>NC_136059.1:657549433-662597567 GCF_964261635.1 Lissotriton helveticus
AGTATAAGAACAGGGGGAAAATGATGAGAGGAATATGACAATAAAAAAAGACGGCAATATTAGTAGAGAGTGCAAAATATAAGAAATGAGAGGAGAAATGTGACTACAGAGAGAAGAGTATTAGAACAAAGAAAAGTATGAGAAAACAATAGGGAGTACCTGCAAAGAACAGCGAGAATAAGAAGAAACTGAGAATATAAGAACTGAAGAGTATAAATGAAGAAAGAGGAAAGAATATAAAAAGACACAGAGACAAAAATGTGGAGAAAAGACAATTATAAAGGAAGACTGACGGTATAAGGAGAGAGGGAATACTATGAGAACACAGTAAGAACTATGACAACAGTGGTGAATATAAAGACAAGAGAGAATATAAAATGGAGGACAAATATGCAAAAAGAGGAGCAAGTATGAAAAAAAAGTATAAAAAGAGAGCAGAGTATAAGAAAAAGAAGATAGTATAATCAGAGAGGAAGGAGTAAGACGAGAGAGGAGGGAGTATGACAAGAGAGTGTGGAAAATATACAAAAAGGTGCGAATATAATTCCTTATTGTACACACATTCACAGTGTGATATTACCCCAAAAATGTATAAGACCATGGATTTTACCAAAACACATTTACTACTGTAAAACTTTTAAAAAGGAGCGAATATAGGGGCATATTATCAAGGACCGGTGTTAAAATTATCGCTGTTTTACCGGCCGGAAACTGCCGATTAAACGGACGATAATGGGCTGGATAATACGCCCTTGTTAATTCCCATAGAAACCCATGTTCTGGTGTTTACATGGGCTTCTATAGGAAATAACAAAGGCGTATTATCAAGCCCATTATCGCTGCTTTATCGGCACTTACCGGCCGATAAAATGGCGATAATTTTAACACCGGTCCTTGAAAATATGCCCCATAATTCCTTAATGTATACACATGCACAGTGTGATATTAGACAAAAAAATATGAGACCATGCATTTTACCATTTACTACTGAAACACGTTTAAGTGACTATACATATTCCATGTATATAATTACTACATTTCAGTGAACAACACTGACTCATTTTCCAAATACGTAAGCAATTTACTACATTATTTCTGCCACTATTACATAAAAGAAACTAACAGAATAAGACAACAAAGACGCACAAGGGGCTTGTAAATCGACCCAGACTATATACAGAGGGAGACAAACAAGAATGAGGACATAACAGGGAGTATCAAGAACAAAATTAAATATGAAGAGAATAGGAAGAAAATGAGGAGACAGAAGGAATAAGAGAAGAAATAGGAAAATATAAAGACAAAGAAGGGCAATATCACCACAGAGGACAATATAAGAAAAAGACAGTAGTACCAAGAGAGAGAAAGGAGTAAGAGGAGACAGAGGGAAGTAGGGAAAAAGAGAGGCTAGAAATTATGGCAAAAGGGACAAATTTAGGCCCATATTATGAAGAAAGGGCGACACATTATCGCCGCTTTTATCGTCAGGAAACTGCCGCTAAAGCGGTGATAATGGGCTTGATTATATGGCCTTGTGAATTCCCATACAAGCCCAGGTTAACACCATAACCTGGGCTTCTATGGGAATTCACAAGGGCATATTATCAAGCCCATTATCGCCGCTTTAGAGGCAATTTCCTGCAGATAAAAACGCCGATAATGTATCGCCCTTTCTTGATAATATGGCCATAATTCCTTAAAGTACACAGACGCACAATGCGATATTAGGCAATAAAACATAACAGCATGCATTATAGCAAAACACATTTACTACTATAATATGTTTAACAAGGGACGAATATAGGGGCATATTATCAAGACAGGCGCTAAAATTATTGCCGCTTAATTGGCAGAAAACTGCCGATAAAGCAGCGATAATGGGCTTGATAATATGCTATATGCAATTCCAATCGAAGCCCATGTTAGATGTCCTTCACATCTAACATGGGCTTCGATTGGAATTGCATAGAGCATATTATCATGTCCATTATCGCTGCTTTATTGGCAGTTTTCTGCCGATTAAGAGGCAATAATTTTATCGCCTGTCTTGATAATATGCCCCATAATTCCCTAATGTACAAACATGCACCACATAAATTCTCATACAATTTATCAACTCACCTTTCAAATTGATTTGTAGATTAAGAAGAATGCCACTCACACAGTAGATATTCTTATACAGAATCTCTCTAGTTCAGTGTTTGCAGCAGAACCACAAAATGGAACATTTTCCCTCTCATTTTACACATACATACATATAAATAACCAATTTAAATCCTTCACACGTTAATTCGAAATGAAACACACATTTCCATTGTTTAACATTTCAAACCTTTCCAACTGACATAACTTTCCACCCTACCCCCAACAGATCAAGCAAAAGTCAACTGTCAACAGATGTCAAAAGTTCAGCACTGTATAAAAGACTGCTCCTCAACAATTTTAGACTATGCATAATCACTTACTTATAAGTACCAATAAAAAGAAAAGGTCTCATTACAAGCAACCAACATATAAACACATAAACTTGATAGATATCTGTAAAATATATAATTTTTATAGATTTTTTATTGCTTACGTACGCTTATGAAACGACTTTCAGAATTCGCACAGTACGTATACACTAAATATACCGAAAAAAAATTAAACAGCATCTATCACTAATTTTTTTCAATCCCCGGGGACCCCATCCTCCGGGGCTCAAATATAACATTCAGCACCATGGGGGGATCCCCAAAACCCCCACGGTCCCAGCCGGCTCCCTGCATCCTTCGGGAGCCGGCATTGCTTTTTGTCAGAGAGACCAGCTTACATGCTGCTCTCACAGACGAAAAGCAATTTGCTTTCCTACTTGAAAGAGAACTCTCGCCCTACCATAGCAAACAGCAGTGTCCCAAGGATAGGCACCCCCTAACACTACAGGAGCCGACCCTGGGAGGTGGTGGTCCCAAGGGCCATCAAAGGCTCAACAAAGGCCATCAAAGATTTTGACCTTGGGGATCATTGTAAACCCCCCTAAGCAGTCCCAGGGTGACAGGAAGTCCAATAGCAAATAGCAAACTTGTCCTGTTAATCTACACACTCAATCTACACACATATACAAATAAATAAAAAATCACATTTATTCCCACATTACATCAAAACAAAACACTTTTATATTGCTTGAACTTTTGAACCCTTCCCCCATTCCACAATCTGCCAGTTACCATAGAAACACTTCAGGGAACACCTAACTCAGCACACAGGTGAAAAGTTCATCATACATTGTTGCAAATTAAAACAGCAAGTGTGCTTGAGTTGAGGATATACCAGCTTATCTTATGTAACGTTCTTTTCTATCAATTTTTCTTAACCAATAAAAATCAGGCTTTTAAAAAAAAGAAACATTCATCCTAGCTTAGTGTAGAATGTTCTCGAACAACTAATCATTCCTTTTCTTTTTTCAAAACTGCATGTTGTCCACCATTTTAGAAAAAATCTTACTTTTCAAACTGCCATTTCATTTACAGAGACCTTCAGAGTGCATCCAGAGCTCTCTTCAAGATGCTTACAGTGTGGATTGTGGGACACAGCTACATTTTCTGGAGTCAAAGGTACGCAGAACAGAAAGGAATCCACAAAGACCTACGTTTACCAAATGTAGACATTAAATGGATTGGACAGAGAGGATTAAAGTGGCACCAATTGATACCATTGGTGAAATCCTTTTTGCATCTCCAACACCCTGACCTCATAATTGTGTACTGTGGTGGCAATGACCTAGGCACTTTGACTGGGGTATGTCTGGAAATGCTTATGAAGGACACCTTTGCATAATTGATGACACTGTTCCCCAAAACTGCCTTTGTATAATCTAATATATGCCAAAGGCAGAAATGGAAGCGGTCCAACCACTACTGTCCACAGATTGAAATAGCTAGGATACATGTGAATAAATCTGTTTCTGCCTCTCTCCGAGACTATAGAATGGTCTCCATCTACCACAACAATCTACGTTTCAATATCCATGACATCTATAGGAGAGACGGTATACATTTTACAGATGAGGGAAACAGAGTCTTCCTCTTCAACTTTAGACTCTGCATTGGTACTTACTTGTAGGTACTAACATCTCCCAATAAACACAAGGGCTCTTTTTAGAGCCATCCAACATCTAAACACATACACTTCATAAATATCTTAAAAATATTCTTCCTTTTCTTCCTTCAGTACGCTTATGGGACGACTTCCAATCTTCACACGGTATGCCGTCCATACGTCCTTGGTACGCGTACGATAAATCTAACATAAAAAAAATAGCCTTCATCACAATTCTTTTATAATCCCCAAAGAATCCCATTCCCCAGGGCTCAAATGTAACGTTGCAGACCGTGGGAAGAGCCCCAAGGCCTCCATGGTCCCAGCCGGCTCCCCACTTCCTGCGGGAGCCGGCATTACTTTTCGTCACAGAGAGCAGCTTACATGCTTACATTCCACTTTTAAAGATAATTTCAACAGTTATACATTTTATAAAATAATTTAGTACTGCACGGTAAAGGAGAAAATTCAGCACAATTAGAATAGCAAATAGAAAAACAATACTTTTACACTCAACAAACTCGTAAGTAGACTTCGCAGTTTAATTTAAAACCACCCTACCACAACTAGTTTTTGAAATGCATTGTACAATAAAATGCGTCACAAAATAGGCTACATACATAGTGACTGTATCGTAACGTCACATAGATAAAAGAAAGCCACTCTTACGCTACCAGGAAAACACAACAACACTATAAGGCCCAAATTTCCATTGTAGTGATTTCTTAGTTGCAGGTCTAGTTGTCAGATCGACAGACACACTCCCTCATGGCTGGTATACACCCACACCACACCCATTCAGTATATTCGTCACTACACACGTGACCCTATGTATAAAAAAGACGGAGCGCACGTGTTGTATGCCATTTTAGAGTTGTTCCCAAACCACCTAACAAGGGTCCCACTACCACATGCGGGCCTCTTTGGTCACTGAGTTAGTGGTGCCCCAAGCACTGAGCGGGTGAAGAACCTGCGCTGATGATGATGGGAGCATGAGTATGTCGTTAGCCATACAGATATCAAGACTCAGCACCATATATGAGACTTCTTTGTTGGAGATCGGGACTACATCATGAAGAAGGTGTCTTTTCCACGAAAAGGTGAGCAGTGAGGCTTGAGTATGCATCGGAAGGAGTCAAAGGGTTGTAGCTGACTACATACACAAATGCGACTTAATATTTTAAACAAACTCACTCCTACATAATGTATTAATGTACATGTTTATTTTTTTTCCCAAGAGCAGTAAAGTTTTTATAATCGCTGAAATGTCCGGAATATATTCAAAATACAAACAGTTCGTAGAAATGTGACAAACAATGTCTATAAAAGCGCGATATTATCTAACTCTAAATTAATATAGTAGCAATTACCAATAATAACATCTTTTTTTTAATATCTTTTAGATGTACAGCTTCACGATGGATTATGTAACACGGACGACGGCAATAGCACAGGGTGAGCAAAGAAGCTTGTTTCTGAAACAACGACAAGTTATCTGTCAAAGCAGAGAATCTGTAGTATGCAGCAAGCGCAAAAAATACATTGGGCTAACGGGGCTTTAGCTAGGATGACATAGCTTCCTGGGCCCACACACAGTCGCACCCGAGTACGTCACAGGTCTTTCAAACACATTTTGTTTGTTAATGGGGCTTTGATATTCCTCCTCCTCTTACAGCCCCTGCAGCCCCACTCTTCTTTTTGCTTGAACTTAAGCCCCCACCCCAAATTTTTTCTAGCCCCCCAAATTTTTGACTGTGGTTGCACCTCTGGCTTCACGTACCCCTCCCCTGTCGTGTGTGTCTCTCCCACGTTTTAATATCCTTTTTTCCCTTTCTCTTTCTTACTCTCTCACATCGTTTCTCTTTCTTTTTTAAAGTTTTGGACTTTGCTATCTCCACTCTGCTCTATACAACCTTATCTAAATTGAAATGACTAACTCTCTTGATTACATTGAAGGCTTCTTCCACACGTAGAGCACCATCTTTCAATCACTCTCTGTGACATAATTTCTCTTTCTCTTTTAAACTTATAGAAAATGATGAAAATGCTGTCTGCTTTGACGTGTAGAAGCAAAGGTGTCTTCAAGTTGTGAATTTCACTGGCCGCAGTGTTTGGCCGCAGTGTTTATACAACGGTAAGCACAGAGGCCTAAATATACAATCCCTCTATTACAATGCATTAGAAATAAGTTGGCATATTTACAATCCTGTTGTGCCACTTTTGTGTCAGTAACGCAATAGCACTTCCATATAGACACCACTTGAACGCGGCATTATAACGGAACTGAAATGTACTAGGCACACTGCACACGTAAAACTGTAGCGTTACCTTCATTTGTGAAAGGAGAGAGTGGGTAGTGTGCAGCAGCTTCACTGTGTAAAATGTATAATTACCTCTGAGCAGTGACACCAGATAGGTTACAACAGTCTGACAAACAGATCTACAAGCTTATTACGCCACTTTTCTGTCACTTTTAACATGGGATAAGTGACACAAGGAGCTTGTAAATCTACGTCTGACTTTTCAAGAAAAAACCTCAACTCCAGACTCTGCGATACAGTTTTAATTTTGTTTTCTCTCTCTTTCTCTTTCTCTCTCTCACTCTGTGTGACATCATTTCTCTTTCTCTTTTAAACTTAAAGAAAATGCTGTGTGCTTTGTCGTGTAGAAGCAAAGGTGTCTTTAAGTTGTGAATTCCACTGGCCGCAGTGTTTGGCCGCAGTGTTTATACAACGGTAAGCACAGTGGCCTATATATACAATGCCTTCATTACAATGCATTAGAAATAAGTTGGTGTATTTACAATCCCATGGTGCCACTTTTGTGTCAGTAACGCAGTAGGCACTTCCATTTAGACACCACTTGAACGCGGCACTATAACAGAACGGAAATGTACTATGCACACTGCACACGTAAAACTGTAGTGTTACCTTCATTTGTGAAAGGAGACAGTCGGTAGTGTGCAGCAGCTTCACTGTGTAAAATTTATAATTACCTCCGAGCAGTAAAAACAGATAGGTTACAACAGTCTGACAAACAGATCTACAAGCTTATTATGCCACTTTTCTGTCACTTTTAACATGGGAAAAGTGACGCAAGGAGCTTGTAATTCTACGTCTGACTTTTCAAGAAAAAATCTCAACTCCAGACTCTGCGATACAGTTTTAATGTTGTTTTCTCTCTCTTTCTCTCTCTCACTCTCTGTGACATCATTTCTCTTTCTCTTTTAAACTTATAGAAAATGCTGTCTGCTTTGACGTGTAGAAGCAAAGGTGTCTTTAAGTTGTGAATTCCACTGGCCGCAGTGTTTGGCCGCAGTGTTTATACAACGGTAAGCACAGAGGCCTAAATATACAATCCCTCTATTACAATGCATTAGAAATAAGTTGGCATATTTACAATCCTGTTGTGCCACTTTTGTGTCAGTAACGCAATAGCACTTCCATATAGACACCACTTGAACGCGGCATTATAACGGAACTGAAATGTACTAGGCACACTGCACACGTAAAACTGTAGCGTTACCTTCATTTGTGAAAGGAGAGAGTGGGTAGTGTGCAGCAGCTTCACTGTGTAAAATGTATAATTACCTCTGAGCAGTGACACCAGATAGGTTACAACAGTCTGACAAACAGATCTACAAGCTTATTACGCCACTTTTCTGTCACTTTTAACATGGGATAAGTGACACAAGGAGCTTGTAAATCTACGTCTGACTTTTCAAGAAAAAACCTCAACTCCAGACTCTGCGATACAGTTTTAATTTTGTTTTCTCTCTCTTTCTCTTTCTCTCTCTCACTCTGTGTGACATCATTTCTCTTTCTCTTTTAAACTTAAAGAAAATGCTGTGTGCTTTGTCGTGTAGAAGCAAAGGTGTCTTTAAGTTGTGAATTCCACTGGCCGCAGTGTTTGGCCGCAGTGTTTATACAACGGTAAGCACAGTGGCCTATATATACAATGCCTTCATTACAATGCATTAGAAATAAGTTGGTGTATTTACAATCCCATGGTGCCACTTTTGTGTCAGTAACGCAGTAGGCACTTCCATTTAGACACCACTTGAACGCGGCACTATAACAGAACGGAAATGTACTATGCACACTGCACACGTAAAACTGTAGTGTTGCCTTCATTTGTGAAAGGAGACAGTCGGTAGTGTGCAGCAGCTTCACTGTGTAAAATTTATAATTACCTCCGAGCAGTAAACACAGATAGGTTACAACAGTCTGACAAACAGATCTACAAGCTTATTATGCCACTTTTCTGTCACTTTTAACATGGGAAAAGTGACGCAAGGAGCTTGTAATTCTACGTCTGACTTTTCAAGAAAAAATCTCAACTCCAGACTCTGCGATACAGTTTTAATGTTGTTTTCTCTCTCTTTCTCTCTCTCACTCTCTGTGACATCATTTCTCTTTCTCTTTTAAACTTATAGAAAATGCTGTCTGCTTTGACGTGTAGAAGCAAAGGTGTCTTTAAGTTGTGAATTCCACTGGCCGCAGTGTTTGGCCGCAGTGTTTATACAACGGTAAGCACAGAGGCCTAGATATACGATGCCTTCATAGCAATGCATTAGAAATAAGTCGGCATATTTACAATCCCGTTGTGCCACTTTTGTGTAGGTAACGCAGTAGACACTTCCATATAGACACCACTTTAACGCTGCACTATAACAGAAGTAAAATGTACCAGGCACACTGCACATGTAAAATCGTAGTGTTACCTTGACTTGTAATGCTTCAGCTCATTTAGTCACATCTACATAATTCTAAACTCTAATTTTCTTTTTTGTTTTGCAGATTACCAATCGTAAGTCTTTTGGAGTCAACTTCACAATTTTTTATACTATTGTTTTTTTTAAGTTATTTTTCTAGTTGTTTATTATATAGTTATCATTAAGTTTCGTTTACAGTTATTCTTTTAATAAAAGTTAATAAAAAAAACTGCATACTACTTTTTGTTTGGGGGGGTGACGGTCCACAATAAAAATAATATTTATAATGTTGAAGTACTATAGTAAGATGTTCAAGACTAGGATTGAATAGTACTGAGTTATATTTTCTCTGGATACACTACAACATGTTAAAGAAATCAAACTAATACGAAACAATGTGTACCACATTTAGAAACCTCTTGCGACACTTCCCCATGCAAACCTACCCCCCCTACAAAATAATGTGTGTGGTCCTCAAACTACGGAAACAATAACCCCACAAAGACTTCTATATTGTATGAGAGGGGTTGCGTGGCCCTCCGCCTGGTGCCCTGGAGTCCACCACGCCCAGACCCGGTTTCTGCAGTGTCCAGGGGGGAAACAGCCATTACAATGCGGTCATAAGCACACGTGATCATCACCACGAAACCATTAGCACGCATATGGCTTTACCACACATGCTTTTACAACTAGTATGCATTTACCACGCATGATAAACGCATAATCTTAATAATGTCTTTGTGTTGACGAACACGCGTTGTAATGGCTGTGGCTTACGTCCTTCAAATTAGTTTCTCGGTATACGTGTGACCAAGTCTGAGAAGATCGGAGGCCAAGGACAAAAACCGTAGTGTCTGTGGCAGGAAATCTCATCGATCACAGAGAACATATGCGGAGGGTAAAATGAAAATAACAGGTATAATAAAAATAACGGAGGAAAACTAATAAAATGGCGGTGGACGGAGTGTTTAATCAACGTTTGGCGCCTCGACACTACATTTCAAATAAATATAGATACAATATGTTTAATAATATATTACAAAAGTATAGCAGCAAATGACACACACAACCCGGCAAAAGAAAGTGGCAAATTTAATACCTGAAATAAGGAGAGGTTTGCTTGGTGAACTTGAAGAAAAAGAAAAAAACGTGCGCTTGGAAACAAGGCTGCGCATGCGTAGAGAGTACAACTGGTGCAGAAAAAAAACCTGAAAGTTTTACATACTATCATAGAAATATAGCGCTTTTTTTTACCAGTAAAGTTAGCTCTCAAAAAGACCTTTTTTCTTTTTTTTTTTGCCCCAATGCCCCCACGATCCCAGACGGCTCCCAGCGTCCTTCGACAGCCCACATTGCTTTAACAAAGACAGCAGCTTACATGCTGCTCTCTCTGATGAAAAACAATCTTTTTTTCTTACTTGAAAAAGAGAGCAGATTAATTTGCTCTCTTTTTCAAAGAAGAAAACGGTTTTCTATGGTAAAGTGGGAGCGGCAACGGTACCGCCCTACCATACCAAACAGCAGTGTCCTGGAAGTACGCACCCCAAGACACTGCAAGAGCCGGCCCTGGGAGATGGTGGACCCCAGGACCATGAAGGGTTCCACTAAGGGGGCCGCGCGACCCCTTCCCAACATTAAAAAACCCCGGGGAGTCCACGTACCCGGGACTGGAAGGTCATTTTACATATTACTTCCCCAGGAAAGTGGCGGTCCACAGGGAGAGAGAGAGGGAGAGCTGAAAACATACTTTAAAAAAAAATCTTTTTAAAAAAAAGCCTCGTCATATAGATAGTAACTCATACTTAGTGTGTTATAAAATCACTATACAGTTATATAGTCACTCATGCAATCAATGAGTTTTACGTATACTTATTTATATACAACAACTATCACATACACTGCTTTTCATTTTTTGCTACTTTATTGGACATGTACCATTGAGAAATATATTTGCACATCACCACACCCATAATGATATTCACTCACCCAAACAACTATTATAGCATGTAGTCTTAACGTCATATACCTACTGAATTAACTATTCACATATCTTTGGGCAGTTACAGATCCCCCACCAATTCACACACACATTCACTCTCCCGTACAAATAGTCAGTTAACTAATCAATAACTAATATAGTCTTTGACATAGCTAGTAACCAACTGGTGCAGTAGTTTACACAACAACTGACGAAGTAATATAGATATTCATACAGTTTAGTCACTCTCTAATATATTTAGTGAGACACTATAAATTAGTCAAGTTACCAGTCAATCACACTGCTACTAAATCCTCCATCCAGATATTTATATGTCCACTGATTCTTCAATGCAGATTGGTGTATATATAATACATACTTAACCCCTTCGGTGCTGATGACGGAACCGCTCCGTCATCAGCCGCGGTCGCGCTGTGCTGATGACAGAGCGGTTCCGTCATGGCCCGCCCAGCTCGATAGAACGCTCATGCGCGGCGCGAATTCCGCGCCTGTGCTGAGGGTTCTATTGAGAGGGGCGGGCCGTGACGGAACCGCTCTGCCACGAGCACAGCTCAACCGACGCTGGTGACGGAGCGGTTCCGTCACCAGCATGCGCCCGCCGCGCGGCCGCTCAAAACCCGTAGCACTGCGGCGGAATAGCCGCCGCAGTGAAGGTGTTAAATAACAAACCAAACTACATTCACGGGATGATGTCTTCAGTGATGTCATCAGTGATGTCATTTGAGATGTCATCAGTGATGTCACTGAACATGTGATGAATGATGTAATATGTGACATCATCAGCAGTGGATTGCGGGCGCGAGATTTACAGTTAGTACAACTAACTGTAAGGGAGGAATTTCAATGGTTTTGTATGAGTGGAATGTCCAGCTAACTATAACACCCCAGAAACCTATGTTTTTTTCAGTGAATTTATAAGGTTTTTTAAATGATAATTCCTAACTGTAACCTGCTTGAAACCTATGTTTTTTTCAGTGAATTTCAAAGGTTTTTTAGATGATAATTCCTAACTATACCCTGCCTGAAACCTATGGTTTTTTCAGTGAATTTCAAAGGTTTTTTTAAATGACAATTCCTAATTATAATGTTGACCACTTCCTCATATCTTCAACAAGAAACCAAATCTGCAATGCTACTTAAAAACAAATCAACATCAACATTTAACTAGTGTAAGGACGTTGACTATGTACTGCGTGAATTACATCCCACTAACACCCATATTTAAAGAGCAATATGTGATAGAGGTACTAATTATACACTTCCGACACTCAACAAAATCACAATACCCAGCGCTACCACTACTACAACTACTCCTCCTGACCCCTCCCCATCTACTACCTCAGAGGCAGTGCAAAACAGGACAACGGACATTCCCAAAATATTATATCCCCTCAACAGCACACTAGCTCAATGTTCAGAGTTGTGGCAACCAACTATGTATAAGGACAGGAACTCTCGCATCAACAATAATTTACACATTTGCCAAGACTACCGGTGAAATGCTATGCACAACTCACTATACAAACCAAAAACTTTTCTGTGTGTAGATATACCATTGATACGTGTGTACTGCACAGTGGACACAACCATATTATCTCAGACTCTGGGGAATATCTCGGTCATGTTGCTGTGTTGTCTCCCCCCCATGAAGCAGAAGTGGAGTGGGCTGATCCAACGTACGCAACTCCAGCGTAAGACTATAAATAATTATCCTACGTCTTGGGCGTGGTTCCCTTCTGCAAAGAGAAAAGACTCTGTCACATCGAAGGTCCTCACCCTGCCACGTGCCTGCCGCCATGACCATTTGCCTCCTTGATACAGGCAGATTGCAAACTCAGCACCACAGCACCATGACTTATGTCTGTATCGACTAGTGTCTTCGATCTACACTGCGGACAGTAGGGTTCACAACTTGAATTCAGCTTTGAACCTACACTACGCACAGCATTGAAGTTATCCTTCATTTATGTAAGTCAGAAACAATTCTAATCTATGTCTCAGACTTTGTTAAAATAAGTGATAAAAATTATTCATTGGTATTTGTGCTGACTACTGCCTTTGATTTACAGTCTCGTCAGTAGAGTTTACATCTTGATACCATGGGCACATCAGCACTACAGAGAACAATGAATTCAGTCTCGATTTATTTAAATCAGAGACAATTGCAATATGTCATCAGTTTTTTTAAAAGTATGTGACAAAAAAAGCATTTCTCGATATCTGTGTCAACTACTGCCTTTGTTCTACTCTGCGGACACAGGGTTCACAACTTGAATTCAGCTTTCCATGTACACTACGGACAGCATTGACGTTACCCTTGATTTCTGTAAGGCAGAGACAATTGTGTTAAATGATGCAACAAAAAACATTCCTCAATGTCTGTACTGAGTACTGCCTTCAAATGTGCACTGCGATCAACAGATTTCACTACTTGATACCAGAAGCGCATTAGCTCAACAGACAATATTAAATTCATTCTCGATTTATTTAAGGCAGAGACAATTGTACTGTGTCCTCAGATTTTGTTAACTGTGACAAAAAAAGCATTCATCGATGTTTGAGTCAACTTCTGCCTTCGATGTACACTGCGGCAGCAGGTTTCACAACTTGAATTGAACTTTGCATCTACACTACGGACATTAGGGAATTCTCTCTTCATTTATTTAATGCAGAGACAATTGTACTGTATGTGTTCAGCTTTTCTTAAAATAAGAGACAAAATCATTTGTCCATATCTGTGCTCAGTACTGCCTTCGATCTACAGTGCGGACAGCAGGGTTCACAACCTCAATTCAGCTTTGAATCTATACTACGGACAGCATGAAATGTAGCATTGATTGATTTAAGGCAGAGATAATTGTACTTTATGTCTTTAGATTTTGTTAAAGGATATGACAAAAATATTTTCTTGATATCTGTGCTGACTACTGCCTTCGATCTACATTATGAGTGCTCACGATTCAGGTGGAATGGCGATTGAGCATGACACATTCCAGTAGGCAAGAGGCATTGTACTAGTACGACCCGCCCAAACCACGAATCATCGCAGGGTGCGCACACACTGAGTTTTCAGGTACCACTAACTCATTGCACCACAAGTCATCTCCCCCTGGCCATATTAAGGCAGAATTCACTAAGCAAAAACATTGCTCCTAGTGTGGCCTGCCCCGACCACGCATCATTACAGGTTACGTATACGCTCAGTGCCAAAGCTACTACTAACTCAGTGCACCATAATTCATCGTCACGTGACCGTATTGAGTCAGATGTCTTATATTGAAGAAAACATATAATATTTTTGGGACATCTACTGCAACTTACTCCCGTAAAAGGATAACCAGTATTTATAAGAAAACTTGATTTAAAAAGGTTTCCTACCAGTGCGTCCTGCTCAGACCACACATCATCGCAGACTCCACAGAACCTTGTTGCTTCAGGTGTCACCAACTCTGTGCACCACTTATCATCACTGGCTGCACACACACTAAATTACCAATACTGTGCAGCTCTACTCAATGCCACATGGCCGTGAGCTCTTGCTAACCGCTGCCTCCTGCCTACATCAGAGCTCACAATTAATTAGACTGTTGATTCATTATTTGCAGAGTACAATATCAAACTAAGTATAAAATGTATCAAACCCTATACAATATCCCTTTAGTATGCTTCCTCTAAGAAGTTCTTTTATATCACTTAAAGATGTAGTTGAATAATAAAATTCACGCTGCAAAGGCACACTTAATGACAGTCTACTCTGTGGACAGCATATGTCACAATTTGAACCTCACTTTTTCTCCATTGGAAACCTGAATTTCATTTTTGGAGACAAAAATGGCTACACCACTGGAAGAATCATCTGATTCTGATCATTTTGTTGCTGAAGAATTGATAACCATCCATGATATTTTTTTTTCCCAAAGTACATGCAGTCCAGTATACAACAGTCAGTACTTTGAGTGCAGCCTGTTCAGACCACGCATCATCGCAGGGTGTGTACACGCTAAACACCAGACGTACCACTAACTCAGTACACCATAAATAATCACCACAAGTAAGCATGGGCGGATTTTGCGAATTGGCAATCCGCGAACTTGCGTATTTACTGATTCGCAATCCGCAAAATCCGCGAACTCTCGCGAATTTGCGGATTTTTTTTGTGTTCGCAAGGGTTTCTGCCAGTTCGCGAGGGTTGTGTACCAGTTCGCAATTGCGAACTTACTTGTCGGCTCGCAACGGCCGCGACTATGTTGTTTCTACGTCTGGTTCATCATCACAGGTTCACAGCACCCTCTGTTTCACCACTGCCACCCTCTGGTACATCACTGCCACCCTCTGGTTGGTTTATCACTGTAGATTATGGGGGTGAAAAAAAGCAAGCACACCTGCCCTGCTTCAACTGACATGAATTCATTTGGGGTTGATTAATGTGTCACTGAATTTAAACTTCCAGTCTGGCTGGCACCTGCTTCCTTATCTGTAATTTGCTTTCTGTTGCAGTGCAATTTTTTTTCACAGGACATTTGTGGCCTACTTGTAGCTATTCTCTGAGCCTGCTGTGAGGGTCAGAGCAGGGTCATAGAATAGTTGCAAGTAGGCAACTGAACTCCGAAGGGGCCCCTCAGGAAGCACTACAGGGAATGCTTACTAATGATAAGATTGAACTTTTGCACCTGCTGAGTGCTTTCAGTTTTGTCTGTAATTGCTTTCTGTTGCAGTGTAATTTTTTTAACAGGACCTTTGTTGTATACTTGTAGCTATTCTCTGAGCCTGCTGTGAGGGTCAGAGCAGGGTCATAGAATAGTTGCAAGTAGGCAAATGAACTCTGAAGGGGCCCCTCAGGAAGCACTACAGGGAAAGGTTACTAATGATAAGATTGAACTTTTGCACCTGCTGAGTGCTTTCAGTTTAGCAAAAATCCAAATATCCAGCAGCATCCACAAAAAGTAACCCTTCCAGGTCAAGATCCAAATCAAAGTGACCAGCACATGAAGAAAGCACTGGGAGGAGCCTGCTGGACAGGAACAGGAAGTTGGAGACTGTGGGGCACTTCCTTCCTCCCACCCCCCACCCCCAAATGGACTCCTTGCAAAGAAAAAGTGCAGGCAAATGTCAACCTGAGGAGTTATTCTGATAAAAATCATAATTTTCAAGGTTTATGCTGCCTGCTGGTGGATTTCTTGTGCGAAATTGCAAATTTTGCAATCTCGCGATTGCAAGATTGTCGCTGCCTGCCGCATCTACGTGTTCGCAAGTGTTTACTCCCGCAAAATTGTATAGTATTCTAGTTGGCAAGTGCGACCAAGCAAAAAATCCGCTTCGCACGGATTTACGAACTTTCGGCAAGTTCGCGAGAGTTCGCGGATTGCAAATTTGCCGAAAATCCTCAAAATCTGCGAGCGGAACGGATTTTACGCCCATGCTTAACTACAAGGCTTTATTAAAGCAAAATTCATTAGTCAAAAAACATTATCCCCAGTACGGCCTGCCTGGACCACACATCATCCTAAAGTTAATACTAACTCAGTGCATCATAATTCATCGCCACATGGTCATATTCAGTCAGAATTCAACTGATTCTTCATTCATTATTTATAGAGTGCAGTACTAAACAAAGTATAACGTCCCTCAAACGTACTCAATATCCCTTTAGTAGCCTTCCTTTAAAAACTTCTTTTATATCACTTCTAGGTTTAGTTAACAAACAAAATTCACGCTGCTTATGCAAAGGCACACTCAATGAAAGTCTACACTGCAGACAGCACAGGTCACAACTTGAACTATAATAGCTCTAAAACATACATATTTTGACAATGTATTCCATACATGTTTCATCTTATATTTCAATCATGATTACAGATCATGCAGTCCAGTAGGCAGCACGCTGAGTAGCACACGCACCAATAACTCAGTGCATCATAAATAATCGCCACATAGCCTTATTAAGGCAAATTTCAGTAGAAAAAAAAGACATTCTTGCCAGAGTGGTCTGCCTGAACCATGCACCACAACTCATGAACCCTTTACGATAGAATTTTGTGTGTATTATTTCACAAGTAGTGCTCCTACCTTTGTACAGCTGAAGTAATAAACTGTTTACGATTGAATATCTATGTATGATATCATGATTATTATTCTACTTGATACCAACAGCAACGTAGTTCAACTATCTATCTTTGTCCGTGTATTTATTATGTTTCTAAAATACTGCTCCTGCACCCTACCACATTATATTGTGCTATACATAGCGTAAACAACCATCTTACCTCTGACAGTAAGTCTGGGCTATTCCTCCTTTTTTTTTTTTTTTTGCATATTTATATAGCGCAAAGTCAACCCAAAACTATATCAGCAATTTACATGAGCACCATATTTACAGTACATTTTCAGGCATGCGTTGATAATGTAATTACTCTACAATAAAAGGATGTGAACGTAACTCCGAGCCTCGAACAATGATTTCCAGCACCAAGTTCAACAGTATACCTGACTGACCACATACGTATATATATATTGTCTGCCTTTCATATGCCAATAACTGCAACTTAAACCTTTCACAGCCATGTATTACTACAGCTACAACACTCCACTGAATGTACAACAAACATTCATATTCGCAGAAATATGTTATGTCCACCATCTTTTATGTGTGTAACTATGGATGAATATAAGGTCAATGATACCCCACACCTTCCATGTTAGCCATATTGTGGGACTTTACAGAGCTGATGACACATTTGCGTGTAAGACATGAGTGACAGCAGCACTACAACACGAGTCATCAATCACAGCCTCGCGCTGCACTGGCATACATCAGTCAAGCCCAGACAACAACGCTTCATGGCCCAGATTTCCATTGTAGTGATTTCTTACTTCCAGGCCTAGTTGTCAGAATGGCACACACACACTCCCTCATGGCTGGTATATACCCACACCACACCCATCCAGCACAAGAATCACCACAAACGTGACCCTACCAATAAAAAAGACGGGGTGCCCGTGCTCTATGCCAATTTAGAGTTGCTCCCATCGCAAGTGCTGTGATGGCCTGTTCTAGTGGTTCCAATGCCACATGTAGGCCAAAACCACAGAGTAGGGGGGCCTACCACTACGTCCGAGGCCTCTTAGTTAGTGGTAACACAAGGACCGACCGGGTGAGGAACCTGCGATGATGCTAAGAGCAAGAGTATGTTGTTAGTCATAGCAATATCAAGACTCAACACCATATGTTACACTTCTTGGTTGCTGAGAGGGACTGCATGATGTAGAAGGTGCCCTGTCCATGAAAAGGTGAGCAGTGAGGCCTGGGTGCACAGCGGAGGGAGTAGATGAGGTGCAGCAGAATGGATACAAAAAGACGAAGCTGCGATTTAGGCTTACGCAGTCGTATTGCATTTGTATTTTTTGTCCAACATCAGGAAAGCTTTGTCCGTCGATTGTGATGATCAAAAGCACATGTATCACTGCGCACCACTTTTTTTCACAACCGGATAAAAAACATTACTACTATAGTAATTTTACAAAAATCGAAGCCTATTAAACAAGTTGGAACTGTACAAATAGTTGTTTTTTAAATGCGGGAGGGAGGGTGTGTGAAAGGACGATGTAATTTTACTCCACATTAAGATAGTAACAATTACCAATCATAACATCTTTCTTTTACTATCTTTTAGATGTAAAGCTTCAGGGTGCATTATGTCCCGGCACGTGGTGAAAGACACCGGTGACAGAAAGGTGAGCTGCGAATATTCTTTTCAGTCACTCTTTCACTTCCTCTCTCGTTTGATAAAGAAATGATGCACAATATTAGCTTCCTTTTTATCTTACAGGTTGTGTTTCACAAATTTGCGTCCACCCCAACACCTCCGAAGCTCAACGTTCGAAGATTCTGCAATGATGGGTGGCCATCGTAACAACTTCTGAGAAGGCTGCTTCGACACATGGTGCACCCTCTTTGAATCACGCCAATGGCACAAGGTGAGCAAAGAAGCTTTTTTCCGAAGTAAAGAGAAGTCACCTGTGTGCGGAGAGAGTGGGTAGCGTGCAGCAGTTTGACTGCGTACGAATGTACAATTACCTCTGGTCACTGGGAGTGGATAGGTTCTAACAGTCTAAGGGACAGATTTACAAGCTCCTTATGCCACTTTTGCATCACTTTTAACATGGGAAAAGTGATGAAAAAGTGGCGCAAGGAGCTTATAAATCTTCCCTTGAGTGCACAAGAAGAAGCCCTCACTTCTGGACTCTGGTAATCAATGGGATGCAACAGTCTGGGTACACAGTAATGAGAACTCACCGCTCTGCAGTGGGAGTGCATGGGGTATAGTACTTTGGAAGAAAAACATAGCACATATACCTTCTTGCAGTGGAAGTTGATGAAATACAATATCCTGAGTGTACAAAGACATAAAGCAAAAATATACTTATGCAGTTGTATGTACTATGCTATTACTAACTCTATACTATCTTTCAGATAACTAAAGTGGAGGGTGCACTATGAACCAGCACGTGCTTGAACACACAACGAAGGCAAAGCGGTGAGCTACAAAGATTTTCTCCAGTATTAACTGCTGTATCTATTACTTTCTCTCTCTCACGCTTTTAATGTCGTTATTCTCCTTTTCTCTCTCTCACTCTTTCCCACATTGTTTCTCTTCTCTTTTAAAGTTCTGGACGTTCCTGTCCTCTCTGCCGATAAAAAAATCTAGGCTGAATTTAATACAGTCTGCTGTGTAGGGCCAAAGCTGAGTTGAAGTTGTGAACTGTGTTCGCCACAGTGTTTACACAAGGTAAGCAGAGCGGCCTAGATACACAATGCCTCCGATAAAATGCATTCCAAATAAAGAATATTGTCCTGTATAATGACGTGATCTCTCACCTAATTCTGTCTCATCTCTGAAATCATTTTAAAGACCTGTTGGTCCATACTGTAAATCTGATGCAGAAGAAACTTCCGTACAGACACCTCTTCAACGCGAGCTATAAGAGAGGTGGAATGTAGCAGGCACACTACAGACGTGCAAATAACCAAATACTGCCAAGTGCTACCTTAATTTGCGATCTTTGACCGCATTCAGTCACATTGATCTAATTCTAAACATTTATCTTCATTTTTGTTTTGCAGATTACCTACCCTCCTTGCATTGGAGTCCATCAAACATTTTCTTTGTTATGTTAGTTATGTTTCTAGTGATTTATTATATTGTTATTTCAAAGTTACGTTTCTAGTTATTTAGTGTTGTTTTAATAAAAGTTAATAAAAAAAGTAAACATGTCTTCTTTTTCTGACAACATTTCACTATTATTTAGTGTGGTAATCATATGCTTGCAAAACATTTAACAATTAAAATAGAAATTATGTTTATAACTAGAAGTATAATACTGAAACTAACTCTTTACCAGCTCTTGACCAAAGTCTGTAGCTGGGATTAACAGTTCCTATGGAAAAAAAGTTAAACTCCAGCACAGTAACTGTTTGAATTAGCAACATTGTGTGGTGAACTTGTAACCTGTCTGCTCACTTGAGTATTTCATGAACTGTTACTATGGTAACAGGCAGTAAGCAGTTTGGGGGTAGGGTTGAAAGGTACTGCCTGTACACAAACCATTATATTTACCCAGGATCCTCTACATAACAGAAAGGAAAGCAAACTAAGACAGAACACTGTGTACCAGATTTACAAGCCCCTTGCACCACTTTCGCGTCACCTTTCCCATGTTAAAAGTGATGCAATAGTGACGCAAGGAACTTGAAAATCAGCCACATTGCATATTAAACATGCTTAAGTCTACTTCAGAACAGATGTTAGGATCCCACATAAACCGCAATTAGCGAGAGTTTTCCTATCGGTCTTCAAATCCAGGGCTGCCTTGTAAATACAACGCTATTGTCATACCTCCCTCTTCCTTTTTATATTCTCATAGAAACAACTACCGTGCCACTGAGAACACCTACATTGCAATTCATTGGAGATGCGAGGCAATCACTTTGCAAACCGGCTGCTAACATGCATTAATGCATCTCACCTACTAAATAGGGCGATATAATTTTCACCGCATTTTTGGCTTTTTTACAAAAATAGCGGCTAAATGGCACTTGTTAACATGCCCTTAAGTTTCCTATGACAGAGCGGGAACCTCGACTACCGCCCTGCCATACCAAACAGCAGTATCCCGGTGGTAGACACCCCGAGACACAGCAGGAGCTGCTCCTGGGGGGAGGTGTTCCCTAAGGCTTTTGACTGCTCTAGAATGCAGACCACTCGGACCCCCTCCCAAAATATAAAAAGCCCCGGAGGGTAGTAATCCCTGGGGCTTAGATTGACCTTTGAGCTCCCTCACCCATTTATTTTGTAGCACCAAGGAACGGCGGTTCCTGGGCTACAGGGCCCCTCTGGACCCCCATCAAATGTAAAATTTTAGTCTCTGGGATTTGGCCCTCCCAGGTATCTAATTTTTAAACAAGCACAGGATCTCGCGCTTCATTTTTATTTTTTTGTGGCTGATCAAGCACCCAATGCATATTTCTCAGTTAAAAAAAATAATAAAATTGGGGGGGCCCTAGGGATCCAGGTCTAGATGGTCAAAAAATGTCTTAACTGCCCCCTTTATATATTTTGAAGACTTGTTCCACTAATTTCTAGACCCTCGCTTCTACCGAGGCACAAAATGGCTGCCAACACTTGTTTGGAATGTTGACAACCACTTGACAACCAATTAGCATTCTGCGCGTGATCAGGACGATACGCTTTGTGTGCGCGCAAGATAGGCGCATCCACTGAGGCCAAAGATATATATGTACTTTTACTTGTAATTTTCTCTGAAACTACTGAACATATTTACACCATTTAATCAAAAGGCACAAGTCTGAACCGAGGACTACCTCTTTGCCAAATTTGGTATAATTCCGTTCAACCGTTCGGGCTGTAGCTGCAATGAAAGTTCCTATGGAAAATTGCATGGGGAAAAGAAGTTTTGAGACCCCCTCTTTTCTCTGCCCCCGCTTCAAATGCAATATCTTAGACCACGGGATTGGTCCATCCCAGGTAGCTAAACAAGCGCAGGAGCCCGCACTTCGTTATTATTTTTTTTTTACTGAGGATCCATGCACCCAGCTCACATTTCTCCATTTAAAAAAATAAATAAATTTGGGGCGCCCTAGGGGTCCTTGTGGGAGCCCCTGAGCAGGTATAGAGGGTAAAAATATTCCTTACATGCCCCCTTTATACGTTCTAAACACTTGTTCCACTAATTTCTAGATCCTCGCTTCTACCGAGGCACAAAATGGCTACCAACACTTCCTGGTTTTGAATGTTGACAACCACTTGACAGCCAATCAGCATTCTGCGCGTGATCAGGGCAGCGCGCTTAAAATCTGCGCATCCACCGAGGCCATAGATATACATGTTTTTTCAATTATAATTTTCTCAGGAACTACTGAACAGATTTACACCATATAAGCAAAAGGCACGAGTCTGAACCAAGGACTACAACTTTGCCAAATTTGGTGTAATTCCTCTCAGCCATTAGGGCTGTAGCCGTGATGAACAGAACCTACGGAAAATTGCATGGGGAAAACACGTTTTGGGACCCTCCTTTTTTCTGCCCCTGCTTCACGAATCACCCCAAGACTTTCAGGATAGGAGCAGACCGGAGTGCCCCACCACTTTTGAATATTTTGCGAAGATTTGTCAACCGGCGCCAAAGTTATTCCAAATAGAATGTTGTGGATTTCCTATGGAAAATAGGTCCTAACTATAACTACCTACTGGCGACCGCCAGTAGGTAATATATACGCACAGACACACACACCAATATATTCACTGAAAAAATAAAGGTTCAAGCGATGTTATAGTTATGTTACAGTTATGTGTTGAAATGATAACAAAAATCTAACATTTAAAAAACAAACACCGGAGCATGCCAAATACAGCTTTCAGGACCCTATGAGAGGTAAAGGGCAGCTAAATAATTAAACACTTTCATTTAATAATTGCTTGTACTCCTCAAGGACCCCTAGGGACTATATGGGAGGCATACAAAAAAATCAAATAAACATTAAACAAATAACAACCGTATATTACAGTCAGCTACAAGTACACATGAATGCATGAAGAAAAACTAATATGGGCCACTCTTAACTTGCCATCAGCAGGCCTTAAATTACCACCAACAGGCACAAGCAGACAAAATATATCCCACATTTTGCATTTATTATAATGTCATCTGCAAGCCGCTAAAATGATTAAAATAACACATAGCCCAGCCACTGAATACACCAATGGCCTGATGGAGTGACGATTAGGTCCCAAACAGTAAACCAACACAAGAAAAGGATTAAAAATATGATTGAATTACTTCACAAAAAACACAAAGAAAAAAAGAAAATGTGTTCTAACCCAAGGCCTTCACCACTCCAAAAATGTGCAAACATTCTGCCTTAAAAAACATAATCCCACAGGTCCCAGGCCATCCAACAAACAATCTAAAAGAAAACAAATCCAAAAAGGAACAATATTAGTGGTGCCTGCCGTCCTTTTAAAGACAAGCATTTGGAAATAAATGCATTAAATGTATGTGATTTTTCGAAAATATTAAACATTTCAAGGGTGTGGATGTAGCAGAAATTGCACCCAAAAAGAGAATGATGCTTTTTCTTAAAAATCCAAAGGCTAAAAAAAGCAGAAGGAGGAATCTCCATTACAAGGAAAAAGAAGTGGGTACTGTATGTGGATTAGCCTCACAGTCTCTTTGACACTTTTTTCCTGTTAAAAAACTAAATAAAAAAGCATTCCGATCTCTGGTATCTATCTGCATGCGCGAGCTCCGTGATACCAGAGATCGGTGGCACTCATCGCACTGGCTAATACAAGCAATTAAATAACGCGGAAAAGTTTAATTTGTCCAGGCCACATTGTGGAATACAGTGCTTGGCATTAACTAAGATCACTGCACTGGTTAATACAAGCAATTTAAAATGCATAGCATTTTAATTTGTCCAGCCCGTTAAGTGGAATATAACGCTCGGCACTAGCAAAGACTCACGGCGCTGTTAGAATTGTTTCGGGGTAATTGGCCTGACCGTTTGCTTAAAGTTCATCAACCCTGGGTCATCGTTACATGAAAATATAAGACACATACAATACATGTCCTTTGCTTAGATCAAGATTAGCATATGTGAGGTCACCAATTTGAGAAGACGCTTAGTCGATTTACACGACTTTTGGAAATCAGATGTCATCAACTATAATACTTGTCAGTCCTGAAGATGGTCTTGTTAATGAAAAAATAGAGACCGAAACATCGACCTACGCTTTCTTTTCTGTAATCTGTTCAATTTCCATCGGGAAGAAAAGTGTTGGCAATTGTTACAGTGAAGGCTCTGAATTTTATATTGTTTCCTTCTTGTTACATTGTCTGTATTTTTAAGTACCCTAATCCAAAAATAAAAAGTGAATATTTTTCTATATACACCTGCTTCTGTTCTAGCTTTTTGGACGCATTTGCACTTATGATTTATATTTTGTATGATATATACTGTCCTTACTTGTGATTTTGACTCACCAGACAAAAACATTGAGCACTAAAATCAGCTGCTGAAAGAAATTAATTAGCATGGTAACCATTTGTCTGGCCTTGAAATGTCAACATAACTTAGTAACATCTTTAAATAAATCCCTTGAAGGCACACTTAACCTACCATGTCCAATAATTCAGCATTATTTTCTTAATGGCCGGTTCAACAGGCTGATATTACTCAAATTGGTCAGCATTCTGAGATGTAGAATAAGTCAAGGTTAGCCTTTATGTGGTCTGTGATCCCTTAAATACATTTCCCTCTGGGAGCTTCTTCAAAGCTCTGCTGATTTCATTTCCCCAGGTTGTGATCAGTTTATAGTCTTGATATACAGTCTTATCAATATTGTCCTGTGGTTGCTTTGCTGACTTAATGGTCTCTCTCTCTCTCTCTCTCTCCCTCTCTCTCTCCCTTTCTTTCTCTCTTTCACGCTTGCTCTTTCTTTCCATCTCTTTCTCTCTCTCATCAGTAAAGACATGTTGAGTCAGCTCCTTGTTTTCACAAAATCTCTTCCTGCATTAGATGTTGCTCAGCAATGTGCATTGTCCATTTGATGCTGCAAATGACGGGAACGGGTACAACCTGTCTGACCTTGTGACCACGCCTCCCTCTCTTGTCCTCAGGTCACGGGGCAGTAAGGAACACCAAGGAAATTGCACACAGGGTGCTGAAGAATCCCCATACTTGCTGCAGTAGATAGGATACCTACAATTATTATTATTATTATTATTACATTTGTAGGGCACACAGCTACCCAGAGGTTTCCCTGGGCCAAGGACCAGAGCAACAGAAAGATCAGAGTTACTGGTTGAATAGCCAGGTCTTAATTTTTTGCAAAAGCTTATATGGTTGGTTTCATGCGGAAGAAGGAGAGGAAGAGAGTTCCACAGCACGGGTGCCAAGTAAGAGAAGGAACGACCCCCCAAGCGTGCAAGTTTGAATCTTGGGACTGAGAATTTGGCCTGGGAGGATGATCTAAGCAGGCGTGTAGGGTGATAAGTCTGGACCAGAGAACATAGATAACGGCGAGCTGTACCTAGTTTAATCTTATGCATATAGCTTAAAGGCTTAAACTTCGTCCGGTTCTCAATTCTTAACCAATGGAGGTCATGAAGGGTGCTTGAAATGGAAGATGTTTTAGAAACAAGACAGAGCTTCCTAGCCGCAGAGTTCTGTACAACCTGTAATCTGCGAATTACCTCCTTGTTGGCTCCTAGATGAAGGATGTTGCCCTAGTCTAATCTCAACATTATTAATGCTTGGATTACAGTTCTTTGGGTAGGTCCAGGCAACATCCATAATATCTTCCGGAGCCACCTCAGGATGGTAAAGCAGGTAGAGGCGGTTTTGATAGCTTGCTGTTTCATGGAAAGTTAATCATCGATCACTATACCCAGGTTTCCGGCGCTTTTGACTGGCTGAGGAAATGGACCCATTTCCAGGGGCCAGTGACGTGGGCCCCAAAGATATTTATCTTTTCCTAAGATCAGCACGTCTGTTTTACCCCCATTAAGTTTAAGCCAGTTGTTGTGCATCCAACTGGCTATTTTAAGCAGCCCTGTCTGTAAGGAGGAAATTTTAGAAGTATCACTGGCATATAGAGAGAAAATAATGTTTACCAAATGACATGGTATGGAATTAAGATACAGACTCTTACCTCTGTAACATTGGCACTCATGCTACACAAGGGTTGCAATGTCCAGCGGTCTGGCCTGATGGTCATGGAGACATAATGAAAATAGGAAGTGTAGGAGTGAAGAGTGATTACTTAAACAAACTGTTGAAAGGTAAAGGAAAATAAGGTATCAGATAAAAGATAAAAATATTGTGTTCAGTGATATTTATGAAACATGGTAACAAGAAAAAGGGGCAGCTTAAAGACCTGTCTGAGGAGTCCTATGACTTTCATAAGGAGGTGGAAAAAGGTAACATTTTCTTATATTAGGAATACAGACAAACCCAGTTGTTAGCTAACAGACACCCGTAACATATTTCTTACCTAGGCACGGCTATGTATCTGAGTTGCTAGCACTTTGGGGTGGGGTTTTCAGACTTTGATTGCTGCATTCTAGTATTAAGGTGAGGCTAATGAGATAAAACAGACGCCAATGCCATAGTGAAGTCTGTAATTTATGGATCGGGAAAGGGCTTCTAACTGTGGCATGAACAAAGACCCTTACGTGTTTAAATATAATTCAGTTATGGGAGAAATACCTCCTATTTTTTGTCATCATAATGTTTTGTTTATTATTTTATACAAATTAATGTTACACCACAGACACTATTCTCAATTCAGCAGTTATTTCAAGAACCCAATTAGAGGAAAGCACAGCCTCAAACAATTTGCATCACTTTTTTTGGGTCTGATGCCTTGAGTACTGAGTCTGCTAGCATGGTATTGTAATTATTAATTTGCAATGGGCAATAATATTCAGCAGCAACCTTTCCTGATTGAAGCAGGTGCTTATAGAGCCTCATAAAATGGATACACATGTTACTGAAAGAACTGAGCACACACAGACGGGGTTTCTTTAGAGTACAGCATTTTATGTTAGTTAGAAAGGGCAGTGTTAAGAAAAAGATATTCCTGTTCCCTCATGCAAGACTAAATCATTATTTGTTGGTGAATATCTTTTTCTATAGGGTCAGGTCCAGGCATATCCATTACAATCTTAAGAACACTTTGTAACTCGAACAGTTTCGGGATCCCTTTTATATAAATACAAGCTTGACTGTCAAAATTGTGAAGGCACAGTGTCCTGGAATGTGCTGTACAATGTCGCATAAACTGCCTTTTCTTACCAGATTATTTAACTATCCCTGTCACATAATGTGGCTCTCAGTGACAACGTCTTTACCATGACCCTGGTAAACGCACATAATTCAAGCCTTTAAATTCGAATTCCACCAATGTTAACAGAACATAACCAAGTGACGTTAAATGCACTGGGAAACAACTGTCTAAAATATATTTAAACAGAACAAGCAGCATGCATAAATCATGCAGCTGCAGTACTCATAGAGAACCATTTGTAGTGCTTGTTTTTCCAGGATATTATTATTTTAGTAATAGATTCTAAAGAGGACTTTTTAATAGCGTAATTTATATTTAGTAGTAATTCGGATTCGGTGCACTATTTAAAAAAAAGTTGTCCATGACATTTTTTCTTCTCCTGATCCCTTTAAAATGTTCAAGATATTTCTCAGATCCTAATTCTCTATAAGCCACAAAAACAAATAAATGGAATACTAAGAACAAACTTTGGGGCTTATTTATGAGAGCCATGTGTCACTTGTACCCCATGTAAAATGGGACTTGCGTGCCGCAGGGCCTTCATGAAGATTTACGAAACCACACAAAGCTCCCCTGCATGGCTTTGAATTACCTTATAAATCATTAGTAAGGCAATGCTTTGCTTTACTCTGCGCCCGGGATGAGTTCCATGGGCGTTGCAGTGGGTTTTACCATGTAACGCTCATGGAATTTGACATTGCCCCAGATTTTCAAAATGATGTAAACCTGGGGAGTGCCAAATCTGCACACCTCCCAGGGTGTCCCTTTCTGCATAAAAATAATGCTCCCTGCAATGAATGGGTACCTACGTTAGCACTTGGTTGTCAATACGCTGCCAGCACCGACAGAAAGGACAGGAATGCACCGTATTGCTTAAATATATTGTATTCCTGCCCTTTCACTTTGGCTTAGGACAGCCATAAACTTGGCCCTCCGTGACCAGAGGATCCTTTCTGAATGTAACACCCATCCGTGGATGAGCATTTCAATTACTGTTTTGTAAAAAACAGATGACTGAAAGATTTGAGACATTTAAATAAATGCTATTCTTGATGACTCTATATGTTGGTTCCACTTCCCTATTGCACAGCTTTCTCAGTACTTTGATTCTCGAGATCCATTACCCCTTAGAGTTTCTTTTTTTTTTTTAATAATAATTATGAAAGTGCCAGGTTGCTCTAATCATGTACATTGGTACAATCACATTCCCAAATATAATTCCAAAATCCTGCATATTAACCAGATTTTGTGGTGTTGCTGCAGACACCTCTAGCTACCGGTCACAGGCATATTTGTAATCAATAATTGTTTGTTTTTTTTTTACTTTTTTTTTAATTGTTCTCACCGTGGCACGTGCAAATGAACACTCGCAACCCCGATCCATCCTGGGCACCCCGGGTTGAAGTTCTTGCTGTACCCAGAGCCGACCTGGCTACCCCTTTGTTCTGGGGCCAGGTGTAATCATTGGACAATCTCTGGATTTGTTAGATTTGTTACCAGCCTCATTTCCTTAGCCCATTCCAACAAAGGTTGCCATGCCATACTATTCCTATTATGTGGTGTACCCATTTCAAGACGTACATCGTGTGATCAATAATTGTATTGCTATTCGAGTGAGGTTCATGTTTGCCCATGATTGAACAGCTTCTTTGTTATTTCAATTTACTCCTCCTCATAAGATAACTTTGCTCGACATTCTTTAGCTTGTCTTGTCTCTGGATCCTTCCAGTGTGTATGTCAGAGAATTACTTTTTTCAGTATTGTGATTTAGTGCTTCATGGGTGTGCATTCTCTTTCTCATCTCTCTCTCTCTCTTGCTCCATGTGATTGAGCGTGAGCTCATGTTCTTTTCCTTGCTCCTCTACACCTGTCTCCCTCCCCAACCCACCGGTCACCCCTCTTCCCTCCGAGCACTGCTGCTGCTCACTGTTGCTCTATTTCCCTCCTCCCATGCCACATCTCTATCTGCTCTCGGCCATCTCTCTCATCTCTCCAGCTTTATCTGCCTCACCCTCCAGCCATCTTCTGCCATTCTTCTTCCACCACCTACAGCTCATCACCAGTGCCAGATACTTAAGTGTGCCGGCATTGGTTAAACCAATAGCAGAATGCGTGGCGCAACATGGTAAGAGCAAAAAGAACAGATAAACGACAGAATGCTGAACAATGCAAACATTCTCCTTCAGTCAAAGATCTGGGTTTAATCCATCATTTTGTTGCTCACCAAACCAACCCAGATTGAAGCCAGCCACATGCAAACTAGTCTTGATCCTGCTCCTCAGGGAAACAGTCTAGCCCGAACTGCCAGGCTAGGTCCTACCTGGGTCCTACCTGGGCAAACAACAAGCATCCTAGGATGGGCACGGCATGTCATGATGCACAATGGTTGCTATCTTGAAAGTATAATAAATAATGTTCAAACATCGGTGAATTGTATTTATTTTCTGTACTGCTAAGTTGGCCACCATGTCGAGCCTGCACACAACATTATAGGCATCTAGATAGTACGCAAAATACACCACCAAGATGGAAAGCTATCACTACTGGATTTACCAGTGTAGATATATTTAATAAGCATTGGCAAAGCCAATAGTGGCAAACAACAAGCATTGGCTAAGCAAGGCCAATTGGCTTTGCCAGTGCTTGTTCTTAAAGTAATTGGCATTCCGTTTACATTTACCGATTATTGACCCCATGTGTATGCTTATTGATCTTGAGATCCCAGGGTTGTGTGTGGGGGGGGGGTTGTTACAAGAAGTAGTTTGGCACTGCTGTAAAGAAACAGCTGTCCATGAATGTATTCACTGAGATCAGATGATCCAGATATGTTTTGCAAAGCTCTGGACTTGTATCTTCCAAAAACGAGTCTATGCCATACTGTTAGTTTGCTATTGCGCCAATAAGGACACTGCAGCCACACTCTTCTTGGAGACGTCTCAGAATCTAAATCAATCTGGTGAACATCACTATGAAAAAATCATTTACAAAGAAACAATGTCTGCTCCTAATAATTCAAAAGAGCTTTTCAAACGTATTAATAAAATGACCTCTCCTTCTATGGTATCCACATCTATTAATTAGAGTTGTGTAAAAATCCATCCTACTATTTCTGTGAAAAAAATCATCAAAAATAGAGCAAAAGATGAGGCAACGATTCACACTGTCTGGTGACATTCAAATAGACATTTTCAAAGGCTTCGGAGTATTTTCCGTTACACCAGTGTAACGTGTGTAATCTCTCATTACACTTGCTACACAAAGTTCTCGAAATTACACTATTATGAACCGAGTGCTAGTGGCTGCAATTTGTGGCACTTGTGTTTTTCGTACTTCTTTTAACACAAAATGCGTCTCTGCTTAAAAAATGGACACAAGGGTGCATTTTTCTCTAAAATATGGTGCCAAATGTCAGTTTTGCATTACATAATGTCCTTTATTTAGCGTGGTTTTCCAGAAAGTGTGCATAATTATGAAAAGCAAATTATGCAAACTTCACACGCCTTTAACCAATTCCTTGTACTCCACTCGCATAAATATCCTTCAATAAGCTGTTTGTTTCAAGCAGGGCCATAGATTCCCCGTAAGTCTCTTGCAAGCTCAGAATATTCGATGCCACTCAGGTAATTAGTCATCAAAGGTTTAACTAAAGATGATGTCCACCTACCATCAAAGCAACAGTGGTAAAAGTTCCCTTAGGAATCTATTTATTGCAAAAGCCTTTACCACCATCACTATCCTTGTTACTTATATAGCAATCTAACTCTCAAGCATCCTGGTGTTCTGTACAAAGCAGAACATGAACCTTTCCTAAGTCAGGGACTTGAAAGCCACACATTTATAGTTCGGCCCATAACCATGTTAGTTATTTCCCAAACTACTCAGCTAAGGATTAGGACAGGGCCCTGCATGCTGACTGCTCAGTGTTTTTTAGTGCGATAGGCTGCTAGCTGTTTGTAAATAACCAGGTCCAAATTTAAGGATGATTCTGTGTTGGATGAAGGCCACTCATGAATGTTTGAAGACTTATAAGTTGCCCTATTTATTTATAAAGTTTTATATAGCGCGAACTTGACCCAAGAGGGTATCAGTTGCGCTTTACATTTAGGATTGTTGTGTTACAAGTTACATCAGATACAAGAGCACAGTAAGGTACAGTGCACATAAACAAGATTCAATACTTCGTAGGAGGGAGGGGAGGAAGGAGTAATAGCGGAGTGATGAGAAGGAACTATGCCCTAGGTCCGTCTGGGTAGGTGAGGGTCAAGGGGGAAACCAGGGCCAATCTCCTCATTAGCTGTTAAGCAGCTCCACCGGTCATATGCCATGTTGCCCAGGTCTCAGCGATCAGTAAAAAACAGTTTTTAGTTCATTTGATTTGCGATCGTTATATAGCGCTATCTAGACCCGGGGGTATCAGAGCACTTAACCAGCGGAACGTTGCATTAGAAGGTACATCAAAATGATTATAAAGTGCTGGCTAGACCTGTAGGTATCAGAACACTATAACAGAGGAACATTGCGTTACAAATTGCATCAGTTGCGATAACGTAATAATGTACAGTAAACAAACTACGAGGTTGAGAGAATTTATAGGAAAGGAGGGGAGGAAGGAGCCATAGTAGGGAGACGAGGAAGAACTGTGTCCAATGTCCGGCTGGGTAGGTGACGGTCGAGGGGGAACCAGGGCCAATCTCCTCATTAGTTGTCTAGCAAATCCATTGGGTATCAGCCATGTTGCTCAGGTCTCAACATTCGGGAAAAACTGTTTAGAATAGATTTATAGTCTACAAGGCTATGAAGTTGTTTGAAGTCCTGCCACCAGATGATTCCTCTTTGTGGTAAGCGAATTTGTGGTGCCCCACACACGAGCATGTGATGCAAAAGCTGAGTATCTAGACTGACTTTGATCCATCTGTAAACTGTAAGAGCTTGAACTACATAATCTAAAATGGATTTTTGTTCTTCCTTTCCTTCTCTCATTGGTCACAGCAATGAATGTGTTTGTACCCTCCTGCAGGAATGACATCAACCGCCGTTTTATTTGGTTTCACAGATTATGCTATATTGCACTTTCAACACATCTAACATCTAGTTAGCGGGGAGACAGAAAAAACTCAGAAAATTGAACAATGTTTCCATTTTAACTTTTGTGCCTATTGCCTTCAAGATTGTGTCTGCTGCCAAGGAACTTTATTTAGGTCCTCTATAAATTCATGATTCCTGCTTTCGACCAGCTGTTTGGGGATTCCTAATAGTACCCTCCTACCACTGTGTCAACCATGGAGGCAGACTATTGCGAGTACAAGCTAAACTACTTATGTATTCACTTCCCATTGTAATTTAGTCTATTAAGGCCACTTGAAATTCTGTGAAAACTCAATATATTGCCTAACTTTGGCCCTGTGCAAATACTATATTGTCAATTGAGGTGTATGTTCGCACTTTGCATGGATTCTAACTTAAAATGTTTGTTACTCTTTTCAAAAAATCTTCTTGTTTACCTCATGAGCTTGCACGAGCAAGAGCTTTTTAAACCCCCGCATTTATACATGGGCCATATTAGCCTCTGACACCAGTCTCGTGAAACTAGGTACTGTACAAATATATAAAGGTGACGAGCATTTTCCACAATTAGATTAATAATTACCTGATTTTTGATTTAGGATTGTTTTATCATCTACTTCTTACACTTTCTGAAACACGAGATGGAATTAATGGACAGATAGCTTTCTCATTGAGGAGTACTTTAATTGTTCATTCATGTCTGTGCATATATTCCCTAGCCCTAGTGAAGTCATTGGATTATTACCAAATGACAAAGCACCTGTTAGCTGGTTAATATACTGTGCAAGAAGGACATGGCAATAAATAAAGTTGGTTTGACGGACTATGAGGACTCTCTGGTGACATCGAAAGTCCTGTACTTGTGATCACAGTTGAAATTTGGGGGAATCTCGTTTCCTCTACTTAAGGGGCATTTGATTGGCTGACCGTCCACTTTGCTGAGAACCCTATTAAGGACACAAAAGACTAGTTGAACACTCGTAATTGTGATAGGAGTGTTTTGACATATCTGGCACACTTCAAATGTGCATCCTAGATACCCTATTTCCGCCGCTAACTTCTGACTCCTGACAAACCAGTGGCTGAAGTGGTAGATGAAGGTGGTGAATAATTCTGAGAAGTGCATGTATGATTCTTCCCATTTCAGGGGTGGAAACAGTTCCTGATGGTTGTTGTTTTCCTATCACTTATGACATGGGTATCATCGAGGCAGTCACAATATGCCCCAGATATCAAATACTGAAAGGAGTACAACTAACATGGACATTTGCTGTACAATTGGAGATATCATACCATGTACCACACTGTCATTTTCATTGATGAATATCCACTGTTTTGCATTTTGAGATAATTTTATATAAACCCACTGTTTTTGCACTTTCACAATAGCACTGTAAAAGTGATAATGGATCTGGGAATTGTGGACATAGCAAAAAACATTTGTTTTACACTTTGCAGCTTTTAGGTCTTAACTACAGACAGCTCTAGCTGCCTAGTTACATCAATTGTCATCACACAATACACAAAATACACTTACATAAACATAGACAAGTCTTTTGCTCAGCTTTCTCCAAAAGGATCCCCTTTCAGTCACTGGCTAATGTGTTCTCCAATCAGAGGTGACTTTGGCTGATGATAGTTAGCAGATGTAAGCATTCTAAAAAGTAGTTGCCTGTTTATATTGGTTTTTCCCACTTCCATTGTCCCATTCACTTTATTTGCTCATCAAACCTGTGCCTGGAGCATCCATTTCTTTTCTCAGGTGTGAAACCACCCGTTCCTGTCTTGCTGCCTGTTGGAAATGACCATCTTCATGTAGGAAATGACCATCTTTTGTGTGGTATTCCCCCAGATGTTTGCTGTAACTTTTTTTGGGAGGGCACCTAGAACTCTGTGTCTTTTACATTTTCCAACCAGGGATGAAATGCCTGCGCACCTTGTTTAAACATGGGGAAATTGTCATCCACCTGACTGGCACTTTTAACTTACCCATAAGTCCCTGGTAATTGGTACCAAGTGGCCCCATGGACTGTAAGTTAAATAAATGTCAGCTGTAGGCCGGGGCACCTAGTAGAGACACCAACTTCAGTGATACAGCAACTATTGAGCAAAAGGCACTTTGCTGCCTAAAGCTGCTGAAGGTCTTTCTATAAATATTCCAACTGTCACTTGGCATATTATGGCTCCCATCTAGTGAGGTGTAACTGCTACAACGCAAATTTGGGGACCTAAACTCAGCTTGAATGTGTTACTACCTTCGTTTGTAATGGCTAATGCTTACAATGAGTAATGCTGATACTTCCTAAATTTGGATTCATTCACCTGCAAATGTTATCAGTATTATGGCATTCTTAGTTAGCAAATTTGCCCATAGGAACAGGTTTTCAAGTGTTCCATTGTTGGTCCTCCAGGGACATTTGGTGAAGACCAATGTATGAGAATGATATATTGGCATTTGTCAATGTTGTAGCATTAATGTGTTGGGCTTCACACATTTTTTAAATAATTATTTTTCTCCTACTCCCTGATTAAACTCAGCTACCATACTGAATCTCTTAGGTCCTCCGATGGATCTTGATCTGTGCTGAAAGGGAAAGGAATACTTAGGGTATGAACAATTATCATACGAGGACCTGGTATAAGATAATTGTTAATATAGATTTACAGGGTGTAAACTACCAAGTAATCCCACCTATAGTTTTGTTAATCACTAACAAATAATGAGACAGAATCAGCAGGGTAATTTATCTTAAATTGTATTTCTATTTAGATTCAAATAATTTGCATATTACATACATTTGAGATGTAATACACATTTTTAAGCTCTGGGAGATCTAGATCTAAAGGAACTAATCTTCTACAGACGAGGGAGATTTATCCTAAGGTGAATGAATTAGTAGGGAAATCAGTTATGTCTCATAGCAACACTAGTAGGAAAGTTCAGTAAATTCCAAGTGACTGTTCCAGTTCATGGACAGAATCATGTACCGGTGTTCACACTGCAGCGCCACACAGCTGCTCTGATGTGAACCCTTTCAGCCTGAAAAGCTTCAACTATGCTAGCATACCAGCGAGCAGCAAGTCTCAGTATTTCATCACAGTCCGTGTTGTTTCTGGAAGTCCAAATTGTCAGTCTCTGTACCACAAGATCGCTAGAGGGTGAGACATCCCTTAGTTCAAAATGTAGGCAATTATACTCCATCAAAGCCAGGTTTACACCCCACGACATCACCAAATTTGTCAGACCATTCTGTCATGTTGGTCACTCATGATAGGATGAGATGATGTAGTAGGTAAATGTTTTCAAATCCAGAAGAATTAATTAATCAATTACACAACATTTCCTTGGAGTCACAGTAGTTTAGTCAAACGATTATTTTTGCATTTAGAAAGTAGGCAATTTCATGCTGACATCCCTTGTCTGTCCATTCTCAAGCATTTGCTCTAGGATAGTACTACTTTTGATGCAAGTCGAGTCAAGCAAGCAACAAACGTCCAAGAGGGTGATTGAGTGTTGGACCACAAGTGGTAACTTTGCTAAAGGTTCCCATAGGCTTCAGACTATTCAGTTCATAAGTTAATACTATTAAAGGAAGCAAAGTTGAGGCCTTCATGAAATACAGTTCATGCACAATGAAATTGTGCTAAAATATGAATCTTGCAATACATAGAATAGTGTATTAATATCTTCAAATAAACAATATTAATATCACTTCATTATGAATTGCAGTTAGTTCATGAAAGTATAGGGTATCCATAGAAAAAAAATATTTACGATCATTTCACATATATTTTCACATATATTTTGTAAATCTCTTTTGCGCTTTGCATGTTATTACAGTTTGCGGATTTAAAGGCACATCAATAATAAACTTTACAAAATTCAATCATAACATAACCTTGTGTGCCACTTACTTTTCTTATCAATATATGTGCTCATGTTTATACATTCTAATATTGCTATCCATTTTCTAACACATGAAGCATTTAACTCTCACATAGAAATACTTACTTATTTACTACCTTCATCTAAGCATTAGTACACATTAGTACACATGCCACTAAAATGCCGGATTTCACATCTACTTATTAAATGTAATATATTATTGGAAAATTACTTCTAACATTCTGCATGCTTTTACAATGCAGTATCTAAATCAGAACTTAATTGCATGCAGTATTGATATGTGAAGCCTAATACACAGTTTGTAATTTTTATATAAAATTGTGTAATAAATCATTTCCGTGTAAAATTGTCAATAGATGAATGGTAACATCTCTGCTCTATCATCAATAATATGCAGATAATTTCCCACCTGGTAGATTTGCTCTAGTCAAAATGGGGACAGACCACACCCATCAATGGCAGTGTAGCGGGGACGGTTTGTCCAAGAATTCTTTTTTTCCCATACAAATATAAAAGATAAAAGGTCCATAGAGACATCAACAGGATAAAATGTTCAATTGTCTATATTTGTATCCATACATGGTTGCACATTTATGTATTCCTGATAATCAGTGACATTCACAGATTGCCAAAACTGATTCTTCAGTTCTTGTATGTTCTAGAAAAGTCACACCTTTACTTGAATCACAGTTAGAGTCCTCACACAAATTCAATTAGGGAGATTTGAACTTCAAGATAGTGTGTACATGATGTTGTCGTTAACAAGCACAAACACATGTATCCCCTTAACTGCTGAGGCTTTTCCATCTGAGTGCTATGCCGTGTTTGCCTATTTGGGGTACTTTGCACTTACGCCTCCATAACCTTTTTTGGATAGGGGTGGAGATTTTAAAGGTACCCAGGGCTTTTGATTCCTCTGGGGGAGACTAGAAAAACAGGTTATTTGGATTATTTCAGGACAAATGGGAAAAACTGCACCCCGTAAAAGTGTTTTTCTCCAAAAATGAAAGGTATGCTATGCTAAAATCATAATCTACCCAGCTTTCAGGAACAGGAAGAGCTGGGTAATAAAAACTATTTTATTAAAACAGATTTGGCATTTTTCTAAGAGGTGGTCCATTTTTCCTCATTTCTGTGCTTTCAACCTACTCCAAGGTTGTGGTGGAAACCGGTGTGGAAACCCATGGGGGATGCGGTAAAGCTATACATTTCTGAAACGTAGACAACATTTTTAATTCAGCTAGGGTGAATTGTGTAGATTCATAAAACTTTTCTATAAGAAAGTAACAGTTGAAATAAAAAAAACATAGTGACAAAGATTGCAAAATAAAAGCGATTTGTGTGAACGTTTTCATCGGTAACTTCTGGCCATGATTTACAAAACCAATACACCATTATATCCATTAGACATATCTGGTCATGGGGATAAAACCAGTTTATACATTCTCTAAGAGCCTGAGTTACTTAGAGCCAACACCTGAGCTGCTCATTAGAATGGATTATCACTGTGTACTGAGTATAGAGCAATTCATATGGTAAAATAAAAAGAGTGAAAAATGGGTATGAAGGAAGCCTATATATTTATGAAATGTACAAGAGATGGTGACTTTAGAAGCAGTGGTTATTTGTACATCTCTGAATTTGTGGGTACCCACAATAGCATGTAATTCAGAGGGCATTTTGCAATATGTCACCTTCGCCTCTGTACTAGGAAATAGTCCCATTGCAGCTTTGTTGAAGATCTACGAAGCCAAGAGTGTTGCGACAGCCTCTTATTGGAGCGAACTATGGGGGCACACCACCACTGACGCTCTCCAGGTGGCCAAAAACACATTTTTGAAGTGTTTGTTGGATGTTCCGCGTGGCCTGTCTAATATGGTAGTACATGAGGAACGGGTAGTGCCTTATTTGAGTGACATTTTGGCACTCAGTCCCCTAATGTTCTGGTTAAACATCTGGCTGAACCCAGGATTATCGTTGAGCCAGCTGATTTTAATAGAGTGAATGACCCTTGACCATGCACTCAATATACCTTGGCTCCCATACATTAAGAGCAGTTTTGAAAAGTTAGGACCAATTGAACTGTACACCAACCCTGAACAAATAACAAAAAAGGGTGTGAGGATAACAAGGAAGTCTTTGAGCAGTTTGAGGATACTGGAGGGGGAGGAGCTGGAATTGTGGGAGCCTAATATCCACAGATTTCTCATGTTAAAGACTACATCTCTAGTTGAGCCTTATCTTTTGAGGCTTTTATCTGTTTATGAATATTTTTTACTGACCAGGTTTCGCCTGGATCATTTTCATCTCAGGCTTGCCATACCTAGGGGGAGTAGTAGAGGGCAGTTGCTAACACCCTGTGGCTGCGACGGAGAGTCTACACAGGACTTGCTACAGTTTGTGGTATTTTGTCAATGTTATGAGGTCCCCCGGAAGTTTGTTATTGTTCCGATTTTAAGGAGGATGTATTTTTGGCAGGCTCGCCCAACTCTTTTGTACCTACAACTGCTGAATGGTGATTGTATTTTCTTTGTCCATGGTTATTTGACATCTGTGGTAAAGTCTAGGGCTTGCCTTGACTAAATGATAAAAAGGGTCAGGGTTCAAGATCTCTTTTAAAATGTATATACACCAGTGGGACGTGAACATTTTGTTGGAACGGTTTTTTGCATTTGTATTTTGCATTTTATTCGACAGATTACCACAGACTGCTGTGGAAAGTGTTTTAACTGTGACAATTTGGGTTGATAGTTTATGAAATTTGATGTATTGATAACTTTTATGGTTTTATTTTTATGAAACTGAATAAAGTTGACTTGATTGATTGAATATGTCTATTTTCTTGCACACTGACCTACATGTGAAACTGCATAGAAATCCAATTGATAGTAACAAATGGTCTACTGTTCTGTATTTCCACATGTCTCCATATAAAAATGGTATCCCGATTGTGTGGCTGCAACACTATACACCCTAAAACATGTTCTGGAGACATGATACTTTACCCAGCAGAATCCATACACTTTTTAAAACATGTGTAGCTGTGGAGTTTGGGCCCTAGCTCAGCCACCACCCAGGAAAACCAACCATACTCAGACATCATTGAAACCTAGACAACTATGCGTGTCCATGGTGGTGTGAAGTCTGTGTTTCTAACATGTTTTTTTTACCTAGCGGCCAACGAAAACCTAAAAATATACCCAAAGACGCACATTTTCCTCGCATTTCTGTTAGGTAAAGTTCTAGAATCTTCAGGGATCCACGCAATTCCTACCACCCAGTGTTCCACCATGTCCCCCAATAACAATGGTATCTCAATTTTGTGAGTGGGCGTTGTGCCCATGAGAGGAAAAGCCTCAAAACGCAGCATTGACAGATAAATATTTTCACCCAAATATCAACCCTTTTCTGCAATGTTGGTGGCTGCTGACTTTGGGCCCTAGCTCTGCCGGCACCCTGGAAACCCTACCAAACCTGCACATTTCTGAAAACTAGCCATCAGGGAGTCCAGATACGTGTGACTTGCATGGCTCTAACCAGAGTTCCTTTTTTTACAAAGAAGACCTTGTAAAACTGAGGGCAACAAGCTTCACATTCCTTAGCATTCTCCAAAGTCTCCCAGTAAATATGGCACCTCAATTGTGTTGAAGGGCCTAATTCCCACAACTAAAAAGGGTCCAAAACACAACATGAAGAGATCCATTTTTTACACTCACAACTGACCCATTTTTGCAACTTGTCTAGCTGTGGATTTTAGGTAGCAACCTACCCGGCACCCAGGGTACCCTACCAAACCCACACATCTTGGAAAACTAGAATAGGGGAGGAGTCCAACGTCAGCATGACTTATATGGCTATCACCAGTTTTGTTTTTACCCAGATGCCCATGCAACCATCAAACTGTGTCTACAATGTATTTTTCCCCCACATTTCTGTGAGGAAAAGTTCAGGAATGTACAGGGAGCCAAACATTTCCTACCACCCAGTGTTTCCCTAAGTCTTCTGATAAAATGGTACCTCACTTTTGTGAGTGGGCCTAATGCCTATGGCAGGAAGGGACCCACAATGCAACATGGACAGATCAATTTTTATCCACTCAAAGTGGACCCATTTTGTAACTTGGCTAGCAGTCAATTGTGGGCCATAGCTCAGCAGGCACCCAAATAAACCTACTAAACCCACACATTCCAGAGGACTAGACACCCATGGGAGTCTATAGTGACATGATTTACATGGTTCTCACCATGTTTATGTACCCAGTAGTACTTGCAAACCTCAAAGTTTTAATAAAAACACACATTTTTTTCAAATGTCTGCAACAAAAAGCCCTCAAATCTGCAGAAAGCCACAAATTCCCTGTCACTCAGCTTTCTCCCACGTCTTCTAAAACGAAACCTCACTTGTGTCGGTGAACATAGTGCCCATAGCAGGTCAGGAATTAAAAAGCAACATTGACACATCAACGTTTTCTACTCAAAACCAACATTTTCTTTGCAATATGGCTAGCTGTGAATTTTGGGCCCAAGCTCAGCCGGCACCCAGGAAACCTACTAAACCTGCCCTTTTCTGTAAAACTAAACACCCAGGGGAGCCCAGCATGGTGTGATGTGCGTGGCTCTCAAAAGGTTTTGTAGCCAGAAGCCCTTGCATACCTGAAACTTTATTTAAAGATAATTACATTCCTCACATTTCTAGTGGGCAAAAAAAGGAATCTACTGGAGCCACAAATTTCTAATTACAGGTCAGGAATTAAAAAGCAACATTGACACAATTACCGAGAATTCCCCCAAGACTTCCAATGAAAATAGTACCTCACTTGGGTGGGTGGGCCTAACGTCTGCAGCAGGAAAGGGCCACAACTAAACATGCATTATCCAACAAAAGGTCATGTTGGACTTATTTGAAAGAGGAAGTCGTGTCTATATGTTAGAGTAATCCACAAGCTAATTGGTAAAAAAAATGTATTGCAACTAAATTACACGGAAAGCAACCTTGGTTTACGCCACAAATCTATTAAATCAATCCCTATGCAGTACAATATAATACAATGTGATACATGTGAATATAATGCAGGCGAAGCAGTGCTCACATAGTGATCATATTTATAACAGTTAATACATACGAAACTGAACAATTCCCAGTGGTTATATTAGTTGGTTCAAAGAGATAAGAGTAGTTCAACTAAAGCAACAGTCCTTTTTCCATTATTCGTCAATGTAAACAAAACTGGATGGATTGTTGATGATTTTACGCCAATTTATTTCTAGGGTATCTTCAGAACATAGTCATCCAACTAACACACCACCTCAGTGTGGTGTGTGGATATATCTGCTGTGTAGGTTACACCATCCATACGACTCCAGTTGACAGCTCTTCAAGTCCATAAGGTCTCCTAAGTTAAATCTCAGGCACCTTCAGTATCATCATTGCCCTTGGTGTGAATTCAGCCCAAAATGACATGTTGTGAGACATGACTGGGAGACCCCTGTGCTCCTTTCTGAACCGCCTCTCATGTACTAACCGCTCTGAAGGAAGACACATCTATCACACTGTACTCTATACCACTCACTGTGTGTCCACCACGAATAGATCTAAGATGTATATTTATGTGAGAATAAGTTCGATCTGCTTTTGCAAGGTCATCAGATACTATGTAACAGAGACCTGTGTGTTATACAGTTGAAGTTTGGCAGTGTAATTTGAGTCTTCTTAAGCTATGCAGCCCTCATTTTCTTGACTCTAGCTGCCCTTCTGTAGTCACTCTGATGTGTGAGAACAAGTTCGATCTGCTTTTGCAAGAAGCAGGTTCATTTATAGGCGCATCTGAGCATGAAACATTGGAATCAAGCACATTGCTAATTATTATTGGGTAGAAACATCTCTGATAACCAGTACCGTCTCCTTCACTCCTTGGAGGCATGATTGCACACTCAAGCGGAAACATGGATTAAAAAAATAAATCGGAATGCCACAAGGTGTGTCGGTATATGCATCGGGGGGAAACCATTCATCAATTGAGGAATTAACCTGGTGAATTATAGTTTCTTGCTCACAGATCGCTGCACCTATGCATCCATGAGCAAGAAATTATTTGAGAAGACACTGCGGGAAAAGAGGCGAGTTTCCACTAAGATTAAAAAAGGAAACGTCCAAGGCCAGCACCGGAGGTTCCTTTAAATCCTCTCCAGCACCAGCCAACGCACTGGATAGGTAATGTGGGCATCCACCCATGCGCAAAGGGTTAACTAAATATTACTATTTCCAACATTTGTTTACTGATTCTACATGCAGTCTTCAAATAAGCCCCAAGACAAAGTAATTCTTACTCAAAAAGGTGGGATATTTATGATGTTGACTGACTGTTGAGGCACCCCATAAATTAGGCAAAAGGTTAATGGCAATTTTCCTTAGAGTTTTTTAAGGTAGAAAACGGTGCCTTCTTCTGTGTAAAGTGAAAGGTCTCCTTAATTACTTACAATAACTCAAGAACTTGAGCAGGCTACCATATTCCATATATTATTTAGTGCATGTTTTGGCCATAATAGATACCATTAAAAAGCTCTCACCAATATTAATAGTAGGGATCACTGACATAATATCGACGTCACAAATATCGAGATACACAAATATCGAGTCAAAAATATCGATTGACAAAATATCGACTCCCTATCTTCAAACAGGTAAGTACCAAAATATCGACTCCAAAATATCGACTTACAAAAATATAGACTGTCAAAATATCGATTTTTTTAAATGTCTTAAAAATAAGTTAAAACTAATATAGTAATAAATATATTTAATATAAACTTAGAAATAATTAATAAAAAAATGTAATTTTAATAAATAATTTATATAATTAAAAAAATTATATCACCAAAAATTACACACACATATATATATATATATATATATATATATATATATATATATATATATATAAAAACATATTATTAAATAAACAAATATAACATTTTTAGCGTAGCATAGAAAATGGTTAACATTTTTTGTTACAACTATAGTGAGTTCAACATTAGCAAAAGTGTTGGATAGCGTAGAGGTAAAATTTACTATTCCCACTCCAGTGGGTGCAACAGTAGGGAAAGTGCTGGATAGCATAGGGGTTAAAATTACTATTCCCACTCCAGGGATGTATGACATTACAACGCATACTTTTACAACGCCTACCATTACAACAAAACTTTTACAACGCAAAAACTTTTACAACGCATACATTTACAACGCAAGATTTTACAACGCATATACCTTTACAACGCATACCATTACAACGTAAGTATTGGTAAGTATATAATAATTTTTTGAATATAAATTAATAAAAAATATTATAATATAATTTAATTTAATTTAATTTTATTAAATAAATTTAATTTAAATGTAATTTTACTTTATTTTTTACAAAGTACCCCTGTACCCCAAAAACCCAAAACTGACCCTGAACCCTAAAAATACCCCTTTACCCAAAAACTGAAAACTGACCCTGAACCCTAAAAATACCCCTTTACCCAAAAACTGACCCTGAACCCTAAAAATACCCCTTTACCCCAAAAACTGAAAACTGACCCTGAACCCTAAAAATACCCCTTTACCCAAAAACTGAAAACTGACCCTGAACCCTAAAAATACCCCTTTACCCCAAAAACTGAAAACTGACCCTGAACCCTAAAAACACCCCTTTACCCCAAAAACTGAAAACTGACCCTGATCCCTAAAAATACCCCTTTACCCCAAAAACTGAAAACTGACCCTGAACCCTAAAAATACCCCTTTACCCAAAAACTGAAAACTGACCCTGAACCCTAAGAATACCCCTTTACCCAAAAACTGAAAACTGACCCTGAACCCTAAAAATACCCCTTTACCCCAAAAAACTGAAAACTGACCCTGAACCCTAAAAATACCCCTTTACCCAAAAACTGAAAACTGACCCTGAACCCTAAAAATACCCCTTTACCCAAAAACTGAAAACTGACACTGAACTCTAAAAATACCCCTTTACCCCAAAAACTGAAAACTGACCATGAACCCTAAAAATACCCCTTTACCCCAAAAACTGAAAACTGACCCTGATCCCTAAAAATACCCCTTTACCCCAAAAAATTAAAACTGACCCTGAACCCTAAAAATACCCCTTTACCCAAAAACTGAAAACTGACCCTGAACCCTAAAAATACCCCTTTACCCAAAAACTGAAAACTGACCCTGAACCCTAAAAATACCCCTTTACCCCAGAAACTGAAAACTGACCCTGAACCCTAAAAATACCCCTTTACCCAAAAACTGAAAACTGACCCTGAACCCTAAAAATACCCCTTTACCCAAAATCCCAAACATATAACCTTTTAAAAATAATTATATACTTACCAATACTTACATTGTAATGGTATGCGTTGTAAAGGTATCTGCGTTGTAAAAACATGCTTTGTAAATGTATGCGTTGTAAAAGTTTTTGCGTTTTAAAAGTTTCGTTGTAATGGTAGTGCATAGTAAAAGTTGCGTTGTAAACGTTGCATACCCACTCCAGTGGGTGCAACAGTAGGGAAAGTGTTGGATAGCGTAGGGGTTAAAATTACTATTCCAACTTCAGAGAGTGCAATAGTAGGGAAAGTAAATACTTCACAAATAGATATAAATAACATAAATAGTAATACCAATTACAAATAATTAAAATATTTAAAAAGTGTATAAAAAATATTAAATATTTATTTATAAATACAAAATAAAATTATTTAATTATAAAAATTGCCTAATCATACTAATTAATTACCTATTAACAATAAATTAATTTACAATTTAAAAATTAATAAATTAATTTTAATTACCAATTATATTTTAATTAATTACCTATTAAAAATTAATTAACAATTAATTCAAAATACATACCAATAATTTAAATGACATATTTAATTAATGAGAATTAAATTATTTCCCACCCTATTCCCCTATAAACCCACAACCCGCTACAGAAATTAAATGAATGAAATTAACATATTTATCAATTAATCAATTAAAATTATTTACCAATCATATTTTTATTAATTACCAATTACTATTTAATTAACAATGTATTCCAACTAAATAAGAATAAATAAATTAACATATTTAATTAATTATAATTAAATTACTTCCCACCCTAATCCCCTATAAACCCACAACCCGCTACAGAAAATAAATTACTAAAATTAAAATATTTATCAATTAATCAATTATAATTAATTACCAATTATATTTTAATTAATTACCAATTAATAATTAATTAACAATTAATTCTAAATAAATATCAATAAATAAATTAACATATTTATTTAATTATAATTAAATTACTTCCCACCCTATTCCCCTATAAACCCACAACCCGCTACAGAAAATAAATTACTAAAATTAAAATATTTATCAATTAATCAATTATAATTAATTACCAATTATATTTTAATTAATTACCAATTAATAATTAATTAACAATTAATTCTAAATAAATATCAATAAATAAATTAACATATTTAATTAATTATAATTAAATTACTTCCCACCCTATTCCCCTATAAACCCACAACCCGCTACAGACTTATATTACACAAAAAATAAAAATTATTATTAACTTACCTTAAATTCGATATTTTTGTTGTCTATATTATGTCTAGTCGATATTATGTCCATTCTATATTTTTGATTCGATATTATGTCCATTCTATTCGATATTAATTTTCTCTAGTCGATATTTTTGTTGTCTATATTATGTCTAGTCGATATTATGTCCATTCTATATTTTTTACTCGATATTCTGTCCAGTCGAAATAAAAGACTCGATATTATGACTGCACACCTAATAGTAGATACACGTATCTTCATGAGGCGAATAACCTGCACTACCTTTACTATGTCATAATTTAGTTAAAAACAGTATGCTCAATAACTTTTTTTGGTTTTAGTAACATTTGGAATCCATTGAGCAGCAAAACCATGAAGTAAATGTTCTCTGTTAGAATTTATCTGTCTTTCATATTGCCTGGAATATTTCTGATTCGTGTGTGATGGCATTCTTTAATGCATAGCTGTCTTTAGGTGCCATTTCTGTGAGGCTGAAGTCTGAACATTATGTTGATTTATTGCAAAATGCTGGTTCTCTTTTTTATGTTATTCAGTAGTATGCTTACTGGTGTGTTTAAGTTATTGTCCTGTTTCACTATCCATATCTAGTCAAGCTTAAAGTGTTGGACCGATAATCTCATATTTCTCTCTGGAAAACATTGACATAAAGAATGATTAGTCACAATATTTGTGAGGCATAGAGACCTGCCAACAAGCAGTAGAGTAATTCAAACCCATAACTAACACACCAGATGCAATGCTAATGACTTCACAAGATTTATACCAATAAATAACAACCCCTAAAAGCAAACTGCAATTAAATAATAACATATTCACACCAATAAATAGAACTATATTCATAATTTCCCATCAGAAAGTGGTAAGCCAAAAGTGATCAGTAAGATCTTCCGATGGATCCCCACCGAGACCAGAAATACGGTCACCCAGGCCCTCGTCACCAGCCGTCTGGACTACGGCAACTCCCTCTACGCTGGAACCACCGCCAAACTCCAGAAGAAACTCCAGCGGATCCAGAACACCTCAGCACGACTCATCCTGGACATCCCCCGCCGCAGCCACATCTCCAGACACCTGAGAGACCTGCACTGGCTCCCGGTCAACAAAAGAATCACATTCCGGCTCCTCACCCACGCACACAAAGCCCTACACAACCAAGGCGCAGGATACCTCAACAGCCGCCTCAACTTCTACGCTCCCAAACGCCAACTTCGATCGACCAGCCACGCCCTCGCTGCCGTCCCCGGCATCCGAAGAGCCACCACAGGAGGAAGGTCCTTCTCCTACCTAGCCGCCAAAACTTGGAACTCCCTTCCGACCCACCTCGCCTGACCCAGGACCACTTCGCCTTCAGGAAGCAGCTCAAGACCTGGCTGTTCGAGCAGTAGCGTACCCTCTCCCCCCAGCGCCTTGAGACCCTCCGGGTGAGTAGCGCGCTATATAAATGCTTTGATTGATTGATTGATTGATTGATCAGTAAGATCAATTACAACATATGTAAATGCATCCTTTCCATAAAAGGTGAGGTCATGAGCATTGGTTTTGAAGAGAGAGTTATGTTTTGCTCAGCTGTTATGCAAATATAATTTGTCATCCTAACCATAACTTGTGAGTCTCAGTTTTTTTTCTGTTTTAAATTGTAACTATAGCAGCACTTTAACTGTGATGTTTTGTTATGGAATCCCTACATTACACTGCCATCAATTGCTTCAACGTAGTTATGGCTAGACAAGAATTTCTGTACGAAAGGCATAAGAAAAAAGGAGGCTGAAAAGTTCCTTTCAGATTTTAATTCCCATGTGAAGGCTTTAGCATCCACAGAAGGTAGTACGAATGGTATACGACTTAGACCAGGCCCTGTGACTCATCCTCACAGTGCATGGCTGAAGACTGTTTGCAGAAGGTCTCAGACCCCTGCTGAAGTTGGCCTGCAGGGCCTGGCCAGAGGTAGAACTCTGTATATCACTCCTGCTGCACACATCTGAAGTCCATCAAAGGAGGGCTTGGAGGTCTACTGATGGTGGGGTCCAGGGCTTGGCTGAAGAACATTTCCAGTGACTAAGATGTAGTACTTATGGAATTAGTGGCACATTACATTCTTTTTGTAACCCACACATTATCTGGTGAGCTATCAAGGGGCTATGCCACAAATGAGGTTTAACTTGGAATGGTAGACTGCCTGCAGAACCCCGAAAAAATGCAGACAAAGTTTTTTATTATAAAAGTAATAATTTTTCTAATTAAAAGGTGGCTCTGAGAAGAGCTGGTGATAGATGGCAACCACGCGGCTGGACGCGTAAGCTCACCTCTCCTGCCGGCTCTCTAAGGGATACTCGTGGAAAGCCATGAAACGCCTTTGAAACTACAGAAATTTTGGGAAAACTATTTGCGGATTTCGTTGTGCTTGTTACCGCGGTTAAACCCCCTTCGTGGTGTGTATTTCCCCCCCTTCGAGTTTTATCTCTGGCAGCTGCAGGTGGCAGAGAAGGACGCCGATTGATGTTGGAGATTTTTTCAGTGTCCGTCTCCAGATCTCTCAGGTGCCGGCACACTTGGTGGGCGGGAGCTTTCACGGCTGTTGATAATTCGCGGAGACCTGGTAGCTCCGCTCGGGTGTCCGCCTGCGAGAGCTGCAGTAGCTTTACAATGCCTCCAAAGGGGGTCCGCGGGAAACCGCGGGGTGCGGAGGCAGTGAATGAGGAGGCTGACCAGGAGAGAGCAGACCGCAAAGAGTACGACAGGGGATAAGAAAAAACAAAACGATAATGTGAAAAGCAAAACTGCCACTGGTGATAATAGGACGATACCGGCGATTTTCTCTGCTGCTGAAGAAAAGCGAAAGGGGAAAAAGACTCCGGTGCTTCTCCTGACTGACCAGATTAACGCAGGTACGGCAGAAATGGTTGCAGTAATTCAGGGAGTGGATGGTATGGACGGTAACGAGGATTTGCAAGATATTATTTTACCAGTGGCAATACCCGAAATTGGTTCTGCTCCCACCCCAGGGTCAGAGACTTTTATTTGCCCAAGTAACGAGTCTGTCAATCAGAGCAAGTCTACAGGTGTGCAGGGTGTACAAGAGACTAGTTTTCAAAAAGAACAGGCTCGGGTGTGTAGGCAACTACAGACGCAACCATTGGCTCAGGTGAATGATGGTGAATCTGGTGATTTCTACTCCCTTTCTGAGAATTCTGCTTCGTCTTGTGAGGATTTGGCACAACAATGCTCTAAACAGATGTGTATGGCAGATGAGAGCCCCCATAGTGGTTCTGATTTGGATGAAGATATGGAGGATTCCGCTGATTTCATAGAAGATAGCCCAGCAACAGTGCGAGGCATGGGGGAATCAGCTTCGGAGAAAGGGGTTACAGGAATGGATTAGCTTTACTCTTTTATTAAACAATTCTCTCCCATATGGATAAAACACAACAGGAGAGCCAAAAAATTCAGAATTCTTGCCGGAAATTGCAAAACTCGATACGGCGATTAGTGAAATCTCAATCGGACTTTACTGCTAGAGTTACAGAAGTTGAATCCAGGATATCAAATATCGAAGACGAACTTGTTCAGTAGAAAGCCGCTACAGAGTCATTGACTAGTAATAAAGCTGATCTACAGTGGAAGATGGCAGACTTTGAAAATCGATCCCGTCACAATAATTTGAGACTCATGCAGATACCTGAAGGGAAAGAAGGGCAAGATCCTCGAAAATTCATTGTAGAGTTATTTAAATCTGCTTTTCCTGATCTGGTAAAATGGGATTGGGATAGAGAAATTGAAAGGGCGCATAGGTTCCCATTTAATATACGGCTTCACCCAGGGCAAGAGGTACCTAAGCCTAGACCTTTTCTTATCTCCTTTAACAGCTTTCTGGCTAGAGAAGATGTTTTTTTGAATACTAGACCTAATAAGAAAAGAGCGGGGGATGGCTTTGTATTTTTTGCTGTGCCTGATTTCTGTAAACACACAATGGAAAGCCGCTGGCAACTTCGACAGTTGGTTACCCAATTTCAGAGCAAAGGTGCTCAAGCGTACCTAATGAATCCTGCTAAGTTAAAAATTATTTATAAAGAGCTCACTCGCATCTTTACAAGTGAAGTTGCTGTGAAATAATTTTTGCAGTTTATGGTGGCTTAGCATGATATTTAGATATGCACACATGGTGTTATAATCACTGAGTAAATTCTCAGTTAGAGGGTAATGAGATTTTGTGAGCTTTTCCTTTGATTTTTAAATTTCCTTCTTTTTTTTTTTTGACTAGTAATGTATAAGTATGGCTGTTCTACTTTCATTTGTGAGGCTTCTGAAGATCTTATTGTCCCTATGAGGGGAGGCAGGGGGCTCAGGGCAGCTACATCTACAGGACCATAAGTCCTAAAGCCTTGGTAAGGGGTGGGGAAGGGGATGGCGCTTCTTTGGGTAAGGGTGGGTGGATATGGGCACGGTGGTGGGATTAAAAGGGGGAAAAAATCCACGGTTAGGGATGGAGAAAAAAATAGTAAAACGGAAAAAGTTTGTAAAAAATGTATAAACTGTTCAAAGGTTCTTGGTAAAATGCCTTATGGATCCCTTTCTACAAAGTGTTGGCCAGTGTTGATTTTTCATGGTGGTCCGTGGACTTAAAATATGTTCTCTAAATGTATCTGGCCTGAATAATGTAAATAAAAGAAAGAGGGTAGCAACGGAAATTCGTTATATTCAACCTGCTATTTTATGTCTCCAAGAGACACACTTGCCCTGGGGTAATAGGCACTTAGTAGCCGATTTAGGATACTCACTTATTTCTGCTTCACAGCAAACTTCGATGACCCGGGGGGTTATGATACTGACTAAATCACATTATTGCAAAGCTGGCCGAAGTTTAAGCGATAAATGGGGACGATGGGCCATAACAGAACTAAAGTTAGGTAGCTTTCAATTCACTCTTTATTCAATTTATGGATCTAATACGGATGAAGCAGAGGTTTTAGAGGGGTTGACTATAGAATTGGCATCCTGGACATTACCCCAGGTGATATGTGGCGATATTAATATTAATTTGACACCACAAGAGATATTGGGAGGACCTGGAAATTATAAAGGACGTAAGCCTAGGGCTTTCAAAGCTCTTCATAATCTTTTGACAGATCATGGACTGGTTGATGTGTGGAGTAATCTTTATCCCGCTAGCCCGGGTTACACTTTTTATTCTTTCCCTCATAAAAAAATGGCCCGCCTTGATTACTTTTTTACTGCCCCTTCTTTATTAAGTGGAGCAAATATGCAGCTATTCCCCAGAATATCATCCGATCATGCTCCAATATTAATTGAAATAGCTGATATAGGGATGGAACACACAAGGAGAGGCTTTACCTTTGATCGAAAATTATGCTTGGATGATCAATTTAAAAGTCACATGTCAAACTGGATATTGGAATTTTTTTAATTTAATTTACATTCTACCTCAGTTGATAATGAATGGGAGGCATTTAAAGCTTGCTTTAGAGGGGAAGTTCTGAGCTATGGTATTTTTCACCAGAAAATAATAAGGGCAGAAATGCAAGATCTTTATACTGCACTAATTAGTGCAGAAGAGAACTTAATTAAAGAAATTCAAAAAACAATCAATCAAGGGAATATTGATTTTGAGGATAAAGTGGCTCGCTGTCGGGCCAAAATATTGGGGGTCTGGAGTTCTGAGATAGCCAGGAAATATCTGATATACAAGAAACAATGTCATGAATACGGGGAGGCAACAGGGAGATGTCTTGCTTTACGGTTACGGATGCAGGAAACCTCAAGACTCATAGCAGGGTTAAAAGATAATAACGGGAATTTATATCATGCACCGGAGCAGATATTAGCTATCTTTCACCAATATTATACAGAATTATATACAGAACAGAAAAGGGATGTAGAAGGAGCTTTAATATCACAGCAGGAGAATGTTATTCAATTAGTGGCCAGTGAGAAGGCATGGCTAGATAGTCCGTTTACAATGGTAGAGTTGGAGAATGTTGTAAAAAGCTTAGCGAATGGGAAGGCTACTGGGCCTGATCTAATACCCGGAGAAGTATACACATTATTTTTTCCTCAACTAAAAGAGGCAATGCTGGAAACTTTCAGAGCAGCACAGCTTGGGGGTGCACCCAAATCATGGGACAAAGCTGTCATAGTGGTTTTTACCAAGAAGGGTAAACCGCCTGAACTGCCTGGCACTTTGTTCAATTGTGACAGCAAAATTTACTCAAAAATTTTAGCTAATCGAATATCAAAGGTTATCACTCCACTAGTCTCAATAAACCAGCATGTATTCATACCCTATAGAGGCACGATCACACATATTAATAAAGTCATAACTCTATTCGATATCGCTCAAGCAGAACAACGCAAACTAGCACTGATTTTATTAGGCGCTGAGAAAGCGTTTGACCTTGTGGAGTGGCATTATTTATGGGAGGTTATGAGGCGAGTAGGATTCGGAGAAAAGTTTTTGAAGGCAATTCAGGTATTTTATACTTCACCAAAAGCTAGAGTTGCCGCTATGGGGAGGAAATCTGATAATATAAAAATTACAAGAGGCACTAGGCAGGGGTGTCCCTGCTCCCCACTACTTTTCGCTTTATATATAAATCCTTTCATAGAAAATGTATCTAACACTCCGCAAATAAAACCATTTATTGTGCAAAATATCTCACATTCAGTGTTTGCGTACACAGAGGACATAGCGTTATTACTGTTGACCCAGTGACGGCTCTGGAAGAGATTGAGCGGTTAGCGTCAGAGTTTGGTCCGATTTCGGGATACAAACTAAATGTATTAAAAACTCAAGTTTTATGTACGAGCAACATATTAATCTCGGATTCTAGAGTAGTATCAGAAGTTGTATACTTAGGTATTAAAATCAAAACAACTATGAAAGAAATAGTAGATGTCAACTGGTCGGATACACTGCAACATATTAAACAGTCATTGGATAGGTGGGGTGTCTTCAACTAACGATAATAGGCAGAGGTAATATCATTAAAATGAGTATACTGTCAAAAGTATTATATTTATTTAGGTCTATTCCTCTCGAGATACCCCTTATGTACCTGCAGCAATTGCAGGCTTTATGCTCAAAATTTCTTTGGACACCTGGGAAGCCACGATGGGCAATGAGATTGATGACACTTCCTGTTGAAAGAGGGGGACGGGCCATTCCAGATTTTACTTTATAGTTTTTATGTCTGCTTCTTACAAAGAATTCGTATATTGCTGACAGGGGAACCAGTACATGACAGTGCAGCAGCACCATAAATATTTCAGCTACTCATAGGGAATCAGGCCAATATGTGTTTATTTAGAGAACTTGAATGGAGTTCCTACAAAAGAACTTGATTCAAGGTCTTGGAATCAGCATTTAAAGTTTGGTGGAAGGTATTAAGATTGATGGGCTTAGGTAAATTGACATATTACACACCTCTGAATGCTAATAAAATACTTCCTTCTATATTTTGGGATAGGATTGCTAGGGATTGGGTCCTTAAGGGTATTGAGCAAACAGGGGATTTTTTTGCAGCAGGAGGACTTATGTTGACATTTGAAGAATTAGTTCAGAAATTTAATTTGATCAACACTCAGTTTTTTAAATATCTCCAAGTACGTGACTTTTTGATTCGGCAACAGATTAATTTTGTACCTAATGTTTTAATTGAGGAAATTCGGCGGCAGGGTAAAATTGGTATAAAATATTGTTAGAATTCAAATCTGATGACTTGGAGAAACATAATTTATACTGGCAGACAAGGCTGGGTGAAACAGACTTGTTCATAGAGGATGCTATTTTGATTGCCAAGGAAGCCTTCCTGTCGGGCAATCTGAAGGCTCAATTTTTTAAAACTGTATTTAGTTTATATTACACTCCGGATCGTATGCTTAAATGGGGTACTCGCTACGACGGCAAATGTTTTCGTTGTGGGAGTGATAATGCAGATAGTTTACATATATTTTACAGTTTTGTTAAATTGCATCTCTTTCTGCTTAACATTGAAAAGTTTCTATCTGCTACAACACGATGCACTCTTAAGATCTCTCCAGCTCTTATGCTGCTAGGTGTTGGACAAGCAGTGGCAAAAGGGATGCCCCTTTACAAATATAGATATTTTTTATTTGTAGCGGTGACTGCAGCTCGCCTATGTATAGCATCTGATTGGTTGCAAACTGAACCACCAGCATTTGAATTTTGTCAGGCTAAACTGTATAATTTGTATAAACTAGAATGGAGTCTTTATGCGTTGAAGGGGCAAAAAAATGCAAACTTGGTATGCTGATCTGGGGGGTAATTCATGATCATTTGGAGATTGGGTAGTGTTACTTGGTATATTTATGAATTATGTCATATGATTTTACTGAGTGTTACATTTATTTTTTCGAGATTGTTGTCTCTAAGCTCTTACTGTGGAACAAATATATTTCTTGTAGTTTCCTAAAATAAAGTAAAAAATAAAATAAAAAAAAGATACTTTTATTTACAGTATAGATTAAATTTGATATCATTGCTTTAGAGTAATTGTATTGTGATTGGCTGTTGCCCATGAAGTACAACAAAAGTTACATTACATATAAAGCTACAGGGAAAGGTAACCAATAATTGAATGTTGTGTCTTGCAGAAAGCACATTTTCACCTTCTCAGTTTTGCAAGTGTACTCCATGCACTGCAAAACTAGTCTTTGCAGTACTTGGCTTAAACTGATAAGGTGATACCAAGGGCCTCAATGATATTTAACTTGCATTCCAATTAAGAGTAGTCTGTATGTCGTGAACCATCGACCTGACTAGAAACTGGCAGCATGCTCTGACCTGTTAACCTTGAAAACTGGTGCAGTGAAGAAACAGACTTTTTATTATTGTTCATTCGGGTTGTGCCAGATTTAACCAATGCCTGTCTTAACAAAAAATAAAACAAAAAGCTTATCTCTAAATAAATATTACATCCTCACTTTGGAGATTCATATAAGGGTAGCATTGCTTAATGAAGATGAGATGAATTCACTGACTGGATGAAGTGGCGTGTGTGGGCAAATATGGTTTTGAAGGTTTCATAGGAATATTTCCAAGACGTCCCATAACGTGTTAGAGAATGTAGTTTGAGAACTATTTTTGTTTTGTTTAAGTGATTTGTGCATTCATTTCTGTGGAACACAATGTATTATTAAGGTTAAAGGTCTGTAAATGACAAGTTAGTAAGATAATTAAACAGGAAAAGTAGTTAGTGGGAAATTGAATGACATACTTTCATAGTCAATACTCTAGTGTTGCTTATTGCTAAATGTGGGTCCTGTGTAGACTGTGCCACTGGAACTAAGCTATACCGAGCTGATGAGCATTGGAACAGGGTCAAGACTGCATATGGCGGGGTCTAAATTGATTGGTATGCTGTGCAAAATAATGAAGGGCAGGAATGCAGCCCCAGGTAGTCACCAGAGGCTGAGATTAATTCAAGCACTTCATCCCTCACTTTTTTGTATACTTCAATGTGACACAGTAGGAGGGATGGGACTGCCCAGACGATGGTCATGGGCTCACTCTACCACTGGAACTGAGCTATACCCACCTTATGAGCCCTTATAAAGGCAAAACACATTCTGGCTTACTTGCGTTCCTGTACAGGGAGGATAGTGCCTGGCAGTTCGGTGTGGACTGTTCCCCATGGAGCAGAATCAAGAATGAATTCCATATGGCGGAGTTCAAACTTATTTTGCATGGTATTTAAAAATGGACTGGAATGGGACCCCAAGTAAATTACCATTGACTGGGACTAATTCAGGCATTCCATCTGCCTCTTTTTTGTATACTTCATTGCGACAGCCTAAGTGGGACTGTATGCCCAGACATGACTCCTGTGCACACTGTGACACTGGAGCTAAGTCATACCTGGCTGATGAGCCCTAATAAAGGTGAAACTGTCCTGGGTTGCCTGTGTTACAAACCAGGGAGGACCTGGCCTTGCAGTTCTGGTTGGACTGTTCCAATTGGAGTAGGGTCAAGAATAATTTGCATATGGCAGGGACCAGACTGATTTGGTATGTTGTGCAAAAAGATAATAGACTGGAATGTGGCGTGAGTAAATATTACTGGCTGAGATGAATTCAAGCATTCAATCAATCACTTTTTTGTATATTTCAGTGTGATACTTTAGATTGGATGGGTATGACCAGACGTCGGTTGAGTGCAAACTGTACCAATGGAACTAAGCTCTACCCAGCTGATGAGCCCCAATACTTCTTCCGAGTATCAACCCATCTAACCAATACAGAGACCCGTTGCCTCCTTCTGTCTTCAAAGAAATCAAGAATGTCCTCATCCCCACCTGGACAAAGATTGTAAATGCATCACTGGCTTACGGCACGATCCCAGACTGCCTAAAAGCAGCTCAGGTATCACCTATATTAAAAATAACTAATACAGATAGGGATGACTTGAACAACTTTCACCCCTTCTCCAACATCCCCACCCCAGACAAACTCCTAGAAAATTGCGTCCAATCCCAACTCAGTGCTCACATAGAGAATTTCCAGCTCCTTGACCAGCATCAATCTGACTTTCGGAGGGAACACCGTACTGAATTGGCTCTCACTCACGTGATGGATGACATTTTAAAAATGCTGGACCAAAATGAATCCTGCCTCCTAATCCTCCATGACCTTTCCTCCGTCTTCGACATGGTCAATCATGACAACCTCTTATCCATTCTGAAGAACAGGATGGGCTTCTCTGGTCGGATGTTACAATGGTTCTCGTCCTTCCGCCACCACAGCTCACAAACAGTCAAGGCTAACCACTCTCTCTCCCAGCCCTCTCCAATATTCATGGGGGTCCCGCAAGGATCGGCCCTATCTCCTATACTCTTCAACCTGTTCTTGGAAACTTTAGCTAATTCATTAAATTCAACTAATATTCTCTTCCATATGTATGCGGATGATACGCAACTATATCTGAAAATCTCCTCCCTGGATAACAACATCTCTCTCAACACGACCCTAACGTCTACTCAAAACTGGCGAACTGAGAACCACCTACTGCTTAACACCTCCAAAACTGAATTCCTTCTCATCTCCCCTCCGAACCACATCCCCAAGCTAGACCTCTGGCTGAATCACCTCACTGCCTTCAACTGCTCCATCCTCATCATAGACTCTGCCAAATCTCACGGAATCACCCTGGACAAGCACCTGAACATGAAGACTCACATCAGCAATGTATGTAAGGGATCTAATCACTTGATGAGGATACTCAGCAATATCAAACCTTTCCATCGACAAACTGATTTCAAGCCATTGGTCTAAGCACTTGTGTTGCCAAGACTAGATTATGGCAGTGCTACGGTATGTGGCCTCCCCAAATATACCTTGGCCCCACTAAGGATATCATTGAACACTGTGGCTAGGCTGCTTACAGGTACCAAACGAAATGTATACATATCTCCAGTCCTAAAATCCCTTAAATGGCTGCCCTACAAAGCTCGAATTCAGCTAAAGGTTGCTTGTCTGGCACACGAAGCCATCCACTTCAAAACCCCCAGTTACCTAGCGCAAAAGCTTGAATTATCCGGGGCCGGTAGACCTTCAAGAAGTGCTAACACATTCCTCTTGAAACCACACATCTTTAGCAAAAAAACAACCTGCCACCGAGGCTTCTACGGTGCTGCCCCAAAGATCTGGATCTCCCTTCCACTGGAAGTACGCAGAATCCCCTCCACGGTTACTTTCAAATGGGAAGCCAAAAGATTCCTAATGAACAACTTCTTACTGTAAAAATGGTTAGGATCATATGCCCTAAGTCACTGAGCCTACAACCGGTAGACATCCATTGGTTGCTACTCTCCTTTACCTCCTAGCAGCCCGCTATGTACCAATTTCTGTATTTTTCTCCCTGATCCCTTTCTCCTGGAATTACTCATGTTTGGTATTCTTATTTTATGTCGATATTGCATTTATAGTTATATTACCTTTATGCCTTCCTTTTGTAAAGCGATCTGATGTCCTACGGGATCTTGTTCACGCTATATAAAACTTTTTAAATAAATAAATAAGGGTGAAAGCAGTACTGGGTTCCTTGTGTTCTGCTTCAGGGAGGACCTGGCCTGTCAGTTCAGGAAGGATCCATACTCATGTGGCATGGTATGCAAAATAACAATGGACTGGAATGTGGCCCCAAGTAATTACCAGCTAAGACTATTTCAGGTATTCCGTCCATCACTTTTTTGTACACCTATTGTTACTGTAGCAGTAAGAAATAAAACAACAACTCTGTTAAGCATATACGAACATGTATATTAAAGAATATCAACAAAGATTGAGTACATGGAATTTGTAGAGAATCCATGTATGGTGTTATGAAACTGTGTATATGCATCAGTCACAAATACATTAGGGATTTGCAGTGATGCAAAGATAAGGAACGTGATGCAAAGAGGTGGAAAGTGTTTTTTGGGTGTTCATTTTATCTTGTCCTGGAAAAATGCCTTTCTCTATGTGCAAATATTGCCTTTTGCTTTTTTTTGCCAGCTTTTGTCAAGCAATATGTCCTGTGGGATGGCTGACCTTGACATTGAGACCAAACAAAATTCACTCCACCACTGTGCACAAATAAAGGCTGTGCACAGGGGGGTGATCCAGTAGAAGTAATACAACAATTTCTTTTCTAACCTTTCTATTTTAAAGTTTGTGTTAGTAACAACGTAAAAACAGCACTACTCTGTCTGCTCCACTAAACCAAAGAAAGTTTCTTCACTTGCTTCAAAGAGAAAATTCCTTCCTGTCACTATGAGTAAAAACCACTGTTTACACTTCACTTAAGCTCAGGGAGGGCCTGTTACTCCTCTATGGATACTCCTCCTTTGGGTAAGGCCAAAGTTTCATAGTCGGGCCCTTTGCTGTCACTCGCACTCAACTCTTATACGATATAGTCCCTAATATAATACTGCCCGCCCTGCATAGCTTCTCAGTATTATGACAACAGACGAGTAACCTTCTGCAGTGTGATTTCTTTACCACACTCTTTTAAATTCCGGTCCTAGGATTCCCAGGTATCTCTGTACCTGTGCTTCCAGACGACATAAAATGCGACACTTACTCTTAGTGTTAAACATAACGTCAATAACCAAAAATTAAATTAATAATCAATAATCACCAAACTAATCGATAATAACCATCCTCTGCTACCAGAAAAAATGATCCAGCGGAAGGCCAGGGATTAACACTTCGCAGTCAACAAAAATTCAAACAAGCCCATATACACATTGAAGTTTTCCTGGCTGTTCCGCTGGGGGTCAAGTTTTATATTCACTTTGATCTTGATTAATCAATGTCTAACTAATATTCACAGATCAACATTATTCCTTTGGTCAATGGACCATTAGTCGAATAGTTGATGGTGATATTAACAACTGACTAACTTACAATGATATGTGGAATGAAATAACCATAGACTCTGGGTAAGATTCAGTGAATCATATCTAATATCTCAGTCAAAGTGAAATGCTTACTTTTACAGATTCACAGTGCAAACTCCATCCACTTTCATGGGAGAGAAAAATTAATTTATCAAATACATTCAATTCACAGACTCATTCAACAATTCAATGCATGAGTGGATAGATAAAGAGACAAAAGGCATAATAAATCATACATTTGCAAAAGATATGCAAATCTAAGGTAGAATGATAATTATCCAATGGTGAAACAGGAAAACTAACCCTCTGGCCAAAGGACTGGTGGAGGTCCCCTGATTAAGAATCAGGATACAAAGACTATAGGACAGGATCAGGTCAGGATAATACTTACTAAACTTCAATAGAACCCCCACGCACCGGAACACATCCCTCTCTAACACGCTCTCCCTCCCCGATCTTCAATCTAATCAGGCTGTATTTTAGGATTGAATGTTCCCAGTCTGTTCTCTTCTTTTCAGTAGCAGCTCTCGCCCACAGCTCTCACCCACACCTCTCTCAGCAAAAACAGCAATCTCCAGCAGCACTACTACAATCTAATCTTTTGGTCACCCTAATTATAGTCTTAATTCCTGCATGTCCCACCCTTAAAAAGTTGAAAATATTAGTGGATCACGGACTGTGTTTCAGTAGGGTCGCAAGGTAATTGTCATCACCTCATGGTGTCATGCTCAATTTCTTAACTAATTCTTTGTTTAACAAACCCTTCCCCTTTAGCTCATTAGTATTCTGCCTTTTTATTTTCCCATGCATTTACTGTATCAAATTTAGACAATTTTTCAATATGATTCCACAGTCGAGGATAGCGTTCACACAGTAGCTTGTCCTTGGCTCTTGGCAGCCTGTCAGTGGGTCACATCATAAATCTAGCACGCAGACCCCCCGTCATCTTTTACATTGGCCTATCACATTTAGGCCCAAACGTACACTATTAATAAAGGAATCATAAACAGATGTTAATTTCTCAAATATGTGATTTTCACTGTTCACCACCCACTTCTACTTTATCCCATGTTAAATTATTTTTCTTTAAGCAAAAGCATTAGCAGTAACAGCTTCTCTTTTAGTTCAGGCAAGCACATGCCAAGCACTCAACACCTCAAGACCTACAGTTAGTAACTCTTTCGTATGCGTGTGAATTTTCCCTCTCAAACGCGTTAGTTACATGGTTATCTACGTATTTTCTAGTTTGCACATGCGCAAAAACGTTTTTCGGTTTCAAAATAGGAACCTAAATGCAAACACATGCATAAAAAACTCCAGCATTAAATAAATATTGATTTTATTGGGTTGTAAGAACCTAGCTGCAGGTTGGGCCTTGAAGCTTAATCCCACTGTGCATTGTCAAAGGCTTTTTAGTGTGAATTCATGCACCTGCCTGTAGATGGTGGGTCACAGCACCTTGGCGGACACCAGATCAAATGCCAAAATATTTCTATACACAGCTGAAGGCTGTATACAGTACTGGGCTTCCTATCCATGGTGTGTGGCTGGCGGAGTCTGGGTAGAGGCCTAACCATTATGCCCACTGCTTTTGCTGATGGCCAAAAGCCAAGTGCAGTGGGAAATGTATGCCCATGAAGGCCAGGCCTGAGACTGGGGCCTGCGTCTCATCTCTTGTTCACATGTATAAAGGCTCTAAGCAGCTCTGCCTAGACATCCATGGAGGGTGGAGCTCAGGATCTGGCCAGAAGCCAGGCCTCACAGCTTACCATGCACACTGGAGCCAGACTCCAATGGGCAATGGGGCACAATCCACACCCATATCATGCTTTACGTATGTGCACAGTTGGAGTTGGACGACTACGGAATGTGGGTCACAAGGACTTTCCTTTCTGGCCAGGCACTGCTGTCTGCTTTCACTGCATGCCAAGTACACAGCGGTGATCAATATTCATGGAGGGAGACGCATAGGGTCTGACTGGGGGACCAAACTATTTGGCCCATTCCAGTTGTGGACAGTCACAAAGTATGTGAAGTGAGGTTTGGTTACCAGTGGCAGCTTGGAAATAGCAGATAAGTTAACAACATGTGGTACAGGTAAGGTACAGGATCTTGCCATAAAGTCTGACTGATAACTGTGGATGTAGGTGTTATTTGACCAAAACAGATTGTGTAATGGGACTGGAGCAACTTTCTCTTGCTCACATGCAAAGTCGGGTTAGCTATATGGATGGTGTACACTGGAGTGATGGTCCAGAAAACAGGTCCCTGTTAACCAAGCAATCTACAGAAAATATAAAGGTTAGAATTAAGGTATAATTATGTTTGTATGTGAAAACCATATTTTTTGTATGGTCACCTCCATTTTTTCTGCCTTTTGCTGGACCCTATTTTTGCAGGATTTGCTCACTTTAGAACATTGTGCACTTTATCCCTGCTAACCTGGAGTAAAAGTGCTTGTTCTTCCTCTTTAAACATGGTTAAATTGGATTATTCCTAATTTAACTTGAGTTTAACCCCTGGTATATGGTATGGAAAGTGCATGTAAATGCTAATTGTGAAATAGAGCTCCTTCTGTGCTATCCACCATGACATCTGTGAAAACATGGCTTCAGGCCTACCCTGTGTAGCCTGACTGCTACAGTGTAAACCCTGCAGTGAAACTTGTTAAAATTCCACTTTTGACAAGTAAAACCCTCCCTTAGAAAGATAAGCAAGTAACCCCTATTTTAGCCTTGTGGCCCAAACGGTAGGATGAATGATATTTACATTTGGACATGCAGAAAATGAATACTACCATGCCCTTACAGTGACAAGGTTCTAATAGCTATTTTCACCGTGGACGTCCTTACTGTCCTATGTAACCAAAGTACAGGTTAAAATAAAAGTACAGTATCACTAGATTAGGACCAGCCAAAAAATTTATTAAAATAAATAGTTATGAAAAATCAAATTTAATGGTGAAGTTGGATTCTTAATAAATATGAATGAGAGTAAGTTTGAGAAAGTTAGCCTTTACCTGCAGGGACTGTCAGAAGGCTGATAGCATAAGCTCAACCCCAGCAACAAGTGTGAAAGAGGTGTGAAATGTCCCCCAGGAACAAACAACAGGCTGACCTGAATATGGGGAGAGAGGACTCTTATGAGCTCCTCATTCAATTCAGAGTGGGGGCTGCATGCACCCTATGACACCACACTGTCCTATCCGACTTGATAGGCCAGTTGAGTCACATGTAACACTTGGGATGTGATTGAAAGCAAGAGAACAGGATGCCAAGACAAATCTTGTCTATCACATGTTGCTGAAGAGCCATGGTTTGGTACTACCAGACTTCTATCTCTGTAGGTGTGGCTACATTGCCTGTATCACACTGGATTTCAGTGAGAGATGTGGAAGGATACTAGGCATGCCAAAGTATGCTTCCCACTTACAACCCCAGCCTCAGAGTCCAGGTTCAGTGTGACCAAAGACCATCTCCATCTTAGTTCTGATACACGGCATTTATGGGCTGTTTGGATCAAACAGCAGCAGCTACTGCAAAAGTGGGTTGGTCAGGACCTGGGAATCTTTACTCCATTGGTCAGAGAGAAAATAGAGTGTCTTAGAGAGGCCCTCGTCCAGACTTCACAGCTCACTTGGTAGCAGCAGCCCCTCTTCACATATGGGGTTGCCGCGGTACCTGCAAACAAGGCTGCAGTCTTCTCTGCACAGCAGTCTATACCATGACGGGTCCCCTTGGCATACAGGGTCGCAGCTAAGGCCCACATCGCATTTGGCACTTGATTGAAGTAATAACTTCCACAGGAACCCCTCCTGACATACGGGATTGTTGCAATATGTAGTATGGGTTTCACTCTTCCCGCACAGCATTCATCCCATGGTTATTTTCAAGGCACACCTCTCCTGGCATACTGAGGTTGTCAATGGGCAATGACCCATTCGGTGCAGCAGCTGTCTCTTAACCCCTTGCACTGAAAGTCCTCTTGACATGGCTCCACACTGGACCTTGGTCCCAACAACTTTCTCCTCTTCCTCACGGTGCACAATGGTCTCGGTAAGCAGGCAGGCATGCACTGGTGATCCAGTTTCCAGAACAGATGGTCTTCGTTTCCCTATGCGAGGTCCACTCACCCAGCAGGGAGACTAACTGTCCTTGGCCCCTAGTCCTGGTCGCAGGCTGAAGTTTTGCAGAGCTTCCCCTCCTCACACTGCCCATCTGACTGCTTAGGAGAAGACACATTTTTGGAGTCTCAACCTCCCCTTCTTAAAGTCCAAGGGTACTCGCAAACATTGTCCCAGGGGCCACAAAGTGGTGTTTGTGATGTGGTCGAGGTCTGCATTGATGCTAACATGGTGGCAGTCATGAAGGGGGTGTTTGGCAGGGGTTGTGGCAGTATGGTGGGTATAGGGGAAGAGGGGCATATACGCAGTTGCGACTGGTGTGGGAGTGCTGCCGGGCGGGGACGTGGGGCGGGGAAGGGGCAGGGTGGAGGGTAGTAAACTATGGAATACGGCCAACGGGAGGTAAGTAAACATATAAATAAATAAAATTAATTTCATTGCGCGCACTGCATCGCCAAAGTCGAAGCAGTGCGCCCAACAAAATTCATTTTATTTATTTATATGTTTTCTTACCTGCATTTGGCCGTATTCCGTAGTTTACTACCCCCCACCCTGTCCCTCCCCTGCCCCACGTCACCGCCCGGCAGCACTCCCACCATCGACCATTTTGGAAACCAAAATGCCCTGGGATTAATCCCGCTTCCCGACTTTACTAAATGGTGTGATTCTAGGCAATTGTTTAATTTCACTTTCCCTCATTTTCTTCATTATCGCATATAATACAACCTCAAAATGAATGACTTCAGGATCTGCACGGTACAAAACCTTCTCCTGTGTTTGATTTATTACATTATAATGTTTTTCATGTATAATAGGCACTCAGGCCACCCAAAGAGTGCACATAACTGACATACCTTTTAGTTCACTTTGGCAGTGGGGGAAAGAATGAATGTTCATGTATTTATGTCTGAAAACTATGTTGAGCAGGGGACAACATATTAAGGTCATGAAGACTGCATGCAGCCCCTGGGCGGTACTTTGAGTATCACTGTTACAATCTATTTCAATACACCAAATGTCATTTAGGGTCTGGGTCTCAAGATTTATATTTGGGTCAGCTTCTTTTGAAGTGTACCTCCCCCTCTTCCTCTTTAACGGCTGTCTGTCATGGCAGGAGAGACTCTGAAGTTGACAGTCCCACAACACAGGCAATAGGAATGCCTATAGTTCACACTGGTAAGTCAGCATCAAAAGACTAAAATCAGGATTCCAGCTTTACTCATTATGATTTCCCTATCATCCCCATTTCCTTCCTGAGATGTGTACAGGCCCTCTCCCTGTGATCTCTCACTGAATTTAAGAGTACCCTTTGAAGTTTACATGCGGAGTCTCCCTCTCCAGTGTGTCCCACCCATCTCACAGGAAAGCAGCAACTCACAGATCTGTCTGGGAGGATTCCCTAAGTCCTCATGTCTTCACCCTGCTGGCCTGGGTTTCCCAAGCAGTATACTGTATCATTACAGGTATACTCGCACTTAGTGCACATACCAAGCATGTACCCTGTCCAGTACTGTTACCATTGTGTATTGTGCTACCCCACTTCATCCTTCATGCATTGTACTTCTCGCAAGCACACATATACCCAGTGGATGCTTTCACTGAGTGCACACTGCACAGCACTACCTCTCTTGTAATGTATTCCTTTCTACTATACATACACTCAGTGCACACACTCGCCATGCATTCATTCGACAGCACTGCTCTACACCAATACTGTACCCTTTACAGGCATGCATACATCAAGTGCAAAGTCATTACTCCTAACTGCACTGTCAGCACTTTTCATCTCACTATGTAAGCCAAGGGAGAGTTAACAACACATCAGTATAACTTTATAAATGCCAGTGAGTCTGTTAGCCTCACTCCAGTAACACAGAATAAAAAGGACCTGCTTACTCCTAATGGTCGCTACATAGTATGCTGCCACCACCTCACTTGTCCTGTTTAACTCTTAATGCAGAAGCAGCCTTACGCAACTCTGAGGGTAGAGCTTTAGGTGCCTTTCCAGTCCAACAAGAAAGCAATCCTTGAGAGAGGCCTATGTTATGACGCACATGCATGAGCCGTTTTACCCTATGATAACCCACATGCACAGGGCAGGCACACCTGATAAATCCTAGGGCATGCCCCAAGATATTCTGACCTGTCTGCACTACTACAAGCAAAAGGATGCAATCATGGCAGCTAAACAAGATCGCAATGCCATTGACTGTGAGGGCTAAAAGGACCCATCTCCCATCACCTTGCAATGTTGTCGCCTACTAAGGCGTATCACAGTATAGAGAGTGCACTTCTTAGAGGAAGCAAAAGCTCTGTTGGACATTGACAAGCCACAGGATGTTTATGTCACTTCTCCCCTCCCGCAGAGTACCTCCCACTCCTCAGCAGGCTCACGGTGCTCCATGTGACCAAAGATGAAAAGATCCACCAAACTTACGGAGCAGAGCAGCAAGGAGAGAGCAGCCTTCCTCCACCACCTTTAGCATCAAGAAACCACCTCAGAGCTCGAAAACGACTAAGGAATTGACCCTATGTGGGACAACAGCCCTATGGTCTCACCTCAGTACGCATCAGTTAGATGCTTTCCTATTCCAGTGTGAGATATGCTCAGAATCCCACACCTCTACACTGGGTTGTACCATTCTCTACGTCAGAGCCCCCTTACCAACCAGACTGATGCACAGACGGAGCTGGGAGCTGTGACACTGACCCCACTATTGCACTGAGGCAAGGCCAAGTTACCCACTCAGCTAGATTGGCTCTAAAAACCTGGAAACTCCATGACATGGATAAAATGAACGGCTGTCATAGACCAAAAAATGCTCCTATTTATTAAGATTTGGGGACCCTGTATTCGGTTCTTTTCACAGGATTTCAGGGAAATATCTTGCCCTGTGTACCTATGCATACTTGTCTCACACATGCAGCCTGCAATGTCGACCGAGACCTCTTAGAATAGAATTCACATAAACTTCCAAGCTGCAGCTTAGTCATCATAACTGCTTCACTGATTGGAGGCTGTTGACACAACCCTGTTGGTCCGCTGACATCCCCTCCCCTTTCCTTAGTATGCTCCTCCCTCCTTTCTACTGTTAACTTTCCTTTCCAACTCTCCCTCATCTGCTAATGTTGGTGAAATGTTACTGTAATGTTCTCTTTCAAGAATCAATAAAACAGATTTAAACCTAAAAAGCCTGATCTTAGTTTGTGGTGTTAGGTCTTTGGAGCTCCAGATTTTCTTTATCCTAATGAAGGCTGCCTTTGCTTTGCTAAATCTTGGCTTGACATCGGTGTCTGTGCTGTCCTGCTTGTCTATGATATTGCCTAGATACGTGAAGGCCTCAACCTATTTTAGTGCATCGCCTGGAAGAGTGAGTGCAGCTTTTCCAGCTGAGTTTGCTTTAGGATCTTGGTTTTTCACCTTTGGAAGCTGAGGCCAGGTTGTGTTGATTTGGCTGCCACTTTTTCGGCCTTTTATTGCATCTGCCGATGAGTATGGAAGAGTAGGGCCAGGTCATCTGCAAAGTTAAGGCCATTGAGCTGCATCCAAGGTGTGCACTAGATCTTTTCCTAACTTTAATCTAGTGTACGTACAGCAGGAAGAGAAAAGGTGATAGCAAACAGACCCTTCTTTCAAAGGCTCAGTAAATTGTCCTCCATGGACTTCTTGCAAGCCATTCCCTCATGAGAGTTCATGATGATTCTTACAAGTTTATCTGGCACACTGTAGTGGAAGCGGTGTTTTCAAAAGGTCTCTCTGTCCACGTTGTTGAATGCCTTCTCATGGTCGATGAACTTTACATAGAGGGGGATTTCCATTCCATCAACTGCTCAATGGTGATGCGCAGTTTTGCAATCAGGTGTTTGCAGGATCTTTGCAGGAGCCAGTTTGTTACTCTCGTAACTGAGCATCGACTTGTTCTGGGGTTGATAGAAGAGTTATCACAAGCATATGTTACAACAATAAAAAAAACAGGAAACCTTACAGCCACATAATTGTACCCACCATATGCGAGCAATAAAATGTTTAAATTAAAAAACTCTCACTGGTGATGCTTTTCAAATAATACAGCTATTAGCTGTTCCATGCATATGATTATTACATTATTATTATTATTAATATTAACCCTTGGCAAAGCACTACGCTATGCTTGCGTAGTTTGCGAAGTTTGCGCTACTTCGCGAATTTCACGAAGCACAGTGCAAACACACATAGCGTAGCGGTCATTGTATGCTTGCTCGCGATCAGCAACATCATGTTGCCGATCGCAAGCATGGAAAATAAACCTCCTGGCAAGATTCTCAATGCGGGGAGGTCAGGTTTCTCCTTGCGATGAGAAACTACCAGCCCGTGTTGAGAAAGCTGCCACTCGAGTAGAAATGTACTCGAACGGCAGAAAATGACCGCTTGTACTGTGCAGGATGTGGTTTGCACTGATTGCACAGTGCGGACAAGAATGCAGTTTGTGTAGCTACGCGTAGCTCGCGTTGTGCGAAGTGCACTCCGCGTAGCTACGCATAGCGCTAGTACGCAAACCATGCCCAGGGTTAATTATTATTAATATTAATATTATTATTATTATATTTATTAATATTAGCGAACAAGACACAACTAAATCACATTCTAACCAAGCACTCAAAGCATAGGCAGCCCCAATGTTACAATGGCACTTAAAAACTTTATAACAAAAACATTAAACAGAAGATTAAATGTGAATCACCATCCAAAGTGCAGGCAAAATAAATAGATCATACTTAAAGTTAATATGAAATATAATTCAAGTAAAACAAAATTGGAACCAGATTTGCCACTGAAAAATATGAAACTACTTTCAGTTGGCTTTGAGGAATCTGCACAGTATTTGTGCAGGTACTCAAAGAATAGGGAGCCACAGTATCAAGTTGGCTGTCCCATTGCCCCACACTGTATGTTGTGGTGGGCGGAAGCAAATATAAATTGACAGTTTAACAGACCAACTGATGGAGTGGGCAGAGGAGAAATCCCTCTATGTATGTTTATCATGTATAATTTTATTCTTTGAAAACCAATTCTCTGTTGAGACAGCCGAAGCTGTCTTAAAGGACAAACCTAAAAATCTTTTTCTGAAAATATTTGTCTAAAAAAACTATCAAACGGTGAGACATTTTGTATCCACAAGAAGGTAAAGGACTTGTGTTGTCTAATGAGTACATTTCATTTAGAAGTGCACATTTGGGGAAGCGCGAGCGACATGACCCAAGATGGACATCTAGGTACGGAGCCCGGCACCGCATCCGGAGCCACCGATGTGATATCTGCTGTTCCAGTGCCGTTTTTGCTTTCTGAAGGTGTTTTTCACCTATTCCAGAGGTGATTCTAGCCTGCACACTTTCTCCTCAGAACTCAGCTTGCTTTACTCTGGAACGCTGTTTTTTTACAATTTTATGAACTGTCTCCTCATTTTTTACTACTGAACTGTACTTTTCTAAAGGTATTTTGCTACCTGCAAAGTACTTTACGCTAATTACTGTACTTTGTTACATAAGCCTTTTTTGGTCTTTTGCTGTGTTGGTCCATGGGCAGGAGAAAACAATTACTACCCTCTATCAAGAGACATACTTCCAACCAATCAGTCTCTTGCTCTACTCATACTATTTCCTTCATTAATTCCTCACAGCTGTCTGAGGAAATGGCGCAATTGGTGTCTTCTCTGCCTGCAGCTTCGCCTATCACCGCATCTAAAGCCCAATTATCTTCGTCTACCAACAAAAGAATTAAATAGGATATCCCTTCTCCACCCAAATCTATGTCTCCTGTTTCCTTGGATATTGTTTTGGAGGAGATACGTGCCCTAAGACTCTTTATTGAGGAAACAAATACCCATCTACAGACCCTGGATAATAAATGGTCACCCAGGGATTCCCGTTTATCCTTGGTGGAACAACAGATCAGTGATGTACAGGATTTATCTGCCAGAATTACACACTTGGAGAAAGAGGTTTTATAACTAAACAATTCAACTGAGGACCTTGAAAATAGAAATCAACGCAATAATCTCCACGTATATGGCCTTCCTGAAGGCCTCAAACTAGATGATCCTGTTACTTACTTCACCACCAACTATCTCCACAGCTTTTAGACCTCCCCACGACAACCAAATTAAACTGTTCATCTCTCAAGATGTTTCAACTGCCACTGCTAAATGAAGAAAGGAATTCCTGGACCTTCGCCCTGCTCTTCTTTCACTTGGTGCTTGTTATGGCTTATTCTACCCTTGCTTGTTTAAGGTCACCTTTTTCAACAAGACTTCTTCATTTGAGGATCCTGCAGACCTAAGGGAATTCATTCGCTCCCATTGTACATCCTCAATAGAAACTGCTGGTCCTTCCTCTAACTCCTGACTTTAATAGTTCTCCTGTAAGGTTTGATCTTTTTAGCTTACATTGAAGCTTGTTACTCTGGCTAGTTGCTTTTTTGTTCACATTGCTTCCCTATAGCTATTTCAGGTTCTTTGGTATTCAATATGTACCCCCCTCATGTTCCTGCTCCTATTTATGTTGTTACGGAGTACTGGTGTGGTGCGTTGCCCCTTGTTGGGTGTGGTGTCTTTCTATATCTGTTGAAACTCCTCATTTTACCGTCTGTTTACCTGTGAAGGTACATATATATTACAGTCGTCAGGTTCTGACATATACTGTCTCTTCTTGTCTTTCCTTTTCTTCCCCCTTTCCTTCTTCCTCTCTAGTGAAAATGAAATATAATTCAAGTTAAACTAAATTGGAACCAGATTTGCCACTGAAAAATATGAAACTACTTTCAGTTGGCTTTGAGGAATCTGCACAGTATTTGTGCAGGTACTCAAAGAATAGGGAGGCACAGTATCAAGTTGGCTGTCCCATTGCCCCACACTGTATGTTGTGGTGGGCGGAAGCAAATATAAATTGACAGTTTAACAGACCAACTGATGGAGCGGGCAGAGGAGAAATCCCTCTATGTATGTTTATCATGTATAATTTTATTCTTGGAAAACCAATTCTCTGGTGAGACTGCCGAAGCTGTCTTAAAGGACAAACCTAAAAATCTTTTTCTGAAAATATTTGTCTAAAAAAACTATCAAACGGTGAGACATTTTGTATCCACAAGAAGGTAAAGGACTTGTGTTGTCTAATGAGTACATTTCATTTAGAAGTGCACATTTGGGGAAGCGCGAGCGACATGACCCAAGATGGACATCTAGGTACGGAGCCCGGCACCGCATCCGGAGCCACCGAGTGATATCTGCTGTTCCAGTGCCGTTTTTGGCTTTCTGAAGGTGTTTTTCACCTATTCCAGAGGCGATTCTAGCCTGCACACTTTCTCCTCAGAACTCAGCTTGCTTTACTCTGGAACGCTGTTTTTTTACAATTTCATGAACTGTCTCCTAATTTTTTACTACTGAACTGTACTTTTCTAAAGGTATTTTGCTACCTGCAAAGTACTTTACGCTAATTACTGTACTTTGTCACATAAGCCTTTTTTGGTCTTTTGCTGTGTTGGTCCATGGGCAGAAGAAACCAATTACTACCCTCTATCAAGAGACATACTTCCAACCAATCAGTCTCTTGCTCTACTCATACTATTTCCTTCATTAATTCCTCACAGCTGTCTGAGGAAATGGCGCAATTGGTGTTTTCTCGGCCTGCAGCTTCGCCTATCACCGCATCTAAAGCCCAATTATCTTCGTCTACCAACAAAAGAATTAAACAGGATATCCCTTCTCCACCCAAATCTATGTCTCCTGTTTCCTTGGATATTGTTTTGGAGGAGATACGTGCCCTAAGCCTCTTTATTGAAGAAACAAATACCCATCTACAGACTCTGGATAATAAATGGTCGCCTAGGGATTCCTGTTTATCCTTGGTGGAAGAACAGATCAGTGATGTACAGGATTTATCTGCCAGAATTACACACTTGGAGAAAGAGGTTTTATAACTAAACAATTCAACTGAGGACCTTGAAAATAGAAATCAACGCAACAATCTCCACGTATATGGCCTTCCTGAAGGCCTCAAACTAGATGATCCTGTTACTTACTTCACCACCAACTATCTCCACAGCTTTTAAACCTCCCCACGACAACCAAATTAAACTGTTCATCTCTCAAGATGTTTCAACTGCCACTGCTAAATGAAGAAAGGAATTCCTGGACCTTCGCCCTGCTCTTCTTTCACTTGGTGCTTGTTATGGCTTATTCTACCCTTGCTTGTTTGAGGTCACCTTTTTCAACAAGACTTCTTCATTTGAGGATCCTGCAGACCTAAGGGAATTCATTCGCTCCCATTGTACATCCTCAATAGAAACTGCTGGTCCTTCCTCTAACTCCTGACTTTAATAGTTCTCCTGTAAGGTTTGATCTTTTTAGCTTACATTGAAGCTTGTTACTCTGGCTAGTTGATTTTTTGTTCACATTGCTTCCCTATAGCTATTTCAGGTTCTTTGGAATTCTATATGTACCCCCCTCATGTTCCTGCTCCTATTTATGTTACAGAGAAATGCGCATGCGCGGGCGGCCGCGCATGCGCATGAGCATCCAAGACGCGCGCGCCGGCGGCGCAATGACGAGCGGGAGCCCCGGGGACGCGGCAGGACAAGGTAAGTGGTTTTAAATTCATTTATATATTAATGTAAGCATTTAGGGAGGGCGGGAGGGAGGCGGGTGGCGCGTAGTGGGGCTACGCGAAGTGGGGAAAAAACTACGCCCACCCACGCACTTTGCGAAGCCCCACTACACCCACTACGCCCAGGCTTAATTAAAATGATGATTAATCCTATTCTATGATACATTTTGTATATGCTCCCTATTCTTATTCCATCTATTTATTTTAATGAAAATAGACTCTCTTCTCTCGAAATTTCTTTGGAGAAATAAAAAGTCTAGATTATCCTTATCACATCTCCGGAAGCCAAAATCTAATGGGGGTGTTAATTATCCTGATTTTCAAATTTACCATAAATCCTTTTGCCTCCATCAAACTTCTAAATGGCTCCTTTCAGAATCCTCCCTCTTCACACACCTAAGGCTTACTATTGAAAACTGTGGTGTACCGAAAGTTTAAGGGCCCCCCCTGTAATGTACACTGAGGGGCCCCCACTCTGGATTGTACTCAGAGCGCTCTGCACTGAGTACTGTGCCGAGGGTGTCCTCTGCAGCTGAGGTCCCACCCACACCGCGGGGGTTGCAGGGGCCTGTGTTATGCCCCCGATTGAACACTCCTTGCTTGTGCCCTTTTCTACAAATGAGGCACAGGCCTTTTCATCCAAGATTGTTCAAACTACTCTCCCTTTATTCAAATACATGTGCTCCTTGTTGAAACCACTAACCCAACCAAAGATTAATTCTAGAGAATCCTTTTTACGTTGGCTGATATGTTATAATCACCTCATTACCATTAATAATAGACATCTCTCTTTGAAATCCTGGAGACTGGGGGGGATAATTTGGATCCATGACCAATTTGATGGTATAACCCCTTGTTCATTCCCTCAATTTCAAACTACTTCTAAATGCCCTCATTCTTTCTGGCATACATTTTCCATTCATATGCCAATCATTCTAGACATTTTGTACTCACTCCCTTTAATTAATTCCTCTTCTGAAGAATATTATCTTCTTTAAATTCTTACAGTTCCTAAAGCCTCCTTAATTTCTAAACATCTCCGACCCTGCCCATGCTAAGAGTAAGTTGGAACTTGCCTGGGACGCATATTTAGGTTGTGCATGGAGCACCAGTTTCTGGGACAAGTTTTGGAGCCGATCACACAAACTCTCAAGCTCTGCCTCTGTTACTCAATCTATGTTCTTTCTATATCATAGATTTTGGGGCATTACCAGATTTACTATAGGTAGTAAACTTGGGAAGGCATCAAAATGCTACGCCATCCCAACAGAGGCATAAAGAGGAGAAATATGTATATTTCTCCTCATTATTACCCCTTTCAACGTGTGCTGCATTCTGCAGCACACACACGTAGAAAGAGGAAAGCGTCTTTAAGGATTGTTTGTGTACATTAAGGTGTCCCATCCTGCACAAAAACAATCTTGGCTGGTATGCATACACCCATGCACCATCGCACAAGGATGCCTCTGTTGGCACTAGGCCGCTCACAGTGTACCAGCGCTAAGAGAGGGCAGGAATGCACCATATTTTTGTAAGAATGGCGCATTCCACTCCTCTCCATTTGACGCAGTGCAGGGCAGTTAGTTGTCTTGCTGCATTGCGTTGTGTCAAATGTTAATAAATATAGTTGTGAAAAACCAATAACATCTGAGCTACGGAAAGAGGATACTCTGGAAGATTTGCCATGGTACATCTCCACTGCAGCCACTGACCAGGAATTTGATCTCTTCTCTGTTTGCAGCCACTACCAAAAAGTCAGGCAACAGAGCCCGAGCTGAATAGTCTTTCATCTGTCTTTACCGACAGAATACAGGAAGAAGTCAGCAGGCACTATAAGGGAGGAATCCCAATAGCCCCCACGAAAGAGACTGATGCACATATAAAGGCTCTAAAAGAGCCAGCTGGGGAACAATACCGGAGGATGGAATTGCACTGTGAAAAGCTTGAATACATCAGAGAAAGGCAGCTGGAGTTTGGAGCGTGAACCTTGTCACCGAGTCCCGTAACACAGAGGAGTCGGATGAGAAGAGTAGAATGCTAAAAGTCTGCCATCAAGAAGAGGAGCCTGTTCCATCCAGGTGTGTGCTTGAATATTGGGAAGAGTGGGCAAATGCCAGGGTGGCGGGCGAAACAAGTGGGAAAGTTGGGTCAGTGTAACTTTCCTTTCATAATAGTCAAGTGTTTGACCGTCTGTAAAAAAAAGTATCCCGTGTTTATTTTAGTAGTTTCAGGACTATCGAAAAGAGGATGCTTTCTTAATAGGCTTGTCCAAGAGCTCACTAAACCCTCATTTCAGAAAGCGATGCAAGATATTTATTTTTATTTTTAAGCGTCTGTTTGCTTAACATTGAAAAATCTCCGACACTTGGTGTTGGGATAGGAATAAATCTAACACGGGTGATTTCCCTCAAAAAAACATTTCCTAAATATTAATATCCAACTACTGAACACTCACCTGTGACATAATGTTTTCTTTGAGGAGTGAACATCCTTCCTGGTGGTCCTGGCATTGTAAAACCTGCAATAGAGATGATTCATTTGGAGTTCATACTATTTCACAGATTTTCGGTCAAAATAAACAAAGAAAGACAGCATCCATAAGAATACTAGTAATGTCAGCTCTCATCAATCCCGCTAACTTAGCACATGGCGGAGATGGTGGCAGTCTTCCATTGATCTGAAAAAATGAGAATATAATGCAACAAGTAGTACAAGGTCAAGGAAAACTCGAATGGGCTCTCGAGCGACAATTGTCTCCTGCGAAAGCAGATCATGAGATATTCCAAGAGACAATGAAGTCACAAATAGAGACTATTCATCAAGTTGCTGAAGATCAAATGCAGCTAACATCTCGCCTTCAAGGGACTTGTGCCACATAACCTATAGGTCCTAATGTAGCTTTTTAGAAATATGTAGTGGTGGAAGATCCAGATGCATTTCTGCAAAATGTTGAAAGGGATGCCATAGCCTGTGTATGGCCAGTTGACAAATTACCTTTCTTCTCTGCTCCTCTGTTAAAAGTGAAGCCCGAGCAGCATATCAAATTGCCTATGCTCACGTAAATACTCCTTATGCAGAGATTAGGAGAGCTATCTTAGATCATCTGGGAATGGATGCTGAATCTTATAGAAACACATTCTGAAATGAAGAGGGGCTCCAAGAGATAACTCTAAAACTCTATTTTCCAAACTAAAAATGTCACCTGATAAATGATTTAAACCAACAGAAAGTAGTAAGGAGGAAATTATTAATCAGATTTATTTAGAACAATATCTGAAAGATCTTCCTTTACCGAAGCACAGGTGGTAAAGACAACATAAACATCTTATGGTTGAACAAGCAATGAAAATGGCCCAACCATGCTTCTATACATGGGAGAACCATCAGCTACATGCCCGCTACATCCTGTATGCTCGAGAGGGTAAATCGTTATTAGAGTTTAAATGTAGGCAGTCTGTAATCCAAGGTGATTTGGTCCATGCCTCCCAAATTCTGCAACAACAAGTAGTCAATATCTGTTGTGTGAATGGTGTTGTTAGGACCTATCCCGTAGCCAAAGTCTCCATAACTACCTTGAAGGGACAGACATTCGAAATAGTGGTAGAAGTGTTACATAATCTCCAAGAAGATCTTATCCTTGGTACTCACAATCCAGACTTTATTGAGATGTTCTTAAACAATGTAGATTATGTAAAAACTGATAAGGAAAATCCAACAAAGTGAGTCCTTGAGAGGCCCTAATCATGCCAAACCATGGGTACTAGATAGAAATTTGGAGTACACCCAATTGAATAACACCACATTACAGCAGTATTGGCAAAAGGCAAAGGATAATGGAACCAGCCCAAATGAAAACTTCTGCAGTTTGTTATAAAAAAAGGTTTGCTGTATAGGGTAGGCGAGAGGGTGACAATCCTCAACTTCTAGTACCACACGAATTCCATGAGCAAATAATATTGTTTGCTCATTGACACTTAATGACAGGTCATATGCAACTCTTAAAACAAGACAAAACATTCTTAGACATTTCTATTGGCCAGGAATTTAAACTACTCTAAAATAATATTGTCAAGAATGTGAAGTATGTAGTATGTCAAAGGAGAGTCCATATCAACCCCCTCCATTCCCACTCCAACCCCTCACTATCATTGGGAAACCATTTGAATGAGTGCTAATGGGTCTTATCAGTCCAATCCACAAGTCTAGCAAAGGAAATCAATATGTATTAGTAATTATAGATTATTCTACTCATTACCCCAAAGCGTTTCCATAAAGGAGACCTACGACTAAAAACATGACGGAGTGTTTAATCGAGCTGTTTGCCCGAGTAGGATTCCCTAACGAGATCCTTACAGATATGGGGACACCCTTTGTCTCCCAGCTCATGAATCAGATGTGTAAATCATTAAACCTATCTCATATCAAAACATCTATCTATCAACCACAAATGGATGGACTATTGGTGAGGTATATTGAGACCTTCAAACTTACTTTAAAAAAATGCTTAGTGGGGAAGGGAAGAATTGGAATCAGCTCTTACCTCTCGCCCTCGTTGTGATACGAGGACAAGTTCAAAGCACTTTAAGTTGTTCTTCATTTGAACTCTTATATGGCAGACAACCCAGTACTCTACTCGAAATGGCTAAAGCAGTCTGGGAACAGGATACAGAGGAGGACGCAGAGGGTGTCTTAGAATATATGAAACAATTAAGGTCCAAGAGTATCCAAACTCTGTGAGTTGGCCCACACCAATCCAGAGAAAAACAAATTACCACATATAACAAAGGAAAGAAATGGCGTCACTTCCAAATAAATGACTGGGTACCTACATCATGCCAGAAAATGAAATCTGAGTGGAAAGAGCCATATAAAGTGGCACAATCTGATTATGCATCACCTGGTCAAAGAACTCTGCTCTCCCGTGCGCAGCTCTGTCGTTGCACCGCTACCCCCTGCACCTCTCTGTCCTGGGAGGTGTTCGAGACCCCGTTGGTCTGCCTGGTTTGTGCTTATTTGTGGCTGTTTTGTTTTTGTTACTGTTAATTGTGCCTGCTGTCTTCCTTTATTAGTTTCCTATATATATTCTTCTTTGTATCCTTCCATATAGTCTTATTGATATTGTGTTTGTTTTTGTATTTCTATTTATTCTTCGTCCTTATTTTCTCTTTGTGTCCTTTTTTGCCTTGTGTCCTTTCACGCCGTTTTTCCCACCACTGCTTCCCCTGTGGTCCTTCCCTCCCTATCAGTTTCCGCTCCTGCCTACCAGTTGCAATCCCTCCCCATCCACTAGTTTATGGTCGCCGCTGCGCAAGCAGTTGAGCAAGACCTCTGACCTCCTGGTCAGAGAACTCTGCTCTCCCTCACGCGAATCCGTAGTTCTGCCGCTGCCCCCTGCACCTCTCTGTCCTGGGAGGTGTTTGAGGCCCCGTTGGTCTGCCTGGTTTGTGCTTATGTGCGCCTGTTTGGTTTTGGTTAGTTTTTGTTAGTGTAAATTGTGGCTGTTGTCTTCCTTCATTCGTTTATTGGTATTTTTATTTATTTTTATACCTTTATCCTTCTTCCTTATATTGTTATTGATATTGTGCTTGTTTTTATATTTCTATTTATTCTTCGTCCTTATTTTCTCTTTGTGTCCTTTTTTGCCCTTTGTTCTTTCACACCGTTTTTTGCAGCCACTGCCGCCCCTGCACCTACCCCCCTGCCGGTTCCCGCTCCCAGCTGCGCTCCTTCCCCGTCCCCTACTAAATGACGGCTTCTCCATGGTTGGGTCGCCAGCCTGCCAAATGCAAGCCTGTTTGCGCATATCCGCGACCCAACCGCAACCAGTGCTAGGGACCCTGGCTCACGGGCTCCCCACTGCTACGACTAAACCGCCTTCCACACACTCAATCCCAGATGAAACAACAACTGCCAGCTGTCAATGCCAGACACTACCCACGGCCAGTTTTCCTGCCGACACAAGACCTGAACATTCTCCAACCTCTGCAATCCCACTGCCACTGCCCACCCTCCGGACGCCAGTGCCCCGGAACCCCGGAGGTGCATCATCCTGAATGTGAGCTCCCTGCACAAACACACAGTAGAGATCTGAGACCTCCTCGTGACCCTTTCTTAAGATGTCGCCTTCCTCACAGAGACCTGGACCAACTCCACCTTCTCCCGACAGCGCCACCACCATCCCAGATGGGTACAAGATCCAGAGAAAGGACCGCCCCAACCACCCAGGAGGAAGTCTCACCATTACACAGAAGCAGTCCCTCCTACTCACCACTTCCAGCACAAACAACTCCCCATCCGCCATGTAACACCTCTGTTTCCTGTTCGAGACCAGCCCCAGAACGACCCTATGTGGCACCCTCGACTACAGACCCCCCGGACCACGAACCGCATTCACCACAACCATAATGGACCACATCACGCCCTAATCCATTCCCACCGCACTCCTGGACAACCTTGTCAACATCGGACTAAACAGCTCATCACAACCCCCACCCACAAGAAAGGACACATCCTCGACCCATCTTTGCAGGAGGAAACAACATCCACTTGAGCCACACCACGGAACCACTCTCAATGGACCCTCACTGCCTACACTTCTCCTTCAAAAAAACACCACTCACAAATCTACACCATGCCCCACGAAGGAACTGGAGCAAAATCACTGAGGAGCACCTCAACTCCACCCTCAACCACAACCCCCATCCCACCACCCCCAGTGTCAACGCTGCGGGAAATGAACTCCACAGATGGATCACCAAGTGCGCAGACAAGTTCGTCCTCCTCCGAAACTCTGACAGACAGCTCCCAACGAAAGCCACCTGGTTCACCATCGACATCCGTGAATCCAGACGCACTTGCAGATGTCTCGAGAAATCATGGGGGAACACAAGAACCCTGTAAGCTCGAACCACCTACAACAACGCCATGACAGAATACCACCAACTCATCAGATCCACTGAAAAGATCTTCATCCAGGACAAAATCCTTGCTAACTCCAGCAACTCAAAGGAGCTCTTCAGCATCATCCAGGAATTTACCAAACCCCCAAGTGAAGCCTCAGACATCACCCCTTCCCAGGACCTTTGCAACAAACTTGGATCCGACTTCCATCTCAAGTTCAAGTCCCTCTACAACAAATTCAATGAACTGACACCCAACGCTGAAACCACGCACACCCCCAGCAATGCCAGCCGGCCCACCATCTCCACCTGGACCACCGAAGACACCGCCATGACGATGAAGAGCATCCACTCAGGAGCCCCCATGGAGCCCTGCCTGCTGCACATTTTACCACAGAGCCACCATAGCACCCGAGCTACGATGCACCATCAATGCCACAGTCAAATCCGGCACTTTCCCCGACTACTGAAAATGTGTGGAAGTCAAGCCCCTCCTCAAGCAGCCCTCCGCAGACCCATTGGATCTCAAAAAGTAGAGACCCATCTCTCTCCTCCCCTTCGCTGCTAAGACAACATCCGCACTCTCCTCAACCAGGGCCACACAGCGGCCCTCGTTTTACTGGACCTCTCTGCAACCTTCAACACCATCTCCCACTGCACTCGCACCACCAGATTCCATGATGCTGGCATACAGGGAACTGCCCTTGACTGGATCTGCTCCATCGTCACTGGCTGAACCCAATGAATCAGACTCCAACCCTTCCTCTCCAAACCCCCAGAGATCAACTGTGGAGAAACCCAGGGATCATCGCTCAGCCCCACGCTCTTTAAAATCTACATGGTCCCCCTCGCAGCCATCGTCAGACAGCATGGACTCAGCATAAAATCCTACGCCGACAACTCCCAGATCATCCTCTCCCTCACGAGGTAACTCAACATCACCAAACTCAACTTCCATGAATTGACTGAATGAGAGAGGTCGAATCCAGGATGAGTAACACCTGTCTCAAGGCCAACTCAGAGAAGACAGAAATCCTCATCCTCTGATCCACCCCCTCAGCATGAGACAACATCTGTTGGCCCTTTGCCCTCAGTATCCTCCCTACTCCCACGGACCATGCCCGGAACCTCGGCATCATACCCGACTCCTCCCTCACCATGATTTGACAGATCAACGTAGTCTCCTCATCGTGCTTCAACACCCTCCAAATCCTTCACTAGACTATCAAGTGGATCCCCCCAATCCAGAAAGACCGTCACCCACACACTCATAACCAGCAGACTAGGCTACAGAAACACCCTCTTCGCCGGAATCAACAAATCCCTGCTCCAGAACTCCAGGCCATCCAGAACATCACTGCCAGGCTCGTCCTTGGCATCCCTCAACACAAACACATTACTCAGCACCTGCAAGACCTCCACTGGCTCCTTGTCGAGAAGAGACTCACCTTCAAGCTACTCACTCATGCCTACAAATCCCTCCACCACACAGGACCCCAATAACTGGACCCAATACCTCAACGAAAGAGTCTCCTTCCACACTCTCAAGATCAAACTCTGGTCCTCTGACCTGGCTGAAACAACGCGCATTCGCAGAGCCAGAACGGGTGGAAGAGCCTACTTCTAGAATGTGGCTAAGACCTGGAACGAACTCCAGCTCAACATCAGATGCCCCCCATTCTGCACACCTTCAGGAAAAGCCTCAAGACCTGGCTCTTTGGCTGATGCAAATCCCTGATTGATTGATTGATTATGCATAGAATTCACGGCAGTAAAAGTTGTTTCAAAATTGGATGCATACCCTTTACCAAGAATAGATCAGCTGATTAAAAAATTAAGAGACGTGAACTATAGCACTACCTTAGATCTCACAAAAGGTTACTCCTTAGAAAAGAATATCAACAGCTTTTTCCACTACTGATGGACTGTTTAAATGCACAGTCTTACCTTTTAGGCTTCATAGAACCCCAGCCACATTTCAAAGATTAATGAATAAAGTGTTACAAAATTATTAGTCATATTCATCAGCCTATCTTGATGATATAGTTATCTTTAGTAAAACCTGAGAGCAGCATCTCATTTACTGTCGCAATATTCCTCAAGAATTGCGAGAGACTACTCCGCACATTAATGCAAAGAAATTCAGAGTAGGCTACAACAAAGTCAGATAGGGTATGTCTTAGTGAATTGGATGATAGAACCGCAAGAAGAGAAAGGGAGAGCGATCATAGATACCCCCTTTCCTAGAACCAAGAAAGAATCACAGGCATTTCTTGGTCTTCTTGGTTCCTATAGGCGGTTCATACCACAATACTCAGAGATAGCAGAACACCTAACGCATCTACTGAAAAAGGAACACATAAGAACGACATTAAAAATCCTATTGAAAAAGTCAGGGAAGCATTCTTATTACTCAATAACGACATCACCTCAAGTCTAATATCAAGAAGCTATTCATCTTAGGTTGGACTATGAGCCATCTTATCCCAAATCAATGATGAGGGGGTTGATGCACAAGTCCTTTTCATAAGTCATAAATGATTCCCCTGTGAACAAAAGTACCTTGTCATGGAGAAGGAAGTAGTGTGGCTCACTGGTTAGAGGCGGCAGACCCGAGAGCAGAGGACGGCCTGGGACCAGGGTTCGATTCCCGGCGCGGCAGGTTTCTGGACCAGGGTCAGCGGACTCGATAATTCTCTCGCCTCGGTGCCCACTCTGATCAGTGATCACACTCGGCAACTCTGGGCATAAGCTTGCCTCATCTTCACTAACGGCCCCACCAGACCGCCGGGGATGCCTGGTCTCACCCTGGAGATACCCATTAAGGGACCATCTCTCAGGGAAGCCAGGAAGGGTTTCGCAGCGGTCGAAGCGCCTTGGGACCCTACGGGTAAGTAGTGTGCTATATAAATGCCTATACATTTACAATACCTAGGAGGTAGGCCTGAGGATGGGTTGCGCTGTGATAATCTTGAAATTGTCAGAGAAAGGCACCCAGTGTTTAGAGATGCCAAGAGTGTAAGCTTCTTCACTGTGTCCCGGAAAACTGAGGAGCCTGACGAGAAGAGAAGAACTCCGAGAGACCGCTGTCAAGAATGAGAATCCCCTCTACACTCCTGGAAGAGCGTGGCTAGCCCAGGTGTGTGCTCAGTCACTGGGAAGGGTGGGAGACGTGAGGGCAGAACGTGAGCGAGAGTCGGATCAGTGCGACTTTCCTTTCTTAATAGTTGAGAGTCTGACCGTTTGAAAGACAAATCATCCAGTTTTTATTTTTAGCAGCGGCGGCTCCTCCGTTATGGTGGTGGAGGAGCATCGCCCCACCTGCTGCAGGGTGCAGCAGACGCACACATTGATAAAATGGTAAAAAATACCATTTTTTATCATGTGTGGCAGCCTGGCGCTGCTAGAGAGCGAGGGCAGGGGCGGGTCTGAATAGTGCATTTGCACTATTACGTCACCCATCTGCCAGTGCGTATGAATGATTGGCCGTCTGTCGACGGCAGACCAATCTGACCTGCGTACTTAAGAGCCTACAATCACAAGGCAGCCGCATGGCCCCAGACTCAAAAGGAGTGCTGGGTTAGCCGGCTCCAACCAATTGGTTGGATTTGCAATGCACAAGGGAAGAAGTCCCTCACTTTCTGCCCGAGATCACCAGTAGAAGAGAGTGACGGCGACTTGACCTTGTGGCCAGCAACATACTTCTGGTGGGTTTTTTGGGCCTTGCATCCCACCCGATGTCAATGTTGCTGCCCACTACTGATTTTTAGTAGGTTCAGGACTATAGAAAAAAGGACACGCTTCTGATAGACCTGTACAAGAACTCATTAAATTATTATTTCAGAAAACGATTCGAGAAGTTTCTTTTTCTTTTAAAACAATTGTTTGTTTACCTTTGAGAAATCTCTGACACTTGGTGGCGGGATAGGAATAAACCTAAAAGGAGTGATTTTCCTCACAAACCCTTTCCTAAATATTAATATCCAACTACTGAACACTTACCTGCGGCATTAGCATTTTCTTCATTGTGAATTCTACACTGAAGAAGAGAAGATTAATTTGAAGTTCATTCTATTCCACTGAATTTCTGTCAAAATAAACAAACAAAGACGGTGGTGTCAGCTCTCATGAATCCCGCAAATTTAGAAATAGTACTTCCCAAGACTGGTTTTTGCGTTACGTCTCTGAAGCAGTACACATGTGTCGGGGCTTCTGGTGACAAATTAGCTCTCTTGCTTTCTGACAATGATGCTGTACTTATTTTATGATAGAACGCACGCGCTCTTTAACAGCATACGTGTGCGTGATGCGTGAGCCATTTCTATGGTTAATATATGTGTTGGCGGTCTAAGGCAGAGCGCAGACCTCCCTCTGGAAATCACGGGCCGTAACCCTGGTTGATAGCCGAAGTAATACGAGCGATGCAGGAATTGTCACCGCCAGCATAATTGCTGGGGCTCTTTTCAAGCAGCCTGGGGGTTGTCTTTCTTGTGGATATTATTCTTTTTCCTCTCCAATTGTCAGTGTCCAATCACAAAGAACATGACCCTTTGGGCATCTTCCTTTTCACTTCCTACATGCTCGCCTAATGAGGAGACAGCTGCCTTCCTCGGTGACAGGGCAGCCTTTCAAGCGCCAGTCCTTCACAGGCAGCGCCGAGTAAGGCTCTGTCGGGAGAATGCATTTTACGCGGACTTTTTATTACTGATAAACGCTTTAGTTTTTTACTGTCTTTTTTCGTAATCTAAATTGAACTTCCAGCTGCAATTTAGGTGTGTGAGTATGAAATGCACAATTAGGGACATGCAGTTGTACATCAAATCAAGGTTATGATTAAACATAATGAGGATGTTGTGAACTGCATGACAATGCACACGAAAGCTGTATGTATGAATATTTACAGCGCTGACAAGTTCCATACTAATTATATGAAATGTATCCTATTTCATTGGTATATCAGGCTTATAAGATAGTTAGACACGTGTTTTTTTTTTGAGCTGCACAGATTTATACACCGTTCTTCAACGTTGTATACCAAGTGGTGCAGGTTGTTTTAATTCAGGACCATGGAACACCAGCTGTCCACATGTGACTCCTTTTAAACTGGAGTTCATTCTTCATAATTATGTGGAGGTGAGTTTAGTTTGCAATTAATTGTGGGAGGACAGGCAATCATTTTGTTTGGTATCTGCAACATATATCAGAAAGCTGACCACGTTGGCTGGATTGCTTTTTTACCTGAAGCCCTCTCTAGTCGCCAATAACTCTCTTCATGAGCCGGTTGCAGTCTCACCCTTCACCAACTATGAAGAGACCCTTTGATCGCTTTCATATTCCTTCTGATCCAGAGGAAATGGTGCCCTACGGTAGGCAATTGGCGGCCCCCACTCCCAGTGTGCAGTTTAGTAACATTACAAAACAAGCACTGGCAAAGACAACAGGTCTCGACAATGCAAGGTGTTTTGGCCGTGACATTTTTTTTACCATGTTGTACGTCAGCGCAGCTGCTGTCTAGTGGCTAAAAGTAATAAAGAAGTGCTATGACGCGGTCAACACTCGCCACTTTAAGTGCTTTTTATTTTTTTCACTTTCAACTATGCTGCAAAGCAGCCACATAGCTCTACAACATGTTATGTTATGTTAAAAATATTTATAGAGTGAGCTTACACCAGGCGGTTTCATGGCGCTGAGGGCGGGGATGCGGCGGTAGTGAGATGACAGAGTCCATTACTCATATGCTTGAGGGAAGAGAAAAGTTCTGAGTAGTGTTCTAAAGTGAGTGTAAGAGGTAGCTGATCTCAGACCGGTTGGAAGGGAGTACCAGAAGTGAGGGGCCAGGAAGGAGAATCTGAGGCCACCGTGTTTTTCCATTTGAAGGTGGGGGTCAGGAGCAGGTTAAGGTGAGAGGAGTGGAGTTCGCATACTGGGACGTGGCGAGGATCGTAGACAAGATGAAGGCTGGGCCATGGCCAGCAAGGGCTTTGAAAATGGTGCAGCCCAATTTAAATGCAGAACTTTTGGCAACCGGAAGCCAGTGGAGGCTCTTCATCAGGGGGCAGACATGTTGATGTCTGAGTTGATGAAAGATGAGCCTGGCTGCTTGATTTTGTACCAGTTGTAAACGGTGGAGTTGGTATGCTGGGATGCCGACATAGAGTGAGTTGGCAAAATCGATGTGGGAGATAACCAAGGCCAGATTGACAACAGTCAGGGCCTCGGTGGTCAGGAATCTGCAGATTTTCCGTAGTTTGCGTAGGTGGAAAATGCAGGAAGATACCACTGCACTGATCTAGGGTTTCATAGACAGGTCATTGCTGATAATGACCCCTAGGCTCACACATCTACTGGGCGAGGGGAGTTGCCCGGGAGAAAGGAACCACTGACAGAGCCAAATAGCTCAACTATTTGGCTTTTCAATGTTTTGTTTTGAAGTTATCAGAATTGGGCACTACAGCCACTTTTAGAGTTTTTTTTAATACACACAGGCCCATCGCCAAGTGACAGCGCATGTGCACTGCGAGCAAGTGAGACATAACAATTGTTTCCAGCTGGTGTTGCCAGTAACCATAACAATGTTTACATTCCAAGGGTTAATTATTAGCCATGCATTAAAAGATGATGTTTTAACCAACCATTGAAGTGCGAGGAGAATATTCAAATGACTAATAACCTTCTGTTCTTTATTGCTAATATTTGAACTCATAATACAGAGTCATCAACCCACAAAATAGTGAAATGAGGTCACATTTCCAGAACGACCAAAAAATTGGCAGTAATTTGAAGCAAAATTCACCATATGTAGATTTTATCCTACTTCTTAATTGAGTCAGAAAGGTGGCCCACGCTGCTTGTTTCATCAACCAATCTGCTGCTTTCATCCGAATCGATGAACATTCTGCGAATAAAAGATAGTCAGGCTGGACTCTCCCAGCTCCCTTGTTGAGGCCATAACGTCCCTGTGCTCATTTACCTGGGTGAAACCAAAGTTTTGATTGTTTTTAGCTTTCAAAATGAATAGGCACACATAGAGGGCTTAAACAGGGCTGCATATTAGCTCCTCTATTATTCAGTCTCAGCACAGCCGACATTGGCTCAGCACTACCTAGGGCCAGATTATTTCCACCAAGTAGTTTGAATCAGGGTCACAAATCCTATATTGTGCTGATTATATTGTTATTCTAGGACAAACTGACATTGGCTTGCAGCAAATTAAATGTAGTATATGCTTTAAACCTAGATAAGTTGGAAGTAAATCAGAATAAATCAAAGGTCATGATTTGTGGTAAATACACATATAAATCAAACAAAAAGTGGAGTTGTGGCCCTTCTTACCAGTTCTATGTCTCTGCATACATCACAGCGGCTAACAGACAGAGATGCAAACCGAAGTGTCACCCTTTCAACCAAAAAGCATAGATGTGCCACTCTAACGTGTGCACTGTGCAAATCCAATGACAAATTAGAGTCCATCAATTTGCGATACGGGAAGCAGGAGCGCGTGAGGGTAGGTTTACCTATGCAACTTGCACAGGCACCAGGGCACATACTTTTGATGTGCTCATTACCACAGGAGGAGACCGCTGAAGCCGTACTCGGCACACATTAGGGTTCCACTAAGAAGTGGTAGGACCTCCGGCCTACCCTTGAACTTACTGTGGAGTAGGTAATCTTCTGTCCTTCCACATAGTGTATATAGGTTTTATAGTTTTCTAGGTCCTGATGAATTGCGCTGTATCCTTTAGAACTATTGCATGAAACATGTTGACCAACCACCACTTGACCTCTTGGTAGAGTATACTCCCCTGTATCCTAGCACCAGGAAGTTTTCTCTACCCACTGTTTTTACTTAGGTAGATAGCCACACCATTAAAACACATTGTGGACTACCTAGCCTTTTTTAACAACCACCACCACCACTCTTACACATCTACACACTTCCCACTAGGCCCTCATACCCACATGCACCTAATGGCAGGGACAAAAGAACTCCGATAAAGAGCCCCATCTGGGAGCCCGTCAGACATTGCACCGCCAGTTTGACGAGGAGCAAAACCCAGATGATGAAGCATGACACCTAGCTTGCTGGGTGTGTGAGTATTTTAGTCCCGAAAGGGAGGATCCCCCCTCCCTTTCTAGTTCTCCTTCTTAGGCCTGCACCGGGTTCCTTAAGTTTCACTCTGTGAGTACATTTTATTTAGGGAACTGCGTACCTCTCTTTGTTGACATGTTTGGCTAAGGTGAAGTGATCTACACAAGGGAAATATCTTATGTTTAGACGCTAAGAGAGGGGGAGAGGGAGATAGAGTGGTCAACAGATCTGTAACCGGCCTGCTGCTGGATTGCATTGTTCCTAATCTGATTACTTTAATATTTGGCTTGTGGCCTGTGAGAAATTTGGTTGTTGACTGACTGAGGAGCTATGACAGCTTGCATCATGAATGTGTCACACAGCGGTGGTTCCGAGGAGTAGCAAGGCTGCAATGCGAGATCGTTTGTTGTTGTCAAGGGGCTTGTGATGCAAAGTCCTGCATTGAAGATGCATCACTTGTTCCGAGGAAGATGTGGGGCTACGATGTCTAGTCCTGCATGATCATTGAGGGTGCAGTTGATGAGGGGATTGGGATGTGAAGGAGTGCACCGAAGATGGATTGGCCATCGGTAGTTCAGAAGAGACTGTGGGCTGTGAGTCAAAGTCCTGCATTGGGTAGCGTCGCACAGTGGAAGTACCAAAACTATGTTTTGCAATGATGTGCTGTGTTGGGTCTGACTGCAGAAGCACAGTTGACTTGGCAGAGCACATTCAGGCCCTCTTCCAAAGTTTCAGGACTGGGGTGGCATCACTTGGGAGGTAGGACCTACCTCAGGTAGACTCCAGGTGCAGGGTTTAAGGTGGTTGGAACCTGTTTTGTCCCTGAGGTTCTGACCAGAAGGCCTGAAAAACTAGCGCTTCGAGTCACTCTGTTGTTCTTGGGTTCAGGATGGAGGTCCATTCCTTCACTCAGGCATCACGGCATGAGGCACCAAGGAAGCAAGGCAACAGAGTGGCAGTCCTTCTTGCAAAGCAGCAGCCCTTCTGAGGCTTCCATAGGTCCATAGATGTACTGAAGAGTGGGTCTGACAGTTCCTTTTTTATACGTAGTTCCATCTGTAATGTTGAAGTTCATAGAAAATCAACTTCTTTAAATTTCCTGACTCCCCTGGCTCCAAGCTGGCAGCAGGAACAATGCAGTGGTGGCAACTCCTTTGTGTGACGGCAGAGCACATGCTATTCAGTTGCAAGTGGGGTTGTGCCCAGCTCAACCCCATTTTACCAGTGGATGGCCCATCCAGACACACCTAATCCCTCTATTTTGCGGTTGTCTGATTCCAACTGGCAGCTAAATTTAGACATGTGACCTGGTACAGGCTGCAGGCACCAAATAGCTAGGGCAGGAAAATGCCAGCTTTCGAAAAGTGGCATTTTCAAAATTGTAGCCTAAGATCCGACTTTTATTATAATTTCTAAGTTAACAGGAAAAGTTTACCTGTCCCTAATCAAAGGTTAGCACTTATTAAATGTAATAAGGCAACTCAATATTAACCTATAAGAGAAGTAGGCTGCACAATAGTGAAAAACGAATTTAGGATGTTTTTACTACCAGGGCATGTAAAACTTGAAAGTACACATCCAACCTTTTACTTACAATGCACCCTGCTCGATTTGCTATCCATGGCCTACCTTAGGAGTGACATATATCCAATAAAAGAGGAGCTTAAGGCTTGGCAAGGGGGTCATATTGCCAAGTCGAATTGTCAGTTTAAAACTTCATTCCGGCTGCAATGACAGGCCGGGGACAGGTTTTAAGGGCTTCTTAGGTAAATGGCACAATAAGTGATTCAGGCCTACTATTAGCATTTATTTTACAGGCTATGGGTATATGGTATACCACTCTACAAATGACTTATAAGTAAATTAAATAAGCCAATCAGGTATAAGCCAATTTTACCATGTTTACGGGAGTGAGCACAAGCACTTTAGCACTGGTTAGCAGAGGTAAGGTGCACAAAGTCCTAAGGCCAAAACAATGAAAATGAATTCCAAGAAAAAGGGGAGAGGGGCAAAGGCAAGAAAGTTTGGAGGTGACTATCCTAAGGCTCACAGGTTTTACATGGCCTGTTCTGTTTTAACATAACTGGATAGGTTGAACATCCTATTGTCTTATAGTCATGGCATATATTGATGGTTGACTGCTTGCACAAATGTATCATAATTCTACAGACAGCTATCCTTTGGTGAAGCCATTTCCTTTAGTACATCACATTAGTCACAAAAGTCTATAACAATGCCAGAAACGACACAGGACACCATTTTAAAAGAAATCACAACTATGAGTTCAAAGATCTTCATTTTTGATGCAAAAAGAATGAGTTACTACAGATATTAAATCTTTCCGAACATCTATTACTCACCATCTGAATACAACAGACAAATGAATAGATGATGTAGACAATCTAGTCAGTCAGTAACCATACTGGGCAATTGAGATTAGGTGATTGCACTGCAAAGTCACAGAGTTAGAAAACCGATGCCACTGGCATGACCCCCGGGATTTATTGAATACTGCAGGAGATGGTGGACGAGATATGATAGCATTCTTATTTTCCTTAATCCAGCATCGTCTTCGTGTCAGGTTTTCAAGGAAGCTGGAATTCCAAAGGGCTTTTAAACTCTGATCCAGAAACTCTAAAAAACAGAGCAAATTTTATTGCATGCCTTTTGTGACACCAGCATTCAAAGCTAATCCTGAAGACGGCAAAAGAAAATGGAGGCCCATTCAGTCCCAAAGATTACCTCATTCATGATACAACCAATTGTCCCTATGATGCTGCTCTCAAGAGGATGGAATTCCTTACACTTCATCCTAGACTAAGAAAATTAATTAAATGTGGTCTGTTGAACACAGCAACTATGATTATAACTGTGAATGGGCGTGTGTGAAAATTCATCTGTTCTGATGATCTAACACACTTTCTAGCTATAATTACTGGAATTATCAATGAATGTTGGAGCAGCAGAGAGTAGAGAAGATGCAGTAGTGGATGAACCTCACAGAGGCTTAAGATCCCTCAACAAAAAGGCAGCTTCACACCAGAATCAAAATTGAAGATCTCTTCACATAATAGCAGACAATTAAGGGCTGCATAGAGTCTTCTGCATTCTTTCTTGCCCTTGAAAGAAAATCAGGGAGAACAGGAAAGATGGCAATACCAAACATATGATTATTTTTCTTCCACTACTGTACTGTTATGTTATCTGACTTCTTGTTAGTTTCTCTGGAGTGCCTGGTGCGTATTACTTAGCGAAAGGGGGAGGGGGGCAATGGTACATATATATACACAGTGATTGGTTAAAAAATGACCATGTTGGTTTCTTTGTGGATGTTGTTTTGGTAGGGTGATATATAGTAATACTCAGCATTGCATACACATTTGCATTTTCCGTATTCCTCACATATTCACTCCACCATCCGGTGAATGTGAATATCATCATGTTCTCCTCAGCGTGAGTTGAATCTCTGGCAACGAGCATCGCAGGTTAGTATATGTAGATTGTAGTTATAGTCAAGATTAGTGGAAACACTAGTGGAAAGAAATAAGAGATCTGGCATCCAAGCTACAAAATAACTGATTATCTTACTCAGGATAATTCTATTAAGTTAGGCATACATCCCCAAATTGTATTTCCTTTTTATCTCTTTCTTTGTCTCCCTTTTTCTCTTGTCTCTTCACTGCTGACTACAACAGATGCAGAATTCCTCAGACAAGCACACGGAATGTCCCAATGCTCATATTATCCATACATTTAAAAGTCCTCACCATCTTTGCCAAGAAGAAAGGAATACTGAGCTACTTACAACATAATTGGGCCAATATAGCCTTTCTCCAGAAAACACACATTCCACCCTAAGAAGCTAAGAAGCTAAGGAGGCAGTAGGTGGCAAAGGTGGTTCAGAGTTGCTGCATGAGTTCTGAAGCCAAAACATCAGCTGATTAAGAGACAGTAACTACTCCCTCAAGAAACTGTGGAATGGCCATTTAAGTTTATAAATCTTTTCCCCGGAAGGTACTAAACACATGACCTCCTGGGCAGAATTGTTTTAATAAAGATGTAAACTGGTGACAAAACACTTATGGTAGACTCAGTATTTGCACCCATTGGTTATAAGTCCCTTTTTTTGCCCAATTGTTTAGCATTCATAATAAAAAACACTGCTTGTGGGTGTAGATTGGAACCTAGCTCCTGACTCAATCATAGATAGCTATTCTGCAAGATCTTAACATGAGATATATAGTGGCTCAAATATTCTGTAGACAGGGACTTCATATTACTTTTCCAACACATGGTACTTCCTCACTATTAGACTTCTTCTTGAACATGGTGTTTTCTGTTCGTTTCCCTTTCAGTCAGATACATTGCCTGTTGTGTTATTCGTCCATTATACCATAAAATTAAACTTACTTAAATGTTGCCGGCCTCCTCCCGGTGAACTATAGACCTCAAAATACTGGCTACAATTGGAAAAACACATGTTCAATGCTCATGTACAACTTTACAGCGCCAAGAACAAACAATCAGTCTTCTCCCAGGCGAGGCCTTTTTATGAGGGACTCAGCATTAGGAAAAAGAAAGGACTCCATTGAGAAGGAAATCCTAGAATGTGCTGAACAGTCACTTCAGTCTGAATATAACTTGCATCCCTCTCTACAATTACACCGCATATTAGAAGCAGAAAAAAATGCTTATAATAAATGTTACACCTCTGCAGCTGAAAAAGGCCTTTTCAATTTTTAATGGTGGCATTACGAGAGGGATGAAATTCAGGGGTGGGCATATTTTGTGGAATTTGCTTAAGCGTCATTACTCAAAACTCCAGGAAAATCACACAAATCTATGTGTAAATACGTAAAATGCAAATCCATCATGTTGCACTACATTTTAGTGTGAAATGCATCCTTGCTTCAGTTTGTGACATGAGGATGTATTTACACAAAAATCCCATGAACAACCGATGCTCATGTTCTAGTTCTGATTATCTGATTATATAACAACAACATAAGAGTGACTTAAAGGTGCTATAATGATATTAACCAAAAGCAACCAAAAACTGAGAAAGGGAAAGTGAACAGGTAATGTGCAGAAAAAAGGAAACCTTATTTCATAAATGAACCCTCACTCACCAACCTAGTGTTGACATGCTTCATCATAGGGTTCCCACTGAGGAGACCGAATGTCCCCCCAGTGTGCTGCAAGGCCTGATTTACAGCGGAGCTGGTTTTTGTGATGTGATAGTGTGATGTTGTCAAGTGAGGTGATTGTGAAATGTAAAAAATAACAGCTGTACCTTAAATAATTGTATTAATTGGTCAGCTGGTACCATTAAAAACTGGTGAAAAAGAACACCTAGTGGTTTGATTATTTGAACCACTGTGTCCTAAACAAAATTGGTTGACAAGTTTCAGCTATTAGATGCTACATTCAGCTCAGCTTTCTTCAGGACCGGAATGTATCCCCCGGTGGTCCACACATGCTAAGGCGTGGCCGAACCATGAGGATATGTGTGTATAAGTAAAAAAACTCACGGTTTAACCCATGTAGGCACTCCTAGAAATCACCAGGTGCCAGAACCTGTAAAGTAAGAAGTCAATATATTAAAAGACAACAAGTTTATCCCATGACGATAGGGAAAAAATGAACAGAACCCCACATTTGTTCCTGTTCATTCATTGATGAATAAGGATTCATGGAGGAATAAGGATTTTTTCTTCATTACCCCTTGTTCACATCAATGTGGTCGATTAAGTTATAACAAATACTCTCATGTAACTACCAAGCGCTGCAAACCCCTTATTAGTAGGGAAGATCAACGAGTAAGCATGTCCTATTTGGATATAATCACACTCCCTTTTGGTTGGTAGACTTTCATTCTAGTCTCCCCCCCCCCCAGACGTGAGTGCGAAAAAGATTTTTTAATGATTTTAACATTTAGTGCGTGCCCCCGTCAAAAACAAATCTCACTCCCTGTCGGAGAAAGAAATTGATAGTCAAAATTTAGGTAAAAACAGAAGGAAGATAAAGGCACACTCACAATTCTCATTATCTCACGGTTTGCGGTAAATATTCACCTATAAAATGTGAATTTAGGGGCATATTATCAAGAGGGTTTATCTCGGCTTTTTTGGCTTTAAAAGCCAAGAAAGCGGAGATAACATTTTCTCCCTATTACCTAGCTGTCGCTAACACCAGTTAGCGACAGCTAGTAGGAGATAGCGACCATATTGGGCCCCACTTTGCATGTCAGTGATAATTATCACTAATGACATGCAAAGTGGGCGTGCCAAGATGTTAGCGACTGGAAACAGTCGCTAACATCGCTATCTCCTATTACCAACTTTTGGAGATATTCGCGCTAAGCGCGAATATCTCCAAAAGCTAACACCTGCCCTGAGCAGTTCTTAGCCATGTTATCCAATGGGAGGTGGATAACATGGCTAAGAGCATTAGCTCGGTAATGCATGAATATCGCTGACTTTTCAGCGATATTCATGCATTGCGGCCGTTTTTTATCGCATTTGCGATAAACCTTGGTAATACCAAGGTTTATCTGAGATAAAAATCGCCGCAGCTCAGCGGTAAATTTTTGTCTCCAACCAAGCAATAGCGATAATTATCGCTATTGCTTGGTAATATGCCCCTGTGTCTTTTTTTCAGGATACGAGGTTAATTAGGTGAAGTGTAAGGTGATGCCACTCTCTCCTTTACAACGAGGGCTAGTTTAGATAATTTTCATATAACGTGGAAAAAAATTAGATATTTAAGTATTACTCTAGAGGTCGGAATAACATAGCTGAAAATAACATATTTTGCTTTATTTTAAGAAACCTTGTATTAATTATATCTTGTTCACAAATAATACAAAAATGAAAAAGGAAATGAGAAACGAGCGACAGATATTCAGCGTAGCAATATCTACAGTACATAGAGAAGCCTCATATCACATCCGACAGAAATGTGCAAGAGATATCAGTGACAGCCTCCTAATCTAGAAATCAGAGAAAGCAACAGAAGCATTACAGAGACTCTCTAGATCGATCCTACCATGAGGTCCACATTTTATCACATTTCTTCTGCAACCTTCATGATTTTCAAAAGGGTTCTTCCATCCTAATGCAAAGGTCCATACCTCCACTCCATTATTCCATCATAGGGGGGTTCACGTGACTCCAATTATGGGCCAAATATCTCTTGGTTATCAAAAGGCCAATGTCCTCACAGCCCCCCTCCATGGGGAGTGGCAAACTCAACACCTGTATTGTTTCACCCAGGGGCATCGCCATATCATGTGAAAGTACGTGCTGAAAGGGAAGCCACATCTTTGATAGTAGGAGGTCCTCTATTCCAGTGAGGGGTTATAATACTACATTTGTAGGCATTTAAACTGTATACAGCATAATCGGGTGGAGATGTCCAACACACATGTTGCCTTCTTCTCCGCCACCCAATCATCATAGTCTAGTGTGCCAAGATTGATTTTCCACATCTCTCTATGTTTGAGCTAAGAGGTCAGGGGAATTGACCACTATGGACTTATATAGCCAAAAGATTCCTATTTCTCCCAAAAACGCAATAGTTAATTTAGCCTCAAGAGAACTGAATTCTGGAAGGGCAACCAATCCACAACCAGTACCCTCGAGGGCATGGCATAGTTGGAGGTGCTAAAAAATTGGGTTTTATGTAATTGAATGTCTAGAACCAGGTCTTGGAAGGGCCGGATAGTATCAGTGCACCACATATCACCCAGCAAAGAAATATCAATCATGTCCCATCGGTGAAAGTCAACCAACAGACTGTATAAGCTATACCCCACCAGAAAGGAATCATGGCAGTAGGTTCAACATACCATTGGATGAGTTTTAACGCTTCTTGACATAATAGGAGTAGGGATTCTAGTGGCCACCTGTAACATTCTAGGCATTCCCTTGCCATAAAATAAAACACATTTGTCAAGGAGTTCTAATTCCAATACCGAATATCCCCCCAGTGTGCTGCAAGGCCTGATTTACAGCGAAGCTGGTTTTTGTGATGGGATCGTGTGATGTGCTCAAGTGAGGTGATTGTGAAATGTAAAAAATAACAGCTGTACCTTAAATAATTTTATTAATTGGTCAGCTGGTGCCATTAAAAACTGGTGGAAAAGAACACCTAGTGGTTTGATTATTTGAACCACTGTGTCCTAAACAAAATTGGTTGACATGTTTCAGCTATTAGATGCTACATTCAGCTCAGCTTTCTTCAGGACCGGAATGTATCCCCCGGTGTTAGGGGGCATTGAGGCATCGTAGGGCACAGACGACGAAATACTGGCAGCAGACTACATTTCCCGGCATGGAGTGCGCAGCGTTTGACGTGTTCGGATTGTATCCGGGTCACATGAGCGTAAGAGCATATTGCCGGTGAAGTTGAGCTGGACGCTGCCTATTATTCTTGCCCTGCGGTTCCCGTGCAGTAAGAAGAAGTTCCTGGTGCGGTAAGGGTGAAGTTTCACCAAGGATTCCGTCGTTTTAGACTTCCCTGAGTCGTCATCGGATGATATCCGGTCTTCAATTGGATGCGCCAGGATTGGGCATAATTGCACGTATTAGTAGACAGTTGGACAGAGAACTCTGCAACCCGAGTTTGGCAGTCAGGATACAATAGTAGACCTTTTGGAAACTTTGGGACTGCTTTAGTGAACAGTGATATTGATGCCGAATGTTCATAGAAATGTACATTGGATTTATTTGAATGCCTCCTTTCCCTTCGTTGGCGGGCTTTGCAAGACCGGCTGGTCAGTGAGGTTCATGCGAGGGAGAGAATCGTAGAGACAAGTTATGATAATGACTGATGGCCATCATTGTTAAAGATTGGAAATAAGCTTGATTATTATTTCTGACCTGTGGGTGAAGAAAAGGTTTACCTCTATTACGGCATGGTGCACAATGTCTTATGAAACAGAATTTATGTATTAGAGGTTTTGTAGAGGAGACAGAAAATTAAGGATCTCTCTTATGTAATCAGTGAGACTAATCACATGGTTAAGTACAAACTGAAATTCAAGTGAAGTTTCATGTTTCAAGTGGTCAAGGTCAGCAAAAGAGTGCTATTGCTAAATGCAATTGTTTTAACTGTTACTTGTTGTTTTCTTTTCTTATATGCAGAAGAGTGTATGGATAAAGAGGTTTCTTTTGGCATGAAAGGTATTTGGGTTTCTCCATCAGTAAGGATATAGGCCAAGAATCTAACATAAGATCCTTACGTAAGTCGTTGTTGTTTCAGCTACATGACCAAAGAAGATACTATGTACACGTCTTCTGCATTCTTGATAAATATATTTTCCTTTATAGGTTAGTATTGTAGAATAGTGTATGAATATAGAAAGGAAGGAAGTTAAGTGTGTAGCTAATTATTCTTTTTTGTGTTGTGTCTTCTGACAGATCTCCCTCCCCGCTGTCCCTATCCTTTCCTTCCCTTCTATTCACATCTTTCCCTCGCTTAACCATCTATAAGTCTGCTTATTGTATAAATGCAGATTTAGGGCGGTTGAGAGGTGGATACCATTTGAGCATCGCTTCAATCCTGAGGAGTCGGATTGGCCTGGAACAGAATAATTGGCCCACTTATAAAAATATCCTCCTGGTTGAAGCGAGCTTTAATTGGTATGGCTACTATGGATGATGTAATGGCAGCCCTGGCATTGGTGCAGGTCGAGTTAGCAGCCTCACGTACTGAGACGGCTGTTTTGCAGGCCAAAGTAGATAGAATGCAACATAATCCATTTGATTTCGGTAGTGCATCACACTCTGCCTCTAACGCTATGGTTGTAGAGATTCCGACCCCAATCCCCCTAGCCCCACCTGAAAAATTCACAGTGGATACACATAAGGTACAAGTATTCTTGTCTCAGGTGATGTTGCATTTTAATTGCAAGCCAAAGGTATTCTCTACCAACCAGGCCAGAGTGTCTTTTCTGATCTCGTACTTAGCTGGAGATGCAGCACAGTGGGCAGTCCCTTTGGTACGAAACGAAGATGGGTTGTTACACGATTGGGAATCCTTTAAAGAAGAGTTTGAAAAGACTTTTGATCGTGGTGCAGATACATACGCAGCAGACCGAGAGTTATTAGTGTTGAAGCAGGGAAGCAAAGACCTTCTAACTTATGTCAATACCTTCAGGAGATTAGTCGCAGAAACGCATTGGCCTGAAGTCAAACAATCAGCGGTATTCTATCAAGGCCTTAGAGAAGAGCTTAAGGATGTTATCGCGCAGGTGGATCCCTAACCACGAACCTGCATTCGATTAATCGAACTGGCCATGAGGTTGGATCACCGGTTAAGAGAAAGAAAAGGGGATCATTTCCGTAAAGAGAGGTATCAAACGCGCTATGAAAGACCTAGAACATTGGATCCAGGGACATCTTCTTCAGAGCCGATGGAAATCGGAACAGTAAGAGAAGCTTTGACTGGGGATGAAAGAGAACACAGAAGGAAGAACGGGTTGTGTCTGTATTGCGGGAAAAAGGGGCATTATCTCCGGGAATGTCCAATAAAACCCAAAGCAGGGCGTTCCCGTTATGGAGTATCTGCAACAACCACAAAACCAGAGTCGGGAAACTGAAGAGCTTGGAACGTGTGGAAGGGGAGTTCTCAAGCGCGCTTTGTATCCCTTCTCTTCAAAAAACAGAAAGTGGGTTGAAGGAACATTTTTTTGTTGCAGTAACAGTATTTGTTAACAAGGAACCCTGTATGACTCAAGCCATGATAGATTCTGGAGCTACTGGGTGCTTCATGGATGTTAATGAAGCCCATCGACTAGGTATCACGTTAGTGGATAAACAAGAACCGGAAGTGGTTCTTGCAACAATGGAAACAGGTCCTATATGCCAAACTACGGACCCATGTGTTGTGGAATGTTTACCAGGCCACCAGGAAACACTGATTTTTAACATCATTTCAGCGCCCTCGTATGGGTTGATTTTGGGATTACCTTGGCTGTCGATACACAACCCTGACATAGATTGGAAAGAAAAGACCTTTGAGCTAAAGTCCGAATACTGCGCCGAAAATTGTTGGAGGATGAAAAGAGATCAACCTGAAAAGGTGTTGCATATCTCTACTGCTGCTGAAAAGGATATTCAACTTCCTTGTTGTTATGAACCATATCGAGAGGTGTTTTGTGAACAAAAGGCTGAGGTGTTACCACCCCACAGACCCTATGATTGTCAAATAGAATTACAACCTGGATCAGTGGTTCCATGTGGGAGGATCTATGCTCTTACCGAGCCAGAGAATGACCACCTTCGGAAATATTTGGATAAATATCTTGAATTGGGATTCATTCGTCCTTCGAATTCCCCAGCGGCCTCCCCATTATTTTTCATCTCGAAAGCCAATGGGGAATTGAGAACGTGCATCGATTTTAGGGCCCTGAACTCAATTACCATACGGAACCAATATCCATTGCCGCTAATTTCAGTGCTTCTGGAACAAGTAAAAGGGGCAGTAATATTCACGAAACTCGATTTGCGTGGAGCATACCATCTGGTAAGAATGCGTCATGGAGATGAATGGAAGACGGCTTTCAAGACGCGGTATGGCTTATTCGAATATTTGGTGATGCCCTTTGGGCTATGCAATGCGCCAGCCGCTTTTCAATTCTTCCTGAATGACGTCTTACGAGAATACCTGGATAAAATCGTGGTAGTCTATATAGACGATATATTGGTATACTTCACCCATGAAGATCAACACATACAACATGTCAGCCTTATTCTCCAAGCTTTAAGGAAACATCATTTGTTTTGTAAGATCAGCAAGTGCGAATTTCATGCGTCCTCAGTGGAGTTTTTAGGGGTGATGCTTACTCCCTTTGGTCAGGAAATGGCCGAAAGAAAAGTGAAGGCGATCTCAGAGTGGCCCAGTCCCAAAAATGTAAAGGACATTCAATGTTTTATGGGTTTCGCTAATTTTTCTAGACGATTTATTTCCAATTTTTCTGATAAGGCATCACCTCTTACCCATTTAACCAAGAAGACGGTGCACTTTGCGTGGACTGAAGAAACACAAGAAGCATTTGATGTTTTAAAAGCAGCGTTCATCTCAGCTCCTATTCCGATTCATGCAAATCCGGCACTTTCGTTTATTGTGGAAGCAGACGCTTCTGATGTGGCCATGGGAGCGGTACTATCCCAAAGAAATGGTGAGACGGGACAGTTGCATCCGGTGGCGTATATGTCTAAGAAGTTCAATCATGCAGAGCAGAATTACACTATCACTGAAAAGGAGCTTCTAGCCATTAAAGAGGCTTTTGGAGAGTGGAGACACTGATTGATGGGAGCACGTCATGCCATTACTGTATATACCGACCATCGTAATTTGCAATACTTACGTACTGTACGTCTCCTGACCCCTCGGCTGTTACGGTGGATGACGTTCTTTGAGGAGTATCATTTCATTGTGACCTTTCGTCCAGGGAGCCAGAACAAGAAAGCAGATGCGTTGTCCCGACATAATTCTACCCTCTGTTCTGAGTCTTCTACAGAGAGAGCTATTTTCGAAGAGCACAGGGTGATAGGAGTAATACGCACTGAACGTTTTTTGTATGAAACAAAGAAAGGATATCAAACGTTTCAATGGAGAGAGGGGTTGAAATACCATCCGGAGTGGATGAAGAAACAAGGAGTATATATGTAGGGGGTTCAAATGCTGTTACCCACGCTGGCTCTGAGACGTATGGCATTCCAGTGGTGCCATTCGGATCCAAGTGCAGGTCATCATGGCAGAGAGAAAACCCTTGAAAAGGTTTTGAGACACTTTTGGTGGCCTTCCGTGAGAAAGGATGTTCCTGATTGGATCAAAGAATGTGTGGTATGCGCCCAGAACAAACCTTTAACGGGAAAAACTCAAGGGTTATTACAGCCTCTTCCCACGCCAGAAATACCTTGGTAAAACATTTCTGTGGATTTTATAGTGGGTTTGCCTTCTGATGTGGGACATACTGTTATCTTGGTGATCATAGACTATTTGACAAAGTTGGGTCACTTTGTTGCCTGCAAGACCCTTCCTACAGCTGGCCAATTATCCATCATACTTATGAAAAACATTGTGCGATTGCATGGATTGCCGAAGGTGATCGTATCTGATCGGGGCTCACAATTTACTGCTAAATTTTGGACCGAATGGTGTAAGGCGTTACACATCTCCTCTGCCTTATCAACCAGTTTCCATCCTCAAACGGATGGCCAAACTGAACGTTTGAATCGCACACTGAAGCAGTATCTGAGAAGTTATGTCAACAGTAACACGGATCAGTGGGTTGAATGGCTTTGGTTGGCAGAGATTGCCTATAATAATGCACTTCACAGTTCCACTAAACATACACCCTTCTACAGTACATATGGTTTTCATCCTAGATTCATCCCTTTCAGTTCTCCTGTTAGGGGTGACCACGTTCCTGAAGTGAAGGACAGGATAACCAGTATACAGAAGGTGATAGTCGATACTAGAAAACATCTTGTGCAAGCTAAGTTGGTGTATAAAAATCAAGCTGACCGACATCGTGTTCGGTGTCCTGAGTACAAAAGAGGGGATCTGGTGTGGTTGTCCACAAGGAATATCAGATTCAGGAGATACAGCGTTTTTAACCCTCGTTATATTGGTCCCTTTCCAGTGGTCAAACATGTGAATCCTGTGGCTGTTAGGATTGCATTGCCTTCGCACATGAAAATATACCCTGTATTCCATGTCTCATTGTTGAAATCAGCTGCAGGACATTCTTGTGTCAAACCTTCCTCAGTTTGGGTGGATCAAGGGGACGAATATGAGGTTGCGAGGATTTTGGACTCCAAAGTGAGTCGTGCGAAATTCTGGTTTCTGATTGCTTGGAAGGGTTTTGGGGTTGAGGAGAACTCTTGGGAGCCCGCTAGGAGTGTGCACGCCCCGAGGCTGGTTGCTGCCTTTTATCAACTGTACCCTGCTAAGCCTTGTGCCTGTCTGTGCCCTTCGGAGGGGGATGTACTGTTAGGGGGCATTGAGGCATCGTAGGGCACAGACGACGAAATACTGGCAGCAGACTACATTTCCCGGCATGGAGTGCGCAGCGTTTGACGTGTTCGGATTGTATCCGGGTCACGTGAGCAGAAGAGCATATTGCCGGTGAAGTTGAGCTGGACGCTGCCGATTATTCTTGCCCTGCGATTACCGTGCAGTAAGAAGAAGTTCCTGGTGCGGTAAGGGTGAAGTTTCACCAAGGATTCCGTCGTATTAGATTTTCCTGAGTCGGCATCGGATGATATCCGGTCTTCAATTGGATGCGCCAGGATTGGGCATAATTGCACGTATTAGTAGACGGTTGGACAGAGAACTCTGCAACCCGAGTTTGGCAGTCAGGATACAATAGTAGACCTTTTGGAAACTTTGAGACTGCTTTAGTGAACAGTGATATTGATGACGAATGTTCATAGAAATGTGCATTGGATTTATTTGAATGCCTCCTTTCCCTTCATTGGCGGGCTTTGCAAGACCGGCTGGTCTGTGAGGTTCATGCGAGGGAGAGAATCGTAGAGACAAGTTATGATAATGACTGATGGCCATCATTGTTAAAGATTGGAAATAAGCTTGATTATTATTTCTGACCTGTGGGTGAAGAAAAGGTTTACCTCTATTACGGCATGGTGCAAAATGTCTTATGAAACAGAATTTATGTATTAGAGGTTTTGTAGACGAGGCAGAAAATTAAGGATCTCTCTTATGTAATCAGTGAGACTAATCATATGGTTAAGTACAAACTGAAATTCAAGTGAAGTTTCATGTTTCAAGTGGTCAAGGTCAGCAAAAGAGTGCTATTACTAAATGCAATTGTTTTAACTGTTACTTGTTGTTTTCTTTTCTTATATGCAGAAGAGTGTATGGATATAGAGGTTTCTTTTGGCATGAAAGGTATTTGGGTTTCTCCATCAGTAAGGATATAGGCCAAGAATCTAACATAAGATCCTTACGTATGTCGTTGTTGTTTCAGCTTCATGACCAAAGAAGATACTATGTACACGTCTTCTGCATTCTTGATAAATATATTTTCCTTTATAGGTTAGTATTGTAGAATAGTGTATGAATATAGAAAGGAAGGAAGTTAAGTGTGTAGCTAATTATTCTTTTTTGTGTTGTGTCTTCTGACAGATCTCCCTCCCCGCTGTCCCTATCCTTTCCTTCCCTTCTATTCACATCTTTCCCTCGCTTAACCATCTATAAGTCTGCTTATTGTATAAATGCAGATTTAGGGAGGTTGAGAGGTGGATACCATTTGAGCATCGCTTCAATCCTGAGGAGTCGGATTGGCCTGGAACACCCGGTGGTCCACACATGCTAAGGCGTGGCCGAACCATGAGGATATGTGTGTATAAGTAAAAAAAACTCACGGTTTAACCCATGTAGGCACTCCTAGAAATCACCAGGTGCCAGAACCTGTAAAGTAAGAAGTCAATATATTAAAAGACAACACGTTTATCTCATAACGATAGGCAAAACATGAACAGAACCCCACATTTGTTCCTGTTCATTCATGGATGCCAGATAGGAATAAGGATTTTTTCTTCATTACCCCTTGTTCACATCAATGTGGTCGATTAAGTTATAACAAATACTCTCATGTAACTACCAAGCGCTGCAAACCCCTTATTAGTAGGGAAGATCAACGAGTAAGCATGTCCTATTTGGATATAATCACACTCCCTTTTGGTTGGTAGACTTTCATTCTAGACTCCCCCCCCCCAGACGTGAGTGTGAAAAAGATTTTTTAATGATTTTAACATTTAGTGCGTGCCCCCGTTAAAAACAAATCTCACTCCCTGTCGGAGAAAGAAATTGATGGTCATAATTTAGGTAAAAACAGAAGGAAGATAAAGGCACACTCACAATTCTCATTATCTCACGGTTTGCGGTAAATATTCACCTATAAAATGTGCATTTAGGGGCATATTATCAAGGGGGTTTATCTCCGCTTTTTTGGCTTTAAAAGCCAAGAAAGCGGAGATAAAATTATCTCCCTATTACCTAGCTGTCGCTAACACCAGTTAGCGACAGCTAGTAGGAGATAGCGACCATCTTGGGCCCCACTTTGCAAGTAAGTGATATTTATCACTAATGACATGCAAAGTGGGCGTGCTAAGATGTTAGCGACTGGAAACAGTCGCTAACATCGCTATCTCCTATTACCAACTTTTGGAGATATTCGCGCTAAGCGCGAATATCTCCAAAAGCTAACACCTGCCCTGAGCAGTTCTTAGCCATGTTATCCAATGGGAGGTGGATAACATGGCTAAGAGCATTAGCTCGGTAATGCATGAATATCGCTGACTTTTCAGCGATATTCATGCATTGCTTCCGTTTCTTATCGCATTTGCGATAAACCTTGGTAATACCAAGGTTTATCTGAGATAAAAATCGCCGCAGCTCAGCGGTAAATTTTTGTCTCTAACCAAGCAATAGCGATAATTATCGCTATTGCTTGGTAATATGCCCCTGTGTCTTTTTTTCAGGATACGAGGTTAATTAGGTGAAGTGTAAGGTGATGCCATTCTCTCCTTTACAACGAGGGCTAGTTTAGATAATTTTCATATAACGTGCAAAAAAATGAGATATTCAAGTATTACTCTAGAGGTCGGAATAACATAGCTGAAAATAACATATTTTGCTTTATTTTAATAAATCTTGTATTAATTATATCTAGTTCACAAATAATACAAAAATGAAAAAGGAAATGAGAAACGAGCGACAGATATTCAGCGTAGCAATATCTACCGTACATAGAGAAGCCTCATATCACATCCGACAGAAAGGTGCAAGAGATATCAGTGACAGCCTCGTAATCTAGAAATCAGAGAAAGCAACAGAAGCATTACAGACTCTCTAGATCGATCCTATCATGAGGTCCACATTTTATCACTTTTCTTCTGCAACCTTCATGATTTTCAAAAGGGTTCTTCCATCATAATGCAAAGGTCCATACCTCCACTCCATTATTCCATCGTAGGGTGGTTCACGTGACTCCAATTATGGGCCAAATATCTCTTGGTTATCAAAAGGCCAATGTCCTCACAGCCACCCTCCATGGGGAGTGGCAAACTCAACACCTGTAGTGTTTCACCCAGGGTCATTGCCATATCATGTGAAAGTAGGTGCTGAAAGGGAAGCCACATCTTTGACAGTAGGAGGTCCTCTACTCCAGTGAGGGGTTATAATACTACATTTGTAGGCATTTAAACTGTATACGGCACAATCGGGTGGAGATGTCCAACACACATGTTGCCTTCTTCTCCGCCACCCAATCATCACAGTCTAGTGTGCCAAGATTGATTTTCCACATCTCTCTATGTTTGAGCTAAGAGGTCAGGGGAATTGACCACTATGGACTTATATAGCCAAAAGATTCCTATTTCTCCCAAAAACGCAATAGTTAATTTAGCCTCAAGAGAACTGAATTCTGGAAGGGCAACCAATCCACAACCAGTACCCTCGAGGGCATGGCATAGTTGGATGTGCTAAAAAATTTGGTTTTATGTAATTGAATGTCTAGAACCAGGTCTTGGAAGGGCCGGATAGTATCAGTGCACCACATATCACCCAGCAAAGAAATATCAATCATGTCCCATCGGTGAAAGTCAACCAACAGACTGTATAAACTATACCCCACCAGAAAGGAATCATGGCAGTAGGTTCAACATACCATTGGATGAGTTTTAATGCTTCTTGACATAATAGGAGTAGGGATTCTAGTGGCCACCTGTAACATTCTAGGCATTCCCTTGCCATAAAATAAAACACATTTGTCAAGGAGTTCTAATTCCAGGCTATTTGAAGGATCATCTCTATCACCCCATAGCCAATCCTTAATGGGGATACGCTGTGATGCTCAATATTAGAGCCTCATTGTCGCCAACCCACCATCATAAGGGGCCTGTCAATACTTAGCAAAATAATACTTGCTTGACTGCCTGACCCCATAGGAAGCCTAAAAAAAAAGTTTTGTGGAAGTTGAAACTTGTAATGTTAAAGAGTGTAGAGAAAGTGCAGCAAAGAGATCATTTTGAACAAAGCTCTCTGTCCCATTGCTATGAGAGGGAGACGGGCCCAAGAGTGCAGCTCTTTCTTTAATTTGTTGAGGGGCGGATTATGTTCAGTCCCTAACATTGGTGCTGACAATTCTTGATTCATATGCCCCAATTCTGAAAATGATCTTCCACCACCTGGAGGGGGGTGGAGGCATCAAAGGATAACACCCATTGCCAAAAGAGATGTACATAGGTTTCCCCCAGTTGACTTGATGCATCACTATATATGTACAGAAGATGGAGGATGGAAGTGCTAGAAAGTCAAATGTACAATATGTCATCCGAGAAGTTGGAGAGTCTGTCCTCATGGTTGTTTGGCCACCATATCCTCTTCACCTGGTGTCCATGCATATCAGTGCAGGTCAGAGCTCGACTACTAGTGTGAACAGTAATAGGGAGAGGGGACACCCCTGCCACCTATCAGTCTCCACTCCGAATGGAGCAGAGAGGGTCACATTCACTCCAACCAGGGCCAAGGGATTAGTTTAGGATATTTCTACAAATCAGCAAAAGCAACAACTAAAATTCACTTTCTCTACTACTTAATGGAGGAACGGCCAATGAACCACGCAAACGCTTTCTCCACATCTAAAAATAGCAGTGCACAGTCTGCCAGGATCTCATGTGCTTTGGTGATAACTAGCTGGCGACACCACAAACTGTGTATGATTCTACAGCTGGGAATAAATCCTTTCTTGTCATAATGAGCACACAACACCAGTGATTCGAGTTTCCAGGATTCCTGCCATAATTTTTGATTCAATATTAGAGATATGGAATGCTAAGAAGAACAATCAGTGGTAGGTTTGTTGGGTATGAAAATAAGAGCAATGTTAGCCCATTAAAATCGTATGTGTTAGACTTGTCATCCATATGGAGGTCTTACCCCAAATGTTTTGCATTTACTGCTCCAGCTTTGGTGATCTCTTTTTGTTGGCTTTAGGACCTTGCTCACTTTACCACGGTATACACCCATTACAACGCATTTTTTACAACGCACTACCATTACAACGGAACTTTTACAACGCAAATACTATTACAACGCATTTATTTACAACGCATGTTTTTACAACGCAGGTACTTTTACAACGCATACCATTACAACGTAAGTATTGGTAAGTATATAATTATATTTAAAATGTTATATGTTAGGTTTTTTTAAAGGGGTATTTTTAGGGTTCAGGGTCAGTTTTGGGTTTTTGGGTAAAGGGGTATTTTTAGGGTTCAGGGTCAGTTTTGGGTTTTTGGGTAAAGGGGTATTTTTAGGGTTCAGGGTCAGTTTTGGGTTTTTGGGTAAAAGGGTATTTTTAGGGTTCAGGGTCAGTTTTGGGTTTTTGGGTAAAGGGGTATTTTTAGGGTTCAGGGTCAGTTTTGGGTTTTTGGGTAAAGGGGTATTTTTAGGGTTCAGGGTCAGTTTTCAGTTTTTGGGTAAAGGGGTATTTTTAGGGTTTAGGGTCAGTTTTCAGTTTTTGGGTAAAGGGGTATTTTTAGGGTTCAGGGTCAGTTTTCAGTTTTTGGGTAAAGGGGTATTTTTAGGGTTTAGGGTCAGTTTTCAGTTTTTGGGTAAAGGGGTATTTTTAGGGTTCAGGGTCAGTTTTCAGTTTTTGGGTAAAGGGGTATTTTTAGGGTTCAGGGTCAGTTTTCAGTTTTTGGGTAAAGGGGTATTTTTAGGGTTTAGGGTGAGTTTTCAGTTTTTGGGTAAAGGGGTATTTTTTGGGTTCAGGGTCAGTTTTGGGTTTTTGGGTAAAAGGGTATTTTTAGGGTTCAGGGTCAGTTTTGGGTTTTTGGGTAAAGGGGTATTTTTAGGGTTCAGGGTCAGTTTTGGGAATTTTAGATAAAGGGGTACAAGAAAAAAATAAAATAAAAATAAATATAAATTAAATTAATTAAATAAAATTAAATTACATTAAATTAAATTAAATTAAATACAATTACATTAAATAAAAATAATTTTAAATAATATACAATAAAAAAAAAAAAATATACTTACCAATACTTACGTTGTAATGGTATGCGTTGTAAAGGTACCTGCGTTGTAAAAAATGCGTTGTAAATACATGCGTTGTAATAGTATTTGCGTTGTAAAAGTCCCGTTGTAACGGTATGCGTTGTAAAAGTATGCGTTTTAACGTCATACATCCCTTTACCACTACTAACCAATGCTAACATGCTTGTGCTCTCATGAAAGCATAATGAAATTGGCGTCCACCCAATTAGCACATTTAATGTACCTGTACCCAGTGGCAGTAAGTTAAATGCTACAGGTTGGGTCTGCAGCACTGATTATGCCACCCATTTAAGTAGCCTTTTAAACATGTCTCAGTGCTGCCATTGCAGCTTGTGTGTGCAGTTTTAAACTGCCATTTTCCACCTGGCAAAAAAACCCTTTTGTCAGGCCCGAATCTTCACTTTCAATACATAGACATAATCCCCCCCGGTAGGCTCTAAATATATTAGAGGGCAGGGTGCTGTATCTTAAATTTGCTTTTCACTACTGCACTACATCGCCCGTAGGATAATATTTGGTTGACTACTAATATTTAATAAGTGCTAACATTTGATTGGGAGGAGGTAACATTTAATTTTTGGTATCTGGGAAATTGTAATTAAAAGTCCTCTTTAATAGCAAAGTTGGATTTTAAGTAACAGTTCAGAAAATGCCACTTTTTAGAAAGTTTAAAGAAAAATGTATTTTTAAAGAGTTGTATAGAGCTCGAACTTGACCCGAATCGGTATCAGAGCGCTTTACATAGCACCAATTGCATTTCATGAGAACACATTAATTTTTGTGTTAGGCACGGGGAGATTAAGTGATTAAGTGATTTGCCCAGAATTACAGGATGTTCAATGTCATTACCGAGACTCGAACCCAGTTCCCCAGATTCGAGGTCGACTGCCCTAGCTGTTAGGCCAACTCCTCTCCCAAGTTGACATTTTCTTGCTCTATTTATTGCCTGCAATCGGTTCCTGGTCACATGACTGTGTAGTTGGCTGTTAGACTTTGTTTATTCCTCCCAGACATCTCAGCAATATTTATTTTTTTATTTTAGCGATTTGTATAGCGCCTGGTGACCCAAGGGCATCCCCGCGCTGAAAGAGGGATTAGGTGTGCGTGGATGGGTCATCAACTGGGGGAGAAGATGGGCACAGTCCCAAATTAATAGGCTGTGGCTTGCCTTCACACAAAGGGCTTTTCACCATTTAATTGTTCATGCAGTTAGCTTAGAGCCAGGGCAGGGGAGGCAGGAAACTTGAAGGACTTCAAAGTGAATTTTCCAGAAACTTCTCCTACTTCAAAGTGGGCACCAGATATAAATATTGGACCCTCAGATCCAACTCTTCAGTACACTCCTGGATCTGTGGGCACTACAGAAGAAGGACTGCCACTCTGCTGCCCTGCTACTTACCTGCTCTACTGTCTACTTGCTGAGAATTAAGACTGAACCTGCACCCTTCCTCTCAGGCTAAAGTGACTCCAAGTGTCAACCAGCTGACCTCTTGTATTAAGCTAACGGGTCATAACAAGCTAAAAAAGGCTTCCTGCAAATGCCCATCTGACCTGCTGCCTGAACCTGCAGGAGGACATGCAATTGACCTACCTGAGCCTTGCTGGCCTCTGCTGGAGTGAGTTCCTGACCCTAAGAGGTGCTCCTTAGGACCTGGACCCTTGTTGTGTCTTCAGTGGCGCTCCTCTCCAAAGAATAGCAGAAATTCTGAAGTCTTGGGCTCTTTGCAGATGAGCCTATTTATGCAATGTTCTTACTGACTATGTCACCTGCCAAGGCAAAGTTCTGGTGAAGCAGTTGCCAATGATGCCTGGCAGTGTGTAATCTGCGCTTTGTGCTACATCATCAACAGCTCATGGTAGCCGCCAGTGCAAAGCTCCAGAACTCCCAACAAGATCTTTGCTCTACAGCATTGACCATCCGGGATGCCCGCCTGCTCTTCGTGCTACATCGACAACAATCCACAACACTCTTCCTGCTCCTCGTGGCCCCTTCCACTGCAACTGGAACTCTTCGAGCTGGACTTTGAAGGTAACTCTTTCAGCTGGACTATCCTGGTTTCTGTGTCTGGCTCCCACTCCATAGCGGTCGGCCCAAACTTTCATCTGGTTTCACATGACTAGAAAACCAAGAGTGGTGCTTTATGCTTTCAGGTGCTTCACATACCAGTAATCTTTAAAATTGCATATTTCCGGTTCTACTGATTGGGTTTTTGTCCCTTTGATGTCAAATAATTGTGTAACTTTTACTCTATTTTTTCTAAACTTCTGTGGGATTTTTCCTTTGCTGTGTTTTCACTTTATTACTTTTATGACGTGCTGCATAAATACTTTACACATTGCCTCTAAGGGGCCACTCTATTTATCTGGTCTTTGTTTGCAAGCCAGTACAGTAGCTTGCCTGCCTTATCCTTCATCTCATATACTCTACCGTGGGATACCAGCCATCACATCCAGGCTGAGTCAAGTATTATTTTTCTTTTTTTTCAATTTAGCATGACTATGGCCAGTGATTTAATGGAGGATTTAACTCAGAAAACGGCTGACAGTTTCTCAAGTACCACTATACGATCCTCAAGACCTGATATCTCCCGGATTTAATCCCTTATCGTTCACTCCAAGGGGTACCCTTAATGTAGAACACAACATCCCCACAAGTGAGCATTGTGAATGCCTCCCAGAGTGCAACGGAGGATGTTACAGAGTTTGTGTTAAGAGTAAAATATTCAGCAATATTGACATGGAGACAGTCTGCTAAAGAATCTTCAAGCCACAGGGGATTGAGCTGCCACAGCCATTGAAGTAATCATGGGAGGATCATAGCATCAATTTGATGGGGGATTGGTCGGAGACCCCACAGTGTAGGATGCGGCTACTTTTCACTTCCCATAGGGTGTCCAAATAGATAAATAAATAATCTATCCAAGAAGAGGAACCATTGCAGTAGAATAGTATGTACCTTGCATGTCCAGTGGGTATTGGCTATGACATGGATCAACCAGCCTAAGAACACAGGCCCACTGTGGAAGATGAGTGTGGATCATGGGCCCAATAGGAGAACACTCTGCACCCATCCCTGCTTTGAAGTCACCTCCTACAACTGTCACCCCCCATGGCAAGTCTGCTAGCAAGTGAGTCAATGGAGCAAGACTTTAATCTTGTAAGATTAAGGGGTCATAGATTTTGGCAAGTGTCAAGGGTTGGTCATCTAGTAGACGTATTATAACTACATATTTGCACAAAGTATCAGTATACACTGAACTCACCACTGAAGAAAATGATTTCTCAAAGTAAATCGCCACTCTAGCGCTTGGGTTGAAGCTGAAATTGTACACCCAGTCATAGCCAGAAAGCCTAATTCCGTACCAAATAAGTGTCTCTCTTGGAGAAAAAGGTAAAACAGGCGTATTGCTTGACATATAGCATAACTGCACCATGTTTTATCTTATACTTTTACTAGACCCTTAACTCCAACTAACATACACCCCACACTTCCACCCCAGAAACATCTGTCACCCAGAAGAGCGAAGAACATTAAGACAGTGTAGAGCAGCATGAAACGAAAACAAGCAAAACAGAACAGAGCGGACTCCAATTTAAGACCAAATACCTGTGCCTGCCAGTCCCTCTGAAGCACGATGCCCTTTCCCCACACCAATCGAAAGATTGCAGACAATAATGCATAGATCATGTGGGGCTATGTGTAGAGGGAAGGAGATGAGCGGATACAAAACACAGTGCGTCAATGGGATCGTTACAACAAAATAACTCATCACAATGTTTAGAAATGTGGAGCATGTCCAGTTGTCAGGAGAGGCAGTCCAGACACCTCTCACAGAACCTCTGATTGAATCAGTACAGAGTACCACTCCACTCAGCTACCCATGCTGAACTTACATTCGTGATACAAGTAATTAACACCTATGTAACTAACATGGTGAATATTTCTCGTGAGGTAAAGGAATTAGAGAAAACGTGCAGGTAAGTAATATGGAAAGGATTTTCCAAGATTGGTGAATGGCTTAGTGACATTGATAGCTGATTAATATTGAAAATACTAACGAAACACTAATCGCTTTAGTTTCTTCGATATGCCTATTTCTTTTTTGTAAGAGATATAAAAATGACTTCTGCAAAGGGTGGGCCAAGATGCAACAGAAAAAAAGCAGTTGCTTGAATCAAAAAGAAAAAGGAAGAGGAAAGACGGAATTCGAAACTTTCCAAAGTCAAATTCACTGTGAACCAAAGGATATAAAGGAATTCAGAGGTAAGTTGCACAGGTTTGAAAGCAGTGAGCGTGTAAATCGTTGTGACTTCCAGAGTCACCGGAGAAAGTGTTGAAAGTGTTTTTACCATATATGTTTTACTGTTTATCTACATTAACATGTAAACATGCAAGCGGTATCATTAGTGAAATTATGTGACGTTTAAAGGAGGTCAATACAGTAGAGCTATTTCGAAAGCAGGCCGATCGTCACTTAAATATATATGCAAATCAGTTTATCTATTGAATGACAAAGTACACTGGCACAAAATACAAAACAGGGGTAGATTCAAAATCCAGCCCCAGTGCTTGCTTCATTTTAAGCTTCCCAATCGACCTCAAATCTATTTCAATACTCCCAAAAGTAAAAAAGATAAATTAGCACGATAATCAAATTCCGAGTAGCAACGCCTGCAACAATGTTTACAAACAATAATGTGCAATGTTTAATAATGCGATGTTTATATTGATGGCGGGGACGAAATAAGCATTTTTAATCTAGCCGTTTAGCAGGACATCCCCACCTCACTACAGCACGGTACTTCATTTTTTGATATTAGAAGGCTGAATGCAGTATATGTGAGTATGAATACACCAGGTCAAGAACTGCTCTAGTTCTGGACTACCATCTGACTGTGTGCTTGTTATGGTGCCTTCTTCTATGCTGCACATGCGCACTGACTTTGCATTGCTAACAGGCTCCCTTGACAGCGCTGAAGCTTGCTCCTAATCAGCCAGAGCACTTCTCACTTCTTCCCTGCCTTTTCGCAGTGCTTTACTGAAGGGCTCCTCAGCAGTTGTTACTACAGGGAATCCCAAAATCCGGTGCTATCGGCAGGGCATTGCAGTGTGACTGCTCCCTCGAGGGTTAGTTAGTAAGACGCCCTGACAGAGGCCAGAGGCAAAAAAGTACTCTGCGGCTTCAGAGCTGCACTGTGTATGCATGCATGGCAAAATATTTTAAACCTTACAATTGGACAATTAAACGGGAAACTATTTAGAAAATGACACGGGGTCGAATCAGGTTAAGTTATAAAAAATAAAAATTCTATAGTTTTCAAGAGGAATCAAATGTGCATGTAAACATTGTCTTTCATGTATACATGGTTAATTGTCAGTCAGTCAGTCAGTCAGTCAAGAATCTTTATTCGATTTAGTTAAAAATCATACAAAGAGATAAAAACATTAGTATACAAATAAAAACTATTTACAATATCATACAAATCAGTGCGTACAATGGGGTTCTTTTCTGGACTATATATAAAAAGAGCGGATTAATTCATTTTATACAAGTTTAAAAAATAATCAAACTAATTTAGGGGGGCCCAATTCTATGTTGCATTTTTTTTTATTTCTAGCTGCCGCCACCAAGAAATTTGCCATGCAAAATGTAATAGGAATGTTATTCAGTGATTGAAGATAGAGCAGGGCTGGTCTCACCTGCGTGAAGCCAGCCTCCTTTAAAACAGGCAACAGATATTTTTTCCTAGGCTCTAAAACCCCCCCACAAAACATACCAAAATGCATGGTATCTTGAACAGAAAAATTATCACAACAACATGGGGGGGGCTAATTCTGGTTTTTCCCAAGTTTTGAAATTACCCAAATAAAAATGTAACAAATTAAACCTAAACTTGGTCAGGAGAAACCTATGAAATGGCTTCGTAACAAAAACAAGGTAAGGTGCTAGTGCAATGGAGTTTTCAAGCAGATAGTGTTTCCTCACTGCCGGTTTCTGCAGTTCCCTTTCCTCACGCCCCCACTCTTGCCCTACTCATGAACTGCTTCTTGATTGTGTCTGTAGGAGAGTAGGGTCTGCTATCCTATGTTCACCCCAAATTTTTGCTTTTTGCTTCACTGGTTTATGACTTAATGTGGCTGTGGGCCTGCTAATCAGACCCACAGCCTGCTGTTCTCTCTCTAAATTAATGCCAATGCACATTAGGTGCATTACGAAATTGGAACTGGTTCACCTTAATGGCCCCTGTAACAGTGTACCCCAGGTACCCAGGGCATAGGTGCTTCCAAGGCCTACCAGGGGCTGCAGCACGTATTGTGCCACCCCTGGCCTGGCCTCCACATTTGACACAACTGGCTGATCACTCAGCTGGGGTAAGTCGGTGTAACCACCCCTTACTTAGGTATAGCATGCCTATATCTAACTTAAAATGGACACATATGTTTCTATCAGCCACTCCTATGGAAGGCCTCATCAATCCTGGAGGCAGAGTGCTTGGAAATATGTGAGATGGTGCTCTGGCATGAGCTGAGCCTGTCTGCAGCTTTGGGAACCAAGTCCTTTAGCTGTTTCATGATACTGCCATACCACATACTCTTAAGTGCATTATGAACCTCGCGGTTAAATGCTATCTTTGGTTTGGCTTTATCAAAACATGTCGAGTAAGGTGTCATACGAATTGGAATACTATCCCCTCGCCAGTTCTGGTGACGGGGGTAGCATTCCACCCTTCTAGAGGGACACGACATGTACCTAACCTGAACCCCGGTTAAAGATAAACGTGAGCCTTAGCATCACAAAATGGATGCTGCCACCACAGACACAAGTCTGACCTCCTGCTGCTGGGAGTCCTTCCAGTGAGGGAGGCTTGGACAAAGGGTTTCCTGCCTTGGGAGGTGCTAGCGCCACCCCAGACAGGATTTTGTGTATTGGGTAGGACAGGGCTGAATAGAATCAGACATGCCTGGGGCACACAAGGTGTCCCTGTGCATTTGCCAGTTCAAACCGGTGCTGGGGTTTTCCAGCCCCAGTCTTGGCGCGAAGCTGGACAAAGGAAAGGGGGTGTAACCACTCCCCTTCCTGGTCCCACCTAGAGGAGGGACCTAGCAGGTGATCCGGCCCCTAGAATTGGAATAAGAGTAGGAGCTGTGTCCCAGGACTTCAGATCATCCTGAACTCGACTTGAAACTAAGAAGAAAACTGGACTTCGACATTCTGCTGCACAGAAGACTGAAGAGAATCTCCCTTGTGGCCAAGGAGTGACCACCCTGTGAATACAGGCACCAACCAGCAACTCAACGTCTGCTTTGCTGCCACCTCCCGCCAGAGCCTGAGCCCAGAGCCTGACAAGACCCAGACTCCCAGACATCTCTGAGCCCGATCCACAGTCCCTGAAAAGAAGAGACCCGTGGAGGCACCGATAGACGTGGGACCGGACATCTTGGAAGACCCCCGAGAAGCTGACTGCGCAGCACTGGAGGCACCCTCGATGCTGTGCTTTGGGGTTTGGAAAGCCCCAATACCGAGCAGCATTTCCACTGAAGATCGGCCCCCCAGCATCTCCACGATCTGCGTGGGGCCCTTTTGCACTTGGCCACTTGACGCGCCATCCCGGCCACTTGCCACGTGGCTAGCGGCCATCTTGGCAACAAACTCTACAAACTACACTGCTGGTCTGGTTGCTCCAGACTGGCCCTCGCTCCCCTGAAAAGGAGCACCCGCTCTGACCTTGCTGGTCCGAGTGAGAAGCTTGCATCGATTTCTGCATGGCTTGCATTAGCCAAGGCCTGTTTGCTCCGATCAAAAAGCCGACACCGCCATCAGCTAGAACCTTTGTGGGACAGCTCGTGACCAACGCCTGGACGTCCTTGACCTCTTCGTGTCCACGTGGCTGCAGAGACAATCTTCACTTCTTCACCTGTTTGCACCCGACATTACCTGGTTCCATCCTGGTTCCACGGTAGTCACTGGCTAGTGACTTTGAACATTTCACCTCTTCAGATCCACCCTTGGATCCACCGGAACTCTCCTCGACGACCCGCCTGCAGCATCTTCAGCTCCAAGCACCATCGACCTGCGTGACGAAACCCAACACTACTTCGCACCTGTGCACCCGCTTCCTGTGGGGGAGGTAACTCAGCAACGCCGGTGTTCCCACACTGGTATACACCTCTAGTGCCTGTGTCTAAAATTCTGTCCTTCTACGTCCATCGGAAGGTTCCTTAAACACTAACTTTGTAACTTTTACGCACCACTGACATTGCATTGGTGCATGCGTGCGCTTTAAGCGCTGCACCCGAGTCCCGCGGGCCTTTCCCGACTTCATCACTGTTAGTCCCGAACAGCTCCAGCAATTCCCCAGGCCCTAGGCCTCTTTCCATTCCCCATAGTGGTTCTTAAACCACTATTTTAGTATATGGTTAGGTGGCCCCTAGGGCTCATCCATATTGTGCAACTTTTGTATATTTAAACTGTGTTTTGTTTTAACGCATTTGCTTCTGTGCTCATAAAGAGTATAGGGGATATTTGTAGAAATAAATCTATATATATTTTCAATATATATCTGTGTGGTGTCCTTTCATTTGGTATTCAAGGGGATTGTGTATGGTAAAACAGCTTGCTTCACATGCCTTTACAGAGTTTAGCCTAAGACTGCTTAGTCCATGCTACCCCTAGGATAGCTTGTCTATAAGGTTGACTTACAACCAATCATCATAAGGGTTGCTTTGCATGGTACAAGGTGATCACTAGAACTAGTGAGCATCATATACCAGGCCAACTTCTCACAGTGTCTACATCCTGTTTCTTGATATCCAGAGGGGATGTGAAGAGTTCCGGGCGTCCCAGGTCTGAAAAAGACTTCATCAGGTAGGCCAACCATGGCACCCTTTTAGAATGGTCCAAAGACATGACATAAGTCATAATCTTATGATTAAGGGACAGTTCTTCATTGAGCCAAAAGATCAAGGGTGCCATGTTCAGTCTATCAGTGACGATATCCAGGCCCACCTCCATGTGTATGGAAAAAGTAGGTGTGGACTGTGGGAAAGACAAAAGGGAACGTAAAAATCTGTTTTCCGCCTTCTGTATCGGTTCCAGGTTTACATAACTCCATAGGGGTGAACCATATAATGCCAGTGCAACAGATTTACTATTATACATTTTTAAAAGGGCTTCCATCGGCCTAGCGCCCAACCTATTTGCAAATCCCATGAGGGCTGCTGATGATCTAGTCACCGCCAGCCTCTTAGCTCTAACCTGGGGTCCCCAAGAACCCCTTTGATCAAAAATGACCCTCAAATAGGGAAAAGTCTGGACTCTAGTTACAACCTCGCCTTTGCATTCAAAGGTTTTAGAAATCCCCTTGTTTCTTTGGCACCCAACAACCATAGCGTGTGATTTATTCGTATTTATTTTTAAATCCAGGTGGTCCATGAATGTGCCAAAGGCATCCAGAAGACGTTGAAGACAGAGACCAGTGCGAGCTATCAGCACCGGGTCGTCCGCGTACAGGAGAGCGGGGATCGTAGCTTCTCCTGCACGCGGAACGTCTCCTTCCACGTCTTCCAAGTAGTCACCCAAGCCATTAATGTAGATAGTGAAGAGCAGCGGGGCCAATATACAACCCTGCCTGACCCCGCGCATAGAATTAAAACGGGGCGTGCACCTTCCCTCATTGGTAACCCGCACTGCAGCAAATAGCTCTTGGTGGAGTGACGCCATATACCTAACCAGTGCTTCATCTATCCCCATCCCCAGGAGAGTGGTCCACAACTTAGACCTGTTCACCAAGTCGAAGGCCGAGGAGAGGTCCATAAACGCTAGGAATAAAGACCCCTTCTTGGCCACCGTATATTTCATGATCAACAGATGTAAGCTGGAGCATTGCTCTACCGTTCCTCTCCTCTCCCTAAACCCGTATTGAATGTCAGCCAGCCCCCCACAGCTCTCAACTCTATCCCTCAACTTGACCAGAAGGACTCTGCCTTAACTGTCTTAACTGCAGAGTCCAAGAGGGATATGGGCCTGTAGCACCCGGGGTCATCACGCTGGCCCTTCTTAAAAATGGGGACGATGGTAGAGGTTACCCAGGTGGTTGGTAGAGGGTTGCCATTAACGGCGGTGAAAACATTGGCCAGAACTCCCGCCCATAGCTTGGGTGAGTGAATGTAGAAATCAGCTGGCACCCCATCAGGGCCAGGTGCCTTGTTCTTAGTGGTGGCCAGAATAGCTTTCTCGACCTCTGCCCTCCTAAAACAAATGGCGGGTGCATCCGGGATCGCCAGGGGACATGCTTGACAGTCCGTCTCATTGTCTCCATACACTGTTCTAAAATGAGCCAACCATTTGTCGTCGGGGATAACACAATCCATGGCGACATTGGCTGAATCAGAGAAGAAGGGCTGGTTGATTATGTCCCAAAATTGCCTGCTGTCCCGCAGGACGGCCGTGGAAAGGAGATTCTCCCAGGCTTCGTGCTTGATATTGTCCTGTCTGGTCTTGACTGCTCGCTTGTATTCCTTCCTTAATGTGGCAATATTGGCCCTCGGCCTAGGTTTTATCTTCAAGGCTGCCATTAAGGATTTATGTGCTTTTGAACAAGTGGCGTCAAACCAGCGCTGCTTGTTACACGCTCCCTTCCTAGTTTTGACCAATAAATCCCGCGAGACCTGACCACAAATTGCTTGAAGGCCCCTATGTTTTCCCTGTCTGGGGCGTTTGGGTTTTGGCATGTCGCCACATGGGCCTCAATTTTCGGGAAAACGTCAGCATAGAAATTTTCCGGGGCCACCTTCGCCCATTTAAGCCTTCTTCCCTGATCGGCTGTACGTAAGATATGTCCTGGTTTTATTAGTCCCGGCATAGGCCCCATAAAATCTCCCCAGGCAACCTCAAGTATGACAGAGTTATGGTCACTGTGGAGAGAGGGGACTGTACGATAGGAGCTGACCCTGTTTAAAATACCTGGTGTAACAAATATGTAGTCGATGATTGTTCCAGGGTCAGTCCCCTTAAAAGTAGCTGTTCTTGACCCCCCCTCCGTAGACAGTGGTTCAAAAATATTAAAATTAGCCAAAAGATCTTCCAGCTCCTCACCTGGTGTAGTATGCTCGAAGTGAGGTCCTTCAGGTCCATCTCCCCCCTCTATATTACTTGAGCCACACATAAGCTTGCAGGGGTGAATATTAGAATCGGCCAATAGTACGCACTCAAAATTGAAATGTATGTTATGACTGACTGAAATTAAAACAGAATCTAAACTGGCGATGTTATTATCACCAGTGTCCCTATTACAGGAATTATAAAAATTTATATATACTGTCCTCCTAGTGGGGCTAATTTCCCTTTCGACAATAAGGATATTAGGGGAAGCGTTTTTAATCTGTCTTAGGGACCCTTTAAGTTCTAAATAAAATAAAATTAGTAGGCCTCCCCTAGCTCTACTAGCAATACTAGGGGTGGGAGCCACGACAAAGCTGGTAAACCCGTCCAACCAGAAGTTAGAGGTGGTGTCCCATGTTTCTTGGAGGGCGATGACATTATGCCCGGAGACAAATCTGATCCACTCCCTGTCATTTCTTTTGGAACTGATTCCTGCCACCTTCCAGCTAAGCAATTTGCACATCCCTACCTCATCATTATTTGTATTGCCTCCCTCCTCTGTCGGAAGAGGTGGATTGACTGTTAGTCAGTCTATGTCCTCCAGACCTGACAGAGGGGCGAAACGGTTATTCGTGGCCAACCCGCAACCCTCGATGGCACCCTGGTGATCACGGGAATGGCGAGTAGACGAGGTAGTTGGTCGCCTTACATTTACATTTACATTTACATTTACATTTAAGAAATGTAAGGATGTGTGTCCATGGGGGCTGCTCTCTCCCTGAGATAACCTCCCACCCAACCTGCTCCCCAGGGGCTGTGCAGTATGCATAGTGCGGGCTGGGTAGAAGAAACCCAAGGGGACAGGTCTCAGATGGTCCCTCAATGAAATAGCAGAGCCATCCCAGAAGAGTCTATCCGCCAGTTTAGCCCTGCTAAAATTAACGACCACACAGTCCCCTTGAGTGGTTTTCTGCTGTTTACAATCCAGACCACCCTCCTTGCGTAGATGATCGTGTCCGCGATATTCTCCCCGCAACATGTGTCCGAAAACCACCTGTTAGCCTTAGCCAAGAGATCCGGAGTAGATTCCTCCTCGCCTTCCCTGAGTGGGGGTACCCCTATAAAAACAGCAACTAATGGAGATGCTTCCGGTGGTAGGTAAAGTTTATATTTGCTAGGGGTTTCCTTCCTAAGAACGGGTGTACATGACTGGTACTGCGGGCATAGCTGAGCCTCCATGTTGGAAGAAATTGTCTCCTTGACTAGAAGTGGTGTTTAGTTGCCCCTACGCTATTCCCGTTGATCTTAGTTTGCGACGCCGCACAGGGGGCCTGTACAATTACCCCCTTACCAGACACCCCCATGCTCCCCTCACCCTCGGGGCACAACCCTCTATCACGTGTGTCTAAGCAAGGGGAATGGGTGTTAACGAGTCTGTCAATTAAGGCGCATTTCTTTAGAAGTGCTTCTAGACAGGTATTTAGTGTGTCCACAATGTCCTTCGCAATCCCAACAAGTAAGGGTTCAATCCTTGCGACAAGAGTGCCTCCAGTTTGTCTCCCATGGGGTCAGTTGGTAAGCTAGATGTGCTCGCCCTGTTGACATTGTTCTCCATCATTCGGCTTGCTGGTTGGTTGGGTGGTTGGCTGGTGGCTCTGCTTTGTGTGTCTAGCTGGTGAATTGGGGATGAATACCTTGGCTGTAGGGCATGGGGGTGGAGGATTAACAATTGTCACCACTGGGTCCAGGGGTAACGGAGGTTTATCCGCAGGTACAACGTCACCCAAGTCCCTGGGGGTTGATGGAATACTAACTGTCGGAGGAGGAATTGACAGGCCCAGTTCGTACTCGGCATTTGCAATCTCCTTCATCAGGGCCCCCACTGCCGAGGAAAGATAGGTCATGATGGATTTAGAGTGTCTTGGGACCTTAGCATTTTTCCCACCCTCCTCCATATTCGACGCTTTCTTGCGCTTACCCATTAGTAGCAGAAGATGTTAGGGATGTGGCCCAGCCCAGCCTCCTCTGGCCCTCTGACGGCCACAGACGGCCGGCCCTCTGAAAGGCTGTCTCAAGTACGCCTCCGAGCGAAAGCCCCAGCTGTCAGGCGGCGTCCCCGCGAAGCAGAGGATGCTGGGTGTTGTAGTCTGTCCTGCCCTGCCCCTCTCGGCGGCCGTGGATGGTCTGCGGCGGCGGGGGCAAGCAGTGCTGGCTAAAGACCAGGAAGTGCGGCGAGCAAGTATCAGACCCCCAGAGCCGGTGAGAATGTTAATGGTTAATGGTCGTAACAGCTACAAACAACCGTTTTAAGGCAAATTATGTAGGAGAAGTATACAGTCCTTCATAAAATGAAAGTAACATTGAAAGCTGAGAAATTAAAAATATAGTAATTAATTTGCAAATGTTAAGTTCAGACTAACTTTACTATTACAGGACACCGAAATTGCCCTTTTCTGGACTCCAGCTGGTTAGTTGCTTGTAAGGGAATGTTTGCATGAGCAATGCTCAACACTCACCTATACCTGATAATCAGCAACACTTGTCTCCTAGGCACCCATTGCCAGCTTCTCTTTAATTCTGACCTCTACCCCAAGTGACCCGCCCTATAAAGATGAGGAGATCTGTGAAATGACCATGAATCTGATCTCTTGCACGCAGCGGTCCCACTAGGTGCTTCAATGACTTCAGAAGTGGCGTGAGGTAGGTAGCCCTCCTACCGAGGCCACTAGTGCCACATCTGTTTCTGGTCTCAACTCCTACATACAGTCCACAAACTGGCATCAAGGCAGACTAAGGGCCTGGTTTAGAGTTTGTCAGACGCATCACTCCATCACATATTTCCTTTTGCACTTGTAGCAAGGTAGGAGGACTTTTGTCTATCACACTCTAAATCATGTGCTAAGATGTCATAATACTTAGCTAACTTGTCCTCTGAACTTATGAGAAGCGACTCCGTGTTGTAAGTGGTTATTGGCAAATATGCAGTCAGTAGGGAGAGAGCCAGGATAGACCTGTAACTGGCCCAGATTGCTATTCCCAAGAAAAAGTAAAAAAAGGGGACATGCTATTAGGGGTTTAAGTGTAACCTTCACAGGGATTATTTCTACTTTGCATTCCCAAATTCAAGAAGTGAATGACACAACTGTCTCGAGCTGTGAGCCAGAGTCAGAAAACAAGCAATCCCATATCTGGAAATGGGATATATATATATATATAGCGGAGGATAGGTATTCACTAACTGGAAATGCCTTGTCTTTTTAAAGAGAACTTTTGTCTCTTAGAGAGGTTTCTAGATGTCCGTGGGGCAGATTTAAAGCCCCTTGCAGCACTTTTTCACTGCAACTGCATCACTTTTTGTGACGTAGCAGTGGCATAAACAAAGTCCCACATGACGCAGATAGGGAGATGCATCACCTTGTAAAGCCCTGCGTCACATTATACCTGCGTCGGGTATATTGTATTTAGGGGGTGGTTCCCAGGCAGGAAAGCAGTGCCGCAGTGTATTAGAAATAACCCCCCCATGCATTGCTGGAGTTGCGTCGTGCTTGCAACATGACTCCAGCATTTCATGACTTTTGCGCCAACATATTTGTCAGAATTTCCGACGCATCTGTCAATCCTTGTGCCATGGTGTGCTGTATTGTGAATACAGCCCATCGATGGTGGAGCAAGGGTTTTGCAAGCTGGCGCAGGGAAACTGACGCATCTTTACAGATATGTAATTTTCTGGTAAATAAGCCCCATAGGCTTCTGTTTCTATAGCAGTGTTACAATCACTAGCCAACATAGATAAGTGTGGCTACTAAAGGAATCGCCCAAGGAAGAACAGAAATACATGAAAACATCGCTGTATCAAACTCCTCTTCCTCTTCTCCACCAATTTATTGTTCATCGAAATATGGTAAAAGGTTTTTATCTATCGCAAGCTCAAGGTGATGTGACTTACCAAATGCCACTTGCCAGACCGCAGTTATATTTACTTCACTCATAAGGCATGTGACTCACGTGGTATGTGTTGAGATCACGGACACATACGTGTTTTGTCATTTAATGTGACTTCATAAAAGTGCAAATTCAGTCGCTAAGTGAAACCTGTGATCAGTTCCTGTTTGATTTTCTCATTGCCACATAAGATCCTCCAATGAAATTGGTGTATAAATTGAACATATTCTGCTAATTACCACTCATGGTCCTCCGTCCCTCATAATGTAGTTTTAGGCAAAATTTCAAACCCTACACATTTCTTCATACATATGGCATTCTTTGCCCCTCCATATACAGTGGCACGAAATGCAAGACGTTCTCGGTGCTTTGTTTTATTGAGAGGAGTTAATAGGATCTCTTACTTAGCAGGCTGGTGTACAGTTATTGGCATGTTTATGTGTGAGAGACTACGTCATTCTGTATCAGAGTCAGTGCAAACATGCTTTATCTGAGGCACTGGGTGCTTTAATTTGAGGCCCCTCATTTAGACAGGGGATAGTCATCCATTGAATATATATTTGTATAATTCCGACCCCTATATGCTGGACTTCGGTAATCCTCCAAACTATTGGAAAGTGACATTTCCTCGTCGTGTTTCTTTCTGCTACGTCGCTAATGCGTTTCTATTAGAGAGGGAGCCCCTTAAATGCTGGGGTCTCATCTTGTCTCCACAGTCTGTAGTTGTTCGTCATACTACCCATCAAATCAACATTATTATATGCTGCTATAGCTCCTGCTCTCTGAAGTGGCTACCGGACACATTATGACACGTCTGCCTCCCCCACTCTTGTGCTCGGAAACAATTAACTCACAAAGTCCTGAAGGCTGTATACTCTCTAAGCCAGCATCCCAAACCCACAAAAGGAGAATTCACTTCCCTTTTTTCTGCAAAATAGTACCAAGTGAGGGGATTTTTCTTCAGCACTGTAATAAAATTCACAATAAGAAATCCCAAGGAGGCTTAGTGAGAGCCTTAATGAGCCTTGTTCGATATAGAATTTAGGCCGCCTGCAGAAACAATCTCTTTGCTCCTCGATATCCTCAATCTCCAAGTAACTCAAATTCCACTCGAGCTTCAGAGATTGCCACGTTCCCCACTCGAGCTTCAGACCACTTAGCTGATAAGGTCTGTAGCTTCAATCTCCATAGAGTACTACTTATCGTGCACCAGCACTGTGGTGGCTTCCCCACTCCATGAAAGGAGTTGACCATGTCCCACAGCCCTTCCCCTCAATATGGATTACTGTTTTACTCTGATAAGGCCAAGTTTTTTTTTGCAGTTTAGGGAGGCTTTTATCGGATTGTCACATCTATAGCTGTTGCTAACAGAAACAGCTCAATGCAGGGCTCAAGTCCTATGAAAAAATGGGGGACTCAACAAGTTAAGCAGAATGGGAGAGACATAAACACTCGTGACAATACGTGTGATATCACCACATGTGACATTACAGGAAGTCAAAAAATGGAGGGAGATGGAGCTAACGGTTAGGTTCACCCTCCGAGGTACATATAGTTCGCAAAAAATCTGTAAATGTCAGATCTAAGAACCTAACCAACGGAATGGGGATTCTGCTAAAGTGCGGAAAAAGACCCCATCTTAAAAACAAGCAAAATTACTTTTCTTGAGTCCCCTCACTCACCCAGGGTTGCCCCCAGGTGACATGCTTCATCATTGGGGCCATCCCAAACAGCTGCTATCTGGGGCATGCTGCCACTTGCAGAACTACGTAGGAGCACTTTTTTGTGGAAAAAATGTGTAGTGCAATGTTAGTGGAGTGGTGAAAGTGATGCTAAAAAATACCTAGCTAGTGAGCTAATATTTTATTCTTGCTCCCAGTTGGTAGGGATAAAAAGGGGGTTAACAGTAGGTAGAAATATAACTATTATGTTTATACAGTCCCTAATATTTGGTCGACATGTTTCGAGGTACCTCTTCTTCAGGACCACATGGGGACTAGCTCCGTGTGTGCCACTCCTTGTGAAAAACTATAATAGGGAAAAAGAAAAGCGCACACCTAATGTGTGAGCACCGAATTAAAAATACATACGGTTTAATTTCTGACTCGTACTATCTGTTTACGGAAATAAAACAGATTGGAAAATTGGCACATTAATCCTGCCACCTCTCAAGTGGGCAGGTTGATACCAAATGCGGTAATCCAATCAATGTACTCCTCTGTAGTTGGTGTAGGTGCCCTTAGGGATAATAGTTAATTAGTGCTTAGATCCAATGTGGCATAATAATATAACACATCAGATATCTCCTTTGTGAGAAAGTGTGGTAAAACTTTAGGAATTAAACTTTAAAAACACTTGTGAAGAACTTGACACCACATGACATACAACATATAAACATGTAGACAGATAATGTTCTCCAAATTACCTGGAACATACTTATGATTTGACAATACTATGCCTCATGGTCTGCAGGGGTAGAGGAGCTTTAGTCACACCCTAGAAAAATATAGAGCATTTGTAATGGACTGTGCGCAGAAGGAAGAGAATAAGAAAAATTACAGAAAAGCATATTGATGTGTCAGCCCATAACGTGGATGGGAGATACTCCAAAGTGAAACAAACATGCTTTAGAAAGTCCGGGAATCCTGTTGAGGAAAAAGAACTTACTATGTCAAAGCACTCCTCCATCTGATAACACCTACTGGCACCCTGGCGGACCGCATCGTAGCACGTCCGTCTCCCGGCGCAGATTAAATACGAAAGAAAGAGCCCAGGCATTGCTCATGAGCGAGTTCATGACTAGATGGTGGACGTTGCCAAGAAACAAAGATGGCCGTTATTGATGGCACTACATACGGGCCATCTTGTGAGGCTGCAGATGCACCGTGTCATATTCCCGCACCGATACCCAAGCCAATACCTAATCGTGCATCTGCCCCTGCTGTAAAGATGAAAATGAACGAAAAACACGTAATTGTTCATAAAGGCAAAACGCGGCTAGACCATGTTTGCACAATGGACTATTCCTATGGCGAAAAATGGTGGCTATTTTGGAGGTATGCTAACGCTCATTATAACGGCTGATTCCCTGGGGAGTTTTTTTAATTATAACAAGGGAACCCAATGGATACCTTCGGACCATGGGCAGACAATTTATTATAGAAAACAGAGGTCCTAAGGCTAATTCGATTACACACACAATGAAGTTATAGAATCAGTGCTATATCTGTTGTTCCTGTACCCAGCCGGGTCAGGGAATTTTTATTCAATATAATCCAAAATAGTTAAGTTATGTTATGTTATGTTATGTTATGTTATCTTAACTTATACCGCGCTCAGCTGCCCCAGCAAAGGGGCGTCCCGGCGCAATGCAAGGCACCCAAAACACAACACTGTTAAAAAGCTGAAGAAGTAGATCAAAGAGACTCGTAACCACGCAGAGGGTCAAATTCAAGCATTTGATAGGGTACAAGCCAAAGACTCGCATTAAGTTCGCGCCAAACGGAGCATTCGTAAGCCCAAAGAACCGACCCACATTTCACTCTGGACCCCCACAGGCGCATCAACCTAAAACAGGCAACTAATCACAAAGTCCTGATGATGATCCCGGTTCATTAGGAGCCAGGGGATCGAAACGTCGTCGACAGTTTAAACAGTTCTGCAATATGTCCATTGAGTTTACCCTTATTGCAGTGACTGTGTGTCTAAACTTTCCTTATTAGTTAACTAATTGCAAGTGACAGGTGGCTCCTACGTTTTCTTGCCTGATGTTGTGTGTTTTCTCTACTTCTACCTTTCTCTAAACTGTATGTTAGTTTACTCTTGGATAGGTACAGGCTTGTACCCTATCAAATGCTTGAATTTGACCCTCTGCGTGGTTACTTAACTATTTTTGATTATATTGAATACAAATTCCCTGACCCGGCTGGGTACAGGAACAACAGATATAGCACTGATTCAAGTCTATAACTTCATTGTGTGTGTAATCGAATTAGCCTTAGGACCTCTGTTTTCTATAATTGATTCCCTGGGGAGAGCCAGTGATCTGGGATAATGAAAAATGATGGAAAATGGAAAATTAAAAAAGAAAAAAGAACGAAAAGTAAATGCGGTCGTAGATTACCTGAGTCTATCATTCAAAATTAATATAGCATCTTTTCGGGCACATGAAAGAGAGTTTGGTCCAAAGAGATGTGCTATAAAAATATTTATCCAGCATCTTGAATATTGCTTTTATCTGATAGTCTCAGTCTAGTAGAGCATCCATTATGAAATGATCTCTCATGTGTGTAGGCCACAGGATCTCTTCCAAAAACCGATTTAGTTTCATTGTTCCTCTGGTTAGCCTTAACATTAACAATCAGTTTTATTGAACCCTATTTTGATTGTCCACCATCCCTCAATTTAGTACCTGTTCCAGGACTATTGGTATCGACAGTAGAAAGGAATGGACAAGAACGGTGATGGCACAGCTAAACAGCTCGTGATCCCCTTATTGGGGGTGGAGAGTGCAACCAGGATCTCACTACCAGGACTTACCGGTTGCACTCCATGGAGGTTGCTTAGATCTCTGTAACATAACCCTAATCAGCAGGGCAAAGGGGTGCCCTTCAGAGAAGGTTAGCTCTTAAGTGGCCTCAGTTGAATCTGCCTCATAGTGTGCAAATTTATGCGCGTTCTGTTTGTGTGTGTAGGGTCACTATCTTCTCAATTTTCATTCAAAGTACTTAAAAGTGCAATCATTTCTTGCTGATTTTGTAATAACGATCTATATAAGTCGTGATAAAATCATGATAAATTATTATGCAACCATTTTTAGAATCCCTTAGATCAAATATGACAAATGTGCATATAAGGCTTAATGTCTCCACAGACACTACTACACCACCAGTGCATTTTGAAAAGTTTACTAGAATAACTACTGTAGCAGTACCACAAAGTTTCAGATTTTTCAACAAAACAATATTACTAAAGTGGGGACAGAGCACCGTTCATCCAGTTTTCTGGCCACCTTAGTTGATTTCCAATAATTAAAGTTATTTTTTAAGAACAACTGATCATCTAAAAGCAAATGCAAAGTGCATGAAGGCTGTCCAGGAGGATCACAGAGAAAGACAGTTAAAAACATTTAGAACAGGAAAAGGGACAGTTTCAATGCTTGTTTTAATTCCCTAAGAAGAGTTGAGCCTAAAAGGTACTAATGAATACTTTCAATAATGTTCCATCACCAAAATGCCAATTTCACGTGTTAATACCAAACAAAATTGACAACTCACATCACATCTAAAGATTTAAAGTGAAATGGCCACCAATGGAGTGAAGTGAAGGTGCAGGAGGTATTGCACCTGGCTATCCCAGAGCAACAGCAGGACCCTCTTTAAAAAGGCATTTTATTCAGTCACCTATGAAATTGTCACAAAGCACACAAAAACAGATTTTTTCGGTAAGTCTGATTTCAGGAAACCATAGAAAAAGTGATGCATGTCATATTTTGGATTCTAGATTGAAGTAAATGCTGAAAGAGCCGAATCGAAACATCTTTTGGGAAAAGTTTTCATAGTTGGACTCCGAAGATATGGAGTTGGCTTCCTGTAAACTGTAATTCTTTTGAAGCCAGGAAGTAATAAAACAATTCCCGATGGTGAGTCCAGATACAGAGTTACTCATTTGAAGGAAAACTGTTGCGCATAATTAAATTGCATTCTCTGCATGAAAGGTATTCTCACTCCAGTCAGTTTAAAATTAAATTCAAACAAAATATTAACAAATACAAAATATTTAAAAAACAAAATAAATAAAAAAATATAAATATGTTAACAATTAAAATATGAATATATCGAATATTTTTATAATAATATTTAATAAAAAACATATTAGAATGTTAAATGGATAAAACACATATCGACAAATATTATATTAAATAAAATAAAAAAATAAACAAATAAACATTTTTTAGAAATTATTTAGAAACAAAAACATAACTTATGAAATAAATAAACTTTTTAGTTCCTACCCTATAACACACACAATTCACAACCTACATCTAAATTTAAAAAGAAATGGCTTACATACTTAACACTAATCTAAAAATCGATATTTTAACTAAATATATTTTTGCAAACAATATTAATGACTTCAATATTTTTAGGATTATATTTCTTACCTTAAATTTGATATTCTTAACCATGATATTCTTGCTGTCAATTTTTCTGTTTCACGAATTTTCCAACTTGATATTTATTAAGTCGACATTTCCAAATCGATATTCTGTATGAATACCGCTTGGATGTTGTCAGTTGCCGCAGTCTGTAGTTGTTGTTGATCTTGTCATGGATGAAGTTTGCAAGGTTGTCGCAGAGTTCCTGTGAGAGGGTAATTGTATTTGTTGCAACTGAGGGGTTTTAGAATTCTTTGACAATGTTGAAGAGTTTTTTGCTGTTATTGGAGCGTGATTCGATGCTTGACACTAAGGCCTTTTTCTTCTATTCTCTCAACTGTGTGTGGTAGAAGTTGAGGGCTGGCTTGATGACGCCCTAGCTGGTGCGCCATCTCCTTTCCAGTTGTTTACAGTGTTGTTTATCAGATCTGAGGTCTTCAGCATACCAGCTAGCCTGCTTGGCAGACCTTCTGTGGGTGTTGTTGCCGATAGAATCAATGTTGTTGATGCAGTTGATAGTCTCATTTTTGAAGTTTCTGATGTTCTAATCTAGGTTGTTGGAGAATGGGGGTGGGTGGTTCTGAGGGAGTTGATCCACTTGTCCTTTGAGACATTGCTCCATCTGCAGTGGAGGCGCTGAGCAGACTGGGGTCGGAGGTTCACGAGCATGTGATGTTGAAGTAGAAGATGGAGTGGTTGGTCCAGGTGAGTTCCATGGTAATGCTGTGCCTGATCCAGTCACTGGAGGTGAAGATGGGATCCAGCATGTTCCATGTGGACAGTGTGTGTGGTGTTGTGGAAGTTGGATGAGTCCTATGTAATTTATGCTGTCGAGGAGGTTGGTATTATTGATGTCATTGTGTTAATTGAGATGGGAGTTGAGAAGGGTGCATGCGAGTTGGTGTTTTTGTTCAGGCGGTTTCTGTGGTGGGTTCAGTGTGGGGTTGGTTATTGTGCTGGTGTGTGTGCTGTGGCAGGTGAAGTGGCAGTGGGAATGGTGAAAAGTTCTTACTGTGGAGTGTGAATCAGATCTGTGGCAGTGAATGTTGCAGCATCCAGGGTCGAGGGTGTAGGTCTCGGTGATGGTGGTCTGCCAAAGGGTTTGAGGGCAGGGGGTCACGGCGCTGGACAAGGTCCAGGCACAGACAGTGGAGACAGGATTGCCTTTGATGCTCCCTTAGCTCCTGTGCTAGCATACGCTGCAGCTATAGTGAGGCCCTCTCGGAATCATTTTGGTTCTCCATTTAGTCATGTAAATTTTACATGTTTTATTTCTGACAAGATGCTGCTGCTTGATTTTAGAAAGCCATACCCGCAACATCTGTACACTTAATTTAAGATTAAGAACAAAACAAGATATCCTAGTGCTTGCGTTGCCCCTTCAGAGACAGCATCTAAACATCTAGATCCATCATTGCATAAGAGCAGTACATCTAACACAGTGGTTTTATTAGTCACACGGAAAGGTCACTGCATTCGGGCGGCTTTAATTAGTACCCGCTCAGTAGTAAAACGCGCCCTGGATATCTTTGAGCTCCTCTCGGAGGAGCCGCTCAACTTATTATTTGAACCGAGACGTGGCTCAATAAGTAGGCGGTAAATTTCATTCCGTTCGAGGAGTTTGCGGAATTTGGCTAATTTTTTGCTTGTTCGCGTTCTCAAAATGCATGTTCACGAGATATTTCCCCCTGAGCACGCAAACAGCGATTGCGAACAGGAAAAAGCATCGCGAACAAGCAATTCCGCGTGTTCGCGGAATTTCTGCGTGTTCGCAGAGATTTTTACCATTTCGCAGAGATTTGCGTAACGCGATTACGCAAATTCCGCCCACCCCTATTAATAAGTCTTCTGCCCCAGTTATTGAATTAGCCATCCCGGCTGGGTATAAAATAGCCAGGGCTGACCGCAAAGTGGGAAGAGGTGGAGTTATAGCGGTGGTGTTTAGGGACACGTTGGTTTTTCGCCGTGGGGAGACTCAGGGTATTGGGGATGGGGAGGCACCTGATTTCTTCATCATCATATCCCCCCACTTTACATTGGATGGCACATTGGTGTATAGACCCCCTGGCCCTTCTGGAGCCTATTTGAAAGCTCTAGATGAGGTAAGTGTTCCTAGGGCTTTGCGGTTTTCAAACTTCTTACTGCTTAGGGACTCTTTAACATTCATTTGGATTGCACAGAGGCAAGTGACACTATGGAACTTAGTGATTCACTCAACCTGGCTCAACTCAATCAATTGATTAGCTCTCCGTCACATACTGGGGGCACATTTTAGACCCAGTCTGCTCCAATTTCCCTTTATGTGTCAAGGAACCTCTTCCAGTTTTCTGGTCCGATCACTTTCTGATCCATTTTTTATAGACCATTCAGTTGCCTTATTCTGCTAATGGACATCACCAAGTCAGACCTTCTCAAAGAATCGACCCCTCTGCGCTACGCAGAGTCCTGTCAGACACACAACCTACTGCTGACAAGGATTTGGGTGGTGCTTTGGAGAGCTTTACTAACTGGATTTCACAGGCAGTGGAATATTTATCCCCGCCCCTCTCTAATAAGCGAGTAAGAAATGCCCCCTCTAAACCTTGATATTCTAGCAAGCTTAAGGAGTTCAAACAGATTTGTATAACATTTGAGCGTAGCTGGAGACAGGCCTACTGCCCCATGGCCAAAGCAGCATTAAGGAAGGCTCAGAGAGAGTATTATGCTGCTATTAAGGAGGCTAAAAGCAGTTATTATGCGGAGTGCATTGCTTTGTCTACAAACAACTCAAAAGACATTTTTTCAATTGTCCAGAGCTTTTTAACTCCCTGCGCAGAGCGCATTGCCTTCTCTGCCTCTGACACATGGTGTTAAAAGCTGTCTTGTTTCTTTATAGATAAGATCCATACACTCCAGGACAGTTTTGGGATCAGTACCCTCAGGCTGGTGGGGTCCCCATTTAGAATACCTCAGTTCTAATTCAGTCCTCTCTTCTTTGATGGGAGTTTCTCCCATCGCCCAGAATGACTCACTGTCCATCCTTCATTGAAATCGGGTTCCCCAGACGACCCTTGTCTGGCTAGGCTGCTAGTGGCAGCTGTTGAGCTGGTCAATTCTGAGGTTCACACCATCATTATTATGTCACTTCAGACTGCCACAGTCCCACTTGAGTGGGAACTAGCCAAACTGCTACCGCTATTAAAAAACGCTTCTTTAGACCCTTCTACGCTAGCTAGCTAGCTACCAACCTATTTGTCTTCTCCCGGCTGTGGCAAAAGTGTGTGAGAAAGCAGTCTACAAACAGCTTGCCAACTTTGTTGAGACATCTGGCTTCTTCCACCCAGCCCAATCGGGATTCAGGGCCACTTATAGCACAGAGATGGCCCTTGTTGAAATGTCTGAGTCTATAAGAGAATTTTTGGATGCAGGGATTTCATTGGATCTCTCTGCCTCCTTTGATATGGTGCCCTATCGCCAACTACTTGCCCGTCTTTCAAGCATTGGCATATCAGGTCTGGCATGGGATTGGCTCAAATCATTTGTAGAGCATAGAACACAGCAGGTATGGTTGCCTCTGTTCTCCGCGGCCCCAAGAAAAGTGACCACGGGAGTTCCGCAGGGCTCCACTTTGAGTACTCTTCTCTTCAATCTATACGTTACTCCCCTGATCTATCAAGCAGAGGTGCTGGGAGCTACGATTATAGCTTATGCAGATGAGACACAGCTCCTCTTCACGTGGAAAAAAAATTACTTGTCCCCGGATCGAGCCAAAAATTGTCTTTCAGCCGTTTTTAACTGGCTTGCATGGGCTCAGCTTAAGTGCAATGAGGACAAGTCTGAGGTACTTCTGTATGGGTCTTTTCCCCCACAATTTAGGGAGGATATTTGGCCCATAGAGTACCCTTGCCTAATTCTGTGGGCAATCCTGTTAAGAACCTAGGGATCTGGTTTAGTGAGGACCTCCGGCTTTCCCTGCTGATAAAAAAACTGTCCGTAGTGTGCATTTGGTTCATTGAAATCGCTCAGGAAGTTCCTTCCACTGCTTCCCAGGCCAGCCACGGAAATGGTGATGCGTGCCTTTATTTTGTCATGTATTGACTATTCCAACACACTGTAAATTGGCTTGTCTGAATACCAGCTGAAAAAGTTGCAAACTATTCAAAACGCTGCAGCAAGAGCTCTGCTCGGCATCTCAGGAAGATCAAGCATAAAACAACATCTACGGGACCTACATTGGCTCTCTGTGGTGCAGCATGTCCAGTTTAAATCCCTCACTCTTACCCATGGAGCTCTTCACAAATCTGGGCCGCCTTATTTTAGGAGACGCTTTGAATATTACGTCCCCTGATGACTATTGCCTTCAGCCGCGCAGCATCTAGCAGTGATTCCCCATTTTTGTCTTACTTGAATGAGGGGCAGCTTTTTATCTTTTAAGGCACCTAAAGCCTGGAATTCCCTTCCATATGAACTGCAGAATACTCAAGACCACAGGCTGTTTAAGAAGCAGCTAAAGACCCTGCTTTTTAATTAATCCACAGCTCCTCTCAGCGCTTAGATACGTGCACTCTTCTCCGCAATGATACACAAAGCCAAAATGAAATTTATGAGTTGTTTATTTGGCTATGGCCAAAAAAATACGTGTTTTGGCATCTGAATGCCTTGTTCACCTGATGTCTGCATTTCTCCAAGGTTGCCCACAAGCATGAAGATGCAGTCCTATGCAGATAATTAATTTTATTTTCAGGGTGGAGGTCTGGCAAAAGTCATCAAGATTCTTCCTTGGCCTAACGCATTTCGGATCCTCCTGATACTTGATCACAGGCACCAGCAAAGACAGCACACACTGCTGCTTCAGCACTGTTATTTGCATGCTAATGGTCCATATTGCCCTCCACTGGGCCTCACAGGTGAGTGTTTGTTTTTAGATGCATGCTGGGATATGTTGTGCTTAGACACGATTCTTTCCCTCCAGTGGATGTGCTTGAAATTGCTAAACTGTTTTAAATGTTCATAAACCCTCCAGTGGGCATCCAGATGTCAAGAGCCAGATAAATAACATTTTCTTTGCCTATGTTCTGTTAAAGTGCTTCGCCAAATCACTTGAACCAAGCGGACCCACAATTGCAAGGTAGGATTCTTGACAGGATCTCAATTTATAAGTTCTTGTTCCTTCCAACTCCCTAATCTGGTGATGAATTGTTATGTTATATTGGTGTATTGATCCATTGATATACATTTGTAGCATTACTGGTTACTCAATTGTGCCAATGCTTCTGTTATGTATAACTCTTTGTCCCATAAAACTATATTCCCCGTTTGTCTGAGGGTTTAACTACAACATGCCCAGAGTTGTTAATTTTCTTAATAGTGGAAATTAGGGTTTTATCTCTCCTAATATTATGTTTGTTGTAATTCATAGATGCTCAATACAGTAGATACTTTGTCACATGTTATGCAAAAATGTCCACATTGCCTTTCATTGTATTGGCGATAAATTTGGAAATCGGTCGAAAGGGGGTGATCCCATCAGTTGTTACACTGAGACTATTCCGCTCTAGTTTTGACATTTCATTACCCCTTCGTGGGTCTAGTGCAAAGTTGTTCTCTTCTTGTAACATCCATAGATATTCTAGTATTTCCAAGTCTGAGAGTACAAAATTGGTGCTTTTACTTGCCCCAGTGGTTTCTGATCCTAAACTTTGGATCATACTTCTTTCTTTTATTTTGTGCATTTTGGTCAGCTTTAGTTTCCTTACATATTTGTACAGATCTCCTCTTCTGTTAGACTTATCTCACTTAAGTTTACTAATGTTTGGTTTCCTTCTATTCGTGAGAGACCTATTTCGAATTCGAACAGGTTGATCTCACTGTTGTTTCTTCTACAGTTTCTCTTCCATCCTTGACTACCTCTCCTTTGTTTCCTCTTCCTCTGGGTTTTCTTTGTCTCCACATTGTTCTGTGATCTGTTCTCTGGTCTACCTGTAAAAAACGTAGTTCATCTGTGACCGAGAATCGATTTGGACCTCCTTCTTGTCTTATTAGATCTTATAATTGTACCTCAGATCCAGTGTCTGAGCTGATCTCAGTCTGGGAATGTTCTTGTTGTATTTCGTTTGTCTTTCTTGAGGTTTTAAGGTCCACGCCCCTGACCAACAACCTTCAAAAAGAGGAGCGAAAACAACTTCCAGTAGTTTTAGAAAACCCCTCACCCACCTACCTAGTAGGTGGCATGCTTCATCATCTGGGGCCAGCTGGATTACCTAGCGCAATCCAGCTGTGCTTCAACACCTAAGTTACAGCGGAGCAGGTTGTTTGTGTACGGAGAGTGAAGTGCTATGTGAAAAGTGCAGTTATGAGTTAAAAATGCCTCTAGGAATAACTCTTGTAAAAGTTTTATTAAAAGGGCCCTAGGACATGGGTAAAAACATTCTCGGGATTTGCATGAGGTTTTTAAATGTACCTCTGCCTCCCTGCGGAGATGTAGGTGTAATAGTTTCGGCCTTGTTGTTTGTTCTCCAGGCTTTCTTCAGGACCAAAAAGTGTGTGACCAAAAAGAGGGGAATGGTCACATTGGTGATAAAATCAGCACACGCCCTAAAGTGTGCGGTGAGTTTAGTGGATTGTCTTACTTACAAATCCTCTGTACAAAGTACCTGAAAAGAAAATAATTAAAATTGCAGATACATAGCTTGTAATCGTTTTGCATGCATTTAATTTCTGTGCGCTCCTTGATGTGTAGATGATGGCATCATACATGTGACTGAGTTAGCGCATGCATAATGCGCCCCGGTGGTACAAAATATTCTGAGGATCCTAGAGGTGACTGGATCACTTTAATTATTGCGTTATTGTTGCGTTTCAGATTGCCGTGTGCTTCACAATTTATCGCATACTGGCACATTGTGTGTAAATTTTAAAATTACGTATCTAGTGACTTCACGTATCTTTGTATTCTGGTCTGACCATAATACGGCCAACATGATGAGAGACCTAAAAACCTTCGAGAGAAGATGCAGACTCGCAGAATACTTTTACAATAATTCTAATGTTGGTCTGACAAGCTACCTTCCAGATCCATTTAAGAAGTTCCGCCATTCCAAATCATGGACTCCTCAATGTGGTAGAAATCCTGTTCTTGATACATACATTTTATCCATCAACAAACACATCAAGGAATCAACACCTAAAAGGATTTTTGATAACATTAGCAAAGAAGAAAGAAAAGCTCTCCACCTCCTTCAACAGAGAATGGATGTCATTATAATACCGGCAGACAAAGGCGGTGCAGTGGTTGCCATGAAAGTAAGTGATTATATTTAGGAATGAATGAGACAACTAATGGATACCAACACTTACAAACCTTTAGAAACTGATCCCACTGAAGATTTGAACAAAGAAATTAAAAACATGGTTGTAAGGTACAGGTGCTTAAACCTCATTGATGAAACAACAGCAGATATACTTGTTCATCCCCAACCAAGACCTGGGAGATTTTATATGCTTCCCAAAATTCACAAAATGAACAACCCTGGCCGTCCCATCATCTCTGGCAATGACACCCCCACTGAGAGACTATCTTTATTTGTTGACCTGCACCTCCAGCCCATTGTACAGGAACTTCCATCATTTGTTAAAGATACCAGTCACTTCCTTCAGATTATTGAAAAATTAAACCAAACCTACACATTTGTTGATGATACTCTTCAGGCTACATTTGATGTTACATCATTATACACCAATATACCACATGAGGATGGGCTTATGGCGTTATCGGAAGCTCTTAGTAAAAGAACTGTGAAAAAACCATCAACAAATGTGCTTACCAACTTTGCTAGAGTTATCCTTAAATCCAACAATTTTACATTCAATGGTAAACACTATCTGCAGATACAAGGTACTTCTATGGGTGGCTCCATCCTATGCAAATATCTTCATGGTCAAACTAGAGAACAGTATACTTGCTACTTCTAGCAGCAAACCACTGGTATGGCTACGATACATTGATGACATATTTATAATATGGAATGCAGGAAGTAGAACATTGGAACAATTTACAGCTAATATCAACAATATCCATCCTACCATCAAATTTACCAGCAGCAATACCAAACAGAAGCATCATCTCCCTTTTCTGGATGTGCTAGTCACCATTCATGAACACAAAATTACAACTGATCTGTACCACAAGCCTACAGATGCTCATTTGTATCTAAACTGGACTTCATGTCACCCTCATCACAATAAACTGAGCATCATCTACAGACAAGCAGTCAGAATAAGACGCATCTGCAGCAATGAGGAAACCTGTAAAGACCATCTACAGGAAATTGCTACATTATTTAGAAGGCAAGGCTATCCTCTGCATATCATAAAGCAACAAATTGACAAGTCTTTGCAGTTACCCAGAGAAGTACTTATTTGGAATACCAACGCCAGAAACAAAAGTGACAGAACTCCATTTGTAGTTGACTATCATCCATCAGCTCCCAACTACAGAAATATAATGCAAAAAACATTTCCCTTACTGTCCACTTGTGAAAAATTGCAAAAGGTTTTTCCAAAACCGCCAGTCATTGCTTACCACAGAGCTCCAAATTTACGATCTCTTATTGTGAGAGCTGAACTCAAGCAAGCTGTAACAAATGCAGGGGTTCATTGCTGTGACTCTAAAAGGTGCATCACGTGTGAATACCTTTTACAAACATCATCAGTTCCTAGTTATGTTACCAGAAGGACCTATGCAATAAGGCAGCATCTTACATGTCGCTCAACATGCATTATTTATGTGATTCAGTGCCAACGGCAAAGCTGTAAAAAATAATACGTAGACCAAACAGTGAATGACCTCCGCACACGATTCAGGAACCACAATTCAGCAATAATTAATAAGAAAATTGACCAGCCTGTAGCCAATCATTTTAACCTTGTGGATCATTCACTATCAGATTTGAAGATTTTCCCCGTGGAACATGTCTCAAAGGAAGAACTACTGGACTCCAGGGAAAACGTCTGGATGTACGTTTAAAATCATTGCATCCAGATGGACTGAACATTACTGACAATACAAGCTGATTACTGCATATCTCAAGAACTCTCCAAATGGATTCTTCACTCATGATGCTTTTTGAAAATTCAGCTGTGTCATCTGTGCAGCCACTGAGCTTACCATCTTGAAACTACCTGAGGAAGGCGGAAGCTGAAACGTTGTAGTGGAAATATATTTTTGTTCTTTGGTGAATCTATCTGTTTGAGTCACTTCTTTCTTGGATATTTTATTTCTTTGTGACTCATTGTATCCTTTGGGATCCAGATTTGTGCCCTGGCTGGCTGTTGTTTTCTTGTGATCCTTCATCTTCATGCATATATATATATATATATATATATATATATATATATATATATATATATATATATATATATATATTTTACAAAGTCGCTCAAAACTGGAGGGCGCTTCCACAAAATCCTGAACGCCGCTGCAGCAAGGAACACAAGACCCAGAAGTTCAGGTGAAAAGATTCTTTAATCGGCACCTTCGTCAAACATAACGTTTCAGCCTACGAAAGGCCTTGGTCACATGACACACAGAGAGCGCGATCAGAATTTAAAGTGCTAGTGCTGTAAATCCACAACATTTCATTGGACACCGTTTAGTCCACAAGAATGCTATCGAAGACAGACTGAAACACCATTGTAAATCACAGGATAATTCCCAATGAAATATCATTAATTAGCCAAAGTGACTTGTGCATTTTCATTGTGAAACATAAATGTCCCTATCCTAAAATAATTTTGAGATACAATGAAATGTTACTTGGAATCGCAAAATGCATTTGACTGGATAATCCACATTGCAATGATTGAACCCCCAAGAGCAGGAAGCAATGTTGATACACTTGCTGTGATTAATTTCACATGAATCGATCAACACATAAATTACTGTATGAATACAATAAGGCAAGTGAGCAAATTAATCAACAGTTCAAAAATATAGAATCAATTTTACCCCAAGAAGATAACATATGCAGTGTCCAACTAATCATGTGCAAATTTAAATAACGGAACAGTGAATGTGTGAACATATATATCAAAAAATATATATATGTATATATTAAAATAAATTTCACAGATATTACATAGGCTAGTCCCAACCTATGAAAAGATGTTATTTGTTAGCTTTCCTTCCAGAACCAAATAATTACATAGGCCAGCTAGAATTTCCAATGCTGCCTACAGAGCATTAATGTATTGCAAGTGCAACACATCTATAAGGGAGATAACCATTTGACCAATAGCTAGGCACATTGAAATGTTTACAGAAGTAGAGTGTTAGATCAAACATCACTGCTTCTGTGTATCATTGATTTTTAAAGACACGTGTACAGATCTTCAGTCGAATTTAATCCCCACGGGGATTTGCTATTCAACTCAATGATGTACTTAGTCTCCAGCGCTCTGAGGATGCCCTCTCTATCTCCACCTCTTCTGAGTGGACCTACTGCATCAATTGCAAAGTACCTAAGGAGTGCACTGTTGTTGTTGTGACTCTCCTTAAAGTGCCTAGCAACTGGGTACGTGGCGTCGTTCATGTTGATGGCTCTGATGTGCTGGAGCACCCTCTTGTGGACCTGCAGTTTAGTGCTCCCCACATATCGCAGGCCACATGGGCACTCCAGCACATATACCACGTACTCACTTTTGCAAGTTAGCTGCTTCAAGATCTTGCGGGCCGTGTCTGAGAACGGAATGGTGTATTCAGTTTTACTCACACCATGCAAACAAGCTTTGCAGCTGGAGCATTTCCGGAGGCCTTTACTCCCTGACAGCCAGTTTTTCGGCAGTATCACCTCAGGACTGGATTTTACCAGTGCATCCTGTAAGGAATGTGCCTTCCTGTAAGTGATAGCAGGTTTCCTCGGCATATGTTCTCCAATCACCGGATCAAATCTTATAAGATCCCAGTGTTTGTTGACAATTTTTCTTAGGGCCCCATGCTGCCTATTGTAGGTCCAAATTAGTCTGGTGGGTTGTTTATCGAAATCAATGGTATGTTTCAGGGTTTTCTAGTGAATGAGGGCAGTATCTCTGGATACAGCATTTGCTTTGGTTATAGCAGCATTGATAATGCTATCACTATATCCCCTAGCCAGGAACCTGTGCTTACTAGCCTCTTGAACCAGTTTGCATTGATTTTCTGTACTGCAAACCCGCCTGATTCTGAGCATTTCCCCGTAGGGGATGCTCCTAATCAGGTGGGGAGGATGATGACTCTTAGCATGCAGTACAGTGTTGCCTGCAGTAGGCTTCCTGTACATAGTTGTTTCCAACTGACCATCATTTACTTCAATTGTAACATCAAGAAAGTGGGCTTTGCTGTGGCTTACTTCCGAGGTGAAAGCCAAATTGTAATTGTTACAATTCAGTTTCTCGATGAACTGGATGGCTTCTGTCTCTGTTCCCTGCCAAATTAAAAAAACATCATCGATGTATCTGTACCATCGTATGATATTCTTCATGCAGATGTCATGGTGTTCACCAAAGAGGACCTGTCTCTCCCAGTAGCCCATGTGCAGACAGGCATAACTGGGAGAAAAACAGGCCCCCACGGCGACACCCCTCACTTGTTGGTAATGTTGTTTGTGGAACATAAAGTAATTATTGTAAAGACAGAAACTGATCATAGAAACAAGCATTTTGTTATGTTCTGACAGTTCAATCGGTTAAATTGAACCGCCCGTATCCCATCCACATGAACTATACTGGTATATAGTGATGTAACGTCTAATGTTACCAGCAAATATTCAGAACTCCATTCCAGCTCTTTTATCTTTCTTAAGAAGTCACTCAAGTCCTGAATGTAGGATGGGAGCCCACAGACGTATTCCTGAAGGAAATAATCTACATAAATTGTAGTCTTTTCTAACAAACCCCCGCAAGCTGATATAATGGGTCTCCCCGGAGGCTTAGTGGCGTCTTTGTGGACTTTGGGGATCAGGTACAGGACCGGGGTGACCGGGTGGTCGTTTTTCAAGAATTTCAATTCATCCATGCTGATAAGACCTGATGAACGCCAGCCCATCAGCATGGAATAAAACTCAAACTGAGCTTTCCTGACCACCCCCACATCACAGTGTTTGTAGCAATTGTCATCATTTAGTTGCTGGAGTGCCTCCTCCAGATATAAACTCCTTGGCCACAACACCACATTCCCGCCCTTGTCTGATTGGCGGACAATCATGTTGCCATCTTTCTGGATTTTCCTCACGAGGTCAGAGTATATTTGATTCTGCCTGTTTTTATACCTGTTGGTTTTGAGTGTTTTAACATGTAGATCTTTAATCTCCTTAATGGCAGCCTCATGGAAAATGTCAATGTTGTCAAAGGTCATAAGAGGTGTGAAAGTTGACCGAGGTTTGAATTTGGATTGGCAGGATAGGTTGGTGATGGGAATATCTTGTGTGCTTTGTGAGATTGTTTGTTCTAACCTCAATACCTCCAAATCTTGTAATAGAGGTGCATCGTTGACTGATAATCCCATTCCAACTGTCGTACTGTTATGTCTCTCATGCCCCTTGCGTGACTTGCTGCCAGAAAAATGTTTCCTTAATTTCAACTTGCGTACGAATTTAAACAGGTCTATACGTGTCCTTGCATAGTTGAAATCACTCGGTGGGCAGAATGAGAGGCCCATCGACAGAATGCGCAAATCAGAATCTGATAATCTTGTAGGGGTAAGATTTAATACAGAGAGACCGTTATCCCCAGCTGTTGCGTCACCCATTACTGTTTGTTGTTCCATCCTTTCTTTTGTTTTTTCCATTTTGGTTTGGCGCCTTGTGTTGGCTTTTCTTCACTCTCTGCGCCTGTGGTTGAGGTTTTTGCTTTTGATTGAGGCTTGACCCTGGGACGCAGAGTGTCGCGTCTGTCCTGCCGGACACAGTCCAGTTCCTGTGCCAGGGTAAGTCGGGTAAACCCCAACTGCGATTTATTTGCACCAGCCTCAGATTCTGAGCCACTATCCATATTTGAGCTTAATTCAGCATTCGACGAGCTCTGAGATAGTCTGGAGGAAATGGTAAGGTGGTTATCGGAGGTCACTTGAGACAGGTTGGGTTTTGCTGCTTTAATTGCATCGTATTTTCGCGCAAACGTGAAAATGTGCCCCTGTAGGTAATCGTTTTTATCTCTTTGAAACTTATATTGTTTCCTCTTGATGATAATATCTTCCTCCTTTTGAACACGCAACATCATTTCCTCTCTTAGTTTGGTGCATTCCGTTATTAAGTCCGCACCCAATCTATCTATCTCCTCATTGAGTTCGTCAATTAATTCTTGGATTTTTTTGCGGTCAGATTCTGCATATCAAATCAAAATTTCCACAAGTTTGCGGGAGGAATCCAGGTTACACTCGGCCCACTCCCTTAACATTTCCGGGTCTGGTTGTTCGTAGCTGGGAGCCAACATAATTCTCAACCCCCGTGGGATTCGGTTAACTTCCAAGTATCGACTCAACGAGCGATGCTCCCACCACTTAGACTGCTCACGTTTTGTGAGCTTCTCCAACAGTTTGAATTTGTCATGAACAGTTGAACCTGCGCTTGCTGTCGGCTCTATGGAAGTAGTTGCAATTGAATCCCCAGCCGGGGAATCATTAAACACATCGAGGGCAGTCACCTCCCTCCCTCTCCTTGCGCCAGTTGACATGGTGCCTTCAAACAAATACAAACGCGTGTTCGCGTACTCATTTGCAGGGCGGTTTCAGATGCTGAATGATAGAACCGCCGAGCACGAACTAAACTCCTCAACCGGACTTTCCTCAGCACGCCGAACTGCAACGGGCAACGGACTCGGTCTAGGACAGCAGTCCCACCGCTCCACGCCCGATTTCAGTATCCAGCGTTCCTTCAAGGGTCCAGGGGCACGAACAGTTTCTCCCCAATGGGAGCACAGACAACCTCCGGGTCACCAGAGGTTACAGCTTCCTGCCATTTAGCCGCTTTCAGGAGGAGGGGTCTCGTAACGCCGGAGAAGCATCCAACCGGCTAACCAATTTTACAAACTCGCTCAAAACTGGAGGGCGCTTCCACAAAATCCTGAACGCCGCTGCAGCAAGGAACACGAGACCCAGAAGTTCAGGTGAAAAGATTCTTTAATCGGCACCTTCGTCAAACATAACGTTTCGGCCTACGAAAGGCCTTGGTCACATGACACACAGAGAGCGCGATCAGAATTTAAAGTGCTAGTGCTGTAAATCCACAACATTTCATTGGACACCGTTTAGTCTTCAAGAATGCTATCGAAGACAGACTGAAACACCATTGTAAATCACAGGATAATTCCCAATGAAATATCATTAATTAGCCAAAGTGACTTGTGCATTTTCATTGTGAAACATAAATGTCCCTATCCTAAAATAATTTTGAGATACATTGAAATGTTACTTGGAATCGCAAAATGCATTTGACTGGATAATCCACATTGCAATGATTGAACCCCCAAGAGCAGGAAGCAATGTTGATACACTTGCTGTGATTAATTTCACATGAATCGATCAACACATAAATTACTGTATGAATACAATAAGGCAAGTGAGCAAATTAATCAACAGTTCAAAAATATAGAATCAATTTTACTCCAAGAAGATAACATATGCAGTGTCCAACTACTCATGTGCAAATTTAAATAACGGAACAGTGAATGTGTGAACATATATATCAAAAAATATATATATGTATATATTAAAATAAATTTCACAGATATTACATAGGCTGGTCCCAACCTATGAAAAGATGTTATTTGTTAGCTTTCCTTCCAGAACCAAATAATTACATAGGCCAGCTAGAATTTCCAATGCTGCCTACAGAGCATTAATGCAAGTTTAATGGCAGCAGGCAAGCAGGAGACCTCTCAGAATCTCAAATCAAACTGTTGTCGTAGTGCGCAGCGTCCTTCCCAGTGGGTGCGCTCCATTTTCAAATAAAACTAATAATTCCCCAGTGGGTAGAAATGAGTCACTGTTGTCCCCTGCCCCGCTTTATTGCTGTCATCACGGAAAAGCGGGCACTCCCCTGCAGAAACGCCAGCAGTTCGTCCTTCCTACAGTTCAAACACCAGATTGGCGCTCGGTAGGAGCCGCTACCAGCGGTGGGCCTCTCTTCACGACCGGAGACAGCCGTTTACAAATCCAACGAACGCAGGTAACCCATTCGAAAAGAGACCTCAGGACACCAAATTATTCCTTTGCAAGTTTAATGGCAGCAGGCAAGCAGGAGACCTCCCAGCATCTCAAATGAAACTGTTAATATGCCAAACGCGTTACGGGAATCTTGCTTTACCTTCTTCGGTGGCTCAAAGTCTGAATGAAAATGGAAGCGCATGCATCGCGCACAGTCAATTAAGACACCTGCCTCAGTGGGCGCGGCCAGGCAAGCAGCATGGCCTTCTGGATGTCGTAGTGCGCAGCGTCCTTCCCAGTGGGTGCGCTCCATTTTCAAATAAAACTAATAATTCCCCAGTGGGTAGAAATGAGTCACTGTTGTCCCCTGCCCCGCTTTATTCCTGTCATCACGGAAAAGCGGGCACTCCCCTGCAGAAACGCCAGCCGTTCGTCCTTCCTACAGTTCAAACACCAGATTGGCGCTCAGTAGGAGCCGCTACCAGCGGTGGGCCTCTCTTCACGACCGGAGACAGCCGTTTACAAATGCAACCAACGCATGTAACCCATTCGAAAAGAGACGTCAGGACACCAAAGCGATGCATGCGCTTCCATTTTCATTCAGACTTTGAGCCACCGAAGAAGGGAAAGCAAGATTCCCGAAACGCGTTTGGCATATTAACAGTTTGATTTGATGTGTCCTGAGGTCTCTTTTCGAATGGGTTACCTGCGTTCGTTGGATATATATATATATATATATATATTCACTGAAAAAACCATAGGTTATAGACCATATATAGTTAGGAATTAGCATTTACAAAACCTTGAAAATTCACTGAAAAAACCATAGGTTATAGACCATATATAGTTAGGAATTAGCATTTAAAAAACCTTATTTTACTCACACAAAACCAATGAAATTCCATATATAGTTAGTTGCACTAACTATATATCGCGCACCCGCAATCCACTGCTGATGATGTCACATATTACATCATTCATGACATGGTCAGTGACATCACTGATGACATCACTGATGACATCTCAAATGACATCACTGATGACATCACTGATGACATCATGCAGTGACTGTGTGTTTCTGTAAAGTTTAAATATGTTTTACATATTGAAGAATGAGTGGATGTATAAGTGTCTGTACGAAGGATTTAGTAGGTGCGTGACTGACTGTATGAGTGAGTGATTAAATGTGTCTCACTGAGTGCATGGGTTAGTGACTAAACTGTCTTAATTTGTGCATCATTATGTCTGTTGTTCTGTAAACTGCTGCATGTGTTGATCATTAGCTATATGAGTAACTATATGGGTTATTGATTGATTGCCCAAGTATTTGTATGTTTGAAAATGTAAGGTGCTCTATGTTTAACTGTATAGATTAGAAAATGGAAGTGTGATTGATTCTTTACAGGACTGACTAGGTGTGTGAGTAACTCCATGGATGAGTGGCAGAGTGTGAGTGTCTGTATAGGTGTATGAGTGCGTATGATAGTGTTGTAAAGATGAGTGATTGTATGTATGAATGATTGTATGGGTGAATGAGTGAATGTGTGTGTAGACGTAGGAATCAGTGAGTGCGTATGTAGTAACTAGTATTGGTGTGTCAATGGTTTCAAAAATTATACTCTGTATTTAACACTGGGTGTAACAGAGGTTATATTAAAATGTGAGGAGATGCATTGTATTGTCACATGAATGATATCATCAGTGATGTGGTCATTGATGTCAAATGAGATGTCATCAGTGATGTCATCAGTGATGTCATTTGAGATGTCATCAGTGATGTCATCAGTGATGTCACTGACCATGTCATGAATGATGTAATATGTGACATCATCAGCAGTGGATTGCGGGTGCGCGATATATAGTTAGTGCAACTAACTATATATGGAATTTCATTGGTTTTGTGTGAGTAAAATAAGGTTTTTTAAATGCTAATTCCTAACTATATATGGTCTATAACCTATGGTTTTTTCAGTGAATTTTCAAGGTTTTGTAATGGCTAATTCCTAACTATATATGGTCTATAACCTATGGTTTTTTCAGTGAATTTCAATGGTTTTTTAATAGCAAATATCAAAAGCTTTAAAATGTATTCTTCTTTAAATCGAAAAATAAATTTTATATGTTTTTAATACAATTTTTTTATGTTTTTTTTTTTTAATTTTTTTTGATTCGCTCCCGGTCCGCGAACCGGGCAGCTTCCCGTTAGCTCAGTTTGGTGCCGCGACCCGGTCCGCGAACCGGTAAACGTTCCGTTAGCGCAACTGCCGCGTTAGAAAACAACATCGTGATGCGTCGCGTCAGCGTGACGTATCGCGTTGTCGCGTGATACGTCATATGATGCGCCGCGTTAGCGTACCCGGAAGTGAACCGGTACGCGAAGCGAGGCGCGAAGCGCAGCTTCCCGGAAGTGATCCGTGGCGCGGCGCGGAGCGCGTAACGTAAACACAACAGGTCATGTGACTTGTTAATAATAAGTCTACCGTGCCCCCTTCTACCCATTCTGAACATTATTTGCCCTCCATTTTGTATCTTAATTCGACCGAAACACAAAATGATGGACTCCCGTAACGCTTAAGGTTCGCGAACCGGGGCGCTCAACGGTTCGCGTACCGGGTCGCTCCCTGGGAAGCGCACCATCAAAAAAGGTGGGAAAGTAGTTTACAGAAGAGCCACTGGAGACAATTTCACCAAATATAGATTAGCTCATACTACATACCAATCCCTACCATTTTCACAAATTTGATTGGAATTCCATTTAGCCATTTAGCCTGTAGACCTCTCTAAATACCCTGAGGTAAATTACTTCTCAAAACACATCTGAAGTGTTGGAATTGACAACCAATTAAAATGTTACTTTCATTTTCTATTTTTTTTACCTGACATTTGATTGGTTATGTACCTGAATATATATAAAAGAAGAGAATGAAACACAGCCATTTTGACTACTACTTCCTGGTGTACATTTCAATTGGATTTTCACTAATCACTTCAACTTCTTTCTAAAGGTAAGTTGTTATTTTAAAAACTTAACTATATTGTGCACTATAAGTTAATATGGTAAACTTTTTCTGATAGTTATATACTATCCCTCTGTAGTAGTTATAGATTTAGATAGACTTCTCTGTTATAGTTATGGATGGAGTTAGGCTTCTCTTTTATAATTATGAATTTACTTACGTTAAATCACATACACTTTTTTATATTCCTACTTCCACTCTGATACTATACACTGCCCAAAGATAAATTCTCTGTTAAAAAATGCCTATCTAAAATTAATCCCAACAGTGCCCTATCTCTACTAATATATATTTTTTTTATCAAAATTTCAGGCAACATGGAAGGCGAACAGAAAGTTTCATTTCAAATTGTCCTGCAACAGAGCAGCCAAGAATTAATTGATCCAAATTATATAGAATTTATGGATGAAACTTGGGACCAAGAACTACTGCAATGTGTGCAAGCAGTGGATGACCTCCTTCAAAATGAGGACATTTTACACCCTCATAGATTACAAGCTATGTTCAATGAAAATGACGACATTTCAGACAGTGAAATGTTAGAAATGTTATTAAATTTTGAAACACAATCACAATAATAAATAATTGCTTAAAAAATAAAAAAAAATTTAAAATAATCAACAAAACCAACAATCAATTAACATACAGTATTTGAAAAGTCTATCATTCATTTTTCATTGCAGTACGCTGCCCAGAACGCTTCCCGGTTCGCGGACCGGGCGCTACCCACGCAAAAAAAACACAAATTTTTTTTTGTTTTTTTTGCCCCGCGGGGCCCTTTTAAAACCTCCACATTAAACCTAGGGGGTCAGGGAGGATCTAGTATGCCCCCTTATGGTTATTTCCCCCTTTGTTTTGGCCTCCTCTTGTCTCTCAATCCTACCGAGAGACAAGATGGCGGCCGCTCCGGACTGTTTAGAATGTTGACAGACACCGGAGAGCCAATCAGCTTCGCTACGCGAAGTTCCGGTACGCTTAAGGTCCGCGGACCGGAGCGCTGCCCAGAGCGCGCTTACAGATATATATCTTTTTTTAAACGTTAATTTCTCAAAATCCACTGGAGCACATATATTGAGACCTACAAAAGGCACATCGGGCTACCAGTCCCTACAATTTTGCCAAGTTTCATGCAAATCCATTCAGCCGTTCGGGCTAAAAGTGAGGCCAACCGCCCTATGGAAAACTCAATGTTAAAAACACGTTTTGGGACCCCCCTTTTTTCTCGACCCCCCCTGGACGAACCCCCCCCAAATTTCCAGGGGCTGCTCAGAAACAAAATGTTCCATTTTCCAGAAAATTTCAGCCAATTCCGTCCACAAACGCCAAAGTTATTAGACATAGAATTTTCAAAAATCCCATAGGGAAAAAATCCTAACTATATATACCTACTGGCGACCGCCAGTAGGTAATATATATATATATATATATATATATATATCAAACACACAAGTTTGTCTGTCGAAGGAGGGAGACACACCACAGGTAGGTATTTCGCCACAATAATTTATTCATGGAAGCAGAGGCAAGTGAGCATCTCGTCCCACCGATTCAAATGCCAGTCCCAACGCGTTTCGTTTTACACTTCTTCGGGGGAAAACGGCAGCAAAGGCAACAACAGGACAATGTAGGCGGCACTTTTATACGTTTCAGGTATCCGGCCCTAGTGGGCGTGGCCCTCTTCCGAGCCTTCTGGTACATGTAGTGCCTCACCATTCCCTGCAGTGAGTAGCCTGTTGTTGACCTTCAAAATCCGCTTAATAACATCCAAGTGGATCGTGGCACCAAAGAATGTTCACAGCCACTGCACAAACTTCACTTGAATAAAACGGCACCCCTGCCATCTGCAACTCGGCCGGTTGACGGAGTTGCTGGAACGCTGCAAGGCGTCGGGCTCACCTCCGCGGTTCAGGCCAACCGCTAAAATCAAACACACAAGTTTGCCTGTCGAAGGAGGGAGACACACCACAGGTAGGTATTTCGCCACAATAATTTATTCATGGAAGCAGAGGCAAGTGAGCATCTCGTCCCACCAATTCAAATGCCAATCCCAACGCGTTTCGTTTTACACTTCTTCGGGGGAAAACGGCAGCAAAGGCAACAACAGGACAATGTAGGCGGCACTTTTATAAGTTTCAGGTATCCGGCACTAGTGGGCGTGGCCCTCTTCCGAGCCTTCTGGTACATGTAGTGCCTCACCATTCCCTGCAGTGAGTAGCCTGTTGTTGACCTTCAAGATCAGCTTAATAACATCCAAGTGGATCGTGGCACCAAAGAATGTTCACAGCCACTGCACAAACTTCACTTGAATAAAACAGCACCCCTGCCGGCACCCCTGCCTGCCACTATATATATATACTACCTACTGGCGGTCGCCAGTAGGTAGTTATAGTTAAGACCTAGTTTCCATAGGAAATCCGCAACATTCTATTGGGAATAACTTTGGCTCCGGTTGATGAATCTGCGTGAATTTCTCAAAGAAGATGGCCCGCTCCGCTACTTCCCTAAAAGTTTTGGGGGATTCGTCAAGTGGGGGCTGAGAAAAAAGGGGGGTCCCAAAACGTGTTTTTCCCATGTTATTTTCCATAGGAAGATTAGACACGGCTACAGCCCGAACGGCAGAACGGAATTAGAAGAAATTTGGCAAAATGGTAGAGTCTGATTCGCAGATCACACTTTTGCTCAAATGATGTAAATCAATTCAGTAGTACCTGAGAAAATCAAAAGAAAATTAAAATATATATATATAGGTGTGCAAATCGGGTGTGCGCGAGCGGCATTCTGATTTGCTGTTAGACGTCTATCAACATTCCAATCGGTCGAAATCAGGAAGTGTTGGCCGCCATTTTGTGTCCTAAACAGAGGAGAGCGGAAAACAAAAGTGGAAAACGTGAAAAGGGGGCAGGGTAGAGACTCATTGACCCCCTAGGCCTTCTCAGGGGGTCCCTGAAGGACCCCAAAGGCCCAAAAAATGTTTTTATTTTTTTTGTAAAAATCGCGGGGTGCGTGCACGTTGCACGCACCCCGAGGCAAAATTGAGTCAAAAACAAAAGTGGTGAACATGAAAAGGGGGCAGGGTAGAGACTCCCTGACCCCCTAGGTCTTCTCAGGGGGTCCCTGAAGGACCCCGAAGGCCTAAAAAAACATTTAAAAAAAGAATTGCGAGGTGCGTGCACGTTGCTTGCACCCTCGAGGCAGAAGAGAGTCAAAAACAAAAGTGGAGAACGTGAAAAGGGGACAGTGTAGAGACTCCCTGACCCCCTAGGCCTTCTCAGGGGGTCCCTGAAGTACCACGAAGGTAAAAAAACCCTTTTTAAAAAAAAAAAAAAATAGCGAGGTGCGCACACATTGCATGCACCCTCGAGGCAAAAATTCACGAGGTGCATGCACGTTGCGCGCACGTCAGAAACCCCCCCCAAAAAAATACAGTTAAATAACAAGATTGAGTGTTTAGATGTTGGTTGGCTCTAAAAAGAGCCATTGTGTTTATTGAGTGTTTTTTGTACCTACAAGTAAGTACCGATGCAGAGTCTAAAATTCAAGAGGAAGACTCTGTTTCCCTCATCTGTGAAATGTACACCGTCTCCTCTATAAATGCCTTGCATGTTGTAACGCAAATTGTTGTGGTATATAGAACCCATACCATAGTCTCTGAGGAAAGCAGAAACAGACTTAGTCACATGTTTCCTTGCTTTCTCAATCTGTGGACAATATTGGTTGGACCAGTTCCATTTTTGCCTTTGGCATATATTAGAATTTACAAAGGTAGTTTGTGGAAAAAGTGACATCTATTGCCCAAAGGTGTCCTTTAAAAGCATTCCCAGACCTACCCCTGTCAAAGTGCCTAGGTCATTGCCACCACAGTGCACAATTATGAGGTCGGGGTGTGGGAGATGCAAAAAGGATTTTACCAATGACATCAATTGGTGACATTTAGGTCCTCTCAGGCCAATCCACATAATATCCACATTTGGTAAGTCAAGGCTGAGAAAGCATCTATTTGCAGCATACCTTTCACTCAAGAAAATATAGCTGTGTCCTTCAATACGCACTCTAAGCAAATTGAAGGGAGATCTGGTTGTACTCAGATGGGCTCTGGAAATGAAATGGCAGTTTGAAATGTAGGAGTTTAGTGGATGAGATTCAGTGCACTTGAAAAAGAATAAATGATTGGTGGTTTCTGTAAATTCAACATTGAAAACTAGGGTGCATGCTACTGTTTTTTTTTAAGGAGAAATGCTAATGGTTGAGAGAAAGTGATTGAAAGGAACATTGCACAGGATTCACTGCTGTTTTGAAAAGTCAAACACTCTTGCTGGTTTGTTTTGCAGATTAACTTTTCACCTGTGTGTTCAGTTAGGTGTCTATGGAGTTTTACCATGGTAACAGGCCAAGAGAGCAGTGGGGAAGGTTGAATTTTATGTGAGATTGAAAGTGTTTCAATGTAGAACCAATTAAAATGTTAGTTTGGTTTTGAATTTGTGTGGGAAGATATTTGATTGGTTATCTTCAAGATTAGAGTTTAAAATGAGAGGGAAGCGATGCCATTTTGTGCTTGCTGTGACTGGTGCACTATTCAGAGATTCTGCTTAAGAAAATCTGCTGTGTGATTGACACTGTTCTAACACTACAAAAGCATTTTTAAAGGTGAGTTGTTAATTTGTAAGGGGATCTATGTTGTGCAGTTTAAGTTAAATTGAAAAATGTATTTTAATGTGGAAGCAGGAGTTTATTTGTACATAGTCTAATTATGAATTCTTCTGCTTTGGGAAAAATATTGGAGCATGTGGTATGTTGATGTGTTTTAGGAGATATATTTTGCAGTACAGTGCTGTTGTTAAAAATGATATATAATAATTTGCTTAGTTGATGTCTTTTAAAATATGGCAAAATATGTAGTCTTGGAGGGAGTCATTCCTTATGACAGTTAGTGCTATAAAGTCCAAAGGAGCATGTGTGTCAGGCCTCTGAATTCCCAAATAGTCTCCATGCTGTGTAATAAAGATCCTGGATGTGCTGTAGAAATTGCATACCAACATTTTCAGTAGCATGTAGAAATTATTTCAGTGAATTCTCATTTCTACATTCTTAGTCCCACCTTGAGCCCTTGCATTGCTTGTGCACCACTGCACTGTCCTAAAATGTGAAACAGCACTCCTAGCTAGACTTTTATCACTGTAGTAATCATTTTGCTGAATTGCAAGGCATACTGTCATGTGTCTAAGATCACTGTGTGAGTGAGAAGTCATTTCAGAAAAATGTGGCAGAATAATTTGCTTAGTTGATGTGTTTTAAAATATGACAGAAAATGTAGTTTTGGAGTGAGTCATTCCTTATGACAGTTAGTGCTATAAAGTCCAAAGCAGCATGTGTGTCAGGCCTCTGAATTCCCAAATAGTCTCCATGCTGTGTAATAAAGATCTTGGGTGTGCTGTAGAAATTGCATACCAACTTTTTCAGTAGCATGTAGAAATTATTTCAGTGAATTCTCATTTCTACATTCTCAGTCCCACCTTGAGCCCCTATACTGCCTGAACACCACTGCATGGGAAACAACCTTTACAACGCAACTTTTACAATGCACTACCATTACAACAAAACTTTAACAATGCAACATCCATTACATAGCATGCCATTACAGCGCAACCATTACAACGCATGACACTACAATGCATACCATTACAATGCATGTCATTACAATGCAGTCATTACAACGCATACCATTATAACGCTTACCATTACCATCCAACACTTACCCTACTGTTGCACCCCCTGGAGTTAGAATACAAATTTTTACCCTTATACTATCCAACACTTACCCTACTGTTGCACCCCCTGGAGATAGAATAGTAATTTTTACCCCTACACTATGCAATACTTACCATACATGCAATGTAATGTTATGCGTTGTAGTGGTATGCGTTGTAAAGGTAGTATGCGTTGTAATGGAATGCGTTGTAAAGGTAGTTTTTAAAGATTTGTTGTAATGGTATGCGTTGTAATGAAATGAGTTATAATGGATGTTGCGTTGTAAAAAATGCGTTGTAAAGGTGTGCATTGTAAAAGTATGCGTTGTAACGTCATACAACCCTCCTGCACTGTCCTAAAATGTGAAACAGCAACTCCCAGCAAGACTCTCTTTCACTGTAGTAATCATTTTACAGAATTGCAAGGCATACTGTCATGTGTCTAAGATCACAGTGTGAGTGAGAATTCATTTCAGAAAAATGTGGCAGAATAATTTGCTTTGTTGATGTGTTTTAAAATATGGCAAAAGATGTAGTCATGGAGTGAGTCATTCCTTAGGACAGTTAGTGCTATAAAGTCCAAAGCAGCATGTGTGTCAGGCCTCTGGATTCCCAAATAGTCTCCATGCTGTGTAATAAAGATCGTGGGTGTTCTGTAGAAATTGCATACCAACTTTTTCAGTAGCATGTAGAAATTATTTCAGTGAATTCTCATTTCTACATTCCGAGTCCCACCTTGAGCCCCTATACTGCCTGAACACCACTGCACAGGAAACAACCTTTACAACGCAACTTTTACAACGCACTACCATTACAACAAAACTTTTACAATGCAACATCCATTACATAGCATGCCATTACAACGCAACCATTACAACGCATGACACTACAATGCATACCATTACAATGCATGTCATTACAATGCAGTCATTACAACGCATACCATTATAACGCTTACCATTACCATCCAACACTTACCCTACTGTTGCACCCCCTGGAGTTAGAATACTAATTTTTACCCTTATACTATCCAACACTTACCCTACTGTTGCACCCCCTGGAGATAGAATAGTAATTTTTACCCCTACACTATGCAATACTTACCATACATGCAATGTAATGTTATGCGTTGTAGTGGTATGCGTTGTAAAGGTAGTATGCGTTGTAATGGAATGCGTTGTAAAGGTAGTTTTTAAAGATTTGTTGTAATGGTATGCGTTGTAATGAAATGAGTTATAATGGATGTTGCGTTGTAAAAAATGCGTTGTAAAGGTGTGCATTGTAAAAGTATGCTTTGTAACGTCATACAACCCTCCTGCACTGTCCTAAAATGTGAAACAGCAACTCCCAGCAAGACTCTCTTTCACTGTAGTAATCATTTTACAGAATTGCAAGGCATACTGTCATGTGTCTAAGATCACAGTGTGAGTGAGAATTCATTTCAGAAAAATGTGGCAGAATAATTTGCTTTGTTGATGTGTTTTAAAATATGGCAAAAGATGTAGTCATGGAGTGAGTCATTCCTTAGGACAGTTAGTGCTATAAAGTCCAAAGCAGCATGTGTGTCAGGCCTCTGAATTCCCAAATAGTCTCCATGCTGTGTAATAAAGATCGTGGGTGTTCTGTAGAAATTGCATACCAACTTTTTCAGTAGCATGTAGAAATTATTTCAGTGAATTCTCATTTCTACATTCCGAGTCCCACCTTGAGCCCCTATACTGCCTGAACACCACTGCACAGGAAACAACCTTTACAACGCAACTTTTACAACGCACTACCATTACAACAAAACTTTTACAACGCAACATCCATTACATAGCATGCCATTACAACGCAACCATTACAACGCATGACACTACAACGCATACCATTACAATGCATGTCATTACAACACAGTCATTACAACACATACCATTACAATGCATACCATTACCATCCAACACTTAACCTACTGTTGCACCCCCTGGAGTTAGAATAGTAATTTTTACCCTTACACTATCCAACACTTACCCTACTGTTGAACCCCCTGGAGTTAGAATAGTAATTTTTACCCCTACACTATGCAATACTTACCATACATGCAATGTAATGTTATGCGTTGTAATGGTATGCATTGTAAAGGTAGTATGCTTTGTAATGGAATGCGTTGTAAAGGTAGTTTTTAAAAATTCGTTGTAATGGTATGTGTTGTAATGAAATGAGTTGTAATGGATGTTGCATTGTAAAAAATGCGTTGTAAAGGTGTGCGTTGTAAAAGTATGGTCTAGAGGGTAAAAGTATTTCTACCCTGCCCCCTTTCTACGTTTTGCACACATATTCCACTGACTTCTTCAGCCTCGCTTCTACTGAGGCAAAAAATGGCTGCCAACAGTTCCTGGTTTTGAATGATGACAACCACTTGACAGCCAATTAGCATTCAGTGCGTGATCGGAAGGGTGCGCTTATGGTGCACTCATGGTGCGCGCAGGGTCCGTGAATCGACCGCGCCCATAGATATATAAATGCTTATAATTGTAATTTTCTCAGGAACTACTGAGCAGATTGACACCATTTGAGCAAAAGGCACAAGTCTGAACTGAGGACTACATCTTTGCCAAATTTGGCGTAATTCCGTTCAGCAGTTCGGGCTATAGCTGTGGCTAAAGGTCCTATAGGAAATTGCATGGGGAAAATGCGTTTTGGGACACCCTTTTTTGTCGGCCCCCCGCTTGACGAATTATCCCCAAACTTTCAGGATAAGAGCAGACCAGAGCTGGCCAAAAGTTTGGAAAATTTAGCAAAGATTCATCAATCAGCGTCAAAGTTATTGGGAATAGAATGTTACGGATTTACTATGGATTAAGCATGGGCGGATTTTGCGAATTGGCAATCCGCGAACTTGCATATTTCGCTGATTGCCAATTGCAGATTCGCAATCTGCAAAATCCGCGAACTCTCGCGAATTTGCGGATTTTTTTTTTTTGTGTTCGCAAGGGTTTCTGCCAGTTCGCGAGGGTTGTGTACCAGTTCGCAATTGCGAACATACTTGTCGGCTCGCAACGGCCTCGGCTATGTTGTTTCTACGTCTGGTTCATCATCACAGGTTCACAGCACCCTCTGTTTCACCACTGCCACCCTCTGGTACACCCATGCCACCCTCTGGTACATCACTGCCACCCTCTGGTTGGTTTATCACTGTAGAATATGGGGGTGAAAAAAAGCAAGCACACCTGCCCTGCTTCAACTGACATGAATTAATTTGGGGTTGATTAATGTGTCACTGAATTTAAACTTCTAGTCTGGCTGGCACCTGCTTCCTTATCTGTAATTTGCTTTCTGTTGCAGTGCAATTTTTTTTCACCGGACCTTTGCGGCCTACTTGTAGCTATTCTCTGAGCCTGCTGTGAGGGTCAGAGCAGGGTCATAGAATAGTTGCAAGTAGGCAACTGAACTCTGAAGGGGCCCCTCAGGAAGCACTACAGGGAATGGTTACTAATGATAAGATTGAACTTTTGCACCTGCTGAGTGCTTTCAGTTTTGTCTGTAATTGCTTTCTGTTGCAGTGTAATTTTTTAACAGGACCTTTGTTGTATACTTGTAGCTATTCTCTGAGCCTGCTGTGAGGGTCAGAGCAGGGTCATAGAATAGTTGCAAGTAGGCAAATGAACTCTGAAGGGGCCCCTCAGGAAGCACTACAGGGAATGGTTACTAATGATAAGATTGAACTTTTGCACCTGCTGAGTGCTTTCAGTTTTACAAAAATCCAAATATCCAGCAGCATCCACAAAAAGTAATCCTTCCAGGTCAAGATCCAAATCAAAGTGACCAGCACATGAAGAAAGCACTGGGAGGAGTCTGCTGGACAGGAACAGGAAGTTGGAGACTGTGGGGCACTTCCTTCCTCCCGCCCCCCCCCAAATGGACTCCTTGCAAAGAAAAAGTGCTGGCAAATGTCAACCTGCGGAGTTATTCTGATAAAAATCATAATTTTCAAGGTTTATGCTGCCTGCTGGTGGATTTCTTGTGCGAAATTGCAAATTTTGCAATCTCGCAATTGCGAGATTGTCGCTGCCCGCCGCATCTACGTGTTCCCAAGTGTTTACTCCCGCGAAATTGTATAATATTCTAGTTGGCAAGTGCGACCAAGCAAAAAATCGGCTTTGCACGGATTTTACGAATTTTCGGCAAGTTCGCCGATTGCGAATTTGCCGAAAATCCGCAAAATCTGCGAGCGGAACGGATTTTTCGCTCATGCTTACTATGGATAATAGGTCCTAACTATTATTACCTACTGGCGACCGCCATTAGCGGCGAACGTCATCATAAGAAATGTCAGCACAGTTCATTGTGTACTTTATCTTATTCATACCTGCCTCAGTGGGCATGTCCAGGACTCTGGCCTTATGGTTCATGTAGTTCCAAATTAAATCCCAAGTGGGTGCGCACATTTCTTAAACATTAAAACACATTAAATCCTCAGTGGTATGAAGCAAAGTCTGAGCGGGCACATGCCTTGCTTTTCAGATGCCAATTTGAGCATCAAGCAGGTCGCTCCCTGAAAAGAACCAGCTTGCATTCCTTCCAAAGTTTCAAAGCTAGAGTGGTCTCAGAATGGACCTGCTACAGCAGTGGGCTTTCTCTCCCGACTGGGCAGGCCACATAAATCCATCCAAACAGGAACCCCATTAGGTGAAAGCCACAGGAAATTGAATCAGCTCACTCTTTATTTCATCGACAGCTGGCTGGCAGGCCCCCTTGCCCAGAAAGCACTTCACAAGATTCAAGCCCCAACCACGTTTCGGGAATGTAAGATCCCTTCATCAGCGGCGAAAGTCATCATAAGAAATGTCAGCACAGTTCATTGCGCACTTTATCTTATTCATACCTGCCTCAGTGGGCGTGTCCAGTACTCTGGCCTCATGGTTCATGTAGTTCCAAATTAAATCCCAAGTGGGTGCGCACATTTCTTAAACATTAAAACACATTAAATCCCCAGTGGGTTGAAGCAAAGTCTGAGCGGCACATGCCTTGCTTTTCAGATTTCGATTTGAGCGTCAAGTAGATCACTCCCTTCAAAGCTCCAGCTTGCATTCCTTCCAAAGTTCCAAAACTAGAGTGGTCTCAGAACGGACCTGCTACAGCAGTGGGCTTTCTCTCCAGACTAGGCAGGCCGCATAAATCCATCCAAACAGAAACCCCATCAAGTGAAAGCCACAGGAAATTGAATCAGCCCACTCTTTATTTCATCGACAGCCTGCTGGCAGGCCCCCTTGCCCAGAAAGCACTTCACAAGATTCAAGCACCAAACGCGTTTCGGGAATGTAAGATCCCTTCATCAGCAGTGAAAGTCATCATAAGAAATGTCAGCACAGTTCATTGCGCACTTTATCTTATTCATACCTGCCTCAGTGGGCGTGTCCAGTACTCTGGCCTCATGGTTCATGTAGTTCCAAATTAAATCCCAAGTGGGTGCGCACATTTCTTAAACATTAAAACACATTAAATCCCCAGTGGGTTGAAGCAAAGTCTGAGCGGCACATGCCTTGCTTTTCAGATTCCGATTTGAGTGTCAAGTAGATCACTCCCTTCAAAGCTCCAGCTTGCATTCCTTCCAAAGTTCCAAAACTAGAGTGGTCTCAGAACGGACCTGCTACAGCAGTGGGCTTTCTCTCCAGACTGGGCAGGCCGCCTAAATCCATCCAAACAGAAACCCCATCAAGTGAAAGCCACAGGAAATTGAATCAGCCCACTCTTTATTTCATCGACAGCCTGCTGGCAGGCCCCCTTGCCCAGAAAGCACTTCACAAGATTCAAGCACCAAACGCGTTTCGGGAATGTAAGATCCCTTCATCAGCAGTGAAAGTCATCATAAGAAATGTCAGCACAGTTCATTGCGCACTTTATCTTATTCATACCTGCCTCAGTGGGCGTGTCTAGTACTCTGGCCTTATGGTACCTGTAGTTCCAAATTAAATCCCAAGTGGGTGCACACATTTCTTAAACATTAAAACACATTATATATATATATATATATATATATTACAGTTATCAGTGTAAACATGTTTAGTTACTGGAGCCACAAGTGAAGATCAGCCAGTTCAATGAAAAATTGGGGGCCTAGTGAGAATGTTGGCTGACGGGTTGCTTCTTTGTGGCTGAGGCTGGTGTCCCATCAGCCAAGATATAGATCACTTTATATCCTATGGGATGGGATATTAATTAGGTGGGTCACAATTTGTAGCCCACTAGCATTTGTTGCCATCACAGGATTGGTGACTTTCTGGGCTCAGTAGAACACCATGCCTGTGTTTGATTTAAAATAACGCAGTCTTTTTTTCTTTCAAACGCAGCCCGTTTTCCTTGAAGGAAAATGGTATGTGTTTCAAAGGAAAAATAAAATGTTTCATTTTTATTTTTTAACGGTAGGCAGTGGTCCGTGGGACCACTGTCTGCTCCTAAAGAAATTTTTTCAAATATTGTCAAAGGAGAGGCATCCCAAGAGAACCTTTTCCCATTTGCAAATGGGTTACCACCAACATTTATGTTTTAGGTTGCATTTTGGTTGCAAAACATTTATACAGACTTTCAGGTTTCCTATTTGGAAGGGATGCCCTGAACATGCACCTTCCAAATAGCAAATCTATTTTTGTTTGCAGACCCAGACTGCAATTCGGTAACAAGTTACCGGGTTGAAGTCTGGTGTTTGCACGTTATAAAAATGTTTATGCAGTAGCAAACGGCCCAATTCTGTGAGAAATATTGCTTTCTACCTATAGCCCATAATCTTTTTGAGAACCACTTATCTTGGTTTTAAGTGATCTAGGACACTGTCACAACTGGCCCCTCACAGATGACCTCATATAACTCTGTCTGAGTGTCTACCCTCACCTCATAGTACTGACACAAGACTGGCTGACTTTACATGAAGCAGTCATCTGCTTACAAAGTAGGAGCCCAGGTTTTTGAAGCGATCTGATCACCTCCCACAAATTACCTGCTAGTGTCTCGTATGTTATTTGGGGTCAAGCCAACCCAAATCACATATTTTCACCCAATCTGCATTCTTTAGGACCTTTAAATGGAGCTCACCCTCTGTGCTCACCCTCTGGAGCTGAATGCCATCACTTCTCTCATCTTTCAGGATCTCCTTGAAATCTTACAATCAGACAATATGACCAAATGCACCTCACTTTTCCGGTCCTATTGCCCCTTTGTCCACCACTCACTTCTTGTTAACAATTGGGTCTCAACATGGAATGAATAACTTGTAAATGTGTAATGTGTGATTATATGTGCAACATTTCTGTTTGGAAGGCTATTCAATCTATTAAAACTCCAACACAAATCTTCAGTTTGAGATGTACAACCTGAATTTTAAATATGTAAGAGAAGCTGTTATTAAATATTTTAGTTAGAACTTGGCAACTGTGTTTGAGTGAGTCACTTGCTTGACATGCTAAGGATGCTAATGAAGATCTATATAGTGTCTGAGCACAGGAGCTTGAACGTTTACTGACTTAGGTTCTAGACTTTTATGGAGCAATGCTGTTGAGCTAATGGCCAGGGTCAGTTTGACATACTTTAGAAAGTGTTTAGAAATGTTCCAGTTAATGGCCTCCAGGTTCAGAGAAAGAAAGTCTGTCTTAGTTTTATTGTTTGCAGCAGCACATTATAATGTACTTATTCATAAATACCACAACTACATGCCTTTATAATGCCCCATGTGCAGAACTAGATAATTACACATATCAATAACTCCATAAATGCACTCTGCACATTGACCTCATAAATATGTAACTTCCTGAATCTATTTTGCCCTGATATTGTCCATCTTAACTCTATACCCCCTTTAGCCACTGGTCAAAAATGCATCTGTCTGCATTGCCCTCACAAATAGCTCTCCACTGACACAATAAATTGCCCCTCTTCACTGTTGTTCTTTCTTACTATGCAAGTACATTTAAACCTAGGGATTAAAGGTGTCTCTGTTCTGCAAGTACTTAGCACTGACAGTAAAAAACACAGTAGTGTGCTCAAATGGAGATGGTATGGAGCCCTCTTAGTAACTGGCCACATGCTAGCAAACACGTAACAATTTTAATGCATTTTCGTCTGTGTAGTTAAAAATGTAATTATTGAAAATAAAAAAATCACAAAGCTTCTTAAAGTACAGCAACACTTAGAAGTCTGAGTTTATTAAATACAAGTTAATTCTTGATATATTGCATTCCATTTATTTATGTATCTATATATTTATAGCCTTACTCATACTGTTAAGAAAACACACATTTGACAACCCTATCTTCCACCCTATACCTCTTTAGTATATCCTCTACCTCCACTCTCCAACTCATCCCAAACCTCATTGTACTACTGTGATCTCCAAAGTAACCCATTCTTCCAATATGATATCTAAAATAACACTTTCTAGACTCTTCCTTCCTCTATCCCTCTTTGCATCACACCAATCTCATTATACCACTAAGATCTCCCAAACAACGGTTTTTAAATTCTTCCCTCAAATATCCATCCTTAGACTCATCTGACACCTCATGCTAATACTAGGACCTCCAAAGTACATTTCCAAAGACTCTTCAATCCTACATCTCTACTTTACTCATCCCAAACCTTTTCTACTACTATAATCTACCAATAAACACTTTATAGACTCTTACCTCTTTTATCCCTCCATTATCCTTTTCAATCCAACTAACAGAATCATATGTCGACCACTAAAACTAATATATATTTCTCTCCACTAAATTATCATTAATCCTTTTTGAGTTCCGGAGCAGCGGGCTACTTGCCATAAAGGGATTCGATGCCTTGTCAGGGGTAGTAAGAGCTTTCTAAATACAATTACCATTACAAGGCTGACCTTGAGTCCATTTACACCTGTTTCAACATTATTCAAGGAGCAGCCAACAGTATTCCTTTACTCAAAATTCTCCATTGAACAAATTTATCAAGCTAGAGATAGTACTGCATATTACTAGTAACATCATTTGAAGCAAAACATAACATGGTTTCCATTTGTATATTGGCCAGATTTTCTCAAGCATATAACATAACAATCTTTGGACATTCTTCAGCCTAAATAATTCCATCCTTTTTTTAAAAAAAGAATACGGTTTTCAGTATATTATATAAAATCACAGCTGACAAATGTTTTGCAGGGCTTAACCCCGATTTTTAAAAAATCTCAACTTTAATTTTGCAGACATATGATGTGTTGAGATAACATTTCTTTTTTACTAAACCCAAGGAGCTATGATCCTATCAATAATCCTAATATCTCATTTGAAGAAATGAAGAATACAACATTTACTTGGTTACCTTGATGACATATTATGCCTTATCATGGGCATTTTTTTTAACTCTATCAGGACGTAAATCCTTTTCATACTAGGAAGAATGGAGAGGTTTATTCACTGTGCACATACAATTGACCAACCAATGAGGTCAACAATAAAGGGCCTTATTTATGAGGCCTGCGTCACTTTTGTGCCACCATTGCGTAACTTTTAGTGACGCAGCTGTGCAAATAATGCTCCATGTTGTGCCATATTTACGGAGTGACCCATCTAGGCAGATGCGTCACTTCGTAAATCCCTGCGCTGCATTATACATACGTCAGGGATAATGTATGCAGGGTGGGCGTTCCCCTGCAAGAAAGAGCCAGAGTGGCACTGTGAAATCTATGAGATTTTGCTGTGCCACTTCTAGGACACCAATGCGTAAAAACCTTACACAACTCCATCAATGCGTCACTTTTTCGCCGAAAGATACGTCAGTAACACTGACGTATCTGTCATTCTTTGCAACACGATGAGTCATACAGTAAATAGTAAATATGACGCATCATTCATGTCACAATGAGGGCTTCACGCAGCGATACAACAATTCTCATAAATGTGGCCCACAATGTTTGGAAAGTTCAGGAAGCACAGAGAAGCTTCCCGTCTATCACCTGCATACGACGTTTGTTTCATATTGTTTAGATCTTCTTATGGTTTGTATTAGATCACCCAGAACTACACAGCCCATGATACTATTTTTAATACTGGTCAGGTACAACAAAAGAAGGAGAGTGTATCTTGTAATATGTAGGGTTGAACAGATGAAACGCGTTCTGCCACATCTAATGACTGGTTCCCTTTTGGATCTGGCCCTTACACAGACGTTGCATGATTGGTTTCATCTGATTTTATCTGCTATTAAGACCCATGCAGTCTATATAGTGGGGGTTAGAAATGTCAGCTTGTGCACACATAGTAAATGACATATACTGATCTGCTGGGTCAATAATCTAGTTTGACACAGTAGCATAGAACTAGAATAATGCTGTTGCTAAAGAAATGATTATAACATGTCTTCTACACTGTATTAGAGTGTTGAGATCATCCTGTATGACTCTGACTGGCCAGACTCCATTAGTTATCTATGCCTTAGCAAGAGAACAGAGCACTTTGCCATTTGCCACTTTGTCAATAACCCACTTGATTAAAACTTGCTCACATGTCGTTTTTGAAATCTAAGGATTTCAGTAACACATAAACATGCTTTTTCGAATTGTTTTTGAATTTATTGGGAGAAGAAAGCTGTGCGACTCCGAAGAAATAACATTGTATTTGATGTGGGCATTGCGCGTGAATATTTTTAGAAGTTTCAGATACTTACAGCAGCTTAGCACTGGCATTGTTGAGCAGCTTTCTAAGCTAGGGATGATTGCAGAAAATTGTAGCAATTTGTGCTTTAGCTACTGCCAGACAATGTAAATGCTCATAATAAAAATTCTGTAATGACAACACTATTTACACATTTCAAAGAAGCAATGACACATTCTTCATTTTATTATCTCAAACAAGTCCTTGCAGCACATTTGTTAAGTGATAGAAAATGTTTTTGTCTAAAATTCCTTTGGACGTGGATTTTTTTATCACGACTGCATAGTCAATGCATTTCTAAGCCAGTTAAACGATTTTTAAGCACAAAAAAAGCTGAGTACTAGCCACATAGAAATGGAATGTGGGTAAAAGCAGTGCTTGAAGTCATTACGGATCCTAGTGCGAACGTTTATTAATCATTGGAAATGTACATTTTTAATATTATCAAGAATGCGTTGTCCCCTGGAACAGAGGGGTGTCTCCCACATGCACTGAAAGAGTTATGAATAATCCTTCATATGCTTTTGATAGAAATTTTTCACAAAGTTTTCTCGAATCAGTTCTTTATTTTTCAATCGTGTTCCAATGTAATCATGAGGTATCTGCCAAAATGGGGACTAAGGGGGACCTTGGCGCGAGCCTGTGTTCCCCTGGGTTTTTTTGTGCGGTGGCACAATCCACGCAGCGCGATAGGTTAGGTAAGTAGGGTGCGGTTTTCTTTTAGACAGGTTATTAGTAGCAGCTTTTTGGGCAGGAAACTTCACTATGAGGAGATTCTTTCAGGCGAGCGTTTTATTGACGCTAGCCGTTTTCCTCAGAGTGAATTGTTTTCTTTTGTGTGGCGATATGGCGGAAAGCGCTGATATTAACAACGCGCTTCGCATCCTGAGCGAAGCAGTTGTGAAGATTTAATACGCCCTGGAGTGTCGGCTGCTTTGAAGGCGGGCGTGAGGCGCCCGAAGCGTGTTGCGGCTTACAGTGTCACGAAGTTGTGGCGGCATGTTTACCTTCCAAAAGCCGTGCCCAGCTGGTGACCGCTAGCGCTGATCAATTTCAGTTTAAAGCTTTGAACCGCCGATGCCCTTTGCGTCGGAGCGGTGGTATCAGGATGCAATCTCCTCACTGCTCTTCTGTGTCTGAATTTCAAAAGTGTGCTGCTCAGTTAACGACAGGTAAGCCTCATTGGTGGGCTGATGGTCACAACCTTTGACGGGACAGCATAAATCTGATTTTGTGGGTGTTGGTGATTCACATGTAAATGAGTCTTTGGTTTTCGGGAGAAGGAAGAATATGGTGCAATCAACGGATCAGCCATCATTATCTGGTAGTGTTACAAAGTCAAACAAAGTTTCAGGTCAGGACAAACAGGATTCAGATGTTATCAATTCCAGTTTGGGCCAGGATACAGTAACTGATAACATTCATAAAAAGCTCCCGTGTATGGGTTTAGCTATGCCGTTGGGGATGCATCTTTCAGATAAAACAAAGAATAGAAGTTGGCAGCAAGAGTTTGTTGGTGTTTTCAAACTCCTTCATAGGGACATTCAAGCTAAGGAGGGGTCCAAAGAGGAAGAATGGGAGCTTTCTAGACGTCCCAGAGTCCCTAAGACTATTGAGAATTGGACTGCTGCATTTTCAATATATGCAAGTGTATATTGTGAGAGAAACCAAGATAGGGCTGTAGCCATGTTTAAATACATGTATATTATTCGTAAAGCACACTTACAATTTGGTGGCTATGCATGGCTCCACTATGATGAAGAATTTGATCCACCTTGGGGCGAGGTGGATTAATAACTTTGGTTGCAGTGGATGTCCTCTACTTAGCCACCTGCGACGATCCATCCAGCAAGTGGTCTGCCAATTACGTACCAGCCCTTTCTGCCTCTCCCTGTCCAATTTGGGGTGGGTGTTTTTGGTAGAGGACAACTGCCTAAATTGGGCGCCTGTTGGAATTTTAACCAAGGCGTATGCACCAGGCAATTTTGCACGTTCAAGCATGAATGTTCCTAATGTGGAGAGAAGCATACCATTACCCAATGTTTCACAAACCAGAGTTTCAGGGATCAAGGGAGGATCCAAAGAGGTAGAGGTGCAGTTCATCAATTAATACCAAAGGGCTCATACCCCAATTAAGCTGCAGGTACTGATACCATGGTTGGAGGTGTATCCCGATTCTGAAGCTGCTTCTAAATTGTTTTAGGGATTTAAAGAGGGTTTCAAGATCCACGTTATCATAGATGGGCTGACAACTTAAAATCCGCCAAAGAATAGCCACATATTGTTCAACAGAAACTGGATGTTGAGTTAAAAACTGGTAGGATAGCAGGTACTTTTAGTCAGTGTCCCTTGCAAAATTTGATGGTATCCCCGTTGGGCATAGTTCCCAAGACATTGGCTGGAGAATTCAGATTAATTCATCATCTATCATGGCCGGAAGGTGAATCTATTAATGATTTCATTTCCCCTACTGACTCTAATGTCTCGTATGCTTCTGTTGATGATGCTTTACGATTGGTGCAGATGGTTGGGACTGGTGCTGAACTAGCGAAATATGATATTCAGTCTGCTTTTTGTTTACTACCTATACACCCATCAGATTTTGATCTCCTAGGCATGTTTTTTAATGGAGCATTTTATATCGACAGAGTCCTCCCTATGGGTTGTTCATTGTCTTGTGCTTTGTTTGAAATGATTAGCACTTTCTTACAATGGTGCTTTTCGAAGAGAAGTCGTCACAAACATGTTTTATTGACATTATTTAGATGATTTTATGTTCAATGGAGAGGCACATTTAGATCAGTGTCGCAGACTTTTAGGCCTTTTTCAGGACATGGCTGAGGAGTTCGGTGTTCAGTTGGCTCCTGAAAAAACTGATGGTCCGTGTTCCAAACTCACTTTTTTTGGTTATCGAGATTGATACTGAAGCTATGATGGATCGTTTGTCAGTTGCAAAGGTGGGCAAAATCAGGTCCTGTTTCTTGGAGGTGATTGACAAGAATAAAATCGAGCTCAGGCAGGTTCAGCGTTTGTTGGACTACCTAAACTTTGCCTGTCTGGTGGTCAGGGCTGGCAGAACTTTTTGCAGATGGTTGGGAATGGCAATGTCAGGAGCATATCTCCATCATCACAGGATTAGAGTTACAAAAGCCATCAAGGAGGACCTTTTGATTAGGCTAAAAAACTTTTGGAGGATTTCAATGGAGTTTCTCTCTTTTTTGTGGAAGACAACACTATATGGCAGATCCAGATGTTTTCAGATGCTTCTGGAGCCCATGGTTTTGGCTTATTTTCGGAAGGTCGCTGGTGTGCGGAGAAATGGCCTCAGTATTGGCTCCAACAAGGACGCAGTATTGTTTTTCTTGAATTGTTTCCTCTCATAGTAGCTTTGCTAGTATGGGGTGAGGAAATTTAAGACAGATGCGTGCTGTTTCATATAGATAATATGTCTGTGGTGGAGCTCATTAATAAACAAAAAGCAAAAGATTTACGGGTGTTACATCTGTTGCAGTTTTTCATGATACAGAGCCTCAAACTGAATATTGTTTTCAGAGCTAGGCACATTCCGGGCATTAATAATTCAATTGCGGAAGCGTTGTCTCACTTTATTTGGCAGAAATTCTGCAATTTGGCGCCGGGGCGGACACCTTCAAAACTTCGATTCAGCAAGACATTTGGATGCTGGGGGATTGAGGATCATCGAGTTGGTCGAAAAGTCTATAGCTCCTTCCACCAGACGCAGTTATCAACAGGCCTGGTCTGACTTTTTAAGTTACGCTAAATCTCACAGCTTTGAAGAGTCACCAGTTGGTAGCAAATGTTTTATTTTACAGTTTGTATTGTATTTGAATAACAGGGATTTGTCTCATACAATCAATTCTGGGAAACTGGCTGGCATTTCAGTTATGGTAAGGTCAAAATTTGGTGGGGGATGTTTTGTTACATTGTATGTTGAAAGGTTTTAGTAGAGAACATGCATATTCTTTACCTTTGCGTGAACCAATTATTTTTGTTCTTTTGCAGCAGTTGCTAGTACAATTAACTTTTTGCTGTTACGACATGTGGGAGGTTTAGGCTTTGCACGATATGGTTATTTTTTGGTGCTTTTAGGGTTTCAGAATTGTTGGGATTGAGGGATCAAATGGGTATTCAGACCAATGAACTTCATGTTCAACGAGGAACAATGAGGATTCTGTTGAAAAAGTCTAAAAACTGATCAATTGGGAAAGGGCACATGGATTCATTTAAACAGTAGTGGTGTTCAGGAATGTTGCCCTCTGGGGGAATGGGAGTCATTTGTATGTTCTCCTGATTTTCAACATGGGGTTATATTTTCATATCGCAATGGGAATAATATTACCAGTGCTCATTTATTTGCTGTGTTGCGTAAATCCTTGGTTTTGGTGGGAAAAAACCCTTATTATTTGGGACTCACTCTTTTTGTATAGGGGCAGCTACTGAAGCGGCCAGATTGGGCTGGGGGTGGGAGGACAATAAAAGGATTGGTAGGAGGAAATCGGCTTGTTGTTCTCGTTATGTCAGAAAATATTAGCAACTATTTATTACATGGCTGCAGACTAATTTTGTTTTTTTTCATCCAAGTTGTGTTAAAAATGTATTCTCATCAAAAAAGCATACATGGATAGTAGGCCACTCCTTCATTAAATGGTCAGCCATCTTTGCTGAGTGGCAGTTCTATGGCAGCGCGCTTGGACTTCCCAGCAAAGGTCACAAACTTCTCAGGAATGGAAAGGTCGGATGAGGTGGGAGGGTTTCTTTCCCATGCTATCAGAGTTGTTGTCTGCAAGAGGATTCCCAGATTTGTTAATTATTCACTTAGGTGAAAATGATTTAGTACCACTGTCAGGTATATCCCTTTTAAAACAAAAGAAATTGGACTTAGCAGTGATAAAGAACAATTGGGTGGGTACGTCATTGGTATGGACAGATTTTATTTGCAGGCATCATGGGGGGGGCTCGCAATCACTCTGCGATGAACATTTTTTGTTATTCAATGGGTATTAAGGTTTTGACCCATGAAAACATCACAAGCGTTGAGGATCATCTCTTCCGGGAGGATGTGGTCCATTTATCCCAAATAGGTCAAGCATATTTTATGATGGAATTGAGGGATTTGTTGGCAAGATTTTGGAATGAATATCTTTGGTGTGACAAAAATTCAAGGGAAACATTTTTCGTACTCCCAGGTTCTCACAGGTTTTTGAGGTGGGGCCGGGTTTTCCTGGGTGGCGCTATTTGGGGGGTTGGATAGTCTAGAGTGGGCTTATCCTTCCCTTTGGGGTGGGAGGATGGAGGACGAAAAGCTTGATATGAAAAATAAAAGGAGGGGAAAGGAAATGATGGGATTGTGCAATACATTGGTATTTATGAAAATCTCGTTGGGAATATTTTAGTTTTTAGTTATGATAAAATGTTTTAAGCATAATGACAATGCAGATTTTTGTTATAACAAGGTTTGCTTTAAGGAAGAGTTTTATCTATTTACCAGTCTTAATAAAATGACCTTTTTTTGCTAAGTCAATAACGGTGCGTGGATAGTTGTTTGTGCGCGATGTGTTATTATAACTTCATAATAACTATTGACGTTGAACAAACAATTGTTTATTCCCAATGCATTTCGGGCATGAATGCCCTTCTTCAGTGGATGTACACTAGAACGAAGAAGAAACAAGGATTCAATACAAGACATGAGCGTAAATAACCTTTAGAACATTAATATAGGTGAAATTTCTCAGCTTGATAAGTGAATCTCCTGTGGCGCACAGGGTAATAGTGCTGTCCTGTTAGAAGAAGTGTCACGTGAAAGGGGTAACCCAATAGGTGGGTGTGTTGAAATGGCATCTGACATTCAACTGAATCAAAGTTGTGCTCATAGTGCCCACACTCCCAGCGCTTACTCCACTCAGTGCCCCATACCACTTACAACCAAGGAAACGCATGAGACAAATTAGTGGGAAAGCAGTGGTGCAGGTTTATTTTGCACAACAAGTGGAAATAAGGTGGGTCATCTTACGGGCGATCCAATGCGGCAGCCCCTCGCTGACCCGCATGCCTAATGAGCCATTCTTGCACGGCGAGTCGATGCTCTGACGGTGCAGTCCATTATCACTTCCTTTCGTTCACTCCCGCCCCCCCTGTCAGGGCGGAGCGATGAGGCACAGTCCCGGCCGGTTCAGGCCCCCCGACCGCCCGAAGGACTAACGGGGCGCCGACGCTGTTTCCTGGAACCCCCTCGGCTCCAGGTTCTTGGCTCAGGCACCCCTACTGTGCCCGGCAGAGGTATTGACTGTGTCCTTCTGCCGCAGAGGTACCCCTACTGTCCATCTGCTTCCAGATCGCCCTGTGACTCCGCCTGCAACACAAAAACAGACCGTTAACAGCTCAACACATGCCTGCCGCTCTGCCGCTGGGTCTGGGCCAGGGAGGGAACAGCGCAGAGCAGCCAGGAACGCGACGGCAGGAAAGACCGAGCCCCTTAAGGGCCGCCCCTCCCACCTGGAGACTCGCGCCCATTGGACGCGCTTGAAAGGGGGCGGTCATGGGCTGGCGTGCACCGTTGGTTCGCGCGGAATGTGGGACTAAGATGCTGTCTCGCTGAGCTCCCCTTCGCGTCGCGCGGCCAGCGGCAAAAGATGGTGGTGCGAAGATTACTCATGGTCAAATCCATGTAAATATGCTAAACACTGAGAAAACCCAAAAATTAATGAAACTAATGCCATGTAAATCAAAGAAGTTAGTGAGTTAACAGAACAGTGATATCGGGCGACACCCATGGAGCATGCACATTTATGTCTTAATAGGACTCACGTAAACTTCGGTCAGTATTGAATTTTCCGGAGACCTGCTGTAAAATGAGCGCAGTAAACAAACGGTCACTTTACTGGTAAGATGAGATTACAGGAGCAATACTTCTCCTGGCACAATGCACTTACCTGACTAGCTAGGTGCTGGTGTATTGGAAAAATTCAAATGAATGCAGGCCCGAGGTGCTCCGGTGTGTGTAGTCAGTTCGCAATCTTACAGAAGTGTATATTCATAGTAACAGCACGATCCTAGAAATAAATAACAGACTCGGATACGCCGAGTACCGGTAGTGCAAAGCTTCAAAGCTCAGGGGGATATATGTCCCGCTGAAACCGTAAGATGTGTGGTGATCAAGATAGTGAATCGGAAAAACTGTGTCAGAAAGGTGAATACATGCAGTGAATGCGAATGATGATGGGTACAACAGTAAACACGTTCCTATCGATTGTCATATGAATTATACAGGGGGTAGAGGTAGAAAACAAAATCGTAGTTCTGGATGAAAATTCCAACAATGTTAAAGCAAATCCAACTGCATTAAATGTGATTCACCATGAAAAGAAGTCGAAATATACAAACTACCTGTAGAAAACATACGGGTAATACCCATATTAAAAATGGCTGAGATTACCTGCATTCTTACATGTATTTAAAAATGTACCAGTGGGTTCATAACACAGTTCTCTCATGAAAAGGCTAATAATACCGTGAATGAATCATACATAACCAACGTCAGTACAACATAAGGGAAAACATGTAAACATGTGAGGTCTGAGATACAGTGAGTAGCAGGTCTTTTGATCATACATCTCATTAAAAAAACTGCTGAAAAAGCCTCTGAGGAGTGTACCTGCCTCTTCCTGCACAACGTAATTATGCATGCAATGGAGACACCCTCGCTCAATGGTTCAAGTGTGCCTGCATTGGTGCTAGGCTGCAAAAATGGCACCAGCACAAGGGGAAAGTACACAAATTTACAGTATGGAATAAATATGGTTCATTCCTGTCTTTTCACTTTGGTGTAGGGCAGCTCCGCAAGTTGACTTGCTGCACAGCCCTATGGCAAAATCCCATAAATGAGGGACTTAATGAGTGTACACAATTAAAACAGGGTTCGGTAAGCGACCATTGCAAAAGATGAGATCTTCATGCACCACATCACATTTGCCAATTCATCCTTCAATTCAGAAAAGTAAGAGAATCCACCTTCTTGTTAATCCCTATTGTTGCTATCATATTTTGACTGCATCAGCTAATTAGCAATCCTTTACCATTTCATTTCAAAAACGTTATTTCGGTCATTATGACCTTAAAAGTACAGCTCCTAAAATATATGTTAAAATACACAAAGGCATACATATATCAGTTTGGAACGTTATAAAAAACACAATACACCTGAGTATATAAGTTAACTACCTTCATACATTGTAAAACAATATGATTTTTAGGTGATATTGCTAGGCGGTAAATACATAGCAATTTCAGAAAGTGCATAGTGCAATGAATAAATAAATAATTTAGCTGAAAGCGAAATTCATGAAAAGAGACAGGTCCATAAGTAGAAAAACAATAGCCTTAATCACGGGCAACAAATATACTAAATTAATAAAAATAACATTATATCACTATAATAGATCCTGCACCTCCTTGGATGATTTTAATGAAACCCTTCTAGTACACCACATAGAATACAGAAATCCAGCAACTGAGAAGACAATCGGGATGCTGAGGTCAGACTTCAGTACCCGAAACACCTCTAGGCAGTGCCTGCTGCCAATACTCCTACAAATCTGGACCAACCATCGTTTCCTTGCTTTATGGTAACCTGGGCAACTAAACAAAATGTGTAACACTGATTCTTATGGGAAATCACATATAGGGCAATGTACCAGTTGCTGGTTACACCACTTCACTGTAAAACAGCGGAGCGGAAGAACCCCAAACCTAAATTGTAAAGAAAGCTTTCTTGCCTCCATTGGTTTAATAAGATCTAATACTACCTCAAAGCTGGAATTATCTTTTATTTCTAAGAAAGCTAGAGATAGCTTGCCTGTTTTGGAACAAGAACGAAGTTGTACCTTTCTAAACTCTTCATAATGTTTCCTTGAGATTTCAAGACAGGCATGGGCAGGTTCGGTCCAACAATCGCCCAAGCCCATTTCTAAATCTATACTTATATTATAAAGAGAGAGCCCAAACCTTTGAGGAGGGTAATCTCAGGAACCACAGCACCAATCACAACACCCAATACAGCATTGGAAAGGGCAGTTGCAGCAGAAGGACATAGGCTATACAGATGCCCACCATATACATTTGAAAGGTAAAAGAACCTTACCAGCAAAGTGTTCCCTTGTGGGCGTGGGCGGGGCGCGGCATGACGACAAAAAAAAGCGTTCCTTAAAAATATGCATTGTGCTGGGGGCGTGTGCTGGGGGTGTGAACAAGGCCAATGGGTGTAGCAATTACAATTGCGCAGCAGCAAAGGGTGTGGCCAATGGGCGAGACAACCGGCAACAATCACGCGGTCCATCCCCCCAAAAAAAGCGTGCCTTGAGGGCGTGGGGAAAACAAACGTGTGCGTTGGGCCGGAGGCGTGGCGAAGGCCAATGGGTGCGACAATTGCGCGGGAGCAAGGGGCGTGGACAATGGGCGTGGCAATTGCCGGTGCTTAGGCGGGGCAGACGCGACTGATCGAGCCTGCGGGGACAATAACTGCACAGTATCTTGCGCGCTGTAAGCCAGTCAACTCTCTGCATAAAGGACCGTGCCTGCGGGGACACTAACTGCAGCGTCTCCTGCGGCTGTCACACACTCAACTCTCTGCATAAACAAATTGACACCAGGCGCACAACATTAACCAGGGCTGGAGCAGGGCTCAGGCGGCGGATGACGCGACTAAGCGCGCCGGCTGGGACACTAACCTTTGAACTGACTGCACTTTCCCACACGCGCAGCTTCACCAGCGCGCGCTGTCACCCACTCAACTCTCTGCATCAACGACTTTACACCACAAGCACAACATCAAACAAAACTGGAGCCGGGCCTCAAGCGGGGGATGACGCGATTCAGCAGGCCTGCGGGGACATAAAATTTACAACTGAATGCCCTTTTACACACGCTTACCTACGGAAGTGGAGTACATACACACTAGAGACATCTGCTAATACTTCTTACTCCGAGGTACACACAGTATCTGCACACACATGCCTAACTATTGTGACACTTCATGCTAAAAATTTTCTGTACCGCGAGATTTTAAAATACATTTCCCTTGCCTATTACACACATTCTATTTCATACCCGGACAACGTCGGGACGGGCTGCTAGTTAGTTAGTAAAAGTTTAATATGGGCAAACCAAGGAAGTTTTACAGTACCCTGTAACAACATGACTTCGGATAATTCTCCCTATACGATAAGAGTTCAGGAGTGGTCCAGAAATGACGCCAATACATTAAAGGTTTGAGGCTCAACACTTCTGCAATCACCACTAATCCCGTATCCAATTGCGGAATTAATGGAGTGCCCAGTGGTAGTCTGAATAACTGTCTGAGGTATTGATTTTCCACCTTTGATAAGGTCTCAAGTTTGGAATGGCCCCATAACTCGGCGCCATACAATGCGCCACCTCGAGCCTGGGCCTTATAGATTTCTAATGCCGAGCTGATGGCTCTCTTGCTAGACCTGCTAAAAACCTTCATGATACCACCTGTTGATTGAGCTAGTTTTAATGTCGACTTAGTAATGTGGGTCTCCAATCCATGTTTTCGGTAATGGTAATGTAGTAAATAAAAGATGAAACTCTTTCCAGGGATTTACCGTTTAAGGAAGGGTTTGGGCGTGTGCTTTTTGGGCTATTAAACGCCATAAATTTGTTTTTTTGTAGGTTTATTTCTAAACCTCTTTCCTTACAGAATAACTCAAAGTGATCTAAAACCCTTTGAATCCCCATGGGTGATTTAGATACCAAAAGAGTTTCATCGGCAAACATCATTGCTGAAATTATGCGGCAGGCTAACTTAGGGGCATCTAGGTCCTTTACTGTTAGCAGGGCATCAATCAACCCATTAATATAAAGGCTAAATAATGTAGGTGCAAGCACGCAGCCCTGGCATACGCCACGTTTGATAGGTATGATGGCAGTAAGTTTTCCATCCCTGCCATATCTTATTTGTGCATAATTATCTTCATGGAGTCGCTTAAGAAGCTGGATTAAATACACCGGGCCCCCATCTCACCAAGGACTGACCATAGTTTTTCCCGCGGCACCAAATCGAAAGCCGACCTCAAGTCTACAAAAATTAGGTATAGACTGCCCCCTCCAAGCAGACAGTCTTCCAGTACAACAACTGTAGTCCTAGTACTTGGTCCAAGGTCGACAACTTTTCCCTGAACCCTGCTTGAAGGGAGGACAGTACCTCTTTTTCTTCCATCCAGGATTGTAGCCTGGCTAGCATGACACATGCAAATAATTCTTGGGAAATATCTTTTAAACTAATAGGTCTATAATTAGTTGATAAGAGTGGGGAACCTTTTTTGAAAATCGGAATGATCTCCACTCCCAGCCAGCTAGAAGGAACCTTCATGCCCTGCAGTATGGCATTAAAAAAGAACCCAGAAGTACGGGGTCCAAATGGCTTTTTCACTCCTGTAAAGGTCCCCTGGGATCTTGTCCAAACCTGGAGCTTTACCCGGCGCTATTTTTACCAGTGCACCCTCTATTTCCTTTGGACTTATGCATGTGCTTAAACCAGTATCGAAGTGAACGTTTAGTTCCCCGGTGCTTAAAGAGCAATCCGCTTCCGGATAACGGCAAACAGTTGGGTCTCCCTTAGACTTATTTCCCTCAGCGTAAAGGGATTCAAAGTGCTCCCGCCAAAGCTCTTCATGCAGGTTCGGATCAACCGCTATTTTCGGGGTAGAAGAACCTGAATTTACAATGCCCCAAAACATCCTCATATCTCTATCCCCAAGGGCAATTTTCAGAGTATCCCAGTTCTCCCTTTCTCATCCTTGTTTGGCTTCTTGAACTACCACTTTATAAGCTTTTCATGCAGTTTTTATTTGTGGGCGATTGATAGCTTTAATCGATGCTACAAGTGCCTTTTTTGCCTTACGACATAGGCTATTATACCAAGGGTGGGATGGCGACCTGGCCAGTCTAATGGTCTTGTTGGGGTAGAAGAAATTCAATGAGACTTCCTTTAACTTAGAAAAGTTCATCTCGACCACTTCCAAATCTAGGTGGTCCCTACTTTCCGTGTGTAGCACAGTCACCTCTTCAAGCACAGGAATTAGAGAGTTATATAAACTACTCATCTTATCCTGCGATTGGAGGAAATCAGTGCACCGTACTCTTCTCTTACAATTTGAGACAGTCAACCGAGAGTCAATGGAATTAGCTGGGTGCACATTCTCAGAATTTAGTGCTTTTAGTTCAATTGTTAGGGCGTGGTGGTCACTATCTAGTTGTGTAATAATTCTAAAATTAATCATCCTGTCCCAGGAGTTTGAATCAATTAAAATATAATCTATTAAAAACCCACGATCCTTACTAAAGAACGTGTAACTATTTGATGTTTCGGAGAGTGATCTTCCGTTACACGCTCTTAATGAATGTTTTAAGACAAGGAAATTCATCTGGATCACCAGAGGAGACAATTTTTTGACTTTTGGGCATCTAGACTCTGGAATTTCCAGAAATTGATCCTTGTCGTGTATATTTTCAGAAACCAGACCCTCAAGTGGCTCAAACTGGCAGTTAAAGTCCCCGCCAACGATAACCATTTGATTTACAGCAATAGAACATAAGAATGTGGATAAGTCATCCACTGTGTTAGACTCTTTCCCCCTAGGGGTAGGCCTCGGATATAAATGTATTAAAATAACAGGAGACTTGGAGGGGAACTGCATTTGGACACATAGGATATCTATGGAACCTGTGTCAATTTATACAGCTGTACAACCGAGGTATACCCCGATCCATATGATAAGGCCCCCGGAAGGTCTCCCTACACCCCCTGTTATTGCGGGAATACTAAAGGAGGCATAACCAGGATTTGTAACCTCCCATCTTGCCCAAGTTTCCTGGAACATGCAGACGTCAAATTGGCTAATAAAGGATACCCAATTAGGGTCATTCAGTTTGTTATTTATACCTGCCCTTTCAAAGACAAGACCCGTGTTACCTGGCAGCTGTGTTGAATATTTTTAGAGGACACTAGGGGAGGCAGCTTCACAGGATGTTTTATTTGTCCAGTATCTTCCCTCACATTTGACGCTATAGGTATGAGATGTTCAAAGTTTACTAACTGGGCTAGATCGCCTTCGGGATGGGTACTACTTCTGGAGCCGCTCGTGCTCCCGCTAACTAGACCCTCCTCTTTTCGTAGATTTAGCCCTTTGCCCTTGTTCTCCAACTCTGATAGTACAGGACATTTTCCCACTTTAATAGGTAGAGGAACTACTTTTAGTCAAACAACACTTTCTAGGCGACTAAATCTATTTTCAGTGGGGATATTAACATTAGGATGGTTATGCCATTGAGGGCTTGGGTTAAATGGTTCAAAATTATTAAATACAAGTCTTCTTCCCATCTCTTGCTGGTGGTCATATTGTTGGGGCCTGTTCTGTGGGTAAAAATAACCTAGGGGAAATAATAAGATGCTGCCCTTGTTCCTCCTGTGCTCTGTAACTTAAACTCTTTTTGTTATCTGTGGGTTTCTAAAATTAATTACTATGCATTCTCCTTGTATACTCTTATGTCGTCCGCCTATCCAACCCACCCTTCTTGTTGTTAGGATCTCTTCAGAATTCTCGTACCCAAAATTATTACTATTGTTCACTAACCAGTGTACACATTTATTCTTCAGTTCTTGGTGGGATTCAGTTAGATCCTTTCTTAAGACCGGTACCCCTGCGAGAACCACTACATAAGGAGTTGAAGCAAGTGGTAAATTTACAATTGGTGGGACATAGATCTGATTATTACGTTCCAAAACTGATTGAGTTTCTTGTACCTCCTGTCTGGGATTTTTCTGTACATCCCCTTTTCTTTTTGAAAGAGGTGAACAGTTATTTAATACATTCATTTGCACCAGGGGAGGCCTAATTTCATTCTGCTTCCTAGCCAGTTGTACACTAGCTGTATTAGAGGAAGAGGCTTTTTCATTAGAGATCGGACAAGGGTTTGTCAATTGATTAACCGTGGGGAACTGCTGACATCTACTGCTATCTGAACTAATAGTGTCCTTATTTAACTCTCTGGATTTTATCCAATGATTCAGATTTGCAGACACCCCATCTATCCTTTCTATTAGAGGTCTAAGCTCCTCCTTTACAATAGCTCTCATTTGTAAATGGAGATTAGTCACCAATGATGAGACCCACCCAGGCTGATCATTTGTTTGATCTGTAGGGTCCCCCGGAGTGTTACCATCTTTATAACCTTTGTCGAGAGTAGTGACTTGCTGCTTTTTTCGTCTAACCGGCGATTTTGCTTAGGCTTAGATTTAGCTTTGATATTTCTACCCGGTTGGTTTATAGTGACAGCCTCAGGTGAATCTATGGACACAGCCTCTATGGATGCTATTTGATCATTCGAGAGATCTAAAGCTGGGTCCCCTAAATCTGAAGTAGGACTGGGGACCGTCATTGCTATTTCTAAATTTAGGGTAATAGATAGACATCTTCTGGTCCATTCTATTTCTGTGGCCACAGCTCCCAGGGCTTTCTCTAGCATCCTGTCTATAGAGGTAGGTTTGGAGCTAGTTTATGGCAAAGCTGCTGATAGTTTCTTGTCCTCACAGGCCCGTTTCCCCATTATGCAGGCTTTAGAATGATTGTTTTTACACTCCGCTGTACTATTGAAATATCAGGTAGATAAACAAAATTATCCCTGCTAACATTGGGCACTGACTTATATGTTTCTCGAAACCGAACACCAAGACAATACAAAAAAATGAAAATGTTCTCAGAAAATATCAACCTTGGTGTAGAACAACAGTACCTTATGTCTAGAGTTCAATGTATAAATGTTAGAGGGGATGCCCAGCCCAACCTCTTCCGGCCTCTGACGGGCTCGGACGGGCCCGCCCTTGGCCCGGGCTTTGCCCGGGCACGCCCGCGTGCATCCCGCGCTACGGGAGCCCTGCTCCTAATTTAAGCATCTCCTGGCGCATGACGATGACGCTTCCTTTCCGCGCGTCAGGGGGCTCTGGGAAATGTAGTCCCTGGCACTGTTAGTTCCATCGCGGCCCCCACAAGCTGTTACCAGGGGGCAGGCAGGGGCGGCAAAGAGTCTTCAGTGGTGAAAATACTGTTGCATCCCCCACAGGCTGTTACCATGGGACAGGTAGGGCAGCAAGAATCTTCGGTGCAATGCTGGGACCCGCGCTGCGGGAGCCCTGCTCCCTATTTAAGCGCCTCCTGGCGCACGATGATGGCGCTTCCTTCCCGCGCCTCAGGGGACTCTGGGAAATGTAGTCCCTGGCCCTGTTAGTTCCGTCGCGGCCCCCACAAGCTGTTACCAGGGGGCAGGCAGGGGCGGCAAAGAGTCTTCGGTGGTGAAAATACTGTTGCAGCCCACACAGGCTGCTACCAGGGGACAGGTAGGGCAGCAATATTCTTTGGTGCAGTGCTGGGACCCGCAAAAACACCTATTATGCTAAATGCTGAGGGAGACAAGAAGCAGACTGACATTTGTGTGGGTGCGCGCAAAGCTACCTACTTTTTTATACACCTTATGTGTGTTACGGTTTTGGTGTGTGTGCTTGACACTCTACTGCCAAATTTGTGACACTTTGAATGACACTTTCTCACCAGTAAATCAATGACCAGCATTTAGGTACCTTTAAGTGAGTTTTATGCCACTTCATTCATATTTAGCACATAGCAATTAACCTAAACCGAACAACTCAGACCTTACAGGCATTGCCAGGGCCTGTTAGCACTATCAACGAAATGTTTATAAAGTCCTTAGCGGACCGGTCGGATGACCCAAGTGAGTGCGGTAAGCCGTGGGGGCCACAGATCATGAAGGCGGCTTCATAAGACCCGCAGAGGCTTGTTAGGTGAGATGAGGACCAAAAAAATAAATAAATAAATAAAGTCCTTACCACTAGAGAAATGCCGGTGCTCTGAAATTGTGTCAGTAAACTAATTTATACAACTACTAAACTCTTCACAAACATAGAACACATACTTTTTTTATGACGATTTCCACGCTGTCCAATGCTCTTTGCCCCGCATCCGTCGACGCCCATCGACCACTTCCGCCTTTATCCGATACCATAGGATTCTCTAGATGTTCCAACAACACCTCAAACTTTACATATCCTGTGAAACAGTTAACAATGAATACCTGTAAATAAAGATGAGCATAATTCTTTATGTAAGCACTGTGAGTTCGGAGTGGAAACTTGAAAACTGAGTTGCGCTATTGTTAAGGACTTCTCAGGGGGGTGTGGCTGCTTCTGTAGAGTGGTAAAACAAAGTCAAGAATCGGGAATTGGGAAACCTTCTATGGAGGAGACGAGACACTACCTGCACTGCATTGCTTTTTGGAGGTTTCTCTGTCTGCTCTGGTCTCCAAGTCGTTCCAAAACTGAAGTCGCTTTGTCTCGCAGCTACCTGAAACATGCACGACTCAGAATATTCTGCACTAGGAAACTGGGCGTTGCTGCATCATATGCAAACCACCAAACCAAGATGGCAGCCGCCATCGTATACTAAGGAAACCGAGGAGGGATAAATAACACTAGTGACTGGAACATAATAAGCATTGGCAACAACAACATGCACAACATACTCAGCATTGATAAAGCATGCAACAAGCAGCCCTGTTTATCAATAAGCATGAACATTGTCAATGGTGGCAGGATGCATCTGTGGCCTGCATTAGCATTAGCAATTTGGATTTCATTACAAGACCGGAGGCTACCATTATGCATATTTCTTTTAATGTAACCCCAAGCAGCCACTTGAAAGCATACAGCATAAAGTGAAAAATTCCAGAACATTAAGGACATACAATAGTGATGAGCACAGAACAGCCTGCTTTTTTTTAATGGGGCTCCAAGCAGATAAGTTAAATTTTTGCTATTCTCTTTACTTCACTAATATGCTTACTTTTTTACAACTAACTTTCACTAAAGCACTTTTTATACCCACTTGAGACTCCCCCTCCCTTTCCTTTCACTCTTTATCAGCATCTGATCTAAAATTTACGGAAATCAGCTTTTTCTGCACCATTCTCAGTCTCTCTGAGTTTTTTGCACTCCCCTTTTTTCACCTCATCACTGGAGCTTATTCCTGGTCTCTTTACCCCTTTAGAGCTGGCACGCATTATTCTGTTGGCGCTTATCTCACCCAAGACTCCTGCTTACGGAGAACTCCGTTTCGGGTGGGCAGCGGGGAGAGAGCTCAGCTGAGTGTTGGCGCCTCTTTCCCCATATCAATTCCTCAGGCAATACTGTGCCCTCTATCCCCGCCGATTTAGCTCATTCGGCTCCTTCTCCGTTTTTGGTGTAAAGGAAGCCATTGAAGGTAAGTACCCTGGCAAGGCTAACGTCGTGTCCTGCCATTTCCAAGGTGCTTTCCTTCAACATTAGCCACCACAAGGAACATAGCCTGTGTTCTTTCTGCTTCCTGGCAACCGGCAAACACAAGGAGATGCATTTGTCACCCCGAGTGGGGTGGGTATGCCCAGACGTGGTTCCAGTGCTCTCCATGCCACTGGAGTCAAGCTTTCCTGGCTGATGAGGGCTGAAAGCCCCAAACCAGTCCCAGGATGCTTGTTTCCAGGGCAAAGAGGACCTGGCCTGGCAGTTCAGGCTGGACTGTTCCCATTGGGTGCAGGGTCAAGACTGATTTGCATATGGCTGGGTCCAAACTGGAATGGCATGATGAGCAAAAAAGGGATGGATTTAGGCCCAGATCTCTGTACTGGGGTGAATGTATGACATTGTTCTGCATTCTGTCCATCAATTGTTCTTTTTTCTCAGAGCAACCGGCAGCAGCTGATCGGCCTCACGAGCAAAAAAGTGACAGTTGCTCTGCCTTCCAGATCAGCTGCTGATGCCTTTTTCCTTTATACACGTGAGCACCCATTACACTAAACAATGTATTTATTAATGCGGACATGCCTTTTCTAAACTGCTCAGATTAATTTTAAATAGTTTATTCAACCTCTGAATGGCAGTGTGGAAGATTATTAAATCTAACAGCTAACAGTGTAGTTATAGGCAAGGATAAAAATTTACTGAAGCCTTCTCTAAAGAGCCCTTGCTTACTTAGTGGCCAACTTTATATCAATATTGTGATTTAAATCAACTTCTAAGCCAATAATAATTTCATCTTCTAAAAAAACAAGTTGCTAACCCTTTTAATATTTAAATTAAGTTAAAAGTGTCTGATATTGATTCTGATGGTGCCGTTGCTCCCATACCTAATATGGGCAATGAAGCATTCAAAAAATCATTCACAGGGAGATGAGATCCTGTATGCTAGAAACTTTAAATCAAGTAGTGCCTTCAAAGAGATCCTCCCTACTGAGGAGGATGACTCTACAATGAACCAGGGCTTGCAAGTCATTGATGATCTCACCGAGATCAGGGGAAAAGACTAAAGAAAAACAAAAATGTAGAATATCCAACCCCCAAGAGCACCATGGGGGGTCCTAGCACCTCAAATAATACAGGAGGTCTTATCCCCTCAACTATTAACGGAGGTTCTCACACCACAAAGTCATCAGGTGTCCTTAGCGGCACAATCTATAAAGGTGTCCACAGCGGCACAAAACACGTGGGTGTCCTTAGCTGCACAAATGATCAAAGTGCTCAATATGACTTTACCGATAACAAATTACAAGATGATGAAACCTCTAAAATATTCGATGAATACGTTCTAGACTTAGATGAAGATGATCAGGAGTTCAATAGTCAACCCACTGAGGACGATCTCCTGCCCTCTTCAAAGGACAACATTCTTAATCCTCTGGGGTAGGATATGTTCTCACCCTTTAATATCAAACATCGGAGAAGCTCGGAATGGTGGCCACAAGATTATGTAGCCAAATTTATAAAAAAATGGCTTAGAAACCTTCTTGAAAAAGATACTCTCAATATACTTAGAGCCGAATGCTCAAAATCCTCCATTCAAGATAAAATCTGCCAAACACCAAATCTTGATCCTGAATTAATTAAATTACTTTTTAAACCCAGGAGAGACCCGAGGAAACGGATGGAGAGATTCCACAAGGCATGTCAAGACCGCCTTGTATGACAAGTCAATTGGACGTGACTCCGCACTCGATGTGTACCTTGTTGTGATCGATTTGTATGATATTTCAAACGTGTGGTTGGTGCTGCATGTGGATCCCCTGCTGAGCCCCAGGGGTGAATTGTACTGATACTGATGCGCGTTTCTTGGACCCCAAGATTCACAACCACATGAGCACTCTTGTTCCTGTAATAGGTTGATACTAATTTTGAATCCTGTTTCTGCGTGAAGTTTTGAATAAAGTTTTGTACAGATTTTTTGAATGGTAAAAGCACACCACGTGACCGGCCCATCGCGGGTCACAGAGACGCTGATGGACAGAGCGTCGCACGCCGCAGCGAGTAGACTGAGACGAGAGGAATGAATGCTTAATCGTCACACGAACAAACCGGAAAGTGTTCAGACAAACAGTCCCCTGAGGAAGAGCTGTGAGCTCGAAATGCATCGGGTATGTTGAAAACCTGACGTACTTGCAGTAATATCATGATGATTTGAATCACGGTGAAATATTGGAGAATGAATGAAAATTTCATGAAAAATAAATGAATTTTACCATTCAAAAAATCTGTACAAAACTTTATTCAAAACTTCACGCAGAAACAGGATTCAAAATTAGTATCAACCTATTACAGGAACAAGAGTGCTCATGTGGTTGTGAATCTTGGGGTCCAAGAAACGCGCATCAGTATCAAGACCGCCGTGTAGACATTCTGGGCCCTTAGACCAGGATTATCGATACTGCTGAAGAAAGCCATGTTAACGGCACGCCTCTAGAAACCGAACTAATCAGGGGATTAAGCCAAAGAGCTATGATACTTCTGGGACATGCGAATGCCAGCCTCAACGCTGAAAGCAGAAGGGTAGTGCTTACCAATATAAACCCAAAATTGAGCAACATGGCAGACAGAGAACCTTCTCAGAATCCCAAAAGTTTACTTTTCAGTGAAGATTTGATCAAATCCCTCAGAAAATACATCTCAACATTCACGGCTCTGGACAAAGCTCAACAAAATATGAGACGTGTTTTTAATCCAAACCTTTTTGGTAGGACCGGAAGAAGGGGTCTCTCCTTTGGCCACTTCAATCAAAGACCCTATTCAAGGTTCAGAAGTTACGGAAGAGGTTACCAATCTTCCAATACTCCCTAATTCTACCTTCAGCGAGGCAGAGGTGCTCGCAACAGAGGGTTCAGATCGCGTGGAGTCTCCAGCAACAACAACCTTCAGAATGAGTACCCTTCCACTTCCTCTTCCTTCTGCCCCCCAAAAAGTGGTAGACAGACTCAAATTCTTCTATCAGAATTAGAAATTATTCACTCAAGACCCATGGGTATTAAATATGGTCAAGGGCTTCATGATAGATTTTGTGGAAACTCCTAAACAAACTTCCATCCCGAGAGACATCCCACTCACAAGAGATCAACAAAAAAATAGTAGAGGAAGAAATATCCACAATGCTCCAGAAAGCGGCAATAATAGAAGCACCATTGGAAGCAGTGAAATTTGTAAGTACTCTTTTTCTCGTCCAGAAAAAGGACAAGGGTTGGAGACCCGTTATAAACCTATGGGAACTAAACAAAGATCTAGTTTATAGATGCTTCAAGATGGAGGGCATTCATATCCTGAGGGATTTGTTACTAGAGGGAGAGTGTTTAGCCAAACTAGATTTAAAAGATGCCTATTTTACCTTCCCGATGGCCGAAATTCATCAACCCTTCCTCCAGTTCATGTGGAACAACCATCTGTTCCAATTTCAAGCCCTTCCTTTCGGCCTATTATCTGTCCCCTGGTGTTTCACCAAAGTCATGAGGACAATCACCTCACTCCTAAGAAAAAGAGGTATTCGACTAATGATATACCTAGACGACATCCTCTAATGTCCCAAGATAACTCACAATTAATTCAAGATGTGAAGACAGTGATGGATCTATTAGAAAGCTTAGGGTTCATTATAAACAGAGTAAAATCAATACTATCTCCCTCTAGAACTCTGGAATTCTTAGGTTTCACAGTAGATACAAACAAATGTCTCCTTATACTCCCATCAAAGAAAATTACCAAGATCAGAAAGGAAATAAGACTTGTCCTGAAATAAGAAAGACTAACTCTAAGAGAACTAGCGAGATTACTAGGCCTCCTCTCTTCTTCTATTCAAGCCATCATCCCAGGTCCTCTGAATTATTGAGCTCTTTAGAGGGTAAAAGGGAGAGCTCTAAGATCTGGCCTTTGGTATGGAGATCGTATATCCCTAGATCAGGATGCCAAATCAGAACTGACTTGGTGGCTAGAGAACTTAGATGCCTGTAATAGAAGAGCAATGTTTGGTTCAACACCAGAATTTATTTTGGAATCAAATGCGAGCCTTCCTGGCTGGGGTGCTTGCCTTCTTGATCAGAACATGGGAGGTGTCTGGTCTCAAGAAGAGTCCTCCCATCACATAAACTACCTAGAAATTTATTTTTATTTATTAATTTAGGAAATTTATAGAGTGCAGCTGTCACCTTACAGGTATCCTGGCGCTAAGGCTTCACAAGGTAGGAGCGGTGAGCATGACAGAGAGAGAAATCCAGCAGATTATACCTTCGGAAACAGCCAAGTTTTGACACGTTTCCTAAAAAGGAGAAGTTCCTCCGTTTGACGAATCTCAAAGGGCAGACTGTTCCAGAGTTTGGTGGCAGCAACTCCGAAAGATCGTCCCCCAACCCTAACCTTCTTATATCTGGGTACCTTCACCAAACATGCAGTTGCTGAACGAAGTGCTCTGCTTGGGATGTACCATACAAATTTGGCCTGCAGCGAACTAGGCCCAAGTCCATGCAGGGCCTTAAAAATGAGGCAGAGAGATTTAAAAGAAATTCTCTGCCTCAGCGGTAGACAATGAAGCTCGGTCAACGCCGCTGTTGCGGAGGATCTTCTTGTCCAGCCGAGACCCAGCTTAGCGGCAGCAGACTGAATTCTTAGAAGTCTGTGTAGCAACTGACCCGGTGACTCAAGCAAAAGAGCATTGCAGTAGTCAAGTCTGGAAAGGACCGCTGGTCTTTGCACATTGATAAGCTTCAGACATTCTCTACAAGGCAGATCAGTCATTCTAAAGATAGACAACATGTCCGTAGTAGCATATATAAATCGTCTGGGGGGACATAATCTGCAGACCTCTTGAATTTAGCAAAGAAACTTTGGATGTCAAGTCTGGAACACAAGATCGCACTAAGAGCATAATATCTCCCAGGGAAAATAAACATATCTGCGGATTGGAACTTGAGGCTCCTTTCAGATCACAGCGATTGGAAACTCAACGTATCCGTTTTCAGGGCTCTCAACAAAATATGGGGCCCACTAGAAATAGATCTCTTTGCGAGCAGACTTACCTTCCAATTGGAGAAATACTTCAGCTGGTTGCCCGACATGGGTGCTCTTGCAGTGAACGCCTTTCTCCAATGCTGGAAAGTAGCCAACACATAAGCATTTCTTCCTTTTGCAATGATCCAGAGAGTTCTACAGAAAGTGAGACACGTAGATGGAAGAGGTCACCCCATAGTACAGGTGGGGTATTTGAACCTTCTTGCCTGGAGAGTGTCAGGAAATCCAATGAAGTCTCTGGACTTTCTTCAACAGCTTCAACTCTCCTCAGACATTCTTTGGCCTCAGGCACTCACTATAGGTTTAACAACATTTGGAGAATCTGGATATGTTGGTGCCTGGAGAGGAACCTGGATTCTATGGAGGCTCCTATCGTCCATGTAGTTAATTTTTTGGTAGAAAAGTTTGAAAAGGGTCTCAGTTATAGAAGAATCAATTGTTATAGATCCGCTATTTCTGCAGGCCACACTCTCGTCTACAGTAAAACTGTAGGCAAGAACGTTATAGTTTGTACATTGCTTAAAAGTATTAGACTTTGGAGACCACCTAACCACCCTAATACACAATTTCTTTGGGATGTTAAACTGGTACTAGATCTTTTCACAAATTGGCTGGATGATGTCCATTTGAATAGAAAAAACCTATCCATTAACCTTGCAACCTTATTGTTAGGTTTCTGATATCAAAGCTCTTGAAATCACAAATAGATCTTATAACATGTTTGGAGTTAAATTTGACATAATTAGAAGAACTAAAACTATGTCTTATTCAATCTTTTATCCATGTTTTGATTTATGAAAAACACTTTTTGTGATAGATTGCATGAAAGAGTACGATTGCAGAATGAATGGTCTTCGTGCTCATGGTGTGCACCAGTTACTTATATCCTTTGTTAAATCTTACAAAGCTATAACCTCTACTTCTATTGCCGTTATGAATGTAGCTGGTATTGATCTACAGAAATTCCAGGTACATTCCTTTAGAGGTGCTAGGGCCAGTAAATCCTTCTGGTCTGGAGGTAAGTTAGATGATATTCTTAAAGCAGCTGGTTGGTCTAAAGCTAACACATTTCCACAACATTACTGCAAACCAATAGAGCACATGTCTGATGTAGTCTTACAAAGCTACCGATATGCATAATGGTAGCCTCTCGTCTTATAATGAAATTGCGATTCTCCTATCACCATGACTAGAGAATCTGGATTTCTTTAAAGACAAGGAGGCTAACATTATCCCACCCATCCCTTCCCTTGGATGGTTAAGCTTTACCTTGTATTTATATTCATATTTAAATATCTTTAAAGAAAATGCCTTGAATTATATAATACATGCATAAATATATAATAACTTTATATGGTATAGTGCTGCATTACTTGTCTTTCTACTCCTTAAATTACCTACGTCTCTTGTCTTTTAATGTAACCTCTCATAATTACCAGAATTTGGACCTTTTGATCCTTCCTTGTTCATCGTTATCTTTTGTTTCCCACCGTTTTAAAAAAAAAGAGTACAGAAGATTACATTTTGGACGAGGGGTGGGAAGAATTTGCGTAGTCGCGCTACGCAAAGCTACGCGAAATGGTAAAAAATCTCCAGGAGTACGCAGAATTTCCGCAAACATGCATAATTGCTTGTTCCGCCCGTTTGCGATGCTTTTTCCTGTTCGCGAACACTGTTTGTGAAAAATCTTGTGAAAACGCATTTTGAAAGAGCAAACAAGCAAAAAATTCCGGGAAGCTCCGGATCGCGGACTTTTTGGCAATTGCGTGTTCTCTCAAAATTACCCAAATTCCGCGAGCAGAACGGAATTGTCCCCCCAGGCTTAATATTTACTACTTCACCACATTTGAAAAAGGCAGCCTGTTCTGTGCTCATGACTATTGATTGTTCTTAATGTTCTGTTTGGAACTTTTCACTTTATGATGTATGCTTTCAACTGGCTGCTTGGAGTTACATTAAAAGAAATATACATAATGTTAGCCTCCGTGTCTTTAATGAAATCCAGATTCTCTAATCATGGTAATAGGAGAATCACAATTAACAAGCATTGGCAGCCACAGCATAGTTAAATTGTCAGGCCTTGCATTGTGCCAGATCCCAGTGTTTAAATAGGCGGTGGTTGAACTAGATCATGACCAGAGAGGATCATGACATGAAGGTTCTCACAAGAACATTCCACTATGTAATCAAAACTGCAAACATTTTTTAACTATGCATCAGCGTGAATGTTTACTGTGGGAATACAGAGGAGAAGCAACTGATGACAATGACACTATCAGATGAGCGGTTCCCACTGGCTAAAGATTACTTAAACCTAATAATTTCTGTTACATTATTTGTGCATTTCATATTATAGTCAAGCGTTCCTAGCTAGAGAGCAGAGAAGACTCTTTTACCTTGCATGACGCATGATTCCTGACGCTTCAGGCGTTCTGTCCTGACTGCTGACAGTGATTTTCTCTGACTCTTTGCACCTGGAGATTTTTCTTCCTGCATTGATCAATGCTACTGCTGAGATCATTCCGATATCTCTGTTTAACAGTTGCTAACGCAGATGTGGGGAACTCGGCTGAATTTTGCAGAACAACCCTTTATGGGAAGTTTGAGACTCATGCTCCGAAAATCTTGTTCTTTTCTAGATATTCTTCATGGGTTTCTATAGGGTAGATTAGGCTCTTTAAATAGATAGGGACTAATTCCTTTATGGAACACTCTGTTGATGTATACTCTTATTAATCAAATTCTGTAATTGGACATAACAGAATAAAAACTACAAAAATAATACTAATCCCTTAAAGATAAATTAAGGTTTTACTTCACATCATTGACTGATAATTAAATATCTGACAGTTGATGATAAATGACTTGTACTTTTATTTTTGCTCCATTCCAATATGGTGGCAAAGGTCTGTCGACCTGATGTCAAAGCGCCACAGGAATACGAAGATTCTAGCTGTAAGTTTGGGGTGATTTATTTAAGACCAGATTTTGACCAATCCTTGGGCACTAACAGCTTACACTAGTACACTAGAGGCAGTGCCATCAAGGCCTACTTGAAAGGGCTATACTCAAGAGCAAAATGACCAGAACTCTCACATCTTGAGATGACCAAGTTCCATAGTGTATATGCTAAAATGCCCATAAATAAAATGAATCAATAAATATATATTATTGGATTGAAAATCTTTAGGGGTTATTTATGGCTTGGAGGAGCACAAAATCCACCATACATTGTCAGGACTCCTGCTCGGTCAAACCGGTGATTTCCCCTTCTGATTTTTGGGTGCCCTATAAACCACTGATATTTCTTGTCTTGGGACATCTGTGAAATCTATGGTAATGTGTCTGGGTGGCAGGAACCTTTTACTTTTGTTTTTCAGAAACAAACCCTTCTGCACAAATTGGTAATGGATATTACTGCTTCATGATGTGAATATGTAACCTAGATAAGCTACACCTACTAAAGACTGGTGTAAATGCATTCATGATTTTTTGAGGAATAAAGGATCAAATATAATTGTGTATTTTGGCAGTTGGGTCCGTGAGAGTCTCAGAGATTTTCACAGAAGTGGCAATTTAAAAATAGAGTATTCTGATGGGCCCATGGAGTTTTAATGTCCTTAGATCAATCCCACACGGCTCTCCTCCCCGAGCCTGAAAAGACCACGGGGACCCAAACCGTGGGGCCGATTACTTGAAGGGAAGGGGGTAGCATTATGATACTTTTACTTAAAATGGGGCCACTAGGGTGACTCTTTTTGCTAGTGTTACATTTTGCTGGGAACATTTTTAGAATAATGGCCACTGTTGAATATACATTGTCTGTAATCTTGATTGAATTTGTCTATAATTAGGTGTGATTGTAGTAAATGAGGATATTTTATCAGATGATTTTGAAGAATGTTTTTTTTTATGATTTGTCCGTTTTCACCTTCAGTGACACATTTATTTTTTGTCATTTTACTACTACCATGGGATTTAGCATGAACAAGACCCCGGTTGTGGAGTAGAAGTGTGTTGGTTTGGTTTATCTACACCTATAAGAAATAAAGGGAACTGCATCTAAGCTTCTCTGTTTGGAGTGCATTCTTGCTAAGAGTCACACCTTGAGTATCGAGATTCAGGGGTTCCAGACCCACCGAGCATGCTCTGCCTTGCTTGGGCTGGAGGCAGACGATTTGGGATTTATATTCACCAGAAAGATTTTTGTTCACCATATGAACCAGAGCCTCGTCACACTTTTCCCTGGGGCACTTTCCAAGAGTGGGTACAGAAGTGCAACACCTGTCCAGCCATGTTACAATTTACTGCCTGGAACATTCTGTGCTGACCGCCATTAACAAATGCGTGAGCTGTGAGGTGCCGGCCCCACAAAGCAATTTCCATACAGAAACGTCAAGGATGGAATAAACAATGGAAACTACCTACTCTCAAGCAGACAGTCTTCAGCAGGTGTGGGAAACAGAAGAACGTAGCTATAATAAGGAATTCTATTCTGAACACCATTGAAGGAGTATAAGGATCCTCCTTACCAGCTAAATGGGACATTACCCCTGGAAAGTGCTCTATCTTGGGTAAGGGTTGAGGACTAGACTGTGGTGCCATAGGACCCCCACAGAAAGGAGTCCTCTCCATTGAGAGAAAATTCTAATTATGCACACCATGGCAAACACATTACGGATCCAGGCAATTCATTTTACTATACTGGGCAAAGGAGTGGGGGCAGAGGACCGGCGCGGTAGTACCCTCACAGTTTTCATTTGCACTCTGCCCCTTACTCATCGGGGGGGCAGATTAACAAGGAACTGATGCATCTGCATAGATGCTTCCGTTTCCTTGTGCCAGTGCCAAATGTCCTTGAATGCGCTGTATTTGCAATACAGTGCTCCATGGCGCAAGGACTAACAGATGTGTCAGCAATACTAAAGCATCTGTTGGCACAAATGTGATGCATTGCTGGAGTTGCTCATGAAAGTAACACAAATCCAGCATTGCGCCACAACAGATAGGTGAGTCCCATACAAAAATCCATGCATCATTCCTTATGCCTGGTCTGAGCAGGCGTAGGGATTTTGACGCAGTGAAGTTGCAGAATGACGCAGTGAAATTTACAACATTTTACGCTCTACATGGCTTTTTGGGTTGGAATGCCTACCCTCCATACATTATACCTGGTGCAGGTATAAAGTGACACAGGGCTTTACAACGTGATGCATCTCCCTAGATGCGTCACGTTGTAAATTGGCCACATTGTTTGCGCCACTGTTGTGTCAAAATAAGTAACGCAGTGGCAACACGAGGAGGCGCAAAGGGCTTGTAAATCTGCCCCGAGTTTCTTGGCCTCTCTCACTGAAAACACCTCAGCTCCTCTTCATATTCTTTGTAAAGAGTTGTAGCCCACACCTGGGACCTTGCGGCTCGGGTGTGAGGAGGGAGACCTATGATGATGCATGTCACCTTCGGATGAGTGAGGGTTCTCATCCTTAAAGAAAATGAATTTTTTCCTTCCCCCATATTACAATTATACCTTTGGCGATATCTAGCTGCTGTCTTTAGGCTGCACATTTCTTGAGAGAACGTACTTTGCATGAGTTTCTAAACACTTTACAGACCCAGGCAATTCATTTTACCATACTGGGCAATGGAGTGGGGGCAGAGGACCTGCATGGTAGTACGCTTCCTGCTTGGAAATTGATTAAGGATTGAAGTGTAGTATAAGAGATTGTGCACCTTGTTCAGAAAAGAAAGTACTAACCTTGACAGATACCTTGACTCAGAAGTTACACATTTGAGGAAACTGAAAACGAGTGAATTGGACAGATGGTGGGAAGCTACCACCTTACAAAAATACCTTAATGTCAAGAGAATACCAAGAGGTGTGCATATTTATACAGTCCCTACGTATGACAATCTACATCTCAGTATGTTGAAAGAGTGGTCTCAGAACTCCATAGGCTGCTCCAAAGGTATGATGAATATCGTAATCAAATATGCAATGGAAAATTATGATTGTATCACTAAGGAAGTTGCCTTATTATAAGAAGAATTAGTAAAAGAAGGATGTAAATAGCAAGAAATAATTGAGAAATGTAAGGAGAGGATGAACCCAAATCTCAGTAAGCTTCAAATAGAATTACATTTGAGAAAACAAAGAAAATTCCTGAGAGACAAAAATGATTACGAACAAGATAGGATAATAACAATTGCGAAATGCTTTGAGTCTTTCAAGAATATAGTGCAAAAGGACACAGCAATGTGAATCCAGGGCAGGGTAACAATGGGATCCAGTTCTAAAGGAAGATCGGAAGTAGGTACAGATGCTTCCAATGAAACAGGTACACGTATGATGGACAAGACATCAACTTTTACCCAAGAATTCAGACTGTCCAAAAGGAGGGGCAGATCAAGACATAGAAAGAAAAGGTGGCAGAGAAAGAGGCAGAGGCAAATAGAAGAGAAGCCCTGGGTATTAAAGCGCCAGGTCAGGTGGCGTCATCTACCAATGTCACTGTGGCTAATTTGACTACTAAACTTTTAAGAGGAGTATATGCTACACCTGAGTTTGTCATTCTGCAATAACCATAATGTTGATTTTGTAAACACAAAGTGATCTATTACAATATGTCAGAAAATTTAAACTTTTAAAGATTCATGAACTGAACAAAGAAGTAAGTGAGCACTATGATCAAAAAGGAATTATGGGTAGTGGGTGATGCGAAGCAATTATGCATATTGTACGAACTCTCTGTAACAAATGGCACCCTGGGTACTTTTGATTTGCTGAAACTGACACCCAGAGTAAGAGTGTGTTTAGACCCAGGACATGCACTGTACCCACCATGCCACACCACAACATAGATGTTTGTCATAAAATTATGATAAATGTCCTGAAACACCGTAGAAGAATGCATTTCAGGCATTATAAAAAGAAAATGTCTTTGTCTCAATATCAAGTTCTGTTACATCTGAGTGAGGATCCCAATATAACTATTAAACCTTCAGATAAAGGTGGACATGTGGGTATTTGGGTTGAAAATGAGTATAAGCATTTAGTTATTGGAATATAATGAGAAACTTGCAAGTTGGAGGTACGAGGGCATTTTACAGAAAATAATAATGTCTTAAGACTGAATTTTCAAACATTTCCACATTCTACATGTTAACCAAAAAACACAAAAAAGGAGACTACAACAGGGAGACCCATACTCTCATCCAAAAATAAATAGTTTCAGAAGGCCTATATATACATTGATCACTTCATGGTTTGCTTTATAGAAGCTCTACCCAATTGCTATCGAATGTATAAAGAAAACATATGATATATATATATTGAGTATAAAACGTCGCTGGTGACAATGAATGTACATAGTTTGTATACAAAGTATTGCCCAAACACTGGGTTTGAGTGCCTAAAGAGAGTTTTTAAACCTGCGACCTTTGAGCCAGTATAAACATTCTGATACAAATGATGGAGTTGTGTCTCTCGGAGAATCTGTTCATGTTTGGTAACCAAATGTATAGGCAATTATGAGCACAGCGATGGGCACCTGCTTCACCCCTGCTATGCTAATCTTTTCATTGGTAGGTGGCAGAAGCAGGTGTCCACTGATGAAAAACAATCACAGTATTTTGATAAAGTGTCACTGTGGCTGCAATAGATGATTTCTTTATGCAATGGATGGGCAGTGAAGATGATCTTTATTTCTTTCCATGTGACCTGCAAACAACAACTATAATATCAAACTTAGCATGGAGTACAGTTACAAATGTATATGTTTTTTTGGATTTGATGGTTGAGGTTGTACCAAATAGTCTACATACGAACAGTTGTCACCTCACACATGTTGAATAGAATATTCCATATGGCAAGCTAGTAAGAATCAAGAGAATTTGCAAAACACCTGCAATAGCAGCCAGCGAAAAGGAATCTCATGCAGTGACTCAAAGTATGGGGGTCTCCTAAGAAGGTGTTGGAAATTGCTACGCGAAGAGCTGGAGGACTGTGTAGGGAAGATCTTTTTGGGACTGGAAAATATTTTTGGTTGGGATCAAGAGGTCAGAGTCAAACAACTATAAGATTCATTACAACCTCCTCAGAACAATCAAGGATCATTTGGTGTAAAATGTTGACATATTGGGATATTCCACTGAACTACAAAATTATACACACTTTTGAAGGACCCAGTCCGTAAATTATATATCGCAAGTCCAAGACTTTAGGGGACCGAATAGTAGTAAGTCACTTTGAGGATAACAGAGATAGTGGAAAGGAGATAACATTGATAAGTGGCTTTTTTTCCATGCAAAACTTGCAAAGCCCTAAGTTAACTGTTTATGATGTAATTCACAGTAAAAACAAATACAAGATCAAATGTTATATCTCATGTAAATTTGAATTTGTGTAGGCGCTCACCTGAATGGCAAAAGGTTGGCAAGTTAACTCCTACAACAAAACCAGATCTTTCCAAGAGCCGCCATGAGAGGGGAGCTGAGGTTGCTTCGGTAGCGCTGGTGACAGAGGCGTCTGGGGGTTCCTGAGCTGGGTAGTTTCTAGATGGCACTTTTGGGAATAGTCGATGGCGCTGGAGGAAACTGTCTGTGATACTTTGCTGTAGCTCTTCTTATGTCCTCGACGTGGCCTGAATTCTACAGTGAGGACCAGTTCCGTGGGTGGTGGGTGCCATGTTCCCCAGCTCTTGGGGCCTGTTTGACGAACTGTCATTTATTTTTCTCTTTTCTCTTGTTTCTTACGGTTAGACTGGATGTGTGTTGTGTGAAAGGGGGGGGAGGGATGGGGACTGGGGGAGCGGGGTGTTCTCTGAGTCAGCCGGGGGGAGGGGTGGTGGGGTAGGGTGGCTTTTGCAGCATGCAGTGGAGGAAGGTGCTCAGCGTTATTTCTATGTCCAACTGCATAAGTTCAAGTTCAAGTTAAGGCATTTATAAAGCGCACTACTCACCCAGAGGGTCTCAAGGCGCTAGAGGGAGGGGTTCATTGTTTATCGAATAGCCAAGTTTTCAATTCTTTTCTGAAGGAGATGTGATTCTGAGTAAGGCGGAGGTGGGTGGGGAGTGAGTTCCAGGTCTTGGCAGCCAGGAAGGAGAAGGATCTGCCGCCCATGGTGGTTTTTCGGATGCGCGGGACTGCGGCGAGGGCTTGAATGGATGATCTTAGTTGGCGGGTGGGATAGTAGAAGGACAGTCGGGAGTTGAGGCATTCTGGTCCTAGATTATAAAGGGCCTTGTGTGCGTGGGTAAGAAGGCGGAAGGTAATTCTTTTGTTGATGGGAAGCCAGTGGAGGTTTTTTAAGTGACCGGTGATGTGCTCTTGGCGCGGGATGTCTAATATGAGTCTCGCTGATGCAATGTACAGAGTTGAAAATAGTGAGCCTGAATGTCCGTGGCCTAAATAACCCGATAAAGCGTGCTGCAATATTGTCCCTGCTAGAGAGCTCACGCGGAGCGATTTGTCTGTTGCAAGAGACCCACCTCCTTTCCAAAGATACGAGGCGTATGACGGATAAGCGCTTCCCGATACAGCTTTGGTCCTCAGGGTCCACCAATAAAAATGGGGTAGCTATCCTCTTTAGTGCGCGGGCGCAGTGCAAAATCATAGCCCACTTGGCAGATATCAAGGGGCGACTCCTAGCTGTGCGGGTACAATGAGGGGATACGCAGTTCACAGTGGGAACCATTTATGCGCCAAATGCTAATCATGAACCTTTTCTGCAGTCGGCGCTTGCGCATGGTTTGGACACGCCGGATCCCCAGAGACTGGTGGGTGGTGACTTGAATGTGGTGAGGGAGGCGGAGATGGATCGGACAGCCCAGAGGGTGTACTACTCAGGGGCTTTGTCACAGGGAGGGAAACAGTGGTTGACAGATGAGGGTCTGCATGATGTTTGGCGCGTTCACCATCAACAGCAGCGCGATTACACATACTTCTCGGCAGCCCACAAGACCTATGCACAATTAGACCACTTTTTGGCTTCCACCTCCATATTACCTCACTTAGCAGAGTCGGATATTTTCCCACGCTCCTTATCGGACCACGCGTTCCTTTTGGTGACCTTTGCTTCTTCCTGACCTCGACCGCCAGCAGCGGGATGGCGCCTTAGGGACTCCCTGCTGCATTCTGAGTTGGTGATTGCGAAGATCAGAGAGACTATAGTCCACTACTTGGCTGAGAATGAGATGGAGGGTACCCCTCTGGTAGCGGTGTGGGAGGCTTTGAAGTTGGTGGTGCGAGGCGAATTTATTGCTCTGGCGGCAACGTATTCTCCATTGCGCAGGGAAAAACGGACAGAGTTAGAGGGTGACATTAGTGGCCTGGAGGCGATCCACAAGCGGACTGGGGCGCCGAGAATCTGGTGGGAACTGGAGACGAAAAGGCACATGTTGAAGCATCCGGACACGGACAGAGCTATGCATGCCCTTTTACGCCTGCGACACAAGTTTTATCTTTGTGGAGATAAGGCCGGTCAGATGCTAGCCCACAGGCTAAGGGAGCGAGCTCACATGTAAGCCGTTCAGGTGATTCAGGACCGCGATGCAGCGGAGCACACTACGGATTCCGCTATTGTTGATACCTTTCGGCGGTTCTACCAGAACCTATATAGCAAAGAGGGTGCGCCATCCGCCGGGATAGCAGAATATCTCGAGTCTTGCAATATCAAACCCCTCTTCAAAAGCTCAGCGGTGGCCCTCGACATGCATATTCGTATCGAAGAGGTCATCTCAGCCATTTCAAGGTTGATGGTAGCAAAATCGCCGGGGCCGGATGGCTTCTCGGCGATTTTTTATAAAACATACGGCAGGGAGTTGGCCCCGCTTCTGACTCGCCTTTTCAACTCCTTTTTGGACACCGGGGTTGTAGCCCCATCTATGGGGGAAGCGGCCATTACGGTCATTCTTAAACCCGGCAAGGAGCCCAAGGAGTGCGGGTCCTATAGACTGATCTCGCTCCTCAACATTGATGCTAAGTTGTTTGCGGGGGTGTTGGCGGCTCGGCTCAGCCCCTCGATGGACGGCCTTATCGAGCCCGACCAGGCGGGGTTTATCCCCACGAGGCATGGAGGAGACAATACCAAATGATTGCTCCACCTCATGGACCTCGTCCACCGATCGCGGTCGCGTGCCTTCCTGCTCTCGATTGACGGGGAGAAGGCCTTCGACCAAGTGGACTGGGATTACATGTGGGCCGTGCTCCGGCGCTTCGGACTGGGGGATAATTACATTCAGTGGATTAAGTGCGTATATGTGGCCCCCAAGGCGGTGGGGCGCGTCAATGGATGTAAATCGGCTCTCTTTCCAATAGCAAGAGGAACGCGGCAGGGTTGCCCCCTGTCCCCGTTACTTTTCGCGCTTTATATTGAACCATTTGCCCAAAGGGTCCGGTCCAATGTCACCATCTCGGGGATCAGGTTCCGGGCGGACACGCATAAGATCAGTCTCCATGCCGACGATGTTATCCTCTCACTCACCCACCCGCACTCCTCCCTGCGAGGCCTTATCCGAGAACTCACGGAGTTCCAAGCGGTGGCGGGCTTCAAGGTTAATTACGCTAAGTCATATATCCTCAACCTGTCTCTTCCGGCGGAAGACGTCCTGGACTTGCAACAGGACTTTGACTTTCGGTGGGAGCACGCTGACATCCAGTACCTGGGTATTCGGCTAGCACCGTCCATCACTAAAACTGTATCCCTTAATTACAAGTTACTGATGGAACAGGTCGGTAAGGCCCTCAATGATTGGTCTCGCCTCAAGCTATCGTGGTTCGGGAGATTGGCAGCCCTGAAGATGACTGTACTTCCCCGCATACTATATTTGTTTCAGATGCTGCCCTTGGCCCCAATGCCTAGCGCCCTTAGGAAACTGCATGGGTACCTTAACAAATTCCTGTGGGACAATAAAAAACCGCGGCTGGCATTGGCCTTGGTGACTGCCCCGAGGGCGGCTGGAGGCCTGGGTTTTCCCCTTCTTTCGGCCTACTATCAGGCCTCTGTCCTGAGATATATAGTGGAATGGAACAGGCCCATGTCCAGTAAACACTGGAATTTCATGGATCAAACGGTGGCGGGCTGTAACATATGGCGAGAGCTTTGGCTGCCTTGCAAACACAGGGCGTGGGGGCTCTATTTGTCTCCTGTGACGGCACCGACCCTCAAGGCATGGGATCAATTGGCATCCCGGAAGGGGTGGACTACGTTTCCCTCGCCGATGACGCCCATTGTCGATAATCCAGACTTCCCCCCGGGCCGAGCATCCCCGGTCTTCCACCGTTGGCGCGAGGAAGGCTGTAAGAGGGTAGGTTGCCTCTTTGACCTGGACGGTCTCATTCCGTTCTCCCTGCTGCGACAGGAGTTCTTCCAACTGCCTGAGGCGGATGACTTCGCCTATGCGCAGGTAGCTCACTGGGTTACCCAGCCTGCCAACGTGGCTGATATGTCGCGACAGTTGACCAAGTTTGAAAGATGGCTGGTCTGAAAGAAGGACGACCGGCGGCTCATATAGGAGTTATACGCTATGACTATGATTATCAGCCATTCTAGGAAGCAGCGTACCCCAGCGCAGGTCCGATGGGAGACAAAACTGGGGCGTCCGCTCTCAAAGCAAGAGTGGGAACATGTGTATTACTGCGTGCAACACACAGCCTCCAATGCCGCTGGAGCTGAATCAGCGTACAAAGTAGCGGCTTATTGGTATTACACCCCAGCACGCCTACAAGCCTGGAAAACCAATAAATTGGGTCTTTGCTTGAGGGGCTGTGGTCTAACAGGGACCTTGGCTCCCTTGTTATGGCACTGCCCAAAGCTTGGGAGGTATTGGTCCATGGTTTTAGATGAGATAGACGAGGCGTTTCAGATCACACTTCCCCGTTTACCGGAGCATACCTTGCTGGGGCCTCCACATCCCAAGTATTTCCCACTGCGCTCGCAGATTGCACTGGTGCTCTTGGCTGCAAGACAGGTATTGCTGGCCAACTGGGGCTCACCGACGGTGCCTGATCCTAGAGACTGGTTCCAAAGGCTATGGCTTATTTTAGCAATGGAGAGACTCTCGCTGGGGATAGACGGGAAAGGCACGGAGTATGCTAAGTTGTGGGCCCCGTTCTTACGACTGCTGTCTAAAGACCTGAGGGAGGTAACTTGCCCGAAATACCTACAGATTCTACAACTTATCCTCTTAGAGCCGGCTAGTGCCGTCCCAGATGTATGACTCTCCCGGACAAGCTGGGATTCCATCAATGATAACCCTGCGATAGACTGACTCGGAGGCGGGTGGGCTGGGGTGGGGGACGGGTCTGGGTTTGGGGTATGTATGTGTATGTGTGTGCATATGAGTGGAGAACTGGGGAGGGTGGTAGGGGAGACGGGTGTTCCTTGTTGTTCCATTTGTTTTGTTTTGAAAAGCGGTAACCACTGCATAGGCGGGGCGTTGGTCATGACCCATAGCATTTCGCGGGGCCGACCTCCGGGATGTAGGCCCAGACGCCGTGTGGAAGCTGTTATGTTTACGCCCTGCCGGCTAGTTGATGTAGGCAGCTGGGCTGTGTACAGTGCTTGTCCCGCACAATAAAAATGATTGATTCTAAATTTGAATTTGTGGTATGTGTTTTCAAATGCCCAGGCCATAAAAGATATGTGGGCAGCTGGGAAATTCCAGTGAGGAAGCACATCCTGGAACACCAAAGGGCTTTTACTGAATCAGTTTGTAAGTACCTAGTTACAAGTCATTTCAGGGAATACCACAATACTGACTGAACAAATACTAAATAATTTGGCATTGACCAGGTCCCCAAGAATAGAGAGGCATCCATATGTAAATTGAATATATATGAATGATCTTGAGACTTGTGAATCAGGGGGCCTATCTGTGGGTGAGGATATTTATGTGCACATATCAATATAATTTATGACCACCTTTTTGTGTTTTGAATCTATGCAGCAATATTGATAAATGCTTATATGTTTACTATTGGCGGAATAATGTAAACCGGACGTTTTAATTTAACTATTGATCTCTTATCCTCAGTATATACCTTGGCAAACAATCAACAGCAGGAAGGCAGATTAATCTGGTGACACGCTATATTGTTAATGGAATCTTTGACTAAATAGGTCATCCTGTGAATAAGTGCCCATTAGGGTGATTTAATTTGTTATCATGCTATTTCTTAGTTAAATAGTGCCCACTAGGGTGATTCACTTCGCTTATATATCACCTAGAAGATTTCTTAGAATTATTGCATTATTTCAACTATTTTACATAAGCTGCATGTAATCAAAAATTGAACTTGCCCATAATTAGGTATGATTGTAGCAAAGGAGGACATTTACTCAGATGATTTGAAGTCGTTTTTCAGTTTTTATGATTTGTCCATTTTTACTTTCAATCACACTTTGTTTCTATGGACTTTTTACTATTATCATGAGATTTATTATGAAAAAGATCCAGTTGTAGAGTTGAAACACATTAGTTTGGTTTCTCTACATCAATAAGAAGTAAAGGATACTGCATCTAAGTGTCAATGTTTGGAGTGCATTCTTGCCCAGGACCACCCGGAAACCAGTCCCACAATGCTTTTTTCAGTTCCAGGGAGGTCCTGGTTTGAAAGTTGGGGCTGGACTGTTCCCGTGAGGAGCAGGGTCAAGACTGCTTTGCATATAGCTGGGTCTAGATTAGAGTGGCATGGTGAGCAAAAGAACAATGACTTTAACCCAGATCACTTGACTGAGGGTGAATGTATGATTTATTCAGCATTCTGCCAATCATTTGTTTGCAGAGCACTTTTTGCCTTAAGAGGGATGGATATGTCCAGACGTGGGTCCCTTGCTCATTGTGCCACTGGATTCAAGCTAGCCTGGCTAATGTGGGGTATTACTCCGAAACTGGTCCCAGGATGCTTGTTTCCAGTCCAGGGAGGACCTGGCTTGGCAGATCGAGCTGGGCTGTCCCTTGAAGAGCAGGGTCAAGACTGATTTACATATGGTTGGGTCTAAACTGGGGTGGCATGGTAAGCAAAAGAAAGATGGATTTAACCCAGACCTCTTGACTGTGAGGAATGTATGATTTATTCAGCATTTTGTCCACCATTTGTTTGCATAGCACTTTTCGCCTTCAGTGGAATGGGTATGCTCAGACGTGGGCCCCTTGCTCACTGTGCCACTGGATCCAAGCTAGCCTGGCTGATGAGGGGTAATACCATGTAGCTGGTCCCAGGATGCTTGTTTCTTGACCAGGGAGGACTTGCCTTGGCAGTTCAGTCTAGACTGTTCTAATGAGGAGCAGGGTCAGGACTGATTTGCATATGGTTGGGTTTAAACTAGGGTGGCATGGTGAGCAAAAGAACAATGGGGCAGATTTATGAAGGCCTTGCGCCGCCGGTGCGTCACTTTTTCCCATGTTAAAAATGACGCACCGGCGGCGCAAGGCCTTCATAAATCTGCCCCAATGGATTTAACTCAGAATTCTTGACTGGGGGTGAGTGTATGACTTATTCAGCATTTCATCCATCAGTTGTTTGCAGAGTCACGCCATCAGTAACAATACTATTGGATTCCCAATCCGCCGAGTGCCCTACTCCTTACATGGGTATTTGTTTTTTGTTTCAATGCAGTCTCTTGCTTGATACGAGAAGAGCACTCATCAGCTGGTACAGTGAGGAAAGTGAATCAAACCTTCCAATCAATTTCTTCCAAAAGCACTCCAGGAACTCATTAGTAGACATTTGTTATTGTTTCAGATTATGGCTGCACCAATGTGTTTTGAGCATCGTAGTCTTTCTCATGGTGGTGAGTCCATCATTGCTTTCCAGTTTGAACTACTGACCTGTCCTACTAGCCATGCAGCATTTTGGAACATGTAGTACAATTACAATCATTGTACCATAAATAAAACAAGACAATCTTTCACAATTAAATACAAAATTACAGTATATGGTTGCACCTGTTTTCTAGGAGCAAGTTTGTGGCCAAATAGCAATTAGTAAAGGATTGTCCAAATAAACATAACAATTAATGTCAATGTAATAATGTAATATTTATTTTCTATAGAGAGTGGTGTAGCCACTCTGTAGTTTTAGTTAAGCTTCCCAGTTATAGAATGTTTTCAGAACTTTGCTCACTAGTAACTTTCCCCTGTTTGATGAATCTACATGAAACTTTGATTGGTGATTGAACAAGCAGGCTGCAACTATAAAAGGGTGTCCCAATACACATTTATCCACCAATGTATTTTCTATAGAATTGTGTATCACATGTAGTGCGAAAGCTACAGAACAGATTTCCATGGAATTTGGCAGGATTACGCATTATGGTCCGCTGATGATCTACTGCAGGTAATTAGGGTAAGTGTTATTTAAGTTATAAGGCTTTTAAACGTATTGTTATCCATTGTGGTGGTAGTTTCCCAAAAGTTCATTGTATTTCACTGTATTTTGCAGTATTTTCCAAAATTACCATGCTACATAGTAATGATAAGACATTATGTGAATGAGTAATAAATTGCCTTTAAAAAAATCACAGGCAGTTTTCAGTTCACTTTGACTGTCTTCTGCGCAACACCCTTAAATATATATACGTATTAGTTTTGATATGTTTCTCAACTATTACCACTAAATTAAAGTGATGATAGGAAAAGAAAATTATTTGTTAGTAAATTAGTACTACAATACTTAAATATTTAAATAAATAAATATATCCCAAAATTGTAAAATACAATTTTCTACACAATATTTTACAAATATAATGTATAACAGTCTATTTTCGATTTTTCTATGGTAATTATTAATATTCATTTTTTTAAACGACCGGTCCTCCATGAAGACCTGTAAAAATATATAGAAACATATAAATACATGGTTTTACCAACTACAATTTTAATAAAGTGGTAAAAGGTAGGGAGCAGCAATAAAACCTACTATTTACCTAAATTTAGGGCCCTAACGGAGAACACAGAAAAAGTGTGCTGAAAACAACATGGCTGTCGTTTACGTTTTGTAAAGACAGCCACTAGTCAATCACATACTGCCTTATCATCAGCATGTACTGCATTATACCATGAAGTTACAGCGGTATGCCGCTTCACAATATATAACTGAGTGTTTGAACACTTTAACAGTATTGACACTATTTACAACTAGTACCAAAACGTATCATTACACCTCATAATCTTTATTCCTGCCACATTACATCTACAACCATTTACCCTCTTTCATGCTAAGCCTGTTTGAAGTACCACACTGCACTCTTCGCCACTCCATTCAATGCCACTCCACTATAAGACAATCCACGCTATGCTATTACACTCTATGCCACTCCACTCTACATCACTCAACTATATGCCACTCTAGTCTACGCTAATCAACTCTACGCCACTCTACTTTACCCCACTCAAGTCAACGTCACCCCACTCTACACCATGCCACTGTACATTACTCCACTGTATGGCATACCATTCTATGACACTCCAATGTAGGCCACTCCATTATACACCCCTCTACTCCACTTTACAGTATTCCACTATATGACACTACACTCTACTCTATTCCACTCTATATCACTCCACTGAATGCTATGCCAGTCTACAACTCTATACTATGTCACATTCCACTTTACATCACTCCACTCTATGCCTCTCCACTTCACGCCACTCCACTTTACGTAATGTCAGTGTATACTTCGGTAAATAACGGTAACAAAAAAACTTTATCTCCGCGGGCAATCACAACACGGTCGTTATCACAACCGCGTTCTGATTCCGCATACCATTACTCCGCAAGTCGTTGGGGGGGAAGGTGTTGGATTTAAAATCCAACACCTTCCCTAGTGTCCGCACAGACTGGAGTTGGAATAGTAAATTATACTATTCCAACTTCCAGCACCCCCGCTCCGCAAGTTGTTGTTACAACTTGCAGGGTAATGGTATGCGGAATCACAACGCGGTAGTGTTAACGACCGCGTTTTGATTCCCCGCGGAGATAAACATTGCAGATTTGATCGTATATTCCAGTTTTTACTGAAGGCTAGTCCACTATAAGCCATGCCACTGTGCGCTACTCCTCTCTATCCCACTCCACATTATGCCACTCTATTCTACGCCAATCCACTGTTCACTATTCCCCTGCATGCCATTACGGTCTATGCCACTCTGATCTACCATACTGTACCACACTTTACCGTACTCTATGCAACTCCACTGTAATCCATTCTGTAGCACGCTACTCTACTGCACACCTCAACACTTTAAATACTCTACAAGTTGCCAGTCTACTCCACAGTAGGACACTCTACTCCACACTTCAACACTTTACTCTACTGCATGCTACAACACTCCACTCTACCCCACTCCACAGAACTATACTCTATAACAAGCTACCCCAGTCTACGTTTTACCACTACACTGGACTCCACTCCACTCTACTCAACTGCACAACACCTTGCCCCACTCTATGGCACCATGCAACACTCACTCTGTAATGATCCATTTTACCACACTCTACTCCACTGTACAAGACTCTACTACGCTTTGTGCCACATATCCCACACTGTACTCCTCTTGATGCCCCTACACTACAATGTACAACCCTCTACTCCATTCTATGCCCCTACATTCCACTCTACAACATACCACTCGACTGTACTGTTCAATACGCTACTCCTGAATTTATGACAGTTTGCTCGAGTCTTCACTACACCTTTCCAGTATAGTGCACTCCATGCACTGCACTAAACAACATGCCACTGCGCACTATGATCGGGAGGAATGGAGTTAACTTTTTAGGACTTGTAAGTAGCCGGAATGGGTTCTTAATTTATTGGTGCCTCTATTCAGACCCAGCAGTGCAAACAGCCTGCAACAGGGTTCACTTGTAGCCAATCTGGATAAGAAGAGGGACAAGGCATGGCAGCACTCTAACCCCATGCTTTTTGATTCTGGTGCCAGAACAGTAGGCTGCTGAAAAATACGAGTTATATACTATTAAGGAAACTATATCTCTGGTCGGACCTCAAAAATTATTAATGTATGTGTATGATGTCCTGCTAACCCTCTTAGATCCTGCGTACATTTTATTTTAAGTCCCTACCTTTATTATTTTTATGCAGAGGGTGTTGCAATACAAGTAGTTGCTCTAGCGTAGTGCTTTACTTACTACTGTGCTTTTTTATTTATAGTACCTTACATTCAGAGCTTGTGAATTCTGAAAAGTAGTAAGTTTACTCAAAAGTGTAAGTTACATTTATGAATTAGGCCCATAGATTAGAAAGCACGTTTCTGAATAGGCTGTGTGTGGTTAACACATTTCCATCTACTCTGTTCTTATGTTCTCAACACAAACATGTCAAGCTTCTTGACAATATAAACCCATAAAGAGGATTTTCATGAACCAAATGATCACTATACATATGTAATTATAGACTGTCCTGACTATTGTACATAATTGTAATGTTTTAACAGACTCAAGCTCTCATAACAAGTTGGCTGGATTTAGGTGCTAGGCTACTGGTGCATCATAATTTTTTAATTGGTCCCTCTCTCTGTATTAAAGCCAGTTGTTATAACTTGAAGACACAGGAGTGGGTAAGACTGTGTGGTCTTAGAAACACTGATAGAAATGCTGAATGTTTTCTTGAATTCTGTGGACTATTCCACTAATACTAAGGACAGCCAACATTATGGACACCATCCACTTCAGGTCACAAACGGACCTCTGCACCCACGACATTTACAACTTGAATTCCTCCCCAACCAGTAAAGTTCTCATCTGCACCCTGAACAACACCATCATGACTGCAACACTTCTGTATACCTGAAAACAAATAATGGTCAACACACACCCCTCGGAAGACCCTACCCAACTAGCAAGCTACTGCCTGATCTCCCTTGTACATTACCTACCCATCCAAGGTAATGGAGAAAGCCATCAACAAGCAACTAGCCCACTACAGTGACACACATCAACTCCTAGATACCACACAATCAGATTTCTGGTTTTATCATAGCACTGAGACTACCCTCATCACAGCAACAGATGATAAAAGGAAGATTCTTGACCAAGGAGAAACAGTGGCCCTGATACTGCTTGACCTCTCAGCGACTTTCAACACAGTCTCCCAATTAACCCTGATCAGAATACTGAAAGAAACAGGCATCATCAAGTACTCACCCTCAATTGTATGTGCTTCTTTCTCAGAGAAAGAACCTAGAAATTCAGCCTGCAACGTACATATCAGAGGCTAAGAACCTAATTCGTGGAGTCGCCAAGGATTGTCTCTCAGTCCAACCTTATTCATCATCTACATGACCCCACTGACCTCTTCAGATGACACAACATCAACATACTTTTCTATGCAGACAATACTCAAATTATATTCTCCCCGTCAGACCGGACCCCTATGACAAAAATCAACGGCATGATGATGGTAGCAACCTGAATGATATCCAACTGCCCCAAAACAGAAGTGGTGATCTTCAGAAGAAAAACCTCTGCTTGGGATTCTATCTGGTGGTTAGCAGGCCTCAGCTCCACATCTCAACCCACCACCCACACCTTAGGAATCATCCTGGATGACAAGCTCAATATGACAGCCCCATTAAAGTTGGTGACCTACACCTGCTTCCACATCCTGATGATGTTGTGAAACATCTTCAAATTGCTACCTGAGAACACTAGGAAAATGGTCACAGAGGCACTGATATGTAGCAGACTAAACTATGGCAACACACTCTATTCAGGAATCACGAACCAAACTGCTCCTGACAAGACTTTAAACCATCCAAAACACAACAGAAAGACTCATCCTCAACCTACATTAATGTACCCACATCACAACCACCTCATGGAATTTCACTGGCTTTCCATACACAAACACACTTAGTTCAACCTCCTCACACACACATACAAAGTTCTGCACAACATAGGCCTGCCTACCTCAACAGCTGTGTACACATCCACCAACCTCCCAGGCACCTCTGCTCAGCAAAGCTCTCACTAGCATTCTCACTGCATACACAAAAACAGAGCCAGATGCCATACTTTCTTGTACATTGCCCCAAAATATGGAATGACCGCTCTCATCAGAGCCTCCTCATCACTTATCACGTTCTGAAAGAAGTTGGAGACCTGGCTCTTCAAATTATTCATCGTGGGAGACGGCAGCCATCCCACTTGCAAAGGACCTGGATACCCTCACAGGTGATTAGCATGCTATACAAATAAATCTGTACTTGAAGCCACGCTCATAGCATTCTCTTAAAAAAACAATGGTAATTGAGAAATAGTGAGGCTTTTTGGTGGCGTCTAGATGTCATCACTACCATAAAACCATACATATTCCTAACCATAAAACATCGCTCTGGTTTTTAAAGAAAGTTGTGTGAAACAACATAATTCCACTTCCTTTGAGTTCCATTTGGAGCCCCTTAGACATTTACTAAATTTCCCATCGAGCTATGGGTTCTTTTGAAGTCCGGCGTTGCTCATAACACTGGCCACGCCGCCCACCGATCACGTGGTGCTGAACAGACCTACGTTTACCAACCAATGCTGCTACTTAAACACCGATGCTTCCCGGCTCAGACACAAAGGTAATTTAGACTATTTTCAGGGGCTGATCCCTTGACGAAGTAAGTGGTATGGCCAGACTCTGCCGGTCTGATTGACAGGGCGTCGCTCTCAATCTATGCGGTAAGATGTTTACTGCCACTCCTGCTCTAGTTTCTGCTTCTTTACTTTCTCGCCACTAACTTTGCCAACAGTGTGTGACTATAGGGAACCCCACCCTAGCTCCTGAGGAGCATGCACACTCAATAAATTTGGGTCAGTATTGCGGCATGCACCCCCAGGCGCCATTACTTTATTGTATGTTTGTTACGCAGAAAATCTATTCTAAATATATGGTTTTTAATACGTTGTGGTGTTCGCTTCATTCTGGGAGTTATGTTGACTTCCTTACTTCATATAAAATGAATGATAATGAAATATCAAACTAAAATTACTGGCATAATTAAAATATTGCTCCATAGCAAAAGACCCACACAACTCGTGTGGCAGAATGAATGGAGTCATGATAAAAAGCACATGTTTATCATTACTAAGAAGGATATACACATGTGATTTAAATGGTTGTCTGCAATAGAGACATCTTTTTTTTTAAAAGCATGCAGTGGGATGTGCATGCTTCCTTAAAAACTACAGTTAGTAAACATATCTTCAATCTGCACAATTGTCATGTGTGAGTTTAACATTACACCTGCCGTGAATTCTTCTATTGCAGGTGATTCACAGCAACGACTACTGACGGGCAAGTACTAACACTGCCCCTTTACAAGTGCATGGCATTATTCTGCCATCTGTTAATTTGACTGATTCACCAAGGAGGTATTGTTCTGATACCCTGATGAAAGTCCTGGACCTTGTTAGGCCTTAGAGTAGGGCTGAAACATTTTTGACTAAAAAATAGGGTCATAAGGACATAACATTCACATTACCCAAGAGTTAGTCTCCCCATCAGCTCCACTAATAAAGGGATACCTAGGACAAGGTGAGGGATTTTAATCTCTAGTTAAGACCCCCCATCTAATAAGTGCTCCCTGAAATACGGTTGAGCCCACGCTGTCCTGTAGGAGTCAGTGTGAACCTGATGATGAAACATGCCTACTAGAGTGGGTGAGGGTTATATATAAAAAAGGAATGTTTTCCTTCCCTGCCCAAGTCATGCGGAGCTAGCATACCCACAAGTGGTGATCAACCCCCCCCCCCGCACCGTGTCCAGTGCATTATAGGCATTAACCCCGATGACCTCTGGTGGGATATCTTTTGGTTAAATTGGTTTATCTTGGGAGGACGTATCCCTCCACCCCCGTTGCATTCGAACGGCCCTCTGAACCCTCCAGATCCAGAAGATTTACCTTGTTTGGATCTTTCTTGTCTATCATTAAACACACCACAACACTGAGAAAGACACCATCAGGATGTGGCCAATGTCCTGATCAACGCAAATCATGATGTCTCCTGCCTCTTTGTTCTACTGGTCTTTACTATCATCCAGTTACATAAGTGCCTTTTCAATCACATGCATAGCCCTCCTCAAAGATTTCCACTCTGTGGACCCTGCATTTTGAACCATCTCTCTAACTTACATCTTTGATGGACCACAACTCAATATGACTGCCAAATAACTAGAATTTGACATTGAACAAGATCCCATATTTCCAAAATAGCCTTACACGAGATTTTATTATAGTTATATTAGAGGTCTGCGGAGGATTGAAGAACGCTGGCAGGTCAACTGACAGGCTGCTGCTGTTGTTGGATGTGTGTATTTTACTGAGCAGTCAACCTGGTTTTGCACATGGACGATAAAGATGTATGTGAATTTATAGAAAATGTTTCCACATTTTAACTTTGGACACTTAACCATAATTTCTACGATGAGATCGCGAGAGAAAACTATTTCCTTAAAACATGGTTCTGAGATCCCTGCAGAAGTCCTGCATTTTGCATAACTCCTTAGAACTCACAACAATTGATAAAATGAGTACGACACCGCCAATATTTATTTTATATAGTGAGTAAAATCTGTCTACATGCTGAGCCCCCAAAGCAGACTTTCACTACAATGCATTTTAGTAGGCCTTTAATGGTGGAGCCATCTCACCCAAAAAATGGAACAGATATGCTCCTTGCAATCTTCCATCTAAACAGTAGCATGTTATCTCATCTTTTGTGAATTGTGTCCACATGTTTAGTGTCTAATTTACTATAGTATTAATATGCCGGTTGTGGGTACATGTAGGTAGTTACTGACTGAGGTGAAGAAGCCTTTGTCTTTGGCCATCTCAGTCCAGCTCAGTCAATATATATACGGGAGTTCTCTCTTCTTTGGATAATATTGCTTAATATTTTCAGCAATGGAGCACTTGCTTTTTGTATATTTACTGACTGAATTTGTAGTCTTACCCAAACTGAAGTGGCATGTTAGCTTTTATCGTGATTATTTTATAAAATGTATTCATAGCTGCTAAATGGCCTCGTATCATTAGGGACACATTCATCCAGTCCTTGCTTTGTAGCCAAGATCTCTTTACACCCTAGGATTTTCAGTTTCATACTTTTATTGGTAGAAGTGAAACTGCAAATCTTAACATTCAAGACACTGGAGGGTCTTTCACACAACATGATTCTATGTGTGCTATGTAAAATTAATATGATGTTTATTCGAGAAATGTCATTGAAGAGTGAACAGCTTTTTTCTATTGTAATAATTCTTTATTGGCCTTGAACATGGCTGATCGTACAGCATCTGTAACAAGTGACAAAAGCACCACCGGTAGACTGGCATATAATAAGCTAAGCATGATGTTACAGCAATGGTTTTTATAAGTTATTGCCTCTACAGTTAAAAGAATCCACGTTCATATAAAGGTTAAGTAGGTCTTGTACGAAGTCGTGTTCTAAAGAAGAAACTCTTACATTTATGAAAAGAAAATAAAGACTCAGTGGGCTCACTGACAACCAGTACTAAAGGTGCAGGGAGTGGCTTAGAGGATCTTAGGTCAAGCGGAACTAAAGGCAGACGGTGGCGGATTTTGAATGAGACAGTAAAGTGGGGTAGCAGTGTGCATCAGTGTATTCAGGAGAATTACAGAATGGCCAGTTTGGGAAATAGGTACAAAGTCATAAAAGCCATAACGATGCGAATAGTCATGTTCAGGAACGCCTAACACATATCGCTTTATTGGACGAGTGTCTGTTCCCTTCTGTGACACCTGGATAGAGGATCAATATCAAAGCATCATTTCTAGTCTGTCACTGTATGGGTGGTCATGTGGGAGGTTGTGCTGAATGCCTCCTGTCTTACGTGGGATATAATCTTTTGGAGGCCGCCCTGATATGGACATATGCATAGTATAAATCCTCTAGAGATGACCACCATCTTGTTGGAAAAGGACCTGTTAGAAATGGGGGTCTCTAGTTGGCAGAGGTAGGTACCTTTGTCCAAATTGAGACCCTTGGTTCTAGTCAGGGTAAGGGGTATACACTCCTAAAATACCCTGTGCTCACCCCCTTAGTAGCTTGGCACGTGCAGACAGGATTATCTGAGAGGCAGTGTCTGAAGCATTTGTGGACACATACAGCAATATCGTGAAACCACTGCAAATGGACAACACACCAGTTTAGAAAAATAATGAATCTTTATCTAAGCCAAAATAAGACCAAACGACAAAAATCCACATAACAGTACTAAAAATATAACTTTCAGTTGTTGGAAATTGTTCAGTTCAAAGCAAATTGTAGATGTGACACTTTTCTCCCAAAGTACCTGGGATGCATCACACAAACAAACAAAACGGGCCGCAGGGAAGTTGATGAGTCAATTCCTAACACCCAGGGAAGGTGATGCTCTGGGGAAGGTGATGTGTCTGTTTCTTACTGCGTTCCCCAACAATGCGACAAACTTGGTGCTCGATGCATTATGGCAATGCGTGAATTCTTGCAGCCGCACAGCAGGCCTTGTGCCAAAATCGGTGCAGTGATCTCGGACTTCGGAGATCGGCACACTCGATGCGGCGTCTGCCGATTTCTCAAGCCGTGGCAGGCGCTGCGACGATTTCTGGTGCAGATGTGTTTTGCTTCTTCAAAGTTGAGCTACTTTTCCAGCTTCCAGCAGAAAACAGTCTCTAGAGGTCCAAAACAACAGCAGGCACCTCTTTGTAAGTTAGAATTCCAAGAAAGGAAATTCAGGGCAGCTAGTGGTGAATTCTTTGTGTCCCCGAGACTTCAGAACAGGAGGCAAGCTCAGTTTCAAGCCTTTGGAGCTCTTTTCCTCAAGCAGGTGACAAATCAAACAGCAAAATCCTTTTCTCCTTTCCTTGCCACTGCAGGCCAACCCCAGACATCAAACAGCACAGGGGCAGTATTCCTCATCAGCTTCTCCGACTCTTCTCCTTGACAAAGATTCCTCTTGATTTCCCAGAAGAGATCTAAAAGTCCGGGGTCTAGTCCCCTCTTTTTTACACAGAAATCCTTTGTTCTCTGAAGGCAGACACTGTCTATACCCAGCCAAAACTAGTTCTGTCCTCACTGGTGCATCTTCCTGGCACGAGGTGGAGACAGCATTGTGGAAGCACTGCCAGGCTCATTCAGTGAAAAGAAATCTCCTCCCCCTACTCTAAATGCGGCCCAGGTCTATACAGCCCAGCCCTGACTCTTGAGGCTCTCTGGAGCTGCTCCTCCCCAGTCCCTGTCATCCAAACCAGGTATGTAATGCACAAACCTAGCAGAGGCAGACTGGATGGCAATGCAAGAAAATACCTCCTGGTATTTTCAAACACAGAATGTAAAAATCACCCTCACTAAAAGATGCATCTTAACATTCTGAGTTCAGGCATGCTAAACTTGATTTTCCTACCTTGTTCCCAGGGGTAGTTATGTGTATAAGATGTTATAAACAAACTCTCCATTCTATCCTATGGGAACAGGTAGCCTTGCAATAGTGAAAAACGGTATTGGCAGTAATTCACTATCAGGACATGCCACACATACCAGGGCATTTCTACCTTTCACATACACTGCACCCTGCCTGCTGGGTACCTTCGGCCAACTTAGGTGTGACTGACATGTAAGAAAAGGGAAGGTTAGGGCCTGGCAAGTGGCACTTGCCAGGTTGACATGGCAGGACCAGACTGCAAACACGGTCTGCAATGGCAGGCCAGAGTTACATTTCTAGGCTGCTTATGTGGGTTGCACAATCAGTGTGGGAGCCCACTTGCAGCATTTGATTTACAGGCCCTGGGCACACACAGTGCACTGTCCTAGGATCTGACTAGTAAATCAAACCAGCCAATCATGGAAACACCAATCCATAACCACAATTTACAAAGGGAACACTTGCACTTTGGCTGTGAACAGCATTGGCAAAGTGCCCAAAACACCTAGACCAGACAAACGGAGTCCAACACACAGCAAAAACACAGGAGGCAAAGGCAAAAAATGCAGGGGAGACCCACGGCAATGGTGCCAGGTCTAACAGGAAGGAAATGTGGTCTTAGAAACAGTAGGCAATTCTTCATAGTCTGAACAGCCATTCGTCCTCTATGGGAGTGTTAGGCTAGGCCATGTCAAATTAGGCACAGCATAGCTGCAGCTGAGAGTGTGGCTGCACTTACTCCAATTCATCTTGCATCTTTTGCATATGAAACATGAGTGGATTAGTGACATCACTCTCAGTATTGCAAATTGAAGTTTAGTAAGTTTGAGCAGGAGATTGTTTGCATAAACATAAGTTTATCAGTCCGGATGCTTTGTGTGTCCATGTATGTCAAATACAGCCGAAAGGGATACAATGGAGAGTAACAATAAGAATAGACAGGAGACAATCCTGTTGGGTCCCTCATATTTTCATTGTTCTAGACAGAAATCCATTGGAGATCAAGTCATCATACAGCCATCCTACCTTAGATATTAACTTTTTTTCCATGAACTGATCTGGCTTGGGTCTAAAAGGGTATTCCAATCTACACAAGCCAATACAGTCTGAGCGTTCAATGAAAGAGCGGTGGTTTCCCAGGGCCTTTGTAGTTTGTCACAGAATGTGTGTCAGTGCCCTGAGGGGATTTCTGAACGATATCTCAGGCATGATTGCTGCTTGCGAAATGTGTGTACCCGAAATGGCATCACCTTCTGCAATCTTTTGGATGGAACTTTGTGCATGATTTCGATATCAACATTAATTTGGAAAATGGGACAGTAAATAGTTCAAAAGAGTAGGTCTACTTCACCTTAGGGGCTGAGCGAGATGGTGACTCTGTTAGAAATAATGTTCTTTGAGCTCATCCCTGCCACCTCATTGATGCCAGAAAAAACATCCCGTTTTCTTAGTGAAGTTGAGAATGCGATAGACATTCCCAGTGGTATCATTGTTTTGCTGTTACATATCAGTGTTCCTATTCAATAATGTTTTACTTTTTGTGCATCTGCGTCGAGAGGTGAGTCTCCTGCAGGTGTACAATATCATAGTGGTACATGTTAAGGTATTGGGGGATTTTCTTTGAGTTTAGAAAAATGAAGTGGCCATAAACTACCATGAACAATATTTGAAGACCTTTGGATAACGTAACTATTCATATCATGTTGTAGGAATAATGAGAAGTAAAGCAATAAACTGGGTATGGCTCTCTAGTTTATTCACCCAAATATAGGCTATGAAAGTTATGCTGGTGAAAGTGTTGTTATGAGGGGAAAGGAGATGTGTCATTGATAAGTCGACCCCTGGGTCACATGTTGTGGACTTTATTGATTCACTGGCTAAGAATACCTGGAGGTTGCGACCAGTTGGACCTTTAAACTATCAGTTAGAGGGTGGGGGTCGTAATCAGCCAAGAAAATAGAGGTACACCAGTTGAATGAGGTAATAGTGAATGGTTGGGGTTTGCTAGTGCTTCTGTGACTCAGTAAAAGTCAACACCATCTGAGGTATATAGCAACAGGTAACCTAGTAAGGGGGAGAGATGGTGAAGACCATTGTGGACTTCCAAGGCATCAAAAGTATCTGGGGCTAGTTCTAAGTTTGAGGGCATGGCTTTGAATAAGAAACTTTTTTCTCACATCAGCTAACAGGAATCTAGGTCAAATGTGCCATTCTGAGTTATGGGGGCATGTCAGTAGTAGACCTTACAGACGGATATATATATATGTTTTATTGTTCGATTAATTAAAATCTTACAATAAAACAAAATTCATTCCATAGTCCATTATATACATTTTGAATAGTAACAATGTTTAAAATTCGATACGTCTCATTAAATTATTATTATTATAAAAAGAGAATGTTAAAATAAGGTGAAAAAATGATAATCAGTGAAAAGAATTTAGAAGGAGAAAAATACAATAATTATTCATTTTCTGTTTCCTTAAGTTCTTATTTTTTCCACACTTTCATTAGAAATTTTACTAGTGCAGAGCTCATAAGTATATCATCAGGGCAGAGACATAAAATCAGTGCCTGTCTACAAGTTCTTACCCCTCTTATATTAAATACTCTTTTTAGTACAGTTACTCTTTCTTGTTTCAGTTCAGGACAAAGACATAATAGATGGATAATGTTCTCCTCGCCAGATTTGCACAGCCGACAGACAGTGTCCCTTTCGTGCTTTTTCCAAGGTGGTAGATGGCATAGTCCAGGCAGAACACCGAAACGTGTTTTAATAAAGATTTGCTTGCTTTTCAGCGTCCATGGTATAGTCAAGTATTTCTGAGCCATCTTTTTTGTAAAACCATTTATTATAGGCCATGCATGATTCCTGTTTGAAAACGTGTCTTTGTCGTTTATCATTGATAGAAGGTCCGTTATTTTATTGACAATTTTTTTAAATGATGCCTGAGTTGTAACAGAATGCCAAATCGGCCTAAGTTCAAATTCTTCCAAGGCCGCGTCCAAGTATTTCCAAGCGGGTGATTTGTTATTGCCGCTAATTTCTCTCCAAATTAGCTGGGACATTAAATTGTCTTGGTCATTTTTTATTCTGTACCAGACTTTAATAGCGTGACCCTTTCAAGCAGACGGATAAAGTAGTTAAGTAACATGGAGTAGATTTGAAATAGTTGGGGTGGTGGGGTATTAAGGGCTATAATGTCCTTCCATCCATGCAAATTGGTGTAGGCCAATCGATGGGACAGAATTCAGCATGGGGCAACACAACATTTAGACATATCCAGTGTAGGAAAGTAGGATCTGCTTCTTATGGTTACCCCCACTTTTTGCTTCATGTTACACTGTTTTCGACTAGTTTGACTGGGATCCTGCTAATCAGGACCCCAGGCTATCTACTTTCTCCCTAAATTGTTATTTCATGTAATTAGGTACACCCGAGATTGGATATTGGGGTACCCTTGTCAGTCCCTAGTATAGGGTGCCCATGTACCCAGGACATAGGCACCCCAGAGGCTTCCCATGGGTTCATGTATGCATTATGCCACCCATGGGAGGTCATGCAAAATGAAACTACAGGCCTGACATTACAGCCTGTGAAAGATGGTGCATGCACCTCTTACTTCCTATATCTAAGGGTCACTGCACTTAAAACCTATGTCACCCCTATAGCAGGCCTTAACAATCCTGAAGGCAGGGTGCATGGTTCTAAGTGAGAGGGTGCCCCTACATGAGCAGGACACCCCTGCAGTCTCTAAACCAGCTGAGAGTAACCCTATCGTGTTCGGTATCAAACACTGTGGAATCATACCCGTGGGAGGTATGATTCCACCCCTCAGAAATGAGCTTTGTGAGGTTCCTGGTGTTCCAGGTACAAGCCTTCTAGTCCCGGGCAGCCCAAAACGGTAGCTGCCAACCAGAGACACATTTCTGCCCTCCTGCTGCTGGGCCAAGCTCAAGCAGAGGAAGGCATAACAATAGGCATCCTGTCACAGGGAGGTGTGACCACCTCCCAGACAGGATTTAGTTTAGTAGGCCTTGGTGGGTGTGCTTGCCAGTGACCAAAAGTCTACATGAGGGGTATATTTGGTGTCCCTGTGCATAGCCCAGTTCAAACCAGTCCTGAGAGCTGTTGGCTTGTGCTCTGGCGCGAAACTGGACAAAGGACATTGGAGTAACCTCCCCACTATCCTGACCCTCCCTTGGGAGGGTCCCCTGAATCTGTCCAACCCTCTCCCGTAGGTACAAAAGGGCCTACATGGCTGTAGGACCCCAGATTCGACTTGAACAAGATTCTGATCAAGAAACCACTGATCTTCGACCATCTAGACACTCTTGACTTAGTTTCGGCCTTACTTTATCTCCCTCTGCGTCAAAAGTATTGTCTGTGCCCGTGCCCCATATAGGCTCCATGTAGGACCCATGGCGCATCAAGGACAACTAAAGCTATCTCCCTTGGAGTGAAGGAAGTCACTCCCCTGCAACCGCAGGCACCATATCACAATTGACCGGTCTGCTGCTCTTGAGCTCCTCCAAACTCCGAAGGCTCTAGCAACAATGGAGGTGGGTTTCCAAGTCCCTTGAATTCTGAGCTGCACTTCCACCAAGTTTGAGGTCAGAATTCTCTGTGGGGGGTGCAATACCCACACCCCTGTGCAATGCATACTTTTGCAAGTGCATATGCTTGGTGGTGTTCCCAAAACAAGTGCACTTATATCCGAGTAGCCACGACCTCTAGCACCATTTTCACCAAAGAACTCCAGCCTCCTGGCACCAAGTGCTTTGTAGGCTGATGCTTTGTAAATCTGTTTGAGGTCCCCTCACGACTCCTGTGCCTCCAGCCTGTGGATCCTCTTGAGGGTAAACACTGCTTCTCTTGGGCTCCCCTGGTTGCTGTAGGCTTCTCCAACTCCCCTGTGTTTGGTGAGTCTCCTGGACCTTGTTGGTCCGAACCATAACCTTTCTTGACCATCTTTGTGGGTTGCCGCTGCCAAGGCTTGTTGGTGCTCCAGGCGGACACCAACCCCTCAGCACCCAACTTCCTTTGTGGGACAGCTTGTATACAGCTCCTGGTTGTCTTCGACGTCTCCTGGACCCAGTGGCTACAGAGTCAAGAACCCTCTCAACACACCTGAAGCACCCAACATCGGTGGGCATTCATCTACCGAGCCCCTGGTCACTCCTGAGTGACCCATACTAAGTCCCCTCTACTTTCAGATACTCTTCATCTCAAATCCACCTTTGGATTCTAACAGGCACCTTTCTTCTTTCTAGCAGCGGCTCTGCTGTTATCGAGATTGACGGCAGTTTCCGACACCACTTCAGCCCTATGCCCCGCGCTTCCCTGGGATAGGTAACTCTGTTACTACGGTATCCACAGGTGGAGTGGCTCTTCAACCTCCTATGATCCAAGGGCTTCCCCGTAATCCACTGGGAAGGGTCCTTAAACTTTAAAACTGCAACCGTGACTCTCCCATAGAATTGTACGGAACACGCGGTCATGTTCCCACACTGCACCCGTCCTCCGTGGGGTCCCTACTTACTCACCTTTGGTGGTTCCTTGGGGCCCCAACAACTCTATATCCACTAGACACTGTTTTGACTTGAGTCATGGTTCTTATACCTCTATTTTAGTATATAGTGTGGACTCCCCTTGATCCCACTGTGTATTAGTGCTCGAGGCTCCCTTTACCTGCCAAAATGATAGAAAAAGCTATGAACATACAACTTAGTGCTCTTCTTCGCGAGTCCCAAGCCTTGGATCGCACCCAGTTTGGTTTTAGAGAGGGACATAGCACGGAGTCAGCCCTCATCAAAGCCACCGATGAGATCAGGAAGGCAGTGGATCGAGGTGGGAAGGCTGCCTTGATCCTACTGTGTCTCTCGGTGGCCTTTGAAATGGTCCATCATGATCTCTTAATGGACCGGTTAGGGGCATGTGGAATCCAGGGGAAAGCATGGAAACACCTTCAGTCATTTTTAACAGACAGAGTACAAATTGTATCTCTGGGAGACTTCCAATCAAAACCCTTCATCTTACCATGTGGTGTCCCTAAAGGGTCATCGTTGAGCCCCACATTGTTTAATGTATATGTCTCATCTCTGGCTCCCATCATCACAAGGTTTGGTTTTGGTCTTACCTCCTATGTAGACGACACCCAAATTGTGGCGTCTCTGCTTCCAGGACAGGGTGTCAGCATAGAGAGGCATTTCCAGGACTGCATGGAATCTGTGGGTAGCTGGATGGTAAAAAAATTGCCTAAAACTGAATGCAGGCAAGACGGAAGTCATACTGTTTGCAAATTAAGCCAATTTTTTACCCCAAACTGGTGGCCGTCTTTTATGGGCCCTCCCCAATACCAGTGAAAAAAGTGAAAAACCTGGGAGTAATAGTAGACCAGAGACTGAATTTTGGGGACCAAGTAAATGTAGTTTCCTCCTCAACAGCATACATCCTTAAAACAGTGAAAAAAATACTTCAGTTTCTACCAGCTGACAGCAGGCAGACGGTCGTTACCGCACTAGTCCTATCGAGGCTGGATTATTGCAACAGTCTCTATTTAAACATCCAGGAACATTTTATGAACAAACTTCAAAGTCTACAAGATGCGGCGGCAAGGCTACTCACTAGAACACCTAAGTTTGCCCCAATTTCTTAAGGAATTAAAAAACTACATTGACTCCCGGTGAGGAACCGTGTTCATTTTAAATCCCTGTTCTTTGTTATTAAAGCACTCCAAGGAGTAGGACCTGAATACCTACAAAAACAGTTTAATGTTTGATGTGGGGTGACCGAGGCTTCGTTTTTGGGGCAGCCAAAGACTGGAACGATCTCCCGGTTCACCTTAGAAACCCAAAAGAGTTGTTAACCTTTAAGAAGGGTCGGAAAACATGTTTTTTTGATAAGTAAATTTGCCTGTGCCACTCCTGCATGACGGATAGGTAACTAGCACCAGGACACCCTTGGGTAATCGTGCCCTTAATAAATATCCGTAACATAACATAACATAACATAACATAACATAACTTAACATAACATAACATAACATAACATAACATAACATAACATAACTACTTACGATTGTTTCTGTGCTACAGTATAGTGTGCCTTGTGTTTATCTGCGTGTAGAAGATACTGTGAAGTATTTAGAGTGTGTTATAATAATTAATACATATTTTTATAACTACTGTGAGGTTCTCCTTTCATTTAAACAATACAATAAGATTGCATTCTGGTAAAACAAGCTGTCTAACATTCCTTCAAGACTAAGCCTGAAGGTTGCTCTCCCCAGCTACCACTTGGATAGCTTTCCAAGGTTATCTTGGACCTCTTAAATCAATCTAAGGGTTGTTGGACAGGTACAGGGTGCCCACTTTAATTAGTAGACAGCATATACCAGGCCAACTTCTCGCATCAAGTCCATGAGCTTCAGAAAGGGGCAGTTCACCACCAGGGGGTTCTTTAAATCCACTGAGTGAATGGGTAGTAGTGGTGATCTGATTGGCGGTAAAAAAAAGGAGACAGGGGCATTTCAGTCATAAATCACCAGCTTAGACATCCTTTTCAAAGGTGATTTGTACTTGTTTCAATTCTCTCTTTATTGTATCCATTATCTGGTGCATTCCAGGTCTGTATGATTGCTTGCATTGTGTTACTTCCTGACTGTTGCGACTATGAGTCATTGAGTGTTACTTTCATACATCAGGTGTTGTGTCCATTTAAAATATCTTTGGTTCCAAGCCATTCTGTATTGCAGTGTGGTCAATTGTTTTGAGGAAGTGTTCCAATTTGTTGTGTTTTATGGTTTCAGTGATTCTCTCATTGAGCGCCATGATCAAGACTAAGAATCGAGCAATCTCTATTTAATGTCCATTTTTCTCAGCCTGTAACAAAGTGCAAAGGACTTTTTCACTTTGGTATTGTAAGAGTAACCTACTGAACTGTGTAGTGATTGGCCTTCAAAGACAAATTAGCCATCTATGTCTTGAAAACTTGGAGTACAGCTCTAGTGTGTTGAATGTGTCAAAGGTAGGCAAAGTTAGGCCTGGGGTTCTGCCAAGTGATCTTAGTCCAAAGTCTATTCTGGTGTGTTCTCGGTCATTCTAACAATTCTATAAAGGCAATATTTAGCAGTTTTAACAGTACTCTTGTTAACCCCTTTAAGTGTAACTGTCGGCCGAAGGCCGACCTTTGCACTCTTCCACAGTGCATTTGTCAGCTATTGGCCGAGATTGTGGAGCGTTAGAAAGGTCGCTCTGGTGCTTTGCAATAGAAGGTTTCCTATTTTTTCTCTCAAGGCTCAAGCTGCTCAAGAAAAGCTACCTGAGTAGCCTGAGCAATTATTTTTGTAATAAATGTCAGGATGCCGAGTGTGCAGCTGATGTCATTACATTACAAAAGTAAAAGTAAAACGAGCCAAAGGCCTCGTTTAACTTTAACTGACTTAGTACTCCAGGTTATATCTCAACCCTGAGCAGTGATTCTTATGGGAGAGTTATTGTTGGAAAGGGGTGAACCTCCCTTTTCTAAAGGTACTTCTGCCCAGTGGATCCCTGCTTGGGAATTGCCACAGGCGAGTAATCCCCAAGCAGGGACAAAACCTGTAGACACCAGGCATATATAAACATAAGGGTGGGGCAGCCCAGGAGGACATGGCCATGCCCCACCCCAACAATACCTGCAGCAGTCTTCCCCTCCTGGAGACAGATGGGGACAATTGCAGAACAGAAAGCCCTCTCGATACCATATATATATTCATATACACAAATATAGGGGTGGGTGCTGCCCACAACAACATGGCCATGTTCCCATCCCAATATACATGGAGCTTTCTTTCCCCCAGGTGGGCAGAGGTGGTGAATACCCCAAATCTGCCTCTTGGAGAGGGGGGTGCAGAAAGTCCACTAGATACCAGGGTATTTATTTTTAAATGAACATGGGGTTGGAGGCTGCCCACCATGGCCATGGCCCTACACACCCTAGAAAGGGCACATACAGTCCTCCTGACCCCATGGGATGCAGATGGGGATGATTACCCCTAATCTGTCCCCAGGGGGACATTAAGTCCACTAGACAACTGGGAAAAAACATCAGGGTAGGGGATGCCTAACATAGGCATGGCAATGCCCTGCACCCCAAAAAAGAGCTCAGTAGTCTTTCTGCCCTCCCCAGGAGGTGGATGGAAAAAAAGTATCCCCAATTTGCTTCCCCTGGGGACAGGAAGCCCACCAGATATGAGGGACTGCTTCATCCTGTATTGTCTTGGGGAAGTGGGCCCCTGCCTGTACTCTCCTCACCCCAGGAGCCAATAGACTTTCTGCCTCTCTGGTAATTGATAGGGGTACTCACCCCTAATCTGCCATCCCCCAGGGGAGGGCAGAGCACACAGTAGGCACCAGGGAGTTCAGAATGGTACCAAAACAAACAAAAATCAGGTGGGGATGACCCTGGCATTGAGCCATACCCCTGCCCCTGAAGGGGTATCTTTCTTGCCCCCCTGGGACAGATAGGATGTTTGTCCCATTTGGGAAGGTTGCCCCAAGGCTGCCCTGAGGGGTAGAAAACCCTCTAAACACCAGGCATTTGGCCTTTGGGGCAAAAGAAAGTGTTGTGGGCATTGCACTCTGGCAACACTCCCACCCAGAGGGGGATACATCAGTATTTTAGCCTCCACAGAGTGCAGAGATGGAGTTTACCTCCAAGTTTTCCCTGTGGGCAGAAAGCCCAGTGGATGACAGGACTAATTTTTCATTTATGAAATAATGGGATGGATCTGGCCCATCCTTACATCAGGCCCCACTCTCTCCTTGAAGCCTCAACATTCATTCTTCTCTCCTGGAGACTATAACATCCCAAACCAAAGGCTTGAATGAGGACATTTTTTTCTTAGGATGTTGTTTTCCATATAGGCGAGGTGAGTAGGGTAAATCCCAATATCTTCCCACTTTCCATGGTGAATGGCTTCACTTTTTGAGCTTGGGTAGGACACCACCTGGAGAAAACTACCAGGCTCAGACATTTCAGAAAACTAGACAATGGGGGGAGTCCAGTGTGGTATGCCTTGTGTTGATCCCATGACATTTTCTTATCCACAATGCTTTGCATACCTCAAATTCTGCCTGAAAGCACTCATTTTCCTTGCATTCCTGTGATTTAAACTTCCCGATTACACAGGGATTGACAAAATTCCTACTGACCAGTATTCCCCCACTTGTTCCGCTAAAAAAACTACTAGGGTCTATAACAGGAAAAGCCCCAAAATGTAACGTGGAAACATCAACAGTTCCTGTAAAAAAACTAACCTGATTTGACAATAGGGGTAGTTGCATTAATTGGTGCCTTGCTCGGCTGCCTTCTAGTTAAACCTACCAAACCCACACATTTCTAAAGAGTAGACATCCGGGGGAGTCCAAGGTAGTGTGCTTTGAATGTACGCCATGAGGTCTTCTCACCAACAATGCCCTGCAAACCTCCAAACTTGCCTTGAATCACAAATTTCCTTTCTGTGATGGAAACTTCCAGAATCAGGAGGAATCTACAAAACATTGTTCCAATTGTGTGGCTGGGCCCAGTGCCCATGACAGGAATGGATCAAACGAAGTTCAATGGTAGTCCCCGTGCAAAGGCTCCCATTGACCTGGGTTTGATCCCTTCCTACTGCGTGCACTAGACCCTAGCCACACAAGTGGTGCAGTATTTTTATCAGCGCGAGTAGGGTGACGCTGTGTGGTAGCAATTTTTGTGGATTCCTATGGATTCCGGAAGAGTCCATCACATAAAATTAATGATTTAGGGCAAAGCTTGACGTTTGTATGACTTTGTGGTGGGAAAAACTCATGGGATCCACTCAAGGGTTACCACTTTGGAATTCCCTCCTTTTTATAGCTTTCAGAAATGTCCATGGTTTCCAGATTGCGTGAGTTGGACCACAGCATTGCCCAAAATACAGCAGCTACCCATATTGTTTATCTATCAATGTTGCGCTTTAGCATCTTTTCTGTCATGGTTTCTTGGCTCACCCACACAAGTGGAATACCGTTCTCATCAAAGGACATGTTACAACTCAGGGTGGTAAATGTGGGGAAAATGTGTTTTCTTAGTCAAAGTCCGAGATTTGCAATGGATTCTGTGAAAAAAACAATTGAGAGCCAAGCCATCCTGGATTACCCTAGGTCTCTAGTTTAAAAAACAAATTCAAATTTGCTAGGTTTCCTTATGTTCCGGCTGGGCAAGAGCCCAAAATCCACAGCTCCCTACTTAGCAAAAAGGGGTCCGTTTTGAGAGGAAAATTGTGATGAAGCATGTTGCTTTTTGGGCCGTTTCCTGCCGTGGACACTAGGACTAACCACACAAATGAGGTACCATTTTTATCAAGAGGCTTGGGGGAATACTGAGTGGATGGAAATGTGTGGCTCCCTGCTGATTACAGGACTTTCCATCACAGAAATATTAGAGAAATGTGTTTTTATAGGCAAAATTTGAGGTTTGAAAGGGATTTGGGGTAAAAAAAACCTGGTGAGAGCCACTGAAGTTCCCCATCCTGAATTACCCCAGGTGTCTAGCTTTCAAAAAGAAAAGTCCTCAAGGTTACCTAGGTTCTGGCTGAGCTAGAGCCCAAAATCCACAGCTCCACACTTTGCAAAAAAAGGGTCGGTTTGGAGAAAAGAAAAGGTATCCTGTTGTGCTTTAGGCTGTTTTCTGTCATGAGCCCAAGGCCTTCCCTCACAAGTGAGCTTCCATTTTTATAGGGAGAATTGGGGGAATGCTTAGTGGGAGGAAGTTAGTGGCTCCACACATATTCCAGAAAATGTCCATCAGAGAAATGTGAGGAACTGTGTTTTATAGTCAAAGTTTGAGATCTGCAAGGGATTATGGGTAACAAGACCTGAAAATAGCCAAATGAGTAACCCCAGCCTGGATACCCCCAGGTACCTTGTATTCAACAATGTGCAAGTTTACCAGGTTTACCTAGGTGGCAGATGAGCCAGGGCCCAAAATCCACAGCTCCCCACTTCACAAAATGCAGAGTCACTTTTGAGTGGATCAATATGATCTATTCATTTTGGGTTTTGGGCCTTTTCTTGTCACCGGCTGAAGGCTGAAGGCCTACTCACACAAGAGAGGGACCACTTTAATTGGGAGACTTGAGGGAATACTGTGTGTGTGGAGATTTGCAGCTTCCTGCAGATTCCAGAACTTTCCATCACAACAATGTGAGGAAAATGTTTTTTTTATAGTTCAAGTAGTAGGTTTGCCAGGGGTTCTGGGTATAAACACCTGGTGGAAGCCATGCAAGTCACCCCTTCCTAGATTTCCCCAAGTGTCTGTTTTTTAAAAATATGCAAGTTTGCTAGGTTTACTCAGGTTCTGGCTGGGAGAGGGTAAAAAATCCACAGCTCCCCACTTTCCCAAAAATGGGTCCGTTTTCAGTGGAAAAATGTGATGTATCCATAATGCATTTCGGACGTTTGTGGGCACGAGGCCTACCCATACAAGTGAGGTACCCTTTGTATTGGGGGATTTGTGGGAATGCCAGGAGGAAGAAAGGTTGTAGCTCCTCACAGATTCCAGAACTGTCCTTCACAGGAATGTGAGGTATATGTGCTTTTTTAGCAGGAGGCCTATAGGAATTAATGGGAAGTTATTCTCAATTTGCGATTCGCAATTAGAGAATCGCAAATTGAGAATAATTTCAACGGTGCTAGGACACCCTGATGCACCCCTGAAATTATCATGTGTGCGCATTTGGCCACATGGCACTTTGAAAAATGCCAAAAAGTGCATTTTCCCAAATAAATCGCAAATTACCACCAACTTGAAGTTGACGATTTCTTAAATGCTTTCATAAAATTGAGAATCACAAAATTAGCGATTTCTTAATAATGCAATGCAAAAATGTCTCATACATCACATTTAGCAATTTTGTATTTGCAAACGCAGATTTTTTGCGAATCGCAGCGTTTGCGACTACAACATTTTTGATACATATGCCTCATGGTCCCTGAATGAATTCTGAATTGTGTCTACTTTCCAGAAATCTGTAGCCTTCCTGCTTCACCCATTGATTTCATACTAGTTTCTACCACAAGCTGGACGGAGGTTGAGAGCACAAACATAGGTAAAACAGGTTAACGCTTTGAAAAATTTCAAAACTGTGGTAAAAAAATTAGGCTTTTTTATTCAGCTCTGTATGCTCCTGAAAGCTGGGAACCTAGTGACTTTGGCACAGAAACCAATCGTTTTTTGATGCCATTTTTAGGAACAAAAACAGACATTTTATCCAGACCAATTTTTTGCCTATTTCTCCCTCAAAAACTCAACATGTAGCCTATATTGTGCCTATTTTATCGGCCTCCTAAGGAGGAATCCATAAACCCTGGATACCTTTCAAATCCCTAGGACGGGGATTTGGGACACAAATTTGGCATGGATTGCTTTTGTCAAAAAAATCCTCATGCAACCCTAATCGTGAACTACCCCAAATAGCCAGAAAATGGCTCAGCAGAGGGAGATGATGCCCAACAGTTAAGGGGTTAAGAAGCTTATAATGTACTCTTTGATTTGTTGAGGAATCCCAGAAAGGTGTTGTAGGAAGATGGACTATATATGTGGTGAGGCTGTTTAGGCTTCACCATGCAATACTATCACACACGCCAAAGATTGTCTTTGGATTTACACTAGTAAATATTTAGCTCAGTCTGGTCATTTCAGAGTGCCAACATGGACAATAAGTAATTGACAGGACTCAAGAGAAATCTAACACCAATTTATAAAAATAGAGTGTATTTCTATCTTAAAATAGACATCAAAATTAACTGCATGGCAGACATATAACTGAAGTTATAGATTTTTAAAGCAATATACAATCAGTGTGAAATAACACAGGGGGCATTATCATTGACGTCAAAGGGAAAACCACTAGTGACAATACATCAATTGTAGGTCGAGTTCCATAGAATCCTTGCAGGTTAAAGATGATGCAGGTACCAGAACCAGGCCACGACCGTCAATTCAATATTACCTGGCCCGTGGAGCCCAGGTGCAGAGATGTCCTGGCTGTGCCTGGTGCAGAGGCCATTTGAAAAAAGCCTTGTTTTGTTACACCTCAAAGGACCTTCTAAGACCTAAACTTTGCATTTAAGGGACCAGCTATTTTGACTGAGTCCAATCGGATCGCATGCCTTTCCTGGCCCTTTTTCCACCAAGTCACATCTGAGAAGACGTCCAAAATTGCGGTGCCTTATTCAATTACAGCCCATTTCGTGGAGGAAATCTCCTTCAAGACAGACATCTGTATTAAGCAGCATTTCTCTGAAGATCCAGCCCCCGACAATGCTTTCGAGAACAGAAGTTGGTGCCCAGGCCACTTGAAGACAAGGAAAGCAAACGTGGGACAGTTTTGGATGGTAAAAGTATTGTCACATGTATCACAGCCAGGAGAGCAGAATCATCCTGTTCACTCAAACACTACAGTCCAACAGCTCACACCAGCTGAGAAGCACACCACAATAAGTAGGCTAGTCACTGCAGTTCAGAACGCCTCCAACAACAGGGTTGCAGGGTACAGCAGCAGGGTAGTAGTTTTAAAGATTGCCTACCAATAGTCGATCTCAAGGCAAGTGGTGAGGTACTCAGTACCATGATGGTGGCAACAACCATATTCAGGTAAATTCCAGGAAACAAATATAGGGCACAGTGTTGATCCTCGTTGTTAAATATGTGGAGCACTTCTCAGTTACTCACTCATAACTGCCAAACTCAAATTATGTATGGGCACATTATAAATAGCCTCATGTGTTCCTCCTTGTGTTGCTAAACTCAGGGAGAATTGTGCCAGGCCCCCAGAAAATCATTGGGCTACATGTTGCCAGTTGGGCTATGAGGCAATTCCATCTTTGTCCCTAGCTTCTGCATTTCCCTCTGTGAGGTAAAAGGCTTTGTCCTTGGGACGAGTGAGCCGATTGGCATCATGGTTGGCGAACCACTTTGAGATTGTAAAGAGCGGTGCCTACTCATTGCCAGACCTGTCTCCACAAGACCATAGCACATATTACAACAATGTTTGTCCCTACAAATCAGGGTTACTAGGGAGATATGAAGTGCTTTAAATTATCTGCGATGTACTCCTAATTTTTCTGGTAAGAACAGTTCATCCTACTCGTGCATCTAGTATGAGATTTCCATCCTACTTGAATTATATGCCTTGATTTTACTTTTATATTTCCTGAAAAAAAGCCTTGAGGGTTTGCCCTCAAACCACTTATAATGTAGCTATTAATTCCCACATGGTTTTGCCCATTTCAGTGTGCCTAGAAATTCAACATTTTAGCTAAATTAGACCAGATTTTAAGGGGGAGAACCTCAAAGTCTCTACCCTTGAGAAAGTTATTTTCACATCCTACCAGGCTTTGACCAATGCCACTACCCCATTTTGATCGAAAATGTGAATATGTTTGAGAACATTCTTTGGTGAAAGTTAATGGTAAATAAATAAAATGTTTTTTTTCGTGTAGCACCCAATACGTCCTTTTTGTTTTTTTAAAGCACAGTAAATAGGAAGCATTGCTATTATCATATTTATGAAGCAAAGATTGATGAAAAATCTGATGTAACTTGTCGTGAATTAGACACGTTATCCCAAAATTACAGCCAACTGAACTCATCGACCCATAGTTAGTGTCGTTCAAAAAAGGCTTTCTTCACTTATTCAAAACATTAATCCAACTTACCTGGTCAACAATTGATCTTAACAAAAAACAGAGGGGAGCAGAGCACTGCACGGTGCCAAAATACAACTATTTCAAAGTAACGCGTAATAACTTATAAATCCGTCAACAAAACCTTTGCAATCCACAACTAAGTACAAAGAAACGACATTAACTCAGTGTGCAAATCGTCTGCTTTCTATCTTTAAAATGAGCAAAAGACTGGTCTTTTTTTAAAATCCAAATGCTTGTCATACTAAATTACCTTAATGGAGAATTTTCACAATCTCAGGGACCCTCGTTTCTGCCATACTCACAACAACTCAGGCAGTACAAACCATCTAATGAAATTCCCTTTGCATATGCTGTTTACCTTTCCCATTAGCTTTGGGTAAGGGGATGTCATATGCTGTTATAACATGTCTGGATGGTGTTTTTACCGGAATCCGTAGTTCGCTGATGTAAAATAAATGTGAAGAGCCTTATTTTTCGCACTGATCAGGACTCAGGAGCGTTGTCAATGCAAAAGGATATGGTAAGATGCAAATATACAAGCAGGCGCGGATTGTAGAATCAAGCCACAGTATCAAATGCAAAATATATACAGCCCTGTAATAGGACGGTAGAAATACGTTTGCACAAACTGTGACGAGCTCAATGTTTTGAAAAGGCGCCTGCGGCTTCACAGACATTAATTTTATATTTTTCTTTAAGAAAATGCTTTCCCCAGTTTGCTCGGTCTTTGAATTTTCATAAAAGCACCGTTTTCTTTATTATTTTGCAAGTGTTATGTATATAGTAAACCGAGAGAGATGGCTGCATTCGTAACTTATAGCCAGTGCCTAAAAACCCTCAACCTACATACTGACCAGTTGTGAACGTGGGTAAACTCTTTCTCGCCTTCAACACTCAGGGGCGTATTTATGAGAGGCTTGCGTCACATTTGCACCATGCAAACCTCTGCGTCAGATTTTTTAAGACACGCAAAGCCACTTTGCATGGCTCTGAGTGGCTTAAAACATCTGGAATAACTCAATGCAGTGACAATCGCTGCCTTGCATTACTCTGCCCTTGGAAGGCGTTCCAGTGGCACTGTGTGGCTGTTCCCATGAAAGTCCCATGGATTTAGATGCATCCCCAGATCTACAGGAAGTTGTGAACCTGGGGAGGCGCCAACATCTTTCATCTTCCCAGGAGAGGTGTAACCAGGAGAAATATCTCTATATCTCTGTGTTTTTTCCTCTTTCTATGCGTGCTGCATTCTACAGCACACATAGAAAGAGGAGTATGCCTCCCAGGATTGTTTTTGTGCAGGAAGATGCCCCTTCCTGCACAAAAGCAATCCTGCATGAAACAATTGCACCCTTGCTCCATGGTGCAAGGATGCCTGCTTTGCATTGGCAATAGGCTGCCAAAAGGGTGTCTGCGCAAGGGAAAGGAGAAGAAAGCACTGTATTGACTTAAATACAGCACATTCCTTCTCTTCTCCTGTCATGCGGTGCAGTGCAGCAAGGTGAATTGCTGCGCTGTGCTGCACTGCATCACAAGCTCATAAATGAGCCTCTCAGTCCCTTCTGTAGAGAAGATTGGTTTCATCCCAGTAATACCACAATTCAGACATTTTGCTACCACAAGTGACTGGGATATTACCGTGGATTTACTGTTTAATGTGAAATAACAATTGGAAATGGATTTCCACATTTTCCACATTTAAAGGTGAAGTGAAGTGGTATTACCCAAATTTGAGTAAATAATCAATTTCCTCTTGACACATTTTTTTAAATACTGGTAAATCAATGAACTACATATTTGACACAGTGTTATGACATCAAGAATTCTTTAAATCAGGGCCACAATACAAAATAAAATGTAACAAAGTTGCTCGATTCTTTGCTCATAGTTTTCACCAACTGACTCTTCACACTTTATCTCCGTGTTATCTTACTAAGACACTCTTGGTGGTATCTCTCCTAGAAAACGTATGTTCATTACTATGTGAAGCTGAGCTGCTAGCTTGTGGAAACGGGTGAGAAGTGCATCTCGAACACAGAGGGGTCTGCAGAAAAGACTCAAAGCAATTAAGCAGTGTCTTACACACCTTATTCTGGGATTTCATCATGAATTGGGCATTGTGTTTATTAAAAAAAAATACTGCACATTGAAAACGTCAAGCTTTGCGCGGCTATCTCTTTCGTGTCTGGTCCACTCCATATGGCCAGGGCGGGAGCTAGCCCCTCTTCCAGCTCTTGCTCAAAAGGATTGTGGGTGAGGATCCTTTAATGGTGAGCTCTCCGCTCGCCCCCAGATCTGGGCACCGGAAGTAAAGGAAGTGTCTAGCATTGCTCCTGGGGCTCTGGTCACCCTGGCAATTATGGAGGAGCTTCTGCTTTCTCCTGAATTCCTGTGACTACCCTAGGTTAGCCTCAGGAATGGGGTCCAAGGAACAAATAGTGCATCAGGGAAGGAGGTCCCGTGCATGCGCCTATTGCTAATAATTAATTAAAGAAATCTGTGTCAACTCCTGGGCTTTGGCCCACCCGAGATATTTTTAAAAGCATCAGTGGAGGGTCCATGCATTGAGCAGGGGCTAAAGGTCAAGTTGTTTAAGCCATAACTCGGGCTCAATAGGCTGATTAAAACAATTGTGTACTTATATTACTCCTGGTTGTGAGCTCTAGCAAAAAGGAGCATTTAAAACAGGTTTCCTGCACTCTACATGGGCACAATTTGCTGGGAGCTAGCTGTGCTGGTTCTCTGCACCAGTCTTCTACTCTCCTGGTGCTTTTATCCTGTTGGAGGGGGCTTCTTGGGCAAGCCTTCATCTCCAGCAGCAGAACACACTCCTGCCAACACTCACAAGCCCCAGATATTTCTCCTGGCTGTCTAGCAGGGCACTTGGGGTAGCTGTGGAGTCCAGATATTTCCCCAAATGTTCATCAGAGGATTTAACGGGGGACAGTGACACGGACCCTAGAGAGACTCATTTAGTCCTGGGGGTTAGTTGCAGGCAAAGTCCTTAGTCCATCAGGGACACCAGAGGGCTTCTGCTTCCAGCTGTGCATTGTTCTGATTGTTTCGCCATCCAGGTCCAGAGGCTTGCATCTGTCTCTCCCTTGTGCAGTGGTTTGTAAGTGGGTGGACAATTCTAGATTCCAGTCACTCCTTACCAATCCTAGGATGCCACATACCCCCTCCACCCTGTCCCAACCCTACTGCCTAACAATCTGGGATAATCTATTATGGCAGAACCATTCTTCGCTTGTGCAGATCTCTGGGGCCCACCCAGAGTTGCGGCCATGGAAATGCGCAGCTCAACCTCTATGGTCACTGTACACCTGTTCTGGGGTTGCCCCCCTCTCCCACTTGGTTTGGAGCCAAGTTGCCTAGCAGGACAATAGAGAGGGCAGGTCCAGGTGTTACCTACATATGCCTGTGACAGGGGAGGCTACTTTGAAGGTAATCAAATTACTGGGCACAACCCTCAGGCCATCCTGCCAAGGAGGGAACTCCTCCATACACCCATTGCGCAGCGTCTACTCTCTGGGAACAACAATAACCTCACTACAAGGAAGGCATCAGTATTAATGTGGCAATGAACATGGGCAGAAAGGCTTTTTGGTTTTAGGCAGGAAAATTAAAACTTTCTAAAAGTGTATTTTCAAAAAATCCAAATTAAAATCCATCTTGACCATTAAGTTGGATTTTAAATTACTATAACAGTGAGTCCTTGAATAATTTCTCTAGCTGCTACCAAACCGAATGGTTCATTTAATAAATGTTAAAATGAAGCCCAGTGTTTGCCTATTGAAGTAGCCAGCCTTGCTACACTGTAAAGTGCTTTGGGGGGTATTTCAATGTAAGGACATGTTTAACATTACTTTCTGCATGTCCTGCATTTAAATATCATGAACCCTGCCTTTATGGCTAAAAAGGAATACATAGGTGCGACTTACTAATATTTAAAAGCAAAGTTTAGGCCTTTAAAAAGGGTTTATTTTGACAGATAGAATGTGCAGTTTAAAACTTCCACAGGCATGTAAACTGTGTGTAGCTAGCAGCCTGTGAGTGATGGTAGTTTCTCATGTGCAGTTTGCACACAAGTGCAGACATCTGTGCACATGTGTTCAAGTGTAACCGGCACAGTGCCCCTTACGCTAGCTGCGCTGTATCAACCTTATCATAAAAGGTGGACACTGGCGGTAAACACGCTCAGTCCAATTACCATGACTGTACTGTGAGTGAGACTCAGGTAGTGCGATTCACCCACAGTAAAGATCCAAAAACTTGGTGATCAAAAGGAACAGATTCTGGTGGACCAAAAGGGGCAGTAACCATTTGCAACATACACCGCCACCATCACCTGACTCAATGGGAAGGTCTAGCCATTGCTCACGGGTACGCTTGCTAGTCAGCTGTAACAAGTGGCAATGGCTTCTGAGACACCATTCACCTGTTGTCTGCCACTACAGAGATCTTATGCTGACTTTCCTACACTAAGATCACCCAGTTAACTCAACCATGAGGCAATCTCTCCCCACAGGGAACCCAGACTGCAGTAAGAACCCTCAAGATTCTAGGTCAGATACATTCACAACACTATTGCCCAGATTTACTAAGACTCAAACAGTGTTGCGTTGTGTAGAGGTGTGTGAGAAATCACTGCTACATTGCATTGTTTTTTTGCCTCGTGGATGCTCAGCAACTTCGACTTTGCACAAAGCAAAGTTGTAGTTGCTGCATTATGTGGCGTGATGTAATTTCATCTTGCATATCGCAAATTGGACTTGCATCACGTAAGTCAGATTTGCGTGATGCACATCTAATTTGGTCATACAAGAGCAAAATGTGTCATAGCAATGTTAAAAAGTTATGCATTCTCACGCATAAAGTTATAGATTTTGAAAAAATGGCAAATCTTCACAAAGCTACGAGCCAGGAGGGTACACGTATGGAAGAAGGTCACCTGCTGATGAAGATTGGCAAAAGGAAAGTTAACTTTACAGAAGAAGAAAACCTCATTTTGGTTTCCGAGGTGTTCAAACATGAAAAATATCCGATTACCACCTCCAATTTACCTTATCCAAGATGGATGTCTTATGGAAAGCAAAACTGTACCAAATACATGCTGTTACACCAACCAGAAGGACTGTAGTTGAATTTAAGAAGTTGCATTAAATAAACGAAAGACTTAATAACTCCCACTACTCCAAGAACTTGAATGCTGCAATGACCATAGGAGGAGGATCTGAAGAGCCCAGAAGGAGTTGAAACCCTTGGAGGAGTGAATGATAACACTTATCTACACAGAGTTGGTTGTTGGAGTCGAGGGTACAGACACTGCTGACCTGGAGACATTGTCACCTGCTCAGGGTAGGTGTCAAACAAATTAATTGTCCATAATGTTTATTTATTTTTATCTACATGGATTTTCTTCTGCTTTGTCTCTATATAATGACTTTGATTATAGTATAACCAGTGCTTAATTTGCAAAAACATAGGTGCAAGGAATCTCGTCAGGAGGCCACTGCACCTTGTGCCACACATTGCCCCTGCCAGCCCTGCCAATGATAGTAACAAAAAAAGTACTAACATTCACACTCCCCCAAATGTAAAAATTCAGACGATTCCAAGCCACCAAAGCTATATGTATGGCTTGGGTGGCAAGTAATATTGATTTTTAATGTATATCCAATTAATACATTAACTGTTTTTTGATCAACTCTAAATTAGCCAGACAGGCTTCGGTGCTGACAACTAAGTACTGGTGCCGAGCACCAGAAACTACCGGCTAACATTAGAAGCACTGAGTCTAACACTATACTTTACTTTATTTTTGAAGAATTCTGATTTAATATTCTTCTCACATAAGGCTGTTTATTACACTGTGTTGAATTTGTTTATCAAATTCACCCAATGCAGCACACAAACAAGTGTATCTTTTGACCTGCAATGTGTAGGAAGGAATGAGAAAAACTGAGCCTTTAAAGCCAATATATCTTCATTCATGTTTGTTGGAAAATAATTTGGCCTGTTTAAAGGTGTTGCTTTGACACCTAAGCTAAGTATTGTGCCTATTTTGTCTTAGATTTTTTGTTATCTGCAAATAAATGTTCATGTTGATTTGAAAATATATTGTGTAAAATAGATAGCCATGCTTACAGTATGCTCAGTTTGTGATGGTTGTTTACATCTAATGCAAGTTGACACGTGTTTGTTGATATGGATGTGTGTCTACTTTATTGAGTGTAATTTTGAGAATGTAATCCATATTATGTCTCTCATTCAACAAATAAGGCTATGCAGCAAATTTGTCTTTTTCAGCAACCAAACATGCTATATTGGTGAAGGCTATATTCATCAAGCTAAAATATAATTTGTTCATATGTACATGTTTTTATTTTTATCTTAAAGGCAATGCAATTTTTAATATTTAGTGTCACATTTTTCAAAATATAAAGTGGAATATAAGTATCATATGCACTACGTGCAAAACGAAACTATGCACTAGAGTACTGCATGTAAACTTGCTGTGCTGCATTTTCTGAATTTTAGAGAACAGAACTGAGGGGCATATTACCAACAACTAGCGATAATTTTTGTCTCTAACTTGTTTAGAGACAAAAATTATCGCCGCACATCGGCGATTTTTATCGCAGATAAACCTTGCTATTAGCAAGGTTTATCGCAAATGCGATAAAAAACGGCCGCAATGCATGAATCATGAATATCGCTGAAAAGTCAGCGATATTCATGCATTATCGAGCAAATGCTCTTAGCCATGTTATCCACCTCCCATTGGATAACATGGCTAAGAACTGCTCAGGGCAGGTGTTAGTTTTTGGAGATATTCGCGCTTAGCGCGAATATCTCCAAAAGTTGGTAATAGGAGATAGCGATGTTAGCGACTGTTTCCAGTCGCTAACATCTTGGCACGCCCACTTTGCATGTCATTAGTGATAAATATCACTGACATGCAAAGTGGGGCCCATGATGGTCGCTATCTCCTATTAGCTGTCGCTAACTGGTGTTAGCGACAGCTTGGTAATAGGGAGATCATTTTATCTCCGCTTTCTTGGCTTTTAAAGCCAAAAAAGCGGAGATAAAACCCCTTGATAATATGCCCTTGAGTCTTATCTGATAAGAGATATTGTTGTGGACCTGTGCCCCTCTGTTGTGTCACTTTATGTTGTCATGTGCCAACACATACACCTTAGCATCATATTTTGTATTCATGAAGTTGTACCTTCCTGTTCGATACGTATCAGTGATGCTGTTTTAATTTTTATATGTGTGCTTAAGATTGCAGCACACATGCAAAGAATGTAAATTTAGAATGAATGTTTAACTTTTCCCATCCAAAATCTGTTTTAAGGGAGGACTAGTGTTGAATGCTAATCTCTAGTCCTACATATTTGGAGTTATGTTTCATAAATAAAACATGTCTGCTTGCATGTGAATGTACATGGACCATCCATGTGAAGTAACCTTCAAACAAATTAAAGGAAGAGTATGATTTGTGCAGCTTTCACCTTCTATGTTATACAAAATACTAAGTTAAAATTATGTTGTATTGTAATTTATTTACTTGAGTTTTATATAGAGCTAGCTAGACCCGGAGGTATCAGAGCGCTTTACATGGGGAGAGTTACATAGGTTACAAGTTACACATTTTTGCAGAAGGTACATCAAATACAAGTTACATCCATTGGTTCAAGGCGTGTAGATGGTAAGGGGGTAATGTAAAAGGGTGACGAGGAGGGAGATTAAGCGGAGAATTGGCACAAGGAAAAACAGAGCAAGTAGGGGGAGAGAGATTCAGGGGAGAGAGAAAAGGAATGGGGGAGGCAAGCAAAGAATGGATGACGGAAGGGGTGGGGGGTAGGAGACACAGCGAGAAGACAAGGAAGTAACTGTGTCCGGCTGGGTGGGAGACGGCTCCCCGCGGTAAGGGGATCATTCCCAGTCTTCCATTTTGTGTGATTTCCTTGTCACGGTGGACTCTCTCAGTGGGTCGCTGAGACTCCAGGGCATAGATGCTGGATCCCTCCCCAACAAGGGGAGAGGAGTGCTTTGATCATGGGCACACTTAGAAGAATGAAGGGTGGAGAAGGAGGGGGAGGGGGTAGAAAACCCAATCTGAACACAGTGTCCGACTTTCGGCAGGGTAGGAGACAGTTTCCAGTGGTAAGGAGATCAATCCCAGACCTCCACTATGTGAGACTCCCTTCTCACTTTGGACTCTCTCAGAGGGGTCTCTGAGACTCCATGGCAAAAATGCTGGATCCATCCCCAACAAGAGGAGTAGGAGTGCTTTGGACAAGGGCATACTGGAGGGGGCCATAATAGGGAGTGTGCTGGTAGGGTTGCATAGGTTACAAATTGCACATTATTACAGAAAGTACGTCAATTTCGAGTTACATCGTAGGAGAATTGTGTAGAAGGGTAATGGGATAATGTAACATGGTGATGGGGAGGGAGATTGAGCGGAGCATAGGCACCAGGATAAACAAAGCAGGTAGTGGGAGAGAGATTCAGAGGAGAGAGGGAAGGAATAGGGGAGACAAGCAAACAATGAAGGAGGGAAAGGTGGGGGAGGGGGGAGGAGACACAGCGAGGAGACGAGGAAGTCCAAGCTAGACCCAGAGGTATCAGAGTGCTTTACATGAAGATCAAGGCATGTTACAGCGTTGAATCAATTGCAGTTACATTACAGTTAGATCCGTTGCTAGTGCATTCAATAAACAGAAAAACAAGATGAGGAAGAAAACAATGTCTGATGTCCAGTCAGCCCCTCTGCTCACCTTTGGGGACCATGAAATCGCCTGACCGGCGCCATTTTGAAGATAGGCAACAACACCCAGTATGTGATATTGGGCAAAAATAGCAGGGACCAGGAGTGTGAGTATAGGTAAAGTGAATGACTACTCCGAGATGGCCACCATAGTTTGTGAAGGGAGCAGGCCCATTTCTATGTCCATGCTCAGCAGATCATCGAAACCTGGAAAAGTAGCAGGCCCTTTTCTATTTCCATGATCAGCAGATCCTCCAGATCAGGGATTGGCAGTAGGAGGACGACATGGTAGTCTAATTATAGCAACAGGCCATAAACAATCAAAATGGGAGCTCACAATTGCAAACTTCAGCCCAAAAGAAGTCCGGATGTTAGAAGTCACTCCACAGGTGAGGGAGGGTAAAGCTGTTATCTCCGAGTCAAGTGACCGACCCCTGGACCTTTCACGGACCAGTAGCCAGATAGTGTGAGAGACTATGGGGTCAGTAGTTCTCCAGCCACATTGAGGTTCAATAAAAGGGCAGTAAGAGAGCCAGCGTTCTGCTCATGCACACCAAGTACCACTGGGCCAGATCACTGCAGTATGGTCCTGCACTGTACAGCAGCTAAGCCTCCTGACACCCACCGCAGTACAACTCAGGTCCGTGGGCAATCAGCGTTTCCCGCTGTTCCTGAAACAGGCCTTTCACTGTAATGCGAATAAAAAACTTCCTAGGCAATTGATATTAGGAAACAAGTCGCAAAGGGAACAGGCATGAAACAACATATATAAAAAACATTCATTTTAATGACATAAATTTGACAATATTTATAAAAATTATTTTGTGTTCTAACACAATTCCTACAATTGTACATTTAAAAAGAAACAATTCACATATAAAGTATATTTGTTTTAAAAAAAACGAGGAGAGAATCAATACAATTGGTGGCACAATTCAATTCGACAAAATAATTTTTATAAATATTGTCAAATTGATGTAATTAAAATGAATGTTTTTTATATATGTTGTTTCATGCCTGTTCCCTTTGTGACTTGTTTCCTAATGTCAATTGCCTATGAAGTTTTTTATTCGCATTATGTTTTCCCTGTCCTAGGAATTGAACATACTGTTCAGGGGGTCCTTGTTTTTCACAATTACAGGCCTTTCACTGTCCAGCGAGGCACTGCAATGTAGTCAGGCATGGGTATTGCAGCCGCCGCGACCGGATCACCGGCAGACACCACCGTGGGCCCCATGCTACAAGCAGGTCTCAGTTAGTGAGGACGCAACAGTCGCCTGTGCCCTGCGGTAAACCCTCGCAGCACTTCAACATGGAGAGCACTCCTCAGCCTGTGCATCTCTGCATTCGCTCCGTGTGCAGGTTTTCAGCAGCCCCCACAACGTCCATTCACAGCGCGGTAACCAGGCTTGCCGCGATCGCTGCTAGATACCGCGCTCAATCTCTCACCTCCTCTATTGTTGTGGTTTCATCCACACCTTTGAAATTAAATTGTACAGTTGTCTTAAATAAAAATAAGAAATGAAACTGAAAATTATTTTAGTTATGGTGATATTTTAAATATGGTCAGAATATATCTTACTATCGCATTCTGAAACAATTGTTAACATTGAAATACATATTTTGGTATTTTGAAAAAATATTTTTTGCATTCGCTTTGTAATTATGTGTTAGAGGAAGAACACATGTTTCTCAAGCTGCGGACCTGCAGGTGGTGGATCTCCTGACATTGACTTCTACCTGTCCTCCTAGGATGATAACATCCAAATTCTGGTCTTGCTCAATGATAATTCTCTAATTCTTGCAAGGGATCAATATGCTCAGTTTCAAAACAAATCAACAAATACTTCTCATCCAGCATCTGTCCAGTGAGCCCTGGCTGGTCCCAACATCGATACTGAGTGACAAATGTACGGAGTAAAGCAGCAGATTTTGGAGGAAGTCAAGTCGGAGATGAAGACATTCACGGGCCCTTAAAAAGGAGTAAAGAGGTCTCCCAGCCCAAAAAGGGCTTAACAGAGGCTATTAGAGACACCCATTCTTGGCTCTATGGAATTGGCGATAACTTCGCTGACATTGCACAAGTCATGAGGGAGAAGAGCGACCAATGACTGGCTTCTCCCCCTCCACTAGTGAAGTTATCAGCCAGCTAGGGAACTTCGATTCTTTCATTCAGGCTTTTCATTATTCAATGACGTACAAGATGGATATTTTTATTTTCACTATGAGTGCCCTCAACTGTAATTTCCTTGCTGTCTTACAAAATCAGCGGACCATTGCCAGGGGTTTCATGCAGTCTTCAGTGCACTCACTAATGTTTTATCTACCTTGTGTTCTACATTTTCTTCCTCTGCTGACTCCGAATTGGACCCAGATCCCACTACTCTTACTCCTCATGCGCCAAGATCACCACAAAATAAGCAGCATGCAGAATCATCAGAGGAGGATGGTGTAGATTTCCGTAGTTGACAGCCCAATTTAAGGGATATGAGCATTAGTGAGTTGCTTGTGATCAGGTATTTGCTAATTCCTGTGTTTGTCATCAAGCCATCCATTTGCATTCGACCTCAGTTCACTGTTGGTGCTATGGAATTTATTTTCTCCATCTATTGATGTCATGCAACAGCCTTTTTAGGTCGAGCCTACAGAGAGCATGCGCTGTCGAAAGACCTAGAGTAAACACTATACTGAGTGCAATCCCACATGCTGCTTGGGATTGGTTCACTCCTCCGCTACTCCTCTTTCCTGGCTCCTTATTGGTTACTTGTCCCATTACATAATTTCCGATTTTGCCAAGCAGCACCGACCAACTACAGCTTACTTACGTTGTAGCTGGTTAGTTCTTCCCTTTCCTGCTTGTGATTCCCCATGGTGCCCGCTTAAGGGTATGCTGTCCACATTACTTCGTTGCGCTCTAACTTTTAAAAATGCTCCATTACGTGCCCCTCCCCCACTGCTCTAACACCCGCGAAGCCGGCACTGTCTTAATTGAAGAAATCTGCTTGAGCAGGCCTCCTCCTTTGTTCCCTCTCCCTCCCCCCTCTATGCCTTTTGTGTGGCATGACAAATGAAGGAGTGCACACACATTAGTAATTTAACTAGCGTAAACAAAAAAACACCAACCTCGGACAAATGATCATTATCCACAGATCGGACTATATGTCTTGGCAGAGCAAATGTCTAAGTATTAGGCAAAACGCCACCAACATTATAAAAATCTGCACATAACGAACACAGTGTCTTTTCCCTTAGGGGTTTGAATGCTGCCCATGTTGTTGTCGAAAATCCAATCATCTGGCAATTTGGATGGTTACGTGGTATCCGGCATGGGCAACTGTTCATAGCATCCATGAACAGCATTACAGTTGGTAGAGAATGTCCCACTTTTTCGCAGTCTTGCATGAGCGACATGGGAATGATAGAAGATGGCGCCTGAATTACTGTCTCGTACTCCAGGGCGTTCCAGATGCAAACCGGCAAGCACCCTGAAAAAGTATATGATGCTGTTTAAGACTTGAGCTTCGGGTGCTTACTTTCAATCAAACATTCTATTCAGATCAGGGCCTAAGTTGATTTATTTCATAAAGTATGCTGTGCAAAAAAAGCTCACGTTCATTCATTTTGGATATACTTACATTTTGTGGAAAATTGTACTGTGTTCTTTTTCTTTATATGTTTAGGGGAATATTAGATACACTAATCAAACTTGGCATAGAATGTGTAAAGTTTCTATAATTCTTGAAAAAACAACTATAGTGCATTTTTCTGCATGTGGGTTTTCACCTTAAAATCGGAACTTGCGCACCTCCTTTAAAATATTTCAAGGTGAACCAAGCAATAGCAAATATAATAGGCCTCACCTTTTTGGCATGTTGGGTTTACTCTCGCATACATTTGTCAATGCTGTGCAGCATTGAGGAAGAAAAGGCATGCTGATTCAGCTGTAACTAGTGGGTGCATCATTCATTAGTTGTGCAGCTACGAGAAGAAGTGGGTGGCATTTTCTTTAGTTTTTTCTCACACAGACATTTTGAACTTTTTCTCAAGTTTTCTATCACACACATTCTCACGCACACGTTCTCTCACACACATGCGCCCAAGATCTCTCACACACATATTTCTCTCACACATTTCTCTTTATTACATGCTTTCTGACGCACTCACTTCTCTCACAGACACTGCTTAACACTCTCTCTCGCTTGGACTCACCTCCCTCACGCACACTCTCAGTTAGTCCTATCTGATGCGTTGCATCCCGTGTGAGCTTGGACATATTGAACAGGTGCAGCACAGGGGCTGCTTCAAATAACAGAGTAATTTATATTAAAGTTGCACTTTGGGCATATTAGGAGTGGATGACAGGATGAAATTTAGCTGGTGGTAAAAGTGCAGAATATCCATCAGGGTATAGAAAATGTACGTCTGTGTAACGCAGTAGTTGCCACAAGGCAGCTAGTAAGATATAACAAGCATTTACAAAGCAATAGGTCTCGCATTTGCAAAAGTTTAATCTATTGCCATTGTAAATGACAATGTCTTTTATTTATGAGTTGGTTTTGAAAACATCAATAATGTTTTCGTTTGTGTGGCACACCTATATATATATATATAATTCACTGAAAAAACCATAGGTTATAGACCATATATAGTTAGGAATTAGCATTTACAAAACCTTGAAAATTCACTGAAAAAACCATAGGTTATAGACCATATATAGTTAGAAATTAGCATTTAAAAAACCTTATTTTACTCACACAAAACCATTGAAATTCCATATATAGTTAGTTGCACTAACTATATATCGCGCACCCGCAATCCACTGCTGATCATGTCACATATTACATCATTCATGACATGGTCAGTGACATCACTGATGACATCACTGATGACATCTCAAATGACATCACTGATGAGATCACTGATGACATCATCCAGTGACTGTGTGTTTCTGTAAAGTTAAAATATGTTTTACATATTGAAGAATGAGTAGATGTATAAGTGTCTGGACGAAGGATTTAGTAGGTGCATGACTGAATGTATGAGTGAGTGATTAAATGTGTCTCACTGAGTGCATGGGTTAGTGACTAAACTGTCTTAATTTGTGCATCATTATGTCTGTTGTTCTGTAAACTGCTGCATGTGTTGATCAGTAGCTATATGATTAACTATATGGGTTATTGATTGATTGTCTAAGTATTTGTATGGGAGACTGAGTGTGTGTGTGGCTGGCTGGGAGGTGTGTGACTCTGTGCAGATCAATGTGTACTTGTATCAATGATTGTATAAGAAAGTAAGTATGTGTTAGTATATGTTTGAAAATGTAAGGTGCTCTATGTTTAACTGTATAGACAAGAAAATGGAAGTGTGATTGATTCTTTACAGGACTGACTAGGTGTGTGAGTAACTCCATGGATGAGTGGCAGAGTGTGAGTGTCTGTATAGGTGTATGAGTGCATATGATAGTGTTGTAAAGATGAGTGATTGTATGTATGAATGATTGTATGGGTGAATGAGTGAAGGTGTGTGTAGATGTAGGAATCAGTGAGTACGTATGTAGTAACTAGTATTGGTGTGTCAATGGTTTCAAAAATTATACTCTGTATTTAACACTGGGTGAAACAGAGGTTATATTAAAATGTGAGGAGATGCATTGTATTGTCACATGAATGATATCATCAGTGATGTGGTCATTGATGTCAAATGAGATGTCATCAGTGATCTCATCAGTGATGTCATTTGAGATGTCATCAGTGATGTCATCAGTGATGTCACTGACCATGTCATGAATGATGTAATATGTGACATGATCAGCAGTGGATTGCGGGTGCGCGATATATAGTTAGTGCAACTAACTATATATGGAATTTCAATGGTTTTGTGTGAGTAAAATAAGGTTTTTTAAATGCTAATTTCTAACTATATATGGTCTATAACCTATGGTTTTTTCAGTGAATTTTCAAGGTTTTGTAAATGCTATTTCCTAACTATATATGGTCTATAACCTATGGTTTTTTCAGTGAATTTCAATGGTTTTTTAATAGCAAATATCAAAACCTTTACAATGTATTCTTCTTGAAATCGAAAAATATTTTTTACATGTTTTTAATACAATTTTTTTTAAATTATTTTTATTGTTTCGCTCCCGGTACGCGAACCGGTTAGCTTCCCGTTAGCTCAATTCGGAGCCGCGACCCGGTCCGCGAACCGGTAAACGTTCCGTTTGCGCAACTGTCGCGTTAGAAAACAACATCGTGACGCGTCGCGTCAGCATGACGTTTCGCGTTGTCGCGTGATACGTCATATGACGTGCTACGTTACGCTGCCCAGAACGCTTCCCGGTTCGCGGACCGGGCGCTACCCACGCAAAAAAAACAAAAAAAAAATTTGTTTTTTTTTCCCCGCGGGGCCCTTTTAAAACCTCCACATTAAACCTAGGGGGTCAGGGAGGAGCTAGTATGCCCCCTTATGGTTATTTCCCCCTTTGTTTTGGCCTCCTCTTGTCTCTCAATCCTACCGAGAGACAAGATGGCGGCCGCTCCGGACTGTTTAGAATGTTGACAGACACCGGAGAACCAATCAGCTTCGCTACGCGAAGTTCCGATACGCGTAAGGTCCGCGAACCGGGGCGCTGCCTGGTCCGCGCTTACAGATATATATCTTTTTTTAAACGTTAATTTCTCAAAATCCACTGGAGCACATATATTGAGACCTACAAAAGGCACATCGGGCTACCAGTCCCTACAATTTTCCCAAGTTTCGTGCAAATCCATTCAGCCGTTCGGGCTAAAAGTGAGGCCAACCGCCCTATGGAAAACTCAATGTTAAAAACACGTTTCGGGACCCCCTTTTTTTCTCGACCCCCCCTGGACGAACCCCCCCCAAATTTCCAGGGGCTGCTCAGAAACAAAATGTTCCATTTTCCTGAAAATTTCAGCCAATTCCGTCCACAAACGCCAAAGTTATTAGACATAGAATTTTCAAAAATCCCATAGAGAAAAAATCCTAACTATATATACCTACTGGCGACCGCCAGTAGGTAATATATGCATGATACGACAAGTAAATTGGTTCTACACAAGACAGTCTTCAGGTGCTCATAATCGGCCGATCATGACACCCATAAAAATATAATTTCTGTGCCACCATACATTTATGATTGCACCTGAGGTAGAGGACAGCTGTGGTCTTACAGATCAAAACAAAATGGGAGGTACCCTCTGAACCAATATGGGACAGAGTAAACAAGATTAAAACGAAACAAAGTCCCTTATAAAAAAAAAATATGTACTAAGTCGTAATACCGCCTGCCACAGTAAAACTATCGGAGGTAGTAGTCGACTTACAAATGACATAGAAACCATTAATAACTACTCTTACAATAAATGTCTAAGGGATATAAAGAACGTCAGTTGAAGCTCTGTGTACGTCACCACAAATTTAAAAAGCAGTAAAAACACTAAGGAACAATTAAAACCATCAGTTTATTTCTTAAAACAATTTAGAACAAATCAAGGCTTAGCCTACAAGTCAATACAGCATACAGTCATTTAAATCACAAATTTATACAGAATACACATTTTATAAAAAAAACAAAAGTCGACGCGGCGTTTCGGTGCTTTATGGGGATGAGAAGACCTTCTTCAGGATGGTTTTTATCGCTCAAATTTTGAGAGAATAGTATGAACATTTGCACATGGTGCCAACGCGATACGGCTACTTGAACATTTAGCTTCGTATCTTGTAGTTTGGTTAGAGTTTATTAAACGTCCACCTGTGGATAAGAATTTCATTGGTGTAGATAAATGCTGTACCAAGGATTACCACCGTATGAATAAAAATGGAAAACGGATCAACACGATCGTGCTCTTATTAGATTGATAAGCACGATCCCATCATGGAGTCACGTTGTTAGAAAATCATTAGACTGCAAAAACAGTTTAGTAGAGGGAACGCCTTGGTGCTTGTCTCTTCTGCCGCTATTAGTATCTTCACATTAAGGCATTAGTCTTATTAGAAATCAGCGGCATCCCTGTCACCGGGTCTTGGTACAGCTGTACCAAGACCCGGTGACAGGGAGGCCGCTGATTTCTAATAAGACTAATGCCTTAATGTGAAGATACTAATAGCGGCAGAAGTGACAAGCCTCATGGAGTCACGTTGTTAGAAAATCATTAGACTGCAAAAACAGTTTAGTAGAGGGAACGCCTTGGTGCTTAATGGTTTCTATGTCATTTGTAAGTCGACTACTACCTCCGATAGTTTTACTGTGGCAGGCGGTATTACGACTTAGTACATATTTTTTTTTTTTTATAAGGGACTTTGTTTCGTTTTAGTCTTACAGATCACTCATAACTAGCCCAATGGATTTTCATGCTAAGCATATGAGGCAGAGGTGGGCCTAAAAGAAACTAATGAAAGGGCAATCTTGTAAGCCTATGGAATCACATTTTAACATTCTGGAGAATCAGAGGAATTACCAAGATGAAGACTTCAGTTAATAGAATGGTATAATTGTAAGATGCAGTTTATCTGAAGGAGTAGCTACCTACAAAAGTGGGAAAACCTGTAAGATGAAGTGAGCTGGAATCAGCAAGGTTCCTGGTGCACTGAGGTTACCTTAACAGCCAGGGGATAAGGGTGACACAACAAGGGAAATAATATACCCCGTACTGTGGAACGAAGAAAAGCTATTGTTGGACATACGATTAGCAATTCTACTTTTCTTCTTTATGTCCAAACAGATAATCTCATTGATTGAGTAATGTCATAAATACAAAAGCATAACACATAGGTGCTCAAAGAAGAAGTGGGCTCATCGAGAGGTAAATATTTTACGAGGACTATGTTTTAAGTAGAGGATTGTATTCCTTCGTCCGCCGAACAGTTTAGCCACTCATTTTGAAGGAGGGTCCGCCGAACAGTTTAGCCACTCATTTTGAAGGAGGGGCGAAGGCAGTGAAATCTAGATAATTCACCCTGACCAGAAAGAAATTCTCAAACAAATGTTTCTTTGGGAAAAAACACAATCTTCGGGGAATGTTTACCAACAGATACAATGTTGACAATCTAACAACCTTACAACTTTGTGAAGTAGAAATGTTGTTAGTTTTACAAAACTTCACTAGCAAACTATTGGTACCCCATAATATTTTTTTTACTTGTTTTTATTGTAATTTTTTATAATTCAAAGACACACATACCAAATCCTATAATGAATACTTTGGAGCACCTGCTGGTCCTGCATGCTCTGCCAAGTCGATCCCACTGTACTGTCCAACTCAAGGAGACCGGGCATCAGATGCCAAAAGACCTACCTTCTCCAGAAAGTACTATAGAATGGAACAATCGTTAGTGCCTTATAGAAGATATGCTGTTCCTCATTGTGTTGAATTAAGGTGGACAGAAAATTACAGAAAAAAGTAGCTCAGCCTTTATTCCTTCAAATGCTTGTAAAGTATGTCAGTGAAGGTATCCGGATGTATGTCAAGGAGATTCCTGGGTGAGTGGTGTAATTAACACACATTTACATATTCACTTTCTGATTGACAGGGACTTAACAGATAACTTGGCGAGTGCATGTTTTCTTCTAGACAATTCTGCAGTGTTTTTTTCCTTTTTTAGGTTCCCAGAAAAATAGTACTCATTTTGAAAACTTTGCTAAGATAAAAGGTTGAATCATACCACTAGGCATTAAACCTATGGCCATAATGGCAAACATAGACCTTTGCAGTGGAGGAATTACTCTGCTATGCCACCAGACTCGAACTTTACAAAGCAGGGTATACTGAGTGAAGAACCGTCATGTGCGTCCCCACTAGCACATCTTCCAGGCACTTAGCCACAGCCTTTGTTCAAAAAGAAGAACTACTGTTGGGACTCCTTTTCCCCTCCTTCCATTGAAGAACCAACCAGTGGTTAATTTAAAAAAAGTCAGTGCTGGGTTTGTGGTCAGGACGGAGCTTGCACCAGCCCATTTCTCGTGTTAGCGCGGCCTAAATCAGAACCAACTGCTGACTATGAAACTGGGGAAATGATGTGGCGTAATGGCCAGATCTGGAAACTTCGGACCTGGGGTTCCAAGTTTGAGTCTGGAGTCTCAACATCCAGCTAATCACTGAACAGTCGATAATGACTTCATCTTCCTGTGCCTACCATAAATGTCCTTAAATGGTGATCATGAAAAACGCTGGTGTGGATGATTAAGTGCCGTTGCTGAGCACTGGAAAGCACTGGCTCAAATTAAGCTGACCGAAGGACATAAATATATATACGTGGATATCTTGTCTTGGCTGACCTGAATAATCTGACCCAGGGGACAGAAATAGCCTTCCACTTCTAAAGGAATTTTCTACTGCAAATCCCGCGGAGTTTTTGAAACCTATTCTGTGTGCTTCAAATTAACAGAAATAATGCATCTGTTTTGAACTCACTGCTACCAGAGGCCTATTCTGCCTTGGCAAATTGAAATATTTAGCTTTAATCTGACATATAGACAGAAGATGAGGTTTGGAAAGTTCATCTATGAAGCAAAACTATTTTTATGTTATTCTTGAATGTGCTTACAAGGAGACATGGACCTGAATGGATAACGGGGCCTATCAATCTTTAAGAATAAGATTAATAGAACTTCTCTGCAGATACATTCTAATTCTGAAGATTTCAGACACAGATGGCAAAATTATCGTATTTAAAATGCTTTAACTGTTATTCACAAGCATATAGAAACTGCATCTGCTTTGCCATTTCTTATGAAGAGCCTGTGTTAGTTTAAATAAAGCCCGAGTAGGATTGCACTTTTTGGAGTGCCTTTGATGGGCTCAGCTGTTCTTAGATTTAATCACTGGTTTCTATTTTAGCTCTTTTCCTGCTAAACACGGATGCAACCGCTTTATTTCTGGGGCTCAATAATGTTTTTCATGTTACAAGGGCAATTCGCCTCCGTACTACTATAATATAATTTCTCTCGGTTTTGGGACATATCTCAGGCCTCCTTCCACTGCAAAAGAGAGAAACGTAGTAGCGTTTCAGTAAATTCAGCTATGATTATTGATGAAAGTTTAATCACATTTACTGCCTGGAGATGAGCACATCATTTTAAAACATATTCTGAGTGGAGGGCAAGGCTAATATGTCAATGTATTCTAAGTTTTGTACACTTTTGCATGTGCAACAGATTAAATATACTAATACAAATATATTACAAAGGGAAGTGAGGTGTGGCTGGATTGATAATTCTCACACTGCAACACCCAGTTTAGTTTATCGCTAGGGATGCCAGAATTTCCAAATAATAACCAAGGAGGATCACGTAGATGGGAGTTTAAAGGTGATCTCGTTTTGGGAGTGAAATGAGTTCAATAAGAAGCCTTGGTAAACCAATATTTTTGGTATTGGTTTCCAGCCTTTTCGATGCTTGCTTTGCTTTGGCATGGATTTTGTAAAACCTTATTGCTGGAGGAGGACCCGGGACCTTGCTAATATAAAAACGCCTAAAGCAAACATATGTTTGTTCTTGAAGTGGGCTGACTATGCACCCCATCCTGCATACTGTAGAGGACGGAAAACAGAGGATAGGACAGAACCAATAAACAAAAAGGGCTGGCTGATGGCTTTATAAGTAATTCATTATAAATAAGCTTTTAGTAAAATCAAAAGGTATTGGCTGACGCCAAACCTAAAACAAGCATTGGCATAGCCAACAGGTCTTGCCTTTGGGAATTTATAAGAGATTATTGAGGAGATGTCCTTGCCTGTTCCTAAAGGTGTTATTTAAGAGTTAACACATTTAATATAGAGTCCTTAGTTTTATATGGCACTTGCTACCCCCGATGAGGTGCAGAAGTGTTTTTCGGTAGGTAGCACACTACTCCGGAACCCAAACAGGATTAGGGGAGCATTAGTATAAAGAAATATGAAATTAATTCGAGCGGTGGGCATGTGGGTCTTTTATTTTGATAGAAAAGGTTAGTGGAGCGATAGGAGAGAGAAGGGTCTAAAACGTGTTTTTTGGAGCTCATTGCAGTAGAAGGAGGAGATTTGGGGTGAGTAAAGGGGAGGTGGCGGATAATCTCGCTAGTCTGAGGTCCCTGTAGAAACCACAGATGCCCTTGAAATGTGGATGTCCCCAAAGACCTGGTTACAGAACCAAGGTGTGTTGTTGGGTCAAGTTTATGCTATGTGCTATGTGCACTCGCTACAATAAATCGCTTCGTAACTCGTTAACTCGTAATAACGAGGCGTGCGCTGCGTAAAAGGTGAAGAATATATTAAGCTATAATTGGCAATGATTTTTAAAAGGAAAAATAAATAAATGTTACATCGGGAATTGACATTGTGGGAGTGTTAAACAACACTATATTATTTCACTCACTGTTCAATACGGTAGTTATAAAGCAGTATGAGCAGTGCTTTAAATGGGAAAAAATAAGTGCAGGTACTCATTAAAATGAGCTAGAGTTGTAGTGAGTGGGTGGGGCTGGGTGAATCTAGGGGCAGGGCTAAGGGCAAGACATAATGATAATTAACAACTTCCATAATAGTTGCAGCATACACCAAAACACATGATAAATGTGTTTATTTAAACAAAGCAGGTTAACTCATTATACAAAATGAAAGAGAAATGTGATAATACGTTAACTTTTCCTTTTTTTTGCAATAGTTGCACCTTCTTAATGCCATACTGTTAATTGATGATGTTTGGCACAATACTATATATTTTTGAGCATGTGAGTAGGAAGAAACTGAAAATAACCCCACATCAAACCAAAGCTCTTATGGCAACTAGCAAATGAAGCAAATCATCATGACCCTCCCCAGAAGATATCTCTTGTCTCTTCCATCGATCTATCCAGTCATCCTTTCATCCTACCATTTACCTGCTGATGTCCACCATTTACCCTTTACATTCTGTCATCTATTCGGTTTTTCATCCATCATTTAGTTTTTCACCATTCCGTCTGTCCACCCTTCATATCCAAACCTATCCATCCATCCTTAAACCTATCCATTCATCCTTTCACTCATCCATCTCTTTATCCACCCTTTCACTCATCCATCAATCCTTTTGCTCATCTATCCATCAACCCTTTCACTCCTTTATACCATCCATTCAATACCTCCTTTCACTCATCCATCATCCACCCTTTCATCCATCCTCCCTCACTTCCATTCATCCATCCAATCTTTCACTTACACATCCATCATCCGCCCTTTTATCCAATGATCCACCCTCTTTCACCCATACATCCATTCACTCATCCATCCATTCACTCATCCATCCATCAATACATCCACCCTAGCTCACTCATCCATCCACTCACTCACCCACCCACCCACTCACCCACTCACTCACCCACTAACATTCCCTACTACGTTATCCATGAACCTTTGTCACCACAGACATGTACACACAACGTGCCACCCATTTTCTTTAAAATACCTCCTGAGCATGCCTTGATTCTCTCTCTCTTGCGCGTTTTTCTTACAAAACCAGTCATACAAATGCAGGCACACTGGGTAATTGAGACATTTTTTTAGGAAGGTGGGTTTCTCAGTGCAGAACGCTGTTAGATTAGCACTCAAAGAGCCTCTTCCATCGCATTGTCTGTGTTGTATCTTAGTATAATCTTAATGACGCTGTAATATTCCGAGTGTCACTCTGAGCTCACTGGATTCCAGAGTGTGGAATCCAGGGAGCAGTCCAAGCATATACAGTTGCTGAAGAAGTTGTCCATGGATCGATCTGGGGTTGTTATATACTAATAAACTACCTAAAATACTTCAACCGCTGTACATCTGATCTTTACAGTGGCCACGAGGATGGGATCTATATAAGGTATCCATTTTATGAAGACCAAAGAAGCGGAATTACTTGTGGACTGAAGAAGTGGAATTTCTTTTGGAAGTCCCTCTGCAACAACCCCGGATTGAAACTGAACAGGGTATGAACTTTTAAAATTATATATTACCAAAATGTTCCTTTTAAACATCGTTTTGAATCATTTTGAAACAGCGCTGATACATCGATGCCACCCTCAAAACTTTAAAACTTTAATTATATCTCGTAATGTCTTAAAGGAAATTTTGATCGAGTACTAAAAAAACCCTCGTTTAATGAAAATAAACAAATTCTATGAAAGTACGTCATGGCAACCATTTAATTTTGTACCCAAGCAAAGCATCGTAACTGAACTTTTGTTCATACCTTCAAAAAATGCCGTGTTGATTTCAGACATTTCCACATCACGTCATAACGGGACCAAATTACCCGTCACGGCTTTCTTCTGTGTAATGCGACGCCTGTGAAGCATCACGTCAACACGTCAGAGACGCTATCCACGCACTGCGGCGGCCATCTTAAATCACCATAGTAACTGCCCAAAACAAGTATTGTCGGCTTCGATTTCAACTTTCAACACAAATTGGATGTAAACACGACGGTGATTACAGAAATAAAATAAAAGCGACAACGACACAAATTGGATGTAAACACGACAGTGATTACAGAAATAAAATAAAAGCAGCAACGACACAAATTGGATGTAAACACGACGGTGATTTCAGAAATAGAATAAAAGCGGCAGCGACGCATGAAAATTACTAATAAAAAACTACATGCATTAAGACAAATTACACATGCATCAAAACGAGGGTACAACTAATATTTACAAATGAAAACAAATGAAAAAGAAAATATTTGAACATCCAACATTAATGGAACTGTAATGAAATAATACATACTTCAGCCACAATTGAACAGTAAGCTTTATTGATAAAACATTGTCAACGGTGACTATATTAAGACTACTTTATTGAATTTCATTTATGTTAAAAAAAAAATTTCATTATTTGAAATTCAATTATTGTATGAACATGGATGTTTCCTCTTCTGTAGTTGCTCCTCCCAAGTTTTTACAATGTCCTGGTCCTCCTACCATGAATTTGGAAGATTGGTCAGAGTCTTTCGAAACCTATTTAGAGGCAATTGGTGGAGATGTATTTCTACCATCTAGAAAATTAGCCCTATTAAAACACAATTTGGGAGTTGAAGGAAGGAAGGTTTTAAAAACTTTACCCATAAACAATCGTGTTGTTTCAACAGTTGCTGACAATGATCAGACTAGTGAAACTAGTGAAACAAGTTCAAACGATACATCTATTGATATATATACTGAAGCTTTAAAAGCTTTAGAGGAAAACTATGGAAAGAAAACTAGTATTGTGGTTGAAAGACACAAATTTTTCTCTAGAGCACAAATGCAAGGTGAAAATGTACAACATTATGTAGCTTGTTTAAGAAACGTAGCTATCACTTGTAAATTTAAAGATCTACATGAAGAGATTATCAGAGATCAATTTATAAATAGGATTAAAAATATAAAAATTCAAGAGCGCTTACTTGAGCTCAAAAATCCATCCTTACAGAAAACACTTGATACTGCTAGAAAAATGGAAAACACTTCCCATTATGTAAAAGAATTGAGCTCTTTACCACAAAAAGACAAAGACGAATCCGGTAGTATAAACGCCTTGAGTAATGGAGAATCTTCTTCCAAATGGGAATCCATTTTTCCCCAATTGTTTAGTAAAGACCTAAGGTGTTTGGTCAAATTTGAGCATAAAATAATATTGAAAAAAGACAGTGTACCTGCGGTACATAAGGTAAGAAATGTACCATTTACCTTAAGAGAACCTTTAAAAGAAGAATTGAATAGATTGTGTAAAGCCACAGTTATAGAACCTATTGAGGCATCAGATTGGCTTAGTCCCGTTGTTTTGGCCCGCAAATCCAATGGCAAAATTAGGATGTGTGTGGACCTGAGAGATTTAAATAAAAACATTTGGATTGATCGACATCCTCTACCACATATCAATGAGATGATATCCAGTATTAAAGATGTCATGTACTTTTCGTCAATCGACTTATCGAATGCATATCACCAAATCAAATTGCATGCTGAATCCAAGCATCTAACGTCATTTATCACGCCTGAAGGTGCTTTTCAATATCTCAGAATGCCATTTGGATTGGCATCCGCATCTTCAGTATTTCAGAGAGTCATGTGTAGTATTTTAAAGGATGAACCAAATGTAAGAATATTTCAAGATGATGTTCTTATTTGGGGGAAAGATGCATATTCTCACGACAAAGCAGTACACAATGTTCTGCAGAAACTACAACATGCTGGTTTGACTGTATGTGGTGAAAAATGCAAATTTGGAGTGAAAGAAATAGATTATCTAGGACACACAATTTCCAATGAAGGTGTTAAACCTAAAATAAAATTATTAGAAGCCATTGAAAAAGCACCTCATCCTATCAATAAAGACCAATTACGGTCATTTCTAGGACTTGCAGAATATTATTCTAAATTCGTCCCAAATTTTGCTGATAAAGTATATACTTTAAGGGTGTTGATGAAAAAAGGTGTTTCTTTTGTGTGGTCCACATCATGTCAACAAGCATTTGACAATATAAAAAAAAAAACATCACTAGAGCAGTTGCTCTTAAACCATATGATCCAAATCACAATTCCATAATTGTTGTAGATTCTAGTGCATACGGATTAGGCGCAGTTCTAATGCAAAAGCATAGTGGAGTTGAACGCATAATAGCGTTTGCATCTCGTACGTTGAGAGGTGCTGAACCTTCGTATTCAGTAATTGAAAAAGAAGCGCTAGCATGTTGGTGGGGTGTAGATCATTTTAAAACTTTCATTTGGGGAACTGCATTTGAATTGAGAACTGATCACAGACCTCTTATTGACATTTTTACCACAAAGGGTGCCTCAAGAGCTACGCCTAGAATAGCTAAGTGGTTGTACAGGTTACAAGGATACAATTTTCAAATTAACTATGTTCCTGGTCACAAAAATATCAATGCAGACTGCTTATCAAGTCTTCCATTACCCAGTGACAAGGATCAAGCAATGGAAGATAATGATGAATGGTTAGTTGCCAATATTGAAGAAGCGTGTAACAATGCATTTAGTAAACAAGAATGGGTTCAAGCTGTGGCTGATGACAATGTGTTGCAACAAATCATTAATAATCTTCATCTTGGTGTTGATTTATCAACTTTGGATAAGTCTATTCTGGCTGATTATAAAATGATTTGGCATGAGTTATCTTACAATGATGGCATACTTAGGAGAAGCGATAGATTAGTAGTACCTTTAACATTACAGGATAAAATGTTATGTTTGTTACATGAAGGTCATAGTGGAATGACTAGCATGAAAAGGAGAGCTAGGAATGATTTTTGGTGGGTCGGTATGGATAAAGACATAGATAGATGTGTTCGAAATTGTTTAGCATGCATGTGTAGTGATAAATCTTACAAATCTCAAGAAACCACTATTTCTGCATCTGTTTTTCCGGATGGACCTTGGGACAAAGTCGCCATCGATATTTGTGGTCCATTTCATGTTAGAGGTTTTGAAAATAAGTTTGCAGTCGTTTTAATGGATTTTCACTCCAAGTGGCCAGAAGTAGCTTTTGTAAAGGACATTAAGACATCCAATATAATTGAATTTTGTGAGGACATTTTTCGTAGAGAGGGTTATCCGAGCATGATCTTATCGGACAATGGTCCACAGTTTTTGCTGAAGAATTTTCTGTTTATTTAAACCAAGTTGGTGTAAAACACATTACCACCTCAGTATATAATCCAAGAGAAAATGGTTTAGTGGAAAGGTTCAACCGCGTGTTGAAAGAATGTATTCAACTTGCCAACAATAATGACGAAAATTGCAAAAATGCTGTTAAAGAAATGTTATGGTGCTATAGAAATACTCCTCATACTGCTACAGGAAAGTCTCCCTTTTCCCTGTTAAAAGGGCGAGTGGCTGGATCTAAAGTCAAACCAAAATGGATGTCAAGAGATCAATCAGAAAAAATTGACAGTAAAAAATTATTGTATAAAGTGCAACAATATCAAAACAAATATGTACAAAATCACAATGTCAAAATTAATCATAATATCAGAGCATTTAAAGTGGGTGATTGGGTACGATCACAGATAATGGGGAATCGAAAACCTGGTTATTCCAAGTGGTCTAAACCCAAACAAATCATATATGTATGTGGAAACAAGGTGAAATTAGATGATGGGAAGCAATGGAATATAAGAAGTATAACGAAATGTAATGATCTGGAATGCAAACATATTAATGGTCAAGGAAATGGTTCTTCCAAAACAATTGTTGCAAAAAGGGAAATTGTGCCTATTTCTACATCTGTTTCTGCATCTGTTTCAGCTAGGCCCAAGTGCAAACCATTGTGGATGAAGGATTACATATGTTCGTAATTTAATGCATCAAAAGTGCATACAAAAGAATTGTAAGTTGGAATCACTATATTTATGTTTTCTTTTAATTCTTAGCACATGTGTATATATAATTTTATTTTATTATAGGAAAGGAGATATGTTGTATCTTAGTATAATCTTAATGACGCTGTAATATTCCGAGTGTCACTCTGAGCTCACTGGATTCCAGAGTGTGGAATCCAGGGAGCAGTCCAAGCATATACAGTTGCTGAAGAAGTTGTCCATGGATCGATCTGGGGTTGTTATATACTAATAAACTACCTAAAATACTTCAACCGCTGTACATCTGATCTTTACAGTCTGGGCATTAACCCTCTGATCCAGAAAGTACAGGAAGTGTGAGAATCCGCCGCCCATGCTACTGCTAAAATGTATATGTTTGAAGTACTTTTCACTTCCTGAAGTGCTGCGCTTTGAAAATCACATGCGCACGCTAGCAGGTAGAATGAATCTCCACCCTGCTTTGTCTAGCACAGCGTGACAGTGAGCACCTCAAATTATTCAAGTGAGCCCTTCCGATTAGCTCAGCAGGGGCTCAGATGGGGGCTACAGAAGTGGCGCCTTGGCTGACAGAAACGTCCCCACCTTCTCATTCGCACTCTCAGCCAGGGACCTCCCTTGTCATGAGTACCGGTACTCTCCTCTGGCAGAAGAGAAGTGCCGGTACTCAGAGTGACAAATCTAAGAAGTGCCAGTACTCCGTACCGGTGAGTATTGGCCCATTTAAAGCACTGAGTATGAGAGAATATTTTATCACTGAGAGTTGAGTTTCTTCCACTGCCCATAATGTCCAAATTAAGCAGAAACGACGGGTCAACGAATGCAGCATGTCTCACTCCAAAGCAGACATGCTAAAAAACATTATTCGTCAACGGAAGTGGCAGAGCAGTGAGTAACTCTTGTATAACTCACTGGACAATCTCGTGAGCTTGTTTATTAAATGCTTGTCAAGTAAAAGAAATCTTTCCCAGGTCTTTCCAAAAATCCCTTCTGTGGCTTCGAATTGTGACTCCTTTTGCACAAAAATACCTTTACTAGTTTACGTCATGTAATTTATCTTGGCCGGCCCGGCCTTGTGCCTCAGTGGGTGTGTCCATATTTCTGTTTTATGTAACTAAATGTGTCTGTGCATGTGTACCTTCTTTCTGTGTTTTAATATGTGCCTGTCTGTGTGCAACCGCGTTCTCAGCAAGTGCCTGTTACTGACTGCGTTTATGTGCCTGTGTGTCTTTGTGTTTACTCGTAGGTGCCTGGCCATGTGTAGTGTGGATGCGTATGTGGCTGCGCACTTGTTTGAACATGTGCATGTATGTGCATAGTTCTTTCTGGGTGTACTTTGCCATGTCTTTGTGCGTGTGACATTATATGGGCGTGCGACCGTGCTTGGCTATGAACACGCTTGTAGGGTTGCCTGTGACCCTGCCTTTGTGTGTATGAGAGGCTGCATGTGCCACACAGAACACGACTGCTAGTGCTTGAAACTGTGCCTGTGAGTTTGCTTGGCCTATGTAACTTTCTGCATGTATGCGCGTCAAATTACGTTTCGACATGTTCCTCTGTGGAACTGGGGGCTGGCTCATGGCTGAGTTGAAGCAAGGCAGGTTAGGGAAGAGCAGGAAGAATTTGGCAATTACGCGTTGTGCATTAATTTAAACAAGTGGAAATACGGACCATTAACTTGATGCCAAACTAGTCCAGCTGTAAACTGCCCTCTACATACGTGAGACAGCCACAGCCACTGTAGCTCACTCTTCTCGGACTCAGTAAGTGGCTTGCAGCTACCCGACTGGGGCAAACATTTCCACAGGCTGGATGGGGCAAGAGTTGCGGCTTTAGTACCGGTTTATGTCAGTGAAATGCTGTTCATGCACTGCTGGCCGTTATTATGGTAAATTGCACTGCTTGTGCACCGTGTTATCCTCTCCCCCCCCGCCTCGCGCGGCAGTGGGAGCGGAGGGGGGAGGGCGTGATTCACTCGCGGGAGTGATAATTGCTGCCAGATGGTGGCGCGCGCTCCCGCAAGTGAATCTCCTGACGTGCACGCGTTGCCATTGAAGGCAATGGAACGCGTGCACATGCTTGGCTGAAAAGCCTAAGCGATCAGAAAAGGTATTGTTCCTTTGCAATGCATGCCAATTTGCTCAGGCCTTAAAACGTCTCTGTGCAGAAGTAAACAACTTACTTCATCGGGTCTAGTGGAGATGTACATAAACCTTGATCATTCTAAAGAGAAGATTCTAACAGCCTGATAAGAATGACCTAAGAGGACTGAAGCAGCCTGTTTCAACCGGGCAGAACGCAGGTCACTGGCACAAGTGGTACATTGGAAGAGAGGTCGGTGTGCTGCTCATTTTATTTAGAAGGACGTAAAGGATGCACCGCGCTGCATGGGAGTCCTGAGATGCAGGGGGGGCCTTGTCCTCAGAAGGCCTCGCTCAGCCCAAGGCCTTTCTGAGGCAGCCAGCCAAAGCGGCATCTTATCTTTACATGTTGCACTGCTGCATACTATAACATACTCTTCCAAACAGGGCTTTAAGTGGGCCGGGTCTCACCAGGTCTGAGCACCGGCAGTTCTTTTAAGGGGGCCTCAAAACAGGTCTCTATCTGGCTCTGTTTTGTGCCCTTGCACAGGTGAGCCGTTTTTTTCCAGACTGCAGTGACAGCAGGCACATCATGTGCGCATGCTGCTCTGCTCACCTCTCACTGGTGGAGAAGTTACGGCATGACGTCATGCCTGGTGAGCGTTGTAAGGGAAAGGAAATCCTTTAAAAAGTCAATTTCTCTCTGGATTTCCCTTCTCTTTTTGAAACTCAGGAGCAGCAACATTGTGGTGGTGTCACCAGGGCTTTAAGTGGAAGCCTTCTTAATATTATATACAAGAAATAGTTGCTGCTTATTTATCTTATTCAACTAACAACCAGTGACAAAGGCAGTACTCCTGACTTGTTGTAGGTATGATGTTACTTGTTGGATGCAATAACAGAAACCGCAAAACACAAGTCGGGCGGCACACTATGCTAAGCACAATTTTTTTTGCTTATGTGTTTTCAAGCCACGCCCTCAATTACATTGACCACACCCCTTTGAGAGACCCCCTTTAGCCTTTCCTTGGTTAAAACAGCAAACTGCAGGCCAGACCCGGAACACACAGCAAGGGGCAGTCCTTTCCTTCAGTCTCTTCAGTTGTTTCTTCCTTGGCAAAGGTTCCTCTTGACCACAAAGTAGCTCCAGTCTTATTCAATCTTGATCAAATCATTCTCCAAAGTTCAGGGGCTTCATCTCTCATAGTTATACCCCTCGATGGCTTTGAAGTCTTTGTATTCAGGGGGCACTGACCCCTATTCAAACCAGTTCTGGGTGCCTCCCTGCCATGACACCTTCTTCTTTGGATTAGTGGGGGTCTGGATTCTCCATCACTCAGCAGGAGATGGGACACTTGTTTTATAGCAGCAACCCAGGCCTCTTCACCTCTAAGGGCTACTCCTCCCCCTACACTCCAGATGCAGGTCAGCCTGTTGCTGTCTCACCTCCTCCCCTGGGTCAAGACATTCCCTAGATCCTATCGCTTTCAAATCCAGACAGTCAATCCACAACCAGGCAGAGTCACACAGAAATGTTAGACCACAACAATCAATCCACTTCTAAAAGTGTGACTTTTAATCACACAATGCAAAAACCTCCTTCATAAAAAGATGTGTTATTACATTGTGAGTTCAGGCACACTAAATTTCAACTCTCAATCTTAAGCCTTTGGGAAGATAGGCTGGAAAACATATCACACAACCTTCCCATTCTACCCTATGGGCAAGATGGCCTTGCAACATTGGAAAACAAAATGGAAATTATTTCACTGTCAGAACATGGTACACACCTTAGTACATGTCCTACCTTTCACATGCACTGCACTCTTCCCAGGGGGTACTCTGTATCTACAATAGGGGTGTCTGATGTGCATAGGGAGGGAAGGGTAAGGTCTGGCAAGTGGGTGCACTTGTCAGAACAACAGGGCTGAGTTCCCTTTTTAAGGCTACTTGTGTGGGTGGCACAATTAGTGCTGCAGGCCTACTAGTAGCATTTGCATTACCAGCCCTGGCACACATAGTGCACTTTACAAGGGACTTTACTAGTAAGGCAAACATACCTATCATGGACAACCAGTTACCATTACACTTTATACAAGGAGCACTTGCACTTGACACTGTTTAGCAGTGGCAAAGTGTCCAAAGCATCTAAGTTGGCAACACAAAATCCATCACAGCACCAAAACTAGAGGAGGTAGAGGCAAAAAGACAGTGGTAATCACGCCAAGAAATGCCAGGTCAAACAAATTGCCATTAGAAATTCTTTCAAAATTGAGGGCCTCGCTATAAATAACGTTCTTATTAAAACCTCAGCTTATGATGGTGATGTTCTCCTATATGTTGGTAATCCTCAGTCTTCCATTTATTAATAAATGTAATCAACACTCACTTGCAGATTTCAGTATATACACTGAATGCTAATAAAACAGACTTTTTTTCTTTAAATGTTCATTATACTCCTGGTATTCTCCCAAACAAAGAAATTCTTTGGCAAAAAGATAAACTTAAATATTTTGGTAGACTTTTTTCCCACTCCATAAAACAATCAATGTCTTTAAATTGTGATTCTATACCAGACATATTGAAGATACATTTCTAAAATGGCCAGCCTTACATTTATCTTTGTGGTGGAAAGTTGATATCATCAAAATGGTTATTGCTCCAAAAATGTTCTATCTTCTTTCTATGATATATGTTCAAATTCCTCTTAAGTTTTATAAAAATATGGACAAACTTCTTTCAAAATGTATTTGTAATAATAAATCTCCTCGTTTAAGTTATGAAAAATTAAAGTTGTGTTCGGGCCCAATTACGGTTGTCTGAGAACCACCAAACTTGTGGTGGCATAGCGGTGGCGGTCCAGCCACCACCACACCAGCGGTCTTACTGCCCCATTATGGTTAGGGCAGTTGGACTACCATGGGACCTCCGACACAGTCAGGAAACCTCCATTCCCTGGAGGTGGCAAGGCAGTTCTGAGGCAGCAATGTGCTTAGCGTGACTGCCATGGTCCCATCCAGCATATTATGAGTGCCCTCTTCACCACAGTTTTCATGGCGGTTCCACCACCATGAAAACCATGGAAGAGAGGAAAGGAAACAATTGGGGCACTACAGGGCCCCTTGGCACCTCACGACAGACTGCAGTAGCGAAACTAGCACTTGATAGACAGCATCAGGAATCCACTACGCTGGCGTTGAGGGATCTACACTGGCTGCCCTATAAGGAGAGGGTCCATTTTAAGTCCCTATGTATGGTATTGAGAGCAGTGCATGAGTCTGGACCAGTCCCACTACAGGGAGGGGACGGGGCCTGAGGTGTTCTGAGGCCACCAATAGCCACCAATAGCCCACCAGGAACCTCCAGTATGCACCAGGGGGCTGCGTTGCAGAGAGGTGTTCGGAGGCCACACCCCTTTTTACATCTCTATGCAATGCAGCTCTGTGGCGCTTAGTGGAGGTAGCTGGTGGGCTAGTTGCACTCCAGGGACCCTCAGGATTCAGGTGGAGTTAATCCCCCAACATAAAACGTGCCACAGGGCGTGTTTGCACAGTGGTGAAGGGAGGGGGCGGGCCTGAGTTCACATGTGTGCAAACACACCCTGTTGCACAGTCTAAGTTGGGGAATTAATTCCTCATCAATCCTGAGGGTCCCTGGGGGCCATCTAGCCCACTAGGTACCTCTAGTAAGCACCACGGAGCTGCGTTGCAGAGTGCTGTAAAAAGAGGCGTGGCCTCTGAACACTTCTATGCTACGCAGCCCCTGGCGCATACTGGAGGTACCTGGTGGGCTAGTTGGCCCCCAGGGACCCACATGATTGAGGAGGAATTAATTCTCCCCCTTCCTTCACCACTGTGCAAACGCACCCCGTGGCGCGTTTTAAGTTGGGGAATTCATTCTCTTAATACTGAGGGTCCCTGAGGTCCAACTAGCCCAACAGGCATCTCCAGTATGCACCAGGGAGCTGTATTACAGACAGCTGTTCAGAGGCCAAGCCCCTTTCTACACCTGTCTGGAATGCAGCTCTGTGGCACTTACTGGAGGTACCTAGTGGGCTAGTTTGACCCTAGGGACCCTTAGGATTCAAGGGGACTTAATCTCTCAATTTAGAACGGCTACAGGGCACGTTTACACAGTGGTGAAGGGAGGGGACGGGGCCTGAGGTGACGTGTACAAACAAGCCCTGTGGTGCGTTTTAAGTTGAGAAAATAATTCCCCTTCAATCCTGAGGGACCCTGGGGGTCAACTAGCCCACCAAGTGCTACCAGTAAACGCTACAGCGCTGCGTTGCAGAGAGGTGGTCTAGGCCGTGCCCCTGTTTACATCTCTCTGCTACGCAGCTCTGTGGTGCTTACTGGATGTACCTAGTGGCCTAGTTGGACCCTAGAGACCCTCAGGATTGAAGGGGAATTATTTTCCAAACTTAAAACGCACCACAGGGCGTGTTTGCACAATCGTGAAGGGAGGGGATGGTGTAGGAAAGTGGCTCTATCTATACTGGACCGAAGTAAAATCAGCCGAACTACGGATTTCGATTTACTCACCTGTTATCAGGAGAGACCTCAGTGCTGCATCTTTGAGCCGAGTACTGATCCTAAAAAGTAATTCTAAGCATACTTACTAGTAACTTGAATTTCCTTCCGTAGGCTAACGTTGACTGGTTTCACTTGGAAATTCTTCTAAGTGTGGAGTTTTGGAACTTACAAATATTCCTCTAAAATCGGCCGAACTACGAATTCTGGTATACTCACCTGTTGTCAGGAGAGACCTCAGTGCTGCATCTTTGAGCCCAGTACTGATCCTGAAAAGTAATTCTAACCGTATTTACCAGTAACTTGAATTTCCTTCCATAGGCTAACATTGACAGGTTCATTTGGAAATTCTTCTAAGTGTAGAGTTTTGGAACTTACAAATATTCCTCTAAAATCAGCCGAACTACGAATTCTGAAATACTCACCTGTTATCAGGAGAGACCTCAGTGCTGCATCTTTGAGCCTAGTACTGATCCTGAAAAGTTATTCTAACTGTACTTACCAGTAACTTGAATTTCCTTCCATAGGCTAACATTGACTGGTTTCACTTGGAAATTCTTCTAAGTGTGGAATTTTGGAACTTTTAAAATATTCATCTAAAATCAGCCAAACCACAAATTCCAATTTTCTCACTTGTTATCAAGAGAGACATCAGTGCTGCATCTTTGAGCCCAGTACTGATCCTGAAAAGCAATTCTAACCGTACCAACCAGGAACTTCAATTTCCTTCCATAGGCTAACATTGACTGGTTTCTCTTGGAAATTCTTCTAAGTGTGGAGTTTTGGACATTACAAATATTCCTCTGAAATCAGCCGAACTACGAATTCTGATTTACTCACCTGTTATTAGGAGAGACCTTAGTGCTGCATCTTTGAGCCCAGTACTGATTCTGAAAAGTAATTCTAACTGTACTTACCAGTAACTTGTTATCAGGAGAGACCTCAGTGCTGACATTTGAGATGTCATCAGTGATGTCATCAGTGATGTCACTGACCATGGCATGAATGATGTAATATGTGACATCATCAGCAGTGGATTGTGGGCACGCGAGTTATAGTTAGCAGAACTAACTATAATGGAGGAATTTCAATGGTTTTGTACGAGTGAAATGTCCAGCATATATATATATATATATATTACCTACTGGCGATCGCCAGTAGGTAGTTATACTTAGGACCTAGTTTCCATAGGAAATCCGCAACATTCTATTGGGAATAACCTTTGCGCCGGTGGACGAATTTTCGCGAATTTCTCAAATTAGATGGCTCGCTCCGCTCCGCTCCTTCCCTGAAAGTTTGGGGGGGATTTGTCAAGCGGGGGCCGAGATAAAAGGGGGTCCCAAAACGTGTTTTCCCCATGTTAATTTCCATAGGGCGGTTGGACTCACTTTTAGCCCGAACGGCTGAATGGATTCCCACCAAACTTGGCAAAATTGTAGGGACTGGTAGCCCGATGTGCCTTTGCTATGTCTCAAGATATGTGCTCCAGAGGATTTTGAGTAATTTAGGTTAAAAAAAAATATATATATCTATAAGCGCGCCCCGGTACGCGCACCAGGGCGCGCACCAGCGCGCTACGCGAGTACGGGAGCGGAAAGCTGATTGGCTCTCGGGTGTCTATCAAAATTCCAAACAGTCCGGAGCAGCCGCCATCTTGTGTCTCGGTAGGATCGAGACACAAGAGGTGGCAAAAACAAAGGGGGAAATGATCGAAAGGGGGCAGGGTAGACCCCCCCTGATCCCCTAGGTTTGATGTGGGGGCCATAAAAGGGCCCCGCGGGGCAAAAAAAAAATGTAATTTTTTTTTCGATTTTCGTGAGGGGAGCGCCCGGTACGCGCACCGGGGAGTGTACCATGGGGAAAAAAGAATGACAGTTTTTTAAAAATTTAGCATTTTTTTGTAAATTGGAGGTAGTTCTAAAAAGAACTGTTTTTTTTATTCTTTTTGTTGTTTCATATTTTTTTTGTTTTTTTGAAATTTGTTTACTTTTTTTGGCTTTTATGAACAGTTTTATATTTTTTTGTATTTTTTATGGGGCCAAAAAAAACCAGGGAATTGTAAATGGCTCAACTGGAGCAAAAACAACAGGAAAAAATGAAGGTTTTTTTGGGGCACTTGTGGTTGTCACCAGCACAGTTTATAAGTGTAATGCATTGCTCTCCATAGCTAATTGTCCCTCCACAAAATATGCAAACGATTTTAAATTCGAAAAACTTGGGTTGAATGCTTGGGATCATCTCCCTTGCCTCTGGACCCGATGGAGTGGGATGTTTACTTTGGGAGGTGCTGGGAGATGATTGGGGAAGGTTTCTGGCCAGTTTCCTGACCTCTGCCCTAGCATAGTTGTTAAGGTGCCGGCGTTGCATGTGGCAAATCATGGTGTTGTTGCCAAAAGAGTATTTCTTGTTAGGGTTACCCCTTGAAAGTTGAGTGCCACAGATTAAACAAGTCACCTTTGGCGCATTGACTTTCTTCTGGTCCTTTGGGATGGAAAAAAACTCCCAGATAATGTGTTCCTTTGGCTTATATGGGGTAGTTTGTTCAGGCAGGAACCTTCTCCTCTCCTCTTCCTCCTCCTCCTCCTCCTCTTCTTCATCTCCACCACTGTGGTGTTGTGGTGGTCCTTGTGGTGGTGGTGGTGGTGGTGGTGGTTCGGATGCTCCTGCTGCTGCTGCTACTGAAGCCATTTTTAGTCCAAAAAGATACAGAGAGGTCTTTCAACAGGTCTTCTTCACTCAAAGTACAAAGTGAGAATGAGGAAAATAGGTGGGACTTTCATTATTTGGAAAACAAAACTGTCCTGAACTAATGAAAAGTGTTATTTTCAGGTCAGATGACGCGGGCCTTCATCATTTGGAAACCAAAACTGTTCAGAACCAATGAATTGTGTTATTTTCAAGTCACATGACCCGACGCGCTTACGCTACGCGACCCGGGGTGCGCCCCGGGGCACTTACGTAGCGCGTTCGTATGCTTGTGGGTGCTTCCGGGTGCGCTTACGCCGTGCGTATCACGCGGACGCGGCTACGCGATACGTTACGATGATGTTTTCGTTCGCTGCAATAGCGCTAACGAGACGGTCCCCGGTACGCGCACCGGGGCGTGCCGCAAAATTGCGCTGACCGGGGCGCTCCCCGGTACGCGCCCCGGGAGCGCACCGGAGGAAAAAAAAAAAAGGAAGAATATACATATAAAAAATAGTATTACATAAATATACAATATAGGATTCATTAAAAATATATATTATATTTGATAGTAAAAGAAATTTGCTATTAAAAAACCTATGAAATTCACTGAAAAAACCATAGGTTTCACACCAGTTTAGTTAGGAATTAGCATTTAAAAAACCTATGAAATTTACTGAAAAAACATAGGTTTCACACCAGTTATAGTTAGGAATTAGCATTTAAAAAACTTATTAAATTCACTGAAAAAAACCATAGGTTTCACACCAGTTATAGTCAGCTGGAAATGTTACTCGCATAAAACCATTGACATTCCCACGTTATAGTTAGTTGGACTCACTTTAACTTGCGCGTGCAATGCACTGCTGATGGTGTCACATATCATATCACTCATGACATGGTCAGTGACATCACTCATGACATCGCTGATGACACCATCCTTGTGACAGAGTGACAGACCTCCTTTCACTGTAATGCAACCCTTCAAACACATATTCAAAAATAGAAACTAAAATGTTCAAAAAAATGGAGATACCCATACCAGTTACAACAACCAATTCAATAATTCCACCATCTATATACACATCCACTCATTCACCAACAGTTCTATATAGTCACTCATACATATACTCACTCATCATATGTAGTGATACACCTATACATCCTGTTACACACCGACAGTCATCCAATAGATACTCTCACACATACTCAGACATGTAAATAAACTATTGAACATCCATTTATTTGCATATACAGCTATACACACACTACCACCTTACTTCTAAGGAAACTTACACATACTTACTCTCTTAAACAATCACTTATAGAAACACATACTAATTTAAACAGGAACTCTTACAACCCCTCACTCTCACATATACTCACTTATATACATCAATATTCACATATACTAGATTAAAACATATGTAGTTACTGATAAAGACACTAGTGAGACAGTCATTCACTCACTAACACACACATATACACACTCATTCACCCATACAGTCCTGCACATATGCTGTCTTCAAAACACATACAAAGAGAGAGTCAGTCATTCATGCATGTATGTGCTAAGTAATACCCCCACCAAACCATACAAACACTCATACTGATACTAAGAAAAACATCTAATAACCCATATACATACACATGTAGCTACTCACCAACCCATGCAGCCACTTATACACAAAGTGAAACACTAATACATATATTTGAATATTTAAACATTACTTTCTAATATTTGTATTCACTAAGATACACTTAATAAACCAGTTAACCAATCAATTTTTTTTAAAAAAACATCCATGTAAACACTTATTTAAACATTTATTCTTCCATCAACTTTTACATATACATATATAACACATATTTATTTTTCAGAAAGACACACATTCACTGGATGGTGTCATCAGTGATGTCATGAGTGATGTCACTGACCATGTCATGAGTGATGTAATATGTGACGTCATCAGCAGTGCATTGCACGCGCAAGTTATAGTGAGTCCAACTAACTATAACGTGGGAATTTCAATGGTTTTATGCGAGTAAAATTTCCAGCTGACTATAACTGGTGTGAAACCTATGGGGGCATATTACCAACAACTAGCGATAATTTTTGTCTCTAACTTGTTTAGAGACAAAAATTATCGCCGCACATCGGCGATTTTTATCGCAGATAAACCTTGCTATTAGCAAGGTTTATCGCAAATGCGATAAAAAACGGCCGCAATGCATGAATATCGCTGAAAAGTCAGCGATATTCATGCATTATCGAGCAAATGCTCTTAGCCATGTTATCCACCTCCCATTGGATAACATGGTGAAGAACTGCTCAGGGCAGGTGTTAGCTTTTGGAGATATTCGCGCTTAGCGCGAATATCTCCAAAAGTTGGTAATAGGAGATAGCGATGTTAGCGACTGTTTCCAGTCGCTAACATCTTGGCACGCCCACTTTGCATGTCATTAGTGATAAATATCACTGACATGCAAAGCGGGGCCCAAGATGGTCGCTATCTCCTATTAGCTGTCACTAACTGGTGTTAGCGACAGCTTGGTAATAGGGAGATAATTTTATCTCCGCTTTCTTGGCTTTTAAAGCCAAACAAGTGGAGATAAACCCCCTTCATAATATGCCCCATGGTTTTTTCAGTGAATATATATATATATATGTTACCTACTGGCGGTCGCCAGTAGGTAGTTATAGTTAGGATTGGCTACCATAGGAAATCCGCAACATTCTATTGGGAATAAATCTGGCGCCGGTTGAGGAATTTGTGTGTAATTTTCTAAAATTTTGGCCAGCTTCGCTGTGCTCCTTCCCTGAAAGTTTCGGGGGGATTCGTGAAGTGGGGGCTGAGAAAAAAGGGGGTCCCAAAACGTGTTTTCCCCATGTTAATTTCCATAGGACGGTCTGACAAGTCTACAGCCCGAACCGCTGAACGGAATTACGCCAAACGTGGCATAATTGTAGGGACTGGTACGCAGATGTGCCTTTGCTATATTTGGTGAAAATTGCTCCAGTGTTTTTTTTTTTAAAATGAACTTCAAAAACACATATATATCTATAGGCGCGCTCCGAGCGCCCACATGTACGCGTACCGGGGAGCGCACCCGGCGCGCTACGGGAGTGCGCGAGCGGAAAGCTGATTGGCTGTCGGGTGTCTGTCAACATTCTGAACAGTCCGGAGAGTCCGCCATCTTGTGTCTCAGTAGAATCGAGAGACACAAGAGGTGAAAAAGAAAGGGGGAAATAATTTAAAGGGGGCAGAGTAGACATCCCCTGATCGCCTAGGTTTTCTGATGGGGCCTAAAAGGACCCTGAAGGGCAAAAAACATTTTTTTTTTTAATTTTCGCGGGGTAAGCGCTGGCTGCGCTCCCCGGTGTGCTCTCCGGTAAGCGCACCCTGAGCGCACCACGGGGAAAAACAGTGTAAAAAATAGAGTAAAAAAATAATGTAGAGTGTTTAGAGGTAAGTTAGCTCTGAAAAGAGCTGTTGTGTTAAGTGGGTGTTTTTTGTACCTACAAGTAGGTACCAATGCAGAGTCCTATATTCAAGAGGAAAAATCTATTCCCCTCATCTGTAAAATGCACACCATCTCTCCTATAGATGTCTTGCATGTTGTAACGCAAGTTGTTGTGGTAAATGGAACCCATACCATAGTCTCTCATGTAAGCAGAAACAGATTTATTTACATGTTTCCTTGCTTTCTCAATCTGTGGACAAAATTGGTTGGACCAGTTCCATTTTTGCCTTTGGCATATATTAGAAAATACCAAGGCAGATTTTGGAAAAAGTGACATCAATTGCCCAAAGATGTCCTTTAAAAGCATTTCCAGACCTACCCCAGTAAAAGTGCCCAAGTCATTGCCACCACAGTGCACAATTATAAGGTCAGGGTGTGGTAAATGCATAAAGGATTTTACCAATGGTATCAATTGGTGACTCCTCAATCCTCTCTGTCCAATCCATACAATGTCCACATTTGGTAAATCAAGATTGTAAATACCTCTGTTAGCTGCGTATTTTTGAGCCCAGTGGACATAGCTATGCTCCACAAACCAGACTTTTGTCATTTTGAAGGTAGGTGTGTGAAGATAGGTGTGCTGTGGAAATGAAATGGCAGTTTGATTATGAAAAAAAAGTGTTTGAGAATCAGTGCAGATGAATAAGTAGAAATGATTGGAGCTTTGTTAAAAATCTCCACTGAAAATTAGGGTGCATTCTTTTCTTTTTTAAAGAAGTCATTTCAATGGTTGAGAAAAAGTCATTTAAAGAAACATTGCATTTCATTAGCTTGTAGATTGAGATGTCAAGCAGGCTTTATGGATTTGTTTGCAACATAGTAAAATGAACTTGTGAACTCTGTGTTGGTTTTAGAGGGAGTTACCATGGTTACTTGGTGAATGAGCACTGGGGGGATGGGTGAATGTTATGTGAGTTTCAAAGTCTTGAAATCTTCAACCAATTAAAATGTGCAGTTTGCTTTTGAATTTGTGGGGGAATAATTTTTTTGGGCTATGTGCAAGAATATGGCTCTGAAATACAGAAAGAATCTGTGCCATTATTGAAAGGCTCCCAGTGAAGGAAGCATTGTTCAGAGATTCTGCTTAGGAATATCTGTTGACTGTGACTGACACTGTTTGACATCTTCCAAACCATTTTTAAAGGTGAGTATTGATTCTTTAAAAAAAGATAGAGAGCTTAAAGATTTTTTACAAGTATCTTAGTGTGTGTCTCTGTGAATTAAGGAATGATATTTTTACCTTTTTCCATAATGTTAGCTGTGTGTTTATAAGGTAGTCTTCTTTATAAATAGTTTTTTATGCTTGGATTCAATGCTGGTTTAGAAATTGTGTAATGATTTCATTGGAATTGTAAAAAAGCTCACTTTTTTGAAGCACATTGTGCAACCTGTAACATGGGTAGAAGGAGTGAATGTCTGGAGAGGGATAGGAATAGCAGATAGAAAACCATATGAAATGGTGGGGAGATGCATAAACACACAGCTATGTCAAAGATTGTGCACGCAGCTTGTAAATATATGCAGGCAGACAAAGCAATCTTTGACATAGCTGTGTGTTTATAAGGTAGACTCTCACAGTGATAAGATCTCTCACAGCATTTCATATTCTTGTCTGGGTGTATATTTAAAAGCTGTGTGCACAATCTTTGACATAGCTGTGTGTTTATAAGGTAGACTCTCATAATGTTAACATCTCTCACATTACATAAGGTAAGGTCATGGGATTGTCCCATGTGAAAGGATGTATTGCTGGAAATTATTTTTTTTCTACAATTTTTTACACTGTTTTTCCCTGTGGTGCGCTTGAGGGCCTCATTTATGTGGCCATGCGTCACTTTTACGCCGCCGGTGCGTCACTTTTTGTGACGCAGCAGTGGTGTAAAAATTGCACCTTGTTGAGTTATATTTACAAAGTGACGCATCTAGGTAGATGCGTCACTTTGTAAAGCCCTGTGCCACATTATACGTGCGTCAGGTGTAATGTATGCAAAGGGGGCGTATTGACGCAAAGAAGGGTTGTACAAATGACGCAGTGAAATCTATGAGATTTCCTGCGTCACTTTTAGGACGCTGTTGTGTCAACATTTTGTACCTGCCTCACAGCAGGTGTAAGACTGACGCAGGCTCTTTCACTTAGGGCTTGCCCCATGTGAAAGGATGCATTTTTGGAATTTTTTTTTTTAAATGGCATAAATTGAGACAGAGACAGAGATGGTAAATTACATGCAACATGCTGCTCATGTGTTTAAGATGACTTAAAAACGATTTATGAGCAGAGACACACATACTGCTTGCAGAGACAGAGATGGTAAATTACATGCAACATGCTGCTCATGTGTTTAAGATGACTTAAAAACGATTTATAAGCAGAGACACACATACTGCTTTCAGAGACAGAGATGGTAAATTACATGCAACATGCTGCTTATGTGTTTAAGATGACCTAAAAACGATTTATGAGCAGAGACACACATACTGCTTGCAGAGACAGAGATGGCAAATTACATGCAACATGCTGCTCATGTGTTTAAGATGACTTAAAAACGATTTATGAGCAGAGACACACCTACTGCTTGCAGAGACAGAGATGATAAATTACATGCAACATGTTGCTCATGTGTTTAAGATGACGTAAAAACGATTTATGAGCAGAGACACACATACTGCTTGCAGAGACAGAGATGGTAAATTACATGCAACATGTTGCTCATGTGTTTAAGATGACTTAAAAAGGATTTATGAGCAGAGACACACATACTGCTTGAAGAGACAGAGATGGTAAATTACACCTACTACTTGCAGAGACAGAGATGGTAAATTACATGCAACATGCTGCTTATGTGTTTAAGATGACTTAAAAACGATTTAGTATAGAAAATGTTTTTTTTTATTTTTTTTTTAACGACTTGTAGAGCGCCTGGTGACTAAAAAGTCTGGTATATATATATGCTTATATATAGGTGGCCTGTTTTTGGCCAATAGAGACGGTGAAATATTAGGAGCAGACACACATACTGCTTGCAGAGACAGAGATGGTAAATTACACATACTGCTTGCAGAGACAGAGATGGTAAATTACATGCAACATGCTGCTCATGTGTTTAAGATGACTTAAAAACGATTTATGAGAAGAGACACACATACTGCGTGCAGAGACAGAGATGGTAAATTACATGCAACATGCTGCTCACTGTCTTTCTCTTTCTTTTAATAGTACACTTACATCAATAATGGTTGAAAATGAAGAGTCATTTGACATCGTTATAGACATTTTTGTGACTGTTATTGAGGATGTTCCTGTTGATGAGATTAATCCTGAAGGAGAGCTTTATGATGGAGGAGATGGCATGGACGATTTCTATGATGAATCTTTGGATTCAGATTTAATGGAAGCTTTGGAGTTCATTGAGTTTGAGGATTCTTTTTGGGAGATTTTCAATATTGACATTGCTGATGATGCAATCTTAGACGATCATTCCCAACAATAAATTTTAATTTAGTAAATAAATATTGTATGAGAATTTATATTTAACTAGATGTAATTTATGAGGTAGTAGCAAACTGATAATTTTTGTGTTACATAGTAAATTTACTCATAAATACTCCGTTCTCCCCCAAAATTTTCTTAAATGTGTATTTGACATCTCTTCTTCATGTCCTGCATCCTTTCTCTCACTGTCTGTCTCTGATGCAGAAGATTGCAACATAAGTAAGTTTAAAGAACAGCAAGTGTCTCACCAGAGCAGGAAATCATGCAGTAAGTGCTGTTCCTCTTTCTTTTAATAGTACACTAACATAAAATGATGAATGAAAATGAGGAGCCTACCAACATCTTCTTTGAAATAACAGCAACGTTTATTGAGGCAACTTATTCTGTGGTGTATATTGATCCTATAGATGAAACAAATCATGAAGAACATGAAGGAAATACCATGGCAGATTTTTTTGATGAAACACTAGATATGGAATTAATGGAATGTGTAGACGTTGTCGAGTTTGACGAATCATTTTCAGGCACTAGTTTACAACATAAGTAAGTATATAGAACAGCAAGTGTGTTTCACCAGAGTAGGAAATCATGATCCCTGCGCCAATTCTGACCACACATTGAGAAAGGAAGGAATCATGTGAACAAATCTGTTTCTGCTTTCCTGAAAGACTATAGTATGGATTCAATACACCACAATAACTTGCATTACAACATACAAGGTATCTACAGAGGAGATGATGTCCATTTCCATTTAGTTTTTTTTTTTAATTGCACTAGGTCCGCGCACCATGAGTGCTCGGTAAATGCACAGTGCATGAACCCTATCGCCGCCATTTTGTGGATTCAGAAGAGAGTGAAAAATATAACTTAAAAACGTGGGAAGGGGGTACGGTAGAGTGTCCCTGACCCCTTATGCCTTCTCAGGGGGTCGTTCAAGGACTCCTAAGGTTAAAAATAATGTATTTTTAAAAAAATACCAGAAAACACGATAGGTCCGCGCACGGGGAGTGCTCGGTGAGTGCTCGGTGCGCGGACCTCGGTAAAAATGTATACAAAAAATAAACAATAAATAACAATTAGAAGAATTACGTAATAAACAAAAGACAGACAAAAAGAAGAGTGCTCCTGGTAAGACAACCAAGGATTTTCTAAAAAAATTATGTCAAACTATAAAAAAAAGGATAATGTGGGAAAGGAAAAACATTGGCAGTATCTACAAGGACAAATCAGAGAAAAAAGAGAAATGTTTCCCAACTCTGCGGTGAACAAATTAATAGACGTACTAATCAGTTTGCGGAAATCAGGAAACGTATGTTTTATAATAGAGTAGTTTCGAATTTGTTAAAAAATGAAAGAATTCCATTCCTTTTCTATGCTTTCCTAAATCCCTTCATTCTCTTATTCAAGTTTTTTAATCACTAATTACCAATTCTCACTTTAACTTACCTCCCCTTTATCATCCTCTATCATCCTTTATCATCCTCAAATCCCCTTCTTTCATCATCTTTCCATTTCCTTTACCTTCACTCCCCTAACCCTACTCTATGTATCTCTCTTTGTCCCTTACTGTCCGTCCATATATTCTTCTTCACTCCCCTTCTGTGAGTCCTGCACCTTAACTTTCTTTTCCATACTGTTCTTCCCATAATTTTTAATTTCTTTTAACTCACTACTCTACCTTTAAACATCTTGGGACACATAAAAGTGACACAGTGTAATCTCATAGATTTCACTGTGTCACTTCTACGACCCTTCCTTACGTCAATATGCACCCTTTGCATACATTACACCTGGCGCAGGTATAATGTGGTGCAGGGGTTTACAAAGTGACGCATCTACCTAGATGTGTCACTTTGTAAATATGACTTAACAAGGTGCATTTTTTACACCACTGGTGCGTCACAAAAAGTGACGCACCGGCGGCGTAAAAGTGACACATGGCCTCATAAATGAGGCCTTCAGTCTTCTACTCATGCGTCATATTTAATGTATGAGGCATTATGTCGCAAGGAGTTACAGATACGTCAGTATTTCTGACGTATCTGTAAGCGCAAAAGTGATGCATTGCTGGAGTGTGTCACAAAAGTGATGCAACTCCAGCAATGTATCCTTTCACATGGGGCCAGCCCCATGTGAAAGGGCCTGTGTCAGTCTTACGCCTGCTGTGAGGCAGGGGCAAACTTTTTACGCAACGGTGTCCTAAAAGTGACGCAGTGAAATCTCATAGATTTCACTGCGTCACTTTTACGACCCTTTCTAGCGTCAATATGCCCCCTTTCACATGGGGCCAGCAATGGGGCGTCTTCATTCCCATTGTTTCTTGCCAATCGCAATGTTCATGGTGCACCCATCGTGAGGTCGTTGCTTATACAAAGCAGGAGTGTCTCTCTAATACGTCATGAGTTCGGCTGGCCCTGGGTGGAATGGTGTCTTTTCTCTTAATTTGGGCTGCCAGAAACGTCGCTAACAGATACTGTCGGGCGAGTGAGGTCGTTGCTTATACAAAGCAGAAGTGTCTCTCTAATATGTGGGGCACTCACAGGTGTGGAGCGCAGGCGAGGGGACACAGGGCCACAGGAAATGCAGCTGTCATTTAATTTCAACGATGGGTGCGCCATGAACATTGCGATTGGCAAGAAACAACGGGAATGAATACGCACCGAAGTTACCGTTTGTTTGCTGATATATATATATATATATATATATATATATATATATATATATATATATATATATATATATATATATTACCTACTGGCGGTCGCCAGTAGGTATATATAGTTAGGATTTTTTCTCTATGGGTTTTTTGAAAATTCTATGTCTAATAACTTTGGCGTTTGTGGACGGAATTGGCTGAAATTTTCAGGAAAATGGCACATTTTGTTTCTGAGCAGCCCTTGAAAATTTGGGGGGGGTTCGTCCAGTGGGGGCCGAGAAAAAAGGGGGGTCCCAAAACGTGTTTTTAACATTGAGTTTTCCGTAGGGCGGTTGGCCTCACTTTTAGCCCGAACGGCTGAATGGATTTGCACGAAACTTGGCAAAATTGTAGGGACTGGTAGCCCGATGTGCCTTTTGTAGGTCTCAATATATGTGCTCCAGTGGATTTTGAGAAATTAACGTTTAAAAAAAGATATATATCTGTAAGCGCGGACCAGGCAGCGCTCTGGTTCGCGGACTTTTCGCGCAACGGAGCTTTGTGAAGCGAAGCTGATTGGTTCTCCGGCGTCTGTCAACATTCCAAACAGTCCGTAGCGGCCGCCATCTTGTCTCTCGGTAGGATCGAGAGACAAGAGGAGGTCAAAACAAAGGGGGAAATAACTATAAGGGGGCATAGTAGATCCTCGCTGACCCCCTAGGTTTGATGTGGAGGTTTTAAAAGGGCCCCGCGGGGCAAAAAAAAATAATAAAAATAATAATTGAACGGCTGAATGGATTTGCACGAAACTTGGCAAAATATTAGGGACTGGTAGCCCGATGTGCCTTTGCTAGGTCTCAATATATGTGCTCCAGTGGATTTTGAGAAATTAACGTTCAAAAAAAGATATATATCTGTAACAGCGCTCCGCTTCGCGTAACGGAGGTTTGCGAAGCTGATTGGTCATTCTGTCACTGGGCTATAGTTGGGCTACATCTGGCTGATATTTGGGCTACATTTGTTTTTTTGTGTGTCTGGCGGCCATCTTTGGGCTACATTGGGCTACATTGGGCTTCATTGGGCTACATTCGGCTAATTAGCAAATAGCTCATCGCAAACTAGGAATGGTAAAGAATCGCTATTTATTCCTTAAAGTTCGCTATTTAGGAAATGCAAATAACTTTGATGATACATATGGCGGTTCATCTCTAACAAGATAAGAAGCATAGGGATACATTTATGATGACTGGCGCATCACCAGGGATGTGTTAGTCATTCTGTGCCGCTGTTCCGTCACCTATGGTGTGCTGCATTTACAATGCGGCGCATCATGGGGCAAAAACAGCACAGATGCGTGATGTATCTGTGCCGTAAAGGTGGCGCATTGCTGGAGTTGTATCGCAAGTGTGATGAAGCTCCAGCAAGGGTCGGGGGTGCCCCTGTCGCAGGGTTTCTGTTCTCACACAGAACTGTGGACAGAGGATTGGAACCTCGGCGAATTAGGGTGTCCCAAAACTCACGTTAGTAATCAAAAACTATTTAGCAAGCTAGGTACAGTGTCACATTGGATATAACAAACTCTCAATGTTTAGACAATCCAGAATATGAACTTATAGTACCTCAGGATACGTGGAACTCATGAACAGTCGGTCGTTATAGATTTCTTAGAAACCAGAACATGGAGTTAAGAAGAACAGATGTGTATTTGAAATGTTTATTTACTAATGCCGTCTTCTCAGGCGTAGTACCTTAGATAATAAAAGTACACATATTATCAGTAGCAAAATTACCAGCATAGTTACTAGTACATAAAAAGTGAATGGTGATAGTATGTTAACATGCTGTAAATGAATAAGAGTTAGCAACACTTATAAGCAGCCGCGGGCCGTGGAGGGAGTTACGGTGAGGCAGGGAGGCGGGGAGGGGGAGAAGCAGGGTGGAGAATACAAGTACACATATTATCAGTAGCAAAATTACCAGCATAGTTACTAGTACATAAAAAGCGAATGGTGACAGTATGTTAACATGCTGTAAATGAATAAGAGTTAGCAACACTTATAAGCAGCCGCGGGCCGTGGAGGGAGTTACGGTGGGGCAGGGAGGCGGGGAGGGGGAGGGGCAAGGTAGAGAGGGCTCCACCCTGCTTCCCCCCCTCCCCGCCTCCCTGCCCCATCGTAACTCCCTCCACGGCCCGCGGCTGCTTATATCTCACCCTCCCTAATACACATATTATATTATTTGCTAAGAAGGTCTCTTTGTGTTGGTTTAGGGCGTGCCCATACTTTAGTGTCTTAGATTTGAAGGAATCACATCAGCATACACCAGCTCTCTCTTCATGTGAACCGCATCAACTGTTGTGTATGTGTGTTCGGCAAAGCAATATAAAACCCGCCTCATGCCCAGAATTGGCAGAAGTTGCACTTATGTTATGAGTATGAAGTCGTGGAGATCAGACCTCATAACAATTCTGTATCGTGTTGTTCTTGAAACTTTAGCACTCGCTGTACAGATATAGTTTAACAAGTAAAGCAGATAGTAGACCAATAACATATTATTCTCATGTAAACCACGATGAACTACTAGGTGGAAAGCTAAAGCAACAACTAAGTGTCGTGTGCAGAAGTTGCAAAAAAGGAAAAATGGCGTTTAAACCGGTAATGAGCCCATGCTAACTTAACACGGTGTAAAGATATCCAGGACCTAGATGACACCTCCTCATGATCCGGAAACGAACTGAATAAGATAATAGAAGTGCCATCTCATGAGAGCAGATTGCAAGTTTATATGTGGACGGTCCGCAAGGTAAAGCATTAAAAACTAGGAAAATTCAATGCTAAAGAAAAATAAAACAGCCAAGTACTTTATCGAGTCTTAAGCCAATAGGCAAGGTAAATAATAAAAACTTGACAAATAAGTCAATGAATTGTCAATGAAATGCTAGTACTCAGCATATCAAACATGAAAAAGGTCTATGACATAACTGTGTATGCAAAATAAGCTGCAACAGCCTCCAATAGGAAGTCACCGTCTTCATCCGAAAACAGTTCAGCCATCCAATTTAAAAGCGGAAAAGAACATACGTGCTCTCCCAGCACCGGATCCTCTATCACCATCAGAGGACAGCTCGGTGGGTTTTCAAGAAAGCTCTGTTCCAAGAAAGACTGTGCTGCCGCCAGTAAATTCCAGGGACCAAGTAGTCCATGCATCAATGCCACAGCCATAATCCTTTCGCCAGGACAAACCAACTCGTGAGTAATGATAGGAGTCATCAGCTGATTAAAGTCGACGTCAGGAGAAACCGGTCCGCAGAGACACAAATCAATGGCCCAATCGAAATCACAGGTCAGGCAGTGAAATACAGGCTGGACACAGGTGAAGTAGGAGAACCGAAAAGATAATCCATATGCCGTGCTTAATATCGCCAACGGCATTGTGCCATAATATTCTAGCATGCGATTGCGGAACAGTGTCAGCAGCTGCAGGGTCGGAGGTTGCATAGGAGGGACATCCATATTTAAAAATGTAAAAAAGCACAAGAGCGTCCGCTGGTAATGCAAGTAAAAATGCCAATCCACGAACCAGAGTGCAGAAAATACAATGAAAGGAAGCAGGGATGACTCCAAAGATTTTCTCAAATGAAGTCACGAGACCACTGGTAACAACTTTAAAAAAGTGTGCCAGGGATTTTGTGGAGGATGCGTTAAAGATAGTCGGAATCATGTTGCTGAAATTGAAAGGCAAACCTGTGTACGGGTGTTCGCTATGTGAAGTACGAAAGTTTCACGGGCCGAACTCAAGGCCACCTCTCTCTGAGACAAAAGAGCTCTTATTCTTGCCATGCCGTTGAAACGTGTCCCAAGGTTGGTATTTGTGGCCAGATTGAAAACTCCCTATGTTCATGTGTGGGAGGAAATAGAACATTTCTGCAGCAAATAACCCGTTCACTTACTGTTACGATAAAAGGAATACTTTTAATTAACTCAGAACAATCTTCATTATTGAGCATCAAATAACTACCATTTTCCAACAACTTGAACGTGGGGATGATAGCAGGAACTGGCGTGCCTTGCAACACGCAAGCCATATTTGGTCGGTGTTTGTTGCATGAATCGTGTAACTGTATGTGCCTACACATTAGTGAATGATCTGGCGTCTCAGTGCATTCCTCTCCATTCAGATAAACTTCTTGATCATCTTTGAAACATCTGTATGTGTATGGAAGCGACCAGACCTCATGAACAAAAGCACTACCTAAAGGTTCATAACGACCTATTGGTATATATTTCATACAATTTGAAAACTTATATAAAGCAAAAGGCAGCGTTATTAAACCGTGGATAAGGCATGTTGCCAAAAAACCCGCAATCCTCTGCTGATGATGTCACTGAGCATGTCATGAATGATGTAATATGTGACATCATCAGCAGTGGATTATGGGTAATGGTATCTCTAGTTTACTCCCCTATAGCTGTCTTTCTTTTAACATAAGTGTGTGTTTCCTTCCCTTATACTTACTGTTTTTGGTTCGCTTCCAGTTCGCGTACCAGCGAGCGAACTAGGAAGCGAACTAAGAGAAATAGAGGTTGGCACAGTTCCAAATATTGTACCAATTTTTTAATAACGGGGAGGTAGTTCTGAAAAGAACTTTTTTTTTTATTTTTCTGAACATTTTTTTACTGTTTTTGAATTTTTCGGAACAGTTTTATATTTTTTTGGGTTTTTCTTGGAGGGGGCAATGAAAACGATTCATTGTAAAGGGCTCAACAGGAGCAACAAAACAAAAAAAAGAAGTATTTATTATTTTGGGCGTTTCGGACAAACTTGCATATGATAGTCAATAGCTCTGTTGATCAGAGTGATGCTTTTTTCTCCGTAGGAAATGAATCCATCGCAAAATGCGCAGGTGTGTTTTACATCACCAAATCTCATTTGTATATTTGGCACCATCTCCCTTCCCTCTGGTCCCGTTACTTCCGGTACAACAGATCTTCTGGCCATAATAGGGAGATTATCTAGGTCGTTCCGAAACTGTGCAGCACTGTAGTTGTTAGGATGCCACCTAGTCATATGGCGATGCATTGTGTAGTTTCCGAAACTGTATTTTTTGTCGGTCCCTCTGGACAGTCTATCTTGACATATAAGGCAAGTTACGTATCTTGCATTTACTTTTTTCTGACCTTTGGGAATTTTAAAAAATTGCCAAATGAAGTTTTCTTTCCGGTGAGACGTCTTGGGCTGCTCAGGCAAAAACTGCCTCTCTTCGTGCTCGTCCTCCTGTTCCTCTTCTTCTTCTTCTTGTTGAATTACAACTTGAGCAGGTGGTCCACTCTTCCTTGGATGTGGTGGAGGTGGTGGGGAAGCACCAGCTGAAGCTACTAAAGAAGCCATTGCTCAGTGATCACAAAGGGTCTTTCTCTCACAATGATGAAAGTCAGAGTGAGGAAAGAAGGAGGGATTTTCATCATTTGGGAAAAACAAGAGTTCTCAACCAATCAAAAGTGTTCATTTTAGATTATATGACCTAGTCTTACATCATTAGGAAACCAAAAGTGAAATGAACCAATGAAAAGTGTTATTACCAAGTCACATGACTTGCTGTGTTTACGTTAAGCGCTTTAGGGGGCCTCCCGGTTTGCTTCCAGAAACCTGCGCTTTGCGACTCGCTTCGCGTACCAGTTCGCTAACGTAGCACGTCATATGACGTATCACGCGACAACGTGAAACGTCATGCGGACGGGAGGCGTCACGATGTTGTTTTCTAACGCGGCACTTGCGGTAAAGAAACGTTTACCGGCTCGCGGTCTATTTCGCGGCATCAAGGTCAGCTAACGGGAAGCTTCCCGATTCGCGAAGCGGGAACGAAGAAAAAAAAATATTTAAAAAAAAAATTATTCATAAACATATAAAATATATTTTTGGATTTAAAGAAGAATACATTTTACAGCTACAGATATTAGCTGTTAAAAAACCAATGAAATTCACAGAAAAAACCATAGGTTATAGACCATATATAGTTAGGAATTAGCATTTACAAAACCTTGAAAATTCACTGAAAAAACCATAGGTTATAGACCATATATAGTTAGGAATTAGCATTTAGAAAACCTTATTTTACTCACACAAAACCATTGAAATTCCATATATAGTTAGTTGCACTAACTATATATCGCGCACCCGCAATCCACTGCTGATGATGTCACATATTACATCATTCATGACATGGTCAGTGACATCACTGATGACATCACTGATGACATCTCAAATGACATCACTGATGACAACATCCAGTGACTGTATGTTTCTGTAAAGTTAAAATATGTCTTAGATATTGAAGAATGAGTGGATGTATAAGTGTCTGGATGAAGGATTTAGTAGGTGCGTGACTGACTGTATGAGTGAGTGATTAAATGTGTCTCACTGAATGCATGGGTTAGTGACTAAACTGTCTTAATTTGTGCATCATTATGTCTGTTGTGATGTAAACTGCTGCATGTGTTGATCATTAGCTATACGAGAGGCTATATGTGTTATTAATTGGTTGCCCAAGTATTTCTATGGGAGATTGAGTTTGTGTGGGGGTGGCTGGGAGGTGTGTGACTCTGTGCATAGATGTGTGAGCAGTTGATTCACTAGGTGTATGAGTTCAAGAGTGCATGTGGAAAAAGCTACATGGGCGGTTGACTGTGTGCATGAGTGTATTGATGAGTGAATGGATATCTCAATGCTACATGTCATAGTAAGTACATATGTAAAACACAGTACATGTGAGAGTTGGCATATATAAATAACTGTGCATGAGAGCCACTGAATGTGTGAGTGGCTGTATGGATCATTGTGAACTTGTATCAGGGATTGTATAAGAGAGTAAATATGTGTTAGTATATGTTTGAATAAGTAAGGTGTGTATAACTGTATAGTTGAGGAAATGGAGGTGAGATTGTTTCTTTGCATGACTGACTAGGTGTGTGAGTAACTCCATGGATGAGTGACAGTGTGTGAGTGTCTGTATACACTGAGTGTATCTAAGGTTATATTAGAGTCTGAAGAGGTTTATCGTATTAGCACAAGAATGATGTCAAATGAGATGTCATCAGTGATGTCATCAGTGATGTCATTTGAGATGTCATCAGTGATGTCATCAGTGATGTCACTGACCATGTCATGAATGATGTAATATGTGACATCATCAGCAGTGGATTGCGGGTGCGCGATATATAGTTAGTGCAACTAACTATATATGGAATTTCAATGGTTTTGTGTGAGTAAAATAAGGTTTTCTAAATGCTAATTCCTAACTATATATGGTCTATAACCTATGGTTTTTTCAGTGAATTTTCAAGGTTTTGTAAATGCTAATTCCTAACTATATATGGTCTATAACCTATGGTTTTTTCTGTGAATATATATATAAATACATATATACATATATATGTAAAAAAGATGTATGTGTCTCTCTATGCCTGAAAGGGTTTTGTTTTGACTTATACTGGGTCCTCCCTTGTGTCTGGATAAAGCTATACCTCTCTAAAGAGCTCTAATTAGAGTGCAACACTGTGTCAGGGGTTGCTTTTACTCATTCCAGGTTGGCTTGAGTTGGTATTTTACCATTTCAAAGCTGTAATACTGTGCCTGGAGTGATAAATGGCTTCGTCATTTTACAGCTCGGCAAGGGCAGCACTGTGCTAATCCTAAGCTTAAAGAGTTTGCTGTAGAAATGGCAAAATACTTTGTCCTTTTCTATCTCGGCGTGGATGGCATTTTGCTAATCCTATGCTTAAAGACTTTGATAGAAAAACAGACATTTGAGGTGATCAGATCTAGAGTGCTGCTGGTGTTGTGAGTGCTTTCCACCTAAACTTGAGAACTACCCAGAGTTCTCTCCTTTTTTGCATAATGTATGCGTCTCTCTATGCCTGAAAGGGTTTTGTTTTGATATATATATATCTATATATCATAAAGTTATAATATGAAGTAAAGTATAGTAAAACTTTGCTTTCTCATGGAAACTTACCTTCACAATATTCTTGCCCTCAATATTCGTGGCCCAAGACTTTGTCCACACGATATTTTGGACTTCATATTTTGTCCAAGCATCTTCAGGGGGTTTGTGCAAGTAGGAGTCCAAGTGAGGGGAGGGGTGGGGTAGGATTGTGTTTTTTGTAATAGGTAGCATTACAAACCCTTGTAGGGGTCAAATATCAACCTGCCTAATTAATATTAATTATGCAGGTGCAATTTGCAACCTCCTGCTAATGGTTGCCAATGTAGAGCTGGAGGTCTTCAATGGGTAGCATACCTCCGACCTTGAATTTGTTTTCTGACCTGGGAAACATGTTTTGTAAAGCTGCCTGTTATCATCAAAGGCACAGGTGATGGAGCTAAGTCAAACGGATTAGCAATACCTGAGATGTAAAAAGGAAGCTAAAAAGACAATCAACAATGTTGTAGGCTCCTTTTGAAATCTGGAGGTTCAATTGTCTATTTGTATATCTAAGCATGGACATTTTCCAAAGCTTTACCAAAACAGACCAAATGATGCCCCTTCTTGTTCTGACATCATGAAAATTCTAACATTGCAAACTGTCTAGGCTTATGGCCAATGCTATTTAAAATTAGATATTACGTGCATGCCAAATGCTATGTTTAGGTATGGCACAAACAATAATGCTTTTGATTAGCATATATAGTACAGGCCATACTGCTCCACCAATATACAGGCACAGTTTAATATAAGACATGGTTCACTTTATTTCCACTCATGTTTCATGAATGAGTTGTTAATTAATTCTCAGAAGGTCGAACGTTCACACGGGAACACACATGCAAATCCTACAAAAATACAGAAGTTGGAACTTTCTCTTATTACACCATGTATAAGGTCTAGTAAAATGCATTTGGAATACAATTTTGGACACAATAAAGCAAAGACAGCTGGATGTATGTGTTGAGTCTCCAGATGAAAACAGATCTACAATGTGGGAGGATATGTATGACAATCTAAGGTGGACAAGTGCCTTATAACACTATGGTGAAACAATCCTCCTTCTGTGCCAAGTAAAATCATCCAGTTATTTTGATCATGGAACATGAGTAGGGGGACACTGACACTACTAGGTGCATCAGGCTGGGACAAGTGCCAATCCCTTGTACAGAGGTTACTTTAATACATGGACACTGATTTGGTTATTTGAGCTGAGAGTGTGTATCACCAGAGCTGTCTGACCTTTAGTTCGGTGAGCATCAGCATCCTCCACAAGCCATGATCCATGGAACATAAGTCAGTTACCATAGGCACAGAGGCCTATGGCCACAGGGCCAGACGCAGCAGCCGATAGACTCCGTTTTCATTCCGGAATGATGGAGATCGCAAAATGGATGGCCAACAATTGCCTCCAATTGAACCCAAGCAAGACAGAGGTCATGCTGTTGGGAAAAGCTGAGGAATCCTGGTCCTGGGATTGGTGGCCAGCACAATTGGGCCCGCCCCCCTCGCCATCTCAGAGTGTGAAAAATGTGGGTATCAAATTAAACCACACCCTTACAATGCAAGATCACATTTCCTCGGTTGCTGGGGCATGCTTCTATAGATTGAAATTATTACGGAAGATCCTTCCTTTTACTCCTATGACACATCGCAGAACGCTGACCCAGGCAACTATTATTAGCCGGTTGGATTATGGAAACGCTCTGCTTGCTGGAGTAGGTGCAACACATATAAGGAAACTGCAGGTCTTTCAGAATACGGCCGCTAGGCTTGTTCTGAACCAACCGGCGGGCACCCCATCTCTGCCTCTACTGAGAACCCTACACTGGCTTTCAGTGAAGCAAAGATCCTTTTTTAAAGTTTGCTGACTTACCTCTACGGGTCTTCAGGGCCGCGGACAATTGTATCTCCAATCAAAACTGGAAAAATACTCGCCCAACTGCGATCTAGTTCGCGGCATCTTTTGCATATCCCTCGCATTAAACGAAGTAGGACTGGGGGTAGGGCCTTCTCTTACTTGGCCCCTAAGTATTGGAATAGTCTCCCTATGACTCTTCGAGACATCGCCTCCTACCAATCCTTCAGGAAACTCCTGAAAGCCCACCTGTACTAGTCCTATCGGCCTGTTATGCCTTCTTGTGTTTGCGACTAAGAAAAAAGCGCCGAGATGACCCCCGGTGATTCGTGTGCTATATAAGCAAGAATAACATAACATAACATAACATAACACATCTCACATGGACTTCTTCTACTAGCAGGCCCTTTACTACAAAGGATTACCAATTATTGCCACTGCTGGAAACTTCAATCTATAAGGGTTTGTAAAGCTCAACTACTCATCCATGATGGGCCCAAGGTGCTGGGGGGGCAGGCTCCGTTGAGTGCTGGGGTCATCCGAAGAGCCAGGTCTTGAGGTCCTTTCTGAACTGGGACAGTGTGAGGGCTGGCCACAGGTGAAGGGGAGGTTGTTCTAGTCCTTGGCTGTGAGGTAGGAGACGGACCTTCCTCCGGTTCTGGTCCTGTAAATGCATTGGACAGTGGCTAGAGAGAGGTCGGCTGATCAGAGGTGTCTTTAGGGTGCGTGGAAGGACAGGCTGTTGTTCAGGTATGTTGGCCCGCTGTTGTGCAGGGCCTTGTTTGCGTGGGTGAGGAGCTTGCAGGCAAGTCTTCTTTTGAATGGAAGCCAGTGGAGATCGCAGAGATGTTGGGTGATGTTTCTTGTTGATTACGGTGTAGAAGCCATTGCCGTAGTCTAGTCTTCTACTGATGAAGGTGTGTGTCATGGTTTTTCTGGATTTGGATGGGATCCTTCTGAACATCTTTCGAAGCATGCAGAGGGTGTTAAAGCAGGACGAGGATACATCATTGATCTGGCGTTGGCGAGGTTCTGTGCTTGGTCCGTCAGGGTGGTGATATTTGCTGGGGTGGGGGGCCACCAAGAGTCATCCCATGTGGAGGGTATGGAGCACAGGATGAGGACTTCTGTTTTCTCAGAGTTGAGTTTCAGGCAGTTGTTCTTCATCCACATGGCAATGGCTTTCATTCCTTCTTGGAAGTAGTGTTTGGTGATGCTGGGTTTGTCAGTGAGGGAGAGGATAAGCAGGGTGTCATCCGCATAAGTGACAATGTTGAGCCTGTAGTTCCTGATGATGGTTGTGAGGGAGGCCATGTAGATGTTGAATAGGGTGGGACTGAAGGAAGAGCCCTGAGGCACTCCACAGATGGTCTCGGTCAGTTCCAAGAGGTAGGGCAGGAGTCTGATTCACTGGGTTCTGTTGGTGACGGATGAGCATATAGTGTTGAGGGCCTTGTCACAGATGCCGGCATCATAAAGTCTTGTGGCTAGGGTGTAGCATGAGACAGGGTCAAAAGCAGCTGAGAGGTCGAAAAGGATGAGGGCTGCCATTTCGCCCCTGTCGGGAAGGGAGTGGATGTTGTCAGTGGCAGCGAGCAGAACAGTCTCGTGCTGTGGTTGCTGCAGAATACAGATTGGGAAATGTCCAGGATGTTGTTAGCATTAATGAAGTTTGATAGCATGAGGCTGGCAGACTTTTTGATGATTTTGTCTGCAAATGGAAGCAGAGAGACTGGCCTGAAGATTTCGAGGTCCGTTGGGTTGGCAGAGGGTTTTTGCAGGAGGGGGTTGACCTTGGTGTGCTTCCAGTCAACAGGGAAGGTGGTGGTCTTGAGGGAGCAGTTGATCATCCGACATAGTTTGGGTGCAATGGCCGAGGTGGCTCTGTGGAAGATGTGGTGTGGGCAAGGATCTGTGAGTGCCCCGTAGTGGCTGCTTGTCATGGTCGTCAAGGTGGCTTCAGCCATGAGCGGGGTCCAATCGAGCAGAGTTTGTTGGGTGGCGTCGCTTGAAGGGGGAGCAGGAGAAGTGTGGAGGTCATGGTTTTCGAAGTTGTTGTAGATCATCTTGATCTTAAGGTGGAAGAAGGTGCTATGTCTGTTGCAGAGGTCTTGGGAGGGTGGGACATATGTTATTTTGCTACAGGGTTTGGTGAATTCCTTGATGATGTAGAAGAGATTTTTGGTATTGTGGGAGTTGATGGGGATTCTGCCTTGGATTGATGTCTTCTGTGTGGATTTGATGAGATGGTGGTGTGGGGCGGTTGCTGCTTTGTAGGCAGCACGTGTTTATGGGGTTTGTTGTTCCTCCATGTCTTTTCGAGTCACCAGCTAGAATGTTGGAATTTTTGGAGTGCAGGGGTGTACAAACTTGCTTTCTTAATGTGTCTTCCTGTGGCTTTCTTGAGGGGGCGAGTGTGTCGGCTCAGTTTGTGATCCAGCATTGGGTGGGGTTTGCGTGCTGCAGTGTTGGCATTTGGTGTAGTTGGAGGTGGGGTGCTGATGAGGGCGAAGGTGAGCTGGTCTTCGGTGAGTTTGTACCAGCTTCTGCAGGGGAGACAGTGGGTGTGCTTGTGTGCGGTGGGATTTTTGAAGGAGAAGTGGATGCAGTGATGACATGTCCAGAGGAAATTCATGGTGTGGGTGTAGGAGACACTGTTTGATTTGGCGAAGACGGGGTCGAGTGTGTGTCCCGCTGTTTGCATGGGTGGGGTAACTAGATATTTGATTCCTATGTTGGCGAGGTTATATATGGGAGGCGGTGTTTGGGTCGTTGTGATTGTCCAGGTGAAAGTTTAGGTCTCTGAGCAGGATGTAGTCTGTGGAGGCCAGGGTGTGTGGTTGGGCTGTAGATGAGGGTTCCGCTGAGAGTTGTTTGAGGTTTGTCTGGATTTGTAAGTGGAGGTGCTCCTTGATGGCAGTTTTGTTGTCGGAGTGGCATGGGTGCTTTTGTGGACGATGGCGATGCCTCCTACTGGGTAGGTGGGTCGGTCCTTGCGCAGGATCTTGTATCCATAGGAAATGAAAGTGGGAATGTCGGGTGCGGAGATGGCGATGGTTCAGGTTTCTGTGAGGAAGGTGATGTCCAGCGAGTCGGTATTGAGGAGATCTCATATTTCTTTGCCATGCTTGTGTATGGAGCTTACTCTGAGGAGGATGCAGTTGAGTGGTTTGTGGGTGGTGAAGTCCAGGGAGCTGGGGGCTACTGCTGGGGTACAGAGGTGGCTGAAGGTGCTGTGGCAGTATACACAGGAAGAGGGCCTTGAGTGTTGTTCAGCATCGAGAGCTGGCAGTTGTTGCTTCATCCGGGGATGAGAGTATGGATGGTGCTGGAGTTGTAGCAGAGGTGGGTCGGAGAACGAGGGACCCTGGTGCTTGTCGTGTTTGGGACATGGACGGGTGCAGATGGACTTGCCTTTGGCACACCAGTGGCGCAGCCGCACAGTGGTTGCTATTAAGTAGGGGTTGGGTAGCCTGGCCAGTTGGGGGTGGGAGTGGGAAAGACACAATGGAAGGGGAGGTGCCATGGGGGCAGCAGCAGCAGGGACAAAACTCAGGGAGCACAAGGGAAAGAGGGAAAAGAGAAACAAGAGAGAAAAGAGAGCAGAGAGAGAAAATAGGAAAAGGAGAGCAGAGAGAAAAAAGATAAAAGAGGGCAGAGAGAGGAAAGATAGAAAAGAGGAAAAGGAGAGCAGAGAGAAAAAAGAGAAAAGAGAGCACCAAGAAAAAAGCCAAGAGAGTCAGAACAGCAGAAGAGCTGAGTGCTCTACCACTGGGCTACCAGGGATGAGCTGCAGACAGGAGCCTGTGGGTGGAGAAGGGCCTTGAACACCATTTAATCAAGCTCAGGGGTCAGCACTTAGAGGCGGAGCTGCACGGGGAGAGCAGTCACCCTGAACAAGTCAGTGGTCTAGCTCTTCTTGCCATGCAGCGGCTGCCATTAAGTTGGGGTCGTGGAAGGGTGGCCAGTTGGGAGGAGACAGCAGGAAGGACAGAATAGTGGGGGAGGGGCCACAGGAGCAGTTGCGGCGGGGACAAAATCTGGTGAGTGCAAGGAAAAAGAGAGGAAAGAGAAAAGAGAGCAAAGAGAGAAAAGAGAGCAAAGAGAGAAAAGGGAAAAAGAGAGCAGAGAGAAAACAGAGAAAAGAGGACACAGAGAAAAAATCCAACAGATGCAGAACAACGGAAGAGCAGAGCGCTCTCCCCTTGGACCACCAAGGTTGATGGTTGATGCTCAGGCAGGAGGCTGGGGGTAGAGGAGGGCCCCGAGCACCCTGTAACCAAGCTCAGATGGCTCAAGGGCCAGCACTTACTGGTGGAGCTGTGCAGGGGAGAGCAGTTACACTAACCAGGTCAGTGGTCGAACTATTCTTGCCACGCAGCGGCCACCATTAAATATGGGTCAGGTATAGGGCGGTCTGCTGGGAAGTGGGAGCAGGAAGGAAATAATAAGGGGATGGGGCTGTGGGGGCAGCATCGGTGGGGACAAAACTCAGGGAGCATGAGGGAAAAGAGAGAAAAGAGAGAGAAGAGAGAAAACAGAGAATAGAGAGCAATGAGAGAAGAGAGAAAAAGAGAGCAAAGAGACAAAAGAGAAGAAAAGAAAAGAAAAAAGAGGGCATAAAGGAAGAGGCCAAGAGAGGCAGAACAACAGAAGAGCAGAGTGCTCTCCGTCTGGACCACCAGGTATGAGGTGCAGGCTGGAGCCTGGGGTAGAGGAGTGCCTCGAATACCCTGTAACCGAGCTCAGGGGGCAGCACCAAGTGGTGGAGCTGTGCGGGGGAGAGCAGTTACACTAACCAAGTCAGAGGTCAAGCTCTTCTTGCCACGCAGCAGCCACCATTAAATATGGGTTGGGTGGAGGGCGGTCAGCTGGGAGGTGGGAGCGGGAAGGAAACAATGAACGGGAGGGGCTGTGGGGGCAGCCCTAGTGGGGACAAAACTCAGGGAGCATGAGGGAAAAGAGAGAAAAGCTAGAGGAGAGAGAAAAGAGAGCAGAGAGAGCAATGAGAGAAAAGAGAAAAAGAGAGCGGAGAGAAAAAAGAAGAAAAGAAAAAAGAGGGCACAAAGGAAAAGGCCAAGAGAAGCAGAACAACAGAAGAGCAGAGTGCTCTCCTCTTGGACCATGAGGGATGAGGTGCAGGCTGGAGCTTGGGGTGGAGGAGGGCCTTCAATATCCTGTAACCGAGCTCAGGGGCAGCTCTCAGTGGTGGAGCTGTGCGAGGGGAGAGCAGTCACACTGACCAGGACAGTGGTCTAAGCTATTTCTCACTGTGTGCTAGAATATCACATGTGCTAACAATCTTGTATAGCAAGGAGACTACCTGTAACGATTTTATGATAGGAATCTAATAATTGCTACAAACGTCATATCTTAGGTCTGGCTAATGTCTAAACTTTGGGTAAGCCCCTTCATCCATGGGTTTGTTTGGGACAGAATCGTCCAGTCATTGCTTTTAAGACTGTGGCATTCACATTTTGGATCAGATGAGATGTATATTTCCCCTTGACCAGACTGCAGGCATTTGTTTGACACATTAGGTTTATTACCCCCCCCAGTCTTCACTCTGCAAACGGGGTATACCCCAATCGGTGACATCCTGATCAATGCTACCACAACTAACTTCATGGTGGTCCCCTCTGGCATGCGTGGTCACTGATTTGAACCTGCACACAGGTGACAACCCAATTGATGCAGCAGTCATCTCTTCTCACCCGCTACTAGAACCCACTTACCAGGATGCTCCACTGAACCTCACACCCTCTAAATACTCTCCTCACGGGGTACACTATTCTTAGTAAACAGGCAGACACTGGTGCTCCGGTCTCCAGGGTCAGGAGGTCCTGGGTTTCTGTGGATAATGTCCCCTCACCCAGCAGGAAGACTGGAAGACCTATCCCCTAGTCATAGGCAGAAGACTTGCAGAGCTCCTTGACTAAGAGCGCGACTACCTGATTGAAGGCTGAGCATTTCAAGGGCCTTGAGCTGCCCTTCTTATAGTCTATTTCCAGATACCGAATATGATTTAGGGTTTGAGTCTTTATAGTTTGTAATGGGGTTTGTTTCCTTTTGAAGTGTCCACTACTCTGTTATGCCCTTCCTCCCAAAAGCAATCTGTCATAGCAGGAGTGACTCCAAATATTATAGCCCCACATCCCAGGCCATTAAGCTTAGAGGTTCACACTTGGATTTCAGCCATAGTAATATTGCATCAAAATGTTAGTCATGCAATGTTACCCCAGGGTCCCAGCCATAATCTTTGTGATTCTCTTATCAGCACTCTCTCCTGCATGAGATGTGCCCAGGTCCCTTTCCAGAGACCTCTGCAAGAATCAATGCAGTCAATGGGGCAACGATAATTCCATAGCTTGCCACATAGCTCCTGAGATATCAGGTGTGTCTGAAAAAATACCCTTGCTTAAGTGTGGGTAGTAGGCTCCTCCCACTCCATCGCAGACTGAATCTTAGCATCCCCAATGGGTGAGTCTTCCTGTTCCCACTTCATATCTAAAGTAGACTACAGAAGACTGTGCCATCTGATACTTGGTCGGCTTGATGGTCAGTTTTGCCTCCAGTATCCTAGCCAACACTTGTTCTAGGTTTATCATCTGGTACTGCCATGAATTTATGAACACCGCATTATCATCCTGGTGGGCCAAACAGAACTCCTCTAACCCAGTGAGAACAATGGTTCACCAGGCACTTAAAAGTGACAGGGGAATGTGGTCTTCTCTTTGGCGTTTGGTGCTAAGGCAATCTGCCAGTACCCACTGGTCATATCTAATGTGCTCAAGTACTTTGCAGCACCCATCTGATCCACAAGCTTATCCATTCTTGGGATTGGATTGCCATCAGTTTTGGTTACCTCACTGAGGGCTTGAGAGTCCACACAGAACACAAGTCAGTAGAAGCTAGCTTTGGTACTAGAGCCACAGGACTAGATAATGGGCTATTTGATCTCTCAATGATCCCCTGTTGCAACATTTTGGCAACTTCTCCTTTAAGGCATCCATGCACCCAGTCAGACATTCCGTTGATTTTTCCCTTCTCTGGCAGACTGTTCTCTGTGTTCATGTCATACAGACATACATATGACAACCCTGCAGCCAGTTAGAAGAGTTTGGCAAACCATCCTATCATATCTCTCCACTATCTCAGCAGCTCAGGCATTAGCTCATGGGCTAGCTGAACCCCTTCCTCAGTGCCATCCCTCATGTCAGTTTGCTGCAAGGCTGGAAGGGTTATAGTGTCATCCTCAACTTCCTTTGCCATCACTGTGTAATTTATCTGGAGGTTATGGTTCAGCTTGTTCACATGGAACACCCTCTTGGGTTCTCTTGTGGCACCTATGCCCATCAAATAGTTTACCTCAGAAACCTCCTGAACTTCCTTGCATGGTCTCCATTCTTTGTCCCCCAAAGCCCTTTGACAAATGCTTTAGCACCAGAAACTTCTCACGTTTTTAATTCCCACTATCATTCCATCACATTTCCATTGCCTGGCGCTTGTATTGCACCATCAATTTCTGAGGTTAATCAGATAGTTGATCACATCCTTTGCTGAAAGTTCTGGGGTACCCTCCTACTGTTCTCTGAATAAGGTGAGTGACCCCACACAGAGTTCAAAGGGACCAAACTTTGGGTAGTAATGTGGAATCTTTCTAAAAGCAAAGAAGAGATATCACAGGAGAATCCTTCTTCCTGAGGTTCTCTGGAAGAGTTCCAATAATGCGCTTCAGTGTTTTATTAAACCACTTGACAAAACCATTGACTTGTAGGTGATATGCCATGGATAAGTAGTTTGCCACACCAGCTTGTTCCTACATCTCTCTCATGTTAGAGGAGATTAAATTGGTTCACTGGTCAGAAATGATCATTCTCTGAAATCCAAACCAACAAAAAGAACCCCAGAAGAGCCCTCCTACCACCCATGCAGATATGCTCCTCAGAGGTTCAGCCTCTGGGTACTAGTAGCATGATCCATCACAATTAAGATATACTTTTTACCTTAATGTGAGGAAGGGTCAAATTGGGGGTCAAATGGACCAACTAGGTATATTCTTGTCATGCAATGCCACTCACCTTTAATCTTTAGGGACTCTACGGGAGTAATGCTAGTCCTCCCTATTCCTTTATGCACAGCTCTCAGAATGGATAACATATTGAAGGACAGACAGTTGTCTGAAAAGAGGAAGAGGGTTTGGAAAGAAGAGAGAGAAAAAAAGTTGGCACGTCTGCCTGGTGTCTCCCTTAAAGGAATTTGTGGTGTAAAATTTATAGTCTTCCTGATCTCAATTGAATATTGTAAGCTGTATACAAAAAAGTAATCTAAAACAAATCAACATTACCACCACATACACAATGACATCTCCAGTTTCAATGTTTTGAAGTTACAAGTCTTTTAACTCACCCCACAAGAAGTATTCTTTAATTAATCAAAACCTCTTTGATTGTCTAAAATGTTGCTTTCAAAGTTCACAGGTTGAAGACCTTTAAAGTCCTTAGTTGTAATGAGTCACATTCAATAATGTTCAAGGATACCATGATGAGAGTGGAGGAGGGCACAAACAAGGCAGCTGCTGGCGCTAGTGGTAACAAGTCTTACCCGCTCAGATGGAACACCTACAATTTGGTAGAAGTACTAATAATGCTTTTTTCCTCACTCCTGTATTACCACTCATCTGGCAAGCATATCAGTTTCTACAATACCTCTCTCTGTTTCAGTACATCCCTGTCCAGTAGTAAAGAGGGTCCAACCTATCCTGGGTTTTTCTAACAACCAACTGTGCTGCTAAGGGCACTTTGTGGCTCAGTTACAACAGGACATTCCTGTGCAATAATAGAACCATTATCTCTTGCTGGTTCCTGGTTCAGGATTCACTTGCTCACCATAAAGGAGCTCATTCTCTCAGCTAACATAGTGTTTCCAACCACTCATATGCTGACCTGTTCCTGTCCTTCCTTCCGAAGTTCCACAAACATAGAGCACTCTTTCGGTGCCTTGTGGAAAACCTCTTGGATATGCCCTCCAACAGGCTAGCAACACCTGCAGCTCTGGAAGTGTCCCATTCCTCAGCACCTGCTCTGGCTCAGGAGATTCATCTTCCTCTCTCTGTAAGGCATAAGTGGTGATCTCCACAGCCATTGCCTTCCTGTAGTCGGCCCTTTCCTACAAACTATCTCGTCCTAGTCCCTGAAAATCAGGAATGATCCCAGTCTCACTCAGAAACTGTTAGAACTGGGGTTTCTGGTTGCCAGAGTATGCACTCTGTACCAGCAGGAACCACCACTCTTTTCAGGGTAAGCTAGATGGGAAACAGTGTTTACAACGCTGTCTCCACAACGCGGCACCATTAAAATGCGGTTGTTACAATGACCGCATTGTTACCACACATACCATTACATCGCAAATCAGTATTACGACTTACGGTAGGGGGCGCAATGGTGTTGGATTTAGAATCCAACACCTTCCCTGCTGTTGCACAAACTGGAGTAGGAATAGTAAATAATACTATTCCTAAGTCCAGCACACTCCCTACAGCAAGTCATAGTAATGACTTGCGATGTAATGGTATGCGTTCTAACAACGTGGCCGTTGTAACAACAACGTTTTAATGGCATGCAATGTATTCACATGTGTTGTAAGAGTATATATTCAAGCTACATGCACACAAAAAGATAACCAGTGCTTACCCTCTGGTAGCCTGGCATTGAGCAGTCAGGTGTATCTCAAAAGGCAATGTGCAAAGTATTTGTGCTACACCCACACAATAACACAGGCAAACAACACAAAAATACTCCACACAGGGTTAGAAAAATAGATTACACTTCTATGAGTAAATCAACACCAATATAAAAATATCCAATACGTAGAACTGGAGTTATGAATTTTAAAGGATAAATCAAAATCTAGAGCTTAGAATCAAATGGCACTTATGTATTACTTGAGGTCACAAATCCGAAGTTCAGGCTGACTATGATGGAGGGCAGGCTGGCTGCAAGACTCACTCACATCCCAATGAAAAAGTACCTTGGATGGGGCAAGCGCCAAGGTCTAAGACTCAATGCATTGGTTCTGATCCGCGCAGGCGATGTAGACTTTGTCCACCAACCCCTTTACGATCAAGGTGCTGCACCATAGTCGAGTCACACACCGCCCAGTCTGTTGAAGCAATATCATCGATCAGCATTGCATCGGTATTGAACAGTAATGCATCGGTCCTGATTGGCGCACAGTCATCATTGCATCGATTTGGATGGTTCTGTACAGCAGAAGTCATTTTTCAATAGTCCAGGACTAAATTGGCACCACTTGGCAGGGCAGGACTCACGGATGGCAGAGTCCAGGTGCCTTGCAGGGTTAAAGGAAGTCTTCTTTGGTCACAGACCAGGGAGCAAGCCGGAAAACCCTATAATACACTTTGGGTTCAAGTGAGATGGGTCCAGTCCTTGTCTTCAGTGGAGCTGAGACCAGCTGGCATAAGGGGCGAAACAGCAAAGCAGAAAAACTGTTCTTCCAGAGCAGCAGTCAAGCAGAGTGGCAATCATTGTAGCACAACAGTCTTTACTCCAGCAAGACTTCTACAAAGGTCTAGCACTGTACTGTCATGGTAGGGTAAGATGTCCATTACTTATATCCAGTTGTGACTTTCAAGTGGGGCTGACTTCAAAGAAGAGGTCTTTGAAGTTCACACAGGTCCTTTCTTCCCAGTCCTGGCTCCAGAATATCATTACGTGGTAATCAACCCTTTTTGTGAGAAACCAGACACTGCCTATTCAGGTGCAAGTGTAAGCTCCCCATCTCTCTTCTTGCCCAGGTACTGCTATCAGAATGCAGCTGAATACAGACGAGTTCTCTGGCTCACACACCCTTACTTTGTTTGTAGCAGTCTAGAGGGAATGCACAAAGTGTAGCTGCTACCCACCTCTGACATGTATTGGAGCAGGCTGCAGGCACACAGAGAACTCAGAGCGGGGAAATGCTCACTTTCCAAAAGTGGCATTTCAAATACAATAACCTTAAATTCAACTTTACCATTAAAGAGGATTTATCATTACCGTTCCAAAGATATACAACATGATGCATTTACTCCTTTCTAGGGTGTGTGAGGGCACTACTTCCTAAACAGGAAGATCCCTTAATATGTACCATTATGTCACTCTGAAATGCACTCTTTCAGTAACAGTTACCCTATTAATATTTCCATTTTCCTCTTGGGAGCAAGGGTGATGGACCGTTTATTTATGCCCTGTCACCTTTCTTTGTGTTATATTCTTATGGCGGCCCAGCCGTGAGACACTCTATCATCTTTCTCTTTACCAGTCAGGCCACTGAATGTATCCCATTGTGTACAATACAGATACCCTACACACACACACACACACACACACACACACACATGCGTGCACATGCACACACACACACACATCCAACATATAGCAAAAACCCTGAGACCCTCACCATGACAGATCACTTGGGACTCGGTTTTGATGGCAATATAGTGGCCAGTATACTAAAAACACCTTCACTTACGGATTGCTCCAGAGGGCTGGAACTCGATAGTGGCCCTAAAATAACAAGTAGTCAAAATTGCCTTAGAAGGGTCATTTACGAACGAGTATTTGACAGTTAATATTGCCCCTAATGGCCTTTTGGTTACTCTCACACCACGTATGTTCCTAATGACATCATTTTACAATGTGAAAGGTCCAAAATAGCATGGAAATGCACTCATGACTGGCTAGTCCTGCTTATAATCACAACAAAATTTCACAAAGAGGGTCCAAGGGAAAGTTTACAGACCTTCAAAAATTCAATCCCCAAACACACTATAGAGAAAAAACAAAAGTAATCTGTGAGTCTACTCAAGCTTAAACAAGATAAGGAGCTAGTTTCAGTTTTCAAATCCTAGCTCTCGGGGGAGTCCTTTATAGAGGACGGAATAGCACCGCCCACTGATGTGGCATGCTTCATCATCTGGGATCTCCTCTTGGTTGCAAAACCTTGTGCAAGCAAGGGGTGCAACCCCCTCCCTAGGAGGGGGGAGCTCAGGGATGTTTTAAAGTAGTCAGTTCTAGGATCTACTAAGTCCACTAGAAGCAAAGCAATATAGATGGTTTGTAGGGTGATGGTTGCAGTGCGTGCAGTGGTAAAAGAGAGAGGTGATTTTAAAATTGGCTACCATGAATAAAAGCACCTTTATTGAGATCTGCCCTGGTGTCAAACCTAAAAACGGTGTGTATGCAGCTTGGAACAAATAACTGCATTAGTCCGAAATAAGGTCTACATGTTTCAGCCGTGTCGACCAGAGTATGATCTCCGCCTTGCTCAGGACCTAGATAATCAATCGCTACTGCAAAAATGAATGTGGAAAATAAATTAATGCAACATATCAATCTCCAATTAATGTGGTTGGATTTGATACAACCTACATTATCCTGTGTCTTCGTGCTTATATGAAATGTCACAGGAATTTTGGGCGAAACCCGTTGTTTGACGGGTGCACCGCTCTGTCTGTCTGTACCCCGGGCTGGACACGAGCAGTAGCGATTGATTATCTAGGTCCTGAGGAAGGCCGAGGTCCTACTCTTATCGACATGGCTGAAACATGTCGACCTTATTTCAGACTAATGCAGTGCTTTGTTCTAAGCTGCATACGCACTCTTTTTAGGTTTGAGACCAGGGTAGATCTTAATAAGGTTGTTTTTCTTCCTGGTTGCCAATTTTAAAATCACCTCTCACTTTATCACTGCACCCACTGCAACCACTATCCACTATCCACTATCCACGTAAGATTATCAACCAAGCTTACGAAAGGACAAGGAATAATCACAGTGACATACTTCTGGAGACAAAAAACAAGGACCGAAGGACAAACTTACCTGTGTCACTACATTTACTCCCTCTTCCAACAAGTTCCCCAAACTTGCAACAAAGCACTGTCCCATCCTAAAAACGGACACCTTGGATGTTGTTGACCCACTATTAGCATATAAATGCATGTGCACCTTAAGAGCTCTTCTTGTGCATACACACCTAGTCCCTCCAAAAGACTCCCAACAAACTCTGTGGGTATTACTATCAGTCAAAGGAAATTACCCCTGCGGGTCTTGTTCAGTTTGCACCCTCACGCAAGCAACCAAGGAGCTGCACCTAGGACAAACCCACCCATGGAAACAAAGGAAACATGCAAACTGTAATACAAGGAACTGTATCTATCTTTTCACTGGCCCCTGCAAACTATGAAGTGTAAGGATGACAACAGAATGATAAAAACAGGATTACAGAACATTGAAGCAACATCCCCTATAAAAAGGCCACCAATAAAATGTCATTGCACTTTTTAGAAAGGAACCATATGGAAAATACCTTTAGATGGACTATTGTTGAGGCCAATAGCAGATGAAGTGCTGAAACTATGTTCTCTTAGACAGCAATGGTGGGTCTTCCGTCTCATAACACAAATTCGTGGCCTCAATGATGACATACCCTGGTCTGAATGCACCAGGTAACTCCTTACCCTCTCTTTTTTTTAAATTCTTTAAAAAACTAATTATTAGGTAGTAACACAGATTAAGACGGTAGTCTATTACACAAAATCAATTTCATAAATGGACACCATTGTCTTAGATATTTAAAACGGCTGAACAAAAATAAATGATGTTCTCAAGGACTTCCATTCCTAAAGTCAAACGTGCAAATTCATCATCTATATGCAATATTAAACATTAATCGAGCATCTTCAAACAAAATGTAATAAAATGCTGTGCATTCAAATCCCAAACGTTGATTTTATAACAGTCAGCTTATGCCATAGTACGCCCTGATAACACCATCAACTACAATTTAATAAAGTGCATTTCATTCAAATCCCATAAAGTATTTTTTTGCCAAAGCCTAGTCCAATTATGCTAAAATAAAATTGGCATTACAATTTTCCCCTACACTTGCCAATTTTTCACCTATTCCATATATTACCCATACATTGGTGTATCTTTTAAAAACACCAACTCTTTGAGCAAAGACTTCTTTGAATTTTCTTATTTGAATCATTTTATTATGCTATTCTAAATAGGCTGGTACTTTGGTAGTCCTCCAGTTCTGGAGTATCAGGGAGAGCGCCACTAGAGAGGTCTCCTCCCCTCTAGACATTTCTAGGTTTAGTCTCTGGCTAGTGAAGCCTAAAAGTACTATTGCTGCCTCAGGATCCAATCTTTTCTGTAAATCAAGGCTGAGAGCAGCAAAAATTCTCTTACAAAACTGTCTTAACATCGGACATGTGAAAAAAATATGAAGCCAGCCTCCCTCACCTGCTACCTGACAGCAAAAGCATCTATTCTCCATTTCTGGATGCATCTTATGAGTGCTTTGGGGGGATAGAAACCAAAAAGCCAGTCTTTTAAATGTGGCCACTCTTAAAGCCTTGCTACCCAGTTACGAGATGATTCTCCACTCTAGAAAGTAGATTGTGTTTCCTCAGTCACCATTTCTAGAAATGTATTAACCATCAGGGACTCTCATTGGGTCCGTAGAAGGCGATACTAATTTCTCACCCCCTTAACTTTGCTCTGAAGAGAGTCGCTCCGACCAGTGTGGGATCTGTACTAGATGGAAAGCAGTACTTGTTTAACAGATGTGAAATCTTGAGGTACCAACAAAAAAAGCTTGCTCCGATCTCCAGATCTTGCTTGGACCTCTTGTCTATTAATGTTTCTCCCGCTGGCTTTAAAATGACCCAGCTCTTTCAAACCATTGGCTTTCCAAAACCTTAAAAGACTGTTCTGGATTTGGAAGCCCAGTCTTTTACATTTTGTAAGCTGCAAGTTCTCATGCCCTGTGGAATGAGCCTTTGTGGAGTAGAGTGCCTGGAATCAGGTGTAATATTCCTGTAATTCTTGTTCCAGATAAACTGTCGGAAAATAGTTTCCAGCTCTTTTAAATACACCAAATACATTTTAATGGGGACATCTGTGAAAAGAAAAGCCGATACAGATAAAATCAACATTTTAATAAGGGCAACACGACTGATCAGTGTAAGAGGAAGTAGTGACCATTAATCAAGTAGATTTAAAAACAAAATCTGCATGGCTTCATAATTCAATTTATAAATTTTTGCATACTGGTTGTTGATGTCTGAAATATAGGATCGGGTCAGGAGAAAGGGCTTGCCATTTGAAATTGTCAGGGAGAAAATCAGTAGAAGTAATGATTTTTAAATTTCAGTCTTGTTATGATTAATTGTATACCCTCAAATTATTTAAAACTGCGCAAATTATACCAGTGTCATTTCGATGTTCTGTCTTTCCACTCTAAGGTATAGGATGATTAGGATGATGTCGTCAGCAAATAGCTTCAATTTCAACATTCCTGATATTGGTGTTTTTATCCATATATTATTTTGGATACTGGTTGCCAAGGGTTCGATAAAAAAAAGTAAACAGCATGGAGGACAGGGGACAGCCTTGCCTGGTTCCCCGATTAACATTTACTGTCTCGGCCAGGTTAGAGTTAATAAAGACCCATGCCTGCACCCTGTGATAAATATTCTGTAACATGTTATAACCCTGGAAGGAATCCCAACCCTTCCAAGACCGTAAAAAATGGTATCCCAATTCACCAAATCGAGCGCATTCTTTGCGTCGGCCATCATTATAAGTGCTGGTGTTCGGTTATCATTAAATAAATTGAGTGCGTGGACTAAAAACACAGTGTTAGATGATATTAACCTCCCAACCACAAACCCTGTCTGGTCCTTATGGATCACTTTGTGCGCAGCTAGAATAAAGCTATTTGCCCAGACTTTCACTAAAAGTTTGTAATCAGAATTTATTCTCAGCGGCCTATATGAGTTGATGTCCTTGGGGTTCTTTCCCTTCTTTACAAAACTTACAATGGTGGACTCTTTAAAATTTGAAGGAACCGAGCCACCTGCTTTAACTTAGTTAAAAGGCTGGATCATAAAGGTTTTAACTCCTCGGCGAATACTTTATAAAATTCTGTTGGCAGCCTGTCGTTACCCCAGGCCTTCCCTCCAGACACTGTAACAAGGGCTTGCTGAATTGCGACTGCAGAAGTATCTGCTTGCATCTCTTCTACCTGTGTGATTGATAAATGTGGGAGGTTTATATCATCAAAGTATTGCTGTATTGCTTCTTGTAAAACCATATGTTTAGTTGTGTATAACTCATTATTATGATCTAAAAAGATTTGAGCGATCTTATTTTTTTTCGGTCACCAAGGCCCTTGTCCCTGGCTCGTGCAACTCAGTATTTAGTGATGCTTCCTGTTTCATCTTGGTCAACCAGGCTAGGAGTTTGCCTACCATTTGACTTTACTGTTAGACTCGCTGCTGAAATGTCTGTGAACTATTTATTGCTTCTTAGATAAAAAACTGTCTTACCTCCTGTTTTGCCTTGGTGAGCTGCTTCTCGGCTACATCTATTCCCCGTAAAGAGGCACTCTTCCTCAACAAAGCGGTGTCGACTGTCAGCTGGAGTTCGGCTATGCGTGTCCTTCAGATTTTTGATTGTGTAGCCATAAAGGCCACAATCTGCTCACGCACTGAGGCCTTAAAAGTCCCCCAGACTGAAAAAAGTGTAGCTGTGCCCTTGTCCTGAGAAATATATTTTATACATTTTCTTGTACTGGAACCACTTGGACAATGTCCTCCTTCTTACATCTATTTCTATTTCCATTGTGACTAGTGGTCTGAGAATGAATTAGCCCATATTTCCAAACTGGAACAGTTCAAAGAGCGAGAAATAAGAAAAAAGTTGATACGAGATGCCAACTGATATCGACAGGGATAGCAGGTATACTGCAAGAATTTCCAATGGGCTTTACACCATGGATTGTTTAACTGGTAATCTTGCTTTATTGCATCAATTACTTTTTTTGTTTTAGGCTTCAGTTGTTTTTTATTTTTATTCAAAGTATCCTTTGCCAGATCTTGGATATATTTAAAAATCTCCCCAATATAATCTGGCCCATAACCCCCCTATTTAGATAAGTGATCTTCATAATAGATGTGGGGTCATCTATGATTGATGCATAATAGTGAACAGAATTAAACACTCTACCATTTATACTGGCAGTGACCCATATCCAACGACCATGAGGACCACCCTTATTGCCATCCCAGCAGAGGCAAAATACCTATTAGAATTTATTTTAGGGATACAGACCTTTGGAGTATTTGTTTTGAGGTGGGTTTCCTGAACAAAGAGAGCTTTTGGTGAAAAAGAAGTTAGCAATCTTATTAACCCGCCATACTTTTGCTTATTCAATACACCATTTACATAGACTGTAATTATGCAAAGTTTAAGGTCCATCCTGAGATGGTTTCTTTGAATTGGAGATGTCACTGTCAGTATTCTACTCTCCAAAACCTTTCCCTCTCTGATTCTGACCATATTGTTTGCCGCCCACACCCACCTACCCACCTGCCCCTGTAACCTCATAACCCCCCACCACCCTGGGAGATGGGGAATAGTCCGCAATATCCTTCTTCTCCCTCCCCTGATTAGCACCCCAACTGGGTGCCTTGACACAGCACCCTGAGTGATCTGTCCTCCCGTCCTCAATCATAATAATATATTCTTTTTAGAATTTCTTTTCTATTTTGCAGTGGAGATTTCTTGCAGCAGGTCCTGAGCTTCCTCTATATTAGCAAACATATGAAACATATGAAACTTGCCACTCACTTGCACCCTTAACTTGGACTGCTGTGCTATTTCAGCCGGCTTGTCCTGCTTGCCCTGTGCCTTGAAAAGATACAGTAAATTGACATACTCCTTTCACCAGCGTGCAGCGGCTGCTGACATATCCGCAAGATAGCTGGATGCTTCACTAATCACAAATTGTTTCTTATGGATAGCTTTGCATAGTATCTACTCTTTAATACGGTAGTCGGCAAGGTTCACAAGCTTTGTTCGTGGCAGCTTTAAATTGGGAAATGGGTGTGAGGGTACCAATGCTCTCTTGTGATAGTGAGGTCTCCTGCAAATTCTGGTAAACCATTGTTTTAAGTAAAAGTCTCAACCCATTGAAGAGTTTGGGTCCCTTCATTCTCTTCTGGGACCCCAACTAAATGCAGGTTAGAGCACAGACAATGGTTTTCAAGCTCCTCAAGTTTGCTTTCAAGTGAAGATTTTTCCTTCCTGGCTAAATTCATCTGTTGCTGCATAGTGTTCATCCGGTCCTCAAGCTGCGAGATCCTGGACTCTACCTCTTGGATTCTTACTGGGAAGCAACCCACTGCCTCCTCAATCTTTGACAGGCGATGATGGAGGGATGCTAATCATACTATCTCATTAGCTTGTATTGTATTGACCTCCCTTATTTCAAGATTTAGCATGATTTTTATGTTGCATTGCAGCAGAGTTCCCTCCTCTTGCAGTTGTTAGGCCTGCTTGTCTGAGAACCTGCCAGTATCTTTCTGTGCCCATGATTGCTACCCTATTGCCTCTACTCCTTCTCTGTTTGACAACTGCGGCTGTGGCTGCGGATGTGAAGCTGACTGCAGCTGCCGCTGAGAGTCCGTAGAGACACTACTCTCCTCTTGTAGGGACCTTTGTCTATCCTTGTTCTCCAAGGGAGCTGGATGCGCAGCAGAGGGATGATCACTTAGCAAAAGATAAAACTGTATTTTAGTGGGAGATCCTTGCGATGATGCAGCTAATGATGTTTAACTATGGAAAATAGCTGGTACTCCTTTTTTCATAGGTTTGATTGACTGTGGTTTCCTTTGTGTGTTCTTGAAGAGGGTGAGTGTCTTTCCCCCCTTGAACTACCCCAGTAGGCTGCCCCTCTTCCTTGCCCTCTCTGCCCTCAGGAGCCTGGACAATTGAATTGGAAATTTCTAATGCATCATTTTGTGCTCCGTGCTATTCCTCTGGCCCTGTTTCTACATCTGACTACTTTTTTGGTATACACTCCATGGCTGGGCATCGCATTCTAGGCTCCCTTGTAGGCTTGTATGCCTCTTCTTCTGAGCTCAGCGAGCTTGAAATTGTTGTGGAGCCATATGAGCTGAACGTGTTTTTGTTTTAAGGCTTGCTGCGGAGTCCAGAGTGCTTTGCTAGATGAAGGGGAGAGGCGGACTGAAACCATTGACCCATTGCAAGAGCCCTCATTATAAGTATTAACTCCTTTGGGTTTTTTTCTTTTCTTTTCTTTTTTCTCCTTTCTTCTTGGCTGCTGGCCTGGAGGTACCTCTATCCTTCAACAACACTTTTTTTTTAACTTTAGGGATGTCAACTAGAGAGGGAAGTTATTCAACCATTACTAGGTTAGTCTCAAGAAAGGGGAGCAGCCACGGAGGGGAAGAGTAAAGATTACCTGCAAGCCCTTATGCCTTATGTTAACTCTCAGTGCTGCAGTGCTGCTTTGGCATTGATTGTAGGTGAATCTGTTGCCCTTAGTCAAAGCATCCCAGAAAGACCTCAACAGAGTCAACCTCCGCAATCAGTGAGAGCCAACCGAGCTATGGATGTATTTGTAGCTATCAGTCATGGGGGACCCCTGTTCAAGCCCCAGCAAGGTACAACAAGTAAAAATGATTTTCCCTCTCACCAGTAGACACTCCAGTGACAGCCAGCCAGGTTCTCCCAATACAAGGCTTCAAGATCCAGGGTCTCTGACAGTGCGCTGTAACCCAATCAAGCACAATAATACACCTTTAGGGCAGGTACATGGTAGAGCAGATGAGTGATCAGCACGGTACGAGACATTGTAGCAGACAGTAGCAACCCACGATGGGTCCTCTGAGGCCTCCTGAATAGCGGCAATATAAAGGCCCCAAAAAATAAATAGAAAGTGTCCCCAGGTCTCTAGAGAGTCCGGTCACCTTCAAGGCGCTGAGATCCTGATATCTCAGGAAGAATGCTCTTTGTTACCAGACTGTTTTGGCCTTCCTACTATTGGTGATTCCTGTAGACGAGGGGGCTGATTAAATAAAGACGTTTTTTTCCCGTCTTCACACACACAAAGTCACCTCTGACACAATATCAAGAGTCTTTCTGACTGATTTGGCATTATAGATTTTGAAATTTTCAAAAAAATTAGGGAGACAATGAGCTACGCCTGTTGTGACTTTAACAGGCAGGCAGGCTCATCTTCAGCTGACTGGCAGCCATGACATCCCAGCTTTGCAGACCATCCACCAGCAAATAGAGCAGCAGTCACTTCTCCACAGCGCGGACCCCCCTCCGGGCATCAGGGGTCAGTTTAAAAACGCGGAAGAATCCCCAGGCAGGATCAGTCTCCCGAGCAGGTCCACAAAGCACACATCAGGTCCACGAGGCAAGTTTCGGTGCCTCAGCATCTCTCCACCTTGCTGCCGGCATCAGGATCTTGGAAACTGAAGCAGTTTGAACACATGGGGAGGAGCGGTGCGATCACTAGCGGATATGCATTGCAGGATTGACAGCCGCCCTCGGCACATCAACTCCTTACCTTCTCCTTGAGTCCACCTGTACCTCCTGAACTCACAGCCTGGTCATTACACCAGACGGACGGTAGCTCCTACATAATCAAAAGGCACCCAGTAACTCCTAATCTACTCCTGGAGGTCATCTGCACAACTGAATGATTCACTATATGTTTATGTGTCTGTTACACTTTTGCAGTTTCCGATTCTCAATGTCACTCACCTGTATACTGTTGGGATGTGTGACATGATGCATGCCAGAAGCTTTGTAATGCACTCCCTGCATGTTTTAATTTATGAATAATATCTGCACACCGGTATTGACTCCCTGAGTACAACCCAGGGTATGTTTAACATACGAATATCTACCCCCCTCTCTTTTCAGGTTGGAACATAGAACACCTTGCTCTTCTCCTATCCTAACATCAGCCATGGCCACAAGTCCAGTAAACTCTAGCTCAACCTTGGCAAGTGTGTACTCCATGCCATCTCCACTAGCTACCAAACCTTGGTACCAGGAAGCATCTCCTCAGTCTTAAATTACTTCCTCTCAACTATGGTGTGGGCGACTCCAGCATCTCCGAAGAAAAGCACTTTCTTCTCATTTATACTAACTTCTTACACAAACCTCATCATATTAAGACAAACGTGCTACAGAGCATCTGACTGCCTCTTCAAGGACTTAATAGCTACATAGGTAAGCACACCCGGGCCATTTTGGTTCCCTTCATCCAGGAGTAACAAGCTTGCTATCATGAGTGCTTCTGTGTCAATATCTTTTGCCTGATAATCCCTCTTGATGTGTTTCACCTGATGGCACTTGTAGCAAATCACCACCTTGGACTTTGAAGAAATTCCCTTTTCTCTCTTCTCATGGCATTCCTTTCCAGACTCTCATCACCATTTTCATATCGCCTTGCCCTCCTCGGGTCACATGAGATTTACTGTGGTCCTGCTACCTCTCCCCATTTGGCTTAGAACCATGCTGTTTAGCCCCTTGCGAACCCTGTTAGCTGACAACTTATCAGCTAACACCAATAGCTTCTATGGATCCCTTTCTGTCAGGTCAGACAGGTATTGCTTAAGTGTACTAGAGTGCTCCTCCTATGGTCCCACTGTTACCATCAACTGGTTAAGTGATTGAAAGTTCTTGACCTCCCGTTTATCCTCTCGTTCCAATCATGCAATTTAGGTCTCAAATGGAACACAATCTGCTTTCTTGCGGACCTGAAACCTCTGAAGGTACTGAGCTGGCTTCAGCCCAAACTGTCTAATCAGAGTCTCCATCTCATTCCCTCTGGTCTGCCACAGGCATCCGTTTAATGACAGCAGTTCCTTTCAATGGCATGTCCCCTATTAGCCCTTTATTTTACAAGTGACCTCAAAGCTCACAGACAATTTCAAGATTTTCTGGACTTCCACATACCCATGTATAAGATCTCTTGGAAACTTGGTCACAACCTGTCCTGATCTGGATGTAGAGTCGCCTATCCTTGATAGAGTTCTCATTGCTGCCAACTAAAGTATTTTTCTCTCTCTCTCATGGGGCTATATTTTCCCTCTCAAGCCCCCTTTCCTTTGGCTTTTGTTTCCCATCGCACTCTCTCTGTTTCTTCTCCCTTTATCTTCCTTGTCTGGCAACTTCTTTTCCCAGGTACATTTCTCCTTTCTCTCCCACTTCCTCTCCTTGTGTTTCTAGTGAGCTAGTCTTAGCTTCCCCCTCTCGAACTCTCTGGCCTTCTCCCCTTGCTCAGCCATAGCCTTCGGGAGAGTCATGCGTAAGCTCAGGTTCCCTACAAGACTCAACAGCTTTCCCAAACAGAACGCAATGGAATTGCCTTATGTGTCTGGAATAATAACGGCCTAGCCTCTAAAATGCATGATCAAGAGTTCATAAAGTCCCTGATAACCTTTGACATAATCCTGCTTCAAGAGACCTGGGAAGATAAACCCTTTGACCTGCAAGGTTACACCACCTACTCATTCCCGGTGACAAAGGTATCAGCCTTTGTCCGCCGCTCGGGGGGCTTACAGTTTCTCGTTTCAATAAATGAAATTGGAAAGTTTCTCCCTGTTATCATACATTTAACATCACCAAGCAGCATTCAAGCAGCAAAGGTAACACTCATGCTTAACCAGTCCAAACAGGACATCATAATAATAAATGTTTAACAAACATCAAAGGCAGCGAAGGAGCTGGTAATTGAGTTGCAGAGAGTAATGATAGAAGAGTCTACAGATCTTATAATTCTGGCTGGTGACTTTAACATGCACCTTTTAGTGTCCACGAAGGAAGAAGATCCAATGCAGGACCTCTCGAGCGCATGTGGAATTCCAACACAAGGTCAAATACAGTCTACCAAGCCATCTAAGATTGCGATGAACTTACTTAGGAGCTTAGGTTCAAAGTCGACAGCCCACCTGCAGCTACGTATCATTCAACTGCCATATCATCACATTTAGACTTTACATTTACGACTCTGACACTGTTTAACAAAATAGCTACCTTCAAGATCGGCAACAGCAAATTCAGCAACCACCTCCCGCAAGAGCTGTGTTTTCAAACAAGACCCTGCCAAACCCCAGAAATAAGCAACTCCATTTTGCAGGCGAAAACTATCATCTTAAAAGAATAAGGTGTAACTCTGGCAACATAGATGAAATAGCAGCAGGAGCTAAAGCAAGGAAGCAAGGAAGCAAGCAAGCAAGGAAGAGTTAACTCTACCCATCCAACAGAAAGCTGCTAAACAGTTGTCAAATCCCTAGGAGATAAATATTCACACAGCAATGGCTGGAAACAAGGGAAAGTGGCAGCTACTTCAATCGATGCACAAAAGAGCCCTTTCTCTAAAAAACTAAAGCAAACTATAAATCGAGCTTTAAGTCAACAACGTAAATCCCCAAATAATCTGAGTTTACAAGGCACACACCATGAATTAAATACCACCCTAAAACGAGGGAGATGAGAGAAGAAAAGAGCAAAGCATAATGATCTTTGGGCGAAACTTAAGTACGATGCAAACCAGAAAAATTTGGCAATCATTAAATAAATTGCAGCACCCATACCATCATGTCATCAACTCCAACATCACTGAAGCCACCTGGGCTGACTATCTATTTAAACATTTCAACATTCAGGAACCTGAAACAGCAATTTCCATGGCCTCCGCAAGTCACGTTGTCACAAAAAATCTAATTAGGGCAGGAAGAAATCAACACCACCTAAGTGATGCAGGCACCAAACTATCTAACCAGACGCACCTTGAGGAAGCTCTTCCAGCTCTTCCAACTCAAACAGGTTTCCGTCAAGGGCAAGGAACCATAACCAACATTATGGCCTTAACCATGCTCATGGATGCAGCGAAGCAAGGAAAATATTCTCTATACCTTTGCTTCATAGATTACTCAGCAGCCTTCGATCAGGTTGACCATTCTACGCTCTGGCAAAAGCTGAAATAATGGGGGATACCTCCACCCCTCCTAGACCAACTCATACAGCTACACACCAACACCCTTGGATTCGAATTAAATTAGGCACGGGCAACCATCTCTCGAGCAAAATCACCACTACAAAGGGATGGAAGCAAGGATGCATTCTGACCCGCTGCTATTTCGCCTTATACTGGCAGATTTGCCGGCAGAACTGGATGCTTGCTCCTCACACGTCCCAAAGTTAGGTGGCATGATACTGACAAACCTACTTTATGCCGATGACTTGGTGCTGAGCAGCAGAACTCCGATAGGACTCCAGCACCTGCTAGATGTCACCCACAAATTCTCACATCGGAATGCTTTAAAAATACATTTAAAAAAATCTAAAGTTATGGCTGTAAATCATCACAACAAGTAAAATCCTAGCTTGTACTTGGCTGGTAAACGTCTGGACCAAGTAACAAACTATAAATATTTGGGCATGCTTTTAGATAAAAACAATTCCTTTAAGCCACAGCTAGAATCCTTATGAAAGAAGGGAGTAATGACCTGCTTGGCATCAAAATCCCTGAAGAAACTGCCGCCGGACTTAATGCTTGATCCCTTTTTAAAAGTCTTGCAAGCCAAACTGCAGCCAACAATCACCTATGGGAGTGAATCTATGACAGGAAGAGATGCTGCTATTCTCGACTGTATAATTGCAATCTCTTACCGTGCGATATTCCAGCTCCCCAAATATGTTTCACCAGCTCAAATAAGGCTCGAATTTGGTCTTCAAAAATAGTAAATAGAAAGGCAGGAAGCCTTTTTAAAGAGGTGGCACAAAATCTGAGCTGCGGACATAGGGTCTTTGAATAAACAGCTATGGCTTGAATTGTTCATCACTGGAAAGTTGCCAGCTAATATCTACCTTCAGAACTCCTTGCAGGCTCTCGGTCTTACAGACACCTGGAACACTCCAATGGGCCACTCTGTTTTTAAAAAGGTAGTAACAAAAACGACAAGGCTCATATCGGTCATAGAGGACAAGAAAGCAGTATCCAAGCGAGCTCATGGTTGGGTTGTGCTCAACAAGTACAATATTCTTAAACCTCAGCCCTACCTCAACCTACGGCTGGGAGTTGGCCCAATCAATCCATTTTTGGCACCGTGGGAAAGACAAGGGGGCGATCAGTTTTGCCGTCTGTGTGCGAATGACACTGAGACCTTGATCCATATCATATGTATATGCAAGAAGTTAAAGGACATTGGAAAACACTGTTAAAACCATTATTTATCCAGCATGGAGCAAGGTCCTGTAGGCAAGCAATGATGCTGTGCTTAAATCCAACCTTAGTACAGCTAAACTGTGGCCTTACAAACCTCTAACAGCACTGAGACTGAAAAACTTGCTGCCAACAGTTAAGATCCAGTATAGAGTGTTATAAATGCTGTGCCGGTTCACTCTACAGGTTTAAAACTAGAAAGTTTATTTAACTGACTTTAAATAGGCTTGTAAATTGGTGCCAGTGGTGCTATAACATTCAAAACAATTTCATGTATTTTAATCACAAAACAAAAGCATTTTTAAACTTTGCACTTTATTTTTTATAGTTTTATTAATGCAATATGTCTGAAATTTAACCTGTAATGTTCTGAATGCAACGATTTCAATTAATCATGCATAATAAAAAAAAACATTACTTTACTTTACTAGACTCAACCCACCCAAGGAATTTTCTCCTGGAATTGGTGACAGTGATAGCCTAGAAATTTGACTTGGGGTACACACCTGAGGCATTCTAGAAACAAATGATCGTGAGTATCTTGTGGAAACTTAGGAAAATGCATTAGGGGACATTCTGAATGTGCCTGGGATAAATCTGCCTTAAGGGGATTTGAGTCGACAGCACTATCCTCCCTGGTTTACAATGAGAAAAGGTCTTTACAATGCTGGTGGGACCATGCATGCCTTAACACTGGAGGCATTGCAACAAATATGCCTTTACCACAAAAATTTAAGATTTTCCACAGACAAAGCATTTTTTGTTTTGCGGATAACTTTTGCACTGTTTGACAAATCTTCATGAAGGTTTTCCAAGAATGTGCAATACTCAACCTAGTTCTGCATGGTAAATGTCAGGGTGATTTGTTAAGCAGGAGCCAAGAAAATGGGGGGAGGTGGTAACAGAACAAGTTTTCCTCATTCAATGTCTATGGGGATTTTAGCATTTTTAGACACGGCTACAGGCTGAACTGCTGAGTGGATTTACCCCAAATTTGTAGAAAGCTATCCCTTGGTCCAGAAAGAGCCCTTTTTCAGTTTGGTGAAAATAAGTTCGGTAATTTTGGGCCTATTAATGAAATAATACTTTGTATATCTGAGGACGCAGATCCTCCATGGATCCACAGGTACCCACAGATCCATTTGTATATTACTTTCTGTCCCACAAAAATAGAAATTCACAGGAAAATCAAAAGCTATAGGGATATTATAATTAGGTTGATGTGTTACTCACACAAAACCACAGGAATACAGCAGTTATAGTTATATTTTTCTGAAGAAACTATAACTCACAGCAAGCAGGTATTCACGCCAGCATCCTTTGCATCTATTTTCATGTCCAGCTTGCCAGCAGTCCGCTATCTCATGCTGCCTGTCTACCTGCTGCCCGCTGTTTGTGCCTCCTCTTTTAATTTCTAACACTGTTATCCTTTTCAGCTGGTTCTTCTGCCCTTTGTTTTGCCAAGTCAAGTCAAATTTTTTTTATTTGTTTCGGTACTCAACTGAGGACCACAAATATTATATAAAGAAAAACAGGTTACAGGAAAAGGAATTCATTGCAAATTAATATAATGTTAAAAAAGATTTAAAAAATTTATAAAAATTATAACATACAAATTCATTAGGTGGTTGTTTGCACACAGATAACAATTCTTTTACTGATGAAATTCTACAGTTACGGTATATAGGAACAAGATGTCTTGACCGTGCTGTTACTACATTTGAGTTTGGGCATACAAATAAAAGGTGCTCGATGTTCTGATCTCCCCCTTGACAAAAAGTACATAGTGGGGATCCACCTGATGTCCATCTTGATGTGAAAGATAACACTGGTAAAATACCTAATCGCAGCATTGTAATTGCCCTCCTTGCACCATGTGTGAGGGAAAACCCTATGTATGTCTGTACATGCTTGTACTCCAATGTCTCAACGTAAAGTTTATACAAAGATAATTTGCTACAGTGTGCAAAGTCAAGTTCAAAACTCAATTTAGGAGTAAAACATTTTTTAAAAAGTTTCAATTGCGAGGCTGACCAGGTAAGCAAAATATCCGTACTAATCTTAGCAATTTGGAATACCACGGTCATATTCCTGAAGAATATTTGCTTTGAAGCATCTAGTTTAAAAGTCTCAATCTTTAGCAGTGATCGTAGTGATCCTTGTTTTGCATGAAGGAGATTGTGAGCCCACCTGATAACATTAGCGATAGCTGTAACATAAGAACTTGTAATTGAGAATTCAAGTCTTAGAGCTTGCACCGGTGTAGATTCTGAGACCTTCAAGACTTTCTTCAAAATATTCCCTTCTTTTTGGTCCATGTAAGACCACTGTTTTATTGGGATATATTCTGTAGCATAGGATAAAACAGGGGGAATCTTTACTCTATATACTTTTAGCAGTGAAGAGAAATGCCTGTTTCCTGTAGCAGAGTACAGTCTGGAAAGGGCCCCGGCATGTAATTCTGATTTCCTCTTTAAATTGTTTATCTGCTTAGTATTTTTCAGACTCTTTGAGAAGATCCTGCCGAGATAAGTATATTCGTCGACCTCTTCTACTTTTTCTCTGCCGAGCCTCCAGCAGTACTTAGCACTTTGTTTCCTACCAGAAAAGGAAACGATTTTTGTCTTCGTTAAGTTTGGGATTAAGAAGTTGGCCTTAGAATATTTATGTAAAATATCTAGGAGCATTTGCAAACCAAAGGGCGTAAGGTCCAACATCACAATGTCATCTGCGTATAGCAGGGCGTGTATTCTATGTGCAGCAATCTTTGGAGGCAAACTTGAACTTTGTTGCAGATGGTATGGCAGGTCACTGAGGTATAATGAAAATAATATCGGTGCTAAAAGGCACCCTTGTTTGAGCGCGTTAGCCGTTTGGATTGTTTTAGTCAAACCTTTTTCACTCCTCATTTGGACTTGACACCATGTTTTGGTATGGAGTTTAACAATAATCTGCAGCAGTTGTTCAGGAATACCTAGCCTCCTTAGCTTATTCCATAGAGTCGGTCTGTCAACACGATCAAAGGCAGTAGAATAATCTATAAATGCTGCGTATACTGGCTGAGATTTCCGTACAGTGTATTTATCAAGAATGGTCTGGAGTATTGCAATATTATCGGTGACAGAATGGTTGGGTCTAAAACCTGCTTCAAACATGGGTATTAAACCCTGCGAAAATGCCCAGTCTTTTAGTCGATCCAAAACTTCTGCGGCAAAGATTTTCCCTGTAGCATCCATCAACGCTATTTGGCGATAGTTACCAGCAGTGTTTTTGTTCCCCTTTTTATAGATAGGAATAATAATACTCCCCTGCCATGACTTTGGTATTTTCCCGGATTTGAAGATGTAATTAAAGAGGGGTGATAGCATCTGACTCCACTCCTTGGGGTCAGCTTGAAGGACCTTGATGGGTATTTGGTCAGGGCCTGAAGCACCTGTGCTTCTTGCTTTTCGAATGTGCGTTTGCAATGGAGAATGCTGAGGTATTAGTAATCGGAGTAATATTCCTTTGCATAATAGTATCGGCATCCTTTCCATCTGAATTGATTGGGTTTGCCTTATATAAATCACTCAGATACATTTCCCAGTCCTGAGGTGGGACTGGAATGGCTTGAAGTTTCTTTTTTGTTCCGGTTATTTTAGCGATTAGGGACCAATATTTTCGCTGATTATATTTTTTAGCAGCTATTTGAATATCGACCCAGTTATAGTCCTGCAGTATTCTTTTATGGCTGTGCTTCTCTCTTCTTAGTTGGTTTTTTAGTTTATTGATTTCTGCCTGAGTTGATGATGAAAAATACAGGTATTGTGCTCTAATGAGTTTATTAAGCCTTTTTGCAGTAGGTGAATTCCAGGTTTTATTTTTGTTGTTGTTCTTATTGTTTCCAGATGTGACCTGTCATAACTTATTTAAGAGAGCACACTTGAGTTTCTTAACTATACATTCAAAATTTATTATTGGATCATCTGAATGTATTTTAGATAGAAGTTGAGTATGTACAATCAGTGCGGTTATATTGTCCAAGGTTGATGAGTTCCAGAAAATCCGCCTCTGATTTGTGTTGACTTCAATTGTGCTATTGTAAAATGTTATCTGGCATGTAGAGGAAGGGATGGCCATCCAATGGGTAGTTAGATGTAAAAATGCATGATCACTCTCATCTATGAAGTTAGTATGCAAATGCGTAACTGTCTCCAATAGATCCATACCACAGATTATATAATCGATAATTGAGAGAGTTCCATTTCCCCGTCTAGTATAGGATGCCGGTATATCTCCTTCCACATTGCCATTCAAGATTGTCCCATTTAAACTTGGCAATAAGGCTAATAACAATTTACCTCTTTTGTCCGAATTTTTACCTTTAGGAAATTTAGGGATGGACATTTCCAATGTTTCTTCTTTATATAGGTTTACCCATTTTCCAATTTCAATGTTTGAGATTTTTCCATTCAAATCTCCCATAATTAGATATGGCATATATGAATGATTTTCTATTATCTGCAAGATTGTTTCCATGATATCCTCGAATAGGGCATCTTGGATAGTGCCAGGTGGGGCATATATATTAAAAAGCAGAGTTGCCTTTTGGGGAGCTGTAATGTGTGTTTTCAGCGACACCTTAATACACTGAAAATTTTCGGAATTGGTCTCGACGATCTCTTGAGCCCATAAATATTCCTCACTTAACAGGATTGCCAATCCACCCTTTGCATGGCCCCGGTTAGTTTCTTTTGCAGGAATATCATAAACGTAGTAGCCTTTCTGACAGAAAGTTTTTGTTGCCCAAGTTTCCTGTAAAACCAGGATATCAGGTTGATTTTTGGTTGCTTCGATCATTTTATTAGTTGTTTTTCCAGCCATATTCCATGAAGTGATCACCAAGCCTTTGTTAAACAGTATATTGTTGATGGTTAATAATTTTTTTACTGTTTAACGTCTCCGAGATCCAAGCCCAAGACTTTGTGGTTTTTTTAACCTCCTTTTCTTTTAAGTCTTGGCACCAGACTACCCTTTCACCATTATTCACATGAATTTTTAGGGTTTCATTTCCTAAACGGTTTAATCCTGAATCTTCTGAAATAATAGTATTTTTGTACTGATTTTTGTTTTGCATGTCAGAATTTAGCCCTTAGGGGCCATTATACCTTTTATTAGATTTGTTTTCCTTTGGTTCAGGTCTTTCAATTACATCATAGCCACATTTATGTATTATCTCCTTTTCTCTAAGAATAATCCCAGGAAGTACTGGTGACCAGAATGATACCATCGCTATTTTGCTGTTTTCTTTTTTGGGGAAGATCACCAGGTCTATTTCTTTACTAGTCAGAGATTGTAAAGGCAATATTTGTTGGAGAAGATTGATTATTCTTCCTCGATTGAGTGGCACGTTATCGATAGGGAAGAGTTCTTCAAATAGTAGGTATTTTGACGATGTTCCTTCCCCGCGTATAGATATCTTATCATCATCTTCTCCTGCTCCTTTAATTCTCTGCCCTATTTTTGAGAATAGCGTGGCCGGGAGATATTCATCAGCTCTTGGATTTAATGATTTTACATTCTGTATGATTTTTCTGTCACTGGTTGCCTCTGTTATGGTAGTATTAGGGATTGTAGTGTCATATTGTCCCTCTCCGATTTTTAGAGGAGTGATTAGTTTATGAAATTTGAGCTTACGAGCTTTCTTTTTATTAATTCTTCTTTGCGGCTTTCTTCTCTTTTTTCCCCCCTTTTTCCTGGGTTTCTTTTATTTTAGAAATCTTCTCTCCTTGATCTGCATCAGGAATATAAGCCCTTTGTTTTGCCTTTTTCTTGTCATTTGTCTGCCCCCTATTGTGTCTTCTCTGCTCATTGTTCTGCCATCTGTTTTGCCTTTTCCACTAATTTTTCCTGTCCTCTGTTTTGATCTCATCCACTGTGTTTTGCCTTTTTCTGGTTGTTTTCCACCCTCGGGACATTACTGTTCATTTTTGTCGGACCTCTGTTTTGTCCTCTTCTGCTCTATTTTGTCTTTCTGCTCATTTTCCTGCCTTATGTTTTGCCTTTTTTGCTTGCTTGTTTTTCTTCCCTATGTTTTTGCCTTTTTCTGCTTGTTTCTTCCCTATTCCTGACATTTCCTAAGGACCTGGCTTTTCAATGGAGACCTTGCGCCCTACGCCCAGATACCCCCAGGGGAGACAGTGGCGTGAATGGTTGATTGAAAACATGTGCCATTAGGTAACTTTAGACCACAAGTTTTTAGTTTCTTTACATAATTGTAAGTATAACAATAACTGTTGAATTTCAATTTGTTGTGGGTAAAACGTGAACCTAACGATAATGACCTTTATATATCCTACTGGCAGTCACCAGTAGGTAGTCATACTTGGGACCCTAGTTTCCACAGTAAAATATGTTTTTTACTTGCATATACCTTTAGCACCGGTTGACGAATCTAAACAAAATATTCCCAAAAATTTGTCAAGTTGGTTCTTATTGTGTTCGGAAAGTTTGAGGGTAATCAATCAAGTGCGGGTCATGAACAATGGGTATTTAAAAAGTGTGTTTCCATGTTAACTCCTAAATGGAGTTTGAACACGACTACAGCCTCTACCACTGAACAGAATTAGACCAAATTTGACAGAAATATAGCCCTTGGTCCACAAACAGTCCTTTTTGTTATTTAACATAAATCTGTTCAGTAGTTTTAGAGTTATTTTTCAAAAAAATTGTGTATAGGGATGCAACTCCTCCGCGACTCCCCCTACTCTTGTGCAGAGACCTGTGTGGCTTCTCACACTTCAACCAGGAAGTGTTAGCAGCCATATAGGGATTCATACATAGCCAAGTCCCAAAATAAGGTTGAAAAAGGAAAAGGGGGTGAGGAAGGAATGCACTGACATCCTACCCTTGGTGCTGGGGTCCCCTAGGCACCCCGCCAGAGGCAAAAAGCATAAAAAATTATTTTGATGTGAAATTAGGACAGAGTTGTGAATCCACTGCAACAAAAACCCAAGAACGGTCTCCTGCACTTGTTTACAGTGTAGCCCGCAGGGGCATGTGGGAGTATTTAAATAAAATAAGGAGGGGGTGTACAGGCCCCCTCCTAAGACTCTTTTATGCCCCAGGGACCACCACCTCCTCAGTGCATTATTTAATGTATCGGAGGGTAGCCAAACGGACCCCTCCCGTGGGCTCTTTTGAGCCCAGGGGACTACCACCTCCCTGGGGCTCAGTGGTCGATAGCTGAGGAAGTGCTTCAGGGTGGTGGGGTGGGGTGGGGGAGGGGCATGGTAGTAGAGCCAGACATACAACAGCAAGGAGTAAAGTAAATAAATTAATAAAACTATTCACCTTGCGCTCGCTGCATCGCCGAGTTGCGATGCAGAGAGTGCAAGGTAAATCGCTCGCTGCCAGTCACTCACACTAGCATTCACTTACCCATACGGCTACTCACACATCCATTCACAAACCCTATTAACCACTTACATATCCGTTCACCCATCTAAAAAAGCAGTCACATACCCACTCACTCACCTATACAGCCAGCCACACAGACACTTACTTTGCAAAACAGCCACTCACACACACTCTCAGAGTCACTTGGTCACCAAAACATCTGCTCTCATACTTCCCCACCCATATAGCCACTAAGGCAACCACTCACCCACCCATACAGCCAATGACATTCAATCACCAATACATCAACTCACACAGTCATACACACACTCATTCTGCTACTCACACACACCCTTATTTACCTATACATCTACTCATATACCCACTCACATACATGCAACATTCAGATGGATGATGTCATCAGTGATGTCATTTGAGATGTTGTCAGTGATGTCATGATTGATGTCACTGACCTTGTTATGGGTGATGCAATATGCGAGATCATAAGCAGTAAATTGAGGGGGAATAACTTATAGTTACCTCAGATAACTATAACTGCTGAATTTCAATGGTTTTGTTCATGTTAAATCGGAGCCTAACTATAACGTCACTGTAACATTTGTTATTTTTTAAGTGATATTACCTACTGACAGTCGCCAGTATGTAGTTATATTTTGGACCTCATTTCTATTCGAAAAGCATTTTTCCTTTTGCCAATATCTTTAGCGCCGTTTGATGTATCTTAGCAAAATTTTCACAATTAATGATTCGCTCAAGTCAGCACCTGTCTTAAAAGTTTCGAGGTGATTCGTCGAGCCGGAGCCTACAAAAAATGGGGTCCGAAAACCCGTTTTCTCGATGTTATTTTCCATTGGAAACTTTAGACAAAGCTACACCCCAGATTTCTAAACGGAATTACACCAAATTTGACAAAAAGGTAGGTCTTGGTTTAGAAAGCGTCCTGTTTGTTAAATTATGTAAATCCATTCAGTAGTTCCTGAGAAACTCAAATGGATCCGCAAACCCTCCCAATCACCAGCCTCAATTTGATTGACTGTGAACACTACAAACCAAGATGTGTTTGCAGCCATCTTGTGACTATGTAAAACCGAGTCACAAGAAAAAAGGGAAGAAAATGGTTAAAAAAAGAAAGGGGGGCAGGGTAGAAACACCCTGCTCCCCTAGGCCTGGTCAGGAACCCCCAGGGCCAAAAAAAGCATTATTTTTATCTGTGGGATTTGCGCTGGGTACATTTTAATTATCCCTCGGGTGGACCAGGTCCTGGGAGCAATATGTAAAATATGTGTGGGGCCTGTGGGGGCCCCTTCAGGCCCGGGGTATGCTACCTCCCCTGGGGCATGATTAATATTATGTGGGGGCATGCGCCCCACCCCACAGACCTGGGGACCACAACCTCCTCGGAGCTTAAATAGATTATGCATGGGGCTCCTGCCACCCACGCTACCCCGGGGACCACAACCTCCCCAGGACATCTGTATAATTATGTGTGGGTGTCTTTGCTTGCCCCACCCCACACTGCCCAAGGGACCACCACCTACCCGGGGCATTGATTAAATTAAAGACTGGGTCAGCAGCGGACCCGTGGCATCAGGGCCCACCTCACCGGGGCTTTAAATCTGTGCGGCCACCCTCATGGGCCCTCAAGGGGCCTGGGCACCACCATCCCCCAGGGTCAGCTCCATCAATGTCCCAGGGTCCCCACCCCGGGACATTGCAGTTTGCAATGGCCGAGCGAGAGCACTGCTCCTGCCCTGTCATTGCAAACACTGCTTCGCTTCATGGAAGTGCTCCCAACACGAAGCCATGCTCCAGGGAATGTGGTCCCTGGGACCATAAGTGGCCCCGGGAAGGGGGGCCATGTGGTCCCCTCTCCTGAAGCAAAACAAAAAAATGAGGCAATGCCCTGGGAGACGGAAGGCCAAAAGGGGCCTCAGGAGGTTGGCCGTGTCACCTCCCTCCTTTAAAAATAATAAAATACAAAAAATAAATAAATATGTGTCCAATCCATAGGTGATGGTGTCCCGGGGGCTGAATTCGGCCCACTTCTTCTTTAAAAAAAAAAGTGGCAGGCCCTGGGGGATGCAGTACCCAGGGCTCAGAAAATATAGAGAAGCTTCCAACCAAAAAAAAGGAAAAAAAGCCGGCATTTCGCCGGGGCCACGCCCTCTCCCTGGGGCGATGCGGTCCACACATGTCCTTAGGACCTCAGGACTAAAATGGGCTTCGTCCCCTGAGCAGCAGTGCACCAGGAATGGCGTGGCATTAGACCACTATCAGCAATCCAGCTGTGTGAGGCTTACTAGAGATAAGAGGAGGGCTAGTTGGCCCCCAGGGACCCTCAGGAGGCAAGGGGACTTCATCCCCCAACTAGTAGCGTGCCAGGAGCCACATTTGCAGAGTGGTGCAGAAAGGGGCTGTAGCCTGTGTGCTGCTCTCAGCAATCCCACTATCTAGTGCTTACTAGAGGTGTCAGGTAGGCTAGTTGGCCCCTAAGGACACCAAGCATTGAAGGGGACTTCAATCCCTATCCAATAGTGTACCAGGGAGTGCGTTTGCAGAATGGTGGGGAAAGGAGGTATGGCCTGCTATGAGAACTTACCAATGCTGCTGTGTGGGACTTACTGGAGGAAATAGGAGGGGTAGTTGACCACCAAGGACATCCTTGGGGGACAACTACCCCTCCTGTTACTTCCTGTAAGTCCCACACAGTGGTATTGCTAAGAGGTCTTTGGAGGCCACCCCCCCCTTCTCCTCTACTCTGCAAACATTCCTCCTGGCACACTATGGGTTGGGAGATGAAGTCCACTTTAATCCTGAGGGACTTCGTGGGCCAAGAAACCCTCCTGGGACCTCCTGTACGTCCTACGCAGTGGAATTCCTGAGCATGGTGGGATGCCAGGCCCCCTTTCTACACCACTCTGCAAAAGAGACTACTACGCAATAAATAGTAATTCACATTTAAAAAACCATAGAAATTCATTGAAAAAAAAATAGGTTTCAGGGACATTATAGTTAGTAATTAGCACTTAAAAAACCTTTGAAATTCACTGAAAAGCCATAGGTTTCAGTGATATTATAGTTTGAAGTTAACATTTAAAAAAACCTTAGAAATTCACTGAAAAAACAACAGGTTTCAGGAAGGTAATAGTTATTTGGACATTTCACTCGAACAAAACCAGAGAAATTCAGCCGTTATAGTTAGTTGAGCTAACTATACGTCGTGCCCCCACAATGCACTGCTGATCATGTCACATAATACTTCACTCATGACATGGTCAGTGACATCACTGATGACATTACTGATGACATCTCAAATTAATTCACTCATATATATATATATATATTTATATACACAGACACACACACATACATATACATATATATTTAGGCTTTCCTGTTTTTAGTTTTTAGTTTTGGTAAATTCTGGTTGTTTTTGTTCAGTGTTTTCAAGCTATTTCAATATCTTAAAAAAAGTGGTTACCAGTGGTTACACATGTTTGTGCCATTAAAAACAACTGAAAGAGAATTTTTCCAGTGCCTTTCGAACATTTTGCTTTCATTATTGCTTGTTTTCTGCACTGATAGTGGATGGTATGTAGACAGTGTATGTATAGGGTATTTGATGTCCACACAAAGTGAGAAATATTTGTGTTTTACTTCCCGCGTATAACCAAACAGTGCACTAGAATGAACTAAAAAGTCAATAGCATTCTTCATTAACTCTGAGTATTGTAAAGATTCTTTCAGCATACCATCTAGCAAGTGCAAGGAACTCTTACAGGGAAGCACTGTAGCTGAAGTATGGATTTTGACAGGTCATCACATAGCTTTTTCACATACGTAGCTGAATCACTGCAAATACAAACAATATATCTCCAATCTTTGTTGAGCTTAGTAAGAACTTTTTGCAGCAGCATTTCAAGTGATGCTGCGCTCCATGTTTTCCAAAGGTCTGATGTCATGTTTTCACCATTATCCCAGCTGCTTGGTCACAGCACTCATTTACCTGTCACTATACCTTACATTGAATGTTCAAAGCCTGTGGTGTTGACAACTCACCTACTATCAATACTGACTCACTAGAAAAGGGGGCCGATGTATTAAGGGGTTTTACCCTTATTCTGTGGGTAAATGTGATGGTACATATTGGGAAAGATTCTTATGAAACCAGCCATGATACCTACCAGTGAAAGAATCAAACATAGCCAAAAATCAAATATGAGTTTGTTATTTCCTGATTCTCTACAGTTTATAAATTAATTTACAAAGACCTAAAACATGCTTCTAAGCCCTGTATCTTTGGAGCAAAGACCACACAACTGAAAAAAGCAAAAGGAAGAAGAAACAACATTTTACTGACATCCTAAACAGCAAAACTCAAGCAGAATAGTGTTAGCCCAGTCTTTCTTGCTGCTACCTTGTATAACAAAGTTACATTGTATTGCCCCCTTCAGGAATAAATAAAAATGATTCTTTCACTCTCCTTTTCCTTTCTTTGAATGTCATTTAGTTTGTGGTTGTGCAGGTGTTTCTTCAGTGTTTATATGTTTATACTAGGGAGGGCTATTTCCCTTTTGGTGGGGTTCTATCAGTTATTATAGGTTTAAACATAAGACTGAATAGCCTGTATATGTTATATATTCACTGAAAAAAACAAAGGTTACAGGGACATTATAGTTAGTAATCATAAGAAAAAAACCTTAGAAATTCAATGAAAAAAGCACATTTTACAGGGACGTTATAGTTAGGCTGCCATTTCACTCGTACAAAACTAGAGAAATTCAGACGTTATTGTTAGCTGGGCTAACTATCACTTATGCCCCTACAATGCACTGCTCATAACCTCACATATTACAGCACTCATGACATGGTCAGTGATATCACTCATGACATCTCAAAGGGCATCACTGATGACATCATCAACTGACTGTGAGTGGTCTTTAAAAGGTTTATGAGTGTTTAATGTACATACCAAGGTATATTGGTGAATCAGTGGGTGTATGAGTACCTGATTTGATGATTTAGTGGGTGTGTATAAGTGAACAGTTAAGAGTCTTATTGAAATTATGGGTGAGTGACTTGTGTGAATATATGTATCTGTCTGTCAGTTGGTGTCTAAGTGGTTGTATCGACATGTGAGTGTTTATATGAGCTTCTGTATGGGTGAGTAATGTGTTGTCTGAGTATATGTATAGGTGTCTGTGTAGGTGGATGAGGTGGTATGTAACTGCATCTAACGATGAGTGCATGGATGAGTCAGTGGCTCTGTGGGTTAGTGAGTGTGTGTCTGTAAAGGGATATATGGGTGAGTGAGTGTGTGTATGGCTGTGTCAGGGGCATATGGCTGAGTAAATGCATATGTAAAAGGCAGTATAAGTGACTGTTTGAGTATATGAGTGACTGTATTGTATGTGTGACTGAGTGATTACGAGAATGGTCATATACGTGAGTGTGTGCTTGTGTTAGTGACTGTAAAGTTTACTAAGGATGTGTTAGTATCTTTATGAATAAATGAGTGGGGGTGTGTGTATATATAACTGTGTAGGTGAGTGCATGGCTGTGTGATTGCCTCAATAGGTGAGTGAGTAGGTATCTGAGTAGCTCTATGAGTGACTGACTATGTGTGAGTGGCTCTATGAGTCTATGAGTAGATATATCAGCAGCTGTATTGGTGAGTGAGTTGGTGTACGAGTGGTTGAATGGGTAACTGAGTGGATGTGTGTGTAGACCTATGAATCAGCAAGTGGGTGTGTAAGCATTGGTATGGGTGTGTCACTGTTTTTGAGAATGCTAATGTAGAAGTTGTAGTGGGTTTATGAAATGTTATATTGGGGTGTGAGTGGGTGTGTCAGAGGTTCTGTGGATGATGTAATCAGTGACATAATTTGAGATGTCATGGTGATTTCACTGACCATATCATGAGTGATGTAATATGTGAGGTCAAAACCAGTGCTATAACTGCTGAATTTCTCTGGTTTTGTATGAGTGAAATATCAGCCTACCTATAATGTCCCTGTAACCCTTGGTTTTTTCAGTGAATTTCTAAGATACTTTAATGCTATACCTAACTATTGTGTCCCTGTAACCTTTAGTTTTAGAGTGAATTTCTATGTTTTTTTAAATTCTATTTCTTAATTGTTTTTTTTAAAATATTCTTTTATTTATTTTCAAGCTTGAAAAAGACAAGAACATAGTAACAATAAAAATAAAGAATATAAACCATGGATTCACATTATACATACACAGAACATTCAAAGAAGAAAAGAAAAAAAGGAAGCAAAAAGGGAAACATGTAAATCCACAATAAAAAAAAACAATATTTAAACTTGAAATAAATCAGATATCAGGAGCCTTTCCACTAAGCTCCAAGCCAATCCTCCAGCGGGGCCCAGATTTTCTGGCCCTGCTCCAGCCTCCTTCTGCTCTACCTCCGAAAAACTGCTGATTCTAAATTGTGAAGAGCCAGAATCCTTGCTCTCCAATTTACAAAGGTGGGAGCATCGGGACTAATCCACTCTGATTTTATACAAAGTCACACTAGAGACATAGAGATAAAAAGAAGGGCAGATGCTTATCTTGATCTCTCCAATGCACAATTGCTCTCACAACCAAAAATAACAAGCTCTGAGGAGAGAACAGCTGGAATGTTAAGTCTAGAATTGATAAACAATTCTACTTCCTGCAGGAATGTGGTAAGACTATGGCAGTCAAAAAACATGTGTACATCATTGGCGGCTGCCAAACCACACCTCGGACAACAATGACCCCCCTCTCCCTCTCCACTTAGAAATTTTGGCTGGTGTATAATAAAGATCGAATAATGCCATGTAGCATTAAGAGCGTAGGCTTCCTGATATTAGGACACTATTTGATAGTTCCAGAGCCTGTGAAATATAAAGCCCTACCTTGCCAAACGTCAACTCCCACTTAGCATTTTGAGAAAGAAGATCATCAGGGAGGCCTGACAGTAGATGCTGATACAATGTACCAATTCGTGATCGCCTCAAGATCGATTCCATAAATAAATTCTTACTAAATAAACTAGATTCTTGATCCTTCAGTTTATCCACAAAACTTCGAATTTGTAAATATTTAAAAAATTCGTGGGTGTTTAAAGAAAACTTATCCTTTAAAAATAGCAAAGTGGCCATGGACCCTTCGCACCCTAAATCAGCCAAAGACGTTATTCCCTTCGACATCCATCTGAATGTAGTGTGATCTTAAAAAATGTGGGGTGAAAGTCTAGCTGCAACCAAAGGTGTATAGTAATTAAGGTTGGGAAAAGACCATTTGCGCCGGATCTTGCTATCACCTTAAACTTTGTTTTCTTGTAATAACCAGGTTCCAAAACCCGTAACAGAATCCCCTTAGCATCTCCCCCAAGCCCCATTTCAAAGATAGAGGGACTACAAAAAGACAGCAGCAATGCTCTATCCCCAAATAATGCTGTGGCAAAGTGCTGAAGAAAAGCTGACCACCAGTACAGCAACAGATTTGGCACAGACCACCCTCCCCGATCACGCGATAGATGCATCCACTTGGCGGCTCTTTGGGGTTGATGATACCCCCAAAGAAATCTATTACAGCATCTCTCAGTGTGAGCAAGGCTGGCTTGGGAGAATTCCAGCGGAATGGTTCTGAATAGGTACAAAAACTTTGGCAAGACCAGCATTTTCAAAACATTGCCCCTACCATATAAAGACAAATGCAAATTGTCTAGTCTTATCAGAGTCGAATTAACAGAATCAATAATAGGTAAGATATTCAAGTCAGGAATCCTTTCAACTATAGCTGTAATTTTGACCCCGAGATACAATGCACTTTGAACAACTGGAGCTTCAGAGGGGCCCATTGCTGTTGACTAGAAACCTGAGTTTTGGTGACATTAAGTTTGTATCCAGAGAACTGACCATATTGCTCTGCTAAGTTCTTAATAGCTGTAAAAGCTGATGCTACTTTACTGGTCAAAACTATAATATCATCAGCATAAGCCAAAACCTTATATTCTGACATATTGACCCTAACTGAAAGTATATTCAATGAGTTCTCAATTTTGCTTAAAAAGGGGTCAATATACAAGGCGAACAGCAGCGGTGAACAGGGGCACCCCTGCCTAGTGCCCCTGCTGATGCTGAATGATCTTGATAACAGCCCTGAGACAGAAAGAGTAGCCTCTGGGGTTATATAGAGTGCTTTGGACAGCCTGGATGAATTCATGGCTGAACCCCTTCCACTGTAAGACCGCCCATAAAACCCCTCAGGCTACCCTGTCGAATGCCTTTTTGGCATCCAACAGGATTGCACCGAGGGGAGATTGCGTAGCTTGGGCCCAGTCAAAGAGTGCAATTACACGGCGGACGTGGTCAACCGTGTCCCTGCCTAGGATGAAGCCATGCTGACGCAGGGAGACTAATGGAGAAATTACCTAGGACATTCTAGTGGATAGAATTTTCGAATATATTTTGTTGTCTGTATTGATCAGAGATATCGGGCAAAAAGAAGAAGGATCTAGTTCAGGTTTCCCTTTCTTTTTAATTAAGATAATAGTAGTTTGGCGCCATGTAGCTGGTATATGGCCAAGCTGTGCCCCTCTAAAAAGTTGCTAACATATTGTCCCGAATCTCTGAGCGAAACAGACTATAGAATTCCAGAGGAATGGAGTCAGGGCCGGCAGCTTTCCCATTAGCTAATGAATTAATTGCCAACTCAACCTCATCCCAATCTATAGGGGCAGAGAAAACTTCATTCTGCTGAGCAGTGACCTGGAGAGTGTTAAGATTCTGTAGGAAAGCCTCGACTTCCCACTCTGAGTTGGAGTCTCTGGTTTCCTCTGTATATAAAGTACAGTAGAACTGCCGGAAAATCTCCATAACTCCCTCTGATGTGTCCTGGATATGCCCCTGAGAGTCCTGAATTCTAGTAAAACGATTAGCCAACCCTCTCTGCTGGAGTCGCTCGGCCAAGACCCTGCCCGATTTTTCCCCAAACTCAAACATCATAGAATGGAATTGCAGGTACTTAGCAGCAAGGTCTCGACCAAAAAACTCCAGCAGAGAGGCCCTGACCCTAGCTACCTGTAACTGCGTTGAGTTGTATCTTGACCCTCCTTAATCGCACACATGAGTTGAGACTCTGACAGCCCCAATTCCACAATCCTCCTATTAGTCTGAGCCTGTATAGACCTCTGCTTAGAATACGAAAAGCTCTTCGTTTCCCTCGGACTGCTGCTTTTAATGTATCCCAAACAGTGATACAAGAGGCGGTCCCTCTGTTAATATTTAAAAATTCCACAATCCAGGTCCTCATGTGGTCTATATATGATTGTTCTAGTAAAAGCTTCCAAACTCTTGGGACTCTTATTGTATGAGAAAAAGTACATTCCATAATCAAAGGATTGTGATCTGATAGAATCCTAGGAATATAACATCCATTTTATCAGGTGAATCTCTAAGATTTTTGTAATTTTTGTAATTGGATATTATGTATTATATTTATATTATATACCACTCATTTATTGATTTGATGTGTATTTATCAGAACGTACATTAACAACTGGTTTTATTTAAAATAAAATTGTGAGTCGGCACAACATTGTCGCATTTACTGTGGAGAATCTGTGATCAGTAAATGTATTTCACATACTGAAAAATACTTTTAAAGGCATTATTTAAATAAAGTTTAAATCTAAATATTCAATAAGATATTGTTTTAGTGATCAATTTAGGAGAAAATCACCTTTACACAAAAAAATTCTATTCGCGACTACCGACGTCATCGCAGTGAAGTCGGTAGTCGCGAACAGCACGTGGTTTGTACAAAGTGTAAAACATAAAACATATATAGAGACATATTCTACAGTATATTTAACAGTAGAGCTGTGTTAGTGTATTTTTCAAACTCCTATTTTTGTAGTGAATTTCCGGAAAATTCATCTTCAAACACTATTTTACGTTTTTACAAAGACAGTCGCGATGACGTCTGTAATCGCGGATACCGTGTGTTCTTCAACAAGTCTCAAACATATATATAGAGGTATTGTGAACAAGTTTCAGCATAGGTGTCCATTATTATAGTATTGAAAGTTCTGCTTTCTTTCCATTTTTATAGAAAACTACTTGTATTTTGAATTTCCGCTTCTGCGCAGTAACCGCAAATGCTGTTCACCGCAAATATCACATGAGCGAAGAAAGCAAAGAGTATCATTTGATATTATCTTTTTCAGCAAAATCAACAGGAAGTACACACCCACTCCTCCTTTCTTGAATCATCTTTTATAGAACTTAATTCTGATCTGATAAATCGATCTAGGTGTTGAGAGTTTTAGGGGTTTTTTTGCTTCAAAAATGACAACACAGGAAGGAGATGGGGGTCAGCAGCAGCAAAAAAACAGGACTAGGATGTGGCGGAGGTAGAGACGGGTATTTAGAAGAAGAGGACCCTCCTCAAAAGAGAGCCAGTGTAGAGTGGGATTTGTTCAAAATCCTATCTGGGGAGTCTAAAAGTGCTGCAAAACGAATGCAATGCACTATCTGTGACAAGACCCTCTCTAGAGGGACGAACAAGAAATATTCATTTGGGATGACATACATGTTATATCATCTTACAACCTATCATAGAAAACATCTCCAACCAGTGATCAAGCTGAGGGAAGGTGGAGGACCATCTAAATCAGTGGCAGCAGCAACACATTCTCAGACAGAACGTCTCTTTAAAGGTGCAGACTAATAAAACAGATATCGCTTTTCATGACTAGCCACATACTGCATGGACTGTAGTGTTGTTATAAGTGCTAATGATCAGTGTGTTACAGCTATTCCCAATGCTGCAAAACAGCATACATGCAAATGTGTTCCCCTTTTATATGTTTTGCACTTTTTAGTGCACGTTTATTTCATCCTTCGTGTCCCAGTTGCAATTTTTGTTATTATAAAAAAGAAGAAAATAAATGTAAAACTTTACAAAAGCACTAAAAAACTATCACTTAAAAACAAAAACAAGGTTACTGTTGAAACCGCCTTTTACAGTTAAAAAAGATAAAGTATGTACATATGTTGCAATGAGTTTATGACTGGTGTACGGGTGATGAATGAGTGCTTAACTGGTGCATGGATGTTGCAATGAGTGCAGTAGTGGTGCCTGAGTGAATCTATGAGTGCATAAGTAGAGCCTGAATGATTGGATGAGTCCATGGGCAGTGCCTGGGTAATTGGATGAGTGCAAGGATAATGTCTAAGTGATTGGGTGAGTGCATGGATAGTGCTTGGGGATTGGGTGAGTGCATGCTTAGTGCCAGGGTAATTGGATGAGTGCAAGGATCGTGCCTGGGTAGTACCTAGGTTATTGAATGAGTGCATGGGTACTGCATGATTGAGTGGATGAGTGCAACAGTAGTGTCTGGGTCATTGGATGAGTGCATGAGTAGTGCCGGAGTGAATGGATGAGTGCATGGGTACTGCCTGACTGAATGGATGAGTGCAAAGGTAGTGACTTGATGATTGTATGTGTGCATGGGTTGGGGAAACAGCCTTTGCAATGAGATTTTCACCTCGTTGTGCCTTTACCACGCATTTTTGGCATTAATGCCTTTACAACGCATGCATTTACCGTGCTTTTAAGGTAATGTGGGAGGGAGTGGGGGGTCTCCGCCAAAAATAATTTTTTTATATATGCAACAAAGTGTGGTAATGGCATGCATTGTAAAAGCATATTCGTGGTAAAAACTTGCATGGTAAAAAATGACTGGTAAAGGCAATCAGTGTATTTACCTGTGTTGTACCATTGTAGAACCCATGGGTAGTGCCTGGGTGAATGGATGAGTGTATGTTATTTGTAGCCTTTATCGCGAGTTAGAACATGGTCTGATTTGCTTTTGATGGATCTTGATGATAGAAACTTAGGGGCCGATTAGGATGGCGGTTTTTCCGCATCCTCCGGGCCGGCGGAAGTGTCCGCCGGCCTGGAGGATGCGGAAAAACCGCGGCGGAGACTCCAAAGACCCACCGCCAAATTAGGATGGCTGGTGGGTCTGGAATTCCGTCCGCCGCTTTTCCGCCGCGGTCGGCTTCCGACCGCGGCGGAAAAGCTATAACATGGCAGGCGGTGTCTATGAGACACCGTCCGCCATATTATGATGTTTGTGTAAATATGCTTATCCACGGCGGCTTTTCCGCCATGGAAAAGCAAACGGACATTCACTTTGGGGGCCCGTTGCGGGCCCCCTGGGTGAATGGGGGATGGGGGGTGCACATGGGGGGTACTTATGGTACCCCCCTGATTTTGCGTACACAAAGCAGCAGGCACCGTGCGGTGCCTGCCGCTTTGTGCATGTAAATGCAACACATGCATTTTTAACATTGCGGCGGGTGCAGCTTGAAGCTGCACCCGCCGCAATGTTAATAATAGAGGATGTGACCGCCACCCTGGCGGTCACATCCTAATTGCCATGGAGGGACCGCCGCTGCCCATGCGGACGGTCCCTCCTACTCAGGGGTGGCGGACGGACGCAAGTCCGTCCGCCATCCTAATCGGCCCCTTAGTGCCGATGTACATTGTATCAGAAAGTACAACCAGTTAAAAAGCCTATACGCTCCTCATTAATGAGAGTATCCTATATATGACAAATGGATAATCTGTCCTAAGCTGAAGCTCTCAAAAAAATCAACAGATGCTCCTCAAAAGAAAGAAAAGAAAAACAAGGAAGAAGATGTTAAGAAAAAAAAGTGAAAAATGTGGGAAATATTGTAGGTTACCAATTGGAATAAACTAATGGTGTCAACTGCTTTGTTAATGTTGTTATCAATGTACTCTTGCATTTACCACATCAAATAAATGCAATTCAACAAAAAAGAAGAGAGCTGATTGTGTTTTGCACTGTGTTGTTTGCTCCAAAGTTTACGTAGTGATAGGACTGTAGTACATTGTGCTTTAGGTATTCAACATCTACCAGAGTTATGTAGTGGATCTGTAGTATTTACTCTCAACACTCAACAAGAGGCAACAGAATTTAATATGGTCATCCTTGGAGTTTTAGAATAAGAAGAAGTAAATATTGATTACTTATTTGGAATGAGTTGCACACGAATAATGAATGTGAAGATTGCTCTTTTACATCTGCCACTCAAATCAATTCTGAGTGATTTCTGGACCAGATTCCAAAACTATGCCTTTTGACGGATAGATCAAAAAGGCTAACCAAAATAGTACCTGCCCAAATTGAAGATCAGATGTTATGGCTACATTGCACTTAAGGAGAAGCAGGAAATACTTAATAATAATGTTACAATGATGTAGAGCCGAAGTATGTAAATTGAAAGCTGAAATTACAAACATCAAAGTTGGACAAATATCAGTTTCTGGAAGAAGGCACTCTACAGTGGCTATTATTTTTCATGAAGGACTTAGCGCCTGATTCTCATTATGGCAGTCCCAAGACTACTGTGTCCGTGATGGCCGTCTGACCACCGCAACCTTGGCGGTCTGACCACCTCATTACAAGATTGAGGGTCAGACTGCCACCAGCCTGACACAAGACCGCTGCCACCGCCAGGTTCCTGGACCCCAATGGGGCGACAGTGAGGAAAGTGGTGGTTGGTGGTGCAGCCATGCAGATTGTGACCTGTCTTTCTGGTGAGCTGCTCATTGTGGGGTCCCCGCCATGGACAGGGTGATAGAAAGGCAGAGAAAGAGCATTTTTTCATTCACCTGCTTGTCTGCCGGCATTCAGACCACCACAATGGTGGTCTGACGGTGATTGACTGAGGTGGAGGGGAAGGGTGTTATAGGTCTTGGCGACAAGGTAGGAGAAGGATCTTTCTCTGGTTCTGGTTTTGTGTATCTGTGGGCAATTTGGGTGGAAAGAAGCTGTCAGACGGGTGCACGGAAAGAGAGGCGGTGGTTCAGATATGCTTGTCCTGCATCATAGAGAGTGTTATTGGCATGAGTGAGGATCTTGAATGTGGAGCCAGTGGAGTTGACGGAGTTGTTGAGTGATGTGACTGTGTTGGGGGATGTTAAGGACCAGTCTGACAGTGGTATTTTCCAATGTAGAGTGCATTGCCATAGGATAGCCTGCTGGTGATGAGTGCAGGGTGACTGTCATTATGGATTCTGTGGGGATCCATCTGAATGTCTTTCTGAGCAGGTGGAGCGTGTGGAAACAGGATGAGGATACAGCATTGATCTGGCGGTTCATTGAGTCTAGTATGATGCCAAGGTTACCTGTGTGGGCCGTGGGGGTGGGAGGGGTTCCCAGAGTGGTAGGCCAACAAGAGTTATCCCAGGCTGATGGGATGGGTTTTAGGATTAGTACTTCAGTCTTGTCCAAGTTAAGCTCGAAGCAGCTATCTTTAATCCAAGTGGCCACTGTCTTCATCCCACGGTTGAAGTTGGTTCTGGCAGTTGAAGGTTCGTTGGTGAGGGAAAGGATCAGCTGGGTGTCATCAGCGTAAGAGATGATATTGAGTCCATGGTTTCTGATGATGGCTGCAAGAGATGCCATGTAGATGTTGAAGTCGTTGACGGGAGTCACAGTGAGGGTGAAGCTGCCGATGCCAACACTCCTACATTAGGACATCGGTGAGTGTCCTAACTGGCTGGTCCTACAGACAGCAGATCAGGTTGGTGGTACCGCGGACCTGGCGGGGGGGAGCCCTGGGTCGCATCTCTGAGCCGCCATTGTGAAATTGCGCCCAGGGGAGACTGGCGGAAGTGGTCTTGGTGGTCACTTAACCCCTGATACGAAATTGGACTGTTTTGCGGCGGGGGGCCCTTCGACACCATTGAAGCTTAAACCACATAGCTGGGCCCGAGACATTCTGAACCATCTGCTCCAACACTCACCTATACACCTTTCACATATGAGGTTACTCACTCATATACCACTGACACATCCATTCACGTACTGACACAGCCATATGCACACGCACACACCCATACAGCCCCTCATAGATGTACTCACAAACTCATACAGCCACTGATTCACCCACTCATTCATCCATGTAGGCAGTCACACACCCCCTCACCAACCCACAGAGACACTTATACACCCATACAGAGACTCAGACAACCAATCAATAACCCATACAACCAGTCATGCACCTACTCACCAAACCATACAGCCACTTACACACCAGACTGATATAGATATTCACACAACCTATTCATTCATTCATCCATACATTCACTGAGACACATATATTCACTCACTAATACAGTCATTCACAAACCCACTAAAACGTTCATACAGGCACCCATACAGCCACTGATTCATCAATACACCTTGGTGTATATATATTTAACACTCATAAATGTTTTGGAAACACTCATAGTCATGAGATGAAATAGTCAGTGATGTAATTTGAGATGACGACAAGGCCCTGGACTGGATCTACTCATTCCTCACTGGTAAAATAAGTCAGACTAACTCCCTTGCCTTCAGAACCTACATAGATTAGCTGCAGAGTGCCCTAAGGCTGCTGCCTGAGCCCCACCCTCTTCAACATCTACATGGCATCTCTTGCAGCCATCATAAGAAACCATGGACTCAATATCATCTCTTACGCTGATGACACCCAGCTGATCCTTTCCCTCACCAACGAACCTTCAACTGCCAGAACCAACTTCAACCGTGGGATAAAGACAGTGGCCACTTGGATTAAAGATAGCTGCTTCAAGCTTAACTTGGACAAGACAGAAGTACTAATCCTAAAACCCATCCCATCAGCCTGGGATAACTCTTGTTGGCCTACCACTCTGGGAACCCCTCCCACCCCCACGGCCCACACAGGTAACCTTGGCATCATACTAGACTCAATGAACCGCCAGATCAATGCTGTATCCTCATCCTGTTTCCACACGCTCCACCTGCTCAGAAAGACATTCAGATGGATCCCCACAGAATCCATAATGACAGTCACCCTGCACTCATCACCAGGAGACTATCCTAAGGCAATGCACTCTACATTGGAAAATACCACTGTCAGACTGGTCCTTAACATCCCCCAACACAGTCACATCACTCAACAACTCTGTCAACTCCACTGGCTCCACATTCAAGATCCTCACTCATGCCAATAACACTCTCTATGATGCAGGACTGGCATATCTGAACCACTGCCTCTCTTTCCGTGCACCTGTCTGACAGCTTCTTTCCACCAAATTGCCCACAGATACATAAAACCAGAACCAGAGAAAGATCCTTCTCCTACCTTGTCGCCAAGATCTATAACACCCTTCCCCTCCACCTCAGTCAATCACCGTCAGACCACCATTGTGGTGGTCTGAATGCCGGCAGACAAGAAGGTGAATGAAAAAATGCTCTTTCTCTGCCTTTCTATCACCCTGACCATGGCGGGGACCCCACAATAAGCAGCTCACCAGAAAGACAGGTCATAATCTTCATGGCTGCACCACCAGCCACCACTTTCCTCACTGTCGCCCCGTTGGGGTCCAGGAACCTGGCGGTGGCAGAATCTTGTTTCAGGCTGGTGGCAGTCTGACCCTCAATCTTGTAATGAGGTGGTCAGACCGCCAAGGTTGTGGTGGTCAGACGGCCATCAGAGAATCAGGCGCTAAGTCCTTCATGAAAAATAATAGCTACTGTAGAGTGCCTTCTTCCAGAAACTGATATTTGTCCAACTTTGATGTTTGTAATTTCAGCTTTCACTTTACATCCTTCGGCTCTACATCATTGTAACATTATTATTAAGTATTTCCTGCTTCTCCTTAAGTGCAATGTAGCCATAACATCTGATCTTCAATTTGGGCAGGCACTATTTTGGTTAGCCTTTTTGATCTATCCGTCAAAAGGCATAGTTTTGGAATCTGGTACAGAAATCACTCAGAATTGATTTGAGTGGCAGATTTAAAAGAGCAATCTTGACATTCATTATTCGTGTGCAACTCATTCCAAATAAGTAATTAATATTTACTTCTTCTTATTCTAAAACTCCAAGGATGACCATAATAAATTCTGTTGCCTCTTGTTGAGTGTTGAGAGTAAATACTACAGATCCACTACATAACTCTGGTAGATGTTGAATGCCTAAAGCACAATGTACTACAGTCCTATCACTACGTAAACTTTGGAGCAAACAACACAGTGCAAAACACAATCAGCTCTCTGCTTTTTTGTTGAATTGCATTAATTTGATGTGGTAAATGCAAGAGTACATTGATAACAACATTAACAAAGAAGTTGACACCATTAGTTTATTCCAATTGGTAACCTACAATATTTCCCACATTTTTCACTTTTTTTTCTTAACATCTTCTTCCTTGTTTTTCTTTTCCTTCTTTTGAGGAGCATCTGTTGGTTTTTTGAGAGCTTCAGCTTAGGACAGATTATCCATTTGTCATATATAGGATACTCTCATTAATGAGGAGCGTATAGGCTTTTTAACTGGTTGTACTTTCTGATACAATGTAAATCGGCACTAACTTTCTATCATCAAAATCCATCAAAAGCAAATCAGACCATGTTCTAACTCGCGACAAAGGCTACAAATAACATACACTCATCCATTCACCCAGGCACTACCCATGGGTTCTACAATGGTACAACACAGGTAAATACACTGATTGCCTTTACCAGTCATTTTTTACCATGCAAGTTTTTACCACGAATATGCTTTTACAATGCATGCCATAACCACACTTTGTTGTATATATAAAAAATGTATTTTTGGCGGAGACCCCCCACTCCCTCCCACATTACCTTAAAAGCACGGTAAATGCATGCGTTGTAAAGGCATTCATGCTAAAAAATGCGTGGTAAAGGCACAACGAGGTGAAAATCTCATTGTAAAGGCTGTTTCCCCAACCCATGCACACATACAATCATCCAGACACTACCTTTGCACTCATCCATTCAGTCAGGCAGTACCCATGCACTCATCCATTCACTCAGGCACTACTCATGCACTCATCCAATGACCCAGACACTACTGTTGCACTCATCCACTCATTCATGCAGTACCCATGCACTCATCCAATAACCTAGGTACTACCCAGGCACGATCCTTGCACTCATCCAATTACCCAAGCACTAAGCATGCACTCACCCAATCCCCCAAGCACTATCCATGCACTCACCCAATCACTTAGACATTACCCTTGCACTCATCCAATTACCCAGGCACTGCCCATAGACTCATCCAATCATTCAGGCTCTACTTATGCACTCATAGATTCACTCAGGCACCACTACTGCACTCATTGCAACATCCATGCACCAGTTATGCACTCATTCATCATCCGTACACCAGTCATAAACTCATTGCAACATATGTACATACTTTATATTTTTTAACTGTAAAAGGCGGTTTCAACAGTAACCTTGTTTTTGTTTTTAAGTGATAGTTTTTTAGTGCTTTTGTAAAGTTTTACATTTATTTTCTTCATTTTTATAATAACAAAAATTGCAACTGGGACACGAAGGATGAAATAAACGTGCACTAAAAAGTGCAAAACATATAAAAGGGGAACACATTTGCATGTATGCTGTTTTGCAGCATTGGGAATAGCTGTAACACACTGATCATTAGCACTTATAACAACACTACAGTCCATGCAGTATGTGGCTAGTCATGAAAAGCGATATCTGTTTTTATTAGTCTGCACCTTTAAAGAGACGTTCTGTCTGAGAATGTGTTGCTGCTGCCACTGATTTAGATGGTCCTCCAGCTTCCCTCAGTTTGATCACTCAATGTGGACCCTAAAATTTATGCTAAAGTGTTCGCGACCCGACTTGCGCTCTTGGCACCCAGACTGGTTGCTCCAGAGCAGGCTGGTTTTATCCCCAGCAGAAATTTGACTTGAAATATTCGCACAGTTCTGGGAGCTATGCAACATGTTAAACCGGAAGCGAAAGCGATCGCGGTCTTCCTCGATATGGAGAAGGCCTTCGATTCGGTCGAATGGCCCTTTATGAAACAGGTGCTGCAGCGCATGGGATTGGGAGAACCGTTTCTGCAAATGCTGGGAGCCCTATACCATAATCCGTCGGCTAGACTCCGAGTGGGCGACTCAGTTACGGACTCCTTTCTCATTTGAAGGGGAACTAGGCAGGGGTGCCCGCTGTCCCCCTTAAAAAAAAAAAAAAAAAAAAACAAGGACCTGCGGCTTTTGAGTCAGCCACACTAACATTGACTATGAGCAAGCTGCCTCACTCTGCAGCCCATAGCGAGCACTTTACAAATTCACCTCATGCCTAATATCTGCATGAATAACACTGCACATGGCATATACTTAACTTTCCCTCGCCCATGCCCTTTGATTTAAGCACTGTTCTAATGTTAAACTGCTTGATGCGTTCACCCCGCTCATAATTGACTGGATTTTTGGACTTATCTCTCCTGAGAATAAGTCCCCCTGTTTTTAATCAGGCGTTTTCCGTGCGGCATGCCAGTTATAATTAGGCACTGTATTTTACCCACTCCATTGACCTTAGATGCATGACTTGGTTCCTAGCACTGATTGTCCCCTCCTTTCCGCCCTTTTTTTCCTCTAGACTAATTGAGGGAAATTACTTGTGAATATTATTCACCGCATGACCAACGGTATGACCACGGTTTTCCAAGCAGCATTGACACTGCTTTGAAGGATTTGTAGGAATTCATTACCTCTCTGAGCAAGTTTGCCTTAGTTTTACTATGGGTTCAATATAGTGACCATGGATTCTTTCAGGGCCCTATTTTGACAGGCATCTTACTTCTACAGGTGTTCATCACTCTCGCCTACATCATTCGGAGCCATCGGGTCCCCATCGTCCTTGACGAGACATTGTACCTACTAGCCCTTTTCCCCTATCAGATACGGTAAATATAGTGACTTATACCTACTTCTGCTCTCATCCTCAAATTAAAGTATCGGACTTGACAAACTCCTTATTTTACCCGTAGGTGCTCCTCTGCCCTCCCCTTCACATTTGTCCTGAGGAAGACCCCATCAGTAAGGAATAGAACTAACCTACATGGTTCAGGGGTCGAAACGTCGACACATCATTGATGCCTGTATCACCAACAGTGCACTTTGTACTGTGATCCTCTGTTGTACATGGCTATGTAAATGATTGTAAAATACCTGCTATGAACTTTGCTATGAATGTGTGGCATTGAGTAACATGCCCAACAATTTGATTGTGATGCTTTTGAATATTGTTTGTCACTTGCCTCACTACCTCACTTAAGTCACCCTCCACCCTTCCCCCACTCAATTGGGCACACCAACGTTTTTATTCTAATGTTTTTTGTAAATTGTTTCCTTAACTAATATGTATCGCGTGCTTAGTGTGATTAGATAACACTTTAGCACTAATTAATTTTTCTGTGTTATTGACTTTTGATACCATTTTACACTATATTTTGATGTAATTTTACTGGGACCGCCAAGTTTTATATTTTAGTTAGTGAGCTGCCTATAACTCATGCCCCCAGTGCACTGCTTATGACCTCATTTATTAGATCACTCATGACATGGTCAGTGAGATCACTGATGATAACTAAAGCCTCTTCTCTTTCCTCCACTTCCTCTAACTGCCCCCTAATTAAATCAGCCAGGACATCTATGTCCCTACTTCTGGGAACCCTTCACCCTATGTTTCTACATGAATCCTTAATCTATAGACATGGTTCTAAAGTCTATTCCCAACCCTGTATTCTCAATTAACAATGTGTGCTAACTTTGTGTGTATAAAACTGGAATAATTGTACTACTAGCCTAAATTAGAAATGGGCAATGCTACACCTGTATCCAAGGCTCCTAAATGCTAGGTTCCCCCCCCCCCGCACTTGCTGCCAATTACACATTTTAGAGGGCCATGGAGAAAACAGGAGCTAATTTGCCAAACATGGGATTGGAGGCATTTTGGTCCTGATGCCGTGGCTCCTACCTATTATGGGTACTGAGCAATTGGGTCAAATTCCTCTTCTGCACTTGATTATCAGTAGTAGCAGTGTGTCAAGCAGTGAAAAGCTTTTCGAGGGAAGTAGGGGCAGTAGGGTAAAAACAAACTCACAACTCAAAATACGTTTGATAGCAGCAATAACTAATGGTATAGTCAAATACTTGCTTTTACGATATGGAGAAATAAATAGAAAAATACAAATATAACATACACAAACAGTTTGCTGGGGTCAGAGCTGTAGTGTTCGGCAAAAGGGTAACGCCTTGGGTGGAAATAAATGTGGTACCATTGCTCCTGCTGGTGAATAAAATAAGGTGCAGGGAGCCCCTTTTGTGTTTAGAGGTAAGTCCCTGGCTGATTACATCTGAGTAGTGACTGGCCGCCGAACACAACATCTCTGCATCTCCCTCAACTCAACTGAATTATGCATAGATTAACCACCCCCTTTTTTATTTATTTTTAACCTTGTAGGAGATTTTTTGGACTCCTCGCGCTGTTACCCCTAGCGCTTGTGTTAAACATTTAAAAATAAAAAAAATGAAAGAAGAAACGTGCGTTGAGTGCCTTACGCTGTAGTTAACCTCGGCGCTTATATGAAAAAACGAGCGCTGAACTCCTCGCGCTGTTCCTCGAGTGAAGCGCTGCCCCTGAATAATTGATTTAAGCAGTGTACTTGCCAAGGTAATTGATCCCAGCGCCGCTGCTGGAAACAATAGACTGAGCGCATTTCCTCCTCTCTGTGATCTCCGATCGCGAAGATGGCAGGATGCGCATTAGAGGAAAGTCACATGGCGAGCGTCACGTTTCGTGAGTGTCCCGCCTAGGAACTTTCCTCACTCACCGACAGTTGGAAATCAGCTGTTTTGACCTTGATTCTCAGGAGGATTATCGATTCGTCATTGTATCCATCGAAATATTAAGAAATAACTCGAAATATTAGAAAATAACTACCCTATTCTACTTTTACGCTCTTACTGCTGCATAAACTCCACATTTTATACATTGGCCTTCGTTTTCAGCCATACATGCCCTTAAAAAAGATATCATTTATATAAATAAAAAAAATTAAAAAAGGGGGGTGATTAATTGGAAATTCTATTTATATTAAAAAAAAAAAACGAAAAGAAGGGGCAAGATGGAAAATGACTCAGAGTCAGATATGAACAATGCAACACTTCCTAATTTTAATAAGGAAGATTTTCGCATTATGATTAAAAAAGAAATGAAAACCTGTATGCGAGAGACCTTTGCTCAGTTTGTACCCTATAAAAGACCACTTCCCTCTCAGGAAGATGTGTCTGATGTGATTACTCATGAGAAAGTTGGGGTTAAACGTACAAAGAAGACTAACCACACTATTTCCGAGACCAATGAGAGCACGGGAGGTCCTAGCACCTCTTTTAATATTGGTGGTCTTAACACCACAAAATATTTGGAAGGTCTTCGCACCTCAACTAATAGAGTTGTCTCTTATGACACACAACAATTGGGTGCCCTTCGCGGCCCAAATACCTTGGATACCCTTAGCGGCTCAGTATCTCAAAGTGCTCAAGACTTCCCAGAGGGCTCGGATAATAAGGATGATGATGATGATATGGATCCAGACGAATACGTTCTGGATTTAGATGATGGGGATGTAGGAATTTTTGATGAGGAGGACGAAACTCCTTCTTCCTCGAAGGACAGTATTCTAAACCCCCTGGGAGAGGAGATGTTCTCCCCTCTTAATCTAAAACATCCTCGTTCCTCGCAATCGTCTCCACAGGAAAATGTCTCTACATTTATTAAAAAATGGATTTGCTTCCCTCTTGAAAGAGAGACAAGGAATATTTTAAGGGCAGAGTGTTCAAGACCCTCAATAGATGAAAAAGCATGTTTTGCCCCTAATATGGATCCGGAATTGATTAAGTATCTGTTTAGACTTGGACGCGATCCTAGAAAAGGCCTAGAAAAAGCTTTTAAAGGGTGCCAAGATTGCCTACTGGATGTGCTTGGACCACTTAGCAGAATTCTTGGCTCCGCAGAAGAATGTACCTTAAAGGTACACCCCTTAATATAGATTTAATAAGGGGATGGAGTCAAAGAGCCCTCATTCTCCCAGGTAATGCTAATACAAGCATTAACGCAGAAAGGCGTAGGCTCATCCTTTATAAACTTGACCCTAAACTCTCAGATATGGCTGAGAAGGAGCCTTCTTCAAATCCAAAAGGACTGCTCTTTGGTGAAGAGCTTTTAAAATCATTGGGAAAGTAAGTTTCGACCTTTACAGCTCTTGATAACACCCAGAAGAATATAAAGAGAGTATTCAACAATAATGTTTTTGGAAGGGCTGGGAGAAGGGGCCTTTCTTCCGGCTGCTTTAACCAGAAGCCCTACCAGAGATCACGCCCCTTCGGAAGAGGCGCATATCAAAATAATTACTACAACACCTCCAACCGTGGAAGAGGAAATCGAACAAGAGGAACAAGATCACGAGCTTCATACTCGTCAAACCCTCCAAGTAAGTCCCCCTCATTTACTTTCTCTTTCTATCCCTCCAAAGGTGGGAGGCAGGCTGAGACTTTTTTTTGAAAAAATGGAAGGAAAAAACTCAAGACCCGTGGGTTCTATCCACAGTGACAGGCTTTATGATATATTCCGTTCAAACTCTGTTTCAAACTTCCCTACCAAGGGATATTCCAATCTCATTAGAGAAAGAGAAAATAGTAGAGGAAGAAATCTCCTCTATGCTCCAGAAAGGAGCGATAATAGAAGTTCCCTTGGACACTCTAACCTTTGTAAGCTCGTTATTCCTTGTAGAGAAAAAAGGAAAAGGTTGGAGACCGGTTATAAATTTGAAGGGCCTCAACAAATTTCTTGTTTACAGGCAGGAATACATCTCCTGAGAGACCTTCTTAAAAAAGAAGACTGGTTAGTCAAACTGGATTTAAAGGACGCCTACTTCACGATCCCGATGGCGGAAATACATCAACCTTACCTACAATTCCTATGGAAAAAACATCTTTATCAGTTCAAAGCACTTCCCTTCGGGCTTTCGTCCGCGCCTTGGTATTTTACCAAGGTAATGAGAGCAGTAACCTCCTTCCTAAGAGAACGAGGCTTACGACTTATTATTTACCTCGACGACATCCTGATAATGTCCCAAGATCTGCATCAGATTCGCCTCGACCTGAATTCAGTTATGAATCTGTTGGAAAGTCTAGGTTTCATTGTCAACGAAGAGAAGTCTATTCTAACCCCCCCAAAATCACTGGAGTTTCTGGGTTTCACTCTGGATACTTCCAAGTGTCTTCTCCTTTTACCTCCTTCAAAGATCTCGAAGATCAAGAAATAGATCCGTCACGTTTTAAGACAGGAAGACATTCCCCTAAGAGAACTGGCAAGACTTCTAGGTCTCTTATCTTCCTCCATTCAAGCGATCTATCCAGGCCCTCTGAATTATCGGGCCTTGCAAAGGATAAAAGGAAGGGCGCTGAGGTCCGGACTTTGGTACGAAGACCGAATCACCCTAGATTTGGAGGCCAAAGCAGAACTGAACTGGTGGTTGGAAAACCTGGAGGCTTGGAATGGCAAAGCAATTTTCGGGTTAGAACCGGATTTTGTGCTGGAATCAGACGCTTCCCTTCATGGTTGGGGTGCTTGTTTCCTAGACCAGAATACGGGTGGTGTTTGGTCTCAGGAGGAGTCATCTCACCACATCAATTTCCTAGAACTTACTGCTGGCCTATACGCCCTTATGAGTTTCAAGCTCTCAATTCAAGGGAGATCAGTTATTCTGAAAATGGACAATGTTTCGGCAGTGGCCTACATCAATCGGTTGGGAGGTACGAAATCTGCCGACCTTTCCAACCTAGCAAGGAGACTCTAGATGTTCTGCTTAGAACACAAGATTTCCCTCCAAGCAGAATACTACGCAGGCAAATCGAACGTATCTGCCGATTGGAATTCCAGATTCCTTTCGGACTTCAGTGATTGGAAACTCAACGTCGCTGTCTTCGACTCACTAAATTCTTGCTGGGGTGCATTCGAAATAGACCTCTTTGTGAGCCGTCTCACCTCTCAACTAGAGCTTTACTTCAGCTGGATGCCCGATCCTGGTGCTCTAGCAGTGAACGCATTTCTCCAATCTTGGTCAGGGATCAGTGCATATGCCTTTCCCCCATTTGCAATGATCCAGAGAGTCTTGCAGAAAGTGAGGCAAGAGCGATGCTCTCTAGTCCTCATAACTCCCTTCTGGCCATCACAAGCATGGTTCCCCACAGTTCTGGAGCTAACTTACGATCTTCACTTTCTGATTCCTTCTCTAGAGGATCTCCTTACAGACGTATACGGAGATCCTCACCCTCTGATCCTATCCGGGAGTTTGAACCTTCTTGCTTGGAGAGTTTCAGGAGATCTAACGAAGTCTCAGGACTTTCGACATCGGCTTCTACTCTCCTCAGAGAGTCTTGGGCTCCGGGAACCCATTACAGATTCAACAATATCTGGAAATCTTGGTTTCGTTGGTGCATGGAGAGGGATTTGGATCCCATACAGGCACCTATTGTTGACTTAGTAAATTTTTTAGCAGAACTCTTTGACAGGGGATTGAGTTATTGATCAATCAATTGTTATAGATCTGCAATCTCTGCGGGTCATATTTTCGTTAACGGCAAAACGGTCGGGGAAAAACTTAATTGTTTGTAGAGTTATGAAGAGTATTCGTATTAAAAGACCCCCGAAACCGAAATATGATACACTCTGGGATGTGAATTTGATTCTAGATCTCTTCACTTCCTGGCCCGATAATTTGTTTTTGAACAGAAAGTTTCTATCTATTAAACTCGCAACTCTTCTTTGCCTTATCTCCTGTCATAGGGTTTCGGATGTTAACTCTGGAGATCTCTAATAGGTCCTATAATTTATTTGGAGTAAAATTTGAGGTCTATAGAAGAACCAAAACCATGTCTGACTCAATAGAGATAAAAATTATTAATGCTAATGAAGGAAAATGAACTTATCTGCTTGGAGCCGCATTTAAAAGAGGCAGATTGTTGATGGCTGTAGATAGGCTATTTCTGCTGGTCATTTCCTTGTCAATGGTAAAACACTAGGTAAAAATGTCATTGTTTTTAGAGTGATGAAAAGCATTCGCTGAAGAAGACCTCCTAAACCTAAATATGAAAGCCTTTGGGATGTCAAACTAATCCTTGATCTTTTCAACAACTGGCCTGTTAATACTCTTCTCAATAAAACAAAAAAAAAAAAACCTTTCCATTAAGCTGGCTACTCTACTATGCCTAATCTCATGCAGAAGGGTCTCTGATTTCAAAGCCCTGGAGATTACGAATAGATCTTTTAACATGTTCGGAGTCAAATTTGAGATTTATAGAAGAAAAAAGACTATGATTCAATCTCTTACCCAAGTTTTGATTTATGTCCAAAACTTTGCGTTGTGGACTGCATGAGAGAGTATGATCGCAGAATGTTTGCTCTTCGCACTCAGGTTGTTAACCAATTACTTATATACTTTGTTAAACCCCACAAAGGCATAACCTCAACCTCTATTGCTAGATGGGTTAAGACTGTTATGAGTTTAGCAGGTATTGACTAAAATACATTTCAAGCTCACTCTCTTAGAGGGGTGCTAAGGCCAGTAAATCTCTCTGGTCTGGAGGTAAGTTGGATGATATTCTCAAAGCTGCTGACTGGTCAAATGCTAGCACCTTTGCACATCATTATTGCAAGCCTATTGAACATATGTCTGATGTTGTTTTTACAAAGCTACCAACATGCATAATGTAGCCTCCGTTCTTGTAATGAAATTGCGATTTTCATATTACCATGACTAGAGAATCTGGATTTCAATAAAGACACGGAGGCTGACATTATCCCTCCCATCCCACCCCTTGGTGGTCTTACAATGATTTAATGCTGTTTTTGTTACAGTTTATTACTGTACTTTTTATTAAAAGTACTTGTTTCATCTCTTGTCCTTTTAGCTTGATAAGCTTGACACTATTTTTTACATTCAAGATATATTTACTTCTTTCTCTTTTCAGGTAACGCTCCTTAACTGTGTGTCATCTGGCCTTTGGTTTTACCTTCGTTCTTCCTTCTCCTTCATCCTGCTCATCAGAAGATTGTTTTGATGTTTCAAGTTTCATGAACTTATTTTCCACCACATTTAAAAGAGGCAGATTGTTGATGGCTCATGCCTTTCATGTGTTGCTATTGTTTTATTCTGGAACCTTTTAATATTATGATGTAAGCGGCTGCTTGGACTGCATTAAAGGAATAATGCATAATGTCAGCCCCCGTGTCCTTAATGAAATCCAGATTCTCTAGTCATGGTAATATGAGAATTGCAATTACATCTCACGCTGGTGCCATGTTGCTTGTTGGAGGGGGGTTAGTAGTGTGTGGAAGAAGGGGTTGAGAAAAGCTGGAGGGCAAGAAAAAAGACTGATGGGGTATTGAAAACAGCACATGCAGCACTAGAGCCAGAAGACAGGGACTCTACTGTCTGCATGACCCTAATGCAGGCAACTCCTTATGCCCCTCTGAAAATCGGCACCCTGGGCCCAGCTCACCCCTTTAAATAACAAAAGGTCTGACCACCAAAGAGCAAACAAATTTATATTTCTTGAACTGTAGGAAATTTGTTTTTTAATTCACACACTAGTCCAGACTAAACATCTTTGGACTGGTTAGTTTGTGTTCCTTGAATTAAAAAGGAATGTCAATAACACGCTGTGTAACACCGTGGTCCCAACTATCACATCCGTGTATATACCAAAATTCAAAACATAGAAGAATTTGAGAGAAGGCCAGAAAGCACCTCATGTACGCACACCCAAGGAGCTGCTGGATGGTACTCGCCAGTATGCCCACGTTTTTGTGGCCTCAAAACAGAAGGTGTGTACAGACACTTCTCAGAGGTGAGAAAATAATATACAACATAAAAAGTGTGTGTAACAGACAACACTGAGACTCCGTAGCTCACTCAGGGCCATATTATCAAGAAAAGGTGATACATTATCGCCACTTTCATCAGCCCAGGTTAACACCAGAACCTGGGTTTCTATGGGAATTCACAAGGGCATATTATCAAGCCCATTATCGATGCTTTAGCGGCAGTTTCTTGCTGATAAAAGCGGCGATAATGTATTGCCCTTTCTTGATGATATGGCCCTTAGTCCCCAAATGTGCACAGAGAACAAAAGTTCCCACAATTAAAAATGGGGTACCACTCTCATGTAGAATATCTTTTGTTAGTTGTTGAGCGAGTCCTCAAGTAAAACCAGGCTTGTATATGGGAGCTTTCACTCACAGAAGGCCAACATGTTTCATTGTCAGAACTATCTAGGCAACTTTATCAGGGCTATCTGGGGACCAGTCTTCAACTCGATCCTTTTTCACACCAAAGCTGTGGTTATTGACAGAAAATAAAATAGAAGGAAGTGCCAGTCATAAACCTACAGGGTATATTATCAAGACAGGCGATATGATTATGCCCGTTTTAGCGGCAGAAAATGGCAGCTAAAACGGCGATAATGGGCTTGATAATATGCTCTATGGAATTCCAATTGAAGCCTATGATAAATGTGAAGGACATTTAACATGGCCTTGAATTAGAATTCCATAGAGCATATTATCAAGCCCATTATCGCCGTTTTAGCTGCCATTTTCTGCCGATAAAACAGCGAAAATGTTATAGCCTGTCTTGATAATATGCCCCTATCTTCCTTAAAAAGCTCTTAAACACCCTCTTTCCAACAGAAAAGAGATACCCCTTTTCCCACTTGTATATTTACCAAGAGGTTGCTGCTGTCCCTCGTACCTGCAACCATCTCCAGTAGAAGCACCCGCACCATTGGTCCCCTACCACACTGGTAACTGGATACATGGTCAAAATATCGATTACCAAATATCGAGTAACACAAATATCGACTCCAAAATATAGAATGGACAAAATATCGAATGGACAGAATATAGACTTCAAAAATATCGTTTTAAGGTAAGTAATGTAATATCCATTTTAAAAATGTAGAAAGTCAAATTATCGAAGTACATAATATAGGTTATTAAAAATATCGACTTTTTAATAATATCGATTTTTTTAAAGTGTTTTGTATAGTAGTATATTTGTGAAAAGTGTATATTTTTTGTAATTTATTTTAAGTAATTAATTTTATGTTATTTAATTTTTACGTAATTTAATTCTGTAGCGGGTTGTGGGTTTATAGGGGAATAGGGTGGGAAGTAATTTAATTATAATTAATTAAATATGTTCATTAATGTATTGGTATTTATTTTGAATAAATTGGTAATTAATTTTTAATTGGTAATTAATTAATTCCTAATTGATAATTAATTTGTATTAATTGATGATTATGTGAATAATATTAATTTATTTTCTGTAGTGGGTTGTGGGTTTATAGGGGAATCGGGTGGGAGCTAATTTAATTATAATTAATTAAATATGTTAATTTATTTATTGGTATTTATTTTGAATAAATTGTTAATTAATTTTTAATTGGTAATTAATTATTCTTAATTGGTAATTCACTTTTATTAATTGATTAATTGATAATTATGTGAATTATATTTCACTAGAGTGTGAATAATAAAATTTACCCCTATGCTATCCAACGCTTTCCCTACTTGCACTCTCTGGAGTGGGAATAGTAATTTTTACCCCTACGCTATCCAATGATTTCCATACTGTTGCACTTTCTGGAGTGGGAATAGTAATTTTTACCCGTACGCTATCCAACGCTTTCCCTACTGTTGCACTCTCTGGAGTGGGAATAGTAATTTTTACCCCTATGCTATCCAACGCTTTCCCTACTGTTGCATTTTCTGGAGTGGGAATAGTAATTTTTACCCCTACGCTATCCAACACTTTCCCTACTGTTGCACTCTCTGGAGTGGGAATATTAATTTTTACCCCTACGCTATCCAACGCCTTCCCTACTGTTGCACTCTCTGGAGTGGGAATAGTAATTTTTACCCCTACGCTATCCAACGCTTTCCCTACTGTTGCACTCACTGGAGTGGGAATAGTAATTTTTACCCCTACGCTATCCGACGCTTTCCCTACTGTTGCACTCTTTGGAGTGGGAATAGTAATTTTTACCCCTATGTTATCCAATGCTTTCCCTACTGTTGCACTCTCTGGAGTGGGAATAGTAATTTTTACCCCTACGCCATTTAATGCTTTCCCTACTGTTGCACTCTCTGGAGTGGGAATAGTAATTTTTACCCCTACGCTATCCAACGTTTCCCTACTGTTGCACTCTCTGGAGTGGGAATAGTAATTTTTACCCCTACGCTATCCAACGTTTCCCTACTGTTGCACTCTCTGGAGTGGGAATAGTAATTTTTACCCCTACGCTATCTAACGCTTTCCCTACTGTTGCACTCTCTGGAGTGGGAATAGTAATTTTTACGCCTACGCTATCCAACTCTTTCCCTACTGTTGCACTCTTTGGAGTGGGAATAGTAATTTTTACCCCTACACTATCCAACGCTTTCCCTACTGTTGCACTTCCAGGAGTGGGAATAGTAATATTTACACTCCCGCTATCTTACGGTAATAATATTGTGTATTTTGTATTAATATTATGTTAATATATATATATATGTTTTACCATATATGATTGTATGTTATTTTTTATAAGTTAAAATAATTATTTAATAATTTTAGGGTAATTTAAGTATTTTTAAGTATATTTTAGCTATTTATTTTTAACATATTTTAAATTTTACATAATTTTAAGAAATTCGATATTTTTACAAAGTATATATTTTTAAACTATATTTTGGATTCGATATTTTGGTACTTACCTGTTTGTAGATAGGAATTCGATATTTTGTCTGTCGATATTTTGGCATCGATATTTTGGGTACTCTATATTTTGTCCCTCGATATTTAATCAGTGATCCGTTGACTGCAATTGTCAGTCTCCACCTGCAATTACTCCAATTATCAATCATTTCTATACAACATCGTACTTCCACAGGTTCTCTTTTGTATAGATCTATCCTCACCCTGTGTTCACTGCCCATTCTTAGTGCCCAGCAGCTACATGAAATCTCTACCTTGTCGCCAGCTATACTTTTTAGTAATTAACTACAAATAGGTTTTTACAACACTGCGCGTCCCATTACCCAACACGAGTCCTATGGTGTTAAAATATTTAGAAAGCATTTGACAATGTCAATAAATGACCCGTACTCTCCTCTAACCTTGGTACATGTCTCTTGCAATTCACAAACACTTACTAGGCCTCTCACAGTCAAGCACGTTACAGTACACTGTGCCACCCAGCCGGTCACCATTAACACTCTCTATGCCCTTCGGGTCTGACCCAGCTCATCCCTGCCAAAATCTGTCACTATTCCATGTACAGATCCCTGAGTCCTACTTCCCTCTAACTAACAGTAGTGGTTAGTCCCAATTCACTATGAGCAACATTTAGGTTAAGCCCCACTAGTAGTCAAAGTTTCAGCAGTCCCACTCTGACTCCTCCAAAGTCAATGGTGTTCCAGCGTGCAAAGCACTACATGAGAGAATAGGTTCCAGTGGAGCCTTCCATCCCTGCAATCAGTCCTACCTTCTCCTGCAGGTTGCCCTACCGCAGTCCCTAGGAATGTTTCCCTCTCAGAAGAGATGGAGGGCTCCAGCTGGTCAGACAGTGAGCAGTTCTCGTGGCTCTGCAGGGACAGCAGCTGGACATCAATGGCACTTCCTTAGGTAAGACTTTAGGTTCCTCTGATCCTTCCCACTGGTAGGGGGATGATCAATCAGATTCCAATCCTCACTCGGGGCTCAGGCACATGGCATCATGTGCTGTTGATGACGGCAGACTCAGGCAATGTTCCTTGGTCTTCACAGTAGCCCCCTCTTGCATACAGGGTCACTTACCTAACTCCATACATGGGTGAAGGCCCAATCAGCATGGTAGTAGCCTTTTTATTAAGTTGGCTATCCTCTTAGATATGCGGTTGCTTCATTCACTTTTCACATTGGCTAAGGCCCAATCGGCACAGTAGTGATGCAAATTTCACGGTGGTCCACTTGGCAAATGGAGTAGCTGAAACCGGCTTCACATCCACCCAGGGGCTACAACACAATCCACACAGTAGTCATGCATTCTTTATGGTTGCCATCGTTGGCATATGGGGTTGCCGACTTCACTCGGCACTCAATCAGCATGGCAATACTGCAATCTAATGGCGTCCCCCTGTGACATTTAGGGTCACTATATATGTGTAAACATCTCTCCTAGGCAATAAAGATAATAAACACACAGTGCTATATGGAGGACTCATGCAAAACAAAGAACTATAGGTGTACAAAGTATATAACTTTAATCAAAATTACAATCAATAAAAACAGCACAGAATTATAATTAAAACAAGTAGAGATCAGATAATCTTTATGACAAGATATAACAAAAAATTGACAATATCTATGATAAGAGTAAAAACACAGCAGTAAATGTCGAAGCGCGTTTCGGCGTTAAAAGGAACGCCTTACTTCAGGAAATTACCACCAATTAACCTATGAAATTAAAAAACAATATCAACATATGAAGGACATAAAATCATTACATTTCATTAGAAGATCTTTCTAATGACTTCTACTAGTACATTATACTTTAAAATACCACGATAAAGTATATACCATTCAATTAAAAAGAATATATTTAAAAAAACATACTATAATACAATGCCACAATCTAATACAATATAACAAGTCAAATAGTCCTCATTTCTAAAGTACCTCCAACACTGTACATAATTCATGGTAATAAACCACATCCATTTATGGTGTAATCTGAGTACTTAAATCGTACCACCCAAGTAAATCCTGAAGTAAAAGTCAAATGGACAGGTTGGCATAAGCCTCCTTATAACTTACTTTTAAGACTTTGTGTCGTGAACGCAAGACTTTGATGGTGTTGCAGTTCTTCTTTAAAAGAAGTGATATCTTCTAAGGAGTAAAACAATGCATTATATAGCGTTCAGAGAACTGCTACTACTTATCATTACATCAAGATGGTTGTATGATGTAACTTACTAAAATATTATTATGGAGCTGTTCCCTTTTGTGATGTCAGGAACAAGGATCATGGAATATGGACAATTCAATTCATAGAGAAATACGCCTTCCTTTGTGATACTAAGGAGACAGTTAGCCATTAAAATCCTGTCATTAATGAAGTGAACTAATATCAAACAGAGGCGGACATAGGGAAAATATTATACAAATACCGGGAATCTAGATATGTTAACACGGGTTGACCCTAAGATCGCATACATCTCTTACAATCTAGATAGTTCTGATTTGAAAGAATTATGCTAAAGTAACAGCCTGCCGCACAGTAACAAATTCGGGCTCTGACTAATTTGAACTATCTATATTTAGATCGATATTACTGGCGCAATGAGGGGGCAGATATATAAAAACATGCTGGCATTATTGCTAAGCTGACACTAATACTACCTATGTCTCTCACTGTCTGGAAGATACTAATTCGAAAGATGGAACCCTGTCCGACTCAGGGTGGTTACCCTGCCCGACTCAAGGTGGTTAGGCCTCAGGGTAGTGAGGACTCAGCCTGATGTCGGCGCACTAGGTCTAAGTGAATGTTATAGGTGCAATGGTCAGAAAGGTCAAACTGTGGAGAGCCCCTTCTTAGAAATAAAAACAAGAAGGGGTGGCTAATCTGGGGGATACTTAGGCTAGTTCTTGTTGTAAGGTACATTATTATTTCATAAGCGACCTAACTAATATGGTGTCTAAAATGATAAATAAAGTATAAAATAATATGTTACCTTAAAAATGACAAAAGGATCGCATATGCCAAAGCTACAATGAGATCTCTCGGTAAACCGTTATATAGCTAGGGATAACGCCTGGTTGATGTGCGTTGGTCGATGGAGGCCGAAGGGATCATCAAATGATACGAGCATATGTTGGGGAACAGCACGGATATGGCTGAAAAAGCATCACCAAAATGCGAAGGAGACAACAATAAGGGATACGTATAAAATAGGAAAAATGGAAAAAATGAAAATAAGAACAATCAAAATGCAACTACAAAGTTGTCAGAAAAGCCGGGATAGACGAGAAGGAAAGGGGGAAAAATAGGAAGGGAAGGAGACGGGGGGAATAGAACACTAGCGGGAAGGAAGGAGAAAAAAAGGAGAAAAAAAAAGGAAAGGATAAAAGATGCGGGGAAGGGGGCGAGAAGGTGTAAAAAGAAATATACAACTCGAGGGAAGCAAGAAAAAAGAAAAGAAAAGAAAGGAAGAAAAGAGGGGGGGAAGAGGGGCTTGTGGAACAGTGGAGGGGTAAAGGTGAGGGGGGCCTGGTGTACGCGAGATATTAAATACCTGGTTCTTGATGAAGTGTGTATATGTCCCTTCGGCCCGATCAGCCAAAGTCAGCGTCTGACGTAACACACAGAAGTAAATCAATATAAAAAAGACTCTCCTCGTGTGCACCATTTATAGTCCTATGTTTGTGTCGATTGGCTACAAATGAACAACACGGGTACTAAACAGTTATATGAACGTCCATAAGGACACAGACATTAGTATCTATGATGAGCATTTAGGGTCACTGACTTTACTCTACACATGGGCTACTGCCCGATCAGTGCAATCAAGGCTAACTTTAGAAAGACCTCCTCAGGCATACGTGGATTCTGACTTGAATCTGCACACAGGCAAATACCTGATCCATGCATCAGCTGTCTCCTCCCTTGCTAAGGGGTTCACTTGGCAGGATCCTCCACTGGACTTTGCTCCTTCTGAGCACTCTCTTCTTCTTCACAGGGCACACTGCTCTTCAATATCAAGCAGACACTGGTGCTCTAGGGACAGGTTGTTTTGGATTTCCCTGGCTGATGTCCCTTTATCCAGCTGGTAGACAGGCATACCTTAGCCCCCAGTCCTAGTCATAGCCAGAGTAGCTGCTTTTTTTAAGTGCCCACTCCTCTATCCTGTCCTTTCTTCAGAAAGCAGCAGAAGAGACTCCAAATCTGATAGCCCAACACCTCAGGCTATGGTAGTGCCTAGAGGTTCACAACAGTGATTTTCAACGGACATCTAGGTTGTTATTAATGATGCCATTTCAGATGTCATAGAACATGTATTGAGTGATGAAATATGGAAAGTAATCAGAAGTGCAAGAGTTATAGTTACTGTTGAACTTGGGCTTTTCTGTAGGGTCATCCACAATTTTGTGCCTTCACCTTTCTGTTTTCTGAACCCTTGTTTGTTGGCTTTGAGGACTCTAAGCACTTTACCACTGCTTAACAGTGATAAAGTGTTTGTGCTCTTTCCTTTAAACATGGTAGAATCTGCTTACACCCAATTGGCCAATTTACTTTACTTGTAAGTCCCTAGTAAAGGTTTACTACATGTGTCCAGGCCCTGTTAATTTACTGTTTCCAGAGGGTCTGCAGCCCTGGTTGTGCGTCCCACTTAAGTAGCCCTTTGATCATGTTTCAGGCCTGCCATTGCAGCCTGTGTGCACAGTTTTAAACTGCCATTTATACTTGATATAATGAACCTTTTCCCAGGCCCTAACCTTCAGTTTTTAAGACGTATGTCACCCCTACGGTAGGCCCTGAATAGCCCAGATGGCAAGGCGCAGTGCATTTAAAAATTCGGACATGTGATTTTAAGTTTTACATGTCTTGATAGTGAAAAACAACTCCATTTGTTTGTTCAATACTGCAAGGCCTAACTTTCCCATAGGATACCATTGGAATTACCTTAATATATTTAATAAGCTACAACTTTCAATTCAAAGCAAGGAGACAGGTTGAGATTGATGTCTTAAGAATTGAATTAAAAGCCCTCTTTAATGGTAAAGTTAGAATTTTAATTACCATTTCGAAAAAACACTTTTAGAAGTTGGCATTTTTTTTCTTCTAAACATTTTCAATGTTGCAGCCTGATCCTGGGTCGCATGACTTGGTGTAGCTGGCAGTTGGTCTTTGTGTATTGCTCGCAGTTAGTGAGTCAATGAGAAGATAGGTGTTGGCAGGATGGGCCACTCTGAGTTAACAATGCAGAGGACCTGTCAACTACTACATTTCCACATCACAAAGGCTCTGCCTAAGTAATCTCACAGAGGGTATAGCACTGGTCTTTTGTGACCCCCCACAACCTGGGGCCAGGACAGAAAAGCAGTGGATGCCTGACAGGTGGGGTGGAAACCTCTTGACGCTTTCTCCACTTCAAAGTTGCCACAAGGTATAAATATCGGACCTTTAGACCCAACTCTTCAGTACAATTTTGGACCTGGGGACTCTGCCAGGAAGATCTGCTATGCTGCTGAGTGGACTGCCACTCTGCTGGGCTGCTGCTTTGAAGAACTGCTGCCCTGCTGCACTGACCTGCTGCCCAGTTGCCTGAGTGAGAAGGACCGGACTTACATCTCTAAAGCCAGGACCCCAGAGTGACTCCAAGGGCTGGTTTGCTGGTCTCCTGATTGGAAGCCTCAGTGAAATAACAGGCTTCCAACATCCTTGAACTCAGTGCCTGGACTTTGCCATCTGTGAGTCCTGTCTTCTCAAGTGGAGCCACCCCTGGCCTGGACCCTATGAAGGGGTCCTGAAGGTACTCTGCTAGTCTATCTGTGGATCCAACAGAACTAATCCATCTCCTCCATGCAGCATATTTCTCGCAGAACTGATGTATTGCCTTTGCTACTCAACACATCACCTTCGGAATATACTCATCATCTCTGTTGCACAGACTTCCCTGACATAAGAACTTCACATTGCAGCACATCGGAGTTGATGCATCTCCATGGAAGGACATTGCCTTCCCCAGTAAAGCCAATCGAAACCACTGCTGCATGACACATCTCCACAAACGGACATTGCCTCGCACTTTGCACCTTCCCAGAACTGCCACTGTGTGACACAGCTCCTCGCCCACACCTCGTATTGCCTGTTCTGCACGACGTATCCTTGACATGGCGCTCCGCATCTCTAGGCACCTCGGATTCAAGGTACTCTTGTTTAGCGGGTCAAACTGGGTCCCTGCACCTGGCCCAACTGGGTCTCTGCAGCTGGCCCGTGCAGCTGGCCCGTGCTCCATCGCAGTCAGCCTGAGCTTGTGACTTTGTCCCAATCCCACGCAACCAAATAACCACAGTTAGCACTTTGTTCTTTTTGGTAGTATTTTCACATAAATATTTAAAATTGCAAATCTCTGGTTCTACGGGTTGGATTTTTGTTGGGTGTTGTCTTCATTTATTTATTAGAGTTTACTCTAACTTACTAAATTGGTGTGGGATTTTTCTTGTGTTGTGTTTTCACTTTATTACTGTTTGTAGTGCTGCATAACTACTTTACACATTACCTCTAAGTTAAGCCTGACTATTCTGTGCCAAGCTACCAGAGGTTTGATCACAGGTTAACTTGGAGTTTGCTTGTGACTTCACCCTGACAAGGATTGTGGTTGCTGCTTGAGAAGGATTTCATCCCCCTCAACCAGGGACCTAATTTCTTGCAGTAACTCACTTTCTTTATGACACAAGTTATAGTTATTTGAGATAACTATAACTAGTGAATTCTAGTGTTTTCGGAGTTTAAATTTGTCTGCTTTAATGGACTTTTTGTCCTAACTATAACACCAATTTAACCTTTCTTTGTTTTAGCGAATTGCTGGAGCTTTTTATAATGTAAGTTACTGTCAACATGTAAAGGCATGCCTATTGGTTTTGCCAAGGGGTCATTCCAATGTCTGCCAATACATCTTTATATAAAGCATCTGTATGCAACACAGCATTAAAGAAATGTCAGACTCTTTCTTTTACACTCCTGAAACCACATATTGCTGCCATATTGCTGCCATAAAACCAACCATAAGGCGTCCCCACATTCCCAAGCTGAAGAGCAAAAGCTCCAGATTTGGGAATGCTTAAAAATATCAATAACTTTCCCTGAGGTCATATGCTATGGATCACTGAAAGCATACAGTTCTTTCTTTATGTATTTTTAGAGGGGCTGCTGCTAAATATATGCAAAATATCCAAAGAAGGGCATTATTGGGTGCTCTTAAGAAGTGACTAATGAAACAGCAGCTCTGACCACTCATTTATTATTCACTCCCCAACATTTAATTTTTTTTATATTTTTTCTTTTGTCTGTGTACTGGACTTGGAAATGGTCTAAGGAGGAGGGACATGCCACCTTCCCTCTACATATGCAAACTAATTTGCTTTACTAATGCTTGAGAAATGTGCTGTGATTACAACGCTGAAAAAGAAATGATTCAATATTTTAAAATAACATGTGATAGCATTATTCAATTTTGTACTTTCTTTATAATGTCCATAGATGCTTTCTAAAAGATTGAAACTGTATCCGTATCTAACAGACAATCATAGTCTGTAGCCCTTAAACAGCAAAGACCACCTCTGCCGTAGTGTCTGTGATTCCCTTTTAAAGGAGGCGTCTGCTCTGAAGATGATTTAAGAGTCGAAAATGCTACCTGCAAGTACCGCACTTCTGCAGTAAACAGCATCTGTTACTATTTGAACAAGTGTGCTAATGTATTTCTGGCAGTGATGTTTCTTCAGCAGTTTGAGTGAAGATCTGTACTGATGTGGAAAAACAAAAAACTGAAATAAATCACACAAAGAACTGATATGTGTTTTAATGATAGGTACTTTTCAAATAACTTCCTAACTGTATGCTTGCCTTTCACTCTGCACAACTCTCTTTTTCCTATGTCTTAGTATGTGCTGCACAAATTACCACATACATATGTTGGGATGGGTGAATATGATGTCAATGAATGTCATGATATGTGCAGGCCCCACAAATACAATATCAATAAATGAAATGTGAACGTATGCCACTGCCTGTGCCCACATGGCCACGGCAATGCCTGTCAATGCAATGTTAATCTATGCCCTAAGTTGGGCCAGCACTGCAGTGCCAACATGAGCAATAATGACACCAATGTTTGTCATGGTCCATGCTTTTACAATAATAATATTGTTGCCTGTAAGAACAACGTTGGTGTACATTCAGGCAAAAGCAAACATACCTTTCACAACACTAGTAAGAAGAAAGTCAATGTGCTAAATGACAACTGTATGCACCCTGCTGGTAATGTCAAAAAGTGATACCAGTGGCTGATATATTATTTTTTAGGGTCCCAATGAGCTCAAATCATTGCTGTCTGATCCCTCCCAAGTGGATCTCCCATCAACATTGATTCAGAGATATGTGGTCAGGAAGGTCCTGCAACCCATGCCAATGCTTAACAAGTAATAAGCCACAAAAGGGGTTTCCCATATATGACAAACAAACACGCACCCAGGGAAAACCTTGGTCAATTCCACAGATAGTTGCACCACAAACACGTCCAAGATAATTGTCCCTTAATAAAACCTGTGTGGCTAAATGCTTGCATTCCCCAGAAATACCACAAAGCTAGATACCACATGTACATAGGTCCAATCAAGACTCGACATGCACGCCATACGTAGTGATCACGTGCTCCTCACACCAGACATCTGGACACATACACACTGGCCCAAACAAGCTCTCCCTGAGGTCGAGAGCCATCTGTGTCCTTATCATATGCATGCATGTTATTGATTTATGACTAAGATGCTCTTTTGCAATGTAGAGGACATTTTATTGTACCTCATTAACTGTATAAATTGACACCCAAAACTTTGTACATCAAGAGATTTTGAGTAGACATATTCTGTCCAAGCTCTACCAGCTGTTCCGCGCCACCGACTGGGGCGCTTCGCGTTGGGGGTAGGTTATACACCCTGGCTGCTCGTGTATGAGGTACCTTACCTATTCGAACAGCCCCACTGGGAACAGACTGCGGGGCCCTGCCGTGTTACTCTTAGGGTCTCCCCTCTAGAGCAGGACCAATTGGACTGCTCTGTGATCGACCCAGTGATGTTGTATCTTTCTTCTTCATTTTTTTTCTACCTAATTCTCACTGTGTAGTACCTTACACCCGAGGTCCTGAAGAATTGCCAGACAGGCAAGAAACATGTCGACCTTTTTAGAGGTTTGAGTTAGCCCACTGTAGACTAAGCAGTTCCTTTCTCCCCTCCCACCCTTTTAACCAAGGGAGTCAGACACGTTAATAAAGTCCCTTGTGGACCGACTCACCTTCTTTTAATCTCACTATTCCCTCACAACTACACCTTCACCAGACCCCTTACACACACTCAAACCATTGGCTGGAACAAAAGATCTCCAACAAAGAGCGCCTACGGCGCCCGTCAGACATTGCAGCGCCAGTCTGACGAGGAGCAGGAGACCAATGATGAAGCATGACACCTAGGTTTCTGGGTGTGTGAGGTCTTCTAGTTCCAACAAGGGAACACCTCGTTCCCTGCTTTTCGTTCTACCTCCATATCTTTACACATACTTCCTTAACCATCCCTGGGGAACTTTGTATTCTTTTGCGTAACAAGCTCTCCCAGCCACAGCGTTTAATTAAACCAACTTGTTCCTGTTTTGCCAAACGCCACTTTTCTTTTCATTTACTTAAAGTAAATTAATAGCCAAACAACACACAGATATACGCATGCATTCAAAAACAGGTACATTTATATAAATACATAGTGTTTATGGATTGATAGATGAAATTAAGGAATTATAAATCAGGCCTACAATAGATTTTACTGAGAAAATCAATCACAGGGGTCAGCAACAAATGAACACTGACATGGTGGGTTGATTGCTAAATACTGCTAAATATTGAAAAAGAAATTACTCTAAATCGGCTATGAGCACACATCAAATTAGATTAATTAAAAGTAATCTGCAGCAGTACAGGAAAGAAATAACATGGGTAATCGTGAGCAAACTAACACCAGGAGAGGATATCTAGCAGTTTGTTATGGGGCATGCTATTTTTTTTTCCAGCTATTAATGGTGTTTTGTTGCAGCGTATAGCAGTACATAGACAGCATAAGGATACTTGATTTTGTTGAAATGAATCACTTCCCACTGCCCGGAATAGACCTGGGGTAAATTAAGCATTGTTACAATATGTAAATTGCTGGTAAATACAATATTAGTTAATTTAGCAAAGACCAAAAATGTAAAATCAAGTTCCTTTGCCCTTTATTACATCAAGATCAACACCGAGGGTCCAATTCACAAAGGTCCTCTGCACTTGTGGCCGAGGCCCCACAGTTGTGGCGGGGGGCCTTCACTTGTGGCAGGACCGCCGCAATGAGAAACTGCTGTTTGGAGGTCCTGCCACAAGTGCGGACCCCCCCACCATGACTGCAGGGCCTCCGCTATGAGGGCAGAGGCACTTTGTGATTCGGGCCCTAAGTGTCCAATTAAAAGATAGGGTGCAGGCTAGGATTGCACTCTTTGGATTGCCGATTGCCTGTCCATACCTCCACAAGCAGTACATCAATCTCCCACCACCCTTAACTAGAATAGCAGTGCACAAAGTACAACGGTATGTATGGATCTATATGTTATTTCTATAGCATGGTCCTAGTCAAATGTCAGCAGAGCCTGCCACCTCTGCAGGACTTGGAGTCCATGCAAACCACCAAGGCAATTGTCATACATAACAGGTCTTGAGAGAGGGGGTGGAAAGCCACGAACATCATACACCATACAAGCTGGGCCACCACCATAATCTTTAGAAATATATTCAACGTGGCGCAGAATCATCACCACAACATTGAGGGGCATATTTATGGAATATTGGTGCAGTGAAGCAAGTCACATTGCTATGCTGTACTGCATAACTGAAAAAGGGAAGGGCAGGCATGCGCTGTATTAAATGCATATGGCACAATCCTTACTTTTCCCCTGCACTGGCACCCTTTTGGCACCAACGCAGGCACACTTGCACCATGGTGCAAGGGTGCCTGCGTTGCAAGCAGGATTGTTTGTTTTGCAGGATGGGACACCTTCCTACACCCAAACAATCCTGAGAGGAAATTTCTTCTTTCTTTCTATATTTGCTGCAGAATGCAGCACGCATAGAAAGAGGAAGTAACTGGAGCAATAAAGATATTTCTCCTCGTTATGACTCTCCTGGGGAGCCATATGTTTTTGGTACATTCCCAGGTTTGCAAGGTGTTTTAAATCTAGAATGCATAAACAAACCATGGGAGTTGTGTGGGAAGACCCACACAACAATCATGGAATGCCTACCCGGGCACAGTAATGCAACACAGTGATTTGCGATGCGTTGCGTTCCTCCAGATTTGTGGATCCACTCAAAGCCATGCACAGGGGCTTTGCCTGGATTAAAAAAATGTTACATAAGATTTGCGTCGCTCTTGCATCATGAGCTACGCAAACCCGTTCAAAAATATAACCCCGGGAGTCCTGAGGATTCCTTCAACTGCATGCATTTAGCTGATGTAAAAAGATCACATTAGAAGTAAAATATAAGGACTTCATTGTGGCCTGCTAGTTGGCCACTGAAATTAAAAGGATTGCATTTGCAGCACAAGTTCTCTTCAATAGTAGAGTAACAAGTGTGTCATGCGACCCAGTACACAGAAGGAATTAACCCTCTGGATGTTATATGAATGACATAATAAAACAATAAAGTTCATGGGGGAAGGGGTCTTCAGACCTCAGGACCCTGGTCTCAGCCCATCTGCTGCACCAATTGAAGCCACATTCTTGCGTTCCAAACCAAAACATAGTTAATCACTTAGGTCCTGATTACGAGTTCAACAGTCCATCGGCCAGCTGAACCTTGTGGTGGAGGTGCGATGGCAGTTGGGGACTGCTGCACCATTGGTCCAACTGCCGCATTATGAGTATGGCAGTCAGAGCGCATTAGGACTGCCACAACCACCAGGGATCCACGATGCCACTGTGGCACCACCATGCATATTACGAGTATCCCTAACGTCAGCCTTTCTATGGAGGGACGCCCACCATGAGAAGGCTGGAGGTGGTGCCCCTGTGCATGGGGGTGGATTCAGGGGGGCACATGTTGTGTTCCCCTGTGTAAATGCACCCCTGTTCCTAAATGACATGGACTGCTCAGTCCATGCCACACAGGAACGTCCATTGGCAGTCCAGCGGAGGTGCAGTTATCAGGTTCACTGTGAGCCTTTAAACTGCACCACCATGGAAACACCAACCGCACACTCACCAGACATCCAAATTACTCGGATTCCGGCAGGCAGGCACCAGTTGGGTTTGGTGGTGTGAGAGTAGGGCGTTGGTGTGGTGGCTGGCTCCCACACCACCAAACTCGTAATAAGGCCCTCAGGCATAGCAATCGAATCTCATTGAAGTTTACCTCACCTTGTGCTAGGTCTGTCGATCTCAAGTACTAACACACAGGAGATGGTTTGGGGGTAAACACTTTTCAAACAAATGAGGACAACAAAGGGGCATATTATCAAGGGATTTATCTCCGCTTTTGTGGCTTTAAAAGCCAAGAAAGCGGAGATAAAATTATCTCCTTATCAGCAACAGGGTGCTAACACGCAAATTCGCATGTTAGCTCCCTTTTTCTCTACGCTTCCCCTTGCATCTCTAATGAGATGCAAAGGGGGCGTTCCAGAGAAAAATAATAGGAGAAATGTTGTTAAGTGACATTTCTCCTATTATCAAGGATTTCACTATCCCTGTTAGTGATAAAAAAGCAGCGCTAACCGCGGTTAGCGCTGCTTTTTTTACACCTGGTATTTTCCTGACTTAGCCATGATTTCCTATGGAAGGTGGATATCATGGCTAAGTTTGTGAGCCCCTATCATCAAGCTAACGCCAAACTTCGAGAGATTATCGTTGGTTTTCCAGCGATAAACTCTCATTTGGCAGTTAGCGCAAGGATTTTTATCACTTCTGAGATAATCCTTGCTAATAGCAAGTTATCTGTGCGATAATTTCCGGCGATGCTTAGCGATAAAAAATCATTGCTTAGCCTCGTTAGCGATAAATATCGCTAATCGTTGGTAATATGCCTCAAAGATTTTATGACTTTACAACAATTCTTAAAGTTTATATACTGGAAACTGCTAAACTAAATATATGTCACTATTATGATGCATTTTATTATATCAGAGCTTCTATTATGCTTCACTATGTACACTATTTCTTCACTTTCTCTTTAAAACATTACCATTATTTTATAAATGCTTTATTAGGCCAAGTAAACACGCTTTCACACGCTAACACTGTTGCACCTCATTGGGCAATGCTTCTCATCTTTTACAAACCAGAAGTGAACAGATGCTGTGCACTATGGCAGTAATCAGCATCTTTATTTAAATGGAACAGTAGTACAGGTAGGCCCCAATGATCCACAGAGGAGCAATCAAGAGATCACAAGCTGCTTCAAGGAAACTCTAGGCATTCTTTTTGTTCTCACTTTTGTGCTCATTTTTCAAATATGTTTAGAGGAGGCTGTGGGGCATTCTCCTACACATGAATGGATGGCTTTGTTGTGAATATCATTTCCATGTTCCTCAATAAAGGGCTTTCCTTTCTGCTCTTGTGCTTACCCCTTAAACGAGCAGTATATGTTCATAGGGGCAGATTTACAATAAGTGGCGCATCCATGCATATCAGCAGGGATGCGCACTTATTGTGTGCCATGCCTCTGCCACCATTGATGCGCCGCATTTACAATGCGGCGCACCATTGGGCAAAAACGGCACAGATGCGTGACGCATCTGTGCCGTAAAAGTGGCGCAGTCCTGGAGTTGCGTCGCAAGCATGACACAGCTCCAGCAAAGCTCTGGGGGCCCTATCTTGTTAATGCTGCGACAATCCTTACGCCTGCTTTAAGCAGGCGCAGGGTTTTGACTCAGCATGGGCCCCAAAGTGACTGAGGGAAATCTTGTAGATTTCACTCAGCCACTTTTAGGAGGCGTTCCTGCGCCGGAACGCCCCCCCCCCCCTGCGCAGGAACGCCTCCTTCTGGCGCAGGGCTTTACAACGTGACGCATCTCCCAGATGCGTCACGTTGTAAGTACCCCGCACGATGACACTTCTTTTGCGCCGCCGGTGCGTCACAAAAGTGACGCAACAGCGGCGTAAAAGGGGCGCAAGGGGCTTGTAAACCTGCCCTATAGTGTTTTGCTTGGCTGCTGTATCTTTCTACAGCAAAAATGGTTTCATTGCAATGCTCGAGGGACTATTCTACATATGAAAAGTACAGTTAAGTACAGCCTATTTTGTCAAAGTCATTTCCTTCACACATGTATTGTTCACTTCAAGCATGGCAGGTGATGTACAGTAGAATGTTTCTAATGCACTGATGTCTTGAGTTTATCATCAGTCCCTTGCGTATAAAGGATGTATCATTTAGCTAGTCTGTGCCTATTATTTTGCCACAGTAGGACGACAGAACCAAACTGTCACTGGGCTAAAAGAGAGTAGCGTCATCAGTACTCAGGGGATATAGCTGAGTCTGCATTCTTTTTAAACTAAATCCTTATTTGTGCAACGTTCTATATTTTGAAAATGAACATCAGCAGAGTTTTTGCAGCACTGTTTACCTTTGCAGATTTTTGATGACATGAGCCAGCCTAACTGCATATTTATTTTACCTGGAGATTCTGGCCCAGATTTACTAAGATTTTGGGCCATGTTTGCACCAATTTTTTGGTGCAGTCCTGAAACAAAATCTGGATTTGCAAAGACATGCAAAGCTGTATATGGTTTGCATTACATTATGTCAGGTAGTAATTACATAAATGGATTTAGGACTTTCCCATGCATCAACCCAGGTATTTTGATGCAAACCCATATTTACAAAGATTTGTAAACATGGGTTTGAACCAAAATGGTGCGCCTTCCAGAGGCTGATGTACAAAGGAGAATCACCTTTATGTCTTCTTGCTACCTCCTATTTGCATGTATTTTTTATTCTGCAGCATAGATACAAAAAGAAATAAGCATCTAAGGGTAGTTTTTGTGCTGGAAGGTATACCTTCCTGCATAAAAACTATGCTGACCACAATGCAGGCACTCTTGGGACATAACACAAGGGTGCATGCATTGGTGCTAGGCCGCCACAGGCCTGCCAGTGCAAGGAGAGAGCAGAATTGCACCAAATATTTGTAAATATTGGACAATTCTGCTTTCTCCATTTCACATAACACAGCACAACTCAGTAACTTCACTTACTGTACTGCGTTGCATGAAATCCTATTTGCAACAGCAAGATGCAAAGCGCAGCCGAGTAACGCATCGGTGTCGATCCCTGCAGTCAAGGTGATGCATTAATTTACTCCACACAATGATGGCGATTTGCTGGTTCCGAAGACAAAGTGCTGAAGCCAAGATGTGCTGGTTTTGAAGCCAATGCATTGTTTCTCCACACAGTCAAGGGGATACATTGATCATTTCAAACTGCAGCCGATGTGGTGGATCCGATGCATTGGTTCTGGAGGTAATGCACTGGTTTTGAGTATGAAGCGCAGGTTCTGGTAAGGCAATAGCGGCACAGCTTCTATTGTGCTTCACTCAGCAGAAGATGCATTGGTTCAACTGAAGCAAGCACCTGAGTCCACTTCCAATGGTCCAGGCAGAGGAGCTGGAGGTGAGCCATTGATTTGCCTGAGTCTCAAAAGAAGAGGCAAGCCAGCATGCCCTTGAGATCACTCTGGGTTCATGCAAGAGTCAAATTCTTCCTCAGCAGGATCAGAGGGCAGCTAGCAGGGCACGCAGACTGAGAGTTCTTCCAGAACAGCAGTCCAGCAGAGTGGCAGTCCTTATAGCAGCACAGTAGTACTTCTTCCAGGCAGAGTCTCTTTATGAATTCAGAGATGTCTGACTTGGTGGAATCAGAGACCCAGTACTTATACCCAGTTGTGCCTTTGAAGTGGGGGTGACTTCAAAGAGGGGCTTTGAAGTGCACAGAGATACCCCTTCCCAGACCTGTCTCCATCCAAACTCACTGCAGGGGGGTAATCAACCCTATATGGGGGACATGACACTGCCCATTCAGTTTTGTCAGCTCCTCCCTCCCATCCTGCCCAAGTTGAGCCATTAGAATGCAGATGGGCACTCAGTGCCACCTACCTTTCGTTACTTTGGGGATAGCTAGCAGTTGCTCACCCCAGACATGTGTTGGAAACAGGCTGCAGGGGCAGAGTTTTAAAGCAGAGAAATGCCAACTTTCAAAAAGTGGCATTTCTAAAATATTAATGTTAAATCCAACTTTGGCAGCAAAGAGGATTTATCATTGCTATTCCAAGGATACTAAACATGACAGAGATACTCCTTCTCAATCAGGAATTACAATGCTAACCTATGATAGGGGTTAGGCCTTAGAGTAGTCAACAATTATTTAGGTGTTTTTCACTACTAAGACATGCAAAACTTAAAAGTACATGTCCTACCATTTAGTTATACAGCACACTGTCCTATGGTTACTGAGGGCTTACCTTAGGGGTGACTTATATATAATAAAAGGGGAGTTTAAAGCTTGGCAAGAGGTTTTAAATCAAAACATACAAAGTACAGAGGGGTGAGAGGATAAACCCTCTTCGACCTCCAGCTAATAGTTAAATATCACAACAAGTACAGGGATTAAAAAAATACGTGGATATAGATAACTTGTGTGGAAATGCACCAATTTTGTAAAACTGCCCTCACACACAGCAAGCTGTATCATGCTTCATCATAGGGCTGCTAACACACCTCCGCGCCAGCCCAACGCTGGAGGTGGAGCAATAGGGAGGGGAAGACAATACAACACAAAATGTGAAAGTGGAATCACAGGTGAGATAATAGTGCAGAACAAGTGATGATAAGTGATATAAAACTGGTACCAGGGGATCCTTATTTCAATTTTAATGTTAGGTACCATATCCAGGATTTTAAAACGAATACGTGGGTGACAGGTTAGAGAGCTTATAATGCGATTCCAACCCCCCCACTCTGCATAAATGTCGACATGTTTCAGCCAGCACAAAATAATACCCCGGCTTTCCTCAGGACTTCTCACAACTGTAATCCCTTAGGTGCAGAACCTTCCTGCTCCCAATTTAGATGATAATGGAAATATCACCTTAAGTGGAGCCCCTCACCTTTCAGAGAGGAACCTATAGCGATTAAAAACAGAAAATATAATAAACAAAGATTTATTAGTGAAATGTACTCCATCCGACTCTATATACCAACAAATGTCAAAGATATGGTGAATCATAAGATGAGTAAGAGATAAGGCGCGCTTGGGCAGGGTGTAATTACACGAACTTAAAATCATGAAATCATTAGAAGAGTAAGCGAATGCCGGGCTCTTCAACAATCATAGTAAAAGCACAAATGCTCGAAGGGAACAGTTCATAGAGCCCCAAACAATTTTACATAATGAGGAAATAATAAGAATCTGTTCATGGAACACCCATGGTTTCAGAGTAATGGGTCAAGACCTGGAGACCGCATCCTTCTTGGGAAGATTTGACATAATCCTATTACATGAAACATGGAATCTAACATCAAGATCCATTGTCGGCTAAGAAGAACATCATGTCCTGGCAGAAAAATGTCAAACTATGGGGACCCAAGGGGGGGCTGTCTATATATGTTACAGCAAAGCAGGATTGTTAATCATAAGAACTGGACTTGGGAGAAAATTGGATACACGCCATGTAATTGGAATGCAAGCGACCCTCACGTATAAACCCATTGCAGTTACTGATTTTAAATATATATATCCATCCTGATAAGAAGAAGAAAAGGAAAGATTGTTATATCTGATAAACCTGATAAAGACATTGCAAGAGACACACCAACATTACGAGATGATCATCTCAGGTGATTTTAACTGCAATTTATTAAGGGATAATCTGAACAAAAGAGAGCGCCAAACGGAGTCCGAAGTAAACAAATTTAAGCGAGAACTGGAAACCCTAGGTTTTACCATCCTGAACGGAAATACAAAGGGGGATCAACCAGCTGGCATCACATTTTTTAGTGGAAAGAAACAATCTACCATAGATTATACTATTATCAGCAAGGAACTCTTGCACCAAGTTGACTCCTTTTGCATTAATACCCATCCAGAGAGCGACCATCTCCCTCAGGAAATGGCACTACACCTAAATCTGCTTCATAAAAAGAACATAACAGCCTTAGCTAAAATGCCAGAAACACACAATCAAATGAGACTAAAGTGGCAAGGACCAAACATCAAACAAATAATGGACACTGTGTATAAATATGTAGAAAACATCGGGTTACTGAGTCCCCTTTTATTAGAACAAGATTGGGAAAACCTAGGAACGACCTTGTTAAACAAATTTCCAGTAATTCTAGCAGGGCAATTGACCCATGGCGCAGGAAATGAACCAACAATACAGCTATGTGACCTGAAGAGAAAAATTGCAAAGGAGATAGGAACCAATGTCGTAGCAGCAAGAATAGCAATAGATACTGACAATAGTAAGATCATAGAAATGAGAAAGGAATTGAAGGATAAGTGCAGGGAGACAAAAAAGATGAAAAAATGAAAATCATTGGGAGAAATTTGCCCTGGGCTAGTAAATTGCTAAATAGTAATGAATTCTAGGGGTTAACCAGGAATACCATGGTGCATGCCCTGGTGACATCATGCCTTGATTATGGTAATATACTGTACCTGGGTGCCACGGCTAAATGCATGCAAAGACTCCAAGTGATACAGTACGCAGCAGCTCGGTTGGTTCTTATACTCCCGAGGAGGGCCTCCTCGAAGATGGCGTTGGTTTTCCTCCACTGGCTGCTGATAAGGGAGATAGTCCTGTTCAAGGTACTGTGCGTTTGCCACCGTAACATTCAGGGGACGGGTCCATCCTATTTGTTTGATTTACTTACTCTCTACTCCCCAACACGCCAACTCAGATCATGGGTGACGGGCCAGGTGTGTGTTCCTGCCATTAAGAGAGCTAGGATGGATGGCCGCTCCTTCTGCTTTTCGGCTGCACAGCAATGGAACAAGCTCCCCTTGAGCCTCCGGATAGTCACACCTGGTAAGGATAGGGTGTAGTGTTCGAGGCAGTTTTGCACCGCAGCGCAGAGACACATTGGCCGAGTGTAACCAGGCACTTTATAACTGTGCTTATTATTATTATTATTATTATTATTATTATTATTATTATTATTATTATTATTATTAATAATAATAAATAGCCTAACAAAAGGAATAGGAACGCACCAAAATGAGGGACTAAGCGAGTCAGCATGGACACAACACATCGTCAAATTGTACATTTACACACAAAATGGTACACACAAGTGGGCAGAAACAGGCATGAATATATTGGAGGACGCAAAGCAAAATGGAATTTCAGCCAGCCAAAACCAAACAGAAAAAAGTACAATTGGAAGGGGACCCACTGAAACCCAATATTCACAATTTAAATACCCCAATAGCAACTAAACACATAAAAGTAATTGAAGGGGGAGCAGGGCCAAACGGTCTCCCAAGCGCACTTTTTAAGCAAGATCCTGAATTTTGGGCGAATTACCTCACGTCACTTTTTAACCACCAATATCGTGAAAACAAGATGCCAAACTCCTGGACAGGGAACCGATTTCATCCAATCTATTAAATCAGAAGTCGTACTGAGCCTGGAAATTACAAGCTCATTGCCTTGATTGACATTGAGGCAAAACTTTTCGCATCATGTATTTTACAACCCTTACAGGCGTGGACGGAGGATAAAAGAATAATCCGGAAATACCAAACAGGTTTCAGGCATGGTATGGGCACTATCATGAACTTGACAGCACTGACGATCATAATAGAAAAAGTAATAAGCAAAAAAGCTGGATTAGTTGCATGCTTTTTCTACCTAAAATCAGCCTTTGACAGAGTGCCATGAGATCGCCTTTGGATGAAATTGAAAGCATGGGGATTACCACAAAAACTAATTGACATCATAATAGCCCTTTATAGTGAAACCTGGGCCAGGGTGAAGCTTGGAGACGGCAGCAGAATATCTTCCAAGATAAATATAAACAACAGACTAAAACAAGGCTGCGGCCTATCACTGAGTCTATTTAATCTATATCTAGCCGATCTAAACAACCATCTGTTAAAAGTAAATGACCACCCTCCCAAACTCGCAAATGAGCCAATTCAGTTCCTGCAATAGGCGGACGATATAGTGGTTGTGAGACAAACCCCATTCGGGTTTCAAAGAGTAAACATCATCCAGTGAATGTGTGTTTCTGTAAAGGTTAAACATGTTTATATATATATATATATATATATATATATATATATATATATATATATATATATATATATATATATATATATATATATATATATATATATATATATATATATATATATATATGCCAAGGTGTATTGAAGGATGAATGCATTTACAAGTGCCTAAAGGAATTATTTCGCATGTGCGTGACTGACTGTTTAAATGAGTGATTGAACATATCTTACTGAATGCATGGGTTAGTGATTAAACTATGTAAAAGTCTGTATTAGTAATATGGATTGCTGAATAGCTACATGAGTGTCTATCTAGGTTATCGATTTGTAGTCTGAGTATCTCTATGGGTCCCTGAGTGTCTGTGTGGGTGGGTGCGTGGGGGGTGTGAGTCGGTACATAGATGTCTGAGTGGTTGTATGGATTAAAAAGTGCATCTGCAAAGGGCTGTATGGGTGAGTTAGTGTGTCTGTAGGTGTGTTGGCGAGTGAATAAATGTCTCAGTGGTATATCTTTGAGTAACTACAGATGTTTTAAGGCAGTAGATTTGAGAGTTTGAGTATATTAATAATTATACATGAAAGTAAGGTATTTTAAGACTGGGTGTATAAATAAGGGTCTGTTTCTATCAGTAATTGTATAAGACAGTAAATATGTTTTAGTATCTGCATAAATAAGTGATGTGGTATGTCTAAAAATAACAAAGTGGGTGTGTATAACTGTATACATGAGTAAATGAGTGTGTGATTGATTCTTTGCAGGACTGACTAGGTGTGTGAGTAACTCTATGGATGAGTGGCGGAGTGTGACTGTATGTATAGATGTATGAGTGGATATTATAGTCATGTATTGTTGAGCAACTACAAGTATAAGTGACTGGATGTGTGTGTAGACCAAGGATATAGAGAGTGCTATGTAGTATATGGCATTCTTCTGTGTATGTTTCAAAAATAGTAGTCAGCATTTTAGAATGGGTGTATCAAAGTTTACATTAGAGCATCAGAATGGGCATCAGATTGTAACGTGCATGATGTCATGAGTGATGTCATCAGTGATGTCATTGGAGATGTCATAGTGATGTAATCAGTGATGTCACCAGTGATGTCACTGACCATGTCCTGAGTGTTGTAATATGTGACATCATCAGCAGTGCATTGCGGACACCCAAGTTATAGTTAGCTCAACTAAATATAACACGCAAATTTCTCTGGTTTTATATGAGTCAAATGATCAACTAATTATAACGTCCTTGAAACCTATGTTTTTTTAGTGACTTTCTAAGGTTTTTTAAATGGTAATTCCTAACTATAATGTGCCTAAAACCTCTGTTTTTTTCTAGAGAATTTCTAAGGTTTTTTAAATGTTAGATTCATATTTTAATGTTTCTAAAACCTACGGGGCAGATTTACAAGCCCCTTGCGCCTCATTTGCGCCGCTGTTGTGTCACTTTTGTGACGCAGCAGCAGCGCAAATCCTGCTCCATGGTGCAGGGGTACTTACAACATGACGCATCTGGGAGATGCGTCACGTTGTAATGCCCTGCGCCACATGTAGGCGTTCCTGTGCAGGGGGGGACGTTCCGGCGAAGGAACGCCTCCTAAAAGTGGCTGAGTTAAATCTACAAGATTTCACTCAGTCACTTTTAGGCCCATGCTGCATCAAAACCCTGCGCCTGCCTGACGCAGGCGTAAAGATTGACACAGCATTAACTAGATAGGGCCCCCAGAGCATTGCTGGAGCTGCGTCACGCATCTGTGCCGTTTTTGCACCATGGTGCACCGCATTGTAAATGCGGCGCATCCATGATGACGGAGCTGTGGCGCACAATAACTGGCGCATCCCTGCTGATTTGCAGGGATGCGCCAGTTATTGTAAATATGCCCCTATGTTTTTTGAAATATTTTTTTAATGTTTTGCAACTCTATTATACTTCTTTTTTTACTTTAAAAATTATGTAATGTTTAATATCTTCCCCCAAAAATATGTATATATATTTTTTTTCAGAGAAAACTGCACTCCCATACTGGTAGCGTACTAAGCTCCATCACCACGCGAATCCTATCCGCCACATTGCTAAACTCATAAATGATGCGCATTTCGTATCCGACCATTTCGTGGCACAGCATCCCGCGTAACATCAAAAACGCATGAAGGCACCCCAGCTGCTAATTTGGTATCCGACGGGTACACAGTACCAAGCCACGTGTAACGTCGTGTACGTATGGGGTCGCGTCCGCTGCGCGTGGCGTATGTGACAAGTACACGCTGCTAGGCCCTGTGTTACGTCACAGACGTATGGTGTCGTGCCAGGTACGCCATTCCCTCTTTTTTTTGTCTCAAAAGTATATCTAAATAACTTTAAACAGTATATGAGAGCAAGCGATAATCTAAAATATTTCAAACATTTATATATTTCTAACTGTAATAAACTTACATTATGATAAATATATTTTGTCAAAATTGCGTCGGGTGCGGCCTCCTTGCTCGCTCGGTGCGCGATTGCCATGTGACCTGAAAAAAAAACATTTGATTGTTTCATAACATTTCCCATTGTAACAGTTGAACGACCACACCCATTTTACTCTTTCTCTCTACAGCATTTGATGAGAGACCCCTCTTCTGCTTAGAGAGCTTTTTTGAATTTCTTTTTTGCTGTGTACACATATCTTATACTACACACAACATGCAATGATCATCTTGATCAATATTCGTGATCTGTACATTAGCCTTCCACGTCTGATTGCCATGCATCTCAAACGTTCCATTAAAAAACAAATATGTGTTACATGATGCCCCTGGTGTGTGTGTGTGCACATTATTGTGCTCCCTCTTGGCCTGGGTATTTGTGGCTCTAAGAAGTATCAGAAGCCAAGGGCAGAGTGCACATCCTAGATCACATGTGACAAACAGTAAACAGCAATGTGTAGATTTCTTTTGCTGTAAGCACTGTTATCAGGCTTTACCAATATACGAATGTGTTATATGTGAAACTTTCAGATTCACATTTGACATGTATTCCTTTACTGTAATGAGTGTAATCACTGTTTATGACGGAGCCTCACTGCTGATCCTACCTCCATCCGACCACATTCACATATGTACGCTTCGCGATAGCAACGCTTTCAATAATACCGCACACCCTTGACATGCGTGTCTGCGCATATCCACAACCTTGACAATGACATGTAATGTTCACCATTCAAACTTTTGAAACACCATCTCATAAACGATAGTTCCCGCCCTCCCGACACATGCTACACTAATCTAAATTGCACATTCTGCGAGGTCAAAACTACAAAAGAAACACACATAAGTACACTTCCTGGCCAGACAGGAGCTGAACAATGCCCAGGTCCCCAGAATAATTATTCACACCCCTATGCTGGCCTGGTGTACGCAAGCCCAGCCCAGTTTGCGTACATATAAATAGGATAACCACAACAACCCACGTCCCTCTTCTTCCACACTGCCTCAGGTGATAAGGCCGCATTCAGCTTGCATATCACAATGCGCAATCCTGGCAATCAACACAGGCTCTAAATTGTGAGCCCTACAGCCTGTCGTCTACGAAAGGCATCCATGAGGTGTACACCATCCTGCAATCATCACTCCACCTGAATTGTGAGCACTGCTGCCCATAATGTTTGCTCACACAACAATGACAGCAGGTAAGCAGAGCAGCATGGGTGCACAGGGCCTCCAATTGAGCATGGTACAGCTGGACAGGTGGGGTGCATCACCCTGGCTGCGCAGGTGCAAACAAACATTGTTGCCGTGCGTAATGATGTGATCTCTGACCTGATTCAGTCTCATCTCTGTCTCATTTTAAAGACCTGCTGGACCGTACTGTAGGCATGAGCCAGCGGGCAGCCCTATCCTACAGAGACCTCTTGAACGTGGTGCTGCGGCAGGGGTGGGTTGCATCAGCCTGAGTACGCACGTGAGAATAAGCAATGTTGCCGTGTGTAATGATGTGATCTTGACCTCATTCAATCACATCTCTGTCTCATTTTAAGGACCTGCTGTACCATACTGTAGGCCTGAGCCAGCGGGCAGCGCTGCCCTACAGACATGTGGCGTCGGCTCTTAGGGCACTGTACTCAGCTCGTTACTAAGTGTACATGCACACAGACTTCTGCCACTGCATTACACGCACACATTATGCTTCTAGCATGCTCTCTGTTCCTTTCTATATAAACCTTCGTATAACATATTAATATTTAACCTTGGGAATTCTCGAGCACTCCAACTCCTCTTTGAACCACGATTACCACTGACAGTTGGTAGATTGTACTTCGAAAACGAAGGATGCACTCAACTCCTGTTTTCTATCAAGCTTGAAATAAACCTTCATTTACCTCCAGACGTTTCCACCATTTCATTATTTCTCCCTTTTAAGACATTCAATTGATTGCCTCAAGAAGGGCGGAGCAGGAGCTGACCCCGCAATGATGCCCTGGGCATTCTGACACCTTCCATCGTGGTATCAAGACACTGTGCCCGACCGGAGACCTGATCTATCGTAAAAACGTACCCCGGACTCTGAGTTTGCACCAACACGTCGTGGGACACACTGGTGGTGGCAGATGAGCAGTGAGGCCTCGGTGTGCAAGACCTACAATTGAGCACAGTGCGGGGGAAGGGGCTGGGGTGCAGCATGCTGGGTCCTCAGGTGCATGGAAGCAATTTTCCCATAGCTAATAATGTAGGACTATATTATCAAAGAACGACAAAACCATAATTGCCGCTTTCGCGGCAGGAAACTGCCGCTAAAGTGGCGATAATGGGCTTGATATTATGCCCTTGTGAATTCCCATATAAGCCCAGGTTAACACCAGAACTTGGGTTTCTATCGGAATTCACAAAGGCATATTATCAACACCTTATCGCCCCTTTAGCGGCAGTTTCCTGCCGCTAAAGCGGCGATAATGTTATAACTGTTCCTTGATAATATGGCCCCTAATCTCTGGCCTCATGTGTTTCATTTTAAGGACTTGCTGAACCACACTCTTTCTTGGGGACCCCAGCGTCCTAGACAAACGGGTGACGGGAGGGTAAACACTAATGGCTGGGTACAGTAGGCCGATGCTCTGTCTCCTCCTCCCTCTCTTCTTTTGACTCTCCCTCCCCTTCTCCCTTCCACCCACTCCCCCTCCCTTCCATTGTTACTATCGTTCTTTCATTCGCACTACCTTTCTTTACTTCTTCCAAATAACATACATACTTATGTTTTATTTATGTCTTGCAGGTTTTCTACGCTGCTTCCACTGGAGTCCAACCCATGTTTTTTATATTATACTGTTTCTTCTATTAAACCTACGTTTCTATTTATTTGTGTTTTAATAAAGGTTAAATGTTTTTCAAATAAATAACCGAGTGTATAGGTCTTCTTTTTCTGACAACACTAGTCTATTATTTATTGTGAAAATCATCTGTTTATAGGAGATTTTAAGGACAAACTTTTCTAATATTACAGTGCACCTACCAAACATAATATAACTGACTATTAGACAAATGAAGCCTGGGTAATTCTACAACTGCACGAATTCTATGAGTGTATCACTTTATAATACCATAAGTACTGCCTGTGTGATTACCGAACAAATAAGGCACTCCCTAGGGCCACCGAGGCTTCAGAGACTGCTGAGGCCCACCCTGCACATTTAAATAAAGCCCAAGAGTGTGACAATTCCCGGACTTCAGTTGGCCTCGAACCCCCCAAACAATTAGTAAACAATACCCGGGAAGGTGGCGGTCCCCTAGGCTGCAAAATGTCTCTGTACCCTTCTGCGCTTAATATACATGTGACATTAAGATCCCCAGTCCTACAGAGACCCTGCAATATAATAATTGGATTGGCCATGGAACATTACCCACCAGGGGCCTAATTTAAAAGAACGGGTGAGACCCCACTTTTTTTTGTTTCTTTCTTTTTTCTCTTCATTTTTACCATCCGCATCCCCTCTATTAAAGCAAAGCGGTACGAGGTTTTCCTCCTCTTGCCTTAAGTAGTCAAACAACTATTTGCTATCACAGGGTGGAAGCCATGAACCAGCCCTCTAATAGCAAACACAAATGTCCTGCGAATGCACACCCCGGGTCATTGTATGAGCTGCACCTGACTTGTCGCCCTCCCTAGGACCATGATGCATTTGTTATGATGAATGCATACTAACACTACTTACACACGTGTAGTACAGCGACCAGAATGTAGTGAAGAAGCAGAGGAAGAGCAAAGTATAAACATATAAATCCTACCAGGAGTCGGAGGACATAGTTCAATTAGCCGACAACCCTGGCATGAGTAAAAACAGCTACACGAAGAAAACGGTTCTTCAGCACAATGCAAGTAATTTTGAAATATTGGTGAGTGGTGATTTCTTTTTACCTTCTCCCGCTCGTTGCCAAATTTATGCAGTGTTTCAATAAGTAGATTCATTACAGAAAAACAAGATACCTGAAACAGCCACCAACAGGAGCAGACTGCAAGGCAACCTTCTTCTCCAGCACCATGTATAAACGCCACAAAGTTCCCCTCACGACAGCCCTACATTCTTATATTACATACTTAGATTCGAGTAGAATTACATACTAACATTCTACTATGACTTACATTGGAATACTACACAGAGCACATGAATTTACAGCAATGAGCTCATGGTTTAATCCACGAGTCTTCAGACCGGTAGGGGTAAGTATTTTGCTTCCCACTCCCTATATTGTACAAACGCAAACTAACACTACTTCCGCAGGTATGCTGCAGTGACCAGAGCACATCACTTTACAGCAATGAGCTCACAATTTAGGCTCATGGTGTAATCCTGAGTCTTCACACCAGTAGGGTTGAGTAGTTTGCTTCCCACTCCCTATAGACTATAAACGCATACTAACACTACTTACACACTTATACTACAGCGGCTAGTATCCTACAGCGCCCAGAGCGCATCACTTTACAGCAATCAGCTCGGTTTGATCCCCGTGTCTTCACACCGGTAGGCGTGAGTACTCCGCTTCCCACTTCCGGTGTAGTATAAATGCAAGGTACCGGTCAGTAGTTCGCTTCCCACTCCCTGTATGGTATAAACGCCTACTAACACTACTTGCACAAGTATTCTACAGCACCCAGAGGCCATCCTTTTACAGCAATCACCTTGGTTTCATCCCCAATATTCACACCGGTAGGCGTAACTACTTTGCTTCCCGCTTCCGGTATACTATCAACACACAGCAAGCTCCTGCTCGTAACGCCTCAGCCATTCAGTTGGCAAAATTCCCAAATATCGATATCTGTAAATTTTGATATTTCTCAAAAACTACTGAACAGATTTACACCAAATAAATTAAAACATGCTTTCTACACCGTTCACCCGTTCGACCTTTCGCCTTGTCTAAACTTTCCTATTGAAATTATCACAGAGAAAACACATTTTGGGGTCCCCTCTTTTATCTCGGCCCCCCTTGACAAATCACTCCCAAACATTCAAAAAAGGAGCTGATATGAAGAATTAGTTTTCAAAATTTCATAATGATTCATCAAATGATGCCAAAGTTATAAGCAAAACAAAAAATGTTCTTCCTATGGAAACTCGGTCATAACTCTGTAACTACCTACTTATAATTTTCCATATAAACAATTTTATTACTATTCAAGTACACGTAGAAGTCAGAAATGCAACGTATTCTATCAACACACTTTCTAAAACATTCTACAACACGTGGAGGTTAAAAGTTCATCAATTTTTTTAAACCTAACAATATTTTTTGCAACATATTCTTGAACATTTAACGGCACGTGCAGGTTAAAATTCACGATTTTTTAAAGTCTGAACACTGCATTCCAAATGCAAGTTGCAGGTGTGGTTCAGTTGATAACATTTTATCCTATAATATGTACTCCACATTCAAACTGCTTTTTCTTAACCAATCACAAAGATGCTTTTTCACAAAACAAATTGGCACTCTACTTTTAAAAAACACAATGCTTTTCATCTCCCAATCAGGTATCGTTTTGTATGCGAAAAGAAACTAGTTCCCCATCTTTAAACAAATCTCTTATTCTACGAAGGAACTGCATGAGCTACAGACATCTTTCCATACCTTCCAGCCATACCTTCAAAATGCTAGTGTGGATCGTAGGACATAGCTATGTTTTCTGGTGCAAGAGGTATGCAGATCAGAGACGTATTGACTTAGACCTAGGTTTACAAAATGTGGACATTATAGGGTTGAGCAGAGAGGATTGAAGTGGGACCAACTGTTACCTTTGGTTAAAACCTGTTTGCATCTTCAAACCCTGACCTCATGATTGTGCACTGTGGTGGAAACGACCTAGGCACATTGACTGGGATAGGTTTGGAAAGGCTTATGAAGGACACCTTTGGACAATTGATGTTACATTTGCCTTAAACTGTCTTTGGATATTACATTATATGCCAAAGACAGAAGTGGAAATGGTCCAAACAATTTTGTCCTCAGATTGAAAAATCTTGGAAGAAAGTCAACAAAGCTGTGTCTGCATACCTCAAAGACCACAACATGGGCTCCATCTACAACAACATACATATTGATATGGTGGATATATACAGAGGTGATGGAGTACAATTCACAAATCAGGGAAACCAAGTATTCCTGAATAACTTGAAGTTGTGCATCCGCACTTATATGTAGCTCCAACTAATGAACACAAGGGCTCTTTTTAGAGCCACCATATAACTTACAACTTAGGCTCGCAATTTAAGGCCATATAACGCCAACTCCCGCACCCTTGCCAAAATGTATTCTCCACACAGCTGTGGTGCAGCAGTCAGACCATCTCACTTTGCAGCACAGACCTCTCGCTTTGATCCCCAGCTCTACTCACCCATAAGGGTGCGTAGTTTGCACTTCACAAATACCGTATTGATTTACCTTCCCACTCCCTATATAACACCATCTAAGCACCATATACAAGTTGAACATGTGTGGCACAGCGCCCAGACCACATGACTTCAGGGCATAGCACATGACTTCACAGCATAGCACACAAAGTTTAGGCTCAGTAGTTCAACAGCTTTACCCCGAGTCAGTCAGCATCTCAGCTTATGCCCCCAGTGCCATCAGACCCGTAGGAGTGAGTAGTTAGCACTTCACAAAAACTGAATTGATTTGATACACGCAGATTTACCTTCGCACTCCCTCTATAACATCCCCTAAGCACCATACACAAGCTACAATGTTCGAAACAAAAGTTCATCCAAGTAGCTATAACTACATGCTGACACTACTTGGACAGATGTGGCGCAGCAGCCAGAGCACATGACTTCACAGCATATGACACACAGTTTGGACTTAGGCTTTCATCCCCGAGTCCGGCAGCAGCTCAGCGTAGCAGCATGAGACTCTAGACAGTATCTCACATATTTTCCATACCCCAGGACTTTCAAACCAGTACGGGTCAGTAGTTCATCCAAGTAGTTATAAACACATGCTGACACTACTTCCACAAGTGTAGTGCAGCGGCCACGGCACATGACTTCACAGCATAAGATACAAAATTTGGGCTCACGCTTTAATCCCCGAGTCCTGCACCAGCTCACCTTAGCAGCTTCAGACTCAAGGCAATCCCTCACTTTTTTTTCGTATCCCACCACGTTCACACCTGTAGGGGTGAATACTTCACTTTCCAACCCCTCTATAGCACACCCCAAAACACCCCACATATGTTACAATGCTCCTACCCTTCTCTTTCCCACTTTTTATGCCCTTTTTTCACCTTACTCGGTTCAACGGAATCACCAAATGGCGGCCAACACTTCCTAGTTGCAACCGCTTGCACCGCTCACAGCCAATCAGCAGCAAGCTTGTGCTCGTAACGCTTCAGCCAATCAGATGGCAGAATTCCCAAATATTTATAACTGTAAATTTCGATATTTCTCCGAAACTACTGAACGAATGTACACCAAATAAACAAAAGCGTGCTTTCTAGCCTAAGACCATTCTCCATGCCAAATTTGGGGTAATTCCGTTAACCCGTTCAACCGGTAGCCTTGTCTAAAGTTTCCTAGGGAAATTAACATGGAGAAAACACGTTTTGGGACACCTCTTTTTTTCTCGGGCCTCCCTTGACGAATCACCCCCAAACTTTCAACATAGGAGCTGATATCAACGAAGATTTAATTTTGAAAATGTCCCGAAGATTTATCAATTGGCGCTAAAGTTATTGGGAACAGAATGTTGCCATTTTCCTGTGGTTACTAGGTCCTAACTATAACTACCTACTGGCGACCGCCAGTAGGTTATTTATATATATATATATATATATATATATATATATATATATATTACCTACTGGCGGTCGCCAGTAGGTATATATAGTTAGGATTTTTTCCCTATGGGATTTTTGAAAATTCTATGTCTAATAACTTTGGCGTTTGTGGACGGAATTGGCTGAAATTTTCAGGAAAATGGAACATTTTGTTTCTGAGCAGCCCCTGAAAATTTTGGGGGGGTTCGTCCAGGGGGGGCCGAGAAAAAAGGGGGGTCCCAAAACGTGTTTTTAACATTGAGTTTTCCATAGGGCGGTTAGCCTCACTTTTAGCCCGAACGGCTGAATGGATTTGCACGAAACTTGGCAAAATTGTAGGGACTGGTAGCCCGATGTGCCTTTTGTAGGTCTCAATATATGTGCTCCAGTGGATTTTGAGAAATTAACGTTTAAAAAAAGATATATATCTGTAAGCGCGCTCTGGGCAGCGCTCCGGTCCGCGGACCTTAAGCGTACCGGAACTTCGCGTAGCTAAGCTGATTGGCTCTCCGGTGTCTGTCAACATTCTAAACAGTCCGGAGCGGCCGCCATCTTGTCTCTCGGTAGGATTGAGAGACAAGAGGAGGCCAAAACAAAGGGGGAAATAACCATAAGGGGGCATACTAGCTCCTCCCTGACCCCCTAGGTTTGATGTGGAGGCTTTAAAGGGGCCCCGCTAAGCAAAAAAAAAAAATTTTTTTTTTATTTTTTTTCGTGGTTAGCGCCCGGTACGCGAACCGGGAAGCGTTCTGGGGAGCGTATCACAATGAAAAATGAATGATAGACTTTTCAAATGCTGTATGTTAATTGATTGTTGGTTTTGTTGATTATTTATTTTTTTTTTTTTAAGTTTTTTTTATTGTGTTTCATAATTTATTAAACTTTCTAACATTTCATTGTCAGAAATTTCATAATCATGGAATATAGATTGTAGTCTCTGAGGTTGTAAAATGTCCTCATTTGCAAGGAGGTTATCTACTGCTTGTACACATTGCAGTAGTTCTTGGTCCCAAGATTCATCCATAAATTCAATCTCATTTGGATCAATGATTTCTGTGTTGGACTCTGGAAGGACAATTTCAAATGAAATGTTTTGTTCACTTTCCATTTTTCCTGAAATTTGCATAAAAAAATATATATTAGTAGAGGTAGGGCACAGTTGGGATTAATTTTAGATAGGCAGTTTTTAACAGAGAATTTATCTTTGGGCAGTGTATAGTATCAGAGTGGAAGTAGGAATATAAAAAAGTGTATCTAAATTTATAAGTACTACAGAGGGATAGTATATAACTAACAGAAAAAGTTTGCCATATTAACTTAAAGTGCACAATATACTTCAGTTTTAAAAATAAAAACTTACCTTTAAAAAGAAGTTGAAGTTATTAATGAAAATTCTAATAGAAATGTACACCAGGAAGTAGTAGTCAAAATGGCTGTGTTTCCTTCTCTTCCTTTATATATATTCGGGTACATAACCAATTAAATGTCAGGTAAAAAAAGTAGAAAATGAAAGTAACATTTTAATTGGTTGTCAATTCCAACACTTCAGATGTGTTTTGTGAAGTAATTTACCTCACGGTATTTAGTGAGTTCTATAGGCTAAATGGCTAAATGGAATTCCAATCAAATTTGTGAAAATGGTAGGGATTGGTATGTAGTATGAGCTAATCTATATTTGGTGAAATTGTCTCAAGTGGCTTTTGTGTGAACTACTTTCCCACCTTTTTTGATGGTGCGCTTCCCAGGAAGCGACCCGGTACGCGAACCGGTGAGCGCCCTGGTACGCGAACCTTAAGCGTAACGGGAGTCCACCATTTTGTGTTTCGGTCGAATTATGATACAAGATGGAGGGCAAATAATGTTCAGAATAGGTAGAAGGGGGCATGGTAGACTTATCTTGACCCCCTAGGTTTTGTGAGGGTGGCTGAGGAGGCCCATATGTGCGAGAAAAAAAACATTTTTTTTTAAAATTTCGCGAGGTTAGCTCCCGGTACGCGTACCGGGTAGCGCCCCAGGGAGCGTACTTTGTTGAAAATTAGTAAAAAAAGTTAGAGTAAAATAATAATTGTGAGTGATTAGATGTAGGGTAGCTCTGAGAAGAGCTTTTGGGTTTATGGTACATTTTGGTACTTATAAGTAGGTACCAATGCACATTTTTAAATTCAGAGTGAAAACTCTGTTGCCCTCATCTGAGAAGTGAACTCCATCTCCTCTGTAGATATCTTGCATGTAGTAACGCAAGTTATTGTTGTACAGGGAGCCCATTCCATGGTCTCTCATGTAAGCTGAAACAGATTTGTTTACATGCTTCCTCGACTTCTCAATTTGTGGACAAAATTGGTTTGACCACCTCCATTTCTGTCTTTGGCATATATTTGAATATACCAAGGCAGTCTGAGGAAAAAGTGCCATTAATTGCTCAAAGGTGTCCTTTAAAAGCATTTCCAGACCTACACCAGTCAAAGTGCCCAAGTCATTACCTCCACAGTGCACAATTAACAGGTCAGGTTTGGGCAAATGCATAAAGGTTTTCACCAATGGTATCAATTGGTGACATTTTAATCCTCTGTGGCCAAACCACTTAATTTCCACATCTTGTAAATTGAGGTTAGGTAAATTCCTGCTTTCAACGTACCTTTGAGCCCAGTGAATATAACTATGACCAACAATCCAGACAGAAAACATGGTGAGAGAAGGTTCTCCTGCAGTCAGATGAAGTGTGGCAATGAAATGGCAGTTGAAAAAATGTGAGTTTGAAATGAAAAAAACTGTGGAGTTTCTGTGTTCATGAAGTAGTAACAGTGATTGGTGGATTTTGATTGATGAAAACAGAAAGTTAGGGTGTAGAGATGTGTTCTTTGAAAGATGTATTTTGAGTGGTCAATAAAAAATCATTAAATGAAAGAAAGCACTGGATATGCAGGTGCACTGAGAGTTCAGAGTTCAATTGCAACATTGTTGTGTGAATTTGCAAACACCAGAGTTTCTCCAAGAGGTGGTTGCTATGGAAAATAGGCAGAAAGGGCAGAGGGGGAAGGGTTTTCATTTGAAAAAAAGTGAGGGAAGAGTTTTGATTGGGTGACATGAGAAATATGTGTGAAGAATTACACCATTTCTGTGCTTTTCATAGCTGCAGACTCTGGAGTGCATACCTTTTGCTCTGCTGAAGACAAATTGGTGTGTTTCTGAGACTGTTTTCAAACTCAAAGTATTTGCTAAGGTGAGAAAATATTTCTTTACTTTAGATAGAGAATAGTGTGCTTTAAGGAGAAAATTATGATTTATGTGGCGCAAATTGCTTGTAAATATGCTCTCACATGTGCATGGAAAATTTAGATTTTGAATGTTTGTGTTAAATAGCTATGTTAAAAGTGACCAAACCATGCTGGGAAGGCAATCAAAAAACGCTTTCATGTGTTTTAATGACATTTTAAGTCATTTTCTGATGTGCAGTGTTTAGAAATTATGATTTTAAAATCGTTTTTGGGGAAAAGGAATTGTTTATAAAATCATGACAAGGACATAATGGTGTATGGTTCTTTATAAGGCAATTGACTGTTCCTGATGTTATTTTTCTCATTTTAGTGTAAGACCTTTCTCTGTGGCGCAAATTGCTTGTAAATATGCTCTTACATGTGCATGAAAATTTTAATTATCAATGTTTGTGTTACATAGCCATGATAAAAATGAATCAACAATGCAGGAAAACCAATCAAAAAATGCTTTAATGTGTTTCAATGACATTTTAAGTCATTTTCTCATGTGCAGTTTTTTGAAATTATGATTTGAAATTCGTTTTTGGGAAAAAGGAATTGTTTTTAAATGCATGAGAAGGACATAATGGTGTATGGTTTTTTATAAGGCAATTGACTGTCCCTGATGTTATTTTTGCCATTTTAATGTCAGACCTTTCTTTGTGGCGCAAATTGCTTGTAAATATGCTCCCACCTGTACATGGAAAATTTTGATTTTGAATGTTTATGTTACATAGCCATGTTAAAAGTGACCCTACCATGCAGGAAAGCCAATCAAAAAACGCTTTTATGTGTCTTAAGGACAATTTAAGTAAGGTTATGGATACATTTATGATGACTGGTGCAATGAAGTAGAAATCACTTACTTCATTGGTAGGCATTTACAATAAAATGTTCTCCTCTGTTTTGTTCATCAAGCGTAACTTTAATCTGCAATCCTGAGTAGGCCTCACCTTAAACAAACCTCTGGATAGGCCACATATTATTGTCATCCTGATTTAATCATTTATAATGCTAGGGATAGATTTATGATAGGTGTATACCTCTTTTGTGCCACTTAGAAAACATTCTCCATGGGGAAATGACTTAAAATGTCATTAAGACACATGAATGTTTTTTTTTTTTAAACGTTTGCAAATTTTTTGGGTCACTTTCAACATGGCTATGTGTCTGCAACAGTCAAAATCTAAATTTGCAATGTACAGGTGGGAGCATATTTACAAGGAATGTGCTTCATGGGGAAACGTTTGCAATTTTTTTGGGTCACTTTCAACATGGCTATGTGTCTGAAACAGTGAAAATCTAAATTTGCAATGCACAGGTGGGAGCATATTTACAAGGAATGTGCTTCATGGGGAAAGGTCTTATAATGTAATATGGGAAAAATGACATTAGAGATACTGAAATGCTTTATAGAGAAGCATACACCATTATGTAATTGTCATAATTTTGCAAACCATTACTTTTCCCCAAAAACGATTTTCAAATTATATTTTGAAAACACTGCACATGTGGAAATTACTTAAAATGTCATGTACATATGGTGGTTCATCTGTAACAAGATAAGAAGCTTAGGGATACATTTATGATGACTGGTGCAATAAAGTGGACATTACTTACTTCATTGGTAGGCCTTTACATGTATTATCTCCTCTGTATTCTTCATCAAGCGTAACTTTGATCTGCAACCCTGAGTAGGCCTCACCTTAAACAAAGCTCTGCATAGGCCACACCTTATCGTCATCCTGAATTAATCATTTAAAATGCTAGGGACAGATTTATGATAGGTGTATGCATCTTTTGCGCCACTGTGCGTCACTTTTGTGACGCAGTGGCGGTGCAAAAGATTTGCTATGAGGCGAGAAAATTACAAATTGATGCATTTAGGCAGATGTGTCATGGTGTAAAAAAAACGTGCCACATGAAACCGATGCAGCAGTGGATGTGCCAGTCATTTTGCGCCGCTGTTCCGCCACCCATGGTGTGCTGTATTTACAATGCGGCGCAGCATGGGGCAAAAATGGCACAGATGCGTGACGTATCTGTGCTGTAAAGGTGGCGCATTGCTGGAGTTGTATCGTAAGTGCGATGCAGCTCCAGCAAGGATCAGGGGTGCCCCATCTATACAATGCTGCGTCAAGACCTATGCAAGCTTCAAGCAGGCGCAGGGTTTTGAAGCAGCTTTCTCCTATCTGATTGTAAATGCGGCACACCATGGGTGGTAAAACAGTGGTGCACATTAACTGGTGCATGCCTGGGGATCTGCCATTTAATATAAATCTGCACTTTAACATTTGAGTATGTGCAGGGAACACAGAGTCGTTGAGGCTTATCCAAGGTTAAGAACAGATGAGTCCTGTTCAGTGAAAAATTAGACATAGGCTTCACCTGCTCAGCATCGCTGGACATGGTTAAATAATAGCTGCAAAATGTTACTCTTGTTAAATAATTTTACTATTATAATCTGTGAGATTTGTCTCTTACTCTGCAACATCTCATTGTTGTTATCTTTCTTTAAAGATAAAGACAACCTCAACATGAGCGACAATCTGCAATCAGTTGATTTTGACCTCATCATTGAACTTGTAATTGAAACATCAGTGGATGTTGATCCATTGGATGATTTAAATCCTGAGGATGAAGAAGAGCGTGATGAGGATGCAGATTTGTCTGAATTATATGATATCGGATGGGAAGCTGACTTGCTTCAGCCTTTGGAATTATAAACATTTATTTTTAAAATTTATAATCAATAAAAAGTAAAAAGGTAAACCGTTTAATTTAAAAATAAAAACACCTTCAAAAACAGGTTATGTGTAGTGTTTTCAATAAAATATTAAAATATGCTCATAAAATTAGATCAGATTCACATATAAAATAGCATAGGTAACATAAATATAAATGTCATTTCTTTTCTGGTATTTCTGTATTGTAAAAATGGCAATGACTAAAAAATCTTCAAAATAAAATGTCAAGTAGTGTGTTATATTTTTGATCACTATTAATGATTTACTGTTTGATAATAATGTTTAATAACATTTTTTAGTATCTTTTTCCTCAGATTCAACTGCAGATCATTTCAAGATGCCTACAAAAATAAGAGAGATGAAGGCTGCAAAACGTCAAAGACAGCAGGAGAAAAAAAAAATGCAGCAGTCCTCTAACAAAAAGATTTCTCAAGCCATGAAGAAAGCACCGGGTAAGAGCTCTAAATATTTCATAAGAAATATTTGTAATAAAAAAAATATTAGTACAGAAAATGTTTCAATCCATAAAATGACAAGTAAATCAAATGGAAAGAAAAGGACAAATGAAAATGTTACTGCTAGAGCAAGAGATAAATCTGTGCATGATAGTAGAAGGAAACAACAGTTTACGGAGATTCGTAAACGAATGTTCCGTAACAGGATAATTGGCAATTTGTTAAAAAATATTAAGAAAGGTCAACAGAAATTAGTTTTTTATAGGAGAAAAAAAAAAGTTGAGAAAGTTATTGATCAGGCTTTTGAAATTAAACGTAAGTTATTTATTTTGATAATCAATAGAATTAGGAAGCTAAACAAGGCAATTTTTGATTTCAAAAGAAATAGTAGATGGAAGAGAATAGTTAATCGTAGTAATTTTTGTGAAGTTTTTTCTGGAGAATGGATACATAGTTCAAGCTGTGAGGCATTTTTTAATGAAGAGAGTTATTTCCAGGATAATGATTTGGTGCATGCAGTTGACATCAGTGGTCGTGCTTATGAAGTGAAAGATGGTTGTCCAGTTGAAAAAGAAAAACTTGTGACAACAGAGGCAGAAGAGTTGTTAGGTAATGAGGTTTTAGGAAGACGTGCTAAGGGTCCTGTGTACACCTGGAAGTGTAGTAGTATTTGCAGTGTGCGACAGGATTCCATCAATTTGCTTTGTGATTTTGTACGGACATTTAACAAGAAAAGTTTGAAGCAGAAAATAAGGTTGTTGCAAGAATTAGATCCTTGCAGAGTGAGAGAAGTGACAGGTTTGCATGGTCATTCACTGGCTTGTCTTTCCAGGAGAGTATGCCAGAGTGTTTTTCATCATTTCAGGATGCTAGCAGTGCATCATAACAAAGTGAGGAAGTTAGTTAGACTGTTGTATTATGCTAAGAGTCCAGCAATTATGCTGAAACAATTATGCGCTGCTCTTTTGCATGGTTCTGAAATAGATGTGAAGAATATATGTGAAGAAATTGAGTTTTGTTACTTTGGAAGTAAAGAGGAGAATGTTGAAATTGAGCAAGAAGTAGAGGGTCATTTGGAAGATAGTGTACAGGTTTCCAGTACAGATAATTTCCAGAGGGAAATTGCGACGTTTGACATGAAATCAAGTGAGAGGCCTAATTTCACTTGTGTGTGTTGTAGACGCACTTATTATAAGAATCAGACTAAGTTAGTGGATTTATATGCAAAAAGTGAAAGGGAAAATAATAGTGAATGGAAGGATTTTGCAACATACTTGATGGTAGAAAATTGTTTTGATTTGGGATTGGATCAACGTGTGTGTACTTATTGTTGTAACAAATTAAAACAAAAACAGATGCCTGCTAGAGCAGTTCATAATAATCTGGAATTGGTTGAGATTCCTTCTGAATTGAAGGATTTAAATACTTATGAATCTATTTTGATTCAAAGTATCCATCCCTTTCAGGCTATTGTAAGAATGGAGCCAAAGACAGGGAAATTGCCTCCATCAGATTTACAGAGAGGATTAAAGGGAAGAGTTGTTTATTTGCCTCTAGATTTGAAGAAAAACATTAACACAATTGGAGTAGAAAAAGTGGAAGAGGAACCTCTGGTTATCTTAGTTAATGGGGTTCCGACAAAGAATAAGAAAATATGGCAAGATTTAGTAGATGTTAGGAAAGTTAAAAAGGCAACATTGTATTTGAAAAAAAATAATAAGTACTATAAGAATGTATATGTTGCAGAAGAGGAAGTAAGTGAGGAAGAGGATAGCGATTTGTGTGCTGGTCAAATTGAGAAAGTAGAACCCTCTACTAGTGAGGAAATATATGAACATTATAGTGTTCATCCTTTGCATTCAAAGGAAGTCATGGGGAATGCTATTGAGTTGTTTCAAATGAAACAAGCCAAAGGGAGTCCCATTAGTGTTTGGGAGGAAAGTTTGGAAGCTCGGTGTTTCCCACAGCTTTTTCCAACAGGTCAGGGAGGAAGATATGATGAGCGACCTCATCAAATTCCTGCTTCTGAATACCGGACTTTGCGATTGTATGCAGGAGATGCTAGGTTTCGACAATGCATTCCTTATTTGTTTCATCTCCTGTTTGAAAGCGATCTGTCTGGACTGTCATATGCAGTGAACCACATCTTGAAAAGTGGTATACACATGCAAAACATCTCAGCAAGTGATTTTATGGATAAAGTGAATGTCCAAGATAGTATTTTGGAATCTCACCTGATTAATCTCATGGCGTGTCAGCGTGGTACTAATGAGTACTGGTACCGTCGTCATGGTGATTTAAAATGTATGCTGAGGAACTTAGGTACTCCCACATGGTTCCTCACTCTGAGCTGTGCCGAGTATGGCTGGGAAGACTTACTTCAATTTCTACGAGAGGCAAATGCTAACGTAGAAAACATCGAATTCAAGACACCCGGAGAACTGTGCTCTTTGGATCCAGTCAATGTATGTAGGTACTTCAATCATAGATTTGAAGCTATGATGTCTTTCATCATGAATAAGAAGAATCCACCTCTTGGAGAGGTGTTGGATTTCTTCTGGAGAAAGGAGTACCAAGCAAGAGGAGCTCCTCATATACATATGTTGCTGTGGATCAAGGATGCACCTAAATTTGGAACGGATCCAGAAGACTCAGTGATGAGTTTCATCCAACAGTATTCTACGTGTGCTGTTCCAAACGCAAAGGAGAAGAAAAGCCTAAGAGAAAAAGTTCTGCGTTTCCAAAGCCATCGATGTGGAAAGTACTGCCGTCGTAAATTCCGAAACAAAGACAAGTTCTACACCAAATGTCGTTTCGGCTTCCCACGACCGGTGATTTCTAAAGGAAGAGTAAACAGTTTGATGTCTTCGCTGCGACATAATGTGATGAAGAAATCACCTAAAAACACTTACAATTTGAAGAGGAACGAAGAGTCCAAGTATATCAACGACTACAACCCGGTGATTTTGTCCATGTGGAATGCTAACATGGATATACAGTTTGTGGCTGATAACTGTATGGCTGTGGCTCGGTATGTGACGTCGTATATCACCAAAAAAGAGAAGACAGAATTGAAGGATATGTGGGAGGACATTTCCCATGAAAAGAGCCTCAGCAAGAAGTTGTACAGTTTCAGTCTGAAGATGTTGTCGCATCGAGAAATCGGAGCGTACGAATGTTCTGACCGGTTGTCTTCAGCAAGTCTCTATGCCAAGTCCAGGAGTATCGTTTGGGCGAGTCTTGGTCTTGCTGCAACGCGTAATCGAGTTCTCAAACCTGTGCGGGAAATTGAGTATTTGGCGGAAAAGGAGCCAAACAGTACCGACATTTTGAAGACAAACATGTTGGATACATATTATCCAAATCGAAGCAGTCACCTAGAGAATGTTTGTCTGTATGAGGTTCTGCAAAATTACATGTTCAAGAGGAACATCAAAGAAGATACTGAGAAAGGAGTGTATGCTGTAATAGGAAGTGAGGGATGTCTGGTCAAGCAAAGAAAATGCCACTTGATAAACCATCGAAAATTGAGTGGCGAATCTCCTGAAAAAAAGGAGTTTTTCTATTTAGCACTTTTGCAACTTTTCAAGCCTTGGCGTGCAGAAGAGGAACTGCTTGGAGATTTCCTCTGTTACGAAGACTCTTTCAATGCCGCCAAGGAGACCATAGAATGTCCTGCTTTTCCCAAATATGTAGAAATGTTGAATGCGGAAATTGAGCAGGAAGCAACGATTGCAGCCGAGATTGCCAGAGACAGTTCTCAGGACAGTCAGAGTTCTGCTTCATTGAGTCAGGATCCACTAGGAGGACCTCTTATTGAAAATGAAGCTGCCACTGCTATGAATGAGGTGGAAAGAGCCATGGCACATGCTCAAGAGGATGCGGTTAACTTAGAAGAGTTGGAAAGGCAACTCAACGTTGAGCAGAGGAAAATATATGACGAAGTTACCATGCAAATTGATCATGGATTAAGTCATGATAAGAAAGAGTGCTCATGTACGTCGTTGAAGCCTGTCCGACTGTACGTTAGTGGAGAAGCGGGAACTGGAAAAAGTTTCCTCATTAAAGCAATTTCATGCTATTTGCAGGAAAGGACAGAGTCATCACTGTCTTGTGTTGTCACTGCTCCAACTGGACTGGCAGCACATAATATTAAAGGGATTACTTTACATCGTTTACTGATGCTGCCAGTGGAGCATGACAACAAATTAGAATATCACAAGCTATCTGGAGATGCTTGTTTTGAAGTTTCAAGAATCTTGAGGAAAATGAAACTTCTTATCATTGACGAAGTAAGCATGGTTTCCAATGTCATGCTTGCCTTTGTGCATTTGAGGATGCAAGAAGTTCTCAAAACAGAGTATGATGTGTTATTCGGTGGCAAACACATCATTGTTTTTGGAGATCTTCTGCAGCTGACACCAGTGAAAGGGCAACCTGTGTTCAAAATGCTCACGCATGAAGATACCAGGAAGTGCCTAGGCAGCATTGGCAACGTCAATATATGGTTAAACTTCAATTATGCTGAACTGCATGAAAATATGCGTCAGGCAAAGGATGAAGTTTACAAGACTATTCTACAAGATGTTAGAATTGGAAAAGTGACCGAGCATGGGAAAGAAGCTTTACATGCACGATTACTGACAAATTTATATCCAGAACAAGATGTTGTGCCTGAGAATATTTTTCAGAAAATTACTGATAAGAAATCTGGAATATGTTTGATGCCAACTCTTGCAGAATGTGCAAAATTTAACAACAAAATGTTGCATTTAGAAAAGCAAGAGATTGTGAAAGTGGAAGCTATTGATAGAGTAGAGCATATGGGATCAACAATTATTTTGTCTGAGAATCTGAAAACAAAATTGGATTCCTTAGAGAAGAGTATATCTAAAACTGCAGGTTTTGAAAAGACTCTGAATGTGTGCTTGAACTGCCGTATAATTTTAAGAAGGAATTTACATGTTGAAAGAGGTCTGGTAAATGGATCAATGGGTAATGTTGTTGATTTTGTGAAATACAGAAATAGAGATGGAATTGAATTTTTAAAAATTAAATTTGATGGCATTGAGGAAGTACAGCTAATTGCTCGTTGTTCTGCTAGATTTTTGCTTGTAAAAGACTTATATGTTCGCCGTAAGCAGTTCCCTGTTTGCTTGGCATATGCGGTGACAATTCATAAATCGCAAGGTTTAAGTGTAGACACTGCATTGGTGAATATTGGCAGTTCTGTGTTCAAGGAGGGTATGGCATATGTGGCATTGTCACGAGTTAGAACTTTATCGGGATTGTACTTGATTGACTGTGATGTCAGAAACATTTGTGCAGATCTAGATTGTGTTAAGGAATACAATAGGTTAAGAAGAGAGTATGCGCCACATTTGCCTCAGTTTCCTTTGTTTGAGAAACGTCTGGTAGGCCGGAAACGAAGAAATGAGAACAATACTGGAGAGGTTGTAGCAAAAAGACAAAAAGTGAATGAACCTAAAATTACAAGCAGAAACAAAGAGGATTCTGTTGAAGATGTTGTTGGTTTTCAGTTTGAAAACAGTTCTGGTGTCAACTGCTATGCTAATGTAGTAATTAATGTTTTGTTTTCTCTAAAAAATGTAAAAGAAGAGATTGTGGTCAATTCTGATCAAAGATTTTGCAGTTTGTTAAATTCTGTGTTAGAGAAATGTACCACTGATAGAAGAAACATAGAAAGTGTGTCTGAAATTAGAAATCTGTTAGATAGATGTTCAGGCCAAACACAATTCTCTCAAAATATTCAGCAAGATTGTCAGGAGTTTTTAATGTATATGCTTCATGTATTACATGCTGAAGGTGTAGATGTAGATCAGCTGTTTGGGCTTTCTTATCAATGGCAGCATGACTGCGAGAACTGTATGGTATCAAGTACTACTAGTGTAGACTCAGAAAGATTTGTATATTTAACTTTGCCAGACAGTAAATCAGTCTCCTTTAATAAGCTAGTAAAAGGAGCTAATCACAACATGGAGTGTAGCCAATGTAAATCTGAAATGATGTCCACATTATTTATACGAACATATGGCCAGTACATCATTTTAATGTTCCAACGATGTAGGCCTGATGGAACAAAATTGACAACTTTAATAAAAAATTTTGTAGCTTCGCAGTTGTCAATATCAGGAAGGACTTTTGTAACTACAGCAATTATATATCATGACGGCCCTTCAATATCATCAGGACATTACACAGCTTATTTAAAGTCTAGAAATGGCTGGTCATTCTGTAATGATTCTGTTGTAATTTTCAAAAAAAAATTGCCGTATGACCTTAAAAACTCTTACCTGGTGTTTTTAAAACCAAAATTTTAGGAAAATATTCTCGGGATATGATCTGTGGAATTTCAAGAAGTTCTAATGGCTCCTACACAATTTGGCCTTGAGGATAAGTGTAGTTCAGAGACATAACTTCTAATCATAGGATTGGACATCATGGACATGTATGTGCAGTTTAAATGAGTTCAGAAAAACTGTTTCTTTTCATAAGCTAATTAAAGCAGCCAATCAAAACATGGAGTAGAGGGAATGTAAGTCTGCAATGCTGTATACTGTTTTACATTACTTTGTGATTAAAAGTGATGTAGAGAATTAAATAATTGTAGTACTCATAGAGGTAGTGTAAGTCTGCTTCATATTAAGCAGTATCAGTGTCATACGAAATGTAGAACATGACTGAGCAAGAAGGGGAAGATATTACTATTCCAGGATTGTGAAAATGATCTTCAACATTTTAATTCTGAAAGTTGCGGGAATACCAAATGATGGGATTGGCTAACAAGAAATCCAAGAGTTATACATGGCTCTGACAAAATTTGGCCTTGTGGAATCTTGTGGTAGAGAGCAAGAAGTCATTTATTGTATGTAACATGTTTTTAAAAACGATGGAGATTTTCTTTCAGAAACTGGTGGGCTGAAAGTAATAACAGCACAAAAGAGTATAAGCTATTCATAGGACATCCTTGGACGTCATGGAAAGTAAGTTAACTTTAAGGAGTTCTGATTTTTGATTTCTGATCTTGTATGGGTTTTTTAAACACAATCATTTTGATTGTGTTTTTTTTTCCCCGCTGTTACATGATGAATACCTTCAAGTCACTGTTTTTAGTGAATTTTGATACATTCTGAGAACAGCAAAAATAAACCATTTAACATGTATAATTAATTCTGTAATGTTTCCATTTATGATGTATATGTAGAACTGTGTAGAAGGCATGGAGAAGGTGAGGCTTCTGTAAGTGTCAAAGTTGTTGCATGCAGTGCTGCACTTCTGCGTATTCTTTGATATGCTAGACTACATCTGCACAATGAGATACCTAAGCAAAGGAAACAGAAGTGATGTGATTGTGAAATGAGCAAAATAAATTGCATGTATTTCAATTACATCACCTGTGTTTCCTATCATTACGAATCACATTGTGCAGATCAAGTTTAGGTCTGTCCAGGGAAACATAGGAGGTTTGGACTTTGTTGAACATTGCAGTGGACATGACTCACTTCATTGGTAGACCTTCACATGTATTATGTCTTCTATTCTCTTCAACAACTCGAAATTTCATCTGCAACCCTGAGTAGGCCTCACCTGAAACAAAACTCTGGATAGTAGACATCTTATTGGCATCCTGAAGCAATTATTTTAAATTTTAGTGTCTTGCGACACTTTTCTGAGACAACAGCAATGCAAAAGATGCACCATGTTTTAAGATAGGTCTCACTTCATCTCCATCAAGATAGTGTTACTTTAAAATGTATATCTTTAGGACTGTGTAGCTTCTGTAAGTGTCAAAGTTATTGAAAAACTGTTTGTCCTTCAATCTTTGCCATTGTCTTTTGTAATTTTTCAATACATGTTTTTATATTTTTCAAATGTTTGTTCTCTCTTTCACAGATTGAAAGTATAAAAATAAAAAGTGAGGAATTTAACGACAATTATAAGGTAAGTATTTTGTACTCTTTTCGTTACATTTCTATCACATTGAACTACTATTAGTTCCACTGCTTCATTTCTTTAATCCTCAGTTTCCTGCCTTTGCTACTTCCCTCATTCCTTTCTCTATTACCTACTTACTCAACTCCTTCCACTTTTTTTCTCAGTCCCTCTCTTCTCATAGTTCCTCACTCTTGTTCACTCACTCCGTCTCTATTACTCTTAGTGTCTTAGACTGATCACTGTATCACTATTTGTTCATAATGCTTTCTCTGTGTAGTTGAAGCACACTGAGGGTCATATTATGAATGCAGCCAATAAAATTATTGCTCTTTTTATTGGCAGAAAACTGGTGCAAAAGCGGCTTTAGCGGCAGTTTTCTGCCGCAAAAGCAGCTTTAGCGACACATTTCTGCCTATAAAAGCTGCAAAACTTTTATTGCCTATGTTGATAATATGCCCCTATGTTATTTACATTAGGGCTATATTGTCCAGTATAACAATCAAAATTGCTCTCCAAAGACACCAGGCAAAGCAGACGCTCCCTCAAACAGATCACCAAGCGCAATTTACCCTACTTACAATCTAGCCTGTTCTCTGTCGAGACTTTAGCAATCTTTAGAGCACAAGATAAGATTTTTTTACATGGAAGAGCCATACGTATTGCAATTCTACTTAAGAAACAAGCATTGGCATAGACAATAGGTCTTGCCTTTGGGACCTTATACGTGTTTAGCCATGCAACAGTTGATGTTGCTGCACCAAGGATATTATGCTGCATAACTAAAGACTTAGAAGGTCCAAAAGTCGATACCTATTGGCTATGCCAATGCTTGTTTTTCTTTCAATTCGTTATCTATTTTGTTTTTCACAATTATACCATCTTCTGTCTGTTCTTTGGTAAATAGATCTATTAAATAGTATCTCTTCTTTACTCCCTATAGCTGTCTTTCTTGAAACATCACTCTCTGTTTACTTTCCTTATACTTACTCTTTTTTTTTAAAAAGTTTTTTTTTTGGTTAGCTCCCGGTACGCGTACCGGGAAGCTAAACCGGAAGCGAACCAAAAGAAATAGAGCTTGCCAGAGTGCTAAACATTCTAGCAATTTTTTTGGAAAGGGAAGGTAGTTCTGAAAAGAACTTTTTTTTTTATATTTTTGTTGTTTTATATTTTTTTTGTATTTTTTGAACATTTTTTGTTTTTTTTTGTATTTTTTGAACGATTTTATATTTTTTTTGGGTTTTTTTGGGGAGGGGGAACAACAAAAAACAGGCGTTGAAAAGGGCTCAACAGGAGCAAAAAAAAATTACTGGGGGCGGTTAGGGCAATTATGATTGTCATAAGCCAGGTTGATGGCATTAATACTCATGTTACCACATGATATCAACGCACCACAGTGCATACAAGTATGTTTCATGTGCCCAAAATTCTCTTGGATGTTTGGCACAGTTTCCCGTGCCTCTGCTGGTGTCAATGATATTGACGATGTTGACCTGGCCACAGGAGTTGCTGTTGGGTTTTGTTCCATATCCCGTATTTCCGCCCGGCTGTAATTAAGTGGATGCTTCCTGGTCATGTGCCGATGCATGGTATAGTTCCCAAAACTATACTTTTTATCAGTCCCTCTTGATAATTTCTCTTTGCAGATGAGGCAGGTCACATACCTCGCATTCACTTTCTTTTGCCCTGGAGGGATTGAATAAAACTGCCAGATGAAACTGGCTTTCCTATGGGAAACCCGGGGCACCTCTTCCAAGAACTGTGGTTCTTCTCTCTCCTCTTCCTCTAGGTCTTCCTCTTCCTCCTCTGTGTTGGTGATCACCTGGGGAGGTGGTCCTCTCTTCCCATGAGGAGGTGGAGGTGGTGGTGGGGGTGCACCAGCTGAAGCAAGTACTGAAGTCATTTCTCAAGTATTAATAAAGGTCTTCCTCTCACAATGATGAAAGTCAGAGTGAGGAAAGAAGGAGGGGTTTTCATCATTTGGAAAAAACAATACTTCTCAACCAATGAAAAGTGTTATTTTTAGGTCACCTGACCTAGCCTTCCATAATTATGAAACTAAAAGTGAAATGAACCAATGAAAAGCTTTATTAACAAGTCACATGACTCTAACTTTCATGTTACGCGCTGCGGAACGCTCCCCGGTTAGCTTCCGGTTCGCTGCGCTTCGCGCCTCGGTCCGCGCCCGGGGACACTTCCGGGTGCGCTAACGCAGTACGTCACAAGACGCATTTCGCGGCAACGCGATACGTCGCGCTTTCGCGCCGCGGATCGCTTCCGGGGAGTTGCGTTTCGCGCCTCGGTCCGCGCCCCGGGGCACTTCCGGGTGCGCTAACGCCGTACGTCATAAGACGCATTACGCGGCAACGCGATACCGTAACTATGTTGATTTGTTACCGGTTCGCGGACCGGATCGCGGAATCGAATTGAGCTAACGGGAAGCTTCCCGGTTCGCGGACCGGGAGCGAAACAAAAAAAATATTAAAAAAAAATTATTAATAAACATATAAAATATATTTTTGGATTTAAAGAAGAATACATTTTACAGCTATAGATATTAGCTTTTAAAAAACCAATGAAATTCACTGAAAAAACCATAGGTTATAGACCATATATAGTTAGGAATTAGCATTTACAAAACCTTGAAAATTCACTGAAAAAACCATAGGTTATAGACCATATATAGTTAGGAATTAGCATTTAAAAAACCTTATTTTACTCACACAAAACCATTGAAATTCCATATATAGTTAGTTGCACTAACTATATATTGCGCACCCGCAATCCACTGCTGATGATGTCACATATTACATCATTCATGACATGGTCAGTGACATCACTGATGACATCACTGATGACATCTCAAATGACATCACTGATGACATCTCACTTGACATCAATGATCACATCACTGATGATATCATTCATGTGACAATACAATGCATCTCCTCACATTTTAATATAACCTCTGTTTCACCCAGTGTTAAATACAGAGTATAATTTTTGAAACCATTGACACACCAATACTAGTTACTACATACGTACTCACTGATTCCTACGTCTACACACACATTCACTCATTCACCCATACAATCATTCATACATACAATCACTCATGTTTACAACACAATCATATGCACTCATACACCTATACAGACACTCACACTCTGCCACTCATCCATGGAGTTACTCACACACCTAGTCAGTCCTGTAAAGAATCAATCACACTTCCATTTTCTACTCTATACAGTTAAACATAGAGCACCTTACGTTTTCAACCATATACTAACACATACTTACTCTCTTATACAATCATTGATACAAGTACACATTGATCTGTACAGAGTCACACACCTCCCATCCAGCCACACACACACTCAGTCTCCCATGCAAATACTTGGGCAATCAATCAATAACCCATATAGTTACTCATATAGCTACTGATCAACACATGCAGCAGTTTACAGAACAACAGACATAATGATGCACAAATTAAGACAGTTTAGTCACTAACCCATGCACTCAGTGAGACACATTTAATCACTCACTCATACATTCAGTCATGCACCTACTAAATCCTTCGTCCAGACACTTATACATCCACTCATTCTTCAATATGTAAGACATATTTTAACTTTACAGAAACATAGTCACTGGATGTTGTCATCAGTGATGTCATCAGTGATGTCATTTGAGATGTCATCAGTGATGTCATCAGTGATGTCACTGACCATGTCATGAATGATGTAATATGTGACATCATCAGCAGTGGATTGCGGGTGCGCAATATATAGTTAGTGCAACTAACTATATATGGAATTTCAATGGTTTTGTGTGAGTAAAATAAGGTTTTTTAAATGCTAATTCCTAACTATATATGGTCTATAACCTATGGTTTTTTCAGTGAATATATATATATATATATATATATATATATATATATATATATATATATATATATATATATATATATATATATATATATATATATATATATATATATATATATATATATATATATATATATATATATATATTCCTTGTACTCGTCTCACACCACCAGAAATTTGTTTCCAATAGAGACAAGGCGAACCCAATTGCGTGCTGAAATATTTTTATTGTTCCTTTTCGCCCAGCACCGCCGCCATATATATACATTTTCCGTGTAGATCCTCGACAATCCCCACCAAGTCCCAGAGGGTCACAGAAAGGCAGCACACCAAACAGCAAATCCAGGTAAGTTCAAGTTGTTCACTTCATATTTATTTGCTTTTTTTATTTATAAATTCTCCTTAAGTTTCAACCATGCAAAGTGCAGAGTGCGTCAGGTAACAAAAAAGATGACCTACGCGTTTCGGCCAGAGGCCTTCCTCTGGGTCATGTGATAGTAGTTATGGGGTGTTTAAAAAGGTGTTGGTTTGACCCGTCCCCAATTAGCAGAGAATCCCAAAATTTATAAAGCGATGTGTCATGAGGGAACAAACAATCACATTCATTTTAGATTTGATTATTTTGAGCTGCATGAATTCCAATATGGACTTGTAAAGTACTTAAAGTCAAATTACATTGTAGATTCATGTAGTATTTAAATATTTAATCTCTTGCAAGAATGGTTAAAGAACACCCAGCACAGCTCCGCCAGTTGTGCCTGTGCCTTTTCTCCTGCTGCCTCCTGCCTCGCAAGTTTGCCGCTGCTGTTGCCCTGCTGACTTGTGTTGTCTGCCGCTTTTCCGTGCTTGTTGGTTTGTAGTGTCATTGTATTTTTCACCTGTTATTTAGTGCCTGCTGTTCCACTGTTCCTGGTTTCACCCCTTTCGCCCTCTGTACCCCTCGCGTTCCACCGCTCCAATCGCTGCTCCCCACGGCCCGCCCCTTTTGTTTCTGTATCCCGCTCCATTCCCCGCCCGCTCTCGCCTCCCAGCAGCTCTTCCCTCCCTCCTCGCCTTATATGGCGGCCGCGCCTAGCGGGCGCGCCGGAGGCACGCCAGGGGCAAGCCTGTCTGAGCCCGTCCGCGCCTGGACTGCGCACAGTGCCAGAACCCCTGGACCCCGCGTACGCCACGATGCCAGACTCCGATACGACGCCAACACCCTCAACGCTCTCAACACTGGCCGAGACCACAGCTGCTTCCTGGCCACCCCGAAATGCACCCACAGACCCTTTTCCTGCCACCCCTGCAACTTCACACGCAACAGAACCTCGCAACCTCCAAGAACCGGACCAAACCACCTCCGCTGCATACTCCTCAACACCCGCTCCACATGCAAACACTCCGTCGAGCTCTGGGACCTGCTCGACACCTCCGCCCCAGACATTGCCTTCCTGACCGTGACCTGGTGGAACGACTCCTCGGCACCTGACATCGCCATAGCCATCCCTGACGGCTACAAGATCTCCCGCAGAGACCGCTCCAACGGAACTGGAGGAGGAATAGCCCTCGTCCACAAATCCACTCTCCAGGTCCACACCATTGCATACGACTCCCTCAACTCCGCCGAATACCTACACTTCCGGATCCACACCGACCCCAACACCACCCTCAGAGGAACACTCGTCTACAGACCCCCGAACCCCGGGCACTTTTCAGCGACTCCATCGCCGACCTCGGCAGCACCCACACACTCGCCTCCAAGGACTACATCCTCCTTGGGGACCAGAACTTCCACCTCGAGAACAACAACGATGCCAACTCCGCCACCCTGATCAACAACCTCACCAACCTCGGCCTCAGACAACTCCTCACCGAACCCACCCACTCCGCCGGCCACACGCTTGACCCCGTCTTCTCCACAAGCACCCACGTCGCCTTCAACCACACCACCGATCTCCACTGGACCGACCACCGTTGCATCCATTTCACCTTCAAGAAACCAACCACGCACCACTGCACCCAACAGCTGCCCCACAGATGCTGGAGCAAAGTCACAGAAGACCAGCTGACCGCCACCCTAGCCCAGAACCCACCCACCGACCCAAACACCACCGCCAACAACCTCAGACAATGGATCGACGACTGCGCCAACACCCTCGCCCCGCTCAAGAAACCCTCCAACAACCACACCAGCAAGAAAGCCACCTGGTTCACTGAAGAGCTCCAGACCTCCAAGAGTACACGCCGGAAACTGGAAAAGAAATGGCTCCACGAACGCACACCAGACAACCAAGCAGCCCTCAAGGATGCCACCTGCAGACATCACAACCTCATCAGAACAGCCAAGAGATCCTCCTTCAAAGCTCGCCTGGACAACAACGCACACGACAGCAAAGAGCTCTTCAGCCTAGTGAAGGAACTCTCCAACCCCAGCGCCAACACCAATGAAATCCCATCCTCACAAGATCTGTGCGACTCGCTGGCCACCTTCTTCCACCGCAAGATCACAGACATCCACAACAGCTTCAACATGGCGACCACCCTGACCATGGCAGACCTCACCCCTCCCGCAAACGCCACCGGCACCAACCACCTAACCGCCTGGTCCACCATCAACGACGACGAGACACGCAAGGTTATGAACTCCATCCGCTCAGGATCACCGTCAGACCCCTGCCCACACCACGTATTCAACAAAGCAGACGCAACCATCGCACCCCAACTGCGGAAGGTGATCAACACCTCCTTCGAGACAGCGACATTCCCTGAAAGCTGGAAGCACGCCAAAATCAACGCCCTCCTCAAGAAGCCCAAGGCGGACCCTAAGGACCTCAAGAACTTCCGGCCCATCTCCCTGCTCCCTTTTCCGGTGAAAGTCATCGAGAAAATCGTCAACATTCAACTGCCCGCCACCTCGAGGACAACAACATCTTAGACCCATCCCAGTCCCGTTTCAGACAAAACCACAGCACCGAGATAGCCCTCATCGCCGCCACAGATGACATCAGGCACCAACTAGACAACGGCAAAACATCAGCCCTCATCCTCCTGGACGTGTCAGCCGCCTTTGACACAGTCTGCCTCCGCACACTTTAAACTCGCCTCCAAGAAGCCAGAATCCAAGAGAAGGCCCTGGACTGGAGCACGTCCATCCTCTCCGGCAGAACCCAGAGAGTCCGTCTCCCACCCTTCCGATCCAAAGCCACCAACATCATCTGCGGCGTACCGCAGGGCTCATCCCTCAGCCCGACCCTGTTCAACGTCTATATGGCCCCCCTCGCACAAGTGGCCCGCCAGCACGACCTTAACATCATCTCCTACGCCAATGACACCCAGCTCATCCTCTCCCTCACCATGGACCCGCACACCACCAAAACCAACCTCCACGAGGGAATGAAGACCGTCACCGAATGGATGAGGGGCAGCCGTCTGAAACTGAACTCAGACAAGAAGGAGGTCCTCATCCTCGGCCCCAACCCCTCTGCCTGGGATGACTCCTGGTGGTCGCCCACACTGGGAACAGCACCAACACACACGGACCACGCACGCAACCTAGGATTCATCCTCGACTCCTCCCTCTCCATGTCGAAGCAGGTCACCGCCATCTCCCCCTCCTGCTACAACACCCCTCCGTATGCTCTGTAGAATCTACAAGTGGATCCCAACCGAAACAAAAAGAACGGTGACCCAAGACCTTGTCAGCAGCAGGCTGGACTACGGCAACACACTCTACGCAGGAATCTCATCCAAACACCTACGATGACTGCAACGCATTCAAAACGCCTCCGCCCGACTGATCCTCAACATCCCCCGCTGCAGCCACATCACCCCCCCACCTGAGAAACCTACACTGGCTCCCCGTCATTAAGCGGATCACCTTCAAGCTCCTCACCCACTTACACAAAGCACACCACAACACTGGACCAGCCTACCTGAACAGCAGACTCAGCTTCTACACCCCCACCCGCCAACTCTGCTCCGCCAGCCTCGCCCTCGCCGCCATCCCCCGCATCCGACGAATGACCTCCGGTGGCAGATCCTTCTCCTTCCTCGCCGCCAAGACCTGGAACACCTTCCCTACCCACCTGCGGCAGACCCAAGACCTGCTCACCTTCAGGAGACTCCTCAAGACCTGGCTCTTCGAGCAGTAGCAGCACCCCCTCCTCTCAGCGCCTTGAGACCCTCATGGGTGAGTAGTGCGCTTTACAAATGCTTGATTGATTGATTGATTGATTGATATGTGTCATGTGCATAGAGTCCAAAACTTTATAGATTCATACAGTATTTGAATGTATAGAAAGATGTAACAGCAGTTAAGGACCCCCGGCAGTTGGATTGATTTGATATGTTTTCCCTGTATATATCAGCATAGTGTTAGGGGCTAGAGTAGTAAGTAGATGTCACATCGAACACAAAAACCCTTCATGGAACCTAAGTCGGTGAATTATATATATTAAAGTTCCTTGTTATCTAATCTTAGTAAAGTACCTGATTAGAAGGGGGATTAAAGAATAAAGGGCCAGATGTAGGTGATTGCATTTTACCGATTCTTAAATACCGAATTTTACCGAATCGGTATTTATGAGTCTGTAAATGCAATGTAGGTAAAAAATCGTTATTTTTTACCGAATCGGTAAAAATCGGAATCTGTCCTTCGGTATTTACCGAATCGGTATTTACTGAATCTGTATTTACTGAATCGGAATTTCCGATTCAATCCAATGGCCCTTTTGGCCCATTGGAATGAATGGGAAATACCGATTCGGTAAATACCGATTCGGTAAATACCGAATCCGAAACCAAAGAAAAGTGAAACTGATTCAGGCAGCCAATCAGGTGCCACCACCCTCCCCCTCCCTACCAGGAAGTGGCTACACAGGCAGCTGCAACTAATTAGAAGCTTCTGGAGAGGCAGTTGGAGCTGAGCTGATTCCCTGAGCAGCAGAAAGAGTTTTGTGCAGTTTTAAATTAGAAAAATGGCAAGCAGCACAGACAAAGATCAGCCAGAGAGAAATAGGAAACTGAAATTCAGCAGCATAGAGCTGCAGGTCCTTGTTGAGGAGGTGGTGAAGGAGTACAGAAAACTATTTGGCAGGCAGTTACTCACAGTGGCTGAGTCGGCAAAAAGGAACATTTGGCTGCACATTCAAGATAAAGTTAATGTAGTTGGAGTGACTCTTAGAGACATAGAGGACCTTAAAAAGAGGTGGTACGACCTCAGGAGCGTGACAAAAAATAATAATTTCTGAACACCACAAGCAGGCAAGCAAAACTGGTGGAGGGAAGAACCCAGCACTCCCCCTACTGACCTGGAGGAGATGGTGAGCTCAACCATAGAACCTGAAAGCTGCTGCGGACTGGGAGAAGTAGACAGCTCAGCCAGAGCTGCCAGCAGAAAAGGTAAGACGAATGCACAGCAATCCCCCCCACACCATCATCCTTCCCTTTACCCTATGTGGATAAGTGAACTCCAGTCCAGTACAGCTAGCACTACACAGGAGCAATGCATTATGGGACATGTATTCAGGAAATGAAAGTCAATGTCATACAGCATAGCAACAAGCAAGTTAGGGAAATGATTCCAGACAGAATACAGCGCAGGCAACATGTACATTGTTCAAGTGAAAATTATTTAATTGTAGTGGCTGTGAGGCAGTAGCACTTAGCTAATGTACGCTCATATGTCCACAGGTGAGACATCTCGCAGGCGTTCCCGGGAGACTGAAAACACGGCACCAGAGAGAGATGGGAGTCAGGAGTCAGGTCCAAGTGCACAGAATGTATCAGAGGACACATGTGCACCAAGTACACAGCCACCATCCCAAGACACAGAAATGGCTCCAGAGTTACAGGCGTCCCCAGAATGTACACAATCACCTCTGTTACTGTCATCCCCAGAAATGCCAGCATCACTACCTGTGACAACACCTGCCACACAACAGAGCAGGAGGCATGTTGTTTCCCCACTATTGGAAATGGAGTCACCAGCAGGTGACATGGAGGGGGAAGACACACACACCTTGCCTGGTGAAGGTAGCACTGCCGCACTGCAGTCCAGTGCAGAGGTGTCCCGTAATGTTTCCAGACACCGCAGGCTCCGAGAAAGCAGTGTAGCTGCACGTGTGGAGGGTCCCAGTGTATTCCGTGGCCTGGAGGGGAGCATGGTGAAGATTCAAAGGATGCAGAGAAATGCCATCATGTCTGTCCAACGCCAAATGAGGACCCTAAACAACAATATGGAAGACATAGGGAAGGGCATCAGAGAAATAGTTGATGTCAACAAGGATATTGCAGCAGGGATGCATGATATGTCACAATCGGTGCAGCTTCTGTGCACCAAACTAGATAAGGAATTTGCATCAAGGGGCAAGGAGAAGCAGCGTGCGCAGCAACAAAATAAAGCCATCAACCGCCTGGCCACAGCCACTTCCCTGCTATGCAGGAGGTGCATAAACATGCAGGAGGGATTCATGCAAAATAGCAATGAGGTTATTAGGGGCATTGCTAGTCTGACCAGTGCTGTTGAGGTGCTGATAAATGCACAGGCAGCACACACTGCTGCTCTGGATGTGCCAGAGAGTGAAGGGAGCACAAGTAGGAGCAGCATGGCAAGCCACCTTGTCGTAGAAACACGGAGGAGCAGCAGACGCCAGGGTGAGGCAGCAGCCCAAATGCCAAGTGAAGACAGACAGCCACAAACATCGGGCACTGGTAGGCGTGGACGAAAATGAGTAATTCAGTTATTGGGGAAGTGACCCAGGACTAACATCTTTGAATGTATACTGTTTGAGTTGCACAATTGTACTTTTGGAACCTGCGTATTGACAAAATTAAACTACGTTGGGTGCATACTCCACCTGTCTGTGTCTCTTTACTTACTTAAAAGTAGTTGCGTGTGATCTCTTCCCGTCTGTGTCTGCCATCTGTTGGTATTGCAACTCCTGCAGTGTTGGGTGCAGGCAGTGCTTGTTCGTCATCATGGTCCTCATAATCTGATAATTCCACCTCGGTTCCCCTTCTTCATGGCAAGGTTGTGCAACATTGCACAGGTTGCAATTATCTTGCAGCAGGTCACAGGTGTGTACTGGCGTGCCCCTACACTTTTGTGGAGGCAGCGGAACCTGCTTTTCCACAGGCCAAATGTTCGCTCCACAATGTTCCTGGTGGATTTGTGTGCCCTGTTGTGTCGCCTCTGGCTGAAGGTTGAAGGGTTGAGGTAGGGTGTTAGGATGAAGGACCGGACGGCATATGCACTATCCCCTATTTAAAATGAGAAAAACGTTACACACATGCACACATTCACATACATCTGAAACATGTATCAAGGGAGTGTCACACACTGTTTTACCTAGCAAGTAGCCTTCGCCAAATTCCCCCGCAGTCAGGCGTGCGTAGATCCCACTATTCTGGAAAATGTAGGAGTCGTGGGTACTGCCTGAAAACTTGGCCACTATATCCGTGATGATGTAGTTGGCATCGCAGATAACTTGCACATTTATGGTGTGGGTTGATTTTCGGTTTCTGTAGATGTACTCTGTGTCAGCAGGTGGGCAAATTGGAATGTGGGTGCCATTAATGCAACCGATGATGTTGGGGAAGGCGCTATTTGATAGAACCATGTCTTTGTCCTGAGCAGTTCGGCGTGCATTTCAGGAAAGGTGATGTAGTGATTCATTCGCTGAATCATGGCCTCTAGGAACTTCCTAAAGAAGCGGGACAGGCAGCTCTGGGACACCCCACCTACCGTAGCAATGACACTCTGGTAACTGCCAGAGGCAAGCAGGTGTAGGCTACACAGCACCTGCACATGGGGTGGGATGGCGTGTGCCCTTGGGGTTGGATGCTCCAAAGTGGGTGCAGGTCCCTGATCAAGTCCAGGATGGTTTGGGGAAGTAGCCTGTACCTTTGTTGTATCTCTGCATCTGTGAGTTGGAAAAGGGTAATCCTCTGTCTGTAGACCTGCTCCTCCCTTCTCCAGACCCTCTCTCCTTCTGCCTGTAGCCGTAGCCGCCTCGCAATCACATAGAATGCCGCCATTCTGGTCAAACTGTTGCATTTTGGGCCCATTTTTATAGCCTGCACCTGCTTACCACCTGCTTTCAATCCATGGTAAATACAGACTCTTAAATACCGATTTTCATGCAAAATCGGTATTTTAGAGGTTACCTACATCTCAAAATGCATTTTTACCATTTCTTATTTACCGATTCGGTAAATTTACCGATTCGGTAAATTTCCGACTCGGTAAATTTACCGATTCGGTAAATTTTCCGATTCGGTAAATTTACCGAATCGGTAAATTTACAGAGTCAGTAAATTTACAGAGTTGGTAACTTTACCGAATCGGTAAATTTACAGATTCTGTAGTTTTTTGAGCCCCTACATGCCGAAATGCAAATACCGGTCAGTAACGGCCGAAAATCTGTATTTTCGGCCGTTACCGACCGGTATTTGGCTACCTACATCTGGCCCAAAGACCATTATTATCTGGTCCTGGTGAGGTATCAGGTTGGAGGGAGGATGTGGAACAGCAGACTCAGCTTCTACACCCCCACCCGCCAACTCTGCTCCGCCAGCCTCGCCCTCTCCGCCATCCCCCGCATCCGACGAATGACCTCCGGTGGCAGATCCTTCTCCTTCCTCGCCGCCAAGACCTGGAACACCTTCCCTACCCACCTGCGGCAGACCCAAGACCTGCTCACCTTCAGGAGACTCCTCAAGACCTGGCTCTTCGAGCAGTAGCAGCACCCCCTCCTCTCAGCGCCTTGAGACCCTCATGGGTGAGTAGTGCGCTTTACAAATGCTTGATTGATTGATTGATTGATTGATATGTGTCATGTGCATAGAGTCCAAAACTTTATAGATTCATACAGTATTTGAATGTATAGAAAGATGTAACAGCAGTTAAGGACCCCCGGCAGTTGGATTGATTTGATATGTTTTCCCTGTATATATCAGCATAGTGTTAGGGGCTAGAGTAGTAAGTAGATGTCACATCGAACACAAAAACCCTTCATGGAACCTAAGTCGGTGAATTATATATATTAAAGTTCCTTGTTATCTAATCTTAGTAAAGTACCTGATTAGAAGGGGGATTAAAGAATAAAGGGCCAGATGTAGGTGATTGCATTTTACCGATTCTTAAATACCGAATTTTACCGAATCGGTATTTATGAGTCTGTAAATGCAATGTAGGTAAAAAATCGTTATTTTTTACCGAATCGGTAAAAATCGGAATCTGTCCTTCGGTATTTACCGAATCGGTATTTACTGAATCTGTATTTACTGAATCGGAATTTCCGATTCAATCCAATGGCCCTTTTGGCCCATTGGAATGAATGGGAAATACTGATTCGGTAAATACCGATTCGGTAAATACCGAATCCGAAACCAAAGAAAAGTGAAACTGATTCAGGCAGCCAATCAGGTGCCACCACCCTCCCCCTCCCTACCAGGAAGTGGCTACACAGGCAGCTGCAACTAATTAGAAGCTTCTGGAGAGGCAGTTGGAGCTGAGCTGATTCCCTGAGCAGCAGAAAGAGTTTTGTGCAGTTTTAAATTAGAAAAATGGCAAGCAGCACAGACAAAGATCAGCCAGAGAGAAATAGGAAACTGAAATTCAGCAGCATAGAGCTGCAGGTCCTTGTTGAGGAGGTGGTGAAGGAGTACAGAAAACTATTTGGCAGGCAGTTACTCACAGTGGCTGAGTCGGCAAAAAGGAACATTTGGCTGCACATTCAAGATAAAGTTAATGTAGTTGGAGTGACTCTTAGAGACATAGAGGACCTTAAAAAGAGGTGGTACGACCTCAGGAGCGTGACAAAAAATAATAATTTCTGAACACCACAAGCAGGCAAGCAAAACTGGTGGAGGGAAGAACCCAGCACTCCCCCTACTGACCTGGAGGAGATGGTGAGCTCAACCATAGAACCTGAAAGCTGCTGCGGACTGGGAGAAGTAGACAGCTCAGCCAGAGCTGCCAGCAGAAAAGGTAAGACGAATGCACAGCAATCCCCCCCACACCATCATCCTTCCCTTTACCCTATGTGGCTAAGTGAACTCCAGTCCAGTACAGCTAGCACTACACAGGAGCAATGCATTATGGGACATGTATTCAGGAAATGAAAGTCAATGTCATACAGCATAGCAACAAGCAAGTTAGGGAAATGATTCCAGACAGAATACAGCGCAGGCAACATGTACATTGTTCAAGTGAAAATTATTTAATTGTAGTAGCTGTGAGGCAGTAGCACTTAGCAAATTTACGCTCATATGTCCACAGGTGAGACATCTCGCAGGCGTTCCCAGGAGACTGAAAACACGGCACCAGAGAGAGATGGGAGTCAGGAGTCAGGTCCAAGTGCACAGAATGTATCAGAGGACACATGTGCACCAAGTACACAGCCACCATCCCAAGACACAGAAATGGCTCCAGAGTTACAGGCGTCCCCAGAATGTACACAATCACCTCTGTTACTGTCATCCCCAGAAATGCCAGCATCACTACCTGTGACAACACCTGCCACACAACAGAGCAGGAGGCATGTTGTTTCCCCACTATTGGAAATGGAGTCACCAGCAGGTGACATGGAGGGGGAAGACACACACACCTTGCCTGGTGAAGGTAGCACTGCCGCACTGCAGTCCAGTGCAGAGGTGTCCCGTAATGTTTCCAGACACCGCAGGCTCCGAGAAAGCAGTGTAGCTGCACGTGTGGAGGGTCCCAGTGTATTCCGTGGCCTGGAGGGGAGCATGGTGAAGATTCAAAGGATGCAGAGAAATGCCATCATGTCTGTCCAACGCCAAATGAGGACCCTAAACAACAATATGGAAGACATAGGGAAGGGCATCAGAGAAATAGTTGATGTCAACAAGGATATTGCAGCAGGGATGCATGATATGTCACAATCGGTGCAGCTTCTGTGCACCAAACTAGATAAGGAATTTGCATCAAGGGGCAAGGAGAAGCAGCGTGCGCAGCAACAAAATAAAGCCATCAACCGCCTGGCCACAGCCACTTCCCTGCTATGCAGGAGGTGCATAAACATGCAGGAGGGATTCATGCAAAATAGCAATGAGGTTATTAGGGGCATTGCTAGTCTGACCAGTGCTGTTGAGGTGCTGATAAATGCACAGGCAGCACACACTGCTGCTCTGGATGTGCCAGAGAGTGAAGGGAGCACAAGTAGGAGCAGCATGGCAAGCCACCTTGTCGTAGAAACACGGAGGAGCAGCAGACGCCAGGGTGAGGCAGCAGCCCAAATGCCAAGTGAAGACAGACAGCCACAAACATCGGGCACTGGTAGGCGTGGACGAAAATGAGTAATTCAGTTATTGGGGAAGTGACCCAGGACTACCATCTTTGAATGTATACTGTTTGAGTTGCACAATTGTACTTTTGGAACCTGCGTATTGACAAAATTAAACTACGTTGGGTGCATACTCCACCTGTCTGTGTCTCTTTACTTACTTAAAAGTAGTTGCGTGTGATCTCTTCCCGTCTGTGTCTGCCATCTGTTGGTATTGCAACTCCTGCAGTGTTGGGTGCAGGCAGTGCTTGTTCGTCATCATGGTCCTCATAATCTGATAATTCCCCCTCGGTTCCCCTTCTTCATGGCAAGGTTGTGCAACATTGCACAGGTTGCAATTATCTTGCAGCAGGTCACAGGTGTGTACTGGCGTGCCCCTACACTTTTGTGGAGGCAGCGGAACCTGCTTTTCCACAGGCCAAATGTTCGCTCCACAATGTTCCTGGTGGATTTGTGTGCCCTGTTGTGTCGCCTCTGGCTGAAGGTTGAAGGGTTGAGGTAGGGTGTTAGGATGAAGGACCGGACGGCATATGCACTATCCCCTATTTAAAATGAGAAAAACGTTACACACATGCACACATTCACATACATCTGAAACATGTATCAAGGGAGTGTCACACACTGTTTTACCTAGCAAGTAGCCTTCACCAAATTCCCCCGCAGTCAGGCGTGCGTAGATCCCACTATTCTGGAAAATGTAGGAGTCGTGGGTACTGCCTGGAAACTTGGCCACTATATCCGTGATGATGTAGTTGGCATCGCAGATAACTTGCACATTTATGGTGTGGGTTGATTTTCGGTTTCTGTAGATGTACTCTGTGTCAGCAGGTGGGCAAATTGGAATGTGGGTGCCATTAATGCAACCGATGATGTTGGGGAAGGCGCTATTTGATAGAACCATGTCTTTGTCCTGAGCAGTTCGGCGTGCATTTCAGGAAAGGTGATGTAGTGATTCATTCGCTGAATCATGGCCTCTAGGAACTTCCTAAAGAAGCGGGACAGGCAGCTCTGGGACACCCCACCTACCGTAGCAATGACACTCTGGTAACTGCCAGAGGCAAGCAGGTGTAGGCTACACAGCACCTGCACATGGGGTGGGATGGCGTGTGCCCTTGGGGTTGGATGCTCCAAAGTGGGTGCAGGTCCCTGATCAAGTCCAGGATGGTTTGGGGAAGTAGCCTGTACCTTTGTTGTATCTCTGCATCTGTGAGTTGGAAAAGGGTAATACTCTGTCTGTAGACCTGCTCCTCCCTTCTCCAGACCCTCTCTCCTTCTGCCTGTAGCCGTAGCCGCCTCGCAATCACATAGAATGCCGCCATTCTGGTCAAACTGTTGCATTTTGGGCCCATTTTTATAGCCAGCACCTGCTTACCACCTGCTTTCAATCCATGGTAAATACAGACTCTTAAATACCGATTTTCATGCAAAATCGGTATTTTAGAGGTTACCTACATCTCAAAATGCATTTTTACCATTTCTTATTTACCGATTCGTTAAATTTACCGATTCGGTAAATTTCCGACTCTGTAAATTTACCGATTCGGTAAATTTCCCGATTCGGTAAATTTACCGAATCGGTAAATTTACAGAGTCAGTAAATTTACAGAGTTGGTAACTTTACCGAATCGGTAAATTTACAGATTCTGTAGTTTTTTGAGCCCCTACATGCCGAAATGCAAATACCGGTCAGTAACGGCCGAAAATCTGTATTTTCGGCCGTTACCGACCGGTATTTGGCTACCTACATCTGGCCCAAAGACCATTATTATCTGGTCCTGGTGAGGTATCAGGTTGGAGGGAGGATGTGGAACAGCAGACTCAGCTTCTACACCCCCACCCGCCAACTCTGCTCCGCCAGCCTCGCCCTCGCCGCCATCCCCCGCATCCGACGAATGACCTCCGGTGGCAGATCCTTCTCCTTCCTCGCCGCCAAGACCTGGAACACCTTCCCTACCCACCTGCGGCAGACCCAAGACCTGCTCACCTTCAGGAGACTCCTCAAGACCTGGCTCTTCGAGCAGTAGCAGCACCCCCTCCTCTCAGCGCCTTGAGACCCTCATGGGTGAGTAGTGCGCTTTACAAATGCTTGATTGATTGATTGATTGATTGATATGTGTCATGTGCATAGAGTCCAAAACTTTATAGATTCATACAGTATTTGAATGTATAGAAAGATGTAACAGCAGTTAAGGACCCCCGGCAGTTGGATTGATTTGATATGTTTTCCCTGTATATATCAGCATAGTGTTAGGGGCTAGAGTAGTAAGTAGATGTCACATCGAACACAAAAACCCTTCATGGAACCTAAGTCGGTGAATTATATATATTAAAGTTCCTTGTTATCTAATCTTAGTAAAGTACCTGATTAGAAGGGGGATTAAAGAATAAAGGGCCAGATGTAGGTGATTGCATTTTACCGATTCTTAAATACCGAATTTTACCGAATCGGTATTTATGAGTCTGTAAATGCAATGTAGGTAAAAAATCGTTATTTTTTACCGAATCGGTAAAAATCGGAATCTGTCCTTCGGTATTTACCGAATCGGTATTTACTGAATCTGTATTTACTGAATCAGAATTTCCGATTCAATCCAATGGCCCTTTTGGCCCATTGGAATGAATGGGAAATACCGATTCGGTAAATACCGATTCGGTAAATACCGAATCCGAAACCAAAGAAAAGTGAAACTGATTCAGGCAGCCAATCAGGTGCCACCACCCTCCCCCTCCCTACCAGGAAGTGGCTACACAGGCAGCTGCAACTAATTAGAAGCTTCTGGAGAGGCAGTTGGAGCTGAGCTGATTCCCTGAGCAGCAGAAAGAGTTTTGTGCAGTTTTAAATTAGAAAAATGGCAAGCAGCACAGACAAAGATCAGCCAGAGAGAAATAGGAAACTGAAATTCAGCAGCATAGAGCTGCAGGTCCTTGTTGAGGAGGTGGTGAAGGAGTACAGAAAACTATTTGGCAGGCAGTCACTCACAGTGGCTGAGTCGGCAAAAAGGAACATTTGGCTGCACATTCAAGATAAAGTTAATGTAGTTGGAGTGACTCTTAGAGACATAGAGGACCTTAAAAAGAGGTGGTACGACCTCAGGAGCGTGACAAAAAATAATAATTTCTGAACACCACAAGCAGGCAAGCAAAACTGGTGGAGGGAAGAACCCAGCACTCCCCCTACTGACCTGGAGGAGATGGTGAGCTCAACCATAGAACCTGAAAGCTGCTGCGGACTGGGAGAAGTAGACAGCTCAGCCAGAGCTGCCAGCAGAAAAGGTAAGACGAATGCACAGCAATCCCCCCCACACCATCATCCTTCCCTTTACCCTATGTGGCTAAGTGAACTCCAGTCCAGTACAGCTAGCACTACACAGGAGCAATGCATTATGGGACATGTATTCAGGAAATGAAAGTCAATGTCATACAGCATAGCAACAAGCAAGTTAGGGAAATGATTCCAGACAGAATACAGCGCAGGCAACATGTACATTGTTCAAGTGAAAATTATTTAATTGTAGTAGCTGTGAGGCAGTAGCACTTAGCTAATGTACGCTCATATGTCCACAGGTGAGACATCTCGCAGGCGTTCCCGGGAGACTGAAAACACGGCACCAGAGAGAGATGGGAGTCAGGAGTCAGGTCCAAGTGCACAGAATGTATCAGAGGACACATGTGCACCAAGTACACAGCCACCATCCCAAGACACAGAAATGGCTCCAGAGTTACAGGCGTCCCCAGAATGTACACAATCACCTCTGTTACTGTCATCCCCAGAAATGCCAGCATCACTACCTGTGACAACACCTGCCACACAACAGAGCAGGAGGCATGTTGTTTCCCCACTATTGGAAATGGAGTCACCAGCAGGTGACATGGAGGGGGAAGACACACACACCTTGCCTGGTGAAGGTAGCACTGCCGCACTGCAGTCCAGTGCAGAGGTGTCCCGTAATGTTTCCAGACACCGCAGGCTCCTAGAAAGCAGTGTAGCTGCACGTGTGGAGGGTCCCAGTGTATTCCGTGGCCTGGAGGGGAGCATGGTGAAGATTCAAAGGATGCAGAGAAATGCCATCATGTCTGTCCAACGCCAAATGAGGACCCTAAACAACAATATGGAAGACATAGGGAAGGGCATCAGAGAAATAGTTGATGTCAACAAGGATATTGCAGCAGGGATGCATGATATGTCACAATCGGTGCAGCTTCTGTGCACCAAACTAGATAAGGAATTTGCATCAAGGGGCAAGGAGAAGCAGCGTGCGCAGCAACAAAATAAAGCCATCAACCGCCTGGCCACAGCCACTTCCCTGCTATGCAGGAGGTGCATAAACATGCAGGAGGGATTCATGCAAAATAGCAATGAGGTTATTAGGGGCATTGCTAGTCTGACCAGTGCTGTTGAGGTGCTGATAAATGCACAGGCAGCACACACTGCTGCTCTGGATGTGCCAGAGAGTGAAGGGAGCACAAGTAGGAGCAGCATGGCAAGCCACCTTGTCGTAGAAACACGGAGGAGCAGCAGACGCCAGGGTGAGGCAGCAGCCCAAATGCCAAGTGAAGACAGACAGCCACAAACATCGGGCACTGGTAGGCGTGGACGAAAATGAGTAATTCAGTTATTGGGGAAGTGACCCAGGACTAACATCTTTGAATGTATACTGTTTGAGTTGCACAATTGTACTTTTGGAACCTGCGTATTGACAAAATTAAACTACGTTGGGTGCATACTCCACCTGTCTGTGTCTCTTTACTTACTTAAAAGTAGTTGCGTGTGATCTCTTCCCGTCTGTGTCTGCCATCTGTTGGTATTGCAACTCCTGCAGTGTTGGGTGCAGGCAGTGCTTGTTCGTCATCATGGTCCTCATAATCTGATAATTCCACCTCGGTTCCCCTTCTTCATGGCAAGGTTGTGCAACATTGCACAGGTTGCAATTATCTTGCAGCAGGTCACAGGTGTGTACTGGCGTGCCCCTACACTTTTGTGGAGGCAGCGGAACCTGCTTTTCCACAGGCCAAATGTTCGCTCCACAATGTTCCTGGTGGATTTGTGTGCCCTGTTGTGTCGCCTCTGGCTGAAGGTTGAAGGGTTGAGGTAGGGTTTTAGGATGAAGGACCGGACGGCATATGCACTATCCCCTATTTAAAATGAGAAAAACGTTACACACATGCACACATTCACATACATCTGAAACATGTATCAAGGGAGTGTCACACACTGTTTTACCTAGCAAGTAGCCTTCGCCAAATTCCCCCGCAGTCAGGCGTGCGTAGATCCCACTATTCTGGAAAATGTAGGAGTCGTGGGTACTGCCTGGAAACTTGGCCACTATATCCGTGATGATGTAGTTGGCATCGCAGATAACTTGCACATTTATGGTGTGGGTTGATTTTCGGTTTCTGTAGATGTACTCTGTGTCAGCAGGTGGGCAAATTGGAATGTGGGTGCCATTAATGCAACCGATGATGTTGGGGAAGGCGCTATTTGAAAGAACCATGTCTTTGTCCTGAGCAGTTCGGCGTGCATTTCAGGAAAGGTGATGTAGTGATTCATTCGCTGAATCATGGCCTCTAGGAACTTCCTAAAGAAGCGGGACAGGCAGCTCTGGGACACCCCACCTACCGTAGCAATGACACTCTGGTAACTGCCAGAGGCAAGCAGGTGTAGGCTACACAGCACCTGCACATGGGGTGGGATGGCGTGTGCCCTTGGGGTTGGATGCTCCAAAGTGGGTGCAGGTCCCTGATCAAGTCCAGGATGGTTTGGGGAAGTAGCCTGTACCTTTGTTGTATCTCTGCATCTGTGAGTTGGAAAAGGGTAATACTCTGTCTGTAGACCTGCTCCTCCCTTCTCCAGACCCTCTCTCCTTCTGCCTGTAGCCGTAGCCGCCTCGCAATCACATAGAATGCCGCCATTCTGGTCAAACTGTTGCATTTTGGGCCCATTTTTATAGCCAGCACCTGCTTACCACCTGCTTTCAATCCATGGTAAATACAGACTCTTAAATACCGATTTTCATGCAAAATCGGTATTTTAGAGGTTACCTACATCTCAAAATGCATTTTTACCATTTCTTATTTACCGATTCGTTAAATTTACCGATTCGGTAAATTTCCGACTCTGTAAATTTACCGATTCGGTAAATTTCCCGATTCGGTAAATTTACCGAATCGGTAAATTTACAGAGTCAGTAAATTTACAGAGTTGGTAACTTTACCGAATCGGTAAATTTACAGATTCTGTAGTTTTTTGAGCCCCTACATGCCGAAATGCAAATACCGGTCAGTAACGGCCGAAAATCTGTATTTTCGGCCGTTACCGACCGGTATTTGGCTACCTACATCTGGCCCAAAGACCATTATTATCTGGTCCTGGTGAGGTATCAGGTTGGAGGGAGGATGTGGAACAGCAGACTCAGCTTCTACACCCCCACCCGCCAACTCTGCTCCGCCAGCCTCGCCCTCGCCGCCATCCCCCGCATCCGACGAATGACCTCCGGTGGCAGATCCTTCTCCTTCCTCGCCGCCAAGACCTGGAACACCTTCCCTACCCACCTGCGGCAGACCCAAGACCTGCTCACCTTCAGGAGACTCCTCAAGACCTGGCTCTTCGAGCAGTAGCAGCACCCCCTCCTCTCAGCGCCTTGAGACCCTCATGGGTGAGTAGTGCGCTTTACAAATGCTTGATTGATTGATTGATTGATTGATATGTGTCATGTGCATAGAGTCCAAAACTTTATAGATTCATACAGTATTTGAATGTATAGAAAGATGTAACAGCAGTTAAGGACCCCCGGCAGTTGGATTGATTTGATATGTTTTCCCTGTATATATCAGCATAGTGTTAGGGGCTAGAGTAGTAAGTAGATGTCACATCGAACACAAAAACCCTTCATGGAACCTAAGTCGGTGAATTATATATATTAAAGTTCCTTGTTATCTAATCTTAGTAAAGTACCTGATTAGAAGGGGGATTAAAGAATAAAGGGCCAGATGTAGGTGATTGCATTTTACCGATTCTTAAATACCGAATTTTACCGAATCGGTATTTATGAGTCTGTAAATGCAATGTAGGTAAAAAATCGTTATTTTTTACCGAATCGGTAAAAATCGGAATCTGTCCTTCGGTATTTACCGAATCGGTATTTACTGAATCTGTATTTACTGAATCAGAATTTCCGATTCAATCCAATGGCCCTTTTGGCCCATTGGAATGAATGGGAAATACCGATTCGGTAAATACCGATTCGGTAAATACCGAATCCGAAACCAAAGAAAAGTGAAACTGATTCAGGCAGCCAATCAGGTGCCACCACCCTCCCCCTCCCTACCAGGAAGTGGCTACACAGGCAGCTGCAACTAATTAGAAGCTTCTGGAGAGGCAGTTGGAGCTGAGCTGATTCCCTGAGCAGCAGAAAGAGTTTTGTGCAGTTTTAAATTAGAAAAATGGCAAGCAGCACAGACAAAGATCAGCCAGAGAGAAATAGGAAACTGAAATTCAGCAGCATAGAGCTGCAGGTCCTTGTTGAGGAGGTGGTGAAGGAGTACAGAAAACTATTTGGCAGGCAGTCACTCACAGTGGCTGAGTCGGCAAAAAGGAACATTTGGCTGCACATTCAAGATAAAGTTAATGTAGTTGGAGTGACTCTTAGAGACATAGAGGACCTTAAAAAGAGGTGGTACGACCTCAGGAGCGTGACAAAAAATAATAATTTCTGAACACCACAAGCAGGCAAGCAAAACTGGTGGAGGGAAGAACCCAGCACTCCCCCTACTGACCTGGAGGAGATGGTGAGCTCAACCATAGAACCTGAAAGCTGCTGCGGACTGGGAGAAGTAGACAGCTCAGCCAGAGCTGCCAGCAGAAAAGGTAAGACGAATGCACAGCAATCCCCCCCACACCATCATCCTTCCCTTTACCCTATGTGGCTAAGTGAACTCCAGTCCAGTACAGCTAGCACTACACAGGAGCAATGCATTATGGGACATGTATTCAGGAAATGAAAGTCAATGTCATACAGCATAGCAACAAGCAAGTTAGGGAAATGATTCCAGACAGAATACAGCGCAGGCAACATGTACATTGTTCAAGTGAAAATTATTTAATTGTAGTAGCTGTGAGGCAGTAGCACTTAGCTAATGTACGCTCATATGTCCACAGGTGAGACATCTCGCAGGCGTTCCCGGGAGACTGAAAACACGGCACCAGAGAGAGATGGGAGTCAGGAGTCAGGTCCAAGTGCACAGAATGTATCAGAGGACACATGTGCACCAAGTACACAGCCACCATCCCAAGACACAGAAATGGCTCCAGAGTTACAGGCGTCCCCAGAATGTACACAATCACCTCTGTTACTGTCATCCCCAGAAATGCCAGCATCACTACCTGTGACAACACCTGCCACACAACAGAGCAGGAGGCATGTTGTTTCCCCACTATTGGAAATGGAGTCACCAGCAGGTGACATGGAGGGGGAAGACACACACACCTTGCCTGGTGAAGGTAGCACTGCCGCACTGCAGTCCAGTGCAGAGGTGTCCCGTAATGTTTCCAGACACCGCAGGCTCCTAGAAAGCAGTGTAGCTGCACGTGTGGAGGGTCCCAGTGTATTCCGTGGCCTGGAGGGGAGCATGGTGAAGATTCAAAGGATGCAGAGAAATGCCATCATGTCTGTCCAACGCCAAATGAGGACCCTAAACAACAATATGGAAGACATAGGGAAGGGCATCAGAGAAATAGTTGATGTCAACAAGGATATTGCAGCAGGGATGCATGATATGTCACAATCGGTGCAGCTTCTGTGCACCAAACTAGATAAGGAATTTGCATCAAGGGGCAAGGAGAAGCAGCGTGCGCAGCAACAAAATAAAGCCATCAACCGCCTGGCCACAGCCACTTCCCTGCTATGCAGGAGGTGCATAAACATGCAGGAGGGATTCATGCAAAATAGCAATGAGGTTATTAGGGGCATTGCTAGTCTGACCAGTGCTGTTGAGGTGCTGATAAATGCACAGGCAGCACACACTGCTGCTCTGGATGTGCCAGAGAGTGAAGGGAGCACAAGTAGGAGCAGCATGGCAAGCCACCTTGTCGTAGAAACACGGAGGAGCAGCAGACGCCAGGGTGAGGCAGCAGCCCAAATGCCAAGTGAAGACAGACAGCCACAAACATCGGGCACTGGTAGGCGTGGACGAAAATGAGTAATTCAGTTATTGGGGAAGTGACCCAGGACTAACATCTTTGAATGTATACTGTTTGAGTTGCACAATTGTACTTTTGGAACCTGCGTATTGACAAAATTAAACTACGTTGGGTGCATACTCCACCTGTCTGTGTCTCTTTACTTACTTAAAAGTAGTTGCGTGTGATCTCTTCCCGTCTGTGTCTGCCATCTGTTGGTATTGCAACTCCTGCAGTGTTGGGTGCAGGCAGTGCTTGTTCGTCATCATGGTCCTCATAATCTGATAATTCCACCTCGGTTCCCCTTCTTCATGGCAAGGTTGTGCAACATTGCACAGGTTGCAATTATCTTGCAGCAGGTCACAGGTGTGTACTGGCGTGCCCCTACACTTTTGTGGAGGCAGCGGAACCTGCTTTTCCACAGGCCAAATGTTCGCTCCACAATGTTCCTGGTGGATTTGTGTGCCCTGTTGTGTCGCCTCTGGCTGAAGGTTGAAGGGTTGAGGTAGGGTTTTAGGATGAAGGACCGGACGGCATATGCACTATCCCCTATTTAAAATGAGAAAAACGTTACACACATGCACACATTCACATACATCTGAAACATGTATCAAGGGAGTGTCACACACTGTTTTACCTAGCAAGTAGCCTTCGCCAAATTCCCCCGCAGTCAGGCGTGCGTAGATCCCACTATTCTGGAAAATGTAGGAGTCGTGGGTACTGCCTGGAAACTTGGCCACTATATCCGTGATGATGTAGTTGGCATCGCAGATAACTTGCACATTTATGGTGTGGGTTGATTTTCGGTTTCTGTAGATGTACTCTGTGTCAGCAGGTGGGCAAATTGGAATGTGGGTGCCATTAATGCAACCGATGATGTTGGGGAAGGCGCTATTTGAAAGAACCATGTCTTTGTCCTGAGCAGTTCGGCGTGCATTTCAGGAAAGGTGATGTAGTGATTCATTCGCTGAATCATGGCCTCTAGGAACTTCCTAAAGAAGCGGGACAGGCAGCTCTGGGACACCCCACATACCGTAGCAATGACACTCTGGTAACTGCCAGAGGCAAGCAGGTGTAGGCTACACAGCACCTGCACATGGGGTGGGATGGCGTGTGCCCTTGGGGTTGGATGCTCCAAAGTGGGTGCAGGTCCCTGATCAAGTCCAGGATGGTTTGGGGAAGTAGCCTGTACCTTTGTTGTATCTCTGCATCTGTGAGTTGGAAAAGGGTAATCCTCTGTCTGTAGACCTGCTCCTCCCTTCTCCAGACCCTCTCTCCTTCTGCCTGTAGCCGTAGCCGCCTCGCAATCACATAGAATGCCGCCATTCTGGTCAAACTGTTGCATTTTGGGCCCATTTTTATAGCCTGCACCTGCTTACCACCTGCTTTCAATCCATGGTAAATACAGACTCTTAAATACCGATTTTCATGCAAAATCGGTATTTTAGAGGTTACCTACATCTCAAAATGCATTTTTACCATTTCTTATTTACCGATTCGGTAAATTTACCGATTCGGTAAATTTCCGACTCGGTAAATTTACCGATTCGGTAAATTTTCCGATTCGGTAAATTTACCGAATCGGTAAATTTACAGAGTCAGTAAATTTACAGAGTTGGTAACTTTACCGAATCGGTAAATTTACAGATTCTGTAGTTTTTTGAGCCCCTACATGCCGAAATGCAAATACCGGTCAGTAACGGCCGAAAATCTGTATTTTCGGCCGTTACCGACCGGTATTTGGCTACCTACATCTGGCCCAAAGACCATTATTATCTGGTCCTGGTGAGGTATCAGGTTGGAGGGAGGATGTGGAACAATAGTAGTTGCAGGTCCTGACTCTTTTCTGTCATTAGGGGAAAAGAATGTAAGCCTTTGGTAAAGTACCTCACAATTCACAGAATCTAGTCTGGACCATTGTTTCTATTCTTCTTTTGTAAGCTGCACATCCTCTTAGATTGCCTCAATCAAAATAAGTGGCAATTTGTTCAAATTGGCCACAGAATGATCAATCATGGGAAATCATCTAATCTCTACTGGGTTTTGTCTATTTTTCCGATCATTGGAATATGCATCCTAGTAAAAACATCATCAGGGGCCAAATAGCTTGATTTTCTAATAGACTAGTCAATTTGTTACGGAACCTAGAACTAATTACAATACAATTTCTGTGAGTGGATTCTTATTGAAATTTTTCCGTAGAAAACGATGGTGAAAAGTCTACCACTCTATCATGACGCGTTAATCCAATATGGCGGATTTTTCAAAATGGCTGCCCATTATTTGAGATATAGGGTATAACTGTTTATATGCCCATGTGTGGTATAATTTTTTATGTTTTCGGTGACGGGAAAGTCAAAAATAACATCAAAAATTGTTTCTGATGACTATAATATTAAATAATCGCCGAATATGTCAGATAGACAAAGTTTGTATAATTTTTTGTTGACTTATATGACAAAGTGTGAAGGAACGTAAATATTACAATTAACTTTTGAAATAAAAAGTTTGCTATTGTTTGTGTTTTGTTTTGTAACTTTGTTGTTATTGTTTGTTTTTTTGTTAATCAAAAATGTTTCATTTATGTGTTCCAGGTTCTTGCGAGTTGCTGTGAGATACGGTGAAAATGGACGTAGAAAAGTGTTTCATTTGTGATGTGGTGTTTCAAGTAGATGACGATGTATCTGTACTCACTGAAAGAGGAGTGACTGGAAATCAAAAAACATGCAAGTAGAGAAAAATATCTAAGTTTCACATTTGTGTTGGGCAGAAAGTTCACAAGAAATGTAGAGCGCGTTTTATTAACTTGAAAACTCATTTCCAGGAGAAAGAATCAGATCCCACAACTTCTCGTGTTCTACGGTCGTGTGAAACCCCGTTTGATTTTAGAAAAACAAATATTTCTTTGGTACTGAGTTAAGTTTTGACTTCAGGGAGAGGAAAAAAAATGTGTGGTTTAATGCACGAACAGTTGAATTCCAATCATCAGTTTTACAAAAATGCAACAAACGCAATGATGAATGGGCAGACAAAGTTAAGAGACGTATTCAAAATGTGTCTGATTTACATGCTGTAGATGCATGCTACCACAAACAGTGTTCCGTCAATTTTTATACTGGAAAATTCATTCCTGGGCAGTTCACTGATAACCCTCCAATATCTTCAGGTCGACCAGAGGACTCAGTTCGCCAGGAAACTTTTCTTCAAGTAGTTATATACATGGAGGAAAATGATGAAGAACAAACTACTGTTAAAGAACTTGTTAATAAAATGCGAGAATTACTGCCAGAAGATAGCGAACCATACAGTTCGAAGTATATGAAACAAAAACTCAAAGAGCATTTTGAAGATGAAATCTTCATAGGAACAGTTGACTGCTGATGTCATTACTTTTAAAAGTACAGCTGCTCATGTATTGCAAGAGTACCACAGTCATAGCCATGAAGATGTTGAAGAGGATTGAAACAATCTCCTTATGGCAGCTGCTGAAATAATAAGAAATGATATTAAGGACATCCCTGTAGAACCAGAAATATATCCACCCATTGAAAACATGAGTATTGTTGACTATAATGTGAGCTATATTCCTGATTCGTTAAGGCTCTTATTATCAGCTTTTGTTACTGGTAAAACCAACAGAGAAAGAAAAGAAGCTTCTATAGGACAGGCAATTATGCAAGCTGTGCGCCCATGAGTCTTAGTTGCACCATTGCAGTTAGGGCTGGCAGTTCAATTACATGACAATACAAGCTTGAGATTTGTAGTTGAAGCAGCAAATCATATGGGACTCTGCAGCTCCTATTTAAAGGTTCTTCGTTTTGAACATTCAGCTGCAGCAGAAAGAGGAAATACTATATCTGTCCTTGTGGAACCTTCTGAAAGTCATCGGAAATTCGTTCAATATGCAGCTGATAATATTGATCACAATATTATTACAATAGATGGCCATGGTACTTTTCATGGGATGGGCATTATCGCCACTGTGACTCCAACTGGAAAATTTTCAACAGTCATTACGAGGGGGTTTCACATGACCGTAGAACACGAGAAGTTGTGGGATCTGATTCTTTCTCCTGGAAATGAGTTTTCAAGTTAACAAAACGCGCTCTACATTTCTTGTGAACTTTCTGCCCAACACAAATGTGAAACTTGGATATTTTTCTCTCCTTGCATGATTTTTCAATTCCAGTCACTCCTCTTTCAGTGAATACAGATACATCGTCATCTTCTTGAAACACCACATCACAAATGAAACAATTTTCTACGTCCATTTTCACTGTATCTCACAGCAACTCGCAAGCACCTGTACCACATAAATAAAACATTTTTGATTAACAAAAAAACAAACAATAACAACAAAGTTACAAAACAAAACACAAACAATAGCAAACTTTTTATTTCAAAAGTTAATTGTATTATTTACGTTCCTTCCCACTTTGTCATATAAGTCAACGAAAAAATAATACAAACTTTGTCTATCTGACATATTCCGCGATTATTTGATATTTTGGTCATCAGAAACAATTTTTGATGTTATTTTTGACTTTCCCATCCCTAAAAACATATAAAATGATACCACACATGGGCTTATAAACAGTGGTACCCTATTTCTCAAATAATGGGCAGCCATTTTGAAAAATCCGCCATAGTGGATTAACGCGTCATGATAGAGTGGTAGACTTTTCAGCATCGTTTTCTACAGAAAATTTTCAATAAGCACCCACTCACAGAAATTAGATTGCAATTAGTTCTAGGTTAGCCCATTATTTGAACTAATTTGACAAGACTATAATGGATATCTATGCTATGGTGCAGCTGTTATACATACCACAATATTTCTATAGATGAGGGCTAGATCTAGTGGAGTATATATATTGAAAATATATATAAGTATATTTTTTTGCCACACAAGCATTCTTAACTATGGGTCAATGTCTGTGCAGCTATATTGTCCCAAATAGTCATCATAGGAAATTATGGAGCTCGGCATCCGCATTCAAACCCCATGGTATCTCTGTTCCTTTCATGATGATCCATCTGGATGTCTGCTTGTCTCAGTAGAAGATCACGATCTCCACCCCTGATGTTCTGAGGGATGTGTTCCACTCCGTAGTACTTTAAGTTATCAAAGTTGCCACCATGTACATTCCAAATATGTTTGGCGATTGCATAAGAAAAGTCTTTATTCTTTGTAGCCCTCAGATGTTGCAGAATGCGCAGTTTAAATGTATTCACGGTGCTGCCTATGTATTCCTTATCACATTCACATTTTAAGGCATAGACCATAAGCGTGGTTTCACTGGTGATTCTTTCTTTGATGACCTTATGTTTGCCAGACATGTCAGTTTTCCGTTGATTCAAGCCGTAATGACATGCTTTGCATTTTGAGCTTTTGAAGAATCCTTTTGCTCTTAGCTATTGTGTTTTACTGCCCCCTCGATCACTTCTTTGATGATGGCTATGTGTGAGAATGTCACTCAAAGAGTGTGCCTTCTTATATATGATGTTAAGATGGCCTGAAGTAATTTCCTTTAGGTCATCATCTCTTCTTAGAATTTTCCAGTGATCTTGGAGTGTATCCCTTATTGCTATACTGGATGAGTTAAATTGCGTAATGTATCTTTTTTAGTTTCTGTCTGTATTCTCACCCTGTTCCATAGTTGTTCTCTTTGATAATATTAGGGCTTCTCTCTTCTTTTGTAAGGTTCTTGATTTAGTGTTATCTAACACTGTTACAGGGTATCCTCTGATTAGAAATCTCTGATACATCTCATCAAGTTGCAAGAGAAACTCCCCTACTTCTGAGCAATTACTTTGTGCTCTTCAGATTTCTCCATATAGAACACTCCATTTTAAACACTTGGGATGTGCACTGTTAGCTGATAAAATGCTGTTACATGAAGTTGACTTTCGGAAGAGTGTCGTACAGATCTTCTGTTTATTTATATAGACATGTATGTCCAGGTAATCAATCATTACTTTGCTGATATTGTACGTAAATTGGAGTTGAAAGGAGTTGTTATTGAGACTTTTGAGGAAGATGGTCAAATCCTCTGTGATTCCCTCCCATTTTAGAAACTGGTCGTCTATATAACATACCCAAAGTACAATATGCTCCATCAGATGTTTGTTTCTTTCTGACCAGATTTGTTCTGTTTCCCACATGCCCATGGTGAGTTTTGCATATGTGGGTGCAAAGAAAGTCCCCATTGCTGTACCTTTGCTTTGCTTGTAACACTTCTTGTAAAAAATGAAGACGTTATTCATGAGACAGAAGCGAAGCATTTCTACTGGCATATTGGTCTGTTGGAGTACATTCAATGATCTTCATCGAAAAAAGGATTCACAGGCTTTGGTCCAATCTTTATGCCAAATTGAAGTGTACAATGATACAACGTTAATAGTTATCATTGTATACTCATCTTTCCACTGTATGTTGGAGATCCTGTTTAGGAAGTCCATTGAGTCTCTGTTGTAAGATGGTAGATCTTGTACGAATGGGAACAGAAAGATATCCATCAATCTTGAGGTGTTTTCTAGTAAGGAACTGCAGGAGCTAATGATTGGACTTCCAGGTGGAGTGTCTAGGCTTTTATGTATCTCTCGTAGTACATATATCATTGGTGTCAAAGGATGTTTAATCAGTTGGTAGCCCAATTCATTCTCATCAAGCAATACATCTTGGTGCCAGTCCTGAAGCATCTTGTGGAAGGTTTTCTTAATCAGAGGCGTAGGGTCCCTCTTACGCTTTTCATAGTTGGATGGATCATTCAATTGGCGCTTGATTTCCAAGTAATATTTTGTTCATCCATAACTACAACATTTCCCCCTTTATCGGAGCGTTTTATTATGATCTTGTCATCCAATCTTAGATCATTCAGGGCCCATCTGTCATCTTGAGACATGTTTCTAAACTTGTCATATTTCCTTTTTCTTTCTTTGATGTAAATAGTATGCAATTCCTCTGTCATTAGTTCCTGGAATATATAGACTCTATTGCCCGCTGGTAATTGTGAGCAAAATCTTGACCTGGACTTACATTGGCTGTTGATAATTGAGTTTGTTGCAATCACTATGGTTTCACAGATCTGTGTGTTCGTCTTGTCCACTATATCCACTGGTATATTTGTGCCACTTTCAGACAATAAGCCATGTGCTGTTGTTAAAGGCACAAGATCGTTCAGAGTGAGTGGTGTTAGAGGTTCTTGGATTTGCTGTTCCACAATTCCTGTGGGCATTGAGGCGAAATATTTTTACAATTTCAATTTACGGCAGAAGAGGTATAGAGCTACCCTGGACATTGCCAAGTCCATGTTGATGGAAGGGCAGAATGTTAGTCCCTTGTTGAGTAGACTAAGATGCTTGTTAGTCAGTTTTTTAGAGGAAAGGTTAACAACCAGATTATTCTCATGATGTTGTGGTCTATCAGATGATAGTGGGATCTCTATTTCTTTAGATGTCTCATTTTTTTGGGTTTGTTTTTTTCATCTCCGTCTGGTTCTTTTGGTTAATTTTCCGTTTTCTGGGGGATGACTCTTCCTCTTCCCCGCGTCGTCATTCTTACCAGACGCATCTCCCCAGAAAATTCCAATCCCAATCTATTTGTTGGTAGTACTTCATCCCCTGAACTTACTTCTAAGCTCTCTGCGCTTGACATTCTAGCAGCTTCCTGATGTACTGTGACTGGTCTAGAACTCGATCCATTCATTGTTTCAAAGGTATGAACTCTTCCCGTGGCCTAATCTATTTTATCATGCTGAAACTTTCGTATTTTCTTATTCAGTATCTCTTCCTCATGTTTATTCAATTTCTTTTCCATATCCTCAAAAAAAGATATATATACATGTACATACAAACAAAACAAAACAAAACTAAATACATCTTCAACACTGTAAAAGAGCCAGCTAATCCCGAGCATGTAGCCCCCCATCCCTGCCAGACAGAAGCTATGTAATGAACAAAATTCTTTTTTCCTTGAAAAAATCAAAAAAATTCAGGATTTCATTGACTCTAACAATGGGAATGTGGGGGAATCAAGCGATACAAAAGGGGATGCTGGACCGAGCATTTGAGCAAATCAAACACTCACCCCCAGTCAACTGATCTGGGTTTAATCCATCACCATTCTTTAGCTCACTCAGCCACCCCAGTTCAGACATGGCCATATGAAATCAGTCTGACCCTGTGCCTCATGGGAACAGTCCAACCCGAACTGCCAACCCATGTCTTCCCTGGACCGGAACCAGGCATCCTGGGACCGGTTTCAGATTCATAATCCTCATCAGCCAGGTTATCTTGAATCCAGTGGCCAAGTGAGCAAGGGACTCACTTCTGAGCATACCCTGCCACACTTAGGGCGAACAAAGCGTTACAAAAGGGGATGATGGATGGAGCGTTTGAGCAAATCAAACAATCACCCCCAGTCAACTGATCTGGGTTTAATCCATCACCATTCTTTAGCTCACTCAGACACCCCAGTTCAGACATGGCCATATGCAAATCAGTCTGACCCTGTGCCTCATGGGAACAGTCCAGCCCGAACAGCCAAGCCATGTCTTCCCTGGACCGGAAGCAAGCATCCTGGGACCGGTTTCGGATTCATAATCCTCATCAGCCAGGCTATCTTGAATCCAGTGGCCAAGTGAGCAAGGGACTCACGTCTGAGCATACCCTGCCACACTCAGGGCGAACAAAGCGATACAAAAGGGGATGATGGATGGAGCGTTTGAGCAAATCAAATGCTCACCTCCAGTCAACTGATCTGGGTTTAATCCATCACCATTCTTTAGCTCACTCAGCCACCCCAGTTCGGACATGGCCATATGCAAATCAGTCTGACCCTGTGCCTCATGGGAACAGTCCAGCCCGAACTGCCAAACCATGTCTTCCCTGGACCGGAAACAAGCATCCTGGGACCGGTTTCGGATTCATAATCCTCAACAGCAAGGCTATCTTGAATCCAGTGGCCAAGTGAGCAAGGGTCTCACGTCCCAGCATACCCTGCCACACTTAGGGTGAACAAAGTGATACAAAAGGGGATGATGGATGGAGCGTTTGAGCAAATCAAACACTCACCCCCAGTCAACTGATCTGAGTTTAATCCATCACGATTCTATAGCTCACTCAGCCACCCCAGTTCAGACATGGCCATATGCAAATCAGTCTGACCCTGTGCCTCATGGGAACAGTCCAGCCCGAACAGCCAAGCCATGTCTTCCCTGGACCGGAAACAAGCATCCTTAGACCGGTTTCGGATTCATAATCCTCATCAGCCAGGCTATCTAGAATCCAGTGGCCAAGTGAGCAAGGGACTCACGTCTGAGCATACCCTGCCAAACCTAGGGTGAACAAAGCGATACAAAAGGGGATGATGGACGGAGCGTTTGAACAAATCAAACACTCACCCACAGTCAACTGATCTGGGTTTTATCCATCACCATTCTTTAGCTCACTCAGCCACCCCAGGTCAGACATGACCATATGCAAATCAGTCTGACCCTGTGCCTCATGGGAACAGTCCAGCCTGAACTGCCAAGCCATGTCTTCCCTGGACCGGAAACAAGCTTCCGAGGACCGGTTTTTGGCATTCCAGCCGTCTTCAGCCCGGCTTGCTTGAATCCAGTGGCAAAGTGAGCAAGGGACTCACGTCTGAGCATTCACTGCCACACTTATGGCGGCCTAAAGCGGTACAAAAGGGGGTGCATCAAGCAACCGGCCTAGATGCCACACATAATACATTTGTTTTCGTGACATTTGTTAGATGGGTCATTCTTAGGGCGGTCTTTTCCCCAACTTTTTGCCTTTTGCCTCCCATTGTTGTTGATTCTTTTTGTTGGCCCTAGGACTCTGAGCACTTGACCACTGCTAACCAGTGCCCCTAAACATGTTGACCTTGGTGAATACCTGATTGGCATATTTGTTGTACTGATAAGACCCTTGTACAGTGGTATACCATATATACAGGCCTGTACTTCAGATGCTACTAGTGGGGTGCAGCAAAATGTGTGCCACCGACAGAAGTAGCCTTTCAAACCTGTCTCAGTCCTGCCACTGCAGTGCTTGTGTGTGTAGTGTACTGCCACTTCGACTTGGCATTTAAAACTACTAGCTAACCCTTAAGCACCCTTTTTCTTACATATGTCATAGGGGAGAGGTGGCTAACACTTGCATCTGAAAAGCCTATGTTATGTTATGTTAATTTCGATTTATAGGGCTGCGTAAAAAAATGGATCCTTATGCACTTCAGAGAGTTGCTTTGAAGTCACCTCCTACATCAAGGGCACTTTTGGGTCTCTGAAGCCCTAACATCAGACACTTCTGGATCTTGAACTGAACCGCTGTCAGAAAGACAGCTTAAAGAAATCTACTGGACTGCTTTTCTGGAAGGACTGTTTTTCTGCTTGTTGCCCTGCTGCCTGCTGCTCCCTGACTCTGCTGGAAGAAGAGCTTGGCTCTGACGCCCCTCGATTGATCTCCAAGGGCTTGCTAGCTTGCCTCCAGTTTTCAGAAGTATCAGCAACAGAAATGACTTCCTACAATTCTGCTGGTGCTGCTGTACTCTCCCTTCTGTGAGTGCTACCATTGCCTGAGGTGCCTCCTCCAAGCTCCGGGCCTCAGAAGCGGGTTCTGCAGCTGTTTTCATCATCTACAGCTCCTGGGCCCCTGAAATTAAACTTTGGACTGTTTGAGACCACAAACGGACCTCTTTGCACTGGGATTGTGTTGTTTTCTTGAATAATTAGCACTAACCACCGCAGCATTGCCTCATCACACAGCAAGCATCACCGCCTATGATGGTGAGGCATCGTCTGTCATCCAGTATGCCTGGCCGACTCTTCACACCTGCAGTTCCATTGCTAGCGATGCTCTACTTGCTCCTGGCGACTGACTCCCCTGTGAACAGTGCTCTTGGCTCAGCTTGAGAAGGTAAAACTTCAGTGGGACCTGTTTGGAACTCTATTATCCGACCCTCTCTCGATTGCGGTCTGCCTGGACTTTAGATTTACCCCGGTCTAGCAAAACCTAAAGTAACCTTTTAGAGCTATTGACTTCTAAGCACTGTTTTTGGTTTTATTCGTTAAACATTCATAACTCCGGTTCTGCTTATTGGAATGGGTTTGTCATTTTGGTCTTGTTTTATTCATAAAAATATAATCAATAGTTTTGCCAAAACACATATCTGTACATTTGTAAAGGGAGCGGCCAAAGTGCTTTAAAAAAGTAAGGGAACTGTGATGCTGTTCACAGTGGGGACGGCTTGTGGAGGCATGGGGAGGTGTCAAAGGCATAGTAAAAAAAATATTCTGTACATTTTTTCGGTCTTTTATCTTCAGGTATGAACATATAAAATAAAATAATACACAGCTTAAATGTAAAATAAATGCAACTTAATCAGTGGTAAATGTTATGAAACTTCTATTCGCTAATGCACTGCAGCGTTTGTGTCTAACCAGATAACCACAAACTGAATCCTGGATGGAGCAGTGGAGAATAGTTAGGGGCTAAAACAGGCCCATGCAGCACTGCAGCTCAGGGGCCTGTGTTATGCCCCTTTAAAAAGCACACACTTCATAGCTCTAAATACACTATTGACTCAGCATAACCTCAAACATTTTTCTAAAGATTTGTTTGTGAGGAATTTCTCCAATATTAAAAGGAAAGAGGTTTGGTTTGTCCTTTTTAGGTTGAGACTGGGCAGCGCATTCGCTTCTTTGCGAGGCATGCTGTATTAAGGTATGGAGTTGAAGCTCCACCCACTCTCCGCCCATATTTTTCATTGGCTTGTGTCATTGTCCACTGTAAACAGTGTTTTTTTATTGGTCAATAGGTTTAGCAGTCCGTCCTTAGTACCGCCTGAGCTTGTTTAGTAACCTCTCATGAGGACACCCCATGTTACATGTTGGTAAGCTTTTATTACAGTCTACAAGCTCTATTTTCTCAAATAGCTTTGCCCTGCCAGCTGTTGCAGGCTGGACACGCTCTCTCCTAATGCTATTTTTCTTCTTTATAGCACAAGCGCCGATCATGTTTGCAATGCAAAAGATCTCGCATTTGCAAGAGTTTTAGCTATTGGCATGGTAAATGATAATGCCTTTGATTTATCTGTTTTAAAAACAACACATAAATAAAAAAGCATTGTCATTTACAATGCCAATAGCTCAAACTCTTGTAAATGCGAGACCTATTGCATTGCAAATGATTTTTTTGGGGATGCAATAAATCATATTACCGTTGTATATTCAAGTTTTAAATCGGGAAAAAAAACAAATGTGAAAAAATATATATTAATAAGTAAGATGAGGCAGTTAAAAGATTTTGCTAAATTTAACATCCGTGCTTTTATCGAAATATGTCTTCGTGGTATGCAAGGGATTCAGGAAGAACCAATCATAAATAACAGTGCAACTGACACTATGCTAGCACAACTGTTCTTGTATATGCTAGCGCTTGACTTGGATTGTGCCTTTAAGGGTAAACTTTGAGTTACTAAGGCTTGAAGTAACACAATCCCAAGAATTATTTTAAGTCTATACATGAAAAACAGATTGTTGCATTAGATGAAATAAGAAATAATGTTTTAGCTTTAAAACTAGAAACACAATAGTTAAATGGGATATTTAGATGAACTCATTTGCTGGCTGTAGCAGTAGCTGTTTGTGACTCAGCGATATTTTTCTAGTTTTGATGAAGATGTTTGTGTAGAATTCCCCGTTTTCAAGGGAGAATTTCGGAGCCGATGAAAGGAAGGCTTGAGGAAACATGAACAGCCATAAAATGTGTTTACCTCTCTACATTTATAAAATGTTGTTGCACAACAAGGTGTTTTTTATATATCTAGAGCAAAGTGAAATGAAAGGATTTTCGTTGATAGAAGTCCCGGGGGTATGGTGGGCATTAATTTATCTCTTGTCCTATATCTTGGAAATCTTGCTAGTGGGCACTACTTGTACCATATTAAGCCGAAACACAGAGGTCTTGATTCACCAATATGTGTGTCTCATTCTTGTAGTTCTCGAGACTTACCAATGACATTTAGGAGTAAGCGAGGAGTGTTCATGACTCACGCCTGCAATTCTGAAAGACAACAAGAGTAAGCTACAGCAGAAACTTTGTGAATCGAAAAAGAATATGTAAGTAATTTCTAAAACAGAGTTATTTTCTACAGAGGCAGCAACATCGTGATGGATAAAAATGGATTATCTAGTGTCACCTACTTGTTCATTTCATTTAATCCTTTTTACATTGTTGTTGCCTTATTGCAAAGACCTAAATTTAGTGTGCAGAACAGTTTAATAAAACCTACAAAATATAATTCAGCCCAAATTGCTTGACCGCATACCTTTCGGATGAGACCCCAGCAGCCTGAGACCAGTGAGGTCACAATGAGATCGGGATAATAACTTCACGTAAAGAAATTCACTTAGAAATAAGGGGATCATGAAACCCCTACTTTGGAAGGGAGGCTGTGTGCCACTGAGCAATTCTGTGTAACAGAAAACATTTAAAATGTTGTTTAGAGCTCTTTGGCTGTGATCGAATACCTCAGATATACGAATAGAAAACAGCAGCAGCTGCTGCAAAAATAAAAGTATGGGGCAGAGCAGGGGCAAATATTGAAGAAAAGGCACTAACCTGATTTTCCCGCAGCCACTCCTTCTTTCTTCCTGAAGTCCATGGGCCTTGGGCCAGCACATGCTCCCAGGCTCCCCACCCAATCCAGACACTGCTCTCATGCTGTGAGATCAGCACCTGGATTGGTCTGAGTGGCCTGGTTATGTGCTCACGACGGGACTGGGAGCATGTGCCCTTTCTCGAGACAGTTGTCAAATACAGTTGGGTGGAGAAATTCTAAGTGCGCATGTCAGTTTGACCGGCCTAAGACGCCCGGCCGAACTGACATGTCCACTTACAGGGACCGTCCACTGATCTTCTCAGGCCCTGACCAGTGTTGAGAAGATCACCTTGCCCCTTATAGACTCAGCAGCATTGGCTGCCTGTTAAAAATAAAATGATAATAAAATTGTTTTATCATATTACTATTCATTCTCAGTGGAGCACCACTCCTCCACAACTGAAGAGGTGCAGCCGCTGCTAGAAAAGTAAAGTGGAGTTGTGTAGCATTGAAGCAAATAGAGCAAGAACATGTAAAAAGTAGGGACAGTGGATGAATGGAGAGATGGATGGATTTATGGAAAGAATGGCTGGGAGATGGGTGGATGTATGATGGATGAATGGTTGGCTGGCTGGACAGACGGATGGATGGATGCAGGGAAGAGTGGTTGGCTGGCTGGAAAGAAGAGTGGAAAGAAGTATTGATGGATGGATAAAATGATGTATGGGAGGATGGAAAGAAAACCAGATGATGGGATGAATGTATGGAAGGAAGCATGGATGGATTTAGAGAACATGAGAGAACAGTGGGTGGATGAAAGAAGAACAGGCAGGGTGATGGTTAGAGGAAAGAAAGGAGTGATGGGGAAATAGACGACAATAATGGAGGGAAGAAAAGAGGGATATGTGGGTAGAAATAAATAGGAAAAGAAGGATGGATGGATGGATGGCGAGAAGGAATGGGGTATGAAGGTTTGATGGAGAGAAGGAAGGAAAGGGGGATAACAATAGACAGAAGAACGGATAGAGAGATTATAGAGAAAATAATGAACAAGAAAATAAAAGAAAGATGATGGATGGAATAAAGAAGGATACAAAGAGAGTGGGTGATGGATAAAAGAATGATAGGAGAAAGATAGGATTGTGCCAGGGAAATAAAGAGGAATGAAAGTTGGAAAGAAGAGGGTATGGAGGCATGGCTATTTGCTAAAAAACATGCAATGAAGGATCATGTCGAAATTTTATGAAAAGGACAAAAGAATATGTTACAACCAAAAGAAGTTCATTGGTAGCCATGAGGTGTATTCAAGTAAAAGGTTTATTTAAGCTTAGTTACAGGTTAGATCAAGGTGATGAGTAGAAGATGTAAAGTAGAGTAGTTCAGCCCTACCAGGATCAGCATCCGTGCTGCTCAGCCCACACTCTCCAACTGTCTCTCTCTCCACTCCACCAGGCACTCCAATATTCCACTCCCTCATCAAGCATTCTAACATTCCACATACACATAAAATGCATACTGGCTGAGCAGCAGGGAATGGGGTAACCAGGGAAAGGATGATTCATTCGAAATCAAGGTATAACAGAATAACTATTGTGATTCCGTTTGGAATGAAGTTTAAAGGGAGAGGTGTGGCGCCGCGGCCAGGGCGACTGACGCTGGAATCTGGGGACCACGGTTCGATCCCCGGCTCCGGCGGCAGGTTAGCCCAGCACCATGTGACTCTGGGCAATAGCTCGCTTAATCTTCCCGACGGCCCCCAGCGCCTAGAGACCCTTACGGGTGATTGTGCGCTTTACAAATGTGGACTTTACTTTACTTTACTTTACTTTACCCTAATTTTATGTATTGGGAGGAAAATTACAGTAATGATTTAATATTAAAAATGAGGCAAAACTAACATTGGAACTGTTTGTACTGGGTATATGAGTTTAAATTTGATTTTTTTCAAAAGCTTATATTAGCCGTACACAAGTGTGGGGAGGACTTTCCTTAATCTAAGGTGAAGCTAATTAGTTTGATGTTGGATCAGTGCTCGAGGAGGAGCATTACCACTACAGCACCACGAATTTTGTAAAAAAAAAAAAAAGAGTTGTTCAATAGGAAGGTGGAACTAGGAGTCGGCATCCTGGCAATTAGCTTCCTAGTCTCAGCTCCATGATTAGCCATACTAGAAAGCATGACCACCTGGATCAAAAACATATCTCCTGTTGCTGTTCACACACCAGGAATCAAATTGTGCCAGTGTTTAATTTGAGCTAGGGGTTCCTGGTGCTCGGCACCGGCAGCACCAATGAGAGTCTGCCCTGTGAGATGAGCACAACAGTTGTTTATTAATTGAATTTTCATTAAAAATTATTAATACCTGCAATCAAGGCCATTCTTATAACTTTGAGGGTCTGGAGTAGTTAGAAGTATCACAACTGTAGGACTGTGATGGTAACCAGTCTTGTTTAAGTCTAGGTTTAAGGATTTATAGAGCGAATGGCTATCCTTTGGCATCCCAGCGCTAATTGTGAAGCAAGACGGGAGTTTCAGCAGATATTTTAGGGGAACAGACATGTTTTTAGTCTCTTTTTGAAGGTTGTTTCGTTCTCAATCATGCGCAGCTCTGGGTCCATACTGTTCCACATCTTAGGAACTAGGTGTTTGAATGACGTTCCACCCCATCTGGATCTCTTGATTCTTGAGGTTTTCATTAAGAACTTTGATCCTGACCTGAGATGCTGGCGTGGTGAGTACTGGGAGATCAGGTCTCACACCAGCGCAGGACCTTTCCCGTGCATAGCTCTGTGGGCCAGACAGAGAGACTTGAAGTTAATCCTGGCACTGACCGGAAGCCAGTGTAGCTCTCTGAGGGAAGACCTTACTGACTGGTGTTTGGGTATCTTAAGGAGCAGTTGGGCTGCCGCGTTCTGTACTGTTTGCAGCCTGTCTGTAACATATTTGGGGAAACCCAGATATAATGAGTTCCCGTAGTCAAGCCTTTAAACCACTAAGGCTTGAACCACTGTCTTCCTAGATTTTTCTGGGAGCAGGCTCAATATTTTTGTAATCATTCGGAGCATCCCAAAGCAGATGTTTGCCAGTTTTTTTGCTGGATCTCCATCGTTAGATTCTGGTACAGCCACATTCCTACATTTTTTATAAAGGTTTTGAGTGAGTCGGGTACCCCATTTGATGGCCAGGGGATCTCTGAGCTTGAGTTTAAGTTACTGCCCAGGATCATGAGCTCTGTTTTACCCCCATTTAGCTAAAGGCTGCACTCGGCCATCCAGGACCCGATTTTTTCCAGGCAAGGGGCAAGTTGCCTGTGGTCCGAGTTGATAGATTCTGAGATTGAGACCACTAATTGTGTGTCATCGGTGTACGACACCATGAACAGTACAACATTTGTTACAGTAGTTGGCAGAGCTGACGGTGGCAAGGGTCAGTGCATGTGGAAGTGACCACCTGATGAGGGCCCGGGCACTTACGTTCTTTACAATTATAGTATTGAATAGTATCTGTTTTGCCTCACCCTCCTGGAATTATCGACCACTTCACTTGAAAGTGACTTGATAAACTTGAGTGCTTAATTTTACCTCATCAGCTATATACCACAGGGTCTGCATTCATTCTTTTACAATAAAGTCGAATTAAATAAATGCTATGAGGGGATCGACTGCTACAGTTAACAGCTTCTGATTCTAATGGTGTCAAATAATGCTCCATTAATAGGGCACACTTACAAGGTCGATATATCTATCATTAAACACACACAAACTCGCCAATTAACAAAGACACGCTTTCAATTGTAAGAAGCATACCGCTTGCATTCAACAATGTTTGATTAATATTCTAGCACTTCCAAAGTGTGATGTTCCACACCATAGTGTTAAACCCTTACAGGCGGCTTCCCCTATGGATTTAAAACATTCATCCAAACGTGGCATATGTTTCCTGTAGAAGACAGAGTTTAGGCTCTGAAATGGGATGTTAATGAAAAGAAAAATAACAGTTAAGCCCACAATTCTTTTGATGGCCTCAAGTCAATGCACAAAACCACAGAATGTACATGTTCTCCCTTGTTTCGAGGTGTACACAATTCCAGTATATACAAAATAAGCTTGTATTCTTATTTAGTGATGTGAATTGTGAACACAAACATCTGTATAGGGCACAATTTGCACCCACACATCTGAAATAATATTACCTCATAATTCATGATTATGGTAATAGTAATCACCACCAATTTTCACAGGACAATGAGCAATATTTCACCAGGACAATGCACATATACCTTAAACACTCTGTTTCCTTCAAAAGTGTACTACTATCTGCTAATGGTTGAAGAGGAACAAACCCCTGAATACCTTTCCCTAAAGAAAATGTAATTGACGTACTGAATACAAAAACTTACATTTATAGCTTTCTTTAAAAAGGAAAAACTATAGTTCGACAACACAGGTTGTTCTGAATAATTCTCTGACTAGCTTGTAGCTGTAGGCGTTGAAGACATTTGTTGATATTATTTTTTTAGTTTTGACTGGGCTGTCTGTGTAACATTATTCCTTTACAGTTGGGAATTAGGTAGCTGTTGAAAAGAGTGCTCAGGGAAAACAGGAACATCTATAAAAATGTGTTTACATCTTACCATTTATGTAACTTTGTTGCAGAACAAGACATTTTTATATCGAGAGGAATGCAGAATTAAAGAACTGTGATTGATCTAATTATTCTGTAAATATTTAATCATCATCCCTTGAAACCACCTTTTGCAAATTTGAGTAGCAATAGCTACTAGTATCGTATTTAGGACAATTGTAGTGTAAGTTTTAGATGCGGGTGTGCAACCATTACTTAATGCTGCTTCGGGGTGTAGAAATTCGGGAGTACACAATTTGCTCCCAAATCCAAATTGAATTCCAGGATAGGGAGATTTCATACATTTTGTGCTTGATTTCATCGGGTCATGGGCCGTGTAAACCAGAATTGCTTGTCATTTGCATACATGATATGTAGCAATATTTACCTGCTACAAATCATTGGGAACATTTCTGTGTGGGGTGCAGTTTATGCCCAACTTGTAAATCCTATTTCAGGCACAAATAGGAATACTGTCCTAATTGTAATGAAGGTGTCAGTTGAGAAGCAAAATATGTAAGATTGGTTCAGTTATTTTCTTCTGAGGCAACACCAAAGCCAAGGATGAACCTGCACTGCTGGTTGGTACAGTGGGAAGGTTCCATTTTTTCCTTTGCACATCTTCTACGGCATTACAAAACACAATCTATATGTAACGCATCAGTTGCACTGTGTCAAAAAGGGTAGTCTATCCCAAAATGCTATACCGCTTTTGCCATGAACGGTTAATGCAAGTAATCATATACATTTTGCAGTCCAGCGAGGTGAAACGGATGTAGGAATAATTGTGTACATCTCATTCAGATAGTGAAAGAGAATTTAGAAATGTAGGCTAATGGTGATGAATCTCAAGGGTGGCTGGGATGAAATCCCTGCATTCAAATTAGAATGAACACTTTAACTTTGGAGTAGGAGTAAAACCGCCAATATGGTTTTTGTAAGAGTAGAAATAATGGTGTAATGAAGGCAAAAAACTACAACAAATGTAACAATGAGACGTTTTCAAATAATCAAGTAATGATGTATGCTGTTCAATTACATTTAGAAAGTTACATTGAAGTATGTTTGAGGCCACGTAGAAACGTAAGAAATGAACACATTTAAATCCAATGAACTAAATTGTTAAATAATATATTGATTGGAAAAAGGAAAATGTTTAAAATATAAGCAAATATGAAGTGGATAGGAATTTTGATGCAATAGCGACACCTGAGAAGTAGTTTTGAAAAAATAACATCCAATGTAAATATTATATTTATGGGGGAAAAAACAACGGTATTATTCAATCCTTTATAAATTATTTTTGTCTTCGGATTTTACTACGTAGGAGTTATAGAAATGCATCTGTCTTTTTCAGAGAATTGCATCCAACTCTAGAAACTGTTTGCATTCTAGTCTTAGGATGAAACAGAGAGTTAGCAGTTCAGATGTACGGTAAATTGAATGAAGGATGTTATGTACTAGATAATGACTGTTGTTGATTGACTGGGTTTGAGCCCTAGTCAAGCAGCAACCACAGTCCTTGTCAGCATAAGTCACAAGCAAATCCCAAATTAACCTCTGCTCAACCCCCTGATAGCTTGGCACAGAGAACGTGTAAAGTATTTGTGCAACACTTCAAACAATAAAACAGTGAAAACACACCATGACAGGAGTCAACAACAGGAATAGATAAATAGAGTGAATTTTAATAAATAAAACAATACTAAAATGACAAAAATTCAATTAGTAGACCCGGAGATATTGAACTTTAGATTGCTTAGAGAAAAATAACGCCAAAAGGCATACAGCACCGGCAGTGGATAGCTGGTCATGCCGGACTGGGATAAAGTCATTAGCTCAGGCCGACTGCGATGGAGTGTGTGTCAGCTACAGGGAAACTGTTAGACCTGCTTGCTGAACAGAGTACATTAAATCCTGGGTTGCGGAGCCTTGTGTGGCTCTGCATCGAAGATGTGTTGTGCAGCTCAGGCGATGCTTTGGTTCCGAGATGTGGCAAGGCTGTGGTGTGAGGTCCTGTTGTGTCGACATCAAGGATGCCATTGCGTGGGCTTGCATTGCGAAGTGCAGCATTGGGGATGAGGAATTCGGTCAGGGGGGTGCATTGGTACTAAAGAGCTGTAATGCTGCGATGTGAAGTTCGGCATCGTCATCGAGCCTGCCGATGACGAGAAATGCGATGCTCTGCACCAAAGATGCATCGCACCATGGCGGTTCTAAAGGTGATGCGGGCTGCTGGGGAGAAGATTGTCTTTTTGAAGGGTCCAATCAAAGCAGAAGGGGAGATACATTTGTCCTGCTCAGGGAGGGCTGCACCCTACAGCAGAGATGATGCATCAGTTCTGCTGGATCCACATGAGCCTGAAAACCACCTTAAGCCAACTTCCCAGGGTCTACAACTGGGGTAGCACCACTTGGCAGGGTAGACTCACAAATGGAAGAATCTAGGTGCAGATGCAAGTTTGTTGGAAGTCTGTTATGGCCCTGAGGCTTCATGTCAGGAGGCCACAAACTAGTACTTGGAGTCACTCTGGGGTAGAGAGACGCTGCTATTGTTAACGAATCGCATACATTGTGTAGTGATTTCCCATCTGGGCCCACTGTTGTTCTCCCTCAGCTTTGCATATTATACGTTTTAGGCTGCCTCTGCTTTGTACAGCCACACATAATACATTTGTTTTCGTGACATTTGTTAGATGGGTCATTCTTAGGGCGGTCTTTTCCCCAACTTTTTGCCTTTTGCCTCCCATTGTTGTTGATTCTTTTTGTTGGCCCTAGGACTCTGAGCACTTGACCACTGCTAACCAGTGCCCCTAAAGATGTTGACATTGGTGAATACCTGATTGGCATATTTGTTGTACTGATAAGACCCTTGTACAGTGGTATACCATATATACAGGCCTGTACTTCAGATGCTACTAGTGGGGTGCAGCAAAATGTGTGCCACCGACAGAACTAGCCTTTCAAACCTGTCTCAGTCCTGCCACTGCAGTGCTTGTGTGTGTAGTGTACTGCCACTTCGACTTGGCATTTAAAACTACTAGCTAACCCTTAAGCACCCTTTTTCTTACATATGTCATAGGGGAGAGGTGGCTAACACTTGCATCTGAAAAGCCTATGTCCTGCCCTCACACAAATCACTGATTTACCACCCCCTGGGTTAGCCTGGCAGACAGGGCTGCGTAAAAAGAATTGATCCTTATGCACTTCAGAGAGTTGCTTTGAAGTCACCTCCTACATCAAGGGCACTTTTGGGTCTCTGAAGCCCTAACATCAGACACTTCTGGATCTTGAACTGAACCGCTGTCAGAAAGACAGCTTAAAGAAATCTACTGGACTGCTTTTCTGGAAGGACTGTTTTTCTGCTTGTTGCCCTGCTGCCTGCTGCTCCCTGACTCTGCTGGAAGAAGAGCTTGGCTCTGACGCCCCTCGATCGATCTCCAAGGGCTTGCTAGCTTGCCTCCAGTTTTCAGAAGTATCAGCAACAGAAATGACTCCCTCCAATTCTGCTGGTGCTGCTGTACTCTCCCTTCTGTGAGTGCTACCATTGCCTGAGGTCCCTCCTCCAAGCTCTGGGCCTCAGAAGCGGGTTCTGCAGTTGTTTTCATCATCTACAGCTCCTGGGCCCCTGAAATTAAGCTTTGGATTTTTTGAGACCACAAACGGACCTCTTTGCACTGGGATTGTGTATGTTTTCTTGAATAATTAGCACTAGCCACCGCAGCATTGTCTCATCACACAGCAAGCATTTACCGCCTATGATGGTGAGGCATCGTCTGTCATCCACTATGCCTGGCCGACTCTTCACACCTGCAGTTTCATTGCTAGCTATGCTCTACTTGCTCCTGGTGACTGTCTCCCCTGTGAACAGTGCTCTTGGCTCAGCTTGAGAAGGTAAAACTTCAGTGGGACCTGTTTGGAACTCTATTATCCGACCCTCTCTCCATTGCGGTCTGCCTGGACTTTAGATTTACCCCGGTCTAGCAAAACCTAAAGTAACCTTTTAGAGCTATTGACTTCTAAGCACTGTTTTTGGTTTTATTCGTTAAACATTCATAACTCCGGTTCTGCTTATTGGAATGGGTTTGTCATTTTTGTCTTGTTTTATTCATAAAAATATAATCAATAGTTTTTTAACCTGTGTGGAATATTGTTGTGGTGTATTCATTGTGTTACTGTGTGTGTTGCACAATTACTTTACCAATTGCCTTTGTAGATAAGCCAGACAGCTCTGTTCCAAGCTACCGGAGGCTAAGCACATGTTATCTTACAGTGCATCTAGCTTACCCAGAGTGTTAGTTCCTGTCTGGCCTGTGTGCATACCTCAGCCAACCAGGAGTACCATAAGGTTGCCTGGAATACATAATAACATGGTGTACTGTTTCCTTTGCTCTTGCCAGCAGCAGCTTCTAATGTTTTAGATATAACATGGTAACAGAGCTGTGGCTTTAAAATAAAGTAGTTTTTATCATATAAACTGTGGCTTGTCCTCTTGGGGACAGAGAGGAGAATTCCGGCAGAGGGACCTGTCCTGGAATGAACAGATGCAGAGTCTGACATGCAGCCTTGCGTAAACTGAGTTCATACTCATTATGCGGACCACCTAACTACACAACCATGTATGGGGTCTGTTGTCAATCTGAGAGATCACTTATATAGCCCTATGTCCTGAAAGTAAGGGTAGACCTAGACAGATAAATATTTTGCCGTGATGGGGACAGCCTGATAGTAATGCCAATTGCTTTGTTTAGTTTCATCTGCCTAGTGATTGCAGCACATTTGCTCCACAATAAACTATGATTTCAATAAATGTATTGTAAACTTTCTTCATGTCATTCTTATGTTTACTTAGAGCGTACATGAGTGACAGATGAAAGGCAAGGATCTGTATGAGGGTTATGTTTTAGGTTGCCAAAATTACCTATTACTCTGGGAATTTTAGGAGTTCTGGTGAGGTCCTTCGAACTAACCAGGATTTGAGCAGAGAGACACTAATGTTGTAGAGAGACTCAGTCCCGACATGCTGATGCTCTGTCATCCCATGGCACAGTTCTGCTTTACCAGCAGAATCCCTGCAAAAATGTTATGTATGTGGTACTTTGCTCATGAAAATGGTTACTATCTATAATACAGAAGATGAAGTTATAATTGGACACAAGGAAAAAAGGAGGGTGTGTGGGAACACATTGATTGTCTGATCTATGTTGGTTAAGTTTCTGTATTATAATTATCAATCAGAATATTAGATGCATAAGATCTTAGAAAAATATAAAATGTATGTGGTGTATGGGATAATGGGATTGGGTCTGAATAAGGCTTGTTATGAATGGGGAAAAGGAAGTTGATTATAGGTGGTTGTAATATATTGAAAAGATTTGAAACACAACAGAAGAAGAAATAAATCACAAATGTGATTCATGGAGATTTCTGAATAAAAATTGAAATTGGAATACTCTGAGCTCATAACAAAATACAATGTAGTTTTAAAATACAATAAAGCTCTCAAACGTTTATTTGTAATCAAGGTTGATCATACCCACATACATTACCGCTCATGAATTGCAAGGACGACAGAAGTAGACAAATGTTCATCCCTCCTTTTAATGATAATGGGCAACTTGATATTCTGGCAATACAGTTTATCCTGTTCATACTCTTCTGCTTACTAAAGCAGTAGGTGCAGCATAGTAGGAATGAGTTGCAAAGTGTACATGAGAGAGGCAATGTTGTGAAAAAGCGATCATGACTTTTCTTAGCTTTTGCCAATAACTTCAAAAGAATTTCATGAGAAGGGTTGCTACAAATATCCCTGTGCTCTCCCTCCCAGAGCAAGGTCACTGCTTGGGAGGTTTCTATGGAGTCTGTGGTGTGCTCTTCAGTGCCTACACTGAATCTGCCCCATGGTTTTAGGACATATTTGTACATGTGATTCCTGTGAGCGAAACAGTGCTAGGCCACCATTATCCCCAAATGTCGTACTTTATTGAAATCTGAAACTTTCTAAATAACTAAGCTCAGTACCACCCTCTTGAAGAGGGTGGTAATGTGTGAGTGTTTTGCGCCCGCAATTGCGGACACAGAACATTCTTACATAGGGTTGCGTTTGCTATTAGGAAGGGAACGCCCCTTCCTAATGACAAGTCGCAAAACACTATTTTGCGAGTCGCACAAAAATTGCGACTCGCAAAATGGGATTTGTACATTCCACATGCTGTTTTTGCATGCGAAATAGGTTCGCAAACCCGTTTGCGCATGCAAAAATGGTCGTACATCTGGCCCTTATTTTCTTATTTGTTTCTGGAACTGTGCACATTAGCAATTTGACCAATCTGCAGAATACAGATAGTAAAATGCATAATTGCCATTGCTTAACCCGCAACACAAGATACTGTTCCTATGACGACTTAAATACTATGGTGATGATCAAGCTACAATGTAATAAATGTTTTATTTTATGAACCTCCACCATGAATCCTGTTAAACCTGGCTTTTCCAGGGGGTTTATCCCCTTACTTTTTGCTTTTTGGCCTCCTGTTTGGGACCCTGTTTTTGTGACTCTGGGCACTTTACCACTGCTGATCAGTGCTAAAGTGCATATGCTCTCCCTGTAACTTGTGTTTATGGATTGGTGATTCCATGATTGGCATAACTGATTTACTGGTAAGTCCCAAGTACAGTGCACTGTGTATGCCCAGGGACTCTAAATCAAATGCTGCTAGTGGGCCACCCACTTGAGAAGCCTGTAAATATAATTCAAACCTGCCACAGCAGTGTCTGTGTGCAGTTTTGTACTGCCATATCAACCAGCCATGTCGACCAGCCATGTGCACCCACTGGACAGGCCCTAACCTTCCCTTATCTTACATGTGAGTCACCCCTTATGTAGGCCCAAGGTGCCCGTGTGGGAGGGGTGCAGTGTATGTGAAAGGTAGGACATGCCCTGATGTGTGGCATGTCCTGATAAGTGAAATACAGCCAATTGTGTTTTTCACTATTGAAAGGCTATTTGTCCCATAGGGTAGAATGGAAGTTTATTTATAACATCTTATACATGTAAATGTTCCTGGGGACATGATGGGAAGGTCAATTTTAGTACGCCTGAACTCGAGATATAAAGATGCATCTTTTAGTAAGGATGGTTTTTATACCCTGGGTTTGGAAATGCCACTTTTAGAAAGTGGGCATTTTCTTGCTCAGCCATCCACTGCGCCTTTGCAAGGTTTGTATATTGACTGTCTGGCTATGCAATGACTGGGCCTGGGGCTGTGTCTTCTCTCAGACAGCCACTGGGGGGTTGATGTGTTTCCTGCCTTTCCTGAATGAGTCAGGGGCTGGCTGAATAGAACTGGGCCGCATTTAGAGTTGGGGGAGGAGATTTCCTCACACTTGAATAGGCCTGGTCTGCCTTGGACAATGCTGTCTCCACCTCCTGTCGGGCAGCTGCACCTGAGAGGACAGAACTGGTTTTGGCTGGGCAAAGAGCTTCTCTGCCTCCAGAGAACAAAGGAATTTGTGCTATAAAAAGTGTGGCCCAGACCCCTGAACTTTAGATTACTTCTGGAATTCAAGAGGAACCTTTGCCAAGAAGAAGAGTTGGAGAAACTCAAAGAGAAGTACTGCCCCTTTGCTTTGTGCTGTCTGGGGTTGGCCTGCAGAGGATGTTTCTGCCAAGGAAAGGACAAGGACTTTGCTGTGCGCTGTGTCTCCTGCTTAAGGAAGATCTCTAAGTAGAGCTTGCCTCCTGTTTCGAAATCTCAGGGATACACAGACATCACCCCCTGCTCCCCTGAACTTTCTTGCTGGGAGTTCTGACCTCCAAAGAGGTGCCTGTTGCTGTTCTGGGCCTCGGGAGGCTGTTCAGAGATGGAAAAGTAATGCAATGATGAGAAGCACGATGCATCTGCACCTGTTTCCAATGCAACACCGAAGAAACCGACGCAGTGCCTGCCGTAGCGGGAGAAATCGGTGCACGCCGCATCGAGTGCACTGATCTACAAAGTCTGAGATCACCGCACCAATTCCGATGCAGGCAATGCTTTGCTGCTGCAAGAACCCACACATCGTGGGACCCGGCTAAAGAGACCAACGCAGCGCCATTGGGGCTGCCGCATTGAGAACCGATGCATCCCTGATCCTCACGCATCGCACCGGGACGCCAACTCTACTAGGACACTGGAGCTGCAGTAACAAACCAACACATCACCTCCCTGCGCAGTAAGAAACCATCGCATCACCTCCCCTTCAGTGAGGATTTGATGCATCACCTCCTCTGCATGGTAGTAAGGAACCAACACATTACCTCTCCTGGAGGAAGGAACTGACGCATCACCTACCCTGTGCATAAGGAACTGCTGCATCACATCCAAGGTAATTTGTGTTGAAAGTATTGCATCTTTAGTTTGTTTTGGACAGAACTGTTTCTACATTTTAAAAGTCATATTTGGATTACTGTATTGTGGATTTTTGTCGTTTAAGTGTTGTTTGTGTTAGATAAAGATCAATTATTTTTCTAAACTGGTGTAGTGTCCATTTGTAATGTTTTCACTGTATTACTGTATGTGTGCACAAATGCTTTACACATTGCCTCTGAGATAAGCCTGTCTGCTCATGCCAAGCTACCAAGGGGGTGAGCAGGGGTTATTTTAGAAGTGTATCCCCCTTACCCTGACTAGGAAAATGGGTCCCTACTTGAACAATGGCACAAACCGTTGCAAACTAGAGACCCCCATTTCTAACAAATCCATAACCAGCATATGATGGATCATATTCCTGTGTTCTATGTAAAGTAGGAGAATAAAAAAGCCAGATATGAATACATTGTCTGAGAATAGTGAAGTGGCCACTCAGAGTTGACAGAACAGAAACTGAATGTGGAGCTAATGTCACCTGCACAGCCCATTAGAAGTAGAATCTGGGACCAACAAGCCAGAAAGTGTAAGTTGCATTGCTGGTGGCTACATAGTGTGAGATGGCCAAGGCATGGGCTGAGCAAGTAGCCACAAACAGAGAATGACACGCATACGTAGGTATTTTATGTTATCACTGCTTTGTAGAGTGCACTATTTACCCATGAGTGTATCTAGGCGCTCAGTAGCAAGTGTATGAGGCCTGACCTGGGGGCTTACTCTAAAAGCCAGGTCTTCAAAATCAAGGAGAGAGAAGGAGGCTCTGATGTGTTGTCAGAGGCTGTTCCAGTCTTAAGTGGCCAGGCACAGGAAGGTTTGACCCCCTCCTGGAGTTTTGTGTATGCATGGGGCATGTGCTAGTGAGAGACAAGTAGAGTGTGGGTGTCAAGAAGGTTGGTAGAAGGGAATGTGGCTGTTGAGGTAGGCAAGGCACTTGTTGTGGAGAGCTTTGTAGGTGTGGGGTAGAAGTCTAAATTGTGTGTGCTTGTGTATCAGGAGTCAGAGGGGTTCCCGAATTTGTGGTGTGATGTGGGTTCATCATGGGATGTTGAGGACTAGTTTGGCTATTGAATGTTGGTTTTCTGCAGTCTTCTTGTGAGCTGGTTAGTATTCCCTGCATACAGGAAGTTTCCACAGTCTAGCCTGCAGGTGAACGAGGATTTGGGTTGTCGTTTTGGAAGTGTTGTCTGGTAGACACTTGAAGATGTTCTTCAGCATCCTGAGTGTGTTGAAACACACTGAGATCACTGCATTGATTTGGGTGGTTATGTCTAGTTGTTGTCTGTGATGAATCCGAGGTTCCTCGTTTGCAAGCAGGGCATGGGGGTGGGTCCAAGGCCTTGGAGCCACCAGTTGGAGTCCTCTGGTGAGGGGTCCTTCCTGAAGACTACCACCTCAGTCTTGTCTGATTTCAATTTAAGGCAATTGTATTTCATTGAGGTCTCTACTTTCATCATGCTAGTGGTAAACTTGTTCCTGGTGTTGGGTGTTTTGTCTGAGAGGGACAGTGTCAGTTGTGTGTCATTGATATAAGTGAGGATGTTTATGCTGTGGGCTAGTATCACATCAGCCAGTGGGGTTGTGTAGATATTGAAGAGCGTTGGGCTGAGCGAGGAGCCCTGTGGGACTCTGTAAATAAGATTACATGCTTCTGAGGTGTGGGGGGACATGTTGATGGTGTGGGTTCTTCCGGCAAGGAAGGAGCAGATTTGTATGAGGGTGAGTGCCTGGATGCCCTCATATTTGTGGAGTTGTTGGATTAGGATGTGGTGTGAGACGGTGTTGAATGCGGCTGACATGTCTAGAAGGATGAATGCTGTGCTTTCTTCCTTTAAGTATCCTGTTATATTCATGGGAATTTCTTAAGCACAGTGGTGCACCGAAGGGCCTCCCAGCACTATGACAACCAAGTAACAGGCAGGTAGAATCACAGTTAGAAAAAGGTTGCTTTTAACACTTTCCTAAATTCTACTTCTGATTTGCTTTGCCTTAGGTTCTGTGGGACAGCGGTCCAGCGTTGTGGTACTAGGAACATCAATGATCTTCCTCCACTCCTTGCTCTCATTTTCCTGGGAACAGTAAAAAGTCGCTGTGTGTTAGATCACAACCGTCTAATGGGGTTGTAAGGAGTGAATAGATTTTGAATCAGCTTGGGACCTCTGTTGTACATCGTTCTGTGGGCCATGCACAATATCTTAATGTGTATTCTTTTCATCACTGCCAGCCAAAGAAGGCTTGCTAGGGCAGCGGTGGCTGAGTTACATTTGGGGTTTTCAGTAGGAAATGTGCTATGGTGTTTTGTATGACTGGAAGTCTTTTTATGGCATGTTTCGGGTGGCCCAGGAAAAGTGAGTTCCAATAGGCAATAGTCAAATCTAGAGATGACAAACTCTTGTACCACTATCCTCTGCGATGGCCCTAATAACCATCTGAGCAGTTTTCACAGGGTCCTTAGCATGACAAAGCAAGTTGATGCCAATTTTTAGGCTTGTGTTGCCACTGTCATCTCATCATCGAGCCAGACACCTAGGCTTTTGACTTCAGATTTCGGGATAGGATGACTGCCAACGGGTTAAGGCTAGTTCAGTTTCATCCATCTGGAGGAGTTATATCCTACTACCATACCCTCAGTTTTCTCTTCATTAAGTTTACGGCTGCTTACCGCCATCCACTCCATGACATGCTTGAGACAAGCATTAAGGGGATGGTCCAGTTTTTGACTATTTGGTGGGAGAAGGAGATGTTAATCTGCGTGTCTCCAGCATAGGATATAGAGAAGAAACCAAAGCTGTTCATGATTTCTGCCAATGAGATGGCTTACAGATTGAACAGTGGTAGCCTCAGTGTGGACCCCAGTGAGGACCCCACAGTTAAGAAAGTAGGTGTTTAATAGAGTGGTTTTCTCACAGACTTGACAAGTTCTATTATGAAGGAACAAGGCTAGCCACATAAGTGCAGTTCCGGAGATTCTGATTTCCTTTAACCTTATGGTTAGCACCTGGTGTGAGACTGTATCAAATGCTGCACTCAGATCCAGACGTATCAGAGCTGCAGTTCCCCCTTGTTCTAAAATGGTTTTAATCCTTTCTTTGGCTGAATGCAGGTCCATGTCATTGCTACTGCCTGGATGATAACCGATTTGTGATGGATGTAAGATGTTGTTACCTTCCAGGTATGATGAGAGTTTTTACCGACGTATTTCACCAGGATTTTGCCAGGGCCCAAAAAACATGAGATTGGCCGGTAGTTTTCATATTTTTCAGGGTGCGCCAATTGTTTTTACAATAGTGGCTTTACAGTGGCATGTTTCCAACAGCTTCGCACAGTACCTGAGCCAAGTGAGTAGTTAAACATGTTGGTCAGTACACAAATTACTGCTTTCCATCCCATTAACATGAGATCAAGGGGTGCGAGATCTAGAGGGAAACCTGATTTTAGGGACTCCAGAATATCTTCAGTGTCTTCCTGGGTCATTTCTGGGAACATGTTTAATTGTCCCTATCGTGTGTGTGAGAGTTTGAATAAATTCAAGTATCCTCTTAAAGTAAGTAGGATGTAATTCACCTTCTCTAAGAGACCAGTATGTTGCAGCATGATTCTGATGGTGAGAGGGCCTGTTCCCTTATTAGCCCCATCTCCTTCCTGAGAAGTGCTAGGCCCCACTGACCTGTGACCTTTATAGACTTAAAGTACCATGTGAAGTGCTCAAGAGAGCTTGTCTCTCCCTTCCTACAGTGTGTGCCCACCTAGCTCTGAAGAATCGAGGCAAACAACACAAGTGTCTGGGATGGCTGCTCCACCTCCACATGAATCTTTGAGGACCTAGGCATCCAATATGGAACCAAAAGGCCTTCATGCACTGTACAATATACAGGCCAACGTGCATCATAGCCGAACACCTCCTTTTACATACCAGGGAGACCTGGTTTCCCCAATACAGACTAATTTATCCAACGACAACTGTACTCATACCCACAAGATTATTTACCTTGAGAAAGCCCTTGGCCTAATGGCCATACATGGGAAACATGTGTTGGATGTTCTTTGGTTGTGTCTATTTCTGGCATGAAATAAACACAGAATTTTATAACTCATAACTCATATCGGACTTCGGGATTTATTACCCCACGAACCTACATATATATGAATTAGGCACAAATCAATCTCATGTTAAAACAGCCTCTTCTAATTTGTTGGTTCTTGGATGTAGCCACCAAACAGGTACATGCCACACAAAGAACAGTGTCCAGTCTCATTGTGCTGGAATAACGGCAGCACCCACCCCCCACAGAAAAATCCATCGTAGTATGCACATTCAATCACATGTGCATTGCACAACAGTACATACTGCTATGATGTAGGCCAAAGGTGAGTTAGGTACACAGCAGTGCAACTTTACATGAGTGGCCCAGTTGCCCTCACTACAGTGACATAGATAAAAAAGACCAGTTCACTTTATTGATCACTGTAAAAACAAATGGTATTCTGCCACCTACCGCTTGTGGTACTTAACTCTGGTTAAAGTTGTAACAGTGCATCCTGAAGTATATACCCAACAAGAGGATCATGTAGCGTTACTTATGTCTTGAATAACCTATGTCTTAGAATCAATCAATTATCTAATAAATTAAACAAAAACTTCAAAAGAATACAATTACTGAAAGAAACAGAACATAGGTGTCACGTTATTACTATGTTTATGTGCTGGGAGGATAATTTCTAATCTTTTTTCATTTTATTTAATGCTTTTATATAGCAATGGCATTGTACAAATGTGGAAAGAGGGGGCAAATGCAGAAAGGCGGAAATAGAAGAGTTTTTTGTCCGAAGTCTGGGTAGAAAGGGTAGAAGGCACATGAATACGAGTGTGCTCGGTGTCATGAATACCATAAATTGTAGGTAGCGTAATGCTATGATGGTTTGAAGAAGAGATATGACTTCAGGCTTTGGCGTAAGATGGTACATTTTACCGGCCGAAACAACAATTCTTCTTCTTTGGAAGCCTATTTTTAGACATGGTGCCATCAGGTTTATTGAGAGAAAATACAAAAAGTAATGCATGGAATCACACAATAAACTCAACCCCATGTTATGAATGTAAGCTCCAGTTAATTACTCATTAATTACTCCCTGTGCCACTGTAGTCAGTGACCAACTCCCTTTTTGTATTTCTAAGTGAGCTTCTGTAAGACGAAACCCCATTCAAAGTAGACATGGCAAGAACAGATGGGGGACATGTTTCGGGTCAGACTTTGGTGCTCATGCAAGAAAATTTAAATGATTGGGGTTGGAAGCAGAGTGATGGAGTAATGGTACCAATTTGGGCAACCACTGCGGAGGCATCTAAGTCATGCAATTAATCTATTTTTTTGTGGGTGCAAAAAGTAGTGCTTAAAACTATGCAAATGCTCAAGATTAAGACAGTATACAAACTCGAATCATCATTGTTTCATATTATTAGGGTTTGATATTGTCTTGTACTGTTGAATTACAATGGAAGCCTTATCCATATGTTCAAACACATGTTGTAAGGATAAAAATGATGCAAATGAAAAGTTTATTTCGCTACAGTGTATGTTACTTATTTCAGGCTTCCTTATTGGTGACCATTTTGTTTTTATAGGTATGACTTCACAGCCTAGAGCCAATGTGGATATGCACATGACATGCACTGACATGTACACATGAACTTTTGCCTGCAAATTCAATACAAATCAGAAGATTTAAAATATATATATATTTTTTTGTTGGCCATCTTGGATTTCAATTAGACAAAATATCCTCTTGTGGTCTTGCTTTCATATGATTACTGTTGCAAAGTTGAATGTCTGTACCAACTTTCAGCTTTCTATCACACGGTGAAATATTTTGTTTTGAAAACAGGCATAACAGCGGCACTTTCAGGGTGGACTGCCCTATATTGTTCAAAGCCATGATCGGTTTGCATATTGTTGGTCCTTGAAACAATAGACGAGATGTGGGCCAAAGTGATCACCAAATGGGTGAGATCAATTCAAACATTCTATCAATCGCGATTTAAAAAAATATATACCATTTAGTATCCCTGTTTTAAATATACATAGCTACTTTATTGAAGCAGGGTTAGTCGTGTAGTAGCTTTGTGTGATAAACTTAAAGATACTTCTGCTGTAGATACTTCACGGAATATTTATTCATATATGAATAAACATAGGTGCAAGTCTATATGTATGTTATTGATCGTATTTTAGTATGAACGATCAGAGAACTATGTGTGTATTCAGCTCACAAGCATTCTGCATCTCTGGTTTCGAGTTACATGGTAGGTATGTAACTCAATAAAAGAAATTGATTTCCTATTTAGCAGATTGCGCCCCCTATTTTCATCACTCCCGTCTTCTGAAAATCTACTGTCGAAACAACACACCCAGAGCTCCGCCTCTGTCTCAACAGCCCCGAGCCATGCATAGTCATTACCAGCAAGGCTGACCCATTTTTTCTCAGATTTGACGGCCTGGGCAGTGTAAGGTCAGAGACAGAGCCGCTAGGTTCAGCCCAGTGAAATTATAATTAGATGATCTCCAATTGCGTCAAATATGTCCTCATGCCGCTCTGACACATGCATATTTTAACATAGTAAATTAGCTGTATACCATCCAAACTGTGGCTGACTCTTGGCAGATAAGGAAAAGGGCCTCAATGCAAAGACTCCTGGAACTGTATTATTTAACTAAAATGATAAATAAACGCATCTTTTGTAATGTATTCCTTTTGTTGGTATGTTTTTCACTTCTCATCCATCATATTCCGAGCCCCTGCAGAGGAGAGAATTAATAGCTTGTCTATATTGCGGGAAAAATCAGGTTGAAAAATAATTGTAGTACAATAAATTAACATCCTTGAAAGACCTTTGCTCACCATTAGAAAAATAGATTTTCTACATTGCTTAATTATTTGTTAGACAGAGGAATTACACATCCACTGCAGAGGTGGGGGTTTGTATATTAAAACAGGCTTGTCGCTTCTTCAAACACGGTGTTTAATCTCTTGCGTAGCGAATTTGAATAGTTTTATTTTGTTAGTCCCTTTTCTCTCCTTTTTTTTTTTTTTTTACAGTTTAGAGCCTTCTAATATAGTTTTTTCTGGTTTTAGTTTGTGATGAGGAATTACATTTATTTCACATATGGTATTAGAACTGCTGTCAGGATCCTTCAAATTCTGTCTAAACATGCAACGTGCAAATGTTATTTTTAATTAAATATATAGGTAGATAATTACGTTTTGATATGACAATACCTACTATTCTTTTGATTACACATGTATGGTATGTTATTAAGGTTTAAAGAGCGCCAACTGTTACGTGAAAGCAGGCAGGCAGGCATTCTGGCGCTATAGAAATATAGAAAGCTGAAGGGGATCTTTAGGGGTGAGTGAACACAGGTGTTTAGTATTTTCTTGAAGGAGTCATAGCAAGACACATTTTTGATCTGCTAAGTAGGTAATTTCAACAGTTTGGTTATAATGCAGGAAAACGAGCGACGCCTAGTCACAACCGCTGTACAAGAGAGATATCTGGAGGAAGAACATAGCAGACGGGTGGATTTATCCTAGAAGCTGGCTTTATAAAGATATATCAAGGTCTTAGAAACACAGCACGTGACTATAGGAAGCCAACATAGTTTTTCAATTGGGGAGAGACAGAAGATCAAAGGGGGAGATTGAGAGTGGCACGGGCTAGGGCATTTTGGATAATTTCCAGTCTTTGAGACAAATAGGCCTGCTATCTCAATAGAGAGTGCAGCAATAATTTAAGCTGGTAACCAGGGCTTTGGTAAATGTGGGGCTAATACTAAGGAAAAGAAATGTAAAGAATGTATGGAGATGTTTTTGAAAGGAATTGGTGGCAGCTTGATAGATTTGGTTAGAGAAAGAGAGTGAGCGGTGGAACAAACATTCAGAAATTTGGACAGCATGCGTGTACGATGGGGGAGCCTAACTCAGGGGCGCAGTGGGCAGAGGACTATAGAGAAGGTTGTTTTCCAAAGGCAATGATCTCATTTTTATAACTGATTTGCTTCAGACATTTGGTGTTGTTCATCCACTGAGAAACAGCAGACATGCAAGAAACGCTTCATGAATGGAATGTGTATTGACTGATTTATTGAGGACTGTTTTTCTAAGGCTGGCATAGATCATAATGTCAAAGCTGAAGGAATGGACTACTGTGGCTCTGGGGGGATATGTAGACATTGAATAGGGTAGGACATGGGGGGCACTACAAGTGATGTGAAATAATGAAAAAAAGCAAAACAGGAGAAGTTATGCATACATTACTTTCCTGCAGTTGCATTACTCTGAGAACTACTCTCTCGCTTCTATTCATTACACATATGAGGCATTCCTGCCTCACCAGACACCCATACCACATGATGAAATCTGTATTAAAAGCCCCCACACCCCTCCAACCTCCTGTAATACCACATAATCCAAACCCATACCAAAAGGTTGGCCTCGACTACCAGGGAGAGAGGGAGGGAGGGATGTAATGATAAAATCTAGGGAGTAGGACTCAGAGTAATTCAATTACCGGTAAGTAATTGATGCATTACATTCTCATCCCTCCCTTGCTTCCCTTCATTACACATGAGACGTACAAAGCCAAACAGGACAACCGAATTGGATATGCACAAAAAAACCTGTTTATTAGAAAAATACAGACAACAAGGAAGCACCGCTATTCAGGCACCTTAGCGAAAATAACCCTGGAACCAAAAACCTCAGACCGGTCAACCTCCTGGCCAATCCTGTAATGAGAGGCAAAATTCAAAGGGGGAGCCCAGGTGGCTGCCTAACAGATCTCAGAAATGGAAGGCCCCTGGCTCTTAGCACAAGAGGCCACCATGGACCTAGTGGAACGACCCTGAACCCCCAAGGGAGAAACCTGCCCAGCAGAATTGTAAGCCAAAGAATCAAAGTCCAAACCCACCAACTCAAGGAAGAAATGGAAGGACGCAACCCCCAATTCACTGACCTAAAATTCACAAAAAGAAAGTCAGAAAGACGAATGGAAGCTACACGTTCTATATAGATCAGTAGAGCACTCCTGACATCCAACAAGTGCATTTAGCATCTCAGATTCCGAAGAGGGAAATTTAAAAAAGGAAGGAAGAATCAATTCTTGGTCCAGATGGAACTGGGAATCAACCTTAGGACAAAAGGAAAGGATAGGCCACAAAATGATCCGGTTATCAAAAAATCTTCAAAAGGGATGCTTGAAAGACAAAGCACTCTGTTCACTCAAATGGCAAGCAGAAAAAATTGCCACCAAAAGAAGGTCTTAAAAGACAACAAACGCAAATCCACAGGAACCAGAGGCTCAAACGAAGGAGACATCTATGCTTCCAAAATCAAAGGCAGATCCTAAGAAGGAAAGTGCTTCTGAGGGGAAGGAAGAATCTTATGCAACCCCTTGAAAAGACGCCCAATTAAACCATCAGGATCAGACAGATTGTCCCAAGAACTCCGGAAAGCCTTAATCACAGCCCACTGAAGCTGAAGGGAAGCAACCTCCAACTCCAAAGAAGCCCCATCCTGGAGGAACAACATCACCTCAAACAAGGTAGATGAAGCAGGATCCAAACCCTTACCTCAACACAACCTACTGAAAGAATGCCAGTACCTTAAGTAAGATTTGTTGGTAGATGAGTGCCTAGCCGCCTGTATAGTCAAGGTCAAATCTGCCAGAATCCCCTAATGCAGCAGCCCTAAGCATTCAAGCTCCAGGCCAACAAGTGCTTCCGGGATCAAACATCCTGCTGCAACACAGGGAACATCAAGGGTGAGGGAGTCAGAAGCAACAACCACTCCAACTCTGACCTCATCTCCACCAGAAGAGGAAACCAAGAGGCCTGAGGCTAAGCCCGGGCAATCAGGACTACTGAGGCCCCAAAAGACCGGACCCGTAGAAGGAACCGGAGAAGCAGTGGAAAAGAAGGGAATGAGCACAGAAGACCCAGAGACCATGAGCAGGATAGAGTGTCCACAGCTCAAGACACACCTCCTGATTCTGAGAACTTTGACATTGAGAACACTTGTTGTGGGAGAGGGTCCAAGGAGGAGGACCTTCTTCTTCTCTGAGTTGAGCTTCAGGCAGCTGCTGCTCATCCAGGATGCGACATCCTTCATTCCTTCCTCGAAGCTGAGTCTGGTGGTGACAGGGTCCTTCGTGAGGGAGACAATGAGCTAGGTGTCGTTGGTGTAGGAGACTATGTTGAGTCAATGCTCTCTGATGATGGCGGCGATGGGGGCCATGTAGATGTTGAAGAGCGTTGGGCTGAGTGATGACCCTTGAGGTACTCAGCAGTTGGTCGCTCTGTGTTCGGAGAGGAAGGTTGCCAGCCTGATACTTTGGGTTCTGCTGATGAGGAAGGAGCGGTGCCATTTGATAGCAGTACCCTGTATGCTGGCGTCGTGGAGTCTGGCGGCAAGTGTGTGGTGGGAAACAGTGTCAAAGGCTGCGGAAATGTCAAGTAGGATCAGGGCCGCGGTGTGGCCTTGGTCGAGGAGGGTGCAGATGTCATCTGTGGCAGTGCCTGCCACACAGTACAGAGTTTTACAAGGGTGTCCCTTAGGTACCTCTGTAGAAAGGTAGGGCCGAATTCGACCAAGAACCCTTCAGTATTTGCCCGGCGTTAGCCGCCTCTCATACCATTCGAGATTACCAAACAAAGAGGCAGGCGCTGGAGACAGAAGGCAGGAAACAGGAGTTTATTCCGACGGAGCAGAACACGTCAAATCAGACAACAGGGTATCTTCTCGAGGTGCTCTAGACGCATCCTTGAGGCCTGGCCTCTTATACACAGGTTTATTGCTTTATTACATAAAACACATTCTTGTCAATACTTTGATGTACGGAAAGGCATCATCAGAATCCCCGCTCCAAACCCGTTCCCACAAATATTTACAGTAAGAGTCCCCACCCCGGTCTCAGTAGGTGATGACTATCGCGCAGCTGGATATCCCGCCGGCTCCCGGAATGTGTGCGGCTGATCGGAACTCATGGGGTGGGGGCTTTTATCAGTCATAGATTCTTTGAAGAGAGACAGCTTCCTACTGTAAGGGGCAATAAACTGTATCCGCAGGGCTAGGTGATGGCCTGGGATCGGGCGGGACAATCGGGCACAGAGGAAGGGGGTTAATCAAAGGATGCGTGATCATTAGAGGGACAGAGGGAGGTGTTAGTCGGTTACGGGATGTGGCTCCGAGGCAGGGCCGCGCTGAAGGGGTGGTTTATGGCCCAAGCATGTGAGAACGTGGGCTGTCAGCGCGCGGGGGATGCTGGCGGGGTCAGAGAGAGAGAGAGAGAGAGAGAGAGACGTGCTGGCTATCGGCAGTGGGCAGAGAGGCCATGGCGTTCAAAATGGCTGCTACTTACGTGCACATTTGAGCTAAAGGGGACAAGATGGCGCCGATAATGTTTACGTCGCAATCTAGATTTTAACAGTCCTCCCTTTTCAACATATCTAGCCAGCTTGTCAATTTCTCTCTATCCCCATCATATTACGGATTTCTACATCATACAAAGCTTTCATGCGTTCAGCTTCAAAGTTCGGAGTCTTAGGGCAAACACAGTTAGCAAATAGTGAACACAGAGGTGGCAAGCATTGAATAACCAGGCAGAGTCTGCATATTACGACGATTGGTATCAGTACAATCATGAGCAATCTCCATCCCCAGTCCTTTACAGCACTCCAGAACCAACTCCCGAGCGACCATCCTTCTTGTTCCTGATGAACTTCTGAGGAGAGTCTGTGGAGTTGTTCGATGGCCTTGTAAACGGAGGGTGAATTGTCTGGTATGTAGGTACAACAGCTGGACCCGATGATACGACATGCTCCTCCACGGTCCGCCAGAACCACATCTAGAACAAGGCGGTTTTGAAGAGCCACCAGACGGACCGCCTGAAGCTCGGCTGTATTGTTTGTGAGGATACCAGCTGTAATGTTCATCGTTGTCTCGACTGCCTGGGATAAATGCCGAATGGAACGACTGTTCGCCATCGGACCCCAGAGTGGAACAAATCCTTTCATTGCATCCAAGAATTGTGCTCCAGTGGAGTCGGCCTGCTCGATGTCCTTTGCTCGTCTCTGTCGGTGATGGTTTGCCGGAGCCACATAGGTCGGAGGAAGGATGAAGGCAATGTAGCAGGTACCTCCCCAGCCCTTTGGGAGCCAGGTGTAGGCTTTTGTACCACAGACGAAGTACATGTTTGGGGAGGTGACAAAAGAGGGTGGGTCGGATGAGTACAAAGTTCTGGTGGTGCGGCAAGTGCTGTGGCCCCCCATTTGTGTCCCATGGCCTGTGATGCATACGAGGCCCGAGACATTTACGACAGATAGGGCCACAGTCAGGGTGGCAGCTGTTCGTTTTCGGAGGTAGGAGAAGGTGGGTCTGGCTGGATTGTTGAATATTTGCATCTCCACCATTTCTTTAGCGGGGATGTCCATGTGAACAGAGGCATTGGAGGATAGAGGGCAAAAAGGAGCAGCAGCTCTCCCGGTTTTGTTCAGCCAGACTCCATGATAAAAGTGTGACATAGTTTCGCTGGAAGTGGCATTGTCTCTGTAGCTCTCTTGCAAGAGGATCAGCCAGGCAAGGCAGGAGCCATGAACAGAGAAAGGTGAAGGGATGAAGGGGATGGAATGTCCGGTGGCATGTGGTATCAACCCACAGATCCAGCAATTCGTGGCATTTGCAGCAAGGTTGTGCTGGTGCAGCAACTGTACGAAGGAGTTGTTCCAGAACTCCTTACGCCTTTCTTGGATTTGAGGTGAAAGAGAGACCAGGTAGTGTTCTTTCATGGTGGTAGGCTGTGCAGTCGTTAGAAATGTCTTATGAGCTGGTGCGTTCTCTTCCACGATCCAGAAGGTAGTCATGAGGAGGAGGCAAAAGAGAAGAGTGATAAGAAGAGCAATAGTCTTTGAGCTGTGCAAACTGTCAGTTTTCGGGTTCCTGTAGCGGGTCTTCGGAGGTCCGGTCGCTTCCATCATCTTCGTATCGGGCGCTTCCATCATCTTCAAGGTGCTCAGTAGTGGGCAGAACCACAGACTTCATTTGGTTTCTCTCCTGGCAGCCTTTGTAGTGTTAGGCCGCCGCTCTGAGAATGATAACTTAGTCAGTGGTCTACTTAACCGAAGCTCCCTCCTTTCGTCGCAGGTTATACCCTTCTCTGGATGGTACAGTGGGATCAGGGAATTTCGCCAATTCGAGTGTCTCTGTTTCAGGGTAGCAGCTCAGGGATGGTCGGTCTTTGTTCAGGAGCTCTTCCTGGGTGCTCACGTCTTTCACGTCTTTCACGATTTTCTTGCAATGATGTGCATGCAGCCAATTTCGCTTCCCCTCCACTCGAAGAGCTGTTCGGGTGGTGATCAAGACTTGCCAGTGGCCCATCCAGCGGGGTTCCAGACTCTTCTCCCGTTGGAAGTTCTGAATCAGGACGAAATCTCCAGGCTGGATGGTATGTCCGGGGCCCCTGGAAGCATCGGGGATGGCCTGCAGCACCTGATGATGAATAACAGACAGTGTTTTAGTTAGGTTATACAGGTAGTCAGACATTAGGACGTCCGGGACGTCGTGAATAGATGTCGGTTTGGGTGCGGACCTAATACTCATGGGCCGGCCGAAAACGACCTCGTAAGGGGTCAAGTGGTGTTTGGTGGGGGTGGAACGCATTGACAGCAATGCTAGGGAGAGAGCGTCTGGCCATTTTAGTCCTGTGGTAGCCACTATTTTCGCCAGTTTTAGTTTCAATGTGGCATTGTGCCGCTCGACCAGTCCAGCAGATTGGGGGTGAAAAACTGCGTGGAATTTCTGTCGTAACCTCAGTCCTTTCAGAATGAGCTGGATAACCTCGGCTACAAAATGGGGGCCATTGTCACTCCATAAAATACGGCAAAGGCCGTAGCGAGGGAAGAACTCTTTCAGTAGTACTTTTGCAGTGGCAATAGCAGTGTTGTCACGCGTCGGGTAGGCCTCCACCCATTTGCTAAAAGCACACACAACAACAAGTACATACTTCAGTCCTTGACATCTCTCTAACTGGATATAGTCCATCTGTAGGACTTCAAATGGATGGTTGGGGACCCCAAACCCTCCCCGGGGTACGACAGTTCCTTTCCCAGGGTTGTGTTGCAGGCAGACTAGACATTGCTGGACTAATCGTTTGGCTGAGTCTGTAGTTTTATCGTTATGCCAAACTCGGGAGACAAGTTTGGCCATAGGGGCAGATCCTATGTGTGCAGGGGAATGGGCCATCGTCAGTATGGGGATCAGGTACGAGTTGGGTAGCAACCATTTGTTCGTGTCTTTTGTCCGCCAGCAGCCTTCATCATCCTTTAATCCCACCCTTGCCCATTCAGTCAATTCTTGTGGTGAGCTGGCCATTTGGATGTCCCTAATAGTTTCCCTAGCGTCCGTCCATTTTTCTGCTTGTGACCTAGTCACATACATGCGAGTCGTCGTCCGGTTCTCGGCTGTGGTTCGGGCAGTGATGTCGGCCAGTGCATTTCCCTGTCCAATGATGTCTGTCACCTTTTTGTGTGCATTGCATTTGATTACGGCAAGTCGTTTTGGGAGGAGAACCGCTTCAGTTAGAGCGGAGACTAGATCTCCGTGCAGTATGGGCGTGCCATGAGATGTCAGAAATCCCCTCTCCTTCCATAAGAGCCCAAAATTATGAACCACCCCGAAGGCATACTGGCTGTCCGTGTAAATGTTTGCTGTCGTCTCCTTTGCTAGGATACATGCTCGTGTGAGGGCAACCAGTTCTGCCACCTGGGCGGATCGTTGCGTTATGCAGGCGGTTTCAACTACAGTTCGGGCTGTGGTAACTGCATAGGCAGCTGAGGTGGTGCCGTCGGGGAGTTTAATGCAAGAGCCGTCTACCCATAGCTCTCCGTCAGGGTTTGGGAAGGCAGTGTCTCGGAGGTCAACTCTACTCCTAGTCTGTTAATCCGTGAGGGTCACACAGTCATGTATTGGGGGCACATCGGGATCGTTTTCAGGCAGAGGCAGCAAGGTGGCTGGGTTCAGTGTGATGCATCAATTCAGCGTGATGTGAGGTGCGAGCAGTGTCAGTTCGTACCCAGTCAGTCGCGCGCTGGTCAGGTGTTGTGTCTTGGTCTGGTTTAGGAGGGTGTCAACTAACCCTGGGCGTAGTGTGCGGAGTGGGGCTCCGCGGAGCTATGCGAAGTGGGCACACAACTACGCCCACCCACGCACTCCGCGTAGCCCCACTCCGCGCCGCCCGACTCCCTCCCGCCCTCCCTAAATACATAAATAAAAGTATAAAAAGCTTTTAAAAACACTTACCTTGTCTGCCGCGTCCCCGGGGCTCCCTCTCGCCGTCCCGCGATTCGCGCCGCCACCGATTCGGATCCTAATGCGCATGCGCGGGCGGTCGCGCATGTGCATTCCTCATGAGAAATGCGCATGCGCGGCCGCCCGCGCATGCGCATTAGGATCCGAAATGGCGGCGCGAATCGCGGGACGGCGAGAGGGAGCCCCGGGGACGCGGCAGACAAGGTAAGTGTTTTTAAAAGCTTTTTATACTTTTATTTATGTATTTAGGGAGGGCGGGAGGGAGGCGGGTGGTGGCCGGCTACGCACCATCTGCGGAGCGCGCGTAGTGCCGCTTGGCTATGCCCGCTATGCAAAATGCGTAGGAGACGGCACCCCGTGCACTCTGTGCACGGAGCGTAGCTGGCCGCCCACCCTTAGTGTCAACAGCATGAGGCACTAGTACCGTGAGGGAATTCGAGAGTACGATTCCCTCACTCTGTCGGATAGAGACAGCAGCAGCGGCGACTGCTCGAAGGCAGGCAGGCAAAGCTCTTGCTACAGGGTCAAGAGTGGCAGAGAAATAGGCACATGGTCGTTGCTTGGGGCCAATGGACTGAGTCAGGACAGACAAAGCGCATCCCTCCCTTTCGTGAGTGTAGAGAGAGAAGGGCTTCGTATAATCAGGGGTTCCTAGGACGGGCGCTGAACAAAGGGCGTCTCGTAGTTCCTTGAAGGAGGATTGACATTCAGGGGTCCAAGGGAGCGGGAAGGGGACATCTTTAGCCAGGAGGGAAAGTAGTGGTTTCACAATGAGGCTGAAATTTGGCAACCATTGTCGGCAGAAGGAGGTGAGGCCTACCAAAGAGCGAGCATGGACAGTTTCTCGTCTTCCGCTTCCAGTGCCTGATCGTCCTCTGTTCTCCGTAATTGCTGTGGCACTCCTGATGGTTCCCAGTCAGGACCGTAGATCACTCGAGAGAGGTCTGCTCGGAACCGGTGAAGTTCGGATGATCGGCTGCCAGACGAGGGTCTATCGGGCAGGAGCTCTTCCCGATCGTTGCAGTAGTTCACTCTGTCGTTGGGACCTCTCCCACTGGATCCACGCGTCGCTGATGGGCCCCATGTTGGGCACCAATTGTAGAAAGGTAAGGCCGAATTCGACCAAGAACCCTTCAGTATTTGCCCGGCGTTAGCCGCCTCTCATACCATTCGAGATTACCAAACAAAGAGGCAGGCGCTGGAGACAGAAGGCAGGAAACAGGAGTTTATTCCGACGGAGCAGAACACGTCAAATCAGACAACAGGGTATCTTCTCGAGGTGCTCTAGACGCATCCTTGAGGCCTGGCCTCTTATACACAGGTTTATTGCTTTATTACATAAAACACATTCTTGTCAATACTTTGATGTACGGAAAGGCATCCTCGGAATCCCCACTCCAAACCCGTTCCCACACATATTTACAGTAAGAGTCCCCACCCCGGTCTCAGTAGGTGATGACTATCGCGCAGCTGGATATCCCGCCGGCTCCCGGAATGTGTGCGTCTGATCGGATCTCATGGGGTGGGGGCTTTTATCAGTCATAGATTCTTTGAAGAGAGACAGCTTCCTACTGTAAGGGGCAATAAACTGTATCCGCAGGGCTAGGTGATGGCCTGGGATCGGGCGGGACAATCGGGCACAGAGGAAGGGGGTTCATCAAAGGATGCGTGATCATTAGGGGGACAGAGGGAGGTGTTAGTCGGGTACGGGATGTGGCTCCGAGGCAGGGCCGCGCTGAAGGGGTGGTTTATGGCCCAAGCATGTGAGAACGTGGGCTGTCAGCGCGCGGGGGATGCTGGCGGGGTCAGAGAGAGAGAGAGAGAGAGACGCGCTGGCTATCGGCAGTGGGCAGAGAGGCCATGGCGTTCAAAATGGCTGCTACTTACGCGCACATTTGAGCTAAAGGGGACAAGATGGCACCGATAATGTTTACGTCGCAATCTAGATTTTAACACCTCTCGGACCCCAACCGGAGGCCGCAGGAAGAAGAGGGCCATGCTAGAGGCCCCAAAGTTAGTTTCCAACAGCCTCTTCATGTCAGACTGGCAGACTCGGAAAGGCTGTTTGAAACCGCCATCACATTTGCTCTGTCTGAAATGCAGTCCATAGAGCTGTATGATGCGGTTCCAAACAACACATATTCTACAAGAGCCGGTGAGAGGTCTGAAAACTTTCATGAGTGCCACCAATGAAAAACATTAACAAATTAAGGCTTGATGGATAGCGATAAACAGTTAAATGTTTAACATGGAACAACATAAAAGTCTCCTCCAAGATGTTGCCCCTCCGATTCCATTGTTGGAGCAGGAAATTAAAAAACTCCAACTATACACCGAAGTCCTTGAAAAGAGAAATAGATGCTATAATATCCATTTATATGGCTTTCCAGAAAACTTAGAGGGTCCTGATTTACTTTTCTTGAAGAAATTTCTACAAGGTCTCCAGGAAGCCGCACCTCTAAATATTAAAGGAGCTCACCGCATCGTTGGCCCTCAATCTCAGTCTACTATACATAAAGGCAATATTATGTTATTTTTGAACTTACTGATCTGTTTCATTTTTTAAGGGCAGCCAAAGAAAAACATTGCCTCACCTGATCTCACCACAACATCTTCATATCTCGAGACCTTTCTATGGCTACCAATGCCAGATTGAAAGAATGCCTTGAGATTTTTCCACAAGTGAGACAACTGTACATTCACTATGGCATTTTAGATCCTAAAATTACTTACAAAGGGACTCCACACACTCATTTGATGACCCTGACAAGTTTAAATTGTTTCTCCAAAATATCTCATCCCACTCGACGGATATCAATGTTCAACATTCATAAATTATTTTGTACTTTCATATCTATCTTTCCTTCTCCTGTTCAACTTATAAATTGTTTGCTCTTGCTGTTTCGTCTATACATTTTCTTTGTTTACCGCTTCAGATCAGGATTTTTTTCCTTGATCTTTCTCTTCCTTCTATTATTCCTCACTTCTCTTCTCTTCTTATTCCTATGCTTATGTTCTTGTTTTGTAGTGTGTGCTTTTTTGTCTTATATAGCTACCATGTCAACATTGAATATATGTTGTTTGTTGTTGTTGTTGTTTGTTGTAATTCATAAATGGTGTCTTTTTGTTTGAACCTATGTTTCTGCAGCATGTCCCCCACATTCTTGTTACACTTCTCCCAATATATTTAATGTTGCTTCGTGGAGTGCTGAAGGTCTAGAACATTCTGTCAAAAGGCAAACGGTACATTCTCATTCATCTAAATGTAATCTGCACGTTACGTTTTTGCAAGAAACCCGTTTTGATGTTATTGGCTCACTCAAATTAAAACATTAATAGGTAGGCCAAGTAGTTTATTCACCTGCTAAGAACCATAAAGGTGCTGTTGCTATTCTTTTTCAAAAATCGTTACACACTAAGTTTGTATCAACTCAATGTGACACTAATTGATGATGAATATTGGTTATGGTTGTAATCCATAACAGATTTTGCATTTAATGTTTATGGCTGTGTCAAACCATATCCTGATTTTTGAAACAACATCAAAATCAAATTGGCCTCTATTGATATTCCTAACATTATTGTTGCAGGAGACTTTATTATATAGGCCCTTTTACTGATGGGCAATATGGTGCACAGACATAATATCGACTCACCGTCTTGCGGGATCAGCTCGATTGAGGATCTATACCGCTTTTACTGCCCTCTCCGGTGCTGAGCTGGAGCATATTGCAAAAAAACGCTGCTTCAACGTGGAGCAGAGCGGCAGCTGAGCTGAGATGTGTGTGGGCAGTTCGCGCTTTTGCATGTGGGGGCAGAGGCAGGCGGCTGTGAAGATAGCATTCTCAGTTACCTGGACACCAGGAATCTGGAGGTACAGGGGGTAGAGGTTGGCTTTGGTCGGAGAGGAGATGCAGACATTTTTAAGAATATCATATTTGAGCAGCAGGTCAGTGATTTAAGGGGGTCAGTGGACTGTAGTGGGCAAGGGAAAGCTTGCATAGAGGAACACACTGGGACACTGGATAAAATTGCCGCCCCATTAGATAAAATCTCCAGATATACCCTCCGCGCTCGTGCAGGGAGAAAACCAGGACCAAGCTCTGACCTATTTACACCGGAGACTGTAGAAGTGCAAACGGTGTTGGCTGTAAAAAACGTGGTACAATCCAGAATCGTAAAAACGTGAAGGCCAGTAAAACAACCGGGTAGAGCCCCCATGGAAGGGGGAAGAAAATCTCCCCTCCAGGTCAAAGTCATGTCCACTCCACTTTACTTCCAACTCCACTTTCCACCTCAATAGGGGTGGGAAAGGAGAATCTGGTGGCCAATACCCTTGAGAAATTAGGAGGGGTAGGAAACACGGGCAAAGCCCCCGAAATCTCTGTCTTAATGCCAGCTAGTGGAGGCGATAAGGAAGCAAGGAATGTTCCTGAGAACTGTACTGGAGGTAATTTCCAGATGGCAACACAGAATAGATTCACCGCCTTTGAAATTTGGGAGGAAGCTGAGGTTGGGAAGGTGAAAGTGAATGTGAACGTGGACACGGAGGGAAGCCCAGCCCAAGAGAGCTATCTTCAGGTAGCTCCAACTACATCGCCTATCCCAGTCACGTCAAATATAGTAGTCACATTAGGCTACGAACTTGAGACTGAAGTTGGGCTGGGGCCCGGGCCCGGTGTGGGGCCCGGGAATCCAAATCTATCCACGGAAATTAACCTGGCAGACATACTATTAGGGTTAAAAGAAGAGATTAGCTCCAGATTTAAGAAATCAGAAGCAAAGCAAGCTGACATTCAAGCCTCCTGTACTTCCCTGGCACAGAAACTAGATGAAGTTACAGCACCCACCAAAGTATTGGAGGAGGAAGTAGACTGAGACACGACATGGCTACAAATTCTGAGGGGTGGGAGAGCTCACTAAGGAAAATGTAAGGCTCAGGGCAGATTTAGAGAGAATAGAGAATCATACCTGAAGAAACAATCTGAGACTCTTAAGCATTCCCGAGGCGGAAGAAGGGACAGATATTAGGGGCTTCGTAATTAAAATACTCCACAAAACGGCTTTAAAAGATAGGCCAAATATTAATTTGGAAAGTGAGATTCAGCGAGTCCATCGCGATCCCTTCAGATGGAACTCTCAGAGGGAGAAGCCAAGGAAAATTCTTATAAATTTTCTCATATTCTGTTAAAGAGTTAATGTTATCAGTAGCCCTCAGAAGTGGTACATACTCATACCAGAATTTTTATTTCAGTCTTAGGTCCGATGAGTGTTGAGCCACGGACCTGAAACAATGGGAACTAGGCAAAAGGATGGATGAACTGAATAAGCTTGGGGCTAAGGCCCAATTAAAGTTCCCGACAATGTTGAGAGTAATGTGGGACAACCAATTGTGGAATCCCAGGTCGGTGGAAGAGGCAGATGACCTAATAGCAATTATAAACAAGCATTTGCAATGCAATAGGTCTCACCATTGGTACCTTATATGTATTTAGCTAGGCAGCACATTAGCCTGGGTGCTGAAACATCTAGGGGTCGATTCCGATTCGGGAAAAACCGCTCCGAATAGCCGTTCGGAGCGTTTTTCCCATACGAATCGTACCCTGCAACGTCCCCCGTACGTACGACGAAGTACGATTCGTATCAGGAGCTGGACTCCGTACGAATCGTACAGAGACCGTACGACTCAAATCCCTGCACAAATCTCCCTCGGAACCCACTGTACGCGACATCGGTATGGTTCGCGGCTGGTTTTTCCGACACACCAAGTACGATTCATGTCGGGTACGCACCGTATGACCCTTTTTCTACGGGAGCTGAAAACAGCCGTAAAAGCAGAGTTCGCCTCAAAACAGGTATGGAATGGCCCCCCCCATGGGTACGGTGAGTACACCCCATTATTGCAGGGGTACGATGCGTACCCCTGCGATCATGGGGTGTACGCACTGTACCCCATGATCATGGGGTGTATGCACCGTACCCCGCGATCATGGGGTGTACGGACCATACCCCATGTTCGCTGGGTGTACGGTGCATACACCCTGCGATCTCAGAGGTACGAACCGTACCCCTGCAATCATGGGGTGTACGGACCGTACAGTGTGTATGTGATTGTGTGCTTTACTGTATGAATCGCCCTTACCTGACGTGGACCGTACGAATCGCGTCCTCATACCCCGGTCCAGATCGTACTCGTCGGATCGTACGGCATGTTTACGATTCGTACGGAGAGGGCTCCGAATACGAATCGTACGGACGTTTTTTATCCAGGATCGGAATCGACCCCCTAGTGTTCTCTAACATGCAGGGAAAGTAAGCACCAGAAATGATCAAAGCAACAAGTGGAATACAATCAAGTTAGCAAGTTTTTCCCTCAGTTTCAGTGTCTACGAAAATTCAACTGAAAAGTGACGCACTCCATTTCAACCCCCTAGAAAACGTTCAGATAACTATTAAATCAGACGTCAGATACATAACACAAACCCCGCCCCAAGTGTGTCTCATTAAAAAAAAATACTCTGGATAGGTAAGTGCCCCCAACTCTTCAAAAGGGTTTGATACTTTCAACTCTAATAGGAAGGAAAAATTTTAACAAAAAAAACTTGCATTAGTTGCCAATCAAAGGCCATGAAACCATTGATAGTTTGTACGGCGCTGGCTTGTCAAGACAATCAAAAAAGGGAGGCACTAAGGTATGACATTTTTTAGAAGAAGGCCATAACAGACTTATAATCATGCCTCTTCCACGATAGCATTCTGGGGGGAGGGGAGCCAGCAATGCTCCTCTGTTTATCTTACAGCTTACTAATAGTTTGCCGAACACACTGTTTGCTACCTACAATCATAATCTCGAATTACATTCACTTTACTAAACTATTGAGATTAGCTCCCGCTTAGTTGAATGACATTCTTGTACTAGTAACTTTTCTGTTTGACTCCTTTGGCAGCACAATGGTGATTAGTCCTTTTTTACGCCCTCAATACTGTCAGCTGGATGAATCATTTCGATGTGAACGAAATTATTTGGCCCAGCATGATCCTCAGGTGCATTACAACATGAAGTGGCTAAATAAAAGGTATAATCAGAATTTAGAACGGGAAAACGTGTCAAATGTTCGCCACTGAAATGTAAGGATTCTAAACTGACAATGATGCAGAACATCGCAGACATAACACCAGGAAAATAATTCCATTAAGACCCTAATGAATAGCCGATCTGTGTAGGCTGCTAAACTTAAAAGTGCTGTTGAGCTAGATATTTGGAAACACGATTAAGAACCCTCGGTCTACAATGCTCTCAGTTCAAACTTGCATTATGCAGCCTTTCAGGGACTGCAGCAAGACGGCTGCTTCTGATGGTGTTTGGGGCAGTAGTGGGAAAGGGAGGAGCTCAGTGCCAACGTCTTATTTATTGGTTGGATCTAACTACCTAATAGGCAATGTGCTACACAAGCTCGATTTCCATGGGATGAATCTGTAACAGTTTCCTTTTCTCAAATAGTATTCTACTTTTTATTCTTGATAAGATTGTTTTAGATTGATTTATAAGACCCCCGACGATGGCATCTTGGGCAGCCCAGCGCTTAAGATGTCTATTGGTTGGTGCTGGGATGTTGGCCACCTCGAAGAACTGTTAACTGAAGCCGCGGGGTACCCGCAGCTCTGTCCTTTGGTATCCAAATATATAAGAAATGTTGGCTTGGAGTCCCAGGTGATCACTCGGCAGGCATTGAAACATATGATCTACAAAATGGGTTTGTTAGGCGAAATAGCGCGAGGTAGGGTAGCTCATTCATCATACATTAAGATTTTGTCGTGGAATGTCAACGGGTTAAGGGTCAAGCATAGAAGAGAGAGAATTCTTCAGTATTTAAAGGATGCACCTGAAAACATTTTTATTTTACAATAGACCCACTCCACCGAACAAGAATTAAAAGATATCTTCATGAAAAAAAAATGGATCCAGCAGGTGATAACCACCTCGCAACAAACTACCACTAAAAGGGTGGCTATATTGATCAAATCTAATTCTGAGATAACTTTGCTACAATCTAAGTCTGATAAAAAGGGGAGGTGGGTTATAGCAAAAATAAAGCAACATTCGTATAAATTTACGATCGTAGGATACTACGGTCCTAATCTGGAAGATACCCTTCCTCTTAAAGATCTTTTTGTTGAACTTTTGGATTTTGAGGATCCGGTGATTTTTGCAGGAGACTTTAATTTAGTACTTGATCCACAGCTAGATAAATCAACTACTGTAAGCTTCTCACATAACCCTAAAACTAGAGCTGTACTATCTAACGCGATCACCCAATTCGGTTGGAAAGACATTTGGCGACAAAAAAATGGCACAAAAAGGGAATTTACATTCCACAATAAGAAATTACGGCACAAATCTAGACTAGACTTTTTCTTGATAGTAGAACACCTAGGCCAGCAAGTGGAGGAGATAAAACATCTTGGTGCCCACATCTCTGATCACTCAGCGGTTACTCTAACCCTAAAATTGTCAGGTCCACAGTTGGTCAAGAGATGGACTATAGACAGAAGCATTCTGTTGGAAGAAGAAGTAATAGATAAGTTGCTTGAGGAATCAAACGAGTTTTTTACTCTTAATTTAGGTACAGCTACACTTCCGGTTGTCTGGGACGGATGTATGACGTTACAACGCCTACTTTTACAACGCCTAACTTTACATCGCAAGTTTTACAACGCACACCATTACAACGCATAGTGCTTTTGGGCGCTGGTTAGTTAATAGTTTAATTTACTATTCCAACTCCAGTCTCCGTGGATAGTAGGAAAGGTGTTGGATAGTACATTAAACCTATTCCCTATCCTAGTGCGCCCCCCAGCGCAATGCGTTGTAATGGTTTGCGTCGTAAAAGTTGCGTCGTAATGGTAGTGCGTTGTAAAAGTTTCGTTGTAAATGCTGTTCACCGTCTGGGACACATATAAGGCCCTTTTGAGAGGGCGTCTATTAGCATTTCAGATTGCAAAACATTCAGCATACAAGGTGCAAATCTCACAGATTGAAGCAAGAATTAAGGTCCTTGAACAAGTTGTATTAGATCCCAGCCAGCCAGATCAAGAGAACAATAAAAAAGACTTGTTAACGTGTAAATTACAGCTGGAGCAGGTATTAGATGGAAGGCTAAGGAAACGTTGGCAGGCTAGCTCATTAGCACATTTTGAATATGGTGAGGCCAGTGGAAAACTTTTAGCCTGGAAAACAAAAAAGGATATCAAGAAAAATTCTATTAAGGAAGTACAGATGACAAATATGGATGTGATCTCAGATAAAAGAACAGATATTGATCAGGCTTTCTACCATCACTTTGATGAAGTTTATAGAGAAGATCTACTTCCACAACAACAATCAATACAGTCATGGCTTGACCAATACCAGGTTCAAGCATTAGATGATCAGGCTTCCAACAATCTTAATAGAGAGATTAGCTCCACTGAAATAGCCTCGGCGATAGATTCTGCCAAGAGAAGTAAGGCTCCGGGCCCTGACGGGCTACCTTCCGAGATCTATAAAGCGCTAGCATCGGTAATAATACCAGTTTTGAAATTGCTATTTACCTCTATATATGAGGAAGGAGGCGAAATTCCTGTTTCTTGGAATGATGCCATAGTGGTCCTCATTTTAAAACCAATGAAGAGACCATCCCAGTGTGATTCATACAGGCCAATCTCCCTTCTTAATACTGATTACAAGCTCATGGCAAATATATTAGCGGAGAGATTAAACGGGGCAGCGGTCAATTATTACACTTAGATCAAAAGGGCTTTGTCAGAGGCCGCTCTATACAAGACCTTACACAAGCTTTGGTGGGTGCAATAGATGTTGCCTGTCAATATAAAGTTCCATTAGCGGTTATCACATTGGATGCCGCAAAGGCTTTTGACCGCGTTTAATTGGGAATTTTTGGCTAAAGTACTAGAAAAGGTTAACCTAGGCAGAAACTTTTGTAGGGCAATAGCAGCATTTTACCAAGCTCCGATAGCTAGATTATTAATAAACGGAAGTTTATCCTCTCCTATAAAAATTCAAAGAGGGACAAGACAAGGGTGTCCGCTTTCACCCTTGCTTTTTGATCTATATATGGAATCATTTTCAGAAAAGATCAGGCAAGACCAAGACATCCTACCCTTTAAACATAACAACTGTTTGAAAAAAGTCGCTTTATATGCGGACGATCTGATGCTGTACACTATTGACTCTATTAAATCAATTCCTCTCATATATCAAGCAGCAGAGCAGTTTGGCCAAGTTTCTGGATATCTGATTAATCAATCTAAATCAGAATGTATGTGTTGGAATATAACCCATGTTAACCCTATTCGGATTTTGAAGCACCAAATTAGATATCTGGGAATTCAAATTACGCAGGATATAACTCAAATTGCGGAAAAAAATCTTTTAAAGATCGAGAAAGAAATGGCGGAATCCTTAAAAAGCTGGTCATTTCTTCCTTTGACCCTAATTGGAAGAATCAATATAGTAAAAATGATGCTGCTACCTAAATTAATATATATATTCCAGAACATTCCACTCGCCTTTAAAAAAGCTAGACTAACTAAGATTCAAGCTAAATGGAATTCCTTTATTTGGGCCTCTAAAGGCATAAGGATTTCATGGAAAAAGCTGCGTAGAAAGAAAGGTAAGGGTGAACTATGCGCACCAGATTTGAGAGTATATGCCTGGACCCTATTATTGAAGGCAGGAATAAGGTTATTTGATACCTTAGGGGAGACAGAAACAGACTTTATGTTTCCAAATATGCTATCTGAGATCCAGGGAGGATCTAATGCATTTTTGTTTAAGTTTGGAGACATGTGTTTCTTTAAAAAAGTGTACGATTAAAGGTCCTTAGAGACATGGCATATGTGTGGGCCAGAGTTAGGAGAGCGCTGAACATCCCATATTACTTTGCTATCGCCCCAATCTGGGACTCCCCTGGCTCTCCTGAATGGACTAAAGATCTACTATCTATAGCTTTGCAGAGCGCAAACATCAGAACATGGGGCCAGTTATTGCCTGAAGGGAACCTTTTGAGCTGGGAAGACATTTCTGTTCTTACGGATAAAAATTTATCTAAATTCAAGTATTTACAAATTAAAAGCTGGACCCAGGCTGTTACAGGGGATAAAGGCGTTAGGACTGTTTTGGATGAGCTCTTAATGAAGAAAACGAGAACCCTCAAAACATCAGTGCTTTATTGGATAATACTCGAGGAAGAAGATGGAGAGTTCACCCTTCCGGAACAACTATGGAGGGACTAAGTACTGGACGTCGACTTGCAGAACTTATGGCAAGTATCCTTTGACTTTCTACATCTTACGGTCTCTCCTGCCAATTTAAAGCGGAATCACTTGATTTCTCTCCATAGAGTATACTGGTCTCAGGCTAGGCTTGCCAAATTTTCGAAGGGGCCTACTCCTTCTTGTCCAAAGTGCAATCTGGAAAAAGCAGATGACCTCCATATGTTCATGACCAGTCCCGCACTTAGAGAACTTTGGTTTGAAATACAAGAAGGTATGAAAGCCCTCTTTGGGTATGAAATACAGGTTAGTACGCAACAAGTTTTTTTTGGAATTCCTTCTAATAATGAGGAAGTACCTCGAGACAGTAACAAGTTATTTCTTTATTTAATTGTCCTAGCCCGTAGGGAAATATGTAAACCATGGGTGAGCACTATTGTTCCGACATATGTAGATTGGATTAGGGCAATCAGGAATACTCTTAGTTTGGATAGAATGGTATGGAAGAGAAGGAAGCATTTTTGGACTCCCTGTATTATTTGGCTTGCTGGATTATGAAAAACTTTGTCCAATGATTAGGCCTTTTTGCGGAATGAACCACCCTATGATCAGTTTAAGGGTCTGGTAAATTGGGAGACTGAGCTGACTATTCACATGGTGGCCCCGTGAGATTCATACTGGGTGTCTGCAAAAAGAGCTTCCATAAAGATTCTCGGTATAATCAATACTGAAAATATCTTTATTGGCGTATGAGGACAAAAAAAAAAAAAGAAATGGGTTTGTTGGACGCATGGAGACAGTTAAAAGGGCAAACATAGAGGATATATATTTCACAGTAAAAAATACTCTCACTTCTCCAAATTTGATTACCTATTAGTAGATCGAGTTTTGGCGGGGAAATTAAAAGACATAAATATTCTACCAGCTCATATCTCAGACCATGCCCCTGTAAGCATTACATTAGTTTAAGTGAGAGTAGATTTAAATACAAGATGGACCCTAAAAAGATCAATTTTATTAAAGGCAGAGGTGTCCACCACTGAAAGAGAAAGGGTCAAGGAGTTCTTTATGGAAAATGCTGGATCTGCCTCTTTAAATATATTATGGGAAGCCTTTAAGGCCTATATGGGAAGGATACTACAAAATCAAGCATCGTATCTAAATAAGTGTGATAAAACTGAACTGAAATACCAGGAAGGAATAGTGGGGGAGCTGGAAATAAAGTTGGAGTCTCTTGATCCCTCCCAAAATGCAGAGTTTCTAATTAAACAATTGGAAGAGGTAAGACTGAACTACAGGATGACTCTTGAGACTGGGGGCCACACGTAGGTAATCCAAATCTACAGATTCTAAAATACCGAATTTTACTGCTTCGGTATTTCAGAATCGGTAATGGTATATAGGTATTCGGTCACATTCGGTAAATACTAATTCGGTATTTACCGATTCGGTAATTCCCATTCATTCCTATGGGCCTGGAGGAAAATAGGAATGAATGGGATGCCATTCACTATTACTAATTCGGTAAGTACTGAATCAGTAATAGGGGGTGCATATTCAAGGGTGGCAGGGTGTCACATTGACACCCTGTTGCACCCCTGAATCGTGCATGTGTGCACATGTGGCACAAATACATGCCCTAAGGGCATGTATGTCTGCCACACGGCACTTTTGGAAAAGCACAAATTTGCTTTTTCCAAGGTTTTCGATATTTACCACCAACTTTTAGTTGGTGGTAAATACCGAATCCTTAACTCAGAAATGCACTCACTTGAGTGCTCCCTACATTATGGATTCGGTAATTTACAGAATCGGTATTTTAAGGATTCGGTAATTTACCGATTCCTTAAATAACCGATTCGGTAAATTACTGAATCCTTAAATTTGGCCCCTACATCTCAAATGCCTAATACCGGTCGGTAACGGTCGAAATTCGGTAATTCGTTACCGACCGGTATTGGGCTACCTACATATGGCCCTAAGTGTTGTGAGAGGTGGGTGACTGGCAACATGGATTTATTTGAGTATGGGGAGAAGGCCAGGGCACTGTTAGCTTGGAAGTCTAGGGCGGATAGGTCTCAGAATTGTATTAAAGAACTAGTTATCAATGCCCAGGGGGACATTTCAAATATGGATGATGAGATTAAGGACCTCTTTGTTTCTCTCTTTTTGGAACTGTACACTGAGGAAACCAGGCCAGATGCAGGGAAGATAAAAAATTGGCTGGATAAACTAGACCTTCCAGATCTCTCAAGCGAAGGCAGGGAGATAATAGAGGCTGAAATAACAGAGGGCGAAATTAGAGAACAAATTAAACATCTAAAAAAAGGAAACTCAGCAGGTCCCGACTCCCTAGCTGGGGAATTTTACAAAATAATCGCAGAGGAAATAATCCCAGAAATGGTAATAATGTTCAATTTGATTTATAAAGGAGAGGAAGAGATTCCAGCCTCATGGAAGGAAGCCATTATTACATTGATCCTTAAGCCCACGAAGGACCCAAAGAGTGCGGATTCGTATCAGCCCATCTCCCTGCTAAAAGTCGACTATAAAATCTATGCCGGCATTTTGGCAGGGAGGTTGGCCAAGGTAGCTCCCCAGTTAATTCATACGGACCAAAAGGGATTTGTTCCCAGGAGGCATATCCAGGAACTGACTTTGTCTTTGATTGAGATTATCGATTTAGCAATTACGAGATCGTTTTCCTTGTAGGCAATAACTATAGATGCCACCAAGGCATTTGATTTGGTGTGCTGGACGTTGCTATGGGTAGTGATGGAATCAATGGGTGTTAGTATGGGCTATATTAAGGACATAAAAAAATTGTATAAGGCCCTACAGCCAAGATCATGGTGAATGGTGTGTTGACTGAGCTTTTTAGGATTAATAGTGGTACGAGGCAGGGATGCTCACTGTCCCCTCTCTTTTTTGATATTTACAACCTTTAGTCCAGTCTTTGAGGAAAGATGACCAAATAATCCCCATTCATTCACTAAGCCTTTGTAGTAAAATAGCCTTATTTGCAGACAACCTCATAATATACACCTCCGACCCCGATATTTCCAGGGATGGAACAGTTATCCAAAGAATTTGGGGAAATCTCTGGTTATTTAGTAAATACTACTAAAACTGAATTGATGGTATGAAATTGAGACAGATGGAATGACAGAGGTTGTGGGGAGATGAAATACCTGGGGATAGATATAATTAAACAGATCAAGGATATCCAAGCCCAGAATCTAACTAGAGTAGGAAAAGAGATTGACAGAACCCTTGCCAGATGGAGAAACCTCCCACTTACTATCTATGGGAGGGTGAACTTAATCAAAATTTCTATCCTTCCCAAGTTAACATATATATTCAACTGTATTCCGCTAAAATTCCCTATAAAAATGATAAATAAAATCCAAGGGAAAATAACTAGATTTATTCAGACCTCCCAAGGGGTACGCCTCTCATGGAAGAGGCTGAGAAGACGACTCCATGGGGGAGGTCTAGCCCTGCCAGACCTTAAGATATATTGAATGGCGTTTCAATTTAAAAACATTGTAAGGCTTATAAAGGACCCTGGTTCGACTACTTGGGGGCTAATATTGCAGGAAATGATAAATGAGTTTGGATCAGCCTTTTGTATAATTTTGGGGCTCAGAAATGTTTCAAAAAAGTAAGATTAAAAGTTCTGACAGCATCTTTAAGTTTATGGATCACAATGAGAAAGATGCTAAGCATAGGATATTTTTCGGAATTAGCTCCCTAAAAGATGCTCTTGCACTACCATTGAAGCACGCTGGGTTGACGAAGTGGGGCGAACTTTTATTTGAAGGCAAATTGGTCCCCTGGGAAATATTTAAAATCAAAACTGGAAATAAATTATCAAAATTTAAATGTATCCAGCTAACTTCATGGCTCTCCACAATTCCTCAGGAGACAAGACAACTATGAGACTTAGAGAATGACATTCAAGACACAAGGGCAAAAAGTAAAGTAGTCTCCAAGTGGTACACACAACTGTTGGAAGCAGAAGAAAAGAAAACGGATCCTTCATACACCATCTGGCAAGATACGTTTCAGGAAGAAGACTCCCAGATTCTCAGGAAAAGCTAGTTAAAATTTGTATATTCTTTAGTCGCACCAGCGAATCTTAAAATACATAATTTTTTTTACAATGAATAGACTCTATTGGACGTCACACAAAAGAGGCAAGTTTGTCTTTCAACCAATCCCCAGCTGTAACAGATGTAAAACACCAAAAGCTAATGATATGGACATCTGTTTTAGATGCCCTGGAATAGAGCGATATTGGAAAGTGGTGGAATCAACTATTAGCGACATTCTAAAGATAACTCTAACACTGTCAGCGGCTCTCGTATTTTTCGGGGTGTATCATGATACAGAAACAACGCTTGACAATAAATCAAGGGGGTTGCTCTTTTATTTGATACTACTGGCAAGACGAAAGATTAGCAAACACTGGATAGACTCTGCACCACCACATCCTAGTGGTTGGTTGGAAGCAGCCAGGTAGATATGTAAAGTAGTAACAAATGGAAATATGCAGCGAGCAAGAGATGTGTGGAAAGCCTTTGTTGACTGGTCGAATTAGTTTGGAGATTCTCCCTTTTCCTTTCTTTTTTTTTTTAATCCTATGAGTACAGCAGAAAATGGGGAAGGTGTTTGTCCGGTGGGACGAAAGAACCTCCTTTAAGGGTCTGGCGGAGAAAGGGAAGGCTCCATACGATATAAGGGCACCAAGATATGGGCCTTAACCCATAAGACGCTATGCTGACATGAGGACAAAAGAAAAAAAATACAATTTTATCACAGAAACAACTGCCATTAATAATGAGCTTTTTAAATGTAATCAACCACTTGAAACATCCATTCAGAATAATTGGGATGCTTTCAAAGCCTTTTTCGAGCCTTTTCCAATGCCTACTCTGCAAAAAGGAAATAATTAACAAATTCACAACACCTTCCTTCATTACACCAAATCAAAATATTGGAGCACACTCATTTCAAATCTAAGGTTTTGATTATGAGTTTGACAGTCCAGCAGCGTCCACTGTAGCCAACCTCTTGGTTCAACTGCCTGCCAGATTACGACTTCAATCCTGGTCAGGCGGGCAGTCATGTGCCGGTCGGACAGCAGCGGTATGTTAGGTACATGGAAGAGCCTAACACACAGGCTGCTGCTCTCAGTGGGCCAACCACCCCTTCCTGCATGGTGTGGCGTGCATGCGGGAACTAGGGGTGCAAATCACAGGGGGTCTCTACATGTGTGTCCCCATAGGCACCACCTTCCCCTTGAGACCCCTTAGTTGCCTCAGCACCATCCTTTTCATGGCAGGCTCATCGCCATGAAAAGGGTGGTGGTGGAGCACCTTGAAATATGCTTCAGCATATTTCTGCCTCTGCCTCTGACTGATCCCTGGCAGTCGCAGCCCTGCCAGGGTATTATGACCACAACAGTCATAATACTGCAGGTGGTCTGACAGTGCAGTGGTAGTGAGACCTCTACCATGGGTTTGGCGGTCCTATGGACCACAAAACTCATAATCTGGCCCTCAATCTCCTTCAGTACTAGGTGAATAAATTAAAGCTTAATCTACTTTAAATAACGTTGCCACCATTGATGCCTGTAATATTCTTCTTAAAATTAATTCAAAATATCACAGAGGTAAAAATGAAGCTGTTGGAAATTATAAAATAATTAAGGGCCTGATTACGATGTAGGTCGGAAAGCCTCTGAACGCTCGTCTGAGGCTTTCTGACCTACATGGTAGGTTTACATTCCGGCCATCGAATTAATGTTGGTGTTCTGAATGTAAACCAGCCAGGGAACCTGACTGGGTTCTGATGGGCTCAAAAAGCCTGTCGGCCAGTCAGAAAGGCCACATTATCCATTTAGGAAGACGTTTCTCCTTCGGGATTATGATGGCACTTTTGACAGCAATCCCTTGTCGGCCTTTCTAACATGGAACTGCTGTCAGAAAGTTTCTCTGGGGCCGCTAGCAGGGCCCCCTTCTCCCCTGGCCATCCAGTTGAATCCCTGGGGGGCACTTATTCTGCCCCCTTCACATCCCTGCACCGTGTGGCAGGCATCATGAGGTGCCAGCCACACAGTACAGGGATGTGTAAAAACTCCTATTTCTCAATGGGAGCTTGTGCTGTGGGTGGTTTTCCATCCCCAGCACAAGCTTCCATTGAGAAATGGGAGTGTCTGACCACATTATGGGGCCGATTCTGATTGCGGTGAATCCGCATCCTCTGGGCTGGCGGAAGCCACCGCCGGCCCGGAGGATGCGGATTCACCGCTGCGGTGTGTGAAGACGCCCCGCCAGATTAGGATGGCTGGGGGGTCATCGGCGGACGGGTAGACCGTCCGCCGCTTTTCCGCCGCGAGACCACGGCGGAAAAGCTCTAATATGGTGGCGGTGTCTATCAGACACCGCCAACCATATTAGGATTTGCCCTGGGACATGCCTTTCCGCGGCGGCAATGCCGCCATGAAAAGGCATACGGTCTTTTCTTTGGGGGCCCGTTGAGGGCCCCCAGGGTGAAGGGGGGGTAGGGGTGCACATGGGGGGTACCTATGATACCCCCCTGCATTTGCATGCACAAAGAGGCAGGCACCGCGCAGTGCCTGCCGCTTTGTGCATGCAAAGGCACTGCTTGCAGTTTTAACATTGCGGCGGGTGCTGCTTCAAGCAGCACCCGCCGCAATGTTAAAAATACAGGATGTGACCGCCAGGGTGGTAGTCACATCCTAATTCGCAGAGAGGGACCGCCGCTGCCCCTGCAGACGGTCCCTCCATCTCTGGGGTGGCGGACGGATGCAGGTCCGTCCGCCATCCTAATAGGCCCCTGTATGTGGTCACATCATGATAAGGAGTGTGGACCTGCCGACTTATGGTCAGTCGGCTCTCACACAACATCATAATAGGCCCCTAAATGTTGCATCCTCTGATATTGATATTTCTAAAGCCTTCCAAGAATATTATCAATTATTATATTCAGATGAAACCAACCCTCTTGACCACAATATGAATGCTTTTTTAAAATAATATTCCCAAACCTCCCTCCCATCCTGAAAAATTTTAATAATTGAAATTAGACATACATTTACAGGAGATTATGGATACTCTCAAATCACAAAAAAAAAACTTAAAGCCCCTGGTGGTTTTCTATTGAATTCTTTTCCTATTTTCTCTTCTGTTTTGCTCCTAAATTGTTAGAACGTTTTAACTCTTTTCTTCTAGTTTCTAATGCCACTGGATCCTTTCTAGAAGCATTGATTGTCATTATTCCCAAACATGACATAGGTCATGCCTTTTGTAAAGATTACTGCCCTATTTAATTAACTAAAATTGCTAAATATTTTCTAAAAATTGTAGGGTCCTGTCTTGAAAGTATTATTTTCCTGCTTGTTAAATTTGACCAATCTGGTTTTGTCAAAGGTAAACTTGCCGCAGACAATGCTAAAATGTTCTTTAACATTCTTGCATTTTGTAATAATATCCCTTTCCACTTCTGGCTTTATCCCTTGATGCTGAAAAGGTTTTTGATCGTATTAATTTTCTATTTATTTCTTCTACTCTCCAATGATTTGGTTTTCGTCCTCAATTTATTTCACTTGTAACAGTATTATACTCTATCCCTCGTGACAGTGTTGTTGTCAACTGATATTTTTCACCTTACTTTTATTTACATAGAGGTACTAGACAAGGACGTTTCAACACATTTATATCAGGCATCAAAAAACGTCCTTGAAGCCAAATTATGTAATATATATTTCTGATCCTATTTCTTCTTTAAATCCTATTTTACAAGAAATGTAATTATACACTAGTGTTTCCGGGTATAAACCTAATTTCTCTAAAACTGGAATTCTACCAGTAAATCCTTCTTGCTATCAATATATGTTTGTTGACACTAATTTTACCTTGTGCCTTTCCACAATCAAATATCTGTGGATCTGGTTTTCCTCTACTATTCCAAATACACTTAACTCCACTTTTTCCACTTTAAAACTTACTTTCTTCATGGTCACCCCTTTGTTTATTATGGTGGGGTAGGCTAACCATTCAAATGATGATTGTCCCACATGTTCTGTTTATTCTATCTATGCTACCCTTTAAAATACCCTGTTATAACTTTTCTCAAATTAATTCTATTTGCACAAAATTTCTTTGGCATAATAAACATGCATGTTACCTTATCTAAACATAGACAACTGAAAAGTGAAGGTGGTATTCCTTTTCTGATTTTAAGCTGTATCACTCAGCCTTATTAATTCAACAATTTATGCCCCAGCTAATGCTTTTCAAGATGCTCCCATACCACAATGGATTGTCTTTGAAAACTCTTTATTGAAGGTCTTTTTATTTGCTGATGTAATTTGCATGACTAATTGTACCTCTATCTCTACAAACCCTATTCTAAAATACTCTAATAATCACCTATACAATTTCTACTACCAGTTTTGACGTTTACCAATGTTTTTTGCTTCTTCTACTTGGTACAACAAATGCATTAAATTTCAACAAAAATCATACGATTTTAAACTATGAAAGGAGAAAGGCATTATGTTTGTTTATCGACTTGCACAACATAACTCTGTTATTCATTTCCCTGTCTTACAAACATAATGTAATCTACCAAGTTCTTTGTTGCAAGAATACAACTTACTATCCTCTGCTCTTCAATCCTTTATCTCAACCAACAACGTTCCTTCTGACATTACATTACACCCCCCCCAACGCCATTACACAATTTTCCTCACTACTCTATACCCAAAGCTGCTTTTTTATATAATAAGTTATTATCTCCGAATACTGTGAGACCAAAATATTCTGTTAAATTAACATGGGAAGCTGGCCTTTCCATCCAATTCACTATTCGAATTTGGGATAAAATATGGCTTAGAACATCTAAAACATCTTTAAATCAGCAAGTTTCACCCAATCTTTATTTGTTGTATAAAATAGAGCTGTTATCACTCCCAAATGCATTTCTACATTTTCTCCAATTTCTTCTTCATTATGCTGTTCATGTTCTACTTCTACAGGTACTTTAGCTCATTTTCTTTATTATTGTTCCCAAGTATTTAGGTGTTGGGAAACAGTTTGGTTAAAATATTTTAAAAGTTTTCAATGTGATATTCTTTAATCAATTCAAAATGTTTCGAAATGTTTTCTTTGGTACTATGTTGCCTGATTTTGCTCACCTTTCCTCTAAACCTATGTTATTTGATCTTCTTATTGCACTTGCTTTCAAAGTTATACTCTCCTGTTGGAAAGATACTTCTACGCTGTCTATATCAACATGGTGACATCTTCTTTGTGAGGAACAGAATTTCCACTATTTCATAATTAGGAGTGCATCAGAAACTTTAACCTGACTTTCATTGGTTACCATTTACTACTTAACTCTCCTCTCACTCACTTTTACATGAAATGTTAATTTTCCATGATTTCCTTTCATCTTCCTTTCCCTTTGCTTTTTCTCTTTTCCTCTCTCTTCCCCCTTTTCACCTTTACCCTCCTCTCCTTTCCTTTTCTGTTTTTTTGTTATATAAAAACAAAATTCAAGTGCATGTAACTTATGTATCTAGAGTTGCATTTTCCTTTTTTCATATATATTGCAATCCCGGTACTAGATTTCATTGTTATTAATATGGATCCTTTATGTATTATTATTGCTGTTATACCTTCATTTGTAGTCTAAATAAAAGCTAGTAAAACAAAGAAATAACCCATGTTCTGCACCTGCCAAAGATACTTTGCACCTACTTTGCATTAAAAGCATATTCTGCCCTTACACCAGTAAACTGCATGTGAAATCAGGTGTAAATTAGGCAGCTGTCTATTGCAACTTACTGCAGCCCTAGGATTTTCACTTGGACCTATTGGTTCTTTTAGTCTCACAGAATGCCTCATGTGGTGTCATCAAAATTATAGCAGTATGGACCACGATCAATTTGTCCTTTAAGTGAAGGGTAGTGGAGTGAACCAAAGATTAGAGGATTAAAGGTAAGGTGCAGTGTACATACACTGTCATGTAAGTTACATGGAATTGTAAAATGACAGCTTGATTGTAAATTAATGTTGAACTGTCTAGATCGGTAAGTGTGTTGAACCACCAACAAAAGCAGAACATTTTGTCTTAATTTTAAACTTGTATTCTCCAGTAGGAGTTGTGAGTAGGACAAAACATAATACATCTTGAAACCCATGATTTGTATGTAAGCGAAAAGGCCATGATGTATAAGATTAAACTATCCTTTGACTTTCACATATTCTGTAAATTCAAGCGTTTACATTACATAAACTATTCTGTTATGGAATAAGAACATTTCTTCAGATGTTCCTATATAACATGCAGCTCAAATGAATCGTATGCTTAAGAAATTAGGCTGGTTATTGTGCTTGATAACTGTGTTTTTTAAGAACCAAATAAAGGTTTAATCGAAAATGTTCAAGAAAAATTGACGTAGCTGGAAGTGAGCAGAGTTTGGCAAACAGTTCAGTGAAAAGTCACGGTCAATATGTGAAGGAGGAGTGACTGAATTCAAAGGGGAAAATGGACTATTCTTCCATTATGATATAGTGCTCTTTAATAAGCTGAATCTTCTACTTTTGCCTAATTTGGAGCATTTCTGGTTGATCGGGAATACCATTTCATAATGGGAGTGCTTAGTTGGAGAAGGTCTGGTGCATTTTTGTCTTTTAAGCATTTCTTTATTGCATAAACAAACATCAGAAAATTATGTTATTTATCTTCTAGAACAAATCACTTTCCAGAAAAGGGGTTTGCTCATGGCCTCATCTCACATGAGAAAAATGTGTATGCATATTTGATATGGAATCAGGGGTCAATAAATGAATCCCCTCATCCTCCATTGAAAAATCAAAGGTCAAAGGAAAAATCATCTCGCCCCTCATCCACCATGAGAAGTCAAAGGTTAGGAAAGGAATTGAGTAATTCCTACTTCACCCATGAATATTCAGGTCAGATTAATGAATCCCAAACACTCCCTTAGAATTAACAGGTCAGGTAAGGAATCAGCTCATCCCCACAAACCTCTTTCTGAGTGTCAATTTAAAAGGCATCTGCATCGCTCTTTAAATTAGCAATGTGTTCTCCCTCTTAACTTCACTGTCTCCTTCACAACTTTGTGATTATAAGGTTCAATGTATAGCCTTCACCTACTGTCGGTCTCAGGATAAAAATTAGATTACTTATTAATAGCTCTGTCATCACCTCCTTTCACTGGAGATTGGAAGCCCACCATATCAAGTGATACCAGTGTGCCTTCAAGGACACATGAAGACAATCATGTGCCATGTTTTTTCACCTGCTCGACATTCATTTTTTGTCTTGTTTTAGGATATGAAATATAGCGAAATCAGTGAATAAATATTGATTATTGTCCAAGGAGAGGACAACCACTTGTCTGGTTATAGTAAACTAGATAGTTAAGGCCTGATTCACAATGGAAAATTTGCATGTGTATATTTACTCAAATAAAATATACTACTGAACCGTGCAATAAACGTATATAATTTTTCTATTCACAATGTCGGAGTATAAAGCTACTGCTAGATGTAGAATTACATGTCTCCACCATCAATGGAGCCTCTTACACCAGGATTAATGAGTGCAGAATTACTATGCCTAATTTCTCAGTCCAAGTTGGAAACCTGTGTCACTGTGGTGGAGCTCTAGCAATGGGTATGTATAGAGAAAATTATTAAATGCTATTTTTCCTTAAACAAATTAAAAGTATTGTATTATAAAAAAGTTATGTCCAATAATTCTTTCTCTGTGTTTGTCTCTCTCTCTCTCTCTCTCTCCCTCTCTCTCTCTCTCTCTCTCTCTCTCTCTCCGTCCCCCTCTCTGTCTCTGTCTCTCTGTCTCTATCTCGGTCTCTCTCTCTCTCTCTCTCTCTCTCTCTCTTTCTCTCTCTCTCTCTCTCTCTCTCTCGCTCTCTCTCTGCACATATATATATATATATATATATATATATATATATATATATATATATATATATATATATATATATATATATATATATATATATATATATATATATATATATATATATATATATATATTACCTACTGGCGGTCGCCAGTAGGTATATATAGTTAGGATTTTTTCTCTATGGGTTTTTTGAAAATTCTATGTCTAATAACTTTGGCGTGTGTGGACGGAATTGGCTGAAATTTTCAGGAAAATGGCACATTTTGTTTCTGAGCAGCCCTTGAAAATTTGGGGGGGGTTCGTCCAGTGGGGGCCGAGAAAAAAGGGGGGTCCCAAAACGTGTTTTTAACATTGAGTTTTCCATAGGGCGGTTGGCCTCACTTTTAGCCCGAACGGCTGAATGGATTTGCACGAAACTTGGCAAAATTGTAGGGACTGGTAGCCCGATGTGCCTTTTGTAGGTCTCAATATATGTGCTCCAGTGGATTTTGAGAAATTAACGTTTAAAAAAAGATATATATCTGTAACAGCGGACCAGTTAGCGCACTGGTTCGCGGACTTTTCGCGCAACGGAGCTTTGTGAAGCGAAGCTGATTGGTTCTCTGGCGTCTGTCAACATTCCAAACAGTCCGTAGCGGCCGCCATCTTGTCTCTCGGTAGGATCGAGAGACAAGAGGAGGCCAACGCGAAGGGGCAAATGACCATAAGGGGGAATAGTAGATCCTCGCTGACCCCCTAGGTTTGATGTGGAGGTTTTAAAAGGGCCCCGCGGGGCAAAAAAAAAAAATTATAATAATAATCTTACGGCTGAATGGATTTGCACGAAACTTGGCAAAATTGTAGGGACTGGTAGCCCGATGTGCCTTTGCTAGGTCTCAATATATGTGCTTCAGTGGATTTTGAGAAATTAACGTTCAAAAAAAGATATATATCTGTAACAGCGGACCGCTTCGCGTACTTTTCGCGTTACGGAGCTTTGCGAAGCGAAGCTGATTGGCTCTCCGGTGTCTGTAAACATTCCAAACAGTCCGTAGCGGCCGCCATCTTGTCTCTCGGTAGGATCGAGAGACAAGAGGAGGCCAAAGCGAAGGGGCAAATGACCATAAGGGGGCATAGTAGATCCTCGCTGATCCCCTAGGTTTGATGTGGAGGTTTTAAAAGGGCCCCGCGGGGCAAAAAAAATAAATAATAATAATAATCGAACGGCTGAATGGATTTGCACGAAACTTGGTAAAATATTAGGGACTGGTAGCCCGATGTGCCTTTGCTAGGTCTCAATATATGTGCTTCAGTGCATTTTGAGAAATTAACGTTCAAAAACAAGATATATATCTGTAACAGCGCTCCGCTTCGCGGAGATAAAATTATATCTGTATTACGTAGCTGTTGCTAACACCAGTTAGCGACGGCTAGTAGGAGATAGCGACCATCTTGGGCCCCACTTTGCATGTGAGTGATATTTATCACTAATGACATGCAAAGTGGGCATGCCAAGATGTTAGCGACTGGAAACAGTCGCTAACATCGCTATCTCCTATTATCAACTTTTGGAAATATTCGAGATAAGCGCGAATATCTCCAAAAAGTAACAGCTGCCCTGAGCAGTTCTTAGCCATGTTATCCAATGGGAGGTGGATAACATGGCTAAGAGCATTAGCTCGGTAATGCATGAATATCGCGGAGTTTTCAGCGATATTAATGCATTGTGCTCGTTTTTTATCGTATTTGCGATAAACCTTGATAATAGCAAGGTTTATCTGCGATAATTTCTGACGGTAAAAAAATCTTTGCAATGCATCGTTAGGGATAAATATCGCTTAACTTTGGTAATATGCCCCAACGTCTGTTAACGTTCGATTCGAAGGAAATCAGGAATTGTTGAAAAACATTGTGTGCGCCATCTTGTCTTTTTTCAAATGCCACACTTTTGTCGTGCACGGCAGCCATTTTAGATGCCTTGACCAGATCCACTCTGTGCACGCTGTCGATCCTTAGCATGGCTCCCCACCCTCGCAAGCATCTCCCCCAGGCAGTGGTCACCCCCGCTCTCTGTTTTATGCATGGGTAATAAACCTCCCCCCATCTGCGCTGTTCTTCCCTGAGAATCACACCCTGTGCCCGCCCGACACCTCCCTTTCGCCCTATTCACTACCGCACCCTCTGACACTCCTTTTCCTCTGTGTCCGATTGTCCAGGCCGGTCCTAGGCTATCAGCTAGCCCTGCAGATGTAGTTTATAGCCACAGCTGTAAAGAATCACCCGTCTTCAAAGGAGTTATAGTAGATCAAGGCCCACACTCGATGAGATCCGTCACAGCAGAAGCGTTGCTATTATCTGAAAACCATCCTGTATTGTGATTGGGGAGGGGACCGAGCGTGAAGCGGAAGATTCCAGGGATGACTCTTTGTACATCAAAGTTTTTACAATTATGTGTCACATTAAAAATATATAGCACTCCGACAAAGTAGTAAGATTATAAAACTTTAATAATTTATAAATATATACAAGAAAACAAAAATAGTAATAACATATAAACATTTTTAGAGAAAAACAACGAAGTAGCGGTCGGCTGTGCGAATAGTCCCAACGCAGCACAACGTCCAGATTTCCGGCGTGGGGCGTCGCGGGGGGTGGGTGATCAGTAGCAAACTGTTGTGCGAATAGTTCCAAGGCAGCAGAACGCGCCGAAATCTAGATGACACAAAAGTGATGTCTAGTAAGTTGCCACCCAGCAAATAACGGCGTGGGGCGTCGCGGGGGGTGGGTCATCAGTAGCAAACTGTTGTGCGAATAGTTCCAAGGCAGCAGAACGATGGCACCAAGGTGATGTCCAGTAAGTTGCCGCACTGGTTTTGGTATCCTACAATGCTGCTCCGAATAACGGCGTGGAGCGCCCCGGGGGAGGCGGCGTGAACGGGCCTCTCCAGGTGGAGTCTCGTCTGTTGTAGTGGGGCGCCCCTTTACCGTTTCAGTTGCCATTCCGTCCGCTTTTGGTCCACTGTGTCAAAATCCGCCATTCAGCTGAGTTGCGCTCACTCTTGCGGTGCAGCGATAGGCGGCTGTCACAGGACTCTCAAAATGGCGGCAGGCTCTTTCCTTTTTGGGCCTGGTCCACTGAAATGGCCCTGGGACACCTTGGAAATCGGACGCTTGTCTGCTAGGTCTTGGACCCCATTCTCGAAAGCGTCCCCTCCGCCTTGAGAATTCATCAAAAGTTTTGGGGGCCCCGACTCCTGCAGGCTTCTGGTGGGGAGCGGCTGCCATGATTGCTCGCGGAATGACCACGACGGAGCTACGAGATGGTGGTGCTCTCATGGTGACGCCAGCTTCAGTCTGAAACATCCAGAAACAAGGTGGGGCTTTCATCGTTTGGGGGAAAAAAAAAGTTTTCATCCAATGAAAAGTGTTGTTTTTAGGTCATATGATCAAGCCTTCCATCATTAGGAAACCAAAAGTAAAATGAACCAATGAAAAGTTTTATAAACAAGTCACATGACCTGTTATGCGGCATAGGGTATAAAATGCGGAGAAAATACGTTGGCACGTGAGGCGGCGTCAGTAGCGGACCGATGTGCGAATAGGCCGAAGGCAACACAACGCGCCAAGATCCGGATGGCATCGAGGTGGTGTCATAGTTGAGAGTTCTGAGCAGCGGTTGTAACACTGTCTGAAGCTTATTTGCAGCTGCTGCAGCTTCACTACGCGCCAAGATCCGGATGGCACCGAGGTGGTGTGTAGGAAGTTGCCGCACTGGTGTGGCCATCCTACAATGCTGAAAGTCGGCGTGGGGCGCCCCGTTGGCCTGTGAGTTTGCGTCAGTAGCGGACCGATGTGCGAATAGGCCGAAGGCAGCACAACGCGCCAAGATCCGGATGGCACCGAGGTGGTGTCTAGTAAGTTGTCGCACTTCTGTGGCCATCCTACAATGTTGAAAGTCGGCGTGGGGCGCCCCGTTGGCCTGTGAGATGGTGTCAGTAGCGGACTGATGTGTGAATGGGGCCAAAGGCAGCGCAACAATATTTTCTACTATATTTCCGGTGTAGAAGAGACCACAAGGCGCTGAGATGCCAAGATCCGGATGGCACCGAGGTGGTGTGTAGCAAGTTGCCGCACTGGTGTGGCCATCCTACAATGCTGAAAGTCGGCGTGGGGCGCCCCGTTGGCCTGTGAGATGGCGTCAGTAGCGGACCGATGTGCGAATAGGCCGAAGGCAGCACAACAATATTTTCTGACTGACACCACAAGGCGCTGAGATGCCAAGATCCGGATGGCACCGAGGTGATGTCTAAGTTGCGGACTGATGTGCGAATGGGGCCAAAGGCAGCGTAACAATATTTTTTGTATGGAAGATACCACTAGGCGTTGAGATGCCAAGATTCGGATGGCACTGAGGTGATGTCTAGCAAGTTGGTGTGGTCATCCTACAATGCTGAAACTCGGCGTGGGTCACCCCATTAGCCTGTGAGATGGCGTCAGTAGCGGACCGATGTGCGAATAGGCCGAAGGCAGCACAACGCGCCAAGATCCGGATGTCACCGTGGTGGTTTCATAGTTGAGAGGCACTTCATCTGCAGTGGGGCGCCGAGATCCGGATGGCACCGAGGTGATGTCTAGCAAGTTGCTGTACTGGTGTGGTCATCCTACAATGCTGAAACTCGGCGTGGGTCGCCCCATTAGCCTGTGAGATGGCGTCAGTAGCGGACCGATGTGCGAATAGGCCGAAGGCAGCACAACGCGCCAAGATCCGGATGTCACCGTGGTGGTTTCATAGTTGAGAGGCACTTCATCTGCAGTGGGGCGCCGAGATCCGGATGGCACCGAGGTGATGTCTAGCAAGTTGCTGTACTGGTGTGGTCATCCTACAATGCTGAAACTCGGCGTGGGTCGCCCCATTAGCCTGTGAGATGGCGTCAGTAGCGGACCGATGTGCGAATAGGCCGAAGGCAGCACAACGCGCCAAGATCCGGATGTCACCGTGGTGGTTTCATAGTTGAGAGGCACTTCATCTGCAGTGGGGCGCCGAGATCCGGATGGCACCGAGGTGATGTCTAGCAAGTTGCTGTACTTGTGTGGTCATCCTACAATGCTGAAACTCGGCGTGGGTCGCCCCATTAGCCTGTGAGATGGCGTCAGTAGCGGACCGATGTGCGAATAGGCCGAAGGCAGCACAACGCGCCAAGATCCGGATGTCACCGTGGTGGTTTCATAGTTGAGAGGCACTTCATCTGCAGTGGGGCGCCGAGATCCGGATGGCACCGAGGTGATGTCTAGCAAGTTGCTGTACTTGTGTGGTCATCCTACAATGCTGAAACTCGGCGTGGGTCGCCCCATTAGCCTGTGAGATAGCTGTTCTTTGGATTTGGGCCTGGCTCGTCTGCTGTAGTGGGGCGCCCCTTTACCGTTTCAGTTGCCATTCAGCTGAGTTTCGGCTGCTCTTGATGCTACAGCGACAGGCGGCTGCAACAGGACTCTCAAAATGGCGGCCTGTTCTTTGGATTTGGGCCTGGTCCACTAAAATGGCCCTGGGACACCTTAGAACTCGGATGCTCGATTTTTTTTTCCTTTCCTGTACATGCAAAAAAAGGTAAATGCCCGGTACGTTACACGCTTCATCTGCCACGATGAACTCTCCAGAGGAACCGAAAAAAAATATAGTTGTGGTAACTATACCATGCATCGTCATATGGAGAGGTGGCACCAATTAATTATAGTGCTGCATAAAAGAGAGATTTGGAGGAGAACCCCTGACCTGCTAGTACATTCATCAAAGAAGTGGCACTGAGAGCTTCAGAGGCAAGGGAAACGGTCCCAAATATTTAGAAGAACTTTGGAAAGATTAAAATGACATGTTTAGATTGTGGCAAATTAATTTCATGTGGACAGATGAGTGTTACTCTAATAAATACAGCATATGAACATCATCATAGTCGATGGTTGGTAGAGACATTTTGACTATATCCTGGACCTGCCCGTCCTCGCCCAAAATGGCGCCAGAATAAATGGGACTCGTAACTCCTTGTTGTGTACTGGTTGCAGAACCTTGAAATCACGAGATACGTATGCAGTTTTGAAGCAAATGGCGGGCGGGGACGAGAATTGATTGAATATTTCGACATCCCTATTGATATTAAGTTCTGATGTGTTATTGATTACTGTACTGTTGAAAGTTCGAATTAACGTCACCCATGGTACTTGCCCGCAAATGTATATCTAGATAATTTTATTGTAACTGGCCCTGTCGTATTTTAATTATAAAATGTACGTCCACCGATTCCGTAACTGTTAGACACCTTAGTTCTTGCAACGTAATGGCCCGCCCGTTACGTTCCTCTACAGTGTAAATGTCTATTCATCATATACGATTACAGTTTGCTCCGTGGCCGGCCCACGTGGTTATAGGCTCGTATTTGTATAATGAAATTTTCACAATAAAGGTTTTTAAAAGAAAACATGGTAGTAGTATATACATTGGTAAAGTTTTTAATAATAGTCACTGTTTTAGAATCATTAAAAGGCAAGTGAAATAAAGCAGACCAATTACATGAAGGGTAAAAGGTATAATACGAAGGAACGCAGTAAAGATAAATGGTCAAGGGCTGTTGTGTTTTCTATTCCTGCAACATAAAGTGATCGATAAGAATCTCATATTCAGGCGTATCGGCGACTAAGACAGCAGGTCGACCCTCTTTTGCTCAACGGCTCCGTCATGGGACGAAGAAACGCTCTTTTTCTCGAAAAAAGAATATATTTTACTTGCAGGACAGTTGTAAAATTTCCGGGAAAGTACATTAGCCTGGAACATTATAACATATATTTAAGAAAAAATAATGTTCGGAAGTAATGAAAAGCGTAATTTTTAGGTCATATGACCAAGCCTTTCATCATTACAATAAGAAAAGTAAAATGAACCAATGAAAAGTTTTATTAACAAGTCACATGACTTGTTATGCTTACGTTACGCGCTGCGCGCCCCGGATGACTTCCGGATGCGCTAACGCGGCGCGTCATATGACGCATTACGCGACAACGCAGGTACAGAATATAGTCAAAATGTCTCCACCAACCAGCGGTCGGAACACAACCCCTTTCAGCAGGCTAAATAGTTCTGTTAAATGACAACAGAAGGGACAGGCAACAAGAACCATCAGTCAAAGAGGGGAGGGCTAGTTCTTCTCTACCGGGTTACATTGGGGCGCTACCGGAACTGATCGAATTGGTAGTCTACAGTGTTTCTGGATGTTTCAGACTGAAGCTGGGGTTAGCATGAGAGCAGCACCATTTCGTAGCTCCGTCGTGGTCATTCCGCAACCAATCATGGCAGCCGTTCTTTATCGTTATTTTGGGCGGGGTGGGTGGCGGAGCCGAGCTGTTTTGCAGCCATCATTGTGTGGAGTTCAGTTCATCTCACTAGTTTTGTATTTGTCATGAGGGGTTGTTCCTAATGTTTCTATTTTAGCGAGGTCAAAAAGAGATCCCATTAGTGGCCTACTGATTTTGCTCGATTCCTTTTCTTTTTTTTTACACGATTTTTCGTTATCTGCAAAGACTAAACAGAGTATTGCGACTCTGTGTTTGTTTGTAAATAGAGAATGAACCAAAGAGAACTAATTCTAAAACAGTAAATACTTGGATAACAATGAATCAAATGGAGAGAGAAGCAGGCACGACGGATTACAATGGGGGCAAAGACCTGCGTTAACTACCTTTCACTATCTGCAAAGAGAGAGTACTCCTAATAGAAATGAGGGGGGGGGGCACCATTCAAAGCAGATCAGTGTGCATAAACACGAAAATGTTTTCACTTACCACGTACTTGACATTCGACAGCTTATGATATTTGCTATTAAAAAAACATTGAAATTCACTGAAAAAACCATAGGTTATAGACCATATATAGTTAGGAATTAGCATTTACAAAACCTTGAAAATTCACTGAAAAAACCATAGGTTATAGACCATATATAGTTAGGAATTAGCATTTAAAAAACCTTATTTTACTCACACAAAACCATTGAAATTCCATATATAGTTAGTTGCACTAACTATATATCGCGCACCTGCAATCCACTGCTGATGATGTCACATATTACATCATTCATGACATGGTCAGTGACATCACTGATGACATCACTGATGACATCTCAAATGACATCACTGATGACATCACTGATGACAACATCCAGTGACTGTATGTTTCTGTAAAGTTAAAATGTGTCTTACATATTGAAGAATGAGTGGAAGTATAAGTGTCTGGACAAAGGATTTAGTAGGTGCATGACTGAATGCATGAGTGAGTGATTAAATGTGTCTCACTGAGTGCATGGGTTAGTGACTAAAGTGTCTTAATTTGTGCATCATTATGTCTGTTGTTCTGTAAACTGCTGCATGTTTTGATCAGTAGCTATATGATTAACTATATGGGTTACTGATTGATTGTCCAAGTATTTGTATGGGAGACTGAGTGTGTGTGTGGCTGGCTGGGAGGTGTGTGACTCTGTGCAGATCAATGTGTACTTGTATCAATGATTGTATAACAAGGTAAGTATGTGTTAGTATATGTTTGAAAATGTAAGGTGCTCTATGTTTAACTGTATAGACAAGAAAATGGAAGTGTCATTGATTCTTTACAGGACTGACTAGGTGTGTGAGTAACTCCATGGATGAGTGGCAGACTGTGAGTGTCTGTATAGGTGTATGAGTGCATATGATAGTGTTGTAAAGATGAGTGATTGTATGTATGAATGATAGTATGGGTGAATGAGTGAAGGTGTGTGTAGACGTAGGAATCAGTGAGTGCGTATGTAGTAACTAGTATTGGTGTGTCAATGGTTTCAAAAATTATATTCTGTATTTAACACTGGGTGAAACAGAGGTTATATTAAAATGTGAGGAGATGCATTGTATTGTCACATGAATGATATCATCAGGGTTGTGGTCATTGATGTCAAATGAGATGTCATCAGTGATGTCATCAGTGATGTCATTTGAGATGTCATCAGTGATGTCATCAGTGATGTCACTGACCATGTCATGAATGATGTAATATGTGACATCATCAGCAGTGGATTGCAGGTGCGCGATATATAGTTAGTGCAACTAACTATATATGGAATTTCAATGGTTTTGTGTGAGTAAAATAAGGTTTTTTAAATGCTAATTCCTAACTATATATGGTCTATAACCTATGGTTTTTTCAGTGAATTTTCAAGGTTTTGTAAATGCTAATTCCTAACTATATATGGTCTATAACCTATGGTTTTTTCAGTGAATATATATATATATATATATATATATATATATATATATATATTACCTACTGGCGGTCGCCAGTAGGTATATATAGTTAGGATTTTTTCCCTATGGGATTTTTGAAAATTCTATGTCTAATAACTTTGGTGTTTGTGGACGGAATTGGCTGAAATTTTCAGGAAAATGGAACATTTTGTTTCTGAGCAGCCCCTGGAAATTTGGGGGGGGTTCGTCAAGGGGGGGCCGAGAAAAAAGGGGGGTCCCAAAACGTGTTTTTCCCATGTTAATTTCCATAGGGCGGTTGGCCTCACTTTTAGCCCGAACGGCTGAATGGATTTGCACGAAACTTGGCAAAATTGTAGGGACTGTTAGCCCGATGTGCCTTTGCTAGGTCTCAATATATGTGCTCCAGTGGATTTTGAGAAATTAACGTTCAAAAAAAGATATATATCTGTAAGCGCGCTCCAGGCAGCGCTCCGGTTCGCGTACTTGACGCGTAACGGAATTTCGTGTATCGAAGCTGATTGGCTCTCCGGTGTCTGTCAACATTCTAAACAGTCCGGAGCGGCCGCCATCTTGTCTCTCGGTAGGATCGAGAGACAAGAGGAGGCCAAAACAAAGGGGGAAATGACCATAAGGGGGCATAGTAGATCCTCCCTGACCCCCTAGGTTTGATGTGGAGGCTTTAAAAGGGCCCCGCGTGGGGAGCGCCCGGTCCGCGAACCGGGAAGCGTTCTGGGGAGCGTACTATAAGGAAAAAAGAATGATAGACTTTTCAAATACTGTATGTTAATTGATTGTTGGTTTTGTTAATTATTTTTTAATTTCTTTATTTTTTAAGCAATTATTTATTATTGTGATTGTGTTTCAAAATTTAATAACATTTCTAACATTTCACTGTCTGAAATGTCGTCATTTTCATTGAACATAGCTTGTAATCTCTGAGTGTGTAAAATGTCCTCATTTTGAAGGAGGTCATCTACTGCTTGCACACATTGCAGTAGTTCTTGGTCCCAAGTTTCATCCATAAATTCTATATAATTTGGATCAATTAATTCTTGGCTGCTCTCTTGCAGGACAATTTGAAATGAAACTTTCTGTTCGCCTTCCATGTTGCCTGAAATTTGGATAAAAAAAATATATATTAGTAGGATAGGGCACTGTTGGGATTAATTTTAGATAGGCAGTTTTTATCAGTGAATTTATCTTTGGGCAGTGTATAGTATCAGAGTGGAAGTAGGAATATAAAAAAGTGTATGTGATTTAACGTAAGTAAATTCATAATTATACAATAGAAACCTAACTCCATCCATAACTATAACAGAGAAGTCTATCTAAATCTATAACTACTACAGAGGGATAGTATATAACTATCAGAAAAAGTTTACCATATTAACTGATAGTGCACAATATACTTCAGTTTTTAAAACAACAACTTACCTTTACAAAGAAGTTGAAGTGATTAGTGAAAATTCAATTGAAATGTACACCAGGAAGTAGTAGTCAAAATGGCTGTGTTTCCTTCTCTTCCTTTATATATATTCAGGTATATAACCAATCAAATGTCAGGTAAAAAAAGTAGAAAATGAAAGTAACATTTTCATTGGTTGTCAATTCCAACACTTCAGATGTGTTTTGTGAAGTAATTTACCTCACGGTATTTAGAGAGGTCTACAGGCTAAATGGCTAAATGGAATTTCAATCAAATTTGTGAAAATGATAGGGATTGGTATGTAGTATGAGCTAATCTATATTTGGTGAAAGTGTCTCCAGTCGTTTTTCTGTAAATTACTTTCCCACCTTTTTTGATGGAGCGCTTCCCGGGGAGCGCCCCGGTACGCGAACTGGCGAGCGCCCCGGTACGCGAACTGGCGAGCGCCCCAGTACGCGAACCTGAAGCGTTACGGGAGTCCACCATTTTGTGTTTCGGTCGAATTAAGATACAAGATGGAGGGCAACTAATGTTCAGAATGGGTAGAAGGGGGCACGGTGGACTTATCTTGACCCCCTAGGTTTTCTGAGGGTGGCTGAGGAGGCCCATATGTGCGGAAAAAAAACATTTTTTTTTAAAATTTCGCGAGGTTAGCTTCCGGTCCGCGTACCAGGTAGCGCCCCGGGGAGCGTACTTTGTTGAAAATTAGTGAAAAAAGTTAGAGTAAAATAATAATTGTGAGTGATCAGATGTAGGGTAGCTCTGAGAAGAGCTTTTGGGTTTATGGTACATTTAGGTACTTATAAGTAGGTACCAATGCACAGTCTTAAATTCAGAATGAAAATTCTGTTGCCCTCATCTGAGAAGTGAACTCCATCTCCTCTGTAGATATCTTGCATGTAGTAACGCAAGTTATTGTTGTACACGGAGCCCATTCCATGGTCTCTCATGTAAGCTGAAACAGATTTGTTTACATGCTTCCTCGACTTCTCAATTTGTGGACAAAATTGGTTCGACCACCTCCATTTCTGTCTTTGGCATATATTTTAATATACCAAGGCAGTCTGAGGAAAAAGTGCCATTAATTGCTCAAAGGTGTCCTTTAAAAGCATTTCCAGACCTACCCCAGTCAAAGTGCCCAAGTCATTACCTCCACAGTGCACAATTAACAGGTCAGGTTTTGGCAAATGCATAAAGGTTTTCACCAATGGTATCAATTGGTGACATTTTAATCCTCTGTGGCCAAACCACTTAATTTCCACATCTTGTAAATTGAGGTTAGGTAAATTTCTGTTATAAGCATACCTCTGAGCCCAGTAGATGTAACTATGTCCAACAATCCAGACAGAAAACATGGTGAGAGAAGGTTCTGCTGCAGTCAGATGAAGTGTGGCAATGAAATGGCAGTTGAAAAAATAAGAGTTTAAAATGAAAAAAACTGTGGAGTTTCTGTGTTAATGAAGCAGTAACAGTGATTGGTGGATTTTGATTGCTGAAAACAGAAAGTTAGGGTGCATGGATGAGTTCTTTGAAAGATGTATTTTGAGTGGTCAAGAAAAAATCATTAAATGAAAGATTGCACTGGATATGCAGGTGCACTGAGGGTTCAGAGTTCAATTGAAACATTGTTGTGTGAACTTGCAAACACCAGAGGTCTTCCAAGAGGTGGTTGCTATGCAAAAAAGGCAGAGAGGGCAGAGGGGGGATGGGTTTTGATTTGAAAAAAGTGAGGGAAGAGTTTTGATTGGGTGACATGAGAGATATGTGTGAAGAATTACAGCATTTCTGTGCTTTTGATAGCTGCAGACTCTGGAGTGCATACCTTTTGCTCTGCTAAAGACAAAGTGGTGTGTTTCTGAGACTGTTTTGAAACTCATAAAGTATTTGCTAAGGTGAGAAAAGATTTATTTAATTTAGATAGAGAATAGTGTGGTTTAAGGAGAAAATTATGAAGAAAGTTGTGTTTTTAAAATGTTGCTTTGCCTCAAGTGTTTTACAAATAGATTTTGTTTCTTTGAGAAATTGTAATTGGAGAAAATGTGAAGTATTAGTACTGACAGGGTGTTTTTGTGCATAGGAGCTGTGCAGTGTTTTCAAATTATGACTTGAAAATCGTTTTTGAGGAAAAGGAATGCTTTTAACATTTATGAGAAGGACATAATGGTGTCTGCTTCTTTATAAGGCATTGGAGTGTCTCTGATGTTATTTTCCCCATTTTAATGTAAGACCTTTCCCCGTGGTGCAAATTCCTTGTAAATATGCTCCCACCTGTGCTTGGCAATTTTAGATTTTGAATGTTTGAGTTACATAGCCATGTTAAAAGTGACCCTAAAATGCTGCAAAGGCAATCAAAAAATGCTTCCATGTGTCTTAAGGACATTTTAAGTCATTTACCCATGTGCAGTGTTTTCAAATTATGACTTGAAAATCGTTTTTGAGGTAAAGGAATGCTTTTAACATTTATGAGAAGGACATAATGGTGTCTGCTTCTTTATAAGGCATTGGAGTGTCTCTGGTGTTATTTTTCCCATTTTAATGTAAGACCTTTCCCCGTGGTGCAAATCCCTTGTAAATATGCTCCCACCTGTGCTTGGCAAATTTAGATTTTGAATGTTTGAGTTACATAGCCATGTTAAAAGTGACCCTAAAATGCTGCAAAGGCAATCAAAAAACGCTTCCATGTGTCTTAAGGACATTTTAAGTCATTTCCCCATGTGCAGTGTTTTCAAATTATGATTTGAAAATCGTTTTTGAGGTAAAGGAATGCTTTTAACATTTATGAGAAGGACATAATGGTGTCTGCTTCTTTATAAGGCATTGGAGTGTCTCTGATGTTATTTTTCCCATTTTAATGTAAGACCTTTCCCCGTGGTGCAAATTCCTTGTAAATATGCTCCCACCTGTGCTTGGCAAATTTACATTTTGATAGTTTGAGTTACATAGCCATGTTAAAAGTGACCCAAAAATGCTGCAAAGGCAATCAAAAAACGCTTTCATGTGTCTTAAGGACATTTTAAGTCATTTCCCCATGTGCAGTGTTTTCAAATTAAGACTTGAAAATCGTTTTTGAGGAAAAGGAATGCTTTTAACATTTATGACTAGGACATAATGGTGTATGCTTCTTTATAAGGCATTTGAGTGTCTCTGATGTTGTTTTTCCATTTTAATGTAAGACCTTTCCCCGTGGTGCAAATTCCTTGTAAATATGCTCCCACCTGTGCTTGGCAAATTTAGATTTTGATTGTTTAAGTTACATAGCCATGTTAAAAGTGACCCAAAAATGCTGCAAAGGCTTTAAAAAAACGCTTTCATGTGTCTTAAGGACATTTTAATTCATTTCCCCATGAATGTAGGTAGGCCTCACCTTAAACAAACCTCTGGATAGGCCACACCTTATCGTCATCCTGAATTAATCATTTAAAATGCTAGGGACAGATTTATGATAGGTGTATGCCTATTTTGCGCCACTGTGCGTCACTTTTGTGACGCAGTGGCGGTGCAAAAGATTTGCTATGTGGCGACAAAATTACAAATTGATGCATCTAGGCAGATGTGTCATGCTGTAAAAAAAAACGTGCCACATGAAACCGATGCAGCAGTGATGCAAAAGATGGACCATGTTGCAAGACAGGCCTCACTTCATCTCCAACAAGATAAGAAGCTTAGGGATAGATTTATGATGACTGGTGCATCCCCAGGGATGTGCCAGTCATCCTGCGCCGCTGTTCCGCCACCCATGGTGCGCTGCATTTACAATGCGGCGCACCATGGGGCAAAAACAGCACAGATGCGTGACGCATCTGTGCTGTAAAGGTGACGCATTGCTGGAGCTGCATCGCAAGTGCCATGCAGCTCCAGCAAGGCTTAGGGGTGCCCCATCTCCATTTAATCTGCAACCCTGAGTAGGCCTCACCTTAAACAAACCTCTGGATAGGCCACACCTTATCGTCATCCTGAATCAATCATTTAACATGTTAGGGACAGATTTATGATAGCCGTGTGCCTCTTTTGTGCCGCTGTGCATCACTTTTGTGACGCAGTGGCGGTGCAAAAGATTTGCTATGTGGCGACATATTTAAAAATTGATGCATCTAGGCAGATGTGTCATGCTGTAAAGTCCTGTGCCACATGAAACCTGCGTCAGTTTTCATATAGGTGTTTTGTTGCAAGGTATGCATTAATTTGCAAGAAAGCCCTGTAAAACTAACACAGTGAAATTTAGAAGATATCACTGACTCAGCTTTATAGCATTGCTGAATCAAATCATTACGCCTGTTTGAAACAGGCATAAGGAGTGATGCACCATGCAATGTGTGGCTTGCTCCTGTGCATTGCAGTAGACATGTTGCGCTTACGACGTGATTCCTGCAATGTGCTGCTTTTGCGGCACAGATGCGTGACACATCTGTGCTGTTTTCACTCAATGGTGCTCCACATTTAAAATGCTAGGGACAGATTTATGATAGGTGTATGCCTCTTTTGCGCCACTGTACGTCACTTTTGTGACGCAGTGGCGGTGCAAAAGATTTGCTATGTGGCGACAAAATTACAAATTGATGCATCTAGGCAGATGTGTCATGCTGTAAAAAAAACGTGCCACATGAAACCGATGGAGCAGTGATGCAAAAGATGCACCATGTTGCAAGACAGGCCTCACTTCATCTCCAACAAGATAAGAAGCTTAGGGATAGATTTATGATGACTGGTGCATCCCCAGGGATGTGCCAGTCATCCTGCGCCGCTGTTCCGCCACCCATGGTGCGCTGCATTTACAATGCGGCGCACCATGGGGCAAAAACAGCACAGATGCGTGACGCACCTGTGCCGTAAAGGTGGCGCATTGCTGGAGCTGCATCGCAAGTGCCATGCAGCTCCAGCAAGGCTCAGGGGTACCCCATCTCCATTTAATCTGCAACCCTGAGTAGGCCTCACCTTAAACAAACCTCTGGATAGGCCACACCTTATCGTCATCCTGAATCAATCATTTAACATGTTAGGGACAGATTTATGATAGCCGTGTGCCTCTTTTGTGCCGCTGTGCGTCACTTTTGTGACGCAACGGCAGTGCAAAAGATTTGCTATGTGGCGACATATTTAAAAATTGATGCATCTAGGCAGATGTGTCATGCTGTAAAGTCCTGTGCCACATGAAACCTGCGTCAGTTTTCATATAGGTGTTTTGTTGCAAGGTATGCATTAATTTGCAAGAAAGCCCTGTAAAACTAACACAGTGAAATTTAGAAGATTTCACCGACTGAGCTTTATAGCATTGCTGAATCAAATCATTACGCCTGTTTGAAACAGGCATAAGGAGTGATGCACCATGCAATGTGTGGCTTGCTCCTGTGCATTGCAGTAGACATGTTGCGCTTACGACGTGATTCCTGCAATGTGCTGCTTTTGCGGCACAGATGCGTGACGCATCTGTGCTGTTTTCACTCAATGGTGCTTCACATTGTAAATGCGGCACACCATGGGTGGCAGAGCAGCGGTGCACATTAACTGGTGCATCCCTGGGAATGCGTCAGTTAACATAAATCTGCCACTTTACATTTAAGTATGAGCAGGGGACACAGAGTTGGTGAGGCTTATCCAAGGTTAAGAAGAGATGAGTCCTGTTCACTGAAAACTTGGACATAGGCCTTACCTCCTCAGCATCGCTGGTCATGGCTAAATAATAGCTGCAAAATGTTACTCTTGTTAAACAATTTTACTATTATAGTCTCTGAGATTTGTGCCTTACTCTGCAACATCTCATTGTTGTTCTCTTTCTTTAAAGATAACGACAACATCAACATGAGCGACAATCAGCAATCAGTTGATCTCGACCTCATAATTGAACTCGTAATTGAAACATCAGTGGAAGTAGATCCCTTGGATGATTTAAATCCTGAGGATGAAGAAGAACATGATGAGGATGCAGATTTGTCAGAATTGTATGACATAGGGTGGGAAGCTGACGTGCTTGAGCCTATGGAACTATAAACATTTATTTTTAAAAATTTATAATAAATGAAAAGTAAAAATGTAAACCGTTTCATTTAAAAATAAAGACACCTTCAAAAACAGGTTATGTGTAGTGTCTTCAATAAAATATTAAAATATGCTCATAAAATTAGATCAGATTCACATATAAAACAGCACAGGTAAAATGAATATGAATTCCATTTCTTTTCTGCTATTTCTGTATTCTAAATTTGCCAAGCACTAAAAATGTCAAGTAGTGTGTTAAGTTTTTGATGACTGTTATTGATTTACTGTTTGGTAATAGTGGTTAATAACATTTTTTATTATATTTTACCACAGATTCAACTGCAGATCATTTCAAGATTTCAGCATGCCAACTAAAGAAAGACTTAGAAAGGCTGCAAAACGTCAAAGACAGCAGGTAAATGATATAATGCAGCAGTCCTCTAAGAAAAAAACTTGTCAAGTCACCAAGAAAGCACCGGGTAAGAGCACAAAAACATTTATAAGAAATATTTGTAGTAAAAAAAATATTACTACAGAAAATGTTTCAGTCCAGAAAAAGAGAAGCATTTTAAACGGAAAGGAGAGGCCAATCAAAAATGTTACTGCTAGAGCAAGAGATAACTCTCTGCATGATAGTAGAAGGAAACAACAGTTTAGGGACATTTGTAAACGAATGTTCCGCAACAGGATAATTGGCAATTTGTTAAAAAATATTAAGAAAGGTCAACAGAAAGTGGTTTTTTATAAGAGAAAAAAAAAAGTTGAGAAAGTTATTGATCAGGCATTTGAAATTAAACGTAAGTTATTTATTTTGATAATCAATAGAATTAGGAAGCTAAACAAGGCAATTTATGATTTCAAAAGAAATAGTAGATGGAAGAGAATGGTTAATCGTAGTAATTTTTGTGAAGTTTTTTCCGGAGAATGGATGCATAGTTCAAGTTGTGAGGCATTTTTTAATGAGGAGAGTTATTTCCAGGATAATGATTTGGTGCATGCAGTTGACACCAGTGGTCGAGCTTATGAAGTGAAAGATGGTTGTCCAGTTGAAAAAGAAAAACTTGTGACAACAGAGACAGAAGAGGTGTTAGGTAATGAGGTTTTAGGAAGACGTCCTAAGGGTCCTGTGTACACCTGGAAGTGTAGTAGTATTTGCAGTGTGCGACAGGATTCCATCAATTTGCTTTGTGATTTTGTACGGTCATTTAATAAGAAAAGTTTGAAGCAGAAAATGAAGTTGTTGCAAGAATTAGATCCTTGCAGAGTGAGAGAAGTGACAGGTTTGCATGGTCATTCACTGACTTGTCTTTCCAGGAGAGTATGCCAGAGTGTTTTTCATCATTTCAGGATGCTAGCAGTGCATCATAATAAAGTGAGGAAATCAGTTAGAATGTTGTATTATGCTAAGAGTCCAGCAATTATGCTTAAACAATTATGCGCTGCTCTTTTGCATGGTTCAGAAGTAGATGTGAAGAATATTTGTGCAGAAATTGAGTTTGGTTACTTTGGAAGTAAAGAGGAGAATGTTGAAATTGACCAAGAAGAAGAGGGTAATGTGGAAGATAGAGTACAGGTTTCCAGTACAGATAATTTTCAGAGGGAAATTGCGACATTTCAGGTGAAATCAAGTGAGAGGCCTAATTTCACTTGTGTGTGTTTTCGACGCACTTATTATAAGAATCAGACTAAGTTAGTGGATTTATATGCAAAAAGTGAAAGGGAAAATAATAGTGAATGGAAGGATTTCACAACATACTTGATGGTAGAAAATTGTTTTGATTTGGGATCGGATCAACGTGTGTGTACTTATTGTTGTAGCAAATTAAACCAAAACCAGATGCCTGCTAGAGCAGTTCATAATAATCTGGAATTGGTTGAGATTCCTTCTGAATTGAAGGATTTAAATACTTATGAATCTATTTTGATTCAAAGTATCCATCCCTTTCAGGCTATTGTAAGAATGGAGCCAAAGACAGGGAAATTGCCTCCATCAGATTTACAGAGAGGATTAAAGGGAAGAGTTGTTTATTTGCCTCTAGATTTGAAGAAAAACATTAACACAATTGGAGTAGAAAAAGTGGAAGAGGAACCTCTGGTTATCTTAGTTAATGGGGTTCCGACAAAGAATAAGAAAATATGGCAAGATTTAGTGGATGTTAGGAAAGTCAAAAAGGCAACATTGTATTTGAAAAAAAAGAATAAGTACTATAAGAATGTTTATGTTGCAGAAGAGGAAGTAAGTGAGGAAGAGGATAGCGATTTGTGTGCTGGTCAAATTGAGAAAGTAGAACCCTCTACTAGTGAAGAAATATATGAACATTATAGTGTTCATCCTTTGCATTCCAAGGAAGTCATGGGGAATGCTATTGAGTTGTTTCAAATGAAACAAGCCAAAGGGAGTCCCATTAGTGTTTGGGAGGAAAGTTTGGAAGCTCGGTGTTTCCCACAGCTTTTTCCAACAGGTCAGGGAGGAAGATATGATGAGCGACCTCATCAAATTCCTGCTTCTGAATACCGGACTTTGCGATTGTATGCAGGAGATGCTAGGTTTTGACAATGTATTCCCTATTTGTTTCATCTCCTGTTTGAAAGCGATCTGTCTGGACTGTCAAATGCAGTGAACCACATCTTGAAAAGTGGTATACACATGCAAAACATCTCGGCAAGTGACTTTATGGATAAAGTCAATGTCCAAGACAGTATTTTGGATTCTCACCTGATTAATCTCATGGCGTGTCAGCGTGGTACTAATGAGTACTGGTACCGTCGTCATGGTGATTTAAAATGTATGCTGAGGAACTTAGGAACTCCCACATGGTTCCTCACTCTGAGCTGTGCCGAGTATGGCTGGGAAGACTTACTTGAATTTCTACGAGAGGCAAATGGAAACATCGAAAACATCGAATTCAAGACACCCGGAGAACTGTGCTCTTTGGATCCAGTCAATGTATGCCGGTACTTCAATCATAGATTTGAAGCTATGATGTCTTTCATCATGAATAAGAAGAATCCACCTCTTGGAGAGGTGTTGGATTTCTTCTGGAGAAAGGAGTACCAAGGAAGAGGTGCTCCTCACATACATATGCTGTTGTGGATCAAGGATGCACCTACATTTGGAACAGATCCAGAAGACTCAGTGATGAGTTTCATACAACAGTATTCTACGTGTGCTGTTCCAAACGCAAAGGAGAAGAAAAGCCTAAGAGAAAAAGTTCTACGTTTCCAAAGCCATCGTTGTGGAAAGTACTGTCGTCGTAAATTCCGAAACAAGGACAAGTTCTACACCAAATGTCGTTTCGGCTTTCCACGACCGGTGATTTCTAAAGGAAGAGTAAACAGTTTGATGTCTTCGCTGCGACATAATGTGATGAAGAAATCACCTAAAAACACATACAATTTGAAGAGGAACGAAGAGTCCAAGTACATCAACGACTACAACCCGGTGATTTTGTCCATGTGGAATGCTAACATGGATATACAGTTTGTGGCTGATAACTGTATGGCTGTGGCTCGGTATGTGACATCTTACATCACCAAAAAAGAGAAGACAGAATTGAAGGATATGTGGGAGGACATTTCCCATGAAAAGAGCCTCAGCAAGAAGTTGTACAGTTTCAGTCTGAAGATGTTGTCGCATCGAGAAATCGGAGCTTACGAATGTTCTGACCGGTTGTCTTCAGCAAGTCTCTATGCCAAATCCAGGAGTATCGTTTGGGCGAGTCTTGGTCTTGCTGCAACGCGTAATCGAGTTCTGAAACCTGTGCGGGAAATTGAGTATTTGGCGGAAAAGGAGCCAAACAGTACCGACATTTTGAAGAGCAACATGTTGGATACATATTATCCAAATCGAAGCAGTCACCTCGAGAATGTTTGTCTGTATGAGGTTCTTCAAAATTACATATTCAAGAGGAACATCAAAGAAGATACTGAGAAAGGAGTGTATGCTGTAATTGGAAGTGAGGGATGTCTGGTCAAGCAAAGAAAATGCCACTTGGTAAACCATCGAAAATTGAGTGGCGAATCTCCTGAAAAAAAGGAGTTTTTCTATTTAGCACTTTTGCAACTTTTCAAGCCTTGGCGTGCAGAAGAGGAACTGCTTGGAGATTTCCTCTGTTATGAAGACTCTTTCACTGCCGCCAAGGAGACCATAGAATGTCCGGCTTTTCCCAAATATGTAGAAATGTTGAATGCGGAAATCGAGCAGGAAGCAACGATTGCAGCCGAGATTGCCAGAGACAGTTCTCAGGACATTCAGAGTTCTGCTTCATTGAGTCAGGATCCACTAGGAGGACCTGTTATTGAAAATGAGGCTGCCACTGCTATGAATGAAGTGGAAAGAGCCATGGCACATGCTCAGGAGGATGCGGTTAACTTAGAAGAGTTGGAAAGACAACTCAACGTTGAGCAGAGGAAAATATATGACGAAGTTACCATGCAAATTGATCATGGATTAAGTCATGAGAAGAAAGAGTGCTCATGTACGTCGTTGAAGCCTGTCTGACTCTACGTGAGTGGAGAAGCGGGAACTGGAAAAAGTTTCCTTATTAAAGCAATTTCATGTTATTTGCAGGAAAGGACTGAGTCATCGCTGTCTTGTGTTGTCACCGCTCCAACTGGACTGGCAGCACATAACATTAAAGGGATTACTTTACATCGTTTACTGATGCTGCCAGTGGAGCATGACAACAAATTACAATATCACAAGCTATCTGGAGATGCTTGTTGTGAAGTTTCAAGAATCTTGAGGAAAATGAAACTTCTTATCATTGACGAAGTAAGCATGGTTTCCAATGTCATGCTTGCCTTTGTGCATTTGAGAATGCAAGAAGTTCTCAAAACAGAGTATGATGTGTTATTTGGTGGCAAACACATCATTGTTTTCGGAGATCTTCTGCAGCTGACACCAGTGAAAGGGTAACCTGTGTTCAAAATGCTCACGCATGAAGATACCAGGAAGTGCCTAGGGAGCATTGGCAACGTCAATATATGGTTAAACTTCAATTATGCTGAACTGCATGAAAATATGCGTCAGGCGAAGGATGAAGTTTACAAGAATATTCTACAAGATGTTAGAATTGGAAAAGTGACCGAGCATGGGAAAGAAGCTTTACATGCACGATTACTGTCAAATTTATATCCAGAACAAGATGTTGTGCCTGAGAATATTTTTCAGAAAATTACTGAGAAGAAATCTGGAATATGTTTGATGCCAACTCTTGCAGAATGTGCCATCTTCAACAACAAAATGTTGAATTTAGAAAAGCAAGAGATTGTGAAACTGGAAGCTATTGACAGAGTAGAGCATATGGGATCAACAATTATTTTGTCTGATAATTTGAAAACAAAATTGGATTCATTAGAGAAGACTATATCTAAAACTGCAGGTTTTGAAAAGACTCTGAATGTGTGCTTGAACTGCCGTATAATTTTAAGAAGGAATTTACATGTTGAAAGAGGTCTGGTAAATGGATCAATGGGTAATGTTGTTGATTTTGTGAAATACAGAAATAGAGATGGAATTTAATTTTTAAAAATTAAATTTGATGGCATTGAGGAAGTACAGCTAATTGGTCGTTGTTCTGCTAGATTTTTGCTTGTAAAAGACTTATATGTTCGCCGTAAGCAGTTTCCTGTTTGCTTGGCATATGCGGTGACAATCCATAAATCGCAAGGTTTAAGTGTAGACAGTGCATTGGTGAATATTGGCAGTTCTGTGTTCAAGGAGGGTATGGCATATGTGGCATTGTCAAGAGTTAGAACTTTATCGGGATTGTACTTGATTGAGTGTGATGTCACAAACATTTGTGCGGATCTAGATTGTGTTAAGGAATACAATAGGTTGAGAAGAGAGTATGCGCCACATTTGCCTCAATATCCTTTGTTTGAGAAACGTGTGGTAGGCCGGAAACAAAGAAATGTGACCAATACTGGGGAGGTTGTAGCAAAAAGACGAAAAGTCGATGAACCTGAAATTATAAGCAGAAACAAAAAGGATTCTGTTGAAGATGTTGTTGGTTTTCAATTTGAAAACAGTTCTGGTGTCAACTGCTATGCTAATGTAGTGGTTAATGTTTTGTTTTCTCTAGAAAATGTAAAAGAAGAGATTGTGGTCAATTCTGATCAAAGATTATGCAGTTTGTTAAATTCTGTGTTAGAGAAATGTAGCACTGATAGAACAAAAATAGAAAGTGTGTCTGAAATTCGAAATCTGTTAGACAGATGTTCAGGCCAAACACAATTCTCTCAAAATATTCAGCAAGATTGTCAGGAGTTTTTAATGTATATGCTTGATGTATTGCATGCTGAAGGTGTAGATGTAGATCACCTGTTTGGGCTTTCTTATCAATGGCAGCATGACTGCGAGAACTGTAGGGTATCAAGTACTACTAGTGTAGACTCAGGAAGATTTATATATTTAACTTTGCCAGACAGTAAATCAGTCTCCTTTAATAAGCTAGTAAAAGCAGCTGATCACAACATGGAATGTAGCCAATGTAAATCTGAAATGATGTCAACCTTATTTATACGAACATATGGCCAGTATGTCATTTTAATGTTCCAACGATGTAGGTCTGATGGAACAAAATTGACAACTTTAATTAAAAATGTTGTGGCTTCACAGTTGTCAATATCAGGAAGGACTTTTGTAACTGTAGCAATTATATATCATGACGGTCCTTCAATAACATCAGGACATTACACAGCTTATTTAAAGTCTAGAAATGGCTGGTCATTCTGCAACGATTCTGTTTTAATTTTAAAACAAAAATTGCCGTATGACCTTAAAAATTCTTACCTGGTGTTTTTAAAACCAAAATGTTAGGGAAAGAATCTCGGGATGTGCTCTGAGGAATTTCAAGAAGTTCTAATGGCTCCTACACGATTTGGCCTTGAGGATAAGTGTAGTACAGAGACATAACTTCTTACCATAACACTGGACGTCATGGAAAAATAAGTGCACTTTGAATGAGTTCAGAAAAACTATTTCTTTTTATAAGCTAATTCAAGCAGCCAATCAAAACATGGAGTAGAGGGAATGTAAGTCTGCAATGCTGTCTACTGTTTTATATTGCTTTGTGATTAAAAGTGATGTAGAGAATTAAATAATTGTAGTAGTCATACAGGTAGTGTAGGTCTGCTTCATAGTAAGCAGTATCAGTGTCATAGGAAATGTAGAACATGAGTGAGCAAGAAGGGTAAGATATTAGTAATCCAGGATTGTGAAAATGATCTTCAACATTTTAATTCTGAAAGTTGCGGAAATACAACATGACGGGATTGGCTTACAAGAATTCCAAGAGTTATAAATGGCTCTGACATGATTTGGCCTTGTGGAAACGTGTGGTAGAGAGCGAGAAGTCATTTATTGTATGTAACATATTTTTCAAAACGATGGAGGTTTTCTTTCAGAAAGTGGCGGGCTGAAAGTAATAACAGCACAACAGATTGTAAGCTGTTCATAGGACATCCTTCGACGTCATGGAAAGTAAGTTAACTTTAAGGAGTTCTGAATTCTGATTTGTTATGTTGTATGGGTTTTTTAAACACAATCATTTTGATTGTGGTTTTTTTTCCCCGCTGTTATATGATGAATACCTTCAAATCACTGTTTTTAGTGAAATTTGATACATTCTGAGAACAGCAAAAATAAACCATTTAACATGTATAATTAATTCTGTACTGTTTGCATTTATGATGTACATGTAGAACTGTGTAGGAGGCATGGAGAAGGTGAGGCTTCTGTAAGTGTCAAAGTTGTTGCATACAGTGCTCATATTCTACGTAGTCTTTCATATGATAGACTACATCTCCACAATGAGATACCTAAGCAAAGGAAACACAGGTGATATGATTGTGGAATGAGCAAAAAAAATTGCACGTTTTTCAATTATATTACCTGTGTTTCCTAACATTACACATCACATTGTGTAGATGAGGTTTAGGCCTGTTCCTGGAGACAGAGGAGGTCTGACATTTGTTCAAGAGTGCAGTGGACATGACACACTTGGTTGGTAGGCCTGCACATGTATTATCTCCTCTGTATTCTTCAACAAACCTAAATTTCATCTGCAACTCTGAGTAGGACTTACCTGAAACAAATCTGTGGATAGGTTACACCTTATCGGCATCTTGAAACAATGATTTAAAATATTAGGGTCAGATTTATGATGGCCGTGCGCCTCTTTTGCTCCGCTGTGGGTCACTTTTGTGTAAAAGATGCACCATGTTGCAAGATAGGTTTCAGTTCATCTCCAGCAAGATACCATCAGTTTGAAATGTATATAATTAGCACTGTGTAGGCGGCATGCAGAAGCTGAAGCTTTTGTAAGTGTCAAAATTGTTGTATACACTGCTCAACTTCTGTATACTGTTTGATATGCTAGACTCCATCTGCACTATGAGATACCTAAGCAAAGGCAACACAGGTGATGTGATTGTGAAATGAGGAAAATAAACTCCACATTTTTCAATTACATCACCTGTGTTTCCTAAGTTTACGAATGACATTGTGCAGATGAAGTTTAGGTCTGTCCACGGACACAGAAGAGGTCTGGCCTTTGTTCAAGAGTGAAGTGGAAATGACTTACTTCATTAGTAGGCCTTCACATGTATTATCTCCTCTGTATTCTTCAACAAGTGTAAATTTGATCTGCAACCCTGAGTAGGCCTCACCTTAAACAAACCTCTGGATAGGCCACACCTTATCGTCATCCTGAATCAATCATTTAACATGTTAGGGACAGATTTATGATAGGTGTATGCCTCTTTTGCGCCACTGTGCGTCACTTTTGTGACGCAGTGGCGGTTGAAAAGATTTGCTATGAGGCGACAAAATTACAAAATGATGCATCTAGGCAGATGTGTCATGCTGTAAAAAAACAATGCCACATGAGACCGATGCAGCAGTGATGCAAAAGATGCACCATGTTGCAAGATAGGACTCACTTCATCTGCATCAAGATACTGTTAGTTTAAAATGTATATTTTTAGGACTGTGTAGGGGCATGGAGAAGCAGAGGCTTCTGTAAGTGTCAAAGTTGTTGAAAAACTGTTTGTCCTTCAATCTTTTCCCTTGTCTTTTCTAATTTATTAAAAACATGTTTTAATATTTTTCAAATGTTTGTTCTCTCTTTCACAGATTGAAAGTATAAAAATAACAAATGACTAACTTAACGACAATTACAAGGTAAATGTTTTGTACTCTTTTCGTTATATTTCTATCACATTTAACTTCTATTAGTTCCACTGCTTCATTTCTTTAACCATCACTTTCCTGCCTTTGCTACTTCCCTCATTCCTTTCTCTATTACTTAATTACTCTACTCCTTCCACTATTTTTCTAAGTCCCTCTCTTCTCATACTTCTTCACTCTTGGTCACTCACTCTGTCTCTATTACTGTCACTGTTTCTGACTGATCAAAAAATTTTTTTTTTAAAAAGAACAGTAAGTATAAGGGAAGGAAACAGACAGTTATGTTAAAAGAAAGACAGCTATAGGGAGTAAACTAGGGATACTGTTACCCGCAATCCTCTGCTGATGATGTCACTGACCATGTCATGAATGATGTAATATGTGACATCATCAGCAGTGGATTGCGGGTAACAGTATCTCTAGTTTACTCCCCTATAGCTGTCTTTCTTTTAACATAACTGTCTGTTTCCTTCCCTTATACTTACTGTTCTTTTTTTTAAAAAAAAAATGTTGGTTCGCTCTCGGTTCGCGTACCGGCGAGCGAACCGGGAAGCGAACCAAGAGAAATAGAGGTTGGCAGAGTTCCAAATATTCTACCAATTTTTTTATAACGGGGAGGTAGTTCTGAAAAGAACTTTTTTTTAATTGTTTTTGTTGTTTTATATTTTTTTTATTATTTTTCTGAATTTTTTTTTACTTTTTTTGAATTTTTCTGAACGGTTTTATATATTTTTTGGTTTTTTTGGGGAGGGGAAACGAAAACGATTCATTGTAAAGGGCTCAACAGGAGCAACAAAAAAAAAAGAATTTATTGTCTGGGGCGTTTCGGACAAACATGATTATCGATAGCTCTGTTGATTAACGTGATGCTACTTTCTCTGTGCAAATGAACTGATTACAAAGTACGCAGACTTGTTTTACTTCCCCGAATCTCATTTGTATATTTGGGACCATCTCCCTCCCCTCTGGTCCCGTCACTTCCGGTACAACAGATCTTCTGGCCATAGAAGGGGGATTATCTTGCTCGTTACGTAACTGTGCAGCACTGTAATTGTTAGGATGCCACCTACTCATATGGCGATGCATTGTGTAGTTTCCGTAACTGTATTTCTTCTCGGTCCCTCTGGACAGTCTATCTTGACATATAAGGCAAGTTACGTACCTTGCATTGACTTTTTTCTGGCCTCGGGGAAATTTAAAAAATTGCCAAATAAAGTTTTCTTTCAGGTGAGACCTCCTGGGCTCCTCAGGCAAAAACTGCCTCTCTTCCTGCTCTTCCTCCTCTTCCTCTTCTTCCTCTTCTTGCTGAATTATAACTTCAGCAGGTGGTCCTCTCTTCCTTGGATGTGGTGGAGGTGGTGGGGAAGCACCAGCTGAAGCTACTAATGAAGCCATTGCTCACTGGTAACAAAGGGTCTTTCTCTCACAAAGATGAAAGTCAGAGTGAGGAAAGAAGGAGGGGTTTTCATCATTTGGGAAAAACAATAGTTCTAAACCAATGAAAAGTGTTAATTTTAGATCACATGACCTAGTCTTACATCATTAGGAAACCAAAAGTGAAATGAACCAATGAAAAGTGTTATTACCAAGTCACATGACCTGCTGTGTTTACGTTACGCGCTTTGCGCCGCGTCCCGGTTCGCTTCCGGGAAGCTGCGCTTCGCGCCTCGCTTCGCGTACCGGTTCGCTTCTGGGTACGCTAACGTGGCACGTCATATGACGTATCACGCGACAACGTGAAACGTCATGCTGACGCGACGCGTCACGATGTTGTTTTCTAACGCGACAGTTGCGCAAACGGAACGTTTACCGGTTCGCGGACCGGGTCGCGGCTCCGAATTGAGCTAACGGGAAGCTAACCGGTTCGCGGACCGGGAGCGAAACAATAAAAATAATTTAAAAAAAAATTGTATTAAAAACATGTAAAAAATATTTTTAGATTTAAAGAAGAATACATTGTAAAGGTTTTGATATTTGCTATTAAAAAACCATTGAAATTCACTGAAAAAACCATAGGTTATAGACCATATATAGTTAGGAATTAGCATTTACAAAACCTTGAAAATTCACTGAAAAAAACCATAGGTTATAGACCATATATAGTTAGGGATTAGCATTTAAAAAACCTTATTTTACTCACACAAAACCATTGAAATTCCATATATAGTTAGTTGTACTAACTATATATCGCGCACCCGCAATCCACTGCTGATCATGTCACATATTACATCATTCATGACATGGTCAGTGACATCACTGATGACATCACTGATGACATCTCAAATGACATCACTGATGACATCACTGATGACATCTCAAATGACATGACTGATTACATCACTGATGACATCTCAAATGACATCACTGATGACATCACTGATGACATCTCATTTGACATTACTGATGACATCACTGATGACATCATTCATGTGATAATACGATGAACTTCTTCAGACTCTAAAATAACCTTAGATACACTCAGTGTAAACAGACACTCACAGACTGTCACTCATCCATGGAGTTACTCACACACCTACTCAGTCATGCAAAGAATCAATTACACCTCCATTTCCTCAACTATACAGTTATACATACCTTACTTATTCAAACATATACTAACACATATTTATTCTCTTTTACAATCCCTGATACAAGTTCACAATGATCAATACAGCCACTCACACATTCACTGGCTCTTATGCACAGTTATTTATATATGCCAACTCTCACATGTACTGTGTTTTACATATGTACTTACTTTGACATGTAGCACTGAGATATCCATTCACTCACCAATGCACTCAATCAACCGCCCATACAGCTGTTTCCACATGCACTTTTGAACCCATATATCTAGTGAATCAACTGCTTACACATCTATGCACAGAGTCATACACCTCCCAGCCACCCACACACACACTCAGTCTCCCATACAAATACTTGGGCAACCAATCAATAACCCATATACTTACTCATATAGCTACTGATCAACACATGCAGCAGTTTACAGAACAACAGACATAATGATGCACAAATTAAGACAGTTTACTCACTAACCCATGCACTCAGTGACACACATTTAATCACTCACTCATACAGTCAGTCACGCACCTACTAAATCCTTCATCCAGACACTTATACATCCACTCATTCTTCAATATGTAAGACATTTGAGATGTCATCAGTGATGTCATCAGTGATGTCATTTGAGATGTCATCAGTGATGTCATCAGTGATGTCACTGACCATGTCATGAATGATGTAATATGTGACATGATCAGCAGTGGATTGCGGGTGCGCGATATATAGTTAGTACAACTAACTATATATGGAATTTCAATGTTTTGTGTGAGTAAAATAAGGTTTTTTAAATGCTAATCCCTAACTATATATGGTCTCTAACCTATGGTTTTTTCAGTGAATATATATATATATATATATATATATATATATGTATATTCACTGAAAAAACCATAGGTTAGAGACCATATATAGTTAGGAATTAGCATTTACAAAACCTTGAAAATTCACTGAAAAAACCATAGGTTATAGACCATATATAGTTAGGAATTAGCATTTAAAAAACCTTTTTTTACTGACACAAAACCATTGAAATTCCATATATAGTTAGTTGTACTAACTATATATCGCGCACCCGCAATCCACTGCTGATCATGTCACATATTACATCATTCATGACATGGTCAGTGACATCACTGATGACATCACTGATGACATCCCAAATGACATCACTGATGACATCACTGATGACATCTCATTTGACATTACTGATCACATCACTGATGACATCATTCATGTGATAATACGATGAACCTCTTCAGACTCTAATATAACCTTAGATACACTCAGTGTAAACAGACACTCACAGACTGTCACTCATCCATGGAGTTACTCACACACCTAGTCAGTCATGCAAAGAATCAATCACACCTCCATTTCCTCAACTATACAGTTATACACACCTTACTTATTCAAACATATACTAACACATATTTACTCTCTTATACAATCCCTGATACAAGTTCACAATGATCCATACAGCCACTCACACATTCACTGGCTCTTATGCATAGTTATTTATATATGTCAACTCTCACATGTACTGTGTTTTACATATGTACTTACTTTGACATGTAGCACTTAGATATCCATTCACTCACCAATACACTCATGCACACAGTCAACCGCCCATACAGGTGTTTCCACATGCACTTTTGAACCCATACATCTAGTGAATCAACTGCTCACACATCTATGCACAGAGTTATACACCTCCCAGCCACCCACACACACTCTCAGTCTCCCATACAAATACTTAGGCAATCAACCAATAACCCATATAGTTACTCATATAGCTACTGATCAACACATGCAGCAGTTTACAGAACAACAGACATAATGATGCACAAATTAAGACAGTTTAGTCACTAACCCATGCACTCAGTGAGACACATTTAATCAGGCACTCATACAGTCAGTCATGCACCTAATAAATCCTTCATCCAGACACTTATAAATCCACTCATTCTTCAATATGTAAGACATATTTTAACTTTACAGAAACATACAGTCACTGGATGTTGTCATCAGTGATGTCATCAGTGATGTCATTTGAGATGTCATCAGTGATGTCATCAGTGATGTCACTGACCATGTCATGAATGATGTAATATGTGACATGATCAGCAGTGGATTGCGGGTGCGCGATATATAGTTAGTACAACTAACTATATATGGAATTTCAATGGTTTTGTGTCAGTAAAAAAGGTTTTTTAAATGCTAATTCCTAACTATATATGGTCTATAACCTATGGTTTTTTCAGTGAATTTTCAAGGTTTTGTAAATGCTAATTCCTAACTATATATGGTCTCTAACCTATGGTTTTTTCAGTGAATTTCAATGTTTTTTTTAATAGCAAATATCATAAGCTGTCGAATGTCAAGTACGTGGTAAGTAAAAACATTTTCGTGTTTATGCACAATGATCTGCTTTGAATGCTGCCCCCCCCCTCATTTCTATTAGGAGTACTCTCTCTTTGCAGATAGTGAAGGGTAGTTAACGCAGGCCTTTGCCCCCGTTGTAATCCGTCGTGCCTGCTTCTCTCTCCATTTGATTGATTGTTATCCAAGCATTTACTGTTTTAGAATTGGTTCTCTTTCGTTCATTCTCTATTTACAAACAAGCACATAGTCGCAATACTCTGTTTAGTCTTTGCAGATAGTGAAAAATCGTGTAAAAAACCAAAAGGAATCGAGCAAAATCAGTAGGCCACTAATGGGATCTCTTTTTGACCTCGCTAAAATAGAAACATTAGGAACAACCCCTCATGAGAAATACGAAACTAGTGAGATGAACTGAGCTCCACACCATGATGGCTGCAAGACAGCTCGGCTCCGCCACCCACCCCGCCCAAAATAACGATAAACTCTATGCAAATATTACAAATATATACAACACACCAGCAAAGTAACAGGGTAAAACATTTTATTAAATAACTATTTACATAACTATTTTATACTTTTTGTTGCCCGATCCGGCTAGCTCAATCGATCGAGCATGAAACTCATGCACTCTGATAGTTCAAACTTTTGAGGAGTGCTTGTTAGACTGTCTGAAGCTTATTTGCACCTGCTACAGCTTCACTATTCTCAATGTAAGTGGGGGCTGTTTGTGGACGTGACTGCATTTGAAAACAATGTGATGCGGTACCTCCCTGAACCGCTTGACGGAGGCCCCCGAGGGACGGTGTGATGGCGCGGACTCGGAGGGGGTGCTTGGCTCCGGCCCCCTCCCCAAGTCGTGTTGCCCTGGTGTGGCCTGAGATCGCCCCCGACATAGGTGGCCGGCTCCCAGGGTCAAGCGGAACTTTTTGCCTTTTGGTGACTCTTCCATTCTTGACCTTGTCCCACAATCCGTTTGACATAAAGACACGCTGTAGTGGGGCGCCCCTTTACCGTTTCAGTTGCCATTCCGCCCGCTTTTGCTACACTGTGCCTCTTCCGCTATTCAGCTGTTTACCGCCCGCTCTTGCGACTACAGCGTCTCGCTCACCATGTAGTTGAGTTGCTCCCGCTCTTGCGGTGCAGCGATAGGCGGCTGCCACAGGACTCTCAAAATGGCGGCCGGCTCTTCAGATTTGGCCGTGGTCCACTAAAATGGCCCTGCGACACCTTGGAACTCGGACGCTTGTCTGCTAGGGCTTGGGCTCCATTCTCGAAAGCGTCCCCTCAGCCTTGAAGATTCTACAAAAGTCTTGGGTGCCCCCGACTCCCGCAGGCTTCTGGTGGGGAGCGGCTGCCATAATTGCTCGTGGAATGGCCACGACGGAGGTACGAGATGGTGGTGCTCTCATGCTGACGCCAGCTTCAGTCTGAAACATCCAGAAACACTGTAGACTACCGATTCGATCAGTTCCGGTAGCGCCCCAACGTGACCCGGTAGAGAAGAACTTGCCCTCCCCTCTTTGACTGATGGTTCTTGTTGCCTGTCCCTTCTGTTGTCATTTAACAGAACTATTTAGCCTGCTGAAAGGGGTTGTGTACCAACCGCTGGTTGGTGGAGACATTTTGACTATATTCTGGACCTGCGTTGTCGCGTAATGCGTCATATGACGCGCCGCGTTAGCGCATCCGGAAGTGCTCCGGTGCGCGAAGCGCAGCTTCCCGGAAGCGATCCGGGGCGCGGCGCGCAGCGCGTAACGTAAGCATAACAGGTCATGTGACTTGTTAATAAAACTTTTCATTGGTTCATTTTACTTTTCTTATTCTAATGATGAAAGGCTTGGTCATATGACCTAAAAATTACACTTTTTATTACTTTCGAACATTATTTTTTCTTAAACATATATGTTATAATGTTCCAGGCTAATGTACTTTCCTGGAAAATTTACAACTGTCCTGCAAGTAAAATATATTCCTTTTTCGAGAAAAAGGGCGTTTCTTCGTCCCATGACGGAGCCGTTGAGCAAAAGAGACTCGGCCTGCTGTCTTAGTCGCCGATACGCCTGAATATCAGATTCTTATCGATCACTTTATGTTGCAGGAGTACAAAACACAACAGCCCTTGACCATTTATCTTTACTGCGTTCCTGCGTATTATACCTTTTACCCTTCATGTAATTGGACTGCTTTATTTCACTTGCCTTTTACTGATTCGAAAACAGTGACTATTATTAAAAACTTTACCAATGTAAATACTACTACCATGTTTTCTTTTAAAAACCTTTATTGTGAAAATGTCAGTATACAAATACGGGCCTATAACCACGTGGGCCGGCCACGGAGCAAACTGTAATCGTATATGATGAGGAGACATTTACACTGTAGAGGAACGTAACGGGCGGGCCATTAGGTTGCAAGAACTAAGGTGTCTAACAGTTGCGGAATCGGTGGACGTACATTTTATAATTAAAATACGACAGGGCCAGTTACAATAAAATAATCTAGATATACATTTGCGGGCAAGTACCATGGGTGACGTTAATTCGAACTTTCAATAGTACAGTAATCAATAACACATCAGAACTTAATATCAATAGGGATGTCGAAATATTCAATCAATTCTCGTCCCCGCCCGCCATGTGCTTCAAAACTGCATACGTATCTCGTGATATCAAGGTTGTGCAACCAGTACACAACAAGGAGTTACGAGTCCCATTTATTCCGGCGCCATTTTGGGCGAGGACGGGCAGGTCCAGGATATAGTCAAAATGTCTCCACCAACCATCGACTATGATGATGTTCATATGCTGTATTTATTAGAGTAACACTCATCTGTCCACATGAAATTAATTTGCCACAATCTAAACATGTCATTTTAATCTTTCCAAAGTTCTTCTGAATATTTGGGACCGTTTCCCTTGCCTCTGATGCTGTCAGTGCCACTTCTTTGGTGAATGTACTGGCAGGTCGGGGGTTGTCCTCCAAATCTCTCTTTTGTGCAGCACTATAATTAATCGGTGCCACCTCTCCATATGACGATGCATGGTATAATTACCATAACTATATTTTTTTTCGGTTCCTCTGGAGAGTACATCGTGGCAGATGAGGCAGGTAACGTACCGGGCATTTACCTTTTTTGCATGTAGAGGAAAGGAAAAAAAATTCGAGCGTCCGAGTTCTAAGGTGTCCCAGGGCCATTTTAGTGGACCAGGCCCAAATCCAAAGAACAGGCCGCCATTTTGAGAGTCCTGTTGCAGCCGCCTGTCGCTGTAGCAGCAAGAGCGGGCGAAACTCAGCTAGACGGCGCTCCACTGCAGATGAAGTGCCTCAACCTGGAGAGGCGGGAGAGGCTCGTTTGCGCCGTCTCCCCCCCCCTTCGGGCACCCCACGCCGTCTTTCGGCGCAGCATTGTAGGATGGCCACACCAGTGCGGCAACTTGCTAGACACCACCTCGGTGCCATCCGGATCTCGGCGCCCCACTGCAGATGAAGTGCCTCCACATGGAGAAGCGGGAGAGGCTCGTTTGCGCCGCCCCGCCCCCTTCGGGCACCCCACACCGACTTTCGGCGCAGCATTGTAGGATGGCCACACCAGTGCGGCAACTTGCTGGACACCACCTCGGTGCCATCCGGATCTTGGCGCGTTGAAACACCAAGGGGCGCCCCACTGCAGCCGAGGAACCTCCATCTTGGGGGTGACGCACAGCATCACATTGCTTTCCAATGCAGTCAGATCCTCAAACAGCCCCCACTGACTGACGCGAACTCACAGGCCAACGGGGCGCCCCACGCCGACTTTCGGCGCAGCATTGTAGGATGGCCACACCAGTGCGGCAACTTGCTGGACACCACCTCGGTGCCATCCGGATCTTGGCGCGTTGTGCTGCCTGTGGTAGTAGGTCATATTCTTTCCTTTATGTCTATGATAGTGTGTTATTAACATCAAATTCTCTGCCTTCGGCCTATTCGCACATCGGTCCGCTACTAACGCCGCCTCACACGCAACTCAGCTGCATAGCGAGTGAAACACCAAGGGGCGCCCCACTGCAGCCGAGTAACCTCCATCTTGGGGGCGACACACAGCATCACATTGCTTTCCAATGCAGTCAGATCCTCAAACAGCCCCCACTGACTGACGCGAACTCACAGGCCAACGGGGCGCCCCACGCCGACTTTCGGCGCAGCATTGTAGGATGGCCACACCAGTGCGGCAACTTGCTGGACACCACCTCGGTGCCATCCGGATCTTGGCGCGTTGTGCTGCCTTCGGCCTATTCGCACATCGGTCCGCTACTGACGCCGCCTCACGTGCCAATGGATTTTCTACGCTTTTTATAGCCCTATGCCGCATAACAGGTCATGTGACTTGTTTATAAAACTTTTCATTGGTTCATTTTACTTTTGGTTTCCTAATGATGGAAGGCTTGATCATATGACCTAAAAATAACACTTTTCATTGGATTAGAACATTTTCTTTTCCCAAACGATGAAAGCCCCACCTTGTTTCTGGATGTTTCAGACTGAAGCTGGCGTCAGCATGAAAGCACCACCATCTCGTGGCTCCGTCGTGGTCATTCCGCGAACAATCATGGCAGCCGCTCCCCACCGGAAGCCTGCAGGAGTCGGGGGCCCCCAAGACTTTTGTAGAATCTTCAAGGCTGAGGGGACGCTTTCGAGAATGGGGTCCAAGACCTAGCAGACAAGCGTCCGAGTTCCAAGGTGTCCCAGGGCCATTTCAGTGGACCAGGCCCAAAAAGGAAAGAGCCTGCCGCCATTTTGAGAGTCCTGTGGCAGCCGCCTATCGCTGCACCGCAAGAGTGGGCACAACTCAGCTGAATGGCGGATTTTGGCACAGTGTTCCAAAAGCGGGCGGAATGGCAACTGATACGGTAAAGGGACTCCCCACTACAGCAGACGAGCCTCCACCTGGGGAGGCCCGTTCGCGCCGCCTCACCCCCCCCCCCCCCGGGGCGCCCCACGCCGTTATTCGGAGCAGCATTGTAGGATACCAAAAGCAGTGCGGCAACTTACTGGACATCACCTGGGTGCCATCCACATCTCAGCGCATTCTGCTGCCTTGGGACTATTCGCACAACAGACCGCTACTGACGAGGCCTCCCCCCGCACCCCCCGGGACGCCCCACGCCGTTTTTCGGAGCTGCATTGTAGGATACCAAAAACCAGTGCGGCACCCAGGTAACATCACCTGGGTGCCGTCCAGAACTCAGCACGTTGTGCTGCCTTGGGACTATTCGCACAAAACACAGCTACTGACCATTGTTGCTTCTTTTTTCAAAAAAATGTTTAAATGTATTTACTGTTTTTGTTGCGTTGTATATATTTATAAGTTATTAAAGTTTTATAATCCTACTACTTTGTTGGAGTGCTATATATTTTTAATGTGACACATAATTGTAAAAAATTTGATGTACAAAGAGGCATCCCTGGAATCTTCCGCTTCAGGCTCGGTCCCCTCCCCAATCACAATACAGGATGGTTTTCAGATAGTAGGAACGCGTGTGGTGTGACGGATCTCATCGGGTGGGGGCCTTGATCTACTGTAACTCCTTTGAAGAGGGGTGATTCTTTACAGCTGGGGCCATAAACTACATCTGCAGGGCTAGGTGATAGCCTGGGACCGGCCTGGACAATCGGACACAGAGGAAGAGGAGTGTCAGAGGGTGCGGTAGTGAATAGGGCGAAAGGGAGGTGTCGGGCGGGCACAGGGTGTGATTCTCAAGGAAGAGCAGCGCAGATGGGGCGAGGTTTATTGCCCATGCATAAGACAGAGAGCGGGGGTGACCAGTGCCTGGGGGAGATGCTTGCGAGGGTGGGGAGCCATGCTAAGGATCGACAGCGTGCAGAGAGTGTGTCTGGTCAAGGCATCTAAAATGGCTGCCGTGCACGACAAAAGTGTGGCATTTGAAAAAAGGCAAGATGGCGCAGACAATGTTTATCAACACTTCCTGATTTCCTTCGAATCGAACGTTAACAGACGTTATCTCTCCCACACTACCGGTCCCCCTGGTCTTAAACGCCGAGATGGTAGGGACTGCATCCCGTGGAGATAGGCCGAGACGTCACTCAGCAGAAAAAAAAATAAAAAAGTCTATAAACATACAATAAGTTAAAAGTCAATCATTCTTGTTTCCTTGTAGTACGCTCCCCAGTCCGCTTTCCGTTACGCGTACCGGGCGCACCCCACGAAAAAAAACGATTTTTTTTTTTTTGCCCCGCGGGGCCCTTTTAAAGCCTCCACATCAAACCTAGGGGGTCAGGGAGGATCTACTATGCCCCCTTATGGTCATTTGCCCCTTCGCTTTGGCCTCCTCTTGTCTCTCGATCCTACCGAGAGACAAGATGGCGGCCGCTCCGGACTGTTTAGAATGTTGGCAGACACCGGAGAGCCAATCAGCTTCGCTTCGCGAAGTTCCGTTACGCGTCAAGTACGCGAACCGGAGCGCTACCCGGAGCGCTGTCACAGATATAAATCTTTTTTTGAACGTTAATTTCTCAAAATCCACTGGAGCACATATATTGAGACCTAGCAAAGGCACATCGGGCTAACAGTCCCTACAATTTTGCCAAGTTTCGTGCAAATCCATTCAGCCGTTCGGGCTAAAAGTGAGGCCAACCGCCCTATGGAAATTAACATGGGAAAAACGCGTTTTGGGACCCCCCTTTTTTCTCGGCCCCCCCTTGACGAACCTCCCCCAAATTTTCAGTGGCTGCTCAGAAACAAAATGTTCCATTTTCCTGAAAATTTCAGCCAATTCCGTCCACAAACGCCAAAGTTATTAGACATATAATTTTCAAAAATCCCATAGAGAAAAAATCCTAACTATATATACCTACTGGCGGTCGCCAGTACGTAATATATATATATTGCTGCAAACTTTGCTTGACTGTTGCCAATAGTTCCTGCACACAAATGAATGCGAACCCAATTGAGTGAGTGCAAAAGGATTTATTGAGCCCTCACACCACCGCCATGACATGTTTCGACATGAGAAGACCTTGATCACATGACGTGCTTTCAGAGATCCTTCAATTTTTAAAATGCTAGTGCATAAACATGTGACAGTATATAGCCAGAACAAAATGGGTTGGGAACACCCTTCCCTGGGGTGTTTGCACTATTTCTATGAAACAATGAGGTTTCTTATCTCTTTTTCAACAAATAAAGTTTCTATATTCAAAATAATGTTTCCAAAGGCTTTGTCTTGTTCAAACAAAATTTTAATGTTCATATATCGATGCTTGTCCTGGCATCAGTACATATTCCAAAACTTTAGTTAACCCAATGCATTTCGGGTCGAACCTGACTCTTCCTCAGTGGTCTGTAAAATGAATACATGAAGTACAGATCAGAATCGTTCAAAACATAATTAACAATAAACAATTTGTTCCATGGTAGTCAACATCAGGAATGATTCATAGTAACAGCCACAAACATATTCAACCGAATAAAACCAAGTAAAACATATGTGTTACTTAAATCAGAAGTAAATGAAGGTAACATGCGCATAAGGTTACTCCTACTGTCTGGGAAATGGTAATATGCAAATATACTTTATGGTCTGACATCTAGGTATGAAGGTTGCAAATTGCATACAATAGAGATAACCCTATGGAGACTTACGTGTTTGGCTAGAAACGTAGCTTTGTTCGAGGGAACGCATTGTATTAAAGTGCGTATGAATCCAAGCATAAATGGCAGGAATACATTATTGCACGTGAAATACAGTCGACTTGAGGTGCGGTTAACTTGAAAAGACTATGGCTTGTAGCGTGCAGCGTTATTTGAGTACGCGTATAAATTAAAACGTTTAACCGATGATTCACTGGGATATAGAGTTAAAAATGCGGCTAGCTTTAGAAAGTTAAGGTGTGTAGCGTGGATACAAAATGGAGAAGAAAAAAGATTCTCTGGTGTCTAGCCTAAACTTAAGGCGGATTAGTTAACACTCGAATAAACTACGAATTGGATATAATTCTTGATTAGAGTTAACTTACTTACATAGAGTTAAGGAACGCGCTTGGTGGTGGGTCCGGAAAGCGGCCAGCAATCGGTCGCTTTTTACAAGTATGTCGAAGGTATAGCATGTACCCAGGATTCATTCTCTTAAAGAGAACGTCACCCGTGTAAAGATCAAAGGCGTGTGAACTACATAGACCATAATGCTAGGTGAGGTGCAAACATAAATGCGAAAAGAGACATAATTAACTCGAAAATAATCAAATGAATATGGGTAAAATTAACACATGAAAATCTGGAAGGCTATTACTAAGGGTACACAACAAAATGTAACGCATATATGAAGAACAATGATAGATTCATGTGCCACTCTGGCTTCATTAAAGTGCATGGCTAAATAGCCATTAGTTCATGGTCATGCAAAGTTATAAAAAGCATGACATTTCAATCCGATCGTTCATTCCGAACGGCTGTAAGGAATTGCGTTTTTTAATCCAAAAATATTCAGCTCGCAATAACTGTTTTTGAGGGTCTGTGTCTGGCCGTATTTTCACAGCTTCCAATATGGTGAAACGTAATTGTGAAATTTGATGTTTGGCTTCAATCCAGTGGTTAGCCACAGTAGATTTGGGATTCTTATTCCTGATATTGCTTTTGTGTTCCATTATGCGGATTTTGATTTTCCCTTCTTTTAGCCCGACGTATATTTTGCCACATGGGCACTTGATTGCGTAAATTACATTCTTTGAGTCGCAAGTACAAGTGTGTTTTAAATCGATTTTGTTTCCTTTAGTAGGATGTAAGAATTCATTACCCACTATGACATTATTACAGTGTGTGCAATTACTACACTTTAACATGCCTTTATGAGTTAGTGATCGATCACTTGGTTGGTTTGTCAGTAATTCTTTGAGATTTTTCCCCCTCTTAAAGGCAAAGGTGATTCTTTCATCATATAAATGCTGAAGATCTGGTTCACTTTTGATTAATTTCCAATGATTTATCATGATTTCTTTGATTTTCTTGGCTTGGGGAGAGTATTGTAGGGTACAAATGGTAGATTTCTTTTTGGTTATGTTAGTGCCTTTTAGAAGAGACTCTCTGCTCAATGTGTTAACTCGTTTGATTGATTCATCTATTACGATCTTGGGGTAGCCTCTTGCTGTGTATTTTTTTCCGAGGATTCCTATGGTTCCATTGGTGTCTTCTGGTTCTGATGTGATGCGTTTTGGTCTTATAAATTGAGAAAATGGTAAATGACGTTTTAAAGAATCTTGATGAAAACTGTGATAGTGTAAACAATTATTTCTGTCCATAGGTTTTGTGAAGACACTGGTCTTTATGGCATCATTTTCTATTGTTATCATGACATCCAGGAAGGGTATTTGAGTTTTCGCAATATGATGAGTGAACTTGATGTGCTCATTGCAGGAATTGAGTTCTAGTATGTTGTTTTGGAGAGTTTGATGATCACCTTTCCAAATTATGAATATGTGATCTACGTATCATTTGAAAATCACGGGTTGTTCTGTCCATTTGGGATTATTTAGGATGTTGTCATATTCAAATTTGGCCATGTATGTGTTTGCGTACGATGGTGCTCCCGCAAATCCCATGGAGGTTCCACTACATTGAGCGTAATAGTTGTTTTGCCAGCAGAAATAGCTATGATACAAGGCATAATGCATTAGTTCCATGAGGAAGATTTTATTGACTCCTTCACATTCATTGTTCAACAGGCTCCATTCTAAAGCTGCAAGGCCTTCATTTTGTGGAATGGACGTATATAGTGCTGTCACATCGACTGTACAAAATATCGACCTACAGGAATATCGATACAGAAAAATCAAAGTCAAGAATATCGACATCCTTTCTACAACATGGTAAGTACATAAATATCTAAAAAAATATAGATGTTAAAAATATCGATGTTAAAAATATCGTTTTTTTCTGTAAAATAAAGTTAATAACACTAATAAATAAAATAAACATAATTAAAAATATCTAATAATGTTTAAAATTAATAAATAATAAATATATAATAATATATTAATTAAACATATACATAAAATATATAATATATACATACCTAATACGTTGTAATAATTATTTTAATAATGTATAAATTAATAAAAAGTATTATAAATTACAAATACATTTACAAACATAAAACAAAAACATAAATAAAAAGTAAAGAATTACAATTAATAAATTAAAACAATTAAATATACCTTTAATATTTTTAAAAATAATTATATACTACATTAATTAAATTAATACAAACAAAATTAAATAACTAAATAAATAAAAATATTATTAAAAATCCATAAGTAAAAAAAATACAGTAATAAAAATGTTGGATAGCATAGAACTTAAAATTACCATTCCCACTCCAGAGAGCGCAACAGTAGAGAAACAGTTGTATAGCGTGGAGGTAAAAATTACTATTGCAACTCCAGAGAGTGCTACACTAGGGAAAACATTGGATAGCGTAGGGGTAAAAATTACTATTCCAACTCCAAAGAGTGCAACAGTAGGGAAGGCGTTGGATAGCGTAGGGGTAAAAATTACTATTCCAACTCCAGAGAGTGCAACAGTAGGGAAAGCGTTGGATAGCGTAGGGGTAAAATTTACTATTCCAACTCCAGAGAGTGCAACAGTAGGGAAAGCGTTGGATAGCGTAAGGGTAAAAATTACTATTCCAACTCCAGAGAGTGCAAGAGTAGGGAAAGCGTTGGATAGCGAAGGAGTAAAAATTACTATTCCCACTCCAGAGAGTGCAACAGTAGGGAAAACATTGGATAGCATAGGGGTACAAATTACTATTCAAACTCCAGAGAGTGCAACAGTAGGCAAAGCATTGGATAGCGTAGGGGTAAAAATTACTATTCCAACTCCAGAGAGTGCAACAGTAGGGAAAGCGTTGGATTAGCGTAGGGGTAAAAATTACTATTCCAACTCCAGAGAGTGCAACAGTAGGGACAGCGTTGGATAGCGTAGGGGTAAAAATTACTATTCCAACTCCAGAGAGTGCAACAGTAGGGAAAGCATTGGATAGTGTATGGTTAAAAATTACTATTCCAACTCCAGGGAGTGCAACAGTAGGGAAAGCGTTGGATAGCGTAGGGGTAAAAATTACTATTCCAACTCCAGAGAGTGCAACAGTAGGGAAAACATTGGATAGCGGAGGGGTAAAAATTACTATTTCAACTCCAGAGAGTGCAAAAATAGGGAAAGTGTTGGATAGCGTAGGGGTAAAAATTTCTATTCCAACTCCAGAGAGTGCAACAGTAGGGAAAGCATTGGATAGCGTAGGGGTAAAAATTACTATTCCCACTCAAGAGAGTGCAACAGAAGGGAAAACATTGGATAGCGTAGGGGTAAAAATTACTATTCCAACTCCAGAGAGTGCAACAGTAGAGAAAGCGTTGGATAGCGTAGGGGTAAAAATTACTATTCCAACTCCAGAGAGTGCAACAGTAGGGAAAGCGTTGGATAGCGTAGGGGTAAAAATTACTATTCCAACTCCAGAGAGTGCAACAGTAGGGAAAGCGTTGGATAGCGTAGGGGTAAAAATTACTATTCCCACTCCAGAGAGTGCAACAGTCGGGAAAATGTTGGATAGCGTAGGGGTAAAAATTACTATTCCAATTCCAGAGAGTGCAACAGTAGGGAAAGCGTTGGATTGCGTAGGGGTACATTTTACTATTCCAACTCCAGAGAGTGCAACAGTAGGGAAAGCGTTGGATAGCTTAGGGGTAAAAATTACTTTTCCCACTCCAGAGAGTGCAACAGTAGGGAAAGCATTGGATAGCGTAAGTTAATTATAAATTACTTATAAATAATTGTTGTAAATAAAATATTTAAACATGTAATTTTTAAATAACTCAACATCATTTGCAAATACCCATTTATAAGTACTAAAAACATATTTAAAATTGAATAATTAATTAACACTAAATTACCATTAAATACCAATAAATATGAATTAATAAATATAAATTACCAAATAATAAATATTGAACAGTAAAAAAAAATCAAAACAACAAACATATTGATAATTAAAAATTGATTAACAATTAAAAAATGGTAAACAATAAATGTATTTTTAAATAAAAAACATTTTTATGAACAATTAATTACCAATTAATAAAATAAATGTCCAATTAATAACAAGTAATTAACAATTAAAAATATCAATTACCAATTGTAAAAAACATAATTAACAATTAAAAAAATTTATTGCAAATCAAAAAAAGTAATTTCCAATTAAAAATCTTAATTACCAATTAAAACAATTAATTGCAAATTAAAAAATGTGATTTGCAATTAAAAACCTTAATTACCAATTAAAAAAAATAATTGCCAATTACAAAATGTAATTACCAATTAAAACCTTAATTACCAATTAAAAAATTAATTAGCAATTAAAATAATTATTTACCAATTAATAATTAATTAGAAATAAAAAAAATATCAATACCAATAAAAAATAAATAATGACTTAATTACAATTGAATTACTTCCTACCCAATTCCCCTATAAACCCACAACCCGCTACAGAACTTAAACGCAAAAATTAATTGAAATTAAATTACAATTTCTAAAAATGAATAATTAATTTAATATAATTAAATTACTTCCCACCCTATTCCCCTATAAACCCACAACCTGCTCCAATACTAAAACATAAAATTAAATTAAAAATAACAGTTTTAATATACAAAAAATAGTACACATATAATTTAAAACAAATAAAATACTTTAAAAAAAACATATAACACATACATATAAAATACATAATAAAATACATAACAACATACATAACAAACAAATATCGATATTAGTAACATCGAAATTAGTAACATCGATATAACTGATATCGATACTACTAACTTCGATATTACTTACATTGATATAAAAAAATCGATATTACTTACCTTAGGGTCGATATTCTGTCCAACGATATTCTTTTCCTCGATATTCTTCACCTTCGATATTTTAAACTTGATATTAATGTAAGTCGATAATTTGGAATCGATATTTTGACTGTGCACCCAATTTTTCATGCATGCCATTGGCCTTTGGGTTTACAGTTGCTTCAATAGATCTTCTGATGTGACTGAGCTCTGAGTCAAATGATGATGACTCATCTTCACCCGCAACCACTGGTCCACCACTGTTCCAGTACATGCTGGGCATCAGCATTTAGTGGTCGGTCATGATGGCGGACAGACCTGCGTCCATCCGCCACCCCCGAGGTGGAGTGACCGTCCGCAGGGGCAGCGGCGTTCCCTCCATACCAATTAGGATGTGACCGCCACCCTGGCGGTCACATCCCGTATCTTTAACATTGCGGCGGGTGCTGCTTGAAGTAGCACCCGCCGCAAAGTTAAAAATGCATGCTGGCATTTACATGCACAAAGCGGCAGGCACCGCATGGTGCCTGCCGCTTTGTGCATGCAAATGCAGGGGGGCCCCCAGAAGCAAAGGTCCACATCCTTTTCCACGGCGGGAAAGCCCCCGCGGAAAAGCATGATTACACACACATCCTAATTTGGCTGACGGTGTCTTACAGACACCGCCACCAAATAGTGGTCAACACCCCGCGGATCAGCGGCGGACGGACCTGCTGTCCGCCGCTGTTCCCACCGCCATCATGATCTGGCGGTGGGTGTTTTCTCTGACCGCGGTGGTGAATCCGCATCCTCTGGGCTGGCGGTGGCTTCCACCAGCCCGGAGGATGTGGATTCACCGCAATCATAATTGACCCCTTAGTGTTGTGCATCTTAGTCTGCCTCCCACCTACCCTGCTAAGTCCATAACCAGGCTGACCCTGTGATGCCCCGCTGCCCAGTAAGCCCTCTACTTACAGAAGCTAACTCTAACAACTGCTGTGATGTGAATGGCTGATTTCTAGTGGCAGCCCAGTGACGGATGTACAACAGAAAATCCCTACTTGCCTCTATTGATGCCATCAGTCTTCTATTAGTGCAATATTTATACCATTCCTTTCTGCTTCATTACTGGTACACCCATATCACTACAACCTACAAAACACTGCACCCTCTGGACCAACCTACAGCTCTGGATGCTCTTCCCTTCCTAAATGAGTCCCTAGAAGAGTCTGAGGAGCAGGAATTTGGAGAACAAGGACTAACAGGCTAATCATTGCCACCTCTCACAGATCCACTGCCCCACATGAGGTGGGTACTGTGCCTGTGAGAGACTTGTGGGTGTAACGCAAAGAGCCTCAACTAAACCTGCATCACAGAGTCAGCCGGTAGCTGCACCTGGCCCAGCAGGTACCACGGCTGGACAGAATATACTGGGCCCATACATCCCCATACAAATGAGGGATATAGCCCAACTCATCCACTCTTTGATTTGCACACTGAGACCTACTTTCTTCTGCTTCCCTGGAAAGGGTTTCATCTATGCAACTAATCCCGGCAGTCCTGTCTGGCGATGATAAGGAAACCTAGCACCCCTAAGATCAGAGGAACACCATATTCATTATAGAGAACAGTTGAGCTCACTGCACGTATCAGCTGTCCCAGATAATCTGGAAATTTCCCAAAAAAACACAGGGGCTTATTTATAAGCCCCTGTGCCGCCAGTGCATCACTTTGTTTTGACGCACCAGTGGGCCAGTGTGCCTGCCCATATTTATAAGGCTGAATAAGGTCACCCTGCATGGCTCTGCATGGCCTTGTAAATATGACCCCCTTTCATGCATTACTCTGCGTGAAAGGGGTGTTCCATGGGTGTTGCTGTGTGTGTTCCTGACACACTCCCATATTTAAAAAGTTTAGTAAACAAATGCTTTCCTATGTCTCCCCAGGGGAGGAGTAAGGTAGGCACAACAAGTAGAAAAATCTTTATTTCTCCTAGTATTTGTTTACTTACCTGAACAATCTGCAGAACTCATAACTCTGCTTGGCTAAACATTGGCATTTCCAACAACCTTCATTATCTGTGTTTACCCCAAACATTGGGGTATATTTACAACGAAATGGGGAAGCATGCCACTGCAAGCAATATAGCTGAGCCGAGCTGCATCATTAAAAAAATACAGGAAAGCCCCTTATTAACAAGAATACAGCACAGTCTATTTATCTCCCCAGCGCTGGTGCTAAAATAACTGCCTAGTGCCAGCGCAGGCACTCTTGTACCATTATGCAAGGGTGCCTGTGTTTCAGGGATGATTGTGTTTGTGCAGGAAGTGACACCTTCCTGCACAATAACAGTAATTAACAGTGTTTGCTCCTTATATGTATGCTGCAAAATACAGCACACATAGAAAGAGCAAAAAACAATGAGAAATAAAAGTATTTCTCCTTGTTGAGTCACATTAACACCTCCTTTTGAATGGTGTTAGTTTTTGGCGCTGCTTCAGATTTACTGATCATTGTTATTCCGAGGCAGTGTCAAAAAGCAATTAGTGTTGCATGGAAACACCCACAGCAACACCTATTGCATGCCCCATTGCTGCAGAAAACGTCATAAAGAAGGGCCATATTTACAGGGCAGCATTAAGCCATGCAAAGTGGCTTTGCACCACCTTGTAAATATAGAGCAGGGCACAGCTCCATGGAAGCACCAGAAAAAGTGACACCCCAGTGGCGCTATGTCCTTGTAAATATGCCTCATTGGTTCTGCCAATGCTGTTGGGCTGTTTGACAACTACTATTTTCTGTCCCTTTCTAACTGGTATTCCATTCATGGGCTCAGCAACTTGAACTGAGACTTTGAACAAGTGTGCTGTTTTTCGGCAATGGGTAAAGTTTCTTTGAAGCTGAAGTGGTCATCTAGAACTGCCCAGAAGCGAAAAAAAGGAAATAGCTCTGCTACCAGCAACTAATACAGACCAAGTATGTTTTACTCAGGGCCATATGCTACTGGAGCAAATGACAAGATGTAATCAGTCAGTCATCATTTAACAATACTGCTCCCACTGATCCATTTATAAATTGTTAATTCCTCAGAGACTCAGAATTGCTCTCCCACAAGGGGTGGCATCCCTTAAATGCACTGCAGAGTTTGCAAATGGAAGACAATATTCACATTATTCTTGATGATTACAAACTGAACTTGTTTTAAACTTTTTATTCCATCTTGCATTTGATTTTGAATGAGAATAATTTTTCATAAGTACATCCATAAATCATATCAATAACATCCTTATTCTTCACACATTGTTATTCGTATCAATGCATTTGGGCTAATGTACCCTTCATCAGGGGATATACTCCTGAAAGGAAAAGTAGAGTGAAATAAGAAAATGACTACTGCGGTACTAGTGTATCCAACAGTAGTCAGCCAACTTACGTGAAGAGGTGTGTTCAGAAACTCACATATTTTCCGAATGCCCATTAACTATGAGTTTGTGTCTCAGAGAATAAAAATCTGCATAAACATAAAAGAAGGATGTGTGTGTGTGCGGTATGGAGCCGCTGTCTTAAAGAGTGTAAATGTATGGGTTGAATATACCCAGATATTGAAAAATGCAAATATTGTAAAGAACATACGTAACTTAGAAATATAACAAGAATGTGGTTATGACTAGTCTCAGACGTGGTCGCATGCCGAACGTTTTATATATAGAATATAAATATATATATATAAAATATAAAAAAAGAGATAAAAAAGAACGTGTCTGTGTGTGCAGTGTGGAGCCGCCATCTTGAAAGTGTAAATGCATGGGTGTGAGTGTACCTTAAATTCAAGACAGTTAGATATATATTTGAATGTGTAACTTTTTTATCTCTTTTTTACATGTATAAAGTCTTATAAGTCTTGGGTTAAATGCAACAGTGCATAAGTAGTTGGTATGGGCCTACATACTTGTGCCATACTACATCGCATATGCGTAACATAGTCCTACAAGTCACATATCAGGACTGCCTATGCCACTGTGGGACACATGTACAAGTGAACTGTGAACGGTGCTGATAGAGTATCACTATTCACAATGCTTTGGTGGAGCAGCTCCCCAAATCATATCAAAGTGGCAATGCAAAGTTTGTCTGCATGACATTGCATGGCCTCATAGGTATGCAATAAGGAAAACCAGAGCAAAGAGCAGAATTAATTCACCCTACGTTAATTATGTGGACAATGGGTCTTGCGGTGGCCTTTCCCATGCAACACCAAGGAAGATCGCAAACATTTCCACACATCTTATGTTCATGGACCCTGAGACTATGTGCAAATTGTGTTCCTCCTAAGGGGAGGTGAAATGAGGATACATAATAACATCTTTCTTTGTCATTTCCAATTACTATGTGTCCTGAATTCCACAGGGCACATAGAAGGAGGGAATGGCATATATTGTGTGTTTTTGGTGCTGGAATGTGTCCCTTAAAGCATGACCTCATGTGAGGACACTAAGTTGACACACGTGCATCGTGGTGCAAGGGGGTGTTGGCATTAGACAATACCATGTGAAGGTACGTATACGGACAAAGCCTGGATGTGCTGTAAGTTAGGAAAAAGTCTCATTCCACCTATTTACTTTGGATGCAGTTCAGCACATCCATAATACATCCATTGCTGCTCAGTGGCAACAACAGCTAAATGAGACCCTATGTGTGCATTCTATGGTGTTAAATAACCTCACAAATGCAGCACCTTGTAAAACGATGCATTCAAACACCCTGCTAAAACAAGGCAAAACCCTGCTTTTAGTTTCTGTGTCATGGTCATATGGCCTGAGATTTTTTCCCAGGCCTGTGAAACTGAGAAATATTGTCATACATGAACCTCACAAGATCATGTTTACCATGCTCCATTATATCACTCATCACATCCTATGTGCACACCGTTTTCTTGTGCACAAGCCATTATATCATTCATCCAATGCCCCAGACAATGCAGCAAGGTGCAGCCTCATGCACAAACTGCATCACCCATGAGAGAAAACAACACAGTTATCATGGGAATAATGTGCTGTCTTGGAGCAATGCTGCACAGGTTCTGCTAATGCAGCCACAAAACCCTGGACACTGAATCATGTGTAAAATATAGTCCACACTGTCCAAAGCAGTGTGGCACTGTACTTTAGTTGTTAGTCTACCAGTTGCACTGTACAGCGCATGATCAACACATATCTCTAAACCCTTATGTACTCTCACCATAATGGACACTGTACACTGACATTTATTTATTTATTTATTTAGATTTACATAGCGCATTATCACCCAGGGGTCTCTAAGCGCTTGCCCAAACGTACACACAGAATGTTCCTGCAGCAAAGCGACCTTAAATCGAGTCCCATGCCTCCCGGAAGAGCACAGTTTTAAGCATCTTCCTGAAGGGCAGGAGGCTTGGTTCTTTGCGCAAATGTATTGGCAAGTTGTTCCAGGTCACTGGAATCACATTTGAGAATGCACGCCCACCCATGGTAGCAAGTCTCAAACGTGGGCGTGCAAAAAGGGTGGCATCAGTTGAGCGGAGCGCCCTACTGGGAATATAGGGGACCAGACGCGCTTTCATGTAACTCGGCGTGTTACCATATAGGGCTTTGTGCGTGTTGCAGAGTCCTTTAAACATTGCTCTTTGTCTGATTGGTAGCCAGTGTAATTTACGCAGTAGTGGTGTTGCATGTGTCCTCCTTGGTTTTTTAAATACCAGTCTAGCTGCGTCATTCATGACTGTTTGTAGTCTAGTCAATTGATGCTGGGGTAGGCCAGCGTACAGTGAGTTGCCATAGTCTAAGCGTGACAGAATCAGAGTTGTCTTAAAAGGCCTACACACGTTCCAACAACTGAAGACACTTGCTTCATCAATTTGACATCTATGTGGATACCCAGGCTTTTCCGCTGCTGGTTCTGGAAAAGGCCCTGATTCCTTTGGCCAGAAAAACTCGTTCCAAGGGCTACCAGAGGTGGTAATTGGCAGCACCTCAGTTTTATCTGGATTTATCTTCAAGGAATTAGCGGACATCCAGTTGACCGTGTATTTCAAGATGTTCTGCAGTCTAGCATGTGCACCGGGTGAAACCTCAATTTGGATGACGATCTGAGTGTCATCTGCATAATTATAGATTTGGCATTCCGTCTGGTTTAATGCCGCAATCAATGACTGCAGGTACACATTAAAAAGGAGAGGTGAAAGTGCCGATCCTTGCGGCACTCCACACGAAATGCCGGTTGATGCTGAAACCAGATCTGCCAACTGCACTCTCTGAGATTGATCTTGTAGGAAAGAAGTTAGCCAGGCGTGAGCAGTTCCTTGAACGCCGCACTCTCCCAACCGCGCCAGCAATTGACTATGATTCACCGTGTCAAATGCCGCGGAGAGGTCCAACAGCACCAGGGCGCCCGGGGTCTTTTTGTCTGCTCTACATCTCAGATCGTCAAGAATGGACAGCATCACCAACTCCATACTATGATGTGCCCTAAACCCCGCTTGATTCCGTTCTAGCAGTTCGTTGTTTTCAAGGTGACTAGAGAGATATGTAAGAACATGTTGTTCCAGGATTTTTGCTAGAAACGGCAGCTGGGAGATGGGCCTGAAATTTTTCACGTTTTTTGCATCCACCCCTGGCTTCTTCAGGAGGGGAATTAATTGTGCCTTCTTAAAAATAGTGGGAACCAATTCTGTTTCCAAAGAGCTATTGAGGAGGGCCAGGACATCGTCCTCTATTCCTGGTAGCGCTAGCTTAAATATCCTAGGGGGACAAGGATCCGCCTGCGACCCAGACTTTACTCGCCCCATTAGGCTAGCCAGTGAATCCTTGGTAATCGGGGGCAGTGTACTGAAGGGATGGGTGATCGAGGAAGCTACCGGAGTAAATTGAACCGGACAGTCAAGTTTTGGGGTATGCGAAATTTCCATTAGTAGATCCGCAATTTTCTTAGAAAAGAAGTCCTGAAATTTTTGGCAATCATCCTGCGAGTAAGAAGGGCTCTGCTCTTTAATTTTCCTTAGTTCTGACAAGACTTCCTTCTGTGGGTCTCTAGCCGCCGCGATTCTATCCTCGTAGAATTCCGCTTTCCTAGACAAAATTGCCTGTTTATAGAGAGCAAATTCTTTTGTATACAGACTCCATGCACTAGGGTCATGCCCTCTACGCCAGGCTCTCTCAGTTTTACGCAAGGCTCGCTTCCTTAGCCTAAGTGTGTCATTGAACCAGGGGGCCCCTATTCCCTTGTCCACGATTTTCACCTTCCGTGAAGGAGCAATGATTTCTACAGCTTTCTCAAGTTTCGTTATCAGATTACAACAGATGACCTCTGGGTTACCATCAGGCTTCTTGTAGGCGGATAAGGTTTGCAGATTAGCAACCAAATCCTCATCTCTGATCTTGTTCTAGCTTCTTATAGCTTTCCAACCCAACCCTGGCTTTCCCCTCTTCCCTGGAACTGCTAACTGACCCTGCAGAAGATGGTGGTCTGACGAGCAAGGCAGAATAGCAATAGAACTCCGCTCCGGGGCAGTCATCCAAATTAGATTGAGGGTATGACCCTTGTCGTGTGTTGGACCAACCACCTGTTGAGCAAGACCCAGTGCAGTCAGTGCCTCCTCTAACTGGTTCGCCTGACTTCTCCCAATGAAAGTTACTACTGGGAGAACACTCAAAGGGCTGTTTATTGAAAGAGCTGGAAGGTAATTACTACAAGCATACTAGATTCAAGGTGATTGAATCAGTATATAAAGTTTGGAGAAAAATCAGGTCCTTAATAAAAATGGAAAAAATTACTTACTACACTCCGTTCTCAGCAAAGAGGATACTTCCCTCTATATTTTGGGATCACGTGGCCAAAGAATGGAACAGGAAAGGAGTGGTTCGAATTGGAGATCTACTAGAGACAGATGGTACGTTTAGAGCCTTTTCGGACTTGAACAGTAAATATCAGATATCTCATGTCAGTTTTTTTAAATATCTTCAACTCAGAGACTTTTGGTCAAAGAAATTAAATAAACCGACCCCTATTAGCTTAATAGAGGCAATACAATCAAAGAAAAAGATTGGCCTAATATATCGACTATTAGTCGAATACAAACCTGACGATTTGGATAAATATAACACCTTTTGGCAGGCTCAGCTAGAAGAAAATGGTTGGAATATCTTGGATACTATCTTGATGGCCAAAGAGTTATGTCTGTCAGCTAATATGAAGGCTCAGGTATATAAAACCCTGTTCAGATTATATTATACCCCCAAACGAATGGCCACGTGGGGCCCACAATATGATGGGAAGTGTTTTCGCTGTAAAGAGGAAGAGGCAGATATTATGCATATTTTTTATAATTGTTCTAAATTGCGGGCATTCATTTTTAGTATAGAAAGATTTATTACTGAAGTTATTCATCATCTATAAAAATTTCGCCAGCCCTCATGTTAACAGGCGTGAGCCAATCCATTAATGACAATGTGGATCTGTGTGAATTTAAGAATTTTCTGTTCGTATTAATGATTATTACTCGGCTTTGTATTGCTACTGAATGGCTACAACCGGAAGCACCTACATTTGAGTTTTGGAGAAGAAAATTATTTAATATATATGAATTAGAATGGAATTTATATGCTTTAAAAGGGGCAAGAAATAAAAAGGTTGGCCTTTTGACATGGGGGGTTCTTAAAGAATATATAGAGGAATAATTTCTGAGCTTTTTCTTCTTTAATGTATTGAAATGAATTGCTGTATATGAAGAATGTATTTTGTTATTTTGACCAATCTGAGGCAAAAAAAAAAAAAAAAAAAAGAAAGTTAAAGTCTCCCATTATCATCAATCTTTTATAGCGTGACCGGAGGTCGTGTACCAATTCCAAAAAGGAGTTCATGAAATCTGGTGAAGTACGTGGGGGTCGGTAGACCAGGAGTATTACCAAGCATTCAGTAACAGTATGGAATTCAACCCCTAGCACCTCAGCACCCTCCAGACATTCTGCACAGATTCTTTCTGCTTTCAAGCAGCTGTTATATAGGAACGCAACTCCTCCTCCTTTCATAAGACTTGCTCGATTTTTGCAAATGGCCGCAAAATTAGCAGGTAAAGAGGCTACCAGATCGGGAGTGGAAGACTCCTGAAGCCATGTTTCTGTAACTCCCATGATATCTAGTTCCCCTTCCTGCAATACTGAAAAGATCTCTAAGTTATGTTTTTGCAGAGAGCGAGTATTAAGTAGCGCAAAATTAAGGCTCTCTGCTGGGTCCCTTCAATTACTCTCACGGCTCCGGAGGGTGTGGGAAGGGTTAAACAGCCCTTCCCGAAGTAGGTCCATGGTAATTGCATGACTAAGCTGTAGTTTGCTGTGATTCAATGCAAGAAGCGCGGACCTGGAATATGCCATGCAGGGGCCGGGGGTTGTGGCCATGGACGGGCGCAGACGGGCTTGCCTCTGGCGCGCCTCCAGTGCACCATTGGTGCGCCCCCTGCACGCGTGCGCTGGGCGCTTGCATTGACAGTTTTAAGTAGCTAACGAGCATGGCCGCCTCGCCACTAGAACGCTCCACAAAATGGCGCCCGCAAATGTCCCTTCCTACCCCTAATCTGGTGCTGAAGATTGGGTTGGGAATCTAAGAGTCCCACTAAAGCAGCAGGTGAGTGTGATAATCTTTTACAGTGCAAGTAGGTGAAAGAATACAGTCAAAATGAGCAACATGGAAAGATAAAAACTTTAAAAAGAATTGTTCGCGCTAATTACAAAAGCGGTATTGCGTGTTTCCAATAGCCTCAATAGCAGAGTGGTACCTTGTCCTAGACCGGTCCCGCCTGCAACGACCGTCTTAAGTAGCTGACGAGCATGGCCGCCTCGCGACTAGAATGCTCCCCAAAATGGCGCCCACAAATGTCCCTTCCTACCCCTAAGCTGGCACTGAAGATTGGGTAGGGAATCTAAGAGTCCCGCTAAAGCAGCAGGTGAGTGTGATAATCTTTTACAGTGCAAGTAGGCGAAAGAATACGGTCAAAATGAGCAACATGGAAAGATAAAAACTTTTAAAAGAATTGTTTGCGTTAATTACAAAAGCGGTATTGTGTGTTTCCAATAGCCTCAATAGCAGAGTGGTACCTTGTCCTAGACCGGGCCCGCCTGCAATGACCGTCTTAAGTAGCTGACGAGCGCGGCCGCCTCGCCACTAGAACGCTCCCCAAAATGGCGCCCGCAAATGTCCCTTCCTACCCCTAAGATGGCGCTGAAGATTGGGTAGGGAATCTAAGAGTGCCGCTAAAGCAGCAGGTGAGTGTGATAATCTTTCACAGTGCAAGTAGGCGAAAGAATACAGTCAAAATGAGCAACATGGAAAGATAAAAACTTTAAAAAGAATTGTTCGCGCTAATTACGAAAGCGGTATTGTGTGTTTCCAATAGCCTCAATAGCAGAGTGGTACCTTGTCCTAGACCGGGCCCACCTGCAATGACCGTCTTAAGTAGCTGACGAGCGTGGCCGCCTCGCCACTAGAACGCTCCCCAAAATGGCACCCGTAAATGTCCCTTCCTACCCCTAAGCTGGCGCTGAAGATTGGGTAGGGAATCTAAGAGTCCCGCTAAAGCAGCAGGTGAGTGTAATAATCTTTTACAGTGCAAGTAGGCGAAAGAATACAGTCAAAATGAGCAACATGGAAAGATAAAAACTTTTAAAAGAATTGTTTGGGCTAATTATAAAAGCGGTATTGCTTGTTTCCAATAGCCTCAATAGCAGAGTAGTACCTTGTCCTAGACATGTGTACACTATCAAGTCCCACATTGACTCATTATCCTTCCCATGACAGTACACATTGAACAACATTGACTCCAACTCTCAAAGCAAAATATGCATCATTTAAGTATGCCACATTACCTGTTCCTGTTACATGTTGGAGAATCAGACAGGTATCAGTTCAGGAATGTCAATTGTAGCCAATAATAGACACAATTGTGAATGTGAAATGTTTCTTCTCAATTGCAAATTGACTCTCCTTACTGGTGACAAATAATCATCTGCCTGACATTGGCACTCACCAGTATGACAAATGTAAGTGCATTACATAGAACAGCACACTTGTATGTGAGCAGTGTCAGTCATTTCCACTCCCTTCTTGTGTAAATGCCACACAATGTCAAAGCAGGTCTTTAACAGTAAGCAAGTTATATGAGTCATTCAGCACACATAACAGAATGGACATGCATGTTGGATCATCCCTTGTCGAGAATCTTAACTAATTGTACACCTCCTTTCTTTGCAGCAGAACAAGGATAAGCTCTGCAGCTGTGGGTCATGACTCCTCTGAAAAGCCCACAAATATAAGCCTAGCAAACCTATTCAGCACCAGGTCCACCAGAGAGCGGACGTATGGAGTTTTTATACACTACTTCTGCAGTCTTGCTATATGTGTATGCAACATCATCATCAATTTCTTAACAGTTCTAATACAGATCTAACACTGTTTATGAATGATTGAAAGACTGAATGAATGAATAATGATATTTAGAGAGTACAACATTCACTCCGGGGAGCTTCTTGGGGCTGTCGGAAAGACTGGGCAGGGGCAGTGGTGAGGAATTAGAAGGACCAACTGGTTTGACATCAGATTATCTATTTGTAAATACATATATGAGAAATACCACTGTGTATACATTTTGATTCAATAGTCACAGCAAACACCTAATCATTCACATTTGACCTGCTGCTAATTGTCACACACATAAAGTATGTACTAAGGTGTAACAACCAGCATTGAACATCATCTATTACAAGTAAAATTGTTAGGATTCCTGCTTCAGCTCACCTCTCTTGACTATCACATTATACTGGCATGACTCCTAACATTCCTCCCAACACTTATGAATGAACAAACAACTTGTACCCTGCTTTTTTACCATATTACATGCTGTTGGTAATAGCTAAATGCAGCTGGTTTTCCGCAGTTCGTTTGAAAAGGCTTAAAGCTTTTTCAAATGTTTTACCATGAATATGAAAGGTTAGATTTCAGGCGCCACGTAAGCATCCAAAAAAGTCACTATAACAAGCATCACGTAATCGGCATAGATGACTGCAACGTGAACCTTCCGGAAGACTGCCCTCATCAAATTAATCCCCTGCACCTGTTCCTTGCAATAGGAAATTAGAATATGATCTTTGTGAACATTCTAAAACACCTTCTAGAAGACAGACTCATCAAATTAATCATCTGCGCCTGTTTTTTGCTATAAGCAATTAGAAATTGACCTTTGTGAACATTCTAGAGCACCTTTTAGAAAGCAGCCTCATCAAGTTAATTAGCTGCACCTGTTCCGTGTTACAAACAATTAAAATGTGACCTTTATGAACATTCTAAAGCAGTCTGAGTTAAAGACCGTCCACACTCCTCCTCTTTGCTTTGCCTCTTTGCCTGCTACTTACCTGTTTTCTGGCTTCCAGGACTCTGTCTTGCTAGCTCCAATGATCCTCTCACTTCGACCTCACAGCAAATAACGTCCCCAATTAGTTTCAGACCTGAATGGAAGAAATATTAAGAACAAAGGTAGAGGTGAATTAACAGACTTGATTTGACTACACGCTGAGTTCAGTTGCAACATTTTGCTGCAAACAAAGGCAACCAATGTTTTTGTTTAACTTGTACATACTATTGGCAAAACTCTACCAGAGAGGACTTAGGTGAAGCTAATCCCGTCCAAATTTGTTTGTGGGTTTGATGCTGAAATCATACTCACTAGAGTTTTGAAAATGTTGATAAAGGAGCCTTCACAGACAATATAAATGAAAACAAAAGAACAACAAAACGAAAGATTGGTTGAGTTTTGAAAAGCTTTGGTGAGGTGATACCTTAAGAGCTAAAGTTAATACTAGACTAAAGCTTTTGTATTTGTTTGTTTATAGGTACCATATCTGCAGGTACCATTCCCCAGACTGGTGTTAATGCAAATAGATGAGCAACAACATCTTTGACTCTACACAATCTCTCCATCCCAACCCCCTGCCCCCTGGTAATTGCCACCAAAGAGGTGTCTCCTCCTGTAAACCAGGGGCAAGTCTCAGGAGGATTCGGGAACTAGCATCACCGCCCCGTTGGAATAATCTGGGATCCAGGTAGGTGGCCTATGACAGAAATAGTGTGCATGCCAACCACCTGTAGCAGATAGTCCTCCATTGCCAGCCACAAGATGGTGTACCAACATAGATTGAATGCAATGACTGTGTGTGTGTTTCTCCTGCTGGTAGCCATTTGTATGGCCTCATACATGTGAACAATAGTAGAGGCCACTCATAGTGTAATGTCTTTGAAGTGTTACACATAGTATGTCCATGGGAACACAGTCCCAAAACTACAGTCTACATATGCTCAATAAATAACCGTATCCACATGTGAAATCCATTCGGTGATCTCGAATGCAAATGCTGCATACTATACTTTGCCAGAGCAATAGAGCTGCATGTGAATACCCACTTCTATGCACAAGCAACATCGCATTGATGCAGAGTGTAGTTTTGGTGTGATTTACGCAGCCCTACTATCAGCAATATGTAGGAGGTCCCACCAAGGCATGCATGATGTACATTAGCACAATCAGCATGATTGAGGATCATGTTGGCCACAACATATGAAACAGTAATGTAGGGTATGTCCCTTAGATGTGAATGGCAAATATGCAAACAATCAAATGGTGCCATCCATGCATCCCCTTCCAGGTGGGTGCAGCCAATTGCTGCACATCTCCAATTTCCCCACAGGCTGATGCCTCCACTGTGGGACCTGCTCTATTTAGCAGTAGGATGAACAGTCATAGATGTGGGTGCACTGACCCCATGGCAGTGGTAGTCTGTTGTATCCATGGAAGAAGCTAAAACAATGTCAATGGGTGCTAGGATGAATTTAGCACACAGGGCACCCCTGGTAAGGTGCGCCCTTGTGCTACCACAGTATTTGGGCACTATGCGTAGTATGATCCCTGAACTGGATAAACTCACACATATGTTCACTATCAATACACATAGTAAACACATGCAAAGACTGTAAAGAGGTCAACCCCACTATCTACACTGCAATCCCTGTACATTATTACATGCACTTCACATCCCAATACAGCAAAAAACACAACTTTGACCTATTGCATCAAAAGAAATGATGCATGACCATTAAGCGTGATTTTTCCAGCCACCGCAACTGACAAAAATGAGGCATCACCCAGACAACGCATACAAAAACACGCATTATGCCTTGTCTGGTCTTATGTGAAATTGACTCTTTAGCTGAAAACATGACTCATCCGCCCAAGAAGTGAACTAATGGATAAAGTTAAGATATGTAATGGATCCGGCATGCTGCAAACCAGGAACTGTTAAGGTTCTTTCATTTTCACTTTAACTCACAGATTTTCTGTCTGAGCTTGAGAGTGGTGGAGTTTTGGTTGTGCTAGGGAGTGGTTTTGGTGCGGTTGGAGCTGGTTCTTCATGGTTGCTGTTCCTGTTGTGTCCCTCAAGTCATGTGTGTACTTCATTGTTATATATTGTTGTTTATTGTCCTGAGCGCTGTCCGGTGGTCTTCTTTTGAGGTATATTTGTTAAAGGAGTAGTAGTGTTTTTTTTGGGGTGTTCAGTTGTGTTTGGGTGCTGTAATTCGGGTGTGAGCACGCAGGGGAAGAGTCTGTCACACCCCTTGACTGAGCTGGAGTTTGGGAGTTTCCTGCAGCTGGTCACGCGTTATCTGCCTGCCATGGTAGCCAGTGGGGGCCCCGTCATCCAGGAGGACTACCCCGTGAAGGTCCTCAAACAACACTTGGAGTGCATACTTCTCCAGATTCATAGGATGTTCAGAGTGGACCGAGACACCCATCAGCTAAAATATCACTGGGCCAATGTGGTCAGCATGGATTCTGACCTCCTGAATTATGTTGCCATTAAAGTTGGTGGAGCAACTCGTAAGTACAAATGATTTGTCTACTATCCTATGTGCCTCAGGTACCCATGTATAATTTGTGGTGACATTAAATATGGCCCGCATTTCTTTTGGCTCAAATTGTCTGTTCTCCCATGCAAAAGTGGATAATGATGTGGCTTTAGTGCTTGCACGATCTGTGCAACTGTGTGATCTCTGACACTGTGCAGGCTAACCAAGTATTTGTGTCCCTGTAGGTGATACAAATGAGTCCCAGGGAAGCACTGAGCTGATGTATATGCCCATAGCCGCCTAGACAACAAATCACACAACAGCAAAGAGCTCTTCAACATCATGAAGGAACTCTCCAACCCTAGCTCTAACTCCAATGACATCCCACCGTCACAAGACCTGTGGGACTCGCTGGCCACCTTCTTCCATCGCAAGATCGCAGACATCTATGATAGTTTTGATGCCGTCACCACCCCGGCAACCGCTGAAACCCCCCGCTTCCACATCCACCACCCCCACCAACTGCCTGCTCGCCTAGACCTACATCACCGACAACGACACCATCAAGATCATGAACACCATCCACTCCGGGTTCCCCGGAAGACCCCTGCCCACACCACATCTTCAACAAAGCAAGCAGCACCATCGCACCCCATCTCCGGAAAACCATCAACATCTCCTTCGAGACAGCGACCTTCCCGGAGAGGTAGAAGCACGCAGAGATCAACATCTTCCTCAAAAAACCCAAGGCGGACTCCAAGGACCTCAAGAACCTCCGAACCATCTCCCTGCTGCCATTCCCGGCGAAGGTCATCAAAAAAGCTGTCAACAAACAACTGACCCCCCCCCAGCACCTTGAGATCCTCACGGGTATATGGTGCACTCTATAAATGCAATGGTTGATTGATTGATAGCCCATCCAGACAACTCATATGATGAAAACCAAGTAGTGCAGATCTGATCCAGAGGTGCTTCTTTCTCAACAGGCATTTGTCAGGTACAGTTGTGATGGGTAATTACGGAACATATGTTACACATAAAGGCACTTATTTATAAGCGTCTTGCACTGCTGGGATGTCACGTCTTACATTGTCAAATGTGTACCACTCGTGCCGCTCGTAGCCGTGGTCTTTGCGGGTGCCAGTGACTTTGCCTTTGTGGAATTGCTGCATGGATATTAACTCTGCCCGTTTGGCCCTGAGAGACGGAAAGGAACTCTAACTTCAAAGGAGCGGGACTGCGAGTCCCATAATTCCCTGCAGGCTGTTATCTGCCGCACCTGGGACCTCTTCCCGCCCCCACCTTGTTGTGCTATATTACGGCTAGCGGCCCCCGCTTCGTGGGAGCCGCTCGTAGCCGTGGTCTTTGCGGGTGCCGGTGACTTTGCCTTTGTGAAATTGCTGCACGGATACTAACTCTGCCCGTTTGGCCCTGAGAGACGGAAAGGAACTCTAACTTCAAAGGTGCGGGACTGCGAGGCCCATAATTCCCTGCGGGCTGTCATCTGCCGCACCTGGGACCTCTTCCCGCCCCCACCTCGTTGTGCTATATTACGGCTCGCGGCCCCCGCTTCACGGGAGCCGCTCGTAGCCGTGGTCTTTGCGGGTGCCAGTGACTTTGCCTTTGTGGAATTGCTGCACGGATACTAACTCTGCCCGTTTGGCCCTTAGAGACGGAAAGGAACTCTAACTTCAAAGGAGCGGGACTGCGAGGCCCATAATTCCCTGCGGGCTGTCATCTGCCCCACCTGGGACCTCTTCCCGCCCCCACCTCGTTGTGCTATATTATGAGCAAAAATAGGCCATTACCTTCAAACATCAATGGAGAAATCCTCAATGTAAGGAGACCGGGTTGGGTGGGGATTCGACCAAAGGATATAAGGAAGGATGTCATTATCATTAATTTTAGGGACCGAAGAGTAGTAAGACATATTGGTGACTGGTATACTGTGGGAGGTAGGGAAGAAATTTCTGCACATGATTTAAGTTATTTTTACCCACAATCACTGCTGGCACACTCTCTAAGATCCCGTGCCCCATATGGGCCTAGTACAGAATGCTTTGGTTTTAACGTCCCCACCTTTAATCATTTTTCCACGCTTTCTGGGTTGGAAGGAGTTGATTGACTCCTTAATCAGGCCACTGGGGATAACTCTAACCTTAAACAGTCCCCATCTCCAGAATTTCTAAAGGTTGGCACGACAGGTATTCAATCAAACCTAACGCGGGTTGACACTTCGTCACTGGAATTTATTTATATAGAAACTGTGACAGATAGTGTTGCAACCGGCGGCAAAGACTACGTCTTTGGGAGCCGTTCCATTCACTATTGCCCTAGAAAAAATGGTGGAACCTGGTATGACCGAGGATCAACAGATAGCTCGGTCTACTACATCATCAGACAATATTATAGCTACTGAACGCCCCCTGATAAAGTTTCTTTTTTGGAATATAGCTGGTCTTCGCCCTAAGGTAGAAGATGGTACCGGGTTGAATTTTTTCAAGAATCATAACATAATTTGTCTTCAGGAGACTTGGTCCACTACCGAAATTCACTTGGTTGGCTACAAAACTTATTTTTCTCCTGCATTAGCTGCAGTTTCTGGCAGGGCCAAAGGTGGTTTAAGTATATTTATAGCAAACACACTAGGGGGGCTGAAAATAACACCAGTAGAACTGGAAGTAAACCACCAGTTACTTAGTCTCTGCTTTAATAGCAAGGGCACTGTTCTCCTTCTAAATTTTTATAATAACTTGTCAGAAGGAAAACTGCTGAAGGTTCTGCGCAGATTGCGTCATAAACTATCTTCCTTGACGAGGGGCTTTGGGGGTAAGGAAGGGGCAACCATTATCTGGGGACGGGATTTTAACCAACACCCATGTCAACATAGTAATAGTAACCTGTGTGGGATAGTGGATGAAAATGAAGAACCTATAGTCCACTTCCTCCATTCGAGTACTGGAAATTATTTAAATGAAAGCCTTTCCGATCTGGACCTCGTAATTGCTAATAAAAAGAATGTTACTGGCCAGCTGTTGGACCCAACATTTCTTGGGAGGGGGAGTCAGACTACGATAGACTTTATTTTGATATCAAATACTTTGGCCAACCGTGCTATTAGTTTTGCTGTACTGATTAACACATTAAGCGATCACTGTGCCCTTAGCTTAGAATTTCGTTCATTCTACCAGCACACCATGCAAATTATAGTTAGTGCATTGAGACAAAACACTCTGCATTTGGACAGAACAAACAGATTTTCCATAAAATGGGAGAAAGTTGACCCCTTAGATATAACAAGGAAAGTCATAAATACAGCTTACCCCTCAATCGTCAAATGTTTAGATATGCTTGTACCAAACGAGGAAGTTTTAAGTAATTTCAGGGTGGTTTTAAAAACAATAAATTAATCACTTCTGCTGAAGCCAAAAAACAGCCAATCAAAGAAAGTAGGGTGGTTCAATCACAGATGTACAATAGCACACTCCAAATTAAAAATAGCCCTACAAAAAACTAATAGAGTGGCACAGGAAATAGCAAGCCTTAGGAGGGAGTATAGCATTGCACTAAAGGAGAGGAAGTCTGAATTAAAACAGGCTTTATGGGATCACCTACATAAAAGCTGTACCGATAAAAACAGTACAGCGTTCTGGTCAGTGATTAAATCCCCTTTTTTAGCTGATCTTAAAAATTCACCCACTCTAGATGTGGCTATTGAAGAATCAGTCTGGGTGGCGCATTTTTCCAAGATTTTCGAGAAAGGTTTAGCTGATACGGGAGGAGATTTAGGTTCCATTATCATGCTCCCCGAACCGAGTTACCCAATTACATTAGGAATCACCATCAACGAGGTACTCCAGGCCTTAAAAGCCAGTAAAAACGGCAAGGCCCCAGGACCAGATGGGGTCCCTATAGATCTATTCAAATCAAATTTAGATCTGTGGGCCCCATTGCTGACTAGGGTACTTAAGGCAGCAACGGAGGTGGGTTTACTGGACTCTTGGACAAAATCAATTATGGTCCCCATCTTCAAGAAAGGAGACCGCCAGGAGGTATCCTGCTATCGCCCGATCTCACTTCTGGATTCCTTGGGCAAAGTGTCAGGAAGAGTTGTCCTTGAGCGTCTCCAGCGGTGGGCGGACAATGGCAGGGTCCTCTCGGACCTCCAATTTGGGTTTCGTGAGGGACTTGGAACAGTCGAACAGGCCCTAAATTTGACCATGCTATTGGGTAAATATGTATGTGCGAAGTCAGGCAGATTGTACATGGTATATGTCGATCTGTCTGCAGCCTTCGACTGCGTTTCCCATGCTAAACTCTGGTCCGTACTAAATAATAGCAATGGGGGTTGATTTACCATTGGTGGATTTCTTGCGAGAATTATACTCCAATGCCTCTGCTAGGGTGAGGTTCAGGGTAAAGGGTGAGCTGTCAGCGCCGTTTGGGATAGAGCGAGGAGTTTGGCAAGGTTGTGTCCTGGCCCCCTTTCTCTTTCCACTTTACACCAACGGCTTGGAGATGGCCATGTTGAAGGGGGGCCAGGACCTTCCACAAATAAAAAATCATCCGATACCCGCTCTGCTCTACGCGGATGACGCCGTGATACTGGCCCGCACCCCTCGTGAACTCCAGAAGGCGTTGGATAGATACTCCGAATTCATGGGAAAGCTGGATTTACACATCAATATTAAAAAAACCTTTGTAATGATAGCAGGACCAGGGAAAAAAGTGGTAAAAGATATCTATCTTAACAAGTAGAAACTCGCAACCACAGATCAATACCCATATTTGGGAATCATTATTGACCAAAAATTAAACTGGAAACCCGCAATTGAGGCCAGAAAACTCCATCTCATGAGATCCATTGCGGCCCTCAAAAATTTTTCACAAAAATTGGGAAAGAGGCCGCCGGTAGAATTGCTAAAGATATATAGAGCCAAATGCCAGTCAATAGCCCTATACGGGGCTGGAGTATGGGGGTACGCAAATACCAGTGCTTTACAAGTGGCTGAGAACGCCTTTCTAAGATTTCTCTTAGCGGCACCAAAGAGTGTGTCCACTTTTTCATGTCACATGGAATTGGGGATTCCTCATTTGTCAGATCTAGCCAAAATTCAACCACTTCTTCTCTGGCATCGAATTTGGTCGTCAGAAAAAAATGTGTTCACACAGAAAATAATCGCACACAGTATGTCTTTGGATTATTCACACAAAATTGGTTGGCTGTCCTATGTAAAGAAATTTTTTCACGATTTAGGTCTAGGATAACATTATTTAGTCCCATGTTCGATTCGGTAAATACAGAGGAAGACACTAAAAGCGATGTTTCTTATATACTTAGAGGAATTACGAATCACCAAAGAAGCTATTAAAACTTCTGTCCAACACTCTATGGCTGTTCAAATTACTTTTTCAATCCAGCCATATCTGATCCACGACTTTACCATTTTTGAGAGATTTCTCCTGACTAGGTTCAGGCTAAATCTCCTACACCGTTTGGTTGCCTTTCCAACGAGAAATAATTGGGACCCAGCACTACCACCTTGTCCGTCTGATGAGATGTCTACTCAGGCAACCATTCATACTTTCTTTTTCTGTAAATATTATAACGGGCATAGAAAGATCTGGTTGATCCCCTTACTAAAACATATGAGCATCAGAAGATGCTGCCCTGCCTTGTTAGTTTTGCAGTTTTTAGAGCAGGAATGGATATCGAAGTATATAGTTAAATTCCTGAAATGTTTTTTTAGACATTGATTGAACCTGTAAAAATCCCTTTATGATTAATTGCTCTGGCAAAAACAGAATCCCTATGCAAATGTGAAATGGTGAGGAGTCTCCTATGTTGTACTTTTGATAATGATAATGTATTAAATTGTAAACCTTTTTAACATTATTTGCGAAATGATTTTTATCTGCGTAATTACTTTTATGGTTTTTATACATGACAAAAACCAAATAAAGAACTATTCATTCATTCATTCAAGTGGTGAAGCTTTCCGCTTGTACCACTAACACTTGACAAGGGGAGCTCCTGCAGAAATGGGCATACCAGCAAAGGTACTTCCAAGCCATGGGTACCCAGTCCCCCCACCAGTAGGCCAGCACAACCACCTGACCCCATACCTCAGGCCATAGGAACTGGACATGAGGAAGGACATTTCCAATTTGAAGTTGCGGAAGACTGTTTTGTAGAACAAAATGGACTAGGCTTTGACACTCCTCTATGAGATCAAGCAGACACTGGGAAGACCCAATCAACCATAGCCACAAGGACCCTTTCTGCCCTTCCTCTGTATATAGTTTTAATGTTCTACATAATGCTTTTATAGCTTACTTTAGGTTAGTGTAGTGATAGTGAAGGGATAGTGGTTTTCGGGGTATCCGGGGTTTTCAGGGTTTTGTAGGAGTGGGTTTGATTTTTAGTGGGTAGGTATAATTTTTGTTTTTTTTAGGTGGGGCTGATGGGTTTCATATCTATACAAAAACATTTTAAAAAAATACATTTTTACAAAAAAAATATGATTTTTTAGGATTCTTTGTGCAGGTATTTAATGTTTATGTGTTGTTTATGTTGTCTTTGTGTGAAGACGTGCTTTAGCCCCTTTACCGCGGCGCAAATTCCACCGCGGTGCGGGGTGTTCCATTGAGTTGGTGGGGCCGAGGAGGTCAACGGACATGCGCAGCACTGCTGAGATAGTGCTCGCGACGGCCATAGACCGACGGGCGCACTTAATGGGTGAAGGGGGGCTGATGTTTACTATATGTTAGTAGAAGGTTGGTAGCTTTATAGTTTTTTTTACCTTTCTTTTGAAATCAAATGTCATTGTTTGCTACATACAGGTCTACTTCATGATTTACTTTGTGGGAGTTAGCATGTGTGCCCAGGTAATGTTATGTACATGCATATGTCTTTGCTAGCAGTAATTGGCAACATGTGTGAGTAGGGGTCTTACCTATGGATAGCTGTCTGTCTGGTTGACCATGACTTTACATTATCTAACTATCAGACATTGTTGACAACCATGATGGAAATTTTACACAGTGCAAATCATGTGTTCACAAACAACATCTCTGTGTGGGTACGTCATACAACATGCCTTGGAAAGATGTGGTGGTCAAAAGCATTTGACTAATTAGTTATTTTTTCGGCTCACACACTGATTGCTGCCCCACACACTTGCAATGTTTGCTTGCCACTCCAATGTTGTAAGCTCACTAGATGGGTATGCCCGGATGTGGGTCCCTTACTCACTGTGCCATTGGATTCAAGCTTTCCTGGCTGATGAAGAGTAATTCCCAGAAACCGGTCCCAGGATGCTGGTTTCCGGCCCAGGGAGGACCCGGCTTGGCAGTTCAGTCTGAACTTTTCCTATGAGGCACAGGGTCAAGACTGATTTGCATATGGCTGGGTCTAAACTGGGGTGGCATGGTGAGCAAAAAAACAATGGACTTAACCCAGATCTCTTGACTGGGGTGAATGTATGATTTATTCAGCATTTCATCCATCATTGGGTTGCGTAGCACTTTTCACTCTAAATGGGATGGGTATGCCCAGACATGGGTCCCTTGCTCACTGTGCTACTGGATTCAAGCTAGTCTGGCTGATGAAGGATAATACCCAGAAACCGGTCCTAGGATGCTTGTTTTCAGTCCAGGGAGAACCTGGCTTGGCAGTTCAGTCTGGACTGTTTCCATGAGGCAGAGGGTCAAGACTGATTTGGATATGGCTGGGTCTAAACTGGTGAGGCATGGTGGGCAAAAGAACAATGGATTTAACCCAGATCTCTTAACTGGTGGTGAATTTATGATTAATTCAGCATTCCGTCCATCATTTGTTCTGTAGCACTTTTCACCTAAAGTGGGATGGGTATGCCCAGACGTGGTTCACTTGCTCAATGTGCCACTGGATTCAAGCTAGCCTAGCTGATGAAGGTAAATACCCAGAAACTGGTCCCAGGATGCTTGTTTCTGGTCCAGGAAGGACCTGGCTTGGCAGCTCGGTCTGGACTGTTCTCGTGAGGCACAGGGTCAAGACTGATTTGTACATGTCTGGGTCTAAACTGGGGTGGCATGGTGCACAAAAGAATGATGGATTTAACACAGATGTTTTGACTGGAGGTGAATGTATGATTTATTTAGCATTCCGTCCATCATTTGTTTGCGTAAGCTTACTAGTAACCATAGGTGGACCCAGCACTTTCAACATCAACATTGACTGCATGACACCAGTTGAACTTCATGCTTGCAACCTTGAGTAAACACTTGCTAGACACCAAATATGTAACACTCACACTGCCTAGCCTTGTCACTGACTCTACAAAAAACATGTCTTTTAGGCAAGTAGTAGGTGTTTTTTCCTCACAGAATGGCCAATGGTCAACCTGGTCCTCACTCCTACAGATAGACAACATACAGGCAGTTCTAAGTGCACTTATATACATGTGCAAATGTTGAAGCGGCTCACAGGTAAAGTTCATTGGACAACAACCCCAAAAGATGTTTAGAGCCAGTAGATATCAAGACAGAGTCCAAGTGAGGAACATGTCATGGGACATGTGAAGGAGATGAGTGCTTCAATCAGGAGGATGAACACAATCTCATTAGGGAGGACAGGCCACAATGACAGTCCACAATGGTGAAAATGAATTTAAAATGAGGACCATATTCAATGGACTGACATGACAAGCTGTTATAAAGTGACAGTGACAGATGGTAGTAGTGCTAGGACTGGGGACATGTACCTACCAAGGGGCATAGTCACATAGAGATGGCACAACACAGAGGTGCAAGCACTTTAGCTGCACCACCCAGTACCATTCCACAAACACAGGAAACCACTGTATTCACAGGATATGGAACACCCCATGTGTTTTTCACTGCACTGGCATGGATTAAAAAAATGTTTCCCAACTGCTAGCACACTACATATAAGTGTCTATGACCAACGACCCCGCCACCGCCAGAGCCAACCTGCACGAAGGGATGAGAGATGTAGCCGAATGGATGACGACCAGCCGCCTGAAACTGAATTCGGACAAGACGGAGGTCCTCATCCTGGGCTCCTCGCTCTCCGCCTGGGACGACTCCTGGTGGCCCCCCGCCCTGGGCACCGCACCCAAACCAACGGACCACGCACGCAACCTGGGCTTCATCCTGGACTCCTCCCTCTCCATGACCAGACAAGTAAACGCCGTCTCCTCGTCTTGCTTCAACATCCTGCGCATGCTACGTAAGATCTTCCGGTGGATCCCCACCGAGACGAGGCAGACGGTCACCCAGGCCCTCGTCACCAGCCGACTGGACTACGGCAACGCCCTCTACGCCGGAACCATCGCCAAGCTCCAGAAGAGACTCCAGCGGATCCAGAACGCCTCGGCCAGACTCATCCTCGACATCCCCCGACGCAGCCACATCTCCGGACACCTGAGAGATCTGCACTGGCTCCCGATCAACAAGAGAATCACCTTCCGTCTCCTCACCCACGCGCACAAAGGCCTACACGACCAAGGCCCGAGCTACCTCAACAACCGGATCAACTTCTACACTCCCAAGCGCCTCCTCAGATCAACCAACCACGCCCTCGCCGCCGTCCCCCGCATCCGAAGAGCGACAACAGGAGGAAGGTCCTTCTCCTACCTGGCCGCCAAGACCTGGAACTCACTCCCGACCGACCTGCGCCTGACCCAAGACCACCTCTCCTTCAGGAAGAAGCTCAAGACCTGGCTGTTCGAGCAGTAACGGCACCCCCCCCCCCACCCAGCGCCTTGAGACCCTACGGGTGAGTAGTGCGCTCTATAAATGACCTGATTGATTGATTGATTGATTGTCTACACAAGCCTGTTCTGATGCCGTGCAATTGTGACCCTAGTGGGGTGAGTTCACTGTGTTGATTGCTCTCCGCCTCTGCTCAGTTGTTATTATGTTATACCATCTGAAGTGACACGGTGTGCCCAAATCACGCATGCCACTAGTCACCTATGTCTTTAGCATGCTCTAGCTGCGTCACTAAAGTTGTGTGATGCACTTGGCTCCAGTTCTAATTAGAACATGGTGAAATGTAAATGTAATGTTGTTGTCATTTTTGTTTTATTGCCGGTTGTATTTTTATGATCTACAAGGTACCACTTCTTAGGCTGCTGTAATGGTGGTCACTTACACACTTTATCTCCATGTTGACCACTACCAAAAAGTGTAGGTAGATCTATATTGGTCCTGTTGAATTGCCATCTAATAAAATAATGGGCAAGAAACATGCTGACCCCCCTTTCTCACAAGTGCATAGACTCCACATCCTAGAGTGAAGCTACGTGCCTTGCTTCACTTTTAATTGGGGTAGGGGCCACATTCATTAAAATTGTTTTGAGTGGACCACCTCCCCTACTTTAACCCACTTCCTTACACGCCTCCTTCACCTACACTGATCTAGGGCTCTCACACGCACCTCACCCACCGGCATAAAGGAAAAAAGATCTCCGTCAAGAAGGCCCCGTCATGGATGCCGATCGGGTATTGCACCGCCCACCCGATAAGGAGCAGACCCAATGATGAAGCAAGACACCTAGCTGGCTGGGTGTGTGAGGGTCTTTTTCCAAAAGGAGAGGTCTCTTCTCCTCACTTCTATGACTCCATATCAGTTATGGAGCCCCTGCACAAAAAACACATAAACCCTGGATTTTTTGTTAGGAACTGCATACCAATATTGTGTAGCTTTAGTCACGGACGTGTATGCTGGACCTGGATAAATAACAGTCCGTTCTTCCTTCCTCTTGTTTCAAATGGATAAAAAACAGCCAAGCACCAACACAGGCACCCTTGGGCAATGGTGCAAGGGTGCCTGCATTGTTATTTTTGCAATGGTGCAGGGTTGACCACAGGTGTGGCACATATTTTTGTAAATACAGCCCATCCATGCATTTTTGCAAAGATGCAGCTTGGTGCAGCAGATTTGTTTGTATCGATAGGCTGCACAATTTCACTGTAAATATGTCCACAGGTCCTCTGGTGTACATCACTTGCATTCACTTCAACACCCAGTCATACTTAGTAGATGAGAGGAGTTCAGGTGGTACCTACCATGGCAGCTGACACCTGTGAAGTCTGAGCCTGCATGCCACAACAGCTGGGTACCATGTAGTTTAATCTGCGTGAGTGCTGACGGGACTCTTAAAATGTCCCTATGTGCAGGTACTATCCATGGCCCACATATCCCTCACTCCTGTGAGATACCAATTCTATTCTGGGGATTTGGAGGCTAGGTCAATGAGCATGGGCTCACGTGAGACAGAGAGGCATCTTTCATAGACATGTGGTACCATCTTGCTGAATCCAAGCTATGTGAATAAGAAAGTGCAAGGTTGCACTGTGTTTACAACAATACAACACATCCTTGTGCTCTTCTTTATGCTGGTTCACATTCAACTGGCTACCACCAATGCAGGTACGCCTGTACCATGGTGCAAAGGTGCCTGCTTTGTCTGACATCTACTGTTTGTACGCCAGAGCTGGTAAAACGACAGGAATGCACCGTATCTTGGAGATATAGGGCATTGTTCCCCTTTTCTTTTGACGTGGGAAAGCACAGCTAGAAGGCTTGCAGTACTGCCCAACTCCAACAAATTATCACAGTGACCATGGGCCTTCCATTGATGTCATGTCTAACCATAGATGAGCCAGGAGTATTACCTTTGGTCTGCAGACAGTGCCGCAGAGTGCTGGAACATAGATACCTTGACTGCAGGACATTAGGTAATTACCCACATGGGCCCTTTTTGGAACTTACACTGTTGCTGATATAGTTCGTCATAACCAGCACTGTCCTGTCCTGCAACTCCAACCACTGACTCTTCAGAGATGACTGCAGACACCTGCTCCTCCAAGGGACCAAGGGGCATGTATCAAGCGTTTTTTTTGTCGCAAACGCTGCGAATCGCAAAATAGCAGCGTTTGCGACAAAAAAAACGGGAAATGCGATGTATGAAAAATAACGCATCTCAAAATTAAGGATTCGCAAAATTTGCGATTGCTTAATTTGCGCTACCATTTAAGGAATAATTTCAATTTCACATTCATTCCTATGGGCCTCCTGGCCCATAGAAATGAATGGGAAATTATTCCTTAATTGCGATTAGCAATTTGCTAATCGCAATTAAGGAAGGAATTTTAAGAAATCGCTAAAAAATAGCGAATTTCTACATACATACCATTTTGCAATTCTCAAATAGCGATTCCTTAAAAATCGCTATTTGAGAATCGTAAAAGGGTATCTTGATACATCTGGCCCCAAGCTCCTCCTGGGGCGCTGGACTACCACCTCCAGCCTGCAATCCTGCCTTGAGATTGGTTGCCAGTTTCACCTTTGTCTTGCGCTTACAATCATGCCTGCACTTCTTACAGTCACTCACTGTCCTTTTGACTTTGGCCATGCTGTTCATCTTCTCCACTATGGACTGCCATATAGTCTTTTTCCTCCCCAATGATAATTTGGAGCTGATGAAGAGCTGGTGTTGTTGCTCCGTCACATCCGTGATCAATATCTCATTCTCCTCCTGACTGAACTTGCTCTGGATGGTCATCCTGGCTATTGGTGGCGTTGCTGAGATTGTTATACTGTGTGGGCACACTCCTGGCTGCTCCATTGCTGCTTTCAGATGAGTTTACCTTTTTTTTGCAAGTAGCGGCAGGTTTTGGGGGGGGTCCCACTCGGTGCAGAAAAGTGATATTAGGATTGTTGGCATCTATTCTATAGCAGCTAATTGTCCAAATGATTTGTTTTTACTGACGCGGCACACACGTCCGCATCAGTTTTAACGAGTGTTAGCTCTTCCTAACTCCCTAGAGCAGCGGTTCCCAAACTGTGCGCCGCGGCGCCCCAGTGCGCCGTTAGAACTTGCCTGGGGCGCCGCGCACGTCTTGGGAAGTGTGTAAATTAACTGAGCCTCTTCTATTAGGGTCGGGGTTTAGCCGTGTCTTGTTTATTCCGCTATTGAGAAGAGTTTGTGCTGCCGTGGTTTAGTGTTTTTGAGGGGGCACGCGTGGTCCTGTAAGTGTCAATTCATAATTACTCTGTCTCTTGGCCAGCAGAAACCGGATGATTAACATTTCCCTGCGAGGAGAGATCACACTGCCTGTAACTCTCCGTGAACTTTGACCAGAGTCAGAGTAGGACAGAAAGACATTAGGCCCAGGCACGAAAATAAAAGTGCATCATTAAGTGACATGCTTGCAAGCTGTATAAGGTTTCACGCAGGCACGTCGTACAAGCTAAAGATCAGTCCGACCATGGCTCAGACACACTTCAATTCCTGCATGCTTCTGTAGCCTGTGACCCTCCTTCCCAGGCTGGCTAAACAACAGATAGCTCAAGGGTTGAATAGCTGACCTGGCAAATTAGGCAAACTAAATTAGAAAAGCATCCTTTTGCATTAATCTCATTACATTTTCGATTGGTCAATACAATCTCTATATTTTTTCCTTTCTAGCACAGGGTGGATAGCAACTTTTGTATTCCACTGTTCCAATGTTCCGTATGTGACTGCAAGCACTAAAATATGCACATTGCAAGTCTGGCAAGGTAAAAATTAGAGCCCTGCAAGGTCTGATACAGAGGAGTGTATGGTCGAGAGGGGCAAGGGTCAAGGCCATTTTCACATCTTTATTGCTTGATTTTGCTGGGGAGAAATTAAGCGTCACTCATAGTCGTGAATGTAACTCTCTGCAGCCCGAGAACCAGTGCAGCATATGTGCAGAACCCTGCTCCCTTCTCCCACTGGCTGAATACACTCACACTTAGGCAGGACCACAGGCTTGTCTTTTTGTCTGTCTCTAATCATTGTTACATGAAGGCTAATAACTGCCAGGTGCACATAACTCACTTCTTTGTGCCAGTGCTTTATACTCCTGCTTGAAGCCAGCATCACTGCTAACTGCTCCTAGGTACTGAGCCGAGGCTGGGCTTACATCCCCCCACCCGAATAAAAAAGTAACATATTGGGGAGCCGCTGCCAACAGCCAATGGGTCAAGGGAGCCGTGGGTCAAAAAAGTTTGGGAACCACTGCCCTAGAGCACAGTTTTACAAATACAGCACGGCGTTTGAACCATCGTACCGCGGTGGTAACGTTTTTGGTGCTCTCCTGTGGCAAAGCAGCGGACAACCTGTTTGTGTAAATATACACATTACTCTCCCTATAATAAGAACTTCAGAGTGAACTGATCACATTTAGCAGTGTTAAGTCATGTGATTACTGATGAAATATACCTCAAATAAATAGAAGCATGCTGTTTAAGTTATAGCCATTTTGCATTGCCATGTAATACTAATGATATTGAGTTGTCTCATTTCTAACATGTGCAATACACATTTCTGTGTGTCACACAGCAAGGCAAGAACTCGCACTCAAGCTAGCTGAGCACCTCAGATCTTCTCTGTCAAATCTTTTCTCAGAGTCTTAGGCACTATTTTCATGAGAAACCCAGGTAGTACCACTAACCAAAGTTTGGATTTATGTCACATGTTTGCTCCTTCTATTGTTTATTTGAAAAAACTTGTAAACACTGGGGAAATTTGGGAAGGATGGTTAACTGCTTGGTGAAAGTGAAACTGTCGGTAGTTCCTCTCGCGGGTTGCCGTGTTCCACTACTGGAACTACCGGCACCACTACCGATCACAGACGCCATTTGCACCAGGAGTTATCCGCTCCTGATTGGCTGCACTACCTTCTCTGCAGGGTCTTTGAGAGGAAGATACTTGCGTCCACTCGTTCAGCAAACTTATTTTTTATATATCGCAAGGACAAAACCCCTGAATAGAAGGGAGCATTTGATTATACTTGGATGCCCAGAACGAAGTGTATCTGCTTTCTTTGGCATACTTTTACCTGGAAACTACCTACAGAGTCATGGGCCAGGCCGGGTCGGAACTATCACCGGCGGAGCGACTTCCCATCTGTATCTTGCTCCACTACAGCCCTGAGGATTCACGGAAACACTATTCCAAATGCGACGAAACACGTGTTGGCTGGCTGGTTATGAAAAAATTAAAAGATTCAACTGTTGATACACTGTACAAGAAACCCCTGTGTTGTTTCTGTTAGCTTTGTTCTTCGACATATGTGTGTCAACATAGACACAACCTTATTATTTTGCTTTGTTGTGTGCATAGGGTATTTGTATGTTATTTGAGTAGTGTGTTGGTTGTTTGCTAACACACATCTGAGGGGTTATAGGGCTTTGTCCCCTCACCCAGTTGCACCACACCCCTACGTTTGTACTACACAATTTGCGTATACTTCGAGCAGAGCGCCCTGCTACTACCTTGAAGCTAAAAACCCTCTTTTTGCAAGTAGATTGTGTACAACCTAAGACATATATAATAAACTAATTTGCATACATGAATGTCATAGGTCTTTATTGATGCTTGAATCTGGAGAGATTGACAGTGTGCATGTTAATCTACAGCACGTCAGGCTGTAAACCTATTGTAACAGATACATTGTTTCATTTGCAGCATGGGTAGATGCAGATCACAAGCCTGAAGAGCAGTTCCCAATTCCCTAATGCAGTGGCTTACGAGCAGAAGCAGAAGATTCTTGGAGCAATGCTTCTAGTACAAACTGTGTATGACTTGCTCTTGTCAGGTGAGAATGTCCACACAAGAATGCTGGATGTCGAAGTAGCAGCCTTCTAAAGGAATCCTAGTGGGAAATTACCAAACACACCACTTTAGTTGCATTCTTATGTGTGGAATGTACCACTGGTATGTCAGGCAAGTGTGGGAGAAAAATGGTGTACCCCAAAATTTGGACACCTTGAAAATATACCTCAATACGATTTCCCACATTTCATTGGTTCATACACAGTGTTAAACTTCAATTTCGTGAGACAATGTGTCCCCACTTTAAGGCACCTTCCAAAGCGTCAAGAATCAGAAATATACAATTCAATAAGAAAATGATTTAAGCCACTCAAAAACTGAGTTCTAGATCAATGAAAAAGTTAATGGTTTTATTGCAGATTTCAAAAAATATATAAAGGGGTACCAATTCAATGCCATGAAGCTCTCAAATGCAGGTATACAGAGTATGCAAAACCCCAAAATTATTCTAAGTTCAAATGAGCAGAAAAAGCAGGAGAAAAGCAGCTTTCAGGAAAGCTCTGTCTCGCCCCTAAAATTGAGGTTTTTCTTATACATTATTTTCGCCAATGTAATCACAGACACCACAGACTCACTGTGATGTAGGCAAATGTATAATTTCATCAGCAAATCAGAGCATATGGAAAATAAATGTCACATTGCTTTAACACCTAAGCACTAAACAACTACATGAATGATTATTCAGCATACTCTATGCTAATGTCCAGACTTTCTAGATCATAACTAAGGGGGTCATTAGGATGACGGGCAGACTTTGTCTGCCCGCCATTCTGTCGGTATTCGGGACCGCCCGCCATAAGGGCGGAGGTCCCGTGGGGGGTATTAGGATGTGCCCACCTCAGTGGCGGGCACATCCTGTATTTTTAGCATTGTGGCGGGCGGTGCTCTCTGCACCGCCCGCCACAATGCTAAAAAATGCATTTCAGCATTTGCATTAACAAAGCGGCAGGCACCGATCGGTGCATCCAGTGTCCGGACGATAAAGAGTCTACAAAAAGGGTTTTTAGTCAGGTTTCCAGCAAAGGGCGCACAGCTAAATAGTAACGCGACAACTTATTATGGGATGTATGGTAGCTGTGAGGTGCAAAGCAGGGAGGAGGGGATGAGCCCTGTAACCCCTCATTGTAGTGTCAGAGAACTAACACCATGTCTACTACAACAATATACACTGATGCACACTCTAAATATTAAATACTGGTGTCTGTATAGACAAGTTGCTCAATAGAGACAACAGCCTATTTATTTGATGAAAGAAAGTAGAAGTTCTTGGAGACAATCGTCGGAAATGGTGTCTTTAATGTTCATGAGAACCAGCCGACATGCGTATCGTCGCGTAAGGGACAGTCTTCCCGGGACTCCTCAGGGCTAATGCTATCCTGGTACACGGAGTCGAGGAGCAGAGAATGGATGCACCCGTCCTTCCGCCTTAAGCCTCAAACTGTCTGATCTCATTGATACCTCGTTTTCCAACATCTCACTCCGTGAATGATATAATTTTGTTTTTTCTCAACGCATACCATTACAACGCATGTCATTACAACGCAGTCATTACAACGCAGTCATTACAATGCATAACATTACAATGCATACCATTACCATCCAACATTTACCCTACTGTTGCACACCCTGGAGTTAGAATAGTAATTTTTACCCCTACACTATCCAACACTTACCCTACTGTTGCGTTGTAAAAAATGCGTTGTAAAGTTATGCGTGGTAAAAGTATGCGTTGTTATGTCATACAACCGGCTGCAGGAAAGTAGTTACTCGTCCATGAATGCAAGCGCAGCTTCATGTGCCATGTGTTCCAATAGTATGTCGTGGTCATGTTCAAGGAACACCAGGGTGAGGCAACCCATCAACTGGTCCGGGCAGGTGTGCTCAGCCCACACCGTTTCACCAAGCTGCAACACAGCCCAATCGGGCAGCTCCTCAATGTGGTCACTGCACAAGAGGAATTGTGCAATCTCCCATGCACAAATGTCAATGCATACGCAGTATGTCAAGGCATCCCATGCACGGCTGTCTCAGTCACACTCCTGTTCGTGATCCAACAGGGGGCACAGACACAAGTCATAGTCCAATTCATCTATGGTTGTTTTGGAGAGGCAGACTTCCATGGGACACTTGACTGTGCATGTTCGGCAGTGGAACCAGGGCTGGCTGCAGGTGACGTAGGCAATGCCGAAGCTGAGCCGGTAACTGATCCGCAGCACTGCCAGTGGCACTGTGCCCAGTAAATGCAGCATACATGCACAGTAGTGTTCCACGTGACGGGGATTGTGCATGTGCCCGGTATGGCCTGCCATTGTCTTGGTGCATCTCATGGAACCGGCACTCTTCTGAACTGCGGCAGCTGTGTGGAGGATATGCCACAGCTTTGGGCAATGATTCAAATGTGTGTGCAATATTGGGATGAATGAGTTGCTGTTTCCGTGTGTGTCAAGGGCATCCCATGCAGGGGTCCCTCAGGCAGGGGCTTCTGTGTGTGGGGTGTGGATGAGTCGGATAGTTCATTTGCAAAATGCGTGGTGTGGGAGTAGTCCACAACTGCCACGGCATCTCTTTCAGGGTGTTCCAAGAACATTTTGGACCAAGGTCAGAGGCGCAAGTGTCCTTCGCTTCTGCATTGGGACAATGGAGCTTTCATCCCTGTAGTTTGTCTGACTGCTACTTGAGTTTTTGGAATGTGATGTGGCTTTGGTGCTGAGATTGGGACACAGCCTTGGGCTCATGGGGCACGGATGGTGATACACACAATTGTTGGCATGTGGAAACAGGTGCCCTTCAAGGCCTTACGCTGCTTGCGCAAACTCACTCCGTCTCTCTCCCTCACTCACTCCCTCTCTTTCCTTTGTTGGGTGCACACCTTCTTCTCCTGTATTTAGTTTTCCAGGCTGTGTCCTATGGATTGTCCAGTGAGGACCCGCTAGGACTCATCCGAATGGTTGTTTTGCATTTTGTTTGTATGGTGTTTTGAGTTGGTGGTTGCATTCTTGTATGACTGATTCTCAATTTTCTGGCCATGCATGTATGTTGATTTTCCTGCTTGTGCGACATCAGGCAAAATGTTTGTTTTGGGATTCGTGGTGTTGGTGTGCAGTTTCTTGGTCCGGGGTTGGGGGTGAGCCCAGGGGGAGGTGTTGCGGGCCTGGATGTGGTGTCTGTGGGTGTTGTGGCACTCTTGGGTGTCTGTGCTGCATGTTCAGTTGCTCCATGGCAACTGTTGCCCTTTAGGTGTGGCTGTGGGCTGGGCTCCCTTTTGTGGTGCAGGCTGTGGTGCGACTTTTCACTAGGTCAGAGCAGGTGTTAATTTCCTGCTGCTAACACGCCTTATCGCATATTTTGTGTTCTTATCGCTGATTTGGCTGGTCATTGTAAATGTTGAGGTGTCCTGTTGTCGCGGCTTTTTGCACGGAATGCATACTCTGCATCTCATTAGCGATAGTTACAGGGGTCGTCTGTGGCGATGTTTTTTGCAGCTTCTATCACGGGAAAACTGGTGCTGTGGGCTGTTTGCAACAGCTTGTGAATGAGGGGTAAATTTTTCTTGACTTTGGCTGCAATAAAGTGCCATTGATTTGGCGATAGCTCCTTGGGAATATGCCCCACAGTCTTTTAACAAACACATTAAGAGACAATAGTATTCCTTGCAACAAGACAGAGGAACAACATTTAAATTAAACATCTGCTTTGTTGATACCATTGGAACAGTTGGAAAGCAAAGTCATTGTATACCACTAATTTATCTTGGGATGTGAAGTTGTGGAACATGTATACAGATTAGACACACGTTATATACATAAATATCAAAAGCACTAGAAAACTACCAAAAGGGAACAAAGATAAACTAAGACAGCATGAGAAACAGTCCAAATGCATACTAGTTGTACAACCCCAGTTCTGTCTTAATGATTTGTGCATGTTATTGTCACATAAATCAATAGAAAATTGGGGTGGAGCATGGGTCTGATGATTTGTCATACATATATATTTTCATGTTTGCAGCCCTGATGATGTCTTTGTAAGGTTAAACGTGTTGGCTGCACTGTTTTGAAACATACAATAAAAAAAAGTACTACACCAAAAACAAAGAACTATGAGCGTTTGTCTTCTATTGAGTGTGGTCATCACTAAATGTTCTGTTGCTACTCTATTTTTTGTGAAAATGTGTCTAATATGTGTTCAATATGCAGCTGGCCATTGAGGTGGGAAACAGGTTTTGTTTGATATTGTGACAACTTCAGTCGGTGCAGTATTGAGCTCGCTAGCTCCCTTCCTTTCTTGTTTTGCAATCTATAAATTTAGACAGAATGATTTATTAAACATGTATGCTCTTATGATATGCTTTCTTCAATTTTGCTCATTGATTAACTTGTAATTTGAACTAGTTAGTTAATGAAACCCTTAAGGTTAAACACCACCCTTTCTGTTGTTCTTGTGGAGCTACATTGGTTTCACTGCATTGAAAGGTATTGCTGATACTAGCTCCTATATCACACTTCAAGTCGACAATCAAAGGTCCATACAGCCAGCTTGAATTTTCATTTATGACTTTACCAAGAGATTGAGATTTAAGAAACCAGTATCCATGAAGTGGTAGCATAGGATGATTTATTTATCACTGAGGAAGGGAGCTAACATACTGTGGAAAACATCTAGTGAATGCTCAAGTCCAGTTTATACCCCTAAAATTCATGGCTGAATTTGGAGGATCATTTCATTAAATATTATGGGGTAAAACTGTGTCCCTCGGAACCTGTGTGTACATAATATAATCTACAATTAGTTATGTTAGATGAAACAATTGCTTAGTAAACACAATTCAATGAATATGATACATTATAAGTGTTTTGTTTCCATGACACTCAAAGTCAACTCAGATGAAAGTCAAAACACTCCGTAAACAGAGATTACTTTTTTATGTATATTGTTTATAATAATAAATTTAGTAAATGACTGTCCCATATTCGAATAGCAAAACATACAACCTAGATAAAGTGGCTTTAGAGTGAGCCAACTGACATAAGGTGCATACGTGATATAGACAGATATCCAAAACATACAAATTAGAACCACGTATAAACAATATGAATTCATTCAAGTCCGTCCTTTTATAAATACATCAAGTTCTGTGACCACCCTTTAGAATTCCTTCTTCTTAGTATGAGTGATGAGAATATGGGCATGGACAGATCAAGAATCGTTGACGTTTCAACCCAAAGGGTAAGTGCAATTGAATAAAGGTCACTGCGGGTCTTCCTCGGCACTGGCAAATGAAAAGTAGACAGCCTATGTAATAGAAGGTAATCCAGGGTGAGTGTGGTGTGTTGTAATAGACTAATAAATGCAAATTATTCAATCATAAGCAATAATGCAGGTCACTGTCAATGAATAATAGTAGACCCAAATAACGGTGGACTCGCCAATGAAAATTAGGCCAAATGTCAAAATTGGTAAGTCCTGGCTTAAATTGGCAGAGAACACAGTCATCCAAAATGATACACTTGAGGCAATCTAAGGAGTTGGAGGAAGAATAAAATTGTATATATAAACCTAACTGTGTTAATCAAAAAGTCTCTGTTAAATAAGGATAAAAATGGTGGTAAACTTGCCACGAGCAAATATCAGAATTCAAATTGTAAGACAATTAGTCCCTGGCTCATAATTGGTAAGTCCTGGCTTAAATTGGTGGAGAGCACTGTCATCAAAAACAATACACTTGAGGCAATCTAAGGAGGTAGAGAAAGAATAAAATTGTATATATAAACCAAACTGAGTTAATCAAAAAGCCTCTGTCAAATATGGATACAAAATGGTGGTAAACTTGCCAAGAGTAAAATTCTAAGATTCAAATTGTTAGGCAAAGAGTTACTGGTTTGTAAACAACAAAGTTCCACCAACCAGTTCAAATCTAAAAATGAAGGGGGGAGTATTTTTAGAACCAGCAGGGGACTCCTTCAAAAGTGTATGAAACTAGCAAAGCAAAACTCATGGCTTACCTCTACAATATTGCGGTACTGAATTCCTACGTTCATCGGTGAGGCCATCCGCAATTGAAACTGTGAGTCAGGACGTAAGAACAACAGGAGCTACATAAGCGTGCACGTCGAACAATGAAAGGCACAAGGTGATTGTCAAATTCTGTCAGTCAGTGTAAGGGCGTGAATACCTAACACAGACTTGAAAGTTCTGACGCATGTCTAAGCAGTAAATTACTATTTGCCCGAGTTAGTGATCCATTGGGATACGGAGCAGAATAGCATGCCACAACTTGCCAATTGGGAGGGCAGTCGAATAAGGATATAAACATACCACAAGCAAAATCCAGAATTCAAATTGTAGGGCAATTAGTCCCTGGTTTACCATTGGTAAGTCCTGGCTTAAATTGGCGGCGAGCACTGTCATCAAAAACGATACACTTGAGGCAAAATAAGGAGGAGGTGGAAGAATAAAATTGTATAAATAAACCAAACCGTGTTAATCAAAAAGCCTCTGTCAAATAAGGATCAAAAATGGTGGTAAACTTACCAAGAGTAAAATTCTAACTTTCAAATTCTTAGGCAATTAGTTCTTGGTTTGCAAACAACAATGTTCCACCAACGAGGTGCAATCTAAAAAATGAAGGGATGAAATGAAATACCAGCATGTATAAAGCGTATAGCTACCTCTGGAGAGGTGTCCCAGTGCTGGGGGGCCATTGGGAAGATTAAGCGAGCTATTGCCCAGCGTCACATAGCGCTGGGCTAACCTGGGGAGCGAATTCTTCCACTATGAGGATGAGGATTTTTATAAACAGCAGGAGACTCAAGGTTTACCTCTACAAGATTTCGGCACTGAATTCCAACGTTCATCTGAGAGGCAAGGACGTCCGCGATTGAAACTGTGAGTCATTATGCAAAAGCGACATGCGCTACATAAGAGTGCACATCAAACGGGAAAAGGCACCAGCTGATTGTCACATTCTATCAGGCAGTGTAAGGGCATGAAACCCTTATACAGACTTCAAAGTTCTGACACATGTCTAAGTGGGAAATTACTATTTGTTCAAGTTAGTGATGTATTGGGATAGCGGAGCAGAGTAGTATACCACAACTGGTCAATTGGGAGGTCAGTAAGTGCATAATAGTGCTGGAACATCTTATGTACCTATAGTCATAAAAATATTGCAAGAGGGAAATAGTCCATAATAATAACAATACATTTGCTGTCAGTATACCTTGTGAACGGAACAAACAGCAAGTTCATAATGGTGCCAGGTCATTGCTATGTAGTCACATGCATAGCGTTACTGCAGAGCACGGTCAGTTTGTAAAAATAACAAAACCTTAGTTAGTATTTATATGTGGTTACATGCAAAATGTTTCTGCAGAGCGAAGTGAGTTTGATAAAATAACTAAACCTTTGTTGTCTAATGTGGTTGTAATAGTAAGGAACAGGACATTATGAAACAGAACAAACATTAAAGGCACTTTACTTTAAAACAATAAGGAACCCAAATGCTTTGTTGTGGTACAAAGGTATGTAGAAAAAGCTCACACATTCTATTTCTTGTAGTTGCCTAAGTAAGACAATGGAGCAACCGCATAATGTAGGTGTGTGATGTGTATATCCATGAGAAGGTTTTATAATGTAGACAATAAATATCGCTCAGTGAAAAAAGCAGCATTTCATTGAATCATTGATGCAACATGAGACAATAGTATATTTGACACTTAGTGGGTTTTGTAGGAGACAATAAATTAGACCAGCAGGGAAATCCTTATACTTGGTTAATCTCACCCACTTGTCTGTTAGTCCCTTTGAATTCATTAAGACCATGTTTGCCGCCCCTATTGTACCATTCTTAAAAGATCTTTGAGGATGGCAGGCCTCCCTTGAAAGGAAAGCAACACAGGTCATTCCTATCCGGAAAAATCTTAAAGCTCGCATGGACAATGTTTTCAACTATTGCTCCATATTTCTGCTCCCCCTCCAGAGCAAGCTTTGGGAAAAGCACATTAACAAATATCTCTCTGAATTTGTTGAAGCATTGAATTGTCTTGATGTCTCTCAATTGGACTTTTGGGCCAGATTCTGTACAGAATCTGCCTTGGTAGCAAAACTGATAACATCAGAATGTCTCTGCACAATGGTCAAGCAGTACGTTTGATGTTGCTTGACCTATCTGCGGCATTCAACACCATTTCTCACTGGATCCTTCTCGGAAGATTCCGAGACATCGGACCCCAAAGGAATGCACTGAAATGGTTGGCAAACTTTCTATTAGATAGAACCCAGATGATTAATCTGGGTCCTTTCCTTTCTGAGACTACTAGTGTGACCAAGGGAGTTCCTCAGGGCTCCTGTTTGAGCCCAACTTTGTTATGTTATGTTAAAATGTATTTCTTGAGCGCACGTTCACCAGACGGTTTATTGGCGCTAACAGTAGGAGCGGGCACCGTTACTCTAGAGAAAGTGAGTGTCAGTTATAAGCGTGGGAAAAGAGGCAGGTTTTAAGTGATTTCCTGAATTGAATGTAGGAGTCCGATGTGCGCAGGTAGGGGGGAGGGTGTTCTAGAATTGAGGGGCCAGTGTCGTGTATCTGAGCGTCGTGTTTTTTACGTTTAAAGGAGTGGGACGCCAACAGATTCTTGTTGGAGGAGCGTAGATCACGGGGGGGAGATACCACTGAGTGTTAAGAGCAATAAAAGCAGGCGCGCGACCAGACAAGGCTTTATAAATAGTATAGCCCAGCTTAAACAAGCAGCGTTGGGGAATAGGTAGCCAATGCATACTTTCCAACAGTGGTTTCACATGAGAGTGCTTTGGCTGTCCAAGGATGAGTCTGACTGCCTGATTCTGAACCCGTTGCAAGCGGTGTACTTGATACGCAGGGATACCCCCATAGAGGGAATTAGCGTAGTCAATATGCGAGATGACCAAGGCAAGAACCACTTAGGTCAAGGCTTCGATGGAGAGGAATCTACTGATTTTCCGGATTCTACGCAGATGAAAGAAGCATGCTGACACCACCGAACTAACCTGAGCCTTCATAGAGAGATCACTACTGATCATGATTCCCAGGCTTTTTACTGACGGGACCGGGACAGGGGGGCTCCCTAGTGCGGGGGGCCAAAAGCTGGAGTTCCACGGGTTAGCCACGCCACCAGTAAGAATCAACTCTGTTTTGTCTCGATTTAATTTGAGTTGATTAGCATTCATCCAGCCACTGATAAAGTTCATTGTACACTGAAAGTTAGTGATAGATGAGGTTGAAGGATTGATGTCAAAGATCAACTGAAGGTCATCAGCTTTATTTAACATTATTTATTTCCAGCTCTCCGGGAAGGTGGCGGTGTGGAAGGAGGTGTTGATGATGTACCGTATATGGGGTGTGATGATGGAGTTGGCCTTGTTGAAGATGTGGTGGGGGCAAGGGTCCGTAGGTGATCCGGAGTGGATGGTGTTCATCGTGCGGGTGGTGTCTTCGAGGCTGACCGGGGTCCAGTTGCAGAGGCTGGTGGTGGGGGGCGTTGGTTCGATGGTTGGGTGCGTGGTAGGTGCGCTGAAGCTGTTGTGTATGTCGACGATCTTGCGGTGGAAGAACGAGGCGAATGAGTCGCAGAGGTCTTGCGAAGGAGTGATGTTGTTTCCGGCGCTGGGGTTGGAGTGCTATTTGACAATGCTGAAGAGTTCCTTGCTGTCGTGGGCGTTGTTGTCCAGTCGTTCTTTGAATGCTGTCTTCTTAGTGGTGCGGATCAGCTGGTGGTGCTTGCGGGTAGCGTGCTTGAGAGCGGTCATGTTGTCTGTGGTCTGGTCGTGGCGCCAGGCTTTCTTGAGGGTGCGACAATTCTTCTTGGAGTCCTTGAGTTCATCGGTGAACCAAGGGGTTTTCTTGCTGCCGGGTCTGTTGGGAGGGTGCTTTAGTGGTGCGAGGTCATCGGTGCAGGTGGTCAGCCACTGTGTGAGGTTGCTGGCTGCTTCGTTGGGGTCCGTTGCGCTGGCGGACAGGTTCTGGCTGAGGGAGGTGGTGAGCTGCTTGGCGGTGATCTTGCTCCAGCTCCGGCGAGGCGCCTGTTGTGGGTGGTGGAGGGTTGTGTTTCTCCTGAAGCTGAAGTGGACGCAGCTGTGATCGGTCCAGTGAAGTCCAGTAGAGTGGCTGAAGGAGATGTGCTTGCTGGCGGAAAAGACGGGGTGAAGCGTGTGGCCGGCGTAGTGAGTGGGGGTGTTCACCAGTTGCTTGAGTCCGAGGTTGGCGAGGTTTTCCAGCAGGGTGGTGGTGTATCTGTCGTTGTTGTTCTCCAGGTGGAAGTTGAGGTCCCCTAGGAGGATGTAGTCCGTGGAGGAGAGGGCGTGCGGGCTGATGAAGTCTGCGATGTCTTCGCTGAATTGTGTGCGTGGTCCCGGGGGTCGGTCGATGTGGGTGCCTCTGAGGGTCGTCTTGGGGTCGGTGTGTATCTGGAAGTGGAGGTGTTCGGCGGCGATGAGGGTGTTGTTGCATTTGGTCGAGATGCGGACGGTGTTCCTGTGTACGATGGTGATACCTCCTGCGGTCTGGTTGGTGCGGTCTCTCCGGATGATCTTGTAACCATCCGGGATGGCTATGGCGATGTCGGGCGCTGAGGAGGCGTTCATCCAGGTTTCCGTGAGGAAGGCGACGTCTGGTGATGTTGTGTCGAGCAGGTTCCATAGTTCGATGGTGTGTCTGTGGACGGAGCGGGTGTTGAGCAGGATGCACTTGAGGTGGTTGCTGCTGATGCTTGGCTTGTCGGGTGCGGTGCCGGTCCGGAGCCAGGTGAACTTGCAGGCATGGCAGGTGAAGGGTCCGTGGGTGCGTTTTGGGGTGGCTTGGTAGCAGGTGGGGTTCCTTCCGGTGTTGAGTGTGATGAGGGTGACGGCGTCGTAGGTCGGTCGGGTGGTCTTGCATCGGCGGAGGCCAGGGGTCCTGGCGCTGGGCGTGGGCGCAGACGGGCTTGCCTTTGGCTCGCCTTCGGCGCAAGTTCGGCGTGCCCGCTTCGCGTGTCCGCTGCGCGTAGGCGCGGTCTCCATTTAAGGCGAAGTGGGAGGGAGGAGCAGCTGGGAGGCGGGAGCAGGGAGGACACAGAAAAGGGGGCGGGGCCGCGATGTCACGGCGGCGGGAAGCGGGGAGCGGAGGGGGGTCACACCAGGGGAGCAGCGTGCGAACAAAACCAGGGTTTACAGTTTAAACAAAATATACAATCAGAGGAACAGGAGTAAAAACGGAGAAACAGTTAAGAAAATGCCAATTATACAGTCAGAGGCGCAGGAGGGAGCAAACGGTGTCACGAGCAGTAACGAGGGGGGGACTCGCCTACAGCAGGAGGGCCGTGCGGCGTGGGGGTGACTTGAGGACAGGTCACACTCACCTGCGCCGCGCGGTCTCCATTTAAGGCCAAGTGGGAGGGAGGAACAGCTGGGAGGCGGGAGCGGGGAGGATACCGAAAAGAAAAGGGGGCGGGGCCAAGATGTCACGGCGGCGGGAAGCAGGGAGCGGAGGCGGGGTCACACCAGGGGAGCAGCATGCGAACTAAACCAGGGTTTACAGTTTAAACAAAATATACAATCAGAGGCACAGGAGTAAAAACGGAGAAACAGTTAAGAAAATGCCAATTATACAGTCAGAGGCGCAGGAGGGAGCAAACGGTGTCACGAGCAGTAACGAGGGGGAGACTCGCCTACAGCAGGAGGGCCGTGCGGCGTGGGGGTGACCTGAGGACGGGTCACACTCACCTGCGCCGCGCGGTCTCCATTTAAGACCTTAAATGTGCCTATTCCCGCCGAACCATCACCAAACCTGACAAAGACTTTGACCCCGCTGTTGAGACCCTGCCGCCTGTCTCCAGCTGCCCTGCTGCACAGCTACGATCAAAGCTGGGCCGCCGAGTGGAGCGTGGCGAGGGGCTGCCTACAACTCCCGGCAGCCCTTGCGGTCTCCAGCGGCACCCCCACAGAAGCGTCACTACACAGCGCCTGGAGGCGCATAAAAGTGTCAGCTGTCCTGGTAAGCGGGGCTTTGTTCCTTTTGCCTGTGCCTATTCCCGCCGAACCATCACCAAACCTGACAAAGACTTTGACCCGCTGTTGAGACCCTCCCGCCTGTCTCCCGCTGCCCTGCTGCACACCTACGATCAAAGCGGGGCCGCCGAGTGGAGCGTGGCGAGGGGCTGCCTACAACTCCCGGCAGCCCTTGCGGTCTCCAGCGTCCAGCGGCACCCCCACAGAAGCGTCACTACACAGCGCCAGGAGGCGCATAAAAGTGTCAGCTGTCCTGGTAAGCGGGGCTTCGTTCCTTTTGCCTGTGCCTATTCCCGCCGAACCATCACCAAACCTGACAAAGACTTTGACCCCGGTGTTGAGACCCTCCCGCCTGTCTCCCGCTGCCCTGCTGCACACCTACGATCAAAGCGGGGCCGCCGAGTGGAGCGTGGCGAGGGGCTGCCTACAACTCCCGGCAGCCCTTGCGGTCTCCAGCGTCCAGTGGCACCCCCACAGAAGCGTCACTACACAGCGCCAGGAGGCGCATAAAAGTGTCAGCTGTCCCGTCACTCGGGACGCGAGCGGGACGGGCGAAGCCCGACCAAGGGCAGGCCCGTTGTTGCCCGTTAGTGACCGGTAGGGTCCGTGCCGGGCCACACCACCCTTTGATTTTCGCTATCAGCCTATTTCAGTCCATTCCCACTGTCGTTGCCGTTGCTGTTTGCTCCTCTGTATAGAGCAATATGTCTGGCAGAACCAGAAGTAAAACGAAATCTAATTTAAGCGTGGCCCAGATTACGGGGCCTATAGATCAATTAATCTCTCAAACTAACGAGGTCATTGATCAGAGTATTTCCCTCCTGGAGCGTAGAGTATCCTTGGACCTTGTTAATGCAAAACGCTCCTCATTGGGTTTTCTGGCTACTGCGCCCTCTCCTACACACCAAGCTCCTACCACTTCTATTCTTACACCTTCTGTTTCGGCTGCAGTCATCCACACAGTCCCGTGTTTAGTAGATCTGTCCGCAACTCAATCTGAGACTGACTCTCTCTCATCAACAGACCTGGAAAACAACCCAGACCTAGAACGATGTCAAACATTGGAAACACTGGAAACAACTTTAGATAAGCAGCTCCGTGGAGCCAGGGAAGGAGCCATTTCTAAAAGGGGAAATAGCACACTACATGGTAATAAAGCGGTCCCTAATACCCCTTTGGAGTTCGGGGGGGGTCAGTTCGTACAGCCCACTTGACCCAGTATAAATACATCAATTTCCAACAATACTGTTGTACCTACTATTACTGTAGAGAATCTTGATAATCCAAATAAAACAGGTGGGGGGCCCATGTAGAGTCTGCAATCATACTCCACAAATTCTATTTACCATCAAAGACCTTTTTATTCAATACCTAAACCTTTAGAAACTAGTTTGAGGCACCTTGAAACACAGATAGCAACCTTATCACACACCTCCCCTATTGCGTCCAGCCTACAATTACCCAAACAAGGGAAGGGGAATTCTACTCATTTAATAAAAGCTCCTCAACCGGTCCAATCAGGCGCGGGAACTAAACAGCCTGCAGTGGCCACTTTATCATCTAGGAAATTTCAGCATATTGCCACACCAGTTCAACAGCAGTAAAATCCTGCAGCAGCTGTCCCAATGACTGCATTACCCACTGCCCCGTCCCAGAACGCTTCAGGATCGGCTAAAAACGCAAATGCAAATACAAACCAAGCCACTAATAAAAAAACGTCAGCTCCATCCCCTAAAACAGAAGTAAAATCTTTGGTAACAGCCAAAAAAGGAGCACGATCAAGGCGTCCGGTGCATCTTCCACCCGAGGCATCCCCCTACACGATTATTCTTACAGGAGTACCTGAATTAAGTGAGGGTACTGACGAATCTGTTTGGTCACTCAAAAATAAGGTCCTGCAGTGGCTAAGCTTAAATAGACCATTAGAGCCTTGTCACTCTGGTAGGATCTCCACAGTTCGTAGAGTCACCTGGATAGGGGACGAGCGCAAATCAATCCAGGGTGACTGTATCATAGTAAATTGTGAAGATCCAACGACAGTTGACTTTATTTGCTCTTATCCAACACTGGGGAAAAAAGGCAGTATCGACGCCCAACATCTTTCTTTTTCTTACCCCCCACTGAATACTCATCAATATTTTTCTACCCCAAACTGGCAACATCCACGGGAAGGACATTGGAATCAGGTTAGATATAGTTATGGTAATAGAAATAGGAATAGAGACTGGCAGTCTCAGTTCTGGCATTCCGGCAGGCCACACATATCTATGGAGGGTTGGCAGAGCTTGCCGACCAGAAATAGATATGACTGTTTGGAAATGGTGGACTGACCGTTAGCAACCATAACGAATACGACCCAGGCCCCAAAAATCTGTGAAGCCTTTTCAACCCCCGGTCTGCAATTACCTTACCCTAAATCTCAAACCCAATTAGAATTAATTTTGCCGCCTAGTAATAGTATTAAGATGGGTCCCACTACAGAATCCCCAAGAGATCCGGCTATTACTAAAGAAGCCACTGTGATCTCACCAACGAGTCCATCTTTGCGATTTCCTGATTGTCAGATACCATCTCAGTTAAATGACCATCCTCACACTGTAGCCCTGAGCTTTTCAATCTTATATTGGAACGTCGCAGGTCTGCGTGCTAAGTTGGCATTGCAACCGTGGCTTGATACAGTGAGGGAACACCAGATAGTCTGCCTTCAGGAAACATGGTCAATTACACCGATACATTTAACGGGCTATAAAACTTTTCACATCCCAGCAATCCAGGGAGCTATGGGAAGACCAAAGGGTGGTCTGGTGGTCTATGTTGCTAATACTTTGCCCACTATATCCGTACGTAAGCTAAAGGAACTTTCGAGCTACCAAATCTTGCAAGTAAATTTTAATACAGGCAGCACCTATATCTTGATTAATTATTATAATAATTCAGATACAATTGACTGTATAAAAACGTTAACCGAAATTACCACTTTTTTAGAAACCTTGCAAAGCGAACTCCAGCCATCCTCAGTATATATAATCTGGGGTGGTCATTTTAACTTTCCATTATGCACTAATTATAAAAACGGAAATTGTGGCCTACAGGACGAACATGGCAGTCCGCTGTTCCACTTAGCTCACTCCATTTGTGGCAACAATGGATTATATTGGCTCAGACTAAGCAAGCACAGCAGATATTTTAGAATGGCCCATCCATGGGAGAGGTCATGGTATTCTAATTGAACCTAGTACAGGTATAGATGCATTGATATTGAAACTGTCTTACCCATGCCATTATTGCAACAAGTTGGGCCACTGGAAGTGTGAATGTCAACTGAACCCAAATCAAATGTCCGGTGGTTGTCAAATGCAGAATGTGAATCCTGTGCTGATGCAAAATGTACCAATGCTGAGACCTCAGAATTCTAATATGTCACAAGCTCCAGTGATGTAAGTTCCCCAAGTTCTGACACCTCAACAGATTATGGGGAATCCAAGTTTCATTGAGAATCAGGCCCCAAGAGTCAATCAGGACCCTTTTGCGATCCAAGCCACTTTGCAATAGTTCCCTGTTTTTTTATGTTTCTGATGTTTACAGTTCTGATCAATCACAATGACAGTGCCTGTGAGGGAAGAAAGATTGAAGGCTTATAAATGTCTTGTAGGCGGACCAGTAGGGTCCATTCATCAAAGGTGAGGTGAATGACCCAGCAGTGTCCTTTTCAAAAGTCACCACTACTACCCAGACCACTGTTAGAGGAGCAAAAGTATCAAACATACCCCTCTCAAGAAAACAGCTCCAAGTAATAGCTGTTGTTAATTAACCCTGTGTCAGAAAGGGTCCCAGTTAAGATGGGTTCCTTTGAAGAGAGCAATCAATCTGTGATATGTGATTATAGTCCAGTGAATTTACTACAATGTGACCTATTGTGCAAGTTACAGTGCACCATTAACTGTACACAATATGGTGTTGAGTTTCAGATAGATTCACAATGAAGAAGCTGATCTAAAAATAGCTAATCAGGGGACAGCTATGGTGTTGTTTCCGCTGATGACTATGGAAGACTTGCATCCTGATCGGAAAGACACTGTGGAGCCCAAAGTCTGCTGTTGGACCTGGCATCCTTTGTGTGGTTTCCACCTACCTTTTTGTCTTCGTCCTGTTTTTGCTAACTTTGTTTTTGCTGGCTTCAGGACTCTGCACATTTTACCAATGCTAACCAATTCTAAAGTGCATGTGCTCTTTCTCTAAAACAGGATTCTCCAAAGTCAGTCCTGGAGGGCCATATCCATGCCAGATTTTTTACATATCCCCAATTAGATGAATGTAGTTATCTTAAAAATGTGGCAAGTATCCGGCCCTCAACGACCGACTTTGGAGAACACTGGTGTAAAATATGGAACAATTGGCGTGTACCTGCTTGACATATTTAGTTTACTGATACGTCCCTAGTAAATTGCACCGCATGTGACCAGTAGACAATTAAACATGTCTCAGGTCTGCCATTGCACAGCATGTGTGTGGAGTTCCAGCTGCTGTTTTGACCTAGCTAAGGAATCCTTTTGCCAGGCCCTTAACTTCCTTTTAATACATATAGACCACCTCTAAGGTAGACCCTAGACAGCCTTAAGGTCAGGGTGCAGTGTATTTAAAACGTTGGACATGCACTTTTACGTTTTACATGACCTGGTAGTGAAAACCTCTTACATTCATTGTTCCCTACTGCAAGGTATATCTCTCTCATAGGATAACAGTGGAGTTACCTTATTACATTTTATACGTGTAATTTTCAAATGGTGAGAGATGAGTGGTTCATGTTTGGTGTCTCTAAGTAAAAATCCTAACTTATTGTGAAATTCTAAAAATGCCACTTCTAGATGGTTGGCATTTTCTAGCTTTAGCCATTTTGGTACTGGTAGCCTGTCTCTGGTCACTTGGTTGAGTGTACTTGGCACCTCCTAGACAGCCACACACAATGTGAACTTAGGTGTGCCTGGATGGGCCATTACTGGTAGGATGGGAGGGAGGAGCTGGGTACAGCCCCACATACACTTGAATTGGCTGTGTCCTGCCTCCTCCCAAAGGGCTGGTAAGGCAGGGCATATGTGTACTTTAAAGGCATGCCTCTAGAAGATTCATCCCACCTGATCTGAGCCTCAGGGACATAACAGGCTCCCTAACAGATCCTGAATCCACCTTCTTGAGTTTCTGACCCCCAAGTGATGCCGCTCAGATCCTGGAGCTTTGATGTGGCTCTTGAACTCTTGGAATCAAACGTTTGGGCTCTTTGTGACTGCGACAGGCCTGTTCCAGTCGAAAGTCACTGCACTCCCACCAAGCAGGCATCAGCACGAGCAGCTGCCAGCCATCTCTTCGTACTACAGCATCGTCAGCCCTTGGAGGACCTTTAATGAAAATCTCCATCCCTCCCGTCTGTGACACACACCCTGCTCTTCACAACACATCGACCACCATCCAGGGTGCTCTCCTTGCTACTGGGGACCCTCTTCAATGCGAACGGGACTCTTACCACAAAACTAAGAAGCTAAAACTTCAGCAGGACTAATATGGGACTATATCAAACCTGCGCTCAAATGCAGTCTGCCAGAACTTTTGTTTTTGATCTGGTCCAGTATGACCAGATATTCCTGATTGCTATTTTATGCTATTAGGCGCTGTTTCACAGTTTCTTCTTTGAAGTTTTTAACTCCAGCTCTATTGATTGGTTTTTTGTCTTTTGTCATTTTGGTTTTGTGCTATTTATTAAATTAAGCCCTATTTTTCTAACATGTGTAGGATATATTTGTGTGGTGTTTACACTGTTTTACTGTTTGAAGTGTTGCACAAATAGTTTACACCTTACCTCTAACCTAAGCCTGAATGTTCTGTGCCAAAATATCAGGGGGTTGAGCACCGGTCAATTTTGCATTTGCTTGTGACTTTCCCTGACCTGGTGTTGTTGCTTGACCAGGGCTCACATCCCAGTCAATCAGTAACCCGATTTCTAACATTGGTGGTAGCGGTGGGATGGGGCTTGCATTTGTGCAGTGCCTTACAGTGATGTAGTGGAGACTCCCATTCCATATATAAGAACAATTCCAGCTTTAAATTCACCCTGGTTGGTCAAGGCTGATTTGCATATGGCCATGTCTGAACTGGGGTGGTGTGGAGTGCAAACAAATGATGGATTTAGACCCAGATCTCTGTACTGGGGTGAATGTATGACATTGTTCTGCATTCTGTCCATCAACTGTTGTTTTGCATTTGTCACCCTGAGTGGGTTGGGTATGCTCAGACGTGAGTCCCATGTTCTCCACACCACTGGAGTCAAGCTATCCTGGCTGAAGACGGCTGATAGCCAGAAACCGGTCCTAGGATGCTTGATTCCAGTCCAGGAAAGACATGGCTTGGCAGTTCGGGCTGGACTGTTCCCATGAGGCACAGGGTCAAGACTGATTTGCATATGGCCATGTTTGAACTGGGGTGGTGTGGGTGCAAAAAAACGATGGATTCAGGCCCAGATCTCTGTACTGGGGTGAATGTATGACATTGTTCTGCATTCTGTCCATCAACAGTTGTTTTGCATTTGCCACCCCGAGTGGGTTGGGTATGCTCAGACGTGAGTCCCATGATCTCCACACCAATGAAGTCAAGCTATCCTAGCTGAAGACGGCTGATAGCCAGAAACCGGTCCTAGGATGCTTGATTCCGGTCCAGGAAAGACATGGCTTGGCAGTTCGGGCTGGACTGTTCCCATGAGGCACAGGGTCAAGGCTGAATTGCACATGGCCATAACTGAACTGGGGTGGTGTGGAGTGCAAAAAAACGATGGATTTAGGCCCAGATCTCTGTACTGGGGTGAATGTATGACATTGTTCTGCATTCTGTCCATCAACTGTTGTTTTGCATTCATCACCCGAGTGGTTTGGGTATGCTCAGACGTGAGTCCCATGCTCTCCACACCACTGGAGTCAAGCTATCCTGGCTGAAGACGGCTGATAGCCAGAAACCGGTCCTAGGATGCTTGATTCCGGTCCAGGAAAGACATGGCTTGGCAGTTCAGGGGGGCGTGGTTTCGGCGCCGACCGGGATGGCTGCGTGAGCGAGTTGCTCCGCGCCGCCTCCCGTCCTTTATCCTGCCAAACGTTGCCCCGGGTCGCCTGGTGGCTAGGAATGTGGACCGGAGGGGCCGCTGCCCTACTGGAGAACGTTTGAACCCGGGCGGAGCCCTGGCTGCTGTGTGCGGGAGGACGTAGTGCTCGGCTCCCTCCGGCGAGCGGACAAAGGCAAGATGGCGGCGCCGACTGCGAGATAGCTCCGGGAGCGGAGCGGTGAGGGACACCGGAGCAGCGGCAGGCGCCTGCGGCACCCCCGAGCGGCGGTGGGTAGTGCGGTGACCCGTCGGAGCGGGCCCCGAATTGCGGAGAAGGTCGGAGGGGTTGCCGGTAGGAAGGGCCCCCCTCCCCCCACCCGGGCCCTCGATCAGCGCGAGAGCGGCGCCTGGGAGTGCGCTGTGCCGGCGGAGGCACTGCTGAGCTGTGTGGCCGCTCGCCCGCCGGCCGGCCCGCAGTGGGGGCCGACAGCGCATAGAGACGTGCAGCAAGCAGCTGGGGCGCTGAGAGAGGGACCGCCCAGGGCGCCCACGCATCCCGGATCACGAAGAACACGGCCGTGGGTCTGGACCTTGCTGGGGGTCCCGCCCGGTGGAGGGCACGGATACGCCGAATTAACAGCGAGGTGCTGGGCTGTGCATGGTGTGTTACGGAGACCAGTGTTGCCGGGGGCAGTGTGTTCGGCGTGCCCTGGGACCCACTTCATTGACTGGCGGCCTCTTAGGCGGAATCTGCTCCCCCTGGCCCTGGTGAGCCTAGCAGACGCTCTATGGGAGGCTGAGGCAGCATGGGATGCTCTTTCGAATTGGATACTGTCGAATGACCGGGAGTGGGGTGCAGTTGGCGCCGCGCATTCTCGCTTGCCTGGGGATTGGTGGACCGCGCTGGCTGGGACACTCCGCTGAGCGTTTCTGGTGCGCCTAGCCATTCTCCGAGGGGGCGGCTTGAGAGGCTGAATACCTGCACACAAGATGGCCGCGAAAGGGAATGGCGCCGCCGACCCGCCTGAAAGGGGAAGCCGGGGGTCGGAGGATGCGAGTGGCAGCTTCCCAATGGAGGCCTCCACACAGGAACAGAGGCTAAACCTCCGCCTTGATGCTATCCTGGCCGCGATCACTGCTACGAAGGATGAGCTGCGCCAAGACATTGCGCAGGTGGCGTCCGGCCTCGGCCTGCTGAGGGCAGACCACACCAAGCTCTCTGACCGTGTGAAATCCAATGAACTGCTGCTCCAGGAGCTGAAACCGGCGGTGGTTACGGCGGAGCATAAAATTGATGACGTTATCCGTCGACTAACGAATCTGGAGCGCCGCACGGAGGACGCGGAAGGCCGCAACCGCCGGAACAACGTGCGGGTGGTGGGGCTACCAGAGAAAATTGAGAAAGGTGATGCGATAGCCTACTTGGAGGACTGGTTCCGCACAGTGGTGGCGCCGGAGGGCCTCTCCCCCTTCTTCTCCCTGGAAAGAGCGCACAGGGTGCCCGCGAGGCCTCCTCTGGAGGGCCGACCGCCTCGACCGATGGTGGCCAGACTGCTGCACTATAAGGACCGAGATCTGCTGATCCAAAGGGCGAGAGATCGTGGGCCCTTCCAGGTGGACAACAGTAAGGTGACGATCTTTCCGGACTATACGCAGGAGGTACAGAGGAGCAGGGCCTCTTTTCTGCCGGTGAAAAAAGAGCTGAGAGAGGAGGGGGTTCAATACTCCTTGCTTTTCCCGGCCAAGCTGCGGATCATCGTTGATGAGAGGACGCACTTTTTCCAAACACCTGACGAAGCGTGGTCCTGGCTGGAACTATATCGTGCAGGAACGGATCGGGCTCACAGGCCCGCCAGGGATCGAGAGCAGCCGGTCAGGGTCAGGAAGTCGCAGCGCATCCGCTCCCGGAATAGGCGCCAACGGGCCGAGCGTGAGGCGCAAATACTGGCAGATAGAAAGAGTGCGTTGGAGGCCACGGCGAACATCACGGGCTCACAACGAGATGACGCCTCCAGGGGCTCGGCTTCGGAGGACGACGGTGAAGGTGAGAAGACCGGCGATGAAGATTTGGAGGTGGGGGGAGCGCAGGGGCCAGAGGTTACCCCGCAGACATCGGATGGTATCTTTAATGGATGAAGTTCGTGGTTGCTGAACTTATATCGGGCCTGGACGCTCCTGACTTCTTTTGGACTGCCAGGTATGGGGCTGCATTAGCAGCATGGGGCTGTGGGCGCGGGGTGGTTGCTCTGTCGTCCTGGTTCGGGGCTCCATAGCCCTCTTTAGACCCTTAAGGTCTTCTGTGGTGTCGACCACAGATTAGTGTGATGTGTTGGGTGTTTGAGGTTTGGAACGGGGCTGAAGCTGGGTTACTAGGCCCTGTCCTGGGGAGGGGGGGAGTGGGAGTTATGGGGTGTGTTTCGAAGGGGTTGTTCAATTGCTGCAATGCGGGTCACAGTTCTTGGCGAGCGCCACTGTTGGGATTGATGCTCTATGGGGACGTTACCTAATTTGAAATGTGTCACATGGAATGTCCGGGGAATTCGAACTATGGTTAAGCGCCACAAGGTACATGCCTACTTGGTGAGGCGGGGAGTTCAGATAGCGATGCTTCAAGAGACTCACCTGACGCAGCAGGAATGTGGGGCGTTGCAGAGGAGGTGGCGGGGTCAGGTGTTCGGCACGACTTACTCGGCGTTCGCCAGAGGGGTGTTAATATGGATCAGAGCGGGCACGCCATTCCAAGTCACGAGTCAGAAGATTGATCCGGAGGGTCGTTATGTGGTGGTGGAGGGGAGGCTGTGTGGTAGGGAAGTGGTGCTGTGTAACATCTATGCCCCCAATGCTGATCAAGCACATTTCTTTGAGGGATTGTCGCGCTCACTGGCGTATTATTTGGCGGGCCCGATATTGCTGGCGGGGGATTTTAACTCTATTTCGGATGTGCTGTTGGGCAGGTCGCACCCGCCTTTAGCTGACTCCCCAGTGCGCAGACTTGCAACTCATAGGCGGGACTGGCAGGAGAGGTGGGGCTTGGTGGATGTATGGCGGGCGCAGCACCCCGAAACTCGAGATTACTCCTATCACTCTGCCCTGCATGATCTGCATGTTCGACTGGATTCGGTGCTGTGTTGTGAGTCTCTGGCGCAGATGGTGACTCACTCTGAATATTTGTCTAGAACCATTTCGGACCATAACCCACTGCTGATTTCTGTGCAATGGCAGCTGGCGAGATCGGCGGTCCCTACGTGGAGACTTCGCCCGGAGACGCTGGAGGATCCGGCGTTCTGTGACACGGTCCGACAGGGTATAGACGAATACTTCACGGTTAATGCTGGGTCGACAGAGACTAGAGCAAATGAATGGGACGCGATGAAAGTGGTGGTGAGGGGGGTGTGTATGGGTCGGTTTTTGACTGTGAGAGGTACAGTGCTGAATGACCTCGCGAAGGCGGAGGAAGTGCTGAGAGGGGTGGAACGGCGGCGGCCCGAGCGACCGGAGCTGCAGGATAGCTTGTTGCGTGCTAAGGAGGCGGTGGCGACAGAGACAGAGAGACTGCGGTGCTATGATTATAAGTTGTATGCGGTGAAAGTGCATGACGAGCGAGATAAAGTGGGCAAGCTCCTTGCGAAGTTGGCTGATCCGAACCCTAGAGGATGTCCGGTTATGAGTGTGCACCAGGAGGATGGGGAGGTGGTTTATTCGCAATCGGCGGTCCTGGGGCGCTTTCAGTCCTACTACGCGAGCCTGTACACCAGCCACTTCGAAGTGGATGCCGCGGACATAGGCGATTATTTGGCTCAGATCCCTCTACCGGTATTGGATGAGGAGGACGCGCGGGATCTGGGGGGCCCTGTAACTCTAGCGGAAATCAGAGGGGCGATTATTCATATGGCGCGGAACAAAACTCCTGGGGTGGATGGGTTGCCGATCGAGTTCTACGCCCAATTTATGGAAGTGTTGGCTCCCAGACTGCAGGTTGTGTATGCGGAGGCGGAACAATTGGGGCGGTTGCCTGACTCTATGACGGAGGCGCTGGTTGTGCCCCTGCTGAAGCTGGGCAGGGATGCATTGGATGTTTCTTATTTTCGTCCGTTGTCTATGCTGACTGTAGATTATAAGATTTTGAGCCGCATCCTGGCCACCCGGCTCCTCCCACTGATGACCTCTTTGGTGCATAGGGATCAGGCGGGATTCATTCCCTCGAGGAGCACTTCGATGAATATCCGCCGGCTGATTGGGGTTATTGATAGTGCTGCCCTGGCGGATCCAGGCCCGGTAGTGCTGACGGTTGATATTGAAAAGGTGTTTGATAGCTTGGAATGGGATTTTTTAGATGGTGTGCTGTTGAAGTTCGGAGTTGGGGAGGGGTTCCGGGGCTGGACGAAAGTGCTCTATTCTTCGGCTAAGGCGAGGGTGCGGTTAGGGACCTTGGTCTCCTCGGTTTATCCGGTCTGCAGGGGCACGAGGCAGGGCTGCTCGCTGTCTCCTCTGCTCTTTGCTCTAGCAATGGAACCGCTGGCGGCGCAGGCGAGGCAGGGAATTGTTTTTGACGGGATTGCGCTGGGGCTCGACTCGCATTATATTTCGCTGTATGCCGACGACTTGTTACTGTATCTGGCAGACTCTGGGAGGGCTCTTGAGGGCGCGGTGGACATGCTGGACAGGTTCGGGAGGCTCTCAGGCCTCAGGGTGAACTGGACTAAGACTTGTGTGTTTCCGCTGCGGAAGACCACGCTCTGCCCGCAGCTCACGAGGCCGGTAGTGTGGGAGCCCTCTTGTTTTGTTTATTTAGGAGTGCGTATCTACCATGACACGGCGGACCTCCTTGAGGGGAATGTGGGGCGCTGTATTAGGGCGCTGAGAGGCAGTATGGACTTCTGGGCCTCTCTCCCGCTGTCTGTACTGGGCCGTGTGGCGCTGTTGAAAATGGTGCTAGAGCAAAAGGAGTTAGGTCCTGGGTCGTGCAGGGGGCTGGACCATTAATTATAATATAAACATACAATTTGACCCCCACACCTGTGCTTGGAACTCGTTATTTAGAGAAAAACAATAATCAGGACAATTTCTGATTATGTAGGCTTATTTATTTTAGCCCTTGCTTTTTTTCAAAGGTATTTCAAATTTAAGAGTTTTGATATGTACAAGAAAAACACTACACAAATAGTCATAAACCAAACATTTTTGACAATTCCACATTCTTTTACAAATACACAAAGTCATACAATACAAAACAGTTTTTTTGCACATTATTTACAGTGATAATGTATCTTAAGGTGGTGAAAAAACAACAAAAAGTATTTATACTAATAACACATATCAATCATGAAACAATACAGTGATTCTAATGAGAAAAAGATTTTTTACAAGAAGGCGAATGGATATAAATAAATTAATATTATATCGCAATCATTTCTTCGTATTTTTTAAGAGGGGCCTTCTTACTGCCGACGCGTTTCAACCGGTTAATTAAATCAACACGGTCTCATCAGGGCGTTTTCACTTTGTTCCTTGATCTGAAGGAATTTTGTGCAAAAAAAGGAAAAAAGAGAAAAACGTCTTATTCGTGTTCTATTCTTTCAAGACCATTTGCCTGTTTCTAAAGTGTGTCTGTGACACTAGTATACCTTATGCACGAGTGTAGCTGGATCCTGCCGGTTCAGCAGCTCCCTTTTTCCTATTTTATGTTGATTCCTATGTAAAAAGAGTAGTATTTCAGTAAAGCGTTTGGTGCCTGAAAGGTGCCTGTACTGATGTTTTAACACATATCAGTTTCCTACCTGTGGGCAGGGCCGTGTGTCCTTGATCGGAAGTCCTATTGTTCTTAAAGTCTTTTAGTCTGGGTCCAGTGTGGTTATTAATATTCGCGCCTGGGTGCCCCTACATAAAAGGAGAGCATAGTTTTGTACTTCTGTGCAAAATCTAGTGCTGTCATACTTTTTAATGAAAAGGGGGAATTTTAAAGTACCTTGTGGGGAGAGCGAGCGGCCCTCGCTCAGCGAGTGTTTCTATTTTTCAGATGCCCACACCGTTCAGCTTCAATCTGCTGAATAAAAAAGCGGGGCTCATTACTACATGTTTCTGCTCGCATAGCTTTTCAGAAAAATGCGGTATCAGGCGACTGATTCTTACCTTTAGGTAAAACAAAGAATGAATCAAAGTCCAAGGATCTCACAGCGCTCTGTGCTTCTCTGTGCAGCTAGCGTTTTGCAACAGCCTCCATGTTGCTGTGGGCGTTGCATATAGGTTTGGTCACATGACCCGAGGATTCTGGGACATGTAGTTGTTGCATAACTTTTTAACTTTTGAGGGAATGCATTTATGAGGGATATCCACCACCCACATTACTCGCGCAGAGCACCATTTCATCATTAATCTTGCTTGTCAGACTGGTGTGACTCAAAACATGAATCGCAGGAAAAAACAATTACAGTCTAGAGACCTCCGACAATGTATTAAGCCCACTTTGTGTGCTATTGAATTTTAATATCAAGTATGCTTCTTTAGTAAGGAGCATTTTCTCAATGTCAGGCGGGCACCTGCTTTGGTTGATGCTATATAGCACTGTCCATTTAAACTCTGTTTCGCGGTGGTTAGTCTCTGTAAAATGCTGGACCATGGGTGCATTTGCCACTTTATTTTTCAGTCTTGATCTGTGCTGGGTGATGCGAGTGTTTACTTGTTGGCAAGTCTTGCCTATATAAATTTTGTCACAGGGACATACAATCGCATACACCACATTGCGAGACCGACAATTGGTAAATCCGACATTTTTCCATTTGATGTTATGGTGGGTGAAATCGCTGCCTTCTATCGTTGTGTCACATGAAACACAATTGCCACATCTATGATGGCCAATGATTGGTTTCAGACCCCATTGCGCCAACAGGTCACTCTTGGGTTTTTGTATTCGCACATCTGCGCGAACCAGTTGTTGGCCTATACTTTGGTTCTTTTTGTAGGCGAATATAGGCCTGGGAAATGGGCATTCCAAGTCCTCCAACAAATGCCAATTTTGGAGGATCATTTGTCTCACTTTATGAGTGTCTGGGCCAAAAGTGGTAACACAGACCATCTTGTCTGGTTCAGATTTTTTCTTGTCTTGTGTTAACAAACACTCCCTCGGTGTATATCTAGCTCTTTTGTAGGAGTGCTTGAGCAGCTTTTTGGGATAGCCTCTGTTGGTCATTTCCCCACAAAATGTTTGAGCATGTCGGTCATAGTCAGTTACTTCCTGAACTTCTGCCTGTATCTCTCTGGGGTAAGATCATATGTCCTGATAAGGGCTTCCTTCATGGGGTAATACCTAATTCTGTCCTCCTTCGTCTCTAGGGCCAATGGAGTGTCTCTCCTCCTCCTCAGCGATATTGTGCATCTGTAAGGCAATCTCATAAGCCGCAAATCACTTTTCAAAATCCTCTCCCACAACAAAGTCAGTCATCATACTTTTAGGAATATTGACCCTCTTATCTCCAGATGGTACTAATGAAAGACTGCCACATTCACTGCTGCCCTCTGCCTTTCTCGCCTTGATGCCAAGCCCCTTAAGGCTCCTCTCACGAGCCCAACACTCCAAAGCAATTCTCTCCTCCATGGCGAATTTCCTTTTTTCCTCCTTTATGGCTAGTTTATTTTCCTCCATGGCCAGTTTCTTTTGTTTTGCTTCTTTGAACACCCTCTTTGTATCCATCTTAAACTTAGCCATCTCCAGCCTGTACTCCCTCTCCACCTTCCCTTCCTCCAGATCCTCTGGGAACAGTTTGTGAGAGGACACATTGCTCCCTGCATGGTAGGGAATTTCCAGTCTTGGGAGTGGGTTAGCCCCTCCTCAACAGGCTGCATTCCAAGACTTTCCTGTGGGTCCTGCTCTGATCCTTTCTCATCTTCCTCTTCCACCTGGTCACCTGTTGTGACTGGCAACTGGTGGGCCTCTGCCCATGTTCTCAAGGCCTTTTGGACCTCTACCTTTCTTATGCTCCTTTTAGCGGGCAGCCCCCACTCCTGGCAAAACTTCTTTGGTGGAGCCACAGTGTAGCTCTCCAGGTTGACAAGCTCAAACTCCATCATTGCAGTTGAGGCCACAGACACAATCAGTCAGGAAAGGTAGGAATGGATTTAAAATTAAAAGGCCAACCAGGGTGAATTTAAAGCTGGAATTGGTCTTATATATGGAATGGGAGTCTCCACTACATCACTGTAAGGCACTACACAAATGCAAGCCCCATCCCACCGCTACCACCAATGTTAGAAATCGGGTTACTGATTGATTGGGATGTGAGCCCTGGTCAAGCAACAACACCAGGTCAGGGAAAGTCACAAGCAAATGCAAAATTGACCGGTGCTCAACCCCCTGATATTTTGGCACAGAACATTCAGGCTTAGGTTAGAGGTAAGGTGTAAACTATTTGTGCAACACTTCAAACAGTAAAACAGTGTGAACACCACACAAATATATCCTACACCTGTTAGAAAAATAGGGCTTAATTTAATAAATAGCACAAAACCAAAATGACAAAAAACCAATCAGTAGAGCTGGAGTTAAAAACATCAAAGAAGAAACTGTGAAACAGCGTCTAAAAGCATAAAATACCAACCGGGGATATCTGGTCATGCGGGACCAGGTCAAAAACAAAAGTTCTGGCAGACTGCATTTGAGCGCAGGTTTGATATAGTCCTATATTAGTCCTGCTGAAGTTTTAGCTTCTTAGTTTTGTGGTAAGAGTCCCGTTCGCATTCAAGAGGGTCCCCAGTAGCAAGGAGAGCACTCTGGATGGTGGTCGATGTGGTGTGAAGAGCAGGGTGTGTGTCACAGACGGAAGGGATAGAGCTTTTCATTAAAGGTCCTCCAAGGGCTGACGATGCTGTAGTACGAAGAGATGGCTGGCAACTGCTCCTGCTGATGCCTGCTTGGTGCGAGTGCAGTGACGTTCCACTGGAACAGGCTTGTCGCAGTCACAAAGAGCCCAAACATTTGATTCCAAGAGTTCAAGAGCCACACCAAAGCTCCAGGATCTGAGCGGCATCACTTGGGGGTCAGAAACTCAAGAAGGTGGATTCAGGATCTGTTGGGGAGCCTGTTATGTCCCTGAGGCTCAGATCGGGTGGGAAGAATCTTCTAGAGGCATGCCTTTAAAGTACACATATACCCTGCCTTACCAGCCCTCTGGGAGGAGGCAGGACACAGTCAATTCAAGTGTATGTGGGGCTGTACCCAGCTCCTCTCTCCCATCCTACCAGTAATGGCCCATCCAGGCACACCTAAGTTCACATTGTGTGTGGCTGTCTAGGAGGAGTACACAAAGCCCAACTGCCAAGTACACTCAACCAAGTGACCAGAGACAGGCTGCAGGTACGAAATGGCTAAAGCTAGAAAATGCCAACTATCTAGAAGTGCAAAACAACAGTTGATGGACAGAATGCAGAACAATGTCATACATTCTCCTAACTCAAAAGTTCAGGAACATTCAAAAACTGCCCCAAAAGACCTAGGTGGATTGTGCAAATTCCATTTGCTAGGCACAGGATGGTTGGGTAAAGGGCAGTGAAGTAAAAGATTATCAGGGGCCTCACAATTTGATTACAAAGGAGCACATATTCACATGCCTACTAACACTAGGAAATACAGGCACACTAAGCACACTGCCTAGTAACACTATGAAACACAGGCAGTGGGTCACCATTAATGGGAATATGGTGGAGGCTCTGAAAGACACTGGGGCCAGCATGACAACTATCAGATATCATCTGGTGACCTCAGAGCAGGTATTCTCTAATGCATTCCACCAAGTTGTTTCAGCTGACAACTGTGGGAGTCACTAAGCAGTGGCTCTGGATTTCCTTTGAGAGACGGGGCTCATAGGTTCCTTAAGGGTAGCTGTGAGCCTGTCCATGCTTGTGGATTGTCTGCTTGGCAGTGACCTCGAGCATACCTTCTGGAAAGACGTGGAGCTTATTTTCATTTTCAGATGTTATGTTATGTTATGTTATGTTATAGTGGCTTTTATAGAGCGCGCGGCTACTCAAAAAGAGTGTCCCGGCGCTTTTAGTAAGGAGGACTACAGTATACTAACATAACACATTAAAAAGAAAGTATCACAGACAGAAAACAGACACAACAAGCAAAAAGGCCTACTGGGTAAACAACCAGGTTTTGAGGCCCTTTCTAAAAACAAGTAAGCTGGTGGCTCCCCGAAGTACAAGCAAATATACAGCAGCGATGGCCCTTTTGGTCTCTCCTTTTGGCTCCACTCTTGTAGCTTTGCTGTCTTGGAAGACAGGCGTTGGATGAGGGAGGCTCCTTCCCTTTACATGTGGTCCATGGGGTGATGGTGGCCATTGAGGTGGGGGTTCGGTGGGGATGGGCAGTGCTGGGTGATGCCACTCTGTTCGGCGGGCGCCACCAGTGGAGAGTTGGACCTCACAGGGGACGAAGATGTGCTGTCCTGGCTCCAGTACACTTCACACAGCGGCAGGTCGTTAGTGTTGCATAGGCTGGAAGAATAATATTCCTCTTCAAGCTCGTAGAGGTCGATCGAGATCTCGTCCCGGAGAGCGATGAGCTTCTTGTCGCACTCATCTTGCAGGCTGCGCAGCTGCTGGTTTCGCTGGCTGATGGCGTCATTCACCGAAGGGAAGTCGTTGAGGATGAGAAACTGCTTCAGGTCAGACACTAGCTTCATAAGGGATTCACCAGCTCTCACAATGTTTGCAGCTCGCACGTGCATTTCATAGGTGTCCTGCTCCCCCTGTGTTGCTCGAGAAACTTGATTTTCATCTTCAACCTTAGCGGTCTTGATGATCTCAGTGAAGTTGTCCATGATGGATTTTATGTCATCTTTGAGCCTCTTGTTGTAGGACTGCAGAAGAGTCTCCTTGCTCTGAGGCAGCACTCGCTGTTGTGACATTTCACCCAAAAGGGTCCAAATCCTTGGTTGCAGACACCACGTACTGAACCTCGAAGTCTTGAGTTGCTTGAGTTGGTGTGCATTACCACATGGTACATAGACCAAGATGATAGCCAGGAGGACCAGGAGCCAGGAAGAATGGCCCAGGTACCTGACAAAAAGGGGAAGGGAAAAAGCGGTGGGAAACCGACTCCTGAAGCTCCCACGGTATGAGAGAAGGCTGACCCTGAGGGTGGTGCCCCAGAGCCTACAGGGGGGGATGTTGCAGCCCAGGCCTACCTTCTTGAGCTGGCCAACTGGCAGAATGAAGGAGTTTCCACCATGGAGTAGTTCTGCAAGACGCAAAGAGAATGCCCTACTCTTGTGGGCCCACAGCAACAAGTCAAGGCCTTGGCGACAAATCTAGTGATCACCTGACTTATTGGGAGAATGGTCTCTTGTATTGTGAGCCTGTGTTTCCTGAGCCTGGTGCAACCCGTGTGTTCGTGGTGTGTTGAACTTGGCCCTTTTTGCAGGGTCATCCATAAACTTGTTGCCTTTCTCCTAGCCTTTTTTTGACATGGTGCTGGTGGTTTTAGGACTCTGGGCACTTTTGCTCTGCTGTCCAGTGTAAAGTGTGTGCGCTCTCTGTGTTAAATATGGTAAGATTGGTCTACACCTGTTTGGCCTATTTCATTTACCTGTCAGTCCTTTGTAAAGTGGTATCTCATATATCCAGGGCAGGTAAATTAAATGCTACTGGTGGTCTTGCAGCGCTGATTGGGCAACCACCAAAGTAGCCTTTCAAACCTATCTCAGGCCTCTGCCATTGCAGGCCCTGTGCGCGCAGTGTTACTGCCGCTGTGACATGGCACCTAAAGTATGTGCTATGTCCTTGACCCCCCTTTTACTACATGTCAGTAAGGTAGGCCCTAGCTAGCCCCATGGGCAGGGTGCATTGTAGGTAAAAGCTAGCTAGATACCTTAAGTGTGTGACATGTCCTGATAGTGAGAAACAGCCATTTTGCTTTCTCACTACTGTGGGGCTGCCCTCCCATAGAAATGCATTGGGGATTCCCTGATTAGTGTTTTAGTGGTAATCCCTGATATAAGAGGCGCAGCATGGTCAAGTTTAGTATGGTTGGAATAGTAATAATAAATGCATATGCAATGGTGTGCGCAGATTTGTTATATCTTTTTTAGAAATGCCACTTTTAGAAGTTGGCATTTCTGTGTGCTATGTGCCTTCCTGATGTGAATTGCATGTCTAGCTTTTGAGTGACAGGGCTGGTGAGGTGTGTGTGGCTCCAGGAGGGGCAGGTTGAGTCAGCGCTAGGCTGAATGGGACATCTGCATTTGGATTAGGTGGGAGGAGAAGTCCATGGTCCCTGAATAGGATGGTGCCTGCCCAAGTGAATGCTGTCCCTGCCCCCTGTGGTGTGTCTAATGATGAGCTCCCACCTAACAATAGAAAAGAGGAGCCCTGTCAACAGAATGCTCATATTCACCCCTGAACCAGTTTCTGCTGGTTGCCCAAGCCCTGTGCTGGCGCAGACAAAAAGATTCTATGTATAAATACTGGGTCCGTGACCCCATGAAAATGTGCTGTTCCTGGACTTGTGAGGGGCTTGCTGCTGTTGGGCCCCAGGAGGAACCACCATGGGGGCTTGCCTCCCTGCTGGAGGGCCCTGTGTGCTGGCCTCCCTGGGCCCAGCTATGCCCCATGGACTCTGGAAGACTTTTGCGCCCAGTGAGCGCTTTGCCTTTTCAGTTCCCAAGACCTTAAGGACTTTTTAGAGCTCTTGCGCCCTGTAAGCTCTTTTATTTCAATTGGCCCCCAGAAGAGTGTGTGTCATGAGGCGGGAGCCCACTCCGCCTTCATGCTGAAGTGGGAGCCCACCCTGCATTATTGCCGCATTTGAAAACTTGGCTCCTATTGCCAGAGGAGAGCCCAGCACGTCTGGCCAGAGGAAGTCTCCCCAGAAAGGAGCAGAGCCCTGAGCAGCCCTGGTGAGTGGGGCTTTACTTATCTTTTGTAGGTGCCTCCTCCCCCTTGCTAAAGGGAACACCTGAAGAGCCCGCGAAAGGAAGAACAGCTCTGCCCCCAAGAAACGGTGAGTGGGGCTGAGCTGGCTATTACTAAGCTCCAGTCACCGTGAAGGAGGGAGCATTTTGTTCTTGGCAGTTTGGGGGCACCAGGTATCGCAGTCCGGTGGGGGGGTGTCGGTGTCTGACTCCCCCTGGTCATCCCCATGCGGCACCGTGGTGCCAGTTCTCTCCGGGCTATTAGGCTAGAGTCCCTGTGGGGGGGACTCAAGGCCAGGAGCGCCAGTGCACATTGTGTTCTTCAGTTGCGCCGCTGTAGCGGGCAACTGCCACGTTGGGGGCCAGTTCTTTAGGAGTGAGAGAAGGTTGAGTTGCACCCCATGCCCCAGCACAGTGCGTACTTTGTGTTTGCTGCTGAGGCAGCCAGGGGGCCCTTTGCGATGTCCCCCTCAGAGCCCTGACTTTGCTGGACATAGGGCATTTGTGCCCTGGAAAAGGCCAGTTGGCCAGGGGGTCAGTTTATGGTTGGTAGGGTGCAGAGCCCTAATGTGATTTCTTGCCCCATTTCATTTATGCTGATATGTATTACGTGCCAAATGTGATGTATGCACCCTGGTATATGCCTCTAATGATGTTTATGCTCATGAGGTTATCCCAGAATGTGTTTATGCTGGTGAGGCTGTAAAAAGGCAGGGCCGAATTCGACCAAGAACCCTTCAGTATTTGCCCGGCGTTAGCCGCCTCTCATACCATTCGAGATTACCAAACAAAGAGGCAGGCGCTGGAGACAGAAGGCAGGAAACAGGAGTTTATTCCGACGGAGCAGAACACGTCAAATCAGACAACAGGGTATCTTCTCGAGGTGCTCTAACCGCATCTCTGAGGCCTGGCCTCTTATACACAGGTTTATGGCTTTATTACATACACTGCATCCGTAATGTTTCTTTGAAGGACAGAAAAGACATCCTCGGAATCCCCGGGCCAGGCCCGTTCCCACACACATCTACAGTAGAGTTCCCACCCCGATCTCAGCATGTGGTGGTTATCGCGCAGCAGGACATTCTGATGAGAACGGGGATGTGTGTGATCAGTCGGATCTTCGGGGTGCAAAAGCATTGATTAATCCCCGCTCCTTTGATGTGAGGCGAGGTCCTACTGTAGGGGGCAATAAACTGCATCTGTTGGGCTAGGTGATGGCCTGGGATCAGGCCGGACAATCGGGCAGGGAGGAAGAGGTTATCAAAAGGGGCCTGTTCTTTGAATGAGATGAAAGAGGGAGGGGGTTCAGCACGGGATGTGGCTCGGAGACAGGGTCGCGTTAGAGGTGCGTTTATGGCCCAAGCAGGAGAGACCGGGGGCTGTCGGGTCGCGGGGGAATGCTTGCGGGGCCGGGGAGTGAGTGGGAGAGACGCGCAGGCTATTGGCAGTGGGCAGAGAGACCAAGACACACAAAATGGCTGCCACTTACGCGCATGATGGGGCCTAAAAGGGACAAGATGGCGTGGCCACTGTTTCACGATTCTCACTTTACTTTCAACAGTGGCTGTGGTGAACATGAATGAACGCCGCTTATATATACCTAATTTTGGTCATTTTCCACAGTCCCCAGTTTTTATCATAAGTTAGTTAATTCCTGTTCATGTCATAGGTGAGGATGTACAAGCTGACATTAGTTATACAATTCGCTTTGGTAGCCCATATGCATTACAGGCAGATGGAAATAATTCTGCTATCAATGCAGACAGAATCGTACATAACCATATGTAGTCAATGTGGTGGGCGGGGAGACAGTGCATACAAAATTACATTAGCTGCGTCATACGTTAGACCTTGGGGGCGGGGACATTACATTAGACGATGTAGGAGATTCGTTCGAATACAAACATGGTGTCATACAAAAATGTTCTGGCAGGATAAGGGCTATTATCACTTGAGGTCTGGACTCCATGGGGGTCAAAACTAGACAGCATGTTCATGTGCATAACTGGTGTTCTACAATCATCAAGATACAGAGTTAACGCCTTCTTAGTTATCCATGTACAGTTGGAAGTGACCGATGTAAGGTTTTGAAAGCTCAATTGGGTGGTAATCAATACAAAGCGGTTGGGAGAGGAATTCAACTTAATACAAGGGACAGTCAAGGGGTGGCAATGTTCAAAATAAGGGTTCGTCTTTCCAGTGTCTTATTACAGCGAGCCATCACTGGTAGGCTCTCATTGTTTTTCTTCTTTCGTTGGCACTGTTGAGCACTGGCGGTGGAGCTATGCGTCCAGCTCGGATTCAGATTTCGCGTTGCAGGGTGTGGCCACTCTTTGCTCTCGGACCACAGTCCTGTTTGTCCTGTTACCTAACTAATCTACCATAGTTACTTTAGTCGGGGTACCCGTATTCCGTTCTTCTTTCGGGACAAACCCTATTCTATCTTTTGTGCTGTGTTTCTTCTTTAAGTCAAGTTAAAAAAACTCCATATGGAAAAAGGGGTGATGGGGGCGTGCTTTGGGAGGCCGAGGGAAAAGAGGGTGGAGTGGGATCAGGTCTGAAACGGACCAAGGAGGGCAGAAATTTCAAGCAAGTGGGCCCATCAATCGGGCACAATGGGCAGGAACTTTCGGCACGAGCTCATCAACATGCAGGGGCTTCTGGACAGCCCTTCTTTCCTTCACCTTCCACGTTGAGAATGGTGCCTTGTCCCGCAACTCTTTGCTCTGTGGCTCCACCTTGGTTGAGGTCATAGATATTCCCCGATCTGCAGCCAGGCTGTGCGTCACATCCGGCCCCTCTCCTCCGACGACCGCACGTTATCTTTAAATGAGTACAAAAAAACAAGTCTTAAAGAACTGGCAGGGGAAGATGGTTACACACTTTAATTTCTCTCCCAACCCCAAGTAGTTGGGGAAACGTTTATTGGTCACGATAGGGTGGATGCTTAGTAACCCTTACATCGGTGTATGCTGTTAATTCATGCATCATGGCTGTGGTGCAGGTCTGCAAGTATCTTTCTATTTTCAAACATCATGCCTGTCTGGTGTTTATTCCTGTTATATTCGCGGGCATGGCAAGAAGTCTGATATCCAACAATTACATGGTTCATCGAATTCAAACCGGCTCCTCCAGTAGAGACTTGTGTTTTTCTAAAACAAATCCTGTGGAGCTATATTTTTCTTCGAGGTCTGCTAATTCATAAAAAAAGTGTGAAGTGCTTATTATCATGGGCTTACAGCTACTTTTTCCAGGGAAGGACATACGTTAAGCATTTTTTTTTCTTTACTGACAGCAACGGCTAATCTTTTATCAGTTTTTGGACGATTTATCTTTAAAAACAAGGTCATCAGCTACAGTCTTTAAGATTTTCTGGGACGGCTGGTTACAGAACTGGGACCATTCTGGAAAAACGGGGACGTTTCGGGCATTCTACTTTTGTGCAATGGGCGGTGGTAATCCGAATGATGAGGGTGGTGTTACTAAAGCACTAAAACAAAAGCCACTGACATATAGTTCCCTTATAAGGGTCAGATTAGGGGACATTAGTCTTCTTACCTGTCCTTTCTTTCTCAGCCAATTAAGTTCCATCATTTTACAGAAAGGAGAGGTAGTAATATGGCAAAATACGATTGTTTTGTTTCTGTCAATTTGTTCAAACACCGTCGTGTCTAAAGCCAATTATACCTGTGCCGGTGAGGTACAGTGTCGTCATTTATTCAAAAGGGGGCAAGGGAGCCCTCAGAGGGAGAGAGAGTCGTGTGCACCAAATAGGCTATTAGTACACGTACAACATAAAGAGAGAGAGAGAGAGAGAGACGTGTATAATAATAGGTTATTCAGTGCACACACATATAGAACAGTACGGGTCGGTTTCACGTATAAAAACACGAACTGAGGGAAAACATAAAATCATAGTTTACGTATACACAAATACAAGATAGGGTGCGACAGTACATACATCAAGTACGGAAACCTAAGACAGAACACAGAGCTATTTTGGGCAAAAGGACTTTGTCATGCTTGTTGCGTATTCTCAGTATTCTTTTTAATTCATTTTGGGGGTCGAGCTCTTTGTTCTTCTTCCTTCCTAATAGTAGACAATTTTTGTTGGTAACCTCGCTTCAAAAATACTTACTCCTTTTTAATTGGTCGGACACTAGTCCAGTCGTGCTTATATACTCACGGTGGGGTCTTCCAACATCTAGCAAATGGTGATCCAAGCTGAGGTAAAGGAGGGGTGTCAGTCGGACGTGCGATGGTACAATTCTGACTTTTCTATGAGGGTGGAAGGAGAAGGGGTAACGCTAAAAAATAACAATATCCCTAATATCTGGGCTGAGGGGGATTCTGGATGAACCCCAACCCGGGGTACTCTTAACTTTTCTTATTTAGTCAACACATAAATTGACTCACTGGTGCGTATTATTTTGGGTGTACATTTGGGATATCGGTTGGGTTCGTCGTACTGAAATAAACCTTCGAGTTTCTGGTGTAGGCCGATCTCCCATTCGCTAGCTCCAGAGAGAGTCGTTCCTAAGTAAGGAAAGTGCTATATTTTTATTCGTCTTTTACATGCAGGTACCATGTTCGGGCTTAATTTTCCTATCCCATTAACCGATTCGATCAACGCCTCAATCATACAAAAAGCATTCTTTTATTGACCCAGACGTGCGCCACACATACGCATTCATACCGTACAAATCAGGGCCCATGCGCACATTCATACCATACAATTTTTCATGCTCCCAGAGATAGCTCCTACATATAATGTACCGTCTCACAGAGCTAGCCTATTTTCCTCGCGTGGAACACGGTGCGGTTTTAGGTCTTCTCCATACTTCAGCTGAAATTCCGATGTAACCTGCAAAAAGGAAAAGAGGGGGGGGGGGCAGCGTTCAAAGCACATCAGCACGCATAAACACGAAAATGTTTTTGCCTACCACGTACTTGACTCATCTCTCTGGGATGCAGTCCCTTATGTCTCAGCATTGAAGCCCAGAGGAACTGGTAGTGCGGCAAAGATAACCAATGGTAGTCTGTTCATTACATAGATCGCCCGAGGGCGGTAGTACAGACCGCGTGTAGGAGAGGGTCAAAGGCTAGGGGTATTCAGTATAAGGTGGGGGGGTGACAGATTCATGTTTTCATTCGAGGAAAAGAAAAGGTTTATGGTGGTATAGGGTCGTTCCTGTTCGCAGAGCATGGTATTTAAAAAAACAACCCTATCAATCTAAATGACTGTTACGATGCTAGTTCCATATATTTTTCTTTTAAAACCTTGATTGTAAAAATGTCAGCATTCAAATACGGGCCTCCAACCATACAGGCCGGCCACGGGGCAGACGGGAAACGCATGAGGTAAGGAGAGATTACACTGTAGTATAGGAGTACGTACCGAGCGAGCCATTTAATTGGAAAAAAAAATAAACGTGACAAACGGTTGCAGGATCAGTGATGGTTGATTTTATAATTGAAAGTATAACAGGATCAGTTACAATAAAATCGTTCATATGCATACCATGGGCGAGTATCGTGAGTAACATTACTTCGGAGCTTTTAATAATACAATAATCAATAGTAAATAAACCCGACATCAATAGGGTTGTCCGCATGCTCAGTCAGTACACTTCCCCACCGGCCATGTGCACAAAGATCGCATACATCCCCCATAACATCAAGGCTAAGTAACTAGAATCGTCATAAGGAGTTGCAAGTCCCGCCCATACTGGCGCCATTTTGGTCGAGGCCAGGCGGGTCCAGAGTATAGTTCGAATGCCTCCAATAACTAGCGGCCGGACCAGAATCCCTTCCGGCAGTTCAAAAAATTCCGTTAACGCCAGCAGAAGGGACAGGTGGCGTGAACCGCGACTTAAAGGCGAGGAAGGCAAAATATTCCCTACCGGGTCACGCTGAGGTCCCACCGGAACTGATCGAGTTGGCAGTCTACAGTGTCTCTTAGTAATTCGGACTAAAGCTGGTGTCAGCATGAGAGCATCACCATCTTGTGACAACGTTGTGGCCACTCCGGAGAGCGGGACAGCAGGCGTATCCCTCCACAGATGCGTTGAATCAGTCTTTCCTTCGGCACCAGATGTGGATAAGGCGGCGGTCGCCCGGGGCAGCGGCGAATCCATGGGGGATAGTCGAGCAACAGTGGCGGTTGCCCCCACCGGAAGCCCGCGGGAGTCGAGGGCCAACGACTCTCGTAGAATCTTTAAAACTGAGAGGACGTCTTCAAGAGTGGGGCTCATGCCCGAGCAGGCAAGCATCCGAGTTTCATGGTAGCCCAGAGCCATCCTAGTGGACCAGGTCCAAATCCGGGGTGTCGGCCGCCATCTTGAGAGCCCCCCCCGCAGCTGCCCTTCACCATGGCCACCGGAGCGGGTCCCCCGGCCAGTCAACCGCGGGGGCTCGTTGAGTGGAACGCTAATGGCAGTCTTAGTGCGGGAGAGGAGCCTCCACCTGGGGGGGGCGAGGGAGAGGGGGCCGTCCGCGCCGCCTCTCCACGGGCGCCCCACGCCATCTGCGGGCGCCCCGCGCCATCTCCTGGCGCAGGTATAAGAAATGGCTGGACCAGGCAACAAAGGGGGGAGCCATCAGCAAGGCATCCCCCGCACACAACTTGCTGGACATCACCTCTGGATGATCCGGGGACGGGCCTCGGCGCGTTGGGTAGCCTCTGGCCTATTCGCACAACGGGCCACCACCGACGCTACCTCGCCGGCTGATGGCTTTTGTAGACTTTCTATAGCCCAAAGCCAACTAAAAAGTAGCCCAAAGTAGCCCAACATTGAAGGCGGGACAGGAACAGCGTTAAGCAGACGGCGAATGCGTTGGGTTTGTTGTTGCAGCCGGCTGCCATGTAAATAGTTGTTTAATAAAAAGTTTTAACATGTTACTTTGCTGGAGTGTTGTATATATTTATAATATTTGCATAGGGTTTGTTGTTATTTGGGCGGGATGGGCGATGGATCCGAGCTGTCTTGCGGCCATCATGGCGTCGAGCTCGGTTCTTCTCACTAGTTTCATTTTTCTCATGAGGGGTTGTTCCTAATGTTTCTATTTTAGCGGGGTCAAAAAGATCCCATCAATGGCCTACTGATTTTGTTCGATTCCTTTTGTTTTCCCTAACGATTTTTATGTTTATAGTTTGCTAGCACGATACAACGGCTAATCCGTATTTTTATATATATGTCCTTTTTATTAGGGGTGTCCTCCGGTGGAGCCGGATGATTCACCTCTAATAAGCGGTCCGGGCTGAACCAACTACCAACAAACGGGGCGAAGATAGGCATGACGGGTTACAAAGGGGACAAAAGTCTGCACTACCTATCCTTCACTATCCGCAAAGACTAAACAGAGTATTGCGACTCTGTGCTTATTTGTGAATAGAGAATAACCCAAAGAGAACCAATTCCGAACAATCAATGTGTTCGGATAAACAATCAATCAAATGAGGGATAAAAATAGGCACGACGGATTACAATGGGGGCAAAAACCTGCGTTACCTATCCTTCACTATCTGCAAAGACTAAACAGAGTATTGCGACTCTGTGCTTGTTTGCAAATAGAGAATGATCCAAAGAGAACCAATTCCGAACGATCAATGTTCGGATAAACAATCAATCAAATGAGGGATAAAAATAGGCACGACGGATTACAATGGGGGCAAAAGCCTGCGTTACCTATCCTTCACTATCTGCAAAGACTAAACAGAGTATTGCGACTCTGTGCTTGTTTGCAAATAGAGAATGATCCAAAGAGAACCAATTCCAAAACAGTAAATGCTTGGATAACAATCAATCAAATGGAGAGGGAAGCAGGCACAACGGATTACAATGGGGGCAAAGGCCTGCGTTACCTACCCTTCACTATCTGCAAAGACTAAACAGAGTATTGGGACTCTGTGCTTGTTTGCAAATAGAGACTCTCTCAGAAACAATCAAATGAGTAATACTAGTATTTTCAAACAATCAAACAATCAATTCGCAATTTGTCGTGTTACACGACCTTACCCGGACCGCATGGACAGTTTCTCGTCTTCCGCTTCCAGCGCCTGATCGTCCTCTATTCTCCGTAATTGCTGTGGCACTCCTGATGGTTCCCAGTCAGGACCGTAGATCACTCGAGAGAGGTCTGCTCAGAACCAGTGAAGTTCGGATGATCGGCTGCCAGACGAGGGTCTATTGGGCAGGTGCACTTCCCGATCGTTGCAGTCGTTCACTCTGTCATTGGGACCTCTCCCACTGGATCCACGTGTCGCCGATGGGCCCCACGTTTGGGACGCCAATTGTAAAAAGGCAGGGCCGAATTCGACCAAGAACCCTTCAGTATTTGCCCGGCGTTAGCCGCCTCTCATACCATTCGAGATTACCAAACAAAGAGGCAGGCGCTGGAGACAGAAGGCAGGAAACAGGAGTTTATTCCGACGGAGCAGAACACGTCAAATCAGACAACAGGGTATCTTCTCGAGGTGCTCTAACTGCATCTCTGAGGCCTGGCCTCTTATACACAGGTTTATGGCTTTATTACATACACTGCATCCGTAATGTTTCTTTGAAGGACAGAAAAGACATCCTCGGAATCCCCGGGCCAGGCCCGTTCCCACACACATCTACAGTAGAGTTCCCACCCCGATCTCAGCATGTGGTGGTTATCGCGCAGCAGGACATTCCGATGGGAACGGGGATGTGTGTGATCAGTCGGATCTTCGGGGTGCAAAAGCATTGATTAATCCCCGCTCCTTTGATGTGAGGCGAGGTCCTACTGTAGGGGGCAATAAACTGCATCTGTTGGGCTAGGTGATGGCCTGGGATCAGGCCGGACAATCAGGCAGGGAGGAAGAGGTTATCAAAAGGGGCCTGTTCTTTGAATGAGATGAAAGAGCGAGGCGGTTCAGCACGGGATGTGGCTCGGAGACAGGGTCGCGTTAGAGGTGCATTTATGGCCCAAGCAGGAGAGACCGGGGGCTGTCGGGGCGCGGGGGAATGCTTTCGGGGCCGGGGAGTGAGGGGGAGAGACGCGCAGGCTATTGGCAGTGGGCAGAGAGACCAAGACACACAAAATGGCTGCCACTTACGCGCATGATGGGGCCTAAAAGGGACAAGATGGCGTGGCCACTGTTTCACGATTCTCACTTTACTTTCAACAGTGGCTGTGGTGAACATGAATGAACGCCGCTTATATATACCTAATTTTGGTCATTTTCCACAAGGCCTAATGCATAATGTGTTTATGCTTAGGAGTCTATGCTAATGGGGTTTGGGCCTAATATGATTTATTGCCTAATGTCATGATATGATTTTTCAGGATGGGGTCTAAATGCTAATGTGATAATGCTTAGGTCATTATGGTACCAGTAGTTGCTGGTTGTGTTTTACATTTACTTACCTGTTCTGATGGTTCAGGCCATGTCCGAATTGGCCTAGTCCTGTATATAATGGCCCGTGAATATTCCCAGTGCCAGTTGGCAAAGTGTAAATGTGTGATTATGGTTCTAATGTGTTTATGACAATACAATGGCTATTTTTGATATAACCTTGTGTTGAGTTTGTTTTGTGGTGTGCCTAGTGTGTTGTTGCTGCTGTGTGTGCATGTTGTGCAAACACACCCACACACACAGCAGGACAGTCATATAGTTCCTTCTATACAGTTGTACAGAAGGAACTACATGACATATTTAAAGCCAATACAACTAGAAAACACAACCTTACAATCAAAGAAAGGAATGCGAATAAGAGCTTGGCCAATAGCGATAAAATAATGTGCTGTACAGCAGACAAAGGTGGAGCACTAGTTTTTTCGGATACAGATTTTTATCTGGACAGCGTTAAAACTCATGTCACTGATACAACCATTTACATGAAGTTAAACTCGAACCCTACTAATGAATTTACCAGAGTATTGACAATCATTAACAACAAAGCTCTTTACATGGGAACTATCAATGAACGAGACAAGAGATTCTTAATCAAAGAAAATCCAAGCACACCCTATCTGTACATGATTCCGAAAATACACAAAAGTGTGGATAAACCTCCATTCAGACCTATTGTGAGTACTAGAACCTCGACACATGAGCCTATTTGGAAATATATTTATTGTCACCTTCAACCAAGCGTGCAAAAGTTGTCAACCTATTTGCAAGACACCACCGATTTCTTGGTTAAACTCCAAAAAATTGTGCTGAGGGAGGACGTTGAAAATCCAATTCTGTGTACCATTGATGTGAAATTATTGTACACCTCTATCCCCCATAATTTTGGCTTACAAGCGATGGAATCTTTTCTCCTCAAAAGTGAAAAAAGCGATGATTTGAAAATCTTTTTACTTCGATTGATGCACTTCACTCTGTATCATAGTTACTTCCCTTGGCAAGACCAATTCTACACTCAATTATCTGGTACATCCATGGAGAATTGGGCCGCTCCTGCGTATGCTAATCTCTTCATGCACCGGTTCGAACTTGATCACATCTTGTCTAAAACCATCTGTATAGAGAATCTCATAACCTATCACAGATACATTGACAACATGTTTCTTATTTGGAAAGAATCAGAAAGCAACCTGCTTCAGGCCATCAGTGAGATTAACAATATTGATGAACGTATCCAGTTCACACACTTTGGACAAACAAAGAATTGCGTTTCTCAATGTAGACATCTCGATACAGGACCACAAGTTAGTAACAACAGTATTCAACAAGCCTACTGACCGGACTAATTGTTTACATTTTTATAGTTTACGCCAAACGAGTCTAAAGAAACACCTTCCTTACTCCCAATTACTCAGGGCAAGATGAATATCATCTTCTGAAGACCTATATCATGAGAATAAAGAAAAGATTATGGTGAAATTCAGGCAAAGAGATTATCCAGAATCTATTTTGCGAAAACCAGAAGCAAGGGCCAAACAAAAAGATAGGATGGATCTACGCAAACCTAAAATCAATACAGAGAAGAAAGAAGAAACAAACTTCAAAGGCATATTCCACAAACGTCCTATTTTTGCGTACCAAAGGACGAAAAACGTGCAACAATTACTGCAACAAAAGAAAAGCCCTAATGATTCTAATTACACTGGCACTATCCCTTGCCACAACTCTGGAAGTTGCAACAACATCATCAAGGGCACCACTCTGATGCATCCCACTCAAGGTACTCCTATTAAATTACGGGTAACAGCCACCTGCGACTCCAGTAATGTGGTATACCTGTTGAAATGTCCCTGCGGGTTATCCTATGTAGGGAAGACAGAACGGAAAATAAAAACTTGCTTGGTCGAACACAAAAGCAATATACGATTGAAAAACTCAAGATCAACAGTTGCTGTACACTACTCTGAGTAAAACCATAATATCAGTCAATTGAGGTATTTGATTTTGGAACAGGTAGAGACAAAAGAAGGAAGAGACAACAAGAATTTTTTGCTACAACGCAAATTATACTGGATTCATTAATTGAACTCATTGAGCCCAAAGGGACTAAATGAACGTTTGGAATAGAGTTGTTTTTTGTAATTCCATACCTTTACCACAGTGCAAGCATTTATGATGGGTAATACTTTTATTCTTTCCGTTTATTTTTTTTGTGATTATTTGTTGACACTTGTTTATATTTATTTTAGTTTGCCCCTTGCAACACTTTACAACTTGACTCTTTAAATGTACACGATACGACCGTAACAAAACACGGTTTTGATTCACGGACCATTATTTGGTCCGATGTGCACTTCTGATACTTTACACTGAGGTCCGTTTTTTCCTACTAATAGTCAATGTTCGTAGTAGCTTTTTAACCACGGGTAAATCTGTTTTCAGTTACTGAGGTCACTGCGGCACTCACTATCAGGCCGTGCAATTATCAAGCTCCAGTCTGGAGTGCCGACCTTCATTGAATAACGCTAAGGCCGTTACATGTATTATGCTCGAGACAGAGCATTCACAGGGGTGAGGTGCCGTACTTTTTGGATTTCTCTCGTTACATTTTATTTGAGCACCAATAGGTTCACTGATGTTTCATGGATCAGTCCACATACATCGGCATCCCTGAGTTCTGTTTTTTATTTCATTTTTTCACTATGTTAGGGTGGTGTCGTACTTTTCACCTGCACATGCGGTTTATGGTTCTTGAGCACTTCGGAATCTACTTTTTTTCTAATGTTTAACAGTCACCTTTTACACATCGATGTATGATCACATTATCGTCTCTTAGAATACACATGTTATTAATGCATGTATGCAAAGACGTCTATTAATTCACATGAGCACATGCGCTTCTCGTCACTTCACTTTGCATTGTGGGCTATTTTGAACGGGAACCAACTGTTTATTCTCATATGATACTTTTTATGGTTGCTACCAGCTCACATGTTGCTAGTAGATAAACGCATATGAACCCAGGGTCAATGGGCATATTTCTTTATTTTGTTAAAGGATGAACCCCCTGAAGAAGGGCTGGTCCTGAAATGCATCGGGGTATTGTCTTTGCAAATACAACAATTGAGTTCTAATGCCAAAACATTTGAATGCATTCATGAAAGTACTTACAAATAAAATATGATGGAAATTTCACAACCGGAATATGAAGGTTAATAAACCGAAGTGAAATAAGTTGAATTTATGCTGATTGTTTAAAGCGAACATTTTTGCAATGGAGTGCTTTAAGGAGCTTACCCTTCCGTAGGTGAAGGACTTCATTTGACATTTCGTATGCACACCACATGATCAGGAGATGATACTCCATAGCACCCACACAGTACTGGAACTTGGTTTTAACTGGTTAACAATTGAATAAAGTGCAGTGCGACTGCCCTTTCTAGTTGTATAAACGCTGTACACATTGCCTCTGGAATAAGCCTGACTGCTCGTGCCAAGCTTTTAACAACACAGGACCTGTTACTATCAGTGGTGCAGATAACCTTAGTCCACCCCTCCTGTCTGGCCCTTAGGATAGGGTAGTCACCATCAATTCTGGTTAGTCTTTCTGGACCAGGCTCTCCACTATCTACTTAGTAAAAAAGAGAGAACGCTATTCACCCATCTATCTTTACCTATCTCTCGGTAAAAGAAAGGTGAGGGAAAGTGAGAAAAAAGTGAGGACGGAGTGGTGTCGCCTCACGGGAGTAACACCATGGAGGCTCTGCAGGAAGGTACTCGCCTGCCGCCTAGGTTCTCATCATTAGCATACACCACTCCAACATAAATTGTGAAGTGAAAACGAAAAGAATAGGTGAAGGTGCTCGGGCAACAGAGCCTGCATATGCACCAAAGATTGTGTGCAGCAAGCCTGTGCCCCTCAGGACAGAAGTTAAAAGTGAGCTGCTACTCGCTGGCCTGCTCTGTTTTATTCTAGGCTGCTAGTGAGCTCGTATTAAAATGCCAACATGTTTCGTTGCCTATTAGAAAACTTACGGCAACTTCTTCAGGGCTTGTGTGTGTCACTTCACCCTACACCCATTCACTGGTATTCCTGTAAATGTGAAGAAAAAGAAAGAACAGCATTCTCTGTGTCAGTGATATTTTATATACAAGGCTGACTTGCTCTACAGCAAAACTTATGTTTCAAAATGGGCACATTTAGAAATAAATTCTGGCTGCATCGTGGGATATTTACCGTTTCACCTATGTCAGAGAGCATACCTATACCTCTCTTATAGTGATATCTGTATAGCCAGTTCGTGAATTATTCCTCAAAAACTGCTCCCGTCAGTCTCTGCAACCAAATATAAAACCATGTTAGTGATTATGTCTTGGAGCAGTCTAGTTCGTTACATAGATCTGCCAGTTTGGCATGGTCATTTCATCCCTTTCATGCCTATTGACCACTATTGACTGGTGTTCATATCCCTCTTTTACTGCTATGCACTTCCGTTTAAGTCCCCCTCTTGGGTTTGCTTAATCATGCATGTCCTATTATAAGTATCCCCACATGAAGAAATAATTATTTTACTGGTACCCCAATGGTCGATTCCTGTGTCTTAGCTCAGACCGATTTCGTTTATGTGTCTCCATTTCATGTAGGGGACTAGAGAGATACTAGGTTTGGCTTATTGCTTAAAGATATGCTGCGCCCTGCTTGGTCATCTTTTCAAAGTGTAACTCTACTCGCAGTGGCGATTGCACTTTCTGTTAAAGTGCAGATTTAAATCCCTTGCAGTCGCTTGTTAAAAAAGAACCCCTTTAGTACACGACATTTCATGTCTATTTAGTCGTCTTACCAGGAACGGCTGGATCCGGGCGTTGTCTCGGCAGCACCCGTTTGTACTGGCCTCAAATGAAGAGGATCTAGGATGCTTTTTTGGGATCCTGTCCTACCTACCAGGCCAGTGGCAAGTCAGGAGGGATGCACAAGGCTCCCCTGTAGCCTGTTCATGTCATTGGCACCCCCTTTGTTAGGGTGGGAATTGACAAATATTGGGCCTCTGGACCCAAGTCAGCCCTGGGCAACAGGTTCATCGTGGTCTTGGTGGACCATCCCACCTGGAGGCGATCCCTCTGAGAACAGTGGCTGCACCCACTGTGGCCAGGCCACTGATGGGGATCGTTACCCATGTTAGGTTCCCCAAGGAGGTGGTGTCAGACAGGGGTGCCAACTTCCCATTGAAGGAGCATGGGTACCTACAGGTTCTCCACTCCTTACCATCCTCAAACTAAAGGGCTTGTTTAGAGGTTCAGCAGGACCCTAAAATTCATGACAATTAGCCTATCAGATCCCATGAGGCAGCAGTGGGAGGTCTTCCTGCCATGCCTGTTATTTGCTTACAGGGAGGTACCTCAGAAGTGGGTTTAGCCCCTTTGAATTTCTGCACAGGCACCCTGTGAGAGGACCTCTCAGGCTGGTGAAAGAGGGCTCATATCCCTGGACCTCCAGGATGTGGTCAGCTACATTTGGATACTTTGCAACCTGATGAAGTGCTTCTGGAAGCAAGCACAGTAAAATCTAGAAACCAGACAGGAGGACATGAAATGATGGTATAACCAGGAAAATTGTTTGGTTATTGAGTGTGAGACCTGAAAGCCTTAGCTTGCTATTCCCACAACTTTTTGCCTGCTTATCTCCACCCTTTTGCTGTATTCTTTTTGTTGGCCTTAGGACTCCGAGTACGTTACCACTGCTAGCCAGTGCTAAAGTGCATGTGCTTCTCTCCTAAACATTATTTCATTGACTTATCCACAACTGGTATATTTATTTTATCTGTAAGTCCCTAGTAGAGTGCACTACCTGTGCTCAGGGCCTGAGAATTAAGTGCTACTAGTGGGCCTACAGCACTGATTGTGTCACCCACACAGGTAGCCCTTTAAACATGTTCCAGACCTGTCACTGCAGAGCCCTTGTGTGAAGTTTACACTGCCATGTCGACTGGTCATTTAAAACTCCTTTTCAAGATTTAAACATCCCTTTTATTACATAGACGTCACCCCTAAGGTGTGCCCTAGGTAGCTAATAGGGCAAGGTGATGTGTGAGTAAAAGGTAGGACATGTACTTTAACATTTAACATGTCTTCATAGTGAAAAACACCTAAGATTATTTTTCACTACTGTGAGGCCTACCCCTCTCACAGTTTAACATTGTGATTTCCTTATTATACTTTTGAGCTGCAATTCTTGATTAAGAAGGGGTAGCTCTTTCATGTTTTATATCATTGGAATGGTAATGATTACTTCTCTTTGCTGGTAAGGATGGAATTACCTTTACTATTTTAGAAATGCTACTTTTAGAAAGATTGTTTTTCACCAGAGTACACAAGCTGATATTCAGTTGAAGAATTCTACTTTTCAAAGAGATTAAGTCATTTAATTATCTTAACCTTTTTCAGTTTTGAACTGTTATTGATATATTTACATTGTACTTATAAACTGAACATCTTCTTCAAACAATGTTCAATTATTTTTCTCATTATTGTTCAGTCCTCCTAAAAAAATAATAATGCACAATTATTTTTATATACTCAAGGAAAAACAATATTCCAATTAATATTGTTTTTCCTGAGATTATGTAAATGTACGAAGCATTTTACCAGTCGTAAATTGCACATTGGGCAGTTTGCGACCTGTAAAATGCATTTTGCTCTCTACAGAAGGCAAAATGAGACTTGCTAACTCGTTACTAAAACACAGTTTGCTTTTGGAATTCAGGCTTTGAAAGGGGCGTGTTTAGGGTGTCCCTTCCTAATACCGAATAACGCTGGTATGTAGGAATATTTTGCAACCAGGGATGCGATCGCAAAACACTTGAAGTTATCACCAACTTCAAATTGGTGTTAACCCATTCACAAACGGGAAGAGTTACCACCGGGGGTGAATGTGCGTGCCAACATTTTTTAAGAGTAGACAGTGATCCCACAGACCACTGCCTACTCTTAATAAATGAAAGGTGGCTTTTCATTTTTATTTTTGAAATGCATCCCGTTTTCCTTTAAGGAAAATGGGCTGCATTGCAAAAAGAAAATACATTGTTTTATTTAAAAAGCAATCACATACATAGTGGTCTGCTGACCCCAGCAGGCCACCATCCCTGCGATTGTAGCCGTTCACAATGGGCCGCAAACAGCAACCTGCCTCATGAATAATGATGAGGCAGGTCCATCTCTGAGCCACTGTGAATTGCTAACAGTGTCAAACACACTGTTGAACATCGCAGTTTGTGATTTCCGAATAGCGAATCGCTAAACTGTACTATTTAGAAATAACAACATGATTTCGTACATCTGGCCATTTGTACTAAAATTGAGTCATCCATAGAGTTTCATCTACAAACTTGCTTAAACATTTAAGAAGGTATATCTCTGCTTATGAATAATGGATTTTTGTTGTTTTGGTCTTGTTTGGATTAGATAAAGATTGGTTATTTTTCTAAACTGGTGTGGTGTCCATTTGTAGTGTTTTCACTATGTTACTGTTTGTTTTATTTATAAATGCTTTACACATTGCCTCTGAAATAAGCTTTACTCCTCATGCCAAGCTACCCAGGGGGTGAGCAGGGGTTACCTTGGGTGTGTAACTCCCTTACCCTGACTAGAAGGAAGGATCCCTACTTGGACAAGGTGCATACCACTGCCAGCTAGAGACCCCCATTTCTAAGACCACACATATATTTAACTGAATGATAATAAATGTATTCATCGTGAAATAAAATGTATGCCTTTTTAAATTGCAGATGATTTATTCACTTATGTTAATTATATTTGGTTAGATCCTGTATTGAACCTAATGTTGGCCTAACTTGTAACCAGGCCTGAGTTGCACATGTAACGGTTTATAAAATGATGCAAGTGTCTTCATTTTCTCTTCACTGCAGGTATCTTATCAACACATTTGTTAAGTGAGACCAGACCTTCTGTTAAGTTGGTTAAACTAGGAGTGATTGACCTTTTTTAATTAGAAGTTGGTCTTGGATGTGTAGACTTGGAAGGTGGGAGAGACCATTGTATACCAGGTAGATCGCACAAATGTTACATCCAAGGTTGTTCAGATTGCTCCTTTGGTGAGAGCTGGGAAAATGAGGGAGTCTATCTGCTCCCCTAGAGCAGAATCTTTTGATTGGCTCGCTTGGTGGAAATTGTGGTACTATTTTGCACTTTATTTCGTAAAATATATAAATTCAGACTGCATGATCATTAAAAAAATGTCTGCTCTGATGATATGCTTTATTCAATTCTGTTGATTGATTAACGTGTAATTTTAACTCATTGGTTAATAAAATCCCTTAAGGTTAAACACCATCCTCGCTGTTGTTCTTGTGTAGCCACAATGGTTTCACTCACTTGAAATGTATTGCCAATGCTAGCTTCTTCATCATGCTTCAAGTCAACGATCAAAGGTTAATACCACCAGTGGGGAATTATCTTTGATGACTTTGCTGAGAGATTGAGATAAAAGAAGCCTTTCTCCATCTGTATGGCGTATAGGTTTCTTTTTCCTCCCATCAAACCACTTGGAAGCAGCCTTCCAGTAATACTGCGCTGTACAAAAAAATACCAAGTAAAATGTAAATCTCCGCACCTCAGAATTGAAAGGGAAGAAAGCTAACTTACATAAACTGTCCTGCTGGTGCTAACTTGCACTGAAGTGCTATTTGGCAGCATGTTTCACACTGTAATTGTGTGCTATGTAGGTTATTTTATATTTAGGTGAACGTTTGTTTTGCAGGTATGTGATCAAGTGTTGCAAAATTATACTGTCCATGCACTTGATAGTGTGTTATCTTTCCTCCAGGAACAACATACTCAGTGCCAGTTATACAAACAGGCATTTGCAATGCAATCAGTCTTTCCTTTGGGACCTTCTATGTATTTAGTTATGTAGCACATTAGCCTGGGTGCTGAAACATCTACTGTTCTTTAACAGTAGCCTGTGCAGAAATTCAAAGGGGCTAAACCCACTTCTGAGGTACCTCCCTGTAAGCAAATAACAGGCATGGCAGGAAGGGTACACAGACATAATATCGACTCCAAAATATCGTTTGGACAGAATATCGAGTTTTAAATATCGTTTGGAGAAAATATCGACAGGACAGAATATCGACAGCCAAAATATCGTTTTTAAGGTAAGTGAAGTAATATCGACTGTAAATATTATCGAAAGTAAAAAATATCGTTTTTTTATATAATATGTAATTATTTATAGTGTTTTTATGTTATAATATGTGTGAAAAGTGTCATTTTATGTTATAATTATTTTTAATTAATGATTTTTTGTCAATTATTGTGTAATTTTATTCTGTAGCGGGTTGTGGGTTTATAGGGGAATAGGGTGGGAAGTAATTTAATTATAATTAATTAAATATGTAAATTTATTAATTGGTAGTAATAATTAATTAATTGGTAATTAAATAATATATGTTAATTATTTAAAATGTAATTGGTAATTAATTTAATTTAATTTATTAATTGCTAATTATGTAAATTAAATTAATGTATTTCCTGTAGCGGGTTGTGGGTTTATAGGGGAATAGGGTGGGAAGTAATTTAATTATTATTTATTAAATATGTAAATGTATTAATTGGTAGTAATATTTAATTAATTGGTAATTAAATTATATTTGTTAATTAATTAAAATGTAATTGGTCATTATTTTAATGTAATTGATTAATTGCTAATTATGTTAAATGAAAGGGGTATTTTTAGGATTCAGGGTCAGTTTTTAGTTTTTGGGTAAAGGGGTATTTTTAGGGTTCAGGGTCAGTTTTTAGTTTTTGGGTAAAGGGGTATTTTTAGGGTTCAGGGTCAGTTTTTAGTTTTTGGGTAAAGGGGTATTTTTAGGGTTCAGGGTCAGTTTTCAGTTTTTGGGTAAAGGGGTATTTTTAGGGTTCAGGGTCAGTTTTTAGTTTTTGGGTAAAGGGGTATTTTTAGGGTTCAGGGTCAGTTTTTAGTTTTTGGGTAAAGGGGTATTTTTAGGGTTCAGGGTCAGTTTTTAGTTTTTGGGTAAAGGGGTATTTTTAGGGTTCAGGGTCAGTTTTTAGTTTTTGGGTAAAGGGGTATTTTTAGGGTTCAGGGTCAGTCTTTAGTTTTTGGGTAAAGGGGTATTTTTAGGGTTCAGGGTCAGTTTTTAGTTTTTGGGTAAAGGGGTATTTTTAGGGTTCAGGGTCAGTTTTTAGTTTTTGGGTAAAGGGGTATTTTTAGGGTTCAGGGTCAGTTTTTAGTTTTTGGGTAAAGGGGTATTTTTAGGGTTCAGGGTCAGTTTTTAGTTTTTGGGTAAAGGGGTATTTTTAGGGTTCAGGGTCAGTTTTTAATTTTTGGGTAAAGGGGTATTTTTAGGGTTCAGGGTCAGTTTTTAGTTTTTGGGTAAAGGGGTATTTTTAGGGTTCAGGGTCAGTTTTGGGGTACAGGGGTACAGGGGTACAGTGTAAAAATAAAGTAAAAATAAATTTACATTAATTTAATTTAATGAAATTAAATTAAATTAAATTATATTTAAATATTTTTAAATAATTTAAATTAAAAAAAATTATTATATACTTACCAATACTTACGTTGTAATGGTAGTGCGTTGTAAAAGTTGCGTTGTAACGTGATATATCCACTGTTGCACTCTTTGCAGTGGGAACAGTAATTTTTACTCTTTTGTATTTGTACGTTAATAATATTGGCTATTATTTAATTAAATTTTGTTACTATATATATATATGTTTTAAGAAATATGATTAAAAAAATATTATTTTTTTACTTTCATTAATTATTTAATTATTAAAAGTTAATTTAAGTATTGTTAATTATATTTTAGTAATTAATTTTTTTATATTAATGTAATTAAACATTGTTTTTATTAAAGTCGATATTTTTTACAACAATATTTTTGTAAACGATATTTTGTACTCGATATTTTTGTACTTACCTGTTTGTACATACAAACTCGATATTTTGGTTGTAGATATTTTTTCCTCGATATTTTGGGTAGTCGATATTTTGGTAGTCGATATTATTTCAGTGATCCGGCAGGAAGACATCCCACTGCTGCCTCATGGGATCTGATAGGCTAATTGTCATGAATGTTAGGGTCCTGCTGAACCTCTGAACAAGCCCTTTAGTTTGAGGATGGTAAGGAGTGGAGAACCTGTAGGTACCCATGCTCCTTCAATGGGAAGTTGGCACCCCTGTCTGACACCACCTCCTTGGGGAACCTAAAATCGGTAAAGATCCCCATCAGTGGCCTGGCCACAGTGGGTGCAGCCACTGTTCTCAGAGGGATCGCCTCCAGGTGGGATGGTCCACCAAGACCACGATGAACCTGTTGCCCAGGGCTGACTTGGGTCTAGAGGCCCAATATTTGTCAATTCCCACCCTAACAAAGGGGGTGCCAATGACATGAAAAGGCTACAGGGGAGCCTTGTGCATCCCTCCTGACTTGCCACTGGCCTGGTAGGCAGGACAGGATCCCAAAAAAGCATCCTAGATCCTCTTCATTTGAGGCCAGTACAAATGGGTGACAACCCTGTCAAAGGTCTTGTTCTGCCCCAAATGACCTGTCTGAGGTATATCATGAGCCAGCACCAGTAGAAAGGTCCTGTAGCACTGGGGGCCACTGTTAGAAATGGGATTTCTGGTTGGCTAGGCCTTGCGCCTAAGCCGGGCAGAAACCACCACTCTAGTCAGGGCAGGGGAATTATGCACTGAAGATAACCCATGCTCACCCTCTTGGTAGCTTGGCACGAGCAGTCAGGCTTATTCCAGAGGCAATGTGTAAAGCGTTTATACAACTAGAAAGGGCAGTCGCACTGCACTTTATTCAATTGTTAACCAGTTAAAACCAAGTTCCAGTACTGTGTGGGTGCTATGGAGTATCATCTCCTGATCATGTGGTGTGTATACGAAATGTCAAATGAAGTCCTTCACCTACGGAAGGGTAAGCTCCTTAAAGCACTCCATTGCAAAAATGTTCGCTTTAAACAATCAGCATAAATTCAACTTATTTCCAATCCAATCCAATCAATCCAATCAAACCATTTGTATAGCGCACTACTCACCCGGGAGGGTCTCAAGGCGCTTGGGGAAGGGGTAAGCTACTGCTCGAACAGCCAGGTCTTGAGTTGTTTCCTGAAGGCGAGACGGTCCTGGGTCAGCCGAAGGTGGATGGGGAGGGAGTTCCATGTCTTGGCGGCCAGGTAAGAGAAGGATCTTCCTCCGGCGGTGGCTCTTCGGATGCGTGGTACGGCTGCGAGGGCGAGGCTGGTGGACCGTAGCTGGCGGGTGGGCGTGTAGAAGGTCAGGCGGTCGTTGAGGTACTTGGGGGAGAGACTTGTGTGCGTGGGTGAGGAGCCGGAACGTGATCCTCTTGTCGACGGGGAGCCAGTGCAGGTTCCTCAGGTGGCTGGAGATGTGGCTGCGTCGTGGGACATTCAGGATGAGTCGGGCGGAGGCGTTCTGGATGCGCTGGAGTTTTTTCTGTAGCTTGGCTGTGGTTCCGGCGTAGAGGGCATTTCCGTAGTCCAGTTGGCTGGTGACGAGTGCTTGGGTGACAGTCTTCCTGGTCTCGGTCGGGATCCAGCAGAAGATCTTGCGAAGCATACACAGGGTGTTGAAGCACGATGAGGAGACGGCGTTGACTTGTCTGGTCATCGAGAGGGAGGAGTCCAGGATGAAGCCCAGGTTGCGAGCGTGGTCGGTTGGCTTGGGTGCGGTGCCCAGGGCTGGGGGCCACCAGGAGTCGTCCCAGGCGGAGGGCGAAGATCCCAGGATGAGGACTTCCGTCTTGTCCGAGTTCAGTTTCAGGCAGCTGTCCTTCATCCACTCGGCGACGTCTTTCATCCCTTCGTGTAGGCAGGTTCTGGCGGTGTCGGTGTCTCTGGTGAGGGAGAGGATCAGCTGGGTGTCGTCGGCATAAGAGATGATGTTGAGGTTGTGCTGGCGTGCGATGGCTGCAAGAGGTCTCATGTAGACGTTGAAGAGGGTGGGGCTGAGTGAAGATCCTTGCGGGACGCCGCAGATGACTTCGGTGGCCTCGGAGCGAAACGGGGGGAGGCGGACTCTTTGTGTTCTTCCGGCGAGGAACGAGATGATCCACTCCAGTGCCTTCTCTTGGATACCGATGTTGCTGAGGCACTGGACTAGGGTGCGGTGGCAGACAGTGTCGAACGCAGCGGAGAGGTACAGGAGAATGAGGGCCACTGTTTCCCCCTTGTCGAGCAGGGTCCGGATATCGTCGGTGGCTGCAATGAGGGCGGTCTCGGTGCTGTGGTTGGCTCTGAAGCCGGACTGTGAGGGGTCGAGGGATCCGTTTGTCTCGAGGAAGGCGGTCAGCTGTCTGTTGACGATCTTCTCGATGACTTTAGCAGGAAAAGGGAGGAGCGAGATGGGGCGGAAGTTTTTGAGGTCGGTGGGGTCCGCTGTAGGTTTCTTCAGGAGGGCGTTGAGCTCGGCATGTTTCCAGCTCTCCGGGAAGGTGGCGGTGTTGAAGGAGGTGTTGATGATGTTCCGGAGTTGGGGTGCGATGGTGGAGTCAGCCTTGTTGAAGACGTGATGTGGGCAGGGGTCGGTCGGTGATCCGGAGTGGAGGGTGTTCATCGTGCGGGCTGTGTCTTCGGTGGTCACCGTGGTCCAGGTGCGAAGGGTGGCGGTGGGGGGCGTTGGTTCGACGGTTGGGTGCGTGGGTGGTGCGCCGAAGCTGTAGTGGATGTCAGCGATCTTGCGGTGGAAGAACGAGGCGAGGGAGTCGCAGAGGTCTTGTGACGGAGTGATGTCATTGGTGCCAGTGCTGGGGTTGGAGAACTCCTTGACGATGCTGAAGAGTTCCTTGCTGTCGTGGGTATTGTTGTCCAGTCGTTCCTTCAGGGATTTCTTCTTGGTGGTGCGGATGAGCTGGTGGTGCTTGCGGGTGGCGTGTTTGAGGGCGGTCATGTTGTCGGTGGTCCGGTCGAGGAGCCAGGCTTTCTCGAGGGTGCGGCAGGTCTTCTTGGAGTCCTTGAGTTCGTCGGTGAAACAGGATGCCTTCTTGCTTCTGGGTCTGCTGGGAGGGTTCTTCAGTGGTGCGAGGTCGTCGACGCAGGCGGTCAGCCACTGCGTGAAGTTCCGGGCTGCTTCGTTGGGGTCCGTTGCGCTGGTGGGTGGGTTCTGGCTGAGAGAGGTGGTGAGCTGCTCGGTGGTGATCTTACTCGAGCTTCTGTGGGGAATGTGAAGCGGGTGGTGGTGGGTCGTGGTTCTTCTGAAGCTGAAGTGGACGCAGCTGTGGTCAGTCCAGTGGAGTCCGGTGTAGTGGCTGAAGGTGATGTGCTTGCTGGATGGGAAGACGGGATCAAGCGTGTGGCCGGCGTAGTGGGTGGGGGTGTTGACCAGTTGCTTGAGTCCGAGGTTGGCGAGGTTGTCCAGCAGGGCGGTGGTGTTGCGGTCCTTGTTGTTCTCCAGGTGGAAGTTGAGGTCCCCTAGGAGGATGTAGTCAGCGGAGAGGAGGGCGTGTGGGCTGATAAAGTCTGTGATGTCTTCGCTGAATTGTGTGCGTGGTCCCGGGGATCTGTAGACGAGGGTGCCTCTGAGGGTCGTCTTAGGGTCGGTGTGAATCTGGAAGTGGAGATGTTCGGCTGCGGCAAAGGAGTCGTTGGCGTCGGTCGTGATGCGGATGGTGTTCTTGTGGACGATGGCGATGCCTCCTCCAGTCTGGTTGATGCGGTCCCTCCTGATGATCTTGTACCCGTCCGGGATGGCGATGGCGATGTCGGGTGCAGAGGAGGCGTTCATCCAGGTTTCCGTGAGGAAGGCGACGTCCGGTGATGTAGCGTCGAGGAGGTTCCAGAGTTCCACGGCGTGTCTGTGGACGGAGCGGGTGTTGAGCAGGATGCACTTGAGGTGGTTGCTGCTGGTGCTTGGCTTGGCGAGTGTGGGGCAGGTTCGGAGGCAGGTGAACTTGCAGGTACAGCAGGTGAAGGGTCCGTGGGTGCGTCTCGGGGTGGCTCGGTAGCAGGCGTGGTTCCGGCCGGCATTGAGTGCGTTGAGAGTGACGGCGTCGTAGGTCAGTTGGGTCGTCTTGCATCGGCGGGGAGGGCCAGGGGTCCTGGCACTGGGCGCGGTCCAGGTGCGGACGGGCGCAGACGGGCTTGCCTTTGGCGCGCCTCCGGCGCACAATCGGCGCACCCGCTGCGCGTCAGCGCTGCGCGTGCGTGGAGGCGGCATAAGAAGGGAGCCAGGAGGGAGGTTCCGCTGGGTGGCGGGAGCGGGGGGGCCAATCGGCTGGTGGGGCGGCCCGCAGGGAGGCAGCGGCGGGAAACGGCGAGTGGCGAGTGGCGGCAAACAGGCAGGAACCAGGAACCAGGAACAGGAGCAGGAGGAGCGTGGGGGCGACCCGGCCTGGCAAGGCACAGTGATCGCTCCCGAGGTCAGGATGGAGTCCCCTTAAGAAGGGAGCCGGGAGGGAGGGTCCGCTGGGTGGCGGGAGCGGGGGGCCAATCGGCTGGCGGGGGGCGGGGCCGCAGGGAGGCAGCGGCGGGAAACGGCGAGTGGCAAATGGTGGCAAACAGGCAGGAACCAGGAACCAGGAACAGGAGCAGGAGGAGCGTGGGGGCGACCCGGCCTGGCAAGGCACAGTGGTCGCTCCCGAGATCAGGATGGAGCCCCCTTAAGAAGGGAGCCGGGAGGGAGGGTCCGCTGGGTGGCGGGAGCGGGGGCCAATCGGCTGGCAGGGGGTGGGGCCGCAGGGAGGCAGCGGCGGGAAACGGCGAGTGGCGAGTGGCGGCAAACAGGCAGGAACCAGGAACAGGAGCAGGAGGAGCGTGGGGTCGACCCGGCCTGGCAAGGCACTGTGGTCGCTCCCGAGGTCAGGATGGAGTCCCCTTAAGAAGGGAGCCGGGAGGGAGGGTCCGCTAGGTGGCGGGAGCGGGGGGGCAATCGGCTGGCGGGGGTAGGGGCCGCAGGGAGGCAGCGGCGGGAAACGGCGAGTGGCGGCAAACAGGCAGGAACCAGGAACCAGGAACAGGAGCAGGAGGAGCGTGGGGGCGACCCGGCCTGGCAAGGCACAGTGGTCGCCTTCGGTTTATTAACCTTCATATTCTGGTTGTGAAATTTCCATCATATTTTATTTGTAAGTACTTTCATGAATGCATTCAAATGTTTTGGCATTAGAACTCAATTGTTGTATTTGCAAAGACAATACCCCAATGCATTTCATGTCCAGCCCTTCTTCAGGGGGTTCATCCTATAACAAAATAAAGAAATATGCCCATTGACCCTGGGTTCATATGCGTTTATCTACTAGCAACATGTGAGCTGGTAGCAACCACTTTGGGACCTTCTATGTATTTAGTTATGCAGCACATTAGCCTGGGTGCTGAAACATCTACTGTTCTTTAACATGAAGGGAAGGTAAGCACCAAACTGCGTGATACGCAAAGTATGGGAACACATGGAAAGAAATATTGCCATTCAGCAAGAAATTGGATAGTTCAAAGCTCTGTTTTTAATATAAAATCAGGGCATTCGGTGGTCATATCACTGAAAATACAATATTTGAAAAAAATATTATTGTCTAAGGGTGCTTGTGGAAGACAATTTCTATGGACTGGGATCTAGAGAATGCTAAAGTAATTCTGGTATTTTACTGATCTCTGCTGGTCGTTTTCTATCAAGAAAGTTAAATAGAGGCAGTTGCCAGAAAATGTAAAAAAAAAAAAGAAAGTGTCTCAGCAGAAATGAATTCTAGTATTTTACTGACCTCAACTGGTCCTTTTCTATTACGACAGTTAAATAGAGGCAGTTGAACAGAAAAAAGTCCCTAAGCGGAAGCAGACAAATCCTAGGGCTGATCTCCAGAGCCCACAAAGTACATACACATATAAGTATATACTAATATATAAGTATATACTAAAGTACACAAGAGGTCTTGAAAGCTCGACCTAAAAACTCCGTTTGGTATTTCTTAATTGCGAATTTTTGTTATTCGCAATTATGAAATCGGAAACAGCTATGTAGAACATAGCGATTCCCAATGGGACGTATATAGGACTGCCTCATCAATATTCATGAGGCAGGTTGCAATTTGCAACCCATTAGGAATGACTATAATCACAGTGAGGGTGGCCTGCTGGGGTCAGCAGACCACCATGTCCGTGATTTTTTTTAAATAAAGCAATGGGTTTTTTTTTGTAATGCATCCCATTTTCCTTAAAGGAAAAAAGGCTGCGTTACAAAAATACAAATTTTAAGTTTTCTCTTAATTTTTTAAGAGCAGGCAGTGGCCCAAGGGACACTGCTTGATCTTACAAAAACAGGAACACCCACATTCGCAAAGGGGAAGGGGTTCCTTGGAGACCGCTTCCCATTTATGAATAGGTTATGGCCTCCTCTACAGAGTTGGTAAATTATGAATGTTTTGCAACTGCATTCCGGTGGCAAAACATTCATACATACCAGTGCTATTTGGTATTAGCAAATGACGCCCTAAACACGCCCCTTCCTAATAGCGAATCACAAAAGCAAAATGCGTTTCGATTGCAAGTTACATTGGGCCACGTGTATCATGCATTTTACTGGTCACAAACGACTGGATTAGCAGAATACGGCCATTTGCGGCTGGTAAAATGCATTTCGGTATGTATAAATTTGAATTTGCGATTCATTACATGTTACTGAATTGCAGTTTGGAATTGTGAATACATACCAATTCGATATTAGGAAAGGGCATGTTTAGGGTGTCCCTTTCTAATACCCAATCGTAGCGGTGTAGGAATATTTTGCGACTGAAATGCAGTCGCAAAACATTTGCATTTTACCACCTACTACAAGTAGGTGGTAACCATTTACAAAGGGGTTCCCAAGGGACCCCTTTCTCTTCGTAAATGTTCATTAAAATGTTTTTAAGAGCAGACAGTGGTCCCACGGACCACTGCCTGCTCTTGAAAAATGAATAGAAAACTTTAAACTGCAGAAAATAAGCTGCATTTAAAAAAGTGATTGCTTTATTTGTAAGCAAGCACATACTCCAACAGGACACCATCCCTGTGATTTTAACAAGTCTCAATGGGTCACAAATTACGACCTGTCTCATTAATATTAATGAGATGGGTCGATTTGCAACCCATTAGGAAACACTAAATGAATCTCACGCAGTTTGTACATTCAAATAGCAATTACCTAATTGCGTTTCTCTGCAAATCGCAATTAGGTAATCGCTAGACATAATGGGCCATATGTATGAAGCAAATTAGCATTTGCAAAATTTGCCATTCCTTATTTTGCGATTGCACTTAAGGAATCGCAAATTTAGTGATTCCTTAAATGCAATGTATCAAATAAAAATAAATGCAAAAATGCCCATAAGGATTCGCAAATTACCACCAACTTCTAGTTGGTGGTAAGTTGCGAATTCTTTTGAAAAAGCAATTTATTTAAAATCCAAAGGTGGCATATGACGCTCATACATGCCCTTAGGGCATGTATGTGCGCCATATGCCCACACGTGTCATTTTCAGGGGTGCAGCACGGTGTTCTTTTGACACCCCAGCACCCTTGAAAATATTCCTAAATTGCGATTAGCAAATTGCTAATCGCAAATTTCCCCTTCGTTCCTATGGGCCTCTTGGCCCATAGAAATGAATGGTAAATGTGCGATTAGCAATTTGCTAATCGCAATTTAGGAATGTTAAGGAATCGCTAAAAAAAAGCAAATTCCTACATACATACCATTTTGCGATTTCTAAATAGCGATTCCTTAAAATTCGCTATTTAGAAATCGCAAATGGTGAGGATGATACATATGGCCCAATGATACATGCGGCCCCTGGTCGCATTTTGCCTTTTGTTCATGGGTAAATGCATGTTACTAGTCGCAAACATCTGGCCCTAAGTTTCTCATTGTTCACCAAAGGACAGAAGGATTTGAGTTGGTTTTATTTCCGCGGATGCACTCGATTAATTGACAGGAATAAAAACAAGTGAGACCTGTGTTATGTGAAAGTGATTAACACAAGTGACCTCTCTTAGGTGAAAAACTATAAGTTATAAATAGAAACCGGGCTATGAACTCTTTACGGCATGTTCCTGAGCCAGCTGTGCTCCTGTTTTCTGAGACGAAACGAAAGTCGTTCACCATGAGTTGAGGGCCGGACACTCGTCAACAGATGATAGTGATGGCGGCCTCCTATGAAAATGTCAGCAATCTTGAAATACAAATACTATAATTGAAACAACTCCTAGTACAAACTGCCAAACATCTGTTAGCAAAGTAATTGAAATTCTAATAAGGCAGGCGCAGTTGATAAATATATTTATTGGGTATGAGTAACACTCTTGCAGGATAACCCCATCAAGCCTGACAGCTTGTTTACAATGGATCTCTGCCTAATGGCGGTCTAAACACTATTGTTGCACATTAAATAACAAACGTGGGGATGGGGAAGCTGGCAAGCAGCACAGTGCGTCTCGCTCTGCTTCTGTCACTCCAGAGTCACTACCAGTTACAGGGAAGAAATATTCTAAATGCTTCTCATAATCTGCAGGAAGTCTGGCATTAAAAGAATTGCAAAACGAATGTTGATACAATTATAGTATGAATAATTTAGGGGCATGTTATCAAGACAGGCGATAAAATTATCGCCGCTTTAGCGGAAGAAAACTGCCGCTAAAACAGCGATAATGGGCTTGATAATATGCTCTATGGTATTCCATTTGAAGCTCAGGTTAGATGTCCTTCACATCTAACATGGGCTTTAATTGAAATTCCATAGAGCATATTATCAAGCCCATTATCGACGTTTTAGCAGCTGTTTTCTGCCGCTAAAGATTTTACCGGCAGGCTTTTCCTGCTGATAAAATCGTGTATGGAGTTCTCGCACCTGGGAAAAGCGGGTGTTAAAACTCTGGGGTCTTTGGGATTTGGTGGAAAGGAATACCAAGGGGGTATTCTGTAGTGGTCTGCTCGCAATCAGGTCCACAGAGGCACTAGCACCATTTCTTTTTACTATGAGACCTGGCTACATTCCGATCAAAAATACCATTTAGTGTTGCTAATCTAGCATCATGCTCTCACTCTTCCTTTCCTTACAATTTTCACTGTTTACACAGAAGTTGGCTATTTCGGAATTTAAACAAGATGCGTCAATTGGATCCAATTGAATACAATTATCTACCATAGATGGGTGCAGATAATTCCAATTGTGAAATAAATTGTGGTGCTGCTTCCAACATTTACAATTGCACATTTGAATATACAGAGAAACTGCGGTATGGACTGTCTATTGTCTCCTCCTCCATGCACGTTTGCATTTACACATAAGAGAAACGCTTTAGTACTCTATAATGTGCACTCTATTTATTTCTACAGTTTTGTTTAGCGTGAATTGCTCCAGAACCAGCCATGAAAGCAATCTTGTAACATTTTGCATCATATTAGGTATGAACGGAAATGCCAAGAACATCCTTATTGTCATGTCCAGCCCGGGTTGACTGGACCGGCCGGACTGGAAGCAAAGGCCTTGTGCGGAAGCAGAAGGGCGAAAGGGACACACAGCAGACCACACCAGTGTATCGGTCGGCGTCCGCCCCCCATCGCCTGGCCTGCGGATGCGGTGGGTGTGCAACACTCGGCCAATAGACCGCTAACTACTACATCCCCATCCAAGTCAGTTCTTTTTTTTCCTTTTCTTTTCATTTTCGACAAACACAATACTCAAACATGGCAAACAGTCCAATACATAATCTCAGTACGTTCGTTGGCATTGATCGGCCACCTTCAGCAGGCATAGGCCCTCAGACGTTGGCTTGGACAGGGATTCAGCTTCAGGCTGTATCTCTGGAAGCCAGTGCGCCCATCCATGCAATCCTGGCTAGGGTTCTTGGAGGGAGTCACTGGCTGCGGAGAGTGGCTTACCTCCGGGGTCTCAGTGGTTCCACTGTTTCCTAGCTCTTCCTCCAGACCATCGGGCGCGGCAGCAGCCATGGAATTTGTTCGGCCACTCGAGGTCTCTCGGGAATGTCCTGACGGGCCCTCCTTGAACCATGAGATGTATCTTGATACTTCCTCTTCCCCTCTCCGCGTAGTTACCATGGTACCTTTGTTAGCAGTGACCGTTCAGGTGCCGGGTTCATACTTCATCCGGAACTTCCCTCCCTGACGTCGGTTTCGTAGGATGACTGTCGCTCTAGGGCGGATTATTCTTGGGGTAGCACGACGGCAGATGCTCGCGTCTAGATTGTGTCATCTCGTTTGCTCCTGTACCTCTTCAGCCTCCAGCGGAGGTGATGACCACCATGGGCAGGTAGGGAGTAGGTCTTGGCGGGGTCCATGGAGCAGGAGAGCCCACGGGCTCCACTGGGTCGTGCAGTGGGCTGTGCTTCGGTATTCCCTTAGGAATTCGTGGAGTCTCTGTTCCGGGTCTGCTTGTTCTATGACCGCTATGCGGAACATCTTATTTAAGGTGCGCTTAAAACGGTTAAGGTCTCCGTTGGCCTGGGGCCACTGAGGGGTGACACGTTGGTGAGATATGCCTCGCTGTTTGAGGAATGTGGCAAACTCAGACCCTTGGAATGGTGGCCCATTGTCACTGCGTAATTCTTGGGGAAAATCAAAAATGGCGAAGATCTTCTGCAGTGCTGGTCCGACGTGGTAGAAGGCTGTGCACCCGATAGGTTCCACTACGGGGTACTTAGAGTATGCGTCTATGACCACAAGCGTGTGGCTTCCCCCCGGGAAGCTCCAAAAGTCTACGATCACCATGGACCACAGGACGGTGCAGGCTTCCTCGGTGATGATTGGGATTGGCTTCTCAGGACTGCTTGTTAGCTGGCACAATGAACAGCGTCGGACGTACTCTTCCACCATGTTGTCTAGCTCTGGGAACCAGACCTTCTCTTGCATTCGTGCCTTCATTTTAGTTACCCCTTGATGTCCTCCGTGGGCTAGTTGGACTGCTCGGTGTTTGAGGCTCTGCGGGATCACCAGCCTGGACCCTCTCAGCAGGATGTCGCCACTGGTGGTGCTGAGTTTTGATGTACCCGCCACATTTTCGTTAAGGTGTCGTGATCCTCTGGGGTCCACGAGTTGGCTTGACGAAGGTAGTCTGTCCACGATCCATCTTGTACAGCACGTAATGTTCTGGTGTAGATTGCGTCGGTGGCGGCAGCCTCTTTCACTTCATCTAGGGTCATGCTTTGGGGGCAGGTTGCAAGAGATATCAGTTGGGCATATTGCTCAACATCATCGTCTTCTTCTTGCGTCTCTGACCGAACGGGGTTTCTCGAGAGGAAATCAGCCGGGTTCTTCGACCCTGGGCGGTATACCACCTCCATTTCGTATGGCTGCAGCTGAACAGCCCATCGCTCGATGCGCGGAGGTAGGTGAGGTGCTGTTCCTTTGAAATGGGGAACCAAAGGCTGATGATCGGTAACCATGGTGAATGGATGTCCATTGAGGTACAGGTGAAAATGGGTGCAGGCCCATTTGATGGCTAGGGCATCTCCCGCTCGATCTGAGCGTACCTCGTTTCTGTGGGTGTGAGGGACTTGCTGGCAAATGCTAAGGCTGCCCAGTGACCCGGTTTGTGTTCTTGAGCCAACATTGCGACGAGTCCCACGGGGCTCGCGTCAACCAGTACTTCTGCCCTCTTTGTGGGATCAAAGTAGGCCAACGTGGCTTCTCATGGGAGGGCATCCTTTATTACTTGGAAGGCCTCTTCTTCTCTTGGACCCCAGTGCCAGGTCGCATCCGTTTTCGTAAAGAGCCCGCAGAGGCTCAGCTCGGGTGGCTAGATCCGGTATGAACCTTCTGCAGTATGTGGCCATACCCATGAAGCTCCGTACCTCTGTTGGTGTGGTCGGTGCGGGGGCATCCTTGTTTGCCTGCGACTTTCTTGGGTCCACTTGGATGCCTTCCTGGTTGAATACGTAGTGGAAGAACTCCAGGGATGGTTGGAAAAACTGGCATTTGTCCTTGTGTAGGGTTGCTCAATATTCATGGAGGCATCTTAGTGTGTTGCGGAGGTGTTTGTGGTGATCAGCGGCCGTCGCTGAGTGGAGTGGATGAGGATATCGTCGCTTACGTTCAATACCCCGGGTAGGCCAGGTAATAGCTCCCGTGTTGTGTTCTGGAATACCTTAGCTCCTGAGGATATTCCAAAGTTCAGACGCTTGAATCTCCTTAGTCCAAGATGAGTGCTGAATGTTGTGATGTACCGGCTTTCTTCAGATAGGGGCAGCTGGTGTTATCTGGCATTCAGGTACATTTTTGAGAACCACTTGGATCCGTTGACGTCTGTAATAATATCACCCATTGTTGGTATTATGTGGCCTTCCCTGCGAATAGCTTTGTTCTGGAGTCTCATATCAATGCAGAAGCATATGGCTCCTGGTTGTTTTGGCTTTTTGGTGATGACCATCGGGGACACCCATGGTGTGGGCCCTGACACTTTCTCGATCACTCCCTGCTTCTCTAGGGCCTCCAGCTCTTTCTGCACCAGTGGCCGTAGGTGGAATGGGACTCTTCTGTGCCGCAAGGTAACAGGGGCGACCAACTTGTCTATGTGAAGCTTGATTGGGTCACACTTGATACAACTCTTCTACTTGGTATGTCTTGGTCCTCCTGTCGAACGAGATGAGTCTGAGATCTTCCGCTGTGTGACTGCTCGAGAGGGTGTCCGCTTCTCTATCAATGACGTGGATTGTTGCCATTACTTCGAGGTCATCTACTTTAATGGATACTGATATCTTCCCTTTCAGTGGGAGGGGCGTGTCGGCTCTGTATGCGTAGATCCGAGTTGTTGATGCCACCACGGGAGTGCGAGGTCGCAGGCATCAATATTGTTGGAGCCCCATGACATTCACTGTCGCTCCCGTGTCGATGACTGCTTTTAATTCTGTACCTACATCTTGAACCATGCATGTTGGTTGTGGTCGGCGGCGTTGCTTAAGATCTCTTGCAAAAGATACTAGGTGTACCTCTTCTTCATCATTGTCTGAGGACTCTTCTACCGTCGGCAGGTGCCTTGCGGGTTTTCTCTGCCTGTCTTCATGTGGCGCGCCGTCTGTCACGGATAGTTGCTGAACGGCTCGCGTTGGGGGCCTCTGTCCACGGAATTCTCAGTTTCTGTTGCGCCTTCTGCAGACCGATGCAAAGTGCTTGTGTATCCCACAGTTGGAGCAGGTCTTCCCCTGGGCCGGGCAGTCTTTGGCGGCATGTGGCTCATGGCCGCAGTACCCACATCTTGATCTTGAGGCGTCTCCCTTCGGTCCTCTGAACGTGTCTCCTCTGGGCTTGGTCCAAATGGCATCGGCCCGTTCCGTCCTAACGGAGTCAGATTTTCCGTGGGGCTTGGCTAGGGCTTGATCCATCTCGTTTGCTCTAGCTGCAGACAGGTCATGTGATCTTGCTAGTACCAGCATGTCCTCAAGCGTGATTCTTGGTTTTCGCATTATGAGCTCTCTTAGGGTTTTGTCCCGGCACCCTTGAATTAGTTGTTTCTTGATTTCTTTCAGCTGGTCCTCGTCAGTGCACGTGCTGGCAAGCTCTCGGAGACGCGCATAGAACATGTCCATAGATTCTCCCTTCCTCTGGCGGGCTTGCCTGAGGTTGAAGACCTTGAAATCAGGGTTTAGTTGCGGATCAAAATGTCCATTTGTAAATGTAAATGTAAATGTGCTGGACTTGTAAAGCGCACAGCTGCCCGTAAGCGTCCCGGCGCTTGCTTAGGGAACCCGTCCTGGTATTCCCCTATGAGAAACCCCGGTAGGGTGCCCACAAGGTGAAAGCCAGGCATCCCGCCGCGAGGGGCCGTAGTGGAGATTAAGCAAGCTATTGCCCAGAGTCGCAGAGTGTGACCCCGTGAGTTGAGTAGGCACCAGAGGGAGAATTGTCGAGTCCGTGGAATTTTGAGCCCGAGACCCGCCGAGGCGGGGAATCGAACCCTGGTCCACGGTCGATCTCAGCTTCCGGGTCTGCCGCCTCTATCCACTGAGCCACGCTTCTCCACGCAGTCACTGCAGCATCGTGGTCATCTGCCGCCCCTGTGTTGGGTAGATGCTTGAAAAGCTTAACAATCTCGTCCCCCGCATAGTGTAACAGCAAAGACCTCTTTACTGCATTGACGGTCTCTCTAGTCACAACGAAATAGTTGTTGAGACGTTTGATCCATAGGCTGATGCGGGATCCTCCAACTCACTGAAAGGAAGTAGAAGTCCTGATGCTGCGTGTTGGAATGGCATGCGGACTGTGGCTTGGTCGCCGTCCCCCATTGCGTCCGGTGGCTGGTGCTCCTGACTATGCTCAGGCTGGTGGTTTGCCACGTGCTCTGGAAGGTCTTCAGGGAGGATGGCGCAGGCTGTCTCACGTGGTGCTCTGTCTCAGTACCAGTATCTACCCTGGGCGCTTTAAAACTGGCTCCCCCTTTCTTCCTTACTTGATCCTTTTTCCTTTTTTTTCTCGCTTTTAGCAGTGCTTGATGGATTCAGGCATGGCTGGGAAGAATACTGTTCAGTCGGTCTGGCTGTGCAGGTGAGGCCTCGGGCAGTTCGTCAATCAAACAGGGCCCAGAGCGGCAGGGGCGTGTTCTGCTTAGTCAGCCTGGCCTGGGCGTGTGTCAGAGAGGCTCCCGGTGAATTCGCAGACTTCTTTGATGCGACCTGCATCAACCGCGGCTGTCGCCGAAGGGGTGGGGTGGGGTGCGCACCCTCTGCCGACGTTCAGCTGCCCACCACACACGTGGTACACAGCCGCACAGGTGCGCACAGGAGGCGGCCGCTCCACAGAGCAGCGTGTGGTGCGAGCGAGGGTTGGGCCCCCTCCGCTCGTCGCCAGTGTCGTGTCTGGCCCTGGGTGACTGGACGGGCCGGATTGGAGGCAAAGGTCTTGCGCCGGGGCAGAAGCGCACAAGGGACACACAGCGGACCACACCAGTGTATCTGTCGGAAGTGACAACCTCGAGCGGCCGCCCCCCCATTTATTTTAACCCTGCAGGCCACACCTGGCCTGTGGATGTGGTGGGTGTGCAATACTCTGCCACTAGACCGCTAACTACTACACTTATGTGCAGATAAACATAACACGACAGAAAGCTTTGGTTCAGTGGGTTATGATGCATACTGGGTAGTGGTAGTAGTGTTGTTGATATAAATGTGTTTAGCTTATGCATTGGAAAGAGGTGTTTTCATTAACTGGTTGAGGGTGTGTGGTCAGACAAAGTGCCCACTTTTTTAAAAACTGTTTTCATTCATTTGAACCACTATCACAATACACTGACTGGTTTCTCCATCCCCTGCTCACCAACATCAGGTTTTGTATCAAAGATAAGAAACATCTGCTAAATTTTCTGAAAGAAGTGGAATATGACCCCCACAATGATCCTGATATGCCTCAGTGTAGAAGCATTAGACACCAGCATTCCACAAGAAGAGAGTCTATGGGTAATCTCCAACATACTGCAGAACCACCACTGGCCAAGGATCACCCCAGTCAATTGGATAATGGCACTAGCAAGACTGGCCCTAACCAAAACTTTCTTTAAGTTTGAGGATCAGATCTACTTACAACGCCACAGGACTTCAATGGGGAACACATTTGCCCCAAGCATAGCCTGCCCCTACATGAGATAGTTCAAAGATAAGAATATCTGGAAAAACAACCTTTTCCAAGACCACATAAGACTACGGAGATGGTACATAGATGACATCCTGGTAATCTGGCATGGTACGAGGACACTGCAGAGGTGTTCAAAGTATGGCTGCACAAACTGAACCTATTTGTTGTGTTTCACCATGACCACCAACAGGAACAATGTCTCTTTCCTTAATATGAACATCACAGCAAAACAGGGGAAGCTCATGAGCTCCCTGTATACTAAACCCACAGACCGCATCAGCCTTCTCCATTTCAACAGTGCTCACCACTAAGCACTCAGAGAAAACCTTCCTATGGGAAAGTTTCTCAGAATTAGAAGAAACTGTTTGGATCTCTATGACTTCAAAGCAGAATTAGCAAAACTCATGAAAAATGCAAAGAAAAAGAATACCGGACAGGTATCATTGTGTTGTGAACGTATCTAGGACCCTATTCAAATATTCCCGATTTATGCCCTTATGTGGTTATAACAAATCATATCCTTATAAAGGCATCAGAATCATATCCATATTTGGTCATAGCCAATGCAGTCCAAATACGGCAAGGCTACTCCCATAGACTCCTAGAAAGTACAACGCGTTCTTTAAACAAACCAAGCATCCAGCAGCCCGGGAATTCCCCCTTATTCTGTTTTGTTTTGTCCTGAAAGTACTGTAAGTTCTTAGTGACGTCTTATGTCCAACCTTACGTCAAACACGGCACCATACAGATATAAATATACCAACAGCTGCCCTAGTAAACACACGGTGGTATGGAGCAGATGGGCTATCTACTTACCCGACGCCTTGCTGTAACGAGTGCCGAAGGAAGCCGACCCTCCCATTGACGCGCTGAGAGAGACGCTGTCTTTTCTCCTGCCGAGAAATCCAGCTCCAGTGTTTCCAGTCACCCTTGCGGGTTACTGGGAGATCGAGTCCTGAGAAAGAGATACAAGACCTCCTTTATTCTATAACCAAGGCTGATTAGATCCTTAGAGAATTCTTGATTCAGATTCTTGGCAAAAACTATCTTAACTTAAACTGCAGCTAACTTACTCCTTCCCACCTACTAGGCTTAGGTTAGGTACACCGGGGTAGGCGTATTTTAGAAACACCAGTTGAGTACGTTTAGTCAACTTTTATCATTGTATGTATTTTATCCGTTTTAAGTACCTTATGGCTCAGAAACCATATAAATGCTTTTACAGTATTATTTCATAATACTCCTTTTACTGTACGCACTTTACTTTATGACAAGTATTGCAATTGTGGCAATTTACTTCTCTTGCATGAGAAAGAAGACTGCTCAATAAATAACCACTTTTATTGAAAACGCCCGTCTCTCTATTTTTCTGCACTCCTGGTGAAACTAAGCATGCACGATTGACTGAGTGAAATAGCTGTCTATTGTTTCCGCAACTCTGGAGATATACTCCTTATGTTATGTTATGTTAAAATTATTTGTACCGCTCTCGGTCACCAGACGGTTTCATGGCGCTCATAACAAATGCGGAAAACAGGAACGGGGGTTACTCGAATGCTGACTGAAAGAGGAAGGTTTTCAACATCCTACGAAAGCAATCGTAGGTGGGGCAGTGTCGGAAAGCAGTCGGGAGGGAATTCCAGATTTTGGGGGCCAGAAAAGAAAAACAGAGACCACCGTGCTTTTTGCGTTTGATTTTAGGAATGACTAGAAGGTTGTGTGAGGTGGAGCGGAGATCTCTCAGGGGCACATATCGCTTCAGGCTGGAAGAGATGAAGGCGGGAGCTTGATCAGACAGAGCTTTAAAAATCGTACAACCAAGTTTAAAGGTGCAACGCTTAGCCACCGGGAGCCAGTGCAGGCTCCGCAACAGCGGCGAGATGTGCTGATGTTTAGGCTGAAGGTAAACTAGGCGTGCTGCCTGGTTTTGCACCAGCTGCAACCTGTGGAGATGGTAAGCAGGGATTCCCACATACAGAGTGTTGGCATAGTCAATTCTGGAGGTAACGAGAGCCATGATGACAAGTATAAGTGCATCTCTGGTGAGAAACATGCTGATCTTACGTATCCTACGCAGGTGGAAAAAGCAGGAGGCCTCATGGATAAATCACCAGAAATGACTATGCCAAGGCTCTTCACTGAGTTGACGGGACAGGGTGGGGACCCTAGTGAGGGAGGCCAAAAGCAGGCATTCCATGGGTTGGCTGACCTCCCTACCAACACAAGCTCGGTCTTAGTGGGATTTAATTTAAGTTGACTGGGATACACCCATTCCGATATATCAAGCATGGTAGTTTGGAAGCTAGTGCAAGAGGATAGGTAAGTGTCAATAGGAAAAATTAGCTGCAGATCATCCGCATAATTGAAGATTGTAGCCGAGGATTTGTGGAGAGAGACTATTAGGGGCTGCATGTAGAGATTAAATAACAAAGGAGATAGGGCGGAGCCCTGTGGGACTCCGCAGGATAGGGGGGAGTAAGAAGCGGAGAAGGTAGACAGGTGCACTGCCTGGGATCGCTTATCCAAAAAAGATCTGACCCAATCGAGAGCTACGCCCTGGATGCCGGCATTATTGACACAGTCGATCAATATTGCATGATCGACCGTGTCAAAGGCCGCCGACAAATCCAATAGGACAAGTGCCTGGGAGATGTTATTGTCGGCGCCCTTTCTCAAGGCATCCATCACAGCCACGATGACCGCCTCGGTAGAATGGAGCGGCCGGAAACCGGCTTGCTGGGCATCCAAAAAAGACGAGCTCTCAATAAAAGCACTCAGGCAGTGAGTGACATACGTCTCCAGAATTTTACCTAAATAGGGAAGAAGGGAGATGGGCCTGTAGTTGCTCAAGACCGTAGGGTCAGCGTTGGTCTTTTTTAGTATCGGTATTACTACTGCCTGTTTAACCTATTAAGTGCTGCCGTCGGCCGTTGAACGTTCGGAGCACTACCTGGCTGGTGCTGCGCACGTTCAACGGCCAACGCAGCCCTGCCCGTTCTTTAAAACGGCCGCACTCCCGCGAAAGAACGGCCACGGTTAACGGGTTAAAGGAGTCCGGAACCACCCCAGTAGCCAACGAGTTGTTAAGTAGTGCCAGTGGAGGGTCAGGGCAGGCCAGAAAGATCTCCTTAAGGATTTGGGGGGGGCAACAATCATTGGGGGAGCCGGAGCTCACTTTGTGCAGTAGCGAATAAAACTCCGTGAGGGAAATAGGAGGAAAAATGTCCAGACAACAGGGATTTTTGGGAGGTAAAGGAAGAGGAGAAGAGGATGAAGGCGAGGGGATATTGTTCTTAATGGTAATAATTTTGTCAAAGAAATAGGAATTGAGGGAATCGCAGAGAGCCTGTGTCGGTTGGGGTTGGGGAGTAACACGGTCTGGCAAAGAGAGCTCATTTACTATGGAGAAGATATCATTTGCCTTAGAGGCAGACTCCATAATTTTTTGGGAAAAGTAGGTTGTCTTAGCCAGCAAGATAGATTTTTTATAGGCTTTCAGGCAATCCACAAACTCAATTTCGAGTTGTTGATCATAATTACGCCTCCAGCGGCGCTCAGCCTGGCGTAAAGCTAGTTTATCCAGCTTTAGTTGATCCGTAAACCACCGCTGGGCGTCATGGGGGCGCAAGGATTTTATAGTTTTCAGCGGGGCAACAATATTGCAGGCAGACAGCAGCAATTGTTCAAGAAGAGAAGCCTGGCAGGTGACCAAGGCAGAGGTTGGAGGGACTGTGGAAGCTAGTATGGATTGAAGTTCCACCAGATTGGCTTTCTTCCAGTTCCGGGCTGAGAAATTAGTAATAGGAATGGGGCGACTGGGAATAGTCAGGTTAAGGGAAAAAGAAATAAAACAATGATCTGACCAAGAGCAAGGGGACACTATAGGGGACGAAATTTCAAGATTAGCTGTCCACACTTGGTCTAAGATGTGACCCTTGCAGTGTGTGGGTATTTTGACATATTGACAACAATTCAAACCTGATAAAAGATCAGAGAATTCCTCCGAGAGGCGACTCTCCCGGGAGTCGGAGGGCCAGTAATTGAAATCTCCAATAATGATAACCTTAGCATGGTTAATAATAAGTTGGGAGATAAGCTCGCCGTACTGTTGAGGGAAAAAGGGCATGTGGTCGGGGGGTCTGTACACAAGGACACAAATGAAAGAGGACCTAGAAGAGGAGAATTTGAGAATGAGACTTTCCGTTTTGGGGATCACGGCACTAGCTAAGGTTGTAAAAATATGCTGGGAGCGAATGATGGCTGCCACCCCACCCCCGGCCTTCCCAGCTGGCCGATTAGATTGCAGATTGTAATAGCCGGCGGGGATCGCAGCAAGGATATCAGGGACTGAGTCCTCAGTCAGCCAGGTTTCTGATAAGAGGAGGATATCCACAGCTCTATCATCTAGCAGCTGGAAAATTTCGAGCTGATGTTTCACCATTGACCGAGTATTAAGGTAAATCACGGTCAATGGGGTAGCCCCTGATGTTACCATTTTGCGGCGAGATGGTATTGCACAGAGAGGGAATCTCTGATACAGAAATATCAGAGGGAACAAATATGCCACAATCCTGAGCTGCCCTTGTAGCGCGGGCCTGAAGGGGCACCGAGCGGCGAAACATTAGGAGGTCAGCAGAGGAATAGGTGATGAACTGGGCATTATAACTGGCCCCAGGGCCCGGTCGGTCGCGGACGGGCGCAGATGGGCTTAACTTAGGCGCAACTTCGGCGCGAAGTCGGCGCGCCCGCTGCGCTCGTCCGCTGCGCTTCCGCCAGGCCAGCATGTTATATAGACCAGGAAGTGAGCCACTAGACCGCTAACCTGCAAGGTGGAGGGGCAGGGCGGAAGTGGTGTCAGGAGCAGGAAATGGCGCTCGGCTAAACGACCCTCCGCACAAACGGCACAATGCCGGGGCGGAACGGGGTCAAGAGCGTTGAAGAAACAGGTAAGTAAGTTGCCAAGCTCTAGTTCCCTCAAGCACAGAACACAATACAAATGTGCACAATCAAAATAAAATTTTCACACAGCTTTTAAAATCAGCTTTAAAATGAGCAGCGAAACGAGCACACACCCGCAGCCTAAATCGCCGCGTTATCAAGAGAAAGGTGCAGCTGTCGCGCCTAAAATAGGAAAAATTCTGCAGCCACTAGACCGCTAACCTGCAAGGTGGAGGGGCAGCGCGGAATATTCTGGAGGGAGCAATGTTGTCATGTTTATGCGGTTGTCAGAAACTAATCCCTTCTTGTCTATTCAGGAAAGTTAACACCTTCTTGTTTACTCAAGAAAGTTTCTAGTGACCTCTGAGCTAGCTGGCATTCACAATTAAGTCTAACATATTCAATAGAGACCTAGTCGACCTCAGTCCTACGTCTAAACTATTGTTTACGTTATTCCAATGCGCAGAGCCTATTGGGAATATAGGAACTACACTACATGGTGCCCAACGTTTGATAAGGTGATAATTTAACGCTAGATACTAGAGTAACTCAGTCGTGCTTTTCACACAGACCCCTTTTTCCCATAAAAACTCCAATAGACGTCTGGAGTGGGCGAAAGGCTAATATCCGCCAAAACTTAGTAGGATGAGAATACTATGTATTAGTTTTTGGTTTAGTCAACGTTGAAGGATACAGTGCTCCTAAATATTGTGCACCTAATCTTTGTTTCCTTGAAACTTGCTCTGCAAAACTTTCTGTCAGAAAACATGTCGGAAAGTGAAGACGAAAGGGAGAGAGCTAGAATAGCAACTCAACTTTTAGCGGAAGACACAAGTCTTCGGCAAGATGACCCAGAGGCTATACTCATCCCTGTCAATGTAAGGAAGAGTGTAACTTACAAACTTATAAATAATGGAGTATCATCAAGAGGTGAACAGTCTTATTTGTGGTAGAGGCCCATGAATATCGGCAGACAGAGGTATTCTATTCCTAGATACACTTTCCAGCAGCACATGGTGTGACACGCGAGTTTCACTACTACAAAATAGATGAATCTCCAGAGGAATACGCCCCTTTCGAGGACGTTGAAATCCCACTAACATACCAAGAGCACCAGCTCTGGTTTAATGGCGCCCTAAAACATCAAAATCACATTACCAGGCTCGGTCCATTAGGTAGACCAGGAGCCACATGGCCGGTTCTAGCCGGCTACACACCACATCCTGACATTGAAAAAATGTCAGACCGAGAACTTTTAGCTCAGCTAAAACAACTAATTAAAATACATAGACAATTGGTCCAATATGTCATGCGGACTTTAACAGTCCAACCAGCAATAAGAATTCCACAACACACCCCTCAACAGGGGAACACAAATAAAATGACACCACAGACTATACAATCAGTCATTGGCAAATTACCCGCAAAACGGGAACAAATTCCGTTCTGGTTAGCTCAAAAAATCACTCAAATAGAGGCAGTATTTCCTGATACTACACCTAATGAGAAATACAGAATCCTGACTATCTGTCTTCCAATGGGGATCGCACCACATGTAGAGGACTGTGACACTTGGGGCACAGTCTTTGCTTCGATATACACAAAAACACATGGTGTTCCGTCTATGGCGTTTATACCAGACGTATTAAGACAGCTTCAAAATGAATACGGTCCAGAGCCTGCCTTAAATCTAGGCATGAAATTGCTGAAAGACTTTAAGCAAGTCTCGGCTATACTGTTAGCCAACATAAAAGGAGAAGCAGCATCGGTGGCGATCCGCCAACAATTGAAAGAAACAGATATAGCAGAACAACCTTTTGAACTTCCCAGAATAATTGAAAAATCCTATGAAGAACTAGGTAGAGATAGTTTGGGTGGGAAACCACTAAAACCCCAACTAACTGAAAATCCTGAAAAAACTTTTATTAAAAATAATCTCAATACTCCAAAAAAGAGGTGGGAGGGTAATAAACAAACCACTCCCAGAGAAAAACTGTTTCAGTCCAGAGGAAGGTCTCCTCAACGGAGAGATAGATCTCCAGAATGAGGGGGCAAGTCTCCACAAAGGGAGCCCTCTGAAAAAAGATACAACCTTAGAAATAGGGACAATTTGAGAAAACCTGACAGCTATCAAGATATTGATACACGTCCCTCTCGACCTTTTCAGACTTCCTCACAGAAATCGGAAAGAAGAGGATGGTCAGAACACAAAGAAGAGCACGTCAAGTCCAAGGACAAGGAACCTGCTCATCAAAGTAAAAAATTACAATTTCCAAAAAAGAAGGTGGCTAGTATTAAATAAAACATGCCGAGGATTCTGAGAACACAACTGAAAAACGGAGAATGGGCCCAGACAATGCTAGACAGCGCAGCAGAAGTGACCATAGCTCGCAAGATCCTGATGAACCTTCTGGAGGCAGTGGACACGAATGAATACATTCATGTGGAAACTGCAGACACCAGAGTTAGCGTGCCTCATAAAATATACGAAATAACATTACGTATAGAAGGGGACAAAACTAGGAAAATAAGAGGTCTCTTTTGGGAGAACCTATCTAAAGGCTATGATATCCTGCTAGCAGAGAAAGACTGGCCACCAGAGTTTGTCAGGGAGTGCCCACATGGCGAAGAAATGATTATGCCTGCCTTCTCAAATCACATTCCAATTCATAAAAAATACACATATGCTAGAAAATGGGCAGTGGCCCATTATATAAAAATCATGTAGGATGGGATGAGGATTCTCCTCACCATAAAATACAGTTAAAAAATCAACCTACTGCACAGAGGCAAAAAAAAATCTGACTGCGGTTCAAACTGCTGTAGCAAAATAAATAGCCCTAGCCCAAGGGAAGAACATATCTGTTTTAACAGCAGTATCAGCCCTTGAAGCAGTAACAAGACCACGCATTCCGAATGCTAAAGCTTTAGATCCTAAATGGATACAATGGGAAAATTCTCTTGCTGTAACAGACGTGAAACACGCATTTGATCCAAAAATGAAAAAACTAGAGGATCTGGAATACGAACATGAATACCCTCTGCCAATCAAAATTCTGCCTCTCGAACAATACACCTGTGTAATATACACGGACAGATTTACACAACACTACGTTGTGAAAAAACAAATTTACAATGCAGCATGCCCGATTGTTAAAGACCGATGGTCACTAAAACTGAATCACTCAGAAACTGTACAGCTCAGCGAGCTGAAATAAGATCTTTAAAGATGGCGCTTGAAAATGCCAATCGCAAATTCCCAACACTAATAGTGTGTGATTCGCATTACTGCGTACAATCTTACAATAAATACTTGCAGAACTGGGTTCAAAACGGCTTCAAAGATGAGACAGGTGCCACAATAAAGCATAAAAAGCTTTGGGAACAAGTGGTTCTTTTACAGAAAGAACTTCAAAAGACTCACGTGATACATACACTGAGTCATCAACGTGATGGCATTCACGTTGCAGGGAATTCATTGGCTATCAGAGCCACAGCGGCAGCTGTCAAACCAGCTTCCGTAGCTACAAAAAAGCGTTCTAAAAAACAAATAGACGGTGAAACGCTACTAGCAGTAAAAGCCTCAATGGAAGGCAACTATGCGGCGTTACCTCTAAATTATCCACTCGGAAATACATACATAATTGATGCGAACTCCGTTCCTTTTGCTGAAATCCCTGGAGTGGGGGACAGAGTAATTCCAAACACGAACCGGAGAGCTTACTTGATTCAAGAAGCACACATGGGAATGGGTCTGCGGCACCAAGACATCTTGAAATCTCTAATAGAATTGCAATCACAATACTGGTGGCTGGGGATGAGTGTGCAAATTTATAACTTTGCAATGAATTGTCAGGATTGCAACAGAGATCGCAGTTGTGAACCGGACCAGACACCAGCCCAGACACCTCTATTAGAAAGCATTAGGCTATCTATACGCAGATGTCCAGACGGAAAAATGCGATCCCATAAATATTAAGACGAGATTCATTTAGATGAGGCCCCAGCGCACGGCTGATGCCAAAACTGTTATAAAAGATTTGCGAGTCTTTATCGACACATACGCAATTGGCATGCTACATTCTGACCAGGGTCCTGCGTTTAGCTCTCGAGCTTACAACGAGGCCATGACCGGCATGGGCATAGCATTGCGGTACTCTAGTCCATTCCATCTCGAGGGAAATGCGGTAGTGGAGAGAAAAAACCGTGACATAAAGCAATCTATAACAGCGAGGGTATTAGGTTTGGGTGACGGGTGGGTCAAACATCTAATAAGTGTCCAACGTAGTCTTAATAATCTGCCAAGAAATTCTCTAGGAGGTATCACTCCCTATGAACTTTTGTTCGGTACTAGAATGATCATTCATGACCTCGATTGTCAGACTTCAGTGGTGAAACAAAAAACTTTTAATATCAAAGATCGTTTGGCTGTCTTTCAGGACTTAAATGAAACAAGAAGAAGTCTAAGTAACATAAAGCTAAAGCCAACGGCCACTGAAGAAAAACCACCTGTCCCAGCAAGACTTGTCTGGATTCCAAAGATTGGGGATCTGGTCAGAGAAAAGATCGCGGTAAAGAAGGAATTTGGGCCTTCTTACAGAAATACAGTACCTGTCTTAGCTGTCAGCGGAACAAGATCAGTAGTACTACCGCCCCTTGCTGGTAAAAAGGAGAACAGAGTTGTATCAATCGACCTGGTAAAACCACAATCATGTGGCCAATAATAAGTAGTGGCCCAGTGGACTCCCAAGAAGTAGCAGAAGATCAAACCTTGCTACAATCCAAGAGGTTCAAACTGAAAGACTAATCACTTTGATAAACCTGCAGTGAATAAAAAAGGACAATGCAACAAAGCCATGGAACTTGTGCCTCTTGAAACCCAAATTGCAACAGTTCGTCAAGAAACACCCTTTCTACAATGATGTAGCATCTGAATGTACATATCCAAAGATAAATGAAAATCTGGAAGCAATTCGAACAATTGACAGAACTGCATCTGGCTACTTCATCAATTTCGATGACTTTTCTGATGATCCAAGTGAACATGAAGAAACGCCAGCAACTAAAACTCTCAAAGAAAAAATAACTGAACTCTTTCATCAACTTGGAGAAACATATCTGATTTCACCATGGACTGAAATATGGATTGTGTTAGGTGTACTTTTCCTCCTACTCTGGCTCATTTTGGTTTTTAGCTTGGGAAAATTCATTGATGGAAAATATAGTACAATGGACACAGCAAGTCAGAACATCAACTTGGTCCTAAAACCTCACAGATCTTCTCACATTGAAAAAAGAGAACTATCATCAGTAAACATCACAGCCATCCCTATACCTGGTGGTGTAGCATAGGACGCAACTGATTACGAAATCTATAGCCCGATTGAACTCTTGAGATATCCACATCAGTTCAAGGTTTCATTAAGTGACTTTGTGACACCAAGTACTTTCTCTGATGATTGGGATGTTGAAAATAATAATAATATGATGTCAGATTTAGAAAAGTCAAAAAAAAATTACAAAACATGATTATTTACAAGGTTCATCAAATTATGAAGAAATGTATTGCTTTAATCATTATGGGCATCACTATTTGCATAAATCTGCTAATCCTAGAAATGTTTTTACTTATAATCAATGGGAACATTGTCCAACACCGCCAAAAGGCAGTTTGTAATTTTTTTATGAGAAATTCCCATACTTCTCAGGGTTTAATAACACTGATCCAGAAACGTTTTATTTTAAAATGTTAAATAAGACAGGAATGAAAAACATGTTGAAAAATACTAAATTGATTTATTCAGAAAAATGTTATGAAAAAATGTCTACATTTGGTTTTGAATTTTGGAAAAACAACATTGAAACAAAAACCATTTGGGGTCCAACGAATGGCAGGTACAAGGTCTAGAAGCATTATTTAGAGCCTGCATGATCCCAGAACAGATAATGTTCCTGAATGACACCATTCAACAAACAACCTGTCTTGGCCTAGCCAAGATAAAAGACTTAAACAAACCGTCTATTCCAAAGCCCATACCTGATAGTAATAGCACTACAGATGTGGAGATAGACGTATCCCATATTTTACACCATAACAGAACAGATCATGATTAGAAAAAATGGTTGATCTGGCCCACAGACACTAATAATTGTCAAGATAGATTCCTGAACAAAAGACAGGGGTTCAAACAGAATAGGCCAGACCCAAGATATTCCCAGAGACACCAACCAGGGATAGTCACAACATACAGTGTAGGAAAGCTATGCCTCGAATGGTTACAGAAATCCACACTGCCTGAAATTAAGCAACACTTGACTTTACTTAAAGAAGGTGCTGACTTGCGAGATTTCATTTTGGGACCTCGCAACCAGCGTCAAAAACGTTTCATATACGCCGGTATACAACAAAGCTTGGAAAGTAATGCAAATTGAAACTGCGGAAAAAATACGAGAAATTGATCGTATTCATTTGGAAAAATCACTGTCTGTAGTGGACAATGGGTTAACGACTCTGTCCCCCAGAATTTATTCACTGGACATCATTGTATCATCTGCTATTGATATAATAGAACAGGATATGCTAATGTTGCAACATGGCCAGTCCCAATTACGTTCTATTGTACAGTTAGGCTGGATGTTACAAAACCTCCGTTCAGGCTACGTGCCATGGTGTCTAATCAACAAAACGTCATTATTTTCTATCTTTAACCTTACAGATAAACAAATCTCTTTGGCACAAAAAGGAGCAGATTATGCGGTGCTAAGCATTGAAAAACTAGAAAAAATACCATTGACAATGTCAGAACGACCTGTCATTGAATTGATAATACATGGTACAATTACAATTCCGATAACAACTTTTCAGTTTCAATATTGCCAAAAGTATATACCAGCAGGCCTGTATGAAAGGTTGGATAAAGGATACATCAAGTCAACCTGGAATTTACCTTATACACATAGATGCTATAGTGAAGGGAAAAAAAGAGGTATTTCTTAGTGGCAACAACTGTAAAAAATCACTAAGCGGTACACTTCTGTGTCAAGGTATTAACTTGCATGGAGCCTGCGACGGTTCATCAAATAACCTTTCATGTCACTTGCACGGCACTCCTGCAACACAGATAGAGCCTTTTTTCCGACAGCTTTCCAACTGCAGCTACGTTATAATAATTGACCACAGCTGTTGTGGCATGGTGTCAGGAATAGCCCATCACGTGAGCGTTACTTCCAGGGTCATTTGCTGTATGAAAGTATTGTATCCAAACAGCAAACCAGAAAAGGAGGCAGCAATATGGCCTTCTCTGAATATCTCTTCTATTCGAATTGATACTTTAAGCAGAATGATGTGGTTCTGAAAATTCTGGACTCGTGTAATAAACTTTGCCGCAGTATGACGATTTTGGTATCAAAAGACCGAGAATGGCCAGTACACTATGTACAAGCATTTTCGTCATATTCCAGTAACGATTTCACCTGGAAATCGTCATTTTCGTCCTGAACCCTTAGCTTCCATTTTGTGTACGGCAGCCATTTTGTGAGTTGCCCTCACATAGGCTTATAATACAGCCAAATTCGATTCCAGAGGACACGTACACCTTAATTGACTTCTCTTTGACCTGGGCAAGCTGAAACCATTGCCCCAGGCCGAACCTGCCCGGCCAGTTCCTTTCCCAGTGGCCGAGCGAGATAGCATCAAGGCACAACATGCCATAAACCTTTTCATCGCACACACACCCTGCCTAAACCTTGCTCACACCAATCCCCGATTCTTTACACATGTCTTGTTTTATGAGGAGGAGGTGCCCGTTTTATTGGGGGTACACCGATATCTGATGAAAATGTTGGGCCTTGCCGGGTAATTTGTTGTGGGCTGGACAAACTGAAATATGGGCTTGTCATCATGACTCTGCTTTTTCTTTGTAGTGGAAATATGTGAATGGTCAACAGTAATGCCAAGAATGTTTGCCTAAAGCTTAATATTTCGTATAAAAAGAGAAGCCTGGCTTTGTAAGATTGAGCAGTCTCCTGAGAATATACACACCGTGCTGTTGTACTTCTAGGACACCTGTTACTTAGTTGCAGCCAATAAATTCGATCTTTGACTTCACCTAGAAGACTCTGAGTTTCTGTGTCTAAATCAGGAAAGTACTCGAAGTCTTAGGGTGTACCCTGACACCGCTGGGTTACCGGTTCGGTATCGGTTCTGAAAAACCCAGTACCTCAGCTGGCGCCCAACGTGGGGCGATACCAACGGTACCGGTCCAAGCCAGAGGTTCGTGAGGAGCTTTGTGTGAAAGTTCTGGAAGAAGGCCGCCACTTCATCGACCCCTGCATGTCGACGTGGTCCGAAAGTCTTTGCTGCGAGGTTCCCCACTTCCCGACAGCTACGAAGGACTGCTGCCCTGGCTATCACCCTGATTTGGACCCTTGATGTTTGGTAGAGCGAAACGATAGACGAGTCTTCTGGTCAAGTCATCGAGATCTCAGTTAAGTATAAGTGGAGTGTCTCCCAGTCCTTAGTTGGTTCTTAGTTTGGTATCCCTTTGGGATCTTTGATTTGGAACTTGCAAGTACCAAAGCCGAAGGACTCATGTATTCACGAGAATATCGTATTCGATAATCCTTTGAAGTTTGAAGCTAGACTAGTGAGCGAAGATGCCTGGTCTTAGCAGACTTGGAAACTTGTTTTGTTGTGGTAATAATAGGGATTCCCGATTGGAGGACTCGTGTCCGGTTCCTCCGATTGGAACTCCAACTTATGAATTGTATGTGAAACATGGAGTAGGCCCCATCACATATAATGAAGTATGGATCAGATACACCAGAAAAGATGGTGTTTTAAAATGGCCCCAATATGGTAGCTTTGACACGGAAATCCTAGATAATCTAGAAGTTAAACTTTTGAAGAAGAAAGCCCGTCCGGCGATGTTTGACTCTTTCCGCCTATGGCAGTAAGGAAGCCAAACAGAAAGAAATTAAATTAGAGAAGAAAAATAAGAGAGAAAGGAGTATTTCGATAATGCAAGCTGCTATGCAGTATAAAGATAACGAAGAGGAACAGATGAGTGAGCAGTTGCACAGGCAACGTAAAATGGTAACCGATAAATGTTATCCGGTTTTGCCGCCTCTTCAGCAAGATGCAGCAAAAGACCATGAAAAAGATCCTCTAATGTCGCATTTGCTAAGTTCGCCACCCCCTTATGCACAGAATGCTACGGCACCTCCGCAACCTTTAGCTGCACAACCTTTGGTTGTATTGCCTCCTGCTCCTCCTCCACAGCCACCAGCTGTTCTCCAGCTGGCTCCTGCTCCTCCGGTGCAGCCTCCTCAAGGGCAACCGGCTTTGACATCTGCTCTGCCTTTACTTCCTACAATTTTGACTACTATAATGACTACCACTCCTGGTACTCCTTCTGACACTGCCTCTGCGTCTGCCTTGCCTCACCCTGCTTTTCCACTTGTCTTTCATCGACTTCTCCTTCTGTCCGATAGAGAGTGGCTAGTACTGTTACCAGTCTCCTATATCCTCTCTTTGGTGCAACAAGTGTAACTCCTGACACAGAGCGTAAGCAGTTGCGTAGCCAACTGCCTGATTCTAGGGAGAAGGAAACGTTGAATTACTTGGCACATAGATGGATGACCGAACCGACTAAATATGACCTAGAGTCTGTTATGGATGTCTTCCATCAGTGGGAAGAACCGAAGCAGAGATACTTTTTGAGAAAATGTGTACTTTCCTTTGTGAGGATAGAGAGGAGAATGATTTGGAGCCCATTCCGCCGGAGTCTTGTAAGGTTCGAGTTTGGGAAAGGTGCAATTGTGGGTTCAGATGTTAAGAAAGCAGTTGCGACATTGTTGTCGCTTAGGACTGAAGGTGTTTCTAGGTCATTGTTTGAGTCTGATTCCTCTGTTAAAAAGAAGGTGAGACAATACCCAATGAGAGAAGTTCCTCCGGTATGGATGGAAGCAATTCAGGCTGATGCCGCTCTTCATATTGATGCTGAACCAGCACATTTTCAGCGTGTCTGGGTACATGTTCCATGGAAGCGAGCTGAAGTTTTGGCCCTTAAGCAGACATTACCTGATCCCCGTAAAAATCCTGCAGGGTATTACAAGGAATTGTCACAGACTGCAGGGTCATGCATCATGAATTTAGCGGATATAGACATGTTGTTTGGGAATGTTGTTCCACAGCCTTTATGGGGAAAGATTCGTCATGCAGATCATGGTCAGTAGTTAGGTGACTCATGGGCTAATATTACGGCTGCAGATGGCCGACAAGTTGGTGGTGCTAAACCTGAGCCTTTAGTAGCAGAACTTCCTGGCAAGATCATTGATTACAAGACTTTAATGCCTGCCATGCGAGTAAATTGGGATAAATTGTCTGCGTGTAAGCAGAAGAAAGATGAAATGGTGTCTGATTTCTTCACCAGGTTTGAAGAGACGTTTGTCGACCACAGTGGTCAAGATATAAGTACAGAAGGTGGCCAGCGATTGTTCGTCGATAAATTTGTGCACAATCTGCTTCCCGAGTTGTGTAAAAAGTTGAAAGATTCAGAGAGTTCTTGGGCAGTTTCCTCTTCAGCGCAGATATTGGCTACTGCACAGTACTACGAAAATAGAGACAAAGATGAGAATGATAGAGCAGAGAAGAAAACTAAAGAGTTGAAAACAAAGGTTCTGTTACAGCAAGCGTACCCGCCACGTGGTGGTCAAAATAGTGGTGCTCAGAGTAACTATCAGAATAACTATCAGCAGCCTCAACAGTTTCAGAGGAACTCGCAAAGAGTTGAGTATACTCAACCACGTGTCCCTGTAGGTCCCAACCAGTGTTCGTATTGTAAGGAAGAGGGTCATTTCAAGTATAGTTGCCCTATTTTGTTACAGCGCGCAAATGGTGTTTCTGGCTCAAGAGGTCGAGGTGTTCAACAAGCACCTAGAGGTAGAGGACGTGGAAATTTCCCCCAGAACGCTCGTTCCCTTCTGCCTCAAAATTCAATGAATAGTTTTGATCAGCAGAATAACGCGTCTGGTAGGACGGCTCAGTACTATGCTGATGATTACTATGCAGAAGATGAGCATGTGGAAAGTAATGAGTGCTAGGACAGCCATAGACAAAGAGAGGGAGTTGTTTCAGTTCCAGTAGATCAGAGTGGACCTTACGTTGAGGTGATTACATCAGGTGTGTCAGAACCTTTTCTGTTGGATACTGGTGCTACAAAGAGTTCTATTATGCACTCCAACCTTGTCTGGCGAAACGAATGTATCAGTAGGTTTTTCCGGCGCCCCGGTTAGAAACCCAGTTTCTAGTCCTATGTCTCTTTCTGTTGGTCCTTGTGAATTCGAAGCACCCCTTATTCTGACAACAGGTTGTGGTGAAAACGTGTTAGGATTGGATCTGTTAAAAAGATTGTATGCGACTTTGTACTGTTCTCCTTCGGGAGTACAACTTACACTGGGAAAGAAAGTGGTTTCTCCAATGTATTTGTCAAGGGATAAACTCCCGACAGAATTGTCGTTTCTTCCTGATATTCTTTGGGCTACTGGTCCTAATGATGTGGGTCTTTTGGAAATACCACCATATGTTGTAACATTGAAAGCCAATGTTAAAATGCCACGCATTCCCCAATATAAAATTTCTAGTGAAGGTGAAAAAGCTTTACTAGCGATCATTTATGATCTGATTGAAAAAGATGTAATTGAAGAGACAAGAGGCAACGTTTGCAATAGTCCTGTTCTGCCTGTTTTGAAACGAACTGACCCTTCCCAGCCACCTGTTTACAGATTTGTGATTGATCTTAGAGAGGTGAATAAAATAGTTGTGCCACAATTTCCAGTTGTTCCTGAAATTACTGCCCTATTGACTATGATTCCAGCTTCTGCCACCTGGTTCTCGGTGATTGACTTGAAGAAGGCTTTCTTCAGCATCCCGATTGCTGAGGAGAGTAGGGATATTTTTGGCTTCAGTTTAGGAGGTCGAAGCTTCCGCTTTAAACACGCTCCCCAGGGCTACTGTGAAAGTCCATCAATATATAGTCAAGCTTTAAAAACACAGCTTGATACGATTGTTTTACCTGATGGCGCTACCCTCATTCAGTATGTAGATGATTTGCTTGTTGCTGCAGATACTGAGAAAATCTGTAAAGAAGCCACGTTGTCATTGTTGCGTCATTTGTGTGAGTTGCATCACAAAGTGTCTCTCTCAAAATTGCAATATTGTCGACAAGAAGTGACCTACTTAGGTCATCTCTTATCGAAGGAGGGAAGGAAACTGACCCCAGAAAGAATTCAGGCAATAGCGAAATTGAGTGTGCCAAGAACACAGAGAGAAGTGCGTGCTTTCTTGGGCATTACATCATATTGCAGGCAATGGATACCACATTTTTCCTTGCTGGCCAAACCTTTGGTGGCATTAACTTGTAAAGATACACCGAATCCCGTCCCATGGTCTGAAGAGTGTCAGAAAAGTTTTTCCGAATTGCGCAATGCATTATGTTCGGCTCCTGTGTTGGGTATCCCCAACTACAGTAAGCCCTTTACATTGTATGTCCATGAGAAAGAGGTTGTGCATTATCAGTATTGACACAGTTGTTTGGAGACAAGCAGCGTCCATGCGCATATTTTTTGTCGACTTTGGACCCGGTAGCTAAAGCATTGCCGAGTTGTTTAAGAGCCACAGCAGCAGCAGCTGTTTCTATTCGACAGTCTGCTGGGTTAGTGATGAATAACACATTGATTGTGATGGTTCCACATGCAGTGGACACGTTGTTAAACAGAACCAAGACACAGCACTTAACTAGTGCTCGATTGTCAGGTTACGAGTTGACATTGTTAGCGAGCCATGTGCATATAAAAAGATGCAACACACTTAACCCAGCTACGTCGTTGCCGATTGTAGAGGAATTAGATGATTCAGAACAGCATGATTGTTTTCTTAGATCAGAAGAAGAAACGAAAGGGAGAATAGACCTCCAGGATACTCCCCTTGCAAAGTGTGATGGTACCTTTTGGGTGGATGGTTCATGCTTCAAGCTTCCGAATGGTGATACGACTTCAGCATATGCTGTCACGACTTTACATACAATTGTTGAAGCTGCATGTATCCCACATAATTCAGCTCAAGCAGCAGAATTGATTGCACTTACGAGAGCATGTGTGTTGTCGAAAGGAATGAAAGTGACTATCTATACCGACAGCCAGTATGCATTTGGTGTGGCTCACAGTTTTGGACGATTGTGGAAAGAACGTGGGTTCCTGACTTCGCATGGAGCTAAGATTCAGCATGGTCAGTTGGTGAATGAGCTTCTGGAGTCACTGACTTTGCCGTTGCAAGTTGCGATTGTGAAATGTAGCGCACACAAGAAGGTGACTGATGATGTTGGTTGTGGAAATGCATTTGCTGATGAAATCGCAAAAGAAACAGCGAGGAATGTGATGAGCCGAATGTATGTTGCAGGCCCTGCAAGATGGGTTGGTGACGTTGCAATGTGTGAAGACACGATAGAGAGTGTGAAATCTATTCAAGCTGAAGCTACAGAGAAAGAGTTGAGTGTGTCGAGAGAAAGTACGGGTAAATTCGATGCCAATGGTTATTGGATTGAATTGTCAGAGCATCAGAGATGGTTGCTACCCGATGCGTATGTGCTTGCAGTGGTTACAATGGCTCATGGAATGGCTCATATCAGTGTGAAAGGGATTTGCAAGTTGTTGGCTCCAGTATGGCAAAATGCTGGATTTCCTAAGTGTGCAGAAAATGTGGTCAAGAATTGCATGGTGTGTCTGAAATACAATCCTGGTAGGGGAACCCCAACTCCAGCTGGTCATTTTGCGCCTCCTACGTATCCGTTCGAGGTTTTGCAGCTAGATTTCATCCATATGGAGAGGTGCAACAATTTAAAATACGTACTCGTTGTTGTTTGTGCCTTTTCAAGATGGGTGGAAGCCTACCCCCTAAAAGACAACACTGCCTTATCCACAGCTAAAGCCCTTGTGAAAGAGTTTTTCCCTAGGTTTGGAATGCCGAGAATGGTCTGGAGTGACAATGGGAGTGAATTTGTGGGTCGAGTGATGAAGAAAGTATGTGAAGGGCTAGGCATTCATCAGAAATTTCACGCTGCAAATCACCCCCAATCAGCTGGACTAGTAGAATGCTACAATGGCACGCTAAAGTTAAAATTGGCCAAAATTCAAGCGAGCTCTGGTCCTATATGGCCTGACACTCTACCCTTAGCACTCCTATCAACAAGAATGACTGTCCATTCGCGAGTGGGACTTAGTCCATATGAGATAGTTTTCGGCTACCCAGCCAACATATGGGGAGTGCGAAGGCCCACAAAATTTAGTGAAATCGAACACCCTGTTTTGCTTGACTATTTGTACGAATTGATGGCTAAATTGCGTGTTTTACACCAACAGGTGCATGATACACTGCCTCAGGTCTCTGAAGCTCCAGGACATCAGATCGTTCCTGGATCCTGGGTGCTGGTAAAGAACTTTCAGCGAACAAAGAACCACCAGCCCAGGTGGACCGGCCCACACCTCGTCCTTCTTTCAACGAGATCAGCTGTTCGAGTGGAAGGAAAGAAGCACTGGATCCACGGTGTACATTGCAAGAGGGTGCCTTTGCCTCTGCCGTACGACCGGTGGGTCCAGGAGGGTGTCGCCGACTCAGAGACTGAAACTGTGCCTCGTTTTCTGCCTTTCAGTGATGCACGTATAAAAGGAACAATTTCTGAGAAAGAAAGTGACAAGCTCTTGCAAGCAGCTGTGCCGCTGTCAATTCGATTGAACACTACTGAGCCTGACCTCTTGTTTCAAGATCAAGCAATACCTGGAAAGCAAAGATACAATCTGAGGCCGAGAACTATGAACTAATACAATTGTCTTTCTAAGAACTATTTTTGAAAGTGCAGCTCTCCCATCTGAGAAACTTTTTTATTTTTGTTTTTCAAACCACCATCCGGGTTCCGCTGTAGGGTCGTGGTTGCCCAAAGTCTTTGGGGTGCAGCTGAAGACGTTAGGTCGACAGTTCTTGTTGGTCTAAGGGAGTTGCCCTGGACTGACAGAAGCATTCCTTAGCATAGAACACCCAACCATCGCGAGCAGCATATTATAGAGGATGGAGTTTTTCGAGATGGAGAGATCCGCCAAGGAAACAAACTTTAAAAGCAGAATATGTAAAATGATGACCAAGAAAAGCTTTTTGATATTGTGCATTTTCATGTTATTCAGTGTAATGACGTTCTTAATAGGATATGTTTTATTCTCTTTTCAAGTGACATTTGCACCCACTACATCGCCCATACCTCCTCCTTCTACTGTTTCCCCACACTCTTTTCAACCTCTCCCTGAACATGAATCCGCTAGGAGACTAGAGTTTATTAATAACTCCTTCGTTCAGCTTTTGCACCAACACCAACTAGTAATGAACACGACTAACTGTTGGGTGTGTGGTCTTATGCCTCACACAACGGATAAAGGTATTCCCTATCTGGTCCTGCCATTCAGCCACAATGGTTCTGTGTGGGCATACAGAACAATGTTCATCCATGCACATGAAGTCTACCCCCTACGTTCTGTAACAGACAATCCTAAGAATAGTGCTCTAGTTAAGGGTATAGTAGACATGATTAAGGAAGATATTTCCTACGAGACTATCCCTAGAGATGAGACACTAGTATACATAGGATGGAACGTAACCGGATATGGAGCTACTCTGAGTGAGAAACAGCAAGCTAAGAGATCTTCCCCGATTTGGATTGTACCCCATCAGGGTCACCTGTGTCTGCAAGGTACTGGCAAGAATCCCAGAGCTTAGTTAGGGAAGAGTATCTGTACTAAAACATATGTTTTTGCAGCCCAGACTTCCCCTTCGTTCTTAGCAGCTAAGGGTACCTATTTCATCTGCCATGATAGAGTCTATACATGGTTGCCCCCTACTTTTCGGGCACATGTTTTCTTTTGTTCCTGCTGCCTCCCACCTACACAGCTGCGGCAGATTACCATAAGACAAGGATAGTTAGAGGTGTCTTCAGTAAAGAAGACACTGCAGGACAAGAATTTGGTGACTTCGTAAAGGGTTTTCTGCCGTTCTGGGGACCCATGGTTAACAGCAGGAACATAAGGCAATTGACAAGGGTGGTTGAATCCACCGTAGTTGAAACTGCCGGTGCCCTTAGTAACTTGACTGCTGAGCTCCAGTCGGATCGTCTCATGACCCTTCAGAACAGGGTCGCATTAGATGTCATACTTGCAGACTGAGGTGGGGTATGTAAATTGATCCAATCGAGTTGCTGTGTTTTTATTCCAGATAACGCTCCAACAGTGTACCAGGCCATCTCCAAACTACATAAGATTTCTGAATCTATTCATGTGGATAAAGGAGATTGGTCATTAATGGGATGGTTCTGGGAACTGATATCCACCTGGGGATGGAAAATTCTGATGGTCATTGGGATGGTCTTAGCCATTCTTTTCCTGTTCTGTCTGTGCGTGCAGTGTGCTCCTGCAATATGTGGCCTCTGTGCTACATCATGTGTAAGGAAACCTGTATCAAGAGACGAGCTAAGTACTAGGATGATGTTACAGCAACATCTCTATGACTTTAGGAATATAGACCTGGACTCAGATTAGCATAAGGATAGGTTAATTGCCTATGTAAGGGCAAAAGGAGGGTTTGTGGTTCTGAAAATTCTGGACTCGTGTAATAAACTTTGCCGCAGTATGACGATTTTGGTATCAAAAGACCGAGAATGGCCAGTACACTATGTACAAGCATTTTCGTCATATTCCTGTAACGATTTCACCTCGAAATCGTCATTTTCGTCCTGAACCCTTGGCTTCCATTTTGTGTACGGCAGCCATTTTGTGAGTTGCCCTCACATAGGCTTATAATACAGCCAAATTCGATTCCAGAGGACACGTACACCTTAATTGACTTCTCTTTGACCTGGGCAAGCTGAAACTATTGCCCCAGGCCGAACCTGCCCGGCCAGTTCCTTTCCCAGTGGCCGAGCGAGATAGCATCAAGGCACAACATGCCATAAACCTTTTCATCACACACACACCCTGCCTAAACCTTGCTCACACCTGTCCCTGATTCTTTACACATGTCTTGTTTTATGAGGAGGAGGTGCCCGTTTTATTGGTATCTGATGAAAATGTTGGGCCTTGCCGGGCAATTTGTTGTAGGCTGGACAAACTGAAATATGGGCTTGTCATAATGACTCTGCTTTTTCTTTGTAGTGGAAATATGTGAATGGTCAACAGTAATGCCAAGAATGTTTGCCTAAAGCTTAATATTTCGTATAAAAAGAGAAGTCTGGCTTTGTAAGATTGAGCAGTCTCCTGAGAATATACACACCGTGCTGAAGTACTTCTAGGACGCCTGTTACTTGGTTGCAGCCAATAAATTCGATTTTTGACTTCACCTTGAAGACTCTGAGTTTCTGTGTCTAAATCAGGAAAGTACTCGAGGTCTTAGGGTGTACCCTGACACCGCTGGGTTACCAGTTCGGTACCGGTTCTGAAAAACCCAGTACCTCAATGAAGTATATTCTTTTACAGACAACTGTGCATTTAACCTCGTCTAGAGAAACGTATGATCTGCAAGTTGCAAGGACAGCGGCAGAGATACATACACTATTATCGACAAATTTCCCCGTGCATTTCGTAGAAATGTTAGGTCAAATCTTAAACATGTGAGATACCAGTGGCATCGCACATGTATTTAAGACAATTTTTTCGGGACTATTAGCACCCTTTGAAGCAGTCCTGAATTTCGTGCACTCTGTGTTCGGCGGCCTGCCTCTCATCTTGGGACTCGTAGCAGGAATTTTATTTTTGTTCCTTCTGCTCCGATATGGCAAGTCAAGTCACAGACAAAACGCAGGCAACAATGGAAGAAACGATCCTAGCGATGAGATACCGAGAAAGGATTACTAAGGTCCTCGGCTTGGCGAAGCTAAGAGATCTGAATGCTACCTGGTTTCTTTCATTCAGACCAATCTGGCAAGATGGCATCTTACCTGTTCTACGATGTCTGCTATCCGGAGAAGAATGCGTGTTGGACGTCTGTCTTACACTACCATCAGCAGTACCTATGGATATCGATACTTTGCTTGGTTCGGTAACGGCTCATGCAACGTGTTGTCCCCAGCGGCTACCTATTCTGATGACGGCATTCGTTGAGACCTCACCATTACGATTAGGTGGCGGTGAGGTACGAGATGAAAGTGGCACACTGGTACAACCATCTGTGAGCATTACTGATCCGGACATCGATGAAGGTAATGAGTCTCACATTTGCACTATTTCTACTTTTTAAGATTTGGTCCAACTTTCACCTACTGTTGTAGACGGATTATTTGCCAGCCTATCTGAACTTATGTTCTCCCCTAGCAACGAGAATAACTTTTAAAACAAAGCATGAGCACACAGCGTTCCCTGAACTCTGAATTCGGCCTTCAGTTTGGATAAACAAAACTTCTGAAAACATTTTGAACTATTTTTCTTCCCTGAAAGCGAAATTATTTTTTCCCGTTTCCAAAATATTTACCTTTTTTTGGCACATGATACTCTGCTTGAAGTAGAACTATTCTTAGTGAACAGAATTTCTATATTTATAATCTCTAGAGATAATATTTTGACTAAGCCTCTAGCACATGTACAGTCTTGTATAAAGATGTGATGAAATGGTCTCGACCTTCTCTTCTGTATTAAGAGCCATTTCATAAATGTAATTTTCGCAAATCATTCAGCCAACGTACCATATATGCATTATCTGAATGTTACCACTGCTTGAAAATCGTACAGTATAATACTCATTTTTCGTATATATACCATTTCAAATGCATTTTATGTATTTTGGGGTGGGTTGGAAAACACATGCATCGTTATATGTTTAGTATTGCTTAGTATTTAGTAATGTTGGACATTGTACGTGGAGTGGGTGTTGTGAATGTATCTGGGACCCTATTTAAATATTCCCGATTTATGCCCTTATGTGGTTATAACAAATCATATCCTTATAAAGGCATAAGAATCATATCCATATTTAGTCATAGCCAATGCAGTCCAAATACGGCAAGGCTACTCCCATAGACTCCTATAAGTACAACGCGTTCTTTAAGCAAACCAAGCCTCCAGCAGCCCAGGAATTCCCCCTGCTTCTGTTTTGATTTGTCCAAGAACTCCTGGAATCCTGAAAGAACTGTAAGTTCTTAGTACGTCTTATGTGCAACCTTACGTCAAACTCGGCACCTTCCAGGTATAAATATACCAACAGCTGCCCTAGCAAACACACGGTGGTATGGAGCAGATCGGCTATCTACTTACCCGACACCCTGCTGTAACGAGTGCCGAAGGAAGCCGACCCTCCCATTGATGCACTGAGAGAGACGCTGCCTTTTCTCCTGCCGAGAAATCCAGCTCCAGTGTTTCCCATCACCCTTGCGGGTTACTGGGAGATCGAGTCCTGAGAAAGAGATACAAGACCTCCTTCATTCTATAACCAAGGTATGGAGCTGATTAGATCCTTAGAGAATTCATGATTCAGATTCTTGGCAAAAACTATCTTAACTTAAACTGCAGCTCACTTACTCCTTCCCACGTACTAGGCTTCGGTTAGGTACACCGGGGTAGGTGTATTTTAGAAACACCAGTTGAGTACGTTTAGTCAACTTTTTTCAATGTATGTATTTTATCCGTTTTAAGTATCTCATGGCTCAGAAACCATATAAATGCTTTTACAGTATTATTTCATAATATTCCTTTTACTGTACGCACTTTACTTTATGACAAGTATTGCAATTGTGGCAATTCACTTCTCTTGCATGAGAAAGAAGACTGCTCAATAAATAACCACTTTTATTGAAAACGCCCGTCTCTCTATTTCTCTGCACTCCTGGTGAAACTAAGCATGCACGATTGACTGAGTGAAATAGCTGTCTATTGTTTCCGCGACTCTGGAGATATGCTCCTTATTCTGGAGGGAGCAAAGTTGTCATGTTTATGCGGTTGTCAGAAACTAATCCCTTCTTGTCTATTCAGGAAAGTTAACACCTTCTTGTTTACTCGAGAAAGTTTCTAGTGACCTTTGAGCTAGCTGGCATTCACAATTAAGTCTAACATATTCAATAGAGACCTAGTCGACCTCAGTCCTATTTCTAAACTATCATTTATGTTATTCCAATGCGCAGAGCCTATTGGGAATATAGGAACTACACTACAATTGAGCAAGCCCAAAAGAGAGGACTCAACACCCCTAGTGGGGCACTTCTGGAAACAAATTCCAAACAAGAAGCTAACCCCCTCATTTGTATGAGAACATACAATTCTTCGTCGAATTACTTGAAAAACATGATAAACAAACACTTTTGAATCCTCACATCCAATTGGCTGACCTTGGATAAACTTCTCTTGTTGTTCAAATGGAACAGGAGTATTAAAGGTGGACTGGTTCAGGGCAATAAGTGAAAACACTCACCGGAGAGACAAAAAATTCTATGTGGTCTTTACTCTGTGTCTGGATATTTCCCATGTGGCACCTGTTCAGTGTGCCCCCTTACCACACAAACAAAGCAAATTGATCTACACCTCCAAACACCGTGGGAACAGAGAATCCATACAAAATGTTAGAGCAGTAATGTGATTACCTGTCCTTGTGGTCCCTGATACATAGGGACAACAGCCAGGAAAATCATGATCAAAATCAGCAAACACAGAAGCACAATACAGTGCCAAAAATTAAACTAAACAAGCAGCCTACTATCTAGAGAAGGCACATACTAACCACAATTTAAGGTGGTTCATTATAGAGGAATTAAACGTTTACATCATTGGAAAAGAACAATGATGGGTGTACAGAAGGAAAACAGACAAATTAGGACTTAATGACAAAATTCCATGGAACCATCTTGTCCTCCGTTAGCCCACTAAATAAAATCTGAAAATGGAACCTATTAACGAAACTCTAACCTTAAAAATACTGGATTGAACATTCAGAGATATATAGAGAACCACGTAGAATACCCCTTGTTCCAGGTAAACAATCATATGGGGAGCAGAAACATAGTGCCTGCATGACAAACTCATGTCAAAAAAGATTGACACCACTTTGGCTTTCAAAAAAATAAATGTTTTTTTCATTAACCAACCTAAAAAACTACTTCATAAAGTGTATGAAGTAGTTTTTATATCGGAACTGACAAACATCATATCCCAACACACTTGATGATTCATCTTGTATGAAAACATGCGCTACTTAAATAAATTCTTTGTGGATGGGAACTACATATCCCATGAGCCTTGTGGGTGGGGTGTAGTCCATGATGATGAGCGGTTTTCAGCAGTAACCTTTGGCCACCTCAGCAATCAACAAAATTAATCCTTTGATGCACAAGGTCTGATCGGGCTTCCTGCTTCACCATTTGCACATGTGAATAAAACAGGTGCATCAGGTTAACACATCACCTGGCTCTTTACACCGCAATCAGTGGTAATTAAATACAGTTGCACATGGCAGATAAAACCGTGTGCTACCCCCGACTACTCTGCCACAAGCTGGGGAGAGAAGAATCTAATATATGCTTTGGTGGGGAGGGATCCTTGACAAAGTAATTGCTTTTCCCTTGCAAATTGCATTTATTGAAACACTGTTCTCAGAAATGGGTATTGACCAATGGCTTTGTTATACCTTTACTTTTTCCGATTCCTAACCACCATGAGGATTGACTAAAGGGCCTACCCCCTGACCTCCCATCCCCAGGGGATAATAAAGTTCCAGAAATAGGGTGAATTGATGCAAAATGCATATTAAATTTAAGGATGCTTGTGTGACGCCTGATTGTTTATGATTTTTTTTGTTTAACATTTGTTTATTGGGTTTTTTACATTTCATTATCACAAATCAATGTCTTGCATCTTTATCATACATTGATACAGATCTGGCGTTGGGAGCTGAATAATGGTAAGTAGCTACACACATATTGTTACTGCCTTACAGCCGTTATGCATTCTATACATTTACCACTGTTTCTGGGGTGTTCATTGTGAGTTTCTGAAACTCTGGCTGGGGTCTTTTCCGATGAGTATGTAGTAATGTTCTCTTATAGGATCTTTCCCAGTGTTGTTGTGTCCAATCTTGTGTGAATGTGTTCCCATTTTAACCATAGTCAGGATTGCATCTGCCAACGTCAATTAGCCAACTTTTAACTATGGGGGTACAATTAGGGGGGACATTGAGGAGCTATCGGACCGGGTGTCGAAAAAAGTGATAGTACGGACAGTGTGGTTGTCTTTGTGTGATGTATTAGTGTGCATTGCATGATGGTGCGTTTGTGAGGGGGGTCTCAGATACCCCCTGGCCGGCCATCACCGTGTATGAGAGTAGAGTTCCTTGCATGACTTTAGCGGAGCATTGAATCTAGAACGGTGGGGCTTGCCGTGGGACTGTTGCTACCAACCCTGTAGGAGACAAAGGCGGTGTCTGGGATTGGGAGTCTGTTGCTACTTCCACTGGGGTCGTTTCGTATGTGAATTTGTGTAATAACTGTGCCCATTCTAAGGAAATGGGGTGCTTACGGATGCCCTTGACTTCCTCTTCCCTCAGCACCTCCTACTCCGCGTTACTCCATTTTTTCATGGCCCCTACCCAGGCTGCTACCGGGGGTCCTGTAGGGGCCCGCCAATGCATGACTATTCCCCTTTTTGCTAGAAGAATGGCGAGGGATGTAAAGCGGTTCTGTAGTTTCTCGGTCTTCTGCCTGTGGAAGATCCCGAGGGTGCAAGGTCATAGCCATGCTATTGGTCGTCGCCCTAAGTGTCTGCTGAACGCAAACCTAGTAGTCTTGAATGGTAGGGCAGTCCCAGAACATGTGGTTAAAGTCTGCCTCTGGGCTTAGGCATCGGGGGCATGCAAAATGAGTGTCGGGATAAAAACGGTGGAGGCGGTGTGGCGTGAGGTATGCTCTGTGAAGGACATTGAGTTGAATGTTCCTGAAACGTGCGTTCCTGGAGACCACTTTTGGGGTATTCTAATGCTGAGTCCCATTCTTTGTCGTTAAATACTCCTCCTATATCTGTTTCCCACTTCTGTCGCAATGACTGTAATGGGGTGAGTATCAGTTCTCGGACAGCCCTATAGAGCCACGTGACCAGGTGTTTGCCCGTGTCTATGTGTAAAATGGTATGTATCAATGGGTGTTGCGGAGGTTCTCCCTCGTTTAGATCCCACTATAAGCTGCTGCTATCTATGAGTTGTCTATGTGTTAGGAACTGGCCTGGTGGGAGGCCATATTGGTCGGTCATCTGGGCGTATGTCTTAAGTTGGCCCTCCTCAAACAGGTACTCCATCTCCATGACCGCCAGGTCAGTCCAGACCTAGAGAGCGCCAGCGGTGAAATATTCCTCTTCATTGGGGAATCCCACCAAAGGAAGTAGAGGTGAGTATGGAGGTTTGCCTTTGGACATGCGATGAATTCTCATCATGCATGTGCAGGCTACGGATAGTTGGAGAGGTCAAGAGCGCAAGGGCTTGGTACCCGGTAACACCATTCTATAGATTGCTGGGAGTGGCATACAACTCTCCTCCATAGTGGTTTTACTGTGTGACGGTCTGCTCTCCAGTGTGACAGCCACTGCAGCTGCCCCAGTAGAAAGTATGCCTCAAACGATGGCGCTCCCAATTCTCCTCGATTTGTGGGTAAATATAGTGTAGTCAATGCCACCCTGTGTTGACCCCCCCCCAGATCACTTCAGTGAGCAGGGTATCCAATTCCTTGAAAAATGGGCGCGGTGGTATAACAGGGAGATTGGTGAAGTGGTAGAGTAACCTGGGGACCACAATCATTTTTGCAAGAGCTACCCATCCGATGGGGGCTAATGGTAATGATTTCCAGAACCCTACTGCTGATAGTATCCCTGCCAAAACCCTAAAGTGGTTCCCCTCATATAGGTCCTCCGGGGAGTAATATAATCTCACCTGAGATATCTGGGCGCCTCGGCATTCCATGCGAGTGTCTGGGGTCCGATCTGAATTTCAAATGGGGCCAGATGAGGACTTAGCGGATACAGAGTGGATTTTTCCCATTTAACGTTAAGGCCGGAGGCCTGTGAAAAGTCTTGTAATGCCGACCAGATAGGCGTCAGGTCTTGAGTAGCATCACAGATATAAATTAGAAGATCTTCCGCATATAGAGACACACAATGTACTGTGTCTGCAAGCGGGATACCCCAGGTCTCACCCTCTCGTCGTAGGCGTATTGCTAAAGATTCCACTGCTAAGGCGAATAGAAGGGGCGATAGTGGGCACCCCTGTCTGGTTCCCCTTCCTATGACTAATAGGGGAGAGATGATTTTACCTATTCTGACTAGTGAGGTGAGGTCTGTATAGAGAAGCTTTCTATAGGCCATTAGTGTAGGTCCTATATTACTTTTGCGGAGGACCGTGAATAAGTATGGCCAAAGCAGCGTGTCGAAGGCCTTTTCTAGGTCTAGTATCAGGCCTGCTGCGTTGGGGAACTGAGTCTTCATCCTATCTTGGATATGAAAGAATCTGCAAACGTTTTTTGCGAGGTATTACGTCACAGGAATTATCCACATTGGTCTGGATTGATCAACGGTGGCAGGATTTGGGTATATCGATCCACTAGCAATTTGCTCAGTATCTTACAGTCTGCATTTAGGAGAGTATTTGGCCTGTAGGAGGAGGGAAGCATGGGGTCGCTGTGCGGTTTTGGGAATGTAACTATAACTGATTCCCTAAGAGAGCCTGGAAGTCCGCCTTTGTCCAGTGCGGCATTGTACATTGTCACCATGTGAGGTCTCAATTGGGTTGCAAAAGTGCTATAATATTCAAGTGGAAAGTCGTCCATTCCCATTGCTTCGTTACATGCCAATGCTCTAACCACCTGGGAAATATGTGCAGACTTGATCTTCCCCTCCAGTGCTTTTCTGTCTGCGGGAGGGGCTTGAAGCAGGTGTAATGGGCGCAGGAATCTGATAATCTTTTGATGGATGTTTTGTTCTGGGGTTCGGTAGATGTCACAAAAATACTAATCATGGAAGATGCGCAGAATATCTAGTTGTGAATGTCAGAGGATGCCAGCTTTATCAGCAAGCTCGGTGGTTGGTTTCGCAGTCAAATCTTGCTTAGTGAGCCAAGCCAGGAGCGTTCCCACCCTATTGCCTTCCCGGTGGACTTTGGAAGCATAAACCCTAAAATTATTCTTGCGAAGATCTCTCAGCGTTTCCGCATGGGTTGTTTTAGCACTGGCTATTTCATCTGGGGTGGCCTTGCCCGTGTCAGCTTTTTTCGTTAGTGTCGCTAATGTTTGTTCCGCCTCCTGTAGTGTTTTTCTAGTGTCCTATGTACCCCCACAATTTGTTGTATGCATTCACCCTTCGCTGTCACTTTGAATGTGTCCCATTTGACCAGTCAGGATGATGCTGTGCCCCAAGTTAGTGTAAAGTGTTCATGAATATATTCTCTGTGATCAGGACTGAACACATGATCTGTGAGGCACTCTCGCTGTAGTTTCCAGGTGGGTATGGGGGATTAGGCAGTTTCCATCTAAGGGTTAGTATGTGGGCATCGTGATCTGACAACACCCTCCCCAGATAGTCCGTGTGTTGCACTTTTGGGAGTATTGAGGTGGAGCAGAGAAACCAATCAAGGCGTACGCACAAGTTATGTGGAATTGAGTGAAAGGAATACAGCCTGGCAGTCGGGTTCCGCGCTCGCCATGCATCCGTTAATGCCCACTGTTTCACCCATATGATGAAAGATTCTGTTTGTTTATGTGCAGGTGAATGCAATGGTGGGGGGATGGGATCTGTCAAGACTAATAACCATGACACCGTTGTAGTCACCACCTAATATCCATGGTACTGGTTTGTGGTGGGTTAGTCTCCCCAAAAGGCAGTTCCAGAAGGGGGTTTGTTCTATATTGGGGGCATATGTGCTCCCTAACAGTGCAGGCTGTCCTTCTAGTAACCCTTCTAACATTGCAAATCGCCCCTCCCTGTCTACCATACATGTCTGCTCCATGAAGGAAATCCCAGGTCGAATTCAGACCAGGGCCCCTCTTGCGAAAGCTGAATATGTTGTAGCACAGATAGTACCCCGCCATTTTCTACTCAGTCGTTCCACTTTGGTGGTTGTTAGATGCGTCTCCTGTAAGAGAGCTATGTGTGCTTGCTGTCTTTTTATATAAGCATAGACAGCATGGCGCTTATTCACGGTGTGCATGCCCCGGACATTCAACGTGATTATTTTGATATCTGTATTAGGGATTCTAGTGGTCATGTCGTTAGATGTCGGCTCAGGATCGTCTATAAGGGATGTTCAGGTGGGCTTCTGGATCCCTCACCATCAGAGTCGCCACCCTCCGCACATCTGTTCTCGTACTGTCCGATTGCTCATGTAAGGGTAGTGAGTAAGTTTGCAGGAAGGAGGAATTTAAACTGAACCTCGGGAAACGTTCCCAACTGGAGGGATGTATCGCTCGAGGCAACACGTCGAAACTGTACATCGCGTAATGTCTTTAGTTCATTGTTCAAGGGGGGTGGCTGTGTATCTGCAGTGGTTGCTGACATCTCAGCTGCCCACTTCATTGCGATGAAATTTAAATTCTCTCCCTCCATCATGTTCAGTCTCTGACCTAGATATCATATCAACGTGTCTGCTGTCTGAGGGGTCACTAACGGAGGTGTGACCAAGCCATCTCAAGAGGTTTGTGCGTCACTCACTTCTTCTTCGGAGGTGAACAGGTGCGGGCCTCTGTTTCCTTCTGAACTCTCCCCTGTCAGTCATGTCACTGCTGCTGCCTGGAGTGCTCTTCTGCATTCCACTATGCTTTGTTCGAGACCAGGAGAGCTTTTGGTGCTGGGATCCGATCTTTGGCTCTGTTGCATCAGAGTGATCCTCTTGTGTTGTTGTCGCCGCCAGCCAGAGTACCGCTGCGTGTGTGTATTGCTGCGACAGTTAAGTTCCCCTACGTGCTGCTCCACCCAGGTGCTCGCTTCTGTGGGGTCTGTAAAAAAGTGTGTGGTCCCATCATGTATGATCTTGAGGCGGCTGGAAATCAGAGTGCATATTGTCTGTTCTTTTGGTGCAGGGTGCGTTTTACCGTTAAGAACGTGGCACGTTGTTGTTGGACTGCTTGGGAGTAATCCGGGAACAACATGACTTGTTTATCTTCTACTCTAAGTGGTCCTGTCTGTCTTGCTGCTCGGAGAACGGTGTCTCTGTCTTGGTAGTGGAGCAGTTTCAACAGAACTGGTCGGGGTGCTGATCCCGGAGGTGGCTTGTGGGCTGGAACTCAATGCGCCCTTTCTACGGAGATGTACTGAGTCAAGTCTTGTTGCACTTTTGGGAGTATTGAGGTGGAGCAGAGAAACCAATCAAGGCGTACGCACAAGTTATGTGGAATTGAGTGAAAGGAATACAGCCTGGCAGTCGGGTTCCGCGCTCACCATGCATCCGTTAATGCCCACTGTTTCACCCATATGATGAAAGATTCCGTCTGTTTATGTGCAGGTGAATGCAATGGTGGGGGGATGGGATCTGTCAAGACTAATAACCATGACACCGTTGTAGTCACCACCTAATATCCATGGTACTGGTTTGTGGTGGGTTAGTCTCCCCAAAAGGCAGTTCCAGAAGGGGGTTTGTTCTATATTGGGGGCATATGTGCTCCCTAACAGTGCAGGCTGTCCTTCTAGTAACCCTTCTAACATTGCAAATCGCCCCTCCCTGTCTACCATACATGTCTGCTCCATGAAGGGAATCCCAGGTCGAATTCAGACCAGGGCCCCTCTTGCGAAAGCTGAATATGTTGTAGCACAGATAATACCCCGCCATTTTCTACTCAGTCGTTCCACTTTGGTGGTTGTTAGATGCGTCTCCTGTAAGAGAGCTATGTGTGCTTGCTGTCTTTTTATATAAGTATAGACAGCATGGCGCTTATTCACGGTGTGCATGCCCCGGACATTCAACGTGATTATTTTGATATCTGTATTAGGGATTCTAGTGGTCATGTCGTTAGATGTCGGCTCAGGATCGTCTATAAGGGATGTTCAGGTGGGCTTCTGGATCCCTCACCATCAGAGTCGCCACCCTCCGCACATCTGTTCTCGTACTGTCCGATTGCTCATGTAAGGGTAGTGAGTAAGTTTGCAGGAAGGAGGAATTTAAACTGAACCTCGGGAAACGTTCCCAACTGGAGGGATGTATCGCTCGAGGCAACACGTCGAAACTGTACATCGAGTAATGTCTTTAGTTCATTGTTCAAGGGGGGTGGCTGTGTATCTGCAGTGGTTGCTGGCATCTCAGCTGCCCACTTCATTGCGATGAAATTAAAATTCTCTCCCTCCATCATGTTCAGTCACTGACCTAGATATCATATCAACGTGTCCGCTGTCTGAGGGGTCACTAACGGAGGTGTGACCAAGCCATCTCAAGAGGTTTGTGCGTCACTCACTTCTTCTTCGGAGGTGAACAGGTGCGGGCCTCTGTTTCCTTCTGAACTCTCCCCTGTCAGTCATGTCACTGCTGCTGCCTGGAGTGCTCTTCTGCATTCCACTATGCTTTGTTCGAGACCAGGAGAGCTTTTGGTGCTGGGATCTGATCTTTGGCTCTGTTGCATCAGAGTGATCCTCTTGTGTTGTTGTCGCCGCCAGCCAGAGTACCGCTGCGTTTGTGTATTGCTGCGACAGTTAAGTTCCCCTACGTGCTGCTCCACCCAGGTGCTCGCTTCTGTGGGGTCTGTAAAAAAGTGTGTGGTCCCATCATGTATGATCTTGAGGCGGCTGGAAATCAGAGTGCATATTGTTTGTTCTTTTGGTGCAGGGTGCGTTTTACCGTTAAGAACGTGGCACGTTGTTGTTGGACTGCTTGGGAGTAATCCGGGAACAACATGACTTGTTTATCTTCTACTCTGAGTGGTCCTGTCTGTCTTGCTGCTCGGAGAACGGTGTCTCTGTCTTGGTAGTGGAGCAGTTTCAACAGAACTGGTCGGGGTGCTGATCCCGGAGGGGGCTTGTGGGCTGGAACTCGATGCGCCCTTTCTACGGAGATGTACTGAGTCAAGTCTTGTTCCTGAGTGAATGTTTTAATCCATTCTTCTATATATCGAATTGGGTTGGACCCCTCAACCCCCTCCGGTAGGTTCAGGATGCAAATGTTGCTCAGACGGGAGCACCCTTCCAGATCATCTGCTTTGTTTTCTAGAGCCTTCACTCTAATTTGTAGTACTTTAATGGCTCCCTGGTGTGATTGAATCTGCGGATCCACAGTTTGAAGCGTTCTTTCCCCATGTTTAACTCGATCCGCTAGTTTTCTGTGATCATCTCGTAGTAAGTTGAGATCCGTGGCTAACTCCCCAAATTTTTACTCTCCATGGTCACTCAAGAGTGTTTGATTGCCACCAGTACTTTATCCAGTTTAGTTGACATAGATTCTGTGGTGGAGGGCTCCCCCATCGGTTGCACGGTTTTGGGGTCTGGGGAGGGCTGTCTCGTTAGTGATGGTGTTGATGTTGCCGCAGTTATCCGCTGCCGAACCATGTTGCTCTGGGTTTGTGTTATCACACTTTGGTAGGCCTTGTTTAGGAGATACCTGTGGGCTTTGCTGCGAGCAAGCAATGTGAGTGTCGCAGTGGCGCTCTCTGCGCGTTGGGATGGTGTTTTTCTTGTGTTGTGGAATCACATAGGCATCAGCCCTGTCTATGACCATGATAGTTACTGGCCGTGGTTCTGTTGTCCAGTGGTGGGTGGAGGAGAGGACGCCAAAAGTTTCGGGTTTCCTGGTGTATCCCCTTGTCTGCGAGGGGACGGTAGGGGGATATTACATGGCGTGTGGCCCACTTTTCACGGTCCATCGTAACTACGCGGCCCTCCGTTGTTGTGCTGCTGAGTTGGGATGGGGCCCCCCATGTGGCGTTCTGGGCATTCCCACTACGGTGAGTGGCCTGTTCGGTACCTTCCTCCAACTCCTTGTGTCACCGGGCCCTGCTCCAAGCGCCAGGAGGTGACTGGTGCTCCCTGTGGACTGCTATGGGGGTCCTCCTTGCCCTGGCTATGTGTACCCCCGTGTTGCACAAACTTCCTCAATCAGATCTGGTCTTGTGTGCGTCGTTGAGAGGGGGGGAAATGTATTCAATAATGCCCGTCTTTTCTGGAGTTCAACTATGGCCCCCGATGGTGCCCGGGGGTGTCCTTGTCACATTAGCACTTTGTTGTTGTTAATTTCACTCTGTTCACCCCTGTGGATCTCCCCTCCGCGTGATTCGGGATCCAGCGCCTTGCGGGGGAAATTTACCTTGTTTGGGTGGTCCTGAGGCTCGGGTGGAGCATCTCTCATTTGGGGTAAGAGTTTGTCTATCTCCACCTCGTTGTGGGTGATGTTTAGGAGAGAGAGAAGGATCCGATGGTGCCGGTGAGAGCCTGTGATGGTCTCCAGGGGAGCCCCGTTGCACTGGGGATATTGGCGCCGATAACCCCTCAATGTCTCTGGGTTGGAGGCGCACTGTGTGTTCCTGTGAGCCCCCCTCTGCGAGCCTAGAGTCCTCGCAAAATGTGGGGGGGTAAGAGCTCACCTCCTTCAGGCCGACTAGAGCTCAGGGCAAGGCATCATCTTCTGGGGTGAGGACCTTTCGGAACAGGTGTCGCGGCGTGATGGGATTTTGGCTCTTCACGCCACTCCAGGGGCCCCATTGATCGTGTGGCAGGGGCTCACCTGTTGTCGGTAGCATTGGTTGGGCACTTCAGGAGGCTTAGTTGTGCAGCCTTTCATCGAAGTGCCTTCACCAACTGTTGTGTTGCGTTGCCGATAGTTAGGAGTGATCAGGCGCCGCCATTTTGATTATGGCCTGAGGCAGCCGAGCCAATCTCTTCTCATGACCGATTTTCCCTCCGGTTCGTATGCCATGGTTTAGGGGGAGAGAAAAGGATCATATGGTGCTGGTGAGAGCCCTGTATCATTGGGGACATTGGCGCTGAGAACTCCGCGATGCCTCTGGGTTGGAGGCGGGCTGCGTGTCCCTATGAACCCCTCTTCCACGCGCCTCGAGTCCTAGTGCCATGCAGCGGGGGAAGAGGAGAGAGCTCACCTCTTTAAGGCCGTCTAGGGCTGTAGGCAGGGCAGCATCCTACGCGAGGGATTTTCAGCAATACCAAAGGTGGTGATGGACGGAGCGTTGACAATTCCAGCGCTCACCCCCAGTCAACTGATCTGGGTTTAATCCATCACCGTTCTTTAGCCCACTCTGCCACCCCAGTTCAGACATGGCCATATGCAAATCAGTCTGACCCTGTGCCTCATGGCAACAGTCCAGCCCGAACTGCCAAGCCATGCCTTCCCTGGACCGGAAACAAGCTTCCGAGGACCGGTTTCTGGCATTACAGCCGTCTTCAGCCCGGCTTGCTTGAATCCAGTGGCAAAGTGAGCAAGGGACTCACGTCTGAGCATACACTGCCAACTTATGGCGAACAAAGCAATACCAAAGGTGGTGATGGACGGAGCGTTGACAATACAAGCACTCACCCCCAGTCAACTGATCTGGGTTTAATCCATCACCGTTCTTTAGCCCACTCTGCCACCCCAGTTCAGACATGGCCATATGCAAATCAGTCTGACCCTGTGCCTCATGGGAACAGTCCAGCCCAAACTGCCAAGCCATGCCTTCCCTGGACCGGAAACAAGCTTCCGAGGACCGGTTTCTGGCATTACAGCCGTCTTCAGCCCGGCTTGCTTGAATCCAGTGGCAAAGTGAGCAAGGGACGTCTGAGCATACCCTGCCAACTTATGGCGAACAAAGCTTTTCAGCACAGGCGCTGAGGCTTGGTGGGATTTCGGCTCTTCACGCCACTCCCGGGGTCTCGCTATTTGCACAGCAGGTGCTCACCTGTTGTCGGTGGCGCTGGTTGGGCACCTCAGGAGGCTTAATTTTGCAGCCCTTCCTCGATATTGCAGTGGTCCCAGTGGCAGTCGCTGGGTCATGCCTTACGCATCAGTGTTATTGCCAAAAGTTAGGAGCATGCGGGTGCCGTCATTTTGGTTACGGCCCGTGGTCGCCGAGCCGATCTCTCCTCATGGCTGAATCTCCCTCCTATTCGAATTTCACAGGTCAGCGGCAGCCCGGGTGGGTGATTTCAGGGAATTGCAGGCATTTATAGGATATGGGCAGTGATTCAGCCTGTCTGACTTAGCCACGCCTGGCCTGATTGTTTATGATATCCAGTATACAGTGTGCATGAGGTTTATGGCAATAGTTTAACTTGGGCACAAATACCCATAAGAGGTGATAATGCATAATATACTGGTTCGTACCATTTCACCTCCTGAATTCAGGAAGACAAGCTGATGCATACACCAGCTGAGTGAGTGCTGTTTCACGAGTTGCAAGATTTGAATGTGACCCATCCACCACGCAAATAGAGCCATGTGCATGAGACTAGTACATGCCATAATTTGGAAAGCCACAGTATGGCATGTGATACTTTTTTATTGGCACTTCAAGAGCTATAGAAAATAAAGAGGTTGATGACCTAACCACCCCCCCCAAAAAAATCTTCTTTTTTCACAGGTCAGACCAGAAGTGGCAAGTATTTTTCTTACCTATGCATGCGCTTATTTGAACGTCTCACACAAATTGACCAGTGCAAATACCTGCGAAACTAGGGAGGTGATACATATTAACAAATCACTCTGATAACAGCCCAGAACCTATTCAGGTCTGCGAGAGTAGGACTGAAACATGTTGGTTAAATAAGGGTCACAGGACCATTGAATCCCAGATACCCCAAAAAGATATTCAGTTTTACTGTCCCTAGCCACTCAGTAAATAAATGGATACCTTGGAGTGGTTGAGGGATTTCTAATCTGTAGCACGCTCCTAGTTCCTTTCTCATAAGAGCTTCCTAGAACATGGTCAAACTCACCCTGGCCTTTAGGAGTCAAAGTGAACCTGATTATGAAGCATGACACTGATAGAGTGTGCCAGGGTTATTTTTTACTTTCCTGTGCATATTGACGAGGAGTCTATTTGGGACAAGCACTCACTAATCATGTCACATGTTGTGACACTAGGTGGGTACCTGTGAGTATTGTATATTCTTGTCTTAGCCATTTGGTGCCTGCAGCCTGTCTCTGGGTCACATGACTTGGTGTAGTTGACAGCTGGGCTTTGTGTTTTCATCCTAGGCAGCCATATACAACAAGGAGCTTAGGTGTACCTGGATGTGTCATCACTGGCTTTATGGAAGGGAGGAGCGGCGACAACCCCACTTACTCATGAGTAGGCTGTGTCCTGTCTCCACACTAGGACTGAATATCTTTCAGAATTAATAACTCCTGCTTTACTGATTTTATTAAACAATACTCTGTTTTCCTGGCTTGGTACAGAATCCTTTCCTGTATTATGTTTTTCATTTTATTACTGTTTGGAGTGCTGCAGAAATGCTTTACATATTGCCTCACTGCTCTGTGTCAAGCTGTCAGAAGGTTGAGTGCAGGTTTAATTTAGGTTTGCTTGTTTCTTACCCTGACGAGGATTGTGGTTTCTGCTTAAACCAGGGATCCCACCCCAGTCAGCCAACAACCCAATTTCTCACACATTTGAACTGGCTAAACATATACAAAACTATGTGGCTGGGTTCAGCATTGACCTGAATAAATGAGAAAACACATAATCGGTTCCACATGGCCAATTATAAACTTGCATATAATTAAATATTGATCAACCAGCATGTGAAATTTTAGAAAATGGGAATAGTCTATCTACAAAAGAGCTGTCTCAAGCACTCCCTCTTCAGGAACCATTGGTCCACATAGCTACCTAACTATCCACCTTTTAATCAAAGGTGGAGGCAGGCCAATCAATCTGAAAGTGCTTGGTCCAATGGTACAGCCTTTATGCCTAATTTTTGGAAAACAAAGGAATACCTTATTGTAGAGCCATGGAGTTCTCACTTAATAATCAAACAATAATCTTGGAAAATGTTCCTTCCTCACCTTCTTTCCTTCCTTTGTCATCATAAATGACAATACCCTTGCACACCCTGGTATCTTAACAAGAACTACAACCACATTTAATTTCAGCTGTGGATCATATAAAAGAAGTGATGTGACAGGGCAATGACAATGAATGTGTGAGAAATTTGATTTTTGGTTGAGGGAAGTGAAACCCTGGTCAAGCATCAGCCACAAACCTTGTCAGGGTGAACCACTATAAGTCACTAAAATAACCTGTAAGCACAAAAGCAGTTAGGCTTAATTTAGAGTAAATATGTAAAGTATTAATGCATCAGTAAAACAGTAATAAAGTGATAACACACACAAAACTGTCACACCAATTTCGAAAATTAACAAAAACAAATACTACATTATTTGATACCAAAATAGTGAAAATCTAATCAGCAGAACCGGAATTATGGTTTTTTAAAGATGAAAGTGAAAAATAGCACCTACAAAATATATGCACCTACTGCAGACTTCAAGGCATGTGAGGCCAGGGCAAAATCGAAAGTTATGGCTGACCGCCATTGAGTACTGTTTGGACACAAAAAGGGCCTGATTCATGGCATTTTGGCATTGGGGAGCGCTGCAGGTTACCTTGCTGTGTTGCCTATGCCAAATTGAAAGGGCCAGAATGCATCATATTAAAGCAATACAGTGCATTCCTGTCCTTTCTGCCTGCTCTTGCGCCATTTTGGCAGCCTAGCACCAACGTAAGCACATTTGCACAATGGTGCCTCTGTTGCAGGGCAGGATATGCAGCACATACGGAAGGCGGAAAAAACGAGTAGAAATAGAGATATATCTCCTCTTACGCCTTACCTCTGAAGGTGTACAGATTTGGTTATTCTCCAGGTTTACACTTTGTAATTCTGGGGCAACAACAAATTCCATGGGCATTGCATGGTAAACCAACCGCAATGACCATGGAATGCCTCCCTTTATGAGGCCACTCTAAGCCATACAGAGTGGCTTTGCGCGGCTTCATACATTTATACATGGTGCAAAGGTGAAGCAAGGCTCTCATAAGTGAGCCCCAAAGTGGATTGGGTCCAGTCTCCACTTACCTTTGGACTTAGAAGAAACTTTGAAGAGAAATATCTAAGAAGGTTGTGTTTGGTGGAAAAAGGTAGCCAGTGGCATCCAAGCAGGAAGCGTCAGTGTCGGGGACCCACTGGATGAAGTCGCTGTGAAGATTTCTGCATTCATTCTTAGTTCCTTTTTTAGAAGTCAAACATCTCCTGCAGGACGACGCTGGAGGCTGTACCCAATGAGGGCATGACAAGGTTGCTTAGCCCTTCTGTGAGTAGCCTCTGAATAAGATTTGCTGCTGTGGGGAAGAATGTAGCAGAAGCTACCGCAAAGTCAGTCCGACTGGAGATGCACCTTGGGTGGATCACCGAGCAGGTAGTTCTCAGTCCCCTCTCGGTTCTCAGAGCACTTTTTGGCAGAATATTTTCCAAGTCGCAGCTTTTAGATTCAGGCACTTTGGGGCACCACTTGGAGAGGCAGCAATTCGTCAGACTAATGGCAGGTATGGGTTCAAAATGGTTGGAGCCTTTTCTGGCCTTGAGGCACTAATCAAGGTTCCAGTCAACTGATTTTTTTCTTTTTTACTCCATTCTTTTCCGGCAAGCACAGCCAACTTGTTTTGCCTAAACATAGGCTTCCTCAGGGCTGCAAACATGCAAAAACATATAACACAAATAAGGGAATTTGAAAACCAAAAACATGAGAGCTAGTCAAGAAACATAAATATGTACCACATTATATAACAAGTGTGTACAACTATACAAACATTAGGTACATTCAATGTCACAGACAACGTTTTAAGAAAAACTACTAGTGACTTAAAGACACCATAATCGCAGATAATTACACATAATGACCATAGTACTAAAAAATGCACCTAAATACTATTTTATGAAAAAATATCTAAAAACTTATATCTGACATATTATACATCATCAATAAACACACAATTCACATAGTTCAGTAAGGAGGGAAAGGAAGAGATACATGTATATCCACACTCAAACAATAGGGGCCACATCTTTACCCGAAGCACAGACGAAAGTCAGAGGAAGGGAAAACACTGACTGATATGAAAAGCAGGTGCATGACTCACAGGACAACACCCTCATTAGTTAACAAGACATACCTCTACTTAAATTAGAGACATAGAAAACCGAATTATGGTACAGCATAGCAAGTCATATACCAAATAATGCACACAAATACACCATCCAGGAACTGCACATCTATGGCTAATGGGAATTCCATTGACATTGCGAGGAAAGCCATAAAAATCTTTTAAAAATAAGTCCAACATTAAAGTGAACATCACATCAATAAAAAGGGAATAAGGAAGAGACAGTAGTGAGTGACATCTAATGGTGAAATTGGCTCAGATGATGCCTTATCGTGACCTACCACAACTTAAAGTGAGACATCAACATTGGAATCAAATCTTAACAAAATCATGTGAATTATGATCTAGCCCCTTTTCTGTACAACAATGTCACAATCTATCAAAGCATCCTCATCAGTCTAACCAGTGTTTGCTGTTTCACTAAACTATAAAACACAAACAAATCTTGAGAATGATACTTCATATGGTAAACACGGGACCTCCGCCTGCTATTGTGTGACAAGGCATCAAATGTAAATGCAGACTCAACAAAATAACCCACTCCATATGTCCGGTCATGTCATCAGTCATACAATTTATTTAGACACTGTGGAAAAACATCAGTCCATATCCCATTAGAAACACCAACCTCATTGCAAATACACAAACCTCACCCAGATTGGGCCTTGACATTTCTTCATACCTCGTCAAAAGCATTAACATTAAGATATACCTAAAGTCAATCTGAGTGGCTCTTCTATCTTTAATCAGAGTAAGTAGGTTAATAGGGTATCATAGGGTGGAGAGTATCCACTTAATGTAAAACCAGAGAGGAAGGCAAAGAAGGATTGTTACTGTACTTTGAGACTTCAAAAATCCTCACTAACCAATTCTTTCTATATGACAATGATAGGGACCAACAACTCTCAGGCACAGCCATGAGTCCTAAATTCACCTCATCATATGTTAATCTGTTTATGAGTTGGGTTGAGCATACCCATGCGTGGGGCCCGCAACAGCAGAGTGGACGAAGGAGGTCCACTATTGGAGGCGTTAGATAGATGGTACCATTATTATATGGACTGGCATGGATAATCAGATAGAGGCCTATTTTCATTTTCTCTATGAAAATCCCTTCAGTGTCACTTTCACACTAAACATATCACACATGCGGATACAGTTTTGGGATGTTGTACATATTGGATGGTGCACTGCAAAGTACACAGTATAGCCAATAAACAGCTGTAAATAGCATTCTGCAGCTTGAGAGTGCACACCCTCATGCACAAATGTGCTACTCCATTTAGGGAGATGATCAGGATGCTGAGGAATTGTAGGGTTGAATAGTAAGCTCTCGATGTAAAGTTTACCATTGTTTGTATATTTAGCTTCTCAATAGTAGCACACTGCACAGCTTTCTTTAGCATGCTCATAAATCTTTTCACCAGTCCATTGGCCACAGCAGACTGCCTTTTTTATGCTTTGTAATCAGATGCTCTAAGAAATCTTTGAACTCCCGACTATTAAAAGGCAGGCCATTGTCAGATTTTAGTATGGCTGGAACACCCCATGTCACAAAGATGCCATCCAGTCTCTCAATTACTCGATCTTGAGTGGTGGAGGAGAGATCCTCTATTAAAGGAAATTGTGAGTATTTATCCACAATCACCATCAAGTGGACCAAAAAAGTAAATGGCTATTATCTCCCAGCCATGCTCCAGGAGCGTTGACATATTTAGGGTGTGTTGAGTAACTCTTGTAGATAGGCAGTTGCATAGATGGCAAGCCATTAATTGCTTCTCAGCCAGCTCATCAAGATACGGAAACCAGACTAGGTCTTGGAGAGCTGGTTTTTTGGCAATAATTCCCTTTTGTCCTTTGTGGGTCAATTCAATTATTTTTAGGGATGGGCGGAATTTGCGTAATCGCATTACGCAAATCTCGGCGAAATGGTAAAAAATCTCCGCGAACACGCAGAAATTCCGAGAACACGCGGAATTGCTTGTTCGCGATGCATTTTTACTGTTCGCAATCGCTGTTTGCGTGCTCGGGTAGAAATATCTTGTGGACACGCATTTGAGAACGCGAACAAGCAAAAAATTTCACAAAGTCGCAGAACGCAGAATTTTGGGCAATTTTGCGTTCTCCACGGAACGCGAAATTACCGAAATTCCGCAAATTCCGCGAAAAGAAAAGGCCTTCTCCTAAAAATGGATCTTAAGTTGGCCAATCTTGCATATTCAGATGCTGGGGTCAAGGATGATGGACTGCTGTTCGGTGATTCTTTCATATAGAAGTTGAACAAGTATGTGACAAACTTTGCCTCCATGGATAAGGCTCAACAATCCTTGAAGAAAGTTTTTCCTGGTGGGTTCTTACCAGGGCTGACAAAGAAAGAAACTGCTTTGCCGGACGTGTCGTCAGACGTCAATATTCCAGAGGCTTCAGTAATTACAACTCCTGGAACACAGACCCCAGTTCTCTCCCCAAAGCAATATGGGATTCTGTAGCAAAGGTGAAAGAAGTATTTGCGCTGTAGCCTCCTCAGGTAGGTCTTTCTTCTGCGCTTCTTGCAAAAGGGGGTCCTCTCACTTTCTTTTTCCTCAAGTGACAAACCAGCACCACGGATTTGTAGATGTTAGACACAATTAGGCACTATTCAATAGAAAACTTCTCCAAACCTTTTCAACTAGATCTCCCAGAACCTCTTCACTTTCTCTGGAAATGGCTGTATTGGTAACACAAGAAGTAGCTTGTCTTCTTCAGAAGAAGGCTATCCATGAGTCGTCCCTTCACCCCAGGGGTTATCTATTTTTCTCTTTCTGCGAAGAATAACAAAAAGATTAGACCAATCATAAATCTGAAACAATTCAATCAGTTTGCAATTTATCAAGATTTCAGGATGAAAAATATCATATATCTGAGAGATTCTTTGTTGAATTACAAGTGGATGGTCCATCTCGATTTACAAGATGCATATATAGCTATTCCTATCCATTCTTCTTCCATGAAAATGTCACTGATTCCAAAGGAAGGAAAAGATCTATCAATTTACCTATCTTCCCTTCGGTCTCTCTGCGGCACCTTGGTGCATTACAAAGACCTTAAAACCTGTCGTAGCTCATCCCATGTCTTAGGGGATCCGCTTAATCATTTATGAAGAAGATATTCTTCTGATGAGTCAATGCCAGTGAACTCTTCTTTCCCAGCTTAAAACTACCAGTGCTCTATTGAAAGAGCTGGATTTCCTAAACAATATGGAAAAAATGATTCTAGTTCCCTCCTGATAGATGGAGTTCTTGTGGTTTCTAGTCAATTCAGAATCAGCAACTCTCCATCTTCTTATGCGTATGGTCAACACAATAAAAGCTGAATGTCCCATACTTTACACACTCCTTCTATATCTCTCAAGAAACTTACCAGAATTGTATGCAATCCAATGCAAGCTTGTCTGGCTGGGGTGCATAGTGTGGAAAGACCTCGACTGAAGGTACAAGGTCATTGACTAACTCAAAAATGCACATAAATTGTTTAGAGCTTCTGGCAGGCTCATTTGCAATCCAGAGATTCAGAAAAAATGGATAAAAGGTTCTATCCTTCTTCATATAGACAATCTTACATTTGCGTGGTATATCAATTATCTTGGTGGTACTCATCCCAAACCTTTGACATAACTACCAAAAAGCTTTTGGGAGTTTTATTTTCCATCGCAATATCTTCATTCAAATTTAATACCCTCCAGGCTCACTCAACACCATTGCAGATTAGCACTCATGTTTCCTTCACGACTCCAGAGATTGGCAATTAAATCCTTCCATTTTCCAGTCTCTTTACTAATCAAGGGGTCCTATGCACATTGGCCTGTTTGCTTACAGACTCAATTTACATGTTCCTCAGTTCTTCTGCTGAAGGCCAGATCGGTCAGCTCTGGCCGTGGATGCCTTTCTCCAGGATTGGTCCCACAGCACCAGTTATGCCTTTCCCTCTGACATTATGATCAGCAGAGTCCTGGAGCAAGTCAAGCACCAGGGAGCCATTCTAGTATTGGTAGCCCCCTGTTATCAATCTGAGGTCTTTTTCCAGACTCTCCTAGAATTGTCAATAGATTATCCCATGCTTCTCCCAGTCTTTCGCGAGCTCCTGTTAGATCCCAAAGGATCCAGACATGTTCTCATTCTCAACAAAACACTTCTAATGTCTGCTTGAAAGGTAGCCAAACATCTCTATCTCATTCACTCATTTCAGCAGAAGCTGCAGAGTATATCAGTAATTCCTCGGCACCAGACACCACCAAGGCCTACAAGTCAGCCTGGTCTGTATGGAAAAGGTGGTGTGTAGGGAAATCTGTCACTCTACTTACAGTGGATGTTACTTATGTAATACATTTCTTAGAGTCCCAAGCTAGCCTGCAGAAGGCTTATTGTACACTCAATTCATACAGGTCCACAATGTCAGCTAACCATCTTCGGATTGATAAAAAACCTGTGGAACAGTATCCATTGGTGTGTCATCTGTTAAAAAGATTAACATTTTGTAACTCCCCTCTTCTTAAGTACAGCCAGTTTTGGGATGTAAATTTGGTTTTGCAATTGTTTACAGGTTGGCCGTATAATCTTTCACTCTCACTCAAAATGCTGTCTGCTAAACCCACTATATTGTTATATCTTATTTCCATCAAACATATATCGGATGTCAAAGCGCTAGACATTGCTTCTTGTCAATTTAACCCTGACAGGGTCCTTTTGAATATACAAAAACACACAAAGACCAGTTTGACTTCGGTATTCTATCTCTTTTTTCCCTGATAATCCATAATTGTGTATGGGCAACTGTTTGAAAGTATATGAACAACAAACCAGTCAATTCATAACATCCTCCAACACTCAATTCCTTATTTCCTTTAAACAAACCCATATGCTGGTCCGTTGGGTTGAGTGGGTGATGTTCTTAGCCGGGATTGATACTTCTATTTTCTATTTATGGAGCTCACTCCTCTGGGGGGAGTGGGGCATGGCTTCCAGAGCTTTTTGGGAGGGTTCCTGTTTGGAGGAATTTCTGAGATTGTATGATTGGACAAATGATAATACTTTTTGTATTTTTTATTGCAAGCCTATACATTCTGCTGCTTTATCTGTGATAAACATGCTGTAAAGAAGCATAATGGGAGCCTCCGTGACTTGACACAAAATTTAGATTTTCCCAGTTTTACAAACGAAAGTCTTCATTTTATTAAAGACATGGAGGTGAGTGTTATCACATGCTCTTTCCCACCATGCAGCTTCTGGTGAGATAACTTCTTCTCTACATGAGTTGCCTCCTTCATCCTTCGACTCCAGGGTTCCAGATGGTTCCTCCGTATGTCATCCAGGACATGGTCTTATCTCTGCAGAGTTTCATCTATCAGGATCCAGTCTTTTGGACTTTAATCAGGATATTTTTTCCCTTGTTTACCATTATTCCATTCATCTGCATGACTTCTCACATAAGAAAGGAGGACTCTTCGCGTTCAAGAAAGGTGTTATAGGCAATGTTGTTTCCTGATTGATGGCCATATTGGACTACTGTTTTTTCCTTATTGGCAGTTGTTCCTTAGTCTCTTGGGACTGGTAGGTTTTATTGTTTTTTTCTTGACTGCTGCTGCTGTTTAATATAAAGCAAGTTAAGAAGACATAATAGTAACCCCATGTCTTTATTATAATTAAGACTTTCTTCATAAAAGTAGGAACATCTAGATTAATGGCAAAGGTATGGCACATCTGAACGCCATCTTGATGGAATTAAAGTGGAAAACTAAACGCATTTTCTACTGAGAAAACTGCAGTAAATGAGGAAATTATGGAGCTTCACAACAAATAAGTCTCCCATGATGGCCATCAGAGAAAAAAGAGCTCAAATATCACCCAAATATAGGCCCAGTATAGCCCAATGACAGAATTGTGCAAAAAGCTTAATTTTTAGTTTTACACTTGACCCAAAGATATTTACACTTTTATATAGCGCACACTTGACCCAAAGATATTTAAGTGTTTTACATGAAAATTAGCTACATTACACAAGGACACAATCATTTTGGTTTAAGGCATCTGGAAATGAAGTGATTAGCCCAAAATCATAAGCGGTTGTGCCAATGCTGAAACTCAAACCTGGTTCCCAAGTTGCAAAGTCAGCAGCTCTGTCTCTAATGCCACATCTTCTCCCCTAAGTATATAAATAATAAAGTGATCAAGTGGAAAAAAACAAAAACATGGCAAATAATTTAAAAGCTCTTTGTTGCTATTGGAGAACTCTGAAAATGTGTCCTCATTTTAGTTTTTTAGGAACACTTACCATAATTTCTATGGGAAAAAGACCCCCCCATAGTTATCATTTTGAAAGGAAATGCTTTAGGTGTTACAGTTTTGATTCCATCAAGATGACTTCAGGTGTGCCAACATTTTGTAATAAATACAGAATGTTAGCAATCTAGTTGTTCATTAAAACACTATGAGGAGGCAGAGGTCAGGGGCACAGACTCAGACAATTAGGGGCAGGAAGCAGGGGACAATGGCAGCAAGTTGACCATGCTGGGCAGGCGGGAGGGGCAGTGACAGCACAATGGACCATGGAGGGCGGGGGAATGGGGGGCAGGGGAAACAAACCAACCTTGCAGGACAGGCAAAAGAGGCTGTGGAAACACAACAGACCATTGAGGGCAGAAGGGAGAGGCAGTGGTAGTAAACCCATACATGCCAAAAAGACCCGATTCAGACTAGAGACTCAATTGTTATTAAGACCATAAGGGCTTTATAGTAGCCATCTCCCACCTGAAATCTCATTTATTCAATGTAATCAATGGGGAAAATCAATTCCCCATATTTTGTCTTTCAAAATCTCCCTCTTACCAAGTTTAATATGTTGGCATGTATGGTACACTGGACCACGATCGGAAGGAGGAATGGGGTAGGGAAATGGGATCGGAATTTAATGGGCCAGAGGGAGGTGGGCAGGGGCACCAAACTAACCTTACAGGACAGGAGCCATGGGTTGTAGCAGCACAATACACCTCATAGGGAAAGCAGGAGGGCAGTGCTGCGCAACGGATCATGGAAAGCAATAGGGAGGGGGCAGGAAAATGCACATGGACAATAGAGAGCAGAGGAGAAAGGGCAGCAAACTGATGGACAGGAGGGGCAGTTGCAGCTTAACAGACAATGAAGGGCAGGATTGAGGGGGCAGGGTTATGCCAATGGACCATGGAAGGAAGGAGGGAGGGGATAGGGGCATGCACATAGAAAATGCAGGGCAGTGGCAAGTGGACAGTGTAAGAGCAGCAACCTGACCATGAGGGCAGGCAGAATGGGCATTGAAAGCACAACACACCTTGGAGGGCAACAGGAAGACTATAATGGCATACACACAGACAATGAAGGGAAGGTGGGGCTGGTTTAGGGGCAGCAAGCTGACCACACAGGATCAATGGGTAAAATTAGGATGTTCAGCTGTCTTTAAAAAATCAGAAATCCCTAACCCATTAAAACATGATTCACAAGGAGAAGTACAGAGCTGAATTGATGTATAGTGCGTCATTTAGGATGTCAAATGTATTCAAATAATCTATAGTCCTAGACTAGTGCATCATATTTCTTTATTAAGGTTTTTATTTTTTCAGTTCAGTGGCATTCTTCAGTCAGAATCACAGAATAGGGAAAACAGCCAATTCTTGCTTCTCCCCCTACATGGCACGCAAGCCTGCTGATTTCTCAAGGCTGATAGTGATATTGATGTGTGAGGTGGATAAAATGTTTATCAAAGTATATTGTGAGACCATGTACAACACATGATCACAACAGACATGTGGTCATGAAACGAGCATATACGGGTTAAGGGAAAGTAAGGAGAGAGGAAGAGGGGCATAAAACTTACATAGATTACAAACCCAGATCATAATATACTATGACATTTTTTATACAAGACCATGTATAGTCACCCAACATTAGTATAATAGGTAAGTCAAAAGACACAAATTTTGCATATTCATATGTGTGATAATATTGGCATAGTACAGCATATTAATAACATACGTCTGAATGCATTCAAGTGGCACCCAGGATTTGAAACTTTGCACTGTGTTATTCCATTACATTTCCGTAATCTTGTTATTCATATAAACAGAATACATAGCAGTACAGGGGTTCAGGACGAGACGATGTTCATACCATAAAATAACTGTCAATAGAGAGCACGCCATTAGTAACTGGGCATATATAATATATGCATATTCATGAAAGGGATAGGACCTACAGATAGCATCTGGAGTCCAATATGGAATTCAAAAAAGGTCAGTGTCAGGATCAGGGAAAAATACGTGGAAATTCATTCATAAAATGTATAGGACACAACCTGCAACTGTGCCAGTGCTACGCCAAATAGATATGCAGGAGACTAGTGAATAATTTACTGTCGAGGGATAGTTGCATGCTCAGGTAAATTTGATATAGTGAAGACAAGATATGCAAGGTACCAACGGCAAAATAGGAGCTTGCATGGAGATGAAATGAAAATGAAATACCAGTATTTGTAAAGAGCACAGCTACCTCCGAAGTGTTGTCCCGGCATAAGGGAGCTATTGCCCAGAGGCACATGGTGCTGGGCTAACCTGCCGCCTGGACCGAGGATCAACAAAACACACAAGATGATGGACGGAATGTTGCAGAGTTGCAAAACATTCACTCCTAGTCACAGATCTAGGTTTAATCCATCGTTATTTTGCTCACCAAGCCACCCCAGTTCAGACATGGCCATATGCAAATCAGTCTTGACCCTGTGCCTCATGGGAACAGTCCAGCCCGAACTGCCAAGCCATGTCTTCCCTGGACCAGAATCAAGCATCCTAGGACCGGTTTCTGGCTATCAGCGGTCCTCATCAAGGATAGCTTGACTCCAGTGGCATAGTGAGCAGGGGACCCACGTCTGGGCATACCCTTCCCATATAGGGTGAACAGTAAAACACACAAGATGATGGACGGAATGTTTCACAATGGCAAAACATTCACCCCCAGTCAGAGATCTGAGTTTAATCCATTGTTATTTTGCTCACCAAGCCACCCCAGTCCAGACATGGCCATATGCAAATCAGTCTTGACCCTGTGCCTCATGGGAACAGTCCAGCCCGAACTGCCAAGCCATGTCTTCCCTGGACCAGAATCAAGCATCCTAGGACGGGTTTCTGGCTATCAGCCATCCTCAGCTAGGATAGCTTGACTCCAGGACCTAGGATCAAACCGTGAACCCTGTAGTCCGGAGTGAAGTACCCTGGCCGCTGTGCCACACCTCTTCCACAAGATAGACATCACAGTCAGGAAGGGTTGTCAGAGAACTAAGGGAGCAAAAAGGATGTCAAGCATATGGTTATTTGGGCTCCCACGATCTAAATTATGGGGAGTAAATGCAATGTGAAGCTCCGCTGTTGTGACAATGGTGCACTTGAATTCTAGAATAGAGTAAGTGTAAGCTAGATGACTTCAAGCAATTAGAAATTCCTGCATGTAAAACATGCCAGATTGTACCAAAATCTGTAAAAGCGGGTAGAAGTGAAAATGAATTAAGCATGCTGGGACATAGACCCAATCACACTCAAAAGCATATCAGTAGTGTTTCCCAGGTAAAATGGTACCTTTTTATGTTTGTCCAAATTTGGCAATTGTAGCATGGGAAGAAGCAAAGAAAAGCAGGACAGTTCAACAGTAATCTAAGAATGAGCAAGATGGCATTACCTAGCTAGTTATAGCTGAGGTACTTCCAGAATATTCAGAAAGCATTGTGTGCACAATGGCCAGCGGGCTCTGCAAAATGCCACTACCATATTGGAATATATTGTGTGGGACTACTTCCGGAATAAGAAAATTGCAAACTACAACTCATACCACTGCCATGCACAGTTTTCTCATCAATAATTTTACTGCAAAAGTTGCAGTGATAAATATTTCATGGAAGATTTACTCAGTGGTGTAATATGTGGGGTAATTCGTTTGTTCGGTAATCTTTATTTCAGCTATTTTTAGCCATAAAAGAACAATTTAAAACATTACATTTTACATAACAAACTATCCAATAGATCAGGTACAATGGATTGGGGACAGAGATAGTTATACAGTTTTATGCACATATTCAAATTACGCCTAAAACCTATCATCTAATACCATAAATACATTAAAATACATTTAAAAGCCAGACATTTAAGCATTTAGAAAAAATTTGATCAGAATAACTAATCAGTTTTATAAAATTACAAATACAATGTTCCTTAACCTGGGGTTCAGTAATAATATAGGACTATGACGCTAGAGTTTTAGTCCAGCCTTCTTCCTGATCAAGTAGACACTATATAGAAATCTACTTATGCAATAAACCACCAGTTGTGAAGTGTTGGACCTCAATATGCGTTCTGCTTCACTACAAGTCCTTACACCCAGGTTCCTACACAAAGATCTAATCCATTGTTCCCTAGGTAATTTATATGCTGGGAAAAAGAAAAGTATATGAACATAATTTTCTTTAACCTTCTGCGTGCAAAGAGTGCATAGATCATATTCCTTAGATCCCCCCCATCAGGACGTATTTGCATTAATTTGCAAAACTCCGTATCTGAATTGTAGGAATAAAGATTTCGCTAACGGGGGACCTATCTCATCCATAAAGGATTAAAAAAACAGCATCTTTAAAGGATAGGAACTTCAGGGTAAGAGGCCCCGTAGATGAGCTATGTAACATATCATTGTTCATATAGGACCAGAAAGTGGACTTTAGGAGCTTCTTGCAAAGAGGTGTCAGTCTTGAGGGCTCTTCCCAGTAATACGATAAACCTAGCTTGTTTACCCAAGATAAAACATGTTTTAGCCAGGGGATATTCTTATACACATCGATCTGCATAATCTCTACCAAGCCATCTGTCAGGGCTAGGGTGGCTGGTGGTCTAGGGCCCGCCCCACTCTGCTTTCGGAGTTGCCCTTGTGGCAAAATGCATCAGTCCTCTTTGAGAGGGCGTTGGTGGCTGATGTGCTTCAAACCTGCTTGTGCTGTTAAGTTGCATCCATGTTTGTAGGTTTGCGCAGGTTTCCCTGTCCTTTGGCTGCTGTTTTGCTGTGTTTCCGCCTGATGCGTGAGGTTTCGCATGCTCACGCGTAATGCGTGAGGTTTGGCATGCTCACGCGTAATGCGTGAGGTTTGGTTGTCGGGTCGCGTGCGTAAGCGCCGAAGGCACGCTAACTTACGCGACCGCGCCCTGCCTCCTGTGCTCACTATTCTGGATAGTTCTTAGGGAGTGGCTGTGGTTTCTTCCTGCTCCCTTTTCTGTTTCCTACTTCCCAGCGTTTTGGAGTGGGATTTCACCGGAGGCCTTCGGTGTTCATTGCAGGGGGCGTGGCAGTTTCCAGCTTGCTCCGTTTTCAGCTTTCCAGCCTTCAAGAACCGAGTTGGAGCGTTTCAAGGGGATTTCTCATCCATCTGAGTAGTAGAGTAGGTCGTACTCTACAGGTAGGGAATAGGAATTCCTGGTTCTCAGTTCTTGGCTAATTATGTTGAAATTTGCTTCTTTTTTTAAAGATGATATTTAAAGCTGCCAAATGCATTATAAGTGATTTCTACAACTAAGAAAGTTCGCATCCTTTAATGTTTTATTCCTCAAGTAGATAATCGCAATCCATTGCTGGCAAGGGTTGTTGATAGTGTTTCGGGGGGAACGCAAAGCATATTTGAATGCGCGTAAAAGCTGTTTCTATTGCAAGATTGTCTAGGCGCATTCCCTTTTTGTGATGTCTGGCTTATAGGTCAAATGGGTTATTTCTTGTTAATGATGTTTATGAGGTAATCATTTAGCTTGTCCTTCAAAACTTTGGTAAAGGAGTTTATTTGCTGAAGTGTGTTGTTATTTCTTTAATGAAGAATCTGTCGCAATTCACAAGAGATTGAATTCGCTATTCACAAGTGATTGAAAATTAAACAGCATAATTAATAAGGTGTTATATGTTGAATACTACTGTGTAAGAAGCTTTCTGGATTTTTAGAGAGAGCTTGTTTATAGGCTTGTGTTTTTGAATCTCCACAAAGGTTATAGCTAACTTAGAATTTGCAGAATATTTTGTTACTAACTTTTCCTTTTCAGATCTCCTTCCCCGCAGTTCCCTTCCCAATTCCTTTTTCCCCTCGCTTGATCACTCCAAGATTCTGTGTAGTAATTACATTCGGAATTGGAGGTATCGAGAGGTGGGCCCTTATAACTTCACGACAGACCCTGAGGAAGACGTCGCCTGACAGAATAGTGAGCCCACGAATTATTTTCCCCCTGGTCTGTACGTGAAGTCATAATGACCACCATCAATGATTTAATGTCTGCAATTATGCGTATACAAGCAGACTTAAAGGAAACCATGGATGTAACTGCTTTGTTGGCAGCTAAGGTGGAAAATATTCAATTACAGAGTACTCCTCTTCCGGAAGAGTTTCAAGAAACTGGTGCTAGCAGAGGAAATACAAACATAGCTGTTACAGTACCCCCCCAGATTCCTTTGGCAGCTCCTGAACGTTTTTCTGGGGACCCCTCTAAGGTGCAAATCTTTTTGACCCAGATAGAGTTGCATTTTGCTTGTAGACCAGCCGCGTTTCCAACCCCACAGTCTAGAATTGCGTTTTTAATTTCCTATTTGACCGGAGATGCCGCAAACTGGGCAGTTCCTTTGTTCAGACAAGATGACACTCTGCTTTACAACTGGAAAAGGTTTGTGGAAGAATTTGAAAAGGTTTTTGATCGCAGAACTGTTACTTTATCCGCAGATCGAGAACTACTACAGTTGAAACAAGGCAATAGGGACCTTGTTTCTTACTTGTCTCACTTCAACAGGTTAATCGCTGAAACTTCTTGGCCAGAAGAAAAAAGAGCTGCCCTCTTTTATCAAGGTCTAAAAGACGATCTAAAAGATGTTTTGGCACAAATTGATCCTCAACCAGTAATTTGCTCTGAATTGATTAATCTAACACTGCGTTTAGACCACAGGCTCTCTGAACGGAGATCAGATAAAAAAAGAACAGACAAACCAAACTGGAGATCAGAAGTTAAATCTAGGCCTCAATCTACAAATTCTGAAACTGGTTCGGAGCCTATGGAAATAGGAACTTTAAGACAACCATTGTCAAAAGATGAGAAAGACAATCGTCGAAAGAATGGACAATGCCTTTATTGTGGTCGAAAGGGTCACTTCGTGAAGGACTGCTTAACTAAGCCAAAGGGAAAATTTCCTAACTCTAGTAAGTCAGCAGCTTTGGAAAAAACAGATCTAAAATCGGAAAACTAATTGGCCCAAGATGTTTGAAGGGAGATCTCTTGGGTACCATTGCCTTCCCTTCTGTGAACTCATGTGTCTCTAACTACAAAGCTCATTTCAGATTGGCCGTACAAATCAGGATAAGTCATGAAACATGTCAAATGGAAGTTTTAGTTGATTCTGGAGCTACAGGGAATTTTGTAGATTTAGAAACTGCCCAACTCTTAGGAATCATCTGTGAACAAAAAGAGACTCCAGAAATAGTGCAAGCGGTGGATGGAAAAATTCTAGCTGGAGGGCCAGTAACCATGCAAACTTCTAAGGTTGTTATGTGCTGTGAAGATGCTAAGCAACAAATACATAAGGAGGAGCTTCAATTTGATGTTATCCAAGCACCTCAGTATGGGTTTATTTTAGGAATGCCTTGGCTTTGCTTACACAATCCAACCATAGATTGGCGAAAGAGAGAACTGGTTTTTCTGTCTGATTTTTGTCATTCTTCTTGTCTTAATGCCCCAAAACCAACTCTAAGTCAATTGGCCACAGCCGAGGAAAAAGAAACATTGTTACCTAAAGTCTACAAGGACTTCACAGAAGTCTTCAGTGAAGTTAAGGCAGCTCTCCTTCCTCCTCATCGAAGTTATGACTGTCAGATCGATCTAGTACCTGGATCCAGTGTCCCAAATTGTCGCATTTATGCTTTATCTGAAAAAGAAAACCAGCATTTGAGAGAATATCTCGACCAATATCTAGAGAATGGATTCATCCGCCCTTCCAAGTCTCCGGCAGCGTCTCCTTTATTTTTCATTCCGAAAGCTAATGGGGAATTGAGGACTTGCATCGATTATAGGGTGTTGAATAAAATCACAGTCAAAAATAAGTATCCATTGCCTCTCATCCCTGTTCTTTTGGACCAAGTTAAAAGGGCAGAAATCTACACTAAATTGGATCTCAGAGGAGCCTACCACTTGGTTCGTATCAGGCAAGGTGATGAATGGAAGACTGCTTTCAAAACCCGATATGGATTGTTTGAGTACTTGGTGATGCCATTCGGGCTGTGCAATGCACCAGCAGCTTTTCAGTTCTTTTTGAATGATGCCTTGAAAGAATTTTTGGATCTTTTTGTTATTGTCTATATAGACGATATTTTGATCTATTCTGATTCCGAAGCTGATCATGAAGGGCACGTCAGAAAGGTTTTGAACGCTCTGCAATCTCATAATTTGTACTGCAAATTATCTAAATGTGATTTCCATGTTCGGGAAGTTGAATTTTTGGGAGTTCTCCTCACTCCTACTGGGATGAAAATGACCGACAGAAAGATCAAAGCTGTTGCTGATTGGCCCACTCCGACATCTGTTCGAGACATACAGTGCTTTTTGGGATTTGCGAATTTTTATCGCCGCTTCATTGATCATTTTTCTGCTGTGGTAGCTCCCATCACACGGTTGTTAAGGAAGAAGGTGAACTTTGAATGGTCCACAGAAGCTGAACATGCATCCCAATGTAGAGGAACCCTTTATCATTGAAGCTGACGCCTCTGATGTAGCTATAGCAGCTATTCTCTCTCAAAGACATCACACTACTGGTCAAATGCATCCAGTTGCCTACATGTCTCGAAAACTAAATCCCGCAGAACAAAACTATGTAATAGCTGAGAAGGAACTACTAGCGATTCTAGAAGCCTTCAAAGAATGGAGACATTACATAATGGGAGCGAAATTTACTGTAACCGTGTACACTGATCATAGAAATTTACAGTTTATGAGCTCAGCCAGAATGTTGACCCCGAGGCAACTCAGGTGGATGATGTTCTTTGCCGAATATGACTTCATAATTACCTTCCGTCCAGGTCAAGACAACAAGAAAGCTGATGCCTTGTCCAGAAAAGACTCTTCTTTGCATCGCTTTGAAGGAACTCCTCAACCAATAATCGATCCAGGCAAAGTAATTAATGTACTTTCGGCAGACCAATTTTTGGAGAATATTCATGAAAATTTTCCTTCTTCTCAGTGGAAATCATGGCTGAACTCCAATGTTAACCAAACCATCAAGGAAGGCATACCTTTCCATGGAAAGCAAGTTTATCTGCCCTCTTTGCAATTACAAGAAACTGTGTTTAACTGGTTACATTCACATCCTATGGCTGGGCACCCAGGCCCTCGAAAGACTGTGGAAAAAATACAAAAGATGTTTTGGTGGCCCACGCTGCAAAAGGATGTGCTGAAAATGGCTAATGATTGTGAGATCTGTGCAAGATTTAAATCCGATCACACTAAGCCTAAAGGTTTTCTACAGGTTCTACCTACACCAACTGAACCATGGAAACATATTTCTTTGGATTTCATTACTGATTTACCACCAATTCAACAACATACTGTGATTCTAGTGGTTGTGGACAGTTTAACCAAATATGCTCATTTCATCCCTTGTAAGCAGCTACCCACTGCGGGACAGTTAGCACAAATATTTCTGCGACATGTGGTGCGCTTACATGGACTGCCTTCAGTATTGCTTTCGGATCGAGGGTCTCAATTCTCTTCCAAGTTCTGGCAACAATGGTGTAAAGATCTACACATCACTTCCAATATGTCCACTAGTTATCACCCCCAAACTGATGGGCAGACTGAAAGACTGAACCAAACTTTGAAACAATACTTGAGGTGTTATGTTACGGACTCTAAGAAATCTTGGTTGGAATTGCTTTGGATTGCTGAATTTGCGTATAACACTTCGCTGCATTCATCAACCGGTTCCTCTCCGTTCCAGGCACTCTATGGCTATGAACCTAACACCATACCGTTGACTATGACTAAAGACGATAGTGGTGTACCAGCAGTCAGAGACTCTGTACAACTTATGCAAACTATTCACCGTCAAATTCAGGATTGTTTGTTACAAAGCAAGAAGAAATACAAGGAGCAATATGACAAAAAACATCGTTCGGGTCCTGCGTATGCCCCTGGGGATAAAGTTTGGTTGTCTACGAAGAACTTGAGCTTCAAACACAAAAGTATGTTTCAACCTAAGTACATTGGTCCTTACCCAGTTCTTCGACAGGTGAACCCTGTGACATTCAAGTTGTTGTTGCCTGGGTCTCTACGAATTCATCCAGTGTTTCATACTTCCCTCCTTAAACCTGCTAATCAGAATCTGGCTCCCCGTCCAGCTCCGATTTTAGTTCATGGTAGTTGGGAATATGAGGTACGAGACATTTTGGATTCTAGACGTCGGGGTTCCAAGTTGTGGTACCTTGTCTCCTGGAAGGGATACGGTGCTGAGAATGATTCCTGGGAACCGGCTGACAATGTTCATGCCCCACGCTTGATACGCCGTTTCCACCTCCTACACCCTCTAAAGCCGGGCCCTAGACCACTCTTGGGAGGGGGGTGTACTGTCAGGGCTAGGGTGGCTGGTGGTCTAGGGCCCGCCCCACTCTGCTTTCGGAGTTGCCCTTGTGGCAAAATGCATCAGTCCTCTTTGAGAGGGCGTTGGTGGCTGATGTGCTTCAAACCTGCTTGTGCTGTTAAGTTGCATCCATGTTTGTAGGTTTGCGCAGGTTTCCCTGTCCTTTGGCTGCTGTTTTGCTGTGTTTCCGCCTGATGCGTGAGGTTTCGCATGCTCACGCGTAATGCGTGAGGTTTGGCATGCTCACGCGTAATGCGTGAGGTTTGGTTGTCGGGTCGCGTGCGTAAGCGCCGAAGGCACGCTAACTTACGCGACCGCGCCCTGCCTCCTGTGCTCACTATTCTGGATAGTTCTTAGGGAGTGGCTGTGGTTTCTTCCTGCTCCCTTTTCTGTTTCCTACTTCCCAGCGTTTTGGAGTGGGATTTCACCGGAGGCCTTCGGTGTTCATTGCAGGGGGCGTGGCAGTTTCCAGCTTGCTCCGTTTTCAGCTTTCCAGCCTTCAAGAACCGAGTTGGAGCGTTTCAAGGGGATTTCTCATCCATCTGAGTAGTAGAGTAGGTCGTACTCTACAGGTAGGGAATAGGAATTCCTGGTTCTCAGTTCTTGGCTAATTATGTTGAAATGTGCTTCTTTTTTTAAAGATGATATTTAAAGCTGCCAAATGCATTATAAGTGATTTCTACAACTAAGAAAGTTCGCATCCTTTAATGTTTTATTCCTCAAGTAGATAATCGCAATCCATTGCTGGCAAGGGTTGTTGATAGTGTTTCGGGGGGAACGCAAAGCATATTTGAATGCGCGTAAAAGCTGTTTCTATTGCAAGATTGTCTAGGCGCATTCCCTTTTTGTGATGTCTGGCTTATAGGTCAAATGGGTTATTTCTTGTTAATGATGTTTATGAGGTAATCATTTAGCTTGTCCTTCAAAACTTTGGTAAAGGAGTTTATTTGCTGAAGTGTGTTGTTATTTCTTTAATGAAGAATCTGTCGCAATTCACAAGAGATTGAATTCGCTATTCACAAGTGATTGAAAATTAAACAGCATAATTAATAAGGTGTTATATGTTGAATACTACTGTGTAAGAAGCTTTCTGGATTTTTAGAGAGAGCTTGTTTATAGGCTTGTGTTTTTGAATCTCCACAAAGGTTATAGCTAACTTAGAATTTGCAGAATATTTTGTTACTAACTTTTCCTTTTCAGATCTCCTTCCCCGCAGTTCCCTTCCCAATTCCTTTTTCCCCTCGCTTGATCACTCCAAGATTCTGTGTAGTAATTACATTCGGAATTGGAGGTATCGAGAGGTGGGCCCTTATAACTTCACGACAGACCCTGAGGAAGACGTCGCCTGACACCATCTCTATAATTAGTCAGCTCTGGGGTAGTCCATATCCTAACACAATATAATAAGGGTCTTAGGATTGCTTGATGGTCAGTGCGTTTAATATTAATATCCAAGAGTACTGGTGTTAAGGGTGTCCTAATCGGGATTTTGAGTAGTCTCAGTATGAAATTATTTTCTTCCCGTTCGAAGTTCTTTTTACAATGTAGCCCCAAGATCTCGGCCCCATAAAGTACCGCCGATTGTGCCTTTGCTTTAAAAACTTCCAAGGCAGGAGAAATAGACTTGGACTGGCTTTCTCCATGTCTTTTCAGTATCGGCAGCAAATTTTTTCGGAGCGTTACCCTATTTTTCTCTAGGTTTCCTTCCAGGATAATTTACTGTCCAACATGATTCCCAAGTAATTAAAACTTCCCACGTATTCCAGTTTTTGATTATTTAAGGATAGATTCTTCCTAAATGATTTTTGCGGGTTTATGGACATGTATTTAGTCTTTGATGAATTAATTTGTAGCCCCTTCTCCATACAGTAATTATGAAAGGAATTCACTAAACATTGTAGCCCCTTGGGGGTCTGGGAAATGAGAATAGTATCATCAGCAAATAATGATGCTGTGATCGGGGAGTCGTGACTACAATTTCCTAAATATTTGGGGATATCATTTACATACAGTAAGAAGAGCGTGGGTGCCAACACGCATCCTTGTCGTACACCTCGTCTCGCTGGTATGGCCTTGGATAGTTCTCCCCTTGGTCCCCATCTCACTTTGGCGTAGTTCCCTGTGTGAAGTCCAATCAGTTGCATAAGTAATTCGCCTCGGACGCCGATATCTTAATAAATCCCATAGTGGGGATCGAGGGACTAGGTCGAAGGCAGCCCTCAGATCTATAAAAGCAACATATAGGCTGCCCTTCCTTAAGGTAATGTATTTCCAGCAAATACATGTGAATCTAAACACTTGGTCCGTAGTGCTAGTTTTTATTCTAAACCCCGCTTGATACTTTGATAGCACATAGGTTTCTTCCATCCATTCTAAAAGTCTATTTAAAATATGTCTGGCAACATTTTTGTGTAAAAGGTCGATTAAACTGATTGGGCGATAATTTGCCGGACCATATCGGTTTCCTTCTCTAAAAATTGTCACAATCTCTGCCCCTTTCCATGTTTCAGGGATCGGTGTACCCGCTACTATTGAGTTACAAAAAAAGTTTATATATGGACCCCAGACTTCAATATCATGCTTTAGTAGATCACCTGGGATCTTATAGGGTCCTGGGGCTTTTCCTGCTGTAGTCGCCTGTATTGCCTTAGCAGTCTCTTCTAAACTAAAATGTAGGTTAGATAGCCTTGGTACTACATCTGCTTCCTTTTCCACAATAGGTGATCCGCAAATATTGTGTGAATACAGCTTGGAGAAGTGGTCAACCCAAGTTTTCTCATCTAGGAAGAGGTCTTTAGGGGTCCTTCCCGTCTTGTTCCCCTTGGATATGAGGCTCCAAAAGGTAGCCTGGTCCCCTGATTTTGCTGCAGTGATTAGGTCAGACCAAATGTCCTCGTGCCAGGCTTTTTTTGCTTCTGCAAGAGTTTTATTATATACACACCTTCTGTCTCTTATTTCTTGTATATTCCTATTCTTTGGTGCCTGGATTAGATTGGTTTTAGCTAGTCGGCACTCTTTATTGTACCAGGGATTTCCTAGTTCAGATTGGATATCCTTGGATCCCTTCTTCTTCTCATAGGTTTTACTCAGGAGGGGTGACAATGCCTCCACCAAGCTGTAATGCATATCTAGTACACTACATTCCCCTAAAGGGAGATCCTTAAAGGATGCAACAATGTCCGCAAAGGTGTTATAAATGCTTGTCATTGTTGAATCCTTAGCTAAGTTGTATGGCCATTTTACAGCGCGTCTATTATTACTTATTTGGGAATCCCCAGCGCTTAAATTATTCCCTGCATCCCCCGCTATACTAGTCCTAAAAGGCTGGGATTCTAAGACTAGTTGTAACGGGAAGTGATCACTCTCCGTCCTGGGGTCAACTTTAAAATCTATAATTAAATGCCACGAACTGATAGAAACCAGTACAAAGCCTACATGGCTTCTAGAAGTCCCTCTGCAGAATGTTAGTGCCGTAGGTCGGTCTGACTGGAAGCGGCCATTACATGCCATTAGATCATGTCCTATGGTTAGTTGAAGGATTTGTACTGCTGCAACCGTGCAGTTTACCTCCCCACTGCTGTCTAAAGCTGAAATATTGTTTGCCTTGTCTTGTTCAACAAATAAACTATTAAAACCTAGTATTGGTTCATATTTGCAATTAAAGTCTCCACTAAAGACTACTTGGGAACTGGGACCTAATTTATCAAGATAAGAATCAAGTTGCTCTATTGTCTGGGATTCCTTATTAGATGGATTTGGCCTGTTATACACATTAATTAAATAGAGAGTTTTTTTGTCTCTTGTGACTATTTTTACGCCTAGCAGATCCTGGGACTGGATAGGGAGAAGGGAAATTTCAATTTCCAGGGTAATCCCTATCCAGATCACCAGGCCCCCGGACGGTCTCCCCCTTACAGAGGGGGTAGCATTCGTGCAAAAAGTTTTATAGCCAAATCTATGGGGAATTTTCAGTGACCAAGTCTCCTGTAGGAGTATTATGTCACATTTATTTATATAATGACACCAGATCGTATGCTATATTCCAGGACACAAGATTCATTTCCAGGTTTCCATTTATTAAAAGTGGTTGGTGGTTAATATGCCGGGGTGGGCTCCCTATATTAATAATAGCGTCCCTTGATCCAGCTTTTGGATCGGGGATGTGTGCTTGTATAAGTACTACAGGCCCTGATCCTCCCTCTCTGCTTACTTCCTTTGGTACCTGTTTGGTGGAAAGGATCTGTGCCTTTTCACTGGGGTAACTCTAATTGTAGTAGTTAACAGTAGGAATTGTAGAAGTACTTGGGTTCTTTAGTCAGTCCAACTCGTCCAATGTTGAAAAACCTTCAAATCTATTCGTCATGGGGACAAAGGGGGTCTGCTGCCTGGGGTTACCACCATACTGTGGCTTGTAAAAGTAGCCAAAAGGGAGGGCACTGATACACGTGTTTAGGGCATGGGGTTTTTCCCTGTGTTCTAGTATCCCTCTGACTTGTTGTGGTTGTCTAAAATTGATGACCACACAGTCTCCTCTAATGTTCTAAGATGATTCGCCCAGCCACCCAACTCTTCGAATCATCAATATGTCATCACTATTTGCTGGATGGAACCATTTAAATTTTACCAGCCAGTCCACTGCTTTGTTATGTAGGTTTTACCAGGATTCTTTTTGTTCTCTTTTTTGCGATGGCACCCCGGTTAATACTATCACATACGGTGAGGATGCCGGTGGCAGCTGCAGGACATCAGTATTAGGTCTGTTACTTTTGGACTGTGTACCGTTCTCCTCTCAGAGTTTTTATTCCGGCTTCCCTGAACTGCAGGTCCGTTTGAACTTCCAGCGCTGTTCCCCTCAGTGTCCTGCATGTTATGTTTATTTCCCTCTCTATATCTATCAGTCTCCAGCACAAGGTTCCTAGGTTTTATCGATCTTTCTGTATCCTGTTCTTTGGGCATAGTTTGTGGTGGGGCATTACTCTTGATCTCGGTAGTAATTATCGGAATAAAAGTATTGTTTCTTTCAGCATCCCCCAACTTTTTACACAAATGCTCTATCTTTGTAGCAAACTGGGAATTACTTGCTATCAAACAATTTTCTAATTTGTCCACTTTTTTAGTTAACACAATCTCTAGTGAGTGTTTTCATTTTGTTTCAAAATTATCAAGGATTCCCTCAAACCATGGAGTGTGAGGTAGAATTTCACTCTCTGTTTGCGTGCTTATGGTTTTAGTTGGGGCTATTTTCCCTCATCTCATTGTTAGATGTATTCTTTTTTCTTCCCCCCCCCCTGGTTTTCTTAATGTTATTATTCCTCACTGGGGGATTTGCAGTTTTTTTCTTAAGGCAGTAACTCGGGTCCTTGAGCCCAGGTGCTGGTCTATGATTACGAAGCCTTGAAGGCAAGGCTGGGCTGGTTTTAGGTATATCCTCCTCGGGAGTGGAGACCAGGAGGCCACTTGGTGTGTTGGATAGTCCTTAAACATTTGGTGTAACTACTATTGGACTTGGAGGAGCTATTTGGGCCGCATCCAAAGGGGATATTTCCAACAAGGTAAGAGTTTGGCCACCGGGCGCATCTAAATTGGTGTCATTAGCAATGGGAGTCGTATCTTCAGCACTACCAATGCCTTTCTCTTGACCCTGTTTACTAATATAGACTAGCGGGTAAAGATTTACTGCTGGAGATTTGGCTTTGCTAATTACTCCTAACGATGATCTCCTGCTCCCCTCAGATATGGCTAAGAAAAGTCTCTTCTCCGTCAAGATTATCTCCTTTTGTAAGATGGATTCAGCTCTGTTTAAAAAAGCGTCCAGGGTCCCGACCACTCCCGCCCCCCCTCTCTGTGTGATTTTTCGATTCATTGACGTAAGGGCCACACAAAAATATAAAGGGATTCAAGTCACTAACCAATGTCTTGCTCCTCAAAGTGGCCTAGATGTCAGAGGGGTGGCCCACCCCGGCCTCCTACGGCCCCTGACGGCCACAGACGGTCCCGCCCTTGTCCCGGGCTTAACCCGGCGCAACCCGCGCGCGATCTCGTGATGCAGGGGATGTTCTCCTATTTATGCGCCTCCTGGCGCGGAATACACGTTGGCGGCTTCCGGCCGCGAAGGCTCCCGGGACTTGTGGTCCCCCCCTCACTGCGGCTGCGCTCAGGTGAGAAAGTGCTGTGGCGGCAGGGGGAGACCAGCTGCGGTGATGCGGGGCGACGGAACCAGCGGGCAGAGGAACAGGTCGATGCAAATGCCTCCAACAATCACAGAAGGCTCAGGCAAGTGTCAGTAGGGCCCTGCTCCACCGGGGATGTTCTCCGATTTATGCACCTCCTGGCGCGGAATACGCGTTGGCGGCTTCCGGCCGCGAAGGCTCCTGGGACTTGTGGTCCCCCCCCTCACTGCGGCCGCGCTTAGGTAGGAAAGTGCTGCGGCGGCAGGGGGGGACCAGCTGCGGCGATGCGGGGCGGCGGAACCAGCAGGCAGAGGAACAGTTCGATGCAAATGCCCCCAACAATCACAGAAGGCTCAGGCAAGTGTCAGAAGGGTAATTAACAGTGCATGGCTGAGGCTCGAGTTATAGTTACATTAGGGCACAAGTTAATGTTTCTTAACTCTAAGTATAGCTGCTGAATTTCAATGGTTTTGTGCATGTAAATTCTGAACATAAATATAACATCACTGTAACCTTTGTTTTTTTCAGTAAATTTCTGAGAAGTTTTTAATGTAGTGGATGGGTTAGCCTCAGAGCCTTGCCTATGGCCAACTCCCCTACATGCAGCTAACCCCATGCCACCCACGCCTTCAACCCCATGCAGCAGTATGTTGGCCGCAGGGCCTGATTTGTGTTCAGGCACTGAGGCCCCCAAAGGAGACCAACTTCTGAAGGGGGCGCACAGCTTACCTCCCGGGGCCCATCGCTCATGGACTTTTCATAAGGGGAGGGGGTACATTGCCCCCCTCCCTAGGATGTATTTTGGCTTGGGGGACCCTATCTCCCAGGGCCAGCCTTATTTATACAGATTAGAGGGTCTAATAGCCCCCCTCCCCAGGCCAATATTGGCCCAGGGACCCCATCCCCGGGACCTAATATTTTATTAAATTGGAAGGGGCAAACCCTTTCCCAGGGCACCCACTGCATATTTAAAAGGGGAGGGGGTATGCAGCCCCTCTCTCCGGGCCAATATTGGCTCCAGCGACCCTATGCCCTCGGATCTGCCCAGTAAATGGTGAGTACCCTAGAGTCCACCCAGGGCACCCACTACATATTCAAAAGGGGGAAGGGGCATGCGGTCCCCTCCCTGAGGCCATTTTGTCCCAAGGGACCTCATCCCCAAGTCTGCCACATTTATGTTGGTGCACGGGATATGTGGCACCCCTCTCTAGGCCATATTGTGGCCCTGGGGACCCCATCTCCTGAGGCCCAGCCATATTTATATGGGTAAGAGGGTCATGTAATTTATATTTGGCCAGGGGTGCCATGTGCCCCCCCACTCTGAAGGCTGATTTTGGCCCTGGAGACCCCAGCACCCATGGCCCAGATACATTATCAATAACGTGGGGAACTCACAGCCCTGATCCCTGTATCAATATTGATCCTGGGGACCCCATCCCACTTGGCCTGACCAGTAAAGTGTGGGTGCCCTGCAGTCCACCCAGGGCACCTTCCTTTTTTGTGGGAGCGACAGGGTGTGATCCCCAATATCTCCATGGTGGCAGACGGCTCCATGCCTCCAGCAGGAGCCAGCATTGCTCCCTCCCATAAGGTGCAGCAAAATATAACATTTTTCATCTGCTTCCCTGCCCACTCGCAGTATATAGGAAAACAGATTAAAAGCCAGCTCCCAGCAGGCAGGAGCATTTTTCCTGCTCCCGCCTGCCGGGAGCAGACTTATTGTTTGGTCTGCCTTTGTGGGATCTTTGAAATTTCTCCTGCCAAGTGAGAGCAAACACAGGTTTCCCTGTCTGCACCTGTGTGGTAAGGGAAACCTCTATGTCGTAGGGTGGGCACCACAGGACAGCAAGCACCCCCCCCCCGAAATGTATCTACAAAATACCCCAGGGAGGATGATTAAAAAACAAGCACAGTAGACCCAAACAGTCAAAAAAGTCGGTATTTTTAGTGTTCCTCAAATTTGCTCAAAATTGACCCCACCACCAGGTCTGGGGGTCAGGGAACTGCTGCCCTGTCCTCTTTTGTTTTTTTATTGCATTTTGTTTGGGACTCGGGCTAAGTCCCAAGTCCCAAGATGGCTGCCAACACGTTACAGTTTAAATGTTGCCATTCAATCAGATATCACCATGAGATCTGTTTGGGTCCATGGACCCTACGCGGCGTCCCTAGCTATCCATAAATCCTGTTTCTTTAATAATTTCAAAACTACTGACTGGATTCACACCAAATTACAAAAAGGACTCCTTCTGGACCAAGAGTTACCTTTCTGCCAAATTTGGTGTAATTCCATCAAGCTTTTCGGGCTGTAGTCGTGTTCAAAATTACTGTGGGAAATTGCAGGGGGACAATGCGTTTAGGGACCCCCTTTTTTTCTTGGTCCCACTTGATGAATCACCCCAAAACATTCCAGAGAGCCGTTGAAGTGAGTAGCAACTTAACTTTGAAACGTTTGTGAGGATTTGTCAAACTGCACTAAAGTTATTAGCAAAACAAAAAAATGCTTTCTCTCTGGAAACTAGGTCCTAACTATAACTACCTTATGGTGACTGCCAGTAAGTAATGTGTGTGTGTAAATATATATATATATATTCACTGAAAAAAACATAGGTTTCAGGGATGTTATAGTTAGTTGGACATTTCACTCTTACTAAGCCATAGAAATGTTTCCAATATAGTTAGTTCAGGTAACTATTACTCGCGCCCCCGCAATGCACTGCTAATGACATCACACATTACATCATTCATGACATGGGGAAATACCAGGAGCCGAGGAAGAGAAGTGGTGGCACGGCCCTCACCTGCATTCCTGCCGGAATGTGAACACCGGCGCCTACCCGGTCCCATGGAGTTTACCTGAAGGGTGGGGATCTGCACCCAGAGATCACTGGCCTAGTGAGTTAATGTGTTGACTTAGAACTCTCACTTTTGTTTGTTCTTTTCTTTATTGTGGAACAAATGGCTGACAGTCACCTTATTTCTACAGGTGCCCTCTCACTCGTGCCACCATTTATTTGTGAGCATCGGAGCCACTAGATTCTCCACCATTGATTAGTGAGAATCCTCTCTTTCATTCATGGTAATTAAAATGGTCCAACCCAGTTAATGGGATTTTGTGCATTCCTTTGTTAGTCTGGGCTTGGATGTGGCACTCCATCCCTTGTCCCCTTTTAGGTCCCCCTTCACCCTACACCACTGTCTTGAGGAAGACCCCCGCAAAAGGACGAAAGAACCTGCACAGCATTTGGGGTCGAAACGTCGACATTTGAGTTTTGCCAGATTTTCTGTCACCATTTTTAAGTGATGTCATCAGCAATGTCATTTGAGATATCATCAGTGATGTCACTGACCATGTCATGAATGATGTAATATGTTACGTCATCAGCAGTGCATTGCGGGGGAGCAAGTTATAGTTAGCTGAACTAACTATAACAGTGGAATTTCCATGGTTTTTTGTATGAGTGAAATGTCCAACTAACTATAATGTCCCTGAAACCTATGGTTTTTCCAGTGAATTTTAATGGTTTTTTAAATGCTAATTTCTAACTATAACGTACCTGAAACCTATGTTTTTCTCAATGAATTTCAATGGTTTTAAAATGTTTATTTCTAATTATGACATCCCTATTAAGTCCTCTTGAATCCTGACGGTCCCTGGTGGCCAAGTAGCCCACCAGGCACATTCAGTAAGCGCCACAGACCTGCGTTTCAGTGTGGTGTTCTGAAGCCATGCCCCTTTTTAGACCGCGCTGCAAAAACAGTTTCTGGCATACTGCTGCTCAGAAGATGAAGTCCACTTGTTTCTTGAGGTCTTCAGGACACAAGAGGACCTCATAGCCTTACCAGCAGTGCACCAAAAGCCGCGTTTGCAGAGTGGTGTAAAAAGGAGCATGGCCTCGGAGCATCTCTCTGCAACGCACCCCTGTGGCGTTTACAAGAGGTAACTGGGGGACTAGTTGGCCCCCAGGGACCCTCAGGATTAAAGGAGAAATAATCTCCCTACTTAAAATGCACCACAGGGTGTGTTTGCACTGTGGTGCAGGGAGAAGTGTGGACCCTGTTGGGACAGGTGTACAAACACGCCCTGTGGTGCATTTTAAGTTAAGTGATTGAGTCTCCTTGAATCCTGAGGGTTTCTAGCCCACTAGCTCACTCCAGTAAGCACCACAGAGCTGTGTTGCAGAGTGGTGTAAAAAGGGGGCATGGCCTTGGACCACCACGCTGCAATGCAGTTCCCTGGCGCTTACTGGAGGTACCTGGTGGGCTAGTTGGCCCCAAAGACCCTTAAGATTGAAGGGGACTTAATCCTGCTATTTAAAACGGGCCACAGGGCGCGTTTTCACACTTGTCAAATCAGGCCACGCTCCCTTCCAGCACCACTGTTCAAATGTGCCCCCTGGTGTTGTAAATTGGGGGATTAAATCCCCTTGAGTCCTGAGGGTCCCTGGGGTCCAACTAGCCCACCATTTACCTCCAGCAAGTGCCACAGAGCTGCGTTGCAGAGAGGTGTAAAAAGGGGTGTGGCCTCAGACCACCTCTCTGTAAGGCAGCCCTGCGGCGCATACTGGAGGTACCTGGTGGGTTAGTTGGCCTCCACGGACCCCCAGTATTGAAGGGTAATTAATTCCCCAACTTAAAACGCCCCACAGTGCGCATTTGCAGAGTGTTGTTGGGAAGGGGCGGGGCCTCAAACATGATGCTGGTCTTTTTTTAATTTCTTTTGTTAAGAAGGGGGGCTGTGTTTCCCCCCTTCTTTTTGTTTTTTTGGGCCCTGGGGATCCCATCCCCAGGGCCTAACCCATTTAAAAAAATAATAATAATCTGAATGGGAAGGGGGCCGCGTGGGCCCCCCTCTCATGGCCAATTCTGGCCCCAGGGATCCCATCCCCTGGGGCATGTCCACATTTATTTATTTTTCTATGGAGGGGGGGCTGCATGGCCCCCCTCCTGAGGCCTCTATTTGCCCCGGGGACCCCATTCCATTATTTTTTTTTAAATATTTATATTTTTGGGGGGAGGTGGGCTGCATGACCCCCCCCCCTCCTCAGGCCAATTATGGCCCCAGAGACCCCATCCCCTGGGGCCAGCGTGCCTTTCTTTTTTTCTTATGGGAGGGTGGTCGCGTGGCCCCCTCCTGGGACACTTCTGGCGCCGGGTAACCGATTCCCTGTCCCCGTCCTATCTGTTGGGGACCTTGGTGGGGACCCCAATTTCCCCACAGTCCATGCAGCTCCCCTTGTGGAAAAGCAATTTGGCTTGGATTTTGTAAGCGAGAGAAGCAAACCTGCTTTCGCTTACAAAATCTAACCAGTGTTTGCTATGACAGGGCGGGAGCCACACGGCTCCCGACCTCCAACAGCAAACAGCAGTGTCCTGGGGAAGGCACTCTGGGACACTGAAAGAGCTGGCCCTGGGGGGTGGTGGTCCCCAGGGCCATGAAGGGCTCCAGGAGGGGGGCCGCGTCGCAGCTAGTGCACAGCCCCGGGAAGATGGTGGTCCCCAGGCCTTGGGGGTCTGTAACTGACCCCCCGCATTTTCATATTAGTGCCCCAGGGAGGTGGCGGTCCCCGGGGCGTGTGGGGGGTTCAAGCCCCCCCCATTCAGGTTCATTTATTTTATGAAAAAACCCCTGAAGGTGGCAGGCCCCGGGGCAGTGGGGGGCCATGTGCCCCCAAGAATAATTACTCAAAGCCTTGGGGGTGGCTGTCCCCTGGGCTTGGGGGGTCATTGGAGGTCCCACCACACATTAAAAAGCCCCAAGGGGTGGCAGTCCTCGGTTCTGCGGGAGGTCCGGGTGCCCTCCCGCACATAATTTTAGGCAAGCCCCTGGGGCTGCAGGGTTCCACGGGCCCCCGCATATATTTCTTAGCAATGCCCCTAGGACCTGGCCCACCCGACGGCCTCAATTAAATGAAGCGCGGGAGTCCACACTTTATTTTTTTTATTTCTGCAGGATTCATGACCCCAGCATGAATTTCGCCGACATTTAAAAAAAAAAGAATGCTTTTTTGGCCCTGGAGATCCTTTTAGGACCATCTGAGCAGGCCTAGGGGGTCAGGGTGTTTCTACCCTGTCCTCTTTTCTTATTTTTAAACATTTTTTTCACTGTTTTCTTGTGACTCGGTTCTACACACATGATGGCTGCCAACACTTCCTGGTTTGAAGTGTTGACAGCCAATTGGAATAAAGTTTGTGGTCGGGAGGGTTCGCAAATCCACCACGGCCATAGATATTGAAACTTTAATTTTTGTAATTTTTCAGCAACTACTGAATGTATTTATACCATTTTAAAAAAACGTCGCTTTCTGAATCATGCACTACCTTTTTGCCAAATTCGGGGTAATTCTGTTCAGCAGTTCGGGCTGTAGCCTTACCTGAAGTTTTCTACGGGAAATTGATTTTTTGACTCTTATGTTTTTAATTTCTCAGCAACTGCTGACCGAATTTACACCATTTAAAGAAAAGGTCGCTTTCTGAACCAAGCACTACCTTTTTGCTAAATTTGGGGTAATTCCGTTCAACAGTTTGGGCTGTAGCCTGTCTCAAAATTTCCTATGGAAATTAACATGGGGAAAACGTGTTTTGGGACCTCCCTTTTTTCTCAGCCCCCACTTGACGAATCACCCCCAAACTTTAAGCATAGGAGCTGACCTCAATAGACTTTTTTTTGGGAGAATTTTGTGAAGATTCGTCAAACAACATCAAAGTTATTAGCAAATCAAAAAATGCTTTTCCTATGGAAACTAGGTTCTAACTACAACTACCTACTGGCGACCACCAGTGGGTAACACACACACACATATATATATTCACAGGAAAAAAACCATGGATAATGTCATCAGTGATGTCATTTTTTATATATTTTTTTTTTCTGTGTCCTAAGCATGAGCGCAAAATCCGCTCCGATCGCGGATTTTGCGGATTTTCGGTAAATTCGCGGTCCGCGAACTCTCGCGAATTTACCGAAAATCCGCAATCCGCGAGCGGCGGATTCCGCGGTCAAAAGTTCAAAGCCTAATTTACGATGGCGCCGGCAAGCTGCCAGCGCCATCCTCAAATAGTTACTTAATTAGCTTCAACAGGAAGCTCTAATAGATAAGATACAGCAGGGGCTCGAGCGCCTGCTTTATTTTATCAGTTGGAGCTTCCTGTTGAAGCTAATTAAGTAACTTTTTCAGGATGGCGCTGGCAGCTTGCCGGCGCCATCGTAAATTATGTGGCGGTGGTGTCTTCTTGAATAAATATGAAGGGCAGGGTTCATTCTGGCACGACGGTCCTGGCACAAAAAATAAACCTCAACAGGAAACACTTGCAGATATCAATAAAGCATGTGCCCTAGTTGAAGCTTAAATTCAGTGACTCATTCATCAGCCCAAAATCAATCGTGAGCGTTGTGGAGGCTGGGCAGGTGTGCCTTCTTCCCAAATATACCATCGAAAATCCGCTGTGATGCAGGCCAGAGGCATTTGCATCTTTGACTTTCACGAGCGCAATCCCCGTGCTGTTCCTGTGACCAGGAGCTTCTGTCTCTTAATCTGCCGCTCTGATCGGTCTCTGACCTTTTATACGCACAAGAGGCATGTGCGCTCGCATGGAAGCCCCGTCCGTTTGTCCCCACCCACACACTCGAGGAAGCCCTGCCCCCAAATCCGCCGATCCGCAAAATCCGCGGATTTTGCGGATCCACGATCCGTGAATTCGCAAATTTGTGAATCGTGGATCCGCAAAATCCGCCCATGCTTAGTGTCCTCATATATGCCACCAGTAGATAATTGCTCTAAGTAGGCGCTCTTCAGGCCACTGACACAAACCAACTTTTCTAGCCCTCTTGTTTGTGGATAGCCAGTGAAGATTGCCCAGAGGTAAGGTTGTTACCCGTCCAACTTCCTCTCGTGATGGTACATGCTGCATAGGAAGGACGGGACCACAAAACCTCTGGCATAATCATTGGACTATTTCTCGCTCCAGGCATTCAAGGCTGACCACAGATTAGCAGACTTTTCTCCACCACATAAAATATCCAATTTACTCACCGCCATGATGTTTTTGAGGCAGTCTGCAAATGTCGGGGGGAGTACCGACTTCCACTCTTTGCAGATCTCTCTTCGAGCAATCACTATTACGTAAAAAATAAACTGTGATAAATTGCTGTTAATGTCATAATCAAGTGGGAGACCAAAAAAAACCAAACCAAACTTAGAGTATATGTGAGTGAAAATGAAAGTACCTCCTCCAAAAACCCACAAACTTGTCCCCAAAATGTACTTATACTGGGACATTCAAAAAACATATGTATGTCATTTGCTTCTTGTGACTTACATCTGGGACAAAAATATTGAACTGAAGCCATCTTAGAAAGTTTCGCTGGAGACCAATAAACTCTATACAATGTATACAAATGATTTCTTCTTAAATTAGAAGGTTTGATTATTTTTTGAGACATGGAAAAAGAGTCTGTCCATAATTTAACTGGATTATCCGAAATCTGAAGCATAGTAGGGTCCCATAACTTAGTCATCTCTGCCTCTAAATTATCCTTATTGTCTATGAAGGTTTTATACCATTGAGCAGTCTCCCCTTTTCTAACCGTATTGCTGCTAATTAAGTCTAGTAGGGGGCTCTCCTCATCGGAATCCCAAGCTTGGCTTCCCCACCAGGCCGACAATTGATAGAACTTAAATCTCGTGAGAGTACCCCCGGTTAGACCCGCCAGCGTTTCCCATTTTAGTACTCTTGATGCATCACAGAAATCCCCCCATTTGGAGAGACCAGCTCTCTTTAACAGAAGTGCTAGTTGGTCAGTCAAACATTCCGGGGTACCAGGGGAATCCCAAATCGGGGCATATGTATGATAATAATGTATGCCTAACATCCTACATATCTGTAGCCAGTTTTGTAAAACAGCCTTCGGAAGCTTCAGCCGGACCTTTTAAAAAATGTTTTGATCTCCAAATTTAAACGTGAAGAAGTCAGCCCCATATGGAAGATCTGACAACATGGCTCATTTAGCTCAGCGCTCGCTCGCGCTTTTAAACTCCCTTACCTTGAACTCAGGGACCTCTCCCTTGACTTTGCCTTCCCGCGCAGCCGAGGTTGACGCTGCCGCGGCCTCAGAACCACCCGCCTGCCGCCTTCAGCGGACGCTCCCCCGGCCACGCCCACTTCTTTGGCCACGCCCCTAAGCTGTCCTATAAACCATGTGTCTCCACCGTTCGCGCAGCGGACGGGCGCAGCGGGCGCGCCGTTTGCGCGCCGAAGGCGCGCCTAAGGCAAGCCCGTCTGCGCCCGTCCGCGACCAGACGGGCCCAGGGCCCCGAGACGATGCCCGTTTTCTACCATACTCTTCTGCCTCCCTTAGAAATCTTCAGCAGCCCCCCTGTGCTCTCCCATCTACAACTTGGGATCGCTTGCTGTCCCTCGGCATCGCAGCCGAACTGCCTTCTCCTAGACTCATTCACGCACCTGTGTTGTCCCCAGCTCCGCCTGAAACCCGGATTCGCATATTGTACCTCAATACACGCTCTCTCCCCCAACACCACACTGATATCTTTCTTCTGTTAACCGCCGAAAACCCAGACATTCTGCTGCTCTCCGAGACTTGGTTATCTGACCTGTCTCTCCCAGATATTTTGGCTGCGTTACCCCCCAATTACTATCTGTTAAACGCCAATCGGCCTGACGGTCGCCGCGGCGGTGGGGTTGCAGCAATCATCCGCAAAGACCTACCCCTCATCAAGTCTTCATCACTGTGTCTCCTTGATGTCGAAAATCTTGTAATCAGCTTGCCCACCGAAGCCGGTGCCCTAACTCTCATTATCCTATATCGCCCGCCTACCCCCATGCCTCTGTTTCCTGCCGCTTTTTGCGAGCAGCTTTCTGCTTTAATGACCTCCTCAGTCCGCATCGCCATATATGGCGACTTCAACTATTGGTTTAATCATGCTGACGCCGGTCCCCATGCCACCGAATTGTTTGAGGCACTTTCTAGCCTCAACTTGACGCAGCATGTCACTTCCCCCACTCATATTGGTGGCAACATTCTAGACCATATCTGGACACAGGGGGTGTCGCTCTCCAACTTGACCATCTCCCCTTGTGTCTGGTCCGATCACTTACTGATCGCGTCATCCATTCTTTTAAAGGGCCTGGTCAGGCCCCCCTCCCGGCACGGAGGGGTCGCTCGAAATTGGAAGTCTCTTGACCCATCCGTTTTCCTCGCTCTTCTTGCTAAGACTCAGCCTGTACTCTCTGACTCCCTAGATGTCAACACCATGGACGCCAACATCTCACATTGGCTCACGACGGCTAGCGATGTATGCGCACCTCTTTCCCGCTTTTCCCGCACACACCCCAACAAGTCCCACAAATGGTACAACTCCACTTTAAAATTACAACATCTGGAGCTGCGCCGACTGGAACGTAGATGGCGGCGCAACTATCTCAGCTCCGATAGGGAAGCTTACGTCTCCACGCGTAAAGCTTACAAAGCCACAATCATTTCTACTAAGACTGCTTTTATCTCCAATAGAATTCTAACAGCCCCCAACAGATCCAAGGAGATCTTTAAAGTCCTTGGCGAACTGACATCGGACGCCAGGACACTTCCGAGCTCCTCCCCTTCCTCAGAGTCATGCACTGCCTTAAATTCATTTTTCATCGACAAAATCATTGCCATTAAAAATTCCATTCCTTACGTCCCTCCCCTAATAACTGCAGCACCCCCCCCTTTTAAACACTTCTACCTTCCCTCAGTTCCCCGCGCTTGACTTGGAATCTCTTGTCAAACTGTCCACTCGCGTGAAATCTGGATCCCCCAAGGACTGCTGCCCTCCCTCTGTGCTCCGCGATATCTGCCAAACCTTCCCACATTTCATCCTCCCTCTTCTTAACTCCTCCCTCTCTTCGGGCATAGTCCCCAGCTCATTTAAGGAGGCCGTGCTGTTGCCTCTCTTAAAAAAAACCTGGCGCTGATTCAGCGACCCTGACCAATTATCGCCCTATATCCCTCTTGCCCTTTTTTTCTAAAATACTGGAGGCTCACGTTACGACCTGCCTCTCGCATTTTATCGAGGAGACCAACTTTTTGGCGCCCAACCAGGCTGGGTTCAGACCAGCCCATTCCAATAGAGGCTGTGATCCTGGCCGTGTTGGACAACCTTAGACGCAATGATGATAGAGGGCAACCCCAGGCATTAGTTTTGCTCGATCTATCGGCGGCATTCGACACGGTGGACCATAACATCTTAATCCACTGTGTCGAGTCCGCCGGAGTCTGTGGGGTTGCTCTGTCCTGGATCAAATCCTTTTTAGAGGAGAGATCCCAGGCAGTCAGCATGGGCCCCTTCCGTGCCACCAGCGTCTCATCATCTTGTGGGGTCCCCCAAGGTTCTTCCCTGTCTCCCCTCCTTTTTAATTTGTATCTTCAACCCCTCCTTCACTCTTTAGGTAAGTGGGACATCACCGTGTTCAACTACGCGGATGATCTACAGATTATTTTTCCCCTCACCACTCCCGACGCCGCCAAAAACTTTCAGACAGTCTTGTTACACATCCAGCATTGGATGAATCAAAACCAACTCAAGCTCAATCCGAGCAAGACTGAGCTTCTCCTTCCTGGGAGAAGTGCCCCTTTTTGGGGCCCTCAGTACTGGCCGGTTGAGCTCAGAACACCTCCTTCTCCTGCTGGGTGTGTAAAAAGCCTCGGGGTCCTGATTGACTCCGGACTTTCTCTCAAGGCACAAGTGAGCGCAGTAACATCTTCCTGCATGTTCCAGCTCTACAGGATACGGAAAGTCGCTCACTTCCTGTCGCCTGAAGCCTTGTTGCAAGTCCTAATTGCCCTGGTGATGTCCCGGTTGGACTTTTCCAACTCAATCTATTACGGTCTTCCCAAATCTCAGCTGGCCAGGTTACAGATCGTGCAAAACCAGGCAGCTCGGCTTGCTTTCAGGATCCCCAAATGGCAGTCGGCTCAACCTCTGCTACGCCACCTTCACTGGTTACCAGTCAGTGACAGAATCACTTTTAAGGTTCATTGCCTGGTCTTCAAAGCCCTCGTTGGCCCCTCCCCTGCCTTCCTTAAGTCCTTAATCACTCCCTACTGTCCTTCTCGCACTCTTAGGTCTACTCATCTCCAACTTCTAGTTGTTCCTCGTTTCAAACTCTCTAGATCGGGCGGCCGCAGCTTTTCTTGCCTAGCACCTAAGCTGTGGAACTCCCTCCCACTCCCACTTAAGTCTTCTTGCTCCCTCCTTTCCTTCAGGAAATCATTAAAAACACTACTTTTCCCTCCCCCCCACTAATTTCTCTCATCTTTTCTGTCTCCTCTTTTCCTTCTCCAAGTCCGCTTAGCGCCAGGAAACTCACGGTGACAGTGCGCTCAATAAATTCATCATAACATAACATAACATAACATAACATAACAAGAGTATACCATTAGAAGTAGAGTCTAATTTATTAGCTAGAAGTCTGAAATTCTTGAACTGGAAAGCATAGCAGTATAATAGTAAATCTGGGAGAGCGAGACCACCTATTTTTAGTCCTCTCCTCAACTTCCTCCAGGCTATCCTAGGAGATTTTGTCGCCCAAATAAAAGAACCTATCCTACCCTGCAAGTTGAGAATATCTTTCTTATTAAATGTTAAGGGAATGGAATTAAAAAGAAAAGTTACTTTTGGTAAAATGATCATTTTAACCAGATTTACTCTACCGTAGATATTTAAAGGCAGGGAGTTCCATCTGGTTAAAAGTTTCCTAACCTCTTTTATCACTACTTCCTAACTAGTCTTGGGAATTTCTTCTAGTTTATGATTGAGTTGAATACCCAAGTATCTCATCTTGGTTTTAGCATCTGGAATAGGGACTGGGTTATTCCAACACATAATATCAGTTTTATCCCTATTAATGCTATACCCCGAAACAATACCAAAATTCTCAGCGAATTGAAATAATCTCGGAATTGCTTCTAATGGGTTTGAAGTATACAAAAGAAGATCATCTGCATATAGGGCTGTCTTAATTGTTAAATCTCCTATTTTAAAGGGGTGAATTATAGGATCCTGTCTTAAAAACATACAAAAAGCTCAATATATATATCAAATTATAATGGAGATAAAGGGCATCCTTGCCTTGTCCCTCTACAAATATTTAACCAGTCTGACAATCCACCATTCACCAAGATCCTAGCTCTTGGACCCCTATATAAAGTTCTAATTCCATTGATGAAAATCTCTGGGAAACCAAACTTCATCATCGCTTTCCATAGAAAAAGCCAATTCACTTGATCGAAGGGTTTGGCTGCGTCTATTGCGACGATAGCAAGAGGCGTCTTTTTCTCTGTTGCGTAATCTATAGCGGCGATTACTTGAAATGTAAGCTCGTGTAGTTGGCGACCAGGAATAAATCCCCTCTGGTTGGGATGAATAATAGACTTTATGACATTAGCCAACCTGGTTGCTAAAATTCCAGAATATATTTTTAGATCAGAGTTTAGGAGTGAGATGGGGCGGTATGATTCTATTTTTTCCGGATCTTTATTCGGTTTCGCAATTAGTGAAATTGTAGCGTCCAACCAAGAAGATGGTATTTGTTCTCCCTGAATAAAATTTTTATTAAATAGTTTCTGAAGTGGAACTAGAATTTCTTCAATGTTTTCTTTGTAAATCTCTATTGGGAGTCCATCGGGACCTGCAGCTTTATTTCTTGCCATCTTCTTTAGTTGAAGTCTGATCTCTCCTTCTGATATATCCTTTGCCAGAAGAGCTATGTCTAAGTCCTTTAATTGTGGTAAATCACCCCAGATCGATAGTGTGTCCAGCTCATCCATTGACTAGTTAGTTTTATCTGCATAGAGTTCTTGATAGAATGTTCTGGCTTCTTGCCTGATCTCGTCATCTTCTGACAAGACAACTCCAGTCCTTCGTTGTGTCAGAGTTTTGATATTATTTCTGGTTCTCTCCGACCTAGCTTTCCACGCCAGCAAGGATCCACACTTCTCCCCATATTCAAAATTACGTAATTTACTAACTTCCCATTTATCTTTAAGTAGTTTTTCAGTTCTTGATCTGAAGTTTAATTGTAAATCTACTAATTCTTTTTCCAATCTTGGTACGTTAATTCTATCATCCAGGGTAGCACAAAGAAGCTGTTGTTCTTTTATTTTGATCAGTCTTAGCTCTTTAATATCCTTTTCCTTATTAAGCTTCCTATTTAAGATCATTTGGGAACTATATATTCCTCTTAAGTAAGATTTAAATGCATCCCAAACAATATTCTCAGGAGCAGTTTTATCATTAAATTCGAAGAATTCTGTGAACTTTTCTTTAACTTTGATGTTAAATACTTCATTTAACAGAATAGTCCTATCCAGTGTCCACCTATATTCTGAAAAATTCTTCTGAATATTGATTTTTAATTCAACCACTGAGTGGTCAGACAAACCGATCGGAATATAAGAGATAGAATCAGTATTTGCTAGAAGCAATTGATCTAATAAAAAAAAATCTATTCTGGAGAACTGATGATATTTTTTACTGTAAAAAGAATATTGTTTTTGTGTTCCATGTTTAACTCTCCACACATCAGACAGCGTATAGTCTTTCATAATATTCTTCAAGATCGAGAGAGATTTTTTTGGGCAATTATATCTAGATTTGGAGGTGCGATCTACTTCAGGATCTAATAGCAAGTTAAAATCGCCCCCTAACACAATAGGGATTGTATACTGGATCATATATTTTAATAATTTCTGAAGAAAACTAGGATTATCCTCATTTGGACCATAGTAAACCCCGCATACAAATTTTACTGAGATTATTGAAACCACAGCAGCCAACCACCTCCCTGACTGATCTGTGGCCCAATCATGCAGTATAATTCCCTTATTAACGCTAAATATTATTGAAACCCCTCTCGTCGTGCCCGTTTGTTTTGAACAGAGAATCTCCTGGACCCAATTGAGTTTAATAAATATTTTCCTGCATTCCTCTGCTTCCAAATGTGTTTCTTGTAAGAGGATTATGGAAGCTCCAGTATTTTTTAGATAGTGAGAGATATTTAATTGTTTCTTGCGGCTCCCTAACCCATTCAGGTTCCAGGAAAGGATTTTAGTAGATCTAGATTGAGCCATCATGTTATCTTACTGTCCTTCAGTTCATGGCCGAAAGAGCATAATAGCCTATAGTGACATTTAAATTAAAAAAAATAAAGTTTTGTTACAAATGAGGACTTTTTTTAAATCTGATTTTTCCCCCATCCCTATGAACCCTTCCCCCCCTCCCTCCGAGGAACCCTTCCCTCCTGATTGGCGAAGTTACACCCTAGGAGGCCCTGAACCTCCTCTGCCCTACCCCTATATGTAAGGAAATGTCGGTCTCTGATTTCCCTTATGTACATTTTTTTTTTTTTCTCACCCCACTTTTCGATTACCTTTTTTTAAAAAAAATTTTTATTCTTTTTTTTCCCCACACATAAGCACTCCCCTTTATTTATAGTTTTTTTTTTTTTAACCAATACTACCCCCACACCTTTCTTAACTAAATTAAGCTAGGAGAACGGTTGCATCTCAATACAATTACTCTGTCTGCTCCTTCCTCTCCTTCATCCTAGTTAACACAGCATCAGCTTCCTCCGGGAAGTGGCAAGTGTACATTTTATTGTTCCACATTATTTTGAGGAGGGCTGGAAATTTCATTTGAACTTGTGCCCCCATTGAACGCAGTTCTGGCATTCTGGAGCCAAGCTCCCATTGTCTTTGAGCTGTTTTGCCACCTATGTCTGATCTAACTTGGTAGGGGTTGGCTTGGAAGTGTAGAGAGGTGCGAGAAAGACATCTAGTAAGAATGAGCTCTTTAACACTGTAGGTTTGAAAGTACACAAGGATCTTCCTGGGTGCCTTCCGTTCTGGGTGCAGCCTGAACGGGTCCCTATGAACCCGCTGAATCTCTGCTTCCAAATTAATGTCTGGACGATCCTTTAGGATGTCCTCACGAAACAATCAACATACAAAGCCTTTTATATCCTCTACTTCTGCTCCTTCCGGAATTTTGAGGATCCTCAAGTTGTTGCGTCGGCACTGAGTTTCCAACCTTTCTAAGTCCATGGTTAAAGTTCGATTCTGAGCTTTCAGGGCATCTATGTCTTTAGAATTCTCTTTAGAAAACTCTGTGAGGGATGTCACTTTCACTTCTAGGTCGCTAGTCCTAGCGCTGATACCTTCAATTTTAGCCTCCAAAAGGTCGAATCTGTCATGTAGACCCCTCTGGTTCTTTTCGGAAATCTCAAATCTGGCCAATAAGTCCTCTCTGAGAGAATGTAATAAAGAGCCCAGTCTATCCTCTGTTAGTCCATTCTCTCCAATGTTTCCCGCTACCCCACTCAATTGTATGGAAGAGGCATTGTTTTCCAGATTAGGTAGAGGTGATGTTAGAAGACTTTTAGATATGGGTACTGCAATCTGATTGTCTTGCTCGCCATCCGATGGAATAAGCCCCCTTTGTTCAAGACATTGATTGGGAAGATACATTGCTGCTGCCCCTGAAGTATCTTGAAGATTAGCTGTCTCCAGGATCGCATAAGGGGAAAGTAACGAGGAGAGGAGAGTCTGCTATTGCGTATGACTTATCGATCGTATCTCTTGTGGATTTCTCAGTTCCATATAGCTCTTTATCCACTCCTCCATCTTCTGTATCATTCACATTGTTATTCCCTATATTATCTGTTTTAGAGGTCACTGCTTGTTCCATGATTTTAAAGTAACTTGTTAGAGAGGGAGTCCCTCTAGGTATTAGTGGTTGCTTAAGTCCCTTAGATTTCCCTTTTTTTGCACCCCCTTTCCTGTTTAGCTTTAGCGGTGAAATAGGGATTGGCCCACTTCTCGCTCCCTCAACTAAATCAAAAGGGTTAAGAACTCCTTTCTTTTTGAGTTCCTGCTTGGAGCGTAGCTGATAGCGGTTCTTAACTACACCCCCTTTCTCACAATCAACAGCAGTCCCCTTTAGAGCTGGAGAACTGTCAAATTCGGGACTCCGAGTTAATGCCCCTGTGCTGCGCGTGCTGTCTAATATGAAAGTTGCGTTTTGTGGCACAGGAGAAGCTTTATCTGGCTCCATACAACCTACCAGATCCCGGCTAGTAAAGGTTGTTACAGGGTGAACCTGACATGCAAGAGCGCTCGCTCGGTACCAAAAAGCAACTCTCGAGCGAAGCCATATATTATAGCAGCTTACCCGCAACTTGGAGGCTTCTGTAGTTTTTGCCGTTTGAAAAGTATCAGTAGCGTGGCCTCTTCCCCCCAACCTCGTATGCAGGCTGATCTCCTCACTCGGGATCCGATGTAGCTGCCTGGTGAGCCGCTCCTCAGTGTACCTCCGCTCGCGTTCTCGCATCTCTGGGACCCGCCCAGTACTCCGCGTGGGTCCTAGAACCTCTGTATTCGGTCCGCGTCCGTGTCCCTGGAGACTCGAAACTCGAAAAGAAAAGCAGGGAAAATCCTCAAAAAGCGAAACTCAAAATCATTAACGGGTGATAGCTTCCATCTCACCAATTAATTTGCTGCCGTAATCCATATTATAGAACGTAGAGACCGACTTGTAAGCTCGTCTTAGGGCATGTTGGAGCAGAGCCTCGCAGCAGCCGCTAGCCTGCCGCCGCCATGTTCCTCCTCCATCAGTGATGTCATGAGTGATATCATTTAAGATGTCATCAGTGATGTCATGAGTGATGTCACTTACCATGTCATGAGTGATGTAATATGTGACGTCAGCAGCAGTGCATTGTGGATGCGCAAGTTATGGGTAGCTGAGCTATCTATAACAGGGCAATTTCTATGGTTTTGTACGAGTAAAATGTCCAACTAACTATAACGCCCCTGAAACCTATTGTTTTTTCAGTGAATTTCCAAGGTTTTTTAAATGCTAATTTCTAACTGTTACGTGCCTGAAACCTATGGTTTTTTCAGTGAATATCAAAGTTTTTTTAAATGCTAGTTTCTAACTATGCCTACAGAGGTTTGTGGAGAAGCGTGGCTCAGTGGTTAGAGGCGGCAGACCCAGAAGCTGAGATCAGCCGTGGACCAGGGTTAGATTCCCCGCCTCGGCGGGTCTCGGGCTCAAAATTCCACGGACTCGACAATTCTCGCTCCGGTGCCTACTCGACTCATGGGGTCACACTCTGCGACTCTGGGCAATAGCTTGCTTAATCTCCACTACGGCCCCTCGCGGCGGGATGCCTGGCTTTCACCTTGTGGATACCCTGCCGGGGTATCTCACAGGGGAATACCAGGACGGGTTCCCTAAGCAAGCGCCTTGAGACCTTCGGGTGATTCGTGCGCTATATAAATCGAAATACATTTACAGGTAGGACAAGTGAAGAAAGAAGAAAAAATGCACAGAAAGAAGAAAAAGAAATGCAGAAAGAAGCAACAGAAGTCCTCAATACAAAGTAAAGTGCAGGAAGAAGGAAGACGTGCAGAAAGAACAAACAGAGGAGCAGAAAGAGGCCTTGTTGCAAAATCATCCTGTACCCTCAACTTTTTCAGATGGGTGCTGATGGTAACCGACTCTGACTAACCAGTCCCAGAGCCAGTGCTATGCTAAAAGACGCTTATAATACAGTGAAAACACCTACATACACTAGGGAACACTATGCATTGGGGTACCCCTGTGATTACCATGGCCTCCTTTGTAAGACCCTAGTACATAATAGGGCAGGGGGATTAAAACTACCTCTTAAAAAGCGCCATGGTGCACGTTTGCACACTGGTGAAGGGAAGAGGGTGCCTGAGATGACATGTGTGCAAACACGCCCTTTGGCCGTTTTAATTATGGAATAAAGTACCCTTGAATCCTGAGTGTCCCTTGGGTCCAACTAGCCCACCAGGTATCTCCAGTAAGCACCACAGAGCTGCGTAGCAGAGAGGTGTAAAAAGGGGCACGGCCTGGACCACCTCTCTGTAATGCAGCTCTCTGATGCATACTGGAGGTACCTGGTGGGCTAGTGGGTCCCCAGGGAGCCTCAGGATTGAGGAGGAATTATAATATATATATATAGAAACACGCACACAGATTTCCATAGTTATAGTTAGGACCATGCAAAAAAAGAGTTAGTAGGACATTTTGGTTTGCATTACTATATATAAATCATATAAATATGTGTGTATATTACCTACTGGCGGTCGCCAGTAGGTAGTTATAGTTAGGATTGATTTCCATAGGAAATCCGCAACATTCTATTGGGAATAACTTTGGCGCCGGTGGACGAATCTTCGCAAATTTCTCAAAGAAGATGGCCCGCTCCGCTCTGCTCCTTCCCTGAAAGTTTTATGGGGATTCGTCAAGCGGGGGCTGAGATAAAAGGGGGGTCCCAAAACGTGTTTTCCCCATGTTCATTTCCATAAGGCGGTTGGACTCACTTTTAGCCCGAACGGCTGAATGGATTTCCACAAAACTTGGCAAAATTGTAGGGACTGGTAGCCCAATGTGCCTTTGCTATGTCTCAAGATATGTGCTCCAGTGGATTTTGAGTAATTTAGGTTCAAAAAAATATATATATCTGGGCGGAGCCTAACCACACATCTGATCTGATTGGCTGTCAGCACTTTATCCAAGAAGTGTTGGCAGCCATCTTGGGACTAATATACATGATAGCACCTCATTAAAAAGCATTGTAGTTAATAGAGGGTTTTAGGACTTTAGTTACATTATAAATCATTTGTTGATGGTACCATACTCATTTTAGGAATTGTGGTGTGTTCTAAGGAGATTTTACCATGTGAAAAAGCCTTCTGCTGTGATATCATGAATCATGTTTGAAAGAAAACTAATATCTCATGATTTTCTTACAGTGGTTTGGAAGGGGATCTATAAGCTAAACTGAAAGCATATTTTCTGTAAATTCACATTATCTTTCTCAGTCATGTGAGAATGAAGTCTGACATTCTCAGTAAAACATGTACATCCAACAAGGACAGAGACTGTCAGTTGATTCCATTGTGTTCTACTGCAGCCTCCTAGAGTATTCTAAAGAACAACTAGAGCGCTAACAGTCCTACTTATTACAAAGGTATAGCACACCTGAAGCCATCGTGATGGGAATAAAGTGGTAACTCTTAAAACATTACATTTAAAAAGGAACAAAATGAGGGGGTATATTTTGCCATAGAAAGTATGATTAGTGCTGCAGAAAGAAAAATTAGGGCACATTTTGAGTGACATCTCAAATCCTCTTCAATTTCATTAAAGAAATTGTGACATGCAGACTGAAACATGCACTTTGAATACCAGCAGCAGACTTCCCTGGTGAGCAGTAGCTTTACTACAGTGATCTAATGAGCAACTAGAGTGCTAACATTCAGAATTTATGGCAAATGTGTGACACATCTGAATGCCTTCTTGATGGAACCAAAGTAAACAAGCATTGAAAATGCAATAGATCTCGCCCTCGTTTAAGTTAAAGCCATTCTGTTTGTAATGAGGTGGCTGTTTAGCTTTGCTTTTATTAGTGTTTTTTAAACTTTCATGTAAATAACATGCATCTGTATGCATATATGTGTATGTATGCATGCATTCACATTTGTATTTACATAGATATACAGATTATATATGTTTATATATGTATGTATATACATACACATACATATATATAAATGCATATGCATATATATGCATATATATATGTGTATATGTGTGCATGTAGAGAGAGGTAGAGAGGTAGAGGTGTAGAGGTAGAGAGGTAGAGGTAGAGAGGTAGCGGTAGAGAGGTAGAGACTAGTAGAGAGAGAAGTAGAGAGAGGTAGAGAGTAGAGAGTAGAGAGTGAGTAGTAGAGAGCAGTAGAGAGAGTAGCAGAGAGTGAGTAGTAGAGAGTAGTAGAGTGAATAGTAGAGTGAGTAGTAGAGAGTAGTAGAGAGTGAGTAGTAGAGAGTAAGTAGTAGAGTGAGTAGTAGAGAGCAGTAGAGAGTGAGTAGTAGAGAGTAGTGAAGAGTGAGTAGTGGAGAGTAGTAGAGAGTGAGTAGTAGAGAGTGAGCAGTAGAGAATAGTAGAGAATGAGAGAGAGAATAGTAGAGAGTAGTAGAGAGTGAGTAGTAGAGTGAGTAGTAGAGACAAGTAGAGAGAGAGTAGTAGAGAGTGAGTAGTAGAGAGTAGTAGAGAGTGAGTAGTAGAGTGAGTAGTAGAGAGTGAGAAGTAGAGAGTGAGTAGTAGAGAGTAGTAGAGAGTGAGTAGTAAAGAGTGAGTAGTAGAGAGAGAGTAGTAGAGAGTGAGTAGTAGAGAGTAGTAGATAGTGAGTAGTAGGGAGTGAGTAGTAGAGAGAGAGTAGTAGAGAGTAGTAGAGTAGTAGAGAATGAGTAGTAGAGAGTGAGTATTTGAGAGTAGTGGAGTAGGAGAGAGTAAGTAGTAGAGAGTAGTGGAGAATATTCCAAAGTTTGGCACAGCACCACTTTCACAATAAGTCCAATCAAATCATATCACTTAGAGTCCTTATTGAAGCGCTGAATCTTGGTGTATATTCAAATGCTTTTATTTTCCTTAAGTTTATGTACCACAGCCAGCCGAAATGTTTCGTTCTGTACAACAGAACTTCTTCAGGGCGTTCTTATTTCCTTCAAGTTATGTCGGTATCCTGTTGTCATATAACTAGATATTTCTTCCAAATGTTAGACGAGACGTAAGTACATTCTTATTCAAAGTGACTAGGTATCAATTTTACCCACACAATTCGGGCAGACTTGAGTAATTTATAGCATCCTCAAAGTCAGTCTTTCAAAAATTCCAAAGTATAGGACATGATAATCCAAATCCAAATGTTTCTCAAGAAAAGTCATTTTCAATCGTTCGGAATATCGGTGTTTGGGCAGATATGACCCAGGGACCCCCAGTATGCAAGGGGAATTAGTCCCCCCTCTGCAAACGCGCCAGTGGCCTACGTTGCAGAGAGGTGTAAAAAGGGGCATAGCCTCATTACACCTCTGTGCAATGCAGCCCCCTGGCGCATACTGGAGGTTCCAGGTGGGCTAGTTGGCCCCCAGGGACCCCTAGTATGCAAGGGGAATTAGTTCCCCCTCTTCAAACATGCACTGGGGCTGCGTTGCAGAGAGGTGTAAAAAAGGGTGTGGCCTCATTACACCTCTCTGCAATGCAGCCCACTGGCGCATACTAGAGGCTCCTGGTGGGCTAGTTGGCCCCCAGGGACCCCCAGTATGCAAGGGGAATTAGTTCCCCCCCTGCAAACGCGGCAGGGGGCTGCGTTGCAGAGAGGTGTAACAAGGGACATAGCCTCATTACACCTCTGCAATGCAGCCCCCTGGCGTATACTGGAGGTTCCAGGTGGGCCAGTTGGCCCCCAGGGGCCCCCAGTATGCAAGGGGAATTAGTTCCCCCTCTTCAAACATGCACGGGGGCTGCGTTGCTGAGAGGTGTAAAAAGGGGCGTGGCTTCATTACACCTCTCTGCAATGCAGTCCCCTGGCGCATACTGGAGATTCCTGGTGGGCTTTCAGGTCTTATATAGTTAGGAATTAGCATTAAAAAAACCTTTGAAATTCACTGAAAAAACATAGGTTTCAGGCCTTATATAGTTAGGAATTAGCATTTAAAAAACCTATGAAATTCACTGAAAAAACCATAGGTTTCACACCAGTTATAGTTAGGAATTAGCATTTAATTTTTGTGTGATTATGTGTGTGAGTAACTTTTGGATGACTGTCGGTGTTTAACAGGATGTATAGGTGTTTCACTACATATGATGAGTGAATATATGTATGAGTGACTATATAGAACTGTTGGTGAATGAGTGGATGTGTATATAGATGGTGGTATTACTGAATTGGTTGTTGTAACTGGTATGGGTATCTCTATTTTTTTTTAAATGTTAGTTTCCATTTTTGAATATGTGTTTCAAGGGTTACATTACACTGAAAGGAGGTCTGTCACTCTGTCACAAGGATGGTGTCATCAGTGATGTCATGAGTGATGTCACTGACCATGTCATGAGTGATGTAATATTTGACGTCATCAGCAGTGCATTGCAGGCGCGCAAGTTATATTGAGTCCAACTAACTATAACGTGGGAATTTCAATGGTTTTATGTCAGTAAAATTTCCAGCTAACTATAACTGGTGTTTTTCAGTGAATATATATATAGACACACACACATATTTATATGATTTATATATAGTAATGAAAACCAAAATGTCCTACTAACTTTTTTTTTGCATGCATCATAAACCTACGTTCAATTTGACAGCTGAAAGTCACATTTAATAAATCTTTTCTCTTAGTCCATTGATTGTCTACTTCATCATTGTAGCTGAAAGACATAGATACAACGTGCACTGAGGAAACTGTGCATAATATCCAGTGCCTAATTTGAGCCTGTGGTTGCACATGGGGCACACTGGCACTCATTTTTGGGGACCATCACTTATTTTCCTGCAAAAGACTTTGATCCAGAGCAAGAGAGATGCAAACAAAAGAAAAAAAGAAAGACTAAAAAAAAGACTGTAGGGATAAAAAAAGAACCTCAAGGAGTTCCTGGTAGTAGATTAAAAAGGTATAAACTATGCAGGCTTGGTATTATGGACCATGGCCTTCTTTAGCGCGGGTGGCTTAACCACTGATGAGATCACATGGTCAACCAGGCAGAACCTAGGGCTTGCTACTAAAAAAAAAGGGTGGGGATACAGAAATGGAACGTTTGAACCGTAGTTGACTTTGCAGTGCCTAACATATGTTATACAAATGATTTTGCGTGTCATAGACCAGCATGGCATAGACACCTCTGCATGTATACATAAGCAGATTGATGCGGACAGCGCCCTTCCATGGAGAGGCTGAGAGAAAGAGCGAACAAAACAATGTGCAATTTGCATGACAGGTGGCAGGTAGAAAGAACCACCATGTCTATCCATCGGTACTAAAATGATATGCTTCTGGCAGGTTACCTAATCCAATAATTAGTAATCTCTCGCGAACATTCAGATCAGGTGTTGACTACCTGAAATAATTACCTGTCAAGAGTAACTGAAGTTGTCAGCATGAAGAAAAAAATCACTGTATTGTTAGAAAATGTAAAAACTGGGGAGCAGACTTTTTGGTGTTTGACTTCATATCCTTATTCCTTGTGCTTGTTCAGATTTTCCTGACAATGCAGTCCCTGTCGCTGCCATTTTCTCCTGGTTCTCCTCAGTTTCAGAATGTTTTTTATTCATTATGATACCAAATTTGCTGGCATCACTCATAAGGGCCTAGAAATGCCAGAAGTTAGCAAGGGATTCTGATTCTGCTATAGAAACCGAAATATTAGCTCAATTGTTATAGAAAAAGAGTTAAACCTCTGAATCATTTATCAATAGTCCAACCAGTGTAGTTCCCACCTATGTTTAGAATTTAAAAAACAGATTACATTCTTTCTGCAACCGAATGTATGCTAAAAATCCGGAACAACTGGGAAATCCCTACTATCTATAGACACATGCAGGTAACATCATTTAGGGCCATATATAGAAAGCCATTTAGAAGTTGCTAAATCAAAGGCTTTATAAACGCTAAATGCTTTTTAAAATATAGTAAAGACATTTTTGCGATTCGAAAATGAGCTTAGAGATGCATATCAAACAGAACATTCTGAAGGGATTTGGAGCCTCCCATCCAAACAGCTATTTGGAATGCTATGTATCAATGGTTTGTGAAAGCAAATTCGGTTGCAAGGTATTGATAGTGTACAGGCCCCTCAAAAGAGGTAGACCACTTGGAACTCTTCACCCTTTTTAAACAAAGATTGTAGAAGAAGCAGTGTTTTTTCTTAAATGCAGTTTTGCTTCCTTTGAAGAAAATTGCTGCGTTTAAAAAAAAAGACTCTATTTAAATGTGATCATAGACATGGTGGTCTGCTGACCCTACACGGCCACCATGCTTGTGATTCACAATGTGCATCCTACCTCATGAATATTGATGAGGTAGGTTAATCTGCTACTTACTCTGAATGGTGATTTTGTGATCTGGGCGATTAATACATAGGTTGCTTCACAAAATATGATTTGCAAAACGCTGGTGCACAATTTGCTCATACGATTTATGAAACCATTCTTTTACATTTGGCCCTTTATCTTTTAATACTATGGTAGCTGAAGCATCATACCTTATAATGGCCAACACATTTTGAGCAGGAGTACTAGTGCAGTGGTCTGTTTTTTGTTTAGAAAAATTGTGAGTTGATCACACTTTAAATATATCAAGCTAAACAAGTTCCTGTTCCCAGCCCCACTTACATTTCAAAGTAGCTGTTTCAGCACATTCACAAAGAGCTATGCACTAGGCCTTTGTTAATTCAGACTCCTTGGAGCCTGAGCTGGGAGACAGGACAATTCCAGAACAGTCTATGAGGGGTGGGAGAGGGGGCTATAAACTACAGAAGTTTCTTCCACTTTAAAGCTGGCACTAGGTATAAAAATAGGACCTTCAGACCCACTTCGGTTCACTTGTGGACCTGTGGAGGGCCCACAGAAGGAGTACCTTGTACATCAGAAGTCTTCCCTGGTGCCTGAGGCCTGCTTTGTACTTCAGAGGACTGCCCTGATGCTACTAGAGGACTTTACTGCTACATGAAGCCTGCATTTAACCCTCAGCCCTGCTGATTGAGATCTGTCTTGCTGCTAGGACTACCATAGTGACATCAAGGACTAGTTGGTTAACCTCTGAGCTACAAGGACAAAAAAGCTTGAACATTGCACCTGGACCCTGCCAGAAGTGAGTCCTGCCTTCCAAGTGGTGCCCATCAGTCCTAGACCCGTGGAAGTGGTGGTAATCATGCCCAATAGTCTAAAACCAAAACTAAGGACTTAGAAAATACTCCAACAGGATACCAGGACCTACCTGCTCACCAATTCACCCAAGGTGCATCGCCAGTCAGCCTCACTTCACGGTAAATCCCACTTGGTTCACCTCCACATCGAAAATACCTGTTCAGCGTCTCCTCTTCAGAAGGATATCCGGCCTCCTGGAGCTCCCATGGCTACAGCATGCAGCTTCATCCTGCTGGAGATTTCTGACTTCTAAAACAGAGACTAAAACCAAATGTAGAAATTGTCAGTGCAATTTCATTAGGTGACTCCCTGATGAAGACGCCTCCTCCTCAGACACTCTTGGCTGCATTACCCTGCTAAACTTTGCCTTCCAAGCCATTTTTTCTTCAAATATTCTCCTAACTCCGAAGATAAGCGGAGACTGAAACCAATCCACCTAGTGTATTCAAACCGCAGTCCCTTGCATTCGCCCATAACTTTCAACTTTGTCGCAGTCTTGTGTGACTAGATGTCCTTGGTTGGCTTTGATCTTATGGGCACTAGATTTTACCAAAATCTTTAAAACTTCATACCTCTGGTTATACTGATTCGTTGTTTGTTGCTCTAGTGTGAAATTACATACTACAGTGTTCTCTTGTTTCTAAAATGTTGTGGGATTTTTACTTGTGTTATGTTCTCACTTTATTACTGTTGGGGTGTTGCATAAATACATAACACATTGCCACTGATGGTTAAGCGCAGCAAGATTTAGTAAGTTCTGTGGTTCACCCTGACAGGTTTTGGGGTAGCTGCTTGAGAAGGGTTCTCAATCCCCTGCTACCAAAAACCCAATTTCCTACATGCAAAATATCTTTGAAAAAATAATGAATCTTTCTGTAGTGTGAGGCACACACAGTTTTAAAGATAACATAGGGCAATTTTAGGAGCCCTCTGAGTTTGTGGAATATTGCTTGGGATAGTGGAGACTCTTGCTCAAGTCTGCAGTTGCATCAGAGGTCTCTGGGTTGAGCTCTGATGCATATCAAAAATACCAATTATACTAAGGGAACTTTAGAATTTCTCTGAAGATCATTGATTTGCTCTTAAAGATACACACATGGTGTCATCGTTACAAGAATGTATTAGATATTGTAAACCCACCTGCACATGGCTGGTGATGAGCACATCAGCAATAAGCAATCTTGAAACGTGTAATGCCAATCCTTGGAACCACCTAAGTTACTATGCAGAATTAGACTTTCAGATCCAATAAGAATTTAATGAATGTGTAGAGGAACCAGCGCAAATACCTTTTTTGAACCCCTTTTTTGCTCCCAACTGTGCTGAGCTCCACATTTTTCTGTAGTACTGATTTACCTCATATGACCTCTTCATGATCACTGATGTTGCACAATTTTGGCCATAATAACATTTTATCAATAGTGTTGCATGCACTCTCGATATATGTGTATATTAGAGCAGGGAATTATGCTTTCTAAGTGTCCATGGGATAATGTAGGAAAGAGCAAAAATATTTGAAAGGATAGTATGAGACTTACATTGGCCTATTTGGGTTATAGTTCGTTTTATTCGGTTTCCACCTAAGTTTGGACGGCCATGAATACAGTTCAGGCCAATACTTTTCCGAATTTGAAATGCATTGCACAAAAGCAATACCAAATAAAATGTATCCCGTGCCAAACAATTAAGTTTGTTTCCAAGCTGCCAAGTTGCATCAATACCTACTTACACTATCAGGACCCACCAACTCTGTTAGCCTTGTTTCATTGCTCCAGACCAGCTGTCCAGTCCCATGGTTTTAGAAGTATGTTCTTAATTACTTCCCTTTGGATCTAAACAGAGCTATTCAATGACATCATAATTTACATGGCTCTGATTACTTCATCCAGATGGACTCTAAGGGCCCCATTAGGATGTCAGGCGGATCGCCATCGCCATGCGGGTGGTGTCAATATACCCAACATCCTTCCCCGCCCGCCACCTACTTCCCCCAAAATATTACTATGGCGGGGGGACCGCGGAGGACGGAAAGACCGTCTTCCGCTTTTCCGCCCTGTCAAGAAGTTGACCGGGTGGAAAAGGGTTTCATATGGTGGCCGTGTCTGTTAGACACCGCCATCCATATTACGGTGTGTGCAGGGACATGCTTTTCCGTGGTGGCAATGCCACCACGGAAAGGCATGTGGGAATGTCTTGTGGGGGCCCGTTGTGGGCCCCCAGGGTCTCTGGGGGTGGGGTGTGCACATGGGGGGTACCTATGTTACCCCCCTGCACTTCACTGTACAACGTGGCAGGCACCACACGGTGCCTGTGACGTTGTGCATTGAAGTGCACAATAAGCATTTTTAGCGTTGTGGCGGGCCCAGCACCGCCTGCCGGAATGTAAAAAATGCGGGATGCGCCCACCAGTGTGGCAGGTGCATCCTAATGGCCCCCAAGGGACCGCCGCCTTTATGGCAGGTGGCCCTGTTTTACGTCGGGATGTCTGGCGGACAAAGTCCGCCCGCCATCCTAATGGACCCCCAAGTAAAGATTTACCAGAATTTTAAGGCAGACACTGGCTGACCCATTACCATCATTTGTATTGTATTTGTATGCATTATGAGCACCTATTTTAGTACAGTGTTTTTGTAGTCCAAGAGACAAAAGATGTATCTAAGTGTTTATTTGCTAATAGCTAGTCAAAATTTAGCTGCGCCCTGTACAGTGTTAAAGACAAGGATTTGGTCAAAAATATTTAGAGATATTTGTTTGTTGAGAGCAGAAGTGCAAAGTTATTACACCAAGATGCAGTGTTTTTTAAAGAGGTCCCTCTTCAACTCCTTCCTAGACTGCAGCATTTTGGGGCTGTCCTGCTGGATACAGGAATATTGCTTCAGATCAAATAAAAGTTTTTATTAAAGAAGGCTAGCCCAAGGAAAGAAATATTTCGGAAGAGGTTCAATCATTTGTTAAAATTGCTGATGAATTGACCATTGAAGATGGGGAAATTTTGAGAGGTGACAGGTTAATCCCACCTACTAATATTTGCATGGATATGATACACAAAGATCACTTGGATTCCACCATGACTAAAAGAAGTCGATGTGGACAATTTTGCAAGAGTAAGGTGGGGAAATGGGGGTGAAATAACCTAATAGCTATGGTGACAGAAGTATGCCAAGGGTCGTATTGGCACCTGCAATCTTCCTCTTGTATGTTAATGAATGCCTCACCTAGCTGCTTGATTGTGAAAATGATACTTTAAAGACTAAAGATAGTAAGATTCCATGCCTACTATTTGCTGAAGATACTTTGTTGATATCTAAACCGGTGAATGCCCAAAATATAGAATCCAAAATATAGACAGGCCAGAATATCGACTCCAAAATATAGATGGCCAGAATATCGAATCACCAAAAAATAGTTAGTCAGAAAATAGAATTTGGGGTAGGAAATATCAATTTTTATAATATCGAATTTGAAATATCGATTTCCATAATATCAATTTTTTTTAGTGTTATGTATGGTAGTGTATGTGTTAAAATTATGTATTCTTTTTGTAATGTATGTTTGATTTTTTTAAAGTAATGAATGTTATGCAATTTAATTTTGACGTAATTTAATTCCTTAGCGGGTTGTGGGTTTATAGGGGAATAGGGTGGGAAGTAATTTAATTATAGTAAATTAAATATTATTTTGTATTTATATGTATTGATAATTAATTGATTGATAATTATGTATTAGTTGTTGATAAATTTTTATTAATTGGTAAATAATTGTTATTAATTGGTCATTAATTTTCATTAATTGATTAATTGATAATTATGTTAATTGCATTATTTATTATTTGGAGCGGGTTGTGGGTTTATAGGGGAACAGGGTAGGAAGTAATTTAATTGTAATAAAGTAAATATTTATTTTTATTCATATGTATTGATAATTAATTGATACTTAATTATTAATAGGTAATTAATTTTTATTAACGGTAATCATTTTTTTAAATTGGTAATTAATTTTTATTTATTGGTAATTATTTTTAATTAATTTTTTATTGGTATTGATAATTAATTTAATCTTATTTTAATATTAAATTATTACTTTGCCTACTGTTGCACTCTCTGGAGTGGGGATAGTAATTTTTACCCCTATGCTATCCAACGCTTTCCCTACTGTTGCACTTGCTGGAGTGGGAATAGTATATTTTACCCCTACGCTATCCAACGGTTTCCCTACTGTTGCACTCACTAGAGTGGGGATAGTAATTTTTACCCTCTTGCTATCCAACGCTTTCCCTACTGTTGTTTTCATTAGAGTGGGAATAGTAATGTTTACCCCTACGCTATCCAACGCTTTCCCTACTGTTGCACTCACTGGAGTGGGAATAGTAATTTTCACCCTCCCGCTATCCAACGCTTTCCCTACTGTTGCACTCACTGGAGTGGGAATAGTAATTTTTACCCTCTCACTATCCAACAAATTGTCTACTTTTGTTTACATTACATTTATTATTTTTACACTTTAAGCTTTTTTTTCATTATTTTAAGTATGTTTTATTTAATTGTTTTTAATATTTAATTACTTTGATATTATTTTTAATACGTTTAAAAAATTCGATATTTTAGTTAACTATATTTTAACTATCTATATTTTGGATTCGATATTTTAGTACTTACCTGTTTGTAGATAGGGATTCTATATTCTGTACTTCGATATTTTGGAGTCAATATTTTGGGCATTCTATATTATGTCCCTCGATACTTAGTCACTGAACCATCTAAAACATCTACAGGTCTATCAAACTTCTTAGAGAACTTTACACACTTTTGTGAAGATTATGGCCTAGAAAGTAATGACATTAAAAGAAACTATATGGTCTTTGGAGATAAAAAGAAAAAGAGAAGAACAAATATAATACTGATGGCGAGTCCCTTGAAAAGGTTTCTGAGCTTGATTATTTGTGAGTGAGCCTGGAGGCTCCCACATATGGGCAACCCAGATTTTAAAAAGTACCCTTCGGTTAAAACAGGGTGTAGGGGCTATCATCATGTTTATGAATAGAGCCACTACTATCCCGATAACCCCTCCAATTGAAATCTACATGAGTCAAGCATGTGTAATGCATTAAATGGGACAGAAGTTTGAGGGCACTGTACACTAAACTCACTTGATGTTGTAGAGAATACTTTCCTGAAATCATTATGAAGATCACCCACCAGTACTCCATTTGAGATCTATTTGACATATTGCCACATTGAGATCTATACTGTACTGACTAAGGGTATGGGCAACAGAAGAATTAGAAGCATATAGGAATCTAAAGAGCTGGTTTTTTAAGCCTAGTTTAGACTACTTTTGGTCCCACCCTCTAGAGTTACCATGTAACACCAAAGAAACATTGAAAGCGGCTTCTTGGAACTTTGTCCTGGGGGAAGGGATCCAAAGTACTCCAGTTTGACAGACTTGTTTCTCTTACATGAATGCACTTTTGAATATGATTCCTATTTAGATATGGTTCTCAATCCTTATGCATATCCACTTTACATTAAATTTAGGTTCGGGACCTTACCTGTATTAGCTTTCATTAGTACTTGAAAAAATTATGCCATTAAGTCTCTCATGGAGCAATTGATTTGCTGAGTCCAACGAAGACCGTGAAGTAAAGATAAACATTATTAGACTTATTTTATTTTTCGTCTCATTGAACTTAGGGTGCTCTCAATGCATTGCCTATTTTTTTTGTATATGCAGAGGTTGCCTGCATAAGTTGTATTCATGTTGAGCCTGTATTTTGTTTAATTCTATTTCTATGTATTGTGTTTTTTTCTACATTGTAAAATTATTATTTTTTTTTTAAAGGTGATAATATTATGTGCTGCTGCACCTGTGCTGCAATATCTTAGAATCATTCATTACCTGCATTCTGTTTCTATGGCTGGAAATCAGTGCTGATATTCAATAGGTTGTCAGTTGGAGACTGCCCCTGCTGCTGATATGACCTGCAGTTACTTATTTTTTACTCCACCTTCCACAATAAACTTGCAGTGACGACATCCAGAATCCATCTTTTATCCTGACACGTTTCAATGCCTCCTGGTAAGTGTATAAAATGTCAACTTTCCCAGACCATCTACTTTTGTGCCTGTCTTACAGGCAAAAATAATTAACAACAAGGGGTGGTGATGGACAGAGTCTCTGAATTAAGCAGAAAACTCTCACCCAGTCAAGAGATCAGGGCTAGATCCAACACCGTTTTTTAGCTCACTGCATCATCCCAGTTTCAGAACCTGGCTGTATGCAAATTAGTCTGTTCCTGTCCCAGTGCATGATGGGAACAGGGCAAACCAAACTACAAAGCCAATTCTTACACTGGAAAGGAAACAAGCTACCGGGGACCGGTTTCTGGCATTTCAGCCTCTTCGGCCCGGCTTGCTTGAATCCTGATGGTGCAGTGAGCAAGGGACTCATGTCTGAGCATACCCTTCCACGCTTAGGGTGGACAAAATAATTAACAACAAGGGGTGGTGATGGACAGAGTCTCTGAATTAAGCAGAAAACTCTCACCCAGTCAAGAGATCAGGGCTAGATCCAACACCGTTTTTTAGCTCACTGCATCATCCCAGTTTCAGAACCTGGCTGTATGCAAATTAGTCTGTTCCTGTCCCAGTGCATGATGGGAACAGGGCAAACCAAACTACAAAGCCAATTCTTACACTGGAAAGGAAACAAGCTACCGGGGACCAGTTTCTGGCATTTCAGCCTCTTCGGCCCGGCTTGCTTGAATCCTGATGGTGCAGTGAGCAAGGGACTCATGTCTGAGCATACCCTTCCACGCTTAGGGTGGACAAAATAATTAACAACAAGGGGTGGTGATGGACAGAGTCTCTGAATTAAGCAGAAAACTCTCACCCAGTCAAGAGATCAGGGCTAGATTCAACACCGTATTTTAGCTCACTGCATCATCCCAGAAACCGGTCCCCGGAAGCTTGTTTCCTTTCCAGTAAAGAATTGGCTTGGTAGTTTGGTCTGCCCTGTTCCCATGATGCACTGGGCCAGGGACAGACTAATTTGCATGTAGCCAGGTTCTGAACTGGGATGGTGCAGTGAGCTAAAAAAACGGTGATGGATCAACCCCTGATCTTTTGACTGGGTAGGAGTGTTCTGCTTAATTCAGATACTCTGTCCATCACCAACCCCCCTTTTTGAATCGTTTTGGCCACCACAAGTGTGGAAGGGTATGCTCAGATGTGAGTCCCTTGCTCACTGCACCATCAGGATTCAAGCAAGCCGGGCCGAAGACGGCTGTAATGCCAGAAACCGGTCCCCGGAAGCTTGTTTCCTTTCCAGTAAAGTATTGGCTTGGTAGTTTGGTCTGCCCTGTTCCCATGATGCACTGGGCCAGGGACAGACTAATTTGCATGTAGCCAGGTTCTGAACTGGGATGGTGCAGTGAGCTAAAAAAACGGTGATGGATCAACCCCTGATCTTTTGACTGGGTAGGAGTGTTCTGCTTAATTCAGATACTCTGTCCATCACCAACCCCCCTTTTTGAATCGTTTTGGCCACCACAAGTGTGGAAGGGTATGCTCAGATGTGAGTCCCTTGCTCACTGCACCATCAGGATTCAAGCAAGCCGGGCCGAAGACGGCTGTAATGCCAGAAACCGGTCCCCGGAAGCTTGTTTCCTTTCCAGTAAAGAATTGGCTTGGTAGTTTGGTCTGCCCTGTTCCCATGATGCACTGGGCCAGGGACAGACTAATTTGCATGTAGCCAGGTTCTGAACTGGGATGGTGCAGTGAGCTAAAAAAACGGTGATGGATCAACCCCTGATCTTTTGACTGGGTAGGAGTGTTCTGCTTAATTCAGATACTCTGTCCATCACCAACCCCCCTTTTTGAATCGTTTTGGCCACCACAAGTGTGGAAGGGTATGCTCAGATGTGAGTCCCTTGCTCACTGCACCATCAGGATTCAAGCAAGCCGGGCCGAAGACGGCTGTAATGCCAGAAACCGGTCCCCGGAAGCTTGTTTCCTTTCCAGTAAAGAATTGGCTTGGTAGTTTGGTCTGCCCTGTTCCCATGATGCACTGGGCCAGGGACAGACTAATTTGCATGTAGCCAGGTTCTGAACTGGGATGGTGCAGTGAGCTAAAAAAACGGTGATGGATCAACCCCTGATCTTTTGACTGGGTAGGAGTGTTCTGCTTAATTCAGATACTCTGTCCATCACCAACCCCCCTTTTTGAATCGTTTTGGCCACCACAAGTGTGGAAGGGTATGCTCAGATGTGAGTCCCTTGCTCACTGCACCATCAGGATTCAAGCAAGCCGGGCCGAAGATGGCTGTAATGCCAGAAACCGGTCCCCGGAAGCTTGTTTCCTTTCCAGTAAAGAATTGGCTTGGTAGTTTGGTCTGCCCTGTTCCCATGATGCACTGGGCCAGGGACAGACTAATTTGCATGTAGCCAGGTTCTGAACTGGGATGGTGCAGTGAGCTAAAAAAACGGTGATGGATCAACCCCTGATCTTTTGACTGGGTAGGAGTGTTCTGCTTAATTCAGATACTCTGTCCATCACCAACCCCCCTTTTTGAATCGTTTTGGCTACCACAAGTGTGGAAGGGTATGCTCAGATGTGAGTCCCTTGCTCACTGCACCATCAGGATTCAAGCAAGCCGGGCCGAAGACGGCTGTAATGCCAGAAACCGGTCCCCGGAAGCTTGTTTCCTTTCCAGTAAAGAATTGGCTTGGTAGTTTGGTCTGCCCTGTTCCCATGATGCACTGGGCCAGGGACAGACTAATTTGCATGTAGCCAGGTTCTGAACTGGGATGGTGCAGTGAGCTAAAAAAACGGTGATGGATCAACCCCTGATCTTTTGACTGGGTAGGAGTGTTCTGCTTAATTCAGATACTCTGTCCATCACCAACCCCCCTTTTTGAATCGTTTTGGCCACCACAAGTGTGGAAGGGTATGCTCAGATGTGAGTCCCTTGCTCACTGCACCATCAGGATTCAAGCAAGCCGGGCCGAAGACGGCTGTAATGCCAGAAACCGGTCCCCGGAAGCTTGTTTCCTTTCCAGTAAAGAATTGGCTTGGTAGTTTGGTCTGCCCTGTTCCCATGATGCACTGGGCCAGGGACAGACTAATTTGCATGTAGCCAGGTTCTGAACTGGGATGGTGCAGTGAGCTAAAAAAACGGTGATGGATCAACCCCTGATCTTTTGACTGGGTAGGAGTGTTCTGCTTAATTCAGATACTCTGTCCATCACCAACCCCCCTTTTTGAATCGTTTTGGCCACCACAAGTGTGGAAGGGTATGCTCAGATGTGAGTCCCTTGCTCACTGCACCATCAGGATTCAAGTAAGCCGGGCCGAAGACGGCTGTAATGCCAGAAACCGGTCCCCGGAAGCTTGTTTCCTTTCCAGTAAAGAATTGGCTTGGTAGTTTGGTCTGCCCTGTTCCCATGATGCACTGGGCCAGGGACAGACTAATTTGCATGTAGCCAGGTTCTGAACTGGGATGGTGCAGTGAGCTAAAAAAACGGTGATGGATCAACCCCTGATCTTTTGACTGGGTAGGAGTGTTCTGCTTAATTCAGATACTCTGTCCATCACCAACCCCCCTTTTTGAATCGTTTTGGCCACCACAAGTGTGGAAGGGTATGCTCAGATGTGAGTCCCTTGCTCACTGCACCATCAGGATTCAAGCAACCCGGGCCGAAGACGGCTGTAATGCCAGAAACCGGTCCCCGGAAGCTTGTTTCCTTTCCAGTAAAGAATTGGCTTGGTAGTTTGGTCTGCCCTGTTCCCATGATGCACTGGGCCAGGGACAGACTAATTTGCATGTAGCCAGGTTCTGAACTGGGATGGTGCAGTGAGCTAAAAAAACGGTGATGGATCAACCCCTGATCTTTTGACTGGGTAGGAGTGTTCTGCTTAATTCAGATACTCTGTCCATCACCAACCCCCCTTTTTGAATCGTTTTGGCCACCACAAGTGTGGAAGGGTATGCTCAGATGTGAGTCCCCTGCTCACTGCACCATCAGGATTCAAGCAAGCCGGGCCGAAGACGGCTGTAATGCCAGAAACCGGTCCCCGGAAGCTTGTTTCCTTTCCAGTAAAGAATTGGCTTGGTAGTTTGGTCTGCCCTGTTCCCATGATGCACTGGGCCAGGGACAGACTAATTTGCATGTAGCCAGGTTCTGAACTGGGATGGTGCAGTGAGCTAAAAAAACGGTGATGGATCAACCCCTGATCTTTTGACTGGGTAGGAGTGTTCTGCTTAATTCAGATACTCTGTCCATCACCAACCCCCCTTTTTGAATCGTTTTGGCCACCACAAGTGTGGAAGGGTATGCTCAGATGTGAGTCCCTTGCTCACTGCACCATCAGGATTCAAGCAAGCCGGGCCGAAGACGGCTGTAATGCCAGAAACCGGTCCCCGGAAGCTTGTTTCCTTTCCAGTAAAGAATTGGCTTGGTAGTTTGGTCTGCCCTGTTCCCATGATGCACTGGGCCAGGGACAGACTAATTTGCATGTAGCCAGGTTCTGAACTGGGATGGTGCAGTGAGCTAAAAAAACGGTGATGGATCAACCCCTGATCTTTTGACTGGGTAGGAGTGTTCTGCTTAATTCAGATACTCTGTCCATCACCAACCCCCCTTTTTGAATCGTTTTGGCCACCACAAGTGTGGAAGGGTATGCTCAGATGTGAGTCCCTTGCTCACTGCACCATCAGGATTCAAGCAAGCCGGGCCGAAGACGGCTGTAATGCCAGAAACCGGTCCCCGGAAGCTTGTTTCCTTTCCAGTAAAGAATTGGCTTGGTAGTTTGGTCTGCCCTGTTCCCATGATGCACTGGGCCAGGGACAGACTAATTTGCATGTAGCCAGGTTCTGAACTGGGATGGTGCAGTGAGCTAAAAAAACGGTGATGGATCAACCCCTGATCTTTTGACTGGGTAGGAGTGTTCTGCTTAATTCAGATACTCTGTCCATCACCAACCCCCCTTTTTGAATCGTTTTGGCCACCACAAGTGTGGAAGGGTATGCTCAGATGTGAGTCCCCTGCTCACTGCACCATCAGGATTCAAGCAAGCCGGGCCGAAGACGGCTGTAATGCCAGAAACCGGTCCCCGGAAGCTTGTTTCCTTTCCAGTAAAGAATTGGCTTGGTAGTTTGGTCTGCCCTGTTCCCATGATGCACTGGGCCAGGGACAGACTAATTTGCATGTAGCCAGGTTCTGAACTGGGATGGTGCAGTGAGCTAAAAAAATGGTGATGGATCAACCCCTGATCTTTTGACTGGGTAGGAGTGTTCTGCTTAATTCAGATACTCTGTCCATCACCAACCCCCCTTTTTGAATCGTTTTGGCCACCACAAGTGTGGAAGGGTATGCTCAGATGTGAGTCCCTTGCTCACTGCACCATCAGGATTCAAGCAAGCCGGGCCGAAGACGGCTGTAATGCCAGAAACCGGTCCCCGGAAGCTTGTTTCCTTTCCAGTAAAGAATTGGCTTGGTAGTTTGGTCTGCCCTGTTCCCATGATGCACTGGGCCAGGGACAGACTAATTTGCATGTAGCCAGGTTCTGAACTGGGATGGTGCAGTGAGCTAAAAAAACGGTGATGGATCAACCCCTGATCTTTTGACTGGGTAGGAGTGTTCTGCTTAATTCAGATACTCTGTCCATCACCAACCCCCCTTTTTGAATCGTTTTGGCCACCACAAGTGTGGAAGGGTATGCTCAGATGTGAGTCCCTTGCTCACTGCACCATCAGGATTCAAGCAAGCCGGGCCGAAGACGGCTGTAATGCCAGAAACCGGTCCCCGGAAGCTTGTTTCCTTTCCAGTAAAGAATTGGCTTGGTAGTTTGGTCTGCCCTGTTCCCATGATGCACTGGGCCAGGGACAGACTAATTTGCATGTAGCCAGGTTCTGAACTGGGATGGTGCAGTGAGCTAAAAAAACGGTGATGGATCAACCCCTGATCTTTTGACTGGGTAGGAGTGTTCTGCTTAATTCAGATACTCTGTCCATCACCAACCCCCCTTTTTGAATCGTTTTGGCCACCACAAGTGTGGAAGGGTATGCTCAGATGTGAGTCCCTTGCTCACTGCACCATCAGGATTCAAGCAAGCCGGGTCGAAGACGGCTGTAATGCCAGAAACCGGTCCCCGGAAGCTTGTTTCCTTTCCAGTAAAGAATTGGCTTGGTAGTTTGGTCTGCCCTGTTCCCATGATGCACTGGGCCAGGGACAGACTAATTTGCATGTAGCCAGGTTCTGAACTGGGATGGTGCAGTGAGCTAAAAAAACGGTGATGGATCAACCCCTGATCTTTTGACTGGGTAGGAGTGTTCTGCTTAATTCAGATACTCTGTCCATCACCAACCCCCCTTTTTGAATCGTTTTGGCCACCACAAGTGTGGAAGGGTATGCTCAGATGTGAGTCCCTTGCTCACTGCACCATCAGGATTCAAGCAAGCCGGGCCGAAGACGGCTGTAATGCCAGAAACCGGTCCCCGGAAGCTTGTTTCCTTTCCAGTAAAGAATTGGCTTGGTAGTTTGGTCTGCCCTGTTCCCATGATGCACTGGGCCAGGGACAGACTAATTTGCATGTAGCCAGGTTCTGAACTGGGATGGTGCAGTGAGCTAAAAAAACGGTGATGGATCAACCCCTGATCTTTTGACTGGGTAGGAGTGTTCTGCTTAATTCAGATACTCTGTCCATCACCAACCCCCCTTTTTGAATCGTTTTGGCCACCACAAGTGTGGAAGGGTATGCTCAGATGTGAGTCCCTTGCTCACTGCACCATCAGGATTCAAGCAAGCCGGGCCGAAGACGGCTGTAATGCCAGAAACCGGTCCCCGGAAGCTTGTTTCCTTTCCAGTAAAGAATTGGCTTGGTAGTTTGGTCTGCCCTGTTCCCATGATGCACTGGGCCAGGGACAGACTAATTTGCATGTAGCCAGGTTCTGAACTGGGATGGTGCAGTGAGCTAAAAAAACGGTGATGGATCAACCCCTGATCTTTTGACTGGGTAGGAGTGTTCTGCTTAATTCAGATACTCTGTCCATCACCAACCCCCCTTTTTGAATCGTTTTGGCCACCACAAGTGTGGAAGGGTATGCTCAGATGTGAGTCCCTTGCTCACTGCACCATCAGGATTCAAGCAAGCCGGGCCGAAGACGGCTGTAATGCCAGAAACCGGTCCCCGGAAGCTTGTTTCCTTTCCAGTAAAGAATTGGCTTGGTAGTTTGGTCTGCCCTGTTCCCATGATGCACTGGGCCAGGGACAGACTAATTTGCATGTAGCCAGGTTCTGAACTGGGATGGTGCAGTGAGCTAAAAAAACGGTGATGGATCAACCCCTGATCTTTTGACTGGGTAGGAGTGTTCTGCTTAATTCAGATACTCTGTCCATCACCAACCCCCCTTTTTGAATCGTTTTGGCCACCACAAGTGTGGAAGGGTATGCTCAGATGTGAGTCCCTTGCTCACTGCACCATCAGGATTCAAGCAAGCCGGGCCGAAGACGGCTGTAATGCCAGAAACCGGTCCCCGGAAGCTTGTTTCCTTTCCAGTAAAGAATTGGCTTGGTAGTTTGGTCTGCCCTGTTCCCATGATGCACTGGGCCAGGGACAGACTAATTTGCATGTAGCCAGGTTCTGAACTGGGATGGTGCAGTGAGCTAAAAAAACGGTGATGGATCAACCCCTGATCTTTTGACTGGGTAGGAGTGTTCTGCTTAATTCAGATACTCTGTCCATCACCAACCCCCCTTTTTGAATCGTTTTGGCTACCACAAGTGTGGAAGGGTATGCTCAGATGTGAGTCCCTTGCTCACTGCACCATCAGGATTCAAGCAAGCCGGGCCGAAGACGGCTGTAATGCCAGAAACCGGTCCCCGGAAGCTTGTTTCCTTTCCAGTAAAGAATTGGCTTGGTAGTTTGGTCTGCCCTGTTCCCATGATGCACTGGGCCAGGGACAGACTAATTTGCATGTAGCCAGGTTCTGAACTGGGATGGTGCAGTGAGCTAAAAAAACGGTGATGGATCAACCCCTGATCTTTTGACTGGGTAGGAGTGTTCTGCTTAATTCAGATACTCTGTCCATCACCAACCCCCCTTTTTGAATCGTTTTGGCCACCACAAGTGTGGAAGGGTATGCTCAGATGTGAGTCCCTTGCTCACTGCACCATCAGGATTCAAGCAAGCCGGGCCGAAGACGGCTGTAATGCCAGAAACCGGTCCCCGGAAGCTTGTTTCCTTTCCAGTAAAGAATTGGCTTGGTAGTTTGGTCTGCCCTGTTCCCATGATGCACTGGGCCAGGGACAGACTAATTTGCATGTAGCCAGGTTCTGAACTGGGATGGTGCAGTGAGCTAAAAAAACGGTGATGGATCAACCCCTGATCTTTTGACTGGGTAGGAGTGTTCTGCTTAATTCAGATACTCTGTCCATCACCAACCCCCCTTTTTGAATCGTTTTGGCCACCACAAGTGTGGAAGGGTATGCTCAGATGTGAGTCCCTTGCTCACTGCACCATCAGGATTCAAGTAAGCCGGGCCGAAGACGGCTGTAATGCCAGAAACCGGTCCCCGGAAGCTTGTTTCCTTTCCAGTAAAGAATTGGCTTGGTAGTTTGGTCTGCCCTGTTCCCATGATGCACTGGGCCAGGGACAGACTAATTTGCATGTAGCCAGGTTCTGAACTGGGATGGTGCAGTGAGCTAAAAAAACGGTGATGGATCAACCCCTGATCTTTTGACTGGGTAGGAGTGTTCTGCTTAATTCAGATACTCTGTCCATCACCAACCCCCCTTTTTGAATCGTTTTGGCCACCACAAGTGTGGAAGGGTATGCTCAGATGTGAGTCCCTTGCTCACTGCACCATCAGGATTCAAGCAAGCCGGGCCGAAGACGGCTGTAATGCCAGAAACCGGTCCCCGGAAGCTTGTTTCCTTTCCAGTAAAGAATTGGCTTGGTAGTTTGGTCTGCCCTGTTCCCATGATGCACTGGGCCAGGGACAGACTAATTTGCATGTAGCCAGGTTCTGAACTGGGATGGTGCAGTGAGCTAAAAAAACGGTGATGGATCAACCCCTGATCTTTTGACTGGGTAGGAGTGTTCTGCTTAATTCAGATACTCTGTCCATCACCAACCCCCCTTTTTGAATCGTTTTGGCCACCACAAGTGTGGAAGGGTATGCTCAGATGTGAGTCCCCTGCTCACTGCACCATCAGGATTCAAGCAAGCCGGGCCGAAGACGGCTGTAATGCCAGAAACCGGTCCCCGGAAGCTTGTTTCCTTTCCAGTAAAGAATTGGCTTGGTAGTTTGGTCTGCCCTGTTCCCATGATGCACTGGGCCAGGGACAGACTAATTTGCATGTAGCCAGGTTCTGAACTGGGATGGTGCAGTGAGCTAAAAAAACGGTGATGGATCAACCCCTGATCTTTTGACTGGGTAGGAGTGTTCTGCTTAATTCAGATACTCTGTCCATCACCAACCCCCCTTTTTGAATCGTTTTGGCCACCACAAGTGTGGAAGGGTATGCTCAGATGTGAGTCCCTTGCTCACTGCACCATCAGGATTCAAGCAAGCCGGGCCGAAGACGGCTGTAATGCCAGAAACCGGTCCCCGGAAGCTTGTTTCCTTTCCAGTAAAGAATTGGCTTGGTAGTTTGGTCTGCCCTGTTCCCATGATGCACTGGGCCAGGGACAGACTAATTTGCATGTAGCCAGGTTCTGAACTGGGATGGTGCAGTGAGCTAAAAAAACGGTGATGGATCAACCCCTGATCTTTTGACTGGGTAGGAGTGTTCTGCTTAATTCAGATACTCTGTCCATCACCAACCCCCCTTTTTGAATCGTTTTGGCCACCACAAGTGTGGAAGGGTATGCTCAGATGTGAGTCCCTTGCTCACTGCACCATCAGGATTCAAGCAAGCCGGGCCGAAGACGGCTGTAATGCCAGAAACCGGTCCCCGGAAGCTTGTTTCCTTTCCAGTAAAGAATTGGCTTGGTAGTTTGGTCTGCCCTGTTCCCATGATGCACTGGGCCAGGGACAGACTAATTTGCATGTAGCCAGGTTCTGAACTGGGATGGTGCAGTGAGCTAAAAAAACGGTGATGGATCAACCCCTGATCTTTTGACTGGGTAGGAGTGTTCTGCTTAATTCAGATACTCTGTCCATCACCAACCCCCCTTTTTGAATAGTTTTGGCCACCACAAGTGTGGAAGGGTATGCTCAGATGTGAGTCCCTTGCTCACTGCACCATCAGGATTCAAGCAAGCCGGGCCGAAGACGGCTGTAATGCCAGAAACCGGTCCCCGGAAGCTTGTTTCCTTTCCAGTAAAGAATTGGCTTGGTAGTTTGGTCTGCCCTGTTCCCATGATGCACTGGGCCAGGGACAGACTAATTTGCATGTAGCCAGGTTCTGAACTGGGATGGTGCAGTGAGCTAAAAAAACGTGATGGATCAACCCCTGATCTTTTGACTGGGTAGGAGTGTTCTGCTTAATTCAGATACTCTGTCCATCACCAACCCCCCTTTTTGAATCGTTTTGGCCACCACAAGTGTGGAAGGGTATGCTCAGATGTGAGTCCCTTGCTCACTGCACCATCAGGATTCAAGCAAGCCGGGCCGAAGACGGCTGTAATGCCAGAAACCGGTCCCCGGAAGCTTGTTTCCTTTCCAGTAAAGAATTGGCTTGGTAGTTTGGTCTGCCCTGTTCCCATGATGCACTGGGCCAGGGACAGACTAATTTGCATGTAGCCAGGTTCTGAACTGGGATGGTGCAGTGAGCTAAAAAAACGGTGATGGATCAACCCCTGATCTTTTGACTGGGTAGGAGTGTTCTGCTTAATTCAGATACTCTGTCATCACCAACCCCCCTTTTTGAATCGTTTTGGCCACCACAAGTGTGGAAGGGTATGCTCAGATGTGAGTCCCTTGCTCACTGCACCATCAGGATTCAAGCAAGCCGGGCCGAAGACGGCTGTAATGCCAGAAACCGGTCCCCGGAAGCTTGTTTCCTTTCCAGTAAAGAATTGGCTTGGTAGTTTGGTCTGCCCTGTTCCCATGATGCACTGGGCCAGGGACAGACTAATTTGCATTTAGCCAGGTTCTGAACTGGGATGGTGCAGTGAGCTAAAAAAACGGTGATGGATCAACCCCTGATCTTTTGACTGGGTAGGAGTGTTCTGCTTAATTCAGATACTCTGTCCATCACCAACCCCCCTTTTTGAATCGTTTTGGCCACCACAAGTGTGGAAGGGTATGCTCAGATGTGAGTCCCTTGCTCACTGCACCATCAGGATTCAAGCAAGCCGGGCCGAAGACGGCTGTAATGCCAGAAACCGGTCCCCGGAAGCTTGTTTCCTTTCCAGTAAAGAATTGGCTTGGTAGTTTGGTCTGCCCTGTTCCCATGATGCACTGGGCCAGGGACAGACTAATTTGCATGTAGCCAGGTTCTGAACTGGGATGGTGCAGTGAGCTAAAAAAACGGTGATGGATCAACCCCTGATCTTTTGACTGGGTAGGAGTGTTCTGCTTAATTCAGATACTCTGTCCATCACCAACCCCCCTTTTTGAATTGTCTTACAGGCAGCCATTGCCCGTACCTTGGGGATTAGGGGCATATTCTACCCCTCTATGAGAACATTTTTTTGTTTGGATTAACTTTCAGATGAACCCAGTGTGAGACAGAAGCCGTAACATATTCGATTTTCAAGAGATGTTCAATCTCTGAGAAGAACTGGACGGGGAGTGACTAACCAGGAGGGAGCATAGAATTAGGTTTCTCGGTCAGAGAACTGTTGCAGGGTCTATGGGGATGACCTCTGCGGGAAGCCTCAATAATTGACTAGGAAAGAAGTCCTGCAGTTTGGGAGATCCAGCTGCCAAACTTAATTTGCTGCTAGTTGAAGACCAGCGGGGTGAAGGGCAGCTCAGTGCATAGTGCATACTTGGTTTAGTTGCACAGGAGAATCCAGTCAATGGCATTGAGACTAACCAGGGTAAAAGATTATTTTATTCATAGCACTTTTCCGAAGGGATTTGCACGGTAGATCAGCGCATGCAATTCTCACCTCATGCATCTATGAGTTAGGAGTTTGAGCCCCCATTAGAATCTCTCCTCTCGCTCTCTCTCTCCCTCTTTCCCTTTCTTTCTAAATACTAATATATTATAAGGGTAAAAAGGGGGAAAGTTGTGGGTTAAAGAACAACAACCAAAAAAAAGAAAGGATCGTTAGTGTGTCTTAGTATATCTGTTCAGTTCTGTGTTGGCCGGTCCATTTTTGTGAAACGTATTTTCACATTTTCTGAAATTGTATATTTATCTCTCAAATTTCACAAATTTCCATAAAGCTTTTTTAGAAGTATGCAAAATTATGCTTTTACAGAGTAGTGTTTGCTGGTATCTCATGGAACTTTTTTCAAGTGAGCAGGCTTACAAAAACTCACAAGATATCAGCAGTAGAGTGCTTTACGCAGAAATTACTTCTTGGTGAGACATGTTCTGCACAAAGATGTCTCCTATATGCAAAAATTTGACAAATTTGCAGAAGAGGTACCAATTTTGCATAGCATGAAATTCAGAAATTAGACAAATGTTGCTTGCATTTAAAATTCCACACAGGCCTACTGTATTTAAGGAATTATTTCCTTGCTTTCTGTGTGGCAAACATTGAAGGCAAGAGATCTTCAAAGAGCAAACATGCACACAAATTTCTCTTCTGAAGAGGAGTCCAGTTGGTGCAGCGAGTGCTAAGCAACTGGAAAGAACCACCAGCAAAATGTAACACTTGACTTTCAAACTCCACCCCATGCAACTATACCCTGAGCTGCACCCTTCTCTACTATGCCCTTGACCACGCCCACCAAGTTTGTCAGAACCACTCAGCACATTGTCGCTCCCATCCTCAACTCCAGCACCTTCATCTTCCTCAGAGACCTCAAAAACAACCTGAGCAACTCCTTGATTCCAACATGACCACCTTCTTTGAGGACTTGTCCAACTTTGAACTCACCCAGCAAGTGGTAGGTCCTACGCCGGTACATGGACACACACTAAAACTCATGTTCACCAGCTTCGGTGACACCATAGAAGACAAGCCTGGACAGATCACCTGGTCCAACCACTCCCTCACCACCTCCAGCATACTCCCTCGCCATCACTGATACACCATCACCAAATGTTCACAATGGGACTGGAACATGATCTCAGAAGCATCTTGGTCTCCCAAGCTCCTACACTCCTGGCCTTTCCAACAATAACATCCTCCCTGAATACATCTCCAACTTCAAAGTCTGAATCACTGCCCGTACTGACACACTAGATGTTCTCAAAGCCAAAAAAGCCACGAAAACCAGACTGCAAGTAAACTGATACACAAAAGAGATCAGGTTTACCAAACGCCACTAAAAGCAACTTCAACACAGATGTAGACAAAGTCAGCATGACCCAGAGAGGACCACCTACAAACTGCCCTCATACCTTACTGTCAGAAAATCAGAATCACCAAACGCTCCACACTCACCACCACATCGAAAGCAGCACCTACATTGACAAGGAAATCTTTACCATAGTGAAAGATATTACTTCACCAGCAGCAGGCACCACCAAAGTAACCCCATTGAGGATCTCTGTATCTGGCTGTCCTTATTCTTTAGCAACAAAATCGCCAGCATCTATGACAACTTTAAGCCGCAACCAGAGTCTTATGTCAACACAGCCCTCTTGCTCATCTCAATAAACGCCCAAAGGGCCAGTCTGACTACCTGGCCCACAATTACCACTCAAGACACCATATGGACCATGCAGTCCATACTCTCCAGAACACCCTTGGACCCCTGTCTTAACCACCTCTTCATCACAGGCTGGGATACCATCAGCGCAGCCCTCACCCACATCCTGAATGACTCAATTATCATAGACACTTACTCAGATGCCTGGAAACTCACCTCTGGACTGCCTCTCCTCAAGAAAACCTCAGCAGACCCCAAGACCCTAGCCAGTACCGGCCTATCTCCTTGCTACCCTACCCAGAAAAAGTCATTACCACATCAGCTCATCCATCTGACTGAGTTCTCTGCTCTCATCTTCTCTCCTTTATGCTTGAAACGGATGGATTATTAGAAATGTATGATAATGCCATCTCTTTTTTCAGTTGTTGTGGTACTGCTGAAAGTTTTCACATGTTTTTTTTTCTTTAGGACATAATATTGCTTGAAGTTATCACTGTTATTTTCATCAATGTATCTCTTTACTCTCTTCTCTTACTAGTGTTGTTGTCCCTTTGTGCGTATCTTCGTCTTCAATTTCATGGTACACCGCCTTTCATGCGCCTTGTTATTCTTCTGGAGTTTGGACTTGCAGTATTTTCTCACATGCACTCCACCTCAAACCTTAACAAAATATTCATAGGTACGTTTTCCTTTTTTAATACATGTCTCATCCTCTTTCTCCATCTCATTTTCTCTTATGCCATATTTTCTCTCCTTTTCCACTTTTGTTTGTTCTACCCCCTTCTCTCCTTATATTCTTTTGCATCTCTGGCATCACCATTTCTTTTTTCAGTTACTTTTTTTCTTATTGATTGTCTGGTTGCTCTCTATCTTTTTCCACAAAATGCCTGATCGTCCTTGTCTTATTGTTCCATCTCAATGGTTTTAACAATGGTATCTTGGAACGTCAGGGGTTTAAACTCTCTGATCAAAAATCCAAGAGTCTTGACTCACCTTGCAAAACTTAATGTTCACATTAGATAAAGGGTGGGTGGGCAAAGTATTTTTCTTTTTGAGAAATGGCAAAAAGCATGGTGCTATCATTTTATGTCACAAATCTCTACATATTCAACAGGCTTCTCAGGAAATAGATGAAGATGGAAGATGACTTTTGCTTAAGTTGTATATTGATAAGATTCCAATTATACTTTTTAACGTATATGGTTCTAATGATCTGGATTGTCAATTTTGGTCAACTATTTCCAGGAAACATATACAATGTCCTGAATATAATTATGTTTAAGCAGGTGACTGCATTAATTTTGCTGATCCTTTTATCGACAGATATTCCTCGTTTCATTATATTCGCAACAAATCACAAAAAGCATTTGTCCACGCTATTCAGCAGCGTCACCTCACAGATGCTTGGCTTTTATCTAATCCCCCACTGTGGGAGAACACATATTTCTCTCCAGTCCACCAAACTCAATCACGGATTGACTACATGTTCCTATCTCACTCTCTTACTCAATCCTTACACGCAGCTGATGTTGGTGCTATCTTCATACCAGATCATACCCGTGTTTCTGTACAACTTGACCTTCTTCCTAAATAGATCTCTCCAAAAAGTTTCTGCTTTAACAATTCTTTATTACTAGACACTACTTTCACCTCTTCCTTTACTTCTTTCTTTCATTAATATTTTCTACGCAATCAAGCAGAAGATATTCCCTTTCATACAATCTTGGATGCTTTCAAGGCTTCAGCTTGAGATTTTATCATTGACCATGTCTCTAGGAAAAGGAAAACTTCTCAGATACAGGGCAAATTGTTAAGGAAACTAAGCATCTTGAACATGCATACTATACCTCCGGCGTGCAGAAATCATTACAGGAACATGTTAATGCTAAACTTCACTTCAATAGGATATTCACTGACAATTCATCCTTTTATCTCCTCAATTCCAAGGTGAAGTATTATGGAGGCCATAATAAATCTGGGAAATAATTGGAAAATGATCTTACTATCAAACAAAACAAACTACTTATCGATTTCATTATTGATGACACCGACACGTCATAACATACGGATTCTGATATTTCAAATCATTTCAAAGCTTTTTATATTCACTTATACCTTCAAATTTAGATGTCCCACAATACCTATCCTTTGTGCAAAAACCAGAATGTTTCCAAAAAGATTTTTCCTCTTTGGAAACTGAACCAAATCGATTTCCTGCTGATTTTTACTTATTCTCTTCCATACGAGGGAAGGATCTCCATTATTGGAGAAATTACATACCTATTTCCCTTGATGAAGTATATTATAAGATTGTTTCTAAAACATTATCTTGTAGATTGGAGCCCTTGTTTCGGGAACTCCTGGGATATGAGCAGTCAGGCTTAGTCAGAGGTGGATACCTATCTGATAATACATGTTTGTTCTTTGATATCATTTCCAAATCCACAAGTTCACCTGATCATATGGCAGCTATTGCCCTTGATGCGAAAAGGTTTTTGATTATGTGAATTGGAAATTCCTTTTTCATATCTTTTCATGGTTTGGTTTTGGCCTTAAAATCATATCTTTCATTTCTCTTTTATACACCTCTCCTCAGGCTGCCATATGTGTTAATTGAGTGACCTCCTCTTACTTTACCCTTGGTAGGGGAGTAAGATAATGTTGTCCCCTCTCACCGTTTTGTTTTAATTTAGCACTAGAACCTTTCCTGTCTAGGTTTCAAGCAAAACATAAGCATATACGATCGCACATAATACTCAGCTGGTGGAATTAGCTGCATACGCTGACGAAATTTCACTATTCATCTCCAAACCACTTACCTCTTTCCTGCTTTTGTCTCGGAAGTCACCCCCTATTCTTTCATATCTGTAGATCAATTAAATCATGACAAATTCACTTTCAAACAATGCTTAGACTCATTTAACTTTAAATGGCTATATGAACAACTTAAATATTTGAGCCTTCAATTTACCCAATCCCTTGCTGCATCTATCTCTATTAATATTGATGCTTGTGTATTAAAGATTACCTCACTAACTAGTAACTAGTAGATGGCAACTGCCACATTTATCTTGGTAGGTTCAATAAGTTACTATCAAGATGATGTTAGTTCCTAATATTCTTTTCACATTGTCTAACATTCTTTTGAATATTCCTCTCAAATCTTGCACAAAAATGCATTACATCCTAATTTCCTTTCTTTGGCATACTAAAAATCCTTGCCCGTCTCTACTTAAACTATAACATCCCAAAAATGAAGAGGAGTACATTTACTGATTTTCCTAAATACCATAAGGCATTTGTATTAAAACAGTCAGTGTATTGGATAACATCTTCTTTACCATACACTCCACTATGGGATGACTTGGAACGTTATTTTTTATCACCACTTTTCTTTCATGTATACTTATCTTTAAATGCTGAAACCTCAGACGTTTTTTTATTCAATTTTTTAAATACTTTTAATTACTAGACTCCTTCACTTCTCATTCTCCAATGGACTTTTACTCTTTTTAGGATTCTACCATTTGGCATAATAAATACATACAAGTGAAGAATAGACCTATTTACTCTAAACCTTAGATAACAAGAGGCCTACAGCTAGATTCATCAAAGTGAAATCGGCTCGCAAAGGCCCAGATTCTGAGAATCTGGTCCTTTGCAAGCGCAATTTTTGCATTTGGGATTCATCATCCCAAATGCAAAAATTGCAAATATAGAATTCGCAAATTTGCGAGAAATTGCATTTAAGGAATCTCTATTTGAGATTCCTTAAATGCAATTCATGAAACATTTAAAAATTGCGAATTCGCAAATGTGGGCCTCTATTTACCGCGAAGTCAAACCTCGTGGTAAATAGTGGAAACTTAGAAAAATGCACTTAAGTGCATTTTTCTAAGTTGTATGTTACACACACACATGTCTCAAGGACATGTGTGTGCGTAACACCAGCATCCAATGTCATTTCAGGGGTGCAACAGGGTGTCCATTGGACACCCCTGCACCCTTGAAATCGCAAAATCAAAATGCGAATTGCTAATAGCGATTCGCACATTGATATGTCTTCCCCTTCATTCTTATGGGCCTTTAGGCCCATAGGAATGAATGGGGAGTTATTCCTCATTTGCGATTAGCAATTAGCTAATCGCAAATAAGGAAGCTGTAGGAATCGCAATAAATATTGCGATTCCTACATGAATCCCGTTTTGCGAGTCTGTAATAGCGATTCCTTATTATTCACTATTACAGACTCGCAAAACATGCCGATGATGAATCTGGCTGTTAATCTTTTCTTTTTCAAAAGTGCAAGCTCTCTTTGGTCTTCCACACACTTTCCACACTAAGGGGCCGATTATGATGGCGGACGGACCTGAGTCCGTCCGCCACTATAGAGTAGGAGGGAACCTCCGCATTGCCTGCGGAGTTCCATCCTGTGCAATTAGGATGTGACCGCCACCCTGGCTGTCACATCCTCTATTTTTACCATTGCTGCGGGTACGGCTTCAAGCTGCACCCGCCGCAATGGTAAAAAATGCATACATTGCATTTGTATGCAGAAAGCGGCAGGCACTGTGCGGTGCCTGCCGATTTCTGCATACAAATGCAGGGGAGTAACATAGGTACCCCCCATGTGCACCCCCGACCCCCCCTTCACCAAGGGGGCCCGCAACGGGCCCCCGAAGTCTATGTCGGTATGCTTTTCCACGGCGGAAAAGCCGCCGTGGAAAAGCATATGATTTCCGCCATGTTAGACCCTTCCCGCCGCTGTCGGAAGGCGACCGCGGCGGAAAAGCTGCGGGCGGATTTTGAGACCCACCGCCATTCTAATTTGGCGGTGGGTCTTCTATGCCTCCGCAGCGGTTTTCCTGCATCCTCCGGGCCGGCGGTTGCTTCCGCCAGCCTGGAGGATGCAGGAAAACCGCGATCCTAATCGAGCCCATGGTGTATCACCTTGTAACAAGTCATCTCTCAAGCACATACTCACTTTAAATATATTCCTCCACTCAATGCTGATCCCACATCTCCCAATACTCTTGCTACTTCTACACACAAACCCCAAAGCATTTACCATATATCCACACTTAAAATATATCTCTGGTGATTGACCTAAATCCAATATTGAACTAGCATCCATCCATTATTTTTTCCACCTCAACTTGGAAACATATCAGGATCAAACTTAGAAAATTCTCTCGAGCAGCAGACACAACTTAAGCACTTTTCTACCTAAATAATTGACTTTTTCTGACACCTCTTGTTTTGCATAAGATGAATCCAGACAACCTGGATATGTTCTTCTCCATGGGTTGGATTGAAACACTTATTATTAATCTGCCCTTCCTATTCTACCTTTTAGGCACAAGTTTTTGATCAAATAAAATCTATATTTCATTCCAATGTACCTTATTCTATTATTAATGTATTTTTGGGTAGTGTATCTGATATATGGAAAAAATCTTCATTCAATGTGAAAATATTGGATTTGTTCTTAGCAATTGCCTTTCTGCAAATTACTTGACATTGGAAAGTCTCTACGCAATTATCATCTACAGCATGGTGGTATGTAGTATGCTACAATCATTGATTAAACATTTTTATATGCATCCCTTATCACCTGTTTTAAAGCGAAAAGAACTTTGAATGCCCATTACTCCTTCCCTGGATAATTCTGCAAAACCTTTGATTGCCACTTCACCTAATGCTCAGGAAGTTCTCCAACCCCACTGACTTTCTACTCTAAGCTAGATCTTATTAATTATATTCCCTTTTTATTATTTACCTTATTAATTCTTCTTCGTTATTGATCAGACATTTCAATATATGCATCATCTACCTACTTCCCCTCCTATTTTCCCCTCCTCACCTTTCCCATTTTTCTAGGTGTATTCTGTTAATCTCATGTATTTTTACTTTGTATTACATTATCTATAGTAAATATATACTTTAAACTTAAAACACGACCCGCCCAAATACATTCTGCAACTGTGTAAGCATAGTTTATGGCATAACTTCACAAACTACAGGCAAACCCTGCAAGGAGACCCATGTGAGATTGTGCTAGTGTTATAAAAACTATGCACAGCCCTTGTAAACATGCCACTCAAACCCAAAGCTGAAATTAGCAGAACTAACCCAACATTATAAAGATTTCAAAAAATGAGGATTGAAGACAGAGCCCTAAGGAACACTATAGTGAATATGAAAGAGTGGATGCATTACACTCATTACAGGATACTGAAAATGCGCGATCAGAAAGATACCATTGAAAACACTCTTAAGCAAGGGGTCAGTGACTGATATCTTTTGTTATGCTCCTTGTTCTAGATTGCTTAGCATTTTGCTTTAAATATTGTTGAAAGTATATTGTGGTGGGTGCCATCCTCTAGGACATAAATGTCTGCAGAGATTTAGATGAAAAAATAACTGTATTCTCTATTACAGCTCCGCCCACCTGTTTATCACAGATGCTACCCACATGATTCAAGCCCTTCATACACAATTATTACACATAAACTAACATATGATGTTAAATTCTGAATTCTAGCAACGCTAGATTGCTGACCTCAATACCACCCACATGTTGTCTCCCTTTTGTCTAGAGTTGGCTAACTTTTGTTCGGTTTTCTTTAACATTTTTAAGTTTTCTTTTTTAAACAATAAGGACGGCCCAGGGTGCCTTTAAATGCGTTGTGAGGATGCCATATTCTTTTGGCAAAGTGTATATGTCACTCCTCATTAGAAATAATATTTTCATTGAATGAGGGAATAGCTGTGTTGCTTGTTTACTCGGCTCTGAGTGATTGGAAATACCTCTAGGAGGCTGGCCTTTCTTATTTTCATCTTGTCACTGGTGGTGTTTCAGCATTTGAATAGCCAAGCTGATAGTAAGTGGCACTTCTTCTGAGTGCATCAGTCCCGACATTTTACAGGTCAAGTAACTACTAAAATCGACACGCATTATTATTTTAATCACAGTATTTATACATGTAACAGTTGCCATTTCTGTCATTCTGTTTCCGCGAGGATTTAAAATTAAGTAATTAATTTATTTCGCTCTCTTTCTGAATAAGCTCCAGTAAATTATAGCGCCTTCCCTCGATGCAAAAATGATTTGTGATCGCGGTGACTCGACTTGTGACAAAGGCCAAAGATGGGCACAGATATAGGTTCTGCATCTGGCGCACATATGCCAGCTTTAAGTTAACCCCTCAGAGCAAATCATCATATTAGTAGTTACTTTTACCCAAAAAGTAGTTCCGATGCTTAAATGTATTCGCTGGTAGCAGCAAAGGAAACAATCTTTCCTTAGGATGTCTCAGCAGAAGAACGCATAACCCCACTGCTCTGTGGCATCCAATAGGGGAGTGTTCGTCTTTCAAGACAAGATAGTTTACTGATCTCCCTACTCTGCTGCAAGTGAATACTTGTAGTTTGTGAAACCTTTTGCTTGGATGAAAAAACAGAATTACACAGTCACTTTCAACAAAGACCCTTTCTGAGTATTTCTTCATCAGATTTCAATGCCTTATTTCCCATTGTAATCGATTAGACATTCAAGAGAACCCTGACAACCAATGTTATGCTTACTTCACACCCAATGCCATGGGATTGAAGCAGTGCTACATAGGTGGGCAGTGTGACCAGTGTTTTTGGTATTTCCTGTCCTCCATCCCTAAACAGCCATCAATTTCAACAGCCACAACCTATCTGAGTGTGACCTTGGGAAGACTCTGTAGTGCCTCGTGTTATGTGGTCACTGATTTCATAGGATAAGAAATTATACTTTGTGAAGCTTTCTTGTGCTATACTTTATATTTCTGCAGCGTGAGGCAATAGCGATGCAGTGCAATGTCTAACTTGTTCTTCCCTTGGTACATGACCACATTCCAGCAAAGAGTGCCAACACAATTATTTTATTTAAATTTTTTCTGGCACAGATTTACGAATCTCATAAGAGTATCCGCCAAAAAATGGAGTTTACTTTTGTAGAGGGCTCTATTATCAAAGCTGCATAGAATCACATTGCTGTTAATGTTATTCGATGTGTAATGATGCTGGGGCAAAGCTTTTCATTTCATTGGAAGCTTCCATTGGGCTCGCAAATCCCTGACTACACAGAAACTGACAGAAATGCCAGAACATAAATCAAGTGAAGGAAGTTCATTATACGTTGGGGTGCTTACGCAAGATTAAAAGCACTCTCTCCGTCCCAGTCTGGAGGAAACTTTACTCAAGTGAGCATTGTTAAAAATTATCACAAAGTAGCATGCGGGGCTGATAGCGAAAATAGTCGCATTTCAAGAATTTGGGCAAGTGCCTTGACTGGAATGACATTTTTAAATTTCTTTCGATGGACATGGTAATAGAACCATATTTGTAGTAAAGTTATGAAAATATTTGTCATCTCCATTCTGTGCTTCCTAGAGCACGTTCATTTGCAGGCGGTGAAAATGGATTTTAGCAATGTATTGGTTGATGGAGATCCCAATTAAAACTATTGTTTCTAACAGGATGATTAAATTAGTGAAAGCGCAACTCTAAAAGAGTTAAATACAATGTTCACCGTAATAGAAGTACAAATAGCAAGTTCTTCAACTCCATGGGTTATAATTGTGATATCCATCCTTAGTACATGGAACAGAATTACATATATGGTGCACTTATTGTGAGTTCTGTGTGTAGAAATGAAAGTTTCAATCACATTTGGGCCACTTGACGAATCAACTTCTGCGTGTTAATTCAACTTGCATCTGGAAGTCAGGTTGATATGGCTTGACCTCCAAGATCAAATCTAGGCTCCTGATGTACTAATGTTTCATGCAGCACATCATCCAAATTTGCTGCTTTGCGTTGCACGGAGGGGCAAAACAAGACCACGCCATATCTACAAAGATTGTTCTGCAGCTGATGTCATCGCCTGCGCTGGTGATCAAACAAGTCTGCTGCCCATGATGCAAAGCCTCATTCTATAACGTAAAGGTCAGTGTGGGCTGTCTAGCATAAGATTTGCACAGGCATACCCATTCAGTACAACGTTCTGTGTAGAATAACTTGAAAGGTCACTATGCCCTGAATAAGCACTGCGCTCTACAGCACCCATGCAATGTGTTGATTTTTTAACATATTGTGATGTTTTAGAATGTGTGGGGTTGTGGAATTCCAAGTGTTGGATCCTATGTATAGATAGAATACTGGCTTGCCTGCGGTTTCCCGTTGACAGTTGCTACTGATTGCCTGTGGATGAGGTCTGACTAATAAAGCACTTTTAGCATGCTGAGGGTTCCTCAGCTTAAGTACTTTGGCAAAGAGCATAGTACAGACCTCAAAACTACCTGGTAATCTTGGTGCATGCAGACATCCACATGCATTCCCATGCTTTCTGTACAGATCTCACAGTTCTCCAGGTTTTCTGGCTAAAAGATAATCTGGGCAAAATGAGAGGCCCCGCGTAAACTAAGGGCACTACTGTGTCAATAGCTAGATATTTCACCCTTTTTGTATAAGGCATCACTTATGATGTAGTTAGTTGTGATACCCAAAAAGCAATTGTAAAACATAATGAGGGACAACTTGTTCAGAATGTCGGAATAGCTATTCTATGATCTTGTTTGTTCCAAAATGCAATTTTGTGGAAGGAACCAGACTATTGAAATGAAGGTGGCACCCAGGTTAATTTATATTTTCGCAATGTTGCTGTTGGTTATATGGGCTGATATATGTGCACACTGGAGCAGAAGGTTAAGACATTCATCTGAGGTGACCCACACCCCAGACAGAAAATGGCAAAGCTCCATGTGTCAACTAAGTTGGGCAGTCTACAGTTGCCTCAGACGAAATCTTACTACATCGCGCACCATTGCAAGTCAAATATGCTACCCATGTGCACTGAAACCCTTCATGGCTATACATAGAAAAAACACTTGTTGCTTCTGAGAATGGTATGGCTATATTATACATGAAGTGAGCATGGATCCGCACTAAACTGAATCCTGTCATCTACTACCCAGGGAATACTTATAATATTCACAAAAAGGGGCCGATTATGATGGCGGATGGACCTGAGTCCGTCCGTCACCATAGAGTAGGAGGGAACCTCCGCATGGCCTGCGGAGTTCCCTCCTGTGCAATTAGGATGTGACCGCCACCCTGGCGGTCACAACCTCTATTTTTACCATTGCGGCGGGTGCGGCTTCAAGCTGCATCCGCCGCAATGGTAAAAATGCATGCATTGCATTTGTATGCAGAAAGCGGCAGGCACCGTGTGGTGCCTGCCGATTTCTGCATACAAATTCAGGGGGTACCATAGGTACCCCCCATGTGCACCCCCCACGCTCCCCTTCACCCAGGGGGCCCGCAACGGGCCCACGCAGTGAAGTTACACATGCTTTTCCACGGCGGAAAAGCATTTTTCACAGCCCATCCTAATATGGCTGGCGGTATCTGAGAGACACCGCCACCCTATTAGAGCTTTTCCGCTGCGGTTGTAAGCCAACCACGGTGGAAAAGCTGCGGACGGAAACCAGGACCCACCAGCCATCCTAATGTGGCGGTGGGTCTTTGGTGGGTCCGCAGAGGATTTTCCGCATCTTCCGGCCGGCGGTGGCTTCCGCCGGCCCGGAGGATGCGGAAAATCCTCGATCGTAATAGGCCCCAAAGTTGGGTCCACACAGCATGTTACATGTGGGAGCACTGGACTTGGAGGACAGTGTGATTGTCATAGATGTCTTCACATTGTTGTGGAAGATATGGAGAGACAAGGACATTAGAGAGATTTGTGAGCTAAAGTCTGAGGGCCTCTTTAAATCTTTTGCTTATCTGCACCTAGAGTCTAGCTTGCCCCCTCCCCTGTTCTGGATATATTGACTGTTGACATCCTGACTAGGAGACCTGGTGACACCATCACTGATGAAGTGGGAGACTTACAAAGAGTTGTATCACAGCTCCATAGATTCATCATTGAGTATTGTTTCTCACAACCCCCTGCTATGTCCTTGAGGGGTTGTTGGAAACACATGTTGCCATGTCTTTACGTCCCAAATTTGCACATAAAATTAACCTTTATCAACTTCCCCCTCTGATTATCTTTTAAATAATCACCCTAACCCATTAATAAACTATTAATCAGTCATCAGTTCAAGACGTCTTCATCTTCTTAGGTAGTAGATCATTCGCCTCCATCATCTCTAATTGCTGATATACTCAATCCTTGTAGTGTTCCATTTCCAAATCTAATGATCTTTTCCTCTCTCTCACATTATTATTGCTCTTATGCATACAATTATGTCTACTAATTGTACACTTCAACAATTTTAACAAGTTAAATTGAATAACTGCATCTGCATCATTATGATTACAATAGGTGTTAAGCCTGATTGAAGAACGTCCCTGTTTTCCAAAAATACTTCCTAACTCACTTATCCAGGATCCTACAATTTCCCGTAGTCCTGGTTCCTCCAATAATCTAACCTCATGAGTCAAATTTTTAATGTTAGTAATTATTTATGTTAGAATCAATAGCTCTACTGTTTTGAGGTATGTCACTATAACATATGTTTGCCTTAATTACTTTACAAACTCTCCTTCTTTGGCAAAGGAATATCTACAGCAAGATGGTTCTGCATGACCATTGCCCTAATTGCTACCATCTCTACATTTACTAACTTAAACATCCTCCTATATCTATAGCAAGGCTACCTTTTACTGTAGTCATTCATCTAATTTCCACATCATTCATTGCCACTCCCATTTGAGGAATAATAGTGCCGAAGATATATCAAAGCAACTTGTCTAGAATTTTGTTTCACTCTTCTCAAACTCTTCTCAAACTAAATGCATCTACATGATAAATTATACATTATAGGAAATACTGAAGCCAATTAACATGAATCCATCCAGTCCTTGGCAGGTTAAGATAAGCAAGCTTCACACAGCCCCAACAGACTTTCCTCATATTGGGCTCTCCTCCAGGCAAACCATTCCCACTAGTTTCATAAGATGTGTGACACGTACTCTCACCTTCAAATTCTACTTTCTTCTTTTTCACAGAAATACGCCTTACAATACACATTTCACCTTTTCTTTCCTGCTTCATACTCAATCCAGGATGTTAACCTGAAAATGTAAATTCTTCTTCAGCTCGTATTTCTAGGAATTTTCTTCTCTTCTAGATTTCTCTCTATTTTTCACTCCTCTTTCATTATCTTCTCTAATATAATCCAGCTCGTCATTACTTAAAAAACACAAATAATTTCTTTTCAAGTTAGTATCATGCTTGTTTTGTGCAATAACTCTCAAACAATCACCATTAGTAATTTCTGTATTATTATCATTAATGGGCACAGTCCCTGGAGACACATTAAAATCAGTCAAGTAAGTAAAGCAAAATAAATTCTTCCCAGTCAATGTGGGAATTTAAGTACATATGTAACACTTACATTCTTCATTATATCTGTATTTCCTAATCATTTTAGCATACACATTATCTTTAAAACCTCTAATTAAGGGCCCAATTCACAAAGGTAAACTCGGTAGTCCAAGTATAGACCTGAAGTCTACGAGTGCAATTTTATGCGTAGTATCTTTACGACTGCAAAGAACTCTGCACATAAAAATATAGGAATAGAACAGTCTCTGCAGTCATAAAGATTCTACACCTAAACTACACTTGAAGTTTGTGAATAGAAAATAAATAGTAAGCTTACACTAAAATTTTAAGTTTAATGGCCCATAGAGTTCTTCATGTACTGGTGTTACTTGTTTAAATTCATCATGATTAGTTCCAACTTCAACATTGCAATTTGTACAATCTGCAACATTTCCCACAGGAGTCAGTAAACACATCAACAGGCCAACTAATACTAGTAATGTTATGATTAACAGCGTCATCCCTACAGTTTTGCAGCAACTGCTGTTTCTCATATTCTCGTTGACACAAAAATCTTTATTGTGGCAAATATCAATAGCAACACACATTTTCTTCAAAACAATAATATTTTTCTTCTTTTTTTAACAATAATCAAAAACAAATATTTTAAGCAATCAGTATCCATTTTCCGAGATCTTTTTCAAAAGTTTATATGTCAGATTCCAGGCAATTCTCTCATGGAATGATTAGAATCAGTAACTTATTTAAGTACTGAAACAGAAAATGTCATATTTCCTTTCATGTCTTTCATCAGAACTGGATATTCAAAGAATCTATTTTACTCTCAAGATGGCGCTTCCCCAGTTTCAGTCTCAGAGCCACTCTCAAACTTGTATTGGCAATGATTCACCAGAGAATAATCCTCTTCGATTTCATCTGCTTCTTATGATACAGTGGCTAAATATACCCACTCAGGCAAGGCATATTATTGATTTGGAACTCTACTCCTGGTTGATTTTTTGGCAACTGGTGATTCACTCCCACCAGTTTCTAAATTCAACAGCATCTCAAAATCTTCACCCTTCTCGGCATTCATGCTGCAAACTTTATCATTACTTTGAGCGTTCACATCATCCACTGCTTAAGCTACTCCCACTGCCTTCTTGTGAGCAGCATGGATCAACTGAGGTACACTTGAACACTTGCCGCTACTACTGATTATCAGCATCACTTGATAGGGCCCTTTCCAACTTTTAATAAAAGGATGTCCTTACAAACATGCTTGCGAATTACCACCCAATTTCCAGCATTTACGTCTGCAACAGTGCGTATCTTTGTAACCTCTGCCAGAGAGCCAGCTGGTTCACCCCGGAACTCCTAGCCTGTAAGCGCTCCTGTCGGAAACTGGAAAACATCTGGCACAACGAGAAGACGCCTGACAGCCGCGCAGCCCACAAAGTTGCCATCCGCAACCATCACCACCTCATCAGGACTACCAAAAAGGCCTCCTTCAAAGACCGCCTCGACAACAACGCACACAACAGCAAGGAACTCTTCAATGTCATGAAGGAACTTTCAAATCCCAGCTCCTGCACCAACGACATCCCGCCCTCCCAAGCCCTGTGCGACGCCCTCGCTGCCTTCTTCCACCGCAAGATCACCGGCATCCACGACAGCTTCAACCCTAAGATTAACCCTGCCGACCCCACCACACCGGACCCACCGATCCTCGCTGACCACAACCTCCTCACCACATGGACCAACGTGAACACAGAGGACACTATCAAGACCATGAGCACTATCCACTCAGGCGACCCATCCGACCCTCTTCCCCACCACATCGTCAACAAAGCCGACAGCTCCATCGCACCCCACCTGTGTAACATCATCAACCTCTCCTTTGAGTTTGCGACCTTCCCTGAGAGCTGGAAACACGCCGAGATCAACGCCCTACTGAAAAAACCCAAAGCGGACCCGAGCGACCTCAAGAACTTCCGGCCCATCTCCCTGCTTCCGTTCCCAGCAAAGGTCATCGAGAAGATCGTCAACACCCAACTCACCCACTACCTAGAAGACAGCAGCATCCTCGACCCCTCCCAGTCAGGCTTCCGCAGGAACCACAGCACCGAGACCTTCTCATCGCCGCCACAGACGACATCAGAATCCTACTCGACAACGGCGAAACAGCAGCCCTCATCCTCCTGGACCTCTCCGCCGCCTTCAGCACTGTCTGCCATCACACACTACGCACACGCCTCTTTGACGCAGGGATCCACAACAAGGCCCCGGACTCGACCACCTCCTTCCTCTCTGATAGAACCCAAAGAGTCCGCCTCCCCCATTCCACTCCGAAATCACCAACACCATCTGCGGTGTCCCGCAAGGATCATCCCTCAGCCCAACGCTATTCAACATCTGCATGGCACCACTTGCACGAATCGCCAGACAACACAACCTCAACATAATCTCCTATGCCGATGACACCCAGCTAATCCTCTCCCTCACCAAGGACCCTCTCACCTCCAAATCCAACCTCCACCGTGGTATGAAGGCCGTCGCCGACTGGATGGAAGAAAGACGGCTCAAACTGAACAAGGACAAGATGGAGATCCTCTTCCTCGGGCCCAACCCTGCAGCCTGGAATGACTCCTGGTGGCCCGCATCTCTGGGCACCCCCCCCTGCACCAACCAACCACGCACGCAACCTAGGATTCATCCTCGACTCGAAACTCAGCATGACCAACCAAGTCAACACAATCTCCGCCACCTGCTTCTACACCCTCCGCATGCTCCGCAAGATCTACAGATGGATCCCGACAGATACATGGAAAACCGTCACCCATGCCATCGTCAGCAGCACACTCGACTACGGACACGCCCTCTACACTGGAGCCCCGTCCAAGCACATCAACAGACTTCAAAGATTCCAGAATGCCTCTGCACGCCTAATCCTTGACGTCCCGGGACGAGACCACATCACCCCCCACCTAAGAAACCTGCACTGGCTCCCCGTCGACAGAAGAATCTCCTTCAAACTCCTGACCCATGCACACAAGGCACTCCACAACACCGGCCCAACCTACCTCAACAACCGACTCTCATTCTAGTCCCCAACAGGAAACTCTGCTCCGCCGACATGTCACTGGCCACCGTCCCACGCATCCACAGAAACACTTCCGGGGGCAGGTCCTTCTCCCACCATGCCGCCAAGACTTGGGACACCCTCCCTCTCTTCCTATGACAAATTGAAGACCCGCAGACCTTCAGGAGACTACTCAAGACCTGGCTCTTCGACCACTAGCAGCTGCTCCCCCCCCAGCGCCTTGAGACCCTCGCGGGTAAGTAGTGTGCTTTACAAATCTTCTGATTGATTGATTGATTGATTGATTGCTGCATTCACCTGATGAGAGACAGATTTCCCCATGGCAACCAGACTGTTGAAATAATTCCGAATAATGTCACCAGTTACTGAAACTAGTGCAGCTGAAGGTACATATGCAAGTATCATTGCTCTGCCCATTAGGATCTTCCAAAATTCATCAGAACAATCAGAGAAGCATTAGGCCACTTTAATCCAGTTGATGCATAAACATTTATTTTAATTTAATTTAATTTTATTTGACATTTATATGGCGCAGCGAATCATCCCCAAGGGGATGTTTCACAGCGCAAGGCATCACACTAGCAGAACCCTCACCCAGCCCGGCCCCCTAGAACAACCAGGTTTTTTTACTTTTCTTAAAGTGTGGCAGGGTGGAACAGCAGCGCATCCCTTAGATTATTTGTTTCTGTATAATACTAAATGGTGAACACATTGTACAAAAATTATGATGCATCATTTTGCTGTTCTACCTTGCTTTTTATGCTTAAATTTTAGATAAATATGAATAAAGTTTTTCTACATATGTGTTAAACAGTTGTTCTTCTCCTTACACTGAGTTTGAGTTATCACTGTGTTCATGTTGAAACTGTATTAATGTAGTTAGAAGTGTTAGACTGCCTAGGAATTTTGTTTCCATTGGATTTCTCGGCGCAAGGCAGCACACTAGCAGAGCCCTCACCCAGCCCGGCCCCCTAGAACAACCAGGTTTTTAGACTTTTCTTAAAGTGTCCCAAAGTGGAACAGCAGCGCATCCCTTCCAGTAGCCTATTCCAATTGAAAGGGGCAAGATAAGAAAAAGCATGCCCTCCCATTCTAGATGTATTGATCTTGCAAGGGACTAAAAGATTTTGATTGCTAGATCTCTGCTGGTGACCCGGTACATACACCCTTACCTTCTTCCTTAGGTATACTGGTCCCAGGCCTTGCCTTGCCTTGAATACCAGTATAAGAAGTTTAAAGATTGCTCTCTTCCTGACGGGCAGCCAATGTAGGGCTTGCAGCAAGGGTCGAGACGGGGAACGTCTGGGATTATTCAAAGCCATTCTTGCAGTAGTGTTTTGCAATACCTGGAGCCTAGAGAAAAGCTCTTCCTGGCTCCTACCAAGATTGCGTTACCATAGTCCAACCTACTCACAATCAGCGCCTGGATGAGAGTCTTTCTTTCATCCAAAGGGATCCAAGGAAATACTTTCCTTAGCATTTTCAAGATGCCAAAACAGGAGCTTGACAGTGTCTTTACATGCTCTTCAGAAGATAGTTTACTGTCCAATAGGGCTCCCATAAATCCTGACCTGTTTTGTGTGGGATGGAGACTCCCTCAGTTCAGCTCAGAGGGCCACCAATCTGGTGTCCATAATTCATCCGCCTTCCCAAACAGGAGGATCTCTGTTTATTTGGAGTTAAGCTGGAGGCAGTTCTTAAACTTGGCTCTAGTGACAGATAGTTCTGATTCAAATGGGATTATCACCTGCGTGTCATCCGCATACAAAATCATCTCGAAGTCGCAGGATCTTATAATGGCAGACAACGGGCCACATATATGTTGAACAGGGTAGGGCTTAGGATGGAGCCCTGGGGTACCCGCTTGTCTAGTGTGGTGGTTACTGACATGAATTAGTCTAATTTGACCTGTTGAGATCTATTTGACAGAAAGCTTTGCAGCCATGCCAGTGCTTGGCCTTCGACACCAATCTCCTGCAATCTGCAAAGCAGGATGGTATGCAAGATGGTGTCGAAGGCTGCTAACAAGTCAAGAAGCACCAGCATAGTGGGAGTCCCTCTGTCTAGGGACATCCTGATACTGTCAGTAACTTCCATCAGGGCCACCTCCGTACTGTGTCCTGCTTGGAAACCCAATTGGGATGGGTCTAGCAGTTGGTTCTGCTCCAGATAGACCGTCAGTTGCTGGTTAATCATCTTCTCCATGACTTTCGAACAGCATGGCAGAAGAGAGATAGGACCATAATTTTTCATCTCTGTTGAATCAGCTGACGTTTTCTTCAGGAGAGGTTTAATCAGTGCATTGTTCCATTTATCTGGAAAGATAGCTGTGTCCAGGGAAATGTTACAGACTTCAGTGAGCGAGGGAGCTAAGATGGTAAACAATTCTGCCATTATGATGGAGGGGCGCAGTCTGACTCTGAACCTGACTTAGTTGCTGCAAGTGCCGCCTTTACTTGCTCCGTGTTAATGGTGGAGAAAGTGTCGAGCTTGGGTAAGGAGGGGTTCCTAATCTTCAGGTTGGGTGTCCTCCCCCCAGAGAGTTATAGATGTTATCTTTCTTTTCTCTGAAAAAGGTGGCCAAATTATCTCATAGATCTTGAGTATGGGGGACCGCTGCGCTACTCACGTTGGGATTAGTGAATTCTTTTAGTATCTGAAACAGTTCCTGTGAGGAATTATTTGCTTGTCTTATCCGCACGCTCAAATGTTCTCTTCTGGCAGTTTTGCAGTGGCCTAGGTAGGCTCTATGTGCCACATTATAAGCCAGCTTGTCCTTGGGACATTTAGTTCTCCTCCATTTTCTTTCACGACCCCTGCATCGGCCCCTCTCCTCTAAGTTCTTCCGAGTACCACAGAGCAGGCGCACGTTTCCTGATTACTTTCACTGCTTTCAGAGGAGCAATGCGGTCCAGGACAGTCCTAACCACAACCTCCCATCTTTCCAATGCCTTATTACTGTTTAGCACCCCCTCCGTAGAAGGGGCTAAAAAGGCCCAGCCGAATGCTTCCGGCTAGACTTTCCTCCAAGACCTACGTAAGGCCTTCCTTTCAAGGGGCTTTTTTTGCCTTCTGGCTGGCTAAAGAAGAATCTTAAGGCGTCAGTCCAAGTTAACTCCTGGGGTGTTCTACGGAAAGGAACGGGACGTTGGTGAAGATAGAGCCCAGGGTGTGGCCCGCGCGATGCGTAGGCTCAAACACTCTAGAAAGAAGCCCCAATGATTCCATTGCAGATAAAAGGGCCCTAGATTCTATATTCGAGGACTCTTCCAGATGGTGGTTGAAATCCCCCACTAGCACGAAGCAATCAGATTGTAGGATATAAGGGGAAAGGGTTTCCAGGAGGGAGGAGCAGAACAATTGCTTCCTTTCCCCCGGGGGATGGTACACTACCGCGCCCATCCATCTGGTGTCCTTCAAGGACTCTATATGAAACACCAGTAGCTCTATATATGTTGTGAGCACTGAATCTACAACCTTGATATGTTGGGGAGCCCTTGTTGCTACTGCCACCCCTCCTCCCCGTTTACCTTCCCGCTCTAGTCTAGTCACCTTATAATCTTCAGGAAAAGCGACCACTAGCACTGGGGTTGAATGGCTTTGAAGCCAGGTCTCAGTCAGAAGGCATAGATCTGGCTTTCCCTCTTCCAGGAGGTCCCATAGTTCCCGCGAGTGCTTAGAGATTAACCTGGCATTCACATTCTAGGCCCTGGAACAGTCCTCTGTATGTTTGGTTACCTGACTGGGGAGTCCCCCACTTCGCTGATTCACCCCCTGTTCACTAGGTGGCTGAGGCATTGAAAGGTTGTGAGTTAAGGGCCTTATGTGCTCCCCCGACCACCCACAGTTCTTACAATGACCATCCAATTCCTCCCCACTATGTGACATATCTCCCAGGAACCCTGCCTCATTCCACAGAGTTGCTCTCTCGTATAGCTAATAAACATCATCGTGTCCTAAGGCAGGGAATCGAGGGCAGCACTTCCTGGCAGCCGGCAGCGTCCAGGCGTGGCCTGGTTGGCTGAGGTAGGTCCCTTAGGCCAAATTGGGACCAGCATTTCCACATCAGGGAAAGTAAAGGACACCTTCTGAGATAGCCCCGCTCACCCCCTTGGTAGCTTGGCACAAGCAGCCAGGCTTATCTTCAAGGTAAATGTGTAAAGTATCTGCAACCACGCTCACAGTAACCCAATGATGACACCACAAATATACTCCACACGAGTTTGATAAAAACAAGTATAGATTTTATATAAAAAGATATACAATAGGATCACACAATATACATCCAAGAGATGAGTATGTGTACTATTTCTCCTGGCCGGTTGTTAGGTCAGTCAGCCCTTGTAAGTTTTGGCCATATTAATGAGCTCTTCTAAACATTCCATTCAGATACTTTGCAATGTAAATATAATGCAATGCGTAACACAACCACCAGGTACGTTGTTTTGCAGAAATAAGGCAATGCGTAATACACTAATCAGGTAGTTTGTTATGAAGGAATAATGCAATGCGTAATACACTAAGCAGGTAGTTCGTTATGCATAAACAATGCAATGCATCACACGACAATCAGGTAGTTCGGTATGCAGAAATAATGCAATGCGTCATACACTAATCAGGTAGTTCGTTATGCAGGAATAATGGCAATGCGTAATACACTAATCAGGTACTTCGTTATGCAGAACTGATGCAATGTGTAATAAGACAATCAGGTACTCCATTATGCCTAAATAGAGTAATCTGTAATACACTCTGGCACCGATCACAGTTACTTAGGTGGTCTCTCCGCCACTCGTGCGGACTCGCAGGTAGCTTCTGTCAACAGTTGCCCTGCAAACAGGTATAGTAGAACACATAAAGTGCAGCTCCGCACTCTGGCCCCGGTACTGCCACTCCTTTGGCAATAAGGACCACGATATGAGCCGAAGCAAAGTCTCACGCTGCTGGAATGAGATAGTGGCCGACAGCGTCTCCCTCCGAGCCCGCGCCCCGCCCCAGCAGTCGACACACATTACCTGGGGGGCACAAACTCACTCGCCTCTCCTCTTCCAGCAATTTGGGCCTCCGATGCAATCGTCGGGAATTGGCAACAGTGTGCTTGGGCCAGCGACTAAGTTCCTCCAGGGCTGTCGGTCTGGGACGCTACTGCTACGAAGATCTAAGGCTGCCACAGGGTACACGCACACAGCTTCGGGTGCACGATCACCAGGCATTCCAAAAGAAGGTCTCAGGTTGCACAATGAACATGCACGCAGAATCACTGAGACTCACTTGGATTCTGGGTGCACGATAACAAGGCAAGCCTCACGAAGGTCTCACACGGCACAAAGCACATGCACCCAGTGCCGATGAGACTCAGTTGGATTCCGGTGCACAGGATAACTGGGCAATCCTCACAAAAGGTTCAGGCTGCAAAAAGCACACGCACACAGCATCGCTGACCCTCATTTGGACTCCAGGTGCCCACGGTCACAGGGCACTGCTTACGAGGGTCTCAGGCTTCAACAAGCATGCACACACAGTTCCGCTGAGACTCTCCTGGAAACTTTTGTGTTCCTGAGTTTCACAACAGGGAGCCAGCTCACCTCGGGCCCTTGGGGATAGGTTACTTCAGGACACAGCAAAGCTAAGTCCTTTCAAGCAGGGGGACACAGCATACAGCAAAGTCCCTTTAGCCTTTCCTTGGTTAAGACAGCAAACTGCAGGCCAGCCCCAGAACACACAGCAAGGGTCAGGCCTTTACTTCAGTCTATACAGTTGTTTCTTCATGGCAAAGGTTCCTCTTGACCATGAAGTAGCTACAGTCTTGTTCAATCTTGATCTAGCCATTCTACAAAGTTTAGGGGCTTCAGCTCTCTTAGTTATACCCCTCAATGGCTTTGAAGTCTTTGTGTTTAGGGGGCACTGACCCCTGTTCAAACCAGTTCTGGGTGCCTCCCAGCGAGTGACACCTTCTTCCTTTGATTAGTGGGGGTCTTGATTCTCAATCACTCAGCAGGAGATGGGACAATTATTTTATAGCAGCAGCCCAGGCTTCTTTACCTCAAGGGGTACTCCTCCCATACAATCCAGAGGCAGGTCAGCCTGTTGCTGTCTCACCTCCTCCCCTGGGTCAAGATATTCCCCAGATCCTATCACTTTCAAATCCAGACAGTCAATCCACAGCCAGGCAGAGACACATAGAAATGTTTGATCACAAAAGCCCAGCTGCTTCTAAAAGAGATGCTTAGAAACACACAATGCAATAACCACCCTCCTAGAAAGATGTGTTATTACATTGTGCGTTCAGGCATACTAAACATGACCTCTCCATCTTATGCCTTTGGGAAGATAGGCTGGAAAACATATTACACAGCCTCCCCATTTTATTCTATAGGAAGGATGGCCTTTCAACAGTGAAAAACTTAATGGAGATTATTTCACTGTCAGGACATGGTACATACCTTAGTGCCTGTCCTACCTTTCACATGCACTACCCCCTTCCCAGCGGGTACCCCGGACCTACAATGGGGGTGTCTGATGTGCATAAAAAGGGAAGGGTAAGGTCTGGCAAGTGAGTGCACTTGTCATAACAACATGGCAGTTTAACAAACTGCGCGCAGGCACTGCACTGGCAGGCCTGAGTTCCCTTTTTAAGTCTACTTGGGTGGGTGGCACAATTAGTGCTGCAGGCCCACTAGTAGCATTTGCATTACCAGCCCTGGAACACGTAGTGCTCTTTACAAGGGACTTTACTAGCAAGGCAAACATACCAATCATAGACAACCAATTACCATTACACTTTATACAGTGAGCACTGGCACTTTGACACTGTTTAACAGTGGCAAAGTGTCTAAAGCATCTAAGTTGGCAACACAAGATCTAGCACAGCACCAAACATAGAGGAGGTAGGGGCAAAAAGTCAGGGGTAATCACGCCAAGAAATGCCAGGTCTAACATTCAAGGATTGTGGTCGATAACTACAATGAAGTTGCTGATTGAGCTCAAAAGCTGTGCATATTATCTGGAACACTTTATTCTTGAAGAGAGTGCCACAATCAGTCTCAATATACATTGGGAGGCCAGTTGGGAGGCTGAATCTAGGAATCAATTTTCTTAGCAGCTTTTTGGCAACTGTAAGGCTATCCGCTCTCCTTCAGGAAAATGCTTCCACTCATTTGGAGTATAAGCAAACAGTTATTGAGACATATTTCAAGCCATTACAATGTTGCATCTCCATTACATGCAATCTCCTAAATCTTGTGCCTTCAGATTTGTATGTGATTCATGATCATAACAGTTTCTTACCCTGATTATTTATATTGCATATCAAATAACAACTGCAAACATCTTCAGCAACAATGTTGAAATCCAGTTTTTCCCTCAGTATTTAAAAAAAATCCTAACCAAACTATCTCACCTTGTATGAGTCTGATTATGTCAATATTTACACATGAGCTGCAACATTGAATCCAGTAAAACATGTTTTTGCTCTGAATTTTCAAACAAATCCTGCTAACTCTTCTATAGCCCAATTTCTCTAACTTTCTTTTCTCATTTTCAGGAACATCATCCTGAAGGCATTTTAATTCACTGAAGGATGTGTGCTTTGAATCAAGAAACAAGAAACAATTCAGGTTGTTTTAACTCTGTATAGTATCAGCTGCAATTGTATAATTTCCATTTTCCTGAATAATTAATTCTTCTTATAGGGCACAGTATCTTGCCATATGATCCCCATTTCTGTTTCCCAACCATATCTCTGCCAGCCATATGGCTGTGCACTTAATATAGCTCCTTCTTTTTGTTTCAGTTTTGCTCCTAATAAGTCCAATATATGCAGACTGTTTTTGATTGGTGCTCCTGAGGATGTAATCAATTCCCTTTATGACCATCGTTTTGAATGATCATGATCAACATTAAAACCATACTGCCTATCTGTGTAGTTTGTTGCATTCACATTTTCATATAGGCAGCAAGCTCTTGTTACAGGTAATCAACGCTGATGTCACATTTGTAAGGAGGAAACTTCAAGCGTCTCTGAGAAAGAGCATACTATGTAAGCAGCTTTCAGTCCTCAATACTGGTCTCTTAAACAAGAATCATCAACAAATATTGTCAGGTCAGCCATTTCCAAAGCAGCCTTTACTGTGTGTGTTCTTGGTTTTGTGCATAATTCAGTGACTTGAATACAATCCTGATCTAATTCCTCATCATTTTTTTCCTCCTGTCTTCACAATTCTGAAATTGAAAGCAGTGTTGCTGGATTTAGGAGATTAGATCTTCGAACTGAAATATTTTCTGCTGCAGATTTCATTTGATCATAACCAGTCAATCTACTGTTTATGTGCTTAGTCCTTGCCCTTATTAAAAGATTCTCAACTGAATGAGGGACATATAAATTAAAGTATAGCCCATCACAATTCCTTCACTTTGATCAATTGTCAAACAAACAGCTGAAACTGATTTCAAACAATCTGGAATACTTACAGCTACTGTATCCAATACAGGAACAATATATATGCTTTTCAGTTACAATTGAAAGTGCACATCCATCTTTTTCATGGCAGAATAGGAAAAACATCATATTGTAATCCGACATACTCTAAGGGCACGACACAAATTCTCTTTCAATTTCTTAAATATATCAAGACATTTATTATCAAATGGTACTGGGCCCTGTACATTGCATGTAAAAGGTTTCGCAATTAAGGAAAATATTGGAATCCACTGGCTACAAGACCCAACAATTAAAAACAAATGAGAGTGAAAACAGTCATGTTTTAAGACTTTTTCAGAAGGTGGTCAAAGATTGATAGCTTCTCAGTGAATCTGGCAGCGTGTTCCAGAGCTTAAGACCCAGATAACAAAAACAGTGACCACCCTGGTGGACTTTTTTAAATCTGAGGATCTTAAAAATGTTTTGGTTGCTAGACTGAAGAGAGTGATTGGGGCAGCCACATTTTACTAACTGTTGCAGAGTGTTGACCTGCATTCAACATCGCTTTATGCATGTAGCATAGGGCTTTGAATTGTACGCGCTTTTCCACCATGGGCCAATGGAGATTGCAAAAAAGGTTAGACACAGAGGAATGCTTGGAGAGATGAAACAATAGCCTAGTAGCTGAATTCTGAATCACTTGTATGTGTTTAATTAAGGACTTGCCAGCCCCCAGATAGAGAATATCTTCATAATCCAACTATATAGAATCAACGCCTCGATAACCGTAAGTTAAGCTGAAAAGGGGAGCATCCATATACTTTTTTTAGCCACTTTAGGACTACTAAGCAGGTGGAGGCTACCTTGGAGATTTGGATTTTCATGGACAATTATTCATCCAACAAGAAGTTGAGGTTATTTATCTTATAGGCTGCATAGGAGAGACCCCAGGCCAGTGGTGAGGGCCCTGCAGTAGGGGCTTCTTACTTACCACCATAACTTTAGGCTTGTCCCCATTTAGCTTCAAGGAGTTTATATTCATCTAGGTAGAAATCTTAAGAAGACAAGTGTTCAGGGTGTCTGTGTCATGACCCTCAACAGATGACAAAGAAAAGATTATATAAGACTCATCAGTGTGGGAAAATAAAGAGATGCCACAGCCTTCAGCAATGTCAACTAGGATACATATATAGTTGTTAAATAACATTGGGTTCAGAGTAGAGCTCTGAGAAGCTCCAGAAGAGATAGGGTGATATCTAGTCACAGAGTTAGAGGAAAAGATCTTTTGGTATACCCTTGTGGAAGTCTACGCCACACCATATTGTTATTCAGAAATTGCAATGTAAAGGCAGCCAAGCTATGGAACTCCCTGCCTGTTCAGATCCGTAGTATGGAATGTCTGCTGGACTTTAGGAAAGCCATCAAAACCTTTCTCTTTCCTCTAATCAAGTTTCCTTGGCCACTTTCTTATCCTTCGGCGTTCCTCTGTCCTGGTGTTAGGTCCGTTTTCTGATGCTGGCGGCGCTGGGAAGCCCCTTTGCTGGGGCAGCTGTGCGCTATAAATCTGGATAACATAACATAACATAACAAAGATGTACTGTGAGTCCTCATGCAATGGAATTGAGAAGAACACTTGTCAAACGTCAATGACTGTATACTATTCCACATCTGATGGAATTTGAAACAATATTACTGCTGGATTCAGTACCACTGGACAACAAGGAACAGCAATTTTACTTATCTTTTGGAGAGCTTGTATGATGCTCCTTTTGCCATTCAAATTTTTCCTTCCCATCACTGAAGAATTGCAAAGACTACCAAGGACTTCTCAGAGAATTTCCTGCTCATCCATTTCCCCAATCACTGGTTTCATTCCATTTTCTGCCTCTTTTGTAATCCTGTACTGACTTGTTCTAGGAAATTTTGCCTTTTTTATTTTTTTATTTTATAGAGTTTTATATAGCGCAAACTTAACCCAAATCGGGTATCAGAGGGCTTTACATAGCACCAGTTGTGTTACATGAAGACACATAAATTTTTTGTTAGGAGATTAATGATTTGCCCAGAATCAGGGGATGTTCAGCGTCGTTGCAGAGACACAAACCCAGTTCCCCAGATTCGAGGACAACCACCCTAGCCGTTAGGCCAATTCCTCTCTGCATCTGGTATAATCTTTATTTTCACAGGCCTTGCTCTTTTAATCAATGCAATCTGTTTGCCAGTGCAATCCCATACCTCTACTTACACAGTATGTCTTAAAACCATAGACTCAAATCACATCATATAACATTATTTTTAATCTCCATCTGGTAAATTGTAACTGGAACATTTGCTGTAACATTATTAACAATTTGTTTATTGCTTAGGAAATTGGAGTGTCGGGCATAGCACTCAATTGGCTGAAGTCTTTCCTCTCAGACAGGTCCTTCCAAGTCTTTGAGAGGGACTTCACCTCTGCCAGTAGACCCCTTAAGTGTGGAGTGCCTCAGGGCTCCTCCCTGAGCCCCACCCTTTTTAATGTCTACCTACGCCCCCTAGCTGATGTCGTCCGCCCTTTCGGGGTGAAGATCGTCCCTTATGCGGACGACACGCAGCTAGTGGTAGCACTGGACCCCCCTGGACTCTCATCACAGTCTACACACATGCCTTGAAGCCGTCGCTGCCTGGATGTCTGGCTCTTGTCTTAAACTCAACGGGGACAAAACCGAGATAATGCTCCTTGGAAATAACATCGCGAAATCCATTGATCCTATCTGGCCCCTCTGTTTAGGAAGTCCCCCGCAACCCAAGGAGCAAATCAAGAGCCTAGGCATCTGGCTCGACCACACTCTAACCTTCAATTATCAAGCCACCAAGCTTGCTGCCACCTGCTTCGGGCTGATGAGACTACTCCGTAAAATTCTCCCTCTCCTTCCGTTCCACTCAAGACGGATTATGGTTCAAGGACTGATCCTCTCCCGTCTAGATTGTGGAAATGCCTTATATATTGGGGCCCCACAATCTACACTTAACAGACTCCAGGTCATCCAAAACTGTGCGGCAAGAATTCTCCTGGACATTCCCCGCCGAACTTCAGTCAGAGCCCGACTGAGAGATCTCCACTGGCTCCCGGTAAGATCCAGAATCGAGTTCAAGGGCATGTGCATCGCACACCGCTCCTACTGGGGAACAGGCCCCTCTATCAACTCCCCCCTGGTGGAAGCCTACCTACCCTCTCGCCCACTCAGATCCGCGACCTCCCACCTCGCCTCAGTACCACGCATCAGGAAGGCCAGATGTGGAGGCCGCATGCTCTCTTATAACCTAGCCAAGATGTGGAACTCCCTTCCCCTCCACATCAAATCTGAACCTAACCTTCTCACTTTCCGCAAACTGTTAAAAACCTGGCTTTTCAGCAAAACTTCAATTTAACTCTTCCCTCAGCCTCTCCCACCCAAGCCTTCTGGCTCAACTCATTCTTTCTCTACAGCGCTGGGACGCCCCTGGGTAGCCATCACGCTTTACAAATCCCCATTCCATTCCATCCCTAAAACTTGAACTTCCTGAGAATGGTAGGTTTAAAACCTTCACAGGATGAAATGTAGAGCAGGTAGCCCGTGTCAATCATAAATTAATTTGGGATGGCCATTGACTTCTCAGGGTCACTTTAGTCTTCATCTAGTACTGCTCTTCGCAAGCAATCCACCTCCTCCTTCAGGCACTGTCATTGTGAACTACGTCCTGCTATCTCATCTTTCAAGATTATAGTATTTTGTTTGTAACCTATATTATATGACATTTTATTTCTCATGTTTTGTTCCATTACTGGGGCTGTTAGCATGATTATTCAAAATTATTTTTGATTCTGCATATTGTGATCTGAGTTCTGCATAATCAAATACATTACCTCACAGTGTCTGTTGAATTTGTTCTGAATTTAGCTTACTCCTTTTAGGATTTTGCCTACACTCACTCTTCCAGTGTCCCATCCTCCACAAAAATGGAACACTGTATTCTTTTTCAGCATTTCAAAATTCACATTTGTTCCATCTCGTTTCATACCTTGCTTTGCTTGATTCATTCCATTCATTCTTTTGTGTACTAAATTCATATTTGAAACCATCTGATTCTGTGGCCATTTCTCAGACTGTCTTTGTCTGTGTGATCATCATCTTCTCTTTAAACATTTCTGCTTATCTCAAAGTAATGACTGACATTTTTCACCAACAGCAAGATCTCATTTATGACCTTCATCTGCCAAATCATTGTATTCTTTTGAATATATTATTGCTGATCTCCAACCTCAGACCATTCACAAAAGCTGAAATTAAACTGCTCATTCAATCTTTCCCAGAATTTTCCTCTCCATATGTTTCTGCATCAACCTCTCATAAAAGGAATGCACTGATTCCTTGGGTGCCCATGTTGTTCTCAAAATCGTATTCCAATTTACAACCTTTTCTGGAACTTGCTTTTTCAAATACTCAATCACAGGCTTGAATTTGTCTATAATTGTTGTGGCTGGCGCATTATCAGGTCTAAGTCTAGCAGGTTCTACTGTCGGCCATCCAACAACAACCTTACATTCTGGCCACAGATCTACAGGGACTACAATTTCAAACAACGTATTTAAATCTGTCCATAACATCTGGAAAATGTGTGTCAATGTATGTATTTGGTGATACCACTTTGCTGGGTCTTTTCGCAACTATGGAAAATTAGGTGCAAAGGCACACAAATGTTATGGTATGTTATGTTAGCAATACTTATAAAGCGCAAAACAGCTGCCCCAGCGAAGGGGTGTCCCGGCGCTAGCAGCAACACAACTGACAGGACGGAAAGGCGAGAGGGAGGGACTATGGTGTAGGAAACAGGTAGGTTTTAATGGCCTTCCTAAACTCCAGGTAGCTGGTCAGGCCCAGGATCTGAGATGGAAGTGAATTCCAAAGAAGGGCGACCCTGTAGCGGAAAGAACGGCCACCAGCACGGGCTCTCTGTGTTCGGGGGACCACTACTAGATGTTGGCCCTGGGAACGAAGGTTGCGAGAGGGAACATAGGGCAGAATAAGCTGTGCCAGGATGTCAGGAGACGAAAGTTTCAGGGCTTTAAAGGCAATACAGAGAGCCTTAAAATCAATGCGCCTAGCAACTGGCAGCCAATGAAGGCGACGAATGGCCCCAGACGCTGAGCAAGACCTGAGCAGACCCAGAAGGGTTCTTGCAGCCGCGTTCTGAACCCTTTGAAGCCTCAAAATCTCTGCCTTGTTAGCCCCTAAGTATAACGATGAGGCATAATCGAGTCTAGACAGAACAGAGGCTTGAATGATGATCTGTTGAGTTGGGGGGTCAAAAAACCCCAGAAGAGGACTAAGCCCTCATAGGAGTCCAAAGCAGGTTCCTGCCACCTTTTCAGTTTGGACTCGAAAGTTGTGGGATGAGTCAAGCCACACTCCCAGATGTTTTACAGTTTCCTTAGGAGGGGGGCGTGGCCAAGGCTACTCGGCCACCGCTGGTCGCTCCACTGACCTTGGTCCTTCCCCACCAGTAGTACCTCCGACTTGCTAGCATTAAGTTGGAGGCAGTTGGCGGTCATCCACTCGGAGACTGCCTGCAGGTCGGTCTGGAACTTTCGGGCGTCTTGCTCTGCATTATTGGACAGTGCTACCACCAACTGGGTATCGGCAGAGTAGAACACCATGGTCAGTCCTCTGCTCTTGGCTATCATGGCTAAAGGTTGCACATAAAGATTAAAAAGCGGAGGACTGAGGGAAGAACCCTGTTGCACCCCTTGCTTGATCGGGTACGATCCTGAGGCGAACGGGGGAACTGCCACCACAAATGACCTTTCCCGAAGGAAGGTGGCAACCTGACCTTGTCCATGGAACTTGGACTCAATTCTCTCCATGAACTTCCCTTAAAGGAAATTCCAAAAACAGAGTCTGTCCTTACTTTTGAATCACTTGCAACATTTCTCCTATTTCTCTCAATACCTCTCAATTGCTAGCCGTTAATTCCATCTCTCCCAATATTTCTTCAAGTCATTACAGCCCAGAGTTTTCCCAATTAAATATTTAATATGAGTCCTTAAAAGATATGAGGATCATTTCTTTAACTTCATTATGCGATAAACCATTTTATAATTTTGTTTTATATTTTTAATTTGGCTAATGTTAATTTCTAAACCATCAGCTAATTCTTCCAATTTTTAAATCCTGTTCTAGCAGCTTCTGTTAACAAATACCTAATTTTATCAGCATTGTAAATCAATATTTTGTTTAAATCCACATTCCCTTGCAACATTTCGCCAAGTTCTAATTTCAAAATTTCGATACAAATTAAAAGATGTGGTGACTCTACTGCCACTGCTCTCACAGGAGTACTGTCTGAGTTTTTGGCAGGTCACTTCCACTTGTAGTAGACATTGCTGTTGTCACTGTCACTTCTGCCGGTGCACTTAGAGCAACTCCAGTAGCTAGGTAGGTATAACTTTATTGCATGATTAATTAAAACCTTTGCAAACAAATAAAACATTAGTTCACAAGATACAGCTTCTCCTTTAAAAGATGTTAAAAGATTGCAAATATGTTGTAGGTCATTAAAATTGCAAAGGAGTAAAAATGTATAGGTAAAATAGTTCTTCTTAGTAAAAAAGATGTCAGCATAGGGCTTGTTCTCATTGGCGGATCCACACCAAGAGATGATATTTGTGGAGAGAACGAGTCAATGAGCTCACAGCCAGGCCATACTGACTGCTGGGAGCTTAGCAACCAGGGAGGTATTCATAGGACTTAATCAAAGAGCTAGTGGAGACGGTTGTTGACCTTGACTCATAAGTACGATAGCATAGAATAAAGACCGATGACTTGGGGGTCTTCCCGACTTAGCTTAGCGTTCGCTTCCCTCATAAACCAAACAAGGCTGCAGGAAAGACGGATGTTGCTGCCCTCAAAGCAGGCCTTTACCGCTTCCTACAAGATCAAACCTGACTTGCAATCAGGAGCTGTTTGAGAAACTGTCTCCTTTCCGCTCTCAAACCGTTGCAGATGCATAGTAGATGTGTTATGTCTTCGTTTAAATTTCCACACAGTCTGCAGCAGTTTGTGGAGGTTGTGCGTTTCCATGGAGGAAGGTGGGCTTTGCTGGTAGGATTCCCAACGTCAGATGAAGGAACCGTTCTTTTGTTGTTCTTGCGAAACCTGTTCCTAGGTATGGTTGGGGCTTTGTTGACACATAGCTCTGAATTACAAACCAGCCATGGGATCTCCTACTAAGGGCAGCTTTGTCTTCTGCGAGAGATGCGATCTTTACTGATTTATTTACCAGGACCTTAAAACTTTTCTGGGATGGGCATGAGTCCCATAGGTCCTGTAAAGCTAACAGCTTGATTGCTGATTGGAGGTAGGTCTTCGCTGGGCTTTCATTTCTCTTTGAGATTTCCAACCACAGGTGTGAGTTCAATGTGCCCGGTGCGGCCCCCTTTATTTTGAACCAGCAATTGGCATAGGCCCCTTTCCGCGAGATTTCCTGCTTTAGCAGTCCAAATTCTAATCTTATTTGCGCTGGTGAGGTAAATTGCGGAAGATTGAATATTATTCTTAGGGCATTAGTAACCACAATGTCCAGGGTGACTTAATCTCTACCTCTCATTGCTTCGCTTCCGTAGGTGATGGAGGGAAGGAGGCGCGCTCGAAGCACTTCTAGCAAAGGGAGAAGGCTAGGACCAGTTATTTTTTGCTTGGTGTTTTTTAAAGCAACAGCCAATACAGTTCCTCTGCCTTTAATGGAGGCTTTCTGTTTAGAAAATGAGCCGTTTCTTTCGAATATGATTCCCAAATACTTGTACTCCTCTACCGGAACCAGCAGCCGATTGTTCATTGACCATCGTAGGTAGGGTTTATTTGGACCTTGGTTTAGTACCATTACTTTGGATTTTTCCAGATTTATGGTCAGCCCATTTTTATCTGCGAAGGTACTTGTGATGTTTATCAGATGCTAGAGACCGATTGGAGTACGGCTAATTAGTAGGAGGTCATCGGCGTACAAGAGGTTCGATAGTGTTAAGCCCCCTGGGTTCGGTGCATGATTGTTACAGTTGTCCAAGTCGGTGGAAAGATCAGAGACAAAGAGGTTGAACAAAGTTGGGGCCAGTACACAACCCTGCTTCAGCCCTTTGGTAGTAGGAATTTTTCTAGACAGGGTATCTCCTGCTCCAATTTTAATCTGGACCCAAGTTTCAGAGTGAAGCAGGATTAGCTGGTTTAGAAGATTTGTAGGGATTCCCCACCTCACCAGTTTGGCCCAAAGTAGCCCCCTGTCGATGCTATTGAAAGCTGCCTTGTAATCAATAAAGCAGACGAAAAGCGGTTTGTTCATTTTTTTGGAGGCGTCAGACAGGAGGGAAAGGGCGAGAATGTTTGTTGAAGTCCCCAGACCTTCCTGAAAACCAGTTTGATTTATGGGAATTACATTTTTTTCCAGAGCCCAAACTATGAGTTCATTTAGTAAGAGCCCTGCATAGAATTTGGCTTCGATGTCTATTAAGGCGATGAGCCCATAATTTTTTGGGTCTGACATGGCACCCTTTTTGTGGATAGGGGAGATAATTGATCCTTTCCCGAAGTCAGAAATTCGCTCACTTTCTAGGATTTTATTATAAAGGGGGAGGAGTACTTTACCCCAGTAGATCGAATCCTCCCTAAATAAAATAGTTGGAAGACCATTGGGGCCAGGAGCTCCGTCTTTGCATCCTTTCTTGATTCTACCCGCGAGCTGCTTGATTGTGAATTCAATGGGAAGGGCCAGTCCTTGATTGTTGTTGGTCACTTTTGAGCTCCGGAAAGTTTACCGGGAATTCAGGAGCTTCTGGTTTGAAATGATTCCGTAGGAACTTTGCCCAGATATCCTCTGTTATATATGAGCTAATTCCTGGTGAGGTTGGATTCTCTAGGGTTCTGATGGTCTGCCAAAACCTGGCACTGTTGTTATTTATTGCGTCATATGTCAGTTTAGCCCATGTTGATTCGTCCCTTTCTTTTTTAGCGAGCCAGATTAATTTCTTCTTACGTGCTATAAGGCTCGTTAATTCGGACTGGAAGTTCTCAGCTGGGTCGTGAGTACGTAGACTGCGCATTGCCCTGTTGATGTGGGTTTTTAACTCTCTTAATTCGGCAACCTGGTGTTGGGAAAGGTGGAGTAAATTGCTTCGTGCCTGATTGCGTGATGCGACCCCGGGATTTTTTGGACTTACAGGTCCTTCTCTTGACTTATTTTCAGACTTGGTTGGGTTGAAGCTGTCCATAAAGTTCTCTAATGCTTTTAGGTGGCTGGTACTTAACTGCTTACTCTCCTCCCATATTTTTTTCGCGAGGGCCTGGAGTTGTTCTGGATCACGGGTGTTACATTTAATTCTCCGGTGGTTTGCTGTTATCGTTAAGTTTGTGACCTCCATCGGGTAAGTGGTCGCTGTTCCATAAGCATCAAGGGTGAACTCTTGGGGCTGGTGGTCACTGTGCTCTTGATTTCCAATCGTAAACCCTTTTATTAAGCCGAACGTTGATAAGGACATGAAAGTGTAGTCGATTGCGGTATTACATTGGGCTGTGTGAAAAGTGGCAGCCGGTGGACGGTCTCCTGCGAGACGCCCGTTTAATGCAACCAAAGACAAATTCATCAGCTCGGTTAGGAGTCCCCTCGAGATTTTGGATGACTTGCCCATCTGCAGGCGTCCTGGGTTGGAATGCCCCATGCTGCTTGTCGTTCTGCTGCAGGGCTGTCCGGGTCAATCCCTCCTGTGAGGGACATGTTAAAGTCGCCCGAGATGATAAAATTTTAAGAAGGTTCCACAGTGATAAGGTTTGTCAGTTCAGTTACTAAAGTGTTTACACCGGTTCTTTTATTATGAGGATGAATATAGGAATTATCAATTGTTAAAACTTCTTTATTTCTGCGGTTAAAAATTTGAAACTGTATTGTTTTTATTCCATTTGTTACGGTATTTGTGCTTGGAAGCTCTTTCACTGAATTTATCGATTTAATTGAAGCGTAGGTTGTGAGCCCGCCTTTCAAATGACCAAATTTTGAGTTTTCAGTCCCTGGGAGATGGTATGATTTGAAGCCTTGTAGGTGATAAGACTCATCCAGCCATGTTTCCTGTAATAAGATTACGTCAAATTGCTGAAGATACAGTAATAGTCCATTATCAGAGGTTTTTGCACCTAAGCCGTTTATATTCCAGGAGCAAAATTTTAACATCGAGGAGTCTATTGTATTTTTATCCATCTGGCAGTGAGCCTAAGGTCTGATATTTAGCGGTATCTCCCCCATCAACCCCTACAGTGGTATGGTTTGTCCCCGTTGTGATCTATCTATATACGGAAGAGGTGTAGCTGTCAAAAGCTCACTTATTAATGTATCATCATCATCTGACTTCTTATCCTCCTTTTCCTATTTTCTTTACCTTGCTCCTTTTCAGTTAGTATACCTGGAAAGTTCTGAACACATTTAATCATATCTTCTCTCCAAACCTTCTCATGTCAGTCGATTTTACTCTCATGTTATCTCAGCTCTTTACCTCTTTGGAGGTTTAATTTTGTTCCTTCTCAGTAGCCATGTGATCCAATTTATTAGGCAACTCGGACTGTGTAGGTCTGGGCGTTGGCTTCATATCACAGATAGATACATCATATTAAAGACATTTAACTACATTATATTAAAGGTACCCCCTAATGGAAACTGTACATTCTCATCATGTGCAGTGCATTTATTCCATTCTGAAATCCAGGTACACAAGAATTACCCAACTCCTTTCCTCATTTCATAGGCTGGCATACCTTCCCTTGGCATTTTATGACCATCTCCAAGCATTGTTGTAACTTTAGGCTTTGTCAACAACCTTCCCATAACTTGTTCTCAAGCAAACACACTATAAGCTCAAAAACTACTTCAGAACCACAGCAAACAATCTAGCGAACAAAACCAATTGCAGTCTGTCTCTGCCAAAGGTCAACTTATCAGTATGCAGCTTTGTCAGCAACCAACAAATCAGAGCACTGCTTTTTGATGACATGTATCCAACCCCTGAGCTGCTCTCTGGCTGTGTAACCAATTACAGCCTGATTTATGGGTGAAACGCAAATGCGCTCTTAAATTAAGAAAAAAAATAACCGTATGCCTTGCCTATTTATCCTAGAAAAGAAAAGTCAAATACAGTAGGTAAAACTTCTCAAACTAGTACTCAGACCAAAGACAAGTAACCGCAATTCTTTTTAAACCGCTATTCATAGCTAATAGACTGCAGCCCAGCAGTCCTCACTCCCAGACAATGTGCTTGCTTATGTGCCCAAATCAATCCAACAACAAAATAAAGTTCAAATTGGATTACAAATATGAGCAGTACATCAGCACAATGACAATGAATCCACCCATTGGTCCCAGAATCATTATCACATATCCAAACAGCTCAACACAGAAATAGAAATCCATCACCCTACTTTCATTTTTCAAAATACATTCACTAACTCGTATTTTCTCTATTCATGCTTACACTCCAAATTCATTCAGGAATGTGCAATAAATACAGGTAGTCACTTCCCAGGAGGATCCGCTAATGGAAAGTTGGAAAATGTCCCCATACTTCTTTCTCCCTCGAGCCAGGCATTAAGAACGTAAAAACTAAAAGAAACCTTTGGAGACCCTTTTAAACCGCAGGTGCTCTCAATAATATTATGCTTCCCAAATTTTACCTTAGGTAGTTCTGTTCCAAAATTCTCATTGATCTAGAGGCAAGAGATCACCCTCCTCAACATTAAGGGAAATAATTATCAGAGTAGAATTCAAATAGGAAGCGGGTCTACTCAATAACTGAGCTCTAGATCAAAAATAAGTTTAAAAGATGCATTACAGAATTGTTCAAATAAATGATGCTGAAAAACCAATAGTTTGCATTGAAGGCTCAGATACAGAACACAGAACACAGCATCATAAAATCATGCTAAAAAATCCCTATTCAAGCAGTTTAAATCAATGAAATATGATTTGTAGAGAGTTGCTTTTCACCCCTGAGGGTATTCAGGTGCCAGGAGTTACATCTCTCTAGATTCTAAGTGTCAAACTCAAAAAAGAGTACTGACGACATTCTAAGGGAGAAGGAGAAAGTCTCGGTTTTTATACACAATTTATACATAAACAATAAGCAAAACTGCAGATGCAGCATTGTAAGATCATGGTTAGTTTGAATTGACAAATAAAAAGCAGCTTTGTTAAAAGTAAAACACTTAGCAGTGACCAATTACTTGAGGTAAAATAAAGTCTTCCTCAGCAACTCAGCGGCGACCCCCTATTAGGGCAGGGGAGCATCACTTCCCTGCTGCCAGTGCAGTGCAGCCCAAATGAAAAACAGAACGGTAATAAAATGAGTTACAGTTTTATTTGTCATTGTTCCCAGCCCGAGCCGTGTTTGGGGGCGGGTTGCTGCTGACTGGCAGCAGGGGAGTGGTACTCACTCCACTAGTTTACACTGCGCAAATCACTTTGGCTGTCTTGCGATGACCAGCGTGACTTGCTCAGTTCAAACCTCTCCACCTAGCTGTCTCAGATAGCTGGGTGGAGCGCAGGCACAGGCCTCCTGTGCCCGCTGGAGCTTCAAGGCAGCCCACTTCAGTCAATCCTGGCTCTGCTGTCATGCTGCTCATCTGCAGCATGCAAGCAGCGTCGGGTTTGCAGAATGAGTTTGCCTGACGCTCCATGAGGTGTGCCTTTGTGCTGACTGTAGAAAAAAGAAGAAAATGCGGAGCGAAAAGTCGGTAAGTACATTGTTTTTTAAAATTATCCTTTTGACCCCCCGCCCTGGGTTTGTCTGTTGCCCTCAATGCCTCTCCAGTGTTGAGGGTCATGGCCCGCCACAGCAGCAACTGCACTCCAGAGATGTTCAATATAATATGAAATATTTCTCAATGAATGCTCATAGAATCCTGTTCTTCCACACACCTATATCAGAACTTCCATCAGAAATCCTTCAAAATGATACATTGGGTACACAGTGAAAAGTTTCATTAACAATACACGCTTTCTAAGACAATTGCCATTTACATCATAGCACTGTGTGCTCTTCAGTAACTGAGGAGACCAGATTTGCAGAGAGTCTGACTGGGAGGGGGAATGAGCAGCAGCAAGATGAGCAGAACATCAGAAACTTCAACCGTTCTATTAAAATGTACTCTTACACAAATTGTGCAAACCTATATTTTATTAATCAACACTTCTAACCCAACATATTAAGTTGTTTTAAGTACATTTTCATTTGTTCTTCAGTTATGAACATATGCATCATTAAAATCACCATTTTGCACAAGTAAGTTGTGACTCAAACTGGCAAACTTAAGCAACTATAATGAAAAAATATTTGGTAAAACTAAGAAGAATTAAGAATTTGATGACATTTTAGCAATATGGGGTGATGGAGAAGGGGTTATAAATGGCTGTCCATTTGTATCAAATTATGAACATTTGATAATTACCCGTAGTTTGATGCAATTGTAGATTTTGAAAGGACGATACCCAGGTGACTTTTCAGATCATGTAATATGGTCTTGCTTGACAGTGCATCTTTTGCCACTGAATTATGGGAGAATCCCCAGGAGGGGAACCTTGGTTCTGCTCACATATTGGGAGCCAGGTTACTTGTCTAGATTAGGCAGAAGTTGGGTGCTTCCACAAAGAAAGTGCTTGCCTTTCACACTGCTGTGAATATTTTGTTTATTTATCCACCTGCCTCAGCTTGAACTTAAAGGGGCACACACATGACATTGTAATGCTATTAAAGTGCCTTAGATAACTATAATTTACAGTGTTTTTCACTGGCTTCAGTACAGATGGGTGGAGAGCCCTCCTTAAACTACATGTATCACCGCTGTAGGCTTGATTGGTGTGCAGGAAAATGTTATGTCTGATAACATAGGCCTTAGGAAAAAGGTTGTTTGTGAAAAGCAGAGGTCCCTAAGAATAGATTTTTGCCACTTTACACTATAACCCATAGAAAGGTATTTGGTTGAAAGTAACCTGCCTTTTTTACCATGTGGGCACAGATTATGGTGTTGATCACAAACCCTATAGGCAGAATTTCACTGTGATGATTCTAATTAAGCCCCATTGGGAGCAGCAGCATAGGGTTTTGCCACCTGTAATTCTGCACATATGTGTAATTTTATAAATGTATTCATGATCATTGTCAGCTTCTCTGCACTTCTTTGTCAGTTTCTGCACACTTCTGTAGGGCTGGGTTGTATATAGCGTCAAGTCATTTGTAAAGGGGAGAGGCCTTATCAGTTTACTGGGAAAGGTAATATCAGATTCCTTAGGTGTGATCTGTTTATAACAGAAACTTATGGTAATGCATGTAGGGATTCTTTACTGTAAAAAATATATGTTAAAGTCAAACATCTTTTATAGGTGGACTATTACACTGTGCTAAAACCTGTAGACAAGCATTTTGTTGCATAGAAGCTCACAACTTAGTATAGTAGGCAAAGGTTTTGGTACTGGTGGCCACCTGAACAAACCATGAGACAAACAATTTGCACCTGTTAGGAACTATTAGTAAAGATCTTGTATTATTTTCACAAGTGTATTGTGTGCATACATGTACTTTTACTGTGGTATACTTGATGGTTGCCTTGAGGCAAGGCTTATGAGCCAACACAGTAGGGTCTGAGTTCCTTATGACAAGCCAATAATACAGTTTATAGGCTTGTTTGTTTATCATAAAAAATTATAATAAAAGAGGTAGATCTAACATCTTTACCCTACATATGGTTTTTTTTGTTACATGTAATGTCACAGATTATACAAATAAGCAAGCATTTGTAGGTGCTGGTTACCCCCCCTCACAAAACATGGGTATGGAAGATTTGTACTGTCAGAATCCTTGTTAGGAACTCTTAGGAGGGAAAGCATTTTCTTTGCTAACTGTAACGCTGTATACCATGTAAGTTTATGACTGTAGCCTGATGGTTGATTTGTGGAAAAGCTTATGCTCAGTAGAAGAGGCCTCAGTTGATTATGGTGATGAGACATTGATAACATCTATAGGCCTTTGTGTCCGCTCAGTTTTGCCATTGGTCTGTCCGAGTGTCATTTACACTTTGCTTGCATTCATGACAGTGAACTACGTGGGGCAATGGTTCAGTCTTCATCAGTCATTGGCTCTTTTGCTCTGTGAACAATGGCATTTTCTGATCCAGTGTGTCTATCTACCGGAAAATTAATTTGCTTCAGTATCAGTGCTGGTAGCCCAGTCCTGTAATCTGAATTGTCCCCTTTTATAGTTCCATTTCATTATTCTGCTACTCTTTTTTATTTTAATGTTTCTTAAATGGATACTACAGCTTTCCAGGTAGTGCTAAAGTGTTGCCTGATTGCCGTACATTTCATTTGCAGTGCACCAAATTCCATGTAGGCACTTTCTTTAAACCAGGAGATAATTATGGACTGCTGTTGTCCATAGTGTAGTATTTTGTTACCATTCCAAGAAGTCCCATGGGTGGTTTTAAATATGCCAACCATGCTTGAACTTTTAAACACTGATAGAATAGTTAAATACCTTTGCGAAGCAGATATCTGCTTCTATGTTTGGTTTTGTTCTTGCAAACATATGGCCGTCATGTTTAGAAGGCAGCATGCTTTATTTTTGTTACCTGTATTCTTTTAATTGATCTTGCATTTGATGATGAATTTTGACGTGTTGGGCAAGAATCCCCCAGTGATCTGGATTTACACTTCAAGAGTTCCTCTATAGTATTTAACCCATTTCAATGCCTAGATATAACATTATGTCAACCTTTGTTTTATTCAGTGAAAAAAAGTGGCATATAACAGTAGACAATATTTGAAAAAAATAAAAAATAAAACTAACATGTCTTTAAGTCTTACTAATATCAATTTTCAACCCACAAAATGCAATCATAAACACAACCACTAGAGGGCCTTACGCTCCAGCTGAAGATCATAAAGCTCCATCTTGGAGTGCTGTGAGTAAATATGGTAAATTCTCCTTGGATCATGGATTCAATGATCAAGGAGATGTGCTTTTTTAAGTCGCTGAGAGGCTGATGAACCCCCTGCATTCACCCCCCACACACACATAAAAAAATGCCTAGTGGTTCCACTGTGCCCTGTTGGAGCACCACTACACTGAAAAAAACATGTTTAAACATCTTTAAAAGCTTCTGTAAGGCATGCAAGGAGAAGTGAATTATAAATGAGTGGCTTGTGCCACTCGTATATTATTCCCTTTTTATTTATTAATTTTTGGGTGTCCTGGTGCCCCCCCACTCCCCAAAGTTTTGTGATGATTTGTGAACTGTGAGAATAATGGGTGTGCATGTTATAGTTAGTTCACTAAACTATAACAGGGGTATTTTATAGGTTTGTGGGTTTTGTAATGTTAGGTTGTGTCTCATTCCAGCACTATACCATCATTTTAACGTTTTGGCTGCTCTCACATCCTTGATCAATGACTTGTGATAAAAGCCACACTGGTTGCCAAAAGCAATCATGATAGAAGGTTCTGAACTATGTAATTAAAATGATTGTTCAGTAACTGTTGGTCTTCGGGAGCCTTTATTGATTCAGTAAAGGAGTGGAAATTATATATATTTAAAATGTATATATATATATGAATGTCAATGAACAAATATATGTACACATAAGACAACATATTTGCATAGCTCCAACATTATTTAGACATGATATAAGGCTTTGCACTGTTGAAAAAATACACCGTATATACTTATGTATATCTACCTCAAACATGCACAAATATATTTAATTTCTAAATAATTGTGTATGTATACAAAACATGTTTCTGTAAAATAATAAAAATACAATTACGTTTTTTTTAAACATCACTTACTTATCATTGTGATTTTAGGGTCAAGCAGGTTAAGCAGGACCTACTCCTGGTGAGTGATATCAGATATCAGCCCAATGGCGGACAAACAAGGAGTCATGCTGGAGTGAAACGATAGGGACACAGGTATGAAGGAGGAGACTAGGGTCTAAAGGGTGACCCCCCCTTAAAAATGGCCACTTACATGCCTTGTGACACTTACTGTTTTGATTTTTTTAGCTCAAAATACGGCCTTGTGTCTCAGATTCCGAAAACAGAACTTCACATAACGTAATTTTGGCAAAATACTTTGTTTTTTCAAGTATAATCTCTCAACCAGAAGTTTGTTCTTGGACAAAAAAAAGAGCCCTGAACCTGTGCGAGCATTTTTTTTGCAAGTGGGGACCACTAATTGATTTCCCTGTCTGGGATCAATGAACTTCACAAGGTAGACCATTCAGGAAAATCAACTGGCAGCTATCCCACCCTAAGGGGCTAATTACAAGTGTGGCGTTGCGGAGCCTGGTCCGCCCCGCCAGATTATGAGTGTAACTCATGGCCACTCCACAGCGATGCCTTTAAAAACAGGCACTCCAATGAAAACGCCAAAAAAGTTCCTTCATGGTCTGGACTAAAAAGTCTGTTCCGCGCAGGAACTGGTGTGCATGCACACAAGGGGGCACATGTTGTGCCCCCTGTGTATATCCACAGCGGGCAGAGGGACCAGGGGGCCTGAAAGGGCCCCTTTGTTTCCTGTCTGGTTTATATAGAGTAAGAACCTCTATTTAAACCCTAGTGGAGAATATACTTGTAATATGCTTGGCGGGACTGCGGCAGTCCTGGCAAACATACCGATTCCCCTACACTACCGCAACACCGCCAGGAAACGGCTGTTCCCTGGCGGGCTGTGGTGGTACGACTGCTGACTCATAATCAGGCGTTTGGGAGACTGCCACCGCTGCACTCTTGCGAGTCAGGCGGTCCTTGGACCACCAGAGTCGTAATCGGTGTGGTTGTAGAGACAATCGCTGCAATGTTACAGCCCTCTAGTTCACAGCTCAGAGGTAGTGAGGCTCTGGTGTCAATAAAATTGCACTTTGCCCACCTCTACATGAGGTGGTCAAACCATACGTTTTACAGTGTTTTAGACAATGTACAGAAGAGCTTTCACTCCACCAAACAAAGATGAAGCCCTATGGCTCTTTATCTTATAATGTAACTTATGCTTACAAATCTCTTTCTACACTAACATGCCTTCTCTAAATGAGATGCCAATCAGTGTACTGAAGGTGTAAAAATGAAGGTACAGTTTCTAATGTGTATGCATACTTTCTCGCATACATTCTTGTGACACTATTTGAGTCCTCCTCTTCTGCACTTAAGGAAATTTCATTAATAAATAAATTAGAACACAGTGGATATGGAGAGAAATTCGAATACTCACTCCAGGTCCACTCAGGAAGACTTTTGCAGAGAAGCTAAGTAAATATCTTCGTGTGATTCCGAGGGTACAGATTGTCAGACATTTTTAGTTTCAGGAAAAAAAAGCTTTAAGTCAGAGGCAGATACTTATGTCAAAATGCAAAAAAGCATCAACCATTGTTAGTATTACAACATTCTGATACCTTGATGCTTTCTTGTATGAACATGGCGTAAAATAATAAAATTCATGTTTGCAAATTTGTAGACACACCAATAATTGTACAAATAAATCATAAAAAAGTAAATATTCGTGCAGGATGAGAAACAAAATCACCACTGTGAAGCATCAGCAGTACCTACTTTAGACTGGCATATTCTGACACGGTACAAGACACAAAAGCACTTCCACGTGCACAGCACACATCCATGCAAGGCGCGCATACACCCAACCTCCTAACACATAATGTGCATTGAAAGCAAGGGTTTAAATGTTTATGGACAGGTGATTGGATTCTTTCAGGTACATGCCTTGCAGCAATGTCATTGCATTGAGCGCCTATTTCTCACAGCTAGGTTTTCACCACAGCACAGCTCAGCTATTTTCAGATTGCATTAGATCCCTCACCTATACTTAAAGGTAATTGCCCTTAATCTATTTCCGAGCCCTTTCCTTTAGCACGAGGATATAACTCTGTCCAGAAGGCAATTATCTGACTGTAGAGCCTGCCCTGCACGGACCAACGTTTACTCAGCTCTGCAGCTTGCTCGATTCTTTTTATGCCCTTGTCATCGGCAGAGCGTGTGCTGAGGGAACTGGACTTGAGAGCCAGCAAGGAATGGGTTTTGTAGTGACACATTTAACAGTTTCTATTCTTTCAAATAACTCTGGCGTTCCTTTGCTCTTCTGTGCTGCTGCACAGATAGATATAAGCCTTTAATATTATGACTCATTAAAACAACTGCACAGGCCTGTTCACATAAGGTAGCCACTGCTGTTATTAAATGAAAAATTAAAACAAAGGCTTGAATGACTGCCTACATGAATTGCCGAATGTATACGCTATTTAAAAAAACGAATGACTGATTGAATTGTAAATTTGCGATGTGCACACCACAAACTATCTCACACTTTGAGGTCGGCTGTTTATCCTTTTAAAATCGTTTAGCATGTTTCAGTGAAAGGGTGACAAGCCTGGGGGACGATTCAGTGACTTGCTGTTTGCTGCTGACATCTGAAGGTCACAAGTCTGAATCCTGGCAAAGCAGGCTTAGCCCAATGTCTGTCTAAGGCTGTTATATTGGGTGATAGCAATATTTATTATTTGAATTGCCAAGAAATAGCATGCGTGCTACATAAAACATGTTACTATTGAAAATAAGTTGCTCGTTTGATATTAGCCAATTTTATTATTATTATTATTATTATTATTATTATTATTAGTAGTATTATTATTATTATTATTATTAGGTTCTTCTATAGCGCGTGGCCACTCGGGAGCATCCCAGCGCTTAAGACTGACCAGACAGGGATGGATTAAAAATGCAGATCTGAATTATCTGGTTTTTGGAAACAGAAAAGTTTTTAGTTTTTTCCGGAAGACAAGAAGGTTAGGCTCTAGGCGAAGGGGTGGAGGGAGAGCATTCCACAGTCCAGCCGCGTTGTGCGAGAACAGACGACCTCCTGTGCGGGCTCTGCTGATCCTAGAAGCTATCAGCAGGTTTTGTTGGTTCGAGCGAAGATTCCTGGTGGATTTATATGGTCTGATCATGTCATCTAGGATGAGGGGGCCATTCCCGTAGAGTGTTTTATGGACCGTGCAGAGAGTCTTAAAATGGATTCGCTCCTTTATGGGGAGCCAGTGCAGGGTGCAGAGTGCGGGCCGGGCTGATGTACGATGGCTAGTGCCCGTGAGTAGCCGTGCTGCGGAATTCTGGACAACCTGAAGTTGCCGGATAACAGACACGGGGGCTCCAAGATAGAGCGCATTTCCATAATCCAGCCTGGATAAAATAAGAGACTGGACTATGGTTTTCTTTGCTGTTTCGGGTAGCTGAGGAAGGATTTTCCGAATTGTTTTCAGCAGTCCGAAACAGGTGGCCACTGTCTTCCTTGCCTGGGTCTTAAATGACAGCTCTGCATCCAACCAAAACCCGAGACTCTTTATCTCGGTCTTTGGAGTGGGTCCTGGGCCCATACAGGAGGGCCAGTGGAGCACGTTGTTAAATATGGCTCGTTTTCCTAGGAGCATCAGCTCTGTTTTTCCTCCGTTCAATTTCAGGTGGGATAAATCCATCCAGTTTGCTACTGCCTCCAGGCAACGGCAAAGCCTGGAAGGGGGGGATTCCACCTGATTGAGAGAGACAACTAGCTGGGTGTCATCAGCATAGCTTACCAGTTGGATCCCAAAGAGTAAAGAAACTCCTCAAATTGACATTTGGCTATATTGTGTGCGCAAGGAGTCCTTTTTCTTTTTTTTTTCAAGAGGAAAGAAGTGTCCCAGAGCCTCCAACTTCCTTTTCCTGTCCAGCAGGCACCTCCCAGTGCTTTTTCCATTTGAAACACAATGTCAAATCTGGTACTTAGATAAGTTTAATTTCTTTTCTTTTTCAGAACCATGTTCTACTTCCCTATTCTTTTAACTACTATCTGTGCCTGCTACATTATCAACGCTGTTTCAGCTGTACTATTCACTAACCTAAAGACTTTTTGCATTGAACTTGCATTTTAAACCATATTGTATTAGAACTTAAACAACGGCATTGCCTGACAGGAATGTATAACCTTCTAATGGCTGCATCCTCTCTTCCTCAGCAAGTCTTGTCTGAGGTGGATCTGTATCTGTCTGTCGACCTCAAAATTAATCCTGGGCATAAAACTCCAATTTGCAAGGCCCCTGAGAGTTTGCGGTCGGCAACATGCCATTTGGACTTCCAGCGGGGGTTTTGTGAAGAACGTGATCCCGAACGTGCAGGATCTACAGCGGCGACAATCTGAAAAAGGTTCTGTCCCCGAGCAGCATCAAAACCTTGTCAAAATGGCTATTGGAGTAAAGAAACTCCTCAAATTGACATTTGGCTATATTGTGTGCGCAAGGAGTCCTTTTTCTTTTTTTTTCAAGAGGAAAGAAGTGTCCCAGAGCCTCCAACTTCCTTTTCCTGTCCAGCAGGCACCTCCCAGTGCTTTTTCCATTTCCTGGTCACTTTTCATTTGGGTTTGGAGCTTGAAGGATCACTCTTTGTGTCTAGCATAATATATCATTGAATTTCAGGACTTTGAATTTGAGATTTCACAAGTAGGTTGGAAAACCGGTGTTGTTTGTTTGATTGGGGCCATGCACCTAGATTTATTTGTATGTATCATCGATTTTTCAAGATTTATTGTGGTGGGAGACCTGCAGTTTCAGTAGGGGCCTAGTTGCTTCTTTGTAAGTAATTGTTCTTCTTTTATAAAGGAAACATGTTGCACAGTTCACTACATTTTCTGCATGTTATTGAAATCAATTTGCAATATTTATTTAATTCACCATGTAGCCCAGTAGTCTGCCCTGAGGCCTTTCTGAGCCAGTAGGCCCAGAGCAACTCCTGGGTGCAGAAAACAACTGTTTCTGCCGTGTCTGTTAAATTACAACATCATTAAGGGCACAGATGGCATTGGATTGAAATACAAAATGTTTTTTGTGGTATGTCACTTTTGTTTCATTTGTGTTAGTGCCTTTGTTGGATTTGTGTGGTTGTAACTTGCAAACATTTTTAGCCCTGTGGATTTTCATTTTTGGAATTGTTGCATTAAAGATGTGCCTCCTTGTCTGGCCAGTGTGTGAGTGTGTTTCTAATAGTAAGCCCAAACATTTGCTTTGGCTCCACATGTGGCCAGGGGCATTTTGTAAAGTCTGTGTCCATAGGCCTGCTTGTGTTCATTGTTTTCCAGGCCTCCTGCTTGCTGTTGTGACCATGTGGCTGGTGTACATTTTGTGCAGGGAGTCAAAGTGCATTTGCCACAGGCCTACATGTCCTCCCTTTGATCCTCTTGGCTTATTGCTTTTTGTTGTTGTGGCCTGGCCATGTGGCTGGCGGCCATTTTGTGAAGCCAGCCAGTATGCTTTTGCCATAGGCCTGCATTGAAATTGAAATTGAAATTGTGTAGTATTTATATAGCACATGGCTTCCCGGAGCATCCCAGCGCTTGCAGTAACAGCAACAGAAGTGTCAAGCCAGGTTTAAGGAAACAATAGAGTCTTTAGGGATCTGTGAAAGGAGAGATGATTGGGTTCTGCTCGAAGATGGTGAGGGAGAGAGTTCCAGAGTCTGGCGGCATTCAGAGAGAATTGTCGAGCTCTGCTTCTGGCCAAATATTAATCCTAGGGATGGAGGCCAGATTTAGGGATTTGGATTGAAGACTTCTGTTGGGCTCATAGGACTGAATGATATTATTGAGAATGGAAGGGCCTGTATTGAATAGTGATTTATGGGCGATGCATAAGGTTTTTAATTGAATTATTTCCTGTACAGGGAGCCAATGGAGGGATTTCAGAGCTGGTCTGCCGATTGCAGTTTGGGAATGTCCAGCAACAGTCGGGTGGCCCGATTCTGGACGGTTTGCAGCCTGGAGGTCGTGGCCACCAGGGTCCCCAAATAAAGCGCATTTGCATAGTCCAGCCGGGACAGGACGAGTGCCTGGACCATGGTTTTTCTGGCCCGAAACGGCAGGATAGGGAGGATTTTACGAGAAATTTGCAGGACACCGTAGCATGAGGCGGCGCTCTTCTGTGTCTGGGCCTTGAATGATAGGTCCTGGTCCAACTCTTTAGCTGGGATTTAGGAGTGGGAGCCAGGCTTAAGAAGGTGGGCCATATTTCTTTCATATCAAGTGGGGATCGATTTCCCAAGACCATGATTTCGCTCTTTTCCCCATTTAATTTTAAGAAGGAGTTCCTCATCCAGGTTGCAATCTCCTGTAGACAGTTGTGCAGGCCGGGGGAATTACTATCCTTTTTGTTAAGCCCAATCACCAGCTGCGTGTCATCAGCATAGGTGACTATGTGAATTCCGAAGGGAAGAACTGCTTCTGCGAGGGTGCGGGTCTACACATTAAATTGAGGAGGGATCAGGGAAGATCCCTGAGGCACTCTGCAGCAGAGGGGAGGTTTTTTGGAGGTCACCTCGTTTTGAAACACTTGGAAGGATCTGTTGTCAAGGAACAACTGGAGCCAGGCCAGAGCAGTTCCGGTGATACCTGTATTACTAAGCCTGTGAATTAGGATTTGGTGGTTTACGGTATTGAATGCCGCGCTGAGATCAAGAAGCAGTACCACCGCTGTACCGCCGGAATCGACTATTTTCCTTGCTCCTTCCACTACTGAGATCAGGGCTGTTTCTGTGCCCTGTAGTGGGCGGAAGCCTGTCTGTGTCTGGTGGAGAAGATTGTGAGCATCCAAAAAAGAGGAAAGTATTGAGTTAAAATATTTTTGGGTGATTTTACTTATCCCTGGGAGCAGGGAAATGGGGCGGTAATTTCCTAAGGTGGACGGGTCTAAAGAGGGTTTCTTCAGCAGTGCCTTTACCATAGCTTCCTTCCACGCAGGGGGGACCACCCCTGAAGACAGTGATGTGTTGATTAGATCTAAAATCACAGGGAAAACTACCCCTGCTACCTGGGTGATCATTCGTAAAGGGGTGGGGTCTTTTGGTGAACCACTTTTTACTTTGGAGAACAGTTTTCCTCGTTCTCTCATTTCCATTGCCAGGATAGAATCCAGGCTGGGATGATTTTTATCAAGTGAAGGGAGTGTGAGAGCGTCTTACCTTTGTAGGCTTATTGCTTCTTGTGGTGGCCTTGTCATGTGGCTGGTGGCCATTTTGTGAAGGCAGCCAGTGTGTATTTGCCGTAGGCCTGCATTGTCTTCCCTTAGTAGGCTTATTGCTTCTTGTTGTGTCCTGGCCATGTGGATGGCGTCCATTGTGTGATGGTAGCCAGTGTGCTTTTGCCATAGGCCCTCATGCCTTCTTTGTTGTGGCCATGTCTTCTTGCTGGTTGTTATCTTGCTTGCAATTTTTTTCTTTTTTTCATTCAACAAAAATGTAGCACAGTTCACTACATTTTCTCCATGTTTTAATACATTTGCAATATTGATCTGAATTGATTCACCATGAGGTCTAGTCTGCCAATGGGTTATCCAGCCAATAGACCCAGAGCTACTAATGGGTGCATGAAACAACTGTTTCTGTGTTGTCAGTTAAATTTAAACATGATTTTGGCCATGGATGACATTGGATTAAAATACAAAATATGTTTTTTTTTTGTGGTATTTTACTTTTTTTCATGTGTGTTAAAATAATTAAATGCCTTTGTTTGATGTGTGTGGTTGTAACTTGCAAACCTTCGGATCTGTGGATTTTCGTCTTTGTCATTGTTGCATGAACCCCTCCCCTGCTGGTGATGGAACCTCTCCGTCATCAGACACGGCCGCGCTGTGCTGATGACGGAGCGGTTCCATGACAGCCCGCTCGGAGCGCCTGCGCGGCAGCAATTCCGCGCCTGCGCTGAGCGCTCTTAAGAGCGGGCGGGGCCGTGACGGAACCGCTCCGTCATAAGCACAGCGCAACCGCGTCTCGTGACGGAGCGGTTCCATCACAAGTACGCGAGCGCCGTGCGGCTGCCCCACCCCCTAGGCGCTGTGGCGGAATTGCCGCTGCAGCGAAAGGGTTAGAGGTGTGTTGTTTAGCAAACATGCCTCCTTTGTCTGGCCAGTGTGTGTGCAAGTAGGCCAGCAATGCATTTGCCTTTGTTCCACACGTGGCGGGAACCATTTTGGAAAGTCTGTGTCCTCCTTAGGCCTGCATGTGTTCATTGTTTTCCAGTCCTCCTGCTTGTTGTTGTTGTGAGTGGCTGGTGGCCATTTTGTGAAGGCAGTCAGTGTGCTTGCCTTGGCGTATTGCTTCTTGTTGTGGCCTGGCCATGTGGTTGGCAGCCATTTGCATGTTGAGCCAGTATGCCCCTTTGCCATATGCTTGCATGGATGGTTGATCAATGAGATAATAGCAGCTTAATAAATTAGATGCTTGAGGGTAATTTTCTTTTTGCTTATTTTTATTTTTCAAATTTGTTAAAAAATGTCTTTTTTATATTTTCATTATTTCTTTTTTACATTTTTCAAACTTAAAAAAAATTAAAAAAAGATCACCAAATAAAATGAAACCTTTTCTTCCAGAAATGAACTTTAGAACTGCTCTTTATGCCTTTGCACTCTCACATCTGGATGGTGGTAACACCCTGCTTCATGCGCTGATTGGTACATAGGAAAACCATCTCAAGGAGCACAGCAGTGGTGCTCTATGCCAAACCCAGGAGTCTTTATGGCAGGATCCTGGATGGAAACGTCGGTGCCCCGCTAGTCCTTTAGGCGGTTGTAAGCCTGAGCAACCAGGGGCTTGCCTTGCAACACTCTGCCACAGAAAAGGCGTGAGTAAAATCATGGACTGGTGGTCCACGGTATTTAAGGCAGAAAATCCCCAGATAAAATGGTAGCACCGATTGGCGTGACCACAGTGCTGTTTGGCTCATCAGGCGGGTGGGCATCTTAGGTTACTCATCGCTGCCTACCCTTGACTCACCCCTAAGTTAACCCACCATGTTGGCATATTTCATGTATGGAATAAACCTGCAGCTAACTGCTTCTCAACGAACGTTGTGTGGCATGAATATTTAATGGAGTGTGTACTAATGACCTTACTATGTTGTGGGGACGGTTGCAGATATCGGCACTTTGCCTAAGCATGGCCATGCTCCCAAACAAGAAGATCATTGAAGGCCTATTAACAGGGGCAGCTCTAGGCTCATGGGGGCCCTGGGCAGGGAGCGTATGTAGGGGACCCCGGAAGAGGGGCTCCGGGCTGGGCGGAGCGCGGAGGCTAGTGAAGAGGGGGGAAGTCAGGGTGTTTGGAAGTTGAACAGAGCCGGAGGCCGCCAAATCCCTGCCAGGGGGTCCATGCAAATATGTATCCATCCTCAGAGGATTATTATATTAAGGATGTATATTGGCGTAGTGGCCCCTGGGTTTTGGTGGCCCTGTGCAGGTGCACAGCTTGCACATGCCTAAGGCCGCACCTGCTATTAAAAAAAGATCACCAAAAAAAATAAAACCTTTTCTTCCAGAAATGAACTTTACAACTGCTCTTTATGTCTTTACACTCTCACATCTGGATGGTGGAAACACCCTGCTTCATGGGTTCCCAGATTCCCCATTGTGAGGGCATTATACATCTCTGTCAGGGCCTGAAGAAATATGACCACAGCATCCCCATTGTAATGGAGCTCTATTGGCTCCCCTTGCCGTCCCAGATCATCTTAAAAATCAGCTGCATCATTTCAATGCAATCACAACTAGCAGTCCAGTAAACCTCACAATCAACCTCGCCATGTTAGGTGGGTCTTGGAACACCGACATCCAGCACACCATCCATCAGACTGCAGACTAAGAAGAGTACATGAGAAAAATCAAGACAGCAGGTCTTTTCAAACTATGCACCTAGTATGTGGGATAGCATCCCAGTGTCCATCAGGACCACCCCAATGCTGCTTCAATTGAGGAAAGAGTAGTTGAAGACATCTCTTTAAAGATTTCCAAGCTACCTCTCCTAGCACTCATTGAATGTATGCTTGTCTTTCACCCTGTACTGTTCTATGCTGCTTTATGGCTAGGTGTGAGTTATAGAAATACCATAAACTTAGATACATTCATTGAAAAACTCTAATGACATTGACAGAGCAGTCCTACAAACATGTTTAAGCCTCCAATATGAACATCCACATTTTGAACTGGTGAAATGAAAAGCGTTCAACCGAGAGAAAATAAGGAACATATCACCCCTTTTGAACATTAGTGATATCACTATAGTGTACCACACTCTCAATGAGTTTAAATGCTGTGGATGTAGTGTGCTTGTTGTAATGAGCGTGTGAAGCTGCCAGCGAATTGGACACTCCGTTTCTCCCCTCTCTCTCTTTCCATCAGGCCACTCTTCTATCCAATGTCTTTCTCTGATCTCTCTCCATCCTTTCTCTTTATTTTCCCTCCTCTCTATTGCACTTACTCTCTCACTTCCTACACCCTCACTTTACCTGTTGGCATAAACCTCTGAATATTAGAAGGAGTGAAAGTAAAAGCCATAGGCCTCAAAATAGCTTCCAATGGCTCCAGTTCTCTCTGGGAAGAGGCGACAAGATAATTGGGCAGTATGGCCTTTAATTGCAGAATGCAAATGAGTCTTGTTTCACAGACTGATGCCAACAAGTCCTTCTACAAGTTAGCCAATATAACAAAATATATTGGGCGAAATTCTACCATATTTGACGCAACGTCCACAGTGCCAAAAGCCATGAAGAAGGCATCAACGTCACTCTCCAGCAAGCAGCCTGCTAATCACATTCAGAACCTGGCTGCAGGGACGTTTCAGGATAATGGACGACCGTAGACAACATTGCTTTGAACACAATGGATTATCCAGTGGTGCAACACCAAAAACCCAACAAGAAATTAATCAAGATCCAACCTCTCATGAAGCCAGCTTACCCATGAAGGTACAGCTAAACCCACCGTACGTGTATGAGACTACGCTAATGGCCTTTAGGCGCGATGAAGAAGTTAAAAGAACACAAAATAACCCTGTGTGGTCGCAAGGGGCTTGCAGGAGCATTCATTAGTTACCCTAAAACACTTGCTGATGCCGCTCGCACTCTCGATGCCAGGAGGCGAAACCAGAATGCTTTTTTACCTATAGAAAGAAATATTTCTTGCACAAGCAAATTAATATTTCCAACATTTATATTAAATTTTATGTTAACGAATAGTGGCCCTGATGGCATGGAAATAAAAACAAATGATTTACTGCTATATTATCTTAATGTTTACAGATGGGTTTAGATGTGCCAGTGACAGCAACCCCAACGTTATTTTTTCCAGGGCACACGAATGGTGATTAAGATGTAAAGAGAAGGAGTTTGCAGGAGGTTGTGAAATATTTAACCGTGTAAACAGCTAAACATATCAGTAATACCCTTCGAATTCGAAAGGTAATAATTTTATTTGTTGGTAATTTTATCCATATAAGGATTCTACACTTACTATAAAGTGCAGCAGCTGTTATTCTTTTGAATGGTAAGATCAGTGCTCACATCAGTCCAGTGTTGGCCTCTCCCTCTTTTGGCTTTCTTTTCAAGAGGAGATTATGAACCCAGCATTGGATCTGTTTCACGAATTACTCCGTGGGGGTCACCTTTTTCACACAGGGGCTGTCCTAGTAAATGCAAACCTGCAGATTTCTCTCTCACTGTTTCATGCTTGCGTCATCTCCTACCTTCAGAGGGAGAAGCCGCTGCTACTTAAATATTATATGGGAGCAATCCACATTGTGGGTGCAAAATGTTAATGTACTGTCAAATCAAAGCCTTTATGACACTTTAGTCCAATTAGGACACACAGATGGCTCTGTGATTTGGTCCCGGTGGATATTCTTTCGGGCCGGCAATATTTCTGCACTTCCTGTGTATTTTCAAAATGTCAAAAGCCTCTCTGAGTGAGCAAGAATTCTACTTGACTCCTGTCCTACCTACTACAATGCTGTAGAAGTGGGCACACTACTACATCATTTTAGTAATCACCAAGCGGAGCCCGGAGCCCGTACGGCACCTCCTATGATTGTGAAGGCCATGAACTCATGACTCTTTATTCAGAGGATAGAAAGAAGTCTTTTCCTGGGCAGGGATTGGTGAGACATTCCTGATGCTCTTCCAGGCAGATTTATGACCCTTTGGATTCCTAAAGGCATATGCATCGTAGCAATGCCTATATGAGGTTACTGAAAAAAGTAATCACTTATCCTCCTATTAAAAATGCAATTAATAGTAATTGCCTAGTAATTGTAAAAATCAGATCAGCCATCAGCGATATCTTAAGGAATGCCAATATTAATTCATCAAGATAAGGACTGTGTGAGATTTATATTAAGAAGTCATATTTCGTGTAGTTTAGGAAATTTTGCATTATTGTGTGAAAGTGCCAAATTTATGACATATCGTCATTTCACATAATTACGTGCCAATCATGGTAAAAATTTCCCCCAAATGCACTATTCATGATACGAATATACAGTGAGCGCACACAAACAAAATGTGCACGAATGCTGCATTTACTGGGCGCAGTGCCACTGGCAGTGCTGCGGATCAGTTACTGGCTTAGCTTCCGCATTGCCTACATCACCTGGGTCCAGCCCTGGTTCCACTGCCGAACATGCGCATTCGAGTATGCCATGGAAGTCTGCCTATCCAACACAACCGTAGATGAATTGGACTATGACTTGAGTGTGCGCCCCCTGTTGGAACAAGAACAGGAGTGTAATCGAGAAAGCCGAGCAGTGGATGCCTTGACATCCTGCGTATGCATTGGCAGTTGGGCATGGGAGATTGCACAATTCCTTGTGTGCAGTAACCACATAGAGGTGCTACCCTATTGGGTTGAATTGCCGATTGATGAAATGGCGTGTGCTGAGCACACCTGCCTGGACCAGTTTATGGATTGGCTCACCCTGGTGTTCTTTGAACACAACAACAATGTACTATTGGAACACATCGCATATGAAGCTGCTCAGGCATTCATGGACAAGTAACTATGTCCCTGCAGCCGCATCCTAATGTTACCCACAACACAGGTCCCAACAACATGTTGCTACGTGGGGATTGCTCACATGTCCCAACACAACAGAGGACACGTCTGCCATCATCCGATCCCTGGATGCATGTGTGTGTAACAACGCATGTGGACACACACCTGTGCAAGGTGAGGTAGGTCCATTGTCGTAACAACACAACGTCGTTTGGCAACGTAGCCAATTCGGATACTTTGCTGGGGGAAGCACACACACAGCACTGTGGCACGACATGTGAACACATCGGACCCTTTCACCTTAGCACTGTCAGCAGAGCAGACAAAATGTACATCCCGATGGCAGAGCACCATGCAGATACCATGGGCAGTGAGTCTTGCCCCCTCACACGGGGCAATGGGCAGACGCGAAACAACACATAACTCATCCAGCATGGCAAGGTGGGCTGGGAGCTTTGCCATCCGTGTTGATTTTCGTCCATTTTTGCAAAAACAATGTCTGAACCTCGACATGTACCCATGTGGCCATTGCCTCATCCATACTGACACGCACATCTCAATAAAGTCCACGTCACCCCACTGGTGTCTAACTGTGTGGTGTGTTGATTTGATTGTCCACTCGTGTGCGACAGTGAGCATCGTCCCCCCACAAGGAGGAATTGACTGACGCATGTGCAATGGTGGTGTGTCCCTTTCGCAAGTTCAACATCTGCGAGCCAGGCATTGCCATGGGCTAGGTGCTGGCCCACATGTGCACTTACGTGACTACAACAATGTGAGTATGGTGTGCAACCCCATACCATGTGGAGCACTGTCATACATTATAACGGAGTGTGGCCACAGAAATGTGTGCAATTGGGTTTGCAACGTGCAGTTCTGTTGTCACATGTGATGCAGGGCAGCACTCCTGGGCTGCTACAGATTTGGTCACTCCTACCCTCAGCCCAATTCAACACATGGACGTGGGGCTATAGTGTGGGGGTTTGTGAGATTATTGTTGATGTGCAATGGGGCACAGCTACTGCTCACCTTCAAAGTTGTCCAATTTGCCATGTGTCTCAGGGATACACATGTGCATAGACGTAAGTTACCATCAAGTACCTTCCTGTGCAATCATTGTCCCCACATCCAACCATACTTCTATACACGAGAGCACATAGTAATGACACATCTGTGTGATTCAGAATGTTTTATTCACATTCAGGTGATTGTCGGAGCTGTACATATTCATCCAAGCCCACATCACATGGAAGCTCAGTGGTGGGCCAAACACAGTCCTCTGTGGATTGAGCAGTGATTAGAAAGTGGGAGAGTGCATTCCACAGCAGGATTGCTGTGAAATTCGTCTGCATTGGTGAAATGGTCATCTGTGTCAGGGTCCAGGTGAATGTCGCAGAGTGTTCCGGGGTTCAGTAGGAGGTTTTTCCTAAGGCATGCTGAATAGGTCATCACCAAACAGGAACAGTGCACCTGGCGGTGATGGATGCTACTGCCACCTCCTCACACAGTAATTCCCCTCCCCTTCTTAAACCCCTGATACAGGTTCTGTGTCCGGTGTGTGTGGTGGGTTGATGTCTGCATCACTGTGTGCCACTGACACAACAGACTACAAAGGTGATGGTGCAGCATCACTGTGTGCCACGGACACATCAGGGCTCGGAGCTGTGTGTGTCGAAGTTCCTATTGCCGTTATCTAGGAAAGGCTCAATGGCAGCAATGGTATTTTGAAGTACTGCAGGGCATTGAGGTTCCCAGTTACTAGTCGCTGGTGTACAGCTGTGGTAGACAGACTTCCAGCCTTCATCTGCTCCATGGTCTCCATTGACCACCGCATATGTGCCAACTCTGTTCTCTAATCGCTGGTGCCTGTCTGACCACACAGCTCTTGTATTATGTTCAGTGCCCCAGTGAGGTTAGCCAAGGTCTGTGCAGGATCATGGTGTGTACTGGGGGTGTCCGATAAGGGCTGTACTTGGTCCCTGATGGGACTCAGACACCCAAGTATGGCATCGAGTTTGGCTGCCAAGAGTTTGAAACCCACCCGCAGCTGGTCAGCCAACTCCACCTGGCAACACCACATACATTGTTTGAACTCCATGAATTGGTCAAGGGGGTGCTGGGAGACAGTCGTGGTGGTGTGTGTTTTCCGCAGTGTGGTCTGTGCAGGTGGTGGGCTCACCTCAGGGCAGCTGGCCTGCCCAGCTTCCAGGGATGGGTGCGGAGGCTATCTACGATCCTTTGGAGGGTGTCGGTGCAGATGACCAGGGTGTCCTCTTCATTGTCACTGAAGATGTGTCTGGTCTGCTCTGCAAGAGGTGTTGTTTCTCCCTCTACAATGTAAAAGGGGAGATGCAGAGTTACAGAGTCGTGCATGTATGTTGGAGATTTGCAGATGTATACGTTCTGACTGCATGCCAATGTACATTGTGGCTGTTTTGGTGTAGTTGGCTATTTGATGGCAGTCATTGTATTTGTTGGACTACTTGACGGATGTATGGTAGTACCTGTGCTTTATCATCACACAGTGTCAGGCAATGCCAGATAAGAGTGGACAGTTACTACGCACGTACAGGACCTGTTGTGAGTCGTGTACTATGGTGCTGGTGTTGCACTTTGTACCTCATTGCAGTTATTGCTGTTGTGCTGCATTGTGATGTTGGTGATCTGGAGGGGGCCCCTTTGTGCACATTGTGGACGGGGCCTACTTGGTGTTTCTATGTGTGCTGCAGTGTGTCAAAGCTCTCAGTGACATGTTCCATGATCATTGTGGGAGTGCAGTGTGCAACACACATTTGTGCATGTGTGCCATTGTGCCCATCTCCCCCCCATCCCTGGTTGTTACTTACCCTGTTGCTGTTGGGTCTGGTCATATTGTGCAGTGTCCAGGCCCCCAATTCCTGCCACCGTCTCCACACTGCTGCCTGTGGCCACCATTTCCTCCAGCTCATCAGTCACCTCCTGTGTCGCGGGACTCCCACCTCCAGTCAGCCTTGCTGCCTTCCTGTTGGCAGCGAGCTTCTCCTTGGTTTGGCTGTACACATCATGCCAGCGCCTCTTGACCTCCTCCGGTGTCCTCCTCACCACTCCGACTGCATTGGCGTTCTTGACGATGGCCTGCCATATTTCCGGTTAGGTTTCCAGTTCCGCAGTGGAGGTGCCAAACAGTTGTTGGTAGTGTCCTGTCACTTCCATGATGATGGTCCGGTCTTCCTGCGGACTGAACCCCGTCTTCCTCTTCCCCTTTATCTCGTACTTGCCCTTCCCCCAGCATGGGGTTCCTTGCTGGTCCTCCGTGGGACTTGTGGGGTTCGGCTTGTCCTCTGCACTCGGTCCGGGTGCATCCATGGTGCTACACAGTTTGAATTTTATGGGTTTTTTCTCTCTCTTTCTTTTACAGTGCATTTTCCCGCCTGGCGCGGTGTCTTAGCAGGACTGTGGATGGTTTTCTCTGATTTTTGTACCGCAATTGGCCTCATTCCATTTTTTTGCATTCGCGTTTTGCATTTTTGCGGCACGGTGTAGATTTTCACGCTGATTTTTGGCATGTTATCTGGCGTCTATCGCATGCTACCGCCTTTTTGTGAATTCCACGTTGACACATGGTTATTTTCCCACGATGGGCTGCGATGTTGATAGTTGAGTTACGCTACTCTTGCTGTAGTTATCACACGTTCTTGTGCATATACCCCAATATTTTTCCAAATTATATTTAACTCTTTGATATTTTTGTAATCAATATTACTTACCTAAAATCGATATTCTTCACCACAATATTTTTTCTGTCGATATTTCTGACCCACAATATTTTTACTTAGATATTTGTGCAAATCGATATTTTTATATCAATGTTTTGTCTCTGCACCTCCTCAACATGTGTCCTCAAAATTTCACATAACTAACACAAAGCTGAAACTGTCTGTCAAATGTTATGCTGATTCATCAAACTGCTCTAAATTCATTAGCAAATGAGTACTTCTTTAAACTTTGAACCCCTCTTTTATTCTGCCCCCTTAATGGACCTGCATGAATTTGAAACATTGGAATTTAGGGTAAGTATGCCAAAGATCTGCTAAATTTTGTGAATGTCCATTAAATTGTACCAAAGCTAACAGTAAATGAAAAATGTTTTGATTCCCTTCCCCTTTGGCTTTGCCCCCACCATTGGATCTTTACAAAACCTGATATAACTGCCACATTTGATACATATTCATCAGATAGTGTTAAAGCTAAGTAGAGTGGTGGCTCGCATTGGGTGTGCTGCAGGGCTGTGAGGCGGGCTGGGGGAGGGGCAGGGTGGGGTATACTAAACTCAGACATACGAGGGAACGGAGGAACGTAATAATTACTTTCCTCGGTTCTGTTGTATGCGGAGTTTACTACCCCGCACCATGCCCCTCCCCCGCTCCGCCCCGCAGCAAACCATATCATGGCTAAGTATAAGCAAATTAAAATGGTATTTCACTTCCCTTTTTAACTTTGCCCCCCTTGATTGATTGGCACACAACTTAACAAACCCCCCCCAAAAAATACAATTCTCCCAAGCTTTTGCTACATTTTGTGCTAACTCATCAGGCAGTGCAGTCTGTAATAGCAGATGAAAAACATTTTGTCCCCGCATTTTTTACTGCCCCTCTTCTCTTGAAGGATCTACAGGAATTTGAAAATACCAAGAGCAGGCTAAACGTTATACATTTCTGCCAATTTCCATCAATAAATTAAACAGTGCCAACATTATTATTAAATCAAAAAATGTTCTGACACCCCACTTTAACTTTGACCACCACCCACATCAGATGTGCACGAAACCTGAAATACCTGCACAAGGTGTAAATTACTTACTGCCTACCCAATTCATGCAGATTCTTCAAATGGAGCCCATGTTATAAGCAAATTAATCTTGTATTGCCCCCTCCTTTCCTTACATAGCACTTGACATACCAACAGAAAACGAATCCTTCCAAAATTGTGCCAAATTTTTTGCATATTTGTCACACTTACTAGTAAATTAACATTTTTTGCCCCTGTTATTTTAACTTGGTACCCAGGTAGCAATAGGTCGTTTGTACGCATGGTTAGGCCAGAGTTTCAATTGAAAAGGATTTTTTGTTTTCTTAATAACTTTGGTGCTATTTAATGAATCTCCATTACACTGCACGATAAATATACTTTAGGGTCCTCATAGCAAGTTTTGTTCAGATCCATCAAGCAATGGCCTAAATTTAGGGAGTGGGACTCAAAAGAGTGATATTTCCCATTTTGCTACTCGATACAGAGAAAACGACTGAACAACAGTATACTAACCTTGGAATGCAAACAGAAGTTTACTCAAAGAAGCGCATGTTGGTTTTGTTTGGTGAAAATCCATTCAGTACTTTTCTAGAAAATAATGCTTAAAAAGTATTCCTGTCTGGGCATGTTACATTTTAGAGATATCTTGACCATTAATTTACAGATCATCTACAGATTTCAGATTTAAGGATTTGCAAGTCAAATTAAAAATAAATAAAGGCACACGGTCAAATTAAGCTGGTTTTTCTTCAATCATTCATTGTGAAATCTCAAATGCAGCTGCAGATTCACCCATCCACCCCACACTGATTGGTAGACCATAACAGACACATTTTGTTTGTGTCTGCTGTTATCAAACACAGTGCACTGAGAACTGTGTTGAGAAAAATAAAATCAAAAAGTGTATAAGGGGGAAAAGATGAGACTACCCTGATGTCTAACCCATGTAGGGAATGCAGCAGGAGGACCCAAAGGGACCCACCTGGCATATTGTATAAAAAAAAATACATTTTTATGACAGATATGTGAATCCCATGCCAGATTATAATATTAGGTCAGGGCCAGCTGGAGGATGGGTTAAAACATTGCTCTCCTACCAGGCAAGTATCTTTAATTTTCACCCAAAACCCTCCCACTCCTATTCAATCACCATCTAGAGCATATCATTCACTGCTCCCGCGTAATTTATAGGTAGTAGCACACCCCATTTCAGAACAGAATTGGAGGAAACCTCTGATGAAGTATGGCACCAACAGACCTCCTTGGTGGATGAGGGTTATATAAAAACCTTTCCACTTTTTTCCACCTAGTAAGAGGTTAGCACAGACTACAAAGACGGTCTTTTTTATTGAAATATATACAACTAGGAGTACGAGCCTCTTATCTCCCCCTTCTTTTGTTGTGTCCTGAGTCCAAGGTCTTCAGGTTTCAGACCGCAAGCTAGTCCATATCCTGATCTCCACAGGCCCAGGAGTGTCCTCAGAGGGGTACTGGGGATGCTGCTTTTATGCTCAGTACAAGCCTATGGGTGGGGTAAGCTCCTGCCACTCCCTAACCAATGGAGTATAGGTTCCCAGGGGTGACCATATTCAAATTTGCAGCACTTCCTGTGTATTTCACTGCAAACTATCTCACAGTGCCCTTCTTCACTTAATTCTAACATGGTAGTTATTTTCTAGGTCAACGCCCCCTATCCCCACCCAGAAATGTGGCTATGATAATGGGGAAACCCTTTCTTGTGGTCACCACAAATCAGTTCTGAGACAGCTCACCCTCCCAATGTGTTAGGAGAAAAACTGACCAGGAAGACAAAAGGAGGCAGGCCTAGATGACGGATATATCTGCCAGTAACAGGGTAGGCATAATTTGAAGCTCAGTTAAGGGACGGGCACAACATCCCACACCACCACCAGGCCATCCTGATCAAGGTTGAAAAAACACCTCTCTACACCAACCATTTTTTCCACTGTCAGGGAGCGTTCCACATCTCACCACAGGGGAACCATTCACCATTGAGGGGACACTAGACACTGCCAGAAATACACATTTGGCTTAGGCAGCAAAAAGGCAAGTTTATAAAAGTGTCATTTTGAAAATAGTAATATAAAATCCGACTTTACCATTAGGTTGGATTTTAAATTGATAATAAATAAATCCTGAATCAATTTGCTAGCTGCTCCCAAGTTAAAATTGAGCATTCTAAGGTGTTATATGGCAGCCCAGAGTTAGCCTTGCTACATTGAAATACAACTTTGGGGATTTTTCATTGCTTGGACATCTAAAACTTTAAATATACATGTCCAACTTTGCACCTTCCACTCTGTCCTAGGGACATTTAGGGCCTACTTTAGGTGTGACTTATAAGTATTACAAAGTCACCTCCATGAGGCCTTGCAAAAGGTTTATGTTGCCAGTTTGAAATGGCAGTTTAAAACGGCCCACCCAAGAGTTATAGCCCCTTAGTAACATTTGATATGCAAGCTCTGGGTACATGTTGTGCTATCCACAGGCAACTTTGATGTAAATAACTATGCCAATTGGGTATATACTAGTTTTAGCATGCTTAAATTGGAGAGCACACGCACTCTAAAACTGGTTAGAAGGGGTAAAATGAGTCCTATGGCCAACAAAACAAGTACAGCTATGGAAGGCAGACATCTGGGGTAATCCCACAGAAAAGATGACTGTTTCCTTCTCTGGCTTTATGATTCTTTGCACTTTACTTCTAGTAAACAGTGGAAAAGTGCCTTTACTTCCCCTCTAAATTATGTGGTATACATTGGGACTCCCTAATTGGTCTATTTAACATACATATAAGTCCACTGTAAATAGTGTCTTTAATGTACCCATAGCATGGAAAGTTAAATGTCATGTGCAGTGTGTATTTATACCATCCACATATTTGAAAAAATACATATTTACAGGAGCACCACTGTGCTCTGGCTACGAAGAAATTTAAATGGACTACAGGGACACAAATAAAGCAACAAAATATCCTTGCCAGGTAGGAAATCTTTATTTTATATTCATAAGTCACCCATACCTTTTCCTTGCAAGCCACAGGTCAAGGTGCCAATACATACAAACGTTATTGTGACCTCGCAGGGAAAAAAACACACTTACTTCACTTTGTAGGCCTGGCTTGACCATTGCCTAGTAGGCCTTGATGGGAATAAAATGTTAATGTTATATCTCTACTCAGGAAAGTGCTAGACAATTGCTTCAAAGTTATTCTCTACTTAGGGCCCGATTCTGATGCGGTTAGCAGAGCATTCCCACCTAGGGCCGGATTAAGATGCGGTTAGGAAGGCCCCCTAATGGCATTTGCTCCTTCCGATTCGGATCAGGAATGTGTCTTACCGACTGAGGGCATGATTACAATGCGGTTAGAAACAGAGGCTCCCATAGAAATCAATGGGGGTCCAACCAAATCGTATCGGGAAGCATCCGAATGCATCCTACTCGGCCGGTCAGACTCTCCCGATCTGTGTCGTTCGAAAATAATTTTCAAACTGATTCGATCGGGAAGATTTCCAAAACGCATCAGAATTGTGCCCTTAGTGTTTAAAATCTGCCTTAATGTTTGCAAAACAATGTACTTTAGGCTGCCTGAGGCAAAACAGTTCTGTCAATCCTCACACCTTTGGACCTGGCATATACATCCCTGGTTGTGAGATTTAATGACCTTGGCTCCAGGGACAATGGCTTGCCTTTGTGCCCTGGAAAAGGTCAATGGGTGCTAACTGTTGACCACGTAGCAGGGTTTAGCTATCTGGAAGTCAGGGGGGGCAGTTGGCAGAACACAGGGCAGCAAACAAACAGAAGGAATCCCCACAAAGTGTGTGTTAAACTCCAGCAGTGTCAACATTTTCAAAGTAAAGATTAAAGCACAGTGAAATGACCACACCAATGTAGAAAAATAGAGGTAAAATTAATGAACAAAAAGCCAACAAAATCAGTAAAAGTGGTAAGGAGATCAGGAGATACGATTATTTTGAGATTTTTGGAAACAAGGACCAAGAAAATCAAATGGCAATCAAAATCAAAGGTTTGTGGATGACTCAATGCTAGGTGTGAGTTAATTCCAACTATGAAGGAGCGGAGGTTGGGTACATGAAGTGTATATATCCCGATTAAAGTTTTACCTTCAGACTTTGTCTCTAAAATGGATGTAAAATGTATTCAGTGAGGCAAGGTTTAAGGCTGTGGTTGGTGAGGTTCCCTAGATGGCACATACGTCATCATCGAGCTCCCACTGAATCCACTAGTTTTGGCGCTAAAGGCTCAGAACTGGGAAAACCTGTCTTTTGAAATCACCCTGGTCTGTTCCTGGGTCAGATAGGATTAGTAAGATGAACACTCACGTTGGGAGCACAGTCTGGAGAGCAAAGCCCTGTTACCAGCAAATGAGCTTTTTGTGCTTTTCACAATTTTTTATGCTTTCAAGGTTCAGCTTATTTACCTTTGATGATGCAAATTAGTCTGCCCATTTTTATCTCGTAAGGATTCTGCTTCATAATAATAATGATAATAATAAAAGATATTTGTAGAGCGCACAGCTACCCCAAATGGTGTGCCTCAGCGCTAACAAGGACAGCAGCAAAAGGAGTGGTAGGTACACATCTAGTCATTGCGACTAAAAATCCAGGTCTTCAAGGCCTTTCTCAATTCCTGTTCAGAATGCATCATACGTAATTGAGCAGGTATGTTGTTCAAGCATTTAGTGGTACCCACCTCAAATATCCTACCCACAATTCTTGCCTCCGTAAAGCGGGGGTGGTAGGGTAGCATTTATGATTGGACCCTCGAGATCTGTCCCGCTGGTAGGGGCGAAGTCTCTTCCACAAGTTGTTGGGCCCTCTGCCCTGATACGCCTGAAAGGAAAACGTGAGGGCTTTAAATTTGATGTGCTTGGCTCCTGGGAGCCAATGGAGTTGTCTAAGATGTGGAGAAATATGTTGGTGGAGCGGGACCTTGCAGACCTGTCTAGCTGCCACATTTTGTATTATCAGGCTGATCGGCAGACCCATGTAGAGACCATTAGCGTAATCAAGATGGGAGGTGATTAACGCATGGACAACAGTTTTGCGAGCTGACTCTGGCAAGAAATCAATACATTTTCTGATGGTTTTCCTCTTGCCAAAGCAGGCCGCAGATACAAGTTGAACATGGGTAGCAAGGGTTAAGTCTTTGTCCCACCTGAATCCCAAATTCTTGACCGAGTCCTTAGGTATAGGGGGAGATCCCAGTTCAGCTGGCCACCATAAACATCGGGGTGGTCCAGCTTGGTTAAAAAACAAAACCTCCGCCTTGCTGGCGTTAAGCTTTAAAAAGTTTCTGCTCATCCAGGCAGAGATGGTTTTAAGGCAATCTTTAAGTGAGTTAAAGGTGGATGCTGATACCCCGCTGAAGGTGAACATCAGTTGAGTATCATAGGCACAGGATGTCACCTTGATCCCAGTTTTCGCAATGATCTCCCCCAGTGGTGTCACATAGATATTAGAAAGTAGCAGACTCAGGGACGATCCCTGTTGCACTCCCCATCGTAATGGTTTAGTGGGGAGGTGAAAGTGTGGTTCGAGACCTGTTGTTCTCGGCCATGAAGGTAAGACGTGATCCAGTCCAGCGGCGTCCCCTGGATGCCAATCTGTTGAAGGCGATCCAGTAAGATGTTATGGGACCCGATTTCAAACGCCGCCAACAGGTCAGGAAGCAGCAGCAAGGCTGCAGAGCCTCCATCCACCGCCCAGCGAATGGAGTCAGACATCCCAATCAGTGAGGATTCAGTACTGAAGCCAGGGTGAAAGCCGGACGGGTCCTCATGCAGTAGTCCACTGGACTAAATGAAAGCTGCAAGCTGCTGATGGGCTAATTTCTCTAAAACTTTAGCGGGGCAGGGAGCAGAGAAATGGGCCAGTAATTACTGGTGACTTTAGGGTCAGCGTTAGATTTTTTCAATATTGGAAGATGAAACGCGTGTTTCCAGGCCGATAGGAAGATCCTCTGTCTCCAGATCGCATTATGTGAGGGATTAAGCCACTCAGCCAGTGCACTGTATTGTTTCGCTGGCCAGAGATCACCAGGTGACCTGGATTTACAGTTCTGGAGCTCAGACAGTGATGCCTCAATGGGGATTGTTGCAAATTCTGAGAACACTGGCAGGATGGGATGGAGACTACTAGATGTGTCTAACCCTGAGGGGTGGGGTGCTGCTGGGAAGGAAGCATGTATCTGGGAGATTTTATCCTCCAAAAAATTTGAAAGTCTGTTGCATAGCTCCTGTGAAGGGGTAATCGGGTGCATGAGTGTTAATGGATTAGTGAAGGATTTCACAATCTTAAAAACTTCTCTAGAAGAGTTCTTGGCACTGGCAATGAGTTCGACCAGGAAATCTCTTTTTTTTCAATGAGAAGTTTGCAGTACTCTTTCAGAGCTTGATACCCATTTTGGTCCTTCTGAGAATATGATGATCTCCATTTGCGCTACAATCTATTGCAATCACTTTTTTTGGCTCTAATATCTGCCAAGAACCAAGGGGCAGATGGAGAAAATATCATGGAGTTGACCGGCCTCCGAGGCGCAATTGTATCAAGGGCTTCACTGACCGGAGCATTTAGGTTTGTGATGCTGGCATTCATAAAATGAATATGAGAAAGTGAATCTATCCACTTATTGTTGGCCCAACATGCCATCAGGCTGTTGGATCACTATCTTTCCCACGTTTTCACTGTTGTCTTACTGCTGATCTAGTGGAAGCTCAAGAAGCCAGGGCTGCAGAGACATTTAATTTGACAGGGTTGAACAGACATAAAATACTGATAGGTGGTCAGTTGGGCCCAGGACCATATACCTAGCACCCTTAAGATACCAGTAGAGGTCACAGGCTGCCATGAGTGTTTTGTTCCAAGAGTGTCCCATCAGCGAGCATAAACTCTGGAGGGTAGTCCAAGGAGAAGGGCAAAAGTGAGGACCTGAAGGATACTAGCTGGCTAAGTCAAGCACCAGTAGGGTTCAGGAGAGTGTGTTTTATGTACATTTGCCATTTTAAATTGCCCTCTCTCACTTTCAAGTGGTATATGTGGGTATAATCGGTTCACTTGCCTATTACAGGTGAATGTCATATCTAAGGTAAGTTGAGCTAGTGGCATACAGTAAATGAGTTGTTACAAAGTACCACTACTACTGCCATAATTAAATCTATAGTTAATCTTAGATAATCCCCTTTCCCAATTCAAATGGTATAAAAGTATAGAACTGATATCATCACCCTTAAATACCACATAGGCACTTCACAAATTCATTAAAAAAGGACAGAAACAAAATCAATCATTAATTTATGTGCTCTGGATGGTCTGGAGTTTCACCAGGAGTTGGCGCAGGGATTAGTATGTAGGGGGAGTTGCCGTAGTCGTGTCTGATGGTGATGAGAGCTTGCAGAAAAATTTACCTGGTGGTGGGTGGGAGCCATCTGAAGACATTCCTGAGCATTTGGATGGTGAGGAAGCAAGCAGAAGAGACATGGCTGACCCGTTGCCTCATGGATAACTGGCTTTCTAGGATGATGCTGAGGTTGTGGGCATGTTCAGTGGATTTGGGGGTTAGGCCAGCTCGAGTAGCCACCAATCTTTGTTCCAGAGGATGTCCTTGCCTTTCCTGAAGATGAGTACTTTTGTCTTGTCTGTGTTGAGTTTTAGACAGTTGTTGTCCATCCAGATGGCCACATCTTTCATGCATCTTTGGAACTAGCCTTTGATGGTCTTTGGGTGATTGGCCAGGGAGAGGATGAGTTGGGTGTCATCCACGTAGGAGATGATATTGGGTTTGTGGCTCCTGACAATGTTGACTAGGGGTGTTATGTATAGGTTGAAGAGGGTAGGGCTGAGGGATGGGCCTTAAATTGATGCACACTGCAGATGATGTTCTTGGCGAGCACTACTAGAAGTACTTGATTATACAACTTTTTCGATAGAGCTGGTTGCTCACCTAGGTAATTTAGAAATACCACAAAATCTGAAAGCGACCATTTCCTTCTTCACACATTAAAAATAAAAGATTATGGGGCATATTCTCAAGCCCCCATCGCAACCACAACGTCACTAAGCTTAGCCCAATTCACAAGCCAGCGTTAAGCCACATTAAGTGGCTTAACGCTGCCTTGTGAATAAGGCCCCCTTCGCACTTTTTTTAGTGTGAATGGGGTGTGCAGTGGGTGTTGCGGTGGGCGTTCCACCGCAACACCCATTGAGTTTGACTCTACCTCCTATTCACAAGGGCAGCGTAAATAGGAAGTAGCTCCAAACTTAAGACCAGAAAAAATGTCGTCTTAAGGTGGCGAAACGAGGAGACATTTTTCTCTCCTCGTTTTTGCTTTTGCCATGTGTGCTGCCTTGTGCAAAATGCCATTGTTTGTTTATATACAACAATGTTTATATTATCCCTTCCTGTACATAAACAAACCTTTTTTTAAATGCCATTTCGTAACTTTCATGTGTGCTGCATGAAGCTGCACACATGTAAGTTACAATTGGCATTTAAGGTTTGTTTATGTGCAGGAAGGGACACCTTCCGGTACATAAACAAATCTCCCTGCTTGCAGTCACCCTTGCACTCTGTTGCAACGGTGCCTGAATTGGGGCTAGGTTGTGAAACTTTGCGCCATAGCAGGGGGAAACACGAGGCTGCATGTATTATCTACTGGCGGTCGCCAGTTGGTAGTTATAGTTAGGACCTTGTTTTTATTCACAAAGCATTTTTTCTTTTCCCAATAACGTTGGCACCGAATGACGAATCTTCGCGAAATTTTCTAAACTAGTGGCCCGCTACGGTCAGCTCCTGTCTTGAAAGTTTCGGGGTGATTCATCAAGCGAGGGCCAAGAAAAAAGGGGCATCCCAAAAAGCGTTTTCCCTACGATAATTTCCATAGGAAATTTTAGACAAAGCTACAGCTCGAACTGCTGAAATACATTACAAGAAAGGCAGACCTTTTTGTTAAATGGTGTTAATACATTCAGTTTCGATATCTGGGGCAGCAGTGGGTTCGCGAACCCTCCCGAGCACGAGCATCACTGTGATTGACTGCCAACACTCTAAACCAGGAAGTGTTGGCAGCCATCTTGTGACTGGGTAGAACCGAGTCACAGGAAAACAGTAAAACAAAGGTTGAAGAAAAAAAAAGGGGGCAGGGTAGAAACACCCTGAACCCCTATGCCAGCTCATGGGGTCCCACAAGGACCCTCAGGGACAAAAAAAAGCATTTAAAAAAAGAAAAGAATTCTGCGGAAATCGCGTTGGGGTCACGAATCCCGCAGTAATTATAAAAAGAAATGAAGCTCAGGTTTCTGCGCATCGTTTCCAAAAAGGCCCAGGTGGGACAGGTACCGGGGGCACTGCCAATTAATTAGCGGTGCTCCCACAGCCCCAGGGACCGACACCTCCCTTGGGCAGTGAAAAAAATGCATGGGGGGTCACAATCCCCCTTGGCTGCCACGGGGACTGCCACCTCCCCCGGGCTTTCAGAAACAACTGCAGGGAGGATGCCGCTACACCCGCAGCCCTAGTTACCGCCTTCTCCCTGGGGCTGCGAAAAAAATGTGTGAGGCGGTCCCAATCTCCCAACTGCCCCGGGGCTCTATTTTTTTTTTTAAACCTGTGTGGGGGGCTGAGCGCCCTCACATGCCCTAGGGACTACCCCCTCCCCGGGGCTTTGCACTGATGGGGAGGGGGTCTGTGCGGCCCCTCTCCTGGAGCCCACGATGGCCCTGGAGACCACCACCAACAGGGCCTGTCCTGCAATGTTCCAGGGTGCCCACCGCCAGGACACTGTTGTTTGCTATGGCAGGACGGGAGCCGTATGGCTCCCGCCCTGCAGTAGCAAACCATGCTTTGCTTCATTGAAGCGAGAGCCGGGAAACCTGCTCTCGCTTCATTGAGGCAAAGCAGGATTGCTTTTCCACAAAGTGAGCTGCAGGTCAGCAGCTTCCCTTGTGGAAAAGCAATGCTGGGTCCCGCATGAGGCACGGAACCAGTAGGGCCGTGGGAGCATTGGGGCTACCCCCACGGTCCCCAACTTACAATGTGCTAGGGGGCGTGTTTGCACAGTGGTGCAGGGAGGGGGCGGGCCTCATATAAGAAGTTAGCAATCGTGTTTACTGGTGGTAATAAAAGGGGCAGTTGGCCCCCAAGGTTGACATTGGGGACTAACTACTCTTCCTGTTACCTCCAGTAAGTCCCACAAAGTGGGATTGCTAAGAGGTGTTTGAAGGCCACGCTCACTTTTCTTCATCACTCTGATAACACGAGTGGTATGTAAAAGTTAGAAATTAGCATTTAAAAAACCTTTGAAATCCAGTGAAAAAAACAAGAGGTTTCAGGGACGTTATAGTTAGAAATTAGCATTTGAAAAAACATTGAAATTCGCTGAAAAAACCATAGGTTTCAGGGACGTTATAGTTAGTTGAACAGTTCTCTTGTACAAACCCATAGAAATTCCCCCGTTATAGCTAGTTCAGCTATCTATAACTCACGCACCCGCAATGCACTGCTGATGACGTCACATAGTACATATTACATCATCCATGACATGGTCAGTAACATCACTGATAACATCACTGATGACATCTCAAATGACATCACTGATGACAACATCCACGTGAAAATCTGATGCACTGCCTCACACCCTAATATAACCTTTAATACACCCACTCTAAAGTACAGACTACCATTTTCGAAACCATAGACACATCAATACCAGTTACTACATATGCACTCACTGATTCCTAGGTTTACACACACATCCACTCATTCCCCCATACAGTCACTCATACATGCAATCACTTATGAATACAACACTATCATATGCACTCATACACCTATACAGACACTCAAACACCGCCACTCATCCAGAGCTACTCACACACCTAGTCTGTCATGCAAAGAATCAATCACACTTCCATTTACTCACCTATACAGTTATACACACACCACCTCACTAACGCATACTTACTCTCTTATACATTCACTGATACAAGTACACACTCATCCATACAGTCACTCTCACAATCACTGACTCTCACATAGTCATTTATATACTCCAACTCTCACATACAATGCGTTTTACATATGTACTTACCTGAACATGTACCACTGAGACATCCATTCACTCACCAACACATCCATACACACACTCAGCCACCCAAACAGCTGTTTCCACATTCACTCTTAACCCCAGCCACCCAGTGAATCAATCACTCACACATATATATGCACAGAGTCACACACGTCCCACCCACCCACACAGACACTCAGGCACCCATACAAATACTCAGGCAAGCAATCAATAACCAATATAGACACTCATGTAGCTACTCACAAAACCCATGCAGCAGCTTACAGAACAACAGACAGACTGATACAGACATTCACGCAGTTTAGCCACTAACCCATGCATTCACTAAGACACATTTAATCACTTAATTATACAATCAGTCACACACCTACTAAATCCTCCATCCAGACACTTATATACCCACTCATTCTTCAATACACCTTGGCATATATATATATAAAACAAATTTCAACTTTAGAGAAACACACAGTCGCTGGATGATGTCATTTGAGATGTCATCACTGATGTCATCAGTGATGTCACTGACCATGTCATGAATGATGTAATATGTGATGTCATCAGCAGTGCATTGTGGGGGTGTGAGTTATAGTTAGCTGAACTAACTATAACAGTGGAATTTCTCTGGTTTTGTACGAGTGAAATGTCAACCTAACTATAACATCCCTGAAACCTATGGCTTTTTCAGTTTATATATATAGATATATGTGTGTGTATATATATATATATATATATATATATACAAAAAACATTCACACTTCAATTCCTTATGTCGCAAGGGAAGTATGCAAGCACGGACTCCAAATTGCATCAAATAAGTTTTATTCGACGGATGGCAACAAAGTGAATACTGAGTATGGGCAGCTTATTGACACTTACCCATGGGTAATGGGGAGTTAGATCACCCAATAGTGACTTGGCAGATCCACTCACCTAAGACACAATAGGGTAGAATGCGCTAGGTAGGAGTACACAATATTACCGTAGTTGTTTGCAAGTATATCATTTTCTGTACTCTGCAACATTGTTGAATTGTAATCTTTTTCACCATTTTTGTAAACCTCATAACAATATTTTGTTTCCTTCTATTATTCATTGGAGCGGATGTATTTTGCTCAAGAATCACAATGCTTCAATAAATATTGAAACTGCATGTTTATGTGTATTTCTTGTTATCTCTTTGGGACTGCATAGGTGGCTGATTGAAAGGATTCTAGATCTATTACCATGATTTCCTTGGGGGATCAGGCTGTCATGTACTGAGGTTGTACACACATTTCTTACCCGGAACGGTAAGGAGTGCAAATGGTGCACTGTGAGCTAGTAGGATTATAGGCCAACATAACCTGAGGGATGCTCAGAATCATTCTTGCACCAGTCCAAAGTTGTTATTGTCCAGCAAATGCGCAGTTTTACTTGAGAAAGTACAAGCCGTACAACAACAAGCTGCAATATGCAGATGACACAGTGATTTTGATCCAAACCCAGGTAGGCCTTAAGCATACCATAAATGCCCTTGGGAGCTTTTGTGCAACCAACAGATTGTCAAACAAGCACTCCAAGACAAGAAATGATTTTGTTTGTAACTCGTTTAAAGGGTAATTTCACATAGTGCCTAAATGGAGAAAAGCTCAAAAAGTCATATTCTTACCCATACTAAGGGGTTGTTGATCAGCCAAAAGGTTCCTAAAGAGGCCACCTGCAACATATGAAAGGAAAACAAAGTCATATAATGCATGCTCTTAAAAAGAAAATAGCCAGAAAAATGTCAGGTTACCCTTTACTTCCTCTTTTAGAGGTGATCAGAGTGAAATTTTTACCAAAACGTTCATGTGGCTTATAAGAATATCCCCTAAAATGTGGGGACTTCTTAAACAATGTTCAATGTGACCTAGTCAGGAAACATTTTCATCTTTCATATTCTGTTTCCCAATCCAAGGTACTTCTAGAATTTAACCTACACAATCAAAGTCTCATTCAGTACAAGCCTGAAACTTGAAATATCACTTGAGAAAAGACTTGGACCCTGGAACACAGCTTTAGCCTTTGATCTACAAAAGTTAAACATGAATACAATTTTAAAACAAGACCTACATATTTCAGTGTTAATAGAATTGTATCAAAGAACTGTAAGCTGGTCTCAAAATGTGAGGAAATTATTTGTTTAGCCATCCTCTGGAAGGTGGTTGGGGTGTTCTTTAGTCCAAAGGGCATCACCTCAAAGTGAAAGTGGCTCTCTGGGTTGAAGAATGCTGACCTTTCTTTGCCCCCCCCCCCCCAGTCAGGGCGATCTGCAAATTCCCTGACACCAATTCAAAGGTCCTAAGGAACTTGGCAACCAATCAGTGAGCACATCAGCTCTGGGGATAGAGTGAGTATCAGTCTTGGTGAGTGAATCAACATAGAATATAGGTTCTGAGGCAGTGCCGGGAACTACTAGAGGCCTTAATCACTCTCCCATATTCAACATCTTGAACAACTTATCCTTGATGCTGGCCCTCACTTTGTTAGACAGCTGATAGATTTTATTCTTGACAGGCATGATGGATCCTGTGGTTATGTCTTGGGGACATAAACACACTAAGGGGAGCCTGAGGAGATTTGAAGACCTGCAGGGGCTACCTCCCCAAATCTAGACATGACAAACAGCAAGGGCCCTGGGTCTATACAGAGAATGAAGTAAAAGAGTGCTGGAGTGCTCCTTTTATAGGATGGTTCCCCTCACCCACCCGCAGGTAGCATGCTTCATCATCAGGAACCCTCCTCGCATCACAAACCTAGTCGTAATGCAGGCTACAACCCCCTCTGTGAGAAGGAGGAGCTCAGGGATGTTTTCAATGTAACAGAAGAGGTCACCTAAAAACCAGGACAAGAGCAGCTGCTGAACACCAATGCAATAGGCTGGGGTAATATTTGAGGGTGGTGGGAACCCACCTGAAATAATAATCACAATTCTTGTTAGGGAGAACCAGAAAAGTCACTAAATAAACTTGTTGTTCACCCTATCGTAGCTTGGCACAAAAGCATTCAGGCTTAACTTATAGGCAATGTTTAAAGAAATGATACAGTACTCTATATTAATAAAGTGAAAACACAACACCAGAAAAAATCCAAACCAACTTAGGAAAATGCAGAATAATGTAATAAATTAAATGACAACAAAATGTTTAAAGTTAAAAGTTCAAAAATCATGAAGCGCTAATCGTGGTTGCATGTAGCGCTAGATGATGCCAAAGTCTAAAGCTAAGGTTGATAGCAATGGAGTACAGGTTGGGGACAGGGATCAGATTAATCTGGTGAAAAGTTTTCCCTTCTGACTCTGGAATGGACATCTACAATTTTCAAAGGGGCAAGGCAGAGGGTGGGTTTTTCGCTGCCAGGAAACATAGAACTCTAAATATACAAGTCTTACTGTTTAAATACCATTCACCCTGCCTGATGGGCACTTACAGCCTGATTCATCATCGGCATGTTTTGCGAGTCTGTAATAGCGAATCATAAGGAATCGCTATTACAGACTCGCAAAACGGGATTCATGTAGGAATCTCAAAATAAATTGCGATTCCTACACATTCCTTATTTGCGATTAGCAATTTGCTAATCGCAAATAAGGATGCGATTTCAAGGGTGCTAGGGGTGTCCAAAGGACACCCTGTAGCACCCCTGAAATGTAATTTACATTGGTGTTGCGCACACACATGTCTGAAGGACATGTGTGTGTGCAACATGCAACTTAGAAAAATGCATTTAAAAGCATTTTTCTAAGTTTTCGCTATTTACCACGAGGTTTGACCTCGCGGTAAATAGCGGCCCGAAATTGCGAATTCGCAATTTAAAAATGGTTCATGAATTGCATTTAAGGAATCTCAAATAGAGATTCCTTAAATGTAATTCCTCGCAATTTAGCGAATTCGCAATTACCGATTTTTGCATTTGGGATGATGAATCCCAAATGCAAAAATTGCACTCGCAAAGGGCCAGATTCTCAGAATCTGGCCCTTTGCGAGCGCAATTAAGCTTGATGAAACAGGCTGTTAGTGCCTACCTTGGAGATAAATGAAAAGTACTAAAATTAAAACTTTAGGCATGACAAACGGTTCAGCACAGAAACAGTAGTAAAATATAAACGCAACAGAAGAAAATCCCAAACTAATTTAGAAAATAGAGTAAACATGCAATATTAAAGTTTTCGCTTAGTATAGCCCAGAAAATTACAACGCGTCACTCACAGTCATCTGATCGTGCTAGTTACAAATTCAGACCAAATGCGCAGGAAGACAGACTGGAAACAGGGACCAGGTTAGTCAAACTGAAAAAGTTTCACCCTCAAAATCTGGCGTGAAGAATTCTGTTCACGGTTGAGGAGGTGGTGAGGAGCAGAGAGAGCGTCGCAGATGGTCGTCGCTGTAGTGCGAAGAGCAGGCCTGATGTCATGGACGGTCGTCGCTGTACAGCAAAAATCCAGTCAGGCTTGGCAAATGGTCGCTGTTGAAGCTTCACATTGATGGTTACCTGGGCTATTGTTGCTGTAGCGCAAAGTGCAGGTGTCATGTCGCCAATCATCCTTGGTTGTCGCTGTAGCACGCAGGGTCGGGTTCACTGGAGCTTCATGTTGATGGTTGTTCTGGGTGGCATAGTGTTGGCATGAACAGGCCAGCCGAGTATTGGTGCAAACAGTCCCCTTCTCAATTGCAAAGAGCCCATGACATCATCCTTTCTCCTATGCTTGAAGAGGAGCGCACTCTGATGCCAGTCAAGGGTCCCGGACCTGGGGAGCAACGCTTTGGGGACAAGGGATTCACTCTGGAAGAGGACAACAGGGCTCAGGCAGGTCAAGTTGAAGGTCTAGGCAAGTCCAGTGCAGCAGGTCAGCTGGGCAGTTGCAGGGAGGGCTCCGGGGCATATTGTGTCCCTGTAGTTCAGAACAGGATGTCAGCCAGCTGGCCCTTGGTCGAGGAGCGTAGGTTATCCTGGGATGTAAGGAGCAGGCCCAGAGTTCCTTCTCAGAGAGCAGGGCAGGTCTCCAGCAGCATAATAGTGCACTGGAAGCATAGCTGTCCTTCTCTGAAGTAGCAAAAAAGAAACACGAACCCTGCTCAGTTAATATACACAGGTGTGACACATTAGGATAGGAGCCAGACACACAAGGAAACCTTTAGGGTCGATTCGATTCGATTCAAAATCTTTATTCGGATTTCAACGAATCCATAAAAGCACAATTAAAATACAATTCAGCATTTTTTTAAAATACAATAAATGTGATAGAGTACCTGTCAATACAATTACAAAAGATCATTTTTCTTATTATATATAAAGTGCAAAAGTCAACAGTCATAGAAAGTACAGATAGATCAGGGGCATTCCATAGTTTTACGTACATTAAAAATAACTTTTAAAAAAGTGCTTGTGCGGAAAATAAGTTCATCATCCTCTAGTTTTAGGAGCATTAGATATGATTGATTCAAGGAGAGCGGTCTGTATTTTTTAAAATATGGGGCTAAAAACCATTTGATATATTTCATATAAAACTTGCAATTAAAAAAGAAATGTAAAACATTTTGTTTACTGACTCCATCACATGGACACGGAATATTTCCAGATGTGCTATGTCCCAAAGGGAAACAAAGTGAAAACTTAATAGTTCCGGCTCTCATTCGAAAAAGTAGGGATCTTTCCCAATTACACATTGGCAATTTCAAATACAGTGGGAGTTGTTGTATAAATAAGCCATTGTTAATATAGGACACAACAGTTTGTTTCCGCATCTCATCTGACAGTCTAATTTCATTATAAGTGGCATATAGTTCAATTTGAACTTCCTTTTTGTCAGTGCTCTTGATATGGGATGGATTATCAAAGAGATTGCCTCTGCCTATGCTAGACAAACTTTCCTGTACAGCATGGAGCCATGGTATCGTATTCCATTTATCACAGGCTAGGCACTCCCTCAGAATATCCTGTGTTAAACTAGCATAATCATTAGCCCAAATGGCCAGCCAGAATAATACAGGCCTTGCAGCAATGAAATCACTGATATACGGTATGTTCAACTCTGAGTGACAAATGTACCCTGATGATAAAATGGGGGCCCCCAGCAGTTTCCTACATAGCCGATTCTCTTCTCTTTGTAGTGTAGGGGTTTTTACTAACCCCCAGATTTCGGCACCGTAGGTTGCCACGGGAGTGCACTGTAGTCTGTATATCTTTAGGATAGGTTTAGTTGCTCCAATTCTCTTTGGTCTTGGAAGAGAGAGAATTGAATTTATGGCCTTTGAGAACTTGCCTGTGACGTGGGCAATGTGCCCACGCCACAGGCCGTTCGCAGCAAAGACCATACCTAAATATGGAAAGGTCTTAGTTGAAAGCAACTTATCAGGTCCTACCGTGATGGAATTTAGTTGTCTGGCGCCCGGCCCACAGGACATAATAAATGATTTATTAAAATTTACCTTAAGATCCAAGTTCCCCATATAATAAGAAAAATCCCTGACTAGTGCGCGTAGGGCATTAGGTGTTAATCCCATGAGCACAGCGTCATCCGCATACAAAAGACAGGGTATTAAGCCTCCTTTAATTTTGGGAACATCTGTGGTGGCCCTCTTCAGGGAGTTACTCAGGCCATTAATGTAAATAATAAACAACAGGGGTGCTAAAACGCACCCCTGCCTCACACCTCTTGCAACATTAATTGGCCCAGAAACTGTGCCCTCCATATCAATCCGCACCTGCGCCTTTGTATCTTTGTGCAGGTAGGCGAGGAAATGTACCAGGGGGGCATCTAGGCCGTAGGACAGAAGAGTCGACCACAATTTTGACCTGTTTACCAGGTCAAATGCGGACGATAAATCCATGAATGCAAGGTAAATGGGCGATGCCTTAGCTATGTTATATTTACTTATTAAAAGATTTAGATTTAGGCATTGTTCAATAGTCCCAACCTTACATCTGAAACCCATTTGACAACGGTCCAGTACCCCCATTTCCTCAGCCCAATCGTTGACTCTATTATACAATACCCTACCCAAGATTTTCAACGTATTGTCCAGGAGCGAGATGGGCCTATAATTTACAGGGTCAGATCTTTCGCCCTTTTTATAAATAGGGACAATTATGCTCATAGACCAAGTCGCAGGTATTGGTACAAACGGGAGACTATTAAAAGTATTTACAAAAATTGGTCCCCAGAGATCCGGCTTATACTTGATTATGTCTATTGGGAAACCATCAGGCCCGGGTGCCTTATTACCAAGGCTCTGGTTAATGGCCACGGTGACTTCCCCCAAAGTAATTTCTAAATATTCCAGTATTCCAGGGGAATAGTCTCCTATGGCAGCTCCCGGGCTAGCATATATTTTGGAAAAATGTGATTCCCATTGCTCACTTGCTATAGTGCAGCTTATCGGGGTTAGCTGCTTACCTATATCCCGCATTTTTTTAACAGCAGGCCAAAACGTTGTGCTGCTCCCTATTGCAGCAGCGGTTGTTAGAGCCTCATATTGCTCAGCTAATAAAGCCGCCTTCCTTGATCCTATGGCTGTCTTATAATTTTGTCTAGCAACCCGGACATCCCTTATACTTCTCGGTTTACAGTTTAGAGCACTAAGAAGGGCTTTATTAGCTGCTGAACAGGTACAATTGAACCACCTTGGCTCAGAAACAGTCAATTTAATGGGGACACTTAAGAGAGTTTTTATAATGTAGGTGAGTGTTGCGAAATCTTTTACTATCCTCTGATGGTTCCCATCAACAAGAGAACAAGAGTCAACTAGCGGGCCATGACTACTCATAATTGTATTAATTATTTGGCTACTATCTACCCCCCGCCATTTTAGTCTTAAATTATTAGTCGAGGCCGTAATGTCCCTGGCTCCCAAAGTGCGAGCAAAGGTATTGGAGGAACCTAGATCAATATTTACCTCCAAAGCATTATGGTCCCCGAAGGCGGTCTCGAGAACCCCAGCCATCGTTACTCTATCTATTAGGTCAGAGGACATAAAGATGTAGTCCACTGTGCTAGAGAAATCTCGACCTCTGAAGGTTGGGATATAAGTAGGTGGCTCATTTTTATTGACATCCATTATATCTGTTAGGATGTGTTCGTTAATAAAACATTCTAATTCTTCGCCACGTTTAAATGCCCTATCCATTTGTGTATTGTCCATTTTGGATTTTAAAAACTTTGCATTAAAATCTCCTGCAAGAATTGTTCTAGTGCTCACCTGATTATGGCAATTTTCCGCTATTTTAGATAATTCTCCGAAAAGTTCTATATAGTTCTTATTCGGAGTTGAGTTAAAATCATTATTATAAAAGTTAATTAAGTAATATGGAAGCCTACGGGTGTACTCAATTATCTGAATATTTGCACTTTTAGTCGGAATCAATTTTATAGACCCTCCTATACTTATCTTAAACCCGATTAATAAACCTCCAATTGGGCGGCCAAAAACAGGTTTTTGGGCCTGAATACAATAACAGTGAAAACCCTCTATATGCACCGCAGTTGTCGCCCAGGTTTCCTGCAACAATATTATATCCTTATCCGAGATAACCTTTAACCATTCCAAGTCAGAGACCCTTTGCTGGAGTCCTGCAACATTCCAGCTTATGATTCTAAGTTCCTTATTTAACACATGTGAGTGTTGTCTACCCATGTTAGAATTAGCGTCCTGAATGCTGATATGACAACCCAGGTCTTGAATCCTCTGTGCCACCGACTCAAAGGGGGTGGCATATTCTTCTTTTTCTGGGTTTGACCTATTGTCCAATACGCTAATTAAGCCCCAAACTAAACCAAGGTGTGCCTCATCAATTTGTGTACTTACAGGCTCAACCTCGCTACTCTCTTTACCCCCAGCACTAACATCTGGTATAGTGTTTTGTGGTTCAATTAGTAGTGGGAGTCAATCAACCATATCCAGGCTGTGGAATCTATTAGATGTAGGGAACCCCCAAGTGGCATCCCTCCCTGGAACACATCTCTGATAATTTCTATAGTTGCTATTCCTGTGGTCATTTCTCCCCCATTCTCCCCAGTTGTTTCCTAGATCCCTCCGCCCCACCCGACACCATCCTTCATCCAATCCGTGGTCATAACGTTCTTGTCTATCATTTCCCCTTGGTGGGTAGAAATATGAGAGATGCCTTGTCTCGATTCCCTCGTTATATCCCTCACTAACCCAGGAGCAGATATAATCCACTGTGCGGGGGTCATCGAAATTGATGATTACACAATCACCTTGTGCTTTCTTTTTCTCATGCCCTACCCAGGGTACTCTCCGTACTGTCAAAATTTTACTTGCGCAATAAGGAGGTAAGGGCCTATTGTTACTTAGCCAATGAGTAACTCTGTTTAATAGGGACCATGATAGCTCGTCTATGTTATCTGGGGTCTCTGGGACTCCTGTCATTACTACCACATAGGGGCTTGAACCTGGGGGGAGGTTGGCAGCAAATCGTCCTTTCTTCCCTTTATGCCAGTCCCTTTCCTTATTCCCCTCGTTAACTTTATCTTTCCCTTTTGTAGAGCTTTCCCCCGGAGTTTTTGAGTTATCACCTTGCGATTTTGCAGATGGGGTGGGTACTATGGGTTTTGTTACCAAATCCCTAGCTGTTGGAACTGCATTAGGTTTGGTAGTGATCGCGGGAGCTTGCGTAGTTTTTATTGCTAACTGAGCAGTTTTTTGAGGAGGGGGACAATGTTTTACTACATTCGATGAGGATGAGGATGATGTTTTTGCGGGGGGGCCTCTAACTGCACTACTTAATTCAGTTAGTTGCTTTTCTATCAGCCCCAATCGTACATCTATAGTGGCTAGGTGAGCACTCACAAGTTCTCCAACCTTCATTATTAATTGACTATTAGAGGTGCAATCTTTACATATCAAACCCAGACTAGACATTTCCCCTAAACATGCAGAATCTGTGGTCCCTTTCTTATTCCCTTTCTTAAGACTATTTGTTGTACCTTTCCCCTGCTTTTTCTGTACCTGGGGATTTTTCCTAGGGGTAGTTGTATCTGTGTTTAAACTTTGGGGCAGTCTCTTCTGTTTGCCCCCCTCCCTTAACCCTCTCAAAGTTCTTAAAATGGGGGTTGAACCATCCTGTGTATTATTAACGGCAATCGGTATGTAAGGGATGGGGTCAGCAACCACCTGGTCCTGGTTTGTAGAAGGGGTCTGATTAACAATAAAACTGCTTACAATATCAGTATTAGAAGTAACTTGAGATGCCTCTACCATGATAAAATTCGGGACTATTGCGGAACTTGCTGTAGGAATTGACTCAGTCACCTTACCCAGTTCTATGTTAAAATCAGCTGACAAGTCTAAATTTGGCGATTTTTCCAGACTCAACTGTAATTCCGACAATGACTGGGTTGCGGATAAGTCTACAATATTTGGCATACTATGTCTTTCCATTATTACACCAGGCGTGACAAGTATTTCAGGATCTCGATGAGGTGTTTTAGCTGAGGCAATCAGACCCAATGACGACCTTTTCGCCTCTGCCAATTCTAGAGAGACTCGTCGTTCCAATAAAGATATTCCGTGATCTATAGCTTCATTTGCTTTCGTGATAAAGTTGTCAATAGGGCCAGTAACCTTAGCCTTGGCTCCTCCAGCTACAGTTTTAGTTTTACTTCGGCTACCCCTTGAGGACATAGTAGCAGGTATTTGTAAAGCGGATAATGATATATACAGTCTATTGAGGGAGATACCTTATTTACAGATGGGGATCACGTAGTTGAGAGTCACGAAATCCAGACAAAAGGGGGGTGGCCCGTCCCGTCCTCGAACGGCCCCGGACGGCCACAGACGGTCCCGCCCTTGTCCCGGGCTTCTCCCGGCTCGCTTCCGCACGCTTCCGCACGCTTCCGCGTAGCGGATGCACGGCGCCCTAATATCGCATGCAACGTGATGGGCGGGTGGGTGTTGCCGGCAGGGAGAGCAGCCCAGGTGTCGGTGATCGGGCGCGCAGGGACTCCTGGTCCACGGAGTCCCTGCCTGATGCTCGCAGCCCTGCCGGTTTGGAGATAACAGCCCCTTTCACAGCAGCGGCTCCCTCTGATACTGCCGCGCTGCAGGACCCGCGAAGCGGGTCCGGCGAGTTGTGGGCTTTGGCTCGAAAAAAGAAAGTCTCCAACAGTGGCTTCCCTCGGTGTGTCTCCGTGCAAGAGGAAGTGTCAAACAAACCCCTTTAGGGTCTTTTATTTATCAATTATTTTTTCTGATTCATTTTTATAAAAAAGATTTTTCTTTTTACCATAAAAATGAAATAACATGTATTTGTCTAACGTACAATTTCAAAGACAATTCATAGAAAAATACACAGTCCCGCACACACCGTACCATACTAGATTTAGACCACGTTCATATCATTCACACTAGCTCGAATTCAAAAGTTCTTTCTTACATAAAACAAACAGGTACATCAGTGCCTAAAAATGCAACCAAGGTGAGGGATGCTGCAATGACAAAGAACACATATGGGGGGCAGGAATAGATGTATCAATTCGTCTAGATCAGATGGTAAACTGCCACCCTCGCGAAGAACGCCAACGCGCGTTTCGGTGTGGGGCCCGAGTAGGACCGCACCTTCATCAGGGCGAGGAGGTACCACGGGGTGGGGAACACACAAAGCAGAGCATGCAATACACAGACTGTTCCTCACGGGCTTCAGATGTGCTTGAGGAAAGGGATCTAGTCCTCTGTCTTACAGAACAGGTCGTAATTGGTTTCAATCAGGATAGGTTGCAACTTCTATCGGTCTACCAAACCTGTAGGAGAGGCCGCCCGAGTTAGTTTTTCTTTTTTTGCGTCTTTTAAAGGGCGCTTCCGTATATATGTATAGATACTGAAGCACCTCTTGAGGAGCCATATTCCATACACAATGGCGGAAAGCGTCGGGCAAAATAGATGAAAAATCTCCCTTCCGTTTCAAAAACGATGAATTTTTACTGCGAAAAGGATGTTCCTCGTGGGGGGTTCTGAGATAGATGCAAAGCATAAAGCGTAGCCGCTCTACGATCATGACGCCATGTTCGCTCTCCGATCTTCTCTGAAGTATCTACATGCCCAGGAAAGTACTGAACGTAACTATTTTTATGGGTGCTATGCCCTAGGTGGAAAATATGTGGGGTACCCATTACCTTTTGGCTCATTTGAACTTAGCAAAGGCCACTAAATGTAACTCCATGACAGTGTGAACAGTCGCTGAGGCTGAAGCAAAGTTCAGCTTAATAATTATGGATGTATGGTGATATCAACTTAAAATAAAATAATATCTCCAGATTGTCTAAAGGTCTCACACATTTAAAATTAAATCTATTGATTGGGTAATGATCTTTATTTGTATTTATGTTAGTTGCATGTCAGACACCAATGGATGCAGTATTGGGGGCCCATTAGCATGGCGGGCCGATCGCCGCCTCCCGCCCGCTGGTGGTGATCCGCCTGCCAAAACACCCCGCCGTACAGCCTTTTACCCCCAGCCACATTAGCATGGCGGGGAGCACAGCGGCAGAAGGGAAGATCGCCTGCCGCTTTTCCGATTGCCTACTGGGCGGAAAAGGCCTATAATATGGTGGTGGTGCCTTGTAGGCACCGCCATCCATATTATGATGTGGGCGGTGTTGTACCTTTCCATGGCCGAGACTCCGCCTTGGAAAGGCATTCAGGAATCTCTTTGGGCCCCGATGTGGCCCCCGGTGGGGTTGGGGGGGCTGCACTTGTGGGTTTCCCATGGTACCCCCCTACATTGGCATACACAAGGTGGCAGGCACCTCACGGTGCCTGTCACGTTGTGCATGCCAATGCACGCCATGCATTTTCTACAATGTGGTGAGTGCTGCTCACAGCACCGCCCACCACAATGTTGAATATGCGGGATGCAACTGCCAGGATGGCGGTCACATCCTAATTGGCGGCCGGTCCCAGCACCGCTAGGGTGGCAGGCGGACTGAAGTCTGCCCGCCATCCTAATGGACCCCTTAGTGTTTTAGTTGTCATATTGGTGCCCAGAATCTCATATTTAGAACGAGGTTGTGCTTTAAAAAACACACCGAGCCAGCAAAATAAGCGCTTTACAGAATTAAATGACTGACAGAAAAATTGGATTTTAGCTACAATCCCTAGGTTTTATTAGCTACCATTCAAATTCAATCACCCACTAAAGGAACATGGAAAAGGAAAACGAGGTCTAAGGGAAGAAAGAGAGGAGGAGAGAGCAAGTGTGCGAGAGGGAGAGACAAAGAGAGAAGAAGTCAGGAAATTATGGCATTGGAGATGAAGTGAAAGGGACATTAAGGAGAGACATCATACAAGATAAGCAAAGCAGGAAGAGAGAGAGCGGTTGTGAATACCGGTAGTAGGTTAGAGGAGAGACCAGGAGAAATAAATAGGAGAGACAGAACAAGCAATTGAGAGGGCCTGAATGCGCGACAGAGTGAAAAAGTGAGAGTTACAAGAGGAATAATGCAGATGTTAGAAAGAGAGAAAGCTATACAAAAAGAGAGAAAAAGTGAGGAAAGGTGTAATTGAGAGACGAATATGGAGTAAAACAGAGAGAGGTATAGACTCTGGAGCTCCTCTAAGGAACTACTATAGATACCAAAGTTAAAACAATTCACATTAGGTCTGGTTTGGGTAGTCAGTTATAAACTCGACCTATTAGGTCTGCCTAGCATTACTTTTCCTAAAACAAGGCTCCCCACAACTAGTACATCAGCACTGGAAGGAACATCATGCCAATCCATGTACAGTGGAAGTGCAACCCCCGTCTGGCTTGAATCCTAATGAAAGCAGCTGTTTACTCACAATTTACCCTGTGTTGCTTTCAGGGCAAAACAATAATTGTATGGCTGGGGTGTATCACTTACAACGCAACTTTTACGTCGTAATGCTGTTACAACGCAGCTATTACAACGCAGGATCCATTACAACGCATGGCATTACAACGCATGGCATTACATCGCAGATGCTATTACAACGCATACCATTACATCGTAAGTATTGGTAAGTATATAATTTATTTTAATTTTATTTAATATTATATAAATGATTTAATTAATATTAATTATAAATAAAAATAAATAAAAATATTTATTTATGTTTTTAAATATTATAAATTAAATTTATTATTTTAAGTAATTTTTTAAATAAATATGAGTATAGGAGTATATGTATAGGTGTTTGGGGGTACAGGGTGTTTTTAGGTTTCAGGGTAGGGTTTGGTTTTTGGGGTACAGGGGTGTTTTTAGGTTTCAGGGTAGGGTTTGGGTTTTGGGGTACAGGGGTGTTTTTAGGTTTCAGGGTAGGGTTTGGGTTTTGGGGTACAGGGGTGTTTTTAGGTTTCAGGGTAGGGTTTCAGGGCAGGGTTTGGGTTTTGGGGTACAGGGGTGTTTTTAGGTTTCAGGGCAGGGTTTGGGTTTTGGGGTACATGGGTGTTTTTAGGTTTCAGGGCAGGGTTTGGGTTTTGGGGTACAGGGGTGTTTTTAGGTTTTAGGGCAGGGTTTGGATTTAGGGATAATTAAATTATATTTACCATTTTAAAATTAATTGAAATATATTTAATAAATTAAATTAATTATTTTACATTAATTACATTTTTAATTAAATTAATTAAATTAAATAATTTAATATTATTAATTTAATTTAATTTCATTATAAAAAATATGTACATTAAACTAATTACTTTTTTTAATTAAATTAAATTAATTACAATTTTTATTATATTTACATTTATTAAATAGATATTATTTTATTAAATTAAATTAATGACAATTTTTAAATGTCTTTTAATTAAATTATTTAAAAAAAATTAATTACAATAAACTATATAACATTTTAAAAAAAAAGTCAACTTACCTATACTTACGATGTAATGCCATGCGTTGTAATAGCATCTGCGATGTAATGCCATGCATTGTAATGACATCCGTTGTAATGGATCCCGCGTTGTAAAATCTGCGTTGTAACGGAATGCGTTGTAATACAACGCGTTGTACTGACACCAATCCGTATGGCTTGATAGCAAGAAAGCCCCCAGTGCTGCTAAAAGACCTGCATGCCTCATGGTGAGTACTACCTTGCCTAACCTAATTATTTTCAATGGGGCATGTCTAATTGCTGATTAATCCCTGTGGACCTCGTTATGAGGTGAGAAATAAATCGATTCATACACTCCAAATTACATTTCACTGGCAAACCATGTCACGCTCGCACGTTAGGACACCTGTCTGCAAAATCAGATGCCTGGTCATCTCGAATTTGATGTCACAATCACAAGCTCTCCAACGTGGCCTAGAACACACCATTCTTTAGGAAAAATGTGGAACAATACACTAGAATGAAAGCACAGACAGAAAATAAATGCAATCAGTTCACTGTCGTCGCACCCCTGAAGAGAAAGACATACGGGCATATTTCTCAAAAATTCATGCAGCGCTGTTAGCCACCTTGCTGCTCTACGCTGCGTGACAGATATAAGTCAGAAATGCCCCGTATTTAACATAATAATGGCTCATTCCTGTCTTTTCCCAGCACTGGCACACAATGTGCTGTCTAGCGCCAACGCAGGCACCATTGCACTGTGTTGCAAGGGTGCCTGCATTGTGAGCAGGTTTGTTTTGAGTAGGAAGGGACACCTTCCGGCACAAAAACAATCCCCTGAGACATATTCCTCTTTCTATGTGTGTTACATTGTACAGTACACATAGAAAGAGGACAAAACAAGGAGACAAATCTGTAGTAAGTTAAGTCTCTCCTGGGAATGAGTAGAACTTTGACCCATTCCGAGATCTACCACTAATGGGAAATCTGGGAATGCACCAAAATCCATGAGGTTTGAGGGGAAATACCTACGCACCACCCATGGAATGCCTCCTTGGGGCAGAGTAATGCAAGGCAGCAATTTGTGCTGCATTACTCGTGATTTATAATGTCACTCAGGACCACGCAAGAGGTAAATCTAACTTATGAACTGGGTCAATCTTGCACCCCTTTGCGTGGTGCAAGGGCGACGCATCTCATTCATATACCTTGGCCTTAGATTGAATATAATGGAGCAAGCCCAGCATAGAAAGTGAAAGCCTGCCATTAGAGGGAACAGGCCAGCCTGAGGTTTATGGCTGGGCCAGTACCCCAGCCTGTGCATTGATACATCCATCTGGCCTGAAAGCCATATAAGTGCCCAGGAGTGGTCATTGTGAGGTGACCGAGGCTCAAATATATGAAGAGAGCAGACCACAAGATATCCACTTTATCCCGAGGTTTAGCAACATGCCAGTTAGAAAGGAACACCTACCCTCCCACCCTTTCACCCCAGTGATAATAATTGCCTAAATATAGCTGTCCTAATATTCCTACAAATGGAAATTAGATCCTGGACGGCATTAGGGTGTAGTGCTTAATTTGTAAACTGAGTGCTGCTCAGAAACCAGTGACCAGTGTCAGTGTGCTGAATACTAAGGCTGTGTATTCTTGAAGCCTCTTTAATGTCATGCCAGACACTCCTCCCCCTTTAACTCACTCTTACGGGATCCTGTTTTCTCCCTTGGTCACGATTCTTCCATTTTTGTTTCCACCTTCTAGTCCATTAGTGTTCTTACCTCTCTTGTTCCCAGGAACTATCTTGTGAAGAAAACTAAGTGCTGATCCCCAAAAATGAGTGCCAGTGGCCCCCACCCACCGCCACTGGCTCCAATTAAGCACTACTATGGTACCTGATCACCACTTTCTTCAAGAGATGCTGATTTGGGAGTGAGGCTGTTTAGAAGGGGTGGCAGACCTGCTGGTGGTCCCAGAATTCTAGTGTTACCATATGTACCTCATAATTTATAAGGGACGTGTCAAAGATGTTACAAGGTGCCCCAGTATAGACAACGTGCTATGCACCAGTGCACCCTGCCCTCCCAGCAAACTAGTGACAGTTGCAAACTTTCTCCCGGATAATCACAGCACTGCATTGACCCATTAGCAGAGCTCTCTTACATCAGAAGATAAGAAAGTCACGTGGCAGAGCAGCATCAGCACAGTTTGTGAAGACAGTGGAAGGGCATCAGAGGGGAGTAAGACAGACTGCCAAGGAGTGTTTGCTACTTTCTAGCTTGAACAGTGACATCTGGGTTACAGCAGGAAAGTGATTTCCGGTGCAGCATGGACAACACCATATTGTGATTGACAAGATGTAAAACATGCCTATTGCCACACGCAGGCGCCGAGTTCCTCCCATTGCTCTCGTTGTGTACCTGTAGCAGGTGTCCCTTCTTCCTCAGCCAAACAAGGGGCCAATAAAAGCATTATGGAGCACTGGCTCCTGTGCAGCTTCTGCGACGATAAAATAAATGTTGATGTTATCAAAATTAAAATGAATCATGGTGCAAATGACAAATAGCATTCATTAAAAGACCTACTTATTGCTGAATTACCAGATTAGTCTAAAGCAGCAGAAACAATGGTATAGCCCTCAAAATGTTGAGGGCTGATACTACAACCTCACATAGAACACAGGAAGCCAATGAGAAAAGAGGAGGGGGCACCAAACTACCAATGGCTGAATGATGCTGGCCCACACTCTTTTCCATATGTTATATGTTGTGTTGTGTGTCTTGTGAAGTTTGTTGTGCTGACATGATGTGTGCAGACAGATAAAGCTCTCTTTAGCCAAACCTACATAGGAGTGAATGGTAGAGCTGCACATCTTCTTGCACTTGAGCCAACTGAGAGAAAAAAAAACATGAAAAAGAGGAAAATAATAGTGGGCTGGCCGAAAACCAACAATGTATTGAAAAAACGTTCAGTGCTTTCAATGATTTCTGCATTTGACTCCACTAAAGGGAGCGAAAAGAGTAAATACTGTAATCTAAGACACACAGAATAATCTCAGCATTGCCAGTAGGTACACTGCTACAGCGAAAATACACCGTATATGGTAGCAAGTCTCTCATGGGCCCGGGGCAAGGAAGGAAATAACCCCCCTGGCTGCTATTTGAATGATAAAATACAGCAATATAACCAGGGTTTAGTGGGCTCTCAGACCTCTGGGCCCCGATGCCCTGAATCTGCATCACCAATGGAAGTTACACCCCTGAAAATACCCACAATCTTATCACACTGTTGTTTTAAGGCAGAGCTCATTTTCCCAAATATTTTAAGTTCCTTGGAAGACCTGCCTAAAGCATGCCATGTTCAGAATCTACTATTATTAACTATTATTATGCAACTAATAACCTCTTTCCGTTTTAGTGACGTTTCAAAGAACTTTGCGAACAAATTAATTTTGCCTCTCTTAAATCTTCACCACCTTCAGATGTCAGCTTTACTTTCGCGTCTTCCGAAACACCAGTCTTATCCAATGCAACGATTCTGTTATATGCCACTCGCTGTCTATTTTTTGCCAGATGTGCACCCTTCTGCTATTTACTGTTCAGACTTTTGTCAAAATCAGTATTTGAATAAATAAAATATTAATAATAACAGTAATCTGCAAGCTCTCACCCCTAATTTCAATCATTTGCTCTCAATGGCTTTGACAAATTACTGTGCGAAACCTTCATGCCTAACCTCGGAGTGACATTTTATTATGGAGGTTGAGGGGAAGGGTTTGACATTTGCCAATTGAATCCTTAAATGGCAGCTGTGCTCGGTAGACTTGTGCGGAGGGAAGAAAGACGCGCTCATTAGGGCACCGCTCTCTAGATTCCCTTTAAATACAGCTCTGTTCCCTTTTCACGGAAAATACTAAATGCCTTCACTAACAGCCATCCTTATCCTCTCTAGCCCCACTCTAATGCTTTTATTTCAGTGGTAATTTGAATCGTTTTAGATGCTGCACATTTTGGACAGTTTGCCAAATATTTTTAAAGTAAATTTAACTAAACAATGACTTGTTATCACTCTATTCTAATCGAGGCGAGAGATTTTGTCAAGTGGCTTATTATCCGCCCTGTGTTCTCGTCTGACTGCAGCACTGTTCTTCTTGGTAAGTCATGTATTCTACTGGGGACACAACCTGTAAAATAAATGAAATGTAATGTGTTAATGCAACTGTAAAAGTGTGAAATGTAAATGTGTTCAGATATGTAAATCATGTGTTCAAATACCTTCAATCCTAACTAGAGTTACACAATCTTGCATCTTATTGTGGAGTGGGTGTTTGCTTTCCCGCTATATTCGTCCAGTATAAAAAGCCATACAGCCTCAAATTTCTACTATTGCTTGTTTATATCACTCTTAAAATCAGGGTAAATGTTAGGCCCGCATTTATGGTGAGAAATAACCCCAATTAACAGCCAGAACAAGCTTTTTTGTAATCCAATATTTTACTTTACAGATACTCAATAAGGCGAATGTAATATATGATCGTTTGACATATACCTTTAACAACAGATACCTATTTGAAAAAAAAACTTTTAAAAGTTACATACATTTTTAAAATGTGTGCTTTTTTAAAATGAGCCACCTGATTTTTCCTGCAGTTCTAAATCTCGCAGATGTTACATCACATTCAGCATGTTGGAGAATTGCTAGTGGGATTTCCAAAAGATTGCACTGAAGTGAAATTCAAAATGTGTAAAAGCGAGTCTTGGGAAACGTAGAGACATTATAAAAAATACATTTCATGGACTGAGTTCTAATTTGATGAGAGGTATGAATTCTCAAAAATGTAGGAAACAAAAATTGCAGAAAAAGTATATGACTTGTGCTAACATACAGTTTTGTGCAATCCTTCACAGAGAAATAAAGAAACAAAGGGGAATATGTAAAAGTCCCCTGCTCCATCAGAGTGTCATCATATCCATGACGCCACTGAAAGCCACTATGCATGGCTTTGGATGGCCTTATATTTGAGTTGCCTTGCTTTACTCTGCACTTGGGAGGCGTTCAATGGGTGCTGTGGTGGGTTTTCTCATGCAACACCCCTGGATTTTAAGACTGCCTCAGATAAACAAGATCATGAAAGCCTGGGGAACCACCAAATACTTATGCCTCCTGAGTTGAGGCATAACAAGGTCACATTTCTTTATTTCTCCTATTATTTCATCTTTCTATGTGTGCTGGAGTCTATAGAAAGAGTCAACACCTCTCAGGATTGTTTCTGTGAAGGAAGGTACTCCTTCCTGTACACAAACAATCCAGCTGACAACACAGGCACCCTTGCACAATGGTACAGGGTGCCTGCATTGGCACTAGGCAGTTGAAATGGTGTATTCCTGCCTTTACACTTAGGTGTAGGGCAGCACAGCAAGAGGCAAGAAGAAGAGGGCAGAGGTGAGGTGGCAGCTGGCCGTTTTCAGGTATGTGTTTTCTTTGGTACCCCTCCGACTCACCACCCGGATCCGGTAGCAGCTGCTACTGGGTCTGACTAAATGTATGGACTATCCTCAATTAGAAAATATTCCTCAATATTGAGTTGAGTTTCAAACTTACTTACATGAAGGATTTGCTGACCCTTATCAGAAAAAGAAGTGTGTGGAGTAATGTAAAGAGTTTACAATACATAAGAGATGATATGTATCTTCAATGTTGTTCCAATAAATCAGCTTTGTTTAATGAATATTTTTCAGTTTGGATATTTTTTGATGTTGTATGCACACAACAGCATAAACGAAATAGTCACATAATGTGCAAAGAACTCCAAAGCAGGATCCATTGCAAGATCTACTACGAAGAAAACAGCATTTTCAAGATAACTAATCCAAATTAAAAACGTAACATAAACAAATACATAATTGATAACATGTAATATGGTCTATAATTACTTTAGAACTTTAGGTAACCTTTACAAATCAGAAAAAATTTACACAGGGAAACATGAATTTTGAGAAATAGCTACCATGGTTTTGCTGTAAAATATGGTTACAGTTAGATAATATTTATTTGGTGTACAAAAGTATAACCATAAAAGACAACATTCTTATATATTTAAGATTAAATAGAATCCATTAGGAATTAAGACAACAGAATATTAGAAATTTAGAAACCACGAGACATATGTACTCTGTTTCAAGAAAGTGTAGGTAACATTAAGTTGGTCTGCAGCTTCTACTGTTTAAGCGCTTCAGTAAAGGAATTCAAAACTGCTTCAGAGGAGGAGTATATAACTTACAGAAGAATAAAAAATGTAAAAGAGACTGGGTCGTTGTTGAATCACATGGGCAGAGGTCCAAAAGCAAATCATGATAAGCGGTACTAGGATATTAAACCAGGTAGTGGGCTATGCCAAATCTAGATCTAGTTAAATAAAAGCTTTGGGTCTGATTCACAAGGGTAAAATGAGACAAAAGTCTAAATTTACGACTTTCACAGAGGGTATTGACTACTCGTAAATGCCCTTTGTGAATATGAAGAGTCATAAAGATCCATTTTTGGTATTCACAAAGGGCATTTACAATTAGTGAATATGGAAAGTCATAAAGTTAGACTTTCGTCTCAGTTTACTTTCGTGAATCGGGCCCTTTGTGTGTCAATCAATCAATCAACCAAGGTTTTGTAGAACTCACTACTCACCTGTGAGGTTTTCAAGGTGCTCTGAGGGAGGCTATGCGCTGTTCCATTAGGGTTATTCGAAGAGCCAGGTCTTTTCTGAATTTGTGCAATGTCGGGCTTCGTCAGCGGTGAAGGATAAGTTTGTTCCAAGTTTTTGCTGCAAGGTAGGAGAAGGATATTCCACCTGCCCTGGCCCTGTAGAAAGGAGGGACGGCAGTTAGAGTGAGCGGAGGTTTCTCTTGGGGGCATGGAAGAAGATTCAGTCGTTGAGGTATTGGGGTCCAGTGTTGTTGAGGGCTTTGTAGGCATGTGTGAGTAGCTTGAAGATTATTCTTCTTTCAACAGGGAGCCAGTGGAGGTTGCGGATGTGTTGGGTGATATAGTCGTCGGATGTCAAAGATAAGTCTGGCCACAGCATTCTGATCTAGGTCGCTACGGCTGTCATCCCTTCTTGGAAGTTGCGCCTGGTGATGTTGGGTTCCTTGGTATGGGAGAGGATGAGCTGGGAGCCATTGGTGTAGGAGACAAAGTTGATCCTGTGGTTTCTGACAATAGTTGTGAGGGGGCCATGTAAATGTTGAAGAGTGTGGGGCTGAGGTAGGATCATTGAGGTACTCCGCATCTGATCTCTGTCAGTTCTGATAGGAATGGCGGGAGTCTTATTTTCTGTGTTCGGTAAGAGGAAAAGATTGCATCCAGTCTAGGGCTTTTCCTTGGATGCCAGCGTCACAGAGTCTGATGGCTAGTGTGTGGTGGGAGATGGTGTCAAAGACTGATTGAGGAGGGTGCGGATGTTGACGGAGGCGGCGAGGAGGGTGGTCTCAGTGCTGTGGTTGCTGCGGAATCTGGATTGAGAGGTGTCTAGGATGCTGTTGGTTTCTATGAAGCCAGGAAAAGAGAGCAGTCAGAGGGCCCTGAAGGTCTTGAGGACTGTCGGGTCTTCGGAAGGCTTCATTAGGAGGGGGTTGTCTTTGGCCAGCTTCCAGTTGTTGGGGAATGTGGCAGTATCGAGAGAGTGGTTGGTAGTTTGGCGTAGCTGGGGTACAATGGCAGTGGCCACCCTGTGGAAGATGTGCTGTGGCAGGGGTCAGAAGGTGCTCCGGAGTGGATGCTTTTCATTGTCTTTAAGGTGTCTTCTGTGGTGAGAGTGGTCCAGGAGAGAAGGGTCTGTCGGGTGGCAATGTTGGGGGTGGGAGTTGAGGTGGTTCTGTGGTCTTGGTCAGCAAAGTTGTTGTAAAGCATCTTGATCTTGAGGTGAAAGAAGGAGCTTAGTTTGTGGCAGAGGTCTTAGGAGGGAGGGACGTCAATTGTTTCATTGTTCGGTTCAGCGAATTCCCGTATGATGGCCAAGAGTTCCTTGGAGTTCTGGGCGCTGGAGAGGATTCTGTCTTGGAAGAAGTTTTTCTTTGGTGATTTGATGAGTTGGTGGCATGCTGCATTGGCTACTTTGTAGGCGGAGTGTGCTTCTGGGATTGTGCTGTTTCTCCACGTCTTCTCCAGTCATGGGCAGGAGAGCTTGGAATCTTGAAGATCCATGGTGAAACAGTTGGCTTTCTCGTAGTGTTGTCTTGTGGTGTTAATGGCAGATGCAAAAGTTTTGGCACAGGTGGTGATTCATTGGTTATGGTTTCTTGCCACTGTGTTGGCATCTGTCGTAATTGGGGGAGGAGTGCAGGTAAGGGCAACGGCGAGATGTTCTTCTGAGACTTTGTTCCAGCTTCTGCGTGGAAGGTGGCACGTGTGCTTGTGTGCAGTGGGTTTTGCAAAGGAGAAATGGATGCAGTGGTGGTATGTCCAGAGCTGTTCTGTGGTGTGGCTGAAGCGAATGTTGTTTCCTCCGGTGAAGATGGGGTTGAGTTTGTTTCCTGCTGTGTGAGTAGGAGTGGGGATAAGTTGCTTCAGTCCTATGTTGGTGAGGTTCTCCAGGAAGGCGGTGGTGTTTGGATTGCTGTGGGTGTCCAGGTGAAAGTTTAGGTCTCTGAGTAGTATGTAGTCTATTGAAGCGAGGGCTTGGGGTGTGATGTGGTCGGTGATGATGTTGGTGAAGGAGGTGTGGGTCCAGGGAGTCTGTAGGCTACTGTTCCGGAGAGAGTCGTTCAGGGGTTGGGCTGGTTCTGGAAGTGGATGTGTTCCATGGTGGGCGAGGCGTCGTCTGAGTTGGTGGTTGCCAGTCGGAGGGAGCTTTTGTGGACAATGGCAAGGCCTCCTCCGGGGCATTTTTGGGCGATCTTTTCTCGTGGATCTTGCATCCATCAGGGATGGCGGTTACAATGTCAGGTGAAGAGCTGGCATTGGTCCAGGTCTCTGTGAAGGAAGGCGGCGTTGGGTATGTGTGTGCTGAAATTTCTGCAGCGTTGAGGAAGATGGAATTCAGTCGCTTGTTTGCGGTGGTGTCCGGCTGGTTGGCGGTAGCTGCCTAGGTCCGGAGTTGGATGAAGGTGCAGCAGCAGTGTCAGCAGGAGATAGGGCCTTGGGTGTTGCTCAGCATTGAGAGCTGGCAGTTGTTGTTGCGTCAGGGGTTGAGTGTGTGGAGAGTGCTAGGCTCGTAGCAGCGGGGCATCAGGGGGCCTGGGTTCCTAGCGCTTGTCGTGTTTTGGTTGAAGAGGGGTGCAGATGGGCTTGCCGCTGGTGCACCTACGGCACACCAGCGGCACGCCCACTGCATGCGGCCTCCATTAAGAAGTGGCCGGGAGAGGGCTATCAGTTGAGGGGCGGGAGCTACACACTGGGTTGGAGGAGCCACAGGGGCAGAAGAAGCAGAGAGCATAGGAAAGGGAGTGGGAGGGGAAAGAGAGGGCAAGTGAAAGGCAAAGAGCGTAAAATGAAAAGGAAAAGAATTGGCACAGAGAACACAATGAAAATAAAGTCAGAAAGAAGGCAATAAAAACAAGCATTTGCAATGCAATCAGTCTGGCCTTTGGGAAACTACATGTATTTAGCTATGCAGCACATTAGCCTGGGTGCTGAAACATCTACTGTTCTTTAACGTAGAGGTAAAGTAAGCACCAAACTGCCTTTCAGCACGAAATGGTATAGTCCAAAGCTCTGTTTTTAATATAAAATCAGGGCCTTCATGGTCATATCACTGAAAATATAAGATTTGAAAACAATATTGTCCACGGGTGCTCATGGAAGACCATTTCTATGGACTGGAATCTAGAGAATGCTAAAGTGATTCTGATATTTTACTAACCTCTGCTGGTCGTTTTCTATCAAGAAAGTTAAATAGAGGCAGTTGCCAGAAAATGAAAGAAATATGATATAAAATTGAGAGCCCAAGCGATTAATTTACTGTTGAGAATGGAACATCTAGAAATAGCAATTGCACTTGGGTACTATCTGAAAGGGGTTAATTTACTGGCTAGGGAAAAGCTCAAGGAAGTACAGTAAACACCCCTTTATACTATAGCTAGTAACACTCGAAGGGTAAAACCGAGGTGAAGCAAGGTCAAATGGTCTTAATATTTTACGGCAAAGGAATAATGTATAATGTAAAGAACTTGCTATTGTCTTAAAGTCTATAAGGACTAGTTTTTTTTAGAATGTATAGAAGTTTTTATATTTTTAAAGATTTTAATAACTCGCATATTGATGAAATTATTGCTGAATAGAAGTAGTGAGTGTATACAAGGAACTGTTACATTTTAAAAGTCGTGTATTGCTATGCTATTAACTGGTTTTGCATAGGGTTATGAATTTTATTCGATTTTGTTTAAAGACTAAGGTCCAAATAAACAGAGTTCTTCTCTCTCTCAAATGAAAAAAAAGTCTCTCAGCAGAAAGCAATTCTGATATTTTCCTGACCTCTGCTGGTCGTTTTCTATCAAGGAAGTTAAATAGAGTCAGTTGAACAGAATAAAGACCCTATGTGGAAGCAGACAAGTCCTTGGGCTGATCTCCAGAGCCCACAAAGTACATACACATATAAGTACATAATAAGTATACACTAAAGTATATACAAGAGGTCTCGAATGCTCGACCTAAAAAGGGCAGAGAGGCAAAAGGCAAAGAGAATGCAAGGAAATAGGGCAGAAAAAAAAATTAAAATAAAGGCAAGGAGAACGCAATGAAAAAAAGGGTATAGAGACAAAAGGCAAAGAGAATGCAATGAAAACAAAGGTAGAGAGAGTGCAATAAAAAAAATGGCAGAAAGATAAAAGACAAAGAAAACTCAATGAAAATAAAGAAAGAGAGAACGCATTGATAAAAAGGCAAAGAGAGACAAAAGGCAAAGAGAACGAGATGAGAAAAAAAAGGTCGGGAGACCAAAGTCACAGAACAGAGTGGAATAGCAGAAGAGCAGGGTGCTCTCTCTTCCACTAGACCACCAGGGATGAGCCGCAGGCAGGAGACTTCAGGTGGAGGAGGGCCTTGTACACCTACCTGAAGAGCTCAGGCTGGTGCTAAGGGCAGAACCTTAACGGTGGAGTTGCATGGGGGAGAGCAGTGACTCTGACCAGGAGGTCAGAGGATTTGCTCTTCTTGCTGCGCAGCAGCCGCCATTATGTAGGGGTTGGTGGAGGGTGATCAGCTGGGAGGCAAGACTGATACATTGGGGGAGGGGTTGTGGGAGCAACAGTGGCGGGAGCGTGGGAAGAGGGAGCAGAAAGGGAAAGAGAGGCCAAGTGAAAGGCAAGGAGAGCAAATGAAAGGAAAAAATAGACAAAGAGAACACAATGAAAATAAAGGCAGAGAGAAAGCAATGAAAAAAGGCAGGAAGAACACAATGAAAAAGGGCAGAGAAGAAGCAATGAAAATAAAAGCAGAAGGAACACAAAGAAAAAAAGGGCAGAGAGACAAAAGGCAAAGAAAACAAGGTGAGTAAAAAAAGGCAGTGAGACCAAAGGCACAAAACAGAGCAGAAGAGCAGGATGCTCTTCCACTAGGCCACCATGGATGAGGCGCAGACAGGAGTCTTTGGGTGGCTGAGGGCCTCGTACACCTACCTGCGGGGCTCAAGCTGCCGCTAAGTGCAGAGCCTTAACCATGGAGCTGCAAGGGAGGACAGCAGTGACTCTGACCAGGAGTGGCTCCATGTTTTTGGTGGTAACGAGAGGGGGAAATTCATTTACCCAGTGTTTTCTTGACTCTGTCCGTTGTTTGACAGATACAGCGAAAAAAATTGTGTTTTACTTTTTTTTGGAATGGGAGCCTTTGAGAGTGGGTTATGGTTAGAATCCAGTCTCCTCATCAAGGCAAGGTGCTTACTACATACAAAAGCCATGTGAGGTTCTATGCTTTATCTCAAGACTTACAATTGTTAATTAGAGACTGGTTAAGCAAGGTTTCCTGTTTGAACCATATTGCTCTCTAAGGGTCAGATGTATCAACCTTTTTCCCGTTTGCGAACGGGAAAAAGCCTTTTGAGACGTATCATCCCAAAAGGCATTCGCAAAATAGGTAATCACAATTTTTGCGATTACCTATTTTGCGAATGCATTTAGAGATTAGCAATTTGAGATTCCTTAAATGCAATGCAGGAAGCAAGAAAGAATTGCGACCTGGCTTTAAGGAATCGCAAATTACCACCAACTTCTAGTTGGAAGTAATTTGCAAATTCCTTTAAAAAAGCACTTTTTAGCATTTTTCTAAGTGGCATATGGATATGCACCACACATGTGGCACACAAAATGCCCCTAGGGCATGTTGTGTGCCACATGTGCACAAATGCATATTTCAGGGGTGCAACAGGGTGTTCTTCTGGCACCCTTGAACAATTTGTGAGTACCTATTTGGTACTCCCAAATTGTGAATGCAATCTTATCCATTCCTATGGGCCTCTTGCCTACAGGCCCATATGAATGAATGGCATTGTATTCGCTAATTGCGATTACCAACTTGTAATCATGCCCATGTAAAGCACACACATGCCCTATGGGCATGTGTGTACCACATGGCACTTTGAAGAATTCATTTTTGTGAAGTAGTGTGGCTCACTGGTTAGAGGCGGCAGACCCGAGAGCAGAGGACGGCCCGGGACCAGGGTTCGATTCCCGGCGCGGCAGGTTTCTGGACCAGGGTCAGCGGACTCGATAATTCTCTCGCCTCGGTGCCCACTCTGATCAGCGTTCACACTCGGCAACTCTGGGCATTAGCTTGCCTCATCTTCACTAACGGCCCCACCAGACCGCCGGGGATGCCTGGTCTCACCCTGGAGATACCCATTAAGGGACCATCTCTCAGGGAAGCCAGGAAGGGTTTCGCAGCGGTCGAAGCGCCTTGGGACCCTACGGGTAAGTAGTGCGCTATATAAATGCCTATACATACATACATTTTTGTGCATTATTAAAAGCATGCACATATTACCATCAACTTGAAGTTGATGGTAATTAGCATTTCCTAAATGCACAGTTTGCATTTAGGAAAGACTAAGTGCATCGGCATTAGTGATTCACAAATTGCGATTCCCTAAATGCATTCGCAATTTAGGTAATTGCTAAAAAACGCAATTAACAAGATTGCGAATGATAAAACTTAAATGCATTGGAAAAGGCCAATTTCCATTCGCAAATGGGCCAATTCGCATTTGCGAACGGAAAAAGGCTTGATGCATGTGCCCCTATGTCCATACTCCAAGTTTCATGCAAACACACAATATTAGAACAGTTGATTATGTTGTACCAATCAGAGTTATTGAAATTATTGAGAGGACCCCCCCTATTAAAACTAATACATTTGAAATCAAATTGTGTACCCAGATGGTCATGTCCAGACTTTCATGAAGGACAGGGGTGCATATCCATTAGAGAAACCCATCTCACACAGAGCATGGTGGCCTGTTCTAAAATGGACTGGCCATCTTGGTAACTGCCACTGGTTTTACTGCGGGCAGAGATCCAGAAGTGTGGGTCTATAGAAAATACACAAAGGGAAGGCCAAGAAGGAGGTTGACGGACTTCTGCCGTGGGGGCACCTGATTGCAGCAAAGATTCTTCCTGCCACAAATGGCCTGTTAAAATGTATAACTACGCAGTCTCCTTCAAAGGGTTTCTCATCTTTGCCTAACCAGTTAAGCCATCGGACCATGTTGATTCATCAGACAACACAAGGTCCCAGTTAAGAGGTCGAATCCTGCTAATCTGTTACCTTGTTCTTTAGTTTGTTACAACTTTCCAAAGTACCCAGCCCAACAATATAGTGAGTAGCATCGGGGTAATGAGGCGGCTTTGGAGGGAGGAGAAACAGATAACTGTCCCACTGAACCCCACTCAACAAGGGCTAGATTGCCGCCTAGACCCCAGATCTAAGTAAACAGATCGGACAATGCCAAATGATTCAGAATATTGTGAGGTAAAAGAGGAGAGAGATAAGTGGTGCTCAGCCAGCGCAATCTTTTTGTCAATGGAATCTACAGCATGGTGTAAGAAAGCATCCATTGTGGTATTTGAGGGGGGCTTTAACGCACTAAGAGGTAACTTGCATTTACCCATAATACAAGCTATCACGTAGAGGACATCTCATGCAAATGTGTGTCATTAACCATGAGAGCAAATGTAATGGCTCAGTTATGAATCCCTCTTTAGTTCAGAGCAGAGCATTTACAGCTGATCAGACACTCCCTAATAGTGCTACCATGTAATAGTGCAACAGCTCGGCAAGAATACGATATCGAAGAAAATTACTAGGGTCAAAGGGACATAATTACAGAGCTCCGGTTTTTTAAGACTCAACTCGCAGAAGTCACAAGTACAGCGGAGTCACCACCATAGAGGGTAAAGGGAACCTCCTTCCGGCAGGATGATGCAGACTGGAATACTCCCAGAAAAGTTTCCACACAATTGAGGTCTGTGCACAAATCCAAGCAAGAGGACCCAGCCCAGCCACCTCTGGGCTCTGACAGGTGAAGCCAGGCCCGTCCTTAGCCCAGGCTTTGCCCGCACATGGCCAGCATGTGTCCCACACCACAGTAAGTGGCATGCACTTTCCAGCATGCATTGAGGTGGAAACTAGTACCAGGCCCCTCCTTCAGTCAGGAGGCAGTTGTAGGACAGGGAGTCCCCAGCAGGACCACAAATAACAACTCGGGTAACCAGACGTATGGGTTAAATATGGGTTTCATTATCATAGTGAGAGAACTTTACCATTTTCAAGGCCTCTAGGATTATGTGGTTAAATTATTTAAATTATGCAGCATGGTTATCTAATGTATGACACTAGGCAAATTTGCACAACATATTATGTGGCAAATGTAATAAATCCGTTATTATAAGTTACATTTTCCTAAATTCACTTGCACTGGCTATTCTCCTTTGTTTTATCAACAATTTATTCATGTAAGGTATATCTAGCATTGTAAATTCAATAGCTGCACATTGTGTAAGTAGCACATTGATCTTTTCAATCTAAGAACCCAAACAAATCATCTAATAAAAATGCACAATGAGTAATGTGTAAAAAGCTCTTACAGTGTATTTTGGAGTTCTGGGGAAATATATTAAACACATTTACAAACCGCTCGGTTCAGCCTCATGGCTTATGATATCACCAAAACCCCTCAGTGGCAATATGGGGCCTTACCAGTGGTGGACACAACTGGGTAGTTACATTTAGGTTAGCATTTCCATAGGAAATGCCTTTTCTTGTTTACTATTAAATTTGGTGCTTGTTTGACAAAAATTTCCAAAAAAGTCTCAAATTTACAAGTTATTTTATGGGTAGTTATGAGGTGATCCGTCAAGCACGGGCCAAAAAAGCAAAACCCCATGCATTTTGTACGGACTTATTTGAACTGTGCTACCACAAAACAAATGCTTACAGAACTACATCAAATTTGGCAGGTAGCTAGATCTTGAGCTAGAAAGTGTGCTTTTGGTGATGAGTTGTGTAAATCTGTTTAGTACTTTTTTTTAGATATTTGTATATCTTGATGGTTGGGTTCATGGACTCTAATAAGAGTTCCTCAAACTCAATTTAAAAAAAATACAGCATTCTGATTGGCCCAGGAGCTTTTTTCCCTTGGGCCAATTAGCTCCTATAGGAGACACTCTCCCGCAGGAGTGAGCGCTCTGATTGACTGCCTGCAATATAAATAAAAAATATTGCAGACAGACATTACAGTACTCAGGGACTTAGTTTACTGTCCTGAGTTTCATTTTAAAAAATAACATAGGAGCAAGTTATGGATAGCCTTCCCCACCTATGACCTGTGGGGGGTCCCAGAGGGACAGCCCTGGGTCAAAATATTTTTTGAGGTGTTTCAAAAAGTGCCCTAATCCTGCAGGAGTCCAGGAAACTCCTGAGGGGTTGCGATGTTTTTTCAAAAGAATTGCAGTCAAGGAATCTCCTGAAAATGGAACAGGTGGGGGCACAAAACCCCCTCCCTGAGGCTCATCAAGGCCCCAAGGACTGAATCCCCTGGGGTGGAGATTTAAACATTAGGAAAGGGGCCTGTAGTGATGTTTACATCATATTTCATTAGATAGTTAGGTGGCTCCTTTAATGTTTCATTAGAACTATTCCATGTCAATTTTAGAATGTATTTATGTCATAGAGAATGTATTCAGAGTGCAAGCCATTACAGGGTTCTCCTTCAAGCTGGCAGCACCTTATTTATATGTACTACTTGAGTTGTGAATAAAAGAAGAATTATCCTAATCTGCTTCCTGGTGATTCACTACAAATTTGGCGACGAGGGTGGGATTCCAAACAGGAGGAGGATGTGTAGTGATGTTTACATCATATTTCATTAGATAGTTAGGTGGCTCCTTTAATGTTTCATTAGAACTATTCCATGTCAATTTTAGAACTAATGACAAATTTGTTTGGGCATGTAAAAGGGGTAATTTTTTTCCAGGACGATATTTTGATAATGGGGAAAGATAAAGATCACCATGACAATCTCCTAAGAAAAGTTCTTAATATACTAGCTGATAATGGTTTAGTTGGGGAACTCAGTAAGTGTAAATTTTCGCAAAATTCTGTTACTTATTTAGGTCATGAAATCTGTGATGGAGGTATAAAACCTAAAACAATGTTGGTGGAAGCTATAGTAAACTCTCCTGAACCTAAGTCCAAGGACGAACTTAGATCATTTCTCGGTCTAGCTGAGTTCTACTCTAAGTTTGTCAATCAATTTTCACAGAAAACTTTTCACATGCGGGTGCTCATGAAGAACAAATCACCTTTTGTTTGGGATGAAAAATGCAAAGCTGCATTTAAGGAAATCAAATATGCAATAGTTAATGCACCAATGTTACAAGGTTTTGATCCCTCTGCTAAAACATATTTGACCACTGATGCTAGCGGTGTGGGTTTAGGTCGTGTTCTCTCACAGATTTCTGAACAGGGTGTTGAAGTCGTTATTGCTTTCGCTTCACGCTCTCTGTCACCTTGTGAGGAAAAATACTCGGTGATTGAGCGCGAAACTCTTGCTGTGGTATGGTCTATGGAGCACTTTCGTAAATTTATTTGGGGCAAACAATTTATTTTGCGTTCAGATCATAAACCCCTGACTAAACTTCTCACCACCGAGGGTTTGTACAGAGCTTCAGCCAGGATTGCTCGTTTATCCATGAGACTTCAAGACTTTATGTACACTATACAATATGTACCAAGTGTAAAAAACGTGGTAGCTGATTTTTTAAGTAGGTTACCCTTGCCCATGAAGGAAGTTGATGAGAACTCATGGAATGATTGTTGTATTGCTGGAATTTTTTCTGATCCTCATGGTTTATCAAAAGATGAGTGGAATTCAGCATCTGTCAAAGATGGAGTACTGGATACAATTAAGGGAAAAATCAACCTAGGTTGGTTTGCTTTAGCAAAGTCTGACACCCATTTGAAGCCATTTTGGGAGGTCAAGCATGAACTCAGTGTAGATGGTGATTTCCTATGTCGTGGCGACAAACTTATTCCACCGTCTGGTGTACGTCAGAAAATTATTTCCTTAGGACATGAGGGACATCCTGGAATATCCAGAACTAAAAGAATTATAAAAGCTTTGTACTGGTGGCCCGGTATTGACTTGGAGATAGAAAGGTGTGTGCGTGAGTGTGTGCAATGTGAATGTTCGGATAAAAGCCAAAAAACTCTCAATCCTCCAATGTCCTCACTTAAGTGTCCCAAGTTGCCATGGGAGGAACTAGCTTTAGATATTATGGGACCTATCATATGGCAAGATGATTCCATCAAATTCATTTTAGTATTAGTAGATCTGTTTTCTAGATGGATTGAATTGAAAGTCGTAGATAAAGTAAACACTGACACAGTCATAGCATTTCTAGATGAATGTTTCATTAGAGAAGGTCTGCCTGCGTCCATTCTAACGGACAATGGTGTTCAGTTCAAGTCTGATACCATGAAAGTCTTTATGGAATCCTCAGGTATCAAGCAGAGATTTTCTGCAGTTTATCACCCTCAAGGCAATTCAGTTGTTGAAAGGGTTAACAGAGTCATTAAAGGTACCTTACAACTGGCCAACAAGAATAGGAAAAATTGGTTCGTTGAACTTAACAAGATGTTGTGGTCATACAGAATCACAGTCCATGAAACTTGTGGTGAAAGTCTGTTTGGTCTTATGAGAGGCAGGTTTCCTTATTCCAAGTTGAACCCTACGTGGATGGGCAGAAGCAAAGCATATGTTTGGAATCCTGTCTGTGTCAGTGATAACATCTGCAAATCTCAAGACAAAAACAAATTGTATTATGACAAAAAGCGTGGCACCAGGGATACACATGTTGAGGTTGGTCAATTAGTTAGAGTTAAGTCTTAAAAAAAAACTGGTAAGTCACAACCTCGTTTTTCAGATCCAAAAACCATTACTAAAGTGATGCGCAACACTGTTTTGTTGGATGATGGTTCCATTCATCATATGAGTAAAATTGCTTTTGCTAGAGGATCTGACTTCTCCAAAAATGAGGAAAGGGATGTGGGTGATGTTGGTGATTTTTGGTGGTTGACTCCTGTTGAATCTTCTGATTCCAATACAAATTCTTTTGACAATGACAATAATGTTTGCCAATCTTTAATTCCTCTGGTTGGGTCTGAGTGGTTATCTGAAGAGTCTGAGAATGGAAATGAAGAACCATGTTCTTCATCTTCGTCATCTCTTCCTTCTGTACCCAAAGATGTTAGCTATGATTCATCTCAGATTTCATGTGAAACCAAGTCATCTGTTTCAGAAAATGTGCAATCTAAGGCATGTACCAGAAGTGGCAGAAATGTTGTTGTTCCCAAATTCCTAGATGATTTTGTGTGTGAATAATTTTCTGTTTTTTTTCTTTTTATTTTAAGGAGGAGGATGTGTAGTGATGTTTACATCATATTTCATTAGATAGTTAGGTGGCTCCTTTAATGTTTCATTAGAACTATTCCATGTCAATTTTAGAATGTATTTATGTCATAGAGAATGTATTCAGAGTGCAAGCCATTACAGGGTTCTCCTTCAAGCTGGCAGCACCTTATTTATATGTACTACTTGAGTTGTGAATAAAAGAAGAATTATCCTAATCTGCTTCCTGGTGATTCACTACAGGGCCCCAGCCAGGGCAGGGCACGGCAGTTTGAGCAGGGAAAGCAAATTTGCTCCCACCCAGTGGCAGCTTTGAAAATGTTCCTGCCTGGCGAGTGCAGGCATTTGTTTTCCTGCCTACGTTCTTGCAGGCAGGAAAACTCAAATTGCTCCTGTCAGATGGGAGCCAGCAGAAATAGCTGTCCCATTGGGTAGGAGCAAAACCGGCTCCTGCAGCACCTTGGAAGGGTGCCTGTGAGGAACCAGTGGGGCCGAATGAGCCCTGAGGCTCACCATATGGCCCCAACATACTATTTAGTGGATGCCCAGGTGAGCACATGAGGCTCCAGAAGATGGAGTCAAATGGGCCACTATAGGCTGAGCGAGGCAATTCAGCTTCCCCAGTCCCTTTTTAAAAACAGAAAGCACTGGGGGATGGGGTCCCTGGGGCTCATAGTGGCTTGAGGAGGACGCCCACATGCCCCCGTCCCTTAATAAAAAATGGAGGTCCAGGGCACGGGGTACCCAGGGCCCATGGTGGCTGAGGGATGTGGTCCTCTTTAAACACATGCTTTGTGCTTGGGGTGAGAGGGTCCCTTGGGCTGTAATGGCATTGGGAGGGAGGGTGCATGCCCACTTCCCATATAAATAAAGACCCTAGAGGGTCAGGGAGGAGGGCCACATGCTCCCCTCCATTATAAAAATAAAGGGGTCCTGATGACGGGGTCTCTGGGGCCTGTAGTGGCTTTGGGGAGTAGACTGTGTGCCTTCCTCCCCTTACTAAACAAATACAGCCTTGGGTATGGGGTTCACTGGGCCGTGCAATGGTTCAGGGAGAAGGGTGCTCACCCCACTCCCCTTTTTTTGGATAAATCAGCACTAGGGGATGGGGTCTGCCTCAATACAGTCAGACCCTGTAGCCAATCTTACACCATTTATGGCCTTGAGAGGGGCTGCGTGTCTATGAGGGTTTGGTTACAGGCCTTGCTGCAGTGCAGGCCTTGTGGCCAATCCAAAGCTCCTCAGCCAGGACCTGCAGCAAACTCCATACTGTGCACAGCCTTTGATCATTGCTGCCATGGGGTTGCTTGCTCTAATCTTGCTAACTGCCTACTACATTTTAGCGTTCTCACTATCTTTTGAAACATTTAAAACGTTTCTATGTCATTTTAATGCTTGCTCCGGCCGAATTCAGCAATTGATTCGCCTAATTTCACATTTGCCCCCTTAACCCGCAATTGCAATCACCTAGCTTAGCCCCTGTGTTGGGAGGACCAATTAGGACAGTCTGCTGTACCCTAACTAACGTTCAATCTTTTTTTTGTTGCGTATTTATATATCGCGAACTCGACCTGAAGGTACTTGAGCGCTTTACATGAGCACCGTATTTACAGTACACATTCAGGCACAGGGAGATTAAGTCATTTTCCCAGAATCACAGGATGTGGACGGGACCTCGAGACTCGAACCCTGGTTTCCAGCACCAAAGTCGGCAGTCTAGCCGACGGATCACATCCTCTCCTATCTTTATGTAAGCACACTTCTGAGTTTGCCATTTTTCTGGATGCCCCTGTTGTCGATTTAGAATTTATAACCAAGACCTGGGCTGATGCCTCATCAGGGCCAGACCTAGCCACTGCTGTTCCAACAGGTTCACCATCTTTGAACAAGAACAGGTTGAAAAAAGGGTGGTGGTCTAGCTATAATATATCGAAGTAGTTGGAAAGGGACATTTCTTACTCAAAATAACACGACAACCTTAGAATCCTTAGTTTTTAAGATTTCAATAAATAACCAATACTCTTTCGATGGACTATTAATTTATAGACCTCCTGGCCCCAGAGCAGATTTCTAAATGTTGTTAGCCAGTCCCTGAATGTGATTTATCAGTTGTCTGACTTTACACTTCTAAGTAACTTCAACCTACTCCTTGAGCACCCCTAGATAGGGATGGGGGTAAATTTTATAGATGCAATGAATAGCCTAGGGCTTACACAACGGGTTACGGGCAACACCCACTCAGCAGGTCACTTGTTGGATGGAGTATTCTCTAATAACTATCTCCTACAATGACTTCCTTCTATCCCATTGACTTGGTCTGATCATAAAGCTATAATGTTCTCTCTTTCTCTTTATCAATTCGGCCCAGAGAATTTGAGAGATATATGTCCCACATGGTTCTGCCCTTGGTACCAAATTTCAATAGATGCCCTAGAAAGTTCTTTGACCCAGAATCCCCCAGAGGTCAATAGTGACCCTAATATGGTGGCAGCCGCATTCAATCTGTGGCTTCATAGTTCGATTGATAATGTATTACCAGAAAAAAATAACTACCAATCGTAGAGCTAGGTGTTCTGAACCCTGGTATTCTGACCACCTTAAGCATTAAAAACAAAAATGCTGCTGCCTCAAAAGGAGATTACATCACTGATTACATCCGAAATGACATCATTGATGACAACACTGCATGAAGAGGGAGAGGGCGCAAATTATATGTACTATAGTTATATAACTGGTGAATTTCAATGTTTTTCAGTTTAAAAGGCAGGCCTATCGGCTCTATGATAGGGTGAGTACATTAGCATATAGAAGGCAGACCTATTTGATTTGTCAAAAAGTCACCACAATAATTTATCAATAACTATAAACCAATGCATCAAATAGTAATACATGCATATCATTGCTCGTTAATAGTGCCAAATGTTTTTAACATAATGCATTTTTGTTCAAATCACAATAAACATGTCTTTGAGTCTTTCTTTACACTCTCCAGGCCACAAAACACAGCCATTGGATAAACCACAAGGGAGAACCCACACTCCAGTTGAAGGGCATACAGCCCCGGATAACATGATGGTCTCCTGGGGTCATTCATTCAATGAATGTTTTCTTTTAAATGTTCCTAGATGGACTGCTCTTCTCTCTGTAGCCACCCTCAATATTTTAAAAAAGATGGATTTGTGGTGCACCTGCCCCTTCTTAGGGCATCATACGAGGCACCAGAAAAATACATTAAAATCCTTCTCAGTGAATATGAAATGTGCCGCTACTCTGCTCATTTCACAATCCTGCTATGTGTTATTTTTTTTAATAGTTTTGATGGTGCCGTTTCCATCAACCCTATAACCAATGGTGAAAGCTGCAGGGGGAGGCCCATGGACACCAGCTCCCCATCCAGTACCCTCCTGGGTGCCATCAGGAACCATCAATCCTCTGTGAATTACCCCGGAACACCCACAACATTCGCAGCAGTTGAGGGCTATTGGGGATTGTCCATGACCCCAACAGCTTCCCACCAGCACCCGTGCTGCCTGACGGGGGGAGTCGGCTGCACTAGATCGCTCCCACCCAACGAGAGCAGCATTTGCCTCTGCCAGGCTCGAGTAATCCTATGTTCCCTGGGAAGCAGGTCTGCCTGGAGACACACACGGGTGCATCAGTAGCCATCCTGGAATCAATTTCTCCTAAAACAACCCATTCCGAAATTGTTGGCAAGCGTTCGCATGTCACTCCATCAAGCATTGCCACAGAGAAAAATTGACACATTTTAAAGCTGGGACCTATTGACTTTGCCAATGTTTGCATTGTGTCTTGCTTATGAGTTCGGTGTCACTTCTTTTTGACGGGAAAGCGCTTCGTTCGATCTTTGCAGAACTGTGAATTATAAATGTTTCTAGTGCTGGTGTGAAATTAGCATTCTCACAAACACGAATCAAACACTTTACAGTGTTGCAAAAGAAACTAGTCTCAGAAGCTGTAGGAAAGGTATGCGTACCGGGTCTATTTAAGCTTAGAAAACCAGTGAAGACGTGTTTTTTTCTGCTACAATTTATATGCAATTACATTAATTCTGTCTGAGCGGTTGCCATGGCAGTTTGTGAGCTTATATAATGATCAACTTGCAAATCAATTTGAGAAATATTGTACTTTTCTGGGTTCCTTTTTCCATGTTCTGGCATTACAGCATTTTATAAAGTAATGTAATGTCATGTTAAGCATGGACGTTCTTTTGAAAAATATATATTTTTAATTAACACAGGAAAAGCATAGCCCCTGGAGGCAGATTTGGCCAAAAATATGAGTCAAGAGACGTTTTGCATATATGGAGGAAAGCGCATATTTGCAGGTGTTTTACAGGTATTTGTCTTTATATTGTATTGATGCACTATCAGTTAGGTTTAGCTGTACCCCTTTTCAAACGTGCCTACTTGGTATCTTCCTCGAGTTCCACAACCAAATGTCAAAGTCTCAAGATTTCGAGCAGGAACGATGTAAGAAGAGTTCTTAACTCAACAACAATTCTTCATCACACTTTTCAGATACCAAGGATCGAAACAGTACTAACAAAAGCACCTTGAAGAATGTAGAAACATTACGTCCTTGTGAAGTTTCGTCAGACAGTACAGTTTCTCAGGCAATCCACTACATTGTAGGCTCATCCAGATATCCTATGTCCTGAAATACACTCTGTTTTGGGAACACAGTATAACATCTGTGACTGCAAAAGTATCAAATGATGGATGGAAAGCTGAACAATGCAAATATTCACCCGTCACAAATATTTGGGTTTAATGAGTTGTTCTTTTGCTCACACTCTACCCCAGTTTGGACCCAGCCATATGAAAATCAGTCTTCGCCCGGCTCCTCATGGCAACAGCCCAGCCTGAACTGCCAAGACAGGTCCTCCCTGGACTGGAAACAAGCATCCTGGGACCGGTTTCAAGGCATCTCCCTTCATCAGCCAGGCAAGCTTGAATTCAGTGGAGCAGTAAGCGACAGAGCAGTTTATTATGGATTGAGCTAAAGAGCTGGGGTATCTCACAGTCCTACTTAAAGCAATAGTTTTCATGTACTAAGATAATTGGGTGCGAGTTTAGTTGGGAGATGACCAGAAACTGACCAGTCATATACAAATTAATTAAGGCCTGAAACAAGGTTGTGTCTTGGTCTGGATTCTATGTAGCATATATGGGCATAGCATTAATGAAAAACACCTAGTCTTGGCATACAAATGGCTCGAATTATACAGAATGCAAATGACCTGTTTATTCTTGATCAAACTAAAATTGGAATGAAACGCAGTTTGGACAAACTGCATAAGTACTATTCAGAAAACAAATTGCATGTGAATGTAGGCAAAACCAAGGTGATGGTACTTGGAAAACTAAAGAACAAACTAACTCAGTATTGCAACTTTGCCAGTTAAAAATAGGATACTCTGCAACATATTATTATTTGGCAGTATGGTTTTAGCCACTGGTACGTCGATTATTTAATGGAACTACATAAAAATAAGGGCCAGTAATCGAGCATTCGCGCTAGGTACACCTAATTCTCAGGTATATAGTGCGTCAGCCGAAGCAATACTTAGAGACATTAAAGCTAAACTCATTCTAACAGTTTCTTATGGTTATCTGGCCTTACCATCCAAACTCTCTCAGCTTCTGCCAAAATCCAGTGTAAAATATACAGGTGTAATTTTTTGCTTACCACAATATGCTGTTCATGCGCAACTATGACTAGTGAGTAAATACTTTATTATTCGAATAATAAAGAATCATTACAATCAGCAATCATCCGTGCGTTCATTCATACAGTCAGTTAAAAGAAGGAGAATATTTATGACCCACTTGATTATGAGAGATTATTTGTCACAGGATAAGGCATTGGGTACACCCTGGCTAAAATACTTGAAATCGAACTTCTCGAGGCTTGGCCGCCTGGATTTGTTCGAGCATCCGAGTGGGATTGTGAAGGGTGATGTGGATGCAGTTAAGCGAGCCTTCTTTTTGGACAGAAAGCTTAAAAGGGAAGGCAAGGAGCTCCTGAAATCAAGTGTAAGAAGATTTACTATGTTAAAAACAGGAGATGTGATGGAGCCCTATTTGATGGGATCGCTGTCTTCTCATGAAAAGTTCCTGCAAACGAGGTTTAGATGTAATATTTTTCACTATTTGCTGTTCAGACCTAAAAATGCTGCTCATTTTAAACCTGCAGCTCCCTGTGGCTGCGACGGTGTGTCTCCACAGGATATGTTGCATTTTATATTTTTATGTAAATGTTATGAATACCCCCGCAAACGCTATTTGGTAGACCTTTTAAAGAAACTTAATTTTAATCGTATCAGACCAGCTTTATTGTATCTGCAACTTTTGCACAGTGACAGTATCCTTCAAGTTACTGAATTTTTAAAATTGTCAATTAGGATGAGAAATTGTTTGGACCAATGATGGAAACTATGTTAATCTGAATATATTTTCTAATGAACTGGTTATGTATGAAAATTTGTTGTACCCTGCACTTTGCACTTTCTGATCAAGTCTTAGAATTATTGAGTGTCTCAATGTTTTAAATTGTCGATAATGTTAATGTACTTTTATGGTTTGAATCAAAACCGAATAAAGCCTTTTGACTTGACTTGACTTGACAGGTAAAAGAAGGAGAATATTTATAAATAAATAAATAAAATGAAGGAACACACTAAAATGTCATCGATTTCGATATCCGTGCCACTTTGATATGCATGATTTGGGGGTGTCAAGAAATACTAGAAACTTAGGGCCTCATTTATGAGAAATGACGCATCACTGTGTGAAAGCAGCGATGTGTCACTTCTCAGTGCGCACTGCTTGCGTCATGATTGATGCGTCATATTTAGAATATGACGCATCATGTCGCAAGGAGTTACAGATACGTCAGTATTTCTGACGTATCTGTAGGCGCAAAAGTGACACATTGCAAGTCCCATGTTGTTAGTGCCTGCGTCAGTCTTACGCCTGCCATGAAGCAGGCGTAAGATTTTGACGCATTAGCGGACAAGAAATGGCGCAGTGAAATCTTATAGATTTCACTGCGTCACTTCCATGACCCTTTCTTGCGTCAAAACGCCCCCCTTGCATACATTATACCTGGCGCAGGTATAATGTGGCGCAGGGGTTTACAAAGTGACGCATCTACCTAGATGCGTCACTTTGTAAATATGGCGCAACAAGGCGCATTTTTTACGCCACTGGTGCGTCACAAAAAGAGTTGCACCGGTGGCGTAAAAGTGACGCACAGCCTCATAAATGAGGCCCTAAGTACCTTAGTTTGATCTCGGTTGGGGGACAATAATAAACAATTGAGCTTCAATTTGATTACTGGTGAGAGAGGACAAACGACATTTTAGAATAATCATACTAGTAGTTCGCCTTGCTTTGCCTGAACTATGACTAGAATTTGGTCTTCTAAAACAGGACTTGGAATGTGAGACAGGTCTCATTACATATTACCATCAATTTATGAATGCACAAACAGATACACTCAAGTGGATAATTTAAGATGTCTTTAATCAAAAGAGTAATCCCTGGTCGAGTTATCGCAAGCTTTGCAATTAAAGATCTAAAATCTCGTCTCAGATTCCTGTTTAAGCACTATACCACATGCGTCATTGAAAACTATGCTAAAAAAGCAAGCGCAAACCTAATCTAGGGAAGAGGATTTAATTCGAATACAGACTGTGCTACGATTCGAACCGATCTGTAAATCATATGAAACTGATCAGATGCAGCAGTCCCTTAAAAAAGTCACTGAGCAGACAATGTAGAAGTCACATTTTGCACGCAAAGTTTATTGTCTTACCCATTAGTGAGTACAGAGCGACATGGAAAAGAAACACAAACGGTCAACAAGGGCTGTAGGCTTTGCAACTACGGGAGAGAATCGATTGCACATTACTTTGCAGCTGCCCAGATGTCCTACCTGAACACCACACTTTACATAGGCCATTGTTTTTTAAAAACGGTATTGCAACATGCAGAAGTGCATAAGCATTTTATTTTACTACTTTCAATCCTATTTAAGTTGCACGGTTCGGAACATTTATTAAAGCTATAAACAATAAAATGAAACCCGCATCACCTTATACAGTTTCAGAACGACGGAATAGCGAGACACATTGCTATAATTAATTAGCAGACATGTATTCGCAATTTAAAGAACTGTTGTAGATTATTGGAATCACAGTGTTTTTGTAACTAATGAAATAGTTAAAAAATGTTAAATGTAAACGTAACTATTTTAGCATTGGACAAATTGTATGGTGTTTATTTATTGTAACAATTTTAAATAATCGAGTCAATAAAATACATCCAATCATTATTCAGGTTTGGGTTATAGTGACTGGCTCCTTCAATTTATAAACTATCCCAGCGCACAAAGCCCTATGCTGCTATCTCCTGTGAGTGATGTAATATCCTCACTCGCATAGGTTGTGCCCTCAAGTTAGGCTCAGATTAGTTGTCTTCTCTATAAGTAATATGATATGCATTGATGTTGATATCTAGAACAGTTGTATTGTCTAGGTGATGTGGCAGTGACTCACAGGTGACATCTGAAGTGGTCGCCTCATATTAAGGATATGATAAGTAACCTCATGCAAACAGTCACTAGAGGGTGTTATCTCTGAGTAAATTCCTATCTTACTACATTTTGGTAGTAAGTAAAAAAACTTGTAGAGAGCACAAATGCCGAGGCGTTTTGGCGCTGGGAGTGGCGAGAAAACGAGTAAAGAATCAGGTGAGAAAGCTTCATTCCTTTAATGAATATATCCAGGTCCTGAGCTTTTTCCTAAACAGGGGTTTGATAGGTTGTAGCCTAATCATGACCAGCAGTTCATTCCAGAGCTTGGATGCTGGGTAGGAATGGCTTCTACCTCCCCATCCATCCATTTGGATTTTGGGGACCTGGACCAGACCTTTATTTGCATATCTAAGATTACGCCGTGGGGAGTGCCAATGAAAAGGTTTCTGTAGGTCCAACAACGCTCCACCATGCAAAGCTTTATGCATCAGGCATAACGCCTTGAATTTAATGCGCTGCTTGACTGGAAGCCAAAGAAGCTTCCTAAAGCTGCTAGAAATATGGTGGTATTTCAGAATATTGAGTGGCATGTGTGCTGTGGTATTTTGCAGGAAGTGAAGTTTTAGCAGTTGGCGTATGTCTATGCCCAAAAAAAGTGCATTACAGTAGTTGATTCGTGAAAGAATGAATGCAACTACAACAGATTTTCTGAGGTCTAAGAGAATAAAAGGCACACCTTTGCACAAGGTTTTTAGTAGGAAAAAGCAGGATATTAAAAAGTTGATCTGTCCTGCAAAGTTTAGTTGGTCATCTAACAAGAATCCTAAATTCCTAGCTTTTACTGAGGGGTTCAGGTAGTAACCTGCTTCTGCTGGCCACCAGGACTAGTTCCAGAGTGGTGGCCCATTCCAAACTCCACAACCTCCATTTTGTCTGTGTTTAATTTGAGGTGGTTCTGATGCATTAACTCCATAATGTGCTTCAGGCAGCTGTGTATTCTCTCAGCCACAGTTTCCGCACTTGAAGAAATACAGATAACATTTGTTGTGCATACAATACCAGCGAGAAACCATGAGCCCTACCCAGCTTGGACAGAGGGGTAACATAGATGTTGAATAAGGTTGGAGACAATTCTGAGCCTTGGGGCACTATGCAGAGGAGGGAAATCTCTCTGATTTAAAATTGTCCCAACACACATCTGTTCATCGCAGTGAGGAATGAGGTGAGAAGGATTAGGTCTGCCCCTTTGATTCATATTGCCTTCAGCCGCGTTAATACCAGATGATTAACAGTATCAAACCCTGCTGAAAGTTAATGTAGGATTAGGATGGCTCCTCCTTCCCCCTCCAGCTGTCTGAGTATTTCCTCTGTGGCCATGATTAGAGCTAATTCAGTGGAGTACCGTGGTCTGAAGCCATGTTGGGTGGGATCTAGAAGGTCAATGGCGTTGAGATATGCAGTTAGGTCTTGGTTGATGGATTTTTCTCAGATTTTGGCCGCAAGCGTAAGCAGGATATAGGCCAATAGTTTTTCACCTCGGAAGGGTGAAGAGAAGGTTTCTTTAAAATCCGTCTAATACAGGCTTTCTTCCAGGAGGTGGGGAAGGTTCCTGATCTGATGTCATTATTCAGAATTCGGGCTAGTTGAGTACCAATCTTATTCGAGGCCAGATGAATTATAGCGGAGGGAAAGGGGTCTGCGGAGGACCCAGATTTCGAGGATAATGGCACATAGTTTACTTTGTCCACTGTTAAAGGTGTGAAACTATTCAACTGGCCCGCAATCATCCTCTGTTCTCTGTCGGTGGTAAAAGGGACTTGATAGGGGCAGGAACTTCCCTGCAAGTTTGTCATAGACCGTTTGAACTTTGGTCTGAAAGAACTTGTCCTCTTTATCACAGAGAGCTTGATCTGGTGCAAATAAATTCTCCTGTTGCAGTTTGGCCAAAGTGGTGACGGTCTTAAAAAGCGCTCTCAAAGAGTTTTTAGCAACCTCGATTCTGCTTGTGAAGTAATACATTTTAGAGCTTTTAATGGCTTGCTTATATCCAGTTCGTGCTAGTTTGTAGGAAAAGTTTACCCTGCTCACTATAGTCTGCCCTCCATGCACGCTCTAAGCATCTACACTTAGATTTAATAAGTTTAGGATCTGAGGGGGGCTGGGTCTTTATTTCTCCACTAGCAGCCCGTCCTGACGTTGTCCGGGTATGAAGTAGAATGTGTGTAATGTGTGTATTTGGCAAGGGCAATTTATTTTAAAATGTCGCGGTAGACAACATTTTTTGTTTCATTAGAATAGGGATGGCGAAAGGCAAGCTGCAGCCTTAGTTGATGTTAGCAGGCGCTTGTAATTGGTGTAGTGATCTGCCGCCTGAGCCCGGCTACAGCCCTGGTTGATGTTAGCAGGTGCGTGTAATGTCGTTGAATGAGAGAGTTATCAGCCGCGGGTAAATCCGTTTAATGAGAGAGTTCAGTGACAGCGAGTAGGAGAGGCTGCAGTAATTGTCCCCGCAGACACGCTCATTTGCGTGTTTCCCCGCTTGAGGCCCAGCTGCAGCCCTGGTTGATGTTATCAGACGTGTGTAATTAGTGTACTGATCCGCCGCCTGAGCCCGGCAAGAGCCCTGGTTGATGGTAGAAGGCGCGTCTAATTTCGCTGAATGAGAGAGTTCAGTAACAGCGCGCAGGAGAGGCTGCAGTAATGTTTCTTACCAGGCCTCCAGCTGAACGCGTTTGTAATGCCCCTAGCACACGGCCACAGCAGACAATCTTCTGATTAATGTACGACCCACATGGCATGAAGGGCGGATCGTAGCACACGTCCCCACCGTTTCTCACGCCCCCAGGGTGCCCCTTGATGCGGCGCAATTGCGTTCACATGGCATGAAGGCCGGACACATGCCCCCAGCGTTTCTCACTCTCCCAGCGTGCCCCTTGAAGCTGCACAGCAACGTAATTGGCGCTTGTATGTACGACTCACATGGCATGAAGGGCGGACACACGCCCCCAGCGTTTGTCACGCCCCCAGCGTTTGTCATGTCCTCAGCACACACCCACAGCCCACAATGTGATGTCCGTACCACACCCCCCAGCGTTAGTCACGCCCCCAGCCAACGCCCACAGCACAACACAGACACGCCCACAAGGGACTACTTTGCTGGCACGGTTCTTGTACCTTTTAAATGTATATGGTGTCCTACGGTACAATTGTATGTCTTGCGCTGTATGATTGTGATGAAAAAATGTATATGGAGGCCGTCTGCATAGCCTATGTCTTTCTGCTGCAACTGCCCTTTCCAACACTGTATTGGGTGTTGTGATTGGTGCTGTGGTTACTGAGATTACCCACCTCAAAGGTTTGGGTTCTCTCTTTATAATATTAGTATGGATTGTTTATTTATTCTTTTCTGGGGCCAACTGATCCATAGCTGATCTAACCAGCCATAAAAGTTATCAGCAGCCTTGTTGTAGTCTGGCACTAGCAAGGGAGGACGTTTTTCAAGTGTCTCTACTAGATCCTCTTTCATGATTTTGTGCCATGGTCTGAATTTCACAAGGGGCAGGTTCTATGACTTTGACATATGATTCGCCAATTAGGAGAGTTTGAAGAAAATAGCTTTGTGGTCAGTCCATTTTAGGGGCAGAAGTTTGTTCAATATAATATTAGAAGTGCTGGTAAAAATACCATCAAGATTATGATGGGCATTATGATTGGGCTCTGAAACGATCCGGGTTTGACGTCTGCAACATGCATTCAAAGGAGGTGGCTCTGCAGACTTCAGTAGTTAAGTCTGGTGAATTGTTATCCCTCTTAGCAGGGTGAAGACAGAAGTTGTAGAAGGAGTGTTTATGACCGCAAATGAGAAGTTGCAAGAAGTGCACTTATATTGGAGATAATGCCTTTCCCTAACCCAAGTAGTAGCATTGCAGCGCTTACCCGTATTATATGCCACTAGCTGTGCTCTAGAGTATATCTGGCAGGAAAACAGAGCAGGGTCCTGGCGCATGGTGCATTTCGGATGCTGACGGGTGCTGATGCGCAGCATGCTGGTGTTATAGCCTTCCAGCTTCAAAAACTAGCACGCCGATCTTGTTATGGGCGGACCCGCTCTTACATATGGGCACCTCAGGTCGCAGGGGAGAAAACGCCCAGGCAGTCTGTAGGACTGCTGATCTATCAGGTAAATTGCAATGTGCAACATGAGGAGTTAAAAGAAATGCCCTCCGCAGTAACGCAGGACTGTGACGTGTGGCATGCAACGTGCGATTTTTGTGGCGGAGGCAGCAGCCCGACCTCAGAGCCCAGAGCAATACCGACCAACCGAGGCACAGGCAGGGACGATTGCGGTGCGTGTAACCAGCGGGAGGTCAGTAGGGGATTGACCCCGAGAGGGATGTATGACGTTACAACGCATACTTTTACAACGACTACCATTACAACGAATTTTTTACAACGCAAAAACTTTTACAACGCATACCATTACAACGCAAGATTTTACAACGCAAGTACCTTTACAACGCATACCATTACAACGTAAATATTGGTAAGTATATAATATTTTTTTAATATAAATTATTGTAAATTATTAAAATATAATTACATTGTATTTAATTGTATTTAATTAATTTAATTTAAATATAATTTAAATTTATTTTTACAAATTAATCCTGTACCCCAAAAACCCAAAACTGACCCTGAACCCTAAAAATATTTTTTTTAATTTAAATTATTAAAATATAATTAATTTTTATTTAATTACATTTAATTAATTTAATTTAAATATAATTTTATTTTATTTTTACAAATTAACCCTGAACCCCAAAAACCCAAAACTGTCCCTGAACCCTAAAAATACCCCTTTACCCAAAAACTAAAAACTGACCCTGAACCCTAAAAATACCCCTTTACCCAAAAACTGAAAACTGACCCTGAACCCTAAAAATACCCCTTTACCCAAAAACTGAAAACTGACCTTGAACCCTAAAAATACCCCTTTACCCAAAAACTGAAAACTGACCCTGAACCCTAAAAATACCCCTTTACCCAAAAACTGAAAACTGACCCTGAACCCTAAAAATACCCCTTTACCCAAAAACTGAAAACTGACCCTGAACCCTAAAAATACCCCTTTACCCAAAAACTGAAAACTGACCCTGAACCCTAAAAATACCCCTTTACCCAAAAACTGAAAACTGACCCTGAACCCTAAAAATACCCCTTTACCCAAAAACTGAAAACTGACCCTGAACCCTAAAAATACCCCTTTACCCAAAAACTGAAAACTGACCCTGAACCCTAAAAATACCCCTTTACCCAAAAACCCAAACATATAATATTTTAAAAATATTTATATACTTACCAATACTTACGTTGTAATGGTATGCGTTGTAAAGGTACTTGCGTTGTAAAATCCTGCGTTGTAATGGTATGCGTTGTAAAAGTTTTTGCGTTGTAAAAGTTTCGTTGTAATGGTAGTTCGTTGTAAAAGTTGCGTTGTAATGGTTGTTTCCCCCCCGAGAGTGCAGCATATGGCGCTGGCCTAGCTGTTTTGATAATGAGTTCCACAGTGCTCCACGGCGGAAACGGCAAAACATCTCACAACTTATTAACCCAGTGGGTGAGCAGGCAGGTGAGCAGGCGGTGGCTAGAGCCATGGCCCCTTCTGTTTGCGCAGAGGCGGCTGGTGTTAGGCCAGTGCAGCTTGTGTGTCCAGATCGGTCCACACTCGCTCCCCGTGAATATCTGCTTGTTTTTTTCTATATAATTTTTACTGTCTGCTCGACCTCCCTCAGCCTCCCTCAAGCCTCCATCAGCCTTTTATTTCCTGTAACTGACAGTTCATGGAGCTAGTCTGACCGTATATGTACCCCTGAACCCCTAGTAGGGTGCTGTGGGCATCGAAGTGTTGGAGCCACTGTGGGCGTCATTGACGGGTTTGAAGCCCGGTTTGTCTTCCCCTTTTATTTGACTTAACGGGTTGTGGCTGTGGCTAACCATAATTTCCCAATATTTCCCTCACGCTCTGCATTTAACTGCACAGTACAAGTGACACAGAATTCCCATGCTATCACTCCATCCCGAGGAGCCTTAGAACTTGAAATATCCGGGCAATTGGTCTAACCCAGGAAAAAAAAAATCTTTAAAGCCTCAAAAGGTTCGCCCACAATAATCTGCAGCTCTTTAAGATCAGTTTACTGAAGCTAAGGAGTTGGTGTGGAGAGGCGGAGGAGGAAATGAAAGGGGTCTCTAAAGTGAAGGAAGTGGAGTTGAAACATACTGGCTCTTAACCTAATTGATCTAGTTGAATCCCCTTTCAATCCAGTAGTCAACGCAATGAGGTCAGGCCAGCTGTGTGGGACATTGCTGAGTCCCCAAAATAATGGAGGGAATGAAGAAGGAACTCTGCATAGCAATCTAAGTAGTCCTGCAGGAGATACTGAACCCGAGTCAGACAATTTAGCAGCACTATCTTTAACTTCTATTGAGGATGCTCAATATTCAAGAAGTCGTAGTGGGAGCAGCCAACCAACTATTACAGGATATATATATATTTTTTTACTGAAAATGCAAACAAAGACCATGGAAAAGGCACTATAGCCTGCGAATCAAGCTGCAATAACTCAAGGCTTCAGACCCAACCTGGGGTGTACGCTTGATAATAACCTATTTTTTTTCAGGGAACAAGGAAGTGAACAGTAACAGCTCACTAGCTGATAATAGTCCCTGTATGTTACCTACAGTTGACAATGTGGTCCTTCCAGCAGCAACAGCAACAATGAATGGCCCACTTTTGGTAAAGTTTCAGGTTCATGCTCCCAGTGCAAAAATAGGTGGATCACAGCAAACAAGTACATCCAGTGGGAACGGAGGTGCAATAAATCCCGATCTTTCATCATCATCTATTTTGAAGATAAAGTCAGCGACAGCTCCTAATGTAGGTACAACTTCTCGAATACATCAGGTTATTAGTCAAAATCTGAACAATTCTGTGATTAATATATCATCTAACTCTGACCACAATACAAGTGACAGGGTTATTATGTCTTCTTCACTTCAGATACCCTCCCTTGTCCTTCCCAATCAAGACATTGTCGGTGGTTGCCAAAATATGATACCTGAAGCCTCTTCAAGCACAAAGGTCTGTTGGGAGGCAATCAAAATGGATCCTTTTAGCCTAACCTTGGAAACTGGTATAATTAATAATGACCACAAGCAGACCTTGGCCCGAATAAACTTTCTATAGTGTACATGTTCACTTCTAATGGTCAAAGCAAGGGAGAGCAAGCTGACTCTCTGATTAATCCTCTCAATTCGGCAGACTTATCATTTTTAGCCAAATGTGATGAAAATATTTGGAATGGTGCTCATGCTCCTGAGGAGAAAACGGAATATGGGGTAGTCTGCTTAGCACAATGGGCACCATTACCAATGACCTTAATTACCAGTCAGTTAAATTGAACATCCATGTGAATTTATTAAACACATTGGCTCTCTATGTAGCCGGAATAGATACCAAGCTACTCAACCTATCAAGCCTGGTGGTTAAGGCACCATCTGATAAAGATAACTAACTGATCTTGTACTTGTGCTCATATGCTTAATAACATTTCAGAGCTACTAATTATAGTAAGGTCTATGGTGGCGGGGGTCAAGACAATGTCGGATAGAATTGTTGAAGACAAGGCAGGCTTAACAGAACAAGATCACGATCATTATTCAGACACTAAAGTTTTAATTGTGGGAGCCGCATGTGAAACTACGAATTCACAGGAAAAAACGGGATCAGAAGAAAATTGATAAAAAACACAAAAGGCTCTCACAGCCATAACGACCAGCAACATAACACATTCGTATCTATAAGGAAGGAGAAAGAAAATGAAAATCAATCAGCAAGGGATAAGATTATACAAAGCATCCCACAGATCCCAATGTTTCCCAAGCTACCTCTAAGCTGGTCCCAACCTCTAATACAATACAAGCAGGACTAACCAAAAGAGCAAGGAAAAGGTTAAGAAAAGCCCACAACAAAACAAAGAAACTAAAGAGAACTACAAACGTCAGCCCGCTTACTAATCCTAATACAAAGAAAATGTATCCAATTTTAAAAATTTGGGAATCTCATTGGTGCCTAACAACGGCTGAGCTAACTTCATGTCCAAATGGATTAGCTGTGTCATCTTTTGCCGTTGATGCAGCTCATGAGCCTATAATGTCACAACTAACTGAAGCATCTAACTCGCAAGTGCCAGGGCAAGGTTCGGCACAACAAGGGAGTTGTGACCAGCAGAGAGCAGTGCAAAATATGGTCAGAGGGGGACGCAGGCCAACAATGTTGCCTTACCAGAAAATATTCCGATCAACATAAAGTCTCCGGTATCTTCAGGTCCACCTGACGTGGAAGACACTGGACCAGGTGATAGGAACACTCAAGGCATGCAGTTGCAACCTGAGAAGAGTGGTAACATAAAAAAGGTAAAGTCAGTGAATAACAAGAATCCTGTTTCCTTTAAGAAATTAATATCTACTCCATGGTACATTTCAATGGGCCCTCACAATATTCTGATTCGTGGTAGTATTCTGAAATTGTTGAACTCAATCACAGAACTTAAGGACTTACTATCAGAAGACTTAGATTTGGTTGCATTCAAACAAGATCCTAATAATCCTACTAAAGATGTGTCTTTTACAGTTTTTAAAAATTCTAGAAAATAGCTCACACTTTGAGAAATGGGGCATCAAACTATGGAAATGCAACAAAAAGCATTTTACAACTTTATTGATTCCAAAGCAAATGGCAAAGATCCCTGGTACAATAAATTCCACGACAACTATAATATCTGGAGGTCGTACCAAGGTTTTAAAAGGAGCCATAGGTCCACCATTTAAACTGGCTCTGTCATCTGGGATCAAAGTTACAAGCTGCAACTCAATCAATCATTTATATTAGTGCAGGCCTCTCAGGTGGGGGGGTGATGTGGCTGCGTCGGGGGACGTCGAGTGATCCCAGGATAGAAAGCGACTATAATTCACAAACAATCTTTCTGGTATTATAAGTTGCCCACCTGCCCGATGCAAGATCCATGGTAACAGGGTCAACGGCTTACAGCCTGACAAGGCTAGTGTGGGACTTGAGAAACCAGATGGAAATATGGGAATTTTTAGAACTTGCAATTGCTAAGGCACTAACTGAGAAAAGACAAGGAAGTCAATGGTAGATATTCGGCCCTGTCTTTGTGCTTCCCGTTTGGATCGCTTTCCTTCTTCAACTACATAAAGAGGGTCCCTTACGAGGCCTAAAAGATCAGGGGCCTCATTTATGAAAAGTGACGCATCGCTGAGTGAAAACAGCGATGCGTCACTTTTCACTGTGCACTCCTTGCGACACCAATGATGCGTCATATTTAATGTATGACGCATCATGTTGCAAGGAGTTACAGATACGTCAGTATTTCTGACGTATCTGTAAGCGCAAAAGTGATGCATTGCTGGAGTGTGTCACAAAAGTGACGCAACTTCAGCAATGCACCCTTTCACATGGGGCAAGTCCCATGTGAAAGGGCCTGCGTCAGTCTTACGCCTGCTGTGAGGCAGGCGCAAGACTTTGACGCAACAGCGTCCTAAAAGTGACGCAGTGAAATCTCATAGATTTCACTGAGTCACTTCTACGACCCTTCCTTGTGTCAATACGCCCCCCTTGCATACATTATACCTGGCGCAGGTATAATGTGGCGCAGGAGTTTACAAAGTGACGCATCTACATAGATGCGTCACTTTGTAAATATGGTGCAACAAGGCACATTATTTATGCTGCTGGTGCGTCACAAAAAGTGACGCACCGGCGGCGTAAAAGTGACGCACGGCCTCATAAATGAGACCCCAGGATGGTATACAAGCAGGTTACTCCAACAAAAGCGAGAACTTAACAAAGTCATAAGAGCCACCTATAGAAAAACAAATGGAGCCCTTAAAAACTTTGGAATTTTGCAAACTTAAATGTCTGAGAAGTTCATATAAAAATGAAAAATGGAAATGCCAAACATACGTACTATGAGGGAATATGGACTAAGCTGCACTTTGCCTGCAGAACAAAATATTTGAAACAATTCTGGGGCATAATAAATAATCTTGAAAATGGTGGTAAAAGAGTGAACAGTGCTTATATCTCTGAATCATGCTGGGCGTCTATTATTTTTAACCTATACGGGGCCCCTTCAGATATAACTTTTAACAATACATGGTTCATCAAAAGCTAAGCCCGTTGAGCAGTGAAGAAGGTGGAACCCTCAGGAATGATCAGTATCACATTAAAGTAGGCCTGGGTGGTGAACTTCACTTTGTTTGCGGAGTTTGTGGAGTTTTCTACATTCCACACTCCGCGGAGCTCATGGAGTGTGGAAAACTCCGCTTCGCAATGCGCAGCAGAGTTTTCCCCCACTCGCGATCATGAATGGTAAGTTTGCAAGCGTGAACGGTAAGTTCCCGAGCGCGAGCAGCTGCTTGGGTAGAATTTCTACCAATCTGCAGGAATACCAGCACAAACTACTGTTCAAACTGCACTCCGCCACTCGTGGAACTTCACGGAGGTTTTTTGTAACTTCGCGAAGTTCCGTGTAGCAAAGTCTGTGAACTACACCCAGGCCTCCATTAAAGTCAATGCTGTGAAATTCCTAGGGGTACTTCATAAACAATCTGGAACATATTTATATAAATGATGGTAGTGACACTAAGAATAGGAAAATACAAAATGATTTATTACAATACTTATTCTTTCTTTAATTCGGCCGATTTGGCCATCAAAGATAGGCAAAATAACACTTTTGAAACAATATAAAACATCGCAAATATGCAGGAACACATGTTATACAGTATAAAATCATTTCACCTTGAGAAATAGATACTACTAGAGTGAAAACCGATAAAAGACCATACGTTTAAAATTTTGATCTTATAGTTATGTGAACAACTGCGACTTTAAAATACGGGTGCGAGTATGCCATACATTTGTTAGGAATTTAGCTAATGCAAACACTGTTGGACCCGAGACATCAGTTTTTAAAATTCTGTACATCGGGAGGTACTCCCTACAACCAAAGTTTCTGATGAGTGGTAAAAGCCAGTATTTCCTTGCGGCTTTGTAAGTAGGGCAAAACAAGACCACATGTAAATCACTTTCCTCAGCACAAATGCACGCCGGGCATTGCTTGGTAGAGGGCGGTCTTGACCAGGAGCTAGTAAAGACCCGCAGAGGCAGTGTGCCATATCTCCATTGGAGGAATAGTTTCCTGGCCAGCACGGGTGTCATACCATCCAAAACCCTCTCCAACCTGTATAGATCCTTGCTATGCATGAATGCAGATGTTAGTGACCCCTCACCCTGGCATTCCATGACCCTAGCTAGTTTCTGCTCGTGGTAAGCGTTGGCCAGGACTCTTCGTGGAATCCCTAGTGAAGCATTAGCTGGATCGGACCATAGGTCGGGGAACCCTAATCTCACACAGGACTTTTTTATATATTTTATCCATGGGATCTGTAGAGCTTTGGGGTGGATTAGAAACTCCCTCAGTTCCGCCCTGTAGGTAGAAAGTTCTTCACAACTCCATAACCTTCGCCAGAAGGCTATGGGCCTGAGACCCAGTTCATCTGCTATTGGTCTCAGTCCCAGGTCCATCCTCAAGGGGACAATCGGTGTACTAGACGGGAGTGCAACTAACTGTCTAATAAAATTGTTCTCAGTTGTAGACAAACTGTGGGAAGATGTGTGACCCCACAATTCCGCCCCATACATGATAGCACCCCTGGCCTGTGCCTTATAGATCTGGATGACCGGCCCCTATGGACGGTATGTGGAATTTTTCATCATGCGTGCGATGCCACCTGTGGTCTGCACTAGTTTAAGGTTAGCCCTAGTCTGGTGTGTTCCCCAGGACATGTTTTCATTCAATGTTACACCCAGGTATTCAAAGGTGGAGACTCTCTCTAATCGTGATGATCCCAGTATGGGGTTCAGGCGTGATCTTTTGGTTGGGTTCAGGACCATGTACTTTGTTTTTGTAGCATTAATCTCTAGCCCCCTTTCCGTGCAGAAGGACACAAAAGAATCGAGGATCCTCTGTATCCCCATGGGGGTTTTGGACAGCAGCAGGGTATCATCTGCAAACATGATTGCAGGGACCCTGCTGCCGTTCAGCTTCGGGGCATCAGTGTATTCAATGCCGTTGAGATGGGCGATTACCCCATTGACAAAGAGGCAGAACAGGGTCGGTGCCAATACACAACCCTACCTAACCCCCCTGTCAACGGGGAATCTGTCCGTTAATTCCCCAAGCTTCCCGCATCTGACCCGGGCGTAGTTGTTATGATGGAGTCTCTGTAAAATATTACAATACAGAATCATTACACATTTAGGACTAAATCACAGAATCACAGAAATCACAGAAAAACAATGCCACATTCTAACTTTAATCAGTCATCCATGCACACATACTAAAATCTTTCTGAGGGACCATTGTACCACACTTTAAAGGAAGTAGTCATGCTCTGGCGTGTTGCCCTGCACCTCATTGACCCCAGAGAACACTGAATTAGTATCTAAATGGGGCAGTGCCTCTCAGATCTGCTATTTGAAACTAAGATAAGGAGAAGGTTTCATCCTGGAAGTTTGATTTGCACCTACCACACCCTGTACTCTGACTGACTGTGCCTGCTGCAAAATCTGCTGCAGCCTGTGGACCTAACTTGCTTCAAGAGGAATAAAGAGTGGATTCACTGCAAGCTACATGTTAACACATCTCACCTGGACATTACTACCAAGAATTCTCAGTATGGAGCGGATCCAGTGGATTTGTTAGGGTTTTGTCCAAGTTGATTGTGGAAACTGAAGTCCCAACCTTTCAAGGACCATCTTGGAGACCACAGTCCCTTGTATTGTGTTTTGGACACTTTGGCACCCCCAGAAAAACTTCAGGAAGAAGTTTGGAAAAAGCTCCAGAGGAGGAACGACTCAACTGTGAGAACCATCCTGCCATGCTGGTTCGTCCCACTGAAAAGCACTGGAGGTCTGACTTACAGAGTTTGATCAGGATCTCCCTAGAAAGCATTCCGGTGAACCCTCACCAAACCCGGACTGGTGAAGTGCATCAAGGGACCCCGGCAGAAAAAGTTCCCGAAAAGTTTCTAAGTCCGAAGGTGAAACTTTGAGGCCTTCCACATTGGGTAACTGTGCAGGGCCTGAAACTTTGACTTTGTCCCAGGTGCTACAGGTTTCTATGTGCTATATAATGTTAAGTCTTGAAAAATGTATATTTCTGTTTACCTACATTGGATTTGTTTTTCATTTTGGTAACATTTTAAAGATAATATTTCTTATTTCTATAAATTGTGTTGGATTTTTGTTGTGTGTTGTGTCTTAATTATTTACAGAACTGGTGTTTTTAAATGCTTTACATACCTGTCTCTGAAGTTAAGTCTGCCTGCTCTCAGCCAAGCTACCAAGGGTTGAGTACGGGAAAACGTTTCTGAGACTTATTCTAAGCTCTAGACGGTTTTAGTGGCCCTATTTCCAGTGCTAGATATATATTTAACACTAATAATAATAATCTACTTTCCAACAACACCCAATCCAGATCTATGAAGAACTGACATTTAGGAAATACTGGAACATTGACAAAATATATATAAAAGACATGGGAGGATGATCATTTCAGAAATGGGACTCTCACCACTAAAGCTAGTGGACGCCGCTGCCAAAACAAAATTTGTGATTGTGATTTTAGGGCTGTTGCTGCTTGTTGCAGATTACCCTAAGAACAGTCCTGCTGAGAGTGATACAGATTCACCCTAAGATATTTAACCGCTGCGGTCAACCAAGTCAGTGCATCTCCACTTAGTTGGATTATCTGCGGCATTGCTTCATGACTAAATAGGAAAACACAAGTTTTTCCCCAGTTCACTCGTATCCCCACAACCTGCCCGAAATCTCAGAAAGCCACCCAAATGGGGCTCACATTGTATGATGCATCATGGAGATATAATAAGATATCATCCAAATATAGAGACATTACATGCACCCAATCATCCGAGGGGTTGCCACAACATTGTCCACTCAACTGTAGTCTACGTTACAAAGACTCCATCGCAAGAGTAAACAGAATAGGAGAAATAGAAAACCCCTGCTGTGTTCCATGGCTTATGGAAAATGAATTTGAGATCAATTTCCCTACACGCACGCATAACGTATTGTTTGAGGTACAGTAATTTTGTGAACACCATCCCAACCCCATGGCTCTTAGAACACCAAACAGGCACTCCCACAATAGGGAATCAAAGGCCTTTTCACGATCTAAAATAAGACATGTAGCTAGGAGATATTAGTGATATTAGAGGCCTGGTCCTTACCATGAAAGAGTCACCTGATATTATTTGATGTATTATGCCACGTGATATATCCATTCTGGTCTGAATCGATCAGTGTGGGCAGCACCTAATATAGCTACTGGCCTGTATGAAGAGAGCTGAGTGGGATCTGTATCCGGTTTGATCAGGGGCAACAAATAGGACTCTACAGAGAATTAGAAAGCAAGCCCGTGATAAGCGCCTCATTATAAATTTCCACAAATTTGGGAGCTAGGAGGGTGGCAAATTGATCATAGTATTCTGAGAGTAATCAGTCTAAGCCACGGGTCCTATATCTGTTGTCTGCCTTGTAACTGCACAGAATCCCTCCTGTACAATCATCTGCAGCCCGCCTCAAACATTTCAGTGTGACCCTATAGAGTCTGCAGGCCTTTGGATGTCACTCCTCCCCTCACCCTGCATTTTTTCACTCCTCTCTCACTCTTCACTTGTTTAGCCCCACTATCTCCAATACCCTGAGTCTCCTGTTCATCCCTAACCTCTGCTCCATGTCTCCTGATATGTTTTGGTATTTCATTTTTATTATAGCCCAAACTTAGCACAAACGCATTAAGGACATTAGAGCTCTTTTCTTGAGCACCTGATACATTATACAAGGTAACATTTGTTTCATTTATGGGGAAAACATGGCGGCCGCTGGTTAGGGCGGCGCGCGCGATAATGACTGACTCTCTCCCCACCGCACTGCATCGCATTCAGTATTCGGATTTTACCGGCATCTAAAATGTGGTAAAAACGTGTGGCCATCTGCTAGAGGATCTAGCAGTGATACATTCCTCGGCCCGGACCATTCAACCGAACGGGAGGTATACGGAAAGTGGTTTCCGAGCTTGCCGCCGATGTGTGTGGGCACGAATTCGGAACCTCCCCCGCCTCACTTCAGCGGTGGAGACAGGCAGCCGTAGAGCTACGGCGCAGCCGCAGGGCGGCCGCTCGCGGGCTCCTTAGAGTAGGAGGAGAGAGTGGTGAAGGGCGGATTCACCCGATCTTTGTTAACCCCCGCTCGACACAAACGAAGCCTTAGGACAACACAACCGGGGAAGAAAGCAATCAGAATACAGAAGCGGAGGAGACCGCTCGTGGACCCCATGCAGCCTCCAGTGAATTGAGTAGTAAGGAGGGGGGGCGGGTGGGCGGTATAAAGGGTCCGGGGAGCGCTATTAATATAGGATGTGTGAAGCCCCTAAAAGTCGTCAGTAATACATCAGGGGGACGTGGAGGATGAGGAGCCAAGGTTGAAGGCGGAAGAAGGGTTCCTGGAACAGTACCCCTGTGGGAAAGCAAGGGAAGGGCTGTAAGCCCCCCCCACAGTGCACCCCAGACAGTGGCACAGACGGTAGAAGTGAGGTGGGATTAGAGGGGGAAGTTGGCACCGAGGCTGAGGTCGAGGCCGAGGTGGAAGCAGACAACATCAGCGACAGATTAGGGGTGAGGCTGGGGAGTCCTACTAAAGGGGGAACATCACACCCTAAAACCAGTTCCAGCCCCAGGTCAAAGGGCAAAGGTAAAACCAAGGGGCTCCTGGACAGTGTGACTCACATTACACGCTCGCTGCGATCATACTTTAAAGTGCTGCCTCAAGTCCTTGTCATCACACAAAGCACAGAGGCGGAGGACTGTACTCCTAAGGGAAACATGAATGAGGACACCACGGTCCCAGTGGTAACAGCAATCAAATCCACTAGTTCGGCTCTCACAGCAGAGACAACAGTGACCTCAAAAGCAATTTTAGCAGCAGATCTTGGGGAATTCAACCCTACTGAGGTAGTCCTCGAGGGAGCGACGGGAGACGCTATTGTTGGAGGAAAGGGCGGAGAAAAGGGGGGTGGCCGCTCACTGGAGGCATTGTTGACCGCCATGAGAGATGAGATAAGGAACGGCTTTGCGGAATCCAAGACTAACCAAAATGAGATCAGGGCGGTTTGTTATACCCTTGAGTAAAAGGTAGACAGGCTTTTTGAAAGAACAGAGAGCCTGGAAGGTTCAGTCGGGGAACTAAAGGCGAGTCTGGAGTCTGCAGAGACTAGGATCCAATCCCTAAGGAGAGAGGGGGACGTTAGGAAAGAAAGGGTTGAGTCCCTGGAGAATTACTCTAGAAGGAATAACCTTCGACTTCTCAAAGTCCCGGAGGGGAAAGAGGGTGGAGACATCAAGGCTTTTGTGGTGTCACTACTAAAGAATGCCCTCAACCTGGAGGAAACAGCGGAAACTCTGGAGAGAGATATCCAGAGAATCCACAGAGATCCTTTCCACCTCAACCCCGGGAGAGTGAAACCTAGAAAGATCTTACTGAACTTCCTTACTTATACATTAAAGGAAAAAATCCTCAATCTTGCGTTGAAGGCGAAATCATTAAAGGCCCCGGACTTCTCTTTCGAGGTTCGGTCCGACCTCTCAAAAACTACCCTAGATAGACAATGGGAGCTTGGTCTAAAAATGGAAAAGCTTAGGGCTGTTGGGGCAACAGTACAGATGAGGTTCCCCGCTTTCCTGAGGGATATGTATAATAATAAAATGCACAATATCCGCTCCCCTCTGGAAGCTGATGAACTAATTGCATCCATTACTGAACACTCACGGGGGGGGGCTATAAAGCTATAGAGGGATCACACCCCATGTTCCATCTATTGATTCTGAGGTTGCAGGGGGACCCAACTGAGGTAGTTCTCCCCACGCACTAAGTACACCAATTTTTCCCTTTTTTGGGGTATCTGATGGTCAATTATAAAAGGTTAAAAAAAAACTGTATACAAACTGAAGAGTTAAAAAAAAGAGCTAAATATAAATAAAAAGTCATTAAAAAAAGAGAGGGAAAAAGGGAGAAAAAAGTCTTTAAAAATGGAAATCAAAAAGATATAAAAGTTGGGTGGAACACAAAATATATCTGGAACTCACAGTTCAAATTGGGGGGGGTTGGAGTTCCCTTCATACCTTCCTGCCTCCTTACGCCCTTCTCCTTTTCTCGAGTTATTTTCTCTCTATATGCTTGTTTTTTGCCGGTCCCTGTACATTGCATATGTGAGGTGGGAGGGGAGGGTTAGTCCAATGACGCAAACCTGGCTATCTATCTGGCCAGCGTAATGAGGGAGGGTTTTTCAGGGGAGGAGGGGGGGCGGCACAGAGGGGGAGGAGTTAAAAAGTCCCTGTAAACCTGTTCTCGTTAACTTCGCCTTGAGAAGGTTCTTCAAATGTCACCTGAGTGATCTCCGTCAGGTCAAGGGATTCTTCTTTATACATCTAAGTGGGGTTAGTCCTATTGGTGGGGGGATGGGAGGTAGTAGGAAAGGGCTATGACCGTGGCCCAATTTTTATCCTGGAATGTGAATGGCCTGCGTGTGAGGGGGAGGAGGCACAGAATTGTACAGTACTTGAGAGATTCCCCCGCGCAGGTCATCATTATACAGGAGACACATTTGCTTAAACATAAAGTAAATGAAATGTTGAAAAGCAGAGGTAGGTGGATAAATTCATTTGCACGAATCACAATGCCAATATTCGAGGGATCCTCATCATTTTTAAGTAGGTTGCTAAGGCACAGATCGTGGACCACGATGAAGACTTCAACGGTAGATGGCTCTTGACTAGAATATTCCTAGACGGCCACCCATACACCTTAGTGGGCTACTACGGCCGAACCACGATGACCCATCCTATTTAAAAAAGATTCAGAGCTCTTTAATCACCTCCCAAGACCAGGTAATTTGGGACGGAGATTTTAACATAGTTTTAAATCCCAGGCTTGATAAATCCCCGAACTCTAGAGCCCTGACGCCTTCTAAATCTAGGCTCACCCTTCTATCAATAATGTCAACTTTAGGTTTAGCGGATGTATGGAGGGAGAGGGCAGGCAATACTCTGGGGGTCTCTTTCTAGAATTTGAAATCCAATCATAAGTCGAGGATCGACTATGCTCTCTTCAGTAACAATCTCAGAGATGCTCTGAAGGAGTTAGTATACCTTCCCTCCCACCTTTCTGATCACTCAGCTATCTTTTTTACCTTGACACACTCCCAACAGATTAGACACAACTCTTGGTCCTTCGATCGGACGATCCTGCTCGAAGAGGATGAGAAAAACTTCCTGTTAGCGGAGTCCACTGCTTTCCTTGAAATCAAGCTGAACTCGGCTAGTATAGTAACGGTGTGGGAAGCTCTTAAAGCCTATTTAAGAGGGTGCATAACCAACAGAGCCTCACACAGAGGGAAGGTATATAGGGAGGCAGTCAAAAACTTAGAGCAGGAATTGCATACTATAGATCAGAGGTGTGGCCCCGCTGGAGGATCTGTAGAAGATCTTGAGAACCGGGCCAAACTGAAAAAAAACCTGGAAAATATATTACAGGAAAGGGTGGCAAAGAGGTGGGAGATGAGCAAACTCTCAAATTTTGAGTATGGAGAGGCCGCTGGTAAGGTCCTAGCCTGGAAGATAAAATCAGACCAAGCCAAAAAATATATTAGGGAAATTAAACGAGAAGGGGAGTTAACAGCTAGGACTTCTAACTCAGAAATTGGAAGCGCTTTCCAGGAATTCTTCCAGACCATCTATAAGGAGGATACTACAGACGACCCCACGGTTAGGGACTCCTGGTTAGGAGGGGTTCAACTGCCTACCCTTATAAAGGATCAGAGCGAACATCTAGATAAGGAATTCTCGGAAGCCAAAGTCAGTAAAATTATCGGGCAACTGAAGCAAGGAAAAGCGGCAGGCCCGGACAGCTTACCAGGGGAGTTATACCAGTTATTGGGTCCTGCCATAGTTCCACCGTTGACTGCCCTTTTTAATGGCATCTTTCTAAATGGCTTGGTGCCACCTGAGTCATGGAGCGAGGCGACCATTGTGCTAATCCCTAAACCTGGTAAGCACCCGACTGATTGCGGGTCCTATCGGACGATCTCGCCCCTAAACAACGACTATAAGATCTTTGCAGCCATCCTGTCGGCACGATTGGGGAGCGAGATTGGCTCAATTATCCATCAAGACCAGAAGGGATTCATAAGGGGCAGTCAGTTAGCAGACCTAACTCATGACCTGGTTGGGGCTATAGACATCGCCTCTACTTTTTCCCTCCCCTTGGCCACAATCACTCTGGATGCTACTAAAGCATTCGATAGGGTCAATTGGCCCTATCTGGCCACGGTAATGAGAAAGTTCCGGTTTGGGGCTAAATTCTGTCGAACCATCGAGCTCTTGTATAGGGACCCCAGGGCTAAACTGTTGGTCAATGGTACTCTCACAGAGCCCTTTAACATCATGAGGGGAACCAGGCAGGGCTGCCCGCTTTCCCCTCTCCTATTTAACCTGTATATTGAACCCTTTGCGCAAACCTTGAGAGAGGAGCTTAACATTCCTTCTTTTGAGTTTGGAGGATGGGCTAAGCGGGTAGGACTTTATGCAGATAACATCATTATATATACTTCCGACCCTGTGCGAGCCTTTCCAATAGTTGTTAAAAGGGCGGAGGATTTCGGGTGGATCACTGGGTATGAGATCAATGCAGGGAAAACCGAGATAATGATGTGGAACATTTGCAATACACAGCTGGCAGCAACTTCATCAATGCAGTATCTGGGAATTAAGATCACTCAGGAAATCGGTAACATTGCAAAGACCAACCTGGACCAGATCCTCCGTGAATGTCGGGCGCTCCTAAAATCTTGGACCTTTCTCCAATTGACCATTCTTGGGAGAATAAGTTTAAAAAAAATGTCCATTCTTCCCAAGTTTACGTTTATCTTCAACACCATCCAATTAGCCTTCGACTCCAAGCAACTCCAAAAATGCCAACAGGAAATTAACCCATTCGTATGGAATTACAAGGCGACCAGGCTGGCTTGGAAAAAATTGAGAAGGAGGAGGGAAAAGGGAGGGCTAGCCCTACCAGATCTACAATACTACGCATGGGCGTTTCAGATGTCGCACTCTAGGATGCTGCTGAAATCTCCATCAAGTTCATCCATTGGGAAAATGTTTAAGGCCATGCTTAACGGGGCGGACCTGCCACTTGATGGCTTCCTATTTAAATTTGGGGAGCAGAAGTTCTTCAAAAAGGTGAGGTTAAAGATCTTACACTCATTGGCCACAACGTGGGTGCTGATTAAGGCAAAAATGGGGTTGGTCTACTTCTCAAATCTCGCTCCAATTTGGGATTCCCCTGGGCTTCCCCCCTGTTTTGGAAACATTCTTGCAGTAGCCCTAAGAGAGGCAGGGATCCTAAGATGGGGCGAATTACTAGCAGGAGGGGCATTGGTAGAATGGGAGGATCTATATGAAAGAGTGGGTCCAGCTTTATCTAGGTTTATATATATACAGCTCGTCAGTTAGTCCAGAGAGTTGATCAGGAAAAAAGCCCATTTGGGGAGGAGTAGCAACTTGGAATACCAGCTTGTAGAAAGGCAATCGGGGGGTAAAGAAGTAGCCTTTCGGTATTGGACCATTTTGGAGGAGGTGGATGGGGAATTTACCCTCCCGGATGAGCATTGGGCAGGTGACATGGGCCTTCAGTGTGAAGACTTGTGGATAAGATCGTTCACTCTCCTGTACAAAACCGTTAAGCCCGCATGGTTGAGGCGGAATCACCTGTTCACGGTACATCGAGCCTACCTATCCCCGCAAAGGTTATCCAAATTCCAACCAGGAAAATGTTGTAATAAATGCAAACTCCCCGCTGCCTCAGACGTCCATATGTTTATGGAATGCCCCCCAATTAAGCTATTCTGGGACGAGATAATGGCCACTTTGGACTCGATCCTTAAAACATCATTATCCCATTTACTGCCATTGATTATTTTTGGGCTTGACGATAATATTACTGGACCTGCAAAGGCCTTCCTGTTTTATGCAATTCTTCTTTCAAGACGGCAGATCTGTAAATTTTGGGTTGACTCTAAGGCACCTTCACACGCAGGCTGGCTGACGTCCCTATATGATTCATCAAAGGTGGATCTGGCCAGACCCTGCAGTAAACGTAACCTCACCTTTTGGAACTTCCTGGTTCAGTGGAGGTAAATTTCGTGCCATCATCCCCGGGTTTTTTTTTTTTTTCTTTCCCCAGGTCCGATGATTATGCCTATATACTCTATGGTCCAACGTGATGGTTCCGTTCGAAAGCAATTGGTCCTACAGGCCGAAATATGCCTCGATGGACTCCTGGAGGGGATTCGCAGGCCGCCTAACATCTTTCCCTCCTCGGTCATTCCAGAAAGCGTCTCCCGCCAGTCTGGCTTATTTGTCGGGGCGTCACTAAGGATTACAATCTCACCTTTGTCCCACTGACATGTATAGTGGTTGGCGTTCTTTTCTTGGAAACGAGGGTCAGGCAAATGAGGACACACAAAAAAAAATCATTTGTTTCATTTATTTAATTTTTATTTTAGGCATGGGGAGATTAAGTGATTTGCCCAGATTCACAGGATGTTGAGCTGACATCAGGATTTAAGCATGATTTGCCAAGTTGTTAAATATGGCCATTAGGCCATATCCCCTCCCCATCCTCTGCAACCCCCAGCCTCTTGCTTCCTAAGGGCTCCTCTCTAGCCTCATGCTCCCATGCTCCCCCATTCCTGGTTCTGTGCCACCCATACGAATATTGCCACTTATTCACTATAAGGAAACACAGGTTTTCTGATGCCAGAGAAAACAGAGATTTCATACTGTAAGCTGCACTCCATGGCATCAGGTTTTTTCTAATTCAAGACACTGTGCTTCTGGAGACTCTGTGGGTTTACAGATAATGACATAGCAGAGTCTCCATCAATGATACAGCACACATCATGCAGTATTTTGTGACAGGCATTTGTCTTCTTACTAGACAAATACTGCAAATGATTGAGGTTTTAGGCCTCCAGTTTAGCTTTTTTGATGACCACAAAATTTGCCAACCAAAGCCACATAATCCTGTGTGGGGGGTGCTGACTTTCTCAAATTCAAAGTAGATATGTTAAAAACACGAAATCATGCTCATGTAAGATTCATTGATAATCATGAGTGCCACTCACTTTGCCCTGTAATTAGTGCTTAATCTGTGAGGGTGGGTGCAGGTGGTGATTTCTCTGAAGAAATCAATCCAAAGGAAGTAGGGACTTGCTTAACTTCTACACTGATTCAAATTATTAGGTTGGAAATGGAGATGTGATCAAGTTTGGTGGCTCTTCTTATTTCAATCTTATGATGTTTATAAGATTGACTAGAGCCAAACAAGTTCATTTACTATGCTGAATCTGGACAGATATTTAGTGGGCTTTTGGTGAGAAGTACAGGAATTACAAACAGTTTGCATAGACTAGTTTAACACATTTGGCTTATAAACCATGTTAATGAGTAAGCTCAGGATAGCACAACAGTTACCACAGATTTAGGTAACCTAATTCTCATACTGTCATGAGCAGAACATTTTAGGTTGTTATGATCTATTGAAAATCCCCTTTATATGAAGAAGTAACTATGGGCTAAACGTACCCAAGACCTAGTATAACAACTCACCAAGGCATGACTAGGGATTTTCCCCAAAAATAGGCACTGTGAATTCTGCACAAGTTATCTTGAAACATTCCAGCATAATACAGTTTACTGTATATTTTTGCAGGATTGAGATCATCTCTATGCAAAGTATTTGATATGGATATTCTTTTTCAAAACAAACAACGGCTGCCCTCTAGGAACTTGAGTTAAATAGATTTATTGTTACTCACAAGTTACTGCACCACCACATTCGATCTTCATGGTCTTTCTCCGGAGTGTAGTGGTTGTTTGTTTTGGAGAAGAATTAAAATGGGAGAATGGTCTACCTTACATGCTGCACCTGTTGGTGAGCGCGGTCCTTAATGACCAAAGACCACTTTCCTTTGCAACAAGGTATTTCATATATCAAACTGTTAGTTCTGATATCCTTGATGTGGTAATGCACAAGACCTTTTGCCTTCACCCCCTACCTTTGCTGAACTTGATTTTGTTGGCATTAGAACTCTGTGCCCTTTACCCCTACTAACTAACGTGCTTGGGCTCTTTAAAATAAACATAGTAAATTTGGACTGCACCTAATTGGCATTATCTGATTTATATATAAGTCTCTAGTAAATAGTAATACATATACCCATGGCCTGTAAATGAAATGCTACTAGTGCAATTTTAAACTGTTATTTTTAACTGCTAAATTAAACCTTTTGCCAGACCTAAATCTTCCCTTTTAATGCTTATAATTCACTCCTAAGGGAGGCCCTGAAGGCTCATAGAGCAGGGTGTACGGTACTTAAATAGAAGGATGTGTGTTTAAGTTTTGCATGTCCTGAGAGTGAAAAACTCCTCAAGTTTTTTTTTTTTTTTTACTATGGTAAGACTATCTCTCTCATAGACTAACAGTGAGATCCCTTATTATAGTTATAGGTGAAAACTTTAGCCTGGGAACACAAAGAGAAATGCTTCTTTCATTCATTTGAATTGTAATTTAAAATCTTCATTATTGGCAAAGTGGGATTGTAGGTTGCTATTCCGAAAACCCCAATTGTAGAAAGTTGCATTTTTCTACCTAAACAAAATGTGACTTTCTTCCAGTGTCCAGGATCACTTTACTGTGAATGGCTCTCCTGTGATGCGCTGTGTTTTCCTTCCAGACGTGGGAATTAAAAAGGATTGGGTGCCAGGCAAAGTATTCCCAACCTAAGCAGGTTGTCCTGGTCAGTTATAATCAGCCCTTCCTGAGCTTCAAAGGGTAGCCTCCAGACTATGCTCACCCCCATCCTGACGTATAAGGGCTGCCTGCCCTGGGACTAACAAAGACACACACACAGCACAGAGGGTTACCTACCATTTGCTACCCCAGCCAGTTTGGAGTCAAACCTAGGAAAGGGGAAGGGTAGATTCAGAGTGCATACCCCACTCAAACGTTGGCACTGCATATAAGAATAAAACCTCCAGAACCTCTCATCAGAACACTCCTGGAGCTGTGGAAGATTCAGGAGAAGGACTTTCTTTCTGTCTGAAGAAGGAAGACTAGACCTAATTGACTTGAACACACGCCCCCCAGAAGTGACTCCAAGGGTCAGTAGGCTGACCTTCTGTGGGAGCTACAGGGACACTACAAACTTCCAGTGACCTCCCTCCATATGGCATGCTGACCAGCACCCCCTGGACTTGCCTGATCCCTGCTGCTGGCCTCTGCTTGGAATGCATCTTGATCTCCAAGAGGTTCCCACTAAGTCCTGAACCCGTGGTTGCATCAGCTATTAGGTAAGTCTTCTCCCTCTGCATGTCAGGTGGAAATCCAGGTGTTTTGGTCTCCTTACAACCACCAGAGGACTCTTCACACTAAGAAATGTCCTTCTGTGATGTCCACCAATTTTAAGTCCCAATGCTGACCATCTCTTCGTGTCAGTGATGACCATCCACAACACATGCCAATGCAAAGCTCCAGTGATGACCTGCTCTTTGAGCAAGCAACGACTGTCCATAACCGCAACAACCACCACGCCTTCTGCCAACGCGAAGCACCAACAGTGACCTGTACCTTGCACCAATAACATGAAGATTCAGCTCAGGATACTCACATGGACATATGGACCTTGTTTCCGGCCCACGTGTTATTGTGGTCAGCCTAAACTTGTGACTTTGGCCCAGTGCACCACGACCAGATACCCACATGTTCTACCTATTGCATTTTTGTTGTTTTGATGTAATTTTATTTATTAAAATTCACCTTGTTTAAATTAGTGTGGCATTTTTCTTGTTTGAGTTTTGACTTTATTACTGTTTCAGTGCTGTGTATATACTTAATACATTGCTTCTAGGTTGAAGATGGACTTCTTTTGTGCCAGGCTACGAAATGGTTAAACACAGGTTTATTCAGTGACTTTTGTAGTTCACCCTCACTATGAGACTGTTTATTATATGAGTAGGACTTCCAGCTCTCTCAATTATAACCCAATTTCTTACAAAAACAATAACTTTAGTTGATCAATGCTTATTTATAACATCATGAATAGTTATCCCATGTTTTATAACATTTAGAATATGATTTTCTTTTACATTTTGTTTACATAACATGCATGAATAGTGTTTTTTTTTTCTCTAGTGGATTTTTATTTAGTTGGTTTCACCGGACTAAAATGTAATTGATAAATGATATGAATAACCATACCTGGAGTTGTATTTTGAACACATGATTCCATTGCAGAGTGAACTACACCTGTGCCTGTTTTGAAGGAAATCGTGCTATTTGCAGTGGATGCACAAAATCACAAACACTATAGGGGCCCATTATGATAATGGGCGGATCGCCACCCCCGTGTGGCGGTGGCGATCCGCCCGCCAAAAACCACCGCCTCTAATTTCCCCCCACTACATTACCATGGCGGACGCGACCCCGGCGGATGGGAAGACCGTCTGACGGTTTTCCACCGGTAGGCAATCCGCCCTACCGGGCGGAAAAGCAGTTTATATGGTTGTGGCGTCTGGAAGACACCGCCATCCACATTTGTATGCAGGCTGGGATGTAGCTTTCTGAAAGGCAGGCGGTTCTTAACATTGGGGGCCCATGGCTGGCCCCCAGGGATTCTAGGGGTGGGGGGTGCACATGGGGGTACCTATGGCACCCACCAGCAGTTCCATGCACAACATGGCAGGCATCGCCCGGTGCCTGCCATGTTGCGCTTGGAAGCGCACAACATGCCTTCCTGGCATAGTGGCGGGCGGTGCTGACTGCACCACCCGCCACAATGTCAGGAATGCTAGATGCGCCCGCCACTGTGGCTGGCACATCCTAATGTCCCCCACGGGACCCCCGCCCTTATGGCGGGCAGTCCCTTTTAGCATCGGGAAGGCGGGCGGACAAAGTCCACCCGCCATCCTAATGTGCCCCAATGAATTAGTGCCTGAGATGCACACAACTTAATTTAGTTTGGAAACAATGAGGTGGGTTCTATTTTGTGTTGCTGACCTCAATGTGTCAAGCTTCTGCACCAATTTCACTTTTCCTAAATTAGGGTAGTTTGCACTGTAGACAGCAGCGATTGTGATGAATACAACCACACTGCTCGGTTTCTTGGCTGTGAGCACTGTTCATTACTGTCTCCTTGCTAACGTTTATTTCAGGAAATGCGCACTTTTTATATTGAATCTAAAGAACTTAATTTTCTTATGTTTAGTTTATTATTGAGGACTAAGTAGCAGGATATTCGTTTCATGGAATCTCTGCTTGATTTGTGTTCGTCTGCATCACCCGGCCTCTTAAAACTATAGAAGGCAGACGTATGCCTCTGGAAGTACAGGAAGGCAATACAAAAGTACCTTTAGCTCTTCAAAGATAAGAGTGGACACTTTATTTTTTTTTTCTTGATGAGACATCCTGTGTTGAGCTAACCTTCATTCATAACTTATTGGGGCAATCACATAAGTGATTTGCGAAGCGAAGAAAATATCCAGTCCATGATTTGCTTGTTTCCTGAGCAGTGCTCGCTTGGGCGTGCAGCTACCGGCGGTGGTGGCGGAGGTGGCAGCGGCCGGTAGGAGCTTCCTGGCTTCTTGGTTTCCCGGCCACAACACCGCCACAACAGCACCTTGGCTACACTGGCTGTACAGCAACTTGGCAGCGGTGGCGTCGGTGTGATCCAGCATTCCAGCACCGGTGTTCCAGCTACCGGTAAATTCCGGTGCCCGGCGGCTGGAGCTTCTTGGTCCTCTTGTCCCTGAGTGCACAATCAGGCGTCCAGAGGTGCTTCCCGCTTTCCCGTTGGGGTAAGCCACAACTTTGGACCATAAGTCATTGTAAGACTGCAGCTTGAAGAAATTAAAACAAAGCAGCAGGCTCTGGCTCTTGCTCTTGCTGCCACCTTGCCTCTTTGCCTCTGCGGCTGCTTGACTGTTGTTCCTACCGCTGCAGCTCAACCACACCGCTTTCATGAGTAGATAGTGGGGGTGAGGTGGTAGCTGCAACGGCGAATGCAGCGGATTCCGCGGCAGTTGTAGTTGAAGGGCGGTGACCTATGCTCTAGGCAGTTGAGTGTCGAGTATTAAGCAGTGGAGCGGCAGGCTTATCAAGGTGTGGGAGTGTGTGCTCTTGATCTAGGCCCCAGCATTAGCATCAGCATCAGCATCTGTGCACCGGGACAGTATACAGAAGAAGCAAAGGTGTGAGGTGAGAGTTGGAGCACGGCTCTACACGCATAGCGAGAGGATATTGGAAGTGAGTGTGGTGAGCATGGTGAACCAGCTCCAGCGCCGAAAAGAACTGCACCTTGCCTGCTCATCCCCCCAGGGCCTGGGGGCCCAGCTTATAGCACTTATAGTACTTAAAGCACTCAGTACACAGTAGACAGTAACAGCAGAAGTAAGTAGAGATAAGGAGGATTAAGGAATAAGGAGAGGCGTGGAAGTGAACAGAGGAGAGTGGCAAAATCCTGAGCACTGCTCAGCAACAGCCGAACACCCTGTCAACACTCGGAGGGAAGGACGGTAGCGTTATAAGAAGTGCAAATAAAGTAATGTGCTCAGGGAGAATAAGAGAAGCGCGGGAGGTAGTGCTGAAGATGCAAAAATAGCAAACCAGGTCGGCTTCTGCTGACGAGGACAATGATATCAACTATGTTGCAAAGGGGGCTTTAATGGAGAACTCTGGTATGGAGGAGACAGGTATAATAGCACAGAGCCTTGATAGAACTACAAATTGTAAAAAATTAAAAAGGGTAGGGAGGATGGACTTTTTAAAGAACCTGGTTGATGTACTGCTCTCATATCGAAAAGACTTGCATAGTAGAGAGCTACAAAGCCCGATTCAACCACAAATCGGCCCCCAGTAAAATCATGAGCAAAAAAGGGGAATTGAAATCTTGCTCTCCTATGGGGAGGTTAAGCATAAAAAGAAACAATAATAGTCCTCGTTTTAACTGGGAAACCTGGCATCCAAGTAGTGAGAAGGAAAGTTCCGTAATAGTGGCCCAGCAAGGAGGGTTACCAGTCAATCTTGGAGCCACCTAATAGTAGTAAGGCACACGTAGGCCATAAGGAACTAATGACTCAGACTTGTTTGATAAAAGAAATCCAGATCCAAGTTGAGGTGCACCAACAAGTAGACAACCAGATGGGATATATGGTTAATTTGGACAAATTAGATGACTTAGAAGGAGTAGATCCTGTTCGGAAATTAAAAATTATTGGGGGTATTGCAGTACCTGTGGCGACAGAGGTGCCTCCAGAAAAAGTATATGAATCATTGGACAATCTAATTCGTGAACCTCCCCATGACCTATTTCAGAGTAATGATGACATTGGAGATAATACAACACCAGTAAAAATAGAATCTCAATCAGAAATTAAACATGATTTACCACAGAGAGAGGACACGGTTGAGGGAAATGAACTACCCGGGGCTCAAATAGTTGGGTCCCCGGTAATGGGCTCTCCGGCTGATGATATGCAAGTTGGACCTCCAAGTAAAGAATCAATGGGGGAAAAAGGCATGAATAACAACACATGGGTGATTTTACCTAATTCATTTCAATCATTGGTCAATGCATTTACATATCAATCAAGTAAATTGGATATCCAGGTGGAACTATTAAATACAATGGTGTTATATATTACAGTGAATGATACAAAAATTGGGGCATTGAATCAGCTGATCCTAAGGGTGCAGGCAGAAGCGCAGGTGGAGGTATTGCCCGACAATACTTATGAATGTAGCCCAGTATTAGAGAAACTATCCTCGTTGCCTGGGATGCTGGAACAGGTACTGGCAGATATAAAGGGGCAATTACAATCTGCTAAAGAAGGGATGAGTCCAGTGGGTCAAAGAGCTAACAACAATGAGAAACAAGAGGGAAATAAACCTGCCCGAGTCAGCAAACTCGTGAAGGGGAGCCTTGGAGGAGAAATTTCAAGTTTGGAGAAGACACAGCTGAGGAACAATGTAGCCATCATATAGGGGAGTTATCCAGAAAAAAACTTAGACAAACTCATTGACATACATATAAAGCTTTTAAGTGATCATTCATCATCTTGCATACCAGAAAGGAATGGGCCTGTTGAGCAGAGAGCCCTAGAACCATCAGCACAAGGGGAAGCAGTTTAGATATATAAGCTCTCAAAGAGACAGATACAAAGACTTAGGAAAAGCCACAACAAAAAAGAGGTGGAGAAGAGTCAGGTCTCCAAGGGAAGGTGTATCATATATTTTGCCCAAAATTAGGAAAACAAGTGGCACCTCCGGAACAAGAAAAGAGTGATGGCAAGGTAAGGGGAAATAATGTGGAGAAGGAAATGAGAATATACCAGCTAGTGCGAAAGTGAAAAGGACGAAGAGAAAGGAGGGACAACTGGAAGAGAACCAACAGGGATTAGACCAGGCAAAAACAGTTAATGATGAACATATCAACCAAATTAAAACAGTTAAGATGGAGGAGTCCTTGGAAACATTACTCAAAGCTACGGAAGTAGAGAAAGACTGGGAGGAGAAAGATGTAAAGGAGAACAGAATGCAACAAGTATGTGAACAATCACTAAGGAATGATTATGAGCCACAAGGGGAGCAGAAGCAACAACCACAGGACGAACGTTAATTGGGAAAGATCGACCAAAATGAAACAGGGCAGGTTAAGAATATTCAGCATGAAATAGTCTGCACGATTGAGCAGGGTCAAAAAGCAGGTCCATTCGGCACAGCCCGCCTAGTTTTCATTGTAAAATTATATTTGTACCAAAATATAAATCTAGGGTTCGAATAAATAGAGGGTCTATGATTCGAATGACCAAGGAAAGAGAGGCATTACAACACATATAGTCCACGGATATACATTCAGTTACATTTGTAAGTAACTCGATGTGGGGAGGTGAGGAATCAACAATGATCACATGGGCGACTGCTGAGGTAGCGGACCAACTATGGGCGGAAAGAGAGAAATTTGAAACATGGGGTATTAAGATGATAAGCGAAAAGGAGGAACACTATCCCCAGTTTCTAAAACCGAAGAGAGTTGATGAAGCAAGTGGTAGAGGAAGACAGAAACTAACGAAAAGCCCACAAATGGGCAATAAAAATCAGACATCAGGTATAACGACGATCTTGAAAGGGGCAAGGAATAGCTCAATAACCCCTTTAAGGGACAATATAAACCTTCAAGTAGATAACCACATGGACGCCAAGGGGAGCGAAACTCTTTCCGCAAAGTCAGACTGGTCCTGGCTTTTGAGTGCCTTGGATATCAGAACTGACAAAGACCTAAGATACTGACAGGATAAAAACTGTATTGTTGACCAAAGAAATAAACGTGACACCAGCTTATGGATTATACAGGGTCTGGCAGCACATGTAGACATCTGCTCATGGAACATAGAAGGTCTGGCAGCAAAGGTGGACGATCATGAATTTCTAACATATATTGGAAGGTTTCAGATAATCCTCTTTCAAGAAACATGGGCACAGGAGGAAATTAAGTTACTAGCATAACTGCTACAGCAAACCAGAAATTAAAACACAATTGAAGGGGTGAGCAGCAGGAGGTTTGGCCTTATATGTTACAGTGGCTTTAAAAACATAGATCGAAGAAGTGGAAATTGACCATTCAAACATTAAAGCAATTAAGGTCTGGCCTCTTAGCACAGGATATAAGACTCCTTTGATGATAATAAATGTATATATACATACTCTTGGCAGCAAGATAAAAGAAACAATAGATAAAATATTGAGCCTATTGTCAACACTAAACATGTCGAATCCAGTTCCTTGGATCATCTTGACAGGGGATTTTAACATGAATTTCTTCCAGGTGGTGCCTAGGGACCAAATATTGGAGCTGATTGATCAAATTTGGCATATCCCGGCTACCGATGCAATTAAACAACGATCTGACAGAATGGGCAAAGGAACGGTGAAAAATCTGGAGCATCATGGCCTTCGAGTTTTGAATGGCCAAGTGGATCCGGACATTCCAGCTCAGGTGACCCATTTTGAGGCACAATATAAAGCTGTTATCGATTCCACCTTAGTGTCCCTCCCATTATACCAATCAATAATAAGCTATAATCTGGATAATCGGCTGGAAAGTGATCACCAGCCACAAATGATCAGCCTCAATCTACATATTACCCGACACAAACAAAGTGCCCCGGAGTAAGGAGAGCCTTTTGATCTGAACAATAGAAGGTTAGCTGGACAGTATATAATATACAAAATATCGAACAGCAAGCAAGAGCCCAGTGGGAAGAAGAGTTAAATAGAATAGATCAAAATCCATTGACTCGTTGGGAGCTGTGCATAATTAACCTAGTAGAGAAAAATACTGTGCGTTCAAAAGGCATGGTAACAATGGCTACAACTTTTCCAAAATAAATGACTGTTCAACTTAAGATAGCGAAAAGGAAATTGAACAATGCCCTGAGGGTCCTAAGAAATCAAGCTTCTTCCAATGTCAGGAGTAAGATATTATCAAAACTGAGGTCACTCTATAAAAAAGAGGTATGGATACAAGCAAAAACCGAACTTGATCTGTTCTGGAGTAAAATCAATTATGCAGCAAAATGTAAAGATGCACGTGGGTTTTGGAGACTGGTTTATCAAGCCAACGGAAGGAAACAACAACAAGTGGCTACAAATATATGGGAAGAAGACTGGGAGAAGCATTTAGGATCTATGACAGGTTGCACAAGAAATATAATAAAGCCAACAGAAGTATGTTCAGTGGAAAATACAAGGGACAATGATAATGCAAGAGAAAACAGCCAGCTAATGATCCAACAGACAACAGTGGAAAATATTTTAAGTTCTAGCAGACGGAGTAGTGCTCCAGGGCCAAATGACCTTCCTCAAGCACTATTTAAAGAAAATCCACAATATTGGGCGAAGGACCTGTAAAACTTATTCAATCATATTTTAACCAAGAAAGAAGTCCCAACAAATGGAGCGAATCAGTTTTGGCTCCAATTTACAAAGCTGGTCAAGTTTAGGAACCTGCTAATTATAGACTTATAGCTTTAATGGATTGTGAAGCAATGTTTTTTGCTAAGTGTTTGCTAACAGAACTAATGGATTGTGTTGATGCCAGTAATTTACTTCCAAAAAATCAAACTGAGGTTATTTAAAGGCATGGGGACGATTGTTAATATTCAAATGTTAGTTCTTATGATGGAAATGGCCAGGCGCCGTAAGATGAACCTTCATTTGTGTTTTATTGATTTTAGCTCTGCTTTTGACACTGTGCATAGAAATATTCTTTGGAACAAATTAACGAAAATGGGAATCTCACTGAGTCTGTTGAGAGCGATACAATTGTTATGGTATACAGCCTTTACAACGAAACTTTGACAACGAACTACCATTACAATGCAACTTTTACAACGCAAACCATTACAACGCATAGCGCTGGGGGGCGCTCTAGGATAGGGAATAGGTTTAATGTACTATCCAACACCTTCCCTACTATCCACGGGGACTGGAGTTGGAATAGTAAATTAAACTATTCACTATCCAGCGCCCAAAAGCATTATGCGTTGTAATGGTATGCATTGTAAAACTTGCGATGTAAAGGTAGGCGTTATAAAAGTATGCGTTGTAACGTCATACATCCAATTGTTATATATCAATACTTGAACGAGAGTAAAGTAGGGTCATGGCACAGTTCTGTCAAAAGAAATGTTGATAACGTACGGGTTGAAGCAAGGGTGTGTTTTGCCCTCAACCTTATTTAACTTCTATTTAGCTGGTATTTCATCAAGGATTAGTGGAAGGTTTTAACGTTTCACATTTAATGTATGCCAATGATATTTTTGTAATAAGTTACACCAAGGTGGGATTGCAGAGATTAATTAGTGAAAGTGCACATTACGCCTCTACTCATGGGCTAAAGATTAACATAAAAAAGACAAAAATAATGTTGGTGACTAGGGAGTTGGCCGTAAGACCAAAATTGTGAATGGAAGGTTCTCTTTTGGAATCGGTCGCTGAATATAGAAATCTGGGAGTTATAATAGATGCTAGGGGCACGGGCAAAAATCAGTGCACTGCACTACAGAGAAGAAATAACTAATTAATTGCAGCATTTTCCATACTCCAAAATAAATTAAAAGGGCTTTCCCTTAATCCATTATTACAAATTATGTCAGTTAAACATGTTCCAACTCTCGCATACGGATTAGAGACTTTAAGAGGATGGGCTGACAACACCATAGATAAGCTAGTGACAGGGACCTACTGACGCCTCTTTAATCTTCCTCGACAAACTTCACCAGCACAAAACCGACTAGAGTTCGGACTTAAACAACAGAACTGAAATACTTTAGGAACATATTTAAAATTCTGCCATAAAATTAAAAGGGATAATAATTCCTCGCTTATGATAGTGGTCTGGGAGGCAATATGTGAGGGAAACAACCTTTACAACGCAACTTTTACAACGTACTACCATTACAACAAAACTTTTACAACGCAACATCCATTACATCACATGCCATCACAGCGCAACCATTACAACGCATGACACTACAACGCATACCACTACAACGCATGTCATTACAACGCATAGTAACCTTACACTATCCAACTCTTACCCTACTGTTGCACCCCCCTGGAGTTAGAATAGTAATTTTTACCCCTACACTATCCAACACTTACCCTACTGTTGCACCCCCCTGGAGTTAGAATAGTAATTGTTACCCCCACACTATCCAACACTTACTTTACTGTTGCACCCCTCTGGAGTTAGAATAGTAATTTTTACCCCTACACTATCCAATACTTACCATACATGCAATGTAATGTTATGCGTTGTAATGGTGTGCATTGTAAAGGTAGTATGCGTTGTAATGGAATGCGTTGTAAAGGTAGATTTAAAAAATTTGTTGTATTGGCGTGCGTTGCAATGGAATGCGCTGTAATGGATATTGCGTTGTAAAAAATGCGTTGTAAAGGTATGCGTTGTAAAAGTATGCATTGTAACATCATGCATCCAACATAGGCAGGCTCATGAATATTTTGATTTCAAAAGATTTTATTAGGAGAAATGTTTACAACAGTACAGAGTAAGCAGGACGGAGGCAATGCTGGTCATGTGGTTACATGAGTAAATACTGATACATAATGGTTTGCTACGGCGCTTGAGTCATGGTTATACATAATTAACTTGAGTCTTTAGCGTTACGTAAGGGAACATATGCGTTGCCCCGTCTGACGGGAGAGATAGTGTATGTAGGTAAGTAGGAGGAAGACGAGAGTGAAAAGGAGAAGAAACGGACGTAAGTGTGGCGTGTTGGAGGTGGCTTGACTACAGAGTTCGGCTCCAGGGATGGTGTGGGGGGGGGTTGAGGGTGTCTGGCTGTGTGGTGCGATCACGGTGGTTTTTGAGAGTGAAGGTATTTGTCTAGGGAGAGTCAAATCTCATTGCCGGGCCCCACTTAGGGTGTTTGGTTTTTTGTTATGTTGTCTGCTCCCCTTAGGAAGGTGATCCAGTTGAACCAGACTTTGAAGGTGGCTTTGCCCGTGCCCTTCCAGTTGGAGAGGATTGTCTTATTTGCCGCAGTGAGGAGTAGGTCAATGAGGCTTCTGTCATTAGTTGATTGTATATTATGCTTAGGAGGTCAAGTTGTAGAGTATACCCCATTACGTTGTAGATGAAATCTCTTACTTTCTCCCAGAATGTTTTAACTTTGGGGCAGTGTACAATCATGTGGATGTGGAGAAGCGTGGCTCAGTGGTTAGAGGCGGCAGACCCGGAAGCTGAGATCAGCCGTGGACCAGGGTTCGATTCCCCGCCTCGGCGGGTCTCGGGCTAAAAAATTCCACGGACTTGACAATTCTCGCTCCGGTGCCTACTCGACTCACGGGGTCACACTCTGCGACTCTGGGCAATAGCTTGCTTAATCTCCACTACGGCCCCTCGCGGCGGGATGCCTGGCTTTCACCTTGTGAATACCCTGCCGGGGTATCTCACAGGGGAATACCAGGACGGGTTCCCTAAGCAAGCGCCTTGAGACCCCTGGGTGATTCGTGCGCTATATAAATCGGAATACATTTACATGTGTGCTAGGTCTCCTTTCTGTTTCTGGCAGTTCCAGCATAAATCATTGTCTATGAGCCCGACCACCGCTAGGCGCGCCGGGGTCCAATACGCTCTGTGAAGGAGCCAGAATTTAGTTTGTGCTAGTATGGTGGTGTCTTTGTTCCTGCTCACTGAGGCCCAGAGGAGAGCCTTACCCCTCTCGCTGAAGTGCCCGGAGTGCATCATTTCCCAGTACTCTATGACCTTGGTGTTTAACCTGGATGTTTTTGCCCTTAGGAGTTTATATAGGTGTGATGTTTGGTGCCCAACTATGTTGAGGTTGGTTAGGTATTGGTGGATTGATGGTGTAGCTTTGCTTAGTCCTGCTTTGGTGATTGCCACCTTTACTTTGAGAAAGTTGTATAGTTCTATATCTGGGGGGTCGTGTGCCTGTTGTAGGCTGGCAAAGGTGGTGGGGGACCCGTGCTCCTCTTGTTGGGATGGGGCAGATATCCCTCGCTGGGGCCAGGAGGCTAAGGTAAGTACGTTATTTTTAAATTAAATTTTTGTGTTGAACCAAATGGATTCCCATTTCGTGTAATTTATGCTCCTATCCATTCTCTTGTCTACCTGTAGGAGGGCGTTTTTGGTGTTCCTGAGGATTGTGTTGCTTGCTTCTGTGTGTTTGATAGCAGTGAGGAGAGCCGCTGGGTTGAGACCGCCCAGCAGAGCTCTTTCTAGTTCCAGCCAAGATGGTGTATTGCCTAGGTCAGGCGTAATCCAATGCATTCCTTGTCTTGCTAGGCAGGCTGTTTGGAAGGTCTTAAAGTTTGTAATGTTGAGTCCTCCTAGGTCTTTGCTAATCCTTAGTTTCTGGAGGCTAATCCTGGCTTTCTTCCCCCTCCAGAGGAACGTGTTTATCATGGCGTTCAGTTTTTTGTGGAAGTCTTCCGTGAGTATTAGCGGGAGCATGCTTAGTAGGTAGTTCACCATGGGGGTCAGCATCATTTTCATTGTTTCTACTCTGCCCCACCAGCTGACATACTTGGGGGACCACGTGTCTAGTCTGTCTTTTATCTTGTTTGTTAATGATTTTTCGTTGTGATCAAGTGTTGACTTGAGATCCCTGTCAAAGAGGATGCCAAGGTATTTTAGGGGCCCTTTTTGCCAGTGTAGGCCTGAGGACCCTATCACCTCCTTTGTGGTGTGAACATTGAGTGGCTTACATTCAGACTTATTTCTATTGAGCTTGTACCCGGCTACCTTTGCGAACTCGTCAATGGTGTTCATTAGTGCCTTTATCAAGGACTTTGGACTCTCTGTCATGACGAGTATGTCGTCCGCGTATGCAGCTAGTTTGGCTGTGTTACCTTTGACCGTCATTCCTTTTATCCCGACATTGCTTCTAATCTTGGCCAGTATGGGTTCTAGGGTCAGTAGGAGCAGTGCTGGGGAGAGTGGGCAGCCTTGTCTGGTTCCTCTTTCCAGAGATAGTGCCTCTGAAGTGCCCCCATTCATTCACTGCTACTCGGGCTTTTGGGTCTTTGTATAGCGCCATCACCATTGATCTATAGTTCCCACCGAGGCAGAATTTCTGCATACATTGTTTCAGGAAGGGCCATGATACTCTGTCGAAAGCCTTTTCTGCATCTAGCGCGGTCATTACCGCTGGCTTCGTGTTAGTAGAAATAATCAACAAAGACCACCTCATACGAAGTCAGTATGTATTCCGGTGTTGGTGGAATACACTCAATGTATTAAAATACCCCTCACACACCAAAAGGGCCCTTGGTGTCATGCTTCATCATCGGGGTCTTCCCGTCCCCGCTGTGGGACGGGGCAGTGCTACGACAAGCGACTACGCTGGAGCACCTTTTTAATGTGGGTACTATGTGAGTGAAATGGAGTGAGTGTCAGTGGGGTCAGGAGTGATATTTAAGGTGAAGTTAAAAGATACCTGGCCTAGTGGTAGAAAAAACTATTTAATAGGCACTGGCTGGTATTGTTAAAAAAGGGTGATGCGGAGAGATAAAGCAAGTTACTGGGCTTACTCTCCTGTGTGGGTCAACATGTTTTGGGGCGACATGCCCCTTCGTCAGGACCGGGTATAGATCCCCCTGTCACTCACTAATGTTCTACCACAATTAATGGATCTGAATTGTTATCAATGTGGATAAATATATTATATAGATATACGTATTTTAGCTATATCAGAAATTCTGATGTAATAAGCTTTGGAAATAGGGAGACAATGCCCCATGAGCCAAGGCTGGGCGAAGGGTAATTTGGGGGTCCAATAAACCCCCAGCACCATGGTGCTTCCTCCTTCGTCAGTGGATTCCATGATAATATTAATAATTCGTGTTAGTAGAGGCATGGTTTATTATGTGGCATAGTAGTCTTGTGTTGTCTTGGGATAGTCTATTTTTGAGGTAGCCCACCTGTGTTTTGTGGATAAGGCTCGGGAGTTGTGTGTTGAGTCTACCTGCTAGTATCTTTGTGTATATCTTGAAGTCTACGTTTATTAGGGATATAGGGCAGTAGTTCTGCGGGAATTGTGTGTCTTTCCCGTCTTTGGGGATGACTATGATGTTGGCCTCTGCCATTGTGTTGGTCATTTTCCCTCTACTGATGCAGTGTGCAAAGACCTCTTTCATTGTGTTTCTGATTAATGGGAGGAAGCGTTTGTAGAATTTTGCGGTGTACCCGTCCGGCCCCGGCACCTTGTTGTCTTTTAAGGCCGCCACGGCCCTGTCTATCTCTGCTCCTGTGATGTCTAGTTCTAGTGTCGCGCGTTGGGCCTCTGTAAGCCTGGGTAGGATTAGCTTTTCTAGGAGGGCAGCTCCCCCATCTGGGTTTAGATCTTTGTCCTCTTTGTACAGTTCCTCACAGAATTCTTTAAAGACCCTGAGGATCTCCTTATTGGCCGTTTGAGATGTCTTATTAGAGTCTCCCACGGCAGCAATGGCGTGTTGCCTCTGCTTACTTTTGAGATATGAGGCCAGGGCTTTGCCTGCCTTCTTTGCTGAGCAGAGATTTATGGCTTTGTACCTGTTTATCCACTTCCCTGCCCTTTCACTTAATATCTTATTAAGTTCATATTTTTTCTTTGTTAGGGTCGTAATTTTGTTTTTGTCGGCTAGGTTGGCGCTGTGGTGCATCCCCAGGTCTCTGATCTGTCTCTCTAGATCTAGTATTACCTTGTTCCTGGCCCTGTTCATTCTGGACTTAATGCTTATTATTTTCCCCCTGATTGTGGCTTTCATGGCGTCCCAGAGTACTCCTTTGTCAGTGTCTGGCTTATAATTCATTTCTAGGTATTCTTTTATGGCTTCCTCTATGGCTGCAGCATTCGCTGGTTCATTAATGACCTCGCTATTGAATCTCCATCTATGGCTTACTTGTTCGTTGTGGCGGCCTCTAAGTGTTAGGCTGATGAGGGAGTGATCTGACACTATTCTCTGTGCTATCTCTGTGTGTTCTATGAGGTGGGTGTGTGTGGCTGATATGAGGATGTAATCTATTCTGCTGTACGAGTTGTGGGGGTGTGAGTAAAAATCTGTAATCTCTAGCGTCTGGGTTTTGGAGTCTCCATGGGTCCCCGAGCTGCAGTTTTGCACATAGGTTTTTAAGTGTGTGTTGTTGAGCCTGGTTTTGGTGGCTGGGTCTTTGTGGGTGTCTGTCTATGGCTTGATATAGCGCCTGATTGAGGTCCCCTGCTACTCAACAACAAAATGCTACAGCACCCCACACAATGTAATTTGCACAATGACATTAAATACAGTGTTATAAAGAAATACTGCAGTAGGACTTGAGATTCTTTTCTTGCTTTTATTTGTGTTCTTCCAGTTTAAAAAGCGGAGAAGAAACGTAGCCAACGCGTTTCGTCCGTAGGACTTCTTCAGGGCAAAAGAGTATATATAATTTCCTATGTATTAATTTCCGGAATTTTCTTTCAGATTCTGTTAAGTTCAACGTTTTCAGATGCGACTGTAAATATCATGTGTGGCCTTATTATTTGTAGCTGTGGCATAGAATCACGTTTGATTGTAGTTCCTTAATATTCCGAATAACCAAGAATATATAAAGGGCAAGTATTGCCTTGTTTGGAAGGATAGCAATCAGATCCTTTCTTGTTTCCTGATTATGAGGTCAGGGAGGACACATATATTCATTGTCCACAAACCATCAGGTTTTAAGCACGAGCCGCGTCTACCGTCCAAGTATGCCGTCCTCCCTGACCTCATAATCAGGAAACAAGAAAGGATCTGATTGCTATCAGGAGTTCATCTTGGGGAAGGTTGCCCAGTGTGTCCCCCACCTGTCTCCAGAACAACTCATCATCTGTGTTGGGGCCGTAAATGTTGGCGACATGGATTGTTTCCTCCCACCGTTTGAGCGTGGTTATTAGCATTCTCCCATCTTCTTCTGCGTGAGATTCATGTAGGGTCAATCTGGGTTTTTTATTTATTAGTGTTATTACCCCTCTCTTTTTGTTTATGGCTGGTGAGCATAGGGTTAGCCCTATCTAGTTCGCCTTGAGGCGTTGCGCTTCCTCCTCGGAAAGTTTTGTTTCCTGCTGGACGCACACATTGCATTTTTGTTTTGTCAGGTTGTCGATCACTTTCCTTCTCTTGATCGGTGGTTAATCCCTTTAACGTTAAGTGAGGTTATTTTTAGGTCTGAGAGTAGCTGGGATTGCGTGTGCTGTGTCATGGTTGCACCTTATTGTCGCCGTTCTTGGTGTTGACTATGGGGCAGTGCTTAATTTGTGCCGGTGCATTCCGGTGCGTAGCACCGGCACTTATTTATCAGGGCCGGGTCTACTCTACAGGGATCTTGCTGCACGTCATGGATATATTTATTTACCTCACTACTGGACTTGGCACAGACGTAGAGTGTTGTGTTCACCTTCGTCCTTCTCCCGAGTCCTGAGTGAGTCATTCCTGGAGAAGAATATTGCGGGCGAGACTGAAGACTAATCCGTCCCTGCCCTGGCTGAGCAAAGAGGAGATTCATAGGAATCGGCTGCGGCCTGGCGCAGGCCCTTATTTCAGTGTTTCTGGCCCTGTGGGTGGGACACTGATTTGGTCTGGGTCTTGGTTCAGCAGGGGCTGGCCTTCTGCTGTAGCGTGCACACATTTGTTTTCAGATTGAGTTGCCACGCCCCCCACGGCCGCACCTCAACAACGGTCTGAGAGCCGACCCGACTCGACCCGACGACGACGTTGAAGACTCGCAACAGCACCAGGCCCAATGATCAATTGATAAAGATAAAGGCCCACCATGACGACTAACAGTAAGTTAAGTGCCGTAGAGATATTTCAGGTTGCCTAGGCGCAAAAGGTAACTCAGCCGGCACCTTACAGTGTGTCCGACTTCTGCCCGGCGGGTTTCCGAACTTCCTGCTGCCGTCAAATACACACAAGCTGCGTTTCCTTCCCAAAAAAGTTATTACATCAAACCTTGTTCCGACAACCTCGGGCTTTTGTCTGGGACCCAGCACATTTTCTGGCAGCTGCTGCAGGTCTTTCTAATAACAGCATGAAGGTAAACACGTGTAATTCATCTTGTCCTAATGGACGCACACACCAACCACACAGCCGTAGACTTGCAGCTACTGTGCAGGACACAAAACTCTTGGTGCTAAATAAACACTCATACGGCATCAATAAAACCCATGGTGAATTAAAGCAAATACTTCTTGGCCATCTGCCTTGCAGCGAACGGGTAGCTTTCCACGGGACATTTCAGAGTCCTTTTAGTGACACCCAGTTTTTTAAAAAAAGACGTAACCACTCACAACACAGTATAATATATAGTTTTTCTCCAGGGAGTCTTGCAGGTATAGTGTCGCCTTTGCTGATGAAAAGAGCAGAACAGTTTTTGTTCAAGGTGACTCACTGAGCCTAATCTCTGGTACTGGTACGCTTGTATGCGCGTGCACACATATGTACTTAACAAAACATAGCTAACATGCAGTCATGGTTGAGAAATAAAACCGAAAAAACTCCAATATTCCCCAGTTATAATTATCTCCACGATAGCTCACGGACCTGCCACGCACACAAGAACCACAGAACAAATGCAATGCTCATGAGGTCACCCTTGACGTAATAAATGACACAATGGATCTCACAGATGCCATGACATGCTGCCTTCACATAACTCTCTGAAAGGCGCGCAATGGATGCAGTTTGATCTCTGTGCACGTGTTGCAAGTTAAAGATATCATACCAAGTCCTCTTATTTCGGTGTTGTTCAGTATTGTGACGTCATAAGCCTTGCATTTGGTGTGTAAGCTAAGGTTTGCATGGCAGGTTTACAGAGGTGAGCCAACCATAATTGTGGCACTTCACTGGCTTTTTAGCATTATTTCGTAACCATAAATGCACCTTAACTATGAATGAAGTTATTTCTGTTTCTTTTATAATATGTTGCATCCAACCTCTATAATAGCACTTCCACAGGTGGATGACCTTAGCTACGCCTGGCCTTCAGCGAAGCCTAGAAGGGGTTGGACGTGTGGTCGGCCTTTGTCAAGGACCTGCACCAGAACCTTCTACGGTACCCAACTCTTACTGCAAATAGCCTTTGGTTGTTTGCAATGGTGGACTTCCACAGACAGCCAACCTCCCATGCAGTCAAATAGCATCTGCACATGTAGGTTGAAAGTTAAAGTCAATGCTGGTACCTCAATTTTTTTTATAACTCCATCAAATGATAACAACCTGTCCCCCCTTTAACATTGACCTCCTAGTCAGATCTGCATAAAAACTGTGATCCATGCACTGGGCTTGGCTTGGCATACCAACAGAAACATGTCAATTCTGACAAATTGTATTCAGATTAGTTAAAGGGGTTCAACATTAGTAGCAAATAAACAATGTTTGTCCAATCCCCCATTTAACCATGCCCCCCCTTGATGGGTGTGCATGAACAACATATCAGAAGTATGAAAAACATGCCAAATGTCTGACATTTGTGCACATCTATAAATGAGCACAAAAGTTATTAACAAATCAAAGATGTTTTGACCAGCCCTTTAACGTTGACCCCTCCCCCATCATATTTCAATGGAACCTGAAATCTTTGCACAGGATTAACTTGAAAACAGCTTACAAACTTTCAGGTGAATTCATTAATTAATGGGTCCTACTTTTTATTAAAAGATCACCTTTTTGACCCCTTTTTAACTGACCGTACCCACCTAGCAGATTTGCAAGAAACAAAAACTATAAAGAGTAAGCTAACATTCTATATGTGTGTTAACTCATAGGTAGATAGGGGGGTGGGGATGGGAGTGGGAGATTTAGAGAAGTAAATAGAAGCAAGTAAGAGAGAGAAAGAATACCGGGGACTCCGCTACATTATGCTCCCAAACAGGACATTACTCGTCCATGATTGTTCAGCAACTTTGAGCAATGTTTGTAATTTATAGGACAACAAGGTTATATAGTGAAATAAAATGACTTCAGCCTCTGGAAGTGGCAGTGACTGACTCATTCAAGTGTATTGCATGATTAATTCAGTTTTCTGATGTGTACTAACCATAGATGATTCAAATGAAAAGCTGTATATAGAGTAAAGGTTTTCTGAGGTTTACTAACCGTAAATTATATAAAAGGAAAGCTGTGTATAGTGTAAGGATTAGTAGCGCAGCTAGGATACCATGGGCTCTGGTGCAAGCGATGAAAAGGGCCCCTTTTACTGCTGTTGGGGTAGTAAAATACAGTAATGATCAGGATTCAAAGGGCCCCTCAGAGCTCAAAGCCCTGGTGTCACTGCACATGTGACAATAATAGTAGATGCGCCCCTGGTAAAGGTATTCTAAAGTTTATCTGTTGAAGTGTTTTCACAACTGTTTGGTGTATTTTGTCACAGCAGCTATGTAAAAGTCGTATCTTTGAACTTATAGACTCTGTTAAAAAATTGCTTACCCCAGTATTGTCTTTTCCCCAAATCAGCACATGGAGCACCGACATTGTCCTTTTTCAATGCATTAGTGATGTTAGGTAATTTATTCCAAAATTGTGCTTTAGTGCACTTTTGATTTAATCTTTTTCAAAATGTTCACAGGGCAGGGGAACCTCCTATCAAAATCTTACTATGAGGAAGGCTCCCTTGCTGAAATTCAGACCGGGTATTACATCTGACTTTTAGCAGTGCCAGTCGAGGATGTGGGTGGAGCTAATAGAGTAAGTGGGTGGAGCCATTGGAATAAGTGGGTGGGGCAGAGAAAAGTAGGTGTGGCCCCCCACAAACATTTGAGCACCTGCACCTCATATTTTACAAATTAAGCACTGCTATGGGGTGTTGCCAACCCAGCCCTTGAGTTCGTCCCCACCCTCTCCTGTTGTCGCCCTCTGTCGTCAGCCGAGATGATCTTATAGTCATGCCAGGTTGTTGTGTGTGTCCGTTAAGAAAGTAAGATTTAGAGAAAGAGAGAAAAAAAGAAGTGTGTGCTCTGTACTGGAAGTGCCCCTCCCCCTTTGCCCCCCACCCAACCTCCCTCCCACCCTCCGCATTTTGAAAAATGGGCGTGCGTCAGCAAAGTTCCTTCCCTCCGCCCCCTCCCCCGAGGTTCTTTTCAGGAGCCGTTTTGTGTCCCGGCCCAAGCTTGACCCAAGTTCACTGGTAAAGGATATAATCGGGGCCATGTGTCGCAAAGTCCCTGCATCGTTCTGCATTGTACCCGTTCCCCTGGTCCCTGGGTGGGTGAGGTAGTCGTGTCTGCCCTGAGGTAGGTTAGAATCAATGAGGTAGTTTTGATCCACCCCGGGACTGGGGAACGTTACTTGTTGCAGTCTGAAGTACAAGTAGAGCTGTGCGGTGAGGTGGCAGTCGTTACTTGCGGCATCAAGTTGTTACTCTCGTGGTTGGCGTTCTCTATTTGCCTTAATGGCCTTGGCGGGAATCACCCGACGCTTCTGTGTTGTCCTGCGAGGCTCTTCTCTTAGCCGTGTCCAATCATTGTGCCTCCATGTCCTCTGGAGGTGGACCTCGGAGGTGTCTTCTTAGTTCGCCCGAGTCATCAACAATCATGGTATGTCCTCTGTCTGTTATTCTCAGTCTTGCAGGGCCTGCGAAGCTGAAGGTGATGTTGTCCTTCCTCATTCTCTCTCTCAGTGCCAGAAAGCCTTTCCTTGTGTCGACAGTGTGGCGTGAGAAGTCTTGTGTGATTATTATCTTGCTGTCTTTCCATTTTAGGGTCTGGTTTTTCCTAGCCACTGCAAAGATAGCTTCCGTTTGCTGTGACCGTAGGGGTTTGCAAATGATTGGGCGAGTGCCCCGTGCGTTTGGGAGTTTCATTGCTGGCACGCGATATGCTTTGTCCAATTCAAATTGCTTGTCAAACTTGAGGCCGGTGATATGGGGGATGAGCTCCTCTAGGAGGGCTGAGCAGGACCCTGGTTTATCCTCTTCCCCCTCCGGGACACAGAGTAGCCTTATGTTTCCTCTTCTTGTGCGGTCATCTTGCTCAGCCAGCTGTTTCTGGAGGGTATTGGTGGCTTTGGAGACTGCAACTAGAGTCTTGTTTGACCGTGTGTTGGCGTCCTCAATGGCACTTATGCATTTTTCAGCAGAGTCTACCCTGCTATTTCTATTGTGTTGGGCAGCCCTTATGGCAGCTAGCTCCAGCTGCATGTTGTCGATTGTTAGCTTGGTGGAATTCACAACCTCATTACCTTCATTGACTTTCCTGAGGATTGTGTCCAGAGTTATGTCATTCTTCAGCTTTAAGGGTGAATCCGGAGGGTTGTTTTTGTATTTTTTTATCTCGCCGGCTCCTTTTCCTTCTTGGCTTGACATATCACTAAAGCGCCTTCTGGCTAAGTAGCTGTCTAGTCTGCCTCCTTTGCGTTGTGTTGTTGCAGTTGAGCTGGTGTGTTCTCCCAGCGGGTCTGGTGTGTCTTTCTTAGCGTTTTGGCGGTCAAGTCTGCATCTGCTTGGTTCACGGATGGACCTTGTTCTAGTTTTTTCTCCCGCCAGTTCCGCCTTTTGGGTGTTGGCAGGAGGCCCTCAAGCGTGGTTATCGGATTTCGTTTCGTTCCGTGCCTTTTTTCCCTGTTCCCACCTATGACCTCTCAGACCTTGTGTTGGGTTTTCCGCACCACTCTGCTCTACCTGTTTAGCCTCTGTTGGGCGTTGTGCCTGAGCTGCTGTGGATGCGCTGCTGACGGGACTGTCGGTGGTCTTGCTGGGGTCTTGCGGGGACTTTTGCTCCGGCCAAACAACCGCACCTCTATCGTTCGCCGCCTCTGTGGCTTATGGCTAAAATGGCCAAGATGGCCGCCCTCTACCTTGTGCTTCCAGTCCAAAATGTCCGTTGCGGTTGATCTTATTATTGGACTGGGGGTAGGGCAAAAGATTGGGAGTTGGTTGTTGTCCTGCTGTAGTTCGTCGCTGCACGGTCCGGATAGCAGCCCCTTGAACTGAGTTCTTAGTTAGCGATCACCGCTTGCTGCATGGGTGTACCTGCGGCTAAGATGGCCACCCCTCCATTGTGTCTTCAGTTTCGGTTTTCCCTGCTCTTCGTTAGTTGTTCTAATCTTCCTTCTCCCTCCCTTACCTGGGCTGCTGCAGGACAATGAAATGTCCTTTTCCTGCTGCCTCGCGGTTCTACGCTGCTGTAGGGTGTGGCTCGCGTCCAAGATGGCCGCCCCCCTGCGAGTATGCCTTCAGTTTCACTTTCATTTTGACTGCCACCACCGGCTCGCGCTATACCCTCCTTCCCCTGCCTCACCTTGCGCCGAAGAGGGTTCTGGAGAGTGGCGCGGGGCGTCGAGAAGCTCCGTTTCACTTTTCTGTCTGTCTTGTTGCTCTGGTGCCTATGCTGTGCTTCTCACTTAGTTGAGAGTTCACCGCCGCTTTGTGGGAGTGGCTATGGCCAAGATGGCTGCTCCCTGTGTTTGTACCTTCAGTTTCGTTCTTGATTAGCTTTCCCGTCTTTTTTTATTTCTTACACACGCACTTACTTGGCTGGAATTAGGTAGGAGGGAGTGGCATGAGGCGTTGGGGGCGCTCCGGTCTCTTTCCTCTTTCCCCCCTGCCTTCCGCTTGCCTGTCGGGGTCTTCGCTTCTTTTTAGATCTGTTCTCGGTGCTTCGCCATCTTGTTTCTGCTTCCTCGATCCTCCTCCCTTGGTTTGAAACGGCTATTTCTCTTGCTTCACCTTCCGTTGGTCTGTCTCTTTGTTACCAGCCTGTGCGCTAGTAGTTCAGACACCGCAGCGGGTATTTTTGAATATGGTCTGAGCTCGTTTCGCTGTAGTAATCGCTGTTATTTGCCTCGGGGTGGCGGAGGTAACGGATTCAGGCACCCGTCCACATTGCCGTCCAAGCCACGCCCCCCGCTCATAAATATTTTAAACTGGCGATAGACACGTTCAAGGCGGAACAACTATGGACCTTACCCCTTTCACAGGTGGCTTTTAACAAAGTTATAAATGGGTGCAATTAAAAATTGTCGCATATATGTGCTGAAGCAGTACTGGCAAAGAGATCACATGCGTGGTCAGTTATTGCTTCGTACGGTATGTTAAAACCTTAGAGCTATCTAGGAAACTGAAATAGCCTATGGGCAAAGCTGAAGCTTACGAGTCTCCGATTTGGAAATAGCCAATTTCTTGGAGACACCCCTGCATGGAAAATGACGAGTAGTGAGAGGAGGTGTCGCCTATGTAACCATAAGAGAGAAGATATTTGCCATATCATCTGTAGCTGCCCTGCTTTAATAGATGAACCTAGGAGGCTGTTAAGGTCAGACTTTAATAGTTAAATGATACGAATAAGTCGACAAGCAGTCATAGCCAGTTTACAAGGAGAAAGTTTGCAATTAACGGGCAGACTTCTGAAGTGTAAAGAGATAGTGGTGAAGAAACTGCTTAACTGTGGACAATGAGGATTGTTTTATATATTCTTGGTTTTATAAATTGATGAAAAGTATCTTTTAATTATGTGGTCTTAATAATGTATGAAATGTAAGAAGAACTGTACAAAGGTGTTTTATTAACTGAACAATACATTTTTTTATTCATTCAAGTTAATTAAAATCATCTCTACGTGCAACCAACACACATGCTTGCCCATGTGCGCACATCCTATGTAAAGTAGCACAATCTAAGGCGGTCCAATCGGGGCACAGTCCATAGGTTACTGCTATTGTAACACAATTGAAATGTTGTTCACTCCTCTGCTTTCCTTAAAAAAATAGTGTCCAATATTCAATCTTGCTGCCAGTGGGAGAGGAGTCAGGAGGAGGACCAGCACAAGTTTCAGCAGCTGGCAACATCAGCACTTCACGTCCCTTTAGATGTATTTAGTCTCAGCCCGCTGTTTCCTTCCCAAGCCCACTCCACTTTTACCCACCTCACTCTCTGTGACTTATCCACCACGTTTCCAAATGTCTCTCACAGATTTCTACGTCTCCATGTATAGAGTGGTTTATTTGTTCAGCAGCTTACATGGAGGTGCTGACTTTATTGCAAGGAGAGCCGCACATCCATGAAGGAGAAGGTGCTACTTTCATTCCTGACCACAAGTGAGCAGCGCCATCACCACTTCCACTGTCACGAGCATGACCCAACCTGCTGCATAAAGTTCGAACACATGTATTGTTGGAAGGGATTGCCAGCAAGTGAGCTTTATGAACTGCATGACAAAAGTCGTAACAACTGTTTTTTCTCTCTTGACAAAGGGCATCCAGTCTTTCATTTCTGGTCAATCCGTCACTTTTGATCATATCTTTGATCCTTTCATAACTACTTGAATTGTCCACATGGAGAGCAGTGTTTTGGTCTTTTGAGGAGCGAAATAAAGGTAGGTTGGTGGGTAGGATAATTTGATAAGATGTGAGGATGGAAGTGCTGATGTCAGCTACTACGCATTGGAATGAAAAATGGCCAGTCCTCTCTTCACTAGTTCTGCAGAACACTGCTGTTATCATCTAGCTCAATGTTGCACAAGTGACATCAGATTAGAAGCCAAGTCAACATTTTGACTACTTCCCATTTCACTACTGTTTTTTAGGCCGTCATCTGTGTCTTACAGCCCATAAAATCCAGCAAATGTATAAATAGGGTATTCTAATTCCATCAGTGACTTACAATCATCACTAACTGGTATAGTAACACTATCTATCCTCTTACTCCTCTGAATTTCTTTATGCACTCTCAGTCTTACAAAAAAGCATTTCGTCTTTGCTTGGAATGAGCAGGTGACTCTCTCCCCCTTTCCCTGTTCATGTTTCTGCCAGGCTGTCTTTTCTTTGATTGTTTCAGTTTATGTGCAAGGGCATAATTTATATACTCTTTCACTCCATAATTTACGTACTTCAGTGATCAAAACACAGAAATGAGCTTCTGTTTTACCTAAAAAAAGTTGAAAAGGCATCTCAGAGCAATGGCAGATGTCTACATATGGAATTCAGTAATGTATTTGATATTTACGCTTACAATAGGTTATGTTCTTCTAATTATATAGGGACCTGTTATTCATGTCTAATTTCCTTAAAAATATATCCTCTATTCCTCATTTGTTTTTATGAGCATGGTCCCTTACATGTGAATTTCTCAATGCCTTTGTTAAGCTACTCTTGAAGGTCTTGTTTTTCTTATAGTATTGGTTTATGAAAGCAAAAAAATTGTCCTCAGTAATAAGATGGTAAGTTAGTCAGCCAGGTTACATTAAAGAAGCCACGATTTAATAATGATTTTGGACAATCATACATACTCTTGACTTATAGCAAACGGTGATAGCTCCATTAGAAGTTTAAAGCTGGGAGTGCATTCTTTTCTCAACAAGCTATGACCATTCCCATCCTTGTCATGTTCTGTACTGTATCATTTGAGTCATGAGACAATTGCACAACTAGCTAACTCAACCACCTCCTTTTTAAGGCTCAATTCACAAAGCTTGTTCAATTGCTAATCGTTCCCTTTCGTTTGTATACTATGTCTTCCTAACGTGTGAGATGGGTTAACATAACAGAGAATCTGATGCTGGGCACTGAATCCTATGTGAAAATAAAACCTTCCTTCGTGTCCTTGTTGTGCAAGAGCTGTACTGATTACCAGTGACTACTTTCCTGTTTCCTGCAGTGTTAGAGGTAAATGGACCTTCATGCTATGCTTCCTTAATCTCTCATTGGCATAACACTTGGATGAAGTTGGCCACCATATAAACTACATAAAAACATGGCATTTCGAGTTTATCCAAAAAATTCTTATATAAAGAATCCTCAAATACTTATTCCTGTGACTGGATAACAGACTCATGTATCTTTCCCATGTCGGATTCGTTGCACTAAATATTGATTTCAAGGTAGACTCCTACAACCAACGGTCTTGCTTCAGTAGACCGATATAATTCCCAAAATCAATAGGAGCTTTAATTTCCCACACAACTCAAAAGAAACACAGATTCATGAAACATTGGGGCATACTTACAAGGGGCTATAGCCAACTTATCACCACTTTATCACAGCCAAAGTCATGATAAATTTACTCCACCATTCAGAAGCAGGTGCTAACAGCCCACAGCACCAGTTTTCCCACGATAGCAGCCGCAAAAAACATCGCCACAGAGGACTCCTGCAACTATCGCTAATGAGATGCAGAGTAGGTGTCTCGTGCAAAAATCGGCAACAACACCACACTTCAACATTCACATCGACCAGACAGATCGGCGATAAGAACACAAAACACGCGATAAGGCGCGTTAGCAGCAGGAATTTTAAACCTGCTCTGACCTGGTGTAACAGATGGTAGCCTGCACCGCAATAGGGAGCCCTGCCAGGGTGTCATCGGCAGGGCAACAGATGCCATGGAGCTACTTGTGTGCCATTGTGCCCATCTCCCCTGTTCCCCCAGGCCCTGTTTGTTGCACTCCCTTTTGGTGTTGTGTCTGGTTCTCTCAAGCTGTGTCCAACCTCCCTACTCCTTGCACCGTCTCCACACTGATGACTGTGGCCTGGGTTTCCAACAGCTCCTCCGGTGGCGCTGAACTGACACCTCCTGTTGCTGTTGCTGCCTTCCTGTTGGCAGTGGGTGGGTGCCTGGTTTAGGTTCTCATGTCATGCCATCGCCTATTGGCCTCTTTGGCACTCCGACTACATTCCAGCTGGTCTGAATGTGGGTCAGTTGCTGGTAGTGTTCTGTCACCTCCGTGACCCTGGTCTTGTTTTCCTGTGGTCTGCACCATGTCTTTCTCTTTCTCTTCTCCATGGCCTTTCCCGACCCCGTTGTTCCTTGCTGGTGGTCTGTGGGGGTTGTGAGGTTCGAGTAGGCCTCTGCGCTGGGTCAGGGTTCATCCATGGTGCTCTGTGCTTTGGATTGTTTCTGATGTATTTTTCACAGGGTTTTCATAGTGCCAGACGCGTGGGATTAGCAGGCCTGCGGCTGATTTTCGCTACATTTGTCCCACGGTTGGCCTCATCACATGTTTTTTTGCGTTTGCATATCGCATTTCTGTGGCACGGCGTTGATTTTCACACGGACATTTTCTGCATTATCTGGTGTCAGTTGCATGCTACCGCCTTGTTGTGAATTCCATGTTGAAACAGGGTCATTTTCCTGCGATAGGCTACGATGTTGAAAGTTGCGTCACGCTACTCTTGCGGTAGTTATTACACGTTCTTGTGAATATACCCCTAAGTGTCTCTGAGCATCTCATTGCACACAAATCTAACCTTTGAGAAGAACATTATCAAAGGCAATTGCACTACTCTCATGGGCAAATCAGATTTAACTTAACGAGTGGTACAAATCATAAAGAATATGCTGCACATTGCACTTCTTACTTCTATAAATTACTCTCTTTAAAAAACTGACACACATTCCTTCTTCTGTAGTGGCAAAATATAAAAACACTTCATCCAACATTCTCTCATTTTCCCCTGCCTCTCTCCACACCATCTCCAAAAGGTCCTCTTTGTCATTGATTTCACACTCTTAAAATTCTGCACCTCTTATCCAGTGTGAAACCTGTATCATACCTGCATGACGGGACGGTATAAACGCTTAGGGTCTGATTCACAATAGTAAACGTACACTTTTATGTAAGTTAACGATGTTTACTATTTTCAAACACAAACATATTTTACTAGAAATGTCTTTAGAACAGCAGAGTTTCCGCTTATTACAAGATAGAACTGCCCTATTTCCACAAGTGTTGTCCTACTTAGAATGGTCCTACTCACACAAAAGACTAAGTTTACCTTTGTGAACCAGGCCTCATAAACAAATCCCTGAGACGTCTGTAAACTCTCATTCCCTGTCCTTAATTGTTTTCTTTTCGAAGATTAACTTCCTTCGGTTGGTAAATCTGATCAAGCTATTGCTCTCTAAAAGAGGTTTCTCTTGACAACTTTAACTCCCAAAACTACTGCATTTTTATTTGACTTCACTAGTTAGGTAAAGTCATTGAAAGATCTGTTGCCATCCAGCAACAGATACAGTTTCACGGCACTATAAAACTGATCAATGACACACTCTCAATACTTAACTCTTATCTTCTGGACATCTTGCAATTCTCTCCTGCCTTTAACACTATTGACCTGGCACCATTATTTCCCCCTTTCATATGAGTACAAAAGGAAACACTCTGGAGAGTTTCAAATTATTACAATTTGGTTGCCCGCATTTTGTTCAATATGACTGCTGCAAAGCTAAATCATTACTGATGAATTGTGACATTCCTTGAGAGCCAGTGGTGTCACCTTCCCTTTTCCAGTCTTAGAAACCTCCAATTGAATGCAGCACTCTCCATTCATATCCCATCATACCTTAGGATTTAGGCTTCTGTAATGCATTGTAACTGAAAAGAATACTTGAATGTAGATAGTACTGGGTTTCTGCTTCCATCTCTTATGTCATCTGCTCTAAAATTGAATTTCTTCTCTACACTTCAATTTTCCAAGACATCTTTCATTAACTTATTCATAGTTTTGCTTACAATCTACGATCTTATGTTGATAACCTTACATATCTAGGGGCTTATTTATGGAATTTTAGCACAGAGCAGTGCAACAATGCACCATGCTGAGATGCCCTTACCCAAAGTGAAAGGGCAGAAAGGCATTGTATTTATGCAATATAATGCATTATTTTCCTCTCTCCCTGTGCTGGTACTGTTTAAGCAGCCTAGCGCCAATGTAGTCTCAGTTGCCTCAGTTGCAATCAGGATTGTTTTTGTGCAGGAATGAGCACCTTCCTGCGCAAAATCAATCCTAAGTGGCATTTGCCTCTTTCTAAGTGTGGGGCTTAATGCAGGGCACATAGAAGGAGGAAAGAATTAGAAGAAATGAACATACTTCTCCTTGTTATGCCTTACCTCAGTAAGTGTACTGATTTGGCTCTACCCCAGCTTTACATCATGTTGTAAATAAGGAACAGCATCATATCCCTTGGGTGTTGCATGGAAAACTCCCCGCAACCCCACCTAGTGCTGCTTTGCCTTACTGCCTTATTTATGATTTATAAGGTCACACAAAGCCACTGAGGCTGACTTTGCATGGCTTAATGAATTAAAATGATAGCTCTGTGTCATGCATGTACCACTTTACATAGTGCAAAAGTGGGGCAGGGCTCTCATAAATAGGTCCCCTAGCCTTCCTCATCTTGAACTTCTTTGGAAAATCAACTCTTTTTTTCTCTCTTTCAACTTCTGCTATGAAGTGAAAGCCACCATTATTTCCAGACTTTACTTTGGAATGTTCTTGTTATTTGCCAATTCTGCTTGCTCCTTTCTCCCTTTCAAACATTTAAGACATGTGCTGTGTGAATGTAATCAAATTTTTCAAACTCTGACAGATTTTCTTCTGCTATCTTTTAAAGCATGACTTATCTTGCAGATTGCTCAAATTACAGTGCAGTGTCAGGATAGCACCTGTGGCCCATTACACCTTAACTCTCTACTGTCCAGGTCAAGTGTGTGGATGGTAGTGGTGATACCCTTTCACTAATTCATGCTGTGCACAACATTTACATTAATATGCACTGCAGGTACACATATATATAAAATGATTTTCATGTGGAAGTAGACCATAGACATTGTAATTTGATTTTTTTTTGAGTTGTTTATAAAGCGCACGTTCACTGGCAGTTTCTTGGCGCTATAGGATTTCGATCTGAGGGAAGGAAGAAGTTTTATGAACTGAATGCTTGCTGAAAGAGCAATGTCTTAAGGTTTTTGCGGAATTCGGTATAAGAAGACGAAGATCTGAGAGAAGGGGGAAGAGAGTTCCAAAAGGTAGGGGCCAGTACCGCGAATTTCTGGCCACCAGAGCTGCTCTTCTTGAATCGAGGGATGACTAGCAGAGATTTGGCGGAAGAGCGCAAATCTCTGGCGGGAGTGTAGTTGTTTATAGCCGCATTAATGAAAGAGGGGGCAGTGCCGGTCCGAGCTTGAAAAGCAAGGCAGCCAAGTTTAAAAAGGGCTCTTTGCTTTATTGGGAGCCAGTGAAGGGCAATAAGAAGGGGAGAGGAGTGGTGGAATTTTGAGAGGCCATGTACCAGGCGAGCTGCCTGGTTCTGCACCAGCTGGAGGCGTTGAAGTGCATATGCCGGGGCGCCATTGTAAATGATGTTGCCATAGTCGATTTTGGATAAAACCATGGCCATAACAATCATTTTCAGTGCAGAGGGAGAAAAAAACCGAGATACTTTCCCAATAATACGTAAAGTAAAAAAGGAAGAGGAAACGACAGAACAAATATGGGTGTGAAGTGTCAACTGGTTATTAAGCATAATCCCAAGGGTTTTAACAGAGTGAGAGGGAGTGGGGGGGGCCAAAGGAGGCAGGCCAAAAAGATGATGTCCAAGGGTTGCTGCTGCCGCCAGTCAAAATCAATTCTGTCTTATCCGGGTTGAGTTTGAGATGGTTTGCATTCATCCAACCTCGGATAAACAGAAGAACCGACTGGAAGTTAGAGGCAGCGGGTAAAGAAGAGGAAAAATTAAAAATAAGCTGGAGGTCATCAGCGTAATTATAGACTGTGACCTCCATTTGTTGGAGTGCAAAAATAAGAGGGAAGATATAAAGATTAAACAAAAGAGGGGAAAGGGAAGAGCCCTGGGGGACCCCGCAGTTCACCTTACTTGGTGAAGCTGAGAATTCGGCCAAGTGGACCGCCTGAGTGCGTCCCTTCAAGAAAGAGCCTATCCAGGCAAGGGCCTGGCCCCCTATGCCCGCCGCCTTGACACGGGACAGAAGAATGGAATGATCTACCGTGTCAAAGGCGGCGGAGAGGTCCAAAAGGACCAGGGCTTGGGGGATATTGGTGTCTAGGCCCTCCCTAAGTTGGTCCATCACTGAAATAACCACCTTCTCGGTGGAATGCCGGGGGCGGAAGCCCGCCTGGCAGGGTGTGAGGTAGCTACTACTTTCAATAAAGGAGGTAAGCGCCTGGGTGGCATGGGACTCTGCTATTTTACCCAAATAAGGAAGGAGGGATATGGGACGATAATTTGCGGGGGAAGAGGGATCCGCTCCGGGTTTTTTTAATATTGGGAAAATTATAGCGGTCTTAAGGGAAGCCGGGACATGGCCGGACGTGAAGCAGCTGTTCAGGAAGGCCAAGATTGGTAAAGGGCATGCCATGAAAAGCTGGCTGAGGATGCGTGCCGGGGCAATGTCGGCCGGGGAGCCCGACTTAACTCGGTTGAGTAGGGGGAGCAGCGACTCTCTAACCAGCAAAGGGATGGAGGTAAGGAAGCAGTGATTTTCGGGTGGCTGAGGGGGGATGAAGGTAGAGGAAGGAAGGGGAATATTGGCTTTGATAAGAGTTATCTTATCAATGAAGAAATCATTGAGTGATTCGCATAAGGCCTGGGAAGGGAGGATTCTGGGTGAGGCTCTGTCCGACGAGGCTAGCTCACGTACAGTAGAGAAAATCTCACGGGATTGGCATTCTGCCGCTAGAATGCGTCCGGAGAAATACTCAGTCTTAGCTGTGAGTATAGAGATTTTATATTCATTAAGTACAGTAGCAAAGTGTTGCCGGCAAATGGGTGAATAGGCACGACGCCAGGCTCGCTCAGCCTGTCTAACCTCTAATTTTTTGGCTTTAAGGTCAGGACTGAACCATTTGTTGGCCTTATGGGAACGGTTGGTAGTTATTCGCTTCAAGGGGGCTGCAGGGTCACAGGCAGTGGTAAGCCAATGATCGAGTGTGGCTATCTGGGGATAAGGGTCTGACCCCGTGATATCAGGGCAGGTGGCTGCTAATAAATTGCAGAGGGAGGTGATATCTACTTTGTTCCAATTCCTAGCCCAAATGTTTTTGGGGATGGAAGGAGATGTTTTTGGGTTCAAGTCCATGGAAAAGGCAAGTAAGGAATGATCCGACCAGGAACAAGGCGAAACAGTGGGAGGGAAAGTAGGTATGTTAAGTGTCTAAATCTGGTCCAAGATATGGCCGCCGATGTGAGTAGGACTTTGAACATGCTGGGTGAAGTTAAAGCTAAGGAGTGATTGAGTGAAATCTTTGGACATAGAATCTTCTGCAGGATCGGTGGGCCAGTAATTAAAATCGCCCAAAACCAAGACAGAGGCGTTATTGATTACCAGGGTGGCCAGAAGGTTCTGAAAGGCGAGGAGGAAGTCAGGAGATGATTGAGGAGGCCGATACGTTAGTATGCATGTGAGGGGAGTCTTGAGATAAGTGGAGCGAGTTACAAGGCAGTCTGCGACTGGTAGCGTGGGCGAGGCCAGAATCTGAAAATGGAACTCCTTGCGAGCGATCAGAGCTACGCCGCCTCCTGCTCTGTTTCCAGGTCGATCAGCACGGAGTATCGGATATTCAGGCGGGAGGGCGGCGAGGACGCTGGGCAAGGAGTCTGGTTTATACCAGGTTTCTGTAAGGAACAGAAGATCTGGTGATTTTGAATCCAGAAGATCGTAAATTTCATGCTGGTGCCTAATGGCCGATCTCTTGTTAAGGAGAAGGGCAGTGGTGGTGGTGATAGGGGAGGATGGGGATTGTGTGGTAGTGCCCGGTACTGCAATTCCCAATTTATGGGTGTACAACCTAGTAGCTTGGTTCAGTGGCCAATTGGCATTAACCGAGCGCAGTTGGTCTGAAGTATATGAGAGGGGTAGCCCAGAGTGTTGTGTCCCGTGGCCCGTCCTGGCGCGGACGGGCGCAGACGGTCTTGCCTTAGGCGCGCCTGCTGCGCTCGTCCGCTGCGCGTACGGGGATTGCACATTTTATAAGGGACAAGAAGTGGTGGTAGGGGGCGTGGCCTCTCGAGCGAGGGGCGTGGCCTAAGTGGGCGTCGCTGGTGGCGGCGGTTTCCAGGTCCCGCGGCAGCAATAGACTCCGCTGCGCGGTGATTTGAGGGCGTAGATGCGCCCTAGTCAAGTGGGGAGTGGACGTTTTAAAAACAGCATTAACAAGTAAGTGACTCTCAAATAATTAAAAAAAGCACAACAAAACAGACAGGCCTACTCCCGGCTTTTCGCCTCAGGAGGAAATCGCTATCGTCTGGACGCTGTAATCAGCGCCAGATATAGTGGTGGTAGGGGGCGTGGCCTCTCGAGCAAGGGGCTCGGCCTAAGTGGGCGTCGCTGATGGCGGCGGTCTCCAGGTCCCGCGGCAGCGATAGACTCCGCTGCGCGGTGATTTGAGGGCGTAGATGCGTCCTAGTTAAGTGGGGAGTGGGCGTTTTTAAAACAGCATTAACAATTAAGTGACTCTCAAATAATTAAAAAAAGCACAACAAAACAGACAGGCCTACTCCCGGCTTTTCGCCTCAGGAGGAAATCGTTATCGTCTGGACGCTTGTAATCAGCGCCAGATATAGTGGTGGTAGGGGGCGTGGCCTCTCGAGCGAGGGGCGTGGCCTAAGTGGGCGTCGCTGATGGCGGTGGTTTCCAGGTCCCGCGGCAGCGATAGACTCCGCTGCGCGGTGATTTGAGGGCGTAGATGCGCCCTAGTCAAGTGGGGAGTGGGCGTTTTAAAAACAGCACCTCAGTTTAAACGATTCACGTTACTAATGGAATGCTCTTTTGACTGGTGTGCAGTTTTTTCTCTTTCTCTAGTTTCAGGAGTAAAACTGTAACTGTCAACTTTAATTAAATGTATTTTCCTGTTTAAAGTTTCTGTGTGAATAACTATCTGTATGTGTTCCATGGAGAGGTGAAGAATGAACCTCCATACCTGCACTGAGAATATGCTGTCTGCGACGTGTTATCCTGCAAGGAGATGGATTAGTGACCTGATAGTGATGTATACAATATCAAAACAGAAAAATATCAGAAAATAAATATTGTTAACAAAAATATCACCTTCCTATGTGTATGTATGTAGTCTTTGGAAGACTGAAATGCTTAATGGCTGTTGGTGCAGGGCACATACCAAAATAAAATAAAGCACCAGCAATTTGGGTCTGCATCATCTATTCCTGAGACAAGGGACGCTGTTTGAGACAAGGAATTTGGAATATATATATACTGACCATGCCATGAATGATGTAATATGTGACGTCATGAGCAGTGCATTGCGGGGGTGCGAGTTATAGTTAGCTGAACTAACTATAGCGGTGGAATTTTTATGGTTTTGTACGAGTGAAATGTCGAGCTAACTTACGTCCCTGAAACCTATGGTTTTTTCGGTGAATTTCAAAGGTTTTTTAAATGCTAATTTGTAACTATAACATCCCTGAAACCTATGTTTTTTTAGGTGAATTTCGAAGGTTTTTTAAATGCTAATTTCTAAGTATAACGTCTGTAAAACCTATGGTTTTTTCAGTGAATTTCAAAGGTTATATAAATGCAAATTTCGAACTACAATGTCCCTGAAACCTATATTGTTTTTAAGTACATTTTAAAAAGACGTGCATACTTTTTGTAGTGCAAAACTAACTGTAAAAGTAGGCTCTTGTAAGTTATAATTTAACAATGTTCAAAACGTAATTAGCAGTAATTAACATATAAGTGTAGAAAAAGTGTGACGCAGCAGCTATGATACCGGACTTCGAACAACATCATTCACAGTTCGATTCCCGGCTCCAGTGGCACGTTAGCCCACCACTATGTCACTGTGGGCAACACCATGCTTAATTTTCCCAAAGCCCCCAAGTGCCGGCACACCTTTCCGTGGGTAACTGTACGCTTTACAAATGCTGGTATTTTTTTAATTTATAAACATAGTCAGGAGAAATATTAGCACATACTTTTTGTTCTTCTATTCTAAAGAATATTTTTTTTATATCTTTTATTTAGAATTACAGCAATTAATAGATGTTTCTAGTCACGAGAAAGAAAATGACACGGTTTGCCAGGTAACAGTTCTTAAGCTCTCCAACGTATGTACATATTCCGGAACATATACTTATGAGGATTGAAAGTGAAACCTTTACCGCTTCACATTTTGTAGCTTTTCCCAACACGTGCACAAGTGAAACAGTGAAAACGGGAGCACGAGTCAACTGTAAAACGTGACATCTAAATGCGCAGAGCCACATCTTCCTTCCATAGACTACTCAATTACCAAAAAGTATATAAACCACACCAGTTGTTTGATTAGTTTTGTTTTTGCGAGTTATTTTCGCTTGTCCATTCTGTGATGCAGGTTCCGTTTTCTAGCGTCAGATTCTTCTTTTGCGACGACAAAACATATCATGGAGTTGTAAGTTGTTTGATTATGGCATAGTAGATATTTATAATCCGTAGCTATTTTTGAATATTCAAAGATTTGTATTATGAAAAAAGTGTTATTGGATGTTTTTCTCATTTATATGTAATGTCACCAGGTGGTATTGAGAAACACCCAGAATAGAGGAAACACTGGTCCTTTTCTGGCTCCTCTGACGTTATATACTGTGACTATGTACATTGCAATAATTAGAGTATAGCGAACTTCAGAGGTGTTTGTGACCCGTCGATGCGTAGATTAAACATTCATATGTAATGTGAACAGCTTCTCCTTCTTACTCTGTTTCCCCCTGTAAATGCAGGAAGGGACTCCTTCTTGCACAAAAACAATCAGTAAAGGCATGAAAACAATTCTCCTCATTGCATTCTGGAGATGTGTCTTGTTCTATGGGTGTTGCGTGGGAACACACACAGCAACACCTATGGAACGCCCATTCAACGCAAAGTTCTGTGTATGAAGGGGTCGTATTTACAAGGAGAGGAAAAACCATGCAGGGTGGCTTTTCCTCTCCTTGTAAATATGAATGAGTGCCTGGTGCCATCACTACGTTACAAAAAGTGACATACTGGTTGTTGGAACCTGGGATGACAGGTCACCTAGGGTAGCCTGGCCTAGGAGTAAGACACGCAATTCTAGAGGCACAAGTGTGAAGGTTGCAAACCACCCAGCAGTAAATCCACGCAATAACACATAAAAAGGACGCTACACCAATTTGGTTAGGAGAATAAGTACTTGTTTATAAAAATAATTTCTTTGCTCTCTTGGTACTAAAGTTCACAGTTCAATATAATGCGTTCTGTCAGGAAGAGAACCAGTACATTTAAAATGGCCAATCAATGTCAAAAACACAGTACTATGAGATTATCATCACATTACATTTAGATGACTTGAAATCAGTAACACTACCTTCAGAGAGGTTAACTTATTTCAGTATCTATCATTACCAATACATTTAGTCAGATCTCAACATTTACCAGATTTGACTTCAATGAGGAATTCCAGTTTAACCAGAAGTTTAGTTAGAGATCAGCAATCTCCATGAGGAATTTATTCCTTCACTTAACCAGCAGATTTCTTGGTATTACTCCCCAATCTGTATTAAACAGGGATGAAAACGACCAGTGCCAAATTTACTCCACGGTAGGCGCTAGCGCCGCTTCCCCCTGCAGTTCACCTCCTTACTTGTGATTGAATATGCTGGAATTGTCTTGCGCCAGGCTCAACAGGGCGAACAGCAGACGAAGAGGCCGGGGAACCGAGGCTGGAGAGGCTCTCACGCCTCAGAAGGCTCCACTATGCTCACTCCCCCCACTCGGGCCGACTCCTCAGTGAGGCACTCGAGCGGAAGACAACCAAGGCAGACACCACGATGCTTCCCCAGCCCCTACCGGGCCTCTAAACACTCCCTCCCTGCTCGGGCCAGCTCCTCAGTGTGGCGCTCGAGCAGGAGGAAAAGGGCAGATAACTCGGCAAGCTGTGGAAGCCCCCGGCGCCTCTCCTCGGCGCTGGATACCAAAGACACTCCTCCAGTGGGCATGCGTGAAGCGCTCGAGCTGGTGCCGCCTCCCGCTGCGCCCGCTCGAAGGAAGGACGCTTCGCTCCCGGGCCTGCTTACTTCTTTGCCCCTCCTTCCGGGGATAACAGCGTCGGACTGGGCATGTGCGAAGGCGCCTTCACTTTCCCCTGACAACGCGTCTGAAGCGCGGTAGGCGCCCCCGGGGTCCCGCTCACGAAGGGGAGCCTCGCAAGGCTTCTCAGGCTCAGTGGATCCCGGGGAGGCGCTGTCACAGTGCGCGATTAGTGCCCCAGGAGTCCCGCTCACAGCCGAGGCGGCGCTGCCTCAGGGAAACCGGCACCCTTCACCACTTGCCAGTTCGCCAGGAAATCCTGGGATCGGCCGACTGCACGTCCGGCTAGGACCTTTCAGGACACAAGGGCACAAGCCTTCCCCGACACCCAGGAAGGTAGGAAACAGCGCTGGTTCGATTTTCACCTCAGCTCCCACTTCCCAACTCTACAAGGTCCTTTTACCATTCAATACTGAATGGAGGTTGGTGTCTAGGGATGAGGGTTATTCTTCCTGAGTCCATGTCACTGGGCAGAGGACTGCGCTCCGCAGCGCCACAGTCTCCTTCTCCTGTTCCCACCCCACTATTTTCAAGCTAGGGGTTAGTCAGGCGCCCAGGGTCTCCCTTAAACATCCACAGCGGGGACAAGACAAGGATCCCAAAGGAGGAGTAGAGAAGTGGATTAATTAGGCTGCTTCCCAGACCAGGAGATCAACCCTCGCACTAGTCTCCCCTCACCTTCCAAGATAGCCTGTCCTCCAGCTGACTCTCTCAGGTAGACAAAATGGCTGCCCCGCATTCCGCCTTATATAGGCTGTCCCTCAGTGGTCCAGAATGGACCAGAAGGTTCTGGAACGCCCTATACTAGTCTATGGGCAAGTTCTGGGTGTGGCAGTTAGGGCAGTTGGAAGCCACCATTTTGTGGTTCCAACTTTTCCTGTCAGAACAGGCCTCTGGGCCTGAGGTGAAAAACTATGAGGGGGGGAAAGAACACCTATCCCCTTGACCAACACCTAGAAAAAGCTAGTGGACACAAAAATTATTAAGGGTATGAGGGGCAGGAAGAAGACAAAATAAATAATAAATTGGAGGGACTACGCAAAAAAAAACAGACAGGTCTAACATGCGTCCCCCCCAGCTGAAAGTGGGGAGAACTACCCAACCCCTTGGGAGTCCTCATCACTAAGGCGGAAATACCTGGAGAGACCGTCTGCATTGGCGTGGTCCACTCCAGGCCGATGTTCCACCCGGAAGTCCATTCCCTGTAGGGAGATGGACCACCTCAACAGATTGGGATTTTCCCCCTTCATTTGCATCAGCCAACGAAGGGGTCGGTGGTCAGTCTGAACCAGGAAGTGCGAGCCAAACAGGTATGGCCGCAGCTTCTTCAGAGCCCACACCACCGCGAAAGCTTCCCTCTCAATTGCACTCCACTTCTGTTCCCGGGGAAGTAGTCTTCTGGATAAGAAGACCACAGGCTGATCCAGGCTCTCTTCATTTAGTTGCGATAACACTGCCCCAATGCCATGTTCTGATGCATCTGTCTGGACAATGAACTCCTTGGAGAAGTCTGGGGCCCTCAGGACCGGTGCTACACACATTGCCTGCTTCAACTTTTCAAAGGCTTGCTGACAAGCCTTCGTCCAAACTACCCGTCGAGGTTGTTTCTTGGAGGGGAGCTCCGTGAGGGGCGCTACTATAGTGCCATACCCCTTCACAAAGCGACGGTAGTAGCCTGTGAGGCCCAGGAAAGCTCGGACCTCAGTCTGTGTCTTGGGGGGTTCCAAGGCCATGATTGCCTCAATCTTTGCCTGCAGGGGCTGCACTGACCCCCTACCCACCAAGTGTCCAAGGTACACAGCCGACCCTTGCCCAATCTGACATTTGCTGGCTTTGATGGTCAATCCAGCTTGTTTCAGGGCCTGGAGAACTGCTTGCAAATGTTGCAAATGGTCCTCCCAATTGCTACTGAAGACAGCAATGTCATCCAGGTAGGCAGCAGAGAAACTCTCCATTCCAGAGAGGACCTGATTCACCAGCCGCTGAAATGTGGCAGGGGCATTTTTGAGCCCAAAGGGCATCACACAAAATTGGAAGTGTCCCTCAGGCGTGGAGAAGGCTGACCTTTCCTTTGCTCCATCTGTCAAGGAGATCTGCCAGTACCCTGAAGTGAGGTCAAAGGTACTTAGGTATTGGGCAGCTCCTAGCCGGTCAATTAACTCATCCGCCCTAGGGATCGGATGAGCATCAGTCTTTGTAACTGAGTTCAGTCCTCGGTAATCCACACAGAACCTCAGTTCTGGTGTGGTGCCTGGTGGGGCGGCTTTTGGCACTAGCACCACTGGACTGGACCAAGGGCTGTTGGAAGGTTCTATCACTCCTAGCTCTAGCATCTTGGCAACCTCTCCATGGATGCTAGCCTTCACCTTGTCTGACAGCCTGTAGGTCTTTGACTTCACTGGGGGGCTGTCTCCTGTGTCCACATCATGGGTACACAGGTGGGTTTTTCCCAGGACAAGGGAGAACAACGAAGAGTACTGCTCCAATACCTGGCGGCAATCCTCTCGTTGCTCAGGAGTGAGGGATGGGGAGAGAATCACTCCCTCCACCGACCCATCCTTCTCTTGGGATGAAAAGAGATCAGGGAGAGGCTCACTTTCTGCTTCCTCGGCACCATCCGTCACCATCATCAGGATGACCTCTGGCCTCTCATGGTGGGGTTTGAGGCGATTGGCATGCAGCACCCGTAGGGGCTGTCGCGGGGTCTTGAGATCCACCAAGTAAGTGGCCTTACCCTTCTTTTCCAACACCTCAAATGGGCCTGTCCAACGATCTTGAAGGGCACTTAGCTCTCCAGGTTCCATCACCCACACTTTTTGGCCAGGCTCCAACTCCACCGGGTGAGCATTTTGGTCGTACCATTCTTTCATTACTGCCTGGCTGGCCTCCAAGTTATCAGAAGCCTGCTTCCACAACTTGGCCATCTGGCTCCTAAAGGCCAGCATGTAGCTCACCACATCCTGAGGAGGCTTTTCCCATCGATCCTTCACCAGGCTGAGAGGTCCACGCACAGGGTGCCCGTACAACAGTTCAAAAGGGCTGAAGCCTACTCCCTTCTGCGGCACCTCTCTGTAGGAGAACAGCAAGCAAGGCAGGAGGACGTCCCATTTCCTTCGTAGGCTCTCGGGCAGACTTCTTATCATGCCCTTCAGGGTCTTATTGAACCTCTCTACCAATCCATTCGACTGGGGGTGATAAGGAGTGGTGAACCGGTAAGTCACTCCACACTCCTTCCACATCGTCCGCATGTAAGCTGACAGAAAGTTGGTCCCCCTGTCGGACACAACTTTCTTGGGGAATCCTACTCGGGTAAAGATTCCCATCAGGGCCCTAGCCACCACAGGTGCAGTAACAGTCCTCAGAGGAATGGCCTCTGGATAACGTGTGGCATGATCCACCAGAACCAGGATAAACCTGTGACCAGCTGTTGTTGGTGGATCCAATGGCCCTACAATGTCGATGCCCACCCTTTCAAAGGGGGTGCTAATGACTGGAAGTGGTTCCAGGGGACCTTTCAGCTTCACTCCTGTTTTCCCACTGGCCTGGCAGGATACACATGTCCGACAGTAAGTGTTGGACGCCACTTTCATCTGAGGCCAGTAAAAGTGGAGGACAAGCCGAGCAAAGGTCTTGTCCTGGCCTAAGTGTCCTGCCAAGGGTATTGCATGAGCCAATTCCAGCAGAAAGGCTCGGTATTGCTGCGGGACCACCAAGGCCCTTGATGAGCCAGGTAGGGGTACCTTGGGTTCACTGTAGAGGAGTCCATCCTCCCAGTAAATATGGTGGTGTCCCGTAGCATCACCTGCTGCCTGGGCTTCAGCCTGACGCCTCAGTCCCTCAAGGGTAGGGCACTCCCTCTGCCCCTTACAGAATTCCTCTCTGGTAGGTCCTCCCTCCACATGCCACTCAGCAGGGATGGGTAAATCCTCCAGAGAGTCTACTTCCCCCTCCATGGACTCCTGGCCCACCACCGCAGGTGGCCGATCTGTCACATGGGGCGTGGAAGCCGAAGCAGGCTCTTCCTGTCTCCGGGTCTGTCCCTTTTTGGCAGCGGGTTGGGCCATTGTTCCAGGCTCCAACCCAGGCGAACTCCCTCTCCGGGCAGTCACAGACCTTGTGCTCACACAGGCCCAGTCAGGTGTACCCAGCATCGCAGAGTGCGTCCGGTATTCCACCTCTCTCCAAGTGTTGTGCTCCATATCATTCCCCAGCAGACAATCAACTGGCACGGCAGGGCTTACGGCAACTCGAAGTGAACCTGCAACCCCTTCCCACTCAAAGGGAACCTCAGCCACTGGATAATGGCCCATTCTGCCGTCAGCTATCGCGGCGGGGTGGAGTACATTAGGAACCACCTGCTCTGGAGACACCAGTTGACTTCCCACCATAGTCATACTGGCTCCTGTATCTCTCAGAGCCTCCCCTCTCTGGCCATTGATGGTGACCCATTGCCCATACTTTGTAGTATTTGGGGGCACCTGGATCTTTGGAACCATCTCCCGCTCTCCCAGGGACACTAAGGTGACACCCGCCCACTCACCCCCCTTATCTAAGGGCAACTCCTCCCCGAGCGCTACACTAGCTACTCCCGGTGACTTTCCTCCGGTGGGAGGGGGTGGTCTCTTTGGGCATCTGACATCTCCCTTATAATGTCCAACACCACCACACTCAAAACAGTGGAGAACCCTTGGCTGCTGGCTTTGGCCAGGATTGGGGTTTCTGGGCGGGATTGCCTTAGGGGTGAAACCTGTTCCCTTCCCTTGGAAACTGTTTTGGGGACCTTTAGAGAACTCCCTCTTTTTGTCTCCCCCCTCCTTCTTCTGAGGGGCGCCCTGTCCGGCCTTTTGGGAATCCCCTCCAGTCCCCTTTGAGGACACCCGGGTACTTGCCCAAATGTCCGCCTCCTCTGCAAGCTTCCGGGGATTGGTCAGCTTGCTGTCCACCAGGTGTTGGCGCAGCTCGGGAAAACATTTCTCGAGGAGGTGCTCTTTCAAAAATAGATCATACAACCCCTCATAGTCCTTCACCTCGCTGCCCTTGACCCAGCCCTCTAATGCCTTACGTGCGTAGTCAAGGAAGTCCACCCAGTTCTGGGTGCTTAACTTGTGGCTCCCCCTGAACTTCTGGCGATACCTTTCCGGGGTAAGCCCAAACTTCTTTACTAATGCTAGCTTCATGATGGGGTAGTTGGTTTGTTCCCCTGGTTCCAGGGCCAGCAAGGTGTCCCGACCAGTAGGAGGCATGTACCTATATAAACCACCCCCCAGTGCTTCTCCTGCACCCCATGGGCTCTTAAGGAGACCTCATAGGCAGCCAACCACTTGGCTATGTCATCTCCCTGACTAAAGCTAGCGATAAGGTCTTTTGGCAAATAGGGTCTGGACTCCCTGGCTGTCTCTTTGGATTCGCTGCCACCACTTATTACAGGAGAAGGCCCCCGTTGCAGGGCCTGGAGTTCCAACTCTTTCAACCTGAACTCATGAACCATCCTCTTCTCTTCCTTCTCCTGCTCCAGCTTAGCCAACTCCCATTTTAATTGCCTCTTTTCCCTCCTGTCAGCGAGCTCTGCTTCGGTTAAGCTTCCCCCGGAGACACTACTGCCTTTCCTGGAGTAGGACCCTGGTCCTGGGAGTAGGTTTTCCCCCTCCGGGTGGAATAATCCATTTATCTCCACAACCGGGTCCCGGTCTGCCCCTTCATCCTCCTCCTTCCCTTCTTTGTGTGCCTCCACCCAAGCCCTGAGACTGGTCTGGAGTTCCCCCTTCTTGGCACCATGCTTAAAAAATACCCCCATTTTCTGGCAGAAATCTTTCAGCTGAGCCACAGAATAGGTATCTAGGTTTTCTAATGCAAACTCCATTTTGAAATAGGCAAAACCAGATTATACACACCAGGAAATTAGAGTTGCAAGGGCAACCTAAAGCTACCTCCACCCACCACCAGGAACAAATTTGGAAAAACAAAAGGACAAATTAGGAGGGCCGCTAGGAGAAAACTCCTGGTGTAGGCTTAGTGTATTATGTTCAATTACTACTGAGTAGCTGCAACCACAGTCAGTATCCCATCGCTAGACACCAAATGTTGGAACCTGGGATGACAGGTCACCTAGGGTAGCCTGGCCTAGGAGTAAGACACGCAATTCTAGAGGCACAAGTGTGAAGGTTGCAAACCACCCAGCAGTAAATCCACGCAATAACACATAAAAAGGACGCTACACCAATTTGGTTAGGAGAATAAGTACTTGTTTATAAAAATAATCTCTTTGCTCTCTTGGTACTAAAGTTCACAGTTCAATATAATGCGTTCTGTCAGGAAGAGAACCAGTACATTTAAAATGGCCAATCAATGTCAAAAACACAGTACTATTAGATTATCATCACATTACATTTAGATGACTTGAAATCAGTAACACTACCTTCAGAGAGGTTAACTTATTTCAGTATCTATCATTACCAATACATTTAGTCAGATCTCAACATTTACCAGATTTGACTTCAATGAGGAATTCCAGTTTAACCAGAAGTTTAGTTAGAGATCAGCAATCTCCATGAGGAATTTATTCCTTCACTTAACCAGCAGATTTCTTGGTATTACTCCCCAATCTGTATTAAACAGGGATGAAAACGACCAGTGCCAAATTTACTCCACGGTAGGCGCTAGTGCCGCTTCCCCCTGCAGTTCACCTCCTTACTTGTGATTGAATATGCTGGAATTGTCTTGTGCCAGGCTCAACAGGGGGAACAGCAGACGAAGAGGCCGGGGAACCGAGGCTGGAGAGGCTCTCACGCCTCAAAAGGCTCCACTATGCTCACTCCCCCGCTCGGGCCGACTCCTCAGTGAGGCACTCGAGCGGAAGACAACCAAGGCAGACACCACGATGCTTCCCCGGCCCCTACCGGGCCTCTAAACACTCCCTCCCTGCTCGGGCCAGCTCCTCAGTGTGGCGCTCGAGCAGGAGGAAAAGGGCAGATAACTCGGCAAGCTGTGGAAGCCCCCGGCGCCTCTCCTCGGCGCTGGATACCAAAGACACTCCTCCAGTGGGCATGCGCGAAGCACTCGAGCTGGTGCCGCCTCCCGCTGCGCCCGCTCGAAGGAAGGACGCTTCGCTCCCGGGCCTGCTTACTTCTTTGCCCCTCCTTCCGGGGATAACAGCGTCGGACTGGGCATGCGCGAAGGCGCCTTCACTTTCCCCTGACAACGCGTCTGAAGCGCGGTAGGCGCCCCCGGGGTCCCGCTCACGAAGGGGAGCCTCACAAGGCTTCTCAGGCTCAGTGGATCCCGGGGAGGCGCTGTCACAGTGCGCAATTAGTGCCCCAGGAGTCCCGCTCACAGCCGAGGCGGCGCTGCCTCAGGGAAACCGGCACCCTTCACCACTTGCCAGTTCGCCAGGAAATCCAGGGATCGGCCGACTGCATGTCCGGCTAGGACCTTTCAGGACACAAGGGCACAAGCCTTCCCCGACACCCAGGAAGGTAGGAAACAGCGCTTGTTCGATTTTCACCTCAGCTTTCACTTCCCAACTCTACAAGGTCCTTTTACCATTCAATACTGAATGGAGGTTGGTGTCTAGGGATGAGGGTTATTCTTCCTGAGTCCCTGTCACAGGGCAGAGGACTGCGCTCCGCAGCGCCACAGTCTCCTTCTCCTGTTCCCACCCCACTATTTTCAAGCTAGGGGTTAGTCAGGCGCCCAGGGTCTCCCTTAAACATCCACAGCGGGGACAAGACAAGGATCCCAAAGGAGGAGTAGAGAAGTGGATTAATTAGGCTGCTTCCCAGACCAGGAGATCAACCCTCGCACTAGTCTCCCCCCACCTTCCAAGATAGCCTGTCCTCCAGCTGACTCTCTCAGGTAGACAAAATGGCTGCCCCGCATTCCGCCTTATATAGGCTGTCCCTCAGTGGTCCAGAATGGACCAGAAGGTTCTGGAACGCCCTATACTAGTCTATGGGCAAGTTCTGGGTGTGGCAGTTAGGGCAGTTGGAAGCCACGATTTTGTGGTTCCAACTTTTCCTGTCAGAACAGGCCTCTGGGCCTGAGGTGAAAAACTATGAGGGGGGGAAAGAACACCTATTTTGTTTGGAAGTATTTAATCTGCAAAGGGCATGATCCACGCGTTTCGGCTCGTCCGAACCTTGATATCGATACAATACGTCATTGTAGCATCCTTAATTAAATGTACAAATGCCTAAAGTTGCCAACATTAACAAAGGACTACATATTACTTTAATTGAAAAAGCTGGCGGCCATATTGGCTTTGTCTCGATGTGAAAATTCAGGAATTGATACAATAAAGAAAAGAAAACAAGTGTTAATATCCACACAATGTCATTTTAGCATATCTTGCCCCGTTGACGCCATACCTGTATGTTCATCAACGTGACTTATTCATAATAAACATACTTTGGATTGCAAACATCAACATAAACAGTGGACTACACATTACTTTACAGTGAAAGGCTATTGGCCATATTAATCTGGGCACGTTTGGTATTATAATGGTTCTTACATGAAAGAAAAGAAAAAAATGGGGTGTTAATATACACACACTATACCTCAATAAAGTTCTTGCGATTATAGTTCTATTCCATTCACAGCTCATTTGAGATGTCATGAGTGGTGCAACTGACCATGTCATGAAGGATGTAATGTGTGAGGTCATTAGCAGCACATTGTGGGGGCATAAGGTATAGTTAGCTCTGGTAACTATAACCGCTGAATTTCACTGGTTGTGTATGAATGAAATCTGAGTCTAACTATGTCGTCCCTGTAATCTTCGTTTTTCTCAGCAAATTTCTAGGTTTTTTTCAACGTTAAGTAAGATGCATATCACAATGGATGGTTGGGTGTTGGAAGCAGGGCCTGAAATTGTGCTGCCTCCACCCAAGCTTGCTGCTCCTGAATCCCTCCTCCTCGCCATCCGTTGTCCAAGTCCATGTTCCTGCTCCGTTATTACAACCCTGTGGGGCCGTTGTTCTGCTACTGGCCTTCCCGCCTTCTCTGAACGGTTAGCTTGCTGCGCCATCCACCTCCTCCCTATCCTCTGTTGTCTGAATCCATGGACTAACCTTCTCCCTCCTGCAATGCATGGTCTGATGTGCTGCCATTGCCCTCCATTTAGCATGATGTAACAGTCCACTCCTCCTGCCTTCCATTGCACAATTCTATGCCCAATCATTGAACTCCTGCTTAGCCTCTGTGCTTTGCTTGCTGCCCCTATTCTCCTTCCCCCTGCCCTCTGATGTCTGTGTGCATGACCCTGCTCCATCCTTTTTGCCAACCATGTTCCATGGACCTGCCACTCCTATCTACTCTGAGTGTTCTTTTGAGCTGTCACTCCCCTACCACCTGCTTAGCATTGTCAGATTACTGTAGCCTGTCCCTGCCACCTCCACCCTACCTGTCCACATTCCATGCCCCTATCCCCTTCCTCCTGTCCCCCATGGTCCATTTTTCTGCCACACCCTTCTGCCCTCCCTGGTCTGTTGTGCTGCAACTGCTCCTCCTGCCTGCCCCATGTGGTCTGTTGTGAGGCCCCTTCCCCTGAAATCTCTTGTCTGTGCCCAGGTCCTGACTCTACCTTCTATACTCCATGGTCCTTTGTAATTGCCCCTGCACCCTCCTTCTTGACCATCATAGCCATTGTGCTGCCACTAACCCTCCCACTTGCAATGCATCGTCTTCTGTGCTGCCTCAGCCCCTCCCACCTTCCCTGTGTGGTCAGCTAGCTGCCCCTGACCCCCTCCCACCTACCCTTTATGGTCTGTGTGTATGCCATTATAGTCTCACTGTTGCTCTCCATAGTGTGTCGTGCGTCTAGTGTCCATCCTGCCTGACTTCCTTGGTCGTCTTGCTGCTCATGCCCTGCCCCTTGCCTCCAGCCCTCTGTTTCCATGTGCAGACCCCTATTCTCTCCCTCCTGGCTTGTCTGTCCCATTGTAATACCCTGATCCATCCATCCTGTCCTTTATGGTCCGTTATGCAGCAGCTTTCTCTCCTGTCTGTCAATTATGGTCAGCTGGCTACCATTGCACCTTTCCCCTCTGTTCTCTGTTGTCCATGTGCATGGTCCTGTCCCCTCTTTATTGTTTTCTATGGATTGTTGTGCTGCACTCCCATCCTGTATGCCCTGTGGTGTATTGTGCTGCTGCAAACCCTGATGCCTGCCCTGTAGGGTCAATTTGGTGCACCTCCCCATGTGCCTCCTGTCTTCTGTTATCTGAGTCCGTGTCCCTAGCCCAATTCCTCCTGCCTTCCATGATCCAATGTACCATACTTGCTAACATTTTGAACTTGGTAAGAGGGATATTTTGAAAAAGAAACTGAGGTATTGATTTTCCCCTTTGACTTACATTGAAAAGGAGGAGATTGTAGACAGGAGACAAATCAAATAAAGCCTGTTTGGGCTTAAAAACATTGGACGTTTCCTGGCTGAATCTAGTATGTTGGCATGTATGGTTGTACTACCACTGCCTCTTCCTTCTGCCCACAATAGTCAATTATATTGCGCCAGCCTCTCTAGCCAGTCCTGTATTGTTGGTTTGTTGCCCCTGCCCCCTTTCCACGGCCCTCCATAGCTTGTTTTGCTGCCACTGCCCTTCCTGCCTGCCCAGTGTGGTCAGATTGTTGCCTCTGCACCCTCCTACCTGCCTTCAATTTTCAGTATCCTAATGAACAACTTGATTGCTAACATTCTATATTTATTACAAAAGTGTGGAACGCCTGACGTCATCTTGATGTAATCAAAACTGTAATACCTAGAGCATTTCCTTTAGAAATTACATATATGAGAGGGTCTTATTTGCATCAAAATTATGGTTAATGCTCTAAAAAACTAAAATGAGGACACATTTTCTGAGTTTTCAAATAGCGACAAAGCACTTTTAAATTATTTTATATCTTTATTTTTGTTATCCAGTTGACCACTTGATTAAATGTTGCACCTAGGGGAGAGGATGTGGTGTTACTTCCAGAGCTGCAGACTTTGCAACTGGGGAACCAGGTTGGAGTTTCTGCTTCGGCTTGACAGTCTGTGATTCTGGTCAAATCACATAATCTCCCCCATGTCTAAAACCAACATGAATGTGTTCTTGTGTGATGTAACACATGCTCATGTAAAGCACTCCAATACCTGACAAGTCTACACTATATACAATTGCACAAACACAACAAATAAAAAGTGTTTTGCACACTTCTGTCATTGGGCTACATCTGAGCTACATCTGGGTAATATTTGCCTACATTTGGGCTCTTATGTCTCTGTTGGCCATCTTGGGAGATTTATTTGTTATGAAGTTTCCTCATTTCCTCATTTACTGCAGTCTCCTCAGCAGGAAATGCTTTCAGTTTTTTACTTTGATTCCATCAAGAAGGTATTCAGATATGTCACCCATTTGCCATAAATTCTGAATGTCAGCACTCTAGTTACTCATTAGATCACTGTAGTAAAGCTACTGCTCACCAGGGAAGTCTGCTGCTGGTATTCAAAGTGCATGTTTCAGTCTGCATGTCAGAATTTTTTAATGAAATAGAAGAGGTTTTGAGAAGTCAAAATGTGGCCTTATTTTTCTTTCTGCACACTAATCATAATTTGTATGGCAAAATGAATCCCCTCATTTTGTTCCTTTGCAAATTAAATGTTTTAAGTGTTACCATTTTATTCCAATCAAGATGGCCTCAGGTGTGCCATACTTTTGTCATAAGTAAGACTATTAGCGCTCTAGTTGTTCTTAAGAACACTCTTGGACATTCTGTCATTGGGCTATACTTGGGCTACATCTGGGTGATATTTGTGCAACATTTGGGCTCTTTTGTCTCTGGTGGTCATCTTGGGAGACTTATTTGTTATGAAGTTTCCTAATTTCCTCATTTACTACAGTCTACTCAGTAGGAAATACTTTCAGTTTTTTACTTTGATTCCATCAAGAAGGCATTCAGATGTGTCACACATTTGCCATAAATTCAAAATGTTAGCACTCTAGTTGCTTATTAGATCACTGTAGTAAAGCTACTGCTCACCAGGGAAGTCTGCTGCTGGTTTTGAAAGTACATGTTTCAGTCTGCATGACAGAATTTTTTAATGAAATAGAAGAGGATTTGAGAAGTCACTCAAAATGTGCCCTACTTTTTCTTTCTAAATAACAAGAAAAGATGCCAATACTGAAAATTACTTTTTTTAAATTACCTACCACTAATTGAGCTGAAACAAAAAGTGATGTGGACTACTTTTTCTGTCCGATTTAATCAGATTATATCAATTTATTCAAAATCATGTATTTTTGGGAAATTTTTACATACTTTTTCCATGTTCTGGTAGCAACAATGACACATTAAAAAGATAATGTGTCATTGTGGCCACTCACTCTCCTTGGCTGTTTGCTTTCGCTGAACCACCGCTGTTCTGAGAGGACAGATTGACTTTCTCTGTTTGCTGCCAGGTGCTGCCTCCCCGAGGACTCGCTGGTGTGAGCGAGAGCTGCGGTCGGCACGCTCTGTCTAGCGCTCCCAGCTGGAGTCCACAGGGTCAGAGGCAAGGAAAGAACTACCCGCTTAACCTGGGGGACTGCGAGGACCAGCAATCCCTACACTGACCAGCTGGTTCCTCTTCCCCCAGGCGACACGCCCACGGACACGCCCACCGGCGATCAGGCAATTTAATTCGTGACACCCGCTTCGCGGGCGCCACTCACTCTCCTTGGCTGTTTGCTTTCGCTGAACCACCGCTGTTCTGAGAGGACAGATTGACTTTCTCTGTTTGCTGCCAGGTGCTGCCTCCCCGAGGACTCGCTGGTGTGAGCGAGAGCTGCTGTCGGCACGCTCTGTCTAGCGCTCCCAGCTGGAGTCCACAGGGTCAGAGGCAAGGAAAGAACTACCCGCTTAACCTGGGGGACTGCGAGGACCAGCAATCCCTACACTGACCAGCTGGTTCCTCTTCCCCCAGGCGACACGCCCACGGACACGCCCACCGGCGATCAGGCAATTTAATTCGTGACACCCGCTTCGCGGGCGCCACTCACTCTCCTTGGCTGTTTGCTTTCGCTGAACCACCGCTGTTCTGAGAGGACAGATTGACTTTCTCTGTTTGCTGCCAGGTGCTGCCTCCCCGAGGACTCGCTGGTGTGAGCGAGAGCTGCGGTCGGCACGCTCTGTCTAGCGCTCCCAGCTGGAGTCCACAGGGTCAGAGGCAAGGAAAGAACTACCCGCTTAATCTGGGGGACTGCGAGGACCAGCAATCCCTACACTGACCAGCTGGTTCCTCTTCCCCCAGGCGACACGCCCACGGACACGCCCACCGGCGATCAGGCAATTTAATTCGTGACACCCGCTTCGCGGGCGCCACTCACTCTCCTTGGCTGTTTGCTTTCGCTGAACCACCGCTGTTCTGAGAGGACAGATTGACTTTCTCTGTTTGCTGCCAGGTGCTGCCTCCCCGAGGACTCGCTGGTGTGAGCGAGAGCTGCGGTCGGCACGCTCTGTCTAGCGCTCCCAGCTGGAGTCCACAGGGTCAGAGGCAAGGAAAGAACTACCCGCTTAACCTGGGGGACTGCGAGGACCAGCAATCCCTACACTGACCAGCTGGTTCCTCTTCCCCCAGGCGACACGCCCACGGACACGCCCACGGACACGCCCACCGGCGATCAGGCAATTTAATTCGTGACACCCGCTTCGCGGGCGCCACTCACTCTCCTTGGCTGTTTGCTTTCGCTGAACCACCGCTGTTCTGAGAGGACAGATTGACTTTCTCTGTTTGCTGCCAGGTGCTGCCTCCCCGAGGACTCGCTGGTGTGAGCGAGAGCTGCGGTCGGCACGCTCTGTCTAGCGCTCCCAGCTGGAGTCCACAGGGTCAGAGGCAAGGAAAGAACTACCCGCTTAACCTGGGGGACTGCGAGGACCAGCAATCCCTACACTGACCAGCTGGTTCCTCTTCCCCCAGGCGACACGCCCACGGACACGCCCACCGGCGAAACGTATATTAACATCATCCACCCTACCACGACGCGGGACGCGCGCGGGTCGGCGCACGGAGCGAAGCCCGGGCAAAGGGCGGGCCGTCTGTGGCCGTCCGTGGACGAACGAGGACGGGACGGGCCCCCCCCTTTGTGACCTCGGCTATCAGCATTCGTAATTCCGGTAGCTGCATGAGATTAAATTCTTCTCGTAAGTATACTGGGGAAGACTAAGAATTCCCCTAAAAACAGTAATACCTTCATTAATATCTGTGACGACTCTAGAGAAATACAATTTAAATATTAACGCCCATCGGGAAAATAAATGGGTTTTAAAAAACTGCGATCTCGCACTGTACACATGAAAAGAATGGGCACTGAAAATGCAGTACGGAAATCCTCCGATAAAGCTATAAAACAAGGTCGCATAATTCACACGCCAGCAATCAGTACCTACTTCTCCGCACTTATGCCTAAAGAGAATCAAGAATTACATACACTAGATAAAGAAACAACTTTCAATGCATCTGACATCATTAGGGAAATTGAAAGTACTTCCATGATACCTAGTCCACAATCTAAAGCGGGACGCCCGGAACTGGACTCAAGTAACAAATTATCAAGCACCCCAAAAGATCTTCATTTCTCAGAACATGAAACGACCAATCTAAAAACCTTAACACCTATAAAAAGTAGAGGGAGCACAACGATACTCGACGATACAAATATCAATAAACAAAATTTAGCGATACGGAAGATAGAACCCGGAACAAACAATAGTATTCAGTCAAAAACTTCTTCTCCAATCGCTTTGCTTGATCTTTCTATGGACCCTTTCAATCTTAAAAATAACAATAATACTGCTGACACAGTCCCACCTGTGTCTAAAGCCCTATTTTCGTTACAAGAGATATTGGAATCAGTTCTTTCATTTCTCGGAAACATTCTCGAAAATTCTGACCAAACTTTGGACGTCCAAATAGGGATATTAAAACATTTAGTAGAAGAAAAAAAGAAAAAAGATTCCTCTGTAGCAGACAAAATCAATACCAAAACCAATCTTGAGCAACATGTCATTTTAAAAGACCATAACAAAGCTCAGAAGAAAAGAATACGTGATTTTGGTACTCAAACTACAGATACCCAAATACAAGAAAAACAGAAATCCGATAACCTAAACAACTCAGTGACATACTCTTTGAAAAATTTATTTAAAGAAAAACATCAACAAAAAGCAAAACACTTCCCAATATTCACAAAAACCAATGCAATAAATAAACTTACAAATGAATATGCATCAGATACTCAGGAAACAACAATAAATACTAATAATATACTAAGCCAAGGAAACGTAGAAACAAGAATCATCAAGATTCAAGAAAATAATATAGTAGTAGGGAAAAGAAGGAGGAAAAAACCAGAAAGAAGGATCCAAAAAAAAGAAAAACCGCAAACTAAAATTCCAAAAAGCAGTTACTTTATATAAATCTGAAGAGGAACAACGCGACGATACAACAGAGTCCCAAAATGCTGAAAAGTTTGCAATCAGTAAAAATCTTGAAGATATGGTGCCTTATTTGGATCCTACAGTAAAAGAGTATGTCCCAATTAGATACTCTTTACAACCAGACCAAAGCAATAAAAATTCAAGGGAAGATAATAATAGGTACAAGCAAAAGGGGGAAGGGCCCTCTTCCAAAATTCTACAATTCGAGGAACTTTTTCCTACTGATTCAGCTCCACTTAACAGAGGACGGATTATAAATTTATTACGTCATATAAGGTCTTTACACACAATGACCAGTAATGAAATCGATCTAGTGACCTTTCCCAAAAAAGATAATAACAAACTAGCAACGGTAACATTTTGGTCAACAGTTCTTCCAGGTATAATACTTAACGAGGAAGAGACACTCCATAAACATGGATTTGACGTAGTGGAAAAAGTGGAATCAAAGGTTAATAAAACCCCGAACGGGTACAACGCCCAAATACGAGCTATCTCCAACTCACATGTCAAAAAATACCAACGAAATAATGACATGATGGAAGACCGAGAAATTTTGTATCCAGGAACACACTCTATAGGGCATGAAAATCTAAAAATTCTGGTGGATAAAGGTCAAAGGGCAGTTCTGTATAATGTTGCTAAGGAACCCGAATATAATACCACCATAGAGTCTTGGGCTTGGGTCTCTGAGACTCTGAATAGCAACAAAAATTCTAAAACTAAACAACATTCTGTTTAGCACAGGATCAAAAATTATATCTTGGAACATCGCAGGCAGAACTAAGAATAAACTGTCCATGGTCACGAGAAATCTGCCGGATATTTTATTCCTACAAGAAACATGGGAAATTGTATCTTTCACTCTTAAAGGCTATTATGTATACGAAATTCCAGCAACACCCACCAGACGAGGACACGCTAAAGGTGGTCTGGCCATTTTATTGAGGGAAGATCATTTGTGGGCTCAGGAAATAGTAGACACGAAATTAGAAAACTTGCAGTGCATACAAATTTTTGTAAAAATACATAGTACTGCTTCACCACAGGCAATTCTCCTTTTTAACGTTTATGCTCCTCCAGGAAAAAAACATGATATTATATTTTTAGACATTATGGAAAAGATTATGCACATAACCGAAAATCATCCTCAATCATCTTTTTTTAATCGTCGGCGATTTCAATAGTAAAATTTCCAATTCCGAAATTAACAGGTGGGCAAAACTATTCCTAGAAGAAGGTATGGAAACTACAATTCCACAATTCCCTGAGGGTATACTAACTGACAAAAGAGGCAAATTGTTAATATCAGCGTTAACTAACCTAAATGGATTAATACTGAACGGCAATATTGAGGGGGACATCCCAGCAAATTACACCAGACGGGGCAATGGGACTTTATCCATTATAGATTATATCATAAGCAGTAAGGATCTGATGGATACAGTTTCGTACTTGCTCAACCAGTTATGCCAAGAGAGCGATCATGCATTTATGAATTTAACAACAGATTGGATACCCAAATCCTCCCAAGCCAGTCATATTATTTATCATGAAAGTACGATAATGATAAAAAGCGAACAGAGACGCATCTTCTGGAATTCCTCGACTCTAGATAAAATCACGACAAACATTGATAATCCTAAGCTTCTAGCAAAAAGATTCTCTGAAAATCCTATAGAAAACTTCGAAATTATAATTAAGGATTTCAAAAACCTAATCTTAAAAATGATAACAACGGGTGCAAGAGGTAATATTAAGAAGAAAGAAGAAAAAAACAAACGTACGTCTAAGAACTCTGAAGTAAAGAAAAAGTTAAATAAACTTATACGCGCCCAATATATGAATTCTTCGCCAACTATGAAGAAGGAAATAAATAGACTGAAAAACCAACTGAGACGTGAGAATCAAAGGAAAAAAAAAGCTTCAGAAGATCGCAATTGGGTCGACATTCAGATAGCTGCAAGTAAATATAACCAACGCAAATATTGGTTTTTAATCGCAAAACTAACTGGATCAAAAAAGAAATTACAATCAATACCGGTCCCTCCGAACGACTGGGAATCTTATCTATCAGATCTCTACAAAGCAAATTTAATAAATCTATATGAAAGTAGCAAGGTCATGAATGAAGGAAAAGATAGGAGTCCATTATCTAAAACCACAGCCATTTCGGTTGAACTTAACATACGTAAAGCGAGAACTACGGGAGCCTCTGGCCCGGACCAGATTCCGATCAAGCTGTTACAAGTCGCCCCGAAGGAATGGAGTAAGTTGTTATGCCCCCTTTTTAATTATATTTTTGAGACCGGTCAGGTACCAAAATCCTGGCAGGGGAGCATTATTATCCCTATCCACAAGAAGGGAAGCAGAACTCAAGCTGGGAATTATCGACAAATTGCACTTATGGACGCCGTGGGAAAAGTATTTGCAGCAGAGGTACTAGATCGCTTGAAAGAATGGGCCTTCTCGCTGGGTCTGATACCCATGTTCCAAGCAGGCTTCAGACCCAAACATTCAGTAACAGATAATATTGCAGTTATCCAGGCTATCTTTGACAAATATATCACCCGAAAAACCCAGGTCGTTTATGCTGCATTTATAGACTATTCTACGGCATTTGATCGGGTAGATAGACCAACATTATAGAGTAAATTAAGGAGGCTTGGAATTCACGAACAACTATTACAAGTTATAGTAAGCCTGCATACCAATACCTGGTGCCAAGTCCAAATGGGGGGAGAAAAAGGACTTACAAAGAGAATCCAAACAGACAACGGATTAAAACAAGGGTGCCTTTTAGCCCCGCTCCTATTCTCCCTCTACTTAAGCGACCTGCCTCATCACCTGCAACTAGGCTCCAGTTTACCTCCTAAAATAGCTATGCAAAGCATACATTCATTACTCTATGCTGACGATATAGTGTTGTTAGATCTCACTCCCTTCGGTCTACAAATATCATTGGATATTTTGTATAAATATTCCAAAGAAAATTATTTAGTACCGAACATAAAGAAAACAAAAGTGATAGCATTTTCGGGGAGAAAACAAAGCGCCAAATATATCTGGAAGATGGGAGGAGATCACATAGAAGAGGTTGATAATTATCCCTATCTTGGCAGGATCCTTTCAAAAAATTTAACAAATACAATACAGGTATCAAATTTACAAAGGAAAACTGACATTCATGTCTCGGCCCTCCAGAGACTTTATAGCGCAACAGGGAACAGACACTTTTCCTCATTGTTAAACACTTACAGAGTAAAAATACCACCTGTATTATCCTATGCGACGGAGTACATCCCCATAAAGCAATGGGTCTTTATGGATCGCAAAGAAGGAAAAATCTTAAGAAGGATTATGAAAGTCTCTGACGCTGTACCTGTTCAAGCACTGAGATTAGAACTATCAATTACAAGCTCTTACGCTATAGCTATTGCCAATGTAATTAGGTGGGCATACAATCTGTTACATGCGAAAGAGAACACTTTAAGGTCAGTGCTGCAAAAAGAGACTTTTGTTATTGATGTAAAAAAACAAATCTTCTCAGAGAACATGACTGTAGCATTTCGTATGGCAAATATTAATACAGAACTGCTGCTTACTTGGTCACCGGCACAACTAAAATTGTTTCTAAAATGTTTCACCTCAAAACTGAGTTACGAATTGGATTCCCTACACTGTAACAAACTAGCCACTTATAAACCGTTTGTAGACTTACTGGAATACAAGCAAAGCCAGTCTTACATTGGGTTTACCTTGACACACGGCGCAAGGAGAGCGATCACCATGATTCGATTGGGCATTTTACCGGTATTAGCATACACCTCAAGATGGCTTCCAGGAGGATCCCCACAATGTACATTGTGCGCAGGGGGTGATCAGACTTTAGAGCATGTATTACTCGTTTGTTCAAATCATAAAGTAACCCTAGCTCGTACAAGATACCTGGACCCTATACTCCGCTCCTGTAGAATCATAATGGGGAGAGAACTCTTAGCTCTGTGTAGTCAACCCCCGAATTAATTTGTTTGTTACAATCTGTATACATTTTTAAAATCTTTTTTATCTTTGTATTAACACAATTGTATTTTTTCTAAACATGTAAAATGTAAAAAAAAATTTGTGGTCCTCTGTCGAGTACCAATACAAATAAACCTTTTTGACTTTGACTTTTGACTTTGACTTTTGACATCACTGATGACATTAACCTGTGAATGTGGTTTGGTTCGATATTTAAATAAGTATTATATATAAATATAGAAATCTGTCTTAAAGACTGAGTGCATGTATAAGTGTCTGAATGGAGGATTTAGTAGCAATGTGATTGACTGTGTAAGTCACGAATTTAAAGAGTCTCATTAAATATATGGGATAGTGAATAAACTTTGTGAATACCGGTATCACTATATCTCTTGTTGTGTAAACTACTACATAAGTTGGTTACTAGCTATGTGAAAGTCTATATTAGTTATTAATTAGTTAAGTGAGTATTTGTATGGGATAGTGAATGAATCTGTGTGTGGTTGGGTGGGAGGTGTGTGACTGTCCAAATGTGTGTAAATAGTTGATTTAGTAGGTATATAAGGTTAAGACTTTATGTGAAAACAGTTGTTTGGGTGAGTGAATCTCTTCTTGGGTATGGTGATGAGTAAATATATTTCTCAATGATACATGTCCAAGAAACTAGAAATATAAAAAGCAGTGTATGTGACAGTTTTTGTATATAAATAACTATACATAAGACTCAGTGATTGTATGTGTGATGTATGGATAACTGTATACTTGTAATAGTGATTTTATAACATACTAAGTATGAGTTACTATCTACATCAATAAATAAAGTGGTGTTTGTGTAAGTGTGTAGCTTAGTAAATATAAGTAAGATCCATTGTTTGCATAAGTGAGTAGAATGACTGCATATGTAAGTAGGATGTGGGCTGGTGTTTAATGTTGATGTAGGTGTATAAGTGTATTTAATAGTGTTGTATTGATCTTTTTTAGCCTGTATGAGTGAATCTATAGACAAGTGTTTAGATGTGTGTGTAGATGTAGGAATCACAAAGTGGGTATTTAGAAACTTGTATTGGTGTGTCAATGGTTTCAAATATGGTACTCCATATTTTATAATGAGTGTTGAAAGGTTATACTAATGTATGATAAGATGTATCAGATTGTCACGTGGATGATGTCAACAGTGATGTCATCATTGATGTCATTTGAGATGTCATCAGTGATGTCATCAGTGTTGTCACTGACCATGTCATGAATGATGTAAAAAGTGACATCATCAACAGTGGATTGCGGGTTCGTGAGTTATTGTTAGTACAACTAACTATAACGGGGGAATTTCAATGGTTTTGTACGAGTCAAATGTCCAACTAACTATAACACCCCTAAAACCTATGTTTTTTTTCAGTGAATTTCTAAGGTTTTTTTAAATGTTAATTCCTAACTATAACATGTCTGAAACCTATGGTTTTTTTCAGTGAATTTCAATGTTTTGTAAATGACAATTTTTAAATGTATTAAATCTTAAATTTATTTTTTTGATACTGATTTACTACATTTATTTAAACTATTTATTTTTAGATATTTTATTTTTTAATTTACATTATAATTACATTATACATTACATTAAAACATATACTTTCTCAGAAGGAATTACTTTAGTGTAAATACTTTGCAAATAGGCAGTAGACTTTTAAGTACGTTTTGGTTACAGTAGTGATTTTTAAGGAATATTATTGTATTTTAAAAGTTGACACTTAGAAACATATTCACATACAACCATACATCCTATGGGAGGAAATTCACTTATCAGGTAAGTAGTGTTAATGTTACTTTTTCTTACTCAGTGGTGGATCTTGGTTCCAGCACGAGGGCATCTCATGTACACAGTCGAAAGAATGCGTTTAAGTCATACAGGAAATTTTTAAGGAATATTTTTAGTTTGTGAAAATAGACAGAAACTTTTCGGGTGAAAACCACACAATGGATTCATATGGAAGGAAATACAAGTTAGTGGTAAGTACGGTTAGAATTACTTTTCAGGATCACTACTGGGCTCAAAGAAGCAGCACTGAGGTCACTCCTGATAACAGGTGAGTAAATCGGAATTCGTAGTTCTGCTGATTTTATAGGAATTTTTGTTTGTTTCAAAAATCGACACTTAGAAACTCTTCTGGTGAAAACCACACAATGGATTCCTATGGAAGGAAATACAAGTTACTGGTAAGTACGCTTAGAATTACTTTTCAGGGTCAGTGCTGGGCTAAAAGATGCAGCACTGGCTTTTCTCCTGATAACAGGTGACTACATCGGAATTCGTAGTTTGGATGATTTTAGAGGAATATTTGTACGTTTCAAAAATCGACACTTAGAAACTTTTCTGCTGAAAACCACACAATGGATTCTTATGGAAGGAAATACAAGTTACTGGTAAGTACGCTTAGAATTATTTTTCAGGGTCAGTGCTGGGCTAAAAGATGCAGCACTGAGTTCTCTCCTGATAACAGGTGAGTAAATCGGAATTTGTAGTTTGACTGATTTTAGAGAAATATTTGTACAATGGTGAAGGAAGGGGCGGGGCCTGCGGTGGCATGTGAGCAAACATGCCCTGTGGCGCGTTTTAATTTGGGGAATTAATTCCTCTTCAATGCTGCGGTCCCCTGGGGGCCAACTAGCCCACCAGGTACCTCCAGTATGTGCCAGGGAGCTGCGTTGCAGAGAGGTATTCAGAGGCCACTCCCCTTTTTACAACACTCTGCAACACAGCTCCGTGGCGCTAACTAAAGGTACCTGGTGGGCTAGTTGACTCCTAGGGGACCTCTGGATTGAAGAGGAATTAATTTCCCAACTTAAAACACGCCACAGGGCGTGTTTGCACAGATATGACATTAGGCCCTGCCCCCTACCTTCACCACTGTGCAAACGCGCCCCGTGGCGTGTTTTAAGTTAGGGGATTATGTCCCCTTGAATCCTGAGGTCTCCTGGCGGCCAACTAGCCCACCAGGTACCTCCATTATGCTCCAGGGAGCTGTGTTGCAGAGAGGTGTTCTGAGGCCACGCCCCTTTTTACACCTCTCTGCAACGCAGCTCTGTGGTGCTTTCTGGAGGTACCTGGTGTAATTCCGTTCAGCCGTTCGAGCTGTAGCCGTGGGTAAAGGTCCAATGGGACATTGCATGGGGATAATATGTTTTGTGACCCCCCTTTTTTCTCGCCCCCCGCTTCACCAATCACCCTGAAACTTTCAGGAGCGGAACTGAGCTGGCCAAAGGTTTGGAAAATTTCAAAAAGAATTCATCAATCGACGCCAAAGTTATTCCAAATAGAATCTTGCTGATTTCTCATGGCTAATAGGTCCTAACTATAGCTGTCTACTGGCGACCGCCAATAGATTATATATATATAGATATGAAAACCACCGTCACTCGTCCTCGGGTAGGAAAAAACGGAATGGACCACAGTACTGTGCTTTCAGTTGTCTTTATTCCAATAGGGTGCAGAGTCTCGCCATTACGCGTTTCAGCCCGTTACAGGCCTTGATCAGATGACATGGAATACGCGAAGTTGCCGTCATTTAAAGAGAAAGGTGCTCATTCATTGGTTACATGTGTGCAAATAATATCATGGACATAGAAAACACATTTTTGTCGCCTTATGTAATTGTGACAATACATATGAATGTAACCTCTTGCCTATTATGAAAAAAAACATAAGATTTGTAAATAAAAGTGTATAAATACAGATGCAATTGTAAAACCCCATGGATAAACAAAGAATAAAAAAACTCATGTGGAATACACCGTTTGAAAACATCTCATAAATATAACTAAATATTTGCTCTTTAGTTTCCACATTTTATGCCTTTGTCCTATCGATAACATATCAATGCGTTAGTTTATCATGCGACATTCTAGGCAGGCTTTGCTTTATCTAAAATAGGTAATAAAACAAAGTCATGACATCAAACGGTGCTAGTTGCTTGCTGCCAGAGGTATGACAAAATGGATATTGAGGTACATTCTGTCGATTGTTATATATTATATGATTTGGCGAATATTAGTACTATGTCCCTAATAAAGTGCAAGTGCAAATAAGAAGTGCAAAATGTATGTGCAAAATATAAAGCTTTAGTGCAAAGTTCGCGATCTGATGTCAAAACTCCCAAGCAAGTTTTCACTTAAAATTATGTCTTTTATGGTTTTGATACCCTTAAAATAATTCCTTAAAAGACTTGCCATATAGTGGGAGGTGCGCTTGATAAAATGCATAAGGTATGTACAAGGGGGCAAAAAATCTAGAGCCCTAGATCCGATTCTTATTGATGTTGTTGGACATAATTGCCGAAGGTTGATCAAATGTTAAAAAGGATAGGCATCACTTATTGGATTTTATACAAATTTGGCTAGAGTCTCAGTTTGTATGTTACATATAATAATTATGACTTAACAAATAAATAGAATAAATAAATAAATAAATACTCAGACATACATAATTCAATAAATATATCAATAAATATACATTCATTAAAATTACCCGTCAAGTCACAATTATGTAAGCTAAATTAATGCAATATCATTATTAACCTCCTTAGTTTAGGCAGGTATGAAGATCCTCCGTGATATTAAGGCCATGGGGTTGTTTAGAATCTAGCTCCAGTATGTATTTAGTTTCCAATTTCCTCAACTTGGATTCACGATCACCACCTCTCCTGCTAGCAGGCACAGAATCTATTACAAAATACCTGAGATGTTTTTTATCGGCCCTGTGTTTCTCACGAAAATGACGAGGCACAGGATAAGTAATGTCCTGGTTTGTTATTGCTCGTATATGTTGCAGTATTCTTTTGTGAACAGATAATTTCGTGCTCCCTATGTAACGGAGATTGCATGGGCAATATAAAATGTAAATTGCATATTCCGTTTTGCAGGTAAGTAGTTTAGTGATCGTATGTTGTTTGGAGCTAAATGTAGTCATGTAAGTCAGAGTATTAACCCCATGTTGGCATGCTTTGCAGCTTTTACATTTATAGAATCCTCTATGTGTTTTTAGCCAAGATGTACCCTCAATTATTTCAGGAATTGTCTTCACTAGCTCATCACGCGTAGAGGGTCCCCTACTATACGTGACGGACGGTTTGGGAGGAAGTAATGGTCCTATTATACTGTCGCTGATCACAAGGGGTCAATTTTTCTCAATGATGTTTTTGATCTGTCTGTGCTGATTATTGTATTAGGTTCTGATCCTGAACTCACATGTAGCTGTTGTATCAATGTTGACTTCAGTGTTTGGTTCTTTATTTAGTAGTTGGCTACGGGAGTTTTTCATTGACTTTTCTATGGCACTATTTATAACTTTCTCAGAATAACCCCTATCCAGGAACCTCTTTTTGCAGGCCAACTTTGCCTCGTATAGATCAATGTCCTCACTGTGTATGCATCGTAGACGCAGCATCTCCCCATATGGAATGCTATTTATGAGGTGATGTGGATGAGAGCTGTTGGCGTGCAAGTCGAATTACCGGCCGTGATTTTTCTAAAAAGTTTGGTTCTGATTTTCTCTTGCTCAACGTAAACCAACGTATCTAGGAACTTTGAACTAACTGTAGATGTAAATTGTAAGTTCAGGTTATTGTGATTGATGTCATTAATAAATTCAGTCGCCTGCTCCTGACTGCCATTCCATACCACCATCAAATCATCAATGTACCTTAACCATAGTCGAACATTGTTAATCATGTTGTTTCTATGTTGCTCCATGAGGACCAGTTCTTCCCACCAACCCATCAAAAGACTAACCCTGGGCGTAGTACTTCGCTACGCCCACGGAGTGGGCGTAGTGTTGCCTACTTCGCCATTTGCGAAGTAGGAGTAGCAGGCAACACTACGCCCACTCCGTGGGTGTGGCGAAGTCATTTGTTGTTTGGCTAGTGTCTTGTGGATTTCCACTCTGGGGGCCAACACTCCATAGATCTTGGATATTATCCATAAGGAGTGCATCTGTTTGAGTTAAATTGGGAAAAGGATGATCAGTGCTAGTTTCTCCGGTGTCTATCACTCGCTTTTTGTTGTTGAGAATAAAGTGTTTTTTCAGTTTGAGTTTCCTTAGAGCTTTGTAAATATCTAGGCGTAATTTTGGATAGTTAAAGTTTTTTGCCGGACAGAAAGATTGTCCCAAATTGAGTATTTGTTTTTCTTCTTCGCTCAATTGTACATCCGTCAAGTTTATTATTGTGTTGTTGTCGGTGGCCCTGGTTAAGTTAGTTATTTTCTTTTCCTCCAACCCGCATTGCCCCGTTTTCGTTGATTTCCCTCGTTTCGTTGTTGCTTGTCGTCGTTCTTTTCTGTTCCGGGTGCGGGTGCTCCTTGGTTGTTTGTTTTTAACGGTGGTCTGAGGGTTTGCCTACGATCTGAGACTTAAAAGCTAACCTCATCCACCAATGTTGTTTTTTGTACTGTATGTGAACGCCCCTGTTGGTTTGTTTCCCTTTCCGATCCACTATCCACTGCAGAACTTAAGCTTGATTGTGAGGATTCTGAATTTAATAAAGTTGTTCTTGTACTGATCACTGGCTTTATTAATTTTTGATGTTCTCAGTGCATCATATTTGCGTGCAAATGTGAAAATGTTTCTTTGTTCATAGTCACATCTGTCCCTGTGGAATTTAAACGTTTTTCTTTCTTTTATTTTTTCTTCCTCTTTTTTTAAACGCATCATCATTTCTTGCCTCAGTTTATTTTTTTCTTCAACTTCCCCAAGTGCCTCAATCTCTTCATTAATATTGTCTATTTCTTCAAGCAATGCAGTTCTATCGATATCCCCGTACTTAATTAAGACAAGCACCAAACGTTTTGAGGATTCCAAATTTGTTTCGGCCCATTTCATCATTGCTGGGTTAGGATTCTCATAGCTGGGTGCCATGAGAATCCTAAGGCCTCTGGTAATTCGTTCGACATCTATGTATCTTTGTAGGGAGCGAAATTCCCACCATTTACTTTGTTCATTGCGCATTTTTTTCTCCAACAGTTTAAACTTTTCTTTGATATTGCTGGTTGGTGCCACAGTCAGATCACTACTAGTTGCACTTTGTAAGTTCCTGGGGCAGTCATTAAGCATTTCTAAAGCTGCCGCCTCTCGGCCGCGTACCATGTCGGTGGTCATCACTGCTCTATCCCTATAACTCCGTTCAGACACTCAAAGTTTAAACGATTTCTTCTTCTTCGATGTCCAAGTTAGCACTACCTTCCCACCCCTCAATGCCCACTTTGCGCCTACCTGAACACTAGTTCCGGACTCAGACAAGCCCCCCGAATCAGTTCTCCTTCTTACTGTGTTCGGGCTTTATGGCAGCAGTTTCTCGGGCTCGGGGGGGTCGCTCTCCTCAATCCCTTCCGGGTTGTGCTATTTGTTTCCGGGTTACCCCGTCGCCAGCGTCTCTTCTCTGGAGGCGTCCACTTAAGGGAAAGGGGTCCGTTAAAGCTGAAATGAGACCAATATATATATATTCACTGAAAAAAACCATAGGTTTCACACATGTTATAGTTAGCTGGACATTTCACTCATACAAAACCATTGAAATTCCCCCGTTATAGTTAGTTCAGCTAACTATAACTCGCGCGCCCGCAATGCACTGCTGATGACATCACATATTACATCACTCATGACATGGTCAGTGACATCACTCATTACATCACTGATGATAGCTAACAGAATTACACCAAATTTGGCAGAGAGGTAGAGTTCGGGTTGCAGATTGTGCTTTTTGTTAAATGGTGTAAATCCACTCAGTAGTTCATGAGAAAACCCCTATAGACTATGCATGTAGTCTTCTATGCACCGGGAAACTTGTCTTTTATACTTTCAATTTCCCAATCTGTATCCTTACATTACCAGTAAACACTATCACACTTCTGTTTCAGTATTGTAGTGACCATACAGCACTATGTGCTTATCTATACACTATTCTAATAGAATCCATTCACTACATTAAAACACTAATCAGCAGATGTACAATTAGTGGTACATCCCCAGAGATATCACAGTTATTGTGTACTGTGATATCATCTCCTTCTGGCGCAGGGCTTTATAATGTGATGCACCTTCCACACACCATGGCACATCTTTTGCACTACCAGTGTATCACAAAAGTAACACAACCGCTGTGTTAAAAGAGGCACAAGGGGGTTGTAAATCCACCCGTAACACATAGAAATTCATCCAGGCAGTTTTACCAGCAGTGCAAATTGAAGCATAGACTTGTAATATATTTATATGGATATGTTACATTCAAGTCCTTTGAAGGTTATACAGTATACTATAGGTAAACTGCTTATAGATTTATGCTGTAGCAGTTCCTTATAGTTCTGGAGTTTCACATTCACCATACACTAGTAATGTATTAATTCATTCATTTATGAACTACACATTCTTTCGGAGAAACTGTTATACACTAACATAGAAATATAGTTCTTTCTTTGACCAGTGAAGGTAGTTCTAAAAAGAACTGGTTTATTTGTGTTTTTAGTTTTCTATTTTTCTTGTGTTTTGTCAACAAGTTTTTTTTTAAACTAAAAAAATGGGACTGGAACCCAAAAAGTGTCCAACAGGAACAAAAGAATGAAAAAAAAAAAAATGTCGAGGACAGCGATGCTCCGGCTTCCTGCATTTTATCAGGCCAATAGACTGTTCCCCATAACACAAAAGTTTATCGCAATAAATGCATAGAATTTTAACTTCACCAAAATCAGGATCAATTTGTGGGTGTGGACTGCTTGCTGAAAATGCTGCTGCAGCAGTTGATGTGCTTGGTGCATTAGCAGGTGGGTTGTCCTGCAACCTCCGTGTTGCAGCTCGAGCAAAGTTGTTGGGGTGCAAATTTTACAGGTTACTTTTTGAGCATGAACTTTTTTTTGCCCTTCTGGAAAAGTAAAAAACTTCCAAATTAGAGCTTCTTTCCTCATCTTTGGAGGTTCTTCAGGAATGAAATCTCCCTCTGAAGAATGGCTGGAAGATGAGTCCATTGATGTTATTATGGTGATCTTCCTTCTATTTGACAGGATTCTCAGAAGAGTTGCTTCTTGTTAGAAAGTCAAAATAGAATGATTAAAATGGGACTGAACTTTCAGCAGTTGGAATAGTAAGTGTTATGAACCAATCAAATCTCTTCTTTTAAAGTCACATGGCTTTGCGTACGCTTACGGTGTGCTTACGGTGCTCATACAATGCGAGTACGCATGACGTTCCACCGCGATTTGTGTAATTGCTTTTAAAAGTAATACACGATTGTTAAAAAAAACTATTTTCGTAACTACCCTAGCAAATGTGTTCTGTTAGTATGTACATTAAATACATAAATATATGTTTTTAAACAATTAAAAACATTCGCGCCTTTCATGTACGGGGCGCCGTACATGATGTCACACGGAAGCTTTGATGCGACGCGTAACGTCAAAGCGTATTCGTAGCGTATGCGCGGGTAAGCGCTGATTATGATTAGCAGTACAAAGTATGGTGCGATCACTCTCTCAGTGTCAAATCAGAGCACAGGGCGCGCTACGAGAATGGTTACAAGTGGTCACTCATTGGAGATCCGATTCTGGGCATGCCTCTGCGCACATGATAACCCCACCCCCTCTCTCTGTTGTTAATTGTTGGTGCACACACTCATACTTGCACATGCGCTGTGCACACCTGCCCACACTCCCCAGGTGTCACCACCTAGCTTTCTTGCTATTACTAAGCCTGGAAGCCAATACATTAGCCAATGGGAGGTCCCCCAGGGCCGTCATTCTTGTAGAGCGCGAAAATGCTACCAATGATGGCCCTGGGCTTGGTTCGGTCAGCCCCCGCTTTTGCCTGCCTATGCTGCGGTAACAGACAGACTCTCGTCATCGTCGATTGTACTACAAACTGTTTGCTCGAGCGGAGGAAGACTCGTGACACTCGATGAGGTGTCACTGCTGCTGCCGCCCAGCCAGGCCACCATAGGCGCAGTGGCGGTGGTGCCCGCGCCCAGCCCACCCCAGGCCCAGCCAAAGCCCCAGAAAAGACAAGAGAAGTCAGAAGCAAAGGTAGGAGAAGCCATCACAATATCAGCCTCCGCTGTAAATTGTACCTGCATCATAGTATTTTATTTTTTACTGTGTCATGTGGCCCTCCCAGTTCTGTTTTGCTTTATTTTTGTGCGCCATATGCTTTGTGCTTCATTGTATTTGCTCCCTCCTAATCCTCTCGTGACTTTTAATATTTATTGCTGCCTCGCGTGGCCTTCCCAGGCCTCTATTCTTATTGATCGTATATGGTTGATCGGAATATTTCCTTCTGCTTCACGGGGCCCTCCTAGGCCTTTTTTAAATACATTGTGTGTGCATGAATTTCTGTTTTGTATTTTTGAAGTATCACATGCTTTAGCCTGTATTGTTACAATTTGTGCGTTCATATTAGTATTATTTTATTACTGCGTCACGTGCCCCTCCAAGCTCTGTTTTGCTTCATTGTTGTGCACCACGTGATTTGTGCTTCATCGTATTTGCTCCCTTCTAATCCTCCCGTGACTTTTTATATTTATTGCTACCTCACGTGGCCTTCCCAGGTCTCTATTCTTATTGATCATATATGGTTGATCGTAATATTTCCTTTTGCGTCACGGGGCCCTCCTAGGCCTTTTTTAAATAAATTGTGCGTGCATGAATTTCTGTGTCGTATTTTTGAAGTGTGTCACGTACTTTAGCCTGTATTGTTACAATTTGTGCGTTCATATTATTATTAATTTTTTTACTGCGTCATGTGCCCCTCCCAGCTCTGTTTTGCTTTATTTTTGTGCACCACATGCTTTGTGCTTCATCGTATTTGCTCACTCCTAATCCTCCCGTGACTTTTAATATTATTGCTACCTCACGTGGTCTTTCCAGGACACTATTCTTATTGATCGTATATGGTTGATCATAATATTTCCTTGTGCGTCACGGGCCCTCCTAGGCCTTTTTTTAATAAATTGTGCTTGCATGAATTTCTGTTTCATATTTATGTTACTCTTGATAGTGAAGTATACTATATATACCAGGGCTGCTCATGTAAATGCTACTAGTGGGCCTGCAACAGTAATTGTGCCACCCACACAAGTAACCTTAAATAAAAAAAGTCAGGCTTAGCACTGCAGTGCCCGAGCGCCCTTTCTAAAACTGCCATGTTTTCAAACTGCATCAATTTGGCAGGCCTTACCCATCATTTTGTTTGGACTGTACTCTGTATCCCTCACTTAAACTTTGTGGGCGTATTAAGCTGTGAAGACGGGGCGACAGTTGTTTTACTAATTATATACTCAAACATCTTTATAGTCATTTACGTCTAAATACTTGAATGTGAGCATATAAAATTTGTTCTTTACATCTATAATGCTTTTCTTCTAACGTTTTTTTCTTGTTTATCTTCATTTTTCAGAGAAATGAATGCCACTAACTACCAAGAGCTTCTGGATTATATAAGCCGTAATGTGTATCCTGATGGTTTCAGTAAATTCCAGAAGCATGGATTCCATAGACTATCTAAAAAATTATCTGTTGACTGTAGTATAATTTTTTTCAATATTGGCACATAATTTGAATGCCTAGATTAATTATGTTCTATTGGCTGGTGTAATTCTCTCCTATATAGGTGAAAAGTTAATAGGTTGAATAACAGTACGTGATTATGTCTTTCGGCATACGACATATTTTACAAACTACATTAATGTAAGAAAGGTATTTCGGATGAACTTTTTTTGTTTGAAAAAGCTTTGTGGTAGGTTGTTAAACTAATTTCTTCTTTAAGAAATGTTACTTTTTTGGGATAATTGATGAGGTTAGTTCCTGCTACATGTAAATTGTGTATACTATGGCTAATAACGTATGATGTACATATTGGTTCCTCTTTACAAGTTCATGTGCTTTCACATATTTTTACAGATAATCGATATCTTCCTCTCAAATATGTTTGTCAAGACCAAATGTATGTATATTTCCATTCCTAATACAGTTACCTATCTTTAAGTAATAATTTCAGATCAATGTGTGTACTGAAATCCTTTAATTTTAACCTTAGTGTTTAGGAATATCAGCAACAGTATCATCTTGTATCTTCCTCGGCAAATATCGCTCTTCTACTTTTCAGGTAAATATTCATATCTGTTATGTGACTTTTCAGTGTTACTGGTGCAAATAGTGATTGTCATTGGATACTTTTGGTAAGTGGATTCATCAATCTATTTTGAAAGTTCTTGTTGGAAGATGACTCGTTGCAATAGTTCAAATTGTCAAAGAAATACTTTTCAAATATTTTAAATGCTAATGTTTCTAAATGATTTTGTAATGTATCTTAAGCACTGAAACCTATGATTGCTTTTCAACCTTAAACCTTTTGTGATTAATTGTTGTTATGTACATTAACATTCAGGCTGGAGTTTTGCTCTATATATACATTGGTTATTATGTTTTCAGTTTGAAGAATGCTACCTAACTCAGCAACAAGTTGCCGAGGTTTTTACTAATGTAATATTTATAGGGAATTATCTACTGAAATTTGCAATGGAACTAATGGAGTCATCAGGTTTGACTTTAACATTTCAATGATAAATAAGTTGTCACACTGTAGTGTTGTCCTGAACATTAGATTAATCTGTATTTTCTTTTTTCATAAAAGGCTTTTTATAGATAAAGGCATTTCAATTCATTTTTAACATAGTATAGTAAGATATTGTCATTATAGTTGTGGATTTTCAATAATGTTCGTAGTGAAGCCATTTGAATATGTTTGCAACAGTTGTGACTGTCTCTATTCCTGGATCTGAAAACACCTAGAATCATGCATGATATATTGCAAAATAATTTTTGAATTGTTAGCATTGCTGGTATGATGTGCTTATGTACATCTTTTTTTACATTTAGAGTCTGTTGAAAATTATAGTGGTGTTTGCAACCAAGATACTTCATCAATTTATATGCAAAACTTAATGGTAAGTACCCTCAATGATTGTAGATGCTGAAGATCAAAATGAAGTGATATAAGTCCTTGGGGTGTTTTGGAGGCATTAAGTCTCCAGTACACATTCGTCTGATGCAGGGTGTATCTTAGTATCACTCAGATAACTGAGACATTTGCAAGGGTCTTTTAAGAGTTACGACCGCCATGTTGGTTAGCTGGCTATGCACCCTTCCTAGTTATGGGCTCATTACCGCTTTTCCAGAGTGTTGAGAGGTCACTAGGTTTACTATGTAAACATATATAAAGTTTTCATTTCAAAAAGCTATTGACCTTTAAACAATGCAATGTTAATAACAAGTTACTTTTCACTATCTTCCCAACAGGCCTAATGTTTCGAATGCAGCAGATGGGTCCACCTTCAATGTATCAAACCAAATGTAACATCCTGGTTACCTTTTACTGGTTACAAATGTACAAATTGTATGTCTTAAGTAAAGATGTGATCGCATGCAAAATGTCTAATTAGATGTTTTGCATACTCCTGCGATCTAGTGTTGTGTCCGGATTATCATAAGAAGTAATGTTGAGACATACTTCCTTCAGCTGTCACGATTTGCACAATCCTTTTAGAGTTGGGCCAGACTTCCTCTAACATTCCTACTTAATTTTCTTTCTCAAATCTAGCAACTATTTTCTTAAGGTGTTGAAATATAAATGTAAATCTTCCTTCTCTATGAAGGTCAACAAGCAATACCGCTCCTCCACACATTATTTTTAAATGGTAGTCTAAAAAGTAGTGGTAATTCCTTTATCACTAAGGTAGAGGTCTGGCAATAGAATATATGATATAGTGACACCACTATTCCATGGTCATAATCCAAAAGGTGTGTTTAGAGTCAACAAAAAGAACAATTATTAACATTTTATGCTGGACAGTATTGGTTCTAAACACCCTTTCACTGCTTTCTTCCAAACCTTCAAAAAAGATTTCATGGATTTACATGCATAGTCTTTCAGGTCTGTATATCTCTAATGTTACAAAAGCGTACTTGTTTTTCTTTTCTTTTGTCACTGACATGTTTAAACTCATCAGTCACTCCTATGGCAAGCTTTTACAATCCTGAATGCTGAGTGCTGGGTTTTGTGTGAGAGGGTGCCCATGCATAACCATGCTAAGTTTTTTATTGCTGCATGGAAACATGTAGTGTAACCTGTCAGACACTTTGAAATGATACCCTCCCACTAGTCCTAGAGGCGGATGTAGAATTCAACCATTCTACATAAAATAGAATTGGATGTCACTAAGTAAATAGTATTTCTGTATCATGGAAGCTCTAATGTGTCCCTTGAAGATTCCAGCGAAGTCCAGACACATATTAACTGGACCACATCAACCATTAGTAACCTGTAAAATTTGCCAAACAACTCTTTCAAGGGGTGATCAATCCAAAAAATACTCCATTGGCACAGCGAATATGGTGCAACGCGTGAAGAACTTGCACCCCAACAACTTTGCTTGAGCTGCAACACAGAGATTGCAGGACAACCCAAATGCTGCTGCACCAAACATCAACTGCTGCAACAGCATCTTCGGCAAACAGTCCATACTCACATATTGATCTTGATTTGGTAATCTTAAATTTCTATGCATTTATTGCGATTAACTTTTGTGTTACGTGTAACAGTCTATCAACTTGATAAAAAACAGGAAAAAAGGAGCATCGCTATCCTCCACATTAGTCATTAGACATTTATCGAGCTTTTTTGTTGTAACAACTACCCCGGCCGAAGGCGGTGGGAAATTTGCACACTTGCTGCCTTTCTTGGCTGGGGTTATCAATTATTGTTCAATTTCATGTTCTGATTTAAAGTCAAGGCCGTTCATCAAGCCTAAAGGCAGTGGGTAATTTGCACACTTGCAGCCTTTCTCATTTTTTACATTATTCATCTTCCACTCAATCAACACATCAGCTACACGTACACACACCTACTGGCTGCCTTTCTTGGCTATGGTTATCAACTATTCTTGAATTTTATATTCTGATTCAAAGTCAAGGTCCTTTATTGAACTTTTTGTCGTAGCTACTACCCCGGCCGAAGGCAGTGGGAAATTTGCGCATTTGCTGCCTTTCTTGGCTGGGGTTATCAATTATTCTTGAATTTCATATACTGATTCAAAGTTAAGGCCCCTTATTGAACTTTTTGTTGTAGCTACTACCCCGGGCGAAGGCAGTGGGAAATTTGCACACTTGCTGCCTTTCTTGGCTGGGGTTATCAAGTATTAATCTTGTAATGCAAATTCAAAGTGCAGGCCCTTTATTGAGTCTTCTCGGTAACTATTACTCGTGAAAGGCAGTGGGTAATTTGCACACTTGCGTCCTTTCTTGCGTCCTTTCTACCGCACAGTGTGTGTACTTTGTTCACTTGCTTAACTCCTTAGATGAGATACCCGTTTCTCAGGCTCCCACTGCGGAATCCGACTCACAGTCTGTAATGGGCTGGAAAACCAAACACCCATTTCCTTTACAAGGCAGTGGGTTGTTTGCACATCTGCTACCTTTCTTAATGTTCACCTTATTCTGCATCCACTACCTGAAACGCACCTACCTGCTGACTTTCTTGCTGCCTTTGCCAAGTATTATTCTAATTCAAAGTAGGGGCCCTGAAATGGGCCCGGTGTTGTAATGTTTCAGCCCTACCACCCACAGTGGGAACTTAGTGCACTTACATTGCTTGCTTCGATGTGGTAGCCATTTCTCAGGCTCCCACTGCGAAATCCGACGCACAGTCTGTGTAATAAGCTAGGTATCCAAAGATCCACTTCCCTTACAAGGCAGTGGGTACTTTGCGCGTCTGTAGCCTTTCTAATTTTTCACCTTTTTTATCTTCCACTCAATCAACACATCATCTAAACATACACACACCAACCTGCTGCCTTTTTTGGCTGGGGTTATCAATTATTCCTGAATTTCATATTCTGATTCAAACTCGTGGCCCTTTATTGAGCCTTTTTGTTGTAGCTACTACCCCAGCTGAGGGCAGTGGGAAATTTGCACACTTACTGCCTTTCTTGGCTACGGTTATCAATTATTATTCAATTTCATATTCTGATTCAAAGTCAGGGCCCTTTATCGAGCCTTATTGTTGTAGCTACTACCCCACTGAAGGCAGTAGGAAATTTGCACACTTACTACTTTTCTTGGCTGGGGTTATCAATCATTCTAACAACAATATTTGAGAACAATATTCTCATTTGGAAACAAATTGGAAAGTAATTGTCTTCGTAAAACTTCTTTTCCATGTTCAGTCATTTTTCCAATTCTAATATCTTGTAGAATAGTTCCATAATCAGCATCATTTGCTTGTCGCATATTTGTGATAAGTTCCTTATATTCAAAATATGACCAAATGTTAACATTTCCAATGCTACCCAAAGACTTTCTGGTATCTTCATGCGCAAGTGTTTAAAATACTGGTTGTCCTTTTACAGGAGTAGGTTGTAGTAGATCTCCAAATCCAGAACAATAATTTGGGTGAGTCTAGGTCTTGCTGCAAAACGAATTCGAGTACTTAAATTTGTTACAGAAATTGAATATTTAGCAGAAAAAGAGCCAGAAAGTACAGATATTGTGAAAACAAAAATGTTGGGAACTTATTATCGAAATAGAAGTCATCATCTTGAGAACATTTCTCTATGAAATGCTGCAAAACTATACTTTTAAACAGAATATTACAGAAAACATCAATAATGGTATATATGCTGTGATTGGTTCTGAAGGATGTTTGGTGAAACAAAGAAAAGGACATTTGATTAATCACCGAAAACTGAGTTGTGATACTCCTGACAAAAGGGAATTTTACTATTTATCTCTTTTGCAACTCTTCAAGCCGTGGCGTTCAGAATAGGAATTACTTTGAGATTTTCAGAGCTACGAAGATTTGTTCAACACAACTAAAGATATTATAGAATGTCCTGTTTTTGCTAATTATGTGAAAATGTTGAACAACGAAATTGAGCAAGAAGCTAAAATTGCAGCTGAGATTGCTAGAGACAGTTCTCAAGACTGTCAAACTTCTGCTCCGTTGAGTCAGGATCCACTAGGAGAATCAATTGTTCAAAATGAAGCAGCAACTGCTATGGAAGAGGTGGAAACAGCAATGTATCAAGCTCAAGAAGATGTAACAAACTTAGGAAACTTGGAAGAACAACTAAATGTTGAGCAGAAACAAATATATGAGCAAGTGAAAGAACAAATTGATCATGGATTACTTCATGAAAAGAAAGATTGCTCTTCCTCATCATTTCAACCTATCCGAATGTACATGAGTGGACAAGCTGGAACAGGAATACGTTTTTTAATTAAAGTAATTACAACTTATCTGCAAAAAACAACTGAGTCGCATTTGTCTTGTGTTTTCACTGCTCCAACTGGGTTGGCAGCACACAATATTAAAGGAATTACTTTACACCGCCTATTAATGCTACCAGTAGAGCATGAAATCAAATTGGAATACCACAAACTATCTGTAGAAGTTTGTTGTGAAGTTTCAAGAGTCTTGAAGAAAATTAAACTTCTCATTATTGATGAGGTAAGCATGGTATCAACTTAATGCTTGCCTTTGTGCATTTAAAAATGCAGCAAATTTTTAAAACAGAGTTTTGACGTGTTATTTGGAGGAAAACACGTCATCGTTTTTGGAGATCTACTCCTACTAAAGGGACTTTATGTTATGCCACACCATTACAGACTTATGTCTGTATCGACTAGTGCCTTCGATCTCCACTGCGGACAGCAGGGTTCACAACTTCAATATAGCTTTACATCTACACTACGGACAGCAATCAAGTTGCAAATTGATTTATGTAAGGCCGAGACAATTTTGTTAATGGATGCCACAAAAAACGCTCCTCAATGGCTGTACTAAGTACTGCCTTCAAATGTACACTGCGATCAACAGAGTTTACTGCTTGATACCAGGAGCGCATCAGCACTAAAGACAACATTGAATTCAGTCTTGATTTATTTAAGGCAGAGACAATTGTACTATGCCCTCAGATTCTATTAACTGTACAAAACATCATTCATCGATGTTTGTGTTGAGTAGTACCTTCCATCTACATTGCGGACAGCAGGGTTCACAACTTCAATTCAACTTTGAATGTACATTTGTCTTCAGTATCTGTGCTGAAAACTGCCTTTAATCAATTCTGCGCTCAGTAGAGTTGACAACTAGATACCAAGAGCGCCAGCACTACAGAAAACATTCAATACAATCTTGAATTATTTAAAACAGAGACAATTGAACAATGTCCTCAGATTTTCTTAAAGTTTGAACAGTAGCAAATTCAACCTTCATTTATTTAATGCAGAGACAATTCTACTATATGTCTTCACATTTTGTTTAAATAAGTGACAAAAAGCATTCGTCTATGTCTGTGTCAAGTGCCTTCAATCTACACTGCAGACAGCAGGGTTCACAAATTGAATTCAGTTCTCTATTTACACTATGAACAGCATTCAAGTTAGCCTTGATTTATGTAAGGCAGAGACAATTTTGTTAATGGATGCCAAAAAAAACGTTCCTCAATGGCTGGATGAAGTACTGCCTTCAAATGTACACTGCAATCAACAGAGTTTACAGCTTGATACCAGGAGCACATCAGCACTACAGAGAATATTGAATTCAGTCTCAATTTGTTTAAGTAAGAGACAATTGGACACAACTTGTTTTATGTAAGGCAGAGACAATTTTTTTAATGGATGCCACAAAAAACGTTCCTCAATATCTGTACTAAGTACTGCCTTCAAATGTACACTGTGAACAACAGTTTACCACTTGGTACCAGGAGCGCATCAGTACTCCAGACAACATGGGATTTAGTCTTGATTTATTTAAGGCAGAGACAATTGTACTATGTCCTCAAATTCTGTTAACTGTACAAAATAGCATTCATCGATGTTTGTGTCGAGTAGTACTTTTGATCTACATTGCGGACAGTAGGGTTCACAACTTCAATTCAGCTTTGGATGTAAATTTCTCTTCAGTATCTGTGCTGATAACTGCCTTCAATCAATTCTGCACTCAGTAGAGTTGACAACTAGATACCAAGAGCGCCAGCACTACAGAAAACATTCAATACAATCTTGATTTATTCAAAACAGAGACAATTGCTCAATGTCCTCAGATTTTCTTAAAGTTTGAACAGTAGGAAATTCAGCCTTCATTTATTTAATGCAGAGACAATTCTACTATATGTCTTCACATTTTGTTTAAATAAGTGACAAAAAGCATTCATCTGTGTCTGTTAACAACTCCCTTCAATCTACACTGCGCAGGGAACGTACAAGCTCAGCGCCAAAGATGCTACTTACTCAGTGCACCATAAATCATCACAAACAAGAGTGAACAGTTTTATGTCACAGTGAGACATACTGTCCCTTTTAAATGGAATTGATGCAGAATTCAATTGACAAAAGACATTACTTCAATTACTGTGCCTCCCCCGATCACACATCATCACAGAGTATGTTCAAGCTCAGCGCCAAAGGTAATACTAACTCAGTGCACCAGAAATCATCACCACGTGACGGTATTGAATGAGATGACTTATTTAGAAAAAAATATATCATACTTTTGGAGATATACTTCAATTTACTTCTGTGAATGGACAACCAATATTTATTAGAAAACTTGATTGTAAAGACTTTACTACCAATGCGTCCTGCTTGGACCACGCATCATCGCAGACTCCACAGAACTTTGTTGCTTCAGATGCCACTAACTCATTCCACCACTTATCATCGCTGCGTTCACACACACTAAATTACCAATATTATACAGCTGTAATCAATCTCACATAGTCATGGACTCTTGCTAACCGCTGCCTACTGCCATCACCACATGGCCATATTCAGGCAGAATTTAACTGATTCTTCATTCATTACGTATAAAGTGCAGTACCAAATAAAGTAACCACCATCAAACCTACACAAAATCGGCAATTGCCCTTACTAAGTCAGAATTCACAACACAAAAAACATTACTATTAGTACATCCTGCCCAGACTACACATCTTCGCAAGCTCCACAGAACCTTGTTGTTTCAAGTACCACTAACTCAGTGGAAACCAAAGTAAGTATAACACCTATTTCATATTCTGATTCAAACTCAAGCCCCTTTATCGAGCCTTTTTGTTGTAAGAACTAACCCGGCCAAAGGCAGTGGGGAATTTGCGCACTTGCTGCCTTTCTTGGCTGGGTTTATCAATTATTGTTCAATTTCATATTCTGTTTCAAAGTCAAGGCCCTTCATCAAGCCTTTTTGTTGTAACTACTACCCCAGCTAAAGGCAGTGGGTAATTTGCACACTTGCAGCATTTCTTATTTTTTACCTTATTCATCTCCCACTCAATCAGCACATCATCTACACGTACACACACCTACTTGCTGCCTTTCTGGGCTATGGTTATCAACTATTTTTCTATTTCATATTCGTATTCAAAGTGTAGGACCTTTATCAAGCCTTTTTGTTGTAACAACTACCCCGGCCGAAGGCAGTAAGAAATTTGAACACTTGCTGCCCTTCTTGGCTGCGGTTATCAATTCTTGAATTTCATACTCTGATTCAAAGTCAAGGCCCTTTAAAGAGCCTTTTTGTTGTAGCTACTACCCCGGCCAAAGGCAGTGGGAAATTTACACACTTGCTCCCTTTCTTGGCTGGGATCATCAAATATTTTTCAAGTCATTCAAATTGAAATTGCAGGCCCTTTATTGAACCTTCTTGGTAACTACTACCCATGAATGGCAGTGGGTAATTTGCACACTTGCGTCCTTTCTTGCGTCTTTTCTACCGCACAGTGTGTGTACTTAGTGCACTTGCATTGCTTGCTTCAATGTGGTAGCCATTTCTCAGGCTCCCACTGCGGAATCCGACGCACAGTCTTTGTAATAAGCTGAGTATCCAAAGATCCACTTAGATTACGAGGCAGTGGGTACTTTGCGCGTCTGCAGCCTTTCTTATTTGTCACCTTTTTTATCCTCCACTCAATCAACACATCATCCACACATACACACACCTACTTGCTGCCTTTTGTGGCTGGGGTTATCAATTATTCTTTAATTTCATATTCTGATTCAACGTCAAGGCCCTTTATCGAGCCTTTTTGTTGTAGCTACTACCCCGGCTGAAGGCAGTGGGAAATTTGCACACTTGCTGCCTTTCTTGGCTGGGGTTATCAATTATTGTTCAATTTCTTATTCCGATTCAAAATCAAGGCCCTTTATCGAGCAATGTGACTTTAAAAGAAGAGATTTGATTGGTTCATAACACTTCCTATTCCAACTGTTGAAAGATCCCTCCCATTTCATTAATTCTACTTTGACTTTCTAAGAAGAACCATCTCTTCTGAGAATCCTGTCATATAGAAGGAAGATCACCATAATAACAGCAATGGAATCATCTTCCAGCTATTTTTCAGATGGAGATTTCATTCCTGAAGAGCCTCCAAAGAAGAAGAAAGAAGCTCTAATTTGGAAGTTATTTACTTTCCCTGAAGTGCAAAAAAAGGTTAATGCTCCGTTGGTAACCTGTAAAATGTACCAAACAATTCTTTCAAGGGGTGATCCATCCAAAAAATACTCCTTTGGCACAGCGAGTATGGTGCGACATGTCGAGAACTTGCACCCCAATAACTTTGTTTGAGCTGCAACACGGAAGTTACAGGAGAACCCACCTGCTGCTGCACCAAGCACATCGACTGCAGCAGCAGCATCTTCAGCAAGCAGTCCACACCCACAGATTGATCCTGATTTCGGTGAAGTTAACATTCTATGCATTTATTGCGATCAACTTTTGTGTTACGGGGAACAGTCTATCGACCTGATAAAACGCAGGAAGCAGGAGTATCGCTGTCCTTCACATTTGTTTTTTTGACATTATCTTGTAATTGGTATCAACTACCCCAGGCGAAAGCAATGGGAAATTTGCACACTTGCTGCCTTTCTTGGCTGGAGTTATCAATTATTGTTCAATTTCATATTCTGTTTCAAAGTCAAGGCCTTTTATCGAACCTTTTTGTTGCAGCTACTACCCCAGCCGAAGGTTAATGCTCCAAAAGTAACCTGTAAATTTGCCAAACAACTCTTTCAAGGGGTGATCCGTCCACAAAAATACTACTTTGGCACAGCAAATATAGTGCGACACTTGAAGAACTTGCACCCCAACAACTTTGCTTGAGCTGCAACACAGAGATTGCAGGACAACCCATTTGCTGCTGCACCAAGCACATCAACTGCTGCAACAGCATCTTCGGCAAGCAGTCCATACTCGCATATTGATCTTGATTTTTGTAAACTTAAATTTCTATGCATTTATTGCGATGAACTTTTGTGTTACGTGAAACAGTCTATCAACCTCTTTAAAAAACAGGAAACAGGAGCATCACTGTCCTCAACATTAGTCATTAGACATTTATCAAGCTTTTTTGTTGTAACAACTACCCCGGCTGAAGGCAGTGGGACATTTGCATACTTGCTGCCTTTCTTGGCTGGGGTTATCAATTATTGTTTAATTTCATATTCTGATTCAAAGTCAAGGCCCTTTAAAGAGCCTTTTTGTTGTAGCTACTACCCCGGCCAAAGGCAGTGGGAAATTTACACACTTGCTCCCTTTCTTGGCTGGGATCATCAAATATTTTTCAAGTCATTCAAATTGAAATTGCAGGCCCTTTATTGAACCTTCTTGGTAACTACTACCCATGAATGGCAGTGGGTAATTTGCACACTTGCGTCCTTTCTTGCGTCTTTTCTACCGCACAGTGTGTGTACTTAGTGCACTTGCATTGCTTGCTTCAATGTGGTAGCCATTTCTCAGGCTCCCACTGCGGAATCCGACGCACAGTCTTTGTAATAAGCTGAGTATCCAAAGATCCACTTAGATTACGAGGCAGTGGGTACTTTGCGCGTCTGCAGCCTTTCTTATTTGTCACCTTTTTTATCCTCCACTCAATCAACACATCATCCACACATACACACACCTACTTGCTGCCTTTTGTGGCTGGGGTTATCAATTATTCTTTAATTTCATATTCTGATTCAACGTCAAGGCCCTTTATCGAGCCTTTTTGTTGTAGCTACTACCCCGGCTGAAGGCAGTGGGAAATTTGCACACTTGCTGCCTTTCTTGGCTGGGGTTATCAATTATTGTTCAATTTCTTATTCCGATTCAAAATCAAGGCCCTTTATCGAGCAATGTGACTTTAAAAGAAGAGATTTGATTGGTTCATAACACTTCCTATTCCAACTGTTGAAAGATCCCTCCCATTTCATTAATTCTACTTTGACTTTCTAAGAAGAACCATCTCTTCTGAGAATCCTGTCATATAGAAGGAAGATCACCATAATAACAGCAATGGAATCATCTTCCAGCTATTTTTCAGATGGAGATTTCATTCCTGAAGAGCCTCCAAAGAAGAAGAAAGAAGCTCTAATTTGGAAGTTATTTACTTTCCCTGAAGTGCAAAAAAAGGTTAATGCTCCGTTGGTAACCTGTAAAATGTACCAAACAATTCTTTCAAGGGGTGATCCATCCAAAAAATACTCCTTTGGCACAGCGAGTATGGTGCGACATGTCGAGAACTTGCACCCCAATAACTTTGCTTGAGCTGCAACACGGAAGTTACAGGAGAACCCACCTGCTGCTGCACCAAGCACATCGACTGCAGCAGCAGCATCTTCAGCAAGCAGTCCACACCCACAGATTGATCCTGATTTCGGTGAAGTTAACATTCTATGCATTTATTGCGATCAACTTTTGTGTTACGGGGAACAGTCTATCGACCTGATAAAACGCAGGAAGCAGGAGTATCGCTGTCCTTCACATTTGTTTTTTTGACATTATCTTGTAATTGGTATCAACTACCCCAGGCGAAAGCAATGGGAAATTTGCACACTTGCTGCCTTTCTTGGCTGGAGTTATCAATTATTGTTCAATTTCATATTCTGTTTCAAAGTCAAGGCCTTTTATCGAACCTTTTTGTTGCAGCTACTACCCCAGCCGAAGGTTAATGCTCCAAAAGTAACCTGTAAATTTGCCAAACAACTCTTTCAAGGGGTGATCCGTCCACAAAAATACTACTTTGGCACAGCAAATATAGTGCGACACTTGAAGAACTTGCACCCCAACAACTTTGCTTGAGCTGCAACACAGAGATTGCAGGACAACCCATTTGCTGCTGCACCAAGCACATCAACTGCTGCAACAGCATCTTCGGCAAGCAGTCCATACTCGCATATTGATCTTGATTTTTGTAAACTTAAATTTCTATGCATTTATTGCGATGAACTTTTGTGTTACGTGAAACAGTCTATCAACCTCTTTAAAAAACAGGAAACAGGAGCATCACTGTCCTCAACATTAGTCATTAGACATTTATCAAGCTTTTTTGTTGTAACAACTACCCCGGCTGAAGGCAGTGGGACATTTGCATACTTGCTGCCTTTCTTGGCTGGGGTTATCAATTATTGTTTAATTTCATATTCTGATTCAAAGTCAAGACCCTTTATCGAGCCTTTTTGTTGTAACTACTTCCCTGGCTAAAGGCAGTGGGTAATTTGCACACTTGCAGCCTTATCAATTATTCTTCTTGTAATTCAAATTTAAAGTGCAGGCCCTTTATTGAGCCTTCTTGGTAACTATTACCCGTGAATGGCAGTGGGTAATTTCCGCACTTCCTGCCGCTCATGTACAATGAAAAGATTAACAAAAGTCTACCAATATTAAAAAAGAGCCAGTATGGGCTATTGTTATCAATTCTTCTGTTTGTTATTCTAATTCAAAGTGCAGGCCCTTTATTGAGCCTTCTTGGTAACTACTACCCGTGAACGGCAGTGGGTAATTTGCGCACTTGCAGCCTTTCTTATTTTGTACATTATCCATCTTCCACTCAATCAACACATCATCTACACGTACACACACCTACTTGCTGTCTTTCTTGGCTATAGTTATCAACTATTTTTCTATTTCATATCCGTATTCAAAATGCAGGCCCTTTATGGAGGCTTTTTGTTGTAGCTACTACCCCGGCCGAAGGCAGTGGAAAATTTGCACACTTTTATCAATTATTCTAAAAGTAATTCAAATTCAAAGTGCAGGCCCGTTATTGAGCCTTCTTGGTAACTACTACCCGTGAATGGCAGTGGGTAATTTGCACACTTGCATCCTTTCTTGCGTCCTTTCTACTGCACCGTGTATGTACTTTGTGCACTTGCTTGCCTCCTTAGATGTAGTGCCAGTTTCTCAGGCTCCAATTACGCAATCCGACTCGCAGTCTATAATGGCCTGGAAAACCAAACACCCACTTTCTTTACAAGGCAGTGGGTAGTTTGGGCGTCTGCTGCCTTTCTTAATTTTCACCTTTTTTTTATCTTCCACTCAATCAACACATCATCCACACATATACACACCTACTTGCTGCCTTTTTTGGCTGGGGTTATCAATTCTTGAATTTCATATTCTGATTCAAAGTCAAGGCCCTTTATTGAGCCTTTTTGTTATAGCTACTACCTCGGCCAAACACAACACGACATGGCAGGACTATCAAAAACATCTAAATCTACAGCACTACATACCCAAAATAAATGCTTACTGTGTAAGTGACATTTTCCATCTGTAAAGATATAAGATCTGTCAATAGAAAAGAAACATGTTCTCAGTCAAGTTAAATGAGTTTTTGTGATATATTGAAACTATTTTCACAACTTCTTTACTGTTGTTTGTTGTTACAGTGTTATTTTACTCATCACGTTAAATATTTTAAGCTACACTGCAACTATTTTCACAACTTCATTCCTGTAATATCGAGGTTTGTGGTGCTCACATAAAAAATGTTTTGATACCTTGAAACTATTTTTAAAACTTGTATACTATATTATCAGTGTTTCAACTGCTTACATAAAACATTTTTGGATACATTGCAACTATTCTAAAAAAATCTTTACTGTAATAGCAGTGTTTAAGGTGATAACAGAAAATAAATGTGATACATTGTGCTGTGTGGCTCACTACAATCTTAAAACAGAAGTGTGATAGTGTTTGCTGGAAGTTTAAAGATACAGACTGGGGTATAGAAGGTATAAAACACAGGTTTGACGGTGCATGGAAGAGTGCATGCATAGTCTATAGGGTTTGAAGCAGTCCATGCCCTAAGGCCCACTTTGCATCATGAATACTTCAGTACTAGCTGAAAGATTACAATTCTGCAAGAAGAGTGTCTCAAACCATTATTATTATATAATAATAAATGTATTCTTGTAACATCTCATAATTTAATAGAGCTTCTAAAATAATTTCATCATGTATTTCATTTTCCTGGAGAAGTGTGGCTCACTGGTTAGAGGCGGCAGACCCACAAGCAGAGAACGGCCCGGGACCAGGGTTCGATTCCCGACGCGGCAGGGTTGTGGACCAGGGTCAGCGGACTCGATAATTCTCACCTCGGTGCCTACTCTAGTCAGAAACCACACTCGGCAACTCTGGGCATCAGCTTGCCTCATCTTCACAACGGCCCCCCCAGACCACCGGGGATGCTTGGTCGCACCTTAGAGATACCCATCAGGGACCATCTCTCAGGGTGAGCCAGGACGGGTTCCCCAGCGGTCGAAGCGTGGAGATACTCCTCCGGGAGTCGATTCCTAGCGCTATATAAACCCACAATTATCAATTATCAAATTTCCTGATTATCAATTTCAAAAGTCATATGATCATACCCAATGTCATCTAATGCTTCCACAAAATCAGCATCCAAGGTTTCGTCTAGGAAATCACAACTGATATCTGCAGCATTAATTTCTTCCTCTTCATTCTCGCTACTTACAAAAAAGTATGTTCAGCTCTTCTATGACACTGTTACTAATTTCGAAACTGTCTTCCAAATTGTTTTGCTGATTTTCCATACTGAATTTCTTATGTTGCAGGTCCTTGTACAAAAACATAAACACTTCATTTTATCCTTACTGTAATATCAGCATATATGATGATTCTCATAACATAAATTACATATTTATCTTGGAAATGAAGCAACAATATGTTGTACTTGAGTGTATATTATTTTGAAAACATTCAAAAAATAAATACAATAAATACAGTGTCACTATGCATTGTGTCAAGTGCTTTATTTAGGATATACAGGAATATGTTACCTTTGATTGTAATGACATACAAACCAAAACAAGATAGAAAACTGCAACTAAAGCACATTACATAATAGTACAAAGCATGTCATTGGAATGTTGGGTATTAGGATAACATATACAAACTTGCTACTTTTTCAATGATAAGGATTACTAATATCTTTCCAAGAAGATTTGAATATGTAAAAGGGTAAACTAAGAAGTAAAGAAAAAAAGGTAAGAGGTTACATCTCAGCATGCAAGAATGGATGAAAAGGGTGGTCCAAGGTCTGCATGTACAATCGCCAGTGGAGACATTTCGAGGGCGGAAACACTTAAGGTATTCTATAATATGCAATATGTGGTGGCGGTACCACCACACAGAATGCACAAAGCAGATAAAATGATGGACTGTCTGTGCTTGGACTATGATGAGAATACACTGTTGGAGGACCACGGTCAAGTGCAGAGATTAAATACTTAAGACATAGCAAATGAGGAGGCAACAAGGGCCAGGAGGGTCTAAGAGTGGTACAGCCTGGGTTTCTTAACCCGTGTCCTACCAATTGTGTAGCAAACTTAAAACAGTGACGACAGGAGTGCCTTACTTTGACTCCCCCCATTACGTTATCAAATAGGATGGAAGGAGGGAAAGGAGTAAACTACATGTCTACAGATGTACTGCTATGTTCAGGACACTGGATCAAGCACTAAATAAACAAAGTCAGATACAAAAGAAGATACACAAAAGAAGGCTGCACAGCAGATTCACAAAGGAAAGCTACACAAATAGGACAGCGAATCTTCAACACAAACTGGTAAGTTAGCAAAAGAACAAGAAAACTAACAACACTGCAACGGACGCTACGCTGTAAAACACATTGTGATGAGAGGTAGAAAGATACTGTACATAAAGCGGAATTCAAATAAATAAAAAGTTAAAAAGATACATGGATGACAAAGTCACTGAGGAAATACTCTGTTGCCCAATACAAAAAAAATGCAGACATTATATGTTCGAATGTTTAAAGAGCTGCAAAGGGGGTACACAAACACCATTACCCTTGTGAACACACACTGCCAACCTAGAAATCGGCCTGTATAACCTCCCTTTAGACTTAGGGGGTACACAAAACCACGGGGAGAATAAATACTATTTGTTCCCCATCAAAGGCAGCTGAAATCCAGTCAACACACACTGCCAACATACATGCATAGATTCAACATAGATAGTATAAAAAAAAAAGCCTATCACTAATTTTTTATAATCCCCGGGGACCCCATCCCCCTGGACTCAAAAATAACATTGGGGACCGTGGGGGGAACTCCAATACCCCCACGGTCCCAGCCGGCTCCCCGTGTCTTTCCAGAGCCGGCATTGCTTTGTCAGTGAGAACAGCTTATATGCTGCTCTCTCTGACGAAAAGCAATCTGCTTTCCTACTTCAAAGAGAGAGCAGATTAATTTGCTCTCTTTTTCAAATAGGAAAGCAGTTTGCTGTGGTAAAGTGGGAGCCGCGATGCTCCTGCCCTACCATAGCAAACAGCAGTGTCCAGGGAGTAGGCACCCCGGGACACTGCAGGAGATGGCCCTAGGAGGTGGTGGTCCCCATGGGCATCAAGGGCTCCACGAGAGAGCCCGCGTGATCCCCTCCCAACATTAAAAAGCCCCAGGAAGTGGTGGTCCTCGGGGCTGGGGGGGTCGGTGCTGTCACGGACCCCCCTATTTTAAATATTACTGCCCGAGGAAGGTGGCGGTTCCCGGGGCGTGTGTTGGGGGGTCTAAAAACATACTTTAAAAAAAAATCTAAAAAGCCCTGAGGGGGTGGCAGTCCCCGGGGCTACGGGGGGGCCGTGAGCCCCCGCATACTTCAAAATAAAACCCCGGGGGTGGCGTTCCCCGGGGCATGGAGGGCCTTACAAGCCCCCCATTATGGAAAAAATTTCCCCTGGGATTTGGCCCCCCCAGGGGCTAATTAAGAATAAAACAGACTTCTAGTTTTTTTTTCCTGTTCCACCGTGTACGTGTACCATACGCGTACTCCGCAATTTATTTTTTTTAAATAACATTTTGGGCCTAAAGATCCACGTGGGACACCCTGAGCAGGCCTAGAGGGTCAGGATTTTCTACCCTGCCCCCTTTCCTTATTTTTCAACTTTCATTTACTGTTTTCTTGTGACTCGCTTCTACCAAGGCACAAGATGGCTGCCAACACTTCCTGGTTTGGATTGGTGACAGACAGTTGACATCCAATCAACATGCAGCTTGTGCTCGTAATTGTACGGATTTCCGTATGCGTGCAGTACTTCGTCTCTAGATATCACTATGAATTTACTTTTGATTTTCCCAGGAACTACTGAACGGATTTACACCATTTAACAAAAAACACAATCTGCGAACCAAACTCTTCCTCTCTGCCAAATTTGGTGTAATTCTGTTCAGCCGTTCGGGCTTTAGCCCTGGCTAAAGGTCCTTATGGAAAATTGCATGGGGAAAACATGTTTTGGGACCCCCCTTTTTACTCGGCCCCCACTTGACGAATCACCCCTAAACTTTCAGGGTAGGAGCGGAGCAGAGCAGGCCATTTTCTTCGAGAAATTCGCAAAGCTTCGTCCACCAGCGCCAAAGTTATTAAAAATAGAATGTTGTGGATTCTCTATAGAAAGTAGGTCCTAACTGTAACTACCTACTATATATATCCACAATTTCCAAGTTGCTGATCAAGCTGATACGCACTCAGAGGCAGGTTTGAAGAAAATAATACAACACAATCCTGTGTCTTGTTCACACGAAATGCTTCGACATTTCCGCCATATTTAAATGAACCAAACAACATAAACAAAGGGTGGCTCTATGTTTATCGGTCACATGATCGAGTGCACTACTGAATCTGCCATTGCTCAGTGGTGAGGCATGTCGAAGCATTTCGTGTGAACAAGACACAGGATTGTGTTGAAACGCGTAGCGTAATTTGGGAAAAAAGAATAATTTTTTTCAAACCTGCCTCTGAGTGCGTATCAGCTTGATCAGCAACTTGGAAATTGTGGATATTTGGTACCGGCATTGGGTTCGCCGTGTGAAGACGCCACCTGACTAAAAAACCATGTAAATCAGCTGAGATATACCTGATTAACATTTGCCTCAATGAAGTGATGGACAGTCTAAGATGGCTGCCATGAGTAAATGATATCTTTGTTTTTGGGACAGGTAGTCCTACCTTTATTGTTATGTTCACTTTAAAGTTTCAATGTGCACGAACAAAAAATACCCATGACTAAGGTGCAAGAGCACTGAAATGCATCGGGTGTACGTTTGCCTTTGTGTTTAATAAACAACACGATTAAGGGTCTGGGCTCGAGTTGACTTTCTTTTGGAGTACAAGAAGGTTGGTGTATGTTATATTGGGGGTCGCTTCCCCACTCGAGCCCATCACCATTCAAGAGGCTGGGGGATTGGCGAACTTCAACTTGAATATATATATATATATATATATATATATATATATATATATATATATATATATATATATTCAGCTCCAATTTAAATCCCAGATGAAAGGAAAAGAACGGGCCGCACTGTATATTTTAATGGCATTACCCACTGGAGGGTTAAATTTAGCACCACAAATCCCAGGACGCATTGCCCGTATCTACTCAAGGATGGCCACTAGTGGTAAAAAATTGTTGAAATAGCAAGGAAACTAACTTTGTGGTAGCTGCGAGATGCCAAGGTGGAACCGTTGAGAAAGGTCGAGGATGACTGAAATGTGTCAGGACTGCCAAGGAATGAATAAAAAATCATTTTAATTTCACTGTGTGGAGTGCGGCTCATTGCTCTCATTGAAGGAGAGGGTTGGAGTGATGTTTAGGTGACTTGGTTCAGCCCCGAGGTTCGTACCACCAGCATGCACACCATCAATGCCCGAAATTGAACCCTGTTTGTTGACCGTGAAAACTCATAGGGTTAGTAGGCACCACTGAAGACAGGCTTTGATATGGTCTCCCAGCAACCTTCAAAGTGGGTATGCTACAGAGCAACAGTGAAACTAAAATGGACATTAATATTGATGAAATCTTAAAAATGTGTGGCATCATCCACTGGAGGGTTAAATTTAGCACCACAAATCCCAGGATGCATTGCCAGAATCCACAGAAGAATGGTCACTAGGGGCCAAAAAATTGTTGAAATAGCAAGGAAATGAACTTTGTAGTAACTGCGAGATGCCAAGGAGGAGTCTTCGAGAAAGGTCGAGGACGACTGAAACGCGTCAGGACTGCCGAGGAATGAATAAAAAATAATTTTATTTTCACCATGTGGAGTGCGGCTCATTGCTCTCCATGAACGAGAGAGTTGGAGTGATATATATATATATATATTACCTACTGGCGATAGCCAGTAGGTATATATAGTTAGGACCTAGCTACCATAGGAAATCCGCAACATTCTATTGGGAATAACTTTGGGGCCGGTTGAGTATATATATATATATATATATATATATATATATATATATATATATATATCCATGTTTGATTGGGAAGAGCTTGTGCTCTCTATCCGCATTAAAAACTTGCTGCTTTTTGGTCCCATTGTGTGATCAAGACCGGGTTCCCCGGGTCGAAACGCGACATGCTGCCAGTTACAGAGTAAATAAAGCACTTTATCACCGGAAAACGCGCACGAGTGGACTGTCCCTGTTGTTGGTGAACTGCTTCACTACAGGATTCTGGATTTTAAAATATATATATATAGTTAGGATTTTTTCTCTATGGGTTTTTGAAAATTCTATGTCGAATAACTTTGGCGTTTGAGGATGGAATTGGCTGTAATTTTCAGGAAAGTGGAATAGTTTGTTTCTGAGCAGCCCCTGAAAATGTGGGGTGGTTTCGTCAAGGGGGGGCCGAGAAACAAGGGGGGTCCCAAAATGCGTTTTTCCCATGCAATTTTCCATAGGGCGGTTGGACTCACTTTTAGCTCGAACGGCTGAATGGATTTACACGAAACTTGGCAAAATTGTAGATATTGTTTGGCCGATGTGCCTTTGCTAGGTCTCAATATATGTGCTTAAAAAAATATATATATCTGTAACAGCGCTCCGGTTAGCGCCCCGGTTCGCGTACCTGACGCGTAACGGAACTTCCCGAAGCGAAGCTGATTGGCTCTCCGGTGTCTGTCAACATTCTAAACAGTCCGGAGCGGCCGCCATCTTGTCTCTCGGTAGGATCGAGAGACAAGAGGTGAAGAAAAACGAAGGGGGAAATTAATGAAAGGGGGCAAGGTAGACCCCTCCTGACCCCCTAGGATTGATGAGGGGGTATTAAAGGGTCCCGCGGGGAAAAAAATAAAAAAATAAAATTTTTGTTTTTTCACGGTAGAGGCGCTACCCGGTACGCAAACCGGGTAGCTAACCGGTAGCGTAACGGGAGTCCGCCATCTTGTGTTTCGGTGAAATTTAATCACAAGATGGAGGAAAAACAATGTGGGAAATGGGTATAAGGGGGCACGGGAGACGTATCCTGACCCCCTAGGTTTTCTGAGGGTGGCTAAGGAGGTCCATATGTGCGAAAAAAAAACCACATTTTTAAAAAAAAAATCGCGCCGTTAGCGTCCGGTGCGCGGACCGGGTAGCGTTCCGGAAAGCGTAAATCGTGAAAATTTGTTAAAAAAAAAGTTACATTTAAAATTTGTTTAGAGTGATCATAGTTAGGGTAGCTCTGAGAAGAGCTTTTGGGTATGTGGTAGATTTAGGTACTTATAAGTAGGTACCAATACATAGTCTTAAATTCAGGATGAAAACTCTGTTCCCCTCATCTGAGAAGTGAAGTCCATCTCCTCTGTAGATATCTTGCATGTAGTAAGTTATTGTTGTAGATTGAGCCCATTCCATGGTCTCTCATGTAAGCTGAAACAGACTTATTTACATGCTTCCTCGATTTCTCAATTTGTGGACAAAATTGGTTGGACCACCTCCATTTCTGTCTTTGGCATATATTTGAATATACCAAGGAAGTTTGAGGAAAAAGTGCCATCAATTGCTCAAAGGTGTCCTTTAAAAGCATTTCCAGACCTACCCCAGTCAAAGTGCCCAAGTCATTTCCTCCACAGTGCACAATTAACAGGTCAGGTTTTGGCAAATGCAAAAAGGTTTTCACCAATGGTATCAATTGGTGACATCTTAATCCTCTGTGGCCAATCCAGTTGATTTCCACATTTTGTAAATTGACGTTGTGTAAATTTCTGTTATCAGCATACCTTTGAGCCCAGTGGATGTAACTATGTCCAACAATCCAGACAGAAAACATGGTGAGAGGAGGTTATGCTGCAGTCAGATGAAGTGTGGGTATGAAATGGCAGTTGAAACAGTAGGAGTTTATAATGAAAAAAACTGTGGAGTTTCTGTGCTAATGATTCAGTAGCAGTGATTGGTGGATTTTGATTGCTGAAAACAGAAAGTTAGGGTGCATGGATGAGTTCTTTGAAAGATGTAATTTGAATGGTCAAGAAAAAATCATTTTATGAAAGATTGCACTGGATACGCAGGTGTACTGAGAGTTCAGAGTTCAATTGAAACATTGTTGTGGGAACTTGTAAACATGAGAGGTCTTTCAGGAGGTGGTTGCTATGGAAAAAAGGCAGAAAGGGCAGAGGGGGGAAGGGTGTTGATTTGAAAAAAGTGAGGGAAGAGTTTTAGATTGGGTGACATGAGAGATATGTGTGATGAATTACAGCATTTCTGTGCCATTGTTGGTTGCAGCCTCTGGAGTGCATACCCTTTGCTCTGCTAAAGAAAAATTGGTGTGTGTCTGAGACTGTTTTGAAACTCAAAAAGTATTTGCTAAGGTGAGAAAAGATTCGTTTACTTTAGATAGAGAATAGTATGCTCTACGGAAAAAATTATGAAGAAAGTTGTGTATTTAAAATGTTGCTTTGTGTCAAGTGTTGTACAAATAGATTTTGTTTCTTTGAGTTACATAGCCATGTTAAAAGTGACGCAAAAATGGTGCAAGGGCCTTAAAAATACGCTTTCATGTGTGTTAGGGCATTTTAAGTCACTTCCCCATGAATGTGGGTGAATAATTGATTTACTTGATGTGTTTAAAAACGTTTCTTGAAGTCAATTAGGTTTCTTGATATGTACTGCTAGAGTTTCATAGGCTGCTTGGGGCATATTTACAAGGCCTTTGAGTCACTTTGATGTTATTTTCCCCATTTTAATTTAAGTCATTTCCCCGTGGTGCAAGGTCCTTGTAAATACGCCCCCATGTGCGCTTGGCAAATTTAGATTTTGTTTCTTTGAGTTACATAGCCATGTTGAAAGTGACGCAAAAATGGTGCAAGGGCCTTAAAAATACGCTTTCATGTGTGTTAGGGCATTTTAAGTCACTTCCCCATGAATGTGGGTGAATAATTGGTTTACTTGATGTGTTTAAAAAAATTCTTGAAGTCAATTAGGTTTCTTGATATGTACTGCTAGAGTTTCATAGGCTGCTTGGGGCATATTTACAAGGCCTTTGAGTCACTTTGATGTTATTTTCCCCATTTTAATTTAAGTCATTTCCCCGTGGTGCAAGGTCCTTGTAAATACGCCCCCATGTGTGCTTGGCAAATTTAGATTTTGTTTCTTTGAGTTACATAGCCATGTTAAAAGTGACGCAAAAATGGTGCAAGGGCCTTAAAAATACGCTTTTATGTGTGTTAGGGCATTTTAAGTCACTTCCCCATGAATGTGGGTGAATAATTGGTTTACTTGATGTGTTTAAAAACGTTTCTTGAAGTCAATTAGGTTTCTTGATATGTACTGCTAATGTTTCATAGGCTGCTTGGGGCATATTTACAAGGCCTTTGAGTCACTTTGATGTTATTTTCCCCATTTTAATTTAAGTCATTTCCCCGTGGTGCAAGGTCCTTGTAAATACGCCCCCATGTGTGCTTGGCAAATTTAAGTACTGACAGGGTATGCTTCTACATAGGTGCTGTGTTGTGTTTTCAAATTATGACCAGAAAATCGTTTTTTTTAAAAAAGAAATGCTTTTCACATTTATGAGAAGGTCATAATGGTGTCTGCTTCTTTAAATAAATATTTTACTTTCCACCATGAATATGTGAGGATAATTTTCCTTTGTTTGCCGGTTTAAAAACACGTTTCTTGAAGTCATTAAGGTTTCACAATATGTTCTGCAAGAGTTTCATAGTCACTATGATGATAATGATATACATTTAGAACTGTGTAGGAGTCATGGAGAAGCTGAGGTTTCTGTAGGTGTCAAAGTTGTTGCATACAGTGCTCACCTTCTACGTACTCTTTCATATGCTAGACTACATCTGCACAATGAGATACCTAAGCAAAGGAAACACAGGTGATGTGATTGTGAAAAAAATTGCACGTTTTTCAATTACATCACCTGTGTTTCCTAACATTACGAATCACATTGTGCAGATCAGGTTTATGCCTGTCCAGGGAGACAGAGGAGGTCTGGCCTTTGTTCAAGAGTGCAGTGGACATGACTCACTTCATTGGTAGGCCTGCACATGTACTATCTCCTCTGTACTCTTCAACAAGCCTAAATTTCATCGGTAACCCTGAGTAGGCCTCACCTCAAACAAACCTCTGGATAGGCCACACCTTATCGGCATCCTGAATCATTCATTTAAAATGTTAGGAGCAGATATATGATGGCCGTGCATCTCTTTTGCGCCGCTGTTGCGTCACTTTTGTGACGCAGCAGTGGTGCAAAAGATGCACCATGTTGCAAGATAGGCCTCACTTCATCTGCAACAAGATACCGTCAGTTTAAACTGTATACATTTAGGACTGTGTAGGGGGCATGGAGAAGCTGAGGTTTCTGTAAGTGTCAAAGTTGTTGCATACAGTGCTCACCTTCTACGTACTCTTTCATATGCTAGACTACATCTGCACAATGAGATACCTAAGCAAAGGAAACACAGGTGATGTGATTGTGAAATTAACCAAAAATATTGCACGTTTTTCAATTACATCACCTGTGTTTCCTAACATTACGAATCACATTGTGCAGATCAGGTTTAGGCCTGTCCAGGGAGACAGAGGAGGTCTGGCCTTTGTTCAAGAGTGCAGTGGACATGACTAACTTCATTGGTAGGCCTGCTCATGTATTATCTCCTCTGTACTCTTCAACAAGCCTAAATTTCATCTGTAACCCTGAGTAGGCCTCACCTCAAACAAACCCCTGGATAGGCCACACCTTATCGGCATCCTGAACCAATCATTTAAAATGTTAGGGGCAGATTTATGATGGCCTTGTGCCTCTTTTGCGCCGCTGTGCGTCACTTTTGTGACGCAGCGGCGGCGCAAAAGATGCGCTATGTTGCGACATATTTACAACTTGATGCATCTAGGCAGATGTGTCACGGTGTAAAGTCCTGTGCCACATGAAACCTGCGTCAGGGCATTCATTTGCATGAAAGCCCTGTAAAACTAACACAGTGAAATTTAGAAGATTTCACTGAGTCAGCTTTATGGCATTGCTGAATCAAATCCTTACACCTGTTTGAAACAGGCATAAGGAGTGATGCACCATGCAATGTGTGGCTTGCCCCTGTGCATTGCAGTAGACATGTTGCGCTTACGACGTGATTCCTGCAATGCGCCGCTTTTGCGGCACAGATGCGTGACGCATCTGTGCTGTTTTTGCTCAATGGTGCTCCACATTGTAAATGCGGCACATCATGGGTGGCAGAGCAGCGGCGCACGTTAACTGGTGCATCCCTGGGGATGCGCCAGTTAACATATATCTGCCCCTTTACATTTAAGTATGAGCAGGGGACACAGAGTTGGTGAGGCTTATCCAAGGTTAAGAAGAGATGAGTCATGTTCACTGAAAACTTGGACATAGGCCTCACCTCCTCAGCATCGCTGGACATGGTTAAATAATATCTGCAAAATGTTACTCTTGTTAAACAATTTTACTATTATAGTCTCTGAGATTTGTCTCTTACTCTGCAACATCTCATTGTTGTTCTCTTTCTTTAAAGATAACGACAACATCAAGGATGAGTGATAATGAGCAATCTGTTGATCTCGATCTTATCATTGAACTTGTCATTGAAACATCAGTGGAAGTAGATCCCTTGGATGATTTAAATCCTGTGGATGATGAAGAATATGATGAGGATGCCGATTTGTCAGAATTGTATGACATAGGGTGGGAAGCTGACCTGCTCGAGCCTATGGAACTATAAAGACTTATTTTTAAAAGTTACTGGAAATGAAAAGTAACCATGTTAACCGTTTCATTTAAAATTAAATACAACTTCAAAAACAGCTTGTGTGAAGTGTCTTTAATAAAATAGTGATATATGCTAATAAAATTAGTTCAGATTCACATATAAAAGAGCACAGGTCAAATGTAGAAGCATTCCATTTCTTTGCTACTATTTGTGAGTTTTAAATTTGCCAATGCACTAAAAATTATTGTATGTAGAATTGACAAGTAGTGTGTTAATTTTTTGACGACTGTTATTGATTTACTGTTTGGTAATAGTGGTTAATAACATTTTTTATTATATTTTACCACAGATTCAACTGCAGATCATTTCAAAATTACACAATGCCTTCGAAGCAAAGAAGGAGAAAGGCTACAAAACGTCAAACACAGCAGCTTACTACATGCTTGCAGCAGTCCTCTACAATAAAAACTTGTCAAGTCACCAAAAAAGCTCCGGGTAAGAGAACGAAATCTTTCCTAAGACACATTTCCAGAAAAAAAAGTATCACTACAGAACATGTTTTAGTCCAGAAAAAGAGAGCCAATTTACACGGAAAAGAAAGGCCACTCAAAAATGTTACTGCTAGAGCAGGAGATAACTCTGTGCATGGTAGTAGAAGGAAAAATCAGTTTAGGGACATTCGTAGACGAATGTTCCGCAACAGGATAATTGACAATTTGTTAAAAAATATTAAGAAACGTCAACAGAAAGTGGCTTTTTATAAGAGAAAGAGAAACATTGAGAAAATCATTGATCAGGCATTCGAAATTAAGCAAAGTTATTTATTTTGATAATCAATAGAATTAGGAAACTAAACAAGGTAATTTATGATTTCAAAATAAATAGTAGATGGAAGAGAACAGTTAATCGTAGTAATTTTTGTGAAGTTTTTTCAGGAGAATGGATGCATAGTTCAAGTTGTGAGGCATTTTTTAATGAGGAGAGTTATTTCCAGGATAATGATTTGGTACATGCAGTTGACATCAGTGGTCGAGCATATGAGGTGAAAGATGGTTGTCCGGTTGAAAAAGAAAAACTTGTGTCAACAGATGCAGAAGAGGTGTTAGGTAATGAGGTTTTAGGAAGACGTCCTAAGGGACCAGTGTACACCTGGAAGTGTAGTAGTATTTGCAGTGTGCGCCAGGATTCCATCAATTTGCTTTGTGATTTTGTACGGACATTTAATAAGAAAACTTTAAAACAGAAAATGAAGTTGTTGCAAGAATTAGATCCTTGCAGAGTGAGGGAAGTGACAGGTTTGCATGGTCATTCACTGGCTTGTCTTTCCAGGAGAGTATGCCAGAGTGTTTTTCATCATTTCAGGATGCTAGCAGTGCATCATAATAAAGTGAGGAAATTAGTTAGAATGTTGTATTATGCTAAGAGTCCAGCAATTATGCCTAAACAATTATGCACTGCTCTTTTGCATGGTTCTGAAGTAGATGTGAAGAATATTCGTGAAGAAATTGAGTTTTGTTACTTTGCAAGTAAAGAGAAGAATGTTGAAATTGACCCAGAAGAAGAAGGTAATGTGGAAGAGAGTGTACAGGTTTCCAGTACAGATAATTTTCAGAAGGAAATTGCCACGTTTCAGGTGAAATCAAGTGATAGGCCTAATTTCACTTGTGTGTGTTGTCGACGCACTTATTATAAGAATCAGACTAAGTTAGTGGATTTATATGCAAAAAGTGAAAGGGAAAATAATAGTGAATGGAAGGATTTCGCAACATACTTGATGGTAGAAAATTGTTTTGATTTGGGATCGGATCAACGTGTGTGTACTTATTGTTGTAACAAATTAAATCAAAACCAGATGCCTGCTAGAGCGGTTCATAATAATCTGGAATTGGTTGACATTCCTTCTGAATTGAAGGATTTAAATACTTATGAATCTATTTTGATTCAAAGTGTCCATCCCTTTCAGGCTATTGTACGAATGGAGCCAAAGACAGGGAAATTGCCTCCATCAGATTTACAGAGAGGATTAAAGGGAAGAGTTGTTTATTTGCCTCTAGATTTGAAGAAAAACATTAATACAATTGGAGTAGAGAAAGTGGAAGAGGAACCTCTGGTTATCTTAGTTAATGGGGTTCCAACAAAGAGTAAGAAAATCTGGCAAGATTTAGTGGATGTTAGGAAAGTCAAAAAGGCAACATTGTATTTGATGAAAAACAATAAGTACTACAAGAATGTATATGTTGCACAAGAGGAAGTAAGTGAAGAAGAGGACAGCGATTTGTGTGCTGGACAAATTGAGAAAGTAGAAGCCTCTAAAAATGAAGAACTATATGAACATTATAGTGTTCATCCTTTGCATTCCAAGGAAGTCATGGGGAATGCTATTGAGTTGTTTCAAATGAAACAAGCCAAAGGGAGTCCCATTAGTGTTTGGGAGGAAAGTTTGGAAGCTCGGTGTTTCCCACAACTATTTCCAACAGGTCAAGGAGGAAGATATGATGAGCGACCTGATCAAATTCCTGCTTCTGAATACCAGACTTTACGATTGTATGCAGAAGATCCTAGGTTTCGTCAATGCATTCCCTATTTGTTTCATCTACTGTTTGAAAGCGATCTGTCTGGACTGTCATATGCAGTGAACCACATCTTGAATAGTGGTATACAGATGCAAAATATCTCAGCAAGGGACTTTATGGATAAAGTCAATGTGCAAGACAGTATTTTGGATTCTCACCTGATTAATCTCATGGCATGTCAGCGTGGTACTAATGAGTACTGGTACCGTCGACATGGAGATTTAAAATGCATGCTGAGGAACTTAGGAACTCCCACATGGTTCCTCACTCTCAGCTGTGCCGAGTATGGCTGGGAAGACTTACTTGAATTTCTACGAGAGGCAAATGGAAACATTGAAAATATCGAATTCAAGACACCCGGAGAACTGTGCTCTTTGGATCCAGTGAATGTATGCAGGTACTTCAATCATAGATTTGAAGCTATGATGTCTTTCATCATGAACAAGAAAAATCCACCTATTGGAAAGGTGTTGGATTTCTTCTGGAGAAAGGAGTATCAAGCAAGAGGTGCTCCTCATATACATATGCTGCTATGGATCAAAGATGCACCCAAATTTGGAACAGATCCGGATGACTTAGTGATGAGTTTCATAGAACAGTATTCTACATGTGCTGTTCCAAAGACAAAGGAAGACAAAAGCCTAAGAGAACAAGTTTTACGCTTTCAAAGCCATAGTTGTGGAAAGTACTGTCGTCGTAAATTCAGAAACAAGGACAAGTTCTACACAAAATGTCGTTTCAGCTTTCCATGACCGGTGATTTCTAAAGGAAGAGTGAACAGTTTGATGTCTTCACTGCGACATAATGTGACGAGGAAATCACCCAAAAATACATACAATTTGAAAAGAAACGAAGAGTCCAAGTACATCAACGACTACAACCCAGTGATTTTGTCCATGTGGAATGCTAACATGGATATACAGTTTGTGGCTGATAACTGTATGGCTGTGGCTCGGTATGTGACATCTTACATCACAAAAAAAGAAAAGACAGAATTGAAGGATATGTGGGAGGACATTTCCCATGAAAAGAGCCTCAGTAAGAAGTTGTACAGTTTCAGTCTGAAGATGTTGTCGCATCGAGAAATCGGAGCTTACGAATGTTCTGACCGGTTATCTTCAGCAAGTCTCTATGCCAAATCTAGGAGTATCATTTGGGCGAGTCTTGGTCTTGCTGCAACGCGTAATCGAGTTCTGAAACCTGTACGGGAAATTGAGTATTTGGCGGAAAAGGAGCCAAACAGTACAGATATTTTGAAGACCAACATGTTGGATACATATTATCCAAATAGAAGCAGTCACCTCGAGAATGTTTGTCTGTATGAGGTTCTGCAAAATTACATATTCAAGAGGAACATCAAAGAAGATACTGAGAAAGGAGTGTATGCTGTAATAGGAAGTGAGGGATGTCTGGTCAAGCAAAGAAAATGGCAATTGGTAAATCATCGAAAATTGAGTGGCGAATCTCCTGAAAGAAAAGAGTTTTTCTATTTAGCTCTTTTGCAACTTTTCAAGCCTTGGCGTGCAGGTGAGGAACTGCTTGGAGATTACCTCTGTTACGAAGACTCTTTCAATGCAGCCAAGGAGACCATAGAATGTCCTGTTTTTCCAAAATATCTAGAAATGTTGAATGCGGAAATCGAGCAGGAAGCAACAATTGCAGCCGAGATTGCTAGAGACAGTTCTCAGGACAGTCAGAGTTCTGTTTCATTGAGTCAGGATCCACTAGGAGGACCAGTTATCGAAAATGAAGCTGCCACTGCCATGATTGAAGTGGAAAGAGCCATGGCACATGCTCAGGAGGATGCGGTTAACTTAGAAGATTTGGAAAGACAACTCAACGTTGAGCAGAGGAAAATATATGACGAAGTTACCAACCAAATTGATCATGGATTAAGTCATGAGAAGAAACAGTGCTCATGTACGTCGTTGAAGCCTGTCCGACTGTACGTGAGTGGAGAAGCAGGAACTGGAAAAAGTTTCCTCATTAAAGCAGTTTCATGTTATTTGCAGAAAAGGACTGAGTCATCGCTGTCTTGTGTTGTCACCTCTCCAACTGGACTGGCAGCACATAACATTAAAGGTATTACTTTGCATCGTCTACTGATGCTGCCAGTGGAGCATGATAACAAATTACAATACCACAAGTTATCTGGAGATGCTTGTTGTGAAGTTTCAAGAGTCTTGAGGAAAATGAAACTTCTTATCATTGACGAAGTAAGCATGGTTTCCAATGTCATGCTTGCCTTTGTGCATTTGAGAATGCAAGAAGTTCTTAAAACAGAGTATGATGTGTTATTTGGTGGCAAACACATCATTGTTTTCGGTGATCTTCTGCAGCTGACACCAGTGAAAGGACAACCAGTGTTTAAACTACTTACACATGAAGACACCAGGAAGTGCCTAGGGAGCATTGGCAACGTTAATATATGGTTAAACTTCAATTATGCTGAACTGCGTGAAAATATGCGTCAAGCGAAGGATGAAGATTACAAGAATATTCTAAAAGAAGTTAGAATCGGAAAAGTGACCGAGCATGGGAAAGAAGCTTTACATGCACAATTACTGTCAAATTAGTATCCAGAAGAAGACATTCTGCCAGAGAATATTTTTCGGAAAATTACTGAGAAGAAATCTGGAATATGTTTGATGCCAACTCTTGCAGAATGTGCCATCTTCAACAACAAAATGTTGAATTTAGAAAAGCAAGAGATTGTGAAACTGGAAGCTATTGACAGAATAGAGCATATGGGAGCAACAATTATTTTGTCTGAGAATTTGAAATCTAAATTGGATTCATTAGAGAAGACTATATCTAAAACTGCTAGTTTTGAAAAGACTCTGAATGTGTGCTTAAATTGCCGTATCATTTTGAGAAGGAATTTAGATGTTGAAAGAGGTCTGGTAAATGGATCAATGGGTAATGTTGTTGATTTTGAGAAATACAGAAATAGAGATGGAATTGAATTTTTAAAAATTAAATTTGATGGCATTGAGGAAGTACAGCTAATTGGTCGTTGCTCTGCTAGGTTTTTGCTTGTAAAAGACTTATATGTTCGCCCGTAAGCAGTTTCCTGTTTGCTTGGCATATGCGGTGACAATCCATAAATCGCAAGGTTTAAGTGTAGACAGTGCATTGGTGAACATTGGCAGTTCTGTGTTCAAGGAGGGTATGGCATATGTGGCATTGTCACGAGTCAGAACTTTATCTGGATTGTACTTGATTGAGTGTGATGTCACAAACATTTGTGCGGATCTAGATTGTGTTAAGGAATACAATAGGTTAAGAAGAGAGTATGCGCCACATTTGCCTCAATATCCTTTGTTTGAGAAACGTGTGGTAGGCCGGAAACGAAGAAATGTGACCAATAGTAGGGAGGTTGTAGCAAAAAGACGAAAAGTCGATGAACCCGAAATTATAAGCAGAAAGAAAATGGATTCTGTTGAAGATGTAATGTAATGTAATGTGTATACTTGAAAGCGCACTGTTGGCAGCCGGCGTCCTGGCGCTGTATACCGCTGGGGAACCGGTCCTGGCTTTCCCTGTGGGATGGTCCCTGCTGGGAATCCCCAAGGTGGAGCCAGGCCTCCCCGGCGTTGATTTGGCTGTAGTGGAGATTAGGCAAGCTAATGCCCAGAGTTGCCGAGTGGGACCCCTTGTTAGAGTAGGCACTGAGGCGAGAATTATCGAGTCCGCTGACCCTGGTTCACGACCCTGCCACGTCGGGAATCGAACCCTGGTCCCAGACCGACTTCTGCTTCCGGGTCTGCCGCCTCTAACCAGTGTGCCACACCACTCCACAAGATGTTGTTGTTGGTTTTCAATTTGAAAATAGTTCTGGTGTCAACTGCTATGCTAATGTAGTGGTTAATGTTGTCTTTTCTCTAGAAACTTTAAAAGAACAGATTGTGATCAATTCGGATCAAAGTTTTTGCTGTTTACTGAACTCTGTGTTAGAGAAATGTAGCACTGATAGAACAAAAATAGAAAGTGTGTCTGAAATTCGAAATCTGTTAGACAAATGTTCAGGTCAAACGCAATTCTCGCAAAATATTCAGCAAGATTGTCAGGAGTTTTTAATGTATATGCTTGATGTATTGCAAGATGAAGGTGTAGATGTAGATCATCTGTTTGGCCTTTCTTATCAATGGCAGCATGACTGTGAGAACTGTAGGGTATCAAGTATTACTAGTGTAGACTCAGAAAGATTTATATATTTAACTTTGCCAGACAGTAAATCAGTGTCCTTTAATAAGCTAGTAAAAGCAGCCGATCACAACATGGAGTGTAGCCAATGTAAGTCTGCAATGCTGTCCACATTATTTATACGAACATATGGCCAGTATGTCATTTTAATGTTCCAACGATGTAGGCCTGATGGAACAAAATTGACAACTTTAATTAAAAATGTTGTGGCTTCGCAGTTGTCAATATCAGGAAGGACTTTTGTAACTACAGCAATTATATATCCTGATGGTCCTTCAACAACATCAGGACATTACACAGCTTATTTGAAGTCTAGAAACGGCTGGTCATTCTGCAATGATTCTGTTTTAACTTTCAAAAAAAATTGCCTTTTGACCTTAAAAATTCTTACCTGGTGTTTTTACAACCAAAATTTTAGGGAAAGAATCTCGGGATTTGCTCTGAGGAATTTCAAGAGGTTCTAATGGCTCCTACACTATTTGGCCTTGAGGATAAGTGTAGTACAGAGTAAAAAGTTATTTTTGAGTTTTAAGTAGTTCCTGAAAAAAAAGAAGGTTTTCTTACAGAAAGTGGTGGGCACGGATTAGTTAAAGGACAACAGAGTATTTCCCAAAGCAAACGGTGTTCTTACCATAACACTTGGCGTCATGGAAAAATAACTGCACTTTGAATGAGTTCAGAAAAACTGTTTCTTTTAATAAGCTAATTCAAGCAGCCAATCAAAACATGGAGTAGAGGTAATGTAAGTCTGCAATGCTGTCCACATTATTTGTACAAACTTTTGTTTATAATGTCATTTTAAAATTCCAACTATATAAACCTGATGAAAGTAAGTTTTCAACTTTAATTACAAATGTTGTGGCTACACAGTCGTTGATTTTAGGAAGAACGTTTGTAACTGCAGCTATTATATGACATAATGGTCCTTTGACAACATCCGCTTATTACACAGCTTATTTAAAATGTAATAAAAGCTGATGTTTCGGAAATGATTCACATTTGACTATGAAACAATGTTGCCTTTTGACTTAAAAATATTCTTACTTTCTGTTTTCAGAAGAGAGAATTTTGGGTAGGTAACTGGCCTATAATGATTCTAGGAGTTGATATAATTTTATGTACTATTTTAAATTGCTTTGTGATTAAAAGTGATGTAGAGAATTAAATAATTGTAGTAGTCATAGAGGTAGTGTAAGTGTGCCTCATAGTAAGCAGTATCAGTGTCATAGGAAATGTGGAACATGAGTGAGCAAGAAGGGTGAGATATTACTAGTACAGGATTGTGAAAGTGATCTTGAACGTTTTCTTTCTGAAATTTGCGGAAAAAGAAAATGACGTGATTTGCTTAGAAGAATTCCAAGAGTTATAAATGGCTCTTACACGATTTGGCCTTGAGGAGAAGTGCGGTAGAGAGCGAGAAGTCATTTATTGTATGTAACATATTTGTCAAAACGATGGAGCTTTTCTTTCAGAAAGTGGTGGGCTGAAAATAATAACAGCACAACAGATTATAAGCTGTTCATAGGACATCCTTCGACGTCATGGAAAGTAAGTTACTTTTAAGGAGTTCTGATTTCTGATTGGTTATGTTATATGGGTTTTTTAAACACAATCATTTTGATTGTGTTTTTTTCCCCCCGCTGTTATATGATGAATACCTTCAACTCACTGTTTTTAGTGAAATTTGATATATTCTGAGAACAGCAAAAATACACCATTTAACATGTATAATTAATTCTGTACTTTGTATAGTGAATTTTAATTTGTACTCGTCTTATCTCATGCTCACTCATCTTTTACTACCTTCTATCAATCCTCCTTACATACTCACATTGCCTTTTGTTTTATTCTCTTTCACCCTTGCTGTCTAACTCCACTTATCTTTCAACCTTTGTTTCCCTAATTCAACTCTGCTTTTTTCTTTTCTCCCTTGCACCATTTTTCAGCTTTTAGACCTTCTGCTTCGCTTGTCTTTTCCATCTTTCCTCCCTTTGTTTTCTAAATTAAATATTTTTGGGTTCTCCTTTTTTGGTGCAATCAGTTAGTATAACTCACCCTCACTCATTTATCTTTCTTTGTTGCCTCACTCAGTCTGTATCTGACACTCTTTCCTTCACTTCCTCTGTCTCCTCTCTCCCTCACTCTCTTTTCCTTATTCACCCTTTCCTTATATAGTTTACCTTACTCACTTTCTTTTAGTAGCTTACACAACTTCAATTTAGTTTTCTCTTTTATCCTTCTATTCTGTAACTGAAAGTATCTTCCTTTTTTTTCTCTTAGTAATTTACTCTATTACAATTTTTTTTGTCTCTGACTGTCTATCACCGTTTCTTTCTCTTTTTTTCTGCATGTTTATCTCTAACTTTATTTCTTCGTAAAATTGGATGATTTTCAATCTTTTCCCTTGTCTTTTCTAATTTTTAAATACATGTTTTAATATTTTTCAAATTTTTGTTTTTTCTTTCACAGATTGAAAGTATAAAAATAACAAGTGACTAAGTTAACGACAATTATAAGGTAAGTGTTTTGTACTCTTTTCGTTACATTTCTATCACATTTAACTTCTATTAGTTCCACTGCTTCATTTCTTTAACCCTCAGTTTCCTGCCTTTGCTACTTCCCTCATTCCTTTCTCTATTACTTACTTACTCTACTCCTTCCACTCCTTTTCTCAGTCCCTCTGTTCTCATAGTTCCTCACTCAGGTTCACTCACTCCGTCTCTATTACTCTTACTGTCTCTGACTGATCACTCTTTCACTACTTGTTCATTATGCTTTCTCCCTGTAGTTCAAGCACACTATGTTATTTACATTTCTTTGCTGTTTCAATTATTCCTTTTCTCTCACTTCTTCTTTTCTGCTTTCTGTTTTTTCTCTCTGTTATTCCACATGTTTTAACCTTAGTCACTGTCATACATCTTGTTTTATTCCTATTTACTTTCACTCACTCTTTTCTTAACACTTTCTCTCAGGGTTGTTCTTTTAGTCCGGTTCTATCCCTACCTCTCAATCCACATCCTTTACTGTTTTTTTTCTTAATTTGAACATTCACTCATATTCTCCAAGAAACTCTTGTTTATTATTCTTCTACTCTCCTTTTTTTCTTTCACTTCCTTATCTATTTTGTGTTTCTCAATTATACCCTCTTACATCTTTTCTTTGGTAAATAGATGTATTAAACAGTATCTCTGTGTTACTCCCTCTAGCTGTCTTTCTTTTAACATTACTCTCTGTTTCCTTCCCTTATACTCACTCTTCCTTTTTTTAAAAATGTTTTTTTTGTTTCGCTTCCGGTACGCGTACCGGCGCGCGAACCGGGAAGCGAATCAAAAGAAATAGAGGTTGCCAGAGTGCTAAACATTCTAGCAATTTTTTATAAAGGGGAGGTAGTTCTGAAAAGAACTTTTTTTTATTGTTTTTGTTGTTTTATATATTTTTTTATTATTTTTCTGAACATTTTTTTACTTTTTTGGTATTTTTTGAACGGTTTTGTATTTTTTGGGTTTTTTGGGGGGGGAAACGAAAATCATTGATTATAACGGGCTCAACAGGAGCAACAAAAAAAAAAGATAATTTACTTTCTGGGGCGTTTTGGACATTTATGATTTTCAATTGCTACGTTGATCAAATTTATGCTACTCTCCCTGTAGAAAATTAATTTGCCGCAATAAATGCACACTTGCTTCACTTCCCCGAACTTCAACTGGATGTTGGGGACCGTCTCCCTCGCCTCTGGTCCCGTCACTGCCTCTCCAGATGATGTACTGGCCACAGGAGGGGGGTTTTCCTGCAGGTGACGTACCTGCGCAGCACTATAATTTATAGGGTGCCACCTCTCCATATGCCGATGCATGGTGTAATTGCCATAGCTGTACTTCTTATCAGTCCCTCTGGACAGATTTTTTTTTACAGATGAGACAGGTAACGTAGCGGGCATTAACTTTTTTTTGGCCCCGGGGAAATGAGTAAAATTGCCAGATGTAATCTTCTTTTACATGGGACCTCCTTGGTTCTTCAGGCAAAAACTGCCTCCTCTCTTGCTCCTCTTCCTCTTCTTCCTCTTCTTCCTCCTCTTGATTGAGGATTACCTGAGGAGGTGGTCCTCTCTTCCTAGGAGGTGGTGGTGGTGGTGGGGGTGCACCAGCTGCAGCTACTAATGAAGCCATTGCTTATTAGTCAAAATAGGTCTTCCTCTCACAAAGTTGAAAGTCAGAGTGAGAAAAAAGGTGGGGGCCTTCATCATTTGGGAAAAAAAAAATTCTAAACCAATGAAAAGTGTTATTTTTAGGTCACATGACCTAGCCTTACATCATTAGGAAACCAAAAGTGAAATGAACCAATGAAAAGTTTTATTAACAAGTCACATGACCTGTTACGCTTACGTTACGCGCTGCGCGCCGCGCCCCGGATCGCTTCCGGGGAGCTGCGCTTCGCTCCTCGGTTCGCGCTCCGGAGCACTTCTGGGTGCGCTAACGCGGCGCGTCATAAGACGCATTACGCGAGAACGCCATACGTCGCGCTTACGCGACATCACGATGTTGTTTTCTAACGTGGCAGTTGCGCAAACGGAACGTTTACCGGTTCGCGGACCGGGTCGCGGCACCAAATTGAGCTGACGGGAAGCTACCCGGTTCGCGGACCGGGAGCGAAACAAAAAAAAATAATACATAAAAAAATTATATTAAAAACTTATCAAATATATTTTTCGATTTAAAGAAGAATACATTTTAAAGCTTTTGATATTTGCTATTAAAAAAGCATTGAAATTCACTGAAAAAACCATAGGTTATAGACCATATATAGTTAGGAATTAGCATTTACAAAACCTTGAAAATTCACTGAAAAAACCATAGGTTATAGCCCATATATAGTTAGGAATTAGCATTTACAAAACCTTATTTTACTCACACAAAACCATTGAAATTCGCATATATAGTTAGTTGTACTAACTATATATCGCGCACCCGCAATCCACTGCTGATCATGTCACATACTACATTATTCATGACATGGTCAGTGACATCACTGATGACATCACTGATGACATCTCAAATGACATCACTGATGACATCACTGATGGCATCTCAAATGACATCACTGATGACATCACTGATGACATTACTGAGCACATCACTGATGACATTATTCATGTGATAATACGATGAACCTCTTCAGACTCTAATATAACCTTAGATACACTCAGTGTAAACAGACACTCACAGACTGTCACTCATCCATGGAGTTACTCACACACCTACTCAGTCATGCAAAGAATCAATCACACCTCCATTTTCTCAACTATACAGTTATGCACACCTTACTTATTCAAACATATACTAACACATATTTACTCTCCTATACAATCCCTGATACAAGTTCACAATGATCCATACAGCCACTCACACATTCACTAGCTCTTTATGCACAGTTATTTATATATGTCAACTCTCACATGTACTGTGTTTTACATATGTACTTACTTTGACATGTAGCACTGAGATATCCATTCACTCACCAATACACTCATGCACACAGTCAACCGCCCATACAGCTGTTTCCACATGCACTTTTTAACCCATACATCTAGTGAATCAACTGCTCACACATCTATGCACAGAGTCATACACCTCCCAGCCACCCACACACACACACACTCAGTCTCCCATACAAATACTTGGGCAACCAATCAATAACCCATATAGTTACTCATATAGCTACTGATCAACACATGCAGCAGTTTACAGAACAACAGACATAATGATGCACAAATTAAGACAGTTTAGTCACTAACCCATGCACTCAGTGAGACACATTTAATCACTCACTCATACAGTCAGTCATGCACCTACTAAATCCTTCATCCAGACACTTATACATCCACTCATTCTTCAATATGTAAGACATATTTTAACTTTACAGAAATACACAGTCACTGGATGTTGTCATCAGTGATGTCATCAGTGATGTCATTTGAGATGTCATCAGTGATGTCATCAGTGATGTCATTTGAGATGTCATCAGTGATGTCATCAGTGATGTCACTGACCATGTCATGAAAGATGTAATATGTGACATGATCAGCAGTGGATTGCGGGTGCGCGATATATAGTTAGTACAACTAACTATATATGCGAATTTCAATGGTTTTGTGTGAGTAAAAAAAGGTTTTGTAAATGCTAATTCCTAACTATATATGGTCTATAACCTATGGTTTTTTCAGTGAATATATATATGTACACATGTATTCTCAATGATAGCCCTTCATTTTTGAGCCATTTAAGCAATTGTGGAAGGAGGTGTGATGTCCTCGGCAGGGCTTCACTGAAAAATTTAACAGGACACAATCTTACAGAGGTTTGGAAAGAAATAAAGGACTGCACTCTGAGTCAGAAGTGTGCACTGTTATGACTACTGGAACAGCAAATGATAATTTGTATCAATGTGCAGTGAGGAAGCAAATGTTTTAAGTTTTTTAAATAAGTTGCTATGATTCTGTTTGCACTGCACTGCAAAATGGAATGTGTAGAAATGTTTAACATATTCACCACCTCAAAACGAGTTGGAGGACAAGACTTTGTCTGCATGCGTTCAAGTCACTGGTGACTGAAACACATTGGGCGTGTTTCATTTTCTATGCCAACTGACTTTGTGGAAATAAAACTTGCATATTCATTCTTGACTCAGAGTGCGGTCCTTCATTTCTTCCTGGACCATTGGAAGATTGTGTCCTATATCTTATATATATATATATATATATTAGCTACTGGCACTTGTTCATACATGGGCCCCAGCGAGAGCCAGGTCCTGGGGGCATTCCTACACCTCCAGATGATAATCAGACTATTTATTATGTGTACAATTTTTAAAAGAAGCCTCCATTAACAGCCTTGCCAATTCTTGCAAGTCACTTTGAAGCCACTTCCGAAACGAATTCCAAGGCCATCACCCCAGAGCAAAAAGGACCTCTGATATCCCGCCATTCATTACAATACACTACCTGAACCTGGGGTCACTAGCCCCTTTTGACCTCACTTGTGCCTGGGGACCCAATTTCCCACCAGGATACATGCATGAGATGAAATTGCAGAATGGAGCCCAAGGGGGCTCAGTCACACCCTCGTGCTAAAAGCACCTCTGCTATCTGCCATGTGGGACAATACACTATCTGGACTTGGGTCACTAGCCCCTTTTGAGCCATCACCCCAGCACTAAAAGTGCCTTTGCTATCCAGCCGTGCCGGACAATATGTGAACTTGGGGGTCACAAACCACTGTTTTACTTCACCAGTGCTTGGGCACACTATTTCCCACCTGGAAATGTGCCAGGAGACGCTACTGCATTAACGGAGCCCCATGGCAGTAATCTTTGTGGTGAGTGCCGATGCAGCGTTCCTCCTTAAGAGTTTCTACTTTTGGGTTACATTTCCTGCTGTTAATGGGGATGATAATACATTCCATATATACACTCACACCGTGGTAGCAGTGAATTATGTTCCATATAGGACACTGGAGATTCAGATTTTAGCATGGCAGCATCGAATTTGGTTTAATGGCACCCTTCCCCACACAGTGCCTCCAGTTCAGTTAGGTCCCTTGTCAATCCCTGGGGCCACTTGGCCAGTCTTGGCCAGATTCACACCTTATCCTCGTTATCTAAATACCCCTGTTGACGATGTGCGTCAACTTTATACCTCCTTGGTTGTGATTCATTGGGCTTTAGTACAATACGTTTCTCGCAACCACAAGCTCAGACGGCTAAGTCTAGTAAAGACGACCATCCAAATTTTCCAAAGCAGAATTGGAAACGTAAAAAACAGGGGAAGCAGCAACAGAAACAAGGGTTTTGTCCTGCATCACCAGTTAGGGTGTCTACTGAGCTCACATATGATTTGCGCAACTGCGCGAAAATTAGGTCTCCTGATAGATTTCAGGTTCCTGATCAACGTTCTCCTCGTTCTTCACAGGAAACATCTGGCTCACCAGCCGGTGGAGGAGAACATGGCAGAGGTCGGGGTGCTCCACAAGGACATGAAAAACCCAGCCCGGCTAAAGGTAAATCAAGCAGGACGACTTTCCACTTCAATGACCTCAGTTTCAGAAAAAGAAGGTTGCTGCATTAACCACTTGGCATGCCACAAATAGTGAGACCACAACTTCGGAACCCGACATGGGCACTCACGCTGCTGGACAGCGCAACAGAGGTTACAATAGTGCGGCAAGCACTGCGTCCGTATCTGAAGGTGACAGCAACTGACACGTTTATTACCGTGGAAACCGCTGACACTAGAGTGGCACCCCCTGATAGACTATATGAAATAGTTATTTTAATTGAAAGTGACATACAACGAGTAATAAAAGGGATTTTTGGGGAAAATCTGACTTCAACATATGACATTTTGTTAGCAGAGACAAACTGGCCCTGCCTTTCATTTTGGCAGCTCCGAGAGGGGAGGAGGTAATCGTCCCTAGTTTGGCACACACTATGCCCAAGAAGCAGGTGCAGAACTTTGCAGAAGAGTGGTCTCTGGTGCTTGCACCGGCGTTGTACCATACTCAGGTGGGATGGGATAAACTTTCACCCAGACATGAGATTTCATTGCGGTCTATGCCACTGCCACAACCCCAATATCCCATGCGGCGGGAGGCGAAGGCTCCCGTGGCAGAAATCCTTGAACAATTGGAGTATCAAAGTGTGATTAAGACAGGTGTGTCACCCATGAATAATCCTCTTTTCAATGTGACAAAGCCTGATGTTTCGTACCACTTAGTTTTGGATTATCGGTATTTGAACTCTCATTGTCGTGCATGTGCTATACAGAACACCCACAGCTCTGCAGTAGTGGATAGTCTTGTGCGTAAAAGGTTTAAAACCACACTTGACATTTCTAATGGCTTTTTAGTCATAACCTGTGCTCACTCAGTAATCAATGGACAGCGTTTACTTCAGGTGGCAAACAAAAACAGTTCAAAAGGTTAGCCGATGACTACAAAAACAGCCCAGGCCTCTTTGCCGCCTGTGTCGTTTCTTTGTTAGATGGCATAGACCCGAATGCGTACTGGTATGTTGATAATATCTAGCTCACAGACAACGAATTATGACCGCATCTGTGTCACATTGACCGCATCATTGTAATGTTTGCGGACTTCGGTTACAAATTTTACTTTGCAAAATCTCATTTTGCAGAGTACACAGTGTTGTTTCTGGGCTACGAGCTCAACAACGAAGGTCGAGGATTAGCACCTCACTTCCCGGAGAAATGCCCGCATTTTCGCCCTCCAACAACTCTGAAAAAATTACAATCTTTACTGGGTTTTTTAAATTTCGGGTATACGTACATTCCCGATTATGCCCAGCGTATCAAGTCGCTATATGCCTTGATACAACCTACTTTTACCAAATCTTGCTGGCTTCCAGAGCATTCAGCTATACTGCAATACTTGCAGTCTGATCTTCCGAATCTAAACGCTTACTGACATGTGACAACCACAGAAAACCTGGTGATAAGAATCATGCCAGGCGCAGTGGGTTTTACATACTTGACGTTTAATGAAGGAGACACAGTCCCTATTGCTTACAAGTCACACTTGTACACTTCCGCTGAAATGCGCTTTTCAACTGTCAAAAACGTTTTGACAGCCGGGCAGGTGTTGATTCTAAAGGAATGAGCTCGGCCGTAGGGAAAACGTTTATTGTTACACCGTATCCTGTCCTTGAGGCAGTAACGAGAGCCAGCGTACCTAATTAAAAAGCTTTACATTGGCATATGATACAATGGGGCACTTCACTTACGTCTCCGGATGTCACGTTTTTTCTTTGATCCCTCATTGCAAACTCAGGAGTTTTTACAGTATGAATTTGTTTATCCTGCTCCTTTGTCCCGGCGCCCTTGTGAGGATTACCATTGTATCATTTACACAGATGGTCTGGCACAACCGGCGACAGAATCTAAGCATTCTTATTTAGCAGACTGTGCAATAGTGGTTGGTACCATTGTGAATGGAGAATTCAAGTCTGAGGTCATGCATACGCAGTCATTAGGGGACTGTACCACCCAGTTGGCAGAGCTACATGCTCTAGTGCTTCCACTACAGTTTGCTGACCCTTGTGTAACTACTTTAATTGTAAGTGAGTCTTACTACTGTGTTCAGTCTTTCAATGACAGTTTATTCTAGTGGCTCAGAACAACTATCGTGATTCCAAAGGTAGCACAATCAAGCACAAGATGCTTTGGGTTTGAGTCACAGAACTAAAAGATCATCTTCCTCTCATGAATGTAACTCATACTCTTGGTCATCAGCGCGTAGGAGTAAATGCGGTTGGTAACAGTCTAGCTGACAAAGCTGCGAAGACAGCAGTGGCAATATACTTATTAGCAGGAGTTACAAGATCCAAACGTAAGATTGATGATGACATCTTGGCGGCTATTGCTGCTACAGAGAAGGCGGAAAATTACCCTAGAGATTTCCCTTCAAAGTACTCTTATCATTTAAGTCCTGATAAAGTTCCCTATGTGAGAATTAACGATGTTGGTGACAGTTTGATTCCCAACACGGACCGCAGGCAAGCCTTTATAACAGCCCCTCACGAGGGCATAGCCTCGGCTCATGCAGGCATTTTTAGCGACTGTCACTATCTTGAAGCAACGTTACTGGTGGCGCGGACAGTACAAACAAACACCTGATTATGTCCTTTCCTGTGACATTTGCCAGCAGATTAAACCTTCAACTGCTGCACGTCCACCACAAACACAGTTATACATATTTAATAAGCCACTTGGGTGTGTTTATTTGGATCACTGTGGTCCATTCTCCTCTGATACTGCGTATAAGTTCATCTTAGTTGCAGTGGATTCGTGCACACACTTTCTATGGATCTGGCCACAATGCAGTGCTGATGCTGGAACTGTCATCAGGGATTTGCATGTCTTTGTAGGAGTTTTTGCATGTGGTACCTTCCGTTCTGACCAGGTCTAGAGTTCACCTCTAAGGCGTACAAGGAAGCCATGAGTTCTTTGGGGGTCCAAGTCAAAATTTCGTCTCCATACCTCCCTGAGGGCAATTCTGTTGTGGAGCGAATGAATCGTCACTCAAAACAATCCTTGACAGCTAGGGTTTTAGGCACTGCCAGGAACTGGTTTGCCCATTTGTATAGCTTCCAACGAATCTCCCTAGAAGGTCTCTGGTTGGGCGGACCCCATACGAAATGCTTTTTGGCATAAAGATGTTTGTCCCAGACCTTGATAGTGTAGACATGGCGGCATCAGCCATTCCCTTTGACATAGACAATCATTCTGCTTTGCTACAGAACCAACAAGAGACTCGTGACAGTCTTGCAAAGGAACATTTGCCCTCCACAACTGATGCTGCACTACAGATTCTGGTAGTTGGCTGTCTACCTCGAGTTGGAGACCTGGTCCATGAGAAGGTGGATAACAAGAAGGAATTTGGCCCCTCTTATCGTGCTCCAGTTCCAGAGCAGTCATTTTACCTCCACTTCCTGGTCGCAAGGATAACAGGTACATCTCCATTGACAATGTCAAACTACAGCAAATGGCCGATTCTTCTTAGTATGACTCCTGCGGTCTCTTGTCCAGCAATGCTGAGAAATTCTGCTTTGGCCCCGGCAAATACAAAGAGGCCTGACATTGCCATTGAGATGCATACAGTTACTAATTCATTTTTGAATCCACCGACTGTTGATCCCAATGAAGATACAGAGTATACCCATCCCACTGATGTGTTGTTGCCTGCCGTGCAAACAAGTGCAGCCGTCCAGTCACACTTTTCATTTGACTCTAGCTCTACAAGATAAAGAGCCCCATCAAAAATTTCACTTTTTTTTGCTTGGTTTAAAAGACATTTTCTGATACTCCAAAGGTCTTATATCTGGTTGGTGCTCATCTCGATTGTTTTATTCATGTTGATTGGATTTGTTGTTTTCTTTTTTCGTTTAATTAATGGACAATTCCTAACCGAAAGATCTGCAATTAGGTTCATTATTGGAACTTTGGCACCCCACTCTTCATCACACAGAATAAAAAGGGATCAGAATATTGTTAATATAACTTCTTGGCCTCTTTTAGAAGGGATTGTAAGGGATGCTGTAAAATTTAAATATTCATGGCTCCACAGATTTGATAAATGTCCCCAATGTATTTTGTGTTTCTATGGGGATGTTGTGAAACAAAACATGCGACCTGATGATTGGTATGTTCAAGCCATTGAGGCTCTATTTTCTGATTTGAAATATTATGCTGCTTTTCCGGCTGAAGTTTTGTATTTGCAGAGTTATTCTGTTATCAACACTGTGGCAATATTTTCCTGCATAAAGAAAATGCATATAGAAATGAGGTTAATTATACATTGTCCAGCCCCCATTGAAGGCAGTTCGAAAACTCTCTTGAAAACATTTACATATTTCAGTGATTTTATTCAATCCAATTCAGAAGCCTTTTATTTTAAAACGGCTACAAAGTCCTCTTCCAAAGTTAGACTCACTCACACAAAATTATTGTCCTCAAAATCCTTCATGGATCAATTCGCTATAGGAGGGTATGAGCTGTGGAAAGATTCCATTGATCTTAAATCTGTTTGGGGTTCTAAAACCTGGCAGGTACAAGGCACAAAAGCCTTACATCGTGTGTGCCTTATCCCAGCCCACATGTCGTTTTTCAATTCCACTATTTTTCAAACCACTAGCTTTAAATTGGCTAGTTCTAAAAAGATGAATGCCCCTACCATTCCTGATCTTGGGACAATCACACAAATATGTCAATTGATGAATTGCAGTCCTTAATTACTAATACCTCCTTTAATATTTCCAGCTTGGATCCCTTAGGTTGGTTGCTATGGCAAAAAAGTTCTGATTCATGCCAACATTGTTCTTTGGGTCTGGCCCTGGGCTATACACAGGTTAGGGTGGACGCCCGTTTAGAAACTTCCCATTCAGTTACTACCTATTCTGTAGGCAAATTGTGTCAAAATTGGCTTAAACATTCCACCTTTGCATCAGTTAAGCAACACTTATCACAATTAACTGACGATGTTGATTTGAATGACTTTGTTAAAGGTCCTGTAGGAGGCAGGTCCAAAAGATGGATTTATGCTATTTACAACGAAGTTTGGACATTGTCTCAAATTGATGCTGCTTCTAGATTAAGAGCTATTGATCAAGCTAATTTAGAAAAAGTTCTTGCAGTCGTTGATAATAGCATTAATACTCTTTCTTCCAGAATTTACACATTAGATAATATTGTTTCATCAATTGTGGATATTTTGCAAGATGACGTTTCTGTTTTGTTCCATGGTCAAAATCAATTCCGTTCGATAATGCAATTTGCTTGGACTTTGAAGTATGGTAAAATTCCTTGGGACTACATGAATACCTAATCTCTGTTTTTACTGTTTAATTTAACTGAGAAACAACAGTTCATGTCCATGAAGAATGCAACATACTCACTTTTGCATATAGAAAAATTGAAACCCTTACCATTTTCTGTCGCAGAATCTAATTCTGCTGTATGGCTTATTCATGGGTGAATAACACCGCTTTTACCCTTAGTTCATGTATGAAACATTATGCCCTAGACAGATATGAACCACTGGGTAGTGCTCTTCTCCATGAAGTTTGGTCTCTGCTATTTACATACAGGTGCATGCGAGATGATAAAGAAGTTTATTTAAAAGGCGAGAAGTGCGTTTCCATGCCTGATCACTCACTGGTATGCACAAATATACAATTGCACGGAGCGTGTAACACAGAAGCCACCAATTTAGCTTGCATTTTAAAAGGTACTCTGGTGACGGCAATACCACCAGCTTTTGCATTATTAGCTAACAACAGTTATTTACTTTTTAATAATGAAGCTTGTTGCAGGATGCTACCCGGGTTTCCGTACATTGTAACTGTCTCCCAACGTGTAGTTTGCTGCAAGAATGTGCTTTTCCCGCCCCACATGGGAGACTCGATGTATCTATCCGGCCGTCCATTCCAACCTTGAAAGCAGAGTTCAACAAGATGAGCAGAATAAGGGCTCTATTGTCCCAAAAAGAAGTTGCCCTTACTTCTTCTCGTGAAACATTTGTCCTTCAAGTGGCTAACACACGTACTAAGGTGCATGCTCTTTTAAATACTGATCACCCAGTTCTGTTCGGCGCGTTGATCCATACCATATTCAATGCCTCTACGACAACTGGCTTGGCACACTTTTTTAAAGCTGTGGGTTCTGGCCTTGTGACCTCATTCCAAACAATATTTGGTGTGATACTGGCATTTTTTCATTCTATTTTTTTTAGCGTCTTTGGCGGTTTACCTTTAATTCTCGCCTTGGCTTCCGGTGTGCTATTGTTGATTTGATTGCTCCAAATTGCTGCACTATCTGTGTCATGAGACAGCCTGCCCCGGCTGTTCCAGCTTCGCAACTGGATGCTACCTCTGGCAACTTTGAGTGTGGCATATGGATTATCTTTCAGGTTCTCATACTTTACTTGCGTTCAGCCTGTGTTACATTGCCTGGATTGTTCTTTTGAATGGTCTTTGGATTTGTACCTCTCAAATACAGCGTCTCCTGCCCCGGATTATGATCAACTGATGAGTCCCTAAGTGGCTCACGAGTTGGACTGTTTTGGCATTGGGATTATGGACTGTGTGGCTGCCCATGGAATTCTAGGTAATTGGGACATATGTGAGGCGGCACATGACTTCCTGTCACAAAGTTCGAAGAACATGCTGGTTGACCTCTGATGTTGCTAGTGCCTCCAGTTCTTGAAGAACATGCATGTTTATTCCCTTATTAAATTTGATGGCTGAACTCTTTGCTGATGAGAACAATGACTTCTTTTTGGATGCTGTTGCAACATACTGTGCCTACATGCTGATGGACTACTGAAGGCAGTTATCCAGCTAAGAGCTCAGATGTTTTTATATTTTACTATTTTTTTATCCATATTGGGCAGTACACCATTCTTGGTTTTTATTATTTTTACTCCTCACTCCTTAGAACTTCTCATTTCCAATTGTTTGTTTTGGCAAAATTTGAACTTGGTTCTGTCTCACTCGAATTTGAACTCTGCGTTCCTAAATTGTTTCCCTTTTTGTTCGTGGTCTGATCAGGGGAGGGTGTAGTGAAGGCAGGGTTCTGACTGCACATATTGCTTTGTTAGCATAAGCGTATTAGAAGTTTAAACACCATTTTGCCACTTTGCCGCTTTTACACACCACACTACATGTATCTGTTGTTGTAAGTTAAACTGCTTGATTTACTTCACATGAGAACGGTCTGCTTTCCACATCCATAGACGTACACGCTGACCTCAGTCTATACACTTTGTGCTGCAGGCTTCAAGGTCAAATAACAATGTATGCTGTTGATTCAGGTTGATCGGCCCACGCTCTAGACACAACATGCACCCAGCTTCGAATAGCTGAAACTTGAGTGCCTTTAATATTGCACTGCATGCATGTTTTCAGGCATTTGGTGAAGAACCTTTCCAACTACAGAGTGCTTGCTGATCCTTTGATGTGATTCACCTAAGCTGAACTTTGAGGTATGGGGTTCCCCGTTTAAACCTAGAGACCTTCTATTATTATTATAAAACCTAGCTCCAAGTCAGGGGAGGGTGGTACACAGGGCGCTATACGACCTGTTTCCACTATCATTATAATATGATTTCTCCCTCTGTGTTTAATGGAATTGTAACAATGCTGCTTGTTTTATAATAAACATTTTAAACTTTCCCGTGTCTCTGATTACTCATGTTGTGGACTTGTATGAAAATATAAACAAAAGAGTGTTCTTTATTCCCACCATTCCTGAGAGTATTCTAAGTCGCTTGTTCTGGGTTGTCTAATCATTGGTAGCTTTGTGATAGGACGGAGAACAAATGAGACACTGATGCTAGTTGGATAGGGGTTCTGGGTACTGGGGTGAGTTTCTGGTACACCACAATTCACAGAGGTCCTGGTTTCTTGCACATAATTCTGTGCATGAGCAGAATCTCCGCAACATCCTAACTGTACTACTACTAAATACCTTTTATGAATAATGAAAGTCGTAAAGTTAGGATTTTGTCGCAGATTACTTTTGAGAATCGGGCCCTCTGTCTCTATAGTTGAAGACTATAGCTACAATGGGCCTCGGGGGTGCTGCAGGTTTAGGCCTTCCGCCCGGCACTCTATGTGTCCTTTTGATCGTGAAGAATTTTGACTGTCTTGTGGGCTTTAGGTGCTTCATGGCTAGGTCCTCTATAAATAAATCCATTGATTGCCCTTCTGCGAGTTCCGGCACTCCTAGAATTCGTACATTATTACACCTTGAGTACCCTTCATATTCGTCGAGTTGAGCTTCCATCTTCTAACTACCGGCCTGTAGTTCTGTCATCTGCTTCTGGAGTGCAGTTGTATCCTAGGGCAGAGAACTGGTAGTCGTTTCAACTTCTTTAATTCTAGTGTTCATGTTGCGCATGTCTGCCTGTATTAGGGAAACCTTGGCAGCGACTGAATGGATTCTGGTTTCCAAAGATGTTCTAACTGTCACGATAGCCGTCATTATATCTTGGAGGGTTAGAGCAGTTGAGCCGTCTTTTTCGTTTTGTTTCTCCGGTAACTCTTCCACCTCTATATCGTTCAAGCCCACACCTTTTTGCCAGGCGTATTTGTCAAGTTTGGCTTACATCGTGGATTTGCCACTCCGTAGTCCAGCCATCCTGAATCTCTAATGATACTGGTAGTACTCGCTAAGCGACCACGGGCACCTGTTGTTGTCCACTACGTGGCTGGGAGCAATGAATAAGTATGTGCTGAGTGAAACTTTTTGAGCATTTTGTTAGGATCCACGTGTGGTCCCTTGTTACTCCCCCAAAATAGTGGCTTTGTGTTGTGGTTCACTATTGCTTAAATGTCAATTATTCCGGTTTAGAGCCTCCCTAGCGCCTCTGAAGTGCCAAGAAGCCTGTCCCTGCCACTAGACTCGAACATTTCTCAGCACCGGGAAAATGCCCTGTGTCTCTGGGGTGACGGCTGCCTCTTGGGCGGAGGATCTTATGACTCTACCTCTTCTCAACACCTCCGATGCTCTGCTACTTCAGTGTTGGTATACTGTCACATGAAGGGGCCAATCGGCTCTCTCTGCCCAATAAGTTTTATATGGAGGTTGCTGTTAAGCCTGGGATGGGTGGCGAGATTGTCACAGGGATTAGAATGAAGGAGATGAGAGCAAGTTCTTGCCAGAAGCAGTGCCCTCACTGTAGGCCACCATGCACTCAGTCTTATCTCAATTGGCACCGTGATGCATTTCCAAAACTGCCAGTATGGTGTGGGGTGGGGTGGGGGCGGGTAGGTCCCGTGATTGCTCAGCATACTCCAGCCCACACTGTGTCACTTTCTGCCAATCAGTCAGAACATGCATCGCTCACCAGCAGGCACTTAGGGCCCGATTCACAGAATGAACTTAAGACTAAATCCTAAACTTACTACTATTTGGTATTCACAGAATGCACTTACTACTTTCAGGATTCACAGAGTGAACTTACTACTTTCGGGATTCACAGAATAAACTTACTACTTTCAGTATTTACAGAATAGATTTAAGACTACTAACTCTAAGTCCGAAGTCGGGCTGGAAATTCCGGCCCGGAGGCGGAGCTTCCGGCTTGGGGGCGGAGCTTACAGCCCGGAGGCGGAGCTTCCGGCCCAGAGTCAGAGCTTGCGGCCCAGAGGTGGAGATTTCAGCATGGCTAAAATCCCCACCTCCGAGCCGGAAGCTACGCCTCCTAACAGCCGCAAGCTCCCCCTCCGGTCCGGAAGCTCCGCCTCCAGGCTGCAAGCTCCACCCCCAAGCCGGAAGCTCCGCCTCCGGGCCTGAATTTCCGGCCCGAGTTCGGACTTAGAGTTAGTAGTCTTAAATCTATTCTGTGAATACCGAAAGTAGTAAGTTTATTCTGTGAATCCCGAAAGTAGTAAGTTCACTCTGTGAATCCCGAAAGTAGTAAGTGCATTCTGTGAATACTAAATAGTTGTAAGTTTAGGATTTAGTCTTAAGTTCATTCTGTGAATCGGGCCCAAACACCGGTGCTCCCCTACACTCACCGCACGCTGGACGCCGATGTCGGTGCAGTTCACGGACCTTCTGATGCTTCTAATGGTACCCGGACTGTTCTTTGCCGCTTTACTTTGTGCCACTACAGGCCGCGACCAGGTCAGTGTTTAAACTGCCCCCTCCTCAGGCGCACTCCCTCATTTGTAATGGAGATACATTGTACCTGTCGATGACTGGGAATTGAGCGCCTCTCCCCCACTACAGGCACCTTGCGACTGAGCTCGGCGGCCGTGCAGTGAAGCCGATTTTCCCTTCGGATTGTCAGATTTCATTAGTCATTTTCAACCAGGACGTCCTCCATGTGGTCCGCTGCCGCCACAGATTGGTTTGGTCTTCGGTTTTTCCTGGATTATGTGCGGATTTTTCCCTGGACGGGTGTGCTCGGTTAGAACTGCTTTAAAATGCAGCCACCTTGCTCCGTGGTTTGCCACACCCCGTGCATCACACTTCTAGTACAATTGCGCACTTCTTTAGAAAAACATAAAGACAAATATGCTTGTGTTTTCCACTTAGGATCACTTCAGTTTTGCTTGTTGTTTTATGTCCTCATGCATAAGGACTAAAACACGACTCCTAGGGGCGAGGGAAGGATTCAATCACATGTAAGCATCTCTGAAATAACGGATTTGGATGAAATAAATACATTTATGCAAAACCTGGATTCCACATTGTTATTGCACGGTATACAGAGGAAACCTCCTGCATGGCAGATGGAAAATTGGCACTGCATGACTCAACAGTATTTGGCTAAATCTTCAAAAGTAAAAAACTGTAATAATGCCTGCCAAGTAACATTGTAACTGTCAGTATTTTCTGCACAAAAAGGTGTTCGGAGTGCTTTCGGCCTCAGTCCCATGCAGTAAAAATAAAAGGAAACACCACAAGGATGCCTGTCCAGAAAACACCGTTTAGAAATAGGCATTGTCTACATTTTCTTTTCAATGTGGCCAGCCTAGGCGAGACTGTTGTGGGTACAGGTTTATTTTTCGAACTTGAGATCTAGCAGCTACCTAACACACATTACACAACAGGCCAAACTTACTTTGGAATTCATATTGTTTTAAAAAAAATGTTTAACAGTTGCTTCGGGACCAACAAGGAAAAACACCCTTAGCGAAAGTTTAATTCAAAATGGGCAAATAATCAACGTGTGTAATTTATTTATTTGTTGCTTTAATGAATAGCAAAATACCTCCAGGTTGTTAACTCTGCCATATGTCCTGTGTCAAAAATGTATTGCTGAACAATCTAACCTGGTAACTGGTAGAACCAACTAGATCTGCAAAAACCTTTTTATTACACCACTGTAATCTAGCGACATTTCCTGTTATTGAACTAGTCGCATCTAGATTATTTTCCTTCCTTTTCTAAAGGTGATCAGTTGCGTAGTTTTATTTTGCAAGTGTGAGCTTTTGCCAATAGCTCTCAAACATTTTGAATGTAAGTGCATATCTTGATAATTTTTTTTGTCAGAATTCTGCAATCATTTTGGTAACTCAAGAGCATTTGCCATGAGAGTGCATAACTTAACTTTTCCTTATAAGTGGCTTAATGCAAATGACACTTGCATAACTACGTTGTCCAAATTCAAAATTTTCAAACAGCAGCACCGATTCTGCAAAAATATAGTTTGTGAAGTTGTCACAGTTTATCGAGAATAATGCATAGATCAAGGGATAACTCTATGCGACACAACAACCCCTACAAGCAATATTAGCTATGCTCTCCAAAATCAAAGTATGTGTGTAGTGCATAACAGTCAATTAGCCTCTTTAATTTCACTAACAAGTCAAGATTTTCTTCATGGCCCAAATACATGTAAAGGCTAGAATATATATATATATATTTTTGTGGTTCCCTCATTTTTTATGTTTTCTGAAAATACTATCCTTTTTGGACTCCAGATACTGGCGAGGTCATAAACATTTCAGCAGTATGTGTACTTTGATGACTAAACACAGTGCCAGAATTAGCTGACCTTAATTGCCATTTCTGACATTTAAACATGGGCACAGTACAGTGGTGTAAAAAAAGCGTACGTGGCATAAAAGTCAGAAGCCTTCTCCTGAGAGTAGCTGATACTTAGGGGCATATTGACAAGGAGCTATCACCAAATTAACGGCACTTTATCGCAGCCAAAGTCATGATAAATCTACCACACTATTCACAAGCAGGTGCTATCAGCCCACAGCACCACTTTTCCCGCTATAGCAGCCGCAAAAAACATCGCCACAGAGGACCCCCGCAACTATCACTAATGAGATGCAGAGTAGGCGTTCCTGTGCCCAAACTGCGACACCATACCGCAAAATTCACAACAACCACACAGATCGGCGATAAGAACATGCGAGAATGCCCATTAGCAGCCGGAAATTTGCACCTGCTCTGACCTGGTGTAAAGTCGAACAGCAGCCTGCACCACAATAGGGAGCCCAGCCCAGGGCATCATCAGAAGGGCAACAGATGCCATGGAACAACTGATTATACCCATCAGACACCCAAGAGGGCCACAACGCCCACCGCCACCACACCCAGGACCCCCTCGACCCACCCCAGGCAAAGACATGTCACATCAGATACACTTAAACATGTACCAAATAATCCGATGGATGTCAAGCAATCACAACTGGTGACATGCATGTGTCGGCACAGAAATGACCATCACACATTCACTATCGAAGCAAACAATTAAACGTTATTGAAACAACACAGAAATGAAATTAAGACACATGGCGGCTCCCCTCGACACATTCCATAGGTCACAGCCTGCAAGACAAAAACATGATGAGAAGGAGTGTCCTGCACACATCAAAGGACAGAGGGAGAGTGAAGGGGAGAGAGAAAAGAAGAGAGGGGGAGAGAGATAGAAGAAGATAGGGGGGAGAGAGAGAGAAGAGAGGGGAGAGAGAGAGAGAAGAAGAGAGGGGGATAGAGAGAGAAGAGAGCGGGAGAGAGAGAGCGAGAGAAGAGAGTGGGAGAGGAAGGAGAGCAAGAGAGGAGAGAGGGGAGAGAGACAGAGAGAAGAGAGGGGGAGAGAGAGAGAGCCAACCCTGCGCACCCAGGCCACACAGCTCACCTACTGCCACCGGTGTGTCTCCAACCACTTGCTGGTACGTATAGCAGCACACCAGGTCCCACATCTGAGACAGAGCTGTCATCTGAAACAGAATCCAGAGACATGACTGGCACAGTACACACACTTGCACAAGACTACATCGCCCGCCCACCTATACACACTCAGGCAGAGGCATTCCAGCCCCTCCCGCCGCCCATTGGATCATTCCCGCCCATGCACACCCGGGCCACACTGCTCACCTTCTGCCACCGGTGTGTAGACTGCAGGTCCCACCACATGCCGCTGCAAGCCACAAGGCCGGGCGGGTAGACATGGCACCCTCCGCACCATGCATCCACACTGCCCTGGCCACCAGGTAACACGTCTAGTGCTGGGACGATATTACACCATGGCATGGTATGAACCAGGGCACCGGGCAACAGCGCAACCTCCACAGCCGCTCAGCCCAATGGGTGTTACTATCTCTGTGACCCCCGAAGCAGGGCCACGTTGCGGTATGAAGAAATATAAATCGATATTATGTAATATTGGCCTAATGTATCCAATATATATTAGCATACCGTTTTTAGAACCCCCCCCCTTGTGAATATACTTAAATTATGTATACATTAAGAATCGGGCCTTTTCTGAAGAAATATCATGTTGTTTGCATTTCCCCGTACCCCTTGCTCTTGCTAGGAAAACATGTGACCTGCTACTGTGTAGAGAGAGAGCCTGAAAGGACAGCCTGGGCTATGAATGGACCATTGATTCTAACTTAGGAAACTCAAGGTCGCATCTGCCTTTCTTGTGGGATGAGCACATTCTTGAAGACGCTGTTTACTGACCTACCCCCGAAATAGTTTAAGCTGAGTTTTTAATCAATCAATTGTGCCTTGTATGGGTTTTCCTGTTGGCTTCACGAGAAGTGGTACTTTTCCATGTATGGGGGTTTCATGAGGTATGCTGAAAGTATATATCCACTGCTTTGAATGTAATCCAGCAGTCACCTCTGCGCACCTTTGAGGACGAAGGCGAGAGAGAGGCTCCCCTAGATAGGGCGCTTTGCAAAATAAAAGATTGAACCTTCTCCATTGCCGACTGACTTATTCTTGGTAAATAAGGTATATGGGCTATTGGTAAGTATAGCTCTATGATATATTTTTTATAGTACTTCAGTTGGCGACTCCACCGGGACTCCACGATAGGGTTGTCCCCTCCTGTAAACAGGAGAAGACGGACGGGGAGGGGTTCTGGTCGAGTGGGTGGATTGAAAAAGGATCCTAATTGAGAAACCAGTTTCTGGTAGAAAAGGAAATTCCACTCTCGAGCCCAGTGACCTTCCCAGCTGCTAAATAACCTTTCGCCAGAGTCCTTCGGGCTTAACCCGGGAACAGCTGACCGTGTTGGTCTATAAAGGAGTCGGCAGTGGAGAACACGCAATCCGACCTGAGTGCACCAGGTGAGTGAATTGTATTGTTAGTCCTTTGATGACTTTGGAATAAGCACTTTGAATAAGTGGTTTAAGGAAACAGTTAACTGTATATGGAATTTGGTTGTCAGTGAACCACAGGGAATCTGGGGGTCTGACGTGGCAGTGGAGTGACTGTACGGGCAGATGTCCCACAGACTTGTTCGGTGACTATTTGAGCCAACATCGGACACCTTAGTCTTGCACGAGGGGTGCTCACTCGGCTGAATCCTCTTCGGAAAAGCCCTAGGAGCAACTGGGTAAGCTTGGGGTCTGGAGCTACGCGCCCAGCTGCCCGGCCCAACCAGCACAGGACTATGGGATGGTCTGTAAGAGGGTTTGTGGTTCGCCTGTCTGGTGATCTCAGGACAGTCTTTGGACTGTCTCTTTTTTGAATCTTTGGTGGTCTGGAATCCGGCGTGATAGATTCCCTGAACAGGAGTCGACGGGCTCTGTTCGATATGGAAGACATGTCATATTGTATTTTGAATTCATGACTGAATTGTTTTTACCGATCGAAAATATGCACTTTAAGTATGAATAGCAAGTGGGATTGTATGATTTAGGAGTGAAAGGGGTTGTGATGAATGGACGCGTCCATATGAGTAAGTCTGGTTGAAATGGTATTAGTTATTGAATTTATAAACATGTCGTGTTTTAGTAAATTGTGTTTTGGGTCCTGCCGTCGTCGGAGTGGACGGCTGGAAGAAAGACAGCCTGCTCCTCCGGAAGGCAGTCCCAGTTTTGATATGTATGTAAAACATGGTATTTCTCCCATTTTGTTTAATACACTATGGAACAAGTATACTAAAGATAATTCAGAATTACAATGGCCTTTAACGGGGTCTTTTGATGAAAGAAAAATTAATTATTAGCAAAACAAATTGTTTATGAAGAGAAGCCGTCAAACTATGTTCGACTCCCTGAACCTGTGGTTAAAGGAGGCGAAACGACGGCGAATGAGGGAAGAAAAATTGGGAAAAATTAAAGCTGGACAGACTGTTACTCAGAAGGCCGTGGCATATGAGAAAGAAAAGGTAGAGAAAAATATTGAACAAATGGATAGACAATTTCAATTACAGACAGATAAGAGTTATATGACACAAACTGCGGCAGAAGATGAGATAGAGGAATTATTAGAAGCCAGTCCACCACCTCCATATGCCCCTCAAGGTTTATATCCTGCAGTCCCAATAGCTAGGACAGGAGTGGCTAGAGCTCCCGCAGCGGTGCCCTCAGTTGCTACCACCCCGGTAGCCGTGCCCCCTCCGGTTCCAGTGTTTTCTCCCCCTATTATTCGCCCAACTACCTCAGATTTGATTACTTTGCGACCTGGGCCGGTTGCTGCTTCCCCCTTGCTCCAGGTAATTTTAACACCCTCAGTCCTAGGGGAATGACCACTGACTCTTCCGATGTTACGCCATAACGCCCCGTAGGGGGTTTGGAAGGTCGACGAGTTTTTACTCGATCGTCCTTAGGAACTGAAGAAAGACGGGCCATTGTGATTCAGGCATCTCAGTGGATGTGGAATCCGATTTATACTTTAGAAGATATTTGGAGCACTATGAAGGATTTTGAACCAGTTACGCAACAATTGGCATTAGAACACATGGCAATTCGATTAATTTCCTTATGGGAACAGTGTTTTGAGGAAGGGTTGGCTCCTCAGATATTATGTGATATCAGGGATCGAGCTTTTAAGTTCGAACTTCAAGTTCTAAGAAGTACTCCAGAATGTTGAGACCCTGATACAATACAGAGAATGAATGCATAGGAAATGTCCAGACTGGGGGGCACAACATCCCATGAGAGAAGTGCATCCTCTTTTCCATCCGGAGATTCCCGAAGTAAGAGATGGAGGTGGAACAGTGACCAGAAATCGTGTAGAGGCACGTTTCCAAGAGCAGTGGGTTTATACCCCTTGGAAGCGAAGTGAGGTTCTTACATTAAAAGCCCAACTTCCTGATCCTCGTAAAAATCCTACAGCTTATTACAAAGAATTAACTGAAGCCGCAAATTCGTCTGTTATGACTTTTGCTGATATTGAGCTATTTTTTGGCTTCTTAATCCCGGTAGATATATGGAGACAGGTACATGACTCAGATCATGCTGCAGAACTTGGAGGGACCTGGAATCAGATTAAGATACGGGACAAAGTTCGGAAGCCGGGTGATAAACCTAAAGATGAGATTTTAGCTATACCCGCTCGAATTATGCAAACTCTTATTCCCCCACAAAAAGTAGATTGGGATAAATTAACGGCTTGTAAACAGAAAAAGGATGAAAGTGTATCTGATTTCTTCACCCGGTTTGAGAAAGTATTTATTGACTTTAGTGTACAAGACTTGTCCACAGAAGGTGGCATACGATTATTCGTGAATAGATTTGTCACTAATTTCTTGTCTGAAGTAATGGCCTGATTGCAGGCTGCTGAAAGTACATTGACCACTTCGACCCCTTTAGTTATTCTCAGTATGTCACAGTATTATGAACATCGAGAAAATGAGAGCAAGGACAAGTCTGATAAAAAGGTTAAGGAGTTAAAAACCCGAGTGTTACTGCAACAGGTAAGTAGGGGACAACATACCGGAAGGGGGGGGAGAGGTTTATTTCCAAGAAGGCCAATGATGGGGCGGGGAGGAGGAATGGTTCCTGCTCCGGATATAGGGATAAATCAGTGTTCCAATTGTAGACAAGAGGGACATTGGCGAGCTCAGTGTCCATTATTATATGGACGAGGAGCGTTTAACAGAGGAAGAGGAAGGGGACGAGGAGGTAATGATCGGAATAATATGAGACGTGGGGACATGTCCGGTGGTGAGGCAGGAAGGAATTATTTCGATGATCCTCAAGGAAGACAATACTACAATGAGGATTATCGGGAGGATGGACAGGAGGTAAATGGTTATGCATGAGACAGCCACTGACAGAGCAGGGGCCACATATCAGTACCAGTCAGAGGTCTTCAAACTTTTGGATGCCGAGACCCCCCTGTCAACATTTACAGGCATAAGGACCCCCTCCTGACAAAAATTTTTAAACCTCTAGGCAGGACTATTGGAATTAGGAGGCAGGTGAGGACCAAATTATGCGACAGGCTTGACTAAATTGTGTGAGTAGAAAATGTAAATAATGTTCTGTGATGCTGCGTATTTTAGGATAGCATTGCTTTATTATTTTGAATTTTTTTTAAACACAGTAACACTGAGGAAAGATTTCACCCCATCAGTACCAGTTTATAACCAAAATACAGCAATTAACATCAGAAAGATGTCTAGTCAACCTTTGTGAAGGGCCTCCCACTCCGCAGGAATACGCGCAGCCACATTAGAAGCTCACCTGGCCATGGCCGGGAGCAGCAAGTATCCCTTCAAACTCTGGCGGTCTTGTGCAGAGTTAAGCAGTTTACCCATACCTCTTTCCTCTCACCCCTTCCTTCCATCCCTCTATTCTCTTCTCTCCTCTCCCAACCCCGAATCCCTCTCTCACATTGCAAGCAGATGGTTATTAGCCCCAGGACACCTTTTGGTAACAGTAGTGCACTACAAATGTAAATAATAATAGGCAGAAGCAGGGGATCCACTAGACCCGAACTTCGAGGGGGTTTAACACTCCCAGCCAGGGCTGGCCCTAGTACTGGTCGCACACAATGCAACAGTCTTTCCACCTTCTCCATGAATTCCCTGACTACCTCTCACCAACAATACACCTCATCTCTCTATAGCACCTGTTTGACAAAATACTCAGTTTACTCACACTCAGTTCTGTGATGTGAATGGTACATCTTCTGTATACCAGGTACTTTAACCTTCTGCACTGTGTGGGTGACAAGAGTGCCCATGTGACTGCATGGAGAGCAATGCAACAGTGTGAGAGTAGGGTGAAAAGAGTGACTACAGGTTGAGTGAGGTGACCATATGAATTTGGGTTCGGCTGTAAGTGCAGTGTTGGGCGAATTAGTGCATAGTTAGTGATGGCCTTGTTTGAGTGAGCTACAGATTGAGCAGTGGGGGGGCAGGTGAGTGAAGTGTCACATAAGTGCAGGATGAAAAGTGTGCTTATGTGACTGCAGGGTGAGGTACAGAGTGAACAATGCAAGCACATTTTTAGTGCAGAGTGATCACTGTGAGAGCAGGGTGAGCGGGTGAATGTTGTGAGTGCATGGTGATCAGTGTGAGTGCATTGTGATCACTGTGAGTGCATTATGATCACTGTGAGTGCAGGGTGAGCGGGTGAATGTTGTGAGTGCATGGTGATCAGTGTGAGTGCATTGTGAACAGTGTGAGTGCATTGTGATTGCTATGAGTGCATGGTGACCAGTGTGAGTGCATTGTGATCGCTGCGAGTGCAGGGTGAGCGTGAAAGTGAAGGCAAGAATGAGAAGCGAGTTGTCTGAAAGCAGGGTGCATTCCCAGAAACTTGAAGTGTAGGGTTTCAGATATAAGTTAAACTATTGCTATAATGGCATTAATCAGGGATTGAGGGTGGAGGAAATAAATAATGTGCTGATCCTGCAACAAACTTCCAGTCTTATGATTAGGGTTACCAGCTCATTATTTTGATGGCCCAGAAATAAGCAGTCACCTAAAGCTGTATTTTTAGCACTTATCTGTGAATACTTAGAACAGCAAATATGAATAGAAAGCACTTTTATTTGTGTCACTTTTAATTGTGTTCTAGAGCTGCCTCAATGATCCATGACTGAAACTTAAAGAGAACACAGACAGAAAAGTCACATAACTAATTAATACATACTTTTATATTTATAACTCTATTTAGTGTCAAGAGCAGGCATTTTTCTTTTGGCAACCCAACTTTGTATTCCTTTTCATTAAATGCATTCTCAAACTACAGCAGTAAGTGTAAAATACAAATGTAGGGAATAGGCAGAGTGGGGGCCCAGGGGGTCCTGGGACCATAAAAAACATTAAGCCTCTGTAACCAGTTTACAAAGGCAAGTAAATATGCTAATGGTCTTTAAAGACCTTTGAAAAACTCCTGCGTACTGCCCAGCCGAGCCCCCAGCAGCTCGAGTTTCACTGCAGCAGCCCCGGCTGAGACACAGGACGGGGGAAGAGGGGGGCTGAAGCCCTGGATGCCAGGGGAGAAATGTAAGTGTGACTGTGAATGTGCGACCCCCTTCACACCACTCCACGGCCCCCCTGGGGGTCGCGCCCCACAATTTGAAGACCCCTGGTACCAGTTGACCAACAGGGGCCTCATGTACAGGGGCAATTGATGGGGACATCTGAGAAGTTTTTGGTGGATACTTGAGCAATGAATAGTTCTGTTGCTCATTCACTGGTCCCAGGGGCTGCTCTGTCTGGGCAAAATAATGTATCAGTGGGTTTCTCAGGAATCCTGGTAGTGAGCCCCATTTCTAAGCCTCTGCCATTTACGATTGGCCCGATTACTGTGGATTCCCCATTTTTGCTTACTTCTAGTTCTGGTGAAAATCTGTTAGGATTAGATATATTAAAGAAATTGCATTCTCGCATTTACTGTTCTCCTGATGGTGTTTATTTAACCATGCAACCTCCTACTACATGTACGTCTCAATGTTTTCCCAAAAATGAACATCTTCTACCTGAATTTTCCAAGATTCCCCCGACCCTTTGGGCAACGTGGGGTACAGATGTGGGATTGTTAAAAATACCCCCTGTGTCTATTACCTTAAAACCGAAAGCACATTTGCCAAGTATCCCACAATATCGAATTTCGCCAGAAGGCGAACAAGCCTTATTGAAGATTATTCGTGACTTGATTAGGAAAGGAGTGGTAGAGGAAACATCCGCTAATGTTTGTAATAGTCTCATTTTACCGATTTTGAAGAAGGCCCCACTGGATGGTGACCCTGACTATAGAGATACATATTGTTTTGTGATTGACCTCAGAGAAGTTAATAAAATAGTGATTCCCCAATATCCTGTGGTTCCGGACATCACTGCAATTCTTACTATGATACCTCCTACTGCCCAATATTTCTCAGTGATAGATTTGAAGAATCCTTTCTTTAGCATTCCGATCCACCCTGACAGCCATCATATTTTTGGATTCTCATTATCTGGCCGTAGTTTTAGATTTTGTCGCGCACCTCAAGGCTATACTGAGAGTCCTAGTATTTATAGGCAAGCGCTAAAAGCAGTACTGGATGAATTAGTCCTACCCCCCGGTAATGTTCTCATCCATTATGTGGATGACATACTGGTGGCGTCAAATACAGTGGAAGGTTGCAAAGAGGCCACTGTTAAATTATTGACCCATTTAGCAGCTACCGGTAATAAAGTATCCTTATCAAAATTTCAATATTGTCGACAGGAAGTGACCTACCTTGGTCATTTACTGTCGAAAGCGGGGAGAAGACTAACTCCTGAACGAATAACTGTTATTACTAATATGTCTGTACCCCGTACTCAACGTGATGTTCGTGCTTTTCTTTGCATAACCTCTTACTGTCGCCAATGGATTCCTAATTTTTCTCTTCTGGGTAAACCCTTGTTACATTTGATTACCAAAGATGTGCATGAACCCTTGCCCTGGGCGGATGAATGTCAGGATGCTTTTGATTCTTTGAAATCTTCTCTTTGCTCTGCACCTTTCTTGGGTACTCCGGACTACCGAAAACCTTTTGTACTTTACGTACATGAGGTGGACGGTTGTTCACTTTCAGTGTTAACACAAGGTTTTGGCGGAAAGCAACGACCTTGCGCATATTTTTCGGCAGTATTGGATAATGTTGCCAGAACCCTTCCTAGCTGTTTAAGGGCTACTGCTGCTGTGGCGGTGGCCATTCGACAGTCGGAGGGGATTGTTTTGAATACTGACCTCACAGTGATGGTACCGCATGCTGTGGATATACTATTGAATCGAACAAAAACCCAGCACCTTACGAGTGCACGATTGACGGGTTACGAATTAACTCTATTTGCACCTCACATTATTATCAAACGATGTGCCACTCTGAATCCATCCACGTTACTACCCCTCCCTTCCAGTGATCAAAAGGATGATGTCCATGATTCTATATTTCGGACTAAAGAAGAAACGAAGGGACGTGTAGACCTCACTGACTCCCCTTTATCTGAACCTCAAGGGGAGTTATATGTGGATGGCTCATGTTTTAAGTTACCAGATGGCACGACAATAGCTTCTTATGCTATAACTACCCTCAGAACAGTAGTGGAGACCGCTTGGGTTTCCCATCACTCAGCACAAGCAGCTGAACTAATAGCATTACTAAGAGCGTGTGAACTGAGCGAAGGTTTAAGAGTAAATATTTTTACAGACCGCCAGTACGCCTTTGGCATGGCCCATAGTTTTGGGCGGCTGTGGAGGGAACGAGGATTTCTTACCTCCCAGGGTCAGAGGATACAACATGGCCCTTTGATCAAAAGATTGTTGAATGCATTAACCTTACCAGAGAAGGTGGCCATTATTAAGTGTAGTGCCCACAAGAAAATCATTGATACTACAGGGGAGGGAATTGCCTTTGCTGATCAGGTAGCTAAAGAAACTGCGCAAACTAAAATGTCTGCTATGTTCCCCAGTGTATCAGCCAGATGGGTGGCGGAGACAACAGTGTTTGACAATACTATTGAAAGTGTTAACGATCTACCGAAAGAAGCTACTCCTGATGAAATAATGAAATGGGAACAGGAAATAGGGAAGTTGGATAAAAATGATTGTTGGATTGATTTGACTGAAAAACAGCGATGTTTTTTGCCCAATGCACTGGTGTATGCAGTATCCGTGATGGCCCATGGTCCCGCTCACATTGGTGCAAAAGGTATTTGTGCATTATTAGACTCTTTGTGGGATAACCAGAATATTCCGAAAGTTGCTGCCCATGTGGTTAAATACTGCATAGTCTGCTTGCAGCATAATCCTGGAGGGAGGGAGACAGTCCTTAGTGGGAATTTTGCACCTCCTTCTTTACCGTTTGAAGTAATACAAATGGATTATATTCAACTTGAAAGGGTGAAAAACCTTAAATATGTGTTGGTGGTGGTATGCGCATTTAGTAAATGGGTTGAAAGATATCCTACTAAAGATAACACCGCTATGGCCACTGCAAAAGCCCTAATCAAAGAGTTCCTGCCCCGATTTGGTTTGCCTCAAGTCATTTGGACAGACAACGGGGTACACTTTAATGCAGAGCTTGTCAAACATGTTTGTAATGGTTTACAGATAAAACAGAAATTTCATGCAGCACAACATCTGCAGTCTGCAGGACTGGTTGAGAAATATAATGGTATACTGAAACTAAAGATGTCAAAAATTCAAGAAAGCACGGGCTTGAGCTGGCCTGTTGCTTTACCTTTAGCGTTAATGTCAAGTCAAAACCACTTTATTCGATTAGTTAAAATCATAAAAGGTACATATAAAAACACACAATTCATAATATTCAGTTAATACAGTTGAAGCAATTGTACTTCTTAAAAGATATCAGCCAGAATAAAAAAGGGGTTATCAATGGGTAATCATACATATCAATCCGTATAATTTTAACAATTGTATGTCGGCACTCATATGACCACGACTGAAAAGAAAGAGATAATAGGGTGCACAGCTGGTCAACTAACAGCACTATTTACACAGCTTTGATTCGTAATACGTACAGCTGCAACAAAGTAACTTGCGATATTTAAAATAATCCAAGGAGTTTCCAGTAGTTGTAAGTAAAGCAGGGCAGGCTTAGCCTGAACAACCCCTAATCCTCTTCAACGTGGTATTATAAATTTTAACCTAATATCATGATAATAACCACAGAAGAGGGTAAAATGCATCGTGTCTTGGGTAGAGCTATCATCACATTTACAAAGGGCTGTATCAGCAGGCTTACTCCACCCGTCATACATACCCAATACAAAATGTATTAAATTAAAACAGAATTTTGTCAACAATATGCGATGGAATGGCCTTGTGACCAGCTGCAGGTATGGCTCAATCAGCGGTGTCGTTACTAACAAGTAGTGGGCCCTCAAATGAGGCTTTTTTAGTTCAATGTCCTCCCTTTCCATAGCTCTACGAGCCCGAAAGTGTTTTTTGTCCCATGCAATATCATCCTTTACGGTGGCACCCGGATGTTCAAATAGCTCGGGTCAGCCAAGATTCTCCAGCTCATTATTAACATAGGATAACCACTAAATTTCCTTTCCTTTATCCAGCCTAAGGCAATCTTTTGGTATCTGCTGGTTTAAAGATAAATCCGGATTAAGCCAGACTTTCAACCAGCAAATAAGAGGGGCCAGACTGATACAATCTGCCACAAACCCCATCCCTAGTTCCTGGTGTGTGGCGAAGGTGGGCGAAGATTGTGGGATTGCCAACAGGGAGCGGAAGAATCTATTTTCTACCTTTTGAAGGTGTTCTGCCTGTTTGTAACCCCTTATAGCTGATCCATACAATGTTGCTGCCAGGCATTTTGCCTTATAAATTGAGAGTACCGCTTCACAGGGCCGACCCCCTAATCTTTGTGCAAAGCTTTGGACTGCAAGGGTAGCTCTAATTAGTGATGTTTTTTTAACCAAGAGTTGGGGAGTCCAGGAGCATTGTTCATCGAACAGGACTCCCAGATAATTAAAGGCCTTCACCCTTTTAACTTCTACCTCCTTATAGTAAAAAGACCTTAGCTTGTTCTTTCCTACCCTCATGGCCATGGTATTTGATTTAGCACTATTTACCACCAGATCCAACGTTAATGTCATTAAGAGTAACCCCCCATTCAAGAGTCGGGCTGTCACCTTATGAGGTTGTATTTGGTCGACCAGCTAATATGTGGGGTGTCCCAAGACCTAGGTCGTTTCTCGACATTGATTACCCTATGATGACAGATTATCTGCACGCTTTGACTAAAGATCTTCGTTCCATTTATCAACAGGTATCAGCTGTATTGCAGCTGCTGCCGGAGGGTCCAGGACATCGTTTGGAGCCAGGACAGTGGGTCCTCGTCCGAAATTATCAGCGGAAATCGAGTCTGGAACCAAGGTGGAGCCGTCCCTACCAGATCCTTTTGGCAACGCGGACAGCAGTGAAAGTGGACGGGAAGAAGCACTGGATACATGTCTTCCATGTGAAGAAATTACCCCTTCTGCTCCCTTTTGATCAGCAGAATCGAGACAGAGTTCTAACGCAAGAAGAAGAGCGGAGGTTGAGTTTTGTGCCTTTCTCAGATGCCCTTGAAATCGGGCAAGAGGAAGGATTGTTGATACCTCAAGGAGATGAATCGGCCCTAGTCTCTGAATCTTTTGATAAAGCTGATTCCTCAGAGGCTTCTGAAAATCTTGTTGCACCAAATGTCCCTGCTGCTGTGTTGTTTCATGACAAGGAGCAACCTGGCCATCTTCGATACAATTTACGGCCCCGAAAACAACACGGTACCCCAGTTTAGGATTTTAGGAGATAGGGAAAGACTTGAGCTGTAGGGTTGGAGATAGCTTTTCACTGGGGTACTGAGCAAGACACTGGACTGAACCCGTTGAGAGCTTGGAACTGTTACATTGCTCTGTTCAGAAAGAAAGACTGTGTTACATTAAGGGCCTACATTGCAACGGTGAAATTAAAGGGAAAATTGTTTCTTTTTGATGAACGATAGGAGCCTGCCTGTGAGACTCTAGACGTACACAGGGAGAAGAAACCCTCTGGCAGTTGGCTTGTACCCTTTTGCCGAGTTTAGTTTGGACTTTTAGTTAGGATGTACCCCTTTGCCCGATTTGTCCTTGAAGATGAGCGACCCCTTGCCCCCGACCTTTCTATGAAAATATTCCCATGTTTTCCGGTTGGGCTACCAGAGTGAAGGTAGCCTTTGCAATAATCATTGCAGTAATCATGATAATATTAATGAGTGTGTTTGTATATTTAGAATTTAAATATCCTATGCACAAGGTATTAGGTACTACAATAGCTCCGCCTGAACATTTCTTTTATACTTTGCCTCCCCACATGGAAAGAAATCGAGAAACGTATGCTAAAAATGTGTTCATTGAAATGTTACATGAAGCTCATAGCCCTACAAATAAGACAAACTGTTGGGTATGTGGCCTTTTGCCATCTGTAATGCATCGTCATGATTTATTCATTTCTCTCCCGTTATCACACTTAGCGAGCTGTGAGGCCTGGTTTCAGTTGCTATTACTTTTGTATCTACATTACATAGCCGACCCCAAAAGATATACCGAAAAAGATTATTAAGCTGTTTTAAGATATATAGAACAACATCAGGGATTTGATGCATTGGAAAACCAAGGAGAGGGATCTTTATATCCAGATGCCTGTATGAATATGTATACCACTTATGAGAATGCTACGTGGTTGAAGGAAGAAATGTTAGATTTTGAACATTTTAAATCCACGCAATATTTCCAGTATTTCCAGGACCGTAATGTTACTGATGACAAGGCAATGCCAGTCCCTATTTTAAATAGTACTGCTTCCTTTTGTCTTCAAGGTAAAGGTCATGTTAAGGTAGGAGATAGCATATATAACTACACCTACATTTTGCACACCAACAGCAACCCGCCCTTGATAACTCCCCCCAATTTTGTATGCGATGAAAACGCTTACTCTTGGCTTCCCTGAGGATGAGCAGGGCCGTGTTACCTGTCGTTCCTTTATCCTCCAGTATATATAGCCCCTTCTAATTATCATAAGAATCATTGGCTGACTAAACGAAATTCAGATCTCTCCCGGGCTAGTAGAAGTATCGATACTAATAGTACTGATCAGACTGACACCGCATCGCAGCAGTTTGTGGACATAGCAAAGGGCCTCTTTCCTATATGGGGTCCCATTTTTACTAGCGGAGACGTTAGACGTCTCTCCAGAGTGGTGGAAAATGTAGTTCAAACCACTTCTGGAATTTTGACTAATTTGACGGTAGAGCTTCAGGCTACGAGGCTCGTTTCGCTTCAAAATCGGATGGTGCTTGACGTCATCCTAGCTGATAGAGGAGGAGCATGCCGCGTGATCGTCAGCTCCTGTTGTGTGTATATCCCTGATTCTGCTCCAACTATACACTTAGCCATTCTAAATTACATCGCTTGGCCGCAGAAGTTCATGCTGACACCGGTACTTGGTCTTTAACAGGGCGGTTCTGGAATCTCTTGTCCACTTGGGGTTGGAAGATCTTTATGATCCTAGCTGGAGTGATAGGGGTGGTATTCACTTGTTGCCTGTGCCTACATTGTGGGCCAGCATGCTGCTCTTATTGCGCTGCTAAGCTTACTTCCTCGGTGACAGTTTCGCGCCAGGCGCAAATAGAGAAACAGTTAGTGCAGAAGCAAGTTGCAGATCTAATGCAAATAGATGAAGGTGTGTTTTTGGAGTAGAACCTGTTATTTCTTTGTATGTATATTGGCTACATCACGCCAAAAGGGCGGTCTGAAGAAATATAAATCGATATTATGTAATATTGGCCTAATGTATCCAATATATATTAGCATACCATCTTTAGAAAGCCCCCCCTTGTGAATATACTTAAATTATGTATACATTAAGAATCAGGCCTTTTCTGAAGAAACACCATGTTGGTTTCATTTCCCCGTACCCCTTGCTCTTGCTAGGAAAACATGTGACCTGCTACTGTGTAGAGAGCGAGCCTGAAAGGTCGACCTGGGCTATGAATGGACCATTGATTCTAACTTAGGAAACTCAAGATCGCATCTGCCTTTCTTGTGGGATGAGCACATTCTTGCAGACGCTGTGCCTGTACTCCCATGCCGGAGAACGAAAGGGAGGCACCTTTACTGACCTACCCCCGAAATAGTATAAGCTGAGTTTCGAATCAATCAATTGTGCCTTATATGGGTTTTTCTGTTGGCTTCACGAGAAGTGGTACTTTTCCATGTACGGGGATTTCATGAGGTATGCTGAAGTATATATGCACTGCTTTGAATGTAATCCAACAGTCTCCTCTGCGCACCTTTGAGGGCGAAGGCGAGAGAGAGGCTCCCCTATATAGGGCGCTTTGCAAAATAAATGATTGAACCTTCTCCATTGCCGACTGACTTATTCTTGGTAAATAAGGTATATGGGCTATTGGTAAGTATAGCTCTATGATATAGTTTTTATAGTACTTCAGGTAGGCTTGCACAGGGCACTGGAGCATCCTACCTTGCAGTCCTGCAAGGCACCCAAATCCTGGGCAGTATGGACCATCAGGACGGACCATCATCGCAGGCTGCAAACCCGCTCAGCAGCTCAATGTGCCAATGACTCAGTGCACCGTTCCGGGGCGAGGTGCCTGTGCTGGACACAATGCAGCATCTGCCACAAACCCTGTCCAACCTCAGTCAGCGTCCCGTGGCCGGGTGCCTGTCCAGGCCGCAATGCAGTGACTGCCACAAACCCTGTGAAAACCCAGTCAGCACAACGTGGTGGCAGGCCCGTGCTGGCCTTAAGGCCTCGGGCCCGTCATCCAGTCACCACTGCAGAGTGGTATGTGACGTTGTCGGCACCTTATATTTACGGGGTTGCATGGCCTGGGACGCCTGTGCCGGGTGGGTTTGGTGTGCGTGCAGACCTGCCCTCAGGGAGTGGCTGTGACATGCTGACAACTAGACCAGTGACCTGCACACCACCAGCGAGTACGCCTGCGATGGGTAGCAATGATGCCCCCCCTGGGCGGAGTGGTCTGGCCTACTATAAGCTGATACAGGGTAGGGCTTCCAAATATTACTCGTGGGCACAAGGCGTGGTTCAGTCCATGTCCGGACAAGAAAGTGTCTGATGCGTGTGTCCCGACACAAATTGCCATGTTGCACCCTCTGACTGCCATTTCACAGGATGTGCATCATTGACGCAAGGGAAATCACTGTCTCTACATGCATCCACACATACATACATGAATGAGGAAAGACATGACACAGCAGTGCGTCACTGGTTGTTTATTGCACATCTAGTGCTTTTCTGCAGCTGGAGTGGTACAGGGCACTGCCGAATACACCACACTATCTGGGCCCGTGGAGGGCCAGCCAGAGTCCATACGTGGAAGACAAGTACTGCGGAAGAAGAGGGGTGCAGTCCGATGTCTAGTCACCATGTCATTGGTCACCAAACAGGATGTGGCGGTACATGTCGTTGTCGGTGAGTGCCTCTGAGTGAATTGGGGGTCAGTGGAAGGTCATGAGGCCACATGCAGGACCAACGAGGAACAGGCCAGGTGGTGGAAATGAATGCTACTGAGCCCTTCTGATCAGAAGCCCATTCATGTACTCATCCCCGGATATGTGTCCTGCCCCACTTGGGGTTGTTGCTGTACCATCAGCAGCACTGTGTGGCACTGACACCTCAGTTGCCGGAGGCGGTCCATCTGTCACTCTATGTGGCACTAACACCTCAGGTGCCGAAGTGGTTAGGCCTGCCACACAGAGGCATGGCTACACCAGGGGGCCGAGATGTGGATGGTGTGGGGGCAGCAACATTCAACATCGCCACGCCTTGTGGCAGCAATGCCATGATGAGGATCTGCAGGGCATAGTAGATCTCAGCTACATTCCGCTGATGTTCAGCGGTGGTTGCGATCATTTCTTCCTCCATCTGCACCATGTCCTCCATGAGCCTCCGCATGTGTGCCAGCTCACGGCTGGTATCTCTGGAGCCACTCTGAGTGGACAGGTGTTCTTCTCTCCGCATCCTGACTTCATCAATATCAGTCAGAGTCCATTAGACACCATGTAGCGGGGCTACACACCCAAGGATGGCGTCACGTTTGCCTGCCATGTTGCTGAAGCCCAACCGCACCTGCTCTGCAGTCTCCCTCTGGCACTGTAGCACACAGAGTTGGAAAGCCATGTGTTGTTCCTGTGGATCTGGGGGGGGTGCTGGGCTGTGGGTGCATCCTTCTGGGTGCTTTGGGTAGTGGGTGGGGTCTCCTCGAAGCAGCTGGCCAGTCCTGATCATGGAGGTGAGTTGCGGATGAGGTTCATGATGTCTTGGATGGCTTGGTTGTCGATGCGGGTGTTGCCCTCCTCGTCATCAGTGAAAAGTGGCTGGGACTGCTCTGCAGGATGTGTTGACAGTCCCCCAGTGAAGTGAAGGGGAGATGGTGTATTACATTGTGTCCACATATATGTCGCTACATGGTACATGTTGACATTCAGACAGCATGGCATTGTACATTGTGACAGTCTGTAGTTCTGGGAGAGGACCTAGAGTCATTGTGGGTGTGCACTGTGCTCTGCTTGATTGTGCATGTGTGCCATTGTGCCCATCTCCACCTGTAGTGAAGTTCCTATATCCCTAATAGGCTCTGCGCATTGGAATAATATACACTATAGATTTGAAATAGGACTGAGGTCAGTATGTCTCTATCGAGTACATTAAACTTAATTGTGTGTGCCAGCTAACTCAGAGGTCACTAGAAACTTTCTCGAATAAACAAGAAGGGATTAGTCTCTGACAACCACATAAACATGACAACTTTGTTTCCCATAGAGTTGGAACAATATCTTCAGAGTCGTGGAAACAATAGATAACTATTTCACTCAGTCAATCATGCATGCTTCGTTTCTACATAGTTTGCACAGAAATAGTGAGACTGGCGTTTCAATAAAAAGGGTTTATTGAACAATCTTCTTTCTCATGCAAGAGAGGTGAACTTCTAAAATTGTCGGACAGAATGCCAAGTATAAAGCATACAGCGTATACAGTAATATAAAATAATACTATAATTGCATTGTCTGTTGCTATGACATATATAAAAATACATACATAAATAACAAAGGCTAAAATGCTCAACTGGTGCTTCTAAAATACGCCTACCCCAGTGTACCTAACCTAGGTCTAGTACGAAGGAAGAAATAAGTGATGCCTAAGCTATAGTTTAGTTTTGCCAAGAATTGCCAAAGGTTTCTCTAGGTTCGAATCAGCTCCATACCTTAGAATGAGAGAGGTTGGTATCTCTTTCCAGGGACTCAATTTCCCAACACCCCGCAAGGGGAGTCAGAAACACTGGAGCTGAATTCTCAGCAGGAGGATGACAGCTTCTGGTCAGTGCGCCAGCTGGGGAGTTGGCTTCCTTCGGTACTTGCTGTGGCGAGCTGCGTCGTGCAAGTAGGTAGTCGAACTGCACCGAACCACACCATGCTTTGCCATAGCAAGGGAAGGTATGTTTATACCTTGAAGGTGTTTAGGAATGCCGTATTGACGTAAAATTGGGGCATATGAACATCATGAATGAATCCTTAAGGAATAGATGTTCATGCATAATAAATGAGTTCTTGGAGAAATCAGTATCCAGGCAATAGGAAAGTCCCTAACGCTTAAGAGTCCCGTTTTCCAAGAAGTCATTGTGACGTAGATGAACGAATGTAAGTAGCCATGCCGGTATTTGGGTAGCATGGGCTATGCCTAAATTAGAACTGGATTTCCATGCCTATATAAGGGCAATGTGAATTATACTTATATAAGGGCATGAATCGGGAAATGCATACGGAATCTAAATCGAAACACAACACACTCGTCCCCCAGTACCTGGTGGTCACTCACCCTGTTGCGGTTGTGTTGTGTCCTGTCGAGCAGTGCCCAATCCCCCCAACTCTGGCCACAGTCTCCACACTGATGACTGTCGACATCACATCCTCCATGTCATCCAGCTCGAGCTGTGGTGCTGGGCCCCTACCTCCAGTCTGCATTGCTGATTTCCGGTTGGTAGAGAGTTTCTCCTTGATCCACCTCTTGATGTCATTCCATCACCTCTTGACTTCTTCCATTGTCCTCTTGTTTTCCGCAACGGCATTCACATTGTCCACGATGTCCTGCGATATACCGTTTTTGGTGCCCAGTGACATGTTGGAGGTGACGAACAGTTGTTGATGGTGTTCCATCACCTCCGTGACTATGATCCTGTTCACCTGCAGACTGAACTTTGTCTTCCTTTTCTTCTTGTCCTTGCCCTTCCCTATCCCCGAGGTCCCGTGCTGGTCATCCGGGGTGTTGTGGGGTTGCGCTCGTCCTCTGCACCTGCTCTGGCTGCCTCCATGGTTCTTGGGTGTTGGCCAGTTTGTATTTGGGTGTTTTTCTACTTTTATGGTGATTTTTCCCACCTGCCAGGTGGTGTGGCAGGCCTGGCGCGGCTTATCACTGGTTTCCTCATCACCCTTGGGCCCATCGCAGGTTTTTTGGTGTTGTGGTTTGTGTTTTTGTCTCCATCGAGGTGGTTGTATCACGGACATTGCCTGTGATTTCGGCAGACTATCGCATGCTACTGCCGTGTTGTGAATTCCACGTTGACACTGGGTTATTTTCACGCGATGGGCTGAGATCTTGAAAGCTGCGTTATGCCACTCTTGCAGTAGTTATCACACGTTCTTGTGAATATACCCCGTAATTTAATGCTGCAAGTCTCTGCTAAGAATCAATGGCTTTTGGTGAGCTCATTGTTTCCCTTTTAGTGGCCAGGCAAGAAGGAGGTTCCTGGAACCAGCATCACAATCCTCTGTACAGTGAGGCCACTTGTTAAATTGCTTATATGTTTAAGCTTTTCTCACTTTTGAGTTGTTAAATTTAATTTAAAACACACAAAAGGTGAAGGAAGTAATGCTAGTAATAAGTCTAAACCACCAGCAATTGCTAGGAGTAGGATTCTAACCCATCACTTTTCTGCCCACTATGCCAACTCAATTTGGACACAGCCATATGCAAATCAGTCTTGACCCTGCTCCAGTAGGAACAATCCAGCCCAAACGGACGGTCCTTCCTTAACCAGAACATAATCAACCCAAGAATGGTTTTGCCGTGATTGGGGCTCATGAGTTGGTGAAGCTTGGTTCCACTGGCACTGGCATAGGACCCATTCCTGGACATACCCTTGGCTACTTAGGGTGTTAGATAAAATACATAAAAGCTGATAGGAGGAATGCTTGCAAAAAGTCAATGAGATGGAATGAGATGGAATGCTACTCCAGCAATTGCCAATAGTTAGACTTATTGCAAGCAGTATTCAGTATTACCCAGGAGCTGAAGGGCAACTTGATTAGGTATGAAGAGGCTCCCAGAGCTGAAACAATGGCAGATAGGTTGACCTTCCACTGACCGAATGGCTATCTGAGCTTTGCCCAGGAACTTAATTCCCTTCAAAGAATGCCTACCTTGTTACAGGCAGATGTAGATCCTACCTTAACATGACCCCTATATTATCTTATTGGCCAGCCAGGCATCAATTACTATAGGAAAGTATTTACCCCCAAAACCGGTTTTGATTGACTCCAAAGGAAGGTTTGCTTATTATCATAGCCACACAGTTGGGTGGGCATGGATAGCTGCACAGCTGAAGAAAGGCTCTGCATCTTAGTTTTAAGTCTAAAAAGGTACTGTGGGGTGGTGTACAGTACAACACGTGAAGTGCTGCAAAAGTGTGTAGGATCACCTCTGGGAACCTTACTTTATTGGTTAGGGAGCAGCCTGGAGTTCTCCCCACCTGTAATCTGGCATGGGGTATAAATGTGGCACCTAGTAGCCTCTTCAATACAATGATGGACATGTGAAAAACAGAAGAAGGACTGTTCCTGCTGGTGTGACCTGAGAGGAGAACCGGAAGGGCTAGACTTGCTGCCACTTCTGCCCAGGACCAAGAAGTGGAATCCTAGTGTCAGTAGGCTAACCTCCTGGTAAGCTACAGGGACACAAAAACTGTAAGAAACCTATTTCCTGAAGAACCTAGATGATTAATTACACTTGATGAGCCCTGGACCCTGCTGTTGGCAAGTGCATGACGCCCTCTGAGGCTCTAAGGACTTCTCCTGAGGACATGGGGGCTTTAGAAGTGTACTCATGTAGTGTATAGGGCTTAACTAAAGTCAGAAGGTAACATCTTTGACCAGGATGAACTGGTGGGTGTATTCAACCTACGCTCTAGTGAGAGGTAAACTGGTTGGTGCACTCAACCTGCACTCCAACAAGGTCAGCGTCTAATTGTGCCTAGGTTGGAGTCTACCACATCCATTGGCTATCGTTGGCACTGTGTGCTTCTTTTTGCTATTACTACAAAAAAAATTGAAATCCATATCTCTGGTTATTCTACTGTTTAAGACCTTCTCTAGAGCCTACTAAACCTACTATCCTTTTTCTCTGCTCCAAGTTGCCACTAAATCTATGGAAAATCATGGACACAATCTAGAACCTCATAAACTGCCAATACCATGCTCCAGTAGGGTCTTTCGATGCTGGGTCATCTTGTTATGGCAGTTACGACTTAATACATCTTAAACATGAACATAAATATTTCCAAAAGGGTGCAGTGCCCATTATTTTCACCCCCATGACGGACTATCAGACTATGGCTTGAGTACTACCACTGTGAAACTTAAAGGCACTGATCAAAAGTTGTGTCCAGTATATATCACCGTAAATCATTTTTGACATACTGAAACACATACTTGTACCATTTCCTTAATCACTCAAACAAGTGCTTTAGACCTGCAAGGCTTGGGTGCGTACTGTGTAAAAGTGATGTGTGTGAGAATGAAATTCTAGTTTAAGGATACAAAGGCACTCAGAAATTACTATGTCCCAATTGTAACAACCAGGTCGTCCTCTTCTGGTGTCCAGGGGCCCCTATATTGCAAACCACCAAACTCAGAGCCAAATATTTATTTTAGTACTTGTCTATCCTGGTAGCAAGCTAGAGAAGCCCAAGACTTACTCAGGGAAATGATGTGGGCTACAGACCCAGAACAAAAATATATTGATGTCCAGTCAGTGCTAAATATTTTTTTTAAAGAAAAGTACTTTATTACACAAACCTAAATACAATGCACAAAATGACAAATGACAAATATGTACAAGACAACATATGAAAAAAACAATGGTGGCAATCTCTAGAGTATACAAAAAAAGGGGTCCCAGTGAACCGTTACAAGCTCCACCTTTTAATCACAATAGCATAAAATACGTATAGTGCATATACTCGTCAGAGCGCATTGCTAATCAATCACAATGTGCTAAATCCACAGTACATTAGAAAACAATACTGGCAAAACACTCATCATAGTGTCCAAAGGAAAGAAAGGAAAAAGGAACAAAACGTGATAAAGAGAAAGAAATGTGCGAGAAATTAGTAAATGTAACCACAAGTTATTTCACAATTGAGGTATAACATAGATTGGCTTCAGAGTCCTGAGCCAATAGGGAATGAATGTGTTATATTCTCCCTGTCCTCAGCTTATGTCTCGTGCTGAGCTCGTGCTACCCGATCTTATGACATAGCCAGTGTTCGATCCTAACGGTGTTTGTTGCCCGTTTGGTCCCGATCTTGCTGGTTGGGTTTTCCACGCTTCCTCCTGAATAAATACATAACCAACGTGACATCGCTGTGCAGCCTCATCATCATTTACAACATTTTGGCGACATCGTATCACAGACGAAGGCGAAAGCGACATCGTGTCACAGACGAAGGCGAAAGCGGAAATTGTCGAATGACAGCGTGAAGCGTGAAAAGAAGAAAACCCGACCACAGGAAAGCACCTGCGATCTCATGGGAAGGATCGCTTTTGAAAAGAAAAGTACCGTAAGCCTCATCGGAAGGTATGCTTTAAAATAACTCACCGGGAAACCAAGTAACAGTCTGGGAAGCGTGACGGAGCCATAAGTGTAGACCCCCAGCCCGTCAACGCAAGCAACAGCGCCCCGGCGTCATTACGTTTCAAGGGGGAATTGTTTTTTAAACGGAAAGGCAACATCGGTGAGCCCCACCATTGGGTGGAAAAGTTAAAAGGGAAATGCACTCGAGGAAGTGAAGTGCACTTAACACTATTACCAGCATCGTTTAAAACGGCTGACTTTCGAAACGCAGACTGCAGTGACACACTCACTTTAAAATAGCTTCGCTACACGGTGTGTCACACAACAAACTATCTGACAACAGTGACACACACACTTTTATTGGCGCACTATGAACATTATCGTCCTACAACAGTGATACACTCTTTTGTAAAGAAGTTCACATTCTGATTTATGTTTTCTTTTGATCCTCTTTACTAAACTGTTCATATTGTTGTTAGATTAAGCTAAGGTATTCACAATGAATATCAGCAATACTATCCAAGCCCCGGTCCCTTTCCTAAGTGCCCCGGGTGAGCCGTCCATGGAATGGGATGATTGGTGTGAGGCATTCGAGAACTACATTATAGCTTTGGATGGCACAAAGTTTTCTGCCATTAGGAAAAAGGCTTTACTACTGGGTGCTTTAGGAAAGGAGGGGCAGAGAATTTTAAAGTATTTACCGAGCCCGCCCTTAGACATTGATGATGTTTATAAAGATGCTTTGTTCAGGTTGTATACAAGATTTGCTAAGCAGGAAAATGTAGTAATGCGCAGACATAAATTTTACACTGCTCCTCAAAGAGAAAATGAAACAATTGATGAATTTGTCTCTAGGCTAAGGGAACTTTCTATGAAGTGTCAATTTGGCAATATACAGGATGAAATGATCCGTGATCAGTTAATTGTACAATGCCTTAGCAAGAAAACACAAGAAAAATTGTGGGCAGCCAAAAACCCCATTCTCACAGAGGCGATTACAATTGCTAAGGTTGCCGAAGAAAGTGACAGATGTATGAAAGAGCTTAAGAGAATACAACATGGGCACACCAATAGTCAGGAAATTGCAACTTTGCAAACAGATGTTTCAGAAGGCATTGGTTTAATACAAGGCAGACAGACAAATAAAGGGGGGAGGGCCACAACCTCGATTAATAAAAGTGGGCAAGTAAACAGATTTAGACAGACCACACGTTCATGTAACAGATGTGGTACCCCTTTTCACCTAGCTGATTCAAAGAATTGTACAGCTTTGTCTAGGGATTGCTTGAAATGTGGAAAAAAAGGACACTACGCACGTATGTGTAGAACCAATAATTCCAAAAAGATTGCTATGGTTGAGAGTGAAACCACAGATGATGAGGCGGAGGTAATGATGATTACATCTGCTGGGAGCCAAGAGATAACAGAAGGGATTGTTTTGTCTCGGCCCAAAGCAGATTTTGAATTGAATGGGAGTGTAGTAAACCTAATGGTAGATACTGGGTCACTATACACAATTATTCCAAAGAGTTTGTATGATTCTTCGTGCACTAAATCTAATCTAATCAAATCTGACATCACACTGAGAGGCTATCAAGGGGTGAGCATTGGTGTTCTTGGGTTCTTCGAGGCCAATATTAAGTTTAAAGGGAGAACTACTCAAGGGAAGGTTTACGTATCCCCACACGGCCCTGCAATATTGGGATGGCTACATCAGTACGAGTTAAACATAAGAGTAAACCCGAGAGCAGATCCACCTGTGATGTGTGTAGATGGTGAAAACGAATGCAATGGTGTTCATGGAAATTTAGAGACCATTCTCAAAAGGCATGAGAACATCTTCAGGGAGAAACTAGGGGAAGCTGTTGGTTACCAACATATTATAAAAACTAAGAGGAGTGTTGCACCTGTAAAACACACCGCGAGAAAGATACCTTTGTCCGCCAGAGATGAAGTCAGAGAGATTATCAAACAAATGTTGGATGATGACATAATTGAACCCGTAGAGGCCACGCAGTGGTTGAGTCCAGTAGTTATCACACAGAAACCGGACAAGTCTTTGCGTTTCTGTGTGGACATGAGAAGTCTGAATAAAGCTGTGATAATGGATAATTTCCCACTTCCCAATATAAACGAAATTGTTCTGGGTTTGGGTGGAGGAAAAGTTTTTTCTAAGTTGGATCTTCGCAGCGCATACCACCAGGTAAAGCTACACCCGGACTCAAAGCAGTTCACGTCGTTCATCACTCCGGAAGGGACATACCAATTCAAAAGACTTCCTTTTGGTCTTTGCTCTGCAGCAAGTGCACTCCAGAGAATTATCACCGATGTCCTCAAAGACATTGAAAGAGTAGTATTTTTCCAAGACGATATCCTGATTCATGGTCTAAACATTGATGATCATAATGTTATTCTGGATAAGGTTCTTACCGCTCTTTCAAGGGCTGGATTGACGTTACGTAAGGGAAAATGTGTATTTGCTGTTAGGGAAGTAGATTATTTGGGGTATCACGTATCTGACCTTGGGATACAGCCTAAAAAAGATCTTGTAAGCGCAATATGTAATGTGACTGAACCTGATGATAAAGACAAGCTAAGGTCTTTTATGGGCATGGTGGAGTACTATGCAAAGTTCGTTAAAAATTTTGCAGAGAAAGTAGAACCGTTGCGCATCATCATGAGGAAAGGAACATTTTTTACTTGGGGTGCAGAGCAGAGAAATGCTTTTTTAATAATCAAACAAAATATCTTGGATGCTAATATTCTCTCAAGTTTTGAACAGTCATTTCACTCCATTCTCACTGTGGACGCCAGCTCTGTTGCGATCGGAGCGGTTCTGACACAAAAAGGTGGTGGTAAACAGAACACTGTTGCATTTGCTTCGCGTTCCCTGACTGAGACTGAAAGGAATTACTCAGTCATAGAGCGTGAAGCATTGGCGGCTGCATGGGCAACTCGATATTTCCGTGTGTATTTATGGGGGATCACATTCACACTCAGAACTGACCACAAGCCACTGTTGAAGGTTCTAGCCCCCGGGGGTATTAGAAATTGCTCAGGGAGGTTAGCGAGACTAGCAGTCAGTGTCCAAGAGTTTACATGCAATGAGGAATATTTACCTGGTTGGTGCAACAGTGTTGCGGACTGCTTATCGAGGTTACCTGACACTAAAGTGCAGCCTAAAGAGATGGTGACCGAGAGTGTAGTCGCGTTTTTAGATGATCTAGAGAGTGATTTACCCTGTTCCATATCTAAGAAGGAGTGGATGGAAGAGATGAAAAAAGATCTAGTCATGGAAGGTCTGATTAAGATGTGCAAGGAAGGGGTGTCGAGGCAGAGTACAGTCTCATCTGCCCTTAGGCCTTATGTTCAATTACAGGATGAAATCTCTTTACAGGGGGAGTTCATTCTTGTGCGAGGTGAGAAATACATACCACCTGTGTCCCTTAGACCCCGTATCATTGCCTTGGCGCATGAGGGCCACCTAGGACAAACCCTTACTGGCAAACGCATCAAGGCTGACTTTTGGTGGCCGGGAGTAGATGCACTAATCAAGAGTTGGGTTGAACAGTGTCAATCGTGCAAAGAGTCTGAGAAAAGGTTACAGGTTCGTGCAAGTAAGGATACTATGGGGCAGATCGTTTCTGATAATGGTACGTGGCAAAAGGCTTGTATTGATTTCATAGGTCCCTTTCACGACCTGTTGGATTCAGAGAAGTTTGCTTTGGTGTTAGTAGATTCGGCTTCAAGGTGGGTAGAGGTTGCCTTTATGAAAAGCATCACTGCTGAGTCCACTGTCAAAGTACTGGATGAGATTTTTAGACGTGAAGGGATTCCTTCCATAGTATTGACAGATAATGGCACACAACTCACCTCGGCCTTTATGAAGAATTATTTTGCGTTTTTGGGCTTAAAGCACTTGCGCACTTCGCTCTACAACCCGCAAGGGAATGGACTATGCGAGAGGGTGAACAGACTTGTTAAGGGTACTATGCAGCTAGCTTTAGCCTCAGGTCGTTCAGTACAGAAGGAAATTAAAGAAATGTTGTGGGCATACCGCACAACAGTTCACAGCAACATGTCTGTTACACCTTTTGAACTCATGAGGGGGAGGTCAGCGGGTACGAAGCTGATCCTTCTTGGCTACATGAAAAAGTAGAGAAGGTTGGTCACAACACCCCCAAATATTGTGCTTCCACTAACATAGCTGAAGGGGACTTAGTAAAAGTGAAACCTGGCGGAAATCAGAGTATGTTCAACAAATTTAGAGGGCCTTACCAAGTGAAGTCGGCGGTTGGTAACTACGTAAAGTTACAGAATGGACAAACTTGGAATCTCCGCAGGGTAGCACTTTACCAGAAAAGGGTCAAGCCAACCACTCAAATGCCGGTCACTAAAAAGGTTGTTCCTGAAGAGACCTGCAGACCTCTTCGCAAAAGGGTTGCTCCTGCCTATCTAAAAGATTTTGTGTAAAATTTTTGTAAGGAAGGGTGTAGGGTTACATGATCCTATGTAAAACTCTGTATTCAAAGCTATATCATTATTTATGTGTATTAGTATATATATATTCTTGCTTAATTTGTTTCAGTACACTTTCTTTGTCCATTGTTTAAGAAAAGGAGATGTGTTATATTCTCCCTGTCCTCAGCTTATGTCTCGTGCTGAGCTCGTGCTACCCGATTTTATGACATAGCCAGTGTTCGATCCTAACGGTGTTTGTTGCCCGTTTGGTCCTGATCTTGCTGGTTGGGTTTTCCATGCTTCCTCCTGAATAAATACATAACCAACGTGACATCTCTGTGCAGCCTCATCATCATTTACAACAGAATGATTTCGAAATGTTAATCAAAGTTCATGTGTATGACGTTGATATTTAATATCCAACACAGAAGTGGCATCAAACTGAAGAACAGAGAAGTAGCCGTCGACGTTTCGACCCCCAAGCTACAACTGTAGGCGTGGTTGAAACCTTACACCGGGGTCTTCATCAGGACGAAAGGTGAAACCAAAGGTACACTATGTCTTCTATAATGGTAAATTAAATCAAGTGTTAGTACTCTTATAATCGAATCATTGAAGCATGAATCAACACGACATACGTAGTCATAATCCTAAATTTTACCAAGATGGGTGGAATGTCTAATTGCCACAGGCTGATATAGAAAAGCTTCAGTGCAATAAATCACGTTGCTCTCTTGTCATATGGGTGATTTCAAAGTCGTAAATTTTCTGAAAAAATGAATGAAGTCTCAATCAGAACCAATCCATTCTAATGCTTTTCAAAGACAAAGACTTCTCAATCATCACGATTAGTTATAAAGGATATCATTAAAATGATATCTTTAAAAACCCTGCAGGACACTCAGGAACCCAAAACTATACCACACGAGTACGACACACAACATGTCACTTCAACAGAGGGTGTACATTTTTCCATAGGAAAATAAAGCATGTACAAATCCAAAAGCAGAATCAAATCACGGACAAGTATCACCCCAAGGTCTCATATAATTGGTGAACAAACCTGCACGATTAAGACGCTTTTAAACTTTCTATTGTATGCTACTGATATAGAAAAAGGACTAGATCCTTACATGGGTGAAAAACTGCTTCCGGGACAAACCCGGAATAACACTCTAACAATGTCAACAGAAAGAGGACTGAATCCTCTCTTACCGAGCAGTTTTTCACCCATGTAAGGAACTAGTCCTTTTTCTATATCTGTAGCGGCCGTCCGTCACGGCGCCACTCCAGTGACTGACCCTGGGAGCGTTAGCCGACTGTCAAATACAGCGGAGGATATATCCAAAGTAGGTAGATGGCACCCACGATATGTATAAGTATTTTTAGCGTGGTCGGTAGCCTGGATATTAATCAGTGGCTACTACGACCCTGAGTTTTAGCGTGGGTTTTAGCCTGTTTACTAATCAGTGGCTTGTACGACCTTTGCTTCTAGGTGACGGGCTCATTGAAATACCACATATGGGACCACTCTTCGAGATTAGGTATGCTGTTTCTCGCTATTGTCCGTAACGTAGGGTGTTTGTTCTAACTAGCGGTCCACCTATTCATGTGACTCCCGTTTGTACTACTTTACCTTTAAGGTCTCGAGTTGTCCCCCCAGTCCCGGTATTTACCGATGTTAAGAACTGGCAGTACTAAGGTATGATTCCTTTTTGAGTACAACGTTTGTTGCTGACTACCCATATTTCTCTTAGATGCTAGGTCTTAACAAACACACGATAGAAAGTTTAAAAGCGTCTTAATCGTGCAGGTTTCTTCACCAATTATATGAGACCTCGGGGTGATACTTGTCCGTGATTTGATTCTGCTTTTGGATTTTTACATGCTTTATTTTCCTATGGAAAAATGTACACCCTCTGTTGAAGTGACATGTTGTGTGTCGTACTCGTGTGGTATAGTTTTGGGTTCCTGAGTGTCCTGCAGGGTTTTTAAAGATATCCTTTTAATGATATCCTATATAACTAATCGTGACGATTGAGAAGTCTTTGTCTTTGAAAAGCATTAGAATGGATTGGTTCTGATTGAGACTTCATTCATTTTTTCAGAAAATTTACGACTTTGAAATCACCCATATGACAAGAGAGCAACGTGATTTATTGCACTGAAGCTTTTCTATATCAGCCTGTGGCAATTAGACATTCCACCCATCATGGTAAAATTTAGGATTATGACTACGTATGTCGTGTTGATTCATGCTTTAATGATTCGATTATAAGAGTACTAACACTTGATTTAATTTACCATTATAGAAGACATAGTGTACCTTTGGTTTCACCTTTCGTCCTGATGAAGACCCCGGTGTAAGGTTTCAACCACGCCTACAGTTGTAGCTTGGGGGTCAAAACGTCGACGGCTACTTCCCTGTACTTCAGTTTGACGCCACTTCTGTGTTGGATATTAAATATCAACGTCATACACATGAACTTTGATTAACATTTCGAAATCATTCATTCCCTATTGGCTCAGGGCTCTGAAGCCAATCTATGTTATACCTCAATTGTGAAATACCTTGTGGTTACATTTACTAATTTCTCGCACATTTCTTTCTCTTTATCACGTTTTGTTCCTTTTTCCTTTCTTTCCTTTGGACATTATGATGAGGGTTTTGCCAGCATTGTTTTCTAATGTACTGTGGATTTAGCACATTTTGATTGATTAGCAATGCGCTCTGATGAGTATATGCAATATACGTATTTTATGCTATTGTGATTAAAATGTTGAGCTTGTAACGGTTCACTGGGACCCCTTTTTTTGTATACTACTGACACCCAGGTCCCTAGTGCTTTATTTGGGTAAACCCCCCCCATATTTACCGGCAATCTCTAAAGGGCCTCACACTTTTGAGACTTAGTCAGATGCGAAGAGAAAGCAATAGTTTCTCCTCTCAACATTGCCAATATGCCTCCCATATGTTCCAATAAGATGCAGTTCCTATATTTAGTGATCTATCTATGACTTGCTTTGGAAATTGTGTCTTTATGGTCAAAGATCTGAAAGGTATATAGTGGCATTCATCAAAAAGCTCAAAGACCTTTTGACAGAGGTTGTCTTGCTTGCAGATGTCTAGCAGGAAAGTAGGTAGATGTTAACTACAGGATAAACCTATGGTTATCTTTAAGGGGAGGTGAGATGACAGATGACTTGCAGGCAGGAGCATTGCTAGTAACACAATCAAAGAAAAGTTTATTTGGTTATCATAACCATAAAGCAAAATACTGAAGATAAAAGTAATTGATTAAAAATAGTTACAGCATTTTTTACAATTCATGTGTTGACTTCAAAGTATTGTCCACTATTCATAGGAGATTGTCAATCCAGGTGAGTATCTTAACCCCTCGACAGATTAAAATAGTTGAATCCCTCCCCCCCAGCCAGCAAGTTACGGTTTGTCTACAAGTACGTATATTAACCTCTTTTAAAATTGGTTTTAAAAGTCTCATTCTAGGGAAGGCATGCGGCGCGGCGATCCAAGATGGCCGCCACTTGAGGAGCTCCGTTACGACGAGCAGCGCTCGTGAATGAAGGGCTATTCTGCGGCGGCGTTTCTTGGAAAAAACAGCTGATTTCACCGTTGGAAGCATCCCACCACATATGGGCAAGCTTTTAATTCAAAATGCGGCTTTTTGAGTGAGATTACAAGCTTAACTGTTTCCCTCTGACTAGCGGCCGCCAGTTTGTTTTGGTTTTTTTCTCTCCACACAGCGTTTTTTCTTCTTTTTTTTTCTCTCGCTGCTGTTTCTGCACTTCATGGCTCCTGTTTTTTTTTTTTGTACTATCTGGATTGGAGGTCCTGTTTCTTCTTTGGACATGTGCTGGGCTCTAAACTTCTAACTGTACCTCTGCTTTGACGCTCGCAAATTACCTCAGGCATGCATCTGCTGTATGGGTTCAAACTCTATCTGTGCTATGTTTCTTTGCCTACTCTTATGATGTTTTGGCGGCTGGCTATTCTTATTTTCTGTTTGGCACTTCATTCCATTGAACTTATATCGTCAATTTAATCTGCTTATTTTGGCTTCTGAATACAATGTCTTTTGCTTCCATTTTTTGTCCGAATATGGTCCAGCCGTTTGCTGCTCAGCATTTACTTTTTCTCTGTCAATATTGTTCGACGCTGCTGGCATTTGGTTCCTATCTTGCCTTTCTTTCTGCTTCTCTGGTTTTACACTTTCAACATGGAATTATCACACACCACTAAAGCCCATGGCAACACTTCTAGCACTCTGAAGACCCTGCAGCTGGTAAGCATCTCAAAAAAGATCCTCCATCTCCGTCAAAATCTCTGCATCCTGTTACTTTGGAGGCTATTATGGAGGAACTGCGCCTGATCCGTCCATTCATGACAGATACTGCCACAACTCTTCAGAGGCTGGATGACAAATGGTCAAGTTTGGATATGAGACTGACAGACGTGGAGCAAAAGGTTAGTGATGCTCAGGATGTTGTAGCTAAGGTTACCAGCATTATCAAGGAGGTCGATCAACTCAAGAAAACCTCAGAAGATTTAGAAAATCGCAACAGGTGCAATAATCTGTGCATTTATGGTATTCTGGAGGGCTCTGAAGGGTCTGACATTATCCAATTTTTGAAGACTCAAGTCCTTCCAATTACCGGTCTCCCCAAGCATATGGATGTTAATATTCAAAGAGCTCATCGCCTTGGTCCAAAGAATTAATCTTCCACTTCTAAACTAAGTGGTGTTATTGCATATTTCCTCCTCTATTAAGACCTTATGACGATTCTTCATTCCGCCAAACACCAAAAGAAGATGCTCTGGTCTGTTCATAAAATATTCCTTACTCAAGATGTTTCCAAATCAACTGCTGCTCAAAGGAAAGAATTCCTGGACCTGAGACCTGCACTTCGATCGATGAATGCTCGATATGGCCTAATTCACCCTTGTTTCTTCAAAGTAACTTATAAAGAACGTACCTTTAGCTTTGACCATCCTGCTGACCTTCGGAAGTTCATTCATACTCGTAAGGGAGAACTCAAGAAATTCAGCAATCCTTAGTTTTTCTGTTTTCTTACTTGAAGTTTTGTATTGTTAAAATGCTTTCCTTCATATTTTGTCTATTGATGTAACACGTTTTCTGCTCTTTTCTTCTTGTTCACAGGTCCCTTCCTTGCAGTTTTGTTGTATACATCTTTCTTCCTGTCACCCTGATGTTTGTATTGTGCAACCGATTTCGCTGCCACCCCTTCCTAATTATTTGGTAAGTTCCCTTCATTTGTCTTACTTGGTTACAGTTAGTCTTCGGACTTTCTTCTATTATCATAACTATTGTAAATGTGACCTAATTTTTGTCTGTGTCTCCTGCTCGTGCGGTTGTCTGGTTTTTCTCTGCCCCCGCTCCCACTCTAATGTCTTCTTGTCAAATGTCCTTTATGACTAACATCACTTGGCTTTCTGTCATCTTTCTTTTGATTTCACTTCTTGGGGGATTTTATCTCTCTATCCTCTCCTCTTTCCTATATTTCACCTCTTCTTTTTTTCCTTCTTTTTCTATTCTTTCTTCTCCCTGGCTGTTCTTTTTCTTATCACTTTCTTCTATCTCTTCCAGGCAATTTTATTTTTATTCAATTTACTTTATACTTTTTTACTTTTTCAATTCATCCAGTTTCTTTATTGTTTTCTCATTTCACCTTTATTCCATTCTCTTTTATTCCTTTTACCATGATGGTTATGGGGCTCACCGTCTCACAAGCTAGTTTGTATCTGATTGTTTTTTATCCTTTCTACTTTTATTTATTCTTTGTGCAACTCTACCATTCTGCAATTCCTCTCTTCTACCTGTTTGCCTACTTTCCTGTGATTCCCAGAGATGAACGGTCTCCAAGTCATTTCTTGGAATATTAAAGGTCTTCGCAACCCTGTTAAGAAACAGCGAGCTTTATCTCACTTAGCAAGATTAAAATGTCATGTTGCTTTGTTGCAAGAAACTCACCTACACTTAATGTTTTGCCTTCATTACGCAAACAATTCGTGGGCAAAGCCTTTTGTTCCCCATCAGTGAATAACAAAAATTGTGTTATTATTTTGTTTCATAAATTGTTATCTATCCAGTTAAAAAATGAGTTAAATGATACCAATGGCAGGTGGTTGTTTTTGGATGTAATGATTAATAATACAAATGTATCCTTCTGCAATGTTTATGGTCCCACTGGTGTAGACTTAACTTTTTAGAATGATTTCTCTATGCTTCTCTCCTCTCATGCAAATGATGATTTAATCGTTGGTGGCGACTGTAATCAACTCATGGATCCCTTTTTGGATCGTAAATCTCAAACCAGATATATCCCCAATAAGATGCAAAAATCTTTTTATAAAGCTATATCCTCCAGAGGTCTAATAGATTCCTGGAGGATCTCCCATCCTGATACATTAGAATTCTCCTTTTCCTCTCCTGTACATACATCACACTTGTTTTTGGATGTAATGATTAATAATACAAATGTATCCTTCTGCAATGTTTATGGTCCCACTGGTGTAGACTTAACTTTTTAGAATGATTTCTCTATGCTTCTCTCCTCTCATGCAAATGATGATTTAATTGTTGGTGGCGACTGTAATCAACTCATGGATCCCTTTTTGGATCGTAAATCTCAAACCAGATATATCCCCAATAAGATGCAAAAATCTTTTTATAAAGCTATATCCTCCAGAGGTCTAATAGATTCCTGGAGGATCTCCCATCCTGATACATTAGAATTCTTCTTTTTCTCTCCTGTACATACATCACACTCTCGCATAGACTATATTGTTCTCACTCTACACACTTTCCAATTCATGACTAACTCCGAAATTGGCTCCTTTCTTATCTCAGATCATGCCCCTCTTGTCCTGGACATCGACTACCCCTCATCCATTCCTACTACTCAGCGTTGGCGCTTTAGGGCGCTTTAATAACTCCCTTCGTCTTGATCCCCAATTCACCGAGCAATTTACTCTTTTAATGGATGAATTTTTTCACAATAATCTGCAGTCCACATCTCAATATCACTTCATCTGGGATGCTTTCAAATCAGCTGCCAGTGATTATATTATTGAATTTGTCTCCTGTAAAAAGAAAAAAGCTCTCTCTCAATCTTCACTTATTCTCAAACAAATAAAAGAGCTTGAACATCTTTTTTTCACTACTAACCCTGCAAATACACTTTCTTCCCTTATTAAAGCAAAAATGCAATACAATAAACACTCATGAGATGCTGCTTGCAATAATCTCCTTAAATGTAATGCAAAAATGTATGGTGGACACAATAAAGCTGGTAAATCTCTTGCCAATTATCTCAAAATCAAAAAGCAAAAATCCAAAATCACTGTTATTACCGATGTCCATGGGAATCGTCATTCTACAGATGATAAGATTCTTGATTGTTTTGTCCAGTATTACTCCTCTTTATATACTCCTGAATCAACACCTTCCTCTGCTCAAATTGATTCTTTTTTCCAAACTATTCCCAAACCCCCAGATGCTTGTATAGATCTTTCCTCCCTCGATGCACCTATTTCCAAAAAAGAAATAGTCCATGCCCTCACCCTCTTACCCAAAGATAAATCACCCAGGCCCAGATGGTTTTACCATTCGCTTCTGCCTTCATTTTAAGACCATTTTATTTCCGCATCTATTCTCATTGATTACTAATTTTCTTGCCATGGGGGAGTCTAAGGGTTCTTTCACACAAGCAATGTTATGTTTACTCCCTAAGAAAGATTAGGATCCATCTCTTTGTAAAAATTACTGGGCCATTTCATTAATTAACACAATAAAATATATGGAAACATTTTAGCTATTCGATTAAACACTGTTATCCCTGACCTTATTAATATCAATCAATCTGGTTTTGTCAAAGGCAGATCTATCACGGATAATTTGCGGACTCTCCTTAATATCATTCATCTTGCCTCAAAGATGGATTCCCCAGTGGCTGCTGTCACTCTCGATGCTGAAAAAGCATTTGATCGAGTCAGTTGGGATTTTATGTTCGGTGCACTTAGGTGGCATGGTTTCAGTCCCACTATTATTAAACTTATTCACTTGTTATATTCTGCCCCCTCTACTTCTATTTGGGTTAATGGAGCTCAATCTTCTTACTTTCCCTTGCATAGAGGTACCAGACAAGGTTGTCCCCTATCTCCCCTTCTTTTTATTTTAGCTTCACAACCTTTTCTTGAAAAAATCCGATGCTCAACCTCTTATACTGGTTTTTTATACAAGAAAAATGATATCAAATTCACCGCATATGCTGATGACATTTTACTTTATATCTCTAATCCAGTCACCTCCTTACCTGCTCTCTTCTCTTTACTAAATGAATATTCCTTAGTTTGAGGATATAAATTGAATATCGACAAATCTGAAGTATTACCCCCACAACAAATTTTGCCTCCCTCATATGTTTCATGGTTCCGGTTTTGAATGGAATCCTAGGAGTATTGAATATTTGGGTATCCTTTATACTAATAATATCAAAGAGACTATCAAACTTAACCACAAAGATATTCTTACAACGCTCTCTTCACTTATAGATCGATAGTCTCCTTTGTTTTTATCTTGGTGGGGACGATTGGCAACTATTAAAATGATGCTTCTCCCTATTGTTAATTTTTATATTTCAATGCTTCCCATTTCTTTTCCCTTCTACTTTTTTACACTTATGAATCGCATTTTTATTAAATTCTTATGGAATATTCGTACGTCCAGGATTTCCCTTTCTCGCCTTCAACAACCAAAGTGTTTAGGTGGGGTCAACTTTCCCAACTTTACTCGCTTTCACTCTGCCTTTACATTAAAACAAATATGGCCTTTCTTAACAGACTCTTCCTTTTTTCCCGTAGCAGCTTGGAGTACTATAGAATTGGCTCAACTTTCACCCTTCTCCTTTCTCACTGCCACCTGCCTATCTCAACCCCCCAAGCGATATCTCACACCCATTTTCAAACATTCTAAAGCACTTGCCCTATTAATATCTCGCTTTTTTGTCTCACAAGCGCAGTCCCATTCTCTTACTCCGATTTGGTATAATCAATTCCTAAAGATTAATAATAAAGCACTCTTTTGGAAAGAATGGATTGATAAAGGCATTATCCTTTATGATAGTCTTCTCATTGATAATTCTTTGAAGGACTTGTCTGATATTCGCTCATCCTTTAACCTGTCCAACACATACTCCTCTCAATAGTCCTTACTTAATCCTGCCCTAACCACCTTCATATCCCAACGTAGCTCCTTATCCACTACTGACCCGTCAGACTCCCCTCCACCAGATTTCACTATCCCTCTCAAAGCTGCTGTATTTACAAAATACTTTCCCGTTCTGCTCTAGATCGGCTCAAATCTAAAATTGAGCTCACTTGGGAGAAGGATCTGTTGCAGGAATTCTCCTTTTCAATTTGGGACTCTATTTGGTCTAAAATTCACACTGTCTCTCGCTCAGCTAGCACCACACAGACTTTATATATTTTTTATAATCGACTCTATCTCACCCCCTCTGATTTATTTAAATGTAAAACCTCAGATTCTAAGAAATGTTGGTCCTGTTCTTGTGCTGATAGTGATTTTTTTTCATATGTTTTCCAATGTCCATTGGTCAAATCCCTTTGGTCTCACATATGGTCTAAGCTAAATGATATTTTCTGTTCCAATCATCCTTTTGATATTGTTCATATTTTTCTGGGTGGTTATTCTCCCATTTGGAATGCTTCATGCAATGTGCATAAATTCATAGATTTGTTCATAGCAATTTCTTTACAGGTAATTACAAGGAACTAGAAAGATACCTCTAAAATCTCATATAGCGCTTGGTGGAATTTGTTGTGTCATCACCATGGACTTGATCATGCTTTTGCTACTACCACTTTCCATCTGATCAAAAAGAATTTGTTATGGTTACCTTTTGTCATGTTCGGCCAAACCCGCATTGAGGGCGCTGCATTGGCTTCCAGTGCGAGAAAGGGTGAAATTTAAGGGTGAAATTTAAGTCTCTCTGCCTTGCACATAAAATCTTGCAAGGCAAAGGCCCCCCTCGGATTATTTGGAAATGTATTGTGATTATTGTTGGTATATTTTTAAATAATTGTATACTTTTATGATTTCCTCTGAGAAAGCGAAATAAAGTTATTTGAACGAACGAACGCCCCCCTGCCCTTCAAAAACTGGTGGTCCCATATAAGGCAAGTAGATCACTACGCTCAGACCAACAACACTTGCTCACCATCCCCAGGGTCAAAAAGGCTCGTTCAGGAGGGAGGAGATTCTCCGTAAGGGTTGCAACTCACTCCCCCTAGGTTTACGCTCGGAGCCATGCCTTTTGCGTTTTCGTAAACAACTGAAAACCTGTCTCTTTTGTTAAACTGTTGTCCTTCTCTCTCTCTTAATCTGCTACTCTGTTTGGTGAAGCGCTGGGATGCTCAAGGGTAACCACACGCTATACAAAAATGTCTTAATAATAATAATAACTGATTTCCTTTCTAGACATGTTCCATAATTCTCACTTAATGTTTATGAATTGTTTGCCTTTTCTTTTCTGTTTCCTTTCCTCTCCTCTCTCTCCCTTTTTCTTTCTTTCCCCCCTCTTTCCCTCATCACAAAATACCTTTAAAAAGCATTTTCCCTTAGTATAATTCTTAATATTCCCTTTTTGGGATTTTTTAGTTCCACTATTGTATTTTGCACCCTTCTGATTTAGCTTCATTGCTCGTTGTATTGTAATGATGTTTTACATTGTTTATCTGATTTAATAAAGCTTTCTAAACTTAAAAAGTCTCATTCTTGCTTCTTTCACTATGGGACAGACACACATCAAGTGAAATAAAGATTCGGTATGATATCCGCATAAACGGCAAGTTGCATTTTGGAATTTTCCTTTCCATGATAAACGCAAATCCTTGGTTTCATTTACTCTAAACCGATACAGCATAAAACTCCTTTTTAGGAACAATCAAAAATGTGTCACTAAGTAGGCTTGTGGTTTTGGTTTGACATAAGAGTTTATAATTGACCAGGAGTGTTTGCGTTTTACCAATAATCTTTTGTCTTCAAAAAGGGACAGAATTTTTTGCAGCACTATTACTCTCTTTATTGAATGCCGCCCTTTCCATCTTACTATCCCATGCCTCCTGCATGTCTAGCGCAGCCAATGCTGATCGTAAGTATTCGCCCCATGACTGAGATTTTCTCAAATCAAACTGTGTTTTTATTTCGGTCCAGCAAAGATTGTTTAGTGAACCAGGATCTGCGGAAGGAAGCTTCCAGCATAGTTTTACAAAAACTGATTGACTGTATGATGGACAACTCAGTTTTTGTTTCAATTGTTTATGAGCAAAGATTAATCCTTGGGCCTTTGCTTTTATTGCTCTTTTCTGTACAGTGAAAGACATATCTCGGCCTAAATTAATCCACAAATACTTATATGTACTGACTTCCTCTATTTATTCATTTTTGACAAACCACATGAATTTTCCTCGATTAGGTCCTGCTAATTGCACGGCTTTTGTTTTTTTCTTGTTTATCTCTAATCCTTGCTGGTCAAAGTATATAATCAGGTGATTAATGACTCTTTGTAAGCCGATCGAAGTTTGGCTTGAGACCACAATATCGTCTGCATATTGCAGATACTGTATGTGGTCTTCTGCCAACTTTGGAGGAAGACCATTTACGTTAGAGCTTGCAAGTCTGCTAGGTACATATTAAAGAGGCTTGGGGCCAAAACCAAACCCTGTTTCAGGCCATTGTAAATATTTATTTTGGAGGATACAATACTACCATCTCCCAACGTCACCCTAGCCCAGGTTTCATTGTGCACGACTGATTCAATGCACCTCACAGGATATGTTGTCCCTTGCCCCAGCTTGCTCACAGTGCCACCATTAGACCAGCCCTAAACTTAGAGAGGGAGTGAACAGTTCTGGCAACTTCTGATCATGACAACCCTGTTCCCTCAGGAAGCGTGGTGCCAGACCTAGAACTTGTCACTCAATCAATCATGCTCGCTTTAGTTCAATATACAAAGAATACACAAAGGAACGTTTTTCATTATTTATTGAACCATAGTGATTCTTGTATAGAAAATATTTGGTGCAATGATTAAAGGTCAGAGGCAGACAAAGATACAATGAGTGTCAAAACAGTGAACAAAATAAAGAGGTCTGCCATCTTGATGAAACAACTTATATACACATACATATAGAGCATTATAAGAATCTAATGTAATCCCATGATGCAAATCCTAACCCAAGTTTCTAGGGTGTGAATGTATGATTTGCAAAAAAACAGCCTTCTCAATAATCTAACCCCTTTAGCTGGGCGGGAAGAATGTAGGAACCCATCTTGGTCACAAACTGGACACCCCTCATGGAGATGTCAGTCAGCTGCCAGGTGAAAGCTTCAGCAGGCAGGGACCCCTGAAAGTCAGCAGAAGTGTCTCCTCTGATTGTATTGGGAAACAATAGGATATATATAGAAAGGGCATCCTTGCCTTTAGCCGAGATTGTGATTAGGCTCCCATTGTTTGTAATGCACAGATACCTGTGTCACCATATGGACATAATAGCAAACACATTTGTATCATGCACGTGAGGGCCTTGCACATAATGCCAAGGCAGTGTATTAGTATTCTCACAAAGTTCTCTGTGTCCACAAGGATGGTGTTTCTTAGGGCCATATGAATGAACACATTTTCACTTAGACACAGAATGGACAAAATCATTTAATGCATCTGGCCCTTAGAAACTAACCCAAGTGTCACAAATGTAAATGTGGGTCAAAAGTTGAAGTGACAAAGGGAAGTCAACTTTAGGAAAGAACTGTTTTACATGTATATTGGTATTATTTCCTACCATGACTAACTTAATTCCATCATGTTGGTGTTCAGCTGCAGGCAGTTGTTCTTTATCCAGTCAGCGATGCTTGTCATGCATCTGTGAAAGTTGGTTCTGATGGTGTCATCGGCGAGTGAAAGGATGAGTTGGGTGTCGCCTGTGTAGGAAAATATGGTGAGACCCATGGATCTGGTGATGTTGGGCAGCAGGGTCATTTATATGTTGAAGAGCGTGGGGCTGAGGCATGAGCCCTGGGGACTCCACAAGTCATGTCCTTGGGTTCAGGTATTAAAGGTGGGAGGTGAAACTTCTAGGGTTTTCTGGTGAGGAATGAGGTGATCCATGTGAGTGACCCCCTTGGATGCCACTGTGGTTGAGTCTTTCCATCAGCGTGTGGTGGGATATGGTGTCAAAAAACGCAGAGAAGTTGAGGAGGATCAGAACTGCTGTATGTCCTCAGTCAAGGAAAGTTTAAGTGTTGTCGGTGACTGCGATCAGGGGCGCTTTGGTGCTGTGATTGCTGCGGAAGCCAGATTGGGAGGAGTTGAGTAGCTGGTTCTGCTCCAGGGGTGTCATGAGTTGCTTGTTGATGATCTTTTCCTTTTCATCAATGTTTTGATACAAATTACTTGTCTATGTCACTGATATCACTTATCTGATATTGAAACATCAATACCATGTTCAGCCCTGGATTGAATATGTGATACACTTCAATAGGGATAGATTTCAGGGAAGTGGAAAATAGCTGTCCACCTGCTACCCCCAGGAAAATACAGCAGCAACTGAATTTTACTTCTCAAGTGCCTTCCCTCTCGCGTGTTTTGCACATGAATATTGTTAGATCTGGGGGTCTCTAGTTGGCAATGGCATTCACCTTTGTCCAAAGAGGGAAGCTTACTTCTAAGTCAGGATAAGGGGATTACACTCCTTACTCACCACCTTGGTAGCTTTGCACGAGCAGACAGGCCTATCTCAGAGGCAGTGTGTTAAGCATTTGTGAATATACACAGTAATACAGTGAAAACACAACAGATGGACACAACACAGGTTTTATAAAAATAAGTATTATTTATTTAGACTTAACACAAGACCACAAATGACAAAAATCCAGAATACTACACTTAAGATTGCTTTAAAGATGATAAAAATTACTTAGTTCAAGTTGATGATAAATGCGACAAAGTTCTTAACAAAGTACCTAGATGCGTAACGCAAAGTAAACAAAAGGCTCGCAAAAGGGGAGATGCGTCGGTTCCGTGATCCGGGGGAAAAGATGCGTCCTGCCTCAATGCTTGTGCAGAGTAGGGGAGGCGTCGTGATCCCTACTGGTGCGGAGGTGATGCGTAGATTCTCGGCCTGCGGGCCCGTTGCGGTGCGCAACATGGTGCCTTGATACGATGCGATGATCCGGTTGCGATGAGAGATTGCGCCCTTGATGCGACGATGTGATGGCACTGCGATGATGATGCGTACGCGCCCTGGCAGACTTGCGACGACTCTATACTTTGGAGCCGCGACAGGTCCTGCGACACACTTCTCCGGTGATGCGACGGCAACTCTCTCGATGGCGTCACGCTTCTTCGGTGATGCAACAGCAGGCAGCTACGATAAATACACGCTTCTAGGGAGATGTGCCGCAGGCTCGCTTCTCCAGCGATGCCACGATTTCAGCTGCGGCGGCGACACGCTTCCTCTTAATGCGTCGCGCTTCCAGCTCCCAGCAGAAGGCAAGTGTCTGTAGATAGATTTCCCAGCAAGGAAACTCACTGGGGGAGTTGGAGATGAAGTATTTTGTCCCTGAGACTTCAGCAGGAGGCAAGCACAGTTCCAGCCCTTGGAGAATATTCTGTAGATGATGAAAGTCCTTAAAAAGTTCCTACTCCTTTACTTGGCAATGAAGCAACCACTGCAGGCCAACACAGCAAGCAGCACACTGACAGAGGGGCAGTAAAACTCCTGCAGCTTCCTTGGTTCTTCTCCTTGGCAAAAGGTTTCTTGTTCCAGAAGTGATCTAATTTCTTGGGATCAGGGTCCAAATATGTATGCCCCAAAATCCTGTGTTCTATGAAGGCAGAGAGGCCTCTGCCTAGTCCAAACCAGTTCCTGATCACTTTGTTTACATGATTCTCTTCTTCCTTTCACTGCGCAGGGCAGAGACATCAGCCGCCCCACAGGAGGTGGAGCCAGCATTGTAGAGGGAAGGCCAAGCCCTATTCAGGTCCCAGGTGCAACTCCTCCCTCCCATCTAGATGCAGATCTCTCTATTCACCACTGGGCAGTAGCGGTCGGCAGTAGGTGTTTCTGTAGGGCGGTGACGTGGGCAGGGGGAGGGGCGGGGTGGGGGGTAGTAAGGTATGGATTACGGAGTTTAACAGGTAAGTAAACATTTAAATAAATAAAACGAATTTCGTTGCGCTCACTGCATCACCAAATGTGGTGATGCAGGCCCAGCATGTGGATAGGTATGCTGGGCCGATGTTGTGGAGGACCTTGTATGCGTGAGTGAGGAGATTTAAGGTTATTCTTCTTCGTACGGGGAACCAGTGGAGATTGTGAAGGTGTTTGGTGATGTGGTTGTGACAAGGGATGTCTTGGGTCAGTCTGGCTGCAGCGTTCTGGATGGTTTGGAGCTTGCAAAGTAGTTACAGAAATCCAGTCTGCTACTGATGAGGGCGTGTGTGACAGTTTTTCTGGATTTGGATAATCTAGCTGTACTTTTTTTGGAGTATGCGGAGGGTGTTGATGCAGGCTGAGGATACGGCATTGATCTGATGGTTCATCGTGAGCGATGAGTCTAGTGGGTGCTCACCGAAAGTGCATGCATTTGCGTAGTATACCGCAAACATTTACAATTCTTGCAGATTTTGTAGCAGTCATATGGTATAGAGCTATGGAGGTTTAGTTCATCACTTTTGCTTCAATAAAATCTTTTCAGACTCTGTGTTTATCAAAGAATAGTGAGTAGCACTGGCCTGCATTTCAAAATATGATATCTCATGAGATAATTACTGGATTCTTAAATTCGCCATAATTCACATAGTGCCTTTTGTGTTCTATGGGATATCCAGTTTACAGTTTTCGCAAATGTATTCTTTTATTCTTTTAGAACAGATTAAGGACCTGATTACGAATGTGGAGGTCTTCTGACTGTGGCACTCTCGGTGGCAGTCCACTGTCCGCTGCAACGTGACTTTAAAAGTCATTGTGGCAGCGGACCACTGGCTGCGCCATGGAACAGAATTTCCCTGGCAATGGTGTAGCGGCACCAAATTGTAAGATGCTTAGCAGGACTGGCCCAGTCCCTTTGACCATATTACAAGTTCGGCCACCACCAGTCATTTCACACTGGGATCCCCATCATGAAAAGGCTGGTGGTGGAGGATCAATAGTATGGACCTACAGGTCCCCCATGCCCCACCTGCCAAGGGGATACATTCAGGGGGCACAACATGCGCCCCCCTGTCTGCATTCCCTGAAAGTTCCAGCACGGCATGGACATCAACGTCCATGGCATACTATTAATGGTTTGCTGTTCTGTTTTACAGGCACTGGCATGGCAAAGAAACATCCACCTTACACGAGTTTAACTCATAATAAGGCGGGCAGTCCTTGCATGGCTTTGACGCATCTGTGTTGGCGGAGAGCCGGTGCAACAGAACAAAGTTGTAATTAGGCCCTAAGGGAGAATTTCAGTTGTGTAGACTTTCGTAAAATGAAGATATTGCTATCATGATAAACACCACTGTCTCTCTTTTTAAATTCTTTATAAACTCTATGTGGTGGTTGTGTGGTTTGCATATATTTCAAGTTCCTCCAAAGAAAGTGATGTTTAAAATATTGCAATTCTTTTCTCATGTGCAATAATTTAAGCACCATCAATTGAATACTAAGGGGCCAATTTCTATGTGGCCGGTAAAGGCTCCAACTGATGTTTTTTTTTCCGAGCCCCTAATTATAAACTAGGTGGTCAGAAAGTAAACTGACCAGTCATTGCTGCTAGCTTCTAACACCAAGTCAGAAAGCGTGCTTGGCAGCCCCCAGCAGGGCCTCCTGTTGGGGGCCAAGGGGGCAGCTATGGTGCCCCCCTGTTGATTCATGGATCCCATGGCACGCACCTTGAGGTGAAGGCCACGGGGTGCAGGGATGAACAGCACCTCCCATTTCCCAATGGAAGGATGTATTACTGCCAGTTTACGTCCGTAATGCATGCTCCCATAGGGAAAAGCAGGAATGTGACCAAACAGTGTTCAGTCGCATCCTAATGAGGGGGTCGAGAGCACCGAACTGAGGTCGGTCGGTTCCAGGACCAAGTCTGTATCGAGTGAAATTGCTTTCACCCGACACAGAATTCGGCCCCTAGATTGGCTTTGCTAATCGGAATGGTTAGAAGGCTGGACTCTGCTTCTGTTCATTTCATAGATCAGATGTTCAGTGAGAGTGGGAAGCAGAGCTCCAAATGAGACTTGGATAGTGACTATAGTTATCTGAATGTGTTGCATGATGTTAGGGGATACATGCTAATATGTTTGTTTCTACTTGTTCTAGGAATTTAGGAGCTGTTAATTGCCCTGTTCATCATGCAGCTTCACCTTTGGCTCGGACTCAAAATTAAGGGAGAGGCAAATAACAGTGGAAAATGCCCTGAGCAGAGGATATTAACAAATGGTAAACTTTTCATTAAACAGCATTTTTTTTTTTAAGTTCAAGTTTATTGAAACCAAACAGAAAATACAAATGTGAAAATGCATTAAGAAATAATAATATACAAGAAATAATGGAATGAAACAATGCCAAAGAATAAGAAAGCGGAGTCAATAAACAATTCACTCTCGTTCATAAAAAAAGAAGGAGGGAGGAAAAATATAAAAATAAAAATGAGACAATAAGAATAAAATGGACTAGAGTAGTGTGCGCACAAATTACTTTGAATGCGAAAAAGCATGTAATCATATATTAACAGTTGGAGGAATAAAACGGCAAAATGATAGGCAAAAAGACAACGTTAAACCTTCAAGGGGGTTTGCGAACGTCATCAGATGGGTTAATGGGAACAGTGGTAACAGAGGGGGGAGAGGGAGAGGAAGAGGAGGAAAGGTAGTCGGTGAGTGGAATCCAGAGTAGGTCATGTTTGATGGCAAGGGAAACAGGGAAAACATAATTGGTATCAAGTCTGTGATTAAAACAAATAGCGTTCCACCAGGCGGAATATGTAAGTTTCGAAGAGTCTTTCCAGTTGGAGGTAATCAAATGGAAGGCAATTGCAATAAAAAGATCTAATAACTTATAATGAGAAGGGGATTGAGGCAAGTCTGGGGAGAGGGAGCCTAGGAGAACGGTGGATGGGGAAAAGGGGAGCTGAAATTGGAAGATTGTGGAAATACGCAACCAAATTGCACGCCAAAAGGAAGCAACCTTAGGGCAGTGAAATAACATATGAGATAGGTCAGCAGAGGGGAAGGAACAGGACCAACAGGCCGGGGAAAGATCAGAGGAGAAGGAGGACAATTTAGACGGAGAAAACAATAGTCTTTGATAAACAAAATAAAGGGTTTGTGTAGTGTTGGCAGCACGAGAAGTTTTGTGAATTTTAATCCAAAGTTTATCTCATAGAGAGACGGGCCATGTGATTGACAAATCCTGTTCCCAGGCCAGTTCAGTGCGTGATTTAGCACGTGCAGAGGGTGTTATCAGACAGGAGTAAATGCGCGAAGGTGAAGGCGAGGAGTGTAAAAGAGGAGATAAAAGAGGGTAGAGAGGAGGGAAGTCAGAACAGAGCGGGAGAGACTGAAGAAATGAAAGGAGTGCAGGGAGTAATAGGTCATACTGTTTCCGAAAGGAATAGGGGAGAAAAAATTAAGACTGAAGGTCAGGAAAGGAGAGGGGCACCCTGTCAGAAAGCAATTGCGAAATCCAATTTAAGCCTTTGGAACTCCAGGATTTCCAGCAGAAGGAGCGATTTTTGATGCAGAGTAGTTTGTTGTGCCAAATGGGTTGGTGAGACAGAGAAGCAAAGGAAGGGTAAGTAGAGGGAATAAGAGGAGCAAGGATGTGGCACGAATGTGCAATAATGTGAGATCGCAGAAAAGAAGTGTGAGCTGAAAAGGCCAGGACTTCCGAAAAATCAAAGGGGGAAATGAGAGACTTCTCCAAAGATAGCCATACCGGTGGATAGGTGAGAGGATCTGTAGATAACCAATGAGCCGTTTGCTTTAGGGAAAAGGAGTAATGGTAAGATTTGAAGTCAGGGAATTTCAGTCCTCCTTGAGATTTGTCTTTTTTAAGAAAGGGCAGTGCAATCCGAGGGGGTTTATTTTGCCAAAGAAATTTAGACAAGAGAGAGTCCAATTTTTTAATATAATAGTGGGGAATGCGGACAGGAATCATGGAGAGGGAGTATAAGATGATAGGAGCCAACATCATCTTAATTGAGTCTAATCTCCCCCACCAAGAAAGGAACAGAGGATTCCATTTAGAGATAGAGTCAGAAAGTTTCTTGGAGATATAATCAAAATTAAATTTTAGAGTATCCGAAATAAAGGGGAAAACCAGAGGCCCAAATATTTAATTTTGAAAGGTTGCCAGGAGAAACCAGTGTGAACAAAGTAGTGACGAAGACAGGAGACGTTAAGGGGTAAGATCTCGCACTTATCACGATTAAGGCGATAACCAGAAACCAAGGAGAAAGCTTTGACTTGACGGAGAAAGGAGGGAATAGTGGATTCAGGGTTGGAACAATAAAAAAGGATGTTGTCTGCATAGACTGAGAGTTTGACTTGATTAGGACCAGGATTATAACCATTAATAAGACTGTCCTGTCTGATCTTAGTTAAAAAGGGCTCTAGTGCAACAATGAACAATAAGGGGGATAAAGGGCAACCTTGGCGGACTCCCCTAGAAAGAGAGAAATAGTTTGAAACTTTGCCATTGGCGAAGATAGAAGCTCTGGGGCCAGAGTACAGGAGGGCAATGAGGGAAATCAATTTTGGAGGAAAGCCAATCCAGGGAAGAGCGCGAAACATAAACTCCCAGCTGATACGGTCAAATGCCTTTTCGGCATCTAGTGCAATAGCTGCCAAAGGATATTGAATGGTAGAAGCCTTGCTGAGGACATTAAAGAAAACTCTCGAGTTATCAGATGATAAGCGGCCTTTGACAAAACCGGATTGCTCTGGGCCAATAATTTCAGGTAAAATGGGATCTATACGCAGGGCAAGTAATTTGGCAAAAATTTTGTAATCCGTTTTCACAAGGGAGATGGGTCGATAATTTTTACAGAGTGTAGGATCTTTATTGTCTTTGGGGATGAGGCAGATCATTGCTTCCTGAAAGGTACCCTGGGAGGAGCCAACATTGATAAAAGAATTGAAAAGAAGAAGTAATTAGGGTAGGAGTTGTCTGGAGAAGTGGCTATAGAATTCAATATTAAAGCCGTCAGGACCAGGGGCTTTGCCACGTTTAAGCACTGAAACCGCATGGGAGATTTGCGCTAGAGTAATGTCCGCTTCGAGTGGGGAGAAGTCAATATGGGAAGAAGAAGGGGGAGTGAGAGAATGGAAGTAAGAGGTCAAGTCATCAGGAAGAGGAGGGGATTCGGGAGTATAAAGTTGTTTTTAAAAAGAGACAAAATTTTGTAAAATATCCTCGCCTTTAAAATGTGAATTCCCATTTGAGTCAGTTATGGAGGCAATCCGAGTCCTATCTTGACGCGTTTTTAGGTAATTGGCTAAGAGTTTACCCATTTTGTTTTGACCCCCGTAATAGCGGGCACTGCATTTCAGTAGGTAAGAGGCTGCGGCATCAGTAGAGGATTTATTAAAAGCAACTTTTGCCGAGATAAGATCTTTAAGAGAGGAATCAGATGGGGATCGATAGTAGGAATACTCCAACTTTTTAATGTTTGCGAGAAGAAGGGAAGATTGACGTTCAAAACCTTTCCGTTTTTTAGAAACATAATTAATTATAAATCCTCTAGCTGTTGCCTTAAAGGAATCCCAAATCATGACAGGAGAGGAAGCAGAGGTGGAGTTAGTATTGAAAAAGTCAGTAATGAAAGCACTGAACTGGTCGGTAAACTTGGAATCAGTCAAGAGGGAGTTGTTAAAACGCCATCTGCCAGGTGAGCGAGAGAAGGGTAGCAGTTCAAAGTCTACTAGGATAGGGGCATGATCGGATATGAGGATGGAGCCAATTTCGGATGCAAGGACACATTGGGTAAGGGATTTGCTAAGGAAGAGGTAATCGATGCGGGACTGAGTTTTGTGAGGAGGGGAAAAATAACTGTATTCTTAGAGGGCAGGGTGACAGAGTCTCCAAATGTCTGTTAAGGATTTACGCCGAATAGCAGAGGTAAATTGATTACGTTATGTTATGTTATGTTACTGGAGGTTTTGTAAAGCGCTCAGCTGCTCCGAAGAGCATCCCGGCGCTGTAGATCATTACACAAATACCAGCAACTAACAAGACAGCCAAAGCGGCACTAAAAATCCACAAGAACAGCTTACAGGGCAAAAAGATGAGTTTTAAGTCCCTTTCTAAAGGTAGACAAATTGGAACACGTTCGCAACGTCAGGGGCAGAGTGTTCCAAAGACGGGGGGCCAGGTAACTAAAAGAGCGACCTCCACAACGAACACGTCTCACTGCCAGCACGATTGCATTGGCCTGGGCAGCCGACCTCAAGGGTCTAGATGGAAGATAGAAGTTGACCCTTCGGTGCAGATAGCCGGCGCCGAAATTGTGTAGCGCCTTAAAAGCTGTGGTTAAGGTCTTAAAGGAGATGCGCTTACGAATCGGCAGCCAATGCAGAGTAACAAGGAGGTTGCTCGCCCTGGCTCTTCTGGTAAGACCAAAGATTGCCCTGGCTGCCGAATTTTGGACTACCTGCAGGCGGGTCAACAGATATTCAGGAAGACCCAAATAAAGGATGTTGGCATAGTCTAGTCGTGAGCCTATCAAGGCCTGCACCGTTATCTTCTTGTGCTCCAAAGATAGGTACGGCAAAAACTTTCTCAACAGCCTTAGGATGGCGAAGCACTTCCCCGTCAGGCCAGCTACCTGGGCCTTGAAGGAGAGGGTGTTATCAACCAGCATGCCCAGATTCTTAGCTGTAACAGAATCGCTGGCAGGGGGGAACATGGCCGAAGGCCACCAGTGCTTCCATCTCGGGTCGGCAGAACAACCAAAAACCAATATCTTGGATTTGTCTGAGTTGCATTTGAGGCCGCTTTTCCCGAACCAATCAAACACAAACTCCAGACACTTCCGGATGGCCGCTCCATCGAAGTCACAGCCCCTGTCACAAGTGAACAGGAGCTGTGTATCATCCGCATAGGAGACGATCTGAGCCCCTAGCTCCTCCACTCGCGCCGCTAAAGGTGTCATGAAGATGTTAAAAAGCGAGGGACTGAGTATGGAGCCCTGCGGGACCCCCACCTCAAGCTGCGGCATAGGGGCGGAGAAGGGGGGAGCCCAGATCGTTTGTCTGCGGTCGGCCAAGAAAGATTGAAACCATTCGAACACCGTTCCCCTCAGGCCAATCTCCCAGAGTCTTGTCAGGAGAAGGTCGTGGGGAACAGTGTCGAAGGCCGCCGACAGATCAAGCATGATGAGCAAGGCCTTTCCACCCCTGTCCAAAGTTTCCTTCACAGCCTCGGTCACCTCGAGTAGAGCGGTTTCTGTACTCAGGTTAGATCTAAACCCGGACTGTGACTGATGTAACAAGGAATTGACCTCTAGAAAGTTGGCTAGGGTGGTGTGTACATGCTTTTCCGCTATTTTGGTCAAAGCGGGCAGCAACGAGATTGGCCTGTAGTTGGAATGCAATTTGGCATCTGCATTCGGCTTTTTAATAAGGGGGAGGACTAGGGCCTGCTTCCAAGATGAGGGGAATTTGCCCGAGCTCAGAGATGAGTTAATAATAGGATTGATGATAGAGTTAAGAGCAGGAGCCAAGGTCGCAAGACACTTGGCGGGGCAAGGGTCAAGTGGAGAGCCAGATTTCAAGTTGGACAAGAGGTCAAGCGAGGCATGAAGCTCTAAACCAGGAAAGCAGTCAAGGGTAGGACCCGAGGTATCCGTGTCCAATGCAGATGAATGTAACCAGGGATTAAGAGAGCCGTCGGCCACAGAGCCGGAATCCGAGATGTTATGAGCTCCTTGCAAGGCCGACTGGATGGTACGAATTTTATTGGTGAAAAATGCTGCCAGCTCCGTAATCCATGGTTCCGAGAAGACAGACGTGGGAGTACAGCAGGAGGGAGAGATAAACTCTTTAACAATCTTAAAGATCTCTTTGCAGGAGTTATCTTCTTCCACAATCCTTTTAGCTAAAAAGGATTTTTTCTCTGCTGTGATCTCCCAATGATATTCCCTCACTGCTTCTCTATAAGACTGCTTAGCAGATGTATCATACTGCCTCCGCCAAATTCTCTCCAGCCTCTTGCAGTGCCTTCTCTTACCAGCCAAGGCAGCAGAAAACCACGGGGCCAACGCTCTTGCCAGTTCTGATCTAGCCAGGCGGGGTGGTGCCAAGGCTTCCAAACGTGCGGTGAGCCAGTTCTGAAAGCACACTACATCGTCCTCCAACCTGCCTGTGAGAACACAAGGATAGGTTTCTAAGGCCCGAGTAAGCATGGCTGGGGTGACTTTGTGGAAGGCTCTAGGCATACGTGCTATTTGCCGCTGCACATTGCGAGCGGACGCTAAATGATGTACTATCACAAAGTCCGCTAGGAAATGGTCCGACCAGAGGACTGGGGCAAGGGAGGAGAGGGACACCGGAACGGTCGAGAAGATTTGATCTAAAATGTGCCCTTTCTCGTGTGTAGGTGCCTGCAAGTACATATGAAATCCCACCGAAGATGTCATATCCAGGAATTTTTGCACTTCAGGATCCTCAACCTTATCCATGTGGATGTTAAAATCCCCTAGGATTAGGCAGTATTTTGCCCTAAGACTGAGTGTGGAAATAATCGAGAACAAATCCTCGGTAAAAGAGCCGAGAGGGCCAGGAGGTCTATAGAGCAAGAGCCCAAAGCAGGATTGATGGGAGGAGAGGGACAAGGAGAAGGCTAGGGTCTCACAGCCTGGTAGGTCATCCACAGGCAGGATAGTACATGGAATGTGCCTCTTAATAATGAGCGCCACTCCGCCTCCCCTGCCCTTACTTCTGTCTCGACGGAAAACAGCATGCGTAGGAGGGATGGCGATGGCCAGATCAGGTTCCGATCCCTCACCGAGCTATGTCTCCGTGAGAAAGAGACAATCCGTTTCATCGTGTGTTAGAAGATTATGGATGTCAAGAGCATGTTGGGGAAGGGACCTGGTGTTTAATAATGCACACTTGCTGCCTAAAGGGGGGAGCTTGCACGGAGGGGTTTCGGTGAAACCAGGAATCCACCCGCACATAAAACATTTAGTAATAGCCCTTGCGGAATAGGGGATGACTCGCTGACATGGTGCAGTATGTGTATTATAGGACAATAGTTCCTCTTTAGTGTACATCCTACTAAGTGCTAAATGAGACCCACCTGGCTCGCGCCCCGAGCGCCTCCAGGACGCTGACGAGCGCAGACGGGCTGACTCAGGCGAGACTCCGGCGCAAGGACGGCGCTCCCGCCAACGCGACCGCTAGCGCGGGAGACAACCATTTCCTTTTATGTGGGACACTAGAGCGCTCACATCGCTCTAGCCCACACTCAAGATGGCCGCCGTGGTAGGAAATCCCTGACCCCGGTCTGAAGCCCTAACGGCAGCTAGAGCCGTGAAAAAGCATGCATTTTGGATCGAATAAAGGTAACTGGGGAGTGTCTGTCAAGGAAGGGGTCATGTATCTGATTGCAGTCGCCACCAAAGATAATATAATTGTCGTTTAGGGAAATCAATTTACCTGAGATAAGGGGCCAAAAGGAGTGATCAACAGTAACTGGAGCGTAAACATTGAAAATAACAAGAGGCACATTATCTACAGTCAGCTTTAAGATCATAAAACGACCATCAGAATCAATTTCAAGTTGAGTGTCAGTAACAGCAAACTTTTTATGAACCAATATAACTACACCATTCTTTTTCCCCAAGGAGGGGGAGGAGAAAACATGACCGACCCAAAGTCTCTTCAGTTTAGAAGATTCAATGTCGTTAAGGTGGGTCTCTTGTAACATGGCAACGTCAGATTTTAATTTAGCCAAATGAGCTAATACTCGGTGTCTTTTGATTGGACTATTTAAACCTTTAACATTCCATGAGGTAACTCTGAATGATATACAGTAAAAATATTAAATGAAAACATGACGCAAACAATGCAATAAAAAGTGCAAAAAGAAGAACCTGAACTGAAAGAAAATACAATTCATCAAAACAAGAAATGAGAAAGAGAAAGAAAGAAAAAGAGATCAAGAAGAATGAAGGAAAGGACAGGGGAAGAAGAGGAAGGCAAGATAGAAATGGGGAGAAAAACATACTAGGGGAGAGAAGTAGGGCAAATAGATACATTGGAAAGGGCAGCAGCTGATAAAGAGACAGAAAAGAGGGAGGGAGCAAGAGAGAACAAAGAGAGAAAGAGAGGAAAATAGAGGAGAACAACCAGATAATAACATGTAATCGAGACATACCTATAAAGGAAGGATTCAACAGAACAAGGGGAAGGGAGGAACCAAACGGAATGACGGCGCAACCGGGATCAAGCAGGACGGAGAACTGGAAGGCATCACGTGAAGGGAAGGGACGAACTGTGGAGAAGATAAGGAAACAATGGTCACAAAAGAACGACAGAGAAAACATGTGACAACAATAAGACTAGCGAATGCAACAGGGCGAAAAGGTCAAACAATTAAGAGAAGAGCACATATTCAGCCAGCGTTTGTTGAGGAGGCATCCATGGGATCAGTGTGATGAGCGTTAATGAAGCTGCGAAGGGGGAGAGGGTCTTCAAATGTTGTAGTCTTATTATTATAGGTAACCTTGAACAGGCACAGATGGAAAAGACCATAACGAGCACCCATGTCCCGGAGAGCAGGTCTTAAGTCCAAAAAGGCCTTCCTTCTGTTGGCAGTGGCCTTGGCGTAATCCTGAGCAAAGAATAGAGTAGAGCCGGACCAGGTAACTCGTTGAGATGATTTTGCTGCTGAGAGAACTTTTAACAGGTCCGTGTACTCCAGGAAGTACAGGATTACCCCTCTAGGCTTCTGTGAGGGGGAGGTCGGTGAGGGAGGACGACCTAACCTGTGTGCTCGTTGAATATTAAGCAGGGTGCCTTCTGGCATACGGAGGACCTTGGGTATGAAGGATTTGAAAAAAGTAATGGGATCAGAGCCCTCCTGTCCTTCCTCAAGGCCGTAGATACGGAGGTTATTTCGCCTGTTGCGTTTTTCAAGTTCCTCCACTTGGCGCTGAAGGGAAGAAACTTGAGAATATAGAGGAGAAATCTTCGCACAATCAACCACCAGTGAAGAAAGCGATTGCTCCACAGTAGTGACTCTGTCGTCGAGTTGCGACCAAGAGTCAGTGAGAACTTGAAGCTTCGCATCAGTGTCCTCCATGAATGGACGCAGAGCTCTAATTTCCTCCAATAATAGTTCCATCGAGACAGGAGAAGACTGTTTTGGAGGAGAGGGAGGATTTTGTCTGAGGTGTTTAGTGAGAGATTTAGCATTAGTCGCTGACGATGTGTCAGACGCCGCCATGATGTCCTCAGGAGGAGGGGATGGAGCAGGTTGAGTTCGGGAAAACTCGGAAAATAACTTCGAGTTTTTGATGTAAATACGCTTGGTAGGAGGAGTTGTAGACAAGGTGCCTTTAGATCTACCCATAAATAGCGGCGAGGAGATAGAGGGCAACAAATTGTCGAAAAAATGTGGGAAAGACAAAATGGCCGCCGAGTTAAAGTTAGTCAGAATAGGCACCAAAAATGCTCAAAAAATGAGCGTAGAGTGGGCATAGACCTCCAAAAGCAGAAAGAATAGTGTATTTGAAAGAAAAATCGCCACAGACTTCCAGGAAAATCATTGATACGATGTCACAGCGCAGCCGGGGAAAAAACAAAATGGCGGTCGCAAGGCGGCGACGCAGCTGAGGGACTTACATAGTTCGTAATTCAAAAATGCTGCAACCAAACGAAACCACGAAGGTCGGGGAGGGAGGAGTAGATGCTCCGACGTCCTCACATCCCAGAAATTGGCGCTGAACGACTCAGGAAGGATGCCGTAATCCGGGCACACCGAGGAGCTTCACCCGGACGCCACCATTCACGTCGGGCGCCAAGCCACGCCCTCCTCATTAAACAGCATTTGAACAAAAAAGAAATCCTTCAGGAATGTTCATCAGACAACTGGGATTCCACTCACAAAGGGATTTGTATATGTGTACCCAAACGTATACTGTCTCTCATAGGTGCGGATTTCTGAAATGAAGGAATTCCTTAAGGTCTCCTATATTACTCATGAAAATTTACAACAGCTGTAGGTTGCACGACAAAGTGATGCATACAAAAAAATCATCTGACAAAAATATCTTGTCTTAAATATTGTTTACAAAAAATATCATCCCATTTGGTGTATATCTATTTATAATGCACATGGGACTATACTTTCATTTACAATATTGTAGTATCGTGCAGATTTCCATGAGTTCTCCTGGAAACCTTTTGTGACTTTGTATTATGTGCATGTAAAAGCAGTTCCACAAGCATTATTGCACTTTTATTTTAATGCATTTTTTTCCTGGGGGAAAGTCTTTTTTTGGTGTAAAACCACTGCCTCCTACACACTTCCTTTGCTTTCTGGGGGAAATGGATTGAGAAAAAATGCTCTTGAACATCCACTCACAAGTATGGTGTAGCGTTTACCCACCTTAAACAATTTGAGAGTGAATCTGTCTACAACCCTAATCACCACGTTTTGTTCAAAAGTAGTTCGCTTTGGTGGAGAAGTTTATTTGGGGGTGAGAGACCGGAGCTTCCAAGCACAAATAGCTTCACGAATTGGCCTCAAAATAAGTAAATGAATCATATATATATTTTTATTACGAGCAATGGTCTTATCACAGTACCCCATCGACCTCCCTTTTCGTGACATCACACTCAAATTGCGACATTTGTGGCTAACTACTCCTGGCACTTGACAGATATTTTTACCTTGAATATAAGTTACTTACATACTTTCATATTTTACGTTAGTGATAGGAAATGTTCATGTTTTCATTTAAGGGATAGCAATGAAAACTGGCTTCAACGCTCACAGTTTCCAGAAAGGATTCGAAGTAATTATTCTGATTACTCCATACGTTGGCGGATCCTGACTGCGGGCGTTGTGCTGATCGCTCAGTTTATGAACAGCTATGCTAAAAATGCCTGTAATAAATTAACATATCATTCCCTTTACTTTGCGCACTTACTAAATCAGTTCTATCGGGAAAGCAGGTAGATGGCCTTTAGGTTGTCATCTTGAATAAAGTGATTCGTGTACGTATCCTAATTAGGGCAGTTAAAACATTCATAAAACGTGTGGTAATTGTTCAATCTGGGAATAGATAAATAAGTCGGGAAAGGTTTTATCACTCTTCTCAGAACCAGCATTGCATACTTTGAGCACTGGTCTGATGTAGAGGTGGCTGGTGGCTGCTGCTCGGTGACACAAGTAGTAAGCCCACTGGGGTTGGTTTCTCTGCAGGAGGTGAAGCTGTCAGTGGGGAATTTATCAACTCCCGCTGTTTGTATAATTATCACCCACCTCGGTAGCTCACCCAGACCGCCAGCTCCCATCACCATGTAACAGAAACAGATACAGACGAGGAGCACACGTTCTCAAGGTCTCTAAAATACTTCAGATTTCTCTGTGAAACAGTAAATAAAAGATCCACAGGAACATATGTATCTCAATGCTATAGTATATTTCCTTAGCATTTTGAGGGCGTCCATAGCATGTGGCACTAAGCAAAACGAAACTAAGATGTAGCATAATTCAACAAGAAGACCTTACACTAGCTGTTAATTATGTTACCTCTTGTCATCATCTCAAATAAGGAAAGTATTATCTATCAGGTCTACTCAATGCACACACTATATAAATCTGTTGCAGCCTGGTCGTAAGTGCTGAGAAAAAGAATGTATGACGTTACAATGCATACATTTACAACACATGACTGAACAACATAGTTTTTACATTGCAACATCTTTTACAACGCATTCTTTTACATTGCATGCCAATACATCAGGTTTTCAGAAACTACCTTTACAAATCATTCCAATACATCGCATTATACCTTTACAACGCATACCATTACATCACAGTTAAGGTAAGTGTTGGATAGTGTAGGGGGAAAAATTACTATTCTAACTCCAGTGAGTGCAACAGTAGGGTAAGTGTTGGATAGGGTAAGGGTACTATGTGTTGTAATGTTATGCATTGCAATGACTTGCGATGTAATGCCTGCGTTGTAGTGACATGCGTTGTAATGACATGCGCTGTAGTGACATGCATTGTAAGGGCTGCATTGTAATGACATGCTATGTAAAGGATTTTGCGATGTAATGACTGCTATGTAAAGGTAGTGTGATGTAATGACTGCGTTGTAAAGGTTGTTCCCCTGAGAAGATATCAGAGAAGATCAATGTGTCTTCTTCAGAGAAGTGTACACTATCTAAAGTTTGAGTTTTGGGCTGGATAAAACTTTCTTTTTTTGGAGCCCATAAACTAATTACTATTTAGATTATCAGCAGCACTAAAAATGACACACATTGCACTAGTAAATGATGCATAAAAACCCAATATAGATATAGTATTCAGTTAAGCATAACTATGTTGACTCTAGTTTTGTGAAAGAAAATGACTTTTTAATTACTTTGCACAAACCTCATTTTTCCTCAAAAATTACTGGGACATGTAAGATTCATATTGGATAGTTTTTCCAGAGTGTTTAACATTGTAAATAGTTATATAATTTGCCGATAGAATACTAAAAGCTGGGGTTCAGGGCACAGGCCATAGCCAAAGTACCTATTTATGCATGAGCTGCAGGCCTTAGCACAGCACTTAGCTGGAGATCACACTCTGTTATTGTGTCTTCTCTTGTCATTATGATTTGTGACTGTATAGCACAGAATGCTTGATCCCTTATTTGGGGATGTGTTGTGCATGCATGAATGTGCCTTAGGATTGATACAAGTAGCTTGAAATGCGAGTGCAGTTAAGCAATATTGTTTATCATTTATGTAACTATTGAGTAAAGTTGCATGAGTGAGGGTGGTATGATTTAGCTAGTGTCTACTCTTCTGTCGGGTAACCTGTAAATTAGAAAGAATTAATCAAGAATAGTACAACTCTCTTCCTTTCTGTTAAATTCCAGACACATTCCAAAGTTAGGTTGTGGCCAAGTGGCAACGGTTTCTGGTCAATATTTGGCCTTTCCATGCTGATTTTTCTTAGGTGGATGAGAGGCCCCCTTCAAGGGTAGGGAACCCTTGGTTAAGACATCCCCCAAAATGGTGGGGAGTGTGGGGGCCCTGTGTTATGCCCCTCCCATTGACAATGGATAAAATAAATTCAGGGCAATCTCCAGATTCAGACTGCGGCTCACGGTTCACAGCCAGTCCGGAACGAATATTTCAATGGGAGGTTTCTGAAGCAAGGGCTAGAGGTGATGAAGTCATTCAGACAATGTTCTACAGTGGAGCACCGGAGGGGAGAGTTTCAATCTTTCATCATCCAGCAGATTTGACCAAAACCTTGGTGAGGCCATTCTGTCAGTAAAGCTGAAAGCCCCTCCCTCCTCCTATGCAAAGAGAAGGACACCAATGGGATGCCTCCTTATGCCAGATCAATCTGACTTCAATATGTAGAATGAAGTGGTACACCAATGTCAGCCCCCAGTACACAAACATCTATGCGTCCCTATAGAGCCCCATTCCCTCAGGAGCCAACTTTCAAAGTATCTCTTCAACACACGATACAGCTCCAATATCATATTTCCTCTGAATTATCATGGAAAGCACATAGGACACCACGATATTGCTCACACTATAGTGCGTTGCATGCAATCTTATCAATTATAGCACCCAATGTTTCTTATCCACTTTGTACTTATGTTTATTTGCCATTGCTGCAATTTCATGATCAGCTCTTTGTCAATTAAAAGAAAGAAATCATCAAAAAATACCATCTGGAACAATATTCACTGCAGAAGTGCAGATGTGTGGCTCACTGGTTAGAGGAGGCAGACCTGGAAGCAGAGGTCAGCCCGGGACCAGGGTTCAATTCCCGGCTCGGCGGGTTCTTGAGTCCTAAAATGTCCATGGACTCGAAAATTCTCGCTCCGGTGCCTACTCGATTCACGGGTTCACACTCTGCGACTCTGGGCAATAGCTTGCTTAATCTCCACAACTGCCCCTCGCGGCGGGATGCCTGGCTTTCACCTTGCGGATACCCTGCCGGGGTTATCTCACAGGGGAATACCAGGACGGGTTCCCTAAGCAAGCGCTTAGAAACCGCTCGGTGATTTGCGCTATAAAAATTCCTGTACATTTACATTTACGTGAGCAGTGAACACTCAAGTCATCAGCCAAAGAGAAACATTCACTACCAGTGCTTAATGTGTAACATCCATAAGTGCAGTAGCACAAAGTTTGTTGCAGGAGCTCATTGATGGTGTTGGCCAATGCTGGATTTTACTAAGGATGACTAATATTGATTCCCTTTTCCCTCTTTCCTTTTCAATTGCTTTCCCTTTATGCAATTTGTGCAGTTTTATTTCTCCATCCTCTCCATCTATGTGACTGTTATCCCATCTTTCTCTTGCTCTGTTCTGCCTTTCTCTCTCTTGTTCTGGGTCAAAGTCGAAAAATGGAAACTTAGTTGCTGATTAGGATGGCAGGCCTGCCCGAAAGGCAGTGTTGTCTTAAGATTATTTGGTGCCCCCGGGCCAGAAATATTTTGGGGCCACTGTTTGTTACAACTTTGAATTTTATTACCTACGTTTGTGCTAATTTAAGCATGTATGAGGGCAAAGATACTTTTGCACAAAAACAGTTGAAATATGTCTTTCTGAGGACCTCAAACATCCTTAGGGTGACAGATGCAGGCAGAGAGAAGAAAAGAGGTACAGATATAGAAAAAGACAGTGGTGAGTTAGAAAGAGAGATCACATTTGTTTTCCCTGGGAACCCCTTGGAAGGTGGGGTCCCTGGGCATTTTCCCACTGTGACCATGCCTTAAATCATCTCTGCCGACAGCCTGTCTGCAGTCCCGACAAAGGAAATACAATGTGACTGCCACCACAGCGGTCGCAATGCCGATCTTTTGCATGGGGACATCTGACATATCCCTGCACTATGTGGCAGACACCATGCGGTGCCTGCCACATGGTACAGGGATATGAAGGGAGGCACTATAGGTGCCTCCCAACCCCACAGCTTAAGGCCTGGGGGAAAAGGGGGCCCATAAAGTCCCTATTCGCCTGCCTTTTAGTGGCGGGTTAACTGCCATGAAAAGGCAGGCGGAAAGGGACATCATAATCCCAACAGCAGTGCCTGGTAGGCGCTGCCACCGTTGTAGGGATATGATTCCCATCCAGTGCACCGGCAGGTTCAAGAAGCCCGTTGGATTCGTGGTCTTTCCAACCGCCACCTATCTACCTGCCATGATAATATGGCAGGCGTATACCATGGTTTCAATGGCGATAGAACCGAAGGCTGTCGGTGGCTGTCCCACCTTCATCATAATCAGCCCCTAAGTCCTGGTTCCATGAAACATGCTGTTGTCACTACTGGTGATCACAGGTACAAAACAGACAAGGCTCGCAGCACTTCACAATGAAACAATTTGAACTTTAATACAATGGCACTTCACCCCAAACACCATTCTAAATAGGAAGTTGCATAAACCGTCCAATGCAACTACATTTCAAGATAGTTGTGCATCATATCAGCCAAAATTCCTTGGTTGGTAAAAGTTTATATATTATTCAGAAAAAAATACTGTGGACTTTATCTAACAGAAAGTAAAGAAGATACACAAATTATGATAAACCACCACAAGTGAGAATATGAGATGCGAGTGAAGATAAAGGAGGAACTGATGCAACAGCTGCTTTCCTTTGTGTTGTGCTTGCCAGCACATAAGGCGAACTTGTTACAGGCCACCTTGTCCACATCAAATAAACTTTACAAAGTAATTGCAGTGCATTTTATCTCCCTTGTGGAAGGCCCTCATGGCTATTTTTAGAGGAGATGTAGATCATAGCTTAATTATCTCAATTCAAACGCAGGCTATATAGTTTACCTTACAGATAATTTTTTTTATGAGTGGTTATATGTTTAACATATTCAGCCATGCTGCCTAAGGGAACCCGCGGCAAACCTCGAGGTCAAGAGGGCGATAATGGCGAGACAGGGAGTGAGAAGGCTGATAAGAATTCCAGCAGCTCCATTAAAAACCCAGACGCTGAGATGAGCAAAGGTAAATCAAACGTGGGGGATAACAGAACTATTCCTGCAATTTTTTCTGCTTCTAAGGAGAAACGGAGGGGGAAAAGGATACTTACCGCTTTGAAAGGGAAACAAGTATTATTAAATGCCTGCCCTACGGAGACTACAGAGTCAATTGCAGAGGGTGGAGATAGCACTGAAAATATCGAGCTATTGAGGCATAATATTACTGCCACCACTGACATAGCTTTACCAATAGCTTCCCCTGGTTTAGGGGTTAGTGAAGTTTTGAATAATCAGAGTAATTCTCAGACTGTGAGTGTTACCAGTGTTGAAGATATTAGCTAAAAGAGTGTAGAAAAAAGTGCTATACCCCAGACGCAAACACACACTTTGCAGGGGAAAGAGCAAACACAGGCAGAGGCATATTCGATGGATGGTGAATCTGTTGACTTTTTTTCAGAACACTCTACTTCTTCCTGTGAAGATTTGGCGTTGCAGTATTCTAGGCAAATGAACATGGCTGATGACAGTGCCCATAGTAGTATCTGTTTGGAGGACTCAGGTGACTTTACGGATGGTAGCCCCCACACAATGCAAAAAAAAGGTGATACAATTTTGGATAAGGGTGGCGCACAAACTGAACAATTACATTCATTTAATAAGGCTCAAAAAGAATACACTGATGAAGATATCACTTTATCAATGGTATATCATTCCATTATGTCCCATCGAGATAAGACACAAGGGGAGAACCAAAGGGTGCAAAATTCATGTGGCAAATTGCAGAATTCGGTACGACGGCTGGTCAAATCTCAGGCAGACTTCGCTTCAAGGTTCACCGAGGCAGAGACAAGAATTTCAAATTTGGACGACGAACTGTCAAAACAGAAGGCAATGACAGAATCGTTACGCAATATTAAAGAAGACACACAATGGAAAATGGCTGACTTTGAAAACAGGGCTCGACGAAATAATTTGAGACTGATGCAGATTCCAGAAGGGAAAGAGGGACAGGGCCCTTGCAAGTTTATAGTCAAACTTTTAAAAAATGCCTTTCCTGATCTCACTAAATGGGACTGGGACAGGGAAATCGAAAGAGCACATAGATTCCCTTTTATTATTCGTCCCCGGGCAGGTCAGGTTGAGGCTAAGCCTAGATCCTTACTGATCTCTTTCAATAGTTTTTTAGCTAGAGAGGAGGTTTTCTTGTTGGCACGTCTTGATAAGAAAAGGGTTGGGGTGGGGTTTGAGTTTTTTGCTACGCCTGCTTTTTGTCGATATACAATGGAGAGTCGTTGGCAGCTTCGCCAGCTTATCGCTCAATTTCAGGCCAAGGGGGCTCAAGCTTACTTAATGAACCCTGCCAAGCTAAAAGTTATTTTTCAGGAACGTACTCGGATCTTTACAAACGATGGGCCTGCAAAAGAGTTTTCGAAATCCATTCAGGGTTATTCTGTCATGCTGGAGTAGCTAGAGGCATCATGGTATTTAGGTTTTTGCTTCTCCTAAAATAGAAAATAGAAAAATTATGTTTTTTGTATGTATAATCTTGTGAGAAAAGGCTGGGGAAGTACGGGAAGCTTTACATCTACAGGACTATAAGTCCTAAAGCCTCGGTAAGGGGAAGGGGAGGGAGATGGTCAGGGTGGAGTCGAGGTAGGGGGGTTTGTGGGGTAGGGGCACTGAGGTGGAGGAAAAATGGGTTAAAAACCACAGTTGCAGTAAGAGAGTTGAGTGATAAAACTGATAAAATGATTCCAAACAATCAGGAAGTTTACGGTAAAATGTTAATTAGTTTTCAGTCGCGTATGCTTTTTATTCTCTGTTATGGTGCTATGGGGGATTAAAATGTGTTCCTTAAATGTTTCGGGTCTTAATAATGTTAATAAAAGGAAGAGCGTAGCCGTAGAACTTCGGCATATACAGCCTGATGTAGTATGTCTCCAGGAGACGTACCTGCCCTGGAGTAATCGTCATTTAGTAGTTGATCTGGGGTATTCTTTAATCGCCGCTTCACAACAGTCATCAATGATTCGAGGAGTCATGATATTAATTAAACCGAATGTCTGTTCAATAGGATGATGTTTGACAGATAAATTGGGCCGCTGGGCCATAGTAGAATTAGGGCTGGGTGGCTATCAATTTACATTATGTTCCATTTATGGATCGAATTTAGATGAGGCATCGACTTTGGAGGGTCTGAATTTAGAATTGGCCGCATGGGTAACTCCCCTGATTTTATGTGGAGATATTAATATCAATTTAACTCCTCAATAAATTACCAGAGGACCTCAAAACTATACAGGACATAAACAACGGGTCTTTATGGCCCTTTATAATTTTTTAGAAGATCATGGTCTAGTGGATGTCTGGAGCAGTTTGTTTCACACAAATTCAGGCTATACCTTTTATTCTTTCCCCCATAAAAAAATAGCACGATTGGATTACTTTTTTATGTCTTCAACTCTGTTAACTGGGGCTATTATGCAAATATTTCCTAGGATATCTTCTGATCACGCTTCTGTTGTTTTAGAAGTACCAGCCTTATGGATAGATCGCATAAGTAGAGGCTTCACCTTTGATCGTAAATTGTGTGCAGATGATCAATTTAAGGGGCACATGTCAAAATGGATTTCAAATTGTTTTGATATTAATGCATATACTGCCCGTATAGAATTGTATGGGACTCGTTCAAGGCTTGTTTTAGGGGTGAAGTCTTGAGCTATGGTATTTCTTATCAAAAGAAACTTAAACTAGAAATGCGAGACCTTGATTTCGCTCTTAGAGTAGAGGAGGAGAAGTTGATTCAAGGGATAATAGATCGGGGGAATATTTCGGATCTTGAAGCTGCAGTCACTAGGTGTTGTGCGAAAATTACTGGGGTCTGGAACACTGAGACTGCGAGGAAATACTTGGCATATAAAAAGCAATGTCCCGAGTATGGAGAAGCAACAGGGAGGTGCCATGCGCTAAGGCTGCGTATGCAGGAAACCTTGCGACGTATTGAGGGTCTAATAGATTCTTCAGGAGAATTGTGTCAGGAATCAGAGAAGATTTTAGCTATTTTTCATCAGTACTACACAGAGCTCTATACACAGCAAAGGCGGGATGAGGGAGTTGATTTAGCAATACCCGGGGGGATTTTTAAACAATTAGATCCTAGTGAGATAGATTTTTTGGATAGCCCACTTATGACGGAAGAATTAGAAATTGCTGTGAAAAGTCTAGCATTAGGGAAGGCGGCGGGTCCTGACCACATCCCAGGTGAGATTTATAAGCTTTTTTTCGGTCAGTTGAAGCACACAATGCTTGAAACATTTAAGTCTGCGCAAGCAGGGGTGGCGCCTAAATCATGGGATGAAGCCACCATAGTGGTTTTTAATAAGAAGGGTAAGCCTCCAGAGCTGTCCGGTTCATACCGTCTGATTTCTTTACTTAATTGTGATAGGAAAATGTACTCAAAAATCTTGGCTAATCGCATCTAACAAGTTATAACCTCATTATTTTCAGTAAACCAACATGGATTTATTCCTGATATGGGTACCGTCACTCATAATAATAAAGTCATCACTCTTTTTGATAATTGAAGTTGAGAAAAGGAAACTTGGGTTAATTTTATTAGACACTGAGAAAGCGTTTGATCGCGTGGAGTGGCATTATCTTTGGAAAGTGATGAACCGGGCAGGCATTGTGAACAGTTTTATGACGGCAATACAGGTGCTTTATGCTTCTCCAGTCGCTAGAATCACTGTCATGGGTATGAGATCTGAGATAGTTAAAATAGGAACTAGGCAAGGATGCCCCTGCTCCCCTTTACTTTTTGCGTTATACATGTTTATGTTTATGTTTATGTTTATGTTTATTAAATTTGTATTGCGCACAAATACCCGAAGGTGTCTTGGCGCAGAAGATTATACATTGACTGAAATGACTAAAGGGAAATTATTGATCAAATAACCATGTCTTAAGCTGTCTTCTGAAAATCAAAAGAGATGGACTGTTTTTGATGTAGAGAGGGAGCGTGTTCCATAGCCTCGCCGTGGCTACCAAGAAACGTCTGTCCCCCCAGGCAACTGTTCTGGTGCGAGGTAGGGGAAGGAGGAAGCTGGATGCCGAACGGAGAAACCTACTGGGGGTGTAAATCCTGAAGGCATTTATTAGGAATTGAGGACCTACATTATGAATAGCCTTATATGCCATACAGAGGGCCTTGAATTTTATGCGGCTTCTGACTCTAAGCCAGTGCAGTCGACGTATGGCCGCCGAAATAGATTGATATTTGGGAATGGACAGAAGAGCCCTAGCTGCCGCATTTTGGACGGCTTGCAATTTATCCACCACCTGTTGTTGAGCATTTAGCAGGAGGGCATTGCAATAGTCCAACTTAGAAAAAATTAAGGTGGATATCAGTGTTTTTCCTGCAGCTGGAGGTAAGTAGGGAAGTAATTTTTTAATTTTTCTGAGGGTGAAAAAAGCAGCTGAAGTCACCGTGTTATCATGATGGATAAATGTTAACTTGGTGTCGAATAGGCCCCCCAGGTTCCTGACCTTGGCAACCGGTGCTGGTGGGGGGCCAAAGTCAGTAGGCCACCAGGTGTCAGACCAAGCAGGGGACAGGTTGCCAAAGGTCATCACCTCAGTCTTATCCGAATTTAGTTTTAGGCAGTTCATCAGCATCCAGGAGCCTATGGCTAGCATAGCCTCCTGGAATCTTGATGCAACTGCCTGGCCATTCTTATGGACTGCCAACACCAATTGGGTGTCATCTGCGTAGGTAGTCAGATTTAACCCGTAGGTTTTTATGACCCTCGCCAAGTCCGACACATAGATGTTAAATAGTGTCGGACTTAGCGAGGATCCCTGGGGCACTCCACAAGGTAGTGTAGATGTGGGCGAGTAAAAACTACCAAGTTTCACAGATTGAGAGCGATTTGACAGAAAAGAAGCAATGAGGTCTCTGGCTAGATCGTTGACCCCCAGAGTTGAGACACGGTCGATCAAGGTGGAGTGATCGACCGTGTCAAAGGCGGCGGAGAGATCGAGCAATATGAGTGCAGCCGCCCCATTATGATCTAAAATAGTTCTGATCTCATCAGTCGCCTTTATCAGTGCTGTTTCTGTCCCATGGCCCCTTCTGAATCCAAATTGCGTATCATCCAGCAAGTGGTGCTGATCAATAAAGTCTGAAAGTTGGCGGTTCATGAGTGATTCAACAATTTTTGCTGGGAAAGGGAGGCAAGCTATAGGTCTGTAGCTCGCTAGTTCTGCCGGATCCAGTGACTTTTTTTTAACAAAGGTTTAACTATTGTTTTCTTCCAGATCTGAGGGTACTCACCCGTAAAGAACATAGAGTTAAAAATCTCAGTGAGCGGGGGTGTAATAAGTCCACTGAGTAAATACCGATGGAGGGCACGGGTCAAGCGGGGAGCCCGAGGTAGTGGTTGCTATGTATTTAATGATGGTCTCTGGAAAAACACGATGAAACACAGAAAGGGTAGGACCCGTATCCGGAGTCGAAGAAAATGAAGGGTCAGAGCCTGTGGGACCAGTTAATGAGGAAAAAGTCGCATAAATGTTGGTAACTTTATTGGTAAAGTACTCGGATAGGGAGTTACAGAGGTCTTGGGATGGTTCAGTTGCAGAGACAGAGGGAGGAGTAGATAAGGTGTTTACTATTTGGAACAGTTTTCTAGAGCGATTTTGTGCGAGCTCTATCTGAGATAGATAGTAGTCCCTTTTATGTGAGATTATGGCACGCTTGTATATGGCTATAGCAGCTTTATAGCTCTGTTTGTCATGAGAATTATAGTGTTTTCGCCAATGTCTCTCAAGATTCCTACAATGCTGTCTCTGCAATCTAAGTTCCTCTGAGAACCATGCAGCCGATCTGGTAGAACGATTAGGAGAAATTCTCTTAGTGGAGACTGACTGTTTAAGTGCGTCCAAGAGCCAATCATGGTATTTAATAGACGCCTGATTAGGGTCAGCCGGAGTCACAAAAGGAGGGGAGACAAGAACTTGGGTAAGCAGGGGAACATCAAGGTTTTTCCAATCACGGATACTCTGCACAGCTTGTTATTTAGATTGTGCAGGATTGGGATTATGTGCTTTAATGTTAAAGATGACAGCATCATGGTCTGACCAAGTCAGAGGTAACACCCTGGTGAATGATATAGAGACGTTATTGGTAAACAACCCGTCCAAAGTGTGGCCAGCCTGATGGGTCGGGACCGTGACTAGTTGTTGTAGGCCTAGTGCTTCCAGATCAGATATAAATCCTTCTATTGAAATGTTATCTAATAGTCAGTTAATAAGACCTTTTTTTGCTCAGGATACTCCTCACTCAGTATTCGCGTATGCAGATGACATAGCTGTGACGTCTGCTGAACCGGCTATGGCCCTCTTAGAGATTGAGCGGTTGGCATTTGAGTTTGGCCAGGTTTCTGGTTATAAACTCAATGTCTCAAAAACACAAGTTTTATGCACTGATAATATTTTAATACAAGACACTAGATTAGTTTCTGAAGTCACTTATTTGGGCATCAAAATTAAAACATCAATGAAAGATTTAGTAGAAGTAAACTGGTCGTCTCTATTACAGAACATAAGACAATCTTTTGACAGATGGGGACGTCTTCACTTTACTATAATTGGTAGAGGGACTATTATAAAAATTATTTGTCATCATCATCATCAAAGCTTTATTTCGATATAAATATATCATAAAAGCATTTTACAAATTATGTAAAAAAAGCACAATTTAAAATGATTACGCGGAGAAGTCAAGTTAGAAAATTTTAAAAAACATCTCTCAAAGGATGCAAATTACTTTACAAAACAGTAGAATACCTATTCTAAATTTTGGACAATTAGTAAACTACATACCACAACCTGAGAAGTTCATTTGACATAATATGCTATATTTATTCAGATCCATTCTCTTGGAGATACCACTAAGTCACTTGCAACAGTTGCAGTCTCTATGCTCTAAATTTCTTTGGGCTCCTGGCAAACCGCGGCGGGCTATGAGATTGATGACACTTCCAATTAAAAGATCTGGTTGGGCCATACCAGATTTTATTCTTTAATATTATGTTTGTTTTTTGAAGAGAATGCGTAGAATATTGACTGGAGAGCAAATTGGCAATGTAGCTGAAGCACCATCTATATTTCAGTTAATTTTAGGGACCGGAGCTAGCAGATGTTTATTTAAAGAGCTTGAAGGCAATTACTACAAAAGGACCAGGTTCAAAGTTTTGGAAGCAGCATTCAAAGTGTGTAGAAGATTACGTAAAATATTTGTCCTGGAGGGACTAACTTATTATACTCCAACGAATGCTATTAAATTGCTCCCTTCTATATTTGGGGATAGGGAAGCCAGTGGCTGGCAGTGTAAGGGCGTTGTGCAAATTGGAGATTTTTATGAGGCTGGGGATTGATTCAGCTCTATGAACATCTTGCGAGGCAATATGATTCACCTAACTCCCAAATTTTTTAAATATCTCCAAATTTGTGACTTCCTTAGGCAAAAGCATATGGCCCTTACACCTAATGGTTTGGTAGAGGCAGTTCGACGGCAAGAGAAAATTGGGTGATTATATAAAATATTATTATCAACCAGACCAGATGATATTGAGAAACATAATATATAGTGGCAGTCACTGTTGGGGGAACACGATCTTTCAATAGAAAATGCCATTATTACCTCTGGGGAAGTTCTTCTTTCAGCAAACTTAAAAGCACAGTTTTTAAAAACAGAATTTAATGTGTATTACACCCCGGATCGCATGCTTAAGTGGGGAGGCCGATACGATGGCAAATGCTTTCGATGTGGAAGTGATAAGGCAGACAGACTTCATATATTTTATAATTGCATTAAATTGTATCATTTTCTCCATGGTATTGAACATTTTGTGTCAGAAATGTTACGGACTACGCTTAGGATTTCTCCGGCTCTTATGCTATTGGGGGTTGGTTAAGCTGTTGAAAAGAGGACTCCCTTGTATAAACATAGTTATATTTTATTTGTTGCAATGACTGCTGCACGGTTATGTATCACTTCAGATTGGTTGCAACCGGAGCCTCCATCATTTGAATTCTGGTGGGACAAATTGTATAATGTGTTTAATTTGGAATGGAGTCTGTATTCTGTAAAGGAAGTAAGAAAGCGTAAAATGGGTATGTATATCTGGGGCTCCTAAATGATCATATGGAGATATGACGTGTGATGTATTTTTATCATTTATAAGGGCTTCATTATATGGATTTTGTTCTCTCTCTTATATTGCAACTGTGGAATAATAAAATAAATACACAAATAAATAAATACATAAATAATGGGTCGACCCCTCTTTCTCTGGACTCATTGACCTGTTTGGCTGGCTATACCCCAAATAAAACACGTGTAGCAAACTTATTTCAGAGAAAGAACATTCCCCCACCAGGCTGCCCCTATGTTTTGATTTTATCCAACTTACTTAAGTTATCCAGCTCTGCGTCTACAGAATTCTTCATGAACAAAGTGACCCACTGGTTACATAAACAAACCAACAAATGTCTGCGGGAGTTCAGTGACATCCTTTTTGCTCCCAGGGTCGACTGGGTAGGAGCAGGGCCCAAAGAGCTGGAGAGTGATTGTATCATTGGTAAGTTTAGAAACCCACGTTTGATGGTGACTTGTTGCAGATTTTTAATGGCAAATTAACCAGCCTGGGAGGCATTGAAGTCTTTCCTTTGTTTTTGGTTATACAGGGCCCTAGGAGAGTTGGAGCAAACATCCACTGCAAATACAGCAAGTACTATGGATCCCGTTAGAGGGGAGTTCACATTTATTAACCAGTGATAGATATCCGGTTCTTTCATGTTTACAGGAGTAGGATTGACTTTCAGCAGAGGAGACTGGTCATGCAGTTAGGGAATCACCAACAATAACTCTGAAGACAGAATCTAGCAAACCAAATGGCCCAGCCTATGTAATCCCTCTCAAACACACTATTTCTCAAATCTGCTCATTGAGTAAGAAGCCTGTTGTGCCAGTAAGTCCAAATAGGGCTCAGAGAGCTCAGGATTCTAAGTTGGAACATCGAAGGGCTTGCTTGGAAATTTGAAGATAATAGTTGGCTAGAATATTTAGAGCGCGCGACACGGCGGACAAGATGGCCGCCCCTCCTTGAGCTCCGCGATTTCGTCGGCGCTGCATTTACGGAGGTCCCGCTTTCAGACAGCGTTTCAGTTCGGAAACGGCAGAATTCGATGTCGGAACTGCCCCCCACCAAATGGGTATGTTCCTGACTGGTGTCCGAATTATGCATAAATGTCGGCTCCTCAGTTCTGGCCGCCATTTTCTTTTTTTTTTCTTTTTTCGTTTTTCCTCAACTATTCTTCCACTGCTTTTTCAGCTGCCTGTGACTTTTTCATGAACTGTACTTTATTGTTCCAGGAGGCACTTGTCTTTCTCTGAGGCGTCTTGTGGTCTTCTGGCACTATTTTTGGCGCTTGCTCATGCCTTTGATTTAACATTGTGCCCGCCTGCCTGGTGCTCCACTACTTCAGCTCTGTGCGCTATTCTCTGCCACGAAGATACATTGTTCATTATTGGGGGTGTTCCTGTCTCCATTTCTGCAGTTCACCTTTTATTCCCCCCACTGCCTGGTAGGCTGCTTCGCTCTTTACCCCACGCTGCTCTTTCGCCTCAGTCACCATGCAGCAGGCACACAACACTAAAGCCTCCACCGCAGCTTCTTCGACACGCAAGGATCCTACAACAACAGGCAAGCGTCTTAAGGCGGATGAATGAATGAATGAATGAAAATTGCACTTGTATAGCGCTAGACTACCCGGAGGCCTCGCAGCGCTAGTGACTGAGTACTCAACACGAGCTCGGGCAGTTCAGCAGATTTTACCATACAAGTGCGTTTTCAGAGTTTTCCTGAAGGACATGTGGTTACTGTTACCTCGGAGAGATAAAGGGAGGGTGTTCCAGAGCTTAGCCGCAGTATGGGAGAAGGAGCGGCCTCCCCAGCGGACTTTCCTGACTCTGGTGGGAGTGGCCAGCTGGAGGGTACAGGAACGAAGGGAACGGGGCGGGACATAGGGTGTAGCCAAAGGATGAAGAATTGCGGGACCTGTGCGATGAAAAACTTTGTGTAGAATGCACATGGCCTTGAATTGTACTCTTGCCGCTACAGGGAGCCAGTGGAGCTCCTTAAGGGCATTCCTCGCTGACTGCCAGCGGGGGAGGTTATAGAGTAAACAGGCCGCACTGTTTTGTGTAACTTGGAGCTTCTGGGTGACGGAAATCGGAGCTCCCATATAGAGAGCATTCCCATAGTCCAGGCGGGAGAGTATGAGGGCCTGGACCAGAACCCTCCTTGCCTGGAATGGGAGCAAAGGGAGCACTTTCCGCAACATCCTCATAATCCCAAAGCAGGTGGCGGGGGTCTTAGTCGCTTGGGCCGAGAAGTCTAAAGCTTTGTCGAGCCAGATCCCGAGGCTCTTTATTTGGGACTTAGGAGCGGGAGGCGGGCCCAAACATGGTGGCCAGATGGATGCAAGGGCAGAGGGAGAAGGGTTGCCCAAGAGAATGATGTCTGTCTTCTCCCCATTAAGTTTTAGACAGGAAGATTGCATCCAACTAGCAACAGCCTCTAGACAGGGACCTAAGGTGTGGGACGATCCCTCAGAGTGGTCTAAGGAGACCACCAATTGGGTATCGTCCGCGTAGGTGACGATATGCACACCGAAGGGATGGACTATCCTGTCTAGGGGTTCCATGTAGGCATTAAAGAGGGTGGAGCTCAGGGAGGAGCCCTGAGGGACCCCACACCTGAGTGGCTGTTTGGGAGACACCGTCTCACCCTCAAAGACCTGGAAAAAGCGGTCAGCCAGGAAGGATGTCAGCCATTCCAGGGCCGCGCCTGACACGCCCATGTCCGCCAGTCGTTGTAATAGCGTGACATGGTTAACCGTGTCGAACGCGGCGCTGAGATCTAATAAAATAATGGCGACTTTTCCACCCCGGTCCAACACGGCTCTCGCCTCCTCCGTTACCGCTAAGAGGGCGGTTTCAGTCCCATGTAGAGGGCGAAACCCTGTCTGAGAGGCACGCAACAGGCTATTGGACTCTAAGTAGTCCACCAAGATGTTATTTACGTGCCTCTCGAGCAGTTTGCTCAGCCAGGGGAGTAAGGAGATGGGACGATAATTTGCCAAGTTGTTCTGGTCAAGATTGGGCTTCTTCAATAGGGCCCTCACCATCGCACACTTCCATGGAAGTGGTACGGATTTGGAGGTGATGGATGTATTGAGAACGTCCAATATGACCGGGCGATCCCCCGTCCCCTTCTAAATCTCCGTCTCCAGTTACCCTTGAAGACCTTATGGATGAGCTTCGTCTAATTCGTCCCTTTATTGCGGATACTACTACTACTTTGCAGAGGTTAGACGACAAATGGTCCAGCCTAGATCAAAGGGTCACCAATGTTGAACAAACAATCAGTGACGCTCAGGATGTCGTCGCTAAGGTGGATCTCCTCACCAAAGAAGTTCAAGTCCTCAAGAAATCGACCGAGGATTTGGAAAATAGGAATAGACGCAATAACCTGCGTATTTACGGCGTTCCGGAGAATTCAGAGGGGTCCGACATCATCCTCTTTTTGAAGTCACAACTCCTACCAATAGTTGGTTTGCCTAAACATGTTGACTTGAATATTCAAAGGGCACATCGTCTTGGACCAAAAAATTCCTCTTCTTCTTCAAAACCTAGAGGCATTATTGCTTATTTCCTTCTTTATTCTGACCTCATGTCTGTTTTGCATTCAGCCAAGCAACACAAGCAACTACTTTGGTCAGGACATAAACTTTTTTTCTCTCAGGATGTCTCCAAACAGACTGCGATGCGTCGAAAGGAATTTCTGGATATGCGGCCTACACTACGCTCCATGAATGCTAGATACGGACTTATTCATCCCTGTTTCTTCAAGGTCACATACAAAGAAAGGTCTTATAGCTTCGAGGACCCGGCAGATCTCCGCAGATTCATCCACTCTCGCAGAGAAGACTCCATGGAACAAGGCTTCCCTTGATTTCTTCATGTCTTCCTCTCTGTGCTTCGCATATCGTTCATTATGGTGTTGGGTTGTTTTTTCTTTTTTGTGTTTTATTTTGTATGGTCTAATTGTTTTTTTGTCTTCCGTTGTCTTCTAGGTTCGACGTCATATGTTCTGGTTGTTTGCCCCCTCATCGTACAGTCCTGTCTTTGTCTCCAATATTCCAATTCGCTGTTGTTCTTGCCTAACTGTTCGGTAAGTCTTCTCCATTTGTTTATATTGTCGTGCTCGGTCTTGGGTTCTATTCCTTTATTCCTTGTTCTTATTTTTGTCTTTCTCTTTTATGTTCCTCGGATCGGGCTCTTTGACATTTTCCCTTCTGTGCGGTCGTCTTTCCCTGCTGCTCCCGCTCTCACTTTATTGTCTCTTTTCTCCGTTACTTGTTCTGTATGGCTGGAACCTTTTTGGTTTCCCTTGCCATCCTTCTTCTTTATGTCTTTTTTTGGGTAGCGTTTTGCACCCACTTCCTTTTTCCTTTTATCCTCTCCTTTCCCTTTCTTTTCCTTTTTGGTATCCTTCTCCTTTTTGGTCTCTCTCAGCATCCTTTACTTCACTCATCTTTCCTTTATTATTCTTTTTTCCTCTTCTCAGACGCATTGGTGCTTTTTTTTCTACTCTATCTACCTTAATCTCCCTCTTTTTTCCTCTTCCTTTTGGCACCACGTTATTACTCACTTCTTCTCTTTCTCCTCCATTTATATTCCTTCACTTCTCCTTATTTCATCTCCCTATGATGGCTTCCCTCCTATTTCTTTTGCTCTTTTTACTTGGGGTTCTTTACTACCTCCACTGTTCCTCTTCTTACTATATCTGGCTTGTTTTTACCTCTCCTTGCCACTCTTTCTATATATTTTCCCTTTTTACCTGTCTTTCTCTCTCTTTTTACTTTTCCCTTAATCTCCTCATATGAAAGGTTTCCGACTCATTTCTTGGAATGTTAAGGGTCTTCGTAACCCTATCAAGAAGCAACGTGTTTTATCTCATCTTGCTCGTTTAAAATGTCAAATTGCCTTTTTACAAGAAACACACCTTTCTACTCAAGAGTTATCGATGTTACGCAGACAATGGGTTGGGGATGTTTTTTGCTCTCCTGCTATTAATCACAAAAATGGTGTTGTTATTTTATTTCATAAAGCGCTGTCTGTTCAAATTTTAAATGAAACTATTGACTCTAATGGCAGGTGGCTGTTCCTTGACTGCATTGTTAATGACATTCATCTCTCTCTCTGTAATGTCTATGGTCCGAATGGTATTGATTCTTCCTTTTGGAATGATTTCTCCTCCCTCCTCTCTTCTAACGCAAATGATGATCTGATTGTTGGGGGTGATTGTAACCAATTGACGGACCCTTTTTTGGACCGCAAATCTCAAGCTCGCTACATTCCCAATAAAATGCAAAAGTCCTTCCACAAAGCTATCTCCTCCAGAGGCCTCATAGACTCATGGAGGTTGTCCCATCCTGACTCTCTAGAATTTTCCTTTTTTTCTCCTGTGCATAATTCCCTCTCCCGTAATGATTATATTTTTCTCTCCCACCATGCTTTCCAATTTATGACCAAATCAGAAATAGGCTCTATCCTTATCTCAGATCATGCTCCAGTTATTTTAGATATGGACTATCCCTCTCCCACGCCTCAGACCCGCAGATGGCGCTTTAACAACTCCCTTTTACTTGACCCTGTTTTTATTGAACACTTTACTCATTTCATGGATGATTTTTTCACTACTAACTTACACTCCACCTCTGACTTTCATTTTCTTTGGGATGCTTTCAAGGCCACTGCTCGGGGTTGGATTATTGACTTTGTTTCCCGTAAAAAAAAGAAAGCGCTATCCCAAGCTTCCTCATATTTAAAACGCATTAAAGAACTAGAGCATCTTTACTATACTTCTAACTCTCCTGATTCCCTTTCCTCCCTCATTTCCGCTAAACTGCAATTTAATAAACATTCTTGGGAATCGGCCTCCAATCACCTTCTTCAATTTAATGCAAAGGTATATGGTGGTCGCAATAAAGCTGGTAGGGCTTTGGCAAATTATCTCATAATTAAAAAACAGAAATCGAAAATAGTCTCGGTTAAAGATTCACACGGATTGCTTCAGTCTTCTGATGCTAACATTCTGGATTGCTTTGTTAAATTGTATTCCTCTCTTTATACTCCTGAGTCTTCTCCCTCTGCAGAGCAATTAGACTCTTTCTTTACCTCTGTCCCCAAATCTCCCAATGCTTTGTTGGATTTTTCTTCTCTCGATGTCCCTATTTCAGAAAAGGAAATTCTTGCTGCTCTCTCTCTTCTCCCCAAAGATAAGACACCTGGCCCCGATGGCTTTACAGTTCGTTTCTTTCTCCACTTTAAATCTATCTTGATTCCTCATTTTCTTCAGTTAATTAATCACTTTCTCTCCTCTGGTGAATCTAAAGGTTCTTTTTCGCAGGCTATGCTAGTTCTTCTCCCCAAGAAAGATAAAGACCCTTCCCAATGTAAAAATTATCGACCCATCTCCCTCATTAATACTGATTGTAAATTGTACGCGAAAATTCTGGCCCTGCGGGTTAATTCTATTGTCCCCAATTTGGTTAACATTCATCAATCCGGCTTTGTTAAGGGAAGATCCATTACAGACAATTCTAGAACCCTTCTGAATATTATTCATCTTTCTGCTAAAATGGATGTTCCCTTGGCTGCCATTACTCTGGACGCCGAGAAGGCATTTGACCGTGTCAACTGGGACTTTATGTTTGGCGCCCTTCGCTGGCACGGTTTCAGTCCCACTTTTCTTAAATTAGTTAAGTTGCTTTATTCTGCCCCTTCTACTTCTATATGGATTAATGGTATGCAATCTGACTACTTTCCCCTTCATAGAGGTACCAGACAAGGCTGTCCACTTTCCCCCCTTCTCTTTGTTTTGGCACTCGAACCTTTCCTTGAAAAAATTAGACAATCCCCTTCCTATTCTGGCTTTCTCTATAAAGATGTTGAGATTAAGTTTACTGCTTATGCAGATTATATTTTGCTTTACATTTCCAACCCTGTTGTTGCCCTTCCTGCCTTTTTCTCTTTATTACATGATTATTCCTCTGTTTCTGATACAAATTAAATATTGATAAAACTGAAGTCCTTCCCCTTAATAAATTTTGTCTTCCTCACATGTTTCAGGGTTCTGGTTTCCAATGGAACTCTGGTTCTATCAAATGTCTTGGCGTTCTATATGCTAACACTATTAGAGAAACTATCAAAATTAATCACTCCGATATCCTTAACCAGCTCTCTTCCCTTTTATAACGTTGGTCCCCTCTTTTTCTTTCTTGGTGGGGTCGTCTCTCTACTATTAAAATGATGCTCCTTCCTATTGTGAACTTCTGTCTCTCCATGCTTCCTATTTCTCTACCCCATTTCTTTTTTAAGTCTATCAATAGTCTTTTTTCCAAATTCCTGTGGAATAAGTGTAAGGCCAGAGTCTCTCTCCTCCGTCTTCAACAACCCAAACATCTTGCTGGTGTCAACTTCCCCAACATCTCACGCTTTCATTCTGCTTTTACTCTCAAGCAAATTTGGCCTTTCTTCTTGAAACCTCGTCTCCCCCTACTACAGCTTGGAGCTCTCTGGAATTGGCTCAACTTCACCCCTTTACCTTCCTCATTGCCTCCAATCTCACACAACCACCTCCTAAGCTACTTTCTCCTATTTTTAAACACTCCAAAGCTTTAACACTCGCCCTTTTTCGTTCATTCTCTGCACCATCTATTCTTCATGTGAATACCCCACTTTGGTATAATAAGTCTCTTAAATTACGCAATCGCGCGCTCTTTTGGAAGGAATGGATTGATAAAGGAATTCTCACTTACCAACATCTTCTTTCTGACAATTCCTTATTAACCTTTCCAGCACTTCGCGATACTTTTGGTATCTCTAACAAATTCTGTACTCGCTTTCATGAACTTCTGCCCAAACTATCCACTATTGTTCTACACAATATCCCTTCGTCCTCTTCACCTCCCCTCCTTGCCTCTCCACCTAACTTTCAGGTTCCTCTTAAGGCCTCTGCTATTTACAAATTACTCTCTCCCTCACTTACTGATAGGCCTAAAACTAATCTTGAACTTATCTGGGAATCGGACCTCAATCAAACTTTCCCCTCACTTACTTGGGATTCTATTTGGTCCAAACTTCACTCCACCTCTCGTTCCGCTAGTACCACACAAACCCTTTATTTTTTCTACAATAGATTATTCTATACTCCCTGTGATTTGTTTAAATTTAAATTGTTCGATACCAAGAAGTGTTGGTCCTGTTCATGCACTCCTGGTGACTTTGTTCACATGTTTTTCCTCTGTCCCAAGGTCCAACGCATGTGGTCCCATATTTGGACTACAATTAATAAGATTTTATCTACTAATGTTCCCTTTTTTATTTCTTATGTATTCCTGGGTGGTTTGGCCCCAGTTTGGGATGTCCCACTCCATACTCGTAAGTTTATTGATCTTTGTATTGCTATTGCTTTTCAAATTATAACAACTAATTGGAAAGACACTACAAACGTGGTTTATAATGCTTGGTGGAATTTGCTCTGCCATCATCATAGACTAGATCGTGCATGTGCTTCTTCTATTCCATTGTTGATAAAACGTGATTTACTCTGGTCCCCTTTAACAGATTTTATATCTAAAAGTGCCTCTTGATCATATGTTATTGTTATATTTATTATTACTGTTATTATTATTACTGTGAACTTCTCCATATTTCATGCCTCTTTACTTCTCTTATCATAACTTTTTCTATTGCTGTTCCCCTTCTATTCCCTCCTTTTTCTCTTTCTTCCCTCTTTCTTTCTCTCTTTCCTCCCCACAAAATGAAAAGTCATAAAAGCATTTTTTCCTTTGTATAGCGCTTTCCCCTTTTTGGGGGTCTTTCTTGTTTCTTGGCACGTTATTCTCCACAATTATTTTATTCCTACTGCTCTTAATTTGTGCTATTGTACTGATGTTTTACATTGTTGCTTCAACTTAATAAAGCTTTTCAAACTTTAAAAAAAAAAGAATATGTTCTTTTTCAAGAAACATGTGTGCAGGTGATGTATGTTTTACCACAACAGCAATCCCTTCACTATCAGGGCGAGTGTGGGCATGACTGACCGCTTGATGTAAAACAACACTGGGGATTTCCGGAAAAGTATTATCACCAATCCTGCCTTATTTCAAGCTTTTCAGTTGATATGGAAAGACAAATTTAAATTCTATGTTATTAATTTTCATACTGTCAACTTTTCTGTAAGCACTAATCCTAACTTTGTTCAGCTTTCAATTTTATAGATAACCACACTTAATCGTCTTCCCCAGAAATCAAGCACTTTAACTTGGTCTTAACATTGGAATTTATTGCTAGGTTAAGTAGTCAGTGTAAAATTCCAAATCTCTTTGAGGGGGATGAAAGAGACCCACCATCACAGGGGATGGATAAATATGGATTTTGCTGCTCCCTTATGTATATGAATATAACCTTTGCAGCACTATTGAGTCTCTGGCCACCTCCTCATGTAGTATCCCTACCTATTACTCTATAAGGAGCCTGTCGGTAATAGATCATATCCTTGTCCCTAGACATCTTTTGGATCGATTGGTGGTGGGTTAGGTAAAATATAGTGTTCATAGTGATCACAACCCTCTAGTATTCACCATGGGTGTTCCAGATGTGAAAAAGAATCATAGGCTAGAGTGAAGAGGAGCTGACAACCCAATGATTGTGCACAGGTTCTGCCCTGACTACCTGCCACTGGTATGTATGTCTATCAAATGAGAAAACCCATTCTCTGACAGTTGATGACTTTGAAAAGTTAGGGCTACTAATCAAAAATTATTAATAGGGGGGGGAGGTTGGTGAACTTTGCTTCGCATGGCGGAGTTCACAGAGTTTTAGCCCCTCTGCGCTCCACTTGGAGCACAGAGTTGTGCAACAAATCCACTAATTCTTCTGCCTGGTGGAGTTTATGGCATACCCAATAAAAAACAAAGGAGGTGAGAGCCTAATCAAAGCTAACTTGTACTTGCTGAACCAATCATATACGAACTACAGTTTCAAAGCATGATGATTGGTTCAGCAAGTACAAGTTAGCTTTGATCATAGTCTCACACTTGCATTCCTGGCAGTATCATTATATGGAGAATTATGGGAATTGCAGTCTACCGCTACCATCTCCTATGACGGTAGGCGCAGGCAGTGTGATGGGAGGCCTGAGCTCTGGCTGCCTCCCACTTCCCTGTCACTAGCCTGCCTTGCTCTCCCGGAACATACATGGATCAGTGTCACAGGAGCCTCTCATCCTCGGATGAGTGAGTGTGCGGGCTCTTACAACAAGGGCAACCTACACATAGAGCCCTGGGTACCTGCAAACTCTGCACTCTTCCCCTGGCCCCCACTTGCACAACTTCCAGCCATCCCCAAGGGTCCCGGTCTGGACCGATTCACCTCCCCCAGTACTGCCCCATCTGAGCCGGGATGCCTGGATGGAGGTGAAATCTCATTGCAATGTGCCCACAGCAGATTCAAGATGAAGGTCTGGCTGGGGCACCAGTCTCTAAAGAGCAGAAATGTGTCTGAAATGGCTCCGTCTGTTGATTGAAAGGGTCCGGTGCTTCACCTATAGTAGTATTGTTTTCAAGAGCCTCCACTTCTCCGAGGGCCTCCTCTCCACATAGCAGAGCTTTGATAATTAGAGCTTCATTACTGTTTTTGTGATTGATGCCTATACTGCAGACTGTTACACCTGTGTCTATACTGCTGTTGATTGTTGCATTTGTGTCTGTACTACAGCATGATACCTGGTACGTGTTTGCACAACCTAGAGGGGTGTTACACGTGTTGTCAATGTTAAAGAAACGTGTGCAGCAGCTACCCTTTCTGCAGGTGTTCTGCATTGATGAAGAGCGGTAACACCATGTTCAATACGCAGATATCAAAATAATTATCTTTGTCTACGTTTCTTTCTAGATGTTCGCTGCAAGAGGTAAATGCATGCTCTGACCATCTGACTAGGTTTAGATGCAGGGTAGTTCACTATCCAAAACACTGCCATGCTAAGCTGTCTCTAATGATAATACTACTTACTTCACCTTTCGAATACATGACCTTCCAGACACACCTCACAGGGTGAGTGGGAAAGCATTGTGCATGCTCGCTGTGAATGCACCAATCACCCTAACGCAAAAATACCTGCAAATATGCGGAGCAATCACAGAGATATAGAGCAAGCAGCCAATCCACAAATTTCACAAGCAAATCACCAAAGCAGGGCTGTGCATTATATCTGCTTGCTCCCTTAAATTGCTGCAACAGACTGCTCGGCCGGTGAGCAGAATTTCTCTCCGCGGAGTCTCCCAGAGTTTTTAAGTGACTACATGGAATTCCGTGGAGTTCTCCTCTCACTCCTAACTATTTAACAAATTCAGTCAGGATCAGGAATGAAGGACCTCAGCCCTGCTGTGCATGGGAATGTAGGTTAACTTGTATCTGCTTACATTATGCTCTTCAAACTGTCCCTAGAGAATGTGCTGAATAGCCAGCTGCAGGAAGGGCTACAAACTAATCTTGACGAAAAAGAAAGTGGATTATCAGTACCATGTATGGGATAATTTAGTTACTGCATGTAAAGTTAAATATGCCAGTTTATACTGGCACACAGCATATAAAAGTAACTTGTCAACTGACCAAAACTCATCATTGGACACCAGTATAATTCCTGATAAATGGGTAGATCATTTCTCCTCTGAATATAGTTCAGGGGATTCAAGCAAGAAGGGCGCAAATCAATATTGTCTGGAATTTATTGAGGCAATCAATGGTAGCTCCTCATATAAAGCTTTTGTACCTGATGGAGCCCTGATGAATCTATACAAGTCAAATCTGGAACTATGGGCTCCTCTCATGATGAATTTTATTATTATTTTTTTAATTTTAAATTTTTTTATTTTAGGAGTTTTCTATAGCACTGGCCAGACCCGAAGGTATCGGAGCGCTTTACAACAGTCGCCATGCGAGAGTCATACAATCTATCCAAAAAGAAAATATATATATTAGCTCAAGGCGCTTTGAAAGTCTCAACGCAATGTACCACATTGATGAATGGAGGTAAAGTAGTGTTCAAGTTGTGTGCCTGTTGACTTGCACTGAGCCTCCTATGGGGCAGGTGATAATGGGCATCTCCCCTCGTGGACGGGAGGAGGAAGAAGACTTAATGACCCAATAGCAGAGAGCAGCAAAGTGCTGGCTTGTGAGCTCAATGGCAGCTATCGGTTTGGGAGAGAGCGATTGAGGAAGAGGTCTTTGAGCTGTCTCTTGAATTTTACAAAAGGAGGTGATAGTCCTGATATGGACTGGAATGGATTTCCTGATTTTTGGTGCATTTCTAGCGAAGGACCGTGCTGTGGTTTTTTGTTTGCACGTTTTCATAGGGTTGAGGAGTAAAGTGTTGGTGCTCCTGAGGTTCCTTGTCTGGCCGGCTCTTCTGAGTTTGGAGGCCAGGTATTCAGGCTTCCCAGTGTGCAGGGCTTTGTGTGTAAGGCTGGCAGTTCTGAAGCTGGCTTTCATTTTGACCGGGAGCCCTTTTAGTTCACTAAGTGCGGGTGAGATGTGATCGTAAATTTTAACTACCGTGACCATACTAGCTGCTGCGTTAAGAGTTGTTCTGAGGGGAGCTGAGTGGGATTTTGCTTTATCTGTGAGGATTGCATTCCCTTAATCGAGTCTAGGCAGCACCAGTGATTGAGTCACTTGTTTGAGGTCCTTGGGCGGAATGAAGGGTTTTATTTTGTTGAGTAGTTTCATGTTGATGAAGGTGCTTTTTGCGGAGTTCTTGATGTGTTTTGCCATGTCTAGTTTTGGGTCTAGGGTGATTCCCAGTGATTTTACAGAGTCAGCCACGATGAGATTGCCGTTGAGAGCATCAATAGTTTTTAGTAATTCTAAGATTTGGGGGTTCCCTTCTTTGTTGGAAATGAGGAAGATTTCTGTTTTGTTTTGGTTGAGTTTTAGATGATTTATTGTTAGCCTTTGTTGGACTTCCCTTAGAGTGTTGTTGAGTCTCTGAATGTCGTCCATGGAGGAGGTTTCGAGGTAAATCTGGGTGTCGTCTGCATAGAGGTGAAAGGGGATGTTAGCTTTTTTGAGAATGTTAGTGAGGGTTTCCATGTAGATGTTGAAAAGTTGCAGGGAAAGTACTGATCCTTGGGGGACACCCCTGTTGACAGGGTATAGGTCAGACGTGCAGTTTTTGATTTTTATTCTTTGGGTGCGGTTGTGGGCGAAGGAGTAGAACCATTGTAAAACCATCTCATCCACACCTACCCTTTCTTGAAGGAACTTGATGAGTCAATTATGGTCAACCGTGTTGAAGGCTGCCGATAAGTCCAGGAGAATGAGTTAGCAGCATTGGCCCATATCGAGCGACTTGTGGATATCGTCTATTATGTTGAGGATCGCGGTCTCCATGCTGCAGCCTTTTCTGAAGCCCAATTGGTGGGGGTCTAGAAGGCTGATGCTGTCCATGTGTTGAGTCAGTTGTAGGAGGATGCACCTTTCTAGGATTTTGGATAGGAGAGGAAGATTGGAGACGGGTCTGAAGTTGTTCAGATCATTGGTGTCCATGCCTGGTTTTTTTCAGTAATGGTGTGACTTGGTTGACTTCCAGGCAGTCTGGTATGTCTCCAGTTCTCAGAGAGCTATTTATAATTTTGCTCCAGAGTGGGGCTAGGGACAGTGTACGTTATTTGGTCATTTAGGCGGGAATAGAATCTAGGACGTGGGAAGAAGGTTTGGAGTAAGAGATTAGATTGACTATCTCTTCTTCTGAGATGGGAAGAGGCGATAGTGTATGTAAAACTGCTTCGCCTCAATCGTGGAGAACAGCCATAACTGTCCTACTATTTAAAAAAGCTCATGAAGTAATCTCAGTTGCTATCTTCCAATATCTCTTATAGAATGGCATGCTCTCTACACTACAGTATGTGTTTAGAGCAGGACTGGGGACAATAGAGCAATCGGTTCAAAAAAAGAATGGGAGCGACCCCGCACCCAAGAGAAGGGGTACCACAGGTAAGTAAGAAGAACAGATTTCTCATGGGAATAGTTCTACTACACTGAAATTAGAGGTATTTAACAATGGCGGCCACATAGACTTATTTTATCATCCACATGCATCCAGAACCTATTTGATATTTGATATTTGATGGGTATTTCTAAAGCGCAGCGTTCACTCCGGAGGGAGCATCATGGCGCTAAGATTCCTGAAGCCCAGTGTTGGAGGATGACGGAGGCTAGATAGCAGTTTTAGTCCAGTCATCAGGGAGGTTAAAGATCCAAGTCTTTAGGAGATGTCTGAAGGGTTTCTCCAGGGTTTGTTGTCTCAGGTGTTTGGGCATGCTATTCCAAGCTTTAATAGCCAGGAAGCTTAAAGTTTTTCCGCCTTTCGTCTTCAAGTTGTACCTGGCAGGGGACATGAGGTTGTCATGGGCTGAACGGAGGAGACGCGTCGGAATGTAGTGGTGGAAACGTCTGATTAGATTTTTGGGCCAGTGGTGTTAAACGCCCGGAAGGCGATGGTAAGAATTTTGAAAAGTATTCTTTTATGGAGGGGAAGCCAATGCAGGGATCTAAGGGCTGTAGAGGCAGAAGATTTACAGGGTAATTTTAAAACCAGTCGGGCGGCAGTGTGAAGAACGCTTTGAAGTTTGGTCAGAGTAGACTTTTTTGTCCCTGCCAGGAGGCCGTTGCAGTAATCTAGGCGTGAGATTATGAGGGCTACTGTTACTGTTTTCCTGGCGGCAAGTGGCAGAAAGTCGAAAAACTTTTTTAGAGATTTTATTATCCCAAACCATCTGCCGGCGACATTCCTGGCGTGCTGGTCGAATGAGAGATCTGAGTCAAAAAGTACGCCAAGGTTTCTGGCTGTTGTTACGGTCTGGGGAGGGGCGACAGAGTTATCCGGCCACCAAAGGGCTGGACAGAAGGAGGTGTTCTTTCCGATGGGGAGGATCTCTGTTTTGCTAGAGTTACATCTAAGATGGTTAGAGTCCATCCAGTGGAAGACCGCTGTTAAACAGTTTTTAAGGTTGAGCTCAGCTGAGGTTGAGTTGTCCTGTAGGGGTACTATCAGCTGTGTGTCATCAGCATACGAGGTTACCGGTATGCCGAATGATTCAATCAGGGATAGGAGAGGGATGAGGTAGATATTGAAGAGAAGGGGACTCAGGATGGAGCCTTGGGGTACTCCTGAGTGGACCTTTTTCTCTTTGGATTGAAAGGGGCCAAGAGCAACGGTTTGGCACCTGTCAGTAAGGAATGATTTAATCCATGCTAGGGCAGTATCTGAGATCCCTATGTCCGTCAGTCTGTTGATCAGGATTGAGTGGGATATGGTGTCGAAAGCTGCTGTGAGGTCAAGAAGAATAAGAATAGCCTTCTTCCTCTGGTCTTGCAGCAGTTTAATCGTATCTGATAATTCAATCAGAGCTGTTTCGGTCGAGTGTTTGGGACGAAAACCCGATTGTTGCGGGTGGAGTATATTCTGAGCGGTCCAGATAGGTTTTGAGTTCTCTATGGACCAACTGTTCTGTTATTTTTCCCAAAGCCGGGAGAAGAGTGATCGGGCGGAGATTGGTCAGGTCCGTCGGGAATTTATTAATCTTCTTCATGAGAGGCTTAACTACTCCCATTTTCCAAATGCGGGGGACAGATCCGGTACTAAGAGACCTATAACCTCACCAGTCACAAAAACAGAGGACCAACCAGGACCCTATTAGTAAATTGTGTGATACAACACTCATAGACAGCTGATATTAAAAAATGAGCAAGTAGGTATTAATAAAAATATATGTGACTTACAAAAATAGTTAGAAATCTCTTGTGGTCAGTGCCACAATGCACACAATAAATAAAAACACAAATATACTGAAAATGAACAAGAAGTATATAAAAGCGAGAGATGACAAACAACAGTACATAATCATAAAAACATCCTAAATTAGTTACTCCACATTAAATTCATTGTATTCTTTCATGGGTGTCCATAAATCATGTCCTCTATTGGACAACCAGTACCATTCTTGGATGTAACACCGTATGAGGCAAAGATGCTTCGACGCTTTTCGATGGCACTTTTGTTAATATAAGCCACCTTCTTCAGGACAATAAACATAAATCGATCTCTCCAATTAAAAACCTTGAAAATATCCTCATCAAGAAGCACATAAACAATATATTATTAAATCAAGCATATCTACCTAATGATAAATTACATTCAATGTGTGGCCGCCATTCTTAAATACCTCCGATTTCAGTGTAGTGGAACTATTCCCAAGAGAAATCTGTTCTTCTTACTTACCGACAATAGAGCTATACCTCAACTTATTTCTCATTATTAACAAATATACTGTAGCAAAGTAAGGGTCTCTTTTTCTAGCATTTATGTAAGTTATCTGTGCTTTTGATATTGTGGTAAGGTCCAAATTGTGGGTCAAGTTGTAAATCTTAGGGGTAAATAATGGCATTGTAGAGTTCATGAGGGCCTTAAATTGTGATCTCTCCGCCACCATCACATATGGACCTGGTGGTGAGTGCACCACTTTTTTTGCCACTGGTTGAGTGGTACGGCAAGGGTGCTTCCTTGCCCCACTACTTTTCGTTTTGTATGTTAGTGAATTAAAGGAGGCACTGTTGGCCAAGAAAGCAGATTTTCTCATGATCAAAAACAACCCTATTCCTGCTCCAACTAATGCAAATGATGCAATGTTACATGTGAGAACCTCTAAACCCTTTTAACTGCTAATAGAAGGCTATAGACATTTTCTGGCCTACTTGACATTGGTTGTGTATACCACCAAGACCTTTGTAATGGCCTGTGGTTCAAGGAATGTCAAAATGCGGACCTTGACGATAGATGACCACCCAAAATTAGGAGTTAAAAAGTGTAACTATCTTGGGGTTACCTTCGATTCACAGGGTTCTTTGCTGGCATGTTTGTTTATGGTTAGAATACGTTTTCTTCATTGCATTGGGTTCATTTTAAACCTGGCCTCCTTTATTGGTAATAAAAATACCTTTGCCCCTTTTTTTTGGTAGAAATTTTTAGGAGTAAATGCCTTCCAGCGTCAACCTACGGCTCAGACATTTTTACATACAAAAAGGGTTTTAGTCTCCAAATAGAGGAAAACGGGGTATGCAGAAGGCTTGCAGGCCTCCCACAAATTAGCCAAGCGTTCATCTTGCACGAAGAGCTTGGCTTGGAATATGTTGAGGATTACATTCATTTGGCTCCATTGCTACTGTGGTGCTCTATTTGGAGCAATCCTCAGCTTCTACTTAGGGGCCGATTCTGCTCTCGGATGGACGAGAGTCTGCCCGACATCGGTCAGGAACTGGAACCAAACAACCTCTTGTTGTCGGTTCCAGAACTGCAAGTGGAACGCGACCGAACCTTGTTCGGTAGCAATCCTACACTTAACCATGGGAGTATGCATTCTGAATGGAATGAATGCTTGCATCATTAAGCGCAGAGGTGCAGTTCATCCCTGCAGGTGGCAGGGATCAACAGGGGTGCACCATAGGTGCCCCATAGGCCACAATTTGTCAGCCTAGCACCCATCGGGCCCTGCTGGTGGCCCCTAAAGAGAGTTTACCACTGCCTTTCTGTGTCAGAAAGGTTGCCACAGAAAGGCAGTGGGAAACTGCCACAATTTTCCCTTGGCAGGAAAGAGCGGGGCAGATGAGTACTGAAGGGATTTCGGATGGCAGACAGGCTTTCCGAGCCTGTCATAAGCCAATCAGAAAACCTAGTTGGATTCCTTTCTGACCGTGCCCGTCAGAATGGCTCGGTCCGAAAGGAATTGGCAAGGACAGGTTTGATACGGTTAGGATGTCTCTGACCGAGGGTCGGAGCCATTCCTATCTGCATCGGAATCGGGCCGTTAATAGGGATATCATCGAGGACTGTTTATCATGTGGCAAGGAGCTTTAAATCCCGTGGCTTGCCTATGCCAAGAGGATGTCTTATTTACGGGGTTGGTGAAATTGCTTCAACAAACCAAAGGGCTGTGTAAGAATGATAGATCCTAACTGAAGCAATTTGTTCCTTGAAATAAGGCAGAAAGAAAAGGAAGCATGAGAATTAATCAAGACTCAGAATATGGGTTACATTTAAATCATAACCACTCTTGGGCTCGAATCATATTTTTAGCTTGTGACTTCCACTTGGACAGGGTCCTCTAAACTGAATTTAGGCTTGGATTTTGTGTTCAGACCAAATTTCAGAAATAAAATATAGTGAGACAGAAATATGGAGTCTGAAATATCGGCACACAGAATAACGTGTGCAACAATATCGTTGTCAAGAATATCAATTTTAAGGTAAGTATTATCGATTTTAACAATATCAATATAATTAATATATATTACAAAAATATCAAATCGCAAAACGCTGTGTTAAGTATGTCTCCTTGTGCGGGCATTTAGGCCCTATTACTGGACTACATCTACGCGGCCGGCCCTGCCTAGGGTTGTAGGCTTAAGGCTGTGTTCCAAATGCATTTATTACAAACCCTGCCGTTAAAAAATAAAACAGACTTGAAGTAAAAAATATCAAAATCATTAATATAGTTTACCAAAATATTACTGTTGAGAATATCATTTTTAAGTTATTTTGATGTATTTTAGTATGTATTTTAATTGTATATGTTATGAAATGTTTACATATTGTTAATGTATTTTAATAAAGTTTTTTCATTCTTAGTCATTTTGAAATTAAATAACTATTTTTTATTTAATTAATAATTATTTATGTTAATTGTCCAATTTAAAAAAAAAAAAATTTAAGGTGCGGGTTGCGTGTTGTTTAGGGGTATATTGTGGGAAATACATTTATTATAATAAATTAATTAATAAATAGGGCTTAATTAATATTAATTATTTCATTGATAGGTAATTATGTTAATTGTATAATTGATGTTTCATTCTTTATGTGTCAGGTGTGGGTTCTGTGTTTTGTGGGTTGTAGGGTGGAAAGAAATAATTATAATTAATAATTTATTGTTAATTAATGTCAATAGTTTAATTGATAATTATGTAAATTGTGCATCGCAATATTGTTTTCCCGTTTGGTGTTTGTTGTTGTTTTTTATGGGTAAAGGGTGTGTACAAAATGTATTATAATAATTAATTAATAATAATAAATGTGAAAAAAATGTAATTGATAAATAATGATGTAAAATTTAGAATTAAGATATTATTTCCATTATATATTAGTTTTGAGTTTTGGCATTTGTAGGAGTAAAAGATGGGAAGTTAATTTTGTATAGTTCATTATTAATAAAAATTGTTTAATTGACAAATAATTATACAAATGATGTCAATAATAGATTTGTTAAATATGTATGGATAAAGGGTAGGAAGGTGATTACATATAATTATTTTGTAATAGTAATTATTATTAATATTGTGATAAATATGTAATTATGTAACATGTGTAAATAATATTATTTGAAGAATTCATCTTAGATAGGTGTTGTGTACTGGTAGAAATATGGGGTAGAAATGTATTTAAGTAATAGTAAATGTAACAATAATTAATTTATCAGATTTATGTTGTTTATTTTTGCATTTGTTAATATTGTAGTGCTTTTTTAAATGTAAATAACATTGAATTTATAAGTTAATGTTATTTTAAGAATATAGTTTTCGGTTTCAATTATAATTGCATATGTAGTAATTTAAGATATGTATTACATATTGTAATACATATTTAACTTATTTAATTTTCCTTTTTTTTAAATTTAGTTTTTTTATATTCACATATTTATATATTTTTTATTTAGTATGATTTTGAAATTATTTTATTTTGTTCAAGTTAATTAGTCTGTTTCTAATGTTGTACTTACTGGAATGGAAATACTAAATTCTACCCCTCCGCAATCTATCACTTTCCCTACTCTTTCACTGACTGGAGTGGGAGTAGTAACTTTTACCCCTCCGTAATACAACACTTTCCCTACTGTTGCACTGACTAGAGTGGGATTAGAATATTTTACCCCCTCATGCACAATCCAACACTTTCTCTAATCTTGCACTGGCTGAAGTGGGTATAGTACATTTACCCCTCTGTAATCCAACATGTTAACTATCATTTCAATGACAGGAGAGGGAATAGTACATTGTACCTGTCTGCAATCCAACATGTTCTCTACTGTTACACTTACTGGAGTGGGAATTGTAAACTTTTCTCCTCCGCAATCCAACACTTTCCCTACTGTTGCACTGACTGGAGTGGGAATAGTAAATGTTACCCCTCCACAATCCAACACTTGCCCTACTGTTGCACTGACTGGAATGGGAGTAGTACATTTTACGCCTCCATAATCCAACACTTTCTCTAATCTTGCACTGGATGAAGTGGGAATAGTAAATGTTAACCCCTCCACAATCCAAAACTTTCCCTACTGTTTCCCTGACTGAAGTGGGAATAGTAAATTGTACCCCTCCCCAATCCAACACTTTGCCTATTATTGCACTGACTGGAGTTGGAATAGTACATTTTACTGCTCTGCAATCCAACACATCCTTTACTGTTACACTTACTGGAGTGGGAATAGTAAACTTTACCCCTCCGCAATCCAACACTTTCCCTACTGTGACTGGAGTGGGAATAGTAAATTTTACTCCTCTGCAATCTGGCACTTTCCCTAATGTTGCACTGACTGAAATGGTAATAGGAAATTTTACCTCTCTGCAATCCAATAATTACCTTACTGTTGCACTGACTGAAGTGGTAATAATACATTTTCCCTCTGTGAAATCCAACAGTTTCCCTACTGCGTGGAGTGGGAGTCGTAAATTTTCCCCCCGCAATCCAACACTTTCCCAACTGTAGCTTTGACTGAAGTGGGAATAGTACATTTTATCCCTCCTGAGTCCAACACTTTGCATATTCTTGTATAAATTGTAGTGGGAATAGTATGTGAAGTAATTTTAAAATTGTATAGTTTACTTTATTTTCTTTACATTTATATTCAAATGATTTTTTAATGTAATATAATATTTATAATTATTAATGTTTATAATATGTAATATGCTTTTAGTTACGTTTTATTTTGTTTAGTTTTTTATTTGTAATTAAAATGGTTTTCTTCTTAAATGTTTTATGTTATTGGATGTATGCATATATACAATCTTCAGTACTGTAGCGAATTGGAATTTTTTTATATTAACGATTTTTTATAAAAAGTGTATTTATTTATTTATATATTTATATATTTATTCGTCAATTATATATATGAATGGGTAATTTTTTACCTTTTTCTTTTTATCATTAGTCATCTAAATGCCGTATTTTAATTTGTGACAACAATGAACAAAGTACTGTATGACTTTTTGCATTCATGCATATGAATCTCTATTACCAAGTGTGTTGCTTACTAACATATTTCGCGATGCATGCATACAATGTATTACAACTATGATGTCGAAATGGAGAAAAGAGAGAACATAATAATGCCAATAGTGTTTTGTCTATGTTTACAATATCATGTGACCGGGGTGTTAGCATCACAACAATAATAAAAAAAACACGGCGTAAAAATAGCAAGCGGACTGCATTTCTGACAGTGATCAAGGATACTCAGGTTTCTGAAATGCGTCTGACAAAGGCTAAAATAAATCAAGACCTGCTGAACCACGAAATCTGGTGTCCGTTTCCCTTTTCTCAGAGGCATTATACCGGCTGGAGTGATAGAGTGATAGAGACTGTTGGGAGAATACTGCTTGGATATATATATATATATATATATATATATATATATATATATATATATATATATTCACTGAAAAAAACATAGGTTTCACACACGTTATAGTTAGGAATTAGCCTTTAAAAAACCTTGCAAATTCACTGAAAAGACCATAGGTTTCACACATGTTATAGTTAGCTGGACATTTCACTCATACAAAACCTTTGCAATTCCCCGTTATAGTTAGTTCAGCTAACTATAATTTCCGTGCGACCGCAATGCACTGCTGATGACGTCACATATTACATCACTCATGACATGGTCAGTGACATCACTCATGACATCACTGATGACATCTCAAATTACATCACTGATGACATCACTGATGACATCATCCTTGTGAAACAGTGATCCTTCAGGGACCCCCTGAGAAGGCCTAGGGGGTCAGGGAGTCTCTACCCTGCCCCCTTTTCAGGTTCGCCACTTTTGTTTTTGAATCACTTCTGCTTCGAGGGTGCGTGCAACGTGCGCGCACCTCACGATTTATTATTTTTTTTTATTTTTTTTTGCCTTTTGAGGTCCTTCAGAGACCCCCTGAGAAGGCCTAGGGGGTCAGGGAGTCTTTACCCTGCCCCCTTTTCACATTCTCCACTTTTGTTTTTGACTCTCTTCTGCCTCGGGGTGAGTGCAACGTGCGCGCACCCCGCAATTTAAAAAAATATATATATATATTTTTTTAGTTCTTCGGGGTCTTTCAGGGACCCCCTGAGAAGGCCTAGGGGGTCAGGGAGTCTCTGCCCTGCCCCCTTTTCACGTTCTCCACTTTTGTTTTGGGCTCTCTTCTGCCTCGGAGTGACAAAATGGCGGCGAACACCTTCTGGTTTCCACAGATGAGAATGTTGACAGACGTCTAACAGCAAATCAGAATTCCGCTCGCGCACACCCGCTTATAGATATATATAGTTTTTTTCTTTTGATTGTCTCAGGAACTACTGGATGGATTTACACCATATGAGCAAAAGCGTGATCTGCGAATCAGACTCTACCATTTTGTCAAATTTCTTGTAATTCCGTTTAGCCGTTCGGGCTGTAGCCGTGTATAATCGTCCTATGGAAAATAACATGGTGAAAACACGTTTGGGGACCCCCTTTTTTCTCAGCCCCCACTTGACGAATCCCCCCAAAACTTTCAGGGAAGGAGCGGAGCGGGCCATCTTCTTTGAGAAATTCGCGAAGATTCATCAACCGGCGCCAAAGTTATTCCCAATAGAATGTTGCGGATTTCCTATGGAAACTATGTCCTAACTATAACTACCTACTGGCGGTCTTATATATATATATATATATATATATATATATATATATATATATATATATATATATATCACATCAAAACCTCTCTACTCGGAGAAGTATGAGTCACACGCCTCACGGTGATTACTTGTTTTATTTCATTTCCAGCGCTGACAGGCTTTTGTTCCGATGCATTTGGGTCAAAACATTGACCTTTTTCACAGGTTAGCCACGGCATCTCTGGGCTGCAAATTACACCAAACAAAACAATTGCTTAATTTGTAGTGTTTGCCCCCTAGTGGGCGCCTCAGTGGGCCTCCGTTTTTTTTGGGGCATGCTGGTATTTGTGGTGCAAAAACAGTCCTCAATTATTTCCCTCCAGTGGGTGATGCCGAATATTTCACTGCATATGATTTAAACATCACCGTTGCTCCCTCGCATCCCACTTTCAAGGTGCCGGAGTCCATTACCAAAGTTCGGTCCTTGGCGGCGCCTGCTGCCCCATGGCTTCCGCCTTCCAACAAACATGGTGCAAATTCGGGCCGTTTCAGGCGCTCTTTCATTTGGTGGTGCGTACTCACGGCAGGACCACGCCGTTAAAAATCAGAACAAAACCTCTCTACTCGGAGAAGTATGAGTCACACGCCTCACGGTGATTACTTTTTTTATTTCATTTCCAGCGCTGACAGGCTTTTGTTCCGATGCATTTCGGTCAAAACATTGACCTTTTTCACAGGTTAGCCACGGCATCTCTGGGCTGCAGATTACACCAAACAAAACAATTGCTTAATTTGTAGTGTTTGCCCCCTAGTGGGCGCCTCAGTGGGCCTCAGTTTTTTTGGGGCATGCTGGTATTTGTGGTGCAAAAACAGGGACCCACTGGAGGGTATGAATGGGCGTTATCGAAACTACGAATCCCAGCGTGCATCGTAAACTCAAGTGCTATCGAGCAGGTGCACCGGAAGCCAATAAAATAATTAAACACGCAGGGGACTCGTGGTTCAGCCGTCAATAACTTTCCACTGTCACGGCCTATGATGAGAAGCGATAACGGCTTTGAAACGAGTCAGGCCAAGAACTTTGAAATAGGTTGTGAAGCTGTCAGCATGTTCTTAATAAAGAATGTTTCTTACCTGCTACGTTGTGCGGCCTCAAGCTTCTGGGCAAACTTTTGGATTTTATATATATATATATATATATATATATATATATATATATATATATATATATATATATATGTATATACATCATTTTTATAGTCCAAGTAAAATGCTCTCTCAGTTCGTTCCAGTTGCAATGTTTTTAATGACCAGTTATGCGTTTCGGGGAATGCAATCCCGTTGCTCACACACTGGTCAGTGGGTTGCACTGCCATACATATGATTCCTAGACATAGTTGAGGGACAATCCACTTCTACAGATTGACAGATTTGTGTTGAAAACACGGCATCCATTTTGAATTGTACTTTTACCTGCACATTTGCATATTATTTCTTCATAATATTAGTTGCAAAGGGTATAACTGTTCAAGTACATTTAATTTGTGCGTTTTAAAAGTATTCAAGATGAACCTACACAATTAAATTAAGCTGGTATTGGAGTATAACAAACCTATGTCCTAAATGGGCATTTCATAGTCACAATTATGGTATCTTTTTTGTAATTGAACATTCTACCATACATGGAAACATGATTGGTACATTTTTGGTTGAAACAATAAATACACATTTTGCATTATGCATAACTTTTTCCATTTTTTAAATTAAATAAAATGTAATACCATTGCCGGCTCCTAGTGAAGAAAGCGTCATCTACGGCGAATTCCAGTACAGCTACCAAAGTGAGGATTGCTATACTCCACCATAGTACGAGAGGAAGATTGAAAGGCATTGTACTCACTCTAGTGCAAAAACTGGTGTTTTGTTCTGTGATACTACCCAGTAGGGCATGTGCAACAGGTCTTACTAATGACACATTGTGAATGCTGGTCCTAGATTACATGTTTAGCATGTTCATAGCCTTTTATCTCCCTTAGGTATCTAGAACTTGAGGTGGCTGTCCCAAAATATGAGTGAGCTCAAAGTAAGAAGTACACCTAACGTCAGCAAATGGATATCTGAAACCTCTCACATTCATTGTGTATTCTGTGCAATTATCAAAAAACTGTGATGATCAAAGTGTAGATTGTGCAAAATATGTCAAACTATCAAGATTAAAATGAAAACTGGTGAATTTAGTCTTATCCTTAACTGTGATCAGTGCTGGTTCCTCTAAATCGCGAAGAAAGGGTAGGTGACCTCTACTGCTACATACAGATGAGTGTCGGTACCTTCCTTCCCTCCTGTAAATAAGAAAAGACGTGAGGGTTAAAATTGAAACCAGCCTGAGGTAAAAACCTCTCTACATACACAACATATGGCAATACAGTAAAAGAGTTAACTAGTAAGTATCTAACTGTATCTGGAAATAGTGAGGCTCGTATAGACTCGGGCATCCCTACTCCTCCTGTAAGTGTATAATCATTGCTTCATCCTGTTCATGGCCCCATGGGCTTTTTGTTTGCAGATAAATTATGTGCCATGATTCGCGTTTTTCAAATGGTGTGTGTGATTGCCTCCCCTTTTCCCCATTTGGATTTGCTCAATGATAAAGTATTTCAAAAGTGAACAGTTGGAGAGATGGTACTCCTTAAAGTGGCGTGCCACTGGGTAGTGTTTGTCTTTGTAATGTATAGGGTGTAAGTGTTCTAATAGTCGCGCCTTTGCTGCAAAGGTGCTACTCCCTTCATATCTCATTTTGCAGGGGCATTCTAGTACATACATTACAAAAGCAGTGTTGCATGTAAGAAATTGTTTGATGGTTTTGGTGGCCCCAGGGATGTCGTATGTTTTGACCATCACACTGGATTTCCATGCTTTGCGATAGCCACGGGGAAAAAATTCCCTGTAGGTTGTGACTGTGTATATTCTGTTCTGGATTGATGTTGCCTCTCACTAGGATGTCTCTAAAGCTTCTCCCTTTCCTGAATTATCATGGGGCGATCTGGCAAGTCCTGTCTGATCACTGGATCACTTTTTAAGATGTTCCAGTTATTGTTCAAGATTTTAGCCACCGGTTTGGATTCCTCATTGTAGGTTAGAATAACTCTACTTGTGTTGTCTCCTTTAATATTAATATTCAATTTCTCCTGGAGGGTTTGCTCTCTACCTATTCCTTTGACTTTTTTAATGGCTTTTTTGATCACCCAGTTTGGATAACCTTGTTGTTTAAATCTTCTTTGCATCGTTTTACTCTCTGATTCAAATGCTTCCTTGGTACTGCAGTTTCTTTTTGCTCTCAGCAGTTCCCAAAATGGAATACTCCATTTAAATACACCTGGGTGGCTGCTGAGAGCAGGGAGAAGACTGTTTCCTACTGTGCCCTTCCTGTGCAATTTTGTGTTCAGTTTGTCACTGTTGTTATTATTTCTACATCTAAGAATTCAATTGACTTCTTACTCATGTTATAAGTGAGTTTGATGTTACACATGTTTTTGTTCAACAGTTCAATAAATTCAATAGCACTCTCTTCACTGCCATTCCAGATCAGGAAAATGTCATCTATATACCAATACCTGGCTCCACATATGTTGCATGCTGGGAGCTTTGCGTATTTCTTCCTCCCATGCCCCTAGAAACAAGTTGGCAAAACTAGGGGCAAAGCATTTCCCCATTGCTGTGCCAAGTGTCTGTTTGTAGATCTCTTCGTTAAACTTAAAGATATTATTAGTGAGGCAGAATCTTTTCATCTCAACTAACATCTCTGTGTGTTCCAAGTGTACAATGGGTCTCTAACTCAAAAGAAATTGACATGCTTTTATCCCTACGTTGTGATCAATAATAGTGTACAATGCGTTCACATCCACGGTATCAAATCTTTTGCCCATTGTACATTTTGTATTTTTGTCGGGGAGTCCTTGTTGTCCTTGACATGTGATGGTAGCTCTGTGACAAAAGTAGTTGACATATTTTGATATGTTCTTTGTAATACTTCCAATCGATGAAACACTGGGTCTCCCCATTGGTATAGTGGGATTCTGATGTATTTTAGGGAGTAAGTAAAAAATAGGCAATCTTTGGTAATCACGCTTAAGGAGGCAGAATTCTTCCCAGTGTAGTATGCCGTTGGTGCTCCACCCATCGAGTCTTTCCCACATGGCTGTGATACTTTGATTGTCTTCCCTTATGTCACTTTTGGAATAGAAATGTTTGTCTTCGAGTTGCCTTAATGCTTCCTGTATATACATTTCTTTGTCCCAAATCACTATGCTCGCTCCTTTATCTGAAGGGTGGATCACAATAGTGTTGTCTTTAGCTAAAGATTGTATTATGTCATTTTGAGTTTGGGATATATTCCAATTAGTCATTCTCTGTTTCATTTTTTCCTGTGTTTGGATTAGTTCATGCATCATGGTCTCTTGAAATCTGTCTATGCTATCATGTGACAAGTTCGGGTAGAATTTAGATTCTAGTCGCTTGGTTGGTGATGAAGTCCATACCTGTAAGTGTCACTGACTCGTCTGGATCTGTTTCCGCAAGTAAGCTTTTCATGGCTAAGAGGGGACCTATATCTCCAAAACCTAGTGAATCATTCTCTGTTGATGCACTATTCATGGTTTGATACATGGAATTCAAAGAAATTGACTGGCTCTCAGACCTTGCTTGAGTAGGTTTGTAACGTTTGTGCCACTTTTTTAGTTTTACTTTTCTAATGTATTTAAAGATGTCAATTCGTGTTTCCGGGTAATTAAAGTGAATAGTAGGGCAAAAGGAGAGGCCTAGGCCTAGGCACAGGGTTCTTTTGTCTAATTTAGTCACTGGTCTGTTTGATAGGTTTACAATAGTTTTGCTTACCATGTAGTTATCAATCTTTGTTTCTTGGAGGTGGTTGCCTTGTTTCCCACTGGCATTTTTCCTCGGCCAATGCCTCTTCTGTTGCCTCTGTTTGTCTCGCATTCTTCTCCGCTTGTTTCGTTACATGTTTCTTCTCTGGCCACCAGGGTCGGACTGGCTACCGGGCAATATGGAATGCCTCTATTTGTCTCGCGTTCTTCTCCGCTTGTTTCGTTACATGTTTCTTCTCTGGCCACCAGGGCCGGACTGGCTACCGGGCAGTACGGAATGCTGCTGAGCTGGGGGCTGATTTCGTTAATGGGGACCTGCGTGAGCTAAATGAAATTCGTTTTGCTTTCAGTATTTCGAAGCACACGCAGGTCTCCATGGACGAAATCAGCCCCCACTGCAGTAAAATCAGGCAGCAGCTCGGCAGCATTCCAAACTGCCCGGTAGCCAGTCCGGCCCTGCAGGCCACACCCCCTCTGTCCTCTGCCTCTCCCTCATGTTCCCTCGAGTTCTCAGAGGTGGTGTTGCTCTGAGAGTTTGCCTTCCTGTCCTTATGATGCAAAACTCATCTAAAAACATTGTAGGGACTCCAGTTTTCCCTTGTTTGTTCGCTCATCTTTCATTTGCTTGGTTTTGGGCTTCATCTACATCGCTACATCGCTACTGGTAAATGAGTCAGTTCCACTTGTTGTCTTATTTTGTTCCTCAATGAGTTCACCTTGTAATAGGTTTTTATATAGATAATCATATTTATGACAATAGGTGAGAATCCTGCCTGATTCATAGTCTATGCAGTCCCTGTGCAATTTTCTTTGTTTGCGGTTCTTGATGTCCTCCTTGTTTCCCTTTAACCATGATTTCACTTCTTCCACATATTTTCTGATTGTCTCTTGTTCTTTGTGGCGTTTCAGTTCTTCTAATATTTTCAGTTCTTTCAATATTTCCTCCTGATCCTCCCAAGCATATTTGACAAGAATTGTCAACATATTCTTTGAGCTTTGAGCTGAATATTGTGACCATTTCTCGAGCATTCTCGGATTGGGGGATTCATACAATTGATTGGTATATATCCTGGGGCCACGTGGGACCATATCTTTATCAATGTAGTCTTGCAAGGATATGGCTTCCATCCACTTTGAAATGTCTGTCTTTTTGAGTTTCTCCATTTTTAAGTCTGTCAGTAGTGTGCCGTCTTTTATAGTTGGTGCACATATTTGTTGTTGTTTGTTAGGGGCTCTCGCAAGCTGGCTTTGTGCTGCTAGCAGTCTTTCCGATTCTGCATCCATAGTGTGTATGTACAAGTAATAGCTGAAATACTGGTTGTGAACCAGATATCAAAACGTGAGAGTGTGGATATTGTTGTGACTAGTTATGCAACTGGAATGTCCCCCTCTTACATAATAGAGGGTTTTTACTGCCGTACATGAAATTTTTTTATATTCTGAATAGTTTCTGCTTTTATACTTTTTTCCTTTTGTTTGCTCTGCCACCTACGTGTGGTGGTGTTGTCCTGGTGCTGGACGTTTTTGCATTCAATATGCTGTGAAGTAGATAGCAGAGGTGCTGCAGTAGCATGTTTAACATGACAGCGATAGGTAGGTGCAAGCTCTTATCAATAGAAAGATAACATTTCTATATTGCATTTCAACGCTAGTGTCTTAGCTCCTTCTGAGAGTATTCACTCTCTCTGCCCAACTCCGGGAAGCTGTAAAGGATGAATGCACAGAAACACGTGTCCTCCGATCCTTCCCTGCGCTAGCGCCACCCTGTCCCGCTTACCTATGGGCTCTTTCTGTTGTTCCTCTCTACGTGCGCCTGTCATTGTAGTCCGTTCTCCATTCTTCGTGCAGGCATTCGGGTAACTCCAGATCGGGTTTTGCTGATGCTGTGGTTCTATCAATCCTTGATTTGGCGATGGTCAGGACTCGGATGGGCACAGATGGGCTTGCTGTTGGTGCAAGATGGCATGGCCTCTTATGAGTATGACCTCTCAGCAATCTTCTGTTTGGGGCTTACATGAGGGAACAGGAGGTCTTGTTGACCCCCAAGGACTGTCAGCATTCAAGGGGACTTTATCCTCCAACTAGTAGTGTGCCAGAAGGCACCTTTGCAAAGTGGTGGAAAAAGGGGGCATGGCCTCCAAAGACCTTTCAGTAATCCCAGTGTGTGGGGCTTAGTGGAGGTAACAGGAGGTCTTAGTGGCCCACAAGGACCTTCTGGTGCCAATGGGGTCTTCATTCTCCAACTAGTATGAAACAAAGAACCAACGGCGGACTCCAAAGGCACCACTATCCTCAGTGTGTTCCCCAGTTTAGTATTTTTAGTGTCAGTTGGTGGTTGGTGTGCACAGTCAGCTCCTGCACCCGCCGCTGTGGGTTGCCACCTGCCAAGCAGGAAAACGTCTGCACAGATGTGGCCTCACATCATATGTATGTATATAGTGCCGTCTGTCGATTTTTGTACGTGTCAGTGATAATTGTTTTGTTCACCTTGTGCCCTTTATGTCACTAATGTGTATATTCATGTTATCTATGTTTCTTTACACTTTCCAGCCCTGATGAAGTTCATTCTATGAACGAAACGCGTTGGCTGATATATTTTACCAATCAAATGGATTCTCAAAAATAAAAATTGATTCAACGAAGAAACTGATCGAGCTTCTTTATTAACATAATACCGTCCAGGGAGTGCGCCGCTCCATTATTCTCCAACTAGTAGTGCACCACAAGGTGCGTTTGCAGAGTGGTGGAGAAAAGGGGGTGGCCTCTGAACTCCTCTAAGCAATCAGGTTGGTTGGGAATTACTGGAGGTAAAAGTAGGGTTTCTTGGCCCCCAAGAAAAATTTGCATCCAAGGGGACTTCATCCCCCAACCAACAGTGTGCCAGGAGGCGTGTTTTCAGAGTGGTGAAGAAAGGGGGCAGAGTTTCCGGTCTATTTTAACAAAATATCATTTTCAATTCATTCAGGGTGGGCAGCTGTGTGGTCAACAACATGAAAAGGGTGTCCCCATTAAATATAAACAAGGACAAAAATTCCAAAATATGTAGAATAACACCCACAGACTAGCTCACTTGTGTTTCAAAATAGATTTTTACATTTTATTTTTCTTTGTGATGTTCTCTTTTTTTGTAAAAAAGGGAGGGAAAAGGACAGGGTAGGATAAATATCAAAACAGTTAATTTACATACATCCATAAAACATCACAGTAAATTATTCTTGTTGAAATGTCTCTTAGTGTTCCTTTAAGCATCTAAGGAGACAAAAGCAGCCCCTGAATGTACCAATATTCAACAGTATATAAATAGAGGTTCACATAACTGAAATTCAACCACAAAAAATTAGACACATGAAAAGACAACGGACATAGGGTCCAAAATGACATTCAGAAACATAAAACAATACACATCACAATCACTAAAACAATAAACCACTGTAGAAAGCACACACAGAAAGCGCCATGTGGCCCCCACTTCCCAGGACCAATCTTGTCCCAAGGGATCCCATTCTTAGGGGCAAAACCTATTTTGAATAGGGGGCAATGTGGCCCCTCTCCGGGTTTATTTCGGCACCGGGGTCCCCATCGCCTCGGGCCCAGCATTTTTTTTTCATTAATAGTTTAATGGGAGGAGGGATGATCAGCTCTCCCTATTTTAAATTTCAATATTTGCCCTGTAGAGACGGTTGTTCCTGGGGGAATGGGGGTACTTCCTTGGCCCCCAAATTCTTTTGCTTTAGCCTCTGTAGGTGGCAGTCCCTGGAGCTGCGGGGGTCTGCATAGGCCACTTTTAGAGGTTGCCATTTTCCTGTCTTACACATTTAGTGCCCACAGCCTGTCTCTGGGTCACATGACTTGGTGTAGTTGACAGTGGGCTTTGTGTATTCGTCAGAGAAAGCCTTACAAAATAGAGAGCTTAGGGGTGGCTGGATGGGCCATCACTGGCAGGATTGAAGAGAGGAGCTAGGCACAGAATAAATTACACTGGAATAGGCTGTGTCTTGCCTCCACACAAAGAACTGCATACCCCGTTTTTAAACTGGAGCCAGGACAGAGAATGTAGGATGCCTTGGGATTTCAAAGTAAATTTCTAGAAGCACCTCCCACCTTCCAGAGGAAAGGCACCAGGTATAAATATTGGACCTCAGACACCATCTTGTCATTAAACTTCTGGACCTGTGAACACTCTGCCAGGAAGAAGGACTGCTATGAGACTGAAAGTATTGCAACACTGTTGGGCTACTGCTCTGAAGTACTCCTGGCCTGCTGTGCTGACCTGCTGCCCTCTTGCCTGGTTGAAAAGGACTGACCCTGCATCTCTTGAAACAATATCCTCAAAGTGACTCCAAGGGCTAGTTGGACGGAGACTCTAGGACAGAAAGCTCCAAACACCTTGAAACCAGCACCTGAACTCTGCCATCTGTGAGTCCTAGCCTGCCAAGTGGTACCACCACAGTCCTGGAACCTTGGAAGTGGGCCTGGTAGTACTCTGCCAGCCCATCTGTGGATCCAGCAGAACAAATGCATTTCCTCTGCTCCAGGGTGCAAACCCAAGCAGAAATGACGTATCACCTCTGCTGCGAGTGTTCTCCTAACACAAATACTCCACATTGAAACAGAGCTGTATCAGTAACTCGGCCTGTGGAACTTTTTCTCTATGCAGACCCTCCCATCTCTTGACAACGGCAGCCTTAACAACATTGCAGGTTCTTGCATTGCAGCCTCACAGCTCATCAGAACTGACGCCATATCTCGCCTGCGCAATGCATCCCAACACCGGACTTGGCATCTCAAGCCCTGTCTCCTGCATCCTTGACAATAAAGAAGGCTCTCGTCTCACAACCTCGCTGCATCTTGTAACTGACAATGCATCTTTGACATAGACTCTTGCAACTCTTCGCAAACCAGTATTTAAGGTACCTTAATCCAGCAGGCCTAACTAGGTCCCATCAGCAGACCCATGCTCTATCAAGGTCGGCCTGAACTTGTGAGTTTGTCCCATTCCGGTGGGACCAGATAATAACAGTTTGCGGTTTAGGCTTTTTGGCCCTATAATTACGGAAACCTTTACACCTGCATATCTCTGGTTTTATCAATTAGATTTTTGTCATTTTTGTCTTGTTTTATTTATTGAAAATAGCTATATTTTTCTAAGTTGCTGTGGGATCCTTTTATTTCTGCTCTTTTTTTCACTTTATTACTGTTTGAAATGTTGCACAAATACTTTATCTATTGACTCTAGGTTAAGCCTGACTGGTCTGTGTTAAGCTACCTGAGTGTTAAGCATAGGTTAATTTAGGGTTGTCTCATGACTCACTCTGACAGGGATTGTGATTGTTGCTTGACCAGGACTGCAACCCAGTCAACCAACAACCCAGTTTCTTACAGCTACTCAAGTGTGTACCAATGTTAACAGGTTTGGAAGGGAAGGCACAAGCCCTTTACCACTGGTTAGCAGAGGTCAAGTGCACAGAGTCCTGTCGCCAACAAAAACCTGTTTAGTAACAGAAGGCAAATATCTTAGTGAATTCTACACAAAAGATGGTAACTTCCAAAGGTGGTGATATAAACCAGAGCATATGAATAAATCTACACTTGTGGAAATTTCTTTCCATGGATTTACCTTTGTGAAATTAGCGAATAAAATATCCATATTGATGTGTAAACTTGCCACTTGGACAGGAATGTCAGGAAAATGGGCACACTTGTTCAATGCAAATTCAATTCAAATTCAATGCAAACGCACACAGCAGTAACTTTTTGGATAGCTGCAAACCTCTTTGATTGTTTTTAGTTCCCTTGCAAAAATCAAAGATACATCAGAATGAAGCAATTAAGGATAACATATCTCAATAACTCTAGTATAAGTGTATTGTGTATAGGAAGAAAGGAGTAGCCTACCTAAAAAAAATTCTATGTCTCCAATCATTGACTTGCGTACGTTGTTTACACAAAACAAACGTAAAATTAGCAAATTTGTCATGTCCCCAATGTATGTGAATATCAGACAGTTAAACACACATGCTTTATGCAAATCTTATATTAGACTTTGCATAATTCACCTGTGTAGATGCAACGCAATAAAAGCAGTAATTCACCCATATGATTCAGCACATATTGCGTAGGGTCCAATTTCATTCTTGAGGTACGCAGGGGTGGAAAGGACAGAAAATATACCCAGGCACAAAAATATAAGTTGCCCTCATTAGCAAACTAGAAGGCTAAAAAAGTGGCCTTTTTGAACTAGTAAAGACACGCTGTATAAGTGTTTTGCATGGTATGGCAGACTGCATGGATTTGAGCTTGCTGCATGCAATTTTTGTTTTAATATCTGAAAAATCAACAGTAAAAAATGTCTCCTCTGGCAATAAAAGAGGCTCACAACCAGCCAAAAGACTAGCCCACACACTGACCGGTCAGACCAGCCCATCGGTCACTGACTGACTGCCCTATTGGCCAGTCCGACCCTGGTAGTATGTTCGATATCTCCATTGATGCGATTGAAAAGACAAGGTACATGGGGACATATTTATGAGCCCCTTTGCATTGCTCTTGCACCACGCAACGTGGTGCAGAAGCGCTGCATATGAAAAAATTAGATTGATGAAGCGACGCAAGTCCACCTTGTGTGACTTCAACAATCTCGAGTAATGTAACATAGCACAAATCACTGCGTTGTATTACTCTGCACTAGGGAGGTGTTTCCATGGTTGTTGCTTGTGTGTTCCCACGCAACATCCATGGTATTTGACACATTCCCAGATTTACAAGAAGAGGTAAACCTAGGAATTTGCCAAAAAGATACACTTTCCCAGGAAAGGCGTAAAGAGGAGAAATATCTTCATCTCTCTTCGTGGTTTCCTCTTTCTATGTGTCCTCTTGTCTGCAGCACACATAGAAAGAGGAAAAAGCCTCCCATGATAATTTGTGTTTCTTCCTGCACAATAGCAATCCTGCATGCAACACAGGCACCTTTATACCATAGTGCAAAGGTGCCTGCGTCGGTGCTAGGCAGACACTTGTATTGGGTTATATACTTTGCATTCCTAGCCGTTCCTAGTGGTGCACCGCAGCAAGGTGACTTGTTGCGCTAAGTCACTTTTTCATAAATATAGCCCTTTCCCGCAGATTCATCATTGTCCTCTTTTGCGAGTTCTTAATAGCGATTATTAAGGAATCTCTATTAAAGACTCGCAAAACGGGATGCATGTAGAAATCGCAATAAATTTTGCGATTTCTACTGCTTCCTTATTTGCGATTCGCTAATTGCTAATCGCAAATAAGGAATGGCTTTCCCATTCATTCCTATGGGCCTCAAGGCCCATAGGAATGAATGGGGAGTCATTCCTTATTTGCGATTCGCAATTATCGAATCGCAAAAAAGGAAGCGACTTCGAGGGTGCCAGGGTGTCCAAAGGACACCCTGTAGCACCCCTGAAATGCAAATGTACACTGGTGTTGCGCACAGACATGTCCAAAGGACATTTGTCTGTGTAACATACAACTTAGAAAAATGCACTAAAGTGCATTTTTCTAAGTTTTCGCTATTTACCATGAAGTTACACTTCGCGGTAAATTGCAGCCCCATATTGCGAATTCACAGTTTTAAAAAGGTTCATGAATAGCATTTAAGGAATCTCTATTTGAGATTCCTTAAATGCGATTCTTCGCAATATAGCGATTCCTAGTATAGCGATTTTTGCATTTGGGATGATGAATCCCAAATGCAAAAAACGCGCTCGCAAAGGGCCAGATTCTCAGAATCTGGCCCTTTGCGAGCCTTTTTCAGCTTGATGAATCTGGCTGTTGCTCTCTGCTCGTGTCACACTGTCTACTTCGTCAGGCTGCTCCCACTTCACTGGACGTTTTGCTACAGAGGATACAGGGGGGCGCCATCTTTCCCTGCAGTTAGCAGCCCAGTAACGACCCTGAGTGAAGCTACGTAGTCTGGAGTGAGGATGCCAGCGGTTACAGGAGAAGTAGCTGAGCTCACGCTGTTTAATTCATTGCAGACTGTCTTCTTGAGTGTTTTTTTTCATTAACAAGGGGGCTGATGTTGATGCGTTTACAGCACATTTGCAGGCTGCAAAGTCGAACATTCGCCTAAGGCGAAAAGCTATTTTTTAACGAACTACAAATAGTTTTTGCTTAAGTTCTGAGCCACGTAACATTCTGCGCGCTGTTTGAGAACAGAAGCATAAGGGTTGCTTTAGAATGATTTACACTGATGTAGGAGAGGGTGAGAGAGTGGGAAGTGGTTCTCTGTGTATCAGAACCAAATTAGCATATATGTTTCAGTTCTGGGCAGAGCACTGATTATTCAGTGATAAATATGTAAAAATACATTACCATCACCGAAGACAGCACAACATTTGCGTTCCTGATAGCAGCACATTAGCCCGCAAACACATTCAATGATGTGCTTTGTAGCATATGAACTAAAATGTTTAAATACATTAACATTATAGAAGTGAACCCTTTAAATGTTATCATGTCGCGCTGCGAGCCTCTGACGTTGCTTTCGATTCAAGGCCTGGCCCTCCCCCTTCCTTATGGCACTTCCCAGGAAGAGATCCTGTGTTATGTTTTGAATTTGGACACCACCCCATGGAGTCCAGTGACTCATGCTTCTCCACAGAACATCACCACTTGGCAGACTCCTAGCTCGAAGCTGCGAGCACGTTCTGAGGAACTGCTGAAAAGTAAATATTTGAAATCAGGTATTGAACAGTTGGGGTTTGGACTGCAAACACCAAGTTAACTTAATTTGCAACTGGTTCCTTGCCGTTCGTCAGAGTTGAGCTTCCAGGGGCAAAAAGTGTCCTTATATGGATGAGAAGCATTCAGCTTCAAAGGCCCAGGAGAGCAACATCCGAGAGATTTATTATCAGACTTAAGAGCCGGTTCTGTCTAGCCACCTTTGCACACCGCAGATTGTGATGCACTAACTGGGCACGTGTCAAAGGAGCTGTGTGCACCCAGGTGCCCCAGGTCCATAATATTAATGAAGTCTAACTCAGGAGCAGCAAAAGCAAGGCCTGAGAGCTGATAGTGCCATCGGACATCTTTTGCTTTGACAATGCCCAAGAATCCTTTAAAGAAACTGTGGCACATTGGTAAATGGATACTGATGGAACCATACAAAGGTTACATGTTAGCCAATGCATCACATACAATGGAAATAGTCAGCCTCCTGCAGCTTCCTCATTCTGAAATACTTTGGCCCTGACTTAATTCCAGGTAGGCCGACCATCCTCCACTGGGGTGACGGAGTAAATTACTCCATCTCTCTGACAGGGGTACCACCTGCCAAATTTAAAGATGTCCTCTGGAAGAGTGGACATTTCTAGCATTGATAGGAACTGCCATCACTCCGGTTCCTGCCTGCATTGTAATTTTTGTGCATGGCCGGTAAACATAATGGAGCCATAAGAAAAACTTACTAAGATATTTTTTCTTAAAAAAATTACAAAGCAGGATTTTCTTTTTTTAAAGTTTAAAAACAATGCTTCCCTCACCATGGAAGTGTCCCCCCTGGGCAAGGTTGGCCTTGAGCACTTTTCAGTACCCTTTACCACCAGGTTTTTCCTTGCGGTGATGGGCATTAAAAACTGTTTGCCTATCTAAATTAGGTGGGTGGACATATAGCCAAATCTACAATGGCTCTTAGTTTTTCAGACTGTCAGATGAGTTTGACCAAGGAGTAGTATCTGCTGTGGTCAAACTATGGTCCACCTTCATTTAAACTGGATGGGCAGACCCTTGGCAGAGAAGAAACCCTTTCACCATTGTGAACAATAAAGATCTAAATTCATAAAATGTTTTTACATTTACAAAAAACAAGGAAATTGAGATGTTTTGGGCTATAATTATGAAGGATTTGCATTGCTCTTTTGCCACGCAAGGGGCTGCAAGGGAGAGGCAAGTGTTGCCCTTATACCACACAAGGGGGCACTAGGGAGAAGCAAAACCTAAGTGATATTTGTCAAGCCAGAAAAGGTCACCTTGCAAGGCCATGCATTGCTTGATAAATCTAGAGTAACACTGGGCAGTGCAAAATGCTGCCTTGCATTCCATGAGTGGAACGTGGGTCTTCTCATGCATCTGCCATGGAATTTAGCACATTTTCACTTTAACCTTAGTGGTAGACATGGGAATGTGTTAAAATACTACACCTTCTCAGCTAAAGCGTAAAGTGGAGAAATATCTATTTCTCCACACTTTTTCCTCTTTCTACGTGTGCTGCATCCTGCAGTACACATAGAAAGAGAAAAATGCCTCTTAGTATTGGTTTTGTGCAGGAAGGTCCCCCTTTCTGCACAAAAACAATCCTGCCTACAATGCAGGCACTTCGCACCATGAGGCAAGGGTGCCTGGTTGGTGCTAGACAGGCAAGAGTGCACCAGTGCTAGGAAAGGACAGGAATGCACCGTATAATGGTAAATATGGTGCATTAACGCCCTTTCCATGTCACGCAGTGCAGCAAGTTGGCTGCTGCGTTATTTTGCCTGAATGTTTGATAAATATAGCCCTTTATTTAATATCATAGGCCTCCACCATCCCAAAAATTTGGCAAAATTATCCCTTGATAAACACACTCCCACAAAACTCCTACTCCTCGTAACTCCAGACTATCTACCAACAACAAAAAGTAAAGAAACAGGAAAAGGAGAAAAAAAGCACTGTTTAGCCTCCCTTAGATAACTAACTTTTTGCAAAGTGTTGCATTGTACCTACCGTATTTTTCCAAAAAGTAAATATTCCAAGGGTGTGGATGCAGCAGAGATTGCAGAAAAAAATGAATTGAAACTTTCACAAAATCCAAATCCAAAATGGCCATGGTATAGCCAAACGGTCTTCAGGACAGATATAGAACGTTTCTGCTGTATGTGTAGCAGCGTCCCAGTTTTTAAGGCACTTTCTTTCTTTAAAAAAATAAAACATAAAATATATTTTGAACCCAAAAAAACTACCCGAACAGTCCGGGTAAAAATCCAACTGACAAGTACAATATAGTTGATTTTTAGGACGCTCACCTCGGAATTGCATTCTCACACTCAAAAATTACCCAAATGGTCCACTCGGGTAGAAAGTCAACTTGAAATGTTGGCTGACTGCCCACATTAAAGAACTGCTGCTCGCGTCGTGAAGATGCAGCTCACATTCAAGCGGATCACATTGTTTCCGTGCATCTTGAGTTATGATTTTTCCCTGAACAGGATTTTCATTATGGAATATGGCATAAATGTATAATTTTTTTAACTATCCATACATTTCATTACGAACAATTACTAAAAATGATGACAGAATAAATAAAATTTCATTTAGGCCTACTGTTAATGCTGTTCAGGAAATTGCTTGCTACTTTAACCTGAAGCCAGTGGGATTATGTTTCATAGAAATGTTTTCTGAGGTACCAATCATCAGATGGCAGCTTTCTTTTTATTTTGTTTGTTTCCCATAGGTACCACCTTACTCTTGCTGGACCCATAGAGGCAATGATGGAGTGTCACGTTACTCTTACAAAGTCTTGACATTAATCAATCAATCAATCCATCATATAATTTGTAAATTGCACTACTCACCTGTGAGGGTCTCAAGGCGCTGGGGTGGGGAATGCTGCTACTGCACGAAAAAACAGGTTTTGAGGTGTTTTCTGAAGGTCAGCAGGTCTTGGGTCTGCTGTAGGTGGATGGGGGGTGTTCCGGGTCTTGGCGGCGAGGTGGGAGAACGATCTGCGGCCGGAGGTCGCTCTTCAGAAGCGGGGACTGTAGCGAGGGCGAGGTTGGCAAGCGGAGCTGGCGGGTGGGGGTGTAGAAGCTGAGTCATCAGTTGAGGTACGTTGGTACGGTGTTGTGGAGTAGCTTGTGGGTGTGGAGCTTGAAGGCTATCCTTTTGTTGACCGGGAGCCAGTGCAGGCCTCTTAGGTGGGGTATGATGTGGCTGTGGCAAGGGATGTCCGGGATCAGGCGTGCAGAGGCGTTCTAGATGCGTTGGAGCCATCTCAGGAGTTTGGCCGAGGCTCCTGCGTAGAGGATGTTTCCGTAGTCCAACATACTGCTGAGAGGGCCTAGGTGACCGTTCTTCTCGTTTCAGTAGGGACCCACATGCAGAGGGTGTTGAAGCAGGAGGAGGAGACAGCATTGACCTGTTTAGTCATGGAGAGGGTGGAGTCGAGGATGATCCCTAGGTTGCGTGCATGGTCAGTGGGTGTTGGGGCCGTTCCCAGTGCGGTCGCCTCCAGGAGTCGTCCCAGGCCAAAGGGGTGGATCCAAGGATGAGGACCTCCGTCTTGTCCGAGTTCAGCTTCAATCGGCTGTTCCTCAGCCATTCAGCGATGGCCTTCATTCCTTCGTGAAGGTTGGTTTTGGCAGTGTGGGGGTCCTTGGTGAGGGAGAGGATCAGCTGGGTGTCATTGGCGTAGGAGATGATGTTGAGGTCGTGCCAAAGGGCGACGTGGGCGAGCGGTGCCATGTAGATGTTAAACAGAGTTAGGCTGAGGGATGAGCCCTGGGGTAGGCCACAGATGATCTCGGTGGCTTCAGAGCGGAAGGGGGAAGGCAGGAACTCTGTGTTCTGCCGGAGAGGAAGCAGGTGGTCCAGTCAAGGGCCTTCTCTTTGTGGTGCTGGAGAGTCTGGGTTCATGTAATCGTTCTGGACTCGAGAAATAAAACTTCATCGAAACATGATGAATTTGGTATCAAAAGACCGAGAATGACGAGCACACCATGTACATATATTTTCAGCGTATTCGAGTAACGATTCCTCTTTTAAATCGTCATTATCGTCCAGAACCCTTGGCTTCCATTTTATATACTGCAGCCATCTTGTGTATTGCCCTTTACATAGGCCTTAATCCAGCCAAATTCATTTCAGCAAGGACACGTACTCCTTAATCGACTTTCCTATGACCTGTGCAAGTTGGAACCATTGCCCCAGGCCGAACTCGTTAGGTCAGTTCCCCTCCCAGTGGCCGAATAAGATAGCATCAAGGCTCAACAAGCCATAAAACCATTTCAGCGCACACACCTGCCGTATCTTGCTCACATCTACCTCTGCTCCTTTGCTTCACTTGCTTTATGGTGGGGAGGTGCCCGTTTTTATTGGGGGTCCAGTGATATCTGATGAAATGTTGTGCCTTGCCGGGTGATTTGTTGTAGGCAGCACGAAGTGAAATATGGACATGTCATCATGACTCTGCTTTTTCTTTGTATTGGAAATATGTTAACGATTTACTTTACAACCAAGAATGTTTTGCCTGAAGCCTAAAATTGTGTATAAGAAGAGAAGCCTGATTTTGTAAATGCGAGCAGTCTCCTGAGAATATACTTCCCCGTGTATTGTACTTCTAGGACACTTGTTACCTTGGTTGCAGCCAATAAATCGATCTTTGACTTCACCTAGAAGACTCTGAGTTTCTGTGGTCTGGATCAGGAAGAACCCGAGGTCTCTGGGTGTACCCTGACACCGCTGGGTTACCGGTGTCTGTGCCGGTTCTGAAAAACCCAGTACCTCAGCTGGCGCCCAACGTTTGGGGCGATTCCAGTGGTACCAGTCAGCCAGAGGATCGTGAGGAGCTTCGTGTGGAAATTCCGGAGGACGGCCAACCACCTCATCGACCCCTGCATGTCGACGTGGTCCGAAGGTCTTTGCTGCGAGGTTCCCCGCTTCCCGACGGCTACAAGGACTGCTGCCCTGGCTATCGCCCTGATTTGGACCCTTAAAGTTTGGTAGAGCGAAACACTGAGACGAGTCTTCTGGTGACGTCATCGATATTTCAGGTAAGTATAAGTGGAGCGTCTCCCAGTCCTTAGTTGATCTTACTCTTGGGTATCCTTTGGAATAATTGTTGGTACTTGCAAGCACCAAAACCGAAGGACTCGTGTATTCAGGAGAAATATCGTAATCGATAAATCCTTTGAAGTTTGGAACTAGACTAGAGAGCAGAGATGCCTAGTCTTAGACTTGGAAATTTGTTTTGTCTTGGTTGTAATAATAGGGACTCCCGATTGGAGGACTCATGTCCGGTTCCTCCAGTTGGAACTCCAACTTACGAGTTATATGTGAAACATGGGGTAGGCCCCATCACATACAACGAAGTATGGATCAAATACACAAGGAAAGATGGTGTTTTAAAATGGCCCCAATATGGTGGCTTTGATACCGAAATCTTAGATAACCTTGAAGTTAAACTCTTCAAAAAGAAAGCACGGCCGGCGACGTTTGACTCTTTCCGCCTATGGCGTAAGGAGGCCAAACAGAAGGAAATCAAATTAGCTAAGAAAAATAAGAGAGAAGGAGGAATTTCAGTAATGCAAGCTGCTATGCAATTTAAAGACAATGAAGAAGAACAGATGAGTGAGCAGTTGCACAGGCAACGTAAAATGGCAATAGATAAATGTTATCCAGTTTTGCCGTCTCTTCAGCAAGAGGCAGCAAAAGAGCGTGAAAAAGATCCATTGATGTCACATTTATTAAGTTCACCACCCCCCTATGCACAAAATCCCACGGCACCTCCACAACCCACAGTTGCACAACCTGTGGTTGTTATGCCTCCTATTCCTCTGCAGCAACCACCAGCTACTCTTCAGCTGGCTCATACTCCTTTGGTGCAGCCTCCTCAAGGCCCACCGATCACACCTGTTTCACCTGCGCATTCCACAATTTTGCCTACTGTACTCTCTACTTCTCCTAATACTCCCTCTACGCTTTTGCCCAGTGCCCCTTCTATTTCGCCTGATGCCCCCTCTGCTATTGTCTTTGCTCCTGCCTTATCGCACCCCGTTTTTCCACCTGTTCTTCCTTCAGTTTCACCTTCCATTCGGCAGAAAATGGCCAGCACTGTCACTAACCTTCTTTCACCTCTTTTTGGGTCGCCTACTACGACCCCTAAAATGGAACGAAGACAGTTGCGAAGTCGACTGCCTGACTATCAAGAGAGAGACTCATTGAATCGTTTAGCACGGAAATGGGTTATGGACACCGTGAAGTATGATGTAGAGTCTGTCATGGAAGTCTTCCATCAATGGGAAGCACCGACACAGAGATATGTTTTTGAACAGATGTGTGTTTTCCTTTGCGAGGATTTGGAAGACAATGATCTGGAATGCATCCCACAAGAGATGTGTCGTGTACAGTTTAAGTTTGGAGATGGCATGATTGTAGGTTCCGATGTAGAGAAAGCGGTTGAAATGTTGCTATCATATCGGAGTAAGGGAAATAGTTCTGGGTCGCAATCTAGTGCATCTAGTAGGAAAAAGGCGCGACAATACCCTATGAGAGAAGTTCCCCCACAATGGAGAGAGGGCGACACAACTGTTAACCCACCTATCCTGCGACACTTTCAGCGTGTATGGGTACATGTCCCATGGAAGCGAGCTGAAGTTTTAGCACTTAAACAGACATTACCTGATCCGCGTAAAAATCCTGCAGGGTATTATAAAGAGTTGTCACAAACCGCTGGGTCATGTATAATGAATTTAGCCGATATTGATATGCTATTAGGGAATGTTGTTCCACAGCCTTTATGGGGTAAAATTCGTCATACAGATCATAGTAGTATATAGTGATACCTTCACTTCAACTCTGGCCTTAAATTTGACAGCTCCGGCCAGCAATCCTGGCCTTAAAAAGTGATGGGTCTAGTCTTAATTATGACAGGCCTAGTCTTAAACTCCTGGCCGGAAATTTGACAGCTCTGGCTGGAAACCCTGGCCTTAAATTTTGACAGGGCCGGGCGCAGGCTGTTGGCCTTAAACAGTCCTGGCCTTAAAAGGGGGGTGACATGTAGGGATATTCCCAAGAAGTAACAGGCTGCATCTTAATTATGACAGGCCTAGTCTTAAACTCCTGGCCGGAAATTTGACTGCTCTGGCTGGAAACCCTGGCCTTAAATTTAACAGGGCCGGGCCTTAAAAGGGGGGCGGCTGAGTCATAGGGGGGTGTGTAGTTTTGTTTTGGAGACATAGGCGTGGCGGAGCCGTCAGAATACATATAAGCCGGTGTCAGGAGCCTGATATAGCAAGCAAGCAACCGCTGGACTACGTGAAGGAGCGCCATGGCAGAAAAGAAGAGCTACAACCCATTTGCGAGAAAACACGGGGTTGGTGGCTCACAGACCCCCTTCATTAGCTATTACAGAACCATAAGCCCTTTGGTAATGGACGAGAATGCTCAATCAGAAGAACCTAAGGATATGGGTTGCGACGTTACTGCTTATGGCTGTGGGTTTGCTAAGCGCTTTGGCGCCCCTGGTTTCAAGGATTGGCGGTGTCCGCTGTCCCCGATTAAGAGCGATAGCAGCAGCGGCTCTAGCGAGGGTTCGAGTGGCGACTTGACGGTTGAGCAAAGCATGCTCTTGGAGTCGGAGGATGCGGAGGACACCATAGTTCCGCCTAATACACCCGTCTATGAAGACGTGGGTTTTCGCGAGAGTCTTTTTCCTGAGAATGTCCCTGTTCAAAAACTTGATGCAAACGTGGAAGCTGAGGGAGCATCGGATGTTATTCCCGCCTCTCAAAATGTCAGAACCGCGGCTGATGGGGCATCGCAGGATATTAACAACTCTCAAGATGGCAGAGCCGCAGCCGAGGGTGGTGAAAATGTGGGGGTGAGTTAAAATGTTATGAGCAGCCATTTATCATAAGGATGTATTTTATTTCTACAACTATCGAACGCTAATATTTCGTTTTTGTTTGTGACCCTCTAGAGAGCAGAACCAGTGGGGTGCACTTACTTCATAATGCACAAAGAAAATGAAACTATGCCCCCTCCTAATACCCACATCTATGAAACCATGGATGTTCAGAAGGCTATGAGTCCTACGAAGGTAGTTGTGCAACAGCCTGATACAAGCGTTGAAGATGAAGGGTCCCCAATGGATGTTACCGACTCTCAAGATTTCAGAGGCGCTGCAGAGGGTGGTGAAAGTGTGTGGGTAAGTAAAAAAAAATGTTAGGCGTAGACCCTTTACTTGAAAGTTTGTTGTCTTTCTACCGCTAACGGGGTGTCAATATTTGTCTTTTGAACCTAGGATGAAACACCGAAAAGAACTGAGGCCCAGGGGCAGACTGCAAAAGGTCGCAGCTTGAATCTGTCCTGTATATGCTGTGCAAACCAGACTGGAAGTTCCACAAAGCCGAGTTCACCGCTGCCCATGGAATGTGAAGATGGTTCTAAGAACGATGAGTTTGTAAAAGCAACGGCGTGGTTCCCCAGAGACACTATAGCTGGTGTCAAAGGTTTCGCAGCTATAGTTGTACGCGCGTGTGTCAAACGGGACTATTACAACATGTGTTTCGGCCACCGTATTAGGGACCCTCAACAGGAGGCGCACGAGTGTCTAGCCGAATCATACAGAGACCGAATGATACGGCACATATGTAGTTTGCTTGATCCGTACAAGATGTATAAGCTGCTAAGGGTGGTGCACGGCCTGAGTGATGAAAATAATTTTGTCCACCCTAACATGTTGAAGATCTTGATGGCGACAGTAAAGGAGATACGCTATGCCAACGACCCCTGCGCAAAACTAAGAGGCATGCCAAACGCCTGTGCGTGCTGTGACAGAAAAATGATAGAAAGACTTATAGAAAGGCGCATGTGTAATGTGTATCTAAAAAGCAGAAAAGTAGTGGCCATCGCACCACAAAGGCTATTTTATAATAGATAAGTCCTGATGTATTGCTAAGTGCTAGCGTGTATTTAAAAGTAAAGTAGTAGAATGTTACACCCAAAAAAGTATATGTGTTAAACCGTACTTACTACGCATACTGTGAAAAGATATGAAACCCCTTTTTGTTTTGTGATTTGGTAATACTCATTATTTTTAATAAAATGTTCTTACACAAAACAAGCGTCTTTCATTTCCTGTACTCTAATGACTGCTAACATGTCGGAAGGCCTGTTAAGAAAACTTTATTATGATACAAGAGGGGTTGGCAGCTTTGGAAGCGGCGACGCTCTATATAGAAGGGCTGTGGCTGAAAAGAAGTCGGTAAGCAGAGAAGCTGTGAAGACATGGTTATCAGGAGAGGAGGCGTATTCACTACATAAACCAGCCAGAAGACGCTTTAAGAGGCGTCCTACAATCGTTAATGCGTGTATAGATTATCAGTGGCAGGCGGACATAATCAGCCTTTAAGATACTGCAAAACATAACGACGGCGCCTGTTATATATTAACAGTCATAGATGTGTTGTCCAAATACGCGTACGCAGAGGCGCTGCGTGATAAAAGTGGAGCTAGCGTCACGGCCGCTTTTAAAGCCATCTTCGATAAGGGACGTATTCCTCAAAAACTACAAACAGACGCAGGAAAAGAATTCTTAAACAAGTCATTTCAGAAATTATTAAAGCAGCACAATGTTCAACATTTTGTAACACACACCGAGGTAAAAGCAGCGGTTGTAGAAAGGTTTAACAGAACTTTAAAGTCTAAGATGTGGCGGTATTTTACGGCCAACAATACGTACAGATACGTGGATGTTCTACAGGCTTTTTTAGCTGTATATAATGCCAGTTATCATAGGACCATCAAAATGGCACCTGAAGAGGTAACATCTAGTAATTCGTTAACTGCTTGGAGAAACTTGTATGGTCCTAACTTTGGGACAAAGGTGAAGAAGTCTATATTTAAAAATGGTGATCACGTTAGGATTTCAAAACTGAAAGGAGTCTTCACAAAGGGTTACCAACAGACCTTTAGTGATGAAATATTTATAGTGGAAAGTGTGGAGCTTAAGGAAGGGCTGTATATTTACAGGTTAAAGGACTACGATGGGGAAACGGTGTCGGGATCCTTTTACAAGGAAGAGTTACAAAAGGTGCCCAATGATCCAAACCGTGTGTATAGGGTTGAAAAGGTTCTGAAAAGGCAAGGTACAGGTGCTAAGAGCCAGGCATATGTCAAATGGCGCGGCTGGCCTGAGAAATTTAACAGTTGGGTGTTGGCCAGCTCCCTGAAGGGTGTGTGAGCTAAAAGCCGCTGCTACGATGGAGACTACACCCTTTTATATAACCTTACCATCCAACGCTTCTAAGGACATGTTCCCCAGCAATCAGATTTCTAATTACACCGTCAAATTGGCTAAGGCTGTGGACCTGAAGGGGGACTGGGAGGTTGCCCTAACAGAAATACAATACCCTAGAACATGGAATACATTTACAGCGGCCGAAGCCAAGTTTCACATCAAGAGGGAGCAGGACCCCATGGGCATACACACATCCTTCCCGCCCGGCTACTACCCAAACATTACAAGCATTATCGAAGCCATCAACAAATCCATAGCCGCTATAGAACCACATCCGAATATTCATCTGGCCCTAGATAATGTGAGAAGGAAGGTGTTTCTTAAATCCATAAATCGAAACACCCTGTTTAACTGCTCAGGTAAATTAAAAAGGATTTTAGGGACAGTACAACATGTGAAAAGCCCCGTGGAACAAGATCAAACGTGCCCCGATATTAATGGGGGGTTCTACACGCTCTACGTGTACAGCGATATTGTAGAGTCTCAGAGGATAGGTGATAGTTACTCGCCATTGTTAAGGTGGGTGCATGTACAGGGTGATAATAATACCATGGTCAACATACAATTTAACAAACCCGACTACGTCGCAGTTTCTAAAAACCATTTTGACACTATTTCAATTATGATCTACGATGATCAGTCTGAGCCGGTGGCCTTTAAATACGGGAAAGTTATTGTCAAGCTTCATTTAAGGCCTAGACACGACAGAGGGTATTAGGCAGCCATCATGGTGGTTATGAAAACCTACGGAGATCCGTCTATGTACAGAGACTATTACAGAAGTCAAGCCGGTTATGGAGGACCACCGTACTTTCAAGGTTCACCCGTTATGTACGGGGCTGGATTAGGAGGATTCTTTAGGAGTCTGTTTAGAAGAGCTATGCCTTTCCTGAGAAGAGGCTATGAAATTGCAAAACCTCATGTTAAGGCGGCTGCCTCGAACATTGCCCAGGAGGTGGTGGGGTCTGTTACCTCGGCGGTTGCAGAGCGCATGAACAAGCAGCCTCAAGAAGGAGCTGGTTTGATGTATAAGCCACGCGCTAGTGTCAAAAGGAAACGGGGTGTTTCCAGACGCCGGGGTCCCCCAGCCCCCTATAAAAAAAGGAGGACCGCTTCAAAACGTCCTCAGAAAAGAAGAGCTCCAAGACGGAAGAGAGCTGCAAAGAAGCGAACCGGCTCTAAAGTAAATATTTTTTAAAGCCTTGTAAGCACAGCCATGGCCTTCGTACATTGTGGATCTGGAGAGTGCGCCAAATCCGAGTTGGACTTGTTTAGTCTAAAGCCCACACAGACAAGCATCGAAAACAGCTTCTTCATGGAGGTGTCGCCTTTAGCAGCATTGACACCGTTGGCACCTATAGAGTTTTATGTGTCAGGGGCCACGGATATGTATTTGGATCTCAACAACACTCTGCTGCATCTTATGTGTAAAATCGTAAAAGCGGATGGGACCGACATTGACGACGGTTCTAAGGTGGCACCAATCGCTTACCCTGTAGCTACCATGTTTAATCAAGTGGACATCACCCTGGGCGACCGACTCATCACCCAGAACGATAACATGTACGCCTACAGAGCCTACATAGAGAGTATTCTAAATTACAGTAGCGATGCCCTTGACACACAACTTTCAGCGGGTCTCTTTCACAGGGATACACACGGACAGTTTGAAAGCACAGCTCTGGATGGTGATAATAAGGGCTTTATAAAAAGAGCGGGGCATGCTACAGCCAGCCGTACCTTTGACCTCCTGGGGCGCATACATTCGGACCTCTTCTTCCAAGATAAACTGCTCATCAACGGAATTGATCTTAAGATCAAGCTCAATCGTAACAAGGACTCATTCTGCCTCATCAACGGGGATGCGGAACAGTACAAGCTGAACATACTGTCCGCGAGCCTGTTTGTAAAGAGAGTGAAAGTGTCCCCGAGCGTCAGGCTAGCGCACGCCGAAGCTTTGCAAATATCCAACGCCAAGTACGCTGTGGAAAGAGTAGCTCTGAAGGTATTCAGCATCCCTGCAGGTACCCGCTTAACACAACAGCAGAATCTATTTCTGGGACAGCTACCAAAGCTCATCATCATAGGGTTTGTGGACAATACAGCTTTTAGTGGCACCTATGCCTCAAACCCCTTCAATTTTAAACACTACAACATCAACTACGCGGCGCTGGTCCACGAGGGCAATGTGATTCCTGCAAAACCCTACACCCCCAGTTTTGCAGCAGGGCATTACATCAGGGAATATCAGGGACTGGTTTCGATAACAGGCAAGCATCAAAGGGTGTGCGGTGTAGCGGTGTCAAGAGAAGGCTATGGCCGTGGATACACGTTGTTCGCATTCGACCTGACACCGGACATGGAAGATGGCGATCACTACAACCTGGTCAAAAATGGGAATCTAAAAGCTGAAATACGATTCGCAGCTCCACTGGCGACGAATGTGAACATGGTCGTATTCTCTGTATTCGACAGCATCATTCAGATCAACCACGCAAGGCAGATTTTGTTTGACTATCTTTAAAAACATTTGTGAAATGGATACGGTGCAGATACGTGACTTCTTAAGCAGACATAAATACGCTAGGAAATACTTTTTGGGTGTTTTCCCTAGCGATGGGTTACCAGGCGACATAGGGGCAGAAAGACCATGCACCCTAGTCTTTAACACAGACCCGCATGACCAGGCTGGGACACATTGGGCAGCCATGTTTATAGATGTTGACAAGGTTACAGTGTTTGACAGTACAGCAGAGTTCCCTGAGCACAAACTCTATACAACCCCTATATTCAAGTTTGTGAAAAAAGCTGCAGCGGTGGTGGAGTATAACAAACTAAGGGTGCAGGATTCCATGGCCATCACATGCGGGGAACATTGTATTTATTTTATCAGTAAAATGTCACAGGGTCTTTCGTTTAGAAATTTCTTAAAGCTATATCCGGGGGATCTTGTTAACAATGACCGTATAGTTGTGAGATATGTAAAAGAAAACACCAGGGTGTCGGTCAGACCTGTGAAAACTGAATATGTACCTTGTCAAAACTGTAAGAGTTTATAACAGTTGTATGCTTAATGTTGAACGTTTAAAATAAAAGACATTATATTTTTAAAAACATGCATTCAGACTCGTTATTTCAATATACATGCACCATAAAATGTTTTTTGAAAGACGACTGAGACGGTTTGTAAAGTTATAACAAGGTGTTTATTACAAAATATGTAGTTGACAAAACTTTATTGCAGAAACCTAGGAATAAAAAATTCACACACACTTAATCAAAAATCCATGCGAAGGGTGGCTGGGGCAATGTCTTTTTTTTTTTTCGAGCTGGCACCGACGGTGCAGGAGTAGTCCATTTAGGGGATAGTCTGTGGCCTTCAGAGCCTGTAGGCGATGGCAGTAGGGGACTCTTCAAATTGTCTAGCAGGCGGAGGTGTTCATTATTACCAACAAGCGCGGAGGGTATATTGAGTTCAGCAGCGGCCTTCAGAAACTGCTCCCAGCCTCTCGGGGCATTTTGAGGCGTTAGGATTTTGGGGTGTGTGAGACCTTTGACTAGATCGTACATATGCGACCCTGCAACAGGCTTGCCCTTGTAGAGGAACTCGCCGCGATCATTCCAAGAGGTTAGGTCTTTAGAAGCGGCTAGTTTACTCATGAGCATCTGCGCAGCCCCTCTGTGCCTTTGACCTATATTTTTTAGGAGGTCTCCAACAAAGGTATCTGAGGCTGTCGCACCATCGGGAGGCGGTTGTAGGGGCTGCGGATCGGGGGCCTGAGCAGCTGGTTGTTCAGAGTCTGGGGTATATAGAGTCAACTTGTTCTTCTCGGTATTCCACTGGGTGTAGTAATTTAAGAATTTTTTGAGAGTGCTGTTGTAAAGGTTAGCCTTGTCATAGGGGTTTAGATCAGTCCTGCTCAAAATGTCTTTAATTTCAGTATCCAGGCGTAGAGTCTCATTTCTACGGATATCCCAGGCGTTGTCATTGGTGGACCCCATTTGCTCCATCTGCTGCCTAGGAACCAGATACATTTTTGTGGCGTGGTCCATCACTCACCCGTGAGGAGGCTTGTAATTACAGGTATAGCTATCCCCAGCAAGCTACCTATAAAACCTCCAGACTGTTTCACCAGTTTCTTCTTTGTTATGAGTGAGCCCCTTTTATTACTGAGCTTCTTGATAAGCCCCTTCTTCTTCTTCAGAACCTGTAACTGCCGCTTTGATATAGGGACATTGCCTTTTAGGGTGTTTAGGGCTATTTCTGAAATGGCAGCCACTAAATCGTCAGAAGCGGTGCCCAGGATGGCCTTTCGATGTTGGGGACTGGCTTTAACAAGCATTTTCAGGAGGGCTAAATTGCGGCGTAGGTGTGCAGACATGGTCACCACTGTGCGTTATAAGGGCGTGGCTGTAAATGGTTCTAAAATACATCAGTGTTGCTTTTTATAGGGCCTGGTCTTGGGCTTTGGGGTGTAAACTACTGGTAGCTCTGGGGGAAAAATATCAGCCCTTAGTCTATAGTCTTCTAGAGTTTCATTTTTTAAGTCTACCAACAGGTACCCGTGGGGTTTTGCTGTAGCGTCGTTAAAGGCCTCCATGAAGAAGTGTGTGTTTCCTGGGTACATCTGTTTAGCTATGACGGATATTTGTTGTTTGTCACGAGGGTTTTTAAATAAAACAAGGTATGAAGCGTTGAGAGCTATAGACCTACTGTTCTTGCCTTTGTAAAACAAGTTCTGCACAATGTAGCAGATGCTTAGATTACGATGATGGGAATATTGGGTAAAAGCTCTCTCTAACTCGGGATGATCACCACCTTCACGCATCAGATCATCAACAATTATCATATTTACAAGGGTTGGGGGTAGTAGCTCATCATCGTTGAGGTTATCCGGTATACCCTCTATAAATTTGATATGTGGGAACCGGCGGCCCAAATCTGTATAAAGAGGCTGCCAGCATGAATAAAGCCACACAATGTTGTTAGGGGTTTGTGATAAAGCAGAGCCGGCATTTTCTAAGAGCTTTTTTATAAAGTAGCTTTTCCCGCAGTTTGAGGGACCTGCTAGCACGCAGGAGAACGGATGCTGTAACCTAGTGTCCATGCTGTGGCGGCTGTCTCTCTAATGGGTCTAGTAACCATAAGGCAGTGTTTTATAGTCGGTGGTCAGGACCCTTTTATCAAAAACAACTCGCAATGTTTTATGTAGAGGCTGGGTTGTGATTTCCCACTTCTTTTTGGATCTGACTATGCAGGGCTGGTTCACGACTATGGTTTTAGCATTCTCAGAATCGTTGGCTGTAGCGTAATCATGCACCAGATTCTTCAAACTATCAAAATTGATTTTTAGGGTGTTGCTGACATTTAATGTTATCCCTTTGACCTTCATACACACCTTGTTCTTGTTGGTACGGTAGCTGTATGTTTTAGGTCCTGAGGACGTAAATTCTTTTATAAACTCATCCTTATCTAGCTCACTGGTTAGATTACCCAGATAATCTCCCAGAGGGGGGTCTTCATCCCCCGGCTTGCTCAGAAAAATCACAGAATCTGTATCGTGATACAAGCAGCGATCCTGGAGCTTATCCATAACCCCGTAAAGCTCTAGACGAGCGTGGGCAGTCGTGAAGCAGGCTATGAAAATGTTTATGTTGTTACTCGATGTGGGGTACTCTTGGGCGTATTTCCAACACAAAGCAGCGGTATCGTCATAGATAAAGTCGCAGCTGGACACCTCGTAGCATGGGGCAAACAGGTACTTGAACAGTTCATCAGGATCTGATATTAAGGTAGTATTTGAAAGGTTTGTGCGCTGTGCAAATTTTCCCCATAAGGAGTTGAGACAGAGTTTGGCTAACTGGCGGCGTGCAGGATTGACCTCTATCAGCTGGGGGCGTAAACGGATACCCTCGTGAGCGTAGTAGTCGTCGATGTATTTCTGTTTTGCATCCTGACTAGTACACCATTCAGGATACCCTGAGGCCTCCTGTTTGTCTCTGAGAAACAAATTAATGTAGGGGGCAAAGAGTTGTGTTGTAGTGCTCTTAAAATGCCACACTTCGTGCACTCTACCTAGCCTGTACCCTTTCTCTAAGGCAGCTTGTACCTCGATGCTACACCAGGTCCCTGTGAGCATCCTTTGTTCATCGGTGTGTCTGCAACCGTCAACTTCTTTAAGCATCGCACATGTTCGACAGAGGGGGAACATCAGCTTGCCATCGACTCTGCATGGTAACACCGGGAAGTAAAGCTGCTTAGGAGGATAGATTTCACATTTGATAAGCCCAAAGTATTCGGATAGGGGCTTAAAATCTCTATAGATGATGGTGGGATGACCCAGCGGGTACAACTTCATCTTGTTCACAAAAGGGTACAGACTGGTGAAATCATAGTAGTGTATTTTCTCACCCTCACCAGCGGCCTTGTACAGTTGTATGGCATTTGTGCGCCCCCCAAATAAGGCATCGCGGGGTTCCAGAGGTGTGGGTAAATCACGGTTCTTAAGAAAAGAGCAGAGGTCTGTGTCGGTTTTTAACATGTCTAACCACTCGTGCTCCCAAAGAACTCGCATAGCAAAGCCCTGGTTTTCAACATACTGTGCCTTTGTCAGAGTACGTCTGTATAAGTGTTCAAATTTGGACCCCAGCATTTTGTTATACTCGTGGGGCTTGTAACACTTGGGGCATCCGTGGTAAAAACAACCGTTGAATTCAAAGGCCGTCGGCACACCGTTAATTACAGAGAACCCGTCCAGGTAATAGGGCCCCAGGCGGTATTCACCACCCTGTAAGGCATGTTGAATTTGTATGTCTTCCTTCTCAGAGACGTGCATGAGCCACTGGATAGAGGGGGTTGAATAACGTTTCTGTTTACCGTTATAGAGGTCTGGCGGTACTAGAGCTATAGTTTCGGGCCTTAAAAACATGTGTTTGTAGATGGACATACACATGGATGCCAGAGTGACGTTTTGAAATGGGTCTATGTATTCGACCGCATGCCGCGTTTCAGGGGTTTTGGATTTCAACACCGTTACTTCTTTAGTCATAGACACCACAGCATCTCTGAAGATGTTACAAGCTTGCCGCAGGATCATTACATCAGCCTGACAATAAGCTTTCAACTCTGTTTGAAAGTGAAACGCCTTTTCACGGTTTTCAGAGTACCATTGTAGAAAGCTCACTTTCTCATCAGGCATCATGTATTCCACCCCGTAGCTGTCGGTAGGAGGCATGGGTCCCACATAATTCTGATTAGCCCAGGTGTTAAAAAAGTGTGGAAAATAACCTTTACACCCAGGGAACCCAAAGGCCTTTGGCAGCTTGCTCAATTTCATGGGTAGGAAATTCAGGGTGTCCATGAAGCGTATTTTTAAAGGGCATACCGTCATCAACATCTGTTTAGACCCCTGTGTTATGAGTTCCACCGGTATCTTTTCACGAATCATGTCTCGTAGAATAAAGAAGGAGTCATAGGCTTTCGAGTTGTGGGCGAGCATGGTATATCCTTGGAATTTGGCTTGAATGAAAGTGCTCAGGAAATCACCAACGCACGTTCGTCCCTCAAACTCCCAGCTGTCGTCGGAAGTTAGATGGTGGGCGTAAATATAGTTAGGTTGGTGTACCCCCGTCTCTTGTGTGCACTCTATATCAAACACTATATAGTCCTCGGTCTTGGTCTGAGGTAGACCTTTAACCATATAACACTGATGGCTGGTGCCTGCCTCGTAAGACACATGACAACGGGGACATATCATGCCTTTGCGATTGTGATCCGTTGCCACATACCGCCCACACTCACTGCAGTCCTTTTTAGGGACGCATGTGAAAGATTTCTCGTGTATGCTCAAGCAGTTTTGCGAGCGACAAAACATCCTACATGTGCCGCACCTCACCTTCAGGGTAGCGTCTTCTATACAGCCGTCCCTCTGACACATCTTGCAATGCATTTCACATTGGTGGTATGTTTTATTGCTGTATATATGGTCACAGTGGGCGCACACATTCCTGACACCCAAAAAACCTTTAAGGTTCAAGATGCCGTAAAAATGATTTTCGGCGTGGAGGACATATACGGTCTTGTTTCTCACAGGGCCCCCTGTTGTAAAGTACTTCCAGGAACCGTTGTGATGAAGAACTTTCACCGTCACGGCGAAATAGTTCTCAAAAAGACCTATATCGCCAAAGCCGACCATTCGGTCAGGAGGTATTTCAAGAACCTCATGGGCTTCAGCAGCTCTAGACATGATGACAGCGTCAGGGGTCTTGCGAGCCATCAGCAGCCCCACGATGCTGGCCGCCAGACATGTGTTGGCAGAGGGGCTGTTAAAGTTGAGCAGCCACCTCTGTTTCTTACCAATTATTTGACTGTAGAGTATGCTCTTTAAAGGTCTGGAAACACCACCCTCACGCCCCCGTACAATGAGGGCTATGACTCTAAAAGTGCCATAGGCGACTAGTTCTGCCTTACTCTGTAAAAGCCTTGAGAGGTTTTCTAAAAATTGCACAGCGTCAAAAACATCTCGGGCCTTCCGCCTGGTGAACAACGGAGTGTCAAAACCCTGCCCCTGGAAGCGGAGTTGGAAAAAGTCATTAGGCCCCACATTGTGTAACAACCTTTCTATGAGCTCCTGCACAGCCTGATGTATAGCCAGAACACCCTGATCGGATGATGTTATTTGATGGATGTTAATAAATCTAAACTCCTCATAGTGTTCTACGGCCCTAAACCTCTCTACATTGCGAGTGTAACTTCTAACCCTCTCTAAACACAAGGGCTCTGGGCCCTCAGCAGTAGGAGTGTGAATTGCGGAGGTGTTCTCTGTTGTGTCATTTTGGGGGGTCCTGGTGGGACCTGTCTCAGGAGTCCTTGTAAACCTGCGGGTAGCGCATATTCTAGCCTTCTTCAGCTTATTTATTAAGCGCCTGCGTTGCTTTGTACTATTAAGCCACTTTTTTTTTCTTTTACGACCCCAGGCTTTTCGAGATACCATGCCCCAGCCTATCTGAACAGGTTGGTTGGTGTCATTGTACGCCTTGTTCATGGAGGCCGCTGCTACAGTTCCACCCCTAGGTCCTTCTGAATGTTGCTGTGTTTGGAGTTTTAAAGTCCGCCCCCCTACCCCCTTCAAATGGCCGACCCTCGGTATGTTTGACCCTGCACCTATGTATTGTCGGCGGTAAAGTGTTGGTTTATATGTTTCAGGAGCTGTTCTTGAAACTATGGGCCCTTGTTTGAAGGGGTCGAGGGAAACAGATGTTTCTTGTTTGAAGGGTTGTGAGGCATCAGATGTACGCTGCTTGAGCAGTCTTAAGAAGCGTGCAGACTTTGTCACTAACCTCTGGACCTTACGGGTATATTTTGGGGGCCTCTTATGAGCACCACTGGCTGTGGGGGTCTTTAGGGGCCGGTGTTGCCATAGTCACGCCCGTATAGCATGTATGTCTGCCACAGCCGCCTGACACTCCTGGATGATCACTTTTTTACACACCCCAACCCTTTCCACGATCTTCTGATGGGCCATACTTGTGTACAGGGGCTTGTTCACCCCCACCACCCATTTTAGGTTTGCGGCGAGCGCCTGGCGTTTTAGTTTTCGAACAGCCATCTGCATCTCTTTTACATGACCCGCAAATACCTCATATGTGTTTACAGACCCCTCTTGCGCCTGCTTAGAGGGCCCCACCTTGCGAGGCATTATAAATGGCTGCAACGTCTTAGGACCATCTATACTGCTAACAGCCTTAGCACCATTCTGTAAAGCCTGTTCCGATAGTGTTCTAGAAATAGGACCCCCCGGCGAACGCCCTGGTGCGGACAGGAATGGAACATTGCAAACTTTGTATGGAAAAAGCGGCTGTACCCCCTGGGCCCCCGTGGTCTTGTCATCCACACTTATTGCTGAGGGCTGTGTGGGGCTTACGACGGCCGCGGGGCTGGACCCGGGACTGTACACGTGGCTGGCAGCGGGGCTGGACACAGGCCTGTACACGGGGCTGGCAGGTGGGCTGGACGCGGGACTGGACACGGGACTGTACACGGGGCTGGCAGCTGGGCTGGACGCAGGGCTGGGCGCGGGGCTGGCAGCAGGGCTGGTGGGGTCGTATGCCCCCGGAGGGGTACTAGGGGACAATGGGTATGAGGATTGTGAGGAGCTGTCGTTATAATCAGGGGTCCTAGCTGAAATGCCTGTGTCAGGGTGTGCTGACCTGTTAGCTGGGTTCTGTAAACCCGCTGTGCTCAAAGACCCCTGGGACACCGCTTCAGGGGTTCTACCTAGGCTGTCTACCACCCCCCTAATCAGCTCAAGAGCTGGGGTGTTCACGATAGAAGGCCCTTCTAGGGGTTGCGTGTTATTACCCGTTGAGACCCTAGGCTGTGCCTGAACACTTACAACCGGCTTTGGGGGCTGCTCAGGGGCGTGTACCTCTACATGTACAGTTATTTTATTTGGTACTGTCTGGGGTTTCAGGATGCTGGATGGATCCAGCGTTGCATTATGGTTGCTGAGGGACGCTGCTATCTGTAGCTTAGGGACCCCCGGTTTCAGCTTCAGATGTTTTCTTGAGAGGCGCGATGTTTTAGGGGGCTGTGGCGGCGCCATCTCTTCTACATCCACAGCTACAACTACCGCCTCCTTGGGGCTCACGGGTGTATAGGCCTCATTCAAAGGTTTAACAGTCTTTTTTACAGATAGGTCTAAGGGGCTATCATGGGGTTCAGGGGTCCTAGGTTTCTTCTTCTCGGGGCTTAAGGGCTTTGCCTGGACCTCTGGGAGCATCGGAGCCGTCTTCTTTAAGTTTAAGGGTTCTGCTTGGGGCTCTGTGAATACCTTGGAGGACTTCACACGTTTTAAAGGGTTGGGAAGGTTCTCTGAGTCCTTATGTTTCTTCTTAAGGGCGGCAGTGATTGAGACACCTTTCCCTTTTGATACGCTGAGAGGGCCCAGACCCACTGTAGCTGTTTTACACAGACCCTGCCCTGTGTTATCTGTGTTTGTCAAGACTCCGCCAGTGCTGACTCCACCCCTGTGCAGAATAGATTGGTGTAGAGGATTGTTCATCATGTTTGGTGTGTAGTGCGCGGAGACTTTTTCGTGGCGTACACGCCTACTCACACCTTTTGTAGCGCTTCTGTTGTTCTGGACGGTTGCTGTTATGTCCCTTAAGGGCTGCGCCGACCTCTCTTCAGCAGCATGTTTCTGAGCCGCTTCTAAAATATAAACAGAAAAAATATATATGTTAGAGAAAGTATAAAAAGAACACACACACACACAATCCTAAGTTCTACACCGCCGCCTTTTTATATAGGCCTTGCTACAAGTCGTTGTACCCTTCTGCTTGAGAGTCTGTAACACCGATAGTACTTTTCACACCCTTTGTAACAAACACACCTGATAGAGGTCTTTTTGCAACTCCTTTCTTTGACGGTGGTCCCACTTTAGAAGGTAAAGCTTTCCTCTTCAAAGGGCTTTCTTTTGATTCTCGCGATGCCTCTTGTACCTCGACGCCGTTCGGGCATAACGTGGGGGTGCCTGTAAAGAAAAAATAATACCCCGCCTTAGTCATATTTCTGAGGAGTCCCACTATACACCATCAGGGTCAGGACTGTGGCCTACCCCTCCAACTCCCCAGCGTCTTAGACAGTTTAAAATAACAGGGGCTTTTTAATTACATGTAGGAACTGAAGTGTTTTGCACACTGTTCAGAGCGTCTTGAGCCTCGATGTACTCCATAAGCTCGTCAAAAGCTTGTTGTAGGTCAGGGTCATAAGCTGTAAAAGCATACATACATGAGAGCCCATTAGAAAAAGAGAACTTCTGAGAGACTGGTGTACAAAACTACGTAGAACTACATAACTCTAAATATATATATATATATATATATACCTGGCTGTGGGGTCGACAGGTGACCAGCGTTGCTAGTTATTACAGCTGGGTCCAGCGCCGGGGGCACATTGGTGACGGTTGCATTTGCAGGGTCTTGCATCTGTATTAAACATTAAATTAAAAAAAGAAATAAAAACGGTTTTAGTAAACGCTTACAGCGGCAAAGCATGTATTGTAATAGTTATGCACCCTTGGGGATAGCGTTAGCAAACATTTTAAAATAAATAGAAGCACCCTACGCCATATCCTGTAATTCTGGGTACATGACTTAATGTACCACCAACATCCTACCTTGCGACCATTGCGCCTAAGTGCTGGGCACTCTTTTGTAACATGTACACGCCTCTTTTCTCTTGTAACACCCTGCTTGCGCCCCTCTTGATTACGCCACATTGTCTACCACGTATTGCAGTATTATACCTCTACCTGTAACCTGCACACATTGCACTTTTTTTTCCTCATGTAATGCCCCGTTTGATAACGCCTGTATTTTGTTTGCTCACCATTGAATTTTTTTGTCCATGTAACTTATCGCCTGCTCTTGTAATTTGCGCTAACAACCAGTATTTTTTTCTGTTTGTATCTTTTATGTAACACCTGTAATTCTTAGACCTTATGTTTTACATAAGGCTCTTGTGTAAAGCGCTTTGACACATTCCAATGCTAACTCTCAGTCTCACATATATTGCAGTAGTATACCTCTATATTTTATTTTGTACGCTTTTTGTAACCTGCACACGTCACTTTTTCCGCCTGCAATGCATCGTTTGCTACCTCTTGTATTTTGTTGACTCACGATTGTCACTTTTGTAATGCACCGTTTACTACCTCTTATACTCTGTTGGCGCACAATTGTAATTTTGCTTCATTTAATGTAAAGTTTGCCTTTGTATTTTGCTCACTTGTAATGTTCTCATGTAGCAGTTCTGTTCCTATTGTGAAGCGCTCTAACACCTTCGTGTTCGCGCTATCTCTCAATAAATAAAATAAAAAAACACACACCGGGCCTGCAGGCTTGGCCCGCCCCTTCAGTGATGTCACCAGCTCATCACTGGTGGGGGCGGCCCTAACCCTGCAGCCCCGGAGAAGCTCACGCCGCCATGCTGCCGCTGCTGGATCCACGTGGGGCCGTGGGAAAATGCCCACAGGACCCCTCACAGCACCAAGGACACCGGAGTCCGCCCCCCAGAGTCCCCCGAGCAGCGCCCCGATGCAAGCGGGCTCGGGGATATATTTTAAAAAACGGCCCAATTATGCACACGGGCTCCGGAGCCCCACCGGGCACCCGGAGCCCGCCCCCTAGAGCCCCCGAGCAGCACCATGGTGAAGCGGTCTCGGGGCATTTTATTTTAAATAAGAACGGCCACGGAGGCCCTGGGACACCGGGAGACCGGCACCCCGAGCAGCGCCATGGTGAAGCGGTCTCGGGGCATTGTTTTAAAAATAACGCTGCACTAGGGACCCAGAGACCCCCAGGACACCCAGAGACAGCCCCATAACACCCCAAAGGACTATGGCGACCCACCAGGAGCCCCCCCTCGACAACTGGCCCCCGGGTTTATTTATTTTTTAAATACAAGGCCCTCAGGACCCCACCAAGGAGCAGCAAGGACCCCCGGAGCCCCCCTGGACCCCTCCAACTCTCTACAGCGGTTTGGTGAGTGCAACAAGGCATTATTTATTTTTAATTATATGCCATGTATATTATTTAAAGCCCCTATGGTACCGTTACAGTGTAGTTAAATGTTTCTATGAACTGTAAAATGCACGTTTCCCCTCTGCATGTACCCTCCTAAGACCTACAACATTATGCCCTTAAATAAAAAAACGCCTGCAAACTCTGCGCCATCCCCCACAACACCACCCCTATTAACATTAATTGTCTACACACATAGCTTTAAACTCAAACCTTCAACACAGCCTTTATTCATTTTAAATACATTTACATTTCACGTCTTGTAAAAAACTTCATTGGCACCTTTATTCACATTAAACACAACACATCGCCTTAAACATTAACAGTTTACAAAGTACTCTTTAGCATTTTCAAAACTACAGTTTTGTATACTTTTAACACCACATAAACATACATCCTTGCGCCCATGCTTTATTTACCTTCTCTACATGTTCACAGGCGGCGTCAATCTGGGAAAAGTTGCTCGGGTCCATTCTTGCCTTTAAGTTCCAAGGGTTGGCGCTGTGACTCCAAGACAGTCCACTTGCTCCCCAAGGGTGTTGAAGGGCTTGTTGGTGAAGAAATACTCAAAGTGCAACAAAAAAAAAAAGCAATCCACAGCAGTCGCTCCCAGAAGTTTTTTGAATGGGTGTTTGACAGTGTTCCATGAGGGGCCTTTTTATACCTGTCCATGCATGCTAATTAGAAGCCCCCACACCCCTTATGACTTGAGGGGGTTTAGAACAATGTCTTGGGGTCTTTGGATGGGAACTTTTTTTCTATGCTTGCACAGTTTACGCTGTATACATCTGTTACTTACATTCATGGCTTATCTTGGGGAAGAGAGACCCCCGGGAACCGACCTTTGCCCCATCACTAAACCCATCACATGTCATCTTTCCAGCCAGAGTCATCAAGTCCTGGCCTAAACTGTCACAATTCCGGCCAGCATGTCCAGTTTCGACCCTGGGGCTTTGGAGGTGTGTGAATTACGTCAGAGCACTTGGCCTTCTGCTTCAGGTTCTCATGGGAAGACTTGCCATGACATCTGTCTTTTTCACCTTGCACAGTTTACGCTGTATACATCTGTTACTTACATTCATGGCTTATCTTGGGGAAGAGTAGGGTGCTTGGGGCCATATTTTAAAATGGCTTATCTTGGGAAGTAGAGACCCCCGGGAACCGACCTTTGGCCCATCACTAAACCCATCACATGTCATCTTTCCAGCCAGAGTCATCAAGTCGTGGCCTAAACTGTCACAATTCCGGCCAGCATGTCCAGTTTCGACCCTGGGGCTTTGGAGGTGTGTGAATTACGGCCGAGCACTTAGCATCCTATTTCAGGTTCTCATGGGGAAACCTTGCCATGACATCTGTCTTTTTCAACATCTCAAAGCTCAGGGTGGCTGAACATGGCTTGTGCTTTTTAAAACACACTATGGGTTTCCCAACAGCTACAATTTAAAAGCTCCCCTTTTTTTTTTCAAACATAAAAAAACATCTCCCAACACACAGGGTTGGGGACTCAGGCCTGTTCAGCAGCTGTTCAGCCTGCAGCTGTCTGCAACACCCAGTTTTAAACATGCACAGACATTTCCAGCCTGCACGCACTTTCATATGCACTTTTAAAACATGTACACAATTACCACATGTTTTGCAGCCTGTTACTTCTTGGGAATATCCCTACATGTCACCCCCCTTTTAAGGCCAGGACTGTTTAAGGCCAACAGCCTGCGCCCGGCCCTGTCAAAATTTAAGGCCAGGGTTTCCAGCCAGAGCTGTTAAATTTCCGGCCAGGAGTTTAAGACTAGGCCTGTCATAATTAAGACTAGACCCATCACTTTTTAAGGCCAGGATTCCTGGCCGGAGCTGTCAAATTTAAGGCCAGAGTTGAAGTGAAGGTATCACTATATACTACTGATCATGATCAAGAATTAGGTGACTCATGGGCTAATATTGCCGCTGCAGATGCCCGACAACTTGGTGGTGCTAAGCCTGAGCCTTTGATAGCAGAACTTCCTGGTAGAATAGTTGATTACATGAAAACGATAATGCCTGCGATATGTGTAAATTGGGATAAGTTATCTGCATGCAAACAGAAGAAAGAAGAAACAGTCTCAGATTTCTTCACCAGATTTGAAGAAACATTTGTTGACCACAGCGGTCAAGATATAACCTCAGAAGGTGGTCAGAGATTGTTCGTCGATAAATTCGTGCACAATCTACTTCCAGAATTGTGTAAAAAGTTAAAGGATTCAGAAAGTTCTTGGGCAGTCTCCTCTTCAGCGCAGATATTAGCTACTGCCCAATATTACGAAAATAGAGACAAAGACGAGAAAGATAGAGTAGAAAAGAAAACTAAAGAATTGAAAACGAAGGTTTTGCTACAGCAAGCACGTGGTGGTGGTAATCAAAATAATAATGGTCAGAATAATTATCAGAATAATTTTCAGCAGCCTCAACAGTATCAGAGGAACTTGCAAAGAGTCGAGTATACTCAACCCCGTGTACCTGTAGGTCCCAACCAGTGTTCATATTGCAAAGAAGAGGGTCATTTCAAGTATAATTGTCCTATTCTATTACAACGTGCATATGGAGTTTCTGGTGTAAGAGGTCGTGGCAGTCAGCAAGCACCTAGAGGCAGAGGGCGTGGAAACGCCCCTCAGAACCCACGTCCCCTTCCACGACAAAACTCTATGAATAGGTTTGATCAGCAGAATAACGCATCTGACAGGACAGCTCAATACTACGTTGATGATTACTATACAGAAGATGAGTATTTGGAGAATAATGATTGCTAGGACAGCCATAGACAAAGAGAGGGAGTTGTTTCAGTTCCAGTAGATCAGAGTGGACCTTACGTTGAGGTGATTACATCAGGTGTGTCAGAGCCTTTTCTGTTGGATACTGGTGCTACAAAGAGTTCTATTATGCACTCCAAACTCCCTGGCGCACCTTTGTCTGGCGAAATGAACGTTTCTGTAGGTTTTTCTGGCGCCCAGTTAGAAATCCGATTTCTGACCCTTTGTCTCTTTCTGTTGGTCCTTGTGAATTCGAAGTACCCCTCATTCTGACAACAGATTGTGGTGAAAACTTGCTAGGATTAGATTTGTTAAAAAGATTGCATGCGACTTTGTACTGTTCTCCTTCGGGAGTACACCTTACTTTAGGTAAGAAAGTAGTTTCTCCCATGTATTTGTCGAGGGACAAACTTCCAGCAGAATTGTCGTTTCTTCCAGATATTCTTTGGGCCACTGGTCCTAATGATGTGGGCCGCTTAGAAATTCCACCATATCTTGTAACATTGAAAGCCAACGTTAAAATGCCACAAATTCCCCAATACAAAATCTCGAGTGAAGGTGAAAAAGCTTTGCTAGCGATCGTTTACGAATTGATTGAAAAGGATGTGATTGAAGAAACACGAGGCAATGTTTGCAATAGTCCTGTTCTGCCTGTCTTGAAACGAACTGACCCTTCTCAGCTACCTGTGTACAGATTCGTGATTGATCTGAGAGAGGTGAATAAAATAGTTGTGCCACAATTCCCAATTGTCCCCGACATTACCACATTATTAACTATGATCCCAGCATCTGCATCTTGGTTTTCGGTGATTGCCCTGAAGAATGCCTTCTTCAGCATCCCGATTGCTGAGGAAAGCAGGGATATTTTTTCCTTCAGTTTAGGAGGTCGCAGCTTCCGCTTTAAACGCGCTCCTCAGGGCTACTGTGAAAGTCCATCAATATACAGTCAAGCTCTAAAAACACAGCTTGATACGATTATTTTACCTGAAGGTGCTACTCTTGTACAGTATGTGGATGATTTACTCATTGCCGCAGACACTGAGGAAATTTGTAAAAAGGCCACGCTGTCATTGTTGCGTCATCTGTGTGATCTTCATCACAAGGTGTCACTTTCCAAACTGCAGTATTGCCGACAAGAAGTGACCTACTTAGGTCACCTCTTATCGAAGGAGGGAAGGAAACTGACCCCAGTAAGAATTCAGGCAATAGCAAAATTGAATGTGCCAAGAACACAGAGAGAAGTGCGTGCTTTCTTGGGCATTACATCGTACTGTAGACAGTGGATCCCAAATTTTTCGTTATTAGCCAAACCCTTGGTGGCATTAACGTGTAAAAATACACCCAATCCCATTCCTTGGTCTGAAGAGTGTCAGGAAAGTTTTCTCGAATTGCGCACAGCATTGTGTTCGGCCCCTGTGTTAGGTACCCCCGACTACAGTAAGCCTTTTACATTATATGTTCACGAGAAAGAGGGCTGTGCATTGTCTGTGTTGACTCAGTTGTTTGGAGGTAGGCAGCGTCCATGCGCCTATTTCTCGTCGACCTTGGATCTGGTAGCACAAGCATTACCGAGTTGTTTAAGAGCCACAGCAGCAGCAGCTGTCTCTATTCGACAGTCTGCTGGTCTAGTAATGAATAATACACTAATCGTGATGGTCCCGCATGCAGTAGACACATTGTTAAATAGAACCAAGACACAGCACTTAACTAGTGCTCCACTGTCCAGTTACGAATTGACACTGCTAGCGAGCCATGTGCACATAAAAAGATGCAGTACCTTAAATCTAGCTACGTTGTTGCCAATTATAGAGGAATCAGATGTTTCAGAACAGCACGATTGTTTTCTCAGAACGGAGGAAGAGACGAAAGGGAGAATAGATTTATTCGACACTCCTCTTGCTGAGTGTGATGGTACATTATGGGTGGATGGTTCGTGCTTTAAGATCCCGAGTGGAGACACGACCACAGCATATGCCGTTACAACGTTGCACACAGTTGTTGAAGCTGCACGTGCCCCACATAATTCAGCTCAGGCAGCAGAACTAATTGCACTGACGAGAGCATGTGTGTTTTCTAAAGGGATGAAAGTGACTATCTACACTGATAGTCAGTATGCATTTGGAGTGGCTCACAGTTTTGGGCGATTGTGGAGAGAACGTGGATTCCTAACTTCGCATGGAGCTAAGATTCAGGATGGTCAGTTGGTGAATGAGCTTCTTGAATCACTGACCTTGCCCCTGCAAATGGCGATTGTGAAATGTAGTGCTCACAAGAAGGTGACTGATGATGTTGGTCGTGGAAACGCATTTGCTGATAAGATCGCGAAAGAAACGACAAAGAATGTAATGAGCCGAATGTACGTTGCAGGCCCTGCAAGATCGACTGGTGATGTTGGAATGTGTGAAGATACAGTAGAGAGCGTGAAGTCCATTCAAGCTGAAGCCACAGAGAAAGAGTTGAGTACGTGGAGAGAAAGTACGGGTAGAATGGATGCAAATGGTTGTTGGATTGAATTATCAGAGCATCAGAGATGGTTGTTACCCGATGCATATGTGCTTGCAGTGGTTACAATGGCTCATGGAATGGCTCATATTAGCGTTAAAGGGATTTGCGAGTTGTTGGCCCCAGTATGGAAGAATTCAGGGATTCCCAAGTGTGCAGAGAATGTTGTCAAGAATTGTATGGTATGTTTGAAACACAATCCTGGTAGGGGAACCCCAACTCCAGCTGGTCATTTTGCACCTCCTACGTACCCGTTTGAGGTTTTGCAGCTAGATTTCATTCACATGGAGAGGTGAAACAATTTAAAATACGTACTTGTTGTTGTTTGTGCCTTCTCAAGATGGGTAGAAGCCTATCCCCTAAAAGACAATACTGCCTTGTCCACAGCAAAAGCCCTTGTGAAAGAGTACTTCCCCAGGTTTGGAATGCCTAGAATGGTCTGGTCTGACAATGGGAGTGAATTTGTGGGTCGTGTGATGAAAAGAGTGTGTGAAGGGCTAGGTATCCGGCAGAAGTTCCACGCTGCAAATCACCCCCAATCAGCTGGATTAGTAGAATGTTACAATGGCACTTTAAAACTTAAACTGGCCAAAGTTCAAGCGAGCACAGGTCTTAAGTGGCCTGACGCTCTACCCTTAGCACTCCTGTCCACTAGGATGACTGTACATTCACGAGTGAAACTTAGTCTATATGAAATCGTTTTTGGCCGGCGAGCCAACATATGGGGAGTGCCTAGACCCACCAAGTTCAGCGAGCTTGAGCACCCTATTTTGTTTAACTATCTGTATGAATTGACAGCTAAATTGCGTGTTTTGCATCAACAGGTCCACAACACCCTGCCTCCGGTCTCTGAGACTCCGGGTCACGCCATTGACCCTGGTACCTGGATCCTCGTAAGGAACTTCCAAAGAACGAAGAACGACCAGCCCAGGTGGACCGGGCCTCATCTCGTCCTTTTTTCTACAAGATCAGCCGTTCGGGTGGAGGGGAAGGCCAACTGGGTCCACAGGATCCATTGTAAGAAACTCCCTTCCCCTCTACCCCATGACCAGTGGGTCCAGAAGGGTGTCGCTGACCCTGAACCTGATACCGTGTCACATACCGTCCCTTTTCATGACTTACACGTAAAGAGAACTGACTCTGAACAAGAGAATGAGAACATCTTGCACAAGACTGTGACACCATCCGAGCGATTGAACATTACAGAGCCTGACCTTCTGTTCCAGGATCAAACAATACCTGGGAAGCAGCGATACAATTTGAGACCGAGAAAAACGAACTAGTAAAACACTTTCTTTTTGCAATTTGAGACTAAGATCCATGGACTAATAAAGACCGATATTTTCCTTTTCCCCAAGTACTATTTTTGAAAGTGCAGCTCTCCCATCTAGGTAACTTGCTTATTTTTGTTTTTCGAACCGCCATCCGGGTTCCGCTGCTAGGGCCGCGGTTGATTAAAAGTCTTTGGGGTGCAGCTGACGACGTTAGGTTGGTAGTTCTGGTTGGTCCAAGGGAGTTGCCCTAGACTGACAGAAGCATCCCTTAGCAGAGGCAACCTACCACCGCGGGCAGCACTTTAGAGAGGATGGAATTTCCCGATGTGGAGAGACCTGCCAAACAAGCGACCTTAAAGCGCCAACTGTGCAACGTGATGACAAGGAAAAACTTTATAATATTGTGTATTTCCATGCTATTCAGTGTCATGGTATTTTTAATAAGTTATGTTTTATTCTCTTTTCGTGTAACATTCGCACCCACTGCATCCCCCATACCTCCTCCCACTGTTTCTTCTCATTCTTTCCACCCTTTTCCTGACCACGAATCAAATAGGAGATTGGAGTTCATTAATAACTCCTTTGTTCAGTTGTTACACCAACACCAACTTGTAATGAACACAACTAACTGTTGGGTGTGCGGTCTTATGCCTCACACAACGGATAAAGGTATCCCCTATTTGGTCCTGCCATTTAGTCACAATGGTTCTGTATGGGCATATAGGACAATGTTCATATATGCACACGAAATCTACCCCCTACGTTCTGTAACAGACAATCCTAGAAAAAGTGCTCTAGTCAAAGGTATAGTTGACATGATTAAGGAAGGTATTTCTTATGAGACTATCCCTACAGATGAGACACTATTATACATAGGATGGAACATGACTGGATATGGAGCTACCTTGAGTGAGAAACAGCAAGCTAAGAGGTCGTCCCCATCGGGGTTATCTGTGTCTGCAAGGTACTGGCACGAATCCCAGGGCTCAGTTAGGGAAGAGTGTCTGTACTGAAACATATGTTTTTGGATCTCAGACTTCCCCTGCGTTTTTAGCAGCTAAGGGTACTTATTTCATCTGCCACGATAGAGCCTATACATGGTTGCCCCCTGACTTTTCGGGCTCATGTTTTGTTTCCTTCCTGTTGCCTCCCACCTACACAGCAGCAGCAGACTACCATCGGACAAGGATAGTTAGAGGTGTTTTGAGTGAAGAAGACACTGCAGGTCAAGAATTTGGGGACTTTGCAAAGGGTTTTCTGCCGTTCTGGGGATCCATGGCTAACAGCAGAAACATAAGGCAATTGACAAGGGTAGTTGAGTCCACTGTGATAGAAACTACTGGTGCCCTTAGTAACCTGACTGCTGAGCTCCAGTCGGATCGACTTATGACCCTTCAGAACAGGGTCGCTCTAGATGTCATACTTGCAGACCGAGGTGGGGTATGCAGATTGATCCTATCTAGTTGCTGCATCTTCATCCCTGATAACGCTCCAACAGTATACCAGGCCATCTCCAAACTACATAAGATTTCCGAATCTATTCATGTGGATAAAGGAGATTGGTCGTTAATGGGATGGCTCTGGGAACTGATATCCGCCTGGGGATGGAAAATTCTGATGGTCATTGGGATGGTCTTAGCCATTTTTTTCTGATCTGTCTGTGCATACAGTGCGCTCCTGCAATATGTGGCCTCTGTGTCACATCATGTGTAAGGAAGCCTGTATCAAGAGATGAACTGAGTACTAGAATGATGTTACAGCAACATCTCAATGACTTTAGGAATATAGATCTGGACTCAGATTAACATGAGGATAGATTAATTGCCTATGTAAGGGCAAAAGGAGGGTTTGTGGTTCTGGAGAGTCTGGGTTCAGGTAATCGTTCTGGACTCGAGAAATAAAACTTCATCGAAACATGACGAATTTGGTATCAAAAGACCGAGAATGACGAGCACACCATGTACATATATTTTCAGCGTATTCGAGTAACGATTTCTCTTTTAAATCGTCATTATCGTCCAGAACCCTTGGCTTCCATTTTATATACTGCAGCCATCTTGTGTGTTGCCCTTTATAGGCCTTAATCCAGCTTAATTCATTTCAGCAAGGACACGTACTCCTTAATCGACTTTCCTATGACCTGTGCAAGTTGGAACCATTGCCCCAGGCCGAACTCGTTAGGTCAGTTCCCCTCCCAGTGGCCGAATAAGATAGCATCAAGGCTCAACAAGCCATAAAACCATTTCAGCGCACACACTTGCCGTATCTTGCTCACATCTACCTCTGCTCCTTTGCTTCACTTGCTTTATGGTGGGGAGGTGCCCGTTTTTATTGGGGGTCCAGTGATATCTGATGAAATGTTGTGCCTTGCCGGGTGATTTGTTGTAGGCAGCACGAAGTGAAATATGGACATGTCATCATGACTCTGCTTTTTCTTTGTATTGGAAATATGTTAACGATTTACTTTACAACCAAGAATGTTTTGCCTGAAGCCTAAAATTGTGTATAAGAAGAGAAGCCTGATTTTGTAAATGCGAGCAGTCTCCTGAGAATATACTTCCCCGTGTGTTGTACTTCTAGGACACTTGTTACCTTGGTTGCAGCCAATAAATCGATCTTTGACTTCACCTAGAAGACTCTGAGTTTCTGTGGTCTGGATCAGTAAGAACCCGAGGTCTCTGGGTGTACCCTGACACCGCTGGGTTACCGGTGTCTGTGCCGGTTCTGAAAAACCCAGTACCTCATCTTGGATCCCGGCGTTGTGGAGGTGTGTTCGTAGTGTGTTGTGGCGGACCCTGTCGAAGGCAGCTGACCGGTCCAGGAGGATGAGGGTCACCATTTCTCCGTTGTCCAGCAGGGACTTGATGTCATCGGTGGCTGAGATGAGGGCAGTCTCGGTGCTGTGATTGCTGCGGAACCCAGACTGGGAAGGGTCCAGGATGTTGTTCTCCTCGAGGTAGCAGGTCAGTTGTTCGTTGATGTTCTTCTCGATGATCTTTGCCGGGAACGGGAGCAAGGAGATGGGCCAGAAGTTCTTGAGGTCCTTGGGGTCCGCCTTGGGTTTCTTGAGTAAGTCGTTGATCTCGGCGTATTTCCAGCTCTCCGGGAAGGTCACTGCCTCGAAGGAGGTGTTGATGACTTTCCGGAGATGGGGTGCGATGGCTGTGCTGGCTTTGTTGAAGATGTGGTGTGGACATGGGTCTGATGGAGATCCTGAGTGGATGGTATTCATGACCTTGATGGTGTTGTCATTGTTGATGTTGGTCCAGGAGAGCAGGCGGTTGGTGCGGATGGAGGTCGTAGGGGCGGAGGTCTCAGTGGTTGTAGGGCAGTCGTGGCGTTGAAGCTGTCGTGGATGTGTGCGTTCTTGCGATGGAAGAAGGTAGCTAGCGAGTCACACAGGTCTTGCGAGGGTGGGACATCATTGGTGTTGGAGCTGGGATTGGAGAGTTCCTTCACAATGTTGAAGAGCTCTTTGCTGTTGTGCGCATTGTTGTCTAAGCGATCTTTGAAGGAGGCCCTTTTGACAGATCTGATGAGGTGATGGTGTCTGTGGGTGGCATTCTTGTGGGCTGCAAGGCTGTCTGGTGTTCGTTCATGGAGCCAGATCTTCTCCAGATTTCAACAGGTTTGCTTGGAGGCCCGGAGGTTTTCAGTGAACCAGCTGGCTTTCTTGTTGGTGTTACTGTTGGAGGGTTTCTTGATCGGGCAAGGGTATTGGTGCAGTCATTGATCCACTGTCTGAGGTTGTGGGTGGTGGTGTCAGGGTCAGTGGGGTCGGTGGTTGGGCTCTGACCGAGGGTGGTGGTTAGCTGGTCTTCGGGGGCTTGCGGAGAAGATGGGGTCAAGCGTGTGACCTGAGAAGTGGGTGGGTTTTGTGACGAGTTGTCTGAGTTCGAGGTTGGCTAGGTTGTCGATCAGGTGGTGGAGATGGTGTCGTTGTTGTTCTTGAGGTGAAAGTTCAGGTCCCCGAGGAGAATGTAGTCCGTGGAGGTGAGGGCCTGTGTGCTGACGAAGTCAGCAATGGAGTCGCTGTTCTGTGGTCGGGGTCTGGGCGGGTCTGTAGATGAGTGTTCCCCTGTGGGTGGTGTTGGGGTCAGTGTGGATCTGGAAGTGCAGATGTTCGGCGGTGCCGAGGATGTCGTCAGTGTTGGTCGAGACTCTGAGAGTGTTCCTGTGGACAATGGCAATTCCTCCTCCTGCTCGGTTGGTACGGTCCCTGCGGGTGTTCTTGTAGCCTTCAGGGATGGCTATGGCTATGTCAGGTGATGAGGTGGGGTTCAGCCAGGTCTCCGTCAGGAAGGCGACATCTGGGTAGGTTGAGTCGAGTAGGTCCCAGAGTTCAACGGCGTGTTTGCGGGCGGAGCAGGTGTTGAGAAGGATGCATCTGAGGTGGTTGGGTTCTTTCCTGGTCGGCAGCATGGTGGGGCGGATGCTTGTGAAGCAGCAGTTTCGGCAGGTGAAAGCTCAGTGGGTGCGCTTCAGGGCGGCCAGGAAGCAGGTGTGTGATCATCCGGTGTTGAGTGCATGGAGGGTTCTGGCATCGTAGCGGTGTCGGGCATCGTGACGTTCGTGGGGTCCAGAGGTCCTGGCACTGGGTGCGGTCCAGGCACAGATGGGCTTGCCTACGGTGCGCCAGCGGCGCACCTGCTGCGCGCGTCTACTGTGCGTCCTCCATATGAGGGGATGTGGGAGGGAGGAGCAGCTGGATTGCAGGGGGGTGGGGCCGCAGGGATGCAGGGACGCAGCGGCAGGAAAAACTGGCAGGGGCTGCTGGAGAACTGGGCACAGGAAGGAAAAACAAGTTTAGGCAAGAAAACAAGTACACACACAGAGGAATAAAAACAAGTCTAGGCAAGAAAGTAAGTACAGGCACAGAGGAATAAAAACAAGTCTGGGCAAGAAAGCAAGTACAGGCATAGAGGAATAAAAACACGTCTGGGCAAGAAAGCAAGTTAGGCGCAGGGGAAAAATACAAGATTAGGCAAAAACAATGCAGGCAGAGCCGTACAGCAGCATGGGGAGCGACCTGCCTGCGAGCAGGGTCAGAGGTCGCATCCTTCTTAGAGTCCTGCGGTACATAAGAAAAGTACTACCCTGAAGTTTTAAGAAAAGTGTACTTTGTTATGGTAGTTGTTTCAGGTTTGAACCTCAGGGTTTTGTGAGGGACCCAATTAGCTAAGCTGTTTTGCAGTTTTTATTGAGTTTACTCTGTTTTAGGTGTTGCAGAACCAGGGTACCTAAAAATGTTACCGCCCTGAAGCTACAGACCCTGAAGAGGTAGAGGAGCAAAGCAGAGGTGCTCCAGAATCTATAGTATGGGAAGCATTAAAAATTCTACCCCACAAAAAGAAGGTTCCTGCGAAGAAAGTTACATGGCAAATATGTGTCAAGGAGTTTAGCTGAGGAACAAGGAAACACATAACCATTTTAATACATGTCATTCGTAGCAGTTCTACACTGCAAAAAGAAAAGGCAAGAAGAGCAGGGGATATTTGCATCTTCAACTGCCCTCCAGCACGGATTGGCTCTAATAGATTTACTTCCCTCTGATGTTCTTGCAACGTAGTAAAGTATTTATTTAACATTCTTAAGTCCATCTTTACATACCGTGACAATTTGTTAGTAGTAAATATTGTGGAGTCAGTTTAGGCGCAGATCCATGGTGTTGCTTCAAAATAACCTCATCCGATTTGTGCCCCTGCACCAGACCTTTCTCATCGTGGACCCGAGAGCTGCATTCTTCTGCCAATATATAAAAGAGTCTTGAAAATAAAGGTACTGATTGAATTCTTCAAAGACCGAAGCCTTGTCATCGAAAACTCTCTTTGGAATCTTCTACATCGCCTCCCCTTATTTCTGTATCTCTTGAAGAAATACACATCCTATAGGTAATGCCCTTCGCGTGCATGCTCTCACTGTTGAAATCTCACCTTCTCCATGTCTGAGATTAACTTAATTCTTTTCTGGCCACGGTCATCACTTTTGAATAATGTGCATGCCCTAATGATATTGATTCTATAAAAAGCCAAGAGAAGCAAAATGAACCCCTTTGACTCCTGATAATGTCACAAGACTGGACTTATTTTCTTATCATTAGCAATTCAATAGCCTCCTATTTATAGCTAAGTAGAACATGAAAGGGGCCAAAAGGCAATACTAAAGAAAGCGAACAGAGCACTCAGAGTCTGGCTTAGTTTTTATTCCTGAACCACCATAATCCACTTAAAAACCATGAGTTATAAGGGGAGTGCAATGGCACACATAGGGTACTAGAGGCTCTCTGTGAATATCCAGAAAAGATGTTCATGGCTTGCTGGGTAGTTGAGCTTTTCTGAGCTGGCAGCTGCCCTGTGAAACTCTCTGAACAAAACACACGCGGCTTATTGCATACCATTAAATAATCATTTTCCCTGGAATCTATTTATTGGCTCTTTTCACTTAAATTCATCTAGCACCAAAATCGATGCTATGATCATACATCAGAACAACAGGCATACCTGTTATCGCCCTGCAAAGGTGCAATTCCTTCCTTACAGACAGTACTCAAGCTGTCAACCTATCTCGTTATAATGGCCAATAAATCCCAGCAAAATATAAGGTTCGGCATAATCCTGCAGATCTTTTTATGTGAGCCCTAGGATGGGCACTCGGTCCCATCCTGTAAATAAAAAGTCTATGATTTAAAACAGACTGTGAACTATGTGACCCAATCTCTTCTGCCGTCTTCTCCTCCCTTCTATTTAAATGTAAAAATGTATCCTTAGTAAATCATGTCAGCTAAAGACTGGCTGTCTCTGATCATAATGGGTTCATCCTACGCCATGCTAGCTCTCTCTATTTCGGGATCCCATAGCATGCACTCTGGATTCTTCAGAATGACGTGGCACCCTTAGTTCTGTAAGCCCCGGATGCATCCAGTTCAAGACGCTGCCTCGTCCACGTGCGGGTCCTCCTGAATTTCGAGTAGGACATGTTGTATACCTTAATATCATAAAAGAAATAAAGAGGCAAAAAATATCAGCGGATAAGTATGCACGAATTTCAATAGCTAACTCCACATACCTGTAACCTGACGACATATATACCTTCAATGTACATAGAAGTGGAGCTAAGAATGGTAAATCTATATTTCCATATACGCACTTCCCTTATGATATGTTGGACCTCGGTATTTTGGCTACAATATTAAAGTATCACGATATTCTAGACGAAGGCTCATCGTTCATGGATCCACGTATAGTGAGGTTCCCACATTTGTCAATAACTGTCTACGATGATATCTCCCTGTAGCACACCTTGATCAGCTACTGCTCAAATATCAGCTGCCACAAACCGCATTAAAAGCTAAACAGGGCGCCATGGCTTTCGGTTTGCTTGGCTAAATTGCGGGACTCATTGCCAGACGAACTCTGGCACATTTGGCACTTTTGGGCAAACGAAACCTGTCTATTTCTTCAGGCTGTTTAACTTCATCTGATCCTCTGGCTGCTCTATGTGGTCTAGCGCCAAGAAGCCTATGGTGAGCGAGTATTCTCTAAATGCTCATAACATGTCTATAACATAACACTTGTGTTACCCATCTCTGAATAGTGGGATTAGGACCTTGTGGGGTGCGTATGCCCTATAAATAAATATCATATTCAACACCACTATTTCATAGTAAGTGAGTAGTAAAGCAGCAATTATAGAACGAACTTGGTCCAGCTAATTTTGGAACATATTCAGAAACATGTATCACTGGTTGCAGAATTTCATAACTTTTTTTGCGTATCGTCTTAAATTAATGTAGGCAGACCCCCAAAAAACAGACTGTTCATTGGGTCAGATGTGATATTTGTGCAATACTTTCTGTGAATTGAAAATTATTGCGCTTGCAAGAGGTTTTCACATTTTTGTTTGTACAGTTGCGCTGCTCTGTTCTGCCTGACCTGCAAACAATGAGCCTCAGTCTTTCAAAGCAAATTACTGGGTAGCCACCATTGGCTGAATGCCACCGTGTAAACCATCTCATTCGCAGCTGGGCCTTGTCAAAACAACCACGAGGCAGAGGCACGAGATGCTCTCAGCCTCTGCCGCCACGCCCACTACCCGCCCTCTGTCTTCAGCTAGGAATAACAACAACACACACACGCATGTGAGGGTCTGTATTTACAGCAGAAACCTGATATTTACCACCTCTCTGGAATCCCATAGGAAAGAAGTATTGTGTGTTTGGAACCAATGCCCATTACTTGTCGGATCAGGTATCTTAGATAAACGTTTAGTTTCCTGTCTGGTGTGTATACACCTCTGCATCGGAGTTAATGAAACACACATTTCTCATGGTCGAGTTGGAAGTTATTGAACCCTGAAAATAATGCGGACGCGAAGTACATTCTCACCCTCGATAAAATAGAACTAACAAAATGTATATTCTGCAATCATGGTTCAGTCTGCACCATACAAGTTATATAGTCTGAAACTGATCGAGTGTCAAATGCAAATGGTCAAATAATTTATGGAAATAAGCATACCAAGCGGCGTTTTAAACCACTGAAACAGCACCATATATGACTAGTGTTGCTGCCAAGGAAGCTCACCACAGGGATCATGTTAAATGAGAATGTTTACTATAGCAGGTTTCATCATTATTCAGACTAACCTTGTAGGCTCAGGACAGCCCCTTACGGAGAAGGAATTTGTTTTAGCACACATATATTTCAACTAAGATAGTTAAGATTCTGAACACCAACAGCTGAATTACATAAATTGCTCTGTGTCACAGTGGTGTTTGCACTCATTTTTTGCACTTCTGGGGCAATTTGGTACTCTAGCAGGAGTCACAGCCACTTTCCTGGCCCTCACTGTAAAATCAATTATGCAATCCATGGTCGGCAAGCACGTCATCCTGAGTGGGGCATTCCTTCATTTGCTTAAGGTCAACTTTTTATTTATTTATTTTTATTTATGCGTTTTTATATGGTGCGGACTTTACCCGAAGGCGTGAGAGCGCTTCACAATAGGAACAGAAAATTACAGGCGAACAACTTACAAAAGCAGACGTTAAGTTACATGAGGTAAAAGTGACAATTGTGAGCAAACAAAATACATGAGGTAGCAAACAGTGCATTACAGGAGGAAAAAGTGACAAGTGTGCAGGTTACAAGAGAAAACAAAGTACAATTAGAGGTAAAATACTGCAATATATGCTAGACACTCAGGCACAAGAACAAACGTTACGTAGGCAATGGTGGCACTTGTGCAAGTATCAAAGGCACACAACATGTGAGAGGTAGCAAACAGTGTGTTACAAGAGAAAAGTGGCGTGTGCATGTTACGAAAGAGTACTAAACACAGGTACAAGGATAATACTGCAATAAATGGCAAACACTCCAACCTCAAGAACACACTGGGAAGGCACTTCCATAGTCATGGAGAATAGAGTTGGAGGTGTCTTTGGAGGAGGAGAACTTTGAGGTCCGTTTTGAAGACCTGGGAGGAGGTGGTGGTCCGGAGCTGAGGCGGAAGTGAGTTCCAGATTCTCACCGCGTTGCCTGAAAAGGATTGAGCCACCGATCTTTCCTTCTTGAAAGTGTGAGGTTCAAGCAACAGATTTTCCGCATTACGTGATGGTCTAGAGCCTCCAGAGAGTTTCAAGTCAAGTCAAGTTAAAATTTGTATAGCGCACTACTCACCCAGAGGGTCTCAAGGCGCTTGAGGGAGGGGGAGTATGCTATTTGTCGAATATCCAGGTCTTGAGTTGTTTTCTGAAGGAGAGGTGGTTCTGTGTGAGGCGGAGGTGGGTGGGGAGAGAATTCCAGGTTTTGGCCGCTAAGTAAGAGAAAGATCTTCCTCCCATGGTGGATCTTCGGATTCGAGGGATCGCGGCGAGGGCTTGGTTGGACGATCGTAGTTGGCGGATGGGGGTGTAGAAGGTCAGGCGCGTGTTGAGGTATTTGGGTCCTAGGTCGTAGAGGGCTTTGTGTGCGTGGGTGAGGAGACGGAACGTTATTCTCTTGTTGACGGGGAGCCAGTGGAGGTCTCTCAGGTGACCGGATATGTGATTGTGGCGGGGGATGTCTAGGATGAGTCTGGCGGAGGCGTTCTGAATGCGTTGGAATTTTTTCTGTAGTTTGGCTGTAGTTCCGGCGTAGAGGGTGTTACCGTAGTCTAGTCGGCTTGTGACAAGTGCTTGGGTGACCGTCTTTCTTGTTTCGGTGGGGATTCAGCGGAAGATATTTTTGAGCATACGTAAGATGTTAAAACATGAAGATGAGATGGCGTTGACTTGTCTGGTCATCGAGAGGGAGGAGTCTAGGATGAAGCCCAGGTTACGTGCGTGGTCAGTAGGTTTGGGTGCGCTGCCCAAGGCTGGTGGCCACCATGAGTCGTCCCACGCAGAGGGGGATGATCCTAGGATGAGGACTTCCGTCTTGTCTGAATTCAGTTTTAAGCGACTGTTCTTCATCCACTCGGCTACGTCTTTCATCCCTTCGTGTAGGTTGTTTTTGGCGGTGTTTGGGTCTTTGGTGATGGAGAGGATCAGCTGGGTGTCGTCGGCGTAGGAGATGATGTTGAGGTTGTTTTGGCGCGCGATGGATGCGAGGGGGCTCATGTAGACGTTGAAGAGGGTGGGGCTGAGTGAAGATCCTTGTGGTACGCCGCAGATGACTTCAGTGGCCTCTGATCTGAACAGGGGGAGATGGACTCTCTGGGTTCTTCCGGAGAGGAACGAGATGATCCAATCCAATGCTTTTCCTTTTATCCCGACGTTGCTGAGGCGTTGGATGAGGGTGCTATGACAGACCGTGTCGAAGGCTGCGGAGAGGTCCAGTAGGATGAGGGCAGCTCTTTCTCCGTTGTCAAGTAGTGTTCGAATGTCATCTGTGGCTGCGATGAGGGCGGTCTCGGTGCTGTGTTTGGCTCGGAAGCCGGACTGTGATGGGTCGAGGGAGCCGTTTGATTCGAGGAAGGTGGCGAGCTGACTGTTGACGGTTTTCTCAATGACTTTGGCAGGGAATGGGAGGAGCAAAATGGGGCGGTAGTTCTTAAGTTCGGAGGGGTCTGCTGTGGGTTTCTTCAGGAGGGCGCTGTGTTCGGCATGTTTCCAACTTTCTGGGAAGGTGGCGGTGTTGAGGGAGCAGTTGATGGCATCTCGGAGAAAGGGTGCGATGATGGAGTCGGCTTTGTTGAAGATGTAGTGGGGACATGGGTCGGTTGGCGATCCGGAGTGGATGGAGTTCATTAAGCGGAAGGTGTCATCAGTGCTGATTGGGTTCCAGGCGTAAAGGTTGGTGGTGGGGGGTTCGGTTCGGAGGTGGGGGGGTGGACTGGTTGCTAAAGCTGTTATGTATGTCCGCGATTTTGCTATGGAAGAACGAGACTAGAGAGTCGCAGAGGTCTTGAGAGGGGGTGATGTCATTGGTGCCGGCCGTGGGGTTGGTAAATTCTTTCACGATGTTGAAGAGTTCCTTGCTGTTGTGGGCGTTGTTGTCGAGTCAATCTTTAAATGCTGATTTCTTGGTGGATCGGATCAGCTGGTGGTGTTTGCGGGTGGCGTTCTTGAGGGCGGTCATGTTGTCTGAGGTTGGGTTTTTTCGCCAGGCTTTCTTGAGGGTGCGGCAGGTCTTTTTGGATTTTTTAAGGTCTTCATTGAACCAGGGGGCTTTTTTGCTGCCTGGCTTGTTTTGATGGTTTTTCAGGGGAGCTAATTTGTCGGCGCTGTGGGTGATCCATTGTGTGAGGTTGATGGCTGCTTGATTTGGGTCCAATGATTTGGCGGGAGGGTTTTGGTATAGCGATGTGGCGAGCTGGTCGGTGGTAAATTTGTTCCAGTTTCTACGGGGGATTTGTTGTGGCTGGTGGTGGGTCGTGGTTTTTCTGTAGTTGAAATGGACACATCTGTGGTCCGTCCAATGGAGTTCTATGGCGTGATTGAAGGAGATGTGCTTGCTGGAGGAGAAGATTTGGTCGAGCGTGTGTCCGGCGTGGTGGGTGGGGGTGTCTACCAGTTGTTTGAGTCCTAGATTGGCAAAGTTGTCCAGAAGGGTGGTGGTGTTGCTGTTGTTGTTCTTTTCCAGGTGGAAGTTGAGGTCTCCTAGTAGAATGTAGTCCTCGGAGGGGAGGGCGTGTGGGCTGATGAAGTCGGTGATGTCTTCGCTGAATTGTGTGCGGGGGCCAGGTGGTCTGTAGATGAGGGTGCCTCTGAGTGTGGTCTTATTGTCGGTGTGAATCTGGAAGTGAAGGTGTTCGGCGGTTTCGAGGTTGTCGTCGGAACTGGTCGTGATGCGGATGGTGTTCTTATGGACGATGGCGATGCCTCCTCCTGTTTGGTTGATGCGGTCTTTTCGGGCGATTTTGTAGCCGTCCGGGATGGCTATGGCGATGTCGGGCGCTGATGAGGCGTTCATCCAGGTTTCTGTAAGGAAGGCGACGTCCGGTGTTGTGGTATCTAGTAGGTTCCATAGTTCAGTGGCGTGTTTGTGTACCGAGCGGGTGTTGAGTAGGATGCACTTAAGGTGGTTAGTATCGGAGCTCTGTTTGGCGTTTGTGGATTTGGTGTTGGTCTTGATGCAGTCGAACTTGCAGGATTGGCAGGAGAAAGGTCCATGGGTGTGTCCTGGGGCGGCTTGGTGGCAGTTTGGGAGACGGCAGGAGTTGAGTGCTGAGAGGGTAGCGGTGTCGTACGTAATGCGGGTGGAGTGGATTTTGCGGGGACCAGGGGGTCTGGCGCTGGGCGCGGTCCAGGCGCGGACGGGCGTAGATGGGCTTACCTTTGGCGCGCCTTCGGCGCGCATAGGGCGCGTCCGCTGCGCGTATGTTGCTCCGACATAAGAGGATAGTGGAGGGGGACGGAGCGAGGGAGGAGCAGCTGGGAGGCGGGAGCGGGGTGGAGAGCCGAGCTGGGAGGCACAACAACAAAAATGGCCGCAGAACCAAAAGCGAAACAGGACGAGATTGGGGCACAATCTTAATTATCGCTATGAAATGGGCAGTGGCGCCGGCACAATCAGGCACAAATAATTTGAGCAGGCAATGCGAGCAATGCACAATTGAATATTGATTAATGAGCAGTCTTGCAATATAGCGCTACGATATTAATTAATGAGCAGTCTAGCAGTATAGCGCTACGATATCAATATAATCAGGCACAAATATTTTCAGTAAGCAATGCGAGCAATGCGCAATTGATTAATAGGCAATGAGCAGTCTGGCAGTATAGCGCTACGATACCAATTTTTGAGCAGGGAGCAGCGTGAGGAGCGACCGCTTCTGAGCAAGTCAGGACGGTCGCGAGGAGAGGAGTGCAAGGCTTTCTGGGTGATACAGGCAGTCTTGTAGATAGCTCTAGCCTCGATGGGAAGCCAGCGGAGGGTGGATAACATCGGTGTGATGTGGTCGCTTTTTTTGGCCCCATAAATGAAATGAGCTTCTGAATGGAGAACAGATCTAAGGGGGACAAGTGGGATTTGGGGAGGCCAGTAAGAAGAGAATTGCAGTAGTCCAGTCTGGAGAGGACCAGCGATTGCGCCAGGGTTTTAAGGTCCTGCTCTGGGAAAAAGCGACGAATTCCCCAAAGAAGGTGCAGTTGGTATCGAGCAGACTTTGCAATGGAATTGATGTGGGAGATTAGATTGAGTTTTTTGTCAAGTATGACACCAAGGGATTTTGCACTGTTGACAATAATGGGTTTATTGTTAAGTAGATTCCACAAAGGTGTGGAAGGAGCTGATAGGAGAAGCCTTAAGTGGAAGGGAGTTTCTAAAGATGACTGCAACACCTCCCCCAATGTTGTCAGTTCTGTCATTCCTAAATATAGAATAGTCTGTGGGTAATAGGAGATCATTTGAAAGGCAACAACCTAGGCAACTAATGTCTAGAACACATTAATGGTGAATTAAATAAACAATTGGCTGAGGCTGACTGTAAGACTTGAGTATTTTTATTTAGCAGTTACACAGTTAATAAATCATTAATATAACACAATCGTAAAGGTTAAAATTTCATACAACAACAAAATTTTCTTTTGCTAAAAAGATTATAAAACAAGAACAAATAAAGACACAAGTTAAAAATCTGTTTATCAATGGTAAATAAGTGGCGAAAAAATGGGTCTCTACGCGCGTTTCGGCGGCCAGCGCCTTCTTCCTTGAGTTGCCACACAATTTCTATAAAGAGAAAATACACATAGATTATATATATATAAAATTACATAATAACACAATTTATACAGTTGAAAAGGTTTTTAACATCTGGAATTTTAATTTTTACAGCCAGTTAGCCCAGTTTCTGGTTTACAGATTTATAAAACAACAGTAATTTCTATTGTTCATTTTTATCCCTGTCATTTCCTTACATGATCTGTCTTAGTCCAAAAAGACACATGTCTTAAATTGGAGATTTAAAAGTAGGGTATAGGACAATATGATAGAGAATGGCATGTTGCGTGTATATAGGATATATAAAAATATTTTTGAGGATATCCTATTTCAGTAATTGGAGGAGCACTCATTGATGATTTAGACAATTCATAGCCGCCCAAAAAAATGAGAGAGGAGAAAAAGCGAAAGGTCTTTTAAGGGCTTGCTATGATGATGTATTGATAAGTAAACAAATACATGACAGCGCAATTATCTTAACTTTCTTTTATATAGACCAAGAAAATAATGCTTTTTAATTCCCCTGCTATGGTAATGTTTTCTTTTATCTTAGTATTTATGTTTGTAGTACTTACTATGAAGATCAATTATGAACACTGGTCAAGACGATTTTCTATTTCTTATGCAATTCTTTTTAGATCAAGTGTTGCAGGAGCTTGGGTAAAAGATCATACTTGTTATTAGTTTTTTATTCCAGATGAGAAAGTCAAACAAATGTATTATTTAGTAGTTTTTTACCTGATTACCAAGAATACAAATAGGTAATTCCCGCTGGCCGGAGCCCTTTGAGTGAAGCAATGCTGGATAAGATACACTAGGTCAGAATCCTCCTCAGATGATTTCTAGATATCTATTTTTGGAGATGGTATAAAGCCGGAATTATATCTATTAGTCTTGTTCTTAATAATGATTCAGTTAGATTTAATTTCTTATACGTCGATGGACTTAGTTTCTAATAATCGTTTTGTCTAAACTTTATCTGATCTTACCTATTGGTTCAATTATTGTTGTTTTCATTTTCTTAAGCCCAGTCAGTGATCTATATTGTGATCTGGCGCCAAATGCGATGTATTGAGTGTTGTTCTGATGGTCCAAAAAGAAAGGAAGAGGAGGCAAGAATTACATCTATATCTTTATACAGATCAGGTTAAAAGATACCTATGACTTTTCTAATCTTACCAGTGGTAACGGGTTCTTATATTTCAAAGGTGTGGATAGTGCGAGAAGGATTTTCAAGGATTCTAGATGGATGGGGAGGTGATATTAAAAGATCTCCCTGCCTGTGGATATAAAGAGGGAGGCATATTAAGTTCCATTTAGTTGAATGGAGGGAAAAAGGGTTCTGCTGTTGGCTCTTAGCGATTTGTTTTGGTGTAGCGTCTTACCTCAGGATAATCGGCAGGGCTCACTATGTCCGGCGGCAGCGGGATGGTCCGTCTGGCGATGCAGATGCGGGAAATGCTGATGAAATGCCCGTCGGTGGGAGGTGTCTATATATGTTCGATAATTGGTGTCAATTGCCCACACCTATGTTGTATCTATGTTTAACTATTCTGACGCGTCAATTTTGGGAGGAGTTTCCCATGTAAACATATAATGGCGGATTTACTAAGAATGCTTCAGTGATTGGTGGTGAGGCACTTGCGTGTTTGGTGTTCGAAAACGAAAAGGGACTCAGTTTTGTAGTTTTAGTATGGTGTGACTCGCGCGCTTGTGTTATTTGCGCTTACGAGTGAAGACAGACTTTGATTCTGTAGTTTGCAGATAGTTTTTTTCTTTGTAGCGACTAAGCATTTAAAGTGGAAGGGAGTTTCTAAAGATGACTGCAACACCTCCCCCAATGTTGTCAGTTCTGTCATTCCTAAATATAGAATAGTCTGTGGGTAATAGGAGATCAAACATAGAGTGAGAGGTATCATTGAATCAGGTCTCAGTGAGGAAGATCATATCAATATTGTGAAGGGTGATGATATCGGAGATTTCAAGTATGTGTTTTACTGCAGATCTGCAGTTGTGGAGCAGACAGCGCAGCTCTGTCAAGACTGTTTTGGTGACGGGGCACTTGGACTCTGAAGGGTGATCGGGATATTGTACATATGCGGGGGTGCTCAGGAGGGTTTAGGTGGATGCCTGGTTCTGACAGAGGAGATGGTCGGAATAGTGTAGATAGTAGGGATAATGCAGGTTGAAGAAGGGTGGCGTTCAAGGTCTTGTGTGAGTTAACGAAGTTTGCAGACGACAGGTTGAGCTTGGCTGTATTGGGGTGAGGGGGCGAGGTGCATCTGGTGGGAAGTTGGGAAGGAGTAGAGGTGCATGGAAAGGTGGAAATCTTGGAGCTTAAAAGTGAAATGGCAGCTACACGCTGGGAGATGGAGGTGATAAGAGAGCCTAGCTTATTTTCCAGAGAGAGTAAGGCAGAGCACGGAAGGTTGGGTGGCTTGATGGAAACAGGAGGGGGTGGAATTGGTATTGGACGGCAGGGAGAGGTGGTGGGACAGGATGTGAGTTGGGGTATAGGGTTCAAGAGTGGGGAAAGGTTCATGTTGAGAGCGGGAGTTGGTGAAACGGAGGTGAAGGGAGAGTTGTCTTTGTTGGCGTTGCAAGAGGGTGAGGAATTAAGGACATATTTAGGGGGACATGGGTGCAGAACAAGGTGGTAAGGTGGAAGGAGAGGGGAGGACTGTGTGGAGTCATGGGAATGTAGGAGGTTTGGGAGGGAAAGAGGCGAGGTGGTTGTAGAGGTCCTGTCAGCTAGGAGAGGTGGCTGTGAGGGAACGGGCATCTGGTAGAGTGAGGGGGTTTGAGAGAAAGGGAAGTTGAGGAAAGGAAGTGGTTCTGCTGGGCCCTATGGAGGGAAATGGAAAGGGTTGCCAAGGGGGAAAGGGAGTAGCACAGCATCACTGGAGGAGTGGGAGGGAGGAGAGAGATGCAGTGGGTTTGTGCAGAAATCGGGGTGAAAAACGATGGGAGGAGTGGGTAGAAAAGAGGGGGGAGGGAGGAATAAGGGGAGCGTAGGAAAAGTTAATTGGGGAGAAAGTTGGAGAAGAGGTGGACTAAAAAGGGGGGTGACCGGAAGGAAGATGGGGAGGAGAAGAGATTGGAGTACTGGCATGGTGCAGATAGGACGAGGAGCGTATTAGCTAGAGGTAAGGCTGAAATGATGCGGGGGGCAAACTGTGAGAGGGAGGAATAGGAGAGGAGGTCACAGGGGAGGGGGAGAGAAGAGGGCCGACCTGTGCTTCTCGAGAGTGCAGCCAATTGGAGTGTAGGGGGGTCAGGGAAGGAGAAAGGGAGTAATGGGTGGAGCTATAAGGAGAGTAAGAGGAAAACCCGGTCGCAGAGGAGGGGAAGAGGTGGTCAAAGAGCGAGAGACAGGTGTCTTTGCCTTGGATCATGACAGTGTTGTTATAGAGTGAGATAGTGAAGTAGCCGTTGAAACACGCAGAGGGGAAAATTTTTAGTTGTTTCCCATGAGGGATAGAGGAGGAGGAAGTGACGTTAAGGAAATTGTATAAGCTGGTGGACCAAGAGGGGGTGTCGTGAGTGAAGAAAATTAAATCGTTTTTGAGCCTCCCAATACGACCATTGTAAAATTGATCAACAAATAGGGAATCCGGGAAACGTTCAATAGTGTTATGCTTCAGTCGTTTTATTACAGCTTTAGTCTGGTTGGGAGGATAATTGATTTTGTAGCAATTAATTCCAGCCTTAACTCGAGTGGTGGCCATGTTGGGAAAGTGAGGCGGAGGAGGGTGGGGGATATGAGAAGGGTGTTACTGGGAAAGCGGTGGTGAGGAGAAGTAAAAGGGCATAAAGGGGGCACATATTCCAGTGAAGATATCAGAACTAATGTGCCATCCGGGAAGTGAGGTGGGTATTTGTTGGGCCCTTCATCTGGGAATACATGATGCCACCTGGCACTAGATAATATTTACAAGGGAATTGTTTACATATGATAGGATGAACTTGACCACTTTCAGAACCTTCACAAAGCAAATATAGTCGAAGTAGAACAGAATATAAACGAACACCCAGTGACCATTGGTGAACACTGTTAACAGAACCACATTCAGCACCAAACGCATTGTACGCCCATGATCTCATCAGACTACTATTGGATCCTAAGCTCCTGAGAATCACTAACATTAGGGGCAAAGAGCATAGGGTGAAGCAAAATCTGACTGGCAAAATCTAAATATGCACAACAACCTCGTCATCTTAAGACCACCTGTAGAGGTACTCAATGGTACTCAGGTACCATTGACACTCATTACAGAAATAAGCCCTGGAGGAAATAAGTGGCCAGAAGATGAACTTATTGTTGGTAATATTTGAAGTGACAGAGATTGAGTGCGTCCGCGGACGGTTCTCCATGACAGGGAGGGGCAGAGGGTCCCGGAAACCCTCCAGGCATCTCTCTGTAGAAGGGAGTATTTATGCATTAAACCCCTCAGCTGGGGGTCTCTTCCGCCTCTACAATAGCAGGTCAGTCCCCTTGTATTAAAAGGCAGACTGTCAGTTTCAACCCACCACTCCTCGTTTCAATGCAACACTGTTGGAAGTGGCCCTTTTTGCAGGGTTATCCCCAAACTTTTTGCTTCTTCCTCCTCTATTTTCCTGACCTGTGGTTGTTGACTTTAGGACTCTGGGCACTTTACAACTGCTGATCAGTGCTAAAGTGCATATGCTCTCTGTGTAAATTGTTAACATGATTGATTATCCATGATTGTTATATTTATTTTACCGGTAGGACCCTAGTAAAGTGCACTAAGTGTGCCTGGGCTGGTAAATTAAATGCTACTAGTGGGCCTGCAGCACTAATTTTGCGCCACCCACATGAGTAGCCCAGAAAAGATGTCCCAGGCCTGCCATCGCAGTGCCTTTGCGCAGTTTGTTAACTGCCATGTCGCCTTAGCAAGTGCACCCACTAGCCAGGTCCTACCCTTCCCTTTCTGTGTACATAGGACACCCTTGTGGTAGGCCCAAGGTACCCCCGTGGCCAGGTTTTAGTGTATGGGAAAGGTAGCACATGTACTGGTGTGTGTAGCATGTCCTGATAGTGAACTATTGCCGATTTTGTTTTTTTCTATTGAAAGGCTATCTTGCCCATACGACAATATGGGGAATGCTCTGTAACATTTTTACAAGCATTGTGAGAAGTTAGCCTGGCATATGATGTCCACTATTCTAGTGGGCACCTTGCACCAGTCTAATCGACCCTTATTGATGGTGGTTGTAAAGTCAACCTTATAGACAAGCTATCCTAGTGGTAGGATGGACCAGCAGTCATATTCTAAGACGTCAGAGAGCATGTGAAGCAAGCTGTTTCACCAATTATAATCCCTTGAATACCAAATGAAAGGACACCACACAAGGTATATATCACATATATATGTATTTATTTCTAACACAACCCCTCTGCACTCTTGATGAGGTCAGATGTCAAAGTACATCACACGTTACTCAATTAGCACACGATAAGTTGCACATATACGGTTATGCCCTAGGGGCAACAAGAACCATATACTAAGAAAGTGGTATAAGAACCAAGTGAGAGTTAGACAGCAGGCCTAGGGCCTGTAGAATTGCTGGGACCACACTAAACAACCAAAGGTTAGGAAGTAGGAGGCCCACGGGAGACGCGTGCATTGTCTAAACACAGTTGCGAGTTACCATTGACTTATAATGGGAAACTAAGAAGTTAAAAAGTTACTGTTTAAGGACACTTCCGGATGGACTAGGATGGAACCCTTTTAAACTAGGACACGTCGAGAGTCAAGACCCACGGGAGCACCGGAGTACTAGTGTTACCTCACCCAGGGAAGCCGGGTGCATAGGTGTCTTTTCGTGTCAGTTTTCTTCGTCATTTTCTATGGAGATCTGCAAAGAAGTGCTGCAGGTGACCCGAGGAAAAGTGTCCGGGTGGATCCAAGGATGGATCGGTGATGTGAAGAACCTGAAAGCAGAGGGGACAGAGTCTGGGTCACTAGCCAGTGACCAGGAAGGAAGCAGGAAGGAACCAGGCGATGTCGGGTGCTTGAAGGTGAAGAAGGTGAGTTTGTCTCTTCAGCCACGAGGTCCAGGAGGCATTGACGATGACCAGGTGCTGGATTTGTGCTGTCCGACAAAGTATCTATTTGACTGCCATGTCAATATCCAGATTGGACTAAACAAGCCTTGGCAAACGCAACCCACGCAGGATGTCGAGATTGGCTCTGTTGCATACCAGCAAGGTTTGTGGTGCTTCTCCTTTGAAGGAAAGCTGGAGCAATCCTGGAGCAACCAAGAAAGTAGTTTAGTCCAAAAGAAAAGTCTTCAGGGTGCTCACTAGCTAATGGGCTAGCAACCGGGAAGATGCATTGAGCTGAAATGCAAGAGCCTGCCCCAGGCGGCACTCGTTGAGTGTGGAGGGCTGAGCTTCAGTGCAAATGGTAATCAGGTCTGGGGCTTCTTGTACCCCAATGCACAACTGCAAGGGTACCTCTGTACTTGAGCAGTTAGTAAAATGCAGGATGTCCAGGGTGTCCAGTCCCACATCTCTCGTGTCCGCCACGGGTCTCAGATTTGCTGTGGGTGTGGGTTGGAGTTAGAGTAGTCTGAGAGTTCAGTTCCTGTGTCACTGAGTCTTCGGGTTCCGATGGGAGCATCAACAAAGCAGACTGGTAAGTTACTGGTGGTGCCTGTTTACACAGGGTGGTCACTCCTTGACCACAAGGGAGATGTCTTCCATCTTCTAGTCGGAATAGAATGTCGAAGGTCCAAGAGTTCTGTATCAAAGTTTCTTCCCAGGATAATCTAATGTCCTGGGGACACAGCTCCTATACTTATACTAAGCTAAGGGGCTGGATTACCTGCCTAGGTCCCTCCTATGGGTGGACCTGGGAAGGGGTGGTTACACGTCTTTCCCTTTGTCCAGTTTCGCGCCAGAGCGGGGGCTGGAGTGCTCCAGCAACTGGTTTGAACCGGGCTATGCATGGAGCACCTTGTGTGCCCCAGGCAGTGTCTCAAAAAGCATCTATGATGCAGCCCTCCCTGACCCAATACACATCTGCCTGTCTGGGTAGGTGCTGGCACCTCCCTGGACAGGAAACCTATTGTCCATGTCTCCCCTGCCGGAGGTTCGTCCAGCAGCAGGAGGTAAGACTTGTGTCTGTGGCAGCAGCATCTATATTATGATGCTGGGGCTCTGTTTAACTTTAACCGGGTAAAGCAGTAACATACATGTCTTTTCCCTCTAGAAGGGTGGAATGCTTTCTCGCCGCCAGAATTGGCAGGGGGGGGGGTAGTGTTCCAAAGTGTTTGACACCTTACACAACATGTTTTGATAAAGCCAAACCAAAGTTAGCTATAACCGCAAGGATTATAATGCACTTAAGAGTATATGGAATGGCTATATCATAGAACAGCTATAAGGAGATGGTCCCGAAAGCTGCTCAGCTCATGCTAGGTCACCCTCTCACATAAAACCAAGCACTCTGCCTCCAGGATTGTCGAGGCCTACCATAGGAGTGACGTATAGGTGCATATGTGACTATAGATAAGGTAGATATAGGAATACTATAACTAAGTAAGGCGTGATTACACCACCTTATCAAAGCTGAGTGATCAGCCTGTGGTGTCAGTTTGGAGGGCCAGCCAGGGTTGGCATAATACATGCTGCAACCCCTGGTAGGCCTTGGATGCACCTATGCCCTGGGTACCTATGGTACACTATACAGGGGCTTACAATGGTGACCCAATACCCAATCTGTTATGTACCTAAAGTACATGGTATCAATTTAGAGAGAGAACAGCTGGGCTGTGGGTCTGATTAGCAGGCCCACAGCCACACTAAAGTCAAAAAACCAGAAAATCACAGCAAAAAGTGGGGTGACAATAGGAAGCAGACCCTACTCTCCTACAAGCATATCTTCCCATAGGAGCAAGATGGAAAATTGGAGTCTGGTATACCTAAACTCAGAATTTAATAACACATCTTTTAGTAAGGATGGTTTTTAAATTCTGTGTTTGAAAAAAACATTTTTAGAAAGTGGCTGTTTTCTTGTCCAACCTCCCTGTGTGCCTCTGCCTGTTTGTGGATTGACTCTCTAGCTTTGAGTTGACAGGGGCTGGGGTTGCTCCAGTAGTCTCAGCCCTAGGCTGAATAGGCCAATCTGCGTTTGGAGTAGTGGGAGGAGTTGCACCTGTACCTGACTAGGGCTGTGCCTGTCTTCCACAAAAGACTGGCTCCACCTCCTGCGATGTGTCTGAAGACCCAGGCCCACACTCACAAATGAAGAAGTTGTGCACTGGCCGAGTGCATCCAGAACTGGTTTGGACTGGGTTCAGGACCCTTTACACAAAGAGAACAAAGACATTTTGGAGTATCAATATTAGTGCTGAAAACCCTGAACTTTACACTACTTCGTGATCAAGAGGAACCTTTCGCCAAAGAGGACAGCGGAAAAGACTGAGGAGAAGTACTGCCCCAACTGTGTGTTTGGGGTTGGACTGCAGTTTTCTGTTTCTGCTGAGGAGAAGACAGAGAAACTTTGCTGTGTGCTGTGTCCATCTGGAACCTGAAGAGAAGACTCCAAGGGCCTGAGTGAGCTTGACTCCTGTTGCGGAATCTCAGAATCATCAAAGTTTCCAACTTGTCTCAGCCACGCTCTGTGCATGTGGTCTACATGCAACTGAGACCGTCATGAGGCCTACGCTGTGTATGTGTGTCTGAACACAGCCTTGACCGCACTGTGACCCGCAGCGTGAACATAGACTCGCTGCATGCTTATCACTGCCACCAGCCGGAGCAGTCCTCTGTAAAGAGCTGCGTGTGTTTCACCATCTCCAGCCTGAGCTGTGAATTCTGAGAAGTACTGCAAGCTCGTCACCGCCACCAGCCCGCGTCAACTGCTCAAGATCAAGAGTGCCCGAGAAGGAGTAGCGTCGTAACCTGATCGGCTACGAGGCGTTGCCTGGCAACCGGGATCCACCAACGAAGATCAGCTGTTCCAGACAGGGCCGGCCAGCAGGACTCCAGCCACGAAGGAGAGAGAAAGCAACCCCCAGGTAACGCTCGGACCAAAGTCTGAAGCCGTTGCGTGTGTCGCTGCCTGGGGCGGGTTGCATGTCGGTAAGAGACTGCTCCAATTTCCTTTTCGTAGCAGAACCACCTCAGGGTGATTCCAACGGCTCGTGCTTGCCCTGAGGAGAGTGGCAGTCGCTGGGCTGTGTTGAGCTTCATACTTGAGTCTAAAGCATTTGGGCCATAACTTTTGCAAACACTGACCGCGGAGTCAGCATCCTTGGTGAGAAGTCCATAACCACCAGAGCATCGAGAACCGGTGCCGCAGGTGAACTGTGCTGGTAATATTTTGTTTAATTACCCAACGGAATACAGAACCTACAAGTTATTTTTGATAACAACCTGAAAAGTTATTTACTCTAAATGCGCATATGTTGGATTTTATTTTTTGTCGTTTTGGTCTTGTCAAAGATTAGATAAAGATACCTTTATTTTTCTAAACTGGTGTGGTATCCATTTGTGGTGTTATCTCTGTGTTACTGTGAGTGTTAGTACAAATACTTTACACCTTGCCTTGGGGATAATCCTGTCTGCTTGTGCCAAGCTACCAAGGGGGCGAGAAGGGGTTTTCTAGAGGTTGTATCCCCCTTACCCTGACTAGAAGAAAGAGTCCCTATCTGTTCAAAGTTTTCTACCTCTGCCAACTAGAGAACCGCAATTCTAACATTGGTGGTCAGCGGTGAGGATTTGAACTTGTATTTGTACTTGACCCATAGTGCTTGGTGTACGTCACTAGTTTAGCGCAGACCACTACGCAGCCACATACTGTGCTTTGTTTTTGGTTTTATTTTTGAGTGACCCTTAAAGCATCCAGGCATCATGTCTCAGAAGAGTAAACCAGCAAGTGAGGTTGCAGATTTGGAATTTGATATTGAGGCATTGTTCACCTACAAAGTAGATCAACTGAAACAATTTTGGTAAAATGTTGGATGTCCAATGAGGAGCAGCTCTAAGAAGGAGGAGCTGCAGAAGGCCTTAAGGGCCTAGTGGGAGGCCAAATAGGCTGAGAAGACAGGTGATGCAAATGAGGATGCGCAAGGGGATGGTTTCATATAATGGGATCTGTCTGTGAGCAGACCAGCCTCCAGGGCTGGCAGCAGACATTCATGTAGGAGCTTTTCTCCAGAGAAGCTGCAGGAAAATCAAAGGGTCAGTGAGCATGAGCTAGAAGTTTTGAAACTCAAGGCTCATGGGGAGGAAAATAAGTTGCATATTGAGAGTGAAAGGAGGGCAGAGGAGCGCAGGAGAAATTTTTTCTTAGAAGAAAAGAAATTAATCTTGGCATATGAGCTGAGAGTGAGAGAGCTCGATAAGGAGCTCGAGGGGCTTGAGGTCATCAGTGTCTTAGCCCAGCCAAAACAGCTGTGTGTAGCTCAGGACAGGAAATGAGCTTTGCTGAGTTGGAGGTGGAGTCCAGCTGAGATGGTGCCAGCAAAATGATGTTATCTACTGCTGAGGGAGAAGGACACACACCCAGGGATGTGGCGCCTGACTTAAGGGAGGGGATTAACATACACCAGGGGGTTCAGGTTTATGAGGTATCTCATAAGTGGTGTGCAGTGTCCTTGAAGTAGATTGGGGAACTGACACAGGGGATCATATTTCTAGTGGTGGGAGGGATACTCTACTGAATCTAGATGAGAGGTGCAGGGAGAGTGCAACCTCCTATACCCACCTTTACCGCCACACCGACCTATACCGCCATCCTAACATGGAGCCCATCGGCAAGCACACATATAAAATCAACTACCCATCCATGCTCACCAAAAAAGCCGCGAAACGCTTTAAACACAACTTCCTGAGGTCTCACCCTGAAACCCCCTTTGTCGACACCTACTTCTCACCGGTCAATGGATCTCTGAACATCGATATCATCTTCCACACCACTCGCAGAGCTCAATGGAGAAAAACGTTCCTCACCTTACTCACTGTCTCCACCACCAGGAAATCTGCTCATGGCTTAACTCTCTCCATCACACCGTCCCAACTCTTCCTAGGCAGAACCACCATTACTATCTACAATAACGGGATTGTCCTAATTCAATCCACAGACAGGAACCTGGAACTACTAGACAACCTGTTCCCCACTTTCAAAAAGAACCTCTCCAACCTTCGGACTTCCACTCACATCCCCTCCAGTAATATCACCCAGGACCTCACAGCCCCCACCGACAACCCTTCTAACCCAGCTCAGCACCAGAACGACATGCATCCCCTCACTTCCCCCATCACACCAGTCACTCACCCACCTGCTGCAACCACCCCACACTCCTCAATCACAGACACAAACTTCTCCCCCTCATACACCAGCCGCCCCCACACCTCTATCCCTGGGACCCCCACTCATAACACTCCCACTCCTCCTCTACCCCCTGACATCACAGACCCCACCCACAACCCCTCTAACATAGCTCAGCACCAGTACGACACACATAGCGACAAATCCCACCCTCTGTCCCCCCCCCACTCTCAGCCCCCACTCCCACACGCTAACTAACCATGCAGAGCTCACCACATCTACTATCTTAACTCCCCCTCCCCACGACAGGACCATCGCCAACCCCATCTCCCTCCCCACTCTCAGCCCTCACTACCCTTCAGGCTCCCCCATCACCACCATCATACACTCCACTTCCACCCCGCTCTCTCCGCCTGCCACGAATACCCTCCTCCACGCCACCAACTTCCTCCGTACGTCATTCACTTCCATCGCCCCCTTATCCTCTCTCCTCCCTAAAAGCAACCAGGACGACGACATCACGGAGCCCGGCATGAACACCAACCCTCCCCCCCACTCGCACGATAGGCCACAGGTCAGCCACCCACCCATGTCCTCCACCCCCAGCACTAAAACTTATCCCACGCTGGAAAACATTATGTCCTCCCTCCTACAACTCAAAGAAGAAATTCTCACCATCAAAGAAGACATGCACACCATCAAAGAGCGACTCACCGCACCCACTAGACTCACCTCATTTTCCACCACCCCACCTCTCAACTTACTCTCCTCCCGTCCTGACAACGCTCCTAAGCGACGTCCCTCACATAGGACCGCGATCCATGCCCACAATCGCAACAACCGCACCCGCCGCTCTCACTGGACCGCGATCCCTTCCCACAATCGCAACAACCGCCCCCGTTGCACATGCAACCCTCTTTCGGATCTCGACACTCTCTCCCTCCTCCGCTCCTACGACCCAGCTCCCATAAACCACACAACCGCCTTGCACCTCCCCATTCCCACGATACACTCAAATCCCCGTAGACCCTCCAATCTAAACAACAGAATCTCCGTCCCGAATAACCTTAGAAAAGTCCCCCTCTCCCTAGTACCCTCTTCCTCACCGGACACACCACGACTCAAATGCACTCTCCTAAACTGCAGATCGGCTTCTAGACACTCCTCCGCCATCGCTGACCTCATACTAACATTGGACCTTGACCTAATTATCCTGACTGAAACCTGGCTAACCGAATCTTCTACACCTATAATGGACATTCTGGTTCCCCCCAACTACCTCATCATTAGGCTTGATAGGCCTGGCAAGATAGGGGGCGGAATCGCATGCATATACAGGAACAGCCTTTCTGTTCTGAAAGTCTCCGAGCCTTCCCTACCCTCTCCAACCTCCTACGAATACATCTGCCTCGATATCATCAGTGATGGCAAACCAATATGTTCTCTCCATGGCATATACCACCCACCCAGAAACAACCTCATCTTCGCCCAACAAATTATGGACAGGATTTCAACCAACGCCGGACGACAGCTCACCCAAATATACCTTGGTGACTTCAACCTTCATTGGAACGATCCCAATGATGCGGTGGTAAATAGTCTTAAAAGCTTCCTCAGCGCCCTGGACCTCACACAATTATGCAATAGCCCGACCCACGAGAAAGGTTCTATCCTCGACCTTATCATCGCCAAAGAGGACGCTACTCAACTTGAGTCTATCCAACCCTGTGACTGGTCAGACCATCATATTGTCACATTCCACATCAATGAAAAAGTCAAACTCAACTCGGTTCAAACCTCCAGACCTAAAGTCTGGAAAAGAGACCTGAAAAAACTCAACCCATTCTCCATACCCCCGAACAGCCGAGACCTCCTACTCCCACCTACGGGCACAACAGATGTCCAATCCCTGACTGACCACTATCTCAACGCCATGACCTCAATAATTAATGAGGCTGCTCTCATGCAGCTAAAAAGAGTCTCCGCTAAAATCTCCAATCCATGGTACGACGGGAGTCTCAATGAAGATAGACAAGCCATGCGAATGGCAGAGCGCACCTGGAGGGTAGCTCCCTCTGCACTGCACCTGAAAACACTGAAGAAAAAGAGAAACGCCTACTTCAGGAAAATAAAGCGCTCAAAAGCAAACTTCTTCAGCCTCCAGCTTGACCAAGCAAAAAACCGCCCAAGAAAACTGTTTGAGTTAATCAGAACACAATCCAAGGAACAACCCCAACCTCTCAGTACCTTGCCTGTGAAGACTTCGCCGCTTTCTTTACCCAAAAAACTGACAACATAAAGAATGATCTCCGCACTGACGCAAGACTCCACACCACACTCAAGTGCATAACACCCACTGAACCTAAAAACAATGCAACATGGTCAACCTTTGAAACCTACTCTGAAGAAGAAATAGGCAAACTGCTCAGCACCTTGAAACCTCCAATCACCTCACGGATCCCCTCCCTGCTAACGCTGTCAAAGATTTCATCCCAATGCTCCTTCCTCTCTGGACTAAAATTATTAACAGCTCGCTCCAAGAAGGAACCATCCCCGACTCCCTCAAAGTTGGACAAGTCACACCTTTGCTAAAGAAACCTACTGCCGACCCATCCGACCTAAACAACTACCGACCCATTACCAATATTCCCACTCTCGCCAAATTATTGGAAAAATGCGCACAACTACAACTGACTAAACACATTGATCTGTTTGATCTCCTCAACCCCCATCAATCAGGCTTCCGAGCAGGACACAGCACTGAAACGGCTATGATGCATATAATTGACGACGCCCTGCAAAATTTTAGATCAAGGTGATACCTGCCTCCTCATCCTTCTTGATCTCTCTTCAGCATTCGACACTGTTAAACATGAGAAGTTACTCGATCTTTTGAACACAAGAATGGGTCTTTCTGGGACTGTTCTCAAGTGGTTCGCCTCCTTTTTACACAACAGGTCACAGAAATTCAAGAGTAACGACCTGTTGTCCTCTCCAATACCTGTTTCGTTAGGCGTCCCCCAAGGATCCTCCCTATCACCAACTCTGTTCAACCTAGTTATGGAACCTCTCACCACCTTGCTACAAGCATCCAATGTACTTTTTCACATGTACGCAGATGACACTCAACTATATCTCAAAATACAATCCCCCAATGTAAATGTAAATGTAAATGTAAATGTGTTGGACTTGTAAAGCGCACAGCTGCCCGTAAGCGTCCCGGCGCTTGCTTAGGGAACCCGTCCTGGTATTCCCCTGTGAGAAACCCCGGCAGGGTGTCCACAAGGTGAAAGCCAGGCATCCCGCCGCGAGGGGCCGTAGTGGAGATTAAGCAAGCTATTGCCCAGAGTCGCAGAGTGTGACCCCGTGAGTTGAGTAGGCACCAGAGCAAGAATTGTCAAGTCCGTGGAATTTTGGGCCCGAGACCCGCCGAGGCGGGGAATCGAACCCTGGTCCACGGTTGATCTCAGCTTCCGGGTCTGCCGCCTCTAACCACTGAGCCACGCTTCTCCACCAATGACATCTTACTCCTGAACTCAACGATCATAAGCACCCAATCCTGGCTGGCTGACAATCATCTCAAACTCAATGCTCTCAAAACAGAATTCCTGCTGATCTCACCTCCCGCGAAGATCTCTACCACTCAAACCTGGCTCAAACAATTAACTGCACTTAATGTCCAACCCACCATAGTGGATTCAGCGAAATCCCTAGGCATAACTCTCGACTCCAATCTCAACATGCAGCATCATATCAGCAAGGCTACTAAGGGAGCGAACTTCCAAATCAATACCCTGAGGAAACTTAAACCCTTCCTACCAGCCAAAGACTTCCAAACTGCAGTACAAGCACTAGTAATCCCGCGAATTGAATACGGCAGCACCGCCCTCTGCGGTCTCCCGTTAACAACTACTGCACCCCTAAGAGCTTCTCTAAACGCTGCAGCGAGACTCATCACTGGATCAAAAAAATACTCGCATATCTCCCCTGACTTGAAATCACTGGACTGGTTGCCTTTTGAAGCCAGAATACATCTGAAAATCGCCTGCATGACACACAAGGCTCTACACCTGAGCTCTCCCTGATACCTCACTCAGAAGCTGTCAATCTCTGGCGGCTCTAGAAACACTAGAGACACAAACAATCTCCTGTTAAAACCTCGAAGATTCCGGAAGGAAAAAACCTATAAACGCTCTTTCTCAGGAATGGCACCCAGGATTTGGAACTCTCTTCCTCCTGAAACCAGGCTCATCTCCTCCATCACACTTTTTAGGAAAGAAGTAAAAGCTATCTTTATGGCCAAATACACTTGACCTATTAGCGTGTGGATGTGTAAAGACTTTACACCTATCTGTTTTATTCTGCTCGAACACTATGATTATGTATTCCACCTGTATTATTGACGTTACTGACTATCTATGCACACATTTATCTGTAATATGTATATTTTTGATGTACCTGTATTACTTTGCTCCCTCACGTACCTACCCTTCCCACTTATTATGTTTAATTTCACTCTCTTGTTGGTATTCCCGGCTTTGTAAAGCGCTCTGATATCTGCAAAGATCTTGTTCGCGCTATATAAAACTTTCAAAATAAATAAATAAATAAGACGTCCTGGTGTGTGAGTGTTGAGACCACTGAGAAGAGTGTGGGTTGAGTAACAGAGACAGTAAGATACTGACTTGCCAATCTCAGGAGAGTGGTGTGGGGTACTTGTGTGAGGCACTGGATGGTGAAGCAAAGGGTAGCTTGGTTAACAACTGTAGGGGGCTGTGTGATTCATTTGTTGGAGAGACTATTTTAAGTTACTGTTTTCCAGAGCTATGCCAACACCTAGTAGAGTGTGAGTTCTATGATTCCAGGGAGCTTGTGCTGGAGGCAGACCTCTTGGTGGATCCCAGAGGGTCTGAAGAAGCTTTTGTGAGTGGCCCTAAGGTATCTTCAGGTATCTTCCAGCCCAGAGTGGTGCAAGAGTTTCAGGGTAGCCTAGCTCGGTCCCGGTGTAGAGGGAGGGGTCTAGGGGCTCACGTCCTGTCTCCACAGGGAAGGAGTGAGAGTGGGATGTATCCCAAGGTGCCCAAAACCCAGTCTCAGGGCCTGGAGGGTTCCTTAAGGGAACACCAGGCGGGGAGCCTAGGCTGTACTAGTAGGCTATTTGAGAGAAATCTCCTAGTCTCAGGAGAACATGGAGCAGCTGTAAACAGAGCTCCAGTTGTACTGGTATCTGGCGGTGCCGCTCCTAAGTAGAGGGTGCAGAAGTCCAGATGGTGGGGTGAGAGGGGGAGAGAGTCCCCAGTGGAAGAACCAGTGGGTCAGAGGCCAGTCATAAGGGCTGAGTCTCCTAGGAGTGGCCATGGTGATACCACTTCTGTCATGGGGGGTCTTCATGCACTGTCAGATGGACAGGGGCGGGAGATAAGTGCCAGGCAGACTGTCATGCAACACATGAGGTATGTGTTACCCTCAGGGGGAAGCTGTGTGCACCCCAGGAAGTCCCGGTGTGCCAGGCAAGTATTCAACCACAGAGTTTAGTCCCTGTGTTGGAAGGCCAGGTTCAGGTTCTGCCTGACCTGGAGGGAAGGACATCTGTAATCAGTGTCCAAACCATTTTGTCTTCAAGGGGTACCCATCCAGGTGGGAGGATGCAGAACTCTGGAAGGGGAGGCAGAGGGAGGGAGTCCTCGCTTATGACCCCGGTTCAACCTGAGGGTTTAGATCCTAGGTTGGGAGACCAGTTGCAGAAGAGAGGTCCTAAGCTGGTTGGAGAGTTGGGTTCTGGGGGTGCCTCTCCTGAGAAGAGAGTGCAGGAGCCCAGAAGGAGAGGTAGGGGGAGCAGAGCCTTGCCCTGTCTGTGGATGCGGACCCTGGGCTTGTGGGCCGGCGTCAGGATGCCATATCTGAATTGGCAGGAGGGAAAGTGGACAAAAGGTGGCAGGCACCTGGGGCTACTGCCCCCTCGCTTTCTGATGCCACGGAGGATAGAGAGGCCTGACAGACATGAGGCCTGGCTCTCATCACCGACAGCTGTCAGTGGCCACTCTGCCTGGCTGTCCTGGTGGACAGAGTTGCCCCTGGGAGGGGGGCAGGAGTCACACACCGGGCGTGGACTGGGCCACACCACGGTGTTGGCCATATGGGTACTGTCTACCTGTTGGGAAACATCTGTGAGCAAGGTAAGCTTAGGCACTGCGCAGATCAGGTCCCAAGGTGAGGAGAAGGGCCCCCCATTGGTTAGCCTGGTGAGCCCTGAGAGTATAGAGAGAGGGATCCAACTGGGTTCAGGAAGGCGTAGAACAGGAATAGACCCCTTCTGTTCGGGCCAGGATCCTTGTTCTATCGCCCCAAGCAGGGAATCCCATTGATGTATTGATTGGTCTACACTGGCTTTAGGCTGGAAGGGGGTTGTGTTGGAAATGGCCCTTTTTGCAAGGTTACCCCCAAACTTGTTGCTTCTTCCTCCTATTTTTTCCTGTCCTGCAGTTGGTGTCTTTAGGACTCTGGGCACTTCCCCACTGCAGATCAATGCTAAAGTACATATGTTCTCTGTGTAAATTGGTAACGTAATTGGTTAACCATGGTTGGTATATTTGATTTACTGGTAGAATCCTAGTAAAGTGTACTAAGTGTGCCAGGGCTGGTAAATCAAATGCTACTAGTGGGCCTGCAGCACTACTTTTGTGCCACCCACATGAGTAGCCCAGAAAAGATGTCCCAGGCCTGCCACTGCAGTGCCATTGTGCAGTTTGTTAACTGCCATGTCGCCCTGGCAATGCACCCACTTGCCAGGTCCTACCCTTATCTTTCTGTGCACATAGGACACCCCTACGGTAGGCCCAAGGTACCCCCCCCGGGCAGGGTGCAGTGTATGGGAAAGGTAGAACATGTACTGAAGTGTGTAACATGTCCTGATAGTGAAATACTGCCAAATTGTTTTCCACTACTGAAATCCTATCTTGCCCAAAGGACAGAATGGGGAATGCTCTGTAAAAGTTTTACAAGCATATCTTCCCATAGGAGTAAGATAGAAAATTGGAGTCTGGTATCCCTGAACTCAGAATTTAATAACACATCTTTTAGTAAGGATGGTTTTTAAATTCTGTGTTTGAAAATAGCACTTTTAGACAGGTGCTATTTTCTTGTGCAACCTTACTGTGTGCCTCTGCCTGTTTGTGGATTGTCTGTCTGGCTATGGAGTGACAGGGGCTGGGGTGGCTCCAGGAGACTGGGGGAGTCAGCCCTAGACTGAATAGGCCAATCTGCATTTGGAGTAGTGGGACGAGTAGCACCTGTACCTGATTAGGGCTGTGCCTGCCGTGCACAAAAGACTGGCTCCAACTTGTGCGGTGTGTCTAAAGACCCTGGCCCACACTGGCAAAGGAAGAAGTTATGCACTGGCCGAGTGCATCCAGAACTGGTTTGTACTGGGTTCAGGTCCCCTTACTCAAAGAGAACAATTACATTTTGGGGTATAAATATTAGAGCTGAAACCCTTGAACTTTAGACTACTTCGTGATCAAGAGGAACTTTTTGCCAAGGAGGGCAGCTGAAGAGTCTGAAGAGAAGTACTGCCCCTGGTCTGTGTCTGGGGTTGGCCTGCAGTTTGCTGTTTCTCATGAGGAGTGAGGAAAATGAAATTTTGCCTGACCAATATGTCCCCTACGTGTACCCTATGTTACATATGTGTGCATGTCACCCATGCATATTTCTCTCAGTGGCCTGAATCACAAGGCCTCTGCAATCACGTCCTGTATTAAGGTGCCTGTCATCAAGTTTCCCAAACGTTAAGCTAATATGAAGGCCCATGTATTTGCATTGTGCACTTTTAAATAAATATCGTAATGAACCACTTTCTGAATCAGGGTTTTCCTGACTCCTGACACACTGAAAACTGCAGTTACGTATCTCTGACCTCGCATACTTCTAGCTCAGCTGAGCAAGGGTTGCCAAGACAGTATATTTTGCTTAACAGTTATCTGCATGCCCGGTGAAAAAAGTAAACAGAACCCGTCTGTAAAGATAGGGCCTAGCTTTCCTGTCTCCGTTTAAATGAAATCACAGTGCTTGCTCACAGCCCCCACGCAATGAACGAAGAAATATATGCTTTTTCTGATTCCTAGTGACGAGCAACTTTTGCTTCAGATAATACATCCCCTGACTTAAGATATCAGTTAGTACCAGATGTGCTGGTCGCCTTGACACTAAAGATCTCTCTACTGGACTGAAAGTCAGCTCTCCTCCCAGTTACACGTCAATTGCACGTCATGACCAAGTTGCACACAAGTAGGGCAAAGTTCCAGCTGGTCATGCAAACTCCTCCTCTGTGTACCACCTACCTATCACCTACCTATGACTCATAAAGTGTACACCCACATGTACGCCCACATGCTCTTATCTGTTTCTTTCTCTGCTCTGCGTTCCTTCCTACGTCCTATGTACAAGACAAAATGTATATATGTTGTTCATTGTTATTAAATGTTAGAAGACCCTTCCTGAACCTCAGTGGTGATGGAACAGATTCTCCCTTAACTCGAGTTATTGGAATAAAGCCCTTTTAACTTGGACACCACGGACTCTCTGCCTCTCATTTGATACATGCTATTTGTTAATGCCTAGAAATTATGCCAGGGTAATATTTTTATTTACCACATTAATTTGGCGCCCGACTAGGGACTATCCCTTTCCCCACGCGCCGGCGACGTAGGTCCAGCTTTTGCCCCCTTCTACAGCCGTGACGGACTCCGAAGTGCACGCAGCGGGATTTCCTGCTTACTCCCTCAGGCCCACGGAGGAGACGGAGTGCGACCAGGCGTCCACACGAGGCGGTGAGGATCGCGGATCATCCCAACCAGAGCTCAACCCGTGAGAGAGCAAGGTCCGAGGTTTCCAGAGGTCCACCCGGTCCGAGGCGCATGCGTAGACGTAGACGTAGATGCGTAGAAGTCCGAGGCCATCAAGTTTCAAGTTTTGCTTCCCGGTGAGTACCAATGTGGGGAATGCATAAAGTTTCAAGACGGGTTCATTTTATATGAACACGGTCAAGACGGGTCCACGTTATTCGTGGAAACGGTAAAGACGGGTTCACGTTATTCGTGAAAACGATAAAGACGGGTTCGTTCCCACGAGCACGGTCAAGACGTGTCTCATTTTTGAGACCGGTATGGTTGTACTGTATTCCAGTGCATATAGTTTTTCAAGTACATGTTTAGTTCTCTGTATTGGTTTAGATCATGTTTGTTTTAATGTTATGATGTTTTAGTGTGAATGATTGTTGATTGTTTCAGTCTATTTTTGTGTATTGTATTTCCATTGTGTTGGTTTCAACATGCCACTGTTTTCAAAATTGCGTCAGATAGGGACCAGAAAAGGCATACTAGAAGAGTCAGTTAACATCCCGCCTAGAGACACACCTGGTCATTATATGTATAATAAGCATGGATTAGACGCCATTTTGTTTTTAGATTTATGGGTAGACTATACAAAAGACCTGGAGGAAAAGTATAGATGGCCTATCTCAGGAACATGGGATTCAGAATGCATTATGAGAGTAGAGGAAGCGCTATGGAAAAAGAAGTCAAGACCCTCTCAGAAAGATGCCATTGAATTGTGGCGCAAAGAGTCACATAGGAGAACAGAAAAAGAATTGAATAAAGTAGAGAGAACTAAACAAGCAGCGGAAAAAGCGAAAGAAAAAGAACTAGCTAGAGTGACCTCCTCAGAAACACCCAGTAGGTCGCGAACGCCACCACCTGTACCCTTTAGAGTATGTAGAAAGAATCTGACAGCATCAGAGTTCCTTGTAAATAGCTCCTTGTAAATATGGTTTATGGAGAGCATGTCATTATTATAACTTGTTGAGTTTCTTGTGAATATGGCTTGTGAATAGCGCCATGTGGTTATGGTTTGTGCAGAGCTTGTTATCATTACGTTAGGCAGGAGAGAGCTGGATCTCTTTCAAGTGCTTGGAGAAAACGTTTTGAAGATGTGCGTACGTGTTATGTGATAACGTGGAGAGATGAGTTCATGACTTTCCCATGTACTGCAGTCATTGGGGAATGATTGTGCTTCAGCCTTCAGTGTCTACGTTCAGCTGCCAAAGAGTTGGTGTCTTGTATTGAGAGGGCAGTATTTGTTTTAACATGCTATTTAACAAGGTGTTGAGGGATTTTGGCGTTTTTTGGTGTTTGCGGGGGCGTGTTTTTAAGCGGAAATTCGTACCCGTTCCAGTGGATGGATTTGGTTGCTTTTTTGTGAGGATTTAGGGAATCGCTTGGACTACTGTGATGCCACATTTGAAAAGGATCTGAGCTGTGGAAGTGGTGGAAAAAGCATGTTTTGTGCGGAGGTGCGATTTGCCATGTTATCCAATGGGCGTATTTCTGAAAATTGAGAAATTATTTTGGGGGTGTTCCAGGTGCGCTAGGGGCCCGGGGGTTGGATCAGCGGTAGAGGAGGTGGATGGCCAGATGTGCTGAATTTTGGGGATTTTTGGCTTGGGCGGAAGGGTGTGTTTGGCTAATGTGTATTTTTTGGAAAATTGAGCTGTTTTGATTTGTGCGTGCTTTTAGGCCGAGATTTCGTGGTGTGCTAAATAGTTCTTAACTGAGTCTGCGGGATCGGCTGAAACTTGGGAGTGTCTAGTTTTGCGGCAAAGTAGTTTGAAGGAAATTGGTGGAGGGAAAGGTGTCTTTTTGGCGTAGTTTGGAAGTGCGTTTTGGCACGATTTCATGGCTGTTTAACATGCATGGTTATGGGAGCTGACACTAAATGTCAGTAAGTGTTTTAGTTGATTGATGGTTTGATTTAACTTTTTCAGTGGTTGCTGGGTCTGCCTATGTGCTTTGTCAGTTTGCTGACTGAATGGTAACATCTTGCATGGAAAGTAAACCAGTCAGATTGAGATAAGGGTTTGCACGGAGGGTGCTTTAATGTTTTCACGGTTGAGAAGGAAATATAAAACAGACCCATCATAGAATGTGCTTTTAATTAGTGTAATGCAACCGTGTGTTGTTTTTTTAAAATTAAAATTTGTTCTACAAAATATACATTATTATTTCCCAATGCATGCTGCCCTTTAGAATAGCGTGTGACAGTTAATCCACTCAATTAGAAAACATGGTTCTTTGTAAAATAATGAATCTGGCCCTTTTAATAGGTAGTATAGAAGAGCTTGCACACTTATTTCAAAAAGTAAAATGTGATGTGTTTCCATGTCATGTTCTGTTTCCTTTTTTTTCCTTTGCAGCTAGTAACAATATTTTATGATATAATTATTTTCAAATGCTAGCATGTGTCTAGGTTACAAAAAAAAAAATATGTCCTTATTAATTACTGATTTTAGGATGCTTTTTATCACGTTTTAAAAATTGCTTCAGTTAAGTTAGAGAATGTTGGTTAGCTACCTGGCCTGGGTACAGATATGTTTTGAATTACAGAGAATGTGTTTTTCGACCTTGAGGTTGCCTGACTCGCAGGGAAAGATATTTTGTAAAGGGAGGGCTTTTCCCTCTTGGAGCACCGAGCAGTGCCTGTCTTGTTATTATTGGCCATTCCCCAATTCTCTTCCGCGGACAGTTATTGGCAGTCCTCCAACTGACTCAGGCTTCCTTCGAATGCAGATAAAGAATGCTTGCAATTTGACTAAGGTCTCTCGTCAGTAACTTGGCAGCTGTTCTTAGCTCTCAGAGTTTTGAAAGGGTGGAGGAACCGCCCTGTGGATGACATCATGGTGAAGGGGAAGGCAGTGTAGAAAAAAAACTTGATGAGCCGCGGAGAAAATGTTTATAAAAGGTGAGGGTCAAGTTGCTCTTCCTTACAGCCAGCACAGAAAGCTTCATTGACTTCAGATAGGAGCATTCTTGCAAATGAATAGTTTTTCCCTAGTAGTGTAAACAGAATAATTGGCAGGAGTTTCGCTCTTGCAATGAGCCCTAGTATTTACAGTCAGGCATTAAAAAGACAGCTGGGATCTGCCCCTTGGATGCACAGCTGGGAAGATGCACAGCCAGGGCCCTGCAGCCCAGTCTCACACACCCTTCAGCCCTGGAGCTCAGTCTCAGTTAGAGCCCTGTGTGAGGTGCATCAGTCTCGCCCCCCCGCTCTGCAGCTCACTCAGTTAGAGCCGTGCGTCCTGTAGTGCGGTCTCACACACGCTCAGTCTCATTACGCAGACAGTATTCATATGCCTCCCAACACTGCCCTACTACAGTACGTAGATGACATCCTAATTACAGCACGTTCAGAACCAGAATGCGCAATTGCATCACTGACAGTTTTACATGTCCCCTTCACAGTTGCAATTCTGTGAAAAGCAAGTGGTGTACCTTGGACACTTACTTTCCAAGGAGGGTATACAGCTAACACAAACCTTTCATTCAGTTAATTTCTACCCTTTCACAGCCCAAGACACAAAAGGAAGTACGGGCCTTCATTGGCCTCACTTCATACTGTAGGCAATGGATTCCCCAGTATGCCTATCTAGCCAAACCACTCATACAATTGACAACACAGGAGGCAGCCACTTTGACTGTCCTTCAACCTCCCTGGGACACAAGAACATACCTTGGCATTTGAGGAATTAATAAGAGCATTATGTCAAGCGCCAGTTTTAGCGACCACATGTTTTAGTGTACCACATGCAGTGGAAGTTCTCTTAAACAGGACACAGACACAACATTTGACTATAGCAAGACTGACAGGATATGAACTGACATTATTTCAACCACACATAGAGATCAGACGTTGTAATATTCTGAATCCTGCAACACTTTTGCCCTCAAGTACAGTAAATGCACCACCACATGACTGTGTGGAAGTAATGAATATAGTGACAAAACCAAGACAAGACCTGACAGATATTGCACTTCCAGACCCAGACTTAACGCTCTATGTAGATGGATCATGCATGAGTACGAGTGCAGGAGAGTTAGTAGCAGCAGCTTATGCTGTGACCACTGCTACTAAAATCATAGGAGACACAGAAAATAGACACACTATCAGCACAAGCAGCAGAGCTCATCGCTCTGACACAAGCCTGCATAAGAGCTAAGCACTTGAAAGTAAACATTTATACCGATTCACAATATGCCTTTGGCATAGTTTATGATTTCGGGGTACTTTGGAGGGAAAGAGGTTTCTTGACCTCCCATGGGAACAAGATTCAGCACGGCCCGCTTATTCAAGCCTTGTTAGAATCAATACATTTACCTACAGCCATTTCTATCCTGAAGTGCAAAGCTCACACCAAAGTTACAGACACCATTTCCCAGGGTAATGACCTGGCAGACCGAACAGCTAAACTTACAGCCCAGACAGCCCAGACACCAACAGACACGACAAGGACAGAGGTACCATTACTGACAACATGTATGACAGTCAGGGATCCCACTCAAGATGTACTCGACATACAGACACATGCCACTGCAGATGAGATAAAGAAATGGACTGAACAAGGAGGGGTCCAGACTGAACAAGGTTGGATGACTAAGGGAAAAGGTACATGGTTTCTTCCAGATTCTATGGTACAAGTAATCATAAACACAGCACATAGTCCAGCACACTTGGGAGAAAAGGCAATGATAGACAAGTATGATCTGTTGCCAGTTCAATCTAGGTAAAGGCATTCAGGTGGAACAAGGCGGATTTCATCCTCCTGACCACCCTTTTTGAGGTACTCCAGATGGATTATATCCAAATGAACAGATGTAGAGGTTACAAGTATGTCTTGGTAGTTGTGTGTGCACTATCTAGATGGACAGAAGCATATCCAGTTCCAGATTATACTGCTGTGACAACAGCCAGGCAATTAGTGTGCGAGTACTTCCCCAGGTATGGATTGCCTCGGGTCGTCTATTCTGATAACGGTCAGCCATTCTCCTCTGAATTAATGAAACAAGTGTCTCTTCTGTTAGGATATACTTGGAAATTCCATTGTGTAAGACACCCTGAAGCAACAGGCCTTGTAGAAAGACATAATCAGACAATTAAGACAAAGCTTGCAAAGATATGTGCAGATAAAGGCGTGGATTGGATGGTGGCCATGCCGGTTGCCCTCTTTTACATGCGAATGGTAGCTCATTCCAGAACAGGCCTTTCTCCGTATGAAGTAGTCTTCGGTAGACCGCCAAATATGTGGGGTACGCCTATGCCAAAAAAATAAATAAATAACTGATGTTGACAGTAACATGCTGACAGATTACCTGGCTTCCTTGATGTCTGCACTACTCTCTTGTCGTTCACAGGTTGCTGCCGCCTTCCCTGACAACACCCAGGTCAAGGAACACGCCATAGTCCCTGGGGACTTCGTTTGTGTGCGGAACTTTGATCGATCAAGCCCCCTTGAGCCACGTTGGAAGACGCCAAAGTTGGTGCTACTGACCACGAGGACCGCAATAAAAGTCGAAGGACGCAAGGGAAACTTCACGCTCAACACTGCAAGAGACACTTTGGACAATCTATTACAGATACTAAAAACATTACAAACAATACAGACTTTGCGCCGCTTGCGCCGCCTTTACTAGAAAAAACTCCACAGCAGGAGTATAAATCTAAGTTAAGATCTAGTAAGTCAGACGTAGTTTAATTGTCTAAGTCCACTCGGTGGTGAATCGGTTAGACTAGATTTCTGACATGTATAAGATCACATACGAGAATAGTAAGAAGAGCAAAATGAGAGAAAAGTACTGCAAGTTATTACGCAGTAGATGTATAGTTACTTTGATCATTCTTTTTATTCTGTGCATTGTTATGATCTGTGTTAGTTTAATACTACATGTTTTCTTTCCTCCTATTGCCTCACATATGCACTCTTCCCTTAATAACACTGTAGTGCATACATTCAGTGACCTGCCACCTCATGAATTGTCATATCGACTTGCATTGCGTAACAATACTTTTATTCGAATGTTACACCATTCTCATCAGACCAGCAATGCGACTGATTACTGGGTATGTGGCCAACTGCCACCTTATCAAAAGGCGAAGGGAGTTCTGCCCTTCTATCCTCTGCCGTTCTCACACAATGGTTCATGTGGAGCATGGTTTGCCTTAATGACCTCAATAGATAGAAAGTACATAGCTTATCCAGGTGGCTGGATATATGGAAACCTGAATAAAGTAATGAATGAAGCATGTTTTCCAGACAAAGACGGATTTCCTCAAAGGAAGGGAACCGATCTAGAGAATGAAGAGTACGAGCAGGGAAATGCATCCGTTAATTTTATAATGTTAAATGTTCAGCCCAAGCAAAATACAGGTCCACCGTTTATTTCAGTTCTACCAGCAAAAGGTGATTTATGTGTTAGAAAGAAAGGTTCAGTACATATGGGTCACAGCGAGTGTAAAGTTGTAGTAGAGTTTAATGATGATGGCTTTCTTCTTTCAAAACATCACGCCATACCTATTTCATTTGCGGTCAGACAGCCTATGTACATCTGCCCTTAGACTGGGGTGGGACTTGTTATATAGCATTCTTATTGCCACCTGTATTCTTGGCCCCATCTCATTATCATAGAGATTCACGACTAGAACATGTTAGAGTAAGGAGAGAGACAGATGCCTCAGGGATTGATCAGACTGAAACAGCTTGGGAGCAATATACAGATTTCAACAAAGGATTCTTTTTCTTCATAGGTCCCGTCCAAAACAGTAAACTGATACGCAATTTAACAAGGACTCTTGAAGCAGTAGTGAATGTGACTGCATCTGCCCTGGCGAACTTGACCCAGGAACAGTCTGCTATGAGACTTGTTGTTCTTCAAAATCGCCTCGTTCTAGACGTCATCTTGGCGGATAGGGGCGGAGCTTGTAGCGTGATCCGATCTAGTTGTTGCGTTTTCATCCCAAATAACGCGCCATCTGTGTATGCAGCGATAACAAGGCTCCACAAGATTGCTCATGCCATACATCAAGACCCAGGCACATGGACTTGGTCCAGTTGGCTCTGGGGTGTGATATCTGCTTGGGGATGGAAAGTGTTGTCCTTCCTGGGACTGATCCTACTTATGATATTTGGTTGCTGTCTCTGTCTGCAGTGTGGCCCGGCCATTTGCGGCCTGTGTGCAACTGCATGTGTTCCACATCCAAGTATACAAAGGATCAAAGATGAACAAATGATGCTGTATGATCAACTATACGGTCTCATGAATATAGATGTATCCTAAAGGGTTACGTAGGGGACAAGGAGGGAATGAGGAAAATGAAATTTTGCCTGACCAATATGTCCCCTACGTGTACCCTATGTTACATATGTGTGCATGTCACCCATGCATATTTCTCTCAGTGGCCTGAATCACAAGGCCTCTGCAATCACGTCCTGTATTAAGGTGCCTGTCATCAAGTTTCCCAAACGTTAAGCTAATATGAAGGCCCATATATTTGCATTGTGCACTTTTAAATAAATATCGTAATGAACCACTTTCTGAATCAGGGTTTTCCTGACTCCTGACACACTGAAAACTGCAGTTACGTATCTCTGACCTCGTATACTTCTAGCTCAGCTGAGCAAGGGTTGCCAAGACAGTATATTTTGCTTAACAGTTATCTGCATGCCCGGTGAAAAAAGTAAACAGAACCCGTCTGTAAAGATAGGGCCTAGCTTTCCTGTCTCCGTTTAAATGAAATCACAGTGCTTGCTCACAGCCCCCACGCAATGAACGAAGAAATATATGCTTTTTCTGATTCCTAGTGATGAGCAACTTTTGCTTCAGATAATACATCCCCTGACTTAAGATATCAGTTAGTACCAGATGTGCTGGTCGCCTTGACACTAAAGATCTCTCTACTAGACTGAAAGTCAGCTCTCCTCCCAGTTACACGTCAATTGCACGTCATGACCAAGTTGCACACAAGTAGGGCAAAGTTCCAGCTGGTCATGCAAACTCCTCCTCTGTGTACCACCTACCTATCACCTACCTATGACTCATAAAGTGTACACCCACATGTACGCCCACATGCTCTTATCTGTTTCTTTCTCTGCTCTGCGTTCCTTCCTACGTCCTATGTACAAGACAAAATGTATATATGTTGTTCATTGTTATTAAATGTTAGAAGACCCTTCCTGAACCTCAGTGGTGATGGAACAGATTCTCCCTTAACTCGAGTTATTGGAATAAAGCCCTTTTAACTTGGAAACCACGGACTCTCTGCCTCTCATTTGATACATGCTATTTGTTAATGCCTAGAAATTATGCCAGGGTAATATTTTTATTTACCACAGGAGAGGAAAGAGATACTTTGCCATGTACTGTGTCCCCACTGCTTGAAAAAGGACTTTGCTGTGATCTGTGTCCATCTGTAACCTGAAGAGAAGTCTCCAAAGGCCTGAGTGAGCTGGTCATCTGTTGCAGAAACTCAGGACCATCAAAGTTTCCAACCTCATTTGAGCCACTCTGTGTGCATGTGGTCTACCTGCAACTGAGACCGTCGTGAGGCCTACGCTGTGTTTGTGCGTCTGAACACAGACTTGACCGCACTATGACCGGCAGCATGACCATCGACGTGCTGCAAGCTTATCACCGCCACCTGCCCGAGATGTCCTCTGTAAAGAGCTACATGTGTTTCACCGCCACCAGCCCGAGCTGTGAATTGTGAGAAGTACTGCGAGCCCATCACCGCCGCCAGCCTGAGTCAACTGCCCAAGATCAAGAGTGCCTGAGAAGGAGCAGCGTCATAACCCGATTGGCTACGAGGCGTTGCCTGACAACTGGAATTCACTAGCGAAGATCAGCTGTTGCCGATAGAGCCGCCCAGCAGGACGCCAGCGGCGAAGGAGAAAGAGAGAGAAAGCAACCCCCAGGTAACACTCGGATTGAAGTCCGGAGCCGCTGCTTGTGTCGCTGCTTGGGGCGGGTTGCATGTCTGCAAGAGACTGCTCCAAGTCCCTTTCGTAGCAGAACCTCCACTCGGGGTGATTCCAATGGCTCGTACCTCCCCTGAGGAGAGTGGCAGTCGCGGGACCCGTGTTGCGCTTCTCACTTGATTCTAAAGCATTTGGGGGCATAACTTTTGCAAACGCTGACCGCGGAGTCAACAACTTTGGTGAGAAGTTCATTATAACGAGAGCATCAAGTGCTGGTGCCGCAAGGGAACTGTGCTGGTGATATTTTGTTTAATTACCCAACGGAAAACAGAAACTACAAGTTATTTTTGATAACAACCTGAAAAGTTATTTACTCTAAATGCACATATGTTGGATTTAATTTTTTGCCATTTTGGTCTTGTCTAAGTTTAGATAATGATACCTTTATTTTTCTAAACTGGTGTGGTGTCCATTTGTGGTGTTATCACTGTATTATTGTGAGTGTTGGTACAAATACTTTACACATTGCCTTGGGGATAAGCCTGTCTGCTCGAGTCAAGCTACCAAAGGGGTGAGCAGGGTTTATCTAGACTGTGTATCCCCCTTACCCTGACTCAAAGCTAGGGTCCCTATTTGGACAAAGGTACCTACCTCTGCCAACTAAAGACCCCCATTTCTAACAAACACCATCCTAGTGCAGGTGCGGGCAGCTGCCAGCATTTTGGACAGTGCAATTTTCTCTAGTAACGTGACACATTAACCATTCTGTGCTGACCAGGACTGTGGACCATACTAATGAAATCAAAGCTGCCTGCTAGTTTCCCATCTGTCTGCCTCTGGCCAATAAGGACACCGCACGCGTGGTCACAGCAGGCGGAGGCCTTTCTGGAAAAATAACAGGCAAGGTGCCGGATCCACGAGGGGCTCTGCGGGCACGCACTGTCTGCTGGATCGAAATTAATTTGTTTGACACCAACAGGACACTGTGACACATGTCACGTGGAAGGCTCCATATCTTTGGGGAGATATGAATTCACCAATCAGGCACCGGAGCAGGGAGTTCATATAAACAGTCTGGCTGCAGCAGGCAGTCTCAGGCCGTGAGCCACCGCGGGCCGCGGAAATTCACTGGCCGCCCAGCCCGCCTCTGCTGATATTTGTCGAGGCAGGGGCTGTCTTGACTCCTGTGAGTCTCAGGGGAGGGGGTGGGCTCCGGTGACATACAGTCATCATTACACACACCACCTCAATGACATCAGGTTGACGATTCCCCGCGCCCCGGGGAATCGCAAAAATGGATTGTGCTTCATTGTAGCAGTTGGGGTGAGTAAGCGCCAGCCAGCCAGCAGCCTGCCTTAACTCTGCTGGGAGCCCCACACTGGCTGCAGGAATTAAATAGCGAGTATGCCACCTACGGCGCACTGCCACACTTGTACAGTTTTAGGCAGCACTTTCAGTGAAACTGAAACACCTGCATATGCGTGACAATGCATTTCAGTGAGGTAATGCGGAGTACCACACTGAAATGCTCTAGTGTCACGCCTGATGCGTGACACTTGGCAGGACTGCGACCAAGAGATCGGGTAAGACACGCAAGGGCTTTATATCCTGGGGAATACATTAGCTGGCCATTTTGCAAAAAGGATAGCTTAGGGAATGATTATAGAGACACACATGCTTTCTTAACAACAGGCGCCAGAGACAGAATCCCTGCAGGACAAGCAAATATAGAAATAGCAGGGTTGTACTTGAAGAAGTTGCAGGAAATAATGCTCATGCCTCAGAGCCTAGTCCACATACCAGCACATACAGAAAAAGACAACATGATAGCAGAACTCCAGAACGACTGGTTTATCCCCACCCTTGCCAAAACCATGACAATGGGCCAGATTCACAAAAGTAATCTGAGATAAAATCCTAACTTTGCGACTTTCGGTATTCACAAAAAGCATTTATTAGTAGTAAAGTTAAGATTCCTATCTTTACTACTACTAAACAGAGACAAAATCCTAACTTTACGACTTTCAGTATTCACAAAAGGCATTTAGTAGTAGTAAAGTTAGGATTCCTAACTTTACTACTACTAAATGCCTTTTGTAAATAATGAAAGTCGTAAAGTTAGGATTTTGTCTCAGTTTAATAGTAGTAAAGTTAGGAATCCTAACTTTACTACTACTAAATGCCTTTTGTGAGTATCGAAAGTCATAAAGTTAGGATTTTGTCTGAGGTTACTTTTGTGAATCGGAGCTAATGTATTTAAACGGATGCACTGTCTGCCAATTATACTTGCTCTAATCTACACACAAGGTTGTGTCATCAGCTAATCAAAGACCAACGGGGCATTTCAGGGCACAACACATTGACTTTACTGACATGATCGATCAATGTGATAGCTACCAATATCTGATTGGAGTAGCCTGCCCCTACTCTAGGTGGATCAAAGCCAATCCTTTTGTGCCCTGCAACGCCAAGGCAGTGGTGACGTTCCTTGTCAGAGAAGTGATACACAGATGGGGGTACCAGACGTCATCTGCTCAGAGAATGTAAACCACTTTGTCAACTCCATGTTCAATCACATTTGCACTCTTTTGGGAATAACACATAAACTGGCCTCTGTGTATCAAACCCAAAGGAACATAATTGGTAAGAGAATCAACAGCCTGTTAAAAAATAAAATAAGCAACATTTGTGCCAGCCTTTATAAGAAATGGCTCCACTACCTGCCCCTAGCTTTGTTTGTGCTGAGAAACACACCCAGCAGCGATCACCACCAGATTGCGACTGTTAGCTTGAGGGAGACCCCAATCTTAACAAGCATTGGCATAGCCAATAAGTCTCGCCTTTGGGACCTTGTAAGTATTTGGCTACGCAGCACATCGATAACACGATAACAAGTAAAGCTACTCCCCTGTGCACAATAACTACCTCTACAAAGAGGTTTCTGAGGCGGATCTCGCAGTAAACTGTAACCGTCCTCTGAACTGTACCCCTTCAGAGATAGGGCCTCCAGAAATGAACACAATGTTTAGCACATAATCCATTCTTGAAGAGGACATTATGATTCTGATGATCTCTTTTGTGAGCAAATGCTCAATAATGTATTGACCACTGCACTCTGCTAAAATAGAGGCCTTCGCCACTTCTTGCCAGGCTCTTACAAGCATATGCGACATCGCGCGTCACCACAAATCATTAACAAATTCAAGACATTTAAAATACTAAATCCACGGTCCCGTGGTCAATAGGACCAAGCATAATATAACATGTTTTTTAAGTGTAGCTTCAGCTGCTACAAGGTTACCCTGGAGCTTAATTACCAACGTTTATTAAACAGTTATTCAACTCTATGGTAATTGTTTAATCGACATCAGAAGGATGAAAAGCTGAAAGACTGGGAATTCAACTTATAACCACAAGGTCAAACAGAGGACCCTGCAGTTAGTTCACCAATCCACCATACACAGCATTCCGAAGTCTCCGCTTGTATTGGGGCACTTTGGCGCTGCCCCCTTTGTTTGCCTAGTCCCACCCCATCAGGCCTTAGAGACTTCGCACCCAATCTATTTTGGTGATAACAACGGAACCATCTCCAGCGGCCCCTCGACAAAACCCACAGCGCTCACCAAGCAAACAATTAATCTTCAGGGAAAGAAGTGGTCAGAGAGACCTGCGCCGAAGAGACAAAAGGGTGGAAACCAAACCTTTCGCGTTTCAGGGGGGAAATCACAAAGTACACTTTTTTAAGTCTCGCTTGAGCCAGTGTATGCGCTGCCCTGGCGAGACTTTTACAAAGGGCTTCAGAAAATGCTAACACATGCATTTTGTAGAGCTTGCAGTTACGCGCACGGGTGCACGCTTACGAGCACAGGCGCCATCTCGCGGGCACCCTTACAGCCGCAATCACTTTTACTTTCACGGCCTCACGTCCATGCGGCTTGTTGTTTGGATGCTTGTACTTTACAAACAGATACAAAAGGAGATGATGGACGGAGCGCTTGAGCAAATCAAAAACTCAACCCCAGTCAACTGATCTGGGTTTAATCCATCATCATTCTTTAGCTCACTCCACCACCCCAGTTCAGCCTCATGGGAACAGTCCAGCCCGAACTGCCAAGCCATGTCTTTCCTGGACTGGAAACAAGCATCCTGGGACCGGTTACCGGCTAATCAGCCGTCATCAGCCAGGCTGGCTTGAATCCAGTGGCAAAGTGCGCAAGGGACCTGCGTCTGGGCATACCCTGCCAACTTAGGGCGAACAAAGTGATACCAATGGGGATGATGGACAGAGCTCTAGAGCAAATCAAACACTCACCCCTATTCAACTGATATGGGTTTAATCCATCATCATTCTTTAGCTCACTCTACCATCCCAGTTCAGACATGGCCATATGCAAATCAGTCTGACCCTCTGCCTCATGGGAATAGTCCAGACTGAACTGCCAAGCCATGTCTTCCCTGGACCGGAAACAAGCATCCTGGGACCAGTTTCTGGCTAATCAACCATAATCAGCCAGGCTAGCTTGAATCCAGTGACAAAGTGAGCAAGGGACCCACGTCTTGGCAGTTCGGCCTGGAATGTTCTCATGAGGCACAGGGTCAGACTGATTTGCATATGGCCATGTCTGAACTGGGGTGGTGGAGTGAGCTAAAGAATGATGATTAAACTCAGATCAGTAGACTAGGGGTGAGTGTTTGATTTGCTCAAACGCTCCGTCCATCGTCCCCCTTGGTATCGCTTTGTACTTTACAAACAGTTTGCATTCTGTTGTCGCCTTATCCGAAGATGCTTTGTTTTCATGTAAGTCACCCCTCATTTTTATTCACTATTTAGGCCAATACATACAGACTTTGTGCATTAGATCTCTCTACACAAAATGTAGGTGATTGCGTCATTAGGAAAGCTCTTTTAAATGTCCAAGAACTGTGACTTGGTTAAACTTGGATTAATGCAATTTATCCCTGTCTCCACGAATCTAGAACAATATCTTTTTCATTTATACCGATTTTGTTTTTCGTCATTATGTAGCAGTGTGATGTAAACAGTACACGCTGGTGTTCTCTAAATTAAATGTTAAAGGTAATTTAACGTACGCTACATCGTTTATCGACCGCTGCATTGAAGCCTTGATTTGGCCATGCTGCGTTTGACTGCTGTGTGTATAGGTTGCACATTCATCTCAGATGCCTGTGCTAAATTCTGTTTGTGACAACAAATGCTTATGTGTATTTTTAGAAAATCAACTTCCTGGTGCATGCCTGGCTTGCAGTTTTGTTTTTTGTAGCAAAAAAAATATTTTGCAATGTTTTCAAATCCCTTTGCAGCACATGAACTGTGACGTGGAGCCAAAGGCATTTTATTACTTAATTCACAGAATGCACTTAATCAAAACCAAAGAAACTGCTTTAAAGCGCCACAACACCATGTCCTAGCATGTTTTGCATATCATTTTCTCTTTTTTATGTTCATGCCCAGTGAAGAATTAACCTATAGTTAAACAAAACACTGTATACTTAAACACCAAGGCAAACAAATAGTTTCTTAAATTGTGGCACCGACCACAAATAGGTTAATATGCAATTTTCTCTACTCTCATGGCAAAGCCCCTCCCCCCACACACACACAGCTTGCTCTTTTCAGGAGTAAGTATCTGCTCATCACTCAGCTGTATTCCTATAGAGGAGGAGCATGTGTCAGTGAAGAATGTCCTGGGCCTAAATCTACACCTAGCTTCAGATAGTCTGGGCTTCTTTAAGCCTCTGAAGATTCACATGTTTATTTAGATGTTTTGTAAATTACTCATAGCCCTTTTTGACAGATTCCAAGGTGTGGTAAATCAATATAGATTAGGCCTTTGAATGTCACCCAAGTCTCCTTGAGGGTTAAAGACTCATTCTGTTTCGTTACCTTTGATGTATGTGTTTATTCTTTCTAAATTCAAACTTAGAGGAGGAGTGTAGTCAAATTGTGTGGTAGATTTGAGGCACATAAGATCTGTGCTATGGAGAAGTTGAGAAGAAGCTCACTGGGGATGGTGAAGCAGCTGTAGCCAATATGGATCAGACAATTAACCAACTGCTCTTGCTGTCAAATTGATTGCCGCTCCAAAAATTAATTGAAAAATAGGCAGTCTTTTATAGAAGCCAAAAAATATATTATTATAATGTAAAATACATCTCTATGTTTAACAAGGGGACCTGTCTGTGCTATTCCAGCCATTTCCTAGTTTAGTACTAAACTCTGATTTAATTGCTATCTATATGGGTTACTTGAGCAATACAAGCATTGGCATAGCCAATAGGTCTCACCTTTGGGACATTATAAGTGTTTAGTTATCCAGCACAATATCCTTGGTGCAACATCAATTGTTGCATGGCTAAACACTTATAAGGTCCCAAAGGTGGGACCTATTGGCTAGGCCAATGCTTGTTTTTCAAAAGACATCAATCTTTTAAATACATTTTGAGGGGTCTCCATCTAAATCAGTCAAGCGAGCCTTAAATTAAAGAGGAGAATCCTGCTCCGCGAGAGAATGTGAAACCCTCTGTGGAACTGGAGCACCTGCTCCGAAAAACCCAAGCCGGGTCCCTGTGTGTAAACGAGCCACTCACTAGCATCAAACTTGACATGTAGGCCGGAAGGGGTGTGCTTCGGTTGACTGAGCCGGCGCACAGGTCGCTAAGCAGTGCATCCTGGTATGCGAGAGGAGTGGCAACACAAACAGAGAACCAGCTAAAACCAAATGCTGCCATGCACGAGTGGCTGGCGTATAGCTACGCAGAAGGAAGAGTTAAAAACATAAAAGATGAGAAAGAAGAGGTGGACCCGAATTATTTCCCACTCACCCCAGTAAAACAAGATTTACAGGCATGTTAACACTCGAGCAGCTGAGCGTTAGGAGAGCCTTCCCACACCACTGTATAAACAGACAAGCATGGCTACAGATATTAAAAACAGATGGCCCCTGCGTGCCGCTGCTGGCTCCCAAGAGCAAAACGCTCTGGTTGTAAACATTTCCCAAGAAGCTGGGACCGCCAAACGCCCAATTGCATACTAAAGCCAGATGCAAAGGCCAATGGCATGTGAGCACCACATGCACAAGCTCATACTAAAGCTGAAGTGATTCCAAGAGGTCAATTTCCTACAGGATAGCATGCGCTGCTCTAGGCTCGACCTAAAAACTAAGATCAATTGAACCTAGATCTTTGGCATTAGGGGATGAATTGCATGTGTGTCTCTCAGAAATAACCAAAACTACGAGATTCCCCTCTAAGCATGTCCACCTCCAGAACTCTAAGTGCACCACCGCCAAGTTACCATATCAAGCACCTCAACCTGGACAAGAAGTCTACATTCGCAATTTTTATAAGGAAATGGAAGAAAGCCAAGTTTAAAGAGTCCTACCAAGTAGTCTTCACAACACAAGCCACCCACAACTTGGAAGGGAAACATTTTCAGGTCCACCTCTTCGATGTGTGCTGGAATATTACATGGCAAACTCCCCATTAACTGCTTCGTGAACTTTTTGTTTTGAACATTTAAGCCAATAAGCCTCCAATCATGAGAGCATTATGAAATGCAATGTACAATAGGTTATGTATTGTTGCACATTTATATAGTGTTTACTATGGGTGTCGCAGCATCCATTTAGCACAGAAGAACTGCCTAGCCAAATAGTGTCCACCTGAAGCCGTCCCCGTGCTTGTGTAGGAGCTTCTCCCATATCACTTACAGTTAGACCAAAACCAACACTAGCATCCCACATGGACTACACAGTGCCCTCTTATACAACACCTGGTATCAGCCCATGACAGCTGTGGGCTCCAAGACATCAGCCATATCATGTTATGTCTGGTCAATGATACCACATGCAGTAGGTGCAGACAGGCTTTACTTGTCCCAAAAGGTTGTCACCGAAAAAGCAAAATGCCTTCTCCATTCATACCTATGTAGGATTAGGGCCAAAATACAACCCAACAAGGTAGAATCCCACAGAGTAGTAGTGAATCTGACCTGATACAAGAGCATTCCAACAATACTACCTTTACACCGAGCCTCCCAACATTGAGACTGAGCAAGATACGATATGCAGGATGGGCACCATAGGGGAGGATACTGTTTGGCTGAGACTTTCCAGATAAGAGATTCTTAGAGAAAGCAAAATCACCGGACCATTGCACAAACACAGCTAGGGTGGCCCCTAGCATATCTGGGGCAGTCTTTTTGAACAACAAATGGACCCCAGGCATGGAATTCCAGTGCAGGGCCATCATTTCGATGATACTAAGGGAAATGAGTCTCCCAAGGGTGGGCAGAAGAACAGCTTAGATACCCCACGTTAGGAAATCTGGCATACCGAGTGGGTGGGTATACGTGGCTAGAAGGAAAGAGGCAAGCCATAATTGTATGGAAACGTACACTATATTCATTGTGCTTCAGAGCTAAAGAAACAATTCCATTGGGCATGAATGATAACAGTGGCACAATCCTGCACATTCCAGACATTCAATGGGGCAAATCCACGCTGATGTATAACTTTTGGCAGTGTGGTTTCTACCCCCTCGTCACCAAACACACCCCAAACCTGGTCATTCCTGGAGAATAACTATTGCATTTGTACCAACACCCACTGAGTAAGAAGATGTCTTTGTTGCTTCAGGATAGTGAAAAAAGGAACTGCTGATTACTTTGGCTGGGGTCAGTACAAGGACATTGCAGAACAATTCAGACTGTTCTCTGATGCACAAGTATCAGCGGCAGGGTCCATACCCTTCTTAGCCTTACAAACAAAAGTGAATGCCCGCTGGTTGCACGTAACCAGGTGGGAAATGCTCAAGGTGATGAACAACACTGATCTCATCCTTAATTAGATCAAGGAAAAACTGAGAGTCATCCACTTCATGGTGATGCAACATAGATATGTGTTGGACTTAATGACCCCAATGGAGGGAGGGTGTGTTCCAAGATCGGTTCATCCTGCTACATGTTTACTTCAGGAAACAAAATAAAACATTGGACTCTGACTATTGCCATACAAGCACTGCACTGCTTGTAAAGAAACATGAGTTAGGAGTGAGGTGCCCCTGATCCGGAGTGGTTTTTCAACTGGCTTTCCTGGCACCTTGGGTGGCTGTCAAGATTGTGCACACCATTGCAGCCAGTTTTCGTATTGCTATTGATTTGTTTGGTTTCCTGCAGTTGGGTTTTTCCTGCTGTAAAAAAGCAATCCTCAATTTGGGTAGTATGTAAGTAACTAGGAAGATAGCAATAGTAAAAACTGAAGAGCAACATGTCCCCAATAATGTGATTGTCATTAAGTATGGGTTAGATAATGAACTTGAAAATTCAACTAGAGGGGGAAAGTTAAAATTTAAAAACTTGATGCCAATGTACATGATGATACATTCATATGCAAGAGCAAAATTGCATCTCTTTTATGGAATGCACTCGTCATGAACCCACTACCAACCCAAACTCTGAAATACATGGTCAGGCTGGCTCTGAGACCTAGGCCTGGTGTTACTGATTGACAGGTCACAGGTGGGTTGGCACTTAGCCGCAGACAAATGAGTGACTCAGGTCAATCCCTAAGATAAGCACCTTGACACCACAATGATCCAGGGAGATTGGCCCCAATAAAACACACATGGCCAGAGGGGTGTGCCAATTCCCAAAAACACCATAAATTCAGGTGTCACTTGGAGTTTGGGACACATAGCCAACCAGGACACAGCACACACAGTACATGCAGTGATCATGTGCCCCTCATGCCATACATTTGGACATGTCACCCACTGGCCCCCATTGTGTTCACACAAGGTAAAGTCCCACCTGCATTTGTGATTAGGGGCCATATTTATAATTTCCAAAGACAAGTCCTGCATTTTCTTTTACCAAAATAGGATAGACAGAAACACTATATCATACCCAAAGAAATGTATAAAAACTTGTTCAGTTTTAGTGTACTTTGAGATAGTCCATAGTCCCGCTTCTATTACTGTGCTCCTGGCCAAAGTGTTTAATTAAATCAACTGTTCTTGCTTTGCCGATAGCCTCTTATTTTTTGTTTTTTCAAAGAAAATTACACTATTGAGTAACAACACCACCTAACAAGGACTTGACACTGTGAAAGTATTTCTAATTTCCTTCTTTTATGCCCAAAGAAATGACGTCTGCTCCCAGTGGTCATGGTACCACCCTTTAATTATTTATTTATTTGCAGAGTTTTATACGTGCTGGCTAGACCCGGAGGTATCAGAGCACTTTACATGAGGACTTATTAAACAGATGGAAAATGTGACACGTTTCTTCTTAAAGTGCTCTGAGTTAAGAGGAATAAGCCTTAAAGGACAGAAAAATCTCAGAGGCAATATTGGTAATTTTTAATTGAAGATGGCAAATGATCCAGTAGTTGATAAGTGAGGCATAACATGTGTGTGAATCAGGGTTGAGACAGAGCCCAGCATAGGCATCCTGGTCAGGAGTTCCAATAAGGAATACTGTTCTTGTTTTGCCTAACACCTCTTATCTTTTGTTTTTTCAAGGTATATTCACACTTGAGCAACACCACCACATAACAAGGACTTAACACTGTGAAAGTAATTCTAGTTTCCTTCTTGTATGCCCAAATAAATGATGTCTCCTCCTAGTACTTATGGTACCACCATGTACTTATTAAACAGATAGAAAAGTGACACGTTTCTTCTTAAAGTGCTCTGAGTTAGGAGGAATAAGCCTCATAGGACAGAAAAATCTCTGAGGCAATATTGGTAATTTTTAATTGAAGATGGCAAATGACACAGTAGTTGATAAGTGAGGCATAACACGTGAGTGATTCAGGGTTGAGAAAGAGCCCAGCAAAGACATCCTGGTGAGGAGTTCCAATAAGGAATACTGTAGAAATAGGATTTAAAGATCAAGTACAGAAAGAACATCAAAGAGGGTAATTAATGCAATGAAAAATAAGGAACAGAATTGTTGCAAGACATCCTTCTCTGAACACAGTTTCCTTATACATGGTCTAGGAAGGGAATGACTTCACATGGGAAAAGTTTGGCACCAACTTGAACAGGGAAACGTTTCTGACAACCACAGGAAAAGCATCCATCTTGGTTCAGAATGGAGTGAAGTCTAGCCATGTCTACTTCTTCACGAGAATGGTGTTTCCTCACAACAGTAGGCGTAAGAAAAAGAACCTTCTGTCCGCCGTAGAGGGCTATACTGGCTATTAAAGGCCCTCTCCAGCGTTAAAGGCCCCGATCCGAAGGCGAGGGCCTTTAACAAGGGAGAGGGAATTTAATAGCCGGTATAGCCCAGCTACGAATGGCTATAAGGCTATTAGAACATTCTGCCACTAGAGGGCAGAATGTTCTAACAAAGAAGAACAAAGCCTTATGGGAGCGCAAGGGGATTGGAATTCCCTTAGGCTCCCTGAAGCCTTTGTTCACAGCCAGAGCTGTGAACAAAGAAACATTGGAATGTTGGAGCTCCAGGCTTATACCTGCCATTATAAGCCCAGAGCACTCCATTGTTTTCAATGGAGCTCCCAACATTCCAATGTTCTAATCTTCATTACCTTTCACATTCTTAGTCGGTTCAGTTAATTCTCAATTCTCTAGCTCTTTAATGCACCACGCAGACAGAACCTTGAAGGATCCCATTGCTTCAGAAATGCCACTTCTGGTAGAAACAAGAGCAACAACCTGATAACGTACTGATATCATATATCAAAGACCAGCTGCTGTCTCTTCAGTATAGCGGAGGCTAAATCCCCATGCCACTGCCTCTGATGCGACGTGTCCCCACGTGCAACACTACAATAATCCTGAAAGTAGGGGAATCTTGGAAAATGAAGGACAGCTCTCATCTTTATTTTCTCATTCTAACTTTCAGGAAGAAGCGGAGACAAATGATAGGAAGAGTACACTGTAATTGTTGCTTTGTCCAGAATCCCATGGTGCGCCCATCAGGTGTGCTTTTTACCTAAACACAATGGGGCATATTTACAACAGACGGCGATAAATATGGCAAAGCACGCCTAGCGCTTTTATATTTATTGCCGTCTATCGCTGGAATTTATCGCCATGCTTGCGCTGTATTTACAATGCATAGTGCAGTGGCGATATACGTTCCAGCGATAGCGGGGTAATCGCCATTTTGCATGGAACATCGCTGGTTTTCCAGCGATATGCTTGTAAATACGACCATGTGGTCATAACACAAGAATCCACACCCCATGTTGGACATGGGTTAATCATGATTTTAGCAGACGTTAGTTATTGGCGAAAACAGCGGTTTTAATCCAAAACTAACGTCTGCTAAAATGCCGGGCCACCTTGTAAATATTGCGATGTGCACATCAGCGATATTTACAAGGTTGTACTGCCCAGTGACGCCCACTTTGCATCTCATTTGAGATGCAAAGGGAGGCGTCGGAAAAAAGGGTGCCAACATGCTCTAATGCATGTTAGCACCCTCTTGTAAATAGGGCGATATTTTTATCTCCGCTTTTTTTAAAAGCCAAAAAAGCAGGGATATGGCCCTTGTAAATATGCCCCAATGTCAGAAAGTACTGGCCTGTCTGCTATTCTTAAGGGAGAATTAGACTCTCTTCTAATGTGTTCAGTATGAAGGGCTCAGTTTACACAAAAATTTTAACATTACACAGGGGTTAACTTTTGTAAATGTAAAGACTTGCTGAATTTTTTGACACAGCTTTAAACTTGTAGCCATTGCTAGCATCTATTCGTCCAAGGGTTTTTGAAGCAAGCAAGAAGTTCTGCCAGAATTTCATTTCCTCTAGGTAGTTAACCAAATTTCAGGATAATTATCTGGGGAGATAACACACCCTGACGGGAATTAGAAATGCACATCAATGATAAGGAAAGCCTGGGTAATGAAGTTTGCATCTCTGAACTGGTTCCTTGAGCATGAGTAGAATACCTTGGCATTTGCATTAGCAATACATGGATTGCAAATATATGATTCGAACTCTCGCGCACCCACAGCACCAAAGTTTGGAGCCAATCCGAATGATCATTTAAAAGTCAACACATTGGACTAGTTAGAACGATTACCCACTTATTAGCTATTAAAGACTGCAAATGTTCACAACGATGAGGTTAGAGCATATTACTGCATTGTCCAAGCTGTCCAAATTCCTGCTGCTAATTGTGAAAGATGTCACAGGTTCATTGTCGATGCTTTGAAGGGACTTAAGAGAATTCTTCTGTGTGATCTCTTCTCTCGTGTTAAAGACTTTTATTCTTTCACTGTGTGCAAGTATTATAGGGCATGACATAAGCTTATACAATGATGCTGCTATTCTATGATTTAATGTTGTTATCAATTAAATTAAATTATAGTCACTTTAGTGAGAGTGTGTCTGATGTTTTTACATGGTCAAACTACTATCCCGCTCTTAAAATAACTTGTTTGGTTTAGGTGTTGACAATGGAAGCACCTCTTCAAAACTTAGGGGCATATTATCAAGGAAATTATCGCCGCGCCGTTTTCGTCTGCTAAGCGGCCATAATTCTATCGCCCTATTAGCTAGCTGTCGCTAACAGCAGTTAGCTACAGCTTGTAGGGAATAGCGAGCGGTTTTGGGCCCGCTTTGCATGTCAGCGATATTTATCGCTAATGACATGCAAAGTGGGCGTACCCAACCTGTTAGCGACTGAAAACAGTCGCAAACATCGCTATCGCCTATTACCAACACAAGCGTAGCGATGGAAATATTCGCGCTAAGCGCGAATATCTCCAAAAACTAACGCCTGCTCAGACCAGTTCTTAGCCATTATATCCAATGGGAGGTGGATATAATGGCTAAGACCATGTTAGCAATAATGCATGAATATTGCTGTATTCTTAGCAATATTCACGGATTTTGCCGCTATCACCGGGAATTTTATCGCTTTTGAGATAAACGTTGCTAATAGCACGTTATCTCAGCGATAAAATCCGGCGATAAAAAAATTGCCGCTAACCCTACTTAGCGATAAATATCGCTATTTGTTGATAATATGCTCCATAATTTTTAGACCTGGCTTCCTTGGCTTGGTTTCCCCCCTAACCTTTTGCCTTTAGGCCTCCTGTTTTTGCTGACTTCGTTTTTGGTAACCTCATGACTCTGAGCACTTTACCACCGCTAACCAATGCTACAGTGCTTGTGTTCTCTGCCATACACCCAATTGCCATTTGTAATTTACTTAGAAGTCCCTAGTAAAGTGGCTCTATGTGTGACTAGGGCCTGTTAATGTAATGCTACTAGTGGGACTGCAGCACTGATGGTGCCACTCACTTAAGTAGGCCCTTGAAAAACTTGTCTGAGGCCTGCCATTGCAGCCTGAGTGTGCATTTTTCAAACTGGCATTTCTACCTGCCAAAATAAATTTTTTGCCAGGCCCAACTCTTCCTTTTTAATACATATACGCCACCCTAGAGTAGGTCCTGGACAGCCCAGAGGGGAGGGTGCAATGTATTTAAAAAGTGGGACATGTCCTTTAACGGTTTATTTGTCCTGGTAGTGAAAAACCTTTACATTTGTTTTTCACTATTGCAAGGGCTACCTCCGCCATAGGATAACGTTGAAGTTACCTTATTACATGTTATGAGTGTAATTTCCAAATGTGAACAGGTAACCCCTTCATGTTTCTTGTCTCTGGAATTAGAATTTTAAATCCTATCTTGATGAAGTCAGATTTTAGATTGCAATTCTGAAAATGCGACTTTTAGAAAACAGGCATTTTCTTGCCTTAGCCATTTGGTGCCTGCAGCCTGTCTCTGGGTCAAATGACTGGGTGTAGCTTATAGTTGGGCTTTGGTGTATACCTCAGAGACAGCCACACATAATGGGGAGCTTAGGTGTGACTGGATGGGCCATCACTGGAAGGATGGATGGGAGGAGCTGGGCCAAGCCCCACTTACAATTGTGTCCACAGACATGGCGGTATACCCTCTGTAGCTAGTCTGGAGCAATGAAGGCAGGACATCTGTGCACTTCAAAAGCCTGCCTCTAGAAGCTTCTCCCCACTTCAAAGAAACATCTGTGTCAAAAATACTGGACCTCAGACAACAACTTGTCATTAAACCTCTGGACCTGTGCATGCTCTGCCAGGATGAAGGACTGCTGTGATGCTACAAGGACTGCCACTCTGCTGGACAGCTGCTTTGAAGGAACTGCTGCCCTGCTGTGCTGACCTGCTGCCCTCTTGCGTGTGGAAGAAGAACTGGACATTCTACTTCATCTTGAACCCAGTAACCAAGAGTGACTCCAAGGGATAGTCTGAAGGCCTTTTGATTTGAGCCTCTGGGATATAAAAGGCTCCCCAACATCCTGGAGCAGCCCTGGTACCCAGCTGCAGCGGAATCCTGACCTCCATGTAGTACCTCTCAGGCCCTTGACCCCGGGTGTGGCTCAAGGGCACTGAAATAAAGTTTTTGGTCTTTTCGCTCTGAGAACCCATAGCCAAGATAGTGAGGAGCTCCGTTAGCCCGACTCTTCCCACACAGCATCGACAGCTCGCCGACACACCACTGAGAAGCTTTAGCAATGCCTGCCCACCTGTGACACCGGCCGGATCTCTGTGCTTCACTGACAACCTCCAGAAATGCACTCCTTGGTCTTTTTGGACCTCCTTAACACAAAGAGGACTCTTGGCACAAACTTGAGAAAGTAAAGCTTCATCTGGACAAACCTGGGACTGTATCAGACTTTAGCTTTATTGTGTTCGGCATGAACTTTTGACTTTCACCCGGTCAAGCATGACCAGCTATCTCGATTTGGTGCTTTATTGATTAAATGTTTGCTCTATTTTTCTAACTTGGTGTGGGATCCATTTTGTGTGATGCTTTCACTGTTTTACTGTTTGAAGTGTTGCACAAATACTTAACACATTGCCTTTAACTTAAGCGCTGTGCCAAGCTACCAGGAGGTTAGGCACATTTTAATTTGAGGTGTCTTTGGGCCATATGTATGAAGGTACCGATTTGCAATTCTGAAATAGCGATTTTTAAGAATCGCAAATTGGTATGTATGTACAAATTTGCTTTTTTTTAGCGAATTCTTAGTATTACTTAATTGCGATTAGCAAATTGCGAATCGCAATTAAGGAATACTTTCCCATTCATTTTTATGGGCCAGGAGGCCCATAGGAATGAATGGGAAGGTATTCTCAATTTTTCAATTCGCAATTTGAAAATTGCGAATTGAGAATAATTTCAAGGGTGCAGGGGTGTCCAAAGGACACCCTGTTGCACCCCTGAAATATGCATGGGTGCACATGTGGCACACATATATGCCCTAAGTGCATGTATGTGCGTCACATGGCACTTTGAAAAATGATGAAATGTGCATTTTTCAAGGAAATTGCAACTTTGCAATTCCTTAAGGGCATTTTGCACATTTTTTTGGGCTTCATACATTGCATTTAAGGAATCGCAGAATTTGCGATTCCTTAAATGCAATTGCAAAATAAGGAATCGCAAATTTTGCGATTCCTTATTTTGCACCAGATTTTACTTCATACATATCATTTTGCTAATTCGCATTCGCAAAGGCCGAAATTCTACGAATTTCGGCCTTTGCGAATGCGAATTTGCTTCATACATATGGCCCTTTGTGCATTACCCTTACAAGGATTGTGGTTGCTGCTTGATCAGGGCTCACACTCCAGTCAACCAGTAATCAAATGTATTACATTAGTGATCAGCGGTGAGGATCAGTACTTGTGTTTGTGCAGTGCATACAGTGATTTGGAGCAAACTACCATCCTATATGTAAGACCACTTCGAGTTTAAATTCTCCTTGATTGGCTTCTTTTTATTTTTTCCAAATTCTTTCAGTGACTGTTGGGTCTGAAACCAAACCTACAAGGATATAATTCAAGCTAGTCAACATGGAAGCCTACATTGTGGCCCAGCTCGAGGAATTCGGCATGGGGAAGGGACTTTCAGCAAAGAGCACCATCAGAAAGGTGGAGCTCTGAAAGGTGTTGAGGGTCTGGGCGGAAGCCCGTCAGTCAGTGCCAGAAGCCACAGAAAGGGATGATTTAATGGAAGGACAAGGATAGGGCACCCCTAAGATCCAACCGTCGGCTGAGGGAGATGACTTGACCCCTATATGGATTCTCTTGTCAGGCAGGGAGGAGTGTCTCTCCCTGCAGCCTGTCCCCAAAGGAGCTGGCGAAGCGGACGGAGGAGAGGGAATTCAGATTGGAGATTGCCACACTCAGGCTGGAGGAAAGGAAATTGGCCATGGATGCAAAGAAGGCAGAGGCTGAGAGGGCCTTGGCAAAGGAGAAGGCTGAGAGAGCCTTGGAGGAGAGGAGACTAGACATAAAGGAATGGAAAGGGTCCATGAGTCAAGTTTTAGAGAGCTGGACATCGGAGCTAAGCAGTTGGAGTCCAGCAATAATTGTAGCAGCATACCTACAGTGCTCACTAGAGACAAGAGGGTCCATATCCCTGATGCCTGACTTTGCTTTGGTGGATAACATTGAAAAATGGTTGGAAACTTATGAGATTACTTTACAGAAGCACAGGGTCCCTGAGGAGGATAGGGGTGCTAGTCTGTGGAAGCACTTCCCTAGTGAGGCGAGGGACACCCTACCTGCAATAGAGATGGGGTACAGGATGTGGTATCCTCCATGAAAAGATCCCTTGTCAGAAAATATGTCCTTACCCAATGTACTAAATTCACACATTGAGGTACTAACCCATGTGCTTTCTTAATTCTTACTTCCTTGTTTTCTCTTATATATTTCAAATACAAAAGGACAAATGTGTCCTTTTCCCTCACACTCAGTACCAAGAGTTTACATCCTTAGGCGGCACCACATTTTTGGGGCTCGTTTGTACCATAACCTGTCCTAAGGGCTGAAATTCATCACTTAGACAATTTTATGTCAGAAAATCTTGGATACAAATACGGTCTGCCATAGCTATGGTGTCCTTAATATCATTTACTAAAAATTTCATTCAATTTAACCTCTATAACTATTGAATGAATTGAAAGACTTTTGACCAGTGGGTGGGAAGAAAGAGGAGATTCTCACATTTATTACACTTGGTAAAATCATTTTCTCAAATTAGGTGTGAGTAAATGCCCTTTTTGCACTATCACCCACACTTTTTGCATCCACTTTTGTTATGTAATTTATGTAATGTAAGGTGGATCTGAAGTACGCTGCTTGCCACCAGGAAGGGTATCCACGCGCTAAGTACATGAGTGTAGGCGTGTGGTGAAAGAGAGACAGAATTCTTTCTCACTATTTCTCGAATCAGGAAATTCCGTCTGGGTGGTACATTTTTTCCCTACTTGGCTCCCTGGTACTGGAACACACTACCCTTACACTTAAGGATATGCACAGATCACCTCAAATTCAGAAAACTTCTTAAGATTGAGCTGTTTCTAAACTAGTGTTTCCTTCCTTGTCTGAATTCAATGCTGCAACGAGATACCCCTCCTTTGGTGATTTGTGCGCATTATCAGCTAAAATAACAGAACATAACAGGCAGTCTCGATGGTCCTGTAACATGCCTAATTGAATAGCCAGGTCTTTAGCTTCTTGCGGAATTTAAGAACTGAGGAGGAGACCTTGATGTGTTAGTGGAGGTCTTCCAGGATTTGGCAGGAAAATTATAGAACTTCCATTCTGCTTCTGTGGATGCAGGGTGTGAGTGTGAGTGTGATCTAGAGTGCTACTGAGTGAAGTTGTCTGATGGGTTGGTGGATGTGAAGTCAGTGATTGAGGTATGCAGGTCCTGTATTGTGTAGTGACATAAATGCGTGAGTGAGAAGTTTGATCTCACAGCGCTTCTGAATGGGAAGCCAGTAGAGCTCCCTGAGGAGCATTATGGTGTGGGTTTATTTAGGAAGTAGAGAACTTGCCTGGCACCTGTGTTTTTGATGTTTTAAAGTATGTGAATCAGATGGGTTATGATGCTGGTTTAGAGTATGTTGCCATAGTCCAATCTGCTTGTGGTTAGGGCCTGCGTGATGGTATGTAAAGTGGGAGGCATTTGAAGATTTTACGTAAAATGCAGAAGATGTGAAAGCATGAAGAAGTGATGGCGTTGACCTGGGATTTCATGATGTGTTTGGTGTCCAGGATGACGCCTAGTTTCCTAGTATGTTCGGTTGGGGTGGGTTTAGGTCTAGGATTAGGTGGCCACCAGGTAGAGTACCAAGGTGAGCACTCATTTCTGAAGATCATCACTTCAGTTTTGTCACTAATGAGCTTTGAGGCACTTTTCTTTTATCCAACTGGCCATGCTGGTCATGCATTGTTTGAAGTTTGACTTGGTGGTGGTTTCATCTGGGAGGGAACAAATGAGCTGGGTTTCATCAGGGAAGAAGAGGATGTTGATTCTGTGGGATCTGATGATGTTTGCCAGAGGAGTAAATGTTGAAAAGTGTGGGGCTGAGTGATGATCCCTGTGGGACTCCGGTGAAGCGGTCCTTAGGTTCTGATTTGAACAACCAGAGCCTTACTCATTGTGTTCTTTCGGAGAGGAAGGAAGCTACCAATTTGAGTGCTGGTCCTTGCATTCTCACCGTGTGTAGTCTAGCGATGAATGTGTGGTGGGAGATGGTGTTGGATGTGATGGAGAAGTCCAGTACGATAAGGTACGAAGTCTATTCTCGGTTGGGGATGGTCCGTATGTCATCTGTGGCAGCAGTGAGGGCTGTTTTGGTGTGGTGGTTGATTCAGAATCCTGATTGAGAGTCGTCCAGGAGTTTGTGGCATTCTAGGTGGTAAGAGAGTTGTCTGGTGATGACCTTCTTGATGACTTTGATTGGGAAGGAGAGCAGCGAGATGGGTCGGTAGTTGTAGAGTACTTAGGGGAATATGGCTCTTTACAATGAATGCGTTGTTCACGCATTCCATTACAACGTGGTCATTACAACGACTGCGTTGTTTCAGCGTGAACCATTACATCGCAATTCATTTCAACGGCTTGCTGTAGGGGGCAGGCTGGAATTAGGAATAATATTATTTACTATTCCTGCTCCAGTTTGTGTAACAGCAGGTAAGGTGTTGGATTGTAAATCCAACACCAGAGCGTACCCAACAGCAAGTTATTGAAACGTCTTGCGTTGTAATGGTGCATGTGGTAACAATGCGGTCATTGTAACCACGTTGTGGAGACAGCGTTGTAAGTACTGTTTCCCTCCAGAGGGAGGTGTTGGTGATGGAAGTGAGTGTAGCACAGATTATGGCTCTTCCCTGGTTGTAGATATTGTTGGGCAGGTATTGTGACGACTTGGAGGGGACTATCTTGATTATCGCTGCAGTGTCCTAGATGGATAGAGGGTTTTATGCTGTCCGTTAGCAGTCTTTGGTTGTAATGGCTAGGAGGCTGGGAAGTTCGATGACGGAAGAGTGGGGTCCGAAGTTGCTGTAGATGTTGATGATTTTTTTATAGAAGTAGTTATAGAGGTTGTTGTAGATTAGTTCTTCTGTAGGGGACGATGGTTTGGGTTCCGCAGCAACCACAGCACCGAGACTGCCCTCATCGCTGCCACCAATGACATCAAGTCCCTGCTGGACAAGAGAGAAACGGCGTCCCTCATCCTCCTGGACCTGTCAGCTGCCTTCGACACGGTCTGCCACCACACACTACAAAAACGCCTCCACAACGCCGGGATCCAAGAGAAGGCCCTGGACTGGACCACCTCCTTCCTCTCCGGCAGAACACAGAGCGCCGCCTTCCCCCTTTCTGCTCCGAAGTCACCAAGATCATCTGCCGCAGGGCTCATCCCTCAGCCCAACTCTGTTTAACATTTACATGGCACCGCTCGCCCACGTCGCCCATCGGCACGACCTCAACATCATCTCCTACACCGATGACACCCAGATGAGCCTCTCCCTCACCAAGGACCCCCACACCGCGAAAACAAACCTTCATGAAGGAATGAAGGCCATCGCTGAATGGATGAGGAACAGCCGACTGAAGCTGAACTCAGACAAGACGGAGGTCCTCATCCTCGGATCCACCCCTTCGGCCTGGGACAACTCCTGGTGGCCGACCGCACAGGGAAAAGCTTCAACACCCACTAACCCCGCACGCAACCTAGGGGTCATCCTCGACTCCACCCTCTCCATGACTAGACAGGTCAACGCCGTCTCCTCCTCCTACTTCAACACCCTCTGCATGCTCCACAGGATCTACAAGGGGATCCCCACTGAAACAAGAAGAACGGTCAACCAGCCCCTCGTCAGCAACAGGTTGGGCTATGGAAACGCCCTCTATGCAGGAGCCTCGTCCAAACTCCTGAGACGGTTCCAACGCATCCAGAATGCCTCTGCACGCCTGATCCTCGACATCCCTTGCCGCAGCCACATCACAACCCTCCTGAGAGACCTGCACTGGCTCCCGGTCAACAAGAGGATAACCTTTAAGCTCCTCACCCATTCACACAAGGCACTCAACAACACCGGACCAACGTAGTTCAACAGACGACTCAGCTTCTACACCCCCACCCGCCAGCTCTGCTCCACCGATCTCGCCCTCGCCACAGTCCCCCGCTTCCAAAGTGGGACCTTCGGCGGCAGATCATTCTCCCACCTCGCCATCAAGACCTGGAACACCCTCCCCATCCACCTACGGCAGACCCAAGACCTGCTGACCTTCAGAAATCTCCTCAAGACCTGGCTTTTTGAGCATTAGCAGCATTCCCCACCCCAGCGCCTTGAGACCCTCACGGGTGAGCAGTGCGCTTTACAAATGATATGATTGATTGATTGATGGGGTTACAGCTTTTGGGTTGGTAAATTCCTTGATGATGGTGCAAATTTCCTTGCAGTTGTTAGAGCTAGATTTGATTCTCAGTGTCAGGACTTTTTTTCTTGAGCTCATTTACTAGATGGTGATAGTGTCTAAGAAAGGCCTTGTAGGTGTTTCTTGCGGCAATACCTCGGGTGGCTCTCCATTTCCTTTCGAGTTATTTGCAAACCATAATGAATTTTCTGAGGTCAGAGCTGTACAAGGTAGCTTGTTTGTTGGATTTTTTGTAGTTGGTGTTTTTCAGGGGCCCCAGAGTACTGGTGCAGGTAGTGAGCCACGTATTGAAGTTATTTGTGTCATTGATGAAGTCACTGGGGAGAGGATGTGGCGCAGCTGACAAAGCTGCCGACTCAGGAGCTGGGGATCCAGTAGTGGTCGTGGTGGGAGTGCTGCTGGGTGGTGACGTGGGGTAGGGAAGGGGCAGGGTGGGGGGTAGTAAACCACGGAATACGGCCAAATACAGGTAAGTAAACATATAAATGAATAAAACAAATTTCAGTGCGCGCAACAACATTTGGTTTATTTATTTACATGTTTATTTACCTGTATTTGGCCGTATTCCGTAGTTTTTTAACCCTCCCCCCACATTGCCCCTCCCCCGCCCCACGTCACTGCCCAGCAGCACTCCCACCACTGACTGCTACTGTGGGGATCTGGGTTTACGTCTCAGTGTTGGCTCAACATCCTGTGATTCTGGGCAAATCTCTTCATCTCCCTGTTTCCAAGGACAGCGACTGAATAACCTCAGGAGTGATAAGCTGTGCTATATACATCTACAAATTATAATTATGATTGACGTGGTGGGGTGGAGGGGTGTCTGAGTAGTTTATCTGGAGAGCGTTGAGCTATTCCGTTTCTGTAACTTTCTTCCAGCAGCAACTTGGGGTTTTGCTAAACTCCGTAGAGGTGGTTGGTGTCCCTATTATGTGGAAGCAGACAATCGAGTGGTTCGTCCATGCAGTATGCATGTTTAGTCTTTAAATCCAGGCAACATTGGTTTAAGAAAGGGGACTACTTTAACAGCGAGTACAGATTTTTGGTTGTTTTCCTTGAAAAGGATACATAGAAACTGAATAGACTGCCATGTCGTTCTGTGCACGCTACACATTATGAAATAAGTGAATAGCGCTATGGAGTAATAATGTGAGGATTGAAAGGGAAACTACTTCATACTTTTCCAGTTTAAAATTTGACGGCAAGGATAATCACTTACTTCTAAAAATATCTGACGTCTATGTCTGTCTAATTGTCCACATTTAGAAGATTATTTTTGAGAAAGGTCTTTAAATTCACTACACCTGTCACCGAGATTTCCTCTTATCTCACAAGAGAATGGTAACACCATTGAAGTATAAGAAAAATGTGAACGTTTCTGCATTAGATTACGTGCCGCCTGCAGTGCCTGCAGCCAGCAGTCCATCCGCTGTTTTCCAGTACCGCAGACTCAATAGATTGAACGCTGGTGTTTACGCCAGAAGACGGCCTCAAGTCAACAGCGTCCGAGAACGCACGATAAATTGCAGAAATATTTGATGGAATTTGATATAATCGCTCCACAAATTCTGAATCAACATGGCAGACAGCATTTTCATAATGCATTGTTTCCAGTTGGTATTACAAAGGTCCTCGTCCCTGAAGGAACTTGCTTGGCAGAGCAGTGTGGGAAGCGCCTTTCACATTAGCCTTGGATCTGAAAGCTTCAAATGCTATTAGTTATCAGGCGCGCGTACGAGGTCCATTTTGTGATGTGATAACATGGGATTGATTAATAACATTCGCTGTCAGAAATGGAGTGAGACAAATACTATGCAGCGTTCTCTAAAGCGACCATGCTCAGCTTCCAAAATGATTAATTTTCGACGACGTTGCTTAACGGATAAAGCATAACTACTCATGGAACCTGGTGGTAACTACCAAAGGTTAAAAGCAGGGAGAGGGCACTAGTGCCATTGGCGACCTGTGACTGGCTAAATTAATAATGAAGGTACCTTATTGACACGGGAATGAAGGGAGAGTTTTATGAATTCAGCATGAATTCAACAATTCAACAATTGCAACAATTCCATAGCAGTACAGTGACGTGAGTCAAAGTTTTCTGCTGGACCAACAGTTCGGTCCCTCGGGAATGTGTAGGAGAAAATGAATATGGAAGTTCTCACGTCTCAGAAGCCAGCTTTGTTCACATCATTAGAAAATCGAAAATAAAAGCAGCCAAAAGCGGTAGGTTTATACATCTGTCATATTCAAAACTGAAGCCTTATTTTTATTAAGTGTTTCTGGTCTGAGTAAACTGATCTATATCTGCAATACGGCACTGCCCAGTTTGCTTCTAGTAATACGCGAAAGCATGTGGACATTTATCAAAAGATTCTTTGCGTAACAGGTGAAAACGCCTGCCTTTTGCCCAAATTACGCGTTTCTATTTTGTAAGTTGTTAGGCAAATTCAGACCACGAAGAGGATCATTAGTGGATTCCCTAGGCTCAGTATTCAACTTAGTTGGAGCTTTGTACAAAGAAGATAGGTGGCATCTCAATCATTTATTGCTCCTGTAACTTGAGATCAGAGAAATTCTGAATTGTAGGGTACCTGTTAAAAACCAGGCACCAAAAGCTTCTGGGGACATGAGCATGGATGACTCATTCCAAGGAAAGCCAATAATTCTCAAAGTTCCAACTTCTTTTTTATCCTAAATGTGCGACATGCATATTTAAAGGCAAGCTGGTTAACAGTCTTATTTGGTTGTCAGTAATACAAGAGTAGCTTCATTAAGTAGCACCTGGTAACTACATATTTGTCATCGAACTGGACCCATTTTACACCACACCCACACCCACCTCTACTCACTTCGCATAGGTTCGCCCTCACATAATACCATCTAGCTTCATGACGGCAAAACCGAGAAGAATTCCGGCAAAGAGCCCCCTCACTGGGCCCGTTGGGAATTGCAGTGCCGGCCCAACGAGGAGCTACCCTATGATAAAGCATGACACCCCTTGGGGTGTGTGAGGGCCCCTGCTCCTAATTAGAGCTATCCCTGGATGAGCATTAACTCCCTTGCTCTCCCTAGCACCTACCCACGCCCACCATCACTGACGTGCCCTTCCCCTTTCCCCCTTTTTTCCTCCCTTCCAGCGCCTTAGGAACAGCATACCCTTGGTTTCAAAAGTTTTAATTGAGGCCCGTATGCTGGTCATACCAAGCCCCCGTCCTTCCCTGTGAAATTCTACTTAAATCAGGAAACACAGGACTTTTTTTAAAGTAACATTGGTAGTGCTAGATGCGAGATAGTTTGGGATGCTTATAAGGTATATTTGAGGAGGTGTATTTTAAGGTAATGTAAATAAAGAATTCTGAGGCATGGAAAAGGAAGGATGACCTATTTGCCAGAATTATGCATGCCTGCTATGTGAAAGCTCCATTTCAAAGATGGATTTGGGGCAGAGCAAAGGATACAAGCAAAGGATACAAGCTAAGTGGAATACCAGTACATTTCAGAACTTTGAATATGGGGTGAATAGTGGTGCTCTGTAAGCCTGGAAGGCCAAGGTACATATAGGTAGGAATCATATTGACTCGCTAGTAGAAGTAGGCACGGAAAGGGTTTTGAATGCAGACAAGGAAATAAAAGTGGAGATTTTAAACACCCTTAGTGCAGTCTATAGAGAAAATGTTGACCCCTATCCACTCAAAATCAAAGGCTAGCTTTTAGGGGCATTACCCTCTCTGTCTGAAGAGCAAAGAGCTTTTTTCCAGGCAGATATCACAATTTAGAACTATGTTATTGGGTTAAAGAATGGAAAATCAGCAGACCTGAATGGTATGCCAGCAGAATTGTATAAATGGATAATTAATAAGATGGGTCCACTATGGAAAATCATGTTTAATGCAATATATCTGGATAACAAAGAGATCCCCCATCATGGAATGAAGCTACAGTTGTTATGATTTTGAAACCAGAGAAAGATCCCAAGAACACAGATTCCTACAGATCCATCTCATTATTGAATTGTGACTATAAAATCTTTACTGGAATTATAGCTAAGAGATTATCAAGTGCTTTGCATGCAGTTGTCCATCCAGATCAGGAAGGATTTATTGCAGGCGGGCAGTTACGTGACCTGACTCATTTTCTCATTGGGGCCATTGATTTGCCAGAGACTTTCAATTCTGCCTTGGCAATACCACCTGCAGATGCTACAAAAGCATTTGTTTAGGCATGGGTGGAATTTTCAATTCTGCCGGCAATATCGGAGGAATTTACGAATTCTGCATTACTCTTGTAAAGTGGAATCTATATATATAAAAAGGAATGTATGTCTGTCTGTCTGTTTGTCCTTTATGCATTACTACACCATTCATCTGATAGCCATGAAACTTTGGGAAGTTGTTGAGTACACTACCGCAAAGGTTTTTGGCATAATTGTTTTTTAAATATCGGCCCCCCAGGGCCCTCATAATCTTTCGAATACTGATGTACGCACCAGACTGAAAAACACCAAATCGTGTATCCACAAGCACTCGAATAAATAAATAGAATTAAAACACCATTCATTCGATCACCATGAAACTTTGGGAAGTTGTTGAGTACACTCCCGCAAAGGTTTCTGGTATAACATTTTTTGAAATATCGCCCCCCCCAGGGCCCTCATAATCTTTCGAATACTGATGTACGCACCAGACGGAAAAACAAAAAATCGTGTATCCACAAGCACTCGAATAAATAAATAGAATTCAAACGACACTTTGAAATGTTTTCCATATTAAAATAAATATGTTTCAATAGAAATGACACAATGTAAATTGAATGTTTTCATAATGAGTTTCCTTGAATTTCCTTTCTTCGGAGATAGCAGCAAGGCGCGACGGGTAAGCTAGTTACTTATAAATTGTGCTGCTTCCCCGACGGAATTAATCTGGAGTAACCTTCAGTAAATTGAACTGTTTCTAAAGTGGCCTGTGTGGGGTATGTATGTGCCAGCTTCGCATACACCAGTGGGTTCAAATGAAGTATGTGTTGCAGAGCTGTGAAGTTTCTTACACTAAACTCTACTTGTTTTTCTCTGGAGGCACTCAGCTGAGACTACCTTCTGGTTGTGAGAATTATATCAAACCAGGCTTATAAAGTACCTCGGATCAATGAAAAAGTCAACATTTTAGATCGTGACGGACCCAGCAGTACAAAGGCTGGTTTGGCCCACCATACAATTTAAGAAAACCTTACACAAAAATTTAAAGATTTAGAAAAGTGGAAATACGAGACTAGTTAGCCAGTTTGATTGAGTTAAGGAGAGTCCGTATCATCTCTTGTGTAATAGACTGAAGCAATGCTTTAAATTTGAAAACATACATACAAGTACTCAGTTAAATCTCCTGGATCATAATTAAGTGGTAGGATGAGGAGTTAAGGGGCAGAGATGGAAAGATGCAAAAATCTATTTAATTTCCACCCCATGTTTTTGCCAGCCCTTCAGCTGATCAGTGCATACCCCTCAGGGCCCTTCCATACTCTGCAATGTAGTGTATGTAAGGGCTCTGAGTGGTATGCACTGCAGTGATTTTTAACCAAGGCAGAAAGCGTGAGCAGTCCCTCTATGTTTACAATTCACTGCAGATTAAACTTTAATCCATAGTGTTTTCTAAACACAGAGGGACTGCTTCCTCTTCCTACCCTGTTTACAAAGCACTGCTCAGCAAAGCAGTGCATACCCGCTAGAGCCCTTACATATTGTGTAGTGATTGCTCACCCTAGAACTGAATACAGGCAGTGTGATTCACTTGTTGTCCACTCCCAATCATTCAGTACTACACCTTCCTTGTTAGGTTGCCAACATGCCCCACTACAGTGCATTACAAGCACTGCCCAAAGTGTATACAGCAAACTTAACATATTATATGCTAGCTCATTCGAAAAACAAAGACAGTGGATGCAGGAACTCTCTGATACAAAAAATTAATCCTTTATGTCTGTGTCATACACTATATCTATATAAAAATCAATACCAGCAGGGTGATGTGTTAAATTCTGCCCGCTCACAGGACTCACAGAATATATATATATATATATATATATATATATATCTATACTAATATAATAAAGAGAGAGCCCAAACCTTTGAGGCGGGTAATCTCAGGAACCACAGCACCAATCACAACACCCAATACAGCGTTGGAAAGGGCAGTTGCAGTAGAAGGACATAGGCTATACAGACGCCCACCATATACATTTAAAAGGTAAAAGAACCGTGCCGGAAAAGTAGTCCCTTGTGGGCGTGTCTGCGTTGTGCTGTGGGCATGTGCTGGGGGCGTGACAAATGCTGGGGGCGTGTGGTACGTTCCGCCCTTCATGCCATGTCTCATATCATGTGCTAATCCCACCCTGCTCCCTTTAAATACCCCTGCACCCCATAATCATAACCCACCCTTACTCCTTAAAATACCCCAACACCCTTAAACACTAACCCATCTTAACCCTATAAATATACCCTGTACCCCAAAACCCAAACCTATCCCTAAACCCTAAAAATACCCCTGTACCCCAAAACCCAAACCTAGCCCGGAACCCTATAAATACCCCTGTACCTCAAAACCCAAACCTACCTCTGAATCCTAAAAATACTCCTGTACCCCGAAACCCAAACCTAGCCCTGAACGCTAAAAATACCACTGTACCCCAAAACCACCCATGAACCCTAAAATACCCCTGTACCCCAAAACCCAAACCTGGCTCTGAATCCTTAAAATACCCCTGTACCCCAAAACCCAAACCTACCCTTGAACCCTAAAATACCCCTGTACCCCAAAACCCAAACCTAGCCCTGAACACTAAAAATAACCCTGTACCCCAAAACCCAAACCTACCCCTGAACCCTAAAATACCCCTGTACCCCAAAACCCAAACCTAGCCCTGAACCCTTAAAATACCCCTGTACCCCAAAACCCAAACCTACCCCTGAACCCTAAAAATACCCCTATACCCCAAAACCCAAACCTAGCCCGAATCCTAAAAATACCCCTGTACCCCAAAACCCATACCTATCCCTAAACCCTAAAACTACCCCTGTGCCCATAACCCAATACTATATCTGAACCCTTAAAATACCCAAACACCCCAAAACATATACCTCAGTACCCCAAAACATATACTCCTATACCCATACTTACCTTATCCAAACATTAAAAATAAACATGCTTTTACCATTCATGCATTTACAACGAATTTCATTGTAAATGTATGCATGGTAAAAGCATATAAAATATAATGCAATGCGTTATAATAGCATTGCGGAGTCAGGGTACTTTCGTAATGAAAGTATGCGGAGTGATGGTATGCGGAAAGAAAGTTGCGGAATAATGGGCGGTAAGTACATTGGTGGCACGGCAGCCCTCATCTCCAGCAACATACTCATATTTTTTCACCACCCATTTGAAAAATGCACAGGTCTCTCTCATTGATGGCCAGCACCAACATACACTTTTAGACACACCTCCCGCCACAAGAGCTGGGGAGCTACGTTCGAATCTCAGCATCAGCTCAACATCCTGTGATTCCAGGCAAATCGCGCTGTCTCCCCGTGCCTACCACAAATGAATGTGTTCTTCTGTAATGTAAATTCGGCTCATGCCATGTTGTCGAGTTCGCACTATATAATATTGCAAGAAAAATAAAGTAGGGAAAGTCGAGTTCACACACTACTGAACGCGCACTCTTAAGTGCATCAGCAGTGCACTGTGAATCGGAGCGTTTCACAGGCCTGTCACAGATAAGAAATGCTATCAAAACGAAATCCTACAAAACAATATACTACTGGCCGGCAGCAATTCATACCCGGACAACGTCAGGACGGGCTGCTAGTATTATATATATATATATATATATATATATTATATATATATATGTACACCTTGGCTCAGGAACTGGACTGTCCACGGCAGGACAGACGCCAAACGCTGCGTTCACGAGTGCAAGGTGTGCAAAATGTTCAGTCAAGTGTACAAGGAACCGCAAAAGATGGGAGCGGCGACAATGCCACAAACAGCGGCACAAAACCAAAAAAACAATACACCAAGAGGATGAAAAAACAATGGAATCAGTAAATGATATACCAAAGCACAGAGAGGAAGCACAAACGGTAATAAATCTGACAAATGTCCAGCTATCTGAAAGTGAAATTTCCACCCTTTCTTTGGGCTTGTCATTTTGTCCCAAAGGTGACTTCAAATATGCGGACTGCAGAATTGATATTTACAAGTTTGTGCGGAAAATCAAACTTGAAAAATTCCATCTCCTACAAGGAATAGGCAAACAAAAAATACCGGCGGCTTCAACAAGTACAATGTCAGCATGTATAACAGCACAAGATGCTGAACTAATGCAAGATCTGTATGAACTACGTGACGAAGGCAATATCACGTCCGAGCCACTCAGCCAAATGTCCAGGGAACTAGCTCAAAGACCATTAACTGCTTTTAAACTAAAATCGAAATTCTGCCCGACGCAGGAACTGAAACTCTTGTATAAAAGACAGAATGAGTCTAAAAAAACAATATACAGCTAAGGATGATGCATATTTTAAATTGATGACAAAGTTGAAATCAAACATCAACATAAATGTGCGCCAATCAGACAAGGGAGGTAATATCGTCCTTTGGCCGCGCGAAATGTACATGGCAGAGGCAACTAAACAACTCGGTGATAAAGAATGCTACAGGCGTAGTGATATGGGAACTGTAAAAGCATCTTAGGAGAAATTCTATTCCAGTCTGATAGCATGGAAAAGCTCCGGGATCCTATCATCTGATGAGTTCTGCTTTCTTAAAAATGACTTCCCAGTAATGCCAGTGGTATACTTAATACCCAAAATCCATAAGAGCAAAGAAAACCCACCTGGCAGGCCCATAATATCGGCATGTGGCAGTTTAATGGAAAATGCGAGCAAATATGTGGACTATTTCCTTCAGGAACACGTGCGAACATTGCCATCTTTCATTTTAGATACAGGAGATCTACTATGTAAATTGAAGAATGTGGTTTGGAATGACGATTATTTGCTCATATCTATGGATGTTTCTTCATTATATACAAGTATCCATCACAGAGATGGATTGAAAGCGGTAAATAATTTTTTGAGGAAACGTCCGTTGTGTTATCTTGAGCATAACAAAATGTTGATGACAATAATAACATTGTGCCTAGAGAACAATAACTTTAGGTTTGCGAAACAAGTGTACCAGCAAATCAAGGGCGTAGCGATGGGGGCCTGCTTCTCCCCGAGCTACGCCTGCTTACGAATTGGGCTATGGGAGGAGCAGGTCCTATTGTCGGATGACAATAAATTTGTTAACAACCAGGTGGTCCACATGTATAGATACATTGATGATTTGCTTTTTAAATGCTTTTTATATGGAAGGGTACAGAGAGCGAGGCACAGACTTTTGTTGACTCTTTAAATGTCAATAATATGAATTTGAAGTTTACCAGCCACATTAGTAAATCTTCTGTATTCTTTTTAGATGTAGAGATTTTTATCTCAGAGAACCTTTTGAATACCAGGCTGCATAGAAAAAGCACGGCCGGAAATTCAGTGCTACATGCAGAAAGTAACCATCCAGCACATCTAATCCGCAGCATCCCCTATGGGGAGATGCTGCGGATCAGAAGAATATGCAGCCTTGATACTGACTGTTTCAAAGCTCAGTAAGAGTGTCGCTCCAGATTCATTGAGAGGGGATACAATCCAAAAGTGTTCAATAAAGCCATGAATAGAGCTAATGAACAGGGCAGGACTTTGGCACTGGTAACCAAAAGCATAGCCAATGATATCCCTAGTGAGGAACAACCGTTGAGGCTAATCCTAACCTATAGCTATCAACATCTTGCTATTAGGAAAATCATTAATAAGAATTGGCCTCTTATCAAAAATGATCCCACGTTGGGTGAAAAACTGACACGCTCACCCAATCTAACCTTTACGAAGGCCAGTGCCATGAGTCATACATTGGTCTCCAGTAGTCCTGAGGTGAGAGTGAATTCCTTATGGATCACGGGGAGCAAGGGTTTCATTAAGTGTGCCACATGTAAGGCATGCAAACAAGGTGTAAATAAGATGGAATATCACAGCCCGCCAACTACATCCTCCTAGGGGACCTCAACTTCCACCTGGAGAACAACAACGACCGCAAAACCACCACCCTGCTGGACAACCTCGCCAACCTCGGACTCAAGCAACTGGTGAACACCCCCACCCACTACGCCGGACACATGCTTGACCCAGTCTTCTCCACCAGCAAGTACCTCTCCTTCAGCCATGCCACCGGACTTCACTGGACAGACCACAGCTGCGTCCACTTCAGCTTCAGAAGGACCACGACCGACCACCACCCGCAACAGGTTCCCCGCAGGAGCTGGAACAAGATCACCACCGACCAGCTCACCACGTCCCTGACCCAGAACCCCCCCCACCAGCTCAACGGACCCCAGCCAAGCAGCCAACAACCTCACTCAGTGGATCGCCTCCTGCGCCGACAACCTCGCACCACTGAAGACCCCTCCCAGCAGACCCGGCAGCAAGGAAGCCTGGTTTCACAGACGAACTCAAGAACTCCAAGAAGAACTGCCGCACCCTTGAGAAAGCTTGGCGCAAAGTCCCGACTGCAGACAACATGACCGCCCTCAAGCACGCCACCCGTAAACACCACCAGCTGATCCACACCACCAAGAAGACAGCATTCAAGGAACGACTAGACAACAACGCCCACAACAGCAAGGAACTCTTCAGCATCGTCAAAGAGCTCTCCAACCCCAGCGCCGGAAACAACGACATCACTCCCTCGCAAGACCTCTGCGACTCACTCGCCTCGTTCTATCACAGCAAGATCGCAGACATACATAACAGCTTCAACGCTCAGACCACGCACCCTACCATCGCACCGACGCTCCCCACCACCACCCTCCGCGACTAGACCCCTGTCAGCACCGAAGAAATTATCCGCACGATGAACACCATCCACTCCGGATCACCAACCGACCCATGCCCCCACCACATCTTCAGCAAGGCCGACTCCGTCATCGCACCCCATCTCCGGGACATCATCAACTGCTCCTTCAACACCGCCACCTTCCCGGAGAGCTGGAGGCATGCCGAACTCAGCGCCCTCCTGAAGAAACAAACAGCGGACCCCACCGACCTCAAAAACTACCGCCCCATCTCGCTCCTCCCTTTTCCTGCCAAAGTCATCGAGAAGACCGTCAACAGACAGCTTGCCGCCTTCCTCGAGACGAACGGATCCCTCGACCACTCGCAATCCGGTTTCCGAGCCAACCACAGCACCGAGACCACCCTCATCGCAGCCACGGACGACATCCGAGCCCTGCTCGACAACGGGGAAACAGCGGCCCTCATCCTCCTGGACCTCTCCGCAGCATTCAACACTGTCTGCCACCGCACCCTTGTGCAGCGCCTCAACAACATCGGAATCCAAGAAAAGGCACTCGAGTGGATCACCACCTTCCTCGCCGGAAGAACCCAGAGAGTCCGCCTCCCCCCGTTCAGATCCGAGGCCACCAAAGTCATCTGCGGCGTACCACAAGGATCATCTCTCAGCCCCACCCTATTCAACGTCTATATGAGCCCCCTCGCGGCCATCGCACGCCAACACAACCTCAACATCATCTCCTACGCCGACGACACCCAGCTGATCCTCTCCCTCACCAACGACCCCGCCACCGCCAGAACCAACCTACACGAAGGGATGAAAGACGTAGCCGAGTGGATGATGAACAGCCGCCTGAAACTGAATTAAGACAAGCTAGAAGTCCTCATCCTGGGATCATCACACTCTGCCTGGGACGACTCCTGGTGGCCCCCTGCCCTGGGTAGCGCACCCAAACCAACGGACCACGCACGCAACCTGGGCTTCATCCTGGACTCCTCCCTCTCGTTGACCAGACAAGTCAACGCCGTCTCATCGTCATGTTTCAACATCCTACGCATGCTCCGAAAGATCTTCCAATGGATCCCCACCGAAACCAGGAAGACGGTCACCCAGGCACTCGTCACCAGCCGACTGGACTACGGAAACACCTTCTACGTCGGAACCACAGCCAAACTACAGAAAAGACTCCAACGCATCCAGAACGCCTCCGCTCGACTCATCTTGGACATCCCCCGACACGGCCACATCTCCGGACACCTGAGAGACCTGCACTGGCTCCCCGTCAGCAAGCGAATCACGTTTCGACTCCTCACCCACGCACACAAGGCCCTCCACGACCTGGGACCCAGGTACCTCAACAACCACCAGATCTGCTACACTCCCACCCGCCAGCTACGGTCAACCAGCCACGCCCACGTCTTCTCCTACCTAGCAGCCAAGACTTGGAACTCCCTCCCCATCCACCTCCGCCTGACCCAAGACCACCTCTCCTTCAGGAAGCAACTCAAGACCTGGCTGTTCGAGCAATAGCGGACCCCCCGCCAAGCGCCTTGAGACCCTACGGGTGAGTAGCGCGCTATACAAATTTCTTGATTGATTGATTGAAGAATAGACCCATCAAAATAGACAAAAAACTAACGTGCAAGACGGAGTTTGCAGTGTATGTGCTGGAGGGCCCTTGTGGCCTACGGTATGTGGGAAGTACCAATCTTCAGTGCCACAAGAGGATACTCCAGCACATACGCGCAATTAAAAATGGGGATGAATCTTACCCAGTAGCCCGTAACTTTGATGCGGTACATGCCAAGAACCCTGATGAGCTCAGATATTATGTGGTGGACTGCATCCCCCCATTGAGATGTGGTGGTGACCGTAACATGAAATTGAGAATGTTGGAAACAAAATATATACTTGAAATGGACACAAAGACTCCGAATGGATTGAATTTTAGCAAATATTTTTTTTACTTATTTATAAATATAATTGAAAGTCTCCCTTAGTTTAATCTATTTATCATTGCAAAGTGTCCCTCAATGAACTATCCTCGCTGACCGCCAAAAAAGAAGTACAGTATTTTAATCACTGTTTTTCACATACTTGGTTTTAGGGTTTGCACATATTTTAAGATACACTTTGTACTTTATTGTGGACAAATAACTGTGAATGCCCACTTGGGCATCACTACTATACATACAAAGCCATGATCATAATTGAAACCGGCTATTATCCACTGTACATAGTATAGTTTTTCTCATATGCTATTATTTTTGAGAAATGATCGGAATATTGCCTATTGAAAGGAATTTTACATAGATTTTAATTAATCATGTTTGATGAATATAATTTCTTTTGGCTAAACTGATCAAATTGTTATTATCATGAATATTTTATATATTTATTGATCATTTGCACAGAGGACTAGCATTGCTTTGCATAAAAAGAAAATGTATTTTACAGCTACTTTGATACATGGCAGGTTGAAAGTCTTTTATCCATGCTTACTCTCTTTATGATGCACTGTCACTTTAAATTTGTGGCCTACCCCATGTAAGATGTCATGTGATCAAGGTCCGAGTAGGACCGAAATGCGTCATGGCGGCGGGGCTGGGCAAGAAAAAGTAATAAAAATATTCAGCACGCAATTGGGTTCGCCTCGTCTCTTTGGAGAAGAATTCCTGTGGTGTGAGACGAGTATAAGGATATATATATATATATATATATATATATATATATATATATATATATATATATATATATATATATATATATATATATATATATATATATATATATATACATATATATATATATGTATATATATATATATGGCGGTCGCCAGTAGGTATATATAGTTAGGATTTATTCTCTATGGGATTTTTGAAAATTCTATGTCTAATAACTTTGGCGTTTGTGGACGGAATTGGCTGAAATTTTCAGGAAAATGGCACATTTTGTTTCTGAGCAGCTCTTGAAAATTTGGGGGGGTTCGTCAAGGGGGGGCCGAGAAAAAAGGGGGGTCCCAAAACGTGTTTTTAACATTGAGTTTTCCATAGGGCGGTTGGCCTCACTTTTAGCCCGAACGGCTGAATGGATTTGCACGAAACTTGGCAAAATTGTAGGGACTGGTAGCCCGATGTGCCTTTGCTAGGTCTCAATATATGTGCTCCAGTGGATTTTGAGAAATTAACGTTCAAAAAAAGATATATATCTGTAACAGCGGACCGGGCAGCGCTCCGGTTCGCGGACTTTTCGCGGTACGGAGCTTTGTGAAGCGAAGCTGATTGGTTCTCCGGCGTCTGTGAACATTCCAAACAGTCCGTAGCGGCCGCCATCTTGTCTCTCGGTAGGATCGAGAGACAAGAGGAGGCCAAAGCGAAGGGGCAAATGACCATAAGGGGGCATAGTAGATCCTCGCTGACCCCCTAGGTTTGATGTGGAGGTTTTAAAAGGGCCCCGCGGGGCAAAAAAAAAAAATAATAATAATAATCGAACGGCTGAATGGATTTGCACGAAACTTGGTAAAATATTAGGGACTGGTAGCCCGATGTGCCTTTGCTAGGTCTCAATATATGTGCTCCAGTGGATTTTGAGAAATTAACGTTCAAAAAAGATATATATCTGTAACAGCGCTCCGCTTCGCGTAACGGAGGTTTGCGAAGCTGATTGGTTCTCCGGCGTCTGTAAACATTGCAAACAGTCCGTAGCGGCCGCCATCTTGTCTCTCGGTAGGATCGAGAGACAAGAGGAGGCCAAAGCGAAGGGGCAAATGACCATAAGGGGGCATAGTAGATCCTCCTTGACCTCTTAGGTTTGATGTGGAGGTTTTAAAAGGGCCCCGCGGGGCAAAAAAAATAATAATAATAATAATAATCGAACGGCTGAATGGATTTGCACGAAACTTGGCAAAATTGTAGGGACTGGTAGCTCGATGTGCCTTTGCTAGGTCTCAATATATGTGCTTCAGTGGATTTTGAGAAATTAACGTTCAAAAACAAGATATATATCTGTAACAGCGCTCCGCTTCGCGGAGATAAAATTATATCTGTATTACCTAGCTGTTGCTAACACCAGTTAGCGACGGCTAGTAGGAGATAGCGACCATCTTGGGCCCCACTTTGCATGTGAGTGATATTTATCACTAATGACATGCAAAGTGGGCATGCCAAGATGTTAGCGACTGGAAACAGTCGCTAACATCGCTATCTCCTATTATCAACTTTTGGAAATATTCGCGATAAGCGCGAATATCTCCAAAAGCTAGCACCTGCCCTGAGCAGTTCTTAGCCATGTTATCCAATGGGAGGTGGATAACATGGCTAAGAGCATTAGCTCGGTAATGCATGAATATCGCTGAGTTTTCAGCGATATTAATGCATTGCGGTCGTTTATTATCGTATTTGCGATAAACCTTGATAATAGCAAGGTTTATCTGCGATAATTTCTGACGATGCTTAGCGGTAAAAAAATCGTTGCTAAGCATCGTTAGGGATAAATATCGCTTAACTTTGGTAATATGCCCCAACATCTGTTAACGTTCGATTCGAAGGAAATCAGGAAGTGTTGAAAAACATTGTCTGCGCCATCTTGTCTTTTTTCAAATGCCACACTTTTGTCGTGCACGCCAGCCATTTTAGATGCCTTGACCAGACCCACTCTGTGCACACTGTCGATCCTTAGCATGGCTCCCCACCCTCGCAAGCATCTCCCCCAGGCAGTGGTCACCCCCGCTCTCTGTCTTATGCATGGGTAATAAATCTCCCCCCATCTGCGCTGCTCTTCCCTGAGAATCACACCCTGTGCCCGCCCGACACCTCCCTTTCGCCCTATTCACTACCGCACCCTCTGACACTCCTTTTCCTCTGTGTCCGATTGTTCAGGCCGGTCCTAGGGTATCAGCTAGCCCTGCAGATGTAGTTTATGGCCCCAGCTGTAAAGAATCACCCCTCTTCAAAGGAGTTATAGTAGATCAAGGCCCACACTCGATGAGATCCGTCACAGCAGACGCGTTCCTATTATCTGAAAACCATCCTGTATTGTGATTGGGGAGGGGACCGAGCCTGAAGCGGAAGATTCCAGGGATGACTCTTTGTACATCAAAGTTTTTACAATTATGTGTCACATTAAAAATATATAGCACTCCGACAAAGTAGTAAGATTATAAAACTTTAATAACTTATAAATATATACAAGAAAACAAAAACAGTAATAACATATAAACATTTTTAGGGAAAAACAACGAAGTAGCGGTCGGCTGTGCGAATAGTCCCAACGCAGCACAACGTCCAGATTTCTGGCGTGGGGCGTCGCGGGGGGTGGGTCATCAGTAGCAAACTGTTGTGCGAATAGTTCCAAGGCAGCAGAACGATGGCACCAAGGTGATGTCCAGTAAGTTGCCGCACTGGTTTTGGTATCCTACAATGCTGCTCCGAATAACGGCGTGGGGCGCCCCGGGGGAGGCGGCGTGAACGGGCCTCTGCAGGTGGAGTCTCATCTGTTGTAGTGGGGCGCCCCTTTACCGTTTCAGTTGCCATTCCGTCCGTTTTTGGTCCACTGTGTCAAAAGCCGCAATTCAGCTGAGTTGCGCCCACTCTTGCGGTGCAGCGATAGGCGGCTGTCACAGGACTCTCAAAATGGCGGCAGGCTGTTTCCTTTTTGGGCCTGGTCCACTGAAATGGCCCTGGGACACCTTGGAAATCGGACGCTTGTCTGCTAGGTCTTGGACCCCATTCTCGAAAGCGTCCCCTCCGCCTTGAGGATTCATCAAAAGTTTTGGGGGCCCCCGACTCCTGTAGGCTTCTGGTGGGGAGCGGCTGCCATGATTGCTCGCGGAATGACCACGACGGAGCTACGAGATGGTGGTGCTCTCATGCTGACGCCAGCTTCAGTCTGAAACATCCAGAAACAAGGTGGGGCTTTCATCGTTTGGGGAAAAAAAAGTTTTCATCCAATGAAAAGTGTTGTTTTTAGGTCATATGATCAAGCCTTCCATCATTAGGAAACCAAAAGTAAAATGAACCAATGAAAAGTTTTATAAACAAGTCACATGACCTGTTATGCGGCATAGGGTATAAAATGCGGAGAAAATACGTTGGCACGTGAGGCGGCGTCAGTAGCGGACCGATGTGCGAATAGGCCGAAGGCAACACAACGCGCCAAGATCCGGATGGCACCGAGGTGGTGTCCAGCAAGTTACAGCACTGGTGTGGCCATCCTACAATGCTGAAAGTCGGCGTGGGGCGCCCTGTTGGCCTGTGAGTTTGCGTCAGTAGCGGACCGATGTGCGAATAGGCCGAAGGCAGCACAACGCGCCAAGATCCGGATGGCACCGAGGTGGTGTCTAGTAAGTTGCCGCACTGGTGTGGCCATCCTACAATGTTGAAAGTCGGCGTGGGGCGCCCCGTTGGCCTGTGAGATGGCGTCAGTAGCGGACCGATGTGCGAATGGGGCCAAAGGCAGCGCAACAATATTTTCGGAATAGAAGACACCACAAGGCGCTGAGATGCCAAGATCCGGATGGCACCGAGGTGGTGTCTAGCAAGTTGTGGCACTGGTGTGGCCATCCTACAATGGTAAAAGTCGGCGTGGGGCGCCCTGTTGGCCTGTGAGATGGTGTCAGTAGCGGACTGATGTGCGAATGGGGCCAAAGGCAGCGCAACAACATTTTCTGACTGACACCACAAGGCGCTGAGATGCCAAGATCCGGATGGCACCGAGGTGATGTCTAGCAAGTTGCTGTACTGGTGTGGCCATCCTACAATGATAAAAGTCGGCGTGGGGCGCCCTGTTGGCCTGTGAGATGGTGTCAGTTGCGGACCGACGTGCGAATGGGGCCAAAGGCAGCGCAACAATATTTTCTGTATGGAAGATACCACTAGGCGTTGAGATGCCAAGATCCGGATGGCACCGAGGTGATGTCTAGCAAGTTGCTGTACTGGTGTGGTCATCCTACAATGCTGAAACTCGGCGTGGGGCGCCCCATTAGCCTGTGAGATGGCGTCAGTAGCGGACCGATGTGCGAATAGGCCGAAGGCAGCACAACGCGCCAAGATCCGGATGTCACCGTGGTGGTTTCATAGTTGAGAGGCACTTCATCTGCAGTGGGGCGCCGAGATCCGGATGGCACCGAGGTGATGTCTAGCAAGTTGCTGTACTGGTGTGGTCATCCTACAATGCTGAAACTCGGCGTGGGGCGCCCCATTAGCCTGTGAGATGGCGTCAGTAGCGGACCGATGTGCGAATAGGCCGAAGGCAGCACAACGCGCCAAGATCCGGATGGCACCGAGGTGGTGTCTAGTAAGGTGCACTGGTGTGGCCATCCTACAATGTTGAAAGTCGGCGTGGGGCGCCCCGTTGGCCTGTGAGATGGCGTCAGTAGCGGACCGATGTGCGAATGGGGCCAAAGGCAGCGCAACAATGTTTTCTGAATAAAAGACACCACAAGGCGCTGAGATGCCAAGATCCGGATGGCACCGAGGTGGTGTCTAGCAAGTTGTGGCACTGGTGTGGCCATCCTACAATGGTAAAAGTCGGCGTGGGGCGCCCTGTTGGCCTGTGAGATGGTGTCAGTAGCGGACCGATGTGCGAATGGGGCCAAAGGCAGCGCAACAATATTTTCCGAATAGAAGACACCACTAGGCGTTGAGATGCCAAAATCCGGATGGCACCGAGGTGGTGTCTAGCAAGTTGCTGTACTGGTGTGGTCATCCTACAATGCTGAAACTCGGCGTGGGGCGCCCCATTATCCTGTGAGATGGCGTCAGTAGCGGACCGATGTGCGAATGGGGCCAAAGGCAGCGCAACAATATTTTCTGAAGAGAAGACACCAAAAGGCGCTGAGATTCGGTTACCACCGAGGTGATGTCTAGCAAGTTGCCGCACTGGTGTGGCCATCCTACAATACTGCTCCGAATAACGGCGTGGGGTGCCCAAAGGGGGGGGGGCGGCGTGAACGGGCCTTCCTAGGTGGAGGCTCGTCTGCTGTAGTGGGGCGCCCCTTTACCGTTTCAGTTGCCATTCAGCTGAGTTTCGGCTGCTCTTGATGCTACAGCGACAGGCGGCTGCAACAGGACTCTCAAAATGGCGGCCTGTTCTTTGGATTTGGGCCTGGTCCACTAAAATGGCCCTGGGACACCTTAGAACTCGGACGCTCATTTTTTTTTTCCTTTCCTGTACATGCAAAAAAAGGTAAATGCTGGTACGTTACACGCTTCATCTGCCACGATGAACTCTCCAGAGGAACCGAAAAAAAATATAGTTATGGTAACTATACCATGCATCGTCATATGGAGAGGTGGCACCAATTAATTATAGTGCTGCATAAAAGAGAGATTTGGAGGAGAACCCCTGACCTGCTAGTACATTCATCAAAGAAGTGGCACTGACAGCATCAGAGGCAAGGGAAACGGTCCCAAATATTTAGAAGAACTTTGGAAAGATTAAAATGACATGTTTAGATTGTGGCAAATTAATTTCATGTGGACAGATGAGTGTTACTCTAATAAATACAGCATATGAACATCATCATAGTCGATGGTTGGTAGAGACATTTTGACTATATCCTGGACCTGCCCGTCCTCGCCCAAAATGGCGCCGGAATAAATGGGACTCGTAACTCCTTGTTGTGAACTGGTTGCAGAACCTTGAAATCACGAGATACGTATGCAGTTTTGAAGCACATGGCGGGCGGGGACGAGAATTGATTGAATATTTCGACATCCCTATTGATATTAAGTTCTGATGTGTTATTGATTACTGTACTATTGAAAGTTCGAATTAACGTCACCCATGGTACTTGCCCGCAAATGTATATCTAGATAATTTTATTGTAACTGGCCCTGTCGTATTTTAATTATAAAATGTACGTCCACCGATTCCGTAACTGTTAGACACCTTAGTTCTTGCAACCTAATGGCCCGCCCGTTACGTTCCTCTACAGTGTAAATGTCTACTCATCATATACGATTACAGTTTGCTCCGTGGCCGGCCCACGTGGTTATAGGCTCGTATTTGTATAATGAAATTTTCACAATAAAGGTTTTTAAAAGAAAACATGGTAGTAGTATATACATTGGTAAAGTTTTTAATAATAGTCACTGTTTTAGAATCATTAAAAGGCAAGTGAAATAAAGCAGACCAATTACATGAAGGGTAAAAGGTATAATACGAAGGAACGCAGTAAAGATAAATGGTCAAGGGCTGTTGTGTTTTCTATTCCTCCAACATAAAGTGATCGATAAGAATCTCATATTCAGGCGTATCGGCGACTAAGACAGCAGGTCGACCCTCTTTTGCTCAACGGCTCCGTCATGGGACGAAGAAACGCTCTTTTTCTCGAAAAAAGAATATATTTTACTTGCAGGACAGTTGTAAATTTTCCAGGAAAGTACATTAGCCTGGAAAATTATAACATATATTTAAGAAAAAATAATGTTCGGAAGTAATAAAAAGCGTAATTTTTAGGTCATATGACCAAGCCTTTCATCATTAGAATAAGAAAAGTAAAATGAACCAATGAAAAGTTTTATTAACAAGTCACATGACTTGTTATGCTTACGTTACGCGCTGCGCGCCCCGGATGACTTCCGGATGCGCTAACGCGGCGCGTCATATGACGCATTACGCGACAACGCAGGTCCAGAATATAGTCAAAATGTCTCCAACAACCAGCGGTCGGAACACAACCCCTTTCAGCAGGCTAAATAGTTTTGTTAAATGACAACAGAAGGGACAGGCAACAAGAACCATTAGTCAAAGAGGGGAGGGCTAGTTCTTCTCTACCGGGTTACATTGGGGCGCTACCGGAACTGATCGAATTGGTAGTCTACAGTGTTTCTGGATGTTTCAGACTGAAGCTGGGGTTAGCATGAGAGCAGCACCATTTCGTAGCTCCGTCGTGGCCATTCCGCAACTAATCATGGCAGCCGCTCTTTATCGTTATTTTGGGCGGGGTGGGTGGCGGAGCCGAGCTGTTTTGCAGCCATCATTGTGTGGAGTTCAGTTCATTTCACTAGTTTTGTATTTGTCATGAGGGGTTGTTCCTAATGTTTCTATTTTAGCGAGGTCAAAAAGAGATCCCATTAGTGGCCTACTGATTTTGCTCGATTCCTTTTTTTTTTTTTTTACACGATTTTTCGTTATCTGCAAAGACTAAACAGAGTATTGCGACTCTGTGTTTGTTTGTAAATAGAGAATGAACCAAAAAGAACCAATTCTAAAACAGTAAATACTTGGATAACAATCAATCAAATGGAGAGAGAAGCAGGCACGACGTATTACAACGGGGGCAAAGGCCTGCGTTAACTACCCTTCACTATGTGCAAAGAGAGAGTACTCCTAATAGAAATGAGGGGGGGGGCACCATTCAAAGCAGATCAGTGTGCATAAACACGAAAATGTTTTCACTTACCACGTACTTGACATTCGACAGCTTATGATATTTGCTATTAAAAAACCATTGAAATTCACTGAAAAAACCATAGGTTATAGACCATATATAGTTAGGAATTAGCATTTACAAAACCTTGAAAATTCACTGAAAAAACCATAGGTTATAGACCATATATAGTTAGGAATTAGCATTAAAAAAACCTATTTTACTCACACAAAACCATTGAAATTCCATATATAGTTAGTTGCACTAACTATATATCGCGCACCCGCAATCCACTGCTGATGATGTCACATATTACATCATTCATGACATGGTCAGTGACATCACTGATGACATCACTGATGACATCTCAAATGACATCACTGATGACATCACTGATGACATCTCATTTGACATCAATGACCACATCACTGATGATATCATTCATGTGACAATACAATGCATCTCCTCACATTTTAATATAACCTCTGTTTCACCCAGTGTTAAATACAGAGTATAATTTTTGAAACCATTGACACACCAATACTAGTTACTACATACGTACTCACTGATTCCTACGTCTACACACACATTCACTCATTCACCCATACAATCATTCATACATACAATCACTCATCTTTACAACACTATCATATGCACTCATACACCTATACAGACACTCACACTCTGCCACTCATCCATGGAGTTACTCACACACCTAGTCAGTCCTGTAAAGAATCAATCACACTTCCATTTTCTTGTCTATACAGTTAAACATAGAGCACCTTACATTTTCAAACATATACTAACACATACTTACTTTCTTATACAATCATTGATACAAGTACACATTGATCTGCACAGAGTCACACACCTCCCAGCCAGCCACACACACACTCAGTCTCCCATACAAATACTTGGACAATCAATCAATAACCCATATAGTTAATCATATAGCTACTGATCAACACATGCAGCAGTTTACAGAACAACAGACATAATGATGCACAAATTAAGACAGTTTAGTCACTAACCCATGCACTCAGTGAGACACATTTAATCACTCACTCATACATTCAGTCATGCACCTACTAAATCCTTCGTCCAGACAGTTATACATCTACTCATTCTTCAATATGTAAAACATATTTAAACTTTACAGAAACACACAGTCACTGGATGATGTCATCAGTGATGTCATCAGTGATGTCATTTGAGATGTCATCAGTGATGCCATCAGTGATGTCACTGACCATGTCATGAATGATGTAATATGTGACATCATCAGCAGTGGATTGCGGGTGCGCGATATATAGTTAGTGCAACTAACTATATATGGAATTTCAATGGTTTTGTGTGAGTAAAATAAGGTTTTTTAAATGCTAATTCCTAACTATATATGGTCTATAACCTATGGTTTTTTCAGTGAATTTTCAAGGTTTTGTAAATGCTAATTCCTAACTATATATGGTCTATAACCTATGGTTTTTTCAGTGAATATATATATGTATATGTTCCCTGAAAACACAATAGGTTTCAGGCACGTTATAGTAAGAAATTAGCATTTTAAAAACCCTAGGAATTCACTGAAAAAACCATAGGTTTCAGGGGCATTATAGTTAGTTGGACATTTCACTCATACATAGCCAAGGAAATTACCCCGTTATAGTTAGTTCAGCTAACTATAACTCGCGCCCCCGCAATGCACTGCTGATGACGCCACATATTACATCACTCATGACATGGTCAGTGACATCACTGATGACATCACTGATGACATCTCAAATGACATCATTGATCAATCAATCAATCAATCAATCATAGTATTTGTAAAGTGCACTGCCATACCCGTGAGGGTCTCAAGGCGCTGGGGGGGGAGGAATGCTGCTACTGTTCAAACAGCCAGGTCTTGAGGAGTCTCCTGAAGGTTAGGAGGTGTTCGGTCTGCGGTAGGCAGATGGGGAGGGTGTTCCACGTCTTGGCGCGTGAGGTGGGAGAATAACCTGTCGCCGGCGGTCACTCTTTGGATGCGGGAGACGGTGGCGAGGGCGCGGTCTGTGGAGCGGAGCTGGCGGGTGGGGGTGTAGAGGCTGAGTTGGCTGTTGAGGTATGCTTGTCCGGTGTCGTGGAGTGCCTTGTGTGCGTGGGTGAGGAGCTTGAAGGTTATCCTCTTGTTGGTGGGGAGCCAGTGCAGGTCTCTCAGGTGGGGTGTGATGCGGCTGGATCAGGCATGCAGAGGCGTTCTGGATGCGTTGGAGCCATTTCAGCAGTTTGGCCGGGGCTCCTGCGTAGAGTGCATTGCCATAGAACAGTTTACTGCTGACGAGGGCCTGGGTGACCATCCTTCTAGTTTCGGTGGGGATCCACTTGAAGATCCTGCGAAGCATTCAGAGGGTGTTGAAGCAGGAGGAGGAGACGGCGTTGATCTGCTTCGTCATGGAGAGGGTGGAGTCGAAGGATGACCCCTAGGTTGCTTGCGTGGTCGGTGGGTATAGGGGTGCTCCTAGTGCAGTCGGCCACAAGGAGTCGTCCCAGGCTGAGGAGGTGGAGCCCAGGAAGAGGACCTCCGTCTTGTCCGAGTTCAGCTTCAGTCAGCTGTTTCTCATCCAGTCGGCAACAGCCTTCCCTCCTTCATGAAGGTTGGTTTTGACTGTGTGGGGGTCGTTGGTGGGGGAGAGGATCATCTGGGTGTTGTCGGCGTAGAAGATGATGTTGGGGTCATGCCGACGGGTGACGTGGGCGAGTGGAGCCTTGTAGACATTGAACAATGTGTGGCTGAGGGATGAGCCTTGGGGTATGCCACAGTTGATCTCGGTGGCTTCGGAGCGGAAGGGGGGTAGGCGTATGCTCTCAGTTCTGCCGGAGAGGAAGGAGGTGCTCCAGTCCAGGGCCTTCTCTTGGATTCCGGCATCACTTATGACATCATCCAGGGACTGTGTGTTTCTGTAAAGTTTCAATATGTCTAATGTATATAGGGAAAGACGTATTGAAGAATGAGTGAGTGTATAAGTGTCTGAATGGATGATTTAGTAGGTGCGTGACTGACTCTATAAGTGAGTGATTAAACGTATCTTACTGAATGCATGGGTTAGTGACTAAACTGTGTGAATTTCTATATCCGTCTGTCTGTTGGTGTGTAAGCGGCCGCATGGGTTTGCGAATAGCTACATGAGTGTCTATATGGGTTATTGATTGGTTGTCTGAGTATCTGTATGGGTGCCTGAGTGTTTGTGTGGGTGGGGTGTGTGTGACTCTGTGCATACATGTGTGAGTGGATGATTCAGTGGGTGCATGGTTTCAAGAGTGCATCTGTGATGGACTGTATGAGTGGGTGAATGTGTGTATGGGTATGTTAGTGAGTGAATGTATATCTCAGTGGTACATGTGTGAGTAACTACATATGTGAAAGGCAGTATATATGTGTTGGAGTATATAAATGGCTATAAGTGAGAGATTGTGATTGTGAGAGTGGCCGTATGGATGAGTGTGTGGTTGTATCAGTGATTGTATAAGAGCGTAAGAAAGTGCTAATATTTATAAGAGTAATTGAGCTGGTGTGTGTATAACTGTATAGGTGAGTAAATGGCAGTGTGATTAATTATTTGCATGACTGACTAGTGTGAGTACCTCTATGGATGAGTGGTGGTGTGTGAGTGTCTATATAGGTATATCAGTGCGTATGATAGTCCTGTACTTAGTGACCATAAGTATGATTGACTGAACGGGTGAGTGAGTGGATGTGTGTGTAAACCTAAGAATCAGTCCCTGGGTATATAGTTAATTGTGTTGGAGTGTCCATGATTTTTAGAATGGAAGTCTCTACCTCTTGAATTTGGGCTAAAGAAACAGCGCTATAAACACTGAACGTCGATTGTTCAGTATTATCGAGGGGTCTACTCTGCCCCTTCAAACACAATGAAGGCAATCTTGAAGGAAATGTTTATGAAAAGTAACATCTCGTGGGCCAATGGCCTTTTAACTGCTTGCACTGAATTGCACCTTGACTTGTCCTATTGGCAGGATTTTATTTACCAACATGGAATTTTAAAAAACATTCTAAAGAAACAAGTTAGACTACTATCCAAGGAAGAGGACATGAAGGAACTAGAGTTCTCTAGTAGTAACATCAGTCTACTAGCCAGTTCCTTCCACGATAAACTGAGAGTCAGCCATACCTAGACTCTGCCTTGAACAAGTCTATTTTAAAGCAAATTCTGTCTGTGAGATTGATGGTACTACCCATAAAAGACATCAACGGACGTTAGAAAACATTAGTCGGTTACTGCTTGTATATTGTGCCTATGAGGAATACGTGAACCACATGATCTGCTTATGCTATCATTTGAATTATCCACGTCGCACTTTACTGAAACCCCTCTTTTTAAAATATGGGATACGCACCTGTCCAGATGCTATAAAATTTCTCTTTAAAATGGAGATCCCGATGGAATTAGCAAGACTAGCGAAATTTGCACAAAAGGTGAAAGAACTACTATTTAATGACTCAGTCAAAGACTAGAGATAAACAGTAGTTTTAACCCAAGTTTTACTACTGTAATTAGGAGAATGGCTCAGAAATTATTATGTTTTAGATATGTTTATCAGTCTTGTTAAATGAAATGACCATGCTTATTTATGATCAAACGCCCAACCGGTTTCTTTTTGTAACAATTTTAATTAATTGAAACAATAAACAAATACTAACATACATAGTTAGCTGAACTAGCTACAAATGGGGAATTTCTTTGGTTTTATATGAGTGAAATGTCCAACTAACTATAACGTTCCAGAAACCTATGTTTTTTTCAGTTACTTTCTACGGTTTTTTAAATGCTAATTTCTAACTATAACATGCCTGAAGCCTATGATTTTTTCAGTGAATTTCAAAGGTTTTTTAAATGCCAATTTCTAACTATAACATGCATGAAACCTATGTTTTTTCAGTGAATTTCAAAGGTTTTTCAAATGCTACTTTCTAACTAACCCTGGGCAAAGCACTACGCTACGCTCGCGTAGTTTGCGAAGTTTGCGCAACTTCGCACTACGCGAACTGCATGTAGCACAGTGTGAACATGCGTAGCGTAGCATAGTGCAGCAGTCATTTTTTGTATGCTCACGGTCCTCAACGTCAAGTTGGCGACCTCGAGCAAGCAAAATTACATCCTCACGAGACTTTTTCCTTGTTCGCGATCAGCAACATCAAGTTGCCGATCGCGAGCATGGAAAATAAACCTCCAGGCGAGATTCTCGACGCGGGGAGGTCAGGTTTCTCATTGCGAGTGGTTGTGCATGCTGGCGACCGCTCGCGATGAGAAACTACCAGTCCTCGTTGAGAAAGCTGCAGCTCGAGTAAAAATCTACTCGAGCGTCAGAAAAGTACAGCTCACACTGTGCAATCATTGAAAACGACATCTTGCACAGTGGGAACATGCTACTACGCAGTTCGCGTAGTGCTACATATAGTTTGCGTAGTGCGAAGTGCACTTCGCGTAGCGCTACTTCGCGAACTACGCCCACCCCTATTTCTAACAATGCCTACAGAGGTAGGACATGTGATGAAAGAAGATACAACGCACAGAAAGAAAGAAAAAGAAGTGCAGAAAGAAGCAACAGAAGTGCACAAAGACAAAGAAAAGTGCAGGAAGAAGCAGGACATGTGCAGAAAGAACCAACAGAGGAGCAGAAAGAGGTCTTGTTGCAAAATCATCCTGTGCCCACAACTTTTTCAGACGAGTACTGGTGGTAACTGACTCTGACTAATCAGACCTAGAGCCAGTGCTATGCTAAAAGGCAGTTAGAATACAGTGAAAACTCCTACATACACTACAGAACACTATGCGTGGGGGTACCCCTGTGATTAGCATGACCTCCTCTGTAAGACCCTAGTACATATTAGGGCAGGGGGATTAAAACTACCTCTTGAAACTCACCACGGTGCGCGTTTGCACACTGGTGAAGCGAGTGGGGGCCTGAGGTGACATGTGCGCAAACATGCCCTGTGACCATTTTAAGTTGGGGGATAAAGTCCCCTTGAGTGCAGTTAGTCTCTGGGGGACAACTAACCCACCAGGTATGTCCAATAAGTGCCACAGACTTGCATTGCACAGAGGTATAAAATAGAGCAAGGCCTGGGACCACCTCTCTGCAACACAGCTCTGTGGTGCTTACTGGAGGTACATAGTGGGCTAGTTGGCCCTCAGGGACCCTCAGGATTAAAGGGGACTTAATTCCCAAACTTAAAACGCGCCACAGGGCCTGTTTGCACACGTCACCTCGGGCCCCACCCCTCTCACCACTGTGCAAATGCGCCCCGTGGCATGTTTTAGGTAGGGGGATTAAGTCCCTTTGAATCCTGAGGGTCCCTCGGGTCCAACTAGCCCACCAGGTACCTCCAGTAAGCACCACAGAGCTGCGTTGCAGAGAGGTGTAAAAAGGGGCATGGCCTCAATCACCTCTCGGCAACATAGCCCTGTGGCACTTACTGGAAGTACCTGGCAGGCTAGTTCACCCCCTGGGACCCCAAGTATTGAAGGGGAATTAATTCCCCAATTTAAAAGGCACCACAGGGTGCATTTGCAGAGTGTTTCTGGGAGGGGCGGGGCCTCTAGCATGATAGCAGTTAAAAAAAAAAAAATGTTACAAGGGGGCTGTGTGGCCCCCTTCTTTCGGGCCCTGGGGACCCCATCCCCAAGGGTCTGATCCCTTTTTTTAACAAAATGAACGGGAAAGGAGCCGTGTGGGCCACCTCCCGTGGCAAATTCTGGTGCCGGGGACCCCATCCCCCGGGGCAAGGCCAAACATGTTTTTTTATTAGTATGGGGAGGCTGCATAGCCCCCTCCTAAGGGCTATATTGGCCCCAGGGACCCCATCCCCGGGGCCTGCCTTTAATTATTTTTTTTTAGGGGAAGGGGGCTGCGTGGTCCCCTCCCTTGCCACTTCAGGCCCCGGTGACCCCATCCCCCGGGGGCCAGCCTTTGTATTTTTTCTTTTTTATAATGGGGAGAGGGCGCGTGGCCCCCCCTCCTGGGCCACTCATGGCCTCATGGACCTCATCTTCCAGGGCCTGGCCTCTCGTTGGGGACCGTGGGGGTCCCAAATTCACCCACAGTCCCTGCTGGCTCCCCGCTTCCTGCAGGAGCCGGCATTGCTTTTCCACACAGGGAGCTGCTGACATGCAGCTCCCCTTGTGGAAAAACAATCTGGTTTGGTTTCTGGAAGAGAGAGCCGGAAACCTGCTTTCTCTTCACAAAACCAAACCAGAGTTTGCAATGACAGGACAGGAGCCGCGAGTCTCCCGCCCTGTCATTGCAGACAGCATTGTCCCAGGGTGGGGACCCCGGGACACTGCAGGAGCCGGCCCTAGGGGTGGCATTCCCAAGGGCCATCACTGGCTCCAGGAGGGGGGCCACGTGGCCCCCCTCCCAACATTAGCAAAGACCCAGGGAGGTGGTGGTCCCCGAGGTTTGGGGGTCCATTACAGACCCCCAAATTTGCATACTTAGTGCCCAGGGGAGGCGACGGTCCCCCACCACACAGATAGTTTTTTTTTTTTAAAACAAGCCCCGAGGGGTGGCGGTCCCTGGGGCAGCGGGGGGAGCAAGTGCCCCCACAAATATTTTAGAAAAGCCCCGGGGGCTTTTTAAAAACAATATATATATTTTTGGCCCTGGGGGTCCTTGTGGGACACCCTGAGCAGGCCTAGGGGGTCAGGGTATTTCTACCCTGCTTCCTTTTCTTGTTTTGCGCCTTTGTTTTTCCCTTTTCTTGTGCCTCGGTTCTACCGAGGCACAAGATGGCTGTCAACACTTCCTGGTTTGAAGTGTTGACAGCCAATTAGGGTGAAGCTCGTGATTGGCAAGGTGCGCGGATCCACAGCGTCTCTATATATCGATATTTTTTTTATTTTGGTTTTCTCAGCAACAACTGAACGGATTTACACCATTTGACAAAAAGAGTTCTTTCTGAACCAAGGGCTACCTTTTTCCAAATTTGGTGTAATTCTGTTCAGCAGTTCGGGCTGTAGCCGTGTCTAAAGTTTCCTATGGGAATTAACATGGAGAAAACACATTTAGGGCCAGATGTAGGAGCCCTAATACCGGTCAGAAACGGCCGATTTTGGCCGTTTCCGACCGGTATTAGGGTTTTCAGACGTAGGGGGCTGAAAATTACAGAATCGGTATATTTACCGAATCTTTAAAATTACCGATTCGGTAAATTACCGAATCGGTAAATATACCGATTCTGTAATTCCAAATGTAGGTGGCACAGTTTACAGTGCCACAGGCCCTTAAGAGTCGGTATTTTACCACACAATCCTATTGTGTGGTGAAATACCGAATTCAGGTGTGCATGCACATCTGTGCATGCACACCTGTGCAATGTGACACACAGACATGCCCTTAGGGCATGCATGTGTGCCACATGTCACACAAGCCTGTACTTGGGGTGCTAGAGGGTGTCAAAGTGACACCCCCTGCACCCTTGCAAGATTCGGTATTTACCGAATCGGTATTGCCCATTGATTCCTATGGGCTTCAAGGCCCATAGGAATCAAAGGGCAATACCGATTCGGTTACCGAATCTTACAGATTCGGTATTCCTGAATTCGGAATTACCTACATCTGCCCCCTTCCCATTTACAGACTCTTAAATACCGAATCGGTAACATTCGGTATTTAAGAGTCTGTAAATGGGAATTACCTACATCTAGCCCCTAGAGACCCCCTAAATCTTCGCGAAATTTTCAAAACTAATTCTTGGTTAATATCAGCTCCTAAGTTGAAAGTTTGGCGATGATTCATCAAGGGGGGCCGAGAAAAAAGAGGTGTCCCAAAACGTGTTGTTTCCATGTTAATTTCCATAGGAATCTTTAGACAAGGTTACAGGTCGAACGGGTGAACGGACTTACTCCAAATTTGGCAGGGAGAAGGGTCTTGGTCTAGAAAACATGCTTTTGTTTATTTGGTGTAAATCCGTTCAGTAGTTTTTGAGAAATATCGAAATTTACAGATATCGATATTATTGAATTCTGCCATCTGACTGGCTGAGGCGAGCGGTGCGAGTGGTTGCAACTAGGAAGTGTTGCCCGCCATTTTGTGATTCAATTGAAGTGAGTCATGGGAAATAAGGCAGAAAAAAGGGAAATAGGAGGGTAGGAGCACTGTACCCTATGTGGGGTGTTTAGAGTGTGCTATAGAGGGGGTGGGAAGCAAAGTATTCACCCCTACTGGTGTGAAAGTGGTGGGTTACGGAAATTAAGTGAAGTATTGCCTAGAGTCTGTTGCTGGTAAGGTGAGGTGGTGCTGGACTCATGGATTAAAACGTGAGTCCAAACTGTGTGTCTTATGCTGTGAGGTCATGTGCCGTGGTCGCCGGGCTATACTTGTTAAAGTAGTGTCAGCATGTGTTTATACCTACTAGGACAAACTACTGACCCGTACTGGTGTGAAAGTCCTGGGTACAGAAAATATGTTATGTATTGTCTAGAGTCTCATGGAACTAGGAAGTGTTGGCTGCCATTTTGTGATTCCGTTGAAGCGAGTAAGGGAAAAGGGGAAAAAAGGGCAAAAAAAGTAGGAAAGAGGAGGGTAGGAGCACTGTAACTTCTGTGGGGTGTTTAGGGTGTGCTATACAGGGGATGCGAAGTGAACTACTCATACCTACCGGTCTGAAAGTGCTAGGCTACTCAAATTAAGTGAGGTATTGCCTAGAGTCTGATGCTGCTAAGGTGAGCTGGTGAGGGACTCAGGGATTAAAGGATGAGCCCAAATTGTGTGTCTTATGCTGTGAAGTCATGTGCCGTGGCCGCTGCAATACAGCTGTGGAAGTAGTATCAGCATGTGTTTATAACTACTAGGACGAGCTACTGACCCGTACTGGTCTGAAAGTCCTGGGGTACGGAAAATATGTGAGGTAGTGAGTAGAGTCTCATGCTGCTAAGCTGAGCTGCTGCCGGACTCAGGGATGAAAGCGTGAGCCCAAACTGTGTGTCATATGCTGTGAAGCCATGTGCTCTGGCTGCTGTGCCACATCTGTCCAAGTAGTGTCAGCATGTAGTTATAGCTACTTGGAGGACCTTTTGTTTCGAACATTGTAACTTGTGTATGGTGCATAGGTGGTGTTATATAGAGAGTACGAAGGTAAATTTGTGTGTATGAAATGAATTTGGTATTTGGAAAGTGGAAAGCACTGACTGCTACGGGTCTGATGGCGCTGGAGGCGTAAGCTGCGGTACTGCTGGAGTTGGCGTGATGACATCACTGATGACATCTCAAATGACATCACTGATGACATCACTGATGACATCTCATTTGACATCAATGACCACATCACTGATGATATCATTCATGTGACAATACAATGCATCTCCTCACATTTTAATATAACCTCTGTTTCACCCAGTGTTAAATACAGAGTATAATTTTTGAAACCATTGACACACCAATACTAGTTACTACATACGTACTCACTGATTCCTACGTCTACACACACATTCACTCATTCACCCATACAATCATTCATACATACAATCACTCATCTTTACAACACTATCATATGCACTCATACACCTATACAGACACTCACACTCTGCCACTCATCCATGGAGTTACTCACACACCTAGTCAGTCCTGTAAAGAATCAATCACACTTCCATTTTCTTGTCTATACAGTTAAACATAGAGCACCTTACATTTTCAAACATATACTAACACATACTTACTTTCTTATACAATCATTGATACAAGTACACATTGATCTGCACAGAGTCACACACCTCCCAGCCAGCCACACACACACTCAGTCTCCCATACAAATACTTGGACAATCAATCAATAACCCATATAGTTAATCATATAGCTACTGATCAACACATGCAGCAGTTTACAGAACAACAGACATAATGATGCACAAATTAAGACAGTTTAGTCACTAACCCATGCACTCAGTGAGACACATTTAATCACTCACTCATACATTCAGTCATGCACCTACTAAATCCTTCGTCCAGACAGTTATACATCTACTCATTCTTCAATATGTAAAACATATTTAAACTTTACAGAAACACACAGTCACTGGATGATGTCATCAGTGATGTCATCAGTGATGTCATTTGAGATGTCATCAGTGATGCCATCAGTGATGTCACTGACCATGTCATGAATGATGTAATATGTGACATCATCAGCAGTGGATTGCGGGTGCGCGATATATAGTTAGTGCAAATAACTATATATGGAATTTCAATGGTTTTGTGTGAGTAAAATAAGGTTTTTTAAATGCTAATTCCTAACTATATATGGTCTATAACCTATGGTTTTTTCAGTGAATTTTCAAGGTTTTGTAAATGCTAATTCCTAACTATATATGGTCTATAACCTATGGTTTTTTCAGTGAATATATATATGTATATGTTCCCTGAAAACACAATAGGTTTCAGGCACGTTATAGTAAGAAATTAGCATTTTAAAAACCCTAGGAATTCACTGAAAAAACCATAGGTTTCAGGGGCATTATAGTTAGTTGGACATTTCACTCATACATAGCCAAGGAAATTACCCCGTTATAGTTAGTTCAGCTAACTATAACTCGCGCCCCCGCAATGCACTGCTGATGACGCCACATATTACATCACTCATGACATGGTCAGTGACATCACTGATGACATCACTGATGACATCTCAAATGACATCATTGATCAATCAATCAATCAATCAATCATAGTATTTGTAAAGTGCACTGCCATACCCGTGAGGGTCTCAAGGCGCTGGGGGGGGAGGAATGCTGCTACTGTTCAAACAGCCAGGTCTTGAGGAGTCTCCTGAAGGTTAGGAGGTGTTCGGTCTGCGGTAGGCAGATGGGGAGGGTGTTCCACGTCTTGGCGCGTGAGGTGGGAGAATAACCTGTCGCCGGCGGTCACTCTTTGGATGCGGGAGACGGTGGCGAGGGCGCGGTCTGTGGAGCGGAGCTGGCGGGTGGGGGTGTAGAGGCTGAGTTGGCTGTTGAGGTATGCTTGTCCGGTGTCGTGGAGTGCCTTGTGTGCGTGGGTGAGGAGCTTGAAGGTTATCCTCTTGTTGGTGGGGAGCCAGTGCAGGTCTCTCAGGTGGGGTGTGATGCGGCTGGATCAGGCATGCAGAGGCGTTCTGGATGCGTTGGAGCCATTTCAGCAGTTTGGCCGGGGCTCCTGCGTAGAGTGCATTGCCATAGAACAGTTTACTGCTGACGAGGGCCTGGGTGACCATCCTTCTAGTTTCGGTGGGGATCCACTTGAAGATCCTGCGAAGCATTCAGAGGGTGTTGAAGCAGGAGGAGGAGACGGCGTTGATCTGCTTCGTCATGGAGAGGGTGGAGTCGAAGGATGACCCCTAGGTTGCTTGCGTGGTCGGTGGGTATAGGGGTGCTCCTAGTGCAGTCGGCCACAAGGAGTCGTCCCAGGCTGAGGAGGTGGAGCCCAGGAAGAGGACCTCCGTCTTGTCCGAGTTCAGCTTCAGTCAGCTGTTTCTCATCCAGTCGGCAACAGCCTTCCCTCCTTCATGAAGGTTGGTTTTGACTGTGTGGGGGTCGTTGGTGGGGGAGAGGATCATCTGGGTGTTGTCGGCGTAGAAGATGATGTTGGGGTCATGCCGACGGGTGACGTGGGCGAGTGGAGCCTTGTAGACATTGAACAATGTGTGGCTGAGGGATGAGCCTTGGGGTATGCCACAGTTGATCTCGGTGGCTTCGGAGCGGAAGGGGGGTAGGCGTATGCTCTCAGTTCTGCCGGAGAGGAAGGAGGTGCTCCAGTCCAGGGCCTTCTCTTGGATTCCGGCATCACTTATGACATCATCCAGGGACTGTGTGTTTCTGTAAAGTTTCAATATGTCTAATGTATATAGGGAAAGACGTATTGAAGAATGAGTGAGTGTATAAGTGTCTGAATGGATGATTTAGTAGGTGCGTGACTGACTCTATAAGTGAGTGATTAAACGTATCTTACTGAATGCATGGGTTAGTGACTAAACTGTGTGAATTTCTATATCCGTCTGTCTGTTGGTGTGTAAGCGGCCGCATGGGTTTGCGAATAGCTACATGAGTGTCTATATGGGTTATTGATTGGTTGTCTGAGTATCTGTATGGGTGCCTGAGTGTTTGTGTGGGTGGGGTGTGTGTGACTCTGTGCATACATGTGTGAGTGGATGATTCAGTGGGTGCATGGTTTCAAGAGTGCATCTGTGATGGACTGTATGAGTGGGTGAATGTGTGTATGGGTATGTTAGTGAGTGAATGTATATCTCAGTGGTACATGTGTGAGTAACTACATATGTGAAAGGCAGTATATATGTGTTGGAGTATATAAATGGCTATAAGTGAGAGATTGTGATTGTGAGAGTGGCCGTATGGATGAGTGTGTGGTTGTATCAGTGATTGTATAAGAGCGTAAGAAAGTGCTAATATTTATAAGAGTAATTGAGCTGGTGTGTGTATAACTGTATAGGTGAGTAAATGGCAGTGTGATTAATTATTTGCATGACTGACTAGTGTGAGTACCTCTATGGATGAGTGGTGGTGTGTGAGTGTCTATATAGGTATATCAGTGCGTATGATAGTCCTGTACTTAGTGACCATAAGTATGATTGACTGAACGGGTGAGTGAGTGGATGTGTGTGTAAACCTAAGAATCAGTCCCTGGGTATATAGTTAATTGTGTTGGAGTGTCCATGATTTTTAGAATGGAAGTCTCTACCTCTTGAATTTGGGCTAAAGAAACAGCGCTATAAACACTGAACGTCGATTGTTCAGTATTATCGAGGGGTCTACTCTGCCCCTTCAAACACAATGAAGGCAATCTTGAAGGAAATGTTTATGAAAAGTAACATCTCGTGGGCCAATGGCCTTTTAACTGCTTGCACTGAATTGCACCTTGACTTGTCCTATTGGCAGGATTTTATTTACCAACATGGAATTTTAAAAAACATTCTAAAGAAACAAGTTAGACTACTATCCAAGGAAGAGGACATGAAGGAACTAGAGTTCTCTAGTAGTAACATCAGTCTACTAGCCAGTTCCTTCCACGATAAACTGAGAGTCAGCCATACCTAGACTCTGCCTTGAACAAGTCTATTTTAAAGCAAATTCTGTCTGTGAGATTGATGGTACTACCCATAAAAGACATCAACAGACGTTAGAAAACATTAGTCGGTTACTGCTTGTATATTGTGCCTATGAGGAATACGTGAACCACATGATCTGCTTATGCTATCATTTGAATTATCCACGTCGCACTTTACTGAAACCCCTCTTTTTAAAATATGGGATACGCACCTGTCCAGATGCTATAAAATTTCTCTTTAAAATGGAGATCCCGATGGAATTAGCAAGACTAGCGAAATTTGCACAAAAGGTGAAAGAACTACTATTTAATGACTCAGTCAAAGACTAGAGATAAACAGTAGTTTTAACCCAAGTTTTACTACTGTAATTAGGAGAATGGCTCAGAAATTATTATGTTTTAGATATGTTTATCAGTCTTGTTAAATGAAATGACCATGCTTATTTATGATCAAACGCCCAACCGGTTTCTTTTTGTAACAATTTTAATTAATTGAAACAATAAACAAATACTAACATACATAGTTAGCTGAACTAGCTACAAATGGGGAATTTCTTTGGTTTTATATGAGTGAAATGTCCAACTAACTATAACGTTCCAGAAACCTATGTTTTTTTCAGTTACTTTCTACGGTTTTTTAAATGCTAATTTCTAACTATAACATGCCTGAAGCCTATGATTTTTTCAGTGAATTTCAAAGGTTTTTTAAATGCCAATTTCTAACTATAACATGCATGAAACCTATGTTTTTTCAGTGAATTTCAAAGGTTTTTCAAATGCTACTTTCTAACTAACCCTGGGCAAAGCACTACGCTACGCTCGCGTAGTTTGCGAAGTTTGCGCAACTTCGCACTACGCGAACTGCATGTAGCACAGTGTGAACATGCGTAGCGTAGCATAGTGCAGCAGTCATTTTTTGTATGCTCACGGTCCTCAACGTCAAGTTGGCGACCTCGAGCAAGCAAAATTACATCCTCACGAGACTTTTTCCTTGTTCGCGATCAGCAACATCAAGTTGCATGATATGCAAATGCAATTGAATTGGGTGAAGTATGTCAATTGCATTAAAAATATTTGTAAATCTTGTGAAAGATCAGAGTGCACCAAGATGTTCTCGATTGCTTCCATGCCCAAGTCATGGGGAATGCTCGTGTACAAAGATTTGACATCTATTGAACATGATCGTATGGAATTTCAATGTTACCTTTGAGTATATTTGTTTACCTTCTCATGCATAGGGTTATGACATGTATTTATTGTTGTTCAAAATGTTGGCACACTACTATGTTTTCCTGCTCTTGGGTTATCATCGCGATTTTGACTTATCCCCTTTTCTATTGCTCACTTTATGCTAAACCTCCGCATGGCTATACTTGGGTGAGCTATTTTTCTTGGGATGACCAATTCTACGCACAGTTGTCCGGGACATCTATGGGCAATTGCGCGGCACCAGTCTATGCCAATGCTTTTATGATATACTTTGAAAACAACCATATCCTGAACCAGACACCTTGGATCGAGCATGCCATGGCATTCCTGCGTTATATAGACGACATCTTCGTCTTATGGCGAGGAGACCATGTTTCGTTACAAAAGGCAGTAACTGACCTCAATCTCATTAATGACCGCATACAATTTACATTTGAAATGAGTCAACAATCGATCACTTTCTTGGATGTTAGAGTGACCAGATCCAAAGATCATTTAGAAACTGATCTTTATAGAAAGACAACTGATAAAAACAACATGTTGCATTACAGTTCTTTTCACCAAACATCACTTAAAAATCACCTGCCATTCTCTCAACTATTACGTGTCAAACGTATCACCTCAGACACCATTAAATATGAGGAACAAGCTACCGATATGGTAGAACGCTTCTCCAAGAGAGGATATCCACAAGCCATTTTGGCCCAGGCTAAAGAACGTTGTGATAACATCACACGGGAGGAAACATTAATCACCAAACAGAAGGACAATAAAAAAAGACCTGTGGTCGTATCAAAATACTCAGCGTCCTCAAGGGCCTATAGGAATGCCATTTTAAAACATTGGCCTATCATTTGTGGAGAACAGGATTTCAACGGAATTTTCAGTGAACAGCCTCTGTTTGCCTACAAACGAGGCAATAACTTGAAGGAAATCATAAAGAAACCCAAACCAACGACAGCAATCCAATACAAAGGCAATCAACCATGCCTTAATTGTCAAAATTGCAACAACATGATTAAAGGCCCGGTGATCAAGCATCCGATGAAAGGAACTGACATCAAATTGAGATTGAATGCTACTTGTGACACTGAGAACGTTGTATATATTGTCAAATGTCCGTGTGGACTAGTATACACTGGAAAGACCACACGCAAACTAAAACAAAGAATCAATGAACATAAGAGTAATATAAGGACAGTCAATATGAGATCTAACCTGGCTGCACATTTCAAGGACAGCAGACACAACATCAGCCAATTGAGGTTTGCTGCAGTGGAGGTGGTAAAAAAGCGAGATGACAGAGACAATAACAACTTTTTACTACAGCGGGAGAACCATTGGATTAAATTCCTCCAATCAATGAAACCTTCTGGTCTCAATGATCGTATGGAATTTCAATGTTACCTTTGAGTATATTTGTTTACCTTCTCATGCATAGGGTTATGACATGTATTTATTGTTGTTCAAAATGTTGGCACACTACTATGTTTTCCTGCTCTTGGGTTATCATCGCGATTTTGACTTATCCCCTTTTCTATTGCTCACTTTATGCTAAACCTCCGCATGGCTATACTTTTCCATAAACTTTTCATTTTTATTCTGTTTTTACCCTGTTTTCGTGTTCAACTTTATCGGTCCTGTCCGTTTCACAATGTTCATTTTTTCTATTCCCTGATCACCCGCATCTCCGGGCGTCTGGTTTACCACTTCAAGATGGCTGCTTATACACAGTCCTCTTTCTATGTACGTTGCATGCCTTTATACACTTCCGCACACTCTGAGAGCTTGTTGCTTCACTAATGGCGAAGGGCGTTCTGTCTCAATGCGAGACCCAACTTTGAATTCAGAGTAAGTGTTCGTTTTTCACGCTGTTCATGCTCGGTCATCTCGATGTTAAAACGCTCACCCTTGGTGCACTGGGGCTACCTCATATCTACGGAGATTAATAGAAACACTACTTTTATTGTCTGAGACTTTTGTGACCACTTTTATTTTCATTCGGGTTACAATGTGGATATTTTTTTTGTCTGAGAGGATTTTTTAGACATATAGGTTTCTTTTTTGTCACTCTATATTGAATACTTACGGTGATACGTTGTACTCACGTTCAATTTGTATATGGGGTTTGTTTTCTTTCACGTTACACTAACAGTGACATTTTGTTAGTTAGTATATTTAACACAGATTGTTGAAACGTGCCGCATGCATTATACACTATTTTGGTTAAACTTACATGCATAACCGTTAGAACTTTATTCAACTGATAAGAGACTTGCTACCGAGTGAATTATACTTAGATTGCTTTATTTTATTTTGTTTAGGATTCCCCTGACGAAGGACCATGTGTCCGAAATGCATTGGGATACTATCACCAAACATAATTTCTGGATGTATACATATGTTGGTGCTTCGTGGAAATTGACGAAATTCATTGTGAATTAAACATGAGACAAGCAACAACAATTTTGGTTCAACTTTATTGACAACTGTTTGGATTACAATTCATAGAAACACTATGTGTTTCCTAGAGGTTGTGCTCAGGGTGTTGACACCTACGCTAGGTGTCACCAACCACCAATCCTCGATCATATATCCATAAGAGAGAGAGGAGGCAATAGACTGCAGGAGCTGAGAAGGCTTGAATCACGTCTAATCATTAAATACCAAACACTACAACCTGAAGGCCACAACTGTGATGAAGCTTTATCTGTACATTTAGGCTGAATGAAGTTTGAATCCTGCACTCTGTAAATGTTATATTTATCAATAATGCTACTGTATTCACCCTCTAGGTTTTTAATTGGTAATTGGTATGAGCAGCGATCACGTACGAATGGAACTGTCACTCACTTTATTTATTTTTCACTTCATTACAGGTCCCATTGGAAGTTCTATAGAAGAGTTTAAGACACAGCAAGGAATGACATTCACTGTATTGTGGAAGATTGAATGAATCAAGATTAAGGATTGGTGATTAACTGATGCCCACTGGGGCTTGACTGGAATCCATTAAATTTTGCCCACTGGGGCGTTATTTTGAAGGCTGGTATAGATTGGGGTACCAGATGGGTGGTGCTTGCAATGTTGCATAAACATTAAGTGCATACAAGTGATGCCCAAAACAGGCAGATCCAACATTAATTGTATTTGTTTGATTTACTTGGATCCAAATGTATTTTTGAAATTATTTTGACTCATTTTCTGTCATACATGCGAAGAATCAGCCATGCATCTGTCTTCTAGCTCCAAAAGAAGAAGGGAGTCTGTTGTTTATGTTCACTAAGGTGAAAGTCACATGTTTTGTATTTATAACTTTATTGAACCTCATACTCGCACTCGTGAGCAAGGAGACTAGATCTCTGAAACGCGTTGAGTTTACTGCTGAATAAAAGCACGCTATTAAAAAGGATTGTGGCCTGGATTTCGTTTGTTGGATACAGTGTTACAACGAAATTGTGTGGATATATATATATATATATATATATATATATATATATATTACCTACTGGCGGTCGCCAGTGGGTAGTTATAGTTAGGACCTAGTTTCCATAGGAAATCCGCCACATTCTATTGGGAATAACTTTGGTGCAGGTTGTTGAATCTTCGCGAATTTCTCTAAGAAGATGGCCCGCTCCTTCCCTGAAAGTCTTGGGAAGATTCGTCAAGCGAGGGCTGAGAAAAAAGGGGGGTCCCAAAATGTGTTTTTCCCATGTTAATTTCCATAGGACGATTAGACACGGCTACAGCCCGAACCGCTGAAATTTGGGAAAATGGTAGTGTCTGGTACGCAGATCACCCTTTTGGTTAAATGGTATAAATCCCTCCAGTACTTCCTGAGAAAATCAAAAGAAAAAAATATATATATATCTGGGCGGAGCTAACCACACATCTCATCGTGAGATCTGATTGGCTGTCAGCACTTCATCCAAGACGTGTTGGCAGCCATCTTGGGACCAATATACATGATAGCACCTCATTAAAAAGCATTGCAGTTAATAGAAGGTTTTAGGACTTTAGTTACATTATAAATCATTTGTTGATGGTATCATACTCATTTTAGGAATTGTGGTGTGTTCTAAGGTGATTTTACCATGTGAAAAAGCCTTCTGCTGGGATATCATGAATCATGTTTGAAAGAAAACTATTATCTCATGCTTTTCCCACAGTGGTTTGGAAGGGGATCTATAAGCTAAACTGAAAGCATATTTTCTGTAAATTCACATTATCTTTCTCAGTCATGTGAGTATGAAGTCTGACATTCTCAGTAAAACATGTACATCCAACAAGGACAGAGACTGTCAGTTGATTCCTTTGTGTTCTACTGCAGCTTCCCAGAGTGTTCTAAAGAACAACTAGAGCACTAACAGTCCTACTTATTACAAAGGTATGGCACACCTGAAGCCATCTTGATTGGAATAAAGTGGTAACTCTTAAAACATTTATTTTAAAAAGGAACAAAATGAGGGGGTACCTTTTGCCATAGAAAGTATGATTAGTGCTGCAGAAAGAACAATTAGGGCACATTTTGAGTGACTTCTCAAATCCTCTTCTATTTCATCAAAAAATTCTGACATTCAGTCTCCCAAGATGGCCACCAGAGACAAAAGACCCCAAATGTAGCCCAAATATCACCCAGATGTAGTCCAAGTATAGCCCAATGACAGAATGTCCCAGAGTGTTCTAAAGAACTAGAGCGCTAACAGTCTTACTTATGACAAAAGTATGGCACACCAGAAGCCATCTTGATTGGAATGAAGTGGTAAGTCTGAAAACTTTTAATTTAAAAAGGAACAAAATGAGGGGGTTCATTTTGCCATAGAAAGTATGATTAGTGCTTCAGAAAGAAAAATTAGGGCACATTTTGAGTGACTTCTCAAATCCTCTTCTATTTCATTAAAAAATTCTGACATGCAGACTGAAACATGCACTTTTAATACCAGCAGCAGACTTCCCTGGTGAGCAGTAGCTTTACTACAGTGATCTAATAAGCAACTAGCATGCTAACATTCTGAATTTATGGCAAATGTGTGTCACATCTGAATGCCTTCTTGATGGAATCAAAGTAGAAAACTGAAAGTATTTCCTACTGAGGAGACTGTAGTAAATTAGGAAATTAGGAAACTTCAATAACAAATAAGTCTCCCAAGATGGCCACCAGAGACAAAAGAGCCCAAATGTAGCACAACTATCCCCCAGATGTAGCCCAAGTATAGCCCAATGGCAGAATGTCCCAGAGTGTTCTAAAGGACAAATAGAGCGCTAACAGTCTTACTTATGACAAAAGTATGGCACACCTGAAGTCATCTTGATTGGAATAAAGTGGTAACACTTAAAACATTTAATTTGCAAAGGAACAAAATGAGGGGGTTCATTTTGCCATAGAAAGTATGATTAGTGCTGAAGAAAGAAAAATTAGGGCACATTTTGACTTGGGGTACCTTGGGCCTACTATGGGGGTGTCTGATGTGCGTGGAAAGGGAAGGGCAAGGCCTGGAAAGTGAGTGCGCTTGTCAGGACACCATGGCAGTTAGAAAACTGTGTGCAGGTACTGCAGTGGCAGGCCTGAGTTCTCTCTTTAGGGCTACTTGTGAGGGTGGCACAATTAGTGCTGCAGGCCCACTAGTAGCATTTGAATTACCCGCCCTGGCACACATAGTGCACTTTACTAGGGACTTTCCTAGTAAGGCAAACATACCAATTATGGACAACCAATTACCATAACACCTAAGTCGGCAACATGTCAAAAAAAGGTCTAGGAGGAAGGCAAAAAGTTTAAGGAACTTTAGCTACAGACCGGGTCCACCACCTTGGAGACACCCATGTAGTGAGGAAATACTACACTACCAGTAGATTCCTTTTTAGGTTACATATTTTTTGTGTCTGTATGTCAAGATCTATTTGGACATGTGTGATGCAAGCACTTCCGCCACAAGGCAAAGTTTGGCACAAATGTGATTCCTTATATGTATGTTTGTGATGCAAGCACGAAGTTGATCTGCCATGACTTCCTTTGTGAAGCACACCTTGCCATATGTCCATAACGTGAGTTGTGATGGGTCACTGTTATGAAATGTAAAGAAAGTCCAGCATGTTAGGGACATATTGCATGACGTATGTGCCACACTGGAGCTTTGCCGTTTGCTCCGTATATATGATGCTAGCTACATAACTATTGTGTCTTTTTCATTCCAATTTCTTTACAGAAGTAGACACAAGAGGTGACCTTTTCCATGAAGGTTTGTAAATTTAAGCTTACTTTGCATGCCTTAAGGTGCATGCAATTTTATTTTCTGGTCCTGACTTAAAGCCATATTGACCCACCGGGCATGGAGGAGAGATGGCTGAAACATGTTGACCGTAAATAGGGATACAAGAAGTCTAAAAAATATCACAGCTATCCTACACCCTTTTAAAAATGTGTCCAGGGCCTCCACTATTAAAGTACCCCGTGAGGTAGGAGAATCTGAGTCAATTTTAAATCACATACACTTGCACAACGCATAAGTAAACTAGCTTCACTGTACTCCGGCATCACAGCACACCGGGAAGCATTCTATGACCAGGTTGGGAACCCAATTATAAATCATGTCAACAACTAGTTGCTGAATGAGGGTTCTTTAAAAAAAACTTGTGTTCCACTCCTTTTTGCCATGGGATCTTGTGTTATAGACATCTCAGGATTACAGGTTAAGTAGGCTGTGTGCTTGTTCTTATTTGGTTTATTTGAATATTATGACACAACCTCATCATGGAGGGGGGTTACACTTTCCAATAAGGAACTAAATCCTCTATGTGCTCATCATAATTTGTGCACTTCCGGTTCCAACCCAAAAGTATTCAGCACATCTTGCAATTAAGAAGAATATGGCCAATACTTTCCTCCTTAAGATGGCTGTGTAGAAGGAAACAACTTCCACAAACACAGGGATGAATACAGCAGAGTGCATGATTGCAGCATGGGATACGTTAAGATGTAAAGTATAGCTCAAGCTCTTCTATGCACCGAGTATCCCACTAATGGCGCATCCACCCACTACAGACACATCCACAATTCCCTATGACGTCCAAAAAAAGGCATGTTCCCTGCTACCTGTACAAAGCATCAGTACATTGGGAGACCTCTATGATAAGGGAACATTCATAACAACTGATACGTTCTAAAGGCTCAAGGCAATCACCCCTTTAGCTGCCTTTTTTGTACCGTAAACTGAAATCCTTCTGCAAGAAAGCGCCGCATGATTTTCCTCTAGAATGTGGAAGCTTTAAACCACTTGAGGCAATGCTATGAATCCACAAAAGTCAAAACAACATTATATCATGATGCAGTGGGGAGATGCCCATTACGAATAACCCAGCCAGAGATGGGTGGGACACAGATTTAGCCATTCCCCTCATGTATGATATATGGGAGAATTGTTGTGCACAAACAGGTGAACTCCTTCAGACTTCTCCTATTCAACTACAGGTATATTATCTGAGTGTACTGCACTCCTATATATTAGCAGGGATTAAGAATGAACTTTAGATGTGAGCACTATAAATCGGAGGATTCATGCACCTGGCTTGATCCTGCGCAAATTATTTGAATAATGGGAAAATGTAATAGAAACTATTCAGCAACTCATTGAAACCCCTTTACAGGCATTTCTACAAATCACATTATTGGGGAAGATGCAGAATATCCCCCACACTAAAAGGGAATTTACTGCCCTTGCATTAATCTTGGCCAACCAACTGGTGGTGAGACACTTGGGTCACAGCCAAGTCTCCACACCAAAACATTGGCTGTTAGAAATGACCCACTGTAGAGATCAATTCAAATTGTACAACAAGCAAATCAATGAGACATCACGCCGAAGGTACATGCGGACCCTGTTCCATCCACATTTACTTCTTATCTTTGATGCCTGCAGTTCATGCTAGCAAACTATTGAATAAGGTCTAGATGGATGGTATTGTGTAATAGATTTTAAACCCCATTGCAATATGTTTATATAGGTGCAGGTTTTGTACATGGAAAGAAACTTCTATTTGTAACTTTATTGCATTGTTGCATGTTATGATGTAACACTATGCTTTACCAATACAAACATCAAAAACAAATCGTAGAATCCTGGTAGTGAGACAATACTTCCCTAGTTTTTCAAAAGGCAGTTCCCACCAGATATTGAATGCTCACACACAAAAATCCAAGAAGATTGCAGGAGGGCTGCCAGTCTTTTTCCCAAGTTTCCTTACAGTTGATAAGCATTCAAATTTTAAAACAACTGACTGTAAATTCCTCATAATCTGCAGTTTGCCCTCAATTAGCTTCTCTTGCTTATTTCTGCTGATTTACAGATGACCACCAAATAACAAAGCATTTACAAATGCCTTACTAGAAACCATCCATTACTGCACATCTAAGCCACAGTTGCCTTTACTCCTTGATGACCTAAGAATCTGTTTAGACCAGCCAGTCCTCACAGAACAAAGAGTAGCTATGACAAACCAAGCAGCGCTCAGTTTAAATCAATCTGTCTCTAAACCTACAAATATAACCGGCCAAGTCTGAGGTTCAATCTTCATTTTCAAACTGCAAAGAGAAACAAACACTAAAAAAATGGTTTATAACAAGGACACCATCACACAAGAGAAAAAACTGAAATCCTCTCTGCTTTCAACTCATCTCTTATTTTATTGATCTCATCTACTGACCAAATAAAAGAAGGGAATCAGCTCTACAACTTGTTCCATGAAGTATAATCATAACAAAACTTGCCTCCAATCAATCAACAGGATCTAGAAATTGTCCATCAGAAAGGCAAAAAGGGACCACTCTTCAACCTTAACCATAATGACTAAGTGCCCATTGGACACACTACATAGTACACTCAAAGAATTACTCACCTCAATTTTTACCATCACCACAAATCTCAAGGTTTTTGTGACACTTTTGTAGGCTTCTTCATTTTGCTGGATAATGGAATAACACCTTAGGGACATGCCCAGCAAACTAAAACTGGGTTGAAGAACCTGGTCTTTTTTAATCATCTTTAAGACAATTGAGGGAACCTTTAAAGCAAGAGCACTACCCTGGTCTCCATAAGTTCCATGCCATGATCAAAACTTCATGGACATTCTGCTCTAAAACATTGATAACATTCCTGCCACGAACACTGTCAACGAATCTCTAACATCAGGCCCCTAAAACTTCAACCTCAGGTTCTCAAATATCAAGTCACAGACGAAGCTGAAGAATCAGGAGGCCCTGCCTGCTAGAGACAAAATTGTGAGACCTGTTCCTTAGAAAAGTGACCAAAAGAGCAGCCTTCACCAAGTCAAAACACAGCTTACATAGTCTGTAATATAGGGCTAGATGTAGGTAAATGTTATTTACCGATTCATAAATACCGAATTTTAGCGATTCGGTATTTATGAATTGATAAATATGAAGGGGGGAGATGTAGGTATTTCCAGATGTTGAAATACCGAATCGTTAATATTCGGTATTTACCGATTCGGTAAATACCGAATCGGTAGTTCCTATTGATTCCTATGGGCTGTGAAGCCCATAGGAATCAATGGGAAATACCGATTCGGTAATTACCGAATCGGTAAATACCGAATTCTGCAAGGGTGCAGGGGGTGTCACTTTAACACCCTCTTGCACCCCAAATACAGGCATGTGTGCCATGTGGCACACAGATATGCCCTAAGCATGCCCTAAGGGCATGTCTGTCTGTCACATGGCATAGGTGTGCATGCACACCTGGATTCGGTATTTTACCACCCAATTGAATTGGGTGGTAAAATACCGAATCTGAAAGGCCTTTGGGACTCTGAAGAGTCCCACCTACATTTGGAATTACCGAATCGGTAAAAATACCGATTCGGTATTTTACAGAATTGCTAAAATTTACCGGATCGGTAAATTTACCGATTCTGTAAAATGAAGGCCCCTACATGGCAATTCTTAAATACCGGTCGGTAACGGCCGAAATCGGCCGTTACCGACCGGTATTTAGGCTCCTACATCTGGCCCTGAATCTCTTATCCTTTAAAAAGGATACATCAATTGTTTATACACTCAAACAACTTATGCCTCACTTATTTCATTCACGTTATACCATGGTAGAGCCACAAATAATTAAATCAATATGAGCACAACTCTGGTCATCTTGCTTGTCATTAAGCATTGCCATTCAGCCCACTCTACGAACCACCGTCATGCAACCAAGCATGCCATAAGGAGTTGCTTGATGCTCATCCACAAAACACTTCAGTGCCTGCAAGGAAGTGTTATGTAAATGAAAATACAATAAATAAAAAAACTCAATTTCCTTTTAAAGCTTGACAAAAAATGTGCAAATATGTTTAATACATGTTAGGGTTCTGCAGAAGGTTATCGATCTTCATAATTCATCAAAGTAATAATAACACTATAGATTTTCTATATTAATGGACTAGAAAGACTATGGGTTGATTAAAGTTATAAGAGTAAAGTGCAAATATGTTTCTTATCCACCAGCAGAGGTCTCAAGAGCTGGTCAGCCCAACAAGAAACCAATACCACCACAACTACAAGAAGCTCATCCATTATCTTCGAAAATCAGGTTATGTACATTTTGACCACAAAAATAAATAAAATACTGCCAGCTGCTAGACATAGTGGGCATACACAAACATTTATATCATCCTTTTAACCCTGCATCTGATGCAATCCAGTAAAGTGTAATGAACCATGCCGCAAGATGAAAGAAAATTCATTCACCAAGAATAAGTGCAACTCATTCTGTATATCTCAGCAAGGTATGTGGTGGGACATAATGCAACGCATGCTGGTGCAGCATGTTGAACTATTAAGGATTTCCTGTCCTGTCAATGCCCTCTTGGGGCCATATGAACATTTAGCTCTGCAGGTGAACATACAGTCTTGCACTTAGGGTGATGGTGCCTACTTGTCTACAAAATATAGGTTCAGGCATTCTGTCTTTGTTGAGTTACTTCTTTGGTATTGTATATATGGCTATGCTGATATCCTGCTCCTCATGAAGACAAGAACAAGTCCTAGGATCTAAGGTGATGCACTTCATCTGATTCAAACTTGTATTTAAATTCCTTCCGCTCTTGGGGAATGTTCAATTTAGGGCAATGGAAATTAAATCTTTATTTTTCACTTTGCAAATGGGACCTCTTGAATCACATTGAACAGTCCCAGTAATATTAAGGGCCTTATTACGGGTTTGGCTGTCTGACCACCGTAGAACTGCATCTGGCCCGACAGCAGCCCATGGCACTGGTGATCCAAAGACCACCATATTACGAATTGACCATAGGGCCGAAGGTGTTGAGGCCGGGATCTTGAAGCAGTGGTGAGTACTTTATTTCAAATATACTGATGACTGCGTGTGCATTTTGACTGCATATGCGTTGGATGCACACATATGCTTGATATATGTGGAAAAAGATGAGATACCCATTACCAGGGCTCTGCCCATATGTGGGCATTCCTAGCAATGGGTATATAATACTGAAAAGACTCACCTCTACATCGCCGCACACAGAGTCGTAATCCTTGGGACGAAGATACTGCTGTGAAGGAGGGACCTAGATACAGGGATCCATGTCGGACTCTGCTTGGAAGAAGAAGAAAGGGCTGAGCACGCACACCAAATCCTTTGTCACAGCCACCGTGAAGCAGGTGGTTGGACTGCTGCAGTACGCTTGTGGATCAGGCAACTCATAATATGCACAGCACTGTAGCTCCCTGTACTGCCATATGGAGACTGCCGTTCCCCGATCGCAAACCTGCCAGTCGGAGGTTTACTGGTGGTCTCGGTGGTCCAATGGCAGTCTTCCCAAAGCCAATCCCCCAACTTGTAATACAGCGGTCGGTTTGCTGAGCTCTCCACACTCGAACCACCACTGCCGATACGGTGATCCACGGGACCAGCAAACTCAAAATAAGATCCTAATTGTTTGTTATATTCCAAACACATCATAAGGTGTTATCCATGCTGGATCAAAGGCAATTGAATAAGGATCTGACTATAAGTGTGTCAGGGTCTTCTTAGCCACACGTGACCACATGTTTCAGAAAGAGTCAGAATTTAGAGTTGTATGAAATTTACCACACCCAGTAATTACAGGATGCAATAAAGTTCTCATCCTTCATTAAATGTGGGCATGTAAGCCCTGCATAACTGTAATAAGGGAAAAGTGTATTGTATTTACAATGATGTGGATATGCATTTAGTACCAAAACCTGCACGTTATTCTCTAAGAACTCAGGGGCTTATTTATTGCCCCATTTGAGTCACTCTTGCACCAGGCAACGTGGCGCAAGAGTGACGCAACCTTAAGACAGATTTTTTGAGCCATGCAAAGCCACTTTGCATCACTCTGAGTGGCTTAACAAATCTGCAGTAGCCAATGCAGGGCAAAATGCTGTATTGCGGTATTCTGCCCTGGGAAGGCGTTCTATGAGCGTTGTGTGGGTGTTCCCAAGCAACTCCCATGGACTTTGACAAATACTCAGATTAACAAGAACTTGACATCCTGGGGAAGCATCGACATATTACAGCTTCCCAGGGGAGGCATAACAAGGAGAAATATCTATTTCCCCTCATTCCTTCTTCTTCTGCAGCACCCATAGACAGAGAAAAATGCCTCCCAGGAGTGTTGATGTGCAGGAAGGTGTCCCTCGCTGCCTCGGGTGCTGCAGGCTGCAAGTAAGAGAGGGGCGCGGTGCTTTGGTCCTGACTTTGGTATCGCCCCCTTTGCTCACCAGGCTTGGTTGTCGGTGCTGAGAGATCCGGACAGCACTGGGATTGGGCTGCTCAATTGAGGAGGGTCTGACTTGCTCTGGATGGTCGGCTGACCCGGTGTCTTCCCTCTGAGGCTCCAGCGAAGGAATCAGGGTCTCAGAGTGGTTCACAGCAGCTGGCGGCCTGATTCCAGTTTTTGAAAGGAGAGTTTCCCTTTCTGGCTGCAACTGGCTGAACAGCAAGGTGAGAAGCAAAAAGGAGGGGGAATTAAGATTCGAGCAGTCGGGGGATTTTTCCCTTTGTGACTTGTCATCCCTGAGGCATAAATTAAAAGGGGAGAAAGAAAAACAAATGAAATCCTGCTGTAATGGGAAGACATACAAATACAAAAAATGCTAGTACGGCAACTCAGCCAGATATGAGTATGCCTCCCAAGACTAAAACTCGCACTACACAGATGAAAATAACTTCTATTACAGCAAAGGCCGAGCGTGAGCAGGTGCAGAAAGCTCACTGAGGCTCCACTTCTACAGCTAGTCCCTCAAGCTCTGAGGATGAAGTCTTGGAGCATGGTGAGGGGGGCCAAGGGGGCACTGGTCAAGTGAGGTTGAATAATGCCTGCCAGAGATTAAGAAATTTAACCCCAGAAGAAAATGAAGGACGTAATGAACTATCTGGCCCAGCCACGATCGGAGAAAGTCAGGATAATAATCCTCTGGTGGAAATTCCGGAGAGTATGCAAGAAAATCCTTCCAGTTTACCTCTGGGCAAAGTCAAGGAATATCTGATGTTTCAGAAACCTAAGGCGTCTCATATTCCTTTAGAGTCTCCACTCCTCTTGCCACAACAGGCTCCTAAGCAAGATATTCACGGCGCTAAAGATATACAAGTTGTTCAGCCTCAATATTGTCCTGAAATGTTTGCCCAGGAACCTCCTTTGCTTTTTCAACCTTTGGTGAATCCCTCACCTCCAGCATCATCATTGGAAGCGGCTGAGGCTACCACAGAGTCTGTAACTGGGACTGGGTCTAGTTTCCAGTGTGACATAAAAAGCATGCTTAATTTTATTCTTGATGAGATTAGGGAAATGAAGGCCACACAAGCAACAGAAATTGCAGCACTCCATGCACGCCTATCTAAAATCGAAGAGGTAGTGGGGGCTTTGCCATCCGGATTGCAGGAGGCTGAATCTAGAATTTCTCATTTGGAGGATCAGATTACCTCAATTCAGCAGCAGGTCTTAACAGATAAAAAACAGAAGAACATGCTGCAAATCAAGCAGGAAGAATTAGAAAATCATTCTCGGCGCTCTAATCCGCTGCTGGTTGGGGTTCCAGAGGGGTTTGAAGGGTCTCAACCAGTTCAATGGGTTGAGTCCTTTATAATGGAGAATGTCTTTCCGGATTTCTCAGGGGACCTCACGATCACTCGCGCCCATAGAGTTCCAGTGCAGCCTTTCCCTAATTCTAAACTGCCCAGAACTATTCTAGTGAATTTTGCAGATTATCGACTGAAGGAGCAGATCCTGACAAGGGCAATACAGAAGAAGCAATTTTCGTCACGAGAGGTTCCTAACTGTCGCATATTTTTGGATAAGAGTGCAGCGGCAGCACATCACCGGAAGGAGTTTCTTAAACTGCTCTATTTGTTTAAAGCACGGGAGCTCAAGCAGCCATTGCTCAAGAGTCGAAACGTTGAGTTTTTGTCCAAGGCAAGTTCCACATGTTCACAAGCCTAGATGAAGCTCAGGAACTTCTGCAGAAAATCACGAATTATAGGTAAAGGGATTGGACTGTTTGATAGGAAGGACATTGGTGCTTGGGTTTTCAGGACTTTTTTTTTTCTTTTTTCTCTTCTTTGGGTCGGGACAGGGTGGTGTATCACACCAGGGTGCAACATCAAGGCACAAGATATAGAGGGCCCATTTATTGGGCAGGCAGGGGGAAAGGCAGGCAATTCCCCATCTGCCAGTAGTGGGCAGGGTCACAAGGTTCAGTGGAGGGCTAGGGTCTGGGTTAGGGCACTGATGGAGGGTGGTGGTGTAGAAAAAGAAAATGAGCAGAAATATTTAAAATATCATATTAGAAAAAAAGGGTATGTTTACTGATGTTTTGGATGCATGTAATAGTGCTAGTAATGGATTATAATGTGCGTATTATGTCGATCAATGTTAATGGTATTTCGAATAAGCGAAAGTATGGTGGTTTGATAAGATGGTTGGCGGCTTTTTCGCCCCAAATTTTGTTTTTACAGGAAACTCACCTTAAAACTAATGAGCCAAAACTGTTTTTCCCAAAGCTTTCTCAATGGCCAATGTTGCTTCAGCCCAGGCAGAAATAAGGGGGGTTGCTATTTATTTTGGACAAGGAATAAACTGGGACATCATTCAAATTCAAAGAGATCCATATGGTAGATGGATATGGATTTTAGCTAAGGTGAAAGGCAGAATGCTGAATTTTGTAAATTATTATGCACCAGTTGAAGATGACTTTGTAGCTCTTAGTAGCATTAATGATATAGCCAGAACAGCGTTGGGCCCAATAATTTTAGGGGGCGATTTTAATTTTATACAAGATCTGCAAATGGATACATCAAATAAAGCAAAAAAGCAGATGAAGCCTGGGACCAAAAAGCTGATTGATGTTATGAAACAGGATAATCAACTGGTTGATCTGTGGCGAAGGGCCCATGGTACAGCTAAACAGTTTACTCTTGCCAAATATAAGTACGCTTCATGGATTTATTTATTTATGGAGTCAAGCTCCCTGAGCTGGCTGATTACTGAGATACTGGCCAATCTTTCTCAGACCATTCACTGGTAAAAATCTAAATTAATCTAGTGCTGGGGGAAGAGAAAAATCTAGGCGGCAGATGGATAGACTCCTCTTAACTAATCAACAGTCGATTATCAGTATGCGAGAATGGATTAGGGAGTGTTTCAAGATCAATGGGGGTACTGCGAGGTTTTTCTGAGTTTGGTGGCCTTTAAACCTCAGTACGAGGACAAATGATTGCTTTTGTGGCGGAACAAGCCAGAGAGCGTACAACTCGAATAAAAGAACTTCAGAAAGCAGTTCATGCGGCCTTGGTAAAAAAGAGAGGCTCCTCTGTGGAGGGACATAATTCGGAAGAGCAATTAACCAAGGCCAAACAGGAATTGAGGGAGTTTTTTATTATGGAAGAAAAAAGTAGTTCAAGAGCATACCAGCAGAGAGTCTATGAAGAAAGCCAGATGGTAGGAAAATTGTTGGCATGGTCTACCAGAGTAAAACAAGAAGCAGCAAAATTGAAGAAAGTGGTGATACCTGGGGCGCAGATAAAAGTTTCTGAAAAAGACAAAATATCCCACATTTTTGTAGATAACTATAAAGAACTCTACTCAAATGACTATCAGGTATACAAGCAAGCTATTCAGTGTTATTTTGATGACTTAGTACTACCTAAGCTTTCTAGAGGGCAGAAAGATGCTTAATGGCCGATATCTCAGCAGATGAAATCTCTCGGGCCTTGGCCTCAATGCCTGGAGGTAAGGCCTGTGGAAATGACCGTCTCCCAACCAAATTTTATAAGGCTTTTTCGGAAGAACTAGTACCATTCCTGCTCGAGCTTTTTAATCATGTTAAAGTGGGAAGTGACATTCCAGTGGCCTTTAAAGAATCTTCGATAGTTCATTTCGTTAAGAAGGGCAAAAGTCCTAGGGACGTTGGCTCTTATAGGCCAATCAGCCTTTTGAACGAAGACTACAAATAATTGATGAAAATTTAGGCCAATCGATTAGCCCAATATGCAATACATACAGATCAATCTGGGTTTCTAGTAGGCAGGTCAATGTCGTCAAACACTGGCTATTTAATTCAAGAAATTGACTATTTTAACACTCACCAAATTTCCGCCTTAATAATGATGGTCAATGCGGAGAAGGCATTCGACCTTGTGAATTGGGGTGCGCTATTTATGGTCCTGAAAGGTTTGGGTTTCCGGCGCACACTATTGCTATGCTCCAGAATATATACCAGGGAGCTCAGGCTCAGATTGGGATAAATTCAAGCTCAGCAGGCACAATAGATATTAGACGGAGGAACCGGCAGGGGTGCCCCTTGTCACCTGTTTTATTTACCTATTTCATCGAACCTCTGGCCGTTAGGATTTGGAATAATATCGATATTAAAACTCCAATAGAGGGGATTGCGAAATTAAAGTTATTCGCAGATGATGTCATACTTTATCTTAAACCGGAAAGACAAAATATTGATAGGATCTTAAGGGAATTCACTGAGTTTGAGGAAATTGGTCGATACAAAATTAATCATAAAAAAACTGAAGTATTAGCGTTAAATGTGTGCAGCAATTTTCTCCCGGATAATGTAAAACAACAAGCTTATTCTCTTGAGCCGATTCGCTATTTGGGAATCTACGTCTCAAACCAATAGGTGGATCAATTTAGGTTAAACTATGAAGCAACGCTGAGTAAAATGAAAGATCTATTAGGGAAGTGGACGCTGCTTCCCCTTACTTTGATAGGGCGTGTTGCACTAATGAAGATGTCAGTACTACCCTTATCAATATTTTTTTTTCAAATATCCCAATCAAAGTCAATGCAGCTTATTTTAGAGAATTGGAAAAATGATTTCGCCAGTTTATCTGGAATAAAAAACCGTCAAGGCTAAAACAATCCTTCAACTGGATACTAGCTGGCGTGGGCTGGTACTCCCCCATACTTAATATGAAGCAGCATTTATGGATATAGTTGTTTGGCTACTTTATAATAAGGGATCTCTGGATAGCTTTTATCTGCGCAAGATGATCTCTGAAGCTGGATCACAGCTTCCAGTTTTTATAAAAACATCAAAACTTCCTACAAGACGCTTCAAGCGTTTACCAGTAGACTTCAGAAATTCTATTCTCTAAAGGCCCAGTCTTCAGGATTTGAATATCTGGGCTTGACAGAGCCCAGAAGCTTGGCCTTTTTATTCGGAATAGCCATGTTAAACTATGGGAACTTAAAGGTTTTAAGGAGCTATGCCACTATATAATATGAGGTTCAAGCTAGATGTGGTAACCACTGCAGGCTACTCATTTTTAGCTTTCTCCAGGTTACATCACTGATAAATAAATATATAGTCCCAGGAAATATAGATAGCCCTCTGGTTCTTGCTGCTGTGTTTAGAACCAAATTGTGAGTTATAGGGAATTGGTATCGAGCATTTAGAAATCAAGGGGAGCCCCTATTGGTTACCAATTTTCATGAAAAAATAAAACAAGAAATATCTTGCAATTGTTCAATTAAAGAGTGGCAAACTATCATCCAACACGGCAGAAAGGCATTGAGAGATGCAAACTTTTAAAGAATGGCGTTTCTGTCCCAATGGACGACTCATTACACCCCACATGCTTTGCATAAAATGTATCCTGAGATTGAAAATAAGTGTTTTTCGCGGACAGCAGGTCGGGGAAGGTGGCTGGCTGCATGTATTTTGTACATGCTCAAAGTTGAGCCAGTGCTGAGCTCAGCCGTGCCCTCGGGAGTAGGATACATCCTGAGCATGAATTGGCCTTTTTTGGTTTATCAAAACAGAGTCAAATTCAGGTTTTAACTAGGGGGGGGGGGGGTGTTTTTATCAATCTCTTTCTTGGTGGCACGTTCACTTATTCTCCAGAATTGGAAAACGATAAAAACCCCGACCTTTCTCGAATGGTATAACAAAATGAAACGAGTAAAAACATATGAAGACATTTATCTGAAAAGGGTGGAAGTCTGGAAGTATCTTGATCAAATGGAAAGGGATATCCAGATCTCCAGGATTAACATATTTGTCGGATTAATGGCGCTTTAGCACTTGCACTTTAGTATACGTGAAATGGTCTTCTTTCCAATGTATAATACTCGTGGTGATTACATTTTCTCTTAAAAGAAAAGGATTGTGTAGTATGAATGGTATTATTATATTTACTTCTGTTTTTAGTACCTTCTTGTATGTATTTAGTCGGCTCAATAAAAAATGTATTAAAAAAAGACTCCTACTTAAGAAACAACCAAAACACAATTTGATTCAAACTCTGATGAAAACAGAACGACTGAGCAATGAACAATGGCTTCGGTTAAACATGGCCTAGTTACTGCTTTCATCACTCACGCTCAATGTTATTATCAAAAGCTCTCCAGTGTTTCCCTTAAAACCCCGCAAAGCTCTTCAGAAGGTGTACTGTGACACAACACACAGTACAGTAAATATGAACATGGGACTGGAGCTTGCCCTGACACGCATAAACGGAATGAATTCATTATGTTTTTAACATTATCCAAAATAGTATGTATTAATGACCAAACATTTCATTGCATGCTTGCAACAGTGTCACAAAATATGCATAATGTTCATAATACTGAGCAAAAAATACTTATTTCAAACTAAAGTGCGCCACCGCTTACCAAACAGATATTCTGCAGGTTAATCAGAATAGTGTACACTCCACACATGCAATGGAGCCACAGCAATGCACCCTAGGTCTCAAACATACACAGTTCTTCCTCCTCAAATGCCTCACGTCAAAGGCACGAGGAAACCTTGAAATCCGGGATAACGTTTGCAGACCTTGGTACAAATATGCATTCATTGCCTTCGGTTGTCTTCGCAGAATGGCATCGATATTGCATTCCTTTCAACGCATGACCGCTACACACGGTTTTAAAATGTGCGCAAATCAACACCGAGTGGTTTTTGCGCGGATGAAATGTTTTAATAACGAGTCAAGATGAAAGGTTTCCATGTTACAGTCACAGCCTTGATAAAAAAAAATCAATGTCCTTTGAAAACTGAAGGAGAAAGTACACTTCTTGTAACTGTTTAAACTCAAGGGTCAGATGACTGATAAGAGTGCATTGTCTGGAGACTTTCAGAGTTCAGGTTAATGCTATCAAACCCTTTAATTATACCAATACACAGCTGATAAGCGGCTCTAATGGCCTGTTCATATCTCCATAGTAATGAGGGCATACACCATGGATAGGTGTAAGATGGATAGCTCTATGGCTTCACTTTGATAGCTTGACTCCCTGTCAAACGAGCACAGCAGAAAGAGATTGTGACACCGTACTGGACTTTCCGCTGCACGACTGCCAAGACAGACGGAAAGAAAAATAACGAAGTGTTTTAAATGGATTTTAGAGGCGCATTGAACTTTGTTAGAAACGAACTGCGTTTTAACCACTTGGGCCCTCTTTTTGATATTCCCGTATTTTATTATGTCTACCCTGCTGAGTTACAGATACTGGGAATATTGGTCGACGCCCGGGGTCTGGTCCCTGCCACGCTGGGGATGGTGCCAGTGACTTGCAACATCGGTCTTGGTGGTGGAGCCCCACCATCTGGATGGAGATGACCGACTGCTGGACACCTGGACCCCTGCACGAGTGTGCGACCTGTTCTGTTGCAAAATGACTGTTGTTCCTTTGTTATCCTCTTGCTCTTCCTCGGCTGTTCTACTCTTTCTGTTTTCTCTGGCTTTCTTTCTTCACCCACGTGAGATTTGTAGCTACTTCTTCGTCAGGTAGGGAGCGTCTACGACTCTGGTGGTTGGGGCTGGGAGTTGTGCATGGGGTGGATGGGAGCCTCAGTTGGGGGAGGTGGTGGCAGTTGGGTTCTTTAGGGGTGCGCAGCTTGGGCACCTTCCCGGCGCCCCTCACGGCCGGGTACACTGTTGGCCTTGCTCGGCTCCGGGGACCAATCTATAAACACGCACAGGAGGTCGACCCCATCAGACTAGGTGCCACGGTGTGGCTCTGTGTGGGGGATGGAGGTGTTTGGATGGGAGTCTGGTGGTGCAGCAAGGGATGGTACGTCAAGTATTCAGTCCTCCTTGGTTTTTCTTGTTTGATGGCTGGGCTGGAGTACAATTGCTCTTTCTCATATTGGCACATGACCTGTCTTAATGTAGTTATCTTGAGCTTCAATGTATGGGGCCTCAATTCACTGGCGAAGAGGCGAGCGCTTCTTAACTTGCTGAGAGATGTGAAGTATGATATTTGCCTTTTACAGGAGACTCACCTTATGCGGGCGGATTGCTGGAGATTTCGATCTAGATGGTTCGACCGACAGTTCTTCTCCTCAGGGCCCAGGAAGAGGGCCAGAGTGGTGATACTCCTGGCTGCGCATTTCCAGGGGACTGTGGTCTGGACCTTCGCTAAAGTCGTGGGGCGCCTTCTCATTTATGGGTGTTAATGGGATGCCGTGTGCACACGATAGCATCGGTCTACAGTCCTAACGAGCATCAGGAGGTCTTCCTACGCAATACCCTGAACCTACTCATGGAGTTCCCGGACGAGGACTTAGTGATCAGGGGGACTTTAATATAGTCCCAGCAGCAGACCGGTCGTCGCTTAGGTTGGGACATATGGGCTCACTCTCCGCTGAGATACTTCAGCGGCTGAGTGAAGCTGGTCTTACGGATGCCTGGCGCCACCGCTTCCCCTCCGCGCAGGAATATACTTTCTTCTCCGCGGTGCATCAAACGTATGCCCTCATAGATATCTTTTGGACTTTGCCCAGGGTCACAGCATGTACCGGCGATGTCTCTATTGGGGTAGCAGCCTTCTCGGACCATTCCCCGACAGTCTTAAAGCTGACTCTCCCAGGTGTCTCCCCAGGAAGACATTCCTGGCATCTAAACAGCACCCTACTGACATATGATGCCAATGTCACCGAACTGCGGGATGCCATTAAAACATATTTGGAACTGAATGACGTGGGCGTAGTTGAGGTGGGCACGCTCTGGGATGCCTTGAAAGCGGTCATCCGTGGGTGATGTATCTCGATTGTGGCGAGTCGCAACAAGGATCGTAGGGTAAAGAAGGGGGAGCTGGAGGCTCAGATTCGGGAATTGGAGGGGGTTCACTGCCGTATTGGGGCAGTTCAGACACAACGCCTCCATACACAAGCGAGGAAGCAATTATGGGCCCTAGATATGGATTGTGCGAAATATGCGTTGCTCCGCACCAAATAACGTTATTATGAGGGGGGAAACAAGGCTGGGAGACTCTTGGCGATGCCCTTCAAGCCACAACGGCGACGCGTCGGGTCACTGAAATTACAAACGCCCGCGGTGAACACTTACGAGCGGACCAGGACATCGCATCTGAATTCGAGGCCTTTTATAAGGCATTATATTCAGCTGAAAACCAGGACCCCATTGCAGCTGAAGACTACAAGCAGGCGGCACCAGTGAGTCCGCTGCTGGACTCTATTGCGTCCAATTTGGAGGTGGACATCAGCCCGGAAGAATTTCTAAGGGCCATTCAAGGACTTTCAGTTGGCAAGGCCCCTGGTGAAGATGTCTTCCCGGTGAACTTTAATAAAATCTTCGCGTCCGACCTTGCCCCTCTCTTGGCACATCCCTTCAACACCTTCAGCACCACGGAGAGTCTTACCCCCTCGATGACCATGGCTGAAGTGGTGGTCATACCCATATCTGAGAAGGACACCAGTGAGTGCGCTTCATACCCTGAGCCCCACACTTTTTAACGTATACATGTCCCCGCTAGAAGACATCACTTCACCATTCGGCATAAAAACAGTTATGTATGCCGATGATACACAACTAGTGGTGTCCATCAACCAATCTAACAAATGCCTAGACAACCTGGCAGCCTGCCTGGAAAACATCTTCCAGTGGATGTGCGATTCTCGCCTGAAACTGAACGGGGAGAAGTCCGAGATCCTCTTCCTGGGTAACCCCCGCAACCTACCGCCATCCCTCAAATGGCCAGACTGCATGGGCCCTCCTCCCACCCCCAAATCAGAAGTCAAGAGTCTTGGTATCTGGCTAGACCAAGACCTTAACTTCAAATCTCAGGCCAGGAAAACTGCAGGTACATGCATTGGCCTCATCAAAACAGCGAGGAAGGTCCTCCATCTAATCCCCTTCCAATCTAGGAAGCTGCTCATGCAGGGCCTAGTAAACTCCAGATTGGACTATGGGAACGCCCTTTACTTGGGAGCCCCCGCCTCGGTCATTCATAGACTACAATATGCCCAAAATGCGGCGGCCAGAATCTTAACAGGGACCGAGTCAAAATGCTCAGCAAAACCAGCCCTCAAGAGCCTGCACTGGCTTCCAGTGCAACAAAGGATTATCTTTAAGACCCTCTGCATCTCACACAAGATAATGCACGGCAGAGGCCCACCGGTCCTGAGCTCTCTCGTCAAACCCCATCAGTCCAATAGGCAACTGAGATCAGACGCCCTCTCCCTGGCCAGCACCCCCAGAATCCACAAGACCCGTTCTGGAGGAAGATTGTTCTCATACAACGCCCCAAAATTATGGAACTCCCTGCCAATTTCCATCCGTAGAGAACCCAATCTACTGGCCTTCCGTAGACAACTCAAAACATGGCTCTTCCCTTAGTTTTCCTCCCCCTCTGGATACATAGGTCGATCAACAGTGCTGGGACGCCCTAGGGTAGCTACGCGCTCTATAAATCCGTTTCCAAATACCAAATTCCAAATACCGTCCGATTTCCCTGCTTAATGTGAAAGGGCACACGCTGGATCTTGTGTGGACGTCACTTCCGGCACGGGGCTCGACGATCACGTTGCCTTGTGTCTGGTCGGATCACTATCGGGTGAAGGGGGATCTCCGGATGATTCTACAGAGAGCGAAACCGGTGGAAGGACAGAGGGTGGCGAGGAAATGGAAGAACATCAAGAGAGACAAAGTGGTAGCACAGCTCCTAGCGAATCCACCCCAGCATCCACTGACGACTAATCCGGATGTTCTCTGTAGTAATTTGGATGATAGACTTCGTAGGGCGATCGATCATGTGGCGCCAGCACGTAGGGTCAATTTAGTAAACAGAGGTGCTGGATCCCCTTGGTACAATGACTCTCTCAGGGAGAAGAAGAGGATTTTACGTAAGGCGGAGAGAGCTTGGCGTAAAGCCTATGACACTAATGCGCGAAGGCTGTATTTGACAGAATTAGCGACGTACAAACGGGCAATAATAGCCAGGAAGGCCGAGTTCTATGAGGAAAGGATCACCACAGCCAAAGATCCACAAAAAGAAATCTTTAGAGTTCTAAATGAACTCAGAAAGATAAAAGAGCAGAGGCCGGAATTCACTCTTGAGGACTGTCAAAGATTTCAGGACTTTTTTACCAACAAAATTACTGACATCATCTCTGAAATTGCTCGTACTCCTATGCATGCCTGCCCCCTAGAGACCACTTTGGCCAGGAAGCAGGTGGATAGTCCTCTGGATACTCTACCCTTGATTGCGAAGGATAGATTGGCATTGCTGTTAGGGCGAGTTAAGTCTGGCTCGCAGGCTGACCCATGCCCTCCTGAAATATTTAAACTAGCTATGCCAGGAATAGAAGAGGAATTCTTGGCCCTCCTGAATTCATCCCTAGCATTAGGCAAGGTTCTGTCAGCTCTTAAGGAGGCACGACTGATTCCTCTGTTAAAAAAAACAGGGGCAGACGTGAAATGCCTGAAAAATTTCAGGCCTGTCTCCCAGATTCCTTTCCTCGCCAAAGTCCTTGAACAGCATGTTTTGTCCGACCTGTCCAATCATCTGGAAAGGAATGGTTTGTTGGAACCAAACCAATCGGGTTTCCGTGCGAATCACGGCACGGAGTTGGTCATGCTGTCTATCATGGATGAGCTCAGGAATAGGGCTGATAGGAAGATGCCTGGTGCCCTGGTGTTGTTAGACCTCTCCGCGGCGTTTGACACCGTGTGTCATAAACAACTTCTGTCGCGGTTGAGGGATTTCGGCATTCAGGGCACAGCCTACGCCTGGTTTGCTTCTTTCCTACAAGGGAGAACGCAAAGAATACAGCTGGGAGAGCTGCTCTCTACCGCAACACCAATTTCTTGCGGAGTGCCGCAGGGGTCGGCCTTGTCGCCCCTTCTTTTCAATATATACCTTCAACCATTGATTGCACTCCTCAATCAATTGGATTGCCAGGTGTATAATTACGCTGACGACACCCAAATTATTATCCAAATGGATGATGCTCCTGGGTCGTCAGCAAGGCTGCAAAACATTCTCAAGCATACTGCTAACTGGATGTCTCGGAACTCCTTAAAAATCAACCCCGATAAGACGGAGGTCTTACCAATCACCATCGCGGGTAATCCTTGGCACGACGGGTTCTGGCCAAGAGAACTAGGGTCGCCCCCAGAACCTGCAACGGTCGTAAAAAGTCTAGGCATTCATGTGGATGATAAACTATCCATGCAGAAGCAAGTCACCATGGTGGTAGGAACATGTGTCGGTCTTCTTCGGCAACTCAGGAAAATCGCGCCACTCTTGTCCTTCTCCACCTTGAGGCGGGCTGTGTCCGCAATGATATTATCAAGGTTGGACTACGGCAACTCGCTTTATTTAGGCTTGCCCCAAAAACTTTTGGACAAACTTCAAGTGGTAATGAATGATGCTGCCAGGCTCATCTTTAAGAAGCCAAGGAGTTTGCATGCGTCTCCACTTCTGCGTGCTTTACATTGGCTGCCAGTAAGGCAGAGGGTGTTCTTTAAGGGGCTTTGTATCGCTCACAAATCGCTCTATGGAAAGGCGCCAAGTTATATTAAGACCCGCCTGATTCCATACAAACCGGGTAGGTCGCTAAGATCTTCTGAAGCAACTCTCCTGACCCAACCGCGATTTAGACTGGCCACAGTGGGTGGTCGCGCCATCTCCAACACCCTCCCAGCAGCCTGAAATAATCTACCGGTGGATCTGCGGAAGGAATCCAATCTGATGACTTTTCGGAAGAAGTTAAAAACTGTTCTCTTCCAGCAAGCCTGGGATGGGCTATAACTTTTAGAACGGTTTCTTAGGAACTCTGCTGTGCTTACCTGTCAAGCGCTTAGGGACCCCTGGGTTATATGCGCTATATAAGTCGAATAAAATAAATAAATAAATAAATGTAGATCTAAAAATGTTCACTACCATCTTGGCGGCTCATCTCGCCCCACCTATGCAAGGCATGGTGGACCTGGACCAATCAGAGGTGTGGCGCCGCGGCCAGGGCGACTGACACTGGAATCTGGGGACCACGGTTCGATCCCCGGCTCCGGCGGCAGGTTAGCCCAGCACCATGTGACTCTGGGCAATAGCTCGCTTAATCTTCCCGACGGCCCCCAGTGCCTAGAGACCCTTACGGGTGATTGTGCGCTTTACAAATGTGGACTTTATTCCGGATAGCAACTGTGGGGATGGAACACGACAGCTGTGCCACTTATTAGAAAAGATACAACTCACCCAAATCCCGGTAATGCTTTTATTGATGGATGCCGAGAAGGCATTTGACCGGGTCCATTGGCCCTACTTACATCAGGTCCTGTGTCGATTTGGCCTTTGGGAATGGTTCCGGCAATGGGTGAACTGTGTTTACCAGGGGCCGCAAGCCCGGATTAGGGTCAATGTAGTGGTCTCCCAGCCCTTCCTGATTAGGCGCTGCACAAGGCAGGGGTTTCCACTATTCCCTCTCCTATTTGCGCTCTACATGGAGCTGTTTGCAGAGCGGATTCGCCAGCTTCCCGTGGTCACTGGGATTCTAATATGGGGTAGGGAGCACAGGATCTCGCTGCATGCGGATGACGTGCTCCTTTTCCTATTCAATCCGTGGTCATCTCTCTCCCCTGCTGACAGAGATAGCTGCCTTCAGCGCTGTATCAGGGTTCAAAATTAATTTGCAGAAATCTCAGGCGTTGAGTCTCACGCTCCCTGCGGCGGATCGCCTCCACATGTCGCAGCTCTTTCCATTCTCCTGGGCAATCAGTGACATTACGTATCTGGGGCTCCGGATTTTCTCGACCACTGCGAAGACGGCACAGGTGTATTACTTGGAAGTGCTGGCTAAAACCCGCAATGATCTGAACACCTGGAAGAGGCATGCTCTTTCATGGCTGGGTAAGGTAGCAGCTGTTAAAATTACAATCTTACTGCATTTGCTCTACATCATGCAGACGCTTCCCTTGTGTACACCATTCATGGTATTGGTCCAAATGCAACAACTCATTAATGGCTTCATTTGGGGTGGGAAAAAAACCATGCATGTCTCGATACCTCACGTATCTGCGACAGGAAGACGGAGGCCTGGGGGTCCCTCACTTGGGTCGGCACTTTGAAGCGGCACAACTGCGCTGGCTGGTGGAATGGTACCAGATGGAGTCCGAAAAGCATTGGTGCTTTATGTATCGGGCGTAGCGAGGTTGCACATATGGAAAGTTCCTAGGCTCCCATGGTGACACGGTCCATCAGGTGTGTACCTCTCGCCGGTTCTGCGTGCGACCATGACAGTATGAGATAAAGTACAGGAGAGATGTCAGCTCTCTACGGCTATCTCACCCTTGACCCCCTTCATTGGGAACCCGGACTTCCCCCCGGCTCTCACCAGGTCTGCCTAATTAAAATGGCAGGAGGCCAACTATAAATGTATCAGCGATCTTTTTGATTTACAAGGCGTTATGGACTTCCCCCAGCTAATAGCCCATTATGGGATTCCCAGGGAGGCTTATTGGCAGTACCTGGCGGTGCGTCACTAAATCACACACCATCAGATCCACCCGCATGAAGGCCATCTCCTTATGAAATTTGAGATCTGGTTCATCACCCGCTCCTCAAATAAGCATCTCTTGTCGGACAATCTATAACTTTCTCAGCAAGGTTAGGAACCACTCGAATTCCCCAGCATAGCATAGGTGGGAATCAGATGTGGATAGAGAATTTTCCCTAAAAGAATAGTCGGACATTGTGCACAGAGCCCGAGCCTCATTATGCAGCACCTCAGGGAAGGAAATGCACCTTAAAATTGTGCACTATTGGTACTATACCTCGGCTCGGGTTGCGGAGTCGAGGCCTCACAACAGCGGCCTTTGCTGGCGCAACTGGGGTCAAGTGGGCACCTTGTCTCACATACTCTGGCATTGCCCCAAGATACAGCCCTTTTGTGACTACATACTACCTCTAGTTGACCAGATATATCAAACAGAGCTCCCTAGTCTCCCCAGCTGCATTTTGTTGGGACTCCAAACCCCCTTACATACCCTCTTCGCTCCTGTTGAGGTAGGAGGATCACTTTAGCACTGGGAGTTGCCAAGCAAATCCTTCTGGCTAAGTGGGGCACGGATACTATCCGTTCAAGCTAGAGGCGGGAGGTGGTCCAAATGGAACGTATAACTGTTGGGATTCATCGCACTCTCCCTAAGTTTGACAAAACCTGGAGGTCCACTGAGGAGTACCTCTCCTATGAATTTGTCGAGCTTACATGCCCCCGATACCTTAGGGTCCTGCGGTTCCCCGCATCTCCCATTGCGGCCCCTCCCTCTTTCTTGTTGAGACCTCAGCTCTGACTCCCTATTAGCCCCTATCTTGAGCAGGGGGTGGATTGCTGTCTCTCCTTTTCACAGCTGATCTCACTCTAATCTTTGCTTCATTCTCCTCTGCTTCGATCCATCCTCTGTCTCTATCCTTTCCTTCCTCTTGAGTTTGCTTTAATAAAACTTGGTGCAATGTTCCCTGCCAGACAGTGGTTGTAGGTGGGCGTAGTGTTATCATTTCTAACAAAATTCAATAAAACGATTTAAACCATAAAAGAGCTCATCTCAAATGGAGACCAAATTTCCAGTTTACTAGTGAACCTTTTATCACTGTTGGTGCTTTTTATAGATGCTTGAGGGAATATAAGTGTTAGCTGCTGGGAGTTTCCTGGTTGCAAGTCATTCATCTCAGAATACATTTTTCCACTTTATGGAGGAAAATTTGGCAAGGTCTTCACATTGCAAACCCTTCAAAGTGGAGGGGATAATTTGGGTTTCAGAGCCGGACAGTTCTATGACCATCTTAAATAATGTCTTAGAACAATTCAGCGTACTAGAGATGGTGAAGGAATTATATTTGGCACAAGCTGACTTACCAAGAGTATGGTATTCGCGTTTAGCCTTTTTATATGCAAGGTTGGTGTCGGACGCATAGTTCATCCTCCACGATTGTTCCAAAATTTTACATTTGTTTTTCTCTGTTTTAAATTTCTTTGTGAACCGGGGGCAGTTATTCACCTTCTTGATAGAAGGTGGAAGACAGGTATCAATGGCATTTAGAAGCCAATTGCCAACGGCACCCGAACAAGTGACTGACATCTATTCGAGTATGGGAGCAGTGATAGGCATAGTGTTATTAAAGGCTACAATATCTAGTGTACCCCAGTTTCTAGTAGATTTCCTAATCTCAGGTACAGCTAAGGATGATTTCACGGAAATCTTAAAGCAGAAGCTGATAGCAAAATGATCAGACCAGCATAAGGGAAAAGCTGGAGGGCAATGGATGTTTAGTAGGCTGGCAAAAATGGGGTCCAGTAGGTGACCGTCCACATGAGTAGACCCAGAATTACATAGTGTAATATTCAGTGCTGCTAAATTAGAAATGAAAGTGGCACTATTTGTGCAGGCAGGGTCATCTAAATGTAAGTTGAGGTCCCCCAAGATGGAAAAGTTAGCGACATTCAAAAGAAAAGGGGTAATTAAGCTAGGGGAAAGATGAACCCCATAGGACAGGTGGTCCAGGGGGTGGTAAACCAATATACCTGAAAAAGTTAATTTAAGGGTCAGGGAAAGTTTAAATAAAGCTGCATCACAGTTCGTAAAGGGCAAATCTTCAAATATGCAAAAGTAAGATTTTAAAAAAAATATAGCAATTCCACCACCTTCCTTAAGATCCCTATCCTTTCTGACTATAGCGTAGTTAGATGGCAAAGCTACAGCTATGTCAGGACCAGAGCTCATGTGCAGCCATGTTTCAGTAGAAAACATGGCGTCTGGTTATTTACTAACTAGACAATCAAAAAAATCAGCTTTATATTTTGGAAGCAAGCGACTGTTGATGCTGAAAAACAAAATTCCTTATTACTCACGGTGTCGCAACTAGAGGAGTCATCCTGTAAAGCAATGGGGATGGCTGTGGGTGTGCGGAAAACTTTGCAAAACTCTGTTTTAAAGGAGAAGCCACAGCCTGCGCAATTTATTTACCTGTCCTCGGGATGGAGTAAGGTGCAAGGGGGGGCAGCATCTATACAGTGCTTACAAATATCTCAATTCCCTATAATACCTATAAATAGAAGGACGATCATTTTATGTCAGATGCATGGCAAGCAATCAAATGAGCAGTTGAGTTGCCCTAAAAGCATATACATTTTGCAATGGTGATTCATATCGTGTTTGCCTAGGTCCCACTGAAAACACTCATAACAATATTCTTTTACTTTTGACATACATCAAGATCCATACAAGACATTGTTAATTGTTATTTAATTTAACTTTCTTAGATTATTAGATGAATTGGAATATTCCTATCCTAGTTTCCCAAATATACTATTGGGCAATATTTGTGCAATGATTTCACCAATAATTATAGAAAATCCCCAACGAAATTTTGAAATGCCATAAACTATTGCCTCATTCCTTTATATGGTCAAGGAATCCCTAAGTGATTAGCAATATTCATATAATGCATGGCAGAGAACTGTATACCATATATAAAGAAATGTGATTATTTTCGATGATGTTTTAAGTTGGGCAAATGGTTTACAGTGCCATTTCCGGCCTCGGTGTAGGTTTGGCGCCCAGTTAAGTACATTTCCTACTAAAGCCAACATCGGAAGCATTAACTGCCGGTCGCTGGTGAAACATCACGTTGAGATTTTTGACTTACTATCTGAAAATTCTTTAGACATTCTGGGGCATATTCTCAAGGACTTATCAGCACTTTGGCGCAGCAAATGTGGTGAAAGATTTATCGCCCCATTCTCAAGCTGGTGCAAACTGACGATATTGCCAGTTTTCCAGCGACAGCTTCCGCAATAAACATCACCACGGAGGAGGGCGACAACTAACGCTATTGATATGCAAAGTAGGCGTTCCCCTGCAAACAGCCACAAAAACACTACTTTTCTTCAATATTCTCAATGACCAGCCAGATCTGCGATGCGATAAGGTGCAATAGCAGCAGGGATTTAACAACTGCCTTTCACTGGTGTTAAGCAGGATGACAACCTGCAGTATGAAAGGGAGCCCAGCCCAGAGCCACATCTGAAGACCAACAGAAGCCATGGAGCCCAAGAACATGCAGCTTGGAGACCCAAGAGGGCCACAACACCCACCCCAACACCCCCACCACAGCACAGAACAAGACAGCTGACCTTCCGAAAACGCAACAGCCTCAGAGACTAAACGCCAGAGGATGTCATTGCTCACTACAGGCTCAAAAGGACAACCATCCTCCGCAACCTGACCCACATTGCTTACAAGCTGAATTTACCAGCACAGGGGAAAACCAACATCCCTCTGCAGATAAAGCTGCTGGATGTGCTGCACCTGTTGTCCTCTGGTACCTTCCAATCAACAACTGCCAGAGTTGGAGGAGTCTTACAGCCAGCCCTATCAAACTTCCTCACACATGTCTTGGATGCAGGTCCACAAAAGCAACGGTGGGCCCCTGTATCTGCACCACACGCTAATCCCAATTCGTAGTATTCCTGAGCAACCAACCCCAACCCCAGCAGTTGCCTTGCGCCTCTGTTCTCAATGTCTAAGGATGTGGTTTCTGAAATGGGTGAGTGCCAGGTCATGAAGTCTAGTAGTCAACAGTAGTGGAAAAACAGGACTTTATTACAAAAACACAAATTAACAACATGAAAACTTCAAACAACGCGTTCCATTCGCAATGGGGAACATCATCAGGGCAACTTGTGTATCCAAATAACTGCATATCATCCCAGAAATCCCCAATACAATTCCATATTCCAAAAGTCCGTATTCATAAACTTGTTGGATAAATGGTGACAATGGTCAAGCATCCGTATGGCCACAAACGTACTCTGGTACGGTGTACTGCACTTGGACAAACTGGAATACTAACAGGTATGATACATCCTGCACAAAAAGACCGTAATAGAAATTTGTGTGGTCGTAACCTTCGTAGGAAAGAAAAGTAAGGTTACGACCACACAAACTTCTGATACGGTTAGGGAGGTTTCATGAAACTTGTAAGCATCACAGTTTATATCAGCTTGATACCCCTGCACCTTCACTTCCCCAACACTGTGCAGAAACAGCTGGAGACCAAGCAAGGGAACTATGCCATAGCAGGCTTCCCGCACGTGTTGTGGGCAATTGACTGCACACATGTACTACTCGTGCCCCCTGCCAACATTGCACACAATCACCGCAATGGAAACCACACGCAGTCCAACATTGTGCAGGCAAAACTGGACTACTGGGGCCTGTTCACCAATGTCGTGCCAAACTTCCCAGGCAGTGTGCATGATTCCTACATCTTCCGCAAGCACCCCAGCCCACGACCCCAGCCCGGTCCGCCGCTCAGAGATGACTGCTTGATCCTGCGCACCCAGCCCTTAATGCTCACCTGCCGCCACCGGCATGCCTCTAAGAAGGCCCACCACGTGCTGGTGCAACCTCCTCAGCCGTCACTGGATTCCATGCCACAGGCCACCAGCACACCCTGTTGCACCGCGCCGCGGAGTCATGTCTGTGCAGACTGCTGCCTTCGGCGCACACTGCGGTCCAGCTGGGCTCCCAATTCAAATCGAACCTTGCTTGCGAGGATGGCATATCGAGGCCTATTCATCATTGCAGGCTGCACACTCGCTCATCTCTGGTGCCACAAACTCAGTGCACCTCAAGTTACTGTCTCGTGATGGGAGGTCTGTGTCTGCCAAAGTGCCTCGCCTGCCACCAAGTCTGTGCATCTCAAGTCACTGTCTCATGGCGCGAGGCCCTGCCGGCCAAGGAGCCTCAGCTACCACCAACTCTGTGCACAGCAAGTCATGGGCTGCTTATGATAGAGTATCGTGGTGCGGACACCATCATGTCACCTCCGGCAGTGGGGAAGGTGATGTGGTAGGGCCCCAGGCCCTCATGCATAAACAAGAACCACACGGACATACCCAAACAGGTTGTGGAAATGGCCTCGAGCATGTTCATCCGCCCCATTTTATTGGCAGGGTCACATGTCCTGTTATGCCTGTGCTGGATGGGTGTGGTGTGGGTATAAACCTGCCCTCAGGGAGTGGCTATGGCATGCTGACAACTAGACCTGTGATCAGCAGATCACTGCAGGGAAGACCTTAGACATGTAGCGTTGTCGCCCCCCTGTAAGCATAAGCGGAGTGGGCTGGCCTGGCGTAAGCTAGTCCAGCGTAGGGGTGTGAACAATAACCCCGGGGCTCTGGGCGTGGTTCCATACTGGTCTGGACAAGGAAGTAACTAATGCGTGTGTCTCTGTTGTAGTGTTGGTGCCACCCGGACTGCAATTGGTAATGTTGCACCCTGTGACTCAAGTCCCACAACATGAGCAACATGGACATAAGGAGGAATCACTGACCCTACATTCATCCATACTTCCACACTTATTTATTTATTTATTTATTTATTATTAAATTTATATTGCGCACAGCTACCCGTAATGGGTTTCCCGGCGCCAGGGACAGACTAGAGAAGAAAACAAGCAATTGCTAAAAGAGGAGAAGGAACAAGAGCAGTGACCGGACTAAAACAGAAAAGTTTTCAGTTTTTTGCGAAAAGCAAAAAGGTTGGTCTCTGTTTTTAGCGCCAACGGAAGAGCATTCCACATCTTCGGCCCTAAGTGTGCGAATGAGCGGCCTCCCATTTTTGCCAATCGAATTCTTGGAACTACAAAATTGGCTTTATTTGATGACCTGAGAGAACGACTGGGCTGATATAGCTGAACGAGATTGTGCAGGTAAGTGGGGGCAGAACCCTGACGAATCTTAAATAAGAGACACAAGGTTTTAAAAGCCACACGATCAGGGATTTTTAACCAGTGAAGGTCACACAGGGCTTGCGTTGCGGACATTCTCCGTGGAACATTGCACAAAAGGCGGGCAGCTGAGTTCTGTACAACCTGGAGTGTATTCATTGTAGCTTTATCGGCTCCTAGATAAAGCACGTTGTCATAGTCGATGCGGGACATCACAAGGGCCTGAACGACAGTTCTTCGAGTAGACTCAGGCAACGTCCATAGGATCTTCTGCAACCAGCGTAAGGTATTAAAGCAGATTGCAGCAACCTTGGTTGCCTGTTGTTGCATCGAGAGTTTCTCGTCGATTAGAAAACCGAGGTTACGGGCAACTGGCACGGGGGTAGGCAGTGGACCCATATCACTGGGCCAATGTCTAGAGCCCCACAGATCTTTATGTTTGCCTAGTATGATGACCGCAGTCTTATCTCCGTTGAGCTTTAGCAGATTGACTTGCATCCAAGCCACAACACGAGAAAGGCCAATTTTTAGGGCAGAGGTGTCCTGAACCCTGCTGCCTGACAGAGAAAACACAATCTGCGTGTCGTCTGCATATGAATATATGGACAGACCGGCGTCCTCTACGATAGTAGCAAGGGGTCTGATGTAAATATTGAACAACAGAGGGCTCAATATGGACCCCTGAGGGACGCCGTAAGCAGATGAACGAATCGCCGATTCAGCTTTGTTTGAAAATACCTGAAATGTGCGCTCATTAAGAAATGAGGCCACCCAGGCAAGCGCTGATCCAGCAACACCAAGGGAGTGAAGGGATTCCAATAGAATGGAATGCGACACGGTATCGAAGGCCGCGCTTAAATCCAAAAGGATAAGCGCAAAGGTCTCACCACTATCAATACCGTGTCGGAGTCGCTCAGTCACCCCTAGGAGTGCGGATTCGGTGGAATAGTTAGCGCGAAAGCCTGATTGGGATGGATGAAGGTATCCCGTATTTTCAACAAACTCATTTAGCTGGATGTTGACATGGCGTTCCAGTATTTTAGAGCAAGCTGGCAGCAGGGATATAGGCCTAAAGTTGGCAAGGTTAGTGATGTCCGCACCAGATTTTTTTAGTAAGGGAACGACCATGGCATGTTTCCAGTCCTGTTCAACCCGAGATTCACTGAGGGAGATGTTAAGTAACCTCATTAGGAATCTTCGTGGTTCAAGGTCAAGTTGTTTCAGTATCTTCATGGGGACAGGGTCCCGAGGAGAGCCTGACCTAATGCTTTTTAAGCACGACAGGAAGGACACATCATCAAATAGTTTCCAGTTGTACAGAGACTCAGTAGGAGGGACAGAAACATTGCAACAAAAACCAGGTAAGGAAGGATCAGTAGAAGGTGGGAGGGAAGCTAAGGATTGATGGATGCCCTGAACCTTAGATATAAAAAAATCCGCAATAGCATTGCAATGTATACCATCTAGAGCCGGTAACGCGGGAATGGAGTCAGCACCTGTAAGTTTCTTAACAGTAGCATGATCATAGACATGACGCATCTGTGTGAATTTGAATGTTTAATGCACATTTAGTGGAGTGTTTTAGCTGGAGCAGTACATGGCCATGCAAACCCCACTTTACATTGTTGCCCCGTGGAGGGCCAGACAGAGTCCTTTAGGGAAAGACAAGTTCATCTGAAGAGGAAGAGTTCAGTCCGCAGTCTGACTGCTGTGTCATTGGCAACCAAACAGCATACGGCAGTCCATGTCGAGGTCCAAGGTAAGTGTTGCAGAGTGTATCGGGGGACAGTGGAATGTGATGATGCATAGGGCAGAACTAAGCAGAAACAGGCCATATGGCGGAGATGATTCTACTGTGTCATTCTTACCACTGGGGCAGAATCTTCTGCATCTTCGTCCTCTGATGTATCATGTGCCTCACATGTTGGTGGTGGTGTTCTGTCTGCATCACTGTGTGGCAGTTTCACATCAGGGGCCTGTGCTGAAATTTCTGCAGCACTGTGTGGCACTGACACTTCAGAGGCGGGGATGTCGATGGAGTAGTGGCAGCAGCATTCCTCTGTGTCAAGCCTTTTGGCAGCAATGCCATGATGAAGGTCTGTAGGGCATGGAAGAACCCAGCCACCTCTCAATGGTGTGCAGCCATGGTAGCCGCTCTTTCCGCCTGCGTCCGCTCCATGTTCTCCATGATCCTCCGGCGTTCCAGCGATATCCGGGTTGACATCGCTGGAGCCACTCTGACTAGACAGTTGTTCTTGTCTCAGAGTCAGGACTCCAGCGATATCAGCCATGGATCGGTGGAGAGCATGGAGCGGACTGTGGGTGTCCATTAGGGACTGTGAGCGGTCCCTGATGGGACTTAGACACCCACGTATGGCCTCTAGTTTGGATGCCATGAGTTCAAACCCCACCCCCACCTGTTCAGCCATCTTCTCCTGGCACCCCAACACATGGCGTTGGAAGGCCATGTATTGTTCACGCAGGTCCTGTGAGGCAGCTGTGGTGGTGGGTGTTTCCTGCTGTGTGGTCTGTGCAGGGGGTGAGCTCTCATCGATGCAGCTGGGCTGCCCTGCTCCTGGAGGGGGGGTGCCGTGGCTGTCCATGAGCTGTTGGAGGGCATCGGTGTCGAAGGTAGGGAGGTCCTCTTCATCACCAGTAAAGAGTTGTTGGGTCTGCTCTGCAGGAGGTGTTGATTCTGCCTCTGCATTGTGAAGGGGAGATGCACTTTAACATTGTGTTCACATGTATGTTGACACATTGTACATGTTTACGTACAGACAGAATGACAGTGTACATTGTGACTGTTTGGAAGGAGATGCTTATTTGATGCGGGACAGTGGACACTTTGACAACATCACAGATGTGTGTTTATACTTGTACATTATCAACTCACATTTCCCTGCTACGCCAAATGTGATTGGCCAGTTTCTACACACAATCGGCACCAGTTGTGTCCTCTGTTCTGTTGTGAACGTGCTGCGGTTTGTGCCACATTGTTGTCAATGTTGATGTGCTCTGAATGTTATGTGTGTGAGCTGCATTTTGGGAGAGTGGCTCCTGCAGGTCTGATTTTGTTGGCCCTTATCTCTTTCATGCGGTGTGCCTTTGACTTCTGTGCTCATACAGTGCTGAGATGTTGCATACATGGGTACATTTGGCTCTTGGTGGAAGTTGGGAGTCTGTGGCATGGTTTGTCCGCAGATGTGTTTTTGACGTCAGGGGTTGTTTGTGCACGTGGATGTGTCAAAGTGTGACCTGCTCCTTTACGGATGTGGTCCATATTCAGCCACCTCAGTGTCGTGGCGTGCGACATTTAATGATATATTGACTGCAGCAATGCTAGTCATCATGCAGTGTCACTTGCATTGTCAGTGTTGCTCACAGACACACCACTTTGCTGGTTTAAGCACATGTGCCTGGGTTGGTTGTGAGATTGGTGATGTGTGGGAAGGGCCCCCTCTGGGCACATGGTTGACAGGGGCCTACTTTCTGTTTCTAGGTGTGCTACAGTGTGCCAAGGAGGTCAGGGACATGATCCAGACGGTGTGCACTGTGCTATACTTAATTGTGCATTAGCGCCTTTGTGCCCATCTTCCCTGTCCCTGGTCATTACTCACCATGTTGCTGTTGTGTCAGGTCATGTTGAGCAGTGTCCGGTCCCCCAACTCCTGCCACCGTCTCCCCACTGATGACTGTGGACACAATTTCCTCCATCTCATCCAGCTCCTCCTGTGGCGCTGGACTCCCACCACCAGTCTGCATTGCTGCCTTCTGGTTGTTGCCGAGTTTCTGCTTGGTTTTGCACTTCACATCATTCCAGCGCCTCTTGACCTCTTCCATTGGCCTCCTCAGCACTTCGACTGCATTCACCTTGTCCACAATGGACTGGCATATTCAATTTGTTACTGCCAATGACACAGTGGAGGTGACAAACAGTAGTTGATGGTGCTTTGTCACCTCCGTTATCAGGATCCTGTTTTCCTGTGGACTGAGCTGCGTCTTCCTCTTCTTCTTCTCCTTGCCCTTCCCTGACCCCAAGGTCCCGGCTAGTCCTCTGTGGGGCTTGTGGGGTTCTGGTTGTTCTCCCGTACTTGCTCCAGCTACCTCCATTGTGCTTCGCAGTTGTTTTGGTTTTGCTTGTGTTTTTTTTTCTACTTTTATAGCGATTTTTCACACCTGACTTGTCTGAATTGCAGGCCTGGCGAAGATTATCGCTGATTTTTTTTATCATGGTTGGGCCCGTGACAACTTTTTTCAAATTTGGGTTTAGATTTTTATCGTCCCAGTGACTTTATCATGGACATTTGACTATCGCATGTTGCCGCCATGTTGTGAATAAGACGTTAACACAGATAGACGGCAATATGAAAGTTTGCGATTTTGACGATGATTATCGCATGTTCTTGAGAATATCCCTCTCCATTTTTAACAGAAACACGGCTTTCCCAAGACTCTGTTGCCATCCCTGTCTTGGCCCTGCCCCCGGGTTTTGTTATGAAGAAGGTTAACATAGAGGTGGGTTGTGGTGGGGGTATCGCTGTAATCTATAAAGACTGCTATACTTGTACTTTTAATCCGGCGCTTATTTGGGACTGTGAAAGGGCCATTTTTTAAAATAGCCTCACCAAGTAACGTTATGTTCTCTGGACTGTTGATCTATCACCCTCCAGGGCCCTCCAAAAAGTTTAGAGAAGGGCTTAATAAAGCAGTGAGCAGCCTGGCACTACAGTCTGCTAACTTCACTATTATTGGTGATCTGAATTTACATCTGGAGTCCGATACAGACCCGGACATACATAATTTCCTGAATGATCTAGCTGCCTGCCAAACAAATCGACTGGTCTCTGGACCTACGCATAAGGCGGGACATCTGCTCAACCCTGTGCTAACTAACATCTGGTCACAGAGGTCCCTATAGTGGCTCCGATGGATTGGGCCAGCCACTACATAATAGGTTTCTCACTGCATAATACCGGCTCTAAAAATCTGAGTCAACCTAAAGCTATATACAAACGTCCCTGGCAGAAATTGGATCACCCCACCTTCCATAATATGCTTGCCATGTCTCAGCCTACTTTTTCCTCGGACATCAAGACGGCCAGTGCTGGCTTTGAAAACTGGATTAATTAGGCACTAGATAGGTGCAGCCCAGCCAAATCGACCCATCCTAGGAAAAGTCATTTCCAGGAGGGGTTTAATAAGTCTCTTGCCAAGGCCAGGAAATACTAAAAATTGTGAGCGTCGTTGGAGATGCTCCTACTGTCCCATTGCCAAATCTGAGTACATAGCCACTAGGAAAACCTTCCACAAACTGATTCGGAAAACCTGTGCCATATTTTTTGCTGATAAAATCAATACTAGCAATAATCCCTACAAAACTATTTTTTCCCTGCTAAAGCATATGGTGAAATCTCCAGTGGCTAGTGACAGTTCCATCATTTCTAACAGCCAGTGTGAGGTGCTGGCCACCTACTTTATTAATAAAGTAGCAGGCATTTACGATAGCTTCCATGGGAAATGTGAAGCCTCTGTGATCCTGGGGGCTGAGTTTGCAGGAACTGGGGCCAACTCTCTGCACACACTCCCTTCTATTACTCTAGACAGCCTCAAAGCTCTGATTACGAAGATTAAATCAGGGTCCCTCGCTGACCCCATTAAGCCTGATCTTGTTGTCAAACATCAGGATTATGCCTACCTGACTGCCTGGATCTTATTCATCTCTGTCTGTCTCATTCCGAAGTTCCTCAGACCTGGAAGCATGTGAAAGTTATCCCTCTCTTGAAGAAGCCTTCTCTTTATGCCTCCAGGTGGGAGAACTATCGCACAATTTCGCTCCTGCCATTCTTTACAAAATCACAGAATCTTATATGAATGGCATTCTGATGCAGTATTTGGCGTCTTACTCTATACTGGACCCGTCCCAGAATGGTTTCAGTGGTAAGCACAGCACAGAGTCAGCTCTATTATCTGTAACGGAACAACTAAGAGCCTCCATGGATGAGGGCAACTTGACTGCGCTCATCCTGCTCGATCTTAACGCGGCCTTTGATAAGGTCTCCCACGGTATCTTGGTCCATCGGCTGCATGAGATCGGTGTCACAGGTAGTGCTCTTTATTGGTTCTCCTCTTTTCTGTGTGACAGGTTGTTCCAGGTGGTCGCTCCTCCATTCCACTCTCTGACGTACCCTGTGTGCTGTGGGGTCCCACAGGGGTCTGCATTGAGCCCAACCTTATTCAACATCTATGTTCATCCGCTGGCCAATACTCGTAACATACCGTGGTATCTTATGCGGTCGATATGCAACTGATCTTTTCTTGTACCAGACAGGACATGATTACATTTCAGGAGGATCTGGCAGCCATAGCCAGCTGGATGGAGGCGAACTGTCTTCAGCTAAATTCATCTAAAACTGAGATCCTCATTCTTGGCAGAGACTCACACCTGTGGAGCAACAACTGGTGGCTGCCGGTGTTGGGTAATCCCCCCACGCACAAAGGCATGGTAAAAAAATCTCGGCATACGGCTGGATACTGCACTCTCGTTTGAGGAGCATGCTCAGTCTGTGGCAGGGACCTGCTTCAGTATTTTGCGCGGAATTAAACCTATCTTGGGTCTGTTTGACCCTCACACGCTCCAGTTGGTTGTGCAACACATGATCCTCGCTAGGTTAGAGTACTGTAACTTCCTTCTGTTAGGTGCTAACAAATCCGTGACCAATAGGCTTCAAAGCGCCATTAATGCGGCAACTCACACTTTACTTGTTCTGCCTAAGTATAGCTCAATCTCAGGGGTGCTGCGCTGACTCCACTGGCTTCCCGTGGAGCAAAGAGTCAGGTTCAAAGCGCTTTGTGCTATTCATAAAGTTTTGACTGGCTCCGGCTTGGTGATTCTCAGAAACCTTGGCCACCACTATGTTCCCTCGCGCGCTCTGCGCTCTGCAGATTTACATCTGATGCGGGTGCCTTGTTTCTGTAAAGCCAGAGCCGGAGGCCGTTCTTTCAAGGTGTTAGCTCCTATTTTATGGAACTTGATGCCTCTAGCTATCAGGAACATTCCCAATCTCTTGGTGTTCAGAAAGGCAGTAAAGGCATGGTTATTTCAGTAGCTTAATCATCTCATTAATCTCACTCCCTGTTCTTTAGCGCTGGGACATCCCTATGCTGGGACAGCCATGCACTCTATAAATCGCATAACATAACATAACATAACATATCATAACATGGTAGACAAGGGAGAGACCGCAGCCTTGTTCCTCCTCGACCTCTTCACAGCCTTCAACACCGTGCCCCACTATACCATTCTAAAGGGTCTCCACCAAATGGGAAACCAAGGGAAAGCCCTTAGATGGATAACTCCCTTTCTCATTGGTAGAACCTAAAGTATCCCCCCTGCCTTTCTCCTCGGGCCCATAGTATATCATCTGCAGCATCCCACAAGGGTCATCTCTCAGCCCTACCCTTTTTAACATATACATGGCCCCACTGGCCACCCATGTCAGAGCACAAGAGCTGAACACTATATCCTTTGTGGACGACAGTTAGCTCATCCTATCTCTGTCCTCAGACCCCATCACCACCAAATCAAACTTTCACAGGTGCATGACCAGCATCACCAGCTGCATGCAGAACAAGTGCCCCAATCTCAACACAGGCAAAACAGAGGTAGTTATCTCCGGGAGCAATGACTCCCCATGGAATTACTCCTGGTGGCCAACCCAACGTGGACCCCCACCCACGCCCACAGGATACATATGGAACCTAGGCATCATATGCAAAAGCAAGCTCAACATGAGGAAGCAGATAAACGCTGTCTCGTTATCATGTTTCCGCTTTTTTCCCATGTTGAAGAATATATTCAAAGGGTTCCCCGCCAACATCAGATGCATCATCACCCAGACATTCATTACCCGCTGCCTGGACTATGGTAACATACTCTATGTAGGGATCACCGTACAACTTCTAAACAGATTCCAGACCATTCAAAATTCAGCAGCAAGGCTTGTCCTCAACCTCCCAAGGCAAACACACATCGCCCCCACCTCAAAGCACTACACTGGTGTCTCATCAACAAACGATGCCAGTTCAATCTACTTACCCAGGCCTATAAGGCCCTCCACAATAAGGTCCAGCCTACCTCAACCACAGAGTTAACTTCCATCATGCACTCTGCATCGCTCTCTAAGGCTCACACTCACTCTACGCATCCACAGAAGTAAAAGCGTAGGCCACACTTTCTCCCACCTAGCTGTAAAGTCCTGGAACAACCTCCCACTTCAGCTCTGAACAGCTTTGATCCTGCAAGAGTTCAGAAAGGACCTGCATACCTGGTTCTTAGATCGATAGCCCTCAGCAGCAGCTCTCCCTCACCTCAGTTCCAGGATACCCTCACGGGTGATAAATGGAACTCTTACATATCCTGATTGATTGATTGACAGTCTTTTAAGCAATGATTAGAAGGGGCTGTTTATAAGTTGGATTTATGTTTATAAAATGTCTTTTTATTATAAATATTATGATGATTTCCTCTTGCTTGTATTGCCAAGATTGTCAGAAAACAAATCAGAAATAAATAGACATGAAACCTAACTTCAATGGAGATGGTTTAACAGCTTTTCCTACTTTTTCCCATTATCTCTAAATGTTGTGTGACTAGTAGCAAACACTGTAGTCATGAATTTAGTTTGGTCCTTGCATTACCTATTATAATTCTACTTTTATTTGTTGTGTTGCATAATATAAAACATCATGAACTGACCAGAACCAATTTGGGGAGTAGGCCAGGGATTTCCCCCGCACAAAAGCTGTCACCAGGTATAAACATGGCATCTCTAGAACCTCTCATGAGACCACTCCTGGACCTGTGAAAGATTTAGAAGATGAATTGCTCTACTTTCTGAAGAAAGAAGATTTGACCTTCTTGCCTTGAGCCCAAGCCCCCTAGTAATTAATCCTAGGGTCAGTTGGCTGGCCTCCTGTTTGAACTTCAGGGACTCAATAAACTTCCTGCGGCCACTCCTCCAACTGTCAAGCTGACCAGAACCAACTGAATGTGCATGAACCCTGCTGCTGGCTTCTGCTGAAGGGAATACTGATTCCCACAAGGTGCATCTCAGTCTTGGACCCTTAAGTCGAAGCAGAGAGCACTCCTCCTGCCTCAAAACCACAATGCTTGAGCACCAGGTTAAGATCCAGAGGTTTTTGCGCTCTTCTCCAACAAGAGTCCTTGTTAATAACCATCTGCAATGCTACAAATGCGAATCTCCAATGGTGACATGCTCTTCATGTCCACTCAAGAACCACCCCAACAGAAACATTCCATGTCAACTGCCAATGAGAAGCTCCAGTGATGATCAACTCTTTGCTCCAAACAGCAACGGTACGTGATGCTTGACCTACCCCTCGCACTGACAAAGATCTACTGACATCAACCACCAACGTGAAGCTCTGCTGCAGTTCCTCTCATGGATTTGGATTAAGAAAAGATACAATCTTCAGTAGGTCAAACCTGGTCTTTGTACCCGACCCGAAATCTATTGCGGTCAGCCTTAACCTGTGACTTTAACCAGGCCCAGCATGACCAGATAACCACAAATGGTGCTTTCTGTATTTTGGTGCTATTTTTACGAGAAAATTTAAAAAATCATAACTCTAGTTCTACGGGTTGGCTTTTGGTTTTTCTTGTGTTTTTTTATTTAACTGTATTACTATTTGAGTGCTGCATGAGTATGTCACACATTGCCTCAAATATAAGCCTAATTACTTTTGTTCCAAGCTATCAGACGGTTAGGCACAGGTTTATTTAGAGACTGTAAGGAATCAGGACATTTGTTGAGGGGTGGGGTGGAGGAGGTCCACTCAGGCAGCAACCACAATCCTTGTCATGGTGAACCACAAAAGTCATTAAAGTAACCTGTGCCTAATCCTCTGGTAACTTGGCATAAAGCAGTCACGTTTAACATAGAGGACAGTGTGTCACATATTTATGCAGGATGCAAACAGTAATAAAGTGAAAACAAACACAAGAAAAATCCCACACCAATTTTGAACAATAAGGTAAAGTAAATTTTAATTATATATTTTTAAAAAAAATCAAATTATTTATTGATTTAATGGTAACTTTTTTAATTGTTGGGGCACCTGCTTTCCGGTGGGTATCCTAGGGTTCCCCTGCCTCTCTCCCCCTCCTGTTCTTCCGCCCCCTGTATTGCACCTTAAACCATCAAGCTATGTATGCTGTTACCTGAAATTCTACCAACTTGGGATACACTGTATTTATACTGCAAATGTTAAAATTCCAGTCTTGAACTGGTGTGTTTTTGTATTAGATGAATTTTATGTTGCAAAACATTAATAAAGAAATTAAAACATTTTTTTACATTGTTTGTAAACCATTATTGTAATCATTGTATTAGTTTTGTGTAACTGATTTTTAAATTAAATTATGCATTTATTATTTTATTTATTTTTCATGCTTGTATTTTGTTTGTGTGTAGGTAAATGAATTTTGTGTTAATTCATTTTTAAATCCTATTTTGTATTTTACATGTTTTGGTATTTTTAAAATTATACTGTATGTATTTTTATGTATAATATGATGTAATCATTCATTTATGTTATGTTTAAATTAGGTAATGTATTTTTTATTGTTAGTATATATTTTTTGTGCAATTTTAAATTCACTTCACAGTTTTTTTAGTTAAATAATGTTTATTGAAGATAAATAACACAGGAATATAAGTATAATATTTTGCTCAGATAAAATATATGAGTATACAAATATATAGTAATAACATCTGAAACAAGTGAATTAAAGATATGAGGTCAAAACCATTGTATAGAGAATTTGAATTAATACTCTTAAAAAACGATTAATAAATAACACACAGTAATTATATGGCTGAACTTTATACTGATAGTCTGAGTACCTTTGAAAATATAGGAAAGTATACTATATTTAGAAACATTTTTTATAAAAAAGAGAGAGGAAAAGATAAAAGAGAAAGAAAGGAAAGGAAAAGAAAAAGATAAAAAGAAGGAAAGAAAAAGAAAAAAAGGAAAAGAGAAAATATAGAATATAGAGGAAGAAATCATGAAGATGGCAAATTTGATGACAGAGTAGTGAACGGTAGCCGTAGTAAATCAGATTTAATTTGCAGCTGAATTGAAGTTTTAGGCACTGAAGCAATTCTGTGTTCATAACATATTAAATTCCACCAGTGTAAAAAGGATATTTTAGAATTGTCTTTCCAACATGTTAATATAACCTTAAACGCAACAGCAATAAATAAATCAAATAAAATTGATTTGGAGACAGTTTGATCAAAGTCAGGGGACAGAGTGCCTAAAAATATATTGTGGATGTTAAATTGAATTCTATAAGATAAAACCAATAGACATTTTGACCAAACAGCTTTCCAGAAAGCATGAACCTTAGGACAGTAATAGAGTAAGTATATTAAAGAACCGTCAGCAGTAAGACATGACCAACACAATGGTGAGATTGATTGGTTGAACTTATGTAAAAGAACGGGAGTAATAACAACTCTATTATAAATAAAGTATAAGGATTATGTGATATTAGCAGCTTTGGATGTCTTGAAGAGTTTTTGCCGGTGAAGGTGACGACCTTGAGATTCCGCACCTGCGCGCCATAAGAGGTATCTGGATCTACGAATATTTTCGGCAGCCCATGCAGCAACCCCGTGCAAACGCCTAATCCCTGCTGACGAGCGTTAATGAACGCGAAACACGTGTCCAGGGATGGCAAGCACATCAGTGAATACCCTCAAGATTCAAGACTAGGGTAAAAGCGCACCCGCTGATACCTACTACATCGACCATCATGCTCCGGGGTCACACACTGATGGGACGAGCGGTGTGCGACCTCATTTGGAAATACTATTTATACAGGCTCCCTTGAGCCGGTGAAGGTGACGACCTTGAGATTCCGCACCTGCGTGCCATAAGAGGTATCTGGACCTACGAATATTTTCGGCAGCCCATTCAGCAACCCCGTGCACACACCTAATCCCTACTGACGAGCGTTAATGAACGCAAAACACGTGTCCAGGGATGGCAAGCACATCAGTGAATACCCTCAAGATTCAAGACTCGGGTAAAAGCGCACCCGCTGATACCTACTACATCGACCATCATGCTCCGGGGTCACACGCTGATGGGACGAGCGGTGTGCGACCTCATTTGGAAATACCAAACCATTGTAAGGTGTGAATCATGAATTCCGAATTTATTAGATCAAAAGCTTTCTCTGCATCTAAAGATAATGCGGCTAAGGGAGAAGGATATTTACCACTAAGCGTGAGAATATTGGAAAACATTCTGGCATTATCAAAGGCTAAACATCCTTTAACAAAACCAGCTTGATTTGGTTTAATGAGAAAAGTAATAACTTTCTCCAAACGGGAAGCCACAATCTTAGCAAAAATTTTACAATCATAATTGATTAGTGATATAGGACGAACATTTTTGCAAAACGAGGGGTTTTTGTCTGGTTTAGGAATGACAATAATAAGGGCTTCTAAAAAAGAGCCACAGGCCTTAGAGTTGAATAGGAATGACTTAAAACGTTCTAATAATTTAGGGAAAAAAATTGAAGAAAAGGCTAAAAATGGTTCAACTGAAAAGCCATCAGGGCCAGGAGCTTTAGATTTTTTCAAGGATTTGAGAGCGTCAGGTATTTCTTGAAGAGAGATATCCTTCTCAAGTGGTGAGAAGATATATGGTAGGGATTTAGGTTTAGGAATGTCTTGGAAAAAAGATACAAAGGGGCATATTATCAAGAAAGGGCGTTACATTATCGCCGCTTTTATCGGCAGGAAACTGCCGATAAAGCGGCGATAATGTGCTTGATAATATGCTCCATGATTTCCAATCGAAGCCCATGTTAGATGTGAAGACATCTAACATGGGCTTTGATTGGAATTCATAGAGCATATTATCAAGCACATTATTGCCGCTTTATCGGCAGTTTCCTGCCGATAAAAGCGGCGATAATGTAACGCCCTTTCTTGATAATATGCCCCAAAGTCTTCTTCAGAGAGATTAGTAGTTTCTGTGTATAAGAGGTTATAATATGATTGAAATGTATTAATAATATCATAATCAGATGAGAGGAGTGTATCATTCGTTTCAGAGTATAAAGGGCCAATGGTTTTACGTTCTGATTTTATTTTGAAATAATTCGCTAACATTTTCCCTGCGTTGTTTTGGCCTCAATGAAATTTAGATTTAACCTTAAGAAGGATGTTACAGACATCTACAGTTGCAATTTTCAGGGTGGATTTAGCTTTAATTAACTCTTGTAGTGATAAGGAGGATTTGGATGAGAAGTATTTTTCTTTTTTTTTTCTTTCTTTCGTCCTCATTACCACCATGGTTACAGATGCAAGAACAGATGGATTTACGACAAGCTGTCTCAGTTTATAAAAAAAAACTGGCAGGGATAAGACGAAGTGGGCACCAGACATCCCTCAGCTGTGACGAGTCCCACCAAAACAAGCATAAGAAAACCAATTACATCACCAGCAGTAATCTTTGGTGGAAGTTACAGCCAACTCAGGCCGGGCTAGGACCGGGCAGCGGCTCTACAAATGGTGAGAGAAAAAGCACCACGATAGCATAATCATTGGACCTGGGAAAAAAAAACAACCCCGGGTAATTCACTGCTCCCATGACAGCAGATACCAGAATGCCCTTTTATATTGGTTACCAGCCCTAGCCAGGTCCATTCGTGAGACTTGCAAAACGGATGACTGCCAGTCGTTGAAAGAGGGAGGTAAGGGATCCTTCCATTTCTTGCAGATCTCCCTTCTGGCCAGGAGCACAGCATAAAACACCAGATTTTTTGCTGAACTCTGAACGCCATCTAAGATCCCAAAAATCACAAGGGGGAGCTCCATGATTACTTGAAAGCCTAGCGATGCTGTGAGAGTATTACTGATCGCTTCCCAAAATGTATCCAGGCGGGGGCATTCAAAGAACATGTGGGCATCCAAGGCTGCCACGAGACCGCACTTGGCACACGCTATCGAGTTTCCCTCTGTGAATTTAGAAAGTCTTAGGGGAGAATAATATGCCCTATGGAGGGTATATAGATGATTTCTACGTAGCCATGAAGGCATCACGATGTTCCATAAAAGCCCAAATGAGTCAGTCCAAAGCTCTTGCAGGTTATGACCAGTAAGCGACGATCCCCACAACAGGTCCGGTAAGTTAAAGTCTCCATCTATTTCTTCAAGTATAAGTTTATACCACAGGGAGATCTCTTTTTTTACTGGTGCGCTGTCTACTAGGTTAGAAATTAGTAGGCTGTAGCCTCCGAGTGGAAACTTATTCCCTCTAGAGGGTGAAGAGCTGTAGGAATGGGTCCAACCGGCCATTTGCAAATATTTAAACCTTGAAAAGTTGGGGCCAATCTTGTTTTGGAGGTGTTCCCATGAAAGCAGTTCCCCTTCAAAAAAGAGGTCATCCCAAACTTCAAGACCTGCTTCTCTTAGCGGGACTGCTAAGCTATCACCTAGCCAGGCGGGACTTTCAGGTAAACCCCATAGAGGTGTTCTGTTACAAAGATACCCCAGCTTTATAGATTTTGTTAATTCAGACCATTGTAGGACCTTCAATTTAAAAAAAAATTTAAATTTCGGGTTGCCAAATTTAAATAGGAAGCCCGACTGACTAACACCTTCCCCATCCAGCATAGCTGAAAACATGGACCCGACCCCGTGATGGATGAGAAGTATTTGTGTTCCAACGTTTTGATTAGTGTTAGGGTTTCTTTGTATTTAGCACTCATTAACTTTTTTCTTTGAAGAATAAGCAATAGTGAAGGCTCTAAATGATGCTTTAAAAGCATCCCAATTATTGTGAATTGAGGTATCTAAAGAGTTGTTAAGTACAAAAAATTCATTAATAAAAGAGGTCGCTTCTGAAATAAAAGTGCGATCTGATAAAAGGTGATTGTTAAATCACCAGCTGCCTTGTTTGCATGTGGTGATGGAAATATCAATTGAAGTTGAGACGGGAGCATGGTCAGAAATAAACATAGAACCAATGTCAGATGAGTGGAGGCAAGGTAATTGTGATTTGGAGATTAAAATATAATCAATACGAGAACTTGTGTGGTGAACGGGGGGATAAAAAGTAAATTCCGAGGCATCTGGATTACATGTTTTCCATGCATCAAAGAGAGGACGAGATGAAATGGCTAATTGGAATGATTTGTGGGTTTTATCTGGTTTAAATTTACCATTGGATTTTCTGTTTGAAAAAGGGTCCAACAAGTTACTAAAATCACCACCAACCACTATATTAGAATTAGAAATAGATAGTAGTTTTATTTTTATAGATTGCCAAAAATCCGAGTCCGGTTTAACAGGACCATAAATATTGAAAAAAGTAATTTGCATTTTGTTGATAATAGCATCAACCAGCACCAAACGACCAAAAGAATCATTTTCTGTTGATAATATTTGGGCATTAATAGACTTATGGAACAATATAGCAACACCACCATAACGTTCCATAGCAGGAGAAAACACAATTTGATTGACCCATTGGCGTTCGAGTTCAAGAGAATCTACATCGTTAAAATCAACGTGGGCGTTAAATTTAGCTAAATTTGACAATACCTTTTTATGTTTGACAGGATGACCTAGACCACGTACATTCCACGATACCACATTAGCAATGACGTTGGATTAGGGGATACATGAGGAAACAGGAACACGAAACTGCATAATTAACAAAGAGAAAGAAAGAAAGACAATGTTCGTTATGTGATGAAGAAAACGCATTATAAAAAGTAAAACAGTTACCAAAAAACAAGACTAAAAATTAGACGAATCTTTAAGAGTTGAGAAGAAAAAGGGAGAAAGGAGAAGAAGGGGACAGATAGAAGACGTAAGTAAATAGATCAAGGAATAACATCCAGAAGAGGAGAACGATCGAAAGGAGAGGAACATAGTGACACCAGAGGACACGGACAACAGTAATAGGTACAAAGAAATGGAAGAATTGAGAACCTCATGGAGAAAAGAATAACAAATAATCAGAAAACGACAAGTAAGCAAACTTTTGGAATCACATCGATGATCCTGAAATATAAGTAGAGTCAAGTATTAGTATCCATGTCCATGCCCTGAGATGAAAGATTGCGAAGAAAGAGCTTAAGTTTCTCTTTATCACTAAAGGAGCGTGATTGACCATCATGTGTGATTTTACAGAGACATGGATGGAGAATTCCATATTGAATGTTAAGATGTCTCATCTGAGGATGTAGAGCAAGATATTCTTTGCGACGGGCGTTTGTTGCATTGGAGATGTCTTGAGATATGAAGATATTATGTCCCAACCAGATAAGATGACGTTTAAGTCTTACAGCCTTCAACACTTGCATAAGTTTGGTGAATTCCAAGATAAGCATTATAATTCCACGTGGTTTGTTAGCGGTGGGATGTAGATGGCCCAGATGATGCACTCTTTGTATATTGAGAGGACACGTTGTTGCCTGAAAATCTAGGACGCCTTTTCTGCTGATAGCGCTGTTCCTGGCGCTTTCCTTGGGATCCTTGCTGCCTGTTGCTTCCTGAGGCCACAGCTCGCCCCATTTGGCTGGGGGCAGGTTCGTGACTGTTGTGAGTAGTTTGGAGCAGGGCTTGGGTGCGAGGCACAGCGGGGCTGCGAGCGTGTGCAGGGACTCCATTGCCCAGGAGTCCCTGCGTGACCCTGCAAGACCTTCCGGTCCGCTCTCCCCGTGGCCCGCCCACCGCCCACAGGAGGGTACTTTACCTCCTCTCGTCCATCAGCTCCCTGGGACGCCTTTTCTGCTGATAGCGCTGTTCCTGGCGCTTTCCTTGGGATCCTTGCTGCCTGTTGCTTCCTGAGGCCACAGCTCGCCCCATTTGGCTGGGGGCAGGTTCGTGACTGTTGTGAGTAGTTTGGAGCAGGGCTTGGGTGCGAGGCACAGCGGGGATGCGAGCGTGTGCAGGGACTCCATTGCCCAGGAGTCCCTGCGTGACCCTGCAAGACCTTCCGGTCCGCTCTCCCCGTGGCCCGCCCACAGCCCACAGGAGGGTACTTTACCTCCTCTCGTCCATCAGCTCCCTGGGACGCCTTTTCTGCTGATAGCGCTGTTCCTGGCGCTTTCCTTGGGATCCTTGCTGCCTGTTGCTTCCTGAGGCCACAGCTCGCCCCATTTGGCTGGGGGCAGGTTCGTGACTGTTGTGAGTAGTTTGGAGCAGGGCTTGGGTGCGAGGCACAGCGGGGCTGCGAGCGTGTGCAGGGACTCCATTGCCCAGGAGTCCCTGCGTGACCCTGCAAGACCTTCCGGTCCGCTCTCCCCGTGGCCCGCCCACCGCCCACAGGAGGGTACTTTACCTCCTCTCGTCCATCAGCTCCCTGGGACGCCTTTTCTGCTGATAGCGCTGTTCCTGGCGCTTTCCTTGGGATCCTTGCTGCCTGTTGCTTCCTGAGGCCACAGCTCGCCCCATTTGGCTGGGGGCAGGTTCGTGACTGTTGTGAGTAGTTTGGAGCAGGGCTTGGGTGCGAGGCACAGCGGGGCTGCGAGCGTGTGCAGGGACTCCATTGCCCAGGAGTCCCTGCGTGACCCTGCAAGACCTTCCGGTCCGCTCTCCCCGTGGCCCGCCCCTCGCCCATAACGGTCCCTATATCTAGGAACGGGACTCCCGCAGCGCGGGACACAGCTCGGGGCGAAGACCGGGCTAAGAGCGGGCCGTTTGAGGCCGTTCGAGGTCTGAGCGGTCTGGTCTGGGCCCCTTCTCTTTCGTCCCAGCCTGCCCATCTTCTAACTGTCATTGGTCACCATTTCTGCTTAGGCTGGTAGTTTATTGAAGCCCCTATGTGTACTCGCGTGGCTTCGCAATAGGGCGGTCAAGGGGGGGCTGGTCCACAATGGCCCTATGGACGATTTTATTCTCGTCCATCAGCTCCCTGGGACGCCTTTTCTGCTGATAGCGCTGTTCCTGGCGCTTTCCTTGGGATCCTTGCTGCCTGTTGCTTCCTGAGGCCACAGCTCGCCCCATTTGGCTGGGGGCAGGTTCGTGACTGTTGTGAGTAGTTTGGAGCAGGGCTTGGGTGCGAGGCACAGCGGGGCTGCGAGCGTGTGCAGGGACTCCATTGCCCAGGAGTCCCTGCGTGACCCTGCAAGACCTTCCGGTCCGCTCTCCCCGTGGCCCGCCCACCGCCCACAGGAGGGTACTTTACCTCCTCTCGTCCATCAGCTCCCTGGGACGCCTTTTCTGCTGATAGCGCTGTTCCTGGCGCTTTCTTTGAGATCCTTGCTGCCTGTTGCTTCCTGAGGCCACAGCTCGCCCCATTTGGCTGGGGGCAGGTTCGTGACTGTTGTGAGTAGTTTGGAGCAGGGCTTGGGTGCGAGGCACAGCGGGGCTGCGAGCGTGTGCAGGGACTCCATTGCCCAGGAGTCCCTGCGTGACCCTGCAAGACCTTCCGGTCCGCTCTCCCCGTGGCCCGCCCACCGCCCACAGGAGGGTACTTTACCTCCTCTCGTCCATCAGCTCCCTGGGACGCCTTTTCTGCTGATAGCGCTGTTCCTGGCGCTTTCTTTGGGATCCTTGCTGCCTGTTGCTTCCTGAGGCCACAGCTCGCCCCATTTGGCTGGGGGCAGGTTCGTGACTGTTGTGAGTAGTTTGGAGCAGGGCTTGGGTGCGAGGCACAGCGGGGCTGCGAGCGTGTGCAGGGACTCCATTGCCCAGGAGTCCCTGCGTGACCCTGCAAGACCTTCCGGTCCGCTCTCCCCGTGGCCCGCCCACCGCCCACAGGAGGGTACTTTACCTCCTCTCGTCCATCAGCTCCCTGGGACGCCTTTTCTGCTGATAGCGCTGTTCCTGGCACTTTCCTTGGGATCCTTGCTGCCTGTTGCTTCCTGAGGCCACAGCTCGCCCCATTTGGCTGGGGGCAGGTTCGTGACTGTTGTGAGTAGTTTGGAGCAGGGCTTGGGTGCGAGGCACAGCGGGGCTGCGATCGTGTGCAGGGACTCCATTGCCCAGGAGTCCCTGCGTGACCCTGCAAGACCTCCCGGTCCGCTCTCCCCGTGGCCCGCCCACCGCCCATAACGGTTGCCTATATCTAGGAATGGGACTCCCGCAGCGCGGGACGCAGCTCGGGGCGAAGACCGGGCTAAGAGCGGGCCGTTTGAGGCCGTTCGAGGTCTGAGCGGTCTGGTCTGGGCCCCTTCTCTTTCGTCCCAGCCTGCCCATCTTCTAACTGTCATTGGTCACCATTTCTGCTTAGGCTGGTAGTTTATTGAAGCCCCTATGTGTACTCGTGTGACTCGCAATAGGGCGGCCAAGGGGGGGCTGGTCCACAATGGCTCTATGGACGATTATATTACACTCACAAATATCGCCATAGACCAGGAAATTACCAAACTCCAAACTAGAGTGTCGCTTGACTTGGAAGCTGCAAGGAAGTTGTCACTCGAATTTGCCAATTCCAAGAAATCTTCCTTAGGGCACATAGCATCAGCCACCACCCCAAAGCGCACACACATTCCACAGTGCGTATCAACGATGGCTGTGGTTCACGATACTCCTGTTTTGCCTAACCCCTCGCCACCCCCGTGCCCACCACCTCTGCCTGAAAGTTCGTCCATCCCTGTGGGTAGCCCTCATCATTCCCTCACTTCTACCCCCTACTCTCCAGATATTTCTGTTGCATCCACTTCCTATGGTAGACTCGATAGCATTCCGGCCAATTCGCACAAAAGAAAACGCTCCCCCAGCTCAATTTCCCCACAGAAAAAGACCAAAAACCCAGGGGGTCTCTAACGCTGGTAACACCCCAGCCGATGGTAGTCTGGGAAAGCTCTATACTCTCCCGCAGGCTCCATGGTGCACTGATAACGTGGGGTTAGCTCCTGCTGTCTCCAAAAGCATTTCGCTAACCGAGAGAGCTGATCTTGCCATAAATGACCAGGAGGGGAGGGATAGGGAATTTATAGGTGTGGTTTGGGATACCCTGAAAAGTCTCTTATCTCCCCTGGATCTAAGACTCTCTCGAATCGAGAACCATCTCTTAGAGATGGAGAAAAGCATCATAGCCTTGGCTACACTTGGCCTGAGAGGTCTCGAACACCAGGGTTTGATAGAGAACAATACTGCCCCCCAGGCTCCTACCCCTTCCCCCACAGTGCCGCTTGGCCTGACACTCATCCCTAATGCGCCTTGTCCCACTCAGCCCATCCCTAAACCACGCACTAAGAGAGTCGTCACCTCTAATCCGGCACCCCAGCCTAGGGTTAATACCCCAAACGCTGCCATTCCACAACCACACACCCGCACTAATATGGCTGCCCCGAGGAGACAGAATCCTAATAGCTCTAGTCTCCGCCCTATTCAGGTCTCCCAAAATAAATCTTCCACTCGTCCTACCGGGGGTCCTCAAACCAAGAGCAATTTTCGAGGGGGGTATATTGATCTCCCTCCTGAAGCCAATGATTATGTGGTGGTTTTGACGGGTGTGCCAGAGGCAGAGAATGGCCATCACGAATATCAGCATTCCTTACACAATAAGGTCATGCACTGGCTCAACACGCACAGACCGATCCCCAATGGCAGGAGGAGTAGAGTTAGTATGGTACGAAGAGTACCGTGGGTGGGCTCAACAAGGAAATCCATTCCCGGCGACTGCATAGTCGTGACGTTTGACGACCCTCTCACGGCTAATTACATCTGCGCCTGGGCGACTCAAGATGGGGGCTCCTCTATTGTGCCGAGGCCTTTGTCATTCTTTTACCCACCACGAGCTTCTTTCTCATATGGGGGCAATTGGTCCATGGTGCCACAACAGCCCAGCTGGGGGTACTCCTCCAGAGAGCATAATCCAACTAGAGGCTGGCTCGGGATTACAACTTCAAATAGGTTTGCCAGTCTTGAGGATGTTGACTGACTCCCAATGTCTCCTGTTCTGGCACCACCACCCCGACCTAAGGCCTCTGTGGTGGTAGCTGATACCTGTCCTCTGTTGTCTATCCTGGTTGTGACTAGCACTGCCCTCCCGGTCCAACTCAGGATTCAGGCTCCCCCTGTACAGGGCCCACCCAACTCTGGCTGTAATACCAGCACCTCTGCTATTGTGAGTGAGACAGCCGTTACCTTGCCGCCACCTTTAGCTCCTCTCCAGTCCTCCTGGCCTGTCGGTTTCGATGCTGTTCCATCAGCCCTTGCCCCCCCGTCCTGCATTAGACCCGCAGGCAACTCCCAGCTCAAGATCTTAAGCTGGAATGTGGCAGGGCTTGCACGAAATTTCGATAAGCCAGACTGGAACTCTTTTGTGGAGCCCTTTGAGATTTGCCTCCTCCAAGAAACTTGGTGTTTGGAGCCCATGCACAGGGTGGGTTTTACGACGTACTCAGTACCAGCATTTAAATCTAAGGGCAGTAAAGGCCGCCCTTCTGGTGGCCTTCCTATTTGGGTCAGTATCACACTGGGGCTTACCATAAGACACATAAATACCCAATCTCCAGACCTTATGAGACTCACCTTACAGTGCCCGGGGGGTAGGAACCTAGAAGTGTTCAACTTGTATCTTAGGGGGGCCAGGGGGGGGAATTCACTTTTATCTTCAACTGGAGTCGAAGAGGAGCTCAGTGGTTGTAACATTGACTCCTTGATTGTCCTGGCTGGGGATTTTAATTGCTGTTTTGAACCGCTGGCCAGCGAAGACATTTTGGACACCTGGGAAGACGATACTAAGAGAGGCATCCCTTTGCTTGCTTTGGCCCCAATCAAAAAATGGACTCAGAATGTTATTGACATTAATTCTCTCTGTCTAGAATATGACCTGAGGGCCACCAATGGCCGTTCTAAATCAGATCCCAGGGGGGCGCACACCTTCAACAGGGTCGGCTACACCTCGAGAATAGATTATATACTGCTAAACCATAACTCATGGCAGTATTTTCAAGACATGGAAGTCCAGCAAACAACGGATAGTGACCATAATCCTTTGGTCCTATCACTTGCCATTCCGTGGGAAGTAGGGAATTCATCATCGCCCAGTTCTAATTGGAAATCATCCCACGAAGTTGTTCCAAGCAACTGTGGCAGGCGATTAAAATGGGCAAAAGTCGCCGCGGACGAAATGAGAATGGCCCAAGCTGGGACCATAATGATGAAAGCCAAGTGCCTCTTGGGTGCGCTGGATTCCGATAATGCCGTTCTTACGACATTTACGGAGACCATCGCATCGCTCAGTGTACTGTTTATGGTTCCTCAGGGTGGGGCTAGGGCCACTCGGAAAGCTGTAAATAGGGGTAGAGACCAATGGTACTCCCCCGCCTGTCGCGCAGCCAAAAGCGCACTTATCCGAGCTGTGGGTAGGAAAGACGCCGCTCAGATTTCACTCGCTAGGAAAACCTATAAAAAAGCCCTAGCAGTGGCAAAGGACACCCATGAAACAAATTTTTGGAGAGACCTAATGGACACCTGCTCCAGTAAGGACTCAAGGGGTTTCTGGGCCTTGCTTAGAGGAAGGGACAGGCCGGTCGACTCAATGCTGACATGTAACATCACAGGGGAGGCCAGGTTGGCTCATTTTTCCAAACTTTATTCTAACCCATTAGGGGCCTTGGGCCACATCAGGGGTCCCAGACACAGCATGCCAGAAGCTAGCATAGAGTTAGACCCCTCCTTTACACCCAAGGAGGTTGAAGTAGCGATTAGGTGTCTTGTGCCGAATAAGGCGGCAGGCCCAGATGGCGTCCCGGGCGACTTGCTCCGGACTAACCTGGAGGTGTGGAGTTTACTCATTGCCCAACTTTTGAATGAGGCTATGAAGGGTGGAGGCCTCCCAGATTCATGGAGGGGTGCGGAAGTCGTCCCTATTTTCAAAAAAGGTTGCAGAGACGACCCTGCCAACTACCGTCCCATAAGTCTCCTTGATTCCACCCAGAAGGTAGCAGGGAAGGTAGTCTTAGGGAGGATTTTGCAGTGGGCCGAGGAAAAGCAGGTCTTGTCTGACTTTCAGGCCGGTTTTAGAACAGGTACTGGTACGATTGAGCAGACATTTCGTTTCCTAATGCTTTATTGGAAAGTGGTAAAACTGGGCAAAGGCAGTCTGTATCTCGCCTTTATAGATCTGCGGACTGCCTTTGACCTAGTCCCACGTAACCAATTGTGGGCCGTCCTTGAGGGCTTGGGCATGCCCTCGTACCTGCTCGCATTGATCATTAAATTCCACGAAAGCAATTTTGCTCAAGTCAGATGGGGCACGCAGGGCCAAAAAACACCTCGTATCTCTGTCGACAGGGGTGTCCGCCAGGGGTGTGTGCTAGCCCCCACTCTATTTTCACTATATCTAAATGGAGTGGTGGAGCACCTTCTTAAACTACCAGCAGATGCACCCTCCCTGGCGGGCAGGAAGATACCTACTCTCCTGTTTGCAGATGATACCCTGTTGATCTCGAAATCCCCGTTAGGCCTCCAAACGTTGCTATCAAGGTTCCAGGGCTTTTGCGACTCCAGGGGCTTGGCTATTAACATCAGCAAAACCAAGTTCCTGGTGCTGAATCCCCCTAGGAAGTCAGTACACCCCCCAACCATTGATTCAGTCCCACTAGAAAGGGTAAGGGAATTCGATTATTTAGGCATACGACTCTGTGACTCTATGAGTTGGAAGGCACATCATCAAAAAATTATTCTGACGCATAGGAGGGTCACAGGTGCGTTATTAAAAGAACATCGTGCCTCTCCCCTAAAACCTATTGGGGTGATACTAGATATCTATAGGGCAAAAGCTGTGAGTGCGGCGTTGTACGGCGCAGAGCTGTGGGGTACGCAGAAATTTGACACTCTGTCCCAGCTTGAGAATAAATTCCTCAAAGAACTAATGAGGCTCCCCCATAGCTCTCCCACTCTCCCTCTCTTACTTGACACAGGCACACGCTCTATAGCTGAGCAGTCAAAGCTACGTCCTTTATTATTGTGGGCCCGCATTTGGAATGTCCCTGAACTCTCAAGCTATGCAGACGCACTATGTGAACTCCTCGCAACCCCGGGGTGGTACAAAATCGGCTGGCTCATGGAAGTAAAGCGCCTCCTTTTCAAACTGGGCCTGGGAGACGCTTGGGTCAATAGATCTTCACCACCTAAACAGCTGCTAAAGAAAATATTTTGGTCATGGGTGGAAAACGAGAGAGTGAGCCACTCCAATCTTTGTAGATCTGCTGCTGAGTTTTTGGTTATTAAAGATTCCCTCTTTAGAGAACCCTACCTGGATGTGATCTCCAACCCTTGGGAAAGGGCACTGTATTTTAAATTCAGGGTTGGAGCTTTGCCCCTTTGCACATGGACGGCGAACTGGAAACCACCCTGGCAAACCATAGCAACCTGCCCTTTTTGTGCTAACAGGGATGAATCCATTGCCCACTTAATGTTTGAATGTTCAGCGTACGCTGCCCCTCGCCGCAGATGGCTGAAACCTCTTTGCCTGAAGTTGGGCACTCGGTCGCATGCGGAGGCCTTACAGATGCTAAGATCAGATACTCACCCCTTCTTTGCTTGTGGCCTGGCAAAATTCTTGGGATGGGCTTGGAGGATAAGATCTGAGAGGAAAATGATCCTCCAGTAATGTTAGCTAACCTGATTCTTCTGGTTTTTAGCCATTCGATGTTGTGTCCCTTTGCCTCTTTTTAAGGATGGTTTATTATTGTATGTTGTATAAATGTATTTTAGCTGGCTGATCTGCACAAATGTTGTACATTTTATACTGTTTCCTATTGGTCTGCCCTTATGTATTGATGGTCGAACTGCATAACTGTTTTATATTTTATAATTGTTTTTATGCTGTAATGCTTTTAAGAAATGAGAAATATTTCAAAATAAAGCTATACAACAACAATATTGAAAGGACACGTTGTTGCCTGAAAATCTAGGAGTTCTGGAAGGAATTTCTGTAGAAATGTCACCATGTCAGGACCTTCAATATTCTTCGGAATTCCATAAAGGTGGAAATTATTTCTACGATTGTGATTTTCAAGATCCTTAGTATGAATTTTTAATTTGGGAATTTCTTGTTCTTGTAGTGGAATCTTTGCAGAGACATCCTGTATTGTCGCTAACTTGTTGTTCAAGTTCTAGTACCTTTCTCTCCATAATAACCCATCTTTCCTCAATTTGTTTTAGCTTTTCATTTGTAGCGGACATAAAGGGTTGAAGACCACGGACTTCATCCAATATAGAGTCCAGATCTGGATTTTGTGAGGAAAGAATAAGAGATGGTGGGCCGTTTTTATGTCTTTTTGGTTTTATACCAGATGAGGAAGATCTAGCAGAGTGGATTTTGGTAGACATTTCAATTTGCAAAGGAAGGCACCTTGAGAAAATTGTTTTAGTATGAGACAAAGAGTTCAAAGATCCTCCAATGAGCAAAAGCATTAGGTGGACCTCAGGTGGAGCTCATCAAAATAATAAAGTATATCTTTACTTAAGAAGAAAACTGCTCCATAACCACAAATATCTGTAGTAAAAGCAAAAAATTCCCAGCAAATACTGTAGAAAACAAACTGCCTATCGTGAAAGATAAATAATTCTTTATGTTGATAAAAGTCTTGTAGTTACACTTGTTTAGTGTGAGACATAGAGTTCAATGGTCTTCCAATGAGCAAAAGTAGTAGGCGAACCTCAAGTGGAGCTCTTGAAAATAATGAAATATATCTTTACTTAAGAAGAAAACAGCTCCATAACCACAACATTTCAGGATGTCAATGGAAAAACTGCACACTTATGTATTAATCAGTGCCCAGAGGAGCTTGTAGTAAAAGATTATAGTGGGGAGGCATTTTGTATTCACCGTCACTGAAAAAATCAGAAAAATCAGAAAAAAAGAAAGACGTGAGCGCTGCGATCCAAAATGGCAGCCTTTCGTGTCTCAGTGAGGTGGAAAGTACCTCAACAGTAAGCATGGGCGGATTTTGCGAATTGGAAAGTGTTCGCATGTGTTTCTGCCATTTCGTAAGGGTTTTTTACCAGTTCGCAAACGCAAACTTACTTGTCGGGTAGCAACGGTCGCGACCATGTTGTTTCTACGTCTGGTTCATCACAGCACCCTCTGTTTCACCACTGCCACCCTCTGTTTCACCACTGCCACCCTCTGGCTCACCCATGCCACCCTCTGGCTCACCCATGCCACCCTCTAGTTCATCACTGTAGATTATGGGGGGAAAAGCACACCTGCCCTGCCTCAACTGACATGAATGAATTAGGGGCTGATTAATGTGTCACTGAATTTGAACTTCCAGGCTGGCGCCTGCTTCCTTATCTGTAATTGCTTTCTGTTGCAGTGTAATTTTTTTAACAGGACCTTTGTTGTATACTTGTAGCTATTCTCTGAGCCTGCTGTGAGGGTCAGAGCAGGGTCATAGAATAGTTGCAAGTAGGCAACTGAACTCTGAAGGGGCCCCTCAGGAAGCACTGCAGGGAATGGTTACTAATGATAAGATTGAACTTTTGCACCTGCTGAGTGCTTTCAGTTTTGCAAAAATCCAAATAATCAGCAGCATCCACAAAAAGTAATCCTTCCAGGTCAAGATCCAAATCAAAGTGACCAGCACATGAAGAAAGCACTGGGAGGAGCCTGCTGGACAGGAACAGGAAGTTGGAGACTGTGGGGCACTTCCTTCCACCCACCCCCCCCCCCAAAAATGGACTCCTTGCAGAAAAAAGTGCAGGCAAATGTCGACCTGAGAAGTTATTCTGATAAAAATCATAATTTTCAAGGTTTATGCTGCCTGCTGGTGGATTTCTTGTGCGAAATTGCAAATTTTGCAATCTCGCAATTGCGAGATTGTCGCTGCCCGCCGCATCTACGTGTTCGCAAGTGTTTACTCCCGCGAAATTGTATAGTATTCTAGTTGGCAAGTGCGACCAAGCAAAAAATCCTCTTCGCGCTGATTTACGAATTTTCGGCAAGTTCGCGAGAGTTCGCGGATTGCGAATTTGCCGAAAATCCTCAGGAATCTTCAAAAAGCGGTATTCAGACTCACCGCATCTTCCAAAATCGAGGCTCGTCACCCACAACGTAAATGGCCAGGAAATTAGGGCCAGATGTAGGTGTCCAAATACCGGTCGGAAACGGCCGAAAATACCGATTTTCGGCCGTTTCCGACCGGTATTTGGACATTGGTATGTAGGGGCATGTAAAATTACAGAATCGGTAATTTTACCGATTCTGTAATTTTACCGATTCGGTAAAATACCGAATTGGTAAAATTACCGATTCTGTAATTTCAGATGTAGGTAGCACTGTTTTCAGTGCTACAAGGGTTTAAGAATTCTTAATTTACCACCAACTAGTAGTTGGTGGTAAATTAAGAAAAACATTTAAAAAGCATTTTTTTTGCTTATTACACAGTGCCATTTTGCAGACATACATGCCCTAAGGGCATGTATGTCAGCAACATGTGCACCCATGCACAATTGAGGGGTGCAACAGGGTGTCAAAGTGACACCCTGCCACCCTTCAATATTTCCCCCAATTACCGAATCGGTATTTACCGATTCGGTAACTGACATTGATAGGAAACAATGGCAGTTACAGACTCGGTAAATACCGATTCATTAATTACCGAATCATACCGATTCAGTAATTAATTCGGTAAATATACCTACATCCCGATTGCCAGTTCTTAAATACCGAATCGGTATGATTCGGTATTTAAGAATCGGTAATCGGGGATTACCTACATCTGGGCCTTAGTCTCAAGTAATGTGTTGGAGTCCCGCGGCAATGCGGAACTCACAGCGGGTCCGCCATTTCACCTCGGCGTGCAAGCCACGCCCGATAAATTCACTTCACTGTTGATATTTTAGATTAAATGTATTTGAAAACTTGTTAATTTTCTGTTGTTATTTTTCTAATGTACACACACATATATATTGCAAAAATTGAACAATTGATCAAAACTATTCATATTACATTTAACTATATATTCAAATCCATTACTTTGGGATCGATTAAAAAAGCAATATTCTCATTTTTTGCTGTTAATATTCCTTGCCACAACATTTGACAAGGAGTTTTTGTTGTTCCCATTATAAGTATATGTGCACGATATTGTGGTCAACTATACTTTTAACATGATATTTGTGTTTCTTGATATTTTTTGTACATGATTTTCTATCACACAACCCCTGAATTACATCCAGAGCCAGTGGCCCACAGTGTATACTGATGATGCGAGAGGAGTTACCGAATATGGCTTGCTCCACAGAGAGTTTATGTGAGATACCGCAACAGGCTGTTATAATTTGTCCACTCACATACTTGTGTCATGTATCATCAACAAGGAACATTTAAAACTAAAAAAGCGTCATACATGATATCACATCGATAAAAAAATGGAATTGGATTGACACATGAAACAAAATGCTTCCTATTTCCAATATCAATCGTCTCTTTTAATATAGCTGGTTCACGGCACACAGCAATAATCCGTCATTGAATGTCTATTCATGAATTTACATTTTCAGAAGAAAAAAAAAACCTCCTTCATGTGCACTCCAAAGCTAATCTCTGTGATTCAACCAAGTGCCAACATATTGCTAATTTTTACTACACACAATTATAGAATTGTTAAACCATGTCAAATCCAAAAGCAATTGTAGATCACAGTTTGGTAAATCATAAAAGGTTGTTCAGAATTAAAGTCACTGGATATGAAATTGTCTGTACGGTAAATGATCTGTATTTTGTTTTGTCTGTGTTAAATGTGTGAGGTCTAATAACCCCTAATTGAGGAATATTTTTATTTCCTCATCATAGTTAACCTACTTCAAGCCTGTCTATTCCATCTATTCATCCACAGGTTCCTCATCATCCTTTGCTGTTTCTACTTTCTTGCGGAAACAGCTGTTAATAATGAGTAAGGGACAATGGCAGCCTGTTTCTCCCTAGCTAAACCAAAAAAAGCAGTCTCATCTTCCAATCTTCACTCATCTCTGTACACCACTTGAAATCCTGCCTCTTAAATACACACACAATGCACTTTTCCCCTTTTGGACAGAGAGGGGACAGGAGTCACCCCCACCCACAAGAAAGGGCCAGGCATAAATGTGGCGCCCTGTGGCCCCCTCTTCAGAACACCTCTGGACCTGTGGAAAGCAGAAGAAGGACTGCACCTGCTGCTGAGACCTGTGAGGAGACCAGATAACTGCAGATGGCTTTCAATGATTTTTGGTGCTATATTTACCTAAAGATTTAAAACTGGAACTCTAGTTCTCATTATTGGATTTTTGTCAATTTGGTGTAATTTTGGGGTCGATTAGGATGGCGGTCGGAAAACCCTCCTGACCGCCATGGTAGTGGAAATCAACCGTCCTCTGGTACCGCGGCAAAAGGATCAACCGGCAAAAATACCCGACCACGGCGGAACGATGCCACAAAAGACCACCGGTAGTGGGCAGAGATGGTGAAAATCCATCCGCGGCAATCGGATTTGCGACGGAAACACACAAAACCGCTGCAAGGCCAGCGGAGTCACCACACGTAAAATTGGGATTTTATTGATGTGACAGCAGATTGATTCGCTGTTTCCGACTGCCGCGAATGCAAATAGTGATGAATGGAAGAGACAGCGGAAGGGCTGTTGCCTAGCCACTTCAGCGGATGATCCGTGACAAATATGGTGGTCAACAATAAAAAAAGCACAACAAGGCCACCAAGTGCACACATCAAATTAGCTCTGCCCCCAAAAACACCTAACACACCCCAATGACACACCCCCATGGTAACTTAAAAAATACAAATCTCAAGACAACCCACACAACACACCTGAAAGCAATACTCCATTTTGACACACCGACATAGCTGAGTATAAATCCAGCCCCTTCCATGACCAGAATCCTTTGCATTACTGCAGCCCTGAAGGAACCAAACCCCGCAGCACATTGGATAGGCAAAACACCATACATCTCACCTGCACAACAACACACACACACCACCCCACCACTCTCACAACTGCACCTCAAACCATTTGCGAAAATGCCCAAATTCACTGACAGTGAGTTGTCAGTCATGACAGATGAGTTAATCAGAGTAGAACCACAATTGTTGGGTACCCTGGTCCAACAGACACAATTAGCCACCAGAGAACAAATGTGGACAAGAATAGTCAACAAGGTCATGGCAGTATAGACTGCCCCACACAAAAAGGAGAATATGAAGCGGTGGCATGACTTGAAGAGCAAGGTGAAAGAGAAGAACAAAAAGAACCATCAGCTGGCTCAGATGACTGGCGGTGGCCCTCCCATTCCACCAAGAACATTGACTTCCTGGGAGAAGAAGGTGCTTGCCATACTGCATCCATAGAGTCTCACAGGAATACCCGGGGGAGTGCAGGCTGGTAAGTACAACCAAATGTATACCATTACACTGCTATGTACTGCCTTGCACAACTACAAAGCTACACCTCGTAGGCCCAATTCCATTCATCTGCACCACAATATCCAACTCGGGTCTCACAGATGTAACATTCACACCATCTGAATCACCCAAAAGGAAGCCAGCAACATTCTGATGTTTGCATGTGTACAGGCATCCAGCACTACAACTTCCACCAGGCCCCCTGTCCCACCCCTGAGCGGGATGTAGCACTCTACCACACCCAGAAGCATGTGGCCGCCATTGTATTGGTCACCCTCACCTAACGGGTAGGTAGCCATCTTCCCAGGGAGAGGTGTTTGGGGGTGGGAGGCCTGCACTGCAACTCCCACCAGGGCCCCCTGTCCCACCCCTGAGCAGGATGTATCACTCCACCACACCCAGAAGCATGTGGCAGCCATTGTATTGGTCACCTTCACCTAACAGGTTGGTAGCCATCTTCCCAGGAAGGGCTGTTTGTGGGTAGGAGGCCTGCACTACAACTCCCACCAGGCCCCCTGTCTCACCCCTGACCAGGATTTAGCACTCCACCACACTCAGAAGCATGTGGCAACCATTGTATTGTTCACCCACACCTAACAGGTAGGTAGCCATCTTCACCGGGAAGGCTATTTGAGGGTGGGAAGCTTGCACTACAACTTCCACTATGCCCCCCTGTGCCACAGCTCAGCAACATGTAGCACTCCCCCCACCCAGAAGCATGTGGCAGCCACTGAACCTCCCTAACCAAACTTACAGGTAGGTATCCATTTTCTCAAGGGGGCTCTTTGTTGGTTGGAGGCCTGCACTACAACTCCCACCTGTCCCACCCCTGAACATGATGTAGCACTCCACCACACACCCATAGATATGTTTTAGAAATTTCACCCAAATGTGACAACAGAACAGGTAAGTAGACAGTGCATGCACCCCACCATTCCTCTCAAAAAGCATGGAGTTATATGACAACACCAGCCCTCACATCCCAACAAAATTGCCACATATCCAATAGCCACTTACAGTGTGCAGACAGCTAAGCGTATGTAACTATCACAGCAACCAAAGTGTGACTCACCAATTTCACATGTTGAATAAATTCAGGGCACAATCATGCACAGCACTAAATGTCATCTGTAAGTTCCATGGGGGCAGAGCTTGAAGGACCATATGAAAACAAAGCAAGCATGGTCTGTAGAACAAATAAAGCAATGCACATGACATGACAAAGGTATGGATGAGATAACAACGGCTAGTTCATGCTCAGATGTAACATCTGCCAGGCACAAGTAATCAACAAAGATGCTTCACAAAAAGTTGCTGTGCCGCTAGTCATTAAATGACAACATGTCCTCGTAATCACAAAATCTGCACGTGGCGCATGGTATCCATTGACATGTCACACCATGGACAAGTAATGTATGTACCTCCACATCATGGCATGATGGCCAGTACCGTGCAGCCATACAAAGTGATGTCAATGTAAACTATGTGGTGTATAACTTGTAACATCCAAACATCTGACACCAAGCATGTATGGTGCACTTCAATGACCATTTCCCCTCTGTCCCACAGGTGACCAAGAACTGACAGCAGAGGATGACAACAACAACCCGCAGAGCCAGTCTCCACCCCTGGAACATGGGCTCTCTGAAGATGACCCTGGATTTTGAGGATGCAGTGCAAGAAGCCGGCCCATCAGGCATGCCAGGGCGCAGCAGGTCCCAGGACCCCATTGCCCCCGCCACAACATCAGCAACAAGAACTACACTGACCCCTGCTGTAACGACTTGTGCAGCCTCCACCACCACCACCACCAGTGACATGCAACACTCTCCCTGCTCCAGAGGATGACCACCCCACCCCACCAACTGATGAGGACAGGGAGAGTATGTGGATGCATAGAGTGGTGAAGGTCCGTGACAGCAGGGCAGGTGAGAGGGCAAGTGGGAGTCAAAAACAATCGGACACTGGGACTGAAACCCTGGCCAACATCACCAGAGTCCTTAGGGCCTATGAACGTGCCCACGGACAAACGGGCCAGGCTCGGGAAGATTCCTGTGAGCCCGGTCTGCTGCTGAGGTCCATAGACACCCACATGGTCAAATGGTGGACCTCTTGGGCCAGCTAGTAGCGGTTCTGAGTGACAGGCCTGTGGGCAAAAACAACACTTTCTCCTCCCCCAGTGCCTTGCAGGATGACAGTTCCCCAACCTCCCCTGCAGCCATGTACCCCACTGAGCCCGCAGCAGAGGCCCCTCCTGCCTAATGACCAGGGGCCATCCAAAGAAATCCTAGGGAGGATCCCGTGGCAAAGCACCTTCCAAACACCAGTCAAGGAGCCAGCCATGACGGCACCCCTCTTCACCTTGCCATTGACTTTGTTGACTGTCCTTATCCACACTGCCACATTGTTGGCAGGCGTTTGTTGGACTGGGTCACCACATCAATGTGGTGACTACTTTATTGTCTCATCTTCCATCACTGACAAATCATTGATTCACTATTCACCTGTTTGTAAATATTCACTTCCCTGTCACATATGCCCATTGTAAATAAACAGAACTTACACACCTTTGTATTTGTGTCTGCTCCATGTTTATCACGGGATGTACAAAGTTGACCATAATTACAATTTACCAGAAGCATAGATTGTTTGTAGGCAAAGAGAGGCTGAAGGGACCTAGGAAAACAAAACAGAACAATTTTCACTTGTCAGGAGGTGGCATCACAACTATTACACAACACTTGTCATCAAGGTACTCCTATTTGCACACAATACAATGAGCAACAGTACCGACATAGACATCCTGCAGCTGTGCATAAGTACCCTGCCCCAGAAACATTAGCAGCCAGCACAGAGCCTACAACAGGCAGCAGTCACAAAGCTATCCTAGGCCTTTTCACCAACAACATCAGCAGACAATGGCCCCGTTGTACGTTTTTGCTCACCTTCAAGGTAAGTAGAAATTGATGAGCTGTCTCTACTATCCTTGTCACTGGACATGTGTGGGTTTGCAGGCGGTGCCCTCGGCTGCTCATCAGCGTCCAGGAGCAGTGGGATCTCCTTGCGCAAGGCCATGTTGTGGAGCATGCAGCATGCAACTACAATCTGACACACCTTTTTGTTTGAGTACATCAGTGCACCTCCGGTCTTGTCCCGGCAGCGAAATCGTGATTTCAGGAGACCAAAAGTATGCTCCACCACACGACATGTACTCCCATGGGCATCATTGTAGCGGACTTAAGCCGGGGTCCTGAGATATGCAGAGTCACCTAGGTGTGAGATACACATACTGATTAGGTGATATAACTGTGGCAGAGGATAACAAGTCACACATAGAGCATGCTACTTGACTCTGTGTACTCCCCCACAATCCAAGCATGCTCTGGAAGCAGATTAGCCATCAACTGTTTACACAGGATGTACAAGTCATGGGCAGAGCCGTGAAACTTTGCACAGATGTGTGAGATGATCATATCCGCCTGGCACACCACTTGCACATTGATGTAATGGAAATGTTTCCTGTTCCTGTAGATGTGCTCATGTGCCTTTGGTGAAACCAGGCCAACATGTGTGCAGTCAATGGCACCAACAACATTAGGGATGTGCTCAAGGGCATACAAATCACCCTTCACAGCTGCCAATTCATGCCTCCTGGGGAAATGGATTTATCGGTCCTTGTAGGTAATCATAGCGGACAGGACATCACGTAGCAGCATGCTGAACATAGGTTGTGACATCCCACCTGCGGCGGACATGAACATGTACTGGAATGAACAAGTAGCAAGAAAATGCAAGGATGCCATCACCTTACACATGGGTATCAAAGCAGTCAGATATGTTCTGCAAGGCTGCAGGTGTGGTTCCAACTGAGCACATAGGTCTTGTAGGGTAAGTCAATCCAGACGGAATTTCTGTAAGACGTCCTCATCCTCCATGTCCGCCAGCACTGTGAAGGGACTATGCACATTTGGTTGCCTTCTAGGTGAAGTGAAAGGGGACACATGTAATTGCAATTCACCATGAGATGTGTCCAACATCTTACGTTTTGACTGATACAACGCCAACAATGACTGGCATCACAGTTCAGCTTACAGCACAACTTACATGTAGGGACATCTTCAGCTACACTAGTCATACACTTGCCCACTTTTCACACAGTGATTACCTCCAAAACAAAATCTTTGTATGTGAATGCCCAAATGTACATGTGTAACCAGCCCTGAGAGTAGTTCATATAACATATGTGTGAAAACACAAAACTGCTGGCTCCTACCTAGCTGCTCTACCTGCCACACCTTCTTGTATAAGTCAAACAAGACATACATCAACAACACATTGAGCACAGTCTGTGCATTCAGATTTTGAATATCAATGAGCAAAGCAAAATACACTGTGAAATATGTACATTGTGTAGCCAGACATTCATCACTGTGTGCTGCCTGGCCATATCACACATGGACATGTGCACATACTGGAGAGTCCATCACAACACTGATCTGTGTACATGCCCAGAAATATCACAAGTGACATGTGAGTGAGTACATGCCAATGTTTGCAGTCATGTGCACCAACAGGGTGTAGTCAGCAGTGGGCCAAATGGTACATTGGCATTGTGTTCACTATCTTGTGCCATAAATCAGGTGTCTACTGTACACAGGTGAGATATGCCATTGCCATTGACACAGCATGATATGTCCATAGGTATGGTTAATGTGCTCCACCATCCAAACCACGGTCGTTGGCACCAATTTTATAGCAGCCATATCGCGGTGGCGACCGCCTGGATCCTGCGGTGTGTCTCCACCAATGCACACAGCAATCGCGGTAGTGATTTACACATTGGGAAATGGTGGTTGGCCTGCTCCGCCACCCATCCACGGTCATTGGCACCAATTTGATAGCAGCCATATAGAAGTAGCGACGACCTGACCCCTGTGGTGTGTCACCACCAATGCCCACTGCAATCGTGGTAGTGATTTATACATTGGGAAATGGCGGTTGGTATGCTCTGTCAACACAATCACTGCCATGGGCACCAATATCAAGTAGCCAAATCACAGTATCGACCGCCTGGCCCCGGTAGTGTGCCAACGCCAATGCCCACTGCAATCGCGGTAGTGATCTACAGATTGGGAACTGGCGTTTTGTGTGCTCTGCCAACCAAACCACGGTCATTGGCACTAATTTGATAGCACCCATATCGCGGTAGTGACCACCTGCCCCTGTGGTGTGTCAGTGCCAATGCCCAAGCCCTTACAGCCAATGGAAACCGCAATTTTTGGAAGCCTAATTTAATTTTGAAAATTGCGGTAGGCGTGCTCTGCTACCAAGGGGCCCATTATTGGATGCAATTGAAAGATGCACGATTGCGACTGACTGGTCCCTGCGGTGTGACTCCGCCAATGTCCAAGCCCTTGCATCCAATGGGAACCGCAATCATGGTACCCTGATGGAATTGTAAAAATCGAGGTAGGCATGCTCCTCTACCGTGGGTCTGGTCATTGGATGCAATTGAAAGATGCACGATCGTGGTAGCGACCGCCTGGCCCCTGCGGTGTGTCGCCGCCAATGCCCAAGCCCTTACAGCCAATGGGAATTGCAATTGCGGTAGCCTAATGCAATTTTGAAAATCGTTACCTGGAACCATCATTGGATGCATTTGAAAAAAGCAGACCTGGAACACCATTTGCAGTAGCTTAGAACCACTGAAACTACTTCAGGGGTCTGTATATATGTGGGAGAGAGCCTCACATTTCCACTGTTTCCAGACACTGCTGCCTGACACTCTTCACCACCAACTGCTGCTGCTCCTGTCTCCTGGACCCAGACACAGCTGCCTGACACTCCTCACCCCCAACTGCTGCTGCTCCTGTCTCATGGACCCAGAGACTGCTGCCTGACACTCCTCACCACCAACTGCTGCTGCTCCTGTCTCCTGGACCCAACCACTCCTGCCTGACACTCCTCACCACCAACTACTGCTACCCCTGTCTCATGGACCCAGTGATGGTGAGGACTGAGAACGTCAAGGCCCATCCCTTCACCACAGAGGTCCTGGTGGACGAGGTGCTCACACAAAATTGTGAGAACTACACATCTGACACCAATGTGCAACTGTAGTTGTGCCCTAAAGTACGACATGGTAGATGGCATGAGCTCATGGCCATTTTGAACTTTTATTTAGGAGTTTGTATATGTGTTGTCCCCTTATGGTGACTCCACATGTGACTCTGACTACATGCTGGGAGGTACATCTTTTGCAGACACAGAGACCTAGTTATGTTCATAGGGATCTGTAAGTCTGATAACATGGAGGCACAGACAAGTTATTTGGCTGTGTGGACATCACAGGGAATATTTGACTTTGGAATAAAGCTTGTACAATGTGACTTTGCTTGCATATGATGTTTGTGTGAATGGCATTAAACTGAACCTACTTCTCTGTCTTCTCTGTATCTTGCTGCATCTACAAAGGACACAGAAAGACATGGGATGGACACCAGTGGTGAAGCATCAGGCACGACTGCTACACATGAGCACTCTGACACTGATGTGATAAGCGCCTCGGAGGGGGACAGAAATTTACTTGAGGAATCACAGCCAGAGACACCAACATCAATGTTAGAATTGGGGGTCTCTGGTTGGCACAGGTATGCACTTGTGACAAGCAGGGAACCTCTCCTCTAGTCAGGGCAAAGGACTACTCCTAGAAATAACCTCTGCCCACCCTCTAGGCGGCGTGGCGTGAGCAGACAAGGCTAATCCCCAGAGCACATATGGTTAAGCATTTGTAAGAATACACACAGTAATTTATCAACACACCACAGAGAGACACAAGGCTGATCTTATGTAAAAACGTACTTCTTTATATTTGGACTTTCAAGCAGGCTTAGCTACAGGCTTAGTAACTTTCAAACGGTTCCAGTAACTTTAAAAGCGGTTCCACAATAATACTCAAATCAAACAACACAGCGAGGGGACACACTGGCTAGTGTAACCAGGCGCTCTATAAACTCAGTATAAATAAATAAATAAATAAAATGCAGGCCTTGGTTGCAATGTTTATCTAGACTGTGCGCTTCGTAGCGCTCCTGTACGCTTGTACGGCTTCAAGAAACAATGCCCCGCTAAATCTCACACGCCTCGCGTCACGACGCGTACGGCGTGGCTGGTGTACACAAGGGGTACGAGTCGTAGCACTCCTGTGCGACCAGTACCTCGATGATGAAAAGCGGCTTTCAAAGTCACACGCGCCCCACAGACACTGCAGTCCGGAGCGCGGTGTACGTTACAGACATACCAGGGGCTTGTTTAGGCAAGAGGCGGTGCGGGTCGTAGGCTCTAGCGAGACCCGCATGGTGTACAGTTCACGGCTTTGAAGTCACAGTACCTTTGCTTGTAGTTCAGTGCGGGTGAAGGAAAGATCCGACGTCCCACGCAGCGGTGCCTTCCTCCTTCGATGCGAGCTACGGCTCGATGGCTCAGCAGCCTCTTCACCTTGAGGGCAGCGATGCATTGTGGGACAGGCTCTTGACCTCGGAATACGCTCCGATCCTGAAGAGGGGGGGAAGTGGCTTGAGGTGATGCAAGCGACGAGGCGCTTTCAGCAGGGCGTCACACGGAGGGGTGAACCCAGGCGGATCCAGTTTTTACTTTGTGAGCTACGGCTCGGGGGCCACAGGATCACGATGCTCAGACTGGATGGGTCCGTTCTTGCGTTTCGAGCTCCGGCTCGATTATGCAGCAGTCACGGTGCTCGGGCCAGGCGGGGCTGGCCTTTACTGTGCGAGTTGCGGCGCGATTGCCCAGGAGTCAAGTTGCTCGGCGGGACAGGGGTACACAGGCTCTCAGAGTGTGTGGCAAGCTTCACAGAGCACTCAGTTCTCCGTGGTTAGAGCTGCAGGGGAAGACAGCAACTTTCTTCTTCAGGGGGGTAGAGCCCACTGTCCCTGGGGCTCAGTTCAGGGGGCAGGTTCACACGCAAGCCCTTGGAGATCTGCTTCAGAGATTGCACAAGTTGAAGTAAATAAAGTCTTTCTCAGTCTTTTCTCCACTCCTTCTTGCAGCAAGGCAACCACCACGGGCCAGTTTCTCAGGCTAGAGACAGTAGTCTTCCATGCAGCTTTCCCAGGTCCTTCTCTTTGGGCAGAGTTTCTTCTTGGTACAAACAGGATCTAATGTTTAGGAGCAGGGCTCCTACTTTTATACACAGTTTCTTTTGTCTTTGCAGGCCAGGGGGCCTGAGCCTGGTTCAACCCAGTTTTGGAGCACTTTGTTGACATGAAGCTGCCTTCTTCTTTCAGGGTGCAGGGCAGAGACATCAGACGCTCCGCAGGAGGTGGAGCCTGCATTGTGGTGGCAGAGCACAGCCCTATACAGAGTCAAGGGGCACTCCTCCCACCTATCCTGGGGGTAATCCCTCTATTCACCACCTGGCAGCCAAGACTGTCTCCTGAAATTCCCCAGCCCTGTCACTTACACAAACCAGACAGCAGATACACATCCTAGCAGAGGCGGGCTGAAATAGTCAGGCAAGCAAATGCTAACTTTCTAAAAGTAGCATTTCCAAACACAGGATATTAAAATAAACTTTACTGAAAGAAGTATTATTATTCGGAGTTCAGGCATACTAAACTTGACTTTCTACCATGTTCCCTGAGCCTGCTGGGATTATAGAGTGTAATAATTCCAGCAGCCCATTCTGACCTATGAGAACAGGTAGCCTTACAATAGTGAAAAACAAAAATGGCTGTAATTCATTATTAGGACATGCCACACACATCAGGGCTTGTCCTACCTTATGCTTACAATGCACCCTGCCCTTGGGCCTACCATAGGGGTGACTAATATGAAGTTAAGGGAAGTTTTGAGGACTGGCAAGTAGGTGTACTTGCGCAGTCAGCATGACAGTACCAGACTGCATGCTGGTTCTGCAATGGCAGACCTAGACACATTTTACTAGGCCGCTTCTGCGGGTGGCACAACCAGTGCTGCAGGCCCACCAGCAGCATTTGTATTTACAAGCCCTGGCACTCCTGGTGCACTTTACTGGGGACTGACAGTAAACCAAATAAACCAATCATGGAAAGCAATCAATGTATACACTTTTAATTGGGAGCACTTGCACTGTGGCATGGATTGGCAGTGGTACAGTGCCCTGAGCAGCTAACACCAGCAAAACATCTGAGGCACATCAGCAAAAAGTGGAAGGGAGACTCACGCCAAGGTGCCAAGTCTAACAATCAACATCATCTGACACCAGCGGTGACTCCTCTATGTTGGCCAGCACAGGGAGTGGGAAATCTGCCTCCTCTTCCACCACACATCGTCAAGTGCCCGCCCTCCCAGCTACTTCCACTAGTGCTGCACATGCTTGCAACAGTAAGAAGGGAAGAGTGTCCTTCCCCCAAGCACAGCTGCCCCTGCCCTTGTCACCCCTGCTGCCCTCAGTGTTGAGTCTGTGGACCTGATGCGCCAGCTGTGTGTGGGTCAGACAACTCTCCTTAATGCCTTCCTAGACCCTGACAAGAAGTTGGCACAGATAGTTGCCTTCATGGAGGGCATTCATTCAGACATGGGTGGGCTACACATGACTTTCCAGTCTTTATCCTCCATTGTGATGGCAGGCATTCAACTCTCAGAGGCTTAGAGGCCAGCTCCAGTCCCTTCACCACCCCCCTGCCTGTGGCTACATCTGTCAAGAGTGACCACACACCACAGCCCACATGCTCAAGATACAACACACGCAGCACACAATACCAGGCCCCCAAGCGGACCAGGGCACAGACACCATCCTCCAAACAAACCAATGTCACCCCAGAGCGCAAAGTCAAAACCCTTCAGGTGACACTCAGAGGCATCAAGCCAAGAAGCAGGTCTCAGGCTCACATGACTCAAAAGCATACCCACCCACTGCACTCAACTCCAGTCCCAAAAGCGTCTCCCAAAGACAAGCAGACAGTATCCGTGCATGCTGTGAAGCTGGTGCCTGCTAAAAGTCCAAGGAAAAAGCCCTCTAAGGCAGATTCACCCACATCCTCAACTCCCAACCACACACATGCGAATCTGGGAAAGGAGGGCACAATAGGGAGTTCAACTCCTCAACAGGGGATGGAGGGGAAAAGGCAAGGCCAGACCAAGCGTACCGCCTAAACCAGCAGATCCCCAGAGGGAGGACCACCACCTGCACCTGATGCACCTATAGTGGATATTGAGTCTGTTGTGCCCGTCCCACTTACCACTCCTCCCAAGACAGTTCTAGGCTATCGAGTCCCCAAGAAGTGGAAAGGCACCCCTCCACATTCTCCCTCCCATACTGTGTCTCACGGCAGCACAAATCCACCTCCACGTGCCACCACACCACCCGGTCAAGCAGCCCTCTGGCTCCCAAAGCCACTGATGCCTCTACCTCAGCTGGTCCTCTCTCTCCTAGTTCCAGTCCTCCAACGGGCCCGACACTCAGTCACTTCCCAGTCCGACTGACAGCCAAGTCTGAGTCAAAGTCCCCCTCACACATCTGTCTCTCCCACAGCGGTGCCTGTACTGCACATTTTTATCCCCCTAGCTGTGTTGCTGACCATGGCAGTGTACGGTCTCAGCCATTCCCTGTGTAGCCTTTCATGCACACATGTGCCTAATTTGAACTGTGGACTATCCACTGGCCTTGCTGTTCATCACTGATTTCTTCCAGAGGTGGAATTCAACGTCGCAACTGACCTCCTGGTCAGTTTCGATGTAGAGTCTCTGTATACCTGCATACAGCAGGAGGAGACTCTTGAGGCAATTAGACAACTTCTAACCTCACGTGATCTGGAAAGTATTACTCCTGTAAACTTCATCATGGAGTGCGCCAGACTGGCAATGATGGAGAATTTTTTTTTAATTTGAAGATCAGATTTTTCTCCAAACCTCAGGGGCATCTATGGGGAGTATTTTTGCCCCTAGCCTCGCCAACTTGTATGTTCACTTGTTTGAACAGGACTGCGTTCTCAACCATGGCAACCCCTTCTTCCATCAGGTGGTGCTATGGAAGAGATACATAGACAATATCTTTTTGGTATGGCGAGGCATATCCTCTGAGATCAAACTATTTCACAAATGGCTTAATGAACAGAACCTATTCCTTAAATTTACTGTTGAGTTCAGCCGGGACCATCTTCCATTACTGGATATCCTTATTTTTCCAGAAGGAGGTAAACTTGAATGTGTACTGTACACCAAACCAATGGCTAGGAACTCTTTACTAGTTTTCAATAGTCACCATCCACGGGCCCTACGTGAAAACCTCCCTGTCGGCCAGTTCTTGCGGGTACGAATAAATTGCTCCTCCAAACCATTGCTTGAGAAACATGCAAAAGTCCTATCCATGCAACTACAAGAGCGACAATATCCGAAACATCTAGTCAAAAAGGCTTGGAAGCGGGCATCCAATAACAATCGGGAGGCCCTCCTGGATAAGCGGCCTGAGAAGGCTCCACTAAATAGGCTCACTTTTGTAAGCACATTTAGTGTTCTCACGAATAAAATCCAAAAAACAGTACGGAGGCACTGGAGCATCTTGAATGTAGCAGATGCTAGTGTCCCACCCCCTTTGTTCTCTTTTAAGAGAGCACCAAACCTACGCTACAGCCTGGCTCATACAAGACCAAGAGGACAAACAGTGGACAGTACCAACAGACTTTGGAACCTCCCACGAGTCCAGGGCCACTACCCTTGTGGTTCCTGCAGCGTCTGCCCCCTGACCTACTAAACAGACAAAGTGGACCTTGGAATGGGAAAACCCTGGCTACTCAAGAAGCATACGATTGGTAACTCGGAGAGAGTTATTTACTTGATAACATGTCCCTGTTCACTAAGGTACATTGGTCATACAACCCGCAAAATAAAGCTGAGGATCAGCTAACACAAAAGTACTATCTGGTGTCACAAACAGTCTACCCGCCTGACCAATCACTGAAACATACAGCTGAAGACATGAGGTGGGTGATTCTAGAACACCCCTTCATTCCATCACACATAAGCAATGTTTCAAGATTCTTATTTGTAAAAGAACAGAAATGGATCTTTAAATTGAGAAGTGATAGCAAAGGCTTGAACGATGAAATACTGTGGGCATCACTGTAGCAGAATACACCTATACGTATGCTTGAGCCCCCCCTTTCTCTCCATTGACCTCATCATAGTTGCTGTTGGTCTTTTCTGGGTTGTTTGTTTGTGTAGGATCTTCAGCTGCATTATCAAAGCTATATATTTACCTAGATGTCTCTCTGATTTGATGTGTATAGTGGAACACAGTTACGGAGGGACGTATCTCTAAGGTATACAGGGTTACATCTTTTAGTCATCTCTACATGAATAAATAACGGAGGACAACAAGCTGATGATCCTTTCCATTTCTATCTTTATATGGAATAATAGGGTCACTCTGCACTCTACATGTTGACATACTATCATGGGGCGTCCATTGTTGGCCTTTATCTATCGATTAGCCATCATTCCACGTACAATTAGCCCTGGTATCCAATCTAGGATTAAGTTGTAACCAAGAACTTACTCTGCGGTCACTCTTGGTGAACTATGCATACTAGCGGGTTATTCAGACTCAACATAAGCTACAGCTTCAAAGTCTAATTTTCATCTGTATATCGCATGCGCTATAAACTAGACACTGTTGTCCAGTATAGTGCTAATACGCGTCAGTCAACGCATCCCGCATCACGTGTTACTTAGACTCGCCCGACGCCGGGTAATTCAGCATCCTCGACACAGCACTTGCGCTGTTTGCCCTAGCAATACAGCGCGTGCGTTAAAGATTAGTAGCCCTCCATGGGCTCTAAACCATTACAAATACGCTATTCATCGCGATGCGCATGCGCTGTTTATGAACAGTTTACAGCGCATGCGCTAGAGATTAGCATTTTTACCATCACGCACCCGCATACATGGACATAAGGCAAGTCATCTCGCCACCAATTAGGCACTAATTTAGGATTAATTGACCAATCCAGTCGCGTATAAATAGCGTGAAAACGCACCCTACCGTAACCTCCACTTCCTCTCGGATGCCAGAGAGGGGTACCGACGGATAGGTAGGTCCAAGGTATTTTACTGCAAAAACTCCCATCTGAGTAGTACCGAGTCCTGTGTTTCCCCATGGAGGGGAAACCTACTTGGACAATTATCAGCCTTAATACTTTGGGATTTTGACTACGATCTCTGTGGCCCTCCTAATGATATTTTATATTTTATATTTCTAATTTAGGAGGCTTTCTGTAACATACAAATACGCGTCAGGGGTCCTTTGTCATACATCCTCCTCATTTATGGAACAGATTTTTCTGTACCATTAGCCGATTCCTGCAGCCACTCAGCCTTCCTGGTCAATTGAGAGGTGTCCATAACAAATGACTAGGTTTAAGTTTATGTAAAGATTGCTTAGCGACTAGGCTGGGCATGATAACACGACGTAATGATCATGTCCAATCTATTTTATTTTATTTTTACATAATAGAGCGGGGCCTCATATTCCCGAGCGGTTGCCGGGTGAGGTGAGGCTATTCCCCACAAAAAGCTGGGTGAGTATTTCAGTCTACAATTAACTCAAATCAAATAGATTTAACAAAACGAAAGTTATATTTACTCTTTGTTTAGCGGAGGAGATTACTCCTCCGTTGGTGTGTTTTCTGTATAGTTTCTTGATGATCACGGGGATATATACAAGCAACTATGTATATTATGTATTTGTGCAATTCCTTTTCCTTTTCTTCTTCTACAGGAAAAGATAACATATTCTTCTCCACCAGTATACATTGGGGCTCCAAGTTCCTGGTAGGATGACTTGAATGTTACTAATACACATTTACACTATTTTCACAGGTTTCCACCTTTTGCAGTAGCTTTACATCCTTTTGGTCCTGAACAAAGCCGGACAGTGTTTTCCGTTTGGCTGAAACATGTCGACCTCTCTGCATAGCGCCACTGTATAGTTATATTTTCAGACTATTAGGCGTCATTTTAACCTTGACACTTGGACAATCTTGATTAAACTTTTTCCTGTCCTAGTAGTCATTTTTAATTTTCACACTCACTTTAGCACTGCACTCTATCAGCACCATTAGAGAAACACCTTGGGTAGAGTTCATCTTTGGCATCCATCTCCGCACCATCACTTGATGGAGTGGGCGTTGCTTGGATCCATAACTCAATCCCATATGATGATGCTCCGCCAGAGGGGTGGGCTGATGGGAGGTTCTCAGCCCGGTGTTATCCTTTTGATTGCTGTATGATTCCTAGTTTTCTCTAGCCTCTAGTACAGGATACACACACACATTCTCACTTGACTGGACATCTCTTCTTTTCTTGTTGCTATAATCAAGGAGGGGTTTTGAGATGTCAGGGTCGGTAAACTAATTCCCCTAGACCCCCATTGCACTCTCTTTTTTCGGTTACTATGAATGCCCACTCCCTGTGCAGCCTCTCATGCACACATGGGCCTACTTTTACCTGTGGACTGGCAAATGGCCTTGCTGTTCATCACTGTTGCTGCCCATTCCCTGTGCATAGTAAACAGAATAGGGCAACCCAATATTCCCACGGAACTGGGTATAATCAATAACATACAAAGTGGTTCCAGAAGGAATTATTTCAAATTATTTATCAACTGATAACGAAGTCCTGAAATGGACGTAATTCAATAAATCACCGGAGATTGTATTCAAACGAACAATGAATTTTTTATCATTACATAAGATATACACAGTCATATATCCTATTGATCAGCATAGGTCAAAGTCCATCTGACAGTTCATGTGCTCGACCAAGTTTGGTCCCTTAACTACTCTATCTCCTCAGTAGCAGTGTCTCCCTGCTCTTTGTCCGATCATGCCATCATTTCCTTTACCCTCCATCTTAGTTTACCATCCAGGACTCCGCGGGATAAGAACGTCTGGGCCAGGAACTGGAACCGGGTCGATTTCACCTCGTTATCATCTGCTCTCCTAGCTACTGTGCCAGACTTAGATGGACTACCTTCGTCAGCACAAGTCACTGAGATTAATACCTGGCTTACGGAAGGCTGCGACCCAGCGGCGCCCCTACGCCGGATCTCAATCAAAAGACCCAAGGAGGCGAATAGATGGTTTGATGCCAACCTTAAAGACAAAAAATCGTCCCTTCGGCACGCTGAGAGACTCTGGAGAAGGGAATATTGTCCCCTTCTGAAAAGTCGTTATTTAACACTACGGCAGGACTATAAGAAACTGATTGTTGAAACTAAATCCACTTACTTTTCTTCAAAAATCTTAGCAGCTGAGAACAAACCACGAGAAATGTTCTCGATAGTTAAGGAGTTAGCCTTCTCAGATAGGAGTACATCTAAACCCCTTCCTACTCAGACCCTCTGCGATTCATTAAATTCTTATTTCATTGATAAAGTGCTCAACATTAAAAATAACATTCCCCCTCCATCTGCTTCTTATGTTGACCCTTGCCCACCAGCCCTGCCGCTTAGCCTTACATCAATTCCTCCTATCACGGAAACCGGGTTCCGGGAAATTTTGCTGAGAGTTAAGTCGGGCTCACCAGCTGACATCTGCCCGGCTCGTATTTTGCAGCAAATTTTTTCGGTCTGCGTACAGCCCCCGATCACTTTCCTAAATAGCTCCCTTTCTCAGGGTATTGTGACTCCGGCCCTTAAAGTGGCAACTATTGTGCCCATTCTGAAAAAACCAGGGGCCGACCCTGCTATTTCTTCTAATTACCGGCCAATCTCCTTGCTCCCATTTTTGGGCAAGGTACTTGAGCGGCATGTTGCCTCGGTGCTTAGCACCCATGTTGAGGCCACGGGTGGCTTGGCGTCCTGCCAGGCTGGTTTCCGCCCCAAACACTCGACTGAGTCTGTGGTGGTGTCGGTCCTAAACACCCTCAGGGAGGGTCGGGACCAAAACAAACATCAAGCCCTGGTGCTCCTCGACCTCTCCGCCGCTTTCGATACAGTGGATCATTCCATCTTGCTTTCACGTATCGGAGCGGCGGGAATCGGGGGGTCAGCACTAGTGTGGCTCTCGTCCTTCCTGCGGGACCGTACACAGGCCGTCCGGCTGGGAGAGTTCAGGGCAGACCCTTTGAAGATCACTTGTGGTGTTCCCCAAGGTTCCTCTCTTTCTCCCTTATTGTTTAATCTTTACATCTACCCTTTGATTTTTGCACTACAACAGCTGGAGGTCGCGGTGTATAATTATGCGGATGACCTCCAGCTGGTCTTTGACCTGTCTTCCTCCTCTCACGCTATTTCCAATTTTCAGTCTATTATGATTTTTATCAGGGACTGGATGAGCCACAACCATCTGAAGCTCAATCCGGATAAAACCGAGTTGGTGCTTACTGGTGGCTCCTCCAGTCCCTGGAACTCTTCTTTTTGGCCCCTCACTCTTGGTACCCCTCCCATTCCTTCTTCTACGGTAAAAACATTGGGTATAAAAATTAATCACCAGCTCACCCTTCACTCACAGGTTGCTGCTGTTGTCTCCTCTTGTTTTCTTATGCTCCGAACTATCCGTATTGTTTCCCGCTTCTTTTCCCCGTTGGCACTTAAACTCATTATGTCTGCCCTGGTTATCTCCCGCCTAGACTATGCCAATGCCCTTTACAACGGCATTCCGGCATACAGCCTCCGCAGACTCCAGCTGGTGCAGAACCAAGCTGCCCGGCTGGTGTATGGCCTTCCCCGGTTCCATCATTCTACACCTCTCTTGAAGGAACTACACTGGCTGCCTGTCCGGCAACGCTCACTTTTTAAGATGGGGTGCATGGTTTTTCAGGCGAGACAGGGAAAGGCCCCGGCCTTCATTTCATCCCTTCTAACCAACTACGTTCCCGCCAGACAACTTCGTTCGTCGGATCGGTCCTTACTTCAAGTCCCTCGTTTCACTAGGAAAAAATGGGGAGGTTCGAATTTCTCCTTCCTAGCACCGGTATTCTGGAACTCCTTGCCGGACCACCTCCGAAGTTCTAAACAATATTCTGCCTTTCGCAAGGGCCTGAAAACCTTTTTGTTTGCTCAGGCCTTCCCACTCTAAATGGTCCATTATTAGGTGATTGCAAGCCGTCAAAAGCGCCAAGAAACCGCAATGGTGTACGATGCGCTATATAAGCTTTTTAAATTCAAATTCAAATTCACTGCTCCTTTAAGTTCTTCGTATAAGCAGTGATGATAGACACTATTGCACGTTATATGGACAGTATATACAATATCAACCATATATACATAATTTACCAACTATATACATTTATACAATACATAGTCTGATGATATTTGCAAAATAGTGTCAATTTGTCGACGTTTCGGTCTCACGTCTCACAATTTAAACGAGACCATCCTCAGGACAACAGTTGCACCATGAAACTACAGAAAAATAATATATTGAATAATCAGTAATCTCCTTATTGTGTGTTCGGTACCATCTACCCACACCCGGTATGGTGCTAAAAAAGTGGAAAGGGACTATCTACAGTGTCTATAAACATATTTACATATCTACAACTAAATTACAATCACTCATGCTCTTATCCAAAAGGTCGGGATCCGTGCAATTAGCTACTATCTTTACCCAGTGAACACATCTAAAGGAATATACAATTCCTCATTCTTCAAACATACTCACAATGGATGATTCACAGTAGTCCTGTCCTACACAGAAATAAACCGAAAAGCCTGTTACGTTTGGGCCAGTCACTTGTATCCTACTGGAGAAAAAATAGAACACCCATGCTCAAACAGACCCTTCTGCTTACCTCCTAGCACTTGTATATAGAGAGAGACAGATCCTCACTGTTAATTGTAATCTTCTGGCATATTAATGCCCAACCGGGATCTAAGTATCATCAAAGAAATAACAAGTATCCCTTAATAACTATTTACAAACATACTTTAAAACTAACACACACAGGTCTGAACTCAAATGGCCCCTGTTCGCCTCTCGCACAGCCAGCAACACTTACTTGTTAGGGAGTGAAACACCTCACAACATCACCGCTCGCTGTAAAAGACGAGTGCCGAATGGCGTCTTCCTGAAACTCTATGGCTATTCCCATCGCGATCACCTTGGTATTGCGTGAAGCGTGGCGGCCATTTTAAATGTCTTACAAGCAATTGCCTGACTCGCTACTGAAAGCATAGTGTGGGTCAGGCATACCCGGGAGAGGTCACTCCTGATTAGTTTAACATCGAAACCCGGGCTACTCATCTACTACCTTCAACATAAATCAACAAAACAAATAAAAACCACTATATATTTACAATTGCAATTAGATGTTATTGGTCGGAGTAGTCATGCCGAACTGTATCTAGAACTTAGTCAATCACAGCAGAAACTCAATAACACAACCAAGGTGTTGGTCAGAATCTACCTCAAGGTAGCTAATGCCTGCCATTCCACAAAACAATTCAGCCCTCTTTCCACAGTTTTAGCTGACCATATCCATCTGTTCTCTTTTTGGGTAAGTAGACGATCCACATCACATCTTCTTTTTGTATTTCTAACCACTTACAGGACAAACCACTTCATATCATGAGGAGAATGTTGTTTTTCTAGGTAGTGCTCGACTAGTGGTGCTGTTTCAACCTTACAACGTATCCTAGACTGATGTTGCATGATACGCTTTTTGATTTCTTGGGTAGTTTTGCCTATATAACAAAGCGAGCACGGACATTCAATACAGTAAATGACATTTCTAGTCAGACAGTTAGTATGCTGTTTAAATGTCCAATTCTTCCCATTAATACAATAATTTTTGATGGTAAGAGTAGTCGCGCAAGCACCACATGAACCACAAGGGTAATGGCCCACCACTGGTGGCCTTCCCCACATACTCTGGATTGAATTGGTAACAGGTTCTTTATAAGCCTTTACCAAATAGTCCCTCAAGTTGCGTGCTCTTTTAAAAGCAAACCGAGGGATTTGGAGTTGTGATTCAATTTTATGTATCAAGTGCCAGTTTTTTGTCACTATTTTCTTGATTAGGTTGGATTCAGTCCCACATGTGGTAACACATGTAATCACATTATCAGTCTCACAAGTTGTCTTTTTTGGTTCTAGTAGGGCTTGCCTGTCATAATACCAGGCACGTTTCATAGAGACGTAACTGTACCAGAAGGGAGGATTACTTCAGAGAAGCAAAAATCCTGCAAACAAAACTTTCACTGAGGAATTACCCGTACCGTTTGGTTAAACGCTCTATAAAACGTGCCTGGTATTATGGCAGGCAAGCCCTACTAGAACCAAAAAAGACAACTTGTGAGACTGATAATGTGATTACATGTGTTACCACATTTGGGACTGATCCAACCTAATCAAGAAAATAGTGACAAAAAACTGGCACTTGATACATAAAATTGAACCACAACTCCAAATCCCTCGGTTTGCTTTTAAAAGAGCACGCAACTTGAGGGACTATTTGGTAAAGGCTTATAAAGAACCTGTTCCCAATTCAACCCAGAGTATGTGGGGAAGGCCACCAGTGGTGGGCCATTACCCTTGTGGTTCATGTGGTGCTTGCGCGACTACTCTTACCATCATAAATTGTTGTATTAATGGGAAGAATTGGACATTAAAACAGCATACTAACTGTCTGACTAGAAATGTCATTTACTGTATTGAATGTCCGTGCTCGCTTTGTTATATAGACAAAACTACCCAAGAAATCAAAAAGCGTATCATGCAACACCAGTCTAGGATACGTTGTAAGGTTGAAACAGCACCACTAGTCGAGCACTACCTAGAAAAACAACATTCTCCTCATGATATGAAGTGGTTTGTCCTGGAAGTGGTTAGAAATACAAAAAGAAGATGTGATGTGGATCGTCTACTTACCCAAAAAGAGAACAGATGGATATGGTCAGCTAAAACTGCGGAAAGAGGGCTGAATTGTTTTGTGGAATGGCAGGCATTAGCGACCTTGAGGTAGATTCTGACCAACACCTTGGTTGTGTTATTGAGTTTCTGCTGTGATTGACTAAGTTCTAGATACAGTTCGGTATGACTACTCCGACCAATAACATCTAATTGCAATTGTAAATATGTAGTGGTTTTTATTTGTTTTGTTGATTTATGTTGAAGGTAGTAGATGAGTAGCCCGGGTTTCGATGTTAAACTAATCAGGAGTGACCTCTCCCGGGTATGCCTGACCCACACTATGCTTTCAGTAGCGAGTCAGGCAATTGCTTGTAAGACATTTAAAATGGCCGCCACGCTTCACGCAATACCACGTGATCGCGATGGGAATAGCCATAGAGTTTCAGGAAGACGCCATTCGGCACTCGTCTTTTACAGCGAGCGGTGATGTTGTGAGGTGTTTCACTCCCTAACAAGTAAGTGTTGCTGGCTGTGCGAGAGGCGAACAGGGGCCATTTGAGTTCAGACCTGTGTGTGTTAGTTTTAAAGTATGTTATTAAGGGATACTCATTATTTCTTTGATGATACTTAGATCCCGGTTGGGCATTAATATGCCAGAAGATTACAATTAACAGTGAGGATCTGCCTCTCCCTATATACAAGAGCTAGGAGGTAAGCAGAAGGGTCTGTTTGAGCATGGGTGCTCTATTTTTTTCCAGTAGGATACAAGTGACTGGCCCTAACGTAACAGGCTTTTCGGTTTATTTCTGTGTAGGACAGGACTACTGTGAATCATCCATTGTGAGTATGTTTGAAGAATGAGGAATTGTATATTCCTTTAGATGTGTTCACTGGGTAAAGATAGTAGCTAATTGCACGGATCCCGACCTTTTGGATAAGAATATGAGTGATTGTAATTTAGTTGTAGATATGTAAATATGTTTATAGACACTGTAGATAGTCCCTTTCCACTTTTTTAGCACCATACCGGGTGTGGGTAGATGGTACCGAACACACAATAAGGAGATTACTGATTATTCAATATATTATTTTTCTGTAGTTTCATGGTGCAACTGTTGTCCTGAGGATGGTCTCATTTAAATTGTGAGACGTGAGACCGAAACGTCGACGAATTGATACTATTTTGCAAATATCATCAGACTATGTATTGAATAAATGTATATAGTTGGTAAATTATGTATATAGCGTTGATATTGTATATACTGTCCATATAACGTGCATTAGTGTCTATCATCACTGCTTATACGAAGAACTTAAAGGAGCAGTCTTATTATTTATGTTGCCAATCATGAACTGTCATATGGACTTTGACCTATGCTGATCAATAGGATATATGACTGTGTATATCTTATGTAATGATAAAAAATTCATTGTTCATTTGAATACAATCTCCGGTGATTTATTGAATTACGTCCATTTCAGGACTTCGTTATCAGTTGATAAATAATTTGAAATAATTCCTTCTGGAACCTCTTTGTATGTTATTCATTCCCTGTGCAGGTTCTCATGTGCTTACTATGCACTGTGGAGTGGCCACTGGCTTTGCTGTTGGTTACTATGGATGCCCATTCCCTGTGCAAGTTCTCATGCACACATATGCACACTTTGCACTTTGTACTGGCCACTTGCCTTGCTGTTTATCACTTAAGATGCCCACTCTCTGTGCAGCCTCTCATGCACACATGTGCCTACTTTTACCGTTGGACTGGCAAATTGCCTTGCTGTTCATCACTGTTGCTGCCCATTCCCTGTGCAGGTTCTCATGTACTTACTTCGAACTGTGGACTGGCCACTGGCCTTGCTGTTCGTCACTGTTGCTGCCAATTCCCTGAGCAGGTTCTCATCTACCTACTTTGAACTGTGGACTGGCACTGGCCTTGCTGTTCATCACTGTTGCTGCCCATTCCCTGAGCAGGTTCTCATGTACCTAATTTGAACTGTGGACTGGCCACTGGCCTTGCTGTTCATCACTGTTGCTGCCCATTCCCTGTGCGGGATCTCATGTACCTTCTTTAAATTGTGCACTGGCCACTGGCCTTGTAGTTCATCACGGTTTCTGCCCATTCTGTGAGCAGGTTCTCATGTACCTACTTTCAACTGTGGACTGGCCACTGGCCTTGCTGTTCATCACTGTTGCTGCCCATTCTCTGTGCAGGTTCGCATGTGCCTACTTTTCACTGTGGACTGGCCACTGGCCTTGCTGTTGGTATTATGGATGCCCATTGACTGTGCAGTTTCTCAAGCACACATGTGCCTACTTTGCACTTGCTACTGGCCGCCACTTGCCTTGCTGTTTATCACTTAGGATGCCCACTCCCTGTGCAGCCTCTCATGCACATATGTGTCTACTTTACCTGTGGACTAGCCCCTGGCCTTCCTGTTCATCACTGTTGCTGCCCATTCCCTGTGCAGATTCACATGTGCCTACTTTGCACTGTGGACTGGCATATGGCCTTGCTGTTCATCACTGTTGCTGCCCATTCTCTGTGCAGGTTTGCATGTGCCTACTTTACACTGTGGACTGGCCACTGGCCTTGCTGTCGGTTACTATGGATGCCCTTTCCTGTGTAGTTTCTCGAGCACACATGTGCCTACTTTGCACTTTGTACTGGCCACTGGCCTTGCTGTTGGTTACTATGGATGCCAATTCCCTGTGCAGTTTCTCATGCACATGTGCCTACTTTGCACTTTGTACTGGCCACTGGCTTGCTGTTTATCACTTAGGATGCCTACTCCCTGTGCAGCCTCTCATGCACACATGTGCCTACTTTTACCTGTCTACTGGCCAATGGCCTTGCTGTTCATCACTGTTGATGCCCATTCACTGTGCACGTTCCCATGTACATACTTTGCACTTTGTACTGGCCAATGGCCTTGCTCCTGTCTCCTTTTGATGCCTATCTGTGTCATATGTAATAAAGGCAGTTACTCCTGTTGTCTGCTTTGTCAATGTCCTTGCTAAATACATAGTTTGCTGTATGGGTATGGTTTAATGTGACACATGCTCTGTATGCCACTTTAACATTGCCAATGACTTGTTTCACTTTTTCAGAGTTTCACAGAGGTGACAGGCAATTCAGTTGTTCTTGACTCTGAGGCTTGGGGGTGTACGGATGGTTGTTTGAGATGACCTACTCTCATCCTAATCATTCTATGGTCAAGTATGCAAAATTGTACACATGTCATGTTTGGATGCACTGCCAGCACAGAGGGGGATTCTATCCACAGTATTGCAGGCAGGCAAGGTCCATCATATCTGTGTGATTCTCCTTGATGTGTGGACAGCAGTGTTGGTGTATGGTCCTCTTGTGATGGCCTGTCTTTCTAGTCACACGGGTACATTTGAATGTGTGCACTTGAGTGGTGATGAAGTGTGCAGTGTGAAGGGGTGACTTGGTCAGTGGTGTTGATCTGTGTGTGCCCCTGTAATGGCTACTGCACACGTGTCACCCAGGAGCTGAGTTTGGTTTGTCAGCCCTGTGCTTGTGAAGGTATGCATATGTGGTAGTTGTAGGTTGTGCACTGTTCAGTGTGTTGGTGTGTCCTTGCACTCCTGGGGGCACCTGCTTGTTGTTGCTGCCAGTTGTGAGTATGAAAAGTGCGTGACAGCCAAGTCTGTGTTGTGTTTGGTTGATCAGCCATGTGTATTGTTATTGTTTGTGCTCACTGTGAAGACCTGCTCAGCCACACTGACATTGTGGGTGAGTTGTTTCATGTATTGCTGTCACTTGAGCCCTTTCTGGATCCAGTATGATATGTGGGATGTGGAGTTGGTCCATCCCCTAGCTTTGCTTCTGATGCCTTCCCATTGTGAGTGACTCCTCCATGTATTTGTGTATGGTACACTCCTGACCTGTCCACTACTGATTTACACACCACTTCACTCTCATGTCACTTATCCCCTTGGGTTGGCAGTGAGTGTGCCTCCCCGCCACTTCATTTGTTACACTATGCTTTGTGGTGCTGATCTGTGCACAGGACCGAAGTGCCACTCATGACAGTTTCCCAATTAGTAATGCGTGATTTTGTTTTACTGTTTTGCAGTCCTGCAAACAAAGGTCCTGTGCACACGTCAGGTAAATTAATTCAAAACCATTTATATCAACAATTATTTCGTGTTTAAGCAAAAACTGAAGACAAGAAAGATCAAAGGAACACCCTTCGTACTGCACCTGCAGTTTTCCTGTGTAGACGGTTGTACCCGCTCGTCGTTCACTGCTCCTGATATATGGGAGCTTCGCCAAATCTATTCACGCCACTACTGGCAGCTCTCCTGCATCAATTACCCATTTCAAACCGGATTGGAATTATTACCGTTTCCCGATCCCGTTTATTTTTACCATTTTCAGCCTGAAGAGTCACGGGTGACTATCCGTTTGATGAAACACGTGTCGGCTGGTTTCTTCTTGGTGTTTCCTCTTGAAGGAGGACCATAATACATAAAACAGAAAAATCAGCTACTGTTTGCCTACCTCGTCTTCCGTTTTTGCTTAAACACAAAATAATTGTTAATAATTGTTGATATGCGTGGTTTTGAATTAATTTACCTGACGTGTGCACAGGACCTTTGTTTGCATTCTACAGGGTGGGCCCTCACCCACTCTATTTCAAGGGTTTTGGGTTCCCCCTGACCTAGTAGCACCATTTTCATTTTGTACCTATTCCCAATTTTCCCGCTATCTGTAAAGTGCGCCATTCTTCCTGTATACTGAAAACCCTACGCAGAAACCTCATTGATTTGCAGTCCTGACTGCTCATGTGCAGTGTAAATGTTTGGGCAGCACCGTCCTCTGGTCATGTTGTTTGCACCTGGGTGTCCCTGAGTTGAGCATCTGTGGGTGTTGGGTTAGTTATATATGTGTTTGCTGTGGTACTGCTACCCATCCTGATTGTGATGTTGTCTGTGTGCTGTGCTGATTTGTGTTGTGTGAGTGCATGTTGTGACACTGAGATGTGTGTGCTACTGATTTTGTTGTTGTGCACACACTTCTTGTTCTGCATGCAGTGCTGTGAGTGTATGTTGCCTTGTACTTGCCTGGTGTGCATCTCCTAATGCCCAGCTGTGTTTGCTATGTGATGGATTGGCATGTGCATCTGTTGTGTTTTTGTTGTGGGTGTATGCAGTGTTTGGCCTGTGCTGTTCTATTTGCATGATATTGTGTGTTAGTTGTTAGTGCATTGTGATATATTCAGATGTGTGTTGCAGGTGTAGTGTGCATTACTTGTGTGTGTGTGTGTAACATGCAGCATGGTGGATTATTATTCCTGGGCTTGCTTTGAATGCACATTGGTGGTTTGTCCACCTATTTTTGACCTGTCACTTGTCAGGAGTGTGCATGTGCATGCATGTGTTACACTATGACACCATGTTGACTTGATGGGTGGTGTGGTAAGTCTGTCTGTTTTAACGTATTGCCCCATTGATCCCAGTGTCCATGATTGTTTTGAGATGCTGCATTTTTTGTTTGTGTTCGGATATGGTGACTGTTCATTGGTCCTGAGTGACAATATTATGTGCTCCTGTTCTGTATGGTTTATGAACAGGGGGGTTGAACCCATATGCAGTCACTGGGACCTGGGTTAGATAGATACTAAGAGGAAGGGGTCCCAGTGTATCAAGGAAGTAGATACATACAATTTAAATAGAATTAATCAACAACAAATATTTTGATCCACACAGTTTAATTCACAGTGGGATACAGTATATCTAATATACATCATGTGGAAAACAATCAACTGTATTTAACGTCATACAGTGCCCCGAAAAGGGAGAAGGAACGTGATAGTGAGGAGATCGTGAGGTGGTGGGATTAAGTGACAGTAAAATCAATCTTTAAATCACTTATTCATGCTATCAACGAAGTAGCAACAACTTGCATACCGCATAGTGATATTATTTCAAAGAAGGCATACGACACAAGGTACAGTGTATATACAAAATGTTGGCGTGAGGTTGCCACAATTAAAACAAACAGTCGACGTTTCGACCCTCTTGTGGTGGCAGGATCGTTTAACCTTGCTGTGGGGTCTTCATCAGGACCATGGGGGGAGGGTTGGGGCAAAGGACCTAATGGGGGTATAATGAATTTCAAATTAGAGGGTAGTAAATAAACCTCAAAATTATCACATAGGTGGAGACAATCATGTTTCATGGAGGTCGTTAAGGTAAGTTCATATCATTGATTGGACGCTGCAACATTGTGCGAGTCCAAAACTTGACACAAGGTAAATTCAATTAATGCCCAGAGTTCGAAAGTGGGCTTATGTGAAAGCCTGGGGAAACAGGGACTAGTACGCTAGACTGGCCATACACTTACTGACGGCGGTACCCAAGGAGAGGAGATGGTAATCGATTAATAAGGCGTGTTGAGGGGGGGTATGTCCGTGAAAAGCTCAGAGTTAATGCGCGGCCATACATTTACTGGAGGTGATCAAAAACGAGAACTAGGGATGACTGCTAGAGGCGCTAGCGTGTACCAATTGCGCTGGGAAATAGAAATAATAAAATTATTAAAGATATAAAAATATATAAATATATAAAATGGGCCATTGGTGGGTTAACTCTGGCTGGCGAGTCGGGGACATTGAGAATTATCTTACCAAAAGTCCGCGTCCTGCTGGTCTCGGGTTTTAATAGTCAGATGGTGAAAATCTGGTGGAATGGAGCTGCATCTGCGAGAATGAGCAGGCAATAATGTAATTTAGGGACTGTCAAATTTACAAAATTACATGTTGCCCAGGACCTGGTCAGCGAAAAAGGGGGGGGGGCGGCGGCTTACCGACTGCTAGCGTCATGTTGAATCTCATGGATCGGTAGTTTCAGACTTCATGGGGTTTCGAGATGAGTCTGATAGGGCAAGAAAAAAAGGGGGTATTTAGTTTGAGGGTCATTTGTTGGAAGATTCATGGCGGGGAAGGGCCATCGAGCACAGAATTACTTACTCGATATAAATGACTTGAAAGGCTCCGTGTGCGAGTTGCGGTGCAAATGCCGCGCTTCCTCATTTGGGAAGGGAGTCATGGTGATGAGTCACGTGGTGGCCCAGGATGGCATAGAACTAAAGGAAAGACTAGATCGTCAGGCACGATCGTTGGGACTAGAGAGAGTTGGGAAAAGTTCCTATATGCTGAAAATAATGATGTTCCCAAAACAGTCAAAAAGCATATATAAATATTACAGATATCATGATAACATAAAGTTGGAGCTAAATTTAAAAACACATTGTTAGAAAGGAAGAACAGTGTACATGTAATTAGAGCGTACCTCTCAACCATGAGGGTAAAGGCTCAACAGTGTGTGAATATGTAAAATTGCCTGTATAACAATAATGTAGCCACATGGGGACATGGTGAAACGTACCGTGATTATAGTTCACAAAATTATTAAAGCGTACCTCTCAAACATGAGGGTAAAAGCTCGGCAGTTTGTAAGATAGCAGATATTCCATCTTAAACAATGATGATGTCATTGGTATAGCCACAGTAGGAATGGAAACATGGTGGGGAGTAGGGTATCAAAGCTAGCTATTGGGGAACTGCCACATCAGATTTATTAGAGTAGTGTGGCCAATTGGGAAAATGAACTATCAGATTCATTGAGGCCGGTTTCAATAGAATTGAAAAAGTACATCCATTTTAGTTCTCGTATGTTGAGAATATCAGAAATGTTGCCACCACGTGGTCCCAGTGTTACTCTTTCAATGACCAACCATCGCAAGCTCTCTGGTGAGTGGGTATTCAACTTGAAATGTTCTACAAGTGGTGCGCCTTCAACCTCACAGCGAATCCGGCTCATATGTTGTAGTATCCGGGCTTTAATTTTTTGCTGAGTCTGCCCAATGTAGATCTTATGGCATGGGCACACAATGGCGTAGATGACGTTACTGGAATTGCAGTTACTGAAGGATTTGAGTTTCACAGTAAGATTGAGGTATGCAAAATCCTTCGTCTGTATGGTTGAGTCACAGGCCTTGCAGTGGCCACATTTGGAATGACCAATGACTGGTGGTAGGTTCCATAGGGTGTTAATCATGGGTTGACATTCAGGGGATAAGAAAGAATTAACAACGTGGTCCCTAATGCATTTAGCTTTCTTAAATGCGTGAAGCGGTGTCAGGGGTTGTTTGATGTCATCAGAAACCAAATGGCAGTGTTTGTTGATGATTTTTTTGATACTGTTGCTTTTGGTGTTAAAAGTGGTTACACATACAATGCGACTCTGCTCCTGGTCAGTTCTGTTTTTTGGCACTAGTAGTTCCTCACGGGGATAGAACCAAGCCCGTTTACGTGCCTTTTTGATCAAACGTCTTGGATAACCGCGACTCAGCAAGCGATTGGATAGGTCCTGAGATTCAGAGAAATAATCGTCTTTGGTGGAACAATTGCGACGTATCCTAAGGAATTGCCCAAAGGGCAGGTTATCACGAAGGGCACGGGCGTGATGACTATTATAGGCCAATAAGGAATTTCTCTCAGCCGGTTTGCGAAATAATTTGGTGAGGAGTCTTCCAGATTCATGGTAAATGGTAACATCCAAAAAGTCAATAGAGTTACTGTCTGATTTGATTGTGAATTTGACCTGTTGAGATTGTTGGTTGAGCCAAGTGAAAAAATTGTTCAGTTGGTCTTGGCTACCATTCCAGATCAGGAGGATATCATCAATATACCTCATCCAGAGGCCTACTTGGTCTCTCAATGGGTTAAGTTGACTGAAAACGGTATCCTCTTCGAATGCTGCCATATAAAGAATGGCTACGTCAGGAGCAAATGGAGTTCCCATTGCCTTTCCACTATTTGGCTGGCCATATGTGGGCTTGTTGTACTTCTGTGTATGTTGTTTGTGAGGTTTGTGTTTGGCTATTTTTCGTTTGTGCCAGCATTGGTTCAGGCATCCCTGAGTGTCTGTTTGATGTTTGTGGATGCACCCCAGAGAGTGTGATTGTTTGTAAGTGTCCTGACAGGACATTATTTGCAACATTCTGTGTGTTTGACACTGGTGTTGAGTGGTGCAGGTGTGAGGTGGATGGAGGAGGGGTATGTGTGAAGGATCCAACTTGTGTTTGACAGTAATGGAGTGTGACAATGAGCCATGTGTGTTGTGCTGATGACATACATATGTCAAGTAAGTTGAGACAGATGTGTGGCTGATCACTGTTTGACTTCAGGCACTTCCTATCATCCCAGTGCCCATGCATGTCTTGTCTTGCTATCTCCCTGAGTTGTTGCACAGTGGTCACTGTGGTTTAATTGCACTCACTGTGCCAGATGTGTCTGATTTGATGGCCTAAGGGTGTTGTGATATGTTCCTTCTCTTGCATGTGATGTACACATGCTTGTGGCTTGCTCCATGGCTTTCCAGCACAGTCCACCTCCTTTTTGGCTATCCCATTTATTGTTCTCCATTGTTGCTAACATCTGGTATGTATATGTGTCAGTGTGTCAGTGTGGGTGTGTCTGGGTGACTTGACACGCAGTGTGTACAATTAAGTGGTTGTTCATATTCAGAGTGAGTGTTAATTTTGTGATTGGACTCACTTTGCTTGAAATGAGTGGAGGGTAGGTGTGGGGAGGAGAGATGCCCTGTCCCTGAGCTTCTGTGCAGGGTGTTCCTCTTCACCCCGCCTTCTGAGACAGGTTCCCTGGTTCTTTGGTGTGTAGTGCAGGGTCTGGGTACACCTCGCTGGTTAATTGTGCAAGGGGGCACAGGAGGGGCACACAGCATGTCCCCTAATGGGTATGGAGGGCCTAGTGTATGTAGGGTGAAGGTGTGGCCCTATGATCTCTGTGGACTGCCCATGCATGGCACAGGCCCTGCCTACTACATTCCTTTCAGGTCTTCCCGCATCTTCACTGCTGCGGTGACGTGACCAGGAGATTACAGTGATTTCACGGTTGATGGGTGACCTGGATGCTGAAGGGTGATTTAATGACAGGTAGGACATGTGTGGGTATACTGGGGGAATATGTTCCTGTCCTCACCAGAGTGTCTAATGTGGACAGGAGCCGTATGTCAGCACAGGAGTTGTGTGTTGTGTTTGTGTGCGGAGTTGTATGATTGCTTACCTGCGGCGTTGTCCACAACGGTGTATTACTTGCTGGTAGTGGATCAGGTACAGCAATGGAAAGGCGTGTAAAGCTGGATCCATTGTGGTCCGGACTGGGTGGAGGGAACCGGGAATCTTGTTTCGCGCTCTGCTTTTGTGCTTCTGTCGTCTCCTGTTGGGTGGTTTCTCCCCTGCTGTGAGACGGCTGTTTCGGGCATCCTGATTTGTATGGCGGTCGGAACACCATTCCGGACGCCGGTGGGTGTCTATTGGCACCCACTGCCGCGTTGGCAGGCGCATTTTTATGACGGTTCACGCCGCACTGCGGTGAATGGGAAATGGGCTATGTTTGCCCATTGTAATATGGCGGATGTTAGAATTGGGATCTCTGGTTGGCTAAGGCTTGCACCAAAGCCAGGCAGAGACCAGTACTCTAGTCAGAGCTTGGGAGTTACATGCCAAAGATAACCCCTGCTCACCCCCTTGGAAGCTTGGAACGAGCAGTCAGGCTTATCCCGGAGGCCATGTGTAAAGCATTTGTGCACGCACACAACAACAACATCCATGGCACACTATAAAAGGAACTCCACACAAGGTGATATAAAAAATAGCCTTTGTATTCCCATAACACATTCGAATGGTAATCACACAATATACACTGGGGCAACTGGCACTGGGCAACATTTACAAGGGATTATCCACACAAGACAGGGCCACATGGACCACGGTCAGAACCATCACAAAGCGAACTTAGTAAAAGTAAAACAGATCATAAATATACAACTAGTAACCACTGTACTATACTTAGCATCAGCCTGTAACATAAACTACGTTATGCACAGTCACATCAGGCGTGAATTACATTCTGCGTCAACCTCACTAGCATAAACACATTATGCAATCATCTCTCAAGTCTAATCACATTAGACCCTAACCTCTTAAGTATAACTCACATTAGGGGTGTAAATCACAGAGTGAAACATAATCTCACTAGCATAAACCATGATATGGAGAACAACCTCATAATCATAAACCATATTTAGAGGTATCAAACAGGGTGCGTAAAACATACTAAATGCATTACATTTCCTAGCACCACATCACATTAGCACATAAATCACATTAGGTCCTGACGCCCTATAAATCTAACAGTCCCCCTGGCCAACTGGCCATCCAATAAGGGGGGCTCAAATGCCCTATGTCCACAAAGTCAGGGCTGCTGTCTAGGCAGCGAAAGTCAACGGTGCGTCACTGCGTGAACCTAAACGTTGCAGCTGTCCACTACTTGCTGGGCAGCTGAGAATGGGTGGGGCAAAGGAGTGTGTCTCACTCCTAACTTCACAAGACCCCAAAGAAACTGTGCGCCTAAACGGTGCAGCTGCCCAATACTTGCTGGGCAGCTCTAAGAGTTAAAATGTGGCATGGGCTCTCATTGGCCCTTGAAATAAATGTGCCCAACGTTGGAGCCACGGGGCTCTGTACACAGTATGCAGAGCGTTGGAGCCATCAGGCTCTGAAAATAACTCTGCTCCCATGGAGTGCACTGGCTCCGTAAATAATCATGCCCCTCACTAGGGCCACGCGGACTCTAAAACAAAAGATGCCCTCTCGTTGCAGCTGACCCCTGCCAAAGTGGGGCAGCTGGAGTATAATGCCCACTCTGGGGCAGTATGGGGCCACGGGACCTCAGGACCCGCTCGGGGCCCTTGAAACAAATATGGCCATCGGTGGAGCAGCCCACAACGGCGGGTCCGCTCATACAACCAATAAGAACTGTGCCATGTTTGAGCGGACTGGTGCTCAAAAACGAAACATGCCCACTGTTGGAGCCACTCGGGGCTCTTGAACCAAATGTGCCCCCTTTTATCGTTGGAGCGGCCCACTGTCAGGCGGGGCCACTCAATGTCTACCCCCGACTGACCAGGTGCCTCGTGAGCACCAAGAACAAGGAAGGCAGCCCGCCCTCCACTCACCAGCTCTGGGGGCAGGACTCCTCCATTTGCACTTCACCCGGTCCCCCTTCTGGGACCGGGACTTCATGGTGGTGCCCGGCGAAACTCTGCACACATGTGGGGCTCTCCCTCTGGATTTGGGAACACCGCTGATCAGCCACGCTACCACGGGCTGCCTCCCGCTGGCCGGTCACCTCCGCTTACTCTTCCTGGTGCTGGGGCTCCCCACGGGTCACTGGAGCCCCTCTCACCACGCTGCACTCTTCAGGGCCACTCGGGGAGGCGGGGGAGGCTCCCGTCCTCCTCCCCACATACCGTCCGGCTAATCCTTTGCTTCATGGCCGCACTTCTGCTTCCATTCACAGGCCCCGCCCACAACCAGGCGGGCGGCGGATGGCGGCGGCTTCCTCGGACTAAATAAAGGTGGAAGCAGGGTGGGTACCCGCGTTGACGATCCATTAAACGGGGTGGGCAAATGCGGGGTGGGCACCCGCCATGAAAAGAAAGTCTGCAGCAGCACAATAGCGGTGTAGGCACACGCGGAACACAGCCAAATGCTGGGTGGGCACTCACCGCCATCATCCTCATGGGGGAATCCCTATGCTCGGGATTCCCCCTTAAAGGGGCTGCAGCTCAGCGCTGCGCAGCCCCAGCTCCTCTTCCTGGGGAAATTAAATGAAAAAGCATAGCGCTCCCAGGGCTCTGGAAGCACAAGAAGAGTGAGTCCTCTGGCATCAAGAAAAGCAAAGAGGGTCCCAAACAAAAGATCTTCAAAGATGCAAAGGGCAATGCAGGACCCAGGGAGGCAAGTCCTCATGGTATCCCGCCTGGACCCCAGCAGCAGCACGCCCTGGCAGGACAGCACTCCAGAAGACTGAACATTTTCATGGGGTCACAGTCTCTCCTTATACCACAAAATCCTTTGTCTAAAAGGTGCACAGTCTGGGGGAACCAGATACAACTGGTTCATGGGAGCTCCTGAGCACTTTGTTTTGATCAGCTCCTCTCTTCTATTTACAGGGCAGGCCAGGGACATCAGACGCACCACAGGAGGTGGAGCCAGCATTGTGGAGGGAAGGCGCAGCCCTATTCAGGTCCCAGGTGCAACTCCTCCCTCCCATCTACATGCAGATCTCCCTATTCACCACCGGGCAGACCCATCCTGGCTCCTGGAGCCAACCACACCAGCCAGCCCCTGTCACTCAAAAGCCAGACATGCAATTCACATCAGGCAGGCAGACACACTGCACACAGAAATGTCAACTTCTAAAAGTGGCACTTCTTCACTAGTCAAAATAAATCTGCGCACACCATTGCACAGCATTTATTCTCACAAATTCACACATACTAAACTCGCACCTGCACACCTCTCATACCAGGAACTACCAGGGACACACATCTCCCCCATGAATTCCTATGGGAGGGCAGGCCAGTCTCACCACACATACACAGAGAGCGCATTCACTTTACACTGGGCCGCAGTGCTAAAGTGCGCAGAGGCCTAAAATCACCAACACCAGGTTAAGAGAAAAAGGGTAGGAGAACGCAAAAAGTTTCAGGGTGAACCTGCCAAAAGGGCCAAGTCCAACAGGGGACGTGAGGACCACTGCTCGTGTGCGGGAAATGACATTTTCCACCACCTCCAGCGAAGTGGAGGTTTCTCCGCCTGCCATCATAATGAGCCCCTTATTTCCTTAAATTATTTTCTATTTTTATAAATTGAATTGAGATTTTTATTTTGTTGTGTTTTTGCCTTTTTTAACCGTTTTGGTGCTTCCAAATGCTTTGCAGATTTTTTTAAGTTAACCCTGTCTAATCTGTTCCATAGCTTTCAGAGGTTGAGCTCATGTTTAAATTACTGAAATCTTTACTGTTTCAGAACTAGAATAGCAACATTATTATTTGTTAATGGAGAAAGAGAGAGAGAGGGGGGGGAGAGAGAGGGAGAGAGAGAATGCCATATAATGTAACTACACTCACATATATTGATGCCCCCTTTCAGAACAATGGATTCAACCCAGATCTCTTGATTGGGGGGTGAACGTATGTGTATTCAGCATTCCTTCCATCATTTGTTTGCGTAGCACTTTTCACCCTAAGTGGGTTGGGTATGCCCAGACAGGGGTCCCTTGCGCACTGTGCCACAGGATTCAAGCTAGCCTGGCTGATGAAGGGTAATACACAGACACCGGTCCCAGTATGCTCATTTCCAGTCCAGGGAGACCCTGGCTTGGCAGTTCAGTCTGAACTGTTCCCATGAGGCACAGTGTCAAGACTGATTTGCACATGGTGGGTCTAAACTGGGGTGGCATGGTGAGCAAAAGAACGATGGATTTAACCCAGATCTCTTGACTGGGTGAATGTATGATTTATTCAGCATTCCGTCCATCATTTGTTTGTGTAGCACTTTCACCCTAAGCGGGTTGGGTATTCCCGGACATGGGTCCCTTACTCATTGTGCCGCTGGATTCAAGATAGCCTGGCTGATGAAGGGTAATACCCAGAAACCGGTCCAAGGATGCTTGTTTCCAGTCCAGGGAGGTCCTGGCTTGGCAGTTCAGTCTGGATTGTACCCATAAAATCAGGGTCAAGACTGATTTGCATATGGCTGGGTCTAAACTGGGGTGGCCTGATGAGCAAAAGAACAATGGATTGCGCCCAGATCTCTTGACTGGGGGTGAATGTATGATTTATTCAGCATTCGGTCCATCATTTGTTTGCATATCACCCCTTTCATGATGAGACACATTTTTCATACATTTTGTGCATTTATGGCTTGATAGCACCTGCCACTGTACTAATGTTTTCCATGGCATAAAAGTGGTCTTTTTGAGCATTTTGAGGCTGTCTATGGCACAATGTTGCCCACCCTTGATGTTGCTCTGGCCCTGACATAAGAGTGGCAATTATTGGCAAATTCTATTCAAACATGGTGTAATGGTGCCCAAAACTGGTAATGTGGTAGTTCCTACCACATTGGCATGATGCTGCCAACCAGGCAGGTCTTAGCATAATGGTGCTACTTTTTGGCATATTTCTGGGCATCCATGGGAGAATGTCTTAGAGGATATTAAGTATTGTCTGCAGTGATGTGTTTCAAAGAAGTAGAAATTAAGATAGAAGTATTAGGTGCCGGTAATTTGCTGACATGCAGTTAGAGGAAAAGGCATACCGTATTGCAACTAAGAGTGCACAGTATTCAGACAGAAAAAACATGCAGAGGATGGAAAGTAAGGAAATGCTCATTCCATAGAAAGAAGGGAGAGGTGCACAATTGATAGCTTTAAACCAAGATGAATCTTTTATGCAGGGTTTTTGGAATATAGTGAGAGAAGGCTTTTTGAGATAGCATTCAATCAGAGGAAGTAAAACCTGTAGAAATACATTACCTGTTGGTGAGATAGTGTATTGTATTGTATGATTTAAATAGTACTTTCGGCCTGATTACAATGGGGGTGAACCAGCCACCAACAGGCTGTCAGTGGTTGGTTCACCGCCATCGTAAGGCCATTCATCGCCTGCCAGATTGTTATGGCAGGTGTTGTGCTGGTGGGTGGAAAGCCAGAACCATGACAGGTCCGACAGAGGAAATTGTTACAATTGCATGTTGGACCTGCCTGCATCCTCAGTATGGTGGCAGTGCCTAACAAGCACTGCCCGGCAGATGTGGAGGCTGGATCCCCACCAGCCTTTCCATGGTGGTTCACCCGCCATGGAAAGGCTGGTGGGGATTGACTTTGGAGGCCTGTTGCAGGCCCCCCGTGGGCAGGGGCTGTTTAGATTTGCACTTGGAGGTGCCCCTTACATTTCCGTGTGGTGCCTGCCACGTAGTGCAGGGAAATGTAAATAGTGCATTTTTAACATTGCTGTGGGTGCTGCAGCTAGCAGCACCCTCCACAACGTTAAAGACAGCAGATGCGACCTCCATGGTTGCAGTCACAGTGTAATACCCCCCTGTGGGACCGCCGCCTTGTATGCGGGTAGTCCCACTCCCCGACACGATGGCGGACGGACTGAAGTCATTACCCCTTAGTTCCCTATGTGGGAAGTGCTTTCAGTTTGTGTGTGAGGATCATCAAGATGCAGTTATCATGTAATGGGACACAGCTCACCTTGATATGATGGATGTGGAACTGTGGGAGATAGGTGTGCATTTTTATAGTTTGTGGTATGCTGGCTACACCCATCAGCTCTGCAGGTCCATGATTGTATTAGTACTTTTTCTTTATGTTCTGAATACCATCTCTTTAGCTGCAGTTTCAATAGATCATATATGTGACCTAATTGATCTGGGAGAGGTAACAAATATCAGCCCGGATAGACTGGCATAATGCCTTACAGTTCTCCTTTATCTGTCTGCCATTATGAGACATCACTAAAGGAGATGTCCCAAGATGCATTATGCTATAAACATCATCTGGTATGGGGCTATTTGTTACCTGTAGGATAGACTGTCTTAAAGCCCTCCAGTGACATGTAATATGTGGAAAAGATCTGTAGCATTGAGGGATAATCACTTAGAGCCCAGTGGATGGGCTTTAACCAGGGGTGATGGTTCAAAATAGGCCAGTACCAATAGTCCTCACCCTATGGCTGTTTATGGGGCTTGTACCAAGGTTTTGTTATCCCTTAGATTCCAGCAGCAGATTTCTTATACTATGTATATATTGCACGTATTATGGAATTTATTCAGTGCTTGGTACCCCATATGTGCTGCTGAGACATCTATTCACATGGATTGCGTGATACATTGTGCAGGACTGTGGTTGAAAGTTTTTGTCTTGGCTTTGAGCATATGTAAAATAAAAATCCATGTATATGAGGACCTCACGGTGCAACTATTGTGTTATGGAAATCAGCTCTTGGCATTTTGATGGATGAGGAAGTTTGAGAGAAAGGCACACTTGTTATGGTGCAATGCAGGCAGCTCTGAATATTTCTACATGTCCATGTTGATAATTTTGTATTTATGTCCTTTATCTTATTTCACATGCTGACTGTGGAAAGAGGCAATCTACTCTGTGGCAGTATTTATGTTGGGAGATAACAGGTGTGGAGAAGGAGTGAGTGGGTGTCAGAGATCTGTCAGGTATAATCTGTCACAGTTCTCCTTAATATGTTTATGAAAAACAAAGTAAGAGGATTTGCCAACATGCACTGCATTATAATCATCCTTTTTGACATTATAGGATATTAATGCACAGAGTGTGTGACTATTCGGGACATGTATTTCAGAGCCCTCTGGTGACCAGCAAAGTGGGGCAGATTGCTTTAGCCTTTGCAGACCTACCTGGCTGAGTCATCAGTTAAGTGGGTTGTTATAGCATGTATGCCTGCCTTTTAGTTGTCGTTAAGGATCCACATGACCATAATACATTATATGCCTGCCCTGTTGAAGATCAGGAATTAGGTAATAAACTGGTATATAATGTCATATGGTGATATGAATGAAATCAGATTGGGATCAGGAAGACCATCAGAAAAACTAATGCTCATGTCCTCCAATTTGTGGTGGTTAGAGGTAGGTGCTAGATCAGACATTATTTCTTGTCTGTGATGTGTGTGGACGTTATGGTTAGAGTATTTCATATCATTAGTCACAGTGCTGCATGGCAGCAAGCACCTCCGATATCTGGTGGAGTGGCATATCTAATGGTTGGAATGGCATAGTTATTTATAGTAGAGAAAACATGCGTAGTAGTTCCTTAGACCTCAGTACCAGCTACCCTTGTAGTGGTAAGTGGCTGCTTTCCTAGTGGTCTGGGGTATAGAGTGAATGTTTCTGGCCTTGGGTTTTTTACAGGCCCAAACGGGCAGCAACATAAAACTGTCACCCTTTTCAAGGACACCTGGGGTGAGCACCCGAAAGTATTAGTAGAAGAGAAATCCCTTGTTGGTTGATGACCTCAATCTAATGGAAGCCCAAATCCCAACAATCAGGTGACCCTGATCCAGTGGCAGTCCTAATCCTAACAATTGACTGACTTAGATCCAGTAGGAGTCTCAAAAAGCAGGTGACCTAGAGCCAATGGGAACCCCAGCCCTAACAGTAAGGAGACCTGACTCTAGTGGAAGCCTTAGGAGTTATAGACTAAGTAGGCTACAAATAGGCCCAATTTCAACCAAATAAACATGTTTATAAAGATGAGGCCAGTTGTTAGGAAACACCATGCGCCTTAGAAGGGACAGGAAGTGAAACGAGGGAATTTGGTCTATATCTATAGCAAAAAGCTCAAAAATGAATTTTAATATAAACTTGTTTGATTTTTGGGCAGAAATAAACTCAAAATTTGGTAACACAAAAGCCATAGGCAGCGCTAAGAAATACAGCTAATTTCTGTTGTACTTGGTTTGTCATGACTGGGCAGGCAAAGTTTGTAGATTTTTTTCTTTGCAGCAGGACACAATCCTAAAGGGCCTGTGCATGGCAGAATTGTTCCATTGCTGTCAGAAGCGCATGCACGTACTTACTGAAAATGATAAAAGTGTTGTAAAAGGACATTTGTAGACTTATATTATTTCAGTGCAATAATGGAACTCTGATTTGGGAAATATAGATAATGCTTCCAATAATGAAAACCCCAAGTTTGATAGCAAAATATTACAATTTTATTGAAATGCTGATATTTGGAGGCAAATATATATGTTTCAAATATATATTTGTATATGGTATTATTGCAAGGATTCTGCACAAACACAGAACTATGTGTAGGATAATGGGACCTTAGTACATAGTCATCCTACCACCTTAGTACCCATTAGCCCAGGATTGACTAATTATCGTCTCACTTGTTCTCCTACTCACTCACAGAGAAACAAATGATTAGACACCCCAGAACACAACACTCCAGACTCTCTCCACACCCTTTCATTTGCACTCTTGTACTTGTCCACAATAAGATCTGACAGAGACACGAACAAGTTTAAAATATTTATTTTAACTAAAGTGCTCTAATATGCAGTATATGTGCCACAATAAGCAAGAAAATAAATGCATAACACAAATATGGTAGGCATAGCAATTAGTCCATAAATCACGAAAGGAGCTGTCATTATGAAAAGACAGTATAGCCTAACCTCCATCCCCTTGTATAGAAGCAGAGTGATTATATGTCAGAAGATCCCTGGGCGTTATCTGCAGACCCCATACCTCAGTCTTTAGATGGTAGATCTACATCATTGGGGCTGTCTTGCTCTTCTCCCTTGAAAGGTCACTCTCCAAGTGTGTGCTACCTACTTGTGTGTTCCAATAAGACCAAAGTAAATTTTCCCACACAACAGCTGCATCAGTATGTTTTGTCTAGGTGCTAGGGCCTAACCAGAACAGAATAACAAGTGGCATTGTTGTGCTACCTTGCTCACAATGTTCCAACTAAATCCCAGGAACCTGCAGAATGTGAACACAGCAGTAGATTCTCATGTGAAAATGGCAAAAGAAGCATTTGCAAAATTACCTTGTGTAGTAACGTGCGCAAAGCAACGGACAGTCTTCAGCATGTTCATGCTAAGTTAGAGAAGATGACAATATCCCCATGGGCCATGTGACAGTATTTGAGTGCCCAATCGCTAATGCTACCAGTTATTTCTTAGCTTACATCACTGGTGTAATCCAGGGATTTCCAACACAAGTCCAGTACAGCCTGATCCATACTACATTTTCAGTATAACAAGTATGTGAATACGGAATCTCCGTTTAAATTCATTTGTTTGTTATGTGCATTGTAGAAAAGGTAAATACCCACAACCTCATGTTTTTGTGGGTGTTTGCTGCAATCAAAATGGCCACCCGTCTACACACAGGCTAGGGACATCCATGTTTCCAAACCCTAACCCCTACACTTACGATCTGAGTGCACATAGTGTTGTGTGCACCTACACTTAGATGAAATGCTCAAAGCAATTTTATCAATTGAGTCTTTAGAGGTTAGCTGATTTTCATTCCCGACCGAGATGCCATTTGCCTTTCCCGTTTTCTAGTTTGCTCGAGTTATAGGGATCACAAATATAACGTAATCCTTGTAAAATGTGCAACTTGCAATAATGCATATAGTAAGTTAGGCATACTCTTCCTCGATAATTGAACATTTTCTTTAAAATAATTTCCACAGGTGGCTGCACATTTATGTATTCCTTTGCTTTATCAAGCTTTGGTTTCAGAGCTCCATGACAGGTTATGTTGTTGAGTGATCTCTATTCATCTATTAATGAAGGCATATTGGCTCAGCATTATGAGCAGGAAGATCAACAGCGGTGGCCGAGGAGATAATGTGTGTAACTGTAAAAAGCTCGATATCATGACACATATATTTAAGCCATCTTTGTAAACAAAGTACTTCTTTCTTTGAGTGATAAGTAACAACCCACGATGTGCCGTTCTGAGGATACCATGGGAGCTGCCATTTCAGAAAGATGCTAGATGAAATACAGCCCTCCTTAATGACCCTAGCGGAGTGAGTGAAAGCAACATTAGGCTGCGGGTTGACAGTGACTGAATGCCTTTGGCCACTTTGCTTTGGCATGCAGCTCCTTGAGTGCCAGGCGCTATCGTGATAATGTAGATGCAAAGAGGCATAGTACCCCAGTGCATGCGCTAAGATGGACTTTTAGGAACTTAACTATCAGCGCATTTCCCTTTAGACACAGAACGGATATAAGCCTTTTATACATCAGGCCTTAATTCTAATTTTTTTGGCACGGCCTTATATAACTTCATCTGCCGAAGAGAAATGAGAGAACCGATTAGACATAGCAGGGTCCCATTAAAAATAAAAAATAAATGCTATCCACTGTGATTGTATCTTGGCACTGCCTCACAAAGATGAGCTACATTTTAGTCCAGTCCACTTGCAAACGGTTGTTTCACCTATTCCTCCTCGGTGTGAACAATTCAAGGTGGAAGCACTCTGGCATGAATGTCCTGAAGCGGCAGGGAAAGAAGGTGGGCGGTCCTGTGCCCACAGCCTTTTATCACCTCATTGGCATGCAGCTGGCCCTAGCACGGTACCAAGCTGTTCATGTAGATCCTGCTGAATAGAACCTAGTCAAATGACAGAGACCCTACAAAAATGCACCTTGCTATAAATCCGTATAAAGCCATCCGAGTGGGTAACTTCTCCTCAGAAAGACAATGGTTCTGTGAGACAAGTGGGAAATGCTTGAACAGCCCCCTTTCATTATCTTTAGTTCCCACAAATGAAAGACAGGATGACGTGTAACAACCCACTGCCTCAGTGTACATCCAAATATGCTGATTCTTTGCCTGCAAACTCTCTCTTTCCTCTTCAATTAATTGTTCCACCAATGGGGGTAAAGCTACAAAGCTATTCACTGACATAGAGAACCTAAAAACCTTCCTAGGTGTGTGACTTCACTTCTAATAAGGTAGGCTACCTGTGATTGAGTTGGTGCTGTAATGAATTTCAAATAGATAAATGGTGGAATCCTGACTGATCACTCCTCCCCCTATGCATTAACAGGTATGTCCCATGTGCTGTGAGCCTTTCTGAAAAATGTTTTGCATAAATATTTTAATTGAAAAATTATAAAATATTTGCATATCAAAACATATTAGATGTACATTTCAGGTTTATTGGTAAACTCTCAAATAAATGTTTACGTTATTTTCCTGATTTTTCCTAGTATTGTATTATTTGCTCCTGCCATTGGCCACGTGTGGTAATTGAGTTCACCAAGGTTTAGCTGGAGAATATTTGAGCCTGCTTTGTGACTATTAAAACTATGGTAGATTTAGAAGTGTATTTGGTAAAGATAACTTGGGTGTGGTTTTGTTCAAGAACTCCACTAATTTTGTACTAATTAGTGTCCATTTTTCATCACTCCATCTTGACCCTCTCACATTTACTACAAACCCACATGCAGAAAAGCTAGATGAGATGGATGTGAAGATCTGCAGATGAATATGCGTGATTTGCAGTTTGTAGTATGTGATCTAGCAATACTCCAAAAAACTGTTTATAATTTGCACTGAAAGAATCTAGATTCAGTGATTACTCAACTCTGGCATAAACATAATCCAACATAAACTTTCCTGCTCATTCCCTTGTCGCAATATTACACTGACTTCTTGAAAATGTGCCTAACATCAGATTAGCTCTCCATTCCAATCGCCTAACATTCAGCCCTCACCAAACATCTCTCCTTCAAGCATGCTAACATTAATAACATTCACACCCAGCACACTGTCCCTTTTCACTACTAAATCCCAATGCAAACAGCAACTTCATCTGCATGCTACACACTAATGAAACGGTGATTGTGCCTACATAGCCAATCTCATTCTCAACCATAGGCTGGACCATCTTGTTTCCGGTCCAGGGAGCACCTGGCTTGGCAGGTTGGTCTGGACTATTCCAATGAGGCACAGGGTCAAGACTGATTTGCATATGGTTGGGTCTAAACTAGGGTAGCATGGTGAGCAAAAGAACAATGGATTTAATCCAGATGTATTGACTGAGGGTGAATGTTTGATTTGCTCTGCATTCCGTCCATCATCTGTGTGTCTTTTGGACCATCTATGCATCACGCAAAGTTAGCTAAATGTACATTCTCAATCTATCATGGACTCACTGATAACTAAGGGCAACACTATTTTGCAAAAGAAATGTAAATTTAACACGAGCGTGGATAATCATAATTCAATAAAATGTAATTGACTGCTGGCACCCAAACCATATTTATTGCTAGCTACTTGCTGCAATGCAATATCACCTACCCACATATCATATACCACCCCATGCCGAAAGTTCAAGTAGAATTCTGAATATTTTGCTGTAAATCAACTAGCTGCCCTGGAAAACATCTACCTTGGTGACTTAGTCAATGACAAATGTAAACTCAAACACATTGCGCTGCAGCTTCTGTGGGGCTATTCTAGACTGCCCACCATCCCATTGAAGCTCCCTGAGTTCTAACTTCTTGAAAAAACTGTTTGGTATTTGACAAGGGGTATACAAATCTTGGCAGCACCATCATTTTGAATGAAAACAGCGTGACCCATTAAGGACAGTGGGAGTTACCTCCAATGTGTTATATCGCTGCGCAGCCTGTCTAGTGGAGGAATTAGATTGTCTTCTAGGAGCGCATTACCTGCCTTTGAAATTATTATGGCAAGGTAGTTGAACTTGTCTTTTATTACCAGGGACCTAGAAAATTATGGCAGGTCTGGGGTCTTCCCGGCCAGGAAATAGAGGAGGGATTTGTTCCAATGTATCTTGTATTCCGAATAGCTCCCAAACAATTGGAATCTATGGATTATTCACCCGATTGAGGACTTTGGGTTGGTAGCATACAACAGCATGTCATCAGCATATAATGATATTTTCTCCTCCCATTTATTTTCTACCCCGATTCCTTGGATTAGCGGGTCCATTCCGACCCAGGACTCCAGGGGCTCGAGCGCCAGAGCAAACAGTATTGGACAGAACGGGCATCCCCGCCTCGTGCCTTTATGTAGTTGGATCTTTTTTTATATTACCCCGTTCACCCTAACCCTGGCTTGTGGGTCCGAGTATAGGAGTCTCACCCAGGTACAGTATCCGGGCCTGAATCTGAATCTTTCCATTACTGTGAACAAATACATCCAATAAATGTTAAGACCCGCCATACAATCATCTAGTGACAGTAGTACTGCATCCTCCATCAGGTTCATCTTGGTAATATGCATCTCCCTGTACAGTCGCTGCAGTCTAGTATTTCTGTGTGGCATAAACCCAGATAGGTCGGGGTTGATTGTGGATATAATGACTGTGCTAAGACTATTTGCCAGTGCCTTCGCCAACCGTTTTGCTTCTACATTAAAGTAGGGATATGGGGCGGTATGATCCGCAGTCCACAGGCGGCTTTCCCTGTTTTGGTATCACCACAATAGTGGCTAGTCTTAGATCTTCTGGTAATTTACCTTGCTCTAGTGCCTCCTTATACATATTTAACGAATCTATGACAGAATATCGAGAATGCAAATATCGACAGACAAAATATCGGCGCTGGAATTTCGAAGGCAAGTATATCGACACCCTTTCTACAACATGGTAAGTACAAAAATATCGAAAATAAAATATCGATGTTAAAAATATCGTAATTGAAAATATCGTTTTTTTTTCAAGTTAAAAAAAAATGTTTTAATTAAATAAATAATACTTATATATAATTTAAACGTATTTAAACATTTATTATAATGTTTAAGATGAATAAATAATACATATTTAATATTAAACATGTAATTAAAATTAAACATACAATATATAATATATACTTAATTAAGATATATATATTTATTAAATTATTTAAAAATATTAACAAATACTATAAATTAAAAATACATCAACACTAATAAAATATTAACATAAATAATAATAAATAATTATATTTAATAAATAACAACAATTAAATATACTTTCAATATTTTATTAATTAAATGCAACATTATGTAACATATTAAATACATAAATAAATATAAATAATATTGGATAGCGTAAGGGTAAAAATTATTATTCAAACTCCAAAGTGTGCAACAGTAGGGAAAGCGTTGTATAGCAGGTGGGTAAAAATTACTATTCCCACTCCAGTAACTGCAATAGTAGGGAAAGCGTTGGATAGCGTAGGGGGAAAAATTACTATTCCCACTCCAGAGATTGCAACAGTAGGGAAAGCGTTGGATAGAGGGTGGGTAAAAATTACTATTCGCCCTCCAGTGAGTGCAACAATAGGGAAAGCGTTGGATAGCGTACGGGTAAAAATTACTATTCCAACTCCAGAGGGTGCAACAGTAGGGAAATCTTTGGATAGCATAGGGGTAAAATTACTATTTCAACTCCAAAGAGTGCAACAGTAGGGAAGCAGTTAGATAGTGTAAGGTGAAAAATTACTATTCCCACTCCAGAGAGTGCAACAATTGGGAAAGCGTTGGATAGTGGGTGGGTAAAAATTACTATTCCCACTCCAGTGAGTGCAACAGTAGGGAAAGCGTTGGATAGCGGGTGGGTAAAAATTACTATTCCCACTCCAGAGAGCACAACAGTAGGGAAAGCGTTGGATAGCGTACGGGTAAAAATTACTATTCCAACTCCAGAGGGTGCAACAGTAGGGAAAGAGTTGAATAGCGTAGGGGTAAAATTACTATTCCAACTCCAAAGAGTGGAACAGTAGGGAAAGAGTTGGATAGTGTAGGGGGAAAAATTACTATTCCCACTCCAGAGAGTGCAACAGTAGGGAAAGCGTTGGATAGCGGGTGGGTAAAAATTACTATTCCAACTCCAAAGAGTGCAACAGTAGTGAAAGCGTGCGATAGCGTAGGGATAAAATTACTATTCCAACTCCAAAGAGTGGAACAGTAGGGAAAGAGTTGGATAGCGTAGGGGGAAAAATTACTATTCCCACTCCAGAGAGTGCAACAGTAGGGAAAGCGTTGGATAGCGGGTGGGTAAAAATTACTATTCCCACTCCAGTGAGTGCAACAATAGGGAAAGCGTTGGATAGCGTACGGGTAAAAATTACTATTCCAACTCCAGAGGGTGCAACAGTAGGGAAATCTTTGGATAGCATAGGGGTAAAATTACTATTTCAACTCCAAAGAGTGCAACAGTAGGGAAGCAGTTAGATAGTGTAAGGTGAAAAATTACTATTCCCACTCCAGAGAGTGCAACAATTGGGAAAGCGTTGGATAGTGGGTGGGTAAAAATTACTATTCCCACTCCAGTGAGTGCAACAGTAGGGAAAGCGTTGGATAGCGGGTGGGTAAAAATTACTATTCCCACTCCAGAGAGCACAACAGTAGGGAAAGCGTTGGATAGGGTACGGGTAAAAATTACTATTCCAACTCCAGAGGGTGCAACAGTAGGGAAAGAGTTGAATAGCGTAGGGGTAAAATTACTATTCCAACTCCAAAGAGTGGAACAGTAGGGAAAGAGTTGGATAGTGTAGGGGGAAAAATTACTATTCCCACTCCAGAGAGTGCAACAGTAGGGAAAGCGTTGGATAGCGGGTGGGTAAAAATTACTATTCCAACTCCAAAGAGTGCAACAGTAGTGAAAGCGTACGATAGCGTAGGGATAAAATTACTATTCCAACTCCAAAGAGTGGAACAGTAGGGAAAGAGTTGGATAGCGTAGGGGGAAAAATTACTATTCCCACTCCAGAGAGTGCAACAGTAGGGAAAGCGTTGGATAGCGGGTGGGTAACAATTACTATTCCAACTCCAAAGAGTGCAACAGTAGTGAAAGTGTACGATAGCGTAGGGATAAAATTACTATTCCAACTCCAAAGAGTGGAACAGTAGGGAAAGAGTTGGATAGCGTAGGGGGAAAAATTACTATTCCCACTCCAAAGAGTGCAACAGTAGGGAAAACTTTGGATAGCGGGTGGGTAAAAATTACTATTCCCACTCCAGTGGGTGCAACAGTAGGGAAAGCATTGGATAGCGTAGGGGTAAAATTACTATTCCAACTCCAAAGAGTGCAACAGTAAGGAAAGAGTTGGATAGCATAGGGGAAAAAATTACTATTGCCACTCCAGAGAGTGCAACAGTATGGAAAGCGTTGGATAGCGGGTGGGTAAAAATTACTATTCCCATTCCAAAGAGTGCAACAGTAGGGAAGGCGTTGGATAGCGGGTGGGTAAAAATTACTATTCCCACTCCAGTGAGTGCAAAAGTAGGGAAAACGTTGGATAGCAAGTGGGTAAAAATTACTATTCCCACTCCAGTGGGTGCAACTGTAGGGAAAGCGTTGGATAGCGGGTGGGTAAAAATTACTATTCCCACTCCAGTGAGTGCAACAGTAGGGAAAGCGTTTGATAGCGTACAGGTAAAAATTACTATTCCAACTCCAATGAATGCAACAGTAGGGAAAGAGTTGGATAGCGTAGGGGGAAAAATTACTATTCCCACTCCTTAGAGTGCAACAGTAGGGAAAGCGTTGAATAGCGGGTGGGTAAAAATTACTATTCCCACTCCAGAGAGTGCAACAGTAGGGAAAGCGTTGGATAGCGGGTGGGTAAAAATTACTATTTCCACACCAGTGAGTGCAACAGTAGGGAAAGCGTTGGACAGCATAGGGGTAAAATTAGTATTCCAACTCCAAAGAGTGCAACAGTAGGGAAACATTTGGATAGGGTAGGGGGAAAAATTACTATTTACACTCCAGAGAGTGCAACAGTAGGGAAAACGTTGGAAAGCGGGTGGGTAAAAATTACTATTCCCACTCCCGAGGGTGCAACACCATGGAAAGCGTTTAATAGCGTAGAATTTTATTTTAACATACTTATAAATTATTCTTATATTTGAAAAATGTATAAATAATTTTTTAAATACACCAACATCAATAAAATACAATTACTAATTAATAAAACCAATGAAATTTAAAAAAATTAACTGACAATAAATTAACAACAAACACCATTAAATAATAATAATTAAATATTACTCACCAAATAATGAAAATAATAAAAATAACTATTTATCATAAAAATAAAACAAATGTAAATTTAATTTACAAATAAAATTTAAGAAACAATATACAATATATAAAAAAATTGTAAAAAAGTTTACCTATTAATTAATGATTTTTTTCTAGGTATTAAAAAATAATTACGATTTAAAAATAATAATTCCCAATTAAATAAATATATTATGTTTAAAAATTATTATTTGCCATTTAATAATTAATTAATACAATAATTATCAGTACAACATTTGTTTAAATAATTAAATATTTACAATTAAATTACTTCCCACCCAATACCCCTATAAAACAACAACACGCTCCAATACTAAAACATCACATTGAATAAAAATTAACAATAATTACCAATTAAATAATTAATTTATCAATTAAAATAATTAATTTCCAATTAATAAATAATTACAAAATACATTATACATCAAATAAATTAATTATTTACAATTAAATTACTTCCCACCCTATTCCCCTATTAACCCACAACCCACTCTGGTACTAAAACATAACATTTAATAAAAATTAACATTAATTACAAATTAATAAATTATTTTATCAATTACAATAATTAATTGCCAATTAATGAATAATTATTAATTTATTTTTACATACAATTAATTAATTAATTACAATAAAATCACTTCCCACCATATTCCCCTATAAACCCACAACCCGCTCTGATACTAAAATATTACACTTAATAAAAATTAACATTAATTACCAATTATATAATTAATTTATCAATTAATATAATTAAGTGCCAATTAATAATTACATTGAAAATTATTTACACATAAATAAATCATTAATTATTTACAATTAAATTACTTCCCACCCTATTCCCCTATAAACCCACAACCCGCTCCGGTACTAAAACATAACATTTAATAAAAATTCACATTAAATACCAATTAAATAATTAATTTATCAATTAAAATAATGAATTGCCAATTAATAATAAAAATAAAAATTAATTACACGTAAAAATATCATTAATTATTTACAATTAAATTACTTCCCACCCTGTTCCCCTATAAACCCACAACCCCCTCCGGTACTAAAACATATAATTTACTCAAAAATTAATTTATTAATATATAAAAAAAATACACATATAATATACATTAATTTAAATACTTAACAAATACATATAACACATACATAATAAAAAACATAAAAATAATACTAATATCGATATTAGTGACATCGAAATTAGTTACATCGATATTAGTGACATCGAAATTAGTTACATCGATATATATGCTATTGATATCACTAACTTCGATATTACTTACATCAATATAAATAAATTCGATATTACTTACCTTAGGATCGATATTCTGTCCAACAATATTCTTGACATCGATATTCATGACCTTCGAAATTTCAAACACGATATTTTGGTAGGTCGATATTTACAACTCGATATTTTGACTGTGTACCATATTTAACATGTGTGGGACGACTTTCAAAGCCACTCCTTTATAAAATGTTACTGTTATAACATTGGGTCCCACCGCTTTACCCAACTGCATATTTCTAATGGCCCTTTCTATATCTTCTGTCGTGAATTCTCTATCCATCTCCTCCCTATCTTCCCTAGATAAACTTGGAAGATGAAGGTCCTGAAGTAACTTCGCTCAGTCCCCCGTTGACCTAATGGAGGTTAACCTATACAGATCCTCATAGTGGTTTGTAAGGTCGAGGCAATTTCAGCTCCTGATTTTGTAATCCCCATTTACAGGTTCTGTACCTCTAGCACCCAATTTCTCTCTTTGTCTCTTTTTTCCAACAGGTTAGTAGCTTAGTAGCCTTATCTCCTATCTCGCAGAGTCATCTCTGGGTTGACCTGGCCTGTGTTTTTGCCACTTCGTCGACCATGTCTTTCATCACTTTTTGTTTAATGCAGATCCATTGTTTAGTTTGTGTGTTCTGTTCATTTCTCTCTAAGTCCCTTTTTTCTAATCGTAGGATATCTTTTTCCAGGATGTTGTATTGAATTAGTTGTTCTTTCTTTTCCCCCTGCTGTTCCCTGTATGTAACCCTGCATAACTGTCTTGTACGCTTTCCAGAGTGTACAGGCTGAGTCTACCATTCCCAGATTTTCTTGAAAGTATTGCTCTGTCTGTTCTCCTATTTTATCTCTGACCAGTTTGTCTAAAAAGAGCCAGGGTTCTAATCTAGGGGGCTAGATTCTATTTCTCAATGGCCCTTGCAGATATATGTCTACTGGCGAATGATCCGAAATTCCCCTTGCCTTGTGTTTAGATCCTTTAGACCAGCATGCATTTGTTACTTGTGTCATCCAATAATCCAAGCAAGAGTATCCCCTGTGTGAGGCTGAGAAAAATGTATATTTTCTGGCCTCTGGGTTATGTTCCCTCCATAAGTTAACAAGGCTGAGCGCCTCCGTGAAATCCTGTAGTGAGTCAGTCCCCATTTCCCTGCCTGAGGTTGTTAAACTGCCCCGGACTGGGTCCATTGTTGCATTCATATCTTCTCCCATAGTTAATATTCCCTCCAGGAGGTCTATTAGTAGTGTGCTTATCCCCTTTGGAGTGTCTGTGTGTAGATGTGGTGGTACATATACTGAGCATATGTTCAGGACTTTGCCCTCCCATCTTCCCGTTATGGCTACATATCTGCCCATCTGGTCATACCAAATCTTACCCGGTGTGAGAATCCTGCGTGTGCTACCAATGTAAATACAAATTCGTCTAGTGCCTTGCATGTGTTACCCTTAAGATATGTTTCCTGTATCAGTACTATATCTGGGTTTTGCCCACGGAGGTATTGTACCATCACAGTGCGTTTTATTTTGTGCCCGAGGCTGTTGACTTCCACGTCAGCACCCATATGTCTGCAGTTATATGGGAGCGCTTTTGCAGTTCATTTGTGTCTGCACTTTTGTCTTTTTTGTTTGCATGTTTGGTCACTCCCTCTGTTCTGCATCTATCTTGCATTGATAGTAGGGCTTCCTCGCTCCCTGTGTCTCTCTAGATTACGTTTCCTACCCTGTCTCCCTGCCAGGTTATCAACTGATGTAACATTTAGCCGCTCTATCTCTCTTATGGCTGCTCCAATTGCCTAAACAACTCCCACCCCTCCCTGCTGCTCTGCACTGTGGGTTTAAAACTACCCATCACCCCAATTTTCAGAGTGTCTGTTGTCTCATATTATCTAACTCTAACATGAACTCCGGTCGGCCTGGGGTCGAAGAGTCTGCCAACCACCCACTATCCCCTAGCCATAAGTTATGTAGGTGCATCAGCAACATATATCAAGGCAAGTACAACAGTATGTAGCTGAGAATATTGAAACATAAGAGGTATAAGTCTTATCTGCATAAAAGTTCTCACTCAGTAGGCCATTAGATTGTCTCCTTCCTTCCTCTGCAGATTGTACTGTTCAGCAGCCAATGTCGCATTGACTGTTCTGGCATGGTGTGTCTCTCTGAATGTTTATTTCTCCCTCTGTAAAGAGCGTTCATCCTCCAGTGAGTGTCTGTTCTTGAGTTCAGTAAGTGACTCCACTACCCCTATCTCCGCCGCTGAGCTGGTCTTATACCAGTGTCTTGATTGCTTTGCTATTCTCAAACCGCCCGGCAAGTCCCACGCCTCCGCAGGAGTTAAAAAACACCATATCTTGCCCTCTGCACTACTCGAAGGGTCGCTGGTGAAAGCATGGAGTATCTGATGTCCTGTGAGCGTAGCGTTCCTTATTTTCTGCTGTATATTTAGTGTAAAGTCCGGGTGGAAGGTGACCAGGGCATTTTCATATGTCAGTGGTGGGGCACCTCTGGCTGCCTGTAAGATCACATTGCAATCTCAATAGTTGAACAATTACATATTTATGGGGAGCGGTGGGCTCCTGGCCGTGGCTGTGTTCCTGCGACTCTGTGGGCACATTCTACGGAGAAAAATGTTGATAGGCCTCTGGGCAGGAGCATTCTCAGTATAAGATCCTCGACAAAGAGATCCACTGCTTGACCCTCCACCCGATCTGGCACACCAATTATATGGATATTCTTGCGATGGGAATGTCCTTCTTTGCCTATCAGCTTGCCTTCCATTTTCCTTACCACTTTTGTCTGGTCACTCACCTGTTTTTGTACAGTCTTTGTAACAGCCACTAGGCCTGCTTCTGTTTCTTCCACTTCCTACACTCGACTCCTCATGTTGCGGAAGTCTGCTCTCAGCAGGGATACTTCTGAGGTTACCGTATTTATTTTCCTGGCCAGGTCAGTTTTTATCCCTTGGATGGCTGTCATTATGTTTTGCAACGTAGGTTCTGGAGTCACAGTGGGGGACGCTGCCGTATTGGGCACACTTGTGTCCGCTCCCTCTGGTCTGGTCATTTGCCCCTTCGGCAATGTGAATTTGTTAAGTTTTGTCTGCTGAGGAGCTTGGGCACCTCTCTCCCTGTCATCTCAGTGATTTCACTATTTCGGGGGGGTCAGTAGTACTTCCCCTTACATCTATTCGTAGTCTGCTGTTCGGCCTGGAGCATCAATGGCGATACTAGTTCCTCTTGGCTGGTTCTGATTCTGTGTGTGCTTCTCTTTTGATATATATTGGTGTTTCTATGTATGGGGACACCCCCACTATTCACCTCCCGCCTTCTTTCTAGTCATCTCAGTTGTTCTCTGGCTCCATCACTTGAGCCCAGAGATTCCGGTTGCTGGCAGGTCACATGTTTACTTTCACCCATCGCTGGTCTGTTCCACTCCTGCAGGAGGATAATTTAGGTCCTGGGTCTCTGTCCAAAGTTCATCCACTGGGGGGGCACCTCTTCATCCTCGGTGGTCCCAGCACTTCACATGCTACCCTTTAGTTTCCCTGTTTGGCCCCACCGTACACTGAATCAAGATCCCACTGCAGCCTGCTTTATCTGTTTTTAATGGCTACGGTCGCATGTTCGCGTTCAGGCTGCACAGAGACAAGGCCTATGGTTACCGCAGCCGGTCCCCGCGGGGAGCGAGGACCGCCCCGCACCTGCGGTGTCCCAGCTCATGGGCTCCGCAGTCAGCCAACCACACTTGGGCCTAGCTTTATTAATGTCTTGGGTTCTCAAGACTTCTGCTGTCTGAGACCTCTGCTCCTCCGTCGCTGCCTGCGGTTCCCCCCAAAGGCCTGTTCCTCTGATTCCTGGGTCCTGCCACTGCCTGATCTTGCTGAGTTCTCCGCGGAGTCTTGCTAATGACCCCCTCCCACTGCCTGCGCAGGTGACAACTTTATTCCAGGGATCCCATCGTGTGCCGTCCTGTCTACGCTGGGCACTTCTCAGGTTGATTTCGTACAGGGGCAATGCGGACTGTATTAGGACTCCACTCGCACCGATTTGTCAGATAATTATTCAGATTTACTGGGGGATTCCGAAGCAGCTTGACAGTGCCGCTTATTCTAGCGGCCATTTCTTGTCCCGGCAAGCCATGTCCATTCATCATATTCATTTCAGTGTTTGACTTTAATTCTGACCACTCCTCCAGCAGTTTAGGATTTAAATCCTGGTCCAATAAGACAATAAATATTCTTAATCCTATTAAGACTATATTAACCTGGATCGAGTTCTTAAGAGAATAAACAGCCCACCATTTACTTTACTTCTTGTGAGTCTTTCCAATAGTGTACATTTTTGGGTGAGACTCAAACTTGCGGTATCCTTCTCTGGTCTGCCGTCCATTACACCTTCCTATTCTTCATCAAACAATACTTTGTTGTCAACATGCTGGTTTCTCATACTTTACATGGTATTGCAGCAGTTTCTGAATTCTTGTCCATGTAACAGTCATAGGCCCACTGTCCCAATAGCCACTTCCCAGCCGTATTGCTAATCTAGTTGTCGCTGTTAGTGATAGGACTGCCTGCCCAAGTTATTTGTCTTGCTCATGGCAGGAGATTGCATACTGTCTAACATATTTTGATCTTTACGCAGTGTTGTTCTTGACTATTCCTTTCTGCTGCTGCCTCCATTTCTGGCATGAGATTTTAGGTCCAGGTGGCTAGAGCCCCATTGTTGGACTTGGCCTTTTTTGCAGGGTCATCCCTGACCTTTTTGCCTTCTTCCTGTATTTTGTCTGACCTGTTTTTGTTGGTTTTATGACTCTGGGCACTTTACCACTGCTGATCAGTGCTAAAGTGCATATGTTCTCCCTATTGTAAATTGATGTATGGATTAGTGATTCCATGATTGGCTGGTTTGGTTTACTTGTCAGACCCTAGTACAGTGCACTGCGTGTGCCCAGGGCTTGTAAATCAAATGCTGCTGGTGGGCTTGCAGCACTGGTTGTGCCACCCACAGAAGCAGCCTCTAAAGTGTGTCTCAGGTCTGCCATTGAAGAGCCTGTGTGCAGTCTGGTACTGCATGTTGACTGGGCGAGTGCACCCACTTGTCAGTCCCTAAACCTTCCCTTTTCTTCATATCAGCCACCCCTATGGTAGGCCCAAGGGCAGGATACATTGTAGGTAAAAGGTAAGACATGCCCTGGTGTGTGTGGCATGTCTTGATAGTGAATTACAGCCATTTTCGTTTTTTACTATTGCAAGGCTACCTGTTCCCCATAGGCCAGAATGGGCAGTTTGAGTATAACATCCTACAATCCTAACTGACTCAGGGAACTAGGTAGAAATTCGAGTTTATTATGCCTGAAATCAGAATGATAAAATACATATTTTAGTGAAGTTGGTTTTAACATTCTGAGTTTGAAAATACCACTTTTAGAAAGTAGGTATTTTCTTGCCTAACTATCCAAGCCTGCCTCTGCTAGGTTGTGTATACCCCGGCTGGAGTTTGAATGACAGGGGCTTGGGTATTCCAGGAGACAGGGTGAGTCAGCACAGGGCTGAATAGAGCTATCTGGATGTAGATGGATGGGAGGAGTTGCACCTGGGACCTGAATAGGGCTATGCCTTCCCTCCACAATGCTGACTCCACCTCCTGTGGTGTGTCTGATGTCCCTGGCCTACACTGTACTCTTGTCAACAAAGTGCTCCAGGACTGACCAGAACTGGTTTGGACTAGGCAAAGGCCTCTCTTCCTTGAGAGAACAAAGGGAAAATTGCCATAAAAGAGGGGACCCAAATCCCAGAACTTTAGATCACTTTTGGGAAACAAGAAGAAATCTTTGCTGAGGAGAGGAACCAGAGAGACTGAGGAGAGACTATCCCTAAGCGTGAGGGATTGGCCTGCAGTGGTTGCTTGTGAAGTATCTCCAAGGGCTTGGGATAGAGCTTGCCTCCTGCTGAAGTCTCAGGATACAACAGACTCCAGTCACCAGCTCCCCAAGAGTTCTTTGGAAGTGCCTGCATCTGTGTTGGGCTTTCTGAGGAAATGCGTGTCGCAAGGAGCTGGAAGTGCAACTCACGAAGAAAAAGCATGTCGCCTAACTGCCACTGTCGCTTCACATCACGAAAGCGCCTCGCAACGCCGGAGAAGAGGATCGACATCACAGCAGATGCCACCGCATCATCAGTGAGGCGTGTCGCAACCGCAGCCGCCGTCGTCGCATCGCTGGGAAAGCGTGTCGCCGCTGCAGCTGTCGCATCATTGACGAAGCGCCTCGCATCGCCGGAAAGGAGGATTGACATCGCCTCAGACACTGGCGCATCACCGGGTAGTGTGTCACAGGGCCTGTCGAGGCTCAAAAGAATGGCTGAGTCACCGCTCGGCCGTCGGGTGTGCACGCATCGTGTTGCATCAAAGAGAAGACACCGTTTTGTTCATTGCACCGGATCTTGATGGCATCACGGTGTTGCGAGCAGCATCGCCATGGAAGCGCAGTAATAAACTGATGCATCACCTCCCCACTCTGAGAAGAACCAATGCATCCCGTAAGCATCAGTAGGGACCCGACACATCACCATTCTTGTGTGTAAGAAACTGACGCATTACCTTCCCTGCAACACTTTCACTGTTTAGCGTTACGCATCCTAAGGTACATTGAACTCAACGTGTTGCATTTTACATCTTAAGAGAACTGAGCCATTTCTACCATTTTTAAAGTACAGTATTGTGGATTTTTGTTGTTTGTGATCTTGCGTTAAGTCCATATAAAACTACTTGTTTTTATAGTACAACTCGTGTGTTGTCCATCTGTAGTGTTGTCACTGGGTTACTGTAAAGTGTTCACAAATGCTTCACACACTGCCTCTGAGATAAGCCTGTCTGCTCGTGCCACGCTACCAAGGGGCTGAGCAGGGGTTATTTTAGGAGTGTACCCTCTTACCCTGACTAGACGTAAGGGTCCCTATTTGGTCAAAGGAACCTACCTCTGCCAATTAGAGATCCCAAATCTAACACCTGTTATATTATCGACTTACCTGTCGTTCTTGTGACTTGGGGCTCAACCACCTTTAGAGTCAGTGCAGGCAGATGGTTGCTCTGGCCATCACAAAATGCAGATGAGTTTTTCACAGAAAGTAAACAGGTCCACTCTCCAGGGAATTAATGCAAAGTATCTTTATTTAATCGTAACCCATTTCAGCGCCACTCACCTTTCTCAGATGGCAGCATAGTGGAAAAGTGATAAACATAAATAACGTCATAGCCATGGAAAGCAAATAGGTGTTTTCTGGTCATCACTCTGCAGTCTGTTTCCCAAAAGTATATTGCACGTTAATATTATGTTTAATATGGCATCATGATTAGAAGTGTGAAAATATCCATGAACCAAAAACAGAGAAGACAATAATTATTAGGTGTGTACACCTGCATGTAAAAAAATAAACCAAGACCTATACGAAAAAAATCCACAAACACAAGTTAAAATATCACTTTTAAAAGGTTAAGCAAGTTTAGTCCAGAGAAATCAATGGATGCACTTATTTAGGACAAAGTAACTTAGATGCGTCAAAAATCAAAGATGATGAGACGCACAGGGGAGGTGAAGAGTTGAAAAAGCAGGTACTGTATAAGTTCCGTACTGCTATAGGGGAGGTGAGACATTCGTTCTACACTGCTAGGCAGGGGAGATGATGTGTTGGTTCCTCAATGTTCCAGGGGAGGTGATTAGTTGTTTGTGGACAAAATGCATCAGTTTCTAACTGCAATGTGTGTCGATGAAGAAATTGGTGCCCAGGGACGATGCTTAAAAAATCGAGTTGTGCGGTGTCAATTCCACAACAATGAAGCAGGCACTGCGCTGGAGCCAAAGCGGTGTGTCAAGGACTTCAGTGATGCGGTATTCTAAACTCAGGCAGCAGCAGTTCTTTTGGCTGACTGCGACTAAAAGCTGGGGCCTAGATTGTAAGCTGTGGTTGTTGCGTCAAGTGGGGAACATGTTTTGGTGCTGGTAGCAGCGATGTGTTGAGTTTTGCAGCAATGGGTCAGTTTTGAATGATGCTGGGAGTCAATGCATAGATTTGTTTCTTGTAATCACCAGTATTCACTCCCATGGTCCAAAGAAACTGGATTTGGAACCACTTGGCAAGTCAGGAAGCTCAGCAGAAGAGCACAGGCACTGGCAGGTGAACTTTTTTATTGCCCTGAGACTTCTTAACAGGAGGCAAGCTCAACTCAAGCCCTAGGAGAACCTTGTCAGCAGGATGTAGAAAGCAAAGTACAGTCCTTTCATTCCCAGGACAGAGGCAGCAAGCAGCAGGCCAACACAGCAATGCAAACAGCAAAGTGCCAGTCCATCCTGACTGCTTATCCAGCTCTTCTTCCTGGCAGAAATTCCTCAACCCAGAGTCACAGATGCAGTACTTGTACCCATTGTAGTCTTTGAAGTAGACAAACTTCAAAAGACAGTCTTTGTGGTGCACAAGAATCTGGCCTTTCCCTGTCCTGGCTACATTCGCACTACAAGCGGGGTGGAGACAGCTTTGTGTGAAGACAGGCACAGCCCTATTCAGCTGCCATTGTCAACTCTAGCTCAGGAAGACCCATCAGCCTGGTGATGGGTCATCAGGGTATGCAGAGCATACCACAGCTCCCCTTGTGTGACTGTCTAGAGTGAATGCACAAACAGCCCAACTGTCATCCTAACCTAGACGTTCATTCAGCAGGCAGGCAGAGGCAGAGAATAGTTAAAGTAAGAAAATGCCAACTTTCTAAAAGTACATTTACACTAGGACAACATGCCCTAGACAGAATCTGCCCTACCTTGATTCACTCCTGCAGAATGAATTTTTTTAAAGCACAATTTAGTGAATCAATCAATCTAACATTTTACAAATAAACCATAAATTAAAAACTGCTGGATCGAAAACCATTTGTGAAAGAATAATTCATCCAACATAGTGCATTGCTTCTTTTATACGGAACAATGTTGCTTGAGCTTCATGAATTTCAAATGGCGTGGATTACAAGCTTGTCAGTAGCAAATCCCAATGCATTTCAGGTGCTAGTTGCACCCTTCTTCAGGAGAACTCTAAAAAGCATATAACGAAATCAATATGTGTACTACATATCAATGAAAAGACCAAACATTCATCCGGGGGGATTTTTTAACAGACCTGGTCCGTGTCAAATGTAACAAAACAATTAGAGTGACAGAAGGTTTGTCAAAATCAGAGTTTATAACATGACCATGTGAAGAGTAAAATGAGTCTCTAAAGAAGAGGGCAGACAGAAAACCGATTCTAAAGTGCCTCCTGTAGACGCCGAGCCAATGTGTGCTTGTTAGTAAAGGTGGTGTCATCATGCATGTCCTTTTGAGGATTTAAAACTAAAAAATACCTGAAAGGTGTGACTGAACATACCCAAAAGGATGTGTGCCAAATAAAAAATCTGAAATGTAAGAGTAACAAACATTGAAACCTCACGAGATGCGCAAATGCCGATAATCTGGCAATGAGAAGTCCTGTGTATGCTCTCCCCTCTAAGATGATGAAGTCTTGTGCAAAAAAATCTCAGTCATCCAAAGAAGCCTGCTGATGTGTGTGTAATGACACAAATAGTCGCTGAAAGAACATAAACACAGTAACCAAGACTATTAATGTTAATGACAAGGTGGAAAACTCAAATAAAGTAAAATGTCCTATGTTTGTTCTCACCTATAATAAAAAGAAGGTTGCTGCAAGAAGCTTCAATCAAACAGGTGTAATATTGCAGATAATCACTAAAAAACATGAAACACGGTGACCAGGTGTGTTAATGCTATTACAAATCTGGGTTACAGTCATAGTACCTTACTAAAAATGAATGGCCCCATCTCACCTCGGTCAAAACGAGTTGCTGCTCACTCAATTACTTTATGTTCAAGTTTGAAAGCCATCGACTTTCTAAAAGTGGCAATTTCAGACCTGCAGTTTGAAAATGAACTTTACTAAAAGATGTACTTTTAAATTGTGTGTCCAGAGACCCTAAACTCATATTTTCTATCAACACAATTAGTGTTGATAGAAAATATCCTGCCTTGCAACAACCTACCCTTGTAGGATGTTGCAAGGCAGCTCCAATGCTAACCTATGGGAGAGATAGGTCTTGCTGTAGTAAAAAATTAAATTAGCAGTATTTCACTACTAGTTCAAGTAAAACACAACAGTGCATGTCCTACCTTTTAAATGCACTGCACCGTGCCTATGGTTCTACCTTGGGTCTACCGTAGGGATGCTTTACAAGTACCAATCTACCAATCTTGCAAACGAAGAACAGGACCAGGTACAAAGAGAAGAGTTGATGTCGCCACTACCCGGGGTGAATTTACTGGAAGGGGGTACTTCAGCACCTAACGAGTCACCTGCTGACCCGCCACCTCAATCGAATACAATACCAGAGTCTTATAGATCCTCACCCACAAATCCACTAATAACACCACACAACATAGATAATACTCGTGACTTCTCATATAGAGTCGAAAGTGGAAACCTAACGAAGGATACGAAGGAAAGAATTGTGGGAGTGAGAACAAATCAATTACGGAGAAGAGCAAAATGCGAAATCTGGAATAACAGATCAATCCTCGCTAAGAAATCACCTCGAAACCAGAAAGAAATTAAGGAGCTCCTGAAAATAGTAGACAACCTGGCACAAGGCTCGCTGGAAATCTCAAAAGCAATTGATAAAATGTGGGAGATGACGGTAAGCACGCACTCTAAGGTCTCGCATATTCAGAATCTGGTACTATCCGCAGAAAGATGGAATGACGAGATGGCCCTGTCTCAAAAAAACAGGCTCAGTAGACCAGATAGGACAAATCCCCTATCAGATGAAGAAACCCTAGCCTTACTCCGAACATATGAACAACCGGCACGGGGGAGTGTTGAGAGAATCGAAACAGTACCAATAGATGCTAACAGAACATCCAGAAAGAATGACAGGAAAGCAATCCACCTCAACCTACAACATATCCAATTAACAGCAAATGAATCCGAAAATGGGAACCTCATTAACTCTGAAAAACCTCTGAGTTGCCTTCTACTCAATTGTCGTTCGGCAACCAAACATGCATCAGACATAGCAGCCCTCATCCTCAATAAGGAAATTGACCTAGCAATACTTACGGAAACATTGCTCAATGAATCATCATCGCCCGCCATTGATCTCTTAGTACCACCGCAATATAACATTGTGAGATTAGATAGGCTAAGAAAAGTAGGAGGAGGTATAGCCTGCATCCACCGATCAGAGATAGAGGTCAACCAAATCCAAGCCGACCCCCTAGAATCTTGTGAATACTTGGGTCTAAATATAAGATCATCAAGCAACCAAAAATGCAATCTGCATGCGTTTTACCATCCACCAGGAGATAACGCAAAGTTCACAGAGCAACTAATAGAGATCATAACGGCCAACTCCGACTCCGATGCCAATAACATTTTCCTGGGAGACTTTAATTTACACTGGGACGACGCAAATGACAAAACGGTTAACTTGCTTAAGGAGTTCCTCGCAATACTAAACCTTACACAAGCTTGCACCCAACCCACACATGCACAAGGAGCGACTTTAGACTGGATTATTGCAAAAAAGAAAGAGACATCAATACTCGCTATTGATCCTTGTGATTGGTCGGACCATCACGCCATAACATTTGTGATTCCCACAGGGAAAAAGGGTAGGATTGTGCAACCCCCTAGGTCCAAAAAAGCGATACGAGATACAAAAGAGGCGAATATTGAGTTATTGGTTGAAAGGTGCGAGAAGGATTTAAAGTCACCTAATGACATGCAGAATATAAACGAGTTGACTGATCACTACCTAACCTCAATTGGAAATATCGTCAATGACACCATGCCACTAAAACTGAAAACAGTCGCAGAAAAACTAAAAAATCCTTGGTTCAACGGATCACTGAATGAGGAAAGGCGCAAATTGAGAACGGCCGAAAGAAACTGGAGACGACACCCTTCCTCCCCTGAGCTGAAAGCCCTCAGAACCATCAGAAGTCATTATAACAAAAAGATAATCAATTCCAAGAAAGAATATATAAGAGCAGAACTTGACAATGCCAAAAACAGACCACGAAAACTCTTCGAGATCTTAAAACAACAATCAGACAAACTGGCCAAATCGGCACAAGAGCATTCAAAGACTCCCTTAAGCGGCGAGGAATTCTCCACATTTTTCACGGAAAAGACCAAATCGCTAGAGGTAGAGCTCTCAAATGCCGCGGCTATCCTCCCGACCCAACATATGCCGACAAACGCGGCCCCTATGACAACAGAGAGTATTAAGGCAAAAAATAAAGCGAATTGGGACACATTTGAATTATATGACCAGGTCGAGATCGCCAAAACGCTTTCGGAAATCAGACCGAACAACCACTATCATGACCCTTTACCGGCAAAGTGTGTAAGAGAAATCAGCCACACCCTGGTCCCAATCTGGACCAAAATAATAAACGCGTCACTTGCACAAGGGATCCTCCCTGACTGCCTAAAAACAGGACAAGTAGTGCCAATAATCAAAAAACCGACAGCAGACACAACAGATCCGAATAACTATCGTCCAGTAACCAACATCCCTTTATTGGCCAAACTTATTGAGAAATGCGTGCAGAGCCAACAGAATCAACACATCACCAAGTTCTCCTTACTAGACGAATGCCAATCAGGTTTCAGAGCAGGGCATAGCACGGAAACAGCGATCCTGCACATTGTCGATGACGCGCTACAAGCCCTAGACCAAAAGCAAGCTTGCCTACTGATTCTTTTAGACCTATCAGCCGCATTTAACACGGTAAATCATGAAGCATTATTGGCCAAACTACAGGACAGGATGGGATTGTCCGAAAATGTGCTGAAATGGTTCAATTCTTTCCTACGCAACAGAACACAACGATTCCTGGTTAACCAAGCAATCTCACCCTCATGCCCTAATACAATTGGGGTACCGCAAGGCTCAACGCTATCCCCAGATCTATTCAACCTATATGTCGAACCTCTTACAGACATTCTAAGGAAATCACAGATTTCATACCACATGTATGCAGACGACACGCAAATATACCTGAAGATTGCCAATCTTGAGGACATTGACCTAATGAATGAGACACTAAAGATGGCTCTGGAATGGTTAACCTCGAATCATCTGAAACTAAATGCCCATAAAACAGAATTCGTGCTAATTTCACCGCCAAGGAGCAACTCTGAAATAAAGGAATGGACCAAACTGCTGACGGCACTAAACTGCACCCCAACGCTAGTCAACTCAGCTAAATCACTAGGAATTACTTTAGATGAAAATCTCGACATGAAAGCCCACATTAATTCAATGGCGAAAAGTGCCCGCTTCCACCTGAGTTACTTAAGAAAATTAAAACCATTCATCTCGGAAGCAGATTTAAAACTGGCTATTCAATCTCTACCTATATCAAGGATCGAATATAGTTGCTCCACATTAGCCGGCCTACCAAAAACATCCACAGCACCACTAAAAGCCTGTCTCAACGCAGCGGCAAGACTCATCACTGGGTCCAAGAAATTTGATCATATATCTCCTCACCTGAAAGCACTAAATTGGCTACCTTATGAGGCTAGAATTCAAATGAAGATAGCATGCATTACCCACAAAGCGGTGCACTATAACACACCAAGATATCTAGCCAAGAAAATCAAGCTATCGGGAGGAAACAGACCAACCAGAAGCGCCAAGGAGCTACTGTTGCGGCCAGCCATCTTCCGAAAGAAAAAGTCTTATGACCGATCATTCTCTGGAGCTGCCCCTAGAGTCTGGAACTCTCTCCCTCCAAGCATCAGGAAGATTCAAAATATTGTTCAATTCAAACGGGAATTGAAAAGCCATATGTTGAGGAAATACCTTGATTAGGGAAGCTAACGGAAATCTAGGACGAATATTCTTATTCAGATGAAGGGCGGCCATCTTCATGAACAATATCATTGATAAGTAACGGACTCCACCCACAAGCCTGAACTGAACTCTGTCCTCACCGCTATCACCTTACTAGATGAACCGATAACTGTTTTATAGCAGAATACTATATAACCTCTACCTCTTCTTATTTATCGATATAGATAGGTATAAAAGCTAAGCCTTATCCACCTTTTATTGCTAATTGCACATGCGTTTGGAATATATATATATATGCACCCCCTCATAGCCATAATTTTTTCTACCTCATATCTGTTTTGTTTTAGAATTGTTATTGTACTGCCAATTTGTAACCGACCTCGATGTTAAGTGCTCTGATACCCATGGGTCTTGTTCGCGCTATATAAAACACTATAATAAATAAATAAATAAATAAATAAAATAAATGTACTAAAAGGGAAGGGTTGGGCCTGGCAAGTGGGTGTAATTGCCAGTCAAAATGTTAGGTTAAAACTGCACACACAGACACTGCAGTGGCAGGTCTGAGACATGTTTGCAAGGCTACTGCTGTGAGGGGCAAAATCAGTGCTGCAGGCCCACTAGTAGCATTGTATTTACAGGCCCTGGACACACACAGTGCACTGCACTAGTGACTTACTAGTAAATCAAATATACCAATCATGGCAAAACCAATTGTCATTACATTTTACACAGGGAGCACTTGAACTTTAGCATCGGTCAGCAGTGGTAAAGTGCCCAGAGTCTTAAAGCAGCAAAAACTACATGCAGCACCCAGTCAAAAACAGATAGTCAGAAGCAAAAAACGGGGAAATCTCTCAAAAAGATGCCAGGTCTAACAACAATGCTGTGCATTAATGGGTTGTGACCACAAAGGAAGTCGTAAATCATTGTTTGGATACTGACAACTGAGAGGTGGTGGTATCCCTATTACGAATGTGGGCTGTCTGCATTAGGAGGAGAAGGCAGAGGTCCAGGGGAAGAGGTCTTACAATGTCTATTAGTGTCTGTTATGTATTTTGTGCTTTGTTGTACTGTACTGCCATGAGGTCTTACCAATCTGTAGCCAGTTGTAACAAAAGTAGCTAGACTAGCATAATCAGTTTGGCTGTTCTCCAACTGAACTTGCACTGTTTGCCTTTATCCTCTATTTTTAAGTTGGCACACTTGCTCAGCATGAGTTTAGTATAAGGCCATTCATAACACTTCTTGAGTTTTATGAAGATTTGATGATTGGGCCCTACTCACAAAGCTTTTTCAAGGAGTTTTACTTCAGACGTAGGTGTGAGTTTCACCTAAAAACCTAGGGCCCGATTCACAAAAGTAATCTGAGACAAAATCCTACCTTTAGTACTCCTAAATGCCTTTTGTGAATACCAAAAATCTCAAAGTTAGAATTTTTCTCAATTTAGGAGTAGTAAAGTTAGGAATCCTAACTTTACCACTTCTAAATGCCTTTTATGAATACCGAAAGTCATAAAGTTAAGATTTTGTCTCAGTTTAGGAGTTGTAAAGTTAGAAATCCTAACTTTACTACTCCTAAATGCCTGTTGTTAATACCGAACAGTGGTCGAAGTGGGCGGGAACGGCAGGGCACGGCGTGCCCCTACTTCTTTAATTCTGTAGATTCCGTTCCCCAACTTTTTTATTACGAACATGCGTCCCTGGACGTCAGAAATATTCTGTTCGTGGACGGGCGGGGAGCAGAGAAGGAAAAGGTCTCTGTCTCTTACTTCCTGCCCAAACAAGACAAGGAAGGGGTCCCCTTCTGCTCTGCCACTGGCCCCTCTTTCTCACTCGTATTCCCTCTCATTCTGTCTAACTCCTTCTCACTTTTCTGAAAATCATGAATCAAGAAATGGTTCTCACCGTCTCTTCCTGTCGTCCATTTGTACCCCTGTGAAATGGAAGCAAAAAAGAAAAACACTTTTGCTGGAAATACCGTTTTGACATTTTTCTATTCCAAAGTGCAGCCTCGGAAATAAAATGTTCAAACTCATAATTAAATAAAGCAAGATGGAGTGTTCTTAAAGTGGCCAGATAATTTTTTTCAAACACCAACACATTAGCGCCACTTTACAGAGTTTGCCAGTAAAGCGCTACTTTTGTTTTCTTGTCTTTCTTTGAACAGCATTGTTTTTCTCCAGTACCTCCTACCTGGAGGCAGGGCCGGCACTAGGCATGTGCAGTGTGGGCACTCCCAGGGCCTGGCACTCTGCCTGCCAGGATGGGGTCCCTCACAATGGCAATTAACACCCCACTAGTCCTTGTGTATGTCTGCCGATCAGAGTGAAAGAAATGCTTCACAAACGGGCTCATGGGAGGGGCCCCCTCCTCCTGGGGCCTCTAAGGGATGGTGTGGGAAGGCCTAGGGGAGGGTACACCTCTCAGGCAGCCAGTTCAGAGACTCGGCAGGGCGCCCATTGTCAGCACTTTAGCCCACACAGGTTTAACTCAGCCCCCAAGCAATTCTCACACCTTCAGTTCAAAATGGGCTGTAGAAGAGTTGCTTGGGGTGGCTGAGAAGAGGAGCTGTGGCCCAAGTGGAGTCTGCACAAAGCAGCTTCCCCGAGATCAGAAGGTGTCACTTATGTAGATTTCAGGGGCCTACCACATTCCCTTTTTCCCAGGGCCCCGAAAATCCTAGAACCGGCCCTGCCTGGAGGTACTGCAATACCTGGTTGATGGGAGGATTGGAAACCGAAATGTGTACTGCGACTTTGTGTTCACATATGTGGTCTTTTGAAACCATACTGCTTATGTTTTTTAAGCATATAAGCAGTGGCCATTGAAATGGGTCCTTTCTGGGCCCTGTAGTTATGTCCTTAACTTTTCAGGGAAAAATACTTGTTGATTTCTGAATAATGACTGTAAAAGCGTTAAGTTCGCCATGTTCCTGCTTAAATTTTACATGCTTTATTAAATCTTTCATTCCTTATGAGTGTTTGCTTTTTCCGGGATGTTGTTACCTTTTCTTTTAGGTAGCATATTGCTCTTGCCTAGTGTGTAATTTTAATTGAGTCACATCCAGTTATTTATAGCAGGTCAAATTGGATTGTAGCTGAAGGCAGTGTGGGTTTCTCTGAGTGGGGCAGTATGGTGTTCAGTGAGGGAGCAGATGTAGCACTGGGGGCACAGCTGCTAATTTTAGAACTGGGGAACCAGGTTCAGCCTTCATGAACAGTCCCCAGACCACTCTCCTGAGGGAGAACATTCCCATGCCATACCTTAGAAGGCTCCAGAAAAGCCCTGGTGTGTTAGCACCAGCAGGTGGACCCTAGCAGTGGTGAGTGTGGGTTCACCTTGAAGGCTTGCCCACCACAATCCATACTGAAGTTCACCTCCAGTCTTGCGGGCAAGGCCTACGAAGTAGCAGACCCTAGAGCAACAGTGACTCTGTCACTGAGGTCACAGGACCCCTGAGAAGAGCTGGCTCTAGGGCGGTGCGACTGGTGTGACCGCAACGGGCGCTAACTTTGAGTGGGGGCGTCGTATATTATGGTTTTAAAAGCACTTGCTGCCTCCTTCCTGGCCGCCAGCTATTTTCGGCAATAATAAAAATGTCATGATAACTCTGATGAATAAACTTCTTCCTAGATCGAGATCAGAGATTTGTCTAGTGGAAGTTTTGACTCATGGAAAGATAGCGCATAGGGTTAATGTGCCTGCTGCAAAGAAAATGTACCAGGCCCATCACAAAGTGCACATATTGTAATAGGTCAGTGGGTTACTGCTTGCTTTTGTCAGTGAGATCCTTTTGCTACTTGCAGTTTATAAGTTAAAATCCTAACAAAGAACAGTGAGCTATTAACTTTCATCTAAGAGCTGCATACAAACTGCAAAGTATAAACTAGAGTGTTATGGTTTTTTCCCTAAGCCTTTGATTATCCTAATGTTGCAAAAAGTGTTATTTTTTATACAAATCAATAATGATTTTTAAAGAGAACCCCCAATCATGGTATTAAGTTTTAAATTCTGAGTTTGTGTTTCTCCAGGCCAATCACTATTAAACTATACTGTCTACTAATATGGTTATCATGTGACTCCTACACCTTGTAGTCTTTTGTCTTATGTAACATTTCCTATACAGTCATTTACACACGTAAAATTGATTATCTCTGTGTATATTGCTGACGACAGAAACTCCATGGCTCGGAAACAAATGGCTCGTGCTTGCACTTTTAGGCATTTTTGGGACATTCAGTGATTAAAATAAATTCACAAAGTGGAATATTTTTCTAATGTCAATAGCTCATATTAATCGTTAAATAATCCAGTGTATCCATTGGTTGAATTACATAACATAATAAGCTGTAACTGGTCATTGAAATGCCACTCAATTACTAAAGATTGGGATGTTTTGCGCATCCTGGCCACACCTCTAACTCCGCCCACTGATCCAATCCTCAGGTTATTCCCGCTCTCTGATTCTCCGCCCACAATTCCCCTACTTTTTTTTTCCCACTTCGACCACTGATACCGAAAGTCATAAAGTTAAGATTTTGTCTCAGATTAATTTTGTGAATCGGGCCACATGTTCTGGTTTATAGGTTGAGACACTAAGGGCCTGATTCACAAAGGTAACTTATAATTTTGAGTTTGTTCACACTTTCCAATAAATCTACTACATTTTGGTGTTCACAAACTGCACTTTGCAGTAACTACCTTTTATTGAAACTTACACTTTTTTAGTATCTCCAGCACTACAAAGGCCAGCCACTGGTAGTGCAACTCCCTCCATTAGAAATGACATATGTACTATTTTAATGTATTTTTTAACATTAATGTATACACATGGCCACCACTCATACTGCAACTCTCTCCCATAGAAATAGTATATGTACTACATGAACATTTACACTTATTTACACTTTAAAATATTTTACATTATTTAATTTACTTTAACATTATTTCCTATGGGAGTTTAATTTACCATTACTACCGTTATTTTCTACATAATACCAGTGGTTGGCTGGTAGTGCTGATGTAGTGCTGGACTTTCTACAAAAGTGTAAGTTATCACAAAAGTGTAAGTTATTAAAAAAGTGCAGTTTGTTAACACTGAAAAGTAGTATGTTTACCCAAAACTTGCTCAAAAGTGCTGCTTCTGAATCCATAACTGGTGTATGTTCAATAATTCCAACAAACTCTGTAGTTTGAGGGGGTTCACTCCAATTTTCAGGAAAATCCCCAATAAATATTCATAATTATGTTAGTTAAAATGACGGTCATTCAGATTACTATTCTGAGTGCTACCCTTTGAAAGAATCTGCAGATATCAACACATCATGTTTTTAAAACATTTGCTTCCACATCCCAAACAAACGCCGCATCCTAAAAGCACTCACACTCTACACTTGTGGATGTGACAATTCCAGCTTGTTGGGACAATTCTGAAATGGTACTTGAGCTATTTCAATATAAAGATCTGCCAATTTCGTGTGAATCAGGATGTGGATTTTCGTTAGTAAATTGTGTTGAAGAGTTGCACTGCTGGGCGAAATAGACTTTGTTGTGTAACCTCTACTAATAGAAACCAAGCCCATTCTAGTTTTTTAGTGTAAACAACTTCAAGACAGAATGCTTCCCATTCTCCTATTCATTCCGCCTTCTAATTCAGGTTACTTGGGATTTAACGAACCCAAGTGATACTTAGGTTGTAAAAACACTTGGCAGGGATAAAACGTGTTCTTTTATGTTATTATGCAGAAAAAAATGCTAAGAACACGTGAGAGAATCACACAGGCTGTGCCCTTTGGAAGGCTCTTTTTATGCGAAGAATTCCAGTTAATGCAGCATCGCTTTAACCCCCGTACAACCTCCCACACTCTCAAGTAGCTCGCTCCGGCTCCGCTTTCATGTATAATTCATCAAGTGACATCGTTTGAGTCAGCAGCCTGAATCAGGGAAGCGGCTCGAGAGCAAGAAAACAATGCATTTATCGGGTTAGCGCAGCTTCCTAAGTATGAGCAAATGGAAGAGAAGATGTAAACACTACGCGAAGATACCGCATGACTAAAGCGAGTGTTTATCTCTTGCACGTTTACATTTCCCACAAATATTTCCCCGAGGCGTTGGAGCTCGAACACCATCTTTTTGTTCACTAAATCGCGTTTTAACACGGGTTGCTTGTCTGTTCTTCATTTGTCAACATTTGGCGAGCCAGGCATTTCCATATGTTTTGTGCTGTGGATTCCTTGTAGCATATTTAGCAATTACACGGTCAATTAAGTGCCTAAGTATCTGAGAGATATTGACGTGGTATTTAACGATGCCCGGTACATCACACTAAGGTAACCAACCAGATGACTAGTTGTTAGCATATTTCGCTTTTGTGAAGTATTCTACCAAACGAGCACGTTCAGGCAGGTAGCGCTTTTAACTTATTTTCTTCGTATAAATATACATATCTGATGATGAAAGCTACTGCTATCCACAGTCAGGATACATAAATAAAGAACTGAAATCAAGCAGAGGATGGCTTGTATTTTTAAAAGTATTGCAACTTTCTATCAAGTTGTAATAATACGAATATTGGCTGTATCATAATTATCAAGAAATTAAATAGTGTTGTTTACCAAAGCACTTCTCAGCTGCTGATTAAACACCCCCATCCTGGGTCATGTATGGCTTCTTTTTTTTAAACGAAGAACAATATTTAAAAGATCACGTGTAGAGCCATTAATCATAGATTGAGCATGTTAAACCTTGATTGTAATCTTGTGGATAATTTCCAGAGGTGCAATGTTATGTTGTTATATTCTCTTGTACATTTAAGAGCTCGTGATGTGCTCTACAGAATGTATGAGGTCAGAGTTGGAATGTGGACAGGACGGGGTTAGGAGTGGCAGTTGTGCTGGAGTAGATCCTGGGAATGAGCTACCTCCTGGCACTCACCTGTATTAAATAGCTTATCTCAATAAAGCTATCAACTATACCTGCCTGCGCCTCATCATTACAATTGGCGACGATGGAAAAACGAATGAACCCATTTATAAAAGAAGAAAATCAATTCTGGTAATTTTATCGATTTCCTGAAGAAGAGAAAACCAACTTAAAGTGTGGACACCCTCGAAGACTTCATCTCCGGTGGAAGGAATCACTGTGGACGTGCCGGTGTATGGTGGAAAAAGGTAACGTTAAAAAGAAAAATTAGACTTACTTGTCTTCTCTAAATTGGCCCGGTCGCATGGTTTCCGTTGGAAATCCTCCTAGTGGCATTTTTCAAAGGGGGAGCGAGATCCAGCACAGGCTGCGCTCAGCTGTAGCGCGAGAAGCGGAAGCTACCAGGAAACACCGGATGATGTCAGAATTAGAGAAAAAGTCCTAACTACGCGAGGCCACGCTGCGTGACCTTACGTGGAAGAAATTTTGGATTGCAATTCCTGTTCCACCAGAACAACGCGAGTGAGGAGAAGATTTCTATGGACAAATCTAAACAGAGAGACGCACTGAAGAGAAAATTAACGGTGACTTTATTTTTTTTCTCTTTGATATTCCCTCCTTATTGACTACATTACTCATGTGAAATCTATGGTATGTTGGGCACAGAGGGAAATTATTTTCAGGCAGAACAATAATTGTTTTTTATACAGGTGAGGGAGTCGGGCAGGAGCAAATAGACTTGCTACAATTCTTCTAGGACTGTTATGTTGAATTATTTATAAAAAAAAAAGTAGAAGTTGTATATGATGGACCAAGGTGATACAAGTGAAACCTGTGGAAGTACAAGTATAGTAATGGCTCAACAGAATTTTACGATTAATGCTCCTGAACCTTTTTGGGCAACTGGTACAAAGCCGGTTATTAAATGGATCGAATGGAAGGAGTATTTTATAAACTATGTCGAAGCGATTGATGAAGAAAAAAAAATGAAACCAGAGCAAAAGAAAAGGATTTTGTTACATTCATTGGGCCCGATTGGTTTAAAAACTCATTCACGCATGAGCAAGGTTGAAGACTCGAATTTGGATGTTTTTGAAAATTGCATTAAGGATATGGATAAGTATTTCGCACCCAAGGTATGCATTGGTGTAACGAGACATAAATTCTTCCAAAGGAAGCAAATGAAGCAGGAGACTGTTGAAGACTGGGTGGACGACTTGAAGAAACTAGCTATTGATTGCAATTTCAGAGACTTGCATGATGAACTAATAAGGGACCAACTGGTCATGCATAACAATAATACTACATTACAGGATAGGTTATGGGTGAACGGCGATGCGCCTTTGGATGACGTTTTGGCCATTATGAGAAAAGCAGAAATGTCGGACAGATGTTCATCAGTGGTAAAAGAAGCAGAAGAGGATAAGAGCACAAGTGCAGTTTGTAAAATACAGACCACCTACAAACCACAGAGTAGATTTCAACCAAGCTTACAGGGAAAGGGTTTGAGTCAACCTTCTAGATTTCAGAAATTTGATGTGAAAAGAGAGGAACGAAGATGCTATCGCTGTGATAGCAAGGAACACTTAGCATTCAGCAGAAATTGTCCTGCTTTAAGAAAGAAATGTTCAATATGTGGAATATTAGGCCATTTTAGCAAAATGTGTCGAAGAAGAAGCAATGTTAAATACACATGGGATGAGGAAGAAATTGAACAAGTTGAGGATGAAAGTGAATGTGTGAAAAATGTGAGGGGCAATTATGTGATTAATATTTCGGAAGAGTCGTTACAAGGCAAACCCTTGTGTAATATCTCCTTAGGAGGTGTAATTGTGGAAGTGTATGCGGACTCTGGGTCTCCCTACACTATTGTCAATGAAGATATACGGAAGAAGAATTTTGTGGGAAAAATTGGAGGTCAGTTGTATGAGTCGGATATTAATCCCATTGGATTCACAGGCAAGAGAATTGAAATGCTAGGTTACAGATGGCTAACATTCTTGTTTAAGGGAAGGAACACAAGAGGGAAATTGTATGTATCTAAGGTTGGGCCGTCAGTATTGGGGTGGTTTGACCAGAAAAATTTGAACATCATCCTAGACCCCAATAGTGAGGAAAAATTGTTGGTGGTAGATGAGCAGAGTAAATTGAGTGATGTTTTGTGCAAAGAATTCCCAGGAGTGTTTGGTGAAGTGTTGGGGAAATTACAAGGTTTTGAGCATAAGATACAACTTAAGACTAGAGCGGTGCCTAAGGTTCACAAGGTGAGACCCATTCCGAAGTTAATCAGAGAGGAAGTAAGAAAAGAGTTGCAGGGTCTGTTAGCGAAGGGGATCATAGAAGAAGTGGAAGCATCTGAGTGGATTAGTCCTATTGTTGTCGCACGTAAGCCTAATAGCAAGATCCGGCTGTGCATTGATTTACGCCATCTTAATAATAACATTGTTGTGGAGAAATTTCCATTACCAAAAATTAATGAAATGGTTTCCTTGCTTGATGGTGCTTCATGGTTCTCAACCATAGACCTTTCAGCTGCGTACCACCAGGTAGAGTTAGAACCGGAATCAAGAAGTCTTACGGCATTCATCACGCCGTTTGGTTGCTATCAGTTCAAACGGATGCCTTTCGGACTGGCATCAGCTGCCGCTGTCTTCCAGCGACTGATGTACAGGTTGTTAGGAAACATGGAGATGATCTCATTTTTCCAGGATGATATTTTAGTTGCTGCTAAGAACCAAGAAGAACATGATGTCAAATTAAGACAGGTTTTAAAGGTGTTGGAGAAAGCTGGGCTTACAGTTGAATTGTCAAAATGTAAATTTAGTCAGAGGAACGTATCTTATTTAGGTCACATCATTAGTGAGGAAGGGGTTAGGCCCAAACCAGAATTGATTGAGAATATCGTGAATTCGGGAGAACCTTGTACCAAAGAAGAGGTGAGGGCATTCTTTGGGATGGCGGAGTATTGTGCGAAATTTGTGAGCAATTTTGCATCTAAAACATTTAACATAAGGAATTTACTGAAAAAGAATATAAAGTTTGACTGGACAAAGAATTGCCAAGATGAATTTGTTAGGATCAAGGAGGATTTACAACATGTCAATGCCTTAGCTAGTTTTGACCCTAATTCTGAATGTTTGTTGACAACTGATGCCAGTGATAAGGGTCTGGGGGCTGTGTTAGCACAAGTGGATGATCAAGGGAAAGAAAGGATAATTTTATTTGCTTCCAGAGCACTGTCACCTGCTGAGGAAAGGTACCCTATCATCGAAAGGGAGGCGTTAGCGTGTGCATGGGTGTTGGAGCACTTCAGAGCTTTTGTTTGGGGCAAACCTGTGGTCATTCGCACGGATCACCGACCATTGGTGAAAATTTTGTCATCTGAGGGAATTTCTGGAGCTTCAGCAAGAATGGCCAGGTTATCCATGCACATGAGGGAGTACATATACAAGATGATTTATTTACCAGGCAGGGACAATCTAATTGCAGATTGTTTGTCTAGGTTGCCTTCTCCACTTGAAGAGTGTGCGGATGACCCTTGGGGCGCTTTTAATGTAGCTCTGGTGCATGATTCGGGAGCTCCTGCCATTAGTAATAAAGAATGGTTAGAGGAGCAGGAGAAGGTTGTAGAACTCAAGAAGGTTCTAGAATATATCTGTAAGGGGTGGCCTAGAAAATGTTTCAGAGAAGATAGTTTAAAAGCCTTTTGGGAGGTCAGAATGGAATTATCTCTCGAAAAGAATGTACTTTTTAGGGGCGATAGAGTCATTCCCCCTGTCTCGTTGAGACAAAAGATTTTGGAGTTATGCCATGAAGGGCATTTTAGAATTGGTAGGAACAAAGTGATTGTTAAAAATATGTTTTGGTGGCCAGGGGTTGATAGGGATACAGAGAAATTCATAAGAAATTGTAACGTTTGTTGTTCCGCTGACAAGACTCTCAGAACTCTGAAACCAAGCATGAGTGAGGGATTGATTCCTGATCTTCCTTGGGATACCATCGCTGTTGACATAATTGGACCTTTGGGTGCAATGAGTGAATTTGGTTTGGTTGCTATAGACTTATTTACTAAGTGGCCTATTGTGAGGTTTGTTGATAAGGCGGACACCGCTTCTGTTTTGAAATTTTTAGATAAGATTTTTATCATGGAAGGTCTGCCAAGTTGTATTCTCACTGACAATGGCGTTCAGTTTCTGTCACATATGGCTGAGGAGTATTTTCGGAAATGTGGTGTTAACATTAAAACTTCTGCTTTGTACAATCCTAGTGGTAACGGCACTGTCGAGAGATTTAATAGAGTGATCAAGGGAGTGATTCAGGCTGCTGTTAACAAGGGATTGGATTGGAAAGTTCAGGTGCAGAAAGCGGTGTGGTCTTATAGAACTACGTCACAGACTGGCGTTGGTCTCTCCCCATTTGTCATGATGAGAGGAAGGTTGCCTAGAAGCAAGGTTAACCCTGGGTGGTTGGTGGAAGGGAAAGTGTCTCAGTGGTCTCCTTCTAAAGTTAAGAGGGACCTGGAGTTGCTCCACGCTAAGAGCAAGAATTTTTATGATGCTCATCATGGTACGAAAGACATACATATTGCTGAAGGAGATTGGGTGCGTGTGAGGAAGCCTGGGAAGGTACCGAAGGGGGAGAGTTGTTTTGATCCACCAAAACAGGTTAAGGAAGTGTTGAGAAATGCTGTAAGACTAAGTGATGGGAGAGTGTGGAACATGAAAAGTATTGCTATTAATCCTGAACAAAGCAATATGGAGAGTGCTGAGGTGTGGTGTGAACGGAATGGTTATGATTGGATTGAAGATCATTTCGAAAATAGTTGTTTGCAATCCCAACTTGCGGATGTGGGAAACAACAGTAAGAATGTCTTAGTAGACTCTTCTATTGTCAGCTCATCCGTGGGTGAAAAAGGGGGAGGGGTTGCTGGTAGCGATGTTATTTCTGATAGCGATGTTAATTCTGATTCTGACGCTAACAGTGGCATGGGAGGTTCCGCCGCTGTGGGAAGAGAGTATGGGAAAAGAACTTGTGTTTTACCTTCATGGCTTAAGGACGATGTTACTTAATGTATTGTGGGTTATCAGTTTCATTTCTTTGTTTTTTTTTTATTTTAAATAATTTCTTTTCTATTTATTTTCTTGCTTCTTTTGATTAAGGGGGGGATGTGTTATGTTGTTATATTCTCTTGTACCTTTAAGAGCTCGTGATGTGCTCTACAGAATGTATGAGGTCAGAGTTGGAATGTGGACAGGACAGGGTTAGGAGTGGCAGTTGTGCTGGAGTAGATACTGGGAATGAGCTACCTCCTGGCACTCACCTGTATTAAATAGCTTATCTCAATAAAGCTATCAACTATACCTGCCTGCGCCTCATCATTACATGCAACCATCTCAACTTCTGAAAAAATTAACTCCAAAGGCGGTTTCTTTTAATTTGTCGTCCTATGAATTGCATAGATGCCTCACTTTAAGTGGATTCACCCAAGGGGCCGTTTTGCTAATCTCCTACTTGCTGCCTGTTGCTGGACCCTCTGGGACTCGCTTGAGGCTGCCTGGCGCCGGACACTGCTGGGAGACGCAATTGTCCCACCGCCACCAAGGACTACACTTCCCGGCAGTCTTTGCGGCGGTGAAGCCGTGGTCACGCTCGTGAGCGCCAGGAGGCGCATAGGAGGGGGTTTGGGCTCGACGCAGACTGGCGCCCATCTGCGTCTGTTCAAGACTGGACTGGCCCACTTCCCTAAGATCCAATATACATATCTTTTGGGGTAAGCATTTTGTGGTTTGGTTTGAAGTGGACCAAAGGGGTAAAAGCCAAGTTTTGTGTGCTAAATTGTACTTGTCATCTTAACAGGCACCTACTTATTATTATCTCCACTATTGTGTGTATAGTTATTCTTTTCCTTTTTATTCATTATTTTATATAACATACCTTAATCCAACCATGAGTAGGCGGAAGGGTGCTGCAGGCACCCTTGATGCCTTCATAATAAGAGCAGAATCCCTTCTAACCCACAAAATTGAACTAGCGGAGAGAAGATTGTCGCTTGACCCATCTAGGTTGCCAATATATAGACAATCTATCTCACTGGCACCAACTAACACAACACAACCAAAGTTGAGTGGTCGAACCCTAATTTCCCCTATTGACCAAATTAATCCGGCAGTAGAACATACTACAAGTATTTTAGGGTCCCCTAATTTAGATGGAACCAGAACCCCTGGAATATCAACAAGTCTGCAAGTCCCAAAACAGGTGGAAATGCCAAAAGGAAAATCTAAGCAGGTGAAGAGGGAAAAAAGGAATGGCGAGAAAAAAGGAAAGCAAGGGGGAATAGCTAGTACATCTAAAGGGAACACAGTTGAGCACAAACGCGAGGCGACTTCATGTTAGACTGTTGATACGCAAACTGAGATCGATTACCCTCTTTGTTTTGTTTCCCCTAACGAGGGTGTTGGGGTAATAGAGCAAAATGTAGTAGATATTCTTTGAGCGGCACAAAGTCATATGCAGACCCAAATTAATGATTGTATGGGCCCTAAATTGAGGGCATTGGATGATAAAATAGACCAGTTAAATCTGGCTATAGATCAATTAGGCACTTTAATCGGGGATGGTAAAAGATCCCTTGAGGAAGGGGCAAAACCTTTAGCCCAATCTAAAAATGCTTTTATAGGTAGCAGGTATACCATGCATGTTGAACAAATACTAGACCAAGTTAGAAGTGAGATGGCAAACAGTGGTGACATTGCGGGCGTAGAGCGGAGTTAAGAGAGGCGGGGGATGAGCATAGAAATACTGATTCCCGAATTGAAGCAAGTACAGACTTCTTAAATAGGGGCAGTACCAGGGTGACAATGTATAGTCCAAGAGGGACTGATTTAATTCCTAATGCAGATGTTTTGAAATTATCTACCCCAGCGTGTCCATATGTTTTGATATTAGCTGGCATCCCATCCCTGCAAAGGGAACCAAAAGATTCCTGGCACAATCTTAGAAACAAAACCATGGATTGGTTGTCTAAATTTAGAAAATGTAACCCCCAAAAAATGAATGATATCCTAATGGTCCGCAGGGTTGGGTGGGTGGCTGATTCTGTAAAGGACATACAAGGAGATTGCATTGTTATAAACTTCAGGCGTCCCTATATGGTCCGTAATTTGTTGAGGGCACATGAAGAGACATTGACACAGAGCACTAGTATCCATGCTCTGCCATTAGGTTATTTTTATAGGCCAATCAAGGAGACTGGTTTTGACTATGACAATTTCATAACCCCACATACTGCAAACAGAAATCAATATTCACTTCCTTGGAGGCTGTCGACTACACTCTACAGATACTCCAAAGGAAAAATACCCACAATATGTGAAGAGAGTGAGTCAAGGGAGCAACTCAATACCCGAATTATTGAGATCCAAGGGGACTTAAAAGAACAAAAAGAGCGGGATTCTGGTGGGAATATATTTGGAAACCAGTCAGTTATACTAAGGCAGTCAGATGAAGTTTCATTGGTAAATGGGTTTTCTAATATAATTTTTAATCCGCCAGTTGAATCCCAGGCATCCACAAGAGTTAGTAATCCACTAGAGCTACATTTTATTTCATGGAATATAGCGGGAATTGCTAGGAATGTCAATGATCCAGATTGGAACAAATTTATTGAAACGAGTGATATCTGCCTCCTACAAGAGACTTGGGCCCTAGTTGCTCCACACAGAGAAGGGTATAAAACATTTTATGTGGATGCAATTCCATCAGTAAGAGGGAGGCCCTCGGGGGGCCTTGTGTTATGGGTGAAAGTATCCCTTGACATTGGAATTACCCAATGGTGTACAAATTCACAGGATATACTTGGAGTAAAAATGACAACCAAGGATAGAAGGGTGCTTCACCTATTTAATGTTTAATATAGACATGGCCCAGCCTTGAAAGAGTCACTAATAATAGAGCAACTGGACTCTATTTTAAATTTTTTAGATGTAAAAACAGGCGTAATAATAGGTGGTGACTTAAATTGCAATCATGAACCTATTACAGGGCTAGGTACTATTTTTGATGAGGAAGATAGTGCTAATAAAATACCCATAGTGGATAACACTAGCTCAATGCCGTGTACTGTGGTAGCGGTTCAGATTACGAGGTTGGCAGTTAAATATGGTTTGTGAGCATGTAACGGCCACCTACCAACAGACATACCAATGGCCCACACATTTTGTAGGGGTAATTCTCGGAGTAAAATCGTTTACATATTGGTATAATTTAGTATTTGGTCGTACACAATAGATTTAAAAGTTATTCCGAGGATAGAGAGTGATCACTATCCACTCCATTTGTCGTTTTATGGTAGACTTCTCCCATCCACAATGGAGAATAATGAGATATCAGACACGAGCCCTGAGGATATCATAGTCAGTAATAACCGTTGCTCCTTAAAGTGGGCACATATACTAGGGCATGGAGACGCATTGGCAAATATTTATAAAATATTTGCCTAAACCTCAATATACAATACATTTAAACTCACCCTTGGGGGGAGATGCACTTCTAAAATTTCGTAAGCAATTTTTGACAGAGTTGGTTCCATTAGTAACATAAATGTAAAAAAAGACTAGTAGAGATGTAAGACCCCTTAGTAATCAAGGAAACTCTTGGTATGACAAGGAATGTCGCTATGCGAAATCAGAATTATCACAGGCTATAAAAAATGGTAGTATCTCTAATATAAAAGATGCTAGGCTTAAGTATAGAAAAACTCTGGGAAAGGCAAAATCTTCATGGGATGACAATAATTGGTCCGAACTGCTTATGGTGGCAAAGAACAAGGACCAAACGGGTTTTTGGAGGCTTGTGGCTAAAGGAAATAAAGCAGGGAAGGAAACAAAATACATTTATCTCGATGCAGCAACTAGGGTTGACCACTTTACAAGTAGGAAGCACCGGAGAGTTGAAGGCCCCTATCTAATGTAGAGCTTTTAATCAGTCCAAATGAAGGGAAGTTCGTTTTTGATTTGCATGAAACTATATCGGCCATTAACTCAGTAAAATCAGGGATCTATTTAAGCACGAAGTTAGTGTTTGGGGCCCTACATTGATGACTTATGTAATGCCAGAGTAACAGGCGCTGAAATCTCAGAAACATGCAAAGGGGCGGAAATTTAATTTTTTTTTTAAAGAGGGCAATCATTACGACCCAGTAAACTATCGCCCAATTAGTTTAATCAACATCTTACAGAAACTTTTTGCAAGGCACATTTTAAACCGTATAAATATATGGATTGAGGAAAACAATATTTGATCAAAATTTCAGGCAGGGTTCAAACTTAAAACCAGCACCATAGATCAGGTCTTTAGATTTTGTTGCTTATGCTGGAAATATGTAAACTTAAGGAAGGGACATTTATACGTAGCCTTTGTAGATCTTAAGGCTGCGTTTGATTTAATTCCTAGGGGTTTATTATGGAAGTCACTAAGATGCCAAGGGTTGCCAGCTAACCTCCTCGAACAGATCATGAGGCTGCATGAAGATAATTATGCCAAGGTTAGATGGGGTACTAGGGGCGAATTAACAGGACCTATCCCCATAAAGAGGGGTGTTCACCAAGGGTGTGTACTGGCACCCACGTTATTCTCATTATTCGTCAATGATATTCCAAACTTCTTGAATGGCTGTAAAAACGATTCACCAAGACTAAGGGGAGAATTAGTACCAGCACTTCTTTTCGCTGACGACACAATATTAATATCCCAAACACCCATGGGGTTACAATGTTTAATAAATTCGTTCCAAACATATTGCAGCAATAAAGGCCTACAGGTTAATATCAGTAAGACTAAATACATGGCTATAAACCCTCATAAAACATTTCGGAACAATCTGGTTTTGAAGGCCCAAGAGTTAGATTACGTACAGAGTTTTAATTATTTGGGTGTTTCTTTGGATACTAAACTTTCATGGAAGACCCAATCAGAAAAAAGCAAGATTACCCTGACGCAAAATACATTGCCAATCATGAAAAGACACAGGAATAGTCTTATTAAGGCTGTTTCCCCAGCATTAGAGGTGTTCAAATATAAAGCCCAATCTGCTGCATTATATGGGGCGGAAATATGGGGACCCTGTTGTAAAAAGAACTCTGAGCTGGGGGAAAATACAGTTTATAGAGCCCTGTTAAGGCTACCCATACGTACACCATTAATACCAATTGTTCTCGATTTGAATATAAAACGGACCAATCACTATGCAATTTTAAGACCTCTCACACTATGGGTGAGACTTTGGTCAACTCCGGAGTTGCTAGATTATAAGGCTGGTCTAGAAGAGATAATAGGATTGGACCAGACAAAAGTATTGCATGGCTCAAACATGTTTGCCTGTGGTTGAAAAGGATTGGATTATCGCAGTTTTGGGATGAACCGTGTACATTGACCCAAGCTTCGAAGAAGGTATTAAAAACTACCTTTTCGACATACTTTCAAAATAGTGTGACACGTGATTCAGTAGGCGGAACCCTTACAAGTAGGTTCCTCTTGTTTAAAGATGGGGAATACTTTGAGCAGTTTTTGGATGAGATATATCCCCCACTTGCCAAAACACTATTATGAAATTTAGATATGGTATTTTGAATATTAACACAACTGTAGCAAGTTGGTCCAATAATCACATTGAAAAGATAGACGCTTGTTGTTCTTTATGTTCAGGTAAAGCCAAAGAAGATGAGTTGCACATTCTCTTTTTCTGTCCTGCCTATGCCAAAGTTTGGAAAAGATGGATCAAACCGATCTGTTTAAACGTAGGTACGAGATCATGCAAAGAGTCGGAAAGGATTTTAAAAACCGATACTGCACAAGTCATTGTCTTTAGCATTATTAGATTTCTTCTAGCAATACGTTTTTACGAGCTAAAGTAGGTTTAAAACTCTAGTGAACTGTCCGTATTATATGAAATTGATTTAAACAATATAGTGCTTTAATGGAATTATATGATATTGATATAAACATTACAGTGTTTTAATGAATTGATAATGATGTTTGTATCATGTATTAATAAATGTATAGATATTCATTGTTTTTGTACTGAAATATCGTAATGTCCATGATTTTTTGAGGAACCCAAGCCCAAATACTATGTGTATCTCGTATTATTTGTTGTTGCCTTTTTAACACATTTATTCAAATATTTATGTTTTAACATTAAGGAGTTAGGGTCATACACTCCCCATTCCGTGTTTCTCTTGTATAAATTGCTCGCAGAAACTTCTAATTGGACTTTTACAAGTATATCAAACATTGTATGTTTTATGTATCTTTTATGGTTCTAATGTACCGAAATAAAGATTTTTTAATCAAATTTCCACCTCATCCACCTTTGAGCTTCTCTGACTTCAAATAACCACAAACTCTGACTTCAAATAACCACAGGTGATCAGGAGGAGCTCTGAACCAGCAGGGGAGAAAAGGTAATAGGGAAGAGAAAGGATAGCAGATGTGAGCTTGCACTTTATCCTGCTAGTAGTTCAGAATCACCTGCTTCCTCAATTCAGTTGGAATGACATTCATCTGAGACAGATGAAATATGTAGACACATACGGCCCGATTCCGATCTAGTTCGGAAAGCCCTCCAAACAACTCGGATCCGGAGAGTCTTCTGAATGACTCGCGCTCCAGGAGTCCGAGCGACCGATTCTGATGTTTTAGTATGGTGACATACTCAGTTTGGTCGGACTCCCATTGAACTCAATGGGTGCCTGTGTACCGAACACATACAGAGACTGCCATTGGCAAAAAGGGGTGAGCGGGAAAAGCGTGAGCCTTGTGGGGGGCACCCTATGGTGCCCACCACAATGTGCATGCCTTGAGTCCGACCGTGTTTACCATATACCTTACATCCCTAGCCACGTTGGCAGAATCACTGCGGGCTAAAATTGTGTCCTATGCTGATGAAACGCAGCTGTTGTTTACATGGAAAACATCGATCCCTGTCCTGGTCTGTCAATAAGTGCCTGCCTTTCAGCGGTCTTAAGCTGGCTGGCTGCAATTCAGCTGAATGTAATGCAGGGAAGACAGAGTTACCAAGTCAATGCAATGGTAGGCACCTGCTTTTCCCTGTTACATCTCTTACCGAAATTTCATTTTTTTCTGTCAAGAGCTGCCAGACAACAGGTGATTCAAGCCCTGATTATATCCCGGTCGGACAATGGACTACAGGAATGGTCTCTATCTTGGCATGCCTAGTTATTTTTCGGAAAGGCTTCAGCTTGTCCAGAATGCAGCAGCCTGCACCATCTTTGAGCTTCCCCGGAATGTGCATGTCCTACCTTCTGAGGAGCCTTCATTGGCACCCAGTAAGGAAAAGAGTAATTTTTAAGACCTTGCTTGTCACCCAGAAAGCCCTATATGGGTCTTGACCAGAGTACCTCAATCAAAAGATCGCATTTTAAACCCCACGAAGAACTCTCTGTTCCTCCGACCTCTTTTTGGCTAACACCCCTGAGTTAGAAAGTCAAGGACAGGGGCAAGGCTCTCTCTTACCTTGGGCCTACCCTCTGGAATAAAATGCCCTTCCATTTAAGAAACATTGAATCAACACCTCTGTTCTGTAAGAAACTGAAAACCTGGCTCTACTCTTGCCAATAACCTATTCCTCCCGCTGCTTCCCTTTCAGCCTTTAGCGCCAGGACACTCCTTGGAGTAACAGCGTGCTCTATAAATACCCCCACATATACATAGACATGCATGGAAAGGGAAGACCCATTGGTATTCCCTGAAACCAATTCGGAGGGCCCCTGTTGAAGGGGGGCTTGTCATGGCCCCCGAAAGTCAAATTCTCACAGTCATTTCATCCAGGGAAAACCGAGTCGATACGGCTGTCAGAACCATGAATCGTACTTGCTTGTTTGGAAGCCGGCTCTATTGTGCGGCAGGATTTGGCTGCGAATGATTCGGACTGCCAGGATTGGGTTCGAAAACAATTTGGTCGGGGCGGACAAGATCTTCGCATTGTATTTGGTCGTTCAGAACATGGGACAATTCAGTTGGACAGATATGTTCCAAATCGTATTTGCTTGTTCCGGAACCCTTCTGGAGGCCTTCCTAACGGGATCGGAATCTAGCCTCTAGAGTAGACACAAGTGAGTTTTAACTATGACTGTCGATTATCACATGATCATATGCCCTTTGGTAATTATTTTTTGCCAACCTCCCTCATCAGCCATTAGTTCTCCTGAATATGGTACTGCTTGCACTTCGGATGAGCATAAAAAGTATCAACATTAGTTTTTCACTATATAAACAGATAGAAATATTGTGAAAATGTTATGCGGCATGGATCCACCTCCGCAAACAGTGATATCTGCAGACTGATTTGAAGCACTTGTTAAGTACTAAGTTCAACTGTTTTAATTATAGGTAAAGAATTGTGGGATGATCCAGCACATAAAAAAACAAGAAAACCACTTACTGAGTCGGTGATGCGGCGAGTGCAAGGTAAGTGTTTTTTCAAATGTATTTATTTTCCCTGATTGTCATCTGTCGACTCCCCCCACCCCACCATTCTTACCTGGACCAATCATCACTGAATTTAGTGTACAGTAATGCACATGTACTTTGTTACTTGACAACTGATCCACATGTCCGTCATGAGGTGGATGGACTGATAACACTTTCCTTTATATAAAGTACAGCACTTGAAGGTGCAGTGTAAGCACAGCAACAGTGTAAAAATAGGTCCGGCTGGGAACCTTCAATTTTAGGCAGAGGTTTTCTACAAATTTTAAGAAACCCGTCTTACTTTCACAAAATAAAAATGGGGAAGATAAAAGACTAACTTTTTTGTCTCCCCTCCCACTGTAGAAATGCACTTCCTATTCAGTTCAGTGGTATGGTGAATTGTTAGAGATCATAGCTTTGAAAGTTAGTTGTTGTGACTTTGTTCTTTGTGATACTTCCACTAGTGGCCTACTAGCAGCAGCTAGGCTGCTTGTGTTCTTTGAGGTGACTGTAACGCTCTGTGAAATTCTGAGATTGCTGCAGGTGATGATTGCACACTATGAGGAACAGTGCCCTGTCTACTTCACATGACACTGATAGCCTCCTCTCCTTCCTCACCACAACTTCCTTCTATCACTTGAATTTCTTCTCTCTTATGAGCATTACCTATGGTTTTGAGGTGCTCTTCCCACAAGACTGCATGTTGATTTTTTCAGATGAGCCAGTTGGCCCCTGTACCATAATGTCCACTTGGCTTACCACAGTGAGATTTTTTGTGGCACATTTAGCATTTTACTCACATGGCCTGAGTGTATGGGTCTTCTAAACTGGGGAAGTGAGAATTCTTATTGTGCCAAAGCTTAAAGAACTTGTTACGGTAGAGTTAGGGGTTTTATGTTAGGCTTTCTTGAGGGATTGCTGTGACTCTGGTGTGGTAGGCCGTGGTTGCTGCAGGTTTTTGAGATCTTCTTGAAAAGTAAGAAGCAGTCGTGTTGGTGGAACTACAGAACTCTAAGTTGAGCTGTGCTCTCTCTGTGCCACTCTCCACACTAAAAATCAGTAGCTCATTATCACCTTCCTCACATCTATTGCTTTCGGAACATTCTTCATCCCTCATTTATCATGGTGGATCTCTGTTGGTTTTCAATCCCCTGACTTTTTGCCTTCCTCCTGTTCTTTCTGATGAGTTTGTTTTTGTTGGCTTTAGGATTTTGGGCACTTTACCATTGCTAACCAGTGCTGAAGTGCATGTGCACTGTACTCTAAACATGGTAACATTGGCTTATCCACAATTGGCATGCTTAATTTAGTTATAAGTCCCTAGTAAAGAGCATGATATGTGTCCAGGGCCTGTAAATTAAATGCTACTAGTGGGCCTGCAGCAACGATTCTGCTGCCCTCTTCAGTAGCCATTTAAACATGTCTCAGGCCTGGCACTGCAGAACCTGGGCGTACTGTTTTAAACTGCCAATTAGACCTGGCAAGTAAACCTACTTGGCAGGTCCAAACCTTTCTTTTCATTAAATGTAACTCACCCTTAAGGTAGGCCATTGACAGCCTTTAGGGCTGCTTTCAGTATATTTAAAAAGAAGGACAAGTATTTATAAGCTTGACATGTCCTGGTAGTGAAAAATGATAAAATCAATTTTTCATTACTGCAAGGCCTATCCCTCCCAGAGGTTAGCATTGGGATGACCTGTTAATAGTTTATAAAAGTGTAATTTCCAATTGGGAAAAGATATAAATTTGGAGTATGGTGTCTCGGAACTCACAATTTAAAATCACAACTTATGGTAACGTTGGATTTTAAATTGTAAGTCTGAAAAAGCCACTTTTAGAAAGATGGCATTTACTCACTTTAACCATTATGTGCCTCTGCCGGTCTCTGAATACACATCTAGAGTCCATAGCAGCTGGGCTTTGTGCATTACCTCTAGAAAGTTACACACAAAGGAAGCTTAGGTATCACAGTCAGATACTGATGGTCCATGATGGGCCTTCCTGAGCTAGATTGGGAGGGAGGAACTTACACTTGCACCTCTAAAGTCCCCACACAAAGAGCTGCATACCCCCTGTAATGAGTTTGAAGTTGGAGCCAGGGCAGGAAAGGAAGAGTCCTTATGTACTTCAAAGGCCTCTTTGAAGTCTTTTCCACTTCAAAGGCACAACTGGGTATACGTGCTGTACCTCTGACACCACCAATTGAGAACACTGATAGAACTAAGGACTGCGCTGTAGGAGGGACTACCACTTTGCCCATTGCTTTGCTGTGTTGGCCTGCTGCCTGCTGATTGATGTGCTGTAAGTTGGACTGCCACTTTGCTACCTGCTATGCTGTATTGACCTGCTGCTTCTTGCCTAGGAGTGAGAAGGACTGGACCTGCCCTCTACCTCCTTGAACCCAATTTCTTTAATGACTTGCTGGCATGCCACATGTTTTAAAGTCTCAGGGCCATCAAAGACGTCTTTAATCTCTGCCTCAGCTGCTAGACTTTGCCAACTGTGAGTCTTGCCCTGCCCAGAGGTGCAAATTCAGTCTTGGGAAATTGGGTTCTGCAGCTATTTTCCTACAAGAATTGATGCAGTGATAACTTTTAGCTTATTGGAATCAACGCAGTACCCTTCAATGCCAATGCAGCACCGCTTCAAGAGGATCCCTGTGAGGTTCCATGTCGATGCAGCACCTGCTTCATAAAGGGTTCGACGACGATGCAGGACCCTACTGCGAGGTTCAACGGTGACACAGCGCCTGCATCGTAAGAGGTTTGATGACAATGTGGTCCCCATTTGCAAGGCTCAAAGACGACACCTCTACCCAACTGAGTCGACAGGAACCAATGCACCGAGTATTCAACCCCAATTTTTGCTTCATCCAAGGTACATTTTCTGTGGGTCCTGTGTGGTCCTGTAGCTGGTCTGCTCTCCATTGTGGTCAGACCGAACTTTGAATTTACCCCAGACCAGCACAACCACAACTCAGCTGTGGTTCGTAAAGGTAACAGCAGTGGGGCCATGCAAGGAGGGATTTAGAGGGACGATGCAGAGGAAAAATTAATATTTATTTAATTTTCCCTCAGCATTGTCCCATGGAATACCCCCTTACCCAGCCCCAATACTTCACCGCTGTTACTTGCACAGACCACCACTGCCTCAACTAACCCCTAACCACTATTGGCTTATAGGCACCATATTGAAGTATATTCTTTAACAATTCATGTCTCAAGTTGTACTCATTAGATTTTTGTCATTTTGGTCTTGTTTTACTCGTAAATATATTCTTTAATTTTCTATACTGGTGTGGAGTCTGTTTGTGGTGTTTTCACAGTACTACAATTTTCGTTTTTCCCAAATACTTTACACATTGCCAGTTAAATTCAGCCTGACTGCTCTTAACCAAGATACCAGAGGGTGAGCGCAGGTCAATTTAGATTGTGTATCTGACTTACCCTACTAGGATTGGGGTGCCTAATTAGATAGGGTGCAAACCTCTACCAACTAGAGACCCAATTTCTAAAACAGGAAATCAGGTGTTGTAAGTTGTGATTCCTGTTGTTGACTTACCTGTGAAGATTTGGTGTGCTTTTGCAACAAATTGATTTAAGACTCACTGTTAGTTTCCATGACTGTAGTCACTGCTGTGCTGAGGGACATGGGCTTTGAATTTGAGGTGGTACCAGTGATACTGTGGGAGTCTTCTTCCTGCCCAGAGTGGGGGTCCAGAGGCGTAGCTCAATTTTCCAGAACAAGAATGAGGGTTTGAGGACAATAGAAAATCTGACAAAAGGTTTTCTCTTTTCCTCACTGACCATTTTCTTGGCAGGACCACCCTTCTTTGGGACCATCTTCTAGGCAAAGGCAGAAGCACTTAGCAGGGGACTCTGGTGTTGGTCCATCTCATTATCATGTGTAATGTCTTGTGCACCAGAAGGCAATTCAAAAAATAAGCAAGAAGTCAGTGAAACAGAGGATATTTAGTCAATGTACTAAATACTTACCAATAGTGTACCCAAGCACAAACTAGCTATTATTTATATACATTATACCAGGAAAGCTAATTTGAGGCCCTCCAGGGTCTTTGGGAGCACCATATGAAGTGGCGGGTAGGCAAAATATGATAAAAAACTTAAATAATTGGTGGTATCCCCCAGGGCCCACAAGACCCCTATGGGAGGCAGGCAAAAATAAAATATTAAAATAAATGCTCATGTTCATCCTGGGTCCGTCAGACCCCAGGCAGGCAAAAATCAAATAAATTAATTAAATAATTTCTAGTGTCCTCCAGGGCCCATGGGACACATTTGGAAGGCAGAGAGGAACAGGAAAAAACAACTAAATTAATTTAATTATTGCTAGTGTCCGTGCAGGGCCACCATGGGATCTAATAGGAAGTGGGGGTAGACTTAAATCAAACAAATAGATCCAAAACAACATCTGTGTACCACATTTAGCCATAAGCACACAGAAATATATGAGGAAAAAAATAAAATAAACAAAAATCACATGGGCTTCTTCTATCAATGTTCCTAGGATATGGCTTATAAAAGTGGAATGAACAGAATTGAAAAGTCACTGACTTCCAAAAATGGTGAAAGCTAGCTCATTCACCACATAACCAGAGAAGAAGGAGTCATGTTATGTTATGTAAGTTACACTTTTAGAGCGCACAGTTACCCTCACTAAGCACTGCCTGCTGGAGAGAGTAATGGGATATTCTACTGATTAAAAAGCTTTTCAACCCCTTCCTAAATGAGAGGAGGTCTCTGGAGTTCCTCAGCTAGAAAGGGAGATCATTCCAAGCCTTTGACGTGCAGGTCATTAAGCTCCTGCCTTCCCAATTGACTTTTTTAAAAGAAGGGATAAGAGCTTGCTTTAGTCCCGTTGAGCGAAGCATTCATCTGGGGACATGCCACTGGATTTCTCGCCTCAGGAATTCAGGTCCTACTCCATTGAGGCCTTAAAAATGGTGCAAAGTTCTTTAAAGGATACACTTTGTTTGAGGGGAGCCAATGGAGTTGTTTTAGTTCTTCCTTAACGGAAAGAAATTTCGGGATCCCTGACAGCATTCTGGTTGCTGCATTCTGAGCAATTTGAAGCCTGTTGATGTGTTGTTTTTGGGCGTTCAAATATAGGCCATTGTAGTAGTCGAGACGTGATATAATGAGGGCCGTGATCACTGCCTTGAGGCCTTTTTCGGTGAGAAAAAACTTAATTTTTCTGAGGATTTTGAGTGCCAAAAAGCAGGCCGAGATTACCATACTTATTCGGTCACCCAGGGCAAGCTTGTTGTCCACCATCACCCCTAGATGTTTTGCTTTCTTAGTGGGCATAGGGCAGGTTCCCAAACCTTCAGGCCACCAGTCAAGTGTTCACACATGACCACGGTTTTACTCGAGTTTAGTTTTAAACAATTAGTGGCCATCCATCCAGATATGGCAAACATGCAATCATGGAAACGTGCCCCTCTTTCCTTTTCAGACCCATCTCTCAGTGTCAATACTATTTGAGTGTCGTCTGCATAGGAGGTCAGTTGGAAACCAAAGGATCTTATCACTCCAGCCAGAGGGCCACATACACATTAAAGAGCATCGGGCTGAGGGACGAGCCCTGCGGCACACCACATGGGTGGGATAAAGGCTTTGACCTGCAGCTGTCCAGATCCACAGTTTGCATTCTGTCAGAGAGAAACGACTGCAGGAGTTTCCAGTCTAGTCCTTTTATCCGCACATCAGACAATCGGTCCATCAAAACTTCATGATGGATCGTATCGAAGGCCGCGGACAGATCCAGCAGAATTAGTAATGCATTGCCTCCCCTATCCAGGGCCTCTCTGATCTCTTCAGTGTATTTGATTAGGGCTAGCTCAGTGCTATGTTCTGCTCTAAACCCGTATTGGGACAGGTCGAGTATCTTATTTGATTGGAGGAACGCACTGAGTAGGATGTTCATGTCGGGGAGCGGCAGCCACAATATTGGCCTGTAATTATTTGGGTCCTTTGGGTCAAGGGTCTGTTTCTTCAGTAGGGGAAGAATGGAAGCCTTCTTCCACATACTGGGAAAAAAGCTTGAGCTAAATATGGCATTCAACAGGGGTGTAAGTGCTATCCCAATGACTGCTGAAATTTGTTTCAGTAAAGACGCTGGACAGGGATCAGTGGGAGCCCCAGATCGAATCTAACTCGAGAGTTTGATCATATCTGTTCTAGCCTGAGCATTTTTCTCCCTCCTGGGGCGGAAGCCGGGAGGTTCTTGCACTATCCCTTATCTTGCTTCATTTTAGCGTACTGATTGTACCTTGTACCCTGCTTGATCGAAAAGGCAGTGTATTTTACCTTGGACTCTGGGGCACTTTTTAAACTTACTTCGAAGCTTCTCCCCCCTCCTCTGCTACTCGGGCCACTCTCAGCTGAGCATAGACGCTGGGAGATTGGTCCCGAGTAGACGAAGGGAAACGCGGCGGCCATCTTGGGGGTGGTAAGCGCTGTGACGCGCTCTAGTTTACTATATAAAGGGACGTCCACCCTCCGCATAGCGGACGCGCCGTACTCACGCCGGAGTCATGCCAGAGTCCTGCCCGTCTGCGCGCGTCCGCGTCACGGAGGCGGACGGGGCGGGATGTGTTGCGGGTTGTAGGATTACATATTCAGCGGCTGAGCTCTTGACATTTAGGAAATATACGACCACATGCCAGATGGTCTTTCCGGCGAGGTATAGAGGTAAATGCCGGTGTCCTGGTTGTGGATGGTTTCCATGCACCCTTCCGGTGCATGGGACCTCTAGCCCTAGGACCTCTGTTAATTATAAATGCCTTTTACTCAACACTCGCTCCCTGAGCAGACATGCTCTTGATATTTATGAACTGCTAACGGTCGAAAAACCGGTATGCCTTATGCTCACTGAAACATGGCTAGGGGTGACCTCTAACCCTGACATTGCAACTGCTATCCCTCCTGATTATGTTATTCACAGACATGATAGACCTATCGGGAGGGGTGGAGGGGTCGCGATTGTGGTTTTAAGATATACCCCATGTGTGGTCGTCCCTATGGCGTCCATCTCTGGCTGTGAATCCTTGGCTTTTTCTATTGCCCTATCTGCCCATCAATCCTTCTCTGGGCTCCTGGTTTACAGACCACCTGGTCTGCGGGCATCTTTTTACGAGGAGCTGCAGGAGTCAATCGCGGCACTCTGCTTAAAAACTGAACATTGTATTGTGCTTGGGGATTTTAACATACACATGGACGTCCGGACGGACGGCGATGCGATTAAAGTCAATGACATCACCGCCCCCCTGGGCCTTATTCCCTATCTGTCTGTTCCGACCCATAACAAGGGCCACACTCTTGATCAGGTATTTTCCACCTTTCCTCTTGTTATGGCTAGTCCCGTCCCCGTCCTCTGGTCGGACCATTATCTGATTTGCTTTCAGATTCTGGGAACTAGCAAATCACCTGGCGGAAAATCTAATCAACTAAGGCACCCCAGGCGGGTCTATCATCTGGTTACCCCTGAGAGTCTGGCTCAGGCTTGTCTGGAGCATCCCTGTTCCCTATCAGGTGACTTAGAGAGTGATCTTGATGTGTTACAGAAGTGGCTAGTAGAGCGGTTAGACGAACTTGCCTCGCCTATTGCGCCCCGGACATCTACAAGACGGATTTCAGCGCCTTGGTTTACGGAGTCTATTGCTTTGTCCCGGCAAAATTGCAAGGCTGCTGAGAGGCTTTGGCGCCAGCAGTATGATCCGGAGGCCAAGGCCGCCTATAGGGCCACCTTAAAGGCTTATCATGCGGACATCCTGGCCGAAAAAAAGAACTATTTCTCAGCCAGAATTGAGACGGCGTCAAGTTCCTGTAGAGAAATTTTTACCATTGTTAAGGAGTTTGTCACCCCTAAGGCTAGTGTATCGCAGCATGACTTTTCCGAACCATAGGTGGTTTCATTAGCAAATTTTTTTTACTACTAAAATAAAGCGGATTCAAGATTCCTTCTCCTCCTTGAACCCTTGCGCTGATGCCATCCCATGGGATCAGCTGTTCTTGACCGACGGAATTGGTCCTTTTCTATCGGAGTTTCCAGCGATCTCTGATTCTATCTCTCAGGACCTCCTCTCTAAACTTAAGTCAGGTTTCCCCTTGGACCCCTGCCCTGCTTCCTTCCTGGCTAGGGCTGCGGAGGTTTTGAACCCTCTGATCAATCCGATCCTTAATCTGTCATTGACGAGTGGTGTTGTCCCTATGGTCTGGAAACGAGCCATGGTTGTTCCACTCCTTAAAAAACCTGGTCTTGACCCTGAAAATCATGCCAATTACAGGCCAATTTCCCTGTTGCCTGCTCTTGCAAAGATAGTGGAAAAGCATGTTCACTCTGTGCTCTCACCTTTTCTTGAAACCCATGGCTTGTTGCACTCCACCCAGTCGGGCTTTCGATCCAATCTAAGCACCGAGACTGCACTTCTGGAGGTTAATGAAGCCATTAAGGAAGTGCTGGATTCAGGTGGAAGAGCCATGCTGGTAATGTTAGATCTGTCTGTGGCTTTCGACACCGTCCCTCATGAGGCTCTCTTCAGCAGACTTCATGAGATCGGTCTGAGAGGGACGGTGTTGAGCTGGTTTAGATCTTATTTAGCTGGTCGCCGGCAGATGGTCTGGGCCTCCCCTCACTCTGCCGAAGTGCCGCCTTTGGAGGTCGGAGTCCCACAGGGGTCGGTGCTTAGCCCGACTCTGTTTAATATCTTCATGACCCCTCTGGCGGTGCTGGCGGAGTCTTTTGGGGCTCAGATCATGTCATACGCCGATGACACCCAGCTCCTTTTCACTTGTGGAAGGGGGGCGGAGTTCAACGGAGAGAGCATCCGCGGGTGCCTTGGGGCTGTTTTTGACTGGTTTCAGCTGAACAGCCTCAAGTGCAACCCTGATAAATCTGAGGTGCTCTTCTTCGGGTGTCAGGCTGACCCCAGCTGGCAGGATTGGTGGCCTGTGAACATGTTTCCACCCTCGTCCTCCTCCTTGGTTGCCAAGAATCTTGGGGTCAAAATTGATAACAGCCTATCTCTTAAGCCCCAGATTCTAGGCCTGACCGGCACCTATTATGGTCTTCTTAAAATGTTGCGCAAGTTTCTTCCCTTGCTCCCTTTGGCGCATAGGAAGACGACGGTTCAGGCTCTTATCTGCTCCAGGCTTGATTACTGAAATGTTTTATATTTGGGTCTTCCGGACTATCTATTACAAAAGCTTCAGGTAGTCCAAAACTTGGCGGCACGGGCGATTTTTGACCTACCTCGTTGTGCGAAAGCCTCGGACCTGCTTCTTTCCCTACATTGGCTCCCTGTTAGAAAGCGGATTGTTTTTAAGGCACTCACACTTGCACACAAGGCACTTCATGCGGTCGGAGCTGAATATATCCAGAAACGCCTTGCCTTCTACAAACCCACAAGATCCCTAAGATCGGAATCTCTTGGTTTGGCTATTGTCCCTGCTGTTAGGAAAGCAAGGGTTGGGGGACGTTCTTTCAAACATCTGGCTCCTCAGCTATGGAATACCCTCCCCCTGTCGCTCCGCTGTACTTCGAACCTGTCGGCCTTTAGGAAAGGTCTGAAAACGTGGCTCTATGGACAATGATTGATCTTTTTTCCTTTGCCCTCTTTTCTGTTTCCTTGTAGTTTTGCTGTGGGTTAGAAAGCGCCGGGACACTCCTTGGAATAGCCGAGCGCTATATAAGACACCCATAACATTAACATTAACATTAACATCTGGTATCCCAAGGGGTAGAAATTGGTCTAAGACCGGTATAGGGCTGAAACTCTCTTGTTCTGCCGCAGGCGGCCACTCTTTTTCATTTCTATTAGCAAAGGTAAGTCATGGAAAACAAAGACAAAATGACCTTCACATGCACACTCACAGGCTCTACAAAATGATGGTTGCTGCATGACAAACAAATAAAATAGCATGGAGAATAATGATACACTGGCTACACAAAACAGCCATTGCAGTATGGTCAGCAAAGATGGAGGCATGGAGAACTAATAAACTAAAAAAAAAAAGGTATACATATGACATATACAAACAAACAACACAAAATGACTATTTTTGCATGACCAGCAAAGAAGGAGCCATGGAGGCAAAGAACATGGTTGGCCGAACCAGCCTGGAGCACCTCACACGCCATACAAATGTGTATCATTGCAGGAAAAGGATTGTACAGATATATATTATTTACTTAAAATGTGTTTGGGACTACACATGGGACTGCCCTTTACCTCCATCATACAAAAGTTGCTCATTTTCCACGAACTGCCACTCTCACTTAGAACTGTATTTTTGCACTAAGTAATTACCTGAATGGTCTACTCAGATAAAAAATCCACTTGAAATGTTTGTGGACTGCCTTTGTTACAGAACTGCTGCTCGCATTTGGGAAGATGCAGCTCATATTATGCATGCCAATCTCGTTGTTTCCATGTTTCTCTTGTTTTGATTTTCATTATGTGGCATTGCATAATGACACAATCCCAGTAATTTTGTGTAAATTGTAATATGAAAAATGTACTAAGTTGCGACAGTTACACTGTTGTAATTACATATTTGCACAGACCAAGTCAGGTGTAGAATGGGGTCAGAAGGTGGAATATGGGCAGGGATTGGAATGGAGTCAGAATGAGGAATGGGTGCAGGTGTGCCAGAAACACGAATGTCAGAGGAGGAACTACCAGAGACAGGACCTCTCAGTGTGGCAAATATGGTAAAGCATAATATCCAGGATGTTAATCACTTGAGCGAGTGACTGTCTGAGATGCTGGATTGCAAGAAAGAATACTGTTTGACACACCGAGAGGTTCTTGCGAACCTCTAGTGCCCCCTTTGACAGCAGTGCTCTAGTAATAGGCATGGGGAGAGATGCCTGGGGCAAAAGAGACCATGTCCTTTGATGGACTGGGTTCTGGCTTGTTACTAGGGAGACAGGACTGAGGGTGGTGGTAGTAGTAATATTGTCTCCAGCCATAGAAGAAGATGTTGATTGTTCCGATATTTTATGGGCCAGCACAAAAGTTTGGCCAGAGAAAGAGAACTCAGAATCAGATAGAGATGTAGCCTCCTAGCCAGTCCCCTCAATGCCACTGTGTCCCCCAGTACCGGTTGCTCCACCTTCTGAAACCCATAATCCTACTGATAATCACCTAAGAAGTGGCCAGCATCTACATCACTTGGTCTGCAAGATACTCAAAGCAGTCATTTTAACAAGTACACTTACACAGTACAGAGTGATTTATCAAAATGTAGGCACAGCAACAATGTCCTCAGTGTTTCCCAATGAAGGGCAATATAAAAAGAGGCTCACAAAGGGCTTGATTTTAAATTTGGCAGATGGGTTACTCTATCACAAATGTAATGGATATCTTCTAATTGTTTTGCTTTGTCCCGGCGAAATTGCAAGGCTGCTGAGAGGCTTTGGCGCCAGCAGTATGATCCGGAGGCCAAGGCCGCCTATAGGGCCACCTTAAAGGCTTATCATGCGGACATCCTGGCCGAAAAAAACAACTATTTCTCAGCCAGAATTGAGACGGCGTCAAGTTCCTGTAGAGAAATTTTTACCATTGTTAAGGAGTTTGTCACCCCTAAGGCTAGTGTATCGCAGCATGACTTTTCCGAACCATGGGTGGTTTCATTAGCACATTTTTTTTACTACTAATATAAAGCGGATTCAAGATTCCTTCTCCTCCTTGAACCCTTGCGCTGATGCCATCCCATGGGATCAGCTGTTCTTGACAGACGGAATTGGTCCTTTTCTATCGGAGTTTCCAGCGATTTCTGATTCTATCTCTCAGGACCTCCTCTCTAAACTTAAGTCAGGTACCCCCTTGGACCCCTGCCCTGCTTCCTTCCTGGCTAGGGCTGCGGAGGTTTTGAACCCTCTGATCAATCCGATCCTTAATCTGTCATTGACGAGTGGTGTTGTCCCTATGGTCTGGAAACGAGTCATGGTTGTTCCACTCCTTAAAAAACCTGGTCTTGACCCTGAAAATCATGCCAATTACAGGCCAATTTCCCTGTTGCCTGCTCTTGCAACGATAGTGGAAAAGCATGTTCACTCTGTGCTCTCACCTTTTCTTGAAACCCATGGCTTGTTGCACTCCACCCAGTCGGGCTTTCGATCCAATCTAAGCACCGAGACTGCACTTCTGGCTGTTAATGAAGCCATTAAGGAAGTGCTGGATTCAGGTGGAAGAGCCATGCTGGTAATGTTAGATCTGTCTGTGGCTTTTGACACCGTCCCTCATGAGGCTCTCCTCAGCAGACTTCATGAGATCGGTCTGAGAGGGACGGTGTTGAGCTGGTTTAGTTCTTATTTAGCTGGTCGCCGGCAGATGGTCTGGGCCCCCCCTCACTCTGCCGAAGTGCCGCCTTTGGAGGTCGGAGTCCCACAGGGGTCGGTGCTTAGCCCGACTCTGTTTAATATCTTCATGACCCATCTGGCGGTGCTGGCGGAGTCTTTTGGGGCTCTGATCATGTCATACGCCGATGACACCCAGCTCCTTTTCACTTGTGGAAGGGGGGCGGAGTTCAATGGAGAGAGCATCCGCGGGTGCCTTGGGGCTGTTTTTGACTGGTTTCAGCTGAACAGCCTCAAGTGCAACCCTGATAAATCTGAGGTGCTCTTCTTCGGGTGTCAGGCTGACCCCAGCTGGCAGGATTGGTGGCCTGTGAACATGTTTCCACCCTCGTCCTCCTCCTTGGTTGCCAAGAATCTTGGGGTCAAAATTTATAACAGCCTATCTCTTAAGCCCCAGATTCTAGGCCTGACCGGCACCTATTATGGTCTTGTTAAAATGTTGCGCAAGTTTCTTCCCTTGCTCCCTTTGGCGCACAGGAAGACGACGGTTCAGGCTCTTATCTGCTCCAGGCTTGATTACTGAAATGTTTTATATTTGGGTCTTCCGGACTATCTATTACAAAAGCTTCAGGTAGTCCAAAACTCGGCGGCACGGGCGATTTTTGGCCTACCTCGTTGTGCGAAAGCCTCGGACCTGCTTCTTTCCCTACATTGGCTCCCTGTTAGAAAGCGGATTGTTTTTAAGGCACTCACACTTGCGCACAAGGCACTTCATGCGGTCGGAGCTGAATATATCCAGAAACGCCTTGCCTTCTACGAACCCACAAGATCCCTAAGATCGGAATCTCTTGGTTTGGCTATTGTCCCTGCTGTTAGGAAAGCAAGGGTTGGGGGACGTTCTTTCAAACATCTGGCTCCTCAGCTATGGAATACCCTCCCCCTGTCGCTCCGCTGTACTTCGAACCTGTCAGCCTTTAGGAAAGGTCTGAAAACGTGGCTCTATGGACAATGATTGATCTTTTTTCCTTCGCCCTCTTTTCTGTTTCCTTGTAGTTTTGCTGTGGGTTAGAAAGCACCGGGACACTCCTTGGAATAGCCGAGCGCTATATAAGACACCCATAACATTAACATTAACATTAACATTAACATCTGGTATCCCAAGGGGTAGAAATTGGTCTAAGACCGGTATAGGGCTGAAACTCTCTTGTTCTGCCGCAGGCGGCCACTCTTTTTCATTTCTATTAGCAAAGGTAAGTCATGGAAAACAAAGACAAAATGACCTCCACATGCACACTCACAGGCTCTACAAAATGATGGTTGCTGCATGACAAACAAATAAAATAGCATGGAGAATAATGATACACTGGCTACACAAAACAGCCATTGCAGTATGGTCAGCAAAGATGGAGGCATGGAGAACTAATAAACTAAAAAAAAAAAGGTATACATATGACATATACAAACAAACAACACAAAATGACTATTTTTGCATGACCAGCAAAGAAGGAGCCATGGAGGCAAAGAACATGGTTGGCCGAACCAGCCTGGAGCACCTCACACGCCATACAAATGTGTATCATTGCAGGAAAAGGATTGTACAGATATATATTATTTACTTAAAATGTGTTTGGGACTACACATGGGACTGCCCTTTACCTCCATCATAGAAAAGTTGCTCATTTTCCACGAACTGCCACTCTCACTTAGAACTGTATTTTTGCACTAAGTAATTACCTGAATGGTCTTCTCAGATAAAAAATCCACTTGAAATGTTTGTGGACTGCCTTTGTTACAGAACTGCTGCTCACATTTGGGAAGATGCAGCTCATATTATGCATGCCAATCTCGTTGTTTCCATGTTCTCTTGTTTTGATTTTCATTATGTGGCATTGCATAATGACACAATCCCAGTCATTTTGTGTAAATTGTAATATGAAAAATGTACTAAGTTGCGACAGTTACACTGTTGTAATTACATATTTGCACAGACCAAGTCAGGTGTAGAATGGGGTCAGAAGGTGGAATATGGGCAGGGATTGGAATGGAGTCAGAATGAGGAATGGGTGCAGGTGTGCCAGAAACACGAATGTCAGAGGAGGAACTACCAGAGACAGGACCTCTCAGTGTGGCAAATATGGTAAAGCATAATATCCAGGATGTTAATCACTTGAGCGAGTGACTGTCTGAGATGCTGGATTGCAAGAAAGAATACTGTTTGACGCACCGAGAGGTTCTTGCGAACCTCTAGTGCCCCCTTTGACAGCAGTGCTCTAGTAATAGGCATGGGGAGAGATGCCTGGGGCAAAAGAGACCATGTCCTTTGATGGACTGGGTTCTGGCTTGTTACTAGGGAGACAGGACTGAGGGTGGTGGTAGTAGTAATATTGTCTCCAGCCATAGAAGAAGATGTTGATTGTTCCGATATTTTATGGGCCAGCACAAAAGTCTGGCCAGAGAAGGAGAACTCAGAATCAGATAGAGATGTAGCCTCCTAGCCTGTCCCCTCAATGCCACTGTGTCCCCCAGTACCGGTTGCTCCACCTTCTGAAACCCATAATCCTACTGATAATCACCTAAGAAGTGGCCAGCATCTACATCACTTGGTCTGCAAGATACTCAAAGCAGACATTTTAACAAGTACACTTACACAGTACAGAGTGATTTATCAAAATGTAGGCACAGCAACAATGTCCTCAGTGTTTTTCCAATGAAGGTCAATATAAAAATAGGCTCACAAAGGGCTTGATTTTAAATTTGGCAGATGGGTTACTCTATCACAAATGTAATGGATATCTTCTAATTGTTATTGGACAAATTGACATTTTTAGACATATAATTATTAATTTGCAATGCCGTTTTGGGATGTTTTCTTAGATACTTAAATCTTAAATTAATACTTATTTAAATGTAATTTGTTTACAAGTTAATTAAATGTTTGGTAATTAATTATGTGTATCAGTTAATTTATTACTTGCTATTTACAATATTTCAGTGGATTTGGTATGTATAATGTAATATATCTCTAAATAGTTTAATATTTAATTGATAATTTAGCAGTGGGTTTTAAGGTTGGTAGGGGAATAGGGTGGGATGTAATTTAAAATATATTTTGTATTTAAGTTTGTATGTAAATGATATATTTATTTGTTAATTAAGTATGTAAATCGTAAAAAATTATATATTTTTACTATTCAAGTGTATTTTGAGGTTTCTTTATGTGTGATTTATTTTTGTATTGTGTAGTAATTTATATTTTAATAGCTGGCTGTTGGGTTTGTAGGAAAATATAAATGTTTTGAGATATTTGATGTATTTTAATATTTTCTTAATTTGATTGTGAGTGTATGTAATTGGGTTTCCGTAATATATTTCTCTTTTATTTTTTGTTTTATTTATTTACTTTATGAATGCTATTATTGTTTGTGGGTAATAAAAAGGGAAGTGAATTCATTGTAAATGTTTTTTTATTTATTTATTCAAATGTAAGCTATTTACATTACATGTTATTCATGTATTTAAAAATATATTTGTATTTTGAATACATTTTAATATTTTAGTTTTGTTAGTTATTTTAATATTTATTTAAAAATAATTTTGTGTCAAATTGGTAAACATAACTGTTCCTAAGTCGAACATTTCTCAAGTGTTTGCTTATGTTGGAATGTGAATATTTATTCTAACCCCTCCAAAGTCGAACATTTTCTCTACTTTTGCATAACCTTAAGAGGAAATAGTAAAGCTAACCTTTCCAAACACCAGCACTTTGCCTACGGCTGTGTAGATTGGAGTTGGAATAGAAAATCTAACCCCTTCAAAGTCTAAAAATTTTCTTATATTGCTTATGTTAAAGTGGGAATTGTAAATAAACACCTCCAAAGTCCAAAATGTACCCTTCTTTCATTAGTTGGGAGTGGGAATAGTAAATCTATTCTCTTCAAGTGTAACACTTTAGGTATTTTGTTTATCATTGGAGTTAAATTATTAATATTTGCTGCTATTGGTTAATTTTAATTGATGGTGTCAATATTTTGCATTTTTTGTGTTTCTTAAAACATTTTTTTATTAGAAATTAATCTTCATATGTATTATTTTATTTTATTTATTGTGATATATGTTTCTGTTAATATATGACATTAATTTTATATTTTTAGTACTGATATTATTACTGAATATTCTAATTCTTAAAAGGACGTTATGGTTAGGTGAAAATAAAAGTTGATAGTTATTGTTAAATTTGGGGGTCTCTAGTTGGCACAGGTAGGTACTTGTGACAAATAGGGACCCTCTCCTCTAGTCAGGATAAGGGTACTACACTCCTAAAATAACACCTGCTCACCCCCTTGATAGCTTGGCACCACATACAGTAACCACATACAGTAACCACATACAGTAACCCAGTGACCCAGTGGTTAGGTGAAAATAAAAGTTGATAGTTATTGTTAAATTTGGGGGTCTCTAGTTGGCACAGGTAGGTACTTGTGACAAATAGGGACCCTCTCCTCTAGTCAGGATAAGGGTACTACACTCCTAAAATAACACCTGCTCACCCCCTTGATAGCTTGGCACCACATACAGTAACCCAGTGACAACACTACAAATGGACTCCACACAGGTTTTATATAAAAAAGAAGTAGACTTTATATAGAATTACCACAAGACCATAAACAACAAAAATACACATATGATTACTTTAACATGTTGCGTGCTCATCATGAGGCACGGTCGCGCTGTGCTCATGACGAGCTGAGCTCATCATGACCATTGTGCCGCGCCCACCCTGTGCTGTGCTGGGCGTTCCATTGGAACGGGCGTGGTCGTGACGGGCTCAGCTCATCATGAGCACAGCGCCACTGTGCTGCATGACGAGCCGAGCTGCGCACGCCCCCCCACCCCCAATACAGCAGGGGAATTAGCCCCCCGGGGAAGGGGTTAAGATGGTAGATTTAAGCTTAGTTCAGTTCAGTTCTTAGATGCGGCACTCTGCGTCAATGTACCTTAGGTTGCATTGCGCTTCCACGACAAGCAATGTTGCAGCGATGGCAAAGTTCAGATACAAAGAAATAAAGACGTGAAGATCTTCCAGATGCGGCACGATTCTCGGGGATGCGAGAAGTCCTCGGTGCGATGCATGGACTATAGCGGCTACACCCTTATGATGTGACGACAACAGCTCCAGTGGTGACGCTCTTCTCCCACGATGTGTGAAGCTTCCGCTAGATGTGACAACTATAGCGGCAAAATCCAAGATGCCACGGCAGCAGCTCCGATGGCGGCGCACTTCTAGGGGATGCGAGGTGGTCTTGGTCGATGCGGTGCAATGCGACAGTTCCAGCGGCTACACCCTCCTTCGGAGTTGTGAAGGCAGGTACAACGATGGCGACACGCTCCGACCTCGTTGACAGATTCTTCTCCTGATGCGGTGCAGTGCGACAACTACAGCGGCGACACCTTCCTTTGGAGTTGCGACAGGCACAGCAGCGACGGCGACACAATTCTTCTTGTTGAGTGGTGCTTTCAGCTCCTTGCGATACGCAGTCCCTCAGAAGTACCAAAACAGCAGCAGGCACTTCCAAAGAACTCTGGGGAGCTGGGGGTTGAAGTCTATTGTCCCTGAGACTTCAGCAGGAGGCAAGCTCTTTTCCAAGCCCTTGGAGATCCTTCACAAGTTGAAAGCAAAGTACACAAAGTTCCTTTCTCCTTCCTTTGGCATTAAGGCAACCACTGCAGGCCAATCCCCCAAGCAGCACTTCAGCTTGGGAATAGTCTCTCCTCAGTTTCTTCAGGTTCCTCACCTCAGTAAAGGTGTCTTTTTGTAGCCAAAACGTGATCTAATTTCATAGGATCAGGGTCCCAATATTTATATCCCAAAATCCTTTGTTCTCTGAGGGGAGAGGGGCCTTTGCCCAGTCCAAACCAGTTCTGAAGCACTCTGTTTACCAGACTTCTCCTTTCCTTTCACCGTGCAGGGCTTGCACATCAGACACCCCACAGGAGTTGGAGCCAGCATTGTGGAATGCAAGTACAGTCCTGGAGCACTTTGTTTACAGGACTCCTCTTCTTTCAGTGTACAGGGCAGAGACTTCAGTCGCTCCCCAGGGGGTGAAGCCAGCATTGTGGAAGGCAAGCACAGCCCTATTCAAGGTTCAGGTGCAACTCCTCCCACCCATCTAGATGCAGATCTCTCTATAAACCACTGGGTGACTCAGCCTGTCTCCTGGAATTCCCCAGCCCTATCACTCACAAAACCAGACATAGGAATACACAACCTAGCAGAGGCAGGTTTGATTGGTTAGACAAGCAAATACCTAAAAGTGGTATTTGCAAACACAGAATATTAAAACCAACTTCACTAAAAGATGTATTTTATTATTCTGAGTTCAAGCATACTAAACTCGAATTTCTACCATGTTCTCTGAGACAGTTAGGGTTATAAAATGTATTAACTCTAACAGCCCATTCTGGCCTATGGAGAGCAGGTAGCCTTGCAATAGTGAAAAACAAAAATGGCTGTAATTCACTATTAGGACATGGCACACACATCAGGGCTTATCCTACCTTATTCTTACAATGCACCCTGCCCTTGGGCCTACCATAGGAGTTACTGATATGAAGAAATGGGAAGGTTTAGGGACTGGGAAGTTGTTTCACTTGCCCAATCAGAATGACAGTACCAGACTGCAAGCAGGCTCTGCAATGGCAGACCATAGACACATTTTACAAGGCTGCGTCTGTGGGTGGCACAACCAATGCTGCAGGCCCACCAGCAGCATTTGGATTTACACGCCCTGGGCACACTCAGTGCACTAGACTAGGGTCTGACAAGTAAACCAAATAGCCAAACATGGAACCACTGATTAATACATCAGTTTACAATAGGGAGTACTTGCACTGTGGCACTGAATAGCTTTGGCACAGTGCCCAAAGAATCTAACACCAGCAAAAATACATGAGTCAACAGCAAAAATGGAAGGGAGACCCACGCCAATGCAGAGGGACACTGCAAGTTATCTCTTTGGGTTCAGAGATGAAATGTGGGAGGTGGATCCTCTGGGTTCTTCCAGTGAATAAGGAAGTAATCAATCTGAGCACGTCTCCTTGGATGTCAATGTTTTGGAATCCTTCGATCAGTGTGTGGTGGGAAACAGTGTCGAAGGCTGACGAGAGGTCAAGGAGGATCAAAGCTGCTTTTTCTCCTCAGTTGTGGAGGGTTCATGTGTCAGTGGCTGTGAATAGGGAGGTTTCAGTGCTGTGTTTGCTGCAGAAGCTTATTGGGAGGCAGTGACGAGATGGTTCAGCTCCAGATGTGTCAAGAGTTGATTGTTGATGATATTTTCCTGTACCTTTGCAGGGAAAGGGAGAGGGAACTTTTTATTTAGCTAGTTGGTGGGTGGGCTACATCTGATTGAATATATAATGGCCTAGACTGTGTATTGTTCTTCATTTACTCATCCACTGAATGAAGCCTTTGATGAGTCCACTATGAACAAAGCAAGGCAGCTGTGAGGCTTCCACCTCAAGAAGTATATTGTGGTGTAGACCGGGAATGTCTTTGACCTTACCCATCAACCAACTATACCACTGAAGGTGCCCAGATTAATGGAAGTTTGTTGACAGTTCGGAAAGTTTAAATATGATGCTATAGGATTTAATAACTCTTCCTTCTGCTCTTGTTATTATGTTCATTATGTACTGAGAAAAGGGATGGGAGATACTTGTTTATGTTGGGAGTTGGTGTATGCCTGGGATTCTATGGGACAACCCTTGCAGGGATCTATGCACATCAACCAATCAATCAATATTTGTAAGGCACGCTAATAACCCCGAGAGGTATCCAGGCACTGCTTCTAAATGATTGACTTCACTGGAATCTATGAGCATAATGAGACTCAATTGCCCTGGTATTAGTGTAGACCAGGTCTTTTGATCCAAACTCTGAAAAGGTTAGAAAAGGGGCACACAGAATACAGTAGTTATGTGATGGGCATGATGTCATTTTAGCTACTGAAAGCATACAATCTTGACAGTGACATCTGCTTTTAATCCTGTATGATCTGATCTGTTTGTTATGTTCATTGTTCTAAATAAAAAGATAAATGTACAAAAGGAATCTATAAGTAATTGCTTACTTACTAAGAAAATAAATGTACATGACTGCAAAATATATGAAGAGAACAGATAAGTAAAGGCTTCCTCACTATGAAAAGAGATGTACATGATGACTAGAATCCAGTCTGCAGCAGCACAACTGGTGCTAAACAGGCAACGTAGATCTTCCACTACCCTGGCTTTGAGAGACCTACATTGGCTGTCCATTAAGGAAAGGGTCCACTTTAAATCACTCTACTTGGTGCACAGAGCGGTACGTGATCTGGGTCTAGTCCCACTGCAGGAAAAATTCACCTGGTACCATCCCAAGAGGCAGCTTCACTCCTCCAGTGCAAGCCTATTGGCGATTCCTAGATTCAAGCGTTCTAGGATGGGAGGGAGAGCCTTCAGTGTGGCTGCTGGCCATCTTGGAATGAGCTACCACAGAATATCAGGCAAATCAATTCCCTGACCGAGTTCAGAAAGAGTCAGAAAACTTGGCTCTTTCCCAAGGATTAATCCCCTCTCTTCCATTTACTTTGGCCCGTTCGTATGCTGGTTACCTTTCAGTCTGAGCGCCAGGATACCCGTAGGGTGGCAGCCTTCGCTATCGATATAAGAACCTTTTACATTACATTTTACATTACTATTTATTTGTAAGTGTGGAAATTGTTACCTGATTTCAATGGTTAACGAATAAGAAGATGAAAGTAAGGCCGTACTGTGAGAGCCAGATTTATGTTTAGAAACAATATGATTTTCTGTAGAGCCACAGTAGATTGTGAGAGTCGTTGCCCCTCTCTATGCCCAGGCTGAGATTGTCAGCTGAGTTGGGACCTTATTAGCTGAAAGTCTGAGAGCCTGTGGCAGCGGTCCCAAGTACTCGGTTGAGTTGACAACGGCCTACCTGCTGTATTTAGATGTTACGGCAATAGACAGGAGACTGCCGTGGCGGTGGTCTTCTTTGCTGGTCAGCAATACTCTGTCAGTGTCAGGCCGGCTGGATTGCGCCGAGCCAATTTAGATGTTCCATTTTACTGCTGGTTTCCTGGTAGCACAGTCCTGACGTAGTGAGGCAATGGTGGCTTAAAGACAGATAAGTACTACTTATTTACATCTCAGTACACATATCTGTTGTGTATATGTCAATATGTACATCTAGGGAATGTGTACTGGCCATTGTTTTGACATAAATCATTGCACACCAACAACATACACACACCATTGACTGTACATCCACACCCACGCAGAAGCCTTCCTCGAATCCAGAGCCAACGGGCTGGCTGAGCATTGTGGTCAAGTAGAAGCAGCACAGTGAGGACCTAAACAGTGATGTTGAAGACAGAATCTGTGGTGGGACCACAATAAAGGTAAGTTTTCACCTATTGTATTTAGTTTCCGCCAACTCAACTTTGGAGGTATTCCCACCACAGTTACCTCAACGAAAAGGCTCTTCATAATCTGGACGGCGGGAATCTCTGTGGGACTCCCTTCAACAGCCACTTAGCCTCTGATCGCGGTGGTCTTCCCTCTAATCCCCAGCCAGCATCTAAATCAGGCGGTAAGACCGCCAAAGAAGCGACGCGGGACCAGTCCTGTCAAGATTCAAATCAAGCCGGTATGTCATAGCTTATTTGTGAGCCTCAGATGGGGCAGGACCTCAATAGAACACACAGAACATGCACACTCGAAATGGTCAAAAGTACCTGAATAACAAATGTAAAAAATGTGGTTCAAAAATAGAATCAGTGAACTTTTGAGGGCAAAATAATCTTTACTTTAAAAGTACAGAGAGCAGCAAGGAAATAGTTTAGCATCATAAAGCACAAAACTACTAACAACTTATGTAATGTCGCACGATTACTGCAAATACCTCGATTTCACGTAGAAACTGTCAAATAAAAAACCAATGAAAACAATAACCAAAAGGTATATTGCATTAAACATATGGGAAATCACACATATTAGGTGATTTTTCTGGGCGGCGTTCCTTCACTACAAAACTTGGTCAAGACATTACCCGACTATGGTGCCATTGCAATGTCAAATCATGTGTAGTATCACACAAATAAAGTATTCTTATCGTGAGCATGACTGATAACATTATTGGCAGTGGCGCATATGAAATACGACAAATGCACTTTCTTTGATTTTAACACATTTAGCCATCCGCATTTTGAACTAGCACTGTGTTGGAAGATTTTTAAGTTTGAACCTGAGTTACTTATAAATATCCAATTGCAATTCAACACCATTAAAACTCACACAGATCTTACAGGCTAAGTAACCTCATGTAAGTTTTTAAACTGGAACTGAACTTCCACAAGAGGTTAACGCAATCTGGATGAGTTGCAGACTCACTTACGAAAATTGACACATTTGAGACTGCTGTGTGCCCCCGGGATTCACAGGCCACTTTTCACAATGTTTGCCCAGGCCTAGCTTCTAGACCTGCCAAAGCAAGTGTATAGAAAACATAGATTTACTTAAAGAGGAACACATATGCTTGGGCGTTTACAATCACCGTGTCCACGCTTAGTTTAATCTTATGTTCTCTGTTAAAATATCTTCGTTGTTTAGGTAGGGATGAGTGCGTGACAAATGTCTGCTACTCGTACATTTTAATGGATATTCCATATATTTCTCAAGTGACAGCTGAACCTTTAAAGTGTAAATGTTCTTACTCGTGTATACTCAGTTCATAAAGAACTTCTCTGAAGGAAGATAACGATCAGCTATAAATACATTCTCCTGCAGTCACCCAGGCCAATATACAGGGTTGCACTGAGCACATTTTTGCAAAGTTCTTTAAGAACTTTATACATTATTATCAGAAGAAAATCTGAACTCTACTTTGCTCTGAGCAGCGTATAGATTATACAGTGCCTAAGTGCTGCCATGTATGAAATCACTTTATATAATGGACTGCAAATTATATCATGATTTGTAAAATACATGTAATGGTATTGGAAACGTTTCTCATAAAAAATGTCCTAGCCCACCTACAATGTTTGGAGTAAGAGTAGTTCTAATTTTGTCATACTTTTAAACCATTATGTGCTTCAAAGAGGTTTAGGCAGCATTTATCTTAAGAGGTAAAGGTTATTATGGGTGGTGAGATGTCTAATGGCATAAAATCTGATTGTGTCTTGATTGATGTGACTTACTAGTCGAGACTTTGAGGAGAGGAGTTCGGATGATCTCATAAACCACAAGGCTGGTGTTCTGGTGACGTTTACAAACAAAAGAAACACTCATGCTTTGACTTTGTGGTTAATGAAGTTATATATATATATATATATATATATATATATATATATATTACCTACTGGCGGTCGCCAGTAGGTATATATAGTTAGGATTTTTTCTCTATGGGATTTTTGAAAATTCTATGTCAAATAACTTTGGCGTTTGTGGACGGAATTGGCTGAAATTTTCAGGAAAATGGCACATTTTGTTTCTGAGCAGCCCCTGAAAATTGGGGGGGGGTTCGTCCAGGGGGGGTCGAGAAAAAAGGGGGGTCCCAAAACGTGTTTTTAACATTGAGTTTTCCATAGGGCGGTTGGCCTCACTTTTAGCCCGAACGGCTGAATGGATTTGCACGAAACTTGGCAAAATTGTAGGGACTGGTAGCCCGATGTGCCTTTTGTAGGTCTCAATATATGTGCTACAGTGGATTTTGAGAAATTAACATTAAAAAAAAGATATATATCTGTAACAGCGGACCGGGCAGCGCTCCAGTACGCGTACTTTTCGCGCAACGGAGCTTTGTGAAGCGAAGCTGATTGGTTCTCCGGCGTCTGTAAACATTCCAAACAGTCCGTAGCGGCCGCCATCTTGTCTCTCTGTAGGATCGAGAGACAAGAGGAGGCCAAACCGAAGGGGCAAATGACCATGAGGGGGCATAGTAGATCCTCGCTGACCCCCTAGGTTTGATGTGGAGGTTTTAAAAGGGCCCCGCGGGGCAAAAAAAAAAAATAATAATAATAATCGAACGGCTGAATGGATTTGCACGAAACTTGGTAAAATATTAGGGACTGGTAGCCCGATGTGCCTTTGCTAGGTCTCAATATGTGTGCTCCAGTGGATTTTGAGAAATTAACGTTCAAAAAAAGATATATATCTGTAACAGCGCTCCGCTTCGCGTAACGGAGGTTTGCGAAGCTGATTGGTCATTCTGTCACTGGGCTATAGTTGGGCTACATCTGGCTGATATTTGGGCTACATTTGTTTTTTTTGTCTCTGGCGGCCATCTTTGGGCTACATTGGGCTACATTGGGCTTCATTGGGCTTCATTGGGCTACATTGGGCTACATTTGGGCTCCAACATATATATAGGCCAATGTAGCCCAATATATATTTTTCAAAGTTAATTTTCGTAAAAACCACTGGAGCATATATCTTGAGACATAGCAAAGGCACATCGGGCTACCAGTCCCTACAATTTTGCCAAGTTTCGTGGAAATCCATTCAGCCGTTCGAGCTAAAAGTGAGGCCAACCGCCCTATGGAAATGAAGGAAATAAATGGGTAATTTGTAATTAGCAAATAGCTCATCGCAAACTAGGAATGGTAAAGAATCGCTATTTATTCCTTAAAGTTCGCTATTTAGGAAATGCAAAAAACTTTGATGATACATATGGCGGTTCATCTCTAACAAGATAAGAAGCATAGGGATAGATTTATGATGACTGGCGCAGGGTTTCTGTTCTCACACAGAACTGTGGACAGAGGATTGGAACCTCGGCGAATTAGGGTGCCCCAAAACTCACCTTAGTAATCAAAAACCCCTTAGCAAGCTAGGTACAGTGTCACATTGGATATAACAAACTCTCAATGTTTAGACAATCCAGAATATGAACTTATAGTACCTCAGGATACGTGGAACTCATGAACAGTCGGTCGTTATATATTTCTTAGAAACCAGAACATGGAGTTAAGAAGAACACGTGTGTATTTGAAATGTTTATTTACTAATGCCGTCTTCTCAGGCGTAGTATCTTAGATAATACAAGTACACATATTATCAGTAGCAAAATTACCAGCATAGTTACTAGTACATAAAAAGCGAATGGTGACAGTATGTTAACATGCTGTAAATGAATAAGAGTTAGCAACACTTATAAGCAGCCACGGGCCGCGGAGGGAGTTACGGTGGGGCAGGGAGGCGGGGAGGGGGAGGGGCAGGGTGGAGAGGGCTCCACCCTGCCCCTCCCCCTCCCCGCCTCCCTGCCCCACCGTAACTCCCTCCACGGCCCGCGGCTGCTTATATCTCACCCTCCCTAATACACATATTATATTATTTGCTAGGAAGGTCTGTTTGTGTTGGTTTAGGGCGTGCCCATACTTTAGTGTCTTAGATTTGAAGGAATCACATCAGCATACACCAGCTCTCTCTTCATGTGAACCGCATCAAGTGTTGTGTATGTGTGTTCGGCAAAGCAATATAAAACCCGCCTCATGCCCAGAATTGGCAGAAGCTGCACTTATGTTATGAGTATGAAGTCGTGGAGATCAGACCTCATAACAATTCTGTATCGTGTTGTTCTTGAAACTTCAGCAGTCGCTGTACAGATATAGGTTAACAAGCAAAGCAGATAGTAGAGCAATAACATATTATTCTCATGTAAACCACGATGAACTACTAGGTTGAAAGCTAAAGCAACAACTAAGTGTCGTGTGCAGAAGTTGCAAAAAAGGAAAAATGGCGTTTAAACCGGTAATGAGCCCATGCTAACTTAACACGGTGTAAAGATATCCAGGACCTAGATGACACCTCCCCATGATCCGGAAACGAACTGAATAAGATAATAGAAGTGCCATCTCATGAGAGCAGATTGCAACTTTATATGTGGACGGTCCGCAAGGTAAAACATTAAAAACTAGGAAAATTTAATGCTAAAGAAAAATAAAACAGCCAAGTACTTTATCGAGTCTTAAGCCAATAGGCAAGCTAAATGATAAAAACTTGACAAATAAGTCAATGAATTGTTAATGAAATGCTAGTACTCAGCATATCAAACATGAAAAAGGTCTATGACATAACTGTGTATGCAAAATAAGCTGCAACAGCCTCCAATAGGAAGTCACCGTCTTCATCCGAAAAGAGTTCAGCCATCCAATTTAAAAGCGGAAAAGAACATACGTGCTCTCCCAGAACCGGATCCTCTATCACCATCAGAGGACAGCTCGGTGGGTTTTCAAGAAAGCTCTGTTCCAAGAAAGACTGTGTTGCCGCCAGTAAATTCCAGGGACCAATTAGTCCATGCATCAATGCCACAGCCATAATCCTTTCGCCAGGACAAACCAACTCGTGAGTAATGATAGGAGTCATCAGCTGATTAAAGTCGACGTCAGGAGAAACCGGTCCGCAGAGACACAAATCAATGGCCCAATCGAAATCACAGGTCAGGCAGTGAAATACAGGCTGGACACAGGTGAAGTAGGAGAATCGAAAAGATAATCCATATGCCGTGCTTAATATCGCCAACGGCATTGTGCCATAATATTCTAGCATGCGATTGCGGAACAGTGTCAGCAGCTGCAGGGCGGGAGCTTGCACAGGAGGGACATCCATATTTAAAAATGTAAAAAAGCACAAGAGCGTCCGCTGGTAATGCAAGTAAAAATGGGAATCCACGAAGCACAGTGGAAAAAAATAGAATGAAAGAAAGCAGGGATGACTTCAAAGATTTTCTCAAATGAAGTCACGAGACCACTGGTAACAACTTTAAAAAAGTGCGCCAGGCCCTTTGTGGAGGACGCGTTAAAGATAGTCCGAACCATCTTGCTGAAATGGAAAGGCGAATCTGTATTGAAAAGGGTCTGCACCTCTGTACGGGTGTTCGCTATGTGAAGCACGAAAGTTTCACGGGCCGAACTCAAGGCCACCTCTCTCTGAGACAAAAGAGCTCTTATTCTTGCCATGCCGTTGAAATCTGCTCCCAAGGTTGGTATTTGTGGCCAGATTGAAAACTCCCTATGTTCATGTGTGGGAGGAAATAGAACATTTCTGCAGCAAATAACCCGCTCACTTACTGTTACGATAAAAGGAATACTTTTAATTAACGCAGAACAATCTTCATTATTGAGCATCAAATAACTACCATTTTCCAACAACTTGAACGTGGGGATGATAGCAGGAACTGGCGTGCCTTGCAACACGCAAGCCATATTTGGTCGGTGTTTGTTGCATGAACCGTGTAACTGTATGTGCCTACACATTAGTGAATGATCTGGCGTCTCAGTGCATTCCTCTCCATTCAGATAAACTTCTTGATCATCTTTGAAACATCTGTATGTGTATGGAAGCGACCAGACCTCATGAAGAAAACCACTACCTAAAGGTTCATAACGACCTATTGGTATATATTTCATACAATTTGAAAACTTATATAAAGCAAAAGGCAGCGTTATTAAACCGTGGATAAGGCACGTTGCCAAAAAACCCGCAATCCTCTGCTGATGATGTCACTGAGCATGTCATGAATGATGTAATATGTGACATCATCAGCAGTGGATTACGGGTAATAGTATCTCTAGTTTACTCCCCTATAGCTGTCTTTCTTTTAACATAAGTGTCTGTTTCCTTCCCTTATACTTACTGTTCTTTTTAAAAAAAAAAATTTTTGGTTCACTTCCGGTTCGCGTACCGGCGAGCGAACTGGGAAGCGAACTACGAGAAATAGAGGTTGGCACAGTTCCAAATATTGTACCAATTTTTTAATAACGGGGAGGTAGTTCTGAAAAGAACTTTTTTTTAATTGTTTTTGTTGGTTTATATTTTTTTTATTATTTTTCTGAACATTTTTTTACTTTTTTTGAATTTTTCTGAACAGTTTTATATTTTTTTGGGTTTTTCTTGCAGGGGGCAATGAAAACGATTCATTGTAAAGGGCTCAACAGGAGCAACAAAACAAAAAAAAAGTATTTATTATTTGGGGCGTTTCGTACAAACTTGCATATGATAGTCAATAGCTCTGTTGATCAGAGTGATGCTTCTTTCTCCGTAGCAAATGAATCCATTGCAATGTACGCAGACGTGTTTTACTTCATGAAATCTCGTTTGAATATTTGGCACCATCTCCCTGCCCTCTGGTCCCGTTACTTCCGGTACAACAGATCTTCTGGCCATAATAGGGAGATTATCTAAGTCGTTACGAAACTGTGCAGCACTGTAGTTGTTAGGATGCCACCTAGTCATATGGCGATGCATTGTGTAGTTTCCGAAACTGTATTTTTTGTCGGTCCCTCTGGACAGTCTATCTTGACATATAAGGCAAGTTACGTATCTTGCATTTACTTTTTTCTGACCTTTGGGAATTTAAAAAAATTGCCAAATGAAGTTTTCTTTCCGGTGAGACGTCCTGGGCTCCTCAGGCAAAAAGTGCCTCTCTTCGTGCTCGTCGTCCTGTTCCTCTTCTTCCTCTTCTTGCTGAATTATAACTTGAGCAGGTGGTCCACTCTTCCTTGGATGTGGTGGAGGTGGTGGGGAAGCACCAGCTGAAGCTACTAAAGAAGCCATTGCTCACTGGTAACAAAGGGTCTTTCTCTCACAATGATGAAAGTCAGAGTGAGGAAAGAAGGAGGGATTTTCATCATTTGGGAAAAACAATAGTTCTCAACCAATGAAAAGTGTTCATTTTAGATTATATGACCTAGTCTCACATCATTAGGAAACCAAAAGTGAAATGAACCAATGAAAAGTGTTATTACCAAGTCACATGACCTGCTGTGTTTACGTTAAGCGCTTTGCAGGGCCTCCCGGTCTGCTTCCAGAAACCTGTGCTTTGCGACTCGGTAAGCGTACCAGTTCGCTAACGTAGCACGTCATATGACGTATCACACGACAACGCGAAACGTCATGCGGACGGGAGGCGTCACGATGTTGTTTTCTAACGCGGCAGTTGCGGTAAAGAAACGTTTACCGGCTCGCGGTCTATTTCGCGGCATCAAGGTCAGCTAACGGGAAGCTTCCCGATTCGCGAAGCGGGAACGAAGAAAAAAAATATTTTAAAAAAAATTATTAATAAACATATAAAATATATTTTTGGATTTAAAGAAGAATACATTTTACAGCTACAGATATTAGCTGTTAAAAAACCAATGAAATTCACTGAAAAAACCATAGGTTATAGACCATATATAGTTAGGAATTAGCATTTACAAAACCTTGAAAATTCACTGAAAAAACCATAGGTTATAGACCATATATAGTTAGGAATTAGCATTTAGAAAACCTTATTTTACTCACACAAAACCATTGAAATTCCATATATAGTTAGTTGCACTAACTATATATCGCGCACCCGCAATCCACTGCTGATGATGTCACATATTACATTATTCATGACATGGTCAGTGACATCACTGATGACATCACTGATGACATCTCAAATGACATCACTGATGACATCACTGATGACATCTCAAATGACATCACTGATGACATCATGACACACCAATACCAGTTACTACATACGCACTCACTGATTCCTACGTCTACACACACATTCACTCATTCACCCATACAATCACTCATACATACAGTCACTCATTATTACAACACTATCATATGCACTCATACACCTATGCAGACAGTCACACACTGCCACTCATCCATGGAGTTACTCACACACCAAGTCAGTCCTGTAAAGAATCAATCACACTTCCATTTCTTCATCTATACAGTTAAACACAGAACACCATACTTCAGTGACATCACTGATGACATCACTAATGACATCTGAAATGACATCACTGATGACATCTCAAATGACATCACTGATGACATCATGACACACCAATACCAGTTACTACATACGCACTCACTGATTCGTACGTCTACACACACATTCACTCATTCACCCATACAATTACTCATACATACAGTCAGTTATTATTAGAACACTATCATATGCACTCATACACCTAGTCAGTCCTGTGAAGAATCAATCACACTTCGATTTCCTCATCTATAGTTAAACACAGAACACCATACTTTTCACACATATACTAACACATACTTACTCTCTTATACAATCACTGATACAAGTACACATTGATATGCACAGCGTCACACACCTCCCAGCCAGCCACACACACACTCAGTCTTCCATCCATCCAGTCCTTCTTCAATATGTAAAACGTATTTAAACATTACAAAAACACACAGACACTAGATGATGTCATCAGTGATGTCATCAGTGATGTCACTGACCATGTCATGAATGATGTAATATGTGACATCATCAGCAGTGGATTGCGGGTGCGCGATATATAGTTAGTGCAACTAACTATATATGGAATTTCAATGGTTTTGTGTGAGTAAAATAAGGTTTTCTAAATGCTAATTCCTAACTATATATGGTCTATAACCTATGGTTTTTTCAGTGATATATATATATATATATATATACAATTTCTCCTTTCATTTGGAAGAAATCTGGCATTCAGGGCAGGTTTTTTAAGTATGGGTGAATTTTGCGGATATGCGGTCCGCGAATTGGCGCGAAATCGCAAAAAAATCCGCGAATTCGCTGATTTTCTTGCGATTTGCACTGGATTACTTTCTATTGGCTAATCCAGCAAGTGCTACCTCGTTGGGTAAATGTATAGTGCTTTTCCTACACTGCAGCTGCGTAAAGGGCCAGATGATTTGTCTCCACTGACCGTGCCTGTAACTTTGCCACCGAGCCAAAAGGCGCCGAGATCCGTTGAGTGAGCTGTCAATCATAGTTGGGAAAGGGTGGGAAGTCATTTGATACCGCTAGTGTGTGGTGTGGGGGAAAACGGGCAGGGTTTCTATGCGTGTCAACATGCCTCTTGTGTATAAAGGGTCAGAGAGCGAGCAGGGCACCAGGTGAGGAGAAAGCAGCCTCCTGGTCAATGGAACTACACGGGGATTGCGCTCGAGAAACTAATGGATTCAAAGACCTCCCTCGAGTATTACAGCTAATTTTCGACGGCAGTTATGGGGTTAAAGCACACTTGCCCAGCCTCGACCGTACTCACTAATGTTTTGGGCTGATTAAAACGTTACTGAATTTGAGCTTCAACTCGGGCACCTGCTATATCTGTAAGTGCTACCTGTTGAGGTTTAATTTTTGTGACAGGAGCCTCGTGCCAGAATGAATCCTGCCCTGCATAGTTATCCATGAAGATGCCACCGTTTTGTGCAATATCTCTACTCCACTGGAGTACTTTCTACTGGCTAATCAGTAAGTGCTACCTCGTTGGTTAAATGTATAGTGGTTTTCCTACACTGCAGCTGCATAAAGGGCCAGAAGGTTTGCCTCCAGTGACCGTGTGTGACTGTAACTTAGGCCCCTTGAGTGAGCTGGCCATGAAAAAAAAAAATCTGCCCGTGAGCGAATTTGAGAATTTTGCGGCAATTTCGTGAGATTCGCGGATTGCAAAATTGCCGAAAATCCACAAATTTCACGAGCAGAACGGATTTTTGGCCCATACTTAGTTTTTATACCGCCATTTAATTGTTCCCAACAGCAATTAGGGATAAATCTCTAGTGGCGCCATTATTTATAGCTTACTGGCAGTTCAAATCTTTACAAAATTAGGCAGTTCTGGTTTACAAAAGATGTGTTTCGGCTGATTTGACAGCCTTTCTCAATTTGACCAGAAGCCAGTTTGTTCCAAGTCATGAACTTTCTCTAAATTAGTTCAAATAAACAACGTACTTCAAAGAGGCAGTCCTATTAAATCTTTGCTTTACCACATTTCAAAGTCAATTTGCGCATTCAAATTATCGCTGAAATAGTGCTACACAAAGGAACATCACTCCAATTACATGTGCGCTTCTGCTGCAGATTTATTTGATCAATTGTAATATATATAGTAAACATTTTTCATTTTCAGTGCATTTTTAATTAATTGACCCTTGCTGATTGAGTCAAGGAAATGTTCAGTATCTGTCCTCACCGTAGACCAATGTTCCGGCTGTCCTGCTCTTATTTATATATATATATATATATATATATATATATATATATATATATATATTCACTGAAAAAACCATAGGTTATAGACTATATATAGTTAGGAATTAGCATTTACAAAACCTTGAAAATTCACTGAAAAAACCATAGGTTATAGACCATATATCGTTAGGAATTAGCATTTACAAAACCTTATTTTACTCACACAAAACCATTGAAATTCCATATATAGTTAGTTGCACTAACTATATATCGCGCACCCGCAATCCACTGCTGATGATGTCACATATTACATCATTCATGACATGGTCAGTGACATCACTGATGACATCACTGATGACATCTCAAATGACATCACTGATGACATCACTGATGACAACATCCAGTGACTGTATGTTTCTGTAAAGTTAAAATATGTTTTACATATTGAAGAATGAGTAGATGTATAAGTGTCTGGATGAAGCATTTAGTAGGTGGGTGACTGACTGTATGAGTGAGTGATTAAATGTGTCTCACTGAGTGCATGGGTTAGTGACTAAACTGTCTTAATTTGTGCATTATTATGTCTGTTGTTCTGTAAACTGCTGCATGCGTTGCTCAGTAGCTATATGAGTAACTATATGGGTTATTAATTGATTGTCCAAGTATTTGTATGGGAGACTGAGTGTATGTGTGGCTGGCTGGGAGATGTGTGACTCTGTGCAGATCAATGTGTACTTGTATCAATGATTGTATAAGAGAGTAAGTATGTGTTAGTATATGTTAGTATATGTTTGAAAATGTAAGGTACTCTATGTTTAACTGTATAGATTAGAAAATGGAAGTGTGATTGATTCTTTACAGGACTGACTAGGTGTGTGAGTAACTCCATGGATGAGTGGCAGAGTGTGAGTGTCTGTATAGGTGTATGAGTGCATATGATAGTGTTGTAAAGATGAGTGATTGTATGTATGAATGATTGTATGGGTGAATGAGTGAATGTGTGTGTAGACGTAGGAATCAGTGAGTGCGTATGTAGTAACTAGTATTGGTGTGTCAATGGTTTCAAAAATTATACTCTGTATTTAACACTGGGTGTAACAGAGGTTATATTAAAGTGTGAGGAGATGCATTGTATTGTCACATTAATGATATCATCATTAATGTGACCATTGATGTCAAATGGTTTTTTCAGTGAATTTCAATGGTTTTTTAATAGCAAATATCATAAGCTGTCGAATGTCAAGTACGTGGTAAGTAAAAACAATTTCGTGTTTATGCACACTGATCTGCTTTGAATGCTGCCCCCCACCCCTCATTTCTATTAGGAGTAGTGAAGGGTAGTTAACGCAGGCCTTTGCCCCCGTTGTAATCCGTCGTGCCTGCTTCTCTCTCCATTTGATTGATTGTTCTCTTTGGTTCATTCTCTATTTACAAACAAGCACAGAGTCGCAATACTCTGTTTAGTCTTTGCAGATAGCGAAAAATCGTGTAAAAAAACAAAAGGAATCGAGCAAAATCAGTAGGCCACTAATGGGATCTCTTTTTGACCTCGCTAAAATAGAAACATTAAGAACAACCTGTTGAAAATAGCAATGTGTATGTACATAAGCGGCGTTCATTTGTGTTCACAGTACCCCTTGTTGATTGTTTGAATCGAGCATTGAATTGTTCGAAGTTGGTTCTCTTAAGGATCTTCTCTGCCTGCAAACGAGGAAGAATAGGAATATTCTCTCTCCCTTTGCAGATAGTGAAGGGTAGGTAACGCAAACCTTTAACACATCGTGCCTATTTCGTTCCTCATTGATTGATTGTTTGCCCAAACATTGACTGTTTGGGAATTGGTCCTTTTTGGAGGTATTCCCTGTTTGCAAATATACGTAGGAAAATCTTTGCAAGTAGTGAAAGGGTAGGTAATGCGGACCTTTCTCCCCCGTTGTAATCTGTCATGCCTATCTACTCCCCACTGATTGATGCACCTGTTTCACCCGGACCATTTACTAGAGATACGTCATCTGGCCCGACCAGAGAGCACCCCTAGTGAAAAGGACATATGCAATAATAACAAAGTGATCACTGTATCCTGTTAACAGAAACTTTAGCATGAAACAACCTGGAAAGAAAAGAATAGGAAAACGAAAATCAGTAGGACACTGATGAACTTTTTATTAAATAACAAACAAAGAAACGATAACAATACGTAATGATAAAACCTATTATTGTCCTAGAAACAAGAAACGTTAGAAGTAAGCCTGTAATAAGAAACCTGAAAACATCGCCCCTCACTGCCCCAAAACCTGTCTGTCCCACCGCCTGCCACGGCCAAATAACGGCAAACTGGGAAAGATAGAAGTCAGCAGACATCCGCCCCATTCTAGAAACTTCCAAAGGGCAACAGGTTTTCGGCTATGCCCAGCCGGAAGCAACACATATAAGGCGGGTCCTGCTGCCACGCCTCGACCAGGAGATCATCACGTAGGGTGTAGACGGAGGAGAGGCCGAGGCCAGCGGGACCCGGCCAGGGGGATTGACAACGCTGGAGAGTAAACATTCAAAACCAGGAACTGTTGGCAGCCGCTTTGTGCCTCGGTAGAAGCGAGGGTAAAGAAGTCTGTGAAATATGTGTGCAAAACGTGAACAGGGGGTAAGGTAGACACACCTTGGCCCCCTAGACCTGCTCAGGGGGTCCCATAAGGACCTGTAGGGCAAAGAAATAAGAAATCACGGGATGCGCGTAGGATCCGCACATTTCGATGCCGAAAAAAACGAAGCATGTATTGTTGAGATATACATCAAGCTTATGTGTTTAGATCTTGGGTGGCTCTAAAAAGAGCCCTTGTGTTTAAATTTTTATAAACAAATCACGGGATGCACGTAGGATCTGCGCATTTCACCACCGAAAAAAACGAAGCATGTGTTTTTGAGATATACATCAAGCTTATATGTTTAGAACTTCGGTGGCTCTAAAAAGAGCCCCTGTGTTTATTGAGAGATTTTAGTACCTACAAGTAGGTACCGATGCAGAGTCTAAAGTTCTTGAGGAAGACTCTGTTCCCTTCATCTGTAAAATGTACAGCATCTCTCCTATAGATGCAATGCATATTGAAACGCAGATTGTTGTGGTATATGGACTCCATTCTATAGTCTCGGAAAAAAGCAGAAACAGATTTATTTACATGTTTTCCAGCTTTCTCAATCTGTGGACAAAATTGATTGGACCAGTTCTATTTCTGCCTTTGGCATATGTTAGAATAGACAAAGGCAGTTTGGGGGAAAAGTGACAAAGGTGTCCTTCATAAGCATTCCAGACCTTCCCCAGTCAAAGTGCCTAGGTCATTGCCGTCCCAGTGCACAATTATGAGGTCAGGGTGTTGGAGATGCAAAACGGACTTAAGCAATGGCATCAATTGGTGTCACTTTAATCCTCTCTGTCCAATCCATTTAATGTCTACATTTGGTAAACCTAGGTCTTTGTGAATTCCTTTATGTTCTGCATACCTTTGGCTCAAGAAAATATAGTTGTGTCCAACAATCCACACTCTAAGCATCTTGAAAGGAGGTCTCGATGCACTCAGATGGTCTCTATAAATGAAATGGCAGTTTGAAAACTAAAATTTTTCTAAAATGGTGCATAAGATGCAGTGTTGAAAAACAGAAAAGAAATGATTGGTTTTTAAAAAGCATGATTCTTATTGGTTATCAGAACGTGATTGAAAAGAACATAACGTAGGATCAGCTGGTATATTGAGAAGTCAAGCACACTTCCTGTTTTCATTAGCAACGTTGTGTGATGAACTTTTGCGTTCTTCGGGAGCCGGCATTGCTTTTTCGCATGGGGAGATGCTAACTTGTATGTGGAAATGCAATCTGCTTTGGATTTTGAAAGTGAGAACAGATTTCACTGCTCTGTCTTTCAAAATGCAAACTAAATTTGCTGTGGGAGGGCGGGAGTCGTGAGAGTCCTGCCCTGTTAAAGCAAACAGCAGTGTCCCGGGGGTGGGCACCCCGGGACACTGAAGGAGCTGGCTGTCGGGCGTGGCATTTCTCAGGGCAGTCAAGGGCACCAGGCGGAGGGCCACGCAGTCTGCCTCCCATAATACACAAATTCCCGGGGTGGTGGTTCTCGGGGCTTGAGGGGTGTTTTTGTGGTCCACACAATTCTAATTTTGTTGGGGGGACTTGGACGCGAAAGTGGTGCAAGGGGGTTGTAAATCTGGTACACAGTGTTTTGTTTTGCTTTGCTTTCCTTTTTGGTCTTGGTGAGGATCCAGGGTTAATATAACAGTTTTTGTAGAGCCAGTACCTTTCAACCCTACCCCCAAACGGCTTTCTGCCTGTTACCATAGTAACAGTTCATGGAGCATTTAAATGAGCACAGATGTTATAAGTTCACCACACTATGCTGCTAATGGTGTTGTAATTTTAAAACTTTTCCATAGGAACCGTTAGTTGTAGCTATAGACTCTGGTAAAGATCTGTTAAAGAGTTAGCCTCGGAATTATACTTCAAATTATAATTATCATTTCTATTGGGGACCGCTACCCCCACAAAAAAAAGACGTATATACTTTTTTAAAATTAACTTTTATTAAAACAATAAATAACAGAAAACGTAACTTAAAGATAACAATAAATAACTAGACCCATAACTTTAACAAAACAATATAATAAACAACATGTGATATGGACTCCAATGGAAGTACAGTAGGTAATCTGCAAAACAAAAAAGAAAATGAGTGTTTAAAATTAGATCGATGGTCAAACATTACAAGTCAAAGTAACACTTGACGATATTTACTTCTTTTAACATGTGCAGTGTGCCTGATACATTTCACTTGTCTTATAGGCTTGCTTTTAAGCGGTGCCTGTATAGAAGTGCCTACTGCGTCAGATTTACATTACAGATCAACAGGTCTTTAAAATGATTCAGAGATGAGACAGAATTAGGTGAGAGATCAAGTCATAACGCCGGACAATATTCTTTAGGGCTTATTTACAAAACGATTGCGCCTCTTTTCTGTTACTTTTCTCTTGCTGAAAGTGACGCAAAAGTGGCGCAAGGGATTTGTAAAAAAGCTCTTTCATTTCTAATGCATTTAATCTGAAGCATTGTATATCTAGGCCGCTCTGCTTACTTTGTGTAAACACTGTGACCAGCAGAGTTCACAACTTCAACTCAGCTTTAGTTCTACACGTCAGAGTGGACAGCAGCGTCCATAACTTTAAAAGAGAAAGAGAAACGATGTGAGAGAGAGTGAGGGAGGGAAAGAGAGAGAAAACAACTTGAAAACTGTGAGAGAGAGAAAGTTATAGATAGAGCAGATTTACATCCCAGCCTCAACCACCCATGGACCTTCCTCCCCGTTATTGCTACCTCCTTTGCAATGCCTTATCAATCAACTCTCTTCACTTGACCTTGGGTGTACCCGCCATTGTACATGCAGACTTTGGTCCACCCTTTTTATCCATTTTTGCACTTTGAGATATAACGTCCTACCTCTGTTCTTCATCTCCTATGTTCTCCTTTCAAATTCTCTTGGAAAGACCTTATCAAGCCTTCAAGAGAAAAAGCAAGAAGGCTGGAAAACCACTTTATATGTGAGTTCTATATGCCATCCTAATACTCAATTGTCTAATTACATGCTTGCTACCTTTCTGTAATGCACTTCAGTTGCAGTGTTCATTCTAGTCTGGCTGTGTGCGTCACAACAATTAAAGGGACCATTTTTCTGCATATTTTTAATAAAGCATTTGACATAATGCATAGTGACACCATATTTATTGTAAATAAATATTTATTGTAAATATTTATTGAATGTTTTGAAATTAATTTCCACATGAATGCAAGAAAAGTTACTTGCCGCATATGCAAGACTGCTTTCAAGAGGAGACCCCAATAAAAAGTACTGGTGTGGAACTGCAAGTATGCGGAAGCACTTGCAGACCAAGCATCCGGTCAACTTTGCAAGGGAAGAGTTAAGGAGATTGAGAGAGGCTCCTTCTGCTACATCAGAAGGCCCAAGTACCAGTGGAGCAACACCGTCAACCTCTACTGCACATCCTAATATTCGTCTACAGTTTGGAATCCTTTAAGAGAAAAAGTAAGAAGATTGGGAGCTCTGTATGCCATCCTAATACCTAGTCATCCATTAGTTATTCAGAGATCCACCATGTATCAGACCCATCCTTACAAGTGTGAGTTGGAGATTATCTGCCACCAAAAACCCCTCAAGTACTTATATCTGTTACTTTTTAACTTCGTCGACTAGTCATATTGAGAGTATTTACCTTAACGTTATGCGTTAAAAATGTGTGATTCTTTTTGGCTCCATACAGTAGAGAAAGACTCTACATGTAAAAAGAAGTACATTAGCGCATCATAACAGCAATGGTAAAAATTGTAGTACCTAATTTGCAATATTTTTCTACATGTTTTCAGTGGTTTACCCATCGAGTACATAGGACAGTCACAACTGTTCAGAACAATTTGTAATGGCAGGATAAGAAACATCATTTTAAATTCACAAACATAATTGAAATATTTTTACTATACTATGTTCGAAATTTAAGCTGTGCCTTTTTATAAAACAAATTCAAAGACAAAACAAAGTACCAAGTAATCCGAAGTTTATGACACCACTAGGGTATTATACATTTTCTATCATAAAATGTTAAAGTCAAACCTAATGTCTCCATTAGGTCCATTGCAATTTTCACAACTAGTACGTCCCGTGTTTAACACATTGATGTGATGAGCTAGAACTGGAGGATATACTTTCTTCAATCTCAGCAATTGGCTGCTGACTTATGTAACATTCTGCAAACTGAAAAAAGAGTTAAAAATGTATATGTTGTACAAATGTCCAAGCTTAATTTAGTTGAAAAGCAATCATCAAAGGTTTCAAACCAAGCGCGTTAGGACCATACTAGTGGTTAGACAAAATCTTATACGAATACCAATGTGCTTCCGATAGGCACTATGGACGCGATCGGTAGGCATTCATAAGTGTCATCCCTAAAAGCCCCTATTTACAACTATTCTAACGAAAACAAATTAATGTTTTTGGAAGGGTCATTACCAGCATGCAAAAAACACCACAATTGTAACTGTTCTGTTATCTTTGGTTAGATTCTATCACTAACTGCCATTGGTCATATTCAGGATGCTTCAGTAACTGTAGGAAAAGCTTTTAGAGACATACGAATGTACAACAAGTCGCTTCCTGATGCCGAGAGAGCACTGCCGAAATAATTAAGATATGAATGAGTTTTAAACAACTGTTTCCTCCGGGTCTTTTATTTGGGATGTGCTACACAGAAGTGAGATTCGTTTAGTTTCACATTGGTGTGCAAAATTAAGGCCATCCGTGCTGTTCTAAAAAAAACGCACGCTAGTCGGAACGCCCGTCGTATAACACGCAAAATCTGCAACTGTTATGATAAGAGAGGCACAACCTTGTCCTCACACTGCTTTACTATAGCGAGATTGCAAGCATTTAGACGGTATAGAATCAAAATATCGAGTTTTTATTATCGAGTCGACATAATATCGAGTAAAAAATATAGAATGGACATAATATCGACTAGACATAATATAGACTACCAAAATATCGACTTGAAAATTTTAATATCGAATAAAATGGACATAATATCGAATCAAAAATATGGAATGGACATAATATCGACTAGACATAATATAGACAACAAAAATATCGAATTTTAGGTAAGTTAATATTATTATTTTTTTGTGTAATATAATTTTGTAGCGAGTTGTGGGTTTATAGGGGAATAGGGTGGGAAGTAATTTAATTATAATTAATTAAATATCTTATTTTATTTTTTGTTATTTATTTAGAATTGATTGTTAATTAATTATTAATTGGTAATTAATTAAAATATAATTGGTAATAAATTTTAATTGATTAATTGATAAATATTTTAATTTTAGTAATTTATTTTCTGTAGCGGGTTGTGGGTTTATAGGGGAATAGGGTGGGAAGTAATTTAATTATAATTAATTAAAGATGTTAATTAATTAATTGGTATTTATTTGGAATTAATTGTTAATTAATTATTAATTGGTAATTAATTAAAATATAATTGGTAATACATTTTAATTGATTAATTGATAAATATTTTAATTTTAGTAATTTATTTTCTGTAGCGGGTTGTGGGTTTATAGGGGAATAGGGTGGGAAGTAATTTAATTATAATTAATTAAAGATGTTAATTAATTAATTGGTATTTATTTGGAATTAATTGTTAATTAATTATTAATTGGTAATTAATTAAAATATAATTGGTAATTAATTTTAATTGCTTAATTGATAAATATTTTTGTTTTAATAATTTATTTTCTGTAGCGGGTTGTGGGTTTATAGGGGAATAGGGTGGGAAGTAATTTAATTATAATTAATTAAATATGTTAATTAATTAATTGGTATTTATTTTGAAATAATTGTTAATTAATTTTTAATTGATACATAATTAATTCTTAATTGATAATTAATTTTAATTAGTTGTTTAATTGACAATTACGTGAATAATAATATTTTATTTTCTGTAGTGGGTTGTGGGCTTATAGTGGAATAGGGTGGGTAGTAATTTAATTTCTTTTAATTAAATATGTTAATTAATTAATTGATTGGTATTTATTTTGAATAAATTGTCAATGAATGTTTAATTGGTAAATAATTAATTGTTGATGATTAATTAATAATTATGTGAATAATATTATTTAATTTGTAGTAGCGGGTTGTGGGTTTATAGGGGAATAGGGTGGGAATAGGGTTGGAAGTAATTTAATAAAATTTATTAAACATGATAATTATTAATTGGTATTTATTTTAAATACATTGTTAAATAATTTGTAATTGGTAATTAATTAATTCTTAATTGGTAATTAAAATGTATTAATTGATTAATTTATAACTATGTGAATTTTTTTTCACTAGAGTGGGGATATTAAAATGTACCCCTATGCTATCCAACGCTTTCCTTACTGTTGCACTCTCTGGAGTGGGAATAGTAATTTTTACTCCTACGCTATCCAACGCTTTCTCTACTGTTGCACTCTCTGGAGTGGGGATAGTAATTTTTACCCCTACGCTATCCAACGCTTTCCCTACTGTTGCATTCTCTGGAGTGGGAATAGTAATTTTTACCCCTACGCTATCCAATGCTTTCCCTACTGTTGCACTCGCTGGAGTGGGAATAGTAATTTTTACCCCTACGCTATCCAACGCTTCCCTACTGTTGCACTCTCTGGAGTGGGAATAGTAATTTTTACCCCTACGCTATCCAACGCTTTCCCTACTGTTGCACTTGCTGGAGTTGGAATAGTAATTTTTACCCCTACGCTATCCAACGCTTTCCCTACTGTTACATTCACTGGAGTTGGAATAGTAAGTTTAAACCTCTCGCTATCCTACGGAAAAAATTTTGTATATGTTTTTTTAATAATATGTGTATATATATATATATATATGTTTTAATTTTTTTTTAAGTTACAATAATTATTTATTAATTTTAAATTTATTTAAGTATTTTAAGTATGTTTAAATTAGTTATATTTATTATTATAGTACTTTTAAATTACTTTTAAGATATTTTAAAAAATCGATATTTTGACTGTCTATATTTTTTCCTATCGATATTTTGGAGTCGATATTTTTGTCAGTGATCCATTTAGACCTATCATTAAAGCAATATGCAATAGCACAGAAAGAAAGGCTCAAACTCGTCGCTACATTGTTTTACCATAGCGAGACTGCAAATATGTAGATCGATAATCGTACCAACACGCGGTAGCACAGATACCGCAGGTTGTTAGATAGAACAGAGGTCCAAAGAACCTCGAATTATATTTAAACTTTAGGCTTGAATGTTTTCAATATGCAATCAATATAAAGGAGTACTTACCACAGAATCTGTTTTTATTCAGGCAGAGCGAAAGTAAGGAACGGATTAAAACTACATGACAAATTCATAAACCTTCATCTGATTAAGGTAACTTTACCCAATAAGCTAGGAGATAGTTTTTTGACTGGGCTGCAGAATTGACTCTATTGAAAACTTTATGGGGTCGATTCCGATCCGGTAAAATCACCGTCCGTACGACTCGCATCCGGAGCCATTTCCGTACGACTCGTACGGACGCCGTCGATTCGTACGGAAAAGCATATGATCACCTACACACCGTACAGCGCGTACCCCCCATGATCGCAGGGGTACGTGCCGTACCCCTGCGATCATGGGGGTACGTGTCGTACACCCAGCGTACATGGGGGGTACGTGTCGTACACCCAGCGTACATGGGGGGTACGCGCCGTACCCGGGGGGGCCGTTCCGTACCTGTTTCGGGGCGAACTCTGACTGTACGACAGTTTCCAGCTCCCGTAGAAAAAGGGTCGTACGGAGCGTACCCAACACGGATCGTACTTGCCGGGTCGTAAAAAGCAGCCGCGAAACGTATGAACGTCGCGTACAGCGGCTTCCGAGGGCGATTCGTACGGGAATTTCATTCGTACGGTCCCTGGTATGATTCGGACGGATAGCTGCATGGGGTGTGGATCGTACTACGTCGTTCGTACGGGGACGGTTACGGGTACGATTCGTACGGAAAAAAATGCTCCGTACGACGATTCGGAGCGCTTTTTACCGGATCGGAATCGACCCCTATATGTCAATAACATACACAGAGATTCCATTGAGAGACTCCGCAAGAACCATCCCGTCCACAGAGCCAAATAGCTTGCGTCACGTACGATTCCCATTTGTGTATAGGTAAGAGCCATTTTTCAACCGGTGACATTGGACACGACCACTAATACCATTTTATGTCATTAACAGAACTCGATTGCTTGGACCCAATTCTACATTAAGAGGTAAAAATATAAGTGCTGCATGTCTGTTCGTAAGTCAAAGGTTGCTCTTCCAGATTAGATAGTAAGAACGGATGTTGTTTTATGTTTTTCAGGATTTTTCTTCACGGTCCTGAGGAGAACCCCCACAATTAAGGGGCTTCGAAACGCGCCAACCTTTCTGTTCTTTAGGCCAATCTGTTATTTATTTTCTTAAGAATATAAGATTATAATATAAAAATAAGTTGGATGGCCGTAGTTTTGTGATTAATACGATTCTATGTAAAATAGTTATTAAACAGTACCCCACCACGCTAAAAAATATAGAACTAAAACTTGTAGGTGAGTTACTTCCTTCTCTATTTTTCGACTTTTCTTATTCTTTGTTTTGTGAGTATGAGTGAATGACCGAGGTATGTGTATGAAAGTAACACGGAATGACTGAGCTTGACGATGGGATAAATGTTTTTTTCCTCTTTATTTCTTAAAAAGAAATTCTAACTTTCTCTTTTTCAAAAAAGTGTTTTGTAGATATTCCCTTTTCTAAAATAAGGACTCACTTTGTAAATAGGCTGTTTGTCCAATTTTGCTCTATTTGTTCAAAAATCTCTTTTCAAAAAAAACTTTGATAAAATTTAAAATAATTCATTTGCGAGATTTATACAGACTGAACCAGTGGTCTTTACAGAACAGTTGTTTTATTCATTGTTGTGTGTGATTTATGATACCATTGCGCAGTACTGACATATTGTTTTGTTGACTCTTATAGTGGCGTGGCCTTGCTGCGCTTTAGCCAAACCCTTGTTGTTCTTTCGCTTGTAAAAATTCAAAAGCATGCTTTTCCAAAGTAAACCTAAAAATGATGATGGTCCTGCTACAAAAGTGCCTTGGAAATATGCCACAAGCAATTGCAATTGCTTAACAGCTAATTTTATCCATGTGTCATGAGGTATACATCTACTAGAAACATCGAAGTAAATGTAGCTACCAAACCTGATGATGGGAAGTCAACAGGGCATATGTTCCTTGAATTCTTGGAGCGCGTTGTTAGCCTGCTCTGAACCACACTGTGCTATGCCATGATGGAAACTCAGGGATGCAGCATTTCAACATCATATTTTTGCTGCACTGCCTTTCTACTCATCCAGAGCGAAAATCTTCATGCTAGCGCAGAGGCAGGCACCCTTGCACAATAGTGCAAGGGTGTCTGAATTTAGCAGAAGGTAGTTTATGCGATGGAAGGATCATCTTCATGCACATAAAAATTAATTGGCCTTTAGAGTTTTTCATGTGTGCTGCACAATACGGCACACATCTGAAGATATACATTGATGAGATATAGATAACTTCACAGTCCAGAGCATGTTTGAGAACATGTTTTTCATGGTCTTACCTACTACGCACTCCCCCGTATTCATGCTGGCCTTGTGGAAATGGTTTTCCGTAAAAATGAATGTGTTCAGTGGGGTAACAATGCCTACCCCTTTCACCCTAAATGTAGTGTGAAAGGGTGTCTGATGTATGAGTTTCCATTAAGCAACATTGAGTTGATTGACACTGGCTTTTGACTAAGGTTAAGACTGTCTTGCCAAGACAATGTTGTTAAAGCTAATGTTGCAGTGGCGACATGGGCCTTGAAATTTGTATCAACATGGAAAAGATTCACAAGTTCCGGATCATGATGTTAACTCAGCTCTGTAACATATTTAGGTGACCTAAATCTATTTTAAGATTGCCTAGATTCATTCACACAAGTTGTCATTGTGGCTCATGCCACTCATCCATTTGTTTCACATACCCCAGCTCTTAGCTTGGGTATGAGACTTGCTCTTTGGAGTACTGTCAATGGCAGTTGTTACTCAAAATTACTGTCCAACAGTGACAGACACCTCAGACCTGGGTGTATATGGATTCCATGTCTGGTCATACCCATTAACAACATCACTCAAACATTTCCTCTTCAGTATGTTGTAGAAAAGTAGGATTTCCTTTATGGTTACCCCCACTTTTTGCCTGGTGCTATGCTGTTTCTGACTAGTCGGACTGGGATCCTGCTAATCAGTCTCTCTGCTTCCTCCTCTAAATTGTTATGGTAAGTACTTAGGCACATCCCAAATTTGATACTGGGGTACTCTTATAAGTCCCTAGTATATGGTACTAAAGTACCCAGGGCATACGTACCCCAGGGGTCCCCCACAGGCTGAAGCATGTATATGCCATCAATGGGAGACCTTTCTAACTGTCACTACAGGAGTGCAATTGCAGCCTTTGTAAGCTGGTGCTGACACCGCTTACAATATATATAGGCTCCCTATCTAGGTTAACTGCACTTAAAACCTGGAATCATACCACCACACCATCAATGGTGTGGGAGGTATGATTTCATGCACTGCAGAGGCCCTCCGTTAGGCTTTCAGTGTTCCCAGTACCTTTGTTCTAGACCCAGAGAGCACAACATGGCTGCTACCAACCAGAGACACGATTCTGCCCTTCTGCTGCTGAGGAAAGCTCCAGCAGGGGAAGGCAGAACAATAGGTATCCTGTCACAGGGAGGTGTGACCACCTCCCAGACAGGGCTTAATGTACTGCGGCAGGGTAGGAGCACTTGCCAGTGCCTCTCAGTCTGCTTTAAGGACAGATTTGGTGCCCTCCTTGTATAGTCCAGTTCATACTATCCCAGAGAGCTGTTGGATCCCGCTCTGGTGCGAAACTGGACAAAGGACATGGGAGTATCCTCCTCAGTGTCCAACCCCTCCCCTGGAAGGGAACCCTGAATCATCCCAATGATTTCCTTAGGGTCCTTAAGGGCTTATCTGAGGGTTGGTATCTAGATTCATCGTGGGACACAATTTAATTCAGACACCACTTCAACTTCGACCGTCTGGGCACTCTGGACTTTGTTGGACTTTGCTCTCGACATCAACATTGCAACTGGGAAGACTCCTGTTCCTCCTGATCTCTTCGTCCTGCTCGTCTCCTGAAACGTCCGTGCCTGTGCTCCATACAGGAAACCTTCCAAGGCCTGTGGGCATCCAAGACACCTTATGGAATCTCCCTTGAAGTGAAGGAGTCAGTTCACTGCATCTGCAGGCATTGGCCTGCTGATCCTGGGCTCCCATGGACTCCAAAAGGCTCACCAACACAGGTTCCTCACACCCCTTGAGGACTGCCCTGTCTTCTCATCAAGTTTGAGGTCAGTATCCCACGTCGGAGCTGCATGAACCAAACCCCTGTGCACTGCATTGACTTGCTGTTGCAAATGCTTGTTGGCTTCCTTCCTTCAAGTTCTTCAGGCTCCAAGTAGCCCCCACCTCAAGTATCTCCAGTAACCAAGATCTTCATACCCACCACATCACTTGCACCATGGGCTAGATTCTTTGGTGAGCTGCTCCAGGACCCCTTGCGACTCCAGTGCCCCCGGCCTGTGGGTTCTGTTGAGGATCACTTTTTAAATCTTTGGGATCCCCTGATTGCTTGGGCTTGCCCTGACTCCCCTGCTTGTAGTGAGTTACCTGATCCTTGCTGGTCCCGACAGTGCACCTTCTTCGATTTTCACGTTGTTTGCTGTTGTCAAGGCTTGTTTGTGCTCCCGACAGACACCGACCTAACAACTCTCAACATCCCACATGGGACAGCTCGTGAATGACTCCTGGTCTTCCACACCATCGCTTGGTCCTCACAACTGCAGTTTCAAGGTTACCGTCATCTTTCCTTCAACACTCGAAATTGGGGGGCACTCGTCTTCTGTGCCAGAGTGACCTAGAGTCTGTCTTGTTTCCTTGCAGGTGCTCTTCACTTTGAATCCACCTTTGGGTTCCACCGGACACTTTCACCTTCTTCAGCAGATGCACCTTCCTGAAGTCGCCCATTGAGTTTGACGGCGGTTTTCAACGCCACTTTACACCTATGCACCCGGCTTCCATGGTGCAGGTAACACATTTCCAAGGGTTTCCACGGGTAGGGTGGCTCTCCAACCTCTTGTTTGTCTTGTCATGGGGTTTCTTCAGGGTCCACTGGAAAAGGTCCTCTTTCTTTTAAATTGCAACTGCAACTTACATGTTAATTTGAACAGAGAACGCAGTTGTGTCCCCAAACTGCACACTACCTCTGTGAGGCTCCTAGATACTCACCTTGGGTGGTTCCTTGAGTCCCCGACACTTCTACATCCTCTGGGTATATTCTTGACTCGAGCCGTGGTTTGCACACCACTATTTTAGTATATGGTTTGGTCTTCTGCTGGGGACCACTATGTATTCTGTGCTACTTATCTGTTTCTATTGCAAAGTATTGTGTGTACTGTGTATATCTCCAGGTAGGAGATATTTGTATGTGTTAGCGAGTGTCTTATACTAAATACCTATTTTATAAATACACTGTGGTTTTTTTCATTTATTCAATACCTAGAAAATTGCATTCTGGTAAAACAAGCTGCTTTACACTCCTTCTGGACTACGCCTGAAGGCTGCTCACCACAGCTACCACTTAGAGAGCTTTCTAAAGTTGTCTAAGAACACTAAAATCAAGGTTTCCTGTATTAGTGCAGGTTGCCCACTTACATATGTGTGCATCCTATACATTTTGCATTAATGGGCTGAGAAAAAGATTTACCATAAATTCACAGGATTCACAGTTCAAATTAGTCAAAACGTGCAAAAATTCTAGTCGCTGTGGCCATGCAACATGAACCAAGACTGATATGTACATATTATACTATGACAAAAAGGCATAATTACTTTGTGAATTGGATGAGAATACACACACAATACTTCACAGATTGATGGGCCATTGTGTGACTGTTTCACATTCATCTTGGCATGAGTACCTACAGCCACAGCTTTCCAAAAAATGAGTTGTAGTATCACAGTGGATACCATAGGTGCAAACATCATATGAAAATTATTGTCCCTGAGCACCCTTTGTAAAGAATGTTGTGTGTTTATATTTATCCAAATTTGTTTCCAATATGCTAAAACACTTTGCAAATGCTTTTCATCAACAAATTTGCCATGATCAGGGGTAAGCATTATCATAAATAACAGAGTACACTTGCAATGGCTAGCACCAAAGCTGGCCCCCTTGCACAATTCTGGCAGAGTGCATACATGTTTGGGATGCTACCTAATAGGCTCAATGACAGAGTAAATCTATTAAATGACTGGTACAGTTGCTCGTACGGTGCAGGGATGGATTGAATTATCTTAGGAGTTGCAACATCATTTCAAGAAGGCCAATGCTCTTCTCCATCAGTTACTGATGATTATGTGCATAACTCTTGACTTGATGCTGCCTCATCACAATCGAGGTAAGGTCCATGTGATGCACAGCCAGACCGTTTTCAACAACAGACAGGACCATTGACATGAAATATTCCTGTCATCATATACAATCAAAATGGTATACAGTCATAATATCGAGTAAAAAATATAGAATGGGCAAAACGTCGAGTTAAAAATATAGAATGGGCAAAATATCGAATGGACAGGATATAGACTACAAAAATATCGAATAGAATAGCAGTAATATCGAATCCAAAATATAGAATGGACAAAATATCGAATGGACAGAATATAGACAACAAAAATATCGAATTTTCGGTAAGTAAGTTCATATTTATATTTTTAATAATATGTAAGTGTTTTTTATGTTAGTATATGTGTTAAAAGTGTATTTTTATTTGATAATTTATTTTAATTAATAAATTTAATGGTATTTAATTTTTGCGTTATATAATTCTGGAGCGGGTTGTGAGTTTATAGGGGAATAGGGTGGGAAGTAATTTAAATATAATTAATTAAATATTTTTATTTTTTTATTGGTATTTATTTTGAATTAATTGTTAATTAATTTTTAATTGGTAATTAATTAAAATATAATTGGTAATTAATTTGTATTAATTGATTATTTGCTAATTATGTTAATTGTATTTATTTATTTTCTGTAGCGGGTTGTGGGTTCATAGGGGAATAGGGTGGTAAGTAATTTAATTATAATTAATTAAATATTTTTATTTATTTATTGGTATTTATTTTGAGTTAATTGTTAATTAATTTTTAATTGGTAATTAATTAAAACATAATTGGTAATTATTTTTTATTAATTGATTAATTGATAGTTATGTTAATTTTATTAATTTTTTTTCTGTGGCGGGTTGTGGGTTTATAGGGGAATTGGGTGGGAAGTAATTTAATTGTAATTAATAAAAAAAAATTGTATTAATTGTTATTTTTTTTAATTAATTGTTAATTATTTTTCAATTGTTAATTAATTAATTGTTATTGGTAATTCATTTGTATTAATAGGTATTTTTTTGTAATTATTTTTTCAATTATTTTTTATTGATTAATTATTATAATATATTAAATTGGTAATTGATTTTAATTAATTTGTAATTGGTATTAATATTTAATTTATTTTTAATTATATATAAAGTATTTACTTTCCCTACTGTTGCTATCTATGGAGTGGGAATAGTAATTTTTACCCTCCCGCTATGCAATGCTTTTCCTACTGTTGCCCTCCCTGGAGTGGGAATAGTTATTTTTACCCCTACGCTATCCAACGCTTTCCCTACTGTTGCACTCACTGGAGTGGGAATAGTAATTTTTACCCCTACGCTATCCAACGCTCTACTGTTGCATTCTTTGGAGTGGGAATAGTAATTTTTACCCTCTCGCTATCCAATGCTTTCCCTACTGTTGCCCTCCCTGGAGTGGGAATAATAATTTTTACCCCTATGCTATCCCACGCTTTCCCTACTGTTGTACTCCCTGGAGTGGGAATAGTAATTTTTACCCCTACGCTATCCAACACTTTCCCTACTGTTGCACTCTTTGGAGTGGGAATAGTAATTTTTACCCTCCCGCTATCCAAAGCTTTCCCTACTGTTGCACTCTCTGGAGTGGGAATAGTAATTTTTACCCCTACGCTATCCAATCCTTTCTGTACTGTTGCACTTTCTGGAGTGGAAATAGTAATTTTTACCTTCTCCCTATCCAATGCTTTTCTTACTATTGCACTCACTGGAGTGGGAATAGTAATTTTTACCCCTAGGATATCCAACGCTTTCTCTACTGTTGCACTCTTTGGAGTGGGAATAGTAATTTTTACACTCCCGCTATCCAACGCTTTCCCTACTGTTGCCCTCCCTGGAGTGGGAATATTAATTTTTACCCCTACGCTATCCAATGTTTTCCCTACTGTTGCACTCACTGGAGTGGGAATAGTAAATTTTACTCCTACGCTATCCAACGCTTTCCCTACTGTTGTACTCCATGGAGTGGGAATAGTAATTTTTACCTTCCCGCTATCCAACGCTTTCCCTACTGTGCACTCTCTGGAGTGGGATTAGTAATTTTTACCCTTGCTCTATCCAACGCTTTCCCTACTGTTGCACTCACTGGAGTGGGAATAGTAATTGTTATCCCTACGCTATCCAATGCTTTCCCTACTGTTGCACTCTTTGAAGTGGGAATAGTAATTTTTACCTTCCCGCTATCCAACGCTTTCCCTACTGTTGCACTCGCTGGAGTGGGAATAGTAATTTTTACCCCTACGCTATCCAACGCTTACCCTACTGTTGCACTCCCTGGAGTGGGAATTGTAATTTTTACCCCTACGCTATCCAACGCTTTCCCTACTGTTGCCCTCCCTGGAGTGGGAATATACATTTTTACCCCTACGCTATCCAATGTTTTCCCTACTGTTGCACTCACTGGAGTGGGAATAGTAATTTTTACCCCTACGCTATCCAACGCTTTCCCTACTGTTGCACTCCATGGAGTGGGAATAGTAATTTTTACCTTCCCGCTATCCAACGCTTTCTTTACTGTTGCACTCTCTGGAGTGGGAGTAGTAAGTTTTTACCCCTGCGCTATCCAACGCTTTCCCTACTGTTGCACTGTCTGGAGTGGGTATAATAATTTTTACCCTCGCGCTATCCAACGCTTTCCCTACTGTTGCACTCACTGGAGTGGGAATAGTAATTTTTATCCCTACACTATCCATTGCTTTCCCTACTGTTGCACTCTTTGAAGTGGGAATAGTAACTTTTTACCTTCCCGCTTTCCAACGCTTTCCCTACTGTTGCACTCAGTGGAGTGGGAATAGTAATTTTTACCTTCCCGCTATCCAACGCTTTCCCTACTGTTGCACTAACTGGAGTTGGAATAGTATTTTTTACCCTCATGCTATCCAACGCTTACCCTACTGTTGCACACCCTGGGGTGGGAATTGTAATTTTTTCCCCTACGCTATCCAACGCTTTCCCTACTGTTGAACTCTCTGGAGTGGGAATAGTAATTTGTACCCTCCCGCTATCCAACGCTTTCCCTACTGTTGCACTCTTTGGAGTGGGAATATTAATTTTTACAATACCGTTATCCAACGCTTTCTCTACTGTTGCACTCAGTGGAGTGGTAATAGTAAATTTTACTGTCCCGCTAACCAACGGTAAAAATATTGTATATTTTTCATTAATATTATGTTTATATGTATGTATGTATTTAAAAATTAAATTGTATGTTTATTTATTTTTTACTTAAATTAATTATTTATTAATTTTAAGGTTATTTAAGTATTTTAAGTATGTTTAATTTAATTATATTTAATATTTTATTATGTTTCAATTACTTTTAAGACATTTAAAAAATTCGATGTTTTGACTATCTATATTTTTTACAATGATATTTTTGATTCGATATTTTTGCACTTACCTGTTTGGAGATAGGAGTTCGATATTTTTGTACTCTATATTTTTTACTCGATATTTTGCTACATCGATATTTGTGTTATTGATATTATGTCAGTGATCCAATCAAAATGTATGAGCAAGTGGCATGTGGGTCCATGAAGGCATCCACAATTCCTTGAGTGATCAATGGTCCACCAGCTGTGACAAAATGATAATAACAAAAATATATGCATTACACATCACATGTCGCACGTCTCTTGTACATCATTGAAGTTATCTGAATTCAATGTCATTAACTGTAGCAGTTATGTGTGTCCACGTTACAAACATGTAGGGATGTGCTTTGCCTGTCTGACACACAGCACATGACAATTGCAGCCTAGTGGCCTACAGGACAATCCTGTCAGTATACATGAGCAAAATCTGTCTATAACTTGATGTACAGCTTCATAAGGCACTTTTGTCCTCCCCAACATCAATATACTTGATGTTGTTTAGTCAAATGGGCCTATAAGTTTTAACACAGGTGTATCAGGACACTTGGCATATTACTCTGCCGCATTGTGCATCACACAGCTTCTCATCCAGAAATGTATGTGAAGTGTTCCAATGGGAATGTGCATTGCAATGTGCATTACTCCATGTCACCCATTTCATCTTGCAATGGAGCACATTCAGAAATGGGGCGAGATATGGTCCTGCACCTACATTGGGGACAGTCGAATCCTACTCTGACCTCAATCAACTTTTGTCCTGTACTTACCACCTTGCCTGCCAATAATGTTTCCCAGGTGTTCCTGTAGATCTCCTTCACACCCAAAACAATCCTGCTATAGGTGCTTCTGCTGGTGGACAGTCCTGTCCACATCAAAGATTCGCATTATGTTGTTGTGGTTGTGCTCCCACCTGACCTTCCTGATCTTAACATCATATCCCTGGAAGACATGTCCCCCAGCCTCCACCATCAATGGCAAAATGAACTCAACGAGTCAGAGGCACCCCCCCCAATTCTCCCTCAGACATCCTGTCCTCTCTACTCCTAACCCAGCATCTCAAAAAACCCAAGTAAACACACTAATGTGAATATAAACCCCCCAGTATACCTCCAATAACAGTGAAAAAATACAAATATACTCCTAAGACAAACACCCGATAAGACAATCACAAAGACACAAAAGGACAAAGACACAGGACTCAATAGGGACATTAGGGACAGTAGACTAGGCACAGGACAACTCTCTAACACACCAATACCACCAGACACCTCTCAACACCTCCACAACTCTCAACAAACACTAACAGTGTGGTTGAAAGAGAAAGTGAAAGTTTACAGTACTCCTCCATGGAACAGGATGCAGACTGCCATCTTTTCCAGGGCGTTTCTGGCCTGTTGTTTTACTTTGTGACAACAGTTTACTGACAACAGTTTACCCACTAAGGGGTAAGCAGGAATCTTTCTTTGTAGATACATGTATTTTGCGAGTGTTTTCCATGGCGGTTACGGAAAATGTTATCACTTACGTTGCAAAGCGGTAAATTGTTTGCAGCAAACTGCTAGTTGATCAGAAAATCTACTATGCCTTACAACACCATATGGCTATGGGATGGGATGGGATCCTTGTTGTGTAGTTGACTCTAGGCAATCTAATCTGTAATGTCTTGATATCAGTAGTCCTGATATCGGAGGCTTTACTGCCGACCGATTTTATGCAAGGGGGAAAACTATTTATCCTGTGCTCCCTAGCGCCTGGAGGTGCTTAAAAAACTGGTGCTGGCCCGCTGCGATGTGTGCTGGTTACGGAGGCTTTGCTGCAGGCCAATTTTTTGCAGGGGGAAAACTACTCATCCTGCCCTCCCTAGCACCTGGAGGCGCTTAAAACACAAATTAAAGAAGGAAACATTTATGTGGGGTTTATAAATCTCTCTGCAGCTTTCAACTCTGTTTCACATAGAAAATTGTGAATTATGCTGAAAGCCACAGGGGTGGACGATGATATCATTTTTATTCAACAGTTACATTCTCAGTCCTCTGCGTGCGCTAGGTTTGGTAGCCAGGTTGAATGCACTGGATCCTTCCCTATTCTTAGGGGTGTCAGGCAGGGGTGTGTGTTTGCCCCTTTCTGTTCTCACTCTATACTAATGGTATTGAAGCAGCAGTGGACCAGTCTGTAAATGACGTCCCTATGGTAAACAATTAACAGATCTCCATTTTGCTTTATGCCAATGATGCCGTATTAATAGGTAGGACTGGGGTATCACTTCAAAAACTGATCAATAACTATGGCTTCATTGGACTGAAAGGTGAATCGGTCAAAAACTTTCATTTTAATAGTGGGAAAACAACCCAAAAAATTACCATAATTTTATATCGGGGACCGGGGAGTTCAAATTCAAGTTCAAGTTAAAATTTGTATAGCGCACTACTCACCCAGAGGGTCTCAAGGCGCTTGAGGGGGGGGGGGTTCATTACTTATCAAATATCCAATTTTTGAGTTGTTTTCTGAAGGAGAGGTGGTTCTGTGTAAGGCGGAGGTGGGTGGGGAGAGAATTCCAGGTTTTGGCCGCTAAGTAGGAGGAAGATCTTCCTCCCATGGTGGATCTTCGGATGCGTGGAATCGTGGCAAGGGCTTGATTGGACGATCGTAGTTTGCGGGTGGGGGTGTAAAAGGTCAGGTGCGTGTTGAGGTATTTGGTTCCTAGGTCGTAGAGGGCTTTGTGTGCGTGGGTGAGGAGACAGAACGTTATTCTCTTGTTGACTGGGAGCCAGTGAAGGTCTTTCAGGTGACCGGATATGTGATTGTGGCGGGGGATGTCTAGGATGAGTCGGGCGGAGGCGTTCTGAATGCGTTGGAGTTTTTTCAGTAATTTGGCTGTGGTTCCGGCGTAGAGGGTGTTTCCGTAGTCCAGTCGGCTTGTGACAAGTGCTTGGGTGACCGTCTTTCTTGTTTCGGTGGGGATCCATCGGAAGATCTTTTTGAGCATACTTAAGATGTTAAAGCATGATGATGAGATGGCGTTCACTTGTCTTGTCATCGAGAGGGAGGAGTCCAGGATGAATCCCAGGTTGCGAGCATGGTCCGTTGGTATGGGTGTGCTGCCCAGGGCCGGTGGCCACCATGAGTCGTCCCAAGCAGAGGGGGATGATCCTAGGATGAGGACTTCCATCTTGTCTGAATTCAGTTTTAAATGGCTGTTCTTCATCCACTCGGCTACGTCTTTCATCCCTTCGTGTAGGTTGGTTTGGCGGTGTTTGGGTCTTTGATGAGGGAGAGGATCAGTTGGGTGTCGTCTGCGTAGGAAATGATGTTGAGGTTGTGTTGGCGCGCGATGGTTGCGAGGGGGCTCATGTAGACGTTGAAGAGGGTGGGGCTGAGCGATGATCCTTGTGGTATGCCGCAGATGACTTCGGTGGCCTCTGATATGAAAGGGGGGAGGCGGACCCTCTGGGTTCTTCCGGCGAGGAACGAGATGATCCAGTCCAATGCTTTTCCTTGTAACCCGACGTTGCTGAGGCATTGTTCAAGGGTGCTATGACAGACCGTGTCGAACGCTGCGGAGAGGTCCAGTAGGATGAGGGCAGCTGTTTCCCCGTTGTCAAGTAGTGTTCGAATGTTGTCTGTGGCTGCGATGAGGGCGGTCTCGGTGCTGTGTTTGGCTCGGAAGCCAGACTGTGAAGGGTCGAGGGATCCGTTAGACTCGAAGAAGGCGGCGAGCTGACTATTGATGGTCTTCTCAATGACTTTGGCAGGGAATGGGAGGAGCGAAATGGGGCGATAGTTCTTAAGTTCGGTGGGGTCTGCTGTGGGTTTCTTCAGGAGTGCACTGAGTTCGGCATGTTTCCAGCTTTCCGGGAAGGTAGCGGTGTTGAGGGAGCAGTTGATGATATCCCGGAGATGGGGTGCGATGATGGAGTCGGCTTTGTTGAAGATGTGGTGGGGGCATGGGTCGGTTGGCGATCCGGAGTGGATGGAGTTCATCAAGCGGATGGTGTCTTCAGTGCTGATTGGGTTCCAGGCGCAAAGGTTGGTGGTGGGGGGCTTCAGTTCGGTGGTAGGGGGGGTGGACTGGTTGCCGAAGCTGTTATGTATGTCAGCGATTTTGCTGTGGAAGAACGAGGCTAGAGAGTCGCAGAGGACTTGAGAGGGAGTGATGTCGTTGGTGCCGGCGCTGGGATTGGTAAGCTCTTTGACGATGCTGAAGAGTTCCTTGCTGTTGTGGGCGTTGTTGTCGAGTCGATCTTTAAATGCTGATTTCTTGGTGGATCGGATCAGCTGGTGGTGTTTGCGGGTGGCATTCTTGAGGGCGGTCATATTGTCTGTGGTTGGGTTTTTTCGCCAGGCTTTCTCGAGGGTGCGGCAGTTCTTTTTGGAGTTCTTAAGGTCGTCATTGAACCAGGGGGCTTTTTTGCCACCTGGCTTGTTTTGATGGTTTTTCAAGGGTGCTAATTCGTCAGCGCTTTGGGTGATCCATTGTGTGAGGTTGATGGCTGCTTGATGTGGGTCCGATGATTTGGCGGGAGGGTTTTGGTATAGCGATGTGGTGAGCTGGTCGGTGGTAATTTTGTTCCAGTTTCTGCGGGGGACTTGTTGTGGGTTGTGGTGGGTCGTGATCTTTCTGTAGTTGAAGTGGACGCAGCTGTGGTCCGTCCAATGGAGTCCTGTGGTGTGATTGAAGGAGATGTGCTTGCTGGAGGAGAAGATTGGGTCGAGCGTGTGTCCGGCATAGTGGGTGGGGGTGTTTACCAGTTGTTTGAGTCCGAGATTGCCGAGGTTGTCCAGAAGGGTGGTGGTGTTGCTGTCGTTGTTCTTTTCCAGGGGGAAGTTGAGGTCTCCTAGGAGAATGTAGTCCTCGGAGGGGAGGGCGTGTGGGCTGATGAAGTCAGTGATGTCTTCGCTGAATTGTGTGCGGGGTCCTGGTGGTCTGTAGATGAGGGTGCCTCTGAGTGTGGTCTAAGGGTCGGTGTGAATCTGGAAGGGAAGGTGTTCGGCGGCTGTGAGGTTGTCGTCGGAACTGGTCGTGATACGGATGGTGTTCTTATGGACGATGGCGATGCCTCCTCCTGTTTGGTTGATGCGGTCCTTTCGGATGATCTTGTAACCATCCGGGATGGCTATGGCGATGTCAGCCGCTGATGAGGCGTTCATCCAGGTTTCTGTAAGAAAGGCGAAAGCCGGCGTTGTGGTGTCTAGTAGGTTCCATAGTTCAATGGCATGTTTGTGGACCGAGCGGGTGTTGAGCAGGATGCACTTCAGGTGGTTAGTGTCGGAGCTCTGTTTGGCGTTTGTGGATTTAGTGTGGGTCTTGATGCAGTCGAACTTGCAGGAGTGGCAGGTGAAGGGACCATGGGTGCGTCCTGGGGCGGCTTGGTGGCAGTCAGGGAGACGGCCGGTGCTGAGTGCAGAGAGAGTTGCAGCGTCGTACGATATGCGGGTGGAGTGGATTTTGCGGGGACCAGGGGGTCTGGCGCTGGGCGCGGTCCGGTCGCGGACGGGCGTAGACGGGCTTACCTTTGGCGCACCTTCGGCGCGCATAGGGCGTGCCCGCTGCGCGTGAATGCTGCGCGCAGGTACATCTGTCATAAGTGGACGGTGGAGGGGGGGTGGAGCGAGGAAGGAGCAGCTGGGAGGCGGGAGCGGGGTGGAGAGACGGGCTAGGAGGCACAACAACAAAATGGCAGCAAAAACAAAAGCGAAACAGGACAAGATTGGGGCACAATCTGGCACTAATACGATTATGGGCAGTGGCACAGGCACAATCAGGCAAAAAGTGGTATTAAAAGGAAGGAGAGCAAAATCGCTACGATATGGGCAGTGGCACCGGCACAATCAGGCACAAATAATTCTTACAAGCAATGCGAGCAATATCTCTATGATATAAGTAATGGCACAGGCACAATCAGGCACAATTAATTATTAACAGCAATGAGCAATATCGCGCTACGATACCAAGTTGACCAGGGAGCGGGTGGAGGGACCGCTTCTGAACAAGTCTGGACGGTCACAGCGCTTCACCAAACGGGTCTTTCCTTAACTTTCAGTGGGAGGGAGGAGCAGCTGGGAGGCGGGAGCGGGGTGGAGAGACGGGCTAGGAGGCACAACAACAAAATGGCAGCAAAAACAAAAGCGAAACAGGTCGAGATTGGGGCACAACCAGGCACTAATACGATTATGGGCAGTGGCACAGGCAAAATCAGGCAAAAGTGGTATTAAAAGGAAGGAGAGCAATATCGCTACGATATGGGCAGTGGCACCGGCACAATCAGGCACAAATAATTCTTACAAGCAATGCGAGCAATATCTCTATGATATAAGTAATGGCACAGGCACAATCAGGCACAATTAATTATTAACAGCAATGAGCAATATCGCGCTACGATACCAAGTTGACCAGGGAGCGGGTGGAGCGAAATCCTTTTCATATTTTGGCTTACTTTTTAGCCCCTAAGGTGCTCATGACGAGCTGGTCTCGTCATGGCCACAGTGGTTGTGTGCTCATGACGAGTCCAGCTCGTCATGACACCAACCAACGGGGAAAGCGCTGGCGCTTCCCCCCGTGGGAGGCTGATCTGGGTATTTTTACTGGGGAAGGCAGGGGAAGCCCTTCCCCTGCCGCCCCTGACCACCCTGTATACATCATCAATGATCATCATTGGAGGTTTCCCTTTGTTCCCCCTAATGCAGGAACCCATTTGCTTCCAGCACGTTTGGGAGCAAACAGGTACGTTAGGGGCTGGTAGGGGGGGATTTATCCCAAAAAGGCTTCGGGGGAAGGAAAGGGTTTTCCTTTCCCCGATGCCTGTTTTGTGAATTCCTGCTGCACGATTGTGCGATCGTGCAGCAGGAATGCCCACCAGCCCCAGGGATTTTTTTTTAAAATCTCAAGTGTTTGTTTTTGTTTGGGGGAGCAGCCCCTTAGGCAAGGGTCACTCCCCTTATGGGGGCATTAATTTTGGCTTTGTCTGCCCCCCTGGGTGGGCAGATTTGAATTAATTTCAACTAAAAATGGCCCACTGGACCACCAGGGTTTATGTAGTAGGGATTGGCCCCTTGAGCAAGGGTCACTCCCCTTTGGGGGCCATTTTCTTTGCATGTGAGTCAGTTTTGTTGTTTTGGGGAGTGACCCCTTTAGGCAAGGGTCGCTCCTCCTATGGGGTAATAATTTTGGCTTTGTCTGGGAGGATTTAGTGGGAAGTGGCCCCTTGGGTAAGGATCACTCCCTTTTGGGGGCTATGTTTTTGGCTGTCTTCCCTGCTGGGGGGCAGAATTTGCCAGTTTTTTAAAGTAGGGCCCACTAGGCCACCAGGGAGTTATTTGTGGAGAGTGACCCCTTGGGCAAGGGTCGCTCTCCTTTGGGGTCAATATTTGTGGCTGTGTCTGGCCCCCAGGGGACCAAATCACCATGTTTGCTTTTAATTAGGCCCTCTAGACCACCAGGGATTTGTTTGGGGGGAGTGGCCACTTGAGCAAGGGTCGCTCCCCTTTGGGGAGCATTAATTTGGCCGTTTCTGTCCCCCTGAGTGGGCAGATTGGCTGATTTTTATTTTTGTAGGGGGCACTAGGCCACCAGGGATTTATTTGTGGGGAATGGCCCCTTGGGCAAGGGTCGCTCCCCCTTTGGGGCATTGTTTGTGGCTGTCTGCCCCAGATTTTGCCATGTTTTAATATTGGGCCCATTATACCACCGGGGATTTATTTGTGGAGAGTGACCCCTTTCTCAAGGGTCACCCTCCTTTGGGGGCAATGTTTGTGGCTGTGTCTGGTGGGTAGATCTCACCATGTGTTTTTGAATTGGGCCCACTAGACCACCAGGGATTTGTTTGTGGGGAGTGTCCCCTTGGGCAAGGGTTGCTACCCTTTGGGGAGCATTAATTTGCCCGTTTCTGCCATCCTGAGGGGCAGATCGGCTAATCTGTTTTTTTGTAGGGCCATTAGACCACCAGGGTTTTTTTTATATGTTTGGGAGTGGCCCCTTGGACATGGGTCGCTCCACTTTATGGGAGGATGATTGTGGCCATTTCTACCCTCTTTGGGTAGAAGAATAGCAGTATGTTGTGATCCAGCGGGCTATAGAAAATATATCATAAACTACGCTACCCAACTTCATAACCTATAAACAAAATTCTATACTAAATATGGACCCATTTATGAACCTGATATATTTTGGGCCTACTGAATCAGGTGGTCAGAATAAATCTATATACACGTTATCTACAAACTATATACATATTTATACATTTGTAGAAAGAATATTGTCATTAGAATAAAACCCAACCATTTAAACGACCACCATAGGCGACGTGATCTAGCTAATGGTAACCTATACTTCTAAATAACCAAGACCAGCTTGTTTGTCAAAAGTAAGATTTTATTTTCTAAATTATAGTATATAAGTTGAAAGTTTTATAAATGAAATTTATTTGCAATATAGCAAGCATGATGGTAAGAAATATGAGAAAAATACAATTTAAGCAATTGAATCAATTTTAAAGAAATTATATAAAGTTTAGCATTTCTAAAACCTATTTCCCTAACTGAGCTAAGTAGACAGAAATTAAAGTAAAGATTTTTGAGGATTCTTACGTGCTCCACGCAAAGTCCAGCAGCACATCACCCTCATCGGAAAGTCAGAAAGCAGCAGCCAGCCCAACCCTAAGGGCATGACTTTTTATACCTTTCTACGCTAACTAAACTAGCAAAGGAAAGTTTTCAGAAATCCTCGACGTCCCATTGGCTGAGAGTGACAAGTGACATGTCACCCAATTCTTAAAAAGTTCCACAAAATCATGTCTTACAAAGACCATTGTCTCTTCCACGTGAAGCCAGAAGCTTCCTGCGATTGCAACTTTGTATTAAGTCATCCTCGCAGCTTCCATAGTCTTTCAGTACAACTTCCGCGGATGCCAAGTTAAGGACTGACAAAAAGTTCACTTTCGACCTTGGCCATGTTCGACAGAATGATGTCAGCTCATCAGTTTTTGCTTTGTGAATGCAGCTTCAATAAACGTTTTAATTCAGAATGGGTATCTCGTGACTTTCTGCAGAATTATAGATCAGTTCTTTTTCTGCGGCTCAAATAACTAGGCCCAAAAGCAGGCAACTTATGTTTTCTAGTATAAAACAAACACAAGAAAAGTATTAATGTAAGAAATAAAGTATATTCTGTATCCACCCCATGGTTTACTAATTAATTAACCCACCCGATTAATCAAAATGTTACCTAGCTAATGCAAACAAATAAAGCAGCGTTTATATTTACCAGTCTCCGTTTTTCTATGAGACCCATATGCACCTAGAATAGTAGAAATGACATCACACAGACAAGGAAAAGCAAAACAAGCACATGCTTCTTTTAAGTTTGCAGCAGTTAGTAATGACAAAAACGAAAACAATAAATTATTTTATTATTTTGCACGAACAAAAAGATGCAACAAATATGCACGTTTATGAGCACACATGTTAGTCCCCCCACGTGTAAAGTTTAATCTAAGTTGTATTAGTACGACATATCACAAATCATTAATAATTTTATTCATGTTATGGAAATGTGACTTTGCGAGTTTAAACAAAATTTTGTTTTCTATCTCGCTCCATCAACTCCCTCATCTGGTGATTAACAAATCACCACACCAGCACTCAAAATTTTGATAAATTAAAATTTTAAGAAATCGATTCAAATTCAATTGTATTAGTAAACCTAAAAGTCTGTTTCAGCATAATCTTTGCAATTAACATGACGCTCTCTATGTAACTCCTGTAACTCGATCTCCCTTTCCTCTTCTTTTCTGAGTTTATAGATTCTCTTCTTTTCCTTCAACTGTTTCTTTCTTTTATGTAACAAACAACCTACTTTAGTCAAAAAAAAAATGAATACTATTATAATCAAAGGTGCCAGAATCTTGCCAAGAATTGAACTTCCGATATTATGAAACCAGGTTTTAATTGCTTGAAACCTTTTTGAAAGTTTCCCTGTAAAATCTTCTTCTTCTAAAGGAATTATCTCTGAATGCATTTGTGTAATATTCTTAATATACATTTCAATATTCTTACTTTCATCCGGTATATATGTACAGCAATGTTGGACATGTAAAATGCCACAGACTCCTCCCTCTTTTGCTAAGAGTATGTCTAAAGCAAGACGATCTTGAATTACCATGGATCTAATAGCAATAACTTCAACATTCACTAATTGAAACCCATCAGCAGTATCAGTTGATAATCTATCAACTATAGTGGACAATTTTCTGATTCTCCCTGCATTTAGGGTTATACCAACAAAAGGTATTACAGCTTGAAAAATATCTCCCAGAACTTCAGTAAAAGTTTCCCTTTTAGCTCTATTTACATAATTATGTATTTTAAACAATCCTTCTGAATCTCTGTCAACATGAAACACTTTAGGAAAAACAATTCCCACATAACAAGTTCCATACCAATGGTCTGGAAGGTTATAATAGGCTTTGTCACCACAAACAAAATAAATTCCAGGGAAGATAGGATCTTTTCCACCTTTAAATCCCCAACCTCCCATAATCTGATAAGTATCTTCACAGTTGCTTGCACCTACAAAATAATTATCAAAAAGTGTATTATCTCTTCTAATGCAAAGCTTTCCACTAACAGGTTTGTCTATGTGAATTGCAATATTTTCAAGCATTTTGCCATTTAATTTCTCATCCTCTTTTTGCCAGAAGGATGACTTAGTCTGCTTGACTAATTCATTTCTCTTATAAATTGCTCTTCTCTCCTCAACCATATTCAAAAATTTCTTTCCTTCAGCACTTAATTTACATGTTAGATTATTCTTGTAAGCATACTCGTAAGTGAGTTCGTTAGTAACAAGGAAATATTCTCTCATTTGTTTTGCTTTCTTATGCTTATTTAAAGCATTATCAATCTTAACATTAGCAAAAATCTCATCATAATTTGAATAGTAATATTCTAAACGTCCAGTTTGATAAAATAAACTAGTTAATACACTACATGTTACAGCATAAGTGAGAGGAAGCATATTATAAGTTACTCCCTCAGAAACAGAAGCAGGTAACTTAACACAGACATAACAGTCTTTTGCATCCATTACCTTTACATATTCACTCAAAAGCTTTGTGAATGTATTGCTTGAAAAATCACCTATTGATTTATCTTGATGAATGTTAGGCTGATGATCAATTACTTTTGTAGATGCACTATGTTTAGTTTGGCTAACCAGAGCTTTGCTTGTTAAGTTAACTTTGTGTAATTCTCTATTCATTTCTAAAGGTATAATCACAGCTAGCACCAACCAGAGCAGAACCAAAATGAGCAGACATACCAGAGTCATCTTACAGCATCTTTTAAAAACAGAACATTTTGAAGTGCTCTCCTTAACGTAAGGCATTTTTAGGTTAGTTTTAGCCTCAAAAATAAAAATAAATTTTAAAATTTATATACACCCCCCTTTTAAAATATATTTTTCTTTTATAACCCTAAACAAGATTTCTTCGACCTTATGTCATACATAAGTTTTCTTCTACTAAACAGTTTTTCTTCGACCTTGTGTCAACTAACAGGATTTCTTCAGCCTTTTGCCAAATTAATAATTTTGTACTTCAATCATTGTCACTAATTTCTTGGATTTCGTTTTCTTCTTCACTACTATCATATATGTCAATAACAGGTGGAATTACTAAGTAAGTCCACTCAGGAGACTTGTATTTCTGGTTTGGTCTAATTATTCTCTTTCCTTTTCTCGATATCACTTCAATTTTTCTTCCAACTCCAACTTCTTTTCCTGGACTCTTTTGACTACTTATTTCTTCAACTTGTTCTATTGGCTTTTTGATCAATCTGACTCTCAATCTTCCACCAGGCCAGTAGTCTGCTTTTCTCACGTACTTCTTCTTTGGTTCAGAATTATTTGATTCTGACTTCCAAGTCCTTTTCTTTCCGTTTTCACTTCCACCTTCCACGTCACTTTCTTCAGTTTCGTAGTCTGAAATTTCAATTGACTCAGGAACTTCTCTATTCGGCAATTTCACTCCTTCGGGAACTTCACTTTGTCTTCCATCACTGGTACTCGGTAATTCGTTCTCCTCTTCTTCTTCAATTACCTCTAGCTTCCCAGATTTCGGATTTCTGTTCCTTACTTCAGAGCTTGTTCTCTGCCTTTCGATACTCTCCTGGTCTGAAACTTCTTTTGGTTCAGCTTCTTTGTCTTCAATAGAGACAACTGAATCCTCAGTTATCTTTCCTTTTAATAGATTCTCTTCACCTTCAGAATCTATTTCAATTTTTTCTAAGTCTTTTCTTGTCAGATTTCCATTCACTGGCACAGTTTCCAGATGTCGACTTTCTTGTCGATCTTCAGAATCTGGAATTACTTCACCTTCTGTTCTGTCTTCTGCTTCAGAATCAGAATCATCTGTGGTATCACTTTCAACATCAGAACTCTCAGGAGTTGGTACTGGAATAGTATGACTTGGATGAATCCAGCGCTTCAATCCTCTGCACTTTACAGCATTAGTAGTGATCAAGATTACCTGCCTAGGTTTCTGCCATCTAGGAGATAGACAATTCCTCCTCCGATGTACTTTCGTTCTGACCCAATCGCCAGGTCTCAGATCATGAGTCAAAACTTTTTCATTTGATTGAGCTTCAGTTCCCACCTGATTAGACACAGAAGTTACCATATCAGATAACCTTTTACAGTAATCCAAAATTGCACTGTCATTTATGCTCAACAGTTTACCTACAGGTACAAAAGCTTGCCTCATAACTCTTCCCATTAAAATTTCATGAGGACTCAGACCTGTCTTTTTATCTGGTGTACTTCTTAATGACATCAAAACAAGTGGAAGAGCATCAGTCCACTTAACTCCTGTCTCTAGACACATTTTTCCAATTCTGTTTTTGATAGTTCCATTTATTTGTTCGACTACACCTGATGCCTCTGGTCTGTATGCACAGTGTATTTTCTGCTCAATGCTCAAAGCTTCACAAATTAACTTCAACAGTTTGTTATCAAAATGGCTTCCTCCATCACTCTCAATAGTGACTGGAAAACCGTACCTTGGGATGATTTCTCTGAGCATTAGTTTTGCCACTGTAATTGAATCACAATGTCCTGTAGGGAAAGCCTCTACCCATCTTGAGAATAAGCATACAATTACAAGTACATATTTCAAACAGTTGTGTAAGGGCATTTCAATGAAATCTATTTGTAACCTGGTAAAGGGACCACCTTCTCGACCAATTATTCCTGTCCCCACCACTGATTTTCTGTTTGGATTCATTTGTTGGCATGACAAACACCTTTGACAAAAAGATTCTGCAATGGTTCTAAATTTTGTATTGAACCATGTTTCTCTAAAAAGTCTGACCATAGAATCTCTTCCTAAATGTGCAGGACCATGATATAATCTGGCCATGTCAGCAATCAAGCAATTTGGTAAGACTATTCTGCCATCTTTGTAAACCCACACTCCATCTTCTTCACGTGGTCTACAATCTGATCTTAACCATAGGTCTTTTTCTTCATCATCTGCTTCGTTTTGTAAATCTCTAATCTCATGCCATGTTTCTACAACAGTTGTTAGCATTAATGAATTTGAATCAGTTTCTTTACTCCTCTCCCGATTGTATGAATAATTTTTCCTTGCGCAGTACTTTGCTGTTTCGTCTGCGAAGGCATTTCCCTTGGAAATATAATCAGTTCCTCTAGTGTGCGCTGCACACTTGACTATGGCAATTTCTTTTGGCAATTGTATTGCTTCAATTAATCTTCTAATGAAAACTGCATTTTTAATTGGTGATCCTGTTGATGTCATGTATCCTCTCTGTGACCAGAGTTGTCCATAATCATGCACAACTCCGTACCCATACTGACTATCAGTAATGATGGTAACTCTTATATCTTTTGATATTTCACATGCACGAATTAAAGCAATCAATTCAGCCACTTGTGCTGAACGAACTCCTTCAAGACATGATGCTTCTTCAACATCTACAACTGTACAAACTGAGTATGAAGCTTTCAAGACACCTCCTTCGGATCTTAAGCATGAGCCATCTACAAAGTAGACAAAATCCGATTCAGACAAAGGTCTGTCTTTGATGTCTTTTCTTGGTTTTGTGCAGAATTCCATGACATCTAAACATTCATGTTCAGTTTCAATATCATCAACAATTTCAGAATCAGGCAGCAATGTAGAAGGATTTAGATTCAAACATCTTGAAATCGAAACATTATCTGCTCCCAGTATGATTTTCTCATACTTTGTCAATCTGCTACTTGTTAAATGTTGAGTCTTACCTCTTGTCAATAATATTTCAACTGAATGAGGCACAAAAACTTTCACAGGAAATCCCATAATGATTCCTTCACTTTGTTCAAGGCTGATACTAGTAGCTGCAACTGCTTTCAAACAACCTGGTAATGCTTTTGCAATTGGATCAAGAACTGCGGAGAAGTATGCAATAGGTTTCTTTAGATTTCCATGTCTCTGAATTAACACAGATAATGCACATCCTTCTCTCTCACTGCAATACAGTTCAAAATCTTTCTCATAATTTGGCATACCCAAAGCAGGAGCTTGGCATAAGCTCTTTTTCAGGTTCTCAAAAGATTCCATCTCAGCATCATTAAGAATAATTGGATCTTTTACATCTGATTTGGTCAATCTTTGTAGTGGTTTTGCAATTACTGAAAATCCACTTATCCATTGTCGACAGTAACCTACCATTCCCAGGAACATTCTGACCTGTCTTTGTGTTCTTGGCGGTAACATTGCTTGAATCATTTTTATTCTCTCTATTGTTACTTGTCTTTTTCCTTTTGCAATTCTGTGACCAAGATATTTTACTTCTTGTTTGCAAAACTGTAGTTTTGCTGGGGACACTTTATGTCCTTCTTCTGCAAGGCGATTTAACAGAATTATTGTGTCTGTTACACAATTTTCTCTTGTCTTTGCAGCTATTAACAAATCATCAATATACTGCACCAGCGTAGACCTACCTGGTAAGTCTAAATCTTCTAATGATCTTTTTAACAATTCATTAAAGATTGAAGGACTTTCTGTATAGCCCTGAGGGATTCTTGTCCATCCAAGGGTCTTACCTTGGAATCTGAAAGCAAAAATTTCATAACTGTCTGGGTGTAAGGGAACAGTAAAGAATGCATTGCAAAGGTCAATAACTGTGTACCATTCAGCATCATGTGGAATCTGAAATAGAATTACTGCTGGATTTGGAACCACAGGACAACATGGAATGACAATTTGATTAACCTTTCTCAAATCTTGTACGATCCTAAATGTTCCGTTAGACTTTTTAACTCCCATAATTGGTGAATTACAAGAGCTACTCTTCATTTCCTTTAATACACCTTGCTTGATTAACTTTTCAATTATAGGTGTAATACCTTCAATTGTCTCTGTTTTCATTTTATACTGTGGAGTGTTTGGAAATTCTATTCCCTGTTTCAATGCAATTTTAACAGGATCTACGTTTTTCATCAGACCCATTTCATTCCCAGTAAAATCCCATATTTCAGATTTCACTGTTTCCTTTAGCTCTTCAGGTAAATCCTTTTCTTCAAATGCAGGAAACAATTTTGTTTCTTCTGCTTCCATCATCATCATTGTCATTCTGTACAAACCATCTTCTTCCATTGTTTGTAACTCAACTCCTTCAGGAGAACAATATATTCTGCAATTCATTTTACATAGGATGTCTCTACCTAATAGATTTACTGGACTACTATTACAAACCACAAATCTGTGTTTGTCTCTGTAATTTCCAATTTCAACTGGTACTGGATCAGTTAAGTCTGTTTTAATTTGCTGATTACTTACTCCCACAACTTGGATGGTATCCCCAGAGAGAGGTAGGTTTTCAATTTCCACTGATCTAACAGTAGAACGGGTAGCACCAGTGTCCACTAGAAAAGTTATGTCTACATCATTAACTTTCCCGTTTACATAAGGACCAGACTGGTCAACCTCAAGAGTGGCTCCAACAACACACTCTTCCTCCTCTCTCGGGCACCGTCAGCAATAATCATCAGAATCACTGTCTTGACTTTCTGTTAATAAAAATTGTTGTGAAGCATTTTGCATTTGAACCTTTTGCTGCTTTTGCTGTTTTTGTGGTTTTATTACCTGTTCACATCCCTGAAATCCCACGTTTGGATTATATTTTTGAACTCCCCCACAATTCGGAAAAGGTGGTTGTGGCAATTGGTCTTGACGATTATTCACCTGTTGTTGTTGCTGTTGTTGTAACTGTCGCTGAATATTAAATTCATTTAACCCCTGTTGCATCTGTAGCTGTTGCTGCAGGTTAACACCATTCTGCATCTGTGGATTCAATAAGGGATTCTTTGAGTTTCTAGGAGGATGAGGACACTCGTCCCTCCAATGTCCAATTTCGCCACAATTAAAACAAGGTAATCTTTGTTTCAGCTCTTCTATCTTTGGGCTAAATTTCTTTGGGAAATTATTACCTTTAAACTTTCCTTGTATCTGGTTTGTATTTCCAGTTTGAACAAAATTAGTGTTCTTATTTCCCATGCTGGCAATCTGTTGCTCAGCCACCTTTACCTGAGCCCACATGGCTTTCTCCTTCAGCTTCTTCTGTTTTACTTCTAATTCATCGCTACAATATTTTGCTTTTCTTAGAATATCATCTACAGATAGTGCTTGCCATCCGACAATACTAGTTCTGTTCATTTCTCCAATTTCAGGTTTTAGTCCATAAACAAATCTATAGATAAAATGACTCATGTCTTTTTCATCTAATTTTTCATAACCACTGTATTGTTTAAAGATTAACAATAGTCTTTCATAAAAAGAATGAACTGATTCTTTTGTTTCCTGTTCTGTTCTTTCTATTTTAACCCAATCAACTTCTTTGGGTGGAATTTTGTTTTTCATCCAAACAATTACTTTCTCATAGAAATCCATTACAAGTGGATTTGGGGCACCTGTTTCTTTAATTCGCTCAGGTTCTGCTTTTGGCCAACTAATAGATATTTTACATTCTGTCCAAAGATCAGATGGAACTACAATGTCAAAAAATCCATCTAAATCAATCCACAGAACTTTTGACACTTTGATAAATCTATCGACTTGCCTGTACCACTCAACTGGTTTCTCCCTCAATTTTGGAAAGTCATTTGTGAATAACAGAATGTCTTGTCTCGACCATGGGACATGAACATATCCTCCACCTGCAACTTCTCTCATTGGAAATTGTTTTGACAATTTTTCCAATCTTTCATCTTCCTTCCTTTTGGTCCATTTCACTCTCCATTTGTTCAGTTCTCCTAGCTTTTTGATATAGACAATCAAATCTTTAATGTGAACTATTCTTCCCATTGAGTTCAAACTCTCAATGTCACTTTCTGAAAAATCTAATCTGTAATGCTTTGCAAAATTCTTTTGTTTACTTACATCGATTTCAAGTTCTGCAGCTAGATCCTCTAATTGATCATATTTATTTTTCGTTTTCCACTGAATACTTTTGCAAATGAATAGTAGCTCATCATCCCGATAGTAATTTAAACTATCTGGGCCAATTGTTCCAATTATTAATTCTTCTATATTCGCTTTTAATTTGGCCACATCAAGTTTTGGTGTGGTTACCCTGACTTCAGGACTTCCTACATCTGACATAGCACCCATTGGTGTTTTTGGAGATAAATCCTCATTAAAGGTTAAATCAGGCATTCTCGATCTAGAAGTGTTTAATTCAGTCAAGTCTGAATAAAATTTTTCAGTAGCCTTTTGAGTTTCTGTATTTAAAGGAATAGTTCATCCGTTTTTGTTTGTATCTCTTTGATCAAATACAGGCTGAACAGGACCTATTGTTACTGGAACTGTGACAGCTTCCATGCCTTTTGTCATTCTTTTAATTAATTCTTCTTTAGATCTTAAATATTCATTATAATCAACATCCTCAACATTTCTTGTCTCTCTTGTATAATCTTTTGGAGGTTCCCTTGCTCTTGGAGTCATTGAAAAATGTCTACCTTCATTTCGAGCATTCTCGAATTCTGATCTTCTAGGAGTTTCAGTGATTTCACTATTATTTGGATAAAGTTTATGAGCTTCACTAATTGGAGGTGCACTCGGTGAAGTTTCAGTAGAAACCACCGGAGTAGACCATGATCTAGGAGGTCTCAAAGGCTGATTAGGCTGTTTCTTTCTAGCAGTTGTATATATTTCTTCCATAACTGCATCCTCAGATTCACTTTCCATAGATTTCCCTGTAGGAGAATCCATTACCATTTCATGAATTAAATATAATCCTTCACTCATGTTTCCCTGTCTCCACATTCGTAATCTATCTTCATGAGTTTCTCTTTTCCATGATGGATTTTTAGAAGGTTTTTTAATTCCACTAGCTTCTCTTTGTAACTGATACATCTCGTCTTCCCACTCAACTAAAGCTTCAAATTGAGTTGGTCTCGGTTTTGGAACAAGAGCATTCATTTTCTCTCGTAAATTTCTTAAAACTCTTACATTAAATGAACCATCATCAGGCCAAGCTAAAACACCGTCGTTTTTAGTATAGCGTTTCCAACTGTCGAACCATAAGACAGTATGATATCCGTATTCACCTTCCATGTACGCTGCAGGTGTTTTATACTTATGAAGTAGTTTACCACCTCGCGTTTCGATTTTCTTGTCAGGTGAAAATAAATTCTTAAATTTCTGAAATAATGTTGTCTTTTTCTCAACATGTTTAAAATGATAACTCATTTTTAAAAGTTAAATTTAATTCGCAAAATCGTTCGTAAAATATTTCCGGGATGTTCCGCAAAACAACCAATCCGTGCGCGAAACACACCAATAGGCCAATGGCAGTTGAGCTGCGTCACTTTTCAGCTCGACCAATAAATTTGGAGATTTACCGAAGGACCAATTAGCTCACAGGCCGTTAGAGACTCAGGAGCCAATCAGAATACAGTTTGTGACGTAGGTCACCCAATCCCAGCGCGGCTCTGTGACGTACACAGCAGCTGCGGTTTCTCGCTTCTCACTCCTGGCGCTTACCCCTCCTTCACAAAATCTTTTCACAGCGCCATTTTAAGGACACTTTTCAGTGTAAATTAATTCTTAACAATGACTATAAAGACAACATCTGTTCGTTTCACTAATTAGGATAGTTTACATACATTCAAGTATCCACACTTCGGAATAGACGGCGCTATTCACACTAAGGATAATATTCAATTGTCAGTAGAGTAACCTTACCCCACCCTTCTAACACGTATAATTATGAACTCGCTTTGCTCTGAACCCACCGCGAAGTGAAAGTTCTAAGAGTTCCACTTGAACATAAAATACAATTCAAACTCGCACTTTTACACGGAAAATTCCCTAAATTCAAACACACATGAAATCCGTACAGGACTCTCACCTGTTTATAGAATTCATGCACCGTTAGCAAAATAACGACGTTATCCGTACAGGGCTCTCACCTGTTTATAGATATGAAACATGTACCCGTACAGGACTCTAACCTGTTTATAGATAATCATGCACCAACGTTAATTTTACCCTTCACTCAAGCTCGGATATAACTAATACTCTCATCACAGTGAGTTTTATGGAAGGCGCTTTGTCCCTATTCTCACGCTGCTTTGATTTCTTAGAAAATCCTCACTATACAAGATTCAGACCTAGCCCTAAAACTGTGCTGCTCGGCGACAACACTATGGTACACGGCGATACCTCTTGTGATACTCGGCGATATCACTACAAACTGAACAGATGGCTTGCGTGACTAATTTCTCGCCACACAATCTATACCGGTATAGCTTACAGATAGGCACAAAAAACGAACTTAACATGTGTTAAAACATCGATCCTATTTCCATACCATGACGTAACCCTTAGCAACCAACATATTACCTTGGTTACCTCTTAGCAACCATCAATTTCTGCTACCAGCGAATTGATCCAGCGGGCTATAGAAAATATATCATAAACTACGCTACCCAACTTCATAACCTATAAACAAAATTCTATACTAAATATGGACCCATTTATGAACCTGATATATTTTGGGCCTACTGAATCAGGTGGTCAGAATAAATCTATATACACGTTATCTACAAACTATATACATATTTATACATTTGTAGAAAGAATATTGTCATTAGAATAAAACCCAACCATTTAAACGACCACCATAGGCGACGTGATCTAGCTAATGGTAACCTATACTTCTAAATAACCAAGACCAGCTTGTTTGTCAAAAGTAAGATTTTATTTTCTAAATTATAGTATATAAGTTGAAAGTTTTATAAATGAAATTTATTTGCAATATAGCAAGCATGATGGTAAGAAATATGAGAAAAATACAATTTAAGCAATTGAATCAATTTTAAAGAAATTATATAAAGTTTAGCATTTCTAAAACCTATTTCCCTAACTGAGCTAAGTAGACAGAAATTAAAGTAAAGATTTTTGAGGATTCTTACGTGCTCCACGCAAAGTCCAGCAGCACATCACCCTCATCGGAAAGTCAGAAAGCAGCAGCCAGCCCAACCCTAAGGGCATGACTTTTTATACCTTTCTACGCTAACTAAACTAGCAAAGGAAAGTTTTCAGAAATCCTCGACGTCCCATTGGCTGAGAGTGACAAGTGACATGTCACCCAATTCTTAAAAAGTTCCACAAAATCATGTCTTACAAAGACCATTGTCTCTTCCACGTGAAGCCAGAAGCTTCCTGCGATTGCAACTTTGTATTAAGTCATCCTCGCAGCTTCCATAGTCTTTCAGTACAACTTCCGCGGATGCCAAGTTAAGGACTGACAAAAAGTTCACTTTCGACCTTGGCCATGTTCGACAGAATGATGTCAGCTCATCAGTTTTTGCTTTGTGAATGCAGCTTCAATAAACGTTTTAATTCAGAATGGGTATCTCGTGACTTTCTGCAGAATTATAGATCAGTTCTTTTTCTGCGGCTCAAATAACTAGGCCCAAAAGCAGGCAACTTATGTTTTCTAGTATAAAACAAACACAAGAAAAGTATTAATGTAAGAAATAAAGTATATTCTGTATCCACCCCATGGTTTACTAATTAATTAACCCACCCGATTAATCAAAATGTTACCTAGCTAATGCAAACAAATAAAGCAGCGTTTATATTTACCAGTCTCCGTTTTTCTATGAGACCCATATGCACCTAGAATAGTAGAAATGACATCACACAGACAAGGAAAAGCAAAACAAGCACATGCTTCTTTTAAGTTTGCAGCAGTTAGTAATGACAAAAACGAAAACAATAAATTATTTTATTATTTTGCACGAACAAAAAGATGCAACAAATATGCACGTTTATGAGCACACATGTTAGTCCCCCCACGTGTAAAGTTTAATCTAAGTTGTATTAGTACGACATATCACAAATCATTAATAATTTTATTCATGTTATGGAAATGTGACTTTGCGAGTTTAAACAAAATTTTGTTTTCTATCTCGCTCCATCAGTTGTTAGACCCATTTGCCCCCTAGGGGGGCAGAAACCACTAGACACCAGGGTTTTTTGTGGGGAGTGGCCTCAAGGGCAAGATTGTGTGTGCACTGGTGCATTATTCGCATGCGAGATTGTAATGTTTTTTTCTTCTCCTTTTTAAACTAGTGTAAAGCTTTAGATTCCATGTTTGAGGTTTTAACAGTGGTTGTTCTGCAGGTTTGCGTAGTTGCATTTTCTTTGGTCAGAAAAACATTTTTGTTGTTTTTACTCCAAATGAGTAATATTGTAATGTATGAATGAATTTTTGTAATTTTCTTTTCTCTTTCTTTTTTAGTGGGATATTGTTGATCCATACTGTGTCTGTGCAGAGTAGGTGGTGGTGAGTTTAGCTGCTTCTGGCAAGTGAGTGGTAAAGTTTTGGAGTATAGGTATTTCTGATAAAGGTGCATTTTGCTTATTACTTATTTTACAAAGTGTTTGTTGTTGTTGACTTGTTTGACAAGTTACCTTTACTAGTAAGCATTATGGCTAGCCGTAGAATGACTGCTGAGCAGGTGGTTGGTATGCTTCTTGAATCTTCCTCAGAGCAGGATTATAAAACTGACAGTGCATATGAGGGAGAGGAGGGGGGGGAGATTCAGGCAGTGAGTTTTCTCTCAACGTGGAATCATCAGATGATGAAGGTTCTCTTAGTGCAGATGAAGCTACTCTTGGTGTGGAGGAAGCTACTCTCAGTGCGGATGAAGTGCCTGTTTTAGAGGAGGATTCTGCTGTGCCGATGGTGCAAGAGGCATCTGGATTGCAGCCTGAGGCTGCTAGGCTTCCTATTGGAAGTGCTGGACTCTGGGTTGATCCAAACATGGTGCAGCCGGTGCTGCCTGCCTTTAGTGGTGATGCAGGGTGTAGAGTGTATTGTGACATTTTTTTGCCGATACAGTTTTTTCAGTTGTTCACGGATGATGTATTTTTGGGTAAGATTGTTGAGCAGACTAATTTGTATGCTGAATAGTTTTTGAGGGACAACAGTGACATACTTAGGCCCCACTCTAAAGCTACCCGGTGGACTCCCACTAATCTGGAAGAGATTAAGAAGTTTTTGGATTTAACTTTATTGATGGGTTTGATAAGGAAGCCGTCCCTGGCTTCATATTAGTCTACCAGTCCGTTGATGGCAACAGCCATATTTCCTGCAGTTATGACACATGATCGGTATTTACTTTTGCTACGTATGCGGCATTTTGTTGATAATTCTTTGGTGTTGCCACATATTCACCCTGACCGTGACCGTCTTTTTAAGATTCGGCCTGTTCTTGATCACTTTGTAGATCAAGTATATTCTCAAGGCGCTGACTCCAGTCCGGTTTTGCAATCTCGCCACAGACCAGAGCAGAGCAGCACAGAGAGAGGTGTCAGCAGAGGGAATCGCAGCAGCTACCGCTACCGCACCAAGAGACGCCGCTGTTGAGCCCAGGGAGCCTGTACCCCCACTCCCGCTCCTGAAAATTGGCACGGGGAGTAGCAGGAGCAATCCCGCCACAGACAAAAGAGCGGCACAGAGCGAGGTGCTAGCAGAGTCAGCAGAAGCTACCGCTACCGTACCAAGAGACGCCGCGGTTGAGCCCTGGGAGTCTGTTCCCCCACTCCCGCTCCCGCTTCCGAAAATTGGCACGGGAAGAAGCAGGAGGCAGCGGAATTGGTGGAACCGGTGGGTCCTGGGCCTGGGGAAAAAATGGGGGGAAGACGTGATACTTCAGATCTTGGTTCTTCGAGCGTCCTTGGCCCGTTTGGGTCCACAGCGGTGGTGGGGAAGCGGCGGAGTCTCTGGGCCAAAGCGGGACTGGGTTCAGCAGTTGTTTTAAAACCTGTTCCCTTGGCCCCCACTCCAGCCTCTGACAGCCTCCTACAGCCTGCTGATTACAGTTTCACAGTCCGGTAGTGCTACCCGATTACCTGACTCCCTGCCCCTGTTGTTCCTGTTGTGGTGGTTGATAGCCACATTCTCCCTCATTGTCGCTTGGCAGCAGACAGGAGGGAACAGAGAGCAGGAGAGCGAGTAGCTGATCCAGAGAGAAAGAAGCTGCAGTAGCAGCGGGAGCCGTGAATCCCCCACAAAGAAGGAACAGGAGCAGGTTGCTGCCGGGCAAGCACAGGGCAGGATAGGACCACCCCTCCTGCCTGAGTACAACATGGTTTCAGCTGCAGTAAGGAGTGATTTTAATAGATGGCGTTGCCGCTTTTCGGTTTATAACAACTCCATCAGTGAGCCTTGCTCCCTCTCGGCCCCTTAATAGCCTCAACACGATATTTCACTAGAGTGGCAAAGACCTGAATGAGATCTAGGAGAATAAGAGAAGCAATGCCGCCTATGCCGCCCAGGCCAAAGTGGAGAAAAGTAAAAAGCAAACCCCCTGTGCTCAGCACAGCCCGGAACCTGAACTCATCACTACAGATCAGGACCAAAGTGAGACCGCAGTGCGGACGGGATCAGTCAGCGCTATGTGTTCTAACCAGCCCAAGATATACACAAAGTTCAATTTTCTAAAGGATAGCGGGTCGGCTCTTTACTCAAGTAATGCTGCCCTAACAGGTCTACAATCTCCGTTGTTTCCCTTACAGCCTTATGCATCAGTTTCAACTGTAGAACCTAGAGACGTCAAAAGGGCCCAATCCCAGGAGAACCAGGAGCATCACCAATCCCGAACTGAGCCTCAATTACGAGGTGGGCCCATGACTGAATCGACTGGAACAACAATTCCAGCAACGCCTCGGAACTTAGGATCCCCTCCGAAGAAAATTAGTCAACAAGGCAGGTCTCAAGGAAGCCCGTCCGCAGATCACATGGTACAAGAAATTTTAGTAATCTCAGAAACTTCAGAACCAATATTACAACATGATGCGAGTGATGGAGGTCACTCCAACAATAACAGTACCGTAGAGAGTGCCATCAAAGAACACGCTAGGTGTCAAGCTGATGAACAAATCAGCGCCGAAAACACCATCAGTACAAATAACAGTACACAACAACAATAGCAACCTCAATAAGGGAAATAAATTAAGAAGCAAAAAATCGACAAAAAACCTCCCATTAAATACCCAAGGGAGCCTTCCCTCTCATCAAAGAGGTGAAATAGAGGATCTAGGGGAAACAGACGCAGATCAGAAAGGGGAAAGAGGGTGACCACATCACAATTAGACATCCAAGACTGGGAGGACATGCTGGAAGTCTACTCACAAGATCAAGCCAAGAACACAAAGTGGCGCAAGAACACAGGGTGTCTACCCCGCGAGTACCCTTCAACAAACCGATCCTTATAGATCAGATTAAAAACAGCTTTAATAATATTGAGCGAACAAAGGAACAAAACACTGGCGTTTGGTCGTCCCTCCTAAACACAATCCAACTGGCCGTTAATGCACTTCGATTTCAATCAGAAAAAATGGAGATTCAGCTAACATTATTGAATACTCTGGCAGTTTTCACCGCTGGTACAGATGAAAAACTGGGAAATCTGAACGGCATGATATCAAGAACCCAAACAAACTCTAACCTTAAATGCAATTGTGATCAGGTTGTTTACAAACTGTCCGCCTTGCCCTTAATGCTTAGCAGCATGCTAAAGGAGATTAAAAGTGTAACGACTAAAACAACTATGTCAACAAAAAGGCAGGACATCCCAAATACTGCAGAGGGAACAGTAAACAATCATCATGTATTCATTCCTCAGATGGGCTGGGCTAATGAGGACACATGGAATATGAGAGTCTCTGGCAATGGTGAAGTACCAAAACTTAACGCAAAGCAACGCCGTCAACAAAAAAGGAAAGGTTGCAACCAAAAGCCTTACACTAATACAACATCTTATTTTCCCATCTTCTCAGATTTTCACAATAATCGCAAAATCAACCCAGATGACGCAAGTACTCCATCAACCCAAGAACTTACTCCACCAATAACTCTTAAATACTGTTTGGATCAAGAACGTGCCCAAAACCAGACATCACCAACTAGAACACACGAGGAGAAAGAAGAGATAAAGGGAAACACACCCACAATCATGTCAAAACCACAAAAGGAAGAAGGAAAAAGACAAAGACAAACAACTGATTTACTAATAACAACAAATCTTGCAACCACCCAAAATAAACAGCAAACACAGAGTCACGAACAAAGGGAAAAACCCCGGGCTCCACCAAACAAATCTGCACATGCAAACGAAAAGAAATTACACGCATGCACTTCTGGGGCATATAAGCAGAATAACATAAATCGAAAAACCCCTAACACAACATCAAATTACGGGCAAAGAAAGGAAGCATGGGAAACCGCAGATAGGCCTGATAGGCCCACCCAGGAGTCACCATCCAGAGAACCCAATTGCCCTGTCATACCAACAAAAGTCAGTGCCAGTCCTAGGCCCCCGGACAACAAGGTACAGCACAGGGGGAAATTACCAACAAAGACCACTCTCATGCAAAGAACTCCTAAGTCTACTATAGTTAACCACAAGGCAGTGACACTAAGCTAAAAAAGGGGATATACAGCAACAAGAAATAACAAGTGGTCTGTTCCAAACAGAACCAACAGACACAACAAACAAACAGCACTTGGAAACACAAAAAACAAAGCAAGAGACATCAGTCCTGGTATTTCATCCAATATACTTCTCCCGGGGCCCCCAGGATATACTAAATCGTGGCAACATCCTAAAATTGATGAATGCCATTCCAAACCTTGCCGAGATAAGATCAACGGAACTCCTATCTATAGAGTTCAAATGTACCAACGATCCCCAAAGCCCAGAGGCCACAAAAACAACGTGGAGCTCTAGGAGAATTGCAAAAACAATACTGGCAGAACTGAGCATTTTTCAAAAATGGGGTATTGAAATATCCCCATTTCAAAACTAAGCTTACCCAGCTCCACTATTAAGTAATGAAAACATCGGTCAAAAAGTGCACCAAATCCCTTTAAATTGTGTCCTTAAGGGAGCCCGCGGGAGATCTCACCAAAGGAGTCTTGACAACTACTAGGAACAACAAGAATCAACAGCTCGGCCACCTGTCATAACAAATCAGTGATGCAATAAGGAAGCAATATCACGTACCATAACCAGATGCATAGAGCAGGCCTGACCCGATCCACAAGACAGAACCGAAGGAAGACCAAAAAAGCCGCTCCTTAGCGTTTGTTCATGGAACATAAACGGACTAGCAGGTAAAATAGACGAGCCAGACTTCCTAAACTACGTCACTGCCTATTACATAATCCTCTTTCAGGAAACCTGGCTCTCGGCTCCAATACAAATCGAGGGATACATGTGCTTCGCCACATCTGCTGCAAGGACCGGCAGATTTGGCCATAGTTCTGGGGGGCTGGCTACCTAAGTTTCAACCACAAGCATATCGGAAGCAACTTTGATGGGCCCAAAATCAAATGTAATAATAGCAGTCAAAATTTCCATTTTTACTGAGGATGAAGAAACGGAGGTCTCCCTGTTTAACTCGTACATTCATCCCAAACGAAAAATGAAAGACGCAACAGAGCTTGTCAACCAAGGAAAACCCACTGCTAATTTTGACAGGGAACTTAAATCAATACCTCACAGGCTCGGCCCAAGGAGAAGAGGTAGCGGCGGTACAAACAGGAATCTATAACATTCCGACACAGCATGCTCCACAGCACAGGAAGAAGAAATGCCACAACAACCAATTACTAGAAGATCTGGAACACTTAAATCTACGAGCATTAAATGGAAGATTCCCGGACGATATTCCACCAGTTGATTTGTACTACTCTGCCACAACTAGCTCAATTTTGGATTATACGTTAGCAAGTCTCGGCCTCTTTCAACATATTGGCAGATATAGAATGGGGGATAAAGGGGACAGCGATCACCGTTCCCAAGAATTCGATATAACAGCCAAGGCAGCAAGAACGATCAGGCCTGACGTAGCCCTGGGGACTATTCACACCTCAAATCTGAGGAGAATCGAATGCAAAACAAACAATACAATCGCGAAATCCGAAGTCGCAATCCAACTTTTCAATCATTTAGTTGACAGCCTAGAAAACAAAATTGCAACCTGGGAAAAATTCACTGATACACAAATAGAACAATACGCAGACACCACTGGCAAAAAACAGAAGTCACACAAAACACGGGAAAAGAACAACATCTCGAAAGAACATCAAGCACAGATTAAGATTCTCAAAAAAACAATAAATTCAGCTCTCCGCAACCTAAGAAAATCCCCTGGGAATGCCACCGTACGAGCGACCTTGAAAGAGCAAAGGGCGAAAATAAAACGATTGAAATGGCGCATCACCAGAGAATCGTCGAATGATCACTGGTCAAAATTGCTAAGCGATATAAAAAGTAATAAAAGCAGTCGCTTTTGGAAAACAGTCAACGGGATCATCCGCCCATATCACACGGGAATTGGGTCACATATTCCGGAATCAACCTGGGTGTAATACCTTTCAAATCACTTTAACAACTATATCGAATGCCACGGACAACAACAGGCCAGTAGTCAAACACCACAAGAACAAGCTAGACAAAGCCCAACCGAGAAGAGTGAACGGGAACTTCCATCTCATAAAAACAGATCACTGGGCGTCACCAGTGACCTTCTGCCTACAATATTCAAAAAACAGATTGCAAAAGGGAGGAATGAAGGGGCCATGGGACCAAATGGAATTCCTCCTGCGCTATTTAAGGCAAAGAGTAATGACTAGTGGAGGAGTGTGGCTCACTGATTAGAGCGGCAGACCCTGATGCAGAGGTCTGGTCCGGGACCAGGGTTCAATTCCCGACGCGGCAGGGTCCTGAGCCCAAAATGTCCAAGGACTTGATAATTCTCGCCTCGGTGCCTATTCTAATCATGGGGTCCCACGCTGCAACTCTGGGCAATAGTTGCTTAATCTCCACTACAGCGGCCCACCCGCTGCGGGATGCCTGGCTTTAACCCTGGGGATACCCAGTAGGGGTTATCTCACAGGGAAAAGCCAGGACGGGTTCCCAAGGCAAGCGCCTTGATGCCTTCGGGTGATTCGTGCGCTATATAAGTCGCAATACATACATACATACATACACACTGGGCGGAAATGTTGCACTCCCTATTCATGGATGTTAGGCAATTGAATATAAAACCAGAATCCTGGAAAGGGTCAATAATAGCACCAATTCACAAAAAAGGGGACAAAGCAGAGCCCAACAACTACCGCCTAATAGCACTGATAGATCTGGTAGAAGCCTGTATTAATATTAAGTTACATCAACTAGTACTATCCAAAACCCATGCAAAGGGTCATATTCTTGACCTTCTTTTTGCGGAGCCCGGGACGACCTCTATTCGGGATATTCTACCGCAGTGCTGGACGGACCATGCTCTGGTTCAGTTCTCCCATGCGTGCACTAACATCAGTCTGGAAAGAGTGAGTGCGACTGGTACGAAAACGGGGAGACTGTGGTCCAGGCTCCTTAGACAAGCCGCCCCGCCCTCTCTGCTGCCAGATGGCTTTGTGTTAGGAGCGAGTGTGGATGAGAGTTATGAGACTCTCTGCCAGAAAATCTCCACATCGCTGGACTCCGTGGCTCCGAAAAAGAAAATTAAAGATGGACCCAATCTTGCTATGCCATGGTACTCGGAAGATCTCCGGCAGCTCAAGCTACAATGCAAACGGGCTGAGCGTACCTGGAGGAAACAGTACCTGGAATTGCATAGGGTCCTCTTTAGGCAAGTTTTGGCACGCTACAAGACTAAGATCAAGCAGGCTAAAGCCAGCTTCCTAGAATGCTCCCTGCTGGCAGCGGCTAATAAATCTCAGGCCTTATTCAAGATCGTAAAGGACCTGGCCCACCCCGGATGTACCAAAAACACCATTCCGGCCTCACAAGAGCTTTGCGGTCAGCTTGCACTAGCCTTTGAGGAGAAGATTACCAGCATTCTAAACAATCTCCCTTCTTCAATCGGGAGTACTTCACATGATCCCATCTCGCCTGAGAGTGAGAAGGAGCGCACTACCTCGGCAGAGCTAAGCACGTTCCCGATACCATTGTTTGAGGACTTTTGTTCGTTGGCCGACGGGGTGACCTCTGGTTCTCCTTTGGACCCTCTACCACCCAGATTCTGGAAACTCTGTCGTGATGAGCTTTTTCCACCACTGTTTCTGACATGCTGTCAGTCGCTCACCACGGCACGGGTACCAGACTGTTGGAAATTGGCGGTGGTTTCTCCACTGCTAAAAAAGGAGAACCTGTGGGGGCGTGGCTTAGCGGGCGATCATGGCGGACGTGGCTTCCTAAGAGCTCCCGCCGGCCCGACGATTATCCTTGATTTATCCTGGCCCCTGGACCCGAAGAGTGTACCGCGTCCAGGGTGATCGTGGCGGACGACACTGGGAGCCGTCCGGTGCCAGAGACAACGCGCCGTGACCATCTGCGGCTGAGAGGCGAGTGAGTGCTGCGGGCGGCCTAGTACCCGCCGGACAAGCCGGGGCCTCAGTTTTGGCGTGCCCGGCCCGGAGGACTCGACCCAGAGCCGACGCTGCCGCTCCTTGGCCGTGCTCCGGGGCTGCCTGCTGCCAGCGGCCCGTTGCGGAGTGCCCTGCCTTTCTTCGCCTTGCCAGCGGTGGGGGCCCAGGCCGGTGGGGGGCCTCGGGGGAGCTGCGGCCTACCTGGCCTTGCCGGAGCCGGGGCCTCGAGTTTGACGGCCCCCGCCCGAGGTCATCCACGCTAATTCTCGGACCCTCCGCTGCCACTGTCTACGGCACCCTCCACCTTCAGGGGGCGCGGCGCCCTCCACTGCTGACGGGCGCGACACCCTCCACTGTGGCTGACGGTGGCGCTCTGCTGCCGGCGGGTGCTGCATCCTCCACTCTCGCGGACCACGGTGGACCAGACGGGGGCGTCCCGTGCCCGAGCCGCGTCAGGAGTGCTGCAGTGGGACTCATCTACTGTGAGTGTGGCCCCCCCTCCCCTTACATCGTGCTGCAGGGGCTGTTGAGTGACGCTGTGCCCGGGGAGGTCACTGTGGACATTGGACTGCCTGACCATTGTTGGGGCTCGCTGGGTGCACTGGAGCAGAGCGGAGGAGGCGGACATTTTGGGAAGGGTGCCCCGCGTGGAGTTTGCACACACTGGGATCTGGCGGGGCGGCGCTATCTGCGTGCCCGCCTGTGATCGGCGGCCTAGCGACGAGTGGATACCGAGTGGCCTGCTCCGGACGCCCCGGCTGGGGCCTGGGTGAGGAACTTTCGCGTGGTACGGCCCCCTGCGGGTGCGTGCTACTGACCTGTTGTTTCTCCTGCCGCCATGACTAGGGGCACAGCCGCCACGAAGTCTGGACCCATTGACAAATTCACCGGCCCTGGTGGAGGTGCTGGAGCGGCTGGTGGGGGCCAGAATGCTGGACCAGACAACGCGGCATTGTTGACGGCCATTACCCAGTCCCGCCACATGCTGGATGCAAAGATTGGTGCGGTGGGTGCCGATGTGATGCTGCTGCGCCAGGACCTTCGCAATGCGGTCGCCCGCATTACTGAAACGGAGACCAGGGTCACGGCGGTGGAGGGAGATGTTGGCGCCCTCAAGAAGAAGATTGCCGACATGGAACAGACTCAGCAGGGCCTGGCGCTCCGGGTGGAGGATGCCGAAGGGCGGGCGCGACGAAATAACCTGCGTTTTGTTGGCTTTCCGGAGGACTGTGAGAAAGGGCCTATGGACGCCTTCCTGTCCCGGTGGCTGGAGAGCTGGCTACCCCCGAACACCCTGTCGCGCTGCTTCGTGGTGGAGCGTGCACACCGCGCCCTGACGCAGAAGCCGCCGGCCGGGGAGTGACCTCGCCCGATCATCGCCAGGCTCCTCAACTTCCATGACAGGGATGTTATTCTCCGGGAAGCGCGGCTTAAGGACACCTTGCTCTATGACAACCATAGGATTATGATATTCCCGGACTATACTAAACTGGTCCACCAGCAGAGACATTCCTTCCTGGAGGCCAAGGCCAAGCTGCGTGGCCTGAAAATCCAATACTCGCTGCTCTACCCAGCTCGCCTCCGGGTGATCTACAACTCCAGGACCCATTTCTTTGATACACCGGAGGCCGTCTTCAATTGGACCGATGAGGCTGTCAGACTTCGCCCGCACGTCCAACCGGGGTTATACTCCGGGTCGCCGCGCAGCTCCTCGCAGGACCGGAGCGACCCGCCAGGCAGGGGGAAACGTCATCGCAAATCCCGCTCCCGACGGAGGTCCTTGTCCCGGGATCCCCTGCTGGGGGACACACAGCCTGATACAGATTGACTTGGCGTAGACTCCTGATTGTCGCCCGCCGGGGCTGCCTGCTGGTTGCCTCTCATCGATGTCCATACGCTGTGGCTGCTGAGCTCTGATCGATGGAACGGACATTGACTGGTGCAGTATTGACTTCTTTCCTGGCGGGTGTATGGGCCTTCGCGCTCTGGCACCCCCTTGTTTGTGGTGCTTTGCTTCTGACATTGCTATATCCTTGGTGTGGGTTCAGGGCACATTCTATGGGCTGCCTCCTCCGGTTGGGACTGGGGGGTGGTTCTGGGTGTGTGCCTAGTTGGTTTTAAGGGGGGTCTAGTTGGGATCCATTGGTGTGGCTGGCTTTGGGCGCTGTGTTTTGGGCCTGAAGTACCGTATACCGCGACAGATACTTCATCGTTCCTTGAGGTATATGGGTGGGGGAGGGGGGACCTGGGGTGTTTGGTTGCTTGTGGGTTGGGTCGGGTTTAGAGGGGTAGTAGGGGTAGTAGGGGTCAGGGTTGTGTTCTATGGGATGCACGTGTTTCTTATGATGTTGGCAGCTGGAGGGTTGGGGGTCTGGGTCGGGTTGCGGGGGTTGCAGGAACAGTCCCATCGTGACAATGGCTGATGCTCCACGACTTGTACCGTCTGGTACTCTAATGCATGTATTGAGCTGGAATGTTCAGGGGCTCCTGGACAAGATCAAACGGGGGGCTGTGCTTCGCTGGGCAAAAAGAGACTTGGCTGACGTGCTCCTTCTCCAGGAAACGCATATGCTGGGTACTAAGGCACTGAGTCTGCAGAGGTTTGGCTTCCACCAGGTGTTTCATGCCGGGTTTGCTAGGGGTTCGAGGGGGGTGGCCATTCTAGTCCACAAACGATTGGCTTATACTCATGAGCGTCAATGGCTCGATCCTCAGGGCCGGTTTGTGTTTGTACAAGGGAAGATTGGTGTGGAGCCTGTTATCTTTGGTAGTGTGTATGCCCCTCCCCCGCTGCAATGGGCCCTCGCGGAGCGGTTGTTTGCCCTGTGGGCCGAGCTTCCCCGTTCCCTGGCTGTGATTGGTGGTGACTGGAACGATGTGCTGGACATGACTCTAGACAGGCAGAGGGGGCGAGGGGTCGCGGCTGTGGCCTCCCCTACAAAGCTGAGTGCCATGATTGATGGTCTTGGATGGGTGGATGTGTGGAGGCATCTGCATGCAGAGAGACGTGAATACACCTATGTGTCTGCTGTGCATGGCTCTCTCTCGCGCTTGGACTGTGTGTTTGTACCGGGGGCCTTCCTTGACAGGGTGAAGGGGGCGGCGATCCGGCCTAGCGGGCTGTCCGACCACTCCCCCGTGGCGGCCCAGATTGACCTTTGTAAGGCGCGTCAGCCGTTTAGATGGCGGATGTCTACGTGGCACCTGCAGCAACCGGGTTACTCCCAGCATCTGCGCGGTGCAATCGCCCGCTATTGGCAGGACAATCTTACGGAGGGGGTAGATGCGGTGACAGTATGGGAGGCCATGAAACCGGCCTTGAGGAGTGTCGATATTGCCTGGTGCGCTGCTGCTCGCCGGACCCGACAAGAAAGTATTGTTGCTGCTGCGGTGCGTGTGGAAAGGCGGGAGGCACGACACAGGGAGGCGGCCGATGATGTGACGCTGCGGCTGCTTTTACAAGCGCAACAGTCATACTCCTCGGTCTTGTTGGATGAGGCCCGCCAGGCGTGGCTGGCTACGCGTAGTAGGGTGTACCAGTGGGGCGGTAACTGCAAACACAACAATGATGGACAGAATGTGGATCAATGTCACACATTCACCCCAGTCCAAAGATCTGGGCCCAAATCCATCGTTTTTCCACTCCACACCACCCTGGGTTAGACAATGGCGATATGCAAATCAGCGCTGACCCTGTGCCCCATGGGAACAGTCCAGTCCGAACTACAAAAGCCATGTCCTTCCCAGAACGGAAACAAGCATCCGAGGACCGGCCCGGTTTCGAGGTAACACCTCTCTTCAGCCCGGCTAGCTTGATTCCAGTGGTGTGGAGTGCCTGGGACTCACGTCTGAGCATCCCCAGTACACTTAGAGCGGTAACTGCAAACACAACAATGATGGACAGAATGTGGATCAATGTCACACATTCACCCCAGTCCAAAGATCTGGGCCCAAATCCATCGTTTTTCCACTCCACACCACCCTGGGTTAGACAATGGCGATATGCAAATCAGCGCTGACCCTGTGCCCCATGGGAACAGTCCAGTCCGAACTACAAAAGCCATGTCCTTCCCAGAACGGAAACAAGCATCCGAGGACCGGCCCGGTTTCGAGGTAACACCTCTCTTCAGCCCGGCTAGCTTGATTCCAGTGGTGTGGAGTGCCTGGGACTCACGTCTGAGCATCCCCAGTACACTTAGAGCGGTAACTGCAAACACAACAATGATGGACAGAATGTGGATCAATGTCACACATTCACCCCAGTCCAAAGATCTGGGCCCAAATCCATCGTTTTTCCACTCCACACCACCCTGGGTTAGACAATGGCGATATGCAAATCAGCGCTGACCCTGTGCCCCATGGGAACAGTCCAGTCCGAACTACAAAAGCCATGTCCTTCCCAGAACGGAAACAAGCATCCGAGGACCGGCCCGGTTTCGAGGTAACACCTCTCTTCAGCCCGGCTAGCTTGATTCCAGTGGTGTGGAGTGCCTGGGACTCACGTCTGAGCATCCCCAGTACACTTAGAGCGGTAACTGCAAACACAACAATGATGGACAGAATGTGGATCAATGTCACACATTCACCCCAGTCCAAAGATCTGGGCCCAAATCCATCGTTTTTCCACTCCACACCACCCTGGGTTAGACAATGGCGATATGCAAATCAGCGCTGACCCTGTGCCCCATGGGAACAGTCCAGTCCGAACTACAAAAGCCATGTCCTTCCCAGAACGGAAACAAGCATCCGAGGACCGGCCCGGTTTCGAGGTAACACCTCTCTTCAGCCCGGCTAGCTTGATTCCAGTGGTGTGGAGTGCCTGGGACTCACGTCTGAGCATCCCCAGTACACTTAGAGCGGTAACTGCAAACACAACAATGATGGACAGAATGTGGATCAATGTCACACATTCACCCCAGTCCAAAGATCTGGGCCCAAATCCATCGTTTTTCCACTCCACACCACCCTGGGTTAGACAATGGCGATATGCAAATCAGCGCTGACCCTGTGCCCCATGGGAACAGTCCAGTCCGAACTACAAAAGCCATGTCCTTCCCAGAACGGAAACAAGCATCCGAGGACCGGCCCGGTTTCGAGGTAACACCTCTCTTCAGCCCGGCTAGCTTGATTCCAGTGGTGTGGAGTGCCTGGGACTCACGTCTGAGCATCCCCAGTACACTTAGAGCGGTAACTGCAAACACAACAATGATGGACAGAATGTGGATCAATGTCACACATTCACCCCAGTCCAAAGATCTGGGCCCAAATCCATCGTTTTTCCACTCCACACCACCCTGGGTTAGACAATGGCGATATGCAAATCAGCGCTGACCCTGTGCCCCATGGGAACAGTCCAGTCCGAACTACAAAAGCCATGTCCTTCCCAGAACGGAAACAAGCATCCGAGGACCGGCCCGGTTTCGAGGTAACACCTCTCTTCAGCCCGGCTAGCTTGATTCCAGTGGTGTGGAGTGCCTGGGACTCACGTCTGAGCATCCCCAGTACACTTAGAGCGGTAACTGCAAACACAACAATGATGGACAGAATGTGGATCAATGTCACACATTCACCCCAGTCCAAAGATCTGGGCCCAAATCCATCGTTTTTCCACTCCACACCACCCTGGGTTAGACAATGGCGATATGCAAATCAGCGCTGACCCTGTGCCCCATGGGAACAGTCCAGTCCGAACTACAAAAGCCATGTCCTTCCCAGAACGGAAACAAGCATCCGAGGACCGGCCCGGTTTCGAGGTAACACCTCTCTTCAGCCCGGCTAGCTTGATTCCAGTGGTGTGGAGTGCCTGGGACTCACGTCTGAGCATCCCCAGTACACTTAGAGCGGTAACTGCAAACACAACAATGATGGACAGAATGTGGATCAATGTCACACATTCACCCCAGTCCAAAGATCTGGGCCCAAATCCATCGTTTTTCCACTCCACACCACCCTGGGTTAGACAATGGCGATATGCAAATCAGCGCTGACCCTGTGCCCCATGGGAACAGTCCAGTCCGAACTACAAAAGCCATGTCCTTCCCAGAACGGAAACAAGCATCCGAGGACCGGCCCGGTTTCGAGGTAACACCTCTCTTCAGCCCGGCTAGCTTGATTCCAGTGGTGTGGAGTGCCTGGGACTCACGTCTGAGCATCCCCAGTACACTTAGAGCGGTAACTGCAAACACAACAATGATGGACAGAATGTGGATCAATGTCACACATTCACCCCAGTCCAAAGATCTGGGCCCAAATCCATCGTTTTTCCACTCCACACCACCCTGGGTTAGACAATGGCGATATGCAAATCAGCGCTGACCCTGTGCCCCATGGGAACAGTCCAGTCCGAACTACAAAAGCCATGTCCTTCCCAGAACGGAAACAAGCATCCGAGGACCGGCCCGGTTTCGAGGTAACACCTCTCTTCAGCCCGGCTAGCTTGATTCCAGTGGTGTGGAGTGCCTGGGACTCACGTCTGAGCATCCCCAGTACACTTAGAGCGGTAACTGCAAACACAACAATGATGGACAGAATGTGGATCAATGTCACACATTCACCCCAGTCCAAAGATCTGGGCCCAAATCCATCGTTTTTCCACTCCACACCACCCTGGGTTAGACAATGGCGATATGCAAATCAGCGCTGACCCTGTGCCCCATGGGAACAGTCCAGTCCGAACTACAAAAGCCATGTCCTTCCCAGAACGGAAACAAGCATCCGAGGACCGGCCCGGTTTCGAGGTAACACCTCTCTTCAGCCCGGCTAGCTTGATTCCAGTGGTGTGGAGTGCCTGGGACTCACGTCTGAGCATCCCCAGTACACTTAGAGCGGTAACTGCAAACACAACAATGATGGACAGAATGTGGATCAATGTCACACATTCACCCCAGTCCAAAGATCTGGGCCCAAATCCATCGTTTTTCCACTCCACACCACCCTGGGTTAGACAATGGCGATATGCAAATCAGCGCTGACCCTGTGCCCCATGGGAACAGTCCAGTCCGAACTACAAAAGCCATGTCCTTCCCAGAACGGAAACAAGCATCCGAGGACCGGCCCGGTTTCGAGGTAACACCTCTCTTCAGCCAAGTGGGGCGACAAGTCTTGTACCATGCTCCACAGGCTGTGTCAGCAGACTTTTCAACCGGTCACTTTGCCGGGGCTTGTTGACGATGAGGGGGTGTCAATAACGGACCCCTCGATCCTTGCGGCGAGCTTTGCACGCTATTACGAGCATCAGTATGCCTCTCGTGAGAGCCTCTCCCCCGACCACATTGCGGCTTACCTCACAGCGGTCCGCCCACAGGCGATACCCGACGATGTACGTGATGCCCTGGATCTCCCCCTGACGGCTGAAGAGCTGGGCGACGCACTGGGTCAACTTAATGTGGGTAAAGCACCGGGGCCCAGCGGGTTCCCCAGCGAATTTTACTGGAAATTCCACCTGCAGCTCGGTCCGCATTACAGGCGTGCACTGGAACTAGCGCGGGAGCGGGGTAGCCTCCCCCCGGACTGGCGTCACGCCGAAATTGTGGTTTTTCAGAAGCCGGGCAGACCCCCTGAACGCCACGAGTCGTACCGCCCCATCTCCCTTATTAATTTTGAGGCCAAGCTCCTGGCCAAGGCGCTTGCGAATCGCCTGCTTCCGCACATCTCGGCCCTTGTTCACCCGGATCAGGCGGGATTTATGCCACGCCGGGCGACGCGACACAATATTCAACGGGCACAGGCTGCGATCGACGCGATCGGGACGACCGGGGACCAAGCGGCACTGTTGTTGGCTGACATAGATAGTGCCTTTGACTCAGTCAGCTGGACCTATCTCTTTGCCCTTCTGCCACTGCTGAATTTGGGTCCTGTTTTCATCTCCTATGTCAAATTGCTCTATACAGATGTCACTGCCTCGGTGCGTGTTTCTGGGGCGATCTCTACGTGGTTTCCTGTGACCAGGGGCACTCGTCAGGGGTGCCCCCTCTCCCCGTACCTCTTTGCGCTGGCTATGGAGCCTATGGCCGCCCGGGTGCGCCAGGACGCGCTTTATCGGGGTTTTGTGTGGGGGGGCCGACCACTCGGACCGCATTGCCTTGTACGCGGATGACTTGCTCTTTTTTATGACTGACCTACACCGTACGGGACCTCGCGTTCTTGAGATAATGCGGGAGTTCGGTCAGGCGTCGGAGCTCTTTCTTAACCCACGCAAGTCAACCCTGTGGGTGTTGGGGGGGGCATCGGTGAGCTGCCAATGGGCTGCGTCCCTTCAGGTGGCGGTCGATGGCGTGAAGTATCAGGGCGTTTTCCTCTCGGCCTCGACCACTGTGGCGTGGGATCGGAACGTACAGCCGGTGTGGGACAGAGTCCAGATGGACATTAAGACCTGGACACGTATGCCCCTTAATATCTATGGTCGGTCGGCCATATTCAAAATGGTGGCCCTGCCTCGGCTCCTCTACCAATTACAGAACCATCCTTATAAAATCGACCCGCAATGGTTCCGCAGTGTCAACTCGGTACTGGGTAGATTTCTGTGGGCCGGGGGTGCCTCTAGGGTGGCACTGCGTACTTGCTTCCTCTCTACCTACTGTGGCGGCTTGGCGTCCGCGGATCTGCTGTCGTATTATCAGGCCTCCCACCTCCTAGTGCTCAACGAATGGTGGTATGGGGACCGTAGTGATCCGGCCTATGCACTGGAACATTCATTGATGGGAGGTGCCACACTCCACACCCTGTTGTACTCGGCCAGGCGGAGGAGGGGTTTGCCGAGGGTCACCTAGGTGGTCTTCGCGGTCTGGCGGCAGGCTTTGCACCGCATGGGGTGGTGGGGCAGGCTGACGGCCGAGACGCCGCTGTGGCACAATGGTCTGCTTCCAGCCCTGGCCTCCTTGTCAGGGTTTGGCAGCTGGGACGCGACCGGGATCTCGTCCCTCGGTAATGTCCTTAACGGAACTACACTTAAGTCCTTTCAGGACCTTAGTTCCGAATATAGCCTGTCTAGGTCCCAATTCTTTCGGTATCTCCAGTTCCGCCATGCCCTTGGCCCTAGCCTGGTGGGGTTGGAGCAACTCCCCGACTTTAGTCCCATTGAGGCCAGACTGTTTATGGGCGACCTGGGCGACAAGAAGGTCTCTCAGATATACCGCTCCCTGGTCACACACTGCTCCCCCTCCCTCTCGACATTGAAGGCCTCCTGGGAGGATGATGTTGGCCCCTTGGATGATGATGATTGGCGTGAGGCCCTTGAATCCCCCCGTGGGGCGGCTATAGCTGTCCGTCTTAGATTAATTCAATTCAAGTACCTTCATAGGGCTTATTATACTAGAGAGCGGCTGTGGCGGGCAGGCCTCATAGCTGCTCCGGAATGTCTGAGATGCGGTGCTGAAAGGGGGACGCTTTTTCATACGGTATGGTCCTGTGAGAGGCTGACTAGATTCTGGGCCGGGATATGGGACTGCCTATCGGAGGTGTTGGGGTGGGACCTTCCCCGTACCCCTAGGCTGGGTCTCCTTCATATTATGGAAAATGTTGGGGGTAACGCCTACAAACGACACTTACTGCTGTTGGGACTAGTGGTGGCCAAGCGTGATCTGGCCCAAGCATGGAAGAGCGAACGTGCCCCCCCATTGAGTGCATGGAAGGCGGGATTGGACTTTCTGATGGGTCTGGAGGTACCTGTGTTTGAAGCCAGGGGGTGCCCCCGGAAACGTTACAAAATCTGGAAACGGTGGGCGGACTACAGGAGGCTGGACCTCGATCCCCCGGCTGATATTGATGATGTACTACCTCTTGATGTGGATCCCGTACCCTAGGCTGTTAGCCGACACCAACTCTGATATCCATCTCATGTTGCTGACCTGTGATCACGTGCAATGGGTTAGGGTGGGATAAGGGGTGGGTATCTGGGGGGGTGTTGGGGGGTGTTGTTGGGGATGGGCGGGTCGGGACGGAATTAGGGTGTGTTTTTCCTAAAACTCTGGGTTCACTGCCATGCTTTTATCTGTGTCTGTTGTTGCAGTCTCCTCCTGACTGTGGAGGGCTGTACCGAACCTTGCTTGAACTCTCAATAAAAACGGTTTTGAAAAAAAAAAAGGAGAACCTGGATCCCACATGTCCAGCCAATTTCAGGCCCATCTCCCTCTTGCCATTTCCTATTAAGATCCTAGAGAAACTTGCCACAAAACATCTATCCAACTTTCTCGAGCAGAATGATTGTTTGGATGTGGCTCAGTTCGGGTTTCGACCGGCACACGGGACAGAGTCAGCTTTGGTATCCGTTCTTGACGATCTTCGGACGCGGGTCGACATGGGTCAGGCAACCTTTCTAGTGTTGCTTGACATGTCGGCCGCGTTCGATACGGTTAACCATGTGACTCTGATCAGGAGACTGTCCGAGGTGGGGGTGTCAGGGTCGGCTCTCGAATGGGTGATATCTTACCTCGAGCAAAGACATCAGGTAGTTGCATTACCACCCTACCAATCTAACATCAAGAGGGTAGGTCAGGGTGTTCCCCAGGGCTCGGCCATCAGCCCCATTCTCTTCAATTTGTACCTCCGGCCGTTAATCACACTGATCAAGTCCTTCGGCATCACGGTCACCAACTACGCTGATGACTCCCAGCTTATCTTCTCGTTGGAGGGTAAGGGGGGGGTGTCACAGGAGGTGTTCCATCGTTGCATGAGGGCCACGGCTGTTTGGTTAGGGAATAACTCCCTTCAATTCAATTGCTCGAAAACAGAGGTTCTACATTGCTCCTTGGATCGGGCTCCTAGACCCCTTCCCCACGGTTTTTGGCCGCCTGACTTTGGGGGTGTAAACCTGCCGGCTGATTCCGTTCGGAATCTGGGGGTGATGTTCAGCTCCGATCTACAACTGGGCTCCGCAGTAAATAAGACTGTGGCTACGTGCATGGGCCTACTGGGATCCTTGAGAAAGATCTTACCGTTACTCCCAGCACCGGTAAGACCAGAAGTAGTGCGGAGCATTATCCTTAGTCATCTGGACTATTGCAACGCACTGCTTCTGGGGGCTCCAACTACCGTGCTTGGGAAACTTCCGCGGATTCAGAATTGTGCCGCGAAGTTGGCGCTTTCAAGGCGCCGCTCGGACTCCTCCACTAAGGCACTCAGGGACCTTCATTGGCTCCCAATTTTCCAACGGGTGAATTTCAAGGCTCTGTGTATTGTCTTTAAAGCTTTGCATCATCAAGGCTCGGTCCCTTTACAAGATCTGTTCTCCTGGTATACCCCCGTAAGATCTCTTCGGTCGGCGTCGGCCTTCTTGGTGGTGGTACCCAGGTTTCGGAGGACCAGGATGGGAGGTCGCTCCTTTAGGACAGCCGCGGCGCAACTGTGGAACTCCTTACCATTGAGCCTCAGGAGCGTGGAAACCCTTCCCATCTTTAAAAAGGAGCTAAAAACTTACCTGTTCCCTAGGACAATGTAGTATGTGTAGAAGCTGGTAAAATCTCGCTCTGTGTCAGAAACAGTCGTAGCGCCAGGATGCCCGGTGGGTGACAGTGATAGCGCTTTATAGGAACGCCTATACATACATACATACATACATAACGAGGCAAAATACTTTGCAAGCACTATACTTGAAGATCTTACAACCTGGGCTGAGGAGAGTTCTATTATACCATGAAATCAGACTGGGTTTCGCAAATCGACCAGTACAACTACCAATATCCTCACAATCTCCCTAATAATCGATGCAGCCAAAGTTTCTAAGCTACCTCTACACCTATGCTATATTGACTTTAGTGCTGCTTTCAATAATGTGGAGAGAGGCGTACTGTGGGTGAAACTGGCACAATGGGGCCTACCACAGCCCACCCTAAAAATGCTGAAGCTCCTACACACAAATACTTTGGTGCAGGTGAAACTAGGAGGTGGCACCCATGTTTCCATGAAAATTCCAACAACAAAAGGCTTGAAACAGGGTTGCGTGCTTGCACCAACCCTGTTTAACCTGTACATGGACGATCTGCCAAAAGCACTTGATGCCTGCAATTCCCACTCACCGAGGATGGGTGGGAAAACACTGACCAATCTTATGTACGCCGATGACGTAGTTCTGCTTAGTCATACCTATGTTGGCCTACAGTATCCACTGACGGCAATGCAGAATACGCCATAGAAAATAATTTAAGAATAAAGCTGCAAAAGACACGGACAATGTCAATATATAACAACAAAATTAAACACCAGAGAAACTGGTTTCTCTGTGATACAAAAATTGAGTCAGCTGAGGAAGTACCTAGGAGTCATATTTGACAATGGAGAGTCGTTTAAATTTCAGAAGGAGGAAGCGAGAAGAAAGGGTCTGTTAATGGCTCTAACGATTAAAAACCTTGCTAACAAACTGACGGGGTCGATCTTGACACCTCTACTAAAGGTAGCCCAGGCCAAACTACTTCCCTCAATTGCATATGGCAGCGAAGCTATGTGGGTCAGAGACGCAAAGGAACTGGACAATATACAGGTCAAAGGCTGGAGTTTGGGCACCTATGACAAGACCTTGCAAGGCATGGGGTATATATCATCTGCTGGTTTAAGATTAGATGTGCCCCCACTCACACGCTCAATCATCTATTGTGGCAAGATTTACAGCACAGGGTGCACTCCCAAGCCAGAGACTATCTCCAGCCAGCCTTGGTGTACACCAAACTCAAGGGTCTACGGGACGCCCAAATTGGCTATCATAACTTCAAAAAAACTGGTCTGGAAGGCTACAAATTTCACTGGTGGAAGATAAGGCAACCTTTTCAAACAGAGCTCATGCATAGATGCCCCTTAACTTATTTAAAGCATTTGCTCCCCAAACATACTTTATCAAGGGGTACCCTAAGGCAACAAAAATTTGTTTCATGAGGCATAGACTGGGAATTCTGCCTTGAGCTCAGCATCTTCCACCATGGGAAAGGCCATCAGCACAAGTCACCTGCAGACTGTGCAACGCAAAGCAAGGCGACATATTACATCTGATCTGCCTATGCAAAGAAATGCTCCAAGCACGGCGGAAACTCCTAAAAAAACGTTTAGTCTGAAGGGCTTTCGCACTAGGAGGCAAGCTGTGTTAGCCTGTCTAAATCCAGAAAACACCCAGTTATATAGCCGACTAGTAAAATTCCTAACGATAGTCGAACAAAAACTGCTCAAAAACGCGAAAGATAAACAAGGATCTGCCAATGCATACCATCTATCTGATGGGAATACGTTCCAACAATGACCACTCTACTGACTCAACCCCTAACCGCACTGGAACAATGCCTGCAGCATGCAAATATAACTTGAACTACACCCCGATTAAGAACTGGTCTGTGGCCGAACTGCTATAGCACTAAGCCACTGAGGGCTACCTTTAAGAACATATATAATTTAGAGTTTTACTGTACATAATTTTTTGCATAGAGGCTTTTAATGTCTATCAACCAAAAGGTTGTTTTAAAAAAATGTATTATGGTTAACAGTGCTATGGTTTTAATTAACTATGCTAAATAACCATATTCTTATTCTTAAGATCGATTTTCAGAGATCTTTACTCCAGGGTCTTTGGTCTTGTTTAAGGGCCGTTTGGTTTTCAGTCAGTACATCCCTAGCAAGAGGGCACACTATGGAAGTAAGCTGTATATGTTGTCTGAGAGTAGGACAATATATGTTTTGGAGTTTCAGAGAAAATTGTGTGGGATCTTGCTAGAAGACTGTTTAACAGAGTCCACCATTTGTACCCTGATAACTTCTACACTGCTGTGCAATTGTTTAAGAAATTGTTTAAAGTGGATACTTTTGCATGTGGCACAATCCGCTCTATCCGCTCTAACCGTAAAGGTTATCCAAAATAGCTTGTTTGCAAAAAACTTCAGAGGGTACAGTGCAGTTCCTTGTGTAGTGATGAACTAGTAGCTGTGAAATTTGTGGACAGGAGGGATGTGTACATGCTGACTACCATCCATGATGAGAGTACTTCACCTGTGCCTCTTTGGGGTCAGGTTGCTGAAGTGCGCAAACCTGTGTGCATTTTAGACTACAATAAGCACATGGGTGGTGTTGACAGAGTAGATCAGAGGTTGCAACCTTACAATGCTATTTGTAAGGCTTATGTTTGGGATAAGAAGTAACACATCCATTTCTTCAACTTAGCAACTTTTGATGCTTTTATTGTGATCAAGGAGTGTTCTCCTGCGTCAAAGTTGACATTTGTTCAGTTTCAGCACTCTGTGGTAGGCAGCCTTGTTGTTGTGGAACATGCAAGTGCTCCTAGAGTTGGAGTGGTGGAGGATGTGGCTCAATTGAAAGATCGCACTTTCCTGATTACAAAACTCCCACATCTTCAAAAGACTTTCCCACTAGTAGATGTAGAGTCTGTTGGCGAACAGTGGTTTGCGGAGGGAGACTCGTCTTTTTTGCTCTGAGTGTCCTTATAACCCTGGGCAGTGTGTGCCTCCTTGTTTTAGAGCGTGCCACACGCAAAATAATTTTTGGGAGCATCCATGAGTGGTAAAGTGAACTGCCTGGTCTGTATTGTTTAAAAAAAGTATTCTGTTTCAAGGTTGGCATTAGGGCAATGTATTTAGTTTCAGATTTTGTGTTAGTAGATTTGTATCTATTTGTAATTTGTTTGTGTTTTTTTGTATAAAGAAATCCTAAATGTGATGGCGGTGTGTGTAGGCTGGCGCTTGGCTGATGGTGTGTGTGGACTGGAGCTTGGCTGGCAGTGTGCGTGGACTGTTGCTTGGCTGGCAGTGTGCGTGGACTGCGCTTAGCTGGTGGTGTGCGTTGACTGGCGCTTGGCTGGTGGTGTGCATTGACTGGTGCTTGGCTGGCGGTGTGCGAGGATTGGCACTTGGCTGGCGGTTTGCATGGGTTGGCGCTTGGCTGACGTTGTGCGTGGACTGCTGCTTGGCTGGCGGTGTGTGTGGACTGGGGCTTGGCTGGCGGTGTGCGTGGATTGGCACTTGGCTGGTGTTGTGCTTGGACTGCCGCTTGGCTGGCGGTGTGCGTGGACTGACACTTGGCTGGCGGTGTGCGTGGACTGGTGCTTGGCTGGCATTGTGCGTGGACTGATGCTTGGCTGGCGGAGTGCGTGGACTGATGCTTGGCTGGCAGTGTGCGTGGACTGACGCTCGGCTGGCAGTGTGTGAGTAGTGACTTGCTGCTGGTCACTACACACACTGCTAGCTGAGTGCCACTTCATGCAATCCATCAGCTTGTGTGGTTGCTGTGTCAGGAATGTGGGCGTGTGGAAGTGATGGGCCCTTGAATGGCCTGTCTGCTGGTGTGAGTGTTGTAATGTGATGGGCCCATTGCTGGCGGTGTGAATGGCTTTGTATGTGTCACACGTATGAAAGGTGTATGAATGGCCTGTAAAGAGGTGGGTGCCTTGTCGTGGCTTTACAGCTCACGATCTGTGAGTCAATGGTTCAGTTACTCGTCCTTTCAATTATTAAAGTGCATTTCATTTTTGTGAAATCACTTGCTAATACAATTGTATATACTGAACCATCACTCACCCTCATGCCAAATCCAACCAGTATGTGTGTGTGCTTGAGGATTAGATGGCTGTGCAGTAATATTTGACTTGTTTGTCTTTCTGAAGCAGGGTGTACCTTGTCTCTTTTTGTGAATGTTGTGATGTGTTGGTTTCGTGCCTGGTGGTGTGAATGGTCTTGTGTGTATCACGTATGAAAGGTGTGTGAATGGTCTGTAAAGCGGTTGGTGCCTTTCTTTGGCTTTACAGCTCACAAGCTGCGAGTCACTGGTTCTTTTTTTTGTCCATTAAATTATAGACAGTGCATTTCATTTTTGTGAAATCTCTTGTTAATAAAACTTTATATACTGAACAATCACTCGCCATCGTGCCAAATCTAACCAGTATGTGTGTGTGCTTGATGAATAGATAGCTGTTCAGGAATCTTTGTCTTTTTGGTCTCTCTGCCAAGGTGTACATTCCATCTAAGAATAACCTACCAACTCTAGATATTGTCGTAAACCCATGGGAGTACATGGTGATGTCTCTCTTGTGAATTCCAACAAGTTATTTTATCCACAATGTCCGGCAAACCTCAAAATGTCTGTCACATTTTCCTTGCAATATTGTGCCAAATTCTCACGCTGCAGAAATAAACAACAAATTATCTCAAAACGATCTGGTTTTGCAAGGGGGTCACCTGGGTTTTTGGCCCCGTGCTCGGCAGCCATCTAGGGAAACCTACCAAACCCCCACATTTCTGCAAACTAGACACCGAGGGGCTTCCAGAGAGGTATGGCTTGCGTGGATCCCCCAACGTTTCCTTACCCAGAAATCCCTGCAAACCTCAATTTTAGCTGAAAACCCCCCCACTTTTTTCACACATTTTTGTGTAGGAAAGTGTGGCATCACCGGGCTCACACAAATTTCCCACCACCCACCGTTCCCACAGGTCTCCTGATAAAAATAGTGTCTCACATGTGTGAGAGACCAAAGTACCCGCAAAGGTCAGCGACGAGCAGAAAGAGGGAATATAGATGCCAGCAACAAGCAGAAAGAGGCAAAATAGAGGTCAGGAACAATCAGAAAGAGGTCAAATAAAGGTCAGAAACGAGTAGCAAGAGGCAAAATAAAGGTCAAGAGCGAGCAGAAAGAGGCAAGATGAAGGTCAGACATGAGCAAAAAGAAGCAGAATTAAGGTCAGAAACAAGCAGAAATAGGGAAAATTAAGGTCAGCAATGATCAGAAAGAGGAAAAATAAAGGTCAGCAATAAACAAACTGAAAGAGGCAAACTAGAGGCCAGCAACGAGCAGAAGGAGGTATAATAAAGATCAACACAAGCAGAATGAGACAAAATAGAGGTCACAACAACGGTGTCGGTTGCACTTTTCAGTCATCAAGACAACAGCCCTGACATTCAGCTGCCACTATGTATGAGCACGGTCACGGCTTTCTGGATTTCGACTATGGAGCCCTCACCCCCAGAACTCATGCAGGCTGGCTGACCGACACCAGCGGCCTCTTTGTGATTTTTTCCTACGAAGGGAGTCTTGATTTATTCAATCCCGAGTATTCTCCTTGCCGCACCTGTCCCCTTCACTGCGGAACCCATGCACACACAGCACCATGAATATTTGACCATGAAAATCAGCATCACGGCACCTGGCCCCCCTCGCCACACCCATCCCCCCCGTCCTGAGGAAGATCCCCTGTAAGGCCTCCACTGATTCCTAGACCACATTGGGGTCGAAACGTCAACAACCTGTGAATCTGCAGCACGTGCGTCAGTTATGATATGCTCAAGAACACATTCCAAGCATATCCCACGAAACCCTTGTTCAAATACTTAAATCTAAGGGTGTCGGTGGCACTGCCCTGAAATGGTTGGAGAGCTTTCTATTCAATCGCACATTCCAGGTTTTCTGAAAGACCAATAACTCCAGTTCTAATGTCTCCCTTCATGGAGTTTCGCAGGGCTCTGTTTTGAGCCCTTTGCTTTTTAATGTCTACATTAGTGCCCTGGCAGCCATAGCAGAAGATGCTGGGCTTACAATATATTCCTACGCAGACAACACTCAGCTTTTCTTTATCCACAGAAGATAAGCTTAAGGTGTCATCTCTTCAAATAGGCCTACAAAACAAAGCCAAATGGATGCATTCTAACAAACTGAAATTGAATGGAGGAAAAACAGAGCTCCTCATCCTTGGTGGCTGTAAAGAACTTTTGGGGCCGACAGCATTGGCCGCTCCAAATCGGTCCCCCTCCCCAGCCATCACAATCTGTTCGCAACTTGGGCATCATTATTGATGACCAATTATCGATGCGCCAACAAGCAGTTAAGACCACTGGGGCAAGATGGCCGCCAGTGTGGTGTAGTGGACAGTCGCACCTATTCCCTCTCCCGACCAGGACGATATGGTTGATGCCCTGAGGAGTTCTTGGTACTGGATATGAGACTGCTCTGGTGGCTAAACAGGGCGGTGAACAGTGAACATAAGTGCACAGAAAGGAATCTCAGAGAAAGCGTCTTGTTAACGGCCAGAACAGTGCTTAAAAATACACGAAGGTACTGGGAAGTAATTATCAGCGTGATGTCCCAGAAAGGAAAGAGAGAGATGACCGAAAAAGACAAAGACAAGGAGAAAGCAGCGCCTATGGCCGGTATTACAAACAAACTACAGGGAACAAGCACGATCCCTAAAACACCCTGTCCCGGCAAACGCGGGACGCCTGCACCAGCCTTAATATTAACTTTGGCCCAGAAAACCTTGCAACGCAAAGCTGACAAAGAGAAGAAACTTGGAATGAAAACTACGGCTACGAGGGATGAGACACAGTACATAGCTGCTGGGCTAAACAAAGATGTACTCGAACAAAGAAACAGGATGGCAAAAGAGGGCAAAGAAGCAACCTTCAGGCAGCCTACCTTGCCGGAATCCTTCTGTGCAAAACCAGCTGTGAGCGCAGCAGTGGCGAAGCCACCGGAGGAGCAACTACCCGGTAGTGAGAACGCCACCGGAGAAACGAGGGAGCCGGGCGCCGTCCTCGCGGACGCCAGCGGTTCAGTAACCAAGCAACCAGTGAGCCCAGCCACGGGCGGCGCAGCCTCAGTGAGCGTCCCCGCGGACGCTAGCAGAGAAGGGAGAGAGCCAGACGGCATTCTCGTGGATGATAGCGGAGAAGCGAGGGAGCCGGGCGCTATCCATGCGAACGCTGGAGGTGACTCGAGGGAGACGGGCTCCGACCTCATGGACGCCTCGGTAACCAAGCAACGAGTGAACGCAGTCGTGGGCGGCGCGACTTCAGCGGGAGCAGCATCGGAGCTGGAAGAAAGTGCTGGCAGCTCGAACAAACAGGAGGGCCAGGTGCCGGCGTCGGTAGCAGAGACAGAGGGGGTAAGAAACATGAACAATGAAAGGATGCTAGACGCACTGTTGCAAGTGGAAGAAGAATGGTCTAATAAGCTGGGACAGAGTAATTGTGCAATGTGGGGCAGTCTGGCAAGTATCGAATCGTCGAGAGAGAGAGAGGGGGATAAATTATTTTCTGTGAATGAAGGTTCAGACACTACTTCAAGCGACGAGGCAGGTAAATCTATAGGCAAATCCACAACAGAAACTAGCTCAGACACTGAAGAGAGCGGGGAGAGAAATACACAAAAAAAAAGGAAACACACTGTAAGGCGTGGAGGCTCCCCAGATAAAACGAATAAAAACCTGCTGTGGGACTACTCAGTAACTGCAAGCACCTATCAAGAAACCTCAATAGGGGGAAGCCGGGCAGTAGGAGGTGGGGACCCTGAAACTTCACAAAATGTCACAATGGATATGCTGTTTAGTACTCTTAAACAAATGCAGGCTGAGGCAAGAGCAGAGAGCAGAAGAGCCAGACATGACACTAAGAAAATCCAAACCTCGATTAGGAAAATGAACAAAAAATACGAGGAAGTGGAAGAAAGAGTGGGACTTGTAAAGGAGCGGACTAGCAGAGTCGAGGATGAGATTACAGATTGGCAAGCATTTAAAATGGAACAGACTAAAGTGGCAGAGGACTTGCAGTGGAAAATTGAAGATTTTGAGAACCGGCAAAGACGGAGTAACGTGAGACTTCTTGGACTGGAGGAAGGGGTGGAGGGGCAGGATCCCAGAGGTTTTGTCATTAAATTGCTGAAAGAGGCCTTCCCTGTAGTACCATGGCAATGGGAATTAGAAGTACAACGAGCGCATAGGTTCCCACTGGTTAACAAAAAGAGGAAAGATGATAGACAGGATAATATGCCTAGGGCTATGCTGGTTTTCTGTGGTAACTATTTGGCAAGGCAAGAAATAATGGAAAAAGCCAGACCAGATGCCAAAAAAACAGCTCAAGGAGTAACTTTCTTTGCTCGCCCCGATTTTTGTCACGTAACGGTAGAGAGACGGTGGCGACTTAGGCAGATGATAACACCTTTCCAACAGCAAGGGGCAGAGGCTTACTTAATGTTTCCTGCAAAATTGAAGACCATCGTAGGTGGTCATGTTAAGATGTTTTTCTCGGAGGTAAAGGCCAGCGAATATTTAACAGAGTTGACAGAGAAAAACAAGGGAAGAGGGGGAAAAAGATAAAAATATAAGTGGCAGTGCCAGGATAGGGTAGCAACACAGGGTGTTGGGCGAGGTGTTGGGCGAGGAAGGAAAGACAATGAAATTGGGAGGGAGAGGGAAGCGACTTTACACCACACAGCAGTCACATATAGGTCATGTGTGACCTATTTGCCTGTGGAAGGGGTGAGGGGAGGGGGGGTGGGAGTCCTGTGGGTGGGGTGTGGGGAGGGAGGGTGGGCAAAGGGGGGAATGAAAGTTGGAGAATAAGAGCACAAATAGCGGAAAAAGGGAGAAAAGAACATACTAGAGAGAAAGATGTATCAGTAAGCGATCTGATGGCTAGTGCTAAAAGAGTATGTCATTGTAGACGGGGAATTTTTGGGAAATATAAATGGCTTTAAGGATGATCTCCATGAATGTATGTGGGTTGAACAATGCTGATAAAAGACAAAAAGTTGCTGCTATGTTGAGATCGCTTAGGTTAGAGATAATATGTCTGCAGGAGACACACATTGCAGGAAAAGAAAAATTTTTGTTGGAACAAATGGGGTTTGACATCCTTGCCTATACAAGGCAAGAAACAAAGACAAGAGGAGTGGCAATATTAGGCAAAAAAGGGGCCGTAACACTTAAAAGGAAAAAAGAAGATCAAGAGGGAAGATGGGTAATTGTGGAGGTGGATGTACAGGGGGGATGTTATACATTAGCGTCAGTTTATGCCTCAAATGATGATGAACCAGACATCTTTGAAATGCTAGACGGAGAACTCGCATAATGGACTGAACCAATAATATGCTGTGGAGATTTTAACATTAATGGACTAAATGGGATGAGCTTGTTGAACAGGGGAGGGTATAATGGTAGAAAGAAAAAAACGTGCAAGGCCATACACTATATGGCGCGGCATAATGCACTAGTAGACGTTTGGGCGGAAAAAAATCCAATAGGGACAGGGAGTACATTTTATTCAGCCCCGCATAAGATGGTAGCCAGATTAGACTATTTCTTTATTTCTAGATCAATTATAAACGATTCTAAACTAGTAAAACTGCCCAGAGTGGTATCGGATCACAATCCATTAGTGTTGAATATACCGATGCTCAATAAGAATGCGAGTAAAAACAGTACATGGACATTTGAGAGAGGATTATTGAGGGAGCCAGGTTATATAAGACATATGCAGGAATGGATACCACAATATTGGGAAGAGTATAGGAATACAGCTACAACTAATATGATCTGGGACGCATTTAAAGCTGGAATCAGGGGAGAAACATTAAGTTATACACTGCAAAGAACTAAGAAAGAGAGGATCAAGACAGAGAAAAGGATGAGGGAACTGGAGGTCCTAGAAAAAAGACTAATTACAGCGATCCACAAGCGAGACCCACTAGAGGAAATACTCTTAGAAATAGAAATAAATAAAGCAGAGGCAGGGACAAGCCTGGCACAGAAGGTGGCAGGGAATTACCTAGCAAAGAAGGAAAAGTGCTATGAGTTCAATGAAAGGGTTGGACACCTACTAGCAATACGCACCCGACAAAATGTATCAGCAGGGGATATAAAAGAAATTAAAGATAGGTTAGGTAATGTGGTTAGCACACCAGAGGAGATACAGGAGGTTTTTAGAAGCTACTATGGCAACTTATATGATTCAAGCATAGGAAACGTGGATGGAAAAATTACAGACTATTTGGGGGGGATACAGCATGATATATTAGACACTGCAGCTAAGGAAGAATTAGATCTCCCACTAACATTACAGGAGGTAAGGGAGGCCGTGAGAGACTTACCGGTGGGGAAGGCCACAGGACCAGACCAGATCCCGGCAGAATTTTATAAAATTGTTTGGGATCAACTGGGGGGAGACATGTTAGAGACTTTTAGACAGGCACAGGCTGGTAGTTCGATACCACGGTCATGGGCAGGCGCAGACATAACAGTGATCCTGAAAAAAGACAAGCCACCACTAGAGCCAGGGTCTTATAGACCAATCACACTCTTAAATACAGATACAAAAATCTTTTCAAAATCACTAGCCCAAAGACTTAGCAAAATCATTGAAGGATTAGTTAGTACTTCACAGCATGGCTTCATCCCTGGAAAAGGTACGACCCAACATACTAGACAGATGATAACCATCTTAGATGCAGTTGAGGTATCGCGAGATCCTGTCGCAGCCATATTTCTCGACGCTGAAAAGGCCTTCGACAGGGTCTCGTGGGACTACTTATGGAGGGTTATGAAATGGTTCGGGATAGGCGAGGGATACATTAAGGCAATCCAGGCTCTCTATGAAAATCCAATAGCAAGGATAAGAATAAATAGAAGTTATACAAAGGAAGTTCAGATCAAACGAGGGACCAGGCAGGGCTGCCCAGCTTCGCCGCTGTTGTTTGCTTTATATCTAGATCCCCTGCTAAGAAAATTAGATTCTAATAGGAATATCCAACCGGTGATACTGCACGGGAGGGAGTACAAACTATTTGCTTATGCAGATGACGTGGCCATTATAACACCAAAACCAGGGAGAGCGCTAGTTGAAATAGAGCAGGAGGCCTTGAAATTTGGAATGATTGCAGGATATTCAATTAATAAAGGTAAAACCCAGATTGTTCAAAATAAATATACAATACACCAAGATAATAGAATTGTTCCCGAAGCTACATATTTAGGGATAAAGGTGACCACTGACTTAGATAAGTTAGTAGAACTTAATATGAGTCCATTACTAGATAAGGTTAAAAGAAACACCGAAAGGATTCACAACCTACACCTGACGTTAATGGGGAGAATAAACGTTATTAAGATGATTACCTTCCCAAAATTCTTATACCTTTTCAGAGCGATTCCATTGTTTTTTGAACAATCATGGTTCCGGAAACTGGAATTAATACTTAATAGGTTAATCTGGGCCCAAGGGAAGACCAGAAGAGCGTATCGATACATGGTACTCCCAAGGGAGAAGGGAGGTTGGGGAGCCCCGGATTTTAGACTTTATTATTGGGCAGCAACATTGCAGTATACACAAGGGTTATTAGGTGGAGGGAGAAATGAGGAACAGGATACAAATGTATACAGAGCACTAGTTGGGGAGGAAGCTGAGAATGGTTTGTTGAAAACAGTGGATTATAACTACTTTAAACATACCAAGTTTAAGACTTTACAAGCAGCATATAAAGTCTGGAGAGTGGTGGCAAAAAAGCTGGGTATCGGCCGATACAATTATTACACACGACTATATAATAATCATTCATTACCAGGGGAGATATTCAGGGATACAATTATGAAGGAATGGGATAACAAGGGGATTAAAAAGATAGGAGATCTAATGGACATGGAGGGGACAATTAGACAATTTCAGGACTTACAAATGAAATATGACATAAGAGGAAACAATTTTTTCAAATATTTACAGCTAAGAAGCTATCTAGCAGATAAAAGAGGAGGACCAATAGGGTTCGGACATAGCAGGATTATGGAGTATATAGAGAAGTCGGATCGATGCACAATTAGACAGCTTTACGCAGAATTGTATACATTAAAAATCGATGATATAGATGTATGTAATGTATAGGCATTTATATAGCGCACTACTTACCCATAGGGTCCCAAGGCGCTTCGACCGCTGCGAAACCCTTCCTGGCTTGAAGATGAGGCAAGCTAATGCCCAGAGTTGCCGAGTGTGAACGCTGATCAGAGTGGGCACCGAGGCGAGAGAATTATCGAGTCCGCTGACCCTGGTCCAGAAACCTGCCGCGCCGGGAATCGAACCCTGGTCTCGGGCCGTCCTCTGCTCTCGGGTCTGCCGCCTCTAACCAGTGAGCCACACTACTTCACATAGATAAGTTTGCCACCAAATGGGTGGAAAAGGTGGGTGCATCCATGGAGGATCTACAGACATCCTTGAAGTTAGGCCACACAGTTTTATGTTCCGCAACATTACAATCGCAACACTACAAAACAATATACTCTTTATACCACACGCCAGCAAGAATTGCACAGTGGGGTGGGGCCAATGGAATTACATGCCCACGTTGCGACTCATTAGAGGCGGATATTGTTCACATGTTCGCTCAATGTCCACAATTACATACACTAAAAGGGGCAATTGAGAATTTTTTGGCAAACTCGTTGGGAATCAAAAGAAAATTGACCGATGATATAATAATCTTAGGAGTCGTGGGAGAAACAGAGGATTATTACATAGAATTTTTGTTTATGGTAACGGCAGTGTATCGAATTGGAATTGCGAGAGCATGGCTTGACAAGGCCCCCCCTACTTTTGAACTCTGGATAGCAAGGCTGATCTCTACTTACAATCTGGAGAAAGCTATTTATGAAAGAAAGGGCAGGAGGGCGAGAGCATTGGGTGAAAGAATCTGGCAACCTCTAACTCGCTGGAAGAATAGTAAGATTCAAGGCGGGAGTGAGTAGAAATGAGTAGGAAGCCAGAAAGTAATGTTAATGATATGATTACACCAATTTGGATAGTGGTATGTAGATAATACTAAAGCACATATGAATATGATTATTTGTATTATTTTTGGTTGTTTTATTGTTTTATTGTTTTTTTTTGTTGTTTTTTTTCCTTTTTCTTTTCTCTCTTCTTTTTGTATACTGAATGTTTTATGTGCTATACTGGAGAACACTGTTAAAATGGGATAAAAATTTTAATAAAAAAAAAAAAAAAAAAAGAGCGAGCAGAAAGAGGCAAGATGAAGGTCAGACATGAGCAAAAAGAAGCAGAATAAAGGTCAGAAACAAGCAGAAATAGGGAAAATTAAAGTCAGCAATGATCAGAAAGAGGAAAAATAAAGGTCAGCAATAAACAAACTGAAAGAGGCAAACTAGAGGCCAGCAACGAGCAGAAGGAGGTATAATAAAGATCAACACAAGCAGAATGAGACAAAATAGAGGTCACAACAACGGTGTCGGTTGCACTTTTCAGTCATCAAGACAACAGCCCTGACATTCAGCTGCCACTATGTATGAGCACGGTCACGGCTTTCTGGATTTCGACTATGGAGCCCTCACCCCCAGAACTCATGCAGGCTGGCTGACCGACACCAGCGGCCTCTTTGTGATTTTTTCCTACGAAGGGAGTCTTGATTTATTCAATCCCGAGTATTCTCCTTGCCGCACCTGTCCCCTTCACTGCGGAACCCATGCACACACAGCACCATGAATATTTGACCATGAAAATCAGCATCACGGCACCTGGCCCCCTCGCCACACCCATCCCCCCCGTCCTGAGGAAGATCCCTGTAAGGCCTCCACTGATTCCTAGACCACATTATGGTCAAAACGTCAACAACCTGTGAATCTGCAGCACGTGCCTCAGTTATAATATGCTCAAGAACACATTCCAAGCATATCCCACGAAACCCTTGTTCAAATACTTAAATCTAAGGGTGTCGGTGGCACTGCCCTGAAATGGTTGGAGAGCTTTCTATTCAATCGCACATTCCAGGTTTTCTGAAAGACCAGTAACTCCAGTTCTAATGTCTCCCTTCATGGAGTTTCGCAGGGCTCTATTTTGAGCCCTTTGCTTTTTAATGTCTACATTGGTGCCCTGGCAGCCATAGCAGAAGATGCTGGGCTTACAATATATTCCTACGCAGACAACACTCAGCTTTTCTTTATCCACAGAAGATAAGCTTAAGGTGTCATCTCTTCAAATAGGCCTACAAAACAAAGCCAAATGGATGCATTCTAACAAACAGAGCTCCTCATCCTTGGTGGCTGTAAAGAACTTTGGGGCCGACAGCATTGGCCGCTCCAAATCGGTCCCCCTCCCCAGCCATCACAATCTGTTCGCAACTTGGGCATCATTATTGATGATCAATTATCGATGCGCCAACAAGCAGTTAAGACCACTGCTATATGCTTTGCCATTTTGAAATGGCTGCGAAAGATTCTATGGATGCTGCCGGAGGGGGCCCAAAAGACGGTTGTCCAGTCCTTGATTGTGTCAAGATTGGACTATGGGAATGTCTTATACCTAGGGGCCAATAAGGATGGCATTCGCAGGCTGCAAGTGGTCCAAAATGCGGCAGCCAGACTCCTACTTCAGCTCCCCAGAATGACCCCTATCACCGGGTCCCTTCGTGACCTACACTGTTTAAAGATCGAAAATCCATCTAAGTTCAAAGCGCTATGCTTTATGCACAGTATCAACACCAGGACGGCCCCCAGCTACCTTAGTGCTTTGGTTAAAAATACATCCCCACTCGTCATCTACGTACGTCCAAGCAGGCCAAATTCGTGACTCCTAGGTTCAGGCTGGCTCGCTCTTTTGCTCAATTGGCCCCTGCATTGTGGTATTCTTTACCACTCCTGCTCTGCCATGAGCATAACTATGTCAGATTTCGGAAAGCCATTAAAACATGGTTATTCAATCAGTGAGCTCCAGTGGTGATTCCTCTTCTTGGCATGTGTCCGTAGGTGCCGGGAAAACTCTGGGTAGCTGTTGCACCATATTAGTTTAAATATAATAATATTAATGGCGATCTGAATATTGTTGAACATTTACGTGTGTTTTTTTGTGGCTCCATATGGAAGCCAGCTATTTGTATTTGTATTTTGACTAAGGTCGATTGACCGGCACCTCACTTTATTGCTGAAAACCTCTCAATCCCTGCACGCAATCACACTGACCTGTTCCCCTTCCTTCTCCCTCACCCCTTGGGGCACTATTGTGTTCTTTCGAATAAGCAATATATTGTTTATGCAAGGTCCATTGTGATTAAATAACAGTATACCCGCATGATTATCTGACCTGGCTCATGTTTATGTTTCACAAATCTTTTTCCTATTTGTATTTTTGGTTTTAAATGAGTGTGTATTGGGACCCCTTCTCAATGTACCGATATACATACAGGTCCCAGGGACATTAATTGGGTTTACCCTTCTTGGTAACATACAAGACCCATTTGGTAGAAATCCAAACGGAGCTGAATGAGCACAAAGATTACCTGATACAGAAGAAGATACAAAAACTGCAGAAGGACATTTGCAAATTTGACAGGAATATATTTATTCCTACACAAAAGAGGTTTACCAGCCCGCTGGGAGTGACTAATCCTCAGATGATGGCTCTACATCTTCCAGCAGATCCTATGAATCGCACACAACAACTCTAGCAGTGACAAACGCCACAACAACAGAGGGCGACAGGGATTACTTCCGGCCCCACAAATGTACAGTTTCACGGACCACCTTTTCCAGCTGGTAACCAGTTGTAATACCCAGGCTTCGCAGGACAGCACCCTATCAACCATTCTTCCAAAACCCTATCCTTCAACCTTTTCGGGGCAGAGGCAGAGGAAGAAGGAGAGGAAATGAAAAGCAGGATCAATGGCAGGAAGAGGACAACTAAATGAAGACACTGAGCCAATCGTCCAGAAGAACCTAGTCGCCAATCTGCCAGATAGAACACAAGACAAAGACAAGACAAGACAAGGGACACACGTTGGATCTGATTTGGTCCTCTATGCCCTGGGCAGAGATAACCGATGTCAGCCTGCGTGTATGGTCAGACCACTTCATGATTAAATGCTGGGTTCCGTGCGACTCCTTTCCTGTATAATCTGATCCTCTCTGGAGAAATGTTCGAACTTGGAAGAAGGTGGAAGCAGAATCTCTGCTGTCCACTCTTCTCACCATTCCACCCCTAGAGAGAAGGGAAGGAAACCTTGACTTTCAAATTACAGCATTTACGTCTTGGTATCGGACCGCTCTTGATACGCTTGCCCCTGAACGAACAGAGAGGACCAGAGCAAAAGGAAAGGGAGCCCCTTGGTTTGATGTCTCGTTAAGAGAGGAAAAATAAGCTCTGCGTCAAGCAGAGAGGAATTGGAGACTCAATTATAGCCAGGCAGAGTTTGAAACCTATAAGGAACTTCTGTTGAAATATAAGGCGGATAAATTGTTGAGGAAGGCAGCCTTTAATGAGGACAGAATTGGCCGTGCGGGGAATAAGCAAAGGGAGATCTTCTCCATCCTAAGAGAATTAACACAGCTGGAGGGTAAAGTCCCAATAAATGACCGTCCGGACGGTGACACCTTCCAGAAGTTCTTTCTCCAGAAAGTGCAGGATATCATTGGGGATATTGCAAGAATTATATAACAACAAAGAATAGCGGTGGGTCAAAAAGAACAGAAAGTGACTAACTATACAACTGACAAACTGTGCTATTCGACTATATTCAGTGACATGACTTTACTCAAGTCCGTGGGGTACTTCATTCATGTTTGAAGAAAATATCCATCAGTAGTCGACCTGTACCACCCTTTTCATCATGTGGGTTCCTTCATACCAAGAAGGAAGGTTGTCTACACCAGTACTTAGAATGTTAGACTGGAGAGGAGCCCAGTGATATATAACCAATTTGAATAGGCGGCAGGAGAATACTGTTAAGCAGTGCATGTGAAATATGTGATGAGTGAAAAGGTGCTATTTAAAATTAAAATTAGATAGACAGGAGGAAAGGTATTTTTAATTGAGACCTCGCTGCTTCTAAATCAATAAAAAAGTAGTGCGATTCTAGTAGTTTTAACTAATAGCTACTAATATATTCTTAAACTGGTCGACATGTTTCTGCAGATTTAGGGACTCCAGTGGTGTCCACTGCTTTCTTCAGGACCGGTAACGCTACTGCTTAAAAAACGAAAATAAAAAAGTGTAGAATTTATAATGAAAATTTATCACCTGGGTATTTTGAAAGAATCATTCTCCCAGCTGGTTGTTTCATATTCCAAACGAACAGGACACACATGTACAGTTGCAAAGAAACAGAAATACATAGTTAGCTCATACTAGGTATTCAATATCTCACATTATTTGATACATCTAGTCTACATCAGGAAGGCGATGAATCATTCGTTTCGCCTTCATTCTGTTAATGTTAATTCAACAGAGATACCTCATTCTGGTATCAGTACTCTCAGTTACCAATTTGTGTAGGAGAGAAAAGCCCCACCTCACCTGGCTACGGCTCAGGTAGTTGAAGCACCACTCTAGAGGGGAAGGAAAGACACACAAAGAGACATGTCAGCCACTGCTGACTTCACAACTTGCATTCTCGCTAGCTCGGTTTGCGCCAATGTTTACGTGGTAAGGACAGTTTGAATTAATGCCCAGATGTATTTAAAAACATGGACAAAAATGGCAAGACAAATACCCATCAGTCTCATTATTCTATAGAGAGAATAGTTTGATAGAGTATTCAAGAAAAGTTTCAATTATATGGTATAGTCAGGACCCGCAGATTTCTCAGGTCCGATTGTTATCTCTTGTCTAAGGCCCGTATTAACTAAATATTACTGTGGGCAGTGCGTTCGTTTTTATCGTGCACTTACAGATTTAGTTATTCGTCTCCCTGCATGTTTGTAAACCAACGTTCAGTAATGGTTTACTGTGCAAAGTCAAGAGACTAGAGTTACAAAGAATGAGAGGATTAGTATTAACTAAATAGTACTGTGGGCACTGCATTCGTTTTTATCGTGCACTTATAGATATAGTTAATCGGCTCCCTACATGTTTGTAAACCCGCGTTCAGTATTGGTTCTTTGCGCGAAGTCAAGAGACTAGAATTACAAAGAATGAAAGGAAAAAGACGATGGTTGCATCTCCTACCTCGCCGTCGGTACTCCGGACGTCCCTCCGGGCCGTTTCGGGGAGGTACCGGGCGGCTGAGACGCTAAGCTATTTACTTCCTCATTCGGTCAAAACGTCATGGCGTCACACGCATATTTCCGTGTCACGTGACCTTAAGTTTCTTGGGAGTTGTAGTCAAAAATGTCTACATTACGATGTTGTGCTTCTACCTTAATAATCACCCCCTTTTGTACCGCTTTTGGCCGCCATAAGTGTGGCAGGGTATGCTCAGACGCGAGTCCCTTGCTCACTTTGTCACTGGATTCAAGCAAGCCGGGCTGAAGACGGCTGGAATGCCAGAAACCGGTCCTCGGAAGCTTGTTTCCGGTCCAGGGAAGGCATGGCTTGGCAGTTCGGGCTGGACTGTTCCCATGAGGCACAGGGTCAGACTGATTTGCATATAGCCATGTCTGAACTGGGGTGGCAGAGTGGGCTAAAGAACGGTGATGGATCAAACCCAGATCTTTTGACTGGGTGTTAGTGTTTGATTGGTTCTGAAGCTCCGTCCATCACCACCCCCTTTTGTACCTCTACCTTAATAATCGGCACAATGATGTATAGTTCTAAATCCTGTTAAGAATCTATTTTTATCATATCTGGTGCAGACATTTAGGAGTTTGTCTATTTAAAATCAAGTTGTCATCAAAAACCGGGGTGCGCAGAATTATTAACCCCACGCGACCTTTCTCCATATGTCTGTGAGCATCCAATCAATGAATATTTGTAAATACCATATATCAGAGAAGGGAAACTTTTCTCTCAGGTATAAGTTTATATTTGAGATATATGCTCATAATCGTGTTGGAAACTGTTCGTGATATGTAATATCACTAAAGTACTTTCAGATGGTTGCTCAATTTCCTTATCAAGATTCAATCAGAACTACATCCAAGATGTAGAAAGGTACAATGATCCGCGGATAAAAGATGTGTCTGTTCAGAGAGACATCCACGGAAAGTCGTCATTCAGACCTTCCTTATCAGAATTGAGTGTGTACACCCACTTCTGTTCTTTCTTAAACAAGAACTTATGGACGTCTGTTACATGACTGGGTATCAGGGGTTGTTCTATTATAGTCCACTTGAAATCACTTGGGACATGCCCTAACTCGAGAAAATGGTTGGTCATTTTAGTGGATTGTTTACGACATCTGATCGTGCTCTTATGTTCTGAGATGCGTATTTCTATTTTTCTCGTGGTCATGCCCACATATTTTAGATCACAGGGGCAAGTTATTAAATAAATAACATTCTGGCTGTTACAATTCGTAAACCGCCTCTGTTCCCAGGGACGCTTGCTGCCTATATCAATAGTCATAGTCTTTGTAGTTTGGGGGCAAGATGTCTTTACCCGTGTTCAGGATACCCCAATGTTTTTTGATGATCTTTTGAATGTGGTTGGATTGGGTTCCAGAGCCAAGATCACGTTCCAATAGTAAGGTATCACTTCGAGGGTCTCTATCTGAGGGATGGATGTATATAGAGACTCTACATCGAAGGATACTAATAAAATCAAAGTCCATGTCGAACTCCACATCTGGTAAAATTTTCAAAACGTCCTTAGTATCTTGTAGGAAAGCTTTAAGAGACAATTTGCCTTATGGGCAGTTTCTAAGAATACAGAGAAACTGCTCTTCTAAGGAGAGTTTTCATGAACATTCGAAAAACCCCAAAACATCTAATACGAAGGTCAAAGAAGAGGGCTTTTAACAACAATCGAGATAGCTTGTTAGAACCCCCGATAACAAAAACTAAACAAGACCGCATCACATGTGTGAATACTTTTGGAACCCAATCCAACCACATTCAAAAGATCATCAAAAAATATTGGGGTATCCTGAACACGGGTAAAGACATCTTGCCCGATCCATTATTTGCATTTAAAAGGAGTCAAAACCTTAAAGACCAATTGGTTCATACAAGACCCCAGTCAGTCATGCCTAGGGCAGTGGGCACACTTTGGGACATGCCAGCCGTCACGGGCCACCATCCCTGTGGGAGCTGTGCGGCCTGCCCCCAAACTACAAAGACTATGACTATTGATATAGGCAGCAAGCTTTCCTGGGAACAGAGGCGGTTTACGAATTGTAACAGCCAGAATGTTATTTATTTAATAACTTGCCCCTGTGATCTAAAATATGTGGGCATGACCACGAGAAAAATAGAAATACGAACTCAGAACATAAGAGCACGATCAGATGTCGTAAACAACCCACTAAAATGACCAACCATTTTCTCGAGTTAGGGCATGTCCCAAGTGATTTCAAGTGGACTATAATAGAACAACCCCTGATACCCAGTCATGTAACAGATGTCCACAAGTTCTTGTTTAAGAAAGAACAGAAGTGGGTGTACACACTCAATTCTGATAAGGAAGGTCTGAATGACGACTTTCCGTGGATGTCTCTCTGAACAGACACATCTTTTATCTGCGGATCATTGTACCTTTGTACATCTTGGATGTAGTTCTGATTGCATCTGAAAGTACTCTAGTGATATTACATATCACGAACAGTTTCCAACACGATTATGAACAGATATCTCAAATATAAACTTATACCTGAGAGAAAAGTTTCCCTTCTCTTATATATGGTATTTACAAATATTCATTGATTGGATGCTCACAGACATATGGAGAAAGGTCGCATGGGGTGAATAATTCTGCGCACCCCGGTTTTTGATGACAACTTGATTTTAAATAGATAGACTCCTAAATGTCTACACCAGATATGATGAAAATAGATCCTTAACAGGATTTAGAACTATACATCATTGTGCCGAATATTAGGGTAGAAGCACAACATCGTAATGTAGACATTTTTGACTACAACTCCCAAGAAACTTAAGGTCACGTGACACGGAAATATGCGTGTGACGCCATGACGTTTTGACAGAATGAGGAAGTAAATAGCTTAGCGTCTCAGCCGCCCGGTACCTCCCCGAAACGGCCCGGAGGGACTCCCGGAGTACCGACGGCGAGGTAGGAGATGCAACCATCGTCTTTTTCCTTTCATTCTTTGTAATTCTAGTCTCTTGACTTCGCGCAGTGAACCAATACTGAACGCGGGTTTACAAACATGTAGGGAGACGATTAACTATATCTGTAAGTGACGATAAAAACGAATGCAGTGCCCACAGTACTATTTAGTTAATACTAATCCTCTCATTCATTGTAACTCTAGTCTCCTGACTTCGTGCAGTAAACCATTACAGAACGTTGGTTTACAAACATGCAGGGAGCCGATTAACTAAATCTGTAAGTGCACGATAAAAACAAACGCAGTGCCCACAGTAATATTTAGTTAATACGGGCCTTAGACAAGAGATAATAATCGGACCTGAGAAATCTGCGTGTCCTGACTATACCATATAATTGAAACTTTTCTTGAATACTCTATCAAACTATTCTCTCTATAGAATAATGAGACTGATGGGTATTTGTCTTGCCATTTTTGTCCATGTTTTTAAATACATCTGGGCATTAATTCAAACTGTCCTTACAATGTAAACTTTGGCGCAAACCGAGCTAGCGAGAATGCCGTAGCCAGGTGAGATGGGGCTTTTCTCTCCTACACAATTTGGTAAGTGAGAGTACAGATACCAGAATTTTATTTATTTAAACTTTTATATAGCGCACAGTTACCCTCGGGCATCCCGGCTCTTGTCCAGACGCCAACAGTTAACCAACGGCCGGTTCAGTGCCATCAAGCAGGAAACAAATGAGTTCTAAGGTGTTTGCGAAACCGCAGAGTACAGGTCTCAGAGCGCAACTTCAAGGAAGCGCGTTCCACAAAATGGCTGTGTTGACCGAAAATCTTCTCCCACCAGTACGGGCCCTTTTTACTCTGGGAATTTGGAGAAGGTGTTTCTGATCAGAGCGCAACGCTCTATTAGCTTTATAAGGCACCGCTAAGTTCCTCAGGATGGGAGGGCCCTTCCCCTGAAGAATTTTGTGAGCTGTGCAGAGAGCCTTAAATTTGACCCTTTCCCGCACCGGGAGCCAGTGCAGTGCCTTTAAGGCCGGTTTAGCTGACTGCATCCTAGGCACGCCGATAAGCAGCCTTGCAGCAGCATTTTGGACCTGCTGGAGTTTATTAAACGTTGCTTCAGGGGCACCCAGAAAAATAGCATTGCTATAATCTAGTCTAGATGTAATAAGCCCCTGAATAAGCAACTTCCTTGATGTTAGAGGAAGAAGAGGCAGGACTTTGCGAGCTGAATGGAGAAGGCCAAAACAGACTCCTGCTGTTTTTTTCGCCTGGGTCCTAAATGAAAGGTTGTGCTCTAACCAGACCCCTAAACTCTTAATCTCCTCTTTCGGACTCTGGAGCTCTCCCATACAGCTAGGCCAGCTAGTCAAAGGGAGTGAGGGGGTCTTGTTCCCTAACAACATTACTTCTGTCTTCGAACCGTTCAACTTAAGAGCTGACTCACACATCCAGGTGTGAACTTCCGACAAACAGGAGTGCAGTAAATCGGGATTCTCCACCAGTGGGATAAGGCGACCACCAGCTGCGTATCCTCCGCATAACTGATGATTTTAATGTCAAATGGGGCCACCACGTCCTCCAGGGGGGCCATATATACATTAAACAATGTAGGGCTGAGGGAAGAGCCCTGTGGCACCCCACACTGGAGGGGGAAAGATGTTCACCGATCACTACTTTCCCAGACCTGGTATGTCCGTCCGCTGAGAAATGACCTAAGCAACTTCAGAGCAACACCTGAAACACCTACATCGGACAGTCGCTGCATCAACACTTGATGGTTCACAGTGTTGAAAGCCGCACTGAGGTCCAGGAGGATCACTGCCACTGACCCGCCTGAATCCAGAATGCTTCTGGCTTCATCCACGACTGCCAGAAGAGCAATGTCGGTGCCCTGGCCTGGCCGGAATCCAGTTTGTGAATCTCGCAGCAGGCCATTAGACTCCAGGAAACCCGACAGCTGTTGGTTCACCAATCTTTCAGCGATTTTACCGAGTCCCGGCAGCAGGGAAATGGGCCTGAAATTTGCCAAGTCTGAAGGATCCAGACTTGGCTTCTTTAATAGCGCTTTTACCACTGCTGTTTTCCAGCTCGGTGGCACCAAGCCATGGGCGAGGGATGCATTCATTAGATCGGTAACAGGGACCGCAATAGTGGTTGCTACCTGTTTCAGGAACTTCATAGGCACCGAATCCCTAGGGGAACCGCTTTTCATAGAGCCTAATACCTTGAGGACTTCAGCCACTGATACTGGGCCAAAAGTATCTAAGTGGGTAGTGCTTCTACAAAAAAAATTGGGTCAAGTAAATGTCCCTTATCGTGCGTGGCCCCCGCATTGATTAAAGGCTTTCAAATCGCACTGCAGGTCTCGAGCCACTAGATCTGCTGGATCATTAAAATGGAGATTAAAGTCTCCCAGCACTTTAAAGTTAGTCATAGAAGAGGCCAGGATAGTGACTGTTTCCATTAAGGAGCTAACAAAATTACCCACACAGCCCGGGGGCGGTAGATCAGTATACCTGACACCGATACCGTAGGGGATATCCGCAAGGAGAACTGGCAGCTCTCACAGTCCGACACTAAACGATTCTGAGCCATACACACATACGTGTCCCTGTATAGAATGGCAATGCCACCCCCTCGCCCCACAGGTCTATCCAGATGGTATATTAGAAAGCCTGGGGGGAGGGCTTGCACTATATCTACATCAGAGCTGGATGTCATCCATGTTTCCGTCAGGAAGAGGATGTCTAAGTCAAAATCTTGTATAAGGAGCTTAATTTCTAACGAATGTCCCAGGAGAGATCTACAATTCAACAGACCTAACGACAGGGCATTCTTACCTTTATCAGGATGAATGAGCTGACACAATCTGCAGCCAGATAACGAATTAGATCCTTTATGGGCAAATTTACAGGGAGAGATTTTAAGAGGGCACAATGCCGTGAGATCATCCCGAGAATATATCATCCTTATTGCAGGCGTGTTAGGCAGGATTCCTGGCCCTAGACCCGTCTGGGCCCGGACGGGCACAGACGGGCTGGACTCTGGCGTGACTCCGGCGCGGTGACGGCGCTCCCGCTGCGCATCACCGCTGCGCGTCTCCATGCCAGGTTTAAGTAGGGGCCGCACCTGCAGTGAAGAGCACTATAGCGCTCACCAAAATGGCACCGGCGATCAGGTAAAGCTGCCTAAAGACCCGCGAAAACCGCGGTGAGGGTCACAATTACCGTGCAAGTAAGCGCTACTATCGTAATTTAAAAACAGGGTACAATAACGGAAATTAAATTAATATTGAGACACTAAAAGGAGATATATTTAAAAACACGCAGGCTATCACCCACTAAGTCGCTCTAAGCGTGGTGTCCCAAAACTCTAGCGGAATCCGCTTAAGACGCACAAACCTTGTCCAGGGATGAGAATGAGGTATCTCTGTTGAATTAACATTAACAGAATGAAGGCGAAACGAATGATTCATCGCCTTCCTGGTGTAGACTAGATGTATCAAATAATGTGAGATATTGAATACGTAGTATGAGCTAACTATGTATTTGTCTTTCTTTGCAACTGTACATGTGTGTCCTGTTCGTTTGGAATATGAAACAACCAGCTGGGAGAATGATTCTTTCAAAATACCCAGGTGATAAATTTTCATTATAAATTCTACACTTTTTTATTTTCGTTTTTTAAGCAGTAGCGTTACCGGTCCTGAAGAAAGCAGTGGACACCACTGGGGTCCCTAAATCTGCAGAAACATGTCGACCAGTTTAAGAATATATTAGTAGCTATTAGTGAAAACTACTAGAATCGCACTACTTTTTTATTGATTTAGAAGCAGCGAGGTCTCGATTAAAAATACCTTTCCTCCTGTCTATCTAATTTTAATTTTAAATAGCACTTTTTCACTCATCACACATTTCACATGCACTGCTTAACAGTAGTCTCCTGCCGCCTATACAAGTTGGTTATATATCACTGGGCTCCTCTCCAGTCTAACATTTCTTCGTGGTATGAAGGAACCCACATGATGAAAAGGGTGGTAGAGGTCGACTACTGATGGGTATTTTCTTCAAACATGAATGAAGTACCCCACTGACTTGAGTAAAGTAATGTCACTGAATATAGTCGAATAGCACAGTTTGTCAGTTGTATAGTTAGTCACTTTCTGTTCTTTTTGACCCGCCGCTATTCTTTGTTGTTATATAATGTATTATATGGGGGCTATAGCTGTGTGTGGTCGGTAAATATTCCCTTGGACCCTCCAATCCCTGTTATGTTCATGATATTGCAAGAACTCCAATTGACCCTATTCCCCTAGATCCTCCTAATCCCCAGGAGTTGGCGTGGAATCTGAACAGCATCCCACATTTGTATGAAGGGAGGTTGGCAACAATTGCGTTTCAAATTAAATCAGGATCCAGCATGGACCCCTGCTCCCGAGAATATTCCAAATGGCCTTGCCTGGTCTAGAAAGGCAGCTGCTGAGCCTATTGAATGAGTCACTGGACTCAGACTACTTGCCAGCGAACCTGAAGGAAGCCAGGGTCATCCCCCTCCTGAAAAAAGCAGGAGTGGATGTCAAGGCCTTAAAAAATTATAGGCCTATTTCCCAACTTCCGTTCATAGGAAAGATCCTGGAAAAGCAGGTCTTGAACACTCTGGCCAGCTATTTGGAGGAACATGGCCTACTCCACCCAAGACAGGCAGGCTTCAGGCCACAGCATAGCACAGAGCTGGTGATGGCCACGGTTGTTGACGATCTGAGAATCAGGGCGGATAATAAACAGCTGTGCGCCCTGATTCTTTTAGATCTGTCAGCAGCGTTCGATGTGGTCAGCCATGCCATTCTGCTGAATCGTATCTCGAAATTAGGAATTACAGGGCAAGCACTCAAATGGCTTAAATCCTTCCTCACTGGCCATACTCAAAGAGTGCAAATGGGAGACCATCTATCCTGTGCTAGTGCGGTGACCTGTGGTGTCCCCAGGGGTCTGCACTGTACCCACTGTTATTTAATATCTATCTCCTACCTTTAGTGGAGGAACTTACGCAGAGGAACTGCCAAATATTTAACTACGTGGTCGACACTCAACTGCTAGTCCAGCTCGAGAACACCAGCCAGGCACAAGACTCTGTAAAGAATCTGCTTAGATTCACCGTTAACTGGATGACAAACAATCTTCTGAAAGTTAACGCAGAGAAAACGGAGGTGCTGGTCATCACTAAACAAGAAAATCCCTGGTGCGAGCTTTTCTGGCCCCCAGAATTAGGGGAGGTACCAAACCCAGGATGAGTGGTCAAAAGCTTAGGATTAAAAATTTACGCAGACCTATCTATGGCCCCTCAAGTCTCGGCGGTGGTAGGTTCCTGCATAGGCCTGCTCAGGCAACTCCGGAAATTGGTGCCCATCCTCTCTGTCCCGACATTGCAATCTATAGTGTCCGCCACAGTTGCCTCTCGGCTGGACTACGGCAATGCTTTGTATTTAGGTCTCCCGCAGAAACTCTTGAAGAAACTGCAGGTGGTGCAGAATGATGCGGCCAGGTTGATTTTTTCCCTACCGAGGAGAACTCGCGCGACCCCCCTTCTCCTGAAGCTGCACTGGCTGCCTATCGAATATAGAGTGCAGTTCAAATGTCTTTGTATAGCCCATAAAGCAATTTATGCAGAGGCCCCTAAGTACATTAAAGATCGTTTGAGGAAGTACACCCCGGCTAGAGCTCTGCGCTCTGGCAAAGCCTGTAAATTAACTCAACCCAGATTTAATCTTATATCTAAAGGTGGCAGAGCTTTGTCGGTACTCCTTCCGCAAATCTGGAACGAGCTACCTGCAACTTTGCAAGGGGACTCAGCGCTACTCTCTTTCAGAAAGAAGTTAAAGACCTACCTGTTTAAAAAGATAACATCAACACCCTAATTGTCTGTTTGATGGCGGAGGGCATTCAGGTTGGCAGTGTGGTGTGTACTTTTTTCTGTAAAAGCGCTTAGAGACCAGTGGTGATTTGCGCTATACAAAAACATAGTAACATAACATAACATAACAAGATGGAACCCCTACAACTGGGTTTGGGCTTCATTCCCACTCCACGAGAGGACTCCTTTCATCTGACTAGAGAAGTACACTAGTTCTTCCGGAAAATCAGGGTCCATTCTTTCTTTCAACACGAGTCCACCACCATATCAACAGATACTAGCCTAAGACCCAAATCCACCTTCAGTCCACCGACAGCCATGACCCCCAGTGAAATACTAATCTTTGAAAAAGCTGTCTTGAAGGATGTGGGAAAATTTAAAAGGGAAAACAATTACAACAGTCTCCCTACCATATTGAAGACAGCCATCACTAACCTCACTCAGGATAACACTATCATCATCAAACCTGCCGACAAAGGCGGGGAAACAGTCATTATGAACGTGGAAGATTACGAATGAGAATGCCAGTGACAGTTGGTGAACAATGCTTACTATACCAAAATGGTACAGTAAACAAAGGTCCTCAACCTTATTAAACCTGGCCCAAGATAAATCAGGATTCTTAGTACAATTAATACATTAATTTCCGAGCATGATGAGGGAACACAAGTCTGCTCTAGGTATTCAATACATCATTCATAAAAAAGGGGAGAAAGAGCAGCGACCAGATTCTAAATCCAAAGGCAATTTATTTTCATTGCAAAATATAAAGAAAAACATAATATTCAATAAATGTAGTTACGAATGAAATGGGTGCCCCAAAGAAGGAACGTGATAAGGGAGAGTGTTCAGGTGTTTTTGAAGTGAGGAAAAAGGAATTTAGAGTAGTGAAATGAGATAATACAATTCTAAAAAGAGGACTGGTTGTAAATCACCGTCCTTGTAGGCCTGGCCACAAATGCAGTTTAAATGGTTATTTTCCCAAGATTCACAAAGCAACACCCCACCACCCCCCCAGGGAAACTGATTGTCTCAGTGATAGGTGCTGTGTTAGAACCACTAAGCCACTTCTTGGATTATTTTCTCATATCCCTGGTCCAGGCTATCCCTTCCTACCTGAAGGATACCAAAGATGTACTGAACCTTATCACCAGCATTAGTAACCAAGGTGAGATGAACTTCCTCATGACATTGGACGAGGAGGCCTGTATCCAAATGTTTTCCAAGACACCACCCTGGAAGTGGTGGAGAGCCTTCTAAGAATAACCAACTTGCCAACACTATAGTGCTCAAGAACAATTCCTTCCTCTACAAAACTCAGATTTATCATCAGGTACAAGGGACATCAAATGGGGAGTACATTTGCTCCTAGTCTGGCCTTCCTGTATGTTGCTGATTTTGAAACAAAACATATATTTTGTGCAACAAGACTAACATCCTGTTATGGAAGAGGTATATTGACGATATCCTGGTATACTGTAAGGCTGACAGAAAATGCTGCGACTCCTTCATTGATTGGATAAACACCTTGACCCCATCTCTCAAGTTCACCAGCACTATTTCCAACACAGAAATTCCTTTCCTCAACTTACTGATCAGCATACAAGAAGACCAGTTGATAACCAAATACCGATTGCAACAGCCTCCTCTCATTTGAGAGTCAGCACACATATGGACAGTTTGTTCGAATCTGACAGAATTGCAGTGACCTGACCAGCTAAAGCACTCAAGGTAAGGAACTTAGCAAGCATTTCCTTGATAATAAATACCCACTGAAAGTAGTAAGACTGGCAGAGAAGAGGGCACAGAACAACAATAGAGAGGCCCTTCTGGAAGGGAGCACACGTGGCAAAGATGATATTCTGAAATGTGGAGACCGCGGCAAACCACAGCCTACGTGAAGCACTGCATAAGACTGAAAGTCTTTAAAAATGTAAGCAAACTCCATTAATGTTAAACAAAAGGTTTAGAGATTTTTCTGAATAAATGCTTTTTATCAAACAGACATATATTGCATGACAAAAAAAAACATTAGAGTCATCCTCAACTCTTCAAGCTATATCCATACCTATTTTGAAACATCATTTGTTAATCACACAAAAGTGAGCGAAAATCAGTGTACACACCCACTACAAAGAGGCGAACCATTCCACTGCAAATCTTAAATGGACTGTTCTAGAAGCAAATACATCTTGGAACACTAGCACTCTCTTTAGACTGGATCAATAGTGGATGTTTCATCTCCAGACCAACAAAAATGGCCTAAATGATGAAATTCCCTGGACGGAGGTTTAAAACACATCCCCCTCCTCCCCGAATTGAAAACTATCTCCTTCTGATCATGACCAGACTGATATAGTACTGATCCTTTAACAACCGGAAAAGGAATTAATAAAAACCAACAACCCCCCCCTTTTTTATAGCCCGCTGGTTATCACAATAGCAAACTCATTGGGGAGGGTCCAAACAGGATCACTTCTTGTCCGAACACACCATGTAGTTATAAGTACACCATAAGAGTAAACCCTGCCCAACCCAGCTTAGATGGCATCACGAACAAGAGTGTCTTTCTTCATCCACCATAACTTACATGTCAGGACCCTACCACATAAGAGGCCCACCTTCAATTTTGATTGTGAAATACTACCAACGGCATAACTACGAGAGGGCAAGGGCAATCAGTCATCAATCTCCAAAAGAACACTCCTTATCTTCAGGGACCGGACATTTGGTTTTCCTGGTCATTCTCTACACTCCTTTCTGGGACTCGCAACCTCCTCAAGAGGGTCAGTGCATTAGTGTTCCAATACAGGAACCGATTATAATGGGCTCCGGTACACATAGGGCCACTATTCCAGGGACGTGGGCACGGGTAGGTGCAGATATACAGTCCACACACCGAAACTAAGTACACCGACAAACCCAGATCTGCAGACTTCCAATTCATTCCCATTTGGCTTTGAAGCGCTTTCTCTTGCATTTAGAAACCTTTCTCGTATTTTGATTAAGTCTGGGCGATGAATTCCGCTCCACACCCGGAGTTTGCGGAGTTTTCGCACTCGGCGTTATGTGGAGTTCTAAAAATTCTGCTTAGCATTGCAGAGTTTTTTGCCTCGCTTGCGTTTGTCAATCATCCTCCCGGCGAGATTTTGTCTCATTGGCCATTGTCAACATCAAGTTGGCAAGCATGAGGGTGGAAAATCAACCTCCCAGTGAGATTTCTCATTGCGAGTGGTTGCGTATGCTAGCGACCGCTCATGTTGAGAAACCGTCCGTTCGCTTTGAGAAAGCTGCCGCTTGAGTAAAAATCTACTTGAGCAGCAGAAAGGAAGCAGCATCTGTTTGTTCTGTGGGTGGTGCCGCTCTCAATCCTTGCACAGTGCAGACAAGCACCTGGCACTTAAAATCACTGTAAACAGCATTTATCTAATGCTTCATGTAGCGCAGCAGAGTTTTTTTTGGGAATATGACCAGGCATAATTTCGATATCTGCTACCTTTTACAGACAGCACGCTTCAACATGGCTTCACCGCACCACCTGTTGTTGCTACACTTTTGCATTACATTGATAAGCGCCACATCCCAGATCAATTTGATCAGTTTTTGACATATGATTTCAACACTACGAATAATGACACCACACGTGTGTGATGTGAGCACGGTGTCGAGAGTTATTTGTTATACATATCTTGGCTGCAAAATAACTGTTTATGTATTGTCTGTGCATCAGCTATCGTCAGCACTTTGGAGTCACATTTATCTGGGGCACGGTTAGTTATGACCATATGTTTGTGTACCGTCTGTATTTACAATGTAAGTAAGCACAGTCATGATAAAGATGGTTTCGTCCTCCCTACAGCGTAGTCACATGAAATATGTTGTTTTATTACAAGGGTCTGGTAATGAGCTAATCAATCTCACAGCTACTCCGAAACATAAACCTAATACATTAAGTGTTATATGTGTGTACTGTCCATACCTACAGTGCTTATTGCCTGCGCCATGATGAGGAGGGTTATTTAACCTCCACTCAGATCGCCTATGGGGCAAAATGTGATAGATTCTGGACCCCTTATGACCATTTTCTTGCCTTAGATACATATCCCTGATACTAAGGAGTGAGTTTTCTGTTTAGCAAGGGTATCAGGGTCACAGTGACATCTTCTCCTGTGGACATCCCTGTGACTGCCCACTTTGGGCACCACTCAGCGGTATTCACCTGTGCCCTGCACATTTATTGATCCTAACATTACAAATTTTTGATCGAAGTATTCAAACTCTATATGCTTTTTTTATGCTTTCTTACTTTTCTTGGTTTGGGGTACTACTACTAAGTCCATGATTGAGGAATATCACTGGTATATTCCATTCTACCTTGATTTTTTAACCTTCTCTATGTGTTATGTTATGTTATGTTATGTTACTGGGGGTTTTGTAAAGCGCTCAGCTGCTCAAAGAGCGTCCCGGCGCTATAGATCCTCACACAAACACCAGCAACTAACAAAAACAGCCCTACGGCACCAAATACCACAAAACAGCTTACAGGGCAAAGAGATAGGTTTTAAGTCCCTTTCTAAAAGCAAACAAATTGGAGCACGTACGCAACGTCAGGGGCAGAGTGTTCCAGAGACGGGGGGCAAGGTAGCTAAAAGAGCGGCTTCCACAGCGCACACGTCTCACTGCCGGCACAATGGCATTGGCCTGGGCAGCCGACCTCAAGGGTCTAGATGGTAGATAGAAGTTGACCCTTTTCTGCAAATAACCAGCGCCGAAATTGTGAAGCGCCTTAAAGGCTGTAGTTAAGGTCTTAAAAGCTCTCTACTAGAGGTCTCTACTGTTTGGACCCAGATCAGCACGCACATACAGTAGGTAGTACCTAGGAGCACCAATTCTAGTGTTGGGTAGTTTGTCCACAGCAAAACCAAAGGGGATGATGGACGGAGTGTTGAACATTACAAGCACTCACCCCCAGTCAACTGATCTGGGTTTAATCCATCATCATCCTTTAGCTCACTCCACCACCCAAGTTCAGACATTTCCATATGCAAATCAAACTGACCCTGTGCCTCATGGAAACAGTCCAGCCCAAACTGCCAAGCCATGTCTTCCCTGGACCGGAAACAAGCTTCCTGGGACTGGTTTCTGGCTAATCAGCTGTCATCAGCCAGACTAGCTTGAATCCAGTGGCAAAGTGAGCAAGGGACCCACGTCTGGGCGTACCCTGCCAAATTAGGGCAAACAAAGCAAAACCAAAGGGGATGATGGATGGAGTTTTGAACATTGCAAACACTCACCCCCAGTCAACTGATCTGGGTTTAATCCATCATCATTCTTTAGCTCACTCCGCCACCCGAGTTCAGACATGGCCATATGCAAATCAGTCTGACCCTGTGCCTCATGCGAACAGTCCAGCCCCAACTGCCAAGCCATGTCTTCCAGGGACCAGAAACAAGCATCCTGGGACCGGTTTCTGGCTAATCAGCCGTCATCAGCCAGGTTAGTTTGTATCCAGTGGCAAAATGACCAAGGGACCCAAGTCTGGGCATACCATGCCAATTTAGGGTGCACAAAGCAAAACCAAAGGGGATGATGGACGGAGTGTTGAACATTTCAAGCACTCACCCCCAGTCAACTGATCGGGGTTTAATCCATCATCATTCTTTAGCTCTCTCCGCCACCCCAGTTCAGACATTGCCATGTGCAAATCAGCCTGGGTAGTTTGTCCACTACACTTGTGTTTTTTTCTCCCGATGAAGTGGCACTGATACTTATGTCCAGTTTAGGTGTGAAACATGTCGACTTTTGTCTTTATGATTGAGGGACCAGAGTCAGGTCCCTATTCTGAGACAACAAGAGGTCTCTCCTACCCAGTCTCAGCATCCTGACTACCAGGGTTCCTTTCAAACCCTGAGACAGCACTCACCTGCCAAAAGGTTTTTATCCCTGGAAGGATGACCCCCACTAAAGTATAGTGTAGGTTCTCCCTTACCAGTTTTACTCCTTTATTTCTCACCCCACCACCTTACGAACCACCTCACCCGCATACAGCATACAGCATCCTCTAAAAAGATCTCTGCTAAAGTGACCCCTCAGGGCACTGCAGTGATGAAGCATGATATCCTCTAGGGAATGTGTGAGGGTACCATGAAGAGTCCAACATACTGTCTCTATATAGTTCTCTGATCCAGGCACTCTTCATATTTTGAGAGACTGTGCCTTTCTCTGCATCCTTTATAGGAACGTTAGCCCCTTGTTGAAACTTTTAATAATTTATTCACCAGCAATCTAGCTAGTGTTTTGCTGTCCACATTTATAATGTACAGGAAGCAATAAGGATCACACCACTCCGGGGAGTTATTGGGCTTGAGGAGGGTGATGATGAGTGCCTCCCTCATGGTATGCAGCAGTGTACCCAGCTCATAAGCTTCTTCACATGCCTTAAATAATAAAGGTGCAAGCTCTTCGACATATGTCTTTAGAATTTGGAAAGGAAGCCATCACTGCCTGGGGGCTTTCCATTTTTATCCTGCCAAATTACCATTTTGATCTCTTCTAGTGTAATGGGCTGGTTTATTACAGCACGTTCTTCAGGCCCCAACCAGACCAAAGTGGCCCAATCGAAGTAGTTATGAATAACTATGTCCTACTCCTGTAACTTGGTAGTGTTTAACTCCCTGTAAATCCCAGGAAAGGCATCCATAATGGCCTCAGGCACACAAAGGGACTCACTGGCTGATGTTTGGAGGTATGTTATATGGCTAGCAGTCACCTAGGAAGGAGCTAAGAGGCCATCCAGCGAACCCAATCTGTCTCCCTCCCCAAAATGTCGGACCAATGCATATTTGCTGAAGAATTTTAATTCTCTATTCTCTTCCTCCTTAAACTCTGTCAGAGTAGTTTACATGGGCTTGAGGAGTCATAGCATTGCTCTATACTACAGAGCTCACTTTCCAATCTGTGCAGGTCAGCCCACATTTATTTTAAAATACTGTTTCTCTTGGCTATGCACTCACCCCACATAACAGCTTTCAGTTCATCCTACAGTGTAGCCACCTTGTCAACGGACCCTCTGTTAAGTTCCAGAAAAGTTGGTTATCACCTGACATATCTCCTCTTTAAAGGCGGTATCCAGTAATGTTTTGGAGGACAAATTCCATAAATATGTATGTTTCCACTTACTAGGCCAATCAAGAACCACCAAGACTGGGGAGCGATCAGAGAATGTCTTGGGGAGATGCCAAATGCCCACCAGCAAGCCAACCTCATGTCTTAATCCCATCCAGAAATGTATACAGGATGAGGTATTTTGGACAGAGAAGTATAACGTGTACTTGGCCATGGCCTCCTGAGCTTTGGTGTATCTTTGAGCTTCCTGGTGAGCAGCCGTGGCCGGTAGTGGGACGTCGGGAGGGGGAGGGGCAGGGTGGGGGCTAGTAATGCATGGAATCCGGACCTTAACAGGTAATATAATGCAAATTTCTTTGCGCACACTGCATCACCAAATGCAATGCAGTGCGCGCAACGAAATTTGTTTTATTTATTTTTATGTTTACTTACCTGTTAAGGTCCGGCCGCGGCTGCTGGTGAGAGGAGCCTAGGGTTGTGTTCAATATCACATTGTGGTGTTCCCCTCCAAATGATAGTCAGTGGGTCCAAACCCTCACAATGTTACGTGACAGAAGAAAATAATTCAGAGCCGTCTGTGTTGGGACCATATGTGTTAACCAGAGTGACAGGAGTGCAGTTAACTAGACGTTGTACAATCACAAATCTACCCTCTGGATAGATTGTACTTCTAGTATGCTGAAATTTAACTGACTTACGGATAAGTGTGATCACCCCTCTGGAGAATGTGGAGTATGAGGAAAAGAACCTGTGAGGGCCCCATGTGGATGCAAAGGAGTGACCCCGATGAGGAGAATAGTGCAACACTTGGCGAAAGCCAATATCAACTGAATGCCTAGCCAGATATGCAAGAATTTTGCCTGCTTGTCCTTTGATTTTTTAACCCAGAGTTGTTCCAGGTGAGCAACTTTAGATCACTCGACTCTGTAGCTCTCTACCCAACAATGATAGTCGGTCAACTGCACTACCCGCCCAGTCAGGCACAAATGTGAACTATACCTAGCAACAGAGTGTGTCAAGCGGAACGTTGCCTTATTTTGATAAACTTCCCATTCCCACCCTGCAACTCATTCTAGGACACAATCTCCCAGTGGACACCAAAAACATACTGCCCTCAAACAGTATAGAGTCAAAATATCGAGTTTTTAATATCGATATGCATTAATATTAATTCAAAAATATAGAATGGACACAATATTGACTGGACAGAATATAGACTACAAAAATATCGAATAGGATAGCATAAATATCGAACCAAAAAATATAGAATGGACATAATATCGAATGGACAGAATATAGAATACAAAAATATAGAAAGGACAGAATATAGACTACAAAAATTTCGAATTTGAGGTAAGTAAGTTAATATCAATTTTTAAAGTGTTTTTTATGTTAGTATATGTTTGTAAAGTGTATATTTATTATATTATTTATATTAATTAATTATTTTTATGGTATTTCATTTTTGCGTAATATAATTCTGTAGCGGGTTGTGGGTTTAAAGGGGAATAGGGTGGGAAGTAATTTAATTATAATTAATTAAATATATCAATTTATTTATTGGTATTTATTTTGAATTAATTGTTAATTAATTATTAATTGGTAATTAATTAAAATATAATTGGTAATTCATTTTAATTAATTGATTAATTGATAATTATGTTAATTTTAGTGATTTATTTTCTGTAGCGGGTTGTGGGTTTATAGGGGAATAGGGTGGGAAGTAATTTAATTATAATGAATTAAATATGTAAATGTATTTATTGGTATTTATTTTGAATTAATTGTTAATTAATTATTAATTGGTGATTAATTAAAATATAATTGGTAATGAATATTATTTAATTGATTAATTGATACATATGTTAATTTTATTAATTTATTTTCTGTAGCGGGTTGTGGGTTTATAGGGGAATAGGGTGGGAAGGAATTTAATTATAAATAATTAAATATGTTACTTTATTTATTTGTATTTATTTTGAATTAATTGTTAATTAATTATTGATTGGTAATTAATTAAAATATAATGGGTAATTAATTTTAATTAATTTATTAATTGATAATTATGTTAATTGTATTAATTTATTTTCTGTAGTGGGTTGCGGGTTAATAGGTGAATATGGTGTGGAGTAATTTAATTGTAAGTAATTCTATTTTTTAAATCTTTTTGTTTTATCTAATTTTTATAGTTTTTTAATTGTTAATTAATTTACTGTTAACTGGTAAATAATTTGTATTAGTAGGTAATTATTTTTATTAATTAATTTGTATTTGTCTTTTTAATTGATTAATTAATATATTATATAAAAGTGTTAATTATTTTAATTAATTTGTAATTCGTATTAATATTTATTTTATTTTAATTTATATATGAAGTATTTACTTTCCCTACTTTTGCACTCACTGGAGTGGGAATAGTAATTTTTACCCTCTTTTTATCCAACGCTTTCCCTACTATTGCACTCACTGGAGTGGCAATAGTAATTTTTACCCACCTGCTATCCAACTCTTTCCCTACTTTTGCACTCACTGGAGTGGGAATAGTAATTGTTACCCCTACGCTATTCAACCCTTGCCCTACTGTTGCACTCTCTGGAGTGGGAATGGTAATTTTTACACCTACGCTATCCAACGCTTTCCCTACTGTTGCACTCTCTGGAGTGGGAATAGTAATTTATACCCCTACGCTATCCAACGCTTTCCCCACTGTTGCACTCTCTGGAGTTGGAATAGTAATTTTTACCCCTACGCTATCCAACGCTTTCCCTACTGTTGCACTCTCTGGAGTGGGAATGGTACTTTTTACCCCTATGCTATCCAACGCTTTCCCTACTGTTGCACTCTCTGGAGTGGGAATAGTAATTTTTACCTCTATGCTATCCAGCGCTTTCCCGACTGTTGCACTCTCTGGAGTGGGAATAGTAATTTTTACCCCTACCTATCCAACGCTTTCCCTACTGTTGCACTCTCTGGAGTGGGAATAGTAATTTTTACCCCTACGCTATCCAACCCTTTCCCTACTGTTGCACTCTCTGGAGTGGGAATAGTAATTTTTACCTCTACGCTATCCAGCGCTTTCCCTACTGTTGCACTCTCTGGAGTGGGAATAGTAATTTTTACCCCTACGCTATCCAACGCTTTCCCTACTGTTGCACTCTCTGGAGTGGGAATAGTAATTTTTACCTCTACGATATCCAGCGCTTTCCCTACTGTTGCACTCTCTGGAGTTGGAATAGTAATTTTTATCCCTACTCTATCCAACGCTTTCCCTACTGTTGCACTCTCTGGAGTGGGAATAGTAATTTTTACCTCTATGCTATCCAACCCTTTCCCTACTGTTGCACTCACTGGAGTGGTAATAGAACATGTTACCCTTTCCCCTATCCTATGGTAAAAATATTGTCTTTTTTTTATTAATATTATGTTTATATATATATATATATATATATATATATATATATATTCACTGAAAAAACCATAGGTTATAGACCATATATAGTTAGGAATTAGCATTTACAAAACCTTGAAAATTCACTGAAAAAACCATAGGTTATAGACCATATATAGTTAGGAATTAGCATTTACAAAACCTTATTTTACTCACACAAAACCATTGAAATTCCATATATAGTTAGTTGCACTAACTATATATCGCGCACCCGCAATCCACTGCTGATGATGTCACATATTACATCATTCATGACATGGTCAGTGACATCACTGATGACATCACTGATGACATCTCAAATGACATCACTGATGACATCACTGACGACATCTCAAATGACATCACTGATAACATCTCAAATGACATCACTGATGACATCACTGATGACATCTCAAATGACATCACTGATGACATCACTGATGACGTCATCCAGTGACTGTGTGTTTCTGTAAAGTTAAAATGTGTCTTACATATTGAAGAATGAGTGGAAGTATAAGTGTCTGGACAAAGGATTTAGTAGGTGCATGACTGAATGTATGAGTGAGTGATTAAATGTGTCTCACTGAGTGCATGGGTTAGTGACTAAACTGTCTTAATTTGTGCATCATTATGTCTGTTGTTCTGTAAACTGCTGCATGTGTTGATCAGTAGCTATATGATTAACTATATGGGTTACTGATTGATTGTCCAAGTATTTGTATGGGAGACTGAGTGTGTGTGTGGCTGGCTGGCTGGGAGGTGTGTGACTCTGTGCAGATCAATGTGTACTTGTATCAATGATTCTATAAGAAGGTAAGTATGTGTTAGTATATGTTTGAAAATGTAAGGTGCTCTATGTTTAACTGTATAGACAAGAAAATGGAAGTGTCATTGATTCTTTAAGAGGACTGACTACGTGTGTGAGTAACTCCATGGATGAGTGGCAGAGTGTGAGTGTCTGTATAGGTGTATGAGTGCATATGATAGTGTTGTAAAGATGAGTGATTGTATGTATGAATGATTGTATGGGTGAATGAGTGAATGTGTGTGTAGACATAGCAATCAGTGAGTGCGTATGTAGTAACTAGTATTGGTGTGTCAATGGTTTCAAAAATTATACTCTGTATTTAACACTGGGTGAAACAGAGGTTATATTAAAATGTGAGGAGATGCATTGTATTGTCACATGAATGATATCATCAGTGATGTGGTCATTGATGTCAAATCAGATGTCATCAGTGATGTCATCAGTGATGTCATTTGAGATGTCATCAGTGATGTCATCAGTGATGTCACTGACCATGTCATGAATGATGTTATATGTGACATCATCAGCAGTGGATTGCGGGTGCGCGATATATAGTTAGTGCAACTAACTATATATGGAATTTCAATGGTTTTGTGTGAGTAAAATAAGGTTTTGTAAATGCTAATTCCTAACTATATATGGTCTATAACCTATGGTTTTTTCAGTGAATTTTCAAGGTTTTGTAAATGCTAATTCCTAACTATATATGGTCTATAACCTATGGTTTTTTCAGTGAATTTCATTGGTTTTTTAACAGCTAATATCTGTAGCTGTAAAATGTATTCTTCTTTAAATCCCAAAATATATTTTATATGTTTATGAATAATTTTTTTTTAAAATATTTTTTTTTCTTCGTTCCCGCTTCGCGAATCGGGAAGCTTCCCGTTAGCTGACCTTGATGCCGCGAAATAGACCGCGAGCCGGTAAACGTTTCTTTACCGCAACTGCCGCGTTAGAAAACAACATCGTGACGCCTCCCGTCCGCATGACGTTTCACGTTGTCGCGTGATACGTCATATGACGTGCTACGTTAGCGAACTGGTACGCGAAGCGAGTCGCAAAGCGCAGGTTTCTGGAAGCAAACCGGGAGGCCCTGCAAAGCGCTTAACGTAAACACAGCAGGTCATGTGACTTGGTAATAATACTTTTCATTGGTTCATTTCACTTTTGGTTTCCTAATGATGTAAGACTAGGTCATATAATCTAAAATGAACACTTTTCATTGGTTGAGAACTCTTGTTTTTCCCAAATGATGAAAATCCCTCCTTCTTTCCTCACTCTGACTTTCATCATTGTGAGAGAAAGACCCTTTGTGATCACTGAGCAATGGCTTCTTTAGTAGCTTCAGCTGGTGCTTCCCCACCACCTCCACCACATCCAAGGAAGAGTGGACCACCTGCTCAAGTTATAATTCAACAAGAAGAGGAAGAAGAGGAACAGAACGACGAGCACGAAGAGAGGCAGTTTTTGCCTGAGGAGCCCAGGACGTCTCACCGGAAAGAAAACTTCATTTGGCAATTTTTTAAAATTCCCAAAGGTCAGAAAAAAGTAAATGCAAGATACGTAACTTGCCTTATATGTCAAGATAGACTGTCCAGAGGGACCGACAAAAAATACAGTTTCGGAAACTACACAATGCATCGCCATATGACTAGGTGGCATCCTAACAACTACAGTGCTGCACAGTTTCGGAACGACCTAGATAATCTCCCTATTATGGCCAGAAGATCTGTTGTACCGGAAGTAACGGGACCAGAGGGCAGGGAGATGGTGCCAAATATACAAATGAGATTTGGTGAAGTAAAACACATCTGCGTATATTGCGATGGATTCATTTGCTACGGAGAAAGAAGCATCACTCTGATCAACAGAGCTATTGACTATCATATGCAAGTTTGTACGAAACGCCCAAAATAATAAATACTTTTTTTTTGTTTTGTTGCTCCTGTTGAGCCCTTTACAATGAATCGTTTTCATTGCCCCCTCCAAGAAAAACCCCCAAAAATATAAAACTGTTCAGAAAAATTCAAAAAAAGTAAAAAAATGTTCCGAAAAATAATAACAAAAATATAAAACAACAAAAAACAATAAAAAAAAAGTTCTTTTCAGAACTACCTCCCCGTTATTAAAAAATTGGTACAATATTTGGAACTGTGCCAACCTCTATTTCTCTTAGTTCGCTTCCCAGTTCGCTCGCCGGTACGCGAACCGGAAGCGAACCAAAAACAGTAAGTATAAGGAAAGGAAACAGACACTTATGTTAAAAGAAAGACAGCTATAGGGGAGTAAACTAGAGATACTATTACCCGTAATCCACTGCTGATGATGTCACATATTACATAATTCATGACATGCTCAGTGACATCATCAGCAGAGGATTGCGGGTTTTTTGGCAACGTGCCTTATCCACGGTTTAATAACGCTGCCTTTTGCTTTATATAAGTTTTCAAATTGTATGAAATATATACCAATAGGTCGTTATGAACCTTTAGGTAGTGCTTTTCTTCATGAGGTCTGGTCGCTTCCATACACATACAAATGTTTCAAAGATGATCAAGAAGTTTATCTGAATGGAGAGGAATGCACTGAGACGCCAGATCATTCACTAATGTGTAGGCACATACAGTTACACGGTTCATGCAACAAACACCGACCAAATATGGCTTGCGTGTTGCAAGGCACGCCAGTTCCTGCTATCATCCCCACGTTCAAGTTGTTGGAAAATGGTAGTTATTTGATGCTCAATAATGAAGATTGTTCTGGGTTAATTAAAAGTATTCCTTTTATCGTAACAGTAAGTGAACGGGTTATTTGCTGCAGAAATGTTCTATTTCCTCCCACACATGAACATAGGGAGTTTTCAATCTCGCCACAAATACCAACCTTGGGAGCAGATTTCAACGGCATGGCAAGAATAAGAGCTCTTTTGTCTCAGAGAGAGGTGGCCTTGAGTTCGGCCCGTGAAACTTTCGTGCTTCACATAGCGAACACCCGTACAGAGGTGCAGACCCTTTTCAATTCAGATTTGCCTTTCCATTTCAGCAAGATGGTTCGGACTATCTTTAACGCATCCTCCACAAAGGCCCTGGCGTACTTTTTTAAAGTTGTTACCAGTGGTCTCGTGACTTCATTTGAGAAAATCTTTGGAGTCATCCCTGCTTTCTTTCATTCTATTTTTTCCACTCTGCTTCGTGGATTGCCATTTTTACTTGCATTACCAGCGGACGCTCTTGTGCTTTTTTACATTTTTAAATATGGATGTCCCTCCTATGCAACCTCCCGCCCTGCAGCTGCTGACACTGTTCCGCAATCGCATGCTAGAATATTATGGCACAATGCCGTTGGCGATATTAAGCACGGCATATGGATTATCTTTTCGATTCTCCTACTTCACCTGTGTCCAGCCTGTATTTCACTGCCTGACCTGTGATTTCGATTGGGCCATTGATTTGTGTCTCTGCGGACCGGTTTCTCCTGACGTCGACTTTAATCAGCTGATGACTCCTATCATTACTCACGAGTTGGTTTGTCCTGGCGAAAGGATTATGGCTGTGGCATTGATGCATGGACTAATTGGTCCCTGGAATTTACTGGCGGCAACACAGTCTTTCTTGGAACAGAGCTTTCTTGAAAACCCACCGAGCTGTCCTCTGATGGTGATAGAGGATCCGGTGCTGGGAGAGCACGTATGTTCTTTTCCGCTTTTAAATTGGATGGCTGAACTCTTTTCGGATGAAGACGGTGACTTCCTATTGGAGGCTGTTGCAGCTTATTTTGCATACACAGTTATGTCATTGACCTTTTTCATTTTTGATATGCTGAGTACTAGCATTTCATTGACAATTCATTGACTTATTTGTCAAGTTTTTATTATTTAGCTTGCCTATTGGCTTAAGACTCGATAAAGTACTTGGCTGTTTTATTTTTCTTTAGCATTAAATTTTCCTAGTTTTTAATATTTTACCTTGCGGACCGTCCACATATAAAGTTGCAATCTGCTCTCATGAGATGGCACTTCTATTATCTTATTCAGTTCGTTTCCGGATCATGGGGAGGTGTCATCTAGGTCCTGGATATCTTTACACCGTGTTAAGTTAGCATGGGCTCATTACCGGTTTAAACGCCATTTTTCCTTTTTTGCAACTTCTGCACACGACACTTAGTTGTTGCTTTAGCTTTCAACCTAATAGTTCATCGTGATTTACATGAGAATAATATGTTATTGCTCTACTATCTGCTTTACTTGTTAAACTATATCTGTACAGCGAGTGCTGAAGTTTCAAGAACAACACGATACAGAATTGTTATGAGGTCTGATCTCCACGACTTCATACTCATAACATAAGTGCAGCTTCTGCCAATTCTGGGCATGAGGCGGGTTTTATATTGCTTTGCCGAACACACATACACAACACTTGATGCGGTTCACATGAAGAGAGAGCTGGTGTATGCTGATGTGATTCCTTCAAATCTAAGACACTAAAGTATGGGCACGCCCTAAACCAACACAAAGAGACCTTCTTAGCAAATAATATAATATGTGTATTAGGGAGGGTGAGATATAAGCAGCCGCGGGCCGTGGAGGAAGTTACGATGGGGCAGGGAGGCGGGGAGGGGGAGGGGCAGGGTGGAGCCCTCTCTACCCTGCCCCTCCCCCTCCCCGCCTCCCTGCCCCACCGTAACTCCCTCCACGGCCCGTGGCTGCTTATAAGTGTTGATAACTCTTATTCATTTACAGCATGTTAACATACTGTCACCATTCGCTTTTTATGTACTAGTAACTATGCTGGTAATTTTGCTACTGATAATATGTGTACTTGTATTATCTAAGATACTACGCCTGAGAAGACGGCATTAGTAAATAAACATTTCAAATACACATGTGTTCTTCTTAACTCCATGTTCTGGTTTCTAAGAAATATATAACGACCGACTGTTCATGAGTTCCACGTATCCTGAGGTACTATAAGTTCATATTCTGGATTGTCTAAACATTGAGAGTTTGTTATATCCAATGTGACACTGTACCTAGCTTGCTAAGGGGTTTTTGAGTACTAAGGTGAGTTTTGGGGCACCCTAATTCGCCGAGGTTCCAATCCTCTGTCCACAGTTCTGTGTGAGAACAGAAACCCTGCAACAGGGGCACCCCCGACCCTTCCTGGAGCTTCATCACACTTGCGATACAACTCCAGCAATGCGCCACCTTTACGGCACAGTTACATCACGCATCTGTGCTGTTTTTGCCCCATGATGCGCCGCATTGTAAATGCAGCACACCATAGGTGACGGAACAGCGGCACAGAATGACTAACACATCCCTGGTGATGCGCCAGTCATCATAAATCTATCCCTATGCTTCTTATCTTGTTCGAGATGAACCGCCATATGTATCATCAAAGTTTTTTGCATTTCCTAAATAGCGAACTTTAAGGAATAAATAGCGATTCTTTACCATTCCTAGTTTGCGAATAGCTATTTGCTAATTACAAATTACCCATTCATTTCCTTCATTTCCATAGGGCGGTTGGACTCACTTTTAGCTCGAACGGCTGAATGGATTTCCACGAAACTTGGCAAAATTGTAGGGACTGGTAGCCCGATGTGCCTTTGCTATGTCTCAAGATATATGCTCCAGTGGTTTTTACGAAAATTAACTTTGAAAAATATATATTGGGCTACATTGGCCTATATATATGTTGGAGCCCAAATGTAGCCCAATGTAGCCCAATGAAGCCCAATGAAGCCCAATGTAGCCCAATTTAGCCCAAAGATGGCCGCCAGAGACAAAAAAAACAAATGTAGCCCAAATATCAGCCAGATGTAGCCCAACTATAGCCCAGTGACAGAATGACCAATCAGCTTCGCAAACCTCTGTTACGCGAAGCGGAGCGCTGTTACAGATATATATCTTTTTTTGAACGTTAATTTCTCAAAATCCACTAGAGCACATATATTGAGACCTAGCAAAGGCACATCGGGCTACCAGTCCCTAATATTTTACCAAGTTTCGTGAAAATCCATTCAGCCGTTCGATTATTATTATTATTTTATTTTTTTGCCCCGCGGGGCCCTTTTAAAACCTCCACATCAAACCTAGGGGGTCAGCGAGGATCTACTATTCCCCCTTATGGTCATTTGCCCCTTCGCTTTGGCCTCCTCTTGTCTCTCGATCCTACCGAGAGACAAGATGGCGGCCGCTACGGACTGTTTGGAATGTTGACAGACGCCGGAGAACCAATCAGCTTCGCTTCACAAAGCTCCGTTGCGCGAAAAGTACGCGTCCTGGAGCGCTGCCCGGTCCGCTGTTACAGATATATATCTTTTTTTAAACGTTAATTTCTCAAAATCCACTGTTGCACATATATTGAGACCTACAAAAGGCACATCGGGCTACCAGTCCCTACAATTTTGCCAAGTTTCGTGCAAATCCATTCAGCCGTTCGGGCTAAAAGTGAGGCCAACCGCCCTATGGAAAACTCAATGTTAAAAACACGTTTTGGGACCCCCCTTTTTTCTCGGCCCCCCCTTGACGAACCCCCCCCAAATTTTCAAGGGCTGCTCAGAAACAAAATGTGCCATTTTCCTGAAAATTTCAGCCAATTCCGTCCACAAACTCCAAAGTTATTAGACATAGACTTTTCAAAAATCCCATAGAGAAAAAATCCTAACTATATATACCTACTGGCGACCGCCACTAGGTAATATATATATATATATATATATATATTCACTGAAAAAACCATAGGTTATAGATTATATATAGTTAGGAATTAGCATTTACAAAACCTTGAAAATTCACTGAAAAAACCATAGGTTATAGACCATATATAGTTAGGAATTAGCATTTAAAAACCTTATTTTACTCACACAAAACCATTGAAATTCCATATATAGTTAGTTGCACTAACTATATATCGCGCACCCGCAATCCACTGCTGATGATGTCACATATTACATCATTCATGACATGGTCAGTGACATCACTGATGACATCACTGATGACATCTCAAATGACATCACTGATGATATCTCATTTGACATCAATGGTCACATCAATGATGATATCATTAATGTGACAATACAATGCATCTCCTCACACTTTAATATAACCTCTGTTACAACCCAGTGTTAAATACAGAGTATAATTTTTGAAACCATTGACACACCAATACTAGTTACTACATACGCACTCACTGATTCCTACGTCTACACACACATTCACTCATTCACCCATACAATCATTCATACATACAATCACTCATCTTTACAACACTATCATATGCACTCATACACCTATACAGACACTCACACTCTGCCACTCATCCATGGAGTTACTCACACACCTAGTCAGTCCTGTAAAGAATCAATCACACTTCCATTTTCTAATCTACACAGTTAAACATGGAGTACCTTACATTTTCAAACATATACTAACACATACTTACTCTCTTATAGAATCACTGATACAAGTACACATTGATCTGCACAGAGTCACACACCTCCCAGCCAGCCATACACACACTCAGTCTCCCATACAAATACTTGTGCAACCAATCAATAACCCATATAGCTACTTATATAGCTACTGATCAACACATGCAGCAGCTTGCACAACAACAGACATACTGATGCACACTTTCAGACAGTTTAGTCACTAACCCGTGCATTTAGTAAGACGCATTTAATCACTCACTCATACAGTCAATCACGCACCTACTAAAACCTTCATTCAGACACTTATACATCCACTCATTCTTCAATATGTAAAACATATTTAAACTTTACAGAAACACATAATCACTGGATGTTGTCATCAGTGATGTCATTTGAGATGTCATCAGTGATGTCATCAGTGATGTCACTGACCATGTCATGAATGATGTAATATGTGACATCATCAGCAGTGGATTGCGGGTGCGCGATATATAGTTAGTGCAACTAACTATATATGGAATTTCAATGGTTTTGTGTGAGTAAAATAAGGTTTTTTAAATGCTAATTCCTAACTATATATGGTCTATAACCTATGGTTTTTTCAGTGAATTTTCAAGGTTTTGTAAATGCTAATTCCTAACTATATATAATCTATAACCTATGGTTTTTTCAGTGAATTTCAATGGTTTTTTAATAGCAAATATCTGTAGCTGTAAAATGTATTCTTCTTTAAATCCCAAAATATATTTTATATGTTTATTAATAACTTTTTTTTTTTAAATTTTTTTTCTTCGTTCCCACTTCGCGAATCGGGAAGCTTCCCGTTAGCTGATCTTGATGCCGCGAAATAGACCGCGAGCCAGTAAACGTTTCTTTACCGCAACTGCCGCGTCAGAAAACAACATCGTGACGCCTCCCGTCCGCATGACGTTTCGCGTTGTCGCGTGATACGTCATATGACGTACTACGTTAGCGAACTGGTACGCTTACCGAGTCGCAAAGCACAGGTTTCTGGAAGCAAACCGGAAGGCCCTGCAAAGCGTGTAACATAAACACAGCAGGTCATGTGACTTGGTAATAACACTTTTCATTGGTTCATTTCACTTTTGGTTTCCTAATGATGTAAGACTAGGTCATATAATCTAAAATGAACACTTTTCATTGGTTGAGAACTATTGTTTTTCCCAAATGATGAAAATCCCTCTTTCTTTCCTCACTCTGACTTTCATCATTGTGAGAGAAAGACCCTTTGTTACCAGTGAGCAATGGCTTCTTTAGTAGCTTCAGCTGGTGCTTCCCCACCACCTCCACCACATCCAAGGAAGAGTGGACCGATGTGTGAATGTGTTCACTGTATGCAACAACTTTGACACTTACAGAAGCCTCACCTTCTCCATGCCTCCTACACAGTTCTACATGTACATCATAAATGCAAACAGAACAGAATTAATTATACATGTTAAATGGTTTATTTTTGCTGTTCTCAGAATGTATCAAATTTCACTAAAAACAGTGACTTGAAGGTATTCATCATATAACAGCGGGGAAAAAAAAACACAATCAAAATGATTGTGTTTAAAAAACCCATACAACATAACAAATCAGAATTCAGAACTCCTTAAAGTTAACTTACTTTCCATGACGGCCAAGGATGTCCTATGAACAGCTTACACTCTGTTGTGCTGTTATTACTTTCAACCCGCCACTTTCTGAAAGAAAACCTCCATCGTTTTCAAAAACATGTTACATACAATAAATGACTTCTTGCTCTCTACCACAAGTTTCCACAAGGCCAAATCTTGTCAAAGCCATTTATAACTCTTGGATTTCTTGTAAGCCAATCCCGTCTTTTCGCATTTCCGCAACTTTCAGAATTAAAATGTTGAAGATCATTTACACAATCCTGGACTAGTAATATCTTCCCCTTCTTGCTCAATCATGTTCTACATTTCCTATCACACTGATACTGCTTACTATGAAGCAGACTTACACTACCTTTATGACTAGTACAATTATTTAATTCTCTACATCACTTTTAATCACAAAGCAATGTAAAACAGTAGACAGCATTGCAGACTTACATTCCCTCTACTCCATGTTTTGATTGGCTGCTTCAATTAGCTTATAAAAAGAAATAGTTTTTCTGAACTCATTCAAAGTGCACGTATTTCTCAATGACGTCCAGTGTTATGGTAAAAAGTTATGTCTCTGTACTACACTTATCCTCAAGGCCAAATAGTGTAGGAGTCATGAGAACTTCTTGAAATTCCTCAGAGCACATCCCGAGATTCTTTCCCTAAAATTTTGGTTTTAAAAACACCAGGTAAGAGTTTTTAAGGTCATATGGCAATTTTTTTTTGAAAATTAAAACAGAATCATTGCAGAATGACCAGCCATTTCTACACTTTAAATAAGCTGTATAATGTCCTGATGTTATTAAAGGACCATCATGATATATAATTGCTACAGTTACAAAAGTCCTTCCTGATATTGACAACTGTGAAGCCACAAAATTTTTAATTAAAGTTGTCAATTTTGTTCCATCAAGCCTACATGGTTGGAACATTAAAATGACATACTGGCCATATGTTCGTATAAATAATGTGGACATCATTTCAGATTTACATTGCCTACACTCCATGTTGTGATCAGCTGCTTTTACTAGCTTATTAAAAGAGACTGATTTACTGTCTGGCAAAGTTAAATATATAAATCTTTCTGAGTCTACACTAGTAGTACTTGATACCCTACAGTTCTCGCAGTCATGCTGCCATTGATAAGAAAGCCCAAACAGGTGATCTACATCTACACCTTCATCATGCAATACATCAAGCATATACATTAAAAACTCCTGACAATCTTGCTGACTATTTTGAGAGAATTGTGTTTGGCCTGAACATCTGTCTAACAGATTTCGAATTTCAGACACACTTTCTATGTTTGTTCTATCAGTGCTACATTTCTCTAACACAGAATTTAACAAACTGCAAAATCTTTGATCAGAATTGACCACAATCTCTTCTTTTACATTTTCTAGAGAAAACAAAACATTAACCACTACATTAGCATAGCAGTTGACACCAGAACTGTTTTCAAATTGAAAACCAACAACATCTTCAACAGAATCCTTTTTGTTTCTGCTTATAATTTCAGGTTCATCGACTTTTCGTCTTTTTGCTACAACCTCCCCAGTATTGGTCACATTTCTTCGTTTCCGGCCTACCACACGTTTCTCAAACAAAGGATACTGAGGCAAATGTGGCGCATACTCTCTTCTCAACCTATTGTATTCCTTAACACAATCTAGATCCGCACAAATGTTTGTGACATCACACTCAATCAAGTACAATCCCGATAAAGTCCTAACTCGTGACAATGCCACATATGCCATACCCTCCTTGAACACAGAACTGCCAATATTCACCAATGCACAGTCTACACTTAAACCTTGCGATTTTGGATTGTCACCGCATATGCCAAGCAAACAGGAAACTGCTTACGACGAACATATAAGTCTTTTACAAGCAAAAATCTAGCAGAACAACGAGCAATTAGCTGTACTTCCTCAATGCCATCAAATTTAATTTTTAAAAATTCAATTCCATCTCTATTTCTGTATTTCACAAAATCAACAACATTACCCATTGATCCATTTACCAGACCTCTTTCAACATGTAAATTCCTTCTTAAAATTATACGGCAGTTCAAGCACACATTCAGAGTCTTTTCAAAACCCGCAGTTTTAGATATACTCTTCTCTAATGAATCCAATTTTGTTTTCAGATTCTCAGACAAAATAATTGTTGATCCCATATGCTCTACTCTGTCAATAGCTTCCAATTTCACAATCTCTTGCTTTTCTAAATGCAACATTTTGTTGTTGAATTTGGCACATTCTGCAAGAGTTGGCATCAAACATATTCCAGATTTTTTCTCAGTAACTTTCTGAAAAATATTCTCAGGCACAACATCTTCGTCTGGATATAAATTTGTCAGTAATCGTGCATGTAAAGCTTCTTTCCCATGCTCGGTCACTTTTCCAATTCTAACATCTTGTAGAATAGTCTTGTAAACTTCATCCTTTGCCTGACGCATATTTTCATGCAGTTCAGCATAATTGAAGTTTAACCATATATTGACGTTGCCAATACTCCCTAAGCACTTCCTGGTATCTTCATGCGTGAGCATTTTGAACACAGGTTGCCCTTTCACTGGTGTCAGCTGCAGAAGATCTCCGAAAACAATGATGTGTTTGCCACCAAATAACACATCATACTCTGTTTTGAGAACTTCTTGCATTCTCAAATGCACAAAGGCAAGCATGACATTGGAAACCATGCTTACTTCGTCAATGATAAGAAGTTTCATTTTCCTCAAGACTCTTGAAACTTCAAAACAAGCATCTCCAGATAGCTTGTGATATTCTAATTTGTTGTCATGCTCCACTGGCAGCATCAGTAAACGATGTAAAGTAATCCCTTTAATGTTATGTGCTGCCAGTCCAGTTGGAGCAGTGACAACACAAGACAGCGATGACTCTGTCCTTTCCTGCAAATAACATGAAATTGCTTTAATAAGGAAACTTTTTCCAGTTCCCGCTTCTCCACTCACGTACAGTCGGACAGGCTTCAACGACGTACATGAGCACTCTTTCTTGTCATGACTTAATCCATGATCAATTTGCATGGTAAGTTCGTCATATATTTTCCTCTGCTCAACGTTGAGTTGTCTTTCCAACTCTTCTAAGTTAACCGCATCCTCCTGAGCATGTGCCATGGCTCTTTCCACTTCATTCATAGCAGTGGCAGCTTCATTTTCGATAAGAGGTCCTCCTAGTGGATCCTGACTCAATGAAGCAGAACTCTGACTGTCCTGAGAACTGTCTCTGGCAATCTCGGCTGCAATCGTTGCTTCCTGCTCAATTTCCACATTCAACATTTCTACATATTTGGGAAAAGCAGGACATTCTATGGTCTCCTTGGCAGCATTGAATGAGTCTTCGTAACAAAGGAAATCTCCAAGCAGTTCCTCTTCTGCACGCCAAGGCTTAAAAAGTTGCAAAAGTGCTAAATAGAAAAACTCCTTTTTTTCAGGAGATTCGCCACTCAATTTTCGATGGTTTATCAAGTGGCATTTTCTTTGCTTGACCAGACATCCCTCACTTCCTATTACAGCATACACTCCTTTCTCAGTATCTTCTTTGATGTTCCTCTTGAATATGTAATTTTGCAGAACCTCATACAGACAAACATTCTCGAGGTGACTGCTTCGATTTGGATAATATGTATCCAACATGTTGCTCTTCAAAATGTCGGTACTGTTTGGCTCCTTTTCCGCCAAATACTCAATTTCCCGCACAGGTTTCAGAACTCGATTACGCGTTGCAGCAAGACCAACACTCGCCCAAACGATACTCCTGGACTTGGCATAGAGACTTGCTGAAGACAACCGGTCAGAACATTCGTAAGCTCCGATTTCTCGATGCGACAACATCTTCAGACTGAAACTGTACAACTTCTTGCTGAGGCTCTTTTCATGGGAAATGTCCTCCCACATATCCTTCAATTCTGTCTTCTCTTTTTTGGTGATGTAAGATGTCACATACCGAGCCACAGCCATACAGTTATCAGCCACAAACTGTATATCCATGTTAGCATTCCACATGGACAAAATCACCGGGTTGTAGTCGTTGATGTACTTAGACTCTTCGTTCCTCTTCAAATTGTATGTGTTTTTAGGTGATTTCTTCATCACATTATGTCGCAGCGAAGACATCAAACTGTTCACTCTTCCTTTAGAAATCACCGATCGTGGAAAGCCGAAACAACATTTGGTGTAGAACTTGTCTTTGTTCCGGAATGTACGACGACAGTACTTTCCACATCGATGGATTTGGAAACGTAGAACTTTTTCTCTTAGGCTTTTTTTCTCCTTTGCGTTTGGAACAGCACACGTAGAATACTGTTCTATGAAACTCATCACTGAGTTGTCTGCATCCGTTCCAAATTTAGGTGCATCCTTGATCCACAGCAACATATGTATATGAGGAGCACCTCTTGCTTGGTACTCCTTCCTCCAGAAGAAATCCAACACCTCTCCAAGAGGTGGATTCTTCTTATTCATGATGAAAGACATCATACCTTTAAATCTATGATTGAAGTACCTACATACATTGACTGGATTCAAAGAGCACAGTTCTCCGGGTGTCTTGAATTCGATGTTTTCTACGTTAGCATTTGCCTCTCGTAGAAATTCAAGTAAGTCTTCCCAGCCATACTCAGCACAGCTCAAAGTGAGGAACCATGTGGGAGTTCCTAAGTTCCTCAGCATACATTTTAAATCACCATGACGACGGTACCAGTACTCATTAGTACCACGCTGACACGCCATGAGATTAATCAGGTGAGAATCCAAAATACTGTCTTGGACATTGACTTTATCCATAAAGTCACTTGCCGAGATGTTTTGCATGTGTATACCACTTTTCAAGATGTGGTTCACTGCATATGACAGTCCAGACAGATCGCTTTCAAACAGGAGATGAAACAAATAAGGAATGCATTGTCGAAACCTAGGATCTCCTGCATACAATCGCAAAGTCCGGTATTCAGAAGCAGGAATTTGATGAGGTCGCTCATCATATCTTCCTCCCTGACCTGTTGGAAAAAGCTGTGGGAAACACCGAGCTTCCAAACTTTCCTCCCAAACACTAATGGGACTCCCTTTCGCTTGTTTCATTTGAAACAACTCAATAGCATTCCCCATGACTTCCTTGGAATGCAAAGGATGAACACTATAATGTTCATATATTTCTTCACTAGTACAGGGTTCTACTTTCTCAATTTGACCAGCACACAAATCGCTATCCTCTTCCTCACTTACTTCCTCTTCTGCAACATATACATTTTTATAGTATTTATTATTTTTTTTCAAATACAATGTTGCCCTTTTGACTTTCCTAACATCTACTAAATCTTGCCATATTTTCTTATTCTTTGTCGGAACCCCATTAACTAAGATAACAAGAGGTTCCTCTTCCACTTTTTCTACTCCAATTGTGTTAATGTTTTTCTTCAAATCTAGAGGCAAATAAACAACTCTTCCCTTTAATCCTCTCTGTAAATCTGATGGAGGCAATTTCCCTGTCTTTGGCTCCATTCTTACAATAGCCTGAAAGGGATGGATACTTTGAATCAAAATAGATTCATAAGTATTTAAATCCTTCAATTCAGAAGGAATCTCAACCAATTCCAGATTATTATGAACTGCTCTAGCAGGCATCTGGTTTTGATTTAATTTGTTACAACAATAAGTACACACACGTTGATCCAATCCCAAATCAAAACAATTTTCTACCATCAAGTATGTTGTAAAATCCTTCCATTCACTATTATTTTCCCTTTCACTTTTTCCATATAAATCCACTAACTTAGTCTGATTCTTATAATAAGTGCGTCGACAACACACACAAGTGAAATTTGGCCTCTCACTTGATTTCACCTCAAACGTCGCAATTTCCCTCTGGAAATTATCTGTACTGGAAACCTGTACACTATCTTCCACATTACTCTCTTCTTCTTGGTCAATTTCAACATTCTCCTCTTTACTTCCAAAGTAACAAAACTCAATTTCTTCACATATATTCTTCACATCTATTTCAGAACCATGCAAAAGAGCAGCGCATAATTGTTTAAGCATAATTGCTGGACTCTTAGCATAATACAACATTCTAACTAATTTCCTCACTTTATTATGATGCACTGCTAGCATCCTGAAATGATGAAAAACACTCTGGCATACTCTCCTGGAAAGACAAGCCAGTGAATGACCATGCAAACCTATCACTTCTCTCACTCTGCAAGGATCTAATTCTTGCAACAACTTCATTTTCTGCTTCAAACTTTTCTTATTAAATGACCGTATAAAATCACAAAGCAAATTAATGGAATCCTGTCGTACACTGCAAATACTACTACACTTCCAGGTGTACACAGGACCCTTAGGACGTCTCCCTAAAACCTCATTACCTAACACCTCTTCTATCTCTGTTCTCACAACTTTTTCTTTTTCAACTGGACAACCATCTTTCACTTCATAAGCTCGACCACTGGTGTCAACTGCATGCACCAAATCATTATCCTGGAAATAACTCTCCTCATTAAAAAATGCCTCAGAGCTTGAACTATGCATCCATTCTCCAGAAAAAACTTCACAAAAATTACTACGATTAACTAGTCTCTTCCATCTACTATTTCTTTTGAAATCATAAATTACCTTGTTTAGCTTCCTAATTCTATTGATTGTCAAAATAAATAACTTACGTTTAATTTCAAATGCCTGATCAATAACTTTCTCAACTATTTTTTTTCTCTTATAAAAAACCACTTTCTGTTGACCTTTCTTAATATTTTTTAACAAATTCCCAATTATCCTGTTGCGGAACATTCGTTTACGAATATCCCTAAACTGTTGTTTCCTTCTACTTTCATGCATAGAGTTATCTCTTACTCTAGCAGTAACATTTCTCATTGGCCTTTCCTTACCATTTGAATTGTTTCTCCTTTTCTGGACTGAAACATTTTCTGTAGTAATATTTTTTTTACTACACATATTTCTTAGGACTGTTTTTGGACTCTTACCCGGTGCTTTCTTGGTGACTTGACAAATCTTTTTGTTAGAGGACTGCTGCATTATTCCATGGTCCTGCTGTCTTTGACGTTTTGCAGCCTTTCTCACTCTTTCTTTGCTAGGCATCCTAAAATCTTGAAATAATCTGCAGTTGAATCTGTGGTAAAATATAATAAAAAATGTTATTAACCACTATTACCCAACAGTAAATTAATAACAGTCATCAAAAACTTAACACACTACTTAAGTATATAATATACTGAAGCCTATCTCCAATTTTTCACTGAACAGGACTCATCTCTTCTTAACCTTGGATAAACCTCCACTACTCTGTGTCCCCTGCACATAATTAAATGTAAAGGGGCATATTTATATTAACTAGCACATCCCCAGGGATGCACCAGTTAACATGCACCGCTGCTCTGCCACCCACGGTGTGCCGCATTTACAATCAGATAGGACAAAGCTACATCAAAACCCTGCGCCTGCTTGAAGCAGGCATAGATCTTGACGCAGGTAGGCTGAAAGCTAAAGCAACAACTAAGTGTCGTGTGCAGAAGTTACAAAAAAGGAAAAATGGCGTTTAAACCAGTAATGAGACCATGCTAACGTAACACAGAGTAAAAATATCCAGGATCTACATCAGTTTGGGGTTCATGAACCTGGCAGGTACAAGGCACTGAGGCTTTCCACCGTGCATGTCTCATCCCAAATCATATGTTGTTTGTGAATGAAACAATTTCCCAGACCAAATGCTTTGGATTGGCTACTTCTAAAAAATTAAACACCCCTACTATCCCGGAGTTAGAGGAATATGATGGTTGGAGTAATTTTACTCGTTGTCCATTAAAGATTTACAGGCCCTACTCCGTAATTCTTCCTTTAACATTTCCAGTATAAATCCAAAAGGTTGACTGCTTTGGCAACGTGCCTTATCCACGGTTAAATAACGCTGCCTTTTGCTTTATATAAGTTTTCAAATTGTATGAAATATATACCAATAGGTCGTTATTAACCTTTAGGTAGTGGTTTTCTTCATGAGGTCTGGTCGCTTCCATACACATACAGATTTTCAAAGATGATCAAGATCTTTATCTGAATGGAGAGGAATGCACTGAGACGCCAGATCATTCACTAATGTGTAGGCACATACAGTTACACGGTTCATGCAACAAACACCGACCAAATATGGCTTGCGTGTTGCAAGGCACACCAGTTCCTGCTATCATCCCCACGTTCAAGTTCTTGGAAAATGGTAGTTATTTGATGCTCAATAATGAAGATTGTTCTGGGTTAATTAAAAGTATTCATTTTATCGTAACAGTAAATGAACGGGTTATTTGCTGCAGAAATGTTCTATTTCCTCCCACACATGAACATAGGGAGTTTTCAATCTGGCCACAAATACCAACCTTGGGAGCACATTTCAACGGCATGGCAAGAATAAGAACTCTTTTGTCTCAGAGAGAGGTGGCCTTGAGTTCGGCCCGTGAAACTTTCGTGCTTCACATAGCGAACACCCGTACAGAGGTGCAGACCCTTTTAAATACAGATTCGCCTTTCCATTTCAGCAAGATGGTTCGGACTATCTCTAACGCGTCCTCCACAAAGGGCCTGGCGCACTTTTTTAAAGTTGTTACCAGTGGTCTCGTGACTTCATTTGAGAAAATCTTTGGAGTCATCCCTGCTTTCTTTCATTCTATTTTTTCCACTCTGCTTCGTGGATTCCCATTTTTACTTGCATTACCAGCGGACGCTCTTGTGCTTTTTACATTTTTAAATATGGATGTCCCTCCTGTGCAAGCTCCCGCCCTGCAGCTGCTGACACTGTTCCGCAATCGCATGCTAGAATATTATGGCACAATGCCGTTGGCGATATTAAGCACGGCATATGGATTATCTTTTCGATTCTCCTACTTCACCTGTGTCCAGCCTGTATTTCACTGCCTGACCTGTGATTTCGATTGGGCCATTGATTTGTGTCTCTGCGGACCGGTTTCTCCTGACGTCGACTTTAATCAGCTGATGACTCCTATCATTACTCCCGAGTTGGTTTGTCCTGGCGAAAGGATTATGGCTGTGGCATTGATGCATGGACTAATTGGTCCCTGGAATTTACTGGCGGCAACACAGTCTTTCTTGGAACAGAGCTTTCTTGAAAACCCACCGAGCTGTCCTCTGATGTTGATAGAGGATCCGGTGCTGGGAGAGCACTTATGTTCTTTTCCGCTTTTAAATTGGATGGCTGAACTCTTTTCGGATGAAGACGGTGACTTCCTATTGGAGGCTGTTGCAGCTTATTTTGCATACACAGTTATGTCATAGACCTTTTTCATGTTTGATATGCTGAGTACTAGCATTTCATTGACAATTTCTTGACTTATTTGTCAAGTTTTTATTATTTAGCTTGCCTATTGGCTTAAGACTTGATAAAGTACTTGGCTGTTTTATTTTTCTTTAGCATTAAATTTTCCTAGTTTTTAATGTTTTACCTTGCGGACCGTCCACATATAAAGTTGCAATCTGCTCTCATGAGATGGCACTTCTATTATCTTATTCAGTTCGTTTCCGGATCATGGGGAGGTGTCATCTAGGTCCTGGATATCTTTACACCGTGTTAAGTTAGCATGGACTCATTACCGGTTTAAACGCCATTTTTTCCTTTTTTGCAACTTCTGCACACGACACTTAGTTGTTGCTTTAGCTTTCAACCTAATAGTTCATCATGATTTACATGAGAATAATATGTTATTGCTCTACTATCTGCTTTACTTCTTAAACTATATCTGTACAGCGAGTGCTGAAGTTTCAAGAACAACACGATACAGAATTGTTATGAGGTCTGATCTCCACGACTTCATACTCATAACATAAGTGCAGCTTCTCCCAATTCTGGGCATGAGGCGGGTTTTATATTGCTTTGCCGAACACACATACACAACACTTGATGCGGTTCACATGAAGAGAGAGCTGGTGTATGCTGATGTGATTCCTTCAAATCTAAGACACTAAAGTATCGGCACGCCCTAAACCAACACAAAGAGACCTTCTTAGCAAATAATATATTATGTGTATTAGGGACGGTGAGATATAAGCAGCCGCGGGCCGTGGAGGGAGTTACGGTGGGGCAGGGAGGCGGGGAGGGGGAGGGGCAGGGTGGAGCCCTCTCCACCCTGCCCCTCCCCCTCCCCGCCTCCCTGCCCCACCGTAACTCCCTCCACGGCCCGCGGCTGCTTATAAGTGTTGCTAACTCTTATTCATTTACAGCATGTTAACATACTGTCACCATTCACTTTTTATGTACTACTGACTATGCTGGTAATTTTGCTACTGATAATATGTGTACTTGTATAATCTAAGATACTACGCCTGAGAAGACGGCATTAGTAAATAAACATTTCAAATACACATGTGTTCTTCTTAACTCCATGTTCTGGTTTCTAAGAAATATATAACGACCGACTGTTCATGAGTTCCACGTATCCTGAGGTACTATAAGTTCATATTCTGGATTGTCTAAACATTGAGAGTTTGTTATATCCAATGTGACACTGTACCTAGCTTGCTAAGGGGTTTTGATTACTAAGGTGAGTTTTGGGACACCCTAATTCGCCGAGGTTCCAATCCTCTGTCCACAGTTCTGTGTGAGAACAGAAACCCTGCGACAGGGGCACCCCTCAGCCTTGCTGAAGCTTCATCACACTTGCGATACAACTCCAGCAATGCGCCAACTTTACGGCACAAATACGTCACGCATCTGTGCTGTTTTTGCCCCATGATGCGCCGCATTGTAAATGCAGCACACCATAGGTGACGGAACAGCGGCACAGAATGACTAACACATCCCTGGTGATGCGCCAGTCATCATAAATCTATCCCTATGCTTCTTATCTTGTTAGAGATGAACCGCCATATGTATCATCAAAGTTTTTTGCATTTCCTAAATAGCGAACTTTAAGGAATAAATAGCGATTCTTTACCATTCCTAGTTTGCGATGACCTATTTGCTAATTACAAATTACCCATTCATTTCCATGCAGCAGGAGGCCCATAGGAATGAAGGTGCAATTTGTGATTAGCAATTACCTCATCGCAAATTACGAATTTTTCCGACGGTGCAGGGGTGTCTCAAGAACACCCTGCTGCACCCCTGAAAAAGAAATTTAGGGTCATATGGCGCACATAAATTTTGAAAACATTCCTTTACCTCAAAAACGATTTTCAACTCATAATTTGAAAACACTGCACATGGGGAAATGACTTAAAATGTCCTTAAGACACATAAAAGCATTTTTTGATTGCCTTTGCAGCATGTTTCAGTCACCTTTAACATGCCTATGTAACGGAAACATTCAAAATCTAAATTTGCCACGCATAGGTGGGAGCATATTTACAAGCAATTTGCTCCACAGACAAACTTCTTACATTGAAATGGGAAAAATAACATCAGAGACTCTCAATTACCTTATAAAGAAGCAGACACCATTATGTCCTTCTCATCAATATTAAAACCATTGCTTTTTCTCAAAAACGATTTACAAGTCATAATTTGAAAACACTCCACAGCTCCTATGCACATAAAAGCCCTGTCAGTACTAATACTTCACATTTTCTCCAATTACAATTTCTCAAAGAAACAAAATCTATTTGTGAAACACTTGAGACAAAGCAACATTTGAAAAACACAACTTTCTTCATAATTTTCTCCTTAAAGCACACTATTTTCTATCTAAATTAAAGAAATCTTTTCTCACCTTAGCAAATACTTTGAGTTTCAAAACAGTCTCAGAAACACACCAATTTGTCTTCAGCAGAGCAAAAGGTATGCACTCCAGAGTCTGCAGCTATCAAAAGCACAGAAATGCTGTAATTCCTCACACATATCTCTCATGTCACCCAATCAAAACTCTTCCCTCACTTTTTTCAAAGCAAAACCCTTCCCCCCTCTGCCCCCTCTCTGCTTTTTCTGCATAGCAACCACCTCTTGCAAGACCTCTCACACAACAATGTTGCAATTGAACTCTGAACTCTCAGTGCACCTGCATATCCAGAGCATTCTTTCATTTAATGATTTTTTCTTCGCCACTCAAAATACATCTTTCAACGAACTCATCCATGCACACTAACTTTCTGTTTTCAGCAATCAAAATCCACCAATCACTCTTACTGCTTCATTAACACAGAAACTCCTCAGTTTTTTCCATTTTACACTCTCATTTTTTCAACTGCCATTTCATTGCCACACTTCATCTGACTGCAGCAGAACCTTCTCTCACCATGTTTTCTGTCTGGATTGTTGGACATAGTTACATCTATTGGGCTCAAAGGTACGCTGAAAACAGGAATTTACCTAACCTCAATTTACAAGATGTGGAAATTAAGTGGTTTGGCCACAGAGGATTAAAATGTCACCAATTGATACCATTGGTGAAAACCTTTATGCATTTGCCAAAACCTGACCTGTTAATTGTGCACTGTGGAGGTAATGATTTGGGCACTTTGACTGGGGTAGGTCTGGAAATGCTTTTAAAGGACACCTTTGAGCAATTGATGGCACTTTTTCCTCAGACTGCCTTGGTATATTCAAATATATGCCAAAGACAGAAATGGAGTTGGTCGAACCAATTTTGTCCACAAATTGAGAAATCGAGGAAGCATGTAAACAAATCTGTTTCAGCTTACTTGAGAGACCATGGAATGGGCTCCCTGTACAACAATAACTTGCGTTACTACATGCAAGATATCTACAGAGGAGATGGAGTTCACTTCTCAGATGAGGGCAACAGAGTTTTCACTCTGAATTTAAGACTGTGCATTGGTACCTACTTATAAGTACCTAAATGTACCATAAACCCAAAAGCTCTTCTCAGAGCTACCCTACATCTGATCACTCACAATTATTATTTTACTCTAACTTTTTTCACTAATTTTCAAGAAAGTACGCTCCCCAGAACGCTTCCCGGTTCGCGAACCGGGCGCACTCCACGCAAAAAAACTAAAAAAAGGTATATTTTTTTTTTGCCCTGCGAGACCCTTTCAAAGCCTCCACATCAAACCTAGGGGGTCAGGGACGATCTACTATGCCCCCTTATGGTCATTTGCCCCTTCGCTTTGGCCTCCTCTTGTCTTTCGATCCTACCGAGAGACAAGATGGCGGCCGCTACGGACTGTTTGGAATGTTTACAGACGCCGAAAAACCAATCAGCTTCGCAAACCTCCGTAACGCGAAAAGTACGCGAAGCGGAGCGCTGTTACAGATATATATCTTTTTTTGAACGTTAATTTCTCAAAATCCACTGGAGCACATATATTGAGACCTAGCAAAGGCACATCGGGCTACCAGTCCCTACAATTTTGCCAAGTTTCGTGCAAATCCATTCAGCCGTTCGATTATTATTATTTTATTTTTTTTTGCCCCGCGGGGCCCTTTTAAAACCTCCACATCAAACCTAGGGGGTCAGCGACAATGTACTATGCCCCCTTATGGTCATTTGCCCCTTCGCTTTGGCCTCCTCTTGTCTCTCGATCCTACCGAGAGACAAGATGGCGGCCGCTACGGACTGTTTGGAATGTTGACAGACGCCGGAGAACCAATCAGCTTCGCTTCACAAAGCTCCGTTGCGCGAAAAGTACGCGTCCTGGAGCGCTGCCCGGTCCGCTGTTACAGATATATATCTTTTTTTAAACGTTAATTTCTCAAAATCCACTGGAGCACATATATTGAGACCTACAAAAGGCACATCGGGCTACCAGTCCCTACAATTTTGCCAAGTTTCGTGCAAATCCATTCAGCCGTTCGGGCTAAAAGTGAGGCCAACCGCCCTATGGAAATTAATATGGGAAAAACGTGTTTTGGGACCCCCCTTTTTTCTCGGCCCCCCCTTGACGAACCCCCCCAAAATTTTTAGGGGCTGCTCAGAAACAAAATGTGCCATTTTCCTGAAAATTTCAGCCAATTCCGTCCACAAACGCCAAAGTTATTAGACATAGAATTTGCAAAAATCCCATAGAGAAAAAATCCTAACTATATATACCTACTGGCGACCGCCAGTAGGTAATATATATATATGTATTAACAAATCAATTTGTATGGTTTTTGTTTTACTTACATGAATTATTTATTAATTTTAAGGTTATTTAAGTATTTTAAGTATGTTTAAGTTAATTATATTTATTATATCATTAATTTTCAATTAATTTAAAGCATTTTAATTTTTTTTATATTTTGACTATATTTTTACATCGATATTTTTGATTCAATATTTTTGTACTTACCAGTTTGGAGATAGGCGGTCGATATTTTGGCATTCTATATTTTTACCTCGATATTTTGGTAGGTCGATATTTTGGCATTCTATATTATGTCAGTGATCCCCCTCAACCAACACAGTCAACTCATATATAGTTATATAAGAGCAGAAGGCTCACAATGGTGAAAGGTCGTTGCAGCCATAGCAAAATTTTGCACAAATAAGCATGAAATGCACCACATGTATATATAGAGGTGCTAGAATACGACTATATTAAACAAATGACCAATCATCAAATACAAACCATGGTTATGCTTGCTCCCCAGCAAAACACTCCAAACATTACCAATGATAATATTAAATGTGACACAGATACAGGTTATACTTAAGGGCGGATAGAGAACTCGCTCCACCAACAGCGTGTGCAGAGTTTTGCCTACTCTGCGCTCCGCAGAGAATAGCGGAGTCAGCCAGCACCCCCTGACAGAAAAAGGCTCCCCGCCTCCAGCCTCTAATAAAAAATATTATTATAACATTTAAAAAGAAAAAAGGCATTTACCTGTACTGTGGCGTCTCCAGGCCTCCTCCTTGCCATGATCTCTCCCGCAAACCCCTATGTTCGACGAACGTCTTGTGAGAACTGGGCATGCTGAAGAAGAGAGCAATGGAGCTGTAGGGTCGGTCAACCATCATATGCAGATGAAGGACATCATTGTCATGCCATGGGCCGCAAATTAAAACCACAAGGAGGCCGCGGCAGGCCCAGATGTTCAAAATGGCCACCAGCAATGCCAATCACCTCAGTAGTCCAATGCCACAGGCCCACAACAGTCACCCAAGCTCCTCACCCCAGAGGCAGGAGGGCTGGAGCACACACAGCGGGCCCACACTCACTGGTGGGTGTGGTCAATGTGTCAAACCAAGTGAACATGCTTGCATCAACACCAGCCACCAAGTACAGGAGAAATTTCTCCTGCTGAAGGGCAGCAGGTGCCGGAACAGTGGCAGGATCCAGAGATACCAAAGACATGCTGTCACCCTCCCACTGCATATGCAGCAGAAAAGCACCTCCTTCAGAATTTCAGCAAAACAAAAGGAGAGTTCTGTCAGTGTGCCACCATCTTGTATTTTTGCTAAGCCATGCCTCCACATTTTAAAGAAAAATTACACTTGAATGTGCTTTCAAACGTTGACTCTTATTTAGGATATTTAAAATTAAACTATATTTTTGGACTCTAGGACAATTAATAATCTTTAATGTTTATTGTCAATTTCTAGCCATGCAAATAGACTTTGCCCCTAATTGTCCTGTGCTTTTTTTAGCTATTCACAGCACTCCAAATTCACAAGGCATACCTGACCTCAGTCACTGTTTTCTTACATTAATGAATTCCCCAGCACTGTCCCAAAAGTTAAAATGTGCAAAATAAATAATTAAAACTTTAAACACATACTTTCTCAATTATCTTGAAAAAGGTGCTGTGCATTTTTTTGTATGGATTTGTATGACATTATTGGTAGAAGGTAGTCTATATCTAATCTGTAGTATAATACATTCATACATAAACCTTTTCAAAGTAGTTTTCATAACTAAACATGCATGAAAAATCACACAAATATTTTTAATTAAATTTGGATTTATTTATAAATGTAATCATCTGTAAAATGTGCACATCTTAAGATGTGTTGATAGCTTTAAAAAATGAAGTGCAAAATGTATGGATGAGTTAGTTAGTTGTTGCATATTAGGATTATGTTTTAAAATGTTGTCCATGTCCTTGTCTACAAACAACTGGGGTGTTTGAAGATTAAGTTTGAGATTGTGGAGGTAGAAGTGGTGTTGATGGGTTATAGGTGGTGCAGGCTGAAGGTTGTCAGCATTTATGAACGGTGTGGTTCTGACAAGTTTCTCTGATTCCTCCGTTGAGTTTTGAACAATCCTAGGTCATGCAGAATGATTTTTGAATTTGTTTGCTAGGACCTTTATCATCTGCATGGTGAAGGCAAGTTGCCTTCACTCATCTCTCTCTATAATTGTGCCTGTTTCCCATAGAACTTTGACATGTCTTGGAAACATTTATCAATGTTCTCCAAAGCGCAGGTCATCCACTCAATCAACCATGGGTGTTTGTTCTGGTGGGTTTCAATATCCCACAAACTCCCTCCAGGTGTCTAATTCCCCCTACACTTTTGACTGTCTTTGAAAGGATTCCCAGAGGACCGGATTTAGCCATGCCAATCTGACATGGCTTTCATGCTGCTCATTATGGTGTGGGGTGTCACTTGGAAGGTTCTAGAATAACATTGTTAAATGGGGAAGAGAATCTCTTAACCGGGGTTTTATCCCCCATCAGAAGACCAGAAAAGCATCTGATGCATGAATAATGGAGGGAGTCCACTGAGGTATCTTTTGGTTGATGAGTGTGGTGAAGAGGAGTTTTGAATACCAGACAGCAGCATCTGTGGCTGCTTAGCTGGTGGCTAAGGGCTTGCAATCCTCAGGAGAGTCATTTGAGGATGACTGCTGGCCATACATGAAGTAACATTTGATGATAGACCCTGGACTGGACCGACAATGCTGTTGTCCTCTTTTTCAGCAGTGGCAACCAATAAAATTGCAGATTGAGGGAGGGACGGATTTTCTCCTGGGTCTGCCCTTTATTGTCCTCTAGTGGATATTACAGCATTCTTATCTGGTTCTCTGTCTCCTAGACCTGCAAAAGAAAAATTACATTAATTGTCAGTCAGACAATCAAGATTGTTTCACTTCAGATCTCCGCATTAAGTAATTCTTTAACATAGTTACAGGACAGAGTACTCAAGTGCATGAAATTTAGACTTGATTGATACAAGGCCTTACAAGTGATGTATCGTGACACCTTACCTATCACTGCCTCTAGTGTTCACTTTGTGGATGGACCCCTTGGCGGCAGCTGCTGAACCACTGTTTTTGATGGCAGTGGTGGTAGCGTCAGCTTTGACCCAGCATCTAAAGTTCAAAGCAATAGTAACGTTGATTTCTATAAAGATGAAACAGAAGAGAACAGAGTATGTTGACACACATTAAGTCAGTGGAGATAGATGTACAGGAGACATATTTTGCATTCACAAACATTAAAGGGCCAAAGAATATACCTTGTTTAAAAATGATAAATGATGGCCAGAAAATATAAATGATGACATACAGCAGTGGATGTATGATGACCACAAACTTACGTGACCCATTGATGATTGACTTGTTGATGTCAGGATATCTCAATGTCTTTGAGGTATTGATTGCAGTGTGGATGCCAGGGTCTGTTATATCACCCTAGATGACACAAATCATATACAGATTAGTGACACATCTAAGCACAAACAACCACTGCAAGTTTCCTTGAGGTTCCAGGATGCTAATTGAAATGGAAGGAACACCTTCCTGCACAAAACAATAATTAAAGGCATTTTTCTTTTTCTATGCATGCTGCAGAATTCAGCACCCACTGAAAGAGGAAGAAACAAGGAGAATTCAAGTATTTCTCTTGTTGCACCTCCGTACGCCTCCCCTGGGGAGATGTAGGATTCTGACGTATTCCCAGGTTTTTTAAATGTTGTAAATCTGGGAATACGTTAAGTTCCATGGTTATAGCATGATAACACCCACAGCTACACCCATGGAATTCCCCTTTAATGCAGAGTTATGGACAAAAGGGAAACATATTTACAAGGCCATGAAAAGTCACACTGTAAATATGAGAAATTCCATAACCCGGCCGTAGCGTCAATAAAAGTGACGCACTGACGACTCAATGGCTTGTAAATAGCTCTCAAGTTAATACCAAAGTGTGGTATTCATTTGGGAGGTGGGTACCCTTATCAACTTATTAAATCAGCTGTGGTCAGGTCAATATACAGCTGCAAGAGGTAGATTTGACGCAAGCAGTAGGAAATCCTGAGAGACAAGTGTGTGTGTAAATTCCAAGTAGTACCAACACTTTTAATGTAAAGAACACAACACAATGGCATTCACAAACTTGTTGAGAAAAAAAAAATAGAAACAAAATGAATGAACAAAAATTCACCAAGGTCATCAAAACTGGACAAGGTAAACTAACAACATGGTTTTGTTATGTTTAAAACAAAAAAGCACTACAAAAAAGAAACTTGTCAAATTCCAGCTGAAGCAAACTGTAATGGTGACAAAAGGTCTAAGTGGTACAAACCTGCATTTATTTGTCTCCGATCTTGCTTTCCTGGAGTGGTTGATTTGCAGCCACACCTCAGTCCAAGGTTTCACCTTCAATTCAATTCAATTCAAAAATTCTTTATTTCGGCTATTTGAGGCCATAAAAGAGCAGTAATAAATGCATAATACAGACGAAATAATTAAAAAATTCATTGCATAGACACCATAGAATTCATTACATGCATAGAAAACATATTTACAGTATAAAAAGGATCAAGATGTTTTATGCTTAACATTCAATATCTACTAGTTGACGCCTCTTTGTCCACATGGCTAATAAATACTTGGAAAGTGCAAATACGATAAGACTTGAAGTGTCTGTCTTTAAAATTCTAAAAGCATGTGAACAAATTCTAACACCTAAGTTTCTGCAAAGTGGTACAAGCCAATACTTCCTAGACTTAGTATAAGAGGACATGGAGTTCGTCCTCTACATCACTACTGCAACCCGGACAAGACTTGTTGGTAGCGTTGGACCATTTGCTTGTGAAAGCTTTGATTGGTAAGGTGCCATATCGCCATTGAATAAAAAGTTTCCTCGCTAAAATTGGGAAAACGACATCCATAAAATCCTCGAACAAATAAGAATTTTTGAAAGCTAAAAAAGAATCGGTCAGAGAGCCAGCATTATGGGTGCAGAGATAAAAGTTCAGTTTCTTTTCCTTGTAGATCCTGGTAAGGGACTTACGTGATACCTCAAGACAGCCCCTTTCTGGATTATCCCACATTTCAGGCAGGCCTAAGCTTAAAAATTCCCGCTTTATAAACGCCAACCAGGGAATTTTGGCTGCACCATTGAGAGTTAGGATCTGCTTCAGCTCTTTCCTGTAATAGAGCAGATCTGTTGTTACCCATATCCGGTGCCAAAACCTTAGCGGTTTCAGAGCTAACTCATCTTCAAAAGAAGTCAGTCCCAGGTCTAGCCTAAGGGGAAGGAGCGGGGTACTTTGGGAGAGAGTCAGCAAACGTCTAATAAATTTTGATTCAATCTTGGCAATCTCTGCCCCGTGAGAGTGTCCCCACAGCTCTCCGCCATAGAGAGCTGCAGCCTTTGCTTGGGTCTTGTAGATCTCTAGGGCAGGGCTCACTGGCTTAAGAGTTGATGTGTTTGAAATTTTGGAGATGCCACCCACCAACTGTGATAGTTTAAGTTGGGATTTTACTTGTTGAGGTCCCCAGGAAAGATTTTCATGGAGGGTGACCCCAAGATATTGAAATGTAGTGACCCTTTCCAACCTCACACTGCCCAGAGTCGGATTCAAACGTGTAGATGCCGAAGGATTAAATATCATGAATTTTGTTTTATCAACATTTATCTCAAGACCGCAGCTCCGACAGAAGTCCCCAAAACCATTCAAAATTCGTTGAATCCCCATTGGGGATTTGGAAAGCAGGAGGGTATCATCGGCGAACATAATCGCTGGAACCCTCCTGCCAGCCAACCTTGGTGCATCGTTGTTGGGGACATTATCCAGATGGGAGATTACACCATTTACATAGAGGCAAAACAGAGTGGTGGCCAAAACACAACCCTGCCTCACCCCTCTGTCGCCCGGAAACCTTGATGACAATGCCCCATTCCTCCCGCATCTAACCTGGGCAAAGTTACCCTCATGCAATCTCATCAGTACATCCAGAATTCTGGGTGAAACGCCCAGATCCTGGAGGACCCCCACAATTTTCCCCGTGGCACTAGATCGAAAGCGGACCGGAGGTCCACAAACACCATGTAGAGGCTGCCACCCTCAATCTTTGCCGTTTTCCAATACAGGAGAATCAGGCAAAAGATCTGGTCCATGGTGGATGTGTTCCTCCGGAACCCTGCCTGAAGCGGACTTAATACTTCATGGTCCTCCATCCATGCCAGTAGATGGTCGAGGACAAGCCGCGCAAACATTTTTGGAGGGACGTCAATAAGACTAATAGTCCTGTAGTTGGCTGGGAGCCGAGGTGAACCCTTCCTATAAATTGCCACTATCTCTGCTCCCAGCCAGGTGGAAGGATCCTCCATACCCCTCAAGATTGCATTAAAAACGATAAGGAGGTCGGGGGCCCAGATCCCTGGTTGGTGCCTAAATAGGTCCCCAGGGAGCTTATCAAGTCGGGGCCTTACCCACTGCAAGTTTTCCTATTGCGTGGGACACCTCCCCCAATGTGAACTCTAAAACCTCATGCTCAATATTTAAAAGTAGAGGTGCCGCTGTATTATCCTCCGCAGGTTCAATTGAGTATAAGGCTTTAAAATTTGATTCCCAGACTGAAGCATCAATGTTAGGCTCTATTGCTGATTTTGGTTCCCCCGAGCCTATATTTACTAGTGACCAGAATCTGTGGGCGTCCCTAGTTTCCAGAGCAGTGGTTATGTTAGACCAACTATCCAAATCCCACTTGCTCCTTGCTGAGCCATTACTATTTTATAATGCAGTGTGAGTTCACGAATTCTAGTTTTATTTGTTCCAGACTTGACTGCCTCAATCAGCTCAGACTTAAGCTTTCTGCAGGCTGGGTTGTACCAGGATGAAACTAGTGTTCTCTTTTTCCTGGTTTCACCTTCAGACTTAGGGCCTGATTAAGAGTTTGGCGAATGGGTTACTCCATCAAAAGCAGGTATTCTGTGTCTTGTATTACAAGTGGCATTGGATATAATTAGGCTGTGGGGTTTTAGGTTTAAACCTATAATAACTGATAAAACCCCACTTAATGAAAAATAGCCCTCACCGGTGAAAACATATAAACACTGAAAAAACACCTGGACAACCACAAACTAAATGCCATTCAAAGAAAGGAAAAAGAGAGTGAAAGAGTCATTTTTTTTCTTCCTGAAGGGGTCAATACAATGTTACTTTGTTATACAAGCTAGCAGAAAGAAAGACTGGCTAACATTATTTTGCTTGAGTTTTGTTCTTTAGGGATGCCACTAAAATATTGTTTCTTCTTCCTTTTACTTTTTCAGTTTTGTGGCCTTTGGTCTAAAAATGCAGGGTTTAGTGTCATGTTTCAGGTATAGTTTAATTATTTTATTAACTATAGAGAATCAGGAAATATCAAACTCATATTTAATATTTTGCATTTGATTCTTAAACTGATAGGTAAAATGGCTGGTTTTATAAACATCTTTCCTAATATGTGTCATCACATTTACCCACAGAATGGGTAAAAGCCCTTAATACATCAGACCATAGTTTCTAGTGGGTCAGTATTGATAGTAGGTGAATTGCCAACACCTCAGGCTTTAAACATTCAATGCAAGGTATAGTGACAAGTATATATATCACCAAGCATCTGGGATAGTGGTACAACATGACACCAGACTTTTGGAAAACATGGAACGCAGTGTCACTTGTAATGCTCTGCAAAAAAGGTTCTTTCCAAGTTCAACAAAGATTGGAGTGATATTGTTTGTATTTGCAGTGCTTTAGCTACGTATATAAAAAAGTTGTGTGATGACCTGTCAAAATTGATACCCGAGCTGAAGTGATTCCCTTTAGTAGATCCTTGCCACTTGTAGGATGGTATGCTGAAATCATCTTTACAATCTTAAGAGTTAATGAGGGATGCTATTGACTTTTTAGTCCATTCTGGTGCCCTGTTTTCTTATGCACAGGAAATAAAACGCAAATATTTATAATATCGTGCTTTATGTGGCATCAAAGAAAGAGTCATCCCAACTGTGTCCCTTAGCTGATGGTTCTAAGCCCAATGGGCTATGAAGGCTGAGAGGACCTTTTCACAGAAGTTTACATGGAAAGGAAAGAGCGAGCACACATGACCCAAAGACTCACTGAAGAAGTATTGTATGGTGTACTACAATAAGATTAATTTGCAAAAAACTATTTAGACCTCATATACACTATAAGTAGACTGTCTATATACCATGTTCTTTCAGTGCAGAAAGCAATCAATAATAAAAGTAAAACATTTCATAAACACCGGAAAAACACTTTTTCTGTTGTTTTTAGTGGCGCAAAAATGTGTAACCACTGATAACACCTGTTTTTTAAGATATTGAAAACACTGAAAAAACCCCACCAGAATTTACCAAAAATAGAAACTGAAAACAGGAAAGCCTAGATATAATGCTCTTGTAATATGGTGTCCCAGGCTCTCCACACCACTGGAGTCAAGCTATCCAGGCTGAATGAAGGCTGATAGCCAGAAACCGGTCCTTGGATGCTTGATTCCGGTCTGGGAAAGACATGGCATGGTAGTTCGGACTGGACTGTTCCCATGAGGCACAGGGTCACAGCTGATTTGCATATAGCCAGTGTCTAACCCAGGGTGGTGTGGAGTGCAAAAAAACGATGGATTTAGGCCCAGATCCTTGTACTGGGGTGAATGTATGACATTGTTCTACATTCTGTCCATCAACTGTGTTTTTTGCAATTTTCACCCCGAGTGGGCTGGGTATGCTCAGACGTGAGTCCCAGGCTCTCCACACCACTGGAGTCAAGCTATCCAGGCTGAATGAAGGCTGATAGCCAGAAACCGGTCCTTGGATGCTTGATTCCAGTCTGGGAAAGACATGGCTTGGTAGTTCGGACTGGGCTGTTCCCATGAGGCACAGGGTCACAGCTGATTTGCATATAGCCAGTGTCTAACCCAGGGTGGTGTGGAGTGCAAAAAAACGATGGATTTAGGCCCAGATCCTTGTACTGGGGTGAATGTATGACATTGTTCTACATTCTGTCCATCAACTGTGTTTTTTGCAATTTTCACCCCGAGTGGGCTGGGTATGCTCAGACGTGAGTCCCAGGCTCTCCACACCACTGGAGTCAAGCTATCCAGGCTGAATGAAGGCTGATAGCCAGAAACCGGTCCTTGGATGCTTGATTCCGGTCTGGGAAAGACATGGCTTGGTAGTTCGGACTGGACTGTTCCCATGAGGCACAGGGTCAGAGCTGATTTGCATATAGCCAGTGTCTAACCCAGGGTGGTGTGGAGTGCAAAACAACGATGGATTTAGGCCCAGATCCTTGTACTGGGGTGAATGTATGAAATTGTTCTACATTCTGTTCATCAACTGTGTTTTTTGCTTGTAAAATGGTGGGCAGGATATCCACCAGGTTTTGACAGAGTAACCTGTCCACTGTGCTGGGCACTAGGAGGCTGGATACCTTTAATGCAATGTTCCAGTGTACCAGTTTTTAATGAAGCAAAAAGTTCCAAATGGAGCTAGTCTTCTTTTCTTTCCCGGCTAGCATGTAACTTTATTGGGAAAGCCTCAGCTCTTACTCCTGAAGAGGAGGAATAAATTAATAAGTCACATGTTTCACCTACTACTTGAATAGTCGAAAGTTCGCTCAGGTCAGTTTTGCAGCTCCTATCTCCACATGGGAGGCTCCTAGACATCCATGGATAGCTAGGCCTTCTTGGACTCAGGAGTCCTTCTGCTATTTGTATTACTGAAGTAGACAAACAGGAAGTCAGCCAACTGACCCTTGAAGAGCACTTCCAGTCTCTACATGCCAGCAGAATTTAAAAGTCATTGAGCCCTTCACTGAGTTCTTTTATTCCCGCAGGAACTAGAAGTCTTCTTCCAATCCGTTGGTTTTTTTTAGGTGGACATTTCTCAAGTCCTCTTAATGTTCTGAGGAGGTAGTTAGTTGCCAGATGTATCCTGTACAGTGTTCAGAGTAAATCTGCTACCCAACCCTAACTATTATCTCAGAATTCCCCACTCCTTTTCGTAGCACATATTCTTACTATAAAATGTCACAGGAGACTCTGTTTCAATATGGCATTGCTATTCTACCACCAGGGACGACTGTCTCCAACTCCTCAGCCACTCCACTACACAGATGTACTCTGCTCCCATCTGGCATTGTCCAAAATGGATCTGTTCCCCACTGTGACTGCAAGTTGGTTCACTGGTATAGTACAGGGAATGAATAGGCGAAGCCCTCCCAGACATCTCCATGTCGAAAAAGGGAGTGTTAAAACTGGCCTTTGTTCTCATGCCTTTCCACTCTTACTTAGCTAACCCCTACTGAGTGGATAGAAGTTAACACCCATCTACCCTTCCTGGACTCTGAGGTAGCTTTGACATACCTTGTTATGAATATGCATTCCAGAGAGGAGCTGAGTGACAAAAGTAGTTTTAGGCTACTTTTGGCTGAGGCACTACACAATTAATTTTTATAATGTCACCTTTCCAAATAAGATTTACAAACTCTGCTTTCACCATTAAATCTTATTTTGAAAATTAAGTAAGCAATAACTAGCATTTTGCTAGATGAAGACGTGAAATAAAGATTGTAATCCCATCTCAAACTCTTCAGGGTAATGTCTAGCAGAGCCTAAACTGTGAAATCGCTGTTCGGTTTAATTTTGTGGGAGCCTCTCCTTTATAATGGATGGACTATTTTCACATATTAGTGCACTGATCTTTGGGCATACAGGGGCGACTAATGAATATATAAAAAAAATGTTTCCCTACATGACAAAGCCAATTTTCCATGCATGTGTCACAGCAATGCATTTGAACTGTAACCTAAACAGAGCACAGTTGTGCTCATGACAGGCATAATTTTGTCATATGTGTAAGTGGTGTAAACACATACTGCAGTCCACACAAAACCTTTAACACCCACATTTTCCTGCACCATCTACAGTGGTCTAACAGGGCATTTCAATAGGCCAATTGTGTCAACACTCTTTTATCAAAACCCTTTTGAATGGCCAGAGCATGTTTCGTTGTGGCATTGATTAGCAGAGCCACAGTACAGAGAGTATTAACATCAGTAAATAGAAGGTCAAGAAAAAGGCAAAACATCTGTGATAACCATGCAGAAAAACTAAATTTCCTACATATATTTATGCAGTTTAGTGATTGAAATGAAGAACAAGTGAACAGATAATTTCCTGTGAGCGGATACAAATGTGTAACTATTTTCTCCTCAGTGCATAGATTTTGAAGTCCCAACCATTTTTACGTCGAAAGTGGTAAATTCTTTTGTATCCGAAATGTCTTAGTTTTGGGGGCTTAGCAGTTGGCACACGATATGATGATATGTCCAATGTGAAACAGATTTTAGATTGAAGTGTAAGCAGCTGTGGAATGGCCCTTTTTATATGCTGTCAGTGACAGGCATGTTTCTTCTAATACACTGTGACAGGAGGGCCATCATAAAAACTCCCAGGTGCATATTTCCATTTTGAAGACGTCCTATTTATCTCTAGCCACAAAGGCTCTGTTATGGGAAAGACATTCAATCAAGTGAGACATCTTATGTCTGAACAAACTGCTATCAGACAGAAAATGTCCTGTTAACAGATGCTGTAAGGAAGTTACTGCACTTGCCTTGAAACAGATGTCAATCTAACTTGTCTATGATATCCTGGTGTGCCCCTGTGGCTCTTTTCATATAATTAGATACGCTAGCTATTCTACTGTCCTCAGAGATTTACCCTCAATTAAGCATGCAAGCGAAAGTGACTGATAATAAATTCTACCAGTAGCAAAATCCACTTCGGTTTTGAGGTGCCGCTTTCCTAAACCGGTAAAGCAGTTACTACCTTATCCTTTTTGAAAATGATCTCTCTTGTTATGTGTTAATACCTGGTTTGGAGCCTATTTAAATACACATCAATACAAAGAGAGTTATGTTAACCTGTCGAAGAGCCATTTTTATCCTAAAGAAATCATAATACCTCTATGAAATGTGATTGTCCTTAATGGAAGTTAAATCATACATCAATAGAATCCAGGTTTTTATGTTAAAGCAAATATAGTGTGGAATCACTTTAGATACACATGTTCAGAGTGCTTAAATTGGCAGAGTTTATGTACCTGTAATTGCTATGTTATAGCTCCTTGAAAATGCAAAAATAAAAATAGGAAAGAGACATGTTGAGGAGGACAGCAGCCTTTCCTTCTAACAACCCTTTTGTACTAAACACATAATTGTGCAAGCAGTGTTCAGTTTGTACCTAAGGCACTATAAATATATGTGCATGCACAAATGTAAGCAAATTCATAGAAAGGTAAACTGATTATCAAACGGGTTTTATTAAGTGTGCTCATATTGCATATGTATATGTAACATATACTGATCAAAACACCGTCATCTTCTGTTTTTGTTCATGTTGGACAGGATCGCGAAGTTGTTTCTTTGACTATTTGTTTGTTTCTTTGACTATTTGTACTACTGCTGTTTCACATGTGAATTACTTCTGGATATCCAGGACTAATTAACAAAGACGTTTATGTCTGTTCACGATTCACTACAGGCTTAGATGAGGCTCTGCGATTGGCATGCTTACTGATAGAAACACATGTTTTGTGATTCACAAAACCATTCTCCACGAGTAAGCACGTGCTACTCCTGAATAATCACGAGAAAGACTAACCTATACCTGGAGTAAAACACGAGGCACAGACAATTCACCGGGAAGTGTGCCTTAATGTGGACGAGACCCATTATAGCATCATGTTCTCTGCTAGGCTCATAACCTTCCCTTTAATCGTTCTACCATGGGAGACCCTCCCCCTTTTTTGTCTTCTATTCTCTTCTTTCTATCTTAAAGACGTCCTTGTCTGATACCATAAAAAATAATTACGTCAACTCCCTTAGAAGCAAACAAAATATATTATGGGTCAGACAGTCGGTCATTTTAGGCCTTATCGTTCATCAGAAGAATAAGTACATTCTGCTAAAAGCCTTTGATCATGTATTATAAAGTTATAACGACAGGTATTATTATTTGTACTTATCTTTAATTTTTAACTAATGCATCTGGACCTTTATATACCGATTTAGTGGTCCCAACCCATGAATTACAGCATCGTGTTTTCTTGTGCACTAACCCTATTATCGATTGAGGAAACATTTTCCTAATTGCAAATTGGTTTAGAAACTAATACCGAATCACAATTTTGAAGAGGCATGTTAAGGGAGTTCCTTCCAAATTGCGAGTTGGTGAAGCATGTATCAATGGTTGTGACCATAATTCTGGTCGCAAACCACTAATCTGTCACCAAAACGTAGATTGCGTAATAACTGCTTCTTCCCCTTTGTAAATCAATATCTAGTCGAGCGAACGACTACTTGCTTTTTTTTAAAATCCGCTCAGGTTTCTTAATACAACCCAGCGATTTTTAACAAGAAAAAAAAGGTTTCCAATTGGAAACCAATCAGAAGGATGGTGGTCTACTCTATTTTGCAGGCCACAATCCCTGTGACTGTACCCAATTATTATTGATTAGTAGCTCAATATGTAACCCCACTGCTATTCGGTATTTTTGAACAGACCTATTTGCACACAGGTCATTTTTTTTTTCGAGTTAAAAACCTTTTTTAATGGCATCATTTAAAAAAAAATCTTTTTATTGAACAAACCAGCTCAGGTCATTTTTAAAATCAGATTCCATTTGCAAAAAGCCAGGGAAACAATATCCAAACTTTTTTTGACAATGTAATCCTTGTGCATCAGAACCTGATTGTGCTACATTATGACATCTCAGCTAGGCGTTTGAGAGTGCTTTAAAACTAACAATGTTAAGAAGGATAGAAAGGGAACTGCAGTTATAGATAGGAAAAAGGTATTAAAATGAATAATTTAGCCTAAAGAGAGCTATGTACTGAAAGGTTGCTGTTCGTTAGTGTAAGAAAGTGGCTTTATATATACTCGACCAAATTAAGGTACAGTGTGTATAGTGTCCTCGATCTCCAGAGGTATAACAGAGGTTAAAGTCAGATATGACCTTACTCTCTAAAGTGGTAGCTTGGTCGAGCAGTTAGGCAGTATCAGAGCACCGTGTAAAGCATTTGTTGTACACACTCAGTAAGCAAAAGGTCTCACACACTCAAGAACTGAACTCTAGGCCAATTGTTTTTATATCAAAAGATATAGTTTTATTTTAGAACCAACAGGTATCAAAATATACTTTTCTCAATATGAGTGACTTTAGGTAATTACTTTGCAGAAAGGCAATAGACTTTGTAAGTACAATAGCTACAGTGGTTGCAATAGGCAACACAATTCTAAACACAATTTAACATTGAGCTCAATGTGTTTTTCTACATGAATGCACCTGATTACTTTAAGGATTCTTTTTCTAACCACAGGACTGGATCCTGGATTCAGTCCCGGGACCTAAGCTGTAAACAGTTAAGTAAAAGCATTTTGGTTACAGTTATGATTTTTAAAGAATATAAATGTATTTTCAAAGTTGACAGAAACTTTTCAGTGAAAAACTAGCAATGTTATCCTATGGAAGGAAATTCAAGTCACAGGTAAAATAGGTTCTTGTTACTTTTGTAATCCAATACTGGACTCCTAGGTTCAGCACTGAGACCTCTACCTAAGACAGTTAAGTAATTACGTTTTAGTATTTAGTATGATTTTAAGGAATATTTCTAGTTTGCAAAAATCGACACTTAGAAGAAATTTCAGAGAAAAACAGTCAATGGTTTCCTATGGAAGAAAATTCAAGTTACTGGCAAGTACAGTTAGGATTACTTTTGCCGTTCAGTACTGGGCTGAAAGGTACAGCACTGGCTTGTCTCCTGATCACAGGTGAGTAGTTCGGAATTCGTTATCTGGCTGATTGTAGATGAATATTTAAAAATTTCAAAAATCCACACTATTTCAGTAATTCAAGTAATTTCAGTGAAAACCAGTCAATGTTAGCCTATGGAAGGAAAGTGCATTATCGGCTTTCAGGTCAGTACTCGAATGGTGAAGTTAAGGTTCTGGGCATAGACTCAGGGGTCTCCCAGGGTCGGAAAGGTACAGTTGTAACACCCTCAGCGGCACTGGGGCAGCCGGGTGCAGAGAGAGTCGGCCCAATCCAATCCAAAGGAGGGTAGAGGGCCTTTGGTTGGTTGCTGCAAGCAGGCAGGCCACGCGGCTGTGGGTGCTGAGCTCTGGGTCGCTTACTCAGGGTAAGAGGGGAAGTAGAGTAGGGTAGTAGTTGCACTTCTAGCGGCACTCGGGCGGCAGGGTGCAGGGTGCTTTTGAGCCGTCGGGCGCTCAATGTTATCCAAAGGGAAAGTTACAAAGTGAACAAAGGCTGCAGGCTCGGGGACGGAGTTCTTCAGGTGCTACCACCACTTCGAGAGATAAGTTGGGATGTTGGAGAAAAGGTAGGTACCCCAAAGGAGGGCACAGGGGACCATGGGGTACCGGGTGCAGGGGTGTCTTTTGGTGTTGGGAAATCTTACCCTCAGCTGGTCCCGGTCCCTGGTTCTGAGGTTGCACGCATCGTCTGGGTCGTCGAGGAGGGTCTTTGGGCACTGGACTTCAGATCCCAGTCGCTGGGGGATGTCCTTGTGGTCTTTGATCACTCAGGCACAGGCTGGGATGGGCGGGTGCAGAGTGGGCTGGATTCGCGGTTCGTGGCTGGCACCAGGAGTATAGCTGTTGGAGCAGAACCACTGCTCATGGGAGACCCATTCTTGTGGAAGGTTCAAGGCAGGCAGGTTCTCCAGGGTTGTCAAGGTAGCTGTCCGCTGGAGACTCCGGAGTTTCCCAGGAGCAGGTTCAAGGATCAACTGGCCGATCAGTGGGCTTCGTCCTTTTGTTAGCAGCTGCACGGCAGGTCTTCTTGTTTCTTGGTCTTCTTGTTGTTGGGATCGGGATCTGGGGAAGAAGGTTAAGGGTGCCCCTAAATACTAAATTTAGGGGTGTTACAGGTAGGGCAAGGGCAGGGACCAATGGGTCCCTGTCCTGGGGTGGGTACACCCCCTAGCCTGCTCCTCTCCTATGGGAGGGGGGCAGGAGCCTAGATGTGATTGGGCAGGGCTCCCCATCTTCAAGATGGCTGGAGTCCGGGGTCGTGCTTCACCTCAACCTCCCACCTGAGGGGTGCAGTTGGCACAGGTTAGCACACCCCCTTCCTGACGTAGGGTTTCCTGTCAGTATTCCTGCCAGAGTGAGGGTCTGAACTGGTGGGGGCCAGTTGCTCAGTACAGCAAATGGTCTGAAGAAGCTCACAAGGGAGGAATGCCTTTGAAGCTCCCCCTGCCCATCCTGGGGGAGGAGACTTGGCACCTCGTCCCAGGATGTGCATAGTTGCAGGCCCAGGAGAGAGAGGGCTCTCCACCCAGGGGTCCAGCAGCATGTCTGCTGTGTGGCAGCCTAGGCATGCCCTCAGACAACACATGGATTGTAGTTTAGGTTTCAGGGGGCATCTCTAAGATGCCCTCTGTAGTGCATTTTACATTAAATCCCACACTGGCATCAGAGTGGGTTTAATGTGCTGAGAAGTTTGATGTCAAACTTGTCAGTCTTCAGTGTAGCCATTATGGTGCTGTGGAGTTCTCAATTACAATCTCCCAGCACCATATACTCTTAATGGCATCACTGCACTTACAGTGCCCATGAATGATCCAGGGTACTGTTGGGGCACAGGGCTCATGCACTTGTGCCCACACCACTGGCATAGGGCACCCAGCTAGAGGGGTGACTGAGGTATGCCAGGGCAGTGAGTTTTGTGGGCATGGCACACAGGGATGTGTGCCATGTCGACTCTTTGCTTAGTTCTGTCCTTAGACACTCAGCCTGCAAAGGCAGTGTGTGGGTGTCAGAGTACAGGGCCGCTAAGGGTGGCACAATAAGTGTTGCAGCCCTTAGGGGTCTTCTCTGGTCACCATGCCCAGGGTACCTAGGGTACCATTTGCTAGGGGCTGACAGGTGTCCAGAGATGCCAATTGTGTTTTAGTTTCAACACCATTTTTAGGGAAGGAACACAGGCCCTGGGCACCTGGTTGGCAGGAGCCCAGGGCAAACTCAGTCAAAGCACATCAGCAGTTCATCAAAAAGTGGGGCCATACAAATGCAAGAAAGATGGCACTTTCCCACAGTTAGCACAAGTACCTTGTCAAGAAGTTTGTTGGGATGGACCAGTCCTTTGCATGGTAAGAGACATGTACCTCAGCCCTGAGTACCCAATTGTATGCTTATTTGGATCTGTAATGCTGATTTTTGTTGTCATAGGCAAACACGGATCATGGATGTGCACCATGGAATAGGCTTGTCTCATGGATTGTGGTATTGTTGGATAGGTAGTGGTGCCCAAAGCGCTACCCTCATAATGGAGGAATGCTACTGCCTTCACAAGGAGCTAAGCAGCACTGTCACACGGTTCCTACAAATTTAGTAGACCAGTGAATTGGATCAACCAAATATCATAATACAGGGACTGAATCTTCTTGTATCATCAGTAAATGTTAGTCCTGCTAGGTCATAGCACAGCATCTAAACTCCTATACCTCCAGAGTTATTAGTGCTGTCGGCAACCTTGAACATACCCACACTTATTCCCAAGGAATTCATGGAAACATATCTAATCCTTTGGTATATTACTTTTACATGCCCAAGTTTCACAAAGAGAAGAGACAATATTACATTTCCAAAAGTGTATTGAAAATATCTAATCCTTGTGATTACATCATGAACTGTGATTATTAGACATATGAGACATTATTGTTATAAGCATTATTAGAATTGTGACAGCTATGATTAGTCCCACCATATTGAGTATTCCTAATATTACTCCTATTTATTACTAATACCCCTAGTGAAAAGTATGATGAATTGCACCATATTGTTTATTCCTAATATTACTCCTATCTATCACTAATACCCCTACACTAGCGAGAGCATGGTGGCAGCACCCTTTTGTTAGGCCCAATTGGAATGATCTTGCCCCATACCTTGGTGTATTGTCTCAGGACGCTGGCCTAAGTGCATTAACAAATGCACTCTATCTCAGTGTGCAAGCCTACACACCTCTGCCAGTGCAGCTATCTTCCTTCTTAGAGTGTGTGTCGGAGTCTGCAGAGCTGCATCTCATTCACAGCTCTCTGCAGCATCCATGATAACTATGTTATGAAGTGCCTCTTGTCTGAATTCAAACTGGATGATGTTTAAATATAAAAACTAGTCTTATCTCATTCTGCAGAAAACAAAGAAAATAACCTTTACTTAGTTGTCTAAAGAGTTGTCTAAAGTCTTTACTTAGTCATCTAAACTTTAGATGACTTTAGATTCTAAAGAGTTATCTCTTACGAGCACAAAATAAATAAAAAATAAAGCAAGGTAATAACTTTCTAGGATGTGACCCTGAAACTAACAGTGCAGACTGTGAGAAGGTGGCTTGGAATATGCTGTCCACTAATTAACGTGGGCACCCTGTACCAACCCACACGACCCTTATGATGTATGAGGTCAAAGATAACCTCTATAAAAGCTATCCCAGTGGTAGCTATGGAGAGCAGCCTTCAGGCGTAATCTTGAAGGAATGTAAAGCAGTTTATTTTACCATGATATCACCTCCTGAATGACTTAATGAAGGAAAACCACAAGGTGGTTATATAAAAATATGTATTTATTATTATAGCACTCTCTACTATCCTCTACATGAGGGTAGAACACAAAGCACACAATATTGAATCGTTAGAACAGTTGTAAGTAGCACAATAAACATCGGGCTCCAGGGGGGGACCAAACCATATACTGAAATAGTGGTATAACAATCACGACTTGACGGGACACAGTGCCTAGTGTACATAGAATCGCATGGGCCACCAAAGGTGATGACACAGGAGGACAGGTGCAGTGAGGACACATGACTGCGTGCCTTGTACAGCTCTTCGGGAAAGTCGCAGTCGCAAAATTGAAGTATAAGGACCCTTCTAGGAGGACTTCGAGCAAACCCTTTGGTACTTATGAGTTTAAAGAGCCACCACACCCGTGGATACCATGGTATCAGAGTTACCTATCCCAGGGAAAGCTGGTGGCATAGGTCTGAAGTGGCGTCAGAAACTCTCTTTGTTATCTATAGAAGAGAGTAAAGAAGCACTGCTGCCGTGAAGGTTAAAAGGGGCCGGTGGAATCCAAGCTGGGATCCTGGATGGAAGGAACCTGAAAGCAGAGTGTACAGAGTCTGGGTCATGGTGAGTAGTCGAAATATTGATTTTTTATATAGAAATAACAGAATATCGATGTTTAAATATCAATGGTAAAAAATATCAATTTTTTAAATATCAATGGTAATAATATCGTTTTAGGTATGTGTGTTTTAATATCGATGTGAAAAATATAGAATATCAAAATATCGTTGTGTAAAAATTTCGATAATATGTAGTATTCGGCACGTTTTAGTATATTATGTAATATTTTGTTTTGAGTGTTTTAATATGTAATTTTATATGTATTGAAAATATGTATTGTATATTTAATTTTTTTTAGATGTGTTTTAAATTTCATATATATTTTTAGGAGCGGGATGTTGGGTTTATAGGGGATAAGGGTGGGGAGTGTTTTAAAAATATATATTTGAAATGTCATATTTTTTATTTTTTTTATAAATTTTACAATTTAATTTGTATTTGTTATAAAAAAATAATGAAAACATTTTTTAGGAGTGGGCTGTTGGGTTTATAAATATTTTCAATGTATTCTAATTTTTTTAATTATTTAAAAAATATTGGAAATTTAATTTTAGGAGTGGGATGCTGGGTTTATAGGTGTTAAGGGTGAGTGTTTTAAAAATATATATTCAAAATGCAATATTTTTATAAAATTTTTATAGCTTTAAAATTTTTTTTTTACATTTTGGAAAAAATTAGAAAATTAATTTTAGTATTGTGATTTTGAGTTTATAGGGGTTAAGGGTGGTGAATGTTTTTAAAATGTATAAATCTCATCGTAGAAAGGGACCGCCTGCCGTAAGGGCGGGGGTCCCGTGCCTGCAATTAGGATGCGCCTGCCACAGTGGCGGGTGCATCCAGCATTTCTGACATGGTGGTGGGTGGTGCACTCAGCACCGCCCGCCACAATGCCAGGAAGGCATGCTGTGCACTTCCATGCACAACATGCAGGTCCCGCCGGTGCCTGCCATGTTGTGCATGGAACTGCTGGGGGGTACCATAGGTATCCCCCATGTCCACCCCCCACCGCCCCAGAGTCCCTGGGGATGCCGCCATGGAAAGGCATTGTAAAATGCCCTTTCTAATATGGCTGGCAGTGTCTGATAGACACCGCCACCATATAGAACTCTTTTCCGCCCGGTCGACCCGTCAACCGGGCGGAAAAGCGGTGGATGGTCTTTCCGTCCGCTGCAGACCCCCCAGCCATAATAATATGGCGGGGGTCATTCCGGCACAGATGGTGGGCGGATCGCCCACAATCCTAATGGGGCCCTTAGTTTAGGAGTGGGATGTTTTGTTTATAGGTGTTGGGAGTGGGGAGTGTTTTAAAAATAGATAATTTAAATATTTTTTTTTAAAAATACCAAAATATGTAATTCAAATGTAATAATAATTTTTAAATTTAATAAAAAAATTGTAAAATAATTAATTACTTTTATTTAGATTCCAGCACCTCTCCCAGTTAAGGGGCCGATTCCGATTCGGTAAAATCCCCTAAGAATCGCCGTACGGAGCATTTTTCCTGTACGAATCATACACCTTCAACGTCCCCGTACGTACGATGAAGTACGATCCAAACCCAAAGCAGATCTCCGTACAAATCGTACAAAAGACCATACGACTTAAAAATACGTACAAATCGCATTCGGAACAAGCAGTACGTGACGTCCGTACGGATTGAAGCAGCTTTTTACGAACCAGCAAGTAAAATTTGTTACGGGAGTTTAAAACATCAGAAATAGCAGATTTCGACTCGAAACGCGTGTGAAACAAACCCCCCGGGGTACGCGAGTAAGTATGGGCGAAATTTGCGAAAAAAATCTGCGAGTTCGCGAATTTTCCCACGAACTCACGGATTTTTGTGCCATTTGCACAAATATGTGACCACGTGTGCCTGTAACTTTACCAGCGTGCCAAAAGGCGCCGAGGTCCCTTGAGTGAGCTCGCCATTATAGTGGGGACGGGCGGGAAGACATTTCATACCGCTAGTGTGTGGTGGATGGGGCCAAACAGGCGGGGCTTCTATGCGAGTTCACATGCATCTTGTTTATAAAGGGTCAGAGACCGAGCAGAGCAGCAGATGAGGAGAAAGCAGCCTCCTAGTCACAGGACCTACACGGTGATGACGCTCGGGAAACTCATGGATGCAAAAATAAGTTTGGAACAGGACCCCAGAATCCTTCAGATGTCCAAGATAGCTCTGCTGCGGGTGTTGGTACAAAGCCATTCTGATCCTGCTCAGTGGGTTCAGGCGCATGCAGCTGCTGCTGCTGGACAATGTCCCATCTCATACTAAACTGCCTCGTACAGGCATATGCTGGCACTGGGCAGTAGGGTGCAGTGGCATGCGGGTGCTCCATGCCTGGTACATGCGCATGCCGGTGCCAGGGGGGACACATGTTTATTGGTGCTGTGTAGCATGTTATGACTTTACATTTTGACTGCACCAGATGGTGGTACCACCTACACGCATCAGGAGCATCCAGGCACCAGACTTCATGGTGTAAGAGCATAATGGTGCTGTGCGGTACGGGTATATATGTACTGGGGGCGGGGGGACACTTAGCACAATGTGTGCTCACACCCAGAGGGCTCCCAGGCAATTGAGCACAAATGATTTTCACACTGAGAGGGCTCCGGGGCAGTTCAGCAGCACGAGGGCTCACACCCACTGGGCCCCGGGGCAGTTCAGTAGCGAGTGGGCTCACAACCCCTGGGCAGCTCAGCAGCGCAGGGGCTCACACCCACAGGGCTCCCGGGCAGTTTAGCAGGGCCACCCTCTGGTTCATCACTGCCACCCTCTGGTTCACCACTACCACCCTCTGGATCACCACTGTCACCATCTGGTTCATCATGGTCACCCTCTGGTTCATCACTGCCACCCTCTGGTTCATCACTGTCACCCTCTGTTTCATCACTGCCACCCTCTGGTTCACCAATGCCACCCTCTGGTTCATCACTGCCACCCTCTGGTTCACCAGTGCCACCCTCTGGTTCATCACTGCCACCCTCTGGTTCATCACGGCCACCCTCTGGTTCACGAATGCCACCCTCTGGTTGATCACTGCCATCCTCTGGTTCATCACAGCACCCTCTGGTTCACCACTGCCACCCTCTGGTACATCACTGCCACCCTCTGGTTCATCACAGCTCCCTCATGTTCACCACTGCCACCCTCTGGTTCATCAGTGCCACCCTCTGGTTCATCACAGCACCATCTGGTTCACCACTGCCACCCTCTGGTTCACCACTGCCACCCTCTGGTTCATCACTGCCACCCTCTAGTTCATCACTGCCACCCTCTGGTTCACCACTGCCACCCTCAGGATCATCACTGTTACCCTCTGGTTCATCATTGCCACCCTCTGGTTCACCACCGCCACCCTTTGGTTCATCACTGCCACCCTCTGGTTCACCACTGCCACCCTCTGGTACACCACTGCCACCCGCTGGTTCATCACAGCACCCTCTCGTTCACCACTGCCACCCTCTGGTTCCCCACTGACACCCTCTGGTTCACCCTAGCCAACATCTGGTTCAACACAGCACCCTCTGTTTCACCACTGTCACCATCTGGTTCACCACTGTCACCCTCTGGTTCATCACTGCCACCCTCTGGTTCACCACTGCCACCCTCTGGTTCACCCCTGCCTCCCTCTGGTTCATCACTGCCACCCTCTGGTTCATCACTGACACCCTCTGGTTCACCACTGCCACCCTCTGGTTCACCCCTGTCACCCTCTGGTTCATCACTGCCACCCTCTAGTTCATCACTGCCACACTCTGGTTCACCACTGCCACCCTCTAGTTCATCACTGCCACCCTCTGGTTCACCACTGCTACCCTCTGGATCATCACTGTCACCCTCTGGTTCATCATTGCCACCCTCTGGTTCACCACTGCCACCCTCTCGTTCATCACTGCCACCCTCTGGTTCACCACTGCCACTCTCTGGTTCACCACTGCCACCCTCTGGTTCATCACAGCACCCTCTGGTTCACCACTGCCACCCTCTGGTTCACCACTGCCACCCTCTGGTTCATCACTGACACCCTCTGGTTCATCACTGCCACCCTCTGGTTCACGACTGCCACCCTCTGGTTCATCACTGCCATCCTCTGGTTCATCACAGCACCCTCTGGTTTACCACTGCCCCCTCTGGTTCACCACTGCCACCCTCTAGTTCACCCCTGTCACTCTATGGTTCATCACTGCCACCCTCTGGTTCACGACTGCCACCCTCTGGTTGATCACTGCCATCCTCTGGTTCATCACAGCACCCTCTGGTTTACCACTGCCACCCTCTGGTTCATAACTGCCACCCTCTGGTTCATCACAGCGCCCTCTGGTTCACCACTGTCAACCTCTGGTTTATCACTGCCACCCTCTGGTTCATCACTGCCACCCTCTGGTTCACCACTGCCACCCTCTGGTTCACCCCTGTCACCCTCTGGTTCATCACTGCCACCCTCTGGTTCATCACTGCCACACTCTGGTTCACCACTGCCACCCTCTGGTTCATCACTGCCACCCTCTCATTCACCACTGCCACCCTCTGGATCATCACTGTCACCCTCTGGTTCATCACTGCCACCCTCTGGTTCACCACTGCCACCCTCTGGTTCATCACTGCCACCCTCTGGTTCACCACTGCCACTCTCTGGTTCACCACTGCCACCCTCTGGTTCATCACAGCACCCTCTGGTTCACCACTGCCACCCTCTGGTTCACCACTGCCACCCTCTAGTTCACCCCTGTCACCCTATGGTTCATCACTGCCACCCTCTGGTTCACGACTGCCACCCTCTGGTTGATCACTGCCATCCTCTGGTTCATCACAGCACCCTCTGGTTTACCACTGCCACCCTCTGGTTCATAACTGCCACCCTCTGGTTCATCACAGCGCCCTCTGGTTCACCACTGTCAACCTCTGGTTTATCACTGCCACCCTCTGGTTCATCACTGCCACCCTCTGGTTCACCACTGCCACCCTCTGGTTCACCCCTGTCACCCTCTGGTTCATCCCTGCCACCCTCTGGTTCATCACTGCCACACTCTGGTTCACCACTGCCTCCCTCTGGTTCATCACTGCCACCCTCTGGTTCACCACTGCCACCCTCTGGATCATCACTGTCACTCTCTGGTTCATCACTGCCACCCTCTGGTTCACCACTGCCACCCTCTGGTTCATCACTGCCACCCTCTGGTTCACCACTGCCACCCTCTGGTTCACCACTGCCACCCTCTGGTTCATCACAGCACCCTCTGGTTCACCACTGCCACCCTCTGGTTCACCACTGCCACCCTCTGGTTCATCACTGACACCCTCTTGTTCATCACTGCCACCCTCTGGTTCACAACTGCCACCCTCTGGTTCATCACTGCCATCCTCTGGTACATCACAGCACCCTCTGGTTTACCACTGCCACCCTCTGGTTCACCACTGCCACCATCTAGTTCACCCCTGTCACCCTATGGTTTATCACTGCCACTCTCTGGTTCATCACTGCCACACTCTGGTTCACCACTGCCACCCTCTGGTTCATCACTGCCACTCTCTGGTTCACCACTGCCACCCTCTGGTTCATCACTTCCACCCTCTGGTTCACCACTGCCACCCTCTGGTTCATCACTGTCACCCTCTGGTTCATCACTGTCACCCTCTGGTTCATCATTGCCACCCTCTGGTTCATCACTGCACCCTGTGCTTCACCACTGCCACCCTCTGGTTCATCACCGCCACACTCTGGTTCACCACTGCCACCCTCTTCTTCATCACTACCACACTCTGGTTCATCACTGCCACTCTCTGGTTCACCACTGCCACCCTCTGGTTCATCACTGCCACCCTCTGGTTCCCCACTGCCACCCTTTGGTTCAGCAATGCCACCCTCTGGTTCATCACTGTCACCCTCTGGTTCATCATTGCCACCCTCTGGTTCATCACTGCACCCTGTGCTTCACCACGGGCCACCCTCTGGTTCATCACCGCCACACTCTGGTTCACCACTGCCACCCTCTGGTTCATCACTACCACACTCTGGTTCATCACTGTCACCCTCTGGTTCATTACTGCCACCCTCTGGTTCATCACAGCACCTTCTGGTTCACCACTGCCACCTTCTGGTTCATCACAGCACCCTCTGGTTCACCACTGCCACCCTCTGGTTCATAAATGTCACCCTCTGGTTCATAACAGCTCCCTCTGGTTCACCACTGCCACCCTCTTGTTCATCATTGCCACCCTCTGGTTCATCACTGTCACCCTCTGGTTCATCGCTGCCACCCTCTGGTTCATCACAGCACCCTCTGGTTCACCACTGCCACCCTCTGGTTCATCACTGCCACACTCTGGTTCACCACTGCCACCCTCTGGTTCACCACTGCCACCCTCTGGTTCATCACTGCCACCCTCTGGTTCATCACTGCCACCCTCTGGTTCACGACTGCCACCCTCTGGTTGATCACTGCCATCCTCTGGTTCATCACAGCACCCTCTGGTTCACCACTGCCACCCTCTAGTTCATAACTGCAACCCTCTGGTTCATCACATCTCCCTCTGGTTCACCACTGCCACCCTCTGGTTCACCACTGCCACCCTCTGGTTCATCACAGCACCCTCTGGTTCACCACTGCCACCCTCTGGTTCACAACTGCCACCCTCTGGTTCACCCCTGTCACCCTCTGGTTTATCACTGCCACCCTCTGGTTCATCACTGCCACACTCTGGTTCACCACTGCCAACCTCTGCTTCATCACTGCCACCCTCTGGTTCACCACTGCCACCCTCTGGTTCATCACTGCCACCCTCTGGTTCACCACTGCCACCCTCTGATTCATCACTGCCACCCTCTGGTTCATCACTGTCACCCTGTGGTTCATCACTGCCACCCTCTGGTTCATCACAGCACCCTCTGGTTCACCACTGCCACCTTCTGGTTCACCACTGCCACCCTCTGGTTCATCACTACCACACTCTGGTTCATCACTGTCACCCTCTGGTTCATCACTACCACCCTCTGGTTCATCACAGCACCTTCTGGTTCACCACTGCCACCTTCTGGTTCATCACAGCACCCTCTGGTTCACCACTGCCACTGTCTGGTTCATAAATGTCACCCTCTGGTTCATAACAGCTCCCTCTGGTTCACCACTGCCACCCTCTTGTTCATCACTGCCACCCTCTGGTTCATCACTGTCACCCTCTGGTTCATCACTGCCACCCTCTGGTTCATCACAGCACCGTCTGGTTCACCACTGCCACCCTCTGGTTCATCACTGCCACACTCTGGTTTACCACTGCCACCCTCTGGTTCAGCACTGCCACCCTCTGGTTCATCACTGCCACCCTCTGGTTCATCACTGCCACCCTCTGGTTCATCACTGCCACACTCTGGTTCACCACTGCCACCCTCTGGATCACCCCTGCCTCCCTCTGGTTCATCACTGCCACCCTCTGGTTCATCACTGACACCCTCTGGTTCACGACTGCCACCCTCTGGTTCACGACTGCCACCCTCTGGTTGATCACTGCCACACTCTGGTTCATCACTGTCACCCTCTGGTTCATCACTGCCACCCTCTGGTTCATCACAGCACCTTCTGGTTCACCACTGCCACCTTCTGGTTCATCACAGCACCCTCTGGTTCACCACTGCCACCCTCTGGTTCATAAATGTCACCCTCTGGTTCATAACAGCTCCCTCTGGTTCACCACTGCCACCCTTTTGTTCATCACTGCCACCCTCTGGTTCATCACTGTCACCCTCTGGTTCATCGCTGCCACCCTCTGGTTCATCACAGCACCCTCTGGTTCACCACTGCCACCCTCTGGTTCATCACTGCCACACTCTGGTTCACCACTGCCACCCTCTGGTTCACCACTGCCACCCTCTGGTTCATCACTGCCACCCTCTGGTTCATCACTGCCACCCTCTGGTTCATGACTGCCACCCTCTGGTTGATCACTGCCATCCTCTGGTTCATCACAGCACCCTCTGGTTCACCACTGCCACCCTCTAGTTCATAACTGCAACCCTCTGGTTCATCACATCTCCCTCTGGTTCACCACTGCCACCCTCTGGTTCACCACTGCCACCCTCTGGTTCATCACAGCACCCTCTGGTTCACCACTGCCACCCTCTGGTTCACCACTGACAGCCTCTGGTTCACCCCTGCCACCTTCTGGTTCATCACAGCCCCCTCTGGTTCACCACTGTCACCCTCTGGTTCACCACTGTCAACCTCTGGTTCATCACTGCCACCCTCTGGTTCATCACTGCCACCCTCTGGTTCACAACTGCCACCCTCTGGTTCACTCCTGTCACCCTCTGGTTCATCACTGCCACCCTCTGGTTCATCACTGCCACACTCTGGTTCACCACTGCCACCCTCTGCTTCATCACTGCCACCCTCTGGGTCACCACTGCCACCCTCTGGTTCATAACTGCCACCCTCTGGTTCACCACTGCCACCCTCTGATTCATCACTGCCACCCTCTGGTTCATCACTGTCACCCTGTGGTTCATCACTGCCACCCTCTGGTTCATCACAGCACCCTCCGGTTCACCACTGCCACCCTCTGGTTCACCACTGCCACCCTCTGGTTCATCACTACCACACTTTGGTTCATCACTGTCACCCTCTGGTTCATCACTGCCACCCTCTGGTTCATCACAGCACCTTCTGGTTCACCACTGCCACCTTCTGGTATATCACAGCACCCTCTGGTTCACCACTGCCACCCTCTGGTTCATAAATGTCACCCTCTGGTTCATAACAGCTCCCTCTGGTTCACCGCTGCCACCCTCTTGTTCATCACTGCCACCCTCTGGTTCATCACTGTCACCCTCTGGTTCATCGCTGCCACCCTCTGGTTCATCACAGCACCCTCTGGTTCACCACTGCCACCCTCTGGTTCATCACTGCCACACTCTGGTTCACCACTGCCACCCTCTGGTTCAGCACTGCCACCCTCTGGTTCATCACTGCCACCCTCTGGTTCATCACTGCCGCCCTCTGGTTCACGACTGCCACCCTCTGGTTGATCACTGCCATCCTCTGGTTCATCACAGCACCCTCTGGTTCACCACTGCCACCTTCTAGTTCATAACTGCAACCCTCTGGTTCACCACTGCCACCCTCTGGTTCACCACTGCCACCCTCTGGTTCATCACAGCACCCTCTGGTTCACCACTGCCACCCTCTGGTTCACCACTGCCACCCTCTGGTTCACCACTGACAGCCTCTGGTTCACCCCTGCCACCATCTGGTTCATCACAGCCCCCTCTGGTTCACCACTGTCACCCTCTGGTTCACCACTGTCAACCTCTGGTTCATCACTGCCACCCTCTGGTTCATCACTGCCACCCTCTGGTTCACCACTGCCACCCTATTGTTCATCACTGCCACCCTCTGGTTTATCACTGTCACCCTCTGGTTCATCGCTGCCACCCTCTGGTTCATCACAGCACCCTCTTGTTCACCACTGCCACCCTCTGGTTCATCACTGCCACACTCTGGTTCACCACTGCCACCCTCTGGTTCAGCACTGCCACCCTCTGGTTTATCACTGCCACCCTCTGGTTCATCACTGCCACCCTCTGGTTCATCACTGCCACACTCTGGTTCACCACTGCCACCCTCTGGTTCACCCCTGCCTCCCTCTGGTTCATCACTGCCACCCTCTGGTTCATCACTGACACCCTCTGGTTCATCACTGCCACCCTCTGGTTCATCACAGCACCTTCTGGTTCACCACTGCCACCTTCTGGTTCATCACAGCACCCTCTGGTTCACCACTGCCACCCTCTGGTTCATAAATGTCACCCTCTGGTTCATAATAGCTCCCTCTGGTTCACCACTGCCACCCTCTTGTTCATCACTGCCACCCTCTGGTTCATCACTGTCACCCTCTGGTTCATCGCTGCCACCCTCTGGTTCATCACAGCACCCTCTGGTTCACCACTGCCACCCTCTGGTTCATCACTGCCACACTCTGGTTCACCACTGCCACCCTCTGGTTCACCACTGCCACCCTCTGGTTCATCACTGCCACCCTCTGGTTCATCACTGCCACCCTCTGGTTCACGACTGCCACCCTCTGGTTGATCACTGCCATCCTCTGGTTCATCACAGCACCCTCTGGTTCCCACTGCCACCCTCTAGTTCATAACTGCAACCCTCTGGTTCATCACATCTCCCTCTGGTTCACCACTGCCACCCTCTGGTTCACCACTGCCACCCTCTGGTTCATCACAGCACCCTCTGGTTCACCACTGCCACCCTCTGGTTCACCACTGACAGCCTCTGGTTCACCCCTGCCACCTTCTGGTTCATCACAGCCCCCTCTGGTTCACCACTGTCACCCTCTGGTTCACCACTGTCAACCTCTGGTTCATCACTGCCACCCTCTGGTTCATCACTGCCACCCTCTGGTTCACAACTGCCACCCTCTGGTTCACCCCTGTCACCCTCTGGTTCATCACTGCCACCCTCTGGTTCATCACTGCCACACTCTGGTTCACCACTGCCACCCTCTGCTTCATCACTGCCACCCTCTGGGTCACCACTGCCACCCTCTGGTTCATCACTGCCACCCTCTGGTTCACCACTGCCACCCTCTGATTCATCACTGCCACCCTCTGGTTCATCACTGCCACCCTGTGGTTCATCACTGCCACCCTCTGGTTCATCACAGCACCCTCCGGTTCACCACTGCCACCCTCTGGTTCACCACTGCCACCCTCTGGTTCATCACTACCACACTCTGGTTCATCACTGTCACCCTCTGGTTCATCACTGCCACCCTCTGGTTCATCACAGCACCTTCTGGTTCACCACTGCCACCTTCTGGTACATCACTGTCACCCTCTGGTTCATCATTGCCACCCTCTGGTTCATCACTGCACCCTGTGCTTCACCACTGCCACCCTCTGGTTCATCACCGCCACACTCTGGTTCACCACTGCCACCCTCTGGTTCATCACTACCACCCTCTGGTTCATCACTGCCACTCTCTGGTTCACCACTGCCACCCTCTGGTTCATCACTGCCACCCTCTGGTTCCCCACTGCCACCCTTTGGTTCAGCAATGCCACCCTCTGGTTCATCACTGTCACCCTCTGGTTCATCATTGCCACCCTCTGGTTCATCACTGCACCCTGTGCTTCACCACGGGCCACCCTCTGGTTCATCACCGCCACACTCTGGTTCACCACTGCCACCCTCTGGTTCATCACTACCACACTCTGGTTCATCACTGTCACCCTCTGGTTTATTACTGCCACCCTCTGGTTCATCACAGCACCTTCTGGTTCACCACTGCCACCTTCTGGTTCATCACAGCACCCTCTGGTTCACCACTGCCACCCTCTGGTTCATAAATGTCACCCTCTGGTTCATAACAGCTCCCTCTGGTTCACCACTGCCACCCTCTTGTTCATCATTGCCACCCTCTGGTTCATCACTGTCACCCTCTGGTTCATCGCTGCCACCCTCTGGTTCATCACAGCACCCTCTGGTTCACCACTGCCACCCTCTGGTTCATTACTGCCACACTCTGGTTCACCACTGCCACCCTCTGGTTCACCACTGCCACCCTCTGGTTCATCACTGCCACCCTCTGGTTCATCACTGCCACCCTCTGGTTCACGACTGCCACCCTCTGGTTGATCACTGCCATCCTCTGGTTCATCACAGCACCCTCTGGTTCACCACTGCCACCCTCTAGTTCATAACTGCAACCCTCTGGTTCATCACATCTCCCTCTGGTTCACCACTGCCACCCTCTGGTTCACCACTGCCACCCTCTGGTTCATCACAGCACCCTCTGGTTCACCACTGCCACCCTCTGGTTCACAACTGCCACCCTCTGGTTCACCCTTGTCACCCTCTGGTTTATCACTGCCACCCTCTGGTTCATCACTGCCACACTCTGGTTCACCACTGCCACCCTCTGCTTCATCACTGCCACCCTCTGGCTCACCACTGCCACCCTCTGGTTCATCACTGCCACCCTCTGGTTCACCACTGCCACCCTCTGATTCATCACTGCCACCCTCTGGTTCATCACTGTCACCCTGTGGTTCATCACTGCCACCCTCTGGTTCATCACAGCACCCTCTGGTTCACCACTGCCACCTTCTGGTTCACCACTGCCACCCTCTGGTTCATCACTACCACACTCTGGTTCATCACTGTCACCCTCTGGTTCATCACTACCACCCTCTGGTTCATCACAGCACCTTCTGGTTCACCACTGCCACCTTCTGGTTCATCACAGCACCCTCTGGTTCACCACTGCCACCCTCTGGTTAATAAATGTCACCCTCTGGTTCATAACAGCTCCCTCTGGTTCACCACTGCCACCCTCTTGTTCATCACTGCCACCCTCTGGTTCATCACTGTCACCCTCTGGTTCATCGCTGCCACCCTCTGGTTCATCACAGCACCGTCTGGTTCACCACTGCCACCCTCTGGTTCAGCACTGCCACCCTCTGGTTCATCACTGCCACCCTCTGGTTCATCACTGCCACCCTCTGGTTCATCACTGCCACACTCTGGTTCACCACTGCCACCCTCTGGTTCACCCCTGCCTCCCTCTGGTTCATCACTGCCACCCTCTGGTTCATCACTGACACCCTCTGGTTCACGACTGCCACCCTCTGGTTCACGACTGCCACCCTCTGGTTGATCACTGCCACACTCTGGTTCATCACTGTCACCCTCTGGTTCATCACTGCCACCCTCTGGTTCATCACGGCACCTTCTGGTTCACCACTGCCACCTTCTGGTTCATCACAGCACCCTCTGGTTCACCACTGCCACCCTCTGGTTCATAAATGTCACCCTCTGGTTCATAACAGCTCCATCTGGTTCACCACTGCCACCCTTTTGTTCATCACTGCCACCCTCTGGTTCATCACTGTCACCCTCTGGTTCATCGCTGCCACCCTCTGGTTCATCACAGCACCCTCTGGTTCACCACTGCCACCCTCTGGTTCATCACTGCCACACTCTGGTTCATCACTGCCACCCTCTGGTTCACCACTGCCACCCTCTGATTCATCACCGCCACCCTCTGGTTCATCACTGTCACCCTGTGGTTCATCACTGCCACCCTCTGGTTCATCACAGCACCCTCCGGTTCACCACTGCCACCCTCTGGTTCACCACTGCCACCCTCTGACGGACCGTTATATTAGGATACGAGCACCTCGTTGTTTCAAATCACAACTTATTATGGTTGTTTGAAAGTTTTTATGTAATCTGCGCCTACATTCCGCGCTCTCCACAACGCACTACATCTGCAAGGATCTACCCCATGTCTCCCCTGATATAGTTGTCTAACATAAGTGGGGTTATTTTGGCCACCTCGCCAATTATCTTCTTATGGTGCTGTCCTCCATCTTGCTTATTCACCACCAGCTGTAGACACATTTGCATCCACATCGCTCCACTTACCACGGTGATTCATCCTTGAATTTTTAGCAGTGCATCCCGCAACGTCCATCTTTGAATCCACAAGCTCCACACATTATTTATGCCTTGATAAAGTCTCAGCAAGAGACGAAACACGTGTTGGCGAACAATATGCTGGATTAATCTTTATGAAATTCTGAATAAAGAAAATTTGAAGAACACAGACTTGGACTTCTAACTATATTGGCATGATAACTGTTGATCCCATTCTACATAGCAAAGAAATTGTTTTTTCAAAACTGCAATTGAGTGTGCTTGTTTGAACACTTCTGTGTACCAAAACTTTAGTGTTGAGGGCTATACATTAAAGCTCTGATAAACTATAACAACTTGGAGTGCTGTAATTAGAATCTCTCTATATATACTGATCCGGGCTTACATTTTGTGTTTGCCTTAAGCACCTTTGGATAGTAGGTGCATAGATTTTCTTTAGCACCCAATAAACCAATACGATCTTTTGCTTTTTCTCACAATATTTCGTGTACTACTTTTAGATACGTACTTGTGGCCCATAGAATAGTGCGGACATTTCCCTCGGGAAACACTACTATCCTCTCTTTTTTGTACACTCTGGTTAATCACTGTCACCCTCTGGTTCATCACTGCCACCCTCTGGTTCATCACAGCACCTTCTGGTTCACCACTGCCACCTTCTGGTACATCACAGCACCCTCTGGTTCACCACTGCCACCCTCTGGTTCATAAATGTCACCCTCTGGTTCATAACAGCTCCCTCTGGTGCACCACTGCCACCCTCTTGTTCATCACTGCCACCCTCTGGTTCATCACTGTCACCCTCTGGTTCATCGCTGCCACCCTCTGGTTCATCACAGCACCCTATGGTTCACCACATTGTCACACTCTGGTTCATCACTGCCACACTCTGGTTCACCACTGACACCCTCTGGATCAGCACTACCACCCTCTGGTTCATCACTGCCACCCTCTGGTTCATCACTGCCACCCTCTGGTTCACGACTGCCACCCTCTGGTTGATCACTGCCATCCTCTGGTTCATCACAGCACCCTCTGGTTCACCACTGCCACCCTCTAGTTCATAACTGCAACCCTCTGGTTCATCACATCTCCCTCTGGTTCACCACTGCCACCCTCTGGTTCACCACTGCCACCCTCTGGTTCATCACAGCACCCTCTGGTTCACCACTGCCACCCTCTGGTTCACCACTGACAGCCTCTGGTTCACCCCTGCCACCATCTGGTTCATCACAGCCCCCTCTGGTTCACCACTGTCACCCTCTGGTTCACCACTGTCAACCTCTGGTTCATCACTGCCACCCTCTGGTTCATCACTGCCACCCTCTGGTTCACCACTGCCACCCTCTGGTTCACCCCTGTCACCCTCTGGTTCATCACTGCCACCCTCTGGTTCATCACTGCCACACTCTTGTTCACCACTGCCACCCTCTGGTTCATCACTACCATCCTCTGGTTCACCACTGCCACCCTCTGGTTCATCACTGCCACCCTCTGGTTCACCACTGCCACCCTTTGATTCATCACTGCAACCCCCTGGTTCACCACTGCCACCCTCTGGTTCATCACTGCTACCCTGTGGTTCATCACTGCCACCCTCTGGTTCATCACAGCACCCTCTGGTTCACCACTGCCACCCTCTGGTTCATCACTGCCACACTCTGGTTCATCACAGCACCCTCTGGTTCACCACTGTCACCCTCTGGTTCACCACTGTCACCCTCTGGTTCATCACAGCACCCTCTGGTTCACAGCTGCACCTTCTGGTTCATCACAGCACCCTCATTTTCATCACTGTAGATTATGGGGAAAAAGCACACCTGCCCAGCCTCAACCGGGGGCTATTTAATGTGTTATTGAATTTGAGCTTCAAGTCCGGCACCTGCTTCCTTATCTGTAAGTGCTTCCTGTTGTGGTTTAATTTTTGTGACAGCCTGGAGCATTGTGCCATACTTGTAACTATTCTCTGACCCTGCTTCGAGGGTCAGAGCAGGGTCAGAGAATAGTTGCAAGTAGGCAACAACTCTGGAGGCGCCACTCAGGAAGCACTTACAGGGTTACAGCAGGTGCCCAAGTTGAAGTTAATTTCTTTGTAACCATTTTGTAAATGGTTACAAAGAAATTAGCTTCAACTTGGGCACCTGCTGTAACCCTGTAAGTGCTTCATGTACTTCAGTTTTTGAAAATCTGTCCCGAACGCGATTTCGCAGATTTTTCTGCAATTTCATGAGATTCGCGGACCGCGAAATTGCAGAAAATCCGCAAATTCCACGAACGAACGGATTTTAGGCCCATGCTTAATGCGAGTGCACCCCATGATTGCAGGGGTACGGTGTGTAGGGGTATGGTGCTTAGGGATACGGTACATAGGGGCACGGTGCGTAGGTGTACGGTGTATCGGGGTGCGGTGCATAGGTGTACGGCGCATAGGTGAACAGAGCATAGGGGTATGGTGCGTACCCCCATGATTGCAGGGGTACGGTGCGTATGTGAATGTGTGGCTCTCTGTACGATTGCTCATACGACGTTTTCCGTACGAACCACGTTCTCGGTTCCTGGACCGGATCGTACTTGTCAGGTCGTACAGCATGTTTACAATTCGTACGGTTCACCGTGGGGGTCCTGTATCGTACAGATTTTCCCTTGCTTTTCGTACGGTTCGCAAACATTCGTATGTTTTCTTTTCCTACGGATCGTACTACGCGATTCTGACAGATTTGTGCGATTCATACGGAAACGGCTATGCATTTGAATCGTCGTACGGATTTGTTTCCCAAATCGGAATCGACCCCTAAATGTAGATTGGAGTGGGAATAGTAAATTCTATTTAATTAGTATCCAGAATCTACCCAAATTTAACGTAGACTGGAGTGGGAATAGTAAATTATATTTATTTGTGTACAGCACCTATCCCAATTGAATGTAGACTGGAGTTGGTATAGTAAATTATATTTAATTAGTGTCCAGCACCTACCCCGATTTAATGTAGACTGGAGTTGGAATAGTAAATTATATTTAATTAGTGTCCAGCACCTACCTCAATTTAATGTAGACTGGAGTTGGAATAGTAAATTATATTTAATTAGTGTCCAGCACCTACCCCGATTTAATGTAGACTGGAGTTGGAATAGTAAATTATGCTTAATTAGTGTCCAGCACCTAACCCAATTTAATGTATACTGGAGTTGGTATAGTAAACTATATTTAATTAGTGTCCAGCACCTACACTGATTTAATGTAGACTGGAGTTGGAATAGTAAATTATGCTTAATTAGTGTCCAGCACCTAACCCAATTTAATGTAGACTGGAGTTGGAATAGTAAATTATATTTAATTAGTGTCCAGCACCTACCCCAATTTAATATAGACTAGAGTGGGAATAGTAAATTATATTTAATTAGTGTCCAGCACCTACCCCAATTTAATGTAGACTGGAGTTGGAATAGTAAATTATATTTAATTAGTGTCCAGCACCTACCCCAATTTAATGTAGACTGGAGTTCCGAATAGTAAATAATATTTAATTATTGTCCAGCACCTACCCCAATTTAATGTAGACTGGAGTTGGAATAGTAAATTGTATTTAATTAGTGTCCAGCACATACTCCAATTTAATGTAGACTGGAGTGGGAATAGTACATTAATTTTAATTAGTGTTCAACGCCTACCCCAATTTTATGTAGACTGGAGTTGGAATAGTAAATTATATTTCATTAGTGTCCAGTACCTACCCCTATTTAATGTAGACTGGAATGGGAATAATACATTCTAATTAATCAGTGTCCATATTATGTATGTATTTTGTATCTGACAATAAAATAAATACCAATAATAAAAAAAATGTTGTTGTTGTTATATTTTTTTTATTCAATATTAGCAGAATGAAACAGTAAACTTTTGTACAATTTAATAACAAATTATATTTAAGACAGTATTAGGTAAAGAATACAGGTTTTTCAAAAAAATATACTTTTAATAAATAAAATGTACATTTCTAAATTATTATTAATGTATTTTTTTCAATATTTACATTTGAAAACACATTTGTAACAGATGTTTAATTATATAATTTTTGTTAAACATTTCTAATTTTTTTGTATATTTGTATTACTTTTTTAATTATGATAATAAATATTATTTTCATAATATGTATTTTTATAATTTTACAACATAGGTATATTTTGTTACATATTTTAATAATAGTAAAAAAATGTGTACAATTTTATTGACAGTGTTTTATTTTTTACTAGTCAAGAAACATTTAAATAAATTAAAAGATATTTTTTTATGTTAACCTTTTTATTATGTTTTGGGTCTTTTATTTTGTAACCGGTTTAGGTCATTTTGTGTCATTTGGGTTGAAGAGAAGCTCGCGGTTGGGAGACACTTCACGTTGCTAAAGGTAAGGTTTGTTTTATATGTTTTAAGTGTGTTTTATATTAGTTTTGATATTAGTTTGATACTGTTTAGTGTAGTTATAAGTTAGTTGTTCGAATTTGGCCTTGTTATAGGTTGTAATTACGTGTGGTGTTTTTACGTAATAATACGGTTGTCTTGGCCTGGTTCGAGAGTTAGTATTTCGGTGTTTAAAGTATGTTTTAATGAAATGTAAAGTTAATATTATTATTGGTAAGGGTTTATGTGTTGTTTTATGTGGGTGGGAATGTATGTTATCTTATTTTGTTTTGCGTGTTTTTACTTTCAGTTCTTTGTATCGGAAGGAGTCATTTTTTTTTAAAGAAGTGTGTGTTAGTTGTATTAACTAATATATTTGTAACACTTTTTTATAATGTTTGGTTTTCCTGGAGAGGTTTTTTACTCTTTTATATATTTTTGGTTTTTTTATGGATTTCGGAAGGACTTTCATTACGTGGATTATTCTTTTTGGGTACAGTTGTATTTTTTTATTTTTTATGGGCAACATTATTTTTCATCAATGGATTATGTTGGAAGAACATGGATTTTGCAGTATTTGGAATACATTTTGGTAAGTTAGTTATTTTTATTTATTGTGGGTGGGTACTGTTTTTATTGTTTATTTTTATTGTTAATTGTTATTTTATCACAAATGTTATTATTGTGTGTATATATATTTATGAATTATTAAAAATATATTGCACACCATAATTATTTTGGAATAAAATATATTTAATTGCTGGATATATTTTATTAGGAATGTGTTGGTTGTACTGATTTAATGGAGAGTTTTGGCTATTAGGTTTAAGTATTCCATTTATTTAGTACTAGGGTTCAATTGTACCTGTTGTTCTAAATATTTATGCATTTGTTTTGTTTGTTTGGATGTTTTGGGCGTTAATTGAGTTATGGATTGTTCCATTTGGAACTCTTGGTAGCTTTGTTCCTTTTGTAGGCATTGTATACATTTTTCTGAACTAGGTTTTGTTCTGCCTGTTGATTGAAGGAAGGCATTATGCCAACCTTCAACATTCCACCAGGATAATACAAATTTAGGAATTCTTCTGTGGCCAGATCTGTGGAGTCTCTCCACCTATGTGTCCTCAAAATAGTCCAATAGTGGACTTAGTTTAGCTTCATTTTGTTTATAAAGGTTACTGTCAGTTAAGATGTTGTAGAGTTCCACAACGTGTATTTCTGGGACATAGGCAAGTGCAGTTAATTTTTTTCTTTGATAAGCAAAAAATTCATTTGTGGCATATTCTATGCTTAGTGTTGTTTTCTGCAAATTTCTCCAAAGGCACTGGTTGCAGTGATAATAACAGCCCTGGGTGCAGGTATCGGGATGTATTTTTAAGATTGTACTAAGCATTGATTGTTCAAATCTAATATTATTTTTTCAGGGGAATAGTCATTTGTTTTCTGTTTTACTGTGCTTAATAATTCCATGTATGTGGAATTATTTTTATTTGATTGTAGTGCGTAAAGTAATGGTATGTTGCAATTTTAATATAGGCCATGTATTGTATATTATTGTAAAAAAGGTTTGGGACAAATATTAAAAGTCCCATCCATCATCCAATGTTGGCTTTCCTGTAGTTTTATTATGTTATTAGAAATGCCAAATATTATTAGTCTTTTGTCATTTCTTTCATTATCATTAATAACAAATGGTTGTTTGTTTAAACTTATACTTTGTTCAGGACTTAGAATGACTTCACTATATGTTCTGGGAATAGGAGTGGTAGTGGTAGTGATTTTTTTGGTGCGTGAAAAAGTTATTTTTAGTTAAGCTACACTTGGCATTTGTGTGGTGGCTCTCTGTAGGATTTTGGGAATTTGTACTTTTAAAATTACACTTGTTGGCTTTTGGGAACCTGTGCTAGGTTCTTTTATATTTTCTAATGCAGATCCTACTTTAATTTCTGTTACGTTTGGCGGGTGGTTATGCTTCCTAGTATAAAGTACAGTTGTTTCCCTAGTTGTTGCTCTACTGTAACAATTATTTGAGTAATATTTGCAACATTTCCTTTTATTTTATTTTTTTATTTTATACCAGGCAAAAAGCAGGAATCATTTAACAGTAATGTAACATAGAATACAAGTACATAATACAGGTAATACAAACAATACAAACAAACAGCGGATATTGAGATTCAAAGAGTAATTCAAAGATCATGATGAAACAAGGAAGGTGAAATGAGAGATCAAAAATTAGATACAGCACCAGACAATTACACCCTAAGATCATTTACACACATTTTTTAAGTCAGCCAATACCGCTGGGGACAATACAATTTTTCCATTCAGTTATTGGACGCCAAAGTATTTCCCCGCGTAGCTTAGAGTGTATACCTCTTGTTTCAAATATAGCAATTTCATATCTATAAACTGCCAAAAAGCGTGCTAACCACATCTGGAAGCTTGGAGGATCTACCTCTTTCCATCTTGCAGATAAAATTATCCTAAATACTGCCATACCAATAAAGATTAGTCTTTCTTCAGATTTCATTAGATTTAGAGAATAATCATGGCCGAGTAAAAATAAGGTTTCTGAATATGGTATTTTGTGCCTAAATATTTCTTCCCAAAAGGAAATTATCATATTTTTGATTTGAATCAAATTGGGACAAGTATAGAACATATGAGTAAGAGTTGCCGGCCCTTGAATACATCTAGGGCATAAATCATTCTCACGTTTACCCCAGATAAACAGTTTAGCAGCGGTGAAGTAGAGATCAGAAACTGTTTTATAGAGTTGTGCTTTAAGATTACTTGCCATCAGTAATTTTTGACTCATATTTAATACTTTATTGATGTCTACATTAGGATTATTTAATTTTAAGGCCCACTTTCTTTCCGTTTTATCAAGATAATCATTCTTCATGCTTAAGAGAATACTATATAAGGTTCCAATTCTAGTATTTGATCTTGGTATTACATCCATGATTTCAATTTTAGATAGACAAATTAGGGACTCCTTGGCCTTTAATTTAGCAAATATCTGTGCAAATTTTAGAAAATCTCCATTGGGTAGCTTATATTTTACTTTTAGAACAGGAAAGGTTGTGCCAAAATCATTTATTAAAAACTCACCAATAGTTCTAATTCCCCGTTTATCCCATTGCTTTAGAATACCAGTGAGGTCCTGACCTTGCATGGCGTTAGAGTGCAAAAGCGGTGTATATCGATTAATTTTCTCAATTTGCATATATTTAGCAATTTTATTCCAAGTTTTCCATGCATTAACCATAATTTCTCCTTTAAAATCTTTATAATTTCTTGTCTCGGTCTTTCGTAATAGTAATCCCTTAGCCTCCTGGCCTACCAGAAGCTCATATATGGAAGGTATTTCAGCAGGGCCTTCTGAGTTCTCTGAATTATATTAGTATTTGCACAAAGTTCAATTCCCAGATATGTAGCTTTTTCAGTTCTTCGTTGGTCCATGCAGGTTGTATTAACTGTGCTTATAATAATCGTTTTTCCTTTATTAAGAGAGTATCCTGAGTAGGGCCCGAATTCAGATGTAACTTCCTCTATTTCACAAATAGCCTCTATCGGTTCAGATGTAATAATCGCGATGTCATCGGCGTAGGCCAGTACTTTTGTTTCGAAATGATGACTAATAACAGGTTTAATATTACTACTTTCTAGTAATTTCAAAATAAGAGGATTAATATATAATGCAAATAGTAGGGGCGAGCATGGGCACCCTTGTCTAGTTCCTCTCGTTATGTTAATATATCCAGAAAATAGTCCTGCTGCCAAAACTTTTGCTTTGGGGCGATGATACATTGATTTAATAGAGTTAATAAAATTAGGGCCAAAATTATTGCGTGTCATAACTTCCCAGAGAAAGTTCCAAGTGACAAGATCAAAAGCTTTCTCAGCATCAAGCAGGATCATCGACATTCGCCCCCCCCTGGCAACCATGGCGTCAAATAAAGCAATTGCCCTGCGGATATGTTCTGTAGTTCCTTTCCCAGGAATGAGGCCATGTTGCCAAGGTGACACGAGATGTTCGACGACCCCGCTGAGCCTGAGCGCTAGTACCTTTGCATACAATTTAGAGTCCGAATTAATTAGAGATATGGGGCGATACGAGGTGAGCTGTTCAGGGGATTTTCCCTTTTTAGGAAAAACAATTATATTAGCCTCTTCCCAGGAGATTGGAGGTACACCATTACACTGTATCCCAAGGAATAGATCATGCAAAATAGGAACTAGTTGATGACTAAGAAGCTTAAATAACTCAATCGGTATTTTATCGGGGCCTGCTGCTTTGCCGGATGCCAATAATGATAATGCGGCACCCACCTCTGTGAATGTAATTTCTCTTTCAAGATCCTCCTTGGTAACATCATCTAATAATTTCGTGGCCTCAGGGTTAACAAGAAAACTATCTAAATAATCTTTTATATCCTCCTCAGAGATTAAAGCTTCCTCAGTATACAATTTCTGATAATACCTCTGGAATTGAGAGTTAATTTCGACTGCATGAGTAAAGGTCTGCCTGTTTTCTATTATAGCAGTAATATCTTTTCTTGTAATTTTTTGTCGTGTACTAAGTGCCAGCTGTCTGCCCACTTTCTCTCCACTTTCGTATACTTGTTTCCAGTGGGATTGATATGTTTGGGCAGCTTTCTTGCTAAGATTTCAGTACTGCCACTTGCATCATCACATGACTAATATCTTGTTTTTGTATAATTTTGAGAGTATGTTCTTCCTCAGCTTTAGCTAGAGCTGCTATTCTTATTTCATATTCTTTTTTTTCCTTTTTTCTGATTTTAATTTGGTAGCTGATAGTTTCCCCCCTCAATGCAGCTTTATAAGTATCCCATACGGTGTTTCTTGAAGCACTAAAGCGATTCATATTAAAGAATTCCTCAGTCCAGATTTTAATATAATCAATATATTCTTTGTTACATAGCAGTTTCCTATCAAAAGACCATGATGTTTTTTGAGTAAAATTAGTTCCATAAACAATTAGTAATGTTAAGGGATTATGATCCGAAATTATCTTTGGGAATTTATTTATGTGTGAAGAAGGTGCTAAGTCTCTAGAAGTGAAAATATAATCTATTCGTACATGTTTTTGGTGGGGATGAGAATAGTAAGTATAGCCAGGATCAGTTGAATTATTTTGCAGCCATATGTCAGTTAGTCCAAGGCTGCATATTAAACTACTAACAGCGTGATAAACCTTCGGTTTCCGACCCGTATATTTCAGTTTAGATGAATACAGCGATAAGGGTGGTATCAAGGAGATATTAAAATCACCGCAGAGAATTAGCGGACCTTGCCACTTAGCAAGTTCTGTTTCCAAAGTTTCAAAGATTGTAGGATCATCCTGGTTTGATCCATAGACAGTGCATATAGTGATTCCATTTGCTAATTTAGCGATCGCCCACCTTCCATGTGCATCAGATAAAAAGCGTGTTCCTTGCCCATAACAGTTTTTAACAAGAATTGCCACACCCCTAATGTTGGTCGATTGAGATGAAGCTACTATTAAATTATATCCCTTAAGTCTTAATAACGCTCTCTTACTCCAAGGAATATGGGTCTCCTGTATACACAAAATATCCACAGGATGTAATTTCACTAATTCCTCTAACCTTAGGCGTTTATCTCTAGACAGAAACCCTCCTACATTCCAGGATTTTATACTAAGCTTACCCATTGTTGATATGGTAAAGTTGACTTATAGCATTGCTCAGATAGTACTCCATATCCATGTCCTGCTGTTTCTTCTAAAAAATTAATTTTATTCCGGCTATTAAACCTGGTTTGTTTTTCTTATTTTCTACCTCCCCCCCTTTCTCCACCACCCCCCTCCCTTCCCACTGTCCCTCCCCCTGACCCACCCACTGCCCCTCACCATTGCTCTTTCCCCCCCTTACACAGGCATTCAGACTCTCCCAGAGTCTGTGTGATGAAGTTGCTGCACTTCTACTGAGCTACCGCTCCTTGCCATAAATAACAAAGAAAACTTTTTAAGTGAATAAGATTAATGCTTAACATAAGAAAAAAAAAAATGGCATTATATATCATATATCATATATCGTATGTCATAGCTGTGATCATCCTGTCATCCACATCTAATCTATACCTAATCAGGCTAATCAGGCTTTTGCCTAATTTAAACCAACCAGTTTTTTAAAGTATCAGACAAGCTATCAGACAAGCTATCAGAAAAGAAGCAGAAAGAGAAGAGAAGAGAGAAGAAAAAAAAAAAAAGGGGAAATACTGAAATCTCATTCTTTTCCTCCCTGCACATTTATAAATTTATAAATTTCTAAATTATGTAGTATGTATATTATTGCCGCAGTTATCGGTGATTTATAACAAAAAGTGTCTAAGATATTTCATCCAGAAATTCTTTTGCTTTTATCTCAGACTGAAAAAACTTTGTCTGGCCACCATGAATAATCTTAAGTCTAGCAGGGTTGTTCAAAAAAGCCAGAGCACCCTTTTCCTGAAATGGTTTGATCAGCATTCGCAACCTCCATCGTCTTTCGACGGTTGCGTGGCAAAAGTCAGGTTTTGAAAAAAAGGAAAATTCTCTAAAAGTTAATTTGCGATCTGGTCTCGCTTTCTCTGCCACTGCCTGCCGAAGTACAAAATTGCCAAAATATACTAAGATAGCACGTGGGTATACCCCTGGCTTTGATGGTGGATTAAAAGGGACTCGATGAGCCCGTTGGATTTCCAGCTCCCAGTTCCAATTCTGTATCTCAGGCATAGACTCGCTAAAGAGTTTGACAATGAAAGCTCGCACATTCTCCCCTTCTATTTTCTCCGGTACCCCTAGAACGCGGAGATGATTGCGACGTTGTCTATTTTCGAAATCCTCAAGTTTCCATTTAATATCCATCAATTCTGCCTCCTGAAGCTTGATCTTCTCATGATTTTCTGAGGAATCTTTCTCCGCCGACATCACCCTTAGTTCCATTTCAGTTACTCTTTCGCCAATATGAGTACACGTTTTAGAAAGTTTTTTGACAATCCCCTGCATTTTACGCAATGCTGCGCGCGATCTCCTACTATCTAGAGCAGTCTCTTCCCTGTGGGCCGCTATTGCTTGTAGAATGGTCTCCACTGCCGTGGGAGTTATCTCTGGAGTGTCTAAACTGGCGCCTTGATTAGACTCAAGATGACCCTTGGCTAATTTATTCTGTGTAGTTCTAGCGTTAGTTTTAGGCTTAGTCTTTACAGTATTGAGATTCTGTCTTCTCTCTACGTAACTGTCTTCTGAGGAATATATATGTGGTTCTGATTCCTCATCTTCATCATCCTCGCCCTCCGTAGATTCAAAGCTCTCTGACCACTCTCCTAGTGCATCTACTTCGGCCTCCCCGGTTTCATCGGAAAAGGAGTAGAACTCACTGAGGTCTTTTTCCCCCTCCGGTTGTTGTCCAGTTCGCCCAGTTTGTAGCAGAGCTGTACTCGGTAATAAATCATTAATACCTTCGCTTGTTATAATCTGTTCCGAGGTTGGTAGTGGAGATGCACATGATAACTCTTCTGTGGCTATTAAGCATGGAGTTAGTGCTGATGTTATAGACGCATTCCGGTTAGTGATTAGTGTTGCTTCTGCCGTCAGATTAGCTTGATCATTTTGTACACCTAAAATATTGCCACCGGGGCCCGAGAATGACATTGTGCGGCCCTCCTCAGTTTGTTTCTCGCCTTTCCCTGCTCCCACTATTAATGCATCAGTTCGTCTGGAATTAGAAATCCAGATAACCGTAGGGATAGCCGTAAGATTATTAACATTAATAGCGCTCAGGTCTTCCGTGCTAGATGCAAACAAAGAGGTGGCAGGAGCATTTGAGGGGCCAGAGAACCCCTCCTCTAATTCTTGAGTGTTATTTAATTGTAAAGTGGTTAAGCTATTCTGCTCATCATTCAATGGTGGGGTAGACACAATCTCAACATCAGTCTGTGAACTAGTTTGAATCGGTGTTTTTTTTTGCAGTAAATCAAGCACAGTCCTCCCTCCTGCATTACTTAAATTTCTGCGTGATGCTAGGATTTTTTGGCCTTGAGGTACTGACTGGGGACACAATCGCTTGCTTCTTTGCTCTTACAGACGCTGTTTTTACCTGTAAGTGATCAGAGTCCTCCCCATCCAATAAGCCTTCTCGTTGTTGTCTTTCTGCTTCCTTACGAAGCACCCTTGCTGCCTTCGCAACCCTGGCTCTGGTTGCAGCAGCTGAGGCGCTTTTTGGCGGCATTGCTGCTGTCTCCCTCGGCGTTCTCCCCCTCACACACTGCCGTGCTCGCCAGACAGAGCCACACACCGTAGACCCGGCGTTTTGCCGTGAAGATTGCAGCGTCTGACACAGCGTCTGACACACCCCCTGAAGCACCGCTGACAGCGTCGATCCAGAGCCCTTGGAAAAGCCGTGTGAAGAAGAAGCCGGAGACCACCAAACAGGCGTGAGCAAGTTTAGACGTTGTTGTTGATTTTTTCTCGCGTTATAGCAATATATCATTGTACCAGTCCTGTACATGTGCGGGTTTATATCATAGAGCCTCGGAGCCGAGAAGCCGTAGTCACTCCCAATCAGTGTTTTCAGCAGAGCAGAGCAGTAAATCATCGTGTTTGTTTATTTTCAGCAAGAACCCGGCCAGAGGTTTTCCCCCATCGCTCTCTGTGTCTCGTAGTTTAATCCTTAGTTTTCAGAAGTCGATTCTAAGCAAAAAAGTTATTCTGTCATTTAGAATCCATTAATCCACCGGAGCTCAGTAGAGTGCTGCAATCGGTCTAATGCTTAGACCGCCATCTTGCCCCGTCTCGCTAGTTATATATTTGCAACATTTCCAGTTAACTTTTAACCCAAATTGTTTTTCTTGTGTATAAGTGTACCCCATATAACATAGCAACATTTTTCCCTTCTGGGTGGTTATGAATTCAGCTGCTTCAGGCATTTTGCTGTATGTTAATCTGTACAAAATATATATTACAGTTATTTAAAATGTTGCTCTATGCATTTAAATTTAGATATAAACTTTTTTTATATTTTATAGTTACATTGATGGTAATTCTGTTTTTGAATTTGCTGATGTTTCTTTTTTTGTTTCAACGTCTGTTTTTATCTTACCCCCCGAAAGGGGCACGCTGGGGAAACAGGTGACAATTACACAGCGATAAGCCTACAACCCTCAGTGGGCCGGCCGCGTCCAAAAAAGAAACAAGAATTACGTTGCAGTAATAAACTGTGTGTACATGGTCAATGAGCACTTCAGGCAGATACAACAGTCCGCTAGAACCCCTAGTGGGCCGGGTGTGTTTATAGAGTAGCGTGTGCCGCCCACCATTCCATGGTATCACCACTCAAAAGAGCAGGCCCGCGAGAGCGGGCATCCACCCGAGGACAAACCTGAACAAGTAACAGACCAGATCGATCCAACATGCAACCAGAAGCCTAGATGAAGGCAACAGAATAATAAGAATAGTTCAAGGAGGGAGAAGAGGGAAAGACAGAAAAGAGAAAGCCAGGGAAGAGGGGACCAGAGATCTCAGGGAGGTGCAGTCTTCATGGCACACCGCAGGGAACCTAGTTCAGTCCCCATGGTCGTCATCTTGTGGGACCACGCGGAGTGAAGGGGATCACCGCATCATCCACTAAATGCAGCGCCCTCAGCCTAGGAGGCATGCTCCGTGCGTGTTCAGTTTTGCATAGATAGGTCACCAAGGGCTGCCACACCTTCTCAAAGCGCGTGGTGCGAGACTGCAATCTCGCGGTGAGTAATTCCATAGTGATGACTTGCCATAGTCTCCCAAACCATGCAGCAATGGGGGGGGTTTCTGCCTTCTTCCAGTACAGGGCAATGAGTTGTCTGGCAGCACCTAGCATTTGTAATGATATAATCCATTCACATCGGGTCAGGGCGAGCAGATCGGCAGGTTTAATTCCCAACAACACTGTACTAGCGGCATCAGGCAAGGGGAACCCCAAGACCCCTCGTATGTGGCTCAGGACCTCTTTCCAAAAAATGGCAATCAGGGGGCAGGCCCACCAGATGTGCAAGAAATCCCCAGGCACATGATGGCACCTCCAGCAACCGGGAGAGGAGGAGGAGAACATTTTGTTCAAGCGCTGTGGCGTGTAATACCACTGAGTCATTACCTTATATGCGTTTTCTTGTTGTGGGATGCTGCGATACACTTTGGGGATATCTCTCCATAAGCAAGTCCACTGTGTCGGCGTGACAACGGCTCCTAGCGCCGTGTGCCATCTCTGTTGGTATGGTTGTGAAGGCGGGGCCTGAGGGTGTTGTAGTATCTGGTAGATCTGGGAAATTAGGCCCTTCGTGTCAGTGCAGGAGCGGGCCAGGCGCTCAAACGGAGTAAAGTCCCGTGTGGCCCCCAAGTATATCTCGTCCGTCAAGACCCAGTGGCGCAGCTGGCGATATTGCCACTCAGCTGTCTGCGGAAGCCGGAACTCCTCTCTACAGTGGGCAAAAGATTTAATGGTACCCCCGTCAAAGAGATCGGTGAGGACTCTGCAGTCGCCCTGCGTCCATTTATCAAAGGCTCTGGTGTGATAAGCCGGCGGGAACCACGGGATGCCCTCGATAGGGGTATGTGGGGAGGGAAAAGTCGTGAGGCCCCTCTTTACCGCTATCCTATCCCACACGTCCAGCACTGTCCTTGTGGGTACCGCCAGATACGCGCTCGGAGATCGCCCCGCTTTATGAGGCCAAGCCAGATTCCAGATAGTACGCCCAGCGACCGCTCTGTCCATATGGAGCCATCCCTTTTCACTCCTCCTGGTGCCCCATTCCACCACAAAACGCAGGTGAGCTGCCCAATAATAATCCGCTAGATTAGGGCACGCGAGCCCTCCACGATCTCTCGGGGCCATAAGGAGCGTTTGGGAGAAGCGGGGCCTCTTACCCCCCCATATGAAGTTGGTGCAGTCTTTTTGCAAGGCGCGGATATGTGGCAAGGGAATAGGTGTGGGCAGGCATTGGAATAGGTAAAGGAGTTTGGGCAAGATAGTCATTTTGATTGCGTTGAGTCTCCCCAGCCATGAGGGGATGAGGGACTTCCACCGTCTCAGGTCCTCAAGGACCGATTTGCGACACTCGTTCCAGTTAAGCGACGACCATCCGTCTAGCGAGGGGGTCAGGAGTATGCCGAGGTATCGGATGTGGCGAGTCGTCCATTGGTATGGGCATAACTGCTCCAACGAAGGAACGTCCGACGGAGGGATCGTGAGGTTAAGTACCCAGGACTTTTCATGATTGATTTTAAGACCGGAGGCGCCCTCGAAGGTGCAGAGTACCGCATGGAGCGCTGGTAAGGACTGTCGGGGCTCTGTAAGGGTGAGGATGAGATCATCCGCGTAAAGCGCAACTTTATGCGTTCGCCCGCCCATCGGAATGCCGTGGACGCCCGGGTTGCGACGGATCATATCCGCCAGAGACTCTATCGCCAGGGCGAACAGCAAGGGCGAGAGAGGACAGCCCTGCCTAGTCCCTCTACCGATGTTGAACGGGTCCGTTAACCGCCCATTCACACGGATCCGGGCCCTTGGTGCCATATAGGGTGCCATGATCCTGGCGACCATCTTTGGACCAAGTCCCATTTTGCAAAGGACCGCCCGGAGGAACGACCAATCCACCCGGTCGAACGCTTTCTCAGCGTCCAATGAGAGGAGACAGGCCGGAATCTGCCAATGTTGGGCCTTCCCCACTAAATGCGCGATTCTGTGCACATTGTCGGCCCCTTGGCGTCCATGGATAAAGCCCACCTGGTCTGGGTCGACGAGATCGGGCATATGGGGGTCCAGCCGCTTAGCCAATACCTTGGTGTATATTTTAAAGTCGGTATTGAGTAACGCTATCGGGCAATACGACGAGCAAAGTGCGGGGTCTTTCCCAGGTTTCGGGATTAAGGCTATTTCCGCCATCCCCATGTCTGGGGATGGGCCCTGACCCTCATCGAAAGAGGCAAAAAGTCGAAGGAGGTAAGGACTCAGCTGAGCCTGGAACATGCGATAGAAGGAAAGTGGCAAGCCGTCAGGTCCAGGCGTCCTCCCTAGATTGAGCTCTCTAATAGCCGAGGCCACCTCTTCTTGCGTTATCGATTCCTCCAGCAGCTCAGTCACGAGAGGTTGCAACGTCGACCCGCCATAGTGCTCCAAGACTTCCTCCTTCAGGGCAGGGGTTGGTGGTTCCGCAGTGTACAGCGATGTGTAATAATCCCGGAACGCCCGCATCTTGTCCTCCGCTGCCGTTGCGCGTGCCCCGGTAGGGAGTGCCACGTTCGCTATATGGGATCTGGCCGCCTTGACTCTCAGCCTTCTCGCTAGGAGTTTTCCGACCTTATCCCCGCCGTCAAAATGTAGTTGTTTCAGAGCCAAAAGGGAGCCCTCAGCCCTGTTCGCACGCAGCAAGCGCAGCTGTCCCCTCAGATTCGCCAGGTGGCGTCTAGTTTGCAAGGTAGATCCCTCTTGATCCTGCGCCTCAGCAGCTCTCAGGTCCCTTACCAGGCCGTCCTCCATCGCTCTCCCCTCACGTGCCTTCGCAATCACCAGGGAAGTAATGTGGCCCCATATCGTGGCCTTAAAGGCATCCCAGACCACCGAAAAAGGCGTCTCGGGCAGGTCATTGGTATCAAAATGGGAGGTGATAGCTGCGCGAATGTCCTCGACAGACGCCTCGTCCCGAAGGATATGCGGTGGCAGATACCATCTCCGTTCCCGGGGGGACAGTTCCGCGGATCCCGAAGAAGCAGATCCACATGCGCGTGGTCCGAGATGGATATGTCCGACATCCCCACGTCCAGTACATCCCTGAGGAGGTCGTGGGACAAGAATAGATGGTCGATGCGGGAGTAGGATCGATGGGCGCTCGAATAGAAGGAGTATTCTCTCTTATCTGGGGAGAAGTAGCGCCACGCGTCAAACAACCCTAGTTCGCCAATCTGCCTACGAAGCGCCAACGACATCGCCCCAGCCCCATTAAAGGATCCCGCGCTCCGGTCAATCGAGGGGCACCAAACCATATTAAAATCTCCCCCAAGGATGAGAGAGGGACTGCCCTGAGGTACCTGCTCCCGCAAGAGGTCTCGAAGGAAACAATCCTGCGCCAGATTGGGGGCATACACATTGCACAGCGTAAGTCTACGCGGACCCACCTCAACAGCCACCTTAAGGAAACGCCCATCTCCACTTCGGAAAAGCCTATTCTCCCCCCGCCTGATGCCAGCCTTGCACAGTATCGCCACCCCTGCCGTCTTCGTATCTGCTGTCGCCCAGTACTGGAGAGGGTATCTAGGGTGCGCCATGCGCCCAGTGTCCGCCTGGAGAAGGTGGGTCTCCTGTAAGAAAACGATGTCTGGGTCATGCCGCAGGAGATAGTGCCAGATCTGCTTGCGCTTATTGGGCGAATTAAGGCCCTTAACATTAAGGGACAGGATCTTTAGGGGGCCATTCACACTACTAGCCATTACAAGGAGCTCTAAAGTACGCCTTCCAAACCATCCGCAGCAATCCACACCGCAGCCACACACCCCGGCCATGTGTCCTCCCCCACCGCCTCCCACTTGCCACCCCTGGCTCCCCCTCAGGTCCCATACAGAGGGAAAGAGAAAGAAGAAAAGAGAGAGAGAGGAAGATAAGGGCAGACAGGAATATAGAACAAACAGTCGTCAGCCTAACTGGCTGATAACATGAACCAGAAAAGTGCGGCCAACAGGGCCTGAGTCTTCTGTCCCTAGTACAGGGCATTCTACACCTGAAGGTTCGAACGCTCTTCGGGATGTCACTCCCCAAGGGGCAGTTCGAGGGGGACATGGTCATCAGGACGCACCAGGAGGCGTGGAGCCCCCACCGCCCCAGGCCCAGCGTGCGGGGTTCAGGGGCACTTCAGACCCCCCCCTGCACCCAGTCTCGGGTACGCAAAAGGAGCCATAAGAGTAGTACATCAAGAGGATCGCAGCATGTCGAGCTCCAGCATCAAGGCGTCGGGGGGCTCGGTGTGGGAGGGCGTCCCCCGGAGGCAGTCTCAGCCTCCTCAAGCGCGCGGATGTGATCAATAACGTCCTGCCTGGCCTGACTGTGTGCGGGCCCCGCATCAAGGGGGTGCGACGTCTCCTCGGCACCGTGGTCCAATCAGGCCCGGCCGGAGCCCTCTTACGAGACGGAGATTTGGAAGGGCTTTCCGGACGGGAAGAAGAAATGCCGAGCAGCCTCAAAGCCTTCCGCCTGCCCTCCCATTGGAAAATAAGTGCGAAGGGATGGCCCCATTGGTAGGGAATGTTCATATTCCGCAGCTTCTCCGTCACCGGGCGGAAGGCGCGCCTACGTTTCAACGTGTTAGGTGCTAAGTCCTGAAATATTTGGATCTTGTGGCCCTTGTATTGAAGATCAGGCTTGTCTCTCGCGCACCTCCAAATTTCCTCCTTTTCCACAAAAAAGTGCACCCTGGTTAGGATGTCTGGGAGGAGGCCCGACCTCCCCGCCGGGGCCGCAACACGGTGTGCCAGATCCAAAGTAGGAGGTGACACATCCTCATCCCCTCGGACCTCGTGAAGAAGCTGTGCCACGTAACCCATCACGTCCTTCCCTTCTTCTCCGAGTGGCACACCACGGATACGGAGGTTGTTGCGCCGGCCTCTGTTTTCCAAATCTTCCTACTTGACCTGGAGCTCAATGTTTTGTTCTTCAAGGGCCAGTATGCGCTGCCACAAATGTTCCTGGTCTTCCGTGCGCGTGTCCATGCTCCTCTCCAGGCCATCCACCCGGTCGCCCAGCTCTGTGACCTCCTTTTTGAGTTCAGTGACACAGGAATGTACCTCAGTTCTCAGGGATCCTATCTCGGTCTTGAGGTCGGTCATGAAGGCGGCCATGAACGCCTCAGTCACCGGCGGGGAGTCCGCAGCTCCTCGGGACGGGCCCTCCCCGACCACAGGCGCCCCCGTCTTGCCCCACATGGCTACAACAGTGTTATCTTTAGGGGCCGCCGCTGAGTCGGCCCTGACGCCTTTGTTGGTGCGCGTCATTGGTCCCTGCGAACGGCGAGGACCACCGGAAGCCAGCGCGTACCGCACTATCTTGAGCCCCCAGCGCCAGCAAGCAGGCGAAGGCAGTAGCAAGGGGGAGGAGAGGCCCACTGGGATGGCACTCGAGTATGGGGCACAGGGAGCAGATCCACACTCCGGACATTCGAGGGCTCAAAGTCCAAGTCTGGCTGTACCCACCTGTGCCCTGCCCAGGCTTAATGCCAGGACCCCTGGTTCAATGCAATCTCACCATATCTACCCCGCCTCATCCCTCCGCGCAGGAACCTGACTCAAGTCCACATCAGCCCCCAAAATTACAACTACCATCCCCTCTGAATAAAAGCTCATTAGACAGGACAGGAACAGCAAACTTGGAGGATGAATCAACAAGCAAAACATTGGTTTCTCCCTCATCAAAGCCGACTCCTTGGAAAAAGTGGAACACCTGGTGTTGAAACTCAGCATTTTCAACAATACTACCCTGGGAGGAGTCCTGCTCTACCAGCCACCAGGGCCAAGAGCCACGTTAGGAAACACCATTGAAGACATCATCACCCCACTCATTCTCAATTCTAGCTTCTTTAAAACCTATAATCGGCCTTCTGACAATACTACCAGCACCTGAAAGCCATCAAATGCTAACTTCTTTCCCTGTGGCTGGACAATAATGGCAACAACTTTTCTCCATAGTGAAGAATTCATGATGACTTCTTCCATATCCACTGTGATAGTCCCCTCTCAGGGGGAAACACCCATTACAACGCAACTTTATCATTGCAGGAGGCTTCACATCGCATGCTTTTAGAACGCATGCTACAACTGCGCATTGACTTTTACATCGCTAGCAATGACAACGTGTGCTGCGATGATGCCTGCGTGCCTGCGTGAGCAATGCTTGCTCATGCTGCAATGATGCCTGCGTGCCTGCTTGCAAGATGACAGATTATGACAGATGCCAGATGACGTGCCTGATAAAGGCAGGTGACGGATTATGACAGATGCAAGGTGGGATGGATGAAGGATGGATGTATGGGTGGAAGGATGAAAGGGTGGATGGATGAAGGATGGATGTATGGTTGGATAAAAGTTTGCATGAATGAATGATGGATGGATGGATAGATGTGTGAAAAGGTGGGTGGATGAATGATGGGTGGATGGATGAAAGGGTGGATGGATGAAGGGTGGATGTATGGATGGAAGGATGAAAGGGTGAATGGATGAAGGATGGATGGATGTCTGAAAGGGTGGGTGGATGAATGATGGATGGATGGATGAAAGGGTGGATTATTTCATGATATAATGTGGCTTGGTGCAAAATGATAGTCATCTTGAAGGTATAGAAAATAACATGTCTATAGTTTCCAAATGGTTGGCATGTTGCGTCACGTGGCAGAGTGGCCATCTTGAATGCATGGGAAAAAAAGTTGACTGGTCACCACTATTGGCTTTTCAAATGCCTGAACAATTCAAAACAACATTGGCAATTTGATAGCGGCAACTGACATGCATAGGCAAAGTGAGACAGACTGCCTTGCTAATACTTGTTTTTTTAGTTTCACGTTCTTTAAGCCCCATTCCACTTGTCTTCTGCATTTCTTCTGAAGTCGTACTACAAGACTCCTCTTTTACGTAGTCTTGCCTGCCTTTTCCAATCAGCCCTGAAACGCCCAACTCTCTATTAGTAAAGAAAAAAAAAATAGTAAAGATGCAAACAGGGCACAGTGCTTTTTATTAACATGAACTGTGCATGGATATTCCATTCATATTTTACTGCCATTTCAGATTATTTTGGGACCAATTCACAAATGGATGTAACAGTACATAAAGCAGCTCTATATAATAACTCCTATATGTACCCTTATTAAAAGGAAACACGCCTGGTCCATAATAAACGGCACAAAAAAAAGAGGCCTCAGCAGTATCTGGACACGGCATGGTCGTGGAGAAGCAAAAATATCTTCATTACCGCACGATTTGGCCAGAAGAATCACATGCACTACCTTGGAAAAAACTCGAAAACAACATATCGTGACGGTTGTGCAAAATTAGAGAGGAAAATATTATACATATCCTCTGCATCTATCCAGAACTAAAAAACGAAATACTAACTTTATTAAAAAGGTTATTTAACGAAAGAGCGATAAGGGCTTGTAGACAAGCGTTGACTCAATGTCTCTGCCCAGATGATCTACCCATTAGTTCTGCTTTCGCAAAATTTTTAACAATTGCACTGAAAAAATTAGAATAACATAACATTGATCATTATAATGACTATATTCATCACTAACTTTTAAACATATGAACTTGTTTTATTTAAAACAGTTTTAATAATGTGTCTGTATAATTTTAAAGATTCACTGTTATTTAAAAACCATTTTAAATGAGGTATTTTAACTTAAATGTACATAATTGAGCATTCACTCTTTGTAAAGATTTTAATTAATCAATCAATAAATAACTACTACTACTGGGATATTCTGGAGAAGATGGGTTTTCCTGGGCCACTTTTGGAATTTATTGTGAAGCTCATGAGGGGAATTATGCGAGGATCAGATGGGGCACCCAGGGACAACTGACAGAGAGGGTGCCCGTGGGGAGTGGAGCAGCCAGGGATGTGTTATGGCTCCGACCCTGTTCTCCCTCTTTGTGAATGGAGTGGTGGACCACCTGAGGGAGGAAGGGGCAGATGCGCCATCCCTGGCGGGGGAAAAAACACCTACCCTACTCTTCGCCGATGATACCATCTTGATCTCCAAATTCCCCACAGGTCTTCAAAAGCTCTTGGACCGCTTTAGTGTATTTTGCACCGACAGAGGCCTCTCCATCAACACCTCTAAAACAAAGCTTATGGCCATTTCACCTTCCAAAAGATTCAGGAATAATGTTTCGCTCAATGGCGTCCCCTTGGAGTTGGCTGATTCCTTTGACTATCTGGGTGTTAGGGTAAACTGCCGGATGAAATGGAAAGATCACTTGGCCAAAATGTTATTAAACCACAAAAGAGTTTCTGTGGTGCTTTTAAGGGAACAGAGGGAGTCGATGAGCAAACCTGTGGCACCTAGTCTTGCAATATATGATGGCCAAGTACTGCCGGCAGCCCTATACGGATCCGAGCTGTGGGGGTTTGAGAACATAACGGAGCTAGCCACATCTGAAAATAAGTTTATGAGAGATCTGGTGGCCCTCCCAGTTTCCACCCCGTTAATCCCACTACGGTTAGACCTGGGTAGGCGTCCCCTTAAAGATATACTTCGGCTCCGCCCACTACTTTTCTGGGTGCGCCTAAGAGGGACCCGGGAGCTCCATAACTATGCTGCAGCTCTAGATGAACTTATCTTGCTCAACACAGGTAACAAGATTAAGTGGCTGTGCAATCTTAGACAGTTGGCTGTGCAACTGGGCTTAAGTGAATCTTGGTCGAGCCAAACACCACCTCCCAAGTCAGTGATCAAGAAGCTCTATTGGGACAGGGCACAGGAGATGGCCATACGCAGAAGTGAAGGGGGCCCCCTCTCCCAGCGATTCCTTGAGATTAAATGGTTAAGAAAACTTGAACCCTTCTTAGACTTCATAGAGAAACCTCTGGATAGATCACTTTATCTAAAACTCAGGTTCTGGATTTTAGCGGTGAATAATTTCTCTTCTGGGTGGAAAAACCTAGGTGCTCTATCTAAAGCCTGTCCTGGATGTGCAGCCCCCAATGAGTCTGTGGCGCACTTTCTTTTCGCCTGCCCAGCATATAGGGTTGCCAGGAAGATATGGCTAAAACCACTCTGCATGGGGTTGGGCCTTAGATGTCACAAAATGGCCCTACGGGTCCTCTGTACTGATACCTCCTCTATTGCTCTGGTGTGTGGGGTAGCTAAATATCTGGGTAGTGCATGGCAGACACGCATAAGGAGGGCCAAGCCTACCCCCCCATTTAACCTAACTACCAGATGGCCCAATGACAGGCAGTGGCTTTTTTATGGTTCTCATGTAACTGTTTTTATGTACATTTTAGAGGTTTTAAAAATTGTGTAGGATGTGATGTTGTATGTATATATAGGATGGGTGGGTCCTTGCTTTTTCACCTTTTTAATGTACTGTATAAACTGTATACTTTTATGATGAAATGTTTATCGAATAAAGTACATACTACTACTACTACTACTACTACCTATATGTACTCCAAAATGCCTGTCTGAATACGTCCTAATGTTGTGACACAATAGAAAAATAAGAATATTTTTACAAATCAAACAAATAAATAATTTGATTAACGATTAACAAGAGTTCTACTCGTACACATTTGTCCTGGTGTTCAATGTATACCTTTACATGAATCAGACCGCAGGCTCGGTTTTTATCTTTAATGTTGTCTTAGCTCTTAGCTGATTCTGATTTTGAAACCTCTTTGGAATAGCAAGCTTCCATTAATTGGATGAAGGCTACACTTACTCATCTCACATTTCTGTTTTCAGGAAGCCTTTTAGATTTCATGTTTTTTTAATCAGCTGCAATTTTTTAATGAAACTGTAATGTAGTAGCTGTTTGCTGTCTGTGAGGTTAATTTCTGGGATCATCATCTTGAACTTCTTTTCGTTCCCAGTTACATTTGGTGGCAGATTGCGCGCATTCCTTATTAACTTGTTAAATCAGTAGGTGAAAGCCTTTCGAGTCATCTCTCTTTAAACATTCTTTATTAATGCTAATATACCAGATGGGACACATTAAAATGGTTCTGTTCTTCCTGCTGCCACTACCCACCATTTTACCACATCGTTTTCTAGTTAAAGAAGCATATGCGATTAAGAGGTGCACTGCTCTAGTTTTTAGTATTCAGAAAAAAATACTCCAGAATAAAAACATTTCTAGACAAAAAAGAGCATCGTTTTAAATTCTTACGTATAACCCACGTCTTCAAACGCCTATACTGTGTTTGTCCTCCACTGAAAGTTCAGCTCCGAGGCCAAGTCCAGAGCCCAGAGACTATATGGCAGGTATTAGGCCTCATTGGTCTCAATGCACAGCGACGAGATGCTCCAAAGGGTCTGTCTCATCTGATTGTTGCGGATTGAACACATTGCAAGATCTTAAACAACGAATACAAATTAATCTTCATGAGAGACTAAATGCCAGTCAGCACCTTATTCACAATTAGGGCCCCATTAGGATGACGGGCGGACGTTGTCCGCCCACCACCCTATCGTAGAACGGGACCGCCCGCCATAAGGGCGGGGGTCCCGTGGGGGGAATTAGGATGCGCCCGCCACAGTGGTGGGCACATCCTGTAGTTGTAGCATTGTGGCGGGCGGTGTACTCTGCACCGCCCGCCACAATGCTAAAAATGCTTTTTGGCATTTGCATATGCAAAGTGGCAAGCACCGCACGGTGCCTGCCGCTTTGCATATGCAAATGTGGGGGGTACCATAGGTACCCCCCCTGTCCTCCCCCACCTCTGCCTACACCAGGGGGGCCCGCAGGGGGCCCCGCAGCAAACACCGCCTGCCTTTCCGTGGCGGCATTGCCTCCGCGGAAAGGCACCTATAGCTCTGCATCGTAATATGGCTGGCGGTGTCTTTTGGACACCGCCACCATATTATTATATTATTTCCTTTCCGCCACGGTTGCAAGGCGACCGGGATGGAAAAGCGGCGGACGGTCTTTCCGTCCGCCGCGGTCCCCCCGCCATACTAATATGGCGGGGGGAATCCAGGTAAGGGTGTCGGGCGGATTGCCTCTGCCAGGCCGGCGGTGGCCACCGCCAGCCTGGCGGATGCAATCCGCCCGACATCATAATGGGCCCCCATGTATTGAGGGCCTCCTTTATGAAGGCCTTGCGCCACCGGTGCGTCACTTTTAACATGGGAAAAAGTGACGCACCGGTGGTGCAAGGCCTTCATAAATAAGGCCCTTAGTGTTTCCTAGAGAAAGGCTAGAAACAGAAATGGGTCCCTGTGTTGTTTGCATATGAACTCAGCTTGCAGCTAAAATACTGTCATGTTATGGATTTCCATTAACTTGATAAGTTCTGTGAAAAATGGGGTCGGTGGTTGAGCGGAGTGTCTACCCTGCTCGAGCGAAAGCCACAATCCCTCTCAAGGTCAACCACAGAGGTCACTAAATTAACCTGTGATTAATCCGCTGGTAGTTTGGCACACACGCAGTCAGGGTTAACGTAGAGGCAAGGGGCCTTATTTATGAAGGCCTTGCGCCACCGGTGCATCACTTTTTCCCATGTTAAAAGTGACGCACCGGCCGCGCAAGGCCTTCATAAATAAGGCCCAAGGTTTGTTGAGGCAGATTTACGTTGCCTGACGCATCTCTGCAAATCGGCAGAGATGCGCCAGGAAAGATACGGCACGCAAGTTCATCCTTGCGCCACCCATGATGCGCCACCCATGATGCGTCGCATTGAGGCGCACCATGGCGCAGGAATGAACAGATGCGTGTCGCATCTTGGGCGTAAAGTTGGCGCAGTGCTGAAGTTGTGTTGCGTGCGGCACGCAACTCCAGCACTTTTCTAACTTGCCCTATCTTTAACGTGGTGCGTCAAGCCTTATGCCTGCTTCAAGCAGGCGCAGGGTTTTGACCCATCAGCGTTGGGAAAGTCACTTTTCAGGGGCGTTCCTGCGACGGAACGCCCCCCCTGCACCGGAACGCCTACATGAAACCTGACGCAGGTTTCACGTGGCGCAGGGCCTTACACCCTGACGCATCTCCATAGATGCGTCACGTTGTAAATGCCTCGTAGGGATGCGCCACGTTTACGCCGCCTTGCGTGACGCAACAGCGGCGTAAACGTGGCGCAAGGGGCTTGTAAATCAGCCCCAAAGTATTTAATCAAAACACAAACAGTAATAAGGCAGTGGTGCAATTAGACATGAGGGTTCCCTCTTGCAAGTTACATGGAAGGGGCAGCGTAAGGCACATGAAAATGCGGAGTAAAGAATTCTGGTACAACTTAGCTGTCTCCAGAGTGATTTTACAAGCATTGCATACAGGGATTACTTGATACCTAAATATCGACTGACATACTATGGATTAATTTGGTGAACTTTGAAAAATATGGCTTACTTTAAGAGGAGAGTTTTCCTCATTTCAGCAGTGCAGCAGCTGGGTGCGCAATTGTGCCTTTTGGCAGGGTCATTGAAATGCTGTGTAGGTACGAATCATGGCACTGTTATGCACGCATTCATTTGGCAGTCCAAGCAAAAACTAATGATGAATAAAGGGAAGGAGTGCACTCGCTAGCTTTACACTCGCAATGCAATTTCTCATCGTCCCAACTCGAGTTTTGCATCCAGTGGTCTATTGAATAGTTAATTGAATCACTAAAAAACATCGCTGTGGAGACAGTACAAGATCAGAAGACTTCGAGTGGAACTTTGAAAGAGAAATTACGTTTGGACTGCATGTTATTTGATTGGAGAGGAAATTAAATTAAAAACTTGAGAGAAGTTCAACACATTTAGGTTTCTGATTAGAAGAAGAACATGATTTTTATTAAGATTATGGCATTGTAATATCTCACAGATAATGATTGGTTCTTTATGATTATATATGTTTACATGTTTTAAGTCATTATTTTTTAGCATGGACTTTTTTGATAACTTTAGATGGGCTCACTGTTTCTGATGAAGGGGTTAGTGCATTATGGGACTTGCAGGCATTAGGCATTAGTTGTTCCCACCACGAGCAAACATAGGACACAGTAGGTCACGGGGTCTTGTTTTGATTAGGTGATTTATTGGGTAAACGCGCGGAGCAGGCTTTAAGAACTGTTTTGGCGGGAGGGAAAAAGATGATGATTTTCTGAATACGAAGGAAGGCATGAACATGCTAAACAGCCGGTCGCGTTATTACGGGGTAAATGACGCACAGTTTGTTTTCTGTGGATGCAAGTAGAAGGGGCTGGTGTGTTCGGTTTATTTTCATTTTTTGATTTAGAATGTGCATTTATGAGGGGTGTTATGAGGGACTGTCATGGATAAACTTGGGAAGTGTGTTGGGCTGACATTATTATTTAAGTTGACTGAGCGAATCTCATCCTCGAATTGGTGTTTATGTAGTTCTTTCTGATTTATTACAGCAACCCCTGATGAAGAACTAATAAGGTTCGAAATGCATTGGGTGTTGGCTCGAGAGATGGTTGACAGCACGTGTATATGTATAAGCCTGGATTAGCAGCATGAGGCATTTGAAAATGCGGAATAAAGAATTCTGGTTCAATTTAGCTGTCTCCGGAGTGATTTTACAAGCATTCAGTACATGGATTATTTGATAACTAAATATTGACTGACATAATATGGATTAATTTGGTGAACTTTGAAAAATATGACTTAATTTAAGAGGAGAGTGTGGTATCTCCCAACGTTGTTCTCCCCTGGCGGCTCCGCGTGTGATGGACCTGCTCGCGGTGACATCACTTAGAATGTCACCGCGACCAGGGTTCCAAGGCGAGCGCCGGGGAAGTCTGTGAGAAGCTGACTCGTGCGAGGCTGTGGCTGAGGTCGTCAGGTTGACACCTAATTCAATAAAGTTCAAAAGGTTTATCTCAACCCTGCTAGTCCATCTTCATTTACCAATTTCACACTGGTGACGAGGGAAAGTTGAAGCCTGCGACCTCAACACGCAAGGAAATACGGAAGGTATCAGCATGAGAAAGTAGAGCGGCACGGAAGCAGACGGCGTTGTGTATTAGCAGTCGGAAGGAAGTAGCGACGGAATCGAAGGAAGAATTGTCGATTTCGTGTCAGTCAAAAGTACAGTGAACACCGTAAAGGAGCGGCTGCTGATCGGAGGAAGAAAGATTCCTTCAAGAAGCATAAAAGAAGTAAGATACGCCGGCCAGCTGCCCCTGGCGCGCTGTTTCAACACCCCCTTTCGAAGTAACTGTTGAACTGGTAATGAGGATGAAGTCTGTGAGGCACATGAGGTGTTTGGTGTTGCCGGTTTATGCTGGGAAGTGAAATGGTCCGGCAGCTGCGTGGAGAAAAAGCCGGCATCTGACAGCCGGACGGAGTCAGTGAGGCGCGTGAGGTGTTTTCACTGCAAGTATCTGCAGAGCAGGGAAGCGAAGAGGCTGTCGCATCGAGTGTATGCCTGAATATGACAACTAGCTGAGTAAGCAAGGCGCGCAGGTTCACACTTCCACTCGAAGGTGAAGAAACGGGCGGAAGCGCAAGGTGTGAACCACTGTATCCCTGGTCCCACTCGTCAGCTGTGCAGCGCAAGGAAGAGAGGCAAGGGGTGTATCTCATGCCCTGCGATGTCTGCGGGGAACAAATGCGACGAGGGCTGCAGCAGCAAAGTGTAATCTTTGACAGGCCAACCTCGCGCTCACATGTAGCAGTGCGCCAGACCCCTTTTTCTTGTCATCTTCGTGGTTGTTGGATGCAGAGATTGAAGTGACGGATTGGTACAAGCTGCGCACCACCCTTTTTGTTTGATTCACACCATTATAACTACATCGATTTTGAAGCTTTGCATTTGACGTTGACAAATATTTCTTTTTTTGGTTCGTTTTTCACCCGTTTTTGGTGAAGTGTGTACAACCCTGTGTTGGTGTAGAATCTAACTCTAGCCTGTGGCATTTTGAACAGTGAAGATCTTCAGTGTAAGGAGGCTCGGCAGACCCAGAAAAATGTGAATGTGGCTTTTCACTGTGTGTATTTATTCCCTTGTGGAAATTTATGGGAAGGCACCGTACAGTTTAAATTTAGAATCCCACTGTGCCCAAGGTGTTATAAGGAAAAGAAAATTTGTGGGGCAGTTTAATTCCCTGTACTTTGCTCTACTTTGCTCCCTATCCTCTTCAATAGTGGCAATCAAGTTACCCTGTGTTTTGGCACTCTAGTTTAAAACCGTTTTTTTAAACCTCAATTTGCACCCCTGAAGCCAAATATACTCCTGCGTTTTGGGTTTCTCAGTTGTCTCAACGCTCAGGACACTTCACCATGCAGAGTGTAACTCCTCCCCCCTTTTTCCTGACTAACCCAGGGGACCCTAGTATCCAATGGAAAAAGTGGAAAAAAGTATTCTTAAATTATGCCACTGTATGCGGGCCCAACCTTGGACTTGAGAGGAAGGTAGCATTACTAGCATACTACTTAGGGGCAGAGGGGGAGGAAGTTCTAGATCACCTTCCTGATTTAGGGACGCAGGAATCGAGGGGTCTCAACGAGCTAGAAGTAAGCCTTAAAAAATTGGATTTACATTACCTTCCCAAGACGAGCACTATAATGGAAAGGTACCATTTTGGGAAGAGGGCACAGAAGGAGGGGGAATCTATTGAGGATTTTGTATCAGAATTGAGGAAACTAGCTGCGACTTGTAAATTTGGTGGTGCAAGTGAAGAAAGGATCAGGGATCAATTTGTACTAGCTTGCAGAATGGAACGCGTACGTGAGGAGCTATGGCTTAAGGATGATCCGCCTTTGAGGGAGGTTTTGATCATAGCAAAACAAGTTGAGCACATGTTGCAATGTGTCAAGGAAATAAAACAAGACACAGGGGACAAAGGGAAAGATGATAAGCCTGTAGTGAGTGAGGTGGTGACCGAAGGTGAGGCTGTGTCTGTAATTAAAGGGCAGAAAGTAACGGGTAGAGAGCAGAAGGAAAGTAAAGTGGGGGGATCATTCAAGGGCACCTGCTACAGATGTGGCAAGCAGGGACATTTAGCCAATGACAAGGAGTGTCCCGCTTTGAGGTTCACATGTAACAAGTGTGGTAAGAAAGGTCATTTTAAGCAATATTGTAAGAGTGGACAAGGGTTCAATAGACAAAGTAGAGACAGGACGAACATAGTCTGCGATGAAATTGTGGTACAAGTCAACGAAAGGCAGGTCAAATGCCACAATGACCCCATGTGTGAAGAAATTGTAGTACAGGTTGATGAGGGTCAGGTCAGCAGCCCCAAAGACAACATAGTAGTGGGGGGCACAGAGTTAGAGGCGTTGTTCGATTCCTGCTCTAGAATAACCATCATCAATGCTAGAGAATTGGCCTGCGTGTCCAAAGGGAAGATAATTCTGAGGAGAATGGACGTGAGACCTGGAGGATACGCTGGGCGCCCCATCTCCATGAAAGGGTACTTCTGGGACAAAATAGAATACAGAAACAGGTCAACAATGTCCAAGGTGTATGTGTCCACTGTCGGGGATAACATTTTGGGGTGGCAAGCGCAGAATGGGATGCTTAAAGAACTACTGCCACAAGATAAGATTGAAGGAAAACGCCAAGCCAGTCGTAGCCAAGGTCAGGAAGCTTCCCATTGCCATCCAGGAAGAGGTGAAATCTGAACTGGAGAAACTATGTAAGGCAGGAGTCATCGAACCTGTGGAAGCAACGGAATGGTTGGCACCCATTGTGGCCGCAAAGAAAAAAGATGGGTCAGTTCGGCTCTGCATCGACCTGAGAGCACTTAACAGAGAGGTCGTGGTCGATCGATTTTTCCTTCCGAACATCGCCCAAATGATGAGCATGCTCGAAGGGGCAAAAGTGTTTTCCACCCTTGACCTCACCTCTGCGTACTTCCAGATCAAACTGCATGAAGAGTCGCAAGAACTCACAGCGTTTGTGACACCCATGGGGGCGTACAAGTTCAAAAGGATGCCTTTTGGACTAGTCTCGGCAGCTGCCGTGTTTCAGAGGCTCATGGGGAACATCTTGAAAGGCATCCCAGGCGTCATGTGTTATCAGGACGATGTGCTGATATTCGCAAAAGACCATGAAGAGCATGATGAGACGCTGAGACGCGTGTTGGGAAGGTTCAGGTCGCAAGGTCTAACGCTCAAGAAAGAGAAGTGCGTCTTTGGCTGCGCAGAATTAGATTTTTTGGGACACAAGGTGACTGCAGAAGGAATATACCCTAAAGCCGAGCTCCAGAAGACCATAGTAAGTTTAAGTCCTCCCACAAGCAAGGATGAAATTAAGTCTTTTATGGGAATGCTATAATTCTACGGGAAGTTCATACGGAACCTCGCAGGAAGGACATACGCCATCAGGCTGCTATTGAAGAAAGAGACAGGGTTCAACTGGAGTAAGGAGTGTCAGAGGGAGTTTGAAGATGTGAGAAGGGCACTGGCAGAAGCCCCCAGTTTGAAGTCCTACATACCCAACCGTGCGACAGTGGTTACCACCGATGCAAACGCTAAAGGGCTGGGAGCAGTCCTCACCCAAAAAGGCAAGGACGGTGAGGAAACAATTGCGTTCGCCTCTAGATCACTCCAGTGTTTGATACACACAAGTTTTGACCTGAAAGAAAAAAAAGAGCCTAATGTACTATTATTTTAGAGGCATAATGTGTATGATCATATACTCAAGTATGAACCCACCAACAATGAGGGTCTTAAAGAGTTGGATACAGCAGTGGCTCAAGTATTTTTTTCAAACAACAAACATAATAGTACACAGGAATACAAAGAGTAGTGGAAAAACCTAATGAAAACATTGATACTTATATTACAGCAAAGAAAATTCTGGTGGCCAAATGCAAATTTGATAACTTCACATCATAACTAATTAGAGAACAGCTAGTAGCAAGATGTTGTTGAAAAAAGATACTGGAGCACTTGCTAATGTGTAAAAATCCTTATTTGGACCAAGCTATAAAAGTGTTGAATGTATAACCAAGACCACAATTTCAGGAGCTGTAGTTAGCAAATCAATTTATTATGTCCCTTCAGAAAATAGAAAACCCAAAGGAATGCTTAGGCCAAACGTGTCATCACAACAATCTCAGACTATTTGTTGTTTCAGTTGCGGCTTTCCAACCCAGTGTCAACAGTTTAGGAAGTGTGGGAAGATTTGCCCCTTTTGAGTGCGTAGAGAAGAAAAGGACAGCAGTGTTTGATGTGTAATCAGTGAACAGTGTGAGGAATTTGAGGTTGACAAATATGAAGAATGTATGGAATTAGTATTGGGAGTGAGAAGTGAAGGTGCTGAAGAAGGAAAACATATTGCTGATCCTGAAATTGATGTAATGATTGAAGAAATAGGGATTGAACTTCTAGATGGCACTGCTGAATATATTACTATTGTGCCTTAAGAGAAATTTGCTAAGACATAGCTCGATAAAATTTTGTTTCCAGCAAATATCATAATGGTGGTGTTGAAAGGAATCAGAGTGTATTTAATTGGTTACTTTTGGGCTACTATTTAAGTGATGAGTCAATTGAAGGAAAAGTGTATGTGGCAAAGAAAGGTATCGATGTGTTGGGATGGGTATATCAGGCTGAATTCAAGATCATAACATGACCAGGATCTATTGAGCCAGTATGTGACACAAAAGATTTTTTGTGAAGAAAAGTTTAATAAAGTGTTTCAGAAAAGAGTTGCGGAAAATATTAGATTTCAATGATACGATTAAAGTCAAGCACGGAGTACCACCAGTAAAGCACAAGTTACACATCATACATTTAAGTGTAAGGAAAGACTACTCTGAAGGGCTAACAGACATGTGCGTATTGTCAAACAAACAGATGCAACCTTATAGTTAGTCCCAATTGCATTAGCAAAGAAAAAGTCAAGCAAACTCAGAATGTGTGGGGATTTGAGAAGTTTTAATGGAGCCATATGGGTGGACACATTTCCAACACCATTAATTAAAGATTTACTCACAAAAATGGGGCAATCCAGGAGGTCCACCAAATAGGAATTAAGAGCAGCATACTATCAGGTAAAGATTCTCAACATTTAAGTACCTTCATTACCAGAAGGAATATTTTGATTTTGTAGGATGCCATTTGGCATAGCAACTGCCACAGCAGAGTTTCAGAGGTTAATGTGAAATATGTTTAATAGCTTTCCACAGATTGACATTTTTAAAGATGATATTCTGATATCACCAGACAGTGAGCATGAGCAAGAACGTCTGTTGAGTTGTGTGTTGAGAGTATTCGAGAAAAGAGGGGCTACACTTTGATAGGACAAGCATATTTTTAAGAAAAGAGAGACTAGGTACCTTGGCCATGATTTTTCTAAACAAGGAGTAAATCCCAGAATACATCTGATCAAAAGTAAAGTTGAGGATCCAGCGCCTAAGAAAAAAGAGCAATTGTGAGTTCTATACCAAATTCATGAGAAACTTTACAATTGTGACTGAGTATTTTAGAATACTGAAAAAAAAGCGATGAGTTTGTATGGCCGGACGAATGCAAAAGCACTTTTAATAAATAATGATGGTTCCTGCTTTTCAAATTTTGTGGTAGTAGGAAGCACAATTGTCACAGTAGATGCATGTGAGTATGGACAGGGATCCGTTGTGTCCCAGTTGGATCATAAACATGAAAACATGTTAGGTTTCACTTCTGGCATATTATGCCATTATCTCTGAGGAAGGCCATTTATATTAAAGACTGATCATCAACTCTTAGTGGACATTTTCTCAGGAAGGAAACTGAAATGCTCAGCTGCTAGAATTGCCAGATTATCATCTAGATTGTTTGTATTTACGTTCACAGTAGAGTATATTCCAGGCTGGGAAAAACTCCAGGTCAGACTGTCTTTTTATTATGGGTGAGAGTCTGAATTAGAGGATTGTTTTGTACTACATATTGGAGGTGTAAGCATTTGTAAGAAGGGAGAAGATTGGGGAAGAGCCACCGATCAAGATGAGGTGTTGAAAAAAATGATGTCACTTGGGAAATCTGGTTGGCAAAAAGAAAGAAGCTTGATTGATGAGCTGCAAATGTTCTGGGAAATATCGAATGAGTGTTCTGTAGTAGATGGAAAACTAGTGCGTGGAGACAAGCTGCTTCCACCTTTGTGTTTTTATCAAAGGATTATTTAACTAGTGCATTCAGGATATTTGAGGCCAACTGTAATTGAAGGCAAGTGAGAGGTGATTTTTGAGGGCCATACAAGGATGGTGACATTGATGATTTTGTAAAACTTTGCAGAAAGTGGAAAGTAAGTGATAAGGTTCTGTTATTGAATCAGTCATGTTATGTCCTAGTAGGGTGTGGCAATGTGTGGGTGTGAAGTGTTATGGCCATATCATGTTTTGCTTAATCTCATGAAGTATTTTATAGTCATGATTGTTCATCTTTCAAGATGGGCCAAAGTTGAGTCAGTAAGTGAACCAACTGCAAAGAGTGTGATTGATTACTTTCAGAACGCTTTCGCCAGAGAAGAGATTCCTGTTGACATCATGATGGATAGCGATGTTCAGTTTACTTCTGCAGAAATTGAGTAATTTTTGAACAAGTGTGTTCTCAAACATACTAGGACACCATAATACCACCACAAAGCAATGTCAAAGTAAAGCATTTCAATAGAGTTTTGATTGAATGTGTGCAGTCCACACATAGATGTAATATGGATGTGGGCAAAGATGTCAAGGAGTTAGTATGGTCATATCACACCACATAGTGTCATTGACAAAATTCAATTTGAATTAATGAAAGGAGGAAAGGCTGAAACAGAAATATGTTCCTTTTTGGATGGTTCAGTTATTCTTGAAGGGTGTAAATGTTTGTGATTGGTGGAAAATGGCTAGGAGGAAATCAAATGTGGTTAATTTGGAAATAATTAATATTAGGGAAATAAGAAAGTAAGGGCCAGATGTACAACCCTTTTTAGCAGCCACAAACAGGAAATCGGCCCGCTTGCGACCGCTAAATAGGTGTGTGGTATGTACAATCCCTATTTTGTGAGACAGTGGCCTATTACTGACTCTCAAAATAGGGTCTGTGAGTCCCTATTTGGAAGGGGCATGCCAAGGGCGTCCCTTCCTAGTAGCTAGTTGCACTAGTATGAAAGATTGTTTTGCAACCACAAATATGGGTGCAAAACACTCACTATTTACCACCTTTAGGTGGTAAGCCGCTCGCAAATGGGGAGGGGTCCCCAGAAGACCCCTTCCCCTTTGTGTAGGCCGGGGAAAATAGTTTTTTAAGAGCAGCCATGATCCCAGAGATCACTGTCTACTCTTAAAAAATGTAACATAAATGTTTCATTTTTCTATTTTAATTTAATTCAATTTTCCTTTAAGGATTACAAAAGAGCTCCATTGTGACGATTTAGGAGTCCTAAATCGTCACGATGGAGCTCTTTTGTAATTGAATACCGCTTCGGAATAGAAATAAACAGCGGCGAATGCAAGTCTTCTGAAAATGCCTGAATACGTTTGTGAAAACCTAACAATCGAAAAAAACTAATTAGTGAAACACAAACGAAGTAGCTGGAATCGACATAAGTAGCAGCGTGCCTTTGGCATCCTCCTATCTCCTATCTGTTTGTCTAAAACTTTTAGATCCTGCCTGAAAGAGGTATAACCCATATTCATCACCTTGAAGCGATTTCATGAACCTCAGGTTACACCGTGCCCCAGTGCCCTGATGATAATCCTGCGAGTCAACGCAGGGATTAGAAACGCGTTGGCCCTTTCAATATATCTGCCACATCCATTTATCTCTATGCTCCAGAATTAGGGTGTACAATGGTTTATGCATCCGGTAGGGGCTAAGAAGAATTGTCCATGTGGCCTAAAGTAGCTCCATGATAATTACCTAGTGTCAGGTTAATGGCGTTCTTTTGTTTATGAAAATGTCTTGCTGGTGTAATTTTTTGGAATAATTGGTTGAATTTTGTATATTGTTTGTGTAAAATTGTCACATTGTATCATTAATTTTTTTTTCACTTGATCAAAATATTTTCCTGGTAGATGTTATTTGTATTGATTCTCAGACAAGAAATGAATGTGCACCTTTAGTATGTGTCAACAAAATGTAAATTGTATACACTGAACATATGAACCTTATGGTCGTTGTTTCTTTCCCGCACAAAATAAATAGCGGCAAAATACATGAAACAGGTATTCTCTGTTTTGTAAAATATTATTGTAATTCGTCCATACCTGGTTTGGATGTTACATTTATTTAAAAAGCAGTCACAGACATAGTGGTCTGCTGACCCCAGTATGCCAACATCCCTGTTAGTGCTGGCAATTCCCATTTGGTCGCAAATTGTGACCTGCCTCATGAATATTAATGAATTAATGAATATTAATGAAGCAAGCCGTTTGCAACCCATTTGGGAATCACAAACAGTATCTTAGACACTGTTGTGAAATTCATTTTGTGAGTCGCAAAACATCACAATTTGCGATTCGCAAAGTCATACATTTGGCTCATTTCCAATTGAAAGTAGGAGGCTGGGGGTATGTTAAAAATCCCAATTTAGTTGAAAAAGGCTTTTTTAAGTTAAAAGAATATGCTCAAATATGTGTATTATGAAACAACTCTGTGAGATTGTGAGAAAGTAATTGGTGGCGCCTAAAATAATGGCAAGACTATGTCAAACAGTACAAAAAATAAGAAAAGAGAATGTAAATGTGTTTTATCGTTATTCTTCACTTTTTTCCATGTATATAGTTTGTGTATATATATATATATATATATACACACACACACACATACACATCATGGGGTGGGGTGCTATTAGGTATTGTTTTAACCCCTTGTGTGCTCATAGCGAGCACAGGAAAATCCTCTGGGATTCCCTTTCCTACCCCAAAGCCTCGGGAGCTGGGGAAGAGCTTTCACTTTCTACATGCTCAGGGGGCTATCTCATCCCCCTGAGCACGTAGAAAGGTGGGAGAGGTATCATTTGAAAGGGGAGAATCCCCTTTCCAATGGTATCCCTCCCTAGTGAATCCCTGCTTGGGGATCGCCACAGGAGGGCAATCCCCAAGCAGGGATCCACCCACTAGACACCAGGGAGGGAGGAGCGGCCCCTTGGGCAAGGGCTTTTGCTCCCCCCAAATAGTTTTGGCGCAATTTAGTCTTTCTGCCTCCCCTGGCAGTAGCCCCAATCTGCCCCCCCGGGGGGGGCAAATAGCCCACTAAGCACCAGGGATTTTTAAATATATTTAAAAAGCCCACTATACGCAAGGGATTTTTTAAATTATAATTTGCGGTGGGGACTGCCTATGCCCCCACCCAACCCCCGCAAAAATCACAGGCTTTTTGCCCCCCTGGAATGCAGATGGGGCACTAGCCCCAAATCTGCTCCCTGGGGGGGGCAAAAAGCCCAGTAGATGCCAGGGATTTTATGAGCCAATTTTAATTAGGGTGGGAGCATAGGCATGCCCGTTTTGGGCAGCTCCCACCCTAATTAAAATTTGGCCAAAAAACTCCCTGGCGTGGGGCAGACGGGGGCATTAGCCCACAATCTGCCCCGCCAGAGGGGCAATAAGCCCACTAGACACCAGGAATTTTTGGGGGCAAATTTGAACTAGGGTAGAGGCTACCAATATGGGCATGCCCATGCCCCCACCCCCTCCCCCGCAAAAATAAAAGCCTTCCTGTCCCCCGGGGGGCAAAAAGGCCACTAGACGCCAGGGATTTTTTTGGGCAAATTTTAATTAGGGTGGGGGCATTGGCATGCCCGTTTTGGGCAGCCCCACCCTAATTAAAATTTGGCCAAAAAACTCCCTGGCATCGAGTGGACTTTCTGCCCCGCGTGAGGGGCAGACAGGGGCATTAGCCCACAATCTGCCCTACCGGGGGGGGCAGAAAGCCCACTAGATGCCAGGGATTTTTTGGGGGCAAATTTGAATTAGGGTGGGGGCTCTCAAAATGGGCATGCCCATGCCACCACCCCCTCCCTGCAAAAATAAAAGCCTTCCTGCCCCCCCTGGAGGGCAGATGGGGCAGAATCCCCCAATCTGCCCCCCGGGGGGGCAAAAAGGCCACTAGATGCCAGGGATTTTGGGGCAAATTTTAATTAGGGTAGGGGCAGTGGCATGCCCGTTTTGGGCAGCCCCACCCTAATTAAAATTTGCCAAAAAAACTCAGTGGCATCTAGTGGACTTTCTGCCCCCCCTGGGGGGCAGACAGGGGGATTAGCCCACAATCTGCCCCACGGGGGGCAAAAAGCCCACTAGACCCCAGTGATTTTTTAAGGAGCAAATTTGAATTAGGATGGGGGCTCCCAAAATGGTCCTTCCCATGCCACCACCCCCTCCCCGCAAATATAAAAGCCTTCCTGCCACCCCTGGGGGCAGATGGGGCAGTAGCCTCTAATCTACCCCCCGGGGGGGAAAAAAGGCCACTAGACGCCAGGGATTTATTTGGGCAAATTTTAATTATGGTGGGGCATTGGCATGCCCGTTTTAGGCAGCTCCCACCGTAAATAAAATTTGCCCAAAAAATCCCTGGCATCCAGTGGACTTTCTGCCCTCCCTGGGGGGAAGATGGGAGCAGTAGCCCCCAATCTGTCCCCCCAGGGAGGCAAAAAGCCCAGTATGCGCCACCGATTATTCTGGCTTTTTTATGTGCAGGGGTGGGGCCAGCCCAGAATGGGCATACCAATGCCCCTATCCCCCCAAAAACTAGCCACAGTGTTTCTGCCCCCCCTGGGGGCATATTGGGCAACCCCACCCCCAAAACCCACCCCAGGGCAGCAGAAAGCCGACTAGGCACTGATTTGTTTTTCGCAATGTGCTTACCTCTCGATTTTGGGCCCTAGCGCAGCAGGCACATAGGAAAACCTAGCAAACATATACATTTTTACAAACTACACACCCAGGGGAATCCAGGATGGGGTAAGTTGACTGGCTGTCACCAGGTTCTGTTACCCAGAATCCCTTGCAAACCTAAACATTTTTTCGAAAAAAACGCATTTTTCCCCAATTTTTTGTGGTGGAAAGTTCTGGAATCTGCGTCGATCCATAAATTTCCTCCCACCCCGCGTCCCCCAAAGTCTTACGAGAAATATGGTACCTCACTTCCATGGGTGGGTCAATGAACCACGACAAGCAAGGGCCCAAAACCTATTGAGGTGACATCAAAATTACTTATCACAAACCAACCTGGTTTTGCAAGAGGGTCCCATGAGTTTTTGTCCCGGGGCTCAGCGGCCATCTAGGGAAACCTACCTAACCCACACATTTTTTGAAACTAGACACCTAGGGTAGTCCAGCCAGGTATGGTTTACGTGGGTCTCCCATCATTATCCTACCCAGAATCCCCTGCAAACCTCAAATTTTGCAGAAAAATTCTTTTTTTTCTCACATTTCTGTGGTGGAAAGTTCTGGAATCTGCGTGTATCACAAGTTTTCTTGCCACCCAGCGTTCCCACAGGTCTTGCGATAAAATTGGTACCTCACTTGCGTGGGTTGGTCAAGGATCCCCGACAGGCAAGGGTCCAAAACCTATTGAGGCGAAATCAAAATTACCTATCACAAACCAACCTGGTTTTGCAAGGGAGGTCCCATGTGATTTTGGCCCGGGGCTAGGCAGCCATCTAGGGAAACCTACCTAACCCACACATTTCTAGACACTAGACACTTGGGGGAGTACAGCGAGGTATGGCTTGCGTGGGTCCTCCATCATTCTCCTACCCAGAATCCCCTGCAAACCTTAAATTTTGCAGACAAATTAACTTTTTTCTCAAATTTATGTGTGAGAAAGTTCTGGAATCTGCGTGGATCTAAAATTCCCTCCCACCCAGCGATCCCTCAGATCTCCTGATAAAAATAGTACCTCACTTGTGTGGTTAGGCATAGTGGCTGCAACAGGAAATGGCCCAAATCGCTCTAATCCTGGTACATAATAAAATACCATTGCAGGTTGCTGCACAGTTTTTGGCTCTTGGTTCGTTGGGTTCTTGGTGAACCTACAAGTCTTATACATACCCACAGCCAGGAAGGTCCAGTGGATATAACGGTATATTGCTTTCAAAGAGCTGTCATAATTACAAGAAGTTACAGGTGAAAACATTGACACAAAAGGCAGTTTTTTTCAAGTATTTTTCCATTTTTCCAATATTTAACTGTTAATTTCCATAAAGAAACCTTCATGGATTTAGACAAATGACCCCTTTCTGAATTTAGAATTGTGTCTACTTTTCAAAAATGTATAGCTTTCCAGGATCCATTATTGCTTTCATGCTCATTTTTACCATTAACTGGAAGGAGGTTGAAATCACTAAAAAACGCAAAAATAGGCTATGTCCCAGAAAACTGCCAAAACTTTGTGAAAAGTTTTGGTTCTCCGATAAAAGACTGTCATTCCCTAAAAGCTGGGAAAATGGTGATTTCAGTCCCACAAACCCTTCTTTGATAACATATGCAGGGAAAAACCCAGAGGATTTCATTTGCTGCCCGTTTTTCGCATTTTTCTTAAAAAAACAAAAATGTTACTGTATTTTGCTTAATTTCTGGGACCACTCCAAGGGAATCCACAAACCCTGGGTACCTTTAGAATCCCCATGATGTTGGAAGTAAAGGATGCAAGGCGTGGATACCTTATGTGGTCAATAAGTTACAGGGGCCTCAAGCGCGCACTACCCCAAATAGCCAAAAAAGGCTTAGCACAGGAGGGGAAAAGGCCTAGCAGCGAAGGGGTTAAAATAAGGAGCCATTAGGTTTTGTTATTAAGTAAGGAATAGTTTTTAATGCTTAAGGCAAAAAGTAGTAAAGAAAACAACTGTCCTGGACCAAAATCTGTTTATCCATAAATTAATTCAAAGGTACTTATAATCTCAACAGGAGCTACTATTAAGTCAGCTTACATTTCCAGGGTACTAATACCAAAACAACAGATATGCACCAAACATAGGGGCCGATTAGGATGGCGGACGGAAATGGGTACTGTCCGCCATGGTGGGGGAAATGTTACTCCCGGCTGCGCCGCGGAGAAACCGCGGTTGGGATTAGGATATTCATGTCACGAAACTCCGACCGCGGCGGACGGATCACAACCAACACCGTCCGCGGTGGACGGAACACAACCAAGTCCGTCCGCGGCGGACGGAGTCCAAAGAACAACCACTGCCGCGGACGGAAATGACCGCGGAAAATAAAACATGTACCGCCATACCTGAGAATACTCCGTGGCCGCAATTAGGATAAATCCGCCCGTACCACGGAACTCACAGCCATCCACGTCCGCGGCGGAAACAATGCTACGAGAACCACAGCATCAGGGCGGAAGGCCAACACGCACAACATCCCTAGCGCCTAACAAATGTATGAAAGTGCACCGCAAGTCCTAAGCAAACATACGAACATTGACAAGGCCCCCCCCCCCCAGCACAAGCCACCATGAGACGTCCCAATTATCCAATAATGCACACAAGTCAACACGCCCACCTACCACCTGACTCGCAACAACCATTGAGACACGACTACAAAAAGACACCCCCACACAACCACAATCCCTTGCACCACAGCATTGCTGCCAGCAAGAGGGCCATTCGAGACACTGCTAACTCACATAAAATCACATAGAAGACACCCACCCACCACCCTACCACACAAACACCCACCACACAAATCCTACACATCACACACCACACACCTGCACCTCCCAACTCACTCAACTCACACACTGAGCACCACACACTATGGCACCCAAAAAAAAAACCAAATTCACGGAGACAGAGTTGCGGGTAATGGTAGATGAAATTATCCGTGTGGAGCCCAACATCTTCGGGGCCCAAGTCCAGCAGACGACCGTGGCGCAAAAGAACCACATGTGGGACAGGATCGTCACTCGGGTGAATGCGTCGGGGACTGTGCCGAGGACCAAGCATGACATTCAGAGGCGGTGGCATGACCTTAAGACCAGGGTCAAGGGCATCCGAGCGAAAAACCACGCCAGAGCCAATCTTACTGGCGGTGGCACACCCCCGGAGCCCATACCCTACACCGATTGGGAGGAGAAGGTGCTGGTGATACTACACCCAGAGAGCCTAGACGGCCTTGACGAAGGAGAAGAGACTGGTGAGTACAAACCAAGCACCACGATCAGCACGACATGGTCAGGCTCACACAACTGAGAATAAACATCCCCCACGCCCCAACCCATGCACGTCGGACACCAACACACTAACATGTCCATGGCTCCCAACAGGCCCCCATGTGCACGGGGAGGGTGGCGGTGGTGGTGGTGGTGGAGGGTGGGGTGTGTGAGAGGCCCAAACTACAACTCCCAACAGGCCCCCATGTGCACGGGGAGGGTGGCGGTGGTGGTGGTGGTGGAGGGTGGGGTGTGTGAGAGGCCCAAACTACAACTCCCAACAGGCCCCCATGTGCACGGGGAGGGTGGTGGTGGTGGTGGTGGTGGAGGGTGGGGTGTGTGAGAGGCCCAAACTACAACTCCCAACAGGCCCCCATGTGCACGGGGAGGGTGGCGGTGGTGGTGGTGGTGGAGGGTGGGGTGTGTGAGAGGCCCAAACTACAACTCCCAACAGGCCCCCATGTGCACGGGGAGGGTGGTGGTGGTGGTGGTGGTGGAGGGTGGGGTGTGTGAGAGGCCCAAACTACAACTCCCAACAGGCCCCCATGTGCACGGGGAGGGTGGCGGTGGTGGTGGTGGTGGAGGGTGGGGTGTGTGAGAGGCCCAAACTACAACTCCCAACAGGCCCCCATGTGCACGGGGAGGGTGGTGGTGGTGGTGGTGGTGGAGGGTGGGGTGTGTGAGAGGCCCAAACTACAACTCCCAACAGGCCCCCATGTGCACGGGGAGGGTGGCGGTGGTGGTGGTGGTGGAGGGTGGGGTGTGTGAGAGGCCCAAACTACAACTCCCAACAGGCCCCCATGTGCACGGGGAGGGTGGCGGTGGTGGTGGTGGTGGAGGGTGGGGTGTGTGAGAGGCCCAAACTACAACTCCCAACAGGCCCCCATGTGCACGGGGAGGGTGGTGGTGGTGGTGGTGGTGGAGGGTGGGGTGTGTGCGACAGGAAACAGAAATGTCTACAAATCAATGTAACCATGTACTGTCCACATTACTGACCAGCTCGATCTTGTCCCTCAGGTGATCGTCAACTGACTGGGGAAAGCAGTACCCGGCCGCCAGCCTCGCCTCCCACACCTACAGGACTCTCTGCTGACGACGACACAGGCAGCTCCGGGGCGGAGGATGGAGCGGGACCAAGCACGCAGCCAGGGCCATCTGGCTCACAGGGACTCCCGGGACCGACCAACGTCGCATGTGTGACTCCCGCGGCACCTGTCTCTGTGATCTGCACAGTCCCCACCACCACCAGTACCACCAGTACCACCAGTAACACCAGTACCACCACTACCACCAGCACCATGACTCCTGCCGGTGCCACCCAGCATGACCCAGCGCGCAACGCTGGTCCAACGGCCCCACACACAAGCAGGGTGAGTGGGCCACAAACACAGGCAACGGGACAACTGCCAATCAGGCGAGCCACACACCGCCGGTCAGAGGAGGGACAGCTACCCGAGCCAGTGGCACAGTCCCTACAAGCTCTTGCCAGGTGCCAGGCCTCATACGACCGGTCCCAGGCAAACGCTGATCGTGTTCACCAGGACTCAGTGGACAACACCAACATCCTGCGCGAGATCTCTGGCATCCTTGGCCAGATGTTGGTGATCATGGGCCAGCAGGCAACGATGTGGAGGGAATGGGTTGGCCGGAACAACCCCCCCCCCTCCACCAAGTGTGTCAGCGCCACCGCCACCGTCACCTCCGCCTCCCCCGTCACCTCCGCCTCCGCCTCCACCGCCGCCACCACCACCTGAGCCCCTGGCGACGGATGTGGCCCATCACCAACCTGCCCTCCCAGCTGACTCTGTACCACCTCCGAGACGGAGGGGGCGGCCGAGGCAGGAAGTGGCTGAGAGCAGTGTTGGAGCGCCAGGCACACGCTCCAAGAGGGGACGACCTTGACAATGCCACTGCCTGTGCCAGACATTCACCCTGCAAACCATCCTGTCCCACATAGACAATCATTGCCACTGGTCTGCTGGACTAGCCTGACACCCCCCAATGTGGTGTCAGCACGGACATTTCATCTGCCATTACCTTCAACTCCAACTCCCTCCCCCCCACTTACTTGTAAATATTCACCAGCACAAAAGCACAACCTGTCAATAAATTGCATTTACTCACACAATGATGTTTTGCCTCCATGTTTATTCACATGATTGCCATCAGATACAGACGTAAACAGGTACAGGGATCATAGTCGCACATGATCATGGCGCTGCGGGAGTGACCTAGAGAAAACCAGAGACAGCAAACACACGTCACTAAAGAGATTCACACACATCACAACACAATGCACAGCAACATTACACAAACGACAACCATCACACAAGCATGGGATGGGAGCACACACATCATGGACACTCCTATGTCCAAAGACATGAAGACACACATGTGCAACCATCACAAACCACACCCAGCTGATTAACCCCATATCCACACAACACCAGAAAACATACATGAGCCATTGTCAACCGCCACTAGAGGTAGATACTCACATTCAAGGGAAGTAGCGATCAATGAGCTGGCGCCTCTGGTCCACACCTTCCTCCTCACCACTATCCTCATCAGTCGACATGGGTGGGATGGGAGGCCGAGGAACTCCTTCGTCTTCAGGGTCCAACAGCAGTTCAATGTTATTGCGTACTGCCAGGTTGTGGAGCATGCAGCAGGCAATCACGATCTTGCATACTTTTCCTGGTGAGTAAGGCAGGGCCCCTCCGGTCTTATCGAGGCACCGAAACCTAGACTTGAGCAGTCCAAAGGTACGTTCGATGACTCTCCGTGTCCTTCCATGTGCCTCATTGTACCGCATTTCACCCGCCGTCCTCGGATTACGTAGGGGACTGAGGAGCCAGGGCCGGTTTGGGTAAGCCGAGTCGCCTATGTAGGGGGATGACAGAGACAAACATCAGAACAAGATATGGTGGGTACCCCATGCAACACAGAGATCACAAGAGTCCCCACTGCACACTCACCAACAAGCCACGCTTGACCGGGTGGCAGATTTGCCATGAGTCGTGGGACATTGCTGGTTCGCATGATGTGGGCGTCATGTGCGGATCCAGGAAATCTTGCACACACATGGGAGATGATGTTGCTCGCCAGGCACACCACCTGCACGTTCAGCGAATGAAAGTGTTTTCGATTCCTGAACACTTGTTCGCGTGCCCGTGGTGGAATGAGCGCGATGTGCGTGCCATCAATTGAGCCCACAACGTGAGGTATGTGGCCCAGTGCATAGAAACCAGCTTTGACAGCTGGCAACTCTTCCGGACGTGGGAAATGTATGTACTCATCCTTGTACAGCATCATAGCTGTTAACACATCCCGAAGAACCGTGCTGAACATGGCCTGTGACATACCCCCGGCACCTCCAACTGTATACTGAAATGTGCCAGTAGCGAAGAAATGTAGTACCGCCATGACCTTTGCAGTGGGTGTAAACGAGCCAGGATACGTTCTACGTGGCTGCAGATGAGGAGACAATTGAGCCACAAGCTCCAGCAACCGACGTCGATCCAGCCTGAATTTCCGAATCACCTCCTCGTCTACCATATCCTCCAGCAGAGTGTATGGGCGATGCACATTTGGAGCCCTCCTGTGTGGGAGAGAGATGTAACTTAGGTCAACTTACAAACGACGCATACGTGTACAACTCCATCACATGTGTACCTTACTGACAAAACTTCAGTCGTCACCCTAATGTATCGTAGACACATCACAGACACTCATGCAACTGCATGCACACAAATGATAAGTTTACACACGCCATGTCATCAAGCACAAATGCCACCACCAATGATGATGTGCATACGGTAATGACATGCATGGTGACAGAACGTATAAATCACATACACGGAATGCATGTGTACCACCACCACTGTAGTCACCTCGACACAACAAGAAACTGACAACAGATGCATTAATTGGCCACACAGCCGTGATGTACTGTGTAGTTGTGAAGATGTAACAACGTCTGTAGGGTCAAACCCGACGTCAACACGTACAAATGCACATCTGTTGCCCATTGTGTGCCGACCGATGTCCATTGTATGGACACACATGCTATATTGTATGACATATGACCTTTCACAATCACGCTCACATCCCTCATGACGCAACTGCACACAACACATCACGGTGCAGCGTCTGACAAGATCACATATTTGGCGCCGCCATGGCGGTGCTCAACTTCCGCTACTTCCCAAAGGCCATATGCGGCCTGCGTCCCTCTTCCCATTGGCTGCATGTGCAGGGACCGTCACGGGCACACATCGGCAACCGCACGTGCAAGCTTCAGGCACGGATGCTTCAGTTGCAACAATGTACTATCACTGGCGCCTCCATGGCGGTGCACGTACACAGCGGGGGAGGTGCAGGCCTATACACCCTGCAGATGTACTCAATGGACATGCCAGTTCATGACCCCCCTTACAGTCACCTTGCATCATCCACCGTACACCGGCCGGAGCGGCCGGCCCATGAACAACCGCCGTGCCCGGCCATGAACAACCGCCGTGCCCGGCCATGAACAACCGCCGGTCCCGGCCATGAACAACCGCCGTGCCCGGCCATGAACAACCGCCGTGCCCGGCCATGAACAACCGCCGTGCCCGGCCATGGCGGTTGTGTTCATGGCCGGGCACGGCGGTTGTTCATGGCCGGGACCGGCGGTTGTTCATGGCCGGGCACGGCGGTTGTTCATGGCCGGGCACGGCGGTTGTTCATGGCCGGGCACGGCGGTTGTTCATGGCCGGGCACGGCGGTTGTTCATGGCCGGGCACGGCGGTTGTTCATGGCCGGGACCGGCGGTTGTTCATGGCCGGGCACGGCGGTTGTTCATGGCCGGGCACGGCGGTTGTTCATGGCCGGGACCGGCGGTTGTTCATGGCCGGGCACGGCGGTTGTTCATGGCCGGGCACGGCGGTTGTTCATGGCCCGGACCGGCGGTTGTTCATGGCCGGGCACGGCGGTTGTTCATGGGCCGGCCGCTCCGGCCGGTGTACGGTGGATGATGCAAGGTGACTGTAAGGGGGGTCATGAACTGGCATGTCCATTGAGTACATCTGCAGGGTGTATAGGCCTGCACCTCCCCCGCTGTGTACGTGCACCGCCATGGAGGCGCCAGTGATAGTACATTGTTGCAACTGAAGCATCCGTGCCTGAAGCTTGCACGTGCGGTTGCCGATGTGTGCCCGTGACGGTCCCTGCACATGCAGCCAATGGGAAGAGGGACGCTGGCCGCATACGGCCAATCGCAAGTAGCGGAAGCTGTGCACCGCAACAACAGGGCCAGTCATTGGCCCATTTCACGATCACGCTTCCAGGGCTGACCAATTGCTGGCGACGTATGCCACTGACACGTGCTGAGGGCCCTATATATGTGTCTTGGCCAAAATGAAACTTCCTACCCTGGGGACCAGTGCTGCCTGTGACCATCACCTCGACCTGCTGCTGCTGCTGCTGAGCTGACCACCGACTGCTGCCTGTGACCATCACCTCGACCTGCTGCTGCTGCTGCTGAGCTGACCACCGACTGCTGCCTGTGACCATCACCTCGACCTGCTGCTGCTGCTGCTGAGCTGACCACCGACTGCTGCCTGTGACCATCACCTCGACCTGCTGCTGCTGCTGCTGAGCTGACCACCGACTGCTGCCTGTGACCATCACCTCGACCTGCTGCTGCTGCTGCTGAGCTGACCACCGACTGCTGCCTGTGACCATCACCTCGACCTGCTGCTGCTGCTGCTGAGCTGACCACCGACTGCTGCTCTAGTGCCATACTCCGTGATCTTGCCATGTCGAGTGGCAAAGAGATCCGGTCTCGACCCTTCACCTCCGCGGAGCTTGATGTCCTCGTGGACGGTGTACTCCGCAACTATGGACGCCTCTACGGCGCACCGGGACGGGTGGTAAGTGCAGTGTGGGACATGTTGGTGTGCATGAGGGGGCCAAATGATCAGGCCTATTTATATCTTAGCTGTGTAGTGTGGGCTAGACATATGTTCCTGATTGTGCATGGCTGCTGACAGTAACGTCTTGCCCCTATGTGTGTGACAGGCCACCTGTCCACTGACTTAAACCCTTTTGTCTCCCATCATGGTAGGTCAAGCTGCACCTTCGCAAGGACCTGTGGAGGACCATAGCACGGGAAGTACGGGCATTGGGGGTGTGCAACAGACGACATACACACTGCCACAAACGCTGGGACGACATTTCCAGGCTGAGCAAGAATGTAGCGGAAGTAACACTGGGCCTGATTCCAAGGACGCCCCGTCTGGCCCGACGCTCCATGACCCCTCTCATGCACCGTATCATTGCAGTGACGCATCCTGAACTGGCCGAACGTCTGAGTGCCGATCAACAGCAAACTAGCGGTGAGCATACTGTCTGTGTAGGAAACTTGTGAGTGCTATGCATGTATTGGTGCACAGACACACTATTGAGTTCCGTGTTGCGTATGTATGCCTGAGATGGCATTTTGGTCCCATTGGGTGGTACTCATTTGACATCCAGGTCCGCCATGTTGACACGCCACTTGCTTAGTAGTTGAGTGTTAAAGCACATCCCCTAGTGGTCCATGGCCCCATGGCAGAAAATGTGAGGATGACTGGTAGGGGTGGGCCATGTGCAGGATGAGGGCTCATGAACCTTTGTCTGCTATGTGATTTGGCTATCCTGTTCCTTCTGTACGTGAGTGTGCCCATGACTCACACATCTTTTCTGTGCATTTCAGCTTTGACAGAGGACACTCAGCCACAGACGGTGGAGAGTAGCCGAGGAAATGAGTCTGGCTCAGACTTCGCACACACGCAGACTGACACGGAGGAGGCCAGCGCCGGAGAGGGGGACAGGACCGTCCCTGAGGACTCGCATGTGAAGACACCATCGTCCTCCTCGTCGGACACTCTTGGTGAGCCTGCACTGTTGTCACAGACTGGGAGTGGGCACTCATCACCTTCTGTCGGAAGACAGCACACAGGGCCCACACTTCCGCCAACTGCACCATGTATTGTTCGTGGCCGGAGGAGTAGGGGGAGCAGAGTGGCGTTCGGTGCAGGCACCGCTGCCCCTGCCACGGTGAGCCAAAATGCACTGTGTGCTGAGGCCGTTGATCTGCTGCGACAGCTGTGTGTGGGTCAGACCAATATGACAAATGCTTTCCAGGACCATGATAGGAAGTTGGGGCAGGTGGTGGCATTCATGGAAGGGATGCATGGCGATCTTGCAGGTCTACACAGGACAGTGCAGTCATTGGCAAGCAGTGTGTCGTCTGCAATAGTACAGTCGAATGAACAGGGTGCTACTTCTGTTTCCCCATCTACACCGCTGGATGTCTCAGGGGGTAGTGATTATTCAGAGCAGGACTCAAATACAGGTTATTGCACTAGAAGCAGCGTCAGACAGCACGTCAGGGCACGCAGGGCACAGACCCCATCCCCTAGATCAGCTAAATCTGTTCACGTAGACGACGTCAGATGCACTGGAGTACACACACAGGATCCACAAGTGTTGTTGGGGGACATGCCTTCCGGAGCTACACAGGCATTCAACACGAAAGGTACTCTGAAGGCAAGGGATACTCACATGTCCATGGACTGTTCCTTGGACAAGGCCAGTCAGAAGACAAAGGCACCTGCTAAGAGCAGGGAGACTCCCAAGAGCAGGCCCACAGCAGAGGTAAGGGACACTCCCAAGGACAGTGAGAAGACTAAGGCACCTACTGAGAGCAGGGAGACTCCCAAGAGCAGGCCCACAGCAGAGGTAAGGGACACTCCCAAGGACAGTGAGAAGACTAAGGCACCTACTGAGAGCAGGGAGACTCCCAAGAGCAGGCCCACAGCAGAGGTAAGGGACACTCCCAAGGACAGTGAGAAGACTAAGGCACCTACTAAGAGCAGGGAGACTCCCAAGAGCAGGCCCACAGCAGTGGATAGGAACACTCCCAAGGACAGTGAGAAGACTAAGGCACCTACTAAGAGCAGGGAGACTCCCAAGAGCAGGCCCACAGCAGTGGATAGGAACACTCCCAAGGACAGTGAGAAGACTAAGGCACCTACTAAGAGCAGGGAGACTCCCAAGAGCAGGCCCACAGCAGTGGATAGGAACACTCCCAAGGGCAGGGACACACACAGGGAGCAGGTGTCTGCTGGAGGCAGGTGCACCACAGACGACAAGTCTGCTGGCAGGAACAGGGCGGCGAGCAGGGCACAGGCTACATCCAGAGACAACACTCCACCTAAGGATAAGGCACAACCTACGGACAAGGCATCTAGCATGGACAATGGCGCTATCAAGGACAGGCATACTTCACCCCTGGCTGCACTGAGGCTGATGTTTACTACTAAACGCCAAACTGATGTCTCCGCGGCGGAGTCCCCCCATACCTCCACTCCCATCCAGGCCAGTCAGAAGCAGAGGAGGGTGTCCCCTGTTGTTGCATCCCCCATTACACATCATTCCGAGTCCAGGCGGCAGGCACAGAGCAAACGACAAGCAGGCTCCAGCACCTCCCCCGAAACCAGATCCCCGGCAGCAGTTGCTCCACCTATGCTGGGTGGTGATTCTTTGGAGTCCCCACCACTTGGCAGTCCTGTCCTGTCCAGGGTGCACTCACACCTCCCTAAGAAACGCAGACACACACCATTGACACCTGCCAACCCCGATTTGGCTCTAGGTGAGCTATCCCCAGCTCCCAGGCCCACCCTGCCTCCTGGCCCATACAGCCCTGTGGCTCATCATTTCAGTTGTCCCAGTGGCGCTGGTGCAGTTGACTCTCATGTATCAGATGGTGGCACAGTGTCAGTTGTGCCCTCTCCTGTTGCAGGTCCTGGCAGTGTATCTGGGTCTATGGCTCACGTGTCAGTTAGAAGATCTGTGGCTGTGTTGCACACTCCTGTTTCTGGTGCTGGCAGTCTGTCTGGGTCAGTGGCTCACGTGTCAGTGACTACATCTGTGGCTGTGTCTCACACTCCTGTTGCTGGTGCTGCCAGTGTGTCTGGGTCCGTGGCCCATGTGTGTGTCACTCGGGCTGTGGCTGTGTCTCACACTCCTGTTGCTGGTGCTGCCAGTGTGTCTGGGTCCGTGGCCCATGTGTGTGTCACTCGGGCTGTGGCTGTGTCTCACACTCCTGTTGCTGGTGCTGCCAGTGTGTCTGGGTCCGTGGCCCATGTGTGTGTCACTCGGGCTGTGGCTGTGTCTCACACTCCTGTTGCTGGTGCTGCCAGTGTGTCTGGGTCCGTGGCCCATGTGTGTGTCACTCGGGCTGTGGCTGTGTCTCACACTCCTGTTGCTGGTGCTGCCAGTGTGTCCGAGGCAGGTAGTTCACGCAGTCCCCCTGAATCTGTGATGTGAGGTGCTGTACACTTCACTCAAATGTTACTTCACATGGTGTGTCCATTGAGAACTGCGTGGCACTCTTGTGGTCCCTGTGACGGGTTGGTAGGGACACGTAGTTGTGCTGCCTCTGATGTACCTGCTCTGTAATGCACAATGCCCTGTTGATGCTCTGATACTGCATGCTGACCTCTCGTTACCTGCTGTGATGTACCTGCTCTGTACTGCACAATGCCCTGTTGATGCTCTGATACTGCATACTGCCCTCTCGTTACCTGCCTATGATGTACCTGCTCTGTACTCTACAATGCCCTGTTGATGCTCTGATACTGCATGCTGCCCTCTCGTTACCTGCTGTGATGTACCTGTTCTGTACTGCACAATGCCCTGTTGATGCTCTGATACTGCATACTGCCCCTCTCACGTGCTGCCTCTGATGGGCCTGTTCTGTGCAATGGACTGTTGATGCACTTTGCCCCTCTCACGTGCTGCCTCTGATGGGCCTGTTCTGTGCAATGGACTGTTGATGCACTTTGCCCCTCTCACGTGCTGCCTCTGATGGGCCTGTTCTGTGCAATGGACTGTTGATGCACTTTGCCCCTCTCACGTGCTGCCTCTGATGGGCCTGTTCTGTGCAATGGACTGTTGATGCACTTTGCCCCTCTCACGTGCTGCCTCTGATGGGCCTGTTCTGTGCAATGGACTGTTGATGCACTTTGCCCCTCTCACGTGCTGCCTCTGATGGGCCTGTTCTGTGCAATGGACTGTTGATGCACTTTGCCCCTCTCACGTGCTGCCTCTGATGGGCCTGTTCTGTGCAATGGACTGTTGATGCACTTTGCCCCTCTCACGTGCTGCCTCTGATGGGCCTGTTCTGTGCAATGGACTGTTGATGCACTTTGCCCCTCTCACGTGCTGCCTCTGATGTACCTGCTCTGTACTCTACAATGCCCTGTTGATGCTCTGATACTGCATACTGCCCTCTCGTTACCTGCCTATGATGTACCTGCTCTGTACTCTACAATGCCCTGTTGATGCTCTGATACTGCATGCTGCCCTCTCGTTACCTGCTGTGATGTACCTGCTCTGTACTGCACAATGCCCTGTTGATGCTCTGATACTGCATACTGCCCCTCTCACGTGCTGCCTCTGATGGGCCTGTTCTGTGCAATGGACTGTTGATGCACTTTGCCCCTCTCACGTGCTGCCTCTGATGGGCCTGTTCTGTGCAATGGACTGTTGATGCACTTTGCCCCTCTCACGTGCTGCCTCTGATGGGCCTGTTCTGTGCAATGGACTGTTGATGCACTTTGCCCCTCTCACGTGCTGCCTCTGATGGGCCTGTTCTGTGCAATGGACTGTTGATGCACTTTGCCCCTCTCACGTGCTGCCTCTGATGGGCCTGTTCTGTGCAATGGACTGTTGATGCACTTTGCCCCTCTCACGTGCTGCCTCTGATGGGCCTGTTCTGTGCAATGGACTGTTGATGCACTTTGCCCCTCTCACGTGCTGCCTCTGATGTACCTGCTCTGTACTCTACAATGCCCTGTTGATGCTCTGATACTGCATACTGCCCTCTCGTTACCTGCCTATGATGTACCTGCTCTGTACTGCACAATGCCCTGTTGATGCTCTGATACTGCAACCTGCCCTCTCGTTACCTGCCTATGATGTACCTGCTCTGTACTGCACAATGCCCTGTTGATGCTCTGATACTGCATGCTGCCCTCTCGTTACCTGCTCTGATGTACCTGCTCTGTACTCTACAATGCCCTGTTGATGCTCTGATACTGCATGCTGCCCTCTCGTTACCTGCTCTGATGTACCTGCTCTGTACTCTACAATGCCCTGTTGATGCTCTGATACTGCATACTGCCCTCTCGTTACCTGCCTATGATGTACCTGCTCTGTACTCTACAATGCCCTGTTGATGCTCTGATACTGCAACCTGCCCTCTCGTTACCTGCCTATGATGTACCTGCTCTGTACTGCACAATGCCCTGTTGATGCTCTGATACTGCATGCTGCCCTCTCGTTACCTGCTCTGATGTACCTGCTCTGTACTCTACAATGCCCTGTTGATGCTCTGATACTGCATGCTGCCCTCTCGATACCTGCTCTGATGTACCTGCTCTGTACTCTACAATGCCCTGTTGATGCTCTGATACTGCATACTGCCCTCTCGTTACCTGCCTATGATGTACCTGCTCTGTACTGCACAATGCCCTGTTGATGCTCTGATACTGCAACCTGCCCTCTCGTTACCTGCCTATGATGTACCTGCTCTGTACTGCACAATGCCCTGTTGATGCTCTGATACTGCATGCTGCCCTCTCGTTGCCTGCTATGTTGTACCTGCTCTGGTGCCCACTTTGCCCATGCTCACGCATACACTGTGATTTGACCCCTATTTTGGACAATAAAGGTAGTCTATCAAGTCTCGTGGTCTGTCGTTGCCATTCCTGCTTGCGTACTGCAAATGTGTATTCGTATATGCTTCTCATCAGTGGTTTCGGTAACATGACACTCCCCCTCCCTACGTCACGTCCCTTGCTGGTATTCCCCTCCAGACAGCCAATGGTTTGTACCTTACCTGCGTCGTCGTCCATAGTAGGCCATGACTAGGACGTGGTGGATCGCGAAGAGCATCGGGAAAGCGTGTAGCGCCGGGTCCATGGTGGTGGTCAGCTTGCGGTGGGTATCTCGGCTGTGTCACCTATGTTCGCTGTGGGGATTCCGCCGTGTTAAGACAGGTTGTTTTTCCGCTGCGGTTTTATGTGTGTTTTCCGCAATCTTGATTTGGGGGACGGTCTTAGACGTCAGTGCGTACGGCGGAGCGTCCGGATGTGTTCCGTCCGCCGCGTGGTCGTGTGTAGTTGGCCGGCGGAGCGTGCTTTTCCGTCGCGGACGGAAATTTGACACGTTTTCCTATCCTGATATGGCGGACGGAGTATCCGCGGCAGGCGGACACGGAAAATGCTTTTTCCGCCTACTCCAGGGCCGCGGTGGCTCTTCCGTCCGCCATCCTGATCGACCCCATAGTCTTTTTCAATACAGTTTTTCAAAAGAGGGCATATATTTTATTTCACATATGTGTGTATAATACATTAAAATATCATCATATGATTCAAAAACAGTCAAGAAAAGGAGGTGGAGAAAAAGGGTTGCTCCAGAGGGGAATGTGAAGGAATTTTTGTGCTCAAGATTAAAAAGATTTAGAAAAGGGAAGGATTCCCAAAAAGAGTAAGAAGCATATATGTATAAAATTCAGTTTAAACCTCGTACTTATTATGTTGTGGTAAACAGACCCCATCCTATAATCTCGGAGAAAAGCAGAAACAGCTTTATTGACATGTTTTCTAGCTTTCTCAATCTGTGGACAAAATTGATTGGACCAGTTCCATTTCTGCCTTTGGCGTATGTTAGAATGGACAAAGGCAGTTTGGGAGAAAAGTGACATCAATTCTCCAAAGGTGTCCTTCATAAGCTTTTCCAGACCTACCCCAGTTAAAGTGCCTAGGTCATTGCCACCCCAGTGCACAATTATGAGGTCAGGGTGTTGGAGATGAGGAAAAGATTTAACCAATGGCATCAATGGTGCCACTTTCACCCTCTCTTTCCAATCCATTTAATGTCTACGTGTGGCAAAGCTAGTTCTTTGTCAATGCCTCTGTTTTCTGCATACCTTTGGCTCAAGAAAATATAGCTTTGTCCCACAATCCATACTCAAAGCAGGTCTGGATGCACTCAGAAGGTATCTGTATGTGAAATGGCAGTTTGAAAACTAACGTTTTTCTAAAATGGTGGATAAGATGCAGTTTTGAAAAAAGAAAAGAAATGATTTGCTGTTTGAGAACATTCTAGACTGAAAAGTAGGCTGCATGTTTCTCTTTTTTAAAAGCATGTTTCTTATTGGTTAACAAAAACTGTTTGAAAGGAACATTACATAGGATAAGGTGATATTTTCAAAAGTCAAGCACACTTGCTGTTTGGATTAGCAACAATGTGTGCTGAACTTGTGACCTGTGTGCTCAGATGAGTGTTCCATGAACTATTATTATGGTAACATGCAGTAAGCAGATTGGGGGTAGGGTTCAAACTTATGTCAGTTGGAAAGGGTTGAAATGTGTAACCAATAGAAATGTGTGTTAGCTTTTGAATTAATGTGGGAAGCAATGTGATTTGATATTTACATGTATATGTGTGCAGAATGAGAGGGAAAGGTTGCCATTTTTTGGTTTTGCAGTACAGTACGGAGATTCTGAATAAGAAAATCTGGTGTGTGACTGACATACTTCTTAATCTACAAATTAATTTGAAAGGTGAGTTATTAATTTGTGAGGGGTTTTATGTGGTGCCTTTGTTTTTAATAAGATCATTTTGTTACACAAGGGAACCCAAGGAAGCAATATGCTAGGGACCTTAGGGAATTATATCTTTGCACAGGACAGTGGTCCCTAGACAGGAGGAGTTTTAAAGAAATAAATATAGACTAAATAGGCACTATATTCATTGTCCAGCGGGACAGTTTTAATTTCTGATGAATAAATTATACAAAGGATATAGGGCCAGATGTAGGTGAGGGACATTTACCGACTCATAAATACTGAATTTTACCGATTCGGTATTTATGAATCGGTAAATATGAAGGTGGGAGATGTAGGTATTTTTTAAAATAGAAATACCGAATCGGTAACATTCGGTATTTACTGATTCGGTAAATACCGAATCGGTATTTCCTATTGATTCCTATGGGCTGTGAAGCCCATAGGAATCAATGGGAAATACGGATTCACCGATTCACCGATTCACTTTGACACCCTCTAGCACCCGAAGTAAAGGCATGTGTGACATGTGGCACACATACATGCCCTTAGGGCATGTCTGTGTGTCACATTGCACAGTATGCATGCACAGATGTGCATGCACACCTGGATTCGCTATTTTACCACACAATAGGATTGTGTGGTAAAATACCGACTCTTAAGGGCCTGTGACACTCTCAGGAGTGTCACCTACATTTGGATTTACCGAATCGGTAAAATTACCGATTCGGTATTTTACAGATTCGTTAAATTTACCGAATCGGTAAATTTACCGATTCTGTAAAATAATGGCCCCTACATGGCAATTCCTAAATACCGGTCGGTAACGGCCGAAATCGGCCGTTACCGACCGGTATTTGGGCTCCTACATCTGGCCCCTAGTGTGATAACAGCAGGACACCAGCCGATGTCCAACTAACACACTTGGGAAAGGGACAAACAAGAAATATTTAAGGCAATTTAAACAGTCTGTGTATTACAATTCACAGTCAGACAATACAAATTGCACACTATTGCTAGCGTCAAATAGCACAATTCATATACATATAGTGTGACCAAGTCGACGACGTTTCAAACCTATTACTTATTCAAGGTTCATCTTCAGGACATCAAATGTATGCCTTCTTATTAACAAAGTCACAATAAACTTTTAAGCCCGTACTGCAGGGCTGGTATGAAGGCCGGGATGTTATAGAATTGGTACGCCGAATATACAGCAAGACTACAGCAACAAGATAGGGGAAATGCGTAAACCTGCCAGGAACGGGCCGTCAATGCGATCCGCGTTCAAAGGGAAAATCACCCACGAAGAGTAATGTGTTTCTCCTGCTAAAGTGCAGGGAGTAGTCTTTCTTGTCTAGAATCACATTGTGAGTCTGTCTGCATTTGGGCAACCATTGTCAGAGAAGCATTTGGGGAGTTCATGTCTTTGCAGACACATAACTGCTTAAAAACCTATCCGGTTCTCAAGTTTTAGTAGAATTAGAAACCAGTCATTGCTTCTGTATTTGCAAAATGAGTCAGGCTTCCACACTAAAGTGCAGCACTAAATTGTGTGGAATGTGTGCAGTCTAAGGGATAACGTTGCTTGTCTAAAATCACACTGAGTCTGTGTGCATTTGGGAACCATTGTGACAGAAGCATTTGGGTACTTCATGTTTTTGCCGACACATAACTGCTTAAAAACCTATCCTGTTCTCAAGTTTTGGTAGAATTAGAAAACACTCATTGCTTCAGTATTTGCAAAATTAGTCAGGTTTCCACACTAAAGTGCAGTACTGAAATATGTGGAATGTGTGCAGTCACCTTACCTCTTCCAGAGTAGTAAATGTGTTTTGGTAAAGTCTAAGGGATAGTCTTGCTTGTATAGAATCACACTGTGAGTCTGTGTGCATTTAGGAACCATTGTGACAAAAGCATTTGAATACTTCATGTTTTTGCCGACACATAACTGCTTAAAAACCTATCCTGTTCTCAAGTTTTGGTAGAATTAGAAAACACTCATTGCTTATGTATTTACAAAATGAGTCAGGCTACCACACTAAAGTGCAGTACTAAAATATGTGGAATGTGTGCGGTCATCTTAACTTTTCCAAAGGAGTAAATGTGTTTTGGTAAAGTCCAAGGGATAGTGCTGCTTGTCTAGAATCACACTGTGAGTCTTAGTACATTTGGGCAACCATTGTGATAGAAACAAAGTTGAAAAATAAGGAAAGGGGGCAGGGTAGAAACATCCTGACCCTCTAGGCCTGCTCAGGGGGTCCCACATGAATATTTAGGCCCAATTGTATTTATTTATTTTAAAATAAGAAATCCCGGGGTACGCGTATCGTACGCATACGCGGTGGACAAGAACAAAAAAAAATAGATGTCTGTTTTATTCTTAATTAGCACCCCCTCCCTCTCACCCCTTACATGCCCCGGGGACCGTCACCTTCCTGGGGCAGTAATATGTAAAATGACCTTCCAGACCCGGGAACCTGCACCCCCGGGGCTTTTTAATGTTGGGAGGGGGTCACGCGACCCCCCTAGAGGAGCCCTTGATGGCCCTGGGAACCACCGCCTCCCAGGGCTGGTTCCTGCAGTGTCTTGGGGTGCCTACCCCTGGGACACTGCTGTTTGCTATGGTAGCGCGGGAGTGTTGCGGTTCCCACTTTACCACAGCACACCACTTTCCTATTTGAAAGTGAGAGCAAGTTAATCTGCTCTCTCTTTCAAGTGGGAAAGCAGATTGCTTTCCGTTAGAGAGAGCAGCATGTAAGCTGCTCTCTCTGACAAAGCAATGACTGCTCTCGAAGGACCCGGGGAGCCGTCTGGGATTGTGGGGGCATTGGGGCTAAAAAAAATAGTTCTTTTTGAGAACTAACTTTACTGGTCAAAAAAGATCTATATTTGTATGGTAGTAAGTAAAACTTTCCATTTTTTTTGTGCACCAGTTGTACACTCTACGCATGCGCAGCCTCGTTTCCAAGCCCACGTTTCTTTCTTTTTCTCCAAGTTCACTAAGCAAACCTCTCCTTATTTCAGGTATTAAATTTGCTGCTTTCTTTTCCTGGGCCGAGTGTGTCATCCGCTGCTATACTTTTGTAATATATTAATAATCATATTCTATCTTTATTTATTTGAAATGTATTGTCGAGGCGCCAAAAGTTGAGTACATACTCCGTCGACCGCCATTTTAGTAGTTTTCCTCCGTTATTTTTATTATACCTGTCACTTTCATTTTTGCCCTCCCCCTATCTTCTCTGTGATCAATGAGATTTCCTGCCACAGACACCACGGTGTTTGTCCTTGGCCTCCGATGTTATCAGACTTGGTCTCGTGCATACCTAAAAACTAATTTGAAGCACGTAAGCCACAGCCATTACAACGCGTGTTCGTCACCACAAAGCCATTATCATGCTTATGCCTTTATCATTTGTAGTAAATATATACTAGTTGTAAAAGCATGCGTGGTAAAGCCATATGCGTGCTGATGTCTTCGTGGTGACGATCACCCGTGCTTATGACCGCGTTGTAATGGCTGTTTCCCCCAATGGATACTGCAGCAACCGGATCTGGGCGTCATGGACTCCATGGCACTAGGGGGAGGGCCACGCAGCCCCTCTCATACAATATAGAAATCTTTGGGAGGTGATTGTTTCCATGTTTTGAAGGGCGTTTTTGAGGCCCACACACTTAATTTTGTAGGGGGATTGGTTTGCATGGGAAAATGTCGCAAGAGGTTTGTAAATGTGGTACACATTGTTTTGTTTTACTTTGATTTCTTTTCTATGTTGTAGTCCATCCAGAGAAAATATAACTTATTGTACAGTTAGTACTTTTCAACCCTACTCTTGAACATCTACCTATAGTACTTCAAATTATAAATATTATTTTTATTGTGGACCGTCACCCCACCTCCCCCCAAAAAAGAAGTATATATTTTTTTTTATTAACTTTTATTGAAACAACAATAACTGTAAACCTAACTTAATGATAAAATATAATAAACAAGTACAAAAATAACTTTAATAAAACATTATAAACAAATTGTGATGTGGACTCCAAAAGACGTACAATAGGTAATCTGCAAAACAAAAAAGAAAATTAGGGGCAGATTTATGAAGGCCTTGCGCCGCCGGTGCGTCACTTTTTCCCATGTTAAAAATGACGCACCGGCGGCGCAAGGCCTTCATAAATCTGCCCCTTAGAGTTTAAAATTATGTAGATGTGAGTAAATGAGGTGAAACATTACAAGTCAAGGTAACACTACGATTTTACGTATGCAGTGTGCCTGGTACATTTCATTTCTGTTATAGTCCCGCGTTCAAGTGGTGTCTATATGGAAGTGCCTACTGCATTACTGACAGAAAAGTGGTACAACGGGATTTTAAATACGCCGATTTATTTCTAATGCATTTAATTGGAGGCATTGTATATCTAGGCCGCTGTGCTTACCTTGTATAAACATTGCGGCCATCAGAGTTCACAACTTCAATTGAACTCTGTTTGTATACGTCAAAGTATATTCAATACGTTGCAGACAATTCCATTGCTGTTGCTCGATAAGCCGTGATTGCTCCTGAAGGATGTTTGGTGAAGCAAACAAAAGGACATTTGATTATTCACCATAAACTGAGTTGCGAAACTCCTGTCAAAAGTGAATTTTAATGTGAGTTCTTAATATTGCGTACGTAGACTGTTGGCTCGCAGAGTCTGGAGTTGAGAGTTTTTTTTGAAAAGTTAGATGCAGGTTTACAAGCTCCTTGCACCACTTTTCCCATGTTAAAAGTGAAAAAAAAGTGGCGCAAAAAGCTTGTAGATCTGTTCCTCAGACTGTTTTAACCTATCTGTTGTCACTGCTCTGTGGTAATTATACATTTCTACACAGTCAAGCTGCTGCACACTATCGACTGTCTTCTTTCACAGATAATTTGTTGTTGTTTCAGAAACAAGTTTCTTTGCTCACCTAGTGCCATAGACATGATTAAAAGAGGGTGCTTCACGTCTTGAAGCAGGCTTCACTGTAGCCAAGAGAGTTCACCACTTAAACTCGGGTAAGGTTTTTATACGGCACAGTGGAGACAGCAGCGTCCATAACTGTTAAAAAGAAAAAAAAATGATGTGAGAGACAGTATGAAAGAGAGAGATAAAAGGACATTAAAACGTGGAAGAGACACAGACGATTGGTGGGGGGCTGAAGCCCCGTTAGCCTTATGGGTACTGCGCGCCTGCTGCATACTACATATTCTCTCCTTTGACAGATAACTTGTCATTGTTTCGGAAACAAGCTTTACGTTCAAACATATACGATCAATTAGAATAGAGGCCTGGGAAGGCCACGTGAGGCAGTAATAAATATTAAAAGTCACGGGAGGATTAGGAGGGAGCAAATACGATGAAGCACAAAGCATGTGGCGCACAAAAATAAAGCAACACAGAGCTGAGAGGGCCACGTGACGCAGTAAACAAAATACTATCATGCAGGTACAATTTACAGCGGAGGCTGATGTTGTGACGGCTTGTCTTACCTTTGCTTCTGTCGTCTCTTGTCTTGTCTTCAAAGGCTGGGACTTTGGCTGAGCCTGGGGTGGGCTGGGCGTGGGCACCGCCACCACAGCGCCTATGGAGGCCTGGCTGGGCGGCAGCAGCAGTGACACCACGTCGAGTATCACGAGTCCTCCTCCGCTCGAGCAAACAGTTCGTAGTACAATCGAAGATGACAGTCTGTCTGTCACCGCAATACAGGCAGGCAAAAGAGAGCGTGCTCACGTCAGTGCCTGCATTATATGGGAACCACGGGGGCTGACCAAACCAAGCCCAGGGCCGTCATTGGTAGCGTTTTCACACTCTACAAGAATGACGGCCCTGGGGGACCTCCCATTGGCTAATGTATTGGCTTCCAGGCTTAGTAATAGCAAGAAAGCTAGGTGATGACATCTGGGCAGTGTGGGCGTGCGTGCACCGCGCATGTGCAAGTGTGAGTGTGTGCACCAACAATTAACAACAGAGAGAGACGGGGCAGGGTTATCATGTGCGCAGAGGCAGGCCGAGAATCGGATCTCCAATGAGTGACCACTTGTAATCATTCTCGTAGCGCGCCCATAATCATACTCTGCGCATATTTGCGCATACGCTACAAATACGCTTTGACGTTACAAGTCGCATCAAAGCTTCCGTGTGACGTCATGTACGGCACCCTGCATGCGAAACGCGCCAATGTTTTTAATTGTTTAAAAACATATATATATGTATTTAATGTACATACTAAGGGTAGACATTATATGGGATAATTATGAAAATAGTTTTTTTTTTACTTTTAACAATCGTATATTTCTTTTAAAAGCAATTACACAAATCGCAGTGGAACGTCATGCGTCCTCGCATCGTAAGAGTCCCGTAAGCCCAACATAAGCGTATGCAAAGCCATGTGACTTTAAAACAAGAGATTTGATTGGTTCATAACACTTCCTATTGCAACTGTTGAAAGTTCCATCCCATTTTATTCATTCTATTTTGACTTTCTAAGAAGAAGCATCTCTTCTGAGAATCTTGTCAAATAGAAGGAAGATCACCATAATAACAGCAATGGACTCATCTTCCAGCTATTCTTCAGAGGGAGATTTCATTCCTGAAAAACCTCCAAAGAAGAAGAAAGAAGCTCTAATTTGAAAGTTTTTTTACTTTTCACGAAGGGCAAAAAAAGGTTAATGCTCCAAAAGTAACCTGTAAAATTTGCCAAACAATTCTTTCAAGCGGTGATCCATCTAAAAAATACTCCTTTAGCACAGCAAATGTGGTGCGACACGTGAAGAACTTGCACCCCAACAACTTTGCTCGAGATGCAACACGTGGTTGCCGGACAACCCACCTGCTACTGCACCAAGCACATCAACTGCTACAGCAGCATTTTCAGCAAGCAGTCCATACCCACAAATTGATGCTGATTTTGGTGAAGTTAAAATTCTATGCATTTATTGCGATAAACTTTTGTGTTATGGGAAACAGTCTATTGACCTGATAAAACGCAGGAAGCAGGAGCATCGCTGTCCTCGACATTAGTTTTTTTTTTTCATTCTTTTGTTCCTGTTGGACACTTTTTGGGTTCCAGTTCCATTTTTTTGGTTTAAAAAAAAAAAAACATTGAAAAAACACAAACAAATTAGAAAACTAAAAACACAAAAAAAACAGTTCTTTTTAGAACTACCTTCACTGGTCAAATAAAGAACTATATTTCTTTGTTAGTGTATATAAGTTTCTCAGAATTAATGTGTAGTTCATAAATGAATGAATGAATACATTAATAGTGAATGGTGAATGTGAAAGTGCAGAACTATAAGGAACTGCTACAGCATAAATCTATAAGCAGTTTACCTATAGTATACTGTAGTACCTCCGAAGCACTTGAATGTAACATATGCACATAAATATGTTACAAGCCTATGCTTCAATTTGCACTACTGGTGAAACTGCCTGGATGAATTTCTATGTGTTATGGGTGGATTTACAACCCCCCTTGTGCCTCTTTTAACACAGCCGTTGCATCACTTTTGTGATGCACTGGTGGTGCAAAAGTTGTTTGTGATCACTTCTTGTAACCCTTGGTAAAACGCATCCCATCCTATATACAGGACACAACTGATGTTCTACGTCTCCTAGACACCTTTCAAGGGAACCTCCAGATCGACCTCCTTGTAACCCTTGACGTAGAGGCCCTCTATACCAACATCCCTCAGAGGGCCTCTCTAGGGGTCATAGAAGAAATACTAAATACCGAGACATGGACCTCACCTACACCTCCAGCCTTTGTCATGGAATGCGCCAATCTAGCACTGACTGAAAACTTCTTTGAGTTTAAAGGAAAATATTACCATGAAACTCGGGGCACATCGATGGGGAGTACCTTTGCCCCATCGGTGGCGTGCCTCTACATGGCAGATTTTGAAAACAGATACATAGACTCCCCTACCAATCCCTACCACAACAACATCAAATTGGGGAGGCGATTCATCGATGACATTTTGATCTTCTGGGCAGGCACCAGGGACTCCCTCGATGAATTCTTTGAATGGGTAAACACACTGAACGCATACCTACATTTCACAATAACGGCCTCTGCCACACAGATCTCCTTCCTTGACTTGACAATTAAACTAACAGAAGGCCAACTAAGTATCAGCATGTTCAGAAAACCAACAGACCGCAATAGCCTACTCCATTATAATAGACACCATCCTAAGGCGTTGCAAGCCAATCTACCCTTCGGGCAATTTTTGAAAGTACGGCATAATTGCAGCAGCCTATCGGAGTACAGAACCCAGTCTAACATTCTATCCAGGAATCTGTCTGATAGGGGTTACCCATGTAGAGAGATAGCAAGAGCAAAGAAAAGAGCCCAAAATAATCACAGAGGAGCGCTCCTTGAACACAGGGACCGGCTCCCCAAAATCAATGAACCAATGACATGCGTCACCACCTTCACGCCAGCCTCAAATGCGGTGAGAAAGATCATTATGCGCCACTGGCAAATCCTCAGTACAGGCGAACTCTCCTTTGAAACTCGAAGATTTGCCTTTAGAGGTCTAAAAACGTGAAGGACATACTCATTAACACGATACCAAGAAAACAAAATGCAACGGGCCAGACTACCCTGTGGCAATTACCACCGGTGAAAGGACACTACCCTTGTGGTTCGTGCAGTGCATGCCCTTTCACTGCAATATACAAAACTGTCCAGCTCACAGACTCTTTCAAGTGGGAGTTAAGGGGACACACAAATTGCAACACACCGAACTGTGTATACTTACTAGTGTGCCGCTGTGGGCTCCAATATGTGGGGATGACCACTCGACCTGTCAAACCACACATCTCAGAGCATCGGAGTAACTTCCGCTGCAAGAAGAACAATACAAAGATGTGTAGGCACTACTTAGAGACCAACCACACAGCCGATTCTATGAAATGGCTAATAATTGAAGCAAACACGAGCATCTCAAAACAGAATCTCTTTTTCAGGGAGCAAAGATGGATCCATCGTCTGGCCACAGACAGGAAAGGTTTAAACATCCCCTGGAGTTCCATTTAATCGTCACCTACACTTCCACACACTTTGGGTGATGCTCCTGATGACTGATTGGTTACTCCCCTAGTTATTATGACCTATATGTTTTAACATAATGTTGACAAGTACATATGTGATGGCTATTTGACCCAGCGCGGAGTACTTGAAAACATATATATGAAGCCCGTAGTCATGCTAACACCTTGATCTATGAATCGTAGATATCTTCTCTAAACACAAGACGCACGAGATGTGCTGCCCCTGAATGGTTTAATCTATAGGCTATTGAGCCACCTGACACCTCTCCAGTATGGCCACGCCTATAAATGGACTAGATCACATGACCCGCAGTGAGCAGGTTACACCGCCTTACTTGAAAATATTAGGACATAACGACGCGATTACCACCACATAATAATCGCTATAATCTATGTGATACATATCCTACGCAGCATAGATTCGTGGGTTTTTCCTCAAACACAAGGCGCAGGAGTTGTTCCGACTTTAATAGTGTATGCTATAGACAGTAGAGCTTCGCCACACCACTCCAAAATGGCCGCTCCTCTAACCGAGCTAATCACATGACCAGCATCGAGCCGGTAAAATCCCTCCAGACCTGTCCCGCCCATTACTAAGATAAATACAGCAACCGCCGGACCCTCGATTCTATCCGGTCCTGGCGGAGAGGGGTAGGCAACATAAGGAGGACACGGGAGCTTCAAGTAAGTGAACGCCCTGCTAGTTAATGGGGTCAATCTGAACATAGCGTGCTGGTTTTGTTTGGCTTTGCGGTCCCCTGAGTGGCTCGTTGAACGCATTAAGGAAAGGGGGCATATTCTTGACGCTGACCGAGTAGGGTCGCCATGGCAGTTTGGACTGTCATGTTACCTACCGAGGGCCGTGATTGATGTGCTCACACGTCCTGCTTCCTTTTATGAGTGGTAGCAGGACCGTGTGAACACAAACACTGGGAACCACCTGAGCCACTGTTTAACCAGATGCCCTGACCCACTCCAAGATAGTTAGTGGCGGGTTAGATAATTGAACTCTTTAAAACAGCCTATTTAACTTCACCGTACTATCTATATTAGATACCTGCATAACTAAGGCACAGTGAGGCTAGATGAATCACCAAGTAAAGCCTACTGTGGGTTGAGTTGAATATGTATGTTGACCTCACCCTCCCTTATTCCAATTTCATTCTAGCCTTAGCTACAGAGGCTTGACTCACCGATGCCCATCCCGCCAGACACTGCTGATACATTTAACAATTGACCTCTTGGTGAGTGGGGTCATTTTGGACCCATGCAGACCGGAACTGCTGTTTCTTAACTTTTAACGCTGCTGCTCTTCTTGTTTTTAATGTCTAAAGAAACTTGTCCTTTCCTACACATGTGAGCATGTGAGCATGTCACTCATTATTGCTCCATTTGGAGATGTTTCACTTTCACCACGTGCTAGGAGTCACCAACACTAGCATGCCACTGAATTCACCAGGTCATAACATATGTGGATCACTGTACTGTACCTGCTTGAGAGATATAACCCCCTACTTTCTCCTTTTGTTTCCAAACCCAGGCATGGAACAATGTATATGCAGGTACTCCATTTCCTAACTGTATATGTAAGTACTGATACTTAGATAGATCAGCAATACTGTAGACAACGAGTACTTTTTATAGGTCCTGATGAATCGCAGGTAAATAAGCCCTGAGCGAGAAACATGTCGACCATAACCCTCACTAACTAGTATAGTCTTGTGTGCGGAAAACATCACTTTCCAGACCTCCGAGACTAACTGTTGTTTTTAGTTAGCGCACGGGACCACCCAAATAAAGTTCCTTATGGTACCCCTGCGTTATTTTAAATTTCACATGCTGTCTACTACCTCTCTGGCCCCTCACCCACACTTCACCCAAGGGCAGTTGGATAAAAAGATCTCCGCCAAAGAGCCCCTCTTTGAGGTGTAGCCCGTTGGGTATTGCACCGCTCAACGAGGAGCATTGCCCATGATGAAGCATGACACCTGCAAGGGTGTGTGAGGCCAACATATCCAACAAAATGGATACCCATTGGTAGGTTACCATTTAACCACCTCTTCATATCCACTCCTCAATGACCTGCACCCTGAACCCAGGAACAGTCCAGTCCCCTCCTTGGTACTAGTTATCTGAGGGCCCACACTGCGGTCTGGACCTTCCACTTGTCTCGAGTGGTAATTTGGCCCTCTGATCTACAAAGATCCCCTCTCCCCCCCCTTTGTATACATCCCGAAGCACGGCTAACCACTGTGGGAGTCCCTGGTGGGTGAGACTAGTTCTATCCCCCGTACAAATACCTTCGACTATTCTCGCGGAGGTTTCTCTACTATCCATAACTGGGTGGTTTTCACTTATCTATTCCAAATCTGCCTCCTTACCCAACCTAGCCACCACAACATGGATGGCCAAGGTCTGAATTTCGGAGAGGAGGAAGCAGCAGCTATACTAAGAACACCTTCAATCCTCGGTATAGAGATAGATGCAGCCACCGGAAGTAACACAGCTGATTGGCAATCACTCTCAGATCTTTAAAGAGAATGGGCGAGGATCACCCTCCATGGAACCTTGATGGCTGAGTATTTCAAGGCCAAAAGTGCTCCAAATGGTCTAATTGTAAAAAACCTTCTGAGGATATTCTGGGAGGACGGCCAATTCAAGATCGAATGGTCCCAGATATCCTGGAAGTGCACCCATGACCTCCTCATCCTCATCCTGAACACGGTGAAACGCCTAGCGGATGAACTACTTAGTTGTATTCAAGCCGTGGAAAGCGCATTAAAAAACTCTGTCCCCAACCCGGGGTTCAAAACGAAGCTAGCTGAACTGAATAAAGAGCTGGCAGAACACAAGGAATACTTGATGAACCAACGAAGAGGCACACGTGGAGGGAGACGTGGACAACAATACCACCCACAAATCCCTTACCTGGGTCCTCCAATCCAGCCATACCCCCAATTCCCACATCCGTTACCACCTTACGCCCCCCAATATCCACCACAATTCGCCCCACCAAGCAACAACCAGCCTTTTTTAGAAAGAGGCTGGGGCAGAGGGCGCGGGCGCTGGCGAGGAATCGCGCCCGACAAGAGGGTGCAGTGGGAAGACCCTCGGCCCAGGGGATGGACACCAGGAGCAAGACCACACAAAAATGAGTCTAGTGGTCAATCTCTCAGTCCTACAGAAGGGACTTGGCTTTGTTCCAACTCCGAAAATAGACCACTTCAAACAGGTTTGCGAAATACAAAAGTTTTTTCGCAAGATAAGACTTAAGGCCTTCTTTGACGGAAGACAGAGTGAGATAATTGAAGACTCTGGGCTTCACAATCCTTCCACTTTCACCCCCATAACCCTCACTTACTAGTATAGTCTTGAGTGCGGAAAACATCACTTTCCAGACCTCCTAGACTAACTGTTGTTTTTAGTTAGCGCATGGGACCACCCCAATAAAGTTGCTTCTGGTACCCCTGCATTATTTTAAATTTCACATGCTGTCTACTACTTCTCTGGCCCCTCACCCACACTTAACCCAAGAGCATTTGGATAAAAAGATCTCCGCCAAAGAGCCCCTCTTTGAGGTGTAGCCCGTTGGGTATTGCACCACCCACCCAACGAGGAGCATTGCCCATGATGAAGCATGACACCTGCAAGGGTGTGTGAGGCCAACATATCCAACAAAATGGATACCCACTGGTAGGTTACCATTTAACCACCTCTTCATATCCACTCCTCAATGACCTGCCCCTTGAACCTAGGAACAGCCCAGTCCCCTCCTTGGTACTGGTGCAAAAGATGTGCCATGGTGTGTAGGATTTACAATGTGACACATCTGGAAGGTGCATCACATTATAAAGCCCTGCGCCAGAAGGAGGTGATATCACAGTACACAATAACTGGCATATCTCTGGGGATGTACCACTTATTGTACATCTGCTAATTAGTGTTTTAGTGTAGTGAATGGATTCTTTTAGAACAGTGTATCGATAAGCACATAGTGCTGTATGGTCACTACAATACTGAAACAGAAGTGTGATAGTGTTTACTGGAAGTGTAAGGATACAGATTGGGGAATTGAAGATATAAAAGACAAGTTTCCCGGTGCATAGACCACTACATGCATAGTCTATAGGGGTTTTCTCAGGAACTACTGAACGGATTTACACCATTTAACAAAAAGCACAATCTGCGAACTGAAATATACCTCTCTGCCAAATTTGGTGTCATTCCGTTACCGTACGCGTACGGTACGATTTCCCCCAAAAACCTATGAAAAAGGAATTATATAGAATTCAATTTTAATATATTGGAAAAAAAAATAATCAAAAAAATAATTTGAAATTTAGTTTTGTTATTTTTTTATAATAAGAATATGAAATATAGTTTAAAAAATAAAATAAATATAAATATTTATAATAAAAATGTAAGAAATGAGTATGAAAAGAAAGAAATATAATAAATAATACATGTAAAAATTTTCATTTACAAAACCTTTGAAATTCACTGAAAAAACCATAGGTTTCACGTACGTTATAGTTAGGAATTAGCATTTAAAAACCCTTTCAAATTCACTGTAAAAACCATAGGTTTCAGCCACGCTATAGTTAGGAATTAGCATTTAAAAACCCTTAGAAATTCACTGAAACAACCATAGGTTTCAGCCACGTTATAGTTAGGAATTGGCATTTAAAAAACCTTAGACATTCATTGAAAGAACCATAAGTTTCACATACGTTATAGTTAGGAATAAGCATTTAAAAAACCTTGCAAATTTATTGAAAAAACCTTAGGTTTCACACATGTTATAGATAGCTGGACATTTCACTTAAACCTTTGAAATTCCCCCGTTATAGTTAGTTCAGCTAACTATAACTCGTGCGCCCTCAATGCACTGCTGATGATGTCACATATTACATCACTCATGACATGGTCAGTGACATCACTCATGACATCACTGATGACATCTCAAATGACATCACTCATGACATCATCCTTGTGACAAAGTGCAGACCTCCTCTCAGCGTAATATGACCTTTGATACACACATTCAAAAATAGATGCTAACATTTTCAGAAAAATGGAGATACCAATACCAGTTACAACAACCTTTTCAGTAATTCCAACATCTACATACACATCCACTTCTTCACCAACAGTTCTATATAGTCACTCATACATGTACTCACTCATCATATGTACTCATACACCTATACATCCTGTTACACACCGATACTCATCCATAGAGTTACTTATACACATACTCACACATGCAAATAAACTATCAAACATCCATTTACTTGCATATGCAGCTATACACACACCACTACACTTACTTCTACAGAAACGTGCATATACTTACTCTCTTAAACAATCACTTATAGAAACACATACTTATTTATACAGGAAGTCTTCTCAACACTCACTCTCACATATACTCATGTATATACATCAATACTCACATATACTAGTTTAAAACATATGTAGTTAGTCATAAAGACACTATTGAGACAGTCATTAACTCACTAACACACCCATACAAACACTCATTCACCCATACAGTCCTGCACAAATGTTGTCTTCAAAACACATATAAACAGTGAAGGACATCTAACATGAGCTTCGATTGGAATTTCATAGAGCATATTTTCAAGCCCATTATCGCCACTTTAGCGGCAGTTTCCTGGCGATAAAGTGGCGATTATTTTATCGCCCAGGCTTGATAATATGGCCCAGAGTGCGTAGTGTACAGCAGCTTCTCTGTAAAATCTATAATTACCTCCGAGCAGTGACAACAGATAGGTTACAACAGTCTGACAAACAGATCCACAATTCAATTCAATTCAATTATTTATTATGTTTTGGAACTCCAAAGAGATCCACATAAAAAGATACATAATACAAAGTACTTGTTCAAATGCAAAAGACATTTACAATTTTTTCCAAGAAACAGAATAATCAGGACAGCACAATTAATAGAAATCCTCTAATAGATATCTAAAAAACATATGAAAAAGTTAAAAACACTAAAACAGAACATTTCATTGGGAGGATTATATAAAGCTTGTGAAAAGGAATTGGCGGTAAGAATATTTAATTTCAAACATATTTATCTTAGCCACTTACGACGAGATAACCGAAGTGCAGGACATATAAAAAGAACACGTGTACAGTCCTGGGTAAACAAATTACAAAGATTACAAATTGCCGAACAACCATACCACCTAGCCATAAGATTATTTAAAGGGAGTAGATTCTGCCTCAAGAGAAGCCAAAACCGCCGTATACCATGGGATAAATTCCAGGTGACATAGGGTTGCATGCGCTTTAATATGCAAGTATCAGTAAAAGGGGTTACTCCCTTTTTTTCAAGTATGAGTTCCCTGTCCAACCTAAAACTAAGATCCCACGAGGCCTGTTTCAAAAGTGATTTTAACTGGACGGCAGACAGAGTAAAGAGAGTACTCTCCTCCAATTGTAATAGTGCGACTGCCTTTCTAAAATTCTTTACAATTAAGGAGAACTCCCTTAAGGTGCCCAGCAATTCCGACTTCATTAGGTGTTTCAAAGTCCCCTCTGGCCAGACTGGCTACCCAATGCACTAGCCCTGCCAAGCCCTGCACCCAACTACTACGGATGCCGAACTCAAGTCTCAGGGATGCCACTGTGCAGGAGGTATTAGTAGAGGCTAAAAACCGTAGAATTTTACCTTCTGCAACATGTAAAAAACCCCATTGCCCTAGGTCGACTATTTCAATTCCATACAAAAGGGAAGACGGGATTTTCACCCTAAAAACCTCTAGCAAGTAAGAGAAATGTCTTCTCCCTGTGACAGAGTATAAGGCACTCAAGCTTCTACCCTGAGACAGGGCCTTTCGAGTATTATTATCAATGTGGGCCTTGTCACTTAGGTTATCGGAAATTATTTTCCCCAGAAAGACATAAGACTTAACCACCTCCAACTTATGACCTCCTACTGACCAACCAAAGTTCTCGTATTTTGTTTTTTTCCTCCCTGCGATACACATAATTTTACTTTTACCTGCATTTATCTTTAAGTAATGCAATTCAGCAAAAAGGTGCAATGCATGCAGACGATTATTTAGCCCTTTGGGCGTTAAGTCCAATATAAGAATATCGTCTGCATATAACAAACAAGAAATTGGAGTTCCCCCCAAAGATGGGGCAATACCGTCACAGACAGATAAAGACATATGGAGATCTGAAATGTATAAGGAAAAAAGCAGAGGAGCCAAAAGACAACCCTGCTTTAGTTCGTTGATGGAAGGAATAACTTGGGATAACCCCTTTTCCCGTCCTTGAAGGACTTGACACCATGTATCTGAGTAAAGAGCCTTAACCAGATCTAACAGGAGAGGAGGCATGCCTAATGCGGCTAATTTTCTCCACAGCAACGGCCGGTCCACTTTGTCGAACGCTGTGGAGAAATCTATAAACGCCGCAAAGAATCTTCCCCCACGAACTTGTACATATTTATCAGAGATTATCTGAAGTGCGGTAAGATTGTCCAAGGTTCCATGTTCTTTGCGAAAGCCTGTCTGTTCTAAGGGTAATATATGATTCCTAACAACCCAGTCGTTAATCGAGTAGAGGAGGCATTTAGAGAAAACTTTACCAATTGCGTCAAGAAGGGCGATTTGGCGGTAATTCTTAGGTTCATTCCTATCGCCCTTCTTAAACAAAGGCACCAATATACTCCCCTTCCAGGACGAGGGAACGGATTTATTCACGAAACAAAATCTAAATACGGGGGAAAGAATTTTGCTCCAGGCAACTGGATCCTGTTTCAGAACGGATATTGGGAGCTCATCAGGGCCCATTGCACCAGGAAGGCGCAGTTCCTTTATAGCCAATTCAATAGTTTTTTCAGTAGGGAAATTTATTGGAAAATCACTATCATTACAGGATCCCCCATACTCGGCCACCGGTCCATTACTAGCATATAAATTAGCAATGTAATTGACCCAGATTTGCTCGGATATGGGGATTGGACGGGGAGTTACTCTTGTTCCACAACCCTCCCCGATTAAAGACCAGAATAATCTTGCGTGACCGTTTACTACGGCCTCTCGCAGATTGATCCATAAAGAATCCTCTTTTTATTTTTTTATTTTTATCTTGGCCCTGCGTCTCCTTCTTTTTAAGAGGACTATTTTACGGGATCTTTCAGGGGATCTAGACAAATATTGTTCCCTCACCAGTTTATTTATTTCCTTATTTAAGAGGAAGACCGATCTGGGAGGTAAGAACTTTTTTGTGGTTAAATTGGATTTTCATGCAGCTAGAGTGACCTCCTTCATAAAATCCTCAAAAGAGATTAATTCGCCCCCTAACCAATTATGAAGAACTTTTAGTGTTTTTCCAAAATAAGTTCCAGGCCCTTCATGGCTTTTGAGTTCCAAAAACATCTTCCAGTTTTATTACTAAAGTTGACCCGATCAACATCAAGGGACCAAGGGTCAGCATAGGGTGGACATATAGAGAGGGTTAAAATAATCACCTTATGGTCACTGAATAGAGTCTGAGAGACCACCAGATCTCTCAGGAGATAAAAGGAACCATAATCAATGGTTATATAATCCAAGATCGACTCACTTTGATTGGATTTATGCGTAAAGTGTGCTGGAGTATCGGAAGGAAGCCTTCCGTTTGCTATTATACCCTCTGTTTCAGAAAGTCCTTTAAGGAGCAATTTCCCTCTCTTATTTGTTCTAATATTCACTGGGAAAAGAGCTTGTGGAATCTGAAAATATTCCTCTTTAAGCTTGTTTCTAAATAGATCTAAGCTTAAATCTGAAACTTTGCAGTTGAGATCACCCAATAAAATTACCTGGGAGGAGGGAACTGTATCCTTAATTTGTTTAATAAAAACAAAGATTTGTTTTAATACTCCATTAAAGCAGACATTGGGGGGGGATATAAGCGTTTATTATTACCAGGGGATTTTTCTTTTCCACATTATCAAAACTAAATAATGTCACAGCCTGGAAGAGGTTGCTAGGGTCTAAGTGGTAGGAGTAATTCCACTTTATCCGATTAGATAGCAGGCATGCAATTCCCCCTTTAGCGTGACCCCTCTTAGAGGGGACAGCCCCTCCTTCTAGGACGAAGTAATCTCTCCCCAATATAATTTTATCCACACACCACGTCTCTTGAATACAGATCACACTAGCCTTCAAGGAATAAAGATACTGCAACTTTTCGGGGCTGTTATTAATACCAGCAGCATTCCATGAGATAATTTTTAAGTTATTGCTAAAGATGAGAAAATAATTTAGGGTTGTCAGTTGATTTACCTGATAGAGCATCCGGTAACCAATCCCATTGCTGACTATCCTCTACTCTATTACCATTTAGGGCTAGAGAAGGAGGAATTATATGTGTCACTAGCCGTTTAGATTTAGAGATGTGGATCTTTAAATCCTCAAAAATGGTAGGAGGGTCGGCCTGACTTGGACCCGAGGTCCTCCTATCAGAGGGGTCATCTCTACATTTGGAGAAGAAAGGCATTACATCGATCCCACGACTCTGGAAACTCTCAGCCTGCCTCAGAATGAGGTTCACAATAAGTTTGGAGTAGAACCTTACCCTGCTGAAAGATCCTGCCTCGGCTCTCAAAAATGAGACCTAATCAATGTCATTAGTTTGGATTAGCTTCAGACACTCCATCTCTTTGAAATACTGAAGAAGAAAATATCTATTCATTATCAAGTCAGGATCAAAGAGAGGGAGGAAATCTAACGTCAGCGTGTCTATACTATCCTCTATTGGGTTAACCTAGGATTTTTTGGAGCATACTGCACCTTCTACCGAGGTGAAAAAAGAGTGGGCCGTTGGAATAAGGGCAGATGCTACGTTAGGAGTAGATTTGAACATCTTCACTATCGGAAAAGGATGCGTTCACCTCCCCAAACCAGTATTTACGCTTCCAAAATTGGGATTCGAACAGCTGGGGATAATGTCGTGATACTCTAAGGGGGGAGCTGGACCATCGTCTATTTGCATATTGGAGCCATGCTTCGGAATTCCATCTTCAGACTAAATAGCAACCAGAAAAGAATTATTATCATCACTCCTAACATGCGAGTCTTGAAGATCATCAAAAATTATTTGTCTCTGCCTCTTTTTTCTAATTCTGCGAATAGGTTTCCTCTTTTTTCCTCTATTCTTTTTTAGCTTATTAATTTTTTCTTTTTCCCCCTTCTCCTTAGTCTCTTGGACGAAAATAGGAAAAAACTCTTTAACAGAATTAGAATCAACTACTTCGCCGGTTTCTTCTATAATTTCAAGAACCAAATCCGCAATACAATTGTGTGCAGAAGATTTAGGGGCTGACAGAAGCTCGTTTCTAACGGTAATAGCCGGGGTATTCTGGTCTGAGTTGTGAGGAGAGTCCGGGGGCTTTGTTCCTGGAGAGATATCACCGCAGGTTTTAGGCCCTAACAAACCACCTTGATCAGTTCTGGGTAACTTTTCCAAAGAATTATTTACTAGGACCTTCAATATCTGGGTAACTGTTTCCAGAACACAATCAGAACTACCCACAAATGTACCCAATAACTGTAATATAGAGGACAGCAGATGTTCTAAAGCGGTCAGGGACTCGGAAATAGGTTTATCGAGTCTCTCTGGGCAGGGGAAGGGAGTTGGAAGAATGCCTGATATATTCAGCTCTGGACTTTTTGAGATGTTGGACTGGGAGGAAATATCTTGGGATTTAACAGAGGGGGTACTACTATAAAGTTGAAGACCAGAGGGAGTGGAGATAAACGGTGTCTTTGTGGCCTCAAATAGCTTCAATGATCCATCTACTAAGTACCACCCACAAAGCTCCAAATCAATATTTAGCATTTGAGAGTCCTCATTTCCTGCTTCCCTTTGAGGGGAACTACCTATTAGTTCTTGTATCGAGTTGATCCCCGGCATTAAAGAAATATTATATTGCTGCACATACTCAGCTCTGGGAGCGGGCGACTTAGTGTAAAGGGAAGCAGTAAGGTGTGACGGATTAATTTCCTCACAACCCGGTGGGCTCTTAGCTAATTTATTTTCCATAAGCAGACCCTCCAATGCCTGCTTAGGAGACCCCACAAGGGAACCCACTACACCAATATCCATAGTCTTGTTCTTATCTTTGGGCGTTTCCCAAAATTGGAATAATTGATACTGGCCCTTTAGTTGGGGGTTTTGAGCTTTCTTGTTTCGAAGTGGGTTAGATTTAGTTTTTGCACAAGATCTTCCTACCAAAAGTCTCCCTGAACTAAGCTGTTTAGCAGTCATGATCGTATTTAAAATAGGGAGTAAACCAAGTGCAATCCTCAATACAAACCAAGAAATAAATAAAATAACTGTGGACCAATTGCGCAAGAAAGGACTGTGAGGAACAGTCACTGCCCGACAAAGAGACAATGTCTATGCCAGACAAAAGGAAATGAACAATATAGACAAACAAACAGTTTTTAAAATGGAAATAAATGGGCCCAGCCCAGCCTGCTTCGGCCTCTGAGGGCCTAAGAGGGCCCGCCCTTTGCCCGGGCTTCGCCCCGTGCTCCGTCCCGCGCGTGTCCCACGGTAGCGTTATGGATGTTCCTTATATGGAAGAGGAGGAGGGCCGGGAAGAGTCAACAGGTGCGCGTGGTTGTGTGAGCGCTGAGACTTCTGGGTCTCGCAGTCCCGCTCTCCTCGTTATCCCCCTTGTGTATACAACAGCAGCAACTCCGTCAATGAAGGGATGGACAGACTATTTAAATCAGCAATCCAGGTCAGGACAGAAGCGATATCCTTATCAGGGCTTCAGCTAAGCAGTCAGGCAATGTCTGCGACTTTGAGAGGCTCCCGCGGAGCGTGGGCCGCGTGTCGTTTTTGAAGACGGCAGGGAGCACCAGAGAGGAGGGCCGGGAAGAGTCACCAGGTGCGCGTGGTTGTGTGAGCGCTGAGACTTCTGGCTCTCGCAGTCCCGCTCTCCTCGTTATCCCCCTTATGTATACAACAGCAGCAACTCCGTCAATGAAGGGACGGACTGACTATTTAAATCAGCAATCCAGGTCAGGACAGAAGCGATATCCTTATCAGGGCTTCAGCTCAGCAGTCAGGCAATGTCTACGACTTCGAGCAGCACCCCACAACCTTAGTACGCCACTTTTGAGTCACTTTTAACATGGGTAAAGTGACGCAAGGAGCTTTAGAAATCTACGTCTGACTTTTCAAGAAAAAATCTTAACTCTAGACTCTGCAACACAGTTTTAATGTTGTTTTCTCTCTCTTTCTCTCTCTCACTCTCTGTGACATCATTTCTCTTTCTCTTTTAAACTTATAGACACTGCTGTCTGCTTGGACGTGTAGAAGAATTGTTGAAAATAGGTTGTGAATTCAAGTGCTTGAAGTGTTTGGCCGCAAGCTTTATACAACGGTAAGCATAGAGGCCTCGATCTACAAAGCCTTCACAGCAAGCATTAGAAATAAGTCAGCATATTTACAACCCCGTTATGCCACTTTTGCGTCAGTAACGGAGTAGGCACTTCCATATAGACACCACTTGAACATGGCACTATAACAGAACATGAAATGTACGAGGCACACTGCACACGTAAAACTGTAGAGTTACCAAAACTTGTAATGGTTCAGCTCATTTACTCACATCTACATAATTCTAAACTCTAATTTTCTTTTTTGTTTTGCAGATTACCAATCGGACATCTTTTGGAGTCAATTTAACAATTTGTGTATAATATTGTTTGTTGTTAAAGTTATTTTTGTAGTTGCTTCTAATATAGTTATAATTGAGTTTCGTTTACATTTATTGTTCTAATAAAAGTTAACCTTTTCCGTGCTGATGACGGAACCGCTCCGTCATCAGCCGCGGTGGCGCTGTGCTGATGACGGAGCGGTTCCGTCATGGCCTGCCTGACGCGCCTGCGCGGCGCTGCGTTCTATTGAGCGGGCGGGGCTATGACAAAACCGCTCCGTCATCAGCACAGCTCAACCGAGGCTGGTGACGGAACGGTTCCGTCACCAGCATGGGCGCGCCGCGCGGCCCCCCGCCCCCTTAGCGCTGTGGCAGCGGAGGTGTTAATAAAAAAACTACATACTTCTTTTATTTTGTGGGGGAGGGGTATGACGGGCCACAATAAAAATAATGTTGAAATACTATAGTAAGATATTCAAGACTAGGGTTGAAAACTACTGAGTTCTAAGTAACAGATATTATAAAAATAATGGTGAAAAACGACTAAAATGGCGGTGAACGTGGGCTTTGAAACGAGGCTGTGCATGCGTAGAGAGTACAACTACTACACAAAAAAAAGGAAAGTTTTACATACTATCATAGAAATGAAGGGGCATATTATCAATAAAAGGTGATACATTATCACCGCTTTTATCGGCAGGAAACTGCCGATAAAGCGGCGATAATGGGCTTGACAATAGGCCCTTGTAAATTCCCATAGCTGCCAGGTTCTGATGTAAACCTGGGATGCTATGGGAATTCACCAGGGCATATTATCAAGCCCATTATGGCTGCTTTATCGGCAGTTTCCTGCTGATAAAAGCAGCGATAATGTATCGCCTTTTGTTGATAATATGGCCCATTGCTCTTTTTTTGACCAGTAAACTTAGGTGCATATTATCAAGGACCGGTGTTAAAATTATCGCCGTTTTATTGGCAGGAAACTGCTGATAAAACGGCTATAATGAGCTTGATAATACGGCCTTGTATTTCCCATAGAAGCCCATGTTAACACCAGAACATAGGCTTCTATGGGAATTAACAAGGACGTATTATCAAGCCCACCCTCCCAACATTAATAAAAAAATCCAGACAATGCAGGTACCCGGAGCTGGAAGGTCATTTTACATATTACTGCCCCAGAAAGGTGGCGTTCCCCGAGACGTGTACGGGGAGAGAGGGAGGGAGAGCTCAAAACATATATTTTTTAAAAAGACCCGAGGGGTGCCGCTCCCAGAGACTGCGGGGATTAGGACCGTAACCCCCCCCGCAAACTTCAAAATAAAACCAGAGGAGTGCCGTTCCTCAGTGCTCAGGGCTCCTTACAAGCCCCCATTATGCAAAAACTGATAACACTTAAAACATTTAATTTAAAAAGCAACACAATGAAGGGGTTCATTTTGCCATAGAAATTATGATTAGTGCCGAAGAAAGAAACATTAGGGCACATTTTGAGTGACTTCTCAAATCCTCTTCTATTTCATTAAAAAGTTCTGACATGCAGACTGAAACATGCACTTTGAATACCAGCAGCAGACTTCTGTGGTGAGCAGTAGCTTTACTACAGGGATCTAATGAGCAACTAGAGTGCTAACATTCAGAATTCATGGCAAATGTGTGACATATTTGAATACCTTCTTGATGGAATCAAAGTAAAGAACTGAAACATTTCCTACTGAGGAGACTGTAGTAAATGAGGAAATTAGGAAACTTCATTAAAAAGAAATCTCCCAAGATGGCCACCAGGGACAAAAGAGCCCAATTGTAGCACAAATATCACCCAGATGTAGCCCAGATGTAGCCCAATGACAGAAGTGTGCAAAACACTTTTTATTTTTTGTGTTTTTGCAGTTTTATATAGTGCATACTTGTCAGGTATTGCAGTGCTTTACATGAGCATTGGTTACATCACACAAGAACAAATTCATTTTGGTTTTAGACATGGGGAGATTAAGTGAGTTGACCAGAATCACAGAATGTCGAGCTGAAGCAGAAACTGCAACCTAGTTCCCCAGTTGCAAAATCTGCAGCTCTGGAAGTAACACCAAATCCTCTCCCCTAAGTGCAACATTTAATCAAGTGGTCAACTGGATAAAAAAACATAAAGATAACAAATAATTTAAAAGTGCTTTGTCGCTATTTGAAAACTCAGAAAATATGTCCTCATTTTACTTTTTTAGAGCACTAACCATAATTTTGATGCAAATAAGACCCTCTCATATATGTAATTTCTAAAGGAAATGTTCTAGGTATTACAGTTTTGATTCCATCAAGATGACGTCAGGCGTTCCACACTTTTGTAATAAATATAGAATGTAAGCAAAAATTACACCCTAGCACACGTAATTTTCAAGAGACAGTCTTTTCAGCGGTTTGTAAAAATACGCCACAAAGTAGATTGATTATATCAATTTTCTTCTTTTTAATCAAAGTTCCTGATGTTAGGCGTTCTCGTTTTCCAAGCCAACATGTGTTTTGTCGCCTCTTGTAAACTAGTACATGCGACTTGTTCACGGCTAGGTTAAAACATATATATGTACAGTGTAAGGTTTACATGTAATCAAAACAAATGTAAATGCACAATTCGTAAGTAAGACAAACAAATGTGCCCCCAGGGATATCTCTCAGTGTTACTCCTTGTGCCCAACTTTGAAATACAAAGACAGTTTATTCATGCATGCAGGTAACGTTGAGTGCTGAATGACTTCATTTGTCAGCATGCAGATTCTCCATAAGAGTACACATATATGTTACATCATATATTTCATTTCCAAACCAGTGCTCGTGAGTTTTCTGTTGATTATGTGTTAGGGAATGGCCATATATGTATTCCTACACTACCGTATCAGCAGAGACAAAATACGTCACCCAGTGACAAAATGTTCTGGAGAAAGTGAGACAGATCCCTAAGCTCCCTGTTCATCCTCACCATATATAGTGATCAGTCATAAAAGTTGGTTGGGACAGAGTCCATACACTGACCTGTATGTATTCCCAGTATTATAAAATATAATAATGTTAGCAATCTGATAATGTTATCAATCTAGTTGTTCATTAGGATAGTGTTGAGAGGCAGAGGCCAGGGGCACGGACGAATTGAAGGCTGGTAGGAGGGTGCAGAGGCAACAATTTGACCATACTGGGCAGGTATGAAGGGCAGTGGCAGCACAACAGACTATGGAGGGCAGTGTAAAGGGGGCAGGGGCAACAAACCAACAATACAGGACTGGCAAGAGAGGCTGTGGCAATATAATAAACCATTGTGGGCAGAAGGAAGAGGCAGTGGTAGTACAACCATACATGCCAACAGACTTGATTCAGCCAGGAAACGTCCAATGATTTTAAGCCCAAATGGGCTTTATTTGATTTTTCTCCTGTCTACAATCTCCTCTTTTTCAATGTAAGTCAAATAGGAAAATCAATACCTCAGTTATTTTTCGAAATCTCCCTCTTACCAAGTTCAAAATGTTAGCAAGTATGGTACATTGGATCATGGAAGGCAGGAGGAATTGGGGTAGGGGCATGGACTCGGATAACAGAGGACAGGAGGGACATGGAGAGGTGCACCAAACTGACCCAACAGGGCAGGCATCAGGGTTTGCAGCAGCACAATACACCACACAGGACATGCAGGAAAGGAGTGCAGCACAACAATCCATAGAAAGCAATAGAGCGGGGACAGGACCATGCACATGGACAACAGAGAACAGAGGGGAAAGAGGCAAAGGTAGTTAGCTGACCATAATGGACAGACAGGGGAGAAATCTGTAGCATAAAGGACCATAAAGGGCAGAAGGGATGGATCAGGGGCATTACAATGGAACATACCAGCCAGGAGGGAGGGAATAGAGGTCTGCATATGGAAACAGAGGGCTGGGGCCAAGGGGGCACGGCAGGAGCAGCAAGATTACCATGGAGGTCAGGCAGGATGGGCTCTAGAATCAAGACACACCATGGAGAGCAACAGTGAGACTATAATGGCATACACACAGACCATAGAGGGAAGGTGGGAGGGGGTCAGGGGAAGCTAGCTGACTACACAGTGAAGGTAGGAGGGGCTGTGACAGCACAGAAGACCATGCATGGCAAGCGGGAGGATTAGTGGCAGCACAATGGCTATGATGGGCAAGAAGGAGGGTGCAGGGGCATGCACAAAGGACCATCGAGGAGAGAAGGGAGGGTCAGGACCTGGGCACAGACAAGAGAGTTCAGGGAAAGGGGCCTCACAACAGACCACGCGGGGCAGGCAGAAGGAGCAGTTGCAGCACAACAGACCAGGGAGGGCAGAAGGGTGTGGCAGTAAAATAGACCATGGGGAACTGGAGGAAAGGGATAGGGGCATGGAATGTGGCCAGGCAGGGTGGAGGTGGCAGGGACAGGTTACAGTCATCTGACACTGGTAGGCAGGTGGGAGGGGAGTGGCAGCTTAACAGAACACTCAGTAGATAGGAGTGGCAGGTCCATGGATCATGGTGGGCAAAAAGGATGGAGCAGGGGCATGCCCACAGATATCGGAGGGCAGGGGAAAGGTGAATAGGGGTAGCAAGCTAAGCACAGAGGCTAAGCAGGAGGTCAATGATGGGGCATAGCATTAGGCAATGGAGGGCAGGAGGAGTGGACTGGTACATCATGCTAAATGGAGGGCAGGGGCAGCACACCAGACCATGCATGGCAGGAGGGAGGAGGCTAGTCCATCGATTTGGACAACAGAGGATAGGGAGGAAGTGGATAGAGCCACAAGCTAACTGTTCAGAGAGGGCAGGAAGGCCAGTGGCAGAACAACGGCCACCCAGGGCTGTAATGAGGGAGTAGGGACATGGACTTGGACAATGGATGGCTAGGAGGAGGGAAGGCAGGAGCAGCAAGCTTTGGTGGGGGCAGCACAATGCCAGGCCCTGCTTCCAACACCCCACCATCCATTGTGATGAAGGATCCAAAATTATTCTAGCGGGCTATACTCACCAATAGCCCATATGCTTTTATCTGTAATAATGATTCAGTCGGCAATGGAGAAGTTTCAATCGTTTATTCATCAAATACAAGCCCTGGCAGGGGAGCCTCAGTCTACATGACCCTCGGAGGTGCACAGAGGAGACTGATTACATGTTCAAAATACAAAGCATATATACGTTTTATGCGTTCATTATGACACCCTACAAGGAAAGATACAACTTGTCAGTAAGCCAAGAGGAATACCCATATAAGGCACAATTGATTGCTAGTAGCCCAGGCCTAAGCTATTCCGGGGGCAGGTCAGTAAGGTGCCTCCCTGTCTCACTGTAGCCCGGGGAGTACAGGAACGGGCTCTGCTAGAATGTGCGCATCCCACAAGAAGGGCGGATGTGACCTTGGGTTTCCTTGAGCTACCGGCTAACAACTATAGTAGGCAGCTTGGCTGCCGTCGTGGTTTCGAGCAGAAAGCGTAATCACGTGGTTTCAGGGAAACAGTACTTGCACATAGAGAAATAAAACAAAATGTCTCCGGCTATACCAATAGGAGCGAACGAGTCAAAAGTGAATCATGGGTTAATAGGTGATCGTAGTGAACTATAACTACATGATTACATATTTACGAGGTTATATTGAATATATTAGGCCAATAATGCGTATTATCAAATTTAGATCCCATCAGTGATATGCATCGTATGTTAAAAAAAACTAGAAATTTGCTGAAAAAAACAAAGATTATAGGGATGGTATAGTTAGACTCAGATTTCACTCATACACAACCAATGGAATTTAGCAGTTATAGTTACCTGAGCTAACTATAGCTTATGCCCCTGCAATGTACTGCTAATGACCTCAGACATTACATCATTCGTGATATGGTCAGTTACATCACTCATGACATCACTCATGACATCTCAAATGAGCTGTGAATGGAATGGAACTATAATCGCTTGAACTTTATTTAGGGATAGTGTGTGTATATTAACCCCCCTTTTTTTTCTTTTCTTCGTGTAAGAACCATTATAATACGCAACGTGCCCAGATTAAAAATGGCCGATAGCCTTTCACTTTAAAGTAATGTGTAGCCCGTAGTCCATTGTTTATGTTGATGTTTGCAATCCTAAGTATGTTTATTATGAATAAGTCACATTGACGAACAAACAGGTATGGGGGTCACGGGGCAAGATTTCCTGAAATGACATTGTGCGCATATTAACACTTGTTTTCTTTTCTTTATTGTATCAATTCCTGCATTTTCACATCGTGACCAGGCCAATATGGCCGCCTGTTTTTTGGATTAAAGTAATATGTAGTCCTTTTTAATGTTGGCAACTTTAGGCATTTGTACATTTAAATAAGGATGCTACAATGACGTCTTGTATCGTTATCAAGGTTCGGACAAGCGAAATGCATAGATCACGTCCTTTGCTCATTAAATACTTTCAAACTACAACCTGAATGCTGATTCCTTCCTTGTAAAAGTGAGAGGAGATTAAATACATATATAAAATTCACTGAAAAAAACACAAGTATCAGGGACATTACAGTTAGTAATTAGAACTTAAAAAAGCTCAGAAATTCACTGTAAAAACCACAGGTTTAATGGAGGTCATAGCTAGTTGGACATTTCACTCGTGCAAAACAAGAGAAATTCGACCGTTATAGTTAGTTGTGCTAACCATAACTCACGCCCCTGCAATGCACTGCTGATGACGTCATATATTATATCACTCATGACATGGTCAGTGACATCACTGATGACATGACATCTCAAATGACATCACTGATGACATCATCCACGTGATCATCTGATGCACCTCCTCACACCCTAAAATACAGACTACCATTCTCGAAACCATAGACACACCAATGCTAGTACAGCTACAATATTCTGTGCACTACGAATGCAGACCTCTAACCAGCTACATACTTTTGATAAGCTCTTCTAAATACCAAGTTAGTACCTATGCAGTCTAGGAATCCTTCTGTCTGTCCTATGCATTTCTCCATTCACCCATCCAGCACTATCTACGTATCCTATCACTCCACCAATACCTAAGCACTGATAAATTTCTTTGCAACACTGAAATTACTCCAGTTATTAGTCGTATACACTAACACAAGTGCACGTACAATATTTTATACACTATGCATGCACACCTCTAACCAGCTACAAACTATACGATACGCTCTTCTAAATACCCAGTTAGTACCTATGCAGTGTAGGAATCCTCCTGTCTGTGCCATGCACTTCTTTAATCACTTATCTACCACTATCTACTTATCCTATCACTCCACCATTATGTAAGCACTTATAAATTAAGTGTTCACTCTGTTTGCAGCACAGTCATCGTTCCGGTTACTAGTGGTCGGTTACTAGTGGTATTCTTATAAAATGACCTAGGCACCAACACAAGTACACATAAAATATTCTGTGCACAATCCCTACAAATCTCTAAGCAGATACATACTATTGGTCCACTCCATTAAATACTGAAGTAGTACCCATGCAGCGTAGGATACCTCCTGTCTGTCTCATGCACATCGTGCATAAACAACAAGAGAGAAAGGGCTATACTAATTACTCTCCCACCCCTGGGATTAAACTATCAAAAACAACTAGAGAGAATTAATAACAAACAATAGCGAAGAAATATATAGAAATATATAGAAAGAGTGGTCAGGTAGAACTGTCACCAGACCCCCATAAGTGCTCCATGGAAAAGGAGTTGACTGTGCCACAAACAGGTGGTGAATATACCAGGATGAAAAAGAACCCTCAGGCACCCACTCAAAGCGGGTAGCCAAGTATCTTCATTGGGTTCCCGTAGTTAGTGTGTATAGAAATTATATCAAAACCAATAATAAGTGCAAGATTAAAATGAGTGTAGATCACTCCCTCTACCAACTCTTTTAATGGAGGGGTGATTCGAACTCAGTTAAAACCAGACAGTGAAAAACGGACATTAGGAGTTGAGTTAGTTTGAACCCCTAGTCCTTAAAAAACGGTCGACATGTTTCAGCTATTAGGTCTTTTACGACCCAGCATTCCTCAGGACCAAAAGACAAAAAAACACACTCACCACTCGAGGCAGTACACGCCCTAAAGTGTCTACTCACGGTGGATGGACATTCACATAAACGCTTTCATTACCAAATGGTGCTCAATTAGTTGGTAGGCGTCTTGTGCTTAACCTCTAGGCTTTGAGGTCAGTGGAATATATATCCTTCCGAGCCGTGTGAGTGCCGAAATTAGGTTTTACCGCGGGGAGCCGTCAGCACACCAATGCTGCCGTGAAGTTGACCCCGCCCACGGACTCATGAAGTCATGCTTTTGAATATAAAGAAATCTAAATGAGAGAGCCTGTTTTTCCGTTTTTCACATGAAAACGAAGTGGGAATCTAAATATATAATAATATATATAATGATTGTCTCATGCACATCTTCAATCACCCATCCAGCTCTATGCTCTTATTGTATCAGTCTGCCAATACCTTAACACTTATAGGGCAAATTTACAAGCACCCTGCGCCACCAGTACGTCACTTTTTGTAACGTAGTGATGGCGCCTGACACTCCTTCATATTTACAAGGAGAGGAAAAGCCACCCTGCATGGTTTTTCCTCTCCTTGTAAATACACAGAAATCTGCATTGAAGGGGGGATCCATAGGTGTTGCTGTGGGTGTTCCAACACAACACCCTTAGAACAAGACACATCTTCAGATTTATGAGAAATCGTAAATCTGGATATGTGTGTGAATGCTGCGCCATCCTAGAGTTGGTGTAGCAAGGCGCAACAAGGAGAATTGTTTTCATTTCTCCTCATTTTTTCCTCTTTCAATGCATGCTGTGTTCTCTAGCATACATTGTAAGATGAACATGCCTTCACTGATTGTTTTTGTGCAGGAAGGAGTCTCTTTCCGCACGAAAATAATCTCTGCATGACACAGACATCCTTGCACCATGGTGCAAGGGTGCATGTGTCACTGCATGGCTGCAGTTTGTGCAGCAGTGCAGAGGGAAGCACAGAGTTGCACCATATTCACGCACATATGTCACATCCCTGTGCTTTGGAAGTGCCACAGGTCAGTGTAGCTAAAGAGCTTGCAGTGTCACGCTGCAGTACTTCCTCGTAAATCTTCACCTATAAATTCACCATACACTACTAATGCATTATTTCAGTCAATCATGCTGTACACTTATATTCAACCAACCTTTCACACATCACCTTGCAATTATAGTTCTTTCTTTAACCAGATAAGGTAGCTCTGATTTTTTTTTCTTTTTTCTCTTGTATTATTTTTTTTTGGGTGTGTTTTCAAAAAATGAACAATAAAAAAAGAACAAATAAAACAGAAAAGTTTTGGAATTACTTTTCATTCCAAAAAAATAAAATAACAAAGATGGTTAAGTTGCGCTGAACAAACTGCATCCAAGGGCTGCTCACCAAAGCATATACGTTCCTTACACTTCACGCAGTGTTGCTCGAGAAAGGTGAATTCTGGCCTAATGTCCATTGCAGGTGTTCCTGAGAACACTCCAGATGTATTTGCCACCGCAGGTGAGGGGTTCAAAGTAACCCTGGGCAAAGCACTATGCTATGCTCGCGTAGTTTGTGAAGTTTGCGCTACTTAACACTACGTGAACTGCACGTAGCACTGTGCAAACACGCGCACATTTTTTGTTTGCTCGCGGTCCTCAACGTCAAGTTGGTGACCGCGAGCAAGCAAAATGACATCCCGGCATGACTTTTTCCTTGTTCGCGATTAGCAACATCAAGTTGGCGATCTCAAGTGTGGAAAATAAACCTCCCGGCAAACTTTTCAATGTGGGGAGGTCAGGTTTCTCATTGCGAGTGGTCGGGTATGCTCGCGATCGCTCCCGATGAGAAACTACCAGTCCGTGTTGAGTAAAAATCTACTCGAGCGGCAGAAAACTACAGCTCGCACTGTGCAAGATGCCGTTTTCAATGATTGCACAGTGCCGGATGCTTGTCCGCACTGTGCGATCATTTAAAATGGCATCTTGCACAGTGCGAACAGGGTACTATGCAGTTTGCGTAGTGCTACGCGTACCTACTTCCTCCTGCTGCTGTCCAGATGCCGTTTTGATTGATTTCTTTTAAAAAAACGCAAAAAAATCAAACAAAAAGGGTTCTTGTAGGAAAAGAGATGTCTCTATAAAGATGCTTTAAAAGGGTTAAGATGCTCCAACAGGAATGATTAAAATGGGTGGGGTCCTTCAATAGTTACAGTGGCAAATGTTATGAACCAATGAAATCCTTTTTTTTTAGGTCACATGGGATCGGCGCAGTCAGCGCTCATGATGCACGCACCTGGCGCAATTTCGCGGAAATATATTTAAAAATAAAATAAGTTTATTGTAAGTACAAATATATTATTTATTTGAATATCTTAGATAATCTCTTGCCCTAATATGTATATTAAAGACACATACATATCCTTTTAGAACTTAAACCCCAGCACGTATATGACGTCATGCGGGACCCGCCACCGCGCAAGCGTACCGTAAGGTGCATGTGTCGTGAATACGCGGGAGTAGGAGTTGCAGACTGGTTGCATACCAATCGCGCACATGATGTAACCTAAAAACACGCAGCCGTCACACACCATAAGCAAATACTTCACGACTGTTCTAAAATGGCACCTAGAATCCATGCAACCAGCGTGATGTGTACGCTTTGGGTGTGTGAAAATAATATAAATATATTAAAATAAAAAAACAAAACAAAAAAATTTAATGTTTTTAAAAATCTGTTTTGCAATTTTAAGAAAATAAATAAACAGTTAAAAAACTGTAGAAAATCAGTACAAAAAAGTAGGTATAACTACTATTACACCTAAAAATTTGCATTTAAAAAAGCTTTGAAATTCACTGAAAAAACCATAGGTTTCAGAGACATTATATTTATAAATTAGCATTTAAGAAACATTAGAAATTCACAGAAAAAAACATAGGTTTCAGGGGCGTTACAGTTAGTTGGACATTTCACTCGTACAAAACCATAGAAATTCCCCCTTTACAGTTAGTTCAGCTAACTATAACTTGCACGCCCGCAATGCACTGCTGATGACGTCACATATTACATCATGACATGGTCAGTGACATCACTCATGACATCACTGATGACATCTCAAATGACATCACTGCTGACATCTCTGATGACATGATCCATTGAATGTCTGTTTTTCTGAAAATTAAATATGTTTTATACATTTATATCTAAAGGTCGATGGAAAAATAAATGGTAAATAAGTGTCTAAATGGATGGTTTTTTTGTAAATTTGATTGTATAACTGACTTATTCAGTGTATGTTAGTGAATACGTGTTAGCGAGTAATGTTTAAATATGTAAATATCTGTATCAGTGTCTCACTTTGTGTTTAAGTGGCTGCATGGGTTGGTGAGTAGCTACACGAGTGTCTATATGGGTTATTAGTTTGTTTTTTTAGTATCAGAATGGGTGTCTGTATGGTTTGGTGGGGGTATTACTTAGCGCACAGATGCATGAATCACTGACTCACTGTTTGTATGTGTTTTCAAGACAGCATGTGTGCAGGACTGTATGGGTGAATAAGTGTGTGTATGGGTGTGTTAGTGAGTGAATACCTGCCTCAATAGTGTCTTTATGAGTAAGTATATATGTTTTAAACTAGTATATGTGAGTATTGATGTATACAAGTAAGGATATATGACAGTGACAGATTGGAAGAGTTCCTGTATAAATAATAATGTGTAACTGATTGTTTAAGAAAGTAAGTATATGTATGCTTCTGTAAAAGTAAGTGTAGTGGTGTGTCTATAGCTGTATATGGAAATAAATGTACGTTTATTTGCATGTGTGAGTATGTGTGTGAGTAACTCTATGGATGAGTGTCGGTGTGTAACAGGATGTATAGGTGTATGAGTACATATGATGAGTGAGTACATGTATGAGTGGCTATATAGTACTGAATGAGTGGATCTGTACGTAGATTTTGGAATTACAGAATAGGTTGTTTTAACTGGTATTGGTATCTCAATTTTTTTGTAAATGTTAGTTTCTATTTTTGAATGTATTTATCAAGGCTTATATTAGGGTGAGAGGAGGTCTGCCACTCTTTCACAAGGATGATGTCATCAGTGATGTCATAAGTGATGTCATTTGAGATGTCATGAGTTATGTCATGAGTGATGTCACTGACCATGTCATGAGTGATGTAATATGTGACATCATCAGCAGTGCATTGCGGGCGCGCAAGTTATAGTTAGCTGAACTAACTATAACAGGGGAATTTAAATGGTTTTGTATGAGGGAATTGTCCAGCTAACTATAACATGTGTGAAACCTATGGTTTTTTCAATGAATTTGCAAGGTTTTTTAAATGCTAATTCCTAACTATAACGTGTATAAAACCTATGGTTTTTTTAGTGAATTTCTAAGGTTTTTTAAATGCTAATTCCTAACTATAACGTCGCTGAAACCTATGGCTTTTCAGTGAATTTCTAAGGTGTTTTAAATGATAATTGTTAAATGTATTCATTTTTTAATTTCTTTCTTTTTAAACTTTTTTTCTTCATTTTTATAATAAATATTTACAATTTCTTTTTTTATATATATTTTAATGTAAACTAAAAACAAAAACAAATACCATTTTTTTATCATATATTTTTTTATATAAATATAAAAATTTAATTCTAATTTTTATTTTTTTGGGTAATCGCACTCTCTTTTATACTGTAGGTCGTACTCACGCACACACGCACATACGTCACAAATACGTATTCACGTTACGCGGAGCATTCCCATTTTGATCATTCTACTTGGACTTTCTGAGGAGCAGGATCATTTATTTGGAGCTCTAGTCAAGTAGAAATGTTTTCATCAAAATGGCTGGTCTGCCTCAATCACACTCTGAGCATTCATCAGATGAAAATGAATTCTTAAATGAGCCTCCTCAGAAGAAAAAAAAGGAAGCTTTCATATGGGAATTTTTCAGTTTTCCAGAAGGCCAAAAAAAGGTGAATGCACCTAAGGTCACATGCAAGATATGTGATGTAACATTGTCAAGAGTTGACCCTACCAAAAAACACTCTTTTGGGGCGGCGAGTATGGACCGCCACGTTACAAATTTGCATCCGGTCAACTATGCAAAGGAGGCAACACGCAGCCTACAGGACAATCCACCACCTGCAGTGGCTAGCACCTCAAGTGCACCACCACCACCTCCTGGAAGCACTCCAAACCCTATTATTGTTCCGCACTTTGCAAATATCACTTTCCACTGCAAACATTGCAACCAATTGCTGTGCTATGGCGAGCAATCTGTGGACCTGATTCTGAAGAGGCAGGAGCAGCACCGTTGCCCGAAGCAATAATTTGTTTTCTTACTTTTTTGTTCCAGGTCCACAGGTATTTTGTTACAAAGTTCAATTTTTCTGGGGTTTTTAAAAAATAAAATTGTTGAAAAAACTACAAAAAAAACATAAAACAACAAAGAGAAAAAAAACTGTTCTTTTCAGAACTACTTCTACTAGTCAAAAAAAAGAACTATATTTCTATGTTAGTCTGTAAAAGTATGTCAGAAAGAATGTGTAGTTCGTAAATGAATGAATGAATACATTAGTAGTGTATGGTGAATGTGAAAGACCATAACTATAAGGATGTCCTACAGCATAAATCTATAAGGTTTTTACCTATATTATACTGTAGTACCTCCGAAGCACATAGGCATATACATATGTTACAAGTCTATGCTTCAATTTGCACTATTGGTAAAACTGCCTGGATGAATTTGTATGTATTAAGGGTGGTTTTATAACCCCTTTGTGCCTCTTTCACACAACTGTTGCATCACTTTTTTGATGCAGTGGTGGTGCAAATGATGTGCCATAATGTATGGTATTTACAATGTGACGTTATTGGAAGGTGCATCACATTGTAAAGCCCTCCGCCAGAATGAGGCTTTCTTGCACAGGTGGGGGTGTTCTGGCGCAGGAACACTTCCTAAAAGTAACTAAGTGAAATCTAAAAGATTTTATACAGTCACTTTTCGGCTTATACTGCGTCAAAACCCTGCACCTGTTTGAAGCAGGTGTAAGGATTGACACAGCATTATGAACATAGGGCCCAAAGAGCATTCCTGGAGCTGCATTGCGCTTCCAATGCAAGTCAGGCAATGCACCATCTTCACAGCACAGATACATCACATATCTGTGCCATTTTTGCCTCATAGAACACCACAGTGTAAATACGATGCATCCATGGTGGTGATGTCACAGAGCACAATAACTGTCATATCTCTGGGGATATACCACTTATTGTACATCTACTAATTTCTGTTTTAATGTAGTGAATGCCTTACTACACACTGATCAATGAGTCTCTAGAAAACTATACCAATAGTAACAAAGTGTTTGGTGGAAGTGAAAAGATAGAAATTGCAAAATTCAAGACAAGTAAAACAAATATGCAGGTACATAGAACAGTGTATGCACAGTCTGTAGGAGTTTGAAACACTGTACGCCCTAAGGCCCACTTTGTATCATCAATACATGACTACTGACATAGGCCTCATTTATGAGATTTTGCTGTAGAAAAGTGCAGCAGGCCTTCCAACTACACTTCCCTATGACAAAAGAAAAAGGCAGGAATGCGCAATATCTATAAGATACAGCGCATTCCTATTTTTTTCCCTTGCGCCAGCGCACAATGGTCTGCCTGCACCAACGCAGGAACCTTTGCACAATGGTGCAAGGCTGCCTGCGTTGCAAGGATGATTATTTTTGTACAGGTAAGGAAACCTTTCAGTAGAAAAATAATCACATGAGACTTTTCCTTTTTCTATGTATGCTACAGAAAGCAGCACACATAGAAAACGAAAAAATGAAGAGAAATAAAACTATTTTTCCCCGTTGCACCTTCCTTACGCCTCCCCTGGGGATGCATACGTTTTTTTCAGTGCCTAAGATTTTCAATCTCTCATAAATGTGCGGCAGTGTAAAAAGGCCATGGGTGTTGCTGGGAACACCCTCAACAACACCCATTGTACACCCCTTTAATGCAGAACACTGCATTAAAGGAGGTGATATTTATCAGGCAACAGTACACTAAAAAAAGTGTCTTAGTGCTACCTGATAAATATCACGCTGACAGTTGTGCCACAAAACATTGCAAAAAGTGATGTTCCAATGGCGCAAGAAGTCTCATAAATGAGGCCGTGAATGATTACAATTCTGCAAGGAGAGTGTCTAGGTGAAAGAGTGTTTGCTGCAAGTGTAAGGAGAGAGACTAGGGAATTCAAGGTATAAAACACAAATTTGGCGGTACAAAGAACAGTGCATGCATAGTCAAAAGGGGTTTGAAAAAGTCCATACCCTAAGCCCACTTTACCTCATAAACAGATTTATAGACTCTTTTGGATTATGATGCGTCATTACCCTGCACAAGGATTAACACAGCATTATGAGCATAGGGCCCCAACAACATTGCTGGAGCTACGTTGCGCTTGGAACGTGAGCCAATCAATGCAACACCTTCACAATACAAATACATCACATATCTGTGTCCTTTTTGCTCCATAATATACCACATTGTAAATACGGTGCATCCATTGTAGTGATGTCACAGTGCACAATAACTGACATAACTCTGGGGATGTACCACTTACTGTACATCTGCTGATAACTGTTTGAATGTAGTGAATGGATTACGGCCATACCTCTCCTTTTCCCCTCCACCATACCTCAATGGTGTGCCGGTGCCAACCTGTGAAATGCAGCAGTGCTAACAGCTCTGATCTCCAGGCTAGACAAAGGGAAATGCCGCCTGTCTATCAGCTACAAAAAAAGCACACTAAAGGCTTTCAGTGTTAATCGGGGCTCTGCAATTCCTTTTGTGGAAATTCCTTCGGTGTCTCGAACTTGCTGCGCAAAGCCTTAACCTTGGCTGCCTGTGCACAGCGAAGCTAGGGAAGCCTCTTGCAGAGAAGCTGGATGTACAATATGCATGCCAAGTTAAAAATGTGTGTGCATGCGTTCATAGTTTATCTTCACTTTTGGTACAAGCCAGAGCTATTCTGCATAGAACCATTAGAGAGACGTTCCATGGCTGCTCTCTGAAAATTCAAGGCACGTTCTCTCTGTTTGCTCTCTCATTTATTGATGGTAGAATATTCATGATGTGTTATAAGCTAAAACTGTGCACAATTTAGCAAGAGTAAACCCTATTGAAGAAGTGCTCTGTGTATGGATCAAGGGTTGGCTTATCTTGTGTTAGTGGTCTCTACACAGCAGACATCATCTTTTGCAAAGGGCTCTAGTAAACGCCTTTCAGGGTAGAAACCAGTATAGAACTCAACTTCAGTTGGGTGTAAGGGAGGGTTTCTTGCTGGAAGAAAATTGCAAAACTTGCTGGCTTCCCCCTCTGCGGTCTTGTAGCAACAGAGAGAGAGGGAAACAGAGAGAGTGAGTGACACAGATGAAGATAGAGTAAGACATAATTAGAGAGCAAGCAAGAGGAAGGTAAACAGAGAGAGAGACGAAGGGAGACAGAAAAAGACTGAACGAGAGGAAGATATAGAAAGAAAGAGATACAGAGAGGGAGGGTGAAAGAGATAAAGACAGAGACAGACAGATAGAGATAGATACAGGTACAGGGGCAGAGAGATAGAGGCAGAGACTGACAGAGATAGAGAGACAGAAAGGGAGACAGAGGGAGGAAGACAGGGACAGATAGAGATGAACAAATAGGGTGACAGACAGAAGGAAGGAAACAGATAGAGGGAGGGAGACAAAGAAAGAAGAAAACTGTGGGAGACAAACAGGAAGGGAGAATGAGGGAGACAGAGGGAGGGAGACACAGGAATATAGACATGAAAATAAAAGCTATAAAACACAACTTTGCTAGTGCATAGAAGAGTGCATACATAATCAATAGACGTTTGAAACAGTACATGTACTAAGGTTCACTTTCCACCATGAGTACTTAGATACTACCTGAATGATTACAATTCTACAAGAAGAGTCTCTCTAACCATTTTTAATTTTAAATCATAAATCTATTCCTGTAACATTTCATAATTTAATAGAGCTTCTAACATCATTTTTTCTCTTGTCTTGCAAGGAAGTTTCTTAGGAACACAAGCATTGCCCTAGGTAATGTATTCTGTTGGCCCCCTCGATTTCTCTTTGTAGTTAAAGGATATCTATGTGCTCTTTGGACTTCCGTCTCCCACTGCCACTGGGACTCCGGGAAGGCCCCTTGCAAGACAAGAGATCATGGATAGAGCCAGGCCAGAGTCTAGGAAAACTTATGATGGTGCTACATTCTTTGCTAGGCCTGACTTCTGTCACGTCACAGTTGAGAGAAGGTGGAAGCTAAGGCAACTGATCGCACCTTTTCAGAAACAAGGCACGGATGCATACCTGCTATACCCAGCAAGATTAAAGGTCATCAACAAGGGGCATACTAGGATGTTTTTTTCGGAAATTAAAGCGGGGAATTTCTTGCAGATTTACTGAGCAGCATAGGGGTGGGGGGCAACAGAGGAAAAAGCCCACCTAAAACATCATAGGTTAAGAGATATATATGGACAGACTACCAATGTAAGCCGAATGGTTAAGATAGTAGGTAAGGGTAGGAGAGAGAGGCGACACTACAGGCTATAGAGGCTTCACATAGGTCACTATTGACCTATTTGTCTGTAATGAGGGGGGGAGGGATCTCAGAGGGGGGGAGAAGGGAGGGGGGACAGGGGGGGCAGGGGGGTTGGAGGGGAGGAAATTTGGTTGGTAAACACAGCACATGGAAAGGAAGGATACGAACATAGGGACTTCTGGGAGGGAGCACTGTTTGCAGGTGGCAAGGTAAGGACTGGGTGGAATAGCAGGTAGGAAAGTTACAATAAACTAGGATGGCATTAAGGATAGCCTCTATAAATATCTGTGGATTAAACGATGGAGGGAAAAGACAGAAAGTGTCTGCTATGCTAAGAATGTTGAAATTAGACATAGTATGCCTCCAAGAGACACACATAGAGGGAAATAACAAATATATGTTAGATCAGATGGGTTTTGATGTATTAGCCTTTACTAGACAAGAAACTAAGACGAGGGGGGTGGCCATATTAGCAAAAAAAGGGGTTTTTATAACAAAGAGGAAAAAAGAGGATCAGTGGGGGAGATGGGTGATGATCGAGGTAGAATCAAAGGTAGCATGTTACACTATTGTTTCGGTATATGTATCAAATGATGATGACCCGGAGGTTTTTGAATTTTTAGATCAGGAACTACCCCTCTGGCCTAAACCCATCATTTGCTGTGGAGATTTTAATGTTAATGGTTTAATGGGATTGGGTATGACGGGTGGAGGGACGTTTGGGGGGAGGAAAAGGAAAGTTTGTAAAGCGGTTTGTAATCTTGCTCGTCACAATGCTTTAGTTGACGTTTGGTCCCAAACACATCCACACGGGACGGGGAGCACGTATTATTCGGCACCACACAGATCGGTGGCTAGACTAGATTATTTTTGGATTTCTAATTCTTTGATAGGTGATAGCCAATTGGAGAGGCTTCCGAGGATAATATCGGACCACAACCCTCTTGTTCTAACTCTTCCGTTGGTTACCGGGGGGGAAAGAAAGTCTTATAATTGGTCCTTCGAAAGAGAGCTACTAAAGGATGAAAATTATGTGAAAAGAATGAGAACCTGGATTAATCAATTTTGGGAGATCAACAGAGGCTCAACTACGGCTGGCATGGTCTGGGATGCCTTTAAGGCTGGCGTCAGGGGGGAAACCCTCTGCTACACCCTACAAAGGACTAGAAACGAGAAAGAGGAAATGGCTAGGAAATTAAGGGACTTAAAGGACTTGGAAGAACAGCTAGTATTAGCCATTTCTAAGCAGGATCCTCTGGAGGATATACTCCTAAACATAGAGTTGAATAAAGTAGATGCATGTGAAAGCATAGTTAGGAGAACTGCAGCTAACTATTCAGCTAAAAGGGAGAAAAGCTACGAGTACAATGAGAGAATTGGACACCTTCTTGCAATCCGAACTAGGCAGAACTTGGCTGCAGGACAAATAAAGGAAATAAAGAACGAGGCAGGTGTGGTAGTAAATAAAGTTGCCGATATACAGGAGGTCTTTAAGAACTATTACACTAAACTATACGAACAGACATTAAACAATACAGAAGAAGAGATCAGGGAATATTTGAAAGATATAAATCATGTAGAGTTACAAAATGAGGAGAAGGGGAAATTAGGGATTACATTTACATTACAGGAGGTACAGGGAGCGGTGAACAATCTTCCCGCTGGAAAAGCTACAGGCCCAGATCAATTACCAGCAGAGTTTTATAAAATCTTCTGGGATGTATTAGGAAAGGATATGCATGAAACTCTTAGTCAGGCACAGTCAGGGAAATCAACTCCACCTCCATGGGGAGGGGCTGATATCATTGTGATATTAAAAAAAAAAAAAACACCCCTAGAACCAGGTTCCTATCGCCCGATAACCCTAATGAACGCAGATTCCAAAATTTATTCTAAAACACTTGCACAAAGATTAAGTAAGATTATAGAGAACTTGGTGAGTTCAACACAGCACGGGTTTATCCCAGGGAAGGGGACCACACAGCATACGAGGCAGATGATCACTATCATAGACGCCATGGGAGTTGCAGGGGACCCTGTCGCGGCCGTATTTCTGGATGCCGAGAAGGCCTTCGACAGGGTCTCTTGGAAATACTTATGGGAAGTAATGAATTGGTTTGGGTTGGGGAATGGATATATTAAGGCAATTCAGGCATTGTACACAGAACCGATTGCCAGAATAAGGATCAACAAAGGATATACTGACCCAGTACAAATTAAACGCGGCACAAGGCAGGGCTGTCCTGCATCTCCGCTGTTATTCGCCCTGTACATTGATCCTATATTGCGTAGACTCAAAAATAACTGTAGGATCTCCCCAATTAGGCTACACAATATCAGCTATAAAGTACTTGCTTATGCGGATGACGTGGCTATAATCACCAACAATCCAGTTATTGCTCTCCCGGAGATAGAGAGGGAAGCAACAGGCTTTGGAGTACTCTCGGGATATAGAATTAATAGTGAGAAAACACAAATAGTACAAAACTCCTATATGACATATCAAGACAAGAGAGTTGTCAAAGTAGCCACATACTTAGGAATAAAAATTACTGCAGATCTAGACAATTTAGTAGAGATAAATATGAAACCACTAGTAAACAAAGTAAAGGAGAATACAGAAAGGATACACAAGCTTCATTTGACGTTGATGGGCCGCATAAATGTGGTCAAAATGACTACTTTTCCAAAAATGTTTGTACCTATTTAGAGCAATCCCACTCTTCTTTGATCACTTTTGGTTTAACAAAATAGAAACAATTTTAAATAAATTCATTTGGGCACAAGGTAAAACCAGGAGAGCATATCGACACCTAACACTACCAAGAGAAAAGGGGGGGTGGGGAGCACCTGATTTTCGTGTTTATTATTGGGCTACAGCTGTGCAATATTTTCAGGGACTAATAGGGGGTGGCGGCACAGAGTTAGGAGAGGGAGGCACACATGGATATACTAATGTCTATATTGCATTGTTGGGTGAAGGGGCTGAAAATGGATTTTTAAACACAATTGATTTCAGCTACTTCAAGCATACTAGGTTCAAAATTTAAAAGCTGCCTATAGTATCTGGAAGGTGCTACAAAAGAAAATGGGATTAGGAAGACACAATAGCTACACACGAATGTATACAAACAGTTCTCTCCCTGGTGATATCTTCAGGGATATGGTTATGAGGGACTGGGATAATAAAGGGATTAAGAAGATAGGGAACCTTATGAACCAACAGGGGGAAATCCTACAGTTTCGAGAAATCCAAAGCAAGTTCAAAGTAACTAACAAAAGCTTTTTCAAATATTCACAGATTAGAAGCTATCTGGCAAATAAACAGGGAGGAACGTTGGGCTTTGGGAATTGTCGCATAATGGACTATATAGAGGGCAGCTCTCATTGTACGATTTGGTATTTATACGCAGAACTGTGTACATATAAAACCGATGATAGGGATAAATATGTCAGGAAGTGGGAGGATAAACTGGGGTTACAGTCAGAAGGTTTTCAGCTATCCCTTGATCTGGGCCGAACGGTGTTATGTTCTGCTACCTTACAGTCACAGCACTATAAGACTATATACTCACTGTATCATACCCCAGCCAGAATTGCACAATGGGGGGGGCAACACAGGAATAACATGCCCACGGTGTGACTCCGATGGTGCTGACATTATACATATGTTTTCGCAATGCCCACAATTGTTTTCCCTCAAACAAGAGATTGAGAAATTTTCTGACGTATCGCTGGGACTTAAAATTAAGCTTACAGATGAGCTATTACTGTTGGGGGTCTCGGTAGGAACTCAGGATGCTCCTTTTGAGTTTATATTTATGTTGACTGCAGTCTTTCGAATTTGCATAGCAATATCATGGCTCGACAGGGTTCCACCAACCTTTCAGATGTGGATTGCCCGGTTATTATCAACTTATAATTTAGAAAAAGCAATATATGATAGAAAGGGAAAAAGAGGCAGATCTCTGGGAAAGAAGATTTGGCAGCCAATTGCAAATTGGAAAAACGGAATGAGAAATCAGGATGGGATGTCTGTGGCTAACGACTAGATAGCTGAGGGCATGGGGTGAAAAGTACGTAAATAGTTTTCTCTATTATTGTTTTATTTGGTTGCGATCAAAATATAGTTACAATTATCTGCAAATGATGGTATTAGTACTGTAATGACTCCAAAGTTGAAATGTATAAGTGTGCTGTAACATTTATTGGTTCCTTATTCTGGAAAATAAAAAAACTTTAAAAAAAATAAATAAAATAACATCATTTTTTCTGAAATTTCATTTCCTGGATGATCAATTTCAAAAGTCATGTCATGAAACTCGATGTCGTCGAATGCTTGAACAAAATAATCATCCAATATTTCGTCTAAAAAATCGCATGTGACATCTCCAGCAGCAATACCTTCATCTTCCTTCTCGCTCCCCATGAAAGGTATATTTAGCTCCTCAATCAAAGTGTTACTAATTTCAAAGCTAATTTCCGTATTCATCTGTTCTTCTTAAATAGTGAATTTTTTAATGTTGTTATTCCTTGTAGAAAAACATAAATACTTCATTTTATAATTTTTCCTAATACATAATACAAAACTAAGTTTATCAACTATTTTGCCATTTAAAAAATATTATACAAAAACCATTCTCAACTACTTTATATGATTATATCAATGAAATTGCTTATATGAATTTTTAGTTTAAAATTTTTCTTACATTTTCAAACCAGTCACTTTTTATCACTATAGAAACAAGCATTTGCAATGCAATAGGTCTCGTATTAGGAAAGTTTGAGCTATTGGTCTTGTAAATTACATTTTTTTTATTTATGTGTTGGGTTTGAAAATAGCGAAATTAATAGCTTTGTCAGTTACAATGCCAATGGTTTTAACTTTCGCAAATGTGACACCTATAGCATTTGTAATGCAATGTGTGTTGTATTTACGTGACATGGATGTATTGATATTACAAATAAAAATGGCTTTTAATTTTTTTAATAATTAATACTTAAATAAAAGTTATTGTAATTTATAATGGCAATAGCTTAAACGTTTGTAAATAACTTTTGTAAAGATTATGTTCAGTGTATTTTATTGTGACGGAAATCCAACAACATTGCATTTGCACCTACACACACACACACACACAGAGAGACACACACACACACACACACACAGACACACACACACACACACACACACAGAGCCACACACACACACACACAGACACATATAGATGTGTTGGATGTGGTGGTGGTGGATCTGGTGGATATGGTGGTGGTGGATGTGGTGGTGGTGGTGGTGGATGTGGTGGTGGTGGTGGATGTGGTGGTGAATGTGGTGGTGGATGTGGTGGTGGATGTGGTTGTGGATGTGGTGGACATTGTGGATGTGGTGGTGGGAGGTGTGGTGGATGATGTGGTGGTGGATGTGGTGGTGGGAGGTGTGGTGGTGGATGTGATGGTGATGGTAGAGCGCTTCGCGCTGCTTATGCCAGCTTGACCTAAAAAGGCAGGTAGATTTAAAGACAACACCCTTTGCAGACCGGCCCACAAAACAAATTACCATTATTATTTATTGGGATTTTTTGAGACATTGGGTATTTTGCGAAATGATTTAGATCCTTCAAAATTGCCCTTTTCGTACCCAAAAGTACTATGGCGCATAATGCAACATAACTTAACATAGAAAATAACATAGAACAAGCATTGCCAAAGCCAATCGGTCTGGCATTGCCAACTGTCTTGTTTGTCATAGGTTTTGCAAGTCATTTTGTTGGGCGAGCTGCCAGCACTCATCAATAGTTTTGAAAAACCTTGGCTAAACACACACATTATATATATATACATATATATACACACACACACACACACACACACACACACATGGTCTAAAAAACAACACTTTGCTGTGGCTGTACTTGTCACTCAAGGAAGCTACTTTGTTTATGGATGTGCTCCTTGTCAAAGAGCAGAATACTGTCACTCTTAGTGAAGTTAGCTAATGGCTGAAGAGGGCTGACCCATTGTCCAATGGTGTATGCTGTAGTGGGCGGATGAAAAATGTAAATGACAACAAACCAGTGAATTATGACAGCTGTCAAAGCTTCTAAATGTAAAAATAGTAAGTAATTATATTAATATCCGCAGGTTCTACTCATGCAAAACAGCAAATGCAGGCCTTAGTTTACGCACAGTTATGTATCTAGTCCAATCACAAGAAAGTGCAAGGTTAAAGAGAAGTACAAAAGCACAATAAGGTATGTGGGTCGCGAGCAAAGAAAAAAGGTGAATACAAACAGGAGCAGTAACAATTGTGAAACCCTGCAGTCGTCATTTCAATATACACCATTTAACAAAAAGATTTAAAAGGAGGAACTTAATAAATCAACCAGTCTGATTTATTTTAATTACACTTCGAGAAGGTGTTTTCGGCACCACCTGTTGTAGTAATGAGGATTGTGAACATCAATCCGAAAAGGGCTTTCCCCAAAGAGGTCCAACGTAGCCATTCCAGTTGATAAACCTTCTGGAGCTATTTTGATATCGCACTGTAAAGTTTCATTCTGCAAAAGTGGAAAAGGCTATTCTGTGATGAACAGAACACAATTCAGGGCCAAATAAGGATTTCAAATCGGTGTGACATAATTTAAGCATTTGCATGACCTCCCGCTATGATGGACCTGTGTTCACATTATAGACCCAGATTTACAAAGGTTTTGCCTCTGAAGTTCATAATAGTTGTAATGCAAAGCAGACCAAAATATCCTACTAGATATTCTTAAAGCAACCTAAAGCAATACAAATGACTATTTGCGTAGCTTTGTTGAAGAAAAAAAAAAGCACATTGTGCTGCCTTGCTTTACTCTGTGCCTGATAGGCAGTCTATGGCGGGTGCATATGTGTTCACCTGCATTCATCAATGGATTCTGACAAATCCATAGGCGTGTAAACACGGATTTGCACCAAAATAGTGTGCCTGTTTCGCCATTTCCTTACTGCAAGTGCACTGCACTCTGTAGAACACACATGAAGAGGAAATAACCTATTATCGAGGTTTTAATCCAGGAAGACACCCCTCCCTACACAAAAGCAATCTGGACCACAATGTAGACACACCTGCACCATTGCACAAGGCGGACTGTGTTGGGGTTAGGCAGCCACAAGTGCGCCAGCACATAGAGAGCGCATAACTCATTTCAGTGAAGAAAATGCACGGTTCTGCTATCTCCTGCTGACGCTAAGCAGAACTTTCACTTTCTTCGCTCTTTGAAAACATGTTTCTCAATTCATACAGATCCATGAAATAAAGGGCTAGTGCGGTCGACACCGTAGCTTGAAAATGTGTGCAAGGAGTGTGACAATGATGGGCAGATATATTTCCATTGTCACCGGAGCACCAAAGACTTTCAGGCGACTCGTACTCTCTGAAGACCTATGTACAAATGTAAGAGTGAGCGTAGGTCGGCCAGAGGCAAGTAACAAATATCGCGCGTTACCAGGACACACACCTGTTGCTTTCAGAGCCCTGCCTGTTCTTATGTGCGTAGTAGGGCTTCTTGTCATTTCCACCACAGGTTTTTTGGGACATATTTTTATATAGTGCGAATTCGACCCGAAGGTATTGGAGCGCTTTACATGAGCACCGTATTTACATTACACATCCAGGCACGGGGAGATTAAGTGATTTGCCCAGAATCACAGGATGTGGACGCGACCTTAAGGCTCGAACCCTGGTTTCCAGCACCAGAGTCGGGCGTTTATGCCAACGGCATCTTCCACTTTCCTGTTATAAAATGATGGCATGTATGTGATTGCAACCAAATAAACAAAAAAAAAGTACACTTCTGCAGAGGTGGAGCTAAAAACTGCAAATGAGATATCCCATAGTTTGCAAGTTCCTAGTGGTAGCGAGGCCAGGGGGGGAAGTACCGGTCTTCCGGGTATGGCTACAGTTTGAGAAAAACACGGGACACACGTTGACATGAGCAGAGCAAGTGATAAACTGAACTGCATTGACAATCCATACTTTTCGTCAGCTACAATACACAGGAACCATCCTTAAGGCTCCGTTAGAGAGAAGTAGTAAACAAACTATCTCGGAGACTTCCGAAGGGCGGGGCAGAAACCCTCCCCTTGCTCCCAAGTTACCGAGGCGTAGAAAATGGTGTCTCTCACCTTCACACGATTTAGGCTGGCCTCCAATCGCAGCTGATGCACCAACTTTTTCATGGTCGTAACGTTTGAAGCCCCGGACATTTTTGCGCTGGCGGAACGGGAATCTTCTGCAGCTAACGGTGGTGAAACTGCAGCAAACTTTTCCTTCAAGTTTCCGGTCCCCTCTTATCAAAGCACCAGTGCGGAGGCGCGATAGATACGCCCAGTCCACTGACGCCTGAACTGATAGACACTGAAGTAGGACTAGAACCAGTGTGCTTGGATCCTTTGTGCAAGGGAATGAGGCAGGAGAGGGGCACGGCGCCGTGCGCGCTCACGAGCTCAAAACTGAGCAGCTCTGCGCTCGTGCACCCTCTCCTGTCCACATTCCCGAAAACGGGCGACATAAGGTCTTTCGCTGACGCGAGACCTAAAAGACTAGGGCTATTATAATAATGTGCAGTACTAAAAAAAGTACAAAATATCTATTCACCTTACCAATTTCAAAGTAGTTATTGTGTTGTAGTTAAATGCAAAGAATACAGGTACACTCTGTATATATTTTTCTTAATTTCTTGAAAAACGTTTAAAAGATGCAAACCGTCTTTACAAACTTATGTACACCATGGACGTTCTCTTACTTCAGCTCTGTAGAAGTACATCCCATTGATCATTTTTAACACTTAGTTATACTTACCTTCAAAATAATAAATTAAAAAATATATATTATACATTTAGCATCTGTAGAAGACAAAAAAATACAATTACAATTAATCTTTTACAACACAAAATCATTTGTAACGCATTTCAGATGCCTTTTTTGCTGTTTTCTGAATATATTGAAATTCACTAGAAACAGTTCAATAGTACTCATCACATAACAGCGTGCAAAAAAAAGACAATCAAGAAGATTATCGAAAACAAAACAACAATCTCAATAACAATCTTAAATATTTTTTCAAAGACAAATTTCTTACGTAACTATGAGATATGGCAAACAATCTTGAAAAAACAAAACATCAGCATTAATTTACTTCTATTATAAACAATATTACTTAGAAATATATGCAGTCAAAATTTACAACAAAAAGTCATTAAGAGTTTCACGAACTTTTCCGCATGGCCAAATAGTATGTATGAAATTCTTAGTTTAAAAGTTGTTCAATAGAAACTTTGAGTGTCTGCCTCCCAGCGTTCAGATCCAAAACCACTGACATCATTTGCACCGTCTTCCAGTGCTCATTCTTCAGTCCATCTCAATTCAACATCTACATGGCCACCCTTACACAAATGGCCCACCAACTAAACCACAACATTATCTCCTACATCGACAACACTCAGCTCATCCTTTTCCTCACCAAGGAGCCACATACCACCAAAAAAAACTTCCACAACACAATTAAGCACGTCACAAAGTAGATAAGGAACAGCTCTTTAAACATGAATTGACAAAATATGAAGATACTCTTTCTCAAACTCACCCCCTTAGCTTCAGATAACTCCTGCTGATCAACTACACTATGAACAGTACCAACACCTACTGACCATGTACACAACCTATAATTGATATTGAACTCCTTCCTCTACAAGTGTAAACATGTCTACAGCATTTCATCATACTGCTATAACACCCTCAACATTCTCCACAACATTTACAAGTACATCCTAAAGAAAACAAGAAGAAACAGACTACACTGTAGCAACACACTCTACACAAGAATTACAGCCAAACACCTATAATGACTACAACCAATCCAAAGCACCTCCACCTGATTGATCTTCAATGTCCCCTGCTACAGCCACATCACCCACAACATGATACACTTACTCTGCCTCAACATCAACAAGAGGATTACCTTCAAGCTCCTCACCCTCACTTACAAAATACTGTACAACACCAGACGAATCTACCTTAACAGTAGTAATCCTGAAAGGCCAAATTTTGATCTTAAAATTTTGGCTGTAAAAATATTAGGTAAGAATTTGGTAACTCTTTAGGCAAACGTTGCTTAAAAACTAAATGAGTATCATTACAATGTATCCGACCTTTCAGACATTTTAAATAAACAGTTTAATGTCCAGATGTTGTAGAAGGTCCATCATGAAAAATAATTGAAACAGCTACAAAAGTTCTTCCTGATATCGAAACTTGACCAGCTACAAAAAGTTTAATTAAAGTTTCCAATTTCCTTCTATCAGCTCTACAACGTTGCAGCATTAGAATAACATACTGTCCATATCTTTCTATAAATAATGTTGATGACATTTCTGATTTACATTGTCTGCACTCCATGTTTTGACTTGTTCCTCTAACTAGATTGTTAAAGGACACTGATTCACAGTCTGGTAAATTCAAATATATGAATCTTTCTCTGTCTATGTTAGTGTTACATGTAAACAAACAATTTTGACACTCATGTTGCCATTTATAAGAAAGACCAAAAAGATTTTCAATAACAATACCTTCATCTTCCAGTACACCAAGCATAAACATTAAAAATTCCTGACAATCTTGTTGAATATTCTGCGTAAATTGAATGGAACCAGAAAACATGTCCAAAACATTTCGAATATCAGAAACACTTTCTGTTTTACTTTTATCACTACTACATTTCTTATAAACAGAATACAACAGTGAGCAGAATCTTTCGTCTCGATTTTCAAAAATTTGCTGTTGCAAACTTTCAAGAAATAAAACAACATTAACTACTACATTAGCATAGCAGTTGACACCACAACTATTTTCAAACCGATAACCAAAATTCTCTTTTGCTTAAAGGCGCAACTTCATCTTGTTTTTTTTCTTTCTCTACAGTTTCAGTACAGATATTCTCAAATCTTCTTTTTCTACCTACCACACGCTTTTCGAATGCTGGATATTGACCTAAATTGGGAGCATATTCTCTTCTTAACCTATTATACTCTTTCACACAATTTGCATCTACACTAACCTTTGTCTCATCAAAATCAATCAAGTACAATCCAGATAAAGTTCTGACTCGGGACAAAGCAACATACGCCATTCCCTCTTTTAACACTGTACTTCCAATATTCACTAAAGCACTATCTACACTTAAACCTTGAGATTTATGAATGGTCACCGCATATGCCAAACAAATAGGAAACTGATTTCTGCGTACATACAAATCTTTTACAAGCAAGAACCGAGATGAACAACGACTAAATTGTTGTATTTCAGGAATTTCATCAAATTTGATCTTCAAAAATTCAATCCCATCTCTATTTACATAATTAACAAAATCAACAATTTTACCCATTGCTCCATTTACTAAACCTTTTTCCACATTTAAATTACGGCGTAATATTACCCTACAGTTTACACATGCATATAAATTCTTTTCTAAACCAGCAGTTTTACTTATTGACTTCTCCAAAGAATCCAATTTCAGTCAAAATAATAGTGATTCCTTCATGCTCTATTTTATCAATAGCTTCCAATTTTATAATTTCTTTATTTTCCAACTTTAACATTTCTTCATTGAATACAGAACATTCATGCAGAGTTGGCAATAAGCAGATTACAGACTTGTTTTTTGCAATTTTCATATATATTTTCTCTGGAACAATATTTTCATTTGGAAAGAAATTGGGAAGTAATCGTCTCAGTAAAGCTTGTTTGCCATGTTCTGTCACTTTTCCAATTCTTACATCTTGAAGACTTTTTCCATAATCTGCATCATTTGCCTGACGCATATTTGTAATAAGTTCCTTATACTCAAAATATTAACAATTCCAATGCTCCCCAAAGACTTTCTGGTATCTTCATGTGCCAGTGTTTTAAACAATGGTTGTTCTTTTACAGGAGTAAGTTGTAGTAGATCTCCAAAACCTATGACGTGTTTTCCTCCAAATAATACATCATAGTCTGTTTTAAGAAGTTACTGCATTCTTAAATGCACAAAGGCAAGCATTAAGTTTGATACCATGCTTACCTCATCAATAATGAGAACTTTCATTTTCTTCAAGACTCTTGCAATTTTAAAACACGCTTCTCCAGATAGCTTATAGTATTCTAATTTGTTTTCATGCTCTACTGGTAGCATTAATAAACGATGTAAAGTAACTCCTTTAATATTGTGTGCCGCCAACCCAGTTGGAGCAGTGACAACACAAGACAAATACGAGTCAGTTGTTTTGTGGTAAACGTATCTAGGACCCTATTTAAATATTCCCGATTCATGCCCTTATGTGGTTATAACAGAACATATCCGTATAAAGGCATAAGAATCATATCGATATTTATTCATAGCCAATGCAGTCCAAATACGGCAAAGCTACTCCCATAGACTCCTAGAAAGCACAACGCGTTCTTTAAACAAACCAAGCCTCCAGCAGCCCGGGAAATCCCCCTGCTTTTGTTTTGATTTGAACAAGAACTCCTGCAGTCCAGAAAGAACTGTAAGTTCTTAGTGACGTCTTATGTCCAACCTTACGTTAAACTCGGCACCTTCCAGGTATAAATATACCAACGTTGCCTCAAGCAAACACACAGTGGTTTGAAGCAGAGTGGCTATCTACTTGCCCGAAGCCCAGCTGATGCGAGACCTGAAGGAAGCCGACCCTCCCATTTGACGCACTGAGAGAGACGCTGTCTTTTCTCCTGCCGAGAAATCCAGCTCCAGTGTTTCCAGTCACCCTTGCGGGTTGCTGGGAAATCGAGTCCTGAGAAAGAGATACAAGACCTCCTTCATTCTATAACCAACGTACGGAGCTGATTAAATCCTTAGAGAATTATTGATTCAGATTCTTGGCAAAAACTAACTTAACTTAAACTGCAGCTCACTTACTCCTTCCCACGTACTAGGCTTAGGTTAGGTACACTGGGGTTGGCGTATCTTAGAAGCACCAGTTGAGTACGTTTAGTCAATGATTTTATGTATGTATATATTTTATCCATTTTAAGTATCATATGGCTCAGAAACCATATAAATGCTTTTACAGTATTATTTCATAATACTCCTTTTACTGTACGCACTTTACTTTATTACAAGTATTGCAATTGTGGCAATTCACTTCTCTTGCACGAGAAAGAGGACTGCTCAATAAATAACAACTTTTATTGAAAACGCCTGTCTCTCTATTTCTCTTCACTCTGGTGAAACTAAGCATGCACGATTGACTGAGTGAAATAGCTGTCTATTGTTTTCACACGCCTCTGGAGATATACTCCTTATTCTGGAGGGAGCAAAGTTGTCATGTTAATGCGGTTGTCAGAAGCTAATCCCTTCTTGTCTATTCAGGGAAGTTAACTCATCCCTGTTTACTCAAGAAAGTTTCTAGTGACCTCTGAGCTAGCTGGCAATCATAATTAAGTCTAACATATGTAATAGAGACCTAGTCGACCTCAGTCCTACGTCTAAACTATCGTTTATGTTATTCCAATGCGCAGAGCCTATTGGGAATATAGGAACTACACTACATGGCGCCCAATGTTTGGTAAGGCGATAATCTAACGCAAGATACTAGAGTAACTCAGTCAAGCAAGTCTCAGCTATATTACTAGCCAACATAAAAGGAAAAGCGGCATCTGTGGCCATCCACCAGAAATTGAAAGAAACAGATATAGCAGAACAACCTTTTGAACTTGCCAGAAACATAGAAAAATCCTATGAAGAATTAGGTAGAGATAGTTTGGGTGGGAAACCACTAAAACCACAACGGATGTATGACGTTAAAACGCATACTTTTACTCCGCAGACCATTACAACGCGACTTTTACTCCGCATACCGTTACAACGCATAGCGCCTTGGGGCGCTGGATAGTGGTAAGTATAATTTACTATTCTAACTCCAGTCCCCGTGGACCCTAGGGAAGGTGTTGGATAGTAAATTATACTTATCCCCTATCCTAGAGCGCCCCCCAGCGCAATGCGTTGTAATGGTATGCGGAGTAATGGTTGCGTTGTAATGGGTCTGCGGAGTAAAAGATCCGTTGTAACGGGTGTATACCACCACAACTAACTGAAAATCCTGAAAAAACCTTTATTAAAAATAATCTCAATACCCCAAAAAAGAGGTGGGAGGGTAATAAACAAACTACTCCCAGAGAAAAACAGTTCCAGTCCAGAGGAAGGTCTCCTCAATGGAGAGATAGATCTCCAGAACGAGGAGGCAAGTCTCCCCACAGGGAGCCCTCTGAAAAAAGATACAACCTTAGAGATAGGGATAAATTGAGAAAACCTGACAGATATCAAGATAATGATACTCGTCCCTCTTGTTCTTTTCAGACTTCCTCACAGAAATCGGAAAGAAGAGGACGGTCAGAACACAAGGAAGAGCGCGTCAAGTCCAAAGACAAGGAACCTGCTCATCAAAGTAAAAAATTACAATTTCCAAAAAAGAAGGTAGCTAGTATTAAAATAAAACATGCCGATGATTTTGAGGACACAACTAAAAAACAGAGAGTGGGCCCAGACAATGCTAGACAGCGCAGCAGAAGTGACCATAGCTCGCAAGATCCTGATGAATCTTCTGGAGACAGTGGACACGAATGCATACATTCAAGTGGAAACTGCAGACACCAGAGTTAGCATACCCCATAAATTATATGAAATAACATTATGTATAGAGGGGGACAAAACTAGGAAAATAAAGGTTCTCTTTTGGGATAACCTTTCGAAAGGCTATGATATCCTTCTAGCAGAGAAAGACTGGCCACCAGAGTTTGTCAGGGAGTGCCCACATGGCGAAGAAATGATTATGCCTGCCTTCTCAAATCAAATTCCAATTCATAAAAAATACACATTTGCAAGAAAATGGGCAGTTGCCCAAGCCTCTGCATTATATAAAAATCATGTAGGATGGGATGAGGATTCTCCTCACCATAAAATTCAGTTAAAAACATCAACCTACCGCACAAAGGCAGTATCCTGTTAAGCAAGAAGCTAAAAAACAAGTCAGGGAGATCTTAGATCAACTTGAATATCAGGGGGTGATTGAAACATGCACCTCACAAATGAACAATCCTTTGTTTCCTGTCTCCAAGCCAGACGATTCATATCGTCTAGTTTTGGACTACAGACACCTAAACTCATGCTGCAAAACGTTTGCAGTACAAAACTCACACAGTGCGGCACTAATGAATAACATCGTGCGCAAAAAATATAAAACAACATTAGATATCTCAAATGGTTTCTTTGGTCAAAACATTGCACCTGAAAGCAGGTATTTGACCGCTTTCTCTTGTATGGGGGCACAAAAACGATTCTGTCGACTCCCACAGGGATTCAAGAATAGCCCAGGATTATTCTCAGCCAGGGTAACAGAGTTACTACAAATGTATGATGATGCAGCATTATCATATGTCGATGACATCTATCTTGCAGACGACGACCTGGAGACATACTTGAAAAGAGTGAACACCATCATGCTTGGGTTCGTATCTGAAGGGTATAAATTCAACTTTAAAAAGTCACGAATTGCCCATCTAACTGTCCTGTTTTTAGGATATGAATTATCAAGTGAAGGCAAAAGACTAGCAGACAATTTCTAAGAGAAATGTGCAGTACTTCAAGCTCCAAAAACGCTGAAGAATTTACAATCAATTCTAGGTTTCCTGAATTTCGGAAGAACATACATTCTAAATTATACAGAGAGGGTTAAACCTCTCTATGAATTAATAAAACCTGATTTCAAACCAATTAATTGGACTCAGAAACACACAGAAATTTTACGAACATTACAAATAGACATGTTAACTAAAACAAAACTGCAGACACGCGCAAATGAACGTAACCTTGTAATCCGAGTCATCCCAGGAAGATGCAGATCCACATACCTGACCTCTAATGAGGGAGAAACGGTACCAATAGCTTATAAATCACACTCGTACACACAAGCTGAAATGAAATTCAGTTCTACTGAAAAAATTCTGACTGCGGTTCAAACTGCTGTAGCAAAAGAAAGAGCCCAAGCCCAAGGCAAAAGCATATCTGTTTTAACAGCAGTATCAGCCCTTGAGGCAGTAACAAGACCACGCATTCCAAATGCAGTGGCGTTAGATCCAAAATGGATACAATGGGAAAATTCTCTTGCTGCAGAAGACGTGAAAACGCTTTTGATCCAAAAATGAAAAGACTAGAAGATCTAGAATACGAAAGTGAATGTCCTCTGTCAATCGAAATTCTGCCTCTCGAACAATACACCTGTGTAATCTACACGGACAGATTTGCACAACACTACGTTGTGAAAAAACAAGTATACAATGCAGCATGCGCGATTGTTAAAGGTCGCTGGCGCTTAGGTAAATTCAGACCGATGGCCATCAAAACTAAATCAATTAGAAACTGTACAGCTCAGCGAGCTGAAATAAGATCTTTAAAGATGGCGCTTGAAAATGCCGATCGCGAATTCCCCACACTAATAGTGTGCCATTCACATTACTGCGTCCAGTCTTACAATAATGACATGCAGACATGGATCAAAAACGGTTACAAGGATGAGACTGGTGCCACAATAAAGCATAAAAAACTTTGGGAACAAGTAGTTCTTTTGCAGAAAGAACTACAAAAGACTCACTTGATACATACACTGAGTCATCAACATGATGGCGTTCACGTTGCAGGTAATTCATTGGCTAACAGAGCCACAACGGCAGCTGTCAAACCGGCTTCCGTAGCTACAAAAAAGCGTACTAAAAAACAGATAGACGGTGAAACGCTACTAGCAGTAAAAGCCTCAATGGAAGGCAACTATGCGGCGTTACCTCTAAATTGTCCACTCGGAAATAAATACATAATTGATGCAAACTCCGTTCCTTTTGCTCAAATCCCTGGAGTGGGGGATAGAGTAATTCCAAACATGAACCGGAGAGCTTACTTGATTCAAGAAGCACACATGGGAATGGGTCTGAGGCACCAAGAGATCTTGAAATCTCCAATAGAATTACAATCACAATACTGGTGGCCGGGGATGAACGTGCAAATTTACAACTTTGCAACAACTTGTCAGGACTGCAATAGAGATTGCAATGGTGAACCGGACGAGACACCAGCCCAGATACCTTTATTAGAAAGCATTAGGCAATCTATACGCAAAAGTCCAGATGGAAAAAGGCGATCCCATAATTATGAAGACGAGATTCACTTAGATGAGGCCCCAGCATTCGGCTGACGCCAGAACTGTTATAAAATATTTGTGAGTCTTTATCGCCACATACGCAATTGGCATGCTGCATTCTGACCAGGGTCCTGCGTTTAGCTCTTGAGCTTACAAGGAGGTCATGGCCAGCATGGGCATTGCATTGCGGTACTCAAGTCCATTCCATCCCGAGGGAAATGCGGTAGTGGAGAGAAAAAAACGGGACATAAAGCAATCTATAACAGCGAGGGTATTAGGTTTGTGTGACGGGTGGGTCAAACATCTAACAAGTGTCCAACGTAGTCTTGATAATCTGCCAAGAAATTCTCTAAGAGGTATCACTCCATACAAACTTTTGTTCGGTACTAGAATGATACTACAGGATTTAGATTGTCAGTCTTCAGTGGTGAAAGAAAAATCCTTTGATATCAAAGATTGTTTGGCTGTTTTACAGGACTTAAATGAAACAAGAAGAAGTCTAAGTAACACAAAGCTAAAGCCAACGGCCACTGAAGAAAAACAACCTGTCCCAGCAAGACCTGTCTGGATTCCAAAGATTGGGGATCTGGTCAGAGAAAAGATCACGGTGAAGAAGGAATTTGGGCCTTCTTACAGAAAAACAGTACCTGTCTTAGCTGTCAGCGGAACAAGATCAGTAGTACTACCGCCCCTTGCTGGTAAAAAAGAGAACAGAGTTGTATCAATCGACCTGGTAAAACCACAATCATGTGGCCTATAATAAGTAGTAGGCCCAGTTGACTCCCAAGAAGTAGCAGAAGACCAAACCTTGCTACAATCCAAGAGGTTCAAACTGAGAGACTAATCACTTTTGATAAACCTACAGTGAATAAAAAAGGACTATGCAACAAAGCCATGGAACTTGTGCCACTTGAAACCCAAATTGCGACAGTTCGTCAAGAAACACCAGTCTACAATGATGTAGCCTCTGAACATACATATCCAAAAACTAAAGAGAATCCAGAAGCAATTCCAACAATTGACAGAACTGCATCTGGCTACTTCATCAATTTCGATGATTTTTCGGATGATCCAAGTGAACATGAAGAAACGCCAGCAACAAAAACTTTGAAAGAAAAATTGACTGAACTATTCATCAGCTCAAAGAAAAATATCTGATTTCACCATGGATTGAATTATGGATTGTGTTAGGTGTACTTTTCCTTCTACTTTGGCTCATCATGATTTTATGTTTGGGTAGATTTATTGATGGAAAATATAGTACAATGGACACAGCAAGTCAGAACATTAACTTGGCCCTAAAGCCTCACAGATCTTCTCACATTGAAAAAAGAGAAATGTCATCAGTGAACATCACAGCCAATCCTATACCTGGGGGTGTAGCATGGGACAAAATGGATTACGAAATCTATGGCCCGGTTGAACTCTTGAAATATGAGTTCAAGGTTTCCTTAAGTGACTTTGTGACACCAAGTACTTTCTCTGATGATTGGGACTTTGAAAATATTAATAATATGATGTCACATTTAGAAATGTCAGCAAAATACACAGAACATGACTATTTGCAGGGTTCAACGAACTATGAAGAAATGTACTGTTTTAACCACTATGGTCATCACTATTTGCATAAATCTGCGAATCCAAGAAATGTTTTTAGTTATAACCAATGGGAACATTGTCCAACACCGCCAAAAGGCAGTTCCAAAACATTTTATGAGAAATTCCAATACTTCTCAGGGTTTAAGACAACTGATCCAGAAACGTTTTATTTTAAAATGTTAAATAAGACAGGAATGAAAAACATGTTGACAAATACTAAATTGATTTATTCTGAACAATTTTATGAAAAAATATCTACATTTGGTTTTGAATTTTGGAAAAATAATATTGAGACAAAAACAATCTGCGGTACAAAAGACTGGCAGGTACAAGGTTTACAATCATTATTTAGAGCCTGCATGATCCCTGAACAGATAATGTTCCTGAATGACACCATTCAACAAACAACCTGTCTTTGCTTAGCCAAGATAAAAGACTTAAACAAACCGTCTATTCCAAAACCAATGCCTGATAGTAATAGCACTACAGATGTTGAGATAGACGTATCCCGTATTTTACACCAAAACAGAACAAATCCTGATTGGAGAAAATGGTTGATATGGCCCACAGACACTAATAACTGTCAAGATAGATTCCTGAACAAAACACAGGGGTTCAAACAGAACAGGCCAGACCCAAGATATTCCCAGAGACAACATCCACGGATAGTTACAACATACAGTGTAGGAAAGCTATGCCTCGAATGGCTACAGAGATCCACACTGCAGGAAATTAAGCAACACTTAACTTTACTTAAAGAAGGTGCTGACTTGCAAGATTTCATATTGGGGCCTTGCAAACAGCATCAAAAACATTTGGAATGCAGTGGATGAACACTGTAATGTTCGTATATTTCTTCAGTTCTATACACATCCACTTTTTCAATTTGTCCAGGTGGCAAGTCACTATCTTCTTCTACAGTTATTTCTTCTTCACACATAAACACGTCTTTATAATATTGATTTTTTTTTTTCAGATACAATGTTGCCTTTTTTCACTTTCCTAACATCCACTAATTCCTGCCATATTTTCATACTCTTAGTAGGAACGCCATTAACAAGAATAACTAAATGTTCATCTTCTACATTTTCTACACCAACTGTTCCAATATTTTTCTTTAAATCTAATGGCAAACACACAACTCTTCCTTTTAATCCTCTCTGTAAATCTGAAGGAGGCAATTTCCCTGTCTTAGGCTCCATACAAACAATAGCCTGAAAAGGATGCACACATTGAATAAGAATAGATTCATAAGTATTTAAATCCAGCAGTTCACAAGAAATTTTTACCAACTCAAAATTATTATGCACAGCTCTAGCAGGCATTTTATTCTCGTCTAATTTGTTATAACAACATTTACAAATACGCTGATCACAACCCAAATCAAAAGGATTCTGTACCAACAAATAAGTTACAAATTACATCCACTCCTTATTATTTTCCTTTACACATTTTAAATACAAATCAACAGTCCTAGTCTGATTTTTATAATGAATACGTCGACAACAAATACAAGAATAATTTGGTGTTTCACCTGAAATCACCTTGAACTTTGTAATTTCTTGCTCAAATTTTTCTGTACTGCAATGTTGTACATTCTCTTCTACATTTCCTTCTACTAACGTATCAATTTCTGCACTATCTTCTTCTGCACCAAAGTAACTAACCTGAATTTCATCACAAACGTTCTTCACATCTGACACAGATCCATGCAAAAGAGCACTGTTCAACTTCTTTAACATTAGAGCTGGACTTTTTACATAATACAACATTCTGACTAATTTCCTCATTTCAGTATGATGTACTGCCAACATTCTGAAATGGTGAAAAACACTTCTACATACTTTTTTGAAAGACAAGCCAAAGAATGTCCTTGCAAACCAGTATTTTCTCTCACTCTGCAAGGGTCTAATTCTTGAAATATCTTAATCTTTTGTTTAACACTTTTCTTAGTATAGTTACATAAGAAATTGCGTAAAAAATCAATAGATTCCTGCCGTACACTACAAATACTAGTGCAATTCCAAGTGTACACTTGAGCTTTAGGCCTTCTCCCTAATACTTCATCAGCTAACACCTCTTCTACATTTCTAGGAACAGTTTTCTCTTTCTCAATAGGACAACCATTTTTTACCTCATAAGCACGACCGGTAGTGCCAACTGCATGCAACAACTCATTACTCTGAAAATAACTCTCTTAATTAAAAAAAAGGCTCAGAACTTGAACTATGTTTCCATTCACCCAAAAAACTTCTAAAAAATTACTTCTATGAATTACTCTTCTCCATTTACTTTTGCTCTTCATTAAATGGATTGGCTTATCTAGTGATCGAATTCTATTCATTACTAAAACAAAACAAAAATTTCATTCAAAAGCTTTCTCAACTACATTCTCAATACATTTCCTCTTCTTATAAAATACAGTTTTCTTCAGACAATTCTTTATTAACTTAGTCAGATTAAATAAAATTCTATTATAAAACATCTTCTTCCTTATTTCTTGATATTCGGTTTTCCTCCTTTTACTGTATACACTTTTTCACAAGTTTTTCCATGCTTCTTGTCTTTTCTCTTAGTTGCAGAAACAGTCCCTGTATTTTTTACTTTGCGTACACTACTGTTACTGGTTGACAATCTTCGCAGAAAAGTCTTAGTTTTCTTACCAGATCTTTTTTTCTTTTTGTTAACACATTGTTCTTCAGGTAAATGTTGTAGATGAGTTCTCTTTAAATAAACTGCTGTCTTTCGTCCTTTCTTCTTTTCAATTTTGGAAGGCATGATGAGTTTTTTTTCACTGATGATCAAAACAATCTATAATAAAAAATATATATATCACTTTAGAAAAATAAATATATCAAATAGACTATTATATTACTTATAAGAAGAGAGGAAATATTATGACAACACACATAAGAATATATAAATAGAAGAACTTACAACAAGAGAAAGACAACTATGAGACAATAGAAAATATACTTAGAAAAGAGGAGATAAGCAGAGACTTAAGTATAAGGGGATAAATAGAGTATGAAAAGACTAGAAAATATGAAGAGATAATGAGCAGTATGAGGAGAAAGGTGGCAGTATGAGGAGAGAAGGGAGAGTATAAAAAGAAAACCAAAGAGTATGAGGAGAGAGGGGAGCAGTAAAAAAAAAAGGTTAGTATAAAAAGAAGTGGGACTAATAGGAGACAGACGACACAATGAGGACAGAGAGACACTAAGGGGCCCATTAGGATGGCGGACGGATTGCCCCTGCCAGGCTGGCAGTACCCACCGCCAGCCTGACGGGGGCAATCCACCCACCAACCCAACCAGAATGACCCCCTGCCATATTACCATGCCTGGGGGATCCACAGCTGTCAAAAAGACTGTCCACTGCTTTTCCCACCCGCTCATCTTGTAACTAGGACGGCAAGGATTTAGCATGGTGGCGGTGTCTAATACACACCGCCAGCCATATCATGATAGACCTCTACAGATGCCTTTCCGTAGCAGCGATGCCGCCACGGAAAGGCAAGCAGTCTTTACTGTGAAGGCCCCCTGCGGACCCCCGGAGTGAAGGTGTAATTGAAGTTGCACACGAGGGGTACCTGTAGTATCTACCAACATTTGCATACACAAAGAGGCAGGCACCACGCAGTGCCTGCCGCTTTGTGTATGCAAATGCGTACATGCATTTTTAGCATTGTGGCAGGCGATCCTGCGAGCACCGCCCGCTACAATGTTAAAAATGCAGAATGCACCTGCCACTGTGGCGGGCAGATCCTAACACCCCTCACGGGACCCCCACCCTTATGGCAAGCAGTCTCAACTACTGTGAGGATAGCAGACAGACTAAGTCCGCCCACCATCCTAATAACCCCCTAAGAATACAGATGGAACTTTGACAACAAGCAGAACTAAGAGAAAATATAAGTGAAAATAAAGATAGAGGGAAAATATCACAAGAGAGGAGACAGTATAGGCAGAGAAAGGTATACTATAAGGAAAGATTGCGGAGATTATGGACAATGGTGCAAGTATAATTCCTTAATTTACATAGACGCTCAGTGTGATTCTAGACAAAAATACAAATACATTTCCAATTTGCTGCATTAGGTTTTTTGCCAAGATTACCACAAAAATTAGACACTCTAGAACAAGAAAGAAGCCCAAGGGGCTTGTAAATCTGCCCAAGAGTATATGCAGTAGTCTATGTATACTGACTGGGGAACTGTTAAGAGGGAGATATGATGAGACAGGGAGGATTAGGAGGTCAGAGGAGGGAGTATAAAAAGAAGGGGACTATTAGGAGACAGAGGAGACAATGAGGACAGAGAGAACTAAGAGGACAGAAGGCACTACGAGAACAAGCAGCACTATTAAGAAAGACAAGTGAAAATAAAGAAAGAGGGGAAATATCAGAAGGGAGCGGACAGTATAAGCAGAGAGAGGTAGACTGTAAGGAGAGACTGCAAATATAATTCCTTAATTTACACATATTCTCAGTGTTATTCTAAACAAATTATTTAAAACCATACATTTTACCAAAACACATTTACCACACTAAAACATTTAACTGATTGAAAACATTCTATATATATATAACCACTACATTTCAGTAGACAATCCTAACTCATTTCCCAAATACATTTCCAATTTGCACCATTATTTTTTGCAAACATTACATCCAAAAATGAGACACAATAAAACAAGAAAGAAGCCTAAGGGGCTTGTAAATCTGCCCAATTGTGTATGCAACAGTGTATCTTTACTGACTGAAGAATTATTAAGAGACATATGATAAGAGAGGGAGAAATAAGAGGTTACAGGATACACTACAAAAAGTAAGGGGACTATTAGGAGACAGAAGGACACAATAAGGACAGAGGGGGACTAAAAGTACAGGAGGGAGTATGAAAAGAATTGGCACTATGAAGAAAGACAAATTAAAATAAGGAAATAAAGTAAAATATCAAAACAGAGAGAACACTGTAAGCAGAGGGAGATACACTGTGAGAGAAACAGCGGAGATTATAGAAAAAGGAGCAAGTGTAAATCTCTCAGTGTGATATTAGACAAAAAAATGTAAACCATACATTTCACCAAAACACATTTACCACACTCAAATATTTTAGTAACTAAACACATTCCATGTATATGACCACTACATTTCAATAAACAATCCTGACTCATTTTGCAAATACATTTCCAATTCGCACAGTTATTTTTTTGACTACATTAAATCCAAAAATGAGACACAATAGAAAAAGAAAGAGTCCCAAGGGACTTGTAAATCTGCCCAACAGTGTATGCAGTAGTCTATGTATACTGAGAGAAAATTATTAAGAGAGACATATGATGAGAGAGGGAGAAATAAGAGGTCACAGGATACACTATAAAAGGCCCAATTGGCTTGTATATCTGCCCAACAGTGTACGCAGCAGTCTATGTATACTGAGTGAAAATTATTAAGAGACATATATGATTAGAGAGGGAGAAATAAGAGATAAGAGGATACACTATATAAGGCCCAAGGGGCTTGTAAATCTGCCCAACAGTGTATGCAGCAGTCTATGTATACTGAGTGAAAATTATTAAGAGAGAGATATGATGAGAGAGGGAAACATAAGAGGTCAGAGGATACACTATAAAAGGCCTAGGGGGCTTGTAAATCTGCCCAACAGTGTATGCAGCAGTCTATGTATACCGACTGAAAAATTATTAAGAGAAAGATATGATGAGAGAGAGAGGATTAAGAGGTCAACGAAAACCCTATAAAAAGAAGGGACAATATTAGGAGACAGAAAGACACAATAAGGACAGAGGGGGATTAAAAGGACAGGCGGGAGTCTGAAAAGAAATGGCACTGTGAAGAAAGACAAATTTATATAAGGAAATAGGAGCAAGTGTAAATCTTTAATTTTCACAGACACTCAGTGTGATATTAGACAAAAAAATGTAAACCATACATTTCACCAAAACACATTTACCACACTAAAACATTTTAGTGACCAAACACATTCCATGTATATGACCACTACATTTCAATAAACAATCCTGACTCATTTTGCAAATACATTTCCAATTTGTACCATTATTTTTTTGCCAACAATAAATCCAAAAATGAGACACAATAGAAGAAGAAAGAGTCCTAATTGGCTTGTATATCTGCCCAACAGTGTACGCAGCAGTCTATGTATACTGAGTGAAAATTATTAAGAGACAGATATGATTAGAGAGGGAGAAATAAGAGAGCAGAGGATACACTGTAAAAGGCCCAAGGGACTTGTAAATCTGCCCAACAGTGTATGCAGCAGTCTATGTATACTGAGTGAAAATTATTAAGAGAGAGATATGATGAGAGAGGGAAACATAAGAGGTCAGAGGATCTCAGACCTTTCTGCACTCAACATAATTTGTTCCTGTTCTTGGACTTTGTCCATAGATTACCTTGTGTAGTTCACATCAAACCGACGTACGAAAGTATATACTCTTCCTGTGGCTTAACCCCTCCTATGCTCATGACGAGCTCAGCTCGTCATGAGCCACGGTTCTGAGCCACGGAGCTGAGATCGTCATGACCGTTAGAACGCTCAGGTGCGGGGCTAATTCCCCTCCTGTGCTGAGCGTTCTAAAGAACGGGTGAGCACATAAGAAATGTGGCTAATGACGAGCTCAGCTCGTCATCAGCACCGGGGCACTGTGCGCGCCCCCCCATGCCCCCAGCACAGCGGGGGGAATCGGCCCCGCAGCCAAGGGGTTAATCAACTCTAAATTTCCTAATATATTTATTCTTCTCTTTCATGCTTTTCAATTCTTTTTTCAAAATTCTGCAAGGAGTTTAATTACTTCAGTTGTTTCTTTAAATTTTTCAAGGGATTTTCCACAAATTTGTATTCTTTTCCATTGCCTATGATTACCTCCTTTCAGCATGTGTAATCAGAGTATTAATAAGCTTGATGGAGCATTCTATTATATATTTGCATCCAGATCACTTGAGGTAGGTAGAACAAAGATTCTCAAACTCCGAGGAATAAGTTTGCAATTAATATATTTTTTTAAGAGTGACACTTTCCCTCCATTTGTTTATTCCCATTATTGTAGCCTGTTCCAGCTCCTTTAGTTGTTGTTTTGGTGTTTTTATGGTTCAAGTAGATCGTATATGAACTTGTGTAGAGACCAGCTCACCATCATCATCAAACATTTTCTCGTCCGTTCCATCTGTCAGCCATATCTACCAGTGGTCTCACCACCTGATACTTGAAATCCGTTTAGATCTTATTATTTAGGTATTATTTAATCAATATCATTCTCATTTATTCTTTATTTCGATTTATAAAAACATAAAAGATGCATAGTATAGAATTAATACATATTTATTGAAAAACACAATTGAAATACGGGGCATTCCTTTGGTGCCGCCTTAGGCAAGTGCAAAAGGTAAATAAAAATTATACTAAGAATAACACCAGGCAAACGATATGTCAAATATATTAAAATTCAGTAAAAATGCTAGGCTTCTAATCCTATATAGTTAAAACATGAAGAGAATAAATTCTAGGTTGGGTCAACTAGACACAATACAAAAGCATACATTAAGCTAAATGGTGCTTTCTCTCTTAGAATCTAGACAGCAACAAAGGTGTAAGTGCTTTAAAAATGCTTTCAAGCGGACTGGAACTAGAAAAAGCGAGCACAGCAATTTATACAGTCAGAGCTCTACGTAATTTCAAGGTACAAGTGCAGAAAAAGTGCATATCAGAAATTAAGACTACACATTAAGTTATTAGGACATTAAAATTTCAGACCTTTTTTCTCTCTTAATATATCCACAGCGAATAAATATCTACATACACTAAAAACGATTTTCTGTATGCTGTCGGTTTTTAGTATTCTAAATGCTTCAGAGCAAGACCTAGTTCCCAGGTTTCGACAGATGGGTTTCATCACTTTTTGCCTTGGTATGGCATATGCGGGGCAGAAGAATAATATATGTATCTCATTTTCTTGTGAATTGAGTTGACATAATGTCAATGGCAAATTATCGGCCAATTTCGCTGCTGCCTTTCCCTGTAAAGATATTGGAGAAATTGGTCACTAAATCTCTTTCTAGCTTTCTTGAAACTAATGCCTGTCTGGATGTGGCTCAGTTTGGCTTCAGGCCGGCTCATGGCACGGAGTCTGCGCTGGTGGTTGTCAACCATGCCATGTTAATTAGCAGTCTTCAGAAGATCGGCGTAGCCGGCTTGGCCATAGATTGGTTGGCCTCTTACCTTCAAAATAGGCAACAGGCGGTGGCTCTGCCGCCTTTCCGATCTAGCACTAGAAGGGTGGGACAAGGGGTCCCTCAGGGCTCGGCGATCAGCCCTATTCTATTCAATCTGTACCTCCGCCCGCTTATTCGGTTGATCAAGTCTTTTGGCATTACGGTCATCAATTATGCCGATGACACACAGCTTATTTTCTCCTTTGAAGGTAGTGATGTGGTCTCCAAGGAGACTTTTCATCACTGCATGACAGCCACGGCGGACTGGCTGCGCCGAAACTCTCTCCAATGTAATGGGTCAAAAACAGAGGTACTTGTTTGCTCACTGGACCATACGCCTCGCCCTTTGCCTGAGGAGTTCTGGGCTACGACCACTCTGGGCATGGTTGCCGCAGCAGATTCTGCCCGTAATCTGGGCGTTATGTTTGGTCCAAATCTACAGCTGGACGCTTTTGTTAATAATACTACTGCAACATGTATGATGCTGCTTTGATCTTTGTGGAAAGTTCTTCCATTGCTCCCTCTTTCTGCCAGACCTGAAGTAGTGTGCCGTATCATCCTCAGTAGGCTCGACTACTGTAATGCGCTGCTTCTGGGCGCTCCAAACATCCTGATTAAAAAGCTGCAGCACGTCCAGAATATGGCAGCTAAGCTGGCACTTTCTCGAACTCGCTCAGCCTCCTCCTCTTTGGCACTAAAGGACCTCCATTGGCTGCTGGTTCATCAGCGGATCTGTTTTAAAGACTCCTGCATAGTTTCAGGGCCCTCCATTGATTGGGGCCTGTGCTATTGCAGGACCTCTTCTCCTGGTATTCAGCAGCTAGAACTTTGAGGTCATCCTCAGCCTTTCTGGTAACGGTTCCCAGAATTCAAAGGGTGAGGATGGGTGGCCGCTCTTTCGGCTTTACCGTTGCCAAGCTTTGGAATTCTCTGCCACTCTCTTTGAGGAGCTTGAAGGATCTGTCCTCCTTTAAAAAAGGACTTAAATGTCATCTTTTCCCTAGGGCAGTGTAATGGCGCCTCGCGCAGGTATATACAGGGTCAAAGCGCCAGGATACCCTCTGGGTGACAGTCTGCGCTCTACAAGTATGCGTTACATACTTACATACATACATAAGACACAATAATCCTCATTATTGATCACTCCAGTTCTTCGACCCCATTTCGCTGTGTTTGTATTGATTTGCAATATACCATAGCGGAATTTCATATACAATGTTTTTGCCAACTGGGGCTGCACTTCATCTAGATATTGTTCAAAAACTGGAGTTGGTTTTATAAGCAAGAACTGAGAAGTTAGTCTACCAATGTCTGGGTTGTGGGGAACACTGTTCTCTATAAACGCCAAAAAAGCAGTTTTCAATGTTTTTTGGCAGTTGCTGTCAATAGAGTAGGAGTTCCCCAAAAATGCCTTAGCCCAAGTTTACCAAACCATGAATACACATGCCTAACCAACTAGAGAGTGTTACTTCTGTCGAACCCTAGGGTCTCCTCTAGCCCTTCTTTATAGCTTGCTAATTCTGTTTTGGTCCACAATCGCTCCCAAAACAGCAAAGGTCTTAATAAAGCCTGATGGTCAATATGTTTTATCTTCAAGTACATGACAATGGGAATAATAGGTGTTCGCACAGGAAAACAGAGCAGCATTATGAAAAACGTATTTACTTGCCCCGTAAAAGTGTTCCTACAGGTAGCCCCTCATATTTTTGCACCATAGAGGGATGCTGCTTGTGCCCTGTATTTGTACACTTCAAGTGCAGGGGACACTTCCTTTGTGATACATTCCCATTTTTTTAGTATTGGTAAGGAGTTTTGGACCAGGAGAGATTTGCTTTTTTCCAAATGGGGGTACCAGGATATTTAGTGTCTAGTGTTATGCCTAGATAATTAAAATTCATTACATATTCTAGCTTCTGTTTTTGGACAGTTATATTCTTCTTGAATATTTATGTGGATTGACTTCCATATATGTTGTTTGCTAGAGTTAATTTCTAGGCCCTTGGAATCACAATAGACACTGAAGGAGTCTAATTGACAATGAAGGCCCTTCGGGTTTGTGACACTAAAATAGTGTAATCCACAAATAAAAGAGCTGGTACAAGCACCCCACCTAACTTTGGTGAATTATGATTACATTCCAGAAGTTAATTTGGGGCATCATTTACATATAGTGAAAATAGGGTGGGTGCCAGTACACAGCCCTGCCTTACACCCCTCCTTACGGGGATTTCCACAGTGAGCTCTTCGCTCGGACCCCATCTAACCTTTGCATAATTATCTTCATGTAATCTTATTACTTGCACAAAAAGATCCTTTGGTGCACCATGATTTCCTAAGGTTCTCCAGAGCAAATCTCTAAGGATGATGTCAAAGGCGGCTTTCAGGTCTATAAAAGCTATGTACAAATGGGCTTTTTTTTATCGCATATTTCCAGCTCATACAAACAAATCTAACAACCTGGTCATTAGTACTGGTCTTAGCTCTAAACCCAGCCTGATATTGTGATAAAGTGTGGTTCTCCTCAGTCCAATCGTTTAATTTAAATAAAATCTGCGCAACATATATCTTTTGTAAAACATCAATTAGACTTATTGGCCGGTAATTAGTGGGGTCTTGGCGGTCACCTTTTTAAAAAATAGTGATAATTTAAGCCCCTTTTACCAAGACTCAGGCATTGGGCCTCCTGCCGCCACAGCATTACAGAGACAGTTGACATATGGCCCCCATACAGCTTTATCGTGCTTTAGCAGGTCGCCTGATAATTTGTCAGGGCCTGGGGCTTACCCGGGCTTTACTGCGTAGATTGCTGCTAGGGTGTCCTCAAGGCTAAAGAACGGTGTTATTATTATAGGGTTTATTACATTACCTTACAACAAAATAGCTAAGCACACTTATAGATAACAAATATAAGCAATCCACAATGAGATAGATTTATAGTTCAAATGTTTTCCCAAGAAAGAGTCGATGTGTTCTTTCAATATTGAAATTCATCCCCTACCATCAAATTGGTGAAACACATTGGCAATGGATATATGAAAAACACACACAGCTTATACTGTGAGCCCTGAAGAAGTCCGATTGTGGACGAAACCTGTTGGCGGTTGCAAAAAAATGTGTGAATAAAGGATGAATTTCAATACTGAAAGAACACATCAACTCTTTTTTTGGGAAAACATTTGAACTATAAATCTATCTCATTGTGGATTGCTTATGTTTGTTATCTATAAGTGTGCTGAGCTATTTTGTTGAATCGTATTAGAGGAACCAGTTTGGCTTCTTCTGGTTTCTCTATATTGGGAACTAGGGGATTGTGTCCCAAGCTCTTTGCACCTTTTCTTGTACTTAAAATTACAGGGATGTTAAGACTGGTGTGGGATTCCATGCTTTGATCCCCATTTTCTTGTGATATATTTGTTACATTACCTTGCTGGTTATTTAGTGTATCAGTTGTAGTCCCTGAGTACAATTTAGAAAAATGGTTGCCCCAAGTACCTGAGTCTAAAAAGAGTCCTTTGTTACTTCTTCCCATGTTATTACCTTTATCTATCAAACTCCAGAAGCTTGCATGATCTTTGTGTTTTGCTGCAATAATCAGTACCGTCAAGACACTTTCATCCCAATCTTTCTTGGTTTGTATTAATAATCTTTTATATTTGGACCTTTTGTCTCTCAGTGTCTGAGCATCATTGGATTTGGCTTCTGTAATAAGCTTGTACTTGGCTTTACGTCACTTGTTATTATACCAATGGTTTACTGAATTGTTAGCAGCTATCCTCCCCCTCACCCTGGGCATCTTACTCAAGATTTGTTTTAATTTGTCAACCATTGTGTGGTGGATCTGTACTATTGGAATCTCTGCATCAGGCAAGTCGATGTACAGAGAGATGACATCTGATAAGGTGTTATAAATCCTTGTCATAACCTCGGTTTTACCTACTATAGAAAGCCATTTCAAGGCTCTACCATTATTAGTAACCATAGGTTCAATTGGAAATTGGATATTATCATTATCTTTCCAGGTAATAGGATAAAAAGGAGAGCCTGCTATTCTAAGACACGGAGGATAGTGGTCACTGTCATCTCTAATTTCGAGTTTTAAATCATGAACATTTGACCGGAAATTGATGTAAACCAATATGTAATCAATAATGCTCTTGTAACTCCCCCTGCTAAATGTAGCAGTACTTGGTCTATCAGATGGTAATCGGCCATTGCGGGCTCTAAGTCCATGCCCTGTGACTAGTCGAGTAAGTTGTGATACTGAAACTGTACAGGGTTCTACGGGACTGCTATTCAGTGGAAGAATATTTTTTGCAATGTCCTCTTCTTCAAAAATGTTTTCTAAACCCACTACTGGTTCATATTTGCAGTTAAAATATCCCCCCACAATTACTAAAGCCCTCGGGTCGATTGTGCTTAAGTACTCATCTAGCTGCTCTAGTACTGGGAATCCTTACTCGATGGGCTTTCTGTTTTATTAGATGTAGAAATCTTTATCCTAATTAATTCTATGTTGCAAATACAAGTGGGTCATATCAACAGTAAGGGTGATCTTAACCCATATAACCAGGCTGCCAGACAGCCTACCTCTTAATGAGGGGATGGCATTAATACTGTATGTTTTGTATATAAGCTTGTGGGTGTTTTCCAGGGCCCAAGTTTCTTGTAGCAGGCAGATGTCACTATGATAAACATATTGCTGCCATTCTGAATCCTTTAACTTCTTTTTAAGCCCTGCAATTTCCATGATATCGGCTGTAATACTGGTGTTGGATTGGTGCATTGAGTGTATGTGTGTTATCAAGGAGTCGGTCTGCCCCTAAATCACCCCTAGTTTCTTTGATTTCATGATTTGTGTTGTAGGGATCAAAGGGGTATGATTTAACACTAGGTAAAGCCAAGTGTGACAGACTTGGAACCACGGGGCCCGAGGGCAGGAGTGCTATCCTAACGGGAACTGTAAGTGTCATAGCTTTGTAAGGCAGGTAAACAGTCAGTTCTCTGCAATAAAGTGGGGTACAAGTCGGAGAGACTAGAGGTAACAGTCAATCCACACTTTTGAGCTTGGGGCAGAGACATACTATGTAGATAATGTTTCATCTGTATACCTTTTGGGTGTAGGTGAAGATGCTCCTACTTCCAGTACTATTAAATTATGCACCAGGTGCTCCTCTCTATGGTGTAACTCAATGGAATCCATTTGAGTGGAATGATGGCTCAACCTTTTGACCCATAATATATCATCTCTGATGAACGATCTGCAACCCCTAACCATTCTGATCCAGTGGTTCGATTTATTGACTAGGGAATGGTGGTGTTCATATTCATTGTGTGGCAGTACTTTAGGCACATTGGTCAGGAAGACACTCTTTGACGGGCAGTTGTACAATACAAGTGTGCCATTTGGATATCGCTTGTTGTTGTCCTTGGTTATATAATTTCTACCCGCTTTTCTACCCCTTGGCTCCTGAATATTTGAGAATGATGATTTAATGTGGGGGCATGTGGGAATTGACATCAGAGGGATGATGTTATGAATGGGGTTTCGAGAGGCAGTATTTGCCTGGTGCCAAAGAGGGAATATTGCAGGACCACTGGGATGGTCTGGAACACGAATGTTAGGTAAATCCCTGCCCAAGCCTTGTTTGACCTGATCTGAAAGGTCTAAAATTAATAATTTAACTCAAGTAACTTTTGCCCTTAGGTCATTTATGATCCCAATCGTGTCCGTCCCTGAAGAGGACTCACCTAGCTTGGTCCTGTTTTTATGGTTAGTGAGCTAACACACCTCTTGCTCCTCACATACAAGACCTGGGCTAAGCAGGTATGTCATCATCTCTACCTCAATCACCCTCTCCACCTTGTTGTCAGTTAGGTCTTGTAAGGGAGAACCTATTAGTCAGAGGGATGGTAGACACGTTATTTGAGCTATGAATTTTTTACCAATATCACCATTCAGCACAACTGTCAGACTTCCGTCACAAAATAAGAAGAACTGTAGATTCCTGGTTCTGCAACATCGAGATTTGCTACAGACTGCATTGCCTTACTAAGTTAAGATAGAAGGAATTCGTACAGCTTGTTTATGTTTTATGCTAATGGGAGGGACAGTCTCAACTGGAGAGGGTGGATTATCTGCGGGAAGTGAATTGACACTCCTCCAGAAGAACATCAATGCGGTCTAGCATGCAGATGTTAGCTGCCGATCTGTGGGCAACTTTTGTTCTACTACATTTTAAACAAGGCCCATCAGACTTTCCAGTTCCCCACTAGTGGTAGACTTCCTTTTCCCCATTCTGCAAAAGGAGAATAGAACCCAGTACAGTGGGAATAGAAGCAGTTGTAGCCTTTAGACAGCCTAACAAGTACTAGTTTGTATATAGACCAAATTAATATACTGGGTAATATAGCAAAAGCGAGACAGGGTCAGAAAATGGATTAAGAAACTGTTTTTAAAACTCACAGTTAATGTCTTATCAAATAAAGTTGTCCAAAGGACCAGCAAAGTTCTTAAAGAACCAAGACAGGCACAGACGGGCCCGCCCTTGGCCCGGGCTTTGCCCGGGCACGGCCCAGGCACATCTGAGTGTGTCCTGCACCATGGGAGATGGAGTCCCCTGACTGGCGGTGCTGCTGGAGGAAGCCAAACTGCAAGAACGGGCTCCCAGGCCTGGCGGGAGCCCGCAATGACTTTTAAGCGCCTCCTGGCACATCCATTTGCATTTGCGCCTCCTGATGCCTCCTGGCGATGAGCACTATGGAGTCCCCTGACTGGCAGTGCTGCTGCCAGAAGACAAATTGCAGGAAAGGGCTCAATCTTATTCCTGCGATACATTTGTTCATGTAATGTGTTCCTTTTGAAATGCTTCCTAATGCATTGTGTCTCATTATTCAGAAAAACTCAGATTCATGTCGCAAGCCGTATAACTTACAAATCCACTCGGCACCTTCTATGCGGAATCCGCTTTGTCGCCTGTGGTTCCATGCCCATGATTTGCAAAATACCAGACTACACTAATCACAACTGCCAATGCATCATACTCAAAAGCAAACCGACTGGCAAGAAAACCCAGAGAGAGAGACAAGGGGGCCCACCCTTAAGACGTCCCCTCTCTGAAGGACCTCGCAGGACGACCAATCCTCACCGCCACTAGTGGTTTCCTACCATGTCATGTTCTGCAGTTCAGCACTTATCATGTTCAGCAGTTCAGTACTTATGGTTTTCCTCCTTGCGGCGCAGCAAATGGAAGTGGTTGCAGTTCAGAGACTTCACTCAGCATTTCTGAAAAACCTGGAAGCAGCTCCGCATCCGGGTGCTGATCCTATGTGGTCCGGCACCACGCTCTACAGGATACACAGGTCTCACACTTTCCCTCCACACCCCACTCAACTGATAAGAGACGGCAAGCACAGGAAGATGGCACCAAATAGGAGGACACAATCAGAGGTTAATAATGTTTTTCTTTCTTTCTATTCATTTATCCTCATATAGCAAAGTGCTCATGCATACAGGGAACAAAACAACCTATGCGGTTTGGTCACAAGCCTTAGTCTGGGTCGTCGCGTCTAAAGATCATAGTGTCATTTAAATGGGACTACACAAGTCCCTCCCTTAACCCAATAAAAAATATTTTAAGGGACCTGTGAGACCTGGTATCATTGGCTTGGGTTTCCCCTGTATTATTGCCTATGCCGGCCGGGTTTTTGCTGTGTGTTGGAGTTCGTTTTGCTGGTCTAGATGCTTTGCCACTGCTATTCAGTGCCAAAGTGCAAGTGCTCCCTCTGTAAGTTATTGTTATGGATTGGTGATTTCATGATTGGCATATTTGATTCACTGGTCAACCCTAGTACAGTACACTGTGTGTGCCCAGGGCCTGTAAATCAAATGCTGCTCTTAGGCTGCAGCACTGATTGTTCCACTTACATAAACAGCTTCTAAATGTAACTCAGGCAAGCCATTACAGAACCTGTGTCCACCCACTTGCCAGGCCCTAACCTTCCCTTTTCCTACATGTTAGTTTCATGTTTGTAACCCCTAAGGTAGGCCCAAGGTAGCCCTGTTGGCAGGATGGAGTGTATGTGAAAGGTAGGATATGCCCTGGTGTGTGTGGCATGTCCTGATAGTGAAATACTGGCAATTTTGTTTTTCACTAATGCAAGGCAACTTGTTCCCATGGATAGAATGGGGAGTTTACTTATAACATCCTATAAACATACCTATCCCTGGGAACAAGAGAGGAAAGTAAAGTTTAGTATGCCTGAACACAGACTGTTAAAATGCTTTTTTTAGTGAGGGTGATTTTTGCATTCTGTGTTTGTAAATACCACTTATAGATAGTAGGTATTTTCTTTCTTAGCCATCCAGTGTGCCTCTGATAGGATGTGTATTGACTATCTGGCTTTGGGTGAGCCATGGCTGGGCTGAAAAGTAGGGGGAGGAGATTTCCTTCCACCTGAATGGACCTGGTCTGCATTCCACAATGCTGTCCTCACCTCCTGCCAGGAAGCTGCACCACAGAGGACAAAACTGGTTTTGACTGAGCCCAGGACTTCTCTACTAAAAGAGAACAACGATGTTGCTGAATAAAAAGAAGAGCCCAGTCCTTTAGATCACTTCTGGGAAATCAAGAGGAACCTTTGCTAAGGAGAAGAGCTGTAGAAGCTGAAGAGGAGTACTGCCCCTGTACTGTTTTCTGTCCCCTGCTTGAGGAAGATGTCCATGGGCTTGAAGAAAAGCTTACCTCCTGTTCAGAAGTCTCAGGGACACAAATACTTAACCCACAGCTCCCCTGAACTTCCTCGCTGGGAGTTCTAACCTGCCAAGAGGTGCATAGCTGTTCTGGGCCTCTGGAGGTTGTTCTGGCTGTTGGGAGCCGGAAAAGCAATGCAACAACGAGAAGTTTGATGCATCCGTGCCTGTTTCTGATGCATTGCTGAAGAAATCGACGTAGCATCTGCCCACGGCTCGAGAAATCACCTCACACCGCATCGAGTGCATCAGTCTCCGAAGTCTGAGATCACAGGACCGACTCCGACCAAAGCCCTGCTGTGCGGCTGCATATGATTATGCATCATCCCGGGTCATTGCATCACAGCAAGGCGCCAGGTCTGTGACTTTGTTGGGGGTACGCAGTAAGAAGTCGGTGCATCACCTCCCCACGCAGTAAAAAATCCTCTCCTCTCCGGTAAAGAACCGACACATCACCTCCCCTGCGCAACAGTACGGAACTGATGCATCCCCTCACCCGGACCAAGGAACCAATGCATCACCTTTCCTGAGTGTAAGGAACCGACTCATTACCTTCCTTTAGGATATTTTTGGTTGTCTGCGTAACGCATCCAAGGTACTTTGTAGGAAAAGTGTCACATCTGCAAATTGCTTTGAACAGAGCTATTTCTACCATTTGAGAATCCTATTTTTAGTATGGTATTGTGGATTTTTATCATTTTGGTCTTGTTTGGTTTAGATAAAGATTCCTTTTTTTTCTAAACTTGTGTGGTGTTTCTCTGTAATATTGTATGTGTTGTTCACAAATGCTTTACACACTGCCTCAGGGATAAGCCTTACTGCTCTGCCAAGCTACCAAGGGGGTGACCAGGGGTTATTTTAGGAGTGTATCCCCCTTATCCTGACTAGGAAGAAGTGTCCTTACATGGACAAATGTGCAAACCATTGCCAACTAAGAGCCCCCATTTCTTACAGACACTTCACATCTAATATGTCATTTATATATCACAAATGATAATTATCAACATAAGTGCCTCAGGAGAGATATATTTTCAATGTATATATATAGTTATATATATATTCACTGAAAAAAACACAGGTTACAGGAACGTTATAGTTTGGAAGGCAGTTCGCTCGTAAAAAAACAGAGAAATGTACTGCTGATGAGGTTAAATATTACATCAATCAGGACATGGTCAGTGTCATCACTGATGACATCACTGATGATATCTTTAATTCACTGATAATGTTCCTGTAACCAGTGGTTTGTCAGTGAATTTCTAAGGTTTTATAAATACTAATTTCTAACTGGCATTTGCATTTGTGGAGTGGTGGAGAAAGGGGGCTGATCTTCCAAACAGCGCTCCTCATCAATTTCGTTGCATAGGACTTACAGGAGCTACCAAGAGGGCTTCTTGGCCTCCAAGGCCCCTCAGGAGTAAAGTGGACTTCATCCCCCAACCAGTAGTGCGCCAAGGAGCACGTTTGCAGAGTGGTGGAGAAAGGGGGGGTGCCCCGACTGTGTGGGGCTTGCTGAATGTACCTGATGGGCTAGTTGGCCCCTAAGGATCATCAGTAGTGATGGGGACTTCATATCCCACCAACAGTGTGCCAGGAGGCACATTTGCAGAGTAGTGGTAAAAGGGGGAATGGCTTCCGATGAGTTTCCGGTCCATCAATTTTTTTTTATTTAGGAAAGGGGGCCCCCCTTCCCTTGAAGCTTTTGGCCCTGCTCCTGGAGCCCTCGATGGCCCTGGGGACCACCACACCCCAGGGCCGGCTCCTGCAGTGTCCCAGGGTGCCTACCCCGGGACACTGCTGTTGCTATGTTAGGGTGGGAGCCTCGCGGCTCCCACCCTACTACAGCAAACTGCTTTGATTTTTGAAAGAGAGAGCAGGAAACCTGCTCCCTCTTTCAAAAATCAAAGCGGATTGTTTTTCTGCTTGGGGAGCAGCATGTTAGCTGCTCCCCAAGCAGAAAAGCAATGCCGGCTCCCGAAGGACGCAGGGAGCCGGCATTATATTTGAGCCCCGGGGGATGGGGTCCCCGGGGATTATAAAAAATTAGTAATAGAGGCTATTTTTTTTTACGGTAGATTTGCCGTGCGCGTACATGCACGTACGTACGACGTACAGTGCAAAATCTATAAGTCGTCCAGTAAGCATATCTAAGCAATAAAAATAAAAATAATTTTAGATATTTATGGAGTGGGTGTGTTTACATGTTGGATGGCTCCAAAAAAAGACCTTGTGTTTATTGGGAGATTTTAGTACCTACAAGTAAGTACCGATGCAGAGTCTAAAGTTAAAGAGGAAGACTGTTCCCCTCATCTGTAAAATGTACACCATCTCTTCTATAGATGCCATGCATATTGAAGCGCAGATTGTTATGGTAAATGGACCCCATTCTATAGTCTCGGAGAAACGCAGAAACAGATTTATTCACATATTTCCTAGCTTTGTCAATTTATGGACAAAATTGATTGGACCAGATCCAATTCTGCCTTTGGCATATATTAGAATAGACAAAGGTAGTTTGGGGGAAAAGTGTCATCAGTTCAGTAAAGGTGTCCTTCATAAACATTTCCAGACCTACCCCAGTCAAAGTGCCTATTATAAGGTTCCGGTGTTGGAGATGCAAAAAGGATTTCTCCAATGGCATCAATTGGTGCCACTTTAACCCTCTCTGTCCAATCCATTTAATGTCTACATGTAGTAAACCTAGGCCTTTGTGAATTCCTTTCTGTTGTGCATACCTTTGGCTCCAGAAAATATAGCTGTGTCCCACAATCCACACTCTAAGCATCCTGAAGAGAGGACTGGATGCACTGAGATGGTTTCTGTAAATGAAAGAGCAGTTTGAAGATTTTTTTTTCTAAAATGGTGGATAAGTGGACTTTTGAAAAAAGCAAAGAAGTGATTGGTTGTGTGAAAACTTTTTAGATAGAAAACTAGGGTGCAATTTTCTGTGTTTTAAAAGCCTGTTATTTATTGGTTAAGAAAAAGTGATAGAAAAGAATATTACTGAAGATAGGCTGGTATATTGAGAAGTCAAGCCCACTTACTGTTTTGATTTGCAACAATGTATGATGAACTTTTCACCTGTGTGCTCAGTTAGGTGTTCTCTGAAGTGTTTCCATGGTAACTGGCAGAATATGGAATGGGGGAAGGGTTGAAAGTTTTGTCAGGTGGAAAGGGTTCAAAAGTTCAAGTAATAGAAAAGTGTGTTTCAGTTTGATTTAATGTGGGAATAAATGTGATTTGTTATTTATTTGTATATATGTGTAGATTGAGTGTGTAGATTGACAGGAAATGTTTGCAGTTTGATATAGGACTTCCTGACTCCCTAGGGTTGCTTAGTTAGTTTTACAATGATCCCCAATGTCAAAATCTTTTTTTTTCTTGCTTTGGTATGTTGACGGTACGACTTACAGATTTTCCACCGTACGTTGTACGTTCGAGCATGGTGCGCGCACTGTAAATCTACCGTAATAACAAAATAGCCTCTATGACTAATATTTTATGATCCCGGGGACCCCATTCCCCGGGCCTTCAACTATATGTTTGCGGGGGGGCTTTTTTAAAAAAAAAATTGAAAAAGACATGTGTGGGGGGGGCTCAAGCCCCCCACCACATGCCCCAGGGACCGCCACTCCCCGGAGCTCTAATATTTAAAATAGGGGGTCCGTGACGGACCTCCCAGCCCATCCATGCCCCAGGGATCACCACCCCCCGGGGCTTTTAACAGGTGGGAGGGGGGCTGCACGGCCCTCCTCCTGGAGCACTTGATGGCCCTGGGGACCGCCATCTCCCAGGGCTGGCTCCTGCAGTGTCCTGGGGTGCCTACCCCCGGGACACTGCTGTTTGCTATGGTAGGGCGGGAGCATCGCGGCTCCCACCCTACCACAGCAAACTGCTTTCCTGTTTGAAAGAGAGAGCAGGTTAACCTGCTCTCTCTTTCAAGTAGGAAAGCTGATTGCTTTTCGTCAGAGAGAGCATCATGTAAGCTGCTGTCTCTGACGAAAAGCAATGCCAGCTCCCGAAGGACGCGGGGAGCCGGCTGGGACCATGGGGGCTTTGGTGCTCCCCCCCCTGGTCCCCAACGTTATATTTCAGCCCCGAGGGATGGGGTCCCTGGGGATTATAAAAAATTTGTAATACCGACTATTTTTTTTACGATAGATTTACCGTGCGCGTACCATGCACGTACGTACGACGTACGGTGCAAAGTCTGTAAGTCGTCCCGTAAGCGTACCTAAGCAAGAAAAAAATCAATCAGAAAAATATATTTTACAGATATCTATCAAGTTTTTGTGTTTATGTGTTGGTTGCTTCTAATGAAAGCTTTTCTCTTTATTAGTACTTATAAGCAAGTACTTATGCATAATCTAAAGTTATTGAGGAGCAGTGTTTTATAGCATGCTGAACTTTTGACCTGTGTTGAAAGTTGACTTTTGCATGATCTGTTGCGGGTAGGGTGGAAAGTTATGACAGTTGGAAAGGTTTGAAATGTTGAACCAATAGAAATGTGTGTTTGGTTTTGAATTGTTGTGTGAAGGAATTTGATTTGTTAATAATGTGTATATATGTGTAAATTGAGAGGGAAAATGTGCCATTTGTTGGTTCTGCTGCAAGCACGGAAGCAGAGAGATTCTGGGTAAGACTATCTGCTGTGTGAGTGGTATGCTTCTTAATCTACCAATCAGTTTGAAAGGTGAGTTGATAACTTGTAAGGGACTGTATGTGGTGCATTTTATTTTTAGTAAGAGTGATGTGTTTATCCTTGTAAAGTTTGTAGAATTATATTCTGAGTTTGTGCGCATTTGGATAACTATTGTGATAACAATCATTTGGTAAGTTAATGTGTTTAGTTGGTCACCTTTGTGCAATAAAGTGCAGTACTAAAAAATGTAGAATGTGTTCACTCACTTTTTTAGTTGTAGAATACGTAATAGTGTAGCTTGTTTAGAATTAGGCTTGTGTTCTAAATATACAATTTTGTAGTCAGTATACATATATTGCTGCATACACATTTGGGCAGATTTCCAAGCCCATTAGGCCTCTTTCTTGTTCTATTGTGTCTCATTTTTGGATGCCCCCTCTCTTGATATTTCCCATCTCTCCTTATTTTTACTTGTCTTTCTTCATAGTGCTGCTTGTTCTCATAGTCCCTTCTGTCCTCTTAGTCCCTCTCTGTCCTCATTGTCTCCTCTGTCTCCTAATAGTCCCCCTTCTTTTTATACTCCCTCCTCTGATTTCTTAATCCTCCCTCTCTCGTCATAACTCCCTCTTAACAATTTCCAGTCAGTATATATAGACTGCTGCATACACTCTTGGGCAGATTTACAAGCCCCTTGGGCCACTTTCTTGTTCTATTTTGTCTCATTTTTGGATGTAATGTTGGCAAAAAAATAATGCAGCAAATTGGAAATGTATTTGCAAAATGAGTCAGGATTGTCCACTGAAATGTAGTGGTCATATACTTTGAATGTTTTCAGTCATTTAAACGTTTTAGTGTGGTAAATGTGTTTTGGTAAAATGTATGGTTTGAAATTTTTTGTCTAGAATCACACAGAGCGTCTGTGTAAATTACGGAATTATACTTGCACCTTTTTCCATAATCTCCACAGTCTCTCCTTACTGTCTACCTCTCTCTGCTTATACTGTCCGTTCCCTTCTGATATTTCCCCTCTTTCTTTATTTTCACTTGTCTTTCTTAATAGTGCTGCTTGTTCTCGTAGTGCCTTCTGTCCTCTTAGTCTCTCTCCGTCCTCATTGTCTCCTCTGTCTCCTAATGGTCCCCTTCTTTTTATACTCCCTCCTCTGACCTCCTAATCCTCCCTGTCTCATCATATCTCCCTCTTAACATTTCCCCAGTCAATATACATAGACTACTGCATATACTCTTGGGTAGATTTACAAGCCCCTTGGGCCTCTTTCTTGTTCTATTGTGTCTCATTTTTGGAGGTAATCTTGGCAAAAACCTTAATGCAGCAAATTGGAAATGTATTTGCAAAATGAGTCAGGATTGTCTATTGAAATGTAGTGGTTATATACATGGAATGTGTTCAGTGAATTAAACGTTTTAGTGTGGGAAATGTGTTTTAGTAAAATGTATAGTTTTTAGTTTTTTTGTCTAGAATCACACTGAGCCTCTGTGTAAATTAAGGAATTATACTTGTACCTGTTTCCATAATCTCCCCTGTCTCACCTCACAGTCTATCTCTCTCTGATTATACTGTCCCCTGTCTTCTGATATTTCCCCCGTTCTTTATTTTCACTTGTCTTTCTTCATAGTCCTGCTTGTTGTCATAGTCTCTTCTGTTCTCTTAGTTCCTATGTGGTAAATAAATATTTAATTACCGATACTATTTTTCTATACATTAACTATAACAGATAGCTCAATAAATAAGAGGCAGGATCCGTGATATCTGAGTCAGAATGGCTTTAATCGGATGGCTCGAGCCTAAAGACCATGATGTGGCATGCAATGGAATGGAATGGCAGCTGCAACGTCTCATTAACATTACATAGTATATATAGTAAAACAGTACAATTGTATTGCATACAGTAGGCGTAACAAGTGACAAACGTAAGATAAGAACATATGGGCGTAAAGAGAAGGCGTGCACAGGGCGTGCACGAAGACATGTGATGAAAACGTCACAGAAGTGTCATAAATGGGTGGATACATGGAGGGGGCTACCTGGGCAGCTGGAACCTTTAACCTACTGGTGCGTGCAAACGGGCCATGACGTGTAACTGGGGAGAGCTGGGGGCTCTGACTTCTGCACCAGAAGAGGAGACTAAAGTCTGGGATGTCAGGACGACATGTACCTATAGCATATCTGATATCTTGTGTTTGGAGAACATGTTGCTTGAATCTAAAAGTCATCAGGGTAAAGGCTACTTGACACTAAGGCTGGTGCATGCATATATTTCTTTATGTATTGCGTGTGCTATGAATCTTCTATGGAAACTAATTCAGTAATTCTCTTGCATGGAGACAGAAAGACTAGACTATAGCTGAAGATGTTTATGCGGTTCGTTAGCTTAGGAATGTGAAGCCGGGGAGCTGAACTGATAACTAGAGGCATAACATATTCTTGGCAGACAGGCAGGCAGGCCAGGCTGGGCACCGCGCTGCTTGGCAGAAAATAAGTGAAGGGTCAGGAATACGGGAGGGGCTGCATCGCTCCTCGGAGTGGTTTCAGGAGACTTGAGCTTGAATCTGGTGTCCGGGCCCTATGAGGCCTAGAAACGGGGACAACTCGAAGAATTAACGTGCACAATGTAAAACGTTGGCAACATAGGCCTAATACTTGTTGCTTTCAGGGAGACTGGATAACTGGCATACTAACGTTGGACACAACTATAATTGCGTCTTTATTCGGTCAAGGGGGTAAATATGCATAGCGATCATGCACATATAGCATATAATGGGGAACATGTAGGGACACATGACAAGGCAAAATTAAATTTTCCTCATTCCCTCCTTGTTCCCTACGTTTCCTTCAGGAAACATCAATATTCATGATACCATCTATCTGTTCATATAGCATCATTTGTTCGTCTCGAATCTTCTTGGAATGGGACTTAGGACTTGGAATACAAGAGGTAGCGCACAAGCCACAAATCGCAGGGCCACATTGTAAACATAGGCAACAACTGAATATGATCATTACTACTATTCCTAGGAATGACAATACCTTCCATCCCCAAGCAGATATTATACTCCAGAGCCAACCGGACCATGTCCAGGTGCCTGGATTATGGTGCAACTGATGGGCTATTTTGTGAAGTCTGGTTATAGCTGAATAAACAGACGCTGCGTTATTAGGAATGAAAATGCAACAACTAGATCCGATGACTCTACAAGCTCCGCCCCTATCGGCCAGTATGACGTCAAGAACAAGGCGGTTCTGAAGGACGACAAATCTCATAGCAGATTGCTCTTCAGTTAAGTTACCTAGAGCGGAAGTAGTCTCATTCACTACTGCTTCAAGGGTTCTGGTTAACCTACGTATTAGCTTACTATTCTGGATAGGACCTATGAAGAAAAAGAAACCTTTATTGAAGTCTGTATACTGTTCTAAAGCAGTTTCAGTTTGATCGACAATTGGGGACTCGATCTCCCTTCTATGTCTGACGTGTACTAGATGTGTATTTCTGTGATAATCGGATGGGGCTAGGAAAACTGGTGGCAGTAGGAAGGCAATGTAACATGTTCCATCCCAATCTAGGGCAGACGTACATATGCGGTCTGACCACATACAAAATACGAATGACGTGAGGCTTTGAAATTAGATTTCCCACTGTCACTATACTCGACCACAGTATTACAATCACTGTGTCCTAAATGTACTGAACCATTCTTTCGGACACATAATTCGCCTTTTACTGGTAGAACTGTAATAGCAGGCAAGTCTGGAGTAGTCTCGGACTGAACATTCAAAACCATGAAATTCGAGGAATAATTACCTAGATCATATACTTCATTTTCTAGATCTAACCCTGTCCTATGGGAAAGACCTTCCTTGTCCGGGAAACATGTTCTATTCAGAAGGGACTTATCGGCTGAGGATGATGTTATCGTAAACCATGCTCCACACGAACCATTGTGTGAAAACGGATAGGGAAAGAGTGGCAGAACTCCCTTCGGTGTCTGGAAAGGGGGGAGTCGACCACACACCCAACAATTAGTGGCATTGCTAGTCTGGTGTGAATAGTGTAACATTCGGATAAAAGTATTGTTGCGCATGGCAAGTCTGTAGGATAACTCGTGAGGAGGTAGTTCACTAAAAGTGTGTTCTACTGTATCATTAGAAGAAAAATGTACATGTGAATCGATAGGAGGAAAATATACATGTAAAACATAACTTATGCATGTAACCGTAAGACTCAGAAATAACATAAACAATAAAGTGATTATGCATCTGCTGCGCAAATTTTTACAATAACGTAGTTTCTTGGAGTTTCGTCTAACTCTCTCACTAGGGGGGTCTATCTCATACATGTCAGGAACCTGTCTAACCGCTTCACCCGAGAGGGACTTAAACAATTAAACTGTCTGACTTGCTAGACCGGAGCTTTAATTTATACTCCTGCTGCGGAGTTTTCTCTAACAGGGGGAGTTTAGAGTCAGTATCTGGGCAGTCCTTGAAAAAAGTCTTTGGACGGAGTCCATGAAAACGTTTAACGTGACTGGAGTGGAGCCATCCCTTGCGGCCCTCCACTTTGACGGCGGTCCTTGTGGTCATCAGTACGAGTTTCGGCTCTTTCCAGCGGGGCTCCAGCGGACTTGAACGATCAAAGTTTCGGATCAAAACCAGATCACCTGGAACGACCTCATGCGGTTTCACCTGGGTGTTGTCTGGAAAGGCAGCCGCAACCTGTGAACGACAAGAGAGTAGTGCAGACATCAAGGAAGCTAGGTAATCTGTCAGCATATTACTGTCAACATCAGTAATTTTACGTGGCATAGGTGTACCCCACATGTTCGGGGGACGACCGAATACAACCTCGAAAGGTGACAGACCTGAACGGGAGTGAGCGACCATTCTCATATAAAAAAGGGCGACTGGCAGAGCTACCAACCAATCTACGCCTTTCTCTGCGCAAACTTTTGCAATGCGGATTTTCAGAGTCTGATTATGTCTCTCGACGAGGCCGGCTGCCTCGGGATGTCGTACGCAATGGAACTTCCACTGGTACCCTAACAGAAGAGATACTTGTTTCATGAGTTCGGATGAGAATGGCTGGCCATTGTCTGAATATACGACCCTGGGCAAACCATAGCGGGGGAAAAACTCACGAACCAACTGCCTGGCAGTGGTCGCGGCAGTGTAATCTGGGACTGGATATGCTTCTGTCCATCTGGACAAAGCGCATACAACTACGAGGACATACTTGAAACCTCGACATCGATCCATCTGAATATAATCCATCTGGAGGACTTCAAAAGGGTGGTCAGGAGGATGGAATCCACCTTGTTCCACTGGAACACCTTTACCTGGATTGAACTGACAACAGATCATGCAGGTACGCACTTTCTGCTTGGCTGCTGCTCGTAAATGTTTGTTAAACCAAATATTCTGGATGCTGTCTAACATGGCTTTTTCTCCTAAATGTGCTGGACTATGTGCGGTGTTAATAATAACTTGAACCATAGAGTCGGGGAGAAACCATGTGGCTTTTCCCTTCGTCAACCATCCCTGATCTGTCTGGACCCCTCCTTGTTCAGACCATTTCTTGATTTCGTCTGGGGTAGCATGTGACTGTATGTCTAGTACGTCTTGTGTAGGGTCCTTGACTGTCATGCAAGTTGTCTGGACTGAAACGTCTGTCTTTGTCTTGTCAGCTGGAATGTTTGGAGTCTGAGCTGTAAGCTTGGCTGTTCGATCTGCTAGATCGTTACCTTGAGAAATGGTGTCAGTGGCTTTCGTATGTGCTTTGCACTTCATAATGGCAATGGCTTTCGGTAAATGTATTGCTTCTAACAGAGCTTGAATGAGGGGACCATGCTGAATCTTGGCTCCATGAGAGGTCATGAAACCTCTTTCTTGCCAGAGTACTCCAAAGTCGTGAACGACTCCGAATGCATAACGTGAATCTGTATATATGTTTACTTTCAGGTTCTTGGCTTGTATGCAGGCTTGGGTCAGAGCGATAAGCTCTGCTGCTTGAGCAGACAGGGTGTCAATACGATGTGTTTCTATAACTTCAGTTTCAGTAGTCACTGCATATGCGGCTACTAGTTCTCCTGTACTTGTTCTCATACATGAACCATCCACATAAAGTGTCAGGTCAGGATCAGGTAATGCAATGTCAGTCAGGTCTTGTCTTGGCTTGGTCATGATGTTAATAACTTCCACGCAGTCATGTGTGGCAGGATTCGATGTAATCGAGGGTAACAGTGTAGCAGGATTTAATACGTTGCAGCGTCTGATTTCTATGTGTGGCTGAAACAGTGTCAGTTCATAACCTGTTAATCGTGCAATTGTCAAGTGCTGAGTCTGTGTTCGGTTTAAAAGAACTTCCACAGAGTGTGGAACTTGTACTGTCAGGGAGTGTCCTAACACTATGGAATCACTTTGTCTGATAGCTAGAGCTGTGGCTGCAACTGACTTGAGGCACGCAGGCAGAGCCTGGGCTACTGGATCTAATGTGCTAGAAAAATAAGCACAAGGCTTGTGTTGTCCTGCTTGATCTTGCGTGAGAACAGACAATGCTGTACCATCACGTTCAGTAACAAAAAGTGTAAAAGGCTTACTGTAGTTTGGTGTCGCTAACACAGGTGCATTACATAAAACTTTCTTTAACTCATTGAAAACAAGGGTATGTTCCTGGGTCCAAGGGAGGACAGTCGATGTGGCTGCCTCCTGTGTCGTTAATTGTATCAGTGGTTTGGCTAGATATGCGTATTGAGGAATCCATTGTCTGCAGTAAGAAGTGAGGCAGATAAAAGCTCGTACCTCCTTCTGTGTCTTGGGCTGTGGAAGATGTGCTATTAACTGGATACGGTCTGGTGTCAACTGTCTACCCCTCTTGGACAGTAAGTGTCCAAGGTATACCACTTGCTGGACACAGAATTGCAGTTTGGAAGGGGACACCTTATGCCCCATGTCTGCCAGAAAATACAAGACTGTCAGTGACGCACGTTCGCAGTCATGTTCTGTACGGGCTGTGATTAATAGATCATCGACATACTGGAGCAGGGCAGTGTCAGTTGGCATGTGAATACTGTCTAGTTGTCTTTTAAGTGCTTGACTGTAAATACTAGGACTTTCTGTGAAACCTTGAGGTGCACGTGTGAATTTATAGCTTCTTCCGTTTAAACAGAATCCGAAAAGAAACTGGCTGTCTGGATGAATGGGGACACTAAAGAATGCGTTCTTGAGATCAATAACAGTAAAGAACGTAGCTTCAGAATCAATGGCAGTCAATAGGGAGGAGATATCTGGAACCACTGGGTACTGGGGTATGATACACTTATTAAGTTCTCGAAGGTCAATCACTAATCGATGAACTGGAGGTGCATTTGGATCAGTACGTTTAAGAATCGGAATGATAGGGGAATTACATACATTGGAGTCAGTTTCTACAACTATTCCTTGAGCAATGAACTCGTCAATAATTTTCGATAAGGCTGCTACAGCCTCAGGTGGTAATTTGTACTTTCGGATTCGTGGCAATACAACACCTTGTTTCAGAGTGACACGATATGCTGTAATGTGCATACAACCTACATCAGTTGGACCTTGCGCCAATAAATGCTGTGGTACGTTCAATAATCTTGGATCAAAATCACGTAACACATAATGACCTTTAAAATCACGTAAAAACAATCTCACTCCTTCTGGAGAACAACATATTACAGCTCCTAATTCTTTCAATGTTTTAATACCAAGTATATTTTCGGGACAGGATTTCGTAAGTAACAAATCTGTAGTTCGTGACAATGGACCAACTTCTAGGGAAACTGGTTTCGATATTTCATTAACAATCGGCTTTCCTGAAAATCCCAGGGAAACATTTCTTGAGCCTGAGAGTGGAGCCCCTGGAACCTTGTCATGACTGATGGTAGTCCTACTTGCCCCTGTATCAATCAGAAACTTTCTGTCTTTCCCTAATACTCGACTGTGTACATAGGGACCCTCTTGATCTACAGGAATCTCGATGAGAGGCAAGCCAACTTCCCTCTCTAGGCTGTTTCATGAATACTGCTGATATTCTGGGTAATCTGACTGTGCGTACTGGTACATCTGTTGTGTAACGTGTTGTGTGGCAGCTATAGGCTGCGGTACTGTAACTGTCTGTTGTGCGTTCTGCGGTGGCTGGACATTTTGCGGAACATGTTCTTGTCTAGGAGGACGTGGTCTCTCTTTCGTCTTACCTGTAGCTATGTTATGTTTCAGAACTGCACATTCGTTTATATAATGACCTGGCTGTTTACAGTAATTGCATGTCCCTTTAACGGGAGCTGCAGAATGACTAGTTGGATTCGGACCCTTCTTCTGACTATCTGGTTGAACAGACTGAGCAACTAGTACTTTCATTTTCGTGTCTTTCATACGTCTCCTTTCGTGTTTTTGCTCTTCCCTGATTCTGTTCTGGTGATACTGTAACATCTGGAGCATTTGGGACGGGGTATTAGCTTGCCATGTACTCTCGACTTTCAATACTCTATTTTTAACTTGCGGTAAAGAATTCTCAACTAGTTTAGTAACAAAAAGATGTGGATACGACTCACTACTTGTTTTCAAACCGCTATTAATAATGAAACATTTCTCAAATCTGGAATAGAAATCACTAGTGTCTTCGTCCTGTTTCTGTTTACAGGCTGAGATGGCGTCCCAGTCTTCCTTTTTCGTGGCTAGTAATCTTGGCAAGACTTGTATTAACAGTTCGGGCAATTCTTTGGCTTTATCCCCAAGACCAGTACCTGGGACTCGTGTGTTATCTTCGGTTTCTAACGCGGTCCAGTCTATCTTTTTCTCTCCCACCTCCCATTCTTTTTCTTTAAGTTTTTCATATATGCCCGCAGGCAACAGGACCTTTAACATTTTGATGATATCAGGATACGTGTATTCTCCCATACGGAGCATGTCTTTTAATTCACGGTGGAACCCTGCTGGATCTTTATCGTGACAGGGCACTAACTTTTTCATTTCTAGTAGCTCTATTTTCGTGATAGGGGTGTAAACAAATACTCGTTCGAGCTCACCCCCCATTCCCTTAACAGGATGCACTTCTCGAAACGGATTCTGTCTATCTATGTAGAAAGGGGGTGAAACAGAAACAAAATGCGGAGTCAGGAACGTTCTGTATTTGTGGCACTGTTCTAGAATGACGTTAATTAAATCGGTACCTAGACCTCTCCATCTGTTTAGGAGTAACTCGTTCAGTACATTATATAAGGGACCTGGATCAGAATGTTGACTCTCGTACAGTGTAATGAGGTGCTGGATCATGTACATACCCACCAGTCGCTGCTCGGCTGGCGGTAGTTTCAGAAACATTTGAGCCACTACTTCGTCTGAAAACGTGGTAGAATCACTAGTCCATCGGACTGCTGATCGGACGAGTTCTTGTTCATGCATGGTACTAAGCTCACTGTAACCAATCCGTAATTTCAGAACTTTATCGGTAGCCTGGAATACTTGTTCAAGAGAACATTGTTCTGGTACGGGAGGAGGAAAAGCTTTCTTGTAGTCTAGGCGTGTGTGTCTATCAGAAGGTCTCGTCCTACCTACATACGCTATTCTGGTGGGATTCTCATTGTCTACCTCTTCGTCTGAAGAGTCATTCTCTTTTTCGGCTACTATTCTTGCTTTCTCCCTCTCGTGTATGCCTATAATTTCTTTACGGATCTTTCTGTACATAGTTTCTATACTGTTTTGTGTCTTGTGTTTTCCTTCTGCTATATTGTCACTCCATCTGGTTAGGACTCTCATCTCTTCTGGATTTTTATCAGGATGATCCTGTTCTCTTATTAAACAATTTATTAAAAATTGCAAAATCATGCCTTGAATCTCGACTTTTCTGTGTACCATAGCTTCGTGAATATTTTCTGGTTTCTCCACTGTTCGGATGAAATGATATATTCTGTCTAGATGTTCTTTCATATTTGATATGGTAACCAAGAAGCTTGCAACTCGTCGTAAGCGTATGGAATATATTATCATACTATCTTCACCTGGTACTGGATCATATCTACAATCAGATCCGCACTCATTGAAATACTTTCTGAGGGCTTCGTACGTAGTCACTTTCGGGGTACGTTGTAACGCTGCATCTCTCAGCGTCAGGCGTTTTGTTTGAGGCGGGGTGATAGGAATACCTCCCCCTGCCCCTCCTGAACTGGAATCGTCAATTAATACTGAATGTGCGGCCACTGGTAACGTGACTGGTAAAGCAGGCATACGTAATGTGGGTTGGTCCTGGGATACTGGCACATGGACAGGATTCCCGGGGCCAACGGCTGGAGGCACAGTAATTACATTATTAACAGGGTGCTGAGGTTGAACAGGCGGGGTAAGATTCGTATTAGCATATTCTGGGACAGTGTCATCTAAATAGGAAGAAATGAATATTTCAGCCGCAGTCGGTTTATGACGTAGCTTAGTCGGGACCAATGGTGGCGGTAAATTACAGGGTGCTTCCGGGGTCGCTTTAGGCAAACCCTCGGCGAGAAGAGGATACATACCTTTAATAAGGGCATTTCTCTGTCTGTCTGATTGTTCTGCTCTAACTCGTTCACCTTCTTCTAGTAATTCCCTTTCTTGGGCTTTTTCGGAAGATTCCCTACTTAATTCTGCTTTTCTGAATTCTTTCTCTGTTCTTTTATGGGATTCTTTACGCCATAATTCTATGGCATCTTTCTGGGATTGTCTGGCTTTCTTTTTCCATAATGCTTCTTCTACTCTCATGATGCACTCGGCATCCCATGTTCCTGAAACAGGCCATCTATATTTCTCTTCAAGATGTTTGGTGTAATCCACCCATAAATCTAGATACAGTATGGCATCTAAGCCATGCTTATGATACATGAAATGTCCAGGACTGTCCCTGGGAGGGACAGGAACTGATTCTTCGAGTAACCCTTTTCTGGTTTTTATCTGACGTAACTTCGAAAACAAAGGCATATTTGAACCGTACTTGAACTTGAACATAATACACAATGAACACAGTAATGAAATAGCAAAACAATCACTCATACCACGACATTAAGAACACATTAATAACAGTTCGAACAGAATACTACCTAATACATTGAAAACATAATACTTGAATTTCTTGAGAACAGACTTACTAGAATTACTGGATGCACTGCTAAAACAGTACAGAACATACCGGTCTCCTAAAGAGACACGTCATACCGTATCCACCTAGGTGAACACGTCGGACCGGATCTGTGTACCCAAACCCGTCGGACCGGGCACAAATTAATGAACCCGTCTAGATACCCCCAGCAACGGTACTCACCGGGAAGCAAACTGAAGGCCTCGGACTGGACTGGACTGCTACGATGTCTGGTAACTGCTACGCACTACGCCTGCGCTTCGGGCTTCGGTTACAGGTGGGCCTCCGGATACCTCGGACCTTGCTCTCTCGGCTTGGGCTCTGGTCGGAACGACCCGCCTTCCTCACCGCCTCGTCTGGATGCCGGACCGCAGTCTCCGTCTCCTCCGTGGGCCTGAGGGAGACTTGAAGCAGAAATATCTGCACGTGCACAGTAGGGTTCCGTCACGGCTGTAGAAGGGTCAGGGGGCCTGCGTTACATCGCCAGCGCGTGGGGAAGGGGCTCGTCCCTGTTTGGGCACCATTTTATGTGGTAAATAAATAATTAATTACCGATACCATTTTTCTATACATTAACCATAACAGATAGCTCAATAAATAAGAGGCAGGATCCGTGATATCTGAGTCAGAATGGCTTTAATCGGATGGCTCGAGCCTAAAGACCATGATGTGGCATGCAATGGAATGGAATGGCAGCTGCAACGTCTCATTAACATTACATAGTATATATAGTAAAACAGTACAATTGTATTGCATACAGTAGGCGTAACAAGTGACAAACGTAAGATAAGAACATTTGGGCGTAAAGAGAAGGCGTGCACAGGGCGTGCACGAAGACATGTGATGAAAACGTCACAGAAGTGTCATAAATGGGTGGATACATGGAGGGGGCTACCTGGGCAGCTGGAACCTTTAACCTACTGGTGCGTGCAAACGGGCCATGACGTGTAACTGGGGAGAGCTGGGGGCTCTGACTTCTGCACCAGAAGAGGAGACTAAAGTCTGGGATGTCAGGACGACATGTACCTATAGCATATCTGATATCTTGTGTTTGGAGAACATGTTGCTTGAATCTAAAAGTCATCAGGGTAAAGGCTACTTGACACTAAGGCTGGTGCATGCATATATTTCTTTATGTATTGCGTGTGCTATGAATCTTCTATGGAAACTAATTCAGTAATTCTCTTGCATGAGACAGAAAGACTAGACTATAGCTGAAGATGTTTATGCGGTTCGTTAGCTTAGGAATGTGAAGCCGGGGAGCTGAACTGATAACTAGAGGCATAACATATTCTTGGCAGACAGGCAGGCAGGCCAGGCTGGGCACCGCGCTGCTTGGCAGAAAATAAGTGAAGGGTCAGGAATACGGGAGGGGCTGCATCGCTCCTCGGAGTGGTTTCAGGAGACTTGAGCTTGAATCTGGTGTCCGGGCCCTATGAGGCCTAGAAACGGGGACAACTCGAAGAATTAACGTGCACAATGTAAAACGTTGGCAACATAGGCCTAATACTTGTTGCTTTCAGGGAGACTGGATAACTGGCATACTAACGTTGGACACAACTATAATTGCGTCTTTATTCGGTCAAGGGGGTAAATATGCATAGCGATCATGCACATATAGCATATAATGGGGAACACGTAGGGACACATGACAAGGCAAAATTCAATTTTCCTCACCTCTCTGTCCTCATTGTCTCCTCCGTCTCCTAATAGTCCCCCTTCTTTTTATACTCACTCCTCTGACCTCTTAATCCTCCCTGTCGCATCATATCTCCCTCTTAACAATTCCCCAGTCAGTATACATAGACTACTGCATTCACTCTTGGGTAGATTTACAAGCCCCATGGGCCTCTTTCTTGTTCTATTGTGTCTCATTTTTGGAGGTAATCTTGGCAAAAAACTTAATGCAGCAAATTGGAAATGTATTTGCAAAATGAGTCAGGATTGTCTATTGGAATGTAGTGGTTATATACATTGAATGTGTTCAGTCAATTCAAAGTTTTAGTGTGGGAAATGTGTTTTAGTAAAATGTATGGTTTTAATTTTTTTGTCTAAAATCACACTGAGCGTCTGTGTAAATTAAGGAATTATACTTGCAACTTTTTCCATAATCTCCCCTGTCTCTCTTCACAGTCTACCTCTCTCTAGTTATAGTGTCCCCTCTCTTGATATTTCCCCTCCTTCCTTATTTTCACTAGTTTTTCCTCATAGTGCTGCTTGTTCTCATAGTCCCTCCTGTCCTCTTTTTCCCCATCTGTCATCATTGTCTCCTCTGTCTCCTAATATTCCGCTTTCTTTTTATACTCCCTCCTCTGTCCTCTTACTCCTCCCTTTGTCATCATATGTCTGTTTTCTCCACATTTTTGTCCCTCGTTATCTTTATATTCCTTATTTTTTTCTCATATATACTCTTATTTCCTTATATTCTCCTTTTTTTCTTATTCTTGATCTTCTTTGTACATACTTCACATTCTTTTCTTTTCTTTTTCTTTCTCTTCTCATACTCTCCTCTCTCTGCACCCACCTCTCTTCTCTTTTCTTAAACTCCCGATTCTGTCCTGATATTCTACCCTTTTCTTATTGTCATATTCCTCTCATCATTCTCACCCCTGTCCTTATACTCCCTCCTGTTTTCATATTTTTCTCTCTTTTCTCGTACTTCTCCTTGTCTCCTCATACTATTCCCTTTTACTTATATTCCCTTTTGTCCTATACTACTTCTCTTTGTGTTCGTCTTCTCCTGTCTCTCTTCATATTCTTTTTCTGTTTTCATTTTGTGTTGGCTATCTTTATACTTCCCGTTTCTGTTCATATTGCCTATTCTCTTCTCTTACTCCTCCTTGACTCCCTGTGTATGCTTTGCAGCACTTTCCTCATACTCCCCATCTTTTCATACTGAACTCTCTCTTTATATTTGTTTGTCTTGTCATACTCTACTCTCTTTCATCATACTTTTTCACACTTCATAATCCACCATCTATTTATACTCTTTCCTTTCTCTTTGTAGTGTATCTTCTGTTTTTGTACACCCTTTTTCTTCTTATGCACCACTTTTTCCTCACATTATCGCTGCTCTCTTCTGGTTCTCTTCTGTTTCTTGTTATATTCACCCCTCTTTCCTTATATATTTTTTTGTCCTTATACTAGTGCATGTTTCCACATATGACTTCTTTTCTGTTTATAGTCCTTGTCTCTCTTCTTATACTGCCCCCTGTTTCCTCACAGCCTGTATGTTTCTACTTATACTCTTCCTTCTCTCGTCATACTGGTACTTTTTTCCTCATACTCCTTCTTATCTCTTCATACTTTCCAGTCTTTTTATAGCCTCTTTATCCCCTTATACGGGAGTGTCTGCTAATTTTCTTTTTTCTATTTAAATTTCTCGTTGTCTCATAGTCTTCTTTCTCTTGTTGTAACTTTCTCTATTTCCATACTCCCATGTTTGTTTTGATAATCTCCCTTCTCTTCTTTTAAGTAATTTAATAGTGTATTTCATATATTTTTTTTAAGTGATATATATATTTTTTACTAGATTCTTTTGATCAACACTGAAAAAAATCATCATGCCTACAAAAACTGAAAAGAGGAAAGAACGAAAGAAAGCAGTTTATTTAAAGAAACGTCATCTACAAGATTTACCTGAAGAACAATGTGTTAATAAAAAGAAAAAAGTCCTGGTAAGAAAACTAAGACTTTTCTGCGAAAATTGTTAAACACTAAGAGTAGTGTGCACAAAGAGAAAATTTTTGTTATTTCATCTGCAACTAAGAGGAAAGAGAAAAACCATGGAAAATCATCTTCTGAAAAAAGCGTGTTTAGCAAAAGGAGGAAAAACCAATATAAGGAAATAAGGAAGAAGATGTTCTAAAATAGAGTATTGTTTAATTTGACTAAGGTAGTAAAGAATTGTAAAAGAAAAACAGCATTTTATAAGAAAAACAAAATGTATTGAAAAAGTAGTTGAGAAAGCTTTTGAATTGAAAAAAAAACTATTTGTTTTAGTAATCAATAGAATTCGATCACTAGATAAGCCGATACATTTAATGAAGGCCAAAAGTAAGTGGAAAAAAGTAATTAACAGAAGTTATTTTTCTGAGGTTTTTTTGGGTGAATGGAAAGATTGTTCAAGTTCAGAGCCTTTTTTTAATGAAGAGAGTTATCTTCAGAGTATTGATTTGTTGCATGCAGTTGACACTACTGGTCGTGCTTATGAGGTTAAAAATGGTTGTCCTATTGAGAAAGAGAAAATTGTTCCTAGAAATGCAGAAGATGATGATGTTTTAGGGAGACGTCCTAAAGGTCCAGTGTACACTTGGAATTGCAGTAGTATTTGTAGTGTACGGCAGGAATCTATTGATTTTTTACACAATGTCTTATGTAACTATACTAAGAAAAGTGTTAAACAAAAGATTAAGATGTTGCATGGATTAGACCCTTGCAGAGGGAGAGAAAATACTGGTTTGCAAGGTCATTCTCTGGCTTGTCTTTCTAAAAAAGTATGTAGAAGTGTTTTTCACCATTTCAGAATGTTAGCAGTTCATCATACTCAAATGAGGAAATTAGTCAGAACATTGTATTACGCGAAAAGTACAGCACTAATGTTAAAAAGTGGAATAGTTATCTTTTGCGTGGATCTCTATCAGATGTAACGAATGTTTGTGATAAAATTCAGCTTTGTTACTTTGGTCCGCAGGAAGACAGTGCAGAAACTGAGACATTAATAGAAGAAAATGTGGAAGAGAATGTACACATTGTAGTCTAGAATATTTTGAGAAAGAAATTACAAAGTTTTAGGTGATTTCAGGTGAAAGACCAAATTATTATTGTATCTGTTGTCGACGAACTCAATATTAAAATCAGACAAGGACTGTTGATCTGTATTTAAAAAGTGAAATGGAAAATAATAATGAGTGGAAGGATTTTGCAACTTATTTGTTAGTAGAGAATTGTTTTGATTTGGGTACTGATCAGCGTATTTGTAAATATTGTTATAACAAATTAGATGAGAAAAAAATGCCTGCTAGAGCTGTGGATAATAATCTTGAGTTGGTAAGTATTACTTCTGAACTGATGGATTTAAATATGTATAAGTTTATCCTTATGCAATGTGTGCATCCATTTCAGGCTATTATTCGTATGGAGCCTAAGACAGTGGAATTGCCTCTTTCAGATTTACAGAGAGGATTAAAGGGAAGAGTTGTATATTTGCCTCTAGATTTAAAGTAAAATATTGAAACAATTGGTGTAGAAAATGTAGAAGATAAACCTCTAGTTATTCTTGCTAATGGTGTTCCTACAAAGAGTAAAAAAATCTGGCAAGAATCAGTGGATGTTAGGAAAGTGAAAAAGGCAACGTTGTATCTGGTACAAAATAATCAGTACTATAAAAATGTGTATGTGAGAGAAGAAGAAATAACTGTAGAAGAATATAGTGAGTCGCCATCTGGACATATTGAAAAAGTGGATGTGTCCAGAACTGAAGAAATATATAAACATTATAGTGTTCACCCACTTCATTCTAAAGAAGTGATGGGTAATACTGTTGAGTTATTCCAAATGAAAGAAGCAAAGGAAAGTCCCATTAGTGTATGGGAAAAAAGCTTGGAAGCTCGTTGTTTCCCTCAGTTGGTTCCCACAGAAAAGAAGGACGATATGATGACCGACCTGTGGAGATTCCTGCATCTGAATACCGGACATTAAGATTGTATGCTGAAAATCCAAGATTTCCACAATGTATTCCGTATTTGTTTCATCTTTTGTTTGAGAGTGATTTGTCTGGATTTTCTTATGCAGTAAATCATATATTATAAACAGGTGTACATCTTCAAAATGTTTCGGCAAACGAATTTATGGATAAAGTACACCAGAAAGATAATGTTTTGGAATCTCAGCTAATTAATCTCATGGCATGTCAGCGTGAGACTAATGAGTACTGGTAGCGTCGTCATGGAGAACTTAAATGTATGTTAAGGAACTTTGGAACTCCTACATGGTTCCTTACTCTAAGCTGTGCTGAATATGCTTGGGATGATTTACCTCAATTTCTTCAAGAGGCAAATGCAAATGTAGTAAATATTGAATACAAGACACCTGGAGAATTGTGCTCTTTGGATCCAGTTAATGTATGCAGATATTTCAATCATAGATTTGAAGCTATGATGTCTTTTATCACCTATAAAAAAATCCTCCTCTTGGAGAGGTTCTGGACTTCTTTTGGAGAAAGGAGTATTAAGCAAGAGGTGCTCCTCACATACATATGCTAATATGGATCAAAGATGCTCCCAAATTTGGAACTGTCCAAGATGATACTGTGTTGCCATTCTACATGTGATATACCCAAAAGTACACAAGATAAGGACTTAAGACAACAAGTCTTACGATTCCAAAGCCATCGTTGTGGGAAATACTGTAGTTGAAAGTACAAATCTAAAGACACATTTTACACAAAATGCCGTTTTGCATTTCCACGACCTGTAATATCGAAAGGAAGAGTGAACAGTTTCATGTCATCTTTACGACATACTATCACAAGAAAGTCTCCAAAAAACACCTATAACTTAAGAAGAAATGAAGAGTCAAAATACATAAATTACTATAACCCAGTCATTTTGTCCATGTGGAATGCTATTATGGATATTCAATATGTTGCGGACAATTCCAATGCTATTGCTCGATGTGTAACATCGTACATAACAAAATCCGAAAAGACAGAATTGAAGGAAATGTGGGAAGAGATTTCCCACGAGAAGAGTCTAAGTAAGAAATGATATACTTACAATTTGAAGATGTTATCTCATCGAGAAATTGGAGCATATGAATGCTCGGATCGTTTATCATCTGCAAGTCTATACTCCAAATCTAGAAGAATCATTTTGGTGAGTCTAGGTCTTGCTGCAACACGAAACCGAGTACTTAAATCTGTACAAGAAATTGAATATTTAGCTGAAAAAGAGCCAGAAAGTACAGATATTGTGAAAACAATTATGTTGGATGCATATTATACAAATAAAAGTCATCATCTTGAGAACGTTTGTCTCTATGAAGTTCTGCAAAACTACATTTTTAAACGGAATATTACAGAAAACATCAATAATGGTATATATGCCGTTATTGGTTCTGAAGGATGTTTGGTGAAACAAAGAAAAGGACATTTGATTAATCACCGTAAACTGAGTTGCGAAACATCTGACAAAAGGGAATTTTACTATTTAGCTCTTTTGCAACTTTTCAAACCATGGCATTCAGAATTGCAATTACTTGGAGATTTCGAGAGCTATGAAGATTCCTTCAATGCAAGTAAAGATATTATAGAATGTCCTGTTTTTGCTAATTATGTGAATATGTTGAATGACGAAACTGAGCAAGAAGCTACAATTGCAGTTGAGATTGCTAGAGACAGTTCTCAAGACAGTCAAACTTCTGCTCTGTTGAGTCAGGACCCACTAGGAGAACTAATTGTTCAAAATGGAGCAGCAACTGCTATGGAAGAGGTGGAAACAGCAATGTATCAAGCTCAAGGAGATGTAATAAACTTAGGAAACTTGGAAGAACAACTAAATGTTGAACAGAAACAAATATATGAGCAAGTGAGAGAACAGATTCACCATGGATTACTTCATGAGAAGAAAGAGTGCTCTTGCCACCAAGATCATCTGCGGCGTACCCCAGGGCTCCTCACTCAGCCCAACCCTCTTCAATATCTACATGAGCCCTCTCGCCACCATCGCACGCAAACACAACATCAACATCATCTCCTACGCCGATGACACCAAACTGATATTCTCCATCACCAAAGACCCTCTCACCATTAAAGCCAACTTCCAGGACGGAATGAAAGGTGTCACAGAATGGATGAAGCACAGCCGTCTGAAGCTCAACTCGGAAAAGACGGAGGTCCTGATCCTCGGACAATCCCCATCCGCCTGGGACGACTCCTGGTGGCCCATGACGCTGGGCACCACACCGATACCCACGGACCATGCACGCAACCTGGGATTCATCAAGGACTCCTCCCTCACGATGACCAAGCAAGTCAACGCAGTCTCGTCCTCATGCTTCAACACCCTGCGCATGCTCCAAAAGAAATTCCAGTGGATCCCCACCGAAACCAGAAAGACGGTCATCCAGGCCCTCGTCACCAGCCGACTGGACTACAGGAACGCTGAACACGCAGGAACCACAGCTAAACTTCAGAAACGCCTTCAGCGCATACAGAACGCCTCCGCACGACTCATCCTCGACATCCCTCGCCACAATCACATATCCGCCCACCTGAGAAACCTGCACTGGCTCCCCGTCAGCAAGAGGATCACGTTCAGGCTGCTCTCCCACGCACACAAAGCGCTCCTCAACATGGGCCCCGAATACCTCAACAACGGCCTCTCATTCTACACCCCACCCGCCAGCTCCGCTCCACCAGCCTCGCCCTCGCCACCGTCCCACGGATTCGCAGAGCCACAAGCGGAGGAAGATCGTTCTCCTACCTGGCAGCCAATACATGGAACTCCCTCCCTGCACACCTACGACTGACCCAGGACCATCTCACCTTCAGGAGACACCTCAAGACTGCTTATTCGAGCAGTAGCGGCACCCCCCCATCCCTTCAATGCCTTGATACCCTCACGGGTGAGTAGCACGCTCTACAAATGTATTGATTGATTGATTGGCTTGCTCATCATTTGAACCTATCCGAATGTACGTAAGTGGACAAGCTGGAACTGGGAAAAGTTTTTTAATTAAAGTAATCACAACTTTTCTACATAACACAACTGAATCGCATTTGTCTTGTGTTGTCACTGCTCCGACTGGATTAGCAGCCCACAATATTAAAGGAATTACTTTACATCGTTTATTAATGTTACCAGTAGAGCATGGAAACAAATTGGAGTACCACAAGCTATCTGGAGAAGCTTGTTATGAGGTTTCAAGAGTCTTGAGGAAAATGAAACTTCTGAATATTGATAAGGTAAGCATGGTATCAAACTTAATGCTTGCCTTTGTGCATTTAAGAATGCAGCAAATTCTTAAAACAGAGTATGATGTATTATTTGGAGGAAAACACGTCATAGTTTTTGGAGATCTACTACAACTTACTCTTGTGAAAGGACAACAATATTAACATTTGGTCATTTTTTCAATATAAGGAACTTATTACAAATATGCGTCAGGTAAATGGTGCAGATTATGGAAATATTCTTCAAGATATAAGAATTGGAAAAGTGACAGAACATGGCAAACAAGCTTTACAGAGACGATTACTTCCAAATTTTTTTCCAAATGAAAATATTTTTCCTGAGGAAATATATAGAAGAATTGCAGAAAACAAATCTGTAACCTGCTTAATGCCAACACTGCGTGAATGTTCTATATTCAATGAAGAAATGTTAAAGTTGGAAGCTATTGATAAAATAGAACATGAAGGAATCATCATTATTTTGACTGAAAAGTTGAAGAGGAAATTGGATTCTTTAGAGAAATCGATAAGTAAAACTGCTGGTTTAGAAAAGAATTTGTATGTATGTGTAAACTGTAGAGTAATTTTATGTCGTTATTTGCATGTGGAAAAAGATTTAGTAAATAGAGCAATGGGTAAAATTGTTGATTTCGTTAATTATGTAAATAGAGATGGTACTGGATTTTTGAAAATCAAATTTGATGAAATTGGTGAAGTACAACAATGTAGTCGTTATTCAACTCGGTTTTTGCTTGTAAAAGATTTGTATGTACGCAGAAAACAGATTCCTATTTGTTTGGCATATGCGGTGACCATTCATAAATCTCAAGGTTTAAGTGAAGATAATGCTTTAGTCAATATTGGAAGTACCGTGTTTAAAGAGGGTATGGCATATGTTGCTTTGTCTCGAGTGAGAACTTTATATGGATTGTACTTGATTGACTTTAATGAGACAAAGATTAGTGCAGATGCAAATTGTGTGAAAGAGTATAATACGTTAAGAAAAAAATATGCACCCTATTTAGGTCAATATTCAGTATTTGATGAGCGTATGGGAGGTAGAAAAAGAAGATTTGAGAACATCTGTAGTGAAACTGTAGAAAAAGGAAAAAAACAAGATGAAGTTGCACGTGAAAGGAAAAAGAAAAAGGACAGTGTTGAAGAGAATGTTGGTTATCAGTTTGAAAATAGTTGTGGTGTCAACTGCTATGCTAATGTAGTTGTTAATGTTGTTTTTTTCTTGAAAGTTTGCAACAGCAAATTGTTGAAAATTGGGACGAAAGATTCTGTTCATTGTTGTATTCTGTTTATGAGAAATGTAGTAGTGATAAAAGTAAAATACAGTGTTTCTGATATTCAAAATGTTTTTGAAAAAAATGTTCTGGTTCTTGTCAAGACCTCCGTGGCAATCACACGAACTGCGATTTCAAAAATAAAGAAATCCCCCTTGATAAGAGAAAAACCTAAATATCCACGTTGGAAAAGATTTCATGTCATTTCCACGCTCTTCCTACGTCAATGCCTTAAGGTGTTAAGAAACGGTAAGACAGGAGATGTCAGAATGCTGGGGACGCGGTAGAGAATAGCTTGCCGGTCCAGTGTTTCAAGGCTCGTGAGCAACGGCGGTAACGAGGTGCGCGTTCCACAGGTGAACTGCGCACTTCAACTGTAGCTTTGCCGAGTGAAGCAGCGTCTCCGCTACGCTCCTGAGTATTCGGCTGAAGAGAATCATTCTTGTCCTGTTCAGTGAGTTTTGCCAAATAGCGCATGCGCAACGTGGGATTTCTAAGTAAGAGATTTTGTAATATTCAAAGAAAATAGAATTTCAGAACTGTTGTCACTTATATCGTCGGAAGGTCGGTGACGCAACCGCAGTGGTGTTTCATGTACAATTCAACTGCAGCTTGAAAACTATAGAATATACCGAGTAGTGAAGCAACTACCAGAACTTTATGGTAATTAGATAGAATTTAGTTTACTCATAGTTAGGATAGTTTTAGGGTACTAGGGTACTAGGAAATTCGGGATACGCTTTCTTCATCATTCAGAGCATATCAGTTGAAGCATTTAAAACTGTATTAAAGTCTGTGTCAGGTAATTAGACAAACTATAGGATTGCAGAGGTTACGTAAGTTAATAATAATAGTGCTGTGTTTTATACAGGAACGTTCACCAGACAAACATTCTTTTATAACAACACAAGAGAGAAGCTATAGTCGAGGTTTTCTGGGTAAGGGTATTTCCATAGTTACCATTGTATTGAGAAATTGAATTAGAGTTGTGTATCATAAATGCATTTCTCCACAGGGTTAACGTACCAGAGCTCCAGACGACCAAACTGAGGAGAGCGAACAAGTCTCCTTCACAGTGTCTGTCTCTCTTTCTCTTCCACTTTCCCTTTCCCCTCCATTTTAGATGTTACCTTGAAGGTTCTTCGGGTGATGTTTGAGGTGGTGGGGTGTTGGGACTACCGTCGACTCCTGTGGATTATCAGGGCACCTTGACAGTTCTACTCAATTTACGCAGAATATTCAGCAAGATTAGACACAAAAGAAGGGTTACTGTTTTTGGTTGCGCCTCCAAATATTAACGTGATTTTTGATGGAACAATATTTGAAACGGTGCCACAGAAAAGAGGAAAATCCACAACCTCTAAAAAAGTAATAAATACAGAGGATCTGTGCACATGTTCTATTGTTAATAGTATGAATAATATATGTAGTTAGAAAACCACAACACAAAAACACACAATGAGAAATGTTGATTGAAGTATTCTTCTAGTTAAGGTTTATTCTTGGTGCCCAGCCAACACGTGTTTCGTCAGGGAGTTACCCTAGACTTCTTCAGGGCTCTCACAGGCAGCTTAACAAAAACGTTGAGAAAAGCTCTCTGCCGGTTTTACTTCCGTCCCGGCTGTAGTCCCGGCAGTAGTTAAACCCAGGCAATGTTAATAGCAAGAAACTGTATTTAAGACTGGTGAGTACCAGATAGTGGAGCGCAGTAATTATCGCTCCCAATTCAAACAGCCAGAATAGCTGCCACCATTTCTGCTCCCGTGTGTGTGTGTGATTCAGCAAGATTGTCAGGAATTTTTAATGTTTATGCTTGGTGTATTGGAAGATGAAGGTATAGGTATTGAAAATATTTTTGGCCTTTCTTAAAAATGGCAACATGACTGTGAAAATTGTCTTTTTACATGTACCACTAACATAGACACTGAAAGATTCATATATTTGACTTTACCAGACTGTAAATCAATGTCTTTTAACAATCTAGTTAGAGGAGCAAGTCAAAACATGGAGTGTAGCCAATGTAAATCAGAAATGTCATCAACATTACTTATACAAAGATATGGACAGTATGTAATTTTAATGCTGTAACATTGTAGAGCTGATGGAAGAAAATTGGAAACTTTAATTAAAACATGTGTAGCTACTCAAGTATCAATATCATGAAGAACTTTTGTAGCTGTTGCAATTATTTTTCTTGATGGACCTTCTACAACATCTGGACATTACACTGTTTATTTAAAATGTCTGAAAGGTTGGATACATTGTAATGATAGTAAATTAGTTTTTAAACAACGTTTGCCTATAGAGTTACCAAATTCTTATCTAATATTTTTAAAGCCAAAATTTTAGGAACAAAATTTGACCTTTCAGTATTACTGTTGTTAAGGTAGGTTGGTCTGGTGTTGTAGAGTACTTTGTAAGTGAGGGTGAGGAGCTTGAAGGTGATCCTCTTCATGACGTGAAGCCGGTCTATATCTCTCAGGTGGTGGGTGATGTGGTTGCAGCAGGGGACATTGAAGATCAGTCAGGTAGAGGTGTTTTGGATTTGTTGTAGTAGTTGTAGGTGTTTGGCTGGAATTCTTGTGCAGAGTGTGTTGCCACAGTGTAGTCTGCTGCTAATGAGGGCCTGTGTTACTGTTCTTCTTTTTGGTTAGGATCTATTTGTAAATGTTGTGCAGCATGTGGAGGGTGTTATAGCAATATGATCAATCAATCAATCATTGCATTTATAGAGCGCGCTACATACCCGTGAGGGTCTCAAGGTGCTGGGGGGCGCTACTGGTCGAAGAGCCAGGTCTTGAGGAGTCTTCTGAAGGCCAGTAGGTCCTGAGTCTGTCATATATTGGTTGGGAGAATGTTCCAAGTCTTGGCGGCGAGGTAAGAGAAGGATCTTCCGCCGGCTGTGGCTTTCCGGATCCAAAGGGAATGTGGCGAGGGCGAGGTTGGCTGAGCAGAGGCTTCGGGTGGGGGTGTGTAAGATGAGCCGGCTGTTGAGGTAGGTGGGTCCGGTGTTGTGTAGTGCTTTGTGTGCGTGGATGAGCATGAGGGAATGCTGTAGACTTGTTTACATATGTAGAGGGAGGAGTTGAGGATAATTCGTAAGTTCTGTACATGGTCAGTAAGTGTTGGTACTGGTCACAGTGAGGTTGGCTAGCAGGAGTCATCTGAAGCTGAGGGGGTGGGTCTGAGGATGAGTACCTTCATGTTGTGTGAGTTCAGTTTAGAGAGCTGCTCCTTATCCAGTTGGAGACGTAATTAATTGCGTCATGGAGGTTGTTTCTGTTGTATGTGGCTCCTTGATAAGGAAGAGGATTAGCTGGGTGTCGTCGACGTAGGAGATTATGTTGAGGTTGATGGTGGGCCACTTGTGTGAGGGTGGCCATGGAGATGTTGAATAGCGTCGGGCTGAGGGATGAGCACTGGGGGACGGTGCAAATTATGTCAGTGGTTTTGGATCAGAAGGCTGGGAGGCAGATGCTCAGGCTTACTATTGAACAACTTTCAAACTAAGAATTTCACACATACTATTTGGTCATGGGGAAAAGTATGTGAAACCATTAAGGACTTTTTGTTGTAAATTTTGTCAGCATATATTCGTAAGTAACATTATTTACAATGGAAGAAAATTAATGATAGTGTTTTGGTATTTTAAGATTGTTTGACATACCTCATAGTTACATAAGAAATTGGTCTTAGAAAAAAATATTTAACATATCTTTTATTTCTATTTTTTAGATTGTTATTGAGAATGTTGAATGGTTTTTTAAGATAATCTTCTTGATTGTTTTTTTTTGCCCGCTGTTATGTGATGAGTAGTATTGAACTCACTGTTTCTAGTGAAATTCAATATATTCTGAGAAGAGCAAAAAAGGGAAATAAAATGCTTTACACATTATTTTGTGTTATAAAAGATAATTTGTAACTGTATTTTTTTCAATCTTCTACAGATGCTAATTTTATAATATATATTTTTTTTATTCATTATTTTGAAGGTAAGTATAAGTAACTGTTAAAAATTATCGATGGGATGCACTTCTACAGAGCTGAAGTAACAGAACGTGGATGGAGTACATTAATATGTAAAGATGGTTTGTATCTTTTAAACACATTTGAAGAAATTAAAAAAGTATATACTGAGTTTACCTGTATTCTTTGCATTTTACTACAACACATCTACTACTTTGGAACTGGTAAGGTGAATAGATCTATTGTACTTTTTTTAGTACTGCATTTCATTATAATAGCCTTAGTTATTTCCTATAGTGATAAGGAGTGACTCGTTCAGATAAGCAATTTTATTGATATAATCATCTAAAGTAGTTGAGAATGGTTTTTGCATAATATTTTTTAAAGTGTAAAATAGTTGATAAAGCTAGTTTTGTAGTATGTATAAGATTTCACTATGGAAGAAGAACAGAATAATATAGAAGATAATTTCAAAATTAGTAACACTCTGATAGAGGAACTAAATATACCTTTCATGGAGAGCGAGGATGAAGATGAAAATATTGGTGGTGGAGATATTCCCTGCGATTTTTTAGATGAAACATTGGATGATGATTTTGTGCAAGTATTAGAGGACATCGAGTTTCATGATATGACGTTTGAAATTGATAATCAAGAAAATGAAATATCAGATGAAATCATGTTAGAAGCTCTATTAGATTATGAAATGTTACAAGAGTAAATGTATGATTAAAAATTAAAAATGGTTTGAGAGACTCTTCTTGTAGAATTGTAATCATTCAGCTAGTATCCAAGTACTCATGCTGCAAAGTGGGCCTTAGGGGAGCGACTGCTTCAAACCTCTATAGATTATGTATGCACTCTTCTATGCACCAGCAAACTTGTGTTTTATAGCTTCAATTTCCCAGTCTCTTTCCTTACACTTCTAGCAAGCACTCTGTCATTGCAGATTCAGTATTTAAACTGAGGTATTCATCGGAATGTCCTTATGTATGCACTGTGGTAAAAATGAAGCTCTTATAAAATCAGTTATGCAGTCTCTTTGCAGAAGTGTAATTATACAGTCGGTACTCAAGTAATTATAGAGCAAAGTAGGCCTTAGGCCATGGAGTGCTTTAAAACTCCTATAGACTATGCATGCAGTCTGCTATGCACCTGCACACTTGTTTTGTATACCTTTAATTCCCTACTCAATATCATTATACTTATAGCAAACACTCTGACATTGCTGTACTTATCTGTACACTGTTGTAAAAGTGAATCAGTTACACATTCAGCTTGACACTGCTTACAGAAGTCTTATCATCCAGTCACTACCCAAATATGTGTCTACTAAAGTAGGCCTTAGTATACAGACTGGTTCAAACTCCGGTTTACTATGCATGTACTCTTCTATGCAACTGCAAACTTGGCTTTTAAACTTCCCATTGCCCAGTCTGTATCTTTACCCTTCCTCCAAACATTCTGCTACTGCTATTTTAGTATTATAGTGACTCACACAGCAGTATGTTTTTATGTATGCACTGTTCTAAAAGTGAAGGTGCAATATATTCAGCTAGACAATTTCCTTGTAGAAGTGTAAGCCTTAAGTCGGTTCCTAAGTAGTCATGCACCAAAGTAGGCCTGAGGGCATGGACTGCTTCAAATCCCTATAGACTATGCATCCACTGTTCTTTACACCAGTAACTTGCCTTTTATACCTTCAATTCCCCAGTCTGTATCATTAGAGTTTCACCAAACAGTCTCAGATTACTGTTTCAGTATTATAGTAAACCATACAGCACTATCTGCTTATCTATACACTGTTCTAAAGTAAAGCTGCTATACATTCAGCTACACATTCTCCTTGCAGAATTGTAATCCTTCAGGGCCCCAACAGGAATGCGCCGTATCTTATAGATATGGCGCATTCCTGCCTTCTTCTTTTGCCATAGGGAAACGCAGCAGGAAGGCCTGCTGCACTTTCCTACGGCAAAATCTCATAATTGAGGACTATGTCAGTAGCCAAGTACTTATGGAGCAAAGTGGGCCTTAGGGCATGGAGTGCTTCAAACCCCTATAGACTATGCATACACTGTTCTATGCACCTGCAAATTTGCCTTTTATATATTGAATTCCACAGTCTCTATCCTTAAACTTCCACCAAAAACTCTGTCACTCTTGGTATAGTTTTGTAATGACTCATTGACCAGTGTGTAGTAAGGGATTCGCTACATTAAAACACTAATCAGTAGATGTACAATACGTGGTACATCCCCATAGATATGCCAGTTATTGTGCAGTGTAAGAACAACACCATGGATTCACCGTATTTATAATGTGTTGCACTATGGGGCAAAAACGGCACAGATATGTGATGTATCTGTGCTGTGAAGATGGCGCATTGCTTGACTTGTGTTACAAGAGCAATGCAGCTCCAGCAATGCTCTTGGGGCCCTATGCTCATAATGCTGTGTCAATCCTTACACCTGCTTCAAGCAGGTGCAGGGTTTTGATGCAGCAAAAGCCCAAAAGTGACTGAATGAAATCTTATAGATTTCACTTAGTCACTTTTAGGAGGCGTTCCTGCACCAGAACATCCTCTCCCTGTGTAGGAAAGCCTCCTTCTGGCGCTTGGCTTTACAATGTGATGCACCTTCCAAATGCGTCACATTGTAAATACCACTCACCATGGCACATCTTTTGCACCACCGCTGCATCACAAAAGTGACACAACGGTGGTGTAAAAGATGCACAAGGGGGTTATAAATCCATCCTTAACACATACAAATGTATCCAGGCAGTTTCACCAGCAGTGCAGATTGAAGCATAGACTTGTAACATATTTATGTGCATATGTTACAATCAAGTGCTTCGGAAGTACTACAGTATACTATAGGTTAACACCTTATAGATTTATGCTGTAGCACTTCCTTATAGTTCTGCACTTTCACATTCACCATACACTACTAATGTATTCTTTCATTCATTTATGAACTACACATTCATTCTGACAAACTTTGACACACTAACATAAAAATATAGTTCTTTCTGTGACCAGTGAAGGTAGTTCTGATAAGAACTGTTTTTTTGGTCTTTTTAGTTTTGTATTTTTTTTTATTTTTCAACAAGTTTTTTTTTTTTAAAGCAAAAAAATAGAACTGGAAACAAAAAAACTGTGGAACAGGAACACAAAAGTAAAAATAAAATAATGTTTTGGGCAACGGTGCTCCTCTTGCCTCTTTACAATGAGGTCAATCGACTTCTCGCCAGAACAAAGAAGTTCTTTACAGTACTTGCAATGAAAAGTCAGGTTTGCAAACTGAGGGCCAATAATTGGATGTGGACTGCTTGGAGGAGGTGGTGGTGGTGCAGTTGAAGTACTAGCCACTGCAGGTGCAGGATTCTCTTGCAAGCTGCGTGTTGCTATCCTTGCATAGTTGGTAGGATGCAAGGTCTTCACGTGGCCATCCATGCTGGCAGTTCCAAATGAATATTTTTTTGAGGGGTCATCCCCTGAAAGAGTAACATCACATATTTTGCATGTTACTTTAGGTGCGTTCACCTTCTTTTGCCCCTCAGGAATTTTTTTTTTTTCCAAACAAAGGCTTCTTTCCTTTTTTTCTGAGGGGGCTCAGCTACAAATTATTCCTCTGAAGAATGTGCTGAAAAACACTCAGGAAGACCAGCCATTGTTCAGTTTTCTTTTAAAGGACTACAGCTGCTCAGGATAAATGGTGCTCCTGCGAAAGTCCAAGTAGAATGATCAAAATGGGAGGGGTCTTTCAACAGTTGGAATAGGAAGTGTTATTAACCAATGAAATCTCTTCTTTTAAAGTCACATGGCTTTGCGTATGCTCACGGTGCGCTTGCGAAGCTCTTACGTTGCATTTACAGTGCTCTTGCGGTGCGAGTACGTACTACGTACCCCCGTGATTTGCGTGGTTGCTGCAAAAAGTAACATACGCTTATTAAAAGTTTATAAAAAGTATTTTTATGATTATCCCAGATAATGTCTTCCCTTAATATGTACATTAAATACATAAATATATGTTTTTGAACAATTAGAAACTTTCGCGCCGTCCGCGTGCGGGGCGCGGTATGTGACGTCACACGGAAGCATTGATGCGACGCGTAACATCAAAGCGCAGTCGTAAATATGCGCTGATGGATGCAGAGTACGATTTGCCATACAAAGTATGGTGCGATCACAGTACACGTACTGTACGATTATCAAAAAAAAAGAATGAAAAAGGAATTATAAAGAATTTAATATTAATATATTGAAAAAAAATGAATAAAAATGTTTTTTTAATATAGTTTTCCTATGCTTTTACATTAAAATATGAAATATAAATTTCTCTCTTTTTCATTTGACGTAAGGAAGTGCAGCAGGAAGGCCTTCTGCACTTCTATACAGCAACATCTCATACATGAGGCCTATGTCAGTAGCCAAGTGCTCATGGTGCAAAGTGGGCCTTAGGGCAAGGAGTACTTCAAACCCCTATAGACTATGCACACACTGTTCTATGCACCTGCAAATTTGCCTTTTAGATGTTGATTTCCACAGTCTCTATCCTTCCACTTCCACCAAACACTCTGTCACTCTTGGTATAGTTTCGTAGTGACTCATTGATCATTGTGTAGTAAGGCATTCACTATATTAAAACAGTAATCAGTAGATGTATAATAAGTGGTACATCCCCAGAGATATGCTGCTTATTGTGCACTGTAACATCACCAGCATGGATGCACCATATTTACAATGTGGTGCACTATGGGGCAAAAACGGAACAGATATGTGAGGTATCAGTGCTGTGAAGATGGTGCATTGCTTGACTTGCATAGGAAGCGCAATGCAGCTCCAGCAATTCTCTTTGGCCCTATGCTCATAATGCTGTGTCAATCCTTATACATGCTTCAAGCCGTGGGAAAGTTGTCTGAAAAAAGGCTCTATCTGTGTAGCAGGGAAGCCGTGCAGGTGGCATGAAAGGTTATTTGATGAACCTTCGCAGGCTCCATGCAAGTTAATACCTTGACACAGAAGTGTACTGCTTAGTGAATTTTTACAGTTGTTACCACTAAGAATTACCTCTTTTTTCCCTTCACTATAACATCTATGTGTATAAGGTAAATTCCAGGTCGACTTGATGTATCCTTTACCCTTTCATACAGTCCTGCTGGTATATACTTTTGGCAATATTGAAACTGAAAAGTCGTTATCGGAATTGTGATTGTACCATGTATTATCCATTCAATGACAGGTCGTTCTGACATTGTCAATGGTAACTTTTCAAGTTTTTCAATGCTCAGTATCGTATAGTCTGCTCCTTTTTGTGCCAAAGAGATTTGTTTATCTGTAAGGTTAAAGATAGAAATTAATGACGTTTTGTTGGTTAGACGCCATGGCACGTAGCCTGAACAGAGGTTTTGTAACGTCCAGCCTAACTGTACAATAGAACGTAATTGGGACTGGCCATGTTGTAACATTAGCATATCCTGTTCTATTATATCAATAGCAGATGACACAATGCTGTCCAGTGAATACATTCTGGGGGACAGAGTCGTTAACCCATTGTCCACTACAGACAGTGATTTTTCCAAATGAATACAATCAATTTCTCGTATTTTTTCAGCAGTTTCAATTTGCATTACTTTCCAAGCTTCATTGTAAGCAGCGTATATACCGGCGTATATGAAAAGTTTTTTACGCTGTTTGCGAGGTCCCAATATGAAATCTCGTAAGTCAGCACCTTCTTTAAGTAAAGTCAAGTGTTGCTTAATTTCTGGTAGTGTAGATTTCTGTAGCCATTCGAGGCATAGTTTTCCTACACTGTATGTTGTAACTATCCCTGGATGTTGTCTCTGGGAATATATTGGGTCTGGCCTGTTTTGTTTCAACCCCTGTCTTTTATTCAGGAATCTATCTTGACAGTTATTAGTGTCTGTGGGCCAGATCAACCATTTTCTCCAATCAGGATTAGTTCTGTTTTGGTGTAAAATATGGGATACGTCTATCTCCACATCTGTAGTGCTATTACTGTCAGGTATGGGCTTTGCTATAGACGGTTTGTTTAAGTCCTTTATCTTGGTTATGCCAAGACAGGTTGTTTGTTGAATGGTGTCATTCAGGAATATTATCTGTTCTGGGATCATGCAGGCTCTAAATAATGATTCTAGACCTTGCACCTGCCAATCTTTTGTACCCCAAATGGTTTTTGTTTCAATGTTGTTTTTCCAAAATTCAAAACCAAATGTAGACATTTTTTCATAAAATGTTGTGGAATATATCAATTTAATGTTTGTCAACATGTTTTTCATTCCTGTCTTATTTAACATTTTAAAATAAAACGTTTCTGGATCTGTGTTGTTAAACCCTGAGAAGTATGGGAATTTCTCATGAAATGATTTCGAGCTGCCTTTTGGTGGTGTTGGACAATGTTCCCATTGATTATAAGTAAAAACATTTCTAGGATTAGCAGATTTATGCAAATAGGGATGACCATAGTGAATATAGCAATACATTTCTTCATAATTTGATGAGCCTTCTAAATAATCATGTTCTGTAAATTTTGCTGACATTTCTAAATCTGACATCATATTATTAATATTTTCAAAGTCCCAATCATCAGAGAAAGCACTAGGTGATACAAAGTCACTTAATGAAACCTTGAACTGATGTGGATATTTCAAGAGTTCAACCGGGCCATAAATTTGCTACATGCCCATGCTACACCACCAGGTATAGGAATGGCTGTGATGTTTACTGATGATAGTTCTCTTTTTTCAATGTGAGAAGATCTGTGAGGCTTTAGGACCAAATTGATGTTCTGACTTGCTGTGTCCATTGTACTATATTTCCATCAATGAATCTTCCCAAGCTTAAAACCAAAATGAGCCAGAGTAGGAGGAAAAGTACACCTAACACAATCCATAATTCAATCCATGGTGAAATCAGATATGTTTCTTTTAGTTGATGAAAGAGTTCAGTCATTTTTTTCTTTGAAAGTTTTAGTTGCTGGCGTTTCTTCTTGTTCACTTGGATCATCAGAAAAGTCATCGAAATTGATGAAGTAGCCAGATGCAGTTCTGTCAATTGTTGGAATTGCTTCCGGATTTTCATTAATCTTTGCACTTCTATAGTCAGAGGCTACATCATTGTAGATTGGTGTTTCTTGACGAACTGTTGCAATTTGGGTTTCAAGAGGCATAAGTTCCATGGCTTTGTTGCATAGTCCTTTTTTATTCACTGCAGGTTTATCAAATGTGATTAGTCTCTCAGTTTGAACCTCTTGAATTGTAGCAAGGTTTGGCCTTCTGCTACTTCTTGGGAGTCCACTGGGCCTACTACTTATTATTGGCCACATGATTGTGGTTTTACCAGGTTGATTTATACAACTCTGTTCTCCTTTTTACCAGCAAGGGGCGGTTTTACTACTGATCTTGTTCCGATGATAGCTAAGACAGGTACTGCTTTTCTGTAAGAAGGCCCAAATTCCTTTTCTCTGACCAGATCCCCAATCTTTGGAATCCAGACAGGTCTTGCTGGGACAGGTGGTTTTTCTTCAGTGGCCGTTGGTTTTAGCTTTATGTTACTTAGACTTCTTCTTGTTTCATTTAAGTCCTGTAAAACAGCCAAACGATTTTTGTTCCACCACTGAAGTCTGACAATCGAGGTCACTGATGATCATTCTAGTACCAAACAAAAGTTCATACGGAGTGATTCCACCCAAAGAATTTCTTGGCAGATTATTAAGATTACATTGGACACTTGTTAGATGTTTGACCCACCCGTCACCCGAACCTAATAACCTCGCTGTTATAAATTGCTTTATGTCACGTTTTTTTCTCTCCACTACCGCATTTCCCTCGGAATGGAATGGACTAGAGTACCGCAATGCAATGCCCAAGCTGGCCATGGCCTCCTTGTAAGCTCGAGAGCTAAACGCAGGACCCTGGTCAGAATGTAGCATGCCAATTGCGTATGTGCCGATAAAGACTCGCAAATCTTTTATAACAGTTCTGGCGTCAGCCGAGTACTGGGGCCACATCTAATTGAATCTAGTCTTAATATTTATGGGATCGTATTTTTCCGTATGGATGTCTGCGTATAGACAGCCTAATGCTGTCTAATAGAGGTGTCTGGGCTGGTATCTGGTCCGGTTCACAACTGTGATCTCTGTTGAAGTCCTGACAATCCATTGCAAAGTTATAGATTTGCACGCTCATCCCCGGCCACCAGTATTGTGATTGCAATCCTATCAGAGATTTCAGGATCTCTTGGTGCTTCAGACCCATTCCCATGTGTGCTTCTTGAATCAAGTAAGCCCTCCGGTTCGTGTTTGGAATTACTCTGTACCCCACTCCAGGGATTTGAGCAAATGGAACAGAGTTCGCATCAATTATGTATGTATTTCCGAGTGGATAATTTAGAGGTAACGCCGCATAGTTGCCCCTCCATTGAGGCTTTTACTGCTAGCATAGTTTCTCCATCTATTTGTTTTTTAGAACGCTTTTTTGTGGCTACGGAAGCAGGTTGAACAGCTGCCGTCATGGCTCTGTTAGCCAATGAATTCCCTGCAACGTGAACGCCATCACGTCGAAGACTCTGCGTATGTATCACATGAGTCTTTTGTAGTTCTTTCTGTAAAAGAACTACTTGTTCCCAAAGCACTTTATGCTTGATTGTGCCCCCTTTCGCATCTTTGAATCCGTTTTGAACCCAGTTCTGCAAGTATTCATTGTAAGACTGGTCGCAATAATGCGAATCGCACACTATCAGTGTGGGGAATTTGCGATCTGCATTTTCAAGCGCCATCTTTAAAGATCTTATTTCAGCTCGCTGAGCTGTACAGTTTTGGTGACCATCGGTCTGAATTTACCTAAGCGCCAGCGACCTTTAACAATCGCGCATGCTGCATTGTAAACTTGTTTTCCACAACGTAGTGTTGTGCAAATCTGTCCGTGTATATTACACAGGTATATTGTTCGAGAGTCAGAATTTCGATTGACAGAGGACAAGTATGTTCATATTCCAGATCTTCTAGTTTTTTCATTTTTGGATCAAATGCGTGTTTCACGTCTGTTGCAGCATGAGAATTTTCCCATTGTATCCATTTTGGATCTAAAGCTTTAGCATTCGGAATGCTTGGTCTTGTTACTGCCTCAAGTGCTGATACTGCTGTTAAAACAGATATGCTCTTCCCTTGGGCTAGGGCTCTTTCTTTTGCTACAGCAGTTTGAACCGCAGTCAGAATTTTTCCAGTGGTACTGAATTTCATTTCAGCTTGTGTGTACAAGTGTGATTTATAAGCTATCGGTACCGTTTCTCCCTCATTAGAGGTCAGGTATATAAATCCGCATCTTCCTGGGATGACTCGGATTACAAGGTTGCGTTCGTTTGCGCGTGTTTGCAGTTTTGTTTTAGTTAACATGTCTGTTTGTAATGATCGTAAAATTTCTGTGTGTGTCTGTGTCCAAATAATTGGTTTGAAATCAGGTTTTATTAATTCGTAGAGTGGTTTAACCCTCTCTGCATAGTTTAGAATGTAAGTTCTTCCGAAATTGAGGAAACCTAGAATTGATTGTAAGTTTTTCAGCGTTTTTGGAGCTTGGAGTACTGCACACTTCTCTAAGAAGTTGTCTGCTAGGCTTTTGCCTTCACTGGATAACTCATATCCCAAAAATAGGACAGTGAGGTGGGCAATTCGTGACTTTTTAAAGTGGAATTTATACCCTTCAGCTGCGAACCCAAGTATAATGGTGTTCAATCTTTGCAAGTGTGTCTCCAAGTCATCGTATGTAAGATAGATGTCATGGACATAAGATAATGCCTCATCATCATACATTTGTAGTAATTCTGTTACCCTGGCTGAAAATAATCCTGGGCTGTTCTTGAATCCCTGTGGGAGACGACAAAATTGCTTTTGGGCCCCCATACAGGAGAAAGCGGTCAAATACCTGCTTTCTGGTGCAATGTTTTGGCAGAAGAAACCATTTGAAATATCTAATGTTGTTTTATATTTTTTGCGAACGATGTTATTTATTAGTGCTGCACTGTGTGAGTTTTGTACTGCAAAGGTTTTGCAACAAGAGTTTAAGTGTCTGTAGTCCAAAACTAGACGATATGAATCATCTGGCTTGGAGACAGGAAACAAAGGATTGTTCATTTGTGAGGTGCATGTTTCAATTACCCCCTGATATTCAAGTTGATCTAAGATCTCCCTGACTTGTTTTTTAGCTTCTTGCTTAACAGGATACTGCCTCTGTGCAGTTGGTTGATTTTTTAACTGAATTTTATGGTGAGGAGAATCCTCATCCCATCCTACATGATTCTTCTATAATGCAGGAGCTTGGGCTACTGCCCATTTTCTAGCAAATGTGTATTTTTATGAATTGGAATGTGATTTGAGAAGGCAGGCATAATCATTTCTTCGCCTTGTGGGCACTCCCTGACAAACTCTGGTGGCCAGTCTTTCTCTGCTAGAAGCATATCATAGCCTTTAGATAGGTTCTTCCAAAAGAGACCTTTTATTTTCCTAATTTTGTCCCCTTCTACACGTAATGTTATTTCGTATATTTTATGAGGCACGCTAACTCTGGTGTCTGCAGTTTCTACCTGAATGTTTTCATTCGTGTCCACTGTCTCCAGAAGATTCATCAGGATCTTGCGAGCTATGGTCACTTCTGCTGCGCAGTCTAGCATTGTCTGGGCCCATTCTCCGTTTTTCAGTTGTGTCCTCAGAATCCTCGGCATGTTTTATTTTAATACTAGCTACCTTCTTTTTTGGAAATTTTAATTTTTTACTTTGATGAGCAGGTTCCTTGTCTTTGGACTTGACGTGCTCTTCTTTGTGTTCTGCCCATCCTCTTCTTTCCGATTTCTGTGAGGAAGTCTGAAAAGATCGAGAGGGACGTGTATCAATATCTTGATATCTGTCAGGTTTTCTTAATGTATCCCTATCTCTAAGGTTGTATCTTTTCTCAGAGGGCTCACGTTGTGGAGACCTGCCCCCCTGTTCTGGAGATCTATTTCTCCGATTGGGTGACTTTCCTCTGGACTGGAACTGTTTTTCTCTGGGAGTGGTTTGTTTGTTACCCTCCCACTTCTTTTTTGGAGTAATGATATTATTTTTAATAATGTTTTTTTCAGGATTTTCAGTTAGTTGGGGTTTTAGTGGTTTCCCACCCAAACTATCTCTACCTAATTCTTCATAGGATTTCTGAATTATTCTGGCAAGTTCAAAAGGTTGTTCTGCTATATCTGTTTCTTTTAATTTTTGGCTGATCACCACAGATGCTGCTTCTCCTTTTATGTTGGCTAATAGTATAGCCGAGACTTGCTTAAAGTCTTTCAGTAATTTCATGCCTAGATTTAAGGCAGGCTCTGGACCGTATTCATTTTTAATCTGTCTTAGTACATCTGGTATAACCGCCATAGACCGAACACCATGTGTTTTTGTGTATATCGAAGCAAAGACTGTACCCCAAGTGTCACAGTCCTCCACATGTGGTGCGATCCCCATTGGAAGGCATATAGTCAGAATTCGGTGTTTCTCATTAGGTGTAGTATCAGGAAATACTGCCTCTATTTGAGTGATTTATTTAGCTAAACAGAACGGGATTTGTTCCCGTTTTGCGGGTAATTTGCCAATGACTGATTGTATAGTCTGTGGTGTAATTTTATTTGTGTTCCACTGGTGAGGGGTGTGCTGTGGAATTTTTATCGCTGGTTGGACTGTTAAAGTCCGCATGACATATTGGACCAATTGTCTATGTATTTTTATTAGTTGTTTTAGCTGAACTAAAAGTTCTCCGCTTGACATTTTTTCAATGTCAGGATGTGGTGTATGGCTGGCTAGAACCGGCCATGTGGCTCCTGGTCTACCTAGTGGACCGAGCCTGGTGTAGTGATTTTGATGTTTTAGGGCACCATTAAACCAGAGCTGGTGCTCTTGGTATGTTAGTGGAATTTCAATGCCCTCGAAAGGGGCTTATTCAGCTGGAGATTCCACTACTTTGGTCACAGCATGTGCTGCTGGAAAATGTATCCAGGAATAGAATACCTCTGTCTGCCAATATTCATGGGCCTCTACCACAAATATGACTGTACCACCTCTTGATGATTCTCCATTATTTATAAGTTTGTAAGTTACACTCTTCCTTACATTGAATGGGATGAGTATAGCATCCGGGTCATCTTGTCGAAGACTCGTGTCTTCCGCTAAAAGTTAAGTGGCTATTCTAGCTCTCTCCCTTTCATCTTCACTTTCTGACATGTTTTCTGACAGAAAGTTTTGTTGCAGAGCAAGTTTCAAGGAAACAAAGATTAGGTGCACAATATTTTGGAACACTGTATCCTTCAACGTTGACTAAACCAAGAACTAATACATAGGATTCTCATCCTATTAAGTTTTGCCAGATATTAACCTTTCACCCACTCCAGAAGTCTATTGGAGTTTTTACGGGAAAAAGGGGTCTGTGTGAAAAGCACGACGGAGTTACTCTAGTATCTAGCGTTAAATTATCGCCTTACCAAACGCTGGGCGCCATGTAGTGTAGTTCCTATATTCCCAATAGGCTCTGCGCATTGGAATAACATAAACGATAGTTTAGACGTAGGACTGAGGTCGACTAGGTCTGTATTGAATATGTTAGACTTAATTATGAATGCCAGCTAGCTCAGAGGTCACTAGAAACTTTCTCGAGAAAACAAGAAGGTGTTAACTTTCCTGAATAGACAAGAAGGGATTAGTTTCTGACAACCGCATAAACATGACGACTTTGCTCCCTCCAGAATAAGGAGTATATCTCCAGAGTCGCGGAAACAATAGATAGCTATTTCACTCAGTCAATCGTGCATGCTTAGTTTCACCAGAAGCGCAGAGAAATAGAGAGACGGGCGTTTTCAATAAAAGAGGGTATTTACTGAACAGTCTTCTTTCTCATGCAAGAGACGTGAGTTGCCACAATTGCAATACTTATCATGAAGTAAAGTGCGCACAGTAAAAGGAGTATTATGAAATAATACTGTAAAAGCATGGTACGGTTTCTAAGCCATACTGTGTTAAAAATAGATAAAATATATACATATATAAAATCATTGACTAAACGTACTCAACTGGTGCTTCTAAGATATGCCTACCACGGTGTACCTAACCTAAGCCTAGTAGGTGGGAAGGAATAAGTGAGCTGCAGTTTGAGTTAAGATAGTTTTGCCAAGAATCTGAATCAAGAATTCTCTAAGGGTCTAATCAGCTCCATACCTTGTTAATAGAATGAAGGAGGTTTTGTATCTCGTTCTCAGGACTCGATCTCCCAGCAACCCGCAAGGGTGACTGGAAACACTGGAGCTGGATTTCTCGGCAGGAGAAAAGACAGCGTCTCTCTCAGTGCGTCAATGGGAGGGTCGGCTTCCTTCGGCACTTGCTACAGCAGGGTGTCGGGCAAGTAGATAGTCGATCTGCTCCAAACCACTGTGTGTTTGTTAGGGCAACTGTTGGTATATTTATAGCTGGAAGGTGCCGGGTTTGACGTAAGGTTGGACATAAGATGTCACTAAGAACTTACAGTTCTTTGAGGACTCCAGGAGTTCTTGGACAAATCAAAACAAAAGCAGGGGGAATTCCCGGGCTGCTGGAGGCTTGGTTTCTTTAAAGAACGCTTTCTAGGAGTCTATGGGAGTAGCCTTGCCGTATTTGGACTGCATTGGCTATGACTAAATATGGATATGATTCTCATGCCTTTATAAGGATATGATTTGTTATAACCACATAAGGGCATAAATCGGGAATATTTAAATAGGGTCCTAGATACGTTCACAACACTGCTCCTGGGTCCACCACCTTCTCGGAGCCAGCCTGTGCATTTTAAGGGAGGGGACCCATGCTGCCCCCCTCGAGAAGGGGGGCAAAAATGGCCCTGGGACCGCCAACTCCCCAGGCTGACTCATGCTATGTCCCAGGGTAGCTGTTTGCCCCACCAATGGCAAAGCAAGCATGAACTCCATTCTCAGCAAGCGAGATCTGTGAAACTGCTCCCACTTTCTGAGAGCAGAGTTTTCATCTGTTTCCCTACCTGCTGTCAAGTGAGATCAATGCCATCTTCCCAAGGAGGCTGCGAGCCTTGACACGCCACCGCGGCATTGGGGTAAAAGACAAGAAAGAGGCAAAATAAAGGTCAGAAACAAGCCAAAAAAGAGGGAGAATAAAGGTCATAAGTGAGCAGAAAGAGCCAGAATAAAGCTCAGCAATCAGCAGAAAAAGGCATAATAAAGGTAGAAAGAAGCAGAATAAAGATCAGCAATGAGCAGTAAGAGGAAAAATAAATGTCAGCAACGATCGAAAAAAGTCAAAATAAAGTTGAGAAATTAACAGAAAGAAGGAGAATAAAGGTCAGCAATGAGCAGAAAGAAGCAAAATAAAGGGCAGCAACAATCAAATAAAGTTAAAATAAAGGTGAGAAATGAGCACAAAGAATGAGAATTAACTTTAGCAACAAGCAGAAAGAGACAAAATGAAGGTCAGAAGTGAGCACAAAATGGCAGAAAGCTAGAGGTGGGGGGTAAACTCCACTCTGCCGACAGAGTTTGCAAAGTGTTGCCTTTCTGCACTCTGCTTAAAATGCAGGGTTCAGCAAAACGGTGCTAACCACTGTCAGAGTGGAGTTTAGAGGCATGCTCACACGTATAAATAATCCCCCAACCAGTAGTGCGTCATGAAGTCTCTTTGCAGAGTGAATGAGAATGGGGGTCAGGTCTCAACAATCTCACTCAGGGGAACGCACTTGTGGCAACAATAGGGGTTCTTGACCCCCAACAACCGTCAGCAGCCATCCTGTAGTGCGCCAGGAGGCCCCTTTGAAGAATTGTTAAGAAAGGGGGCAGGGCATCTGAGGAGGGCTCAGCAATACAGCTGTGGGGGACTTTCTTGTTGCAACAATATGGGTTCTTGTGCACCAACAACCCTCAGCAGTGTCTCTATGGATGAGTACTTGTATGGGACTGTGAATGGCTATGTGAGTGTTTGTATGGGTGTGTGAGTGGGAGTATGAAAGCTTGAATGGGGATGTAGGTGGGTGTGTGAATGGTTCTGTAGATGATGTCATGAGTGATGTAATATGTGAGGTCATAAGCAGTGTACTGCTGGCACATAAGTTATAGTTAGCTCAGGTAATTATAACTGCTAAATTTCAATGGTTTTGTACAAGTGAAATCTGAGCCTAACTATAAGGTCTCTGTAACCTTTGTTTTATTTGAGTGAGTCGTAATGCCCCTCTCCTCGCTCAAAAATATTAATAAATAGCATATATACTCTAGGCATCTGCAAAGACAGTTAATGTTATGCCATTTTATGGACAGATTTATTTGAACAAATGTATTTATCCAAAATCAGGATGCAAGGGGTTAAATTCATGCAGCAAGGTAAAATCAACCTTAAGAGATATTGCGACTACTAGGAGAGTTGTTTCTATGAGTAAAGTAATATATGCACACTCACACTTCATAGGAATGCGGAATGGACCTGTGCATTGGAGGGAACTTCGTGACAGCAGACTAACAGCTAAACTTACAAGGTTCCTGATACCAAGTGTATGTCTGATCTTGTATCATGCTACATCTAGATGTTAATGCATAAAAGTATGAAATGCATTAGAAAGTTGAAAAAACCCATGCAGTGGATGGAATGAATGCCACACAAGAGGTGTGTAGGTTAGGTGGCGTCTTGTTAGAGATGCCATCTCAAGGTACAGTGATTTGTGATATGTACATATTTTACATGACGTTTCCACACTTGGAAAGTCACGAATCACAATATACAAACGAACATTAAAGTAATTGTTTGGTACACATGAGCAATGGTGTTTTATTTCCTCCTGCACATATATTCAGAGTATATGAATGACAAAGGGATCTATGCAGTTTTTGCGACATTGTACATTCTCTAGGAATATGACGCTGCAATGGTAAGCCCATTGCAATTTGCAGTGAATTATGTATGGCATGTTCAGTTGCACATATCCCCCATGTTATGCATTAACTGTAACATGTTACACCATAAATGTATTTTTGATCAAAAAAGCACAATACATTATTATTGAATGTAGCCCTCCTGTGCAGGTGGAACCATTAAAGCAGACAATGCCACTCAGTCTACCAAAGACATTGTCATGTTTGGCCCAGAGATTGATTCATAAAGTGTTGGTTTCACTGTGATTGCTTTAGGAAAAAAATCCCTGAATCAGCGCAGGAACAGGCAACTGAGACAATAACACTAGGACACTGCAAACCCATGATCCACGCCAGTGACTGGTAAATATATGCCTCCACCTTTGTCTCTGGTCAGGATCTCAGGGTGTCCATGAAGACTGAAGCATATCTCATTGACTGTGACGGTCTTTTTGTATATTATCAGAGACGCACCATTCAGTTGTTGAAGATATCCTACCATTGCCTCACCTTCCACAGGTATGGTCCCCCCCAAATGGAAAAGGGCTATAGTGAAAATGTTGTTAAAAAAACAATCTGGTTCCTGCCGACTTGGGAAATTATCGCCCCATCTCTCTCCTTCTGGGAATCAGCAAGATCATGGAGAAATATGTTAATCACACACTTTCCATGTTTCATAAATACTATGACCTACTCCATACCTCCCAAACGGGATTCCACCTGCGCCAAAGCACTGAAACTGCCTTCTTGCCTGTGGTGTAGGAATCTAGAAAGATACTTGAATCAGGAGGGTCCTCAGCCATAACACTCCTTGACCTTAGCGCGGCCTTCGACATGGTGAACCACCACATCCTAGCTTACCGTCTCAGGAGCGGAGAAGTAACTGGCACAGAGCTTCAATAGCTGTGTTCTGTTCTGGAGGGAAGATTCTTCCAGGTATTTGAGGATGACATCACCTCAAAACCCATCCCCTTACAGTGTGGAGTCCCTCAGGGCTCATCATTGAGTCCGACTCTTTTTAATGTTTACATGGCCCCGCAGGAGGATATTGTAGCTCCCTTGAGGATCCACATGGTAGCATACACGACGATACACAACTGGAATGCAGATCAGAGGTCCAACGGGTTCCATCCATGTCTTGAAGAAGTTTGTAAGTGGATGGGTATGTCTCATCTAAAACTCAACAGTGAGAAAACCAAGCTCATGATTCTCGGCAATCCTTTGAGCTTTAAATCTAGCACCATGTGGCCCGTTACCAGCCCAAAAGCTGAGATAAAGAGCCTGAGCATCTGGCTAGATCAGAACATGACCTTCAAGGCGCAAGCTAGGAAGACTGCGGCCCCATGCTATGGCCTGATCAGAATGGCCCGCAAAGTGCTCCCCCTTCTACCTTTCCAAGCAAAAGAAGTGCTAGTCCCATCACTAATACTCTCAAGGATAGATTATGGCAACACTCTATAGTTAGGTGCCCCAAACTCAGTAGTCGCGAAACTTCAGACTGTTCAAAATTGTGCAGCTAGACTGCTGATGGGAGTTTTCAATCACTGTTCAGCAAAACCGGCACTCCACTCCCTCCACTGACTCCTGGTGCAGGAAAGAATCAGCATTAAGGCCCTCTGCTTTGTCCATAAATCCCTGCAAGGAAACGGCCACCGATAAATTTAGCCATGATTCGCCCCTATAGGGCTAACAGGAAATTACGCTCGGATGACCTCCCTTTGATAGGAGTCCCTAGGATCACGAAAGCCAGAAGTGGAGGTCAGCTTTTTTCGTATAATGCTGTCAAGTTCTGGAACACTCTACCAGTATACATTCACAGGAAATCTAACCATCTTGCCTTCTGAAAACAGCTAAGGACCTTGCTCTTCCCTTAAGATTCTGTTTCCTCTAGTACTGCTCAGCGCTCGGGTGCTCCCTGGTAGCCATGTGCTATACAGATGTCTTTTCAATTCAATTTAATTCAATGTCTCCATACTACTTTGTAGGAAATCTCAAAAAACAAAAAAGAGCATGGAGCCAATGAGAGGACTGGGAGAACCCTTCATGATGAATTTGAGGATTCTTTTTTTTTAAAATATGTTATTAATCATCATCAATTCATTATTTCATCTCATCATTGTTACACAATTAAATAAAGCAATCCATACACTTTCATTTTTAGAAACCAGACAGAAAAAGGAATTATAATATCCTTGCGACTTTGCACACCGGTCAGATACCTTCTTCTAGCTTCGTAATGTTCAAAGCACCCCATACACCATGACCTTGTTGTTGTTAATAAATCCCATTGATCCACCCTTCAAAAAGCTTTTCTCCCCTCGGATAAAATACTTCTGGCTCCTCCCAACTAGTTTCTCTCCATCCTTTCCTTCCATTCTGTAACTGGGACCCAATTTTGTTTCCCTAACTGCTTTGCCTTCCATCCTTTCTTCTCATATAATGCCTTTTCCAGATTGGACATAGCTAATAACCGTGACAGCCATTGTTGAAGCATTGAGGGGTTTGGATCTTTCCATAAAGCTACTATACATATCCTACTTATAGCCATAGCCAGAAATATAAATTCCTGGTGATCTACCGGGACCCCTTCTTTCGTGGCCTCCAATACCATCAATTCATATGTTTAATGTATATGAATCCCCATTGCTCTGCCCAAAAACTGTTCTATTGAACTTTTGAATGTGTCTAAAATGGGGCATGATGCAAATATATGAATTGTGTCTGCTTCCATGCTTTGGCAGCGCGGGCAACTTATACCACTTGTTCCCCCCCAGCGAGCTATTCTATGTGGTGTGTAATATAGTTCAAATAAGGTCTTATAGTGTTGGGCCTGGAGGTTCGCTACCTTTAATACTGTATTTTCCAGTTTCAGCGAGGTTTCAAACTCATTCCCGGCTATATTCAGTTTCGTTCTCCATTTTTCCGAGACTTTCCCCCTATCATCTTCCTTGTAGTGGTTCTCTTTTGAATACTTTATTGCCACCTTGCTTCTTTAGCAAGGCTGATCTAATCTTCAAATATTTGCAGAAGTACCTGCGCTCTAAATTATATAGATGTGGCGCCTTATCGAGAGTGATTATACCTGTTGAATCTGTAAGATCCCCAATGATCTTTACGCCACGCTTGTCCTATCGTCTCATTACGTTGTCATAGAAAACCTCCGGTAGCGAGGGGTTCTTAAATAAGGGGGTGTAGTAATTCACTCTTCCCAGCCCCAACTTTTTCCTGACCAAGGTCCAGACCGAGATTGCAGCCCCTAGTGTCTTCAACTTTACTTTCTTATAATAATTTGCTTAGCTAAATGTTAAAAGCCATTTGCTGGTCTCGGTGGTTATAAGTTCATATATATCTGGAATACCCTCACTGCCCCTCCATTTATCTAAAGTGATACCCCTTAGTAGCCCTCTGGTGTATTGGAGGACCGACGCCCAATAGTATGCCCTGAAATCAGATACTGTCAAGCCTCCCCGATCCCCTGCCATGGACATGAGCTTGATGGCCCTACGCGTTCTGCCTTGCGCCCAAATGAAACGGTTAGCAACTCCTTCAATCTCTTTGAACCAATTACTATTGAATTTTACTGGAATCGTCCTAAATAGATATAGGATTTTAGGGAGGAATATCATGTTTATTATAGTACAGCGACCAACTATCATCAAATGCCAATTGTTCATTCTATCTAAATCCTTTTTGGATTTTTGAATCACAGGAGCCAGGTTTTTTTCCACGTTCCTTGTTAAGTCCGAGGTTATTGTTAGACCAAGATACACCGCAGAGTCTGTTACTCTTTGGTCAGCCAGTGTAATTTTATTATTAATCACAATTTGAGTTTTGCCTTGGTTCAATTTGTACCCAGACAATGCCCCATAAATATCTGCCTCTCTTTCTATTTCTGCCAAAACCGATACAGGTTCTGGCGATGTGATTGCAAGGTCGTCTGTGTACCCTAGAAATTTAGTTTCATACCCATTCAATATTATTGGCAGGATGTTTCTATTTAATTCTATTCTCCTAATAAAGGAGTCAATATAGAAGGCAAAAAGTAGAGGGGAACAAGGACACCCTTGTCGGGTTCCCCGTCCAACTTTAATTATTCCACTCGCCTCACCCATTGCTCGAAGTCTAATCTTAGGCTTTATGTATAGTGCCTGTAGAGCCCCTATACAGCGTTTTCCAATATTTGCTTTTTCTAATGCGGGCCAGAGGAAGCTCCACGAGACCCTATTTAAAGCCTTCTCCGCATCCAACAATATAAGGGCCTGAGGGTCTCGTGAGGCTGCTGAACCGTCAAATAGCATGCATACTCTCCTGATGTGGTCTGCCGTACCCCTCCCTGGGATAAACACGTATTGTCTAGAGGAGATTACCTTCCCAATTATCGAGCTTAGGCGATTCGCTAGAATTTTTGAATACATTTTGGTGTCACTATTCATGAGGCTTATTGGTCTGTAAGAACATGGGTCTATTGGGGGCCTGTTTTTTTCAGAAATACCACCTTGTGGCCTCCCCCCAGGAAGGCGGGGGTGGTGTTGCTCCACTCTGGGTTTCGATCATGAGTTTATTGAAATCCTCTCTTAATGCTGGAAAAAATTTCTTATAAAATTCTAGTGGCATGAGATCTGGCCCAACCACTTTCCCGGTGGGGAGATCATTGATTGCCCCCTGGAATATCATGCAGATTTCCTTAGGAGTGGTGGCAATTACCCCAGTTTCTGATATTAACTCGTGTATAATCCCCTCTAGTTGCTGCCTGCCTAGTTCTAACTGCGAGTACGCGCCCTATTTGTTCACTATATTCATATTGATCCTGCTTCCAGGCAAGACATTTTCCAGCCGCCTTAGAGGCTATTGATATCCCCACGGCAGCTTTGGCTAGAGCCAGTTTCTGTGCTATCTCTTTTATGTCATGTTTAGAACCTATCGCCTTAACCAATTCTTCCTCTAGTGTGGTGATTAATCTTATCTTCCCCTCCATCTCGACCTTTTCTGTCTTATTGCGCCTGATAGAGTAACTCATAGTTTCTCCCCTGATACCAGCTTTCAGGGCTTCCCAGACTACCCCTGTCTGAGCGGTCCCCCTATTTATTTCAAGAAATTCCTTGAGCCAGCCTTCCATATGGGTCACGTATTTACTATCTTGTAGTAGAGCTCTTTCAAATGACCAGCTAGTTGGTTGTATCTGAGTTTCTGGAGTTGAAATCTCTAATATTAGAGTGTTATGATCTGACATTACCAGTGATAGCCTGCTTATTTTAGAGATGGGGATTAGTGTAGGAGAAATCAAAAAGTAATCTAAGCGTGCTATTGCCTTATGTGGTGCGGAATAGTGTGTGCTGGCCCCCACGTGCATTTTGTTTTTCCCACATATCTATAAGTCCGTTATCATTCATTAATTGGATCAGAGCTCTATGACTTTTCCTCTTTCGACCTACGAACCTATCAGGCTTGATTTTCCAAAGGCCATTTAATCCGTTAATATTAAAATCTCCACACATTATTAGTGGGAGAGGCCAATTGCCCATTTGTATGTTAATTTGATTTAATATTTCCGGATCACCTATTGTAGGGGCATATATTGAGCATAGGGTGAAACTCAATACTTGTGTTTGACATTCTACCATAGCCCAGCGGCCATAAGTATCTGCAAGTTGTTTTTTAACTGCTACAACCTTGGCTCGCCACCCCCGTGTTCTAGCTCCTTGTGTTTTGTATATTAAAAGTTGGTATCCTACTTGCTCCAATAAAAACTTGCGAGGGTGGGTTTCCTGTACGCATATCATATCGGCATGCAGAGTTCTTAGATATTCTTTCACATCCCTACATTTCATTGCATCATTCAGCCCACATATATTAATAGTGACTATCCACATAATGTTCCTTTAAGTTTACTTTTAAGTTCCCCTTCTTTCCTCCAGTGTTCATTATTCTGAGTTTCTTTGTATGATGATGATGATGATGATTTTTTTATCTCCTCTTTAACCCCCCACCCAGACCGAACTCTCTCTTCGATCCCTCCCCCTCTCCTTCCCCCCTCACCCTCCACCCAACCTAGTGTAGCAAGCAGACTTAAGGTCTCTATGATGGAGTCTGACAGTCAGCCTCCCTTTGCCGTTTTTTGTATGCGTTTAAACATTCATGATGTGCTGAAATAAACCATACCCCTTATACCACCCCCTGTGCTAACACCTTCAACATAGTATACTGGGCTCTTCAGAGTTCCCCTCCCCTTTTCCCTTTCCTCCCCTCTCTCTATATGTCCCCATCATTCTGTTTGCATATAGCCAAGTCTGCGTATGTAACCCATCTTATTACTGGGATGCTGGGTTTCCGTTTCCTGTCTTTAACGTATCCATATAGGCTTTGGCTTGTACTTCTGATGTAAAAACCCTGGTGTTATTTTTTGTGTATGATCTTTAGTCTTGCCGGATTCATAAGATAGGCCTGCAGGCCCGTCTGTCGACATGGTTCCCCCAGCCCCCTCAGCCGCCATCGCCTCTCTACTCTACTGTGGCAGAAGTCGGGGGTGGTGATGAATGACTGGTTCTCAAAGCAGCGCCTTGCATTTGGACGGGCTTTAGAATAAACCTCTTCTCTCAGTAGGAAGTTCCCAAAATATATCAATATTGCTCTAGGTCTTGCTGCTTCCTCCTGACCCCTCGATTGATTTTTCTTCAGAACCAACGGAAAGCGATACACCCTTTGAATTTCCGTTTCCCACTCCCAACCGGTCAATTCCGGGAAAGCTCCTTTCATTAATTTCAGGACGTAAGCCCTGATGTCATCACCTTCTATTCCTTCTTCAATTCCCAGGATCCTGAGGTTATTACGTCTCGGACGATTTTCTAGATCTTCCAGTTTCCACTCTACATCTGTAAACTGTTTATCGTAAGTACTGAGCTTAGCTGTGTCTTTCTCCTGACAATCTTCGAGGAGGCTTGCGCGGTCCTTCTGTTGGGCCAACCTTGTATTGGTGCCTGTGCAGATTTTTGCCACCTTCCTTACCGCCCCTTGTAAATTCTTAGTTGCCAACCTGTTCTTTTTTCCTTCCGTTCTTGTCTCCTCCTGAAGTTGCTTGATTGATTCAAGTATCGTCCGAAGAGATGGGGCATCATCATCCATCCTTTCCTTGGCCTGTGTGGTGTGTTCTGAGTAGACATTCCTGGTGGCTTAATACTCCCAGTTCAGCATTGCATCCGAGTTGGCTCTGCAATCCCGGCGTTGCTCTCTACTGGCTTTCTACAGGGAGTGAGAGTCTCTCTGTCTCCTTGATAGTCTCTTTTTTCTTACTACCTTGTCCTTTGGCGGTGACCCAGTGCCCGCCTCTGAGCTAGAAATTGAACTGGTAGGCAATGCAATTTTGCTATATTCAACTTCAGCTTCTGAGGGGGTGACTTCCGACCCATTCCGTTACAGAGCAAAAGTTGTCCCCAATGTCCTGAGTATCCTCGGGGCCGCTGGGGCTGCTGCTAGCAGTTATTTCCTGTACTAGCGTGTTCGTTGTCAGGTGTTCTCCACCTAAGGGGTCTTTAGGGTCTGCAGACAGACTCTCTCCCACAGACGGCTCTTGGTGGCCCTGTTGTTTTTGAGTAGATTCATGGACCAGGGCACCTGTAATTTTCTCGCCAGCCCCATCTTTGTCTTTGTCTGTGTCGACTTCTATGCTTTCGCTGTCTTCTGCTGTCTCCCCCAATGTGATCCAGGTGTAAGATCCTTCTGTCCTGCCACAGTGACAGCTATCTGGTGCGCTCGAGATTCCCCTTGTTCTGCCTTCTTCCCTTTAGGGGTTACCATATTTTTGGCTAGTGCCGGTAACCCTTCTTTCGGGGCACCTGTCTGGGTGCCTCCTTCCCAGCTGCCTTCCCCAGCTCGTTTGTCTGTAAAGTACCTTTTGGGGGCATTGCTCCTTGTTCCACCTCTGCGGCTTTTCCCCGTCCTCCACAAGTTATTTTCGGTGCCATCCTGAGCTGGCCAGTGCCGTCGAAAGTTGTAGTTGCTCCAGCCACCTCTCCTTGCTGTGCCGCCGAATTCCCAGGGAGAGCTCTGCCTATGATGCTCAGAGCTCTGCTGCCCTGGCTGCCTCTGCCTCCACCAGTTGCGTCGACTTTGCCAGCTCCGCAGGCTCTCCTTAGCTGCTCGCGGTAGTCCCGCAGCTCCACCAGCACCACCGAAGCTGCGGACAAGATCTCGGTAAGAAGCTTCTCCACCGCCGCCACGAAGTAATCACCGCTATGCCTTCCTGTCATCGAGGGTGGATTATTTTCCATAAGATACTTTTGAAATAGTATCAGCACACAATTTCATATATAATATTTCTGCCGGCATCAGGAGCGATCTTAGACGCCATCTTGCTGAGCCTTCTCCTTGAGGATTCAATGATGAATGTTTTCCCGACCATGATTGAAATCAAGGAGGCAATAGTGAACATTACAGACTGAACAACATTGGTTGTTCAATTGATGGTGTGTCTGCCACCTGGGAAATATTCTAGAGCTTAAGACATATGACATATATCATATGACATATGCCATCGAGACTTCAATTGGCAACAGGTCTGCAGACATCAGGAAATCACTTAGGGCACTGTTATTTTGTACTCAATTAATTTCATTTTGATGATGATGATTTATTTCGCACAATAGTTGGTTGTGCTTTTGCCAACAGTAGTCAGTTTTTTTATCCAGCTTACAACTGTCCTTCTGCTGTGCCCAGAAGGATAGCAACTACTGGCCTTTTTGAACCTGTAGGTTTCTATGCTGGTCAGAAAACATTGTTCTCTGAAGGTAAGAGAATAGAAAGGAAAATCATTTTAAATGAATGTGTCATTATCTCCTACTGTGTGCGCAATACTTTTTATGACAGTTCGTAATTGCATTCATTTGTCTGTAAATGTAGAAAAGTGAGATTTTCTTGTTAGACTGTGACATTAATTGACTTCTTGAACATAATTTAGATGAGAAGCTTTATCTGCTCTCTATGAAATGGGATATCACGGTGCCTGTACTTAGAAGTGGATGATGGAAAGTGCATGTATGAAGGTTGTATCGTGTATTAATACTCCCGAACGGTATTTTCATCCACCAGTGTATTGCAGCATAATTCAAATATATATTGAATGATAATAAACTATTGTGCTTTGAACAAGATTATTGTAAGTCAAACCACAAAACGAAATAGCTTTTACAAATGGCATGAAATACATTTAGATCAAACAGAGTTTTCATTTGTTTTGCCAAATGCTCTAACAACAGCCCTCTAAACAATGGCATATGTTTCTTTAAATGGCATAATATAGCCGATGCTAAAATATAGATACCTAAAAGCCTATGCTCACGTTTACAGGAATTTTGGTTGACAACCAAACTACCTAACTTGTCTCAGTGTGTAATATTGTTTATTTTTGATATTTTTCTGAGAAGATATGGTGGACAATATAGACCAAGGGTGTATTATTTATTAAGAAGGTTGAGACTCCTGTATGCAAATCTTGCGTAATTCTACAATTTCTTTTTTTGGGGGTTGGGGGGGCAATTAAGCAACATTGAGAGATTCTTTAAAAAAATCAGAACTGTGCATGCATGTAGCAGGCTTGAGTGCCTGTCCTGGGTATGTTAGTGAATGTCGCACAACAGCGAAATATCCAGTGGAAGAGTTCACTTACTATTTGCTGTATAAGAGCCTGGCTAAAGTGGTCTGTTCACCACCTAAAGGCACTAGAGGATGCAAGCTAGCCACAACATGACTCTGAAAGTAGCCTTGCGTAAGTGACCAGAGCAGAGTGAAATGTCTGGTAAGCCTTTTGAACAGACTTAACTCACGGGCGGTTTACGAAGCCTGACAGTGTACGCTATGGATGGAATCTCAGCAGAGCTTCCATATGATTAGAAGCACAACTGCGCCAATTGCCTGTCACTGTCTTCTCTGTTTGTAATTCATTCACACTCTTTGACCTGCCTAACCTCTTTTTAACCCACGCACCCTGTGTGGAACAAAGGTAGATATTTTAACCTCCTTTGGGTTCGACCCTGTTTGTGGGGCCAACATAACCTTTGTGCAACCCACTTGGAGTAAAGGTAACCTCCAACTCTTTTTTTTTTTTTAGGTTTAAAGTTTATTGAGAAATATTGGAAGAAAACAAAAAAAAGATCATATATAAGAAATTACAATAGAAGAAAAGTTTAGATGTCAACGAATACATAACCAATAATGATAAGTGAAAAGGAAATAAGGAGGGAGATATACAGAGAAGGGGAAGGGGGGGTAGTACACTTTTATATTAAAACATTGAGAATTAAAATAATATCTGAAACCCAAACAATACTATCTGTATAAAAAGACCTTTGTAAATATAATGTTTCAATAAGCGTTCAAAAACAGTGAAAGAAGTAACAATAGGATTATGCTGAGAACTAGAATATGAAGACAACAAAAGCTTCAAGGAGGTTTTCTAACTTCATCAGGAGTGGTAGCTATCGGAGCAAGGGCTGAAGCAGTGATGAAAACAAACAGCATTCCACCATGCTTTGAAAGTAAACTTATCAGCCTGTTTCCAATTGGAGGTTATTTAATAGAGGGCTATTGCTAATAATAAATCAAGTAGTGAAGGACTGGAAGATGAGTATGTCCATGACGGTGATAAGAAACCTAAAAAGACGTTGGAAGGTGAAAAAGAAAATTGGGTTTTAAAAATTGTGCTAATTTGGGACAAGACTAGTAGACAAAAATGGGTAATGGAGGGGCATTCAAAAAGCATGTGTTTTAAATCAGCTGAAACGTGAGCGCAGGACCAGCAGGCTGAGGAAGAATCCACAGAAAAGGTGGCTAGTTTTGCGGGGTGAATAAAAGGCGTTTATAAATAAAATAAAGTGTTTGAGAAGTATTAGCTGCTCTTGAGGGTTTATGAATCTTTAACCATAGTTTATCCCAAAAGGGGATAGACCAACATTCTGCTAAGTCCCTTTCCCAAGCCAATTCAGCTTTCTCCTTGTGCCTATCAGATGAGAAAAATAGTTGTTTATATAGAGAAGAAGCTGAGGGATTGGTGGATAATAAAGGGAAAAGAGAGGAACATTTAGAAGGGGGAGTAGGATTAGATGGTAAGGAGAGAAGATATTGCGAGAGAGAAGCAAGAAGTAAAACATATTGAGTTTTACATGAAGAGGGCAAAGAAAATTTTAACTGAAGATCTTAAAAGGATAAGGGAACATTATTGAATAGTAACTGTGAAATCCATAGCTGTCCTTTAAGTCTCCAGGTTTTCCAATATATTGTATCATCTTAATAAAGTCTAGCCGTCCCCACCAGGAGAGGAAAAGCGGGTGCCATCGGTCAATAGAATCAAATAAGACCTTATTAATATTATCAAAGTTTTCCTTTAGAGTATCGAGGATGTTTGGAGAGACCCATAAGCCTAAATATTTTATTTTCGAGGTTTTCCAAGAGAAACCGGTAGATATAAAATCTTGTTTTAAACAAAGTATATTTAAGGGGAGAACCTTACATTTGTCTGAGTTTAAACAGTATCCAGATAATTGAGAGAAAATATCAACTTGGTACGGAAAAGCTGGAAGAGATGTAGATGGATTCGAACAATTTAAAAGGAGGTCATCAGCATAATCAGATATTTTAACATGAGTGGTATCAAGTTGTAATCCAGTAATCCTAGCATCTAACCTAATTTTTGTTAATAAGGGTTCTAATGCTAATATAAATAAAATGGGGGATAAAGGACATCCTTGACGCACCCCTCTAAAAAGTGAAAAGTACTCAGAAGTTTTACCATTAACAAAAATAAAGGCTCTAGGACCAGAGTAAGGTAAAAAAAATAAGTGAAATTTATTTAATAGGGAGTCCTATCCATTTTAGTGCCAGGAACATAAAATCCCAACTAATCCAATCAAACGCTTTTTCAGCATCTAGTGCTATTGCAGCAATAGGGTAATCAAGAGAGGAAGCTTTACTCAGAATGTTAAAAAAATACTCTGGAATTATCGGAAGAAAAACAACTTTTAACAAACCCAGATTGTTCCGGACCAATAAGGTTAGGTAAAATCGGGTCAATACGAAGGGCGAGAATATTGGAGAGGATCTTACAGTCCAAATTAACTAGAGAAATTGGATGATGATTTTTGCTCAGAGAGGGGTCTTTAAAATCTTTAGGAATCAAACAGATCATGGCCTCTTGAAAAGTTCCTGAAGAAGATTGGTCTTTTACAAAAGCATTTTAAAGTTATATATAGAGTTGGGGAAGTATCAAAGATGCAGAGTGAGCATAAAATTCAATAGTAAATCCATCTGGACCTGGAGCTTTCCCTCTTTTCAGTACAGATACTGCATGGGTGATTTCAGAAAGAGTGATGTCAGATTCTAAAGAGGTGAAATCAGTGTCGTAAGGGGAGAAGAATGAATCAATTGAAAGAAAGTAGAAACTGCATCCGAAGTTGGTTAATTCTCTGGTGCATAAAGATTTTTGTAGAATGAAACAAATTCATTCAAAATATCATTATCTTTCAATAGCGAATCACCAGCGTTGTTACATATCGGGTCTATTTTAGGACGTTCACGACGTACCTTTAAATATTTCGCAAGTAATTTCCCCATTTTATTCTGGCCTCCATAATAATGGGCACTACTTTTTAAGAGAAATGAGGAAGCAGCTTCAGTAGGTAATTTATTAAAAGTGAATTTTGCATCAATAAGATTTTTTAACGAAGATTCAGAGTTCAAGTGATAATAGGAATATTCAAGTTGTTTGATCTTGCCTAGTAACTGAGTATTTTTAGCCTCAAAAAATCTTTTTTTCTGAGAAACAATTTTATGTTGAAACCCCTGGCTGCAGCTTTAAAAGAATCCCAGATCATTACCGAGAAGATTCTGGGGTAGAATTAAAAGAGAAAAATTCAGAAGCAAAGGAGGTGAATTGGCTTGTAAAATTAGGATCAGCTAATAATGTAATATTGAAGCGCTACCTGCCGCATGAGGGGAAAAAGGTATCCATTCAAAATCAACAAAAACAGGAGCATGGTCTGATATTAGAATAGAACCAATCTCAGCATGGGAGACATGTTGAGATAAAGGTTTACTAAGGTAGAGATAATCTATTCAGGATTGTGAGAGGTGAGGGGGGAATAGAAGCTATAATCACGGATATCTGGATTACAAAGCCTCCAGATATCAACTAAAGCTTTACGACATATGGTGGATGTAAACTGTGAGCGCATCTTGGTATTGGACAATTTAACAGAGGAATGCCTATCTAATATAGGGTTGAGAACTTGATTATAATCGCCTCCAAAAATTACATAGTGATCATCAAACACAAGAATTTTATCAGATACAAGAGTCCAAAACTTATTTTCAATTTTAACAGAGGTATAAACATTAAAAAGCACTAAAGGTATTTTCTCTATAAGTAATTTAACAATTACCCAGCGACCTTCTAGATCGTTTTCCTGATGGAGAAAAGAAATCTGATATTTCTTATGGCAAAGAATAGGTACTCCGTTAATTTTCCCTGGGGAAGAAAAAACATTTCCCACCCAGCCTCTTTTTAGTTTAGCCGCTTCAGAGTCCAATAAATGGGTCTCTTGTAGTAGCACAATATCAACCTTTAATCTAGCTAAATGGGTTAATACAGGTTGTCTTTTTATGGGATTATTAACTCCTTTAACATCCCATGTTACAACTCTAAAGGTAACTCATTAAAATGAATATGAACATGTATTATGTAAAATATTGAAGTATCATGCTTATAACTTAAAGAGAGAGATAAAATAGATAGAACATTATTAAAAAAGAGAGTTGAGGTTAAAAAAAGAAAGCAGGAATGGTTTAAGAAAACAGTGCCAAAGGTAGAAGAAAGAAAAAAGGAAAAGAGAAGAGAAAGGGACTGGGATAATAGAAGGTAAGAGAAAACAGAACATAAAAAAATAAGACAAAACAAATCAAACAATTGATATTGAAATGAAAAAAAATGTCAAAAAGAAATACCACAAGTAAACAATGAGAATGGGGTCGGTGGAGCCACATGAGAAAGGTAGCACACCGGACCAAGGACTCCATGGAGACGCTGCAAAGGGAAGACAACCTGCAGGTAAAAGACAAAGAAGACACATTCAAGGGATCACAAAACTGCATCTGGAAAATTCCAATAGAAGGAATAAAAAAAAGTAACAGGTCTCACAACTTGACATAAGACAGCCGGGAGGAGGATGAATCATAAATAACATAAACACCAACAAGCAATGCGTATATTGCTAAATGTTTAAGGATGAAGACTGTCCATAGACTCATCTCTACAAGAATTCAGGAAATGTTGAAGCTCGCCGGATCCTCGTAACTCGTTGTTTTGTTGTTATAATTCACTTTGAAGAGGCATGGGTGGAATAGGCCATAACGGGCATTCAGGGAACATAGAGTACGTCTCATCTCTAGAAACTTCTTTCGACGATCTGCAGTAACTTTGGCATAGTCCTGGGCAAAGAAGAGATTTGAGCCATTCCACGTAATCTTTCCTTTCTGTTTAGCAGCCTGAATAACCTTAAGGAGATCCGTATATATTCTAAAAAATATAAAATTACCCCTCTAGGTTTCGTTAAAGAGGAAGATGGAACATCTGTGTGATAAATTTGACTTAGGCAATGGGCTCGTTGGATATTCAAGTTAGGAGAGGTAGGCAGTCCAATAAGCGTGGGCAAAAATGATTGGAAAAAGGATATAGGATTAGATCCTTCAAGTCCTTCTGCGAATCCATAAATGCGTAGATTATTACGCCTGTTGTGGTTTTCCAAATTCTCAACCTGTTGCTTAAGATTTTGTATTTCTTGATGTGGACTTGGAACTTGATCTGTGACTACTTGCACGGAAGCAACTCTTCTCTCCAACTCATCAACTTGTTGTTCCGTGTGTGACCAGTTATCCTCCAAGTTCTGAAGATGAGAATTTGTTTCTGCCATACAGGGTTTGAGTGAGCGAATTTCTTTAAGTAGCAGTTCCATAGAGATAGAGGAGGAGGAATTGGTGGACGAAGGAGGATTCGTTTTCACTCTTTTACCTGATGTGGAGGCAGATGTGGCAGGAATTTTGGAATTATTTTCATAGCCTAAGCGTGAATTATGAGAAGAAGTACTTTTCGTTGTATTAGTATCCATTGTTGCGTCGTCCACATTATCTTGTAATACACTGAATGGGTTAGTGTCCTCCAATGACCCATTGTTTGTGTTAATTTGATGTAGACCACCTTGGGTGGAACAAGACATTGCCATTGAGGAAAATTGGCTGGAAACTGAGAGAGAGTGGCAAAGCAAAGTCCAGAGCACAAAATGGCTGTAAAAAAAAAGCAGTTAATATTCAAAACCACTGCATATTTGAAGGTCAGTCCAAGAGTCAGCAAAATATTAAAAAGAATTACAATGAGGGGAAAAAGTAGAGAAAAGAGGCAATTATTTCCTAGAAGACATGATTTTATAGTTCTTTGAAAATCCTTGAAAAGATGCAGTGAGGAGAGTCTGTCAGTGAGTGACACGGGGCTCAGACATAAATCAAAATGGTGGCCGCGCTTTACTTGCAGACCGCGATCAGCTGAAAAACAAGAAAAAGGCAATATAATCCTCACCCTGAGCATCGCGAACGTCGCATTTGAATCAGCAAACGTTCCGATAATATATGTGGCAGTTTCGGAAATCCGGCAGCTAGAGAAGAATCCTGGAGGGCTTCCGTTGCGCTACGCCGATACCGAGCTCCTGGTTTCCACAGCCATTCCCTCTGGTGCCTTAACCATGCCCCCAACCATGTTTTTAACCAATCTTTCTCTTGTTTTATGAATCCACTGTGCAACCCGTGTTTGATAACTCTTTCTGAGGAAAGTGTGAAAGACACAGCAGAACTGCCGAGGTAGAAGAAGGATAAAGCAAAAGAAAAATAACATCCTTTTTAATTCTAGTTAATTAATATATTTGGAATATACAGTATGCCTTTATAGACAACATGCTTTGAAATTCGTTCTCTCCATTCAATACTTGTAGGCGAGCATCGGACCATTACGTGCCCTGCATGTTAGGTGGGGTAGAACTTATGCTGGCTGAAGATGAGCAGTCTGCATTAACATGTATCACTTGCGCATGTATAAGTTGCATACGGATGCACATGTGTATGCATGCTGTGTAATACTGTCCTCATTCATTTGCTTTTCTGATGTGAATCTAGTGTTGATTGCTATGGATGTAATCATGTCCATTTGTGTTGGTTTCAGGTTGAATGTTGAATGTTGAATATTTAATTGATGTTAAGCCCATGAACTTTGATTCACCAAATCACTCGGGATTGAGTGACATCTCATGTTCTTTAACTGTCCCTATGACATCACAGAAAGTGATATGATATGACCCATCTTCTCAGGAAGTGATATCATGTACATGGCCTTTGACCATAATATCTCAAGAGTTACATCATCAAACGCCACAATGAAGGCAGGATTACTAAAACACCATAATAGTTACTAAAGCATACATATGGGTTGTTCTTACTATGTGCGTTTTACTAGGGTTTATGGAGCATTATAAACTCTTGGATATTGCTGCTGTGTTATGCGTTTTGAGTTTCAACACTGTGTGCCAAATTGAATGAATTTGTTCCCAACAGTAAAATTGATTTATGGATGTGTGGCTCTGTGCCGTCTCCTTTTTTCCCATACTTAAAAATAGGTGTGTTGTGGAGTAATCAAATCCATATTGTGATCAAATGATTGCACTACATTTCTTAGTTTACACCAGCAACGGTTTCGGTGGCTAATGCAAGGAGTAGAATGTGCTGGTAGCTACTGAGCATTCTGTTGGAGTCCACAGGCACATTTCATAAAAAGGACACAGGCAGTCAGCTGGTGAAAAGGAGGTTCCCAATAGGTGCAAGGTTTGTTCTAGAGAAAACAGCCAATCATAAGGTTTAATGTGGCTCAGTAAACACAGTACACATTTTTATTATGCCATTTATGTTCCCACTGTTTTCCTCTAGGTCAGAAGCCACATGGTTATTTTCACTGATGTAGGCCCGATTCAGCATAATGTGATTTCCTGTAAGATTTTCAAAGGGCTCCAACTAGAAGGTCCGGTCATGAACTCCACAGGAGGAAGATGGCGGCCGACTAGAAGGTCCGGTCGGGAGCTCCACAAACATCTCCGTGACTGACAGTAAAAACCTAATTCTATCATCCAGATTAGCTTCCTAATGGAGACCGTAGCGGCACAACTACCCATAGCAAAGCAATAAGCGGTATCGGTGGCTCTCTGACGGCCGTGCATGCAGAAAAAAACCAGGAAGAAAACTGAAACGGGGAGGCACTTACACGAGTGGGCGATCGGTGTTAGCAACGCCAACAACAGCATCAGTGATCGGTGAACGGTGAACGGTGTCAGTGGTTTTGAGAGCTGGAACCCCCCTGGAACCCCCCTGGCAATGAGAGACCGTGACTCACTGGGTCCCAGAGACTTTGATGCTGGGGTCACCTCGGCGGACGTTCCTCACAGATGGGCAGCAGCCTCGGGTGCGCGACGTGACTACCGAGGAGCGCAAAGCAGAGTGTGTTTCCTTTTCCGGGGCAGGAGCGGCAGCGATAGCGGCAGCGATAGCGGCAGCGGTAGCGGCTGGCCGAGTGCACAGGGATCTCAGCCCGTGCGACAGTGGTTCAGACAGGACTGTTTCCAGGGCAATTTGGGCAGCGTCAACGAGCAGAGAGACGTGGTGTCTCAAAGGAAAAGAGTAACTCCGTTTTTGACCGGCTTTCAGTATTTTAGTCCCGAAAGAGAGCAGATTGGGTCGTGGAGTCAGGGAATCACGAAGACTTCTGGAGACAAAGGAAAGAGGACTGAATTAAGTTCCTGCTGTAACCCCATGATCCAGGTACGAGGGGAGGAAAAAAGCCAGGGGGTGATTGCTCTTGATTTAATTGAAGGGTGTAAGGGGAGTGAACAGGGGAGTGCTCTGAGAACAGAAGTAAAAAATGCTGCTTGCGTAAGTGAGAGTGGTTCAGAGGCACTAGATTTCTTTTCAAAAGGAACAAGAAATAAGGTAGTGGGGAAGGACCAAACAGGAAGTAGAGGAAGGAGGCAGGGTAAAATCAAGTTACTGCCTTAGAAATAGGCAATTCCACAAACAAAGTTTTTCACAGCCATCAAAACAAGTGACTCTCCCGCTACAAACAAAAAAAAAGTAAGAAGGGCCTCTCTAATTGAGAGCGTCAGCCCAAACCTAGATCAGATAAGCTGGAGTCCTCCCGGATCATAAACTTAAAATCACACCCTCGCTGAGATCTTTTTTTAAATTGAAACAACCCCCGCGAGCAGAAGAAAGGAGCTCTCCTACTTTACCGCCCCACACTGAAGAACAACCTGAAAGTCAGATCAGCAAAACCCCAAAAATGAGCACAGAAACGACTAGTAGCGCAAGCCCACAGAGTGAAAGGTCAGAGGCTCCAGAGAATCCTCCTCAGCTAACCACAAATGAACCGGGTACAAGCGCTTCTAACTGTCCCCCCCACAAACCTTCCTCGAACAGACAGGGAAACTCATGGAAAACCTCATGGAGAAGGTCTTGGGAGAGATGAGAGAGAAATTCACAATATCTGAGTCCAACCAGGCCAAGATTCAAGAAGTCTGCGAGACCTTAGACCAAAAGTTGAATGCTTTAGGGGACAGAGTATCTGCGGTGGAATCTAAGGTGGTGTCCCTTAGCAAAAAAGTAGAGTCTAACCAATCAGAAATCAGGAAATTGAGAGATTCAGAAAGAGCCACTAAGGAAAAACTAGAGTCACTTGAAAATCAAGCACGAAAAAACAACCTTAGGATTCTAAATGTGCCAGAAAACTTGGAAGGGCAAGACATAAAGAAATTTATCATCTCCCTGCTTGAAGAATATTTCCCCTGGTCTAAAGATACAAATCTGAGCGATGACATATAAAGGGTACACCGAGACCCATTCAGAAAGAGCAGAGACAGGAAGACTCCAAGAAAAAATTCAATACATTTCAAAACATACACACTAAAAGAAAGAATTTTAAGTGAAGGCTTAAAGAGCAGTTCACTAAAGAAAGATAATTGGACCTTCAGGATTCGCTCAGATATGTCTAAAGCCACCCAGGATAGGCAGTGTGAACTAGGACGATACATGGCAGAATTAAAAACCCTAGGAGCCACGGTCCAGATGAGATTCCCCGCCGCACTGAGAATCATGTGGCAGAACAAAATGCACAACATCAGAGAACCGAGCGAAGTAGAAAACTTCATACAACAGATAAAGGAACAGCTACGGTCTAAAACATAAATTTAAGATAGGCATGTAACAAATAGATGAATAATGGAGCTCGAAAGGCCGAACAATACCGCCCAAAAGAGAGAAAGGAGGCTTCCTCGGGGAGGGTGGGGGGGGAATTTAAACACAGAAAAAATACAAAACCAAACAAAAAATCACCGTGGGTAGGGAGCAAACTAGGGAAAAAATTAAAAAAATTATCCTCAATAGTGAAGTAAGAAGGAATACACGAGAACGACAAGAGATAATGGAACTGGGACTAAATAACCAACAAAAAATGAAAAAATCATGACTAATATAACGAAAGAATTAAAAATTTTATCATGGAACGTAAATGGACTCAGAACTCCAAGCAGACGAAGGAGAATCTTTGAATATTTAAAATCAGTAGATAACGAAGTGATCATTCTTCAAGAGACTCATCTCCTGAAAGCTGAATGGGAACAAATAATAAAATCCTTGAACTGGGTGGATATCTACGTTTGTACCAACCAAAATTGCAATGTTAAAGGTATCGCAATACTCTTTAAAAATTCGCTCAATGTAAAAGTCATTCATAAAGTGGTAGACAATAAGGGCAGATGGGCCGTAGCAAGAGTAAAAATTTATGACAACAACTTTACTATAGCTGGATACTATGAACCAAACACTGATGATCCAAATTCCCTACAAAAATTATATACAGAACTTTTACCAGCATCTGATCCAATATTTTTGGGAGGTGATTTTAATATTATAATGGACCCTAAATTAGATAGATCCCCACCAGGAAAACATTTCAACTTACCAAAAATGAGAGAATGGCTAAGCATATACAAAAGAGACCTAGAACTGATCGACATGTGGAGAGAGAAAGGAAACAAGGAACACCCCTTTACACTACATGACAAAAAACTAGGCCATAAGCCCAGAATAGACTACATCTTGATTAGTAAAAATCTGCACAACAACATCAAAGACCTAGACCATTTGCCAGAACATTTGTCCGATCATTCGGCAGGGCAACTAACCGTACAATTAGAAATAAATAAACCTCAACGTAGATGGACAGTGGATCGCACTCTTTTTCTGAACCCAAAAATGAGGGAAGGACTGGGCATAACCTCAGCCAATTTCTTTGAAGAAAATAGAGTAGGCACCTCAGATCAATTAACCTGGGACACATACAAAGCAGTCATCAGAGGTAAACTCATAAGCCTAGGAGCTCACAAATCAAAACTCATTAAACAAGAGATCAGAGATAAGGAAGAAAGTATAAGCCAACTGGATGTGCAGATTAACGCAGAACAAAACTTGGAAATAAGAACTACCTTGGAGATGGAGAGAAGAGAACTAAAACGAAATCTGGCAGATTATCTAGAAGATAGAGTGAAAGCGAATTGGGAGGCCAGTAAACTAGCCAATCATGAGTATGGCGAGGGTTGCGGAAAACTATTGGCTTGGAAAACTAAAACGGACCAAACCAGAAACAAAATAGCCAGTATACAACTGAGCAACCAAACAGATGTAACCTCTGATGAATCTGAAATCAAGCAGGAATTTGAAAACTTCTTCTCTAAATTGTACATGGAAGATTCCTCCTCCTCCTCAGAACAAATAGGAAAGTATCTTGATTCTCTAAACCTACCGAAGCTGTCGGAGTCAGAAAACGAAGAACTAAATGCAGAAATAACAACTGAAGAAGTAAAAACGGCCTTGAAAGCCTTGAAAAAAGGGAAAGCAGCGGGACCTGACACCCTACCAAACTAATTTTATTCAGCTTTAAGGGAAATTGTAGCCCCCATATTAACGAAATTACTAAACAAAATCTACAGGGAAAATGGTAAAACCCCGGACTCCTGGAATGATACTATTATCATTTTAAAACCAGGGAAAAACCCCTCAGTTTGTGAGTCATATCAATCAATCAATCATGCCATTTGTATAGCGCACTACTCACCCGGGAGGGTCTCAAGGCGCTTGGGGGGAGGGGTATGCTACTACTCGAACAGCCAGGTCTTGAGTTGTTTCCTGAAGGCGAGATGGTCCTGGGTCAGCCGAAGGTGGATGGGGAGGGAGTTCCAAGTCTTGGCAGCCAGGTAAGAGAAGGATCTTCCTCCGGCGGTGGCTCTTCGGATGCGTGGTACGGCTGCGAGGGCGAGGCTGGTGGACCGTCATATAGGTCATATAGGCCCATATCCCTGCTAAACTGTGATTATAAAATCTTTACACAAATCATAGCAGGGAGACTGGCCCGTGTAATGCCAAAGTTGATACACCTGGATCAAAAGGGATTTATAAAAGGGAGGCAAATATCCGAAATTACACACAAACTCTTTGCTGCAATTGATATAGCAACTAGCGATAAAAAACCCTAACAATAGTAACCTTTGATGCTGCCAAAGCATTTGACCGGGTCAACTGGTCTTTTCTAAACAGAGTTATTAGCAAATATAACCTTGGTCAAATTTTTAATCATTTGATAATCGAGACTTACAGAAATCCAAGAGCTAAGATTCTTATCAACGGAAGTCTTACCAATAACTTTGCGATACAAAGGGGAACAAGACAAGGGTGCCCGCTGTCTCCCCTGCTTTTTAATCTGTGCATTGAACCTCTGGCAGACACAATTAGAAACAACGAGTTAATAACCTCCTTTAAACATCAGGATTGGGTCAAAAGGGTGGCGCTTTACGCGGATGACCTAATGATCTCTACAGAAAATTATCAAAGTTCCTCCTCAGCAATAAACAAGGCAATCACAGAGTTCGGGAAAGTATCGGGGTACTTGACAAATGAAGCAAAAACGGAGTGAAGGAGTTGGAACTCACAACAGAATACTCCATACACAAAGAATAAAATTAAATATTTGGGTATAACCATTGTGAAAGATCTTGAAAAAATCCCCCAATTAAATCTCAACAGGATTTCAACTGAGACCAAAAAATTGCTCAAGGTATGGGACAAGTTACCTCTAAACATGATAGGAAGATCAAACTTGGTAAAAATGTCGATCTTCTCCAAATTTACCTACCTCTTTAATGTTATACCACTGGAGTTTAAAAGAGACAATCTGAAGAAAATGCAGGGAGAAATTGTGAACTTCATTTGGGCTTCAAAAGGAACAAGGATTGCCTGGAATAAAATAAGAAGGAAAAAATAACAAGGGGGAATAGCTAGTCCAGACATCGTGGAATACTGTAGAGCCTTCCAATTCAAGAATGCAAGATCGCTTGTGAAAAAGTATGAATTCTACCCCCAATTTCTCCAAATACTAACAAACAAAACTGACCACTACCTATTTAAATTCGGACACCCCAAATTCTTTAAAAAGATAAAACTAAAGGTACTAAAAAATGCTGTGAAACTCTGGTATCAAATGAGAATCATCCTAAATATCCCTTACTACAGTTCTTTGGCCCCTATCTGGGATTCTTCAGGCACCCCTGAGTGCTTAAAAGATGCTCTAGCAACCCCACTAAGAACGGCAGGAATCGACAAATGGGGACAACTGATGATAGAGAACTCAGTCCAGCCCTGGGAGTATCTTACAAAAACTACCAACGGAACTCTGTCAAAATTTAAATATTATCAACTTACAAGCTGGGCAGGTTCTCTGACGGAGAAAAGAACAGGAAACACAGAAATAGAGAAAGAGATTATGAAAATATCCCCAATAAAGAAAAAAATTCAAAATGGTACTGGGCTTTAATTACTGCAGGAGATGATAATGCTCCAATATCGGAATCAGTCTGGAGTAAAGACATTATAGAGCCCGAGCTTCAAAACTTATGGCAGAAATCGTGTGGAAAATGTTGGTCTATTATTAAACCAGCATGCTTAAAGAGAAATCATTCATTTACATTGCACAGGGCAATACTGGACACCCAAAAAACTGTCAAAATTCAAAGGAGCAAGTATGAAATCCTGCCCTAAGTGTGGGCTTGAAAAAGCAGATGACCTACACATGTTTCAAAGCTGCCCTCGATTGGAACTCTTCTGGCAGGAAGTAGGTAACATGCTATGTCGGATATTGGGAACTCATCTAAAAGTAAGTACAACATTAATTATTTTTGGGATATGTACTGAGTTTAATGTAAGTGATGAGAGGCTAACCAAAAAACAAGAAAATCTGTTCTTTGTACTGATACTTCTTGCAAGAAGAGAGATATGCCTGAATTGGGTTAAACCAGTATCACCTTTACATGAGGATTGGCTAAATTCCATAATAACTACTCATAAACTAGATAGGAAGGGAAATCCCTCCAAAAAATGTAACTTTTGGGAAATTTGGGAAAACCACTGCACTAGTAACATGTAAGGTAAATTTGACAATACACCAATATGTCCGATGATTAATGCGGTGGAAATAATTCAGACGGGAATAATTCCCGCCGAGTGGCCAGGCTGGCTAGCTCCCACCTATTCGCTGAGAATTATTGAATATGGTAAAGGATAGAGGAGGACTAAACACGACAGATCCACCAAAGGTATACTCTATGTGGTAAAGAAAAAGAGAGTGAAGGAATAAAAAGTGGAGGTCTTAAAATTCCCCTCTGTACTCCTTATACATTCATGCGCAAAATGAGGATAAAAAGAAAAAAAAGAAAGATTTTCAATAGGCCAAACGTTTGTGATATTTTTCCTGCTAATTAGTGTTCTTAAAACTAGAAATTACCTACCTCTTTTTGGTCACAAAATGTCAGGAGGTAAGTCGCCCTGTACCCGCCCACACAAGCCAGGCACTTGAAGACCTGCTGTCTTGCTGCATTTGCGTTTCTTCTCCCCTGTCTAGGGGTAAGAGGCCCTTCGCAGGCACAAGGGAATTCCAGCAGCAGAAGAGTAAGTGAATAAACACTCTGACAGCCCTGCAATGTACTGGGTTTGTATGTAATTCGCAGGCAGAGAAGACACATTTAATTCTTTGGCGTGTACATTGCACACACTTCATGATATATCCAGCTGCACAATAAAAGCATTCTGAAGTGTGATACATAACCTACCAAATTAAAATGACCAGTTCTGTTTAAGCAAAAGAAAGTAAATAGTGCTCATCTGAGCCCTGTTTTCCTTTCCTTCCTGGCTTTGCCTTTGTGATATCCTAGTCCAGATGTCACAAGGCCACTGGCAGGGGCCCTAAGGGGCAAGACAGGAACAGCAACTAGGAATCCTAAATGACGTCCATGACTGCACACGTCTTGGATATCGAGAAATGCATCTATTTCTTAAAATCTGCCTTCAAGTGTGCCTCCAAATCATTGCCACAAAATATAATCACTGGCCACAACTACTGTCCTGACAACCTTCCTAAATCATCAACACCCATTATTTGTGTCCCTCCCCTCCCCAACAAAGGAATACATGAGCAAAATAATTGCTAGGACGGTTGTCAGGGCAGAAGTTTCTGCATAAGTACAGTGGACAATAGGTCCTTTTGTGTGCAGTGGCGGCTGGCACAGGTAAGCAAGGTGGGGCTAGGGGCGGTTGCGGGGCACGGCAGGGGGGAGTCGACAGACGATGGAATATGTATTCTTAAATGTATTTAATTATACCTATTCCGTTGTCTGCGAACTTCCCAACCTCCTACCCGCCCTGCATGTGTGCAGCTCACATCGCACATGTGTCTTTGAGTGTTGTGCTGTGCAGTGCCACCTGTGTTTGCATAATTAGACAATATGTTTCTGCATGCTGATGCAAGGATATCCAATCGGCATTATACATTATTTCTCTATCTTGGTTTTAAATTTAAAGGTGTGATACACTCATGTTCCAGGAAGGACTCGCCTGGGTTTCTTGGTTTCCCCCAAGTATTGTGCTACGGGAAATAGGCCAGTCCATTAGGTGTCGTTGGCCATGAAGAATGCCCAAGGTCTGTATAGGCTAGTGATAGGGGCAGAAACATGTTGGCTTAGGTGGATGGGTTGAGCCATTGTCCTCAATCTCCATCCCAGTATTGTTTGTAAATATACCAAAGGCCCCCAACATTCAAATGTGAAACACCTGGATGCCTCAGGGTATTTTTAACTGATCTGTATCCCGCTAATTGTGCAGTTGTACTTTATTAAGAACTCCCTCATTTATAGCTCTTGGAGGTTGAGTCTGCCATTGTAGCACTGTCCTACCAGAGTGAAGAGAGGTTGCCTATGATGAAGCATGCCAAAAATTGTGGGTAAAGCTTCCTCTTCTAAAAGATTGATCTTCCCACGTGCTCCGATGGAACTCCTGTGATGCCTAAATAGCGCAGGGACTCTACCTTTCATTAAGGAGAAGTAGTCCCTTTCTCGTTGTAGTTACTGCACCCTTTTGTGTTAGAATTTTCCATCCAGTGGCCACATGTGTCTCCAACTGTGTGATTATAGTAAAATGAATTGACTAACATTTCCCAAATGTGAGAGTATATAAATTCCCAGAATTGGAGGGTTTTTGCCCCAAACCAAAAAATAATCGCTCTATCTTCCAAAGAATTGCTTCGAAGTGCATTGGGTGCCAATCATCGTATTTCACATTCGTGACTGCTAGTCCGCCAGATGCCAGCCATTGCTTCAGGTAATATGGTATCTAAGGTGCCACTTTAAACTATCAACCAGTGGACTGCCCAGCTCTTTTCTTAGATGTAATGTAAGTTTGATTTCTAGACACTTTCGGTAATTTTGTCAGGTTGTTAACAGGTAGGGCTGTATAGAGTATATTACTATAATCTAAACAAGTACCTATAAATGTTCTAAGAAAAAAATAAAGGTCAAGACGTTTTCTAGCATTAGTTTGAAGGCAGCACCTGAACAGTCGAACATGGTTTGGGCCTTTTATTTATGATGCGAAGAACTCGACTGGATTCATAAGCTTGGTAGCAGCAAAAAATGAAATAGGTAGGGCTCCAGGCAGAAATTAGTACTTTGGATCGATGTGTACCCAAGGCTACTTACTAGTCAGCGCGCGGTATTGATTACGTATGTAGGAAAACCATTGGAGGAGCCCTTCTGATGTCGTATATATGAATGTTAAAAGGAAAGATTCTTTGACCTAGAACTTGTAATTAGTGACTTCGAATTATTGTATGTGCCATAGAGAAGAAGCTTTTATAAACAAAGAAAATGCACCACTAAAGAACACTAAAATAAATGAGAAATGGACAATATTCAATCTGATTAACGTTTGCCTAGTAGAGGTGGTGAGGTGGGTTAAGGCTTACAGTGTTTGTTTCACATTTTTAAATGGTTCCTTTAAGCGCTTCTTTTAAATCATCTATTTTAATGATAAATCTACTATAATTGTCTCCATGATCTACTATGGACTCTCAAAACATATGACACTGAACCAGACATAGCCAATCTGACACAAGGGATTTTCTTTTGTGCAGACATTTCCTCTCTAAGCTAGAGTGAGGAAGTCTCTGGGAAACCCATCGTACAGTCAGGGTCGGACCGAGACATAAAATAGGCACCAAATAAAAAAGTGGCACCCATTGGCGAACCAGATATCTAAATTAGTGACCCACATTTGCAAATCAGGCTACTGCTGCAGGCAATGTTTCCGGTCATGCCAGCAAAAGCAATAGTCAAAACTAGCCCACCATACCATAAAACCGGCCCACAAACAGACCAAAAAAATTACCCAAAACATTGACTGTCAGACCAGCCCATTTGCCACAGGCTGGTTGCCCTATAGGACAGGTCCGACTCTGAGTGAGGTCGCTTGCAACAAGTCCTAATTTCCTTCAGCCACAAATCTTCCTCTATTCTTGATCATTTAGCTCCAGTCCCATTGTCCTTACCTGGCCACCCGTATATACAGACAAAGTTCCTGCAGACAGACATAGCATATACATAGCAATGTATTCATTTATCCTTTTATTAATTTATTCATTCATCTATTTTCGTTATCATTTTGATTAGAAATGTTGTGCAACAGGATAATAAATTGTAATAGCCTATAGCATGTTAGGCAAAGGTGCTAACGTTTAACAGATTAACAGTGAGAAACACAATAGGTATCTATATTTATCCGGAATACAAATACACAACATACATATGTAGGACATTAGATCAGCGAATGTTGGAAGTTTCTCTACGCTCTCAGGTCGTTGGAAATGTCTATTACTGGGGTTTTAATCCCGAGAAGTGTGGGGCAGGACAGTATATTGTTGTAATTAATCTTATCTGTATTTCACCCTTATTACCCCTTATTACTATTAGCCCTTCCTTTGTGTCCTTTCCCATTAGTGTTCCAGAGTGTTGGGTTGTTCAATGCTCTTGCCTTTCCCAATGATTCTACCTAGTGTCAGTTACGAGTTGGGTCAGCTGGGAAGAGGATTACTTCTGTTATCTGCTCTAAAAAACCTCTACGCTGAATACTACATATTTGCTGTTATCCTGCATGAATTATTTACAACATAATATTTGGTACCATAGACTTTCAGTGAAGATTGAAAGATCCCATTATTATTCATGATAAACATAGATTCCGACTACTGACCAGGACATTCTCATCCCCCAAACATTTGTGAAAGTCTCAAACTTCCCTATTGTTCCAATTTGTGTTTTAATCCCAAGAATTTTATTTTCCCTACATTTTCAGGAGAAATGTCTTGGTTAGGTGATACAAACAATTTGATTTGAGGTACAGATGAAGTAAAAGATTTACCCTTAGTCTTATATTCATGACTGGAGAAATGGTTTTCAAGTCTAGCACGAATTTTCTGATCCTACTTGATCAGTCTTTTCTATTTAATCATTCTACTTCTTTCAAGATGTATAAAATGTAGACTATCAGCCCTATGGAATTAACAAACAAGGAAAGCATAGGGTTTGAAATATTTCACCAATGGTACTTATTCTGTTCATTGGCCAATTTCATCATGAAAAATAGAGCATAATTTACATAGCACAAAAAAAGATACTTGAACGTATTGTGCTGAGAAAAGGAATTCAAACAGAACACAAATTAGATAGAGCTCCATCCGACACCAAACAAGCAGAGAGTATCTTATGAATTCCACCAGCGATTATTATGTGCATCAACCTGTGTCGTTGTAAAACGGAAAAGGATGAACATCAGAACCTTGACATGAATATCAAACGTAAGGAACTGTGAAAATGTACTCCACATTAAAGTACAGCCTCTTGCAAACTAGCCAGTGTTTGCCGTGGCAATGTCTTCTGCGTGACACAGCATGGCATGTATTTCTACCTTGCATCCCTGGTTCGCAGGTTTCTGTACATTCCTTTTATTTTTCACCTCAGAAACCGGTCCTCGGATGCTTGCTTTCAGTCTAGGGGGGACCTGGCCTAGCCTTTCGGGCTGGACTGTTCCCATAGGGAGCAGGGTCAAGACTGATTTACATATGGGTGGGTTCAAACTGGAATGGCGTGTTGAGCAAAATAAACAATATATCTAGGCCCAGATCCCTGTACTGGGGTGAATGTGCGACAGTGTTCTGCATTTTGTTATTCAATTGTTCTTTTTGTAATTCGTAACTAAGCAATTCTATAAATATGGTCTACCCTAGACAGAACGAAGGGAGGACATTAGGTGATGGGGAAAATGCCTTGTACCTACAGGGATGATTAAACGTGGACTACAAATGCCAATTCGTCATTGCATAGCTCAAAATATTTAGTGGAAAGAGACTGTGGAGGTAGGACATGTTCATGCAAACATTGAGGATTCCTAATTGCTGGGAATAAGCCACTAATGATAACCATGTACTTTTTTAGTAATTTACTTATACTGTAGATAACTTCATCTGAATTATCAGATGTGCAGTGTTGTGTTGTAAGTAGAATAAAATAATGTTCTTTTCATATGGCAAAGCACTGACTGCTATCGTGACTTATTGCATGTCAGTGTATGTTGTATTGAGCCTTTGCTTGCTCTGATTTGCTACCTAGACCATCGAATGTGAAAGTGCTGTAAGCACAGTTCAGATTTGTGTCCATCAATAGGTACACCCCACAACAAGATTGACACACTTGGAGCTCAGTAACCCATGTTTGCATTGTATCCTTCAAACCATTTTATAACAATATAAAACAGTAGACGTCAGTGATAAAAGACTCACATTTGAGTGAAAGTTTGAAGATCCAATTTGACTAAGCAGTAGCACAATCAGCAGTGTCTGTCTTTTTCTGCTCACCTTTACAGAGGTTGGCGAATTTCAACAGAGGATGGTGACGGTATTCCTAAGACACAATAATAAGGCCACATACATACTTAATTTGAGCATGTGTGTGCTGGTGGAGGACACCCGCGCTTATAGTTGAGACCAGGACTTAGTTTACTGCATCAGATATTTACCAATAGCAAGAGAGGGAAAAACACACAAATCAGAAAAACAGAGGAGTAGGAAGATGGAAAAGGCTTCACAATTGGAGTAAATAGAAACCTGTAAGAGTGAGATAAAGAGGTGAGAGGGAGTCTGTACTGGATTTAAGAGGTTTGAAGTGAATTCAAGTCTATATAGTGTTGGTGAAATTTAATTCTAAGCTGAGTTTTGGGCACCGCCACTAATTCTTTTATAAATTAAGCACTTGGCCATGTTGTATAAAACTCTGGTTCTGTCTCATATGATCCATGTTGTAGGGAATTGCTGTAGCCTGATCAGAGGAACCACATAATGAGAATCAAGTTAAGGTATTGAGAAATTGCTAGCAAATTCTCCTTCATATTTTACGGGGTCATGTAATCGCAAGGACTCCTTATAATTGCAGGCAGTGTTTTTTTTGTGTTCATCAGGTCAGGCAGATACTATGGGGGTTATTCACAATGACAGGCGATAACTATCGACAACGTCAATTATGGGCAGAAAAGTTAGCGCCGCCTAACCTGGAATATTATCGTCATGATAGCGGGATATTATCAAGCCCAAGCTACATGGCGAAAATAACAGTTAACAGCTGAGAAAACAGTCAATAACAACATCCTGATGACGAAAGTTATTCCTGCATTAGCAGGCGAATCCTGTGGATTGGCACATCGGCGCCAGAAAAGTCACATCTTAACCCAGGCGATATTGCATTGAGAAAATGGCCCTACAGATATTAGGATGTGAGGGTTAGGATATAAAGTGAATAAAAAACTGCAGGACATATGTTTGGGTTCATTTAACATTTGGCAGGCAGCCTGAAAGACTGCTGTGTCAACAGAGGCCCTTTCTCCAACCTCTGTACCCCTGCTCTATTTAAAGACCCTGCCAGCAAGCGCACCTACAATTGTTAGATGAGATGTATTCACAGTTGAATGCTGAGGGATAGGCAGGTTTAAAAAAAAAGATTTATATTTCGCTTTTCAGCAAGAAACACCTAAAGCAGCTGCTTCTGAAAAGTGGACTAGTTATGCACCACCGAGCACAGCATTGTGAATTCGGTTAGCAAAAAAAGGCAAATATGGCAGGGGTGGGGGGGATACCATGCATAAGATACCATGCATAAGACACTCATTTCCAACAATTGGCAAATGTTAAAGTGTACTCCATAATGATATAGAAAAACTTATTCTTAAAGTATTTTTTTCAGTACAAGTGACCTGGGACTTGGCATTTAATACAGGCAAATCCTGCGAGGGTCACTGGTCTCCATAATTTACTTTCTGGGCAAAATCCTACGGTCACGCTGCTGCACGAGTCCTCCCGCCGCCGCCTTCACCTTCACCGCGGCTGCCGAGCGGAGGACTCGCTCTTCCTCCAACCCCTGCAGCGGGCGCAGGCTGCTCACGCCACCAGAGCGCCAGGAGGCGCTACAAAGGCTCCAAACACTCGGCGGAGCTCGCAAATCCTGCGAGGGTCACTGGTCTCCATAATTTACTTTCTGGGCAAAATCCTACCGTCACTCTGTTGCACGAGTCCTCCCGCCGCCTCCTTCACCTTCACCGCGGCCGCCGAGCGGAGGACTCGCTCTCCCTCCAACCCCTGCGGCGGGCGCAGGCTGCTCACGCCACCAGAGCGCCAGGAGGCGCTACAAAGGTTCCAAACACTCCGCTTTGCTGGACGCGAGCGGGACGCCGGGCTAAGCCCGGGCAAAGGACGGGCCCTCTGTGGCCCTCAGAGGCCTGAGGAGTCTGGGCTGGGCCACCCCCCCTTTCATCCCACGGATAGACACTGAGGATGTCAACCACTAAGGATAAACCATCGACGCCTGGTGGAGAAAAACAAGGTACGCTTGATAATTTTGTCACTCGCTCGTTATCAGCAGCTGACCGAGAACTTGCTCTCCCTGAGCGACGCTCTGCGAGACGCCGCTCTGTGGAACTATGCAAATCCAAGCGATCATCCCTCGGAGGCATACAACATGCTGTTTCACCCCCACCCTCACCAGCTATGATCTATGAGCGTGAGGGGCATGAGGTACCCCTAAACGAGAGCATTCCTCTTCTCTTTCGGGACATAACTTCCACCTCGGCAGACTCCAATGATAGAATCATAAGCTCCTTAACAACCCCGCGTAACTCTATTACTAACTCTGATGTACAGATCCTGCACGATACCTTATCTCTGCAACCAGGTAGCACCCATAACACTGTATTTGATGCCCTACAGGAAATATCATCACCTCAGGCAGAGTCTGTCCAAATTCTAAAACCAAGCTTAACCGCCCCCCAAACTCGAGGTCAGCCACCAAAAAAGCGAAGGAGAAAGGGTATAAGTAATCAGCCTGTTCAGACCAACAAGAACAGGAATACTCACCTAAGTTTTGGGAAGAAAAACAGCCTTGCCCCACACATACCCACAACTCCTGACCTTGTAACTCCCCCATTCCCAAACTGAATGATCTGGTTATCGCCGATAACATGGGTCCATTGGAAAATGTATTCAAATCACTGTTACTCCCTGTAGTCGAGAGACTTAAGAGAATAGCTACACACGTACTATAGAGCAGATATTGGTAGAGAATACGCTTGTACCCAAAGACCAATCAAACCCTGTAATGATGCCCATACCATCCTCTATACCCACTCCACAGGCAGCCTCAAAACCCACTACTCAGCATAACCATAATCCTGTGACATCTCAAATCCCAAAACCAACAGGGGAACATACTAAAATAACAGCGAGAGAGACCCAAGCTAGCGGAAACTCAAAATCAAGTGTGACCAAACGCGACAAAAGAGCCGCACCTAACATCAAAACGCCTGTTGACCGCCCTTTTCCTCCGTCGTCAGCGATAAGACAGAACACTGATAGGCGTCGGCAAATTAATCTTCCCCCCGAGGCGGACCCCTACATCATAGTGTTAACCGGGGTCCCTGAAATATCTGATGGAAGTTTCGAAAATTATCAAACCTTAAAGAACAAGACTATGTACTGGCTGCGAACCCACAGGCCATTACCTCCTAATCTAAACGGAGTAATTCTCCACGTTCAACGAGCAGGATGGCTGGGGAAGAGACCCAAAACAATCACTGGTGACATAGTAATTATACATTTCAGAGACCATAGGGCAGCTACTTTTATTAAAGATTGGTACACGGGTGGTAATGAGGGTAGTATCAGGGCCAGAGAACTTAGCTATTTTTACCCGAAAGCCTTGGTGGGGGATCCTTCTGGGACTTCTAAACGATATCATGGTATAGATACCTCAAATCTTCAACCGCACTTCCCTGTATCAAGATCCGGTCTGGTGAACTCCCCCTTCTCTATCCTCCCCCAACGTCCTAGCTGGTCGCAGGAACTGCCTCCAGGCTGGTTCCAGCAACACAGCTCATCGGTGGCTGGACCATTCCTACGCACAATTCTTTTGACTGTTTATCCGGTCTCTACGAAAATGTGTGACTGGCACCATCTGATTTAACCATTGCCCACCCATTGGAGGGGCCCACCAAATACAAGTCTTTAAACGCAAAGTTGGTCTCCGTACAATCCATGTCCGCCTCTAGGGCACAGGCCTGTCATAAATTACCATCAAACGTAAATGTCAGCCCTAATCTACTCCCCATGCCTACTATAGAGGTTTCTTTAGTACCCCTGCAGCGTGAGACGACGGATAAATACTCAGGTATTGTTCTAGCCGTCGAAGCAGCAGGTTTCGCTAGTACTGGTGAGGCTGTGGGTCCCGTAAAGCAGAAGTCCACGCATCTCTCCATGATATTTTGGAATGTGGCAGGCCTTAGACATAAGGTAGATTTACCCTCTTGGCTCTCTGAAATCCGCAAACACAATATCCTGTGCCTCCAGGAAACATGGTCCACTACCCAATTCCATCTTCAAGGGTATAAAACTTTTATTTGTCCTGCCCAACCCTCTACTTTCGGTAGATCAAAAGGTGGTTTAGCAACTTATATCGCTAACGACCTCTCCATAAGTAGCATACAGGTTGTAGTGAGTGGGCCAAACTTCCAAATACTAAAACTAACACTAAATATAAAAGCGGTTTACTACGTAGTCAATTTCTATAACAACCTTCGGATCGTAGACATACTCCCTGTCCTGGAGGAAATTCTCCGTCACCTACTGGTAGAACGGAAAAAATTAAGGAATAAACAATTTAATCTTATTTGGGGAGGGGACTTTAATGTTAGTTTCTGTAAGGACAGTGGCTCCAAAAAATGTGGTTGGGTGGACGGGGGGGGGTCTAAATTTAACTCATTTTCCGCATTCCAGTTTAGGCCACCGCTTAATGGAAATCCTGGTGACTTTAGAACTCGGGTTTGCAAATGAGCTTGTTGTTCCCCCAGTAGCATTTTCTCCAACGTTTAGTGGAAGAGGTCATTCCTCCTTGATTGACTTCATCCTAGTTTCTCAAGTTTTGACAGATCAAATAGGTTGTTTTCTGACGGGCACTAACCCAAACAGTGATCATTTTCCAAACTCTATGACAATCATAGTGCCTGACTCCTGTAAACTGGCTAACTCAGCCTCCCTACTAACCCAAGATGCACTGAGTATGCGCAAATTAAATGGTTTCACCATAAAGTGGGAAACAGTGGATCCTGTTGCACTCACAGGCAGAGTCCTTAGTTGCACTCTACCACAAATAGAATTATGCCTCAACGCTGACTCTCCCCCCGATAAAATTATAGATAGTTTCCTGATCATTACTAAAACAATTAATGACGAACTATCAAGTAATTCAAAGGGAAATAAGAAACCAAAAAAGGGCTGGTTCAATGCTGCCACCAGGAGAGCCTATCCGTGTCTGAAGAAGGCACTCCGACGCAGCATCAGAAACAAACCAGAAATAGTCCGTCTTAGAAGGGAGTATAATCAGTCCCTCAAGCGGTGTAAGTTAGAAATAAAAAAAACCTTATGGGAGACACTGCACAAAAGCTGCCTTGCAAGGGACTCAACTACATTTTGGCGTACAGTTAAAACTCCCTTCTTAACAAATCCTAATTTGAACCCGAGAATAGAGGTGGCAGTGGATGAGTGCGCTTGGGTCACCCATTTCTCAGCTATTTTTGGGGAACAGCTGCACCCACACAGGCACCTGCTGTACCTCGAGATGGAAGCAACCTCAGCTTCTCCCACGAGGAGGTAGTGACTGCACTAAAGTTATCGAAATGTGGGAAAGCCCCTGGCCCTGATGGGGTTCCTCTTGACATATTTAGACATAATCTGGATTTGTGGTCCCCTATCCTCACTAGGGTCTTTAATGCAGTTAATGAAACAGGCCCAATCACCTCATGGAAATCCTCAATCCTTCTCCCAATCTTCAAGAAAGGGGATCGAAATGATCCAGCCTGTTATCGACCCATTTCTTTATTAGATGCAACGGGTAAGGTTGCAGGGCGGCTAGTCCTCCAAAAACTTCAGAACTGGGCAGCCGAAAAACAAATACTGTCAGATCTACAGTATGGATTTCGTGAGGGTATGGGGACGGTAGAACAAGCACTAAATCTGTCCCTACTAGCGGGTAAATATGTGGGGGCGAAGAGGGGTAAACTCCATCTGGCATACGTCGACCTGTCGGCAGCGTTCGACTGTGTGTCTCCTTGTAAGCTGTGTAATATCCTCACTAAAATAGGCATAGACCCCCCTTTAATCCGCTTTCTGCAAGACCTTTATTCAGGAGCATCAGCCAAAGTCCGCTACGGAAAGGGGGGGAGTTAACCAGGTCTTTTTACGTGGTGAAGGAAGTCAGACAGGGCTGTGTGCTGGCTCCCTTCCTTTTTAACCTGTACACAAATGGTCTGGAGGTGGCAATGCTAGAGGGCAGTCAGGATCTCCCCATGATTGGCCGTCGTCCCATACCAGCTCTGCTCTAAGCAGACAACGCGGTTATAATGGTGAGGACCCCCTGCCAACTACAATTGCTGGTCAAAAGATATTGACAATTCATGGAAAGCCTAGATCTAAAGGTTAATAACAAGAAAACCTTCATTATGCATGTTGGGAAAGCCACTAGCCATACTAAGGGTATATATATAAATAACATCAAGTTAGATTGTACAAAAACATACCCCTACCTGGGAATTCTGATCGATAATAACCAAAATTGGCGACCAGCTATTCAAAGTAGAAAACTGTCATTCCTTAGAACAGTAACGGCCCTGACAACGTTTGCCCGGAATTTAGGCCAGCGTCTGGCACGCGAACTGCTCCAGATTTATCACGCTAAATGCTCCTCAGTAGCTCTATATGGAGCAGGAATATGGGGTTTCACTGCCACCGCATGTATACAAAAGGTGGAACACTGTTTTCTAAGGTATTTTTTAGCAGTCCCCAAAAGTTCCCCGATCTACGGCTGGCATGTGGAACTAGCCATGGACTATATATTTGACATCGTTGCCATCCAACCGATCCTACTGTGGCAGCGTATATGGCAGACAGATGAATGTAAGCTTACTCGCTCTTTGATTATCGACTGCCTTGCCCTACAAAGATGGAAGAGCATAACATGGCTGGATTATGTTTCAAACTTTTTCACTGATTTAAATTTAGAGTCCCATTTTACTCATCCCGAAACCATCATGGGCATATCTCGAGCCACTCTGAAAAACGTATGTTTATCCCACCTGCGTGAGCTCCGAATGGCAAGAGAGATTTCTAAACCGACTAACGTCCATCTTTTAGCAGTACAAAGCTCTTGGGGGATTCAGCCTTATTTACTGCTAACATCTATCTCATATTACGACAAATTCTTGCTGACCCGGTTTTGTTTCAACATTTTCCACCGCTTAGTGACTTTTCCCAAGACCAATGATTGGTCCGCAAATCTCCCCACCTGTCCTTCTGATGGGCAGTCAGAGCAAACGCTTCTCCATGTAACGTTCTTCTGCAGTCTCTTTGACCTCCCACAGAGAATTTGGATTTTACCTTTAGTAAAATACATTGGATTGCGCCAATGCCGTCTGGCGTTTCAAGCCTTACAATGTATGGACTCAGAATTCTTAATTGTCCCTATACTCTGTTTTTTAAAATCATGCATTAAATTCCGAAAAGATTATGATTAATTTTACACTTAAAGTATTGATTACACCATTGTGTAACAAGTTCCAGAAATCATATTGTGCTTGGTATCCTTTCTTTTTTGTGTACTAAGGATAGATTTCTCTTTTAATGTATTAATTTAGTCCCTATTTGCTTTGTTTTGTCTGCACTAATTTTAGGAATTTATTGTTTTTTATTCTATACAATTGCTTCGATTCGTTTGTACTTTTATGGATAAGTTTCCTTATCCAAATAAAGTTTTATTTGATTTGATTTCATTTGAATACGTGGTATTCAAATTGTGGGGCACGCTCACCTAGTGGAGGAATGGTGGAATGTTTAGGGCAGGACAAGTTTCCAAGGTATGTTTCAGAAGAGGAGGTTCTAAGCAGCTGTACCCAACACCTAGCTAACTCTCCAGTTAAATTTGGTGACAGGAAGCACCCCAGTTGCAGGCACATGTTCCCGCCCTGTCTCTCCAAATAAATTACGTAGGAGGGATCTCCAAGAAGAAGGATTGTGCTGCCACCTCAGGGCATGTAGAAACTCCAGGCCAGAAGGCCGATGATAGAGCACGCAGGTCACCCGACTAGTCTTTTTTTTACCAAAAATAGTCGCCTGGGCCCATAATTTACAAAACTCATAAATAAAAACACAGGGTTTCCTTCGCTCTACTATCAGTGTATTTTAAAACATTTAGGACTTGTGACCTATCTATAACTTGACTTACCAATCCACGTCACCGATACCTAAAGTCCTAAGGGATCAAGGGTGTTAGCATAAAAGGGAAAAAATAACATTTGCACTCATATAATAACCACAAACTCGGGACGTTTTTAAACTCTTTATCTAAGTTTCTTAAATGGTCATGATCCAAAGATTAAACACCAAAAGACTTTCAATTAGGAAGATCAGAATCAAAATGTATCTATGCAAAAGATGTATTAAACTGATTTAGATCATTTAGCAATAGGGAGGGTAAAGAGAAGGAACATAAAATACGATCAAATATTTGAGCCTTTAAAAAAAGGAGGGGAAAAAGGGAACATATGGCAAACTTTATCAATAGGACAGGTAAAGAAAAGGAAGATAATATGCAAGCACCATTATCAAATATGTAACATTTAGGGAGGGTGAGAGAAGGAAACAAGTCAATGACGAACCCACACAAATTTATATTTACCTAGGAATGGTGTGAAGAACTAACCCTGGCCACAGGTCAGTTTAAAGGACAGAACCCCAAAAGTTGCAGTCACCAGTAGGCTAGCAGGTGCGGATCAGAATCAGGACAGGTAAAGCCAAATTGGATCAGGACAGGACCACCAAAGGTTAAGACTGGCACCCGCAGTTAAGTTGCAATGCCTGCGTTACTCCCTCTCTGCAGCTAACAGTCGGAATCCCGATTGGGTTATCGATTTCCCCTACAAAGTGCTTCGCCAGCACTTCATCTTCCCAGAACCCCGATTGGGTTATCGAATCTTCTGAGAGAGTGCTCCGCAGCCCTCTGTTCTTGGTCACCTATTGAGTGCGTTGGGTCAGTGACAGGTCAGCTATTCGGACAAGTCGGACAAATTAACTAGCTAAGCCTACCCTAGTTATACTATTTTTCAGGTCAGTGTACCACCCCCCAATGTTGCAAGTGTAGGGATCCCCAATTTTGATTGAACAAGGAATGAGGAGAGGTCATCACACCATACCAAAATGAAACTTTCTGCATGTCATATTTAAATTATTGTTCCCGACCATCAATGTATTTTCACATGACATCTTTATTCCACCCAACAATGAATGTTCTCTTAGTAAATGCATTGTATTAACATTGTATGAATGAGCTTCCTTCGACAGGGGTAAAAGGTTAGCTTCCCAGGCACATCTTGGATGAGACTGTTCTTTGGCAATCATTCAATGCCATGACTTGATGGATTTTCAGATTCTAGTGCGCAGACTCAAAGATTTCAATATGGAGTTCAGCGACTGGCATCATGCCCAAATTAATACATATCTAAGAAAATAGAAAAGAAACAGTTTGAGAACACAGAATATATGAGTGCCCTGTATACCACTTATTTCTACTCTATTCCCATTACTTTATTTTTAACTATTGCGTTAAGGTTCAGCAGACCAAACAGCCTAGCAAAAGCAGCAGTGCAAGCTTCATGCATGCTGTAACACAGAGCAGCGATGTTAGTTCTAGTGCGCAGATGCGAAAGATTTCCTCCAAAGCAAAGAGTACGTCATGTCACGTGAGTATGACAGACGCATGCGCAGTAGAAAATTCCACGTAGGAGCAGCCATTTTAGTTGCAAGCGGATTACAGTTATTAAGAGCACATATGCAAGCTTCCCTCGTATGGAATGTAATGCAGTGTTAGTAATACGAACATGTTGATTAATGTATTAACGTTATGTTGAGAGGATTAAGTACAAGCAAGTTGCGTTACGTGCGAATCCTTGCTCCATCACCGCCAGCAGGCCATGCCTATTGAACCTAAAGGTTTGTCTCCCATAATGAATGTAGCCTCTTTGGGGTATCTTTTAGTATTTAATGCCCATGCAGCCTACGTGAAAGCAACATTCAGTACAAGATTTACTTAGCTAGATCATCAATGTCCTTCACAAGCTTGTACTCTGTCTCACTCTCCCATTGAACTTGGGGAGGAGTGTCCGTTAACAACCACACCATCAACACTTTCACATATTTAGGGGAAGGACAAGATGCTCCCTGGTAACATGTTTCTCCTTAGTCCCGCCTACATTGAATAGCAGAGAATGTGGACACGTTGTATTTTCCTAGCCCCTCTCATGACAGAACCGGTGATTTTAGGGTCACTGTCCACCAGCCATCTCACTAGCCAGGCAATCATGAGTAGGTGTTCTTCCTGGTTGTGGAGGTATCTTTGGTAGTTGTGGTTTTCTACATGGTGATGGTCGGTTGCTTGTTGGTGGTGGGGAGGGTTTGTTGACCGGAGTCTGTTTGTTGGAGTTTTAGAGCGAGCACAGATTTTGATGCGGAAGTAGGAGCTGAGCTTGTTGCAGAGGTACTGGGAAGGTGGTGCATTGTTTGATGTGGTGGTCGAGGTGTACAATCTTCCCTGTTCGCAGTGCAGGCTGCATTACAGCCTGCATGTAGAAAATGCCCACCCTCCGGCCCCTGGCTGCATGACTTGTCCCGTTGTAAATTAGCAGTCACACTGCCGCATCGCAGCGTTGTGATCGACTCAGGGTAGGGAGCCTGGCTGCTGAATTCCTGTTCCTAGATGCAGGGGAGCAGGAGCTACCAAGACACAGGGCACGGCTTTGAGGTAAGACATCCCACATTACAATATTAACGACACCCACTCACACTCATAACCACATCCAGGCACCATCCTGTATTCTTTCCGGTGTTTACCACCTCACAGCCGTTCATCTCCCCCCCCCCAGCACTTCCCAATTGCGGACATTGTGCACACATGCACAGCGGGATGAACACACGTTTTCCAAAGGCACAAACGTAGTTACAACGCATTACATGACACTGCATTCCATTCCAATGCATACTAAAACAAGGCACATTGCAACAGTGGGTTAGATGTTGCATTACGGAGACATGAACATCACTATTCCAACTCAAGTGAGTGCAACCCTAAACCAACCTTTGCACCAGAATCACAAACGTGAATCCAGGAATCCCTTCTGAGCCCCCCATTACACACCCAAAACTCTAAATTGACCCAAATGCACACCCAAAATGTCTGATTTCACCCCAAAAAACAACCCAATTTTCATAATTACCACCGAATTTTATATTTTACCCCATAAAACACCCCAATTTTCATATTCTACCCCATTGGACACAACATAAAATTCATATTTTACACCATAAGACACACCACAAATTTCATATTTTACCCCATTAGACACAACACCAATGTCATATTTTACACCGTAAGACACACTACAAAATTCATATTTTACACCCACACAACATACAATTCATATTTTACACCATATTTTACAACACAAATTTCAGATTTTACCCCATTAGACACAAAACAAATTTCATATTTTACATCAGAAGGCACACCACAAAATTCTAATTTGCATTATAAGGCACACCACAAATTTCATATTTTACATCAGGAACACATACCCACCCATATTAAATTAAATTACAGCATTATGGCCTCACAATGCGTTGTAATCAAATGCAATGTGAAGAAACCTGTGTTGTTGAAGTTGCGTTGTTGATGATGAACTGCCTGCATTGTACAGGTCAGCTCCAATGAAAAAGGCAACCCATAGGCTAGCCCATTTGCATTGGTCTGCCCCTGGAGCGTGCTCAGCACCAAGGAGCATTGCTCTTGGAGACTCCACCGCTACAACGCCAGCACCCTCTACTCGCCATCAACCCCGGACGCCACATCGCCTGCGAGGACCAACATCTGCTCCGGACTGGACATCGCCATTGCCATCACTAAAGGCTGCATTATCACCTGAAAGGAGCAGCATGTCCTTCGAGGACAATACATTGCCATCACCTAGAGAGGCACACTCCGACTGACCACTCACTCTAATGACCCAAGGGTGGCCATGGACCACCACAACTCCCAAAGCCGGACAAAGCCCAAACACATCAACTGCAGCACGCTTGTGCAGGATCCCCAGACATTGGACCCCCATTCTCAAATCTGAAGAAAAAACTCCCTTGTGACCAATATTATTCGTACACAGGACTTAATCCCAGTAACCAAATGTGAGCGCCTAGTCTAATGTGTGAACCCACCAAGAAAATATTGCCAACATACTTAAAAGGTATACAATTTGTATTTTCATTTTCATGTCACGCTGCAAGAGGGAGCTTCAACTTAAGCAAAAACATCGGACTCTCCAGGACCAACAATCATTGGATACATCACTTCTTCACCTTGCCAACAGAACGCCAATGCCATCATTGCAACCCCTCACAGCTGGATCCTGTATCAACACTGCGCCAGTGCTTCCAAACGATGATACCACAGCAAACAACAAACACCGATGGATCTCCAACAGTGTTGACAACTGGGCACCACTCATGAACTGCTCTGTGTCAGTACCTTCCGCCTGCCTGATGGCAGGCATGAGGGTGATGCAGTGCCACAGGGATAGGCTGGCCCCATGCATTGGTGGAATTGCATAGTTGTGACATAACTGCAGTAATGAATGACTTTAGCGCAGAGAAGTCAGGATTCCTGACGTTACTGTGATTACTTGCGTCAATGAGCGCTGTCCAGTGAGTACAGCGCATTCATGCTGTCGCAACAAGGGCGTAATGAGAAGTGTAGCAACGCTGTCTTGTCGCAGCGCTGCAACACTTTTCATGTGTGGGGCAGAGGAATGCGCACTATCTTATTAATAGTGTGCAGTCCTGCCCTGTAAATTTCTGGCAGGGTAGCGCAGCCACGTTGCTTGCAGCGCTGTCCAGCAAAAACACCTGCTGAAATAAGGCCCCAATGTTTATCTCCATTTTAAGACCAGATATTTTCTGGTCTTAAAAAACTGCCTCTAGTTGCAGTTATAGTTTTTTGGGTCATCTTAAGCCCTTGCGAGCACATGACGGACAGAACCACGCCGTCATGATCCACGGGCGGCGTGTGCTCATGACGGCGTGGTTCCATCATGCGGCTGCTGCTCCGCCCACTTGGCATTAATTCCCCACCTGTGCGGCTGAATTAATGAGCGGGCTGGGCCGTGATGGAACCACACCGTCATGAGCACTCCCCGTCCGTGACTCATGATGGAGTGGTTCCTTCACGAGCATGGAAGTGCCGCACTCACCCCACACCCCCCCACTCCGTGGCAAAATTCATGCCACGGCAAAGGGGTTAAATTAAGGATTCCCCTTGTGAATAGGGAAATCTTGGTTTAACGTCAGATTTTGCAAGGGAACGCCTCCCTTGCATATCATTAGCGATAATTATCACAGACTGAAGTAGCGATATTGAAAAAGTCAATTTAACTTAAAAGCTGTTGCTAACTGCTGTTAGCGACAGCTTGTGAATATAGCGATAAAAATAACCCTGCTTTATCGGCAGAAAAGTGCCGCTAAAGCGGCAATATTGCCTTGTGAATATGCCCCTATGTCTGCTAATCTCCGGCTGACCTTCTTAAGTGTCAATAAGGGAAGGCATACCCAATGTCTGCCACAAAACTAGTAAAAAAATGGAGCCACCTCAAAATGCGGGGTTATAACTAACAGAGACTGGATGAGCGTCACTAATCACTACGAGAGAACAATCTAGTTTGAATGGGGTGTTTTTAGCAAATTGTAGCTAGAGTTCCAAATACCATTTTATTCCTTGCAAGACAGCTTAGGTGATACCACTGAGTGGCGAATGCTGAGCATGTTAAGAGCTATATGCAAAGAAAACACTTTCGACAACTTCAGTACAATAGAAGCTTTGTGTCCAAACTGTGGAATGATCCCCACTCTTTGTTTGATGGTGGGATTTGGCCCAGTCTCACCCAGCATTCCTTAGTTGTGACATCTGACTTATAGCGCCAGAAATCCTTACAATGGTATGAGCAGAGGATATGGCATTGAGTTTTCAATTTGAAGTTCCTGGTGGGGAATGACCCTGCAGGAGATCCCATTTTAATGCCTCTGCCTGGTAGTTCATCACAATGGAGACCTAGTACAGGCAGATATCCAGTGGACTTTTGCCCCAGAAAATGGATGTGAGACAGCCTGGAGGGAGATTGAAAAGGGTCCATTGCATAGCCCTGTGGCTGAGAATTGAGCGACAAAGAAAGGAGAAAGTTGCTGAAATAAACTTGAAGTACGCTCATTTTAAAAAAGTAGAGGGTCACCAGCCACCAAGGCAACAGAAGCCACGGCTCTGCACACCTCTTCAGGGACTGCACACTATATTATAATATCTCCGTCTGCTGGATGGGGATCTAATTGCCCTTGGTCATTCACCAGTGTGGCTCTTGGAGAGGAGGCAAACAAGTTTGCGGATCAGAGGCCATTTTGATAGGCTATGCTCTGCAAACATTTGGTTTTTAAATACAAACGCCAAAGCAGCTATTTGTCTCTGAAAAACAAATGACCCAGGGAATTTTCTGCCAGCAAGTGGTGGTGGTTTGAACCACCAAGCTTTTCCTGACCGTGCTGAACAGGAAAAACTTAATCAGGACTGCTCTAGATAGAGTGGCCGTTCTCATGTACATTCATAAACAGCACTGTGGCAGACTAGCCACCAATCCAATGGCAGAGCAAGGTGAGCTCTGCTGCAAAACAGCTGGTGCTTTTCTCTCTGAAGTGGTAGATTGCAAGTTTGATGGGATGTGAGCCCTGCCACTGCATGGTGGGACTTCATTTCATTCGTTTCATTAGAGAGGTGTGGCGCCGCGGCCAGGGCGACTGACGCTGGAATCTGGGGATCAGGGTTCGATCCCCGGCTCCGGCGGCAGGTTAGCCCAGCACCATGTGACTCTGGGCAATAGCTTGCTTAATCTTCCCGACGGCCCCCAGCGCCTAGAGACCCTTACGGGTGATTGTGCGCTTTACAAATGTGGATTATTATTATTATTATTCATTTCATTCATTTTTGATTAAAAGGTGCGCGATGATCTAGCAGCACTTTGCAGATAGCGCTCGCAGGCTTATACAATTCTGGCAACTTGCGTATTTTTTTTAATTCCTGTTTTGTATCTGAGTTAATATTCTTTGGCTTTCCCCCTGTTTTTAAATTGCCCACATTCGCATACTTGCTCAATAATAACTGGCTCACTGCATTTCGCGGGTCCCCTTCCCTCGTGTTTCTCTGACCGGCAGCAATTTTGGGGGTAGAACAGCACGCCCGGCGGCGCCATCTTTGTTGGCGTGCTAGTGGTTTTCTGCACATTGTGGACAGGTACTTAAGGTGGCCATGCAAACACGCAGCGTTCGCGCGCAGCGTGAGCACGCCGGAGTCACGCCAGAGTCCAGCCCGTCTGGGCCCGTCCGGGCCCTGACGGGCTTAGGGCCAGGACCTCTGATCAATCCACCTGACACTAGGATTATCTATACCCGAGAGGATGTCATGGCATTACGGCCCCCGAAAAATACAACCTGTAAGTACATCTACAAAGGGGCCAAACCTTTCCTCGGATGTAAGATATGTCACTCGTGCCAGTCATCTAAAGGAAAGAATGGGCTCCAAATGGCCCTGTTGAATTGACGATCCCTCCCAAGCAACTCCCTAGAAATTAATTTCCTTATTCAGGACCATGCCTTAGACATTTTGTTCCTAACGGAAACATGGATTACATCTTGCTCAGGGGCCGATATGGTACGGGCCCTCCCCCCAGGCTTCCTAATATACCATCAGGATCGGCCTGTGGGGCGAGGGGGTGGTATTGCTATTATATATAGAGAGTCATATCGGTGTAGAGCTCAGAATGGGGGGGTGTTGGACTGTGAGAACTGTCAGTTCTCTTTGCGGATTTCATCTATGCTGTTGATCTCAGACCTATTAATATACCGCCCTCCGGGTAGCGTGGGTAACTTCTTCCATTCTCTGATGGAAACAGTCACGCTGTCAGCATCCTCCACTACCAACTTTATGGCGCTGGGTGATTTCAATCTCCATTTTAATTACCCTACGGACTCTGTAGCGGCAGACTTACAGGGCGACTTCAAAGCCTTTGAGATGGACCTGATAAATTCGGGGCCCACGCATATTAAGGGCCACCTGCTTGACCCGATTTTTACCAATATTCCTTTTCTCAGGGCTATGCCCTCTTGTCCCCTTCCGTGGTCAGACCACTTTTTGGTCCCCCTAACTTGGCAAAGGGAAGCAATGGTCACCCCCCCCCTAGTGTTCATACCTTAGAAAGAGCTTGGTCCAGGTTATCGATGGATAACTGGATCACCAATCTGGAATGTACCTGCCCTTCTCCAGTTCCTGATCCAGTAAGGGCCGACGCAAATTTCGATCAGTGGCTGACTAGCTCCCTTGATGTCATTCTTCCCAAAAGAAGAGTGCTGAAAAGAGAGAAGAGAATGGGCTCTGCCCCCTGGTACACGCTCGAGCTAAGAACATTGAGGAAGGGTTATAAGAAGCTGGAGCGGGCCTGGAGGAGGGAATGGGGGAAGCTGATCGAGAGGAATATCAAGCGGCGATAAGAGTGTGTAAAGCTGCTCTTCGCCGCACTAAGACACAATTTTTTGAGGAGAGGATCAATACCTCCTCGAATTCCTCGAGAGAAACGTTCCGAGTGGTTAAGGAACTCCTTAGAATTCCCGAGCCCCCAGTAACCCACGACAGCCCAGGAAACAAATGTGAGGAGCTGGCGAACTACTTTCATACTAAAATAGTTAAGATTCTTAGTGCCTTGCCTCAGGCGGACCAGAGAGCAGATGCTGGTAGCCAACCTAGGAGCGCTCTTGTTCAGCTAGAAGCTTTTGGCCCAGTATCAGCAGACGAGGTCCGTAAAGTACTGAGCTCCATGAAGAGCGATTCCCCTAGGGATTCGGTTCCCTAGGGATTCGGTTCCCATGAGGATCCTGAAACAGGCGTCAACTATTATTGTTGACCCTATCATAGATCTTATTAATGCCTCCTTGGCCCAAGGCCTGGTACCACCTAGCTGGAAGAGAGCAGTTGTGAAAGCCCTCCTGAAAAAGCCGAGTCTGTATCCTTCGGACTTGGCTAATTTCAGGCCCATCTCCCTGCTCCCGGGACTCGGTAAAATTGCTGAAAAGTTGGTAAATCGTCATCTTTCCCACTTTTTGGAGTCCAATTGCCTGTTGCGTGATTCGCAAACTGGATTTCGGCCAGGCCAGGGCACGGACACCGCCCTGCTGGCAGTCGTGGAAGAAGCTAGGAGCATTTTGGATTCAGGAGGGTCAGTGGCAGTGATCCTCCTGGACCTCAGTGTGGCTTTTGACACTGTTAACCATCAAGTGTTGATCCATCGGCTGTCAGAGTTGGGGGTCACAGGTGCGGCATTGAAATGGCTTACGTAATGTCTTAGCGACCGGTCGTACCAGGTCTGGAAAGGCAGTGAACGGTCGACATCTATCCCCCTCCAGTGTGGTGTGCCACAGGGCTCTTCCCTAAGCCCCACATTATTCAATGTGTATATGGCCCCCCTGGAGGATGTGGTGGCCCCTTTTGGTTTTAAAATCGTCAGCTACGCTGACGATACTCAGCTGGTGGTGGCTCTATCCCAGCTGACGGAAAATCCAGATGCGCTGCATTCTTGCATGTCCAAAGTCTACACCTGGATGTGTGAATCAGCTCTAAAACTGAACGGGTCAAAGACCGAAATAATGCTGCTAAGGCATAAAGGACCCTCACTCCCCGCGACTGTTTAGCCCAGTTGTTTAGGCGACCTCCCCAGTCCTAATGAGGAGATTAAGAGTCTTGGGGTTTGGTTAGAGCAGGACCTCTCCTTTAGGACCCAGGCTAAACGAACGGCAGGAGTCTGCTTTGGGCTCCTCCGTGCAGTTCGGAAAGTTTTGCCCCTTCTACCTGTTGAAATCGAAGAAGCTGCTTATTCAGGGGCTTATTGTATCTAGGTTAGATTACTGTAACGCCATCTTCCTGGGCTCCCCTGAAGCAACGCTGAATAAACTTCAGCAAATCCAAAATGTGGCTGCAAGGCTTCTTACGAGCTCGTCTAGGATGCAGTCAGCCAAACCCGCATTGAAGGCGCTGCATTGGCTCCCAGTGCGGGAAAGGATTAAATTTAGGTTGCTTTGTATAGCGCACAAAACGCCTCAGGATAAGGGGCCTCCCATTCTGAGGAATTTAGTTGTGCCCTATAAGTCTAACAGAGCTCTGATCAACAGTATTTGTTGCAAATTCCTAGAGTTAGAAGGGCACGCACGGGTGGGAGAAGGTTCTCTGTTAATACTGCCACTCTCTGGAATGCGCTTCCTCTGAATTTGCGTTCAGAGCCGTGTATTGTTAGGTTTCGTAAACTTTTGAAAACCCATCTCTTCCCTAGCTGATGCCGCTGTATCTGCCTGTTTGCCATTTGCTTTCATTCTGGACAAGCGCTGGGATGCCCGAGGGTAGCTATGCGCTATATAAAATTCAAATCAAATCAAAAATTTCAGCTGAACAATAAATGAGGCCCATAGTGGTGTACAGTGTCCTTCCTGCACCATCACTCATAAGCACACCGACTGATGGTGAAAACAAAAGATATGATAGATCTGCAGTATGTATAGTATCCAGCATTACTGCATCTCAAATGTGTAGTAATACCAAATTTCGGCTTGATAGCTTGAGAAAACCATGCTCATAAGCACAAGTAAAAATATGATGCAAACTTTGCACGGATAAATTCAGAAACATGAGGAAAGAATGTTTCTGGAAGTTATGTGGCAGCAGTGCAATTATCAACTGGTCAAATGACTGGAATTGGTGCAATCTTTCTTTATAGTGCCACTATGCGAAGTGTATTTATATTATCTGTAACTGCCATTACCAAAAGTCTCTAGGTCAGCTGGTTCCAACCAATCAATCATGAGCTACCAGTAGCTCACAGACACCTTCAGAGTAGCTCACTGCCTTGAGTTCATCTTTAAATAAGCACAGGGTCATGTTTTCCTTTTAAAGTTAAGGGAAAGCTGTGTTTCTGTTATGTAATTATCATAAGGATGTAGATAGCAGGGCCTGATAATGAGCAGTGTTTGGTCAGACTTATGAACCAGTCTGGGGCACAGAGGTGAAGAACTGGAAACAATGTGGAATTTAACTCAAATATGAAAGTCCTTGTGATCTCAATATTGGAGTGTGAGTGCAAAATGAGGTTTTGTGAATGCATTTGAATAGGAGAAAATTAAAATTGGCTCTTCATTTTAATTTTCTCCCATTTCAAAGAGCCACATTTACAAACAGCAGGCATCTTACTCCTAGTGTCCAGTAGACACTGTGCCACATTTCGAACTGAAAAATACGGTCTTTATATCTAAATGGGACGAATTTTAAGTGAAGAAAATATTTATTTCTTTGAAACAATAAGTCTTACAGCCAGCTTCATGAAACGAAAATCGGCTCGCAAAGGGCCAGATTCTCAGAATCTGGCCCTTTGCGAGCACAATTTTTGCATTTGGGTTTCATCATCCCAAATGCAAAATTCGCTATTACAGAATTCGCATTTTAGCGAGGAATTGCATTTAAGGAATCTCTATTTGAGATTCCTTAAATGCAATTCATTAACCAATTTTAAATTGCGAATTCGCAATATTTGGCCGCTATTTACCACGAAGTCAGACTTCGTGGTAAATAGCGAAAACATTTGAAAAAAGCACTTTAGTGCATTATTCTCTGTTGCATGTTACACACACACATGTCCTTTGGACATGTGTGCGCTCAACACCTATGTAATGTTGCATTTCAGGGGTGCTACAGGGTGTCCTTTCGACACCCCTGGCACCCTTGAAATCGCATCCTTATTTGCGATTAGGAATAACTCCCCATTCATTCCTATGGGCCTGTAGGCCCATAGGAATGAATGGGGAGTTATTCCTTATTTGCCATTAGCAATTTGCTAATCGCAAATAAGGAAGATGTAGGAATCGCAATATTTATTGCAATTCCTACATAAATCCCGTTTTGCAAGTCCTTAATAGCGATTCCTTATGAATCGCTATTACAGACTCGCAGAACGGGTCTTTGATGAATCTAGCAGTTAATGTTTTTCTCCACTGTCGATTACACCAATTACGTCTAAGGGGCCGATTACGATGCATCCATAAAAAGCTTCGACCCTCTGCACCATAAAGGGCCGGTTGGTTTACTTTAAGACCGCCTCATTACTATGGAGACAATTGTAAACTAAACTTGCTCGTTACATCGGCTGGATTCCGGAGGCCTCGGTGAGCCAGGCTTACCAATTGCAATCCAGCCTGTAATCTCAAGGGCAGGCATTTCTGATCTTGAGATTACAATGTCGGGTTTTGGCAGCCTTTCTGTGCCAGACTTTCTGACATGGAAAGGCTGTCGGAACTAGACTTTGGGTGCCCCAAGCAGCGCCCATTGGGTGTACAGCCCCTGGTTGGAGGCCAAGGGGTCACCTATGGTGCTCCCCCGTTGACCCCTGCACCCTGTGGCAGGTTACTTCAGGGGCCTGCCATGGGGTGCAGGGATGAACTGCACCTCCATTTTCTCAAAGGGAGCTTGTGTCCGAGCTCCCATTGAGAAAAGTGCAAGGCTACTGAATAGTGTTTGGTCGCATTGTAACGGGGCGGTCGGGAACACTGAATGGGTGTTGGTCGGTTCCAGGACAGAGTCGGTGTCGGGCGGACAAAATGAGGCCCTCTATGTTTTATGAAGCATGTGTATATACTCTAAATTCCTCCCATTTAAACAGATGGATATATCACTTGAAAATGGAAGAAAATGTAAATTAGGAGACTTATGAAATTCATATAAACAGAAAGTTAACTCTTCAGTTTAATTTTCTCCTATTTCACAGTGTAGCCTTTACATACAGCAGGCATATTTCTCCCAGTGGCTGGTAGACACTGTGCCATATTTATAACTGAAAAAAACAGCCATTATTTTAAATGGGAGAAAGGTGCAGGAAAATGTGTTATATTCTGAAAATGTTTGCAGAAAATGTTTCTGCACAATTAAATGTTCTCACATTTAGAAACAAACGGTTGTATGTTTGTGTTATACATGTAGCCATGCAACATAAGGTATGTCTTTTGCCGCAAGTACATATGACACTGGCTCTCAGTCACCTAAGCACATATATCCCATTCAGACACACCCTTGTTAATACATCCTCAAAGACAATGTTCTTACTGCCACACATGGCAGTCCTAACAATGTGCCTCTAGCCAAAGTATTTTGTTCAAACCATAATATACGGCTCCATGGACATTAGCCTTAAAATCAATGAAGCGGGGTTGGAGTTGTCTGGTAACAATGCATGAGTTACTTATTTCACAATGATTTTCACTAAGCAGGAGTAGCTCTCACTACAGAAAAGTTTGGATACTCCTGCCCTAGTATATATAACTAAACAGGGGAAATTCATGGTAGCAGTGACAAAAGCACAGCAGATTCCTTATTTGGCTGTTATTGTACTATGCTTTGAGCCATCATGGTGACAGTGTGCGGTGACAAGGAAATCTCTACTTGATGCTTGTTAGCATCAAAAAAACAAGGCTACAGAAGACTTAAAGCAGAAGCACATTTTTCGAGTGTTCTTTCCTGAAGACGGACACGATCTACATATTAAAAATATAATATATGGTTGCACAGAAAATTCCTTATTTGGCTGTTATTGTAGTACGCTTTGAGCCATCATGGTGACAGTGTGCAGTGACAAGACAATCTCTACTTGCCGCTTGTTAGCATAAAAAAACAGAGGCTGCAGCAGACTTAAAGCAGAAGCACATTTTTCCAGTGTTCTTACCTGAAGATGGACACGATCTACATATTAAAAGTATAATATATGGTTGCAAGCTAATGTACGACAACTCACCCTAGAAAATGGTACTTAAAAATGGTAGTTTAAATTGCACCTAAAAGTGTTCCTTTCTTCATTTTTCCTTTTCTTTACAGAGACTGCAAGTATTCTTTGGCCGCTGGTTCTGCCGTAAAGAATCGCATATGTTCTTTATAAATAATTTTCAGTTGAGCTGGATTCAATAAATAAGCTTGTGCGCCTTTCTCTTGAAATGGGGTAATAAGCTGGCGCAATTGCCATCTCATCTCAAGAGTCAGAGGACAGTAATCTGGGCATACAAAGAACTCTATCCCTTTCCCACTTTTCTTTCGGTCTGCTCTTGCAAGATCGTAAATTGCTTCCCGTGCCAGAAAGTTATTGATTGCTATTAGGAAAGCTAGGTCTAGTATTGTTCTGCCCTGGTACTGTGTGCTGTGTGAAAAGGAATCTATGTGTCCTCCGGATCTCCCTATTCAAATCCCACTGAGTTAGTCCTGGAAAAACCTCGGAGAAGAGCTCAATGATAAACTTCCGTGCTTCTTGTCCCTCGTCCCGCTCGGGAACTCAAGGCTTCCATTATTGCTTTCTGCGCTGCTAATTCATCCTCCAAGTTTGAGATACATGTTTTAGGCTCATCAAACCTGTCCATGACATAGCTCTCCTTCTTACCAAGTTCTGGAGTTTGCGGCAAGCCCCCTGTGTGCGCTGGCTCTCAGTGCGTGTTTCCTCCCTATGGGCAATTATACTTTGGTATATCACTGCGAGAGAGATATCTTCAGGTTTCTCCACGACATTTAGGTGTGTCTCGTGAAACACTCCATTAGTCCCAGATTCACCCAAGAAGGAGTAATCCCATTAATAGTGTGCCTACCGGGTGCAAATCGCCCCCTTCCCATAAAAGACATGAAACAGGTTGCTGTCATTCACCGCGTAGTCTTTTATTTATTAAACTTCAAGCAGTGTCATTAATCTTTTATTCATCTTGATTAAGGTTTAAGGTAAATCTTTAAAATTACTTGCTTATCAACACAACATTATTAGATAATCTCAAAGTTATAGATTGTCATTATATTTAGCCCCCGCTCTCCAAGGGGCCTTTTTGCTTGTCCTTCGGGCTGTGCCAGCAGGCCACAACCAAGATAGCCTGCTCTCCTTAAGTTGACCGCCCTCCGGTCAACAGAGCCGCAGGTAAATAATCTGCCACTACTTGTGACCAACATACCGGGGTATACCCCCTCCAATGTTTATTGTATGTATTGTGTCTAGATTAACAGTTCAGTCATGCCGTTATTTTCCAGACTACGTCAGTTAAGAACTAGAAAAGGTCTGTTAGAAGAAGCAGTTCCTGTCCCGCCTAGGGACAGTCCAGGTCATTTTATGTATCAGAAGCATGGCATAAGTGCCATATTATATCTAGATTTATGGGTAGATTATACCAAACAGTTAGAGGAAAAGTATAGATGGCCCGTATCGGGTACATGGGATGCCGAGTGCATCATGCGAGTAGAACAAGCATTATGGAAAAAGAAAGCCAGACAGTCACAGAAAGATGCCATCGAGTTATGGCGCAAAGAATCTCATAAAAGAACCGAAAAAGAAATCAGAAGGTCAGAATTAAGTAGAGAATCCTTAGAACGAGCCCAAGAAAGGGAACTAATCGAGATAGGTGAACGAGTCAAAACTGAACAGTCAGATAGACAGAGGCATGCCCTCATTAAGGGTATGTATCCTCTTCTTGCCGAGGGCTTGCCAAAAGCGACCCCGGAGGCATCCAGTAATTTTCCGCCACCATTAGTTCCGACCAAGCTACGTCACAAACCGACCGCAGCTGATATTTTGATCTCGTCCTATTTGGACGACACAGTCCCAGAATATGCAAATCCTGTTCCGCCAGTCCCTGTAAATCATGCCATTCCTGCTCCTCCAGACACCGGAGTACCTGCTACGGTACCCCCGGTCCAGCCTACATTACAATTTCCCACTCTGCCAGCACGAAGAGTATCAGTCGACGATTCCAGTTTAGGGGCCGCAGGAGGAGGTCCTCCTGGTACCCCGCCACCACACCAACGTAGAACGTTGGCCGAGTTACATGAATGTGCGTTACAACGTACGCCCAAATTTAAGTCCGTTGCAGATATCCGACGAGCTCTTACTGAATGCCGCTATGATCCGGTTGCAGGTGATGATAGTACAGTAATATATTCCATCCGTGTAAGACGGGTGACCGGGTATTTAGACACCCTACCAGATATGAAAGGAGATCTAGACAGAATATATCGTTTCATCCGTACAGGGGATGATCCAGAATTGCCCCCAGCCCTGCAACGACTGGTGGGTATGTATATGATCCAACACCTCATTACTCTGTTGTGGTAAATAAATAAATAATACCCTATTTTTGAATGTATAAATGAATAACAGATAGCTCAATAAATAAGAGTCAAGATTCGAGGTAGTAGGAGTTTCGCAGGTTTATTACAGCATAAAGGACAGGAACAGGACAACCTGCATAGGAATAGGATGGCAGGGCCCAGCAGCTGCCGGGGCTGGATCTGGGATGAGCACGCTAGCATTTAATAACAATACACAAGCATATATAGTAAAACAGTTGCATTACAGTACATATGATAGGCGGAGCAGTGGGTGGAGCAAAGGGTGTGACGCGTAGCAGTCGCGAAAGATAAGGGTGAAAGTGGGTGTAACAGGGCGTATACATAGACATGTGATGCAAACGTAACAGAATATGTCATGAATGGGGCGGAAACATGGAGGGGGCTACCTAAGGAGCCGGGACCTCTAACCTGGTGGTGCGCGCAAACTGGCAATGACGTATCACTAGGAGAAGCTGGGGGCTATGAACTCTGTGCTAGGAGCAGAGACTGAAGTCTGGAGAGTCAGGGCGACATGTACCTAAGCAGTATCTAGTATCTGATGTTTAGAGAACATGTTGATATAAACTAGAAGTCAGGAGGGGAAAGGCTAACAGACTCTAAGACTGGAGCATGCATTATTCTACAGGTAGCGCGTGATGAAGAATACGAAATGACCATTAAATACAGTATTTCTCTTACATGGAGCCGGAAAGGCTAGACAATGACGGAAACTATTGATGCAGTTCAGTAGCTTAGGAATGCAGAGAAGGAGGACTGAACTGATAATTGAAACTATAACATACTCTTGGCAGACTCAGAGGCAGAGCCAGGCTGAACCGGGCACTGCGAGGCAGGAAGTAAGTGAAGGGTCGAGGATACAGGTGGGGGCTGTATCGCTCCTCAGCGAGGGCTCAGGAGACAGGAGCTGAATCTGATGTCCAGGCCCTTTTGAGGCCTAGAAACGGGGACTTTACAATGAAATAACGTGCACACTGAGAGACGTGGCAACGTAGCTTTACATAGGCCTGATATTCGTAGTATTCACGAGGACTGGAAACTGACATACTAGAGGTGGACACAACTATAATTGCGTCTTGAATCAAACATAGGGAATACATATGCATATTAATCATGCACACATAACATATGATGGATGACACGTAGGGACACAGAACATGGCAGAATTTACTTTTTCACATTCCCTCCTTGTCACTACGTTTCCATCAGGAAACATCAATATTCATGATACCATCTATCATTTCATACAGTATCATTTGCTCGTCTCGAATTATCCTGGAACGGGATTTAGAACGGGGCTTGGGATTAGGAATACAAGAGGTAGCACAAATGCCGCAAATCGCAGGGCCACATTGTATACAGAGACAGCAGCTGAATATGATCGCTACTGCAATACCTAGAAAGGACAATATTTTCCATCCCCATGCGGAAATTATATTCCAGAACCAACCGGACCATGTCCAGGTGCCTGGATCTTGGTGTATCAGATGGGCAATTTTATGGAGTCTGGTTATAGCTGAATAAACAGACGGCGCGTTATTTGGAATGAAAATGCAGCAACTAGATCCGATGACTCTACAGGCCCCGCCCCTATCGGCCAGTATGACGTCAAGGACGAGACGATTCTGTAAAACGACAAATCTCATAGCAGATTGCTCTTCGGTTAAGTTACCTAGAGCAGAGGCAGTCTCATTTACTACAGCTTCGAGGGTTCTTGTTAACCTACGGATCAGTTTACTATTCTGGATAGGTCCTATAAAGAAGAAAAAACCTCTATTGAAATCTGTATATTGTTCTAGAGCAGTTTCAGTATAATCGACAATTGGGGACTCCCTTCTATGTCTAATGTGTACTAGATGTGTGTTTCTGTGATAATCAGATGGGGCTAGGAAAACAGGTGGCAGTAGGAAGGCAATGTAGCAGGTTCCCTCCCAATCGAGGGGCAGACGAACATATGCAGTTTGACCACAAATAAAATAAGAATGACGTGAAGCTTTGAAAATAGATTTCCCACTGTCACTATACTTGACAATAGTAGTACAAGGGCTATGTCCTACATGTACAGAACCATAATTTCGGACACATAATTCACCTTTGACTGGTAGTACTGAAATAGCAGGTAAGTCTGGAGTAGTATCAGACTGAACATTCAGGACCATGAAATTCGAAGAATAGTTACCTAAATTATACACTTCATTTTCTAGATCTAAACCTGTTCTGTGGGGGAGACCTTGCTTGTCTGGGAAACATGTACTGTTAAGAAAAGACATATCTGTTGAGGATGACGTTAACGTGGACCATGCTCCACACGAACCATTATGTGAAAATGGATAAGGAAAAAGTGGCAGAACTCCCTTCGGTGTCTGGAAAGGGGGGAGTCGACCACACACCCAACAATTAGTGGCATTGCTGGTCTGGTGTGAGTAATGTAACATGCGGATAAAGGAATTATTTTGCATAGCGAGGCGGTAAGAGAGTTCATGAGGAGGTAGGTCACTAAACATGTGCTCTACAGTAGCATTAGAAGACATATTTACATGAGGAACTGGAAGATACAGGTAAAATGCATAACTGGTGCAGGAAATCATAATGCTGAGAAATAATATGAAACTTAGAAAAACGATACATCGGATTGAGTTTTGACTGACTCTCTCATTATGGGGGTCTATTTTATACATGTCAGAAACAGTCTAACCGTTTCACCTAGGGGAGGACTTAGACAATCAAACTGACTGACTTATTTTACTAGACCGGAGTTTTAACTTATACTCCTGTTGCGGAGTTTTCTCTAACAGGGGGGGTGTAGTAACATTGTCTTTTGCGGGACAGTCCTTAAAAATGGTGCTTTGGCAATCCTTCAAATCCTGGGAAATGTTCTTTAAGACGGGTTTCAGTCCATAAAACCTTTTTATATGAGAAAGGTGCACCCAGCCTTTGCGACCTTCCAACTTCACGGCTGTACGGGTGGTGAGGAGGACCTGTCGGGGCTCCTTCCAGCGAGGCTCCAGCGGACTTGATCTGTCAAAATTCCTCACCAACAACATGGATCCTGGAACGATTTCATGCGGTGCCACCTCGGTATTGTCTAGAAATGCGGCGGCAACCTGTGAACGACATGAGTTGAGGGCAGACATCAAGGAAGCTAGGTAATCTGTCAGCATATTACTTGAAACATCGGTAATACTTCGGGGTCTAGGAGTACCCCACATATTTGGGGGGCGGCCGAATACGACCTCATACGGGGACAGACCTGATCTGGAATGTGCGACCATGCGCATATAAAATAAAGCGACTGGTAGAGCTACCAGCCAGTCCACACCTTTTTCTTTGCATACTTTGGCGATACGGATTTTCAGAGTCTGATTATGTCTCTCTACGAGACCGGCTGCTTCAGGATGGCGTACACAATGAAACTTCCACTGGTACCCCAACAACAGGGAAACGTGCTTCATGAGTTCAGATGAGAATGGCTGACCGTTATCAGAATATACGACTCTAGGGAGTCCATAACGGGGGAAGAACTCACGAACCAACTGCTTGGCAGTGGTCGCGGCTGTGTAATCTGGGACTGGATATGCTTCTGTCCACCTGGACAAAGCGCATACAACTACAAGGACATACTTGAAACCTCGACATCGCTCCATCTGAATATAATCCATCTGGAGGACTTCAAAAGGGTGGTCAGGAGGCTTGTGTCAGAGCAACTAGCTCTGCTGCTTGAGCGGACAGGGTGTCAATACGGTGTGTCTCAATAACTTCAGTGTCAGTAGTCACTGCATACGCGGCGACTAGTTCTCCTGTACTAGTTCTCATGCATGAACCATCCACATAAAGTGTCAGGTCGGGATCTGGTAACGGAGTATCTGTCAGATCTTGTCTTGGCTTTGTCGTAATGTTAACTACTTCCACGCAATCATGTGTGGCTGGATTTGAATTAACTGATGGTAACAGTGTAGCAGGATTAAGGATGTTGCAGCGTCTGATTTCTATGTGTGGCTGGAACAGTGTCAATTCATAACCTGTTAAACGTGCAATTGTCAAGTGCTGAGTCTGTGTTCGGTTTAAAAGAACTTCCACAGAGTGTGGAACCTGTACTGTCAGGAAATGTCCTAAGACTATGGAATCACTTTGCCTGATAGCTAGTGCTGTGGCTGCAACTGACTTGAGGCACGCAGGCAGAGCCTGGGCTACAGGATCTAATGTGCTCGAAAAATAAGCACATGGCTTGTATTGTCCTGCTTGATCTTGTGTGAGAACAGATAATGCTGTACCTTCGCGTTCAGTAACGAAAAGTGTAAAAGGCTTACTGTAGTTCGGTGTCGCTAGAACTGGAGCTTGGCATAAAGCTTTCTTTAACTCATTGAAACTAAGTGTATGTTCAGATGTCCAAGGGAGGACAGTCGATACGGCTGCCTCCTGTGTCGTTAACTGTATCAGTGGTTTGGCTAGAAATGCATACTGAGGAATCCATTGTCTGCAGTAAGAAGTAAGGCCAATAAAAGCACGTACCTCCTTCTGGGTCTTGGGCTGAGGAAGACTCGCTATTAACTGGATACGGTCTGGTGTCAACTGCCTACCCCTCTTGGACAGTAAGTGTCCTAAGTATACCACTTGCTGGACACAGAATTGAAGCTTAGAAGGGGACACCTTGTGCCCCATCTCGGCTAGGAAATACAAGACTGTAAGGGATGCTTGCTCGCAAGCACGTTCAGAACGGGCTGTGATCAGTAGATCATCGACATACTGGAGCAGGGCAGTGTCAGTTGGCATGTGAATGTTGTCTAGTTGTCTCTTAAGTGCTTGACTGTAAATACTAGGACTTTCTGTGAAACCTTGAGGAGCTCGTGTGAATTTATAGCTCCTTCCATTTAAACAAAATCCGAAAAGGAACTGGCTGTCTGGATGAATGGGAACACTAAAAAACGCGTTCTTGAGGTCGATTACAGTAAAGAACGTGGCTTCGGAATCAATGGCTGTTAATAGGGAAGAGATGTCTGGGACAACTGGGTACTGAGGAATAATACACTTATTAAGCTCTCGTAGGTCAATCACTAATCGATATACTGGGGGTGCATTTGGATCAGTACGTTTCATGACTGGAATGATCGGAGAATTACATACATTGGAGTCAGTTTCTACAACCACTCCTTGAGCAATAAGCTCGTCAATAATTTTGGATAAGGCTGCTACAGCCTCAGGTGGCAATCTGTACTGTCTGATTTGTGGTAACACCACACCTGGCTTGAGAGTCACACGATAGGGTGTGATTTGCATGTAACCTACATCAGTTGGACCTTGCGCCCATAAGTGCTGTGGAACATTAGACAGTCTTGAATCAAAATCTCGTAATACATAGTGACCCTTAAAGTCACGTAGGAACAATCGTATTCCCTCTGGGGAACAGCATATAACTGCACCTAACTCTTTCAGTGTCTTAATGCCTAATAGGTTTTCTGGACATGACTTAGTAAGTAACAGATCAGTAGTACGGGACAATGGACCTACTTCTAGAGTAACTGGCTTTGAAATTTCATTTACGATAGGTTTTCCTGAAAATCCAAGGGAAACATTTCTTGAGCCTGAGAGCGGAGCCCCTGGAACTTCGGCGTGACTAATTGTGGTCCTACTTGCCCCTGTATCAATCAAAAACTTTCTGTCTTTCCCTAATACTTGACTGTGAACATAGGGACCTTCTTGATCTACAGGTATCTCGATGAGAGGCAAGCCTACCTCCCTCTCTAGGCTGTTTCATGAATACTGTTGGTACTCTGGATACTCAGACTGTGCATACTGGTACATCTGCTGTGTGACATGCTGTGTTGCAGCGATAGGCTGCGGTGCTGTAACTGTCTGTGGTGCATTCTGTAACTGAGGAGTCTGTGAAACTTGTTCTTGTCTTGGCGGACGTGGTCTTTCTTTAGTCTTACCAGTAGCTATGTTGTGTTTCAGAACTGCACACTCGTTTATAAAATGACCTGGCTGTTTACAATAATTGCAATTCCCTTTAACGGGAGCTGCAGGATGACTGGCTTGATTCGGACCCCTCTTCTGACTGTCTTGAGGAACAGATTGTGCAACTAGTACTTTCATTTTCGTGTCTTTCATACGTTTTCTTTCATGTTCTTGTTCTTCTCTGATTCTATTCTGGTGGTATTGGAGCATCTGCAACATCTGGGACGGGGCATTAGCTTGCCAGGTACTTTCGACTTTCAGAACTCGATTTTTAATTGGTGAACTTGAATTCTCGACTAATTTAGTAACAAAAAGGTGAGGGTATGACTCACTACTTGTCTTGAGGCCACTGTTGATGCTAAAACATTTCTCGAATCTAGAATAAAAATCACTAATATCTTCGTCTTGTTTCTGTTTACAGGCTGAGATTGCATCCCAGTCTTCCTTTTTAGTTGTTAATAATCTGGGTAAAACTTGAATCAATAATTCAGGTAATTCTTTACATTTATCTCCGAGACCGGTACCTGGTACTCGTATCTTATCTTCAGCTTCTAGGACTGCCCAATCGATCTTTTTCTCTCCCACCTCCCAGTCTTTTTCCTTGAGCTTTTCATACACCCCTGCGGGCAACAGAACCTTTAACATTTTAATTATATCTGGATACGTGTATTCTCCCATACGGAGCATGTCTTTTAATTCTCTATGGAACCCTGCTGGATCTTTATCATGACAGGGAATTAATTTCTTCATCTCCAGAAGTTCCATCTTTGTGATCGGAGTGTATACAAACACTCGCTGCATTTCGCCACCCGTTCCTCTAACTGGGTGGACTTCTCGTAACGGATTCTGTCTGTCTATGTAAATTGGTTTACTTTCTGGGGGTGAGACATGAACAAAATGCGGGTTCAGAAACGTTCTATATTTGTGGCGCTGTTCTAGAATGACACTAATTAAATCGGTACCTAGACCTCTCCATCTATACTGGAGTAACTCGTTCAGGATATCATGTAACGGACCTGGATCAGAATGTTGACCCTCATACAGAGTAATGAGGTGCTGAATCATATACATACCCACCAGTCGTTGCTCGGCTGGGGGCATTTTCAGAAACATTTGTGCCACTATTTCGTCTGGAAAAGTGGTAGAATCAGTAATCCATCGGACTGCTGATCGGGCTAGTTCTTGTTCATGCATAGTACTTAACTCACTGTAACCGATTCGTGATTTCAGAATGTGATCGGTAGCTTGAAATACTTGTTCTAGAGAACCTTGGTCTGGTACTGGATGATGGAACGTAGACTTGGGTTCTAGACGTAAATGGCGATCTGGAAATCTAGGTTGTCCTACATACGCTATTCTGGCGGAATTCTCGTCGTCTAACTCTTCAGTATCAGAGTTACTTTCTTTCTCGTTTACTTGTGCTGCTTTACGTTGTTCGTGTAACTTTATTATTTCTTTACGGATGTTCTTGTACATACTCTCCATAGCACCGATAGTCTTGTGCTTACCCTCGGCTATACTATTACTCCACTTCATCAGGGCTTTCATTTCGGCCTGATTTTTGGACGGGTAATCTTGTTCTCTTATTAGACAATTAATCAGAAACTTTAATATCATGAGCTGGGTCTCAGCTTTCCTTTGGGACATGACATCACTAATACTTTCTGGATCTTCCCCTGTACGGATGAAACGATATATTCTGTCTAGATCTTCCTTCATATCTGGTAGGGTGACTAGATACTCGGCCACATTTCTTACGCGTAATGAATATAAAACCATATCATCTTCGCCTGGGACTGGGTCATAGCAGCATTCGGCAAGGGATTTTCTTATTTCTGCAACAGACAGTCTGGGCGTACGTTGTGACGCTTGCATATGTAATTCGGCTGCCGTTAAACGCTTATGTGGCGGCGGGGTTCGAGGAGGACCTCCTCCTGCGGCCCCTAGACTAGAATCATCAACTGATGCTTTTCGTCCTGGCAGGGTGGGAAATTGGAATGCGGGCTGGACTTGTATGGCTGGCTGGACCGGGGGGACCGTAGCAGGTGCTGCAAAGGGTGCCCCGGTGTCTGGAGGAACGGGAAGTGCCTGATTTACAGGGACTGGTGGAGCGGGAACAGGATTTGCATATTCTGGGACTGTGTCGTCCAAATAGGACGAGATGAAAATATCAGCTGCGGTCTGTTTGTGACGTAGCTTGGTCGGAACTAGTGGTGGCGGAAAATTTCTGGATGCCTCCGGGGTCGCTTTTGGCAAGCCCTCGGCAAGAAGAGGATACATACCCTTAATGAGGGCATTCCTCTGTCTGTCTGACTGTTCGACTTTGACTTGTTCACCTATCTCGATTAGTTCTTTTTCTTGTGCTCGTTCCGAGGATTCTCTACTTAATTCTGACTTTCTGATTTCTTTTTCGGTTCTTTTATGAGCTTCTTTACGCCATAACTCGATGGCATCTTTCTGTGATTGTCTGGCTTTCTTTTTCCATAATGCCTCTTCTACTCGCATGATGCACTCGGCATCCCATGTACCCGATACGGGCCATCTATACTTTTCTTCTAACTGTTTTGTATACTCTACCCATAAATCTAGATATAGTATGGCACTTATGCCATGCTTCTGATACATAAAATGACCTGGACTGTCCCTAGGCGGGACAGGAACTGCTTCCTCTAACAAACCCTTTCTAGTTTTTAACTGACGTAATTTTGAAAACAGCGGCATGACTGAACTATAATCTGGACACAATACAATACACAATAAACACGAAAATCACTTCTCACTCATACCACAACATGAAGATACATGAAGAACATTATGAATAACAGTTCGAACAGAATACCACCTGGAATACTGGCTACAGGAAAACAGAATGCATGAATTTTTCTCGAGAACTGAACTGACTAGAACAGAAACTAGATGCACTGCTGAAACAGTACGAAACTTACCGGTCTCATAAAGAGACACGTCAGGACCCGCATCCACCGAAGTGGACACTTCGTTTGTGTGTCTGGGTACCACCAACCCACGGACCAGAGTCAATTAGATTGACCCTGTCTAGATACTACCCCAGTAATGGTACTCACCGGGCAGCAAGAACGGAAGGCCTCGGACTGGACTGGACTGCTTCGACGACGGACAACGAACTTCGGACTTAAGTTACGGGTGGACCTCCGGATACCTCGGACCTTGGACTCTTGGCTTGGGCTCTGGTCGGGACTCGCCGCATTCCTCCACCGCCTCGTCTGGATGCTGGACCGCCTCCTCCGTCTCCTCCGTGGGCCTGAGGGATACTTGAAGCAGAAATATCTGCACGTGCACGGTATGGTTCCGTCACGGCTGCAGAGGGTCAGGGGGCCGGCGTGGCTTCACCGGCGCGTGGGGAAAGGGCAAGTCCCTGTTCGGGCGCCATTATGTGGTAAATAAATAAATAATACCCTATTTTTGAATGTATAAATGAATAACAGATAGCTCAATAAATAAGAGTCAAGATTCGAGGTAGTAGGAGTTTCGCAGGTTTATTACAGCATAAAGGACAGGAACAGGACAACCTGCATAGGAATAGGATGGCAGGGCCCAGCAGCTGCCGGGGCTGGATCTGGGATGAGCACGCTAGCATTTAATAACAATACACAAGCATATATAGTAAAACAGTTGCATTACAGTACATATGATAGGCGGAGCAGTGGGTGGAGCAAAGGGTGTGACGCGTAGCAGTCGCGAAAGATAAGGGTGAAAGTGGGTGTAACAGGGCGTATACATAGACATGTGATGCAAACGTAACAGAATATGTCATGAATGGGGCGGAAACATGGAGGGGGCTACCTAAGGAGCCGGGACCTCTAACCTGGTGGTGCGCGCAAACTGGCAATGACGTATCACTAGGAGAAGCTGGGGGCTATGAACTCTGTGCTAGGAGCAGAGACTGAAGTCTGGAGAGTCAGGGCGACATGTACCTAAGCAGTATCTAGTATCTGATCTTTAGAGAACATGTTGATATAAACTAGAAGTCAGGAGGGGAAAGGCTAACAGACTCTAAGACTGGAGCATGCATTATTCTACAGGTAGCGCGTGATGAAGAATACGAAATGACCATTAAATACAGTATTTCTCTTACATGGAGCCGGAAAGGCTAGACAATGACGGAAACTATTGATGCAGTTCAGTAGCTTAGGAATGCAGAGAAGGAGGACTGAACTGATAATTGAAACTATAACATACTCTTGGCAGACTCAGAGGCAGAGCCAGGCTGAACCGGGCACTGCGAGGCAGGAAGTAAGTGAAGGGTCGAGGATACAGGTGGGGGCTGTATCGCTCCTCAGCGAGGGCTCAGGAGACAGGAGCTGAATCTGATGTCCAGGCCCTTTTGAGGCCTAGAAACGGGGACTTTACAATGAAATAACGTGCACACTGAGAGACGTGGCAACGTAGCTTTACATAGGCCTGATATTCGTAGTATTCACGAGGACTGGAAACTGACATACTAGAGGTGGACACAACTATAATTGCGTCTTGAATCGAACATAGGGAATACATATGCATATTAATCATGCACACATAACATATGATGGATGACACGTAGGGACACAGAACATGGCAGAATTTACTTTTCCACACTGTATGAGGGTCAACATTCTGATCCAGGTCCGTTACATGATGTCCTGAACGAGTTACTCCAGTATAGATGGAAAGGTCTAGGTACCGATTTAATTAGTGTCATTCTAGAACAGCGCCACAAATATAGAACGTTTTTGAACCCGCATTTTGTTCATGTCTCACCCCTAGAAAGTAAACCCTTTTACATAGACAGACAGAATCCGTTACGAGAAGTACACCCAGTTAGGACAGCGGATGGTGAAATGCAACGAGTGTTTGTTTACACCCCGATTACAAAGATGGAACTCTTAGAGATGAAGAAATTAATTCCCTGCCATGACAAATATCCAGCAGGGTTCCACCGAGAATTAAAGGACATGCTCCGTATGGGAGAATACACGTATCCAGATATAATTAAAATGCTAAAAGTCTTATTGCCCGCAGGGGTATACGAGAAACTCAAGGAAAAAGATTGGGAGGTGGGAGAGAAAAAGATCGATTGGGCAGTTCTAGAAGCTGAAGATAAGATACGAGTACCAGGTACCGGTCTTGGAGAGAAATGTAAAGAATTACCAGAACTGTTAATACAAGTTTTGCCCAGATTATTAGCAACTAAAAAGGAAGACTGGGATGCAATCTCAGCCTGTAAACAGAAACAAGATGAAGACACTAGTGATTTTTATTCTAGATTTGAAAAATGTTTTATTATAAACAGTGGCCTCAAGACAAGTAGCGAGTCATACCCTCATCTTTTTGTTACTAAATTAGTCGAGAATTCAAGTCCACAAGTTAAGAATCGAGTTTTGAAAGTTGAAAGTACCTGGCAAGCTAATACCCCGTCCCAGATGTTACAGATGCTTCAGTACCACCAGAATAGAATCAGAGAAGAGCAAGATCATGAAAGAAAACGTATGAAAGACACGAAAATGAAAGTACTAGTTGCACAATCTGTTCCTCAAGACAGTCAGAAGAGGGGTACGAATCAAGCCAGTCATCCTGCAGTTCCCGTTAAAGGGACATGCAATTATTGTAAACAGCCAGGACATTATATAAACGAGTGTGCAGTTCTGAAACACAATATAGCTACTGGTAAGACTAAAGAAAGACCACGTCCGCCTAGACAAGAACAAGTTTCACAGACTTCTCAGTCACAGAATGCACAACAGACAGTTCCAGCACCGCAGCCTATTGCTGCAACACAGCATGTTACACAGCAGATGTATCAGTATGCACAATCCGAGTATCCAGAGTATCAGCCATATTCATGAAACAGCCTAGAGAGGGAGGTAGGCTTGCCTCTCATCGAGATTCCTGTAGATCAAGAAGGTCCCTATGTTCATAGTCAAGTACTAGGGAAAGACAGAAAGTTTCTGATTGATACAGGGGCAAGTAGGACCACCATCAGCCACGCCGAAGTTCCAGGGGCTCCGCTCTCAGGCTCTAGAAATGTTTCCCTTGGATTTTCAGGAAAGCCTATTGTAAACGAGATATCTAAGCCAGTTACTCTAGAAGTAGGTCCATTGTCCCGCACTACTGATCTGTTACTTACAAAGTCGTGTCCAGAAAATCTGTTAGGCATTAAAACACTGAAAGAATTAGGTGCAGTTATTTGCTGCTCCCCAGAGGGAATACAACTGTTCTTACGTGACTTCAAGGGTCACTATGTATTACGAGATTTTGATCCGAGATTGTCTAATGTTCCGCAGCATCTATGGGCGCAAGGTCCAACTGATGTAGGTTATATGCAAATCACACCCCATCGTGTGACTCTCAAGCCAGGTGTAGTGTTACCACGAATCAGACAGTACAGACTGCCACCTGAGGCTGTAGCAGCCTTATCCAAAATTATTGACGAGCTCATGGCTCAAGGAGTAGTTGTAGAAACTGACTCCAATGTATGTAATTCTCCGATCATTCCAGTCATGAAACGTACTGATCCAAATGCACCCCCAGTATATCGATTAGTGATTGACCTACGAGAACTCAATAAATGTATTATTCCCCAGTACCCAGTTGTCCCAGATATCTCTTCCCTATTGACAGCCATTGATTCCGAAGCCTCATTTTTTACAGTCATAGACCTCAAGAACGCGTTTTTCAGTGTCCCCATTCATCCAGACAGCCAGTTTCTTTTCGGATTTTGTTTAAATGGAAGGAGCTATATGTTCACACGAGCTCCTCAAGGTTTCACAGAAAGTCCTAGTATTTACAGTCAAGCACTTAAGAGACAACTAGATAACATTCACATGCCAACTGACACTGCCCTGCTCCAGTATGTCGATGATCTACTGATCACAGCCCGTTCTGAACGTGCTTGCGAGCGAGCATCACTTACAGTCTTATATTTCCTTGCCGAGATGGGGCACAAGGTGTCCCCTTCGAAGCTTCAATTCTGTGTCCAGCAAGTGATCTACTTAGGCCACTTACTGTCCAAGTGGGGTAGGCAGTTGACACCCGACCGTATCCAGTTAATAGCGAGTCTTCCTCAGCCCAAGACCCAGAAGGAGGTACGTGCTTTTATCGGCCTTACTTCTTATTGCAGACAATGGATTCCTCAGTATGCATTTCTAGCTAAGCCACTGATACAGTTAACAACACAGGAGGCAGCCGTATCGACTGTCCTCCCTTGGACATCTGAACATACACTTAGTTTCAATGAGTTAAAGAAAGCTTTATGCCAAGCTCCTGTTCTAGCTACACCGAACTACAGTAAGCCTTTTACACTTTTCGTCACAGAACGCGAAGGTACAGCATTATCTGTTCTCACACAAGATCAAGCAGGACAATACAAGCCCTGTGCTTATTTTTCGAGCACACTAGATCCAGTAGCCCGGGCTCTGCCTGCGTGCCTCAAGTCAGTTGCAGCCACAGCTCTAGCTATCAGACAAAGTGATTCCATAGTATTAGGACATTCCTTGACAGTACAAGTTCCACACTCCGTGGAAGTTCTTTTAAACCGAACACAGACTCAGCACTTGACAATTGCACGTTTGACAGGTTATGAATTGACACTGTTCCAGCCACACATAGAAATCAGACGCTGCAACGTTCTAAATCCTGCTACACTGTTACCGTCAGTTAATTCGAATCCTGCCACACACGACTGTGTGGAAGTAGTTAATATTATGACAAAGCCAAGACAAGATCTGACAGATATTCCATTACCAGATCCCGACCTGACACTTTATGTGGATGGTTCATGTATGAGAACAAGTACAGGAGAACTAGTAGCCGCGTATGCAGTGACTACAGACACTGAAGTTATAGAAACACATCGTATTGACACTCTGTCCGCTCAAGCAGCAGAGCTAGTCGCTCTGACCCAAGCCTGCATACGTGCCAAGAACCTGAAAGTCAATGTTTACACAGATTCACGTTACGCATTTGGAGTCGTACACGACTTTGGAGTGCTCTGGCAGGAGAGAGGTTTCATGACTTCTCATGGAACCAAGATTCAGCATGGTCTCCTTATTCAGGCTCTGTTAGATGCCATACACTTACCGACATCTATTGCTATCATGAAGTGCAAAGCACATACGAAAGTTACTGACATTATTTCTCAAGGTAATGATCTAGCAGATCGCACAGCCAAGCTTACAGCACAGACTCCAGACATTCCAGTTAACCCGACACAGACACATACTCCAGATCAGACTACATGTATGACAGTTAAGGACCCTACTCAAGATGTCATAGATATCCAGTTACATGCTACTCCCGATGAAATCAAGAAATGGTCCGAACAAGGAGGGGTCCAGACAGATCAGGGATGGGTAACGAAGGGTAAAGCCACATGGTTTCTCCCCGACTCCATGGTTCAAGTCATTATCAATACCGCACATAGTCCAGCACATTTAGGAGAAAAAGCTATGTTAGACAGTATCCAGAACATTTGGTTCAACAAGCCGGTTTGACTGGACATATGAATAACAGATAGCTCAATAACTAAGAGTCAAGATTCGAGGTAGTAGGAGTTTGCAGGTTTAATACAGCATAAAGGACAGGAACAGGACAACCTGCACAGGAATAGGATGGCAGCGCTGCCGGGGGCAGGATCAAGGGAAAGGATAACTTTTTAATAACAATGCACAAGCATATATACTAAAATAGTTGCATTACAATACATATGATAGGCGGAGCAGTGGGTGTGGTCAATAGCAGTCGCGAAAGATAAGGGTGAAAGTAGGTGTAACAGGAGGCGGATACATGGACATGTGATGTAAACGTAACAGACTATGTCATAAATGGGGCGGAAACATGGAGGGGGCTACCTAAGGAGCCGGGACCTCTAACCTAATGGTGCGCGCAAACTGACAATGACGTGTTACTAGGAGAAGCTGGGGGCTATGAACTCTGCGCTAGGAGTAGAGACTGAAGACTGGAGAGTCAGGGCGACATGTACCTAAACCCTATCTAGTATCTAATGTTTAGAGGACATGTTGATATAAACTAAGAGTCAGGAGGGGAGAGGCTAACAGACTCTAAGACTGGAGCATGCATTATTCTACATGTAGTGCGTGATGAAGAATATTAAATGACCATTAATACAGTATTTCTCTTACATGGAGACGTAAAGGCTAGACTGTGACGGAAACTATTGATGCGATTCAGTAGCTTAGGAATGCAGAGAAGGAGGGCTGGACTGATAACTAGAATCATAACATACTCTTGGCAGACTCAGAGGCAGAGCCAGGCTGAGCCGGGCACTGTGAGGCAGGAAGTAAGTGAAGGGTCGAGGATACAGGTGGTGGCTGTATCGCTCCTCAGCGAGGGTTCAGGAGACAGGAGCTGAATCTGGTGTCCAGGCCCTTTTGAGGCCTAGAAACAGGGACTTTACAATGAAATAACGTGCACACTGGGAAACGTGGCAACGTAACTTTACATAGGCCTAATACTCGTAGCTTTCACGAGAACTGGAAACTAGCATACTAGAAATGGACACAACTGTAATTGCGTCTTTAATCAAACATAGGGAATACATATGCATATTAATCATGCACACATAACATAAGATGGGGGACACGTAGGGACACAGAACATGGCAAATTTACTTTTCCACATTCCGACACCCCGTCATACGGGTAGGGCAGGAGTGGTCAGGACCACCAGCAGGTCAGTCCCACCTCTCCCGCCAGCCCAGAGTCCCACAACGACTGCTTGCCCTTTTCCATGGGCAGCCAGTCCATACCAAAAGGGGAAGTCCACACCCTTTTCTTGCCTGGGACCCCGCTGTTCTCTTCCTTGTTGTAGGGATGGGTGGGTGGGTAATTCTTTTGCTGGTCTGCTGCCGCCGGAGCTGGTGGAAGAGGACAAAGAGGGTTAGTTCAGTCTCCCCCGGGGCTTTGTACCCTCGGGGGAGGGACGGCCAGCCCTGCCTCCCTGACGCCGTGTGCTAGCTCTCCCCTGTCCTGATTGGTTACCGCTCGCTTTGAAAACATCCCTGCTGGCTCTGCCCCCGGATGCCACTAAGGGCGCCACGCCTCTAGGCTCGGGTGGCGCCGCTCAAGAGGATCTGTGCTCTCGGCCATCTGAAACCGTGCGCCTGAGCCACCCCTCTTGCGCACGTACAGTCTTAGCTCTTAGGGCTACTCTCGGGTGCACCAAGTGAGTCTGTCCCCGACTCTGTTGCATCATCCATTGTCGATTACTGGACCCCTTAGGCCCGATATCAGGGGACCCCCCCCCCCTTTCCACCTGTCAAGTGCGTTTAATTCCGATTCATCACCAGAGGTGTCTGAGGGATCAGACATTGAAAAAAAAGGGTAGTCCCCGGAGTTACTTTCTGTAGTTTCAAAGTGGCCGTGTTCCTTTCTTCGGGTATGTTTTTTGAATTAATTCCCAAATATGCTAAAACATGTTTGCTTTTTTCAGTAAGAGAACATGGATTTTTTGAATGTCTTCTTTTTATTCAGACATGTCACCGATTGTTTGCGCTGACTTCACCTTGAATAACGTCTATTTCAGGGTTGTTGGCGGAATTTGTACTTTCTGCTGTCAGAGAGGGGGGCTTAACACCACAGCTTCGGTTCCGCCTGCCGCTAAGATATTACTACCCTGAACAAAATCACTACCATAAGCGAAGCTGACATTTCCATTTAAACGTGTTTTGCTACTCAGATGCATGATTATGATATTGCCCAGGCTAAATGTAAACGTCAGTTATACAACCGCAGTTTGTTGTGTATTTATGTCGACTTTGCATGATTGCCTGCAGAAATGCTTCTGGTGGTGGGTCTGCCCTTTTTTACAGTCCAGTCACAAAGGCACTCCCCGATGATTCGATTAACATTTAATGCTAAGTTTATTTTTTCAGAAAACAGATTTAGAGTAAATACTGTATAATGCAGACAGAGTAAATGTAGTATTTGTATGGTATACATTTAGCATGAATGACAGATCTCCCAATTTTATATTGTTTAATTTCATAACTATTATGCTTTGAACATTTAAAAATGATATTTACATATTCATTTCTGCCTGTTGTAAACATGCCTGTTTTAAATCGTTGGCAGTACTGATTGAGAATGACAATTATATTCTTTACTTGCAGCACTAAGTTCCTTGCAGAAACATTTTCTGATTGTTAATCAGCAACATGCATTAGGAACCTCATCCATATGTACGCTCATCCTGAGCCACAACCCTTTTATCTTGTCTGGGATCTCTTTTATTCACCAAGAGCACTACACTGAAATTACCTTGAAAAACAGTATTGTTGCAGGGTTGGCCCTCTTCACGTCCTCCTGGTATGCCTAAAATATATTTATATTCTCTCTCTCTCTCTTGCTTTCTCTCTCTCTCTCTCTCTCTCTCTCTCTCTCTCTCTCTCTCTCTCTCTCTCTCTCTCTCTCTCTATATATATATATATATATATATATATATATATATATATATATATATATATATATTTTTTTTTTCTTCTAATTATTTTTTTTTTAAGTCTGTGACACTCCTTAGGGCTCGGTCCAAATACACCTTATATGTATTGATACTTAAGGTGTTGAACGTCGGGTGTCCTGAAATCCCTTTCTTTTGTGGGAAGCAGTCCTGTGTTTCTGATTTATGCTTTGCCTTAGAATGAAGACTCCTGTAAGGCCTAATAAAATCTTATCTATTTTGATGTATTTTATATATTTATTCGGCATAATTCTCCACAAATAACATAGTTGCAGTTATTATTGTCTAATGATTCTTAGAGGTTTTGCTTTTTGTTAGCCAACACGTGTTTCACGTCATGAAATTCATGTAAGGGTGTGGCTTTTTCAAGGCTTCTCAGTCCATTACGATACTTATATCAAGTACTATGTGGTGTCATTTTTAGTATTCACAATCTTAGGGTTCTCGGGGAAAAGCACCCGCAGTCTCTGTGGTCCTAGCGAGAAATCCGTATGCACGCTCATCCTTATTAAGAACCCTGTATCATCTCAGTATCTATGTTAGTCACAAAGAGCAATACACTGAAATTAGTGTTTGTTGCGAGCCTATGCAGAAAGAGGCCTACTCATCATACCATGGCTGAATAAGTAAAGTAGAGCTTTAGTAACACTGCTTTACATCCACAGAAATGCTAGCCTAAAACCTCCAAATCTCAGCCTATATAGCTTAGCCTTAGCATTAGGGGGCTGCCTCGCAAAAGCATTTATGTGCCACATGAAGACTGTGTGGATCAGTCCGAAACATTAGTAAAAGTACATAGAAAACAAGATATCTAGCTGCAGCAGTAATATATGGAATTTCACATTAAATGTCCTTTTTGCTCGAATTTGAGATGTTTTTGGGTCAATTTGCAAAGGCATGCAAGAGCACATTAAAAGTACCACAGGATTACTAATTAACGTGCTCCAAATTTCTTTGAGTAAGGGTATAGTTTAAGTAAAAGGAAAATGTTGGTAATATATACTACTAAATGTGTGAGATTATGATACAATTTAGGAGGGGTTTAGAGAGGCGTAAGCAAATAGTTAAAATCCCCCACAAACGAGTCAGCCGTTTGCTATTCATCAAGGTTATACCCACATCTACTCTAGTAGTAAAACTGACTAAACAGATTCAGATCTACTCCAGCCAATCCTACGAGCAACTCATACACCATGCATGGCCAATTTATGGAACTCCAAAGCGCTCTCAGAGAAATCAAAAGAGGCAGGAAATAACACTAACACTATATAAGGAAAAACAGTAAAATAAAATAAAAAAATATATAAATGTCATAAAATTAATTCTTAACAGTTTCTTTTTTCATAGAATATAATTTATTGGTACTTATTTAACATCGAAATATACCAAATGAGATATAGCACTTTCTATATTCACAAGCCTGAGGGTCACACAGTGGTGATAGACATACAGATTAGAGCTCACTTGATTGTCATCATATAGTTCCATAGTACCTGAAATTCCTAGTTACTGATCGAAGGAAGGGTGTTTCCCTGACCCAGTTTCGCCTCTATCTAATGGTTCTTGGGTGTGACTCATCTGTTATGTCTCCCATTTCCAACCCTTAGTATCTCATCCAAGCGCTCCAAATTTTCATGAAATTCTTGGGGCATCCTCGGACTTTATAAGGTACCTTTTCTGCAACCATATACAGGTCCATGCTCGCCCTCCACTTGTCAACCGTAGGAAGGCCCGGAGCACCCCACTTCTCGCCTATGTCTCTTTTAGTGACAACTTGGCCCATGTTGCATAATGTGAGTTTGGGACAGGGGAGCAGGGGGTCTACGTCTGAGGGAATTCCCAGTAGAATATGTTTGTGGTCTTCTGGTAATTATGTTTCTACATCATTGTTCAGCTCTGTTATAATCTGTAACCAGTATTTTTTGATGAGGTGACGGTCTCAGAGTGTGTGTATATATGTGCCTCTTTCCATCTTACAGCGTAGATAAATTGGTGTTTCTGCTCTCCCCGTTGCACATAAGCAATATGCCCTCTGAAGAACCTTAAATTTAATTAGGAGTAGTCGTAGCTAATGTCTACCTGTCTAGAGAGCGTTAGCACTGCCTCCCAATCAATGTCATCTAAAACTCCAGTTGTGATTTTCTATGTGGATCTAAGTGATGTCAGCATATGTGGGATGTTGGTAATCAGGGTTTCATATGTCCATGAGACAACCTTTTCAGGAGTTGCCTCTTGTAATAGTCTTCCCTCGAGAGGTAGGAATCTTAATATAGGAATGCTGGAATTGTATAGCTTTTCAGCCTTCGGCGCATGTTATAACTGGAGGTATTTATATCTCTGGGTGTTACTCAGTTGATATGCTCGCTGGAGCAAGCTAAATGAGACCGGGGTATCTTCCTCTATGAGGTCTCCTAGCTTAGAGATCCCAATTGTATGTCATTGTCCGAAGCCCTGAGGTTTGCTGATTTCTGGTAGTCTTGTTCTCTCCCGTAGTGTGGTGTTTTGCGTGTTTCTTTGGTCCCATTCAATTTGCCGTTCTGCACCTTTCCATGCATCAATTGTTCTCTGAGTTGCAGGTAATAGTTGCCGCAGCCCCTTAACTCTGTAAATGTAGTCAAGGTATGTGTGTCGGGGGGGACATATTCCGTGATATATTCCAACTATGCACGGGGAGTAGCAGTGTTGATTCGTAGAGGGTTGGACTGGGGTGAAGAGTCTGCATATATTGACCCTGAAGGGAGGTGTGTAATTTTACATGGGCAGTTGGGCGGTATGGTAATTTTCCTGGCAGCTGTATATGGGCTGAATATCGATTCCCCAGACTTTTTTCGAGCCTTGTGGGCACGGATTAGAGTGATAGGTTGCCAAACAGTACTCTGGGGCGGGGACTTTAATGCCATACTGCAGGATGATCTCGATAGACTAGGCTCGGCCTGAGCCCTACATCCTCAGGCCAGCGCAGCGCTGCAGGAAATCATGTCTGTTGGTGATTTGCTTGATATATGGTGGGTTTGGCATCCGGAACTTAAGGAGGGGACATGTATTTCTAGCCATCACACGGCCTGGTCCCACCTGGACTTCTGGTTGGTATAGCGTAATGTTGCTACCTGGGCACTTGAAGTTGCCCATTTGGCACGCTCGCTATCAGACCACTCTCCATGTATGCTTAGACTGCTTTTGCTGGGTGCCCCTCCGTGAGCCTTTACGTGGTGACTGCCCCCTCATGCCCTCCTGTACGAGGCCTTTAAGGAGGAAATCCGCACTGACATTACTGAATATTTGGCGCTCAATGCTGAGTCGGTTGATGCGGAGGCTTCATTATGGGAGGCTTTTAAAGCCGTGATAAGAGGTCAATGTATTGCAGGACAAGCTGGGGTGCTTAAGGCTATCAGGGGCACTATTACGACCTTGGAGGGTCAAATCAGAGTTCTTGAGAGACAATTCTATTCTCTGTCGGACTCTGTGACAGCTGCGCTTCTAAAGACAAAGCTTCTGGAATTTGCTGGAGCACAGCAGGAGGTTAAATTCCTAGGTAAATATGCCGAGGCAAGGCGGTATGGCGAAGGGGACAGGCCTGGTCGCACGCTAGCAGGTATGATTCGGCCACATAGGTCCACTGCGTATGTACAGGAGCTGCACACCACTAACGGGGGCATTGTTAGGGGTCAAACAGAGGTGCTACACAAGTTCTCACATTTTTACTCTTCCCTGTACACTTCCACACAGTCATCTGATCCAGAGGGTCTTCCGGAGTTTCTTGACTCCATTGCCTTGGTATGGGTCAACAACACACACAGAGTTTGCATGGATCTTCCCATGACGGTGGAGGACGTCGCTCAGGTCATAAAAAGCCTGCCGCTAAATAAAGCCCCCGGGCCCGATGGCCTTTACTCTGCGTTCTACAAAACGTACACTGAAGAATTAGCCCCTAGACTACTTGCTGTATACGAAGAGGCATTGGAGGTGGGCATTCTTCCAGTGTCAATTAGGGAGGCAATAATAATAACACTGTTGAAACCTGACAAGACAGAAACTGAGGTGGACTCTTACAGGCCACTGTCCTTGATAAATGTAGACGTAAAGATCTATGCTAAACTGTTGGCAAAAGGCTGCAACCGCTCCTCCCGATGATTGCGCTCCCGGATCAGTCAGGGTTTATACCTGGACGATCAACGTCACACAATCTGCGCACACTGTTCTCAGTGTTGCATTACCTTCATCTGAGTGTTCATGCGGCTGCCGTATTTTTAGATGCAACTAAAGCATTTGATATGCTAGAATGGCCATATCTGTTTACAATCTTAGCGCGCATGGGCCTGAGTCTCAAGTTTATAAATCGTATCAGGTTGTTATATACAACACCACTTGCCCAGTTTAGGGTGAATGGTCTGTTATCTGACCCATTCCAGATATCGCGGGGAACGAGGCAGGGATGCCAGCTCTCGCCTCTACTTTTTGCCATTGCCATGGAACCTCTGGCTGCCAGAATTTGGCAACATCATACTGCGAGGGGCATTGGTTTCAGCACACCGAGCCTCCTAATCTCATTATATGCAGATGATGTCACTTTGCACATTCCTAACCCTGAAGAAAACCTAGATATAATGCTTAGAGAATTCATCAGATTTGGAGGATTGGCGGGTATTTCCATTAACTGGCAAAAGTCGGTGGTGTTTCCATTGACGGATGGCACTCTAAAGGTGACATCTGAATTCCCACTTAGATGGGAGAATGAGGCAGTTAAGTACTTGGGGGTATGGCTGAGCCGGAACACTCAGGAGATCTGGAATTTGAATTTTGGCAGAGCATACACGTGGCTAGTGGGGAAAGTGGCAATCTGGTCTAAATTGCCCCTATCCAATGATGGGAAAATTGCGCTGACAAAAATGGTGATATTGCCAACATTTCTTTTCAAGTTTAAGATCACAGTTGTTGTCACTGGTGTGGGCAGGTGGACAGGCAAGGGTGTCATGGGAACTGTTGACGCTTCCACTTAGACAGGGTGGCCTGGGTGCCCCAGACATGCAGTTATATGCTTTGTGCGCGCAGGCTCATTCCTCCATTTTTGGGTGCACCAGATGCCATTTCGGCCTCATATAGCTCTGGAGGGGGATGCGGTGTCTCCGGTGCCGCTGGGGGTGGCACTGTACAAGAAACAGAAGTGACCTAGGGAGGATCTGGACACAGCATGGGCGTGGAGTGCACTTCAGAAGAGAGCTAATATCCTGGTTGTATTCGCTCCCACTATAGCACTGGCGCGCAAACCCATGCTACCGTGCATTGAGGGTAGCGTGAGTAAGACTCTGGTTCAAGACATGTCATTGCGCACTTTTGCTGATTTGTATCCGAATGGTGAGTTTAGACCTCCCCGGTGGAGACTGATGATCGCGCTGTTTCATTTGCAGAGCTGTTTCTATATCACAAATTAAAAAATGCATGCCGTGCACTATGGACGGGGTTTCCTGAACCCCCCCCAACACTGCCAGCTCTGGAGGTTGTCCTGAAGTCACCGTCTCCGCTTAAATTAGTTACACGTTTATATACCAGCATGCAAAATACGGCCCGATAATCAAGCCCAAATCCCTACAGCAGTGGAATGCTGAACTTGACCATCAATTGTTGGAGGAGCAGTGGGAATTCTGCTGCAGGCAGTTGACTGACTTATCCCCTAACTACAGATTCTGCTTAATACATTTTACATTTTTGCATAGGTATTATAGGACGCCAGTCACTCTCTATCGCATGAAGTTCCGGGAGGATGATAGATGCTGGCGCTGTGGGTATGCCTCTGCATCCTTTTTACATATTGCCTGGGAGTGCTTCAAAATTCATGCATTCTGGCTGGAGATTTTCTCTGTGGTGAACCAAATTGTTGACAGAACAGATGCCCCTTCCCCGGAGTTGGGCCTCCTCGGTTATGTCAGGGACACTGCACCGAAGCAGTGCAAACTACATGCTCTTCTTTTACTGTATGCAAGGTGGCAGGTGGCTATTCGATGGGGAAGGAAAAGGGTCCATAGATTTAAGGATTGGCTGTCTGATGTGACATATGGCCCCACACAACTTGGCACATGCTGGGAGCTGATGCCCCCGTCTTCGAGACCAAGTGATATATGGGAGCCATTCCTGTGTTGGGCGCGCGCTAGTGCTGAAGTCTCTGTACCTGAGCTTGATACGAGTACCTAATTGCAGTTTGTCTGCTTGTTACAGATTATTATGAATTGGTCTTCTGCATTCTCCATTGTGCATGACTTTGAATTATTAGACATGGCTGCATTATGCTTATTATTCGCCCCGGATCTTTCATGTGAGTTATCTTGTTTCCCGTGGGTACTGAGTTACAGTACAGACTGTGATGTGTCTAACAGTATTGCTACCTGGACTGCGCGCAATGCATAGTTGACCTTCCTTTTAGATATGCAACTCCAATGTCCCGTAATTTGTAGAATACTATATGACTGTATTGACATGCTGGCTAGTTCTTTTGTTGTTGGAACTTCTGTTCCTATTATTTGTACTGAACATTAGTATAAAATTCAATAAAAACAACTTTAAAAAAAAAAGGTATGTGTGTCTGCAATTGCTGTTTTTCTAGGGCATAGGTAGGATGGTCTCCTGGCATATGTCCCCATTCATTGATTGCAACTAGGTGAGCCGCCCTATAACAAGTACAAAAACAACAGTTGATTGACGGAATGCAGAACAATGTCTTACATTCACCCCAGTACAGAGATCTGGGCATAAATCCATTGTTTCTTTTGCTCACCATGCCATTACAGTTTGAACCCAGTCATATGCAAATCAGTCTTGACACTGTGCCTCATGGGAACAGTCCAGCCCGAACTGCCAAGCCAGGTCCTCCCTGGACTGGAAACAAGCATCCTAGGACCGGTTTCAGGGTTTTAGCCCTCTTCAGCCAGGATAGCTTGATTCCAGTGGCATGGAGAGCACAGGACCCACATCTGGACATACCCATAACACTCGGGGTGACAAATGCAAGAACAGCAGTTGATGGAAAGAATGCAGAACAATGTCATACATTCACCCCAGTACAGAGATCTCGACCTAAATCCATCGTTTCTTTTTTTGCTCACCATGCCATTCCAGTGTGAACCCAGCCATATGCAAATCAGTATTGACCCTGTGCTTTATGTGAACACTCCAGCCCGAACTGCCAAGCCAGGTCCTCCCTGGCCGGAAACAAGCAAACTAGGAGCGGTTTCGGGCTTTCACCCTTCTTCAGCCGGGATAGCTTGATTCCAGTGGCATGGAGAGCATGGGACCCACGTCTGGGCATACCCGTCCCACTCAGGTTGTCAAATGCAAAAACAACAGTTGATGGACAGAATGCAGAACAATGTCATACATTCACCCTAGTACAGAGATCTGGGCCTAAATCAATTGTTTTCTATGCTGACAATGCCATTCCAGTTAGAACCCAGCCATATGCAAATCACTCTTGACCCTGTGCCACATGGTAACAGTCAAGCCCGAACTGCCAAGCCAGGTCCTCCCTGGACTGGAAACAAGCATCCTAGGATCGGTTTCGGGGTTTAACCCCTCTTCAGCTGGGATAGCTTGATTCCAGTGGCAAGGAAAGCACGGGACCCACGTCTGGGCATACCCGTCCCACTCAGGGTGTCAAATGCAAAAACAACAGTTGATGGACAGAATGCAGAACAATGTCATACATTCACCCTAGTACAGAGATCTGGGCCTAAATCTATCGTTTTTTTTGCTCACCATGCCCTTCCAGGTTGAACCCAGCCATATGCAAATCAGTCTTGACCCTGTGCCTCATGGGAACAGTCCAACTCGAACTGCCAAGCCATGTCCTCCCTGGACTGGAAACAAGCATCCTAGGACCGGTTTCAGGGGTTCACCCCTCTTAAGACAGGATAGCTTGATTCCAGTGGCATGGAGAGCAAAGGACCCACATCTGGGCATACCCATCTCAATCGGGGTGACAAATGCAAAAACAGCAGTTGATGGACAGAATGCAGAACAATGTCATACATTCACCCCAGTACAGAGATCTGGGCCTAAATCCATCATTTGTTTTGCTCACCATGCCATTCCAGTTCGAACCCAGACACATGCAAATCAGTCTTGACCCTGTGCCTCATGGGAACAGTCCAGCCCGAACTGCCAAGCCAGGTCCTCCCTGGACTGCAAACAAGCATCCTAGGACCGGTTTCGGGGTTTCACTTTTCTTCAGCCAGGATAGCTTGTGTCCAGTGGCATGGAGAGCACAGGACCCACATCTGGGCATACCCATCTCACTTAGGGTGACAGATGAAAAAACAATAGTTGATGGACAGAATGCAGAACAATGTCATACATTCACCGCAGTACAAAGATCTGGTCCTAAATCCATTGTTTGTTTTGCTCACCATGCCATTCCAGTTTGAACCCAGCCATATGCAAATCAGTCTTGACCCTGTGCCTTATGTGAAGAGTCAGGCCCGAACAGCCAAGCCAGGTCCTCCCTGGACTGGAAACAAGCATCCTAGGACCAGTTTCGGGGTTCAACCCCTCTTCAGCTGGGATAGCTTGATTCCAGTGGCATGGAAAGCACGGGACCCACGTCTGGGCATACCTGTCCCACTCAGGGTGTCAAATGCAAAAACAACAGTTGATGGACAGTATGCAGAACAATGTCATACATTCACCCCAGTACAGAGATCTGGGCCTAAATCAACTGTTTTCTATGCTGACCATGCCATTCCAGTTAGAACCCAGACATATGCAAATCAGTTTTGACCGTGTGCCACATGGGAACAGTCAAGCCCGAACTGCCAAGCCAGGTCCTCCCAGACTGGAAGCAAGCATCCTAGTACCGGTTTCGGGGTTTCACCTCTCTTCAGCTGGAATCGCTTGATTCCAGTGGCATGGAGAGCATGGAACCCACATATGGGCATACCCGTCCCACTCGGGGTGTCAGATGCAAAAACAACAGTTGATGGACAGAATGCAGAACAATGTCATACATTCACTAAAGTACAAAGATCTGGGCCTAAATCCATCGTTTGTTTTGCTCACCATGCGATTCCAGTTTGAACCCAGCCACATGCAAATCAATCTTGACCCTGTGCCTCATGGGAACAGTCCAGCCCGAACTGCCAAGTCAGGACCTCCCTGGACTGGAAACAAGCATCCTAGGACCGGTTTCAGGGTTTTAGCCCTCTTCAGCCAGGATAGCTTGGTTCCAGTGGCATGGAGAGCACTGGACCCACGTCTGGACATACCCGTCCCACTCGGGTTGACAAATGCAAAAACAACAGTTGATGGACAGAATGCAGAACAATGTCATAAATTCAACCCAGTACAGAGATCTGGGACTAAATCCATCGATTCTTTTGCTCACCATGCCATTTCAGTTCGAACACAGCCATTTGCAAATTAGTCTTCACCCTGTGCCTCCTGGGAACAGTCCAGCCCGAACTGCCAAGCCAGGTTCTCCCTGGACTGGAAACAAGCATCCTAGGACCGTTTTGGGGTTTTCAACCCTCTTCAGCCAGGATAGCTTAATTCCAGTGTCATGGAGAGCGCAGGAAACACATCTTGGCATACCCATCACACTCGGGGTGACAAATGCAAAAACACCAGTTGATGGACAGAATGCAGAACAATGTCATACATTCACCCCAGTCAATCGTTTTTTTTTTTGCTCACCATTCCATTCCAGTGTGAAGCCAGCCATATGCAAATCAGTCTTGACCCTGTGCGTTATGTGAACAGTCCAGCCCGAACTGCCAAGCCAGGTCCTCCCTGTATTGGAAACAAGCAAACTAGGAGCGGTTTAGGGGTATCGTCCTTCTTCAGCCGGGATAGCTTGATTCCAGTGTAATGGAGAGCATGGAACCCACATATGGGCATACCCGTCCCACTCGGGGTGTCAAATGCAAAAACAACAGTTGATGGACAGAATGCAGAACAATGTCATACATTCACCAAAGTACAAAGATCTGGGCCTAAATCCATCGTTTGTTTTGCTCACCATGCCATTCCAGTTTGAGCCCAGCCACATGCAAATCAGTCTTGACCCTGTGCCTCATGGGAACAGTCCAGCCCGAACTGCCAAGCCAGATCCTCCCTGGACTGGAAACAAGCATCCTTGGACTGGTTTCAGAGTTTTACGCCTCATCAGCCAGGATAGCTTGATTCCAGTGGCATGAAGAGCACGGACCCACTTCTGGACATACCCATCCTACTCGAGGGACAAATGCAAAAACAACATTTGATAGACTGTAGTGTGTTTATCTAGGGACCTGTATCGATACTCCAATTTCTGACCCTTGTCCGGTTATAAATCACTAATATCCATACAACGGCACAGAAACCAGTTTCATAAATTAGTCATAGCGCATGCTGTCACATTAAGCAAGCACTATTCCTCCAGCCCCCTAGAAAGCACTCCGAGTTCTCTAAACAAACCAAGCCTTCAGCAAACCTGGGAAATCCCCGCTGCTATTGTTTTGATTTCGTTCGAGAACTCCTGTAAAGAATGTAAGAACGACCAGTTCTTAATGACATCCTGATTGACGTCTTATGTCCATCCTTACGTCAAACCCGGCACCTCTCAGGTATAAATATACCGACACTGCCCTAAGTAAACACACGGTGGTGATGAGCTTGGAGCAGCGACTATTTGCCGGAGAGCCCAGCTGATGCGAGAGCCCACGGACGCTGCCCCTCCCTTTTTGACGCGCTGAGGAAAAACGCTGCCTTTCCTCTTGCCGAGGAATCCAGCCTCCAGCGTTTCCAGCTTTCCCTCGAGGGTAACTGGGATACCGAGTCCTGAGAAAGAGATACCAGCCCTCCTGCCTTCTAAATCCCAGGTACTGAACTGACTAACCCATTACAGAGAATTCTTGAGTCAGACTCTTGGCAAAACAAACTTAACTTAAACTGCTACTTACTTACTCCCTCCCATGTATTAGGCTTAGGTCAGGTACACCGGGGTAGGCGTAGTTAGAAGCACCAGTTGAGTACGATTAGTCAAAGTATATATGTATGTATATCTTTTATCCATTTTAAAGTAACATATGGCTAAGAAACCATATCAATGCTTTTACAGTATTATTGTATAATCCTGCATTTACTGTATGCACTTTACTTAACTATAAGTATTACAATTGTAGCGATTCATTTCTCTTGTATGAGAAAAGAGACTGATCAATAAATAACACCTTTTATTGAAAACACCCGTCTCTCCTTTTCTCTGCAATCTGGTGAAACTAAGTATGCACGTATTGACTGAGTAAAATAGCTGTCTTTTGTTTTCACACGACTCTAGAGATATACTCTTGATCAGGGAGAGCAAAGTTGTCATGTTCTTTGGTTGTCAGAAACTAAATCCCTTCTTGTCTATCCAGGGAGGTTAAACTCCTCCTCGCCTATTCGAGAAAGTTTCTAGTAAACTCTGAGCTAGCTGGCACACAAAACTTAAGTCTAATATCGTCAGTAGAAGACCTAATTAACCTCTGTCCTACGTCTATACTAATGAAGATATTATTCCAATGCGCAGAGCCTAATGGGATAATAGGAACTACACTACATGGCGCCCAACGTTTGGTAAGGCGATAAATCTAACGCAAGGCATTAGAGTAACTCAGTCGTGCTTTTTCACACAGACCCTTCCTCCCATAAATACTCCAAAGACGTCTGGAGTGGGTCAAAGGTTAAAAATCCACCAAACTTAGTAGGAGGAGACTCCTATGTATGGTTTTTGGTTTATTCAACGTTGAAGGACGCAGTGTTCCAAAATATTGTGCACCTAATCTTTGTTTCCTTGAAAACCTGATCTGCAACAAAAAACCTTCTTGTCAGTAAAATGTCAGACAATGAAGAAGAAAGGGTGGCAGCTAGAATAGCAGCTCAACTCCTAGCGGATGACACAAGTCTCCTACAGCAAGACCCGGGTGCAATACTCATCCCGGTCAGCATAAGAAAAACTATAACTCTTAAGCTAATAGAAAATGGACTAACATCAAGAGGTGGTACAGTCATATTCGTAATTGAGGCACATGAATATCGGCAGACAGAGGTATTCTATTCATGAATAAACTTTCCAGCAGCAAACGCTGTCACACATGAGTTCCACTATTACAAAATAGAGGAACCACCGGATGAGTACACTCCTTTCGAGGAGGTGGAAATCCCATTAAAATACCAAGAGCACCTGCTCTGGTTTAAAGGCGCCCTAAAACATAATAATCACATCACCAGGCTCGGTCCACTAGGTAGACCAGGAGCAACGTGGCCGGTTCTAGCCAGCTACACACCACATCCCGACATTGAAAAAATGTCAATACCAGAACTTTTAGCACAGTTAAAACAACTGATTAAAATACATAGACAATTAGTCCAATATGTAATGCGGACTTCAACAGTCCAACCAGCTATTAAAATTCCACAGCTGATCCCTCATCAGGGGAACACAAATAAAATCACACCACAGAACATACAGTCATGTCTAGGTAAAGTACCCGCAAAACGGGAACAAATTCCATTCTGGTTAGCACAAAAAATCACTCAAATAGAGGCGGTATTTTCGGATACTACCCCTACTGAGAAACACAGAATTCTGACTATCTGTCTTCCAATGGGGAACGCACCACATGTGGAGGACTGTGACACTTGGGGCACAGTCTTTTCTTCCATTTAAACAAAAACACATGGTGTTCCGTCCATGGCGGTAATACCAGATGTGCTAAAACAGATTCAAAATGAATACGGTCCAGAGCCTGCTTTAACTCTGGGTATGAAATTACTGAAAGACTTCAAGCAGATTTCAGCTTTATTGTTATCCAACATAAAAGGAGAAGCAGCATCTGTGGCGATCCGCCAGAAGTTGAAAGAAACAGATATAGCAGAACAACCATTTGAACTTGCCAGAATCATAGAAAAATCCTATGAAGAACTAGGAAGAGATAGTTTGGGTGGGAAACCAGTGAAACCCCAACTAACTGAAAATCCTGAAAAGGTATTAATTAAAAATAATCTAACAGCTCCAAAAAAGAACTGGGATGGAAATAAACAATCCACTCCCAAAGAAAAAAGATTCCAGTCTAGAGGAAGGTCTCCTCGGCGGAGAGAGAGATCTCCGGACCAAGGACACAAGTCTCCCCAGAGGGAGCCCTCTGAGAAAAAATACAACCTTAGAAATAGGGATAATTTGAAGAAACCTGATAGATATCAAGATATTGATACACGTCCCTCTCGATCTTTTCAGACTTCCTCGCAGAAATCGGAAAGAAGAGGATGGTCAGAACAAAGGGAAGAGCACTTCAAGTCCAAAGACAAGGAACCTGCTCATCAAAGTAAAAAGTTACAATTTCCAAAGAAGAAGGTAGTCAGTATTAAAGTAATCAAACATGCCGAGGATCCTGAGGACACAGCTGAAAAACGGAGAGTGGGCTCAGACAATGCTAGACAGTGCAGCAGAAGTGAGCATAGCTCGCAAGATCCTGTTGAATCATCTGGAGACAGTGGACACGAATGAATACATTCAGGTGGAAACTGCAGACACCAGAGTTAGCAAACCTCATAAAATATACGAAATAACATTACGTATAGAGGGAGATAAGACTAGGAAAATAAGGGGTCTATTTTGGGATAATCTCTCCAAAGGCTATGACATCCTTTTAGCTGAAAAAGACTGGCCACCGGAGTTTGTCAGGGAGTGCCCTCGTGGCGAAGAAATGATTATGCCTGCCTTCTCAAATCACATTCCAATTCATAAAAAATATACACTTGCAAGAAAGTGGGCAGTAGCCCAAGCTCCTGCATTATATAAAAACCATGTAGGATGGGATGAGGACTCACCTCCTCACAAAATCCAGTTAAAATCTCAACCAACTGCACAAAGGCAGTACCCAATTAAGCAAGAAGCAAAAAAAAGGTCAGGGAGATCTTAGATCAACTTGAATACCAAGGGGTGATTGAAACATGCACGTCACAAATGAACAATCCTTTGTTTCCTGTCTCCAAGCCAGATGATTCATATCGTCTAGTTTTGTACTACAGACACCTTAACTCATGTTGCAAAACATTTGCGGTACAAAACTCACACAGTGCAGCACTAATGAATAGCATAGTGCGCAAAAAATACAAAACAACATTAGACATCTCTAATGGATTCTTTTGTCAAAATATAGCACCAGAAAGCAGATATTTGACTGCTTTCTCAATAAATGGCTCGCAGAAAAATTTCCACCACAGGGGTTCAAGAACAGCCCAGGATTATTCTCAGCGAGAGTAACAGAGTTACTACAAATATATGATGATGAGGCATTATCTTATGTCGATGACATCTATCTAACAGATGATGACTTGGATACTCATTTGAAAAGAGTGAACACCATAATACTTGGGTTTGCAGCAGAGGGTTATAAGTTCAACTTCAAAAAGTCCAGAATTGCCCATCTAACTGTCCTGTTTTTAGGATATGAACTATCAAGTGAAGACAAAAGCCTGGCAGATAATTTCCTAGAGAAATGTGCCGTAATCCAAGCACCAAGAACGCTGAAAAACTTACAATCACTTCTAGGTTTCCTGAATTTCGGTAGAACATACATTATAAATTATGCAGAGAGGGTTAAACCTCTCTATGAACTAATAAGACCAGATTTTAAAACAATCAATTGGACTCAAAAACACACAGAAATTTTGAGATCATTACAAACAGACATGTTAACTAAAACAAAATTGCAAACATGCGTTAATACACGCAAACTTGTAATACGAATCATCCCAGGAAGATGCGGATTCACATACCTGACCTCTAATGAGGGAGAAATGAGGGAGAAACGGTACCAATTGCATACAAATCTCATTTGTACACAGAAGCTGAAAAAACATTCAGCATTAAGGAAAACATTGTACATGCTGTTCAAACAGCTGTAGCAAGAGAAAGAGACCAGGCTGATGGCAGACGGATTACAGCCAGAACAGCAGAATCAGCCTTTGAGGCATTAACAAGCCCATGTAATTTACCTACTGTGGCATTAAATCCAAAATGGATACAATGGGAAAATTATCTTGCTACAGACAGAGTGAAATACTATTTTGACCCGGAAATGAAAAAATAAAAAAATCTAGAATATGAAAGAGAATATCCTCTGCCTAGCGACATTCTGCCCATACAACTTTACGCCTGCGTAATATACACAAACAGTTATGCAGAACCCTCAGTTTGGGGAAAACAAGCCTACAACGCTACATGCGAGGTTGTCAAATGCCGGTGGCGCGGACATAAATTAATGCCACTAGTAACAATGTCACAATCTGTAAAAGACAATTCAGGTCATCAAACTGAATTAATAGCTTTAAAAATGGCGCTCGATATTGCCGATCGCGAATTCCCGACACTAATAGTGTGCGATTCGCATTCCTGCGTCAAATCATACAACGAAAACTTGCAGAAATGGGTTGAAAACGGTTACAAAGGTGACACAGGTGCCACAATAAAGCAAAAATCGCTTTGGGAACAAGTAGTTCTTTTACAAAAGGAACTACAAAAGACTCACGTGATACATACACTGAGTCATCAGCGTGATGGCGTTCACGCTGCAGGGAATTCATTGGCTGAGACAGCCACAGCGGAAGCAACTAAGTCGGCTTCCGTAGCTACAAAAAAGCGTTCAGGAAAATACATAGACGGGGAAACGATGCTGGCGGTAAAAACGTCATCAAAAGGCGACTGTTCAGCGTTACCTGTTAACTATCCACTCAATTATACATACATAATCGATGCAAACTCCGTTCCTTTTGCTCGAATCCCTGGAGTGGGGGATAGGGTAATTCCAAACAGGAACAGGAGAGGCTTCTTAATACAAGAAGCACATATGGGATTAGGTTTAAGGCATCAGACGATCAAAGATTCTTTGACAGAATTAAAATCAGAATACTGGTGGCCGGGGATGAGCGTGGATAATCACAAATTTGCAAAAAATTGTGAAAACTGCAACAGAGATCGCAGTGGCGAACCGGCAGTAGTAGTGCCAGAACACATAATAGAAAGCATAAAGCGATCTATTCGCATGATTAAACAGGAAACATGCGTCCCAATGTATATTATCTAAGACTAACTTCACTTACGATGTAGACCCCAGCTCTCGGCTGCCGTCTGAACTGTTATAAAAAAGATTTGCAAGTCTATAATGGCATATACGCAAGGGGCATGCTACATTCTGACCATTGTGCTGCCTTTAGCTCTCGAGCTTATAGGGGGGCATGGCCAGCATGGGCATTGCATTGCGGGACTCTTATCACTTCCTTCCTGAGGGAAACGGGATGGTGTAAAGAAAAAACCAAGGCATAGAGCAATCTATAACGGCAAAGGTATTAGGTTCGGGGGCTGGGTGGGTCAAACATTTAATAAGTGTCCAACGTAGTCTTAATAATCTGCCAAGAAATTCTCTGAGATGTCTCAGTCCGTACGAACTATTGTTTGGGACTAGAATGTTGATCCAGGACCTCGATAGTCAAATTACAGTGGTTAAAGAAAAATGCTTTGATATCAAAGATCGTTTGGCTATTTTACAGGACTTAAATGAAACAAGAAAAGACCTGAGCAACATAAAGTTTAAACAACAGCCAACAACCACTGAAGAGAAACCACCTGTCCCAGCAAGGCCTGTCTGGATTCCAAAAATCGGGGATCTGGTCAGAGAGAAGATCGCGGTAAAGAAGGAATTTGGGCCTTCTTGCAGAAAAGCAGTACCTGTCTTGGCTATCAACGGAACAAGATCAATTGTACTACCGCCCCTTGCTGGTAAAAAGGAGAACCGAGTTGTATCCATCGACCTGGTTAAACCACAATCATGTGGCCGGTAATAAGTAGTAGGCCAAGTGGACTCCCAAGAAATAGCAGAACACCAAAATTTGCTACAAACACAGAGGTTCAAACTGAGAGACTAATCACATTTGATAAACCTACAGTGAATCAACAAGTACTATGCAACAAAGCCATGGAACTTAAACCTCTTGAAACCCAAATCACAATAATGCATCAAGAAACACCAGTCTACAATGATGTACCCACAGACTATGCTAATGAAACAAAGCAAATTCCAAAAACAAAAAGGAATCCAGAAGCAATTGAAACAATTGACAGAACTGCATCAGGCTATTTCATCAACTTCGATGACTTTTCTGAGGATCCGAGCGAACCTGAGGAAATGCCGACACCATCAAAGACTTTTAAAGACAAAGTAAAAGAACTCTTTCATCAACTACAAGAAACTTATCTGATTTCTCCATGGATTGAATTTTAGGTGGCACAAGGTGTATTTGTCCTTATACTTTGGCTCATCATGGTACTATACTTGGGACATTTCATTGAGGGAAAATATGTTACAATGGACACAGCAAGTCAGAATATCAACTTGGTCCTGAAACCACACAAGTCTGCACACATTGAGAAAAGAGAACTTTCTTCAGTAAACTTCACAGCCAATCCTATACCCGGTGGGGTAGCATGGGACAAAACTGATTACGAAATCTATGGCCCGGTCGAGCTCTTGAAGTATCCTCATCAATTTAAGGTTTCATTAAGTGACTTTGTAAAACCGAGCACATTCGCTGATGATTGGGACTTTGAAAGTATTAATGATATGATGTCAGATCTAGTGATGTCAGCTAAATTTACAGAACATGGTTATTTACAGGGTTCATCTAATTATGACCAGATGTACTGTTACAACCACTATGTAACCATTATCTGCATAAATCTGCTCAACCTAGAAATGTTTTTAATTATAACCAATGGGAACATTGTGCAACTCCACCAAAAGGCAGTTCGAAAACATTTTATGAAAAATTTCCATATTTCCCAGGGTTTAACACAAGTAATGCAGAAACGTTTTATTTCAAAGTGTTAAATAAGACAGGAATGAAAACCATGCTTACAAATACAAAATTAATCTATTCAAAGACATTTTTTGACAAAATGAATACATTCGGTTTTGATTTCTGGAACAATAACATTGAAACGAAAACAATCTGGGGTACAAGAGATTGGCAGGTCAAAGGTATAGAATCATTGTTTAGAGCCTGCATGATCCCAGAACAAATTATAGTCTTGAATGACACAATTCAACAGACAACCTGTTTTGGCCTAGCCAAAATTAAAGACTTAAACAAACCGTCTATTCCAAAACCAACACCTGACAGTAATAACACTACAGATGATGAGATAGACGTATCCCATATTTTAAACCAAAACAGAACACATCCTGATTGGAAAAAATGGTTGATCTGGCCCACAGACACAAATAACTGTCAAGATAGATTCCTGAACAAAAAACAGGGGTTCACATTAACCAGGCCAGACCCTAGATACTCCCAGCGACAACATCCAGGGATTGTAACTACATACAGTGTAGGAAAACTCTGCCTCGAATGGCTACGAACATCCACACTGGCAGAAATTAAGCAACACTTGACTTTACTTAAAGAAGGTGCTGACTTGCGTGATTTCATTATGGGACCACGCAAACAGCGTCAAAAACGTTTCATAGCGGCCTCTATATATGCAGCTTACAACGAAGCTTGGAAAGTAACTCAAATCGAAACAGCAGAGAAAATACGGGAAATTGACCGTATTAATTTGGAAAAATCACTTTCTGTTGTGGACAATGGGTTAATGACTCTGTCTTCCAGAATATATTCACTGGACAGTATTGTATCATCTGCAATCGATATAATAGAGCAAGACTTACTGATGTTGCAACACGGTCAGTCTCAATTGCGTTATATTGTACAGCTTGGCTGGACGTTACAAAATCTGCGTTCAGGCTACGTGCCTTGACGTTTAATCAACACAACGTCATTATTCGGTATCTTTAACCTTACTGATACACAAATCAGCTTGGCACAAAAGGGTGCAGAGTATACAATTCTGAGCATTGAAAAACTTGAGAGATTACCATTGACAATGTCAGAACGACCTGTCATTGAATGGATAATACATGGAATCATAACTATTCCGATAACGACTTTCCAATTTCGATACTGCCAGAAATATATACAGGCAGGCCAGTATGAAAGGTTGGGTAAAGGATACATTAAGTCAACATGGAACTTACCTTATACACACACATGTTATAGTAATACAGGGCAGAGTGTATTTCTTAGTGGTAATAATTGTGAAAAATCACTAAGGGGTATACTTCTATGTCAGGGTATAAGTTTACATGGTGCCTGTGAAGGGACTTCAAATAACCTTTCATGTCACCAGCTCGGCACACCTGCAACAAAAATAGAACCATTCTTTAGAAGACTTTCTAACGGGAGTTACATACTAATTGTAGATCACAGATGTTGTGGCTTACTGCCAGGAAAACCTTATCTAGTAAGCGTGAGCTCCATGATCACTTGCTGTGAGCGAGTATTGTTTCCGAATGACACTCCAGACAGGGAGGGAAAAATTTGGCCCAGTTTGAAAATCTCTTCTATTCGAATTGATACTTTAAGCAGAATGAAGACTGTGCTCCTACAGACGCCAGTTCACTTGACGTCATCAAAAGAAACGTATAATCTCCAAGTTGCAAGGACAACGGGAGAGATACATGCATTGTTATCAACAAATTGCCCCCTACACTTTGCAGAAATACTAAGCGAAATCTTAAATATTTCTGATACAAATGGTATCGCGAGTGTATTTAAGACCGCTTTTTCGGGACTGTTAACTTCATTCAAAGCAGTCCTGGGAATATTTCCCGATTTCGTCCATTCTGTCTTTGGCGGACTTCCACTCCTGTTGGGACTCGTAGCAGGCATCTTATTTTTGCTACTCCTGCTTCGTTATGGCAAGCCGTGTCACAGACAAGACTCCAGCAACAATGGAAGAAACGATCCTAGCTATACGCTATCGGGACCGCATAACTAAAGTCCTTGGATTAGCCCGGCTAAGAGATCTGAATATGACCTGGTTTCTTTCGTTCAGACCCATATGGCAGAATTATGTCTTACCTGTATTGAGATGCATGCTATGCGGCGAGGAATGCGTGTTGGACACATGTCTTACACTACAATCAGAAGTACCATTGGATGCAGATACTTTGTTGGGTCCAGTAAAGGCTCATGCATTGTGCTGTCCCCAGCGGCTACCTATCCTGATGACGGCATTTGTGGAGACTTCACCACTACGATTGAAGGGTAGTGAAGTACAGGATGAAAGCAGCATCAACCAGGTACGGCCTTCTGTAAGCAATGCTGATCAAAACATCACTGAAAGCGAACATGCGCACGACTGCATGGTAGCGACATTTTCCAACTTGGTCGAACTTTCACCTGAGGCAGTAAACAGTTTTTTTGAAAATCTGTCTGAAATGATGTTTTCACCAGAACAAAGAGAGTGACTATAAGCAAACGTGCACACAGCGTTCCCTGAACTCTGAATTTGGCCTTCGGTTTTAAAAACAAAGCTACTGACAATTTTTTCCTTCTTCCCCTGAAAACGAAAACTTTTTTTCCAAATCCAAAATATTTACTTTTTGGCACTTATCTTCTGCTTAAAGTAGAACTATTCTTAGAGAACAGAGCTTCTATTTTTAGGAACTCTAGAGACAATACATTACCTCAGCCTCTAGCGTATTTACAAGTAATTGTGTTTATATGTGATGGAGTGGTCTCGCACTTTTTTCTTCTGTATTAAGAGCCATTTCATGTGTTATTTTTGCAAATCATTCATGCTGAGATAAATTGTGCATCCCTTTTTGAATGATTACACTGCTTGAATGCATACAGTACCTATACTCATTTTCGTGTATTTCGAATATGCCTATTTTCAAATGCAAAAAATGTATTTTGGGGTGCTTCGGTATACACATGCACTATTAGTTATGTTTACTATTGATTAGGTTAGTAAATATGGACATGAATTTGTGGAGTGGGTGTAGTGTGTTTATCTAGGGACCTGTATCGATACTCCAATTTCTGACCCTTGTCCGGTTATAAATCACTAATATCCATACAACGGCACAGAAACCAGTTTCATAAATTAGTCATAGCGCATGCTGTCACATTAAGCAAGCACTATTCCTCCAGTCCCCTAGAAAGCACACCGAGTTCTCTAAACAAACCAAGCCTCCAGCAAACCTGGGAAATCCCCGCTGCTATTGTTTTGATTTCGTTCGAGAACTCCTGTAAAGAATGTAAGAACGACCAGTTCTTAATGACATCCTGATTGACGTCTTATGTCCATCCTTACGTCAAGCCCGGCACCTCTCAGGTATAAATATACCGACACTGCCCTAAGTAAACACACGGTGGTGATGAGCTTGGAGCAGGAGAGCCCAGCTGATGCGAGAGCCCACGGACGCTGCCCCTCCCTTTTTGACGCGCTGAGGAAAAACGCTGCCTTTCCTCTTGCCGAGGAATCCAGCCTCTAGCGTTTCCAGCTTGCCCTCGCGGGTAACTGGGATACCGAGTCCTGAGAAAGAGATACCAGCCCTCCTGCCTTCTAAATCCCAGGTACTGAACTGACTAACCCATTACAGAGAATTCTTGAGTCAGACTCTTGGCAAAACAAACTTAACTTAAACTGCTACTTACTTACTCCCTCCCATGTATTAGGCTTAGGTCAGGTACACCGGGGTAGGCGTAGTTAGAAGCACCAGTTGAGTACGATTAGTCAATGTATATATGTATGTATATCTTTTATCCATTTTAAAGTAACATATGGCTAAGAAACCATATCAATGCTTTTACAGTATTATTTTATAATCCTGCTTTTACGGTATGCACTTTACTTAACTATAAGTATTACAATTGTAGCGATTCATTTCTCTTGTATGAGAAAAGAGACTGATCAATAAATAACACCTTTTATTGAAAACGCCTGTCTCTCCTTTTCTCTGCAATCTGGTGAAACTAAGTATGCACGTATTGACTGAGTAAAATAGCTGTCTTTTGTTTTCACACGGCTCTAGAGATATACTCTTGATCAGGGAGAGCAAAGTTGTCATGTTCTATGGTTGTCAGAAACTAAATCCCTTCTTGTCTATCCAGGGAGGTTAAACTCCTCCTCACCTATTCGAGAAAGTTTCTAGTGAACTCTGAGCTAGCTGGCACACAAAACTTAAGTCTAATATCGTCAGTAGAAGACCTAGTTAACCTCTGTCCTACGTCTATACTATTGAAGATATTATTCCAATGCGCAGAGCCTATTGGGATAATAGGAACTACACTACAAGACAGAATGCAGAACAATATCATACTTTCACCCCAGTACAGAGATCTGGGCCTAAATTCATAATTTTTTTGCTCACAATGCCATTCCAGTTTGAAACCAGCCATATGCAAATAAGTTTTGACCCGGTGCCTCATGGTAACAGTCCAGCCCGAACTGCCACTTCCTGGACTAGAAACAAGCATCCTAGGATTGGTTTCGGGGTTTCACCCCTCTTCATCCAGGATAGCTTGATTCCAGTGGCATGAAGAGCACATCACCCACATCTGGGCATACCCATCTCACTCGGGGTGACAAATGCAAAAACAGCAGTTGATGGACAGAATACAGAACAATTTTATACATTCACCCCAGTACAGAGATCTCGGCCTAAATCCATTGTTTTTTTTGTTCACCATGCCATTCCAGTTTTAACCCAGCCATATGCAAATCAATCTTGACCATGTGCCTCATGTGACCAGTCCAGACCGAATTGCCAAGCCAGGTTCTCCCTGGACTGGAAACAAGCAAACTAGGAGCCTTTTCTGGGTTTTACCCCTCTTCAGCCGGGATAGCTTAATTCCAGTGGCATGGAGAGTATGGGACCCACGTCTGGGCATACCCGTCCCACTTGGCGTGTCAATTACAAAAACAGCAGTTGATGGACAGAATGCAGAACAATGTCATACATTCACCGCAGTGCAGAGATCTGGGACTAAGTCAATCGTTTTCTATGCTGACCATGCCCTTCCAGTTTGAACCCAGCCATATGCAAATCAGTCTTGACCCTGTGGCACATGGGTACAGTCAAGCCCAAACTGCCAAGCCAGGTCCTCCCTGGACTGGAAAAAAGCATCCTTTGACCGGTGTCAGTGTTTCACCCCTCTTCAACTGAGATAGCTTGATTCCAGTGGCATGGAAAGCGCGGGACGCACGTCTGGGGATACCCGTCTCAATCAGGGTGTCAAATTCCAAAACAACAGTTGATGGACAGAATGCAGAACAATGTCATACATTCAGCCCAGTACAAAGATCTGGGCCTAAATCGATCGTTTTCTATGCTGACTATGCCATTCCAGTTTGAACCCAGCCATATGCAAATTAGTCTTGAACCTGTGCCACATGGGAACAGTCAAGCCCGAACTGCCAAGCCAGGTACTCCCTGGACTGCAAACAAGCATCCTAGGACCGTTTTTGGGGTTTCACCCCTCTTCAGCTGAGATAGCTTGATTCCAGTGGCATGGAAAGCACGGGACCCATGTATGGGCATACCGTCCCACTCAGGGTGTCAAATGCAAAAACAACAGTTGATGGACAGAATGAAGAACAATGTCATACATTCACCCCAGTACAGAGATCTGGGCCTAAATCGATTGTTTTCTTTGCTCTCCATGCCCTTCCAGTTTGAACCCAGCCATATGCAAATCAGTCTTGACCCTGTGCTTCATGGGAACAATTCAGCCCGAACTACGAAGCCAGGTCCTCCCTGAACTGGAAACAAGCATCCTAGGACCGGTTTTGGGGTTAAACCCCTCTTCAGACAGGATAGCTTGATTCCAGTGGCATGGAGAGCACAGGACCCACATCGGGGCATACCCATCTCACTCGGGTTGACAAATGCAAAAACAACAATTGATGGACAGAATGCTGAACAATGTCATACATTCAACCCAGTACAGAGATCTCAGCCTAAATCCATAGTTTTTTTTGCTCACCATGCCATTCCAGTTTTAATCCAGCCATATGCAAATCAATCTTGACCCTGTTGCTCATGTGAACAGTCCAGACTGAACTGCCAAGCCAGGTACTCCCTGGACTGGAAACAAGCAAACTAGGAGCAGTTTCTGGGTTTTACCCCTCTTCAGCCAGGATAGCTTGATTCCAGTGGCATGGAGAGTATGGGACCCACGTCTGGGCATACCCGTCCCACTTGGGGTGTCAAATACAAAAACAAAGAATGCACAACAATGTCGTATATTCACCCCAGTACAGAGATCTGGGCCTAAATCAATTGTTTTCTATGCTGACCATGCCCTTCCAGTTTGAACCCAGCCATATGCAAATCAGTCTTGACCCTTTGCCACATGGGTACAGTCAAGCCCGAACTGCCAAGCCAGGTCCTCCCTGGACTGGAAAAAAGCGTCCTAGGACCGGTTTCAGGGTTTCACCCATCTTCAGCTGGGATAGCTTGATTCCAGTGACATGCAAAGCGCGGGACTCACGTCTCGGCATACCCATCTGAATCAGGGTATCAAATGCAAAAACAACAATTGATGGACAGAATGCAGAACAATATCATACATTCAGCCCAGTACAGACATCTGGGTCTAAATCAATCGTTTTCTATGCTGACTATGCCATTCCAGTTTGGATCCAGTCATATTCAAATCAGTCTTAACCCTCTGCCACATGGGAACAGTCAAGCCCGAACTGCCAAGCCAGGTCCTCCCTGGACTGGAAACAAGCATCTTAGGACCGGTTTAGGGGTTTCACCCCTCTTCAGCTGGGATAGCTTGACTCCAGTGGCATGGAAAGCACGGGACCCATGTCTGGACATACCCGTCCCACTCAAGGTGTCAAATGAAAAAACAACAGTTGATGGACAGAATGCAGAACAATGTCATACATTCAGCGCAGTACAAAGATCTGGGCCTAAATCCATTGTTTGTTTTTCTCATTATGCCATTTCTGTTTGAACCCAGCCATATGCAAAACAGTCTTGACCCTGTGCCTCATGGGAACAGCCCAGCCCGAACTGCCAAGTCAGGACCTCCCTGGACTGGAAACAAGCATCCTAGGACCGGTTTCAGGGTTTTAGCCCTCTTCAGCCCGGATAGCTTGGTTTCACTGGCATGGAGAGCACTGGACCGACGTCTGGACATACCCGTCCCACTCGGGTTGACAAATGCAAAAACAACAGTTGATGGACAGAATGCAGAACAATGTAATAAATTCAACCGAGTACAGAGATCTGGGACTAAATCCATCGATTTTTTTGCTCACCATGCCATTTCAGTTCTAACACAGCCATATGCAAATTAGTCTTCACCCTGTGCCTCCTGGGAACAGTCCAGCCTGAACTGCCAAGCCAGGTTCTCCCTGGACTGGAAACAAGCATCCTAGAACCGTTTTTGGGTTTTCAACCCTCTTCAGCCAGGATAGCTTAATTCCAGTGTCATGGAGAGCGCAGGACACACATCTTGGCACACCCATAAAACTCGGGGTGACAAATGCAAAAACACCAGTTGATGGACAGAATGCAGAACAATGTCATACATTCACCCCAGTACAGAGATCTCTACCTAAATCAATCGGTTTTTTTTTGCTCACCATTCCACTCCAGTGTGAAGCCAGCCATATGCAAATCAGTCTTGACCCTGTGCGTTATGTGAACAGTCCAGCCCGAACTGCCAAGCCAGGTCCTCCCTGTACTGGAAACAAGCAAACTAAGAGCGGTTTCGGGGTTTCGCCCTTCTTCAGCCGGGATAGCTTGATTCCAGTGGCATGGAGAGCATGGAACCCACATATGGGCATACCCGTCCCACTCGGGGTGTCTAATGCAAAAACAACAGTTGATGGACAGAATGCAGAACAATGTCATACATTCACCCAAGTACAAAGATCTGGGCCTAAATCCATCGTTTGTTTTGCTCACCATGCCATTCCCGTTTGAACCCAGCCACATGCAAATCAGTCTTGACCCTATGCCTCATGGGAACAGTCCAGCCCGAACTACCAAGCCAGATCCTCCCTGGACTGGAAACAAGCATCCTTGGACTGGTTTCAGAGTTTTATGCCTCATCAGCCAGGATAGCTTGATTCCAGTGGCATGGAGAGCACGGACCCACTTCTGGACATACCCATCCTACTCGAGGGACAAATGCAAAAACAACATTTGATAGACAGAATGCAGAACAATATCATACTTTCACCCCAGTACAGAGATCTGGGCCTAAATCCATAATTTTGTTTGCTCACCATGCCATTCCAGTTCGAACACAGCCATATGCAAATAAGTCTTGACCCTGTGTCTAATGGGAACAGTCCAGCCCGAACTGCCAAGCCAGGTCCTTTCTGGACTGAAGACAAGCATCCTAGGACCGGTTTTGGAGTTTCACCTCTCTTCAGCTGGGATAGCTTGATTCCAGTGTCATGGAGAGCACATCACCCACATCTGGGCATACCGATCTCATTCGGGGTGACAAATGCAAAAACAGCAGTTGATGGACAGAAGACAGAACAATTTCATACATTCACCCCAGTACAGAGATCTCGGCCTAAATCCATTGTTTTTTTTGCTCACCATGCCATTTCAGTTTGAACCCAGCCATATGCAAATCAATCTTGACCATGTGCCTCATGTGACCAGTCCAGACCGAACTGCCAAGCCAGGTACTCCCGGACTGGAAGCAAGCATCCTAGTACCGGTTTCGGGGTTTCACCCCTCTTCAGCTAGGATCGCTTGATTCCAGTGGCATGGAGAGCATGAGACTAACGTCTGGGCATACCCGTCCCACTCGGGGTGTCAAATGCAAAAACAACAGTTGATGGACAGTATGCAGAACAATGTCATACATTCACACCAGTACAGAGATCTGGGCCTAAATCAATCGTTTTCTTTGCTCACCATGCTCTTCCAGTTTGAACCAAGACATATGCAAATCAGTCTTGACCCTGTGCCTCATGGGAACAGTCCAGCCCAAACTGCCAAAGCAGGACCTCCCTGAACTGGAAACAAGCATCCCAGTACCAGTATTGGGGTTCACCCCTCTTCAGCCGGGATACCTTGATTCCATTTTCTTGGAGAGCATGGGACCCATGCCTGGGCATACCCATCCCACTCGGGGTGTCAAATGCAAAAACAACAGTTGTGAAAAGAATGCGACACAATGTAATACATTCACCCCAGTCCAGAGCTCTGGGCCTAAATCAATCGTTTTCTTTGCTGACCATGGCATTCCAGTTTGAACCCAGCCATATGCAAATCAGTCTTGACCCTGTTCCTCATCAATCAATCAATCAATCATGCCATTTGTATAGCGCACTACTCACCCAGTAGGGTCTCAAGGCGCTTGGGGGGAGGGGTATGCTACTGCTCCAACAGCCAGGTCTTGAGTTGTTTCCTGAAGGCGAGATGGTCCTGGGTCAGCCGAAGGTGGATGGGGAGGGAGTTCCAAGTCTTGGCAGCCAGGTAAGAGAAGGATCTTCCTCCGGCGGTGGCTCTTCGGATGCGTGGTACGGCTGCGAGGGCGAGGCTGGTGGACCGTAGCTGGCGGGTGGACGTTTAGAAGGTCAGGCGGTCGTTGAGGTACTTGGGGCCCAGGTCGTGGAGAGACTTGTGTGCGTGGGTGAGAAGCCGGAACGTGATCCTCTTGTCGACGGGGAGCCAGGGCAGGTTCCTCAGGTGGCTGGAGATGTGGCTGCGTCGGGGGACATCCAGGATGAGTCGGGCGGAGGCGTTCTGGATGCGCTGGAGTCTTTTCTGTAGCTTGGCTGTGGTTCCGGCGTAGAGGGCGTTTCCGTAGTCCAGTCGGAATAGGAATGGAATAGTGGGAATAGTCCAGCCCGAACTGCCAAACCAGGTCCTCCCTGGACTAGAAACAAGCATCCTAGGACCAGTTTCGGGGTTTTACTTATCTTCAGCCAGGATAGCTTGATTCCAGTGGGATGGAGAGCACAGGAGCCACATCTGGGCATACCCATCTCACTTTGGGTGACAAATGAAAAAACAACAATTGATGGACAGAATGCTGAACAATGTCATACATTCAAACCAGTACAGAGATCTCAGCCTAAATCCATAGTTTTTTTTGTTCACCATGCCATTCCAGTTTGAACCCAGCCATATGCAAATCAATCTTGACCCTGTTGCTCATGTGAACAGTCCAGACTGAACTGCCAAGCCAGGTACTCCCTGGACTGGAAACAAGCAAACTAGGAGCAGTTTCTGGGTTTTACCCCTCTTCAGCTGGGATAGCTTGATTGCAGTGGCATAGAGAGTATGGGACCCACGTCTGGGCATACCTGTCCCACTTGGGGTGTCAAATACAAAAACAACAGTTGATGGACAGAATGCACAACAATGTCGTATATTCACCCCAGTACAGAGATCTGGGCCTAAATCAATTGTTTTCTATGCTGACCATGCCCTTCCAGTTTGAACCCAGCCATATGCAAATAAGTCTTGACCCTTTGCCACATGGGTACAGTCAAGCCCGAACTGCCAAGCCAGGTCCTCCCTGGACTGGAAAAAAGCATCCTAGGACCGGTTTCAGGGTTTCACCCATCTTCAGCTGGGATAGCTTGATTCCAGTGGCATGCAAAGAGCGGGACCCACGTCTGGGCATACCCATCTCAATCAGGGTATCAAATGCAAAAACAACAATTGATGGACAGAATGCAGAACAATGTCATACATTCAGCCCAGTACAGACATGTGGGCCTAAATCAATCGTTTTCTATGCTGACTATGCCATTCCAGTTTGAATCCAGCCATATTCAAATCAGTCTTAACCCTCTGCCACATGGGAACAGTCAAGCCCGAACTGCCAAGCCAGGTCCTCCCTGGACTGGAAGCAAGCATCTTAGGACCGGTTTGGGGGTTTCACCCCTCTTCAGCTGGGATAGCTTGATTCCAGTGGCATGGAAAGCACAGGACCCATGTCTGGACATACCCGTCCCACTCAGGGTGTCAAATGCAAAAACAACACTTGATGGACAGAATGAAGAACAATATCATACATTCACCCCAGTACAGAGATCTGGGCCTAAATCGATCGTTTTCTTTGCTCTCCATTCCCTTCCAGTTTGAACCCAGCCATATGCAAATTAGTCTTGACCCTATGCCACATGGGAACAGTCAAGCCCGAACTGCCAAGTCAGGTCCTCCCTGGACTGCAAACAAGCATCCTAGGACCGTTTTTGGGGTTTCACCCCTCTTCAGCTGAGATAGCTTGATTTCAGTGGCATGGAAAGCACGGGACCCATGTATGGGCATACCCGTCCCACTCAGGGTGTCAAATGCAAAAACAACAGTTGATGGACAGAATGAAGAACAATGTCATACATTCACCCCAGTACAGAGATCTGGGCCTAAATTGATTGTTTTCTTTGCTCTCCATGCCCTTCCAGTTTGAACCCAGCCATATGCAAATCAGTCTTGACCCTGTGCTTCATGGGAACAGTCCAGCCCGAACTACGAAGCCAGGTCCTCCCTGAATTGGAAACAAGCATCCTAGGACCGGTTTTGGGGTTTAACCCCTCTTCAGACAGGATAGCTTGATTCCAGTGGCATGGAGAGCACATGACCCACATCTGGGCATACCCATCTCACTCGGGTTGACAAATACAAAAACAACAATTGATGGACAGAATGCTGAACAATGTCATACATTCACCCCAGTACAGAGATCTGGGCCTAAATCAATCATTTTCTTTGCTCTCCCTGCCCTTCCAGTTTGAACCCAGCCATATGCAAATCAGTCTTGACCCTGTGCCTCATGGGAACAGTCCAGCCCGAACTGCCAAGCCAGTTCCTCCCTGAACTGGAAACAAGCATCCTAGGACCGGTTTCGGGGTTTAAACCCTCTTCAGACAGGATAGCTTGATTCCACTGGCATGGAGAGCACAGGACCCACATCTGAGCATACCCATCTCACTCGGGGTGACAAATGCAAAAACAACACTTGATGGACAGAATACAGAACAATGGCATACATTCAACCCAGTAAAGAGATCTTGGCCTAAATCCATCGGTTTTTTTTGCTCACCATGCCATTCCAGCTCGAACCCAGCCATATGCAAATCAGTCTTGACCCTGTGCCTCATGGGAGCAGTTCAGCCCGAACTGCCAAGCCAGGTCCTCCCTGGACAGGAAACAAGCATCCTAGGACCGGTTTCGGGGTTTCACCAGGATAGCTTGATTCCAGTGGCATGGAGAGCACAGTACCCACATCTGGGCATACCCGTCCCACTCGGGGTAACAAATGCAAAAACAACAGTTGATGCACAGAATGCAGAATAATGTCATAAGTACACCCCAGTACAGCGATCTGGGGTGTCATTTGTTTGCTGTAACACTTTGCCCTAAGTGGAATGGGTTTGCCCAGATGTGGGTCCCTTGCTCACTGTCCCACTGAATTCAAGCTAGCCTGGCTGAAGAAGGGTGACATACCATGAAACCGGTCCCAGGAGGACCTGGCCTGGCAATTCGGTCTGGACTTTTCCCATGAGGCACAGGGTGAAGACTGATTTGCATATGGCTGGGTCCAAACTGGGGTGGCGTAGTGGTCAAAATAACAATGGATTTAACCCAGATCATTTGACTGGTTGAGAATGTTTGCATTGCCAGCATTCCGTCCAACATTTGTTTGCTGTAACACTTTTTGCCCTAAGTGGGATGGGTATGCCCAGACGTAGTTCCCTTGCTCACTCTTTCACTTGATTCAAGCTAGCCTGGCTGAAAAAGGGGGACATACCCTGAAACCGGTCCCAGGATGCTTGTATCCGGTCCAGGCAGGGCCTGGCAGTTTGGTCTAGACTGATCTCATGAGGCTCAGGGTCAAGACTGATTTGCATATGGCTGGGTCCAAACTGGGGTGGCGTAGTGGGCAAAATAAAGATGGATTTAACCCAGATCCTTTGACTGGGGGAGAATGTTTGCATTGTCAGCATTCACTCCATCATTTGCTTGCTGTAGCACTTTTTGCCCTAAGTGGGATGGTTATGCCCAGACGTGTGTGGCCTGCCCACTGTGCCACTGGATTTAATCTATTTATTCATAAGGTTTTATATACCGCGAAGGTGACCCACAAGATATCAGAGCGCTTTACAGTATACAGTTATTAAACGTAAAGATATGAGGTAGTATAAGGCACTATGTATTTGTCTTTACGTAAATAACAGGTATAGCGCTTTACAGTATACAGTTATAAAACATAAAGATATGAGGTATTATAAGGCATTAGGTATTCGTCATTATGTACAAGACAGGTATACAATAAATGGGTAACATAGGTGACCCGTAGACGACACATGATGATCCCAGAGAGCAACAGAACATTCCACTATATACAGTTATTGAGATTTAGGTGGTTGTGGTAATAAACATACATATAATATTATCCTTCCAACAGCCAGAGGTATGCAGTGATACGAGGTTCACCTAGGTGACTCGATGTCTGCCTAGAATCAAGTCTTCGGGTATGAATTTGTTCATAAGGCGTATTTTTACTTCTTTTTTTAAGGCGGTAAATGACGAGATTCCACGTACCCCTGGAGGTAAGGAGTTCCAGATCTTTGGAGCAATCCCTGAGAACGCTCTGCAACCAGTTCTCTTTTTATGTAAGGATTGTGGTTTCAGAAGTAAAGAACTTGTGCTTCGTAATTGTCTGCATTCTCCTGATTTTTCTAGCTTCAGAGCTAAGTAACTAGGTGTATTGTTATGGAGTGCTTTATGGGTCATGCAGGCAACCTCTAGGTGTATTCTTGCCTCGTATGGCAGCCAGTTGAGAGCTCTCAAGGTCGCAGAAATGTGGCTATTTCTTTTAGTTTCTGATTCCAATCTAGCCGCAGCATTAGGTGATGCCCTCAGCGGAGCTAGCTTGTATTTGGGGAGACTGCAGAGGGTGGTGCTTCTATAGTCTAATCTTGGTAGGACTAGGGCTTGCACTGCCATGTTTAGGTCGGCCAGAGGGAGGAAGGGTTTGAGTTTCCTTAATATACTCATTTGGTGATTAGCTCCCTTGGTGGCATTAATGATGTGCGTCTTCATGTTCAAATGTTTGTCTAAGATGAGTCCCAGGGATTTTGCAGAGTCGATGATGAGGGAAGCACAATCAAAGGAGATTAGGTGTTTCAGCCATAGGTCTATCTTAGGTGAGTGATTGGGTGGGGAGATGAGAAGGAATTCTGTTTTTTTGGTGTTAATCATGAGGTGGTTGTTAATGAGCCAGTTTTGCATGTTCTGTAGAATAGTGTTGTGGGAAATTAAGTCTTCTGGAGTGGAGATTTTCAGATACAGTTGGGTGTCATCCGCATACAGGTGATATGGAATATTTGCCCTGGCTGAAGAAATAATAAAAATAATAAGTCATTTGTTAAGCGCCTGGTTACACAAAAACAGTGTGTCCCCGCGCTAACTGCTGCTAGGATTCATGAGGCAGATGTTAGCAGAGCCAAAGTGGGGGAGAGGTTACATAGTGGGGAACAGAAATGTTTTGAGTTTTCCCCGAAATCTAGATTCGGAGGGTTCCATTCGGAGGTGCAGCGGGAGTTCATTCCACTGTTTAGAGGCTAGGTACCTAAACGAGGCGTGCAGCAGCGTTCTGGACGCACTGAAGTTGGTGAAGGCCCTTCACACTCAAGCCTACAAGCAGAGCATTCCCATAATCAAGGTGGGGAGTCACCAGGGCATGGACAATAGTCTTTCTGGCTCCAATAGGGAGGAGATCTAAAACCTTCCGAAGGACCCTCAGTATGCTGAAACACCTACCAGTCACCTTGCTAACGTGGGACTTATAGGAAAGGTCTGAGTCAAGCAGTACGCCAAGATTTCTTACCGAATCCACAGGGGTGGGAGGGGTACCTAAGTCAGTAGGCCACCACCTGTGAGACCAAGCTGATGCTGCTTTCCCAACCACCAGCAGCTCTGTTTTATCGCCATTAAGGCGCAGGCAGTTATTGTTCATCCATGATGCCACAGATGACAAACAGTTGGAAAAGTTAGTGGCATCTTCACTGTGGTCAGGCGTAAGCTTGAATATCATTTGGGTGTCATCAGCATAGCTGACAATGCCCACCCCAAAAGCCTCCACCACGTGAGCCAGGGGTTCCATGTAGACGTTGAACAAGGTAGGGCTCAGACTTGAGCCCTGGGATACCCCATGGCTCACCTTCCTAAGGGAAGATTTGAAGGGTGGGCAGTGCACCTGAAAGCTCCTATCGGCCAGAAAAGATCGTATCCAGGCAAGGGCTGAACCAGCCACCCCCATCTCAGAAAGTCGAGACAGCAGCGTTGTGTGCAGCACGGTGTCAAATGCTGCACTCAGATCTAATAAAACCAACGCTGCTGTCTCTCCTTCGTCCACTATCTGTCTGAGGCACTCGGGGGAGTAGAGAACGGCAGACTCCGTAGAGTAGCCGGATCTGAATCCCGATTGTGAGGGATGGAGGAGGGTTTCCTCCTCAAGGTATTCCATGAGCTGCCTATTAGCCACATTTTCTATGATTTTAGAACAGAAGGAAAGAAGGGAGATGGGGCGGAGATTTTGGAGTTGAGAGATATGGATGTTGGGTTTCTTTTTTAGAGGGATAACCTGCGCAGTTTTCCACGCATCAGGTACGTAACATTCCTGGAAGGACAATGTCACCATGTGGCTAATGTGGTCAATCAACATGCTCTCCATGGCTCCTTTACAACAGGCCGGCGGGCACGCGTCGCTGGGAGAGCCGGATTGTATGCTGTTGACGATACATAATAGATCATTTCTTTCAGGTGTTTTGAAGCAGGTAAGATGGTGTTTCCTTATTGGGCTTGAGCTATCTCTTACATTCACGCGGTGACATGAGAGATCGACACAATGTTTAAAGGTGGCATGGATTTAGTCGACCTTGTCTACAAATAAATCCGCTACCGAGTCACATATCTCATTAGAGTAAGTGTATTGAGCTTCAAGTCTAGATGGAACCGTGAGCTCCTTATAAATAACAAAGAGTTCTCTGGTGGGATTGTCTGCAAGTTCAATCCTGTTCTTGAGATATATAAGAAGGGTGACATACCCTGAAACTGGTCCCAGGATCCTTGTTTCCGGTCCAGTGAGGACTTGACCTGGCAGTTCGATCTGGGCTGTTCCCATGAGGCACAGGGTCAAGACTGATTTGCATATGGGTGGGTCCAAACTGGGGTGGCGTAGTAGGCAAAATAATGATGGCTTTAACCCAGATCTTTTGACTGGGGGAGAATGTTTGCATTGTCAGCATTCTCTGCATCATTTGTTTGCTGTAAAACTTTTTGCCCTTAATGTGATGGGTATGCCCAGACGTGGGTCCCTTGCTCACTGTGCCACTAGATTCAAGCTAGCCTGGCTGAAGAAGGGTGACATACCTTGAAGCTGGTCCCAGAGGGCTTGTTTCTGATCCAGGGAGGACAGGGCCTGGCAGTTCGGTCTGGACTACTTCCATGAGGCACAGTGTCAAGACTGATTTGCATATGGCTGGGTCCAAACTGAGGTGGCGTAGTGAGCAAAATAAAGATGGATTTAACCAGGATCTTTTGACTGGGGAGAATGTTTGCATTGTCAGCATTCCGGCCATCATTTGTTTGCTGTAATGCCCTATAACAAGAACACATGTCGAGGAGAGCGATCCCTCCATTATCTTGGTTGCGCTGTAGTGTCTGAAGTGCTACTCATGGATGTCCCTCATCCCATAGCAGTATGCGCAGATTGATGTTGATTGCTTTAAAGATTGCCTACAGTATTTTCCTGAATGTGTAATGATTAACATATAGTAAATTCAGGAGTGTAATCATTTACATGGCTGCTATACCTAGCAGCGTAAGGGGAAGTCTCATCCATCTTTCAACAACTTCATGGAATTCTGTAGGTATCCTTCTGATGTTGTGATTGAGACTGCTTGTAATATTATTGGCTAGACTTCAGAATCCCTCTACCAATACTCATAGTTGTCCTGGAAGGTATTGTGTCTCCAGCCCCCCCCCCACTGAGTAAATACTGGATTTATCCCAATTTATGTTATATCCCACATGTTTGCCATATTCTTTGAATAGTTGTAGTGTCATGAGTGGGTCTGTGATGTTTAAGAGAATAGCATCAGCATAGTGGAGATTCATTCCTCTCTCGATTGGCCTGGAGCGTCTCTGAAGCCTCTGATGTCCAGCAGGGGGGACAGGGGCCATCACTTTCTTGTTCCCCTCTCTTAACCGGGACGTCTGGTGACAGCACTCCATTCACTTGAACCATATCTTTAGGGTTAGTGCATAACAGTTCCACCCAGACCATGAAGGTGAGACAAAATCTGAACCGTCTCAGGGCCTGTCACATGAATGGCCAGTGTATGGCATCAAATACCTTCTCGGCGTTTATGGATAAAAATATGTGTATGGTGGATCTGTGTTTCATCGTGTCTAGACAATTAGCCAGCCTGCGGAGATTGTGTCTTGTAGATTGTCCTGGCATAAATCCTGATTGGTCTTTGTGTGCGAGGGCTGCGATTACCCTCAAGAAGCGTGCAGCCAAAACAAAGGCAAGGATCTTGGTTTCCATATTGAGCAGTGAGATTGGTTTATATGATCCACAGCCTGTGGCAGGTTTCCCAGGTTTGTGTATTACACAATCATTGCACTGTAAAAGTTGGGTGGGAGCTTCCCCTCTGTCCATGCAGTAAAATAGATATTCAGGAAGTGCGTACTCAACAGGGTTGCAATCATTTTTTTAAATTCCACTGGCAACACATTGGGCCCAGGAGTTTTGCCTGCAGTGTCCATAACCTCTATCAGGGTAAGATGTGAGTCGAGGGCCATCCTTTCTTCATCAGACAGAGTGGTAGTGTCAATGGTGTTGAGATAACTGCTAATTTGAGGATCTTCTACTAACTTCTTAGCTTTATAGAAGTCTGCATAGTATTGTGCAAATGCCTCAGTAATATGTTGAGCTGTTGTGCATGTCTCTCCTCTTCCTGTATCTCTACTACCCACCTCGTTTCTCTTTTTTTCTTACCCAGCCATGCTAACATCCTTCAAGCCATGTCATCGGTCTCATGGAGACGGTGATGTGTAGCCAAGATCTGGGCTTTTGCCTCCTGGCAGGCCAATGATTGGTTTTCTTTGCGAGTAATTGCTATTTGACGGAGTGTCAGCGGATCAGCTGTCTAGCCTCTGCACCCTTCCAGATTGAGTAATTTTACTTTCAGCACCTCGACTTCTTGTGTCTCTTTCCTTTTCTTGTGTGCTATGATGTGTTTTGCCCTGTCTGGCAGTACCGTCTTACAGGCTTCCCATAAGGTGACCGCCGATGGTACAGAGACCTTGTTTTTGCAGAAGTACATCTCTGAGTCAGTTCAGATCACCTTCGCCACTGAATGGTCCTGTGCATCCCAGGCATGCAGACTCCATTCCTGGCACTATGCCAGTGATTTCCATCCCACCATCAACCAGAGGGGTGACTGGTATGATAGTTCTCTAGCTAGGTATTTTGCCCTGACTACCCTCTCTATCTCACTTGCCGGTGCAAAAAGGTAGTCAAATATCTAGAATACCTATGTGCTCCTGAGTAGAAGGAGTATGCGCGTTACAATGGGTGTTGTCTATGCCAGAGATCAGAGAGTGTTAAGGTGTGCATGAAGTCGGCCAGTGTTGTCTTCCCGTATGGTCCATTGGTTTTGCTTGTACGGTCTATCAGAGGATCAACTACATCATTAAAATCCCCCTAATAGGTGTGTTGAGGGTCCAGACTCTAGGAGTATCCCTGACACTTTGTCAAGAGTTTCTTTTTTGCAGTCTTGGGGGTGTGTACACACTAATCATAGTTAAGTGTCTCCGACCCCACAGTCCCTTTACTGCGACATTTGTCCTTTTGGGGTCTATCCACGTTTTAGCAATGTGGAATGGAGTATTTATCTTTAGTAATGTTGCGACCCCTCCAGCACCAGATGTGAAAACTGCATGCACAAGAGTGTTGTAAGTGCCCCTTCGTAAAAAGGCACATTGGTTGCCTCTAAGGTGGGTTTCTTGCAATAAGATATTATCAGGTTTAAGCCTTCTAAAATTTCCGGGTATCAACCCTCTCTTAATTTTACTCCTGGGTCTGTTAACATTCCATGTCAGTGCTGAGTATTTCCCCTCACCTGATTAATATGGGTAATGCCTGTGAGGTGGTCTGCTCTGTCTTGTGTCAGATCCAGTGACCCATCTTGTTGCTTGTGTTCGTAGTGTCTCTCTTTCCCGTTTCTGGTGATCTAAATACCTTTCATTGATTAGCCTAGCGTTTCCAAACCCAAAGCAAACCCCCCCACACCACTCTCTCCCACCGCCCACACACTTTCCCCAACTACTGGTCCTAACCTTATCAGAAAGCTTCAAAATGTTGCTTTTAACAATCCTACTGTCCCCAGTATCTATTTCATGGGTACACAAATGTGTAAGCCCAGGGTTAAGGGATAACAGAAAGGAAAACCGTCCCAACAACTGATGACAGTCCCTCTGCAGCTCTGAGGGGTCAGAGTAGGGGAGAGGTTAACACCTTCTACTGACCCATTGTGCTCTTGGGCAGAAAGGGGGAGGTTCATTTGGCTCTTTCTTCTGTCACTAGGAGCATGTTGACTTCAGATCTCTCAAAGAGGGGTTCAAAGAGGTAGATGTGGAGCACATTTACATGGTTTCCAGGGGCTTTGTGGTCCACCTGGTAGGTAGAATTTCCCTTCCGCTCCTTTTCCTCAGAGGGGCCTGTCCAGTGATCCTAGAGCGCTATGGGCGTCATAGCCCCCACACCTTCTGGCCAGGCTGATACTCTACAAGAGTGGCCTTCTAGTCATACCAGACCTTCATTACTTTTTCCAGAACCACTGCATCTGGTTGCAGAGTGCCAGTATGTGGCTGACTACATCCTGAGGGAGCTTCTTGGGATCAAGCTCCCACCCCTCTCTCACAAGACTGAGAGGCCGCCTAACAGGGTGTCCATAGAGGAGTGTAAATGGTCTAAACCCAACGCCCTCCCAATAGGCAAAGAATAGGCATGGCAGGAGGACATTCCAATGACACCTCATGGGCTCAGGTAGGCTCACTATCATGCCTTTAGCGACTTGTTGAATCTATCCACAATCCTGTTAGTTTGGGAATGATAGGGTGTTCAAAACGTGTATGTCACTTCACACTCATTCCACATGAACTTCATGTAGGCTGACATTTTTTTTTTTTATTAAATATATTTTTATTGCAGAATCAGGAAGAAACACAACCAACAAACCAACCCAAGTACCAGCGGGTCCCATCATGCAGCATTATAGCAACGTAATACACAGCCGATTAGCCCACATCCCGGAGGCTGGGCGGCGCGTCAATGAAGCAGTCCGCTGGAGGCACCTCGGTGCATGCCCAATGCAAGACACGGGTCAAGTGCAGCACTTCGTTTCCGCTTTTATCCCAAAACAACCAACCACCTCCTCCCCACCCAATCCCAGGTCACTTCAATGTCACATCACAAAATCAACACGACTATGTTCCTGGGCCATCCGGTTCCGGGAAGTCGCTGGCAACCCACCCCACCCCACAACTCCTACTCTAAACCCCCCCCCCCAACTGCTGCTAACGCGGGTATCTCCAGGCCCCTCCTGCTCTAGGGTGACAACTATCAGGAAGTTGTAACGAACAAGCGGTCACATGGAATCCTTGTTCATAACTGATCAGTCTCGTCGCCGTCAGTTAAATGGTCCCTCAATGCCTGCACCACCATCTCCCATGACCGTGCCAGATCCAAGCTCCTCTCATTACCCGTTCTAGTCGCCTGGCGCATCCGTGACACACTCTCACAGCCCGACCACTTCACCAACTCGTTCCTCCACCTCCGTACAGACGGCCCCTCTTTAGACTTCCAATGCCAAGTGAGTTCTCGCTGCGCCAGTATCAGACCCAACCCAATGAATTTACTCGTCACCTTGGTCTTTTTGGTATGCGGGAACCAAAGAAGCAGGCACGCGGCCATGTCAAAGTCTACCTCCCGATCCGTGACAGCATTCAAGAGGTCCCCCACCTCGGCCCAGTAGTCTCCTAACCTCGGGCAACCCCACAGCATGTGGTCAAAATCCGCCCCGGGCTCCAAACATCTCGGACACATGGCGTCAGGCACCTGGAAGTGTCGACGTAACCTCTCCGGGGTCAAATACGCCCTATGGAGCACAAAATAATGCACCTGTTGGAATCTCGCATTCCTTGTCTCTTTCCAGGCCCTGTGTAGCACCTGACCCCAAACAGAGTCCGGAAGAGGCTTACCGATGCTGGCCTCCCAACGCGACTTCAAGTCGACCAACGGAGCTAGACCCTCGTTCAGCATCCTATTGTGGAGGCAGGTCACCGCCTTGACGGTGCCCGCAGCCATCACCACATATTGGCACACCGCCGACACCTCCGGTTCAGCCAATCCGCCCCCCCAGTGCTTCCGCAGAGCCGTGACCACCGCCGCATGCAGCAAGAAGGAACCATTCGGCAGGCCGAACTGCTCCTGCAACGTCTGGAACGGGGCCAACGTCCCATCCACATACAGGTCACCTACCATCTGCAAGCCCAGGTCCTCCCACTCCAACAATCGGGACCAATCACCCCCGTGCGGCAAGATAGTGAGCATACCCAACGGAATCTCCGGGGCGTACGGCCGGCTCTTCCCAGCCCTTTTCATATATCTGTTCCAACACAATCTGAGGGTCCACTCCTCCATCGTGACTTCCCTACTGGCCAGTCTCTGTTGCATCACGATAGCCGACAGGACCTGCCTCTGAACGCCGACCCCCCGGCCAACCTCGGGCCCCCTGAATTCTCTGGCCACATTCTGCGTCAGGACCTGGAGCTGCGCCGCCAAATAGTATAACTCGTAGTCGGGGACGGCCATCCCTCCTTCACACTTGGGTCTCAGCAGGGTGGTCAGTGCTACCCGTCTGCGACCATGGCCCCAGAGAAAACCAGTCACCATCGTCCTCAGCTCCCTAAAGATGCCCTGCGGGATCCACACCGGCAACGTCCTAAAATAGTAGAGCAGTCTCGGGAGTGCTACCATTTTCAACAGCGCCACTCGGCCCAATACAGATAACGGGAGGGAAGCCCAGAAGTCCATACTACCTCTCAACGCCCTAATGCAGCGTCCCACATTCCCCTCAAGGAGGTCCGCTGTGGCATGGTAGATGCGTACCCCCAGGTACAAAAAACAAGACGGTTCCCACATCACAGGCCTCGTGAGCTGTGGACAGAGCGTGGCCTTCCGCAGCGGAAACACACAAGTTTTAGTCCAGTTCACCCTGAGTCCTGACAGCCTCCCAAATCTGCCCAGCATATCCACCGCGCCTTCCAGAGCCCCTCCAGCGTCCGCGAGGTACAGCAATAGGTCGTCAGCGTACAACGATATATAATGCGAGTCAAGTCCCTGCGCAATCCCGTCGTAAACAACTCCCAGCCTTGCCTGTGCAGCCAAGGGTTCCATCGCCAGAGCAAAGAGCAAAGGGGATAGCGAGCAGCCCTGCCTCGTGCCCCTACATACCGGATAAACCGAGGAGACCAGTGTCCCTAGCCGCACCCGTGCCTTGGCCGATGAATAGAGCACTCTTGTCCAGCCTCGGAACCCTTCCCCGACCCCGAACTTCAGCAGCACACCATCTAAAAAATCCCATTCCAGACTATCAAACGCTTTTTCAATATCAACCGCCAGCACCACCGGGCCCGGATCCGACAAGGCAGCACTATCAATGACCCCGATCAGCCGACGGATATTCATCGAGGTACTCCTGGAGGGGATGAATCCCGCCTGATCCCTATGTACCAAAGAGGTCATCAATGGCAAGAGACGGGTGGCCAGGATACGGCTCAGAATCTTATAATCCACAGTCAACATAGACAACGGACGAAAAGAAGCGACATCTAACGCATCCCTGCCCGGTTTCAGCAGGGGCACAACCAGCGCCTCCGTCATAGAATCAGGCAGTCGCCCCAGCTCTTTCGCCTCCGCATATACAGCCTGCAGCCTGGGCGCCAGTACTTCGATAAATTTGGCATAGAACTCGATCGGCAGCCCATCCACCCCTGGGGTCTTATTCCGCGCCATATGGCAAATCGCCCCTCTAATTTCGGCCAGGGTGACAGGACCCCCTATACCCTGGGCCTCCTCCTCATCCAATACCGGCAGAGGAATCTGATCTAAATAATCGCTAATGTCCGCGGCCTCCACTTCGAGGTGGCTGGTATAGAGGCCCGTGTAGTAGGATTGAAAGCGCTCCAGGACCGCGGACTGCGAGCAAACCACCACCCCATCTCCCCTTCGTATACTCAACACCGAACAACCCCTAGGGTTCGGATCAGCCAACTTCGCAAGGAGCGTGCCCACCTTATCACGTTCCTCATGCACTTTCACCGCATACAACTTATAGTCATAGCACCGCAGTCTCTCAGTCTCAGTCGCCACCGCTTCCTTAGCACGCAACAGGCTGTCCTGCAGCTCAGGCTTCTCCGGACGCTGCAGTTCCACCTCTCTCAGCACCGTCTCCGCTTTCGCGAGGTCAGACAGCACAGTTCCTCTCACAGTCAGAAACCGGCCCATACATATCCCCCTCACCACCACTTTCATCGCATCCCATTCATTCGCTCTGGTCGCCGTCGACCCAGCATTGACCGCGAAATAGTCGTCAACGCCTTGACGGACCGTATCGCAGAACGCCGGGTCCTCCAACGTCTCCGGACGGAGTCGCCATGTGGGGACCGCCGATCTCGCCAGCTGCCACTGCACCGAAATCAGCAGCGGGTTATGGTCCGAGATGGTTCTAGACAAGTACTCAGTGTGCCGCACCACCCTCGCCAAAGACTCGCAACACAGCACCGAATCCAAACGAACATGCAGATCATGCAGCGCCGAGAAATAGGAGTAATCCCGAGTGTCGGGGTGCTGCGCCCTCCACACATCCACCAAGCCCCATCTTTCCTGCCAGTCCCGCCTACGGGTTGCAAGTCTGCGCACTGGGGAGTCCACCAAAGGCGGGTGAGATCTGTCCAACTGCACATCCGTAATAGAGTTAAAATCCCCTGCCAGGAGGATAGGGCCTGCCAAGTAGCACGCCAGTGAGCGCGACAAGCTCTCAAAAAAGTGGGCCTGCTCAGCGTTGGGGGCATAAATGGTGCACAGCACTACTTCCCTTCCATACAGCCGTCCCTCCACCACTACATAACGACCCTCCGGATCTATTTTCTGACTCGTGACCTGGAATGGCGTGCCTGCTCTGACCCAGATCAACACCCCCCTGGCAAACGCCGAGTAAGTCGTGCCAAACACCTGGCCCCGCCACCTCCTCTGCAAAGCCCCACATTCCTGCTGTGTCAAGTGAGTCTCCTGAAGCATCGCTATCTGGACGCCCCGCCTCACCAAGTAGGCATGCACCTTGTGGCGCTTGACCATAGTACGAAGACCCCGGACATTCCATGTGACACATTTCAAATTAGGTAACGTCCCCATAGAGCATCAGACCCAACAGTAGCACACGCCAAGAAATGTAACCCGCATCGCAGCAATTGTACAACCCCCTCAAAACATCCCCTACAACACCCACCCTCCCCTTCCCCAGGACAGGGCCTAGTAACCCAGCTTCAGCCCCGTTCCAAACCTCAAACACCCCACACATCACACTAATCTGTGGTCGACACCACAGAAGACCTTAAGGGTCTGATGGGGACTATGGAGCCCCGAACCAGGACGACAGAGCAACCACCCCGCGCCCATAGCCCCGTGCTGCCAATGCAGCCCCATACCTGGCAGTCCAATAGAAATCAGGAGCGTCCAGGCCATGCCAAAGTCCAGCCGCCACAAGCCTCATCCATTAAAGATACCATCGGATGTCTGTGGAGTAACCTCCGGCCCCTGCGCTCCCCCCACCTCCGAGTCCTCATCACCAGTCTTCAAACCTTCACTCTCCGAAGCCGAACCCCTGGAGGCGTCCTCTTGCTGCGACCCCGTTATGCTCGCTGTGGCCTCCAACGCACTCCGTCTATCGGCCAGCATATGCGCCTCTCGCTCGGCCCGTTGGCGTCGATTCCGGGAGCGGATGCGCTGCGACTTCCTGACCCTGACCGGCTGTTCCCGATCTCTGGCTGGCCTGTGCGCCCGATCCGTCCCCGCTCGATACAGTTCCAGCCAGGACCAAGCTTCATCGGGCGTTTGGAAAAATTGAGTCTTGCCATCAACGACGATCCGCAGCTTGGCTGGAAAAAGCAAGGAATATTGAATCCCCTCCTCTCTCAGCTCCTTTTTCACCGACAGGAAAGAAGCCCTGTTCCGCTGCACCTCTTGCGTGTAGTCCGGAAAGAGTGTCACCTTGCTGTTGTCCACCTGGAAGGGCCCACGATCTCTCGCCTTCTGGATCAGCAGATCCCGATCCTTATAGTGCAGCAGTCTGGCCACCATCGGCCGAGGCGGTCGGCCCTCCAAGGGAGGCTTCGCGGGTACCCTATGTGCTCTTTCCAGGGAGAAGAAGGGGGAAAGGCCCTCAGGCGCCACCACAGTGCGGAACCAGTCTTCCAAATAGGCTACTGCATCATCCTTCTCAATCTTCTCCGGAAGCCCCACCACCCTCACGTTGTTCCGGCTCCAAGGTCGCCAGTCGATGGACAACGTCATCGAGTTTATGCTCCGCCGTGACCACCGCCGGTTTCAGTTCCTGGAGCAGTTGTTCATTGAATTTCACCCGGTCCGAAAGCTTGGCGTGGTCCGCCCGCAACAGGCCGAGCCCGGACGCCACCTGCACAATATCCTGGCGCAGCTCCTCCTTCGTAGCGGTGATCGCGGCCAAGATTGCATCAAGGCGGAGGTTGAGCCTCTGTTCTTGCGGCGAGGACTCCGTCTGGAAGCCGCCAGCCACGTCCTCCTGCTTCCGGCTCCCCAGTCCAGATGGCTCGGCGTCGCCATTCCCCTGTGCGGCCATCTTGGATGCAATCACTCGGCCACACGAGCAGCCCCTCCGGACAAAGGCGAGGCCCACCAGAATCACCCAGCTGAGCACCCCCTCAAGCGCACCAATCTTCAGGATAAGCGGGGGTTCGCGGCGTCAACTGCACCCCACGCACAGTCCTCCGATCAGATCCCGGCTGGATGTGCGCTCCACGGTGTCCCGCAGCCACTCAGGAAACACCCTCAGTCCACCAGGGCTAAGGGGAGCAGAGTCCACGAAAGGGGCGGACAGCGAATCCGGCGAGGCCCCGGGCTACACCGGCCCTCTCGTGACACTACGCGCCGTAGGGCCCAGCACCACGCCACCGGCTCGGCGCGTCCTCACCGCCCAGCGGGCGGGACCCCCGCCTCTGATCGGGCCGACAGCCACCTCCAATCCACCGGGCCACGGGATGTCGAGGCGCCGTGGGCGGCCGCTCCCCCCAGCTCCCCACCGGCCAGTCGACCACTCCTATGACCCGTCGGCCCTTATGGTGTGTCGACCAGTGTGTGGGCGGCCTCCCAGGTCAGCAGTGCCCTCGCTGGCCCAGCGCAAGTGCAGGCTCCGCTCCTCTGCCGTCCCAGTAGCTGGTGGGGGAGGGGCGCCACACACGCCACATGCACCGGCAATGCTCCGCCGGTCTCCCCTGCGGCGCAGGGTCCGCCCCGATGGGCCCCGCTCTGCACACAGCTGCTCAAGCGCTCCTCCGGAGCCTATGACCGCCCCAGTGCGCCACTCCGCTCTGCTCCCGGAGCTTTCAGGGAGTCGGCGCCGCCATCTTGGCTTCGTCCGCTCGGCAAGCGCGCCGAGCACCAGGTCCGCCCGCAGCCACCGGCCAGGGTCCCGACGGAGCCAAACGCTCCTCCACCGATCACCAGCCCCCTGGACCACGAATCCCGCCGCCAGGCAGCTCGGGGCGACGGTCAGCAGGAGAAGAGACGGGGCATGGCGCGGAGCAACTCGCTCACGCAGCCATCCCGGTCGGCGCTGTAGCCACCCATGTAGGCTGACATGAAGTAATTTTGTCTGTCAGACACTACCTCTTTTCTGGTAAAAATCCCCATCAGGGCCCTGGCCACTGCAGGTCTAGTCACTGACCTCAGAAAAATGGCCTCTGGGTACAGATTGTTGTGGTCCTCCAAGACCAGGATAAACCTAAAGTTGTCTTTGGGTTCAATGCACAAAAAATGTCAATACTGACCTCTTGAAGAAAGTGCCAACAGGTAAGGAGGTCAGGTGTTCTTTTTCCTGATTTCCCACTAGCCTGGCAGGTGGGACAGGACCCAGAGAATGCATAGGAGGCGATATTACTCCAGGGCCAATAGAAATGGGGGACAAACCTGGAAAAGGTCTTGTCTTGCCCCAGATGTCCTGAGTATGGTATATCATGAGCCAACCCCAGCAGAAATGTCCTGTAACACTGAGGGACCATAATCACTCATGCTGCCTCAGGTCCAGGAACCTTAGGCTCACTTTTAAAGGAGGTAATTCATCCAGTAGATAAGTTGATTTCTACAGGTATCACTTGCTATCTCTGCCTCAGCTTGCGGCCTCAATCCCTCAAGATTTTGGCACTCCTTCTGCGCTTTGCAGAATTCCTCCATTTTTCTCTGGTAGGCCCACCCTCAACTTGCCATCCAACAAGGTAAGGAAGGTCTCTGAGGGAGGCAATGTCCTCGCTGGTAGGCCCTCCTCAGAAGCCCCGTCAACTTATGCCACTTGAACTTCAGGGGCTGGTTTCCTACACAACTTGCCCCTACTCTATTTTGCTTTCGCTTGGGCCATTTTTCCAGTCTCCAGTCTCCCTTGACTCCCTTTTTGGACAGACATGGACCTTGTGGCCATACAATTCCATTCAGGAAAATATAATATATCCAAGTGTTACCTGAGCTCCACCTCTTTCCAGATAGTTCGCTCTCGATCATTGCCCAACCAACAATCTACAGGCATGGCAAGGCTCACAGCTACTTTCTGAAAGCCTGATACCTGCCCCCCTCAATGGGAACCATAGCTGGAAGGTGGATCACACAGTTGCCTGTGACTACAAATTGGTGGAATGCATTAGGAAGGACTGCTAACACCTCATAGTAGTCATGCTGCCTCCTGTGTCCCTCAGAGCCTCCATCGTATGCCCATTGCTTGTAACCGACTGCCTAAACTTAGAAGTATTTGCAAGCATATGGGTTCTTGGCACCACGTCCTTATCCTCCAGGGACACCAGGATAACCTCTGTCTGTTTCTGCAAGTTAACTGGAACCAGCCCCTCCCATGTGCTACATTCACCAACCAAGATATCCCTTCTGTGACATTTGGTGTCTCCCTTGTAGTGCACATACTTGTAACACTGGGGGAAAATCTCCATGCCTGCTTGTCATATAGACCTTTCTTTTTTTACTTGGTTTGGGAATGGTTATTTTTGTTCCCTTGGGAATCATTTTGGAGGCCTTTTGTGAACTCCTTATTTTGAAGCCCCCCTCCCTCTTTCTTCTTGTGGGTCCCCTGGCAAACAGTTTTGGGAGTCCCTAAGTTCCAGAAGTCCACCTCCTCAGCCAGAGTTCTGGTGTAAGTCAGCTTACTGCCCACTAGGTGCTAGTGCAGCTCTGGTCTGGTACGGAGTAGTCAGAGTCACTGAGACCTGGAGGTGTATCATGGAAGAACACATGGTGGGGCTGGGAGCTGTAGAACTACCTTATCAGCAGCAAGATGCAAGAAGTTATCGAGTGTCAACTTCAGTTCAAAGGTAAACCAAGAGTCTGAGACCTAATACTACTCAGCCAATTAGAATATAGAGAGGTGTGTTTGTGAAATGCTGCTCTGTGTGTGTGTTGGACTTGTAGCAAAAGTGAAACTCTGAGTCCCCTTCTGTCTTTCTGAATCAAAAATACAATTAGGTAGGCTCAACAACACAACTGAAGGCAGCAGTGCAAAGTAAAATTAAAATAAACTACTTCAGGCATAAATTTAGAATATGAACAATAGTTTCCCCCTTTATTTATTTACGAAGCAACCCACCCTCTCCTCCCAAACAACATGCCCACCCCTCTACCAAATAAAACTGACCCAAGCCGCAAAATTCTAAATGTCTAAGAAAGTCTCCTCAGCTCCACTCCCAACTCGTTTCCCACCCTCTCCACTCAGCCTCAACAAACAAAAAAATATTTTAAAAAGGATTAGAAGAGGGAATTATGAACCTCGGTCCGGTGCTGGTCCATGCAATGCTCCATCGATGAAAGCCGGCCTTCAATAATGTCACTTTGCTACAGAATGCAGCACAACAATGGCCTGTTGCCATTCTGGTGTTGGTGGCAGCAGTTGGCTGGTGGCGGCACTGGCAATGGATGGTTGGAAGGCTGCAGCTTGAGGGGGACCAGTTGCTGTAGGGCCCGGGAGCTGTGCATTTATTTGCTCCTCCTCCTCTTCTAGAACCACCAGCCACCAGTATTCCTGCTGGATGTGCTCCAGCCTCTGCTATATTGAGAAAAACAAAAAAGAAAAAGTGTAAATAATGCTCTGTGCAAACAATTATTTTAAATAAAAGTGTGGCACAATAGCTTTACATTTCTTGTCCATTAGGGCCATTGGACTTTATTTGATGTGATGATTATGATTAGGAGAATCGGAAGTCCAATTTTGTGTTTGGTTTTACTCACACATGTTGCCAAACATAAAACCTGTAACTTTGTGGCAGAACAGTAACACACAGACTGGTGGAGAATAACATCACAGGACAAAAAACAGTGATTGGATTCTAAAGGCTTCTTCTAAAGACTTTTCAAATCATTATAAACAGAGTCAGACACTTTCAGTTGAAAAATAAATTACTTCCCATTGATGAGTATGGCATCATGCACTATTGTGCAGTACAAGTTGTGTGTGGTGCTAAAGAAATGAAGTCATGCTAATTGCTAGCCAGCGCCTCTGCTAGTTTGCTACTGGCTGCAGCTGTAGTTGACAATTATCTAATTCCAATTGCCCTGCTCTTCATCAAATGCATTTCTGTTTCTACCCTGTCTCACCTTTTGTATGAAATGTGGATATTAATACATTATGCTGTCTGCCGTAAAGTAGACATTGAAGAAAATTAATCTAATGTGTAACGTGATATCAAATCATGCACTTACTCCCACTTTATTCTGCAACCTTACCAGCCACCACATTTTCCAACAAGTTCATTTGCTGGGCAAGAACCAAGGAAAGGAAATTTGATTTTCTCTACTGCGGGGGGTGGGGTAGAGGGATTAGACAGGTAGGGTACAGTTTTTTATATACATAATAGGGGGGCCACTACATTGATCATCATCATCATTGACTTATTCAGTCACGGTTCAATTCACAAGTGAGAAATGTAAACATGTCTAAAGTAATCTGTTATGGGAAACCATGAGATATGTTCTGGAATCACTTTTATTGCATGATTAAATGTGGCGCTTGCCAAGAATGGCCCACCCACCCTTTCACTCATATACCAATTCCTTTCTTTTAAGTTACCTTCCATTCTTTCATGTCTCCCTCAAGCCATCAAAGCTCATTATGTGAGATTTTGCTGCATTGCAGATAAAAAAAGTCCATAATAACTCAACCACGGCTATGGCTGATAAAGCTTGGGGGGTTCACCTCACAGTAATAGTGAGCATAGTGAGCATAGTAACTGTAAGACATACATGATTCAAAAGTACCCATCCCTGCTGCTGCAACTGAGCCACTGCTATCTCCTTCTGCAGTGGCGCTAGAGCCAGCATCACTGTTGTTCTGTGTGGCTACATATAAAACATTACACATAAGTTGGACCCCAGATACGCAAACCCAAACATAACAGCAATGCAGCACTACAGCTCAGTTAGCATGTATCTTCCAAATATCACTCTGAGCATTGATTGGTTGGTTCACAAAGTTAGATAAGCCAGGCATGGAATAACGCTCAATAAAAAAACGTATGGTGTTGGGTGGCAAATGCAATGCGAGTGGGACCTTATACTTTTTTCCAGCCTTGCTGCAATGTCATTGGAAACTGGTGGTATACTGTAACTATAATTGAACAGGTCTGCAGCACACTACACTGGGGAGGGAGTCCAAGATGACTATGGCCACTGTCTCATGAAATAGGCTAGGCATAAGCAGGAAAAAGAAAGCCTTCTGAACAAACAGGCATGGTGTTTTTTTTATTTAAAATACTAGCTTACTTGGGCTTACTATCTGAATCTTCACAAATCTCGATAGCACCAACAGTCAAATAGACAAAAAATACTCCCAATATTCTACGGTTCTACCGTAAGAAGTCCACAACAATCAAAAAAGGACTTACTGGGATCCGTAGGGCCCTCAGAAGCCGCACAGGTGGTTGGAGCCGGCTGACCAGCTTACTTCGGACCCTCAGAATCCTCTCTCTCCTTCTCCTTGAGTGCTGATGAAAGAAATTAAGAAGATAAATAGAAATAGATTAGTGATTATGTTAATTATCTCCACAAAATGGTATATGAAAAGCAAATGCAGTCGCTAAAACAGATCACTTATAGTACTACTAGTTTCATATGACTTGAGTCTGTCGACTCTCGTGATCAATGATTTTATTCTATTATCATTTCTCACCACCCTTGATGAGCCAACTCAGTCTCCCGTTTGTGCCATGCATAGATGCATACTTCACATCATCACTGTGAATTCAATTAAATAACCTGGAACTATATGAGCTACATATACAAAGTAACAAACAGAATGAGGTATTCAGTGATTCACTATAGCAACAGAAGAGAGAGTCTGAAATGGCTTCTTAAATAATCAGCCAAAGCGAGGACCTTATAAATGCAATTAGGTATCAGCACAGGCCTAGCATTGTAGCACACAAACACAACAAAAATTAATAGTCACCGAGCCCCGGAATCTCGTCGCCTAGCAGTTCGAGCAGGTCTAGTTCCAGGTCGAGAATTTCCTCACTGCGATTCATCAGCTGCTGTGCGGTACGCTAAACCTGGTTGGTGCACTGCACGCACCGGGGAACTGCCCTCCAGTGCCGCCGGTGCTCCCTCATGGGGTAGCCACTAACAGGCCTGCCACCTGCTATCAGCATTAAGGGGAGGTGGTGCTGCACACAAAATACGAGTGCTGCCACATACTCCTCTCCAAAGATCGTCTGGCTCTGCAAACCTGGGCGGCAGCACCGCCCGCATGATAGACGCCCCTCTGCCATAGGGCTGGATGGGAAATAAACTAAGAAGGGAAAGAAAGGGAAAGTAAAGAAGAAAGAAATCAGGGAAGAAGGGAAAATAAACTAAGTGACAAAACAAAAATGTAAATGACACAAACACAATGACGCACACTATTGTAAAAAGTAAAAATTAGGGGTAGAAAAGTACTAAAGGAGGAGATAAACAAGAGATTAAAAATTAAGCCCAGCACCATAACAGAGAGCAGGAAAACATGATGGCCTTGCCCATGAGGACTGTGTGGTGCTGTTCAAGCGTGATTTAGAACATGAGCACACTTCAGGACCATGCAGTGTTGTTACAGGAAGATTTTGGAGTGGGCGGATGCACTCTGTGCTTGCAAAGCGAACGGTTGCGCCCCAAACTCCGCCTGAATGCGGAACTCCACGTAGAGTGGCTGAGTTTTATTTTTTGCGACTCCGCAGACTCCACCCACCTCTACCAGAAACCCTGGTTCTAACAATGTTGATCCCACTTGCTTGGATGGACTTTTGTAATGAATGAAGAATTAATATGATCCACTTATGCATTTCAAATCGTCTCAGAATGGATACATTCTTTTCAATCCTTTGAATGGAAATGCAACTTCAATCACTTCCAGTAAGTAGCACTGAGGTTGAGACTACATGTGAGAGTGATTTGAACAAGATCAAAGGTGGTAAGTTAAAATATGGCTTCTGTTGGTTATTTGACGGTTGATTTGATGGATCAAGAGGCATACACAGTAAGGGCTTTTGTCTTATGGATGTAACAGTCATGAGTTGCATTGCAAAGATTGGTGATGCTCAAAATTGTTTTCTTGATTATGTCTACCCTCTCTCTATTTGAGAGATTTATGCTGATATTATTGTTATTATTTTCAGCTCACGTCTGTTCAGAGTCCAGATGAGAACTTTCAAATGACATTGATTTGAAACGCTTTGATGCATTCTCAACCAAAGGTGCATGATAGTAGTGAGTGATGAAACGCCGATGGATGACATTGATGAAATACAGGGCCACTCCCTCGTTCCTAATCAGTTTGGCAATGGGCAGTGAGCATGCCCATTTATGAGGAATTGATTGGGTAAAAGCAGTACAAAACAAAAGAAAATCCTCTTGGGCTATACAATTCAGAACTGGTGGATTTAGTAATTTATGTTGGTTTTGTTAATATTTTAAATGTATTTGATTTGTAAATGTATGTGGTTTTGTAATGATTTGTTTTTATGTTGTTTTGTGTTGTGTGGGCTGAGTGATAATGTGATGTAGACATGGTTACATTATATGTTTTGTATATTTCAATGTGTATTGTGTTTATGATTATTTTTTTTAAATTATTGCACAGAAAAAAAGAAGAAATAAAAAAGGATCACTGTAATTAAAAAAGTGACCATGAACAAAAGCTGAGGTTTAGAGTTTGACAGTCAACATTGGCGTCTTGGTATTTTGGTAATCGATATAGCATGAGAGCATCACCAGGATTGGGTGGGGAGCCTGTGCCCCAATGACTGCTGCGAGGAGAGCCGGAGAACATCACTGAGGCGGCCGGCATCAACAGGTTTTTTATTATTTATTATTCCCCTAATGCCCAGTCACGCACCCACGTTAGCAGTGAGGTAGCGGCCAATGGGTAGAAAGTATCTTGGGGGCATATTATCAAGGATTTAATCGATGAGATATTGCATTATTATCAAGGCATATCTCCACAGCGATTAAATCCAGCGATAGCGGCTTGAAACAGAATTGCGCAAAGCGGGAAATGCAATATCTATTGCGTTTCCTTGAAGATATGCCCCATTGCCTCAGCTGTACAATCCACCTGCCATTAAAAGTATGGCTAGGTCAGTTTCTGACCAGGCGTTACAAACCTGCGATAACAGCGGTTAGCGTGGTTTATTTTATTGCATCGCAGGTTTGCTTGAGGCTTGCGCTGCCATGTCAGTGCGGATTTCAAGGGAGAAATGAAAGGGGATGCCTACTTTGCATGTCATTAGCGATATTCATCGCTGACATGCAAAGTGGCGTTTAAAGGGCTGCTAAAACAATGAAACATGAGTTAGCGTGCCCTTGTTGATACTGTGATAGAATTATTGCCGCTTTTTGGCTGAAAACGGACGCTAAAGCGGCGATAATTCCCTTGAGAATATGCCCCTTGGTCTTTCAGTAAATGGCCACACCATTCAGTTCGCTAAGCCATCTATATAAATCCTTGCTCTTTTAGTAAATCTTATAAAATAAACAGTGTTTGTTGATACTTTGAAAAGTATATTATCCGTACTGCAAAACTAGATAACCTAAAAGTGAAGCATAAACTTTGGCACAAAGTATATTTTAAGAAGTTTAATGTATACCACTATTAGTTTTCTTGTAGCAGAATGCTTGTTCCCAAGAAGATAGATCCTGTCTTTTTAATATTTAACTAAAACAGTGGAAAATGCTCATAATGGAAAATAGAGAGCTGAAACGAGCTATCACACTCAGGGGTATATTCTCACGTAACTATTGCAGCATTATCAGCATTTTATCGCAGCCAAAGTTGCAATAAAACTAATGCCCTATTCACAAGCAGGTGATAACAGCCCATATCACCAGTTTACCCACGATAGCAGCCGCAAAAAGCATCGCCACAGATGACTCCGGCAACTATCGCTAATGAGATGCAGAGTAGGCATTCCCATGCCAAAAGCTGCAACAACACCACTCTGCAACATTCTCAACAACCAGCCAGATTGGTGATAAGACCACAAAACAGGCAATAAGGCACGGTAGGAACAGCCTGCACCACAAAAGGGAGTCCAGCCTAGAGCTACACCTGAAGGGCAACAGATGCCATGGAGCCACTGATCATGCAGCACGGGCACCCAAGAGGACCACATCACCCACCACCACCACCCCCAGGACCACACCACACCCCCCGGGCCCACACCGTACCCCCCGGACCAATACTGAGGCAGCGCAGGCAAAGACAGCGACCCCCTGAAAACGCACAAACCTCACAGACCCAACACCAGAGATATTACACACCACGGGCTCAAAGGGACAACCAACATCCAACCTCAGACAAAGCTGCTGGTCGTGCTGCACCTGTTGGCCTCTGGTAACCACCAATCAACAACTGTCAGAGTCAGAGGAATCTCACAGCCAGCCCTATAAAAGTTCCTCAAACCTGTCCTGGATACCATCATCATCTTGGTACCCCAGTGCCTATACTTCCCCCACACTGCGCATGAACAGCTGGAGGCCAAGCAAGGCATCTACACCATAGCTGGCTTCCCGCACGTTTTGGGTGCAATTAACTGCACACGTGTCCTACTGATGCCCCCTGGCAACACTGCACACAATAACCGCAACAGAAAGCACATGTATCCCATCAATGTGCAGGCAATATCGGTCCCCCGGGAAACCTCCACCAACATTGACGACAACCACCCAGGCAGTGTGCGTGATTCCTACATCTCTCGACAGTCCATCAGCAACCAGTGCTACCAGGATGGCACCTAAGGAAATGCACTGCTCGTTGGTAAGTACCAAATGAACACAACACACACCTCAACTCTACAATCATGCAACACACAACACTGGGAATGCACATGTTACAAACTTGCATACAACATGCCAGACAACATGCCCACCCAACAGACACGACAGCCCAACTTACTGTGGGAACCTGGGCCAGCCATGTACATAAGCCATCAATTGCATGGCCCCTCAGCCACACATTAGTTCATAAACTTTATTTCGATTTAAAAAAGAATCATAAAAGTTGAAACAACATACACACGATGGTCAAATAAAAATCCAACATGTTTCATAAAAGAGAAACTTGTAAATTATTTTAAATTAAAACAAGATCCCTGGAAATTCCTCATGTTTCAATAAATAGGTTAAAAAGTCTAAAACACACCCATGCAGGGCAGCCGCGTGGGGGATCAGCCTTCAGAGCTTTAAGTTACAAAGGGAAGCATCAATACAATAAGGTGCATAGTGCTATTCTGGTGGAACAAACCTCCAAAACATTACGTGCACATTTGCCTATACCTCCATTCATTCCGCCAAATCACCCACACCCAGCAAAGGAACTTTGCTACAGCAATCTCAGTAGACCCATCCACTGATGTTCTGACGATCCTAAAAGCCTTGCTGCTAGACCTGGTCCCCAAGTTTAAACATATGTGTTTCAACCATCTGGACCTGAGTTTTCAATACACTGGCAAACAATGAAAATATGTCCCAGTGTTTCACTCGAATCTGGACAGAAGGGGCAGTTGCTAGTGTTTGTGCTGCACCGTTTTGCGGTGAAAACATTTGTAGGAAGTGTTCCCACCCGAAACTGGTGGAACAATTTCCTGTCTCTGGTCGAGGTGATTAAATCCCAATAGCCCTCATATTTGGGTTCGTGCTTGCTGTCAAGGAAGGCTTTGGACAGAGTGGGACTAGTGGAGGCTGCAAAGTGCTTCGTAATTATCAAATTCCAATAGGCTGCCTTTAACTCGGTTTTAGTTGGAAATAGACTTCCGGCTGGGGAGGCCACAAATGGCTCATCTCCATCTCACAGAGTATATTTTTGACACACCTAAACCACACGATTTTCCTATTTACATCAAGATCCCTAACTTCTAAAAGAGCCAGGGGATATTGGTAGAGCTCAGGGGTCACCCAAAGCCTCCTCAATATGGAACTGGCCTGTAATGTGCCACATCTCTGATCAAGTGGCATCCCAGATCTATATACAGGGGTAATAGTGGGGTGGACTGGGGGAGGCCAATTATGGACCTTAGGAATTTGTTCTGAGCAGCCACTAGAGGATCCAAATTGGCACATCCCCATACCTCTGCCCCATATAAGATCGAGGCGCCAATTTTAGTATTATAAATCTATAGCATAGGGGCTATAGGTATGGTGTGATAAAGTCTCTGCTCCTTAAGCAGGGCACCCGAGAGTTGAGCGTGCCTAACGGTAAGGCAGTCTATATGGGGCTTCCAACTTTGTTTTTGTCTATTGTTACCCCCAAGTGGGAAAAAATCTCTGTTTGTTCCAAAACGCCTCCCTTCTTTCTAACGTCACCGATGACATTTTTGGAGTTGTGTAGGACCATATACTTGTAATGTAATGTAAAGGGCATTTCTATAGCGCTACTTTCACTCCAAGGAGTATCTTGGCGCTCTATCCAGCCTAGATGAAGGGGCTGGAGGGAAAGAAATGACCTGAATACTGTGCTACACACTACACTACACTAGTTCCCAACACGTCGCTTCAGACAGGGTGAAAATCCTAGTTTTCAATGCTTTCCTAAAGTGTGGCTCTGAGAGAGTGTACGTAGGTGAGGTGGGAGTTTATTCCAGGCCTTGGAGCCTAATACAAAGAGTGATTTACCACCTTTTGTTACCAGCTTAAATCGAGGGATTGTGAGCAGATTTTGACTGGCAGACCTTAAAGACTTGATTTTATCCACGTTGATGGTAAGATGGTGGTCCTCACAAAACTCCTCAAATCGCATACGGGCAAATTGGAGGCCCTGTCTTGTCTTAGAAAGAATAAGGGTGTCGTCGGAAAACATAAGTAGCTGTATCTTAGACCCAACTAAAAGCGGTGCATCTGTGGGGAAATTCTCGAAATATTGCACTACCCCATTTATGTAGATTGAGAAGAGGGTGGGTGTAAACACGCACCCCTGTCTCACACCCTTCTCAACTGGGAACTTTTCTATGGTGCTGCCCCATGCATCCCATCTCACCTGCGGGTAATTGTTGGCGTGTAACTTAATCACAAACACCAGGATGTCCAGCGGCATACCTAGCTTTAAAAAAGTACTCCACATCTTGGTGCGTGGGACAAGATCGAATGCCGACTTGAGATCGACGAAGGCTGCATAGATGGTACCTCTCCCTAGGATTGCGGTACGCCAATATATAAGAATGAACCTTAGCACCTGATCAATTGTGCTAGTGCTTGATCGGAACCCCTCCTGAAGATGGGAGAGGATATCGCATTCCTACATCCACGCCTGGATTCTACTGAGTATCACCCTTGCTGACACCTTTTGGATGCAGTCAATAAGGCTTATGGGCCTATAGTTTCCCAGTACAGAACGATCCCCTTTTTTGAAAATGGGTAGTATTACTGCTCCTTTCCAAGTACTTGGCATAGGTGCTCCATTGGCGATGGCGTTCACTAGGAGCTGAATATATAAGGCCCAGTTGTCTATATCTTGGAGGAACAAGTCAGCTGGGATGTAATCAGGCCTGGGCGCCCTGCCTTTTGGGACCAGGAGAAGGGCATTTTCCACTTCTTTCTTTGATATATGTACGTTTGGGATGGGGGACAGCATTTCAAACAAATCGTGAGCATCTACATCACAAGCGAACTGGCCTTTGTAGTGCGAAACCCACTGGTCTGGCTCCACATGATTAGCGGGCACTTTACTAAAGGACCCGCTGCCCCACTTGACCAAGTGCCAAAAGGCTGTCATGTCTCTCCCAGAACATGCTTTGAGTAGATCAGCCCAGTGTTGTTCATCCCAGTCCCTTTTGGCATGGAATTGGACTGCTTTGTATGCAGACCTATTCTCACGTATAGATTCCCTATCTTTTGACCTAATTGCTGCACACATTTGGAACTGAGTCTTAATTTAGCAATGGCTGATTTCATAACATTGTACTGGCATCATCGCAGACTGCATCCCCTCTCAGCCCCGGTGCCACGAAGTCTGTTCACCGTCATTCATGGACACTCTCTGTTTGAACTTTGGTGGCGGCTGAGTCTAAGGACTGGGGGTTGTCATCATCCTCATGTAGCTGATACCCTAAATGGTGGTAAAAACCAAGGCTTCAGCATTCCACTCCTCCATCTACTGCTTCTGGACGGCCTCTGCCCTCCGCATCATGCCCTGGAGGACACCCTCTACTGTCCTCCACAGCCCTCTGCCACATTCACCTCGGACATCGATGAGGACCTGCCTAGTCCGCGTGGCCCTACCTCAGTGCACCACAAGTCACCGTCCCGTGGCGCGGTGCCTGTGTCGGCCGCTGTGCATCAATGGCCACTAACTCTGTGCAGCGCAAGTCAGGGACCCTCTCTTCTGAAATATTGGATGGCCTCTGAGACAATGGCCTTGGGTCATCAATGCCATGTGTTTGTGGCCCTGCGCTGTCCACTGCCTCCAGCCTCAACTGCAGTCCACTAGGGCTCACACATCAAATCGAGTCCTGACTGGCCGGAAAGTCGCATCACTGCAGGAGGCACATGCCACCACCGCCAGGACCAACTCCAACAGCCAACTGCTAGTGTCGAAACTGTCATACTGGCAAACTGATAGAGTTGCTCACACCTGTCCTGGGTGTCATCTTCTGCCTGATCCCCTGCTCAGCAGTCCAGGTGCCACTCACTCAGTGCACCACGAATCATCGTACATTACTGTTTTGGTTGTGTGCTGTGGAGAGGTCACGCAGCAATGTCACCTCAGGCAGTGTGGGAGACCTGGGACGATGATGAAGAAGGTGATGCAGGTGTGACACCCCACTGCCGCTGCATCAGGAATGTCCTGAAGGGGAACAAATCCTAGACATTTTAATTCACATGAGCACGCTCAGCTCTAGTGCCCCATCATCAGTGCACTGCAACTCACAAACACTTCTGTTTGGTCATTATGTGACCCCTGTACTTGCTCTGGCTACCTCCATGATGCTCCGCAGTTGTCTCTGTAATGATGATGTTTTCTGTTTCCGTATTCATAGTGTTCCCTGTTGTATTTGTTGTCAGCACCAACAACTCCCTGAGGGCTGGCTTACACTCACCCCACACACTGTACATGTGACCCTGCCCATAAAGGGACCAATGCACATGCCCGTAGCCAGTTCCAAAAACTGTCTGTGTGTGTCCGTGTGGTCATGATGTGTGCACGAGGACCCCAGGCCCTACAACATTACACTGTGCTGTGTACAGCGGACACAAACCATGTCATCGCAGGCAGCGGGTTTGAGCGTGGAGATGTAGCTTTGTCATCAGCCACGCGATAGAAAGAGGGGTGTACTGGGTCATCGTAAGGAGGGCCAGCATGGGTGTGTGGATGGTAATTCCAGGGCTCTGGGCGTATTTCAGTACAGGAAATGTGCAAATGCATATGTCTCTTTTGCAGTGTGGGTCTCCTTTGTGGGGTGTAGGTGGTCCCCATATGTGATGTAGTTTGGCTTCCATGAGTTCTAGAACCACCCGCACCTGTTCGGACACCTCCTTTTGTCATTCTGACACCTGGGTTTGGAATATACGATGTGTGCCTCGCTGAAGTGTTGGGAGCCATCCGTGGTGGCAGGTGATTCTTGCTGTGTGGTTTGTGCTTGATTTGGCTTTTAACATCATGCCAATGCCTGTAGGCCACCTCCATTGACCTCCTCGACACTCCAGCTGCATTCACAGTAGTCCAATTGTGGGTCAGTCGATGGTAGTGTTCTGTCGCCTCCATGACGTTGATCTATTTTTCCTTTGGACTGCACCCCGCCTTCCTCTCCCTCTTCTCCTTGGCCTTCCCCGACCCTGTTATTCCTTGCTGGTGGTCTGTTTGGCTCGTGGGGTTCGCGTTCACCTCTGCACTTGGTCAAAGTGCATCCATGTTGCTACGCACTTTGGAATGTTTTTGGTGTGTATTTTTGGTTGCTTTTATAGTGCATTTTCCCACCAGACACGTGGGATTTGCAGGCCTGCCACTGGTTTTCGCTGCTTTTTTAATCGCGATTGGCCTCATCGCAGCTTTTTTTGCATTCGTGTTTCGCATTTTTGTGGCGTGGCGTTGATTTTAACGAGGTCATTTGACGTGTTATCTAGAGACTATTGCATGGTACCGCCGTGTTGTGAATACTTAGTTAACACTAACACAGCGTAATTTTCCCGCAATAGACTGCGATGTTGAGTGTTGCGTTGTTACTTTTGAGATGGTTATCACACGTTCTTGAGAATATCCCCCAAATTGTTTCAAAAACATTTGCGATTCCGGTCCATAGCCTGACTTTTTATACTGCAAGATGTACTTGACAGAGGCATTGTGACGTCACAACCCAGTTGTAAAGACATATTACGTTAGAGTAGCTATGTAATTTCATATTTCAAAGGACTAGTGATCATACAACTAGACTGTAATTAGAATATTTGTGTAAGACTTTTCTATAGTTATTACAGACTTCCATATATAATGTACAGATTGTAATACAGTTTTAATGTTTTGACACTTTGAAAGTAACAGGTACTACTGTTAGCTAAGTCAAAGGTCCTCAATATATAAACCATAGGAGGAGGAAAAGCGTGGTAGACCGTGGTGTAATTAGCAACCGTGCTCTTCACTTTACACCCTTATCTCAGCAACTTAATTCACTCCAGTGTTTTAGTGAATAAAGACAATTTGAATATTGATTAGGAGAAGCACGAAGATCAAAGTGTTGTCCATCATTATGCAAGCTCTTCCGAATAACATCAATCAAATAACCTTAAAAACACTAACATATCCATAAAGGATAAAAAGCTCAATTTTACATTAAAAAAGGCAAGGCTGGATTACTCCCATTGTTGGTAGCATTTACCTTAATAGGGTGATAAACATACACATCACCCTGCCTACCTGTGCATTCATCAGCAGCTCGTGAGGCAGTGTCTCTTGCTCTTAATGATGTTATTCTAAGGCTTGGTGCATTCTTCGATAAGTGAGGTAAATAGTCATGTCGTAGAGGAACCCCGTGTAACCAGAGCTTTGAATTTGCATTCACCTCCTTAAATGAATACGTCGTATCTGATAGATAGCGCTGTCTTGACTGGTGGCGGCAAGCCAGAGTGCTGCGTAGCTTTGGGGGGGGGGGGGGGGAGGAGGGGGAGAGAGGGTGCAGGGAAGTGTGGGGGGAGGGATGGAAGCGCTGTCATGAAAGCCCCGCTTCGCTGTTCTAGAAAAGAAGCAGCTTCAGAAAGGCAGCACACTTCATCTCCAAACACGTTCGTGTGTTCATATTCTGTCATTGACTAATAGACACTTTTTAAAAGCTGTATAAATGTTTATCATGCATCTTCAATTAAAGTCTATTGAACGGGAAGGCATAAATAGACCTGTTAGTTAAGCGCCTTTGTTTTCTTCCCTTCCAACAAGTGATGACTCTGTCTGACACGCTACCATTTTCTCCTGTCAGGTACAGTTGTTTGACACACTAAACTATGTATTATCCCAATGCTCCAATGTTACAAAACAATCAAGATAATGGCGGGCGCTGCATGATGAACAGATAAAACACCACACAGGATACTGAGCTGCAGTTCAAAATTCCAATTAAAAAGACTGACTGAAGCTAAAATGACATTGTGGGCACAGAGCCAAACTTCAAAGTATAACTGTCATCTTTTGGTTGTTGTGCTGCTTAATGACGATGCACAATCATTTCCCTCAAAAGTAGAAGTCTGTCAAACTGTAGTCTTCAGAATTGCCACAGGGGTAAAGACAGGGGGCCTCATTTATGAAAAGTGACGCATCGCTGCGTGAAAACAGTGATGCGTCACTTTTCACTGCGCCCTCCTTGCGAGACCAATGATGCGTCATATTTACAGTATGACGCATCATGGCGCAAGGAGTTACAGATATGTCAGTATTTCTGACGTATCTGTAATCGCAAAAGTCACGCATTGCTGGAGTTTGTCACAAAAGTGACGCAACTCCAGCAATGCGTCCTTTCACATGGGGAAAGCCCCATGTGAAAGGGCTTGCGTCAGTCTTACGCCTGCTGTGAGGCAGGCGCAAGATTTTGACGCAACAGCGTCCCAAAAGTGATGCAGTGAAATCTCATAGATTTCACTGCGTCACTATTACGAGGCTTTTTGCGGGGGAACGCCCCCTCTGCATACATTATACCTGACGCAGGTATAATGTAGCGCAGGGGTTTACAAAGTGACGCATTTGCTTAGATGCGTCACTTTGTAAATAGTGCGCAACAGGAGGCATGTTTTACGCCGCCGATGCGTCACAAAAAGTGATGCATCGGAAGCGCAAAACTGACGGAAGGCCTCATAAATGAGGCCCAGGACCCCTAATGAAACTCAGAGGCATATTTATCATTATAACACGCAGCGCAGCGTGGCGCAGTGTGGCGCAGCTCAGCGCAGCGCAGCAAGTCTCCTTGCCTTCGAGACTGTCTCCATCAGAGATTCCTCGATTGACACCAAGCTATTGGGGCTGAGACACGGCCTGTGATCTTCCACCATTCTGTAAACTGAAGGGGAAGATGGAATAATCGACCGTAGGCGGTTTTTTCATTGTATGTGATCGATAAATCCCCCCCCCCCCTCCCCCCGGCTGGTAGGAGCACCTATGGCCAGATGAGGTTGTGAAGACGTATGGGTCCATATGCAGTGGCTTTAATATACATGACGCCCTGAAGAAATTGCCTAAAATTCAATGGGCAATGAAACATGTCGGCAAGTAAAGTAGGGTTGGTTAAATAGGTGATAACCACAACTACTTTTTCTTTTTTTTCTTCCATACCCAACACAAGAGACAGAATAAAATTGCATATCTGTGTTGGAGTGTGAGTGTTTTAATGTGTTGTCTGACACTTTATTGGTCACTTTCTTTGTTTGTTTTCACTGCATCTTTCTACAAACTCTATGTGTTGAGTTTCTGGACACTATATTTTTTCTTATCGAGTTTGATGGTGCCAATGATGAGAACAGGGCTATCCTGGCGAGTACCAGTCAGGTTCCCGTTGGTGGTGCGCCGGTGAGGTGCCATCTTGCTCTTGCACACTTTTTTTCGGTTTAGCACATTATATTTTGGACACGAAAGCAAGTGTGGTATGAGTGGTCTCACAACTGTTTTTTAGTTATTGGGAATCAGGCAATGGTTTAAATAAAGCACTATCCCAGGGCATATCGACTACCCCATTATTGAGTAAAAGGGGAGCAAGGTTTGCAAAAATAATGCAACAAACGGTATATCCTAAACAAGGGTGAACTTAATAAGTGCTTATATAGTCTAGGTCTGTTTTTGTACTAGTTACCAAGCTATTGGGGTCAAGGGCATAGCCCTAAAGTGGCTCACCTCCGTTTTAGAGGGAAGAAGTCAAGCTGCCAGTTAGAGGGCCTCAGGGCTCGGCACTCAGACCTTGTTTGATTAATGTCTATCTAACACCCTTAGCTGTGTTAGAGGAGACTCTAAGAGTTCAGGTAATCTCCTATGCTGATGATACCCAGCTTCTCTTCTCCTGGGGGAAGGTCGAAGAGGTCACTGGGGAAGTCATGAACAATGTCTTTCCAATGTGATCCATTGGTTGTCTATCAACCAATTAAAATGTAATCCGGATAAAACTGAGATTGTGTTTTTTGGACCATCATCCTCAGATTTTTAGAGAACCTGCAGGCCAAAGGAAGCCCCCCTCCCTGCACCCCAGCACTGCACCGTAAAGCAGGAAGTTCAATAGTGCCTTTTCTTTTCAAAGACAGATCCAAGTAGTGACAGCTTCCGGTTTTGGGCAATTAAGGTCCTTGAAAAAAATCCTTCCTAACTGTTGAACGACACCAAGAGAACGGTGTTCCAAGCTTTATTACCTCAAGGTTGGACTACAGGAACGCACTATACTTGGGTCTCCCAAAGTACCTTCTTAGTAGACTTCAGGTGGTGTAAAATATGGCAGCCCACATCTTCCAAAATTTTCCCCCAAGAACACAAATGTCCTTTGATTTGAGAGCTCTGCACTGGCTCCCCATTTTAAAAGGATTCTTTTTTAATCCTAGGTCCTGGTCCAAAAAGCTTTCCATGTTTCAGGAACCGGTTACTTGAGGGAGAGATGGCTATGTCCCTTCTAGAAGCCTTTGTTACTCCTCAGAACGACTGGCTAAAGTACCCAAAATCTGTCAGGCCAGAGCTGATGGCAGGTCTTTTTCTTATCTTGAGCCAGTCGCATGGAATAAAATCCTGCTGGAGCTCTGAACGATATTGGAACATTCTACTTTTGAGAAAAAACATGGCACTTCCAGCAAGCATAACAGGACACTTATTGTTGCCTTAGGCGCTGGCTCTGTTAGTGCCGAGACACTCTCCTGAGTAGCCGCACACTTTATAAATCTCATTAACATACCATAACATAGGGAAAGAGCAGAAATGCACGATACATATCATTGCACAGCTCATTCCAGCCTTTTCCCCACTCTGGCGCACAATGTGCTGCCTAGCCCCAACACAGTCACTCTTGCATCATGGTGCAACAGTGCTTGCGTTATTATCAGAATTGTTTTTGTGCATCAAGGTGCACCTTACTGCACAAAAACAATCTCTTGAGGCCTTTTTCTCTTCCAATGTTTGCTGCAGAAGGCAGCACACATAGAAGAAAAAATGAAACGAGGAGAAATAAACATATTTCTCCTTGTTCCTTCTCACCTGGGGAGGCAGAGCAGTTTTGGTGCATTCCCAGGTTCACCACTTATGGTAAATCTGGGAATGCTTCAAAATCCATGGGTTTTGCACCAGAACACCCACGGACCACCAATGGAATGCCTCGCTGGAGCAGAGTAATGCAATGCAGTGATTTGCGCTGCATTACTCTGGATTTAACAAAGCCACTCAGGGCCACGCAAGTTGGCCTTGCGTGTCCTGATATATTGCATCTTAATGTTTGCATCGCTTTTGCACACTGTTGCATGGTGCAAAAGTGACAGAATCCCTTCATAAATATAGCTCTCAATGCAGAGGTTTGCCAGCACAAGCTAGTCTAATACTGACATCATTGTATTCGTAAAATGTACGGTCCAATCTCCCATCAGGAACATTCTGGGACCTGGGAAGTGTGACAAAGCACAACAGAGGGAGAAAAACTGAAACACAAGAGTGAGCTAATCCAAAAGTCATTCAATTGGGTGTTTTATTGTGTTAACTGAAAAAAGAACATAGAAAACCCTCCTCTGTTTGGAGAATCCTATAAACAAGATTCTCTGGGGCATATTATCAAGAATGGCGATAAAATTATCGCCGCTTTACCGGCAGGAAACTCCCTGTCTTGATAATATGCCCCTCTTTTTTGTGTGTTCCTGCGTATTTTGCTCTAAATAGAGACAAAAAGGATCGAGGGCATGCACTCTGTTGATGCAGCCTATATTTTTGGACTTTGCCTTCAGATAACAATAGCTGTTGTTAAAGTAATGGCAAGCCTGCAGCCGTTCCCTAATTTAGAGTTGTGATGGGTCTAATTGTCAAATAAGTCATAAGAATGGCCTAATCCGTATGCCTGCTGTACTTTATAATTATTCAACTTTAGTGAATTGGTGCTTTTGGAATAAACATGATATGTGTATGCTAAGGAGCACTGAGAAGACAGAAGATACACTTTGGAAAATTTGGATGAAAGATATGGTCTTGACACTGAGAAATAAAAGGCCCAAAGTAATTCAAAATTAAATAGTGTTTGCAGGGGAAAGTGGTCACAAATCTTCCAGATAAAACAATAGATTGAACAATACTTTGAAAATTGAAAGCACTTACCACCGTCTTTTGTGGAAAATGTTATGTGATTCCACAGGGGGTAACACCACTAGAAATATTTGTGAATGCTCACAAGGTAATTTGGTACAGCAAGAGGACTCTGCTCTCAGAGGAAAGAAGGGAAAAACTAAATATGTTACTAAGAACTGGTGAGCCGAGGAAAATCAGAAAAAGTACGAAGAGTAAGGGGGTGTTTTGTGCAAGTAACTGAGATTTCTGCTATTATAGTGGAGAATAAAGAAAGACAAAAGGGAGGAGGAGCTTCGCGGGCATCCAAGATGGTCGCGTGAGCAGAGAGCTCCCGAGACCCGTGCCGCCCTTTCGCAAATATCCTTATCAAATCCTGATTCTGAATATGGGCTTTTGAAGAAGAACTGCTGCTGACCTAAATATTCCTTTCAAAATTGAATTTGGACGTCGGGAGCCGTTTTTACATCGATTCAAACTTTTTCGGCCTGCCCCAGGACGAGGCCGGGTCTCTGCTGCGCTGCTGGCCGAGGAGTAGTTGAATAACAACGGCCAGAGGGGGTCCCCCCCAGGCGGCCTCACTTTAACTTTCAGTTTCGTTTCCTACTCCTGGCTCCGATTCACAAACACTCCCTCAGATCCACTCTCGATCTGGCTTGGCTTCACTCTTCCGTGGAGTCCTAGCCTACCTGAGCGTTTGCCTCTTGTCCTATTGGCAATATCGCTACTTTGGCCCATTTTTGTCAACTTTGGCCTCATTACGATCGGCCATTTTCACCAGGTCTCGAGGGCCCCTTCGGGGCACTCTATCCAATATGGCCACCAGACCAGATACCGAGAAGCGCAAGACGAAGACGCCTATCCGAGGGGGACAGACCCAGACCAATGTTATGGATCGCTACACTCATCTGAAGGGGTCCCCCAGTGGTACCGGTCGTACTCCTGATGACCCTAAGGCAGATCCTGCTGCGCCTGCGGAGGTATCACTTCAAGATGTTATGAGTGCCATTACGAGTATGAAGGCCTCTATGGGACAACAGTATGAGGCGCTCGCATCTAAGATCGATACGGTGGCTGTGGATGTTACGCTGATTAGAGCGGACCTGGCTAAGACTAATGAGAGGGTCAAGGCGTTGGATCTGAAGACCTCCAGCCTGACTACGGATGTCACGGATGCGCAGACTGAGATTGGCAACTTGCATTCGTCACAGGACTTGCTGGCCCGTCTGCTTGAGGATTATGAAAACAGGGCCCGGCGTAATAATGTACGCATTATTGGTGTGCCGGAAAATCCCGAGAACTATGCCACCGACCTCCTTGTGGAAGATCTGGTCCTGAACCATCTTGCCCCCGCCGGACTCAGTAAATTCTTTGCTGTCGAACAGGCCCACCGATTCCCGGGTGGGAAGCTGAAGCCGGGTGCCCCCCCGAAACCCAACATTGCTAGACTCTTCCATTTTCGAGATAGAGATGCTATCCTTCAGGCCTCTCGAGAGTGCGGCCCAGTGAAGTTTGAAAATACCACCGTGAACTTTTATCCCGACTTTACTCCTTTGGTTCAAAGACAGAGAATGGGGTTTCAGGGAGTGAAGCGGCGTCTGCGAGATCTGGGCTTCAAGTACGCTATGTTGTTTCCAGCTCGGCTGCGGATCAAACATGATGAACAAACGTTTTTCTTCGATCGTCCGGACAGTGTCAGTGACTGGCTTGATTCCTTGCCAAAAAGGGATGATCGAACTGAGTACCCCGGTGTTGCCGAAGGGGGCTCGCCGGAGAAAGAGTGACATTTTGGTTCCCGACGTCAGAACTTTCTACCTATTTGGCTATATGTCCTTTTGTACTATTTTTGGTTGGCCCAGGGGTGGCTGGGGTGTAGGGGACTCTTCCTCCTCCTGGGTCCTTTGTGTAGATTAGTTTTATGACAGGGCGACAGGCATACTGCAAGTTGGGGTGGCTTTTGAGTCGTACGCAGGGGTGCAGGGTGGGGGGTGTTGTAACGGGCTATTGTTGGGGGGTGGCAGGGGGGGTGTTTGTGTGTTTGTTTTCCTTCACATGGCATCGTATTGTTTTCCTATCTTCATTGATCTTTGGGTTCCGTGAGGGGAGTGCTCTGTGTCCTTCTCGGGGATGGGGGGTAGTGAGTTGAGACTTTTATCCTGGAATGTTAATGGGTTGGGAGACAGGATAAAACGAGGGGTGGTGCTACAGTTCCTTCGACGCCATTCCCCAGATATTGTCCTTCTGCAGGAAACACATCTGATTGGTAACACATGCCAGGCGATGAATAGACGGGGGTATCGACTAGTCGCTCATGCTGGATTCACCTTCGGCTCCAGAGGGGTGGGCATTCTGATTCGGTCCTCTCTACCCCTTGCAATTGACAAGGTAATGCTTGACAATAGGGGACGATATGCTGCGCTTACTGGGAGGTGGGAGGGCAAGACACTCTTTATAATTACAACATATGTCCCTCCGGGCTTGCAAGCGACCACCTTTGCCGACCTTGGGCGGCTTATACTGGGGCTTCCTGAGGGTTGCCTGATTCTGGGTGGAGACTTTAACGCCGTGGTTTCTGGCACGTCAGATCGCTACCCTCCCAGGGATCTAGCTAGGTCTCAAATGTGGTTGAGTGAGCTGCTGGAAACTTTTGGGCTTGTGGATAGTTGGAGGCTGATGCACCCTACACAGTTACAATATACCTTCCACTCGGGGGCCCATGGTAGCCTTTCCAGGTTAGATTATTTCTTAATGCCAGCAGAGATTCGTCACCTTCCTAGGGGCATTTCTGATCATTCACCCCTGTGGTTCTGTGTTGAGGCCGGAGTGGGTAGGGAGGGTAGAGTTGCTCCCATAAATCCTTGGTACTTTCGCAACCCTAAAACCCGCTCTGAGCTGATCAAAGCTATTGACTATTACTTTAATGAAAATGTGGGATCTGTTTCTTCTTCCGTCTCACTATGGGAGGCCTTCAAGACGGTCATTCGTGGACGCTCTTTGTCGTTGATTGCTGCTGCCAAGAAGGCTAAATATGAGGAACTTGTACGCCTTGAAACCGAAATAACTGTACTTGAGAGTGATCTTGAAGATGATGTTACCCGTGCCAAATTGCATTCCCTTAGTCTGAAACAAGCCGATTATAAAGCCCTTGTGACCGATGCTGCGAAAGTGATGAATAGAGAGCAACAGGGCAGACTATATGATGTGGGCGACAAGGCGGGAAAACTGATTGCGTGGTTGGATAAGAAAGTGAATCGTGTTGTTCCGGTGATTGAAAAGTCGGACGGTGAGTGTGTTTCTGACCCGACTGGCATTGTCGAATGTTTTGGCGACCATTTTCGGACTGTGTATGCTTCGGTCAGTGATAGGGATGAGGAGGATTCCCAGTTGTTTTTGCGTGATATTGCTTTGCCTCGCCTTTCTGACGAAGATAGAGATTTAATGGATGCGCCTCTTTCAATAGATGAAGTCGCTGTTGCCGTACGTTCTCTCCGTTCTGGTAAGGCTATGGGCCCCAATGGTTTGCCCATTGAACTTTACAAGTTGCGCCCCAACAAAATGGCGCCTCACTTGCGGAGTATGTTCCTTGAGGCTTATGACTCTGGTTTCCTTCCCGCCGATCAGCGCCTGGCTGCTATCGTTGTAATTCATAAGGAGGGTAAGCCGCGCGACCGTTGTGCCTCGTATAGGCCTATCTCGTTGCTCAATGCTGAACCCAAAATACTTGCCAAACTGCTAGCTAATCGATTGATTAAGGTGATCAGTGACTTGATTCATCCGGATCAATCTGGCTTTATTCCACACCGGAACACCGCCCTTAGTCTTCGGAGACTCCATGGAGTTCTCGCGAGAGTTGGGACTCTTACTGAGCCGGCCACTTTGGCCTCCCTTGACGCTACTATGGCTTTTGATACTATAGAATGGCCCTATCTTTGGGCGGCTCTCTCCAAATTCGGGTTCGGCCCGACATTCATCGCCCAGGTGGTTGTTAACGGGAGGGTCTCCAGTGTTTTCACGCTCGGGCGCGGCACTCGACAGGGTTGCCCGCTGTCCCCCGTTGCTTTTTGCTCTTGCCTTGGAACCGTTGGCGGAGTGGCTCCGTTGGGGGCCCTCAATGAAAGGCATTCGGTGGACCCCCGACTTTGAGGATCGAATCTCGCTATACGCGGATGACATCCTCCTTTATCTTACATCCCCTCAGAAATCCCTTAATGTGCTTTTCGATGTTTTGACCTCCTTCGGGAAGAACTCGGGCCTCATTATTAATTGGACTAAGTTCTGTGTCTACGTTTTGGCTGGAGAGCTTCCTCCGTTGCCTCGTAGATTTCCAATTCAGATAGCGGTGAACAGCTTCAAGTATCTAGGGATATACATTTCTCTGGATCCCACCGCTCGCTACGACCGCAATTTGCTGGCCCCCCTTCAGCGGCTCAGGCTTGACGTCGCAAGATGGCGTCAGTTGCCTCTGTCGCCACTCGGTCGTGCAGCTCTCTTTAAAATGATGTCGCTGCCCAGATTCTTATACGCACTCCAGAACTCTTTTGATCCCATTCCTTCGGGTTATTTTCGCGAAGTGGAGAGCTTGAAGAGACGCCTGATCTGGGACGGGCGTGCGCGTATTGCCCTACCTAAACTCACGCTTCCGTGGTACGATGGTGGCATTGCCCTCCCGGATATCAGACGTTATTACTGGGCCTCACAATTGAGTGCCGTCAACCATGTAACTTATGCCTCTGGACCTACCCCGGCCTTTTCAATGGATAAACACCTCTTGCCAGGTGGGAATTTTAATAGGGCGCTATATTCTAAAGGGCCCTATAAGACGCTGGCTGGGCCCACCAAATTCGCTGTTCGAGTGTGGCGAGACGCGAATGCTGCCATGGGCTGGGGTAATAGATTGACCCGCGCGACTCCATTGTATGACTCTGAAGACTTGGGCAATTTGTGGAGGACGAAAGGCTTTGACAAATGGGATATGATTGGGTTGAGCAAGGTCGATGACCTCTGGTCCAAAGGCGGTGTCAAGGCTTTTGAGGCACTTAAGACAGAGTACGAGCTTGGAGACAAGGAATTCTTTATATAAGCTCAGGTATGACACGCTTTGTTGTCGGTCTTTCCTTTGGGGACGGATATTCCTGAATCCTCGCCTCTCGAGGACCGTATCCTGGACGGCTACGTACCTGACTGTACTATCTCATTGATCTATAAAAAACTGATCAATAATAGAGCCGACTTGCTTGTGCGCCTCAGGGCCTTATGGACTGCGACGGATTGGAATTGAACGATGAGGACTGGCAATCTGCACTGTCCTCGCCTAAAGAAGTTGCTATTCCTGCCCGCCTTCGGTTCGTCCAGCTTAAGATCCTTCATCACGTGTATGTCACTGGTCTGAGTCTGGTACGAATGAGTTACTCTTCGGATGGTCAATGTAAGCGCGGCTGTGGTATGAGTGCTACTTTCCTTCACATATTGTGGGAATGTCCTGAGGTGGCTGCATTCTGGTCCAGAGTGCATGTAGTTATGGAAAGAGTCACGGGGGTCTCACTGCTGCCCGAGGCCCGGCGTTGTCTTCTGAATGTATGGGAACCGAATGACTATAATACAGCGCAGATCAGTTGGGCGACCCTTGGCAACATGATCGCAAAGAGAGGAATTGCACCGCTATGGGGCTCTCACAGGCCGCCTACTATATCGGCCTGGAAGGAGAACATGGATTGGTGCATGTTCAGAGAAAAGACTGTGTACCTATCACGGGGCAGACCAAAGAAATGGAACAGGATTTGGTCACAATGGAATGCTTATCGTGGAAATGTATGTACTCCCCCGCATGATTTTACCCTTGCTGCTCTCCTGTCTCCCTAAACGACATTCCAAGTTTTCACACATCAAACGTATATATTCATGGTTTCCTCGCTGCCCCCCTCCTCATAATCGATGTCTATTATACTGTGCGTACATGGTTGTTGGACCCATGATCGCCGATATTGCTTTTTGCCTTGTGAATTGTGTTTTGTTGTTTGTTGTTCATTTTCGATAAAATAAAAATTAAAAAAAAAAAAAAAAAGACAAAAGAGGTCAGGAGGCGTCAATAATGAGAGGGCAAGGAGCACACACAACCCCGGCCATGGACAACACACAAGTCAGGCCAGAGAACCACAATCAACCACACCAAATAGCGGCTTGCTTATAAATTCTAGCGAGAGATCGGGTGTGCCAGGTTTTTCAACTGAGCATGGACAGCTTGAACGCTAGAGAGATGGAACACTGGGGGGCACAATTGAGGACCATTAAGTAGTGTGCACATAGAGGAGGATGGGAGGTCGAGGGTGCCATGACCGATAAAGAATATGGAAACGTTTGATCGTTGGATGTCACAGCATGACATAGTATGCATTGGATAGGTGGCATAGGACGATTAGGATGGCACAGGAGGCAGGCCACTACATTACTTTTTCTACCTGTAGATGTACATATTCAATGTTATTTATGATTTATACAACTGTTTTACAATGTATGTATTTTAATGTTGTATTGAAGCAAATGTATACAATAAGACTATTGAATAGTATATCAAATCAAATATCAAACTCATGCTGTCCTTTGTTACCATTTCTACCAGTAAACTAGAAAAAAACAGGCACTACAGTCGAATAATAAGTATATAAGTATGCTTATGATGAAAGTAGAGGTCTAAGCACTTCCTTTATACATATAATAATAAAAATAACGTATTTATAATTACTTTGTTAGTTTGTTGCCACTCACAAAACACAAACAGCATAACAGATACATATGCAGAAAGTGGCTTTGGGTTAGCTCGTTTCAACAATTGGTTCTTTGATGGGGCTCTCCTTAAGCAATGACTGGAGACGTAGTCTGTTACATGTTGGTATCATCTCATGGTTTTTTGTGAGTCATTATATTGACAGTTAAACTGGTGGGTATTAATAAGTGTAGTTTGCTATAATGTTTTATTTGGCATGAATTAAATAAAATGCACCATTCAGGTCACATGATTTCATGTTCAACTTCATGATGGCCAAGTGAGGAGGGCCAATGCTGTGTCCCCCCCATCCTACCACCTCTCACTACTGCACCTGCCACTGCCACCCCCATCACATAGCTTCTGATGAGTGGTGTTGGGCTTCGTATATCAATTGTCATAGCGTTGTTACCAGACATACACTATGTGGCCTTGCCTGCAGCTCCCCTGTGCCATTTTTAATCTAACAATTGCAAAAACAACAAGTGATGGACTGAATGTGGATCAATGTCACACACTCCCCCAGTCAAAAGATCTGGGCCCAAATCCATCGTTTTTTTGCACTCCACACCTCCCTGGGTTAGACAATGGCGATATGCAAATCAGCTCTGACCCTGTTGCCCCATGGGAACAGTCCAGTCCGAACTACAAAAGCCATGTCCTTCCCAGAACGGAATCAAGCATCCGAGGACCGGACCGGTTTCGAGGTAACACCTCTCTTCAGCACGGCTAGCTTGACTCCAAGTGGTGTGGAGTGCCTGGGACCCACGTCTGGGCATCCCCAGCGCACTTAGGGCGGCAATTGCAAAAACAACAAGTGATGGACTGAATGTGGATCAATGTCACACACTCCCCCAGTCAAAAGATCTGGGCCCAAATCCATCGTTTTTTTGCACTCCACACCACCCTGGGTTAGACAATGGCGATATGCAAATCAGCTCTGACCCTGTTGCCCCATGGGAACAGTCCAGTCCGAACTACAAAAGCCATGTCCTTCCCAGAACGGAATCAAGCATCCGAGGACCGGACCGGTTTCGAGGTAACACCTCTCTTCAGCCCGGCTAGCTTGACTCCAAGTGGTGTGGAGTGCCTGGGACCCACGTCTGGGCATCCCCAGCGCACTTAGGGCGGCAATTGCAAAAACAACAAGTGATGGACTGAATGTGGATCAATGTCACACACTCCCCCAGTCAAAAGATCTGGGCCCAAATCCATCGTTTTTTTGCACTCCACACCACCCTGGGTTAGACAATGGCGATATGCAAATCAGCTCTGACCCTGTTGCCCCATGGGAACAGTCCAGTCCGAACTACAAAAGCCATGTCCTTCCCAGAACGGAATCAAGCATCCGAGGACCGGACCAGTTTCGAGGTAACACCTCTCTTCAGCCCGGCTAGCTTGACTCCAAGTGGTGTGGAGTGCCTGGGACCCACGTCTGGGCATCCCCAGCGCACTTAGGGCGGCAATTGCAAAAACAACAAGTGATGGACTGAATGTGGATCAATGTCACACACTCCCCCAGTCAAAAGATCTGGGCCCAAATCCATCGTTTTTTTGCACTCCACACCACCCTGGGTTAGACAATGGCGATATGCAAATCAGCTCTGACCCTGTTGCCCCATGGGAACAGTCCAGTCCGAACTACAAAAGCCATGTCCTTCCCAGAACGGAATCAAGCATCCGAGGACCGGACCGGTTTCGAGGTAACACCTCTCTTCAGCCCGGCTAGCTTGACTCCAAGTGGTGTGGAGTGCCTGGGACCCACGTCTGGGCATCCCCAGCGCACTTAGGGCGGCAATTGCAAAAACAACAAGTGATGGACTGAATGTGGATCAATGTCACACACTCGATTGTCGGACTGGACTGTTCCCATGGGGCAACAGGGTCAGAGCTGATTTGCATATCGCCATTGTCTAACCCAGGGTGGTGTGGAGTGCAAAAAAACGATGGATTTGGGCCCAGATCTTTTGACTGGGGGAGTGTGTGACATTGATCCACATTCAGTCCATCACTTGTTGTTTTTGCAATTTTTAATCTAACAGGCACCTATTAAAATATTGAAATAAGTCTTTCATGCAGAGTGATAAGATGAGAGAGAGGATCTGCTGAAGGATCAAGGTGAACTGAAGACAGGTGAAAACAGTCTTCCAAGGTTGCATATGGTATGAAGTAGGGCATGGTGCCTACTATACCCTCAAGGTTTGATTTGTGTTACCTGCTCTACGCTTTGTGTCAACTTTAGGAAGAAACACATCAATAGTCCAGTGAAGTGTTTCAAACTGAACAGTGAGAAATTCTGAATAAAAACAATTGTGAGAAATGACGCTGTTGGTTGAGTGGAGAATGAGCCCTTCTCAAGCAACCGCCACAATCATTGGTAGGGTGAACCTCAAAGAGTTATTAAATGAATATGTGCTTAACCCTCTGGATGCTTGGCACAAAAGCAGTCATGCTTAACATCGATTCAATGTCAAAAGTATTTATGCAGCACTTAAACAGTAATAAAGTGAAAACCCAGCACAAGAAAAATCCCACACCAACTTAGAAAAATAGAGTACAACATAATACATTATCTGACACCAAAATGCGAAAAATCTAGTCAGTAGAACTGGAGTTCTTCATTTTCATCAAGCTCAAAGAGTCAAACTCGGACATCTAGTTGTGTGAGTCGAAAGCTATGGCCAGCTGTGATGGATCTCATTTTGGATACAAAGAGTAGAGTGGTGCTAATCTTCACTTAACTATGACTTAAAAAACTTTTGGAAGAAAAAGGTAAAATTCAGCAGGGCACAGCAGCTGGCGATGTCCTCCGGGAGCCGCTGGACAAAGCCACAGTGAAGAGTTCTACATTCAGACTTAGTCCTTTATTTGGAAGTCAGGAATCTCCAGTGGGACAAAGCTGCAGGCTGTACATGACAAGGGTTACAGGAGGCCGCATGCCCTTTCCATGAAGAGCCACTGAACAGGGCTTGCTGCTGTGGAGAAGAACATACCAGGAGGTACTGGAAAGTCAGGCCAGCCAGCGATGTACCTTGGGCGGATCGGCAAACAGGTAGGCCCCATTCTCCCTCGGTTCTCAGAGCACTTTTTGGATGACATTTTTTTATAGGGCACAAGGTTTGGATTTGAACTTTCTGGGCACATTTAGCAACACTACCAAGGGTCTAGAGCAAGAGGAACACCACTTGGAGTGTTAGGACTCATACAGGCTGGGTCCAGGTATGGGCTCAAGATGGTTAGAACCTCTGCTGTCCCTGAGGCTCTAATAAAAAGGTGAGCCAACCAGTCCTTGGAGCCCCTCTGGAAGTCCTGGATTCAAGCAGAAAACCAGGTCTCAAACAGCAGGAAAGTCCACTGAGGGCACAAAGCAAACCTCGGACAACAGAGCAGTCTATGTGGTGCAGCAGGGTACTCATTTGAAGTGCACAGCAGGCCACAGGCAGCAGGGAATTCCTCTGAGAGAGCTCTGCAGGTCTAGTAGTGAGCTGAAGAGTGGGTCACAGAGTAATAATTGTATACCTGGTGCCAGCTTTGAAATGGAAGAAACGTCTGGAGTTTACACATCACAAAAGTGTCTGGAATTTCTAGTCTCCCTGCTCTGCTCCCAAAATGTCTGGATCACAAAAGACTAGTGTGAAGTTCTTTGTATGTGAGCTGAGGCAGTGTCGTTGAAGTTCAAGTGGGACTGTGCACTGCTCCACACCCTCAACTTACAAAGATGGTCCATCGTGCCAATACCTAGTCCCCCTATTGGGTAGCCGTCTTGGAGGAATACACAGCTGCCAACTATATCTAGTCATGTTATGCACGAACAGGTTGCAGGCACCAAATGGTTAGTGCAAGAAAATGTCAACTTTCTAGAAATTAAATTTTCAGAATTGTGACTTAAAATCTGAATTCATAATTAAAGATGATTTTAAATTTAAATTTGTCAGAAACATTTCTAACTGCTCCCAAACGAAACTTTTCACATGTTAAATTGAATAAGGTAACCTAATGCCATCCTACGCGAGGGGTATGCCTCACAGTAGTAAAAATAGAATTTGTGAGTTTTTCACTAATAAAACATATCACACTTAAACGTACATGTCCTTCTTTTTTAAATACAATGCACCATCCCATATGAGCTATATAGTGCCTACCTTAGAGTTGACTTATATGTAATATAAAAAGAGTTTTAGGACTGTCAAGGGGTTTATCGTGCGCAGTCGATTTGGCAGTTTAGAACTGCAATGACATGTCTTAGACGGCTACTTAAGTGGGTCCACAATAGATGCTACAGGCCCACTAGTAGTATTTAATTAACGTAACAGCCTCTAGTATATGGTATACCACTTTACTAGGAAATTATATGTAAATGAAATATGTCAATCAGATGTGAAACTATTTTACCATGTTTGAGGGAGTAAGCAAAAGTACTTTAGCACTGGTTAGCAGTGGTAAAGTGCACAGAGTCCTAAGGCGAACCAAAATGAATTAATCAAAACAGGAGGGGAGAAGGCAAACATTTTGGGCTTAGACTTCCCAAAGGCTAACAGTCTAATCAATATGCATTATATAAAGCAATATATAGCAATTGACAGCTTCTAATAAATTCCAAAGTGTACTGTCAACCAATTGCTGCATCAGTATGAAAAACGGGACTCTGTTCGCTTTATCTGTATACTATACATTTCCCAAAATTGATTGCAATGTTCCACATTGTGGGAACAAAACTATTGAATAGGTTCATACCTGGTGGTAATCCACATATCCTTCTCTACTCAACATCCACCAACTCATTAATTTTTTGGGCCAGTACTCTTTGATAAAGTAGCCTCAAACATACCACTTCTCTTGAATGTCTCTACCCTTCTCTTTTCCTCAGCCCTTTATTTTGATAGTATTTGGGGAAAACACTTCCTACCCTTTGTTTCACTCCCTGTTTCCATTTGACACCGAACTTTCCATTCTCCTGATCCTCCTTCACTCCCTTTCGCTCTTAATTTGCATTACTTACTTCTTCTTCATTCTCCTTCAATTTAAACAATGTGCTCGCTCCTCCTAATCTTTTATTATTTGTGTATAACTTAATTGGTGCCATCCAATCTACCATTACCTTCATGCTGTGCCCCGGAAGATTTTCAATAATAAATATATAAATTTAGATGTATTTTTTCAATTCTGTGTCTATTATTTCCTCCCTGATCAGACGTTTATTTTTATGAGAAGTATTAAGAAATTTGCAGAAATTGACTTTTCTAATGTTGCTTATTTACCAAATCACCAGCATAAGGTATTCAGGTAAGTCTTTTCCATCTTCGTGCTTCAGAACAATGAGGTTGGGCCAAACCAGATGTCCATGCCCAGAAGACCCTTTTGGGATTGATACTACAGACATGATGTGTCAAATACTCTACTTTCGTTAAGTTATATATATTGTAGTTTTAGTTAGGACCTATTTTACACAGGAAATCTGCAACATTCTATTCCCAATAACTTTGTCACCAATTGATGAATCTTCGTGAGATTTTCAAAACTTATGGCCCGCTCCGGTCCGCTCCTATCCTGAAAGTGTCACAGTGATTCGTCAAGCGGGAGCAGAGAAAAAATGGGGGTCCCAAAACGTGTTTTCCCCATGCAATTTCCCATAGGAACCATTGACCGCAGCTACAGCCCGAACTGCCGAACGTAATTACACCAAATTTGGCAAAAATGTAACCCTTGGTTCAGAGTCGTGCCGTTTTGTTAAAAAGTGTAAATCCATTCAGTAGTTTCTGAGAAAATCAAAAGTTAAATCATATATATAGCTAGGGCCGCTGATCCTCCCGAGCACGAGTTTTAACAACTTCAAACCAGGAAGTGTTGACAGCCATCTTGTGCCTCGGTAGAACCCGCAAAGGGGGCAGGGTAGAAACACCCTGACCCCTAGGCCTGCTCAGGGGGTCCCACAAGGACCCCCAAGGCCCCCCAAAAATAATATTGTTTTTTTAAATCGCGGGATGCACGTATTGATCCACGCATCCCGCTGCTGAAAAAAAAACAAGCGCAGACTCCTACGCTTCGTTTCTAACTAGCCCCCGGGGGGGCCAAGTCCCAGGTGTAATATATTATAGTAATGGGGGCCCAGAAGGGCCCCCCAGCCCCAGGGACTGCCACCCTGTGGCTATTCTGAAGTTATGTGGGGGGGCTTTCAGCCCTTCCAGCGACGGGGACCGCCACCCCCGGGCTACAAAATGAAATGGGTGGGGGGCTCAAAGGCCCCCCACAGCCCCAGGGACCGCCAACCCCGGGGCTTGTTTAAACAATATTTAAACTACCTGTGTGGTGGGCCTGGAGCCCCCATATGCCCCTGGGACCGCCACCTCCCCGGGGCACTAAATATTTAAAATAGTGGGTCTGTTACGGACCACCCAGCTCCGGGGACCGCCACCCCCTGGGGCTTTGAATTAAGTGGGAAGGGGCCACGCGGCCCCCTCCTGCAGCCGTGTTGTGGCCCTGGGGACCACCACCGCCCAGGGTTGGCTCCTGCAGTGTCCCGGGGTTCCCACCCCGGGACACTGTAGTTTGCAATGACAGGGCAGGAGCCTCGCGGCTCCCACCCTGTCTTTGCAAACTGCTTTGCTACATTGAAGCGAGAGCAGGGAAACCTGCTCTCGCTTCAATGAAGCAAATCAGATTGCTTTTCCACATGGGGAGCAGCATGTTAGCTGCTCCACATGTGGAAACAATGCCGGCTCCCGCAGAACGCGGGGAGCCAGCTGGGACCGTGGGAAGATTGGGACCCCCCCAAGGTCCCCAACGAGAAGCCAGCCCAAGGGGATGGGGTCCCTGGGGCTACAAGTGGCCTGGGAGGGGGGCCACGTGGCCCCCCTCCCCTTAGAATAAAAAAAAGAGGCAGGCCGGCCCCAGGGTATGGGGTCCCCGGGGCCATAATAGGCCTGAGAGGAGGGCCATGCGGGCCAAAACAAAATGGCCAAGCCCCGGGGGAGGGGTCCCTGAGGCCAGAAGTGGGCCGGGAGGGGCCCAAGTGCCCCCCTCCCAAATTATACATACATTTAAAAAAAATGTAAAAAGAGACAGGCCGACCCCGGGGAATGGGGTCCCCGGGGCCAGAGGTGGGGAGCCACACAGCCCCCCTCCAAATAATAAAAAAAAAGAAAAAAAGTGGCCATGCTCCAGGGGATGGGGTCCCCGGGGCGATATGGCCTAGGGAGGAGGGACACGCGGCCCCCTTCCCAAATTTGTTAATAACAAAAAAAGGGGTTCAGACCCTGGGGGATGGGGTCCCCAGGGCTGGTAAAAAAGGAAAGGAAGGGGGGCCACACAGCCCCCTCCTTAAAAATAATAATAAAAAAAAGACCAGCATCACGCCGGAGGCCACGTCCCCTCTTTGTAACACTCTGCAAATGCACCCCCTGGCGCGTTTACAGATGGGGAAAAAATTCCCCTTGAATGCTGGGGGTCCCTGGGGGCCAAAAAGCCCACCAGGAACCTCCAGTATGCGCCGGGTGGCTGTGTTGCAGAGAGGTGTTCTGAGGCCACGTCCCTTTTTACACCTCTCTGCAGTGCAGCTCTGTGGCGCTTAATGGAGGTAGTTGAGGGTCTAGTTGCACCCTAGGGACCCTCAGGATTTAAGGGGAGTTAATACAGGACGCGTTTGCACAGTGGTGAACGGAGGGGGTGGGCCTGAGGTGACATGTGTGCAAACACGACCTGTGGCGTGTTTTAAGTTGAGGAATTAATACATCTTTAATCCTGAGGGTCCCTTGGGGCCAACTAGCCCACCAGGTACCTTCAGTAAGTGCCACGGAGCTGCGCTGCCGAGTATTGTAGAAAGGGGCGTGGCCTCTGAACACCTCAATGCAACGCAGCTCTCTGGCACATACTGGAGGTATGTGCCCTATTATGTACTAGGGGTTAGAGAGGAGGTCATTACAATCACAGGGGTACCCCAACACATAGTGTCTTCTAGTGTATGTAGGTGTTTTAACTCTATTCTAAGTATCTTTTAGCTTAGCACTGGCTCTAGGACTGGTTAGTCAGAGTCAGTTACCAGCAATATCCATCTGAACAAATTGTAAAAACTACACTAAAACCCAAACACTTATAAATTCACCCAGGCACTCTCCTTGCAGTACTCTAAGCATTCAGTCACTACCCAAGTACTCATGCACTGAGCCAGGCCTTAGCACATGGACTGCTTCAAACGCCTATCCACTATGCATGCAGTCCTCTAACCACCCACACACTTGACTTTCACACCTTCAATTCCCCAGTCAGTATCCATACACTCCAGCAAACACCCTGTCACTCCACTTGCACTACTCCAGTGACCCATTCAGCACCTTGAATTAATCCATTCACTGCGCCAAGACCAAAACACTCATAAATTAACCCAGGCACTCTCCTTGCAGTAACTCTAATCATTCAGCCAGTACCCAAGTACTCATCCAGTGACCCAGGCCTTAGCACATGGACTGCTTCAAAACCCCTTTCCACTATGCATGCAGTCTTCTAACCACCTACACATGTGTCTTTCACACTTTCAATTCTCCAGTCAGTATCCATACACTTCCAACAAACACCCTGTCACTCCCCTTGCACTCCTGTAGTGACCCATTCAACACCATGTACTAATCCATTCACTGCGCCAAAACTCAACCACTTATAAATTCACCCAGGCACTCTCCTTGCAGTACTCTAATCATTCAGTCAGTACCCAAGTACTCATGCACTGAGCCAGGCCTTAGTACATGGACTGCTTCAAACGCCTATCCATTATGCATGCGGTCCTGTAAACGCCTACACACTTGTCTTTTACACCTTCAATTCGCCCGTCAATATCCATACGCTACCAGGAAACACCCTGTCACTCCCATTGCACTCCTCTAGTGACCCATTCAGAACCATGTGCTAATCCTTTCACTGCACCAAAACCCAAACACTTATAAATTCACCCAGGCACTCTCCTTTCAGAACTCTAATCATTCAGTAACTACCCAAGTACTCATGCACTGTGCCAGGCCTTAGCACATAGACTGATTCAAATGCCTATCCACTATGCATGCAGTCCTCTTACCACCTACACACTTGTCTTTCACACCTTCAATTCCTGAGTCAGTATCCATACACTCCAGCAAACACCATGTCACTCCACTTGCACTCCTCCAGTGACCCATTCAGAACCATGTACTAATCCATTCCTGCCCCAAAACTCAAACACTTATAAATTCACCCAGGCGCTCTCCTTGCAGTACTCTAATCATTCCGTCAGTACTGAAGTACTCATGCACTGAGCCAGGCCTTAACACATGGACTGCTTCAAACGCCTATCCACTATGCATGCTGTCCCCTAACCACCTACACACTTGTATTTTACACCTTCAATTCCTGAGTCAGTATCCATACACTTCCAGCAAACACCCTGTCACTCCCATTGCACTCCTCTAGTGACCCATTCAGCATCATGTACTAATCCATTCATTGCGCCAAAACCCAAACACTTATAAATTCACCCAGGCACTCTCCTTGCAGTACTCTAATCATTCAGTCAGTACCAAAGTACTCATGCACTGAGCCAGGCCTTAGCACATGGACTGCTTCAAATGCCTATCCACTATGCATGCAGTCCTGTAACCACCTACACACTTGTCTTTCACACCTTTACTTCCCCAGTCAGTATCCATACGCTTCCAGGAAACACCCTGTCACTCCTCTTGCACTCCTCTAGTGACCCACTCAGAACCTTGTACTAATCCTTTCACTGCGGAAAAACCCTAACACTTATAAATTCACCCATGCACTCTCCTTGCAGTACTCTAATCATTCAGAAACTACCCAAGAACTCATGCACTGAGCCAGGCCTTAGCACAAAGACTGCTTCAAATGCCTATCCACTATGCATGCAGTCCTCTTACCACCTATACACTTGTATTTCACACCTTCAAGTCCCCAGTCAGTATCCATACACTTCCAGGAAACACCCTGTAACTGCTCTTGCACTCCTCTAGTGACCCATTTAGCACCATTTACTAATCCATTCACTGTGCCAAAACTCAAACACTTATAAATTCACCCAGGCACTCTCCTTGTAGTACTATAATAATTCAGTCAGTAACCAATTTCTCATGCACTGAGCCAGGCCTTACCACATGGACTGCTTCAAACGCCTATCCACTATGCATGCAGTCCTGTAACCACCTACACACTTGTCTTTCACACCTTCAATTCCCCAGTCAGTATCCATACACTCCAGCAAACACCCTGTCACTCCCCTTGCACTCCTCTAGTGACCCATTCAGTACCATGTAGTAATCCATTCCCTGCACCAAAACCCAACCACTTATAAATTCACCCAGACACTCACCTTGCAGTACTCTAATCATTCAGTCAGTTTTACCCAAGTAATCATGCACTGAGCCAGGCCTTAGCACAGGGACTGCTTCAAACGCCTATCCACTATGCATGCAGTCCTCTAATCACCTACACACTTGTCTTTCACACCTTCAATTTCCCAGTCAGTATCCATACACTCCAACAAACACCCTGTCACTGCCCTTTTACTCCTCCAGTGACCCATTCAGCCCCATGTGCTAGTCCATTCACTGCGCCAAAACGCAAACACTTATAAATTCACGGAGGCACTATCCTTGCAGTACTCTTCTCATTCAGTAAGGACCCAAGTTCTCAGGCACTAAGCCAGGCCTTAGCACATGGACTGCTTCAACCCCTATCCACTATGCATGCAGTCCTCTAACACCTTCACACTTGTCTTTCACACCTTCAATTCCCTAGTCAGTATCCATACACTTCCAGCAAACACCCTGTCACTCCCCTTGCACTCCTCTGCTGATCCATTCAGCACCATGTATTAACCCTTTTACTGCGCCAAAACCCAAGCACTTATAAATTCACCCTGGCACTCTCCTTGCAGTACTCTAATCATTCAGTCAGTACCCAAGTACTCATGCAGTGAGCCAGGCCTTAGCACATGGACTGCTTTAAACCCCATTCCACTATTCAGTTAGTCCTCTAACACCTACACACTTGTCTTTCACACCTTCAATTCACTAGTCAGTATCCATACACTTCTAGCAAACACCTTGTCACTCCCCTTGCACTCCTCTAGTGACCCATTCAGCACCATGTACTAATCCATTTACTGCGCTAAATGCCAAACACTTATAAATTCACCCAGGCCATCCCCTTGCAGTACTCTAATCATACAGTCAGTACCCAAATACTCATGCACTGCGCCAAGCCTTAGCACAGGGACTGCTTCAAACCCCTATCCACTATGCATGCAGTCATCAAACCACCTATAAACTTGTCTTCCACACCTTTAATTCCCCAGTCAGTATACATACACTTCCAGGAAACACCCTGTCACTCCTCTTGCACTCCTCGAGTGACCCATTCAGCACCATGTACTAATCCATTCACTGCGCCAAATGCCAAACACTTATAAATTCACACAGGCCCTCTCCTTGCAGTACTCTAATCATACAGTCAGTACCCAAATACTCATGCACTGAGCCAGGCCTTAGCACGTGGACTGTTTCAAACCCCTAGCCACTATGCATGCAGTCCCCTAACTAACCAACACACTTATAGTTCTGCACTTATACATTAAACAAAACAATATTTACTTTTTAATATATTTTTTTTTTTTTCAAAGTTTTTTTATTTGCATCAAAGGATCACAGGCAATAAACATTTCATTTTTACATAAAAAGAACAAAAATATAACAATACTCCACGGCTGCATTAGATAATTATATAACATTACTTAAACCATGCCACACATATAGATAAGAACAGATAGACATAAATTTTAAGAAAAGATTACTAAGACATAAAAAAAAAACATATTCTGTCAATTTTTCGTCTGGCCTGCAATCCCCTTGAGTCTGCAATAGCGGTTTCCATACTATAAATCTCCTTAACTAAACTCCACCATTCTAAAACTATTGGTGGGTTCGTTTGGATCCATGCTCTAGCAATAATTAACCTTGCGCAAGTGATTAAGATATTCAAAAGATCTCTAAACCTTTCACCCCCATTGATGCCCACACAAACATCAATATGTGAGAATGAGAAGGGTTGCTCAAGCCTCTCAGAGATAACCTTAATTATTCCTTCCCAGTATTCATTAAGATGAGGGCAAGAAAAAAACATGTGGACAATATCCGCGCCACTCATATCACATTTAGGGCACTTCGTTCTATCAGAGTAATTATTGTTCGTTGCCCATTTGAGTATCCTTTCAGGCGTGTAATATAATTGACAAACAGTTTTAAACATTTGCAATTTTAAGCTGGAAGATTGAACTGAAACATTAAGGCTTTTGAGAGATGTGGTAATTAGATCTGCTGGGACACTCACTGCCAGTTTCCTATTCCATTTCTCTGTTAAAGTAGTAACATCGCCAGTCCTAAGATCAGAAAAGAGCTTATAACCCAAACTTATGATAGATTTATCTACATCTCTATAAATACAGTCCCATATCTCAGATTCTGAGACTGCAGTGAGTTCTAATTTTTTCACCATACAATCTCTAATCTGATAAAATTTAAACCTTGCCGTTTCAGGTAGGTTATAGCAAAGTTTCATTTTATCAAATGCCATAAAACCATGATGGTCATATAAATCCCCCAGAAATCTAATACCAGAGTTTAAAAACATTTGACAAGCTGGGTCATGAAAAATAGTAGGGAAACCGGGATTGCCCCATAAGGGTGTTTTACTATGAAAAAGAGAGGTATTGCATTTAGCCATAATAGATCGCCAGACACTCACAGTGTCCCGTATGGTCTTAAATTTAACCCTTTTAAAATAATTGGGGTCATTTATCCTATACAGAAACATATTGACATCTAATCCTAACAGGAACTTGTGAAAGTATAAGCATTTGTCCATAACTGTCAAACTGCAGATCCGAGTCAGAAATGCTGACCAGTAATAAAATGTAAAGTCCGGAAAAAGCAGTCCTCCTTGAATAAAGGGGAGTTTAAGCAATGATACAGCGCGCCGGGCTTTTTTATATCCCCATACAAAACTGCCAATAATACCTTCTAGTCTAATGAAGAAGGAGTTAGAGACCCGTAGAGGGATTGTTCGAAACAAGTATAAAAATTTAGGCAAAATTTTCATTTTTATTAAATTTATTCGACCAATCATACTGATTGGGAGTTTATGCCATTTCTTAAGTTGGATGGCGGTTTCTTTTAATAAAGGTTCGTAATTTAATCCTATAATAGAATCAATATCCGAACAGATTTTAACACCTAAATAGGTGGCTGCATTACTTATTCCCGAAACAGGAGTGATTGGTTGGTAATTCATGATGACCTGAGTTTTAGTAGTGTTAAGTCTGTAACCAGAGACAGAGCCATATGTGCCTGCTTCTATTAAAATACCTTTCATGGTTTTAACAACATCTGACGAGAAAACAGCAATATCGTCAGCATATACAGTTATATCTAATTTATCTGAGCCATTAAAAAAAGGGCAAATTAGCGTTTGGCGTTGTAGGGCAATTAAAAAAGGTTCTATTGCAAGAGCAAACAGCAATGGTGATAAAGGACACCCCTGCCTTGTCCCTCTTTTAATGGAAAACAAAGAAGAGCATTTCCCCATATATGAGATCTTACCCATAGGATTATCATATATTGATTGGATCCATCGTAAATGTTGTCCTTTAATACCAAATGCCTGTAGAACTGCCCAAAGAAAACCCCACCCCACCCGGTCAAATGCTTTTTCAGCGTCTAATAAAATCATACCGAGTGGGGTGTGTTTAGTCCGTGCTGCATCAAAGGCTGATATAGCCATATTAATATGCGCAGTAGTGTCACGCTTAGGAATAAACCCATGTTGTTGGGGAGAGACAAGTTGGGACATGTATGGAGCTAGTCTAGTAGCCAATATTTTGGCAAAGATTTTTGCATCACTATTAATAAGTGAAATAGGCCTATAAGATCCCCTCTCTTGTGGTGCTTTACCTTTTTTTAAAAAGAAAATAATTTGGGTTAAATTCCAGGATCTGGGTGCTTGTTGCCCTTTACCAATAGCACTAATCACATCAACAAATAGTGATATTAACTCTTCAGTACAACATTTATACAGTTCCAGAGGAATGAGATCTTCCCCTACAGCTTTGCCCATTGCTAAAGATTTAATTGCGCCCCTAATTTCAAAAGGCGTGATATCGGCCTCTAATTGAGCCGATTGCTCTGGCTCTAAATTATTGACTTTGTTAACATTAACATAGTTGTTAATACAATCATCTGATATAGCAGCCTCCGGTGTATAAAGGGTTTGATAGAAAGAAGCAAATTGTTGTAAAATCGACTTTGGATCACAAAATAATTGATTATTGTCCCCTTTAATTTCTTTAACCATATTAATAGAACGATCTTCCGCAACTTTGTAAGCCAAAAGTTTCCCACTTCTATCTCCATTTTCGTACTGTTCTAAATGATATTTTTTAAGTTTATTAATACTTTTATTCCTCAAAAGGTTTTTTATTGCGGCTTTAAGCTCAATTAGTTTGAGGTTTAATTCTTCTAGATTTGGAGCACTATTACAGATAGCATCAGATATCTGGAGTTCAATATCTCTAATTTCGTTTAGCCTTTGCTGATTTAAAATTCGGAGTTCTTTGTTTTGTCGCCAAATGTATTGCTGAGTAAATCCCCGTATGCTAGCCTTACAAGAATCCCAAACTACCCATGGTAAGCTGGACTGTCTGTTAATCTCGATGAATTCTTTTATATGCTCTTTAAGTTGGTTTATGAACATCGTATCAGAAAATAAGTAACGAGGAAAGGAGAAAGAGCGGATAGTAGTTTCCTCAGTTGTTAGTGTAAATATTATAGATATCGGGTTATGATCAGATGTCACCCTTGGATGTATATCCATTGAGCATTTGCCAAGAATCAAGTCTGAGGCCCATATCATGTCTATGCGTGAGCATACCTTATGTGCAGCAGAGTAGAAAGTATAACCAGCTATACCAGGGTTTAAAAATCTCCATACATCTTTTAAAAGATGTATTGTTGCCAAATCCAAAATTGCAGCTCTAGTTTTCCTCATTCTTTGAAAGGCATTTTTTCTAGTAATATCCAATTTATAATTCATTATACAATTAAAATCTCCTAGCACAATATACTCTCCCCCCCATCCAAGTAGTTCCATATTAATTTGATCAAAAATTATAGGCTCATCTTGATTGGAAGCATAAACTCCGCATATTGTAAGTTTAAAATTTCCTAGCTTTATCTGCGCTATCGCCCATCTGCCAGCTTTATCAGTTAGAGTCTTGATTATTTCACATTTCAGTTCTTTATGTTTTAGAATCGCTACTCCCCTAATTGAAGCATTAAATTCCGTGCAAACTAAGGGATCAAATCCTAATTGTTTGATCAGTTGTTTATCTTTATAAGCAATATGAGTTTCAGTAAGAACTACTATTTGCGGGTTATACATCCTAAGTTCCTCATAGACAAGGCGGCGTTTTATTTTATTGTTTAATCCTGAAACATTCCAGGTTAAACACTTTATTAAATGCATTTTAAATTATATATTTCCTTATCCATGCAGCCACTATAAACAATCATCATCAATGCCTTGTAAAACTTCTTTTTTTTGTTTTTTTTGTCATTTTTGTGTCCTTTGATGCACTTTTTACCCCAATCCATTACTTCCCTTTGCCCACCCCACACTCTACTTCTACCTCCCCCCACCCCGTGTTTACCTGTGGATCCCCCCTTCCTGTTGACTGCCATTCCCCTGGCAGTAGGTGAGCGGATAGAACGCTAAACGGGTCCAGGTGTTTGTAATTAGTCAATACGACACAGTGCTACACACTTTCTCATTATTTCAATTTTAACCGAATCATATAAGCAATCATCTGATAGCAAGTGAGTAGCAAGAAGAAAAAAAAATATTAACATCAATATATCCAGTAAGACCAGTAAGACCGGAAGAAAACATAGCACATAGCACCCCTATATACTTAACATTAGTCTTTAGCTCAATCATTTCCCAGCTTTCACAGAGATAATTGCTTTTTCGACCTCATCTACATCCAGAAAAAAATATGAGCGGCCATTTTTTATCACTTTCAACTTTGCAGGTTCTTGCAGATAAGCTTGAAATCCGAGATCTTTGATCGGATCTATGAATTGTTTTAGTTTCCATCTCCTTTCTAGCGACAGTTTACTTAGATCTGATCTCACAAAAAAGGTGATAGACTCAATAGTAACTGGTGTATTAGGACGCGCTTTTAAAGAAATGGCTTGTCGGAGCAAATAGTTACCAATATAGATCAGAATAGGTCTTGGAAATTTGCTACTCTTATCTCTCTGGAATAGGGGTAGTCGATGGGCTCGTTGGATCTGAGAGTCCCAGTCCCAGTCTGAAAGGTCAGGAAAAGCCTTTTGGAACAGATGAGTAATGTATGCCCTCGGATCTGCCCCCTCCGTTCCTTCAGCAATACCAAAGACACGGAGATTCTGTCTTCTATTCCTGTTCTCTAAATCTTCCAATTCGACTTGCATCTGGAGTATTTGTGAGGCGTGCCTATTCAATTCAGCTTCAGAGCTTTGTGATTTCTCTTCTGTAACAACCACTCTCTGCTGCAGTTCTTCTATGTCCTGTGACACTGCCCCCAATTTACATGCCATCTCTTGTAGAGAAATTTGAGTTCTATTGTTGTCTTCTCTCATTTGATGATAATGGATTTTTGCCTCTTGCTTCTGTTCATTTAGGAGGTGCAAGATTGTCTGAAAAGAAGCAGTCACTTCCCCTTGCGGTATCCACTCAGTTGGCCCAATAGAAGAGGATGAAGCAGTGTCTCCCAAGTGCATTACTTGTATAGGCTCACCTAATGGAGTCCTTGATACCTCCGGAGTAGTTGCCCTAGGAATGCCAGACATATCCTCGATTATACTGTCATTACCATTACCATTATTACCACTACTACTGCTGATATTGCTGCAGTCAATTGACACAGAAGCAGAATTATCTCCAATAAATATCAGGGTAGGTGCAGAAGAGTGTGGATGTAAGTGATCCAATGTACTATCCCCAGTAGCCTTTAATTTATCAGAAATGATGGGTTGAGTAGGGCTGAGTGGGGCATCAGCCTTTTTTTGTGTGTGGACATAGTGGTTAAATCATTGGGGCTATTATTACCAGAAAGTCGCAGCGCCATAGTTTTTACACCTCCCTTGGCCTGTACCCATTGTCTGATAGGGCTGTTTTCGGCAATAGCCTTCAAGGCGTTTGTTTTAGTTTTGCCCGGCATTTTTACCATCTTGTTCTTACTTTTGCTCTTCGATTTCTTGGAGAGTATTTTATTTTTATCTTTGATCATACTTAAGGGCGTGTTGCTCCCCTGTTCATTAACATCCACATATTCTTCATCCGTTTCACCAACATCTAGGTTATCATCATTTTCACCTCTTTCAATTTCTCTCACTCCCACCGCACTTCCTTTGTCTAGGGGCAAGCTAGTAGTGCTAGACGATTCAGCATAAGAGGTCTTAGCGTTAATATCAATGTTGAATGAATTCGGCATTGAAGATTGAAGTTCTTGGGGATCAGTGTGATCGGCAAGAGCGTTATTGGTGGTAGGAGTTAAGTCACTTGCTCCTTTTTCCAATTGAGCTGTCTCTACGGCCACTAAATTAATAGAATCATGAGCTGTGGTAGCGTCATTTAGGAGTTGCTTCTCAGCCTCTTTTAAATTATTCTGCTCTCCTTCATTTGCAGCATTACCTCCAATTTGACCCCCATCAACTGTATTACCTTTCAAATGAGGTGGGATTTTACCTCCTTCGAATACACCGTCCTGCAGTTGCCTGTCTTTCAAAGCAGTTTCAGCGATATTCTCAGCTACCGCCGTGGCTCCTGCTCTTCCGCTTGCTCCATGCTGTATCTGCTGCATCTGCTGTTCGGTGCTCTGAGCCGTTTCCACGATGTAAGTAGGTTTCTTACTCGCCAGAATTTCGTTTATAGCAGTAACAGACAGCGAGACTGCAGAGGTTCCTGCTCTCCCGCTCGCTGCTGTATTGCGCGTTGTCCGTACGGGAGGTTTCGGCGCCATCCTGCTGACGCTCGCTCTCTCTGGCTGAGCTGCAGCCGGTGCCGTGGGGGAACGCAGACCCAACCAGCGGATTGCTGTTGAAGCCGATCCCAGTCTGATCCACTCCGACAGGCTCTCCCAGCCCAGCCGAATCCGTGAGGGTTCCCGAGGTAACCGCGGTGTCTCAGCTCTTTCTATACCGGTGGAGTGGAACAAGCTTTGGATGCGGCTCCCAATCAGCCGTAGTCTCCACATCAGCCTCCGTGTTCCTCCGTGTTACTGATGACAGCCAGAAGAAATGATATGAAATCGGATTTTTTTAACGAGGTGAGCCCTCCAAATTATTCCGCACTGTAGCTTAAGTTATTCATCTGCAATTCTTAGTTCAGCGCTGTATACTGTGTCGGGTCATTGCCGCAATATTATTTCAAACCCAGACCCGTCTCAGCGTCCTCCACTCCGGCGGTGTCAATCCGCCATCTTGGATCTAAAAGACTTTTTAATATTTTAAAAAACATTTTTATTTCCATTTATATTTAAAATATAATGTAATTTAGAAAATAAAATATGTACAAATAAACAGCTAAAAAAACTGTAGAAAATCAGTATAAAAAAATTACATATCCTATTATGACATTTAAAAATTATCATTTAAAAAACCTTCGAAATTCACTGAAAAAACCATAGGTTTCAGACATGTTATAGTTAGGAATTAGCATTTAAAAAACCCTTGAAATTCACTGAAAAAACCATAGGTGTCAGGGCTGTTATAGTTAGCTGGACATTTCACTCGAAATTTCTCCGTTACAGTTAGTTCTGCTAACTATAACTCGCGCGCCCGCAATCCACTGCTGATGATGTCACATATTACATCATTCATGACATGGTCAGTGACATCACTGATGAAATCACTTATGACATCTCAAATGGCCGCGCGAGTTATAGTTAGCAGAACTAACTATAACTGAGAAATTTCAATGGTTTTGTACGAGTAAAATGTCCAGCTAACTATAACAGTCCTGAAACCTATGGTTTTATATATATATATATATATATATATATATATATATATATATATATATATATATATATATATATATATATATATATATATTCACTGAAAAAACCATAGGTTTCACCTACGTTATAGTTAAAAATTAGCATTTAAAAAACCTTCGAAATTCACTGAAAAACCATAGGTTTCACACACATTATAGTTAAAAATTAGCATTTAAAAATCCTTAGAAATTCAATGAAAAAACCATAGGTTTCACACACGATATAGTTAAAAATTAGCATTTAAAAAACCTTAGAAATTCACAGAAAAACCACAGGTTTCACACATGTTATAGTTAGCTGGACATTTCACTCATGACATCACTAATGACATCACTGATGACATCACTGATGACATCATCCTTGTGAAAGAGTGACAGACCTCCTTTCAGCGTAATAGCGTAATATAACCCTTGATACACACATTCAAAAATAGAAACTAAAATTTTCCAAGAAAAAGGAAATACCAATTCCAGTTAGAACAACCTATTCAGTAATTCTAAAATCTACATACACATCCAGTCATTCACAAAGAGTTTTATATAGGCACTCATACATGTACTCACTCATCATATGTACTCATACACCTATACATCTTATTACACACCGACACTCATCTATAGAGTTACTCACACACAAACTCACACATTTACTTGCATATACAGCTATACACCCACCACTACACTTACTTTTACAGAATCGTACACATACTTACTCTCTTAAACAATCACTTATAGAAACACATACTTATTTATACAGGAACTCTTACAATCTCTTGCTCTCACATATACTCACTTATATACATCAATACTCACATATACTAGTTTAAAACATATGTAGTTACTCATAAAGATACTATTGAGACAGTCATTCATTCACTTACACATCCATACACACACTTATCCACCCATACAGTCCTGCACAGATGCTGTCTTCAAAACACATACAAACAGTGATTCACCCATTCATGCATCTATGCGGTAAGTAATACCCCCCACCAAACCATACAGACACTCATACTGATACTCTAAAAACCAACTAATAACCCTTATCGACACTCATGTAGCTAGTCACCAACCCATGCAGCCACTTATACACAAAGTGAGACACTGATACAGATATTTACATATTTAAACATTACTCGCTAATACATGTATTCACTAAGATACACTTAATAAGTCAGTTATACAATCATTTTTACAAAAAAACATCCATTTAGACTCATATACCCATTTATTCTTCTGTCGACTTTTAGATATACATATATTAAAAAAATATTTATTTTGCAGAAAGACACACATTCACTGGATGATGTCATCAGTGATGTTATTTGAGATGTCATCAGTGATGTCATGAGTGATGTCACTGACCATGTCATGAGTGATGTAATATGTGACGTCATCAGCAGTGCATTGCGGGCGCGCGAGTTATAGTTAACTATAACGGGGGAATTCTAATGGTTTTGTATGAGTGAAATGTCCAGCTAACTATAACATGTGTGAAACCTATGGTTTTTCAGTGAATTTCTAAGGTTTTTTAAATGCTAATTTTTAACTATAACGTGTGTGAAACCTATGGTTTTTTCAGTGAATATATATATATATATGTATATTACCTACTGGCGGTCGCCAGTAGGTATATATAGTTAGGATTTTTTGTCTATGGGATTTTTGAAAATTCTATGTCGAATAACTTTGGCGTTTGAGGACGGAATTGGCTGAAATTTTCAGGAAAATAGAACATTTTGTTTCTGAGCAGCACCTGAAAATTTGGGGGGGTTTCGTCAAGGGGGGGCCGAGAAAAAGGGGGTCCCAAAACACATTTTTCCCATGCAATTTTCCATATGGCGGTTGGACTCACTTTTAGCTCGAACGGCTGAATGGATTTCCACGAAACTTGGCAAAATTGTAGGGACTGGTAGCCCGATGTGCCTTTGCTAGGTCTCAATATATGTGCTCCAGTGGATTTTGAGAAATTAACGTTAAAAAAAAAATATATATCTGTAAGCGCGCTCCGGGCAGCGCCCCGGTTCGCGTACCTGACGCGTAACGGAACTTCGCGAAGCGAAGCTGATTGGCTCTCCGGTGTCTGTCAACATTCTAAACAGTCCGGAGCGGCCGCCATCTTGTCTCTCGGTAGGATCGAGAGACCAGAGGAGGCCAAAACCCCTAGGTTTGATGTGGAGGCTTTAAAAGGGCCCCGTGGGGGGAAAAAAAAAATAGGTTTTTTTGCGTGGGGAGTGCCCGGTACGCGCACCGGGAAGCGGTCTGGGGAGCGGACTATAAGGAAAAAAGAATGATAGACTTTTTAAATATTGTATGTTTATTGATTGTTCATTTTGTTGTTTTTTTTTGTTGCTTTTTTTATTAAATATAAATTAATTTTTGTGATTCTTTTTCCAAATTTAACAGAACATTTAGCAACACATTGTTGGAAATGTCCTCATTTTCAATCAGCAAATCTACAGCATCTACACATTGAACTAATTCATGGTCCCGTGATTCATCCATGAAATCTGAGTCATCATTGTCCTCAATATCTTTTTCTGTGTTGTTCTCCAGAACAATTTTGAAGGAAATATTCTGCTCTCCTTCCATTTTCTTGCTGTAATTTGCATAAAAAATAAATATATCAGTAGAGATAGGGCACTTTTGGGTTTAAGTTCAGACAGGTACTTGTGAGTTTATAACAGAGAAGTAATCTATGGGCACTGTATGGTTTCAGGCGTGAAGTAGTACTATTAAAAAGTGCCTGTGAAGAAGCCTAAGTAAATTCATAATTATACCACAGAAACCTAAATCAATCCATAATTATAATAAACAAGCCTTTCTCAATGTCTAACTCTTACAGAGGGACAGTATATAACTATCTAAAAATGTTTTCCCAAATTAATTTAAAGTGCATGACATAGTTCTCCTTTCAAATTTACAAAATAACATCTTACCTTTTAAAAACAAGTTTAAGTTGTCAGTGAAAATGCTCTTGCAATGTACTTCAGGAAGTAGTAGTCAAAATGGCTGTGTTTCTCTCTCTTTCTTTATATATATTCAGGTATATAACCAATCAAATGTCAGGTAAAAAAAGTAGAAAATGAAAGTAACATTTTTATTGGTTGTCAATTCCAACAATTCAGATGTGTTTTGTGAAGTAATTTACCTCAGGGTATTTAGAGAGGTCTACAGGCTAAATGGCTAAATGGAATTCCAACCAAATTTGTGAAAATGGTAGGGATTGGTATGTAGTATGAGCTAATCTATATTTGGTGAAAGTGTCTCCAGTGGTTTTTCTGTATATTACTTTCCCAACTTTTTTGAGCGAGCGCTTCCCGGTGCGCGCCCCGGTACGCGAACCGGCAGCGTTACGGGAGTCCTCCATTTTGTGTTTCGGTAGAATTGAGATACAAGATGGAGGGCAAATAAAGTTGAGAATGGGTAGAAGGGGGCACGGTAGACGTATCCTGACCCCCTAGGTTTTCTGAGGGTGGCTGAGGAGGCCCATATGTGCGAGAAAAAAACATTTTTTTTCAAATTTTCGCACGGTTAGCGTCCGGTGCGCGTACCGGGTAGCGCTCCTGGGAGCGTACTTTGGTGAAAATTAGTGAAAAAAGTTAGAGTAAAATAATAATTGTGAGTGATCAGATGTAGGGTAGCTCTGAAAAGAGCTTTTGGGTCCTGTGGCTGATTTAGGTACCTACAAGTAGGTACCAATGCACAGTCTTAAATTCAGGATGAAAATTCTGTTCCCTTCATCTGAGAAGTGAACTCCATCTGCTCTGTAGATATCTTGCATGTAGTAACGCAAGTTATTGTTGTAGATGGAGCCCATTCCATGGTCTCTCATGTAAGCTGAAACAGACTTATTTACATGCTTCCTCGATTTCTCAATTTTTGGACAAAATTGGTTGGACCACCTCCATTTCTGTCTTTGGCATATATTTGAATATACCAAGGCAGTTTGAGGAAAAAGTGCCATCAATTGGTCAAAGGTGTCTTTTAAAAGCATTTCCAGACCTACCCCAGTCAAAGTGCCCAAGTCATTTCCTCCACAGTACAAAATTAACAGGTCAGGTTTTGGCAAATGCAAAAAGGTTTTCACCAATGGTATCAATTGGTGACATCTTAATCCTCTGTGGCCAATCCAGTTGATTTCCACATTTTGTAAATTGAGGTTGTGTAAATTTCTGTTATCAGCATACCTTTGAGCCCAGTGGATGTAACTATGTCCAATAATCCAGACAGAAAACATGGTGAGAGGAGGTTCTGCTGCAGTCAGATGAAGTGTGGGAATGAAATGGCAGTTGGAACAGTAGGAGTATGTCATGAAAAAAACTGTGGAGTTTCTGTGGTAATTAATCAGTAGCAGTGATTGGTGGATTTTGATTGCTGAAAACAGAAAGTTAGGGTGCATGGATGAGTTCTTTGAAAGATGTAATTTGAATGGTCAAGAAAAAATCATTTTATGAAAGATTGCACTGGATACGCAGGTGTACTGAGAGTTCAGAGTTCAATTGAAACATTGTTGTGTGAACTTGCAAACATGAGAGGTCTTTCAGGAGGTGGTTGCTATGGAAAAAAGGCAGAAGGGGCAGAAGGGGGAAGGGTGTTGATTTGAAAAAAGTGAGGGAAGAGTTTTGATTGGGTGACATGAGAGATATGTGTGATGAATTACAGCATTTCTGTGCCATTGTTGGTTGCAGCCTCTGGAGTGCATACCTTTTGCTCTGATGAAGACAAATTGGTGTGTGTCTGAGACTGTTTTGAAACTCAAAAAATATTTGCTAAGGTGAGAAAAGATTCATTTAATTTAGATAGAGAATAGTATGCTTTAGGGAGAAAATTATGAAGAAAGTTGTGTATTTAAAATGTTGCTTTGTTTCATAGGTTGCTTGGGGCATATTTACAAGGCCTTTGAGTCCCTTTGATGTTATTTTTCCCATTTTAATTTAAGACATTTCCCCGTGGTGCAAGGTCCTTGTAAATACGCCCCCATGTGTGCTTGGCAAATTTAGATTTTGTTTCTTTGAGTTACATAGCCATGTTAAAAGTGATGCAAAAATGGTGCAAGGGCCTTCAAAATACGCTTTCATGTGTGTTAGGGCATTTTAAGTCACTTCCCCTTGAATGTAGTTGAATAACTGCTTTACTTGATGTGTTTAAAAACGTTTATTGAAGTCATTTAAGTTTCTTGATTTGTACTGCTAGAGTTTCATAGGCTGCTTGGGGCATATTTACAAGGCCTTTGAGTCCCTTTGATGTTACTTTCCCCATTTTAATTTAAGTCATTTCCCCGTGGTGCAAGGTCCTTGTAAATACGCCCCCATGTGTGCTTGGCAAATTTACATTTTGTTTCTTTGAGTTACATAGCCATGTTAAAAGTGATGGAAAAATGGTGCAAGGGCCTTCAAAATACGCTTTCATGTGTGTTAGGGCATTTTAAGTCACTTCCCCTTGAATGTAGTTGAATAACTGCTTTACTTGATGTGTTTAAAAACGTTTATTGAAGTCATTTAAGTTTCTTGATATGTACTGCTAAAGTTTCATAGGCTGCTTGGGGCATATTTACAAGGCCTTTGAGTCCCTTTGATGTTATTTTCCCCATTTTAATTTAAGTTATTTCCCCGTGGTGCAAGGTCCTTGTAAATACGCCCCCATGTGTGCTTGGCTAATTTAAGTACTGATAGGGTGTGCTTCTACATAGGACCTGTGTTGTGCTTTCAAATTATGACCAGAAAATCGTTTTTTTTTTAAAAAAAACGCTTTTCACATTTATGAGAAGGTCATATTGGTGTCTGCTTCTTTAAATAAATATTGAACTAAGAAATATTAAACTGAGGCTTCTGTAAGTGTCAAAGGAGGTGAGTAATGTACATTGCTCTGTTGCATACAGTCCTCATCCTCTGCGTACTCTTGGATATGCTAGACTAAATCTGCTCAATGAGATAACTAAGCTGAGGAAACACAGGTGATGTGATTGTGAATGGAGCATAAATATTTGCACGTTTTTCAATTGCATCACCTGTGTTTCCTAACATTACGAATCACATTGTGCAGATGAGGTTTAGGCCTGTCCAGGGAGATAGAGGAGGTCTGGCCTTTGTTCAAGAGTGCAGTGGACATGACTCACTTCATTGGTAGGCCTGCACATGTATTATCTCCTCTGTACTCTTCAACAAGCCTAAATTTAATCTGCAACCCTGAGTAGGCCTCACCTCAAACAAACCTCTGGATAGGCCACACCTTATCGTCATCCTGAATCAATCATTTAAAATGTTAGGGGCAGATTTATGATGGCCGTGCGCCTCTTTTGTGCCGCTGTTGCGTCACTTTTGTGATGCAGCAGTGATGCAAAAGATGCACCATGTTGCAAGACAGGCCTCACTTCATCTCCAACAAGATACCGTCAGTTTAAACTGTAAACATTTAGGACTGTGTAGGGGGCATGGAGAAGCTGAATCTTCTGTAAATGTCAAAATTGTTGCATACAGTGCTCAACTTCTGCGTAGTCTTTGATATGTTAGTTTCCATCTGCACAATGAGATACCTAAGCAAAGGAAACACAGGTGATGTGATTGTGAAATGAGGAAAAGAAATTGCAAATTTTTCAATTACATCACCTGTGTTTCCTAACATTATGAATCACATTGTGCAGTTGAGGTTTAGGCCTGTCCAGGGACACAGAAGAGGTCTGGCCTATGTTCAAGAGTGAAGTGGACATGACTCACTTCATTGGTAGGCCTGCACACGTATTATCTCCTCTGTACTCTTCAACAAGCCTAAATTTCATCTGCAACCCTGAGTAGGCCTCACCTCAAACAAACCTCTGGATAGGCCACACCTTATCGTCATCCTGAATCAATCATTTAAAATGTTAGGGACAGATTCATGATAGCCGTGTGCCTCTTTTGCGCCGCTGTGCGTCACTTTTGTGACGCAGCGGCGGTGCAAAAGATTTGCTATGTTGCGACATATTTACAACTTGATGCATCTAGGCAGATGTGTCATGCTGTAAAGTCCTGTGCCACATGAAACCTGCGTCAGATTTCATATGAGCGTTTTGTTGTAGGGTGGGCAGTCATTTGCATGAAAGCCCTGTAAAACTAACACAGTAAAATTAAGAAGATTTCACTGAGTCACATTTATGGCATTGTTGAATCAAATCCTTACGCCTGTTTGAAACAGGCATAAGGAGTGATGCACCATGCAATGTGTGGCTTGCCCCTGTGCATTGCAGTAGATATGTCGCGCTTACGACGTGATTCCTGCAATGCGCCGTTTTTGTGGAACAGATGCGTGACGCATCTGTGCTGTTTTTGCTCAATGGTGCTCTGCATTGTAAATGCGGCACATCATGGGTGGCCGAGCAGTGGCGCACGTTAATTGATGCATCCCTGGGGATGCGCCAGTAAACATAAATCTGCTCTTTTAAATTTAAGTATTAGCAGGGGACACAGTGTTGGTGAGGCTTATCCAAGGTTAAGAAGAGATGAGTCCTGTTCACTGAAAAATTGGACATAGGCCTCACCTCCTCAGCATCGCTGGACATGGTTAAATAATATCTGCAAAATGTTACTCTTGTTAAACAATTTTACAATTATAGTCTCTGAGATTTGTCTCTTACTCTGCAACATCTCATTGTTGTTCTCTTTCTTTAAAGATAACGACAACATCAAGCATGAGTGATAATGAGCAATCTGTTGATCTCGATCTTATCATTGAACTTGTCATTGAAACGCCAGTGGAAGTAGATCCCTTGGATGATTTATATCCTGTGGATGAGGAAGAATATGATGAGGATGCCGATTTGTCAGAATTGTATGACATAGGGTGGGAAGCTGACCTGCTCGAGCCTATTGAATTATAAAGACTTTTAAAAATAAATTTAAGTTCCTGGAAATGAAAAGTAACCATGTAAACCGTTTCATTTGAAATTAAATACAACTTCAAAAACAGCTTGTGTGTAGTGTCTTTAATAAAATAGTCAAATATGCTCATAATATTAGTTCAGATTCACATATAAAAGAGCACAGGTCAAATGTAGAAGCATTCCATTTCTTTGCTACTATTTGTGAGTTTTAAATTTGTAAATGCACTAAAAATTATTGTATGTAGAATTGACAACTAGTGTGTTCATTTTTTGACGACTGTTATTGATTTACTGTTTGGTAATAGTGGTTAATAACATTTTTTATTATATTTTACCACAGATTCAACTGCAGATCATTTCAAAACTACAATATGCCATCTAAAGAAAGAAGCCGAAAGGCTACAAAACGTCAAAGACAGCAGATTACTAAATGCTTGCAGCAATCCTCTACAATAAAAACTCGTCAAGTCACCAAGAAAGCTCCGGGTAAGACAACGAAATCATTCCTAAGAAACATTTGTAGAAAAAAAAGTATCACTACAGAACATGTTTTAGTCCAGAAAAAGAGAGCCAATTTAAACGGAAAGGAAAGGCCAATCAAAAATGTTACTGCTAGAGCAGGAGATAACTCTGTGCATGGTAGTAGAAGGAAAAATCAGTTTAGGGACATTCGTAGACGAATGTTCCGCGACAGGATAATTGGCAATTTGTTAAAAAATATTAAGAAAGGTCAAGAGAAAGTGTTTTTTTATAAGAGAAAAAAAAAGTTGAGAAAATTATTGATCAGGCATCCGAAATTAAGCGAAAGTTATTTATTTTGATAATCAATAGAATTAGGAAACTAAACAAGGCAATTTATGATTTCAAAACAAATATTAGATGGAAGAGAACAGTTAATCGTAGTAATTTTTGTGAAGTTTTTTCAGGAGAATGGATGCATAGTTCAAGTTGTGAGGGATTTTTTAATGAGGAGAGTTATTTCCAGGATAATGATTTGGTGCATGCAGTTGACACCAGTGGTCGAGCTTATGAGGTGAAAGATGGTTGTCCAGTTGAAAAAGAAAAACTTGTGACAACAGAGGCAGAAGAGGTGTTAGGTAATGAGGTTTTAGGAAGACGTCCTAAGGGACCAGTGTATACCTGGAAGTGTAGTAGTATTTGCAGTGTGCGACAGGATTCCATCAATTTGCTTTGCGATTTTGTACGGACATTTAATAAGAAAAGTTTAAAACAGAAAATGAAGTTGTTGCAAGAATTAGATCCTTGCAGAGTGAGAGAAGTGACAGGTTTGCATGGTCATTCACTGGCTTGTCTTTCCAGGAGAGTATGCCAGAGTGTTTTTCATCATTTCAGGATGCTATCAGTGCATCATAATAAAGTGAGGAAATTAGTTAGAATGTTGTATTATGCTAAGAGTCCAGCAATTATGCTTAAACAATTATGCACTGCTCTTTTGCATGGTTCTGAAGTAGATGTGAAGAATATTTGTGAAGAAATTGAGTTTTGTTACTTTGCAAGTAAAGAGGAGAATGTTGAAATTGACCCAGAAGAAGAAGGTAATGTGGAAGATAGTGTACAGGTTTCCAGTACAGATAATTTTCAGAAAGAAATTGCCACGTTTCAGGTGAAATCAAGTGAGAGGCCTAATTTCACTTGTGTGTGTTGTCGACACACTTATTATAAGAATCAGACTAAGTTAGTGGATTTATATGCGAAAAGTGAAAGGGAAAATAATAGTGAATGGAAGGATTTTGCAACATACTTGATGGTAGAAAATTGTTTTGATTTGGGATCGGATCAACGTGTGTGTACTTATTGTTGTAACCAATTAAATCAAAACCGGATGCCTGCTAGAGCGGTTCATAATAATCTGGAATTGGTTGAGATTCCTTCTGAATTGAAGGATTTAAATACTTATGAATCTATTTTGATTCAAAGTATCCATCCCTTTCAGGCTATTGTACGAATGGAGCCAAAGACAGGGAAATTGCCTCCATCAGATTTACAGAGAGGATTAAAGGGAAGAGTTGTTTATTTGCCTCTAGATTTGAAGAAAAACATTATTACAATTGGAGTAGAGAAAGTGGAAGAGGAACCTCTGGTTATCTTAGTTAATGGGGTTCCGACAAAGAGTAAGAAAATCTGGCAAGATTTAGTGGATGTTAGGAAAGTCAAAAAGGCAACATTGTATTTGAAGAAAAACAATAAGTACTACAAGAATGTATATGTTGCAGAAGAGGAAGTAAGTGAAGAAGAGGATAGCGATTTGTGTGCTGGTCAAATTGAGAAAGTAGAAGCCTCTAAAAATGAAGAAATATATGAACATTATAGTGTTCATCCTTTGCATTCCAAGGAAGTCATGGGGAATGCTATTGAGTTGTTTCAAATGAAACAAGCCAAAGGAAGTCCCATTACTGTTTGGGAGGAAAGTTTGGAAGCTCGGTGTTTCCCACAGCTATTTCCAACAGGTCAAGGAGGAAGATATGATGAGCGACCTGATCAAATTCCTGCTTCTGAATACCGGACTTTACGATTGTATGCAGAAGATCCTAGGTTTTGTCAATGCATTCCCTATTTGTTTCATCTACTGTTTGAAAGCGATCTGTCTGGACCGTCATATGCAGTGAACCACATCTTGAAAAGTGGTGTACAGATGCAAAATATCTCGGCAAGGGACTTTATGTATAAAGTCAATGTGCAAGACAGTATTTTGGATTCTCACCTGATTAATCTCATGGCGTGTCAGCGTGGTACTAATGAGTACTGGTACCGTCGTCATGGTGATTTAAAATGTATGCTGAGGAACTTAGGAACTCCCACATGGTTCCTCACTCTCAGCTGTGCCGAGTATGGCTGGGAAGACTTACTTGAATTTCTACGAGAGGCAAATGGAAACATTGAAAATATCGAATTCAAGACACCCGGAGAACTGTGCTCTTTGGATCAAGTGAATGTATGCAGGTACTTCAATCATAGATTTGAAGCTATGATGTCTTTCATCATGAACAAGAAAAATCCACCTCTTGGAGAGGTGTTGGATTTCTTCTGGAGAAAGGAGTACCAAGCAAGAGGTGCTCCTCATATACATATGCTGCTGTGGATCAAAGATGCACCCAAATTTGGAACAGATCCGGATGACTTAGTGATGAGTTTCATAGAACAGTATTCTACATGTGCTGTTCCAAAGGCAAAGGAAGACAAAAGCCTAAGAGAACAAGTTTTACGCTTCCAAAGCCATCGTTGTGGAAAGTACTGTCGTCGTAAATTCAGAAGCAAGGACAAGTTCTACACAAAATGTCGTTTCGCCTTTCCACGACCGGTGATTTCTAAAGGAAGAGTGAACAGTTTGATGTCTTCGCTGCGACATAATGTGATGAAGAAATCACCCAAAAATACCTACAATTTGAATAGGAACGAAGAGTCCAAGTACATCAACGACTACAACCCAGTGATTTTGTCCATGTGGAATGCTAACATGGATATACAGTTTGTGGCTGATAACTGTATGGCTGTGGCTCGGTATGTGACATCTTACATCATCAAAAAAGAAAAGACAGAATTGAAGGATATGTGGGAGGACATTTCCCATGAAAAGAGCCTCAGTAAGAAGTTGTACAGTTTCAGTCTGAAGATGTTGTCGCATCGAGAAATCGGAGCTTACGAATGTTCTGACCGGTTGTCTTCAGCAAGTCTCTATGCCGAATCCAGGAGTATCATTTGGGCGAGTCTTGGTCTTGCTGCAACGCGTAATCGAGTTCTGAAACCTGTACGGGAAATTGAGTATTTGGCGGAAAAGGAGCCAAACAGTACAGATATTTCGAAGACCAACATGTTGGATACATATTATCCAAATAGAAGCAGTCACCTCGAGAATATTTGTCTGTATGAGGTTCTACAAAATTACATATTTAAGAGGAACATCAAAGAAGATATTGATAAAGGAGTGTATGCTGTAATTGGAAGTGAGGGATGTCTGGTCAAGCAAAGAAAATGCCAATTGGTAAACCATCGAAAATTGAGTGGCGAATCTCCTGAAAGAAAAGATTTTTTCTATTTAGCACTTTTGCAACTTTTCAAGCCTTGGCGTGCAGAAGAGGAACTGCTTGGAGATTTCATCTGTTACGAAGATTCTTTCAATGCCGCCAAGGAGACCATAGAATGTCCTGTTTTTCCCAAATATCTAGAAATGTTGAATGCGGAAATCTAGCAGGAAGCAACGAATACAGCCGAGATTGCTAGAGACAGTTCTCAGGACAGTCAGAGTTCTGTTTCATTGAGTCAGGATCCACTAGGAGGACCAGTTATCGAAAATGAAGCTGCCACTGCCATGATTGAAGTGGAAAGACCCATGGCACATGCTCAGGAGGATGCGGTTAACTTAGAAGACTTGGAACGACAACTCAACGTTGAGCAGAGGAAAATATATGACGAAGTTACCAACCAAATAGATAATGGATTAAGTCATGAGAAGAAAGACTGCTCATGTACGTCGTTGAAGCCTGTCCGACGGTACGTGAGTGGAGAAGTGGGAACTGGAAAAAGTTTCCTCATTAAAGCAATTTCATGTTATTTGCAGAAAAGGACTGAGTCATCGCTGTCTTGTGTTGTCACCGCTCCAACTGGACTGGCAGCACATAACATTAAAGGTTTTACTTTGCATCGTCTACTGATGCTGCCAGTGGAGCATGATAACAAATTACAATACCACAAGTTATCTGGAGATGCTTGTTGTGAAGTTTCAAGAGTCTTGAGGAAAATGAAACTTCTTCTCATTGACGAAGTAAGCATGGTTTCCAATGTCATGCTTGCCTTTGTGCATTTGAGAATGCAAGAAGTTCTCAAAACAGAGTATGATGTGTTATTTGGTGGCAAACACATCATTGTTTTCGGTGATCTTCTGCAGCTGACACCAGTGAAAGGACAACCTGTGTTCAAAATGCTCACGCATGAAGATACCAGGAAGTGCCTAGGGAGCATTGGCAACGTTAATATATGGTTAAACTTCAATTATGCTGAACTGCGTGAAAATATGCGTCAAGCGAAGGATGAAGATTATAAGAATATTCTACAAGATGTTAGAATCGGAAAAGTGACCAAGCATGGGAAAGAAGCTTTACATGCACGATTACTATCAAATTTGTATCCAGAAGAAGACGTTGTGCCTGAGAATATTTTTGGGAAAATTACTGAGAAGAAATCTGGAATATGTTTGATGCCAACTCTTGCAGAATGTGCCATCTTCAACAACAAAATGTTGAATTTAGAAAACCAAGAGATTGTGAAACTGGAAGCTATTGACAGAATAGAGCATATGGGAGCAACAATTATTTTGTCTGAGAATTTGAAATCAAAATTGGATTCATTAGAGAAGACTATATCTAAAACTGCTGGTTTTGAAAAGACTCTGAATGTGTGCTTAAATTGCCGTATAATTTTAAGAAGGAATTTACATGTTGAAAGACGTCTGGTAAATGGATCAATGGGTAATGTTGTTGATTTTGAGAAATACAGAAATAGAGATGGAATTGAATTTTTAAAAATTAAATTTGATGGCATTGAGGAAGTACAGTTAATTGGTTGTTGCTCTGCTAACTTTTTGCTTGTAAAAGACTTATATGTTCGCCGTAAGCAGTTTCCTGTTTGCTTGGCATATGCGGTGACAATCCATAAATCGCAAGGTTTAAGTGTAGACAGTGCATTGGTGAATATTGGCAGTTCTGTGTTCAAGGAGGGAATGGCATATGTGGCATTGTCACGAGTCAGAACTTTATCGGGATTATATTTGATTGAGTGTGATGTCACAAACATTTGTGCGGATCTAGATTGTGTTAAGGAATACAATAGGTTAAGAAGAGAGTATGCACCACATTTGCCTCAATATCCTTTGTTTGAGAAACGTGTGGTAGGCCGTAAACGAAGAAATGTGACCAATAGTAGGGAGGTTGTAGCAAAAAGACGAAAAGTCGATGAACCCGAAATTATAAGCCGAAAAAAAATGGATTCTATTGAAGATGTTGTTGTTTTTCAATTTGAAAATAGTTCTGGTGTCAACTGCTATGCTAATGTTGTGGTTAATGTTGTCTTTTCTCTAGAAACTTTAAAAGAAGAGATTGTGGTCAATTTGGATCAAAGATTTTGCAGTTTGTTGAATTCTGTGATAGAGAAATGTAGCACTGATAGAACAAAAATAGAAAGTGTGTCTGAAATTCGAAATCTGTTAGACAAATGTTCAGGTCACACGCAATTCTCTCAAAATATTCAGCAAGATTGTCAGGAGTTTTTAATGTATATGCTTGATGTATTGCAATATGAAGGTGTAGATGTAGATCACCTGTTTGGCCTTTCTTATCAATGGCAGCATGACTGCGAGAACTGTAGGGTATCAAGTACTACTAGTGTAGACTCAGAAAAATTTATATATTTAACTTTGCCAGACAGTAAATCAGTGTCCTTTAATAAGCTAGTAAAAGCAGCCGATCACAACATGGAGTGTAGCCAATGTAAGTCTGAAATGTTGTCCACATTATTTCTACGTACATATGGCCAGTATGTCATTTTAATGTTCCAACGATGTAGGCCTGATGGAACAAAATTGACAACTTTAATTAAAAATGTTGTGGCTTCGCAGTTGTCAATATCAGGAAGGACTTTTGTAACTGCAGCAATTATATATCATGACGGTCCTTCAACAACATCAGGACATTACACAGCTTATTTGAAGTGTAGAAACGGCTGGTCATTCTGCAATGATTCTGTTTTAACTTTCAAAAAAAAATTGCCTTTTGACCTTAAAAATTCTTACCTGGTGTTTTTACAACCAAACTTTTATGGAAAGAATCTCGGGATTTGCTCTGAGGAATTTCAAGAGGTTCTAATGGCTCCTACACTATTTGGCCTTGAGGATAAGTGTAGTACAGAGTCAAAAGTTATTTTTGAGTTATAAGTAGTTCCTGAAAAAAAAGAAGGTTTTCTTACAGAAAGTGGTGGGCACGGATTAGTTAAAGGACAACAGAGTATCTCCCAAAGCAAACGGTGTTCTTACCATAACACTTGACGTCATGGAAAAATAACTGCACTTTGAATGAGTTCAGAAAAACTGTTTCTTTTAATAAGCTAATTCAAGCAGCCAATCAAAACATGGAGTAGAGGTAATGTAAGTCTGCAATGCTGTCGACATATTTTGAACAAACTTTTGGTTATAATGTCATTTAAAAATTCCAACTATATAAACCTGATGAAAATAAGTTTTCAACTTTAATTACAAATGTTGTGGCTACACAGTCGTTGATTTTAGGAAGAACATTTCTAACTGCAGCTATTATATGACATGATGACAACATCCACTTATTACACATCTTATTCAAAATGTAAAAAAAGCTGATGTTCCGGAAATAATTCACATTTCACTATGAAACAATGTTGCCTTTTTATTTAAAAATATTCTTACTTTCTGTTTTCAGAAGAAAGAATTTAGGGTAGGTAACTGGCCTATAATGATTCTAGGAGTTGTTATAATTTTATGTACTGTTTTAAATTGCTTTGTGATTAAAAGTGATGTAGAGAATTAAATAATTGTAGTAGTCATAGAGGTATTGTAAGTTTGCTTTATAGTAAGCAGTATCAGTGTCATAGGAAATGTGGAACATGAGTGAGCAAGAAGGGTGAGATATTACTAGTACAGGATTGTGAAAGTGATCTTGAACGTTTTCTTTCTGAAAGTTGCGGAAAAAGAAAATGACGGGATTTGCTTAGAAGAATTCCAAGAGTTATAAATGGCTCTTACACGATTTGGCCTTGAGGAGAAGTGCGGTAGAGAGCGAAAAGTCATTTATTGTATGTAACATATTTGTCATAACGATTGAGCTTTTCTTTCAGAAAGTGGCGGGCTGAAAATAATAACAGCACAACAGAGTATAAGCTGTTCATAGGACATCCTTCGACGTCATGGAAAGTAAGTTACTTTTGAGGAGTTCTGATTTCTGATTGGTTATGTTATATGGGTTTTTTAAACACAATCATTTTGATTGTGTTTTTTTTCCCCGCTGTTATATGATGAATACCTTCAAGTCACTGTTTTTAGTGAAATTTGATATATTCTGAGAACAGCAAAAATAAACCATTTAACATGTATAATTAATTCTGTACTTTTTGTATTTATGATATACATTTAGAACTGTGTAGGAGGCATGGAGAAACTGAGGCTTCTGTAAGTGTCAAGGGAGGTGAGTAATGTACATTGCTCTGTTGCATACAGTCCTCACCTTCTGCGTACTCTTGGATATGCTAGACTACATCTGTACAATGAGATACCTAAGCTGAGGAAATACAGGTGATGTGATTGTTAAATGAGCAAAAATATTTGCACGTTTTTCAATTATATCACCTGTGTTTCCTTACATTACGAATCACATTGTGCAGATGAGGTTTAGACCTGTCCAGGGAGACAGAGGAGGTCTGGCCTTTGTTCAAGAGTGCAGTGGACATGACTCACTTCGTTGGTAGGCCTGCACATGTATTATCTCCTCTGTACTCTTCAACAAGCCTAAATTTAATCTGTAACTCTGAGTAGGCCTCACCTCAAACAAACCCCTGGATAGGCCACACCTTATCGGCATCCTGAACCAATCATTTAAAATGTATGGGGCAGATTTATGATGGCCGTGTGCCTCTTTTGCGCCGCTGTGCGTCACTTTTGTGATGCAGCGGCGGCGCAAAAGATGCGCTATGTTGCGACATATTTACAACTTGATGCATCTAGTCAGATGTGTCACGGTGTAAAGTCCTGTGCCACATGAAACCTGCGTCAGGTTTCATGTGGGCGTTTTGTTGCAGGGTGGGCACTTTTGTGACACAGCAGCAGTGCAAAAGATGCACCATGTTGCAAGATAGGCCTCACTTCATCTGCAACAAGATACTGTTAGTTTAAAATTAATATATTTAGGACTGTGTAGGGGGCATGGAGAAGCAGAGGCGTCTGTAAGTGTCAAAGTTGTTGCATACAGTGGTCACCTTCTGCGTAGTCTTTCATATACTAGACTACATCTGCACAATGAGATACCTAAGCAAAGGAAACACACGTGATGTGATTGTGGAATAAACAAACAAAATTGAAAGTTTTTCAATTACATTACCTGTGTTTCCTAACATTATGAATCACATTGTGTAGATGCCTCACTCAGTCTGTATCTGACACTCTTTCCTTCACTTCCTCTGTCTCCTCTCTCCCTCACTCTCTTTTCCTTATTCACCCTTTCCTTATATAGTTTACCTTACTCAGTTTCTTTTAGTAGCTTTCACAACTTCAATTTAGTTTTCTCTTCTATCCTTCTTTTCTGTCACTGAAAGTATCTTCTTTTTTTTCTCTTAGTAATTTACTCTATTTCAATTTCGTTTTGTCTCTGACTGTCTATCACCGTTTCTTTCTCTTTTTTTCTGCATGTTTATCTCTAACTTTATTTCTTTGTAAAATTGGATGATTGTCAATCTTTTCCCTTGACTTTTCTAATTTTTAAATACATGTTTTAATATTTTTCAAATTTTTGTTGTTTCTTTCACAGATTGAAAGTATAAAAATAACAAGTGACTAAGTTAACGACAATTATAAGGTAAATGTTTTGTACTCTTTTCGTTACATTTCTATCACATTTATCTTCTATTAGTTCCACTGCTTCATTTCTTTAACCCTCAGTTTCCTGCCTTTGCTAATTCCCTCATTCCTTTCTCTATTACTTACTTACTCTGCTCCTTCCACTCTTTTTCTCAGTCCCTCTGTTCTCATAGTTCCTCACTCCTGTTCACTCACTCTGTCTCTATTACTCTCACTGTCTCTGACTGATCACTCTTTCACTACTTGTTCATTAGTGATGTCATTTGAGATGTCATCAGTGATGTCATCAGTGATGTCATTTGAGATGTCATCAGTGATGTCATCAGTGATGTCACTGACCATGTCATGAATGATGTAATATGTGACATGATCAGCAGTGGATTGCGGGTGCGCGATATATAGTTAGTACAACTAACTATATATGCGAATTTCAATGGTTTTGTGTGAGTAAAATAAGGTTTTGTAAATGCTAATTCCTAACTATATATGGTCTATAACCTATGTTTTTTTCAGTGAATACATATATATATATATGTGTGTGTGTGTTAGGTGAAGGGCATTTTTCAGGGTTTAGGGTGAGTGTTGGTTTTTGACAAGGGAGTTTCTAGGGTTTAGGGTGAGAAAGGGATTTTGGGAGCCAAGGGAGTGTTTAGCGTTTAGGGTGGGTATAGGATTATGGGTAACCATGCAATTTTTAGGGTTTAGGGTGGGTATGGGTTTAAGGGTTGATGGGTGTTAAGGAAAAGGAAACGATTTCCATCGAAACGCATCATCTTTTGTTATTTCACTAGTAAATAAAAAAGGAAATTGACTTGCATCTCATCGTGTTGGTGCCTGCTTTCAAAGTCGAAAGGAGAGGGGCTGGACTGCAAGCTTATATATATATATATTCACTGAAAAAACCATAGGTTATAGACCATATATAGTTAGGAATTAGCATTTAAGAAACCTTTTTTTTACTCACACAAAACCATTGAAATTCCGTCATTTGAGAAGTCATGTCATGAATGATGTAATATGTGACATCATCAGCAGTGGATTGCGGGTGCACGATATATAGTTAGTGCAACTAACTATATATGGAATTTCAATGGTTTTGTGTGAGTAAAAAAAAGGTTTCTTAAATGCTAATTCCTAACTATATATGGTCCATAACCTATGGTTTTTTCAGTGAATTTTCAAGGTTTTGTAAATGCTAATTCCTAACTATATATGGTCTATTACCTATGGTTTTTTCAGTGAATTTCATTGGTTTTTTAAAAGCTAATATCTATAGCTGTAAAATGTATTCTTCTTTAAATCAAAAAATATATTTTATATGTTTATTAATAATTTTTTTTATTATTATTTTTTTTTGTTCGCTCCCGGTTCGCGAACCGGGAAGCTTCCTGTTAGCTCAATTTGGTGCCGCGACCCGGTCCGCGAACCAGTAAACGTTCCGTTTGCGCAACTGTCGCGTTAGAAATCAACATCGTGACGCGTCGCGGAAGCGTGACGTATCACGTTGTCGCGTAATGCGTCTTATGACGCGCCGCGTTAGCGCACCCGGAAGTGCTCCGGTACGCGAACTGAGACGCGAAGCGCAGCTCCCCGGAAGCGATCCGGTGCGCGTCGCGAAAGCGCGATGTATCGCGTTGCCGCGTAATGCGTCTTATGACGCGTCGCGTTAGCGCACCCGGAAGTGCTCCGGAGCGCGAACCGAGGCGCGAAGCGCAGCTCCCCGGAAGCGATCCGGGGCGCGTTCCGCAGCGCGTAACATAAGCGTAACAGGTCATGTGACTTGTTAATAAAACTTTTCATTGGTTCATTTCACTTTTGGTTTCCTAATGATGTAAGGCTAGGTCAGGTGACCTAAAAATAACACTTTTCATTGGTTTAGAACTATTTTTTTTCCCAAATGATGAAAACCCCTCCTTCTTTCCTCACTCTGACTTTCATCTTTGTGAGAGGAAGACCCTTTGTGATCACTGAGCAATGGCTTCATTAGTAGCTTCAGCTGGTGCACCCCCACCACCACCACCACCTCCTCATAGGAAGAGAGGACCACCTCCACAGTTCATTACCAACACAGTGGAGGAAGAGGATGAAGAAGAGGAAGAGGAGATACAGGGAACACAGTTTTTACAAGAGGAGCCCCGGGTATCTCATCATAAAACTAGTTTCATTTGGCAGTTTTTTTCTTTTCCTGAAGGACAGAAAAAAGTTAATGCTCGATATGTCACGTGCCTGATATGTAAAGAGGACTTATCTAGAGGCACAGAAAAGAAGTATAGTTACGGCAACTATACTATGCACCGTCACATGGTGAGGTGGCATCCACTAAATTACAGCCGGGCAGAGATGCGTGACCTTCAGGATAACCCACCAACTCCTGTGGCCAGGACATCAACACAGATATCTCTGTCGGGGCCAGAGGCACGGGAAACAGTGCCAAACATTCAGGAAAACTTTGTCCACATAAAGATGGTCTGTTTATATTGCGGTACATTACTCTCATGTGGCAATATGAGCATTAACTTAATAAACAGAGCATTTGAAAACCACAAGTGCTCTAAACGCCCCAGAAAATACATTTTTTTTTTGCTCCTGTTGAGCCCTTTCCAATGCCGGTTTTTTGTTGTTTCCCCTCCAAAAAAAACCAAAAAAACATAAAACTGTTCAAAAAATACAAAAAAAACAAAAAATGTTCAGAAAAATAAAAAAATATATAAAACAACAAAAACATTAAAAAACAAGTTCTTTTCAGAACTACCTCCCCTTTATAAAAAAATTGCTAGAATGTTTAGCACTCTGCAAGCTCTATTTCTTTTGGTTCGCTTCCCGGTTCGCTCGCCGGTACGCGAACCGGGAGCGAACCCAAAAAAAAAAAAAAAAAAAAAAGAAGAGTAAGTATAAGGGAAGTAAACAGAGAGTAATGTTAAAAGAAAGACAGCTATAGGGACTAAACCAGAGATACTGTTTAATATATTTATTTACCGAAGAAAAGAGGGAAGAGGATATAATTCTGAAAAACAAAATAGATAAGGAAGTGAAAGAAAAAAAGGAGAGTAGAAGAATAACAAAGAAGAGTTTGTTAGAGAATGTGAGTGAATGTTCAAAATAAGATTAAAACATGTGGAATAACAGAGAGAAAAAACAGAAAGCAGTAAAGAAGAAGTAACAGAAAAAGAATAATTGAAACAGCAAAGAAATGTAAATAACATAGGGGCATATTATCAACATAGGCGATAAAAGTTTTGCAGCTTTCATCGGCAGAAATGTGTCGCTAAAGCCGCTTTTGCGGCAGAAAACTGCCGCTAAAAACGCTTTTGCAGCAGTTTTCTGCCGATAAAAACAGCAATAATTTTATTGGCTGTGTTCATAATATGCCCCTTAGTGTGCTTCAACTACACAGAGAAAGCATAATGAACAAGTAGTGAAAGAGTGATCAGTCAAAGACACTAAGAGTAATAGAGACGGAGTGAGTGAACAAGAGTGAGGAACTATGAGAAGAGAGGGACTGAGAAAAGGAGTGGAAGGAGTAGAGTAAGTAAGTAATAGAGAAAGGAATGAGGGAAGTAGCAAAGGCAGGAAAGTGAGGGTTAAAGAAATGAAGCAGTGGAACTAATAGTAGTTAAATGTGATAGAAATGTAATGAAAAGAGTACAAAACATTTACCTTATAATTGTCGTAAACTTAGTCACTTGTTATTTTTATACTTTCAATCTGTGAAAGAGAGAACAAACATTTGAAAAATATTAAAACATGTATTTAAAAATTAGAAAAGACAAGGGAAAAGATTGAAGGACAAACAGTTTTTCAACAACTTTGACACTCATAGAAGCTTCTGCTTCTCCAGGCCCCCTACACAGTCCTAAAGATATACATTTTAAACTAACAGTATCTTGATGCAGATGAAGTGAGGCCTATCTTGGAACATGGTGCATCTTTTGCACTGCTGTTGTCTCACAAAAGTGACACAACGGCAGCGCAAAAGAGGTGCACAGCCATCATAAAGCTGTCCCTAACATTTTAAATGATTGTTTCAGGATGCCAATAAGGTGTGTCCTATCCAGAGGTTTGTTTGAGGTGAGGCCTACTCAGGGTTGCAGATGAAATTTAGAGTTGTTGAATAGTACAGAGGAGATAATACATGTGCAGGCCTACCAACGAAGTGAGTCATGCCCACTGCACTCTTGAACAAATGTCAGACCTCCTCTGTCTCCTGGAACAGGCCTAAACCTCATCTACACAATGTGATGTGTAATGTTAGGAAACACAGGTAATATAATAGAAAAACGTGCAATTTTTTTTGCTCATTCCACAATCACATCACCTGTGTTTCCTTTGCTTAGGTATCTCATTGTGGAAATGTAGTCTATCATATGAAAGACTACGTAAAATGTGAGCACTGTATGCAACAACTTTGACACTTACAGAAGCCTCACCTTCTCCATGCCTCCTACACAGTTATAAATGTACATCATAAATACAAACAGTACAGAATTAATTATACATGTTAAATGGTTTATTTTTGCTGTTCTCAGAATGTATCAAATTTCACTAAAAACAGTGAGTTGAAGGTATTCATCATATAACAGCGGGGAAAAAAAAACACAATCAAAATGATTGTGTTTAAAAAACCCATATAACATAACCAATCAGAAATCAGAACTCCTCAAAAGTAACTTACTTTCCAAGACGTCGAAGGATGTCCTATGAACAGCTTACACTCGGTTGTGCTGTTTTTATTTTCAGCCCGCCACTTTTTGAGAAATATGTTACATACAATAAATGACTTCTCGCTCTCTACCACACGTTTCCACAAGGCCAAATCATGTAAGAGCCATTTATAACTCTTGGAATTCTTGTAAGCAAATCCCGTCATTTTCTATTTCCGCAACTTTCAGAAAGAAAACGTTCAAGATCACTTTCACAATCCTAGACTAGTAATATCTTACCCTTCTTGCTCAGTCATGTTCTACATTTCCTATGACACTGATACTGCTTACTATGAAGCAGACATACACTACCTCTATGACTACTACAATTATTTAATTCTCTATATCACTTTTAATCAAAAAGCAATATAAAACAGTAGATAAAATTATATCAACCCCTAGAATCATTATACGCCAGTTACCTACCCTAAATTCTCTTTTCTGAAAACAGAAAGTAAGAATATTTTTAAGTAAAAAGGCAACATTGTATCGTAGTCAAATGGCAATAATTTCCGAAACAGCTAATTTTTTTACATTTTATATAAGCTGTGTAATAAGCGGATCTTGTCAAATGTCCATCATGCCATATAATAGCTGCAGTTACAAATGTTCTTCTTAAAATCAACGACTGTGTAGCCACAACATTTGTAATTAAAGTCAAAGACTTACTTTCATCAGGTTTATATACTTGGATTTTTAAAATGACATTATAATCAAAAGTTTGGACCAATAATCTAGACAGCATTGCAGACTTACATTCCCTCTACTCCATGTTTTGATTCGCAGCTTGAATTAGCTTATAAAAAAGAAACAGTTTTTCTGAACTCATTCAAAGTGCAGTTATTTTTCCATGACGTCAAGTGTTATGGTAAGAAGACCGTTTGCTTTGGGAAATACTCTGTTGTCCCTCAACTAATCTGTGCCCACCACTTTCTGTAAGAAAATCTTCTTTTTTTCCAGGAACTATTTAATTCTCAAAAATAACTTATGTCTCTGTACTACACTTATCCTCAAGGCCAAATCGTGTAGGAGCCATTAGAACCTCTTGAAATTCCTCAGAGCACATCCCGAGATTCTTTCCCTAAAATTTTGGTTTTAAAAACACCAGGTAAGAATTTTTAAGGTCATACGGCAATTTTTTATTGAAAGTTAAAACAGAATCGTTGCAGAATGACCAGCCGTTTCTAGACTTTAAATAAGCTGTGTAATGTCCTGATGTTATTGAAGGACCGTCATGATATATAATTGCTGCAGTTACAATAGTCCTTCCTGATATTACAACTGTGAAGCCACAACATTTTTAGTTAAAGTTGTCAATTTTGTTCCATCAGGCCTACATCGTTGGATCATTAAAATGACATACTGGCCATATGTACGTATAAATAATGTTGACATCATTTCAGATTTACATTGGCTACACTCCATGTTGTGATCAGCTGCTTTTACTAGCTTATTAAAGGACACTGATTTACTGTCTGGCAAAGTTAAATATATAAATCTTTCTGAGTCTACACTAGTAGTACTTGATACCCTACAGTTCTCGCAGTCATGCTGCCATTGATAAGAAAGCCCAAACAGGTGATCTCCATCTACACCTTCAGCATGCAATACATCAAGCATATACATTAAAAACTCCTGACAATCTTGCTGAATATTTTGAGAGAATTGTGTTTGACCTGAACATCTGTCTAACAGATTTCGAATTTCAGACACACTTTCTATTTTTGTTCTATCAGTGCTACATTTCTCTAACACAGAATTTAACAAACTGCAAAATCTGTGATCCGAATTGACCACAATCTCTTCTTTTACATTTTCTAGAGAAAACAAAACATTAACCACTACATTAGCATAGCAGTTGACACCAGAACTGTTTTCAAATTGAAAACCAACAACATCTTCAACAGAATCCTTTTTCTTTCTGCTTATAATTTCAGGTTCATCAACTTTTCGTCTTTTTGCTACAACCTCCCTAGTATTGGTCACATTTCTTCGTTTCCGGCCTACCACACGTTTCTCAAACAAAGGATATTGAGGCAAATGTGGCGCATACTCTCTTCTTAACCTATTGTATTCCTTAACACAATCTAGATCCGCACAAATGTTTGTGACATCACACTCAATCAAGTACAATCCCGATAAAGTTCTAACTTGTGACAATGCCACATATGCCATACCCTCCTTGAACACAGAACTGCCAATATTCACCAATGCACTGTCTACACTTAAACCTTGTGATTTATGGATTGTCACCGCATATGCCAAGCAAACAGGAAACTGCTTACGGCGAACATATAAGTCTTTTACAAGCAAAAATCTAGCAGAGCAACGACCAATTAGCTGTACTTCCTCAATGCCATCAAATTTAATTTTTAAAAATTCAATTCCATCTCTATTTCTGTATTTCACAAAATCAACAACATTACCCATTGATCCATTTACCAGACCTCTTTCAACATGTAAATTCCTTCTTAAAATTATACGGCAATTTAAGCACACATTCAGAGTCTTTTCAAAACCTGCAGCTTTAGATATAGTCTTCTCTAATGAATCCAATTTTGTTTTCAAATTCTCAGACAAAATAATTGTTGATCCCATATGCTCTACTCTGTCATAGCTTCCAGTTTCACAATCTCTTGGTTTTCTAAATGCAACATTTTGTTGTTGAAGATGGCACATTCTGCAAGAGTTGGCATCAAACATATTCCAGATTTCTTCTCAGTAATTTTCTGAAAAATATTCTCAGGCACAACGTCTTGTTCTGGATATAAATTTGACAGTAATCGTGCATGTAAAGCTTCTTTCCCATGCTCGGTCACTTTTCCAATTCTAACATCTTGTAGAATATTCTTGTAAACTTCATCCTTCGCCTGACGCATATTTTCATGCAGTTCAGCATAATTGAAGTTTAACCATATATTGACATTGCCAATGCTCCCTAGGCACTTCCTGGTATCTTCATGCGTGAGCATTTTGAACACAGGTTGTCCTTTCACTGGTGTCAGCTGCAGAAGATCTCCGAAAACAATGATGTGTTTGCCACCAAATAACACATCATACTCTGTTTTAAGAACTTCTTGCATTCTCAAATGCACAAAGGCAAGCATGACATTGGAAACCATGCTTACTTCGTCAATGATAAGAAGTTTCATTTTCCTCAAGACTCTTGAAACTTCACAACAAGCATCTCCAGATAACTTGTGGTATTGTAATTTGTTATCATGCTCCACTGGCAGCATCAGTAGATGATGCAAAGTAATACCTTTAATGTTATGTGCTGCCCGTCCAGTTGGAGCGGTGACAACACAAGACAGCGATGACTCAGTCCTTTCCTTCAAATAACATGAAATTGCTTTAATGAGGAAACTCTTTCCAGTTCCCGCTTCTCCACTCACGTACAGTCGGACAGGCTTCAACGACATACATGAGCACTCTTTCTTCTCATGACTTAATCCATGATCAATTTGCTTGGTAACTTCGTCATATATTTTCCTCTGCTCAACGTTGAGTTGTCTTTCCAAGTCTTCTAAGTTAACCGCATCCTCCTGAGCATGTGCCATGGCTCTTTCCACTTCATTCATGGCAGTGGCAGCTTCATTTTCGATAACAGGTCCTCCTAGTGGATCCTGACTCAATGAAACAGAACTCTGACTGTCCTGAGAACTGTCTCTGGCAATCTCGGCTGCAATCGTTGCTTCCTGCTCGATTTCCGCATTCAACATTTCTACATATTTGGGAAAAGCAGGACATTCTATGGTCTCCTTGGCGGCAGTGAAAGAGTCTTCGTAACAGAGGAAATCTCCAAGCAGTTCCTCTTCTGCACGCCAAGGCTTGAAAAGTTGCAAAAGTGCTAAATAGAAAAACTCCTTTTTTTCAGGAGATTCGCCACTCAATTTTCGATGGTTTACCAAGTGGCATTTTCTTTGCTTGACCAGACATCCCTCACTTCCAATTACAGCATACACTCCTTTATCAATATCTTCTTTGATGTTCCTCTTGAATATGTAATTTTGTAGAACCTCATACAGACAAACATTCTCAAGGTGACTGCTTCGATTTGGATAATATGTATCCAACATGTTGGTCTTCAAAATGTCAGTACTGTTTGGCTCCTTTTCCGCCAAATACTCAATTTCCCGCACAGGTTTCAGAACTCGATTACGCGTTGCAGCAAGACCAAGACTCGCCCAAACGATACTCCTAGATTTGGCATAGAGACTTGCTGATGACAACCGGTCAGAACATTCGTAAGCTCCGATTTCTCGATGCGACAACATCTTCAGACTGAAACTGTACAACTTCTTACTGAGGCTCTTTTCATGGGAAATGTCCTCCGACATATCCTTCAATTCTGTCTTTTCTTTTTTGGTGATGTAAGATGTCACATACCGAGCCACAGCCATACAGTTATCAGCCACAAACTGTATATCCATGTTAGCATTCCACATGGACAAAATCACTGGGTTGTAGTCGTTGATGTACTTGGACTCTTCATTCCTCTTCAAATTGTATGTGTTTTTAGGTAATTTCTTCATCACATTATGTCGCAGCGAAGACATCAAACTGTTTACTCTTCCTTTAGAAATCACCGGCCGTGGAAAGGCGAAACGACATTTGGTGTAGAACTTGTCCTTGTTTCTGAATTTACGACGACAGTACTTTCCGCAACGATGGCTTTGGAAGCGTAGAACTTGTTCTCTTAGGCTTTTGTCCTCATTTGCGTTTGGAACAGCACATGTAGAACACTGTTCTATGAAACTCATCACTAAGTCTTCTGGATCTGTTCCGAATTTGGGTGCATCCTTGATCCACAGCAGCATATGTATATGAGGAGCACCTCTTGCTTGGTACTCCTTTCTCCAGAAGAAATCCAACACCTCTCCAAGAGGTGGATTCTTCTTATTCATGATGAAAGACATCATAGCTTCAAATCTATGATTAAAGTACCTGCATACATTCACTGGATCCAAAGAGCACAGTTCTCCGGGTGTCTTGAATTCGATGTTTTCGATGTTTCCATTTACCTCTCGTGGAAATTCAAGTAAGTCTTCCCAGCCATACTCGGCACGGCTCAGAGTGAGGAACCATGTGGGAGTTCCTAAGTTCCTCAGCATACATTTTAAATCACCATGACGACGGTACCAGTACTCATTAGTACCACGCTGACACGCCATGAGATTAATCAGGTGACAATCCAAAATACTGTCTTGGACATTGACTTTATCCATAAAGTCACTTGCCGAGATGTTTTGCATCTGTATACCACTTTTCAAGATGTGGTTCACTGCATATGACAGTCCAGACAGATCGCTTTCAAACAGGAGATGAAACAAATAGGGAATGCATTGTCGAAACCTAGCATCTTCTGCATACAATCTTAAAGTCCGATATTCAGAAGCAGGAATTTGATGAGGTCGCTCATCATATCTTCCTCCTTGACCTGTTGGAAATAGCTGTGGGAAACACCGAGCTTCCAAACTTTCCTCCCAGACACTAATGGGACTCCCTTTGGCTTGTTTCATTTGAAACAACTCAATAGCATTCCCCATGACTTCCTTGGAATGCAAAGGATGAACACTATAATGTTCATATATTTCTTCACTTTTAGAGGGTTCTACTTTCTCAATTTGACCAGCACACAAATCGCTATCCTCTTCCTCACTTACTTCCTCTTCTGCAACATATACATTCTTATAGTACTTATTATTTTTTTTCAAATACAATGTTGCCTTTTTCACTTTCCTAACATCTACTAAATCTTGCCATATTTTCTTATTCTTTGTCGGAACCCCATTAACTAAGATAACCAGAGGTTCCTCTTCTACTTTTTCTACTCCAATTGTGTTAATGTTTTTCTTCAAATCTAGAGGCAAATAAACAACTCTTCCCTTTAATCCTCTCTGTAAATCTGATGGAGGCAATTTCCCTGTCTTTGGCTCCATTCTTACAATAGCCTGAAAGGGATGGATACTTTGAATCAAAATAGATTCATAAGTATTTAAATCCTTCAATTCAGAAGGAATCTCAACCAATTCCAGATTATTATGAACCGCTCTAGCAGGCATCTGGTTTTGATTTAATTTATTACAACAATAAGTACACACACGTTGATCCGATCCCAAATCAAAACAATTTTCTACCATCAAGTATGTTGCGAAATCCTTCCATTCACTATTATTTTCCCTTTCACTTTTTGCATATAAATCCACTAACTTAGTCTGATTCTTATAATAAGTGCGTCGACAACACACACAAGTGAAATTAGGCCTCTCACTTGATTTCACCTGAAATGTGGCAATTTCCTTCTGAAAATTATCTGTACTGGAAACCTGTACACTATCTTCCACATTACCCTCTTCTTCTGGGTCAATTTCAACATTCTCCTCTTTACTTCCAAAGTAACAAAACTCAATTTCTTCACACATATTCTTCACATCTATTTCAGAACCATGCAAAAGAGCAGCGCATAATTGTTTAAGCATAACTGCTGGACTCTTAGCATAATACAACATTCTAACTAATTTCCTCACTTTATTATGATGCACTGCTAGCATCCTGAAATGATGAAAAACACTCTGGCATACTCTCCTGGAAAGACAAGCCAGTGAATGACCATGCAAACCTGTCACTTCTCTCACTCTGCAAGGATATAATTCTTGCAACAACTTCATTTTCTGCTTCAAACTTTTCTTATTAAATGTCCGTACAAAATCACAAAGCAAATTGATGGAATCCTGTCGCACACTGCAAATACTACTACACTTCCAGGTGTACACAGGTCCCTTAGGACGTCTTCCTAAAACCTCATTACCTAACATCTCTTCTGCCTCTGTTGTCACAAGTTTTTCTTTTTCAACTGGACAACCATCTTTCACCTCATAAGCTCGACCGCTGGTGTCAACTGCGTGCACCAAATAATTATCCTGGAAATAACTCTCCTCATTGAAAAATGCCTCACAACTTGAACTATGCATCCATTCTCCGGAAAAAACTTCACAAAAATTACTACGATTAACTGTTCTCTTCCATCTACTATTTCTTTTGAAATCATAAATTGCCTTGTTTAGCTTTCTAATTCTATTGATTATCAAAATAAATAACTTTGGTTTAATTTCAAATGCCTGATCAATAACTTTCTCAACTTTTTTTTTTCTCCTATAAAAAACAACTTTCTGTTGACCTTTCTTAATATTTTTTAACAAATTGCCAATTATCCTGTTGCGGAACATTCGTTTACGAATGTCCCTAAACTGTTGTTTCCTTCTACTATCATGCACAGAGTTATGTCTTGCTCTAGCAGTAACATTTTTGACTGGCCTTTCCTTTCCGTTTAAATTGCTTCTCTTTTTCTGGACAAAAACATTTTCTGTAGTACTACTTTTTTTTCTAGAAATGTTTCTTATGAATGTTTTCGTGGTCTTACCCGGTGCTTTCTTGGTGACTTGACAATTTTTATTGTAGAGGACTGCTGCAGTAAATGATGGACCTGCTGTCTTTGACGTTTTGTAGCCTTTCTCATTCTATCCTTAGTTGGCATTCTCAAAATTTGAAATGATCTGCAGTTGAATCTGTGGTAAAATATAATAACAAATGTTATTAACCACTATTACCAAACAGTAAATCAATAACAGTCATCAAAAACTTAACACACTACTTGACATTTTTACATAGAATATTTTTTAGTGCTTTGGCAAATTTAGAATACACAAATATCAGAAAAGAAATGGAATTCTTATTCATTTTACCTGTCCTGTTTTATATGTGAATCTGATCTAATTTTATGAGCATATTTTAATATTTTATTGAAGACACTACACATAACCTGTTTTTGAAGGTGTGTTTAATTTTAAATGAAACGGTTTACATTTTTATTTTTCATTTATTGTAAATTTTAAAAATAAATGTTTATAGTTCCATAGGCTCAAGCAAGTCAGCTTCCCACCCTATGTCATACAATTCTGACAAATCGGCATCCTCATCATGTTCTTCATCATCCTCAGGATTTAAATCATCCAAGGGATCTACTTCCACTGACGTTTCAATTACAAGTTCAATGATGAGGTCGAGATCAACTGATTGCTGATTGTCACTCATGGTTGATGCTGTCGTTATCTTTAAAGAAAGAGAACAACAATGAGATGTTGCAGAGTAAGAGACAAATCTCAGAGATTATAATAGTAAAATTGTTTAACAAGAGTAACATTTTGCAGCTATTATTTAGCCATGTCCAGCGATTCTGAGGAGGTGAGGCCTATGTCCAACTTTTCAGTGAACAGGACTCATCTCTTCTTAACCTTGGATAAGCCTCACCGACTCTGTGTCCCCTGCTCATACTTAAATGTACAGGGGCAGATTTATGCTAAGTGGCGCATCCCCACGGATGCACCAGTTAATGTGCACCGCTGCACTGCCACCCATAGTGTGCCGCATTTACAATGTGGAGCACCATTGAGCAAAAACAGCACAGATGCGTCACACATCTGTGCCGCAAAAGCAGCACATTGCAGGAATCTTGCATAAGCGCGACATATCTACTGCAATGCACAGGAGGAAGCCTCACATTGGTATACACCTGTTACAACGCATTTTTTACAACGCAATACTGTTACAACGCATCTTTTACAACGCAGGTACTATTACAACGCATGCATTTACAACTTATACTGTTACAACGCAGGTACTGTTACAACGCAGGTACTTTTACAACGCATATATATATATCTATTTATTAATACTATTATTATATTTATTATTATGTTAAAATATAATTAAATTTATTATTTAAAAATAATTTTGTTTTTAGTAATTAATAATATCTATATGGTTTAGTAATATATTTTTATTTATTCTTATCAATTATTTATTAGTAATAAATTAAAGTAATATAGATTTTAATGTTTTTATGTAGTATTAATTTTTTTTAAAAAAATTATTCAGAGTATTAATAGTTATTTTTAATATTTATAATTATATTATTATATATTATTATTTATATTTATTAATAAAAATTATTTTTTTTATTATTATTTTATATGGTAATTTATATGGTAAATGAGTATAAATATAGTAATATGCAATATAAATTTTTTATGTTAATAATTAATTTGATTATTAATTTGGGTATTATAGAATTAAAAGAAATAGGTAAAAAATATTTCTAAATTATATTGTTTTTATTAGTATTATGAGTATTAATTTGGGTATTAAAGAATTAATTAATTAATTAATGAATTAAAAAAAGGAAAAATAAAATAAATATGTAAATGTGTTTATAATTAAATATATTTTTATTATTAATTAATATGATAAATGTTAATTGAGTTTTATTATAGTTATGTTAAATATGAAATATTATTTTAATAATCAATGTGTGTTTTTATTTGGGTATTAAAGAATTAATTATTATAAAATATATTAATTAATTATTTAATTGTATTTATAATTCAATTGTTTTTTAATTTGGGTATTAGAGTATTATTTTAAATAAAGAATAATTAGAGAATAATAGATTTGTTTTTATTTAGTGGAGTTTTATTTCATTAAGTAAATTACAATTTATTTGAGTATTAATTTGTGTATTATATAATTTTTAAAAATATTTGAAATTTATTTATTTAATATATTGTATGTATTATTAATACATTTTATGTATGTTTATGAAATGTAGGTATGTATATTTTAAATAATTTATGTTTATTTAATTTAATTATTATTTTGGGTATTATAGATTATTATATTAATAATAATATTTATTTTTTAATAATATTATTTTTAATTTAAATAAAAAATATTGGTTATGATAGAAAGAGTTTAATATTAATTAAGTTTATAATTAAAAAAGAATATTAAATGATTATATTTGTGAAAAAGTCATAGAAATGTTTTCGTTCCCACGGTTTAACATTGTTTTCAATGGATACATTTGTCCTTCATTTATTTTCATGATACCTTGAGATATGTATAGCGGTCCGGAATTAAAGCAAAGTAAAGCAAAGGAAAGACATGGAAAAAAACGGAAAAGAAAGAAGAATACAGGTAAGACAAGAAAGTACAATTTTTATATGAAATTAGTAATGATAATATACAATGCATTAAATAAATAAAAACGAAGAGACAGTATTTTATTAAGTAAAAATTATATTTTATTATTCAAGAAATATATTAAAATAAATTTCTGTTTTTTTTAAATTTAATGTATATTTTTGAACATACTTCATATACATGTAATAATATATAAAAAATAACTTTAATGCAAAAAAAGTATTATACATAAATGTACAGTAGTCCTTTCTTTATTGTTGCAGCATATCCTGACGTCATTACGTATACGCGAGCGTCATCGGCCATTTTGTGGAGTACCAGAGCAGGAAGCAGCAGGAAGCAGCAGGACGCTGATCTACGATCAGGTAGGAAAACCAATTAAATATTAAATAATAATGTAAATTAAAAAAAATTACCATTTATTGTAAGGATAAGTTAAGTAGAGGTTGCTCGAATTAAAAAAAAATGTCATCTAAACAACATGTCGCTACTCGTATTATTAGAATATGCCTATGTTGGGTCGGAGGGCGTGGGGAAGATCGGTAATTAGATTAAAGAATTAATTAGTTCGATTAAATGATGAAAAAATGTTTTATATTGTATTTAATATACAATAAATATATTTATGTATGCAATGTATTAAAATGCATTTTCGAGTGAAATTAAAGTTTGGAAATATGGAGTTTGAGAAAGTTAGTTGCATGTAATTGTTGATAAAATATTATACAAATGTTAATAGTGATATTTCCAATGTTTTATTCGAGCTTTTTTGACAGAAATATGTATTTGTTGGAGATTCAATTGTTGGTAATATTTGCGAATAAGTGATCTTATGATTGGTTACATTGGTTGCAATTTATTTTTAAATTAATAATTTGGTATAAAATTCTGCTTTGTCTTTCATTTTAAATAATTAAAGCAAAAGATTCGGAGAGTTAATTTATTTTGCTTTATTATACTTAAAGGCAGAATTAATGTTTATGGTTATTCTTAAAATAAGGTGAAGTGTATATTTATGCTTTTTGCAGGAGTTGATATTTTTGGATTTAGAAAATGAGGTTAGATTGGATTATCATAATGACAAGGCCAGATTGTTTTTCGCTTTTTGAAGAAAACAAAGGAAATTCATATATGAACGATTTCTTTTCATTTCTAATGTTTTAGGATTTAGCTCTTAATTTACAAACATGGAAATATCAATATTTTGATTACATATATATTTTACTCAATAATTTTATGATGTAGTTTGGAAAGAAGAGTTTTGAAAGTTATTAAAAATGCATTTATTACATTTCCAAAGTAATTTCCTATTAATTAATAATCCAGTCAAAAAATGAATGTAGGAAATATTTTTGCTGCTATTTTTCAAAATGTTTAATTTAAAAAAATTAAAAAAAATTAGAATCATGTAAGGGTTTTATTCAAAAATGTCTGGTAAAAAATTAATTAAATGGAAAAAAAGGTGACCCAACATTAAATGTCGAATTTTTTTTTAGTAAAAATTTTTTTTGCCAATTTAAATGAGAAAAATAGTAAATTTGGGTAAAAGCAGGAAAGTAATGTCAATAATAGTTTAAAAAGAAAGGATGTTAGCAAGATTCTCAAGGTAATCTAGAGCCACACACAACGAAAATTGTTGTAATAGTGCCAATAGTCGTTCTGACATTTCCTTAGTTCTTTGAGTAATCCGTGAGTTTAGACTACCTATGAGAGTTTGTGATAGTCTCATTTCTTGAAAGCTTTGCTCCTTCTTCAAAGTTTCAAGAAATGAATAGAAATTAGGGTGGGGTTTTCCAATTAAATGATTGAAGGAGTTATGCCATCCCTCAATGGCATTATTTGTTTTTGCCTCTCCCTGTAGGCAACTCGAATAACAGTTCCACCACTCCACATGGAAACGTGGCTTCCTCCTGCGACCCGATCTGCCTAGGTGTCCAATCCATGTGTCTTCCATATAATTTAAAATTGGTGCCAATTTATCTTCGTTTGTTAAATAATAATCAGATTCTGTAATGGCAGTGTAGTACTCGTCTACACTTTCGGGAGGGACAAAACAAAGAGCTGTTAATTTTTTTAATTCTACTTGAAGTTTGCTGTCTGTTGAGTATTCTGTAACTAAGGGTGTTTTCTGTAATTTACGCCAGAATGCCTGGGAAAAGTGGAAAAAACAACCTTGAATTTGGGTATCCGTGTACAATTTGGTGATCACATTGATCATGCTCAATTCAAAATCCATTATTATTTTCCTAGGACTTTGGTTAGTTTTTGATTTAATCACAGTTAAAAATTCTGTGTAAGTTGCAGAAGTCTTATCAGGAAGCAAACTATACACTATGGGTATTACACTGTTATTAATTTTTGCGTGAATAGTATAAATTTGGGTGAATGGATGGGGCGTGCTTTTAAACGTCCCATTCATCATCCAAATTTCACTAGTTTCAAGTTTTACAAGGTTACGTGGAGTACTAAAAATTAATATACGATTTAGAGGGTTTTCGTTATCATGCAAGAGGAAAGGTTCATTAGAAAAAGAAATAGTAAGTTCTTGAGGAATATTGATATCAGAAAAGCTATGTGGTGTGTTTACTTGAGTATTACTTGCCTGCTTTTGACGTTGTATAATTCTACGCAAATTATGAATATTTGGAATAATACTAGCAACATGAGTAGGGACATGTTGTGCAACCTGTCTCAAAATAGATCCTGTGGATTCATTGGAGGTGCTTGCAATAGCTTTCATTTCATTAACGGTTTCTCTAACATCAACTTCCATTGCAGAGGCAGAGTGGTTATGGTCAGTTGTTCTTACAATAATATCATTGACCGTAACCGCTCTGCCGCTGCAACGAGTTGTATGGTATTGCACGCATCTCCAATGAATCCGTGGATTACTTAACCTATCCTTACAATAAATGTAACCTGCGTGATTAAGTAATTGGTTTCCTTTCCTGGAAGCGATATATTTTGCAGTTGGATGTGTAGACATTTCCTTAAAAGAAAGAAAAAAAATATTAAGTATTTGAATATAAAATTTTATCATTAAGATTTGTATGTACTTTTTATTTTGTATCAGTATTATTATTGTTTAATTCTATATTATCCAGCACTTTCCTTACTGTTGCACTTACATTGAGTTGGAATAGTAAATTAAACTTATAGATTATCCTGCACTTTCTCCATTGCAGCACTTACCTGGAGTTTGAATAGTAATTCATACTTGTAAACTATCCTGCACTTTTTCTACTAAAGCACTTATGTAGAGTAGGAATAGTAATTTATACCTGTGGTTTTTCAAGCACTTTCCCTACTGCTGCACTTATATGGAGTTGGAATAGTAATAATTTACACCTCTAGATTATCCAGCACTTTCCCTACTGCTGCACTTACATAGAGTTGGGATAGTAATTTACACCTCTAGACTATCCTGCACTTTCCCTACTGCAGCACTTACCAGGAGTTGGAATAGTATTTAACATGTTTCTTAACTATCCAGCACTTTCCCTACTGTTGCACTTACCTGGAGTGGGAATAGTAATTTACACCTGTAGTTTTTCAAGCACTTTCCCTACTGATGCATTTACCTGGAGTTGGAATAGTAATTTACACCTGTGGATTATCCAGCACTTTCACTACTGCTGCATTTACATGGAGTTGGGATAGTAATTTACACCTCTAGACTATCCTGCACTTTCCCTACTGCAGCACTTACCAGGAATTGGAATAGTATTTAACATGTTTCTTAAGTATCCAGCACTTTCCCTACTGTTGCACTTACCTGGAGTGGGAATAGTAATTTACAAATGTAGACTATCCTCCACTTTCCCTACTGCAGCACTTATGTAGAGTAGGAATAGTAATTTACACCTGTGGTTTTTCAAGCACTTTCCCTACTGCTGCACTTACCTGGAGTTAGAATAGTAATTTACACCTGTGTATTATCCAGCACTTTCTCTACTGCTGCACTTACAAGGACTTGGAATAGTAATTTTCAACTGTACACTATCCTGCACTTTTTCTATTGCTGCACTTACCTGGAGTTGGAATACGTATCTGTAAATTTAAATTACCTTGCATTCATTTGTGTTCATCCATTATTTATATGTGCATAATGAAAACTCATTTTTACTTACTTTTCGAATTGGATGTTTTATTTGCTGAAATGGGTTCTTGAACTTTCAGTAGGTTTTATTTGATCTTTTTCAAGTTCTTGTGGGGTAGTGTCCTTTAAAAAAAAGTGTATGGTAAAAAATTTGTGAGTTATAATTTGTGAGGAGAGTGACCTTTTAATTCGTTACAGTTTAAATGTTTTTTAATTCGAGAGATATAGAAATAATGCACATTTTTGCACTTTCTCTGCACTTTCCCTACTGCAGCACTTACTCAGAATCGGAATAGTAATTTACACCTGTGGATTATACAGCATTTTATCTACTGCTGTACTTACATGGAGTTGGGATAGTAATTTACACCTCTAGAATATCATGCACTTTCCCTACTGCAGCAATTACCAGGAGTTGGAATAGTATTTAACATGTTTCTTAACTATCCAGCACTTTCCATACTGTTGCACTTACATGGAGTGGGAATAGTAATTTACACCTGTGGATTATCCAGCACTTTCCCTACTGCTGCACTTACATGGAGTTGGGATAGTAATTTACACCTGTGGATTATCCAGCACTTTCACTACTGCTGCATTTACATGGAGTTGGGATAGTAATTTACACCTCTAGACTATCCTGCACTTTCCTTACTGCAGCACTTACCAGGATTTGGAATAGTATTTAACATGTTTCTTAAGTATCCAGCACTTTCCCTACTGTTGCACTTAACTGTAGTGGGAATAGTAATTTACACCTGTAGACTATCCTCCACTTTACCTACTGCAGCACTTATGTAGAGTAGGAATAGTAATTTACACCTGTGGTTTTTCAAACACTTTCCCTACTGCTGCACTTACCTGGAGTTAGAATAGTAATTTACACCTGTGTATTATCCAGCACTTTCTCTACTGCTCCACTTACAAGGACTTGGAATAGTAATTTTCACCTGTACACTATCCTGCACTTTCTCTATTGCTGCACTTACCTGGAGTTGGAATACGTATCTGTAAATTTACATTATCTTGCATTCTTTTGTGTTCATGCATTATTTATATGTGTATAATGAAAACTCATTTTACTTACTTTTCGAATTGGATGTTTTATTTGCTGAAATGGGTTCTTGAACTTTCAGTAGGTTTTATTTGATCTTTTTCAAGTTCTTGTGGGGTAGTGTCCTTTAAAAAAAAATGTATGGTAAAAAATGTGTGAGTTATAATTTGTGAGGAGATTGACTTTTTAATTCGTTACAGTTTAAATGTTTTTTAATTCGAGAGATATAGAAATAATGCACATTTTTGCACTTTCTCTGCACTTTCCCTACTGCAGCACTTACTCAGAATCGGAATAGTAATTTACACCTGTGCATTATACACCATTTTATCTACTGCTGCACTTACATGGAGTTGGGATAGTAATTTACACCTCTAGACTATCCTGCACTTTCCCTACTGCAGCACTTACCAGGAGTTGGAATAGTATTTAACATGTTTCTTAACTATCCAGCACTTTCCATACTGTTGCACTTACCTGGAGTGGGAATAGTAATTTACACCTGTGGATTATCCAGCACTTTCCCTACTGCTGCACTTACATGGAGTTGGGATAGTAATTTACACCTGTGGATTATCCAGCACTTTCACTACTGCTGCATTTACATGGAGTTGGGATAGTAATTTACACCTCTAGACTATCCTGCACTTTCCCTACTGCAGCACTTACCAGGAGTTGGAATAGTATTTAAAATGTTTCTTAAGTATCCAGCACTTTCCCTACTGTTGCACTTAACTGCAGTGGGAATAGTAATTTACACCTGTAGACTATCCTCCACTTTACCTAATGCAGCACTTATGTAGAGTAGGAATAGTAATTTACACCTGTGGTTTTTCAAACACTTTCCCTACTGCTGCACTTACCTGGAGTTAGAATAGTAATTTACAACTGAGTATTATCCAGCACTTTCTCTACTGCTGCACTTACAAGGACTTGTAATAGTAATTTTCACCTGTACACTATCCTGCACTTTATCTATTGCTGCACTTACCTGGAGTTGGAATACATATCTGTAACTTTACATTATCTTGCATTCTTTTGTGTTCATGCATTATTTATATGTGTATAAAGAAAACTCATTTTTACTTACTTTTCGAATTAGATGTTTTATTTGCTGAAATGGGTTCTTGAACTTTCAGTAGGTTTTATTTGATCTTTTTCAAGTTCTTGTGGGGTAGTGTCCTTTAAAAAAAAATGTATGGTAAAAAATTTGTGAGTTATAATTTGTGAGGAGAGTGACTTTTTAATTCGTTACAGTTTAAATGTTTTTTCATTTGAGAGATACAGAAATAATGCACACTATTGCACTTTCTCTGCACTTTCCCTACTGCAGCACTTACTCAGAATCGGAATAGTAATTTACACCTGTGGATTATACAGCATTTTATCTACTGCTGCACTTACATTAAGTTGGGATAGTAATTTACACCTCTAGACTATCCTGCACTTTCCCTACTGCAGCTCTTACCAGGAGTTGGAATAGTATTTAACATGTTTCTTAACTATCCAGCACTTTCCCTACTGTTGCTCTTACCTGGAGTGGGAATAGTAATTTACACATGTAGACTATCCTCCACTTTCCCTACTGTTGCAGTTATGTAGAGTAGGAATAGTAATTTACACCTGTAGTTTTTCAAGCACTTTCCCTACTGATGCACTTACCTGGAGTTGGAATAGTAATTTAAACCTGTGGATTATCCAGCACTTTCACTACTGCTGCATTTACATGGAGTTGGGATAGTAATTTACACCTCTAGACTATCCTGCACTTTCCCTACTGCAGCACTTACCAGGAGTTGGAATAGTATTTAACATGTTTCTTAAGTATCCAGCACTTTCCCTACTGTTGCACTTACCTGGAGTGGGAATAGTAATTTACACCTGTAGACTATCCTCCACTTTCCCTACTGCAGCTCTTATGTAGAGTAGGAATAGTAAATTACACCTGTGGTTTTTCAAACACTTTCCCTACTGCTGCACTTACCTGGAGTTAGAATAGTAATTTACACATGTGTATTATCCAGCACTTTCTCTACTGCTGCACTTACAAGGACTTGGAATAGTAATTTTCACCTGTACACTATCCTGCACTTTCTCTATTGCTGCACTTACCTGGAGTTGGAATACGTATCTGTACCTTTACATTATCTTGCATTCTTTTGTGTTCATGCATTATTTATATGTGTATAATGAAAACTGATTTTTACTTACTTTTCGAATTGGATGTTTTATTTGCTGAAATGGGTTCTTGAACTTTCAGTAGGTTTTATTTGATCTTTTTCAAGTACTTGTGGGCTAGTGTCCTTTAAAAAGAAATGTATGGTAAAAAATTTGTGAGTTATAATTTGTGAGGAGAGTGACTTTTTAATTCGTTACAGTTTAAATGTTTTTTAATTTGAGAGATACAGAAATAATGCACACTATTGCACTTTCTCTGCACTTTCCCTACTGCAGCATTTACTCAGAATCGGAATAGTAATTTACACCTGTGGATTATACAGCATTTTATCTACTGCTGCACTTACATTAAGTTGGGATAGTAATTTACACCTCTAGACTATCCTGCACTTTCCCTACTGCAGCTCTTACCAGGAGTTGGAATAGTATTTAACATGTTTCTTAACTATCCAACACTTTACCTACTGTTGCACTTACCTGGAGTGGGAATAGTAATTTACACCTGTGGATTATCCAGCACTTTCCCTACTGCTGCAGTTACATGGAGTTGGGATAGTAATTTACACCTCTAGACTATCCTGCACTTTCCCTACTGCAGCACTTACCAGGAGTTGGAATATTATTTAACATGTTTCTTAACTATCCAGCACTTACCCTACTGTTGCACTTACCTGGAGTTGGAATAGTAATTTACACCTGTAGACTATCATCCACTTTCCCTACTGCTGCAATTACTTGGAGTTGCAATAGTAAATTAAACCTTTTGATTATTCAGCATTTTTTCTACTGTTGCATTTACTTGGAGCAGGAATCGTAATTTACATTCCGAGACTTTTCTGCACTTTCCCTATGGTAGCACTTACACGGAGTAGGAATAGTAATTTGTACATGTGGATTATACTACACTTTTCCTACTGCTGAAGTTATCCAGAGTAGGAATAGTAATTTAAACCTGTGTATTATCTAGCATTTTGTGAACTGCTGGACTTAAATGGAGTTGGAATACTATTAATTTATGCCTCTAGATTTTCCAGCAATTTTACTACTGCTACAGTTATATGGAGTTGGAATAGTAATTTCAATCTCTGGAATATCCTGCACTTTCCCTACTGCAGCAATTAATCTGACTTAGAATAGTAAATTACATCTTTTGAATATGTAAATGGCTTTTACATATATAACATATATTTTTAAACAATATTTCGATTTTACATTTTTAAATGATGGTTTTTATATACGTTTCTTCACAGTTAACAGTCTGTATCTTATTTTATTTCAAGAATTGGTGTTTTTATCTGAAACATAAAAAATATAATATAAACTTTTTCCGTTTGAAGTGCTTTTTTTTTGGAATCAAAATGAAGTATTTAGTTTGACATGAAAATATATTTATTACCTTGTAAAAGGATGTCGAAAAACTTTTTTGGGGTAGTTATGATCCGAGATGTAATTTAGAAGTAATAGTTCTGTCAGAAAAAAATTGCTATGTTTATTTGTAATGCGACCTTTTACAAATAATGAATAACAAATTTATTTAATGAATAATGATGATGTACCTTCTTCTAACTTTGAAAAAAGGGTCGTTTTTCAAAATAAATGTAATCTTTAGGTCTATCGTTTTTTACCGTTTTGAAGTGAATTCAAAGAGAAATATAATAAATAAATATTCTTTTATTTTTATCGTATTTAAATAAAATGACGTTTTATTTAGAAAATTATTTTATTTAATTCTATGTGACAATATACATTGGACGTATTTTTATGAAATGTAATTCTTTTTCGTTTATGTTTAATAATTCCCAGTAATATTTTCGCCACATTTAATTACATTTTAAATAAGAAACATAGTTAGTAATATTTTGTTCTATATTCATTTAAAATGAAAAATATTTATTCAGTTAACGTTTTCGGTAAACGTTACTTACTTGTAAATCGTTGTTAATCGTTCTATTAAGTAGCTCAGTTAGTCTAACTGGGATGACAGGGTGAAAAGGTCACAGAATGAGATTTCACGTCTGCTCTCTCGGGTAGTTGAAAATCAACTAATTTTAAAATGGTGTCTGACTACTATTTATAAGTTTGGTTTAGTATCTCAAAATAAATTATAAAAATATGCGCTAGAATTGGTTTTTAATTTTACATTTATTTCTCTGAGAACGTATAATTTAAAAATTAATTATAAGTACTTTATATAGCGTTATGTTAGCCGTTTTAGCATCCATTTTGGCTAATGTGTTGTGGTATTTATTCGTTGAAATAATAGTAGGACTAAATATTGTGATACCTTTTCAAAATGGCGTCCATGAATCCTATATATCTGTTTGTTTTACCCGGAAAATTACATATCGTGTATAATAATAAAGATGTGTTTATTTCAGTTTTTAAAAATGTAATTAAGAAAAATGATATCATTTTTACCATTCGGAGTATTAATTTAAGTACTCGAGTATTAATTTTAATACTCGAGTAATAATGTAATAAATAATTAATTGGCATTCGTACTAATATGGTAGTTTTTCTTGCCGATTTTTAATACACTTCCCCACCCAAAACCCCTATTTTCCCTGCATCCCGTGCCAGTTTTTATTTTACAAAGGAATAATATATATATATATATATGCGTTGTAATGGTATACGTTGTTATATGTTGCGTTGTAATGGTATTTTTCCTATTTAAGTACTATTTTGCGTTGTAATAGTACTCGTTGTAAAAACATGCGTTGTAATAGTATTCGCGTTGTAAAAGATGCGTTTTAACGGTATGCGTTGTAATAGTATGCGTTGTAACATCATATATCCCCTCACATTGCATGGTGCATCACTTCTTATGCCTGTTTCAAACAGGCGTAAGGATTTGATTCAGCAATGCTATAAAGCTGAGTCAGTGAAATCTTCTAAATTTCACTGTGTTAGTTTTACAGGGCTTTCATGCAAATTAATGCATACCTTGCAACAAAACACCTATATGAAAACTGACGCAGGTTTCATGTGGCACAGGACTTTACAGCATGACACATCTGCCTAGATGCATCAAGTTATAAATATGTCGCCACATAGCAAATCTTTTGCACCGCCGCTGCGTCACAAAAGTGACGCAAAAGAGACATACACCTATCATAAATCTGTCCCTAACACTTTAAATGATTGATTCAAGATTACGATAAAGTGTGGCCTATCCAGAGATTTGTTTGAGGTGAGGCCTACTCAGGGTTGCAGATGAAATTTACGCTTGTTGAAGAGTACAGAGGAGTCTAGCATATCAAAGAGTACACAGAAGTTCAGCCGTGTATACAACAATTTTGACATTTACAGAAGATTCAGCTTCTTATCTTGATGGAGATGAAGTGAGACCTGTCTTGCAACATGATGCATCTTTTGCATCACTGCTGCATCGGTTTCATGTGGCACGGGACTTTACAGCATGACACATCTGCCTAGATGCATCAAGTTGTAAATATGTCGCCACATAGCAAATCTTTTGCACCGCCGCTGCGTCACAAAAGTGACGCACAGTGACGCAAAAGAGGCATACACCTATCATAAATCTGTCCCTAACATTTTAAATGATTGATTCAGGATGACGATAAGGTGTGGCCTATCCAGAGGTTTGTTTAATGTGAGGCCTACTCAGGGTTGCAGATGAAATTTACGCTTGTTGAAGAGTACAGAGGAGATAATACATGTGAAGGCCTACCAATGAAGTAAGTCATGTCCACTTCACTCTTGAACAAAGGCCAGACCTCTTCTGTGTCCGTGGACAGACCTAAACCTCATCTGCACAATGTCATTCGTAAACTTAGGAAACACAGGTGATGTAATTGAAAAATGTGGAGTTTCTTTTCCTCATTTCACAATCACATCACCTGTGTTTCCTTTGCTTAGGTATCTCATAGTGCAGATGGACTCTAGCATATCAAAGAGTACACATAAGTTGAGCAGTGTATACAACAATTTTGACATTTACAGAAGATTCAGCTTCTTATCTTGTTGGAGATGAAATGAGGCCTGTCTTGCAACATGGTGCATGTTTTGCATCACTGCTGCATCGGTTTCATGTGCCACGGGACTTTACAGCATGACACATCTGCCTAAATGCATCAAGTTGTGTAAATATGTCACCACATAGCAAATCTTTTGCACCGCCGCTGCGTCACAAAAGTGACGCACAGTGACGCAAAAGAGGCATACACCTATCATAAATCGTTTTTTTTAAGCCCTTGCTCCATTTTTAGATCACTTTTAACATGGCTATGTAAGTCAAATAATCAAGATCTAAATTTGCCAAGCACAGATGGGGGCGTATTTACAAGGACCTTGCACCACAGGGAAAGGTCTTAAATTAAAATGGGAAAAATAACATCAGAGAGACTCAAAGGCCTTATAAATATGCCCCAAGCAACCTATGAACCTCTAGCATTACATATCAACAAACCTAATTGATTTCAAAAAACGTTTTTAAACACAACTTGTAAAGCAATTATATTCATACATTCATGGGGAAGTTACTTAAAATACCCTAAGACACATGAAACAGTTTTCTTTAAGCCCTTGCTCCATTTTTAGATCACTTTTAACATGGCTATGTAAGTCAAATAATCAAGATCTAAATTTGCCAAGCACAGATGGGGGCGTATTTACAAGGACCTTGCACCACAGGGAAAGGTCTTAAATTAAAATGGGAAAAATAACATCAGAGAGACACAAAGGCCTTATAAATATGCCCCAAGCAACCTATGAAGCTCTAGCAGTACATATCAAGAAACCTAATTGATTTCAAAAAACGTTTTTTAAACACATCTTGTAAATCAATTATATTCATACATACATGGGGAAGTGAGTTAAAATACCCCAAGACACATGAAAGCATTTTTGTAAGACCCTTGCACTTTTTTTGCATCACTTTTAACATGGCTATGTAACACAAAGAAACAAAATCTATTTGTAAAACACTTGACACAAAGCAACATTTTAAATACACAACTTTCTTCATAATTTTCTCCCTAAACCATACTATTCTCTGCCTAAATTGAATGAATCTTTTCTCACCTTAGCAAATACTTTATGAGTTTCAAAACAGTCTCAGAAACACACCAAATTGTCTTTAGCAGAGCAAAAGGTATGCACTCCAGAGTCTGCAGCTATGAAAAGCACAGAAATGCTGTAACTCATCACACATATCTCTCATGTCACCCAATCAAAACTCTTCCCTCACTTTTTTCAAGTCAGCACCCTTCCCCCCTCTGGCCTTTCTGCCTTTTTTGCATAGCAACCACCTCCTGAAAGACCTCTCATGTTTGCAAGTTCACACAACAATGTTTCAATTGAACTCTGAACTCTCAGTGCACCTGCGTATCCAGTGCAATCTTTCATTAAATGATTTTTTCTTGACCATTCAAATTACATCTTTCAAACAACACATCCATGCACCCTAACTTTCTGTTTTCAGCAATCAAAATCCACCAATCACTGCTACTGCTTCCTTAACACAGAAACTCCACAATTTTTTTTCATTTTAAACTCTTATTTTTCCAACTGCCATTTCATTGCCACACTTCATCTGACTGCAGCAGAACCTTCTCTCACCATGTTTTCTGTCTGGATTGTTGGACATAGTTACATCTACTGGGCTCAAAGGTATGCTGAGAACAGAAATTTACCTAACCTCAATTTACAAGATGTGGAAATTAAGTGGTTTGGCCACAGAGGATTAAAATGTCACCAATTGATACCATTGGTGAAAACCTTTATGCATTTGCCAAAACCTGACCTGTTAATTGTGCACTGTGGAGGTAATGACTTGGGCACTTTGACTGGTGTAGGTCTGGAAATGCTTTTAAAGGACACCTTTGAGCAATTGATGGCACTTTTTCCTCAAACTGCCTTGGTATATTCAAATATATGCCAAAGACAGAAATGGAGGTGGTCGAACCAATTTTGTCCACAAATTGAGAAGTCGAGGAAGCATGTAAACAAATCTGTTTCAGCTTACATGAGAGACGATGGAATGGGCTCCATGTACAACAATAACTTGCGTTACTACATGTAAGATATCTACAGAGGAGATGGAGTTCACTTCTCAGATGAGGGCAACAGAGTTTTCATTTTGAATTTAAGACTGTGCATTGGTACCTACTTATAAGTACCTAAATGTACTATAAACCCAAAAGCTCTTCTCAGAGCTACCCTACATCTGATCACTCACAATTATTATTTTACTCTAACTTTTTTCACAAATTTTCAACAAAGTACGCTCCCCGGAGCGCTACCCGGTACGCGAACCGGAAGCTAACCGCGCGAAATTTTAAAAAAAATTTTTTTGCCGCACATATGGGCCTCCTCAGCCACCCTCAGAAAACCTAGGGGGTCAAGATACGTCTACCGTGCCCCCTTCTACCCATTCTGAACATTATTTGCCCTCCATCTTGTATTTTAATTCGACCGAAACACAAAATGGTGGACTCCCGTAATGCTGCAGGTTCGCGTACCGGGGCGCTCACCGGGAAGCGCTCCATCAAAAAAGGTGGGAAAGTAATTTACAGAAGAAACCCTGGAGACACTTTCACCAAATATAGATTTGCTCATACTACATACCAATCCCTACCATTTTAAAAAATTTGGTTGGAATTCCATTTAGCCATTTAGCCTGTAGACCTCTCTAAATACCCTGAGGTAAATTACTTCACAAAACACATCTGAAGTGTTGGAATTCACAACCAATTAAAATGTTACTTTCATTTTCTATTTTTTTTTACCTGACATTTGATTGGTTATGTACCTGAATATATATAAAGGAAGAGAAGGAAACACAGCCATTTTGACTACTACTTCCTGGTGTACATTTCAATAGGATTTTCACTAATAACTTCAATTTCTTTGTAAAGGTAAGTTGTTATTTTAAAAACTGAAGTATATTGTGCACTTTAAGTTAATATGGTAAACTTTTTCTGATAGTTATATACTATCCCTCTGTAGTAGTTATAGATTTAGATAGACTTCCCTGTTATAGTTATGGATGGAGTTACGCTTCTCTTTTATAATTATGAATTTACTTACGTTAAATTACATCACTTTTTTATATTCCTACTTCCACTCTGATACTATACACTGCCCAAAGATAAATTCACTGTTAAAAACTGCCTATCTAAAATTAATCCCAACAGTGCCCTATCTCTACTAATATATATTTTTTTAATGCAAATTTCAGACAAAATGGAAGGCGAACAGAAAGTTTCATTTGAAATTGTCCTTGCAGAGACCAACCAAGAAATCATTGATCCAAATGACATTGAATTTATGGATGAAACTTGGGACCAAGAACTACTGCAATGTGTGCAATCAGTAGATGTCCTCCTTGAAAATGAGGACATTTTACACACTCAAACATTACAAGCTATGTTCAATGAAAATAACGACATTTCAGACAGTGAAATATTAGACATTTTATTAAATTTTGAAACACAATGACAATAATAAATAATTGCTTAAAAAATAAAGAAATAAAAAAAATCAACAAAACAAACAATCAATTAACATACAATATTTGAAAAGTCTATCATTCTTTTTTCCTTATAGTATGCTCCCCAGAGCGCTTCCCGGTGCGCGTACCGGGCGCTCCCCACGCAAAAAAAACATTTTTTTAAATTTTTTTTTTTGCCCCACGGGGCCCTTTTAAAACCTCCACATCAAACCTAGGGGGTCAGGGAGGATCTACTATGCCCCCTTATGGTCATTTCCCCCTTTGTTTTGGCCTCCTCTTGTCTGTCTATCCTACCGAGAGACAAGATGGCGGCCGCTCCGGACTGTTTAGAATGTTGACAGACACCGGAGAGCCAATCAGCTTCGCTACGCGAAGTTCCGTTACGCGTCAAGTACGCGAACCGGAGCGCTGCCCGGAATGCGCTTACAGATATATATCTTTTTTTGAACGTTAATTTCTCAAAATCCACTGGATCACATATATTGAGACCTAGCAAAGGCACATCGGGCTACCAGTCCCTACAATTTTGCCAAGTTTCGTGCAAATCCATTCAGCCGTTCGGGCTAAAAGTGAGGCCAACCGCCCTATGGAAATTAACATGGGAAAAACACGTTTTGGGACCCCCCTTTTTTCTCAGCCCCCCTAGACAAACCCCCCCAAATTTTCAGTGGCTGCTCAGAAACAAAATGTTCCATTTTCCTGAAAATTTCAGCCAATTCCGTCCACAAACGCCAAAGTTATTAGACATAGAATTTTCAAAAATCCCATAGAGAAAAAATCCTAACTATATATACCTACTGGCGACCGCCAGTAGGTAATATATATATTCACTGAAAAAACCATAGGTTTCACACCAGTTATAGTTAGCTGGAAATTTTACTCGCATAAAACCATTGAAATTCCCATGTTATAGTTAGTTGGAATCACTATAACTTGCACGTCTGCAATGCACTGCGGATGACGTCACATATTACATCACTCATGACAGTGTTTTTTAAAAAAAAATTATTGGTTAACTGGCTTATTAAGTGTATCTTAGTGAATATATATATTAGCGAGTAATGTTTAAAGATTTAAATATATGCATGAGTGATGTAATATGTGACGTCATCAGCAGTGCATTGCAGACGTGCAAGTTATAGTGAGTCCAACTAACTATAACGTGGGAATTTCAATGGTTTTATGCGAGTAAAATTTCCAGATAACTATAACTGGTGTGAAACCTATGATTTTTTCAGTGAATTTCAAAGGTTTTTTAAATGCTAAATCCTAACTATAACTGGTGTGTAACCTATGGGTTTTTTCAGTGAATATATATATATATAAAATTTCTATGGCAAAATGAAACCCCTCATTTTGTTCCTTTTCAAATTAAATGTATTAAGTGTTACCATTTTATTCCAATCAAGATGACTTCAGGTGTGCCATACTTTTGTCATAAGTAAGACTGTTAGCGTTCTAGTTGTTCTTTAGAACACTCTGGGAGTGGACATTCTGTCATTGGGCTATAGTTGGGCTACATCTGGCTGATATTTGGGCTACATTTGGGCTCTTTTGTCTCTGGTGGCCATCTTGGGAGACTGCATATCAGAATTTTTTTAATGAAATATAAGAGGATTTGAGAAGTCACTCAAAATGTGCCCTAATTTTTCTTTCTTCAGCACTAATCATAATTTCTATGGCAAAATGAACCCCCTCATTTTGTTCCTTTGCAAATTAAATGTTTTAAGTGTTAACACTTTATTCCAATCAAGATGACTTCAGGTGTGCCATACTTTTGTCATAAGTACGACTGTTAGCGCTCTAGTTGTTCTTTAGAACACTCTGGGACATTCTGTCATTGGGCTATAGTTGGGCCACATCTGGCTGATATTTGGGCTACATTTGTTTTTTTTGTCTCTGGTGGCCATCTTTGGGCTACATTGGGCTACATTGGGCTACATTTGGGCTCTAACATATATAGCCCAATGTAGCCCAATATATATTTTTTCAAAGTTAATTTTCGTAAAAACCACTGGAGCATATATCTTGAGATATAGCAAAGGCACATCGGTACCAGTCCCTACAATTTTGCCAAGTTTGGTGGAAATCCATTCAGCCGTTCGGGCTAAAAATGAGTCCAACCGCCCTATGGAAATTAACATGGGGAAAACATGTTTTGGGACCCCCCTTTTATCTCGGCCCCTGCTTGACGGATTCCCCCGAACCTTTCAGGGAAGGAGCGGAGCGCAGCGAGGCAAAGTTAAGGAAAATTACAGGCAGATCCCTCATTCGGCGCCAAAGTTATTCCCAATAGAATGTTGCGGATTTCCTATGGAAAACGATCCTAACTATAACTACCTACTGGCAACCGCCAGTAGGTAATATATATATATATATATTCACTGAAAAAACCATAGGTTATAGACCATATATAGTTAGGAATTAGCATTTACAAAACCTTGAAAATTCACTGAAAAAACCATAGGTTATAGACCTACTTGTGGGACACCCCCGCGCCGCACGGCCACCAGCTGCTGCGTGTGCCCCCAGTGCCTGCCTCTGTCTCAGCGCCGGCCGCGCTGCCGCCCTGAGCGATCTCCGTGGTTTCCCCCGTTTTTTGCCGCTAATTGTGATTGTTTTTCCCTGAATTTGTGCTTGTTTTCTTTATTCCCTAGATCGTGTGTCTCTGTGGTTTCCCCCGTTTTTGCCGCTAATTGTGATTGTTTTTCCTGAATTTGTGCTTGTTTTCTTTATTCCCTAGATCGTCTGTCTCTGTATTTCTCTCCCGCTTTTTCCTGAATTTGTGCCTGTTAATTGCCGCTTATCGCCGCGCTCTGCCCCCGCTTCCCGCCACCGCCTTGAGCCCCGCCCCTTTTCTCTTCTGTTTCCCTCCCCGCTCCCGCCTCCCAGCTGCTCCGCCCACCCGCGCACTTCGCCTTAAATGGCGACCGTGCGGACGCGCAGCGGTCACGCGCAGCGGGCGCGCCGATTGTGCGCCGAAGGCGCGCCAAAGGTAAGCCCGTCTGCGCCCGTCCGCGACCGGATCGCGACCAGCGCCAGGACCCCTGGCCCCCACCGACGGAAGCCGACCCGACGATCCTACGGCGCCGCCGACCTCATCGCACTCAACACCGGCCACATCCCAGGATGTCACCGAGCCGCCCCGAAGCACACCCACGGACCTTTCAGCTGCAACGCCTGCAAGTTCTCCTGCATCCGGACCTTCCCTGCACCCACCAAGCCGAACTCCAGCAGCACCCACCTCAAGTGTATCCTGCTCAACACCCGCTCCATCCACAGACACGCCGTAGAACTCTGGAACCTGCTCGACACCACCGCCCCCGACGTTGCCTTCATCACCGAGACCTGGATGAACGCCTCCTCAGCCCCAGACATCGCCATCGCCATCCCAGAAGGCTACAAGATCGTCCGGAGGGACCGAGACAACCAGACCGGAGGAGGCATCGCCATCATCCACAGAGACACCATCCGCATCACCACCAACACCGATGACACCCTCACCACCGCCGAACACCTGCACTTCCAGATCCACACCAACCCGAAGACCACCCTCAGAGGCACCCTGATCTACCGACCCCCGGGACCACGCACACGATTCAGCGAGGACATCGCCGACTTCGTCAGCCCGCACGCTCTCCCCTCCGCCGACTACATCCTCCTGGGGGACCTCAACTTCCACCTGGAGAACAACAACGACCGCAACACCATCAGCCTGCTCGACAACCTCGACAACCTCGGACTCAAGCAACTGGTGACCACCCCCACCCACCTCGCCGGACACACACTCGACGCCGTCTTCTCATCCAGCAAAGACGTCACCTTCAGCCACGCAACAGGACTCCACTGGACGGACCACAGCTGCGTCCACTTCACCTTCAGAAGAACGACGATCCACCACCTCCAGCAACAGGTTGCCCGAAGAAGCTGGAACAAGATCACAGCCGACCAGCTCACCGCCTCCCTGAGCCAGCACCCGCCCGCCAACTCTGCGAACCCCAGCCAGGCCGCCGACAACCTCACGAAATGGATCAACGACTGCGCGGACGAACTCGCCCCTCTGAGAACCCCACCCAGCAGATCCTGCAGCAGAAAAACACCATGGTTCACCGACGAACTCAAGAGCTCCAAGAAGAACTGTCGAGCCCTCGAGAAAGTCTGGAGAAGGGAGCCAACCACGGACAACATGACCACCCTCAAGCTCGCCACCCGGAAACACCACCAACTGATCCGCGCCACCAAGAAAAATGCATACAAGGACCGGCTGGACAACAACGCACACAACTGCAAGGAACTCTTCAACATCGTGAAAGAGCTCTCCAACCCCAGCGCCGGAAACAACGACATCACCCCATCGCAAGACCTCTGCAACTCCCTCGCGTCCTACTTCCACAACAAGATCACGGACATACACAACAGCTTCAACAACCAACCAACGCAAGCCACAACCACAACGACGCCACCCACCACCACCCTCCGCACCTGGACCCCGATCAGCACCGAAGACACCATCCGCACCATGAACTCCATCCATTCCGGATCTCCGACTGACCCCTGCCCTCACCACATCTTCAACAAGGCCGACGCTGTCCTCGCACCCCACCTGCGGGACATCATCAACACCTCCTTCGACACCGCCACCTTCCCTGAGAGCTGGAAGCACGCCGAACTCAGCGCTCTCCTCAAGAAACCTACAGCAAACCCCACCGACCTCAAGAACTACCGTCCCATCTCGCTCCTCCCGTTCCCGGCCAAAGTCATCGAGAAGACCGTCAACAAACAGCTGGCCGCCTTCCTCGAGACGAATGGATCCCTCGACCCCTCACAGTCCGGCTTCCGAGCGAACCACAGCACCGAGACCGCCCTCATCGCCGCCACCGACGACCTTCGAACCCTGATGGACAACGGCGAAACAGCGGCCCTCATCCTCCTGGACCTCTCCGCGGCTTTCGACACGGTCTGCCACCGCACCCTAGTACAGCGCCTCAGCAACATCGGAATCCAGGAGAAGGCACTGGAATGGATCACCTCCTTCCTCGACGGAAGAACACAAAGAGTCCGCCTACCACCGTACAAGTCAGAGGCCACCGAAGTCATCTGCGGCGTCCCTCAAGGATCCTCACTGAGCCCCACCCTCTTCAACGTCTACATGAGCCCCCTCGCGGCCATCGTACGCAAACACAACCTGAACATCATCTCCTACGCCGACGACACCCAGCTGATCCTCTCCCTGACCAACGACCCCGACACCGCCAGAGCCAACCTGCACGAAGGGATGAGAGACGTAGCCGAATGGATGACGACCAGCCGCCTGAAACTGAACTCAGACAAGACGGAGGTCCTCATCCTGGGCTCCACGCCCTCCGCCTGGGACGACTCCTGGTGGCCCCCCGCCCTGGGCACCGCACCCAAACCGACGGACCACGCACGCAACCTGGGCTTCATACTGGACTCCTCCCTCTCCATGACCAGACAAGTCAACGCCATCTCCTCGTCATGCTTCAACATCCTGCGCATGCTACGTAAGATCTTCCGGTGGATCCCCACCGAGACGAGGAAGACGGTCACCCAGGCCCTCGTCACCAGCCGACTGGACTACGGCAACGCCCTCTACGCCGGAACCACCGCCAAACTCCAGAAGAGACTCCAGCGGATCCAGAACGCCTCGGCGAGACTCATCCTCGACATCCCCCGACGCAGCCACATCTCCGGACACCTGAGAGATCTACACTGGCTCCCGGTCAACAAGAGAATCACCTTCCGGCTCCTCACCCACGCGCACAAAGCCCTACACGACCAAGGCCCGAGCTACCTCAACAACCGGATCAACTTCTACACTCCCAAGCGCCTCCTCAGATCAACCAACCACGCCCTCGCCACCGTCCCCCGCATCCGAAGAGCGACAACAGGAGGAAGATCCTTCTCCTACCTGGCCGCCAAGACCTGGAACTCACTTCCGACCGATCTGCGCCTGACCCAAGACCACCTCTCCTTCAGGAAGAAGCTCAAGACCTGGCTGTTCGAGCAGTAGCGGCACCCCCCCCCCCCCTCCCAGCGCCTTGAGACCCTACGGGTGAGTAGTGCGCTCTACAAATGACCTGATTGATTGATTGATTGATTGACCATATATAGTTAGGAATTAGCATTTAAAAAACCTTATTTTACTCACACAAAACCATTGAAATTCCATATATAGTTAGTTGCACTAACTATATATCGCGCACCCGCAATCCACTGCTGATCATGTCACATATTACATCATTCATGACATGGTCAGTGACATCACTGATGACATCACTGATGACATCTCAAATGACATCACTGATGACATCACTGATGACAACATCCAGTGACTGTATGTTTCTGTAAAGTTAAAATATGTCTTACATATTGAAGAATGAGTGGATGTATAAGTGTCTGGATGAAGGATTTAGTAGGTGCGTGACTGACTGTATGAGTGAGTGATTAAATGTGTCTCACTGAATGCATGGGTTAGTGACTAAACTGTCTTAATTTGTGCATCATTATGTCTGTTGTGATGTAAACTGCTGCATGTGTTGATCATTAGCTATACGAGAGGCTATATGTGTTATTAATTGGTTGCCCAAGTATTTCTATGGGAGATTGAGTTTGTGTGGGGGTGGCTGGAAGGTGTGTGACTCTGTGCATAGATGTGTGAGCAGTTTATTCACTAGGTGTATGAGTTCAAGAGTGCATGTGGAAACAGCTACATGGGCAGTTGGCTGTGTGCATGATTGTATTGATGAGTGAATGGATATCTCAATGCTACATGTCATAGTAAGTACATATGTAAAACACAGTACATGTGAGAGTTGGCATATATAAATAACTGTGCATGAGAGCCACTGAATGAGTGAGTGGTTGTATCGATCATTGTGAACTTGTATCAGGGATTGTATAAGAGAGTAAATATGTGTTAGTATATGTTTCAATAAGTAAGGTGTGTATAACTGTATAGTTGAAGAAATGGAGGTGAGATTGTTTCTTTGCATGACTGACTGGGTGTGTGAGTAACTCCATGGATGAGTGGCAGTGTGTGAGTGTCTGTATACACTGAGTGTATCTAAGGTTATATTAGAGTCTGAAGAGGTTTATCGTATTAGCACAAGAATGATGTCAAATGAGACGTCATCAGTGATGTCATCAGTGATGTCATTTGAGATGTCATCAGTGATGTCATCAGTGATGTCACTGACCATGTCATGAATGATGTAATATGTGACATGATCAGCAGTGGATTGCGGGTGCGCGATATATAGTTAGTGCAACTAACTATATATGGAATTTCAATGGTTTTGTGTGAGTAAAATAAGGTTTTTTAAATGCTAATTCCTAACTATATATGGTCTATAACCTATGGTTTTTTCAGTGAATTTTCAAGGTTTTGTAAATGCTAATTCCTAACTATATATGGTCTATAACCTATGGTTTTTTCAGTGAATTTCAATGGTTTTTTAATAGCAAATATCATAAGCTGTCGAATGTCAAGTACGTGGTAAGTGAAAACATTTTCGTGTTTATGCACACTGATCTGCTTTGAATGGTGCCCCCCCCCCTCATTTCTATTAGGCGTACTCTCTCTTTGCAGATAGTGAAAGGTAGTTAACGTAGGCCTTTGCCCCCGTTGTAATCCGTCGTGCCTGCTTCTCTCTCCATTTGATTGATTGTTATCCAAGTATTTACTGTTTTAGAATTAGTTCTCTTTGGTTCATTCTCTATTTACAAACAAACACAGAGTCGCAATACTCTGTTTAGTCTTTGCAGATAACGAAAAATCGTGTCAAAAAAAAGAAAAGGAATCGAGCAAAATCAGTAGGCCACTAATGGGATCTCTTTTTGACCTCGCTAAAATAGAAACATTAGGAACAACCCCTCATGACAAATACAAAACTAGTGAGATGAACTGAACTCCACACAATGATGGCTGCAAAACAGCTCGGCTCCGCCACCCACCCCGCCCAAAATAACGATAAAGAGCGGCTGCCATGATTGGTTGCGGAATGGCCACGACGGAGCTACGAAATGGTGCTGCTCTCATGCTAACCCCAGCTTCAGTCTGAAACATCCAGAAACACTGTAGACTACCAATTCGATCAGTTCCGGTAGCGCCCCAATGTAACCCGGTAGAGAAGAACTAGCCCTCCCCTCTTTGACTGATGGTTCTTGTTGCCTGTCCCTTCTGTTGTCATTTAACAGAACTATTTAGCCTGCTGAAAGGGGTTGTGTTCCGACCGCTGGTTGGTGGAGACATTTTGACTATATTCTGGACCTGCGTTGTCGCGTAATGCGTCATATGACGCGCTGCGTTAGCGCATCCGGAAGTCATCCGGGGCGCGCAGCGCGTAACGTAAGCATAACAAGTCATGTGACTTGTTAATAAAACTTTTCATTGGTTCATTTTACTTTTCTTATTGTAATGATGAAAGGCTTGGTCATATGACCTAAAAATTACGCTTTTCATTACTTCCGAACATTATTTTTTCTTAAATATATGTTATAATGTTCCAGGCTAATGTACTTTCCCGGAAATTTTACAACTGTCCTGCAAGTAAAATATATTCTTTTTTCGAGAAAAAGAGCGTTTCTTCGTCCCATGACGGAGCCGTTGAGCAAAAGAGGGTCGACCTGCTGTCTTAGTCGCCGATACGCCTGAATATGAGATTCTTATCGATCACGTTATGTTGCAGGAATAGAAAACACAACAGCCCTTGACCATTTATCTTTACTGCGTTCCTTCGTATTATACCTTTTACCCTTCATGTAATTGGTCTGCTTTATTTCACTTGCCTTTTAATGATTCTAAAACAGTGACTATTATTAAAAACTTTACCAATGTATATACTACTACCATGTTTTCTTTTAAAAACCTTTATTGTGAAAATTTCATTATACAAATACGAGCCTATAACCACGTGGGCCTGCCACGGAGCAAACTGTAATCGTATATGATGAATACACATTTACACTGTAGAGGAACGTAACGGGCGGGCCATTAGGGTGCAAGAACTAAGGTGTCTAACAGTTACGGAATCGGTGGACGTACATTTTATAATTAAAATACGACAGGGCCAGTTACAATAAAATTATCTAGATATACATTTGCGGGCAAGTACCATGGGTGACGTTAATTCGAACTTTCAACAGTACAGTAATCAATAACACATCAGAACTTAATATCAATAGGGATGTCGAAATATTCAATCAATTCTCGTCCCCGCCCGCCATGTGCTTCAAAACTGCATACGTATCTCGTGATTTCAAGGTTCTGCAACCAGTACACAACAAGGAGTTATGAGTCCCATTTATTCCGGCGCCATTTTGGGCGAGGACGGGCAGGTCCAGGATATAGTCAAAATGTCTCTACCAACCATCGACTATGATGATGTTCATATGCTGTATTTATTAGAGTAACACTCATCTGTCCACATGAAATTAATTTGCCACAATCTAAACATGTCATTTTAATCTTTCCAAAGTTCTTCTAAATATTTGGGACCGTTTCCCTTGCCTCTGAAGCTCTCAGTGCCACTTCTTTGATGAATGTACTAGCAGGTCAGGGGTTCTCCTCCAAATCTCTCTTTTATGCAGCACTATAATTAATTGGTGCCACCTCTCCATATGACGATGCATGGTATAGTTACCACAACTATATTTTTTTTCGGTTCCTCTGGAGAGTTCATCGTGGCAGATGAAGCGTGTAACGTACCGGGCATTTACCTTTTTTTGCATGTACAGGAAAGGAAAAAAAAATCGAGCGTCCGAGTTCTAAGGTGTCCCAGGGCCATTTTAGTGGACCAGGCCCAAATCCAAAGAACAGGCCGCCATTTTGAGAGTCCTCTTGCAGCCGCCTGTCGCTGTAGCATCAAGAGCAGCCGAAACTCAGCTGAATGGCAACTGAAACGGTAAAGGGGCGCCCCACTACAGCAGACGAGCCTCCACCTAGGAAGGCCCATTCACGCCGGCTCCCCCCCCCCCCTTCGGGCACCCCACGCCGTTATTCGGAGCAGTATTGTAGGATGGCCACACCAGTGCGGCAACTTGCTAGACATCACCTCGGTGGTAACCGAATCTCAACGCCTTGTGGTGTCTTCTATTCAGAAAACATTGTTATGCTGCCTTCGACCTATTCGCCGCAAGTGCGCACACAACTCAACTGCATAGCTTGCTAGACACCACCTCGGTGCCATCCGGATCTTGGAATGTCAGCGCCTTTTGGTGTCTTCTCTTCAGAAAATATTGTTGCGCTGCCTTTGGCCCCATTCGCACATCAGTCCGCTACTGACGCCATCTCACAGGCTAATGGGGCGCCCCACGCCGACTTTCAGCATTGTAGGATGACCACACCAGTACAGCAACTTGCTAGACATCACCTCGGTGCCATCCGGATCTCGGCGCCCCACTGCAGATGAAGTGCCTCTCAACTATGAAACCACCACGGTGACATCCGGATCTTGGCGCGTTGTGCTGCCTTCGGACTATTCGCACATCGGTCCGCTACTGACGCCATCTCACAGGCTAATGGGGCGACCCACGCCGAGTTTCAGCATTGTAGGATGACCACACCAGTACAGCAACTTGCTAGACATCACCTCGGTGCCATCCGAATCTTGGCATCTCAACGCCTAGTGGTATCTTCCATACAGAAAATATTGTTACGCTGCCTTTGGCCCCATTCGCACATCAGTCCGCAACTTAGACATCACCTCGGTGCCATCCGGATCTTGGCATCTCAGCGCCTTGTGGTGTCAGTCAGAAAATATTGTTGCGCTGCCTTTGGCCCCATTCGCACATCAGTCCGCTACTGACACCATCTCACAGGCCAACAGGGCGCCCCACGCCGACTTTTACCATTGTACGATGGCCACACCAGTGCCACAACTTGCTAGACACCACCTCGGTGCCATCCGGATCTTGGCATCTCAGCGCCTTGTGGTGTCTTCAAATCAGAAAATATTGTTGCGCTGCCTTTGGCCCCATTCGCACATCGGTCCGCTACTGACGCCATCTCACAGGCCAACGGGGCGCCCCACGCCGACTTTCAACATTGTAGGATGGCCACAGAAGTGCGACAACTTACTAGACACCACCTCGGTGCCATCCGGATCTTGGCGCGTTGTGCTGCCTTCGGCCTATTCGCACATCGGTCCGCTACTGACGCAAACTCACAGGCCAACGGGGCACCCCACGCCGACTTTCAGCATTGTAGGATGGCCACACCAGTGCACCTTACTAGACACCACCTCGGTGCCATCCGGATCTTGACGCGTAGTGAAGCTGCAGCAGCTGCAAATAAGCTTCAGACAGTGTTACAACCGCTGCTCAGAACTCTCAACTATGACACCACCTCGGTGCCATCCGGATCTTGGCATCTCAGCGCCTTGTGGTGTCAGTCAGAAACTATTGTTGCGCTGCCTTTGGCCCCATTCGCACATCGGTCCGCTACTGACGCAAACTCACAGGCCAACGGGGCGCCCCACGCCGACTTTCAGCATTGTAGGATGGCCACACCAGTGCGGCAACTTGCTACACACCACCTCGGTGCCATCCGGATCTTGGCATCTCAGCGCCTAGTGGTGTCTTCTATTCCGAAAATATTGTTGCGCTGCCTTCGGCCCCATTCACACATCGGTCCGCTACTGATGCCATCTCACAGGCCAACGGGGCGCTCCACGCCGACTTTCAGCATTGTAGGATGGCCACACCAGTGCGGCAACTTACTAGACACCACCTCGGTGCCATCCGGATCTTGGCGCGTTGTGCTGCCTTCGGCCTATTCGCACATCGGTCCGCTACTGACGCAAACTCACAGGCCAACGGGGCGCCCCACGCCGACTTTCAGCATTGTTGGATGGCCACACCAGTGCGGCAACTTACTAGACACCACCTCGGTGCCATCTGGATCTTGGCGCGTTGTGCTGCCTTCGGCCTATTCGCACATCGGTCCGCTACTGACGCAAACTCACAGGCCAACGGGGCGCCCCACGCCGACTTTCAGCATTGTAGGATGGCCACACCAGTGCTGCAACTTGCTGGACACCACCTCGGTGCCATCCGGATCTTGGCGCGTTGTATTGCCTTCGGCCTATTCGCACATCGGTCCGCTACTGACGCCGCCTCACGTGCCAACGTATTTTCTCCGCATTTTATACCCTATGCCGCATAACAGGTCATGTGACTTGTTTATAAAACTTTTCATCGGTTCATTTTACTTTTGGTTTCCTAATGATGGAAGGCTTGATCATATGACCTAAAAACAACACTTTTCATTGGATGAAAACTTTTTTTTTTTCCCAAACGATGAAAGCCCCACCTTGTTTCTGGATGTTTCAGACTGAAGCTGGCGTCAGCATGAGAGCACCACCATCTCGTGGCTCCGTCGTGGTCATTCCGCGAGCTATCATGGCAGCCGCTCCCCACCGGAAGCCTGCGGGAGTCGGGGCTTCCAAAACTTTTGATGAATTCTCAAGGCGGAGGGGACGCTTTCGAGAATGGGGTCCAAGACCTAGCAGACAAGCGTCCGATTTCCAAGGTGTCCCAGGGCCATTTCAGTGGACCAGGCCCAAAAAGGAAACAGCCTGCCGCCATTTTGAGAGTCCTGTGACAGCCGCCTATCGCTGCACCGCAAGAGTGGGCGCAACTCAGCTGAATTGCGGCTTTTGACACAGTGGACCAAAAACGGACGGAATGGCAACTGAAACGGTAAAGGGGCGCCCCACTACAACAGATGACACTCCACCTGGAGAGGCCCATTCACGCCGCCTCCCCCGGGGCGCCCCACGCCGTTATTCGGAGCTGCATTGTAGGATACCAAAACCAGTGCGGCAACTTACTGGACATCACCTTGGTGCCATCGTTCTGCTGCCTTGGAACTATTCGCACAACAGTTTGCTACTGATGACCCACCCCCCGCGACGCCCCACGCCGTTATTTGCTGGGTGGCAACTTACTAGACATCACTTTCGTGTCATCTAGATTTCAACGCGTTCTGCTGCCTTGGAACTATTCGCACAACAGTTTGCTACTGATGACCCACCCCCCGCGACGCCCCACGCCGGAAATCTGGACGTTGTGCTGCGTTGGGACTATTCGCACAGCCGACCGCTACTTCGTTGTTTTTCCCTAAAAATGTTTATATGTTATTACTATTTTTGTTTTCTTGTATATATTTATAAATTATTAAAGTTTTATAATCTTACTACTTTGTCGGAGTGCTATATCTTTTTAATGTGACACATAATTGTAAAAACTTTGATGTACAAAGAGTCATCCCTGGAATCTTCCGCTTCAGGCTCGGTCCCCTCCCCAATCACAATACAGGATGGTTTTCAGATAATAGCAACGCTTCTGCTGTGACGGATCTCATCGAGTGTGGGCCTTGATCTACTATAACTCCTTTGAAGAGGGGTGATTCTTTACAGCTGTGGCCATAAACTACATCTGCAGGGCTAGCTGATACCCTAGGACCAGCCTGGACAATCGGACACAGAGGAAAAGGAGTGTCAGAGGGTGCGGTAGTGAATAGGGCGAAAGGGAGGTGTCGGGCGGGCACAGGGTGTGATTCTCAGGGAAGAGCAGCGCAGATGGGGGGAGGTTTATTACCCATGCATAAGACAGAGAGCGGGGTGACCACTGCCTGGGGGAGATGCTTGCGAGGGTGGGGAGCCATGCTAAGGATCGACAGCGTGCACAGAGTGGGTCTGGTCAAGGCATCTAAAATGGCTGCCGTGCACGACAAAAGTGTGGCATTTGAAAAAAGACAAGATGGCGCAGACAATGTTTTTCAACACTTCCTGATTTCCTTCGAATCGAACGTTAACAGACGTTGGGGCATATTACCAAAGTTAAGCGATATTTATCCCTAACGATGCTTAGCAACGATTTTTTTACCGTCAGAAATTATCGCAGATAAACCTTGCTATTATCAAGGTTTATCGCAAATACGATAAAAAACGACCGCAATGCATTAATATCGCTGAAAACTCAGCGATATTCATGCATTACCGAGCTAATGCTCTTAGCCATGTTATCCACCTCCCATTGGATAACATGGCTAAGAACTGCTCAGGGCAGGTGCTAGCTTTTGGAGATATTCGCGCTTATCTCGAATATTTCCAAAAGTTGATAATAGGAGATAGCGATGTTAGCGACTGTTTCCAGTCGCTAACATCTTGGCATGCCCACTTTGCATGTCATTAGTGATAAATATCACTCACATGCAAAGTGGGGCCCAAGATGGTCGCTATCTCCTACTAGCCGTCGCTAACTGGTGTTAGCAACAGCTAGGTAATACAGATATAATTTTATCTCCGCGAAGCGGAGCGCTGTTACAGATATATATCTTGTTTTTGAACGTTAATTTCTCAAAATGCACTGAAGCACATATATTGAGACCTAGCAAAGGCACATCGGGCTACCAGTCCCTAATATTTTACCAAGTTTCGAGCAAATCCATTCAGCCGTTCGATTATTATTATTATTATTTTTTTTTGCCCCGCGGGGCCCTTTTAAAACCTCCACATCAAACCTAGGGGGTCAGCGAGGATCTACTATGCCCCCTTATGGTCATTTGCCCCTTCGCTTTGGCCTCCTCTTGTCTCTCGATCCTACCGAGAGACAAGATGGCGGCCGCTACGGACTGTTTGGAATGTTTACAGACACCGGAGAGCCAATCAGCTTCGCTTCGCAAAGCTCCGTAACGCGAAAAGTACGCGAAGCGGTGCGCTGTTACAGATATATATCTTTTTTTTAACGTTAATTTCTCAAAATCCACTGGAGCACATATATTGAGATCTAGCAAAGGCACATCGGGCTACCAGTCCCTACAATTTTGCCAACTTTCGTGCAAATCCATTCAGCTGTTCGATTATTATTATTTATTTATTTTTTTGCCCCGCGGGGCCCTTTTAAAACCTCCACATCAAACCTAAACGGTCAGGGAGGATCTACTATGCCCCCTTATGGTCATTTGCCCCTTCGGTTTGGCCTCCGCTTGTCTCTCGATCCTACCGAGAGACAAGATGGCGGCCGCTACGGACTGTTTGGAATGTTTACAGACGCCGGAGAACCAATCAGCTTCGCTTCACAAAGCTCCGTTGCGCGAAAAGTACGCGTACTGGAGCGCTGCCCGGTCCGCTGTTACAGATATATATCTTTTTTTAAACGTTAATTTCTCAAAATCCACTGGAGCACATATATTGAGACCTACAAAAGGCACATCGGGCTACCAGTCCCTACAATTTTGCCAAGTTTCGTGCAAATCCATTCAGCCGTTCGGGCTAAAAGTGAGGCCAACCGCCCTATGGAAAACTCAATGTTAAAAACACGTTTTGGGACCCCTCTTTTTTCTCGGCCCCCCTTGACGAACCCCCCCAAATTTTCAAGGGCTGCTCAGAAACAAAATGTGCCATTTTCCTGAAAATTTCTGCCAATTCCGTCCACAAACGCCAAAGTTATTAGACATAGAATTTTCAAAAATCCCATAGAGAAAAAATCCTAACTATATATACCTACTGGCGACCGCCAGTAGGTAATATATCTATATATATCTATCTATATATATATATTACCTACTGGCGGTCGCCAGTAGGTATATATAGTTAGGATTTTTTCTCTATGGGTTTTTTGAAAATTCTATGTCTAATAACTTTGGCGTTTGTGGACGGAATCGGCTGAAATTTTCAGGAAAATGGCACATTTTGTTTCTGAGCAGCCCTTGAAAATTTGGGGGGGGTTCGTCCAGTGGGGGCCGAGAAAAAAGGGGGGTCCCAAAACGTGTTTTTAACATTAGAGTTTTCCATAGGGCGGTTGGCCTCACTTTTAGCCCGAACGGCTGAATGGATTTGCACGAAACTTGGCAAAATTGTAGGGACTGGTAGCCCGATGTGCCTTTTGTAGGTCTCAATATATGTGCTCCAGTGGATTTTGAGAAATTAACGTTTAAAAAAAGATATATATCTGTAACAGCGGACCGGTTAGCGCTCTGGTTCGCGGACTTTTCGCGCAACGGAGCTTTGTGAAGCGAAGCTGATTGGTTCTCCGGCGTCTGTCAACATTCCAAACAGTCCGTAGCGGCCGCCATCTTGTCTCTCGGTAGGATCGAGAGACAAGAGGAGGTCAAAACAAAGGGGGAAATAACTATAAGGGGGCATAGTAGATCCTCGCTGACCCCCTAGGTTTGATGTGGAGGTTTTAAAAGGGCCCCGCGGGGCAAAAAAAAATAATAAAAATAATAATTGAACGGCTGAATGGATTTGCACGAAACTTGGCAAAATATTAGGGACTGGTAGCCCGATGTGCCTTTGCTAGGTCTCAATATATGTGCTCCAGTGGATTTTGAGAAATTAACGTTCAAAAAAAGATATATATCTGTAACAGCGCTCCGCTTCGCGTAACGGAGGTTTGCGAAGCTGATTGGTCATTCTGTCACTGGGCTATAGTTGGGCTACATCTGGCTGATATTTGGGCTACATTTGTTTTTTTGTGTGTCTGGCGGCCATCTTTGGGCTACATTGGGCTACATTGGGCTTCATTGGGCTACATTCGGCTAATTAGCAAATAGCTCATCGCAAACTAGGAATGGTAAAGAATCGCTATTTATTCCTTAAAGTTCGCTATTTAGGAAATGCAAATAACTTTTATGATACATATGGCGGTTCATCTCTAACAAGATAAGAAGCATAGGGATAGATTTATGATGACTGGCGCATCACCAGGGATGTGTTAGTCATTCTGTGCCGCTGTTCCGTCACCTATGGTGTGCTGCATTTACAATGCGGCGCATCATGGGGCAAAAACAGCACAGATGCGTGATGTATCTGTGCCGTAAAGGTGGCGCATTGCTGGAGTTGTATCGCAAGTGTGATGAAGCTCCAGCAAGGGTCGGGGGTGCCCCTGTCACAGGGTTTCTGTTCTCACACAGAACTGTGGACAGAGGATTGGAACCTCGGCGAATTAGGGTGTCCCAAAACTCACGTTAGTAATCAAAAACTATTTAGCAAGCTAGGTACAGTGTCACATTGGATATAACAAACTCTCAATGTTTAGACAATCCAGAATATGAACTTATAGTACCTCAGGATACGTGGAACTCATGAACAGTCGGTCGTTATATATTTCTTAGAAACCAGAACATGGAGTTAAGAAGAACACATGTGTATTTGAAATGTTTATTTACTAATGCCGTCTTCTCAGGCGTAGTACCTTAGATAATAAAAGTACACATATTATCAGTAGCAAAATTACCAGCATAGTTACTAGTACATAAAAAGTGAATGGTGATAGTATGTTAACATGCTGTAAATGAATAAGAGTTAGCAACACTTATAAGCAGCCGCGGGCCGTGGAGGGAGTTACGGTGAGGCAGGGAGGCGGGGAGGGGGAGAAGCAGGGTGGAGAATACAAGTACACATATTATCAGTAGCAAAATTACCAGCATAGTTACTAGTACATAAAAAGCGAATGGTGACAGTATGTTAACATGCTGTAAATGAATAAGAGTTAGCAACACTTATAAGCAGCCGCGGGCCGTGGAGGGAGTTACGGTGGGGCAGGGAGGCGGGGAGGGGGAGGGGCAAGGTAGAGAGGGCTCCACCCTGCTTCTCCCCCTCCCCGCCTCCCTGCCCCATCGTAACTCCCTCCACGGCCCGCGGCTGCTTATATCTCACCCTCCCTAATACACATATTATATTATTTGCTAAGAAGGTCTCTTTGTGTTGGTTTAGGGCGTGTCCATACTTTAGTGTCTTAGATTTGAAGGAATCACATCAGCATACACCAGCTCTCTCTTCATGTGAACCGCATCAACTGTTGTGTATGTGTGTTCGGCAAAGCAATATAAAACCCGCCTCATGCCCAGAATTGGCAGAAGTTGCACTTATGTTATGAGTATGAAGTCGTGGAGATCAGACCTCATAACAATTCTGTATCGTGTTGTTCTTGAAACTTTAGCACTCGCTGTACAGATATAGTTTAACAAGTAAAGCAGATAGTAGACCAATAACATATTATTCTCATGTAAACCACGATGAACTACTAGGTGGAAAGCTAAAGCAACAACTAAGTGTCGTGTGCAGAAGTTGCAAAAAAGGAAAAATGGCGTTTAAACCGGTAATGAGCCCATGCTAACTTAACACGGTGTAAAGATATCCAGGACCTAGATGACACCTCCTCATGATCCGGAAACGAACTGAATAAGATAATAGAAGTGCCATCTCATGAGAGCAGATTGCAAGTTTATATGTGGACGGTCCGCAAGGTAAAGCATTAAAAACTAGGAAAATTCAATGCTAAAGAAAAATAAAACAGCCAAGTACTTTATCGAGTCTTAAGCCAATAGGCAAGGTAAATAATAAAAACTTGACAAATAAGTCAATGAATTGTCAATGAAATGCTAGTACTCAGCATATCAAACATGAAAAAGGTCTATGACATAACTGTGTATGCAAAATAAGCTGCAACAGCCTCCAATAGGAAGTCACCGTCTTCATCCGAAAACAGTTCAGCCATCCAATTTAAAAGCGGAAAAGAACATACGTGCTCTCCCAGCACCGGATCCTCTATCACCATCAGAGGACAGCTCGGTGGGTTTTCAAGAAAGCTGTGTTCCAAGAAAGACTGTGCTGCCGCCAGTAAATTCCAGGGACCAAGTAGTCCATGCATCAATGCCACAGCCATAATCCTTTCGCCAGGACAAATCAACTCGTGAGTAATGATAGGAGTCATCAGCTGATTAAAGTCGACGTCAGGAGAAACCGGTCCGCAGAGACACAAATCAATGGCCCAATCGAAATCACAGGTCAGGCAGTGAAATACAGGCTGGACACAGGTGAAGTAGGAGAACCGAAAAGATAATCCATATGCCGTGCTTAATATCGCCAACGGCATTGTGCCATAATATTCTAGCATGCGATTGCGGAACAGTGTCAGCAGCTGCAGGGTCGGAGGTTGCATAGGAGGGACATCCATATTTAAAAATGTAAAAAAGCACAAGAGCGTCCGCTGGTAATGCAAGTAAAAATGCAATCCACGAACCAGAGTGGAGAAAATGGAATGAAAGGGAGCAGGGATGACTCCAAAGATTTTCTCAAATGAAGTCACGAGACCACTGGTAACAACTTTAAAAAAGTGTGCCAGGGATTTTGTGGAGGATGCGTTAAAGATAGTCGGAAACATGTTGCTGAAATTGAAAGGCAAACCTGTGTACGGGTGTTCGCTATGTGAAGTACGAAAGTTTCACGGGCCGAACTCAAGGCCACCTCTCTCTGAGACAAAAGAGCTCTTATTCTTGTCATGCCGTTGAAACGTGTCCCAAGGTTGGTATTTGTGGCCAGATTGAAAACTCCCTATGTTCATGTGTGGGAGGAAATAGAACATTTCTGCAGCAAATAACCCGTTCACTTACTGTTACGATAAAAGGAATACTTTTTAATTAACTCAGAACAATCTTCATTATTGAGCATCAAATAACTACCATTTTCCAACAACTTGAACGTGGGGATGATAGCAGGAACTGGCGTGCCTTGCAACACGCAAGCCATATTTGGTCGGTGTTTGTTGCATGAATCGTGTAACTGTATGTGCCTACACATTAGTGAATGATCTGGCGTCTCAGTGCATTCCTCTCCATTCAGATAAACTTCTTGATCATCTTTGAAACATCTGTATGTGTATGGAAGCGACCAGACCTCATGAACAAAAGCACTACCTAAAGGTTCATAAAGACCTATTGGTATATATTTCATACAATTTGAAAACTTATATAAAGCAAAAGGCAGCGTTATTAAACCGTGGATAAGGCATGTTGCCAAAAAACCCGCAATCCTCTGCTGATGATGTCACTGAGCATGTCATGAATGATGTAATATGTGACATCATCAGTAGTGGATTATGGGTAATAGTATCTCTAGTTTACTCCCCTATAGCTGTCTTTCTTTTAACATAAGTGTGTGTTTCCTTCCCTTATACTTACTGTTTTTGGTTCGCTTCCAGTTCGCGTACCAGCGAGCGAACTAGGAAGCGAACTAAGAGAAATAGAGGTTGGCACAGTTCCAAATATTGTACCAATTTTTTAATAACGGGGAGGTAGTTCTGAAAAGAACTTTTTTTTTTATTTTTCTGAACATTTTTTTACTGTTTTTGAATTTTTCGGAACAGTTTTATATTTTTTTGGGTTTTTCTTGGAGGGGGCAATGAAAACGATTCATTGTAAAGGGCTCAACAGGAGCAACAAAACAAAAAAAAGAAGTATTTATTATTTTGGGCGTTTCGGACAAACTTGCATATGATAGTCAATAGCTCTGTTGATCAGAGTGATGCTTCTTTCTCCGTAGGAAATGAATCCATCGCAAAATACGCAGGTGTGTTTTACTTCACCAAATCTCATTTGTATATTTGGCACCATCTCCCTGCCCTCTGGTCCCGTTACTTCCGGTACAACAGATCTTCTGGCCATAATAGGGAGATTATCTAGGTCGTTCCGAAACTGTGCAGCACTGTAGTTGTTAGGATGCCACCTAGTCATATGGCGATGCATTGTGTAGTTTCCGAAACTGTATTTTTTGTCGGTCCCTCTGGACAGTCTATCTTGACATATAAGGCAAGTTACGTATCTTGCATTTACTTTTTTCTGACCTTTGGGAATTTAAAAAAATTGCCAAATGAAGTTTTCTTTCCGGTGAGACGTCTTGGGCTGCTCAGGCAAAAACTGCCTCTCTTCCTGCTCTTCCTCGTCTTCCTCTTCTTCCTCTTCTTGTTGAATTACAACTTGAGCAGGTGGTCCACTCTTCCTTGGATGTGGTGGAGGTGGTGGGGAAGCACCAGCTGAAGCTACTAAAGAAGCCATTGCTCAGTGATCACAAAGGGTCTTTCTCTCACAATGATGAAAGTCAGAGTGAGGAAAGAAGGAGGGATTTTCATCATTTGGGAAAAACAAGAGTTCTCAACCAATCAAAAGTGTTCATTTTAGATTATATGACCTAGTCTTACATCATTAGGAAACCAAAAGTGAAATGAACCAATGAAAAGTGTTATTACCAAGTCACATGACTTGCTGTGTTTACGTTAAGCGCTTTGCAGGGCCTCCCGGTTTGCTTCCAGAAACCTGCGCTTTGGCACTCGCTTCGCGTACCAGTTTGCTAACGTAGCACGTCATATGACGTATCAAGCGACAACGTGGAACGTCATGCGGACGGGAGGCGTCACGATGTTGTTTTCTAACGCGGCACTTGCGGTAAAGAAACGTTTACCGGCTCGCGGTCTATTTCGCGGCATCAAGGTCAGCTAACGGGAAGCTTCCCGATTCGCGAAGCGGGAACGAAGAAAAAAAAATATTTAAAAAAAAAATTATTCATAAACATATAAAATATATTTTTGGATTTAAAGAAGAATACATTTTACAGCTACAGATATTAGCTGTTAAAAAACCAATGAAATTCACAGAAAAAACCATAGGTTATAGACCATATATAGTTAGGAATTAGCATTTACAAAACCTTGAAAATTCACTGAAAAAACCATAGGTTATAGACCATATATAGTTAGGAAATAGCATTTAGAAAACCTTATTTTACTCACACAAAACCATTGAAATTCCATATATAGTTAGTTGCACTAACTATATATCGCGCACCTGCAATCCACTGCTGATGATGTCACATATTACATCATTCATGACATGGTCAGTGACATCACTGATGACATCACTGATGACATCTCAAATGACATCACTGATGACATCACTGATGACAACATCCAGTGACTGTATGCTTCTGTAAAGTTAAAATATGTCTTACATATTGAAGAATGAGTGGATGTATAAGTGTCTGGATGAAGGATTTAGTAGGTGCATGACTGACTGTATAAGTGAGTGATTAAATGTGTCTCACTGAGTGCATGGGTTAGTGACTAAACTGTTTTAAATTGTGCATCATTGTGTCTGTTGTTTTGTAATCTGATGCATGTGTTGATCATTAGCTATATGACTAACTATATGGGTTATTGATTAGTTGCCCAAGTATTTGTATGGGAGACTGAGTGTGTGTGTGGGTGTCTGGGAGGTGTATGACTCTGTGCATAGATGTGTGAGCAGTTGATTCACTAGATGTATGGGTTCAAAAGTGCATGTGGAAACATCTGTATGGGCGGTTGACTGTGTGCATGAGTGTATTGGTGAGTGAATGGATATCTCAGTGCTACATGTCAAAGTAAGTACATATGTAAAACACAGTACATGTGATAGTTGACATATATAAATAACTGTGCATAAGAGCCAGTGAATGTGTGAGTGGCTGTATGGATTATTGTGAACTTGTATCAGGGATTGTATAACAGAGTAAATATGTGTTATTATATGTTCCAATAAGTAAGGTGTGTATAACTATATAGTTGAGGAAATCGAGGTGTGATTGATTCTTTGCAAGACTGACTAGGTGTGTGAGTAACTCCATGGATGAGTGACAGTCTGTGAGTGTCTGTTTACACTGAGTGTATCTAAGGTTATATTAGAGTCTGAAGAGGTTCATTGTATCATCACATGAATGATGTCATCAGTGATGTGATCAGTAATGTCAAATGAGATGTCATCAGTGATGTCATCAGTGATGTCATTTGAGATGTCATCAGTGATGTCATCAGTGATGTCACTGACCATGTCATGAATGATGTAATATGTGACATCATCAGCAGTGGATTGCAGGTGCGCGATATATAGTTAGTGCAACTAACTATATATGGAATTTCAATGGTTTTGTGTGAGTAAAATAAGGTTTTCTAAATGCTATTTCCTAACTATATATGGTCTATAACCTATGGTTTTTTCAGTGAATATATATATATATATATATATATATATATATATATATATATATATATATATATATATATAACCAAAAACGCCCAGAAGCTTGAGGCCGCACAGCACTGCAGGTGAGTAACAACTCTATTTAAACCAAGCAGGCACCTTAACATCCCTTTGAAGTCCATGGCCTAGCACGTTTCGATGCCGCTGTTTGCATCTCCTCAGAGGCCGTGTCAGCGGAGGTGATTAGTGGCTACCTCATCTCCCCTGCGTGTTTCCTTAATAGGGGGCTTTCAGTGCTCCTCCTTTGGTGGCAGTTCATTTTTAAATGCACCTTCCTGTACATAAATGATCTTTCCCATGAATGCACACACCTTTACACTATGGTGCAAAGGGGCCCGCTTTCGCCCTACACTGCTAAGTATATCGCCAGCGCAGGGGGAAATGCAAGGATGCACGATATCGTTGTAAATATGGTGCAGCCTTGCGTTTCTGAAGTGGCGGAGTGAGGCGTTAAGCCATGACGGCTAACAACTCACTCTGCCAATTCCTTGAACATATGCCCCTGAATCCGTTTACCCCAAATTACGTTTTTTCTAGTATAGTTTTCAAATTTTGGATTAGCACAGTGAAATCCACGCTGAGCTGAAAAAATCCAATCACAGTATTATAGCTTGGATTGGTAAAAAACATCTAAGCCATAAATAAAAGCAGCTTCGGACTCATGAATTTCACTGATGCGCTATAACTAGAGCATAACATGTGTCAGGAGATGCTTTTATTCATTTCAGGTCTGCTTGGATGATATTTTACCAATCCAATCAGGAGACGACTCCTCCACTAAAGCAGAGGAGCACCTCCTCCGCTAAAGCAGAGGAGCACCCCCCACTGCCTTTTTTCAGCAGGGCAAAAAAGGAAAAATAAAATGGTGATAGTGAGATGTTATTATCATTTTATTATTCTGTGCTTGGGCAGTTTTGTGGGGCAGGGCGAAGCTGCCCATGAGGGAGAAGTGGTGGCACCCTCCTAAGTGTGCATGAATGCCAGAGGGCCGGCCAAATATTCATGTACACTTTGCACGTTCTCCTCCCAAACTGCTTACAACGTGGGTGGAAAACATGCCCAGTTTTCCATTCCCCATCTGAGCGCCGAACCACGGTGCTCAGACTAACCACAACTATACATTGCAGCATTGCGATTGGCTCAGGGGAGCGTGGGTGCTTACCAATCACAACACTGCATCGCAGAGTTGTGTTTGGCTTAGGGGAGCCTATCCTGCTTCCTGTTCCAGCCTGCAGGTAAATGGATGTTTCTATCTATTTCCTCCCCCCCTCAGACCTTACCCCATCCCACTGCTGATTAGCGTGAGCAGCTGTGACTGTATCCAAACAGTAATACTGAGCCAAGAATGGTACAATGCTTTTGTTATTTGTCAACTAGGTGTGAATAGCACTAGCTAGTCATATGCTTAAAGACTTTGCTGTAGAAATGGCATAGGGTTTTATCATTTTTCTAGTACGGCATGAATGGCAAGTAAAGCGAACACTTGAGGTGAGCGGATTTAGAGTGTATGTGATGTTGAGGAGTGCACTATATAAAGGAGTACCCCCCCTACATATACACTCTACTCACAAACACATCACCACACCCTTTACCTTAATTCCACTCGCAAACAATCCAATACAAAAAAATCCCTCTGATAAAACAAATACATCAACACCTCTTTTCACTACTCCTCAAAAGCAAAACATAACACATACATCAGCACAACAAAATCTCTCAAGCACACCACCTCACAATACTTACTGTCACAAAAAACAATCATACACCCACCTTTCAACCTACACAAATGAACAAACTACATTGCAAAGCTTTCTCTCTTCCACTACACCTAACACACATACAGCAACACAGCAACTCTCTTTTAACTGCCTCTCATCCATTGGACAACTTAGAACCTTACTATATGACCCACTTGCTGCACCACCACCACCACTGGTTCATACAGCTTCTGCCCTAAACATACACAAACGATATAAGCAACGTGCCACACATCACAACTTTGCTTCTCCATGGCTACTGCTCAACAAGGCTACGCCACAAAAACAACACAGCACACCAACTCACTCTCAAACATCTTCTCTACACCTATGCCATCCTAGTCTGCTGGACAAGGAACACAGAACAGCTATACGATTGGTATCCTAATACAGATAATACTAGCACAAAAAACACACCTGTTACTAACCCACACAATACTGATCACTCTTCTACAAAACAAAGTCTCACTGTGTTGAGCTTCCAATCACGAGGCTGATGTGCGTGTTTCTTTATGATGCTGCAAACTCCCAACTCCCCTATGAACTAATCAGGTAACAAGGATTACTAACGCTTGATTACTCTGACTGTTCCACAAGGGAAAGGGGAAGTGGAGAGAGAAACAACAAACAAAACACTGGTCCTTGTGGATCCAAATGATGTTTCTCTGGTTGAATTTTGCTGGTCCTTCTGGCGTTGACTGATTCTGTACAATATGTAAGGATATTGATAAATACCCACTGTGAACACACATGAACTATTAATCACTGAAACATATTATGTAAACATACCTGCTGTCTTCTGGCCCTGGCTGACACTTCTACAACTATCATAATCTTCGCAACTTGGGAATACCTTCAATAGAAGTTACATATCATGAAATACTAGTAATATCACATACTAATTACAACTGGTTAGTGTTGTTAGTTTGCTGGTAAATTATATGTGGTAACCCAAAAGGCATGCCTGATAATTGTTGTCAAAATTGAGGAAGAGGGGGTTCTGGTCTAAAAAGAAGAGAAAGAGAAAAACCAGGAACAATACCAAATATCCTAATCAAATAGCACCGAGCTCTTAATGTGCTTCTTTGTTTCTTAACAACTGTAATGACTGTTTTTTTTTGGTACCAATGCTTGTTTACCATTTCACACACAGGCATCATATTGTTTATAGTACAACTTGTTATCTAACTCACAGCACAGATACTATATTATTCACAGTACAGGTAACCTTTTGATCATTAAGCAAATGTAAAACCTTGTTTGTGCCAATGATTGTTTCTTGTTCTAATTGTCACAAGAAATCACCAATGTTCGATTCGCTCATTTGTAGTATCCAATGTTTGTTTTGTCAATGCACGAAAGTTCCTGCCGGAAACTCAATGATTGGGAATGTCTGTAGAAAAATGCAATGTCTTCAACAGGAAGGATAGGCTAAATAACCTTACTGCAATCTCCACCGGAGGTGTCGTGATGTCAGAAGGAGCGGAAGACTCGGGGTTATGACGAGGTCCGATGTGCAGGTAAGCCGGGAGAAATGCTGGGTTTGTAGTTGAGGGAGCGTTACTTAAAGGATACACGTGGGTTTTCAGCGCTGAGACCGGAGCTTCTGAAGGTGCGGATTCTCTGTGCGTAGACCGGAGCTTCTGACAGTGCTGAACTCCGAGGAGGGCAGTGGTCGGGGGCTACGGAACACACAGCTGCACTTGCGGTGACGCTCAAATGAAGCGAAGCGTCACCGTGTCTTGCAAGCAGCTTTTTACACTCGCGCTGCTTCTTAGAATGTTGCCCGCACGTGGAAACCAAATACTGGTAAACATGTGCGGGAAGAGGACAACGTGCTTTTCGAAGTCAACCTACTGCCACTGACAATAAGCATAGGTAAAGGCAAGAGGCCTGATTGGATTTGTGTTAATATTCAGAATATACAGGCAATGTATCAAACAAACCAAATAGCACTACCATGACAAGGTTTAAACACAAGTGTATAGCACAACAGCAATGTGTAATTAGCCAATAGCAGTGATTGCAAGGTCCCCCTTAACAGTTCTCCCCCCTAAAGGTCGCCTAATAGATCATGGTTTGTCTGGATGGAGGGCATGAAATTGTCTTATTAAGCGAGGAGCATGAACATTAGCTTCTGGTTCCCAGGACCTTTCACGTGTTTCGTAACCCTTTCAGTCAATTAAATAGTAAAGCCTTCCATTAAAGCGCTTGGTGTCTAAAATTGTATTAATCTCGTATTCAATGTGATCCCCAATTATCACTGGTGGAGGGGGATTGTCAGGTCTAGTGGATGGATCAAATGGTTTTAGAAGGGATACATGAAAAACGGGATGGATTGAGTAGTCATATGGGAGATGTAATTTCATGGACACTGGATTTAGGACTTTTTCTATGGGAAATGGCCCAATGAATCGTGGTTTTAATTTTTTAGGTCCTTCTATTTGAATATTTTTAGTTACTAACCAAACCAAATCTTCTTCCTTAAAAGACGGACTTGGTAATCTGTGCTTATCAGCATTTTCTTTCATCCTGCTTTTATTTTTAGCTAAAGCCTTTTTGACGTGTTCTTGAAATTCCTGTAGTTTGGCTATTCTTTCAGCGACTGCTGGCATATTTTGTTCCTGTTCAGGGAATATTTCTGTCAGTGATCGTGGATGTTGTCCAGTCATGAAATAGAATGGTGAACACCCTAATGCTGAGTGGATAGTGTTGTTATAGGAAATCTCAACTAAGGGCAGTGTTTCATCTAAGTTTGATGATATTGTACTTCTCAAACAGCGTAAACTTTGTTCAACTATCTGGTTTACCCTTTCGGTTTGACCATCAGTTTGAGGATGGAAAGTGGAGGACCAACCTAGTTCTATCCCTAACTGATTGCTGAATTGTTTCCAGAATTTAGACACAAACTGAAGACCTCTATCTGAAATAATTTTACTGGGCAATCCGTGCAGTTTCACTATGTGCTGTAAAAATACTTTACTAAATTCTTCTGCTGATGGTACTTTAGTTAAAGGAATTAAATGCCCCATTTTAGACAGTAAATCTACTACCACTAAAATTGTGGTGAAACCATTTTATTTTGGTAGATCTGTGATTAAGTCTAGGCTAATCGTATGCCACGGGTGTGGGGGTATGGCAATTGGTTGCAAATAACCTCTAGGGGCAGTATGTAGTGATTTCTGACGTGCACAAACAGGACAAGTGTTGACGAACTGATATATATCTGGGAAGATATCTTTCCACCAAAAGTGTTGCTGACATAACTCTAAGGTTTTGTTTATTCCTGGATGTGCTGCTGTGCCTAAATCATGATTCCACCTCATAATTTGTTGGCGTAATTCCTCATTTGGAATAAACAATTTTTTTTTTGTGAAAGAATAACCCGTCTTCAATTGAATTGAGTTTCTGGGATAACCAATCATCCTGATTTAGAGTTTTCACCTGTTTTCTTACTAAATCAAGAAATGTCTCTGACGAGGTTTCAGCACACACTTTTTCAGCTGGGATTATACTTTTTGACTCTTTTTCTTGATCATTTTGATTTTCGCACTCTAACCGAGAGAGGGTGTCAGATAACAATTGTTTAACTCCAGGTCGATAAGTAATTATAAAATCAAACTCATAGAAAAATTGCAACCAACGCATCTGTCTTGGAGTGAAAGCTTTCACTGTGGAATGAAATAGCAAATTCTTGTGTTAACCCGAAAAGATGGTTACTGTATGTTTAGCTCCCAGGAGATGGTGTCTCCATTCTTGGAATACTGTTTTTATTGCTAGTAACTCTCGTTCCGCAATTGTGTAATTCTGTTCTGCTGGCAAAAGTTTTCTTGAAAAAAAAGCTATTGGGTGTAAATGACCAGTCCTGTTATCTTTCTGCAACAAGACTCCTCCTATTGCAGTTTGTGAGGCGTCTGCTTCCACAAAGAACAGCCTATCTGGGTCTGGATGTGTTAGTATTGGTGCTCACGTAAAAGCCTTCTTTAAAGTTGAAAAGCATTCTTTAAAGTTGAAAAGCCTTGTTCAGCTACAGGACTCCAGAGAAATGTCTTTCCTTTTTGCAACAATGTGGTAATAGGCACAACTATCTCTGAAAAATTGGCTATGAAATGACTGTAAAAATTTGCGAAGCCTAGGATGCGTTGTACGTCTGACTGATTTAGGAGAAGGCCATTTTAAAATTGTTTCACTTTTTTAGGGTCCATAGTGATACCTTCTGAAGATAGCCAATATCCCAGAAATTCTACTTTGGATGAACTAAACACACATTTTTCCAATTTCACAAACAGAGCGTTGTCTCTGAGCTTTTGAAGGACTAACCGAACATGTTTGGTGTGCTCCTCTGGGTTCTTTGAGTAGATTAAAATGTCATGAATATTCACTATGACGCAGATGTCCATAAGATCGTGCAATACCTCGTTTAGTTTCGCTCCCGGGATGAGATCTATTCTACAATCGTAGATTCTATGGGGCAGTAACTTAGTTGCCTTAACTGGATCGAACACATCAGCAAAGTCCTGATACTCTTTTGGGAGTTCAAGATGATCCGTGGTTAAGGCAGCACAACAAAGAGGCATAATAGGATCTCTTGTGTCTTGGTAACAGTGTAATCTGCAGTGAGCTATATCTAGAGTCACTGTACGCTTAACCCAATCAATTTTTGGGTTATGAAGTTCCAACCAAGGGATTCCAAGAATAACTCCAAATGTCGGTGTGTCTATTAAATAAAACACTGTATATTCGGAATGGCCATTGTCTGCAACAAGTAACAGCGGTGTTGTGTTAAATCTAATTAAACCAGAGGATAAGGCTGAACCATCAACAGCCCGCACTGGTTCTGGCTCTCTTTTTGAAATTTGAGTCAACTGAAGTTTTCTAGCTTATCCTAAGTCAAAGAAATTGCCTGTGGCTCCAGAGTCTATGAGCACAGGAATACTATGTCTCTGCTGAGTGGATAGTATCCAGAGTAACAGTACCGTGAAATGTTTAGGTACATGATTTATTACGCTGGTTGCATATCGTGAGATCTTGTCAACCTTTACTCTCAAGGAATCGATCTCAACATTCCCTGAGACACCTAGTTTTCCGACTCCAATAAAGGATTGGTTATAGCAACTAATGCGTTCTTTTTAACTGGTTTTACAGGACAGTCTTTGGCAAAGTGACCAGCTTCCCCACAGTATAAACAAAGATTCCCTTTCTGTCGTATTTCTTTTTCGTCATGTGATAAAGGCCCTTTGATACCTCCTATCTGTATAGGTTCTACTGTGGAAGTTTTATTATCAGTTTCCTTTCTTTCTGTCTTAAAATGAAGATTCCTAATGTCGCTTCTTGGTCTTTCACCCTGTGATCTAATTTACTACTAATTCTTTGAATTCAGCAAAATCGTCAGGTAGATCAACAATATGAGCTAGTGAATCTTTAATATCATCTCTAAGACCACGATAAAAGAGAGACACTCTTTTTCTGCTGGCCAATGTGTTTCCGCAAGTAACCTATTAAATGTTGTGACATATGTGATTAAATCTCTGGAGCCCTGCCGTAAGTACAACAATTCGTTATCAGAGGTCTGAAGAAAGACATGTTTGGCAAAAAGACTAGACATTGGCAGTTTTAAAGTCGTTCAAATTATGCAGAAGAGGATCGTCATTATCAACTAGTGGCATAGCCCAATTAGCTGCCACTCCACCAAGATATGAAATGATAAAAGACACTTTAGCAGTATCGGTAGTAAAAATATGTGGTTTACATAAAAAATGCAATTGACATTAACTCATGAAAGTTGAAAACCGACTGGCATCTCCTGTTAATCTCTCTGGGTTTGCTAAGGGAACTGGAGTAGGGGTAACTACAGCGACTTGCACTGGTTGGTCTGCATTAGTCCCTGCAGATGTCTGAGTGTGAAAAGCTGGGGCGCCAAATTTAGGGGGTGCCAGAACAGTACGTCCTACCTCAGAGGGTCCCCTCCAAGTAGTAAAACCAGCTTTAGTTCTCTCTAATTCCTGTCGTAATGACTGCTTTTCTAACCGTAAGTCCTGCATTTCTTCATTAAGTTTCTGTACTAACTGAGCTAATTGGTTAACATCCATTCAAGATATACTTCCTGGTTTACAGCATCAAAAGGAAACAGTCCGTGTGGCTTCGCTTTCTGTTGAGCTTCCAAACACGAGGCTGCTGTGCTTGTTTCTTTATGATGCTGCAAACTCCCAACTCCCCTGTGTACTAATCAGGTAACACAGATTACTAACGCTTGATTACTCTGACTGTTCCACAAGGGAAAGGGAAAGTGGAGAGAGAAACAACAAACAAAACACTGGTCGTTGTGTCCAATGATGTTTCTCTGGTTGAAGTGTGCTGGACCTTCTGGCGTTGACTGATTCTGTGCAGTATGTAAGGATATTGCTAAATACCCACTGTGAACACACATGAACTATTAATCACTGAAACATATTATGTAAACATACCTACAGTCTTCTGGCCCTGGCTGACACTTCTACAACTATCAGAATCTTCACAACTTGTGAATACCTTCAATAGAAGTTACATACCATGAAATACTAGTAATATCACATACTAATTACAACTGGTTAGTGTTGTTAGTTTGCTGGTAAATTATATGTGGTAACCCAAAAGGCATACCTGATAATTGTTGTAAAAATTGAGGAAGAGGGGGTTCTGGTCTAAAAAACAGGAAAAACACCAAATACCCCAATCAAATAGTACCGAGCTCATTTGTAGTATCCAATGTTTGTTTTGTCAATGCACGAAAGATCCTGCCGGAAACTCAATGATTGGCAATGTCTGTAGAAAAATGTTATGTCTTCATCAGGAAGGATAGGGTAAATAACCTTACTGCAATCTCCACCGGAGGTGACACGATGTCAGAAGGAGCGGAAGACTCGGGGTTGTGACGAGGTCCAATGTGCAGGTCAGCCAGAAGAAATGCTGGGTTTGTAGCTGAGGGAGGGTTACTTAAAGGATACACGTGGGTTTTCAGCGCTGAGACCGGAGCTTCTGAAGGTGCGGGTTCTCTGCGCGGAGACCGGAGCTTCTGACAGTGCTGAACTCCGAGGAGGGCGGTGGTCGGGGGCTTCGGAACACACAGCTGCACTAGCGGTGACGCTAAAATGAAGCAAAGCGTCACCGCGTCTTGCAAGCAGCCTTTTATACTCGCGCTGCTTTTTAGAATGTTCGTGGCCCGCACGTGGAAACAGAATACTGGTAAACACGTGCGGGAAGAGGACAACGTGCTTTAACAAGTCAACCTACTGCCACTGACAATAAGCATAGGCAAAGGCAAGAGGCCTGATTGGGTTTGTGTTCATATTCACAATATACAGGCAATGTATAAAACAAACCAAATAGCACTACCATGACAAGGTTTAAACACAAGTGTAAAGCACAACAGCAATGTGTAATTAGACAATAGCAATGGCTGCAAGTTCCCCCTTAACACACTGTCACCAAAGCACATTCTCTAAACTGTCTACTAATAACTGCTCGATCGCTCTCCAAAAACAAACATCACATCTATGACGTTCTCACCAATGCAAAACCAGACAATCTATTCATAACGGAATCATGGTTGGGAGATAATATGGCTCCAGTCCTGCATAAAGCCATTTCTCTAGGCTAGCAAACAATTACCCAAAATTGTATAGGCAAAAAAGGAGGTGACCTAGCTGTTGTGTTCAGGCAAACATTACATATAACTAAAGTTGACGACATCTCCACAAAGAATTGTGAAGCTCTTCTCACCCGATGTGTTGGACTTGGCCCTTTTTGCAGGGTCATCCCTGAACTTTTTGCCTTCCTCCTCTATTTTCTCTGACATGTTGTTGGCTGTTTGCCGATCAGTGCTAAAGTGCATATGCTCTCCCTATTATAAATTGATGTATGGATTAGTGACTCCATGGTTTGCTGATTTGGTTTACTTGTCAGACCCTAGTACAGTGCACTGAGTGTGCCCAGGGCTTTATAAACCAAATGCTGCTAGTGGGCTTGCATCACTGGTTGTGCCACCCACAGAAGCAGCCTGTAAATGTGTGCAGTCTGGTAATGCCATGCTCACTGGGTAAGTGCACCCACTTTCCAGTCCCAAAACCTTCCCATTTCTTCATATCAGACACCCCTATGGTAGGAACAAGGGCAGGGTGTATTGTGAGTACAGGATAGGACATGTCCTGGTGTGTGTTGCATGTCCTAATAGTGAATTACAGCCATTTTCGTTTTTTACTGTTGCAAGGCTACCTATTCTCCATAGGCCACAATGGGCAGTTAGATTATTACATCTTATAATCCTAACTGACTCAGGGAACATGATAGCTATTCGAGTTTAGTATGCCTGAACTAAGCATGGGCGGATTTTGCGGATCCACGATTCACGGATTTGCGGATTCACGGATCGTGGATCCGCAAAATCCGCGGATTATGCGGATCGGCGGATTTGGGGGCGGGGCTTCCTCGAGTGTGTGGGCGGGGCCAAACGGACGGGGCTTCCATGCGAGCGCACATGCCGCTTGTGTGTATAACAGGTCAGAGACCGATCAGAGCAGCAGATTAAGAGACAGAAGCTCGGGCGGGGCCAAACGGACGGGGCTTCCATGCGAGCGCACATGCCGCTTGTGTGTATAAAAGCCGATCAGAGCAGCAGATTAAGAGACAGAAGCCCCTGGTCACAGGAACAGCACGGGGATTCCGCTCGTCAAAGTCAAAGATGCAAATGCCTCTGGCCAGCATCACAGCGGATTTTCGATGGTATATTTGGGAACAAGGCACACCTGCCCAGCCTCCACAACGCTCACGATTATTTATTTTTGGGCTGATGAATGAGTCACTGCATTTGCGCTTCAACTAGGGCACATGCTTTATTGATATCTGTTGAGGTTTATTTTTTGTGCCAGGACCGTCGTGCCCGAATGAACCCTGCCCTTCATATTTATTCAAGAAGACACCACCATTTAAATAATTTACGATGGCGCCGGCAAGCTGCCAGCGCCATCCTGCAAAAGTTACTTAATTAGCTTCAACAGGAAGCTCCAACTGATAAAATAAAGCAGGCGCTCGAGCCCTTGCTTTATCTTATCTGTTAGAGCTTCCTGTCGAAGCTAATTAAGTAACCATTTGAGGATGGCGCTGGCAGCTTGCCGGCGCCATCGTAAATTATGTTAGGCTTGAACTTTTGACCGCAAAATCCGCTCCGATCGCGGATTGCGGATTCTCGGTAAATTCGCGAGAGTTCGCGGATCGCGGATTTACCGAAAATCCGCAAAATCCGCGATCGGAGCGGATTTTGCGCTCATGCTTAGCCTGAACTCAGAATTATAAAATGCATCTTTTAGTGAAGATGTTTTTAACATTCTGTGTTTGAAAATACCACTTTTAGAAAGTAGGTATTTCCTTGTCTAACTATCCAAGCCTGCCTCTGCTAGGTTGTGTATTCCTTGTCTGGAGTTTGAGTGACAGGGGCTGTGGGATTCCAGGAGACAGGGTGAGTCAGCCCAGTGGTGAATAGAGAGATCTGCATCTAGATGGGAGGGAAGAGTTGCATCTAGGACCTGAATAGGGCTGTGCCTTCCCTCCGCAATGCTGGCTCCATCCCCTGTGGTGCATCTGATGTCTCTGCCCTGCACTGTGGAAGGAGAGAAGGAGTCATGTCAATAGAGTGCTCCAGGGCTGTGCCTTCCTACCACAATGCTGGCTCCACCTCCTTTGGGGCATTTGATGTTTCTGCCCTGCACTGTGAAAGGAAAGAAGGAGTCATGTAAACAGAGTGCTCCAGGACTGACCAGGAATGGTTTAGATTAGGCAAAGGCTCCTCTGCCCTCAGAGGACAAAGGATTTTGGGGTATAAATAGTGGGACCCTGAACCCAAGAAGTTAGATCACTTTTGGACGGTTGCATGACAGTACAACGCGGGCTATTACCACGCGTGCCATTACAACGCTGTTTTTATAACGCAAGTCGTTACAACGACTTGCGCTGTAAGCGCTGGATAGTGGAATAGTTTAATTTTCTATTCCAACTCCAGGCCACGTTACAGTAGGGAAGGTGTTGGAATAGAAAATTAAACTATTCCTTGTCCAACAGCGCCGTCCAGCGCGAGTCGTTACAACGACTTGCGTTGTAAAAGCAGCGTAGTAATGGCAGCACGAGGTAATGCCCGCGTTGTAAAGGCTGTTCCCTCTTTTGGACAACAAGAAGAAACCTTTGCTGAGGAGTGGAACCAGAAGAAACTGAGGAGCAACTATCCCTAAGCTGAAGTGCTGCTTGGGGGATTGGACTGATCTTGTTGCCTGACTGCCAAAGAAAGGAGAAAGGAACTTTGTGTACTGTATTCAACTTGTAAAGGATCTCCAAGGGCTTGAGAGAAGAGCTTGGCTCCTGCTGAAGTCTCAGGGACAACAGACTTATACCACCAGCTCCCCAAGAGTTCTTTGGAAGTGCCTGCTGTTGTTTTGGGCCTCTCGAGGAACTGCATGTCGCAATGAGTGGAAGTGTCTTGCAATGAAGAAGAAGCGTGTCGCCATCGCAGCCGCTGCAGTCGCATCGTGGATGTCGCCGCTGTAGCTGTCGCATTGCACCACATCAAGAGAAGCGTCTCGCAACGAAGAAGAAGTGATTCGCAGTCACAGCCTCGTGCATCGTGGATGTCGCCGCTGTAGCTGTTGCATTGCACTGCATCAAGAGAAGCGCCTCGCATCCATGGAGAAGAGTGTTGCCGTCGCAGCCGCTGTCGTCGCATCAGGGAACAAGGATGGCGCCGCTTCAGCTGTCACATCAAGTAGAAGCAACTCGCATGGTAGGAGAAGAGTGTCACCGTCAAAGCCACTGTCGTCACATCACGGAACAAGGGTGTCGCCGCTGCAGCTGACTCATCGAGTCAAGACTTCTCGCAATATCGAAAAAGCGTGCCGCAACAAGAAGTAAACAGGCTCTTTATTTCTCTGCACTAAAATTTCATCGCATCACGTTGTTGCTCGCCGCATCGCCCCGGAAATGCAGTAAGGTATCAACGCATCACCATCTTTGCAACACTTTCATTGCCCTGCGACTCGCATCTTAAGGTACATTGACTCAAAGTGTCGCATTTTAAGATCTAAAGAGAACTAAGCTAATTCTACCATTTTAAGTACAGTATTGTGGACTTTTGTCGTTTGTGTTCTCAAACTCAATTTGGAACACTTAGAAACGCAACTAACATCCAGTACAGATCTGGAAACAATACATTATGTTAAAAAACTAAATGAGTGGCTACAGAAAGCTTTTGATATCCTGATACCAATGAAAACCACACAATAGAACAAAAGAAATACAGAGATAAAAAACAAACAAGACAAACTTCACCTACAGAAAATTTACAGGTTATGCAAATCAGATGTCAAAAAAGCAAAGAAAAGGTACTTTTCAAACAGATTTCAAAATGCTAAGGGCCCTATTAGGATGGCAGACGGACCAGCGTCCGTCCGCCACCCAAGAGGTGGAGGGACCGTCCGCAGGGGTAGCGGCGGTCCCTCCGTGCAAATTAGGATGTGACTGCCACCCTGGCGGTTACATCCTGTATTTTTAACATTGTGACGGGTGCTGCTTGAAGCAGCGCCCGCCGCAATATGAAAACTGCATGCACAACGCGGCAGGCCTTGTGCGGAGCCTGCTGCTTTATGCATGCAAATACAGGGGATACCATAGGTACCCCCCATGTGCACCCCCACCCCCCCCTTCACCCTGGGGGCCCGCAACAGGCCCCCAAAGAAAAGACCGTATGCCTTTTCATGGCGGCATTGCCGCCGTGGAAAGGCATATCCCAAAGCAAATCCTAATATGGCTGGTGGTGTCTGATGGACACCGCCACCATATTAGAGACCGCGGCGTAAAAGCGGTGGACGGTCTCCCCGTCCGCAGATGACCCCCCTGCCATCTTAATCTGGCGGGGGGTCTTTTCGCTCACTGCAGCGGTGAATCCGCATCCTCCGGGCCGGCGGTGGCTTCCGCCGATCCGGAGGATGCGGATTCACCGCAATCGTAATCGGGCCCTAAATGTGCAAATAAAGAATTCTCTATAATACTCAATGAATGTTGTCAACCAAATTACCTAGAAGGAACTCATCCCGTTACTCAAGATTTCACCAACAAACTGGCAAATCATTACCAGGACAATGCAGACACATTGGACTCATACTTAAAACAGACAGAGCACCAGCACTAACACTTGAACAAAACAACAATCCAAGAATAGTCTAACTCAGCTTCTCCATTCCTTCCAACACATTTCACATGATTAATTTATGGACCTAGTCAAAGCAAGCAGGTCTGCCGGCAGCCCTTCTGACCCATGTCCACCACAAACTATAAAGACATTTCTTCTAACAACCACTGCTGTCACTACAGTAAAAAAATCATCAACGATTCCTTAACTACCGGAATTTATCCAATAGAACTCAAAATGTCAAACATACACCCTTTACTGAAGAAAACAAACTTGGACCCACTGAACCCTGATGTTGGACTTGGCCCTTTTTGGCAGGTTCACCCCTGAACTTTTTGCCTTAAGCTCTGACATGGTGGTAGTGGTTTTAGGCCTCTGAGCACTTTAGCACTGTGGCCCAGTGTAAAGTATGTGCGCTCTCTGAGTGCATGTGGTGAGATTGGCCTGCCGTCCCATAGGAATGCATGGGGGATATGTGTGTCCATGGTAATTCCTGGTATGAGAGAAGTGCAGGGTTGAGTTTAGTATATATGAACTCATGGGAACAAATGCTGAGCAATGGTGTGCACAGATGTATGGTGACTTATGGAGAAATGCCACCTTTAGAAGTTGTAATTTCTGTGTGCTATGCGTCTTCCTGCCTGATGTGAATTGCAAGTCTGTCTTGTGATTGACAGGAGCTGAGAGGTGTGGGTGGCTCCAGGAGGGGCAGGATGAGTCAGAGCTAGGCTGAATGGGACACCTGAGCTGAGAGTGGTGGGAGGAGAAATCCCCTGACTCTGAATAGGATGGTGCTTCGGTAGTACAATACTGGCTCTGCCCTATGTGGTGTATCTGATCACTGAGCCCCCACCTGACAAAGGGGAGAGGAGCTGGGCAAAACAAAGTGCTCCAAATCCCCCCTAAACCAGTTCTGACTGGTATCCCCAAGCCCTGTGCTGTGACAAAATGGGAAATGTTAGTATAAATATTGGTGTGCTGTTCCTCCGGGGCATGCTGCTGCTGGGGCCCAGGGGAGGCTGCCATGAGGGCTTGCCTCCCTGGGCTTTGCATTATCCCTTGATGCCTAAAGGACTTGAGGGACCCTTTTGCTTCTTGTCATCTCCTGGACCATAACAAGACTTTTGCAGCATTCCTGCGCACTGGGAGCGCTTTACTTGAATTCCCCTGGGGCGCTGGAGCTTCGCTGCTCTGGGGCTGCACAGTGCTGCTGAGGGGAATCCCCAGCGTAGCAATTCCCCCGTTATGCCTTTTTTCGGGGGGTTCCAACCCGCTTATGCTGATATTTAATTTGTGGGTGCCCACTCCATATGGCTGCTTTGTATTTATTTCTGGCTGCGGGTGCCCACCCCGAGTTCTCTGCCTTTTAAAAAGCACTGCCACAGCCCGATCGGCATTCCCGACCCAGAACTCAGGCAGAGTCCGCCTGACCCCGGGTGGGTCCAACACAGGAAGCATTTGACTGGCCAATGGTAGCGTGGCTGGAAGTGTCCGGGTCTCCCGTGAGCTGAGGGAGCCCCTCATGTTGCAGCCCGGGTACAGAAAACAAAGAATTCAGGCGGGAGCCCATCCCGCACTGGACATTGTGAGGTAATGCGGGGAGAATCCAGGCGGGGCTCCTGTGCAGAAGACAGAACCCCGCTCAGAGCCCGGGACCGGTGAGAGACGCCTTAGAAAGAGAGCTGGTGGGTGAGTGCTCTATGGGTGGTGTGCATCGAGGCACAGCGTCGGTGCCATGTTCCCGAATTGCCCTTACCTGAGAGGAGGTCGCTCCACGATGCGAGACACAAAGTCAGAGAGGCCCCGTCTGGCAGCGGGCCACTACAATGCTTGGGGGGCAGTTTTTAATATAAATGAGAGAGCCCCAGAGGGCCTTAGTGATTTGGGGCAGATTGAGGCACATTGTCGGTGCCTGGGCGGTCCCACCAGAGAGCAGGCCGCCCCAACGATGGGGGCATGTGCCTAATGCCACTAGGGAGGTCCAGAGGGAACAGAAGTGCTGGCCCCCTTCATGAGAAGTACCACAGCTGCGCCACACCAGCGCGGCAGCTGCAACGGATTGGGCACAAGTGAGCAGAGGCACAGAGGTGCCAGTGAGTTGCCTAGCTACCCAGCAAGTAGTGTGCAGCTGCTATGTTTAGGTTTGCGCAGTGGTTCACTTTGACTTATGCTGCATTGGCAGCGCGCCCTGACTCTTGGACTCTTGGACATAGGGCATTTGAGCCCCTTTTTGAGATGGCCAGTTGGCCAGGGGGACTTGGCCAGGCCCTACTGTGATTTATTTGGTGCTAGGAAATGTTATTCGTGTAGTATGATTTACGCACCCTGTTTCATACCTCTAAATGTGTTTTTTATGTATGAGGTTATTTGCATAATATGGCTTATGCTTAGGAGGTTATCCTCCACTGTGATTCATGCCCCTAATGTGAATTATGCTTAGGAGGTCAGGGTCTAATGTGTTTAGTCTTATGAGATGATTGCATACTGTGTTTATGCTGGTGAGGTTGGCACAGAATGTAATTTGCGCCTAATGTGATAATGTGCATAATGTGGTTTATGTTACAGGCTGATGCTGAGTCCAGTGGTTACCAGTGATTACTGGTTGTATGTTTATGATATGTCTTACTTTTACTAAGTTTGCATTGTGATGGTTCTGACAGTGGTCCCTGTCAGGTGTATATAATCCCTCGTAGATATGACTCAGTGCCAGTTGGCACCATGTATATTATGTGTTATGAGAATACAAAGGCTATTTTTTATTTAACCTTATGTGGAGTTCCTTTTGTAGTGTGCCTGGGATGTTGTTGCTGTGTGCATGCGCAAAATGCTTTACACATGGCCTCCAGGATAAGCCTGACTGCTCGTGCCAAGCTACCAAGGGGGTGAGCAGGGCTTATCTTCGACATGTAAGTCCCTTGCCCTGACTAGAGTGGTGGCCTCTGCCTGGCTTTGTCGAAAGCCTTAGCCAACCAGAGATCCCAATTCTAACACCTGACAACTACAGACCCATTACAAATGGACCTTTCCTAGGAAAACTGATAGAAAGAGCAGCGTTCGCCCAGATGTCACAATTCATTGAAGACAATGCCATACTTTCAGACTTCCATGAACATGATTCCGTCCGGGAAGAGGCACAGAATCTGCCCTCCTTGCCATCTGGGATGACCAGAAGAACACAGTTGACCGCAACAGGGTTGCTGCACTACTCATCTTGGACCTCTTTGCTGCCTTTGAAACGGTTGACCATGACACTCTGATACAAAGACTCTACGAAGCCGCCATAGAGGGAACTGCTTTAGACTGGATCACGGCCTACCTTCCAAACAGAATTAATGCCATCCATACCCCACCTTTCTCCTCCGAACCATACTCAAGGCTCTATCATCTTGCCAATGCTTTTCAACATCTACATGAAGTCATTACCGGTACTGATCAATCAATTTGACTCACATGCTATAACTATGCAAATGACACACAAATACTCCTTCAACTGGAGTGCCCCAAAGACATTGGAAACTCACCAATTTTCTGTTGTCTCAGAGCTGTGGATCAATAGATCACTTGGAGCCAATGCTGCCAAAACAGAAATACTCACGTGTGGCGATCAGAAAACATTATGACCCGCTTGTCACCTGGCCTGATGAACTGGGATCACCACCTAAAGTGTCAAAGGAAGTAAGAAACCTTGGGATGACCATGGACTCCAAGCTATTAATGAATGCCCAAGTGGACAAACTAGCAAGATCAAGCTTTATTACTATAAAAACTCTCCGAAAAATCTTCCCCCGTTTGGGATTTCCACACAAGGTCCAAGCTACCATCTCCCTTGTTCTGTCCAAACCTGATTATGCCAATAGCCTCTACCACGGATCACCTTTAACAACTATGAAAAGATTACAATGGATTCAGAACTTGGCTGCCAGACTACTTGCACATCAAACAGCAAGACCACATATCCCCTGCCTTGAAAGCCCTACATTGGTTACCGGTTTCCGGAAGATACATTTTCAAGCTGCTTTGTATCACCCACAAAGTAATACATAGAATGGGACAGCTCTTCATCAGGAATAAAATCACCAAACACATTCATCATAGGAACCTCCGCTCTAGAGTGGCACTTTGCTTCAAAATCCCAAGATACAAGAGAAAAAAAAATGGGTGGCCTATCCTTCTCGGTGCAAGCAGGCAAAATATCGAACTCTTTAGCCCCCAACATAAAATCCACCAACAATCACCTAATCTTCAGAAAACTACTCAGGGATTGGTTCTTACCTACATAAGCACCATATGCAAACAGACATATAACATATCCCTCTGTATATAAGCATTTATTTGTACTATAGATATGTACCTATCTATGTGTATTGCTTTGTATAAACATGTAGAATAAATCTATTTACAATTTTTTTTGAAGTACAACACTTGAAAACCAGAGTTTATCGAAAGCATCCTTAATCTACTTATACTTATTTCTTTTATGCATCTATATACCTTCCATGTACTTGGAACTATATATTTAATACTGTCCTAAAAACAAAAAGCATATTCAATGCACTACCCTATTTATCACCCTATACCTCTATCAATATATTTAATCTACATATACTTACTTCCTTTATGCATCTATAAACTTTCCATGTACTTATGGATCTATATATTTATTACTTTCTTCTAATTCAGCATATACAATGCACTACTCTATTTCTCACCCAAGCCATCTCTCAATATATATTCTACCTCAACTCTCTGACTCATCTCAAACCTCTTTCTACTAATCTTTCCAATGCACTACCCTATTTCTCACCCTATACCTCTTTCCCTATATCCTCTACGTACACTCTCTCATTCATCTCAAACCTCATACCACTACTATGATCCCCAAAATAGCCCTTTCTAGGTTCTCCCCTACTCTACCCCTCCTTGTACCATCAGACACCTCTTTTACTATACTGATCCCCAAAAACAAGCCTTTCTAAACTCTTCCCTCTGACTCTTCCCCTCCACTCCCCTTTTTACTCATCCCATGCCTCCCACTACTGCTATGATCTAAAAAAAGTCTAAATCCTTCACTTTTCTATCCCTCTATAATCTTTTTCAATCAAAATACCAGACTAACATGTCCACTTCTCAAATTTCATATTTCACTATGCTACTTCACCACTAATCCTTTATGTGTTCCAGAGTAGCGTGCTACTCGCGGAAAGACAGCGCTTCAACACCACCTATGGGGTAGCAAGAACTATATAAATGCAAACCTTGTCTCCCTCCGATCTCCTTCTCAATCCAAATAACTGACTAATATCCACCACTCAAATTACTTTCATATTTCACTATACTAATTCACTACAAATCATTTATGTGTTCCGGAATAGCATGCTACTCGCCAAAAAAAAACCAACAGGGATAACAAATGCTCTCTCTCTCTCTCTATATATATATATATATATATTCACTGAAAAAACCATAGGTTATAGACAATATATAGTTAGGAATTAGCATTTACAAAACCTTGAAAATTCACTGAAAAAACCATAGGTTATAGACCATATATAGTTAGGAATTAGCATTTACAAAACCTTATTTTACTCACACAAAACCATTGAAATTCCATATATAGTTAGTTGCACTAACTATATATCGCGCACCCGCAATCCACTGCTGATGATGTCACATATTACATCATTCATGACATGGTCAGTGACATCACTGATGACATCACTGATGACATCTCAAATGACATCACTGATGACATCACTGACGACATCTCAGATGACATCACTGATAACATCTCAAATGACATCACTGATGACATCACTGATGACATCTCAAATGACATCACTGATGACATCACTGATGACATCATCCAGTGACTGTGTGTTTCTGTAAAGTTAAAATGTGTCTTACATATTGAAGAATGAGTGGAAGTATAAGTGTCTGGACAAAGGATTTAGTAGGTGCATGACTGAATGTATGAGTGAGTGATTAAATGTGTCTCACTGAGTGCATGGGTTAGTGACTAAACTGTCTTAATTTGTGCATCATTATGTCTGTTGTTCTGTAAACTGCTGCATGTGTTGATCAGTAGCTATATGATTAACTATATGGGTTACTGATTGATTGTCCAAGTATTTGTATGGGAGACTGAGTGTGTGTGTGGCTGGCTGGGAGGTGTGTGACTCTGTGCAGATCAATGTGTACTTGTATCAATGATTCTATAAGAAGGTAAGTATGTGTTAGTATATGTTTGAAAATGTAAGGTGCTCTATGTTTAACTGTATAGACAAGAAAATGGAAGTGTCATTGATTCTTTAACAGGACTGACTACGTGTGTGAGTAACTCCATGGATGAGTGGCAGACTGTGAGTGTCTGTATAGGTGTATGAGTGCATATGATAGTGTTGTAAAGATGAGTGATTGTATGTATGAATGATTGTATGGGTGAATGAGTGAATGTGTGTGTAGACATAGCAATCAGTGAGTGCGTATGTAGTAACTAGTATTGGTGTGTCAATGGTTTCAAAAATTATACTCTGTATTTAACACTGGGTGAAACAGAGGTTATATTAAAATGTGAGGAGATGCATTGTATTGTCACATGAATGATATCATCAGTGATGTGGTCATTGATGTCAAATCAGATGTCATCAGTGATGTCATCAGTGATGTCATTTGAGATGTCATCAGTGATGTCATCAGTGATGTCACTGACCATGTCATGAATGATGTAATATGTGACATCATCAGCAGTGGATTGCGGGTGCGCGATATATAGTTAGTGCAACTAACTATATATGGAATTTCAATGGTTTTGTGTGAGTAAAATAAGGTTTTGTAAATGCTAATTCCTAACTATATATGGTCTATAACCTATGGTTTTTTCAGTGAATTTTCAAGGTTTTGTAAATGCTAATTCCTAACTATATATGGTCTATAACCTATGGTTTTTTCAGTGAATTTCATTGGTTTTTTAACAGCTAATATCTGTAGCTGTAAAATGTATTCTTCTTTAAATCCAAAAATATATTTTATATGTTTATGAATAATTTTTTTTTTAAATATTTTTTTTCTTCGTTCCCGCTTCGCGAATCGGGAAGCTTCCCGTTAGCTGACCTTGATGCCGCGAAATAGACCGCGAGCCGGTAAACGTTTCTTTACCGCAACTGCCGCGTTAGAAAACAACATTGTGACACCTCCCGTCCGCATGACGTTTCACGTTGTCGCGTGATACGTCATATGACGTGCTACGTTAGCGAACTGGTACGCGAAGCGAGTCGCAAAGCGCAGGTTTCTGGAAGCAAACCGGGAGGCCCTGCAAAGCGCTTAACGTAAACACAGCAGGTCATGTGACTTGGTAATAACACTTTTCATTGGTTCATTTCACTTTTGGTTTCCTAATGATGTAAGACTAGGTCATATAATCTAAAATGAACACTTTTCATTGGTTGAGAACTCTTGTTTTTCCCAAATGATGAAAATCCCTCCTTCTTTCCTCACTCTGACTTTCATCATTGTGAGAGAAAGACCCTTTGTGATCACTGAGCAATGGCTTCTTTAGTAGCTTCAGCTGGTGCTTCCCCACCACCTCCACCACATCCAAGGAAGAGTGGACCACCTGCTCAAGTTATAATTCAACAAGAAGAGGAAGAAGAGGAACAGAACGACGAGCACGAAGAGAGGCAGTTTTTGCCTGAGGAGCCCAGGACGTCTCACCGGAAAGAAAACTTCATTTGGCAATTTTTTAAAATTCCCAAAGGTCAGAAAAAAGTAAATGCAAGATACGTAACTTGCCTTATATGTCAAGATAGACTGTCCAGAGGAACCGAGAAAAAATACAGTTTCGGAAACTACACAATGCATCGCCATATGACTAGGTGGCATCCTAACAACTACAGTGCTGCACAGTTTCGGAACGACCTAGATAATCTCCCTATTATGGCCAGAAGATCTGTTGTACCGGAAGTAACGGGACCAGAGGGCAGGGAGATGGTGCCAAATATACAAATGAGATTTGGTGAAGTAAAACACATCTGCGTATATTGCGATGGATTCATTTGCTACGGAGAAAGAAGCATCACTCTGATCAACAGAGCTATTGACTATCATATGCAAGTTTGTACGAAACGCCCAAAATAATAAATACTTTTTTTTGTTTTGTTGCTCCTGTTGAGCCCTTTACAATGAATCGTTTTCATTGCCCCCTCCAAGAAAACCCCCAAAAAATATAAAACTGTTCAGAAAAATTCAAAAAAAGTAAAAAAATGTTCCGAAAAATAATAAAAAAATATAAAACAACAAAAACAATTAAAAAAAAGTTCTTTTCAGAACTACCTCCCCGTTATTAAAAAATTGGTACAATATTTGGAATTGTGCCAACCTCTATTTCTCTTAGTTCGCTTCCCAGTTCGCTCGCCGGTACGCGAACCGGAAGCGAACCAAAAACAGTAAGTATAAGGGAAGGAAACAGACACTTATGTTAAAAGAAAGACAGCTATAGGGGAGTAAACTAGAGATACTATTACCCGTAATCCACTGCTGATGATGTCACATATTACATCATTCATGACATGCTCAGTGACATCATCAGCAGAGGATTGCGGGTTTTTTGGCAACGTGCCTTATCCACGGTTTAATAACGCTGCCTTTTGCTTTATATAAGTTTTCAAATTGTATGAAATATATACCAATAGGTCGTTATGAACCTTTAGGTAGTGCTTTTCTTCATGAGGTCTGGTCGCTTCCATACACATACAGATGTTTCAAAGATGATCAAGAAGTTTATCTGAATGGAGAGGAATGCACTGAGACGCCACATCATTCACTAATGTGTAGGCACATACAGTTACACGGTTCATGCAACAAACACCGACAAAATATGGCTTGCGTGTTGCAAAGCACGCCAGTTCCTGCTATCATCCCCACGTTCAAGTTGTTGGAAAATGGTAGTTATTTGATGCTCAATAATGAAGATTGTTCTGGGTTAATTAAAAGTATTCCTTTTATCGTAACAGTAAGTGAACGGGTTATTTGCTGCAGAAATGTTCTATTTCCTCCCACACATGAACATAGGGAGTTTTCAATCTCGCCACAAATACCAACCTTTGGAGCAGATTTCAACGGCATGGCAAGAATAAGAGCTCTTTTGTCTCAGAGAGAGGTGGCCTTGAGTTCGGCCCGTGAAACTTTCGTGCTTCACATAGCGAACACCCGTACAGAGGTGCAGACCCTTTTCAATTCAGATGTGCCTTTCCATTTCAGCAAGATGGTTCGGACTATCTTTAACGCATCCTCCACAAAGGCCCTGGCGCACTTTTTTAAAGTTGTTACCAGTGGTCTCGTGACTTCATTTGAGAAAATCTTTGGAGTCATCCCTGCTTTCTTTCATTCTATTTTTTCCACTCTGCTTCGTGGATTGCCATTTTTACTTGCATTACCAGCGGACGCTCTTGTGCTTTTTTACATTTTTAAATATGGATGTCCCTCCTATGCAACCTCCCGCCCTGCAGCTGCTGACACTGTTCCGCAATCGCATGCTAGAATATTATGGCACAATGCCGTTGGCGATATTAAGCACGGCATATGGATTATCTTTTCGATTCTCCTACTTCACCTGTGTCCAGCCTGTATTTCACTGCCTGACCTGTGATTTCGATTGGGCCATTGATTTGTGTCTCTGCGGACCGGTTTCTCCTGACGTCGACTTTAATCAGCTGATGACTCCTATCATTACTCACGAGTTGGTTTGTCCTGGCGAAAGGATTATGGCTGTGGCATTGATGCATGGACTAATTGGTCCCTGGAATTTACTGGCGGCAACACAGTCTTTCTTGGAACAGAGCTTTCTTGAAAACCCACCGAGCTGTCCTCTGATGGTGATAGAGGATCCGGTGCTGGGAGAGCACGTATGTTCTTTTCCGCTTTTAAATTGGATGGCTGAACTCTTTTCGGATGTAGACGGTGACTTCCTATTGGAGGCTGTTGCAGCTTATTTTGCATACACAGTTATGTCATAGACCTTTTTCATTTTTGATATGCTGAGTACTAGCATTTCATTGACAATTCATTGACTTATTTGTCAAGTTTTTATTATTTAGCTTGCCTATTGGCTTAAGACTCGATAAAGTACTTGGGTGTTTTATTTTTCTTTAGCATTAAATTTTCCTAGTTTTTAATATTTTACCTTGCGGACCGTCCACATATAAAGTTGCAATCTGCTCTCATGAGATGGCACTTCTATTATCTTATTCAGTTCGTTTCCGGATCATGGGGAGGTGTCATCTAGGTCCTGGATATCTTTACACCGTGTTAAGTTAGCATGGGCTCATTACCGGTTTAAACGCCATTTTTCCTTTTTTGCAACTTCTGCACACGACACTTAGTTGTTGCTTTAGCTTTCAACCTAATAGTTCATCGTGATTTACATGAGAATAATATGTTATTGCTCTACTATCTGCTTTACTTGTTAAACTATATCTGTACAGCGAGTGCTGAAGTTTCAAGAACAACACGATACAGAATTGTTATGAGGTCTGATCTCCACGACTTCATACTCATAACATAAGTGCAGCTTCTGCCAATTCTGGGCATGAGGCGGGTTTTATATTGCTTTGCCGAACACACATACACAACACATGATGCGGTTCACATGAAGAGAGAGCTGGTGTATGCTGATGTGATTCCTTCAAATCTAAGACACTAAAGTATGGGCACGCCCTAAACCAACACAAAGAGACCTTCTTTGCAAATAATATAATATGTGTATTAGGGAGGGTGAGATATAAGCAGCCGCGGGCCGTGGAGGGAGTTACGATGGGGCAGGGAGGCGGGGAGGGGGAGGGGCAGGGTGGAGCCCTCTCCACCCTGCCCCTCCCCCTCCCCGCCTCCCTGCCCCACCGTAACTCCCTCCACGGCCCGTGGCTGCTTATAAGTGTTGATAACTCTTATTCATTTACAGCATGTTAACATACTGTCACCATTCGCTTTTTATGTACTAGTAACTATGCTGGTAATTTTGCTACTGATAATATGTGTACTTGTATTATCTAAGATACTACGCCTGAGAAGACGGCATTAGTAAATAAACATTTCAAATACACATGTGTTCTTCTTAACTCCATGTTCTGGTTTCTAAGAAATATATAACGACCGACTGTTCATGAGTTCCACGTATCCTGAGGTACTATAAGTTCATATTCTGGATTGTCTAAACATTGAGAGTTTGTTATATCCAATGTGACACTGTACCTAGCTTGCTAAGGGGTTTTTGAGTACTAAGGTGAGTTTTGGGGCACCCTAATTCGCCGAGGTTCCAATCCTCTGTCCACAGTTCTGTGTGAGAACAGAAACCCTGCAACAGGGGCACCCCCGACCCTTCCTGGAGCTTCATCACACTTGCGATACAACTCCAGCAATGCGCCACCTTTACGGCACAGTTACATCACGCATCTGTGCTGTTTTTGCCCCATGATGCGCCGCATTGTAAATGCAGCACACCATAGGTGACGGAACAGCGGCACAGAATGACTAACACATCCCTGGTGATGCGCCAGTCATCATAAATCTATCCCTATGCTTCTTATCTTGTTCGAGATGAACCGCCATATGTATCATCAAAGTTTTTTGCATTTCCTAAATAGCGAACTTTAAGGAATAAATAGCGATTCTTTACCATTCCTAGTTTGCGATTAGCTATTTGCTAATTACAAATTACCCATTCATTTCCTTCATTTCCATAGGGCGGTTGGACTCACTTTTAGCTCGAACGGCTGAATGGATTTCCACGAAACTTGGCAAAATTGTAGGGACTGGTAGCCCGATGTGCCTTTGCTATGTCTCAAGATATATGCTCCAGTGGTTTTTACGAAAATTAACTTTGAAAAATATATATTGGGCTACATTGGCCTATATATATGTTGGAGCCCAAATGTAGCCCAATGTAGCCCAATGAAGCCCAATGAAGCCCAATGTAGCCCAATGTAGCCCAAAGATGGCCGCCAGACACAAAAAAAACAAATGTAGCCCAAATATCAGCCAGATGTAGCCCAACTATAGCCCAGTGACAGAATGACCAATCAGCTTCGCAAACCTCCGTTACGCGAAGCGGAGCGCTGTTACAGATATATATCTTTTTTTGAACGTTAATTTCTCAAAATCCACTAGAGCACATATATTGAGACCTAGCAAAGGCACATATATATATATATACAGTTCCACAAGTTGCCTTTGTTAGAGTACAATCCCAACAAGTCTTTCAGAAGCACAGGAACAACATTCGTGAAGCAAAAATAAAATAATAATCGCATGCCTTGCCTGACGCGTTTCAGAGTAAACAACCCTTTCCTCAGAGGCAGCATGCCAAACAGTGTTCTTTCCGTAATCACTCCAACTGGCATATCTAATTTATATCCTGCCCAGCTGGGCCTGAATGAAATGAATCACGGGAGTTGGAGTCCCTATTAAACCCTCGTGGGTCCGGAAACACAGAACATGCTTATATTTTAAACAGCATACTTTTCTTTTATTTAGCATTACTTGCACAGTCACGGAAAGTTATTCCAAAAGTAAAGCGCAGCTTGTTGCTCCAATGCGTCACTCAAGGTCTGAATGCCTTCTGTGCTTCTGAAAGACTTGTTGGGAGTGCACTCTCACAAAGGCAAGTTGTGGAACTGTATATATAAAGACTTTCGAAGCCCCTGATGAAGTGCGGCAGCACAGAAATGCATCAGGCATGCATAACTTGACACGAAAGCTGTTATTTGCATCAGCATGCCGGTTCCGTTCTTACCCTTAAAAAGCCTGGTGCAAGCGGATGTCTGAGTGCGTCTTTGTTCCGGTGGGAAACTTTGGAGCTTTAATTTTTTACGCGGCGTCCCCGGCCGCGAAAGACGCACTACCCTACTAAGGTTGTTGGCCACGGGCTCTGTAGTTCACAGAGCCACTATGTGGGACATCTGCTTGGGATATTGAATGGCACCTACATACGGAGGCCCATCTGTGGGCTCTGAACTTTTTGGCAACAGCAATATTTACGTGCACCCATTAGGGTAGAGTTCGCTGATCCAGACTACAACACCAACAAGTCAATACGCTCAAGTGCTTCAACATCTCAATCGGGGGTAACAACCAACATATAAATGCTAACTTTTTCTATCTTCTATCCCTCCACTATTCTTCTCAATCCAAATAACTGATTAATATCCACCCCTCAAATTACTTTCATATTTTACTATACTAATTCACCACTAATACTTATGGGTTCTGGAGTAGCGTGCTACTTGTGAAAAAATTGCTTTAACACCCCATTAGGGGTAACTATCGCTATATAAATGCAAACCTTTTTTCCCTCTTCTTTCCCTCCACTATCCTTCTTAATCCAAATAGCTGACTAATATCCATCACTCAAATTACTTTCATATTTCAGTATACTAATTCACCACTAATCCTTTATGGGTTCCAGGGTAGAGTGCTACTCACCGAAACAAGCACTTCAACACCCCATCAGGGGTAACAAGCGCTATATAAATTCAAACCTGTTTTCCCTCTTTTATTCCCCCTCTATCTTTCTCAATCTAAATAGCTGACTAACCTATCCACCACTCAAATTACTTTCATATTTCACAATACTAATTCAACACTAATCCTTTATTGGTTCTGGAGTAGCATGCTACTCGCCAAAAATGCACTTCAACGCCTTGTATGGGGTAACAAGCACTATATAAATGCAAACCTTTTTCCCACTTTTATCCCTCCGCTATCCTTCTCAATCCAAATAACTGACTAACCTATCCGCCACTCAAATTACTTTCATATTTCACTATACTAATTCAACACTAATCCTTTATGGGTTTTGGAGTAGAATGCTACTCGCCATAAAAGCACATCAACGCCTCGTACGAGGTAGTAAGCGCTCTATAAATGCAATTACAGTACAATTACTAAAACTTTGGAACTATGGAAGGTTTCCTACTGATATTTGTTATGATGTATGTGGTTGTGAAAGCCTGTAAAAACTTTTGTATATATATATATATATATATATTACCTACTGGCGGTCGCCAGTAGGTATATTTGTTATTTGTTATTTGTTAGGTGTACTTGTAAAGCGCGACATTCATCCTACAAGGATATCACGGCGCTGCAAAAAATAACAGTAAAACCAAGGCATTAACCTGGGAGCCTATTGATTATTCTGAGGTAGGGAATAGTGCGGTTTTAAGTTTTTTCCTGAAGGTGGGATAGGAATCCGTGAGTGTGAGGCTGATCGGTAGTTCATTCCAACATTTCGCAGCAATGTGTGAGAAAGCACATCCGCCCATTCTGGAAAGCTTAATCCGAATAGTGGCTGCTTTGGCTGAGGCTTGCGAATGTAAGTTCCGCGCTGGAGCATAGAACTTAATTCTATTTCCTAGAATGTAAGGGCCTATATTGTGAATTGTTTTATAGGCAATACATAGCATTTTGAACATGGCTCTTTGTCTCATGGGCAGCCAGTGTAAAGTATATATAGTTAGGATTTCTTCTCTATGGGATTTTTGAAAATTCTATGTCGAATAACTTTGGCGTTTGAGGACGGAATTGGTTGGAATTTTCAGGAAAATTGAACATTTTGTTTCTGAGCAGCCCCTGAAAATTTGGGGGGGGTTCCATCAAGGGGGGGCCGAGAAAAAAGGGGGGTCCCAAAACGCGTTTTTCACATGCAATTTTCCATAGAGCGGTTGGACTCACTTTTAGCTCGAACGGCTGAATGGATTTCCACGAAACTTGGCAAAATTGTAGATATTGTTTGCCCAATGTGCCTTTGCTAGGTCTCAATATATGTGCTCCAGTGGATTTTGATAAATTAACGTTCAAAAAAATATATATATCTGTAGGCGCGCCCCGGTTAGCTCCCCGGTTCGCGTACTTGACGCGTAACGGAACTTCGCGAAGCGAAGCTGATTGGCTCTCCGGTGTCTGTCAACATTCTAAACAGTCCGGAGCGGCCGCCATCTTGTCTCTCGGTACGATCGAGAGACAAGAGGTGAAGAAAAACGAAGGGGGAAATTAATGAAAGGGGGCAAGGTAGACCCCTCCTGACCCCCTAGGATTGATGAGGGGGTTATTAAAGGGTCCCGCGGGGCAATAAAAAAAAAAACGTTTTTTCGCGGTAGAGGCGCTACCCGGTACGTGAACCGGGTAGCGAACCGGTAGCGTAACGGGAGTCCGCCATCTTGTGTTTCGGTGAAATTTAATCACAAGATGGAGGAAAAACAATGTGGAAAATGGGTATAAGGGGGCACGGGAGACGTATCCTGACCCCCTAGGTTTTCTGAGGGTGGCTGAGGAGGCCCATATGTACGAAAAAAAAATCAAATTTTTTTAAAAAATTTCGCGCGGTTAGTGTCCAGTGCGCGAACCGGGTAGCGTTCAGGAAAGCGTAAATCGTGAAAATTAGTTTAAAAAAAGTTACATTTAAAATTTGTTTAGAGTGATCATAGTTAGGGTAGCTCTGAGAAGAGCTTTTGGGTATGTGGTAGATTTAGGTACTTATACATAGGTACCAATACATAGTCTTAAATTCAGGATGAAAACTCTGTTCCCCTCATCTGAGAAGTGAACTCCATCTCCTCTGTAGATATCTTGCATGTAGTAACGCAAGTTATTCTTGTAGATGGAGCCCATTCCATGGTCTCTCATGTAAGCTGTAACAGACTTATTTACATGCTTCCTCGATTTCTCAATTTGTGGACAAAATTGGTTGGACCGACTCCATTTCTGTCTTTGGCATATATTTGAATATACCAAGGCAGTTTGAGGAAAAAGTGCCATCAATTGCTCAAAGGTGTCCTTTAAAAGCATTTCCAGACCTACCCCAGTCAAAGTGCCCAAGTCATTTCCTCCACAGTGCACAATTAACAGGTCAGGGTTTGGCAAATGCAAAAAGGTTTTCACCAATGGTATCAATTGGTGACATCTTAATCCTCTGTGACCAATCCAGTTAATTTCCACATTTTGTAAATTGAGGTTGTGTAAATTTCTGTTATCAGCATACCTTTGAGCCCAGTGGATGTAACTATGTCCAACAATCCAGACAGAAAACATGGTGACAGGAGGTTCTGCTGCAGTCAGATGAAGTGTGGGTATGAAATGGCAGTTGAAACAGTAGGAGTTTGTAATGAAAAAAACTGTGGAGTTTCTGTGCTAATGATTCAGTAGCAGTGATTGGTGGATTTTGATTGCTGAAAACAGAAAGTTAGGGTGCATGGATGAGTTCTTTGAAAGATGTAATTTGAATGGTCAAGAAAAATCATTTTCATGAAAGATTGCACTGGATACGCAGGTGTACTGAGAGTTCAGAGTTCAATTGAAACATTGTTGTGTGAACTTGTAAACATGACAGGTCTTTCAGGAGGTGGTTGCTATGGAAAAAAGGCAGAAAGGGCAGAGGGGGGAAGGGTGTTGATTTGAAAAAAGTGAGGGAAGAGTTTTGATTGGGTGACATGGGAGATATGTGTGATGAATTACAGCATTTCTGTGCCTTTGTTGGTTGCAGCATCTGGAGTGCATACCCTTTGCTCTGCTAAAGAAAAATTGGTGTGTGTCTTAGACTGTTTTGAAACTCAAAAAGTATTTGCTAAGGTGAGAAAAGATTAATTTAATTTAGATAGAGAATAGTATGCTTTAGGGAGAAAATTATGAAGAAAGTTGTGTATTTAAAATGTTGCTTTGTGTCAAGTGTTTTACAAATAGATTTAGTTTCTTTGAGTTTCATAGCCATGTTAAAAGTGACGCAAAAGTGGTGCAAGGGCCTTAAAAATACGCTTTCATGTGTGTTAGGGCATTTTAAGTCACTTCCCCATGAATGTGGGTGAATAATTGGTTTACTTGATGTGTTTAAAAACGTTTCTTGAAGTAAATTAGGTTTCTTGATATGTACTGCTAGAGTTTCATAGGCTGCTTGGGGCATATTTACAAGGCCTTTGAGTCACTTTGATGTTATTTTCCCCATTTTAATTTAAGTCATTTCCCCGTGGTGCAAGGTCCTTGTAAATACGCCCCCATGTGTGCTTGGCAAATTTAGATTTTGTTTCTTTGAGTTACATAGCCATGTTAAAAGTGACGCAAAAATGGTGCAAGGGCCTTAAAAATACGCTTTCATGTGTGTTAGGGCATTTTAAGTCACTTCCCCATGAATGTGGGTGAATAATTGGTTTACTTGATGTGTTTAAAAACGTTTCTTGAAGTCAATTAGGTTTCTTGATATGTACTGCTAGAGTTTCATAGGCTGCTTGGGGCATATTAACAAGGCCTTTGAGTCACTTTGATGTTATTTTCCCCGTTTTAATTTAAGTCATTTCCCCGTGGTGCAAGGTCCTTGTAAATACGCACCCATGTGGGCTTGGCAAATTTAAGTACTGACAGGGTGTGCTTCTACATAGGAGCTGGGTTGTGTTTTCAAATTATGACCAGAAAATCATTTTTTTTTAAAAAGAAATGCTTTTCACATTGATGAGAAGGTCATAATGGTGTCTGCTTCTTTAAATAAATATTTTACTTTCCACCATGAATATGTGAGAATAATTTTCCTTGTTTGCCGGTTTAAAAACACGTTTCTTGAAGTCATTAAGGTTTCACAATATGTTCTGCAAGAGTTTCATACTCACTATGATGATAATGATATACATTTAGAACTGTGTAGGAGGCATGGAGAAACTGAGGCTTCTGTAAGTGTCAAGGGAGGTGAGTAATGTACATTGCTCTGTTGCATACAGTCCTCATCTTCTGCGTACTCTTGGATATGCTAGACTACATCTGCACAATGAGATACCTAAGCTGAGGAAACACAGGTGATGTGATTGTGAATTGAGCATTAATATTTGCACGTTTTTCAATTATAACACCTGTGTTTTCTAACATTACGAATCACATTGTGCAGATGAGGTTTAGGTCTGTCCAGGGAGACAGAGGAGGTCTGGCCTTTGTTCAAGAGTGCAGTGGACATGACTCACTTCATTGGTAGGCCTGCACATGTATTATCTCCTCTGTACTCTTCAACAAGCCTAAATTTCATCTGCAACCCTGAGTAGGCCTCACCTCAAACAAACCTCTGGATAGGCCACACCTTATCGTCATCCTGAATCAATCATTTAAAATGTTAGGGGCAAATTTATGATGGCCGTGCGTCTCTTTTGCGCCGCTGTTGCGTCACTTTTGTGACGCAGCAGCGGTGCAAAAGATGCATCATGTTGCAAGAAAGGCCTAACTTCACCTGCAACAAGATACCGTCAGTTTAAACTGTATACATTTAGGACTGTGTAGGGGGCATGGAGAAGCTGAATCTTCTGTAAGTGTCAAAATTGTTGCATACAGTGCTCACCTTCTGCGTACTCTTTGATATGCTAGACTACATCTGCACAATGAGATACCTATGCAAAGGAAACACAAGTGATGTGATTGTGAAATGAGCAAAAGAAATTGCACGTTTTTCAATGACATCACCTGTGTTTCCTAACATTACGAATCACATTGTGCAGATCAGGTTTAGGCCTGTCCAGGGAGACAGAGGAGGTCTGGCCTTTGTTAAAGAGTGCAGTGGACATGACTCACTTCATTGGAAGGCATGCACATGTATTATCTCCTCTGTACTCTTCAACAAGCCTAAATTTCATCCGTAACCCTGAGTAGGCCTCACCTCAAACAAACCCCTGGATAGGCCACACCTTATCGGCATCCTGAACCAATCATTTAAAATGTATGGGGCAGATTTATGATGGCCGTGTGCCTCTTTTGAGCCGCTGTGCGTCACTTTTGTGACGCAGCGGCGGCGCAAAAGATGCGCTATGTTGCGACATATTTACAACTTGATGCATCTAGGCAGATGTGTCACGGTGTAAAGTCCTGTGCCACATGAAACCTGCGTCAGGTTTCATGTGGGCGTTTTGTTGCAGGGTGGGCATTCATTTGCATGAAATCCCTGTAAAACTAACACAGTGAAATTTAGAAGATTTCACTGAGTCAGCTTTATGGCATTGCTGAATCAAATCCTTACGCCTGTTTGAAACAGGCATAAGGAGTGATGCACCATGCAATGTGTGGCTTGCCCCTGTGCATTGCAGTAGACATGTCGCGCTTACGACGTGATTCCTGCAATGCGCCGCTTTTGCGGCACAGATGCGTGACGCATCTGTTCTGTTTTTGCTCAATGGTGCTCCACATTGTAAATGCGGCACATCATGGGTGGCAGAGCAGCGGCGCACGTTAACTGGTGCATCCCTGGGGATGCGCCAGTTAACATAAATCTGCCCCTTTACATTTAAGTATGAGCAGGGGACACAGAGTTGGTGAGGCTTATCCAAGGTTAAGAAGAGATGAGTCCTGTTCACTGAAAACTTGGACATAGGCCTCACCTCCTCAGCATCGCTGGACATGGTTAAATAATATCTGCAAAATGTTACTCTTGTTAAACAATTTTACTATTATATCTCTGAGATTTGTCTCTTACTCTGCAACATCTCATTGTTGTTCTCTTTCTTTAAAGATAACGACAACATCAAGCATGAGTGATAATGAGCAATCTGTTGATCTCGATCTTATCATTGAACTTGTCATTGAAACATCAGTGGAAGTAGATCCCTTGGATGAGTTAAATCCTGTGGTTGATGAAGAATATGATGAGGATGCCGATTTGTCAGAATTGTATGACATAGGGTGGGAAGCTGACCTGCTCGAGCCTATGGAACTATAAATACTTATTTTTAAAAGTTACTGGAAATGAAAAGTAACAATGTTAACCGTTTCATTTAAAATTAAATTCAACTTCAAAAACAGCTTGTGTGAAGTGTCTTTAATAAAATAGTGAAATATGCTAATAAAATTAGTTCAGATTCACATATAAAAGAGCAAAGGTCAAATGTAGAAGCATTCCATTTCTTTGCTACTATTTGTGAGTTTTAAATTTGCCAATGCACTAAAAATTATTGTATGTAGAATTGACAAGTAGTGTGTTAATTTTTTGACGACTGTTATTGATTTACTGTTTGGTAATAGTGGTTAATAACATTTTTTATTATATTTTACCACAGATTCAACTGCAGATCATTTCAAAATTACACAATGCCTTCGAAGCAAAGAAGGAGAAAGGCTACAAAACGTCAAACACAGCAGCTTACTACATGCTTGCAGCAGTCCTCTACAATAAAAACTTGTCAAGTCACCAAAAAAGCTCCGGGTAAGAGAACGAAATCTTTCCTAAGAAACATTTCCAGAAAAAAAAGTATCACTACAGAACATGTTTTAGTCCAATAAAAGAGAGCCAATTTAAACGGAAAGGAAAGGCCACTCAAAAATGTTACTGCTAGAGCAGGAGATAACTCTGTGCATGGTAGTAGAAGGAAAAATCAGTTTAGGGACATTCGTAGACGAATGTTTCGCAACAGGATAATTGGCAATTTGTTAAAAAATATTAAGAAACGTCAACAGAAAGTGGCTTTTTATAAGAGAAAGAGAAACATTGAGAAAATTATTGATCAGGCATTCGAAATTAAGCGAAAGTTATTTATTTTGATAATCAATAGAATTAGGAAACTAAACAAGGTAATTTATGATTTCAAATCAAATAGTAGATGGAAGAGAACAGTTAATCGTAGTAATTTTTGTGAAGTTTTTTCAGGAGAATGGATGCATAGTTCAAGTTGTGAGGCATTTTTTAATGAGGAGAGTTATTTCCAGGATAATGATTTGGTGCATGCAGTTGACACCAGTGGTCGAGCATATGAGGTGAAAGATGGTTGTCCGGTTGAAAAAGAAAAACTTGTGTCAACAGAGGCAGAAGAGGTGTTAGGTAATGAGGTTTTAGGAAGACGTCCTAAGGGACCAGTGTACACCTGGAAGTGTAGTAGTATTTGCAGTGTGCGACAGGATTCCATCAATTTGCTTTGTGATTTTGTACGGACATTTAATAAGAAAACTTTAAAACAGAAAATGAAGTTGTTGCAAGAATTAGATCCTTGCAGAGTGAGAGAAGTGACAGGTTTGCATGGTCATTCACTGGCTTGTCTTTCCAGGAGAGTATGCCAGAATGTTTTTCATCATTTCAGGATGCTAGCAGTGCATCATAATAAAGTGAGGAAATTAGTTAGAATGTTGTATTATGCTAAGAGTCCAGCAAATATGCTTAAACAATTATGCACTGCTCTTTTGCATGGTTCTGAAGTAGATTTGAAGAATATTTGTGAAGAAATTGAGTTTTGTTACTTTGCAAGAAAAGAGAAGAATGTTGAAATTGTCCCAGAAGAAGAAGGTAATGTGGAAGAGAGTGTACAGGTTTCCAGTACAGATAATTTTCAGAAGGAAATTGCCACGTTTCAGGTGAAATCAAGTGAGAGGCCTAATTTCACTTGTGTGTGTTGTCGACGCACTTATTATAAGAATCAGACTAAGTTAGTGGATTTATATGCAAAAAGTGAAAGGGAAAATAATAGTGAATGGAAGGATTTCGCAACATACTTGATGGTAGAAAATTGTTTTGATTTGGGATCGGATCAACGTGTGTGTACTTATTGTTGTAACAAATTAAATCAAAACCAGATGCCTGCTAGAGCGGTTCATAATAATCTGGAATTGGTTGACATTCCTTCTGAATTGAAGGATTTTACTTAGGAATCTATTTTGATTCAAAGTGTCCATCCCTTTCAGGCTATTGTACGAATGGAGCCAAAGACAGGGAAATTGCCTCCATCAGATTTACAGAGAGGATTAAAGGGAAGAGTTGTTTATTTGCCTCTAGATTTGAAGAAAAACATTAATACAATTGGAGTAGAGAAAGTGGAAGAGGAACCTCTGGTTATCTTAGTTAATGGGGTTCCAACAAAGAGTAAGAAAATCTGGCAGGATTTAGTGGATGTTAGGAAAGTCAAAAAGGCAACATTGTATTTGATGAAAAACAATAAGTACTACAAGAATGTATATGTTGCAGAAGAGGAAGTAAGTGAAGAAGAGGACAGCGATTTGTGTGCTGGACAAATTGAGAAAGTAGAAGCCTCTAAAAATGAAGAAATATATGAACATTATAGTGTTCATCCTTTGCATTCCAAGGAAGTCATGGGAAATGCTATTGAGTTGTTTCAAATGAAACAATCCAAAGGAAGTCCCATGGGTGTTTGGGAGGAAAGTTTGGAAGCTCTGTGTTTCCCACAGCTATTTCCAACAGGTCAAGGAGGAAGATATGATGAGCGACCTGATCAAATTCCTGCTTCTGAATACCGGACTTTACGATTGTATGCAGAAGATCCTAGGTTTCGTCAATGCATTCCCTATTTGTTTAATCTACTGTTTGAAAGCGATCTGTCTGGACTGTCATATGCAGTGAACCACATCTTGAAAAGTGGTGTACAGATGCAAAATATCTCGGCAAGGGACTCTATGGATAAAGTCAATGTGCAAGACAGTATTTTGGATTCTCACCTGATTAATCTCATGGCATGTCAGCGTGGTACTAATGAGTACTGGTACCGTCGACATGGAGATTTAAAATGTATGCTGAGGAACTGAGGAACTCCCACATGGTTCCTCACTCTCAGCTGTGCTGAGTATGGCTGGGAAGACTTACTTGAATTTCTACGAGAGGCAAATGGAAACATTGAAAATATCGAATTCAAGACACCCGGAGAACTGTGCTCTTTGGATCCAGTGAATATATGCAGGTACTTCAATCATAGATTTGAAGCTATGATGTCTTTCATCATGAACAAGAAAAATCCACCTCTTGGAGAGGTGTTGGATTTCTTCTGGAGAAAGGAGTATCAAGCAAGAGGTGCTCCTCATATACATATGTTGCTATGGATCAAAGATGCACCCAAATTTGGAACAGATTCGGATGACTTAGTGATGAGTTTCATAGAACAGTATTCTACATGTGCTGTTCCAAAGACAAAGGAAGACAAAAGCCTAAGAGAACAAGTTTTACGCTTTCAAAGCCATCGTTGTGGAAAGTACTGTCGTCGTAAATTCAGAAACAAGGACAAGTTCTACACAAAATGTCGTTTCAGCTTTCCACGACCGGTGATTTCTAAAGGAAGAGTGAACAGTTTGATGTCTTCCCTGCGACATAATGTGACGAGGAAATCACCCAAAAATACATACAATTTAAAAAGAAACAAGAGTCCAAGCACATCAACGACTACAACCCAGTGATTTTGTCCATGTGGAATGCTAACATGGATATACAGTTTGTGGCTGATAACTGTATGGCTGTGGCTCGGTATGTGACATCTTACATCACAAAAAAAGAAAAGACAGAATTGAAGGATATGTGGGAGGACATTTCCCATGAAAAGAGCCTCAGTAAGAAGTTGCAGTTTCAGTTTGAAGATGTTGTCGCATCGAGAAATCGGAGCTTACGAATGTTCTGACCGGTTATCTTCAGCAAGTCTCTATGCCAAATCTAGGAGTATCATTTGGGCGAGTCTTGGTCTTGCTGCAACACGTAATCGAGTTCTGAAACCTGTACGGGAAATTGAGTATTTGGCGGAAAAGGAGCCAAACAGTACAGATATTTTGAAGACCAACATGTTGGATACATATTATCCAAATAGAAGCAGTCACCTCGAGAATGTTTGTCTGTATGAGGTTCTACAAAATTACATATTCAAGAGGAACATCAAAGAAGATATTGATAAAGGAGTGTATGCTGTAATTGGAACTGAGGGATGTCTGGTCAAGCAAAGAAAATGCCAATTGGTAAATCATTGAAAATTGAGTGGTGAATCTCCTGAAAGAAAAGAGTTTTTCTATTTAGCTCTTTTGCAACTTTTCAAGCCTTGGCGTGCAGAAGAGGAACTGCTTGGAGATTTCCTCTGTTACGAAGACTCTTTCAATGCAGCCAAGGACACCATAGAATGTCCTGTTTTTCCAAAATATCTAGAAATGTTGAATGCGAAAATCGAGCAGGAAGCAACAATTGCAGCCGAGATTGCTAGAGACAGTTCTCAGGACAGTCAGAGTTCTGTTTCATTGAGTCAGGATCCACTAGGAGGACCAGTTATCGAAAATGAAGCTGCGACTGCCATGATTGAAGTGGAAAGAGCCATGGCACATGCTCAGGAGGATGCGGTTAACTTAGAAGATTTGGAAAGACAACTCAACGTTGAGCAGAGGAAAATATATGATGAAGTTACCAACCAAATTGATCATGGTTTAAGTCATGAGAAGAAAGAGTGCTCATGTATGTCGTTAAAGCCTGTCCGACTGTACGTGAGTGGAGAAACAGGAACTGGAAAAAGTTTCCTCATTAAAGCAATTTCATGTTATTTGCAGAAAAGAACTGAGTCATCGCTGTCTTGTGTTGTCACCGCTCCAACTGGACTGGCAGCACATAACATTAAAGGTATTACTTTGCGTCGTCTACTGATGCTGCCAGTGGAGCATGATAACAAATTACAATACCACAAGTTATCTGGAGATGCTTGTTGTGAAGTTTCAAGAGTCTTGAGGAAAATGAAACTTCTTATCATTGACGAAGTAAGCATGGTTTCCAATGTCATGCTTGCCTTTGTGCATTTGAGAATGCAAGAAGTTCTTAAAACAGAGTATGATGTGTTATTTGGTGGCAAACACATCATTGTTTCCGGTGATCTTCTGCAGCTGACACCAGTGAAAGGACAACCAGTGTTTAAACTACTTACACATGAAGATACCCGGAAGTGCCTAGGGAGCATTTGCAACGTTAATATATGGTTAAACTTCAATTATGCTGAACTGCGTGAAAATATGCGTCAAGCGAAAGATGAAGATTATAAGAATATTCTACAAGATGTTAGAATCGGAAAAGTGACCGAGCATGGGAAAGAAGCTTTACATGCACGATTATTGTCAAATTTGTATCCAGAAGAAGACGTTGTGCCAGAGAATATTTTTCGGAAAATTACTGAGAAGAAATCTGGAATATGTTTGATGCCAACTCTTGCAGAATGTGCCATCTTCAACAACAAAATGTTGAATTTAAAAAACCAAGAGATTGTGAAACTGGAAGCTATTGACAGAATAGAGCATATGGGAGCAACAATTATTTTGTCTGAGAATTTGAAATCAAAATTGGATTCATTAGATAAGACTATATCTAAAACTGCTGGTTTTGAAAAGACTCTGAATGTGTGCTTAAATTGCCGTATCATTTTGAGAAGGAATTTACATGTTGAAAGAGGTCTGGTAAATGGATCAATGGGTAATGTTGTTGATTTTGAGAAATACAGAAATAGAGATGGAATTGAATTTTTAAAAATTAAATTTGATGGCATTGAGGAAGTACAGTTAATTGGTTGTTGCTCTGCTAGATTTTTGCTTGTAAAAGACTTATATGTTCGCCGTAAGCAGTTTCCTGTTTGCTTGGCATATGCGGTGACAATCCATAAATCGCAAGGTTTAAGTGTAGACAGTGCATTGGTGAATATTGGCAGTTCTGTGTTCAAGGAGGGAATGGCATATGTGGCATTGTCACGAAACAGAACTTTATCGGGATTATATTTGATTGAGTGTGATGTCACAAACATTTGTGCGGATCTAGATTGTGTTAAGGAATACAATAGGTTAAGAAGAGAGTATGCACCACATTTGCCTCAATATCCTTTGTTTGAGAAACGTGTGGTAGGCCGGAAACGAAGAAATGTGACCAATAGTAGGGAGGTTGTAGCAAAAAGACGAAAAGTCGATGAACCCGAAATTATAAGCAGAAAGAAAATGGATTCTGTTGAAGATGTTGTTGGTTTTCAATTTGAAAATAGTTCTGGTGTCAACTGCTATGCTAATGTAGTGGTTAATGTTGTCTTTTCTCTAGAAACTTTAAAAGAACAGATTGTGATCAATTCGGATCAAAGTTTTTGCTGTTTACTGAACTCTGTGTTAGAGAAATGTAGCACTGAGAGAACAAAAATAGAAAGTGTGTCTGAAATTCGAAATCTGTTAGACAAATATTCACGTCAAACGCAATTCTCTCAAAATATTCAGCAAGATTGTCAGGAGTTTTTAATGTATATTCTTGATGTATTGCAAGATGAAGGTGTAGATGTAGATCATCTGTTTGGCCTTTCTTATCAATGGCAGCATGACTGTGAGAACTGTAGGGTATCAAGTACTACTAGTGTAGACTCAGAAAGATTTATATATTTAACTTTGCCAGACAGTAAATCAGTGTCCTTTAGTAAGCTAGTAAAAGCAGCCGATCACAACATGGAGTGTTGCCAATGTAAGTCTGCAATGTTGTCCACATTATTTATACGAACATGTGGCCAGTATGTCATTTTAATGTTCCAACGATGTAGGCCTGATGGAACAAAATTCACAACTTTAATTAAAAATGTTGTGGCTTCGCAGTTGTCAATATCAGGAAGGACTTTTGTAACTACAGCAATTATATATCATGACGGTCCTTCAACAACATCAGGACATTACACAGCTTATTTGAAGTCTAGAAACGGCTGGTCATTCTGCAATGATTGTGTTTTAACTTTAAAAAAAAAATTGCCTTTTGACCTTAAAAATTCTTACCTGGTGTTTTTACAACCAAAATTTTAGGGAAAGAATCTCGGGATTTGCTCTGAGGAATTTCAAGAGGTTCTAATGGCTCCTACACTATTTGGCCTTGAGGATAAGTGTAGTACAGAGTAAAAAGTTATTTTTGAGTTTTAAGTAGTTCCTGAAAAAAAAGAAGGTTTTCTTACAGAAAGTGGTGGGCACGGATTAGTTAAAGGACAACAGAGTATTTCCCAAAGCAAACGGTGTTCTTACCATAACACTTGACGTCATGGAAAAATAAGTGCACTTTGAATGAGTTCAGAAAAACTGTTTCTTTTAATAAGCTTATTCAAGCAGCCAATCAAAACATGGAGTAGAGGTAATGTAAGTCTGCAATGCTGTACACATTATTTGTACAAACCTTTGGTTATAATGTCATTTTAAAATTCCAACTATATAAACCTGATGAAAGTAAGTTTTCAACTTTAATTATAAATGTTGTGGCTACACAGTCGTTGATTTTAGGAAGAACATTTGTAACTGCAGCTATTATATGACATAATGGTCCTTTGACAACATCCGCTTATTACACAGCTTATTTAAAATGTAAAAAAAGCTGATGTTTCGGAAATGATTCACATTTGACTATGAAACAATGTTGCCTTTTGACTTAAAAATATTCTTACTTTCTGTTTTCAGAAGAGAGAATTTTGGGTAGGTAACTGGCCTATAATGATTCTAGGAGTTGATATAATTTTATGTACTGTTTTAAATTGCTTTGTGATTAAAAGTGATGTAGAGAATTGAATAATTGTAGTAGTCATAGAGGTAGTGTAAGTGTGCCTCATAGTAAGCAGTATCAGTGTCATAGGAAATGTGGAACATGAGTTAGCAAGAAGGGTGAGATATTACTAGTACAGGATTGTGAAAGTGATCTTGAACGTTTTCTTTCTGAAAGTTGCGGAAAAAGAAAATGACGGGATTTGCTTAGAAGAATTCCAAGAGTTATAAATGGCTCTTACACGATTTGGCCTTGAGGAGAAGTGCGGTAGAGAGCGAGAAGTCATTTATTGTATGTAACGTATTTGTCAAAACAATGGAGCTTTTCTTTCAGAAAGTGGCGGGCTGAAAATAATAACAACACAACAGAGTATAAGCTGTTCATAGGACATCCTTCGACGTCATGGAAAGTAAGTTACTTTTAAGGAGTTCTGATTTCTGATTGGTTATGTTATATGGGTTTTTTAAACACAATCATTTTGATTGTGTTTTTTTTTCCCGCTTTTATATGATGAATACCTTCAACTCACTGTTTTTAGTGAAATTTGATATATTCTGAGAACAGCAAAAATAAACCATTTAACATGTATAATTAATTCTGTACTTTGTATAGTGAATTTTAATTTGTACTCGTCTTATCTCATGCTCACTCATCTTTTACTACCTTCTATCAATCCTCCTTACATACTCACATTGCCTTTTGTTTTATTCTCTTTCACCCTTGCTATCTAACTCCACTTATGTTTCAACCTTTGTTTCCCTAATCCAACTCTGCTTTTTTCTTTTCTCCCTTGCACCATTTTTCAGCTTTTAGACCTTCTGCTTCGCTTGTCTTTTCCATCTTTCCTCCCTTTGTTTTCTAAATTAAATATTTTTGGGTTCTCCTTTTTTGGTGCAATCAGTTAGTATAACTCACCCTCACTCATTTATCTTTCTTTGTTGCCTCACTCAGTCTGTATCTGACACTCTTTCCTTCACTTCCTCTGTCTCCTCTCTCCCTCACTCTCTTTTCTTATTCACCCTTTCCTTATATAGTTTACCTTACTCACTTTCTTTTAGTAGCTTACACAACTTCAATTTAGTTTTCTCTTTTATCCTTCTTTTCTGTCACTGAAAGTATCTTCCTTTTTTTTCTCTTACTAATTTACTCTATTACAATTTATTTTTGTCTCTGACTGTCTATCACCGTTTCTTTCTCTTTTTTTCTGCATGTTTATCTCTAACTTTATTTCTTTGTAAAATTGGATGATTTTCAATCTTTTCCCTTGTCTTTTCTAATTTTTAAATACATGTTTTAATATTTTTCAAATTTTTCTTCTTTCTTTCACAGATTGAAAGTATAAAAATAACAAGTGACTAAGTTAACGACAATTATAAGGTAAGTGTTTTGTACTCTTTTCGTTACATTTCTATCACATTTAACTTCTATTAGTTCCACTGCTTCATTTCTTTAACCCTCAGTTTCCTGCCTTTGCTACTTTCCTCATTCCTTTCTCTATTACTTACTCTACTCCTTCCACTCCTTTTCTCAGTCCCTCTGTTCTCATAGTTCCTCACTCCTGTTCACTCACTCCGTCTCTATTACTCTTACTGTCTCTTACTGTCTCTGACTGATCACTCTTTCACTACTTGTTCATTATGCTTTCTCCCTGTAGTTCAAGCACACTATGTTATTTACATTTCTTTGCTGTTTCAATTATTCCTTTTCTCTCACTTCTTCTTTTCTGCTTTCTGTTTTTTCTCTCTGTTATTCCACATGTTTTAACCTTAGTCACTGTCATACATCTTGTTTTATTCCTATTTACTTTCACTCACTCTTTTCTTAACACTTTCCCTCAGGGTTGTTCTTTTAGTCCGGTTCTATCCCTACCTCTCATTCCACATCCTATACTGTTTTTCTTCTTAATTTGAACATTCACTCATATTCTCCAAGAAACTCTTGTTTATTATTCTTCTACTCTCCTTTTTTTCTTTCACTTCCTTATCTATTTTGTGTTTCTCAATTATACCCTCTTACATCTTTTCTTTGGTAAATAGATGTATGAAACAGTATCTCTGTGCTACTCCCTCTCGCTGTCTTTCTTTTAACATTACTCTTTGTTTCCTTCCCTTATACTCACTCTTACTTTTTAAAAAAAAAAAATGTTTTGTTTCGCTTCCGGTTCGCGTACCGGCGCGCGAACCGGGAAGCGAATCAAAAGAAATAGAGGTTGCCAGAGTGCTAAACATTCTAGCAATTTTTTATAAAGGGGAGGTAGTTCTGAAAAGAACTTTTTTTATTGTTTTTGTTGTTTTATATTTTTTTATTATTTTTCTGAACATTTGTTTACTTTTTTTGTAATTTTTGAACGGTTTTATATTTTTTTTGGTTTTTTTGGGGGGGGGAAACGAAAATCATTGAATATAACGGGCTCAACAGGAGCAACAAAAAAAAAGATAATTCACTTTCTGGGGCGTTTTGGACATTTATGATTTTCAATTGCTACGTTGATCAAATTTATGCTACTCTCCCTGTAGCAAATTAATTGGCCGCAATAAATGCACACATGCTTCACTTCCCCGAACTTCAACTGGATGTTGGGGGCCATCTCCCTCACCTCTGGTCCCGTCACTGCCTCTCCAGATGATGTACTGGCCACAGGAGGGGGGTTTTCCTGCAGGTGACGTACCTGCGCAGCACTATAATTTATAGGGTGCCACCTCTCCATATGCCGATGCATAGTGTAATTGCCATAACTGTACTTCTTATCAGTCCCTCTGGAGAGATTTTTTTTACAGATGAGACAAGTAACGTAGCGGGCATTAACTTTTTTTTGGCCCTGGGGAAATGAGTAAAATTGCCAGATGTAATCTTCTTTTACATGGGACCTCCTTGGTTCTTCAGGCAAAAACTGCCTCCGCCCTTGCTCCTCTTCCTCTTCTTCTTCTTCTTCCTCCTCTTGATTGAGGATTACCTGAGGAGGTGGTCCTCTCTTCCTAGGAGGTGGTGGTGGTGGTGGGGGTGCACCAGCTGCAGCTACCAATGAAGCCATTGCTTATTAGTGAAAATAGGTCTTCCTCTCACAAAGTTGAAAGTCAGAGTGAGAAAAAAGGTGGGGGCTTTCATCATTTGGGAAAAAAAATGTTCTAAACCAATGAAAAGTGTTATTTTTAGGTCACATGACCTAGCCTTACATCATTAGGAAACCAAAAGTTAAATGAACCAATGAAAAGTTTTATTAACAAGTCACATGACCTGTTACGCTTACGTTACGCGCTGCGCGCCGTGCCCCGGATCGCTTCCGGGGAGCTGCGCTTCGCGCCTCGGTTCGCGCTCCGGAGCACTTCCGGGTGCGCTAACGCGGCGCATCATAAGATGCATTACGTGAGAACGCCATACGTCGCGCTTACGCGACGCGTCACGATGTTGTTTTCTAACACGGCAGTTGCGCAAACGGAGCGTTTACCGGTTCGCGGACCGGGTCGCTGCACCAAATTGAGCTAACGGGAAGCTACCCGGTTCGCGGACCGGGAGCGAAACAAAAAAAAATAATAAAAAAATACATTAAAAAATTGTATTAAAAACATATAAAATATATTTTTCGATGTAAAGAAGAATACATTTTAAAGCTTTTGATATTTGCTATTAAAAAACCATTGAAATTCACTGAAAAAAACCATAGGTTATAGACCATATATAGTTAGGAATTAGCATTTACAAAACCTTGAAAATTCACTGAAAAAACCATAGGTTATAGACCATATATAGTTAGGAATTAGCATTTACAAAACCTTATTTTACTCACACAAAACCATTGAAATTCGCATTTATAGTTAGTTGTACTAACTATATATCGCGCACCCGCAATCCACTGCTGATCATGTCACATATTACATCATTCATGACATGGTCAGTGACATCACTGATGACATCACTGATGACATCTCAAATGACATCACTGATGACATCACTGATGACATCTCAAATGACATCACTGATGACATCACTGAGCACATCACTGATGACATTATTCATGTGATAATACGATGAACCTCTTCAGACTCTAATATAACCTTAGATACACTCAGTATAAACAGACACTCACAGACTGTCACTCATTCATGGAGTTACTCACACACCTACTCAGTCATGCAAAGAATCAATCACACCTCCATTTTCTCAACTATACAGTTATACACACCTTACTTATTCAAACAGATACTAACACATATTTACTCTCTTATACAATCCCTGATACAATTTCAGAATGATCCATACAGCCACTCACACATTCACTGGCTCTTATGCACAGTTATTTATATATGTCAACTCTCACATGTACTGTGTTTTACATATGTACTTACTTTGACATGTAGCACTGAGATATCCATTCACTCACCAATACACTCATGCACACAGTCAACCGCCCATACAGCTGTTTCCACATGCACTTTTGAACCCATACATCTAGTGAATCAACTGCTCACACATCTATGCACAGAGTCATACAACCCCAGCCACCCACACACACACTCAGTCTCCCATACAAATACTTGGGCAACCAATCAATAACCCATATAGTTACTCATATAGCTACTGATCAACACATGCAGCAGTTTACAGAACAACAGACATAATGATGCACAAATTAAGACAGTTTAGTCACTAACCCATGCACTCAGTGAGACACATTTAATCACTCACTCATACAGTCAGTCATGCACCTACTAAATCCTTCATCCAGACACTTATACATCCACTCATTCTTCAATATGTAAGACATATTTTAACTTTACAGAAATACACAGTCACTGGATGTTGTCATCAGTGATGTCATCAGTGATGTCATTTGAGATGTCATCAGTGATGTCATCAGTGATGTCATTTGAGATGTCATCAGTGATGTCATCAGTGATGTCACTGACCATGTCATGAATGATGTAATATGTGACATGATCAGCAGTGGATTGCGGGTGCGCGATATATAGTTAGTACAACTAACTATATATGCGAATTTCAATGGTTTTGTGTGAGTAAAATAAGGTTTTGTAAATGCTAATTCCTAACTATATATGGTCTATAACCTATGGTTTTTTCAGTGAATTTTCAAGGTTTTGTAAATGCTAATTCCTAACTATATATGGTCTATAACCTATGGTTTTTTCAGTGAATATATATATATATATATATATATGTATATATATATATATATATATATATGGAGAAACTTGCCGCTTGCAGGACATCACACGGGATACTACGCTAGTTCAAAGCAACAAAGAGTCGACCCAAAAGTGCTGGTGCAAGGTGATTTAATCCATAAAAGCCAGCGCTGCCGCCATGACGCGTTTCGTCTTGGAGAAGGCTTGATCACATGACGTATATATATATATATAAAAACAACGGCAGCTTCTAATTACATTAGACTTTGAAGCGCTGTATACCAGCATAGACCATCAAATTGGCATAACAGCGGTCAAACATTTTTTGGAAACAAGACCATCGAATTTTTATCCCCACAATCTGTCCAACGTGATCAAATTGTACAGATACATTAATGATGTGTTTTTAATTTGGGATGGAAGAATTTCTAGCGCACAGGAATTCATCAATATATTGAATAAAAATGTTTTAAATGTAAAATTTACCTCGCAAATCAGTGAGTCCAGTGTAGAGTTTCTCGATACTACAGTTTATATTGAGAATAAAACCATTCAGACTACAGCAGGCAACATAACCCTCCATGCAACCAGTAGCCATCCCAAACATGTTATTACCAACATCCCTTATGGTGAATTATTAAGGGTGAAAAGAATTTGCAGCAAAACTGAGGAATGTGAGAAATGGTCGGCTGACCTGATTGAGAGATTCAAAGAGAGGGGCTTATAGTGAGCAAGTCCTCAAGGTGGCAGAAACTAAGGCCATAACAAGGTCTTGTGAGGATTTATTAAATATTAATAACAATTTTAAAGTGATGGTGTCTGAATCCCGCAGTACACCAGAGGTTCAATCAGCCCCCAGATTCATTACGACTTTTATCAAGCAGACCAAAGAGATTAGGTCAACTATAAATAAAAATTGGCCCATTTTACTAACAGATGGTGTGCTGGCCCCCATCATTGCAAACAGGCCGGCTGTGGCTTTTAGAAAGGCCAAATCAATGAAAATAGATCTTAAAACAGACAGTGCTTGTGATATGGACAGGAGGTCTTGGCTCAAACCCAGGAATGGGTTCTTTAAATGTTCCGTGTGCAGAGCATGCAAATTTGGGGTCAACAAGACAAAATACAGAGTTCCGTTTATCCCTAACGAGAGACCAATTACAGGACATTTTACATGTCGTACAGAATTTGCTATTTATGTTTTAACTTTCACATGTGGTCTCTCATATATTGGGAGTACAAAACTGCAGGCACATGCCCGTATTTTACAGCACCTTCGGGCAATTGTCAACAATGACTCTAGCTATCCAGGGCACGACATTTTAAAAAACACATGCCAACAATTTGGAATGTCTTAACTACTTTGTCATTGATGCCGTTCCGCCTCTTCAACGAGGTGGCAACAGAGAAAAACTTCTTAGGCAGCTAGAGTCAACATATATTTTGGAATTTGACAGCATGGCTCCAAATGGTCTCAATAACACGGAAGACCTACATAACTTTCTATAAGAATATTGGATTTGAATATTGGATTTGACTGTAGTGGGTACTTGTTTTGAATACATGTCCTCTTTGTTCTAGTACTGTAATGCCGGCCATCAATGTTTCTCCTTTGGTTTTTCAATCTAGAGAGGCTGCACATATTTTAGTTTGCATCTTCTATTTTAATCTCCTTTTATACATAGAGAGCAGATTGATGAATATGTTAAAGTATATATATGTATTTATGAACATCCTGTTAGATACATACAGTGACATATACAATACTTTTCTTGTTCCTTTGTAGATATGATGTCCAGTCCTTGGTTGCTGTCTTTGATTTATATGAAATATGCCTTCAGAAATAAGCTCCTTGTATGGCCACGCTGGAGTTACATCTTACTATCCAGATCTCCCATACGTTTAATCTTCTTTAATTAGATATATTCCCTTTTTATCATATAGTATTAGTTGCACTTTTTATCACAAACAAATTATTAACATGGTTTTTAAGGACTGATATTTTTCATGTGTACTGTAAATTTAGTCATGAATGTTAACCACACACTATCATTAATGCCCCAACAGTAAGTGGCCAACTCAATACTGCGTATTTTGCACTTTTGCGTTGTTTTGCACATTGTCATTGTTTTGCACACTATGCATTTAGCAGTGAAATAACAGCCTTTTGCACTAGAAGCCAGTATGTAGCAATGCACAATGCACTTTATCAGCATATTTTGCACAATTCAGATCAATTTGCATTTGAAACGATGAGTTATTCGTTGATTTGTGGTATTATGTCCATGAACAGAAGTTGAAAAGATTTGCAGTATTTTGCACTGGGTACATTGCACTTCATTTAGAAGTTTTAATGAGCAAACTATATCTATCTAGGTATAGTATTTTCTCTATGTCCATATGTAAAACCATGTGACACAAATAGGGTGTCTATATATCTGTCATATTCTCAGGTGTGTGTTACATGTGATCAAGGCCAGCTTGGCTGGCCGAAACGCGTAATGGCAGGTTGCGGGAGCACTGCATACAAAAAATGAAATAAAATAACCTGACATCACTAGAACTGGTGTTCGTGTGTCTCTTCATCGCTGCAAGGAGGTTGAGGACGCCTTTATATATATATATATATATATATATATATATATATATATATATATATATATATATATATATATATATATATATATATATTCACTGAAAAAACCATAGGTTATAGACCATATATAGTTAGGAATTTGCATTTACAAAACCTTGAAAATTCACTGAAAAAACCATAGGTTAGAGACCATATATAGTTAGCTGGAAATTTTATTGACATAAAACCAATGAAATTCCATATATAGTTAGTTGCACTAACTATATATCGCGCACCCGCAATCCACTGCTGATGATGTCACATATTACATCATTCATGACATGGTCAGTGACATCACTGATGACATCACTGATGACATCTCAAATGACATCACTGATGACATCACTGATGACATCTCAAATGACATCACTGATGACATCATCTAGTGTCTGTGTGTTATTGTAAAGTTTAAATATGTTTTACATATTGAAGAATGAGTGGATGTATGGAAGACTGAGTGTGTGTGTGGCTGGCTGGGAGGTGTGTGACTCTGTGCATTTCAATGTGTACTTGTATCAGTGATTGTATAAGAGAGTAAGTATGTGTTAGTATATGTGTGAAAAGTATGGTGTTCTGTGTTTAACTGTATAGATGAGGAAATCGAAGTGTGATTGATTCTTCACAGGACTGACTAGGTGTATGAGTGCATATGATAGTGTTGTAATAATGAGTGACTGTATGTATGAGTGATTGTATGGGTGAATGAGTGAATGTGTGTGTAGACGTAGGAATCAGTGAGTGCGTATGTAGTAACTGGTATTGGTGTGTCATGATGTCATCAGTGATGTCATTTGAGATGTCATCAGTGATGTCATTTGAGATGTCATCAGTGATGTCATCAGTGATGTCACTGAAGTATGGTGTTCTGTGTTTAACTGTATAGATGAGGAAATGGAAGTGTGATTGATTCTTTACAGGACTGACTAGGTGTGTGAGTAACTCCATGGATGAGTGGCAGTGTGTGAGTGTCTGCATAGGTGTATGAGTGCATATGATAGTGTTGTAATAATGAGTGACTGTATGTATGAGTGATTGTATGGGTGAATGAGTGAATGTGTGTGTAGACGTAGGAATCAGTGAGTGCGTATGTAGTAACTGGTATTGGTGTGTCATGATGTCATCAGTGATGTCATTTGAGATGTCATCAGTGATGTCATTTGAGATGTCATCAGTGATGTCATCAGTGATGTCACTGACCATGTCATGAATGATGTAATATGTGACATCATCAGCAGTGGATTGCGGGTGCGCGATATATAGTTAGTGCAACTAACTATATATGGAATTTCATTGGTTTTATGTCAATAAAATTTCCAGCTAACTATATATGGTCTCTAACCTATGGTTTTTTCAGTGAATTTTCAAGGTTTTGTAAATGCAAATTCCTAACTATATATGGTCTATAACCTATGGTTTTTTCAGTGAATTTCATTGGTTTTTTAAAAGCTAATATCTATAGCTGTTAAATATATTCTTTATTACGTGACGTATCACGTAGCCACGTGAGACGCCTCATGATGCGTCGCATAACCGTGACGTATCGGCTCTGCAGCGCAAACAAAACCCGTAACGTAAGCGTGCCGGAGCACGCTTACAGATATATATATTTTTTTTAACCTTAATTAGACAAAATCCACAGGTGCACATATCTTGAGGCCTTGCAAAGGCACATCAAACAAACAGTCCCTACAATTTTGCCAAGTTTGCTGGAAATCTATTCCCTTAATTTTTTTTTTACTGTTTCTCTTGGTTTTCCCCTTGTTACGCTTACCGGGACGCTACCCGGTACGCGAACCGGACGCTCCAAAAACACAAGATGGCGGACTCCCGTTACGCTGCCGGTTAGCTGCCCGGTTCGCGTACCGGGAAGCGCCTCTACCGCGAAAAATCGCGGGGGACTTTAATATCCCCCTCATCAATCCTAGGGGGTCAGGAGGGGTTTACCTTGCCCCCTTTCCTTCATTTCCCCCTTCATTTTTCACCACATCTTGTCTCTCGATCGTACCGAGAGACAAGATGGCGGCCGCTCCGGACTGTTTAGAATGTTGACAGACACCGGAGAGCCAATCAGCTTCGCTTCGCGAAGTTCCGTTACGCGTCAGGTACGCGAACCGGGGCGCTAACCGGAGCGCTGTCACAGATATATATATTTTTTTAAACGTTAATTTCTCAAAATCCACTGGAGCACATATATTGAGACATAGCAAAGGCACATCGGGCAAACCATATCTACAATTTTGCCAAGTTTCATGTAAATCTATTCAGCCGTTCGAGCTAAAAGTGAGTCCAACCGCCCAATGGAAAAATGAATGGGAAAAACGTGTTTTGGGACCCCCCTTTTTTCTCGGCCCCCCTTGACGAAACCCCCCCAAATTTTCAGGGGCTGCTCAGAAACAGAATGTGCCATTTTCCTGAAAATTTCAGCCAATTCCGTCCACAAACGCCAAAGTTATTAGACATAGAATTTTCAGAAATCCCATAGAGAAAAAATCCTAACTATATATACCCACTGGCTATCGCCAGTAGGTAATATACATATATAAACATATATAATCTGCATATCTATATAAATATAAATGCATGCATACATATACATATATGCATACATATGCATGGTATTTACATGAAAGTTTTAAAAACACTAATAAAAGCAAAGCTAAAAAGCCACCTCATTACAAACAGAATGGCTTTAACTTAAACGAGGGCGAGATCTATTGCATTTTCAATGCTTGTTTACTTTGGTTCTATCAAAAAGGCATTCAGATGTGTCACACATTTGCCATAAATTCTGAATGTTAGCACTCTAGTTGCTCATTAGATCACTGTAGTAAAGCTAGTGCTCACCAGGGAAGTCTGCTGCTAATCATGGTTTGCAGCCATTTTCCCGCATTTTTTATCCCGCAGACTTTCAGTCCGCATACCATTATCCCGCAAGGTCATTGACCTCGCATACCATTATCCCGCATTTTTTCAAAACGCATGTGCATTTATCGCGCATGCCTTTACAAAGAATTACATTTTAAAGGCATGTATGGTAAATGCATTTGCGTTGTGAAAACCACGATGACGAGAGAGGTAAGTGGGTTTGTGTTAATTTTTTCGTGGGTTAGTGATTGTGTAGTGTAGTGTAGTGTTGTGTAGTGTAGTGTTGTGTTAGTGTAGTGTAGAGTTGTGGTGGTTGTTTAGTGTAGGGTCATGCTGGGGGTAGTGTTTTAGGGTTTAGGGTTGTGTTGTAGTGTTTGCGTAGTGTAGGTGGAGTAGTGGAGCAGTGTGGCTCACTGGTTAGAGGCGGCAGACCCGAGAGCAGAGGACGGCCCGGGACCAGGGTTCGATTCCCGACGCGGCAGGTTTCTGGACCAGGGTCAGCGGACTCGATAATTCTCTCGCCTCGGTGCCCACTCTGATCAGCGATCACACTCGGCAACTCTGGGCACTAGCTTGCCTCATCTTCACTAACGGCCCCACCAGACCGCTGGGGATGCCTGGTCTCACCCTGGAGATACCCATTAAGGGACCATCTCTCAGGGAAGCCAGGAAGGGTTTCGCAGCGGTCGAAGCGCGGAGGTACCCCTTCGGGAGTGATTCCAGCGCTATATAAGCACATAATTAATTAATTAATTAATTAGGGTCATGCTGGGGGTAGGGTTTAGGGTAGTGTTGTAGTGTTTGCGTAGTGTAGGGTCATGCTGGGCGTAGTGTTTTAGGGTTTAGGATAGTGTTGTAGTGTTTGTGTAGTGTAGGGTCATGCTGGGGGTAGTGTTTTAGGGTTTTGGGTAGTGTTGTAGTGTTTGCGTAGTGTAGGGTCATGCTGGGGTGTAGTATTTTAGGGTTTAGGGTAGTGTTGTAGTGTTTGCGTAGTGTAGGGTCATGCTGGGGGTAGTGTTTTAGGGTTTTGGGTAGTGTTGTAGTGTTTGCGTAGTGTAGGGTCATGCTGGGGGTAGTGTTTTAGGGTTTTGGGTAGTGTTGTAGTGTTTGCGTAGTGTAGGGTCATGCTGGGGTGTAGTGTTTTAGGGTTTTGGGTAGTGTTGTAGTGTTTGCGTAGTGTGGGGTCATGCTGGGGTGTAGTGTTTTAGGGTTTTGGGTAGTGTTATAGTGTTTGCGTAGTGTAGGGTCATGCTGGGGGGAGTGTTTTAGGGTTTTGGGTAGTGTTGTAGTGTTTGCGTAGTGTAGGGTCATGCTGGGGGTAGTGTTTTAGGGTTTTGGGTAGTGTTGTAGTGTTTGCGTAGTGTAGGGTCATGCTGGGGGGTAGTGTTTTAGGGTTTTGGGTAGTGTTGTAGTGTTTGCGTAGTGTAGGGTCATGCTGGGGGTAGTGTTTTAGGGTTTTGGGTAGTGTTGTAGTGTTTGCATAGTGTAGGGTCATGCTGGGGGTAGTGTTTTAGGGTTTAGGGTAGTGTTGTAGTGTTTGCGTAGTGTAGGGTCATGCTGGGGGTAGTGTTTTAGGGTTTAGGGTAGTGTTGTAGTGTTTGCGTAGTGTAGGGTCATGCTGGGGGTAGTGTTTTAGGGTTTAGAGTAGTGTTGTAGTGTTTGCGTAGTGTAGGGTCATGCTGGGGGTAGTGCTTTAGGGTTTAGGGTAGTGTTGTAGTGTTTGCGTAGTGTAGGGTCATGCTGGGGTGTAGTGTTTTAGGGTTTTGGGTAATTTTTTAGTGTTTGCGTAGTGTAGGGTCATGCTGGGGGTAGTGTTTTAGGGTTTAGGGTAGTGTTGTAGTGTTTGCGTAGTGTAGGGTCATGCTGGGGTGTAGTGCTTTAGGGTAGTGTTGTAGTGTTTGCGTAGTGTAGGGTCATGCTGGGGTGTAGTGTTTTAGGGTTTTGGGTAGTGTTGTAGTGTTTGCGTAGTGTAGGGTCATGCTGGGGGTAGTGTTTTAGGGTTTAGGGTAGTGTTGTAGTGTTTGCATAGTGTAGGGTCATGCTGGGGTGTAGTGTTTTAGGGTTTTGGGTAGTGTTGTAGTGTTTGCGTAGTGTAGGGTCATGCTGGGGGTAGTGTTTTAGGGTTTAGGGTAGTGTTGTAGTGTTTGCGTAGTGTAGGGTCATGCTGGGGGTAGTGTTTTAGGGTTTAGGGTTGTGTTGTAGTGTTTGCGTAGTGTAGGGTCATGCTGGGGGTAGTGTTTTAGGGTTTAGGGTAGTTTAGTTGTTTAGTGTATGCTAAAGGCACATTCGTTCTAAAAGTTTTCGTTATTTTAATTTGCGGCCTAATAGTACATGCGGGATTTTTTTTGCGGACTGATGGTATGCGGGATTTCGTCATATATTCGCTAATCATACTTTCTATGGCAAAATGAACCCCCTCATTTTGTTCCTTTTTAAATTAAATGTTTTAAGAGTTACCACTTTATTCCAATCAAGATGGCTTCAGGTGTGCCATACATTTGTAATAAGTAGGACTGTTAGCACTCTAGTTGTTCTTTAGAACACTCTGGGACATTCTGTCATTGGGCTATAGTTGGGCTACATCTGGCTGATATTTGGGCTACATTTGTTTTTTTTTGTCTCTGGTGGCCATCTTTGGGCTACATTGGGCTACATTGGGCTACATTGGGCTACATTTGGGCTCCAACATATATATAGCCCAATGTAGCCCAATATATATTTTTCAAAGTTAATTTTCGGAAAAACCACTGGAGCCTATATCTTGAGACATAGCAAAGGCACATCGGGCTACCAGTCCCTACAATTTTGCCAAGTTTGGTGTAAATCCTTTCAGCCGTTCAGGCAAAAAGTGAGGCCAACCGCCCTATGGAAAATTGCATGGGAAAAACACGTTTTGGGACCCCCCTTTTTTCTCGGCCCCCCCTTGACGAAACCCCCCGAAATTTTCAGGGGCTGCTCAGAAACAAAATGTTCCATTTTCCTGAACATTTCAGCCAATTCTGTCCTCAAACGCCAAAGTTATTCGACATAGAATTTTCAAAAATCCCATAGGAAAAAAATCCTAATTATATATACCTACTGGCTATCGCCAGTAGGTAATATATATATATATATATATTTCTTTCTCTCTTCCCCCTCTCTAGATAGTTAGACAGACAGGCAAGCAGGCAGGCAGGTAGATAGATAGATAGATAGATAGATAGATAGATAGATAGATAGATAGATAGATAGATAGATAGATAGATAGATAGATAGATAGATAGATAGATAGATAGATAGATAGATAGATAGATAGATAGATAGATAGATAGATAGATAGATAGATAGATAGATAGATAGATAGATAGATAGATAGATAGATAGATAGATATTACTAAATCCAGAGGATAGTACTTGACCTTTAGAGCACTTGACCTCTAGGCAGTAGTATTTTTCTATGTAGATTAACTTAATTATTGCTTTTTTGCTATCATCCCTAATGGTCTTTGTAAGAATACTTATTTTATAGTGTGAATCAATCTTCTAAAGAGGGGTTGGTTTATTTATTGTTTCTATTTAAAAAGACAGGTGCTGGCAATTCTATAGATTCATCCTTCTATATGCGATTCCAAAAAAAAACACAAAAACGAAGTTCGCACTCAATTGTTACTCATTTATTATAAGTACTGTGCATAAGTATCAACCTAGGCTGAAACTACTGCCTATGCAAAAGTGCCAAACATAACAAAAGAGTATGGGACATCTTTCATCGTTTTCCTGAATCAAGGGAACAGTGGGTGGTTGAAGCAGCCCACCTTGAAACCATCTCACAGACGGTGGGAGAGATGCCAGAGTTTCACTTCTGCTTGTTTTTATAGCAAGAGCTTAGAAACGATCACTGTCTTCAAGTAGTAAATGGACAGATACCCGTTCTATCAGTGTATATATCGATTATGGTCTGCATTCAAGCTGCATTAGGCGCACCTAATGTTCCTGCAAGTTAATGCAATTAAATGCTGACGAGTTTGCAAAAAGCCTTCCATCACCACTTTGAAATCACTTTCATTCCTTTAGTCCTCTCCGATGAGAGCACAACGGGCGGGTATATAAAGAACCCTTTTCTTCATGTGCATTCATTAGTAATTCAAATATTTAGTAGCTGATGTCGGTGTTATAGTAATTAGCAGCTAAACATTGCAGAAATGCATGTTGCTATAGCAATGTGCTCGTGGTGATCAAGTGCGCAGCGTAAACACTGCCATTAATTTACAGGATGCCAGGTAGGATGTTCGGCCGACTCCCGCGCTCACACGCTACCTTTATTTTGCTCGGACCTAATTACTAAAGTTAAGCCATCAATATGCTGGTATATGTTTATTTCAGTCAGTCCCCGACACTCGTATGTGAGGGAATGCTTCCAGTAAATGAACCAGCTACCGAACAAGAAACGTTGATTTTTTGAAAACATAAAGTACATTTAAAAGCTATGATACACGTGTTTACCTGGTTTTGTCACGATATGTTATTTCAAGAGCTACAGTAAACGGGAAAAAAACAAGTGTCCTATTTTAATCTAAAGCAAATGAAATTATAAATGAATTTAACGTCGCCATGGTCCAATGACATCATTCGAAAATGTAGAAGAGCCCTGACCCCCACCGTGCTCTGTCAATAGGTTTATATGAGGCATGGGCCCTGTACCCACCTCCCTAAAGAAGAAACTTGAAATTTGAGGTATCAGCTTCTACGCTAGTCCATGGTATACCTATATGCCATAGATTTGTGTGTTCTTGGGTAAAGCATATCCGCCTAGGTCACATCCGAAGAGTTAGTCATGTAATCATAAATGCAAACAGAATCAATCATATGTTCTCTCAGCACAGTGGCGGTCTTGCAAGAGAAACAATAAAGATTGAAAGATGTATAGCATGAAACCAACAATGGATTAAAAAATATATGAGTTCTAAAAGCAATTTAAAAAAAAAACGATGGTTTAAACCACAAAGACCCGATTTCTCATCTGTGTTGTGATTAATGCTTGCTTTAAAGCTGTGTTGACATATAAAATATATGCTACGTGCAGCAAAAAATGAGAAGGGAAACACATTAACTTAGGTGATTTAACAACAAACATTAAAGAGTTTCCAATTCAGAAGTTCTCTAGTACTGACATACTTTTAGTACAGAAAAACAATTCAATAGGGCGGGGGGGGGTCCCCCTATATCAAGAGCTACGGGGTGGTAGGTTCGTGCACGATGATGGTCCCCAACACCTGGTCACATGCAATAATGGAGAGCTTCCCCCAAAAAAGCAAACCTAATCAGAAATGTATCTCAAATAGAGCTTTTAAAGGCTGATTCCAAGGGCACCATCTCCCACAACAACCTTGCTGTGAGCTTGATCAACCGAATGTAAACACTTAGGGAATGGTGGAGTGTGGAGTTAAGCACAAAATGCTAACGCTACGCTCTGGCGTTCTGAAAACGCAGGGATGAGCCATTAAATTAAGCTACCTAGCCTTGCATTGAGGGAATGATTGTTTATATGCAGGAAGGTGACCCTTCCTGCACATAAACAATCACAAATGGCGATATGAAACTTCTCTGTGTACTGCTTTGTGCAGCACACACAAAAGCTGCAAAACGTAATTTTTGTAATGATTTTTATGTGCAAGAAGGGATACCTTCCTTCACATAAACTATCATTCATGGAGCTTTGCTGTTAATATGTGTGCTGCTTATTGCAGCACAGACAGAAAAAGCTAAATTTAACCCATTTCTCTCTGTTTCACCATGTTAACACAGTGTTATCCCTGGTCTTAATTTTGGTGCTGCCTCCTATTTAAGACACCCTTGTAAATGGTGGGCAGCGTAAAAATCAATGGGTGTTGCACCGGAATGCCCACTGCAACGTGGGTTGCCCAATCCTTTCACGCTAAGTATAGTGTGAAATTGTGCCTTATTTACAAGGCGGCATTAAGTCATGTTAAGTGGCTTAACACCGCCTTGTAAATAAGGCAAAGCCCTTATCGCCACAGGACCATTGTTAAAAGTGATCTGCCTGTGGTGATAGGGGCTTGAAATATGCCCCTAAATCAATCACTTGCAGTAATTCTGTTGAAAGCAGAGAAAGCATTCAATCTGCTTTCCTGGGGGTTGCTAAGGGTGGTGATAAGGCACAAGAACATCAATTTACAATTTATCATGGGGGCGCAGGTTCCATATCAGCAACCACAATGAGCCGTATCCTTCAATGGTTATAGCTGTCTCAACAAACAGAAACAATGTGGTGTCTGGTCTTACTTCATTATTTGTACTTGCTATGGAGCTCATGCTCATCAACTTCATCACTAACAAAGCATCGGCCTTGATGACTCATTAAACATTATCTTTAAGGTACCAGCAGATTTTTGCGAACTCTTTGACTATAAATTGAACCAATTCAAGATTAAGATGGCAGGTCATGGCTTGGAGCCCACGGAAGAGGGCGAACCTGAGTGACTCTCCTCGGGACGGCGCAGAACGGCGGCAGCTTAATGTCTTTTCTCGACGTGTATTGATGGTCTGCCTCGGATGCAAGTATTTTGGAAGCGCCATAGGTGATTTTTATGGATATGGATTCTGCAGTTTGTCCTACAGCCTCTTCTTTACCTGAGGTGCAAATACCCACAAAACAATGGCGTCTGCCATTTTGTAGAACCAGCGCCTCTCAACAGTAGTACAACGCAATTGAAGATGCGTTTGTGACCGCTTTAAAGTTAACAGACATAACCCTGCTCTTTTCTGGTCATTTATCAGGATTGTCGTTTTTCCTTAAGGGCTAACTATGGGCCAGATGTAGGACCGCAAATACCGGTCGGTAACGGACGATTTCGGCCGTTACCGACCGGTATTTGGATTTCCAGATGTAGGGGGCTAAAAAATTACTGATTCGGTAAATTTACAGAATCGGTTTTTACCGATTCTGTAAATTTACAGAATCTGTAATTTGAAATGTAGGTGGCACTGAAAACAGTGCCACAGGCCCTTACCGATTCTTTATTTACCATGTAATACTATTGCATGGTAAATAACGAATACCTGTGTACATGCACATCTGTGCATGTACACCTGTGCCATGTGAGACACATACATGCCCTTAGGGCATGTATGTGTGCCACATGGCACACAAGCCAGAAACAGGGGTGCAGCAGGGTGTCAAAGTGACACCCTGTCCCCCTTGGCAATTCGGTAATTTTACCAATTCTGTAATTACCGAATCGGTAGGAATCAATGACAAATACCGATTCGGTATTTTTTGCCGAATAATTACCTACATTAGATTTACGGATTCATGAATACCGAATCGTTAAAATTCTGTATTTATGAATCGGTAAATCTAATTTCCCTACATCTAGCCCTATGTCATTTAAGAAGCTTTTCCTATTTTGTTGACAAGTTTATCACCTCAGCTAGGCAACATATTTGTTTGATGCCTCTTCCTGTTTTGGCCATCACATGGCCATGGACTAAAATTAAATTTTATAATTGTATGAGTTGGCCCAGTTCTGATGCCTAATTGTTTAAGTTATTGAATACAAAGGCTCTTTAATCTATTTCTATGGGAGGTTGAAAAAGGCGACCCATCCTTGGCTCATTCAGCGCAGTCCTTTATCAAAAATCCTACTATTTTTTCAAAATTTTCTAAAATGGAAGATTCCTCGGTTTCTTTATCTAAAAGCTCTTCTTTTTTGATGTATGCACCTGTTACCTCAGGGAAGGCCACCATAAAACGCTTGAAAAAAGATCCACCTTCTCCTCCAAAATCATCTTCTCCTGTCTCCTTGAATATGTTGCTGGAGGCGATACATTCACTGCGACCATATTTGGAGGAAACCAATGCTAAACTGCAATTTCTCACTGAGAATTGGTCAAAGACGGATGAAAGACTAACTGTGGTAGAACAAAATGTGTCATCACTTGCTTTCACTGAAGTTAAGGTGAACACTCTTCCATCTGATGTCTCCTCACTTCAGAAACAGGTGGAGGACCTTGAAAACAGAAATAGACGGCATAATCTAGACATCTATGGACTACCTAAAGGCACGGAAGGCATTGAGCCTCTTACTTTCTTCAAATCTGTCATTCCAAAAATGTTGAACAGGCCAGAATATACTTCCATCAATATTTACCACGCTCATAGGCTGGGGCATCAACATGCTGATTCTACCACTCTACGATGACCTAGAGGTGTTCTTTTATATTTCTTAGAGTTCACCGACCTACCTAAAGTCCTTACAGAAGTTAAATCAACTAAACGTGTTGCATGATCTGGCAACAATTTATATTTTACTCATGGCTAAAAATAATTTCTCAAATTTAGATCAGATCGCAGATCTCTTGGTGCTCGCTATGGTCTTTTTCACCCCTGCCTATTGTATTAAACAACAAATTAAGCAGATCTGATTTGACTGAAAAGCTTCATCAATTCTTGCAGGATAGAAGAAATTGATTTTTCTAGAGCGTCTTCTTCTCAGGCCATTTAGAGCCACAAGAATTTCCTAGTTGTTTTTCTGTGTGGACAGATGTGTTATAACTCTTGGTGTGGTACTGGTTATCATAACATTGTTCTATCAGGTTTTATTGAACATAGCTTGGCTGTTCTTCATAACTATTTATTTCTCCCCTTACAGGAACATCTATGTCTATTCCTGTTTGTCCTTTCCCTTGTCCTTTGAGCTGCAGCCCTTCCTCGTCTTCCCTTCCGTCGTGCTTAGACGTGTCATCTGCTCCATGTGGTTTCACCCTCCCCGTCTCTATTTCGATTTTTAGGTATGTTCTGCATATTTGTTTTTGATCCTCTTGCATTGTTTGTCTCAACTCTGCCTCTTGTTTTGTCTTTTTCCTTCTGTGTTTTTTCTCTTTAATTTTTCATACCCTTATACTCCTTTCTTCACAGCTTTTCTACTTACTCTATGAGCATTTTTATTTCATTTCACTGTTTAATTGGGGTGTTTGTTGGTTTATATTCCTCTCCTTACAAGGTCCACCTAAAGTATTGTTTTTCTTCTTTTTTCTAATTGCTAAATTTTCAGACTTTCTCACACATCATAAGGCCTTTTTGCATCGCCAATCCTCTTTGTGGCTCTCGGACTCACTTGTGGAGTGCCCATGATGGGTTGAGTTAGAACTTTCTTTTCTCTCTCCTTTTTCTTTCAAAGAGTACTTATCTTTCTCATGTGAACCGCAAATATTATCCACCCCATTCTTTAATTATAGACTCTGTGTCTCCATCTGTGCCCACAGACCTTGGTACTTTTCTCAATTCCACGATATGGCACAATAAATTTGTATTGGTACGCAGTAAACCCTTTTACTGGAAATCCTGGAGATGTGAAGGCTTAATTTGGATCCATCAATTATTTGAATTGAATGAGGTCATACCTTCCTCACAAGCTAGCCAACGTTTTAAACTTCCTCCCTCTTTCCATCCTAAATACACACTCCTGCAACATGCTCATCACGCTGCACATACACAATTTCTCCCTCCTACACCTTGTACATCTCTTCCTATTAATCGTTTGCATACTCTCCTTCTCACGCATTCCAAGGCAACCACATTGTACTCTCATTTATTAATGTCTCATTTGATAGAGAGAAAACTAAGATGGAACTATCCTGAAAAAATTACCTAGAAGTTGAGTGGTCTACCCTACTTTGGAATAGGATTTGGACTAAGATTAGGAAATCCTCGGGGCGTGGCTTCGCTTGGCAGCATGATGGCCGCATATTAGTGCGGCTCCGCCGGCTGGGCTACCAAAATCCGGCATTAATCTGTCACATTAGTCCACAATAGGGACAAAACCTGTTGGGTAAGAGTGGATATTGTGCCTGGGCCGAGCGGTGACCAGCGGAAGCTGACGAGTCCTGTGGAGGCTGTGGGACACGCAGGCAGACGTGCGGCACCGCGGAGAGGCCGTCGTGGCGATTGAAGCCGGGACCTCGAGTAGCCGCTGCGAGGCGGTGAAGACTCCTGTGCACTGCAGGCGTGGACCGCGGGCGCACGTCGCTGGGAGCTGCGCCCCCCTACATCACAAGAAGGAGACTGGCGTGGCAGCAGAGGCCCTTCCATGGACGGTGAGCAGCTGCCGAGGCACTGGGTGTGCTGAGGCAAGATCGGGGGCGGCGCGCTGTGGAGGGCTCCGCTGCCGCCATTTGCATATTGGACGGCGGGCGAGAGCAGGGAGGAACTGCTGCGGCTGGCGAGGACGGGAGCCAACAGCATTGACCCCAGCAGTAAGAGGCAACTGACAAGGTACAGATTGGTCGTGCCTGGCGCTGAGATGTGGTAGCAAGATAAAGGTCTGCAGACACACCACCATTTTGAGCACTGGGGGAGCGGATGATCGCACCTTAGATCGGGCGCGCTGCCCTGCGAGCTTGGGAAGAAGGCACAGGGAGGATCGACGCGGGAAAGGGTGGCGCAGAGCAGCCCTACACATTACCCAACACCTGGGGCGAGAATGCGTCATGATCCAGTCTAGCCACTGCTGCTTAAGACCATTATTTATGTAGTGGAGGACACCTGTGGAATCTCCTGGTTCCCTATGAGGACACACTGTGTCGCCTGGTGGTGAGTGTGTGAGGACTGATTTAGGAGTGCCATTCTGCTGCGGTAGGAGTGACAAATGTACCCTGGCACTGGGGCAGGACGTGTGATGACCCCGAGGAGTCGTCGAGAGGTGGTGGGTGGATCCTATAGCAGTGTAGGTGGCGACACGCTAACCGCTTCCGGGACACGGAGACGCGCTGCTGCGCTCCAGCTATATAACCACTATGGATCGCCTGGTGAAGTGGATGTATGAGGCATGTAGGGTGGGCCTTACGGACTGAATATTGGAGAGGCCTACATAGACTGCACGCAGTGGAGACAAAGGATTGCTGGCAGTAGCACAGCATGAATATTGGTGGAAAGGCCACGCTCTCGTCTGTATTTTTTATAAAATCTCCTAACATCACAGGAAGGAGTCGTGAGTGCAGGGAGTGGACCTCGGCACTGCTCAGTGCGGAAACAAGGGGAAGCCGGATACAAGACAGCCAAAGACTATTGGCTAATTTGATGTTCAAGGACTTGAAAACAAGCCTCCAGGGCATAGACTCCAAAATGGATACCCTAGCGGAGCGCATGGACAGAATCACTCAACGGGGCAAAAAGCAGAAGGGGCGCCTAAACTTGCTCAAAACAAGAGTGACGCAAACTGAAGAGGGACATACCGAGGTGGAGAAGAAGTTGCGGGGTATGGACAAAGTGCTGGAGGTGATCCAACAAAAGAATGAGGATTTGGAAGCCAGGTCCCCGAGGAACAACGTGCGGTTCACGGGAATTGCGGAAACAACAAACATCAAAAATATGGAGAAATACATTGAGGCCATGATGAGGGACCTTTTTGGAACTGACTTATCCGCTATGTTCCTTGTTGAGAGGGCACATAGATCACTGGGACCGCGGCTGGGGGCACCGGCGAGGCCAGTCATAGCGAGGATACTTACCTGCCGGGACCGAGATACCATACTCCGAATGGCGAAGGAAAAAGGAACTATACATTGCGATAGAAATGACATTGCGCTATATTCTGATTTTACATTACAGGTGCAGGCGGCCCGCAGGGAATTCATCCCTGCAAAAAAAATCTTCTAACAAATTGGAACAAAATATGCACTGATATACCCGGCTAAATTGTGAATACAAGGCAATGGAAAGCGCACTTACCTACGTGAAACAACTGGCGAAGGACAGAAGAGCAAAACACACAAGATGATGGACGGAATGTTGCACAATGGCAAAACATTCACCCCAGTCACAGATCTGGGTTTAATCCCTCATTATTTTGCTCACCAGCCATCCCAGTTCAGACATGGCCATACGCAAATCAGTCTTGACCCTGTGCCTCATGGGAACAGTCCAGCCCGAACTGCCAATCCATGTCTTTCCTGGACCAGAATCAAGCATCCTAGGACCGTTTTCTGGCTATCAGCCATCTTCAGCCAGGATAGCTTGACTCCAGTGGCATAGTGAGCACGGGACCCACGTCTGGGCATACCCTTCCCACATAGGGTGAACAGCAAAACACACAAGATGATGGACGGAAAGTTGCACAATGGCAAAACATTCACCCCCAGTCACAGATCTGGGTTTTATCTATCATTATTTTGATCACCAAGCCACCCCAGTTCAGACATGGCCATATGGAAATCAGTCTTGACCCTGTGCCTCATGGGAACAGTCCAGCCCGAACTGCCAAGTCATGTCTTTCCTGGGCCAGAATCAAGCATCCTAAGACCGATTTCTGGCTATCAGCCGTATTCAGCCAGGATGGCTTGTCTCCAGTGGCTTAGTGAGCCATGTCTGAACTGGGGTGGCTTGGTGAACAAAATAACAATGGATTAAACCCAGATCTGTGACTGGGGGTGAATGTTTTGCCATTGTGCAACATTACGTCCATCATCTTGTGTGTTTTGCTGTTCACCCTATGTGGGAAGGGTATGCCCAGACGTGGGTCCCGTGCTCACTAGGCCACTGGAGTCAAGCTATCCTGGCTGATGAAGGCTGATAGCCTGAAACCGGTTCTAGGATGCTCGATTCCGGTCCAGGGAAGACATGGCTTGGAAGTTCGGTCTGGACTGTTCCCATGAGGCACATGGTCAAGACTGATTTGCATATGACCATCTCTGAACTGGGATGCCTTGGTGAGCAAAATAACGATGGATTAAACCCAGATCTGTGACTGGGGGTGAATGTTTTGACATTGTGCAACATTACGTCCATCATCTTGTGTGTTTTGCTGTTCACCCTATGTGGGAAGGGTATGCCCAGATGTAGGTCCCGTACTCACTAGACAACTGGAGTCAAGCTATCCAGGCTGATGAAGGCTGATAGCCAGAAACTGGTCCTAGGATGCTTGATTCCAGTCCAGGGAAGACATGGCTTGGCAGTTCGGTCTAGACTTTTCCCATGAGGCACAGGGTGAAGACTGATTTGTATATGGCCATGTCTGAACTGGGGTGGCTTGGTGAGCAAAATACCGATGGATTAAACCCAGATTTGTGACTGGGGGTAAATGTTTTGCCATTGTGCAACATTACGTCCATCATCTTGTGTGTTTTGCTGTTTACCCTATGTCGGGAAGAGTATGCCCAGACGTGGGTCCCTTGCTCACTAGGCCACTGGAGTCAAGCTATCCTGGCTGATGAAGGCTGATAGCCAGAAACCGGTCCTAGGATGCTTGATTCCGGTCCAGGGAAGACATGACTTTGCAGTTCTGTCTGGACTGTTCCAATGAGGCACAGGGTCAAGACTGATTTGCATATGGGCATGTCTGAGCTGGGGTGGCTTGGTGAGCACAATAACAATGGATTGAACCCTGATCTGTGGCTGGGGGTGAATGTTTTCCCATTGTGCAACATTACGTCCATCATCTTGTTTGTTTTGCTGTTCACCCTATGTGGGAAGGGTATGCCCAGACGTGGGTCCAGTGCTCACTAGGCCACTGGAGTCAAGCTATCCTGGCTGATGATGGCTGATAGCCAGAGACCATTCCTAGGATGCTTGATTCCGGTCCAGGGAAGACATGGCTTGGCAGTTCGGTCTGGACTGTTCCCATGAGGCACAGGGTCTAGACTGATTTGCATATGGCCATGTCTGAACTGGGGTGGCTTGGTGAGCAAAATAACGATGGATTAAACCCAGATCTGTGACTGGGGGTGAAATTTTTGCCATTGTGCAACATTACGTCCATCATCTTGTGTGTTTTGCTGTTCACCCTATGTGGGAAGGGTATGCCCTGGCGTGGGTCCCATGCTCACTAGGCCACTAGAGTCAAGCTATCCTGGCTGATGAAGGCTGATAGCCAGAAACCGGTCCTAGGATGCTTGATTTCGGTCCAGGGAAGACATGGCTTGGCAGTTCGGTCTAGACTTTTGCCATGAGGCACAGGGTCAAGACTGATTTGCATATGGCCATGTCTGAACTGGGGTGGCTTGGTGAGCAAAATAACGATGCATTAAACCCAGATCTGTGACTAGGGGTGAATGTTTTGCCATTGTGCAACATTAGGTCCATTATCTTGTGTGTTTTGCTGTTCACCCTATGTGGGAAGGGTATGCCCAGACGTGGGTCCCGTGCTCACTAGGCCATTGGAGTCAAGCTATCCTGGCTGATGACGTCTGATAGCCAGATACCGGTCCTAAGATGCTTGATTCCGGTCCAGGGAAGACAAGGCTTGGCAGTTCGGTCTGGACTGTTCCCATGAGGCACAGGGTCAAGACTGATTTACATATGGCCATGTCTGTTATGGGGTGGCTTGGTGAGCAAAATAATGATGGACTAAACCCAGATCTGTGACTGGGGGTGAATGATTTGCCATTGTGCAACATTACGTCCATCATCTTGTGTGTTTTGCTGAAGGAGCATAAGAAGCAGAAGGCGACATGCAAAGAACGGACGGAGACGGGACTGAGCGATAATGATTAAAGCACACTGTTGGTGGTGGGTATGCTGAGGGGTGGGGAGAGCACTGATCGGTGATTTGATGCTCCCATTATCAATGGCCGCTGGTAAGATTGCAATTTTCATCAAGCGGGGCACTTTACATGTAATTGTAACTGTTATTGGCTTTCCCTGCCATGTAAGGTATGAGTAGTTAGGCCCTGGAGGGTGGACATGATATTGTGTGCCCGGCCACCCTGGCATAAGTGCAGGGCAGTTCGCTGGCGGCCCCGCACACCCCATGGGATGATTCCCTTCCTACAGCTGCAATGTGTAGCTAGTTTGTTGTTCTGGGAGGGGAGGGCTATTCACAACCTGATTGGGGGTTGGTGTGGGTGGAGGGAGGGATGTTATTTGTTGAACCATCCAGACTGAAGTATTGATTACTGCACTGAGAGACATGGGCAAGTTTGTACAAGATCAGGGTAGCTATACTGTAAGGCATTGTGTGGGCCCGGTACAGTACAGCAGGGGGTTATCCGAAAGCCTATTCTCATATACCAGTTCTGCTGCTGAGTAACGATGACTTCTGCACCTGGTTTGACTAACATAAAATACCTTACGTGGAATGTCAGGGGTCTAAATGACCGTAGAAAAATTAGACTAATCCACTCTTACCTCACCAGACACGAGGTGGATGTATGTTATTTGCAGGAGACGCATTTGACTGAGGCTCTGGGCAGAGCGCTCAGGCATAGAAGGTGGGGAGAGGTAATAGAGGCTGGCTATTCTAGTTACTCAAGGGGAGTGGCGATTTTGATCCGCAGTGGACTGCACTGGCAAACACACCACACAATAAAGGACAAAGAAGGTAGATATATCATCCTGCAGGGGACGCTATGTCACACCCCTGTGGCCTTCGTGAACACGTATGGTCTGAACACAGACAGCCCAGAATTATTTCGCCATATGGGGCAGCAGTTACAGACATTAGGACACGTGGCAATTAAGTGGGGGGGAGACTTTAATGTTATACTTTCGCTGCATGCAGACAGGCAAGGGACGTCCCGGGTGCATCATCCACAGGCAGCGGCAATGCTACACTCTATAATAGACAACCTCCAGCTGTTCGACTCCTGGGGATCACTGCACCCTTTGGCGAGAGTGGGGACATGTGTGACTCACCATCGTAATGCGTGGTTGCGACTAGATTTTTGGTTGGTTTCTAAAGACATACATGCCTGGCTGTTGGATGCCACACACCTGCCCCGTACTTTTTCCAACCACGCACCTGCGCAGCTGAGATTTAATATCCCTCCTGCGTATACCCAGCCTTACACATGGGGATTCCCATTGACCGCATTGCTGGACTCGGTCTTCCGTGAGGAGCTAAGGGTAAAGGTTGAGGAATACTTTGAGCTAAGTGAGGGCTCGGTAGATTCACCAGGAATTTTATGGAAGGCGTTCAAGGAAGTAATTTGTGGCTATTGCATGGTGCTAAAATCTGGAGCGTTAAAAGACATACGTAACACATTGCAGGGACTAGAACGAGAGATAGGGGATCTAGAGAATCTACAGCGTGTAGACCCGACCCCGGATACAATGGCACAGTTACGGACCAAGTTGACGGAGTTCCAGGAGGAGGCAGAAAGGGAAATGAAGTATCTCTCTAAGTATACTTTAGCTAGCCGGTATGGGGAAAGTGACTGACCAGGTAAAACGCTGGCGGGACTAATACGCATACCCAGGGGATCAGAGTACATAACTGAATTGAGCTTAAAAGATGGGGACAGGGTGAGAGCACCACCACTCTACGTGAAATGGCACGCTTCTATGGACATTTGTACACCTCAAATACAGACCAGGCTCGAGCTGACATAGAGGCATATTTAGATGATGTGGCTCTGGCGTGGTTTAATGACAGCGCCAGAAAGTACATGGAACTGCCAATAACAACAGAAGATATACAGCAAGTAATAAATAGTATGCCAGCAGACAAGGCCCCAGGAGCGGATGGCTTAATGGCGACCTTTTATAAAGAGTATGCTGAGATCGTGGTTCCCAGGCTATTGCAGGTAATTCACGAGGCGATGGAAACTGGTTGCACCCCCAGACACTACACAAGGCCACGATCATCATCATATTGAAGCGAGGCAAGGACCCGACCAATCCCGATTCGTATCGTCCATTGTCACTGATAAATTTGGACGCCAAAATCTATGCCAAACTTATAGCAAACAGACTTCAACACATGTTGCCCCAGATAGCGCTTCCGGACCAATCAGGCTTTATACCGGGGTGATCCACTACACATAGCTTGAGAACACTCTTTGGCACACTGCACTACCTAGCCCCTCAAGTGCAAGCTGTGGCAGCACTATTGGATGCTATAAAAGTGTTTGATTAGTTAGAATGGAAATTCCTCTTCATTATCCTAAACCGCATGGGCTTCAGCCCTATATTCATTAGACAGATCCAAATACTGTATACAAACCTGGTTGCACGGGTCAGAGTAAACGGTCAAATTTCTGATCCCTTTACTATCACGAGAGGGACAAGACAGGGCTGCCCACTGTCGCCGTTGCTGTTTGCCACTTCCACTGTCAGCCCGAAAAATGGTAGTAGGTGCTCTTATAACATCGAGGCTGGACTACTGCAACAGCCAGTATGCGGGAACAAACAAAGTAGTCATACATAAGTTGCATATGGTCCAACATGTGGCATAGGAAATCCTCGGCCTCAGTGGCATTGGATTCCCTTCATTGGCTACCAATTCACAAGCGGGTGTTGTTTAAAGTCCTAGTCATTACCTTTAGGGCCTCTTTTTTAAAAATCTTCACTTGTTTATTTTAAATGTGCACAATACTGTTTAATTTTTTGTGATATCTACCAGTTAAGCACCGCTTCTCTCCCCGGTCCACCGCAGCTTAAGCTGTTTGTGTGGAGGGAGGCAGATAGCGCGGCACACGGGGATTGATCTTACTCACTTCCGGGGGCACAATAGAGGAGGCCATCTTGGATAAGGTTGACGGTCTAGTCTTTGTACTAGGACCAAGCTGAATATCCTATTTAAAGCTCTAATGGCGCTGACGCGCCGATGGCACGCCGATGGCGCACCAAAGGCAAGCCCGTCTGCGCCCGTCCGGGCCTAGGGACGGAGATTCTGCCCTATTAGGGGCAAACCAACTGTATACCAGGGACTACATACGATCACTAAATAAAAATTTAAATATATGCCATCAGACCCTGGATGTGTCCATCTGGGAGGGGCCAGTTAGTTGCCCTCATTGTAAAAGATGTTCCGCGTATGCCCATGTATCACCGAACAAAGGTCCTCACAAAGGACTACGCGGGGGCTTATGAATGCGATATCAATGTGTAAACATGAGTTGAATGTCTACGATTTAATAATTGAGAGTGAACTAGACTGCCTTTTCATAACCGAAACCTGGTTGAAAACGTGGAGTAACCCAGATATCGTGCACGCCCTTCCCCCCGGCTATCATATCCAAAGCGCAGATAGACTGGAGCAACGGGGTGGTGGTCTTGCAATTATTCACCGAGATACCTGGAAATGTACTATAAATGACCTCCCTGACTTTAAAAGAGCAGAAAATACTGTTGCAGGAAATCCCCCCCCTCTCAAAAGCTCTGTAACACCATAGCCGATTTTTTCGAACAAAAAGTACAGGATCCTAATTAAAGATTTTTCCCCGCCAGACCTACCAGCTCCAGATGGAAGGGATCTGACAGTCACTGATGCTGCATGTATGAAGTTCTTCCGGCCCATTAGTCTGGATGAAACCCACCATGCCATACTAGCGGTCAAGTCGGGATCTCCTTTTGACCCTTGTCCCCCCACTGTCTTACAGGCGCTGATCGACACAGTTAACCCTATTATCAACAAAATTATAAACTCCTCACTGGGTACAGCAATTATTCCACCGGAGTGGAAACTGGCAGCGGTTAAGCCTTTACAGAAGTAGCAGCTGGCAGATTCTACAATCTTGTCAAATTTTCGACCTATTTCGCTTCATCCTGTTTTATGCAAACTAACAGAAATATTTGTGAACAGACAACTCACAAATTTCCTGGAGGACAATAATGTTTGGCACCCTAATCATTCGGGTTTTAGAGCTCAGCACTCTACGGAGTCGGCCCTCCTGTTCACTACGGATACCATACGCGCTGCTATAAATCAGGGAAAGAAGGCTGTTCTGATATTATTAGACCTGTCTGCAGCCTTCGATATGGTTTCACATGCCATCCTTATAGACCGCTTAGTAACATCTGGCATACCAGGAGGCGTATTGGAGTGAATTAAAAACTTCCTGAGTGACAGGCGCCAAGTGGTTACTCTAGGTGAGTTCTGCTCGGATGAAAAAGCTCTTACGTCACGAGTTCCCCAAGGGTCCAGCCTGAGCCCAACACTTTTCAACGTCTATATAGCCCCCTTGATTAAGCTGATATCGTCCTTCAAGATTAGTACCATCTCTTATGCGGATGATACGCAGCTTATTCTAGTTATAGATAAAGATATGATGGACGCGGAAGAAAATCTTAAGAACTGCCTCTCAGCCACCTTTGAGTGGATGAGTAAGCACCACCTGAGATGCAACTCGGGGAAAACGGAAATCTTGCCGTTTGGCCTACTAAATCATTTTGTCCCTAAACAGTGGTGGCCTGAAGACGCAGAGGTGCCTCCGAATACAATTAATGCAGCCCAAAATCTAGGCATTAAGTTTGACACCGCCCTGTCTTTTAAACAACAGGCCCTGGCTGTAGCAGGTTCCTGTTTTAACATTATAAAGAGCTTGAGGAAATTCTTTGATCTACTTCCACTGTCAGCCCGAAAAATGGTAGTAGGTGCTCTTATAACATCGAGGCTGGACTACTGCAACAGCCAGTATGCGGGAACAAACAAAGTAGTCATACATAAGTTGCATATGGTCCAACATGTGGCATAGGAAATCCTCGGCCTCAGTGGCATTGGATTCCCTTCATTGGCTACCAATTCACAAGCGGGTGTTGTTTAAAGTCCTAGTCATTACCTTTAGGGCCTTTCACTTATGTGGACCAAAGTATCTTCAAAAGTGTTTCAGGCGGTACTGCCCATCACGTAACCTTAGATCTTCAAATTCAAATTTGATGGCCATACCCACTTTTAGACTTATCTCAAAGGGTGGGAAATCCTTGGCTGTATTAGGATCTAAAGCTTGGAACAAACTTCCCCCTCATCTTCGTCTTTTTGGATCTGAAACAGTGTTCAGGAAGTCACTGAAGACTTGGGTCTACAGCCTCCCGGACACCTACTGTAAAGCTTTAATATAAGTGTTCTGGCCTTATGAATGAATTCCAGGCTGACCGTCATTTACATCCACTGCTGGTCGTTAGCGCCAAGATGCTTCTTGGAGTGATAGTTGCGCTCTATAAAAACCCACTTACATTACATTACATTTGACATGGAATTCCCGATCCATTGGGCGGAGGAGGCGACGAGATATTTAGGTATTTGGATGAGCAGATCCATGCAGGAGATATGGCTGTTGAGTTATGGCCGACTAATAGACTGGCTGGAAGGCAAGGTACAAATGTGGAAAATCCTGCCTCTGTCTCTGATGGGGCGAATAGCTATCACAAAAATGGTCATAGTGCCCAAATTACTTTATTTATTTGTGATTATACCCATGCCACTCAACATGCAATTTTTTAAACGACTGAGATCTGCTGTGCTAGAATTATTATGGGCTGGAAGACGACCCAGGGTGTCTTGGAAGGTACTGGCATTACCATTCATTGATGGGTGTGTCATATGGAAAATGGTGAAGTGGGTCAGCGATTGCGCACACCGCTTCAGTTAAAGCCTCTTAAGAGAAGCATATGGAGCTTCGAAACGTGTCAGGCAAATCCATTACGGAGCAGCATCTACAAGTGGATCCCCGTCCTTACCTACACATAAATCAAGCTGCTGGTCGTGTGCTACTTTAAGGTGGACAACTTTTGGGGCGATAATATATATATACATATATATGCAACTGTTTATGATTTTATGGTATTTTGTATTCATATCTTCATTTGCCTTCGTAAACTTACTTTTGAACTATAAGATTAAGATGACCATGGTTGTCGGAATTGAGTCGTCTAGCCTCCATATTGCCAAATCTGAAGATTGCTTAGGTGTTAAACTGACAGGCGATATCAACAAATGCTTGAAACTTCACAATAGCATCACCAGGGCTGGACTTGCAATGCCGGGCACCGGGCAATCCCCCGGTAGGCTGCCAGGGGTGGGGGCCGTTTTTTTGGCCGGGCCGGTTTTGTTGCTGGATGGGGCCGATTTTTTGCACTCAGTACAGTAGTAGTAACTTACTCACTACTGTACTCTGCTGCGTGCCTGCGTCTTACTCTCTCCTCGCTGTGTGGAAAAAAGCACAATTTATTGAATCTCTGCTGTATAAAAAGTGCATTGGAGAGCACAGAGCAGCAGTGCCATTTGAGGGGGTGGGTCGCTTACGCGCATGGCGCGCAGATGTCTCCACCACCGTCTCTGCGAGGCCTGCTCTCAGTTTTAGAGTTCACCCACCGGCCACCTTAGGGGTGTGGGGGCAGGCGCGGCTGTTGGAGGTGACTGACACATGCGCATTGGGGCTCGGGCAGGACCGTGATGACGGGAGGCCCTCTCTCGCCCCCATATTTTCATTATTTCTAGCCCCCCTGGCCCTGCCTGTCCCAGTGTCCCTGCTGCCGAATAATGTCTGCCAGTGCCGCCCGCCGCCAGGTGAGTGTTGTTTCTATTTTTACAAATTGCATTTGTAATCAAATAATCCATCCTATGTTTGGTACTCCTCCCGTGCTCTGGACTTAAATTTAAACTAGACTGTTTAGGAGGCAGAGCAGCCAGGACCTGGGCAAGGGAATCACGAGGAAGAGGCAAGAGCTTGCGCAGGCTGCAAAACTGAAGTTGAACCCAATCCTGGATGGGCGGCTCTGCTGAACACGGCTCAATCACCTGTAGCACTGCACGGCTGAAACCGCGTAATCCCATAAGTGTGCGCAAATAGGATGGTATGGCAGTGTGAATGAGGGTGCGGGCCAATGTGTAGGAAAATGTGTGTGTGCGTGTGTGTGTGAGAGAGGGATTGCCTGCACGGGTGCAAATGTAGGAACGTTGGTGTTCATGATGGTAGAGTGCTAATGTATGAATGTATGTGTAAAAATATCTGCTTGTGACTGCTACAGCCTGTGAGTGGAAGTGTGAGAAAATGGGAGTATGTGGGTGAATGGAAGTGCGATGGAAGTGTGATTGAAGTGAAGTGTGCTCACACTGAAGGGTAGTCATGTGTAAGACAACTATCGAGTGGGAATGTGAGTGGTCATGTGAACAAATGCAGGCGTGAGAAAGTGATGTACTAATACATGTCCCTGAGTGTGACTCTGACTAATTTATAGTACCTCTGCATCTACAGTTTCAACGGTGTAACTCCGAGTAGGTCACTAGTCCTTTGTCTCCATTGAAATGATACCAAGTCAGAAACAGGGTGCATGTTCTGGAACCTACTTGTGCCCCTGAATGTGTGTGTGTGTGCTGACATGTTCCCGAGTGTGACTAACTGCGTCTAAGTCTGTGTCCCTCCACTGGAGTGCCATTGGTTCAGTGCCAGTGTGTTAGTTGTGGACCTTGAGTATTTCCCTGAGTATTTGTGAGTGATTGGCGGTGTAGTGACCCATATCCATGAGTGTGACTCTGACTATTTTATAATGTCTTTACATCCATTCAGTGACACCAAGTCAGTAACGGTGTGCATTTTATGGTCGCCCAATGTGCCCCTAAGCGTATGTCTGGTAGGGTATGTTGACATGTCAGAGGCCCAAACAAGGCCTTTGCATTCATTGTAGTGACACTGAGTCAGTGATCATGTGCTTGTTCTTGTGCCTGAGTGGAGCTCTGAGTGTGGCTTGGATGAATGGAGGTGTGCTGCGTGTGACTATCTTTTGTTGAAGAGTCAGTTACAGTGTAAATACTCTGGTCCCTGAGTGTGACTCTGAGTGTGTGTCTGGGGGAGTGGTGTTGTACTGACACATGTCCTTGATTGTGATACTGACTACATCATAGTGTATTTGACTCCAATGGAGTGTCACTGAGTCAGTGGTGGCGTGCATGTTCCAGTCCCATGTACAGGGGTGGTTGGCCACACAGGCCCTTCACTGCTCCAGCACCTTAATTAGGCAGTAAGAATGTTGCTTCTTTAAAGTCGTTGGTTTCTAATAATGATTAAAACGTTCTTAATGTGAAGTACAATACAAGTACAGTACAAGTACAATACAAGTACAGTACAAAAGTGATGTAAGAATGCAGGCATCGTGCCTGCACTTAGGCATCAGGGAAGCAGTAGGAAGCAGGGGAAGGGAGAACGGGTTCCTTGCACAGGAACAGACATAAGGGCTGTAACAGGTAGGACACCCTGCTTGCCCAGGTGCATACCACAGGAAGGCAGTAGCTGGGGTAGCTGAAAGGGGCCACCTGTCGCGGCATGGGCGTATGATGGGCTGCAAGATTCAAGGGTTCCCCGATACTCAGGTATGAGTACCAGAAGACATGGGTGGGGGTGGTTAATGTATGGATTGGACTCTTGCCCTTCTGCAGCAGCAGAATGCCCTTCTTGCCTAGGCTGGTGTCCCATTGTGGTGCATGTTTTCCGGCACTCAGCACGTGCCCCTTTCGGTTCAGTCTCTCAGCGCTTAGCTCCTGAGGCTGCTGCAGGCAGAGGGTCATTGCCCAGGTACACTCAGGTATGGACACCATGGAGAGCCACAGCAGATAAAGGGAATGGAGAGTTCTTCTTGCACAGGTATGGACAGCAGCAGCGCTGCAGCAGAATGGGACACACAACCGTATACTGACATAGCGTGTTGCCCCCTATTCTCACGTACACCACCAGGTTAGTACTTTCTCTGATTGCCCTCAAAAGAGTCCTCCCCAGTAGATGTACTACCCTCAGTGTTTGCTTGCCACGGGCGGATACGCGCTAACGGCGCCTACCTCCTGTGGCTGCCTAGCTCTGTCTGAGGCACTCTTGGCATGCACAGTGCGGACGCTTGAGCTGATATGACTTCTAGTGCTCATAAAGCAGTATGCCAATTCAGAAAGTAACAGGGTAAACTTTACCCCCACGTGTATAGATACCTCTCCTTCCCACCCAATCTGGATCCTCACCACGCTACCTCTATCAACCTTCAGAAGTAAATGAGAACGTTTTAGATTATGATGGTCTTTCGTCCATCGATGTGTGTGAACATGTATGTGTGCAGTGCAGGTGTGAGCGTGTGGGGTTGTTATAGTATGCAAGTGTGTGTGTGAATGCCACCATAAGTGTGCGCATGGTTGTTTTCAAGAAGTGTACGTGGTGAATAAGTGTGAACGCAGGAGAGTGTGCCGCTGTCGTGTAAGAGTAGTGAAGTGTGAGAGGTGAGTGCTGCAGTGCCCGTGGGCCACCTTCCCACCTGTCACCACTGCTCTGTGTCTCCTCCACTCACCCCACGCCTCTACGGCCTGGCTGTGGTAGGTGAGCCTTGCCCAAGGCAGCTGGTGCCTTGATTGGGTACAAGTTACTCACGCTCACCTGCCCAGACTGAAGTGGGCAACCAGCTTCGGGCTCTGGCTGCTCCGGCCTCCGGCCACGCCAGTGGAGTTGGGGCGCAGAGGCAAAGCAGTCCTAATGTGGGGGCACATGCAGAAAACTCAGCTGGGACCAGCAGGGACAAGCTCGCCCCTTCAGACATCTGGGCGGCTTAATCTCCCTCTCCTGTTCCCTTGGGGTCTGGTGTTGACTCCGAAGGTATCTGGGCAGCTGCTCTGCACTGCACTGGCGTCTCCCACTCTATCGGCTCCCCTTGGCGATTCGGCCACAACGCCCGCTTGGCTACTGTGCCATGCCCACTGCTCTGCACATCACGTCATCATGTCCACAGAGTGTTGTTACTTGGGTGAAAGGGGCCTGCCAAGGTTGTCCATGGCTCCATACAGGATGATGCATGCATTCCATATTGTTGCTCTTTGGGAGATAAATTCTTGCATATGGCGTCTACTGCTCCCTGCGGGGCAGTAAATGCTTCCCACAATGCACTGGTGCTTCCCCTGAGCATTCTGTGTCTAGTCTGGGATGCTGAGTCCTGTGGGGCAGTAAGTGCTTCCCACAGTGCACTGGTGCTTTCCCTGGGCATTCTGTGTCTCCTCTGAGATGCTGAGCTCTCTGGGGCAGTAAGTGCTTCCCACAGTGCACTGGTGCTTTCCCTGAGCAGTCTGTGTCTCCTCTGAGATGCTGAGCTCTGTGGGGCAGTAAGTGCTTCCCATAGTGTGCTGGTGCTTCCCCTCAGCATTCTGTGTCTCCTCGGGGAGGCTGAGCCCTGTGGGGTAGTATGTGCTTTCCACAGTGCACTTGTGGAAAAGTAAATTTTGCCATGTTCTGTGTCCCTACGCCTCATCCATCATATGTTATATGTGCATGATCAATATGCATATGTTATTCCCCATTTCTGATTAAAGACGCAATTACAGTTGTGTCCACCCCTAGTATGCTATTTTCCAGTCCTCGTGAATACTACGAATATCAGGCCTATGTAAGAAATGTTGCCACGTTTCTCAGTGTGCACGTTATTCAATTATAAAGTCCCCGTTTCCAGGCCTCAAAAGGGCCCGGATCACAGATTCAGCTCCTGTCTCCTGAAAGCCTCGCTGAGGAGCGATACAGCCCCCACCTGTATCCTCGACCCTTCCCTTACTTCCTGCCTTGCAGTGCCCGGTGCACCCCGGCTCTGCCTCTGAGTCTGCCAAAAGTATGTTATAGTTCCAGCTATCAGTTCAGTCCTCCTCCTCTGCATTCCTAAGCTACTGAACTGCATCAATAGTTTCCGTCATTGTCTAGCCTTCTCGTCTCCATGTTAGAGAAATACTGTATTTAATGGTCATTTAGTATTCTTCATCACGCACTACATGTAGAATAATGCATGGTCCAGTCTTAGAATCAAGTTAGCTTTTCCCCTCATGACTTCTAGTTTATATCAACATGTTCCCTAAACATTAGATACCAGATAGGGTTTAGGTACATGTCGCTCCGACCCTCCAGACTCTAGTCTCTGCTCCTAGCACAGAGTTCGTAGCCCCCAGCTTCTCCTAGTAATACGTCATTGCCAGTTTTCGCGCACCATTAGGTTAGAGGTCCCGGCTCCTTAGGTAGCCCCCTCCAATGTTTCCGCCCATTCATGACATATTCTGTTACGTTTTGCATCACATGTCTAAGTAAACTCCCAGTTACACCTCTTATTTCTCTTATCTCTCGCGACTGCTACGCGTCACGCCTTCTACTCCACCCACTGTTACGCCTACTGCAATGTAATGCTATGTGTTTGCGCTATGTATATAAGTCAATGTTTTGTTATTAAATGTTAGCGCGCTCATCCCAGACCTAGCCCCAGCAGCTGCTGGGCCTCTTTTCCCCTGCTGGGCCCCAGTTGTCCTGCTGGGCCCTGTCATTCTGTTCCTATGCAGGTTGTCCTGATCCTGTCCTTATGCTGTAATAAACCTGCAGAAACTCCTACTACCTCGAATCTTGACTCTTATTTATTGAGCTATCTGTTATGCTATAAGTCTAGTCAAAAATAGGGTATTATTTATTTATTTACCACATAATGGCGCCCGAACAGGGACTTGCCCTTTCCCCACGCGTCGGTGAAGCCACGCCGACCCCCTGACCCTCTGCAGTCGTGACGGAACCATACTGGCCAAGTGCAGATATTTCTGCTTCAAGTATTCCTCAGGCCCACGGAGGAGACGGAGGAGGCGGTCCAGCATCCGAACGAGACGGTGGAGGAACGCGGCGAGTCCCGACCAGAGCCCAAGCCGAGAGTCCAAGGTCCGAGGTATCCGGAGGCCCACCCGTAACTGAAGTCCGAAGTCCGAAGTCCGAAGTTCGTCGTCGTAGTCCAGTCCCGTCCGAGGCCTTCCGTTCCGTGCTGCCCGGTGAGTACCATTGCTGGGGTAGTGTCTAGACAGGGTCAGTCTAAATTGACTCCTGGTCCGTGGGTTGGTGGTACCCAAGCCCACAAACGAAGTGTTCACCTAGGTGGATACGGGTCTTGATGCGTTCCTTTATGGGACCGGTATGTTCCGTACTGTTTCAGCAGTGCATCCAGTAACTCTAGTCTGTTCCGTTCTCGAGAATTCTGTTCTGTTTCTGTTTTCAGTATTTTCAGGTAGTATTCTGTTCGAACTGTTATGTTATGATATTGTTTAATGTATTTCCAATGTCGTGGTATGCCTGAATTGTTTTCCCAATTGTTATTGTTTTTCGTGTATTGTATTGTGTTCCGATTCAAGTTTAGAATGCCGCTCTTTTCCAAGTTACGTCAGTTAAAAACTAGAAAGGGTCTGCTGGAAGCAGCAGTTCCTGTTCCGCCTAGGGACAGTCCAGGTCACTTTATGTATCAGAAACATGGCATAAGCGCCATATTGTATCTAGATTTATGGGTAGAGTATACCAAACAGTTAGAAGAAAAGTATAGATGGCCCGTATCGGGTACATGGGATGCCGAATGTATCATGCGAGTAGAAGAAGCATTATGGAAAAAGAAAGCCAGACAGTCACAGAAAGATGCCATCGAGTTATGGCGTAAGGAAGCGCATAGAAGAACGGAAAAGGAAGTCAGAAAGTCAGAGTTAAGTAGAGAATCCCAAGAACGAGCCCAAGAAAGAGGATTAATCGAGATAGGTGAACAAGTCAAAGTCGAACAGTCAGACAGACAGAGGCATGCCCTTATTAAGGGTATGTATCCTCTCCTTGCCGAAGGTTTGCCAAAAGCGACCCCAGAGGCACCCAGTAATTTCCCGCCACCATTAGTTCCGACCAAGCTACGTCACCAACCGACCGCAGCTGATATTTTTATTTCGTCCTATTTGGACGACACAGTTCCAGAATATGCAAATCCAGTTCGCGCTCCACCTGTCCCTGTAAATCAGGCATTTCCCGTTCCTCCAGACACCGGAGTACCTGTTACGGTACCCCCGGGTCAGCCTGTCATACAAGTTCAGCCCACGTTACAATTACCGACCCTGCAAGCACGAAGAATGTCAGTCGACGATTCTAGTATAGGGGCCGCAGGAGGAGGTCCTCCTCAAACCCCACCGCCACACAAGCGTTTATCAGCACTCGAATTACATGCTCAAGCATCACAGCGTACTCCTAAAAGTAATAAGTCTGTTACAGAAATCAGGCAAGCCCTTGCCGAATGTGTCTATGACACAGTCCCAGGCGAGTATAATATGGTTTTATATTCCGTACGCGTAAGAAGGGTGACCGAGTATCTAGTCACCTTACCAAATATGAAAGAAGATCTAGACAGAATATATCGTTTCATCCGTACAGGGGATGATCCAGAAAGTATTGGCGAAATTATGTCTCAAAGGAAAGCCGAGATTCAGCTCATGATATTAAAGTTCCTGATCAATTGTTTAATAAGAGAACAAGATTACCCGTCTAAAGATCCCGCCGAAATGAGAATCCTAACAAGGTGGAGTGATAATATAGCCGAGGGTAAGCACAAGACCATTAGTGCCATGGAAAGTATGTACAAGAAAATTCGTAAAGAAATAATAAGGTTACACGAACAGCGTAAAGCAGCACAAGTAAGCGAGAAAGAAAGTATCTCTGATCCTGAAGAGGAAGACGAGAATCCCGCCAGAATAGCGTATGTAGGAAAATCTAGATTTCCAGATCGCCATTTACGTCCAGAACCTAAGTCTATTTTTCATCATCTAGCACCAGAACGAGATTCTCTAGAACAAGTATTTCAAGCTACCGATCACATTCTGAAATCACGAGTCGGATATAGCGAATTAAGTACTATGCATGAACAAGAACTAGCCCGATCAGCAGTCCGATGGATTACTGATTCTACCACTTTTCCAGACGAAATAGTGGCACAAATGTTTCTGAAACTGCCCCCAGCCGAGCAACGACTGGTGGGTATGTATATGATCCAGCACCTCATTACCCTGTATGAGGGTCAACATTCTGATCCAGGCCCGTTGCACGATATCCTGAACGAGTTACTCCAGTATAGATGGAGAGGTCTAGGTACCGATTTAATTAGTGTCATTCTAGAACAGCGTCACAAATATAGAACGTTCCTGAACCCACACTTTGTTCATGTCTCACCCCCAGAAAGTAAACCATTTTACATAGACAGACAGAATCCGTTACGAGAAGTCCACCCAGTCCAAGGGGCGGGTGGCGTAATGCAACGAGTGTTTGTATACACTCCGATATCAAAGATGGAACTTCTTGAAATGAAGAAATTAATCCCCTGTCATGACAAAGATCCAGCGGGGTTCCATAGAGAATTAAAAGACATGCTCCGTATGGGAGAATACACTTACCCAGATATCATTAAAATGTTAAAGGTCCTGCTACCCGCAGGGGTGTATGAAAAGTTAAAGGAAAAAGAATGGGAGGTGGGAGAGAAAAAGATCGATTGGGCAGCTCTAGAAGCTGAAGACAAGGCACGAGTACCAGGTACCGGTCTTGGAGATAAATGTAAAGAATTACCAGAGTTATTGATTCAAGTTTTACCCAGATTATTGACAACTAGGAAAGAAGACTGGGATGCAATCTCAGCCTGTAAACAGAAACAAGAAGAGGATATTAGTGATTTTTATTCTAGATTTGAGAAATGTTTCAGTATTAACAGTGGTCTCAAGACAAGTAGTGAGTCATACCCTCATCTTTTCGTTACCAAATTAGTCGAGAATTCAAGTCCACAAATTAAAAACCGAGTTTTGAAAGTCGAAAGCACCTGGCAAGCAAATACTCCGTCCCAGATGCTCCAGATGCTTCAGTATCACCAGAATAGAATTAGAGAAGAGCAAGAACACGAAAGAAAACGTATGAAAGACACGAAAATGAAAGTGCTAGTTGCACAGTCTATTCCTCAAGACAGTCAGAAGAGAGGTCCGAATCAAGCCAGTCACCCTGCGGCTCCCGTTAAAGGGAACTGCAATTATTGTAAACAGCCAGGTCATTTTATAAACGAGTGTGCAGTTCTGAAACACAACATAGCTACTGGTAAGACTAAAGAAAGACCACGTCCGCCGAGACAAGAACAAGTTTCACAGATTCCTCAGCCACAGAATGCACAACAGACAGTTACCGCACCGCAGCCTATTGCTGCAACACAGCATGTTACATCGCAGATGTACCAGTACGCACAGTCTGAGTATCCAGAGTACCAGCAGTATTCATGAAACAGCCTAGAGAGGGAGGTAGGCTTGCCTCTCATCGAGATACCTGTAGACCAAGAAGGTCCCTATGTTCACAGTCAAGTATTAGGGAAAGACAGAAAGTTTTTGATCGATACAGGGGCAAGTAGGACCACAATTAGTCATGCCGAAGTTCCAGGGGCTCCGCTCTCAGGCTCAAGAAATGTTTCCCTTGGATTTTCAGGAAAACCCATAGTTAATGAAATATCTAAGCCAGTTACTCTAGAAGTAGGTCCATTGTCCCGTACTACTGATCTGTTACTTACTAAGTCATGTCCAGAAAATCTATTAGGTATTAAGACACTGAAAGAGTTAGGTGCAGTTATTTGCTGTTCCCCAGAGGGAATACGTCTGTTCCTACGTGACTTTAAGGGTCACTATGTATTACGAGATTTTGATTCAAGATTGTCTAATGTTCCGCAGCATTTATGGGCGCAAGGTCCAACTGATGTAGGTTACATGCAAATCACACCCTATCGTGTGACTCTCAAACCAGGTGTAGTGTTACCACGAATCAGGCAGTACAGATTGCCACCTGAGGCTGTAGCAGCCTTATCCAAAATTATTGATGAGCTCATGGCTCAAGGAGTAGTTGTAGAAACTGACTCCAATGTATGTAATTCTCCGATCATTCCAGTCATGAAACGTACTGATCCGAATGCACCCCCAGTATATCGATTAGTGATTGATTTACGAGAGCTTAATAAATGTATTATTCCTCAGTACCCAGTTGTCCCAGACATTTCTTCCCTGTTAACAGCTATTGATTCCGAAGCCATGTTTTTCACTGTTATTGACCTCAAGAATGCATTTTTTAGTGTTCCAATTCATCCAGACAGCCAGTTTCTTTTCGGATTTTGTTTAAATGGAAGGAGCTATATGTTTACACGCGCTCCTCAAGGTTTCACAGAAAGCCCTAGTATTTACAGTCAAGCACTCAAGAGACAACTAGACAACATTCACATGCCAACTGACACTGCCCTGCTCCAGTATGTCGATGATCTACTGATCACAGCCCGTTCTGAACGTGCTTGCGAGCGAGCATCACTTACAGTTCTGTATTTTCTAGCCGAGATGGGGCACAAGGTGTCACCTTCGAAGCTTCAATTCTGTGTCCAGCAAGTGGTATACTTAGGACACTTGCTGTCCAAGAGGGGTAGGCAGTTGACACCCGACCGTATCCAGTTAATAGCGAGTCTTCCCCAGCCCAGAACCCAGAAGGAGGTACGTGCCTTTATCGGCCTTACTTCTTATTGTAGACAATGGATTCCCCAGTATGCATTCCTAGCCAAGCCACTGATACAGTTAACGACACAGGAGGCAGCCGTATCGACTGTCCTCCCTTGGACATCTGACCATACACTTAGTTTTAACGAGTTAAAGAAAGCCCTATGTCAAGCTCCAGTTCTAGCTACACCGAACTACAGTAAGCCTTTTACACTTTTCGTTACTGAACGCGAAGGTACAGCATTATCTGTCCTCACACAAGATCAAGCAGGTCAATACAAGCCCTGTGCTTATTTTTCGAGCACATTAGATCCAGTCGCCCAGGCGTTGCCTGCGTGCCTCAAGTCAGTTGCAGCCACAGCACTAGCTATCAGACAAAGTGATTCTATAGTTTTAGGACATTCCTTGACAGTACAAGTTCCACATTCAGTAGAAGTTCTTTTAAACCGAACACAAACTCAGCACTTGACAATTGCACGTTTAACAGGTTATGAATTGACACTGTTCCAGCCACACATAGAAATTAGACGCTGCAACGTCCTGAATCCTGCTACACTGTTACCATCAGTTAGTTCAAATCCAGACACACATGATTGTGTGGAAGTAGTTAACATTACGACAAAGCCAAGACAAGACCTGACAGACATTCCGTTACCAGATCCTGACCTGACACTTTATGTGGATGGTTCATGTATGAGAACTAGTACAGGAGAACTAGTCGCCGCGTATGCAGTGACTACTGACACTGAAGTTATTGAAACACACCGTATTGATACTCTGTCCGCTCAAGCAGCAGAGCTAGTCGCTCTGACACAAGCCTGTATACATGCCAAGAACCTGAAGGTTAATGTTTACACAGATTCACGTTACGCATTCGGAGTTGTACACGACTTCGGAGTGCTCTGGCAGGAGAGAGGTTTTATGACTTCTCATGGAACCAAGATTCAGCATGGTCTCCTTATTCAAGCCCTGTTAGATGCCATACATTTACCGACATCTATTGCTATCATGAAGTGCAAAGCACATACGAAAGTTACTGACATTATTTCCCAAGGTAATGATTTAGCAGACCGCACAGCCAAGCTTACAGCACAGACTCCAGACATCCCAGTTAATATGACACATACTCCAGATCCGATTACATGCATGACAGTTAAGGACCCTACTCAAGATGTCATAGATATCCAGTCACATGCTACTCCTGATGAAATCAAGAAATGGTCTGTACAAGGAGGGGTCCAGACAGATCAAGGATGGTTAACGAAGGGTAGAGCCACATGGTTTCTCCCCGATTCTATGGTTCAAGTCATTATCAATACCGCACATAGTCCAGCACATTTAGGAGAAAAAGCTATGTTAGACAGTATCCAGAACATTTGGTTCAACAAGCATTTACGAGCTGCAGCCAAGCAGAAAGTCCGTACCTGTATGATATGTTGTCAGTTTAATCCAGGTAAAAGTGTCCCGGTGGAACAAGGTGGTTTCCAGCCCCCTGACCACCCTTTTGAGGTCCTCCAGATGGATTATATTCAAATGGAGCGATGTCGAGGTTTCAAGTATGTCCTTGTAGTTGTATGCGCCTTGTCCAGATGGACAGAAGCATATCCAGTCCCAGATTACACAGCCGCGACCACTGCCAAGCAGTTGGTTCGTGAATTCTTCCCTAGATATGGACTCCCTAGAGTCGTATATTCTGATAACGGCCAGCCATTCTCATCTGAACTCATGAAACACGTTTCCCTTTTGTTAGGGTACCAGTGGAAGTTCCATTGTGTACGCCATCCAGAAGCAGCTGGACTAGTCGAAAGGCATAATCAGACTCTGAAAATCCGTATAGCAAAAGTCTGTAAAGACAAGGGTGTGGACTGGTTAGTAGCTTTGCCAGTCGCTCTGTTTTACATGCGTATGGTCGCACATTCCAGATCAGGTCTGTCCCCGTATGAGGTCGTTTTCGGCCGCCCCCCTAATATGTGGGGTACTCCTAGACCCCGAAGTATTACCGATGTTTCATGTAATATGCTGACAGATTACCTAGCTTCCTTGATGTCTGCCCTCAACTCATGTCGTTCACAGGTTGCCGCCGCATTTCCAGACAATACCGAGGTGGCACCGCACGAGGTCGTTCCAGGCTCCCTAGTGATGATCAGAAATTTCGACAGATCAAGTCCGCTGGAACCACGTTGGAAGGAGCCACGTCAGGTCCTCTTGACCACCCGAACTGCCGTCAAGTTGGAAGGCAGGAAGGGGTGGGTCCACCTTTCTCATGTAAAACTTTTCAAAGGACCGGAACCAGTCTTCAAAAACATTTCCAAGAACATTTCCCAGGATTCGAAGGATTGCCGGAACATTGTTTTAAAGAACTGTCCCGCACAAGACATTATTACAAACCCTCCCTTGTTAGAGAAAACTCCGCAACAGGAGTATAAGTTAAAGCTCAGGTCTAATAAGTCAGCCAGTTTGATTGTATAAGTCCTCCCCTAGGTGAAACGGTTAGACTGTTTCTGACATGTATAAAATAGACCCCCATAGTGAGAGAGTCAGTCAAAGTTCAATCAAATGTATCGTTTTTCTGAGTTTCATATTATTCATCAGCCTAATGATTTCCTGCACCAGCTATGCTTTCTATCTGTGTTTTTCAGTTCCTCATGTAAATATGTCTGCTCATGCTACAGTAGAGCACACGTTTAGTGATCTGCCTCCTCACGAATATGCATACCGCCTCGCTATGCGTAATAACACATTTATCCGTATGTTACATTATTCACACCAGACCAGCAATGCCACTAATTGTTGGGTGTGTGGTCGACTCCCCCCTTTCCAGACACCGAAGGGAGTTCTGCCACTCTTTCCTTATCCATTCTCACACAATGGTTCGTGTGGAGCATGGTCCACGTTAACGTCATCCTCAACAGATATGTCTTTTCTTAACAGTACATGTTTCCCAGACAAGCAAGGTCTCCCCCACAGAACAGGTTTAGATTTAGAAAATGAAGTATATAATTTAGGAAATTATTCGTCGAATTTCATGGTCCTGAATGTTCAGTCTGATACTACTCCAGACTTACCTGCTATTTCAGTACTACCAGTCAAAGGCGAATTATGTGTCCGTAGTTATGGTTCTGTACACCTAGGTCATAGTGAATGTACTACTGTTATCCAGTATAGTGACAGTGGGAAATCTATTTTCAAAGCTTCACGTCATTCTTATTTTATTTGTGGTCAAACTGCATATGTCCGTCTGCCCCTCGATTGGGAGGGAACCTGTTACATTGCTTTCCTACTGCCACCTGTTTTTCTAGCCCCACCTGACTATCATAGGAATTCTTTCTTAGTACACACTAGACACAAGAGAAATCTCCCGATTGTCGATTATACTGAAACCGCCGCAGAGCAATTCATTGATATAGATAAAGGTGTTTTCCCTTATTTAGGCACAGTTGTAAATAGTAAGCTAATTCGTAGGTTAACAAGAACCCTTGAAGCAGTAGTAGATGAGACTGCCTCCGCTCTAGGTAACCTAACCGAAGAGCAATCCTTTATGAGAATTGTCGTTTTACAGAATCGTCTCGTCCTTGACGTCATACTGGCCGATAGGGGCGGGGCCTGTAGAATTCTCGGATCCAGTTGTTGTATTTTCATTCCTAATAACGCGCCGTCTGTTTATTCAGCTATAACCAGACTCCATAAAATTGCCCATCTGTTACACCAAGATCTAGGCACCTGGACATGGTCCGGTTGGTTCTGGAATATAATTTCCGCATGGGGTTGGAAAGTCCTGTCCTTCTTAGGTATTGCAGTAGCGATCATATTTAGCTGCTGCCTCTGTATACAATGTGGCCCTGCGATTTGCAGCATGTGTGCTACCTCTTGTATTCCCAGTCCCAAGCCCTGTTCTAAATCTCGTTCCAAGACAATTCGAGACGAACAAATGGTACTGTATGAAATGATAGACGGTATCATGAATATTGATGTTTCCTGATGAAAACGTAGTGACAAGGAGGGAATGTGGAAAAGTAAATTTTGCCATGTTCTGTGTCCCTACGCCTCATCCATCATATGTTATATGTGCATGATCAATATGCATATGTTATTCCCCATTTCTGATTAAAGACGCAATTACAGTTGTGTCCACCCCTAGTATGCTATTTTCCAGTCCTCGTGAATACTACGAATATCAGGCCTATGTAAGAAATGTTGCCACGTTTCTCAGTGTGCACGTTATTCAATTATAAAGTCCCCGTTTCCAGGCCTCAAAAGGGCCCGGATCACAGATTCAGCTCCTGTCTCCTGAAAGCCTCGCTGAGGAGCGATACAGCCCCCACCTGTATCCTCGACCCTTCCCTTACTTCCTGCCTTGCAGTGCCCGGTGCACCCCGGCTCTGCCTCTGAGTCTGCCAAAAGTATGTTATAGTTCCAGCTATCAGTTCAGTCCTCCTCCTCTGCATTCCTAAGCTACTGAACTGCATCAATAGTTTCCGTCATTGTCTAGCCTTCTCGTCTCCATGTTAGAGAAATACTGTATTTAATGGTCATTTAGTATTCTTCATCACGCACTACATGTAGAATAATGCATGGTCCAGTCTTAGAATCAAGTTAGCTTTTCCCCTCATGACTTCTAGTTTATATCAACATGTTCCCTAAACATTAGATACCAGATAGGGTTTAGGTACATGTCGCTCCGACCCTCCAGACTCTAGTCTCTGCTCCTAGCACAGAGTTCGTAGCCCCCAGCTTCTCCTAGTAATACGTCATTGCCAGTTTTCGCGCACCATTAGGTTAGAGGTCCCGGCTCCTTAGGTAGCCCCCTCCAATGTTTCCGCCCATTCATGACATATTCTGTTACGTTTTGCATCACATGTCTAAGTAAACTCCCAGTTACACCTCTTATTTCTCTTATCTCTCGCGACTGCTACGCGTCACGCCTTCTACTCCACCCACTGTTACGCCTACTGCAATGTAATGCTATGTGTTTGCGCTATGTATATAAGTCAATGTTTTGTTATTAAATGTTAGCGCGCTCATCCCAGACCTAGCCCCAGCAGCTGCTGGGCCTCTTTTCCCCTGCTGGGCCCCAGTTGTCCTGCTGGGCCCTGTCATTCTGTTCCTATGCAGGTTGTCCTGATCCTGTCCTTATGCTGTAATAAACCTGCAGAAACTCCTACTACCTCGAATCTTGACTCTTATTTATTGAGCTATCTGTTATGCTATAAGTCTAGTCAAAAATAGGGTATTATTTATTTATTTACCACACACTGGTGCTTCCCCTGAGCATTCTGTGTCTCCTCTATACCAGCAATTTAAAGCCAAAATAGTTCGCTTCAATGTTAAAGGGGAGGAAAGAAGTAATACCTTTCCAGGACAGGTATCTTTGTCATGATGAAACCAATTGCTGTTGGACACTTCTCCAATTAGCCGGCCGGTATCTCGAAAGTGCACCCGAAAAGAACCTGAAACTTGTCCAACCTTCTTTTCAAAGGTCGAAGAGCTCAAATCCTAAACGTGTTTCAGAGTGCCACTGTTGCCACACACGCTATACAAATAAATGCACTGTACTTGGCTGCCTGAGGAGTTATTTCTTAATGAGCGCAATACAAAGCCACTGTTTTTACGTGCATGGCCCCTAGTTTCTGATTTAAATACATCTTAAACGAGGCAGTTTAAGTAGTTGCCTCTTTAATCCAAATCAAAATATCCTTAAGTTACATAACATAACCGTTACCCCATAACTGGGACTCAATGAGCAAATAAAACCTTTTATTACAGGGTTATTTCTTAAGGAGCGAGTGTACTCTGTATAGCACTCCGCTCTCTCCTGAATGAGGAAATGTAAATGCATAATTTGAGATTCCATGCAGCATAAATAATTCAAACACTCCTAGTAGTCTTCGAGGCACTTCAGATAGCAACTCATTTCACTTGCTGTGCTCTCAGTAGCTAGTTAAATTTTTTTATTGTTTCTACACCTTGAATAACCACACAGAAGCAAGAGCTACTGGAATAAAACTCAATATTCAAATTGTTTCAGACTACTGGTGCTGCACAGCAGTATCTAAAGAGGAGGGGGGCAGGGACCGCATCGCGCACTTCTATACGAGGCATATTTTTATGCGGTTGTACATGGTGAAGCAGAGCATTGATTGATTCAACAAGATAAGCTGTGATCTGCCCCGAAACAGTGGCTTCTTTTCCCGCACTGTTGCTTATCTCATCAGTACTGCTACCTAGCTCAGGCCGACAGTCAAATATGTACTCAAACAAATACGTGAAATCTATAGCAATTTTACACTGACTCACTCCATTTTGCCTGCCACTACAAAATGATAAAGACCATCATGCTGCAGTAAAGAGAGCCTGAGGCCAGTGAACATTCATCACTTAGAAGGCATTGATTGGTATAGGTACCGTACAGAAGCAGAAAACACGCAGCCTTGTCAAAATAACACCTGCCTTCCGCATTGTAGTTTCTGCCTAACTTTTCAAAACGTTCCCATTATCGTTTGCATTGCATTGACTGCTCAACAATCTCGTTGCTATCTCTGAATAATTGTAATACTGATCTGTTGAGAATGGGATCAGATTTACCGTACCACACTAAATGCCCACCACTACGACCCCCCCCACACATGAGATCACTGAATTGTGCTGATAAAGCAGGAGATAATTTTATGTTATGGTTACAAGGCCGGTGTCATGTGTCTAAAACCCAGTGGGGGGCGTGGCCAAGATGGCGGCGGAGTAGGACGTGCTTTTGTGTCCCTCCGGCGCCTGGCCGTTCTAAGCATTGAAAAGCACCCTTCTCGGAGCACGGTTACCGACGTTTGTGCACCTCTACCTCTTCCTGAGGCGGCGTGTCCTGCTATCGGCGCTCAACCTTTCCGCCGACGAAGAACCAGGAGTGGCTCTTGGTGCGCCCGCAGTGTGGCGGCCATCGGCCGGTGACACGGAGCTGCCGCAAGGTCCTCCCGAGAGTGAACGCAGGTCGGGGACATATCTGGGGCCCCATCGGCGAGCCGACAGGTGATCGGGAGAGAGGGCGCAGCCGGGCAGCGCTCTGCAGCGGCGCCCCAGTAGAGTGCAGGGAAACGAGCACCCAGCGTGGAAGGAGCGCGGTCCCTGGCCCGGCGGCCTACGCGAGGCCGTGGCTTCTGGGCCTGCGCGGCCCGGACGAGTCTGCGGAGAAGAGCGGAGTGATCGACAGACCGCCGCCCGGTAGGGAGCTCCAGTGGGTGCGAGTGTCGGCGATCTTCGACGCAGGGGCCGCCTGCCCCATACACTACCTGTCCCGGGTCGGAGCAGATCTCCCGGACTTGGATGCCGGACTCTCATTGCCGGTGGGGGCTGGAACTGGACCCAGCTATTCAGGTGTGTGAGAGGTGTACCCCAGTTGCACAGCCCTGCGAGCGGTGGTGCTGAGCTGCCCACGCTGAGCCCGGAGCTATAGGGCCTACTGAGGACTCCATCGCCTGCGCAGGTGGGCCCTGGCTGGTGCGCGCTGTGCCCCCACCCCGCACAGTATCGTTCCGCGCTCCGGCCCTATTTATTGACTGACTGGGTGACGGCTGGGGCTGTGGAGTGCTCCATTGAAGCGAAGGGCTGCTGGTGCCGGCCTCTCTGCCTGGGTAGTGCCGAGCTTGGAGGCCTCACAGTGAAGGGAGGCGCATTGGACTGGTATGAGGCCTTGCTGGACGCGTGGGCACCTGGGCCTGGCTGTGCGCGTGGTGCTGCGGTCTCCCCTGGGTCGGGAGCGTAGTGCGGAGGAGAGGCCCGCGGTGACCTGCCATGGCAGCGGCTAGACTAAAGAAAGACAAGCTGGGCAAGGACGGCTTGCCGAAGAGTGCGGTGCAGGCCGTGCCACCGGCAGCTGACAAGTCCCCGGGTCGGAGTCAGGCGGAGGAGCCCGCGACCAAAGCCTTTATGCTGGAACTCTTTGCGGCAATCAAGGAGGACATTGCAGAGCTGCGCACTCAGCTAGCCGCAGACCTGAGGGATGTTCGAAGGGATGTAGATGATATAGGAGAGAGAGTAGCCACGCTGGAAGAGCACGATCTTGAGACAGGGGGCGACATTCATCAGCTTCAGCAGGACGTCATCCGACTGACCGTGCAGAACCTCGACCTTCAGGTCCATGCGGAGGACCTGGAGAACCGGTCCCGCCGCAACAATATCCGGATCAGAGCGGTGCCGTGGAAGGGCGAGGGAACAGATCTGCGTGAGTATGTCGAAGACCTCTTTAAGCAAATCCTGCAGGATGAGGAGGTGTTGGAGATTCGTATGGATAGAGTGCATCGTGTGAGTCTGCCGAAGGGTGCAAAGGCGCCGCCACCGGACATCCTCGTTTGCGTGCATGATTTTCAACTGAAGGAACGCATCCTCAGGATGGCTCGCGAGGTCGTCCCTCTGCAGTTCCGTGGACATAATCCGGTCCTCTTCCAAGATCTGGCAGCATCGATGCTGCAGAAACGCAGGGACTTCAAACCGGTCACGTCACATCTGCGAGATCGCAACATCGCATATACATGGGGTCATCCATTCAGACTCATTTTCCGCTGGCAAAATAAACTGGTTCAGGTCCGTTCGCTCACAGATGCCATGGACCTCCTTGGCATAGAACACACGGAGACGGAGTCCGCTGGCGGTACCGGTACCTTCAGGCGACGACGACGCTCAGCAGATTGGCAGAAGGTGGGCTGCTCTGTACCCAAGAAAGGGCCTGATCCTTCAGTATGTCTCCAGGAGAGGGGTGCAGCTGTAGCCTCCGTGGCCCTGGTTACGGAGGCGGCACCAGATGATGCTCCAGAGGTGCCGTGAAGCCCGGGAGGGTACATTGCCGGTGTCGGAGGGGGGCATCCCCTGAAGGTACTCTAGTACATCCTGCTGGATGAGTGAGTCCCGTATCGGGAATTGGAAGACTGTAGACTGGTACCTCTTCCCCTTGCCTTTGTGGCCTGTATTATGAACTTTCGTATCTTGCTTTGTCTTTTTCTGCTCCTGTTTGGTTATGTTGAGGGGGGGTTCGGTGTGTGTGTTGGGGGGAGGGGAGGGGTGGATGGGGGGGCCTCTGAATCAGACCTCTGCCGATTGTGTATGAATGTGCATTTTAGCTGCTTCCCTTCATGTCGCTTGGTGTATGCGCAAGACATGTGGGCCAGCTGCGCCTTGCCCTGGAATTGCTCTGGTGAACATGCGATGCTGATCTGGTTAGAGTGGAATGGCTAGGGAACTGAAAGTGGTGAGCCTCAATGTCCGGGGGCTAAACAACCCAGTGAAACGCTCTGCTGTCCTGTCCCTCCTTGAGCAATCTGGGGGTGATATATGCCTTTTGCAGGAGACGCACCTCCTCCACAAGGATGAGCGTGGAATGCGTGACAATAGATTCCCGCTTCAGTTGTGGTCCTCGGACCCTGCAAAGAAGAACGGAGTTGCCCTCCTTTTTAGCTCCCGGATGCGATGTAAGGTTTTGACCCATCTGGTGGATATAAGGGGAAGATTTCTGGCGCTGCGGGTGCAGTGGGGAGACACTATTTTCACCATTGGGTCCTTGTATGCACCGAATACACGACAGGAGCCTTTTCTGCGTACTACTCTGGGCCAAGTCCTTGCTTCCCCTGATGCTCTCCTCTTGGTGGGGGGGACTTTAATCTTGTAATGGATGAGACTCTCGATAGATCAGCTAATAGACAGCATCACTCAGGGACCTGGTCTGCAGAAGGGAAGCAATGGTTGACGGATGGTGGTTTGCATGATGTATGGTGGCTGCAACACCCCCAGGAGTGCGACTACACATACTACTCCGCCGCACACCAAACATATGCGCGCCTTGACCACTTTCTGGCTTCTTCTGCCCTGTTGCCCCACCTCCGAGACGCTGACATTGCCCCTCGATCCCTATCGGATCATGCGTCCCTGACAGTCACGATTACCCTATGCGCATGCAACCTCCCTCAGCTGGCTGGCGGCTTCGCGACTCCATGCTTAACGCTGACTCTGTAGTGGCAAAGATTAGGGACACTATCACACATTACTTTGCCGAGAACCCAATCGGAGATATGGCGGTAGCATCTGTTTGGGAAGCACTGAAGCTGGTAGTTAGGGGGGACTTAATTGCTTTAGCGGCCACATACGCCAAGCTTCGTAGAGATAAAAGAGAGGAGCTGGAGGGGGAAGTGCGGGGCTTAGAATCTGTCCATAAGCGAACTGGGGCTCGCAGGGTCTGGAGGGAGCTCAAGACCAAGAGGCGTAAGCTCAAGCATCTGGATCTCGATAGAGCGGAACACGCGCTGCTGCGCCTGCGTCACAAGTTTTACCTGAGTGGGGACAAGGGGGGTAAAATGCTTGCGCACCGTTTGCAGGCCCAGACCCAATCCCATGCCATCACGGAAATCCGCGACCACCAATTCGTGCCACGCACCACTGACTCCGAGATTGTGGCGTCCTTCCGCCGTTTTTATCAAACCTTGTACACAAAGGAGGGCATACCGCCCGGTGCTGGTGACCGATACATTGAGGCGGCTGGCATTACGCCCTTATTTGAGAATGCTGTTGAGGACCTGAACATGGAGATCCCCGTGGAAGAAGTTATCTCTGCCATTGCCAGGCTAAAGTTAGCTAAATCTCCCGGGCCCGATGGCTTCTCAGCACTTTTTTATAAAACATTTTGCCGGGAACTGGCCCTGTTTTTGACCCGCCTCTTTAATTCATTTCTGGACACGAGTTCAGTCACGCCCTCTATGTCTGATGCCGCCATAACGGTCATTCTTAAGCCTGGCAAGGACCCTGCTGATTGTGGTTCTTATCGGCCAATCTCCCTCCTCAACGTCGATGCCAAGCCTTTTGCGGGCATCCTGGCGGCACGGCTTAGCCCTCTCCTGGATGGTGTGATTGAGCCGGATCAGTCGGGCTTCGTTCCTACCCGCCAGGGCAGCGACAACTCCAAGAGATTGCTGCACCTGCTGGATGGTGTTGACCGCGCAAAGACCCAGGCCTTCCTCCTATCCATCGACGCGGAGAAGGCCTTTGACCGGGTTGAGTGGGGGTTCATTTTCCGAGTATTGCAGGCTTTTGGTCTTAAGGGTAATTTCTTGCGCTGGCTTCAGGCCCTCTATGCGTCTCCGAGAGCGGTCGTGCATGTCAATGGCTGTAGGTCGGAACCATTTTCTATCACCAGGGGGACGCGGCAGGGGTGTCCCCTTTCTCCGCTCCTATTTGCGTTTTATATGGAGCCCTTTGCCCAACGGGTCAGGTCCCACCCCGACATTGCGGGCATTCGCTTCTGAGCTGACGAGCATAAAATCAGTTTGTACGCTGATGATGTTATCCTGGCTCTAAGGAACCCTGCTGCCTCTTTACGCTGCCTCTCTGCGGAGATTCGGGCTTTTCATGATGCAGCGGGCTTTAAGGTTAATTTCACCAAATCTGAAATCTTAAACATCTCTGTCCCGCCGGAGGAAGTGGCTGACCTGCATCGGGATTTTGACTTCCGCTGGACGCAGTCTACATCACATATTTGGGCATCCGCCTTGCTTCGACTGTATCCCAGACGCTTTCCTTAAACTACACCAAGCTGATTGAACAGACCACCAAATCTATTTCCGCCTGGTCGCGCCTCAACTTGGCCTGGCTTGGTAGATCGGCGGCTATTAAAATGACCCTTCTGCCCAGAATACTTTACGTTTTTCAAATGCTGCCGAAGGGAGCTCTGAAGAAACTCCAGGGCCTGTTGAATAGGTTTTTCTGGGACAACAAGCGGTCCCGGGCAGCGTTTGCTACGACCACACTCCTGAAAGCGGCTGGTGGTTTGGGTTTCCCTCATCTCTCTACCTATTTTCAGGCCTCCTTCCTTCGCTACATGGTTGAATGGAACAGGCCTGAATCGAGTAAGCATTGGTTGTTCATGGACCAGACTGTGGCGGGTTGCAACATTTGGCGGGAACTCTGGTTGCCTTGCAAAGATAGGGCATGGGGCTATACTCCTCGCCGGTGATGTCACCGACACTCAAGGCGTGGGATCAATTAGCACTTCGTAAGGGTTGGACGACCTACCCTTCACCCATGACGCCGATAGTAGACAACCCCGCCTTCCCCCCTGGCCGCGCATCACCGGTCTTCCACCGCTGGCGGGAGAAGGGTTGTAAGAGGGTGGGTATGCTTTTTGATCTAGAGGGGCTAGTCCCTTTTTCGGAGCTACGGTCGGACCATTCCATGCTGGACGAATCGGATGGTTTTTTTACGCGCAGGTGGTACACTGGGTGACACATCCGGCTAATGTGGCGTTGATGTCGCGCTCGATAACGGCTTTCGAGCGCCGGCTCCTGCGCAAAAAAGATGATCGAAACCTTATCTCTGAACTATATGCCATGATTTTGCGTGACCCGCGACGGCGGCGTACAAAGGCGCAAGTGCATTGGGAAATAGAGCTGGGGCGTCCACTCTCGCAGAGAGAGTGGGAACAGGTATTCTATCGCACGCATCACACCACTGCTAACACGGCGGGTACGGAGTCGGCCTACAAACTGGCGACGTACTGGTACTATACCCCACCGCGCGTTGCATCCTGGGACAAGACTAAATCCAGTCTCTGCTGGAGGGGGTGCGGTATGTCGGGTAATCTCCTGCACTTGCTGTGTCGCTGCCCTAAGCTAGAACGATACTGGACAACCATTCTAGATGAACTGAATGCTGCGTTCCAGATTACATTGCCTAGACTCTCCGAGCAAGCACTGCTGGGCCTCCCACATCCCTCTTGCTTTCCCCTCCGCACGCTGTTAGGACGACAAATTGCGCTAGGGCTACTGACTGCGCGACAGGTCTTGCTGGCACGATGGGGCTCCCCGGACGTCCCAGATGTGCGTGACTGGTTGATGCGCCTGTGGCATGCCTTGGCAATGGAACGTCTTTCCTTGAACATGGATGGCAGAGGGTCCGAATATGCTACTCTATGGGCCCCATTTTTGCGACTTCTGTCTAAGGAGCTTAGAGAAGTTACATGTCCGAAGTATCTACAAATCCTAAAGCTCATCCCCTTGGATCCGATGGGTGCAGTGCTGGTGCCCCTTGTTCCTAAGAACGGATCTGTCTGGGTCAGAGGGGTGTGTGTGGTATACTTAGCTTGGCTAATGGTTGATGCAGAGTGGGGAGGGGGGAGAGGGGGGATCGGGGGTGGTCGGCCAGGGGGAATGGGTGGAGGGGGGGTGGGTGGTGTTTCCTCAGTTTCTTTTTTGGTTCTTGTTGGTTTTCTCCTCTATTAAAATTGCGGACTCCGCTTTGCCGGTGGGGGGTGGCTATGGTTTTTACTACACAGGACCGCCCTCCGGGATGTAGGTCCAGATGCTGTGTTTACCTCTTGCTTGCTTACGCCCTGCCGGCCAGTTGATGTAGGCAGCTGGGCTGTGTATGATGCTACCTGGCCGCATAATAAAATGTTTGATTCTAAAACCCAGTGACGCCATTAAAGCCAGGAAATGCTTGAGAGGAGGGAAAGGAAAGGGGAAATAATGGAAATTTGGGGGGAGAAAGTAGGGGGAGATAACAAGAAAGACGTCCTGTTCACTCATAAGCTTGAAAAAGGATCCATTTTGCCCATTAGGAGCAGGTCCATGTACACCATTGTACAGTAACCCAGGTCTGTGAGGTGCAGCACTTGTAGATATTTCGTCCAAGAAAGTTCTCAAAATGCATTTGGGAGAAAATTCATGCAGGGGCCCCACTACTACTCAAACTGTTGCGGCTGGAGGTTTACTGTAGCTGACATCTTCTCCATGATCAGGGTGTCGTACAGGTTGTGAAGCATGTCGATATCTTCTGTCATGTCAACCATACTCCAATGACCGTTCACTGTTTGCAGGTGAATTGCAGATGAGCACGTTGTAGGCGTTGAAACAGCTGGGCGGAAAAGGAGAAGCTACAGAAAAAGTACCAGTGCCATTAGCACATGTAAAATTTTTTTTAGATACATATTGTTCGTACTGACTGCTGAGACATGGTTAGATAAGTCCCTGTCGGCCTCAGATTCCTCCAAATTAAAATACGGTTTTATCGGCTTTAATACATAAAAAAGGCCATTTTTGTTGGCTCTTAGCGCTCAGTGCACTTTACCACCACTAACCAGTGCCAAAGTGCTTGCGCTCTTTCCTTTCAATCACGGTAAAATTGGCTTACACCGAATTGGCAATTTTTATTTACTTGTAAGTCCCTAGAAATGTGGTTCTACATGTACCCAGAGACTGTACATTAAATGCTGCTAGTGGGCCTACAACTCTTATTGTGCCACCCTCTTAAGTAGGCTATTTAAAGCTGTGTCATGTCAAGGCCAGGGCCTTTGTGTTAGTTTTTCATGCTTTCTAGCCAGGGTGCCATTTGAGACGAGACATTTTCATGCCTTCTGTCAGCCTGGGTGCTTATGTGTGACATTTCCATGCTTTCTGGCCTAGATGCTTAATTATGTGTGCTATTTCCATTGTTTCTGGCCTCAGTGACCTGGAGCTGGAGGCTCGTGTGTGACACTTCCATGCTTACGGCCTGGGTGCTTATGTGTGACGTTTGCATGCTTAGTGGCCTGGTGGTTTGACCAGGCCTGGGTAAGTGCCTATGTGCTTATGTGTGACATTTCCACAGTTTCTGGCCTCAGTCAGTGGCCTGTGTGCTCATGTGTGACATCACATCAGTGCTTAATGTGTGACAACATGAGTGACAATTTACTATGCTTTAAAAGTTAATATAATCTAATATGTAATGACAAATGTGTGGAAAAATGCTTTGATTTGGCCTTTCTGTCTCTCAACTTTTCTTGGGGAGGACAAGTTTAACCCCCCCCAAACTCCCCCTAGTAGTGGTTGCTCACTGCGCTTGCTCGCTACACACCATGTGGGGGGCTGGTCTCACTTTTACTTTGTTCTCTCTGAATCACTACTCGTGTCTATTTTTGGTGCTCTCTGAAAGAATGTCTATGGGTACATATGACTGGGTGGGTAACCTGGTGCTCTTTAAGGTCATCATCTACTATTTACTGTGCTTTGAAAGTTGATACAATTGAATACGTAATGAAAAATGTGCTGTAAAATTCACCATTTTGGTCTGTCGTTTTCCAAAATTTTCTATGGGGGAGAACCCCCCCAAACCCCCCTAGTAGTAGCCGGGCTCGCTCGCTCGCTACGCACCAGACGGGGGCTGGTTTGCCAAAATTTGCTAGGGCTGCTTTCAGTTCCCAGTCCGGCCCTGAGCATCACTATATATAATGTTATTAAATTGCAAAGGAAATGGTAGCATACGCCTTTATCTTTATCTTAGGGACCCAAAATTATCAAAATTATCATCCTAACGTAAATTACTGTGTCATTTTCAGGTTCTACTACATTACACTCCAAGAATAGTTTTTAAAAGATAAACACATGCACATTTTCTTTGCTCTTCACATGCTGGGCAACTATTCGTCAAGTATTTTTAGAATTCTTTGGAGAGTTCTAGAAAAAGTGCTGACTTTTGAACCTCAAAGGTGTTTTTGAAAGAAAAGAAGAAACAAACTGGGAACCGTTTTTTGATATGAAGTAGTAATACGTAGAAATCTTTATGAGAAATAGTAAAGCTAGGGAAATACCTTCTTTTTGGGACTCATGGCGAAATGTTTTTATTGCATTTGGGGATAGTTAAAAGAAAACTGGTTTTAATCTTTGGGGTATACTTTGCAACTCTTTTGTTCAATCTGCCCTTCTTGTTTATTTTTTTCTATTTTAATGTTGTTCTACTTAATGATTTGGTGCATTGGCTTTTCTTGTTGTATTTTCATTTTTTTATATACCATTAGGTAATAGTGAACCATTTTTCTTCTTTACTGTAAGGTAAAAAGAAATGCAAGCTATAGTCTAGCTGTAACTTGCACATGTCCTTAATTCACAAAGAGAACTTGGACCTAGGTCCTATGTGAATGATTTCATGTGAAAAGGGGGTGCTGCTGTGGTCCGACCTCCCTTTACAAAGTATTATTGGATACCGTCTAATTATAAATGTTGACCAGCTTGCATCCATGTTCTTCCAAACAAGGGAAAGAGGAGTGAGAGTGTTAGGAGAAAGGAAACAAATGCACTGGCATGGAGTGTACAATAAAAAATATGAGTCCCCTTAAATATGCAGTGTAAGGATACAACTTATCGAATCAGCACACTGAGACCAAAGTGCTCAAGGGTGGGCAAACACAAACATTAACAGAAAAACCATTGAATCAAAAGCAGACAATTAAGAAAGACAACAAAGCCATTCAAAGTTGAGCATGTTAGCACCAAAATTACATTATGAATTGAAATCAATAGGCCTGCCAAAATACTGATAGAGTTGTCTTCATCTGAACCCTAAAAACCTTATATTTACAACACTTTGAAGTGGTGAAACTCATTTGTAAGTGAGATTGAACACTGATAACATTTTGTTCAAAGGGGATCTAAACATTATAGATAATGGGTAAAGGAGCAAGCCAGTCAAATGTTTGACAACTTTCAGGCATGAATAAACAATTACATATAAACACGCTTATTGAAACTGTGCAGCTTCCCCGTAGTTATCTCCTGAAACTACAAGCAAGTGTGTGTGGCTTCGTGTGTAATACATTTGTGCATTGAACTATGTATGCAGACTTTTTTATTGTATAATAAATAGATGCTTCATTTTTTATAGCATTTCCGCTTGCAAATGCCCTTTTAAATCCCTTCAGAAGGAATTTCAGAAAACAGTTGCTTGACAACACCTCTTCATCCTGTTCACATACCTGCCAAGAAGACCTTTGTCATATATGGAATCTTTGGCCTGCCCTAAGTTTTTTGCCACTGTGTAGTTCGATATTTTAAGCTAACATTTTATGGTAAAATGAAACTATGAGTTTTGAAATGCAAAGTAGCAAGTGATTGACAAGTCTGGACATCATGAAAGTGTCATTCCTGACTGACATGGGGCATATGGCACACCTGCCTTGAGGCTAATGAATGGTGTTTCATATTAAGGGCCTGATTTGGAGCTTGGTGGATGGGTACTCCCACATATACCAGACAGATACTCCAGGGAGTAGCCGTGCGCTTTATAAATATGCGCTAACATAACATTTCCCAGTACGCATCAATACAAGTCCATTAGGAAATAATGCACTTGTTATAAGGTATGTATTAGAAGTTAATAATCTTTGGGACTGTGTACTTGTCCGCAAAACTCTAAATCCGGCCCTTAGTTTTAATTCTATGCATATCAATGTACTCAGAATTTTGCATGCCAGGCACTTAAACACTTTGGGACCTTTTTACGAAAAAGTCAAGCAGTGCAGCACTACAAGTCACATTGCTGTGTTGCACTACATGACAGGGAGAAGTGAGTAAGGTGGTGTATTTAGGGCAATACGGCACATTCCTGCCTTTTCCTTTTTGCTGGTGCCTTTTTAATTGCCTAGCACCAACGCTGGCACCGATGTAGGTTCCTACGTTGCTGCGTTGCATTCAGGATGTTTTTGTGCATGAAGGGGCACCTTCCAGCACAAAAAGAATCCTGAGAGAAATATTCCTCTTTCTATGTGCATAGAAAGAGTACGTAACAAGGAAAAATATAGATATTTCTCCTTGCTATGCCTCCTCTGGTAAGGTTTATCTTTTTGCCGCATTTGAAGGTCTACCAGTTCTGCTAAATCTGGAAATACATCAAAATCCATGGGAATACCCACCAAACACCAATGGTACACCTTCCCAGGGCAGAGTAAGGCAATGCAGAGATTTGCACTTCTTTTGCCTTGCTCCAGATTTCTGGAGCCACTCAGGGCCATGCAAAATAGCCTTGCGTGACTTCATAAATCTTACTGAAGGTTTGTGTTGCGAATGTACCAGGTTGCGTGGTAAAAATGGCAATGCAAACCTTCTTGTAAATAGGTCCTCTAGAACTTTAAAAAGTGGACATGTTGTGTAGTTCCTATAAACCTATGTATGATCTGCACGTTTAGACAACATAGATTGTGGGATTGGTGTCCAGACTGATTCCAGACACCTCCATTGGGTATGTTCGCCTGTATATCAGCTAGCTCACAGTGCCAATATAAACTCCTCTTACCAAGCAGAGAATAGTTCTTGACAATCATTGAACATGACAATTCTGTCCCATAAGGGATCGTGGAAACAGTACAGTACTTTTTGCTCAGGTACTCATGCTCACTTTGTCTCAAAGAAGTACACAGAATAAACGGTGGGGACGTTTTTCAGTAAGCATTTATTGAACCAGCGACATTCTAGTGTAAAATAGGTGTGCTGAGACAACCATAAGACAGAAACAGATATAAATGATTACAAGCACCAACAGAGTAAAAGGATGGTAGATTCCTACCATTGTGCTAAAACAATGAATACAGGCAGGTATATAAATACATAACAGTAATAATGCATACTCCTACGATGTAACCAAACTAGATGTTCACCAATGGATTTCAGTTAGGACCCTAGCCAGAAATGTAAGAAGTTTTCAGTTAAACTGCAGATCCCCCAGGTCGAAGCATGTTCATATTGAGTTCCTGCACACCAGGAATTCTTCTCTCGTTGAATCTTCTTTGTAATATTTGTGAGTAAAGCTCACTGAACTTGGTACAAATACAAATCCAGTGAATAAAATCCTTTTTTCCCCTTATAAGATGCGGGACCGGTGTATTTCCACATTAGTTGATTTGCTACTACAGATCTTGCTTTGTAAGCCCAAACTCAAGCCAGATTTGTGCTGGCGAGGAGCACTGAGACAGGTTGAACACTTGCCTGAAGTTACTAATCTGTTCTTCATCCAATATTGCAGCATCCTGTCTCCTCAACCGTATGCAAGGGTTTGAGGTACCTTGGCAGAGAAGACCATTAGGAGTGGTTGAAATGATGGAGCTTCCAGTTTTTTTGACAAATATGGTAAAGACGTGGATGAGTGCATTCATCTTCTTCTCTACGTATTATTTTTCCTGGCAGAAGTTTCCTGTAGAGTGTAGGACAACCCCAAGTCTTTGTAATTGGCTGCACTCTCTTGTTGACTATAGTTTAATATAGTCTAAGCAGCTTGCCCCTGTAGATTGGAGATGGACATGGTTTTCGTTTTTGTCACATTTACCTCTAGAGGATCGATGCTCGCATACTGTTCTAGGACATTGACTGATCTTTGTAAGCTCACTTTAGTTGAGCATAAAAGAGCAATGTCATCTGCTTATGATAGATACCTGAGGCAAAGGAGACCCAGACGGGGAGGGTGAATATTTTCCTTGTCTAGGGCAGGCAATAGATCTGCTATAAAAATGTCAAAAAGTTGGGGTGCCAAAATACATCCTTGCTTGAAAACCTTGTTGAGTTGGGATCTTCCTGAATATTTTAATGCATCCTCCCAATTTTTATTTGAATCCAGGCTTCACAATCTAGCCTTGAATTACTCTTAGCAGCTTGTCTGGGAGATGCGGGCTCTTGAACTTGTTCCATAGCACTCCCCGGTTTACCCCATCAAAAGCAGCTTTAAAATCTATGAAGCAGAGATGTAAATTTTTCTTGATCGATCAAAAAGGCAGTTGCTAAAATATTAGCTTTCCTGCCTACACCTTTTCTAAATCTGGTCTGGTTTAATGTGCTAACTTTTTTTTTAACTACCAATCAGTTGGATCCACCAATAGCAAGTATGTGTAATGTTTAGCTTCTGTTTCCAGGAGGGCTGTAAACCTGTTATTAGTTGGATTTGCCATGTCCCCTCCTTTAAACATTGGGTTTATTATGGAACCTCACCAACTCTTGGTTACAATGCCACTAAGCTGAGCTTCCTTGAATAGCATAGCCAGTATCACTGAACTGAGTTCCACATCTTTGAATGTAGCCTACGTTAGTCCATTTGGCCCAGACGCATCTTTGCAATGGCCTTTAAGGACTTTTTCAACTTGTGATGGTGAGTAAGAGTTAGGGTCCTCGCGGTTTGCAGTTCTGTCCCTGTATCTGCCTTCACCTGGTTGGATATGCAAAACTATTAGCTTGCCCAGCTGATTCCTCACCAATGATTCTGAACTAGAAGGAAGTGGGTCCCATGCTCTCCATACCACTGGAGTCAAACAATCCTGCTGATGAGGGGGAAACCCCTAAACCGGTCCTAGGATGCTTGTTTCCAGTCCACGGAGGACCTTGCCTGGCAGTTCGGGCTGGACTGTTCCCATTGGGCACAGGGTCACGACTGATTTGCATATGGCTGGGTTCAAACTGGAATGGTAGGGGGAGCAAAAGAACAATGGATGTAGGCCCATATTTCTGTACTGGGGTGAATGTATGACATAGTTCTGCATTCTGTCCATCATTTTTTCTTTTTACATTTGTCAGCCCGAGTGTTACAGGTGTGCCCAGATGTGGGTCTTGTGCTCGCCATGCCACTGGAGTCAAGTTAGCCTGGCAGATGAGGGGTGAAACCCCGAAACCGGTCCTAGGATGCTTGTTTCCAGTCCAGGGAGGACCTGGCCTGGCAGTTCGAGCTGGACTATTCTGAATTGGTGCGGGGTCAAGACTGATTTGCATATGGCTGGGTTCAAACTGGAATGGCATGGGGAACAAAAAAACGATGGATTTAGGCCCAGATCTCTGTACTGTGGTGAATGTATGACATTGTTCTGCATTCTGTCCATCAATTGTTCGTTTTGCATTTATCACTCCGAGTGGGATGGGTATGCCCAGACATGGGTCCCATGCTCTCCATGCCACTGGAGTTAGGCTAGCCTGGTTCATGAGGGGTGAAACCCCGAAACCGGTCCTAGAATGCTTGGTTCCAGTCCAGGGAGGACCTGGCCAGGCAGATCCGGGCTGGACTGTTCCCATTAGGCACAGTTTCAACCCAGCCAAATATGCAATTTGGCTGGGTTGAAACTGGAATGGCAAGGGGAGCAAAAAAGCTATGAATTTAGGCCCAGATCTCTGTACTGGGCTGAATGTATGACATTGTTCTGCATTCTGTCCATCAATTTTTTTTTTTGCGTTTGTCACCCCGAGTGGGACGGGTATGCCTAGACGTGGGTCCCCTGCTCCCCTTGCCACTGGCGTCAAGCTAGCCTGGCTAATGAGGGCTGAAACTCCAAAACCAGTCCTAGGATGCTTGTTTACAGTGAAAGGAGAATCTGGCCTTGCAGTTTGGGCTGGACTGTTCCCATGGGGCACAGTTTCAAGACTGATTTGCATATGGCTGTGTTCAAACTGAAACAGCATGGAGAGCATAAAAACAATGGATAAAGGCCCAGATCTCTGTACTGGGCTGAATGTATGACATTTTTCTGCATTCTGTCCATCAATTGTTCTTTTTGCATTTGTCACCCGGAGTGGGACGGGTATGCCCAGACGTGGGTCCCGTGCTCTCCATGCCACTGGAGTCAAGTTAGCCTGGCTGATGAGGGGTGAAACCCCGAAACCAGTCCTAGGATGCTTGCTTACAGTCCAGGGAGGACCTGGCCTGGCGGTTCGGGCTGGACTGTTCCCATTGGGTGCAGGGTCAAGACTGGTTTGCATGGGTTCAGGGTCAAGACTGATTTGCATATGGCTGGGTTCAAACTGGAATGGCATGGGGCGCAAATAAACAATGGATTTAGGTCCAGATCTCTGTACCGGGGTAAATAGATGATATTGTTCTGCATTCTGTCGATCAATTGTTCTTTTTGTCATTCCTAAGGCAGCTTGAGGGCCTGATGTCCCTGATGAGACTTGAATTAATAAGGCTGTGCCAAAACTTAAACAAGAATATATTTGATGATCCATGCTGTTAATACTATGAATCATTAAGTCAAAGATACAAAGTCTGCTATGGATTCATTGGACAATTATAAACACCTTGAGTTGGTTGTATTGGTCATGTCAATTTCTACTGGTGCCAATGTGTGAGTACATTGAGTTATTCCGAGTGTTAAGAGCTGGCATCAATGATCACTATCTGTTGTGAATTTGATTGAACAGTACTGAATCAGTGCAAACAATGGCAGGGAGATTATTGTATAATTGATATTTGACCATAAATTGGGACTACAGTAGGCGTAAATTGGGTGGGGGAGGGGGTAGGAGCACACAGTCACACTGTGATAAACAGACAAGTTCTCATGAGCTTCCTATAATGATTCTACAACTTGATGGAATGGAAAGAGGGAGTTTATTCCAAGCTTTAGCCGCTAGGAAGGAGACTGCTTCTTTGCCGTTTGAACACATTAGTCCACTAAGTTGTTTTCTAAAGTAGCCTGTTCTAACCAAGTAAAAGACAGGTTTTCTTTGTCAGTGTGCAACTAGAAGCACACTTTCGGGCACTGTCTTATTAGGCCAGAAACACTTTATAAACAGGTTTTACCCCGCTGTAGATTTTCATGGCTCCTTAACCCCAGTTAGTGACTGTGTGACAATTTCAGGGATCAGTGTGTATCGAATGCAAAGATAGTCAACACAGAAATTCACACTTGGAGGATCAGATTAATTGATCAAGGCAAGCTTTTTGATGCATTTTTATGTTTATAAATATAATTTTGGTTAAAGCATTTAAACCCGGTATGGAAACATTCCCCTCTTTCCAGTCTCGTAAATTTGGGGAAGGTAGGTGAGGATGAGGGTCATTGAGGTCGAACTCACTGGATAGAGGATCCCCAATATATTTTGGAGAGGAATGGTCATAATCACCCAAATTGTTGCATAAACTGTGGCAACTTAATTCTATTACATTGCAAAATGGTAATGCCTAATATTAATTGCTTGCTTCAATTGGTGCTTTATACAGGAACTATTGTAGCCCTTAATGCAGGATAAACATGCTTGCGCACAGTCATGATAGGTAGAGAAAATTAGGCTCTTGGAGCTTTCACTCGCAATTGAAATAGCGCTTTCAATTGATGACATTGAAGAATGGAACATTTTCACAGTCTTCATGCTTTTTGCCGCTAAGGTATTTTGTGTACGACCCCAAACATATCATCTACAAATGAACTTACTGATTGAACTGTGAAAGGGCTATTTCCCACGTGCATTGCTACATAATGGCCATTATGAAGCCATGTCAACTAGCCATGGATTCAAGTTATTCAGTGCTTCATATGTTGTGATTTGAAAGCCCTTAAAATGCAAAAAGAGAAATTACGAATCCCAGCATGCAAAGTTCTCCTGAGGCTAGACCTTTATTAATTAAAAAGAATGGGTGTAACCTTGTAGGAGACCCTTCTAACATGCACCATTCTAGAGCCATGCTTGTGCATGTAAAAGTTAGCCTCACATTTTACCACATGCGGCCAGCACAAGTAAGAGTGGCGGGGTGGTGAGGCGGGGCAGAGACAGGACGGCAGCGGGGTGGTGGGAAAGTTGATAGACGATGGGATAGGTAAAATTAAATAAAAAATAAATAAAACCACTTACCTTGTGCTCGCCCCAAAACCAAGTGCATCACTGACCACCTGTAGTAAGCTGTTTGCATACTGTAACCCTGGTTGAAACCGGATTGGTATTCATCTAGGAGGTTGTAGCTTTTATGTTTTAGGTGTGCTGCTCCTCTCCAAGGGCCCGATTTTCGGCCGTTTCCGACCGGTATTTGGATATTGAGATGTAGGGGCATGTTAAATTACAGAATCGGTAATTTTACCGAATCTGTAATTTTTCTGATTAGGTAAAATACCGAATCTGTAAAATTACCGATTCTGTAATTTAACATGTAGGTAGCACTGTAATCAGTGCTACAAGGGTTTAAGAATTCATTATTTACCACCAACTAGAAGTTGGTGGTAAATAATGAAAACCCTTCAAAAAGTATTTTTTTTGCTTTAAAAAATGTGCCATGTTGCAGACATACATGCCCTAAGGGCATGTATGTCAGCAACATGTGCACCCATGCACAATTGAGGGGTGCAACAGGGTGTCAAAGTGACACCCTGTCCCCCTTTCAAAATCGGTAATTTTACCGAAGCGGTATTTACCGATTCGGTAACTGGTATTTATTCCTATGGGCCTCAAGGCCCATAGGAATCAATGCCAATTATCGAATCGGTAAATACCGATTCGGTAATTACCGAATCATTCCGATTCAGTAATTTCAAAAGTAAAATTACCTACATCCCATTTACCTACTCTTAAATACCGAATCGGTATGTTTCGGTATTTAAGAGTAGGTAAATCGAGATTACCTACATCGGGCCCCAAATCTTTCATTGTTTTTTGAGAGGTAAATATCCGTGGTTGTTGCACCAAGGATATTGTGCTGCATAACTGAATACTTGTAAGGTCCCAAAGGAGAGACCAATTGGTTATGCCACTGCTTGTTTAAACGTTTAAAGTTAACAAAGGTCCTAGGCTTTATGAAGATATAACATGTGGGAATGAGCATATGCTTAAAATGAAGACTATGTATCTTTTACTCCAGTGTCCAGCCGGACAAGGAGATATTTATTTTTAAAATTGGTGCATATATACAGGAATTAGGAAGTGGAGCAAGCCACAATTTACTGGGCACAAGCCTGTACCAAGTCAGGGAAAGGAAAAGACAATAAAGGGGGGAGAATAGAATAACAGGCAAACAAGTTGGAGAATAACGGTGGCTTAAAGTACAATGAAGTTTTTCTTAAGCTCAGAACCGACAGTAACTGCAACACATATAACAAAATGGAAAAAGGAAGCAGTACTGCACAAACTGTCGACGTTACGTTTCGATCCCTGTCTCCAAAAAATTTAATTGGGATCATCTTCAGGACTACAATAAGCATATTGCCCGAATGTATTTTTAAACAAGCCTGCAAGATTAAACAGGAAAAAGAGGAGGGGGAAAGAGACACAAGTTATCTCAGGGAAAATTCATAAACATATTTACAACATTTGCAACATGTCAGTTACATTACTTTACAGTGCACCCTTTTCAATAGATTAAGGTGCTGTGGACGCAGTGCAAACTATCACAAAAGGGCACGGGTGGCGATGTGCTCATTTTTTGTGTTGTGTCTCAGTAATCATGCAACTGAGCCTGCTTGTGAAAAGGTCAGATTCGAGCGAGGTGTACGGCAATTGCGTGAACGCTGGTAGAATTGCTTGCAGCGGGGTGACTAGGGGAAGCTTTACGTGATCGTGACTCCATACGCGGTAGATTCGGCGTGGCGTGGTCATGACTACATACGGCGGCAGTACGAAGAAGAGTGATTGTGATAAGGCGGTACGAAATACAATAAAGGGGCCCGACTATCCGGTGCACTTGATGGAAGTGCGGTCGCGGCGTGGGAGGACCAAATTGCGGGAGGCATCAGTCCATCTGGAAGGATAATTGTAATTAGCGGGGCAACAGCCATTGCTGCTAAGTTGGAGAGGATATGTGAGATACTTTACCTGGGGTGCCTGACAATTATGTATGGGCAGCCTCCTGAGGCATCTTGGGTGAGAGAGATCCGAACCAGGCACTGAGGAGTGATTTAAACAGAAATAAATTAATATGAGCTCTGGATCTATAGAGCCGTGCCGGGCACAGTGGATTTGGGTTTACCTTGGTATGAGGGGCGGTCACCTGGCGTGCTGTTGTGCCTAGTATTGAAGGAGTTCACACACACAATGGGGCAAGCTGGTGCTTGAAGTTCCTGTAGAGGAGAAGTTTTAAGGATACAAGTTGACCGGGCTGGCCAATTAACAAGGGGAGTGCAGGGGGTGAGGCCAGTGCTGTGGGTTTGCTCCCGTAATGGACACGACGTCGGGCGGCAGATGGGGCCCGTCAAGGGGTGAATGTTGGCTTGCTTGTGCCTGGCGTGGTTTTTTGGCCACGCACGGTGGGGCGAGCCGGTTCTTGGCGTTTCTAAAATTGAAGGCAGGCTCAGTTAGCCGGAGTAACCAGGGAGGGGCGGGTGGTAGAGGAGGCGGGGGCCTGAGGATGGCTTACCGTGATAGAGACGCTGTGGGGAGGCGAATGGGGCCCGTCTGGTATGCCGGATGGCGGATGTGTGCACCAGAGGGAGCCGGTTCTATTAGTCAACAGATCTCTCGTAGTGGAAAGCAGGGAGGGACTATTTAGTGTACCAACCCGAGGGTGTGGAGAGGCCGCCATCTTTGAGTGGTAAATCTTTTGCGGAGTGAAAGAGTAAGTGCTCACTAGCAGGACACATTTGGAGAAAACATTTTTCAAAATTACAAGAGAAACGAATACAATTAATAACAGTGTAGTCCTGCATGCCTAGGCTCATTCGTAAGGTTAAGGTTTCAGAGTAAAAACCATGAATACTTTTGAGGAGAGTAGTCAGAATATGGATTTTGTTTATACATAACGTTCAGCAAATCATACTAGTCCAGTCCAATCCTCAGCTCTATTTAGGCCATCCTGTATAGAATTGAATTGAATGATGGACTTAAATTCCTCTTTGTTGAGTAGTTGACCAATGTCGCCTCCTCTGGGTGGAAGTTTCAAGACCTTTAGTACAGTCCATCTGATGTCATTTTCTGAATGTTTTAATTAAAACATTCAGAAAATGACATCAGATGGACTGTACTAAAGGTCTTGAAAAATGTTTTAATTAAAACATTCAGAAAATGATATCAGATGGACTGTACTAAAGGTCTTGAAACTTCCACCCAGAGGAGGCGACATTGGTCAACTACATAACAAAGAGGAATTGAAGTCCTCATTCAATTCAATTCCATACAGGATGGCCTAAATAGAGCTGAGGATTGGACTGGACTAGTATGATTTGCTGAACGTTATGTATAAACAAAATCCGTATTCTGACTACTCTCCTCAAAAGTATTGATGGTTTTTACTCTGGAACCTTAACCTTACGAATGAGCCTAGGCATTCAGCACTACACTGTTATTAATTGTATTCGTTTCTTTTGTAATTTTGAAAAATGTTTTCTCCAAATGTGTCCTGTTAGTGGGCACTTACTCTTTCACTCCGCAAAAGATTTACCACTCAAAGATGGCGGCCTCTCCACACCCTCGGGTTGGTACACTAAATAGTCCCTCCCCGCTTTCCACTACGAGAGATCTGTTGACTAATAGAACCGGCTCCCTCTGGTGCACACATCCGCCATCCGGCATACCAGACGGGCCCCATTCACCGCCCCACAGCGTCTCTATCACGGTAAGCCATCCTCAGGCCCCCGCCTCCTCTACCACCCGCCCCTCCCTGGTTAATCCGGCTAACTGAGCCTGCCTTCAATTTTAGAAACGCCAAGAACCGGCTCGCCCCACCGTGCGCGGCCAAAAAACCACGCCAAGCAAGCCAACATTCACCCCGCGACGGGCCCCATCTGCCGCCCGACGTCGTGTCCATTACGGTAAGCAAACCCACAGCACTGGCCTCACCCCCTGCACTCCCCTTGTTAATTGGCCAGCCCGGTCAACTTGTATCCTTAAAACTTCTCCTCTACAGGAACTTCAAGCACCAGCTCGCCCCATTGTGTGTGTGAACTCCTTCAATACTAGGCACAACAGCACGCCAGGTGACCGCCCCTCATACCAAGGTAAACCCAAATCCACCGCGCCCGGCACGGCTCTATAGATCCAGAGCTCATATTAATTTATTTCTGTTTAAATCACTCCTCAGTGCCTGGTTCAGATCTCTCTCACCCAAGATGCCTCAGGAGGCTGCCCATACATAATTGTCAGGCGCCCCAGATAAAGTATCTCACATATCCTCTCCAACTTAGCAGCAATGGCTGTTGCCCCCGCTAATTACAATTATCCTTCCAGATGGACTGATGCCTCCCGCAATTTGGTCCTCCCACGCCGCGACCGCACTTCCATCAAGTGCACCGGTTAGTCGGGCCCCTTTATTGTATTTCGTACCACCTTATCACAATCACTCTTCTTCGTACTGCCGCCGTATGTAGTCATGACCACGCCACGCCGAATCTACCGCGTATGGAGTCACGATCACGTAACGCTTCCCCAAGTCAACCCGCTGCAAGCAATTCTACCAGCGTCCACGCAATTGTCGTACACCTCGCTCGAATCTGACCTTTTCACAAGCACGCTCAGTTGCATGATTACTGAGACACAACACAAAAAATGAGCACATCGCCACCCGTGCCCTTTTGTGATAGTTTGCACTGCGTCCACAGCACCTTAATCTATTGAAAAGGGTGCACTGTAGAGTAATGTAACTGACATGTTGCAAATGTTGTAAATATGTTTATGAATTTTCCCTGAGATAACTTGTGTCTCTTTCCCCCTCCTCTTTTTCCTGTTTAATCTTGCAGGCTTGTTTAAAAATACATTCGGACAATATGTTTATTGTAGTCCCGAAGATGATCCCAATTAAATTTTTTGGAGACAGGGATCGAAACGTAACGTCGACAGTTTGTGCAGTACTGCTTCCTTTTTCCATTTTGTTATATGTGTTGCAGTTACTGTCGGTTCTGAGCTTAAGAAAAACTTCATTGTACTTTAAGCCACCGTTTTTCTCCAACTTGTTTGCCTGTTATTCTATTCTCCCCCCTTTATTGTCTTTTCCTTTCCCTGACTTGGTACAGGCTTGTGCCCAGTAAATTGTGGCTTGCTCCACTTCCTAATTCCTGTATAGATGCACCAATTTTCAAAATAAATATCTTCTTGTCCGGCTGGACACTGGAGTAAAAGATACATAGTCTTCATTTTAAGCCTATGCTCATTCCCACATGTTATATCTTCCTAAAGCCTAGGACCTTTGTTAACTTTAAACATACAAACTACCCGAGGTCCCTCGCTACCTTTACGGGTTCCCTTGTTCTATATACTACTGCTTGTTTAAACAGCATGCCGGGGTTAACACGAGAAAAACTTGCATGTCAGACTACACGGCAGGGGTGTACTCATGCTCCCTTTGTCCTGCAGACATATAGCCATACAAACAAAGGAGGACTTAGGAATCTCATGTGGGCTATGATGCTTCATCATGTATAAAGGGCAAATGAGGTACAGGCATGTGAACTGTCGAAAAACTTTTCTGAGGGAACCAGCATGTTCCTTTGCAAAGCATGCATTGCAGATTAAATAATTTTTGTCCTTGTTATTTCAGAAGGGGAGACCTTTGAGGATGCTTCAGAGTCCTAAATATAGTAATATTGCCTGTTTACCTCTGGTGCTTAGAACCAGACCGGTACTTTAATCCCGAAGCTGAAATTACATTCTGTTGACAACGAACTTCAAAGCGGCCATATATTGTATTGTTTACTAGGCCTATATGGAGTGTTAAGTCGAAATATAAATACAGAGCTGCTGCTTTGCTGAATGTTAATGAAAGTTCTTTTTTCTCGCAGTTTGATAAATGCATAGGTTAACAAGCCTTCTACATCAGATGTCAGATGTTTAAATTCATCAGCTCTTTAATCGCCTACTTTGGATCTGCTAAGCGATGGGCAAAAGGTGGGATTTCATTGCCCACACCTTTCAAGCATCTGTTATAAACCTGCCATTATAGTGTCAAACAGGCACAGCATTTCTACAGTGTCATTTATCAATGTGGTAGAAAAACTCCGCCCGCTCACGGAATTCCACAGACTCTCATCGAGTTTTTCGCCAACTCTGCAGAATTCCGTATAGGAAACTACACAAGCTCCTCCCAGGCCTTGCAAAAATAGGGCCAAAACACCACAAATGAAAATTACCTTGAGTGGTTTGCCTCCAAAAAATCGAATGTATGAAAGGTGATATTGGGTGATGTCAGGCAAGTTTGTGCATAACACACTTGAAGTTTAAAGGTTTCACATCCATATGTAAGTGCCACGTCCTTCTGAAACAGTAAGGCATTTCGGGGTATATTTACAAGGGCTTTATCTCTGCTTTTTTGGCTTACAAATCCAAAAAAGCAGAGATAAAACTATCGCCCTATTTACAAGAGGGTGCAAACATGCATAATCGCATGTTAGCACCCTTTTTACCAACGCCTCTCTTTGCAACTTTAATGAGATGCAAAGTGGGCGTCACTGGGCATACCCCGGATGGACTACCTTGCAAATATTGTTGATGTTCCCACCGCAATATTTACAAAGCAGTCCACAGGATTTTAGCAGACATTAGATTTTGGAGAAAACTACAGTTTTCGCCAAAATCTAACATCTGCTAAAATCCTGACTTATCTATGTTTGACATAGCGGGTGGATTACGTTGATACGATCACTGGGTCGTATCAGCAAGATTATTGCAGTTTTGCAGGGAACATCGCTGGAAAACCAGCGATGTTCCCTGCAAAACGGCAATAACCTCACTAGCTCTGGAATTTTTATCGCCCTGGAGAACTGCGTTGTTAATAACGATAAATTCAAGAGATAGCCTGCAATAAGAAATTTATCACTAAGCACGGCCAGCGATAATTATAGCTGGCCGTTGATAATATGCTCCTTCGTCTGCTCAGTCTGTCAAAGTTAACCTTGAAAGTTGGAATGGAAGGCGTTAAGCTACCTTTTGTAACCATGTGCATTTGAGGAAAAAACAGGGAATAACAACGAGTTACCATCTGAGAGGCCGAAACCACATATGGGACACCTGCTTTCATACCACAGCAATCGTGATCATTGAGCACCTAATACCTTCTATTTGAAAGTAATCTAATGACAGGACAAATCGAAGAAGCTGGTACTCCCTTCAAATAACAACAGATTGGCCATCAAACCAGCCTTATTTCTTTACAAATTAGTGAGTGGCCTCGCAAAGATTCACATTCGTGCCCACTAAGGAACGCCTCCTGTACCCCACTTACCCATATGTAATCGATGGGAAAGGACCACAATTCATGGACAAAACTCTCCCCTAAAGACTCATACCTGCCAACTGGAAAATGTTTCAAGCCAGAAGTGAAATTAAACGTTGAAACTAGCAATGTGATCACCCCTTGTATTAGCCATACCTCTGCCAGTGTCTCAGCTACAGTGCAAGGCAATTTTTCTAACTTCTCAATGTTTAACCTTGTATATGCAGTATCTTTCTTAGCGATTACTTGTTACCTACGTGTTAAATTAAAAGGTAATGACAATTCTGTTGTGTTCAAGTATCTCCATGGCATGATGTGAGATGGTAAAACTTGTAATGTCCATCCTAACTGCATAATTGACCCAAGCTGACTCTGCCCATGGTATAATAAAGACATGTTATTTTGTATACTGTCAGTTGCAGAGGACACTATGTCATTGAAACTGTAAATATGAGTTGAAAATGTATTCATGTCATTATCAACAACAGCAAGTGCTTTTCCAAAATTAACTTGATATATTTGCCTTAAACTTGCAGCAGTTTCCATTGTGATATTTTATAAATTTCATTATAAGCAACATAAATTAATCTTCTAGAACGTGGAGACCTAGGACCTAACAAGAAATCTTGCAAAGCCATGTCATGCAAGAGGGGAGAAATATTCTTTTACTGCAAAGAGAAATGTTGCAACCATTGCTGGCATACCTTTCCCACAGAATAGGTAGAAATAACTCCTCAGTGTTCTATTCATTCTATTCAATTAACATGTATGGTACAGAGCGTGGCGACCTAAAAAGGTCATCCAAGCGCTATTGGTCCTAGCTAGAGTGATAGATAGGTTTTCAATTGTTTTCTGAAGCTCATTAAGTTGTCATCTAATCTTAGACTGCTAGGTAATGAGTATTAGAGTTTTGGCTCAGATATCGAAATGAATGTCCTGTGCCTCTAGCTCTCCTGACTTTGGGGATGACAAGATGGCCTAGATTGTTTAACTTGAGATCTTGGTTAGTCTGATGGCAGATGACAGGCTGATGGAGATAATGTGGGCTCACTTTATGGTTTTCCTAGTGTGTTGAGACAGAATGCAACAATGGTCCAGTCTGCTAGCTTAAAACCCTGCATAGAGTTACAAAAACATACATGACTATCATATGTGTTCACTGGCCACAATAACCACTCATTAGGACCTGAAAGTGTAGAATTGTATGCAACATTTTGCAGCATACTATTGAGCTGTTCCTCAGTGTAATTTACCAAATGTTGCTTATCATCAATACGGACAATTGAGGGAATGTTGGGGAAATCAATCTCTTTAATTTTGGCTAGACCCAAGTAAGTAGTCTGCTTCATTGTCTTGTTTAAGAAAATCATCTGTGTTGGAATCAAACAGGCTCTAAATAAAGTGTATGTTCCGTCTAGTTCCCCAAACTGATTTTAAATCAATAGTGTCTTTCCAATAGTCATAGCCTTTAAGGGCCAGTGGGAAATAAATGAATATAAATACATTTTGTTTGGGCCTGCATCTTTTTCTTTGTTTGCGAAGGGGTACATTCAAAATAAAAGAAACTGCATCTAAAGGATTAGGCCCTGAGAAATATGCAAATTTGTCCACATATATCTTGGTGTTACCCACTGGATCAGATGGGCAATCGTCCCATTGTGTAAAATTGAAATTGTACATGGATCACTAGCTTCGTGTAAATAATACTGTGCATAGGGATGATAACAAATCATCTCTCCACAATTAGCTGAGTTAAGGTACAGATCTTTACTTTCACATACAGTATAATATTCAGGCTCTGAGAGCATTGAGGTAACTGTTATTACATCCTAATCATGAGTAATAAAGCCAGGGGTAATCATGTCACCCACCACAACTTTAAAGAAATAAGGAATCTACTGAGTCTCTGTAGGACCAAAAATATCATATATGACCTTATCCCAACAAATTGCATCAAGCACTGGAAAATCAGAAATGTTCACAAGGGACCGTTCTCTTTTCACTTTATGTGAAGATGACTGAGGTTTCAGCATCCTGACTACCGGTTGCACTGTAGAATGCTCTGGAAGATAGTGTCCATTCATTAGCAAGAAAAAAACAGTCACAAACCTGATCCAAATCAGGAAGAATTATAAGACGGCAATCCAAACGTAAAGCCATGGAGGGATCATATAAGTGTGTTTCAGCCAAAGAAGATCACGTACACCATGTAGTGAAATGGTGGAAAAGTCAGAAGAAAAGTCATCCACATCAACAAAGTAACCAGAAGCAGTATATTGAAAAACATGGTCCCTAGTTGGCAGAAGAGAACTGGTAGACACCTCTAAAGGTGGTTCATCATAACCAACTCAATCTCTAACTTAAAAGTGACAAAATAGAGGTACTCATCTACGGGAGCAACACCTCCCTATGTGATGGCCAGCAGAACTGTGATATAAGCCCACTCCAGCAGACTGCCCCAGAAACCTCAGCATCATACTAAAAAAACAAGCCCACAGTGAAGAAGTAGATAAACGCTGTTTCCTCAGCCTGCTTTCTCAAGCCTGAATGCTTCAGAAAATGTATAAATGGCTCCCATCAGCTCCAGAAGTACAGTCTTCGAAGCCCTCATCGTCAGCCGCCTGGACTACAGCAACTCCCTCTACCTGGGCATAACTTCACAACTACTAAAAATACTACAAACCATTCAAAACATGGCAGCCAGGATTATATTCGAACTACTGAGCAGACCCCACATTACCCCCACCTCAGAGTGCTCCACTGGCCCCCGGTTGAAAAAAGGTACCAGTTCAGACTGCTGACCCACATTTACAAGGCCCTGCACAACAAAGGACCACACTAGCTCAACCACAGACTGAACTTCCAACAACCCAGCAGACAACTATACTCTGCCTCCCTCTACCTCGCTCAATTGTCCCACTCCCACTAAAGCATAGGCGGCTGCTGCACCTTCCCCCACATGGCCACCAGGACATGAAATTGACTCCCACTCTACCTCCGTACTGCACCAACCCTACAAAAGTTCATAGGCGGCCTAAAGACCTGGATGTCCGACTGACAACTCCCAGCAACAGCACCCCCCTAGAGTGCCTGGATACCCTCACGGGTGAGAAGCAGCACTATACAAATCATTGATTCATTGAATTTTGTTCGTAGGAGTAGCAGTAGGACGCTGCATACATACATTCACTGTATGGCTAGTCTTTGTAATAGTAACGGTAATCAATCATAGTTCATTTTTTGCTCTTCCCAGCCGCGACGGAACAAAATAGGTGTCACTTAAAACTTGTAGAGGAATTTCCTCTCGGGTAGTGAGAGTAGTCTGGGAACTACCCAGGAGTCCTCATGGCCTACTGTGTAGTATTGGCCACCTGATGCAATTTTACTTGATCAGTTGAGACATGTCACTTGTCTTTACTAACAGCAAGCAGTAGCAACATCACATTTCTTGTTCATTGATTGCCAAGGAATTGCACGGGTAGATGGTAAGATAGGCCAAACTCCTTCTTTACTGCAATCTTCTCTCCAACTGGATCTCAAACTTTTGGAATCCAGCCATAAGGTGCTGGTTGCTCCTTTACCCTATCAATTATTTGAAGTGTATTAGATTGCTCATCCTGGAAGTCTTTTAGTTCCTGTAAGAGAGTGAAAGGTTTATTTATGTCAAAAGGTGTATCTGTCACCACTTTGCTAGGACTATAAAGATCTGTAACATACATATGGATGCCAAACAGGACCTCATAGGATATCCAGCCACCCAACGATCATCTAGACAGATTATTTAATGCTTTCTGGACTCCATAGAAGTGATGGATCCAACTACAACTTGAACCTAATACCTTAGTTGTTAAGGATTACTTTTAGTCATGGTGTTTCCTCTCCACAATCGAAGTTCCCTCAGGATTATATGGGGAGGAATAATGCACAGCAACACCCAAGTTTATCATACTATCCAATAAAGCTTTAGAGGGAAAAGCAGAGCCTTGTTCCAAGTGGAATGCAGCTACTGCATACGTCCTGATAAAGACGTGCAAAACTTTAATAACAGTGCGAGCATCAGCCGATCATTGTAGCCATGCCTGTAGGGACCTGGATCAAGAATTAATCAATCAAGCAATCAATCGGGTTTATTTAGCATGACTTCTCACCCGTGAGGGTCTCAAGCCCCTTGGGGGGGGGTGCTGGTCTGTATGTGTGTGGAGGTTCAGTCGAAGAGCCAGGTCTCGAGCTCCTTCCTGAATTGAGTCAACAATGTGGATTGCCTGAGGTGGAGGGACAAGGTGTTCCAGGCCTTTGCGGCAAAGTAGTAGAAGTAGGATCTTCCTCTGGTTCTGGTCTTGTGGATCTGTGGGAGGAAAGCCAGGGCAAGTTGGGTAGAATGGATTTGTCTGGCAGGTGTGCGGAAAGGAAGGCGGTGGGTCAAATATTCTGGTTCGGCATCATGGAGAGCCTCATAAGTGTCTGTAAGGAGCTTAAAGGTGATTCTCTTGTTGATAGTGAGCCAGTGGATTTGTGTCATGTGACTGTGGTGGGGGTATGTCAAGGACTAGTCTGGCCACGAAATTTTGGAGGTTCTGTATTTTCCTAAACTGTTTCTGGGTGATGCCAATGTAGAAAACGTTGCAGTAGTCAAGTCTGCTTGTGAAGAGTGCATGGGTTACTATCTTTCTGGGTTCTGTGGGGAGCCATCTGATTGTCCTTTGAAGCAGTTGTAGTAGGTGGAAGCAGGATGAGGATACTGCGTTGATTTGGCTGTTCATCGTGAGCGTGGTGCCCAGTATGATGCAGAGGTTGTTTGCGTGGTCCATACAGGTGGGAGGGGTTCCATATATGGCGGGTCACCAGGAGCCATCCCAGGCTGAGGTGGTGGATCCCAGGATGAGTATTTTGGACTTGACTGAGTTGTGCTTGAGGCAGCTGATTTCCATCCAGGTAGCGATGGTCATGATGTTGTAAAAGTTGATTCTGGCGGCTGTGAGTTCGTTGGTGAGGGAGATGATCAGCTGGGTGTAGTCTGTGTAGGAGGCGATGTTGAGTCTGTGGTTTCTGATGATGGCTGTGTGGGGGGTCATGAACATGTTTAAAGAGGGTTGCGCTCAGGGCAGCTGATCTCAGTATATTCTTAGAGGAACTGTTGTGTGCCGAACTGTTGTGTTGTCACCAGGCAGGTTGCTCCCCTCACCACCGCACAACCCCCCTGCTTACCCTGTGTCCCAAGGCTGCCGCTCGTAACTAAAGTGTGCCTCTTCTTTGGTTGTGCCTGCTTCTCTCCTCTGTTTATTACTGTGTATACACTGCTGTTTTACTGTTTTTGTATTTTTCTGTCTTGCCTCCTTGTGGTGATCCCCGTTGTGCCTCCGTGACACCCGCTCACCTGCCTGTGATTCCCGCCGCTGCGTCCCATGCGGCCCTGCTCCCCTCTATCCCCATGGGCCACCCAGCTCCCGCCTCCCAGCTGCTCCTCCTTCCCACATCCCCTCATATGGAGGCCACACAGCAGCTGCGCCGATCACGCACAGGGACCGCACCAAAGTAGCAGGAGGAGGAATCGCCATCATCCACAGGAACATCCTCAGAGTATCGATCAACACCGACGACACACTCAGCACTGCTGAACACATGCACTTCCAGATCCACACCAATCCCAACACCACCCTCAGAGGAACTCTCATGTACAGACCCCCCGGACCCCAACCACAGTTCAGCGACTCCATCGCCGACTTCGTCAGCACGCACGCCCTCGCCTCCAAGGACTACATCCTCCTAGGAGACCTGAAATTTCATCTCAAGAACAATAACGACACCAACTCCACCACCCTGCTCGACAACCTCGCCAACCTCAAACTCAGACAGCTCGTGACAACACCCACCCACACCGCGGGCCACAAGCTCGACCCCATCTTCACAGCAAGTCCCCACGTCTCCTTCAACCGCACCACCGAAACTCACTGGACCGACCACCACTTTATCCACTTCACCTTCAGGAAGCCCACCACACACCACCGCACCCAACTGCTGACCCGACGATGCTGGAGCAATGTCACCGATGAACAGCTCACCACCACCACCACCCTCGCCCAGAACCCACCCGCTGACTCCACCGACCCCGACACCGCCGCCCGCAACCTCAGACAATGGATCGAAGACTGCACCAGCACCCTCGCCCCGCTCAAGACACCCTCCAACAGCCACACCAGCAAGAAAGCCACCTGGTTCACCAAAGACCTCCAGGCCTCCAAATGAATATGCCGAAAACTGAGAAGAACTGGATCTGCGAACGATCACCGGACAGCTACACAGTCAACAAGAACGCCACCCGCAGCCATCATCAACTTATCAGAGCCGCCAAGAGGGCCTCATTCAAGGACCGCCTTGACAACAATGCCGTTATAAACTTTATTGTTTAGTTAATTAAAACCATACCAAAACGAAGATGGAAGAGAATTTAACATTACAATAAAATCAATAAATTTTCTACATAGTACAGTTTAAAATGCAAAATTTGGGATGATACTGGTAGGAGCTTTATCCGAGTGTTCGTCGTTAAAATAGTTAATAATACTGAACATCTTATTTTAAGATATAAAGAGCTTTCAGCCACTTTTCAAAGGCTATCAAGAATTTTATAAATTTGCAATTAATTATTGGGTCTGTTGAGTCTAAGGCACCAATAATGGCAGATCTACAGGTGCGTAGGTGTTTGGCCTTAAAAATGTTCTTTAGAAAGAGTGTTCGCTCCTGGGTCAGTGTTTTGCAGTGGCATATAATGTGGATTATATCTTCTTTTGTAATGCCGCATAGTCGGCAGGTGTTAGCTTCTGGGCGTTACCAGGCGGGTTCATCCGCCAGAGTTGGTAGTTTGCCGAATCTCACTGCCATCAGCCTTTTTTTTATAAACACATAAACACGGAGTATGTTGATGCAAGGTAGGTAGCCGGGATGAGATTGTTATAGCTGTTAATCACTGTCCATGCATGGGAGCGGGCGTCGAAGATGGCTTTGTCCGTAATTAGTGAGTGAAATTTGGACGCTTTTTTTAGAACCTGTTTAAAGGACGTGAATGGTATGTTTTTTTCCCACAAGGTTGCCGTGCATGTTTGCTCCAGAGCGCCTGTCAGATATTTGTTTGCGGCAGAATTTTGTTGATTTTCTAATTCCTGCCATAACAAGCTATCCAAGGTGTTATTTGTAGAATTCGATTTAATTCTATACCATGCTCTAATGCTTGTATAGAGTCTTCCCAGTGTCTCATTCATCAGGCCAAATTCTAAACGCGTCTGGGCAGGAGAAGCTGAGCGTGGAAGTTGCAAGACCTTCTTGTAGATTTTTGCATTAAGGCTGTTTAAGGTAATGTCATCCTTTCCCTGCATGGCTATGCTTGCATAGGATAATGTTGGAAGTACTTTGGTTTCCATCACTGTTAGTAGAGGTTTCAGCGAAGGGCCTTGCAACTTTTTTGCCAGTGAGCTAAGTGCGAAAATTAGAGCTCCGTCTCTCTGCTTCATATATTTTTTGGGGGCGTTCAGAGTGAGCCTGTCATCGAGGTAGTAACCTAGGTATTTGTAGTTTGTTACTCTTTCAAGTGCTTTTCCCTCAAATGATATGTTAAGTTGCACTGTACGACGGTTTGTTTATCGACATAGTTTTTGTCTTAGCTAAATTCAGAGTGAGGTTATTTGCCGTCAAAAATTGTGATGTTACTGACAGTAGTCTGGACAGGCCCACTTTAGTTAGGCTCATAAGAACAATGTCATCAGCGTATGCCAAATGGGTAAGATGAAAATTACCATGTTTCGGTGCGTGCGCATTACAGATGTTTAAATTTCCCGAGAGGTCTGATATAAATAGATTAAAAAGCTGTGGTGCTAAAACGCAGCCCTGTTTTAAACCGATCGATGTGTATACTTTTCTTGATAGATGTGATCCATCCCCTAACTTGATTTGTGTCCAAGTATCTGTGTAGAATAGGAGTAGCCCCCTCAGTATTTTCTCTGGAATTGCCCAGGCTTTCAGTTTCGCCCATAATAGTTTGCGATCAACGCTATCGAAGGCCGCCTTCAGGTCGATAAAACAGAGGTTCAGGTCCTGCTTCGAACGCTGGCATTTTTCCGCTATCATTGTTATTGTTAGTATGTTAGACGTAGTTCCGATGCCGGCTCTAAAGCCAGTTTGATTTTTTGGAATTATAGCATTATCATCTGCCCAGTTGACAAGGTCTTTTAAAAGGAGAGAGGCAAAGTATTTAGCTTCGATGTCCTGGAGTGTTTTTAGGCGGTAATTTAAAGGGTTTGCGCTGTCTCTTCCTTTGTGTATTGGGGTGATGATAGAGCCTTTCCAGCTTTCTGGGATGTGATTATAACTTTGAACGTCTGTAAAAAGCTCTTCGAGATGTTGTGCCCAAAAGTCTGGTGCATCCTTAAAGGCAATTTGTGGTATGCCGTTCGGGCCCGGCGCTCCATTTCTTTTTCCCTTTCTGATGATGGTGATGATCTCGTCAGCCATCTGTGGCTTCAGTACATGTATATGTCCTTTGTGCCGTTGACGTGCGGTTAGTGTGGTGGTGTTCTTCACAGCTGTTTAAATGTGGTTCCGCAGGTCCCAATGTCTGTTCTGGAGCTTTCCATCGATTTTCTTCAAATTTTGTCGACAGGAAACTTGACCATACGGTTTCTTGAATATTTGAGGACAGAACATTTTTTGGCCTTGTCAGCTGGTTTATTGTGGTCCAAAATTTATTTGAGTCCTGTAACTTAGAGCTGGCCAGTAAGGTAATCCAAAAGTCGTCGTTCGCCTTCTTTTTCAGCTCCCAGATCCCTTTTTTATAAAGTTTTCTGCGGACAAGAAACGTATTCAAGCAGCTCGGGTCGTTTGCTTTTAATTGCAGATTCTTTTGGCCTCTCCGTAAGGCCCTGCTTTGTTCATTTAGTCCCCAGGGCAGTTTCTTAGTCGGGTGCTTGGTTTTTGCCGATCTTTTTGTTGGTTTTATTATTAACTTTCATTTCGCAAGAAAAAGAGACCAGGCTTGTATCTTATCTGTTGTAGCTCTGTTTGCCTCTTGGAGAGCGTCCTTTATTATTAAGGTCCAATTCAGTTTAGTCGAACTGTTCCAGTGTATTCGTTTCTGGTTGATTGTTCCTAATTGGCCTTCCAGGGAATACACCGGTTGCAATGTGTCAGAAAAAAAGTTGAGTTTCAGATGTTGCATGCTGTGATCGCTCATTGTTGTATATTCGATATAAAAAGTGAGTACTGAAGGAATCAATGGAAGACTTATTATTATAAAGTCCAATGTGGATTGACTGTAAGGACCGTAGAACGTTTTCTTTGGTGGGGTGTCTTTCTCTGTTCTGCCGTTCAGTACTCGCATACCTAGGTACTCTAGGTCAGTTACTAAGTGAGTGGCTAGGCTGTCCTTTCGGCTCTTTGTTGCACCTGTTGCCTGCTGGGGGACGTTCCAATGTATGTTATCTGAGGTTAATATATCGTCTTCCTCTGGTGTATAAATGAGATTAGAGTTAAAATCTCCCGTTAGAATGATGTTCCAAGTTGGTTCAGAGCTCCGAAGTTTTAGCATTTCCTTGCATAATAAGTTGTATTTTGTCTTTTTTATCTGATGATTCGGTTGGGTGTAGTAATTGATCAATATTGTCGTTTTATGACCATGCTTTTTTTGGCATGACAATTTGATTAACTGTAAACTTGGATCAGGCGATTGGAGTTGTTCTGTCTTAATTTTAAGAGCAGTAGACACATATACCATTAGGCCTCCGATTGCTCTTCCGTAGGTTTTTCATTTTATAGCTTGCACCGTGTAGTGGATGTAGCCCGCCAATGCAATTTCTTCCTGCAGCCATGTCTCTTGCAGGGCAATTATGTTGGCATTGTCCCAGTCGTCCAAGGCGAGACCGTCGTCCAGCAGTCTTTTTGCGCCCGCTATATTCCATGAAATAATATGTATGTTATTATGTACTACTTTATTTCTTTCTTGGGCGATCGGTCAGTTAGGTTGTTTATTGTTAAGTATGTTGGGAAGCCAATTCCAGGAATCAGTTATGGTTGACTGTTCCCCCGCTTTAACTGAGTTCGCCTCTTTGCATGTAGGTTCTGCCTCGCTTCTGCCTTTGGCGTTATGTAATATAGAATAGACTGTTTTTTTGGAGCAAGGTCCGCCAGTCTTCTTGTAAGTTGCGTGCCACTATTTGTCTGTAGAGGAAGCGGGTATCTTGGGGCAGTTGGTTGTGATAATTGAATGCCCCATGCTTGGAAAATCTCCGTTTGCCCTAGAATAGCTTGGGCTATAGCAGCGGAGGTCCATATTGTCCTTGTTTGTTCTTGCATTGTTGCATTAGTGCTACTTAGAAATTCAACCCGGTCTAAGTCGGACGATTTGATGGCGCTTAGTTCCTTAATTTCTTTCATCAATTTTAGGATATTATTCCTGTTTAGGATGTCGTGTCTGCCTTGGGTCACGTACTCGGGGGTAAAGATAATTTGGCAGCCGACGTTATCCGCATTGGGCGTGCCTGATATTGGTTTTATTGCTGTCTCTTCGCTTAGCCGTGACATTTGGAGCCGATTGTGCTGGGTATCAGGGGATAAATTGGTGGTGTCTGGTTTCTGGTTTATCGCTGCCTCATATCTTGGTCGTGGCATTTCGTTGTTGGTGACAACGAAGCTCAGCTTTGTCTGAGTCAAATTGCGCTGGCTGTCTGAAGTTGAAGTGTGGGGGCTTAGCCCGGGGTGTTGGATGGTGCTATGCAATTTGTCTTGGTGTGCTGTATCTGTGTTGTTAGCTTTGAGGCAGTGTTTTTCAGCATCGCTCTCTCTCTCCTGCTGTAGTTGGTTGCTAGTGCATTCTTGGACAGCTTTATTTCCATCGTGAAGTGATCGTAGTTGAGCATTTTGAGGGTTTAATGATGGTGTTGTGTTGGGCGAGTGCTTCACCCTAGTCGATTTTCTTGATTCCATAGGTGGCATCGGATCATTGGATGACCTCCTGTTTAGTACATTTTTTGACTGCTCGTTATGTACTTGAACAATAGTTTTGTTGTTTTCAGTTGCCGGGGATATTTTGTGTTCCGGCCCTTTTGTAGTCAGACTGGTCTGTTTTGCTGCGGGATTTTGATCAAATATTTGCGTCCACTGGGGGTTTTGCTGAGCTTCCAGTGAGATTTGAGGTTCGCGTTTGGTTAAGTTGTGTATATACGTTGTCCGTTGGCTCCTGCATCAGCATCCTTGGTGGTGTCTGTTGTGCCTGTCTCTGGTGTGTTTTGTGTGTGGTGGTTTAAAAATATAGGATAGATGCTATGGCATCTGAGCACATCGTCTTCCATTTTTTTGTTTCTTGCTTTCCTTTCTTTTTTCTTTTGTCTTTTCGTTAAATTTTGTGTCGTTTGCTTGGCAGTGGTAGATTCCGTTTCTGTTTTTTTTTACAACAATGCACACAACAGTAAGGAGCTCTTCAACATCGTGAAGGAACTCTCCAACCCCAACACCAACGACATCCCGCCTTCGCAGGATCTATGAGACTCACTGCACCGCAAGATCTCCGACATCAACGGCAGCTTCAACACCATGACCGCACCGACGACTACCGCCCCCACCACCACCACACGCACTAACCATCTACTCTCCTGGACAAGCGTCAACAAGAAGGACACCAGCGAGATCATGAAGACCATCCACTGCAGCTCACTGCTAGACCCATGCCCCCACCACATCTTCAACAAAGCCAGCGCATCTATTGCACCCTATCTCAGCAAGGCCATCAGCATCCCCTTCGAGACAGCAACAAACAGCTGACCCGCTACCTCAAAGACAACAACATCCTGGACCCATCCCAGTCCGCTTTTCGCAGCAACCACAGCACAGAAACTGACCTCATCACAACCGCAGATGACATCAGGACCCTGCTAGACAACGGAGAAACAGCAGCCCTCATCCTCCTGGACCTGTCAGCCACCTTCAACACGGTCTGCCACTGCACCCTTCGCACACGCCTACACGATGTCAGAATCCGAGGGAAGGCCCTGGACTGGACCACATCCTTCCTCTCTGGCAGAACTCAGAGCATCCACCTCCCCCCCTTCCACTTCAATGCCACCGAGATCATCTGCGGCATACCCCAGGGCTCGTCCCTGAGCCCGACGCTGTTCAATATCTACATGGCACCCCTCGCCCACTTCGCCCATCAACACGACCTCAGCATCATCTCCTACGCCGACGACACCCAGCCGATCATCTCCCTCACCAAAGACCCCCACGTAGCCAAAACCAACCTCCACGAAGGAATGAAGATCATCACCGACTGGATGAGGAACAGCCGACTGAAGCTGAACTCAGAGAAGACAGAGGTCCTCATCCTTGGATCCACCCCTTTGGCCTGGGACGACTCCTGGTTGCTGACGACACTGGAAACTGCACCAACACCCACAGACCACGCACGCAACCTAGGGGTCATCCTCGACTCCACCCTCACCATGACTAAGCAGGTCAACACCATCTCCTCCTCCTGCTTCAATTCAACATCCTACAAATGCTACGTAGGATCTTCAAGTGGATCCCCACTGAAACAAGAAGAACAGTCACCCAGGCCCTCGTCACAAGCAGGTTGGACTACGATAACGCCCTCTACGCAGGAGCGTCGGCCAAGCTCCTGAGATGGCTGCAACGCATCCAGAACACCTCGGCACGTCTGATCCTCGACATCTCCGCTGCAGTCACATCACTCCCCACCTGAGAGACCTACACTGGCTCCCCGTCAACAAGAGGATTACCTTCAAGCTCCTCATCCACGCACACAAAGCCTTCCACGACACCGGCCCAGCGTACCTCAACAGACGACTCATCTTCTACACCCCCACCCGCAAGCTCCCCTCTGTCGACATTGCCCTCGCCGCTGTCCCCCGCATCCGAAGAAAGAAAGCCGGAGGCAGATCCATCTCCCACCTCGCTGCCAAGACCTGGAACACCATCCCCACCAACCTATGGCAGATCCAAGACCTATTGGCCTTCAGACAACTACTCAAGACCTGGCTCTTCAATCAGTAGCGGCACCCCCCAGCACCTTGAGACCCTCACGGGTATGTAGTGGGCTCTAAAAATGCTGTGATTGATTGATTGATACCATATGTAGGTTTCAAGATTTACGCCCTTATATAAGCACAATTTGTATTGCCCTTATTAAGGTATAGAAATCCTACCCTTATGTAGGCATTATCCATGCTAACCAAATACAGGCATGGCCACCTACATCTGTCCATCCACGTCACATCGAGTTCTTGGAAAACCAGACTTTTAAGCCTTTAGGACTTCCCCTTGCTTGGATTATTAATTTCTCCAAGAACTCATTTATTATGCGTAAATATCTATTCCTTAGGTGTTCATTCATGACGTTCCTCTGCCCAACTTTTACGTCAATACTGGCATTCATAAAGACCTTCAAGGTGTAAATATACCTTCACTTGCCATGGCAAACCATAGTTTGGCTGCATACTTGCACGGCTCGCCACGGCAAGTTCGGAAGGAAGTCAAGTCCCCACCCGATGCACTGACCAGACGCTGCCATGCTCCTCGCAGAGAATCCTGCTCTAGTGTTTTTGACTCCCCTTAGAGATCGAGACCCGGAAAGAGATTCCAACCTCTCTCATTCTAGGGTATGGAGCAGACTAAAACCTAGAGGGACTTTTGGCAAATCTTGGCTACATCAATCTAAACTATAGCCCAACTAGACTATATGAAAAACAGCACCTACTTCTTACCTCGTACTATACTTAGGTTAGGTACACTGGGGTAGAACTAGCTAGATCCACCAGATGAGTATTCACATTTTAGCCTGTGTTATTTATGTATGTATTTTTATGAATATATGTCATAGCTAAAAACCATGCTATTGCAGTATTATTTTATCTTACTGCTAACGCTGTACGTATTATATTTCGCATTCTGTCGTACGATTGTAGCAGTTCTTATCTCTTCAACGAGAAATGCAACTGTTCAATAAACCCTTTTTATTGATGCGCCCGTCTTCATATTTCTGTGTAAACTCTTTAGAAACGAAGCATGCTCGATTGACTGAGTAAAACTGTAATCTATTATGTCCACGATTCTGAGACTGTTGGATTCTAAGGGAAACAAAGTTGTCATGTTTATGCGGTTGTCAGAAACTAATCCCTTCATGTTAATTCGAGAAGTTTTTAGTGACCTCTGAGTTAGCTGGCACGCACAAGTAATTAAGTTTAATGTACTCGATAGAGGCATACTGGCTTCAGTTCTATGCCACAACTATAGTGTATATTATTCCAATGCGCAGAACCTATCAAGGCTATAGGAACTGCACTACAGAATGGGGTAGTCTGAATCACTGCGTTTGGCCGGTCAGGAAGAAGTGGATCCAATCCAGTGCCTTGTCGCGGATGCTGGCGTTGTGGAGTCTCTTGATTAGGGTGTGGTGGGAGATGGTGTCCAAATAGGGGGGTTAACAATTGGTCTGAAATTCCGGACCCAAAATTCAAAAATGTGATGCTGAGAGGTCCAGTAGGATGAGGGCTGTGGTTTGCCCCAGTCAAGGAGGGATTGGATGTAATCGGTGGCGGCGAGGAGTGCTGTCTCGGGCTGTGATTGCTTTAGAAGATGGATTGGGAGGTGGCTAGGATGTGGTTCTCTTCGATGAGTTCAGAGAGTTGGGCATTGATGAGCTTCTCAATGACCTTGTCTGGGAAATGAAGTAGGGAGAATGTACAGCAAGTAGAATGAATGTAAATGCACCATCAAAATTTAAGAGACCACAAATAGTGATGTACAAGAATTTGGAGTGGTTTGTTTGAAACTAAGAGGGGTACCTGCAGTAGGCGTAAAATGGTGGAGCTTTTAATTTATTCGATAATGTGACAACTAAAGACATACTGTTTTGTCTGCTTGTACAGACCATGCCACCAATAGCACTTCTGTAGTAGAGAAACTGTGGCTACCACACCAGCATGGGTGGACTCCACACCCTCAGAAGCAGCTATAATTAATTGTAGCCTGCGGTCTTTGTTGGGAGTCACATGATAACCCTCCCCAGGGATGGTAACCAAAGGAATATTTTGGGCACTTAAGTGATAGTAACATTTTGTTGGATACTTTTTAGGTGCAGTTGCGTAATGTGTTGACGACAGCCATGATAGCCTCATCTACCCTCGTATGAGAACAAGTAATCAAAGCTACTTTAGTTGTCTTAACTGCAGATTTGGCAACTTCATCAGCCAATGAATTCCCTACAACGAGTATTCCAACATGCTAATGTCTCAATGTGTGTATGACATGAGCCCATGTCAAACTGTCTATACGTTTTGCCACCTTTCCCCAAAGAAGCACACACTTTTGAATCCCTGAATCCACTCAGGCTCTAGTAATGTAGATTTTCGATAAAAGACTGGAAACAATAATATGAATCATACACTATGAGTATGGGGAATTCTGGATCTGTATTTTCTAGTGCCAAAATCAAGGCTTTGAATTCAGTCAGTTGTGCAGTACTATCCCCTAGGGCTGAGCTTTCCAAACTGTGTGTCCCAACACAGTACTGTGTCGCCTGCAAGTGGTGGGTGTGTCGCGGGCACTTGCTTAGTACATAACTGCTGCTAATTAAGAGGCTTTCCTAGAAACTCTGCTCTATCGGGGCCGGGCGATTTAACAAAGCCTCATTAAATGCCGCTGTGTGTGTGCCTGGGGAAGCTGGGGTGAGGTGACAGACAGACAGAGGGTGACAGACAGAGGGAAACAGACAGAGGGAGATAGAGGGAGGAAGACAGAGGGAGGGACACAGAGGGAGGGAGGCAGAGAGAGAGGCAGAGGGCGATAGACAGAGGGAGACAGACAGAGGGAGGAGGGTGACTGAGGGAGAGAGACAGAATGAGGGAGACAGAGGGAGACAGAGGGAGGGAGACAGACAGAGGGAGACAGACAGAGGGAGACAGACGGAGCCAGACAGAGGGAGGGAGACAGAGAGAGAGGAAAACCATGGGAGACAGAGATAGGGAGACAGAGGGAGGGAGTCTGGGGTAGACAGAGGGAGGGAGAGGGAGACAGATAGAGGGGGATAGAGGGAGGCAGACAGAGAGAGAGGGAGACAGAGAGAGAGGGAGACAGACAGAGGGAGAGAGGGAAGACAGAGGGAGGGAGACAGAGGGAGGGAGACAGGCAGGTTAACAGAGACAGACAGAGGGATGGAGACTGAGAGAGGGAGACAGAGAGCGAGAGAGAGATACAGAGGGAGAGAGAGGGAGGCAGGGAGAGAGAGAGATAGAGAGAGGGAGTGAGACAGAGACAGACAGAGATAGAGACAGAGAGACAACCAGAGACAGAGACAGATAGAGGAAGAGACAGGGACAGGGGCAGACAGATAGAGGCAGAGACAGACAGTGACAGAGAGACGAAGAGGGAGACAGAGGGAGGGAGACAGGGACAGACAGAGACAGACAGGGACAGACAGAGACAGGGACAGACAGACAGATAGAGGCAGGGACAGGGGCAGCCATATAGAGGCAGAGACTGAGACAGACAGAGAGAGAGGGAGAGGGAGACGGAGGGTGACAGAGAGAGAGAGAGAGAGTGAGCCATAGGGTGACAGAGGGAGGGAGAGGGAGGGAGACAGAGAGGGAGGGAGATGGAGGGAGGGAGACAGTGGGAGGGAGACAGAGGGAAGGAGGCAGAGGAGGGAAACAGTGAGAGAAGGAGACAGAGAGAGAGGGAAACAGAGAGAGAGGTAGAGGGATACAGAGAGAGGGAGACAGAGGGAGAGAGACAAAGGGAGGGAGACAGAGAGAGAGGGAGAGAGAGAGGGAAACAGAGAGGGAGACAGAGGGAGAGAGAGAGGGATACAGCAGGAGGAAGACAGAGGGAGGGAGACAGAGGGAGGGAGACAGAGGGAGAGAGACAGAGGGTCAGAGACAGAGGGAAGGAAATAGAGGAATAAAGACAGAGGGCGACAGACAGAGGGCGACAGACAGAGGGAGGGAGACAGACAGAAAGAGGGAGACAGACGGAGGGAGGGAGACAGAGGGAGTGAGACAGACAGAAGGAGGGAGGGAGACAGACAGAGGGAGGGCGACAGAGGGAGGGTGACAGAGGAAGGGTGACAGATAGAGGGTGACAGATAGAGGGCAACAGATAGAGGGAGATAGATAGAGGGAAACAGATAGAGGGAGACAGATAGAGGGAGACAGACAAAAGGGAGACAAACGGTGATAGACAGAGGGTGGGAGACAGAGAGAGAGGGAGACAGACAGAGTGAGTGAGACAAAGGGAGACAGAGAGAGATGGAGAGGGAGGGAGAGTTAGAGAGAGGGAGGGAGAGGGAGAGGGAGGGAGAAAGAAAGAGAGAGAGGGAGATAGAGACAGAGAGATTGAGCCAGACAGAGACAGGGACAGACAGAGACAGGAACAGGGGCAGACTGATAAAGGCAGAGACAGACAGAGACGGAGAGGGAGACAGAGGGAGGGAGACAGGGACAGGCAGGGATGGACAGTGACAGGGACAGAAAGACAGATAGAGGCAGAGACAGGGACAGACAGAGAAATGAAATGAAATGAATGAAATGAAATGAAATGAAAAAAGGACTTAATTAAGCGCACTGCGGCCAAGCGGCTTCCTGGTGCTGAGGGTTAGACCAGACTCACAGAGGGGACTCAGGAGAACTAACAAGGGAAGGCCTGGGAGAACACAAAGGTTTTAAAAGCTTTGCGGAAGTGAGTGTAAATGGGGATGGAACGGATGGATAAAGGAAGGCTGTTCCAGAAACGGGGGGCCAAAACTGAAAATCGGGTGCCTCCCGTTCTGGATTTACGAAAGCGGGGAACATGGAGAAGGGAAAGAGAGGAGGAACGGAGAGTGCGACTAGGAACGTGAGGAGAAATAAGAGATCCGATAAAGAGGGGGGCTGAGTGTGTGTGAGCGCGAAAAGCCACACAAGCCAATTTGAAGAAGGATCTAAAGTGGACAGGAAGCCAGTGGAGGGACTTGAGTGCAGGAGTGGTGTGGGAAGATTTGGGAAGGCGAAGAATGAGACGGGCGGCCTGGTTTTGAATGGCCTGAAGACGGGGAGTTTCGTAGGCGGGTATGCCCACGTACAAGCCATTCCCATAGTCGAGGCGAGAGGTGATAAGGGCCATGACTATGGTTTTGAGGGCATCCGTAGAGAAATAACGAGAGATTTTCCGAATGAGGCGGAGAGAGAGAAAACAGGAGGATACTACTGAGCTAACTTTGGCATGCATAGTAACGTCGTGGCTGACCTTGATGCCCAGGGTCCGAACCGAAGAGACCGGTGAGGGGGGGGAGCCAAGAGAAGGAGGCCAGTGAGCCGGGGACCAGGGGTTGGAGGGACCACCCGTGAGGACAAGCTCAGTCTTGTCAGGATTGAGCTTCAAATGATTGATGCTCATCCATTCAGATATAAAGACTAAAGTGGAACAAAACTTAGGAAGAGAAACAGAAGGGGAAGAAAGATCAAAGACGAGCTTGAGGTCATCCGCGTAGGTATACACAGAGACCCCCAGCTTGAGAAGAGAAGCGATGAGGGGGTGGATGTAGAGATTGAAGAGAATAGGGGAAAGGGAAGAACCTTGGGGGACCCCACAAGTGACCGGGCGGGGAGGGAGAGAGGGAGAGGGAGAGGGAGAGGGAGATGGAGGGAGAGAGAGAGAGAGGGAGACAGAGGATGACAGACAGAGGGAGGGAGACAGATGGATCGAAACAGAGGGAGACAAAGAGGGAGGGAGACTGAGGGAGAAAGAGAGGGAGAGGGAGGGGGAAACCTTTCTTCCGGGGGGAGAAACCCCCTGAACCCTCCTTAGGTGGTTTGGGCTCGCTCGCTACGCTGCCTTACTGTGTCCCAAAATGATGCATCTCCAAAAAATGTGTCACTAACATGAAAAGTTTGAAAGCTGTGTCCTAGGGACTGTGTAAAAGTTTTTGGGGGATGCAACTTCCATCCATCATGACACCATGTACGATGGCGCAGACTGCAGTATATTAGTGTTTGATGCCTATCGCAGGCTGGGCTTAAACATCAGTATATATTAAGGGCTTATACTGTTCAAGATACAATATATTACTGGGCATGGGGTATTCATGTTCATTTTGGACACCTTTTTGAGTTTGTAAAGTAGGGTCAAAGACATAGTCTACATCAGTAGCCGTCAGGGAAGTGTCCCATTGTATTCAGCTAGGATGTAAGCATTAGGTACGCTGGCCTTTCTAACATCCTCTAAGGTTGGGACGGGAGTAATGACAATTATGCGTTTCTGTTGAGCAAATGGGCTTACCTTCATGACAACCCTCTGTGAATACAAAATGCATTTCAGCATTAGAATAAAAATCGAAATTTAATGCAATTGCACTGTGTTACCTTCATTGAATGTGACATATGTAAAGCCAATAGCACCTGCAATTTTGCGGGTTTCCAAGTTTATTTTATTGACATGTTTATGCTGGTGTCTTGCTGCAAGCATCTCAGTCTGTAGTGATCTGTGTACATTTTACAAAGATTTTATGCATTGTGCATAATCTGGTATGTATGTTCTTCCAAAATTAAAAAATCCTAACGTTTTTGATGGTATTTGGTGAATGTAATATGGCACCTTTCTCTAGGAAATGCGGTGCCAGGCTCTTGCCCTCATTTGATAACTCATCCCTTAAAAATAGGACACTGGGAAAAGCAATTTGTGTTTTTTTAATTGAATTTGTAGCCTTGTTCAGCAATTCCTAAAACATTGCGATCTACTCTGTCTGTTTAAGTCATCATCCTTTGGATATATATCATCAACAGAGGACAATTCTTCTGGGCCAATATCATGTAGAATTGACATTACTCGGGTAGCAGACAATCGAGGTCAGTTCCTATATCCTTGAGGGAGCCAACACAAGCGACATTTGAGCTTAGCATTGAGAACGCTGTCAGATCTTTGCTTTCAGGCACTATGTTCTGGCAGAAAATAACACTGGAACTATCTTTGGTTGTTTTGTATTGTTTCCATACTATATTGTTCATTAAAGCTCTACTGTGTGAGTTTTGAATTGCAAATGTCCATGTATGAGTGTTCAAGAGTCTATAGTCTTAGACTACGTAATAGAAATTATCTGGTTAAGCTACTGAAAATAAGGGATTGTTCATAGGAGATACACGGTATTCCCTGGTACTCTAGCTCAACTACTCCCTGGGACTTTAGCTATGAGAGAAATTCTCTCACAGGACCTTTTGTTTCATGTTTAACTGGGTATTGTGGTTGATTGTGTAGGCTCAAATGTATGGGTGTGTGATAAGGCTAGTCTGTATCCCAGCCTACATGGTTGTGATACAAGGCTTGGGCTTGAGCAAAAGATCATACTGTGGCATAAGCATGTTTATCCTTTTCTGGGACGAGCACAGAGAAAGATGGGAAGAATTACCTCTTCTAATTGTGGGGCTGTTTTTACAAACTCAGGGGCCAATCGACCTCCACTAAGAGAATGTCATAACTAAATGTCATATTTTCCCAGGCTATTACTCTAATGGTTTTCATTATGTCACCCTCAATCTGTATGTTTAATTTATCAATTGTGTCTGGATGGCTAACACACTGGTCTTGGGTTTCAACTTCCATGAAGTCATTAGTTGCTTTTGCATTCAGAAACTCTTGAAGATTCTGAACTATTGTGACCTCTGCCACACAGTCTAGCAGAGTCACTGACCACGTCTTTTACTGAAATAGAATTCTCAATATGTGAGGCATATTTAGCCAAAATTCCCACAGCCTTCTTCTTTTTGAATTGGGTTTTATGTTGCAGTAATTTCTCTCTCTTTTTTATGTTGACATCAAATGAGCGTTGTGAGCTCTTTTTTGGTTTTCCATACTCTTGTTGTTGGTGCTCTGATCACCCCCTCTCTCAGATCATTTGTCCAATGGGTCATGAAAGGAATGAGAAATACATGTATCAGTGTACTGATACCTATAGTGTTGTTTTATTGCATCACAGTTGTAAAGCTTTTACTTTTTCTTAATTTTTTGGTCTGTCTTAGCATTTATTTGAGAAGACGTGGGTGCTTACTTGGTATTGTCCTTTTTGGAACTACCTGTAAGCTGTGATTTATTTGGTCTGGCTCCCAAATTGTCTAGACCTGTAGATGTAGAGGTGTCAGCAATAATTTATGGTAACACGCGCTCCCAGTCTACTAACACAACTTGTTCAAGGTGTTGGCGTATTACCAGTGCTGCTGCTTCCTTTTTAATACTGCGTAATATGATTTAGGGAATTGTAACAAAATTGCCAATTAATTACATCCCCAAAACCAGGGTGGGGACAGCCCCGTATTTGTCTTGATTCTGTTTTAGCACTTCAAGCAAAAAAGCAAGAGATGGTGAGTTACGGTATAAATTGCAGCAAAGTTTGCTCCCGAAGTAGCACAGTTGTCAATTGGGGGAACCATCCCAAGTGACAAGCACATGGTGAGAATTCTATTTTAATCCTGGGGTTCCAAATGGGGAAAATGGGGAAATAGTGCTTCATACTGATTTATTTTTTTATGCAAACCAGTAATGAAATTTCCTACAGTCTGGTTGGAGTCTTGCCAATAATAGCATTAATAGTTACAGAACTAATCACAGGCACAGCTAACTGTGGGTGGACAGCTTGAACAGCCCTCACTTGGGCAGTTGTTATTGTGCACATATCACACTATGCTCAACTTCTGTGCAGTCTAAATAGAACAGTATTGAGAGTGCATCATTCACCCTTGTTTAGTGGTCCTAAATTTGGGTAAGGTGTATAGCAAGCTAATGCTGACAAAGTAGCTCCATCATTGCTGAGGGGACCCAGTCGAATGCTGTTTAATACATGTGGTAGGGGGCCTGCGAACCAATTTGTGTGTTCCCAAATTTCAGTGGTATTTCAAGTCATTATAAGCTCTGTATATGCCTGGCAAAGCAGCTCAATATATGCCTGAAATGTTAGTGTATTGGACATCTATTGCCAAAAAAGTGACCCATGAGTAAAATACTTCAGTTCTATGCTCATGAGCATTAACCACTAAGGTAACATTTCCACCCCCATTGGGTGGCCCAAGTAATGTGAAATGTGATGAAACAGGAGGTCTGCAATTTGTAAGAATAATAACTACATTCACCATTGTAGCTAATGTAATTAAGAGAGGGAATTACTGTAGTAGGGTAACTTTTGAAATGTTCGAGCTTGAGCACCCTGCAGACAAAAATAGGTGCTTCCTATAATGCCGAGGAGGATTTATACCTAACACCATGGACTACTCCGTTTAGAGGTAAATCGAGGACTTTGGGCACACACTAGAACTATACTGGACATCCGTTAAGTAAGTACCTGACCTATGAACTTGTGCGGTGCCATGTTTTACTTTTCCAACTAAAAAAGGTAAGAGTGAGTATTAGGATGACAGAACTTCAGAATGTAGGGACTGAGTACTTTTATACCATCAAAGACTGTTGGCCCAATTCCTAGGTAGCTCCCAGACCCCTAACCTTCTTGGGCTGACAGGTGATTTTTGGCAACCTCAAACATGATACTCTGACCCCCAAGGGAATCGTGGAAACAGATCTTACCCCTCTCATTGTTTACAAATGCAAACTCATGGTAAACACAAGAAAGATACAAATAAAGTTTTCAATATATTTAATGATGCAATCGTAGTCTTGTATAGAAAGGATGAAGTACGATTATTAAGCAGTTTAAAAAATCAATGTAACGAACATGGTAAACATGGTGAAAAGAATAAACAGTCCAAACATGACAGCATAGATCAGTCTATGTCCATGAAAGACCAGGTTGTTGCACCCACCGGCAGTTGTTTCATCATGCTGCGTTTCTTGAAAAATGCTTTGTCCTATCTTCCTCTCCTCATTAGGAGAATCCTTGTTCAGGCCTTGATTATTAGCAAATTGGACTACGGCAATGCTCTGCTTGCATCACCCAATGAGACCTTAATGTCTAAAGTGTAAATGGTCCAAAATACTGCTTCACAACTTGTGTGTAATCTTCCTCTCTGTTCCTCAGCTGAACCTCAGCTGAAAGCCTTATATTGGCTACAGATTAAGAAAAGGACACATTTTTTAATTTGTTTCCTTGTGCATCAGTCGTTAACTGGAAGCAAACCCAGTTACCTACACCTGAAACTGTACTACTAACTGTGCTCCAAGGAAAACGCCCTGCTTATCGTTCCTCATGTCTGATTGACTAGATGCGGGGGCAGATCTATCTCCTACCTGGCCCAAATTAGTGGAATGTCTTGCCCTATCATATTTGCATCTGCCCTGATTACATCAAGTTCAGGAAATTGCTTAAATCAGACTCATTTTAAAACTTTGTGCTAGGTTTTGCCTGTGCTTATCGTTTGCACTGAGATACCTCTTCAAGGGTGATTCACGCTCTATAGTAAGCTGTACTAACAACATATGATTTCTATATATTTCTACCTGTCACTACCCCTACTCTGAGAGCATATTGGGTGAACACTCTGCCAGATCTCTTAGGTTAGCCTGAGACCCAACGCCGGTATGACTTGGTGGGGGTATCAGTCTGAAGTGAGATTGGGAATTCTTTTCTGAAGATCAGCATCAGAAAAGCTGCATATTGAACACAGCCTTTGTTCCAGGACAGTCATGACCTGGAGTGCTCCTCTGCCCCCTACAGGCCAGTGTAACATTCACATAATAAAACTAGGGGTAGGGGAAGACATCCGCTCTGCCAGAGGAGTGGAGAGCAGATTTCCCAAAAACTCTGCAAAGTGATGCAGGGTAGAGTTTTGTAATTGCACAGATCACCAACGTTAAGTTGGCGAGCACGAGCGAAAGAAATCATGCACTAGATCACCTCCCGACAATATTTCTGAATGCAGCCAGTTGTAGCAGGTCGCTACCACTCGCTTTGAGAAAGCTGCCGCTCGTGTTGAGGAAGCTGCAGCTTGAGTAGATAAGCTACTCGAGCAGTAGAAAGAAGCAGCGCCCTCTGGCCCGCCACATGATGCCATTCATGTTGATTTTACAGCATGGGAGAAACTCCTGCCACTAAAAATATGCACAAACAGTGCAACGGACTAAACTCTGCTAATCGTGGAGTGGGGTGGAATTTTTTGTTCACTTTGCGGAGCGCCACAGATTGCGACACCATGAACCCACTGTGTCCGAGGTAAAGATCTGATGCAATGATATATCTAGAAGTGGTAAACTGTCTCAAAGTGGGCAACGCAAGCACTCGGATATCTGGTTCTGTGTTCTTATCCTTGAATGAAGTGTACTGATTATATAGCAAGAAAGACTTTCTGAAAACAAGCAACATGTACAGCATCTTCTCAGATTAATATCATGCAAGCATAAACTTATAAAATAAAATTGCTAAAGCAATGTCAACCTAAAACGTGTAAAGTATCAAATTGAAATGGGGAACAAAAGTGGGCCAAGAAGGCCCTATGAAACTGTCAAGAACAACATGAACAGGCTGTCGGAAAAGCTGATGGTCAATATCAAGGAGGAAGTCTCCGAGATGCTGCCAGTATGTGCAATAGAGCACTCCAACAGTCCCTGGTCCTGCCCAGTTACAGGTGCTGGCTGACGGGGAAGAAAGGAAAGCATTCCCGACCGTAGAAAGCCATTTCCAGTTCAGAGTGATGCACTTTGACTTAAAGAATGCCACCAGAGGTTAGTGAGCAGGTTCAAGGAGTCATTCTGAGCCACCTACCTAGATGGCATATCTGTCTTCAGCTCCAGCTTGGAAGAAAACCTGTACCACCTCTAGGACATGCTCTAGACTATGCAATAGTTGAGCCAGACTATCAAGGCCAGCAAGAGCCAGATAGGGTAGGGTATTGTGGTGTTTCTGGGCACCATTGTGGGCAGGGGCAAGGTGCATCACGTCCAGGCCAAGATTGAGACTATCCTGGCGTGGCAACCCCTAAAAACACAGACTGAAGTGAGGGCCTTTCTGGGTCTCACCGGATATTACAGGAGGTTTGCTAAGGGGCATGACATAATTGTTGCTCCTTAAACTGGGCTGAGTTCAAAGAAATAGCCCAAAAAGATGACTTGCACTGAGGTCTTTCAGAAAGACTTTGAATCCCTCATGGAAGCCATGCCTACAGCACCTGTGCTTAAGTCTCCTGACTTCTCCAAGGAGTTCATTGTGCAGACGGACACTTCAGACATGGAGTAGGAGATGTCCTAGTACAGTTAAAAGAGGAGGGCCTAGATCAACCTGTAGCCTATATTAACAGGAGGTTATTTCACCAGGAACAGAGGTGGAGTGCTATTGAGAGGGTGGCCTTTGATGTGGTCTGAATACTGAAGAAGATGAGTCCATATGTGTTTGGGACTCCTTTCTGGGCTCAGACAGACCACAGGGCCCTCAGATGTCTCATGCAGATGAGGGTTGAGAATCCAAAGCTATTGAGGTGGTCCATCTCCCTACAGGGAATGGACTTTATGGTGGAACACCATTCTGGATCAGACCACTGCAATGCTAATAGTCTCTCTAGGTTCTTCCGCCTTAGTGATCAGAACTTCCAGGAGGTTGAGTATTACTATCCATTTTCATTCGGGGGACAAGTGTTACATCTTTCAGCATTAGGGGGATCTTCCCTCAAACCTTTTGCTTTCCCCTTCCTATTTTTGCTGACCTCATTTTTGCTGGCCTTAGGAAAATATGGTAACATTAGCCCATCACCAATTGGAGTAATTAATGTACTTGTGAGTCCCCAGTGAAGTGATACTGCATTTAAACAGGGCCTTTAAATTAACTGCTACTGCTACTAGTTGGCCTGCAGCACTGATTGTGCAACCTAATTAAGAAGCCCTTTAAACATGTCTCAGGCCTGCCATTGCAGCCTTTTTGTGCAGTTTTAAACTACCCTTTTGACCTGGTATATTTAAGATTTTTCCAGGCATAAACCTTCCTATTTAATACATATTAGTCACTCTTCGGTAGGCACTAAATACCTCATAGGTCAGGATGGAGTGTATTTAAAAAGTTGGACATTTTAATTTAACCTTTACATGTGCTCATAGTAAAAAGTTCTCAAATTAGTTTTTACTACTGCAAGGCCTCTGTCTCCCACAGGATAAAATTAGGTTAACCTACTACATTTAATAAGTGAGCACTTTAAATTCAGTGTAGGTAGGAATGTTGAGTTTGATGTTTAAAGAATTGTAATTTAAAATCCTCTTTAATGGTTAAGTCACCATTCTGGAAATGCCACTTTTAGAACGTTTGCATTTTCCTGTTGTAACCATTTGGTGCCTTCAGCCTGTTCCTGGGTCGCATGACTAGGTGTAGCTGGCAGTTAGACTTTATGTATTGCTCCCAGACAGGGAGATAAAGGGGAATAGTGGCTGGCAGTATGGGCCATGTCTGACCTTATAAGGGGGAGGAGGTGTCACTTACCACGCATGCACATCACAAAGGCTCTGCCCAACAAACTCACCAAGGGTTTGGACACTAGTCTTTTGTGATCCCAGAGAAGCTGGGGCTAGGGCCAAGAGGTAGCAAGTTTCAAGCCCACAGAACCTTCTCCTACTTCAAAGTGCCCCTCACACCCAACTCTTCAGTATACTTCTGGACCTATGGATAATACACAAGAAGGACTGCTGTGCTGCTTTGCTGCCAGAAGGACTGCTATTCTGCTGCCTGCTTGATGAGAAGGAAGACTGGACCTGCACCTTTCATCCTAGGCTGAAATGACTCCAGGGACAGCTGACTGACCTCCTGCTCAAAGCTAAATATACAAAACAAGTTCCAGAGGGCCCCTGCAAATGTTTTGCTGACCTGCTTCCTGGACCTGCAACTGTACATACAACTGGACCTGCCTGAGCCCTGCTGGCCTTCGCTGGAATGAGTTGCTGACCCCCAAGAGCTGCCCTTCAGGTCCTGGACCCTTGTCGTGGCATCTCTGATCTCCCCTCAAAGCAAAAGAGAAACTCTGAAGATTTGGACTCTTCACGACCATGACACTGTGTGAGTGCTCAAGTGTGGTATTCTTTTTACAAACTGCTTAATAACCCAGAAATGAAGTGAAATAATGTAAAAACCTCGGGGCAGATTTATGAAGGCCTTGCGCCGCCGATGCGTCATTTTTAACATGGGACAAAGTGACGCACCGGCGGCGCAAGGCCTTCATAAATCTGCCATCCTGCTTAGTCCCAGCTAGTTATGCTGCTGTAGAACGATGCTGCTTCTGAACAAACAATTTGCGCTAGATGTACTTTCTGTATATTCACATAACACTGAAACGCGTCATACTGCAACAGTTCAAAAGCATCCATTGCATAAGGCACTGATATTTAAGTGTCTGTGAAATGGATACAGTGAAATGAGTTATATCTGTTGAAAAATAATGTACTTGAACTGTCTCATTTTACACAAATAACAGATAATGCTCCCAGGGCTACATACATACCGTGCACAGGAGTGTTTTGCTTCTTGTTTGGCTGTTATTGTCAGTTTGCTGTATTCAAGCATGACTCATCTAAATGCCTGGTGTTCACCAGCGTATTCCATCTTGTAAACAAACTATAAAAAGGCTAATGCAAAATTGTTTCCTGCTTAGTTTACTAGTTTCTCTAGAAAAATATTTAAAAGGGAACTGAGAGCGTTTTCTTACTTCTGACATAAAAAAAACGTTCATTTAGCTATTATCTTATTCTTTCTATTTTTCATGTAATATTCCTCAATTTGAGACTAAGGGTTGTGCTAAGTAAACTTTACCTTACAGAATCTGAAAACTGAGACACAATAGTTTGCGACATGAACAAAGGCCATGCGAACTGCCATAGTCAATGGTATAATTAAGATATATTTTGCCCTTTGAAGGGATTTTGCTAGTGTTAGTTTTGTTTGCCTAGTTTGTATTTTAACTTGCACTTCGAATGGATTTTGCTAGTGTTAGTTCTGTTTGCTTAGATCGTATTTTAGCTAAACTGTGCATCTAATGTGCCAACCGTGTAAACTAAAGCACAAGGTTCCACAACTTTGACCTGGGAAAATGTTGACTCATTTTTGAACTGGAGTGTTTAAATGCAGGTTTGGTAAAATCAAACAAAAACCACGTGCTTGGACTTTGCTAGTGTTAGTTCTGTTTGCTTGGATCGTATTTTAGCTAAACTGTGCATCTAATGTGCCAACCGTGTAAACTAAAGCACAAGGTTACACAACTTTGACCTGGGAAAATGTTGACTCATTTTTGAACTGGAGTCTTGAAATGCAGGTTTGGTAAAATCAAACAAAAACCACATGCTTGGACTCTGTTGTACCATCATGTTCATGGAGAACAGTGCAAGAAGATGGTGCTTACACACGGTCTGATTCACAAAGGAATTTGCACAATTATGTTTCGCTCTTACACAAAAAGCTTCTGGGGTATATTATCAGAGACATGAGATAATTATCGCAAATCGCGCTTAGCGCGATTTTCATTATTGCCGTCTATTGCTGGAGTACACCGCCGTGTTAGCGGTGTATTAGCAACGCTTTGCACAATGGCGGTGTACACTCCAGCGATAAACGGCGATAATCGACATTTGCATGAGAAAAGCGGAGATAATGTTGGTGCGCTATTGAAAACCTTGCTGATAGGGGAGTGTGGACTTAACATGTCAATCCACCTCCCATTGTGAATATAGCTTAGTCAAGTTCAAGTAGGTGTTAAATTCCGGCGATAACCGCAGTTAGCTCAGCTTTTTTTTATTGCTTGACCCGCATTGATGATAGGGCGATGTTGTGTTGGCGACGGATTCCATGAGGATTAAGTGAGGAACGCCTACTTTGCATGTCATTAGCGATAAATATGGCTGACATGCAAAGTAGAAAGAAAAAGGCAGCTAACTCAAGGAAACTCACGCTAAAACTTGTTAGCTAGTCCTTATAAATATAGAGTTAAAAGAATCACCGCATTTTTGGCGCTCTGTGCCGAAATAGCGGCGATATGTCTCTTCATAATATGCCCCTTCATGAGTGAAAAATGGTACAGATTACAGGGAGTCTAAGAACAGATGTCTGTAATAACGCAACTTCCTGAAATGTGATCTAGCATCCCTACTAAGGTAATGGGTCAGGGTGCACAGGACCAGTCGAGGCCTTGGCACTAGACCGATCTTTTTGTGTATAAACCGAAGGTGGGAGCGTGGGAAGGGTTAGGGGTTAGTTTTAAAGAATAATTAACAAGAATCACACTACATCAAGTGTACAAGTGGTCACTAACAAATAACGCCACTCCCCTCTGTGACTCTGGACATGAAGAGAATACTCTACAAGAATTCCAACTTTTAAACATAGATAATTCCTCAATTTTTAACCTAGGTGTATGGGTCTCTTGTAATAGAATCACATCAGGTTGTTGCGTTTTGGCCCATAGTTCTATTGCTCTCATTTTTTTCCTATTATTTAGGCCATTTACGTTAAAGGAAATAATTTTCAGCCCCATGATAAAGAGTGAACACAAAAAACACCCCACACCCAAACTCCAAAGCTGATAGTAAACCGTTTAGGTACCCCATATTTCAACAAATACACCAATCCAGTATTCATAACATTCTTAGCCTTCCAACTATAAACAAGTAAATTACATGCACACATCCAAGACTTCATTTTTTGATTTCGTGCCCCCTGCCCCCCTCCCCTCCCCTCCCCTCCCCCCCAACCCCTGTAACCCCCCCTTCCTTTATGGCCCTTCCCCCACGCCGGCCATGCGGGACCACCCCTACCCATAGGGTGCCTTGAATTAGCACCCCTTATCTTCCTATGAGTCCAGTCCTGACCTCTCCTTCCCTCCCCCACAACCAAAAAAATGAAAATAAGAGCATATACTGCCATCCGGGAAATTTCAATAGTTCATGGGAAAAAAAAGGAGATAACAATTAAAGAGAGAAAGAAAGGCGCCCAACACAAGAGTTCATTAGACAGCCTCACAGCCATGGGCCATTAATCCTGAGAGATCATACATAACAACCCCTGTGCTTCATCAATGTCCGTGAATAAATGAAATTTGTCCTTCACCAAAACTTTCAATTTTGATTGCTGAGCAATCATTGCTTGTGCTCCCCTGTCCTTAAACAATTGCAGCATTTTTACAAATTCCTTCCTCCTCCTAGCCGCAGCAGCAGACATATCCGAAAAGATCCGGCATTTAGTGGAGGGGTTAGCCTAAAATTGCCTTTGCTTGAAGGCCTTAGAGAGAATAGTTTCTTTCACTCGGATATCTGAAAAATTAACAAGAATGGTCCAAAGTAGAGAGGAGTTGGGAAACAGCTGCGCAGGGACACGATGGGCGCGTGTAATCGTTAAGTCTCCTTTGAATTCTGGAATGACCTCCCGGAGAAAAAAGGAGGTGAGCCACTGTTTCATGTCAGAGCCCTCGATTTTCTCGGGAACTCCCACGACTCTGAGGTTCGACCTCCTAGTATAGTTTTCCATTTCGTCCAATTTTAACTCAAGTGACTTAGAGGTTTTGGTAAGGGATGTAACCTCTTTTTTTACATCGCTCATATGATCCTCCAGGCCCGAAATCCTAGTCTCTGCTTCTTGTAGCCGAACAGGAAAAGAGGAGATCGATTCTTCAATTTTGTCTAGCCTTTGATTGATAAGGGCCAGATCAGACCGTTGAGACTGCTTCATCTCCCTCACCTCACCTAGTATCATATTAAGCATATCTTTAACGGAGATCTGGAATTCTCCTGTGGTCTCGGTCTCCATTCCTAAAATCCGACTTTGCACTCCAGGGGGAGAAGAGACTATGAGATCCATCTGGGGCGACATTTCCGCTTGTCTAGGATTACTTTCTGGCGAGCCCGATAGATCCAAAGAAGAGAGAGTTTTGACCCCATTTATAATGGTGGGTAGAGTGGACCCACCACCCCCTTCCACCATCCCTTCCGGTAGGCCGATAGGACTTGAGCTTAAACCCACCGATGGAAGAGGAGCGGGCATTAAATTATCAGTTTTTTTCTCAAATAATGGGAAATTTTTAGAGACTTTAGGGGCCATCTCTAACACCCCGCCTTTGGAGGCCCCAGGCTGCAAAAGATTATCCAACACCTCGCTTATCTCCCTCCGATTTACATCGTGTACTGCCCCAGATTGCTCTTGTGATGGGTTTTTCGAAAGAGTCAGTTGGGATGGGATGGGAAAAACAGAGTCCGTCGTCTCCTCCTCCTCGTCACCCGAGGTTCCAGAGATATCAACAAGCGAATTCTCTTTCCCAGCGCCTGTATCAGCCTTTTTTATAGCGGCGACGTCATCCTTAACTTGCTGGCGTCTAATTCGCGCTTTGGCCCAAGCATTTAATTGTTTGCCCATCCGGCCAGAAAATCAATAAAATGTTTTTAATTTGATAGAGGAAAAAAAAATCTGTCTCCAACACTTTAACCCCAAAAAGCAAGCAAAAGTACTGGATACCTGCCGAAATTATTCAGATTAGAAAAACAAAAACAAAGGCTTTATCCAGATAGCCTCAAGTGTCTTTCCGTGTTTCCGTGCTGCTTGGGGCATGCAAAGCACCCAAACTGCAGCCGCTGCACACTGATCTGCAGCCTCAGTGGCAGGGGGAATCTTTACAGAACAAGCGGAATCCAACCGGGCAGTACTGAGCAAAGAGCCACCAGGCGCCACAATCTTCTGCCTGCTCAACTATAACAAGCCCAGAGTTAATAAGTATCCAGCAGTCCATTACTTTGTATCCTGCCTCAGCGCGAATCAAAGGAGACGCCGCTCACCACATGCCTCCTGCTCCTTATCGTGTTTCCAAGAAAAGCTTCCAAAATTCAACCCAATCTGGGCTCTGCTCTGCACTGCGTCCTCGGCTGAAGCGAAAAACGGCCATTCATCAAAGAACAGCTTCACGCTGAAAACGCCAGCAGAACGCCTCGCTGCACCGCCATTGACCGCGAGGTGAGGGAGGAGTCAGGAACAGGAACTCTGGCTACGAGGAGGCGTGGGACTCCAGCGTAGCGCGCCAACTGACACTTTCATGACGTTATTTGTTAGTAAAAAATTAGAGGCCCAGCTGGGTCAAGTGGAACAAGGGGGGTCGGGCCGTTGGTGCTGGGCCACCTGTGTGATTCCAAATAGAATCAATCCTGTTACGTTAGTTAGTTTTTATGCTCCAACAGAGGATAGACCAGAGATATATGAGGAGCTTTTTCATTCTTTGTTGATGGCCAAGGGTGAGATTATTATTAGTGGGGATTTCAACATTACGATGAACAGAGAGCTGGATTCATCCAGCAAGTCAAAGACACAATTTAAGCCTAAATCCCTTAGGTCTATCAAGAATATTATGTCGTTATTTAACCTGTGGGACCCTTGGCGTAATCAAAATCCGGACAAAAGAGAATATACTTGTTGGTCCGGCAGATTTAAATCCTCCTCTCGAATTGATTTTTTTCTAATCTCACGTCAAATCATTTTTTCTAAACAGACGTTGCTCCATAACGGGTTCTCGGATCATGCAATGATTATTATGGAATTGGGATTGGTAGATAGGGTAAGAACCCCTAAACGTTGGGTCTTTAATAAAAAATATTTGACTGATGACATTTGGGTGGAGGCTATTAAAATTGAGATATCAGACTTTCTTTCTCGGAATATGGGAACTGCCCCCCTCAACTATGTGTGGGACTCTCTTAAGGCGTATATTCGTGGCCTGGTGATTGGTAGAGATGCGGCCGATCTTTCTGTAGTTAAGAATAAGAATAAATTGCTCCAACAAAAAATTCAGGCTTTGACTGTACTTAGGCAACAACATTCAGCTAGATCGGTTCAAGATCAATTAACTGCGGCCAAACGAGAGCTCTCTCAGGAGCTCTATACTCAGAGTGATGAGATCTTTCGTAAGAGCTCACAAAAAAATTATGAAGAGAGTAATTTTACTGGTAAACTCCTGGCGTGGCAGGCCAGAGAGCAAGCCTCGTCTAATCTCATACATTCTCTACACTCTCCAGACACTCTCAGAGATACATCGGTTCCAGCTGAAATTGGAGAAATAATGGTAGCACACTATAAGAGGATCTACAACACTCAATCGACTATAGATCATCAAAAATTATTGAATTATCTGGAAAAGTACTCTCTTCCCACTCTTTCTCCTATAGATCAAGTTAGTATGGCCACTCTATTTACTAGAGAGGAAGTAGAGAAAGTGGTACAACAGCTCCCAATAGGGAAAGCGGCCAGCCCGGATGGGTTTCCCTCAGAGTTTTTTAAAGTATTTTCTAGTTCCTTCTCAGATTTTTTCGTCCAATTATTTTTAATTTTATTTTATTTTTTAACTTTTTATTAAATAATAAAATGACAAAATACAGAAACAATAACAAAAACACAAACAAGGCATTACTTTACAATACAGTGTCGCATCGTGCGGGGGGTGCACTACAAAGCGAGTTTGGGAACACATCATATGAGTGGGGGGGGATAGCGGGACAGAAAGCAATCAAGATGTCTAAATCGTCGTAGGGGAAACGTTGGGCCGGGGAGATATCGGTTCCGTATCCAAGTCCAGGAGGGGAGGAGCACATATCTCACCACGATAAACATTCCATGGAGACCATATCTTCCCCCATTTGTGAGGCGTACCTCGAGAAACATATACTTTTTTTTCTCTGAACATGCACCAATCCAAATTCTGTTTCCATAGCAGAACAGTCGGCGGTCTCTGGGCACCCCACAGTTGTGCAATATCTCGTTTGGCAATCATATTACCTAAGGTCACCCATCGAAGCTGCGCCACACTATAATCATTCGGCTCCCAAACGTTCAGCAAACATCTCCTCGCCTCAGGCATCGACCGCACACCCGTGACCTCATTCATAACTTCATGCACACGCGACCAATATCGCATCACAACAGGACACTCCCAAATGATGTGGAGAAACGTTCCCACGGAACCACAGCCACGCCTGCACAGTCCATCCTCAGAAAATCCCATGCGTACAAGACGGGGGCCGGTCACATATATCCTATGGAGAATTTTGAGCTGGACAAACCGGAGGCGCGCCGGGATCGACACTTCTCGAGGGGAGGAGATCGCGGCCCGCCAATCCTCGTCATCAAGTTCCAGCCCGTCACTAGTCCACGCCTCACGAAGGCGACACAATAGGTCAGTTCTAGAGTTGATCAACTTCTTATAAATAAGCGAGATCGTACTGTCAGGGACGTACCCATCTAATATCCTATCCTCAAGCGGGGATGCCTCCGGTATGTCCGTGCCCAAGGGAAAGACAGACAGGACCGCGTGTCGAATTTGCGCATACCGGAAGAATTCTCTATCATTCAACTCATATTCAGTTTTCAGCTCATCAAACGTCTTGACCCTGCCCCTAATCCAAACGTCATTCACCTTGCTGATACCGATGACGTCCCACTTGTCAAACCCCTTCGACCGCCAAAGGGAACCAAGTTTGTCCGATGCATACAACGGGGACGCACGAGTCAACCGGTCCGCCCAGCCCAACGCCACCGTAGCACGATGCCAAACCTGGACTGCCGTCCTGGTAGGGCCAGTGAGAGTCCCACCAGGCGATTTTGCATAAAGAGCTCTATCGTAGTTCCCACCAGGCAGCAGCCACTTATCCATCTCAAAGGCCGGATTCGGCGAGGGCCCGTAGGTACAATGATTAATAGCCCCTAACTGCGAGGCCCAGTAATAGAGGCGGATATCAGGGAGCGCGATGCCAACGTCGTACCACGGGAGCGTCATCTTAGCGATAGCAATACGAGAGCGGCCTCCCCACAACAGTTGTCTCTGCAAACTTTCAATCTCTCGGAAATAACTAGCAGGTACGGATTCAAGTGTGTTGTGCAGCGCATAAAGGAACCGGGGTAGCGACATCATCTTAAACAGCGCCGCCCGTCCCAGGGGAGAGAGAGGGAGCCTACCCCAAGCAATAACATCAGCGCGGAGGCGCCGGAGGGGGGGCAACAAATTACGTTCATAGCGAAGCCCCGGGTCTAGGGTAACAAAGATTCCCAGGTATTTAAATCCCTCTCGCACTACCGCAATAGGACAGCCACGAGGCAAAAGAGGAGCGTAACATAAACATAAACATAACATAAACACAAGACTTCGACCAATTAATGACAAGGCCAGAATTCTTACGGAAAGAGGTCAACACGTCAAAAAGGACAATCAGCGATTTTCGCGGCGATGTGAGGTATAACAGGATATCGTCCGCATATAAGGATACGCGGTCCTCAAACTCCGGGGTCCATCTGATGCCCTTCAATGACGGCTCCCACCTCAGCCAAGCCGCAAGCGGCTCCAAGGCGAGGGCAAACAAAAGAGGAGATAAAGGACAGCCCTGGCGCGTACCTCTTCCCAGCGCAAAGGAAGCAGAGACTCGACCATTCACGACCACTTGAGCCAAGGGGTCAGTGTAAAGCAGCTTCACCCAGTTAATGAAAACCGGACCAAAACCAAATTTAGCAAGAACTGCCCATAGGTATGGCCACTCTATCGTATCAAACGCCATAGTGGCGTCCAGGGACGCCAAGATGGCCGGTTCCCGCAACGTTCCCGCCCGCGCGAGGACGCCAGTCGCCGGAGGTTAAGCGCGGTATTGCGATGCGGTATAAATCCGGATTGGTCCGGATGAACCAGGTCGGCTATAACAGTAACCAAGCGATTGGCAAGCAATTTGGCCAGGATCTTCGGTTCAGCGTTAATCAGCGATATCGGCCTATAGGAGGCGCAGTTGTCGCGGGGCTTGCCATCCTTAGGAATCACTACGATAGAGGCTAGTCTCTGATCAGGAGGGAGGGTACCCACCTCTAACGATTCCAGGAACATCGATCGTAAATGCGGGGCTATCGTGTCCGGACGGAGTTTGTAGAGCTCAATAGGAAGCCCATTAGGACCCGCGGCCTTCCCGGAGCGAACCGAACGAATGGCAGCCGAAACCTCCTCCACCGTGGGCAGCGCATCGAGGAGTTCCCTCTCAGGAGCAGAAAAACAGGGCAACGCGATATCACGCAAAAGAAAGTGGGAGTCGTGTTCAGATCTATCAGACACAGGGGAATATACTCCCCGGAAATAATCAGCGAAACATTCAAGTATTTCAACAGGATCAGTAAGAAGCACTTCATTCACATCCACAATCGCAGAGACCACCCGACTCGCACTTTCCCTCTTATCCAGCCAGGCAAGCAACTTCCCAGCTTTATCACCAACATCGTACAGGCGTCCCTGCTGTTCCCCGCCGATGACCTTCGCAGCATCTGTGACCAAGGCTCTATATTCAAATTGCTTGAGACCCAACAGATTTAGTCCGTCCGGGGTGACCCCGGACTCCAGTTCCCCCTCCAGGGCAGTAATTTCACCCTCGATACGGACAACGTCAGCTCGGTTACTCCTCTTAATGTTACTAATCAAAGAGAGGGCCTGGCCTCGAATAACAGTTTTGTATGCTTCCCACAACGAAACCGAGGAGGAGACGGAGCCAACGTTGTCAGCAAAGTAGTGGTCAAGTGTCTTAATCAGTTCAATTCTAACCTTGGGATCACAGAGGTACCAGGAGTTAATCGGGGCCACGCGACCTTCCGTCCCCAGCTGCGCATCCACAACCAACATCACCGGGGAGTGATCCGATATACCTCTGGCGAGATGTCGTACCTCCCGTATAGCGGAGGTCTGGGAGGAGGGCATCAGCACGTAATCCAGTCTCGAGAGAGTGCCGTGCGCCCCAGAGTGAAAGGTATATTGTGATGTCCCCGGGTGAAGCAAGCGCCAACAATCGGTGAGCCCCAGAGTATCAAGGAAGTCGCCCAACCAGGACTGAGCTTTGGATAGTTCCCGGGGAGGATAACGATCACACATCCCCGAACCTACGGAATTAAAGTCCCCGCCCACTACAAGCAGACCATCCGGGACTCCCAGGAGCACCCCTCCCAGATCAGCATAAGTAGTAGTCTGGAGGCCGGGCAGTATGTAGACAGAGACCATAGTTATGACCTTCCCCTCCCAGCGCCCAACAATGACGGCGTACCGTCCCCTATCATCAAGGATGATCTCGTCAACAGCAAGAGGGAGGGAGTTGCGGACCAATATGCCCACCCCCCTGGATCCAGAAGTGAAACCAAGTGCGCCAGGAGACGATAACCACGCCTATTCAACGCGTGGCACGTATTGCCAAGCAAGTGCGTCTCCTGGAGTAGAGCAACATCAGGGGATAGACGTCGCAGCAACTGCAACACCACACCCCATTTAATTCTATCCCCCAACCCGTTAACGTTCCAACACAACAATCGAAGTCCCCTACCCCCATCCCAATAGTGAACCCCGCCCCACTCCACACCCAGTGCAACAAAGTACAATAGAAGCTCATCATCACTGTGCCTTGTAAAGAACTAAGAAACATGAACACCAACCCCCCAACCCACCAAAAACCCCCGTACAACACACCCCCCTCCCCGCACCCCTGCGTGAGACTAAAAAGCCACCCCAACTTGCAGTGTGCCTGTCGCCCTAGTACCCAACTAATCTACGAAAAGAACCCCGAAGCAGGAAAGGGTACCCACCCCCCACCCACCCCCAAACGCGACCAGGTGTCAGCAGCAACAATCATAGCATCAAACCAAAGTGAAAAGTCAATTCGATGGACAAGGGGCCGGCCACGATCTCTATTCCTGTTCCGCCGGGCCGCCCTCCTCACCTCCGGAAGATCCAAAGTTCTCTGAGTGATCCCGCCCCATAGGCAGCGAGTCCAGCCAGTCACTTACGGCCCCAGGATGGTCGAAGAAAAATGTCCGTTCGTTGTAGACCACACGCAGTCTGGCCGGAAAGAGCATAGCATACTTCATTTCTCTGTCTCTCAGCCCTTTTTCACCCCTTGGAAACCAAGTCTCTGCTTCTGGACCTGCTGGGTAAAGTCCGGGTAAAAACTGACCGTAGTATTCTCAAAAGCAGTCGGGCCAGACTGGCGTGACGCCTGTAGAATCGCATCCCTGTCCCGAAAGTTGAAAATCCTAGCGATGATAGGACGCGGAGTGGCCCCCGATTTCGGCGCGCCTCCAGGGATCCTATGCGCACGTTCCACTGCAAAGAACTTGCTAAGGCCCTTAGGTGCGAGATGATTCAATACAAGGTCCTCCACCAGTAGGTCCACCGAAGAGGGCCCGGATGTTTCCGGGACACCGATCAGACGGATGTTATTCCGCCGGTCACGGCTCTCGAAATCCTCCAGGCGTCTCGAGAAATAATCCTGGGCGGATCGTAGGTTACCGACCTCGGCCTGCAAGTCAGAGACATCGGTCGTGAGACTAGATGTCTTAAGATCAAGGGACTTAACCCTCTTGTTGGTCTTCGCAAGGTCTGCCCATATCAGATTAACATCTATAGCGACCGTGTCTAACTTATGGGACAGGGCCTCATATTGCTGCCCCAACGTCGTCTTCATTGCAGAAATGGCGCCCATAACGTCCCGCAGCGACAGGTCCTCACCAGTCGAGGAGTCATCCGTAGCAGTAGTTGGAGATTTAGTCAAGCCTCCTGGCGAGCCCTTGGAGAGAGTATATCTATCCATGACGTTCGTCTGCACGGAACTCCCTCGGACACCCGGCTTGGTCTTGCGCTTCTCACCCTCAGGCTTGGTGGCCATCTTAGATCTGGAGCCCCGGAGGTAAGCCTGGTACAGGGTGAAAATGGCTACAACCAAGTCTCCAGCGTCAATAAGAAGGGTGAGATAAGCACCTCTCGCCAGGCAGAGAACCAAAGTAGGCCAAAGTCACACTTCCAAGAAGTAGTAGAGTGGAAGACGATCGGGACAGGCCACGCAGGCTGAATCAAGGAGGTCCCCGGACAAGAAACGAAACCGAAAGTAGACAACCGGGCCGACAGGACTCGGGGGTCTGTTGTTGTTTAATTACTGTCCGGCTGGCAAAGAAACAGAGCCCGGGGCAATGCCATGGAGCAGGCCTGAAAAAGTCAAAGATCCATATCGCCGGTTCCCAGAGTCCAAATCAAATTCTGGAAACTGATAAGTGGTCAGCAGGGCTGTGCCAGTAACAACCCGTTGTCCAAATCAGGATAGAAGTCAGGATAGACGGTGGAGGTGGCGAGGGTCCGGGGAGCCCTGTGCTCACGCGACCATCTTGGTTACGCACGCTTTCGTCCAATTATTAAACTTTATGCTGTCTGGTGGATCTGTCCTGGATTCTTTCAGGGAAGTAACTGTAGTAAGTTTTCTCAAAAAGGGTAAACCCTCCAACGATCCGAATTCTTATAGACCCATCACGCTACTGAATACAGATTATAAAATTACCACTAAATTATTATCTACAGGATTTAATTCTTTTTCTTCAGATTTGATTCACGCAGACCAGAATGGTTTCGTTGCCGGCAGGCAACTGTTGACTAACACTAATTTTTTAACAGAGGCTTTGGATTTTTATGAGTCACGTAAGGCCCCTGCTTTAATTTTTATTATTTGATGCCGAAAAAGCTTTTGATTTGGTGGTATGGGAGACACTTTTTATTATTTTACAGCACTTTGGTATCCCAGATGTAATTATAAATTTGATTTGGAGTCTTTATTCAGGGGCTAGGGCCAATATTATCATTAATGCTGAGTCTGTGGGACTAGTATCGGTTAAACGCGGTACTAGACAAGGCTGTCCACTTTCTCCGGTATTATTTGCTTTCTTCATTGAACCCTTAGCAACTGCAATCAGGAAAGCTCCTCTTTTATTCCCCCCTATTAATTTTATGCCTAAAATCAAACTTTACGCAGACGATACAATTTTGTTAATTAAGCCTGAAATGCAATATCATGCACTCCAAATATTTGAAGAGTTTGAGGCTTTGGGGGGCTATTGGATAAATAAAAAAAAACGAAATCCTAGTTTGCGGGGGCATTAATCCTGTAATTCACCCTGATTTAAGATCATGCATTAATAACAAACCGAAAAGATATTTGGGGGTTTTGTTCTCTCCCTCAGTTTCTGATCTCTACAGTCTGAATTTTGTACCATTGTTGCAGAAGGTACGAGCAATGTTTGAAAGATGGAATCCTTTACCATTAACTATTATTGGTCGTGTTGCACTAATTAAGATGTCGGTCCTTCCTATATTTATTTTTTTATTTTCAACCATACCTTGTGCTCTGCCTGGATCATTCTTCTCCAAAGCTGAATCCTTGTTTTCCTCCTTTATTTGGGCAAAAAAGACGCCTCGTATTTCCTTGAATACTTTATTCGAAGATAAGGGACAAGGAGGGCTGGCTCTTCCCAATCTTAAAGATTATTATAATGCATATTTGGCTCAATTTATGACCAGATTCAAGGATAACAATCAGCAACTTTTTATAAATGTTTTCATTGATTTGATTTGTAAAGAAACCCAGATTCCCTCCCCGCTCAAATTATTTAAATAACCAAAAACAGTCAGGTATAAGGTGCTGCACTGTTTTTTTAAGAAACGTACAGCACTCCTAAAGAGATACTCCCTTTCGTTTCTTAATACATCCTCTTCCCTCAGCTCGGCTTTCTCATTTTTCGGAGTGGATATTAGCATGGATCTGCTAGAAAAATGGCAGAGGATAGGGTTTAAGAAGTTAAGCGATTATATGGAAGATGGCGCTTGGATTAGGATGTCTGATATGACATCCCGGGTTCAAGGAAATTTGCTGGGATCGTATAAGTTGATTTATGGAGTTTTGTCCCAATTAGACCCTTCACTCCTTTTTTCCCCTGCTCCGTTATTCAATGAATTATTTTTTTTAATCCGAGAAAGAAAGCTGTGGGAGTGGAAACAATGCTTAACCGCGAATAGGGACCCGGACTTATGTCTCAAAGCAATTAATAAGTGGCTAGGGCAGGAAAATATGGTATTAACCCCTGCTGTATGGAAGAGAATTAATGTACTGAATTTTTCTGTATTAAGAGGTGCCAACTGGCGCAGAATGCTGTTTTTTAGTAAATGGCTACTGTATTTCACTCCGGCAACGGTTAGTAAAATGTATCCTAATTGCTCTTCCAATTGTTATAGATGTCTGCATTATAATCCTGCTAATTGGTCTCATGTTGTTGCTCAATGTTCTAAAATTGTACCTTTTTGGGAAGATATATTTGCATTTATGCAAAACCAGTGTAAAATCTCAATTTCAGTTAATCTTAAATTGATTTTGTATGGATTTGAGCCTGAATTGATGTTAGATGGGCAACTAGTTAAACTAATATATATAGCTATGGCTGTAGCGAGATCGCTAATTCTTCAGAACTGGCGTTCACAATATTGCCCTAATGTACATGAATGGTGTTATAAAATGCAAAAATTCAGAAATAGCGAACAATTGTATGCTCAAAGAGTTGGGGCGATTCGCAAATTTGAGAAAATCTGGGGTTCATATTTCGACTTTAATTGATTTAAATTGATTAGGTTGGGCTTTTTTTTTTCTTTTTTCCCTCTGTGTTCAACCCTTATGAGATGGCCTTATGTGTGGTTCCTGAATTTGTTGGGGTATGTGTACATTTTGGTTAGCATATGATATGTCAGTATATGTTTTTGCTTAGCTTAACCAAGACTTCAATAAAAAATGTAAAAAAAAAAAAAAAAGTGTACAAGTGGTCATTATTTGAAAATATGCAGAGATGATTCCCTGAGGATCCTGTTAAAGGTCTCAATGTTTGTGAAAAGCAGATCAAAAGGGAAGAGATATGGCATTTTAGCCGGAATATAACCTTCAGGGTCTTCCATCAAAACCGCAGTATTTACCAGGGGTTAGGAGCCAAATCATTCAATGTTACCCTTTAAAATACTTTTGTGAATGGAGCCATAATTTTACTATTTGATGGCTCCCATAAGGTTAGACAGACTATTGCTAATGCTCACTGTTGGTTAGTTAAAATTACTATTAATTTGACGATCTAGAACTGCATATTTGTTTTATAATATTGCAGACTTTATGACATATTGACATTGTTCACCCACTTACAACAAAATTAGCAAATACCACTGACAGTTAAATTTTAGCTGGACATTATAATTGTGTTAATGCTCCACACCTTGATCTGACTAATAATGTGTGTCACAGTCATTTGATCAATGTCAGAAATATTATTTGTTTAAAGTGTCAAACACTTGACATAACCAACCCATGCAGGTGGAGGCATCCTCTGGACAAAGTGTAATCCATGAGTTTCAATGCTCAACAGCAGTATTTCAGAAATAATAATTATTTATTCAGCCTCACCTTGCTGGAAGTCTCTATGGTTTCATATCACTCAATTTGGACGGCAGGGTGTAGCCCTGTAACACTCAATACAACCTTACATAGAGAGAGAATTGATAGTCCACACAGAACACTAAAATCGAGTACAGGTAAAAGAGGAGGTATATATTAAACAACTAAGATCATACATACAGATATTAGAATGATCTGGGATACAGTGAAAGCAGCTATTATAGGATTCACATTGTAGTATGTCTCTATGACATAGAAAAAGAATAACACACAAAATCATTTTAGAAAGGTAATTGCAGTGTCCCAGTGACATGGGCAACTCCACATGCACAGGGGTGACAATTTGTTGGACCCCGTGTGCGTGTGTCAAGTGGGACCAACTGGCATATGGCCAGGCATAGTGAATACATAGCCTGGGAACCTGGGCATGGTGAAGTAGGAAAGTAACCACCATCGCTTTCAGCAGCATTACACTGGCAACATGGAGGCCCACTCTATCCATGTTTTACTCCCCCTCACAACATGCGCCCGGCTGCTGACCCCACAGTTCCTGGTCTTACTAGCTGCATGCCTGCTGAACCTGCGTTGAATGCCATTACCGCCCTCTCCGAACCTTACACCAGTCATAATCACAAGCGATTCCTCCTGCGCCAGGTTTGGCAGTTTCCAGAGGAATCCGTGACGCCTTCCATGGTTGTCTGAGAGAGCACGGACCATGCACGCAACCTTGGCATCATACTGGACTCCTCGCACTCAATGAACCACCAACTCAATGCAGTATCCTCATCCTGTTTCTACACTCTCTGCCTGCTGTGAAAGACACTCAGAAGGCTCCCAAAGAATCCAGAGAGATGGTCACCCAAGCACTCATCACCTGTAGATTTGACCACGGCAATGCACTCCATGCCGGCGCCACCCAGAAACAGCTCAGGAAACTACAGAAAATCCAGAACGCTGCTGCCAGACTGGTCCTTTACATCCCCCACTGCAGCCACATGACACAACACCTCTGAGAACTCCACTGGATCCCTATCAATAGGAGAATCCCCTTCAAGCTCTTCACACATGCCTACAAGACACTCCACAACGCAGGACCAGAATATTTGAACCACTACTTCAATTTCCACACACTCGCCAGACAACTCTCCTTCACCCAACTCGCCCTGGCCTCTGTCCAACAGATCCACAGATCCACAAGATCAGAACCAGAGAAAGATCCTTTGCCTACCTCGCTGCCAAAACCTTGAACTTCCTAAACCTCAACCTCAGGCGTTCATTGTTGTTGACCCAGTTCAGGAAGTACCTCAAGACCTGGCTCTTCGACTGAACCTTGACAACCAGACGTGTCAGTAGCCCCCCATTCAGTGCTTTGAGACCCTCACTGGTGAGTAGCCACACTTTACAAACCACTGATTGATTGATTGATTTTGTAAACTTACTGGTCTTCTAGAAAGGATCAACGGGCAAAGAGTGGAGTGCTAGATGAACATTGAGATACATGGAAATGGCCTGGGAGCAAACTGTTAGTGAAGATGGTAATTATACTCAATCTGCAACCATGTCCAGGATCTTACGAGGAAGGAAATAGTATCCTCCTAATATCTCTTCCTCAGATATAGCAGAGAGTGTGCTCCACTTTCTGTACTCCTTCTCTACTCCTCAATATGTATTGCATTGGATGACATACTGGCACCAACAATATAAAAAAAGAGTGAAGTCTGTGTCTGACTTATTTAATGTATTCACCTGAACGTGACTAGTTTGGTTGTTTGATGAGAAGTAGCTGGGTAGCATTATGGCTTGATCTCGAATAGACACCATCCCCTTTGTGTTACCAAGAGTGAGTGGGAATTTATTAAATTCCACTTTCCGTTGCAGTGTTACTAGGTATGGATCTATAACATTTTTCTGTTGCATCTTCATACAGCCGATTTTCTTTGATTTTGTGATTCACAGTACCTGTAATATGTTTGCAGTCAATATTCCATCCAAATACAGTTGTCATTTTTTTATAGAATCACTAGTGTGTACATGTTGTAACTGTGATGACTTTGGGAGTCTATATATTTTTATACTATTAACTTTTATTTCCACTCTTCTCCATTTCTCCGGACAGTGTTATTACGTGCTTACATTGGTTTAAGTGAGATTTAATTGCAATTAAGGAGAGTTGTGAATGCAATATGTGATTTACTGCAATGCTAGATGAGTCTAAGTAAATTTTGAATAATGCAATTCTATTTTAGTAATATTCAGTATATGTTTTGTGAATTGGACCTGACGTAAAGTGACAGGAACAAGCAAAGTAAACTCGCTCCAGTTGAGCATGACGAGTCCTTTGCTGTCACATTACAAAACCGCACTTAGACAAGACAGTGGCTAGATGAAAGTCACAATAGTAGAGTTCGCACATGAACAGCATGTTGTTAAACAAAATCACTTCACTGAAGTCACATACTTAGTCAGCTACTGTTTACTTGACTTTGATGCACTGTAGACGCTTCATGTAGTGTGAAACAAAACTCCAGCAGGATGTAGGCTGTTTTGATGATGCAATGCCAGGTGAAGTAAGTAAGAGAATCAGAACACAGCGTGCCTGGGTTGGGGCTGTCCGGTGTGATGGACACTGGTGGGGCTGTGAGACATGCTTGTACAATTTGAACTTCTCTTGTACAATTTGAACTTCTCTTGTTTCTAGTTTCCTTTTCCAACTTCCTTACTTCTTTGATTCAACAGCTTTAACTGAACTTCTTTTTGGAGGGCAAGTTGAGCGAGAACACATCCCATCAAGATCGTTGCCAAAATGTAGTGGGTTGGTCCCAAGTGTTCAGGTGACTTAGTAGACGTAGCCGAGTTGAGTTTCATGTAGTTTATTATGTCCTTAAGAAGTAGTTACAGCAAGCCCCACCAGGAGCAGCCTCCTAGCTGATCAGCCCATCTTCCAACTGACAACATTCACACCAGGTACCCAAGCATTCAACTCATGTCAATCTCATTAACATTCTACATGGAACACTCACACTGGCTGAGCAGCTAGTTAGAAAGTGCAGGGGAGCATAAAGACAAAACATGAGGATACTACACCTTTTGTAGGCGTGTCTTTCGATTTGCATTGTCCTTCCTGTACCCCTCCTAAGAATTCCACTAATTAAATCCAATTTTAGGTGATACCCCTAATTTCCAAGTCCCTCCCAATGTCTACATTTATAGTGAGTAGTCCCAATATCGAAAAGAAAATATCAACCTACATTAATATCGAGGTGACAATATCGAAGGGACATAATATCGATGTTAAGAATATCGATGGACAGAATATCGACCCTAAGGTAAGTAATATCCAGTTTTTTATATCGATGTAAGTAATATCGAAGTTAGTACTATTGATATCAAATATATCGATATTACTAATATCTATGGTGCCGATTACGATACTGGGCGGTCCGCCACCGCCTTGCCAGTGGTGAGGACCTCAGACCCGGCGGTGGCAGACCGCCTGCCATCAACCTGATTATTCCCACCGTCACATCAGGATGGCAGTGGGAATGGGAATGGTACTGCGGCAGACGGAAAGACCGTCCACCGTGGTCCCGCAAGGTGGTCCTTTTCCGCCCGCCTTGCGGGACATGGTACAATAGGACAATGGCAGCGGTGCCGTGCAGGCACCGCCATTGGCATTACGATGCCTGTCTTTTCCGGCGGAGATCCTGCCGCAAAAAGACAGGTGGAGAACGCCTTTGGGGGCCCGTTGTGGGCCCCCGGGGGATAGAGTGGTGGGTGCTGCAAGTGGTGGGTACCTCTGGTACCCCCTGCATTTGCATGTACAAGGTGGCAGGCACTGTACGGTGTCTGTCAAATTGTACATTCAAATGCACAACATGTATTTTTACATTGTGGCGAGTGCTGATGCCCGCCACAATGTAAAAATACAGGATGCGCCCGCCTGGCGGGCAAATCCTAATTCGTATTGCAGGACCGCCACACCTATGGCGGGCGGTCCCTTTTGCAGCTGCGAAAGCCCGCCCACGATCGTAATCGGCCTCTATGTTACTAATATCGATTTGTATATTACTGTAATGTATTTTAATATATATATTTAATGTGTATATGTTATATATGTTTTGTTAAGTGTTCTACTTGTTTTAAAATATATGTATACAATTTTTATATGTTAATAATGTTTTTTAAGTTATTTTTGTTTTTTAGTAGCGGGTTGTGGGTTTATAGGGTAATAGGGAAGAAGTAATTTAATTATACTAAATGAATGATTATTTTTTAGGAATTATAAATTAATTTTAATTATTCTTTGCGTTTAAGTTCTGTAGCGGATTGTGGGATTTTAGGGGAATAGGGTGGGAAGTAATTTAATTATAATTAAGTAATAATTCATTTTAAATAATTGGTATTGATAAGTATAGTATTGATAATTAATTAATAAATGCTAATTGATTTTCATTAATAGGTAATTAATTTGTATTAATTGATTAATTGATAATTATGTCAAGTGTATGATTTTATTATTGGAGTGTGTTGTGCATTTATAGGTGAATAGTGTTTGAAGTAACTGAAATCTAAATAAGTAATTATTAGGTTTATTGTTGGGTATTGATAATTCATTTATTGGACATTAATTATTAATTGGTAATTATTTTAAAATATAAATTCTTTGATATGAAAATTAATTTATTGTTGGTTTATCATTAATTGGTAATTACATATTAATACATATTATTTATTGATACATCTAATTAATATATTAATAAGTCATTATTAATTGGTCATTACTGTTTATTAATTATTAATGTTGCTATAACAATCTTTTAATTGTTCAATATTGTTAATTGACAATTAATATGTATTATTTAATATTTATTGGTATTTATTATTAATTTATTGTTAATTAATAATTCTTTGGTAATTATATTTTTGATAATTATTTATTGGTATTTGTAAATAGTTTAGTTGTTTAATAATTAATTCATTGATTATTTTTAAAATGTATTTTTTTATATGAATGTTATTTTTAAATTCTACGCTATCCAACGCTTTCCCTACTGTTGCACTCTCTGGAGTGGGAATAGTAATTTATACCCCTACGCTATTCAACGCTCTCCCTAGAGTTGCACTCTGTTGCCTTGGTTGTGTGTCAAAGTATGTGCTGGTTCATAGTGCACCCTCCAGTTTAGTGATCTGAAATATAGTATATAGAGTTAGTCATAGTATATTACATACAAAAGTGGCGTAAGGGGCTTGTAGATTTGCCTCTCAGACTGTTGTAATCTATCTGTTGTCACTGCTCGGAGGTAATTGTACATTCCTACGCAGTAAAGCTGCTGCACACTACCCATTCTCTCCTTTCACAGATGACTTGTCGTTGTTTCGGAAAGAAGCTTTTTTGCTCACCTTGTGCCATTGGCGTGATTTTAAGAGGGTACACCACGTGTTGTAGCAGCCTTCTCAAACGTTGTTGCAGAATCCTCGAACGTTGAGTTTTAGAGGTGTTGGGGAGGGACGCCAATTTGTGAAACACAACCTGTAAGATTAAAAGGAAGTTAACATTGTGTGTAATTTTTTTATCAAAGGAGAGAGGAAGTGAGAGAGTGACTGCAAACAATATTTGCAGCTCAACTTTCTGTCACCAGCGTGTTTTTCACCACGTGCTGGGACATAATACACCCTGAAGCTCTACATCTAAAAGATAGTAAAAGAAAGATATTATGTTTGGTGATTGTTACTATCTTAATGTGGAGTTGAATAACATCGGCCTTTTACACATGTTCCCTCTCACATTTAAAAGAACTATTTGTATAGTTTATGTTCCGGACGTTCCTGGTATTGGAAAAACATTTTTACTTGTAATTTGATACACTATATAGAACTGCATTTGTCTAAATTGCTGCTTCGCTATTTTGTATCCAATCTGCTGCAGCCCATCGACAACCTCCGATGCGCACCCAGGCCTCACTACTCACCTTTTCATGGACAGGACACCTTCTGCATCATGTAGTCCCGATCTGCCACTAAGAAGACTCATATATGGTGCCGAGTCTTGATATCGGTATGGCTAACGACATACTTGTGCTCTGATCATCATCGCAGGTTCCTCACCCGCTCAGTGCTTCTGATACCACTAACTCAGTGACCAAAGAGGCCACACACGTAGTGGTGGGCCCTTGTACTCGGTGGTTCGGGTCTACATGAGGCGTTTGAATCACTAGAACAGGCCATCACAGCGCTTGGAATAGGAGCAACTCTAAAATTGCGTAGAGCACGTGCGCCCCATTTTTTTTATTGGTAGGGTCACATGTGTTGTGACGCAGGTGCTGGATGGGTGTGGTGAGGGTGTATACCAGCCATGAGGGAGTGTGTGTGTACCGTTCTGACAACTAGACCTGGAACTAACAAATCACTACAATTAAATCTGGGCAATGTTTTGTTGTTATGTTTTCCTGGTAGCGTAAGTGGAGTGGGCTGGCCTGATGTCTGCCAGTGCTGCGCGAGGCTGTGAACTATGATTCCAGAGCTATGGGCGTGGTCCCGTCGTGAGCTATATGAGAAATCAAGTGATTTGGGTGTCCGTTTTGTAGTGCTGACGTCACCCGGGTCTTAAAAAGAAATGTGTCATTATATCTGTAAAGTCCCACAACTTGGCCAACATGGAAGGTGCTGGGTATCACTGACTCTATATTCGTTCACAGTTGCATACATAAAAGATGGTGCACATGACGCATTTCTGCAATTATGAATCTTTGTTGTACATTTAGTGGAGTGTTGTAGTTGTAGTAATACAGGGCTGTGAAAGGTTTAAGTTCCAGTTTTTGGCACATGAAGGGCAGCTAATACATATATACGCATGTGGTTATTCGGGTACACTGTAGAATCTTGGTGCTGGAATTCAGTGTTCGAGCCTCGGAGTTAGGTCCACATCCAGTTATTGTAGAGTAATGACGTAATGTACGTGTGCCTGAAAATGTATTAGTTTTGGGTTGATTTTGCGCTATATAAATATGCTAAAAAAAAAAGAAGGAATAGCCCACACTTACTGACACAGGTAAGATGGTTGCATACGCGATTTATAGCACAATATAATGTGGTAGGGCGGAGCATCAGCATTTTACAAACACAATAAATACACAGATAGATAGTTAAAGTGGGTACGGGCACGTGTGCTCGACTCCATTTTAGTACGTTGTTGTCGGTAAGAAGTAGAATAGTAATCATGATATCATATACAGATATTTAATGATAAACGGTTTATGACTCCTGCTGTACAAAGGTAGGAGCATTGTATGTCAAATAATACACAGAAGATTCTATCGCAAAGAGTTCATGAGTTCTGGTGGACTGACTTAGGGGCGGTTTGTGTGAAGCCTGCGATGATGCGTGGTCCAGTCAGACCGCCCTGGTAAAAAATTGTTTCGACTATTGAATTTTGCCTTAACAAGGGCACGTGGCGATTATTTACTGTGTACTGAGTTAGTGGTATGTCTGGTATTTATCGTGTGCTCACCCTGCGATGATGTGTGGTCTGAGCGGGCTGCGCTGAAATCATTCACTGTTGCATACTGGGGTATATGAACTTGAGGGGGAAAAAAAAACCTAGCATCGATGGTTATCAATTGCTGTTAAAACTAGGTGTACTGATTGCTCCTCATAACAAATTACACAATTCCTCTTCACGCAGTGCATTGTAACTTTCACAAATTGGGAACGTGTGTCTGGTGGCGATGTTGAAGGTGATACCACAGAGGTACTTGGTATTGCTGGTGGTGGAGGTACATTTAGGCGCAATCTTGAACATTGTTTGTTATCATAGTTCACATGATGCAGCTATTGAAGGTGCTTGCACATACTAGCAGTGCAACAGCACTATTTTTTTTCTCTGCGTTAAATAAATCGAGGTTGAATTGAATGCTGTCTGTAGTGTAGATGAAAAGGTAAATTCAAGTTGAGAACCCTACTGTGCACAGTGTACATAGAAGCTAGTAGTCACTACAGTTATAGAACAATGTTTGTTTTCACTTATTTTAACAAAAACTGAATATATACAGTATAATTGCCTCTGCATTAAATAAATTAAGGTTGAATTTCCTACTGTCTATAGTGTAGATGCAAAGGTAAATTCAAGTTGTATACCCTGCTGTCCGCAGTGTAGATCTTAGGGTGGAGTGCATCATCAGTAATCATAGTGGAAGTGGAAGATCAAACATGTATGCAGTGAGCATTTTATTATTCAACTAAATGTATAAGAGATATAAAATAAGTTTTTCAAGGAAGCATATTAAAGGGATATTGTGTAGGGTTTGATAGGTGTTATACTTAGTTTGGTTTCTACTGAGTTAGTGGTATCTAAAACAAGAAGGTTCTGTGGAGCCTGCGATGATGCGTGGTCCGGGCAGGCTGTACTGATAGTAATGTTTTTTGTGTTGTGAATGGTGCCTTAGTAAGGCCATGTGATAATCATTTTTGGTGCACTGAGTAACTAGTATCTTTGGTGCTTAGCGTGTACATATTCTGCGATGATGGGTGGTCTGGGGAGGAGAGGAACACAGTAATTGGAGTAATGTCTTTTGTCGATTGGATTTTGCATGAATTCCACTTAAAAGTGATAGTATGCCTCATTGCTGACATAAAACTGTTCACTCTTCTTTCTGATGATTTATGGTGCACTGAGTTAGTAGTATCTTTGGCGCTGAGCTTGTACGTACCCTGCGATAATGCATAATGCAGGGGGGCTGTACTGGGAGCAATGTGTTTTGCCTTGTGAATTCTGCTTTAATAAAGCTACAGGGAAATGACTTGAGGTGCAATGATTTAGTGGTACCGAAAGAAGTCAGCTTGTGTGTACCCAGTGATGATTCGTGGTTCGGGGGGGGGGGTCGCAGTGGTATAATGTCTCTTGTCTACTGGAATGCGTGTTGTACAATCGTCATTCTCTCTGAAAAAATCTGAACACACACAATACAATTGTCTCTGCATTAAATTAATCAAGGTTGAATTCCTTATTGTCTGTAGTATACATGCAAAGGTGACTTCAAGTTGTGAACCCTGCAGTCCACAGAGTATAACGAAGGCGGTAGTTGACACAGACATCGAGGAATGCTTTTTGTGTTACATACTTTAACAAAATCTGATGACACAGTACTATTTTTCTGCCTTAAATAAATCGAGACTGAATTTTATGTTGTCTGTAGTGCTTATGCGCCACTGGTATCAAGCGGTAAACTTTTTTGATCGCAGTGTACATTTGAAAACAGAACTCACTACAGTCATTGAGGAATGTTTTTTGTGGCAACCTTTAACAAAATAATCTTTGACTTACTTCAATCAAGATATCTTGAATGATGTCCGTAGTGTAGATGGAAAGCTGAATTCAAGTTGTGAACCCTGTTGTACGCAGCGTAGATTTAAGGCAGTAGTGGACACAAACATCGAAGAATGCTGTTTTGTCACAGAATCTGAGGACACCGTACAATTGTCTCTGCCTTAAGTTCAAGTTCAAGTTCAAGTTCAAGTTCAAGTTCAGGAATTTGTATAGCGCACTACTCACCCAGAGGGTCTCAAGGCGCTTGTGGGAGGGGGTGCATTATTTATCGAATAGCCAGGTTTTAAGTTCCTTGCTGAAGGAAATGTGGTTCTGTGTGAGGCGGAGGTGAGTGGGGAGAAAATTCCAGGTCTTGGCCGCCAGGTAGGAGAAGGATCTTCCTCCAATGGTGGATCTGTGGATGCGCGGAACTGCGGCGAGAGCTTGATTGGTGGATCTTAGTTGGCGGTTGGGTGTGTAGAAGGACAGTCGTGTGTTGAGGCATTCGGGTCCTAGTTTGTAGAGGGCCTTGTGTGCGTGGGTGAGGAGACGGAACGTTATTCTCTTGTTGACAGGAAGCCAGTGGAGGTCTTTCAGGTGGCCGGTAATGAGAGCTTGGCGAGGGATGTCCAATATGAGTCTGGCTGATGCATTTTGGATGTGTTGGAGTTTTTTCTGTAATTTGGCTGTGGTTCCGGCGTAGAGGGTGTTTCCATAGTCCAGACGGCTAGTGACCAGTGCGTGGGTGACAGTCTTTCTTGTTTCGGTGGGGATCCAACGGAAGATTTTTTTGAGCATACGAAGTACGTTGAAGCAAGAGGATGAGACGGCGTTGACTTGTCTGGTCATCTAGAGGGAGGAGTCTAGGATGAAGCCTAGGTTACATGCGTGGTCTGTGGGTATGGGTGCTGTGCCCAGGGCCAATGGCCACCATGAGTCGTCCCAGGGAGAGGGGGATGAACCTGGGATGAGGACTTCCGTTTTGTCTGAGTTAAGTTTTAAGCGGCTGTTTTTCATCCATTCGGCTACTTCTTTCATGCCTTCATGAAGATTGGTTTTGGCGGTGTTGGGGTCTTTGGTGAGGGAAAGGATCAGCTGGGTGTCGTCAGCGTAGGAGATGATGTTGATTGTGTTGTCGCGTGATGGATGCGAGGGGACTCATGTAAACGTTGAAGAGGGTGGGACTGAGTGATGATCCTTGTGGTACTCCGCAGATGACTTCGGTGGCCTCTGATTTGAATGGGGGGAGTCGGACTCTCTGGGTTCTCCCGGCGAGGAACGAGATGATCCATTTCAAGGCTTTTCCTTGTATTCCGACGTTGCTGAGGCGTTGTTTGAGGGTGCTATGACAGACTGTATCGAAGGCGGCGGAGAGGTCAAGTAGGATGAGGGCAACTGTTTCTCCGTTGTCCAGTAGCGATCGGATGTCGTCTGTCGCTGCAATGAGGGCGGTTTCGGTGCTGTGTTTGGCTTGGAAGCCAGACTGTGAGGGGTCGAGAGAGTTGTTGGATTCAAGGAAGGCTGCGAGTTGGCTATTGACGGCTTTCTCCATGACTTTGGCAGGGAATGGGAGGAGGGAAATGGGGCGGTAGTTCTTAAGTTCAGAGGGATCTGCTGTGGGTTTCTTCAGGAGAGCGCTGAGTTCGGCGTGTTTCCAGCTTTCTGGGAGGGTAGCGGAGTTGGAGGAGCAGTTGATGACATCACGGAGATGGGGTGCGATGATGGAGTCTGCTTTGTTGAAGATGTGGTGGGGACAGGGGTCGGTTGGCGAACCTGAATGGATGGAGTTCATTAGGCGGATGGTGTCTTCAGTGGTGATTGGGTTCCAGGCGCTCAGGTTGTTAGAGAGCGGTTTAGGTTCGGAGGTGGGTGGAGTGGACTCTTCTTTGGAAATGTTCTTAAAGCTGTTATGTATGTCGGCGATTTTGTTGTAGAAGAAATAGGATAACGAATCGCAGAGGTCTTGGGAGGGAGTAATGTCGTTTGAAGCTGCGGTGGGGTTGGTAAATTCTTTTACGATGTTGAAAAGTTCCTTGCTATTATGGGCGTTGTTGTCGAGTCGATCCTTGAATGCTGCTTTCTTGGTGGATCGGATCAATTGGTGGTGTTTGCGGGTGGATGCTTTGAAGGTGGTCAGGTTGTCAGTGGTTGGGTTTTTTCTCCATGTTTTCTCGAGAGTACGGCATAGTTTCTTGGATTTCTTAAGGTCATCATTGAACCAGGGGGCCTTTTTGCTACCCTGTTTGGTTTGGTGGTTTTTCAAAGGTGCTAATTCGTCAGCGCTGAGAGTGATCCATTGTTTGAGTTTGGTGGCAGCTTCGTTTGGGTCCGATGAGAGGGTGTGAGGGTTTTGGTTGAGCGATGTGAGGAGTTGGTCGGTGGTGATTTTGTTCCAGTTTCTTCGGGGAATAGGTTGTGGGGGGTTGTGGATCGTGGTAGTTTTGTAGCTGAAGTGAACACAGCTGTGGTCCGTCCAATGGAGAGCTGTGGTGTGATCGAAGGAGATGTGTTTGCAGGAGGTGAAGATAGAGTCGAGCGAATGTCCGGCTACATGGGTGGGTTGTCAACGAGTTGTTTGAGTCCAAGATTGGCCAGGTTGTCCAGAAGGGTGGTGGTGTTGCTGTCATTTTTCTTTTGTAGGTGGAAGTTGAAGTCTCCCAGTAGAATGTAGTTCTCGGAGGGGAGGGCATGTGGGCTGATGAAGTCAGTGATGTCTTCGCTGAATTGTTTACGGGTTCCTGGTGATCTGTAGATGAGGGTGCCTCTAAGTGTCGTTCTGGGGTCGGTGTGGATCTGGAAGTGAAGGTGTTCGGCGGTATCGAGGTTATCGTCGGAGCTGGTCGTGATTCTGATGGTGTTCTTATGGACGATGGCGATGCCTCCTCCTGTTTGGTTGATGCGGTCTTTTCGGATGATCTTGTAAGCGTCCGGGATGGCTATGGCTATGGCGATGTCGGGTGCTGATGATGCGTTCATCCAGGTTCCTGTAAGGAAGGCGATGTCCGGTGACGCAGTGTCGAGTAGGTTCCAGAGTTCAGTGGGGTGTCTGTGGACCGAGCGGGTGTTCAGCAGGAAGCACTTCAGGTGGATTCAATGTTGTCTGTAGTGTTGATGCAAAGCTGAATTCAAGTTGTGAACCCTGTTGTACGCAGTGTAAATTGAAAGCAGTAGTCGACACGAAGATCGATGAATGCTATTTTGTCACAGTTAACAGAATCTGAGAACACAGTACAAATGTTTCTGCCTTAAATAAAGCAAGGCTGGATTCAATGCTGTCCGTTGTGTTGATGCAAAGCTGAATTCAACTGGTATCAAGTTGTCAACTCTACTCACCGCAGAATAGATTGAAGGCAGTTCTCAGCACAGATACTGAAGACAAATTTAGATCCAAAGTTAAATTCAAGTTTTGAACCCTGCTGTCTGCAGTGTCAATGGAAACCAGTAGTTGATATAGAGAGAAGTCTGCGGTGCTGTGGCGCTGAGTTCCTACTCGGCCTGTATCAAGGAAGCACGCTGTCATGGCGGCAGCCACGTGGCAGGGTGGGGACCTTCGCTGCGCCGCAGTCTCTTCTCTTTGCAGAAGTGAACCACGCCCAAGGCATAGCCTAATTATTTATAGTCATACGTTGACGTTGTTTACGATGGACTAGCCTACTCCGCTTCTGTTTCAAAGGGGGGGTGAACACAGCTACATGACCGAAATATTCCCCAGTGTCTGAGATAATATGGTTGCGTCCACTATTCAGTACACTACACGTATCAGTTGTATATCTACACACTGAAACGTTTTTGATTTCCATAGTGAATTGTGTATAGTATTTCACCAGTAGTCTTAGCGTTGTGTACATTATTGTTGATGTTCGAGTTCTTTCCATTATACATACTTGGTTGTCACATCTCTGTAGATTAAGCTAGTGTGCTGTTGAGGGAACATATTATTTTGGAAAGGTTTGTTGTCCTGTTTTGCTCTGCCTCTGAGGTAGTAGGAAGGAGAGGTCCGTGGGGGTGATTTTAGTGGTAGTGGCGCTGAGTATTGTGATTTTGTTGGTTGTCGGAAATGTATAATTACAATCTGTAACACGTATTGCTATTTAAACATGGGTGTGAGTTTGATGTAATTCACATAGTACATGTTCAATGTTCTTACAATAGTTAAATGTTGTTGTTAATTTGTTAGTGGTAAGTGGAACTATTGCTTGATTTTTTACGTAGCATTGCAGATTTGGTTTCTGGTTGAAAACACGGGTATTTGGTCCACATATTAAGTAGAAATTGTCATTTTAAAAAACCTTTGAAATTCACTGAAAAAAACATAGGTTTCACGCAGGTTATAGTTAGGAATTACCATTTAAAAAACCTTTCAAATTTACTGAAAAAACCATAGGTTTCAGACAGGTTATTTTTAGGAATTAGCATTTAAAAAACCTGAGAAATTCACTGAAAAAACCATAGGTTTTAGGAATGTTATAGTTAGCTGGACATTTCACTCATACAAAACCATTGAAATTCCTCTGTTATAGTTAGTTGTACTAACTGTAACTCTCGCGCCCGCAATCCACTGGTGATGATGTCACATATTACATCATTCATGACATGGTCAGTGACATCACTGATTACATCACTGATGACATCTCAAATGACATCACTGATGACATCACTGATTACATCATCCACGTGACAATCAGATACACCTCATCATTCACTACTATACTCTTTCATCACTCACTGTAAAATATAGAGAACCATATTTGAATCCATTGACACACTAATACAAGTATCTAAAGCCCCTCTCAGTCATTCTTAGATCTACACAAACATCCAATCAATTATCCATAGATTCACTCATACATGCTGTCAATGATCAATAGAACACTATGAAATATACTTATACACCTATATTGACATTACACACCAGCACACATCCTATTTACTTATGCAGTCACCCTGCTCACTTATGCAAATAATGGATCATACTTATATTTACTGAGCTACGCACTTATACAAACCCCACTTCATTCAATCATATAGATAGTAACTCATACTTAGTGTATTATAAAATTACTATTACAAGTATACAGTTATCCATACAATCACTCATGCAATCACTGAGTCTTATGTATACTTATTTATATACATCAAATGTTACATACTCTGCCTTTTATTATTCTAGTTTGTTGGACATGTACCATTGAGAGATATATTTGCTCATCAGCACATACATATACATATTCACTCACCCAAACAAGTATAGTTGTGAACCCTGTTGTACGCAGTGTAAATTGAAAGCAGTAGTCGACACGAAGATCGATGAATGCTATTTTGTCACAGTTAACAGAATCTGAGAACACAGTACAAATGTTTCTGCCTTAAATAAAGCAAGGCTGGATTCAATGCTGTCCGTTGTGTTGATGCAAAGCTGAATTCAACTGGTATCAAGTTGTCAACTCTACTCACCGCAGAATAGATTGAAGGCAGTTCTCAGCACAGATACTGAAGACAAATTTAGATCCAAAGTTAAATTCAAGTTTTGAACCCTGCTGTCTGCAGTGTCGATGGAAACCAGTAGTTGATATAGAAAGAAGTCTGCGGTGCTGTGGCGCTGAGTTCCTACTCGGCCTGTATCAAGGAAGCACGCTGTCATGGCGGCAGCCACGTGGCAGGGTGGGGACCTTCGCTGTGCAGCAGTCTCTTCTCTTTGCAGAAGTGAACCACGCCCAAGGCATAGCCTAATTATTTATAGTCATACGTTGACGTTGTTTACGATGGACTAGCCTACTCCGCTTCTGTTTCAAAGGGGGGGTGAACACAGCTACATGACCGAAATATTCCCCAGTGTCTGAGATAATATGGTTGCGTCCACTATTCAGTACACTACACGTATCAGTTGTATATCTACACACTGAAACGTTTTTGATTTCCATAGTGAATTGTGTATAGTATTTCACCAGTAGTCTTAGCGTTGTGTACATTATTGTTGATGTTCGAGTTCTTTCCCTTATACATACTTGGTTGTCACATCTCTGTAGATTAAGCTAGTGTGCTGTTGAGGGGACATATTATTTTGGAAAGGTTTGTTGTCCTGTTTTGCTCTGCCTCTGAGGTAGTAGGAAGGAGAGGTCCGTGGGGGTGATTTTAGTGGTAGTGGCGCTGAGTATTGTGATTTTGTTGGTTGTCGGAAATGTATAATTACAATCTGTAACACGTATTGCTATTTAAACATGGGTGTGAGTTTGATGTAATTCACATAGTACATGTTCAATGTTCTTACAATAGTTAAATGTTGTTGTTAATTTGTTAGTGGTAAGTTGAACTATTGCTTGATTTTTTACGTAGCATTGCAGATTTGGTTTCTGGTTGAAAACATGGGTATGTGGTCCACATAATAAGTAGAAATTGTCATTTTAAAAAACCTTTGAAATTCACTGAAAAAAACATAGGTTTCACGCAGGTTATAGTTAGGAATTACCATTTAAAAAACCTTTCAAATTTACTGAAAAAACCATAGGTTTCAGACAGGTTATTTTTAGGAATTAGCATTTAAAAAACCTGAGAAATTCACTGAAAAAACCATAGGTTTTAGGAATGTTATAGTTAGCTGGACATTTCACTCATACAAAACCATTGAAATTCCTCTGTTATAGTTAGTTGTACTAACTGTAACTCTCGCGCCCGCAATCCACTGGTGATGATGTCACATATTACATCATTCATGACATGGTCAGTGACATCACTGATTACATCACTGATGACATCTCAAATGACATCACTGATGACATCACTGATTACATCATCCACGTGACAATCAGATACACCTCATCATTCACTACTATACTCTTTCATCACTCACTGTAAAATATAGAGAACCATATTTGAATCCATTGACACACTAATACAAGTATCTAAAGCCCCTCTCAGTCATTCTTAGATCTACACAAACATCCAATCAATTATCCATAGATTCACTCATACATGCTGTCAATGATCAATAGAACACTATGAAATATACTTATACACCTATATTGACATTACACACCAGCACACATCCTATTTACTTATGCAGTCACCCTGCTCACTTATGCAAATAATGGATCATACTTATATTTACTGAGCTACGCACTTATACAAACCCCACTTCATTCAATCATATAGATAGTAACTCATACTTAGTGTATTATAAAATTACTATTACAAGTATACAGTTATCCATACAATCACTCATGCAATCACTGAGTCTTATGTATACTTATTTATATACATCAAATGTTACATACTCTGCCTTTTATTATTCTAGTTTGTTGGACATGTACCATTGAGAGATATATTTGCTCATCAGCACATACATATACATATTCACTCACCCAAACAAGTATAGTTGTGAACCCTGTTGTACGCAGTGTAAATTGAAAGCAGTAGTCGACACGAAGATCGATGAATGCTATTTTGTCACAGTTAACAGAATCTGAGAACACAGTACAAATGTTTCTGCCTTAAATAAAGCAAGGCTGGATTCAATGCTGTCCGTTGTGTTGATGCAAAGCTGAATTCAACTGGTATCAAGTTGTCAACTCTACTCACCGCAGAATAGATTGAAGGCAGTTCTCAGCACAGATACTGAAGACAAATTTAGATCCAAAGTTAAATTCAAGTTTTGAACCCTGCTGTCTGCAGTGTCGATGGAAACCAGTAGTTGATATAGAAAGAAGTCTGCGGTGCTGTGGCGCTGAGTTCCTACTCGGCCTGTATCAAGGAAGCACGCTGTCATGGCGGCAGCCACGTGGCAGGGTGGGGACCTTCGCTGCGCAGCAGTCTCTTCTCTTTGCAGAAGTGAACCACGCCCAAGGCATAGCCTAATTATTTATAGTCATACGTTGACGTTGTTTACGATGGACTAGCCTACTCCGCTTCTGTTTCAAAGGGGGGGTGAACACAGCTACATGACCGAAATATTCCCCAGTGTCTGAGATAATATGGTTGCGTCCACTATTCAGTACACTACACGTATCAGTTGTATATCTACACACTGAAACGTTTTTGATTTCCATAGTGAATTGTGTATAGTATTTCACCAGTAGTCTTAGCGTTGTGTACATTATTGTTGATGTTCGAGTTCTTTCCCTTATACATACTTGGTTGTCACATCTCTGTAGATTAAGCTAGTGTGCTGTTGAGGGGACATATTATTTTGGAAAGGTTTGTTGTCCTGTTTTGCTCTGCCTCTGAGGTAGTAGGAAGGAGAGGTCCGTGGGGGTGATTTTAGTGGTAGTGGCGCTGAGTATTGTGATTTTGTTGGTTGTCGGAAATGTATAATTACAATCTGTAACACGTATTGCTATTTAAACATGGGTGTGAGTTTGATGTAATTCACATAGTACATGTTCAATGTTCTTACAATAGTTAAATGTTGTTGTTAATTTGTTAGTGGTAAGTTGAACTATTGCTTGATTTTTTACGTAGCATTGCAGATTTGGTTTCTGGTTGAAAACATGGGTATGTGGTCCACATAATAAGTAGAAATTGTCATTTTAAAAAACCTTTGAAATTCACTGAAAAAACCATAGGTTTCACGCAGGTTATAGTTAGGAATTACCATTTAAAAAACCTTTCAAATTTACTGAAAAAACCATAGGTTTCAGACAGGTTATTTTTAGGAATTAGCATTTAAAAAACCTGAGAAATTCACTGAAAAAACCATAGGTTTTAGGAATGTTATAGTTAGCTGGACATTTCACTCATACAAAACCATTGAAATTCCTCTGTTATAGTTAGTTGTACTAACTGTAACTCTCGCGCCCGCAATCCACTGGTGATGATGTCACATATTACATCATTCATGACATGGTCAGTGACATCACTGATTACATCACTGATGACATCTCAAATGACATCACTGATGACATCACTGATTACATCATCCACGTGACAATCAGATACACCTCATCATTCACTACTATACTCTTTCATCACTCACTGTAAAATATAGAGAACCATATTTGAATCCATTGACACACTAATACAAGTATCTAAAGCCCCTCTCAGTCATTCTTAGATCTACACAAACATCCAATCAATTATCCATAGATTCACTCATACATGCTGTCAATGATCAATAGAACACTATGAAATATACTTATACACCTATATTGACATTACACACCAGCACACATCCTATTTACTTATGCAGTCACCCTGCTCACTTATGCAAATAATGGATCATACTTATATTTACTGAGCTACGCACTTATACAAACCCCACTTCATTCAATCATATAGATAGTAACTCATACTTAGTGTATTATAAAATTACTATTACAAGTATACAGTTATCCATACAATCACTCATGCAATCACTGAGTCTTATGTATACTTATTTATATACATCAAATGTTACATACTCTGCCTTTTATTATTCTAGTTTGTTGGACATGTACCATTGTGAGATATATTTGCTCATCAGCACATACATATACATATTCACTCACCCAAACAAGTATTATAACATGTAGTCTTAATATCATATACCCACTGAATCAACTATTGACACATCTTTGGGCAGTCACAAACCCCCCACTGAACCACTCACAGATTCACTCTCCCATACAAATAATCAGTTAACTAACCAATAACTAATATAGGCTTTCACGTAGCTAGCAACTAACTGGTGCAGCAGTTTACACAACAACTGAGAAAGTAATACAGATATTCACACAGTTTAGTCACTATCCAATATATTTAGTGAGACACTATAAATAGGTCAAGTAAATAGTCAATCACACTGCTACTAAATTGTTCTTCTAGACACTTATACATCCACTCATTCTTCAATGCAGATTGCTATATATATAATACATATTTAAATATGGAACCAAACCACATTCAATGGATGATGTCATCAGTGATGTCATCAGGCGCCTTGATGCCCTTGGGCTAAGTTGCGCGGTATAAGACTCCCTTCATTCATTCATTCAGTGATGTCATTTGAGATGTCATCAGTGATGTCACTGACCATGTCATGAATGATGTAATATGTGACATCATCACCAGTGGATTACGGGCGCAAGAGTTACAGTTAGTACAACTAACTATAACAGAGGAATTCCAATGGTTTTGTATGAGTGAAATGTCCAGCAAACTATAACATTCCTAAAACCTATGGTTTTTTCAGTGAATTTATAAGGTTTTTTAAATGCTAATTCCTAACTATAACCTGCCTGAATGGTTTTTTCAGTGAATATATATATATATATATATATGTGACAAAATGGAAATATTTAAAATGGGAACGGGGGAAGCTACTTAAAGTTGTTAGCCACATGGGTGGCGTGGCAGTAGGCATCATGACCAACAGCTGGAAAAAGAGACACACCTGGTCACAGACGGGGTGGAGGACTTATGCAATTCATCATGAGTTGCCTGACAGTAGAACCAGCAAGCTTTAATGGGGTCCTCTGACAAGGAACCCGAAACTCTCAGCCTGGGTCAGTCGGATGGCTGGTCATATTCAGATGGGAAGGGTAGCAAGTTAAGGCTACCCCAGAGGACAGTTAGAACCCCATCACATGGACTCTAGTATTCAAGACAGCGCATTATGACTATCGCCAACAAATTACTTTTTACAGTGGTTGTTGTGAATGGAATGCGTTAGTGACTGGCCATCTGAAAGGGGCCTTCAACTAGATGTTAATAAACTGCAGCCCGTATTCCCAAAGATACATGTGCCAGTTTTGTACCTTAAAAGTGAACGTGGGGAGTTATTGGTTGAAGCTGATGGTGTCTATGCAGAACACAATTTTTAAAGTAAAATGTTGCTTCCTATCAGGATGCATAGACTGCAAAGCACATGGATGCTCATCTCCCTTCCCTCCTCCAGGACTGTCTTTGTGTCCGCTCCCAGATAGTCAACCATCTCCAACTGTCATCTTTGCCAGCCCCCCTTTCCACCATTGACTGGCGATCTGAAAGGAGCCTTCAACAAGATGTTAATAAACTGCAGCCATGCCCATGCCTCGCTAGTTCATTCTATTTAGGAACTGTAACGTCCTACAGTCCCTGTCACATGTCAATGTAGGAGAAAATGGTTCTAATAGTAGCTCAATGTGTCCTGATAATGATAATATCAAACCAGAACTGCCAAGACAGCCAGGACACCACCTCATCTAGGTTGCTTAAGTCTGACTTAATGTCTGACTCTTTGCTTGTTTCAAACTTTACTTTTACATTCACAGCACAACTCAAAAATAATAGATGCTTGCATAATTTTCTATCACTATTATTGTATACTTTTGTGAAACTTATCCTCAAGTGGAAGCCTGCACTATTTCGATTCAGATTCCGAAAGTAAAAATTGCTCAGCTCTTGTCTGCATGTCTGCACCGTCCCTTCTATTAAGTAGGCATGTAGATAAACCAAGTAAGGACTTACTAAAATCTTAATGTATGTTGGTCTGGTGGCTCAGAGACACAAGACAGTCACACTTATATTTTCATCTTTTTAAATGTATTTCTTTTTTGTTGTTTTGTGGAGCTACTGCATGCCAATGTGGGAAGAAAGCAACTAGACTCCCAGTTGGGCTTTCAGGGCAATGAGTACTTTTGTACCATATTGGAGTGGAGGAGCCCTGAGGATATATTTAATCTTTTTTCGTTTTTTTCCCTAAACATTTACTGATATTTTTTGTGGTGGGATGTTTCATGTTTGGGGCCAGATGTACAAAACTTTTTTCAGCTTGCAAATGGCCTGATTCGCAGAATCAGGCAATTTTATAAGTTATTACCAAATCGCAAATTGAGTTTGTGAGTATATATTTGGAAGGGGGTGCCAAGGGCGTCACACTGATATGTAGGAATGTTTTGCGACCGGGAATGTGATCACAAAACATTTGCAGTTACCAACAACTTCAACTTGGGGGTAATCTATTTGCAAATGGGAAGGGGTCTCCAAGGGAACCATGTACATCTGGCCCTTGGTTTATTAGTCTGGACTAGGCCAAATATGTTTTCTCAATTGTAGTGCATGTGTCTCCTTCTTGCAATGTTGACTTTGGAGTGTGAGAGGCCGTTGACTGGGCAAAGATTTCATGACAGAATTGAAAAAGTCTGTGAAATCTTTTCTCTGGAAGAGTGTGTTAGATGGTTTGAAAAAGGCTTCAGGGCAGGCAACCAATTTCCATTCTTCTCTGTGCCTCCCCTTCTTTGTAATGTGCTTGCCTTGTCCATCATTCTGTTAAAGCTGCATGTTTGTGTGTATGTGATTAATGTCATGTTTGCCATTTCTACTTGAGGTAGCAGGGGTTGTATTCATTTATTTATTTTATTTAGTAAATTTTATAAAATGCAAACATGACCCAAAGGTAGCAGAGAGCTGGGCATTTCTGCTTATATTTAAGCAGAAATGGAGTTTAACAAGTTATTGGGTTAGTACTGCGAAAATGCTCCACTTGACCTCAATGCATTATGGACATAAAAGCAGCTTGATCCATCCACATAACATATTACATATCTTGTATCAACGTTTATCAATTCTTTGCTCGAATATTTTGTTCATTGTAGTTTTCAATGTCACTGCTGGTTGTGGTGTCGGGAGATAGTCTCATGTGATGGTAAATAGTTACAGTGCCAATGTAGGGTTTGCTTAGGCAGGGACAAATCTGTTAAACAAATCCTTTTTACTTCCATTTTGAACTTTTTTTTATTGGCCCATGCCAGAGAAAGCATATTGCTTGGATCAGAGAATTTCTGAATCTAGCAGGCTCTAAAAAGCGTGAGCTTGCACTTCTTAAAGAGCGACTACCGATAAAATTGCAAAGCCCTGCACTGTGGTACACATGAGTATACCATAGTACTTGGCTTTTTTGTGAGTCAGGCATCTTAAGAAGGATCCTTGCTTCAACAGGCAGCCATTGTAGGAACTTCATAGAGGGTGTGATGAGGTCAAAATGCCTCGATCCCGTTATCAGTCTTGGTGCATGATTGCCATTAGGGGTGCCAATCATATTTGGGTTGCCCCGTCTGAGCTGCATTTCTGTGGAGTAGTCTGGGTGTGACTAGGGATTGGACGGCTATTTTGAGGTCACTTTTCGGGGTGAATGGTTACACCTTCTTCAGGAATCTAAGTTGGAAGAGTATACCACCTGTGGATGTGCTAATGTGGACTTGTATGTTGAGATTTCTGTTGAGTGTTTTACTCAAGGATTTTGTTTATACAACAGTTTCTGATTTGCACTTAAGAGTATCCAGGTGACTCAACCATTCTTGTAGAAGAGGGGATATGTGGGTGGGGCGTGATGAGTAGGAATTTAGTCTTCAGAGAATTACGTTTGATGTTGTTTCATGCTAGCCAGGTTTGGGTTTGCTGCAGTGAATTGCTGAGACTGATAATGTCTTCTAGGGAGGATATCTTCATGTAAATCAGAGTATTGTCTACATACGTGTGGTGTGCAAGGCTAGCTTTTTCAGAATCTCGTCAGCGGTTCCATTTAGAGGTTGAGTAGCATTGGGGTGATTGAGCTGCCTTGGGGGACACCCAGTCGGATCAGAGATGGGTTAGAGAGTGTGCTACCCAATTTGATAAGTTGTAATCGGTTTTGTTGATGGGAGGTGAACCATCAAAAAAGAAATTCTGACAGCCCCATTCTTCATTCAGGCACATATGGGAGGCTGCTGTGATGACTATGTCGAATGACGAGGAAAGATCTAGGAGGATGAGCAGACATGAATTGTTTTGGTCCAGGAGTTTGAGATCATCATCCATGATATGCATGAAAGCTGTCCGTGTACTGTGTCCTCGTTTAAAACCAGATTTGATCTTGTTTTTTAGGTTGAAATTACCACTGTGCTGGCATAGTTGGTTGTGTACACTTTTCTAATGTAGTTTTGCTAGAAATGGGATGTTTGAGACTGGTGGGATGTTATTCAGATCAGTTGGGTCTGAACCTCTTTTTTTCACCGTCGTGAAACAGGTTAGTTTTACCCTGCTGATGATGTGTTGTTGCAATAGTAACAACACATCATTGCCACATGTCAGACCTTCAGGCAGTCTTGGACAGTGCCTTGGGAAATTGATGACTTTACAACCATTGTCCTGAGGAGGCAAAAAAATGAAAGAGATCCTTTGTGATTTTCGACGGTATGGGATCATTAAAATGAGAACTTGGTTTCATTGCTTTTATAACCTGTAGGACCTCGTACTCGCTAAATGTTTTAAATTCACACCAGATGGATATATTTTATTCTGTTAAGTTCCCTTTGACACCCCAGGAGATTGATGATTGTTTTATTAATGTTTTTGGCTGGCATTCTACATTGATAATCTGAAAACCATGTAAAAGTATTTGTATTTTGGATGATTTTGTCAGTCTCCCTAGCACTCCTATAGCCACGGCTGGGTCCTCCCAGCTATTTCTACAACTTATCCCCATACAATGTACTGCATACTGCCCTGAAATGTATGGGGCCTTTTATTGTATGCACAACACAGATGCTAATTTCACAGACTTTTATCTATTTTTCTTTACCTGCCTATTGCACTGTTGTGGCCTCAGGAAACCTGTATTCCCCAGATATTATTTCTGACTTCACAGATTTTGTTTTGTCTAAACTTTCAGACAAATGTATTCGATCAATTAACTGCATACATCTACTTCAAACAGCCTTTTGGAGTCTTTTTTTCTCCCTATTTCAGGGGATTACTTCTTTCACTATCAATGTCAGCTATTTCCAGAACTTCAAATGTCGTGCTGGGGTTCAAGTAGCATATGTATTGATAATGACTTCCTAGACTTTTCAGCAATCTAGACTAGGATATTCATTAATTAGTATAAGATTGCATGTTGGAGCCCCTTCTGACTCCTTCCTTTACCTGCAGTGCCTGGTTTGTCTGACGGCAGTTATAGAACACACATCTTGTGTTAAACGCATATATTTTCACTGAGCATATGTGATTTGGCTAATGTCATTTTACTCCATGCTTTTCAGAATACATCATACTTTTGATTACAACAAACTTTGTATGTGATTTATATTTTCTGGAGAGTTTTACATGGTACGTTCATCTTTTTTCTTTTGTGTACTGAAAACCAAGTCGTCATTGCAAAAAAAAGTAATCATTCATAATGTTTTTAAAAAGTTTAAGTACCATATTTTCAAAACAATTACCTCAATGAAATTTTTTTTTGCTATAACTTCCGTTGAGAAACTGGGATTCTTGTCTGGCCCATAGACTGTTAGAGGAATTTCCTAAAATTTGGAGGAAGTTTCTTTGCATAAGGGATGCATGAGCCGGTGTGGGTTCCTGTCTGCATACTAGTGTGCTCCCACATGGGGCTTGGGCTCCTTTATATCAGTTTTCACAAGCTTCAGTCTAGTATTTAATGATTTCTTATTTTATTATTACTGGGCTACAGTATCTATTTCTATCTTTACCACAGACCTTTGTGGTGAGGTGGAGGTAGGTCATAACCATTGGTTGCACACGAGCAGTTTTTAGAAGTAAAACATTTGCTTACTTGTAGAAAAGGTGCAGGTCCAAGTACTATACAAGCAATTATTTTTGTCATATATTGTATTACATACCAGGGATAGGTCTGCTCCACACTTTTCTGGGAAGCAAGAGCAGGTGTTTAGGCCCAGACCCCGCATTTACGTGCACCAGTCCTATGACCAGTCAGGTCCCTTTAGGAGATTGCTCTATCGTTATGAGGTGCCTGGCTAGCTCCTTCAGCTCTCTCTGCTCCTCTGCTTTCTGTGCCAATTTGTTCTCTTCTGCCTCTGTTCTCCCCCCTATACCTCTTAGTAATTTTTTGGGTTCTATGTACTTTTTATGCACTTTTGTACTCTTTTGTGCTTAGCCATGTTATTTGTGCTCCTTTGTGCTATTTTGTGCTGTTTGTGCCCCTTTTGTACTCTGTTGCACTTTTTGGGTTCTTTTGGGATTTTTTCTGCATTACCGCTTTGGGGCTGCTCTCCCTGTGATAGTTCTTCTGCCCCATCTGTATCACTTGCCCCAGCCCCAATGTCTGTCCCATACTTTTCCCACCTACATCGCCGCAGCAACCACAAGCCAGGTGGATGTCTTGCACTCATCTATAAGGAATGCAGCGAATACAGAACTGTTACAGAGAACACCACCTCATTCATGGATCATCTCCACTTTCAACTGCAACTCACTGAAAACGTCGCCCTGAATACCGCCCTTGCCTATCAAGCACCTTAACCATAAGCTACAAATACAACACCAACTCGCCGCTCACATGAACCGACCACGCTATCATTCACTTCCAAATCAGCACACTGCTGGTCACCATACCCCCAGTATTCGCTTACCAAGCTGCAACTGGGGGAAACACATAAGCAGATTGGCTCAGCACCCTTAGCAAAGATCAACCAAACCCCACAGACTACCTCCACAAGGGCATCACCAACTTGAACAACTGGATTAGGATCTGTGCCGACTCCCTCACCTCCATCAAATCTAACAAGCATAGAAGATCCAAAAAAGCTAAAAGGTAGACAGAGGAATATCAAAGCACCAAATAGCACTTTAAAATGAAAATGGTGAGCCAACCACAAAACCACCAATAGAACCTCCTCCATGTCTGCATTTAGACGCTACCAGTAGCAACTAAGAGACACTTAGAAAGGAGCACTGGATGATTGCAACGAAAGAAACTTCAACAGCTGCAAGGAGATCTTCCCAATAGTCAAATATTTCACCTCAGCCTCTGTCAACAACATCACCCCCGGCAAGAACTCTGTGACAACCTGTCAAACGTCTTCCACAGCAAGATCGAAAACATCTACAGCAACTTCACACACCAACGTGACCCCTATAAACGTATTGCCAACCTACACATCACCAAGCAAGAGGGCCACCTGTTAGAACAGACAATTTTCACCAGTGACCACACAGCAACAATAATGTGAATTATCCACTCAGGTGCCCCTATAGATCCATGCCCCCACCACATCCATAGCTTGGCAGTGCCTCTAATCAGCACAGCCCTCACCCACATTATCAACACCTCCATTACACCCACCATATTCCCTGAGGATGTAAAAGTCAACACCTTCCTCATGAAACTGTCAGCTCCTGAACCAATCGAGCAGCTACCAACCCATATCTGCGCTCCCATTCCCAGCCAAAGTTGTCAAGAAGGCCATTACAAAACACCTCTCAACCTACCACAAGATTCTCCACCAGCTGGACCACACGCAATCAAGATTATGGAAGAACCACAGCATGGAAACAGCACTAGTTGCAGCTATCGATGATTTCCAGACCATCCTCGAAAATGGATTAACAACTACCCTCACCCTGCTCGACCTCTCCATGGCCTTAGCTACAACCACCCACGACATTCTCATCAGAAGACTCCACGAGATTGGCATCCAAGTAGCTGCACTCAACCGGATCCGCTTCTTTTTTCACATGAAGAACCCAAAAAGTCAGATTGCCCCCCTTCATGTCAGAGTCCCAGGACCTGATCTCAGAGTCCCCCAGGGATCTTTCCTCAGCTTCTACATGACACAGCTCGCCAACATCATCCGATCACAAAACATCACTGTCATCTCCTACACAGACAACACCAAACCCATCCTCTCACCAATGAACAGGACAACCACAAGCAAAACCAGCGGCACTTGATGGATGATCATTGTAGCAGAGCGGATGAGGACCAACTGCTTGAAGCTCAGTTCCAACAAGCTGGAAGTACTGGCCTTTGAAAATAAAGCCTCCCCACTCCATCTGGTAGCCATTAGAGCTAGGACCAACAACCACCCACCACGCAACAAATCTGTTCATCATCCGAGGCAACTATCTTAAAATGAAGGCACAAATTATTGCATTGAGCACCTCTTGCTTCCACATCCTATGCATGCTACAAAAAATCTTTTAAGCGGTTGCCACAGAACACCAGAAGGAACCCCTATGGAGCTTCACTATCTCCCCATTCACAAGCACTGCCAAATCAAATTTCTCTTGCCCACATACATAGTCTTACACAACACTGGATCAGCATACCTGAACAACTATATATACTTCCACCAACCTGCAAAACACCTACGCTCCACTCCACCTCACACTGTCTTGCACACACACCCTGCACTAAAAAAAAGTGTGTAGGTTACTCATTCTCCTACATCCCACCTAAAACATGGAACGTCCCTCATCAGCACACCAGAGCCTCCTCCTCACATCTTGAGTTCCTGCAGAAATCTGAAGACCTGGGTCTTTGACTGCAAATGTATGCTTCTGGAAAGGACAGATTGGATCTCATCACAGTGAAGATGAACTTGTCATTTTTTTATGTAGAGTAACACAAAGGAAATGCAAATCATCTCTTTTCATGCTGCTATATTAAAACTATCTGTCATCATCTTCCTAAAATCAAAACAAACAGCACCAACAACCCCCAAATTAAGGGCGGATTTCGGTTGGTGGATGCAGAGCATTAACCAGAATGCGACAGACACCAAGTTTGTTAAACACACAATTCTAAGTCATGGAATGTGCAAGGTTTTCTGAGGCAGAGCCTCAGCTGGTTTTGTCAGCAGAAGCCTTTGATAGACATCCTGACTGCTACAGGGCTGTCAGTCAATGTTTGTCAGAATGCCAGTTTGACATATATGTTTTCCTTTTAAGATCATTAAGGGACATCTGCCAGCCCTGAACAGAGAACAAGTAAAATGGCTCACAGGTGCTAGGAGAACTCTCCTAGCACATCTGAGCTATTGTGTTTTGTTTTTCAATAACGAACTTCTAATTTGAAAGCATTTGCCTAACAGGATTACTGCATTCTGATCTGTTTTTTTACCACCAATAAAGAAAATTCTCCTGCCTCACAGAATAAAATTCACTATTACTGTTACCCTGTTGTCTGGTCCTCTCCTCAATGGCATCCAGGAAAGGAGAAGAGAAGATAAGGACATCTTTCTGGTGTGTCATCTGTGTTTTAGTCTGTAACACTGGCCAGTTAGGGCAATGGACACAATTACTCCTGCCTAAGGATTTAAGGAGTCTACTTTAGTTCCTTCTGCACACCTCCCTTCTCATCTCCCTAGTTTATTCTTTTCCATATCATTAATGATTTAACTGACTCATTTCAGTTTTACTAGTCACTCCCTGTGTTGGGGCTTGCACCAACTCTGCTCTTGGGTGGACTCAATAGTACTATTGTTTAATCCTCCCTTCTTGGAATAAGGCTATTGTTCTACCTGAAAGTGGAAACTTGAAGCATTGCAGCCCAACAGACATCACCTGTTGAAGAGTAGACTCAGAAGAACTGGTTGTTCGATACTAGCTGATTACAAATGTTGTTTACCAGTCGATCTTCACTAATGTCATAGGATAGTTGAGGTAATGGTGTACTCTCTCTAGTTGCAACACAGCCACAAGTGGAAGTGTCGAAAGCATTCCTACCAAATCATTGTAGGATTGAGGACTGGAGAATGCAGACTTTTCAGTGTTCCATAACAAGTGAACCTGTTGGGTATGATTATACAACCATCATTATAGCAACTCTCCTAAGATACTCATAGAAGATTGCAGTGTTTGCACTTGTCTTAGGCTGTACCGGGTTTTCTTAAGCGCTGCTAGACCTAAACAGGTGTGTAGTATGCAGCTTGTGTACTTAGAGATAAAGTGAAGCTATGCCTCCTCACTTGGACTGATAAAGCCAACTGTGGTCCCTTCTCATGTGATGAAAGGTTGTTGGGTTCTGTGTCAAATAATACAGTTTGGTATCATTGCCTACTGACACTTAGTGGGGATTTCAGCTGAGGGACAGTTCTTATGTAAACATTGTTATTACTAATGGTCCCTCACCACTTTTGGACAGGGTTAAGGAAGTTGCAAGGTCGTTGGGCTCACTAGGATTTTTTATCATATCATTGTCTACATTATTGGAGTATGTACCACTCATCTGTCTTTTCTAAAGCAGTACCTACCTATTACAGACTTGTTTCTTGGAATTGCATACATGACTGTTGTGCAGAAATCAGTTAACATTTCTGAGAACTCTGGTACAATTAAATACTTCCCTATGCAGCACTGGGTATGACCAAGATAGTACTAGTAGTATTTAGATTTTTACCTAATCAGACAGAGTGATGCTCTACGGGTCCCCATGTTACAGCATATTATCTGACCAACCTTTTTCTATGAAGTATAAAGTGACATAAATAAACACAATATACAACTGCCCATTCCAAACATATTGTAACACAGGAATAAAATAGCGTTAACAATATTATAAGGAATTATGTTTACGTTACAAGTGATAATATTACATTTATGTATTTGCCAAAGTTATCCAATAGTTCAATTACAAAGTAAATCAATTATTCAGAAGTCCTTTGACTGCATTCATGTTGCATCTACCCGTTATCATATGGAGATGAGTAATCTAAATCCTTATGCTACTCATATCCCTAGAAACAGACTTAATCTCCAATACCGGTCCTATGTTTATATTGGATGACCCACATACCATTAAGTGATTGCAAAATTGCAAGTTTTAACTCTAAGTTGTTGACTCTTCTCCAAAGATTGTTGAATAGTATTTCCCATGACCGTCATAATGAGCCTATGACTAAAATAAGAAAGCTGTGATTCCCAATATCTGGCATGTGCTAAATTGAGATAGATCCTGAGTTGGTGAAGTGGAAGCTGTAGTGATCCGTCCAGGTGAACTGTGATACCTGCTTGTACTCAACTCTGTTGCTGGACATAAAAATGGGTTTGAGTACTTGTCCTGTGATGTGGGTGATTTGGGTGGCAAGTTGTTGGAGGCCGATGTTTTTCATGCTTTCTAGAAGGTTGGTTTTGTTGGTGTTGTCAGGGCCATTGCAGTGGAAGTTAAACTTTACTAGGAAGATGTAGTGCTCGGAGTCAATGGTGATCGAGCGACGAGGTCTGGAATGGTGTTGGAGAAGCTGGGGTGGGGTCCTGGTGGTTGGCATGTGAGAGTTCATCTGATGGTGAATTTTCTATTGATGTAAAGTTGGAAATTAAGATGTTCCATTATCAGGGTTGGGGAATCTGGGGAGGTTGTTGAGCAGATTGTGTCCTTGTAGATTATGGCAATTCCACCTCTATGTTTGTTGATTTGGTCCCGGTGTGTTATCTTGTAGACTTCCAGTGTATGGATGGCAATGTCTGGCATGGAGGCAGGGTTCTGCCAGGTCTTTTTGAGGAAGATGACGTCTGAGGGGAGGGATGAGATCATGTCCCAGATCTCTGTGGCGTGTTTACCAGAGTGATTCTGCATGGCGTAGAATGCACTGGAGTTGTGCCGTGGCAGTCTCGGTCGGTGTGGTGTTATTGGTTCCTTTGGTGTAAATGAAGTGGCAGTGCTGGCAGGAGAATAGTCCTTTGATGGTGTGTGGTGCGTGGAGCTGTGTAGTAGCAGTTGATGTTGTTGATGCCTCCTGGTTATAGGGCTCATAAGTCTGAGGCGATGTAGCTGCGCAGGGTGAAAGAACCACGGTTCCTGGCACTTGGCACAGTCCAGGTGCAAACTGGCTTGCCTTTGGCGCACCAGCGCCTGCAACGCAGCAGCTGCATGCAACTGCTACACCCATCCACTGCACGCGTCTCTGTTGAGACCTCCATTAAATAGGTCCTAGGTGGAGGGAGTGGCACTAGGAAGTGGTGGGCAGGGCTAGGTGGGAGGCAGAAAAACCAGCAGCAGGCAGGATTAGCAAATGAAGAAAAAAACTATCAGAAGCAGTGAAAACTAGGCAAAAGCAGGAGAAATCACTCAGAAAACAGGAGGAAAGGCAGGAGAAAGCAGTACAGAAAATTAGGCAAAACCATGAGATAGCACTCAGAATAATGGGCAGGAAGCAGAGCAATGCCGCAGCATGGGAGAACTGGGCATGGAACCACACAGAAAAGGCAGATTTCCTAAACATGGGATAAAATATTGGGACATTTGCACACATTTATGATGGTGTAAACCACCTTCCAAATTCTAAACCAAACAAGCACCATAGGATATATTAGCCTTTTTACAAGATTTCGATTTTGCTCGACAGCTATTTCATCACAAATGTGACAGTCATCTTGTCCACCGTATTGCAAGTAAAACTGCACACGATGCACTTATAAATGCATAGGATGTACCATCTGTTCCTGGATCTGGCATTACCTCTATGACCATCAGTGCCCTTACTCCTGTGCCCATGGTAACAACCAAGCACACAGTCAATGAATGAACTGGAATCTCCTTTTCCAGGTTGTATGTTATTACAACGGATTCCGTTGCAACGCATGCCTTTACCACGCATGCGTTACAACGGAATGCTATTTCAACGAATAACCTTTTCCTCTAATTGTTCGTGGTGACGTCATACGTCGTTAAGAGGAAGCGGGTTTCTTTCCGTTTCCTCTTAAATGACGCCGAGTGACTTTAGGTGAGTTTCTTTTTCTTTGGGGGGGAGACCCCCAAACCCCCTTTTTTAATGTTAGCCTTTACAACACATGCCTTTACTACGTACCTCGTAGAAAAGGTATGCGTGGTAAAGGCTTTCGTGGTAACCACACATGCGTTGTAATGCATGCGTGGTTAATGTTTCTGTGGAAACGGCCGCGTTGTAGTGGCCGTTTCCCCCTTTTCCGCCATCACCTTTCCTCCTGTACCTATCCCACAAGCACAGGAGGCTCTGAAAGTCTAAAGAACATGACTGTTATTTACTTGATGATCTTTTGTTCTTAACATGTTATAATGTTTGCCATATGTGATTGCATGATCATGTATGTTCTATAGATAAACCATTTAGTTCCATTTGCAAGTATTGAGATTTACCATCAGTTTCATTGCGAGGCATGCAATTCATTTATTATCTCAGTGTTTTAAGAGAAATAGCATTGCTGTTGTGAGCGCGAGAGTTGCATTCAAAGTTGTAGTCTGTATGGCTACATTTAATTGCAATATTTTTGTGAATAAATGCTGGAAAAACTTGAGATATTATGGTTCATATAAAGTCGATATGATACATTAAGTATGCCTACATCTAGCTTAAGGCTATCAGTATAATACCTGGCATGTGAGTGTGTGTTGAGCCTTTGAGCATATGAGCCAGATTTAAAGCAGTAAAATTAGTGAATGAGCATTGGAAATATGTAATGTACGTGGGGTACAAGGTTGCATCATATTATTGTGGAGTATGCGTGTAAATGTTGATGAAATTCAGACTCTGAATAGTTTTTAGTTTTTTGATAAACACTTGAAAGGTAAAAGATCATTATCATACATTTATTTTTCATACCATTTAAAGCACCTTAGTTATAGGATGTTAGCATTATATGTTTGTGTGACCATGTATATGTGTTAAAACTAGTCAGCATTGATTTACTGATTTGTGGTGTCTGGCTGTAGCAAAGTTATATTAGGTGAGGATTTATTATGGCTACGTAGTTGTGAGACATGTGGCTGCAGCGTTATGGTCAATTGCTGTTAACTATGGTTTGGTGTTCATAAGTTAAGTTTACTGCATTGATAGTTTACATAGTGTAGGTAAAAGTTTTAAAAAGGTGTTATATTTTGTTGAGTTTATTCGTACAGGAAATGATAAGCTATGTTGGGATAGTAAATTAGTGGTGATTTTTAAACTGGTAACAGTGTAATTCCCCATTTTAATTATTACTTTATCACATTTTCAAAATATGTTATCTTTCAAAATATGACTGTGAGTGACATTGTTATATTACAGTTCCTGTTTTTTACCTTTTTTTTAGTTCTGACTACAAAGAGCTTTAAACGAAGGCTGTGGGGGGTTTGCTGCCTGGGGAGGGGTGGGGGTTGGATGAAGGGCCTGTCTACTATTCAATGAGTGCATCAATAGTACCTGATGGAGAAGATGAGGCATGGGTAGTGCCTGACTAAATATTTGAGTGAGATAATAGTGCCTGGGTGATTGCACAATTCTATGGGTATTGTGTGATGGATTACATGGCATGCATGTGTCTGTGCATTTTCCGAGATACATCATATAAAAAAGAAACATACAGATACATGTATACCAGAGTTTTATACCTCTACCATCTGTTTAGCCATAACATGTGAAAGAATACATGTGCAACTAGACAAATACCTCAGTCATAAGACTAAAACTTTCCTTAAAATTGACAGACTGCATTTTGTTAGGCACTACACATGAATCCATCCAATTATCCTACCCTTATTCTTTCATTCATCTTTCCAATTAGGCACTACCTATACACATACTACTCTTCTTCCCTCTTTCAGCATGTCTAGCCTCTTTGTGCAGTTCTCTTAGTTGCTTTGCATCTCTCATGCACTTTCTGCACCTGTGTTCCATTATTTTGCACATTACATGTTTGTTTCTGCATTCCTCTTGGCTCTTTCTACACCCATCTTCCCTCTTTCTGTACTTCTGTGGCTACTTTATGTACCCCTCTTCTGTCTTTCTGTACCTCATGTGCCTGTTTCTACAATTCTCTTGCCTCTTCGTGCAGTTCTCTTGTCTCTTTTTCCATTTCTATTATTTGTTTCTGTAGCTTACTATAATTCTTCTAAAACTATTTCCTCTTTCTGCACTTCTTTTAGCTCTTCCTGCGCCTGTCTTTTTTTTGTACATCTGCTGCTTCTTTCTGCATTTGTTACATTTTTCAGTAGCTGTGTTGTTTGAGTATTTCATTTTGCTGTTTGTATACCTTCTGAGTTTTATCCGTGCTACGTTTGGTTGTGTGACTACCTATTCTTGTGTTTTTGCAGATGTTTTGCTTATTTTTATACTTTTCTCTTCTTATGAGATATAAATGCAAAACAAATGTAATTGTAATTTTGCGCTTAGTTGTTATTTTCAAAATTGAAATGTTCTTAATTTTGGAATTCTATTAAATGTACTAAAATAATTAAACTATTATTTGTTTTTTAGGAAGATATGTTGATTGGATTACAAATAAAAGATGGCAAGAAAACATGAAAGAGAAGAGAACAAAGGAAACCGTGGTACTTAATGAAAACTAAAACAAGTGGAGTAGAAAAACACCAAAAAGATGCTGAGGATAAAATGGCTTCTGGTAAGAGAAATAAACAATTTATTAAAAAAATTGTGGAGAGATTAAACGATCAAAATACTAAGCATAGGAGGAAAGAAATGTTTTAATCGAAGGAGAAGCAAATGAAGAAACACAATGGAAAAGACGCACATGTGACAAAAAGACAAACTATTTAAAGACATACCTGTATGTTTGTTTCGTAATAGAGTAATTCAAAATGTATTAAAAGTTTGTAAAAAGTATATAAATAGAGCTGCAGCATGTAAAAAGAAGTAACAGATTAAAAGTGTAGTATGCTTTTGAATTGAAACGGAAATTATTGATATTGGTATTGAAAAAAATGAAAACATTGAATAAAACCATGCACTTTCTGAAGGAGAAAAGAAAAAGAATGGTTAATAGAAGTAACATTTGCAAAGCTTTTTCTGGTGAATGGAAACATACTTCTACTGCTGAGCCTTTTTTTAAAGAAGAAAGTTATTTTCAAAAAAATACATTAGTTCATGCAGTTGATACCTGTGGTCGTTGTTACGAGATAAAGGATGGTTGTCCAATTGAAAAAGAAAAGATGGTTCCTAGAAATGTGGAAGAAGTAATAGCATAAGAAGTTCAAGGGAGACGTACAAAAGCTCCATTGTATAAGTTGGATTGTAGTAGTATTTTTTGTATTCTACAGGAATCTATTGATATATTATGAGTTTTCTTGCGACAATAGGCTAAAAATAAAGTTTTAAACAGACGATTAAGGTGTTGCAAGAACTAGATCCATGTAAAGTAAGATAATATAGTAAGTTTGTGGGTAATTCTCTGGCTTGTCTTTCTAGAAAAGTGTGTAAAAGTACCTTTCATCATTTAAGAATGTTAGCAGTACATCATACAGAAATGTGGGCATTAGAAAGGAGATTGTACGACGTAAAAAGTCTTACATTTTGTTTAATTGAAATGAACGCAGCTCTTTTGCATGGTACAATATCGGATGTAAAAAAAAGTTTGTGATGATATATAGTATTGTTTCTTTGGTTCACAAGAGGAGTGTTGAGAAAGTGAGAGCTTGATAAGTGTAGGCATTGAAGAACAGGTAGAAGATATTAGTACTAACACGTTTGCAGGAGAAATTAGAAAGTTTAAGATACTTTCATGTGAAAAACCAAACTATGGGGCCTATTAGGAATGCAGGCTAACTTTCGTCCGCCTGCCACCGGCCGCCAGTAGTGTGACGGTCTCGCACCGGCAATTAGGATGCCAACGCCACAGTGGCGGTGGCATCCCCCATCCACAACATTGTTGCGGGCGATGCACAACAGCACCGCCCACCACAATGCTGTGGATGCACTCTGTGCATTTGCATGCACAACGTGGCAGGCACTGCGTGGTTGATGTCATGTTGTGCATGCAAATGCTGGGGGTTATCAAAGGTACCCCCCATGTGCACCCCCCACCCCTCCAATACCCTGGGGACCCGCTACAGGCCCCCGCATGCAGTGACCGCATGCCTTTCCATGGCGGCAATGCCGCCATGGATAGGCACATCACCGCTGGTATTGTAACATGGATAGACTCGTCGATGGGCGGAAAACCGGCGGACAGTCTTCCCGTCCACCTGGGTCCCACTGCTATACTAATGTGGTGGAGGGGAAATAGGATGTGGGTAGAGGAGAATCCCGGGAGGATCGCCACCGCCATGCGGGCAGTGACGATCCACCCGACATTCTAATAGACCCCTATGTCTGTATTTGTTGTTGACATTTTGACATACTCACTATAGAAGTCAAACTAGGAATGTCCATGTGTATTTAAAAAGTGAAAAGGAAAATAATGATAAGTGGGATCAACTTGGTGCCTATTTGTTGGTGGAAGGTCATTTTGAGTTGGATACTGATCAATGTATTTGTAAATATTGTTATAGCAAATTAGAAGAGACTGAACTGTCACCAGGAGCAGTACATAACAACTTAGACTTGGTAGCTATTTCTCCGGAACTGGCTGAATCAAATACGTATGAGTCCATTCTTATTCAATTAGTGTAACCGTTTCAAGCTATAGTTCGTATGGTGCCTAAAACAGGTAAGCTGCCTCCAACAGATTTACAAAGAGGCCTGAAAGGATGAGTTGTGGACTAACCTTTAGAATTTCAGAAAAATATTGAAACTGGTTGTATAGAGAGAGAGGAAAGTGAGCCTGTAGTTATTCTAGTTAGTGGTGTACCAACAAAGAGTCGGAAAATATGGCAAGAGATTAAAAGACTACATTATTTCTTGTGCAGAACAATTTGTATTATAAAAACAGTAAATGTGGAAGAACAGGATGTTTAGAAGAAAATACAGAAATTTCAACTGGCCAAATAGAAAAATAAAACAAGTCTAGGAGTGAAGAGATTTACAAATATTACACTATACATCATCTACATTCAAAAGAAGTGATTGGAAACAATATTGAACTATTTCAAATGAAGAACGCAAAGGGAACTCCCATGAGTATATGGGAAAAAAGTTTAGAAGTTCATTGTTTTCCTCAGCTGTTCCCCACTGGAGAAGGTGGACAATATGATGAACGAGTAGTACAGATTCCAGCCTTAGAATACCGGATGACAAGATTGTACTCAGAAGACACAGGATTTTAACAGCCCATTCCATATATATTTCATCTTCTACTTGAAAGTAACTTGTCTGGACTTTCATATGCTGTGAATCACATATTAAAACAGGAGTTCATCTTACACATGTTTTTGCAAAGGAATTTATGGACAAAGTTCAACAAAGAGATGATCATTTAGAATCTCAATAAATTAATTTGATGGCATGTCAACGTGGTACTAATGAGTATTGGTACTGTTGTCACAGAGAACTTAAATGTATGTTAAGAAACATAGGTACCCCTATGTGGTTTGTTACGCTTACCTGTGCTGAATACGCCTGGGGTGATTTACTTGAATTTCTACTACAAGTAGGTTTAAATGTATAAAAGCATTGAATTGAAGACAGCTGTAAAACTGTGTTCCTTGGATCCTGTAAATGTATGCAGAGATTTTAATCATAGGTTTCTACCAATTATGTATTTTATCTGTAATTAAAATGATCCACCTCTTGGAGAAGTTACTGATTTCCTTTGGAGAAAGGAGTACCAAGCTAAAGGTGCTCCTCATATACACAAGTTATTATGGATCAAGGATGCACCTAAATTTGGAACCGATTCTAATGAAACTGTTTTGTCTTTTATTAAAGAATATGTTACCTATGCCATTCCAATATTAGGAGGAGAAGAGAGCTTAAGAGAATACGTTTTACGTTTTGGAAGTCATCGAAGTGGAAAATATTGTTGTCGAAAATACAAGTCAACGGGAAAATTTTATACAAAATGTCATTTTGGATTCCCACGTCCAGTAATTTCAAAAGGAAGAGTCAATAGTTTTATGTCAGTAGTAAGACACATTATAATACGAAAATCTCTGAAGAATACATAAAATATACGAAGAACCGAAGATTCAAAGTATATTAATGACTATTATCCAGTATATTTGACATTGTGGAATGCTAACATGGATATCTAGTATGTTGCAGATAATTCAATTGTTGTTACTCGCTATGTGACGTCATATATAACGAAATATGAAAAGACGGAGGTGAAGGGAAAGTGGGAAGAAATTTCAAAAGAGAAGAGTCTTAGTAACAAATTGTACAGCTTTAGTTTGAAAATACTACAAATGTTTGGATCAGTTGAGTTCTGCGAGTTTATATTTAAAGTCAAGAGGGTCCATTTGGGTAAGTCTAGGTCTTGTGGCCACACAAAATAGAGTACAGATATTGTTAAAACTAATATGTTGGATACGTACTATCCCAAAGGGAGTCCACATCTGGAAAACCTATGTCTCTATGAAGTACTGCAGCATTACAGCTTTAAGAGAAATGTTACAGAAAATATTAATGAAGAGAAATATACAATAATTGGATGTGATGGATGTTGTGTGAAACATGCCAAAGGGAATCATATTAACCACAGAAAACTGAGTTGAGCACTACTGCAACTCTTCAAGGATTGGCGTAGTGAAGCGGAATTACTTGGAGATTTCAACTACTATGAAAATTCTTTTAATGCATGTAAAGATTACATTCAGTGCACAATTTTCCCTACTTATCTACAAATGTTAAATTAAGAGATTGAACAAGAAACTAAAATTCCAGCTGAAATAGCTAGAGACAGTTCTCAAGAAAGTCAGAGTTCTGCTCCATTAAGGACAACCAATTGTTGAAAATGAAGCAGCAATAGCCATGAATGAAGTAGAAACGACAATGCAACAAGCACAACAGGTTAATATTGATTTGACAAAGTTGGAAGAACAACTAAATATTGTACCAAGAGAAATATATGAGCAATTGACCTTACAGATAAAGCACGGTTTGCTACATGACAAAAAGTTGGACAATGAACATCATTAAAACCGATTCAAATGTACATCATTGGTCAAGCTGGAACAGTAAAACGTTTCTTCATTAAAGTTTTCACCATGTATCTACACAAAACTACTGGATGCATTTATCTTGTTCTGTAACAGTTCCAACTGGCTTAGAAGCACACAACATTTAAGGGATTGCATTACATTGATTACTCATGCTACCAGTTGAACATGAAAATAAATTGGAATATCACAAGCTATCTGAAGAAGCTGGTTATGAAGTGTTAAGAGTACTGAAGAAAATGAAACTTCTAATCATTGATGAGGAGAGCATAGTCTGAAACTTAATGCTTTCCTTTGTACATTTAAGAATGCAACAGATTTTAAAAACAGATTATGATGTTCTGTTTGGCGGAAAGCATATAATTGTATTCAGCAATCTACTACAACTAACTCCTATAAAAGGGCAACCATTTTTTAAAACACTTCTCCCGGAAGACACTAAGAAATCTTTGGGAAGAGATGGAAATGTGAAAATGTGGTCTCATTTTGAATATAAAGAACTTATTAAGAATATGCGACAAGCAACTGATTAAGATTATGGAAATATTCTTCAAGATATCAGAATTTGTATTTTGACAAAACATGGTAAACAAACTTACAGAGTCGGCTACTAAATAACTTGTTTACAAACAAAAACATAGCACCTGAAATATTGTACGAAAGAATTGGTGGAAAGAAGTCATTAGTTTGCATAATGCCTACACTGCAAGACTGTTCTACATTCAATCAAGAACGTTTGAAAGTGGAAAAACAACAAATCGTGAAAATGAAAGATATTGATAAAATGGAACATGAAGGAGTTACTATTCCTCTCTCTGAGAAATTACAGTCAAAATGTGATTCTTTGGGAAAGTCTGTGTCTAAGACTGCAGGTTTAGAAAAGACATAATATGTATGTCTAAACTGTTAGGTCATTTTACAGAATAATTTGGATGAAGATAAAAGGTATTGTAAATGGAGCAATGGGAAAAGTTTTGATTTTGTACATTTTCAGAACAGAGATGGAATTGAATTTTTGAAGATAACATTTTATCAGATTGAAGAGTTAAAACAGATTGGACATTGTGCTGTTCATTTTTTGCTTGTAAAAGACGTGTATGTTCATAGAAAACAGTTTCCTCTTTCTTTAGTATATGTAGCAACCATTCATAAATCTCAAGGTGTAAGTGTAGACAGTACTTTGGTAAATATTGGAAGTAGAGTGTTTAAAGAGGGTATGGCATATGTTGCATTGTTTCGAGTAAGATTATCTGGTTTGTATTTGATTGATTTTGATGAGAAAAAGATTAGTGCTGATGGAAATTATGTAAGAGAATACAATCCGTTAAGAAAATGTATGCTCCAAACTTAGGTGAATATCTGTATTTGAGAAACATTTAGTGTGTCCAAAAGGGAAATATGACGAACATTCTGCTAAGATTCAAAAAAAGAAAACAATTCAAGAGAATCATGAAGATGCAAAGGAAATTAAAATGGACACTGTTGATGATAGTGTAGGATACCAGTTAGAAAGTAGTTCAGGTATCAACTGCTATGTTAATGTAATTGTGAATTTGTGCTTTATTTAGAAGATCTTCATCATGAAATTCTGAAAAATCAGGAAAAAAGATTCTATTATTTACTGAAATGAAATGAAATGAAATGAAATGAAAAGATGCTTGCTAAAGCGCACTGTGGCCATGCGGCTTCCTGGCGCTTACTACATTATATTTTTGAAAAGTTGGGAACTGATAGAATTAAAATCCATACTGCTTAAGGGTTTCAGCATCATTTGGATATATGCACTGGTTCTTCGCAATTTACACTCAAAATACAAGATGCACAAGAATTTCTTATGTTTATGTTTGGAGTATTGGAAGATGAAGGAATACAAACTGAAGATGTATTTGGACTAAGTTACAGTTGGAATCGTAAATGTGGAGAGTGTTCATTTTCTTTTGCCATGGAAATAGACACTGAACGATTCATATACTTGACGATATCAGATTGCAAATCAGTATCTTTTAACAAATTAGTAAAAACAGCTAATCAAGATATGAAACGTTCTCATTGTAAATCACAAATGTTTTAAACATTATATATACAGAGATTCGGAAAATATGTCATTTTAATGCTACAACTTTGTAGAGCAAATGGAAGAAAATTGGAAACCAAAATTAAAAATTTTGCAGCAAGTCAAGTCTCAATTTCAGGAAGAACTTTTATAGCAGTGGCTATTATTTTCCATGATGGACCTACAACAACATCTGGACACTATACTATGTAAGTGCAATAAAGGATGGACACATTGCAATGATGCCCATTTCAAATTCAAATGTAGGTTGCCTTATGAATTACCAAATTCATATCTGATATTTGTGATGCAAAAGTTTCAGAAACATTATTTGGCCTATTGGGAAGATGTCAACGATTAGTGTATGGATAATTTTTTTTAGCTAATTCATCCTGCATTTGGAAAACTGTGTTTAGAAACAAGATGTATATATATGTGTTCTCTATACTATAGGAGATGTAAATGAGAGTGCCTATTTTACTAAATGTACAACCTCAACATCATCCCCTACGCCAACGACACCCAGCTGATCCTCTCCCTCACCAACGATCCCACCTCCGCCAAAGCCAACCTCCAGGAAGGAATGAGAGATGTCGCAGAATGGATGAAGATCAGCCGTCTAAAACTGAACTCAGACAAGACGGAAGTCCTCATCCTCGGACCATCTCCCTCCGCGTGGGACGACTCCTGGTGGCCCCCTGCCCTGGGCAGCGCACCCAAACCTACGGACCACGCACGCAACCTGGGCTTCATCCTGGACTCCTCCCTCACGATGACCAAGCAAGTGAACGCAGTCTCATCATCCTGCTTCAACACCCTGCGCATGCTCCGAAAGATCGTCCGATGGATCCCCACAGAAACCAGAAAGACTGTCACCCAGGCCCTTCACCAGCTGTCTTGACTACGGAAACACCCTCTACGCTGGAACCACAGCCAAACTCCAGAAAAGACTCCAGCGCATTCAGAACGCCTCAGCACGACTCATCCTGGACATCCCTCGCAGCAGCCACATCTCAGCCCACCTGAAAGACCTGCACTGGCTCCCCGTCAACAAGAGGATCACGTTCAGACTCCTCACCCACGCACACAAGGCTCTCCGGGACATGGGCCTGAAGTACCTCAACAGCCGCCTCTCTTTCTACACACCCACCCGCCAGCTCCGATCGGCCAGCCTCGCCCTCGCCTCCGTCCCACAAATTCGGAAGTCCACCGTCGGAGGAAGATCCTTCTCCTACCTGGCAGCCAAGACATGGAACTCCCTCCCCACTCACCTACGGCTGACCCTGGATCACCTCTCCTTCAGGAAACAACTCAAGACCTGGCTGTTCGAGCAATAGCGACCCCCCCCGCCCTCAGCGCCTTGGGACCCTTACGGGTGAGTAGCGGGCTATACAAATTCTTGTGATTGATTGATTGATTGATTGCATTGCGGGTGCGCGATTTATAGCTCGCTGAACTAACTATAACAGGGGAATTTCAATGGTTTTGTATGAGTGAAATGTCCAGCTAACTATAACATGTGTGAAACCTATGTTTTTTTCAGTGAATTTCTAAGGTTTCTTAAATGCTAATTTCTAACTATAACATGGCTGAAACCTATGGTTTTTCCAGTTATAGTTAGCTTGAAATTTTACTAGCATAAAACCATTGACATTCCCACGTTATAGTTAGTTGGACTCACAATAACTTGCGCGTGCAATGCACTGCTGATGACGTCACATATTACATCACTCATGACATGGTCAGTGACATCACTCATGACATCACTGATGACACCATCCAGTGAATGTGTGTCTTTCTGAAAAATAAATATTAGTGAGTAATGTTTAAATATTTAAATATATGTATTATTGTTTCACTTTCTGTATAAGTGGCTGCATGGGTTGGTGAGTAGGTACATGTGTATGCATATGGGTTATTAGATGTTTTTCTTGGTATCAGTATGAGTGTTTGTATGGTTTAGTGGGGGTATTACTTAGCACATAGATCCATGAATGACTGACTCTCTCTTTGTATGTGTTTTGAAGACAGCATATGTGCAGGACTGTATTGGTGGATGAGTGTGTATATGTGTGTGTTAGTGAGTGAATGACTGTCTCACCAGTGTCTTTATCAGTAACTACATATGTTTTAATGTAGTATATGTGAATATTGATGTATATAAGTGAGTATATGTGAGAGTGAGGAATTGTAAGAGTTCCTGTTTAAATTAGTATGTGTTTCTATAAGTGATTGTTTAAGAGAGTAAGTATGTGTAATTTTCCTTAAAAGTAAAGTGGTAGTGTGTGTATAACTGTATATTGAAATAAATGGATGTTTAATAGTTTATTTGCATGTGTGAGTATGTGTGACAGTATCTTTTGGATGACTGTCGGTGTGTAACAGGATGTATAGGTGTATCACTACATAAGATGAGTGAGTATATGTATGAGTGACTACATAGAACTGTTGGTGAATGAGTGGATGTGTATATAGATGGTGGAAATACTGAATTGGTTGTTGTAACTGGTATGGGTATCTCCATTTTTTTGAAAATTTTAGTTTCTATTTTTGAATATGTGTTTCAAGGGTTACATTACAGTGAAAGGTCTGTCACTCTGTCACAAGGATGGTGTCATCAGTGATGTCATGAGTGATGTCACTGACCATGTCATGAGTGATGTAATATGTGACGTCATCAGCAGTGCATTGCACGCGCAAGTTATAGTGAGTCCAACTAACTATAACGTGGGAATTTCAATGGTTTTATGCCAGTAAAATTTCCAGCTACCTTTACTTTATAAAAACAAACCAATATTTTTTATGAATCTGTGTCATTCTTTGTTCTGCAGGGTACGCGTACCGGTACGTGCACCGGGGCGCGCACCGGGGAGCGCACCAAAAAAAAAAAAGTTAGCATGAGGGAAGAACACAAAGAGAGTAATGTTAAGAGAAAGAGAGCTAGAGGGAGAAACACAGAGGGATTGTTTATCACATAGTAAAAAAAAGAAAAGGTGTAATAGGGGGAAAGTGAGAAAAGGAAAATGAATAAGGAAGCGAAAGAAGGGAAGACAGAGGAAGAAGACTAAAGTAGACATAGTGAGAGAATGTGAATGGGTGTTGGAAGACAAAGAAAGAACAGTAAAAAATGGGGAATGAAGAGTAGTGACGGATCCAGGATAAATGAACAACGGTGAGAGAGGGTAAGGAAAGAGCAGTGAGTATAAGTAAAGAGGGGTGAAAGAGGTCGAAAAATTGAATTAGGATAACACATGGGGAGTGATAAAAAGAAAGGACAGAGACAGTAAAGGAAAGACTGTCAGAATGGGTCTGAGTGACACAGCAAAGAAAGGTAAGTAATACAGTATGTGTGACTTATAGGGAGTTAGTGGGTGTAGGTCGGGGTGTGGGTGTGTAAGGTGTGTATATGGGTGTGGGTGTGTGGGGTATTTCGGTGTGAGTGGAGCTGAGGGTGTGTGAGATATGTGTGAGGTGTATGGGTGTGGGGGGTATGTGTGTGGGATGTATGTGTGTGTATGGAATGTGTGTGTGTATGTGAGAGTAGTGTATGTGGGGGAGGTGTGTGTATGTATGAGGTGTGTGTGGGGTGTGTATGTGGGGTGTATGTCAGAGGTGTGTGTATGTGTTGGGAGGAGGATGGATGAGGTGTGTATGTAGGAGTGAAGTAAATAATTAGAATGAGTGAAGAAGCAAAGGAAGGGAACAGAGGGTAAGTGAAATAAAGAATAGGGACTGAAAGAAGTTGAATATGAGAGGGGAAATAGGGAAAGGGGAGTAAACATGGAGAATAAGAATAAGTGAGGGAAGCAGAGTAAAGAAACAGGAGTGAGGTTAGTTGAGAAAATATTAGTGAGCTTAAAGCAAAGGGTGATGACAAACTACATTTTTGTAGTGACACTTACCATATAATAAATGTAACTGTAATTATATTTTTTTACTACACTTTGTATCTGTGAAAGAGAGAAGAAAAAATAAGTTATAATTAGTCAAATGTGTATTTTAAATTAAAATATACAAATGAAGAGGTTAAAAATCATAAAAGTGTATTTAGAAATAAAGTAAGAGTGAAGGACATAGAAAGGGAAATAAAATAAAGTAGAATGAAAAAAAGAGAGAAAAATAAATAGAAGCAGAGCAAATTACTAAGAGTAAGGCATATAGATTCACTGACAGAGAGGAAGAGAAGAACAGAGAAATGAACTGAAGGTAAGAAAGATACTAAAACAATGTGAGTTAGTAAAACTAAGTCAAGAAACAGTAGTAAGTAAAAAGATAATGACAGAGATGAAAAAGTATCTAATTAAGAATGCATTTAGAAGAATGAGGAATAGAAGATAACTGAGAGTAAGTGAAGAACAGTCATAGAGTGAAGGGATGAAGAGAGAGATAATAATATACAATGATTGAGGGAAATGGAGTGAGGAAGTTAGTAAAGAGACACACTAAGAGAAATACTGAGTGAGGTGGAGTACAATGAGTGAGCAAAGGAAATGAGTAAGGGAGCAAAAAAAGAAAACAGAGGAGAAAACGACTAAAACAGTGGTAATGAGAGAAACTAATTTGGTGATGAAAGTAAAGAGAAGGACATTGAAAGAAAGGAAATGAGGGGTAGTAATGGAACCGGACTAAAAGAAATAGGTTGAAGAACGATGAGAGAGGAGCAGTGAAGTTGTTGTAAGAGAAATGATAGAAGGTAGATAAACACAAGTGAACATAACACAAGGAGAGTGAGGGACTGAGTACATAGAGGTAGTGAACGGAAAATAGAGAGAAGAGGTCAAAAGAAAGGAGGAAACAAAGACAAACGAGGGAGAGTGGATGATTTATAGTGATAGAGTGCGACAATACTGGTGAGTGAGTAAAGAGGAATTACTAAAAGAGCAAAGGAGGAAAACACGGAAAAAGAAAGTAAAGCAGACAGACTGAAAGCTGAATAGTTATGCAAGGGAGAGAGGGGATGCAGACAGTTGAAATGAGAATGAGGGGTTGTGAAAGAAGTGGAGAAAAACAAAGCTGAAAGAGGGTGCAAAAAGAAAAGTGAGTGTGAGACAATGGGAATATAATTTAAATTACAGAATACAAACTATAGATTAACTTGTACAACATGTTACATAGTTTATTTTTGCTGTTCTCAGAATATATTGAATTTCACTTAAAAAAGTGAGTTCAAACTACTCATCATATTACAGCGGAGAAAAAAACCCACAATCAAAGAGATTGTGTTTTAAAAAAAAACATCTAAAGTTATAAATAACAAACGTACACTATCTTTGATTTACTTACTTTTCCTTTAGGCCAAATAGTATATTATGAAGTTCATTTTCGTTGGAAAATACTCTGCTGTTCTATAAAAATTCCATTTCATCGACTGTCTAGAAGACAACCTTGAAGAACATCTGAAATATTTTCATTATTTTCATATACTCCTTCTTTTCAGTCATAACTCTTTGCTCATTCCTGCACCATTCCTTAAGGCCAAATAGTGTCAGATGTATCATTATATTTTCAAATGAATTAAAACAAACTCTAAAATTACAGTTTTTCCGGCGTTCTGAAAAAAAGGCTCAAACAACATTTTCATAATATTTAAATTTACCTAATTCCATCTGTGACTTACTCATGTTCATCATTTCCAATAATACTAATATCACTTCCTCTCAGATCCACTTACAGTACCTATATGACAAATCAATTATTTATATTATCTTGATCACTTTTACTCTGAATATAATTTTAAATAGCAAACTAACCTTTATTAACTGCTCCCGTCTTCATACGCCAATTACCTTTACTTAAATTTCGGTTCTAAAAATACTAGATATGAATTTTTTAAGTCAAAAGGCAAACGTTGTTTAAAAGTCAAATGAGTATCGTTACAAAGGGTCCAACCTTTGCAACTTTTTAAATAGCATGTGTAATGCCCTGATGTTGTTGAAGGACCGTCATGATAAATAATAGCTACAGTTCCAAATGTTCTTCCTGAAATGGATAACTGAGAGGCCACAACATTTTTAATAGAAGTTGTCAATTTCGTTCCATCAGGTCTACATCGTTGGAACATTAAAATGACATAGTGACCGTAACTTTGTAGAAATAATGTGGACAGCATTGCAGACTTACATTGGGTACACACCATATTGTGATCAGCTGCTTTAACTAGATTATTGAAAGACACTGATTTGCAGTCTGGTAAAGTCAAATATATAAATCTTTCAGTGTCTATTCTAGTAGTACTCGATGAAGTACAGTTATCACAGTCATGTTGCCATTGATGAGAAAGGTTAAAAAGATTTTTTATATCTACTCCTTCATCTTGCAATACATCAAACATATACATTAACAATTCCTGACAATCCTGCTGCATTATCTGTGAAAATTGATTTTGACCAGAACATATGTCTAGAAGATTTCTAATTTCTGAAACACTTTCTATTTTTGCTCTATCACTGCTACATTTCTCTAACACAGAATTCAATAAATAGCACAATGTTTGATCCCGATTTTCAACAATCTGTTTTTGTAAATTTTGAAGAAAAAAAAACAACATTAACTACTACATTAGCATAGCAGTTGACACCAGAACTGTTTTCAAACTGAAATCCAACAACATCTTCAACAGAATCCTTTTTCTTTCTCTTTACAATTACACTTTTATCTACTTTTTGCCTTTTTGCTAGTACCTCACTGCAATAAATCTCATTTCTTCTTTTTTGGCCTACCACACATATTTCAAACAGAGGATATTGAGGCAAATGTGGAGCATACTCTCTTCTTAACCTATTGTATTCTTTAACACAATCTAGATCAGCAGAAATCTTTGTTTCATCACACTCAATCAAGTACAATCCTGATAAAGTTCTGACTCGTGATAATGCCACATATGCCATACTCTCTTTAAACACAGAACTTCCAATGTTCACCAAAGCACTATCTACACTTAAACCTTGATATTTATGAATTGTCACTGCATATGCCAAACAAACAGGAAACTGTTTTCGCCGAACATATAAGACTTTCACAAGCAAAAATCTAGCTGAACAACGACAAATTTGTTCTGTTTCGTCAATGCCATCAAATTTAATTTTTAAAATTTCAATTCCATCTCTATTTTTGTAATTCACAAAACCAACAACATGACCCATTGCTCCATTTACCAGACCTCTTTCAACATTTAAATTCCTTCTCAAAATGATACGACAATTTAAACACACATTCAGAGTCTTTTCAAAACCAGCAGTTTTAGATATAGTCTTCTCTAATGAATCCAATTTTGATTTCAAATTTTCTGACAAAATAATTGTTGCTCCCATATGCTCTATTTTATCTATAGCTTCCAGTTTCACTATCTCTTCATTTTCTAACTTCAACATTTTATTGTTGAACATGGAACATTCTTTCAGAGTAGGCATCAAGCATATGCCAGATTTCTTCTCATTAATTTTCTTAAAAATATTCTCTGGAAGAATGTTTTCATTTGGGTACAAATTAGAAATTAATCGTCCATGTAAAGCTTCTTTCCCATGCTGACTTATTTTTCCAATTCTTACATCTTGTAGAATATTTTTATAATCTTCATCCTTTGCCTGCCGCATATTTTGGAGTAGTTCTGCATATTTGAAATGTAACCATATATTAACGTTTCCAATGCTTCCTAGGCACTTCCTCGTATCTTCATGCGTGACCATTTTAAACACTGGTCGACCTTTCACTGGAGTCAACTGCAGTAGATCTCCAAAAACAATAATATGTTTTCCTCCATATAATACATCATAGTCTGTTCTAAGAATTTCTTGCATTCTCAAATGTACAAAATCAAGCATTATATTTGACACCATGCTTACTTCATCAATGATAAGAAGTTTCATTTTGTTCAGGACTCTCGAAACTTCGGAACACGCATCTCCAGATAGCTTGTGATATTGCAATTTGTTATCATGCTCCACTGGCAGCATCAGTAAACGATGTAAAGTAATCTCTTTAATATAATGTGCTGCCAGCCCAGTTGGAGCGGTAACAACACAAGACAGCGGTGATTCAGTCCTTTTCTGCAGATAAGTTGCAATTGCTTTAATAAGAAAACTTTTTCCAGTTCCCGCTTCTCCACTCACGTACAGTTGGACAGGCTTCAATGATGTACATGAGCACTCTTTCTTCTCATGACTGAATCCATGTTCAACCTGTTCTGTGACTTCGTCATATATCTGTTTCTGCTCAAGGTTTAGTTGTTTCACCAAATCTTCTAAGTTAACTACATCATCTTGAGCTTGTTCCATAGCTCTTTCCACCTCATCCATGGCAGTGGCAGCTTCATTTTGAATAATTGGTCCTCCAAGTGGATCCTGACTCAATGAAGCAGAACTCTGACTGTCTTGAGAACTGTCTTAGCAATCTCTGCAGCAATTGTGGCTTCTTGCCCTATTTCTTCGTTCAACATTTGCAGATAATTTGGAAAAACAGGACATTCTATGGTATCTTTGGTTGCATTAAAAGAATCTTCGTAACAGAGAAAATCTCCAAGTAGTTCCTCTTCTGTACACCATGGCTTAAAGAGTTGCAAAAAAGCTAAATAGTAAAATTCCCTTTTGTCTGGATTTTCACAACTCAATTTTCGATGATTAATCAAATGGCCTTTTTTCTGTTTCACTAGACATCCTTCACATCCAATGACAGCATATATTCCATTATTGATATCTTCTCTGATGTTCCTCTTATAAATATAGCTTTGATGAACTTCTCAAAGTGATGACTTCTATTTGGATAGTATGTATCCGACATGTTTGTCTTTAAAATATCTGTACTTTCTGGTTCTTTCTCCGCCAAATACTCTATCTCTTGTACAGATTTCAAAACTCGATTTTGTGTTGCAGCAAGACCTAGACTCACCCAAATGATGGTTCTAGATTTGGCATAGAGACTTGCTGATGACAATCGATCAGAACATTCATATGCTCCAATTTCTCGATGCGACAACATCTTTAGACTGTAACTGTATACTTTCTTGCTTAGACTCTTTTCATGTGAAATGTTCTCCCACATTTCCTTCAGTTGTATCTTTTCTTTTTTTGTGATGTAAGACGTCACATATCGAGCCACAGCAATAGAGTTGTCAGCAACGAATTGAATATCCATGTTAGCATTCCACATGGACAAAATCACTGGGTTGTAGTCGTTGATGTACTTGGACTCTTCGTTTCTTTTTAAATTGTATGTATTTTTTGGTGACTTCCTCGTCACAGTATGTCGCAGAGAAGACATCAAATTATTTACTCTTCCTTTAGAAATCACTGGTCGTGGAAAGCTGAAACGACATTTTGTGTAGAACTTGTCCTTGTTTCTGAATTTTCGACGACAGTACTTTCCACAACGATGGGATTGAAAGCGTAAAACTTGTTGCCTTAAACTGTTTTCTTCGGTAGTTTTCGGAACAGCACATGTTGAATACTCTTCAATGAAGCTCATCACTGTGTCATCCAAATCTGTTCCAAATGTGGGTGCATCTTTGATCCATAACAACATATGTATGTGAGGAGCACCTCTCGCTTGATACTCCTTTCTCCAAAAGAAATCCAAAATCTCTCCAAGGGGAGAATTTTTTTTGTTGGTAATAAAAGACATCATAGCTCCAAATCTATGATTGAAATATCTGCATACATTCACTAGATCCAAAGAACACCGTTCTCCAGCTGTTTTGAATTCTATATTTTGTATATTTGCATTTGCCTCGCGTAGAAATTCAAGTAAGTCGTCCCATGCATACTCGGCACAGCTAAGAGTGAGGAACCATGTAGGAGTTCCTAAGTTTCTTAGCATACATTTCAATTCCCCATGACGACGGTACCAATACTCGTTTGTACCACGCTGACATGCCATGAGATTGATTAAATGAGATTCCAAAATATTATCTTGCAGATTCACTTTCTCCATAAAGTCCCTCGCCGAAACATTTTGCAGATGTGCTCCACTTTTCAGTATATGGTTTACTGCATAAGAAAGCCCAGACAAGTCACTTTCATACAGTAAATGAAACAAATAGGGAATGCATTGACAAAACCTTGGATCTTCAGCATATAATCTTACAGTTCGATATTCAGATGCAGGAATTTGAAGTGGTCGATCGTCATAGCGTCCACCTCGACCACTTGGAAATAGCTGTGGAAAACAACGAGCTTCCAAACTTTCCTCCCATACACTAATGGGACTTCCTTTTGCTGCTTTCATTTGAAACAATTCAATTGCATTCCCCATTACTTCTTTGGAATGCAAAGGATGAACAGTATAATGTTCATATATTTCTTCACTTCTAGACACATCAACTTTTTCAATTTGGCCGCCTGAACAATCACTGTCTTCATCTGCAGCTGTTTCCTCTGCTGCAACACATACATCTTTGTAATACTCATTGTTTTTGACTAAATACAACGTTGCCTTTTTGACTTTCCTAACATCCACTAAATCTTGCCAGATTTTCTTACTCTTTGTCGGAACCCCATTAACTAGAATAACTAAAGGTTCCTCTTCTACTTTTTCTATACCAATTGTATCAATTTTTTTTCAAATCTAGAGGCAAATAAACAACTCTTCCCTTCAATCCTCTCTACAAATCTGTAGGAGGCAATTTCCCTATCTTAGGCTCCATGAGAACAATTGCCTGAAAAGGATGGGCACATTGAATCAAAATAGACTCATATGTATTTAAATCCATCAATTCACGGGGAATGTCTACCAACTCCAGATTATTATGAACAGCTCTGGCAGGCATTCTGTTTTGATTTAATTTATCATAACAATATTTACAAATACACTGATCACAACTCAAATCAAAACAATTCTCCACCCACAAATAAGTTGCAAAATCCTTCCACTCATAATTATTCATCTTTTCACTTTTTACGTATAAATCAACTAATGTAGTTTGATGTTTATAATGACTTCGTCGACAACACACACAAGTAAAATTCGGCCTTTCACTTGATTTCACCTTAAACCTGGTAATTTTCTGCTCAAACTTTTCTGTACTAGAAATCTGTACATTCTCTTCCACATTACCTTGAATTGCTGTGTCAATTTCTACACTGTCCTCTTTTTCACCAAAATAACAAATCTCAATTTCTTCACAAATCTTCTTCACATCTAATTCAGTTCCATGCAAAAGAGCACTGTTTAATTGTTTAAGCTTAAGTGCTGGACTTTTTGCATAATACAACATTCTCACTAATTTCCTCATTTTGGTATGATGTACTGCTAACATCCTAAAATGATGAAAAACACTCTGACAGACTTTTCTAGAAAGACAAGCCAGTGAATGCCCTTGCAAACCTGTGTTTTCTCTCACTCTGCAAGGATCTAAGTCCTGCAACAACTTCACTTTCTGCTTTAGACTTTTCTTACTGTATGTACGTAAGAAATTACAAAACAAATCAATTGATTCCTGTCGCACACTACAAATACGACTACACTTCCAAGTGTACACTGGACCCTTAGTACGTCTCCCTAAAACTTCATCAGTTAACACCTCTTCTGGTTCTCTAGGCACAAGTTTCTCTTTTTCAATCGGACAACCGTCTTTCACTTCATACGCTCGACCACTGGTGTCAACTGCATGCACTAAATCATTCTCCTGAAAGTAACTCTCCTCATTAAAAAATGGCTCACAACTTGAACTGTGCATCCATTCTCCTGAAAAAACTTTACAAAAATTAGTCCGATTAATTACTCTTTTCCATTTACTGTTTGATTTGAAAACATCAATTGTCTTGTTAAGTGTCCTAATTCTATTGATTATTAAAATAAATAATTTTTTCTTAACTTCAAAAGCCTGATCAACAATCTTCTCTACATTTTTCTTATTCTTATACAAAGCAGCTCTCTGTTTGCCTTTCCTAATGTTTTTTAACAAATTTAAAACCACCCTTTTGCGAAACATTCGTTTACGAATGTCTCTAAACTGATTCTGCCTTCTATTCCGATACATATTATTCTCTCCTGCTCCAGTGTTAACATTTTTTGAGGGCCTCTCCTTCCTTTTCAAAATTACTCTCTCCTTCTCTTTTTCTACATGCTGTCCAACATTTATTTTTGTTCTACATACTTTCCGTAACAAAAGACTTAGTTATCTTACCAGGAACTTCTTTCCTGTTTTTTGAAGTCTTTGTTGTGTATGACTGCTGTAATTCCGATGCTGTTTTTGTTTTAAACCGTATTTCAAATTTTCTTGATCTTTGCTTTGAGGGCATCTTTCCTTACTCTTGAAATCTTGTTTTCAATCTGTGTTAAACAAAAAAATAGCACATTATAGACCACTATTATCAAACAACAAAGCAATGACAAAAAGCAAACAATCTATTCAGGGTTACAGATCAACTGAGGATTCTCAAGGGGTGCAGAAGAGGTGAGACATGCATTGAAGAGTGTAGTGGAAGAGAGGTATGTCCACAGGTACAAAGAAAGTGAGACCTGTGTCTACGAGTGCAGTAAGAGATAAGCTTCATGAAGTCTAGTCCACTGCACTCTTACACACAGGCTTCACCACTTATGTTCTCCAGGAAAGGCCTCTCTCCCACTACAGTCTTGAACACAGGCCTCACCTTGTCTGTCCCTCTGGACATGCCTCACCTCATCTACACAATCTACTTACTAATGTAAGGTAACACAGGTGACATTTTTATGAAAGGATGACATATATGTATTTAATCATGCAGACACTATGTAAAAGACATTAATTTGCCCCAAAAATGTTTCAGTAGTGTAATGAGAAGCTTATACATATAACCTTTTCTCTGTTTTTCAAATGTTATTCTAAAAAAAGATTATGAGGCCTAAGCTGGAGTGCAGATGTAATGAAGCCTGTCCAGTGAAGCACAAAAGATGAGGCTTGTGTCCAAGAGTGCAGTGGACAGGACTAAACTGGAGTAGTGTGCAAAAAAAAGATGAACCTCATTTATAAAGCCCTGCATCAGTTTTCCACTGCTGATGCGTCACTTTTTCTGACACATCGGCGTCATAAAACATATGCCTTGTTGCGCCATATTTAAAAAGTGACGCATGTAGGTAGATGCATCACTTTTTCAACCTCTGCGCCACATTATACCTCTGTCAGGTGTAATGTACACAGAAGGGTTATTTCTCCGCAGAAAGCCTCGTAATAGTGACGCAGTGAAATCAATGAGATTTCACTGCGTCACTTTTAGGACACTGTTACGTCAAAATCTTGCGCCTGCCTCACAGCACACATAAGACTGAGGAAAATGCTTTCACATGGAGCTTTCCCCATGTGAAAGGATGCATTGCTGGAGTACAAGCATTCCATTTCAATACTGAAAACTCACTATTTTACAAAATACATTTCCTCTCTCTTGCAAACAATCCTACCGCATGTCCAAGGGTGTAAATAACATGAGGCTTGTCTAAACATGCCAATTAGTTGAAGTCTATTCAGGGTTGCAGATGAGGTAAGGATTGTCTAGGGCTGCACAAGAGGTATGGCCTCTATTGAAGAGTGTAGTAAAGGAGAGATCTGTCCACGGCTGCAAAGACCTTGACACCTCTTTCTAAGAGTGCAGTGGGGGATAGGCTTCATGAAACCTAGTCCACTGCCCTCTTAGACACAGGTCTCACCACCTAAGCTCTCCAAGAAAAACCTCTCTCCCACTATAGTCTTGAACACAGGCCTCACCTCCTCTGTCCCTCTGGACATGCCTCACCTCATCTGCACAATCTACTTCCTAATCTGAGGTAACACAGGTGACATGATTGTGAAAAGGCTTTTTGCGGAGGACAAATATAGAAACCATGCATTTTCAAAAAGCATCACACAAACCAACAGCAAAGAAAATCAATGTGCTTCTTAATCTGAACTCTCTATCTAAATGAATCATACCTCACCTTTACAAATGCTTTGGGAGATTCAGAACAGTGTCAGATACACACACCAATATATCTTTAGCAGAGCAAAAGGTATGTTCTCCAGGCACTGCAACCATTAATGGCACAGAAAACTTCTAATTGTACACACATATTCGTCATGGTAACCAATCAAAACTCGTCCCTCTCTATTTTCAAATCAACACCCTTCCCCCCCCTCAGCCCTTTCTACCTGTTACCATAGCAACTCCCTCCTCACTGAGCTCCCAGGGTTAAAAGTTTATTCTACAATGTTGCAAAGCAAATGAGCAAGGATGTTTGACCTCTCAATACACCAGCTTATCCACTGCAATCTTTTTTTAAATGACTTTTTCTTAACCATTCAAATTACTTCTTACACACAACAGAACCATGCACCCTAACTTTCAGTTTTCAACTATCTGAATCCACCAATCATTGCTTGTGATTCAAGAGCACTGAAACTCACATTTGGTTTTTTTGCAAACTCCTACTGTTCCAACTGCCATTTCATTCCTACACTTCATCTGACTGCACCAGAACCTCCTCTCACCATGTACTCTGTCTGGATTATTGGACATAGCTACATTCACTGGGCTCAAAGGTATGCAACTATCAGAAATTTTCACAACCTTGATTTACCAAATGTGCACATAAAATGGAGTGGCCAAAGAGGATTGAGATGTCATCAATTGATACCATTGGTGAAAACCTTTTACCATCTGCCGCACCCTGACCTCATAATTTTGCACTGTGGTGGAAATGACCTAGGCACTTTGACTGGGGTAGGTCTGGAGATGGTTTTAAAGGACACCTTTGGACAATTGATGACACTTTTTCCACAAACTGCCTTGGTATATTCGAATATATGCCAAAGGCAGAAATGGAACTGGTCCAACCAATTTTGTCCACAATTTGAGAAAGCACGGAAACATGTGAATAAATCTGTTTCTGCTTACATGAGAGACTATGGAATGGGTTCAATATACAACAACAACTTGCGTTACAACATGCAAGATATCTACAGAGGAGATGGTGTGCACTTTTCAGATGAGGGGAATAGAATATTCCTCCTGAATTTAAGACTGTGCATTGGTACCTACTTGTAGGTTTCCCTAAATCTGCCACAGAACCCAAAAGCCCTTTTCAGGGCTACCCTATCTCTGATCACTCCAAAAGATTATCTTTTTCTAACTTTTTTCACTGTTTTTCACTAAAGTACGCTCCTCGGTACGCTCCCCGGTACGCTCCCCGGTGCACGTATCGGGCGCTCCCCCGCGGAAAAAAAATATATATTTTTTTCGCCTATATGGGCCTCCTAAGATCCCCTCAGAAAACCTAGCGGGTCAGGGAGTGCCTACGATGCCCACTTATACCCATTCCCAAAGTTGTTTGTCCTCCATTTTCTGTCTCAAATCTAGCGAAACACAAAATGGAGGACTCCCGTTGCGCTTACCGGTATGCGTACCGGGGCGTTCACCGGGAAGCGCTCTCCAAAAATTTTTAACGTTCATTTATATAAAAAACACTGGAGACACTTTCACCAAATATAGAATAGGCCATACTACATACCAGTACCTACCATTTTCCCACATTTGGTGGAATTCCATTGAACCATTTAGCCTGTAGCCCTCTCTAAATATCCTGAGGTGAATTACTTTACAAAAACACATCTGAAGTGTTAGAATTTACAACCAATTAAAATGTTACTTTCATTTTCTACTATTATTTCATGACATTTGATTGGTTATGTACATGAATATATATAAAGAAAGAGAGGGAAACACAGCCATTTTGACTACTACTTCCTGAAGTACATTTCAAAAGCATTTCCACTGAGAACTTAAACTTCTTTTTGAAAGGTAAGATGTTATTTTAAAAAACTGAAGTATGTTGTGCACTTTAAGTTAATTTGGAAAACATTTTCTGATAGTTATATACTATCCCTCTGTAATAGTTATAGATTGAGATACACTTCTCTGTTATAGTTATGGATGGAGTTAGGCTTGTCTTGTATAATTATAAATTTAATTATGCTTCATGATATACACTTTTTTATAATTCTACTTCCAGCCTGATACCATACACTGCCCAAAGATAACTTCACTGTTAAAAAAATAAAAACTACCTGACTGAACTTAAACCCAACAGTGCCCTATCTCTACTGATATATTTATTTTTTATGCAAATTACAGCAAGAAAATGGAAGGACAGCAAAATATTTCCTTCGAAATTATTCTGGAGAGCAACAATGAACAAGTTATTGAACCCATGATGACTTAGAATTCATGGATAAATCACGGGACTATGAATTAGTTCAATGTGTGGAAGCGGTATATTCGCTAATTCAAAATGAGGACATTTCCGACAATCTGTTATTAGAAGTTCTATCAAATGTTGAAAAAGAATCTGAAAAATACATTTATATTTAATAATTCTAAAATTGTTTGAGACATTATTCATTTTTATATGTAATTCATAAACTAGTACCAAATTGATTATAATGTAAAGTCAGATTTATAGTATAATGTGTAACTTTTTTATGTTACATAGTAATTTTGCTCATAGATACTTCCTTTCTCCCAATATATTATCTCCAATGTGTATTTGACATCTCTTTTTCATCTCCTGCCTCCATGTTGTTTCTGCTTTCCTGACAGACTATGATATGGATTCCATATACCACAATAACTTCTGTAACAACATGCAAATTATCTACAGAGGAAACGGTGTACATTAAATTTAAGACTCAGCATTGGTACCTACATGTTGGTACTTAAAACACCCAAACAACACAACAACTCTATTCAGAGCTACCCTACCTCTAAGCACTTTAAATTATTATTTTAGTGTTTCACTGAGTTTTCCCCATGTGTGGGGGGGAAGGTGTGTGTGGGGGATGTGTGGGGTGTGTCTGTGAGGTGTGTGTGTGTGTGTCTGAAGGGGGATGAGGTGTATAGGTGTGCATAGGTGTGTGGGGTATGTGGGTGTGGGTGGGGATGTGGGTGTGTAAGGTGTGTGTGTGGGTGTGTGGGGTGTTTGGGTGTAAGTGGGGGTGTGGGTGTGTGAGGTGTGTGTGGGGTGTGTGTGGGTGTGGGGGGTATGTGTGTAGGATGTGTGTGTATGTGTGGGATGTGTGGATGTGTCTGTGAGGTGTGCGTGTGTGTGGGGGGGGAGGTGTGTGTGTGGGATGTGTGAGGTGTGTCTGTGAGGTATCTGTGTGTGCCTGTGTGTGTGTTGGGGGGGGTGAGGTGTGTGTGTGAGTGTGTGTGTGTGGGATGTGTGGGTGTGGGTGTGGATGTGTAAGGTGTCGGTGTGGGGGTGTGGGGTGTTTGGGTGTGGGTGGAGGTGTGCATGTGTGAGGTGTGTGTGGGGAGTGTGTGGGTGTGGGGGTATGGGGTTGTGTGCGTGTGGGTGTGTGTGGGACGTACTTGTAGGTACCTTAAACAGCCACAGAACCAAAAGCTATTTTCAGAGCTACCCTACCTGTAATCACTCAAAATGATTATTTTACACTATTATTTTCACTATTTTTCACCAAAGTATGCTCCCTGGTACACTTCCCGGTACTCGTACCGGGCGCTCCCCCCCCCCCCGCGAAAATTCGTAAAAAAAATTAAAAAAAATGGTTTGCCCCGCGGAGCCTTTTATGGCCCCAACATCAAACCTAGGGGGTCAGAGGGGGTCTACCCTGCCCCCTTTTGGTCATTTGCCCCTTTGTTTTTTGCACCTCTTGTGTCTCGATCCTACCGAGACACAAGATGGCGGCTGCTCCGGACTGTTTGGAATGTTTACAGACACCCGAGAGCCAATCAGCTTTCCGTGCGCAAGTCACGTGGCCCGCCCGGAGCGCTCCCCGGTGCGCGTACCGGGGCGCGCCTATATATATATTTTTTTAAACCTAAATTACTCAAAATCCACTTGAGCACATATCTTGAGACATAGCAAAGGCACATCGGGCTAGCAGTCCCTACAATTTTGCCAAGTTTGGTGAAAATCCATTCAGCCATTCGAGCTAAAAATGAGTTTGACCGCCCTATGGAAATTACCATGGGGAAAACACGTTTTGGGACCCCCCTTTTATCTTGGCCCCCGATTGACGAATCCCCCCCAAACATTCAGGGAAGGAGCGGAGAGCCGCGAGGCAAAGTTGAGGAAAATATCAGGCAGATTCCTCAACCGGCGCCAAAGTTATTCCCAATAGAATTTTGCGATTTCCCTATGGAAATCAATCCTAACTATAACTACCTACTGGCGACTGCCAGTAGGTAATATATATATATATATATATATATATATATTCACTGAAAAAACCATAGGTTATACACCATATATAGTTAGGAATTAGCATTTAAAAAACCTTATTTTACTCACACAAAACCATTGAAATTCCATATATAGTTAGTTGCACTAACTATATATCGCGCACCCGCAATCCACTGCTGATGATGTCACATATTACATCATTCATGACATGGTCAGTAACATCACTGATGACATCACTGATGACATCTCAAATGACATCACTGATGACATAACTGATGACATCTCATTTGACATCATTCTTGTGCTAATACGATAAACCTCTTCAGACTCTAATATAACCTTAGATACACTCAGTGTATACAGACACTCACACACTGTCACTCATCCATGGAGTTACTCACACACCTAGTCAGTCATGCAAAGAAACAATCTCACCTCCATTTCCTCAACTATACAGTTATACACACCTTACTTATTCAAACATATACTAACACATATTTACTCTCTTATACAATCCCTGATACAAGTTCACAATGATCCATACAGCCACTCACACATTCACTAGCTCTCATGCACAGTTATTTATATATGCCAACTCTCACATGTACTTTGTTTTACATATGTACTTACTTTGACATGTAGCACTGAGATATACATTCACTCACCAATACACTCATGCACACAGTCAACCGCCCATACAGGTGTTTCCACATGCACTCTTGAACTCATACACCTAGTGAATCAACTGCTCACACATCTATGCACAGAGTCACACACCTCCCAGCCACCCCCACACAAACTCAATCTCCCATACAAATACTTGGTAAATGCTAGGTATGTCACCTGCCTGATTTGCAAAGAACAATTATCCAGAGGCACTGATAAAAAATATAGCTACGGAAACTATACAATGCATCGTCACATGAACAGGTGGCATCCATTGAACTACAGCCGGGCGGAGATACGTGACATGGAAGATAACCCAACAACAACTCCTGTGGCCAGGTCAACATCGCTAATATCGTTGACAGCAGCAGAGGCACGGGAAACCGTGCCAAACATCCAGGAGAATTTTGCGCATATGAAACATACTTGTCTGTACTGCGGTGCATTGATATCATGTGGTAACATGAGTATTAATTCAATCAACCTAGCTTTTAACAATCACAATTGCCCTAACCGCCCCAGACAGTAATTTTTTTTTGTTGCTCCTGTTGAGCCCTTTTCAATGCCTGTTTTTTGTTGTTTCCCCTCCATCAAAAAAAAAAAAAAACATAAAACTGTTCAAAAAAAAAAAAAAAAAAAAATGTTCAAAAAAAAAAAAATATATAAAACAACAAAAACATTAAAAAAAAGTTCTTTTTAGAACTACCTCACCCTTTCAAAAAAAATTGCTAGAATGTTTAGCACTCTGGCAAGCTCTATTTCTTTTAGTTCGCTTCCCAGTTCGCTTCCGGGTTCGCGAACCGGGAGCGAACCAAAAAATTAAAAAAAAAAAAAAAAAAAGAAGAGTAAGTATAAGGGAAGTAAACAGAGAGTAATGTTAAAAGAAAGACAGCTATAGGGAGTAAACCAGAGATACTGTTTAATAGATCTATTTACCGAAGAAAAGATTTAAGAGGGTATAATTGTGAAAAACAAAATAGATAAGGAAGTGAAAGAAAAAAAAGAGAGTAGAACAATACCAAAGAAGAGTTGAATGTTCAAACTCAGAGTAAAACATGTGGAATAACAGAGAGAAAAAACAGAAAACAAAAAAGAAAAAATAACAGAAAAAGATTAATTGAAACAGCAAATAAATGTAAATAACATAGAGCCATATCATCAACATAGGCAATAAAAGTTTTGCAGCTTTTATCGGCAGAAATGTGTCGCCAAAGCTGCTTTTGCGGCGGAAAACTGCCGCTAAAACGACTTTTGCAACACTTTTCTGCCAATAAAAACAGCAATAATTGTATTGGCTGTGTTGATAATATGCCCCTTAGTGTGCTTCAACTACACAGAAGAAGCATAATGAACAAGTAGTGAAAGAGTGATCAGTCAAAGACACTAAGAGTAATAGAGACGGAGTGAGTGAACAAGAGTGAGGAACTATGAGAAGAGAGGGACTGAGAAAAGGAGTGGAAGGAGTAGAGTAAGTAGGTAATAGAGAAAGGAATGAGGGAAGTAGCAAAGGCAGGAAACTGAGGGTTAAAGAAATGAAGCTGTCAAACTACTAGTAGGTGAATGTGATAGAAATGTAACGAAAAGAGTACAAAACATTTACCTTATAATTGTCATTAACTTACTCACTTTTTGTTTTTATACTTTCAATCTGTGAAAGAGAGAACAAACATTTGAAAAATATTAAAACATGTATTTAAAAATTAGAAAAGACAAGGGAAAAGATTGAAGGACAAACAGTTTTTCAACAACTTTGACACTTACAGAAGCTTCTGCTTCTCCAGGCCCCGTACACAGTCCTAAAGATATACATTTTAAACTAACAGTATCTTGATGCAGATGAAGTGAGGCCTATCTTAAAAAATGGTGCATCTTTTGCACTGCTGTTGTTTCACAAAAGTGTCGCAAGACACTAACATTTTAAATGTTTGTTTCAGGATGCCAATAAGATGTGTCCTATCCAGAGGTTTGTTTGAGGTGAGGCCTACTCAGGGTTCCAAATGAAATTTCGAGTTGTTGAAGAATACAGAAGAGATAATACATGTGAAGGCCTACCAATGAAGTAAGTCATGTCCACTTCACTCTTGAACAAAGGCCAGACCTCTTCTGTGTCCGTGGACAGACCTAAACTTCATCTGCACAATGTCATTCGTAAACTTAGGAAACACAGGTGATGTAATTGAAAAATGTGGAGTTTCTTTTCCTCATTTCACAATCACATCACCTGTGTTGCCTAGGCTAAGGTATCTCATAGTGCAGATGTAGTGCAGCATATTAAACAGTACCCAGAAGTGCACCACTGCATGCAACAACTTTGACACTTACAAAAGCTTCAGCTTCTGCATGCCCCCTACACAGTGCTAATTATATACATTTTAAACTGATGGTATCTTGCTGGAGATGAACTGAAATCTATCTTGCAACATGGTGCATCTTTTACACAAAAGTGACCCACAATGCAGCAAAAGAGGCGCACGGCCACCATAAATCTGACCCTAACATTTTAAATGATTGTTTCAAGATGCCAATAAGGTGTAACCTATGCACAGATTTGTTTCAGGTAAGTCCTACTCAGGGTTGCAGATGGAATTTAGGTTTGTTGAAGAATACAGAGGAGATAATACATGTGGAGGCCTACCAACGAAGTGAGTCATGTCCACTGCACTCTTGAACAAATGTCAGACCTCCTATGTCTCCAGGAACAGGCCTAAACCTCACCTACACAATGTGATGTGTAATGTTAGGAAACACAGGTAATATAATTGAAAAACGTGCAATTTATTTTGCTCATTCCACAATCATATCACCTGTGTTTCCTTTGCTTAGGTATCTCATTGTGGAAATGTAGTCTATCATATGAAAGACTACGTAGAATATGATCACTGTATGCAACAACTTTGACACTTACAGTTCTACATGTACATCATAAATGCAAACAGTACAGAATTAATTATACATGTTAAATGGTTTATTTTTGCTGTTCTCAGAATGTATCAAATTTCACTAAAAACAGTGACTTGAAGGTATTCATCATATAACAGCGGGAAAAAAAAACACAATCAAAATGATTGTGTTTAAAAAACCCATACAACATAACAAATCAGAATTCAGAACTCCTTAAACTTAACTTACTTTCTATGACGTCGAAGGATGTCCTATGAACAGCTTACACTCTGTTGTGCTGTTATTACTTTCAGCCCGCCACTTTCTGAAAGAAAACCTCCATCGTTTTGAAAAACATGTTACATACAATAAATGACTTCTCGCTCTCTACCACACGTTTCCACAAGGCAAAATCGTGTCAGAGCCATTTATAACTCTTGGAATTCTTGTAAGCCAATCCCGTCATGTTGTATTTCCGCAACTTTCACAATTAAAATGTTGAAGATCATTTTCACAATCCTGGACTAGTAATATCTTCCCCTTCTTGCTCAGTCATGTTCTACATTTCCTATGACACTGATACTGCTTACTATGAAGCAGACTTACACTACCTCTATGACTACTACAATTATTTAATTCTCTACATCACTTTTAATCACAAAGCAATGTGAAACAGTAGACAGCATTGCAGACTTACATTCCCTCTACTCTATGTTTTGATTGGCTGTTTCAATTAGCTTATAAAAAGAAACAGTTTTTCTGAACTCATTCAAAGTGCACTTATTTCTCCATGACGTCCAGTCTTATGGTTAGAAGTTATGTCTCTGAACTACACTTATCCTCAAGGCCAAATCGTGTAGGAGCCATTAGAACTTCTTGAAATTCCTCAGAGCACATCCCGAGATTCTTTCCCTAAAATTTTGGTTTTAAAAACACCAGGTAAGAGTTTTTATGGTCATACGGCAATTTTTTTTTGAAAATTAAAACAGAATCATTGCAGAATGACCAGCCATTTCTAGACTTTAAATAAGCTGTGTAATGTCCTGATGTTATTGAAGGACCATCATGATATATAATTGCTGCAGTTACAAAAGTCCTTCCTGATATTGACAACTGTGAAGCCACAACATTTTTAATTAAAGTTGTCAATTTTGTTCCATCAGTCCTACATCGTTGGAACATTAAAATGACATACTGGCCATATGTTCGTATAAATAATGTGGACATCATTGCAGACTTACATTGGCTACACTCCATGTTGTGATCAGCTGCTTTTACTAGCTTATTAAAGGAGACTGATTTACTGTCTGGCAAAGTTAAATATATAAATCTTTCTGAGTCTACACTAGTAGTACTTGATACCCTACAGTTCTCGCAGTCATGCTGCCATTGATAAGAAAGCCCAAACAGCTGATCTACATCTACACCTTCAGCATGCAATACATCAAGCACATACATTAAAAACTCCTGACAATCTTGCTGAATATTTTGAGAGAATTGTGTTTGGCCTGAACATCTGTCTAACAGATTTCGAATTTCAGACACACTTTCTATGTTTGTTCTATCAGTGCTACATTTTTCTAAGACAGAATTTAACAAACTGCAAAATCTTTGATCAGAATTGACCACAATCTCTTCTTTTAAAGTTTCTAGAGAAAAGACAACATTAACCACAACATTAGCATAGCAGTTGACACCAGAACTGTTTTCAAATTGAAAACCAACAACATCTTCAACAGAATCCTTTTTGTTTCTGCTTATAATTTCAGGTTCATCGACTTTTCGTCTTTTTGCTACAACCTCCCCAGTATTGGCCACATTTCTTCGTTTCCGGCCTACCACACGTTTCTCAAACAAAGGATATTGAGGCAAATGTGGCGCATACTCTCTTCTTAACCTATTGTATTCCTTAACACAATCTAGATCCGCACAAATGTTTGTGACATCACACTCAATCAAGTACAATCCCGATAAAGTTCTAACTCGTGACAATGCCACATATGCCATACCCTCCTTGAACACAGAACTGCCAATATTCACCAATGCACTGTCTACACTTAAACCTTGCGATTTATGGATTGTCACCGCATATGCCAAGCAAACAGGAAACTGCTTACGGCGAACATATAAGTCTTTTACAAGCAAAAATCTAGCAGAACAACGACCAATTAGCTGTACTTCCTCAATGCCATCAAATTTAATTTTTGAAAATTCAATTCCATCTCTATTTCTGTATTTTACAAAATCAACAACATTACCCATTGATCCATTTACCAGACCTCTTTCAACATGTAAATTCCTTCTTAAAATTATACGGCAGTTCAAGCACACATTCAGAGTCTTTTCAAAACCTGCAGTTTTAGATATACTCTTCTCTAATGAATCCAATTTTGTTTTCAGATTCTCAGACAAAATAATTGTTGATCCCATATGCTCTACTCTGTCAATAGCTTCCAGTTTCACAATCTCTTGCTTTTCTAAATGCAACATTTTGTGGTTGAATTTGGCACATTCTGCAAGAGTTGGCATCAAACATATTCCAGATTTCTTCTCAGTAATTTTCTGAAAAATATTCTCAGGCACAACATCTTGTTCTGGATATAAATTTGACAGTAATCGTGCATGTAAAGCTTCTTTCCCATGCTCGGTCACTTTTCCAATTCTAACATCTTGTAGAATAGTCTTGTAAACTTCATCCTTCGCCTGACGCATATTTTCATGCAGTTCAGCATAATTGAAGTTTAACCATATATTGACGTTGCCAATGCTGCCTAGGCACTTCCTGGTATCTTCATGCGTGAGCATTTTGAACACAGGTTGCCCTTTCACTGGTGTCAGCTGCAGAAGATCTCCGAAAACAATGATGTGTTTGCCACCAAATAACACATCATACTCTGTTTTGAGAACTTCTTGCATTCTCAAATGCACAAAGGCAAGCATGACATTGGAAACCATGCTTACTTCGTCAATGATAAGAAGTTTCATTTTCCTCAAGATTCTTGAAACTTCACAACAAGCATCTCCAGATAGCTTGTGATATTGTAATTTGTTGTCATGCTCCACTGGCAGCATCAGTAAACGATGTAAAGGAATCCCTTTAATGTTATGTGCTGCCAGTCCAGTTGGAGCGGTGACAACACAAGACAGCGATGACTCTGTCCTTTCCTGCAAATAACATGAAATTGCTTTAATAAGGAAACTTTTTCCAGTTCCCGCTTCTCTACTCACGTACAGTCGGACAGGCTTCAACGACGTACATGAGCACTCTTTCTTCTCATGACTTAATCCATGATCAATTTGCATGGTAACTTCGTCATATATTTTCCTCTGCTCAACGTTGAGTTGTCTTTCCAACTCTTCTAAGTTAACCGCATCCTCCTGAGCATGTGCCATGGCTCTTTCCACTTCATTCATAGCAGTGGCAGCTTCATTTTCGATAACAGGTCCTCCTAGTGGATCCTGACTCAATGAAGCAGAACTCTGACTGTCCTTAGAACTGTCTCTGGCAATCTCGGCTGCAATCGTTGCTTCCTGCTCAATTTCCGCATTCAACATTTCTACATATTTGGGAAAAGCAGGACATTCTATGGTCTCCTTGGCAGCATTGAAAGAGTCTTCGTAACAGAGGAAATCTCCAAGCAGTTCCTCTTCTGCACGCCAAGGCTTGAAAAGTTGCAAAAGTGCTAAATAGAAAAACTCCTTTTTTTCAGGAGATTCGCCACTCAATTTTCGATGGTTTACCAAGTGGCATTTTCTTTGCTTGACCAGACATCCCTCACTTCCTATTACAGCATACACTCCTTTCTCAGTATCTTCTTTGATGTTCCTCTTGAATATGTAATTTTGAAGAACCTCATAGAGACAAACATTCTCGAGGTGACTGCTTCGATTTGGATAATATGTATCCAACATGTTTGTCTTCAAAATGTCGGTACTGTTTGGCTCCTTTTCCGCCAAATACTCAATTTCCCGCACAGGTTTGAGAACTCGATTACGCCTTGCAGCATGACCAAGACTCGCCCAAACGATACTCCTGGACTTGGCATAGAGACTTGCTGAAGACAACCGGTCAGAACATTCGTAAGCTCCGATTTCTCGATGCGACAACATCTTCAGACTGAAACTGTACAACTTCTTGCTGAGGCTCTTTTCATGGGAAATGTCTTCCCACATATCCTTCAATTCTGTCTTCTCTTTTTTGGTGATGTAAGATGTCACATACCGAGCCACAGCCATACAGTTATCAGCCACAAACTGTATATCCATGTTAGCATTCCACATGGACAAAATCACCGGGTTGTAGTCGTTGATGTACTTAGACTCTTCGTTCCTCTTCAAATTGTATGTGTTTTTAGGTGATTTCTTCATCACATTATGTCGCAGCGAAGACATCAAACTGTTCACTCTTCCTTTAGAAATCACCGGTCGTGGAAAGCCGAAACGACATTTGGTGTAGAACTTGTCCTTGTTTCGGAATTTACGACGACAGTACTTTCCACATCGATGGCTTTGGAAACGTAGAACTTTTTCTCTTAGGCTTTTCTTCTCCTTTGCGTTTGGAACAGCACACGTAGAATACTGTTGTATGAAACTCATCACTGAGTCTTCTGGATCCGTTCCAAATTTAGGTGCATCCTTGATCCACAGCAACATATGTATATGAGGAGCACCTCTTGCTTGGTACTCCTTTCTCCAGAAGAAATCCAACACCTCTCCAAGAGGTGGATTCTTCTTATTCATGATGAAAGACATCATAGCTTCAAATCTATGATTGAAGTACCTACATACATTGACTGGATCCAAAGAGCACAGTTCTCCGGGTGTCTTGAATTCGATGTTTTCTATGTTAGCATTTGCTTCTCGTAGAAATTCAAGTAAGTCTTCCCAGCCATACTCGGCACAGCTCAGAGTGAGGAACCATGTGGGAGTTCCTAAGTTCCTCAGCATACATTTTAAATCACCATGACGACGGTACCAGTACTCATTAGTACCACGCTGACACGCCATGAGATTAATCAGCTGAGAATCCAAAATACTGTCTTGGACATTGACTTTATCCATAAAGTCACTTGCCGAGATGTTTTGCATGTGTATACCACTTTTCAAGATGTGGTTCACTGCATATGACAGTCCAGACAGATCGCTTTCAAACAGGAGATGAAACAAATAGGGAATGCATTGTCGAAACCTAGCATCTCCTGCATACAATCGCAAAGTCCAGTATTCAGAAGCAGGAATTTGATGAGGTCGCTCATCATATCTTCCTCCCTGACCTGTTGGAAAAAGCTGTGGGAAACACCGAGCTTCCAAACTTTCCTCCCAAACACTAATGGGACTCCCTTTGGCTTGTTTCATTTGAAACAACTCAATAGCATTCCCCATGATTTCCTTGGAATGCAAAGGATGAACACTATAATGTTCATATATTTCTTCACTAGTAGAGGGTTCTACTTTCTCAATTTGACCAGCACACAAATCGCTATCCTCTTCCTCACTTACTTCCTCTTCTGCAACATATACATTCTTATAGTATTTATTATTTTTTTTCAAATACAATGTTGCCTTTTTAACTTTCCTAACATCCACTAAATCTTGCCATATTTTCTTATTCTTTGTCGGAACCCCATTAACTAAGATAACCAGAGGTTCCTCTTCCACTTTTTCTACTCCAATTGTGTTAATGTTTTTCTTCAAATCTAGAGGCAAATAAACAACTCTTCCCTTTAATCCTCTCTGTAAATCTGATGGAGGCAATTTCCCTGTCTTTGGCTCCATTCTTACAATAGCCTGAAAGGGATGGATACTTTGAATCAAAATAGATTCATAAGTATTTAAATCCTTTAATTCAGAAGGAATCTCAACCAATTCCAGATTATTATGAACTGCTCTAGCAGGCATCTGGTTTTGATTTAATTTGTTACAACAATAAGTACACACACGTTGATCCAATCCCAAATCAAAACAATTTTCTACCATCAAATATGTTGTGAAATCCTTCCATTCACTATTATTTTCCCTTTCACTTTTTGTATATAAATCTACTAATTTAGTCTGATTCTTATAATAAGTGCGTCGACAACACACACAAGTGAAATTTGGCCTCTCACTTGATTTGACCTGAAACGTCGCAATTTCCCTCTGGAAATTATCTGTACTGGAAACCTGTACACTATCTTCCACATTACCCGCTTCTCCTGGGTCAATTTCAACATTCTCCTCTTTACTTCCAAAGTAACAAAACTCAATTTCTTCACATATATTCTTCACATCTATTTCAGAACCATGCAAAAGAGCAGCACATAATTGTTTAAGCATAATTGCTGGACTCTTAGCATAATACAACATTCTAACTAATTTCCTCACTTTATTATGATGCACTGCTAGCATCCTGAAATGATGAAAAACACTCTGGCATACTCTCCTGGAAAGACAAGCCAGTGAATGACCATGCAAACCTGTCACTTCTCTCACTCTGCAAGGATCTAATTCTTGCAACAACTTCATTTTCTGCTTCAAACTTTTCTTATTAAATGACCGTACAAAATCACAAAGCAAATTGATGGAATCCTGTCGCACACTGCAAATACTACTACACTTCCAGGTGTACACAGGACCCTTAGGATGTCTTCCTAAAACCTCATTACCTAACACCTCTTCTGCCTCTGTTGTCACAAGTTTTTCTTTTTCAACTGGACAACCATCTTTCACTTCATAAGCTCGACCACTGGTGTCAACTGCATGCACCAAATCATTATCCTGGAAATAACTCTCCTCATTAAAAAATGCCTCACAGCTTGAACTATGCATCCATTCTCCAGAAAAAACTTCACAAAAATTACTACGATTAACTATTCTCTTCCATCTACTATTTCTTTTGAAATCATAAATTGCCTTGTTTAGCTTCCTAATTCTATTGATAATCAAAATAAATAACTTACGTTTAATTTCAAATGCCTGATTAATAACTTTCTCAACTTTTTTTTTTCTCTTATAAAAAACCACTTTCTGTTGACCTTTCTTAATATTTTTTAACAAATTGCCAATTATCCTGTTGCGGAACATTCGTTTACGAATGTCCCTAAACTGTTGTTTCCTTCTACTATCATGCACAGAGTTATCTCTTGCTCTAGCAGTAACATTTTTCATTGGCCTTTCCTTTCCGTTTGAATTGCTTCTCTTTTTCTGGACTGAAACATTTTCTGTAGTAATATTTTTTTTACTACAGATATTTCTTATGAATGTTTTTGTACTCTTACCCGGTGCTTTCTTGGTGACTTGACAAATCTTTTTGTTAGAGGACTGCTGCTTTTTTTCATTGACCTGCTGTCTTTGACGTTTTGCAGCCTTTCTCAGTCTTTCTTTGGTTGGCATGGTGAAATCTTGATATGATCTGCAGTTGAATCTGTGGTAAAATATATTAAAAAATGTTATTAACCACTATTACCCAACAGTAAATCAATAACAGTAATCAAAAACTTAAAACACTACTTGACATTTTTACATAGAAGATTTTTTAGTCCTTGGCAAATTTAGAATACAGAAATAGCAGAAAAGAAATGGAATTTATATTCATTTTACCTGTGCTATTTTATATGTGAATCTGATCTAATTTTATGAGCATATTTTAATATTTTATTGAAGACACTACACATAACCTGTTTTTGAAGGTGTCTTTATTTTTAAATTAAACGGTTTACATTTTTACTTTTTATTTATTATAAATTTTTAAAATAAATGTTTATAGTTCCATAGGCTCAAGCACGTCAGCTTCCCATCCTATGTCATATAATTCTGACAAATCTGCATCCTCATCACGTTCTTCTTCATCCTCAGGATTTAAATCATCCAAGGGATCAACATCCACTGATGTTTCAATTACGAGTTCAATGATGAGGTCGGAATCAACTGATTGCTGATTGTCGCTCATGTTGATGTTGTCTTTATCTTTAAAGAAAGATAACAACAATGAGATGTTGCAGAGTAAGAGACAAATCTCAGAGATTATAATAGTAAAATTGTTTAACAAGAGTAACATTTTGCAGCTATTATTTAGCCATGTCCAGCGATGCTGAGCAGGTGAAGCCTATGTCTAATTTTTCACTGAACAGGACTCATCTCTTCTTAACCTTGGATAAGCCTCACCGACTCTGTGTCCCCTGCACATACTTAAATGTAAAGGGGCAGATTTATGTTAACTGGCACATCCCCAGGCATGCACCAGTTAACGTGCACCGCTGCTCTGCCACCCATGGTGTGCCGCATTTACAATCAGATAGGAGAAAGCTGCGTCAAAACCCTGCGCCTGCTTGAAGCAGGCATAGGTCTTGACGCAACATTGTGGAGATGGGGCACCCCTGAGCCTTGCTGGAGCTGCATCGCACTTGCGATACAACTCCAGCAATGCGCCACCTTAACGGCACAGATGCGTCACGCATCTGTGCCATTTTTGCCCCATGCTGCGCCGCATTGTAAATGCAGCACACCATGGGTGGCGGAACAGCGGCACAGGATGACTGGCACATCCCTGGTGATGCGCCAGTCATCATAAATCTATCCCTAAGCTTCTTATTTTGTTAGAGATAAACTGCCATATGTATCATCAAAATATTTTGCATTTCCTAAATAGCGAATTTTAAGGAATAAATAGCGATTCTTTACCATTCCTAATTTGCAATGAGCAAATTGCTAATTGCAAATTACTCATTCATTTCCATGGGCCAGGAGGCCCATAGGAATGAAGGTGCAATTTGTTAGCTCATTGCAAATTAGGAATTTTTCCAAAGGTGCAGGGGTGTCTCAAGAACACCCTGCTGCACCCCTGAAAAAGAAATTTGGGGGCATATGGCGCACATACATGCCCTAAGGGCATGTATGGGCATCATATGGCACCTTTTGTTTTTTTGAAAAAAAGCTTTTTGAAAAGAATTCGCAAATTACCACCAACTAGAAGTTGGTGGTAATTTGCAAATCCTTAATGGCATTTTTTGCATATTTTCTGTTTGATACATTGCATTTAAGAAATCGCAAAATTTGCAAATCCTTAAGTGCAATCGCAAAATAAGGAATAGCAAATTTTGCTATTCCTTATTTTGCATCAAACTTGTTTGATACATACCATTTGTCTAATTAGCATTCGCAAAGGCCGAAATTCGCAGAATTTTGGCCTTTGCGAATGCTAATTAGCTTGATACATATGGCCCCAAGTGAGGCCTGTCTTGCAACATGGTGCATCTTTTGCATCACTGCTGCATCGGTTTCATGTGGCACGGTTTTTTTACACCATGACACATCTGCCTAAATGCATCAATTTGTAATTTTGTCATCTCATAGCAAATCGTTTGCACCGCCGCTGCATCAGAAAAGTGACCAAAGTGGCGCAAAAGAGGCATACACCTATCATAAATCTGTCCCTAGCATTTTAAATGATTAATTCAGGATGACGATAAGGTGTGGCCTATCCAGAGGTTTGTTTAAGGCGAGGCCTACTCAGGATTGCAGATGAAAGTTACGCTTGATGAAGAATACAGAGGAGATAATACATGTAAAGGTCTACCAATGAAGTAAGTGATGTACACTTCATTGCGCCAGTCATCATAAATGTATCCCTAAGCTTCTTATCTTGTTAGAGATGAACCGCCATATGTATCATCAAACTATTTTGCATTTCCTAAATAGCGAATTTTAAGGAATAAATAACGATTCTTTACCATTCCTAATTTGCGATGAGCAAATTGCTAATTGCAAATTACCCATTCATTTCCATGGGCCAGGAGGCCCATAGGAATGAAGGTGCAATTTGCGATTAGCAATTAGCTCATCGCAAAATAGGAATTTTTCCACGGGTGCAGGGGTGTCTCAAGAACACCCTGCTGCACCCCCTGAAAAAGAAATTTGGGGGCATATGGCGCCCATACATGCCCTAAGGGCATGTATGGGCGTCATATGGCACCTTTTGTTTTTTGGAAAAAAAGCTTTTTGAAAAGAATTCGCAAATTACCACCAACTAGAAGTTGGTGGTAATTTGCAAATCCTTAATGGCATTTTTTGCATATTTTTTGTTTGATACATTGCATTTAAGGAATCGCAAAATTTGCAAATCCTTAAGTGCAATCGCAAAATAAGGAATAGCAAATTTTGCTATTCCTTATTTTGCATCAAACTTGTTTGATACATACCATTTGTCTAATTAGCATTCGCAAAGGCCGAAATTCGCAGAATTTTGGCCTTTGCGAATGCTAATTAGCTTGATACATATGGCCCCAAGTGAGGCCTGTCTTGCAACATGGTGCATCTTTTGCATCACTGCTGCATCGGTTTCATGTGGCACAGTTTTTTTACACCATGACACATCTGCCTAAATGCATCAATTTGTAATTTTGTCGTCTCATAGCAAATCTTTTGCACCGCCGCTGCATCAGAAAAGTGACCAAAGTGGCGCAAAAGAGGCATACACCTATCATAAATCTGTCCCTAGCATTTTAAATGATTAATTCAGGATGACGATAAGGTGTGGCCTATCCAGAGGTTTGTTTAAGGTGAGGCCTACTCTGGATTGCAGATGAAAGTTACGCTTGATGAAGAATACAGAGGAGATAATACATGTAAAGGTCTACCAATGAAGTAAGTGATGTCCACTTCATTGCGCCAGTCATCATAAATGTATCCCTAAGCTTCTTATCTTGTTAGAGATGAACCGCCATATGTATCATCAAACTATTTTGCATTTCCTAAATAGCGAATTTTAAGGAATAAATAACGATTCTTTACCATTCCTAATTTGCGATGAGCAAATTGCTAATTGCAAATTACCCATTCATTTCCATGGGCCAGGAGGCCCATAGAAATGAAGGTGCAATTTGCGATGAGCAATTAGCTCATCGCAAAATAGGAATTTTTCCAAGGGTGCAGGGGTGTCTCAAGAACACCCTGCTGCACCCCCTGAAAAAGAAATTTGGGGGCATATGGCGCACATACATGCCCTAAGGGCATGTATGGGCGTCATATGGCACCTTTTGTTTTTTGGAAAAAAAGCTTTTTGAAAAGAATTCGCAAATTACCACCAACTAGAAGTTGGTGGTAATTTGCAAATCCTTAATGGCATTTTTTGCATATTTTTTGTTTGATACATTGCATTTAAGGAATCGCAAAATTTGCAAATCCTTCAATTCAATCGCAATATAAGGAATGTCAAATTTTGCTATTCCTTATTTTGCATCAAACTTGTTTGATACATACCATTTGTCTAATTAGCATTCACAAAGGCCGAAATTCGCAGAATTTCGGCCTTTGCGAATGCTAATTAGCTTGATACATATGGCCCCAAGTGAGGCCTGTCTTGCAACATGGTGCATCTTTTGCATCACTGCTGCATCGGTTTCATGTGGCACGGTTTTTTTACACCATGACACATCTGCCTAAATGCATCAATTTGTAATTTTGTCGCCTCATAGCAAATCTTTTGCACCGCCGCTGCATCAAAAAAATGACGCACAGTGGCGCAAAAGAGGCATACACCTATCATAAATCTGTCCCTAGCATTTTAAATGATTAATTCAGGATGACGATAAGGTGTGGCCTATCCAGAGGTTTGTTTAAGGTGAGGCCTACTCAGGATTGCAGATGAAAGTTACGCTTGATGAAGAATACAGAGGAGATAATACATGTAAAGGTCTACCAATGAAGTAAGTGATGTCCACTTCATTGCGCCAGTCATCATAAATGTATCCCTAAGCTTCTTATCTTGTTAGAGATGAACCGCCATATGTATCATCATACTATTTTGCATTTCCTAAATAGCGAATTTTAAGGAATAAATAGCGATTCTTTACCATTCCTAATTTGCGATGAGCAAATTGCTAATTGCAAATTACTCATTCATTTCCATGGGCCAGGAGGCCCATAGGAATGAAGGTGCAATTTGCGATTAGCAATTAGCTCATCGCAAATTAGGAATTTTTCCAAGGGTGCAGGGGTGTCTCAAGAACACCCTGCTGCACCCCCTGAAAAAGAAATTTGGGGGCATATGGCGCACATACATGCCCTAAGGGCATGTATGGGCGTCATATGGCACCTTTTGTTTTTTGGAAAAAAAGCTTTTTGAAAAGAATTCGCAAATTACCACCAACTAGAAGTTGGTGGTAATTTGCAAATCCTTAATGGCATTTTTTGCATATTTTTTGTTTGATACATTGCATTTAAGAAATCACAAAATTTGCAAATCCTTCAGTGCAATCGCAAAATAAGGAATAGCAAATTTTGCTATTCCTTATTTTGCATCAAACTTGTTTGATACATACCATTTGTCTAATTAGCATTCACAAAGTCCGAAATTCACAGAATTTCGGCCTTTGCAAATGCTAATTAGCTTGATACATATGGCCCCAAGTGAGGCCTGTCTTGCAACATGGTGCATCTTTTGCATCACTGCTGCATCAGTTTCATGTGGCACAGTGTTTTTTACACCATTACACATCTGCCTAAATGCATCAATTTGTAATTTTGTCGCCTCATAGCAAATCTTTTGCACCGCCGCTGCATCGGAAAAGTGACGCACAGTGGCGCAAAAGAGGCATACACCTATCATAAATATGTCCCTAGCATTTTAAATGATTAATTCAGGATGACGATAAGGTGTGGCCTATCCAGAGGTTTGTTTAAGGTGAGGCCTACTCAGGATTGCAGATGAAAGTTACGCTTGATGAAGAATACAGAGTAGATAATACATGTAAAGGTCTACCAATGAAGTAAGTGATGTCCACTTCATTGCGCCAGTCATCATAAATGTATCCCTAAGCTTCTTATCTTGTTAGAGATGAACCGCCATATGTATCATCATACTATTTTGCATTTCCTAAATAGCGAATTTTAAGGAATAAATAGCGATTCTTTACCATTCCTAATTTGCGATGAGCAAATTGCTAATTGCAAATTACTCATTCATTTCCATGGGCCAGGAGGCCCATAGGAATGAAGGTGCAATTTGCGATTAGAAATTAGCTCATCGCAAATTAGGAATTTTTCCAAAGGTGCAGGGGTGTCTCAAGAACACCCTGCTGCACCCCTGAAAAAGAAATTTGGGGGCATATGGCGCACATAAATTTTAACAACATTCCTTTACCTCAAAAACGATTTTCAAGTCATAATTTGAAAACACTGCCCTCGGGGAAATGACTTAAAATGTCCTTAAGACACATGAAAGTGTTTTTTTAAAGCCTTTGCAACTTTTTTGGGTCACTTTTAACATGGCTATGTAACTCAAACAGTCAAAATCTAAATTTACCATGCACAGGTGGGACCATATTTACAAGGAATGTGCTCCACGGGGAAAGGTCTTTTAATGTAATATGGGAAAAATGACATCAGAGACACTGAAATGCCTTATAAAGAAGCATACACCATTATGTCCTTGTCATAAATTTAAAAACCATTCCTTTTCCCCAAAAACGATTTTCAAATCATAATTTGAAAACACTGCACATGGGGAAATGACTTAAAATGTCCTTAAGACACATGAAAGCGTTTTTTGATTGCCTTTCCAGCATGGTTGGGTCACTTTTAACATGGCTATGTAACACAAACATTCAAAATCTAAATTTGCCATGCAAAGGTGGGAGCATATTTACAAGGAATTTGCTCCACAGGGAAAGGTCTTACATTAAAATGGGAAAAATAACATCAGAGACACTCAATTGCCTTATAAAGAAGCATACACCATTATGTCCTTGTCATAAATATTAAAACCATTCCTTTTCCCCAAAAACGATTTTCAAGTCTTAATTTGAAAACACTGCACATGGGGAAATGACTTAAAATGTCCTTAAGACACATAAAAGCGTTTTTTGATTGCCTTTGCAGCATGTTTGTGTCACTTTTAACATGGCTATGTAACGCAAACATTCAAAATCTAAATTTGCCATGCACAGGTGGGAGCATATTTACAAGCAATTTGCTCCACAGGGAAAGGTCTTACATTAAAATGGGAAAAATAACATCAGAGACACTCAATTGCCTTATAAAGAAGCATACACCATTATGTCCTTGTCATAAATATTATAACCATTCCTTTTCCTCAAAAACGATTTTCAAGTCATAATTTGAAAACACTCCACAGCTCCTATGCACAAAAAAACCCTGTCAGTACTAATACTTCACATTTTCTCCAATTACAATTTCTCAAAGAAACAAAATCTATTTGTAAAACACTTGAGACAAAGCAACATTTGAAAAACACAACTTTCTTCATAATTTTCTCCTTAAAACACACTATTCTCTATCTAAATTAAAGAAATCTTTTCTCACCTTAGCAAATACTTTGAATTTCAAAACAGTCTCAGAAACACACCAATTTGTCTTCAGCAGAGCAAAAGGTATGCACTCCAGAGTCTGCAGCTATCAAAAGCACAGAAATGCTGTAATTCTTCACACATATCTCTCATGTCACCCAATCAAAACTCTTCCCTCACTTTTTTTCAAATCAAAACCCTTCCCCCCTCTGCCCTTTCTGCCTTTTTTGCATAGCAACCACCTCCTTGAAGGCCTCTGGTGTTTGCAAGTTCACACAACAATGTTGCAATTGAACTCTGAACTCTCAGTGCACCTCATATCCAGTGCATTCTTTCATTTAATGATTTTTTCTTGACCACTCAAAATACATCTTTCAAAGAACTCATCCATGCACCCTAACTTTCTGTTTTCAGCAATCAAAATCCACCAATCACTGTTACTGCTTCATTAACACAGAAACTCCACAGTTTTTTTCATTTTAAACTCATTTTTTCAACTGCCATTTCATTGCCACACTTCATCTGACTGCAGGAGAACCTTCTCTCACCATGTTTTCTGTCTGGATTTTTGGACATAGTTACATCTATTGGGCTCAGAGGTATGCTGAGAACAGGAATTTACCTAACCTCAATTTACAAGATGTGGAAATTAAGTGGTTTGGCCACAGAGGATTAAAATGTCACCAATTGATACCATTGGTGAAAACCTTTATGCATTTGCCAAAACCTGACCTGTTAATTGTGCACTGTGGAGGTAATGATTTGGGCACTTTGACTGGGGTAGGTCTGGAAATGCTTTTAAAGGACACCTTTGAGCAATTAATGGCACTTTTTCCTCAGACTGCCTTGGTATATTCAAATATATGCCAAAGACAGAAATGGAGGTGGTCAAACCAATTTTGTCCACAAATTGAGAAGTCGAGGAAGCATGTAAACAAATCTGTTTCAGCTTACATGAGAGACCATGGAATGGGCTCCCTGTACAACAATAACTTGCGTTACTACATGCAAGATATCTACAGAGGAGATGGAGTTCACTTCTCAGATGAGGGCAACAGAATTTTCATTCTGAATTTAAGACTGTGCATTGGTACCTACTTATAAGTACCTAAATGTACCATAAACCCAAAAGCTCTTCTCAGAGCTACCCTACATCTGATCACTCACAATTATTATTTTACTCTAACTTTTTTCACTAATTTTCAACAAAGTACGCTCCCTGGGACGCTACCCGGTACGCGAACCGGGAGCTAACCTCGCTAAATTTTTAAAAAAATGTTTTTTTTTCGCACATATGGGCCTCCTCAGCCACCCTCAGAAAACCTAGGGGGTCAAGATAAGTCTACTGTGCCCCCTTCTACCCATTCTGAACATTATTTGCCCTCCATCTTGTATCTTAATTCGACCAAAACACAAAATGGTGGACTCCCGTAACGCTTAAGGTTCGCGTACCGGGGCGCTCGCCAGTTCGCGTACCGGGTCGCTCCCTGGGAAGCGCACCATCAAAAAAGGTGGGAAAGTAGTTTACAGAAAAGCGACTGGAGACACTTTCACCAAATATAGATTAGCTCATACTACATACCAATCCCTACCATTTTCACAAATTTGATTGAAATTCCATTTAACCATTTAGCCTGTACACCTCTCTAAATACCCTGAGGTAAATTACTTCACAAAACACATCTGAAGTGTTGGAATTGACAACCAATTAAAATGTTACTTTCATTTTCTACTTTTTTTACCTGACATTTGATTGGTTATGTACCTGAATATATATAAAGGAAGAGAGAGAAACACAGCCATTTTGACTACTACTTCCTGAACTACATTGCAAGATCATTTTCACTCACAACTTAAACTTGTTTTTAGAAGGTGAGATATTGTTTTATAAATTTAAAAACATTTTCAGATAATTATATACTATCCCTCTGTAAGAGTTAGACATTGAGAAAGGCTTCTTTATTATAATTATGGATTGATTTAGGTTTCTGTGGTATAATTATGAATTTACTTAGGCTTCTTCACAGGCACTTTTTAATAGTACTACTTCACGCCTGAAACCATACAGTGCCCATAGATTACTTCTCTGTTATAAACTCACAAGTACCTGTCTGAACTTAAACCCAACAGTGCCCTATCTCTACTGATATAATTATTTTTTATGCAAATTACAGCAAGAAAATGGAAGGAGAGCAGAATATTTCCTTCGAAATTGTTCTGGAGAACAACACAGAAAAAGATATTGAGGACAATGATGACTCAGATTTCATGGATGAATCACGGGACCATGAATTAGTTCAATGTGTAGAATCTGTGGATCATTTACTTCATTATGATGACGGTCAAATGTGGGAAGTTATGTTCACTCAACAAGAGGACATATCTGACAGTCAAATGTTAGACATTCTATTAAATTTTGAAAAACAATCCGAAAAATTAAATTATATGTAATATTAAAAAATTATTTGAGTCTTTAATCATTTTTATATGTAATTCATAAACTAGTGAAATGTTAGAAATGTTATTAAATTTTGAAACACAATTACAATAATAAATAATTGCTTAAAAAATAAAAAAATTAAAAAATAATCAACAAAACCAACAATCAATTAACATACAGTATTTGAAAAGTCTATCATTCTTTTTTCCTTATAGTACGCTGCCCAGAACGCTTCCCGGTTCGCGAACCGGGCGCTACCCACGCAAAAAAACAAAAAAATTTTTTTTTCTTTTTTTGCCCCGCGGGGCCCTTTTAAAGCCTCCACATTAAACCTAGGGGGTCAGGGAGGATCTACTATGCCCCCTTATGGTCATTTCCCCCTTTGTTTTGGCCTCCTCTTGTCTCTCAATCCTACCGAGAGACAAGATGGCGGCCGCTCCGGACTGTTTAGAATGTTGACAGACACCGGAGAGCCAATCAGCTTCGCTACGCGAAGTTCCGTTACGCGTAAAGTCCGCGAACCGGAGCGCTGCCCGGTCCGCTGTTACAGATATATATCTTTTTTTGAACGTTAATTTCTCAAAATCCACTCAAGCACATATATTGAGACCTAGCAAAGTCACATCGGGCTACCAGTCCCTACAATTTTGCCAAGTTTCGTGGAAATCCATTCAGCCGTTCGGGCTAAAAGTGAGGCCAACCGCCCTATGGAAAACTCAATGTTAAAAACACGTTTTGGGACCCCCCTTTTTTCTCGGCCCCCCCTTGACAAACCCCCCCCCCAAATTTCCAGGGGCTGCTCAGAAACAAAATGTTCAATTTTCCTGAAAATTTCAGCCAATTCCGTCGACAAACGCCAAAGTTATTAGACATAGAATTTTCAAAAAACCCATAGGGAAAAAATCCTAACTATATATACCTACTGGCGACCGCCAGTAGGTAATATATATATATATATATATATATATATATATATATATATATATATATATATATGTATATATATATATATATATACATATAAATATATATATATTACCTACTGGCGGTCGCCAGTAGGTATATATAGTTAGGATTGATTTTCATAGGGAAATCGCAACATTCTATTTGGAATAACTTTGGCGCCGGTTGAGGAATCAGCCTGAATTTTTCAGCAACTTTGCCTCGCGGCTCTCCACTCCTTCCCTGACAGTTTGGGGGGGATTTGTCAAGCGGGGGCCGAGATAAAAGGGGGGTCCCAAAACGTGTTTCCCCATGTTAATTTCCATAGGGCGGTCGGTCGCACTTTTAGCTCGAACGGCTGAATGGATTTTCACCAAACTTGACAAAATTGTAGGGACTGGTAGCCCGATGTGCCTTTGCTATGTCTCAAGATATGTGCTCCAGTGGATTTTGAGTAATTTAAGTTTAAAAAAATGTATATATCTGTAAGCGCGCCCCAGTACGCGCACCGGGGAGCGCTCCGGGCGCGCCACGCGACTTGCGCACGGCAAGCTGATTGGCTCTCGGGTGTCTGTAAACATTCAAAACAGTCCGCAGCGGCCGCCATCTTGTGTCTCGGTAGCATCGAGACACAAGAGGTGGTAAAAACAAAAGGGAAAATAATGAAAAGGGGGCAGGGTAGACCCCCCTGGCCCCCTAGGTTTGATGTGGGGGCCATAAAAGGGTCCCTCGGGTAAAAAAAAAAGAATAATTTTTTTTCGATTTTCGCATGGGGAGCGCCCGGTACGCGCACCGGGGAGCGTACCGGGGAGCGTACTTTGGTGAAAAATAGTGAAAATAATAGTGTAAAATAATCATTTTGAGTGATTACAGGTAGGGTAGCTCTGAAAAGAGCTTTTGGGTTCTGTGGCTGTTTTATGTACCTACAAGTACGTCCCACACAACCCCAAACCCCCACACCCACACACTCCCCACACATACCTCACACACGCACACCTCCACCTACACCCAAACACCCCAAAGCCCTACACCGACACCTTACACACCCACACCCACAACCACACATCCCACACACCCAGACACACACACACACCTCACCCCCCAACACACACACACACACACGCACACACAGATACGTCACAGACACACCCCACACATCCCACACACACACCTCCCCTTCACACACACACACACCGCCACACCTCACAGACACACCCACACATATCACATATACACACATATCTTACACACATACCCCCCACATCCACACACCCCCACACACACCTCACACACCCACACCTCCACCTACACTCAAACACCCACACACTCACACCCACACACACACCTTACACACCCACACCCCCACCAACACCCACATACCCCACACACCTACACACACCTATACACCCACATACCATAGTCTGTCAGAAAAACATAAAGAACATGGAGGCAGGAGATGAAAAAGAGATGTCAAATACACTTTGGAGATAATATAGTGGAAGAAAGGAAGTATTTATGAGCAAAATTACTCTGTAAAACAAAAAAGTTGCCCAGTATACTATAAGTCTCACATTATATTATATTCATTTTGGTACTATTTCATTGATTACATATCAAAAAGAATAATATCTGGAACCATTTTTAATTATTAAATATAAATTTATTGCTCTGATTTTTCAAAGTTTAATAATCAATCAATCAATCAAAGACATTTATAGAGCGCACTACTTACCCGTAGGGTCTCAAGGCGCTTGGGGGGGGGGGGTGCCGCTACTGCTCGAACAGCCAGGTCTTGAGCTTCTTCCTGAAGGAGAGGTGGTCTTGGGTCTGGCGTAGGTCGGCCGGGAGGGAGTTCCATGTCTTGGCGGCCAGGTAGGAGAAGGACCTTCCTCCTGTAGTGGCTCTACGGATGCGTGGGACGGCGGCGAGGGCGTGGCTGGCAGATCGGAGGTGGCGTTTGGGAGCGTAGAAGTTGAAGCGGTTGTTGAGGTAGCTCGGGCCTTGATCGTGGAGAGCTTTGTGAGCGTGGGTAAGGAGGCGGAAGGTGATTCTCTTGTTGACCGGGAGCCAGTGCAGGTCTCTTAGGTGTCCGGAGATGTGGCTGTGTCGTGGGACGTCGAGGATGAGTCTGGCTGAGGCGTTCTGGATGCGCTGGAGTCTCTTCTGGGTCTTGGCGGTGGTTCCGGTGTAGAGTGCGTTGCCGTAGTCCAGTCGGCTGGTGACGAGGGCCTGGGTGACGGTCTTCCTGGTCTCCATGGGGATCCACCGGAAGATCTTCCGAAGCATGCGCAAGATGTTGAAGCACGACGAGGAGACGGCGTTGACTTGCCTGGTCATGGAGAGGGAGGAGTCCAGGATGAAGCCCAGGTTACGTGCGTGGTTCGTCGGTTTGGGTGCGGTGCCCAGGGCGGGGGGCCACCAGGAGTCATCCCAGGCGGAGGGCGAGGAGCCCAGGATGTGGACCTCCGTCTTATCTGAGTTCAGCTTCAGGCGGCTCGTCGTCATCCACTCGGCTACCTCTTTCATCCCTTCGTGCAGGTTGGCTCTGGCGGTGGCGGGGTCGTTGGTCAGGGAGAGGATCAGCTGGGTGTCGTCGGCGTAGGAGATTATGTTGAGGTTGTGTTGGCGTGCGATGGCCGCGAGGGGGCTCATGTAGACGTTGAAGAGAGTAGGGCTCAGCGAGGATCCTTGAGGGACGCCGCAGATGACTTCGGTGGCCTCAGACTTGTACGGTGGTAGGCGGACTCTCTGTGTTCTTACGTCGAGGAAGGAGACGATCCATTCCAGTGCCTTCTCCTGGATTCCGACGTTGCTGAGGCGCTGCACAAGGGTGCGGTGGCAGACCGTGTCGAAAGCCGCGGAGAGGTCTAGGAGGATGAGGGCCGCTGTTTCTCCGTTGTCCATCAGAGTTCGGATGTCGTCGGTTGCGGCGATGAGGGCGGTCTCGGTGCTGTGGTTGGCACGGAATCCGGACTGCGATGGGTCGAGGGATCCATTCGTCTCGAGGAAGGCGGCCAGCTGTTTGTTGACGGTCTTCTCGATGACTTTGGCTGGGAACGGGAGTAGAGAGATGGGGCGGTAATTCTTGAGTTCGGTGGGGTCTGCTGTTTCGTGAGTAGAGCGCTGAGTTCGGCTTGCTTCCAGCTCTCGGGGAAGGTGGCGGTGTTGAATGAGGAGTTGATGATGTCCCGCAGGTGGGGTGCGATGACAGCGTCGGCTTTGTTGAAGACGTGGTGAGGGCAGGGGTCGGTCGGAGATCCGGAGTGGACGGAGTTCATCATGTGGACGGTGTCTTCGGTGTTGACCGGGGTCCAGGCGCGGAGGGTGGAGGTGGGTGGCGTTGCTGCGGTCGTGGCGTGCGTCGGTTGAGTGCTGAAGCTGTTGTGTATGTCCGCGATCTTGTTGTGGAAGTAGGAGGCGAGGGAGTTGCAGAGGTCTTGTGATGGGGTGATGTCGTTGTTTCCGGCGTTGGGTTTGGAGAGCTCTTTCACGATTTTGAAGAGTTCCTTGCAGTTGTGTGCGTTGTTGTCCAGTCGGTTCTTGAAAGCCGTTTTCTTGGCTGTGCGGATCAGTTGGTGGTGTTTCCGGGTGGCGAGCTTGAGGGTGGTCCTGTTGTTCGGCGTGGGTTCCTTTCTCCAGGCTTTCTCGAGGGCTCGGCAGTTCTTCTTGGAGCTCTTGAGATCGTCGGTGAACCATGGGGCCTTCTTGCTGCCGGGTCTGCTGGGCGGGATCCTCAGAGGGGCGAGTTCGTCCACGCAGTTGCTGATCCACTTCGTGAGGTTGTCGGCGGCCTGGCTGGGGTCCGCTGATCTGGCCGGAGGGTGCTGGCTCAGGGAAGCGGCGAGCTGGTCGGCTGTGATCTTGTTCCAGCTTCTCCGGGCAACCTGTTGCTGGTGGTGGTGGATCGTCGTTCTTGTGAAGGTGAAGTGGATGCATCTGTGGTCCGTCCAGTGGAGTTCCGTGGCGTGGCTGAAAGCGATGTCTTTGCTGGATGAGAAGATGGCGTCGAGTGTGTGTCCGGCGAGGTGGGTGGGGGTGGACACCAGCTGCTTGAGTCCAAGGTTGGCGAGGTTGTCGAGCAGGGTGCTGGTGTTGCAGTCGTTGTTGTTCTCCAGGTGGAAGTTGAAGTCCCCCAGGAGGATGTAGTCAGCGGAGGGGAGGGCGTGCGGGCTGACGAAGTCGGCGATGTCCTCGCTGAAATGGGTGCGTGGTCCCGGAGGTCGGTAGATCAGGGTGCCCCTGAGGGTGGTCTTCGGGTCGGTGTGGATCTGGAAATGCAGGTGTTCGGCGGAGGGTGGGGTGTTGTCGGTGCTGGTCGAGATGCGGATGGTGTTCTTGTGGATGATGGCGATGCCTCCTCCCACCTGGTTGGCGTTGCGGTCCTTCCGGGTGATCTTGTAGCCGTCTGGGATGGCGATGGCGATGTCGGGCGCTGAGGAGGCGTTCATCCAGGTCTCCGTGATGAAGGCAACGTCGGGGGCTGTGGCGTCTAGGAGGTTCCAGAGTTCGATGGCGTGTCTGTGGACGGAGCGGGTGTTGAGCAGGATGCACTTGAGGTGGGTGCTGCTGGTGTTCGTCTTGGTGGGTGCTGGTGCGAGGCAGGTCCGGTTGCATGTGAACTTGCAGGCGTGGCAGCTGAAGGGTCCGTGGGTGCGTCGTGGTGAGGCTTGGTAGCATCCTGGGGGTCGACCGGCGTTGAGTGCGCTGAGGTTGGCGGCGGTGTAGGTCAGGCGGGTCGGTCGGGGTCGTCGAGGGCCAGGGGTCCTGGCACTGGGCGCGGTCCAGGCGCGGACGGGCGCAGACGGGCTTACCTTTGGCGCGCCTTCGGCGCACAATCGGCGTTCGCACGGTCGCCATATATGGCGAAGTGCGCGGGTGGGCGGAGCAGCTGGGAGGCGGGGAGGGAACAGAAGGAAAAAAGGGGCGTGGTCAGCGGTGGTGGCGAGAAGCGGGGAGCGGGGAGGGAAGACGGAGGGCGGCAACAGGCAGTGAAAACAAACAGGCAATACAGCGGAAAAGCCTAAAAAACGGGAAAAACACTAATTAAACAGATACAAATACTATTCTATACAGTAGAAGCACCAGGGGCACAGGGAGAAGAGCGCCGATCACGGACCACGCCGCTCGAAGGAGGGGGCGTGGTCACGAGGCGGCAGACGGGCAGCGAGGCACAGTGGAAAGGGAGGCACACGCAGCAGCTGGTGGCCGTGCGGCGCGGGGGTGTCCTAGAACTAGGACACACTCACCTGCGTCGCACGGTCGCCATATATGGCCAAGTGCGCGGGTGGGCGGAGCAGCTGGGAGGCGGGAGCGGGGAGGGAACAGAAGGAAAAAAGGGGCGTGGTCAGCGGTGGTGGCGGGAAGCGGGGAGCGGGGAGGGAAGACGGAGGGCGGCAACAGGCAGTGAAAACAAACAGGCAATACAGCGGAAAAGCCTAAAAAACGGGAAAAACACTAATTAAACAGATACAAATACTATTCTATACAGTAGAAGCACCAGGGGCACAGGGAGAAGAGCGCCGATCACGGACCACGCCGCTCGAAGGAGGGGGCGTGGTCACGAGGCGGCAAACGGGCAGCGAGGCACAGTGGAAAGGGAGGCACACGCAGCAGCTGGTGGCCGTGCGGCGCGGGGGTGTCCTAGAACTAGGACTTCCAACATTATCTCGTCGGGAATGTCCTCATTTGGATTACATGATTCCATTTCTTCCACATATTTCAGAAACTCTTCATCAAGAGACTGATCGAAAAAATCTGAATTGTTAATCTCTTCCTCTGGGTTGTCCTGAAGATCAAGTTTGAATGAAATATTAAATTTATTTTGATCTCCTTCCATTATGTTGCTGTAAATTGCATAAAAAATTAATATATCAGTAGAGATAGGGCACTGTTGGGTTTAAGTTCAGACAGGTAGTTTTGATTTTTTAATAGTGAAGTTATCTTTGGGCAGTGTATGGTATCAGGCTGGAAGTAGAAATATAAAAAAGTGTATGTGATGAAACTTAAGTAAATTCATAATTCTACAAGACAAGTCTAAATCCATCCATAACTATAACAGAGAAGCCTATCTCAATCTATAACTATTACAGAGGGATAGTATATAACTATCAGAAAATGTTTTCCAAATTAACTTAAAGTGCACAATATACTTCAGTTTTCCCAAAAACATCTTACCTTTGAAAAAGCAATTGAAGTTATTAGTGAAAATCCTTTTGAATTGTACACCAGGAAGTAGTAGTCAAAATGGCTGTGTTTCGCTCTATTTCTTTATATATATTCAGGTACATAACCAATAAAATGTCAGGTAAAAAAAGTAGAAAATGAAAGTAACATTTTAATTGGCTGTCAATTCTAACACTTCAGATGTGTTTTTGTGAAGTAATTTACCTCAGGATATTTAGACAGTGCTACAGCTCAAATGGCTCAATGGAATTCCATCGAATTTGGGAAAATGGTAGGGATTGCTATGTAGTATGAGCTATTCTATATTTGGTGAAAGTGTCTCCAGTGGTTTTTATGTAAATTAATTTTTAACATTTTTTGGGAGCGCTTACCGGTGAGCGCCCCGGTACGCGTACCGGTAAGCGCAACGGGAGTCCTCCATTTTGTGTTTCGGTAGATTTGAGTCAGAAAATGGCGGACAAACAACGTTGGGAATGGTTATAAGGGGACACGGTAGGTACTCCCTGACACTCTAGGTTTTCTGAGGGGGTCTTAGGAGGCCCATATAGGCCCAAAAAAATATATATTTTTAAATTTTCGCGGGGGTAGCACCCGGTACGCGCACCGGGAAGGGTACCGGGGAGCGTACTTTGGTGAAAAATAGTGAAAAAAGTTAGAAAAAGATAATCATTTAGAGTGATCAGAGATAGGGTAGCCCTGAAACGGGCTTTTGGGTTCTGTGGCTGATTTAGGTACCTACAAGTAGGTACCAATGCACAGTCTTAAATTCAGGAGGAATATTCTATTCCCCTCATCAGAAAAGTGCACACCATCTCCCCTGTAGATATCTTGCATGTTGTAACGCACGCAAGTTATTATTGTATATTGAACCCATTCCATAGTCTCTCATGTAAGCAGAAACAGATTTATTCACATGTTTCCGTGCTTTCTCAAATTGTGGACAAAATTGATTGGACCACTTCCATTTCTGCCTTTGGCATATATTGGAATATACCAAGGCAGTTTGAGGAAAAAGTGCCATCAATTGATCAAAGGTGTCCTTTATAAGCATTTCCAGACCTACCCCAGTCAAAGTGCCCAAGTCATTTCCTCCACAGTGCACAATTAACAGGTCAGGGTGTGGCAAATGCAAAAAGGTTTTCACCAATGGTATCAATTGGTGACATTTCAATCCTCTGTGGCCAATTCATTTAATCTTCACATTTGGTAAGTCAAGGTTGTGGAAATTTCTGGTAGCTGCATACCTTTGAGCCCAGTGGATACAGCTATGTCCAATAATCCAGACAGAATACATGGTGAGAGGAGATTCTGATGCAGTCAGATGAAGTGTGGAAAAGAAATGGCAGTTGGAACAATAGGAGTTTGCAAAACCTGATTGGTAGAATGAGATAGTTGAAAACTGAAAGTTAGGGTGCATGGTTGTGTTCTCTGTAAGAAGTAATTTGAATGGTTAAAAAAAAGTCATTTAAAGAAACATTGCACCAGATAAGCTGGTGTATTCGCAGGTCAAACATCCTTGCTGAGGTGATTTGCAACATTGTAAAATAAACTTTTAACCCTGGGAGCTCAGTGAGGAGGGAGTTGCTATGGTAACAGGTAGAAAGGGCTGAGGGGGGAAGGGTGTTGGTTTGAAAATAGAGAGGGAAAAGATTTGATTGGTTAACAAAAAGGGATATCTGTGTAAAATTAGAGGTTTTCTGTGCCTTTATGGTTTGCAGTGTCTGGAGAACATATCTTTTGCTCTGCTAAAGAAATATTGGTGTGTGTATCTGACACTGTTCTGAATCTCCTAAAATATTTGTAAAGGTGAGTTATGATTCATTTAATATACATAGAGACTTGTATACTCTATGGAGAAGATTTGGAAGGAAATTGTGGTCTTTACATGTTGCTTTGTGTCATGCTTTTTGATAATGCTTGGTAAAAAGTTTTTACTGCATAGAGTAATTGTATTTTGTAAAATTGTGAATTTTTAGTCGTGACATGGAATGCTTCTACGTAGGACCTGTGCTGTGTTTTGTAAATGTGATGTAAAAAACGATTTTGGGGGAAAAAAATTGTTTTTACATTTTTTAAAAGGAATAAAGAATGTGTGCATGTTTAATAGAAATACATTTGACTCTTTACAATGATGTTACCTGTGTTAACTCAGTGTAGGAAGCATATTGAGTTTGTTTGCATAGAGGAATTGTATTTTGTAAAATTGTGAAGCTTCATGTGCAAGATTTTGCCTCAGTATTATCCCTGCTGTGAGGCAGATGGTTGTAAATATGATCTGTGCTGTGTTTCCTAAATGTGATGTCAAAAACAATTTTGGGGAAAATAAATGGATTTTACATATTTGAGTATAATGTGGCGCAAAGGTTTAAAAAATGACGCATACATGCGTCACTTTTTAAATATGGGGGGAAAAGGTACATGTTTGGGCTTTCCTGGGGAGCCTAGGTGGTGAGCAGTGTATCTAAGTGTGCAGTGGACTAGGCTTCATGAAGCATAAAAATAGTTTTTACATTTTTTAAAAGGAATAAAGAATGTGTGCATGTTTAATAGAAATACATTTGACTCTTTACAATGATGTTAGCTGTGTTAACTCAGTGTAGGAAGCATATTGAGTTTGTTTGCATAGAGGAATTGTATTTTGTAAAATTGTGAAGCTTCATGTGCAAGATTTTGCCTCAGTATTATCCCTGCTGTGAGGCAGATGGTTGTAAATATGATCTGTGCTGTGTTTCCTAAATGTGATGTCAAAAACGATTTTGGGGAAAATAAATGGATTTTACATTTTTGAGTATAATGTGGCGCAAAGGTTTAAGAAATGACGCATACATGCGTCACTTTTTAAATATGGGGAAAAAAGGTACATGTTTGGGCTTTCCTGGGGAGCCTAGGTGGTGAGGATTGTATCTAAGTGTGCAGTGGACTGGGCTTCATGAAGCCTATCTCTGCTGCATTCTTAGACACAGGTGTCAATTTGACTCTTTACAATGATGTTAGCTGTGTTTTAAAACAGTGTAGGAAGCATATTGAGTTTGTTTGCATAGAGGAATTGTATTTTGTAAAATTGTGAAGCTTCATGTGAAAGCGTTAATTGTATTTTGTAAAATTGTGAATTTTTAGTCGTGACATGGAATGCTTCTACATAGGACCTGTGCTGTGTTTTGTAAATGTGATGTAAAAAACGATTTTGGGGAAAATAAATAGTTTTTACATTTTTTAAAAGGAATAAAGAATGTGTGCATGTTTAATAGAAATACATTTGACTCTTTACAATGATGTTACCTGTGTTAACTCAGTGTAGGAAGCATATTGAGTTTGTTTGCATAGAGGAATTGCATTTTGTAAAATTGTGAAGCGTCATGTGCAAGATTTTGCCTCAGTCTTATCCCTGCTGTGAGGCAGATGGTTGTAAATATGATCCGTGCTGTGTTTCCTAAATGTGATGTCAAAAACGATTTTGGGGAAAATAAATGGATTTTACATTTTTGAGTATAATGTGGCACAAAGGTTTAAAAAATGACGCATACATGCGTCATTTTTTAAATATGGGGAAAAAAGGTACATGTGTGGGCTTTCCTGGTAAGCCTAGGTGGTTAGGATTGTATCTAAGTGTGCAGTGGACTAGGCTTCATGAAGCATATCCCTGTCTGTATTCTTAGACATAGGTGTCAATTTGACTCTTTACAATGATGTTAGCTGTGTTTTAAAACAGTGTAGGAAGCATATTGAGTTTGTTTGCATAGAGGAATTGTATTTTGTAAAATTGTGAAGCTCCATGAGAAAGCGTTTGCCTCACTCTTATTCCTGTTGTGAGGCAGGTGCAAGATTTTGCCTCAGTCTTATCCCTGCTGTGAGGCAGATGATTGTAAATAGGATCTGTGCTGTGTTTCCTAAATGTAATGTCAAAAACGATTTTGGGAAAATAAATTGTTTTTACATTTTTGAGTATAATGTGGCACAGAGGTTTAAAAAGTGACGCATCTACCTACATGCGTCACTTTTTAAATATGGGGCAAAAAAGGTACTTGTTTGGGCTTTTCTGGGGAGCATAGGTGTTGAGGCTTGTGTCTAAGAGTGCAGTTAATTAGGCTTCATGAAGCCTATCTCTGCTGCATTCTTAGACACAGGTGTTTTGAGGCAAAATCTTGCACTTGTCTCACAACAGGAATAAGACTGAGGCAAACGCTTTCTCATGGAGCTTCACAATTTTACAAAATACAATTCCTCTATGTAAACAAACTCATTATGCTTCCTACACTGAGTTAAAACACAGGTAACATCATTGTAAAGAGTCAAATTGACACCTATGTCTAAGAATGCAGACAGGGATATGCTTCATGAAGCCTAGTCCACTGCACACTTAGATACAATCCTCACCATCTAGGCTCCCCAGGAAAGCCCAAACATGTACCTTTTTTCCCCATATTTAAAAAGTGATGCATGTATGCGTCATTTTTTAAACCTTTGCGCCACATTATACTAAAAAATGTAAAATCCATTTATTTTCCCCAAAATCGTTTTTGACATCAAATTTAGGAAACACAGCACAGATCATATTTACAATCATCTGCCTCACAACAGGCATAAGACTGAGGCAAAATCTTGCACCTGCCTCACAACAGGAATAAGACTGAGGCAAACGCTTTCACATGGAGCTTCACAATTTTACAAAATACAATTCCTCTATGCAAACAAACTCAATATGCTTCCTTCACTGATTTAAAACACAGCTAAAATCACTGTCAAGAGTCAAATTTACACCTGCGTCTAAGAATGCAGACAGGTATATGCTTCATGAAGCCTAGTCCACTGCACTCTTAGACACAAGCTTCACCAACTACGCTCCCCAGGAAAACCCAAACAAGTACCTTTTTGCTCCATATTTAACAATTGATGCATGTAGGTAGATGCGTCACTTTTTAAACCTCTGCGCCACATTATAATCAAAAATGTAAAAAACAATCATTTTCTCCAAAATCGTTTTTGACATCACATTTAGGAAACACAGCACAGATCCTATTTACAATCATCTGCCTCACAGCAGGGATAAGACTGAGGCAAAATCTTGCACCTGCTTTACAACAGGAATAAGACTGAGGCAAACGCTTTCTCATGGAGCTTCACAATTTTATAAAATACAATTCCATATAACTATATAACTCAATATTTTCTTGGGAAGCATAGGTGGTGAAGCCTGTGTATAAGAGTGCAGTGGAGTTAGACATAGGTCTGATCTTCTTTGTAGTTGTGGACAGAGCTGTCTTCCACTATATTTTTCAATACAGGCCTCACCTTTTGTGCACCACTGGAGAATCCTCACCTGATCTGAAACCCTGTATTGATCGTTTGCTTTTTGTCATTGCTTTGTTGTTTGGTAATAGTGGTCTATAATGTGCTACTGTTTTTCTTTAACACAGATTGAAATCGTTATTTGAAGAAAAAGCAAAGATGCCCACAAAGGAAAGGACAAAGAAACAACGTAACCGGGAAAAATCAAAAACAGCAACGGAATTACAGCATTCTTCCAAAACAGATACTTCAAAAAACAGGAACAAAGCTCCTGGTAAGACAACTATGTCTTTTTTACGCAACATATGTACATCCAGAAAAAATGATGGACACCATGTAGAAAAAGAAAATGAGAGAGTAAAATTGAAAAGGAAGGAGAGAACTTCAAAGAATCCTAAAACTGGAGCGGGAGAGAATAATATGTATAGGAATAGAAGGCAGAATCAGTTTAGAGACATTCGTAGACGAATGTTTTGCAATAGAGTGGTTTTAAATGTGTTAAAAAATATTAAAAAAGGTAAACAGAGAGCTGCTTTTTATAAGAAAAAGAAAAGTGTAGAGAAGATTGTTGATCAGGCTTTTGAAGTTAAGAAAAAAAAATTTATTTTAATAATCAATAGAATTAGGACACTTAACAAGACAATTGATGTTTTCAAATCAAACAGTAGATGGAAAAGAGTAATTAATCGGACTAATTTTTGTAAAGTTTTTTCTGGAGAATGGATGCACAGTTCAAGTTGTGAGCCATTTTTTAATGAGGAGAGTTACTTCCAGGAGAATGATTTAGTGCATGCAGTTGACACCAGTGGTCGAGCGTATGAAGTGAAAGACGGTTGTCCGATTGAAAAAGAGAAACTTGTGCCTAGAAAACCAGAAGAGGTGTTATCTGATGGAGTTTTAGGGAGACGTACTAAGGGTCCAGTGTACACTTGGAAGTGTAGTAGTATTTGTAGTGTGCAACAAGAATCAATTGATTTGTTTTGTAATTTCTTACGTACATATAGTAAAAAAAGTATAAAGCAGAAAGTGAAGTTGTTTCAAGACTTAGATCCTTGCAGAGTGAGAGGAATCACAGGTTTGCAAGGACATTCACTGGCTTGTCTTTCTAGAAAAGTCTGTCAGAGTGTTTTTCATCATTTTAGGTTGTTAGCAGTGCATCATACCAAAATGAGGAAATTAGTGAGAATGTTGTATTATGCAAAAAGTCCAGCACTTAAGCTTAAGCAATTAAACAGTGCTCTTTTGCATGGAACAGAATTAGATGTGAAGAAGATTTGTGAAGAAATTGAGATTTGTTATTTTCTTGAGCAAGAGGACATTGTAGAAATTGAGACAGCAATTCAAGGTAATGTGGAAGACAATGTACAGATTTTAAATACAGAAAAGTTTGAGAAGGAAATTACCAGGTTTAAGGTGAAATCAAGTGAAAGGCCGAATTTTACTTGTGTGTGTTGTCGACGGACTCATTATAAGATTCAGACTAGGTTAGTTGATTTATATGCAAAAAGTGAAAAGATAAATAATTATGAGTGGAAGGATTTTGCCACTTATTTGTGGGTGGAGAATTCCTTTGATTTGAGTTCTGATCAGCGTATTTGTAAATATTGTTATGACAAATTAAATCAAAACAGAATACCTGCTAGAGCTGTTCATAATAATCTGGAGTTGATAGACTTTCCCCGTGAATTGATGGATTTAAATACATATGAGTCTATTTTGATTCAATGTGTCCATTCTTTTCAGGCAATTGTTCGCATGGAGCCTAAGATAGGGAAATTGCCTCCTACAGATTTGCAGAGAGGATTAAAGGGAAGAGTTGTTTATTTGCCCCTAGATTTGAAAAAAACATATAATGATACAATTGGTATAGAAAAAGTAGAAGAGGAACCTTTAGTTATTCTAGTCAATGGGGTTCCAACAAAGAGTGAAAATATCTGGCAAGATTTAGTGGATGTTAGGAAAGTCAAAAAGGCAACGTTGTATTTAGTGAAAAACAATGAGTACTACAAAGATGTATGTGTTGCAGCAGAGTAAACAGCTACAGATGAAGACAGTGATTGTTCAGGCGGCCAAATTGAAAAAGTTGATCTGTCTAGAAGTGAAGAAATATATGAACATTATACTGTTCATCCTTTGCATTCCAAAGAAGTAATGGGGAATGCAATTGAATTGTTTCAAATGAAAACAGCAAAAGGAAGTCCCATTAGTATATGGGAAGAAAGTTTGGAAGCTCGCTGTTTTCCACAGCTATTTCCAACAGGTCGAGGTGGACGATATGACGATCGACCACTTCAAATTCCTGCATCTGAATATCGAACTGTAAGATTATATGCTGAAGATGCAAGGTTTCGTCAATGCATTCCCTATTTGTTTAATCTACTGTATGAAAGTGACTTGTCTGGGCTTTCTTATGCAGTAAACCATATTCTGAAAAGTGGAGCACATCTACAAAATGTTTCGGCGAGGGACTTTATGGAGAAAGTGAATCTGCAAGATAATATTTTAGAATCTCATCTAATCAATCTCATGGCATGTCAGCGTGGTACAAATGAGTATTGGTACCGTCGCCATGGGGAATTGAAATGTATGCTAAGAAACTTAGGAACTCCTACATGGTTCCTCACTCTTAGCTGTGCCGAGTATGCATGGGAGGACTTACTTCAATTTCTACGAGAGGCCAATGCTAATATACAAAATATAGAATTCAAAACACCTGGACAACTGTGTTCTTTGGATCCAGTGAATGTATGCAGATATTTTAATCATAGATTTGAAGCTATGATGTCTTTTATTACCAACAAAAAAATCCTCCCCTTGGAGAGGTTTTGGATTTCTTTTGGAGAAAGGAGTATCAAGCGAGAGGTGCTCCTCACATACATATGTTGTTGTGGATTAAAGATGAACCCAAATTTGGAACAGATTCGGATGAGACAGTGATGAGTTTCATTGAAGAGTATTCAATATGTGCTGTTCCGAAAACTACGGAAGAAAACAGTTTAAGGCAACAAGTTTTACTCTTTCAATCCCATCGTTGTGGAAAGTACTGTCGTCGAAAATTCAGAAACAAGGACAAGTTCTACACAAAATGTCGTTTCAGCTTTCCACGACCAGTGATTTCTAAAGGAAGAGTAAATAATTTAATGTCTTCTCTGCGACATACTGTGACGAGGAAATCACCAAAAATACATACAATTTAAAAAGAGACGAAGAGTCGAAGTACATCAACGACTACAACCCAGTGATTTTGTCCATGTGGAATGCTAACATGGATATTCAATTCGTTGCTGACAACTCTATTGCTGTGGCTCGATATGTGATGTCTTACATCACAAAAAAAGAAAAGACAGAACTAAAGGAAATGTGGGAGGACATTTCACATGAAAAGAGTCTAAGCAAGAAATTATACAGTTACAGTCTGAAGATGTTGTCGCATCGAGAAATTGGAGCGTATGAATGTTCTGATCGATTGTCGTCAGCAAGTCTCTATGCCAAATCTAGAACCATCATTTGGGTGAGTCTAGGTCTTGCTGCAACACGAAATCGAGTTTTGAAATCTGTACAAGAGATAGAGTATTTGGAAGGGAAAGAACCAGAAAGTACAGATATTTTGAAGACAAACATGTTGGATACATACCATCCAAATAGAAGTCATCACCTTGAGAACGCTTGTCTCTATGAAGTTCTGCAGAGATATATTTATAGGAGGAACATCAGAGAAGATATCAATAATGGAATATATGGAGTCATTGGATGTGAAGGATGTCTAGTGAAACAGAAAAAAGGTCATTTGATTAATCATCGCAAATTGAGTTGTGATAATCCAGATAAAAGAGAATTTTGTTATTTGGCTCTTTTGCAACTGTTTAAACCATGGCGTGAAGAAGAGGAACTTCTTGGAGATTTTCTCTGTTATGAAGACTCCTTTAATGCAACGAAGGATACAATAGAATGTCCTGTTTTTCCAAAGTATCTGCAAATGTTGAATGAAGAAATAGAGCAAGAAGCCACAATTGCTGCAGAGATTGCGAGAGACAGTTCTCAAGGCAGTCAGAGTTCTGCTTCATTGAGTCAGGATCCACTAGGAGGACCAATTATCCAAAATGAAGCTGCTACTGCCATGGATGAGGTGGAAAGAGCTATGGAACAAGGTCAAGATGATGAAGTTAACTTAGAAGATTTGGTGAAACAACTAAACTTTGAGCAGAAACAGATATATTACGAAGTCACAGAACAGATTGAACATGGATTCAGTCATGAGAAAAAAGAGTGCTCATGTACATCATTTAAGCCTGTCCAACTGTACGTGAGTGGAGAAGCGGGAACTGGAAAACGTTTTCTGATTAAAGCCATTGCAACTTATCTGCAGAAAAGGACTGAATCACCGCTGTCTTGTGTTGTTACTGCTCCAACTGGGCTGGCAGCACATAACATTAAAGGGATTACTTTACATCGTTTACTGATGCTGCCAGTGGAGCATGATAACAAATTGGAGTATCACAAGCTATCAGGTGATGCGTGTTCCGAAGTTTTGAGAGTCCTGAAGAAAATGAAACTTCTTATCATTGATGAAGTAAGCATGGTGTCAAATATCATGCTTGCTTTTGCGCATTTAAGAATGCAAGAAATTCTTAGAACAGACTATGATGTCTTATTTGGTGGAAAACATATTATTGTTTTTGGAGATCTTCTGCAGTTGACTCCAGTGAAAGGACAACCTGTGTTCAAAATGCTCACACATGAAGATACCAGGATGTGCTTAGGGAGCATTGGAAACGTTAATATATGGTTAAACTTCAAATATGCAGAACTGCTTCAAAATATGCGGCAGGTAAATGATGAAGATGTTTGCAGATTAGACAGGCCAATAAAAAAAGGGGGTGGCATTGCTATAATCTACAAAGACCACTTCAAACTCACGACGAAACCTTACATTTGCCCTGAATATGAGTCTCTCATTTTTACACTATGCCTCACGGCCAACTCATCCTTCAAGGGCATGCTAATCTATCGCCCTCCGGGGTCAAGAGCCAAATTTCTCGCCAACATAGGCAATTTAATTGAAGCAGCTGCAGACTCCCCTCACTTCACCATACTAGGTGACTTTAATTTTCACCTAGAAGTCACCAACAACCACGATACCACTCAGCTACTCACAGACCTATCAGCTGTTGGCCTGTTACAACTGATAAACTCTCCTACGCACCAGGCAGGCCACACATTAGACGGTATATTTACCAATAGTCCCCTTGTAACTGTCACCCAAACTATCCCCCTCATTTGGACAGACCATGCAGCGATTTGTTTTACGGTTGAAACAAACCATACCAAACCTACTCCCACTGCCCCCAATCAATCTTCCCATAGAGACTGGAAAAACTTCGACACAGCTCAGTTAGCAAAGAGGATGCAGAAGAATCATGTCCCCGGTGAGCAGGACCCTATTATAGTGTCCTTCAATTATTTGACGAATCTAGATACTGCCTGTAAAATACTTGCTCCGATAAAATTCTCCCATCGAAACAGGAAAATACCTTCAGCCCCGTGGTTCACTGAAGCCCTCCGGATGCAGAAACAATACTGTAGGAATCTTGAAAGACAGTGGCGTCACAACTACAACTCCGCAGACAAAACGACCTACAAAAATGCTCTCTCCATCTATAAAAGACTAATAGTTGCTGAAAAAAGTCTTTACTATACCTCCCAAATCGATCAGGCGAAAAATTCAGCTGGAGAACTATTGCGGGTGGTTACCACTTTGTCTAACCCCCCTGCCCCGCTCCTAGAAGGTTCCCAGTCTTTAGCAGATGCTCTGGCCAGCTTCTTCGAGGAAAAAGTCAGTTCCATTTTCCTTACCTTCTCTAATTTCTCCCCTTCACCTTCGCCTATGGCATTCCCCATAAATACTTCGCCCATTTTATCAGTCTTCGACACCATTGACCAGAAGCATATTCAACGCCTGATAACCAGCACTAAATCCGGATCCCCCCTCGACCCATGTCCCCCTGCTATCCTGAACCTCATTCCAGAAGCTATTTCCCCCGCGCTGACTACCATCTGCAATGCCATGTTTTCAACAGGAATATATCCCTCAGTTCGGAAGGAGGCTATCATCAAGCCACTTCTAAAAAAGCCCACCCTGGACCCTCTGCTCCCTTCCAGTTATAGACCCATCGCATGTCTCCCCTTCCCAGCCAAGCTCTTCGAAAAAACCATGAACATTCAACTTTCGAAATTCATCAATGACAACACTCTACTTGATGACACTCAGTTTGGCTTCAGACAGGGACACGGGACGGAGACAGCACTGCTAAAGGCCGCTGACGAAATTCGAACGACAATGGACATGGGAGGAGCGGCAGTCCTAATACTCTTAGATCTTTCTGCGGCTTTCGACACGGTCGATCATGTCACTCTGATCGACCATGTCTCAGCTCTACGAATTAGAGGCAAAGCTAAAGACCTGATTGCCTCTTTCCTAGCCAATCGCCCCCAGACTGTCAAGATGGGTAATTTCACCTCCCAGACCTTCTCCCTCCCATGCGGCGTTCCACAAGGCTCCTCGCTAAGTCCAATGCTTTTTAATATCTATGTATCGGACTTAGCGAGGGTGATAAAATCTTATGGAATTGCCCTGACAACTTACGCTGATGATACCCAATTAGTATTATCAGTGCACAACAACGGAGCATCTATCGCCGCCAACTTTCAAGAGGGAATGAAGGCGATAAGCTCCTGGATGTCATCAAACTGCCTCAAACTTAACTCCGATAAAACGGAGGTGATGACATTCAGGAGCTTGCACCCATCATGGTCCCCTCAATGGTGGCCACTTCAGATGGGGTCCCCCCCCAACCGGTGGCCAAGGTCCGAAACCTCGGAGTCATTTTTGATGATAAACTTACTTTCATACACCACGCCAATGCTGTTGTATCATCTGCCTTCTACACTCTATAAAAAATAAAAAAAATTACTTCCTTACCTACCACAGTCCGCGGGCAAAACACTCATCAGCACCTTAGTGTTCTCGAGAACCGACTATTGTAACTCTCTTCTCCTGAATGCCCAAGAAAAGGTTCTCAACAAGCTCCAGACAGTACAAAACGCGGCGGCCAGAACTCTATTATCCATCCCTAAGTTCACTTCAACCTCAGCTCATATCAAGGAACTACATTGGCTTCCGGTTAGGAGCCGAATCAAATTTAAGGCTCTTTGCATAGCCTATAAAACGCTGAATAATGCAGGACCTCAGTTTCTAAAAAGAGCTCTCCGCCCACTGGAACATCACAGGACCCTTCGATCTTCTTCTGCCTACTTGCTGAACGTCCCTAGGACAAGAAAGGCCAGTTGGGGAGACAGATGTTTCACAACCGCCACAGCCAAACTGTGGAACACCCTACCACTTCATATCAAAACTGCCCCCACGCTCCTCAAATTCAGAAAGAGCCTTAAAACATGGCTGTTTTCATCTTCCTAACTCCCCTGTCACACCATCAGTGAGCTCTGTAAACACTAGCGCCGAGACACCCTTATGGGTATTTGCGCGCTTTAAAAATTGCAAAAATAAAATAAAATAAATAAATAAGATTATAAAAATATTCTACAAGATGTAAGGATCGGAAAAGTATGTCAGCAAGGGAAAGAAGCTTTACATGCACGATTAATTTCAAATTTGTACCCAAATGAAAACATTCTTCCAGAGAACATATTTAAGAAAATTAACGAGAAGAAATCTGGCATATGTTTGTTGCCAACTCTGAAAGAATGTTGCATGTTCAACAACAAAATGTTACAGTTAGAAAATGAAGAGATAGTGAAACTGGAAGCTATTGATAAAATAGAGCATATGGGAGCAACAATTATTTTGTCTGAAAATTTGAAATCAAAATTGGATTCATTAGAAAAGACTATATCTAAAACTGCTGGTTTTGAAAAGACTCTGAATGTGTGTTTGAATTGTCGTGTCATTTTAAGAAGGAATTTAAATGTTGAAAGAGGTCTAGTAAATGGAGCAATGGGTTATGTTGTTGGTTTTGTGAATTACAAAAATAGAGATGGAATTGAAATTTTAAAAATTAAATTTGATGACATTGATGAAATAGAACAAATTTGTCGTTGTTCAGCTAGAGTTTTGCTCGTGAAAGACTTATATGTTCGCCGAAAACAGTTTCCTATTTGTTTGGCATATGCAGTGACAATTCATAAGTCTCAAGGTTTAAGTGTAGATAGCGCTTTGGTGAACATTGGAAGTTCTGTGTTTAAAGAGGGTATGGCATATGTGGCATTATCACGAGTCAGAACCTTATCAGGATTGTACTTGATTGAGTGTGATGAAACAAAGATTTGAGCAGATTTAGATTGTGTAAAAGAATACAATAGGTTAAGAAGAGAGTATGCTCTACATTTGCCTCAATATCCTCTGATTGAAAAACGTGTGGTAGGCCGAAAAAGAAGAAATGAGAGTAATTGCAGTGAGGTATCAGCAAAAAGGCATAAAGTAGATAAAAGTGTAATTGTAAAGAGAAACAAAAAGGATTCTGTTGAAGATGTTGTTGGATTTCAGTTTGAAAACAATTCTGGTGTCAACTGCTATGCTAATGTAGTAGTTAATGTTGTTTTTTTTTTCAAAATGTACAAAGACAGATTGTTGAAAATCAGGAACAATCATTGTGCTGTTTATTGAATTCTGTGTTAGACAAATGTAGTAGTGATAGAGCAAAAATAGAAAGTGTTTCAGAAATTAGAAATCTTCTAGATATATGTTCAGGTCAAAATCAATTTTCACAGAATATTCAGCAGGATTGTCAGGAATTTTTAATATATATGTTTGATGTATTACAAGATGAAGGAGTAGATATAAAAAATCTATTTGGCCTTTCTTATCAATGGCAACATGACTGTGATAACTGTGCTACATCAAGTACTACTAGAATAGACCCTGAAAGATTTATATATTTAACTTTACCTGACTACAAATTAGTGTCTTTCAATAATCTAGTTAAAGCAGCGGATCACAATATGGTGTGTACCCAATGTAAGTCTGCAATGCTGTCCACATTATTTCTACAAAAGTATGGTCACTATGTTATTTTAATGTTCCAACGATGTAGACCTGATGGAACTAAATTGACAACTTCTATTAAAAATGTTGTGGCTTCTCAGTTATCGATATCAGGAAGAACCTTTGCAACTGTAGCTAATATTTTTCATGATGGTCCTTCTACAACATCAGGGCATTACACATGCTATTTAAAAACTTCTAAAGGTTGGACCGAATGTAACGACAATCATTTGACTTTCAAACAACGTTTGCCTTTTGGCTTTATAAATTCATATCTAGTGTTTTTACAGCCAAAATGTAGGTACAGGTAATTGGCCTATGAAGACGGGAGGAGTACTCATATATACTCATACATCTGACACTATTTGGCCAAATGGAAAGGTGCAAGAATGAGTAAAGAGTCATGACTGAAAAAAGGAGTATATTAAAATTTTGAAAATATTTCAGATGTTCTTGGAGCTTTTATTGTAGAAAGTCGATGAAATGGATTTCTAAGTGAACAGCAAAATACTATGCGACGAGAAAAGGACCTCCATGATATACTATTTGGCCTCAAGGAAAAGTAAGTCAATCAGAGATTAGCGTATATTTGTCATTTATCAGTATGTAAGGTTTTTTTTAAAACACAATCTTTTAGATTGTGGTTTTTTTTTCCCGCTGTCATATGATGAGTAATTTGAACTCACTACTTTAAGTGAAATTCAATATATTCTGAGAACAGCAAAAATAAACTATGTAACATGTTGTAGAAGTTATTCCATACTTTGGAATGTGTAAATTAAATTGTATTCCCATTCTCTGACACTTACTTTCCTTTTTTATCTTCTTTCAGCTCTTTTTACTCACTTATAATGTCTTTCTCTCACTCTCTGTAACCCCCGTTCCCTTACTCCACTTCTTTGACAACCCCTCATTTTCATTTCAACTGTGTGTATCCCGTCTCTCCCTTGCATAACTTTTCAGCTTTCAGTCTTTCTGCTTTTCTTCTCTTTTCCGTATTTTCCTCCTTTGCTCTTTTAGTAATTCCTGTTTACTCACTCAGCAGTATTATTGCACTCTATCACTATAAATCACCCACTCTCCTTAGCTTATCTTTGTTTGCTCTTTACTTTTGACCTCTTCTCTCTGTTTTTCGTTCACTACTTCTATGTCCTCAGTGCCTCACTCTACTTGTGTTATTTTCACTTGTGTTTATCTACCTTCTATCACTTCTTTTACAACAACTTCACTGCTCCTCTCTCATCGTTCTTCATCCCATTTCTTTTACTCTGGTTCCGTTACTATCCATCATTTCCTTTCTTTCAATGTCCTTCTCTTTACTTTCATCACCAAATTATTTTCTCTCAGTACCACTGTTTTAGTCGTCTTCTCCTCTCTTTCCTTTTTTTTGCAGACTTACTTTTTTTCTTTTCTCACTCATTGTACTCCACCTCACTCAGTTTTTCTCTTAGTGTGTCTACGTTATAACTTCCTCAGTCCATTTCCTTCAATTGTTGTATATTATTCTGTCTCCCTTCATCCTTTCACTGTATGACTGTTCTTCTCTTACTCTCAGTTATCTTATATTCCTCATTCTTCTAAATGCATCCTTAATTAGACTGTTTTCTGTCTCAGTCATTATCTTTTTACTTACTTCTGTTTCCTGATTTAGTTTTGCTAACTCACATTGTTTTAGTATCTTTCTTACCTTCAGTTCATTTCTCTATACTTCTCTCTCTTTTTCTTAGTGAATCTATATGCCTTACTCTTTGTAATTTGCTCTCCTTCTATTTCTTTTTCCCTCTTTTTGTCCTTCTACCTTAGTTTATTTCCTTTTCTGTGTTCTTCACTCTCACTTTATTTCTAAATAGAGTGTTATGATGTTTTTAGCTCTTCATTTGTATCTTTTAATTTAAAATACATATTTTACTAATTATAACTTATTTTTTCTTCTCTCTTTCACAGATACCAACTGTAGTAAAAAAAATTAAAGTTACATTTATTATATGGTAAGTATCACTAAAAAAATGTAGTTTGTTATCACCCTTTGCTTTAAGGTCACTAACATTTTCTCAATCTACCTCACTCTTGTGTTTTTACTCTGCTTCTTTCACTTATTCTTATTCTCCATGTTTACTCCCCTTTCCCTATTTACCCTCTCATATTCAACCTCTTTTGATCCCTATTCTTTACTTCACTTACCCTCTGTTCCCTTCCTTTGCTTCTTCACTCATTCTATTTTTCTTAATTATTTACCTTACTCCTACACATGTAGCTCATCCCCCTCCCAACACATGCACACACCTGTAACATACACCCACACACACCACACACACAGCTCATACACACAAAAAAACTCCCACACACACTCTTCAAAAACACACACACATTCCATACAAACACATACATCGAACACATATACACCCCACACTCATACACTTTTCATACATATTTCACACACCCTCATTTCTACCCACACCAAAACAGTCCACACAACCACACCCACAGACACACCTTACACACCCAAACTCCTACCTACACCCACTGACTCCCTGTAAGTCACACACATTGCATTACTTAACTTTTTTTGCTGTTTTACTCAAGCCCATTCAGGTACTGTTTCCTTTACTCTCTATGTCCACTCTCTATGTCACTCACCATGTGTTATCCTAATTCAATATTTCTCCCTCTTTCACCCCTCTTTACTTATACTATGGGTAGCGCACCGGGGAGCGTAACAAGGGGAAAACCAAGAGAAACAGTAAAATAATATTTTAGAGTGCTTTGAGGTAGGGTAGCTGTTGTGTTGTGTGGGTGATTTACTTACTGCACTCCTTCCACTCCTTTTCTCAGTCCCTCTGTTCTCACAGTTCCTCACTCCCGTTCACTCAGTCCGTCTCTCTTACTCTAATATTCTCTGTCTCTTCACTCTTTCACTACTTGTTCATTATGTTTTCTCCCTGAAGTTCAAGCACACTACGTTATTTACATTTCTTTGCTGCTTCAATTATTCCCTTTCTGTTGCTTCTTCTTTTCTTCTTTCAGTTTTCTCTCTCTGTCAATCCACATGTTTTACCTTTAGTCGATTTTATCCATCTTATTTCATCCCTCTTTAGTTATGGACACTACTTTTTTCTCTCTCTCCCTCACCAGTGTTATTTAAATCTGGTTCCGTTATTACCTTTTATTTGTACATCATTTTTTCACTTTCCTTTTACTCTTTACAGCCACTCACATTCTTCATGTGCCTCTGCTTTAGTATTATTCTTCTCTCTTTCTTTATTTCACAGCCTTATATTTTTTTCATTTTCTCTCTTACACTTTCTTATATCTTTTACACTGTTTTACTATGTATTATACAGTACCTCTGTGTTGCTCTCTCTTGCTGTCTGTCTCTTAACATTACTCTCTCTTTCTCTTTCTCTTATGCTCTCCTTCTCTTGTTTTTTTTTCTTTTTTTTTATTGCGCTAACGGGGCGCTCTCCGGTGCGCGCACCGGGAAGCGCACCTATGAGAAAAATGAAGTCAAGAGTGCTAAAAATTTTAGTAATTTTTTAAATATGGGAGGTAGTTCTGAAAAGAACTTTTTTTTTTAATGTTTTTGTTGTTTTATATATATTTTTTATTTTTCTGAACATTTTTTATTTTTTTTGTATTTTTTGAACAATTTTATGGTTTTTTGGGGGGTTTTTGGGGGGAACAACGAAAAACAGGCATTAGAAAGGGCTCAACAGGAGCAAAAATAAAATTTTATTTCTTGGGGCGTTTTGAGCACTTGTGGTTTTCAAACGCTCTATTAATTAAAATGATACTCATATTCCCATATGAAATTAGTTCACCACAATAAATGCACACTAGTTTCATGTGCACAAAATTCTGTTGAATGTTTGGGATTGTCTCTCTCGCCTCTGGTCCCGATAGAGTTACCTGCGATGATGTACTCCCCACAGGAGTTGGTAGGTTATCTTTAGGCTGTCCTGTTTTCAGTTTCTATTATTGGCAAATTCTGGTGGGGTTTTTTCAGTGTTTTCAGTATTTTAAAAAACAGTTGTTACCAGTGGTTACACATTTTCACGCTACTAAAAACAACAGAAAAAGTGTTTTTCCGGTGTTTATGGAACGTTTTGCTTTTATCATCGCTTGCTTTCTGCACTGAAAGAGCATGGTATATAGACAGTGTACATATAGTGTATATGAGGTCCAAAGAGATTTTTGCAAATTAATCCTATTGTAGTACACCATACAATACTTCTTCAGTGAGTCTTTGGTCATGTGCGCTCGTGCTTTCCTTCCTATGTAAACTTCTATGAAAAGGCCCCCAGCATTCATAGCCCCTTGGGCTGAGAACCGTCAGCTAAGGGACACAGTTGGGATCATTCTTTCTTTGATGCCACATAAAGCACGAAATGATAAATATTGGCGTTTTAGTTCCTGGTCATAAGAAAACAGTGCACCAGAATGGACTAAAAAGTCAATAGCATCCCTCATTAACTCTGAAGATTGTAAAGATGCTTTCAGCATACCATCTAACAAGTGGCAAGGATCTCCTACAGGGAATCACTTCAGCTCGGGTATCAATTTAGATAGGTCATCACACAAATGTTTTATATACGTAGCTGAATCACTACAAATACAAACAATACCACTCCAATCTTTGTTGAACTTGGACAGAACGTTTTTTGCAGAACAAGTGTCACTGCGTTCCATGTTTTCCAAAAGACAGGTGTCACGTTTTCACCACTATCCCAGATGCTTGGTGATATATATATATATACCTTGCAATTAATGTTTAAAGCCTGAGGTGTTAGCAATTCGCCTACTATCAATACTGACCCACTAGAAACTATGGTCTGATGTATTAAGGGTTTTTACCCATTCTCTGTGGGTAAATGTGATGACGCATATTAGGAAAGATTTTTATGAAAATAGCCATTTTACCTATCAGTGAAAGAATCAAATACAGCCGAAATATCAAATGTGAGTTTGATATGTCCTGATTCTCTACAGTTTATAAAATAATTAAACTAAACCTACAACGTGAAACTAAACCCTGCATCTTTAGACCAAAGGCCATAAAACTGAAAAAAGTAAAAGGAAGAAGAAACAATATTTTAGTGGCATCCCTAAAGAACAAAACTCAAGCAGAATAATGTAAGCCAGTCTTTCTTACTGCTAGCTTGAATAACAACATTACATTTTATTGACCCCTTCAGTAAGAACAAAATGACTCTTTCACTTTCTTTTTCCTTTCTTTGAATAGCATTTAGTTTGTGGTTGTGCAGGTGTTTTTTCAGTGTTTATATGTTTTCACCGGTGAGGGCTATTTTTCTTTCAGAGGGGTTTTATCAGTTATTATAGGTTTAAACCTAAACCCCCACAGCCTAGTTATCTTGGAGGTGACGCAGCTCAGCAGCGCTGTAATTGTTTGGATGCCACCTCTGCATGTGACGGTGCATAGTATAGTTACCAAAACTATACTTTTTGTTTGTACCTCTAGACAAAACATCTTTACAAATGAGGCATGTCACATATCGGGCATTGACCTTTTTTTGGTCTCGAGGAAAAGAAAAAAATTGCCATATAAAATGGTCTTTGTGGTGTGATTTGCGGGGCTGTTCAGGCAAGAACTGCCTCCGCTCTACGTCCTCTTCCTCTTCTTCTTCCTCTTCCTCTGGGTTTGGAAGGAACTGCACAGGTTGTCCTTCCTTCCTAGGTGGTTGTGGTGGGGGTGGGGGTCCACCAGCTGCAGCTACTACAGATGCCATTATTTCAACAAGGAGAAACAGGTCTTCCTCTCACAAAGATGAAAGTCAGAGTGAGGAAAAAAGGAGGGGTTTTCATCATTTGGGGAAAAAAATAGTTCTAAACCAATGAAAAGTGTTATTTACAGGTCACGTGACCTATTACGCTTCCGGGGTGCTGCGCTTCGCGCCTCGTTCGCGCTCCGGAGCATTTCCGAGTGCGCTAACGCGGTGCATCATAAGACGCATTACGCGGCAACGCGATACGTCGCGCTTACGCGACGCGTCGCGATGTTGTTCTCGAACGCGGCAGTTGTGCAAACGGGACGTTTCCCGGTGCGCGGACCGGGTCGCGGCATAAAATTGAGCTAACGGGAAGCTACCCGGTGCGCGAACCGGAAGCGAAACTAAAAAAAATTAAATAAATTATATATACATAAAAAAATTATATTAAATACATATAAAATATATTTTTCCTTTAAAAAAGAATACATTTAACAGCTTTTAATATTTGCTATTAAAAAAACATTGAAATTCACTGAAAAAACCATAGGTTATAGACCATATATAGTTAGGAATTAGCATTTACAAAACCTTGAAAATTCACTGAAAAAACCATAGGTTATAGACCATATAAAGTTAGGAATTAGCATTTTTAAAACCTTATTTTGCTCACACAAAACCATTGAAATTCGCATATATAGTTAGTTGCACTTACTATATATTTCACGCACCCGCAATCCACTGCTGATGATGTCACATATTACATCATTCATGACATGGTCAGTGACATCACTGATGACATCACTGATGACATCTCAAATGACATCACTGATGACATCACTGATAACAACATCCAGTGTCTGTATGTTTCTGTGAACTTTAAATATGTCTTACATATTGAAGAATGAGTGGATGTATAAGTGTCTGGATGAAGGATTTAGTAGGTGCATGACTGACTGTATGAGTGAGTGATTAAATGTGTCTCACTGAGTGCATGGGTTAGTGACTAAGCTGTCTTAATTTGTGCATCATTATATCTGTTGTTCTGTAAACTGCTGCATGTATTGATCAGTAGCTATATGAGTAACTATATGGGTTATTGATTGGTTGCCCAATTATTTGTATGGGAGACTGAGTGTGTGTGTGGGTGGTTGGGAGGTGTATGACTCTGTGCATAGATGTGTGAGCAGTTGATTCACTAGATGTATGGGTTCAAATGTGCATGTGGGAACAGCTGTATGGGCGGTTGACTGTGTGCATGAGTGTATTGGTGAGTGAATGGATATCTCAGTGCTACATGTCAAAGTAAGAACATATGTAAAACACAGTATATGTGAGAGTTGACATATATAAATAACGGTATACAACCGTTACAACGCAACTATTACAATGGACTACTTTTACAACGCAATTTTTACAACGCAGGATCCATTACAACGAAATACCATTACAACGCATTTTTTTACAACGCAATACCTTTACAACGCATACCATTACAACGTAAGTATTGGTAAGTGTATAATTATAGTAAAAATGTTTTATTTTGGGGTTTTTGGGTAAAGGGGTATTTTTAGGGTTCAGGGCAAGGTTTGGGTTTTTGGGTAAAGGGGTATTTTTAGGGTTCAGGGCTAGGTTTGGGTTTTTGGGTAAAGGGGTATTTTTAGGGTTCAGGGCCGGGTTTGGGTTTTTGGGTAAAGGGGTATTTTTAGGGTTCAGGGCCAGGTTTGGGTTTTTGGGTAAAGGGGTATTTTTAGGGTTCAGGGCTAGGTTTGGGTTTTTGGGTAAAGGGGTATTTTTAGGGTTCAGGGCTAGGTTTGTGTTTTTGGGTAAAGGGGTATTTTTAGGATTCAGGGCCAGGTTTGGGTTTTTGGGTAAAGGGGTATTTTTAGGGTTCAGGGCTAGGTTTGGGTTTTTGGGTTAAGGGGTATTTTTAGGGTTCAGGGCCAGGTTTGGGTTTTTGGGTAAAGGGGTATTTTTAGGGTTCAAGGCAAGGTTTGGGGTTTTGGGTAAAGGGGTATTTTTAGGGTTCAGGGCCAGGTTTGGGTTTTTGGGTAAAAATGTATTTTTAGGGTTCAGGACTAGGTTTGGGTTTTGTGGTAAAGGGGTATTTTTAGGGTTCAGGGCTAGGTTTGGGTGTTTGGGTAAAGGGGTATTTTTAGGGTTCAGGGCCAGGTTTGGGTTTTTGGGTAAAGGGGTATTTTTAGGGTTCAGGGCCAGGTTTGGGTTTTTGGGTAAAGGGGTATTTTTAGGGTTCAGGGCTAGGTTTGGGTTTTTGGGTAAAGGGGTATTTTTAGGGTTCAGTGCCAGGTTTGAGTTTTTGGGTAAAGGGGTATTTTTAGGGTTCAGGGCCAGGTTTGGGTTTTTGGGTAAAGGGGTATTTTTAGGGTTCAGGGCTAGGTTTGGGTTTTGGGGTACAGGGGTACAGGGTAAAAATAAATTTAAAATAATATTAAATTAAAATTAATTAAATTAATTTTAATTAATTAAATTAAAAAAATTATTATATACTTACCATTTTGGGGTACAGGGGTACAGGGTAAAAATACATTAAAAATACTATTAAATTAAAATAAATTAAATTAATTTTATTTAATTACATTTTAAAAAATACTATATACTTACCAATACTTACGTTGTAATGGTATGCGTTGTAAAAGTATTGCGTTGTAAAAAAATTCGTTGTAATGGTAGTTCTTTGTAATGGTTCCTGAGTTGTAATAACTGCGTTGTAAAGGTAGGCGTTGTAAATGTATGCGTTATAACGTCATACATCCATAAATAACTGTGCATAAGAGGCAGTGAATGTGTGAGTGGCTGTATGGATCATTCTGAAATTGTATCAGGGATTGTATAAGAGAGTAAATATGCGTTAGTATCTGTTTGAATAAGTAAGGTGTGTATAACTGTATAGTTGAGGAGATGGAGGTGTGATTGATTCTTTGCATGACTGACTAGGTGTGTGAGTAACTTCATGGATGAGTGACACTCTGTGAGTGTCTGTTTACACTGAGTGTATATAAGGTTATATTAGAGTCTGAAGAAGTAAATCGTATTATCACATGAATGATGTCATCAGTGATGTGATAAGTCATATCAAATGAGATGTCATCAGTGATGTCATCAGTGATGTCATTTGAGATGTCATCAGTGATGTCATCAGTGATGTCATGATGTCACTGACCATGTCATGAATGATGTAATATGTGACATCATCAGCAGTGGATTGCAGGTGCGCGAAATATATAGTTAGTGCAACTAACTATATATGCGAATTTCAATGGTTTTGTGTGAGTAAAATAAGGTTTTAAAAATGCTAATTCCTAACTATATATGGTCTATAGCCTATGTTTTTTTCAGTGAATATATATATATGTATATATTACCTACTGGCGGTCGCCAGTAGGTATATATAGTTAGGATTTTTTCTCTATGGGTTTTTTGAAAATTCTATGTCTAATAACTTTGGCGTTTGTGGACGGAATCGGCTGAAATTTTCAGGAAAATGGCACATTTTGTTTCTGAGCAGCCCTTGAAAATTTGGGGGGGGTTCGTCCAGTGGGGGCCGAGAAAAAAGGGGGGTCCCAAAACGTGTTTTTAACATTGAGTTTTCCATAGGGCGGTTGGCCTCACTTTTAGCCCGAACGGCTGAATGGATTTGCACGAAACTTGGCAAAATTGTAGGGACTGGTAGCCCGATGTGCCTTTTGTAGGTCTCAATATATGTGCTCCAGTGGATTTTGAGAAATTAACGTTTAAAAAAAGATATATATCTGTAACAGCGGACCGGTTAGCGCTCTGGTTCGCGGACTTTTCGCGCAACGGAGCTTTGTGAAGCGAAGCTGATTGGTTCTCCGGCGTCTGTCAACATTCCAAACAGTCCGTAGCGGCCGCCATCTTGTCTCTCGGTAGGATCGAGAGACAAGAGGAGGTCAAAACAAAGGGGGAAATAACTATAAGGGGGCATAGTAGATCCTCGCTGACCCCCTAGGTTTGATGTGGAGGTTTTAAAAGGGCCCCGCGGGGCAAAAAAAAATAATAAAAATAATAATTGAACGGCTGAATGGATTTGCACGAAACTTGGCAAAATATTAGGGACTGGTAGCCCGATGTGCCTTTGCTAGGTCTCAATATATGTGCTCCAGTGGATTTTGAGAAATTAACGTTCAAAAAAAGATATATATCTGTAACAGCGCTCCGCTTCGCGTAACGGAGGTTTGCGAAGCTGATTGGTCATTCTGTCACTGGGCTATAGTTGGGCTACATCTGGCTGATATTTGGGCTACATTTGTTTTTTTGTGTGTCTGGCGGCCATCTTTGGGCTACATTGGGCTACATTGGGCTTCATTGGGCTACATTCGGCTAATTAGCAAATAGCTCATCGCAAACTAGGAATGGTAAAGAATCGCTATTTATTCCTTAAAGTTCGCTATTTAGGAAATGCAAATAACTTTTATGATACATATGGCGGTTCATCTCTAACAAGATAAGAAGCATAGGGATAGATTTATGATGACTGGCGCATCACCAGGGATGTGTTAGTCATTCTGTGCCGCTGTTCCGTCACCTATGGTGTGCTGCATTTACAATGCGGCGCATCATGGGGCAAAAACAGCACAGATGCGTGATGTATCTGTGCCGTAAAGGTGGCGCATTGCTGGAGTTGTATCGCAAGTGTGATGAAGCTCCAGCAAGGGTCGGGGGTGCCCCTGTCGCAGGGTTTCTGTTCTCACACAGAACTGTGGACAGAGGATTGGAACCTCGGCGAATTAGGGTGTCCCAAAACTCACGTTAGTAATCAAAAACTATTTAGCAAGCTAGGTACAGTGTCACATTGGATATAACAAACTCTCAATGTTTAGACAATCCAGAATATGAACTTATAGTACCTCAGGATACGTGGAACTCATGAACAGTCGGTCGTTATATATTTCTTAGAAACCAGAACATGGAGTTAAGAAGAACACATGTGTATTTGAAATGTTTATTTACTAATGCCGTCTTCTCAGGCGTAGTACCTTAGATAATAAAAGTACACATATTATCAGTAGCAAAATTACCAGCATAGTTACTAGTACATAAAAAGTGAATGGTGATAGTATGTTAACATGCTGTAAATGAATAAGAGTTAGCAACACTTATAAGCAGCCGCGGGCCGTGGAGGGAGTTACGGTGAGGCAGGGAGGCGGGGAGGGGGAGAAGCAGGGTGGAGAATACAAGTACACATATTATCAGTAGCAAAATTACCAGCATAGTTACTAGTACATAAAAAGCGAATGGTGACAGTATGTTAACATGCTGTAAATGAATAAGAGTTAGCAACACTTATAAGCAGCCGCGGGCCGTGGAGGGAGTTACGGTGGGGCAGGGAGGCGGGGAGGGGGAGGGGCAAGGTAGAGAGGGCTCCACCCTGCTTCTCCCCCTCCCCGCCTCCCTGCCCCATCGTAACTCCCTCCACGGCCCGCGGCTGCTTATATCTCACCCTCCCTAATACACATATTATATTATTTGCTAAGAAGGTCTCTTTGTGTTGGTTTAGGGCGTGTCCATACTTTAGTGTCTTAGATTTGAAGGAATCACATCAGCATACACCAGCTCTCTCTTCATGTGAACCGCATCAACTGTTGTGTATGTGTGTTCGGCAAAGCAATATAAAACCCGCCTCATGCCCAGAATTGGCAGAAGTTGCACTTATGTTATGAGTATGAAGTCGTGGAGATCAGACCTCATAACAATTCTGTATCGTGTTGTTCTTGAAACTTTAGCACTCGCTGTACAGATATAGTTTAACAAGTAAAGCAGATAGTAGACCAATAACATATTATTCTCATGTAAACCACGATGAACTACTAGGTGGAAAACTAAAGCAACAACTAAGTGTCGTGTGCAGAAGTTGCAAAAAAGGAAAAATGGCGTTTAAACCGGTAATGAGCCCATGCTAACTTAACACGGTGTAAAGATATCCAGGACCTAGATGACACCTCCTCATGATCCGGAAACGAACTGAATAAGATAATAGAAGTGCCATCTCATGAGAGCAGATTGCAAGTTTATATGTGGACGGTCCGCAAGGTAAAGCATTAAAAACTAGGAAAATTCAATGCTAAAGAAAAATAAAACAGCCAAGTACTTTATCGAGTCTTAAGCCAATAGGCAAGGTAAATAATAAAAACTTGACAAATAAGTCAATGAATTGTCAATGAAATGCTAGTACTCAGCATATCAAACATGAAAAAGGTCTATGACATAACTGTGTATGCAAAATAAGCTGCAACAGCCTCCAATAGGAAGTCACCGTCTTCATCCGAAAACAGTTCAGCCATCCAATTTAAAAGCGGAAAAGAACATACGTGCTCTCCCAGCACCGGATCCTCTATCACCATCAGAGGACAGCTTGGTGGGTTTTCAAGAAAGCTGTGTTCCAAGAAAGACTGTGCTGCCGCCAGTAAATTCCAGGGACCAAGTAGTCCATGCATCAATGCCACAGCCATAATCCTTTCGCCAGGACAAATCAACTCGTGAGTAATGATAGGAGTCATCAGCTGATTAAAGTCGACGTCAGGAGAAACCGGTCCGCAGAGACACAAATCAATGGCCCAATCGAAATCACAGGTCAGGCAGTGAAATACAGGCTGGACACAGGTGAAGTAGGAGAACCGAAAAGATAATCCATATGCCGTGCTTAATATCGCCAACGGCATTGTGCCATAATATTCTAGCATGCGATTGCGGAACAGTGTCAGCAGCTGCAGGGTCGGAGGTTGCATAGGAGGGACATCCATATTTAAAAATGTAAAAAAGCACAAGAGCGTCCGCTGGTAATGCAAGTAAAAATGCAATCCACGAACCAGAGTGGAGAAAATGGAATGAAAGGGAGCAGGGATGACTCCAAAGATTTTCTCAAATGAAGTCACGAGACCACTGGTAACAACTTTAAAAAAGTGTGCCAGGGATTTTGTGGAGGATGCGTTAAAGATAGTCGGAAACATGTTGCTGAAATTGAAAGGCAAACCTGTGTACGGGTGTTCGCTATGTGAAGTACGAAAGTTTCACGGGCCGAACTCAAGGCCACCTCTCTCTGAGACAAAAGAGCTCTTATTCTTGTCATGCCGTTGAAACGTGTCCCAAGGTTGGTATTTGTGGCCAGATTGAAAACTCCCTATGTTCATGTGTGGGAGGAAATAGAACATTTCTGCAGCAAATAACCCGTTCACTTACTGTTACGATAAAAGGAATACTTTTTAATTAACTCAGAACAATCTTCATTATTGAGCATCAAATAACTACCATTTTCCAACAACTTGAACGTGGGGATGATAGCAGGAACTGGCGTGCCTTGCAACACGCAAGCCATATTTGGTCGGTGTTTGTTGCATGAATCGTGTAACTGTATGTGCCTACACATTAGTGAATGATCTGGCGTCTCAGTGCATTCCTCTCCATTCAGATAAACTTCTTGATCATCTTTGAAACATCTGTATGTGTATGGAAGCGACCAGACCTCATGAACAAAAGCACTACCTAAAGGTTCATAAAGACCTATTGGTATATATTTCATACAATTTGAAAACTTATATAAAGCAAAAGGCAGCGTTATTAAACCGTGGATAAGGCATGTTGCCAAAAAACCCGCAATCCTCTGCTGATGATGTCACTGAGCATGTCATGAATGATGTAATATGTGACATCATCAGTAGTGGATTATGGGTAATAGTATCTCTAGTTTACTCCCCTATAGCTGTCTTTCTTTTAACATAAGTGTGTGTTTCCTTCCCTTATACTTACTGTTTTTGGTTCGCTTCCAGTTCGCGTACCAGCGAGCGAACTAGGAAGCGAACTAAGAGAAATAGAGGTTGGCACAGTTCCAAATATTGTACCAATTTTTTAATAACGGGGAGGTAGTTCTGAAAAGAACTTTTTTTTTTATTTTTCTGAACATTTTTTTACTGTTTTTGAATTTTTCGGAACAGTTTTATATTTTTTTGGGTTTTTCTTGGAGGGGGCAATGAAAACGATTCATTGTAAAGGGCTCAACAGGAGCAACAAAACAAAAAAAAGAAGTATTTATTATTTTGGGCGTTTCGGACAAACTTGCATATGATAGTCAATAGCTCTGTTGATCAGAGTGATGCTTCTTTCTCCGTAGGAAATGAATCCATCGCAAAATACGCAGGTGTGTTTTACTTCACCAAATCTCATTTGTATATTTGGCACCATCTCCCTGCCCTCTGGTCCCGTTACTTCCGGTACAACAGATCTTCTGGCCATAATAGGGAGATTATCTAGGTCGTTCCGAAACTGTGCAGCACTGTAGTTGTTAGGATGCCACCTAGTCATATGGCGATGCATTGTGTAGTTTCCGAAACTGTATTTTTTGTCGGTCCCTCTGGACAGTCTATCTTGACATATAAGGCAAGTTACGTATCTTGCATTTACTTTTTTCTGACCTTTGGGAATTTTAAAAAATTGCCAAATGAAGTTTTCTTTCCGGTGAGACGTCTTGGGCTGCTCAGGCAAAAACTGCCTCTCTTCGTGCTCGTCCTCCTGTTCCTCTTCTTCTTCTTCTTGTTGAATTACAACTTGAGCAGGTGGTCCACTCTTCCTTGGATGTGGTGGAGGTGGTGGGGAAGCACCAGCTGAAGCTACTAAAGAAGCCATTGCTCAGTGATCACAAAGGGTCTTTCTCTCACAATGATGAAAGTCAGAGTGAGGAAAGAAGGAGGGATTTTCATCATTTGGGAAAAACAAGAGTTCTCAACCAATCAAAAGTGTTCATTTTAGATTATATGACCTAGTCTTACATCATTAGGAAACCAAAAGTGAAATGAACCAATGAAAAGTGTTATTACCAAGTCACATGACTTGCTGTGTTTACGTTAAGCGCTTTGCAGGGCCTCCCGGTTTGCTTCCAGAAACCTGCGCTTTGGCACTCGCTTCGCGTACCAGTTTGCTAACGTAGCACGTCATATGACGTATCAAGCGACAACGTGGAACGTCATGCGGACGGGAGGCGTCACGATGTTGTTTTCTAACGCGGCACTTGCGGTAAAGAAACGTTTACCGGCTCGCGGTCTATTTCGCGGCATCAAGGTCAGCTAACGGGAAGCTTCCCGATTCGCGAAGCGGGAACGAAGAAAAAAAAATATTTAAAAAAAAAATTATTCATAAACATATAAAATATATTTTTGGATTTAAAGAAGAATACATTTTACAGCTACAGATATTAGCTGTTAAAAAACCAATGAAATTCACAGAAAAAACCATAGGTTATAGACCATATATAGTTAGGAATTAGCATTTACAAAACCTTGAAAATTCACTGAAAAAACCATAGGTTATAGACCATATATAGTTAGGAAATAGCATTTAGAAAACCTTATTTTACTCACACAAAACCATTGAAATTCCATATATAGTTAGTTGCACTAACTATATATCGCGCACCTGCAATCCACTGCTGATGATGTCACATATTACATCATTCATGACATGGTCAGTGACATCACTGATGACATCACTGATGACATCTCAAATGACATCACTGATGACATCACTGATGACAACATCCAGTGACTGTATGCTTCTGTAAAGTTAAAATATGTCTTACATATTGAAGAATGAGTGGATGTATAAGTGTCTGGATGAAGGATTTAGTAGGTGCATGACTGACTGTATAAGTGAGTGATTAAATGTGTCTCACTGAGTGCATGGGTTAGTGACTAAACTGTTTTAAATTGTGCATCATTGTGTCTGTTGTTTTGTAATCTGATGCATGTGTTGATCATTAGCTATATGACTAACTATATGGGTTATTGATTAGTTGCCCAAGTATTTGTATGGGAGACTGAGTGTGTGTGTGGGTGTCTGGGAGGTGTATGACTCTGTGCATAGATGTTTGAGCAGTTGATTCACTAGATGTATGGGTTCAAAAGTGCATGTGGAAACATCTGTATGGGCGGTTGACTGTGTGCATGAGTGTATTGGTGAGTGAATGGATATCTCAGTGCTACATGTCAAAGTAAGTACATATGTAAAACACAGTACATGTGATAGTTGACATATATAAATAACTGTGCATAAGAGCCAGTGAATGTGTGAGTGGCTGTATGGATTATTGTGAACTTGTATCAGGGATTGTATAACAGAGTAAATATGTGTTATTATATGTTCCAATAAGTAAGGTGTGTATAACTATATAGTTGAGGAAATCGAGGTGTGATTGATTCTTTGCAAGACTGACTAGGTGTGTGAGTAACTCCATGGATGAGTGACAGTCTGTGAGTGTCTGTTTACACTGAGTGTATCTAAGGTTATATTAGAGTCTGAAGAGGTTCATTGTATCATCACATGAATGATGTCATCAGTGATGTGATCAGTAATGTCAAATGAGATGTCATCAGTGATGTCATCAGTGATGTCATTTGAGATGTCATCAGTGATGTCATCAGTGATGTCACTGACCATGTCATGAATGATGTAATATGTGACATCATCAGCAGTGGATTGCAGGTGCGCGATATATAGTTAGTGCAACTAACTATATATGGAATTTCAATGGTTTTGTGTGAGTAAAATAAGGTTTTCTAAATGCTATTTCCTAACTATATATGGTCTATAACCTATGGTTTTTTCAGTGAATATATATATATATATATATATATATACATATATATATATATATATATATACATATATATATATTCACTGAAAAAACCATAGGTTTTACACACGTTATAGTTAGGAAGTAGCATTTACAAAACCTATGAAATTCACTGAAAAAAACATAGGTTTGATACCAGTTATAGTTAGCTGGAAATTTTACTGATATAAAACCAATGAAATTCCACGTTATAGTTAGTTGGACTCACTATAACTTGCGCGTGTAATGCACTGCTGATGACGTCACATATTACATCACTCATGACATCACTGATGACACCATCCAGTGAATGTGTGTCTTTCTGAAAAATAAATATGTGTTATATATGTATATATTATTGAATATCTTAGTGAATACATATATTACTGAGTAATGCTTAAATATTTAAATATATGTATTAGTCTTTCACTTTGTGTATAAGTGGCTGCATGAGTTGATGAGTAGGTACATGTGTATGTATATAAGTGATTAGATGTTTTTCTTAGTATCAGTATGAGTGTTTCCATGCTTTGGTGGGAGTATTACTTAGTACATAGATGCAAGAATGACTGAGTCTCTGTTTGTATGTGTTTTGAAGACAGCATATGTGCAGGACTGTATGGGTGGATGAGTGTGCATATGTCTGTGTTAGTGAGTGAATGACTGTCTTATTAGTGTCTTTATCAGTAACTACATATGTTTTAATGTAGTATATGTGAATATTGATGTATATAAGTGACTATATGTGAGAGTGAGGGATTCTAAAAGTTCCTGTTTAAATTAGTATGTGTTTCTAGAAGTGATTTTTTAAGAGAGTAAGTATGTGTAAGTTTCCTTAGAAGTAAAGTGGTAGTGTGTGTATATTTGTTTATGCAAATAAATGTATGTTCAATAGTTTATTTGCATGTGTGAGTATGTGTGTGAATAACTTTTGGATGACTGTCGGTGTGTAACAGGATGTGTAGGTGTATCACTACATATGATTAGTGAATATATGTATGAGTGACTATATAGAACTGTTGGTGAATTAGTGCATGTGTATATACATGGTGGAATTATTGAATTGGTTGTTGTAACTGGTATGGGTATCTCCATTTTTTTGAACATTTTAGTTTCTATTTTTGAATATGCGTTTCAAGGGTTAGATTACAGTGAAAGGAGGTCTGTCACTGTGTCACAAGGATGGTGTCATCAGTGATGTCATGAGTGATGTAATATGTGACGTCATCAGCAGTGCATTACACGCGCAAGTTATAGTGAGTCCAACTAACTATAACGTGGAATTTCATTGGTTTTATATCAGTAAAATTTCCAGCTAACTATAACTGGTATCAAACCTATGTTTTTTTCAGTGAATTTCATAGGTTTTGTAAATGCTACTTCCTAAATATAACGTGTGTAAAACCTATGTTTTTTTTAGTGAATTTCATGGGGTTTTTAAAATGCTAATTCAGAAATATATCGTGTATACAACCTATACTTTTGTCAATAAAGTTCTGGCAATATTTTTTTCAGAAACAAGCCATTTTCTACACTGTTCAAGTTGCATACAGACTCCTTGTAAAGCGATACAGAATTAGAGAAAGTCTCTACCTTACCTTTTTTTCAACGCATTAAAATTTGCCTGTAAATAAAAATAGCCTTTCTAAACTTTCGTGCACGACCCGGTGAGCGCACTCTCGGCAACAGTTCTCAATAAAATGGATATCGCATTTCCAGGCTTTCGTGCGCGACCGACTCCGCGCACCCGCCTATATATTTCGTGAAAACTTTGCAATCTGAACTTATTGAATTTCTTCATAGACCCATCAAAGAACTTATACTACGTCAAAGAGACTAAACCTAGGCTTCTTTTTTAATATTATGAAAATTTTCATTAAATGGAGCCGAATGTCTTTTTAAACTTTCGTGTGTGACCGAATGTACACACCTTGGTATTTTAAAAAATATATAAAAGGTTTTATACTTTAACAATTGTTTGCTTGAATCTAGCTCAGAAGATATATTAAATCCGGATATGTTTGGATTTACTCCTATTCACGTTTTGAAACTTCGCTGAATTAGACCGCTACTTCCAAATGACGTACGTGACCAGATACTATCACCGCGTACACGTCCTGAGACGCGCATGTGAAGTCATGTGACTCGAAAACAACACTTCCAATTGGTTCTTAGTAGTTTCTATTCTGCAATTTACACGAGGACTCCACCCACTCCTCTCACTATCTTTTGTACTCTTAAAAGAGTACGACGTTCAACACCCTTCGGAAGACTTTGCTGAAATGGCTGCCGCCCCGCATTCATCTTCCGAATCTGATGGAAATGAGCGACTACCTTTAAAAAGAAAAAAGGAATCTTTTATTTGGCAATTTTTCACTTATCCTGAAGAACAAAAGAAAGTGAATGCGCCAAAAGTTACCTGCACGATATGCAATTCGGTTCTCTCAAGAGGAAATCCAAGAAAAAAATATTCCTTTTCCATACATACCATGGTGCGGCATGTCAAACAAGTGCACCCTGTGGAATTTGCAAAGGCATCGACAAGAGCCCTGGCCATGCTATTACCATCAGAGGTGGCCAGCACATCTTCTGGTGGACGACCTGTATCTCCATCGAGTGCTGTGATGGACTTGAGACCATATCTTGCAAAGGTGCACATGAAATGCAACGAGTGTGGAGAAATTCTTCTGTACGGAGAGCAGAGCCTCATTCTTACTAAACTTAAAATTGAGAGTCATAAATGCCCCGAGAAAAGATAAATTTCTTCATTTCATTTTGATCCTGTGTCACACATGAAAATGTTGTTGCAAGTTTAAAAAATCCAAAACAACATAACACTTGTTTTAAAAAAAAAAAAAAAAAAGTTCTTTTCAGAACTAACTCATTCTAGCAAAAAGAGCTCTAGGAGCATATTATAAAAAGGGTTTATCTCCGCTTTTTTGGCTTTCGTTCGTGTGCGACCGTGTGCGCGCACCCGCCTATATATTTCGTGAAAACTTTGCAATTGCAACTTCTTAAATTTCTTCATAGACCCATCAAAGAACTTATACTACGTCAAAGACAGTAAACCTAGGCTTCTTTTTTATTATTATGAAAATTTTCATAAAATGGAGCCGAATGTCTTTTTAAACTTTCGTGCGTGACCGAATGTACACACCTTGGTATTTAAAAAAAAATATATAAAAGGTTTTATACTTTAACAATTGTATGCTTGAATCGAGCTCAGAAGATATATTAAATCCGGATGTGTTTGGATTTACTCCTTTTCACGTTTTGAAACTTCGCTGAATTAGACCGCTACTTCCAAATGGCGTACGTGACCAGATACTGTCACCGCCTACACGTCCCGAGACGCGCATGTGAAGTCATGTGACTCGAAAACAACACTTCCAATTGGTTCTTAGTAGTTTCTATTCTGCAATTTACACGCAGCACTCCACCCACTTATGTCACTATCTTTTCTACTCTCAAAAGAGAACAACGTTCAACATCTTCCGAAAGACTTTCTTTTCACGCGATAATGTGAAATACTGAGATTGTTACAGGATTTTTATCACTTAGAAGCCTTCCTATTATGAAGGTTTATCTCCTAAGTCTCTGATTCTCAAACTGTGCAACGCGGCTCCCCTGTGTGCCGTAATGAAGTGCTAGGGGCGCCGCCCACACTCTAGTGTGACTAACCATCTATAAATTCCACAGACATCTCTACCCTGTTATCTGCAATTGTGAGCATCAAAAGGAGCATCAAAAGGAGCTGCGCTACGCCCCTGTGAGAGGCCTCACTCCCACTGCTGCAACGGCTTGGCAGTCCTCCAGATGCACAGGAACAGCCCCTCCGATCCATTGAAGTTCTCTGTCGTGAGAGGCCTCACTCCCACTGCTGCAACGGCTTGGCAGTCCTCCAGATGCACAGGAACAGCCCCTCCGATCCATTGAAGTTCTGTGTCGGTCTCAATACCACTTACGAAATGAAGAATATTCAAGCATGTAGTACTCCTCCTGCTACAGCATACAAAATGCATTCTATTACCTATAAAAAAGTCAAACACCCACGCTACAATCATATAGAACACTTCCTCTAAAGAAGCCTGTGAATAACTTTAAAACATCAGATTAACCTTTTTTACTCTCTCATCATTATTAAAGATAAGTATTTACAATGCTATATTAAACAATGCCATCGTTCTTGCTTTTTAATTTTAAACATCTTGCAATCTTTCACAAACCCAATACTCATGGCTTCTTTTTCGTGACAAAAATCTTGCAATATTACATACCTACATAGAATAACAGAAAAAACATAACACTACAAAGGCCGAAACACTCTACTAAACGCGGATTTGTAACCTATGAGGCAGATTTATGTTAACTACTTCATACCCAGATATGCACCAGTTAATGTGCACCACAGTATGCTAGTGCTCCGTTACCCATGGTGTGCCACATTTGAAATGTGGCGCACCATGGTACAAAAACACCATACATGCGTAACACATCTGTGCTCAAAAAGTAATACATTGCTAGAGTTGCATTGCAAGTGTGATGCAGCTCCAGCAAGGCTCACCAATGTACTATATTCACAATACTGCGTCAATACCTACGCCTGCTTCAAGCACATGCACAGTTTTGAAACAGCATAGGTCTGAAAATCACTGAGTGAAATATCATGCATTACAGTCAGCCACTTTCAAGACGCATTCCTTCAGAGGAACACTTCCTTATGGTGCAGGGCTTTAGAATGTGACATATCTCCTAAATCCATAACGTTGTAAATATGGTACATTATTTCCACTGTCATTGTATTAAATAAACTGACGAAATTGTGGCGCAAAGAGACGCAACGTCAACATAAAGCTGCTACAATGTGTTTTAAAGTGCCCTTTAAATTACAACCAACACTCTCTTTGAAGAGACCCCTCATGTTTTTTTAACACCTGTTAAGTCCTTCCATGCTCATGACAGAGCCGCTCCATCACGAGCATTGCCTCAGCTGTCCCCAGAATAGACCAGTTTTGTCATGGCCTTGCCCCTGTGCTTGCACAGCACTAATATTGTACCTCCATGACACGTTCTATTGACTAAGCAGAGCCATGAGAGAACCACTGTATCATGAACAGATCTCATCCGTGGCTCATGAAGGAGTACCTCTATCATGAACATAGAAGTACCACTCAGCCCCCCGGCCCCCTAATGCTGAGGCAGAATTGCCACTGCAGCAAAGGACTTAAACTCCTGGAAAGAACAACATGTAACATTTAATATCATTTCCCACCAATGTTTTCATATATCAGTGTTGCTGAACTCACTCAGTAAAATGTCGCTCATTTCATTAAATCACTTTTAAAGCATGCCTTATAACAATGCACCCAATCCTATATGGAAGTGCTTATATTAAACATGACATTGCTTTAAGCAGGATAGACAAAGAAATGACACAGTGATGTAAAACTTTCTTTATTTTTTATACTTACCTAAAAAATTGTAAAAAAGTAAAGTAAATTTCTTTTAAAAACGTAGTACCTGTGGAAGAAAAGTAAAAATAAGATTATAATGTACATTTCATAAAATAAAAAAATAAGAGAAAATAAGAGAGAGGCAGAGAAAACTCTCGGATGTTATTAGTTGTACTTACCTTATAAATATAATATCTGTGGAAGACAGTAAAAAAATATGTTTTAATACGTATTTCTAAATTCAATGTAACAAAATAACTCAAACAACATATTAAATGGTTTATTTTTGCTGTCCTCAGAATACATTGATTTTCACTATAAACAGTGATTTCAATATTAATCATCATATAACAGCGGGGAAAAAAACACACAATCAAAATGATTGTGTTTAAAAAACCCATCCAAAATCTCCATACATATTATAAATACCTGAAAAAAACATATCTTAAATGTTTTTCTCAAATTCGCAATTTCTTGAGTAAGCACACTACATCTTCCACAGTTACAAACTAATTAAACTACACGACCTATTTTTAAATATATCTCAAAAAAACACAGTGCAAGTATCTCCTATAAAAATCTATCTTAAGTATACATTTTCTTTTCTCATACCTTTCCGCATGGCCAAATTGTATAAGTTAACTCATTACCTTTTAAATACCTCTCCCAAAAACTTGCGTCCATATATGTTCTAAAATAATCATCTAAAGTACTCATTTTCTTCTCTCATATTTTTCCACATGGCCAAATACTATGAGTTAAGTAGTTTTTTTCTGAAATTTCTTAATCTTAATCTTATCTATTCTTTTGTGAACCTTTACAGTAAAAATGTGTAACATGCTTTATACCACCAAACATTAACTACATTTCTAGCTGATGTTATCACTATACCAAACACAAATTTCATTTATAGATTTGTAAACCCTCAGTCACATGATATTTGTAAACAAGAAAGTTTCATATCTTTACAGTATTAATCTTCCTACAGCAAGTGATTCTACTGAAATTTGGGTTCCAAAAATAGCAGATAGGAGTTAGTTAAGGCAAAAGGCAAACGTTTCTTAAAAGTCAATTGGGTATCATTGCAAAGCGTCCAGCCACTTCCACACTTCAAATAAGCTGTATAATGTCCTGATGATGTGGAAGGCCCTTCATGAAAAATAATGGCTACAGCTACAAATGTTCTTCTAGAAATAGATACTTGAGTAGCCACAAAATTTTTTATTAAAGTTGACAATTTACTCCCATCAGCTCTGCATTGTTGAAACATTAATATTACATATTGTCCATATCTATGGATAAATAAAGTTGATAACATTTCAGACTTACATTGAGAACAGACCATGTTCTGATGCGCATCTTTAACTAGTTTATTAAAATTCACTTCTTTACAGTCTGGTAATGTTAAATATATAAATCTTTCACTGTGTATATCAGTACTACTAGAAAATGAGCAATTATCACAGTTATGTTCCCATTTATAAGAAAGGCCAAAAAGATTAGCAATATCTACACCTTCATCTTCCAAATCTGTAAACATATACATAATAAATTCCTGACAATCTTGCTGAATATTCTGTGAAAATTGATTTACTCCTGCACATATGTCTAAAACATTTCTTAGTTCTGAAACACTTCCTACTTCACTTTCACCACTACTAAATTTTTCAAATATAGAATTTAAGGAATAGCAAAATGTTTGCTCCTGATTTTCTACAATCTGTTCCCTAACATTTTTTAGAAAAACAACAACATTAACTACTACATTTGCATAACAGTTGACACCAGACCTGTTTTCAAACTTAAATCCAACAATCTCTTCAATACTAACCGTTTTCTTATGCCTACCAACAACAGCTACATCTTTTTTTCGTCGTTTCTCAACTACTGCAGCACATTTCTCCTCATTTTTCCTTTTCTGACCATCCATACGCCTTTCAATTAAAGGATATTGAGGTAAACTTGGAGCATATTCTCTTCTTAACCTATTATACTCCTTCACACAATTTAAATCTGCACTAATCTTTGTCTCATCATAATCAATTAAATAAAGTCCACATAAAGTTCTAACTCGCGATAAAGCAACATATGCCATACCCTCTTTGAATACAGTGCTTCCAATATTTACCAAAGCACAATCTACACTTAAACCTTGAGATTTGTGAATAGTCACTGCATATGCCAAACAAATTGGAAATTGCTTCCGACGGACATATAAGTCTTTCACAAGCAAAAAACGATTTGAACAGCGACTAATTTGCTGAACTTCCTCAATTCCATCAAATTTTATTCTTAAAAATTCAATCTCATCTCTATTTGTATAATTAACAAAACCAACAACATTACCCATTGCTCCATTTACCAATCCTCTTTCTACATGTAAATTTCTCCTTAAAATTATCCGACAATTTAAACATACATACAGATTTTTCTCTAAACCAGCAGTTTTAGATATACTTTTTTGAAGAGAATCCAATTTTAACTTCAACTTTTCAGACAAAACAATAGTACTACCTTCATGCTCTATTCTATCTTTAGCTTCCAGTTTCCTAATTTGTTGATTTTCTAAATTCAACATTTTCTCATTAAAAACTGAACATTCTTTCACAGTTGGCATCAAGCATATCACTGATGTATCTGCTACCTCTTTACTATATATTTTCTCAGGTACATTATCTTCATTAGGAAACAGCTTGGAAAGTAATCGTGTTCGTAGAGTGTGTTTCGCATCTTCAGTTAGTTTTCCAATCCTGATATCTTGAAGAATATTTCCATATTTAGTATCCTTTGCCTGTCGCATATTTTGAATCAGTTCAGTATATTTGAAATGTGACCATATATTAACATTTCCAATACTGCCCAGGCACTTTCTAGTCTCCTCATGCGTAACAGTTTCAAATACAGGTTGTACTTTCACTGGAGTTAGTTGGAGTAGATCTCCAAAAACTATGACATGTTTACCTCCAAATAACACATCATACTCTGTCTTAAGTATCTGTTGCATTCTTAAATGCACAAAAGCAAGCATTAAATTAGATACCATGCTTACTTCATCAATAATAAGAAGTTTCACTTTTTTTAAGCACTCTAGAAACTTCAAAACAAGCTTCTCCAGATAGCTTGTGATATTGTAATTTATTTTCATTTTCAACTGGCAGCATCAGTAAACGATGTAAAGTAATACCTTTAATATTATGTGCTGCCAATCCAGTTGGAGCAGTAACAACACACAACAGTGTTGACTGAGTTCTTTGCTGTAAATATGTAGTAATTCCTTTAATTAGGAAACTTTTACCAGTTCCAGCTTCTCCACTTACATATAATCGAATAGGTTGAAATGACATACATAAGCAATCTTTTCTCTCATGACGAAAGCCATGCTCAATGTGCTCTGTCACTTCATCATATATCTGTCTTTGCTCAACATTAAATTGCTTCTTTAATTCTTCTAAGTTGATTGCTTCCTCTTCACCTTGCTGCATTGCTCTTTCCACCTCATCCATGGCAGTGGCTGCTTCATTTTGGATAATTGGTTGTCCCAATGGATCTTGACCTAATGAAGCCGAACTTTGACTATCTTGTGAACTATCTCTACCAATCTCCGCTGCAATTCTCACTTCTTGCTCTATTTCATCATTCAACATTTGCAGATAATTACTAAAAACAGTACATTCAATACTACTTTTAGATGCGTTGAATGAATCTTCATAACTATCAAAGTCCCCAAGTAGTTCCTCTTCTCTACGCCATGGTTTAAAGAGTTGCAAAAGAGCAAAATAGTAAAATTCTCTTTTGTCAGGTGTTTCGCAACTCAGTTTCCGATGATTAATCAAGTGTCCTTTTCTTTGCTTCACCAGACATCCTTCTTGTCCAATTACAGCATATATGCCTTTATCAATGTTCTCTGTAACATTCCTTTTAAAAGTGTAGTTTTGAAATATTTCATACAGACAAATGTTTTCTAGAAAAGTACTTCTATTTGGATAGTATGTATCCAACATATTTGTTTTCAGAATGTCTGTACTGTTTGGTTCTTTCTGGGCTAAATATTCAATTTCTTGCACAGGTTTTAGAACACGGTTTCGTGTTTCTGCAAGACCCAAACTCACCCAGAGAATAGTCCTTGATTTAGCATAAAGACTTGCTGATGATAATCGGTCACAACATTCATATGCTCCAATTTCTCGATGAGACAACATCTTCAAACTGTACGTATACAATTTTTTGCTTAGGCTCTTTTCATGAGAAATGTCTTCCCACATCTCCTTCAGTTCCGTCTTTTCAGATTTTGTGATGTAAGACGTTACATATCGAGCCACAGCAATAGAGTTGTCTGCAACATATTGTATGTCCATGTTAGCATTCCACATGGACAAAATGACTGGGTTATAGTCATTTATATGTTTGGATTCTTCACCTCTTCTTAAATTGTACGTATTTTTAGGTGACCTTCTTCTGATGTTATGTCGCAAAGATGACATCAAATTGTTGACTCTTCCTTTTGAAAGTACCGGTCGTGCAAATCCAAAACGACATTTGGTGTAGAATTTACTCTTTGATTTGAATTTTCGCCGACAATATTTTCCACAACGATGACTTTGAAAGCGTAACACTTTTCCTCTTAAGTCCTTATCAGTTGTACTATTAGGTATGTCGCAAGTGGCATACTGTTCAATAAAAGAGAGTACAGTCTCATCCGAGTCTCTTCCAAATTTAGGAGCATCCTTTATCCATAACAGCATATGAATATGAGGAGCACCTCTTGCTTGGTATTCTTTTCTCCAAAAGAAATCCAGTACTTCACCAAGAGGCGGATTTTTCTTGTTTGTAAGAAAAGACATCATAGCTTCAAATCTATGATTAAAATATCTGCAAACATTAACCGGATCTAACGAACACAGTTCTCCGGGTGTCTTGTAGTTTATATTTTCTATGTTTGCATTCGCCTCCTGAAGAAATTCAAGTAAATCTTCCCAAGCATACTCTGCACAGCTTAGAGTTAAAAACCATGTTGGTGCTCCTAAGTTTCTAAGCATGCACTTCAAATCTCCATGACGACGGTACCGATACTCATTAGTACCACGCTGACAAGCCATTAAATTAATTAGGTGTGAATCCAAAACACTATCTTTCTGTTGCACTTTATCCATAAATTCTTTGCTGAAATATTATGCAGATGAACTCCACTTTTTAAGATATGATTTACTGCATAAGAGAGACCAGATAAGTCACTCTCAAACAGAAGATGAAACAAATATGGAATGCATTGGCGAAACCTCGGATCTTCTGCACATAATCTTGTTGTCCGGTATTCAGATGCAGGAATCTGCATAGGTCGATCATCATATCGTGTACCTTCACCTGTAGGGAATAACTGTGGGAAACAACGACCTTCCAAACTTTCTTCCCACACACTAATAGGATTTCCTTTCGCCTTTTTCATCTGAAATAGTTCAATAGCATTCCCTATTGCTTCTTTGGAATGCAGTGGATGAACACTGTAATGTTCATAAATTTCTTCACTTCTGGATAGATCAACTTTTTCAATTTGTCCAATAGACAAATCACTCTCCTCTTCTTCACTTACATCTTCTTCTTCTACATATACATCTTTATAGTACTTATTGTTTTGAACTAAATACAACGTTGCCTTTTTGACTTTTCTAACATCCACTAAATCTTGCCAGATTTTCTTACTCTTTGTAGGTACACCATTAACTAGAATAACTAGAGGTTCCTCTTCTACATTTTCAACACCAATTGTTTCCATATTTTTTTTTAAATCAAGTGGCAAATATACAACTCTACCCTTTAATCCTCTTTGTAAATCTGAAGGATTTAATTTACCAGTCTTAGGCTCCATACGAACAATAGCCTGAAAAGGATGTACACATTGGATCAGAATAGTCTCATAAGTATTTAAATCCATCAATTCTGATGGAATATTTATCAACTCTAGATTATTATGAACAGCTCTAGTAGGCATTTTATTTTCATTTAATTTATTATAACAATATTTACAAATACGTTGCTCAAAACCCAAATCAAAATAGTTTTCCACCAACAAATAAGTTGCAAAATCTTTCCATTGACCATTACTTTCATCTTCACTTTTTAAATATAAATCAACTAACCTAGTTAGACTTTTGTAATGAATGCGTCGACAACAGACACAAGAAAAATTTGGTTTCTCACCTGCAATTACCTTAAACTTTATCATTTCCTGTTCAAAATTTTCAATATTAACATGTCCAACATTTTCTAACACATTTCCTTCTATAATTATATCAGTTTCTGCATTACGTTCCTCTGGACCAAAATAACTTACCTCAATTTCTGCACAAATCTTCTTAACATCTAATTCACATCCATACAAAAGAGCAGTATTTAACTGTTTAAGTTTAAGTGCTGGACTTTTTGCATAATACAACTTTCTCACCAATTTTCTCATTTTAGTATGATGCACTGCTAACATCCTGAAGTGATGAAACACACTCTGGCATATTTTTTTAGAAAGACAAGCCAGAGAATGACCTTGCAGACCTATTTATTCTCGCACTCTGCAATGATCTAATTCTTGCAACATAACAATTTTTTTTCTAAGACTTTCTTTAGTGTACTTACGTAAGAAATTGCGAAAGAAATCAATTGAATCCTGTCGTACACTACAAATGCTACTACAATTCCAACTGTAAACAGGAACATTAGCACGTCCCCCTGAAGCTTCTCCAGCCATCACCTCTTCTGCATTTCTAACCACAATTTTCTCTTTCTCAATTACACATCCCTCCTTCACCTCGTATCCTCGACCACTGGTGTCAACTGCATGCAACAAATCGTTACTTTGAAAGTAACCCTCTTCATTAAAAAATGGTTCAGACGTTGAAGTATGCATCCACTTCCCAGAAAACACTTTACAAAAATTACTCCTATTTATGTGTCTCTTCCATTTACTTTTAGCTTTTAAAACTTGTATTGCCTTATTTAGCGTATTTATTCTATTAAGTACTAAAATAAATAATTTTCTTTTTGTCTCAAACGCGCGCTCAACAATACCCTCTATATATTGTTTCTTCTTAAGAAAAGCAGATCTTCTTTTAGAAACGTTCTGCTTTTGTAATAAATTCGAAACTACTCTGTTGTAAAACATACGCTTCCTGATTTGGCTAAATTGATTCATCCGAGTTTTACTGTACAGATTTTCCTGTCTCCTGATTCCAGAAACATTTTTATCTTTGGTTCCATGTCTCCTTCTCGATACTGGTATACTTTTTTCCTTGTCCACTTCAATACTAACATTTTTCCTTCCACATATTGCTCTCAAAAACTTTTTGGTTTGCTTACCAGGAGCACTCTTCTTTTTATCCGTCCTATGTTCTTTTGATACTTCTTCAATTCCTTTCTTCTTCAAATTGTAAGTCCGTTTATAGAGCTTTCTTTTTTCAGTTCTGGTCGGCATCTTAATTTAAAATTTTGATGAAATTCTCAATCTGTAAAACACAAACATAACAAATATTATAGTTGACTACTAGCATATAACGTACAAATTTAAACCACAGATTCATTTTCTAACTAGAATTAAGAAAATAACAGAAAGTCTCTGAACAGAGTAGGAAATCCTGTGGTGAATGTTGGTTCTTAATTGTATCACACTCCATATCTGGTTTAACATTATAGACAGTTTTTAATTCTAATTTTTAAAGCATACAAACAGTACACTTTTTTCAAGAACTATGGGTCATCGTAGATGTTTTAATCTTTTTTACTACAATCTCTTTTACACTTCATGAGAACATGTCTTATCACTCTCCCAAAGCACATCAACGACGAATAGGACAAGAAAACTGTCTTCAAGAATGCTTTACTATCAAAAAAAATTTTATTTATTGAAATCTTCATAATTTTGTAGAACTTCCACCATTATATCATCAGGGACTTCTTCAAGTCCAAAGTCCTCATCTCCTTCAACCATCTCTAAGTAAGCGGAGTCTAAAGACATGTCCATAAAATAATTTTTTTAATCTATTTCCTCTTCAAAGACTGCGTCTAAAATTTCCTCCATCACTTCGTTAATGATTTCAAAATGAATTTGTTTCTCTTCTGAGGAATTCTCCATAACTAGACTCAGTTTATTCTTCTGTATCCTTTTAAAAAAATATAGAGACTAAATTATATCTTTTTTCATAAATGTATAACTTAAAAATACCTTTACTAATTTTTAAACTACATATATTTCTATAATTTCTAACTTATTAACTCTATATATTTTAAGATATCACGTTCCTCTTCTTTTGAAAAGAAATTGGCAATATAACCCTAAACATTAACACTGATCTTTTTTTTCCATTAAATAATTACTGTTGTTAAAAGACATTTTACAGTAAAATTTCTTTTTAGATTTTCTAGATATCACAAATATTGATAATCTGTAAAATTAATTTTTAGAGACCCATTTTTTCAGTTCACCAGTACAAAGACCTATGTAAACTATCTGCACTCTGAAGAGAAGGCTCACACTATACAAACCATAGCATTCACTTAACAGATTACTACTTCTCACAGAGACAGTTCCTTTTATGTTTCAACAGCATACTCACCATGTAAAAGTCATAGCATATACAACATGTCATACTAAGCATGAAGAACAACCTCATAATAAACCTCTGCATGAATATGTAAAACAATGCCTATACATAGTATAATCACAGATATGCAGGAAAGATACCCATCACACCTAGAACCATATCATAATACCTCTTTGTAAATAAAACAGAAAAACTGCCAAACATAATGCAACAAGATTTCAAAAATCATGAGCACTTCACAAGATTTATGTAATGGAAACATGAAAGAATTATACTCCAATGATCCGTAAATCTGAACTCCATCAAAAAGAACACATGCACCAAGCCCATTAAAAGATAATTTCAACTGTCAGTGGAGAATATCTCAAAATACATATCTAGTATAAGCAGATACAACCCATGTGAATAATTCAAGATAAAATCATATTCCAAAATGAAATTTTACAAACATTTAAAAAAATCTTCTCCATTATTTTCATGTGCACCCAAAAAAATTGCCTATGCAAAAATACCAACTCACCTGAAAAAAAGAATATAATTACTCAAATTCTGTAATTCAGAAGGCACATTGTTGCTGTTCAGCACCAAACACTGTAAAAAAGAAAATAATAAAATTTAATTAACTTATTACAGACTTATTTCTTACACAACATAGAGCCATTATAACAAAGAACAAGCATAACAGATAAATTCCCCAAGATTCTCTATCATTACAATAAGACACAAAATGTCTCATTTATGAAACCATTGCGCCACAGATATATCACTTTTTCCCATGTTAAAACTCATGCACCAGCGACACAAGGCATTCATAACTAAAAGCCCATGTGACGGAGAACAAGTGCATAGACAGAAAATACAGGGCCAACCATGGGCATATGCAAGCAGTACACCTGCACAGAACCACCAAACCCCAGGAGCCACCATATTAATATATATGCTCAATATAATAATCCTCTAAGGATGCATACATATTTGCGTAGCGGACCATGGCAGGAATTTGGCGTGCTCTGCCTCTGTTCCACTTCCAAACACCTTGATCCACCCCCCCCTCTTCAGTGGGCTGCACGCTCCGCCCCGCCCAAACCCCCTGTTACAGAGCCCCCTACCTACGCTCCCTGCCCAGGGCTGCCATGACCCTATACCCGCCCCTGGAAAATGTGTAAGACACAGCAACAGTAAAAATCAAAGAATAGGCAACATGCAGAAAAACTACACAGTAGATAAAGAAACGAGGGGCATATTATCAAGGGGGTTTATCTCCGCTTGTTTGGCTTTAAAAGCCAAGAAAGCGGAGATAAAATTATCTCCCTATTACCTAGCTGTCACTAACACCAGTTAGCGACAGCTAGTAGGAGATAGCGTCCATCTTAGGCCCCACTTTGCATGTCAGTGATTTTTATCACTAATGACATGCAAAGTGGGCGTGCCAAGATGTTAGCGACTGGAAACAGTCGCTAACATCGCTATCTCCTATTACCAACTTTTGAAGATATTCGTGCTAGGCGCGAATATCTCCAAAAGCTAACACCTGCCCTGAGCAGTTCTTAGCCATGTTATCCAATGGGAGGTGGATAACATGGCTAAGAGCATTAGCATTTCAGCGATATTCATGCATTGCGGCCGTTTTTTATCGCATTTGCGATAAACCTTGGTAATACCAAGGTTTATCTGCGATAAAAATTACCGCAGCGCAGCGGTACATTTTTGTCTCCAACCAAGCAATAGCGATAATTATCGCTATTGCTACATAATATGCCCCCATATGTTTAAGATAACCCCATTGAAAAACATGTAGTAATTTTTTTAATCTGCCATGCATCTAGCCCTCCACGACCGCTTTGGAAACTCCTGCTCTAAACCTTTACATTTCATTTTTAAAACAAACGCACGTTTTTTTTCAAAGCTGCATATTAAACGCCTAAACATATATTTAGTCGTCCACATGCAGGCACTTTCAATTACATGACTTATTTAAGTGACACCCCTGTAATGTTGCATATCTTTCCAAAAATACACCAGTGCCTATTATTATAACGATTTTTTTTCATTCTTCATCAGTGATATTATTTTTTACATATAATGAAAATCACTATGACTTTTTAAACGACAAAGCTTACGCGGTAAAAATCACTCTGCATTTGCTTCCCTTTAAGAATGTAGTTTATCTACCCCACGCATGTGAACCTTGATGTTTTCATCTGGCAGCGAATTCCGGCCTTGAATAGCAAGACATGAACAACAGCCTTATTGTCACAAAAACAAGTTAGCGTAGCATCTGTTCGCGAACATATCTTTCACTTAGCTAATATTCACAGACAACACCATTCCTTATAAAAGAGTGGCCTTCCTTTACAATTTACTGAGGTGACTCCCTTAATTTTAAACACATCCTACACTTCAAGACACGCTATTTTTTTTATAACTACTAACCAATGGTTTATTGACCGGACTGCCAAAAATTATATCAAGTCATTCTGCTACTATTCACTCCATGCTCTAGGACCTATTTCTGTGGACTTCCTGTTGAACTGCCAGTGCTGCGACGTTTGTGTTCCCATCTCGTTTATTTCAAAATGGATGTCCCTCCTGTCTTCGCAAACAAGCCGGAACACTTAGAACTATTTCGCCAGAAGATGCTTGACTACTACGGCATCTTAGCACTCTCGACTCTGAATACTTCATATCGATTATCATTTCGATATTCCTATTTCACCTGTGTGCAGCCTGTATTTCATTGCCTGAGCTGTGATTTCATGTGGGCCCTGGACTTATGTCTCTGCAACTTGGTACCTCCTAAAGTGAATTACAATCATCTCATGAATCCGTTAATTGATCATGAACAACTTTGTTGCAACGGAGGGATTATGGCCTTTGCAGCGATACAAGGAGTTCTGGGTCATTGGGATATATTCGCAGCGGCGCAAGATTTCCTGACAGACAGCTACATTGAAAACCCACCGAGCTGTCCTCTGATGGTACTAGAGGCTCCGATAATAACAGATCATGAATGCTGCTTTCCTCTTTTCAATTGGATGGCTGACATGTTTTGGGATCATAACAGTGACTTCCTGTTAGAAGCAATTGCTGCCTACTTCGCCTATACAATCCTGAGTTGACTGTTATGCAAGCCATTGACGTCCACATTTCGTTTTGCCTCCCTATATTTTTCACGTTTTCCTGCATACTTTCTTAACATGAACAGACCTATTGGCTTTACTAACAGTGGACATTATGATTTCCTACTGGTTAAATTTTGATCTTTTATGTGGACAAAATTTTTTTTCTTCAGCTACTCGATTTTGAACTTTATTTTTTATTAAAGTCTAATCTCAACAATTCTATTGTATATCTTATCTTATATTATTTCAAACGTACTCGAACCAAAACTCGCTAATATATGCTACATGTGCCATAATTAATGTGTAAATATAGAATGAATTTTTTATAACTGTAAACGCCATTTCGCATTTGAACTGCTTAATTCCGCCTCAGACACCTCTGATCATTTAATTTTCCATAAACTGAAATATTTTCATTACATACATGCACCTCTCGCCATTTTGTCCATTTTGGCGCGTTTTTTTTCCCTTACACAATAGCATAACAGAAACGTGATAGTGCTTCGCATACAGAGAGCTGATCGATAAAGACATAATGTCTAACCACTAGCATTTTCATGTATCGTTCCTAAACTAAAAGGCCAGAGACCTTCTTCCATTTATTAAAATATAATATACTTCCTCATAAGAGTGTATAATTAATTTTGCAAAACCATATTCATTTTTCATCAACTATACCGTTTGTATTCTATGTACTACTGACTATACCGATTACTTTGTTTTTTGCAATATCTCTACTCGTATTAGATTAGAAACTTGCCTTGAAAACAGTGCATTTCTGAATAAACATTTCAAATATGCACGTTCTCTCTTTTAATCCATAATCTCAACTAAAATGATTGTATATTGAAACAGTATTCATGTGTTCCACGTAACTTCAGCTGTACTAACTTAATATTTTCTTTTGTCGACCTGATTTACTCATACTAGAACCCACAGCCCTATAACAGCCCGTGAACCCTTTCTTGGTAGGTCGCGCACCGTGCAGACAGTTGTACCTCTGTAAAAAAATAATTTATTACTCTTCTCAAGCACCGTCGCAGTTCCGCTCCACTCAGTGTTAATCACTGCTCCCACGCTTCTACAGACCAGACGCTATGTCGTATTTCACTCCTTATCACGCTTTAATCTCCACAATAACAAACACTTCTCCGCCAGCCACCAGAGAACAGAGTGCACATGCAAAGGCACTAAGTAGTGAAATACAACATACCCTCTGCTCTATGGAAACAACCGAGCGGTAATTCTGAAAGAAAACATTCACTAGCGCTTCAAAAAAGCATTTGAATTATATAAATAGTTTTTTGAAAACGTTCCAACTACTTTGATGCGACTATCTGTGTGTGCCTCCACAGCAAAGTTCCTCAGCCCGGACTGAAGGCAGACACAGACAGACACACACACAATAAGATAACACAGGGCAACGGAGACTGAAACCAGAAGAGAGATGAAGATGCAGTCAAACAGCAGCAGTGAGAGAGATATTTTTATACTCCGTTTGGTACCTCAATTTAGGAACACATTTACTGCACAAATCTGTGTACAACCTCATGGTCAGAACTTTTCATTTTATTTTACTCGACCACCTGCCCTTCACACCCTACGCCCACCAATGCAGGCCGCGGCCACAAACCGCACTATAATTTTGTCGTCTGACACAAACTTTAAGAATTCATTAAGCATTACCACTTTTTCAAGACCGTATCACATGTAAAGTACCAACTTTTCATTTTATTTTACTCGACCACCTGCCCTTCTCACCCTACGCCCACCAATGCAGGCCGCGGCCACAAACCGCACTATAATTTTGTCGTCTGACAGAAACTTTTAGAATTCATTAAACATTACCACTTTTTCAAGCCGGTATCACATGTAATATACCAACTTTTCATTTTATTTCACTCAACCACCTGCCCCTCTCACCCTACACCCACCAATGCAGGCCGCGTCCAGAAACCGCACTCTAATTTTGTCGTGTGACAGAAAGTTTACGAATTCATTAACCATTAACATTTTTTCACGACGGTATCACATGTAATTTACCATTTCTCTCTCTATCTGCATTATCTGTCTCTCTGCTAATATCATTTTTTCACTTCATAAACAACTTCTCTCATTATATATAAAAGCTTCAAAATCACACAAATAATTACTCTTTATATTAAACATATTTTATACTTCATATTTCACATTTAAATTAAAAATAGTTTTAGAAATACAACACATTATGACAGCCAAAAATGAGTTTAGTTTCAAACTATGAGGAAAATCAATCATTGTTTGTGAGTAAACCATATTTTACGGTACATGACAAAACAAACAGTTACAGACTTACCTTTACCAATGCTTTGTACGATGTACAACAGTGACAGTCACAAAATAGATATTCGTTTGACGGAAGTCTCAATTATGCTGCTATCACTGCAACCAAAATTCAATGGCACAGATATCCAGTCAATACAGACTCATATATGTCTCTTCAGCCAATCATATTTCCTCCCGCAAAATTTTGTATTCAAATTTACATTTCAGTTGGTTGTCCCTCACAATATTTTCAATGTCACATAAAAGTCACCCATCACCCACTGCCATCTCTGGCTGTTTCCATGGTAACACCTCATTCTGCACCTGGCTGAAGGCACAGGTCAAAAAAGTTCATATCTCAACGTTCTACAGCAAACTAACAACACTGTTCTCCCTCCAGAAACACCTGCCTATCCACAGCTCTGTTACATGTCATTTTTTTTCACACCCAATACTACTTTTTCTTTTACATAACATTAACATGCAACGTAGTCTTCAATCTTCACGTATTAGAATCAACCAATCATTTTTCGTTTTTCAACCACACCAAGCTTCATCCATTTTTTTATCCTGACTTTCAGCTTCTAACTGCCATTCCACTTCCAGAACCCATCGGAGTACGAGTGCATCTGCCTTGAAAATGAAGGTTTGGCTTTTAGGACACAGCTATATTCACTGGAGTGGAAAATATGCAGCAAGCAGACGAATTTCCAACCTTGATTTACCAAATGTGCAGATAACGTGGATTGGGCAAAGAGGATTAAGATGTCACCAATTAATACCATTTGGTGAAAACTTTTATGCATCTCCCAGAACCAGACCTTATAATTGTGCACTGTGGTGGGAACGATCTAGGCACATTGACTGGGGTAGGTCTGGAAATGCTTCTAAAAGACACCTTTTGACAATTGATGACACTTTTTCCTCGAACTGCCTTGGTATATTCCAATATATGCCAAAGACAGAAATGGAATTGGTCCAATCAACATTGTGCACAAATTGAGAAAGCAAGGAGACATGTAAATAAATCTGTTTCTGCTTTCCTCAGAGATTATAGCATGGGTTCTATTTACTACAACAACTTGCGTTACCACATGCAAGACATCTATAGGACAGATGGTGTTCATTTCACGGATGAGGGAAACAGAATCTTCCTCTGCAACATCAGACTCTGCATCGGTACTTACTTATAAATGCAGAAAAAACTCAATTAACACAAGGGCTCTTTTCAGGAGCCACCTTATATCAAAGCACTCAAACTTCTGATTTATCTCCATTTTCACACTCTTGTAAATAGGAGTGCGTGCCCGAGTGCGCGCCCCCCGCAACTTAAAAAAAAACAAATATATATATATATTTTCGCGTTTAAGGGCCTTACTGCACACCCTGAGAGAACCTACGCAGCAAAACAATCTCTACCTTCTCCCCTTTCCATGTTCCAACGCTTTGAAATGACAATATATTTACTCGCAGTGACAAAATGGCGGTCAACACTTCCTGATTTCCTTCGAATGGAACGTTAACAGACGTCACGCAGCAAAAAAAAATTCCGCTCGCGCGCAGCCGCTCCAGTGCGCGCACCCGTACGCGCTTATAGATATATAATTGACTTTAACTTTAATTTTCTCAGCAACTACTGAACAGATTTACACCATTCCAAAAAAAGCGTAATCTGCGAGCCGGACTCTACAGTTTTGCCAAATTTCTTATAAATTCATTCAGCCGTTCGACCTGTAGCCGTGTCTAAACGTCCTATGGAAAATAACATGGAGAAAACACGTTTTGGGACCCCCCTTTTATCTCACCCCCCACTTCACCAATCCCCCCCAAACTTGCAGGGAAGGAGCGCAGCGGACCGAGCCATCTTCTTTGAGAAATTCGCAAAGATTCATCCACCAGGGCCAAAGTTAATCCAAATAGAATGTTGAGGATTTCCTATGGAAACTAGGTCCTAACTATAACTACCTACTGGCGACCGCCAGTAGGTAATACATATATATATATTCACTGAAATAACCATAGGTTTCACACTAGTTATAGTTAGGAATTAGCATTTAAAAAACCTATTAAATTCACTGAAAAAAACATAGGTTTCACACCAGTTATAGTTAGCTGGAAATGTTACTGACATAAAACCATTGAAATTCCCACGTTATAGTTAGTTGGACTCACTATAACTTGCGCGCCTGCAATGCACTGCTGATGACGTCACATATTACATCACTCATGACATGGTCAGTGACATCACTCATGACATCACTGATGACACCATCCAGTGAATGTGTGTCTTTCTGAAAAATAAATATGTTTTATATATGTGTATGTAAAGGTCGATGGAAGAATAAATGTTTAAATAAGTGTCTTAATGGATGTTTTTTTTTTTTTTAAATTGATTGGTTAACTGGCTTATTAAGTGGTTCTTAGTGAATACATATATTAGCGAGTTTTGTTTAAATATTTAAATGTTTGTATCAGTGTTTCACTTTGTGTATAAGTGGCTGCATGGGTTGGTGAGTAGCTACATGTGTGTGTATATGGGTTATTAGATTTTTTTTAGTATCAGTATGAGTGTCTGTATGGTTTGGTGGGGGTGTTACTTAGCACATAGATGCATCAATGACTGACTCACTGTATGTGTTTTGAAGACAGCATATGCGCAGGACTGTATGGGTGGATGAGTGTGTATATGTGTGTGTTAGTGAGTGAATGACTGTCTCACTAGTGTCTTTATCAGTAACTACATATGTTTTAATCTAGTATATGTGAGTATTAATGTATATAAGTGAGTATATGTGAGAGTGAGAGATTGAAAGAGTTCTTGTTTAAATAAGTATGTGTTTCTATAAGTGATTGTTTAAGAGAGTAAGTATGTGTAAGTTTCCTTAGAAGTAAGGTGGTAGTGTGTGTATAGCTGTATATGCAAATAAATGGATGTTCAATAGTTTATTTGCATGTGTGATTATGTGTGTGAGTAACTTTTGGATGACTGTCAGTGTGTAACAGGATGTATAGGTGTTTCACTACATATGATGAGTGAATATATGTATGAGTGAATATATAGAACTGTTGGTGAATGAGTGGATGTGTATATAGATGGTGGTATTACTGAATTGGTTGTTGTAACTGGTTTGGGTATCTCTATTTTTTTGAAAATTTTAGTTTCTATTTTTGAATATGTGTTTCAAGGGTTACATTACACTGAAAGGAGGTCTTTCACTCTGTCACAATGATGGTGTCATCAGTGATGTCATGAGTGATGTCACTGACCATGTCATGAGTGATGTAATATGTGACGTCATCAGCAGTGCATTGCAGGCGCGCAAGTTATAGTGAGTCCAACTAACTATAACGTGGGAATTTCAATGGTTTTATGTCAGTAAAATTTCCAGCTAACTATAACGGGTGTCAAACCTATGGTTTTTCCAGTGAATTTAATAGGTTTTTTAAATGCTAATTCCTAACTATAACTGGTGTGAAACCTATGTTTTTTTCAGTGAATTTCAAAGTTTTTTTAATGCTAATTCCTAACTATATAAGACCTGAAAGCCCACCAGGAATCTCCAGTATGCGCCAGGGGACTGCATTGCAGAGAGGTGTAATGAAGCCACGCCCCTTTTTACACCTCTCTGCAACGCAGCCCCCGTGCATGTTTGAAGAGGGGGAACTAATTCCCCTTGCATACTGGGGGCCCCTGGGGGCCAACTAGCCCACCTGGAACCTCCAGTATGCGCCGGGGGGCTGCCTTGCAGAGGTGTAATGAGGCTATGCCCCTTGTTACACCTCTCTGCAACGCAGCCCCCTGCCGTGTTTGCAGAGGGGGAACTAATTCCCCTTGCATACTGGGGGTCCCTGGGGGCCAACTAGCCCACCAGGAGCCTCCAGTACCTCTACACCTCTACCTCTCTACCTCTCTCTACACGCACACATATACACATATATATATATATGCATATGCATTTATATATATGTATGTGTATGTATATACATACATATATAAACATATATAATCTGTATATCTATATAAATACAAATATAAATGCATGCATACTTATACATATATGCATACAGATGCATGTTATTTACATGAAAGTTTAAAAAACACTAATAAAAGCAAAGCTAAAAAGCCACCTCATTACAAACAGAATGGCTTTAACTTAAACGAGGGCGAGATCTATTGCATTTTCAATACTTGTTTACTTTGGTTCCATCAAGAAGGCATTCAGATGTGTCACACATTTGCCAAAAATTCTGAATGTTAGGACTCTAGTTGCTCATTAGATCACTGTAGTAAAGCTAGTGCTCACCAGGGAAGTCTGCTGCTGGTATTCAAAGTGCATGTTTCAGTCTGCATGTCAGAATTTCTTTAATGAATTTGAAGAGGATTTGAGAAGTCACTCAAAATGTGCCCTAATTTTTCTTTCTGCAGCACTAATCATACTTTCTATGGCAAAATATACCCCCTCATTTTGTTCCTTTTTAAATTAAATGTTTTAAGAGTTACCACTTTATTACAATCAAGATGGCTTCAGGTGTGCCATACCTTTGTAATAAGTAGGACTGTTAGCGCTCTAGTTGTTCTTTAGAACACTCTGGGACATTCTGTCATTGGGCTATACTTGGGCTACATCTGGGTGATATTTGGGCTACATTTGGGCTCTTTTGTCTCTGGTGGCCATCTTGGGAGACTGCATGCCAGAATTTTTTAATGAAATAGAACAGGATTTGAGAAGTCACTCAAAATGTGCCCTAATTTTTCTTTTTGCAGCACTAATAATACTTTCTATGGCATAATATAACCCCTCATTTTCCTTTTTAAATTAAATGTTTTAAGATTTACCACTTTATTCCCATCACGATGGATTCAGGTGTGCTATACCTTTGTAATAAGTAGGACTGTTAGCGCTCTAGTTGTTCTTGAGAACACTCTAGGAGGCTGCAGTAGAACACAAAGGAATCAACTGACAGTCTCTGTCCTTGTTGGATGTACATGTTTTACTGAGAATGTCAGACTTCATTCTCACATGACTGAGAAAGATAATGTGAATTTACTGAAAATATGCTTTCAGTTTAGCTTATAGATCCCCTTCCAAACCACTGTGGGAAAATCATGAGATATTAGTTTTCTTTCAAACATGATTCCTGATAGCACAGCAGGAGGCTTTTTCACATGGTAAAATCACCTTAGAACACACCACAATTCCTAAAATGAGTATGGTACCATCAACAAATGATTTATAATGTAACTAAAGTCCTAAAACTCTCTATTAACTACAATGCTTTTTAATGAGGTGCTATCATGTATATTGATCCCAAGAATGGCTGCCAACACTTCTTGGATGGAGTGCTGACAGCCAATCAGATCAGATGTGTGGTTAGGCTCCGCCCAGATATATATATATTTTTGAACCTAAATTACTCAAAATCCACTGGAGCACATATCTTAAGACATAGCAAAGGCACATCGGGCTACCAGTCCCTACAATTTCGCCAAGTTTTGTGGAAATCCATTCAGCCGTTCGGGCTAAACGTGAGTCCAACCGCCCTATGGAAATTAACATGGGGAAAACACGTTTTGGGACCCCCCTTTTATCTCGGCCCCCGCTTGACGAATCCCCCCCAAACTTTCAGGGAAGGAGCAGAGCGGAGCGGGCCATCTTCTTTGAGAAATTTGCGGATTTTCGATGGAAATCAATCCTAACTATAACTACCTACTGGCGACCGCCAGTAGGTAATGTATGTATATATATATATATTCACTGAAAAAACCATAGGTTATAGACCATATATAGTTAGGAATTAGCATTTAAAAAACCTTATTTTACTCACACAAAACCATTGAAATTCCATATATAGTTAGTTGCACTAACTATATATCGCGCACCCGCAATCCACTGCTGATCATGTCACATATTACATCATTCATGACATGGTCAGTGACATCACTGATGACATCACTGATGACATCTCAAATGACATCACTGATGACATCACTGATGACATCACTGATGATAACATCCAGTGTCTGTATGTTTCTGTAAAGTTAAAATATGTCTTATATATTGAAGAATGAGTGGATGTATAAGTGTCTGGATGATGTATTTAGTAGGTGCATGACTGACTGTATAAGTGAGGGATTAAATGTGTCTTACTGAGTGCATGGGTTAGTGACTAAACTGTTTTAAATTGTGCACCATTGTGTCTGTTGTTTTGTAATCTGATGCAATTGTTGATCATTAGCTATATAACTAACTATATGGGTTATTGATTAGTTGGCCAAGTATTTGTATGGGAGACTGAGTGTGTGTGTGGGTGTCTGGGAGGTGAATGACTCTGTGCATAGATGTGTGAGCAGTTGATTCACTAGATGTATGGCTTCAAAAGTGCATGTGGAAACAGCTGTATGGGCGGTTTACTGTGTGCATGAGTGTATTGGTGAGTGAATGGATATCTCAGTGCTACATGTCAAAGTAAGTACATATGTAAAACACAGTACATGTGGTAGTTGACATATATAAATAACTGTGCATAAGAGCCAGTGAATGTGTGAGTGGCTGTATGGATTATTGTGAACTTGTATCAGGGATTGTATAACAGAGTAAATATGTGTTATTATATGTTTCAATAAGTAAGGTGTGTTTAACTATATAGTTGAGGAAATGGAGGTGTGATTGATTCTTTGCAAGACTGATTAGGTGTGTGAGTAACTCCATGGATGAGTGACAGTCTGTGAGTGTCTGTTTACACTGAGTGTATCTAAGGTTATATTAGAGTCTGAAGAGGTTCATCGCATCATCACATGAATGATGTCATGAGTAATGTCAAATGAGATGTCATCAGTGATGTCATCAGTGATGTCATTTGAGATGTCATCAGTGATGTCATCAGTGATGTCACTGACCATGTCATGAATGATGTAATATGTGACATGATCAGCAGTGGATTGCGGGTGCGCGATATATAGTTAGTGCAACTAACTATATATGGAATTTCAATGGTTTTGTGTGAGTAAAATAAGGTTTTTTAAATGCTAATTCCTAACTATATATGGTCTATAACCTATGGTTTTTTCAGTGAATTTTCAAGGTTTTGTAAATGCTAATTCCTAACTATATATGGTCTATAACCTATGGTTTTTTCAGTGAATTTCAATGGTTTTTTAATTGCAAATATCATAAGCTGTCGAATGTCAAGTACGTGGTAAGTAAAAACATTTTCGTGTTTATGCACACTGATCTGCTTTGAATGCTGCCCCCCACCCCTCATTTCTATTAGTAGTACTCTCTCTTTGCAGATAGTGAAGGGTAGTTAACGCAGGCCTTTGCCCCCGTTGTAATCCGTCGTGCCTGCTTCTCTCTCCATTTGATTGATTGTTCTCTTTGGTTCATTCTCTATTTACAAACAAGCACAGAGTCGCAATACTCTGTTTAGTCTTTGCAGATAGCGAAAAATCGTGTAAAAAAACAAAAGGAATCGAGCAAAATCAGTAGGCCACTAATGGGATCTCTTTTTGACCTCCCTAAAATAGAAACATTAGGAACAACCTGTTGATAATACCAATGTGTATGTACATAAGCGGCGTTCATTTGTGTTCACAGTACCCCTTGTTGATTGTTTGAATCGACCATTGAATTGTTCGAAGTTGGTTCTCTTAAGAATCTTCTCTGCCTGCAAACGAGGAAGAATAGGAATATTCTCTCTCCCTTTGCAGATAGTGAAGGGTAGGTAACGCAAACCTTTAACACGTCGTGCCTATTTCGTTCCTCATTGATTGATTGTTTCCCCAAACATTGACTGTTTGGGAATTGGTTCTTTTTGGAGGTATTCCCTGTTTGCAAATATACGTAGGAAAATCTTTGCAAATAGTGAAAGGGTACGTAATGCGGACCTTTCTCCCCCGTTGTAATCTGTCATGCCTATCTACTCCCCACTGATTGATGCACCTGTTTCACCCGGACCATTTACTAGAGATACGTCATCTGGCCCGACCAGAGAGCACCCCTAGTGAAAAGGACATATGCAATAATAACGAAGTGATCACTGTATCCTGTTAACAGAAACTTTAGCATGAAACAACCTGGAAAGAAAAGAATAGGAAAACGAAAATCAGTAGGCCACTGATGAACATTAACTTTTATTAAACAACGAACAAAGAAACGATAACATAACGTAATGATAAAACCTATTAATGTCCTAGAAACAAGAAAACGTTAGAAATATGCCAGTGGTGAGAGACCAGAAAAACAGTAAGAGAAACCAAATCACCCCTCGCTGTCCCACCGCCTGCCACGCCAAAAAAATCGATAGACTAGGGAAAATGCAAGTCAGTAGAACATCCGCCCCCACTCTGGAAACTTCCAAGGTGGGGCAGGGTTGCGGCTACGCCCAGCCGGGAGCAGCCCATATAAGGCGGGTCCTGCTGCCACGCCTCGGCCAGGAGATCCTAACGTAGGGTGTAGCCGGAGGAGAGGCCGAGGCCAGCGGGACCCGGCCAGGGGATTGCCTTTACAACGCTGAAGAGTTGCAGGGAGGGGAATGTCTCCTCGACCCTCCCCTCTCTCTCCCAGTCCGGCCGCCGTGGCCCTTGAGAGTTCAGGTAGTCCCGCCACATGCTCTTCCGGTCCGGCCACCAACGGTCGGGGGGCCGAGGCCGACGGGATCCGGCTGCAGCCGATAAACCAAGGAACCCGTTCATGGGGCCAGAGCCAGGGGCGTCCGGCCGACATCCACCGGAAGCCCGGCCCAAAGACGGACGGGACATTTTTTCTTTTCTCCTTCGTAATAGCAGCGGCAACACGCCAGGCACCACTTCTTTCTTCAAAAATGGCTTTGACAACACTGGGGGGGATGTCTTGCACATGCCTCCGACCCCCCCCCCGTCCTCATCGCCACCGGCCATAACAAATGTCAAGCGGGGCGCCGTGGGGTGCACTGGGAGGGAGAGACGGTGCGAACAGGCCTCTCCCGCCTCGTCAGGTGAAGGCTTCCCAGCTGCACCCTCAGCGCTCCAGGCGCCCCGAAAAGGGTTCGTCCACTGTGGCGATGCTGCAACGTCTCGCCCGGCAGGGTGGAGCCCGTCCGCTCATGTGACCCCGCGATCGCCGGTAGCTGCCGAACTCTCAAAATGGCGATCGACCTGGCAAGAGCGGGCCCAGCATGAAGAAATGGCCCGGTCACTGGTTGACTCCACCCCCGTAGTCCTCCACGACCTTGAAGATTCTACAGGAGCCGCGGGAGTCTCCGACCCCCGATGGGGAATGACTGCCATGATCGCCCGTGGAGTGACGAAACTGTATCCGCGGGACGTCGGCGCTCCCATGCTGGCGCCAGCCTCACTTTGAATTACTAGAATCCTGCAGACCTCAGTTCCGGTGAAAGCACAGTGTGACCCGGTAGGAAAAATTGTTGCACCCCCTCCCCTTTTGAAGTGATAGTTCAAACCACCGATCCTTTCCTTTGCCCTTTTAACGGAACTTTGGACTGCCTCCCCCTCTTTTACATTTTCTAGAGAAAACAAAACATTAACCACTACATTACCATAGCAGTTGACACCAGAACTGTTTTCAAATTGAAAACCAACAACATCTTCAACAGAATCCTTTTTGTTTCTGCTGTGACCCTGCTACAGCACAGGCATTGTCCCCAGCAGTAATTCTGCAATGCCGGTAAGAATAGCTGTGGTGCCTACTGGACTCACTCACCCCCGCGGCACCCCACGCCGTTATTTGCTGGGCGGCAACTTACTAGACATCACTTTCGTGCCATCTAGATTTCAGCGCGTTCTGCTGCCTTGGAACTATTCGCACAACAGACTGCTACTGACGACCCACCCCCAGGCAACATCTTCTGAATTTTCATAATTTGAAAGAACTAGTAACATGTCCTCATCAGGAATTCAAAAGAAATTGCCACGGTCTCTTCGTTGTTTAAATGTTTTTACTGTTTTTGTTTTCTGTATATATTTATATGTTATTAAAGTTTTATATTCCTACTACTTTGTTGGAGTGCTATATATTTTTAATGTGACACATAATTGTAAAAACTTTGATGTACAAAGAGTAATTCCTAGAATCTTCCGCTTCAGGCTCGGTCCCCTCCCCAATCACAATACAGGATGGTTTTCAGATAGTAGGAACACGTGTGGTGTGACGGATCTCATCGGGTGTGGGCCTTGATCTACTATAACTCCTTTGAAGAGGGGTGATTCTTTACAGCTGGAGCCATAAACTACATCTGCAGGGCTAGCTGATAGCCTGGACAATCGGACACAGAGGAAGAGGAGTGTCAGAGGGTGCGGTAGTGAATAGGGCGAAAGGGAGGTGTCGGGCGGGCACAGAGTGTGATTCTCAGGGAAGAGCAGCGCAGATGGGGGGAGGTTTATTGCCCATGCATAAGACAGAGAGCGGGGGTGACCAGTGCCTGGGGAAGATGCTTGCGAGGGTGGGGAGCCATGCTACGAATCGACAGCGTGCAGAGAGTGGGTCTGGTCAAGGCATCTAAAATGGCTGCCGTGCACGACAAAAGTGTGGCATTTCAAAAAAGGCAAGATGGCGCAAACAATGTTTTTCAACACTTCCTCATTTCCTTCGAATCGAACGTTAACAGACGTTGGTGCATATTACCAAAGTTAAGCGATATTTATCGCTAACGATGCTTACCAACGAATTTTTTACGGCTAAGCATCGTCAGAAATTATCGAAGATAAACCTTGCTATTATCAAGGTTTATCGCAAATGCGATAAAAAACGGCCGCAATGCATGAATATCGCTAAAAAGTCAGCGATATTCATGCATTACCGAGCTAATGCTCTTAGCCATGTTATCCACCTCCCATTGGATAACATGGCTAAGAACTGCTCAGGGCAGGTGTTACTTTTTGGAGATATTCGCGCTTAGCGCGAATATCTCCAAAAGTTGGTAATAGGAGATATATATCTTGCATGTTGTAATGCAAATTATTGTGGTATATGGAACTCATACCATAATCTCTCAGGAAAGCAGAAACTGATCCTTTTGGGACCGCCTGAGAAGGCCTAGGGGGTGAGAGGTACTCTACTTTGCCCCCTTTTCACGTTCCGAACTATTTTATTTTACTCTCTTCTGTAATTACACAAAATAGCAGCGATAAGATGCATCAGAGACACACAGTGAGAGAAAGGAGGCCGGAGATGAAGAAGAGATGTCAAATACACATTGGAGATAATATAGTGGGAGAAGGGAAGTAAATATGAGTAAACTTACCATGTAACATAAAAATGTTGCACTCTATACTATAAGTCTCATTTTATACTACAATCACTTCGCTACAACCTCATTAATTAAAAATAAAAATGAATAATGTCTCAAACAATTTTTGATTTCTAAATATAAATTTATTCTTCAGAATTTTCTAAATTTGAAAGAACTAGTAACATGTCCTCATCAGCAATTTCCTCTTCAATCATCTCATCTGGAATCTCCTCATTAAAAGTCTGCAATGATGATTCTTGTAACTCTATGGTCTCCAAACATTCGATAAATTCGCCATCAACAGATTGATCAAAAAAATCATTCAAGTCATCTCCTCCTTGTGACAATATTTCATTATTGGTGCTGTCAATTTCAATCAATGTAGTGGAATCATTCAAGTCATCTCCTCCTTGTGACAATATTTCATTATTGGTGCTGTCAATTTCAATCAATGTAGTGGAATCATTCAAGTCATCTCCTCGTGACAATATTTCATTATTGGTGCTCTCAATTTCAATCAATGTAGTGGAATCATTCAAGTCATCTCCTCCTTGTGACAATATTTCATTATTGGTGCTGTCAATTTCAATCAATCTAATGAAATCATACAAGTCATCTCCTCCTTGTGACAATATTTCATTATTGGTGCTCTCAATTTCAATTAATGTAGTGGACAATGCAAAAGAAATTGCCACGGTCTCTTCATTGTGAGCCATTTTATTTTGAAATTGCTTGCTGTAAATTGCAGAAAAAAATAATCACTTTCATTTATCGTTTTTAGTAATACATAATATAAAACTTACTTTATCAAGTATTTAGTATAACAGAAGGACTGCAAATAAATAACAGAAAACATTTTTCAAATTATCTTCAAGTGTACAACATAGTTCCCCTTACAAATTAACAACTCACCTTTTTAAAAGTAGGAGAAGTGTTAGTACTGTGTAAATCAAACACCAGAAATTCACCACCAAAAATTCCTCACAAATGTACCTCAGACAGTAGTATCACAAAATGGCTGTGGTTTCCTCTCATTTGAGATATATACATAACCAATTAACTTTCATCACACACAAATACAAAACCAAAGTAACATTTTAATTGGTTCTAAATTTCAACACTTTCAAATGTGTTTTCCCCATGCAATTTTCCATAGGACATTTACATACGTCTACAGCCTGAATGGCTGAACGGAATTACACCAAACTTGGCAAAATGGTACATCAAACCTAAGAGGTCAGGAAGGATCTACTATGCCCCCTTATGGTCATTTGCCCCTTCGCTTTGGCCTCCTCTTGTCTCTCGATCCTACCGAGAGACAAGATTGCGGCCGCTACGGACTGTTTGTAATGTTGACAGACGCCGGAGAACCAATCAGCTTCACAAAGCTCCGTAACGCGAAAAGTACGCGAAGCGGAGCGCTGTTACAGATATATATCTTTTTTTGAACGTTAATTTCTCAAAATCCACTGGAGCACATATATTGAGACCTAGCAAAGGCACATCGGGCTACCAGTCCCTAATATTTTGCCAAATTTCGTGCAAATCCATTCAGCCGTTCGATTATTGACATTTAGATACGTCTACAGCCTGAATGGCTGAACGGAATTACACCAAACTTGGCAAAATGGTACATCAAACCTAAGAGGTCAGGGAGGATCTACTATGCCCCCTTATGGTCATTTGCCCCTCCGCTTTGGCCTCCTCTTGTCTCTCGATCCTACCGAGAGACAAGATGGCGGCCGCTACGGACTGTTTGGAATGTTTACAGACGCCGGAGAACCAATCAGCTTCGCTTCACAAAGCTCCGTTGCGCGAAAAGTACGCGAACTGGAGCGCTGCCCGGTCCGCTGTTACAGATATATATCTTTTTTTAAACGTTAATTTCTCAAAATCCACTGTAGCACATATATTGAGACCTACAAAAGGCACATCGGGCTACCAGTCCCTACAATTTTGCCAAGTTTCGTGCAAATCCATTCAGCCGTTCGGGCTAAAAGTGAGGCCAACCGCCCTATGGAAAACTCAATGTTAAAAACACGTTTTGGGACCCCCCTTTTTTCTCGACCCCCCCTGGACGAACCCCCCCCCCAATTTTCAGGGGCTGCTCAGAAACAAAATGTGCCATTTTCCTGAAAATTTCAGCCAATTCCGTCCACAAACGCCAAAGTTATTAGACATAGAATTTTCAAAAATCCCATAGAGAAAAAATCCTAACTATATATACCTAATGGCGACCACCAGTAGGTAATATATAAATATACATACACATACATATATATAAATGCATATATATATATGTGTATATGTGTGCGTGTAGAGAGAGGTAGAGAGGTAGAGGTGTAGAGGTAGAGAGGTAGAGGTAGAGAGGTAGCGGTAGAGAGGTAGAGACTAGTAGAGAGAGAAGTAGACAGAGGTAGAGAGGTAGAGAGTGAGTAATAGAGAGTAGAGAGTGAGTAGTAGAGAGTAGTAGAGAGCAGTAGAGATAGTAGCAGAGAGTGAGTAGTAGAGAGTAGTAGAGTGAATAGTAGAGTGAGTAGTAGAGAGAAGTAGAGAGTGAGTAGTAGCGAGTGAGTAGTAGAGAGTAGTAGAGAGTAAGTAGTAGAGTGAGTAGTAGAGAGCAGTAGAGAGTGAGTAGTAGAGAGTAGTAAAGAGTGAGTAGTAGAGAGTAGTAGAGAGTGAGTAGTAGAGAGTAGTAGAGAGTGAGAGAGAGAATAGTAGAGAGTAGTAGAGAGTGAGTAGTAGAGTGAGTAGTAGAGAGTGAGTAGTAGAGAGAGAGTAGTAGAGAGTGAGTAGTAGAGAGTGAGAAGTTGAGAGTGAGTAGTAGAGAGTAGTAGAGAGTGAGTAGTAAAGAGTGAGTACTAGAGAGAGAGTAGTGAAGAGTGAGTAGTAGAGAGTAGAAGATAGTGAGTAGTAGGGAGTGAGTAGTAGAGAGAGAGTAGTAGAGAGTAGTAGAGTAGTAGAGAATGAGTAGTAGAGAGTGCGTATTTGAGAGTAGTGGAGTAGGAGAGAGTAAGTAGTAGAGAGTAGTGGAGAATATTCCAAAGTTTGGCACAGCACCACTTGCACAATATGTCCAATCAAATCATATCACTTAGAGTCCTTATTGAAGCGCTGAATCTTGGTGTATATTCAAATGCTTTTATTTTCCTTAAGTTTATGTACCACAGCCAGCCGAAACGTTTCGTTCTGTACAACAGAACTTCTTCAGGGCGTTCTTATTTCCTTCAAGTTGTCGGTATCCTGTTGTCATATAACTAGATATTTCCAAATGTTAGACGAGATGTAAGTACATTCTTATTCAAAGTGACTAGGTATCAATTTTACCCACAGAATTCGGGCAGACTTGAGTAATTTATAGCATCCTCAAAGTCAGTCTTTCAAAAATTCCAAAGTATAGGACATGATAATCCAAATCCAAATGTTTCTCAAGAAAAGTCATTTTCAATTGTTCGGAATATCGGTGTTTGGGCAGATATGACCCAGGGACCCCCACTATGCAAGGGGAATTAGTCCCCCCTCTGTAAACGCGCCAGTGGCCTGCGTTGCAGACAGGTGTAAAAAGGGGCATAGCCTCATTACACCTCTGCAATGCAGCCCCCTGGCGCATACTGGAGGCTCCTGGTGGGCTAGTTGGCCCCCAGGGACCCCCAGTATGCAAGGGGAATTAGTTCCCCCTCTGAAAACGCGGCAGGGGGCTGCGTTGCAGAGAGGTGTAACAAGGGGCATAGCCTCATTACACCTCTGCAATGCAGCCCCCTGGCGCATACAGGAGGTTCCAGGTGGGCTAGTTGGCTCCCAGGGGCCCCCAGTATGGAAGGGGAATTAGTTCCCCCTCTTTAAACATGCACGGGGGCTGCGTTGCAGAGAGGTGTAAAAAGGGGCGTGGCTTCATTACACCTCTCTGCAATGCAGTCCCCTGGCGCATACTGGAGATTTCTGGTGGGCTTTCAGGTCTTATATAGTTAGGAATTAGCATTAAAAAAAACTTTGAAATTCACTGAAAAAAACATAGGTTTCAGGCCTTATATAGTTAGGAATTAGCATTTAAAAAACCTATGAAATTCACTAAAAAAGCCATAGGTTTCACACCAGTTATAGTTAGGAATTAGCATTTAAAAAACCTATTAAATTCACTGAAAAAACCATAGGTTTGACACCAGTTATAGTTAGCTGGAAATTTTACTGACATAAAACCATTGAAATTCCCACGTTATAGTTAGTTGGACTCACTATAACTTGCGCGCCTGCAATGCACTGCTGATGACGTCACATATTACATCACTCATGACATGGTCAGTGACATCACTCATGACATCACTGATGCCACCATCCTTGTGACAGAGTGACAGACCTCCTTTCAGTGTAATGTAACCCTTGAAACACATATTCAAAAATAGAAACTAAAATTTTCAAAAAAATAGAGATACCCATACCAGTTACAACAACCAATTCAGTAATACCACCATCTATATACACATCCACTCATTCACCAACAGTTCTATACAGTCACTCGTACATATATTCACGCATCATATGTAGTGATACACCTACACATCCTGTTACACACCGACAGTCATCCAAAAGTTACTCACACACATAATCACACATGCAAATAAACTATTGAACATCCATTTATTTGCATATACAGCTATACACACACTACCACCTTACTTCTAAGGAAACTTACACATACTTACTCTCTTAAACAATCACTTATAGAAACACATACTTATTTAAACGACAACTCTTTCAATCTCTCACTCTCACATATACTCACTTATATACATCAATACTCACATATACTAGATTAAAACATATGTAGTTACTGATAAAGACACTAGTGAGACAGTCATTCACTCACTAACACACACATATACACACTCATCCACCCATACAGTCCTGCACATATGCTGTCTTCAAAACACATACAAACAGTGAGTCAGTCATTGATGCATCTATGTGCTAAGTAACACCCCCACCAAACCATACAGACACTCATACTGATACTAAAAAAAACATTTAATAACCCATATACACACACATGTAGCTACTCACCAACCAATGCAGCCACTTATACACAAAGTGAAACACTGATACAAACATTTAAATATTTAAACAATACTCGCTAATATATGTATTTACTAAGATACACTTAATAAGCCAGTTAACCAATCAATTTAAAAAAAAAAAACCATCCATTAAGACACTTATTTAAACATTTATTCTTCCATCGACCTTTACATATACATATATAAAACATATTTATTTTGCAGAAAGACACACATTCACTGGATGGTGTCATCAGTGATGTCATGAGTGATGTCACTGACCATGTCATGAGTGATGTAATATGTGACGTCATCAGCAGTGCATTGCAGGCACGCAAGTTATAGCGAGTCTAACTAACTATAACGTGGGAATTTTAATGGTTTTATGTCAGTAAAATTTCCAGCTAACTATAACTGGTGTCAACCCTATGGTTTTTTCAGTGAATTTAATAGGTTTTTTTAAATGCTAATTCCTAACTATAACTGGTGTGAAACCTATGTTTTTTTCAGTGATATATAAACATATATAATCTGTAAATCTATATAAATACAAATATAAATGCATGCATACATATACATATATGCATACAGATGCATGTTATTTACATGAAAGTTTAAAAAACACTAATAAAAGCAAAGCTAAAAAGCCACCTCATTACAAACAGAATGGCTTTAACTTAAACGAGGGCAAGATCTATTGCATTTTCAATGCTTGTTTACTTTGGTTCCATCAAGAAGGCATTCAGATGTGTCACACATTTGCCATGAATTCTGAATGTTAGCACTCTAGTTGCTCATTAGATCACTGTAGTAAAGCTAGTGCTCACCAGGGAAGTCTGCTGCTGGTATTCAAAGTGCATGTTTCAGTCTGCATGTCAGAATTTCTTTAATGAAATAGAAGAGGATTTGAGAAGTCACTCAAAATGATCCTTAATTTTTCTTTCTGAAGCACTAATCATACTTTCTATGGCAAAATGAACCCCCTCATTTTGTTCCTTTTTAAATTAAATGTTTTTAGACTTACCACTTGATTCCAATCAAGATGGCTTCTGGTGTGCCATACTTTTGTCATAAGTAGGACTGTTAGCGCTCTAGTTGTTCTTTAGAACACTCTGGGACATTCTGTCATTGGGCTATACTTGGGCTACATCTGGGTGATATTTGGGCTACATTTAGGCTCTTTTGTCTCTTGTGGCCATCTTGGGAGACTGCATGTCAGAATTTTTTAATGAAATAGAAGAGGATTTGAGAAGTCACTCAAAATGTGCCCTAATTTTTCTTTTTGCAGCACTAATAATACGTTCTATGGCATAATATACCCCCTCATTTTGTTCCTTTTTAAATTAAATGTTTTAAGAGTTACCACTTTATTCCCATCACGATGGCTTCAGGTGTGCTATACCTTTGTAATAAGTAGGACTGTTAGCGCTCTAGTTGTTCTTTAGAACACTCTAGGAGGCTGCAGTAGAACACAAAGGAATCAACTGACAGTCTCTGTCCTTGTTGGATGTACATGTTTTACTGAGAATGTCAGACTTCATTCTCACATGACTGAGAGGGATAATGTGAATTTACAGAAAATATGGTTTCAGTTTAGCTTATAGATCCCCTTCCAAACCACTGTGGGAAAATCATGAGATATTAGTTTTCTTTCAAACATGATTCATGATATCACAGCAGAAGGCTTTTTCACATGGTAAAATCACCTTAGAACACACCACAATTCCTAAAATGGGTATGGTACCATCAACAAATGATTTATAATGTACCTAAAGTCCTAAAACCCTCTATTAACTACAATGCTTTTTAATGAGGTGCTATCATGTATATTGATCCCAAGAATGGCTGCCAACACTTCTTGGATGGAGTGCTGACAGCCAATCAGATCAGATGTGTGGTTAGGCTCCGCCCAGATATATATATATTTTTGAACCTAAATTATTCAAAATCCACTGGAGCACATATCTTGAGACATAGCAAAGGCACATCGGGCTACCAGTCCCTACAATTTCGCCAAGTTTTGTGGAAATCCATTCAGCCGTTCGGGCTAAACGTGAGTCCAACCGCCCTATGGAAATTAACATGGGGAAAACACGTTTTGGGACCCCCCTTTTATCTCGGCCCCCGCTTGACGAATCCCCCCCAAACTTTCAGGGAAGGAGCAGAGCGGAGCGGGCCATCTTCTTTGAGAAATTTGCGGATTTTCTATGGAAATCAATCCTAACTATAACTACCTACTGGCGACCGCCAGTAGGAAATGTATGTATATATATATATATATATAAATATACATACACATACATATATATAAATGCATATATATATATATTCACTGAAAAAACCATAGGTTATAGACCATATATAGTTAGGAATTAGCATTTACAAAACCTTGAAAATTCACTGAAAAAACCATAGGTTATACACCATATATAGTTAGGAATTAGCATTTAAAAAACCTTATTTTACTCACACAAAACCATTGAAATTCCATATATAGTTAGTTGCACTAACTATATATCGCGCACCCGCAATCCACTGCTGATCATGTCACATATTACATCATTCATGACATGGTCAGTGACATCACTGATGACATCACTGATGACATCTCAAATGACATCACTGATGACATCTCAAATGACATCACTGATGACATCACTGATGACATCTCAAATGACATCACTGATGAGATCACTGATGACATCATCCAGTGACTGTGTGTTTCTGTAAAGTTTAAATATGTTTTACATATTGAAGAATGAGTAGATGTATAAGTGTCTGGACGAAGGATTTAGTAGGTGCATGACTGAATGTATGAGTGAGTGATTAAATGTGTCTCACTGAGTGCATGGGTTAGTGAGTAAACTGTCTTAATTTGTGCATCATTATGTCTGTTGTTCTGTAAACTGCTGCATGTGTTGATCAGTAGCTATATGATTAACTATATGGGTTATTGATTGATTGTCCAAGTATTTGTATAGGAGACTGAGTGTGTGTGTGGCTGGCTGGGAGGTGTGTGACTCTGTGCAGATCAATGTGTACTTGTATCAATGATTGTATAAGAAAGTAAGTATGTGTTAGTATATGTTCGAAAATGTAAGGTGCTCTATGTTTAACTGTATAGACAAGAAAATGGAAGTGTGATTGATTCTTTACAGGACTGACTAGGTGTGTGAGTAACTCCATGGATGAGTGGCAGAGTGTAAGTGTCTGTATAGGTGTATGAGTGCATATGATAGTGTTGTAAAGATGAGTGATTGTATGTATGAATGATTGTATGGGTGAATGAGTGAATGTGTGTGTAGACGTAGGAATCAGTGAGTACGTATGTAGTAACTAGTATTGGTGTGTCAATGGTTTCAAAAATTATACTCTGTATTTAACACTGGGTGAAACAGAGGTTATATTAAAACGTGAGGAGATGCATTGTATTGTCACATGAATGATATCATCAGTGATGTGGTCATTGATGTCAAATGAGATGTCATCAGTGATCTCATCAGTGATGTCATTTGAGATGTCATCAGTGATGTCATCAGTGATGTCACTGACCATGTCATGAATGATGTAATATGTGACATGATCAGCAGTGGATTGCGGGTGCGCGATATATAGTTAGTGCAACTAACTATATATGGAATTTCAATGGTTTTGTGTGAGTAAAATAAGGTTTTTTAAATGCTAATTCCTAACTATATATGGTGTATAACCTGTGGTTTTTTCAGTGAATTTTCAAGGTTTTGTAAATGCTAATTCCTAACTATATATGGTCTATAACCTATGGTTTTTTCAGTGAATTTCAATGGTTTTTTAATAGCAAATATCATAAGCTGTCGAATGTCAAGTACGTGGTAAGTGAAAACATTTTCGTGTTTATGCACACTGATCTGCTTTGAATGGTGCCCCCCACCCCCTCATTTCTATTAGGAGTACTCTCTCTTTGCAGATAGTGAAAGGTAGTTAACGCAGGCCTTTGCCCCCGTTGTAATCCGTCGTGCCTGCTTCTCTCTCCATTTGATTGATTGTTATCCAAGTATTTACTGTTTTAGAATTAGTTCTCTTTGGTTCATTCTCTATTTACAAACAAACACAGAGTCGCAATACTCTGTTTAGTCTTTGCAGATAACGAAAAATCGTGAAAAAAAAAAGAAAAGGAATCGAGTAAAATCAGTAGGCCACTAATGGGATCTCTTTTTGACCTCGCTAAAATAGAAACATTAGGAACAACCCCTCATGACAAATACAAAACTAGTGAGATGAACTGAACTCCACACAATGATGGCTGCAAAACAGCTCGGCTCCGCCACCCACCCCGCCCAAAATAACGATAAAGAGCGGCTGCCATGATTGGTTGCGGAATGGCCACAACGGAGCTACGAAATGGTGCTGCTCTCATGCTAACCCCAGCTTCGGTCTGAAACATCCAGAAACACTGTAGACTACCAATTCGATCAGTTCCGGTAGCGCCCCAATGTAACCCGGTAGAGAAGAACTAGCCCTCCCCTCTTTGACTGATGGTTCTTGTTGCCTGTCCTTTCTGTTGTCATTTAACAGAACTATTTAGCCTGCTGAAAGGGGTTGTGTTTCGACCGCTGGTTGGTGGAGACATTTTGACTATATTCTGGACCTGCGTTGTCGCGTAATGCGTCATATGACGCGCCGCGTTAGCGCATCCGGAAGTCATCCGGGGCGCGCAGCGCGTAACGTAAGCATAACAAGTCATGTGACTTGTTAATAAAACTTTTCATTGGTTCATTTTACTTTTCTTATTCTAATGATGAAAGCCTTGGTCATATCACCTAAAAATTACGCTTTTAATTACTTCCGAACATTATTTTCTCTTAAATATATGTTATAATGTTCCAGGCTAATGTACTTTCCCGGAAATTTTACAACTGTCCTGCAAGTAAAATATATTCTTTTTTCGAGAAAAAGAGCGTTTCTTCGTCCCATGACGGAGCCGTTGAGCAAAAGAGGGTCGACCTGCTGTCTTAGTCGCCGATACGCCTGAATATGAGATTCTTATCGATCACTTTATGTTGCAGGAATAGAAAACACAACAGCCCTTGACCATTTATCTTTACTGCGTTCCTTCGTATTATACCTTTTACCCTTCATGTAATTCGTCTGCTTTATTTCACTTGCCTTTTAATGATTCTAAAACAGTGACTATTATTAAAAACTTTACCAATGTATACACTACTACCATGTTTTCTTTTAAAAACCTTTATTGTGAAAATTTCATTATACAAATACGAGCCTATAACCACGTGGGCCTGCCACGGAGCAAACTGTAATCGTATATGATGAATAGACATTTACACTGTAGAGGAACGTAACGGGCGGGCCATTAGGTTGCAAAAACTAAGGTGTCTAACAGTTACGGAATCGGTGGACGTACATTTTATAATTAAAATACGACAGGGCCAGTTACAATAAAATTATCTAGATATACATTTGCGGGCAAGTACCATGGGTGACGTTAATTCGAATTTTCAACAGTACAGTAATCAATAACACATCAGAACTTAATATCAATAGGGATGTCGAAATATTCAATCAATTCTCGTCCCCGCCCGCCATGTGCTTCAAAACTGCATACGTATCTCGTGATTTCAAGGTTCTGCAACCAGTACACAACAAGGAGTTACGAGTCCCATTTATTCCGGCGCCATTTTGGGCGAGGACGGGCAGGTCCAGGATATAGTCAAAATGTCTCTACCAACCATCGACTATGATGATGTTCATATGCTGTATTTATTAGAGTAACACTCATCTGCCCACATGAAATTAATTTACCACAATCTAAACATGTCATTTTAATCTTTCCAAAGTTCTTCTAAATATTTGGGACCGTTTCCCTTGCCTCTGAAGCTCTCAGTGCCACTTCTTTGATGAATGTACTAGCAGGTCAGGGGTTCTCCTCCAAATCTCTCTTTTATGCAGCACTATAATTAATTGGTGCCACCTCTCCATATGACGATGCATGGTATAGTTACCACAACTATATATTTTTTCGGTTCCTCTGGAGAGTTCATCGTGGCAGATGAAGCGTGTAAAATACCGGGCATTTACCTTTTTTTGCATGTACAGGAAAGGAAAAAAAAATCGAGCGTTCGAGTTCTTAGGTGTCCCAGGGCCATTTTAGTGGACCAGGCCCAAATCCAAAGAACAGCTATCTCACAGGCTAATGAGGCGACCCACGCCGAGTTTCAGCATTGTAGGATGACCACACAAGTACAGCAACTTGCTAGACATCACCTCGGTGCCATCCGGATCTCGGCGCCCCACTGCAGATGAAGTGCCTCTCAACTATGAAACCACCACGGTGACATCCGGATCTTGGCGCGTTGTGCTGCCTTCGGCCTATTCGCACATCAGTCCGCTACTGACGCCATCTCACAGGCTAATGGGGTGACCCACGCCGAGTTTCAGCATTGTAGGATGACCACACCAACTTGCTAGACATCACCTCGGTGCCATCCGAATCTTGGCATCTCAACGCCTAGTGGTATCTTCCATACAGAAAATATTGTTACGCTGCCTTTGGCCCCATTCGCACATCAGTCCGCAACTTAGACATCACCTCGATGCCATCCGGATCTTGGCATCTCAGCGCCTTGTGGTGTCAGTCAGAAAATATTGTTGCGCTGCCTTTGGCCCCATTCGCACATCAGTCCGCTACTGACACCATCTCACAGGCCAATAGGGCGCCCCACGCCGACTTTTACCATTGTACGATGGCCACACCAGTGGCACAACTTCCTAGACATCACCTCGGTGCCATCCGAATCTTGGCATCTCAACGCCTAGTGGTATCTTCCATACAGAAAATCTTGTTACGCTACCTTTGGCCCCATTCGCACATCGGTCCGCAACTTAGACATCACCTCGGTGCCATCCGGATCTTGGCATCTCAGCGCCTTGTGGTGTATTCTCTTCAGAAAATATTGTTGAGCTGCCTTTGGCCCCATTCGCACATCCGTCCGCAACTTACACATCACCTCGGTGCCATCCGGATCTTGGCATCTCAGCGCCTTGTGGTGTCTTCTACTCCGAAAATATAGTAGAAAATATTGTTGCGCTGCCTTTGGCCCCATTCACACATCAGTCCGCTACTGACACCATCTCACAGGCCAACAGGGCGCCCCACGCCGACTTTTACCATTGTACGATGGCCACACCAGTGCCACAACTTGCTAGACACCACCTCGGTGCCATCCGGATCTTGGCATCTCAGCGCCTTGTGGTGTCTTCAAATCAGAAAATATTGTTGCGCTGCCTTTGGCCCCATTCGCACATCGGTCCGCTACTGACGCCATCTCACAGGCCAACGGGGCGCCCCACGCCGACTTTCAACATTGTAGGATGGCCACAGAAGTGCGACAACTTACTAGACACCACCTCGGTGCCATCCGGATCTTGGCGCGTTGTGCTGCCTTCGACCTATTCGCACATCGGTCCGCTACTGACGCAAACTCACAGGCCAACGGGGCGCCCCACGCCGACTTTCAGCATTGTAGGATGGCCACACCAGTGCGGCAACTTACTAGACACCACCTCGGTGCCATCCGGATCTTGGCGCGTTGTGCTGCCTTCGGCCTATTCGCACATCGGTCCGCTACTGACGCAAACTCACAGGCCAACGGGGCGCCCCACGCCGACTTTCAGCATTGTAGGATGGCCACACCAGTGCTGCAACTTGCTGGACACCACCTCGGTGCCATCCAGATCTTGGCGCGTTGTGTTGCCTTCGGCCTATTCGCACATCGGTCCGCTACTGACGCCGCCTCACGTGCCAACGTATTTTCTCCTAATTTTACACCCTATGCCGCATAACAGGTCATGTGACTTGTTTATAAAACTTTTCATTGGTTCATTTTACTTTTGGTTTCCTAATGATGGAAGGCTTGATCATGTGACCTAAAAACAACACTTTTCATAGGATGAAAACTTTTTTTTTTCCCCAAACGATGAAAGCCCCACCTTGTTTCTGGATGTTTCAGACTGAAGCTGGCGTCAGCATGAAAGCACCACCATCTCGTAGCTCAGTCGTGGTCATTCCGCGAGCAATCATGGCAGCCGCTCCCCACCAGAAGCCTGCAGGAGTCGGAGCCCCCAAAACTTTTGATGAATTCTCAAGGCGGAGGGGACGCTTTCGAGAATGAGGTCCAAGACCTAGCAGACAAGCGTCCGATTTCCAAGGTGTCCCAGGGCCATTTCAGTGGACCAGGCCCAAAAAGGAAACAGCCTGCCGCCATTTTGAGAGTCCTGTGACAGCCGCCTATCGCTGCACCGCAAGAGTGGGCGCAACTCAGCTGAATTGCGGCTTTTGACACAGTGGACCAAAAACGGACGGAATGGCAACTGAAACGGTAAAGGGGCGCCCCACTACAACAGATGACACTCCACCTGGAGAGGCCCGTTCACGCCGCCTCCCCCGGGGCGCTCCACGCCGTTATTCGGAGCAGCATTGTAGGATACCAAAACCAGTGCGGCAACTTACTGGACATCACCTTGGTGCCATCGTTCTGCTGCCTTGGAACTATTCGCGCAACAGTTTGCTACTGATGACCCCCCCCCGCGACGCCCCATGCCGTTATTTGCTGGGTGGCAACTTACTAGACATCACTTTCGTGTCATCTAGATTTCAACGCGTTCTGCTGCCTTGGAACTATTCGCACAACAGTTTGCTACTGATGACCCACCCCCCGCGACGCCCCACGCCGGAAATCTGGACGTTGTGCTGCGTTGGGACTATTCGCACAGCCGACCGCTACTTCGTTGTTTTTCCCTAAAAATGTTTATATGTTATTACTATTTTTGTTTTCTTGTATATATTTATAAATTATTAAAGTTTTATAATCTTACTACTTTGTCGGAGTGCTATATATTTTTAATGTGACACATAATTGTAAAAACTTTGATGTACAAACAGTCATCCCTGGAATCTTCCGCTTCAGGCTCGGTCCCCTCCCCAATCACAATACAGGATGGTTTTCAGATAATAGCAACGCTTCTGCTGTGACGAATCTCATCGAGTGTGGGCCTTGATCTACTATAACTCCTTTGAAGAGGGGTGATTCTTTACAGCTGTGGCCATAAACTACATCTGCAGGGCTAGCTGATACCCTAGGACCAGCCTGGACAATCGGACACAGAGGAAAAGGAGTGTCAGAGGGTGCGGTAGTGAATAGGGCGAAAGGGAGGTGTCGGGCGGGCACAGGGTGTGATTCTCAGGGAACAGCAGCGCAGATGGGGGAGGTTTATTACCCATGCATAAGACAGAGAGCGGGGGTGACCACTGCCTGGGGGAGATGTTTGCGAGGGTGGGGAGCCATGCTAAGGATCGACAGCGTGCACAGAGTGGGTCTGGTCAAGGCATCTAAAATGGCTGCCGTGCACGACAAAAGTGTGGCATTTGAAAAAAGACAAGATGGCGCAGACAATGTTTTTCAACACTTCCTGATTTCCTTCGAATCGAACGTTAACAGACGTTGGGGCATATTACCAAAGTTAAGCGATATTTATCCCTAACGATGCTTAGCAACGATTTTTTTACCGTCAGAAATTATCGCAGATAAACCTTGCTATTATCAAGGTTTATCGGAAATACGATAAAAAACGACCGCAATGCATTAATATCGCTGAAAACTCAGCGATATTCATGCATTACCGAGCTAATGCTCTTAGCCATGTTATCCACCTCCCATTGGATAACATGGCTAAGAACTGCTCAGGGCAGGTGGTAGCTTTTAGAGATATTCGCCCTTATCTCGAATATTTCCAAAAGTTGATAATAGGAGATAGCGATGTTAGCGACTGTTTCCAGTCGCTAACATCTTGGCATGCCCACTTTGCATGTCATTAGTGATAAATATCACTCACATGCAAAGTGGGGCCCAAGATGGTCGCTATCTTCTACTAGCCGTCGCTAACTGGTGTTAGCAACAGCTAGGTAATACACATATAATTTTATCTCCGCGAAGCGGAGCGCTGTTACAGATATATATCTTGTTTCTGAACGTTAATTTCTCAAAATGCACTGAAGCACATATATTGAGACCTAGCAAAGGCACATCAGGCTACCAGTCCCTACAATTTTGCCAAGTTTCGTGCAAATCCATTCAGCTGTTCGATCCTACCGAGAGACAAGATGGCGGCCGCTACGGACTGTTTGGAATGTTTACAGACACCGGAGAGCCAATCAGCTTCGCTTCGCAAAGCTCCGTAACGCGAAAAGTACGCGAAGCGGTGCGCTGTTACAGATATATACCTTTTTTTGAACGTTAATTTCTCAAAATCCACTGGAGCACATATATTGAGATCTAGCAAAGGCACATCGGGCTACCAGTCCCTATAATTTTGCCAAGTTTCGTGCAAATCCATTCAGCTGTTCGATTATTATTATTTTTATTTTTTTTTGCCCCGCGGGGCCCTTTTAAAACCTCCACATCAAACCTAGGGGGTGAGCGACAATGTACTATGCCCCCTTATGGTCATTTGCCCCTTCGCTTCGGCCTCCTCTTGTCTCTCGATCCTACCGAGAGACAAGATGGCGGCCGCTACGGACTGTTTGGAATGTTGACAGACGCCGGAGAACCAATCAGCTTCGCTTCACAAAGCTCCGTTGCGCGAAAAGTCCGCGAACCAGAGCGCTGCCCGGTCCGCTGTTACAGATATATATCTTTTTTTAAACGTTAATTTCTCAAAATCCACTGGAGCACATATATTGAGACCTACAAAAGGCACATCGGGCTACCAGTCCCTACAATTTTGCCAAGTTTCGTGCAAATCCATTCAGCCGTTCGGGCTAAAAGTGAGGCCAACCGCCCTATGGAAAACTCAATGTTAAAAACACGTTTTGGGACCCCCTTTTTTCTCGGCCCCCACTGGACGAACCCCCCCCAAATTTTCAAGGGCTGCTCAGAAACAAAATGTGCCATTTTCCTGAAAATTTCAGCCAATTCCGTCCACAAACGCCAAAGTTATTAGACATAGAATTTTCAAAAAACCCATAGAGAAAAAATCCTAACTATATATACCTACTGGCGACCGCCAGTAGGTAATGTGGATATGTGTGCGTGTAGAGAGAGGTAGAGAGGTAGAGGTGTAGAGGTAGAGAGGTAGAGGTAGAGAGGTAGCGGTAGAGAGGTAGAAACTAGTAGAGAGAGAAGTAGACAGAGGTAGAGAGGTAGAGAGTGAGTAATAGAGAGTAGAGAGTGAGTAGTAGAGAGTAGTAGAGAGCAGTAGAGAGAGTAGCAGAGAGTGAGTAGTAGAGTGAATAGTAGAGTGAGAAGTAGAGAGAAGTAGAGAGTGAGTAGTAGCGAGTGAGTAGTAGAGAGTAGTAGAGAGTAAGTAGTAGAGTGAGTAGTAGAGAGCAGTAGAGAGTGAGTAGTAGAGAGTAGTAAAGAGTGAGTAGTAGAGAGTAGTAGAGAGTGAGTAGTAGAGAGTAGTAGAGAGTGAGAGAGAGAATAGTAGAGAGTAGTAGAGAGTGAGTTGTAGAGTGAGTAGTAGAGAGTGAGTAGTAGAGAGAGAGTAGTAGAGAGTGAGTAGTAGAGAGTAGTAGAGAGTGAGAAGTAGAGAGTGAGTAGTAGAGAGTAGTAGAGAGTGATTAGTAAAGAGTGAGTAGTAGAGAGAGAGTAGTGAAGAGTGAGTAGTAGAGAGTAGAAGATAGTGAGTAGTAGGGAGTGAGTAGTAGAGAGAGAGTAGTAGAGAGTAGTAGAGTAGTAGAGAATGAGTAGTAGAGAGTGCGTATTTGAGAGTAGTGGAGTAGGAGAGAGTAAGTAGTAGAGAGTAGTGGAGAATATTCCAAAGTTTGGCACAGCACCACTTGCACAATATGTCCAATCAAATCATATCACTTAGAGTCCTTATTGAAGCGCTGAATCTTGGTGTATATTCAAATGCTTTTATTTTCCTTAAGTTTATGTACCACAGCCAGCCGAAACGTTTCGTTCTGTACAACAGAACTTCTTCAGGGCGTTCTTATTTCCTTCAAGTTGTCGGTATCCTGTTGTCATATAACTAGATATTTCCAAATGTTAGACGAGATGTAAGTACATTCTTATTCAAAGTGACTAGGTATCAATTTTACCCACAGAATTCGGGCAGACTTGAGTAATTTATAGCATCCTCAAAGTCAGTCTTTCAAAAATTCCAAGGTATAGGACATGATAATCCAAATCCAAATGTTTCTCAAGAAAAGTCATTTTCAATTGTTCGGAATATCGGTGTTTGGGCAGATATGACCCAGGGACCCCCACTATGCAAGGGGAATTAGTCCCCCCTCTGTAAACGCGCCAGTGGCCTGCGTTGCAGAGAGGTGTAAAAAGGGGCATAGCCTCATTACACCTCTGCAATGCAGCCCCCTGGCGCATACTGGAGGCTCCTGGTGGGCTAGTTGGCCCCCAGGGACCCCCAGTATGCAAGGGGAATTAGTTCCCCCTCTGAAAACGTGGCAGGGGGCTGCATTGCAGAGAGGTGTAACAAGGGGCATAGCCTCATTACACCTCTGCAATGCAGCCCCCTGGCGCATACAGGAGGTTCCAGGTGGGCTAGTTGGCTCCCAGGGGCCCCCAGTATGGAAGGGGAATTAGTTCCCCCTCTTTAAACATGCACGGGGGCTGCGTTGCAGAGAGGTGTAAAAAGGGGCGTGGCTTCATTACACCTCTCTGCAATGCAGTCCCCTGGCGCATACTGGAGATTTCTGGTGGGCTTTTAGGTCTTATATAGTTAGGCATTAGCATTAAAAAAAACTTTGAAATTCACTGAAAAAAACATAGGTTTCAGGCCTTATATAGTTAGGAATTAGCATTTAAAAAACCTATGAAATTCACTGAAAAAGCCATAGGTTTCACACCAGTTATAGTTAGGAATTAGCATTTAAAAAACCTATTAAATTCACTGAAAAAACCATAGGTTTGACACCAGTTATAGTTAGCTGGAAATTTTACTGACATAAAACCATTGAAATTCCCACGTTATAGTTAGTTGGACTCACTATAACTTGCGCGCCTGCAATGCACTGCTGATGACGTCACATATTACATCACTCATGACATGGTCAGTGACATCACTCATGACATCACTGATGCCACCATCCTTGTGACAGAGTGACAGACCTCCTTTCAGTGTAATGTAACCCTTGAAACACATATTCAAAAATAGAAACTAAAATTTTCAAAAAAATAGAGATACCCATACCAGTTACAACAACCAATTCAGTAATACCACCATCTATATACACATCCACTCATTCACCAACAGTTCTATACAGTCACTCATACATATATTCACGCATCATATGTAGTGATACACCTACACATCCTGTTACACACCGACAGTCATCCAAAAGTTACTCACACACATAATCACACATGCAAATATACTATTGAACATCCATTTATTTGTATATACAGCTATACCCACACTACCACCTTACTTCTAAGGAAACTTACACATACTTACTCTCTTAAACAATCACTTATAGAAACACATACTTATTTAAACGAGAACTCTTTCAATCTCTCACTCTCACATATACTCACTTATATACATCAATACTCACATATACTAGATTAAAACATATGTAGTTACTGATAAAGACACTAGTGAGACAGTCATTCACTCACTAACACACACATATACACACTCATCCACCCATACAGTCCTGCACATATGCTGTCTTCAAAACACATACAAACAGTGAGTCAGTCATTGATGCATCTATGTGCTAAGTAACACCCCCACCAAACCATACAGACACTCATACTGATACTAAAAAAAACATCTAATAACCCATATACACACACATGTAGCTACTCACCAACCAATGCAGCCACTTATATACAAAGTGAAACACTGATACAAACATTTAAATATTTAAACAATACTCGCTAATATATGTATTCACTAAGATACACTTAATAAGCCAGTTAACCAATCAATTTAAAAAAAAAACATCCATTAAGACACTTATTTAAACATTTATTCTTCCATCGACCTTTACATATACATATATAAAACATATTTATTTTGCAGAAAGACACACATTCACTGGATGGTGTCATCAGTGATGTCATGAGTGATGTCACTGACCATGTCATGAGTGATGTAATATGTGACGTCATCAGCAGTGCATTGCAGGCACGCAAGTTATAGCGAGTCTAACTAACTATAACGTGGGAATTTCAATGGTTTTATGTCAGTAAAATTTCCAACTAACTATAACTGGTGTCAAACCTATGGTTTTTTTCAGTGAATTTAATAGGTTTTTTAAATGCTAATTCCTAACTATAACTGGTGTGAAACCTATGTTTTTTTCAGTGATATATAAACATATATAATCTGTATATCTATATAAATATAAATATAAATGCATGCATACATATACATATATGCATACAGATGCATGTTATTTACATGAAAGTTTAAAAAACACTAATAAAAGCAAAGCTAAAAAGCAACCTCATTACAAACAGAATGGCTTTAACTTAAACGAGGGCAAGATCTATTGCATTTTCAATGCTTGTTTACTTTGGTTCCATCAAGAAGGCATTCAGATGTGTCACACATTTGCCATGAATTCTGAATGTTAGCACTCTAGTTGCTCATTAGATCACTGTAGTAAAGCTAGTGCTCACCAGGGAAGTCTGCTGCTGGTATTCAAAGTGCATGTTTCAGTCTGCATGTCAGAATTTCTTTAATGAAATAGAAGAGGATTTGAGAAGTCACTCAAAATGATGCTTAATTTTTCTTTCTGAAGCACTAATCATACTTTCTATGGCAAAATGAACCCCCTCATTTTGTTCCTTTTTAAATTAAATGTTTTCAGACTTACCACTTCATTCCAATCAAGATGGCTTCTGGTGTGCCATACTTTTGTCATAAGTAGGACTGTTAGCGCTCTAGTTGTTCTTTAGAACACTCTGGGACATTCTGTCATTGGGCTATACTTGGGCTACATCTGGGTGATATTTGGGCTACATTTAGGCTCTTTTGTCTCTTGTGGCCATCTTGGGAGACTGCATGTCAGAATTTTTTAATGAAATAGAAGAGGATTTGAGAAGTCACTCAAAATGTGCCCTAATTTTTCTTTTTGCAGCACTAATAATACTTTCTATGGCATAATATACCCCCTCATGTTGTTCCTTTTTAAATTAAATGTTTTAAGAGTTACCACTTTATTCCCATCACGATGGCTTCAGGTGTGCTATACCTTTGTAATAAGTAGGACTGTTAGCGCTCTAGTTGTTCTTTAGAACACTCTAGGAGGCTGCAGTAGAACACAAAGGAATCAACTGACAGTCTCTGTCCTTGTTGGATGTACATGTTTTACTGAGAATGTCAGACTTCATTCTCACATGACTGAGAGGGATAATGTGAATTTACAGAAAATATGGTTTCAGTTTAGCTTATAGATCCCCTTCCAAACCACTATGGGAAAATCATGAGATATTAGTTTTCATTGATGATATCACAGCAGAAGGCTTTTTCACATGGTAAAATCACCTTAGAACACACCACAATTCCTAAAATGAGTATGGTACCATCAACAAATGATTTATAATGTAACTAAAGTCCTAAAACCCTCTATTAACTACAATGATTTTTAATGAGGTGCTATCATGTATATTGGTCCCAAGATGCTGCCAACACTTCTTGGATGAAGTGCTGACAGCCAATCAGATCAGATGTGTGGTTAGGCTCCGCCCAGATATATATATTTTTTTTAACCTAAATTACTCAAAATCCACTGGAGCACATATCTTGAGACATAGCAAAGGCACATCGGGCTACCAGTCCCTACAATTTTGCCAAGTTTTGTGGAAATCCATTCAGCCGTTCGGGTTAAAAGTGAGTCCAACCGCCCTATGGAAATTAACATGGGGAAAACACGTTTTGGGACCCCCTTTTATCTCAGCCCCCGTTTGACGAATCCCCCCCAAACTTTCAGGGAAGGAGCAGAGCGGAGCGGGCCATCTTCTTTGAGAAATATGCGAAGATTCGTCCGCCGGCGCCAAAGTTATTCCCAATAGAATGTTGCGGATTTCCTATATATATATATATATATTCAATGAAAAAACCATAGGTTATAGACCATATATAGTTAGGAATTAGCATTTAAAAAACCTTATTTTACTCACACAAAACCATTGAAATTCCATATATAGTTAGTTGTACTAACTATATATCGCGCACCCGCAATCCACTGCTGATCATGTCACATATTACATCATTCATGACATGGTCAGTGACATCACTGATGACATCACTGATGACATCTCAAATGACATCACTGATGACACTGATGACATGATCAGCAGTGGATTGCGGGTGCGCGATATATAGTTAGTACAACTAACTATATATGGAATTTCAATGGTTTTGTGTGAGTAAAATAAGGTTTTTTAAATGCTAATTCCTAACTATATATGGTCTATAACCTATGGTTTTTTCATTGAATTTTCAAGGTTTTGTAAATGCAAATTCCTAACTATATATGGTCTATAACCTATGGTTTTTTCAGTGAATTTCATTGGTTTTTTAAAAGCTAATATCTGTAGCTGTAAAATGTATTCTTCTTTAAATCCAAAAATATATTTTATATGTTTATTAATAATTTCGCGAACCGGGAAGCTTCCCGTTAGCTCACCTTGATGCCGCGACCCAGTCCGCGAACCGGTAAACGTTCCGTTTGCGGAACTGCCGCGTTAGAAATGAACATCGTGACGCGTCGTGGAAGCGCGACATATCACGTTGTCGCGTAATGCGTCTTATGACGTGCCGCGTTAGCGCACCCGGAAGTGCTCCGGAGCGCGAACCGAGGCGCGAAGCGCAGCGACCCGGAAGCGATCCGGGGCGCGTTCTGCAGCGCGTAACATAAGCGTAACAGGTCATGTGACTTGTTAATAAAACTTTTCATTGGTTCATTTCACTTTTGGTTTCATAATGATGTAAGGCTAGGTCAGGTGACCTAAAAATAACACTTTTCATTGGTTTAGAAATATTGTTTTTCCCAAATGATGAAAACCCCTCCTTCTTTCCTCACTCTGACTTTCATCTTTGTGAGAGGAAGACCTTATTTCATACTTGAGCAATGGCTTCAGTAGTTGCTTCAGCTGGTGCACCCCCACCACCACCTCCACCTCCTCATGGGAAGAGAGGACCACCTCCCCAGGTCATCACCAACACAGAGGAGGAAGAGGAAGAACTAGAGGAAGAGGACAGAGACGGACCACAGTTCTTGGAAGAAGTGCCCCGGGTTTCCCATAGGAAAGCCAGTTTCATTTGGCAGTTTTTTTCACTCCCTCCAGGGCAGAAGAAAGTAAATGCGAGGTATGTCACCTGCCTCATTTGCAAAGAAAAGTTATCAAGAGGGACTGATAAAAAGTATAGCTATGGGAACTATACCATGCATCGGCACATGAACAGGTGGCATCCATTGAATTACAGCCGGGCAGAGATACGTGACCAGCAGGAGAACCCAACAACAACTCCTGTGGCCAGGTCAACTTCTCAAATATCGTTGTCAGGAGCAGAGGCACGGGAAACCGTGCCAAACATTCAAGAGAACTTTGCACACTTCAAGTTCACCTGTTTGTATTGTGGAGCATTGATTTCCTGTGGAAACATGAGCATAACATTAATAAATGTAGCTTATGAAAATCATAATTGCCCTAAACGACCCAAAAAATATTTTTTTTTTTGCTCCTGTTGAGCCCTTTTCAATGCCTGTTTTTTGTTGTTTCCCCCCAAAAAAAACCAAAAAAAATATAAAATTGTTCAAAAAAAAAAAAAAAAAAAAAAAGGTTAAAAAAAAATAAATATATATATAAAACAACAAAAACATTAAAAAAAAAGTTCTTTTCAGAACTACCTCCCCTTTCAAAAAAAATTGCTAGAATGTTTAGCACTCTGGCAAGCTCTATTTCTTTTAGTTCGCTTCCCAGTTCGCTTCCCGGTTCGCGAACCGGGAGCGAACCAAAAAAAAAAAAAAAAAAAAAAAAAGAAGAGTAAGTATAAGGAAAGTAAACAGAGAGTGATGTTAAAAGAAAGACAGCTATAGGGAGTAAACCAGAGATACTGTTTAATAGATCTATTTACCGAAGAAAAGATTTAAGAGGGTATAATTGTGAAAAACAAAATAGATAAGGAAGTGAAAGAAAAAAAAGAGAGTAGAACAATAACAAAGAAGAGTTTCTTGGACAATGTGAGTGAATGTTCAAACTCAGAGTAAAACATGTGGAATAACAGAGAGAAAAAACAGAAAACAAAAAAGAAAAAATAACAGAAAAAGATTAATTGAAACAGCAAAGAAATGTAAATAACATAGAGCCATATCATCAACATAGGCAATAAAAGTTTTGCAGCTTTTATCGGCAGAAATGTGTCGCTAAAGCCGCTTTTGCGGCGGAAAACTGCCGCTAAAACAACTTTTGCAACACTTTTCTGCCAATAAAAACAGCAATAATTTTATTGGCTGTGTTGATAATATGCCCCTTAGTGTTCTTCAACTACACAGAAGAAGCATAATGAACAAGTAGTGAAAGAGTGATCAGTCAAAGACACTAAGAGTAATAGAGACGGAGTGAGTGAACAAGAGTGAGGAACTATGAGAAGAGAGGGACTGAGAAAAGGAGTGGAAGGAGTAGAGTAAGTAGGTAATAGAGAAAGGAATGAGTGAAGTAGCAAAGGCAGGAAATTGAGGGTTAAAGAAATGAAGCTGTCAAACTACTAGTAGGTGAATGTGATAGAAATGTAACGAAAAGAGTACAAAACATTTACCTTATAATTGTCATTAACTTACTCACTTTTTGTTTTTATACTTTCAATCTGTGAAAGAGAGAACAAACATTTGAAAAATATTAAAACATGTATTTAAAAATTAGAAAAGACAAGGGAAAAGATTGAAGGACAAACAGTTTTCAACAACTTTGACACTTACAGAAGCTTCTGCTTCTCCAGGCCCCGTACACAGTCCTAAAGATATACATGTTAAACTAACAGTATCTTGATGCAGATGAAGTGAGGCCTATCTTAAAAAATGGTGCATCTTTTGCACTGCTGTTGTTTCACAAAAGTGTCGCAAGACACTAACATTTTAAATGTTTGTTTCAGGATGCCAATAAGATGTGTCCTATCCAGAGGTTTGTTTGAGGTGAGGCCTACTCAGGGTTCCAAATGAAATTTCGAGTTGTTGAAGAATACAGAAGAGATAATACATGTGAAGGCCTACCAATGAAGTAAGTCATGTCCACTTCACTCTTGAACAAAGGCCAGACCTCTTCTGTGTCCGTGGACAGACCTAAACTTCATCTGCACAATGTCATTCGTAAACTTAGGAAACACAGGTGATGTAATTGAAAAATGTGGAGTTTCCTTTCCTCATTTCACAATCACATCACCTGTGTTGCCTAGGCTAAGGTATCTCATAGTGCAGATGTAGTGCAGCATATTAAACAGTACCCAGAAGTGCACCACTGCATGCAACAACTTTGACACTTACAAAAGCTTCAGCTTCTGCATGCCCCCTACACAGTGCTAATTATATACATTTTAAACTGATGGTATCTTGCTGGAGATGAACTGAAATCTATCTTGCAACATGATGCATCTTTTACACAAAAGTGACCCACAATGCAGCAAAAGAGGCGCACGGCCACCATAAATCTGACCCTAACATTTTAAATGATTGTTTCAAGATGCCAATAAGGTGTAACCTATGCACAGATTTGTTTCAGGTAAGTCCTACTCAGGGTTGCAGATGGAATTTAGGTTTGTTGAAGAATACAGAGGAGATAATACATGTGGAGGCCTACCAACGAAGTGAGTCATGTCCACTGCACTCTTGAACAAATGTCAGACCTCCTCTGTCTCCTGGAACAGGCCTAAACCTCACCTACACAATGTGATGTGTAATGTTAGGAAACACAGGTAATATAATTGAAAAACGTGCAATTTATTTTGCTCATTCCACAATCATATCACCTGTGTTTCCTTTGCTTAGGTATCTCATTGTGGAAATGTAGTCTATCATATGAAAGACTACGTAGAATATGAGCACTGTATGCAACAACTTTGACACTTACAGAAGCCTCACCTTCTCCATGCCTCCTACACAGTTCTACATGTACATCATAAATGCAAACAGTACAGAATTAATTATACATGTTAAATGGTTTATTTTTGCTGTTCTCAGAATGTATCAAATTTCACTAAAAACAGTGACTTGAAGGTATTCATCATATAACAGCGGGGAAAAAAAAACACAATCAAAATGATTGTGTTTAAAAAACCCATACAACGTAACAAATCAGAATTCAGAACTCCTTAAAGTTAACTTACTTTCCATGACGTCGAAGGATGTCCTATAAGCGCCAGGATGCCCTCTGGGTGACAGGTCTGCGCTCTATAAGTATGCGAAATAAAATAAAATAAAATAAATAATGAACAGCTTACACTCTGTTGTGCTGTTATTACTTTCAGACCGCCACTTTCTGAAAGAAAACCTCCATCGTTTTGAAAAACATGTTACATACAATAAATGACTTCTCGCTCTCTACCACACGTTTCCACAAGGCCAAATCGTGTCAGAGCCATTTATAACTCTTGGAATTCTTGTAAGCCAATCCCGTCATGTTGTATTTCCGCAACTTTCACAATTAAAATGTTGAAGATCATTTTCACAATCCTGGACTAGTAATATCTTCCCCTTCTTGCTCAGTCATGTTCTACATTTCCTATGACACTGATACTGCTTACTATGAAGCAGACTTACACTACCTCTATGACTACTACAATTATTTAATTCTCTACATCACTTTTAATCACAAAGCAATGTAAAACAGTAGACAGCATTGCAGACTTACATTCCCTCTACTCTATGTTTTGATTGGCTGCTTCAATTAGCTTATAAAAAGAAACAGTTTTTCTGAACTCATTCAAAGTGCACTTATTTCTCCATGACGTCCAGTCTTATAGTTAGAAGTTATGTCTCTGAACTACACTTATCCTCAAGGCCAAATCGTGTAGGAGCCATTAGAACTTCTTGAAATTCCTCAGAGCACATCCCGAGATTCTTTCCCTAAAATTTTGGTTTTAAAAACACCAGGTAAGAGTTTTTAAGGTCATACACTAATTTTTTTTTGAAAATTAAAACAGAATCATTGCAGAATGACCAGCCATTTCTAGACTTTAAATAAGCTGTGTAATGTCCTGATGTTATTGAAGGACCATCATGATATATAATTGCTGCATTTACAAAAGTCCTTCCTGATATACCAACTGTGAAGCCACAAAATTTTTAATTAAAGTTGTCAATTTTGTTCCATCAGGCCTACATCGTTGGAACATTAAAATGACATACTGGCCATATGTTCGTATGAATAATGTGGACATCATTTCAGATTTACATTGGCTACACTCCATGTTGTGATCAGCTGCTTTTACTAGCTTATTAAAGGAGACTGATTTACTGTCTGGCAAAGTTAAATATATAAATCTTTCTGAGTCTACACTAGTAGTACTTGATACCCTACAGTTCTCGCAGTCATGCTGCCATTGATAAGAAAGCCCAAACAGCTGATCTACATCTGCACCTTCAGCATGCAATACATCAAGCATATACATTAAAAACTCCTGACAATCTTGCTGAATATTTTGAGAGAATTGTGTTTGGCCTGAACATCTGTCTAACAGATTTCAAATTTCAGACACACTTTCTATGTTTGTTCTATCAGTGCTACATTTTTCTAAGACAGAATTTAACAAACTGCAAAATCTTTGATCAGAATTGACCACAATCTCTTCTTTTACATTTTCTAGAGAAAACAAAACATTAACCACTACATTAGCATAGCAGTTGACACCAGAACTGTTTTCAAATTGAAAACCAACAACATCTTCAACAGAATCCTTTTTGTTTCTGCTTATAATTTCAGGTTCATCGACTTTTCGTCTTTTTGCTACAACCTCCCAGTATTGGTCACATTTCTTCGTTTCCGGCCTACCACACGTTTCTCAAACAAAGGATATTGAGGCAAATGTGGCGCATACTCTCTTCTTAACCTATTGTATTCCTTAACACAATCTAGATCCGCACAAATGTTTGTGACTTCACACTCAATCAAGTACAATCCCGATAAAGTTCTAACTCGTGACAATGCCACATATGCCATAGCCTCCTTGAACACAGAACTGCCAATATTCACCAATGCACTGTCTACACTTAAACCTTGCGATTTATGGATTGTCACCGCATATGCCAAGCAAACAGGAAACTGCTTACGGCGAACATATAAGTCTTTTACAAGCAAAAATCTAGCAGAACAACGACCAATTAGCTGTACTTCCTCAATGCCATCAAATTTAATTTTTAAAAATTCAATTCCATCTCTATTTCTGTATTTTACAAAATCAACAACATTACCCATTGATCCATTTACCAGACCTCTTTCAACATGTAAATTCCTTCTTAAAATTATACGGCAGTTCAAGCACACATTCAGAGTCTTTTCAAAACCTGCAGTTTTAGATATACTCTTCTCTAATGAATCCAATTTTGTTTTCAAATTCTCAGACAAAATAATTGTTGATCCCATATGCTCTACTCTGTCAATAGCTTCCAGTTTCACAATCTCTTGCTTTTCTAAATGCAACATTTTGTTGTTGAATTTGGCACATTCTGCAAGAGTTGGCATCAAACATATTCCAGATTTGTTCTCAGTAATTTTCTGAAAAATATTCTCAGGCACAACATCTTGTTCTGGATATAAATTTGACAGTAATCGTGCATGTAAAGCTTCTTTCCCATGCTCGGTCACTTTTCCAATTCTAACATCTTGTAGAATAGTCTTGTAAACTTCATCCTTCGCCTGACGCATATTTTCATGCAGTTCAGCATAATTGAAGTTTAACCAAATATTGACGTTGCCACTGCTCCCTAGGCACTTCCTGGTATCTTCATGCGTGAGCATTTTGAACACAGGTTGCCCTTTCACTGGTGTCAGCTGCAGAAGATCTCCGAAAACAATGATGTGTTTGCCACCAAATAACACATCATACTCTGTTTTGAGAACTTCTTGCATTCTCAAATGCACAAAAGCAAGCATGACATTGGAAACCATGCTTACTTCGTCAATGATAAGAAGTTTCATTTTCCTCAAGACTCTTGAAACTGCACAACAAGCATCTCCAGATAGCTTGTGATATTGTAATTTGTTGTCATGCTCCACTGGCAACATCAGTAAACGATGTAAAGTAATCCCTTTAATGTTATGTGCTGCCAGTCCAGTTGGAGCGGTGACAACACAAGACAGCGATGACTCTGTCCTTTCCTGCAAATAACATGAAATTGCTTTAATAAGGAAACTTTTTCCAGTTCCCGCTTCTCCACTCACGTACAGTCGGACAGGCTTCAACGATGTACATGAGCACTCTTTCTTGTCATGACTTAATCCATGATCAATTTGCATGGTAACTTCGTCATATATTTTCCTCTGCTCAATGTTGAGTTGTCTTTCCAACTCTTCTAAGTTAACCGCATCCTCCTGAGCATGTGCCATGGCTCTTTCCACTTCATTCATAGCAGTGGCAGCTTCATTTTCGATAACAGGTCCTCCTAGTGGATCCTGACTCAATGAAGCAGAACTCTGACTGTCCTGAGAACTGTCTCTGGCAATCTCGGCTGCAATCGTTGCTTCCTGCTCGATTTCCACATTCAACATTTCTACATATTTGGGAAAAGCAGGACATTCTATGGTCTCCTTGGCGGCATTGAAAGAGTCTTCGTAACAGAGGAAATCTCCAAGCAGTTCCTCTTCTGCACGCCAAGGCTTGAAAAGTTGCAAAAGTGCTAAATAGAAAAACTCCTTTTTTTCCAGGAGATTCGCCACTCAATTTTCGATGGTTTATCAAGTGGCATTTTCTTTGCTTGACCAGACATCCCTCACTTCCTATTACAGCATACACTCCTTTCTCAGTATCTTCTTTGATGTTCCTCTTGAATATGTAATTTTGAAGAACCTCATACAGACAAACATTCTCGAGGTGACTGCTTCGATTTGGATAATATGTAGCCAACATGTTTGTCTTCAAAATGTCGTTACTGTTTGGCTCCTTTTCCGCCAAATACTCAATTTCCTGCACAGGTTTGAGAAGTCGATTACGCGTTGCAGCAAGACCAAGACTCGCCCAAACGATACTCCTGGACTTGGCATAGAGACTTGCTGAAGACAACCGGTCAGAACATTCGTAAGCTCCGATTTCTCGATGCGACAACATCTTCAGACTGAAACTGTACAACTTCTTGCTGAGGCTCTTTTCATGGGAAATGTCCTCCCACATATCCTTCAATTCTGTCTTCTCTTTTTTGGTGATGTAAGATGTCACATACCGAGCCACAGCCATACAGTTATCAGCCACAAACTGTATATCCATGTTAGCATTCCACATGGACAAAATCACCGGGTTGTAGTCGTTGATGTATTTAGACTCTTCGTTCCTCTTCAAATTGTATGTGTTTTTAGGTGATTTCTTCATCACATTATGTCGCAGCAAAGACATCAAACTGTTCACTCTTCCTTTAGAAATCACCGGTCGTGGAAAGCCGAAACGACATTTGGTGTAGAACTTGTCCTTGTTTCGGAATTTACGACGACAGTACTTTCCACATCGAAAAACGTAGAACTTTTTCTCTTAGGCTTTTCTTCTCCTTTGCGTTTGGAACAGCACACGTAGAATACTGTTGGATGAAACTCATCACTGAGTCTTCTGGATCCGTTCCAAATTTAGGTGCATCCTTGATCCACAGCAACATATGTATATGAGGAGCATCTCTTGCTTGGTACTCCTTTCTCCAGAAGAAATCCAACACCTCTCCAAGAGGTGGATTCTTCTTATTCATGATGAAAGACATCATAGCTTCAAATCTATGATTGAAGTACCTACATACATTGACTGGATCCAAAGAGCACAGTTCTCCGGGTGTCTTGAATTCGATGTTTTCTACGTTAGCATTTGCCTCTCGTAGAAATTCAAGTAAGTCTTCCCAGCCATACTCGGCACAGCTCAGAGTGAGGAACCATGTGGGAGTTCCTAAGTTCCTCAGCATACATTTTAAATCACCATGACGACGGTACCAGTACTCATTAGTACCACGCTGACACGCCATGAGATTAATCAGGTGAGAATCCAAAATACTGTCTTGGACATTGACTTTATCCATAAAGTCACTTGCCGAGATGTTTTGCATGTGTATACCACTTTTCAAGATGTGGTTCACTGCATATGACAGTCCAGACAGATCGCTTTCAAACAGGAGATGAAACAAATAAGGAATGCATTGTCGAAACCTAGCATCTCCTGCATACAATCGCAAAGTCCGGTATTCAGAAGCAGGAATTTGATGAGGTCGCTCATCATATCTTCCTCCCTGACCTGTTGGAAAAAGCTGTGGGAAACACCGAGCTTCCAAACTTTCCTCCCAAACACTAATGGGACTCCCTTTGGCTTGTTTCATTTGAAACAACTCAATAGCATTCCCCATGACTTCCTTGGAATGCAAAGGATGAACACTATAATGTTCATATATTTCTTCACTAGTAGAGGGTTCTACTTTCTCAATTTGACCAGCACACAAATCACTATCCTCTTCCTCACTTACTTCCTCTTCTGCAACATATACATTCTTATAGTATTTATTATTTTTTTTCAAATACAATGTTGCCTTTTTAACTTTCCTAACATCCACTAAATCTTGCCATATTTTCTTATTCTTTGTCGGAACCCCATTAACTAAGATAACCAGAGGTTCCTCTTCCACTTTTTCTACTCCAATTGTGTTAATGTTTTTCTTCAAATCTAGAGGCAAATAAACAACTCTTCCCTTTAATCCTCTCTGTAAATCTGATGGAGGCAATTTCCCTGTCTTTGGCTCCATTCTTACAATAGCCTGAAAGGGATGGATACTTTGAATCAAAATAGATTCATAAGTATTTAAATCCTTCAATTCAGAAGGAATCTCAACCAATTCCAGATTATTATGAACTGCTCTAGCAGGCATCTGGTTTTGATTTAATTTATTACAACAATAAGTACACACACGTTGATCCAATCCCAAATCAAAACAATTTTCTACCATCAAGTATGTTGCGAAATCCTTCCATTCACTATTATTTTCCCTTTCACTTTTTGCATATAAATCCACTAACTTAGTCTGATTCTTATAATAAGTGCGTCGACAACACACACAAGTGAAATTTGGCCTCTCACTTGATTTGACCTGAAACGTCGCAATTTACCTCTGGAAATTATCTGTACTGGAAACCTGTACACTATCTTCCACATTACCCGCTTCTTCTTGGTCAATTTCAACATTCTCCTCTTTACTTCCAAAGTAACAAAACTCAATTTCTTCACATATATTCTTCACATCTATTTCAGAACCATGCAAAAGAGCAGCGCATAATTGTTTAAGCATAATTGCTGGACTCTTAGCATAATACAACATTCTAACTAATTTCCTCACTTTATTATGATGCACTGCTAGCATCCTGAAATGATGAAAAACACTCTGGCATACTCTCCTGGAAAGACAAGCCAGTGAATGACCATGCAAACCTGTCACTTCTCTCACTCTGCAAGGATCTAATTCTTGCAACAACTTCATTTTCTGCTTCAAACTTTTCTTATTAAATGACAGTACAAAATCACAAAGCAAATTGATGGAATCCTGTCGCACACTGCAAATACTACTACACTTCCAGGTGTACACAGGACCCTTAGGATGTCTTCCTAAAACCTCATTACCTAACATCTCTTCTGCCTCTGTTGTCACAAGTTTTTCTTTTTCAACTGGACAACCATCTTTCACTTCAGAAGCTCGACCACTGGTGTCAACTGCATGCACCAAATCATTATCCTGGAAATAACTCTCCTCATTAAAAAATGCCTCACAGCTTGAACTATGCATCCATTCTCCAGAAAAAACTTCACAAAAATTACTACGATTAACTATTCTCTTCCATCTACTATTTCTTTTGAAATCATAAATTGCCTTGTTTAGCTTCCTAATTCTATTGATTATCAAAATAAATAACTTACGTTTAATTTCAAATGCCTGATCAATAACTTTCTCAACTTTTTTTTTTCTCTTATAAAAAACCACTTTCTGTTGACCTTTCTTAATATTTTTTAACAAATTGCCAATTATCCTGTTGCGGAACATTCGTTTACGAATGTCCCTAAACTGTTGTTTCCTTCTACTATCATGCACAGAGTTATCTCTTGCTCTAGCAGTAACATTTTTCATTGGCCTTTCCTTTCCGTTTGAATTGCTTCTCTTTTTCTGGACTGAAACATTTTCTGTAGTAATATTTTTTTTACTACAGATATTTCTTATGAATGTTTTTGTACTCTTACCCGGTGCTTTCTTGGTGACTTGACAAATCTTTTTGTTAGAGGACTGCTGCTTTTTTTCATTGACCTGCTGTCTTTGACGTTTTGCAGCCTTTCTCAGTCTTTCTTTGGTTGGCATGGTGAAATCTTGAAATGATCTGCAGTTGAATCTGTGGTAAAATATATTAAAAAATGTTATTAACCACTATTACCCAACAGTAAATCAATAACAGTAATCAAAAACTTAAAACACTACTTGACATTTTTACATAGAAGATTTTTTAGTCCTTGGCAAATTTAGAATACAGAAATAGCAGAAAAGAAATGGAATTTATATTCATTTTACCTGTGCTATTTTATATGTGAATCTGATCTAATTTTATGAGCATATTTTAATATTTTATTGAATACACTACACATAACCTGTTTTTGAAGGTGTCTTTATTTTTAAATTAAACGGTTTACATTTTTACTTTTTATTTATTATAAATTTTTAAAATAAATGTTTATAGTTCCATAGGCTCAAGCACGTCAGCTTCCCATCCTATGTCATATAATTCTGACAAATCTGCATCCTCATCACGTTCTTCTTCATCCTCAGGATTTAAATCATCCAAGGGATCAACATCCACTGATGTTTCAATTACGAGTTCAATGATGAGGTCGAAATCAACTGATTGCTGATTGTCGCTCATGTTGATGTTGTCTTTATCTTTAAAGAAAGATAACAACAATGAGATGTTGCAGAGTAAGAGACAAATCTCAGAGATTATAATAGTAAAATTGTTTAACAAGAGTAACATATTGCAGCTATTATTTAGCCATGTCCAGCGATGCTGAGCAGGTGAAGCCTATGTCTAATTTTTCACTGAACAGGACTCATCTCTTCTTAACCTTGGATAAGCTTCACCGACTCTGTGTCCCCTGCACATGCTTAAATGTAAAGGGGCAGATTTATGTTAACTGGCACATCCCCAGGCATGCACCAGTTAACGTGCACCGCTGCTCTGCCACCCATGGTGTGCCGCATTTACAATCAGATAGGAGAAAGCTGCGTCAAAACCCTGCGCCTGCTTGAAGCAGGGATAGGTCTTGATGCAACATTGTGGAAATGGGGCACCCCTGAGCGTTGCTGGAGCTGCATCGCACTTGCGATACAACTCCAGCAATGCGCCACCTTAACGGCACAGATGCGTCACGCATCTGTGCCATTTTTGCCCCATGCTGCGCCGCATTGTAAATGCAGCACACCATGGGTGGCGGAACAGCGGCACAGGATGACTGGCACATCACTGGTGATGCGCCAGTCATCATAAATCTATCCCTAAGCTTCTTATCTTGTTAGAGATAAACTGCCATATGTATCATCAAAATATTTTGCATTTCCTAAATAGCGAATTTTAAGGAATAAATAGCTATTCTTTACCATTCCTAATTTGCGATGAGCAAATTGCTAATTGCAAATTACTCATTCATTTCCATGGGCCAGGAGGCCCATAGGAATGAAGGTGCAATTTGCGATTAGCAATTAGCTCATCGCAAATTAGGAATTTTTCCAAAGGTGCAGGGGTGTCTCAAGAACACCCTGCTGCACCCCTGAAAAAGAAATTTGGGGGCATATGGCGCACATACATGGGCATCATATGGCACCTTTTGTTTTTTTGAAAAAAAGCTTTTTGAAAAGAATTCGCAAATTACCACCAACTAGAAGTTGGTGGTAATTTGCAAATCCTTAATGGCATTTTTTGCATATTTTTTGTTTGATACATTACATTTAAGGAATCGCAAAATTTGCAAATCCGTAAGTGCAATCGCAAAATAAGGAATAGCAAATTTTGTTATTCCTTATTTTGCATCAAACTTGTTTGATACATACCATTTGTCTAATTAGCATTCGCAATGACCAAAATTCGCAGAATTTCGGCCTTTGCGAATGCTAATTAGCTTGATACATATGGCCCCAAGTGAGGCCTGTCTTGCAACATGGTGCATCTTTTGCATCACTGCTGCATCGGTTTCATGTGGCACAGTTTTTTTACACCATGACACATCTGCCTAAATGCATCAATTTGTAATTTTGTCGCCTCATAGCAAATCTTTTGCACCGCCGCTGCATCCGAAAAGTGACCACAGTGGCGCAAAAGAGTCATACACCTATCATAAATCTGTCCCTAGCATTTTAAATGATTAATTCAGGATGACGATAAGGTGTGGCCTATCCAGAGGTTTGTTTAAGGTGAGGCCTACTCAGGATTGCAGATGAAAGTTACACTTGATGAAGAATACAGAGGAGATAATACATGTAAAGGCCTACCAATGAAGTAAGTGATGTCCACTTCATTGCGCCAGTCATCATAAATGTATCCCTAAGCTTCTTATCTTGTTAGAGATGAACCGCCATATGTATCATCATACTATTTTGCATTTCCTAAATAGCGAATTTTAAGGAATAAATAGCGATTCTTTACCATTCCGAATTTGCGATGAGCAAATTGCTAATTGCAAATTACCCATTCATTTCCATGGGCCAGGAGGCCCATAGGAATGAAGGTGCAATTTGCGATTAGCAATTAGCTCATCGCAAATTAGGAATTTTTCCAAAGGTGCAGGGGTGTCTCAAGAACACCCTGCTGCACCCCTGAAAAAGAAATTTGGGGGCATATGGCGCACATAAATTTTAACAACATTCCTTTACCTCAAAAACGATTTTCAAGTCATAATTTGAAAACACTGCCCACGGGGAAATGACTTAAAATGTCCTTAAGACACATGAAAGTGTTTTTTAAAGCCTTTGCAACTTTTTTGGGTCACTTTTAACATGGCAATGTAACTCAAACAGTCAAAATCTAAATTTACCATGCACAGGTGGGACCATATTTACAAGGAATGTGCTCCACGGGGAAAGGTCTTTTAATGACATCAGAGACACTGAAATGCCTTATAAAGAAGCATACACCATTATGTCCTTGTCATAAATTTAAAAACCATTCCTTTTCCCCAAAAACGATTTTCAGATCATAATTTGAAAACACTGCACATGGGGAAATGACTTAAAATGTCCTTAAGACACATGAAAGCGTTTTTTGATTGCCTTTCCAGCATGGTTGGGTCACTTTTAACATGGCTATGTAACACAAACATTCAAAATCTAAATTTGCCATGCACAGGTGGGAGCATATTTACAAGGAATTTGCTCCACAGGGAAAGGTCTTACATTAAAATGGGAAAAATAACATCAGAGACACTAAATTGCCTTATAAAGAAGCATACACCATTATGTCCTTGTCATAAATATTAAAACCATTCCTTTTCCCCCAAAACGATTTTCAAATCATAATTTGAAAACACTGCACATGGGGAAATGACTTAAAATGTCCTTAAGACACATAAAAGCGTTTTTTGATTGCCTTTGCAGCATGTTTGTGTCACTTTTAACATGGCTATGTAACGCAAACATTCAAAATCTAAATTTGCCATGCACAGGTGGGAGCATATTTACAAGCAATTTGCTCCACAGGGAAAGGTCTTACATTAAAATGGGAAAAATAACATCAGAGACACTCAATTGCCTTATAAAGAAGCATACACCATTATGTCCTTGTCATAAATATTATAACCATTCCTTTTCCTCAAAAACGATTTTCAAGTCATAATTTGAAAACACTCCACAGCTCCTATGCACAAAAAAACCCTGTCAGTACTAATACTTCACATTTTCTCCAATTACAATTTCTCAAAGAAACAAAATCTATTTGTAAAACACTTGAGACAAAGCAACATTTGAAAAACACAACTTTCTTCATAATTTTCTCCTTAAAGCACACTATTCTCTATCTAAATTAAAGAAATCTTTTCTCACCTTAGCAAATACGTTGAGTTTCAAAACAGTCTCAGAAACACACCAATTTGTCTTCAGCAGAGCAAAAGGTATGCACTCCAGAGTCTGCAGCTATCAAAAGCACCGAAATGCTGTAATTCTTCACACATATCTCTCATGTCACCCAATCAAAACTCTTCCCTCACTTTTTTTCAAATCAAAACCCTTCCCCCCTCTGTCCTTTCTGCCTTTTTTGCATAGCAACCACCTCCTTGAAGGCCTCTGGTGTTTGCAAGTTCACACAACAATGTTGCAATTGAACTCTGAACTCTCAGTGCACCTCATATCCAGTGCATTCTTTCATTTAATGATTTTTTCTTGACCACTCAAAATACATCTTTCAAAGAACTCATCCATGCACCCTAACTTTCTGTTTTCAGCAATCAAAATCCACCAATCACTGTTACTGCTTCATTAACCCCTTCGACGCTCATGACGAGCTGGGCTCGTCATGCAGTAGCCTCCTGCTACGCTCATGACGAGCCCAGCTCGTCATGAATAATGGTAATCATGATTTTCCAGCACAGGGGAAAAATCCCCATAGCATTCAAAAGGTTAACACAGAAACTCCACAGTTTTTTTCATTTTAAACTCTTATTTTTTCAACTGCCATTTCATTGCCACACTTCATCTGACTGCAGGAGAACCTTCTCTCACCATGTTTTCTGTCTGGATTGTTGGACATAGTTACATCTATTGGGCTCAGAGGTATGCTGAGAACAGGAATTTACCTAACCTCAATTTACAAGATGTGGAAATTAAGTGGTTTAGCCACAGAGGATTAAAATGTCACCAATTGATATCATTGGTGAAAACCTTTATGCATTTGCCAAAACCTGACCTGTTAATTGTGCACTGTGGAGGTAATGATTTGGGCACTTTGACTGGGGTAGGTCTGGAAATGCTTTTAAAGGACACCTTTGAGCAATTAATGGCACTTTTTCCTCAGACTGCCTTGGTATATTCAAATATATGCCAAAGACAGAAATGGAGGTGGTCAAACCAATTTTGTCCACAAATTGAGAAGTCGAGGAAGCATGTAAACAAATCTGTTTCAGCTTACATGAGAGACCATGGAATGGGCTCCCTGTACAACAACAACTTGCGTTACTACATGCAAGATATCTACAGAGGAGATGGAGTTCACTTCTCAGATGAGGGCAACAGAATTTTCATTCTGAATTTAAGACTGTGCATTGGTACCTACTTATAAGTACCTAAATGTACCATAAACCCAAAAGCTCTTCTCAGAGCTACCCTACATCTGATCACTCACAATTATTATTTTACTCTAACTTTTTTCACTAATTTTCAACAAAGTACGCTCCCTGGGACGCTACCCGGTACGCGAACCGGGAGCTAACCTCGCTAAATTTTTTTTAAAAATTGTTTTTTTTTGCACATATGGGCCTCCTCAGCCACCCTCAGAAAACCTAGGGGGTCAAGATAAGTCTACTGTGCCCCCTTCTACCCATTCTGAACATTATTTGCCCTCCATCTTGTATCTTAATTCGACCAAAACACAAAATGGTGGACTCCCGTAACGCTTAAGGTTCGCGTACCGGGGCGCTCGCCAGTTCGCGTACCGGGTCGCTCCCTGGGAAGCGCACCATCAAAAAAGGGTTGGAAAGTAGTTTACAGAAAAGCGACTGGAGACACTTTCACCAAATATAGATTAGCTCATACTACATACCAATCCCTACCATTTTCACAAATTTGATTGAAATTCCATTTAACCATTTAGCCTGTACACCTCTCTAAATACCCTGAGGTAAATTACTTCACAAAACACATCTGAAGTGTTGGAATTGACAACCAATTAAAATGTTACTTTCATTTTCTACTTTTTTTACCTGACATTTGATTGGTTATGTACCTGAATATATGTAAAGGAAGAGAGAGAAACACAGCCATTTTGACTACTACTTCCTGAACTACATTGCAAGATCATTTTCACTCACAACTTAAACTTGTTTTTAGAAGGTGAGATATTATTTTATAAATTTGAAAACATTTTCAGATAGTTATATACTATCCCTCTGTAAGAGTTAGACATTGAGAAAGGCTTCTTTATTATAATTATGGATTGATTTAGGTTTCTGTGGTATAATTATGAATTTACTTAGGCTTCTTCACAGGCACTTTTTAATAGTACTACTTCACGCCTGAAACCATACAGTGCCCATAGATTACTTCTCTGTTATAAACTCACAAGTACCTGTCTGAACTTAAACCCAACAGTGCCCTATCTCTACTGATATAATTATTTTTTATGCAAATTACAGCAATAAAATGGAAGGTGAGCAGAATATTTCCTTCGAAATTGTTCTGGAGAACAACACAGAAAAAGATATTGAGGATAATGATGACTCAGATTTCATGGATGAATCACGGGACCATGAATTAGTTCAATGTGTAGAATCTGTGGATCATTTACTTCATTATGATGACGGTCAAATGTGGGAAGTTATGTTCACTCAACAAGAGGACATATCTGACAGTCAAATGTTAGACATTCTATTACATTTTGAAAAACAATCCGAAAAATAAAATTATATGTAATATTAAAAAATTATTTGAGTCTTTAATCATTTTTATATGTAATTCATAAACTAGTGAAATGTTAGAAATGTTATTAAATTTTGAAACACAATTACAATAATAAATAATTGCTTAAAAAATAAAAAAATTAAAAAAATAATCAACAAAACCAACAATCAATTAACATACAGTATTTGAAAAGTCTATCATTCTTTTTTCCTTATAGTACGCTGCCCAGAACGCTTCCCGGTTCGCGAACCGGGCGCTACCCACGCAAAAAAACAAAAAAAAATGTTTTTCTTTTTTTGCCCCGCGGGGCCCTTTTAAAGCCTCCACATTAAACCTAGGGGGTCAGGGAGGATCTACTATGCCCCCTTATGGTCATTTCCCCCTTTGTTTTGGCCTCCTCTTGTCTCTCAATCCTACCGAGAGACAAGATGGCGGCCGCTCCGGACTGTTTAGAATGTTGACAGACACCGGAGAGCCAATCAGCTTCTCCTCGCGAAGTTCCGTTACGCGTCTGGTACGCGAACCGGAGCGCTGCCCGGTCCGCTGTTACAGATATATATCTTTTTTTGAACGTTAATTTCTCAAAATCCACTGAAGCACATATATTGAGACCTAGCAAAGGCACATCGGGCTACCAGTCCCTACAATTTTGCCAAGTTTCGTGGAAATCCATTCAGCCGTTCGGGCTAAAAGTGAGGCCAACCGCCCTATGGAAAACTCAATGTTAAAAACACGTTTTGGGACCCCCTTTTTTCTCGGCCCCCCCTTGACGAACCCCCCCCAAATTTCCAGGTGCTGCTCAGAAACACAATGTTCCATTTTTCTGAAAATTTCAGCCAATTCCGTCCACAAACGCCAAAGTTATTAGACATAGAATTTTCAAAAATCCCATAGGGAAAAAATCCTAACTATATATACCTACTGGCGACCGCCAGTAGGTAATATATTACCTACTGGCGGTCGCCAGTAGGTAGTTATAGTTAGGATTGATTTCCATAGGAAATCCGAACATTCTATTGGGAATAACTTTGGCGCCGGTGGACGAATCTTCGCATATTTCTCAAAGAAGATGGCCCGCTCCGCTCTGCTCCTTCCCTGAAAGTTTGGGGGGGATTCGTCAAACGGGGGCTGAGATAAAAGGGGGTCCCAAAACGTGTTTTCCCCATGTTAATTTCCATAGGGCGGTTGGACTCACTTTTAACCCGAACGGCTGAATGGATTTCCACAAAACTTGGCAAAATTGTAGGGACTGGTATATATATATATTACCTACTGGCGGTCGCCAGTAGGTAGTTATAGTTAGGACCTAGTTTCCATAGGAAATCGTCAACATTCTATTTGGATTAACTTTGGCCCTGGTGGATGAATCTTTGCGAATTTCTCAAAGAAGATGGCTCGGTCCGCTGCGCTTCTTCCCTGAAAATTTGGGGGGGATTGGTGAAGTGGGGGCTGAGATAAAAGGGGGTCCCAAAACGTGTTTTCTCCATGTTATTTTCTATAGGACGTTTAGACACGGCTACAGGTCGAACGGCTGAATGGATTTATAAGAAATTTGGCAAAACTGTAGAGTCCGGCTCGCAGATTACGCTTTTTGTGGAATGGTGTAAATCCGTTCAGTAGTTGTTGAGAAAATTAAAGTCAAAGTCAATTATATATCTATAAGCGCGGACGGGTGCGCGCACTCAAGCGGCTGCGCGCGAGCGGAATTTTTTTTTGCTGCGTGACGTCTGTTAACGTTCGATTCGAAGGAAATCAGGAAGTGTTGACCGCCATTTTGTCACTGCGAGTAAATATATTGTCATTTCAAAGCGTTGGAACATGGAAAGGGGAGAAGGTAGAGATTGTTTTGCTGCGTAGGTTTTCTCAGGGTGTGCAGTAAGGACCTTAAACGCGAAAATATATATATTTTTTTTTACGAAAAAAGTTGCGGGGTGCGCGCGAGTAAATATATTCTCGTTTCAAAGCGTTAGAACATGGAAAGGGAAAAAGGTAGAGATTGTTTTGCTGCGTAGGTTCTCTCAGGGTGTGCAGTAAGGCCCTTAAAGGCGAAAATATATATATATATATATATTTTTTAAGTTGCGGGGTGCGCGCGAGTAAATATATTCTCGTTTCAAAGCGTTGGAACATGGAAAGGGGTGAAGGTAGAGATTGTTTTGCTGCATAGGTTTTCTCAGGGTGTGCAGTAAGGACCTTAAACGCGAAAATATATATATATTTTTTTCCGAAAAAAGTTGCGGGGTGCGCGCACTCGGGCGCGCACAACTATTTACAAAAGTGTGAAAATGGAGATAAATCAGAAGTTTGAGTGCTTTGATATAAGGTGGCTCTGAAAAGAGCCCTTGTGTTAATTGAGTTGTTTCTGCATTTATAAGTAAGTACCGATGCAGAGTCTGATATAATATTGTTGGCAGCATTTTGAAAGGAAAGACAGGGGCCCATTTTCTGGTTAACAGGCGACCAGGCCAACTTTTCACGCCAGGCCCATTCCTGCAAAGCCGACCACCATTTTTAGGAGATCTGCAACCACCGGCAGTCACTGGGTTGCAGGAGCAGATGGACTCAAGCCCGTCGGGCGAAGCATCGTTGCACCGCCACAGTGGACGAGACCCTGCTGGGTGAGTGGAGCGTCGATGTACCGCAACAGTGGGCGAGTCCTTTGCTGGGCTCGTGGAGCGTCCCTATACCGCCACAGTATGCGAACCCTTTGCTGGGCTCGTGGAGCGTCCCTATATCGCCACAGTGGACGAACCCTTTGCCGGGTGGATCGTTGGGGGTGCAGCTGAGGGGCCTCCACCTGGGGAGGCGGGAGAGGCTCATCCGCGCTGCCTCTCCCTCCCAGTGCACCCCACGGCGTCTTGCTGACATTTGTTATGGCTGGACCAGGCGATGAAGAGAGGGGGTGGGGGTCGGAGGCATATGCAAGACATTCCCCCCTTGTGGCCTGCAAGGCGCCGAAAAAAGAAGAGAATGGGAAGACAACTACATCTCGGGTAGGGCCCATGCCTTCTCTGGCCGATGGCGGCCGGCCGCTCTTTGCCACGGCCCCAGGAACGGATCCCTTGGTTCATCCTGGGGACAGGCCTTGGCGAGTGGTGTCGCCTCCGGACTATTCACGTAATGGTTCTCCACCCCAGGCCGTTGCCGACGGCTTTTGTAGACTTTCTGACGCTCAAAAACCCTACTAGAAAGCAGCCCAAAAGTAGCCCAACATTGCTACTTTGGGGAAGGAGGGACAGGGACGGCGTCAAGTAGACGGCGAAATGCATTGTGGGTTTGTTGCTGCGGCCGTTTGTCATGTAAATAGTTGTTTTAATATATTTTTGTTCAAGAATAAAAATGTTTTAACCTGTTATTTTGCTGTCGTGTGGTATATTTCTAATATTTGTCGATCTCATGTCGTTTCCCCTCCCAAATGTAACATGTGATTGTAATCTACAGCCGGACATTCCGACAGGACATGAGAGCAAAAGGGGGGGGTCAGATCTGAAGTTGGGCAGGCGATAAGATCACGTTTTGCTATGTGGGGCTATCTATGTTCGTGATGGGGCCTAAAAGGGGGCAAGATGGCGGGGCCACTGTGCCGTGACTTTCGCTTTAACTCCAACAGTGGTGAGGGTGAACACAAATGAACGCCGCTTATGTACATATACATTTTCATTTTCTACACCACATGAAACCTGCGTCAGGTTTCATATAGGCGTTTTGTTGCAGGTGGGCATTCATTTGCATGAAAGCCCTGTAAAACTAACACAGTGAAATTTAGAAAATTTCACTGAGTCAGCTTTATAGCATTCCTGAATCAAATCCTTACGCCTGTTTGAAACAGGCATAAGGAGTGATGCACCATGCAATGTGTGGCTTGCTCCTGTGCATTGGAGTAGACATGTCGTGCTTACGACGTGATTCCTGCAATGTGCTGCTTTTGCGGCACAGGTGCGTGACGCATTTGTGTTGTTTTTGCTCAATGGTGCTCCACATTGTAAATGTGGCACACCATGGGTGGCAGAGCAGCGGTGCACATTAACTGGTGCATCTCTGGGGATGCGCCAGTTAACATAAATCTGCCCCTTTACATTTAAGTATGAGCAGGGGACACAGAGTTGGTGAGGCTTATCCAAGGTTAAAAAGAGATGAGTCCTGTTCACTGAAAACTTGGACATAGGACTCACCTCCTCAGCATCGCTGGACATGGCTAAAAAATAGCTGCAAAATGTTACTCTTGTTAAAAAAATTTACTATTATAGTCTCTGAGATTTGTCTCTTACTCTGCAACATCTCATTGTTGTCCTCTTTCTTTAAAGATAACGACAACATTAACCATGAGTGATAATAAGCAATCCGTTGATCTCGATCTTATCATTGAACTTGTCATTGAAACGTCAGTGGAAGTGGATCCCTTAGATGAATTAAATCCTGAGGATGATGAAGAACATGATGAGGATGCAAATTTGTCAGAATTGTATGACATAGGGTGGGAAGCTGACGTGCTTCAGCATATGGAACTATAAACATTTATTTTTAAAATGTACTGGAAATAAAAAGTGAAAATGTAAACCGTTTCATTTAAAATTAAACATAACTTGAAAAACAGGTTATGTGTAGTGTTTTTAATAAAATAGTCAAATTTGCTCATAAAAATATTTCTAAACCAATGAAAAGCTTTATTAACAAGTCATATGACCTGTTATGCTTACGTTACGCGCTCCGCGCCGCGCCCCGGATTGTTGGTCATTCAAACTGAGGCTGGCGTCAGCATGAGAGCGCCAACGTCTCGTGGCTACGCCATTCAGAAAATATTGTTGGCAGCATTTTGAAAGGAAAGATCTGCAACCACCGGCAGTCACTGGGTTGCAGGAGCTGATGGACTCAAGCCTGTCGGGCGAAGCATCGTTGCACCGCCGCAGTGGACGAGTCCTTTGCCGGGTGCATGGAGCGTCGCTGCACCGCAAGAGTGGACGAGTCCTTTGACGGGTGTGTGGAGCGTCGCTGCACCGCAAGAGTGGAGGAACCCTTTGCAGGGTGCGTAGAGCGTCGCTGCACCGCAAGAGTGGACGAGTCCTTTGACGGGTGCGTGGAGCGTTGGGGGTGCAGCTGAGGGGCCTCCACGTGGGGAGGCGGGAGAGGCTCGTCCGTGCCACCTCTCCCTCCCAGTGCACCCCACGGCGTCTTGCTGACATTTGTTATGGCCAGACCAGGCGATGAAGAGAGGGGGGGGGTCGGAGGCATATGCAAGACATCCCCCCCTCGTGGCCTGCAAGGCGCCGAAAGAGGATCGTCCGCGCCGCCTCTCCCTCCCAGTGCACCCCACGGCGTCTTGCTGACATTTGTTATGGCCGGACCAGGCGATGAAGAGAGGGGGGGGGGGTCGGAGGCATATGCAAGACATCCCCCCCTCGTGGACTGCAAGGCGCCGAAAGAGGAAGAGAATGGGACCACAACTACATCTCGGGTCGGGCCCATGCCTTCTCTGGCCGATGGCGGCCGGCTGCTCTTTGCCACGGCCCCAGGAACGGATCCCTTGGTTCATCCTGGGGACAGGCCTTGGCGCGTGGTGTCGCCTCCGGACTATTCGCGTAATGGTTCTCCATAGTTGTTTTAATATATTTTTGTTCAAGAATAAAAACGTTTTAACCTGTTATTTTGCTGTCGTGTGGTATATTTCTAATATTTGTCGCTCTGATGTCGTTTCCCCTCCCAAATGTAACATGTGATTGTAATCTACAGCCGGACATTCTGACAGGACATGAGAGCAAAAGGGGGGGGGGTCAGATCTGAAGTTGGGCAGGCGATAAGATCACGTTTTGCTATGTGGGGCTATCTATGTTCGTTATTGGGCCTAAAAGGGGGCAAGATGGCGTCGAGCTCGGTTTCTCTCACTAGTTTCATATTTCTCATGAGGGGTTGTTCCTAATGTTTCTATTTTAGCAAGGTCAAAAAGAGATCCTATCAGTGGCCTACTGATTTTGTTCGATTCCTTCTGTTTTCTCTAACGATTTTTAAGTTAAAGTTTGCTAGTACGATACAGCGGCTAGTCCGCATTTTATATATACGTCTTTTTTATTAGGGGTGTCCTCCGGTGGAGTCGGACGATCTACCTCTAATAAACGGTAAGTGTTCCTCTGAAGGAATGCGTCTTGAAAGTGGCTGACTGTAATGTATGATATTTCACTCAGTGACTTTCAGGCCCATGCTGTTTCAAAACTGTGCATGTGTTTGAAGCAGGCGTAGGTATTGACGCAGCATAGAAACTACTAGGAACCAATTGGAAGTGTTGTTTTCAAGTCACATGACTTCACATGCGCGTCTCAGGACGTGTACGCGGTGATAGTATCTGGTTGGAAGTAGCGGTCTAATTCAGGGAAGTTTCAAAACGTGAAAAGGAGTAAATCTAAACACATCCGGATTGAATATATCTTCTGAGTAGTATAAGTTCTATGATGGGTCTATGAAGAAATTTAATAAGTTATAATCGCGAAGTTTTCCCGAAATATATCGGCGGGTGCGCGCACACGGTCGCGCTCGATCGAAAGCCAAAAACGGGGAGATAAACGCCCTTTATAATATGCTTCTGGAGCTGTTTTTGGTACAATGAGTTAGTTCTGAAAATAACTTTTTTTTTTTTTTTTTAAAACAACTATTATGTTGTTTTTTAAATGAAATGAAGAAATGTATCTTTTCTCGGGGCATTTATGACTCTCAATTTTTAGTTTAGTAAGAATGAGGCTCTGCTCTCCGTACAGAAGAATTTCTCCACACTCGTTGCATTTCATGTGCACCTTTGCAAGATATGCTCTCAAGTCCATCACAGCACTCGATGGAGATACAGGTCGTCCACCAGAAGATGTGCTGGCCACCTCTGATGGTAATAGCATGGCCAGGGCTCTTGTCGATGCCTTTGCAAATTCCACAGAGTGCACTTGTTTGACATGCCGCATCATGGTATGTATGGAAAAGGAATATTTTTTTCTTGGATTTCCTCTTGAGAGAACCGAATTGCATATCGTGCAGGTACCTTTTGGCGCATTTACTTTCTTTAATTCTTCAGGATAAGTAAAAAATTCCCAAATAAAAGATTCCTTTTTTCTTTTTAAAGGTAGTCGCTCATTTCCTTCAGATTCGGAAGATGAATGCGGGGCGGCAGCCATTTCAGCAAAGTCTTCCGAAGGGTGTTGAACGTTGTTCTCTTTTGAGAGTACAAAAGATAGTGAGGGAAGTGGGTGGAGTCCTCCGTGTAAATTGCAGAATAGAAACTACTAAGAACCAATTGGAAGTGTTGTTTTCAAGTCACATGACTTCACATGCGCGTCTCAGGACGTTTACGCGGTGATAGTATCTAGTCACGTACGTCATTTGGAAGTAGCGGTCTAATTCAGCGAAGTTTCAAAACGTGAAAAGAAGTAAATTCAAACATATTCGGATTTAATATATCTTTTGAGCTCGATTCAAGCATACAATTGTTAAAGTATAAAACCTTTTATATATTTTTTTAAAATACCAAGGTGTGTACATTCGGTCACACACGAAAGTTTAAAAAGACATTCGGCTCCATTTAATGAAAATGTTCATAATATTAAAAAAGAAGCCTAGGTTTAGTCTGTTTGACGTATTATAAGTTCTTTGATGGGTCTATGAAGAAATTCAATAAGTTCAGATTGCAAAGTTTTCACGAAATATATAGGTGGGTGTGCGCACACGGTCGCGCACGAAAGCCTGGAAATGCGCTATCCATTTTATTGAGAACTGTTGCCGAGAGTGCGCACACCGGGTCGCGCACGAAAGTTTAGAAAGGCTATTTTTATTTACAGACAAATTTTAATGCGTTGAAAAAAAGGCAAGGTACAGACTTTCTAATTCTGTATCGCTTTACAAGGAGTCTCTATGCAACTTGAACAGTGAAGAAAACGGCTTGTTTCCGAAAAAAATATTGCCAGAACTTTATGGACAAAAGTATAGGTTGTATACACGAGATATTTTTGAATTAGCATTTTAAAAACCAATGAAATTCACTGAAAAAACCATAGGTTTTACACACGTTATAGTTAGGAAGTAGCATTTACAAAACCTATGAAATTCACTGAAAAAACCATAGGTTTGACACCAGTTATAGTTAGCTGGAAATTTTACTGATATAAAACCAATGAAATTCCACGTTATAGTTAGTTGGACTCACTATAACTTGCGCGTGTAATGCACTGCTGATGACGTCACATATTACATCACTCATGACATCACTGATGACACCATCCTTGTGACACAGTGACAGACCTCCTTTCACTGTAATCTAACCCTTGAAACGCATATTCAAAAATAGAAACTAAAATGTTCAAAAAAATGGAGATACTCATACCAGTTACAACAACCAATTCAATAATTCCACCATCTATATACACATGCACTAATTCACCAACAGTTCTATATAGTCACTCATACATATATTCACTAATCATATGTAGTGATACACCTACACATCCTGTTACACACCGACAGTCATCCAAAAGTTATTCACACACACACTCACACATGCAAATAAACTATTGAACATCCATTTATTTGCATAAACAGCTATACACACACTACCACTTTACTTCTAAGGAAACTTACACATACTTACTCTCTTAAAAATCACTTATAGAAACACATACTAATTTAAACAGGAACTCTTACAATATCTCACTCTCACATATAGTCACTTATATACATCAATATTCACATATACTACATTAAAACATATGTAGTTACTGATAAAGACACTAATAAGACAGTCATTCACTCACTAACACAGACATATGCACACTAATCCACCCATACAGTCCTGCACATATGCTGTCTTCAAAACACATACAAACAGAGACTCAGTCATTCTTGCATCTATGTACTAAGTAATACTCCCACCAAAGCATGCAAACACTCATACTGATACTAAGAAAAACATCTAATAACCTATATACATACACATGTATTTACTCATCAACCCATGCAGCCACTTATACACAAAGTGAAACACTAATACATATATTTAAATATTTAAGCATTACTCACTAATATATGTATTCACTAAGATATTCAATAATATATACATATATAACACATATTTATTTTTCAGAAAGACACACATTCACTGGTAAGTGATGTCATGAGTGATGTGATATGTGACGTCATCAGCAGTGCATTACACGCGCAAGTTATAGTGAGTCCAACTAACTATAACGTGAAATTTCATTGGTTTTATATCAGTAAAATTTCCAGCTAACTATAACTGGTGTCAAACCTATGGTTTTTTCAGTGAATGTATATATATATATATATATATATATATATATGGTTCATTTTGTATTAATTTTGCTCTGCTGCTTGCTCTTTTTGCAATCAATGCTAGACTTCCTGTTGTGTATTTTATTTTTAACAGAGGGCTCTGTCTCAGACAATATTAGACATTGGCCTCCTTGTGTTTTTCATGCTATGCCATTGCTTGGATGGGCCCTCCATTAACTGATGGTTAATCATGGACTGTTGCATTGCCCCTTTTATGATCCAACTAGATTTTGGTGATGAGGCTTTGAGTGGTCCTTTTGCTAAACTTCAGATGAAACATAAGCCAATGTATGTTCTAAGACATAAGGCAACGTTTTTTCTTTGTTGCATTTACTGAACTGACAAGACAACATTTTAATTTTTGATTTATGGCTTTTGAAAGGAAATGTTGACTGACTGAATTTCTTACTCTGCTTAAAGAATCAGTCTTGCTAGGTTATTTCTTTTAGTTCACTGTTATTATGTTATTTGATACATTGATTTTTTTCTGTTTCCAAAGCAATCATGTATTAAAGATATAACATAAATACAGAGGTTTTGTTAAAAGTATCTACTTTGCAATATTTTGTTATGCATGCCTTTCAGGTTACAACTTTCTGCTCAAACTTTTCTTTTGATTCCTTTTCATGGCACTTTTCTTCCAGGGCACAGCTTAACTATGCTAATACTGTCTTTCAACAAGTGGCCTTAAACGACCTACTATCTTCTTGCAGCACACAATGTTGCTTCTTTAAGATATATTATTTTTGGGAAACATGGGGCAATAAAGTCATTCAGTTTTTACTAGACAAGTCCAGGGTCTCCAACCTTTTCTGTAATGACATCTGCTTCCAATCAGTGAAATGTCCATGGAACTCAATGCTATGGTTTGAACAAAATACCGTTACTATCGGCAGTCAAAGCTGGCATCTATGGGGAGTGGTGGGGCAAGCAACTGGGTGGTGGGTAAAAATAAAAAATAAAACACTTGCCTTCAACACAGCCTCCCACTCGCTGCACTTCCTACTCCTACTGCTGCAGTCCGATGTTCAGCGTGGGCCCCAGCCAACTGCCTTGACCAATCCTGTTAACCAGCATGAGCAGTGCCAGTATTGGAGGGAGTGGCCTCTCTTGGCACTTCCGAGGATACTGGAGGCCTGCACTTGCTCTAAGCCAGTTGTTTTAGGACAGCTGTTTAGAACTTTCAAAGTGCGCATGCCTGGCTGGGCATCTCAAGACAGCCTGCCAAAAGGACAAATGCACTTTGAAAAGTGCCCAGGCAGCCCACTTTCCTAGTGTCCTAGCAAGCATCATTCCTGCCTTTTCACCACTTCAGAATCCAGCGTTTACCTCCTAGTGCGACACCCGCAGCTGCCGCCAGTGAGGGGGAGGCGTTGCCATTGCCCTTTTAAGTGCTGCCTCTCCCCCTTCGGCGCGGGACATCAGTCTTGCATTCCTGCCTTTTTGCCACTTCAGAATCCAGCGCTTCACTGCCTAAGGGGGTCCGCAGCGCCTGTCTTTTAGCCCTGGTGGGACCGGTGTCCCAGGGCACGACTTGGCCACTCTTTTCTTCAGCATCATCACCAAAGGGGACTGCAAGTGCCAGAGGCCAGTGCGATGCCCACAGCTGCCGCCAGTGAGGGAGAGGCTTTTCCATCGCGCTTAAAGGGCTGCCTCTCCCCCCACCGTACGGGACACGCACAGGCCAAGGGCGGACCCGTCTGGTCCCGTCCGCGACAGGTCTTGGCAGGGCTGGGCCACCCCACTGACATCTTGGCGCCAAGGCAAACACAGTAATCACAGAGATGCACTTAGGGTGGACAAACAAGGTACTGCTTTTTGGCAATTTGTGGTTAAGTGTAAACAGAGCGCAGAATGAGTAAGCACAAGGCCACGGGTACTCTGGTGGTTGGTGGGGTTACAGGGACTTTTGAATTGATGCCTTCTTGAGTAGAGCAGAATCATTGCTGGTTCATCAGATTCAGCTTACGGAAAAAAGACTTTCTCTGGACACCATTGTGGCTCAAAAACGTTATTCTATGGGCGGTTTAGCTATGACTAAATCTCCTAATGACGGGGATCGTTCGTGTACTGCCATACTGGGTGGTAACAATAACACAGAAAGAGCCATCCCCATCGTCTCGCCACCCTTGTCATCACCCCCGTCGCAAGAACCTATAGAGGCGCAGACTGTTTGTAGTAGCCTTCCACAGAACGTTGTAGGGGAAATTGATTCAGGCTCATCGCTAGGGCAGGGAGCTGGGGCTACAGCACCGATTACACCGACTTCAAGTGATGTAACCATATCAAGTTTAGGCGGAGAGCCGCCAGCAAAGCGAATCAGGGGTGCGGTGTCTTCTAAATTTAAACAATCAACAGAAACTAAAGCCCAGACCAGAAACCCATGTAACTAGGCCCCTTTATACAGCAGGGTTTGTAGATAACCAAATGTCCCATATTGGTGAAGGTGCTAGTGCTGGCCTGGGGACTGATCCTGAGTACTGGAAAAGAGCGGAATCTTTGCTAACTGCTATTTTGGGGCCTGTACTAGGCAAATTATGGTCAATAGAGGACAAATTGTCATTATTCATGCCCAGATTAGCGCACCTGTTAATGAGGCCAGCCAGTGTGCATCTAGCCCTTGTGGGGTATTGGAAGCTCCCAAATCACCAGTTACCCCCCATAGCAGCAGGAAAGGGGGGAGAAAAAGGGTCAATGAACAGCCCATGGGCACACAGGATGGGGGGAGTAGAGTGCCATACCCAGTTCCCCCGGGAGGAAATAGAAATAGCACGAGCATCACCCCCAGGGGACATAGGGACCTGAGGGCAGGGACTGCAGGTAATTTCTCAGTACAACAAACAACCCCCACTAAAATAGGGGTTAGCATCACTCCACATCAACACTCTAGGGAGTTTTCAACTCAAAGTGCCCAGGGTACCACAGATCTGCCGGTTTTATATCTTCCCACCGCCTCGTGTCCATATACAGTGGTTTTGACGGGCGTTCCGGTCTGTATGAGTGATGGAGAAGAATCTATCTTAAAGTTGATTAACAAGGCAGCCCACTGGATGTGTATGAATGTAGGGTTCAATATCAACCATAGACACATCCTGATGGTTAGAAGGGTGTCTTGGATTGGCAGTTCCAGGACATTTTTTCCAGGGGACTGCGTGATCGTGAATTAAAGGTACCCATTTTCGTTTTTCACTATTGTAAGGCTATCTTGCTCCATAGATTAACATGGGGGATGCTGGCTACAGTGGTTAACAGCATTTCTTCCCATAGGAACAAGATAGGACATAAGTATCTAGTATCCCTGAACTCAGAATTTAATAACACATCTTTTAGGAAAGGTTGTTTTTAAATCCTGTGTTTGAGAACAGCAATTTTAGAAAGTTGCTGTTCTCTTGACTGACCCTTCTGTGTGCCTGGGCCTGTTTGTGTATTGACTGTCTGGTTTGAGAGTGACAGGGGCTGGAGGATTCTCCAGGAGGCTGGATGAGTCAGCACTAGGCTGAATGACTGCATTTGCAACTGGAGTGGTGGGAGGAGTTAGCACCTGGGCCTGAATAGGGCTGTGCCTGCCTTCCACAATGCTGGCGCCACCTCCTGCTGGGCGGCTGAGGACCCTGCCCCTCACTCTGAAAGGAAAGTAGCAGCCAGCAAAACAAAGTACTCAGGAAACACCCAGAACTGGTTCAGACCGGGCTCAGGGCCCACATGCACAGAGAGAACAAAGACTTTAGGGGTATAAGTACAGGACCCCTGACAACAGAAAATTAGATCATCCTGGAATCAAGAAGGAACCTCTGCCAAGGGGAAAGCTGACTCTGAAGAAGGAAGACTGTCCTGCTGTTGCTCTGCTGGACTGACCTGCTGTTGCTTTGCTGCCAAGGAGAGGGGAAGGGCTTTGCTTTTGAGCTGTGTCCCCTGTCTTGAAGGAATCTCCAAGGGCCTGAGTAGAGCTGGCTCCCTGTTTTAAAGTCCCAGGAACAAAAGGACATCACCCCCAGCTTCCCTGAACTCTGCTGAGAGAGTTCTGTCCTTCCTAGAGTGCTTGATCCAGTTGTGGGGCCTCTGGAAGTTGTACCTGTGCTGGGAAGCTTGAAACTAAGCTTGAGAGACTTTTGAACTTGAAAAGTGTTGCATCGCTCGCTTGCGGAGCGCATCCCCGACAGTGCGAGAAGTTTCCCGCCGCTACGAAGGCCGAGATCATCGCAGTGCCTGACGCTGCTGCCAGAGCCATCGCATCCTTCGTTTCCGTGACGCACCAGACCGGTGCGGGAGAATCGAACATCGCTGCGAGTATCATCGCAGAGCCTGTCGTCGCTGGGTGAGAACGCCGCACCGCTTGCTTGCGGACCGCATCACGTCGCTGCGAGCATCATCGCAGAATCATCGCATCGAGGAGCTGTGAGAGAGAGGATCACCGCTGGACGGCGCATCGTCGCCCCGGAGATCGTCGCAGTCCCTTCGAGATTGTCGCATCGTGCCTTTGCGAGAACAAACTTCCTACGGAACCTACGCACCGGAATCCATACAAGTGGCCTTCCTCCCCATACAGACCGGATTCGTCGCAACACACCCGCTGCTGCAGCGGGGCTGTCGCAAATGCCTCCCCAGGGTCTCAGGAGCAACACATCGCTTGTTTTCCACCGCACCAGCTTCTGCTTTTGGAACTTTGTTGCAACTAAAAGGTACTGTGAGTAAACGTGACGCAACTGTGAACTTTTCACGCATCCGTAGAGAATTCTATCGCAACGTAGAGAATTCAATCGCAAGGTAGAGAATTCTATCGCAACCTAAAGAATTTTAACGCAACCTTAAGAACTCTTTTGAAACCATATTCTTGAACTGTGTATGTTGGATTTTTGTCGTTTTGGTCGTGTGTAGTTTAGATTAAAATAACTTTATTTTTCTAAACTGTTGTGGAGTCAGTTTGTGGTGTTTTCACTGTGTTACTGTGAGTGTTGGTACAAATACTTTACGTATTGCCTCTGGTTAGCCTAGACTGCTCGTGCCAAGCTACCTAGAGGGTGAGCAGGGGTTATCTCAGAGGGTTATCTCCTTGCCCTGACTAGAAGCAAGGGTCCCTATTTGGACAGTGGTACCTACCTCTGCCAACTAGAGACCCCCAGTTCTAACAGTCATCATGCACACTGGAAGAGGGCCCGCATTTGGAACACACGAAGGAGGGAAGGGTATTATGTAAGTTATTAAATACGCACGCCCTCACACATGCCATGGATCTGGTTGAAGTTGGAAAGGACATTCAAAGGAAGAGGGTGCGTTTTTTCATTTTTGTTTCCGTAGCACTAAAAAACTGGGTCTCGGGTCTTAGAATTTGTTTGAGTATTTTCAGTGACCATAATCCGCTTGTCATGTCCCTTGTGGAGTTAAACCTTTGTAACAAACCATGTAGTGCGGGGGGTGGTATGTGCCACAGATCAAGGTAGGAGGCTGAGATGGTCGCAGGATAATTTTGAAGCCTTTTACAGAGCACTATTGAAAGACAGAGAACAGGTCATTGCGAACTGTTTAGACCTGAATGTGGAGGAGATCGATCTAGTTAGGGCACTTGAGGACGTCACTCAGATAATTGACGGTCTACTCATAACTTCATCACACAGAGCTAGATCGGATGACCCAAGGTGGTTTGGCCATCAGTGTTCTCGAGCCTTGAGAGAGCTGAAAGCCACTCTAAAATCTTCCCCAAGAGATAAGGGCAGGGTGACCCTGTGCAGGATAAACTATAAGTTGGCCGTTAAAGGCCATAAAACTATATTACAACAGCAAGCTTGGGAGGATCTGAGGGAGGCGATGGAGTTCAAGGATATAACTGCCTTTTGGAAAGTCATAAACAACCCTTGTTTCCAAGAGGCAAATAAACCCAGGCTAGCAAATAATATCTTGCCGGAGCAATGGAAAGAGCATTTTTATGGGCTTTGTAATCACTGCTCAGTTGAGCCTCAGTCGGAGGATGATAGGGGGGAACGGAATATCACCCCAATAAGTTTCTCTTTGAGTGAGATTAAGGTAGGGATTGAAGGTTTGCCCCAAAACAAGGCCCCGGGCCCCGATGGGATTCCACCCGGCTTTTTTTTGAGTAAGGTTGATCTCTGGATGCCCATTCTGACCAGAGTCATTAATGCAGCAGTAGATACAGTTATGCCACCATCCTGGTCCACAGCCACGAGTGTTCCCATTTTTAAAAAAGGTAACAAGGTTAGCCCACTTTGTTATCGACCAATTTCCCTAATTGACATGTCAGCAAAGGTTTTAGGGCGGGTTATCCTCAGCCGGCTAATGGACTGGGCTGAGGATCAGCATATCATAACTGACACCCAATATGTTTTTAGCTCAGAGAAGTCAACCACTGACCAATGTCTTAACTTATATCTACTTGTAGCCAAGTTCACCATTGCCAGTCAAGGGACTGTGTATATGGCATTTATGGACTTGACGGCGGCATTTGACCGAATCAACCAAGGGAAATTATGGGCAATCATGGCTGACCTTGGCATGGACCATGGACTTATTGATATTCTAAAATCTTTGCACCAGAACACCACCACCACGGTCAGATATAGTTAGGAGGTAAGTACCACAGAACCCTTTTTAAGCTCAAGTGGGGTCAGACAGGGCTGCACTCTGGCCTCATTTTTGTTTACATTGTACATAAATAGACTGGATCAGGCACTCAGCACGTTAAAGGCTGATACACCGAGGATTGGCTCTCGAGGGATCCCTGTCCTGCTTTATGTGGATGACGCGGTTCTCCTTGCCCGCACTTCCAAAGGGCTGCAGATTCTGATAGACGGCTACATTTCTTTTATGGAGAACTTAGATTTATCTTCCAATTTGCCCAAGTCATATTTTATGGAAGTGGGCAAAAAAAACAAGGAAAAAGTATGACTATATGATCGGTTCTCATCATCTGGGAAAGGTGCACTCCTTTTCGTATCTGGGGATTTTATTTGATAGCCGTCTACATTTTAAAAATGTACTTGAGGAGAAATGTCGCAGTTGCTCCAGGTCGATCATGAATTTTGCACAAAGGCTAGGTCGATGGTCACCTGAGCAAATTTTGAGATTATTCAGCTTCATGTGTTGTGCCAAAGTCCTCTATGGAAATGAGGTATGGGGTTTTATCAATGTGCAGCATTTACAAATAGAGGAAAATATGTATCTTCGGTGCCTGCGAAAAGTCCCCCAGAGTACATCATCCCACGTTGTCCTTAAAGAACTTGGCGCTTGTTACATTAGGGACAGGTTGGGAGTTAAACCCCTAGTCTGCTGGGCTAAAATTTGGGTAAACATGGAGGGCACATTTAGTAGGCCGGTCATAGTAGTCTGTCTTGCCCGCGACCAGGGGCTAAAGTATGTGAAAGAGACCCTCGAGGGAATAGGATGTGCAGACCTTTTTACTAACCCTTCTAAAATATCTGTTCAGGACAAGGCTATGGTTAAGGACCGTTTTTTTAAGCATGTTGCAACACTCAGGGAAGATAGAGAGCTGATTAAATCATCAGTAAGAGAACATTTCCTAACCAAAACATCCGTGGGCATCGAACTTTTTATCGTCTCACTTTCATGATGCCCACAATAGATTCTTAATGACACGGTTCAGGTTAAATCTTTTACTCCACATACTAGCTGACCCGGCAGGATATACATTGTCCATAGAGATGAAGGGACTGTGTGGTTGTGACCAACGGTCTCTACAGGACACCCTTCCCTTTGTCTTACTATGTCCCTTTTATTCACAACCTGGGAGCCTTTTTTAAAGAGAAATTTAAAGAACGCTAGATTAAACATGCAAGGGTGGCGCTGTTTTTTTTTAAATTGTCCTCAGACGCTTTGACTTTGTTCTGTACTGTAAATTTTTTAAGGGCACCGGTCAGGCTTAGAGCAACAAGGGGCATTGGGTGAATAGGTTGCCCTTGATGTCACTCACTCTATGGACTCATGAAGGAACCTGCTGAGGGGAGGGGTTCTTAATCAATGACATTCTTAATATGTATCATGTAGAATTTTAGATTGCTGAATTGTTTTTTCCTTTTTAAACTATGATGTATTTTACTTGTACTTTTATGGTATTTTTGTCGATGCCGAATAAAGTATTGTGATTGATTGATTGACTGACTCAGCAAGCCTAGTCCCGCCCTGACCCTCGGTTCGGGATAGGTGAATGAAAAATAAAGTGGCAATTTTAGTACCATTTTATTTTTCATCTCTGGGGCGTTTGGGGCCTTTTAGGTGGTGGATTGGCAATCCTCCACTCTCATGGAGGAGCCATCCCTGACTAGGGGAACTATCAGAGGGCTGCCATGTGCATCAGTGAGTGCATAGTCTATGGGGATGTGTGTGGGTGACTGAGAGTCTGTGTTATATGTACTTGTGGCCCAGGAAACATTTTTCTCCAAATGAAGCACTGTTACATGTACAACATAAATATATCACAATTTTCTTTTCAAATGAAATACATTTGAAGTGCAGAAAAATGTTTCGCAATAACATTCATGATAATGAACATTTTTCTGCATTTGATGGAACATTTTTCTGCACATTACATTTTTTTCCCACTTAAAAATAATGACTGTATTTTTCAGTTATAAATATGGCAGTGTATCTACCATGTCAACAAAAAGTGTTTCCTTTGGAAAGAACTCTAAGGCTAATACTGTTCACTGTATATCCTATTACACACCACATTCACACTCATTCAAACTATCCACATACATGGAGGGAGCAGTATAACTACACACCCCAAACCCTTTACTAATAAGGCAGAAGCAATAGTTTCAAAAAAATAAAATAAATCACTTTATTCCTCAATTTAATCCAGGTTATGGTTAAAAAATCATAGGCTTGACAGTGTATATATAATCAATACTTCTGTTCCATCAAAACATTGTCTACATAAAAAACAACAATTGCATACAATTTTCAGTAAAAAAATGTATCACGTAAAAAAGGGAGAGTACATACAAAAGCCAGAAACAATGTCATTGCCCCTATGGAAGCCCTCAATCAATTCGAATTAGAAAAATATCTGAAATGATCCTTTTGTAAGATTAGGCTTAAAGATGTTTTGAAGGAAGAGAATATCATACTAGTACCAATATTTCGGGACTGAAGGGTAAATCCACCTTCAGTCCCACCTTAGGTCAAGTTAGCAAAAATATAGAGATTTTTAAAAGCACTGTAGAAATTTGAAACTAAAAATGTATTGGCCCATCTACATAAACGAAAAAATAATTTCTCTAAGAATCATAGGCTGGCACTGAAAGGGATGAAAGAAGACCCCATGATTACCATCAAACCCGCTGACAAAAGCGGTGAGTGGTAATATTTGATAGTAAAGACTACCATGACAGAATGACTGGTCTTCTTAATGTCAAAGAACATTACAAACATGTCTTTCACTCAGTGAACAATAGGCTCAAGAATTTCTGAATTATACCGACCCCATCATACCAGCAATACGTAGGTTACCCAAGATCCACAAGAACGTGAACGATCCACCCATGCGCCCTATAGTCAGCAGTATTGGTTCAATCCTTGAACCTTTAAGCAAATATGCAGATTTTTTTCTTAGACCCATTATGACAAAACAAAGAGCATATCTTAGAGATTCGGCATATGTGATATCTATCTTTGAAGGTTTGGGCTTCAGCTGGGTGACCCAGTTTTTAGTCACCCTGTATAGGTAAGCCCTATACACCAATGTCCCTCAAGATGATACCACAAAAACTGTGAGATTAATCTTGGAAACAGAAGATCTAGGTGGGGGCAATGTTGATTTTAAACAAAAGCACAGGTGCACCACTTCTCAATAAGCAGGGAAAGCAAATATACAATCTATTCCCAAACAGCAGTGTTCTTTCAAAGTTTCCTTTATTCCAGTATCAAAAAAGTTTGTAAAAACAGGGTCATAAGCATCACTTGTTGAAAGTGGCACAGACTATTGGGGTACCCTCTGGCCAGAAAGCGTTCCTCCGTTTCTCTGATGTTCTTTAGGAAAGTATCTTCCATACTGCAATTCCGTCTCATCCGGAGGGCGCTTTGTTTTTACATGCAATATTGATTTTATTACAAGCTGTATCAGTATGGTACTCAAAAACAACATATTTCTATACAAAAAAGATCTCTTTCAGATAAAGGGGACCAGCATTGGCAAAACTTGCTCCTCAAGTCTGGCATGCCTTTATGTGAGTATGTTTGAAGAGAAGCATGTATTCAAAGAGCTAGCACCCTTCTTTGAAAATGTTATTCACTGGTACTGTTTCATTGATGATATCATCTTCATCTGGAATGGTACCAGTGAAGACTTGGTTGAATATATTGCATCGCTAAATCTGGACAATACAAACCTCAAATTCACATTTCATTGGAGCCTGACTTAACTCAGCTTTCTAGATATGTCCATTAAAGACAGCAAGAATAGATTATCCGTAGAACTTTACACAACACCAACTGACAAGAACACACTTCTCCATTATGAAAATAACCACCCCAAAACACAAAGAGATAATATCCCCTTTGGGGAGTTTCTGCGTCTCAGCAGAAATTAAAAAAGCTTATAATATTTTTATGCCCACTCGGAAGTAATGAAGAAGAAAGTGGGTGACAGAGGCTATCCAAAAAAGTTCATTAAAAATTTATTCAAACGAGCAAGATTTAATGATCGGGAATACATGTTAGATATGAATAGAGAGAGAGGAAACAAAACAGCAGCTGATAAAATAGTTTTTGTCTGTAAATGTTCACAAGTGTGCAATCAAGTCAAGAACGTGATTAATAGAAATTGGAAAATTCTAAACGATGAAAGAGATCAGCCCATTGAAAAGACTATGTTCACTTTTAAACGCAATGCCAACCTGCGCAATTCTCTAGTTCACACCAATATAGAGAATGATGAAAGTATCCAGCAAAATATGCATTCTATGACAGCAGTAGGAAACTACAAGTGTGGATCCTGCTCAATTTGTGATCAAAGTATGGTCAAAACAAGTTTGGAGTTCAACGGTTTCAAATAAAATCCAAATACCTTAAACAACTGCAGGAGCAAAAACTTTGTTTATCTCCTGGTTTGCCCATGTCGCTTAGGCTACGTGAAACAGGATGTGAAGTACATTTTCGACTGGTGGAACATAAATTGGCATTGCATACTGAAAAACAAAATGCACCACTTACGCTGCATTTTACCCAACTAAACCAGAAATGCGATGAATTCAAGTGGTTTATTGTAGAAAGAATAAAAATTAATAGACGAGTAGACAACATAGAGAAACCTAGAAAGAAGAGAGAACAGTGGTACATGATGAAATTAGACACAATTAGAAAAGGGGTGAACTCACGAGAGGATTGGATGTCCTTTAAAACATTAGGATAGCTATAATTACAAGATGGGGCGATATGGATACATTCTTGCGTGGCCGCCATATCGCTAAGGTCTCATGTTACCATCTTGCAACTATTGTTATAGAAACTCTGAACATATGACAAGTAAAATGAAGGTTAAGACCTTTAGTAAGATGCTGAACTAATGCACAATAGAGATTAAATAGGAAATATAAAATGATCACGATTTTCTATTAAATTAGACAATACGACCCATAATATGAGTAGACTGTTAAAAGGCTTCTGCTACTCACGTATTGCATCAATTATAAAATTTGATGTGTGAAATCAAGGGTGAGACCTTTAGAAAGATATTTAACTAATGCGCAGTAGAGATTAAATAAGAAATATCAAATTTGCACTTTTTTTAATTAAATTTGATAATATGTCCCACAACACGAGTAGATTGATATAAAGCTTTTGCTACCTAGGTATTCCATTATTACCAAAATATGTTACAAAAACATGCTTAGGAGAGCTTTAAGTGATCGTGAGAAAGCTGCTACCTATGCTGCGAGATTAAGACACACTTAGAAATGGCGGATATAGACAAAATAGGAAAGACATAAGGAGGAAGCATATTTGCATGTCTATTATTGACCCGGAAGTGTATGTTACTGTGAGTCGTGTGACAAAGAATCCAATTCACTGCTGAATGTTCACAGGTGGTACCAAAACTCATAATATGGAAACAGGCTCAGGGCGATATGCCGGATCCATTCAAATTCGGACGAAGATATAAGCCACACGTGATGACAGCATAAAGGCTCTGAAGTAAGTGTGGAATAGGCACCCACACAGGAGATGTATGGCTCGCACCAGGCAGCTTGATGTAGAGCGAAAGTTTTCTCCACTGCGAGGGGAGGTCAATATTAAATTAGCTTCAATATTGAATTCATAGAACGGGTTGGAGTCTCTAGCTTAGCTTTAACCTAACATTTGATTATCAATGGACAACTTGCGTCATGCTCAGCTCTTAAGATTAAGTAACTTCATCATAAAGTTAGATGCAGCTCTAAATATTTGTAGAAAATAACAGGATTCCATGCCGTTTGAAAGTAAATTATTCTAAAAGCGGCTCTGGATATCTATAAACAATAATGGGACTCCAGGCTGTTCAAAATAAAAAATAAAAATAATTATTTTTGCGTGACTAAGAACTAGACAGATACATGTATATCTACGTTCTTTCTCCCACACACCCTAATTATGAAAGGGATCTTTACTGGGGCAACCAACAATATATAAGGTGCAACAAATGTTGTAACAGATAATATCAACATTTGTCCTCTTTATGATTAATGCTACTTTATAAGGTATGTTATCTATTAATTACCAATACCTTGGATAATGAGTATGGAGTTAAGTTGTACTGTGTAAAAGATAACCTGAGTGCATATTTCTTACTGCTGAACTTTCAATAAAATTACCCGATCAAGGCCAACAATGCCTGTGAATGTATTAAACTCCAGTGAGCTATACCCACAGACCATGTGTCTTATAGATCATTTTAAGGTGAGAAACCTCACTGTATATTGTGCAAACCATAATAATTGTATCATATACTTTGCGACCACAGAGTCATAATGACATGCTTGTCATCATTATACTTCTAGATATTCCATACATTGTCTAGTTGGACCCTAATAGAATAGACAGAGGTGTATGCACTTGACTCCTACGGGTAATTGTAAACCCAGTACGCCCTTGTTTTCACCTGACCACAGCAGGAGGTGAATTACCATATCATTTCTTTTTTCATATTTAGTATTAGATGATTAGTGTAGACTTATTAATTTGAAAGATGTAAGTGATGCATAGCGGTAACGTGTTATGTGGTATGACTGAGGGGAGACCAGTATAATTGCTATGTGTTAGAAATAGTGATCTGAATATATGAAAGTAAAGTGATGAGCTTCTGGGGTCTAATCTACGGGGCTATGAAGGGTGTGTTATACTAAAAACTTTGGTCTATGTTTTATTTTAATTATTGATAGCCTTAATGACATATAGCTCTGTATAAACTGTTGTTAATGAGTTATTGTTGCGTTTTGAACTATTGTATGATCCTGTAGGACTAAGCTACACTTACTGACATGTGTGTTTATTGTCCAGGTGGTCCTAACTGGGGCAGTTTTAAACTTGTGAGAGTTACAAAAAACTCAGTCTTGATAAAGATGGCTATATAAAGTTACCATCAAAACACATCGACGCTTTGCAAAAGAAACACAATCTGTGAGGAAACTGGGACCTTTGAGAGCTCAATTTTTTATATGGTATCAGGTCTCAGCCTTTAAATTAAGCAACCACAGATATGGGCCATTCAATTACATAGTTTCTGCCTTTTGTATGTACTCTCTCTTTTTTATGTGATACATGATTTTAATGAAAAATGTATGCAATTGCTGTTTTTTATGTAGACAATGTTTTGATGGAACAGAAGTATTGATTACATATGTACAGTCAAGCCTATGCTTTTTTAAACATAACCTTGAATAAAGTGATTTTTTTTAACTATTGCTTCTGACTTATTAGTAAAGGGTTTGGGGCACGTAGTTATACTGCTCCCTCCATGTATGTGGATGGTTTGAATGAATTTGAGCATGGTGTGTAATAGGATATACAGTGAACAGTATTAGCCTTAGAGTTCTTTCCAAAGGAAACACTTTTGTTGACATGATTGTATAGTACCCTATTCCTTTGGTATAAGGGGTCCCTCTCTGTTTCCCAAAGACTATCTACCAGCCACTGAGAGTAAGATGGCTGCTATGTATAAATGCAACACTTTAAATGGGAGAAAATTCAACTGAAGAGTTTACTTTATGTTTACATGCATTAAATAAAACTCATTTAAATTTTCTCCCATGACAATGTACGTTTACAACAAGTAGGCATATTACTCCCAGTGGCCTGTAGACATAGTGCCATGTCTATAACAGGGAAATGCAGTCATCTGTTTAAATGTAAGGAATTTAGGGCCTAATTGGGTTAATTTAAAGTTGAGAAAAACATCAACAGAATGTATAATAGAAACATTTTTCACTTTAAATTTCTCCAACTCAAAACACAATGACAGTAAATAAAATTAGAAATATGATACTGTGTCTGCCAGCCACTGTAAGCAGGATGGCTGCTGTTTGTAAATGTGACACTCTGAAAAGGGACAAAAATTCAAATGAAGAGTTAACAATCATTAAGTTAACTCTTCATTTTAATGTTGTCTCATTTAAAAGCATTCAGAAATATCAATGTGTTCTCATGCTCCACTATTGAGTTCAGAACACTTTTATGTAAGATAGATACCTCAGTGCTCAGTTCTAGACCTTTGTGACCCACATGGGTCATACATCTGAGTGGAGCACTGCCCATCATCAGGCTCTGCTATTTGAAGCTTGGTAATAATGTAAAATCAACTTAGCCTTTCCTTAACGTTAAAAGAAAAATGCGACACTTATGTTTTCCAGTTCTTAGTTAAAAAATGAACGCAAGGCTGGGAACTACTCTGAAGGCTTCTGCGAGACTGGCTGGAGACACCTGGAATAGATCCATTCGTTTTGTTCATGGTTGCAGTTAGATATATCAACATGAGCAAGAATACAACAGCGGCAAAAGTATTATGATATTTTGAGAAAATGAGATTGATTCATTAAACTTATTTTGTGAAAGCCAACTTTGCATGGACAAATGTACCATTCCATCTCGTCAATCCTTCTGTCACATGTGCAATGTTTATGTTGCAAAGATGTACACCTTGCACGTATATTCATTGCTCAAGTGCTAGTATTTCATAGTGACATAATTGTAGTTGAGATGTGAATGCCCTCTTGTGAGTAAATATTGATGTGAATGCCTCTACTTCTACCTTTTCCGTAATGCTAACTTGCAAATGTCACAGTTGTGCAAGCTTGCGGTGACCAGGCCCTGTATTTGTTTTAAAGACAGAAGAAAATCAGCATTTCTTTACTACTGTACTGTTCACCCTAATGGGGAGCACAGGACTTGACTTAGTCTACATCCATTACAGTTTGACTCTATGATCTGTATATAAATGAGAGTCATGTATAACATTTAATAATTTACAGAGTTAATGTTTTTTGCTTACAGGCTGCTTTTTTGATCTGGAGTTAATTGAGCTGTAAAGGTACAAATGCATTCATTCAGAATGATATTCAAGAAAATAATTGATAGTCAAAAAGTGCTATGCTCTGTGGTAGCTTCACACGTTTGTCCAATTTTGTCCAAATTACAGACTACTCTTATTTTACGTTTTGTTGAGGTTAATTTCCTCTGTATAGAGATTTTTTCCGCTTTATCTACTAATGAAGTAGAGGTTTTTAAAAGAAATGTGCTGTATGGAATTGTTACATTTCATTGCCTTGCTTTAATTTAGCAGTAACCACGTTCAGGGCCTGATTATGATGGCGGTGGGACTGACACCAGCAGGCCGTTGGTGGTGGTCCCAGCCCATTGGTCCAACAGCCGTATTAGGATGCAGGTGGTCAGGGCTTGGTGGTCGGGGGGAAAGACTGCAGCATCCAACAGGATCAAAGATCCCGTCAGTGCGGAGGTCGGACTCCCATTCCCTGGATTGAGGATGGTGCTTGCTCAGGTACCACCATAGAGATTACAATGTCCCTTTCCGCCTGCCCTTTCATGGCTGTTCACCAGCCATGAAAAGTCAGGCAGAAAGTGACTTTGGGGGGCCAAAAGCAGGGCCCGTTCCTCCGTGGCCCTCTGCTATGGGGCCTGGAGGTACATCTGGTGCCCCCTCTGAACATCCCTGCACCATGTGGCGGGCACCAAATGGTGCCTACCACATAGTGCAGAGATGTTTTAAATGTGTATATTTTGTATTGCAGATTATGCTGCAGCCTGCAGCACACACCGCAACACAAAATATACACATGCACATGTAATAATGCCTTGCACAAGTTCATTTGCACTTGGTCCATTTTTTCCTTTTTTTTTCTCCCTGGGGAAAATATTTTTCACTGAGGGCTGTACTTGTCAGTCTCAGGAGTAATCCCTTATGAGCAGTTGCATGAATTGCTCTACATCATGATTTGGTTGTTCAGCCCATCGCCATCGCTTGCCATCTCAATGTTTGGATGTTTTCTAAGATGGCGTTTCGAGTTGGCTTTGGGATTTTGCTCCACCACACAATAATAAGACAGGAAGAGAAAGGGCCTCTGGCTGGGAGATGCTGATTCAAGCTGTGACATAATAATGTTAATATGGTTGTAGCAAATTAAAGAGTTGCAATACCATTTCTGTCTTTAAACCCCAATAGAACTTAGATTTCTTTGTGATGAGCTATGAATATTTTTCATAACTAGGCTTATTCATGTCACCTAGAAAGTGATAAAAAAGATTTGTGTTAACATTTACACTGTGTGCATATTTTTCCACAATCTAGGATGCCTCACTTTTATATCTGAACCATATAGCCGTGTGGGATTACGTGGCACCTTCAAGGGGTGACTTAGCTAATATATAAAATAGATTTTCATAGATAGCAATTGCACTTTTTCTTGAATTTGTCACTGTAGTATTTTTAAAGTTCAGCCCAGTCAGAGCACAATTGTGCTCTCTGGAATCAATGGTATAAATGCACTCTTCATCCCACATTTGATATTTAATTTTTATGTCACTAGTGTACATTATACTGCAGGTGCTATGGCCTCACTGGAAATCTAGACAAGCCATTTAGGGAAAAACAATCAAATGGAAAGCAGAATCCAAATGACAACAAAACAGACAGGTAAAAGTGAGGGGACTATGACAAACATGACGTGGATTCTGGCAATCAAGAATTGCATGATGTAGTAATTTGTATATGTATGTTGTTATGCACCTTTTAGAGTTTCCTTGCATGTGCACTCATCATCTATGATGTCACCATTAGAACCTAAGTGTAATGAATATTCCTGTGTGTTTATCTTGAGGTTGACTTCAGAACATGTTGGAGTGGTTTGCCTTCTGCTCCACGACCCTGTACTCCGCTAAATTCATCTAGTAATTGAACCCTGTCTCCGCCTCAATTACTCCAAATTGATTGGCAACAATTGGACTACTTGGTCATTAAATAACCCAAGCGTGCTGATACAAATAGAGAAAAGAAGACGAGAAAATCATAAGAAAGAAGAATCCTTCTAAGATTTTCAATGGAGAAAATGTACTCAAAGGTACCAGTGAAACTCATCCTGAAGTCGTGGGACACTGAGAGCTCTTCACTCATTCGTGGGACATTCTTTGAGGACATTGTGGGCCCTACACTCTCTTTCTGACACTTCAAACTGGAAGGAATATTTATTTCAATACCCTGCCTTCCTCAACCTCCCTTTTTTTTGTCAGCATAACTTTTACATCCCGGGGCTTATTTAAATTACCTCGTCCCAATCTATGTACAGTGAGCATTTTTCAAAATCCCTAAACGCCTCGCATTTTTTTCACGGGGACAGAGTATTTTCTTACCGAGAGAGAGATTTCCTCGATCAGCGGTGTTCTTCAATCCGTCCATTCTTACATCAATGTAAGAAGCATTCAAAGCCTTGTTCTGAACACAAAGTTGTGCCTGTCAAGCCTCGCTTTGGTTGTTGTACGAAGGATACGTTGTACGTCATTTAAACAATGAATAATTATTCCACAGCCCAGCAACCAGCTACAACATAGCAACCAGCTCCACGTTGCTCATTTATTATCGTTTCTGTGTCCCATCTGCGCTGCAGTCCTCGCAATTAATGTTCTGACTGCATTTTATCGTCGTCTTCTTTCAGAAATCTTTCTCTATTTTGTGAATCACAATGATACTTACCTAACCACAACCAACAGTGACACACTCACTTTGAAATTTCTTTTTTCTTGTATGTCACGGGAATTATCCAGCATTTTAGGTGATACACACCTTACCCTGTACACGAATTAACAGTGACACGCTCACTTTTATTTAGTGTGTCACGCAAATTATCGAGCATTTTCAGGTGATACACACACCTTACCCTGTACACGAATCAACAGTGACACACTCACTTTTATCTTTTGTGTATCACATGGTGATTCACACACCTTATACTCCTCAGAGATTAATGTACAGTTATACACTTGTATGTTGATTTTTCACGCAGTATGCAGTTTAATCAGCTTGTAAGTTGGCCATTAATTTATTTATTTCTGTAGGTTCTTCAATATTTTTTTCTCCTTTTTTGGTCATGTGCACCATGCAAGCTGTCAACCCTCCTCCTTCATTTCTGGACAGTCCAGGTGAACCTCCAGTTCATTGGGAGATTTGGTTTGACGCATTCGAAACATATCTTGGAGCAATTGGAGCAAGTATATATGCCGGTGATAGAAAAAAATATCTTCTATTACATTCATTAGGGTTTGAAGGTAGATCTATCATTAAACACCTTCCTGCTCTGTCTGCTGAAGATAGTGATTGCCTCGATGAATTTCGCCAAACAGGTCTAATTCTCAAAAAAAGAGTTGACAAACAACCTAATATAATGATTCTAAGACACAAATTTTCAAAAGAAAACAACAAGATGAGGAAGATGTTGATTCGTATATTTCTTCATTAAGAAAATTGGCAGCATACTGTAAATTTGAAAATTTCACGGAACAATTAATAAGAGACCAATTTGCTTGCTATTGCAAAGAGAAAAGCATAAGACAAAAACTTCTTACTCTAAGTGATCCCTCTCTTGAAGATACTATTAAAGTAGCAAAGAGCATTGAGACTTCCATGGCATCCCTCAAAGAACTTGAGGAGAAAATATTGATAAACTTAACAACAGTGTTAATGCTATTAAAGTTACGAAGTCTCAATCTAAGACAAAAAATGTTGTTCTCAAAAGTAATGTAAAACAGTCTAAATCCAATATGATTAATCCCAATATGTGCATTAGATGTGGTAATCCTACTCATACGAAAGGTAGCAGGTGTTCGGCTCTAACGTTCACCTGCAATTATTGCAAAAAAGTGGGTCATTTTGCTAAAGTCTGGTTGAGAAGAAAAAATTCTAACAAACCTATTGTTTGTACTGTTGACTCTAGTTCAGAAAGTGACTATGAAGTTATTTCACTCATTCGTGAAGAAGTATATACTAAATCGCAATCTGATGTTATTGAAGGAGATCCTTCCAATTGTGTTGACCCCATAGTTGAAATTGGTGTGTGTAACAAAATGATACACTTACTTGTAGATTCTGGTGCTCACATCACAATGATCACACAGAAATGATTTAAAGACACATGGGGTGACTCTATTGTGTTGTCTTATTCTGACCGTTTACCTGTATCATATGAGGGGCAGAAAATTGACCTTTTGGGGTATTTTGAAGGCGTGTTGTCTTTCAAGGGCAGGTATATAAAAGGGAAGATGTATGTTGCCATCAAATGTTTGAACATCTTTGGGTGGTTTCACCAGAGAATATTTGGTATGATCCTGAAACCTGGGACGCGAGAAGTAGTATTAGTTGTGGATTGTCTTTAGGATCCCAAGTTAGATGACATTAAAAAAAATGGGTATCTAAGATTCCCTCTATTTTTGGAAATCAATTAGAGAAAATAACTGGTTTCAAACACAAGATTGTTGTTAAGCAAGGCGAGTCACCAGTAAAACACAAATTTAGGGGAGTTCCTTTCAGTGTCAGAACAGATTTAGAAAAAAAGTTAAAAGAGTTGTGCGCAAAGGGAGTGATTAAGCCGGCTGAATCCTCCCTATGGCTTTCCCCTTTGGTGGTAGCTCGAAAATAAATGGACAACTCAGGGTCTGTGTTGAACATAGGTCTCTTGACAAAGAGACAGGGTTGACTCTCACCCTCCCCCAAAGATTTCTGATTTATTTGTTGCCACCAAAGGGAGCCAAATGCTTCAGTAAACTTGATCTTGCCAGCGCATACCATCAGGTTGATCTCCATTCTGAATCTAAACATCTGAATGCTTTCGTTTCTCCCATAAGGACCTACCAATACTGCAGAATGCCTTTTGGTTTGACCTCCGCGGCTTCTGATTTTCAGAGGGTCATGAATAACATTCTTGGTGGTTTAGATTTGGTTCTTGTGTTTCAAGACGATGTACTAGTGTTTGGCCCAGAGTCAAGTTCAAATGATATTGTCCTTGAGAAAGTATTGTCCTTATTCAGCAAACATGGTGTTGTTTTAAAAGCTGAAAAGTGTGAATTAACTGCAACAAAGTGGAGTATTTCAGACACATCGTGTCTCAAGAGGGTATCAGTCCCAGACCACGTTTATTAGAGACAATAACAAGTGCTCCTCCAACTTCTGACAAAACTGGTGTAAAATCGTTGTTAGGTTTATGTGAGTACTACTCTAAATTCATTACTGACTTTGCCACTATTGTTCGTCAAATTAGTGTGCTGCTGAAAAAGGGTGTACATTTTGAGTGGCGTGAAGAATGCATTTTGGCTTTGGATTGTGTGAGAACATTGTTATCTAATAGTAAAGCTCTCAAACCATTTGATCCCAATCAGTAATGTTACATCAATGTTGACACTGGTCAAGATGGTCTGGGAGCTATGCTAACCTAAATGGTTGATGGTATGGAGGAAACCATTTGTTTTGCTTCCAGAGTTTTGAGAGCGTCTGAGCAACAGTTCTCGTTCATCGGAAAGGAGTTATTGGCATGTTGTTGGGCCATTGAAAAATTCCACCCGTATGTGTGGGGAAAAAGGTTTGTTCTTATTACCGATCTTAAACCTTTAGCGAATATTCTGGGTGACAATATGAGCTAGTGTTCTACTCCAAGAATCCTCAGAATGGTCACCAGACTTTTACAGTATCAGTTTGATATCAAACACAGAGAAATTTCAGGGCAGATTTTCTTTCAAGATTTCCTGTTAGCAACAATGAACAAGATAACATAAGATATAATGCTCTTGTTAAAGAAGATTCAGAGGATTGCTTTGTAGTTTCCATCGATATTCCAGAATTAAATGTGGTTTCTGAAGAGGAATGGAGATCCGCTTTTGTAAGTGATTCTGTACATTTGACCTCTGACCCTGCTATGGGCCGGGTCGCTCCCCTACCGCCAAACAGCACCACCTGTGCACGTTCTCCCCGCTGCTACCGCTCCTAGCGGGTATTCGATCCTCAGGTGCCCAGTATCGCTGACCTATCTGTGGCTTGTCCTTAACTGTTATTTGCCCTCCTACCTGCTTTTATTTTCTGTATTTTATTGCACTGTTATTTTCACTGTTGTAGCCCTTCTGCGCCCCCCACCTCCCCTATTTTGTCTTCTGTGACCCTTTTTTTCCCGCAGCTGTCCCCGCAGCCACGCCCCCTCGCCGCCCCGCTCCCACCTCCCAGCTGCTCCTCCCTCCCCGCCTAAAATGGCGGGCGCTGTGCGGCCGCGTGCTGCGGGCGTGCGGGTGGCACGCCAAAGGCAAGCCCGTCTGCGCCCGTCCATACCTGGCCCGTGCCCAGCACCAGAACGCCTGGACCCCACACACGCCAAGACGCCAGACTCTGATACGACGCCAACACCCTCCTCGCCCTCAACACCGGCCGAGACCACCGCTGCTTCCAGGCCGCCCCAAAACACACCCACGGACCCTTCTCCTGCCACGCCTGCAACTTCACATGCAACAGATCCACCAAACCCCCACGGACTGGACCCAACCGCCTCCGCTGCATACTCCTCAACACCCGCTCCGCACGCACACACGTCGTCGAGCTCTGGGACCTGCTAGACACCGCTGCCCCAGACATTGCCTTCCTCACCGAAACTTGATGGAACGTCTACTCGGCACCTGACATCACCATTGCCATCCCGGTCGGCTACAAAATCCCCCGCCGAGACCGCAATAACGGGATGGGAGGAGGAATAGCGATCGTCTACAAGTCCACCCTCCAGGTCCACACCCTCGGAGACGACTACCTAAACTCCGCCGAACACCTTCACTTCTGGATCCACACCGACCCCAACACCACCCTCAGAGGAACACTCATCTACAGACCGCCTGGACCCCGGCTCCTCTTCAGCGACTCCATCGCTGACCTCGCCAGCACCCACTCACTCACCTCCAGGGACTACATCCTCCTCGGGGACCTGAACTTCCACCTCGAGAACAACAACGACGCCAACTCCACCAGCCTGATCGCCAACCTCGCCAACCTCGGCCTCTGACAGCTCGTCACCGAACCCACCCACGCGGCCAGCTACCCGCTCGACCCTGTCTTCTCCACAAGCACCCACGTCACCTTCAACTACACCACCGAACTCCACTGGACTGACCACCGATGCATCCACTTCACATTCAAGAAACCAACCACGCACCAACGCACCCAACAGCTGCCTCGCTGCTGCTAGAGCAAAGTCACCGAAGACCAGCTGACCTCCACCCTCACCCAGAACCCACCCACCAACATCACCGACACAGACGCCGCCACCCAAAACTTCAGACAGTGGATCGACGACTGCGCCAACACCCTCGCCCCGATCAAGAAACCCTCCATCAACCATCCCAGCAAGAAAGCCGCCTGGTTCACGGAAGAACTCCAGACCTCCAAATGAACATGCCGGAAGCTGGATAAGAAATGACGTAATGACCACACACCAGACAGCCATGCAGCCCACAAGGACGCAATCCGCAGACATCACCACCTCATCAGAACAGCCAAGAGATCGTCCTTCATAGCCCGACTGGACAACAACGCACACGACAGCAAAGAACTTTTCAACATAGTGAATGAACTCTCCAATCCCAGCGCCAACACCACCGACACCCTGCCCTCGCAAGATCTGTGCGACTCACTGTCCACCTTCTTCCATTGCAAGATCACCAACATCCACGACAGCTTTAACTCCTCAGCCGCTCCATCCGCAACAGACCCCACCCCGAACTCCACCTTCACCAACCAGATGACCTCCTGGTCCCACGTCAACGACGAAGAGACACGCAAGGTCATGAACTCCATCCACTCTGGATCTCCATCAGACCCCTGCCCACACCACGTCTTCAACAAAGCTGACACAACCATCGCACCCCAACTGTGGAAGGTCATCAACTTCTCCTTCAACACAGCGACATTCCCGGAAAGCTTGAAGCATGCTGAAATAAACGCCCTCCTCTAGAAACCCAAAGCAGACCCCAAGGACCTCAAGAACGTCCGGCCTATCTCCCTGCTCCTCTTCCCAGCGAAGGTCATCGAGAAAATCACCAACATACAACTGACCAGCCACCACGAGAACAACGAAATCCTAAATACATCCCAGTACGGATTCAGGCGCAACCACAGCACCAAGACTGCCCTCATCGCCACCACAGACGACATCAGATGCCAGCTAGACAACGGCGAAACTTCAGCCCTCATCCTCCTGGACCTGTCAGCCGCCTTCGACGCGGTCTGCCACCACACACTAAGAACACGCCTCCAAGAAGTCGAAATCCAGAACAAGGCCCTGGACTGGACCACGTCCTTCCTCTCCGGCAGAACCCAGAGAGTCCACCTCCCGCCTTTCCGATCCGAAGCCACCGACATCATCTGCGGCGTACCCCAAGGCTCATCCCTTATCCCGACCCTGTTCAACGTCTACATGGCCCCCCTTGCACAAATAGCCCGACAGCATGACCTGAACATCATCTCCTATGCCGTAGACACCCAGCTCATCCTCTCCCTCACCAAGGACCCACTCACTGCCAAAACCAACCTCCACGAGGGAATGAAGGCCGTCGCCGAGTGGATAAGGAGCAGCCGTCTGAAACTGAATTCAGACAAGACGGAGGTCCTCATCCTAGGTCCCACCCCATGTGGGACGACATCTGGTGGCCAACCACAATGGGAGCAGCCCCAACACCCACAGACCACGCATGCAACCTAGGATTTGTCATCGACTCCTCCCTCTCCATGTCAAAACAGGTCAACACCATCCTCCTCCTGCTACAACACCCTTTGCATGCTTCGCAGGATCTACAAGTGGATCCCGACCGAAATAAGAAGAATAGTAACCCAAGCCCTCGTCAGCAGCAGGCTGGACTACGGCAACTCACTCTAGGCAGGAATCCCGGCCAAACACCTGCGACGATTACAACGCATCCAAAACGCCTCCGCCCGACTGATTCTCAACATCCCCCGCTGCAGCCGCATCACCTCCCACCTAAGAGACCTGCACTGGCTCCCTGTCAACAAGAGGATCACCTTCAAGCTTCTCACCCACGCACACAAAGCACTCCACAACCCTGGACCAGCCTACCTGAACAACAGACTCAACTTCTACACCCCTGCCCGCCAGCTCCCCTCCGCCAGCCTCGCCCTCGCCACCCTCCCGTGCATCCAACGAAACACCTCCGGCGGCAGATCCTTCTCCTTCTTCGCCGCCAAGACCTGGAACACCCTTCCCATCCATCTGCGGCAGACCCAAGACCTGCTCACCTTCAGAAGGCTCCTCAAGACCTGGCTCTTCGAGCAGTAGCAGCACACTGCCCCCCCCCAGCACCTTGAGACCCTCACAGGTAAGTAGCGCGCTCTACAAGTTCATTGATTGATTGATTGATTTAGATGTTTGTGAGATGGTTAAAAAGGGAGGGCCTCGTGAAAATGTCCTTTCTCCCCTGTTACAGCCTTTTTCCAAAATTGAGAATGAGTTGTCTCTTGCGGACGGTTTACTTATAAGGGGTGAAAAATTGGTTCCTCCTTCTTCTCTTAGGGTTAATATTTTGAGGAAAGCTCACAAAGGGCATCTGGGTCCAATTTAACTAAACAACGCATTTGAGATTCCTTTTGGTGGCCATCCATGGATAATGATGTTGAGATTATGATTCGAGAATGTTGTACTTGTAAGTCATCTGACAAATCTCTGAAAGTATCCACTCCTCCTTTGTCACCTGTTGCGTGTCCGGATGGACCTTTGCTTAAAGTAGGAATTGATATTCAAGGTCCTTATGATGTTCTATGTGGACAGTATAATTATATTATTGTAGTTATGGGTTATACCACAAAATGGCCAGAGATAAAAGTGGTCAAAGAAGTTAATTCTAGTTCTATTATTGATTTTCTTTCTGAATTATTTTTCAGGGAAGGTTTTCCAGAAATATTAGTCTCTGACAATGGAAAACAATGTGTTAGCAAAGACTTTCAATTGTTTCTACAAACTTCAGGGATCAAACATATCAAGAGCTCATTGTACCATCCCCAGAGTAATGGATTAGTTGAAAGAATGAATTGTGTTATTGGAGATTGTGTTAAGTGGGCCAGAGCAGGAAATGATGATGTTCTGAAAGCTCTTAATGACATAATTTGGTCATATAGGACCACACCACATTCTTCAACTAAAGTCACTCCTTTTGTTCTCATGAGAGGAAGAAAGGTAAATAATGTGTTTAGGCCTTATTGGATGTCAAGGTTTATTGGATCTGATACGTGTATTGACAATTTAATGTCCTCTGTCAAAGAAAATATTTCAAACACTCAGCTTACACAGAAGAATTGGTTCAAATAAAAATAAAGGTGGTAAACTTTCTTATCTTAATGTCGGAGATGTTGGCAAAATTAAGTCTCCTGTTTATTCGAAAAAAGGAAAAAACAAGTTTAGTAATGCTTTTCAGGTTATCAAAATTTATGGAAATTCAGTTCAAGTTAAAGGTGGGCACTGGTGAAATTTGTCCAAGGTCGCTAAGGTTCCCCAGTGTTCTAATTCTTCTTCAGTTCACATTTCAGATGAGGTATTGGATTCTGTTTCGGTCTCTCAAAGGAAATGTACCACTCCTGATGAAGTTGTTCGTAAAGATCCCATTACTTCCGAACGTGTTAGAAGAAGTGTTAGACCTCACATGCTGCCTTATTGTTATCGTTACATTTTTTTTATTGATTATTATTTGTTGTTCATGAACAAAGGAAGGTATGTAGTATTGTGTATATGTATGTTGTTATGCTCCTTTAAGAGTTTCCTTGCATTTGCACTCATCATCTATGATTTCACCATTAGAACTTAAGTGTTATGAATATTCCTGTGTGTTTATCTTGAGGTTGACTTCTGAACCTGGTGGAGCGGTTTGCCCTCTGCTCCACAACCTTATAGTCCATTAAATTCATCTAGTAATTGAACTCTGTCTCCGCCTCAATTACTACACATGAGTACAAAAGAAGTAGGTAGGAAAGCTACATCTTCAAAGCTCCAAGGGAATGGCACAGCATCCCTGCAATCAGACACCGAATATATTAAGTCTTTTTCAGAGACTGTCTCAAAGACCTTTTTTTTATGAAACATATCATCTTAGTATGGTCACATGACTACAATTCACATCTGAGAACAGCAAACCAAAAAGAGCTGTAACCTCATCTCTCTCCCAGATCCACTGCCCCAAGCTCTATCCATACTAGGGATGGCAAGCTTAAAGAACACATACAAAAAGGAACCCATCCAATGTGTTTAATGACATTACATAAACTGTTACAAGAGGCATACAATGTGCAGTATGTTAGGGCTGGTGATGCTTTACATTTTATGAAGAATAAGTTGTAAGAAGGTCATAGGGAAACTGAACAGTAAGTAAGAGCTTCAACACTATTAATCTCAACTGACAACTGAATCTTAATGGTGTAGCATGCCAGTCTGTGTGTCATTAGTTTGATGGTGGCAGCACTTCAATAAACAGCAATGAAACAGACACCTATCTTACTTCTACTGCTAAATTTCCTTTTGTTATATTTGCTGAAATGTAGTTGTTAGACCCCTTTCGGGGTGGGCCAAAAGGATAGCGAAGGTTTACTTTCACCACCATGGTGATTGAAGTCACTGCTTCTAGCATCATGTGATCTGTCCTTCCATTGCTCTCAAACTGAATGCATCCTCACTGCACTTGACTCTCAAGGTTGTGAGGGCGAGAAGTTAAAGGATTCTCAGGGAGGTAGTGTTGGAGAAAGAGACAGCGAACTCAACCATTCAAACAACAGGGACGATAACTCACTATCCAGCCCAGTTCTTGTCTTAATAAAAACGAAAGTATTTTAATAACACAGCAAACAAAACTAATACAAACAGTAATGGGGGGTCCAGCTACAGAGTTCTACAATCACATCTATGCTTAACTTAACTAAGCATGACATTATTCACACCATGTACAGTGACCTAGCACAACTCCTATGGTTCCCACAATATCTACAGTGTCCAGTTGAGCAAAAAGGTCATTGGTAGAATCAGTCACCGATAAAAGCTAACTATCCAGCTAAACATCTAACTACTATTTTGGTCACCCATACATCATCTCATTAAGATCTTAAACAAAATACTTCACACTGGAAATAGTTACTCCCTTAAAGGGTGTCTTATCTTTATGAGCTCAAGGTACAGCCTTTCAGTGTTTGAGTTCAGGGAGAGTGGGTGACCACTCACAGCTCTGGTTAGTGCAGGTTATTCTTCCAATAAAGATCATCTCTTCTGCATGCTCCAATAGCCTGGAACACGTTGGGCTTCTTCACTTGGACAGTCTCTCCTTTAATAGGGCAGATACATTTATCTCTTTCTGAGTATAAAGACCTCTTCTAGACACTAGGAAGACCAACAGCTTTGCCAACAAATCGCACAGATTTCAAGTCATGTCGACCCACCACTGTAAGACTGACTGCAATGCAGACAACAATCCAGGATGAAGAACCGGGCCTTATGGGCCTGGCGGCGCAGGGCACGCCTTAAATCTCCGAGTTCACCTGCCTTGTCGGACAGAGACACGAGACACTCTGTTAGGCGTAGAAAACCAGGTTTATTAGCTGCAGCTCAGCACAGTTGTCCCAGAAGTACAAAGTAGGTTCTCAGGAGACTGCCACTTTTACTCCATGGCGCACAATCTTTTATAGCACACATATTTACAACATTTACTCCCAATACATATAAGGCTAGCCAATAGGAAAAGTTGGAAAATAAGCTATCAAGTGTCCCAAATACGCCCCTCTTTCAGACTCTGTGTGTCACACCTCCCCACAAGTTAATCAGTGCTAGTGCCTACAATCCAATTTGCAGGTGGCAGGACATACTTGTATGCCTCAAAGGATAGTTGTGTAACAAGAGAATACAAGGAGAGAATAGTGAAGGCCAGTCGGATAAGATAAAGTAAGGAAAGAATAGGGAGAGCCGAGCAGTCAGTCGGGACAGGGATCAATCAGCCAAGACATGGATTAGTGGGCTCGGCCAGACCCTGACATCGGTTTCGTAAACAAGGGCAGGGGGTTACTTTTTAACAGAAGAGACACGTAGCAGTTGGAGAAGGCAAAACCACTCCGTTCGCCGTGCTGCCTGAGTGAAGGCAACACAAAATGGCGACGGGACCCAAATTGGCGGCCGAATACGGGACAAAGTCGAGAACCTCAGACCCTCCTTTTGCCATTACTCAGGCAAAACACAAAGGACTCAAGTTAGTCTAAGTCGATGTCAATGGCCATGAGGTCGTAGAGCTGTTGCTGCAACATCATTTTAATGTTCTCTGTTTTCTGTGACACAGGCCTTGGGACACACATGGTGGCACAAAGACTGCAAAGACCGCAGATGGCAGGGCCACACTGTAAACAAAGACAACAAGAGAAAATGATGGCCAAAACCATTCCAAGGAAGGTTAAAACCTTCCATCCCCATGTGGACAGTAGTCCCCAAAACCATCCCATCACAGACCAATCTCCTGTGTCCTGGTGAATCGACTCGGAAATTACGTGCAATTTAGAGATGGCTTGGTATACCGTAGAGGCATTATCAGGAATATATATGCAGCAACTAGACCCGATCAATTTACAGACTCCTCTGCGATCTGCAAGGACAATATCTAGAACGATCCGGTTCTGCAAAGTCATAAGGCGGTCCGCCTGAAGTTCGGCTGTTAGATTACTCAAGGCTCCAGAAGTCACATTTATGGTAGCCTCAACAACACAAACTAACTGTCTAATGTTTCTGCTATTGGCCATTGGGCCCCAGAAAGGAAGGAACCCTTTGAAAAAGTCCCCTCCCTCTTGTCCTGCTGTGTCTTTGGAATCGATAATCCCCCTGTCATATCTATTTCTGTGATGACCTGAAGGAGCAGTGTATGTCGGAGGGAGAAGAAAAGCCACATAACACGTTCCTGAAAAGTTGGTGGGGAGCCACGTGTAGACTCTGTCGTGGCAGACAAAGTATGTGCCCTGAGATGGTACTAATGGTGAAGTAATCTGGGATGAATAGATGTATGTACGGGAACAAACACTCTTTTCCTGTTGATTTTTGGTATTTTGACCATTTATCTGTAAACACAAATTGCCTCGATTAGGTATGGTCCAAATTGGTGGGGATCTCCTTAGTCTAGCCTTATCTGTGAGGCTAGCAATGTAACGAGTCACGTTCCAACCATCATACGCTTGTTTCTCATCAACGGGGATCTTACCACTTTCGGCAACTCTAGCCATAGCCACTATTCCCTTTATCAAAGAACAAGGACTAAAATCTGCTCCACCACCATATGGACCAACGAGAGGATGTCGAAGTTGATTCTGGTATGCATTAGAAAACATGGCCAAATAGGCCCAAGCGGAACCTTCATAAGAAAATGGAAGGACTAAATATGGCATCCCTTTCTCTGTGGTATGGGGCATGAGTCCACAAACCCAACAGTCAGTAGTATTGACTGCCAGTTGATGCTGATGCAACAGCTGGGTGAATGAATTGTTAAAGTATTCTGTTCTCCTAATTTGTTCATGCTCTGGGAGTGTATGGAACTGATGCGGGGAGGCAGTAGTGGAAAAAGGCAAAGAAACAGAAGTAAGAACAGGTGCTTGCTGCATAATGTGAACAACCCAACCCACACAAGCCAATAAAATACATGAACATATTAAAATGCACAAGGCTACGCCACATGGACTAAACAACAGTTTTTTATATTTACTTTTCATTTCTTGCTTTTTATCATTCTTTTCCAATTCAATATCCATCCTCTAAAGCGTTTCTCACGGTAATCTTCCTAGATCACTTAGTTGTGATTATTAGCCGTCCTATGACACTGCAAGTCCTGCAGACCTACTGCCACTACTCAGGTCACAGCCTAAGACTCCTACCGTGACCCTGCAACTTGACGGATGGTAAAAAAAAATGTCTCTTAAGAGTGTAACCAGAAAAAGGAAAAGATTTTTTTTTAATTGTTCTTAATCAGTCTAGGTCTCAGGTTGTACCGGGTCTTGTCAGGTACCGTTTGTTCTCGAAACAAAGTCTCTGAGTTTGTTGTGTTCAATCGCAGATGTGATGGTACAGCTTCTTGCAACACATCGTCGTCTTCTTTTTCAGACCTTGTCCAATCCAGACGTGCACTACTGAAGGGTACAAACCGAGGGACCCTTTCGCCTTCACTATCACCTACACCCTTGCAGACCCACTGGTCAAAAGGCAAAGGCAAAGGTACCCTTTTGCAGTGCAAGCCATGGATCCAGTTCTTTTTTCCTTTGACCTTTACTGCTGTACGTGTCACCAGAAGAACTTGCCGAGGCGGCCTCCAACGAGGTTCCAGATTTTTCTTTCGCTGACAATTCTTCAGACAAACCCAGTCCCCGGGTTGGATGGAGTGACCTGGGTCTGCGGAGGCCTCCGGCAAAGCGTTTTGAACCTGCTGGTGAAGAACACGCAATTTAGTGGTGAGGTCATGCAAGTAGACAATCAACATAGGATAAGGAATATCGGAGTACTTTTTAGATCGAGGTACTCCCCAGATGTTAGCTGGGTGCCCAAAAACAACCTCGTATGGGCTGAGTCCCAAGCGAGAGTGTACAGCTGTTCTCGTAGATAGGAGTGCCAAAGGTAAAGCATCGGGCCAAGCAAGACCCATGCTGGCCTGAATCTTTGCCAGCGTGAGCTTGAGAGTGCCATTATAGCACTCTACCAAGCCTGCTGACTGAGGGTGGTTTGCCGCATGGAATTTCTGCCTAATACCAAGACCCGCACACACCTTCTGCATAATTTGGCCTACAAATTCACTTCCATTGTCACTCCAGAAAATTCGCTGCAAACCAAACCTCAGGAAGAATTCCTTCAAGAGGACTTTGGCAGTGGACAAAGCAGTATTATCCTTAAGGGGGTAGGCCTCTATCCATCTGGAAAAGGCACACACCACGACCAGAACATACTTAAGGTTGTTGCAACGTTCCATATGAATGTAATCGATTTGTAATACCTCAAAAGGATGCGTAGGGGGAGCAAAATGACCTGCCTGAGTTGGGGTTCCCTTTCCTGGATTATGCATCAAACAAACGATACAATGTTTCACCACATATTCCGCACATTTAGGGATACCTTCATTCTGCCATACTGGAGCCAGAAGTTTGCATATCCCTTTCGCACTGATGTGGGCTGGACCATGCGCCATAGTAACTACAGGCAATACATAGGCGTCTGGTAACAGCCAATGCTGGTGTTCTGACAATTCCGTCCAACACCCTGTCGCGTCCAACATTCCCGTACTTTCTCTCCACTTACTCAATTCCTTCTCTGTAGCCTCTTCTTGAATCATTCTCACACTTTCTATTGTGTCCTCACACATTCCTCCTTCTCTGACCCATCTTGCAGGGCCTGCAACATACATACGACTTGTAGCATCTCTCGCTGTTTCTTTCGCTACCTCGTCTGCAAAAGCATTCCCGCGACCCACATCATCAGTGATCCTTTTATGTGCACTACACTTCACAATTGCTATCTGGGTAGGCAAAGCAAGGGATTGGAGAAGGTCAGTTACTAACCGACCATGCTGTATCTTAGACCCATGGGAAGTAAAGAATCCTCTTTCCTTCCAGAGACTGCCAAAACTGGGAGCCACGCCAAAGGCGTACTGGCTATCGGTGTAAACATTCACTCTCTTTCCCTTAGCCAACACACACGCTCTCGTCAGGGCAATCAGCTCAGCGTCTTGGGCTGAATTCTGTCTAATGCGTGCTGTCTCCACTACTGTATACAAGGTGGTAACAGCATAGGCTGAAGTCGTCTCGCCATTGGGAAGTTTGAAACAAGACCCATCCACCCATAGGATCCCATCCGAGTCCACGAGCGGTGTATCTTTTAAGTCTATTCTGCCTTTCGTTTCCTTCTCTGTACGGAGAAAACAATCATGTTGTTCTTGGGTGTCTTTCTCTTCTGGAATGGGTAACAATGTTGCTGGATTCAAGAAATTACATCGCTTGATGTGTATATGACTAGCCAAGAGCGTCAGCTCGTACCCAGACAAGCGGGCACTCGTGAGATGTTGAGTTTTCGTTCTGTTCAAAAGAGTATCCACTACATGGGGTACCATAACAACGAGAGGATTATCCATGTACCAATCCAGCAGATTGACAAATGGAAATCGCTGCTGCTGCTGCAGCTTTGAGACAACTAGGCAATGCCTTGGCTACTGGATCCAATGGCCGCTGTTTGTCTCCAAATTGTTGCGTTAAAACTGACAACGCACAACCTTCTCTTTCATGAACATAGAGTGTGAAAGGCTTACTGTAATCCGGAGTACCTAACACAGGGGCAGAACAGAAGGCAGTATGTAAGTTAGAAAAACTCTTCTGACATTCGTCAGTCCAAGGAAGAGGTTGGGGTGTGTCTTTCAGAGTAAGTGCCAGCAGAGCTTTAGCCAACAAAGAAAAATTTGGAATCCACTGTCTACAATAAGAGGTAATGCCCAGAAAGGCACGCACCTCCCTTTGTGTGGTTGGTACCGACATTTGTGCGATTGCTTGAATATGTTCTGGGGTCAATCGCCTTCCCTCCTTCGACAAGAGATGACCTAAATAGGTAACCTCTTGGCGGCAATATTGTAGTTTAGAGGGTGACACCTTGTGATGCAGGTCAGACAAATGATGCAACAGTGAAACCGTCACATTTTTACAAACATCCTCTGAATCAGCAGCAACCAACAAATCATCGACATACTGAATAAGAGTGGCACCTGGGGGCAAAGTGAAAGCATCAAGCTGAGATTTCAAAGCCTAACTATAAATGGAGGGACTCTCACAATAGCCTTGGGGTGCACGTTTGAATCGGAAACTTCGGCCTCCGAGAGAGAAGCCAAAAATATCCCTAGTCTCCTCAGCTGAATGCTGAAGAAAGCGTTTTTGAGATCAATAACCGAGAACCAGGCAGCTGAAGCAGGTATCATTGTGAGCAAGGCAGTAATATCTGGGACGACAGGAAACTGGGGTATTACAATCTTGTTAACCTCCCGAAGATCAATCACAAAACGATATACAGGGGGCTGAGAAGAATCAGTGCGTTTAAGAACAGGTAGAACAGGACTATTGCAAACATTTCCTCTTGTTTCTTCAACCACACCCTTCTGAACTAAATCATAGATGATAGCCAACAGAGCTCTTTCACCATCGCTGGAGATTTTATACTGAGGATTGCGTGGTAATTTAACATTAGGCTTGACAGTAACCACGTAAGGTGGAATTTGGAGCAGACCAACATCATTCGGACCTGTAGCCCAAAGCGTAGCAGGAAGGTAATGCAATTCGGGTGGGTGTTGGTCCTTAGACAAATACATAGGAGAAACCAATTTCTTACCTAAAGTAAGATGTACACCAGAGGGGGAACAGTACAATGTTGCATGAAGATGTTTCAATAAGTCCAAACCCATCAAATTCTCGCCGCAACCAGTCGTTAAAATGAGCGGGGCCTCCAAATCATAGGGACCAATTGAGAGAGGCAAAGGGCAAGAAACCGTGTTACGAACTGGGGCGCCAGAGAATCCTACAGAAACGTTTGTTAAGCCAGACAAAGGTGCCCCAGGGAGTTTGGAGTGAATGATAGAACTTCTCATTGCACAAGTATCCAAAAGAAATGGCTCTGAAACACCCAATGCAACAACTTCAACATATGGCCCATTCTGATCCACTGGAACTGATACCACTCCCTTGCTTTGTCCATGGCCGTCCTAACTAGTGTGAAAATCCTGATTCTCACTTTCAACACAATAGTCGTCATTGTAATATTGTGCAGACTGAGTATTCTGCTGGTCAAAATAATTCATAGAATTCTGAGAGGGAAAGGAACGCTGTGTCTGAGACAACTCACCTCGCCCTCTACCCCTGGGTGCTGACTGAAAACCACCACGGCCTCGCGCCCCTGGCAATCCACCATTACGTTGCAATAAAACCGGACATTCTTAAAATGACCTTCCTCTTTACAATAGGCACATTGATTAGGACCTAGCAAAGGTCGCGGAACAAAGGGTTCAGGTTTCTGTAACAACCTCTGAAACTGGGGAGGCTGTTGAAATTGGCGCTGAGCAGAACGAGAGGGATAAGCCTGTTGCAAAAGAACCTTCGTTTATAATTCTTTAGTCTTTTTTTTCGAGTTTATCCTTTTCCTCCTTGTCCCTGTTCTCGTAATACTAAGCAGTGGCTAATATCTGGGCAGATGAAGAAACAGCCCACGAACTTTCGGAGTCTTTCAATGTATGCGATAATTCTGGAAATAAATTAAATACAAATGTATCCACGAATATTCGCTGTCCACCCTCAGTACTCATATCTTGACCACTGTGGTCGATAAACGTCTCCTCAAAGCGGGTAAAGAAATCGGAGACACTCTCATCTTTCTTCTGTTTACAAGCAGCTAACTTATCCCAGTTAACACGTAAGGCAGGCATCATCATTTTCATTAAAGTGATGATCCTACCGGGCAATTCTGCAATCAAGGCATCGGGTTTAGCACCTCCTACTTGTGCTGCATCCGTGGCAGTTATAGCAGTCCAATTACCACCTAAAGCTTGGTCGTGGTCCTCCCTACGAATCCGAGCCCATAAAGCTTGTGGGACTATATTTCCCATCAACATATCAATTTCAGCCAAATTCATGATACACGCATCAACAGTCTGGGACAGCTCTTTATAATACCCAGCAGGATTTTTACGAGGGTCCGGTAAAGACTGTTTAAGCGCCAAAACTTCAGATCATTTCCAGGGGACATGTACCCATATACGCTGGAAATGAGCAGGGACAGGCGGAATATTGCCTGCCTGTGGAACCGCATCTCTCCATACTGGGGGAACTTCTCTCATAGGATAATGTTTCACTTTCTGTCTAACTGCAGGATCAGGTTCAAGAAAAACCTGAGAAGAAAATAAAGACCTGAAAGTGACAAGTGTCCTTACGGCGTCCTCAACCTCAGAACCCACAATAAGTCTTTTATCAAATTTAGCCTGTACGTCTAACAGACCCTGGGGAGCTAAACTCAAATTCATATCTTCCCATCCTTTGACAAGAGTGTCACACATAACAATTGGACAAGAGTCCTCCAGCCGGGAATCCCTATTACAATCAAGACAACAAAACTTCCTAAACTTGCTAAGACCAGGCATCTTTAATTCACTGGTCTACTTACAAACTTTAAGGGGTTAGAGCAAATAATACAGACTCACCCCTTGGCTTCGGCTATTGCAATGGTCCAATAATAAACCCCAAAAACAAAACAAAGAAGTGGGCGCTACCTACGAATACTTAACGAAGTGTTCTCTCACGCCAACAGAGGTCCGTCTAACGTCTCGCAATACCAGTCATCACCAAAGGGGCCAAGGCAGGGCGGCAGTCAGGGCAGCAGTCATCAGCAGCCGTCGGAAAGGAGTAGCCACGCTGCAAAAGACCTTCAGTCCACTTCGACATGCAGGGGTCGCTTGGCGTGGTTCGCGAATCCTCCGGAATTTTCTTGCGAGGCTCCTCACGACCCTCGGGCTGAACCGCTACCGCTGAAGCTGCCCCACGTTGGGCGCCAGTTGAAGAACCGGGCCTTATGGGCCTGGCGGCGCAGGGCACGCCTTAAATCTGCGAGTTCACCTGCCTTGTCGGACAGAGACACGAGACACTCTGTTAGGCGTAGAAAACCAGGTTTATTAGCTGCAGCTAAGCACAGTTGTCCCAGAAGTACAAAGTAGGTTCTCAGGAGACTGCCACTTTTACTCCGTGGCGCACAATCTTTTATAGCACACATATTTACAACGTATACTCCCAATACATACAAGACTAGCCAATAGGAAAAGTTGGAAAATAAGCTATCAATTGTCCCAAATACGCCCTTCTTTCAGACTCTGTGTGTCACACCTCCCCACAAGTTAATCAGTGCTAGTGCCTACAATCCAATTTGCAGGTGGCAGGACGTACTTGTATGCCCCAAAGGATAGTTGTGTATAAAGAGAATACAAGGAGAGAATAGCGAAGGCCAGTCGGATAAGATAAGGTAAGAATAGGGAGAGCCGAGCAGTCAGTCGGGACAGGGATCAATCAGCCTAGACATGGATTAGTGGACTCGGCCAGACTCTGACATCGGTTTCGTAAACAAGGGCAGGGGGTTACTTTTTAACAGAAGAGACACATAGCAGCTGGAGAAGGCAAAAACACTCCGTTCACCGTGCTGCCTGAGTAAAGGCAACACAAAATGGCGACGGGACACAAAATGGCGGCCGAATACGGGACGAAGTCGAAAACCGAAGAACCTCAAGGATTACAGCAACACTTCACGCACTCTGCACAGTATCCCTAACCATGATCAATAGGAATATGGAACTGGAACACAGTTGATTCACTATACTACAGTGCTTTTCAGATGTTATCTGTCAAGATATCTTCCTTATTTAGAAAAATAAAGTTTCTGTCTGGTCAAGAAGGAACCTTCACCCACGTCCCTACTTCCTCCTGGCATATCCTTTTGAAAATAAGTACTCAAAGATATTTAATTTGTTCAATATTGAACTTGTGTGTCTTTCTATAATAGCTACCTCCTGTATTCCCAGTTGGAAAATCTAAAAACTTCAAAAGGTAAACAATCCATAAATTAAGAGAGAGGGCTTACAACTTTTTATCAGATTTTGCTTCACCATAACAGATGTTCCCTTATTTAACATCAGCCGTTTTTTGTAATACTTTACGATCTGATCATAGATGTGTCTGACATCTACCTTCTGAAGATGTCTTTTGGGACAGGTTGGAGACTGTAATTGATGTCTGGTACCATCTTAGTAGGTACTGGATTATTAATTAGGAGAAAAGCAATGCATGGTCAACTAGAAGAGTAAAAAACACAGTTATACTGTTTTGAACAATTAAAGAAAAGATTTAAATTAGGAATCCTATGCTTAACTGGGCAGAACGGAAAAATGCTCCTCCCTAGGCGAGGCATTCTGTCATAACTACCATTTGACTGCAGTTATGTTCTTGGTGCTCTTGAACATATAGATTGCTTACCATGACCATGGCTAATTAGTTAGCCATCTCACATATCATATAACAAGATCATCGATATTTCTGACCAGGTCTCAAAAGTGAAGCTTGATGACATGACAGAGTGTATTTTATATATTCATCAATTTATAACTTTTAAACATTAAGAATTTTGGACCATATATTTATCTTTCGTAACCAAATATTCCATCTTCTACTTGCTTTTTACAATGGTCTAACATTATTTTGCAAACAGACTGACATTAGCTCCCTTTGACAACCAACATTGACACATTCAGTCTAATAATTCTACTGTGATGAAGTGTCACATGTCTAGAGATGAAACACGTTGGCTATTTAGCACATTTTGATGAAGGCTCTTGCTTTGATAGCAATAAAATAATTGTGAAGAGAAACTAAATGTCTTGGAACTGTACAATTGCTCCCCAAGCATTTCACTTTGTGTGAATCAGAGTCACAAACAATTCACTGCAAATTTTGGTTTGCATCAACTTTTTAATAGATGCTCAAATATTACCCCATCAAGTTTATATTTTACTATGGTGTTCTCATCCAGAACACCACTGTAGGTAGATGAGAAGAGAAGGCTAACTCTTCTTCAATGTTAATCTAATTCTGAAGCAATTTACCAGTAAATATTTGATATATTTGAGTAATTACTAAAGGCATTTTTTTTTAAAAACTATAGGTAAGGTGAAACTCTTTGCAAATTGTGTGAAGTGCTCAAGGTTTTCCATAGACTACTGTTAGAAATTGGGTTTCTGATTGGCAGAGGTATGCACCCAGCCAAGCAGAAACAGCAGTCCTAGGCAGGATAAGTCAGATATATACCCAAAATTAACCTGTGCTCACCCTCTGGTAGCTTAGCACAGAGCAGTCAGGCTCAACTTGAGGGGCAATGTGTAATGTATTTGTGTAACACTGCAAACACTAAAACAGTGAAAACACGACAAAAAATACCACACCTAGTTAGAAAAAGCAGAGCTTAATTCTATGAACAAAACAAGACCAAGATGGCAAAAAGTCAATAAGTATAACTGAAGTTATAACATTTTTAAAGATTAAACTGAAATGTAGTGCTTAAAAGCCTAAAGTGCCAACTGAGGCTCTCTGGTTGCGCTAGTCCAAATCCACAAGTTTAGGCTCACCGCGATGGAGCATGGGTCGGACACAGGGACCAGCATTAGCCTGTTGCAACAGTACCTTGGTCCGCAGTTGCGTCAACGTCGAGGACGAGATGAAAGGAGCAGAGGTGATGCATCATCGCCGATCGATTCGGGTTTAAGTGGTGCATCGGTTCCGATCTGTGCAAGTCATAGATGCGTCTTTGACAAAACCACTAGATGTAGGCGGTGTATCTTCGTCAAGCCATGAAAGTCGGGAACTGGGGGTAACGCGCCGTGTAGTCGGCGATGTGATGTCTTCGGCCCTTAGCGGCAGCGGCGATGCATCGGATTTGAGGGAGATGAGCCAGTTCTGAGCCAGGCAACGACAGCAATGCATTGATTTTGATAGTTGCAGCCCTCCGGGCCTACCTCCAAAGGCCCAGGACTGGATTGCCACTACTTAGCAGAAAAAAACACTCAGGCAGGGTCCAGGTGTTGATATGAGTGGATGGACATCTTTAATGTCCCTGAGACTTTAAACAAGAGGCAATCCATCAAGCCCTTGGATTCACTTTGTTTCAAGATTGTAGAGTTGCAGGTCCAGTCCTTCTCACTCGCAGACAAGGAGGGCAGCAGGCAGCAGGTCAGCACACCATAGATGGAGTCCAGCCGAGTGACAGTCTTTTCAGCAGCCAGCAGTCCTTCTTCCTGGCAGAGTATCCGCAGGTTAGGAAGTTTATATAAGTGGTAGTTTCTCAGGTCCAGTATTTATAGCCAGTTGTGCCTTTGAAGTAGGGGGGGGGGGCTTCAAAGAGAGGCCTTTGAAGTGCACAGAGTTCTTCTTGCCCTGGCTCCAGACTCACTACAGAGGGGTATACAGCCCTTTGTCTGGGGAGAGGACAAGCCTGTTAAGGTGTGTCAGCTTCTCCCTCCAATCCTGTCCAGGATGGCCCATCAGTATGTGGATGGCCCATCAATTGGAAATACACATATAAAATATAATCAGGTAATCCCAATGTTATCCAATGGGAGAGATAGATCTTGCAATAGTGAAAACCAAATGTAGGAGCTTTTCAGTACTAAAATGTACATGTCCTGCTTTTAAAATACACTGCATCCTACCTTTGGGCTGTTAAGGGTCTTCCTTCTTGGTGACTGATATGTATTATAAAGGAAGGTTTGGGCCTGGAAAAGAATGTTTACTTGTAAGTAATCACCCAAGGACCTGCGGGAGCCTACTCCCCACTCATATATTCACCTCCCTAGCAATACGGAGCCGGGGCTTCTTTTGTGACGCGAAGGAATGTTGACTTGACAGGTTGACATGGCACTTTAGAACTTCACACACAGGTTCTGCAATGGCAGGCTTGAGACGTGTTAAGTGGGTGGCACAATCAATGCTGCAAGCCCAGTAGCAAAAAGAACAATTGATGGATGGAATGCTGAATAATGTCAAACATTCATCCCCAGTACAGGGATCTGTGCCAAAATTCACATTTCTTTGAACACCTTGCAGTTCCATTTTGGACCCAGCCATATACAAATCAGTCTTAACTCTGCTCCCCAAGGGAACAGTCCAGCCCGAACTGCCAGGCCAGGTCCTCCCTGGACTGGAAAGCAGCATCCTGGGACCAGTTTTGAGGTATCACCCCTTATCAGCCAGGTTAGCTTGACTCCAGTAGCATTGTGAGCACGGGACCCACGTCTCGGGCATACTCGACCTACTTGGGGTGACAATTGCAACAAGCACTGGCATAGCCAATAGGTCTCGCTTTTGGGACCTTATAAGTATTTAATTATGCAGCACAATATCATTGGTGCATCAACATCAACTGTTGCATGGCTAAACACTTATAAGGTCCCAAAGGCGAGACCTATTGGCTATGCCAATGCTTGTTCCAACTTTATTTCTAGTTCAAATGAATGTTCACCACCGGCCGGTGGATGTCGGTGGCAGCTAATGTAATGGTTGTCTTCTCAAAATCAATAAAATGAATAAAACCCTAAACATTTGCTTCTTAATTGTTGTGCAGATTTACATTTCTTTCAGGCAGTGGCTACCCAGGCAGAAAGGATTTGTTTTGCTGTCTACTCATCTTCGGTTTCACAGGACCAATAAAACGTTTTTTCATGACTACTGATTCAAATAGGTGGCAAATGTCATCCATCAGCAATGGAGAGATTGTGGCTGGAGGGCACAGACACGCAACAGATACAGACACAGGGACTGGGAGGGGGTTAGAAAAGGATATTAGGCCAATTAGAGACAGCAATGAAGATTTGCACAGGCATGACGGAAAGACAGGAAATTTGAAGGACAAGAATTACCAAAGATAGCGGCAGGGGCAGTGATGGACTTGCTGCATGGTATAGACACATGTGGTAGGAGGCAGAGAAAAGAAGGATTCAGAAGAAAGTGAGTGGCATTAGAAAAAGGAGGAACTATGGCAATAACTTATGAAGCCTTATAAAGATCAGTAGACATATTTATTTTAATTTCTCAGGTGCATGAAAATGTTTGATACCAGTGAAAACTCTTCCTTGTTCCTAGAAAAACAAAAAGAAATGGAAGCAATGCTGTGAGCTCTGTAAAAGGCCCCTGTGAAGACCTGAACACAGCATAGTAGCATGGTTTCAGGTTTAAGAGATTACTGGGGATAACTCGACAAAATGGAGCCCCAACAAGAAGGACACATGACCTTCACCTGCATGAATTGGCAAGGATAAAAAGTATGAGTCGGCCATGGTTAGCAGTAAATGCTCCAAAACTACAGGCCCTCTCTGGCTGTCTACCTCAGCGATCAGTATGATGCAATAATCAGTGATTAAGCAAATTGGTTTGGCTTTTGACTTATGCATGTAGACAGCGGCACAGAATAAGAGTGCATATGACAGAGCAACACCCAGACCTACTCTAGGCAACAAACAGACGCTTAAACTAACACAAGGTTTTCTGGCAACTTCCACCTCGAGCAAAACATACAATCAACAGTCTCACATTACCATGAGCAGCATTTGGTACTTGGTGACATGCATAATGGATGTTTGCAAACGAGCAGGGTGGGGCCCTGGCCGGAGACTGGTCTTAGGTGGAGCAGCAGAGAACAGGGTGGTGGAAGGTAGTGAGGAGAGGCCTCCTGGCCCTGGCTGCCTGGATAGGCTCAGCCTCTGCTATTACAAAGGTGAACAAATAATGACCTGCAGGATATCCAGCTGGGAAAGAGGTCTGGTGGAAGGAGGGGGAGGGGGGACAGAAAGTGAGGCCAGAACACAGACAAGCCTGCTATTTACAGGGACACAGACAGAGAAGGCGGCCTGCATTCAAATGAGGCTCACAGTGGCTTAGTCGTGCAGCAGTCAGTGCCCTGGGGCCAGAGTTCACGCTGGTTTGTTTATTTGGCTATCCTCCTGTGGTAGTCCTGAGAGATTTCATACGCGACAAGTCCACGCTCACCCAATAACGATGCACACAACAAGGCAAGTAGCCGAGTTGAACCGCCCGGTTTCCAATGGGAGGTGCACACAGCTAAAACAAGCATTGGCCGCAAAAACAAAAGTCATCGCGCAAAAATGCAAGCCACTTAATTATGTCACATATCAGAACCCTTCCAGATCAAATGGCAGGCAAGGCTCTTTAAACTAGCAATCTGGCTTGTGCAGATAATATAAAATATTTGAAGATCAATTCCCATGTATGATCAGCAAAACTAAAGATATTATTTTGTTACTTTATTATCACTATGGCACAATTACTTGTCGTTCTTTTCTGTAAAAAGCACCACAGCCCGCATTACACATCTCCCACAAGAGTACCTGTTGCGGTGCATGTGATTCACGCGTGGGGAAAAAAAAACACGTTGCAAAGTAATTCCATCAAGAGGCTGGGCTTGCTCCAGAGCAGGGAGGTCTCCTCAAAGCGTGCGTTCCGGCGACACAATAATAAAAAAAATTAAAGCAAGTTGCTCTCCTGTTTCAGCTGCCTGTAAAGTGGCGTGCCTGTGACTATTGGCTCAAGTTCTCCAGCAATTTGCATGAACAGGGAGGGAGTGTCTCTGGCGCTCTCACATCAGGGGCTAAATGACTGCAGGTTTAGTGTGACTGAACTGCCTAGAAAACGGCAGGACAGCGCGCACCGGAGAAGCTACCTGGCTTCTGAAACAAGCATTGGCCACAAAAGCGAAAATCATCGCGGTGAAAGCGAAAGTGATCGCGATGACGCACTCTGTGCACAGCACGCGGGGGATGCATGCGCAGCAGCGTTCATTGCAGAGGCGCAGCGAGGCGTGCACGCTTGTGCGCATAACTGGAAGCTGGTGGCCGCACAGCAGTTGGAAGCATTTCCAAAAGCCACTGACTAAATGTCTTGCAGCGCATGTGCTGACTCAGCGAGACCAAAAAAGAACAGTCAATGGACGGAATGCTGAACAATGCAAACATTCACCCCCAGTACAGAGATCTGGGTCTAAATGCATTGTTTGTATGTTTACCATGTCATTCTAGTTTGGACCCAGCCATAAGCAAATCAGTCTTGACCTTGTTTCCCATGGGAACAGTCCAACCCGAACTGAACTGTCAGGCCCACTAGTAGCATTTAATTTACAGGCCCTCGGCACATGTAGCACACTTTATTAGGGACTTATAAGTAAATTAAATATGCCAATTTTGGATACGCCAATGTTAGATTGTTTTAAGCAGAGAGCACATGCACTTTAGCACTTATTAGCAGCGGTAAAGTGGCCAAAGTCCTAAAGCCAGCAAAAGTGAAGTCTGCAAACAGGAGGTAAGAAGGTAAAAAAAAGTCAGTAGGAATCACACCAAGCATGCCACCCTAAAGATTACTACACAAAAATCTGTAGTTGCTCGCACCACTATTATGTGTTGCTTCAAGATATAAAACAATCAAATAAAATGTTTTCCTGTATCACTATTATAAAATAATTCTAACTTACCCACCAAAGGGATACTTTGCTACCCACAACTGCATAACAAAATGAGACACAAAATCAGGTAGTGACTAGTGTAAAATTACATTAACTTCAAGATCACATCAATGCTGTACTTGTTATGCTCAAATTTCAGCCGCTAGAACTCACAGAACGACGCAAGAATTATAGAGAGCATAGGAGCCAATGTGTCGGTCACAAATACACTCTTGCATGATCAGTGGTCGTCTGCAGATGACTAATTAAGTAATAAAGCATAGCGTACAGGGTCATTATCATTAAGAAAAGGTTATACACTCATGTCTGCTCCTCAGCTCCTTATCTCCATGACAAAGATCTTCCTATGGCAATTTCATTGCGGCCATAAATCTTCTCAAATACTGAATACATCAAAGTCAGATTCTGGTTAACTAGCTGCAAAGTGTAATGCCCATTGCAATGCCGCAGAAAAAAGGCCGTGCATATCAAAAATCGTCAGCAATGTTTGTGTAGTAAATTAGTGGCGAATTATCAGCAAGGATCAGCATGATTCACTATCCAAATTAAATTAATGAGTCAAGTTTGGAGAGGACGGTAGCTTCTTTAGCGTGTCATGTAACAGATTTCTGTAGCACAAACACCGCTAGATTGAAATTCTGAAATATTTTACCACGTTTTGTTTTCCGATAAGAAGACAGCTGCACTTTAATAAATCAAAATTGGGGATGATTTGCAGACAGTCTGCTGTTTAAAAATGTTGAAATCCATCTTTCCTGTGACTAAGCGTATGCGCTTTATGTAACTCCTTACTCGCTCTCTCTCTGTGCGATGTTTTTCTTAGAAATGTTAACGTTTACAAATTGCATGAGTGCTTGTATTTTTCCCTTTAGGGACGTAGAGGAGATGGGAATGCATATTCATCCTCCATCATTGATGCATCTGCCTCTTTCAAAGCTTTGTTTCTTTTACCAAAATGTAAATATCACGACAGTCTAAGCATTGTTCGGGCTAGTAAGAGCGATGCATTTAAAGGGATTGACAGTAAACGTTTCTGCATTGCTGTACGTTTCAATTTACAAGCTTCACGTTAAGGACCGCACGTAGCGACTTTAAGCCTCTCCCTAAAAGCACAGGGCCTTATTTATGAGGCCTTGCGTCACTTTTACGCTGCCGGTGCTTCGCTTTTTGCGATGCATCAGTGGCGTAAAAAATGCACCATGTTGCACCCTGTTTACAAAGTGATGCACCTAGGCAGATGCATCACTTTGTAAACCCCTCTGCCACATTAAACCTGCACCAGTTATAATGTATGAAGGGCGGGCGTTCCCCCGCAAAAAGCCTTGTAGAAGTGGCACACTGAGAGATTTCAGTGCTCCACTTCTAGGACGCCATTGTTTCAGTATCCTATGCCTGCTGCACAGCAGGCGTAGGACTGATGCAGGCCCTTTCACATGGGGGTTGCCCCATGTGAAAGTACACATTGCTGGAGTTGCGACTGTTTTCAGACAAACCGCAGCAATTTGTCACTTTTGCGCCTACAGATACGTCAGAAATACTGATGTATCCGTTACTCCTGCGACATGATGTGTCATACAGTAAATATGACGCATCCATCATGTCGCAGTGAAAACTGTTGCATCGCTGTTTTCACGCAGAGATGCAACAGTTTTCATGAATGAGACCCACAGCACCTAGAAACTTTATAGTAAGTCAGGAGTACCGCAGAGCTAGGACACACTACTTCTATAAAATCTATGTCACTTCTGCTCTTAGTGCACTTGGTTGCACATTTTCGCAGAGTGAATATCTAATCAGGAACAAATCTCTATGTTATTTAGAAGGGGATACATTTGAGAAACGCAAACAATAAAGATTTACATTATTTTTCTCGGATTGACTATTGTTTAATCGGATATTAACAAATCAAGTGACACTGAAATTCAAAAGAATTCATAGTAAAACAAACAAGCATTGACAGTGCCAATGTTAAGGCCATCAAAGCAATTGATTTAGCCAATGCTTCTTTACTAGGCAATGGCTGCTACGAATACCTTTATAAAAGGATTACCATATTTGATTAGAGATTCTTCAAAAATGGAAAAAATGCATTAAAGGTGACCACTGCAGATGTGCCTAGATCAACAGTGGCCAGTTTGAATGCATTTTCTTAACGTATGAAATACTTTCCAATACTCCCTGGATGCCCGTCCAAGATTATTAAACCCAAAACAACCGTCTCCCCTGAATCCTGTGCCTCAACACTCACGCTCTAATCAAGCATGCCACTGAAATCTGGGACCTTGTGCACCTTTTATCAGATCTGTTCTTCCTCAGGCAAACCTGGCTTAATCCAGCGACTGCCTGGACATGGCCATTGCCACATTCCCCAGCTACAAAATCACCAAACATGACAGAGCCAACATACAGTGTACTACTGTTAGAAATGGGTGTCTCTAGTTGGCAGAGCTGGGTACCTTTTTCCAAATAGGGACTGTTGCTTCTAGTCAGAGTAAGGGGAAAACACTCTTAAAATAACCGATGCTCACAACCCTGGTAGCTTGGCATGAGCAGACATGCTTATCTCAGAGGCAGTGTGTAAAGCATTTGTGAACACATCCAGTAATACACTGAAAACACTACAAAGGGACACCACACCAGTTTAGAAAAATAATTAATCTTTATCTAAACCAAAACAAGACCAAACAACAAAAAACCACAATACAGTAATACAAATATGACTTCCAGATGGTAGAAATAGTTCAGTTCAATGCAAATTGCAGATGCAACACTTTTCAAAGAAAGTACCTTGGATGCGTCACACAAACAAAAAAAACAGGCCGTAGGGAAGGTGATGCGTCAGTTCCTTATACTCAGGGAAGGTGATGCTTCGGTTCCTTGCTCCAAAGAGGTGATGAGTCGGTTCCTTACTGCTCCGCCGGGGAGGTGATGCGTCGGTTCCTTATGGTAGAGAAGGTGTTGTGTCTGTTTCTTACTGCGTGGGAAGGTGAAGCGTCGGTTTCTTACTGCGTCCCCCAACGATTCCACAGACTTGACGCATCGATGCAATGCAACATTCCAGAACGATGCGTGGATTCTTGCAGCCGCACAGCAAGCCTTGTGTCGAAATCGGTGCTGTGATCTCAGACTTTGCAGATCGATGCACTCAATGCGGGTGCGGAAATCTCTTGAGCCACAGCAGGTGCTGCAACGTTTTTTCGGTGCTGCATTGGAAACAGGTACGGATGCGCCACACTTCTTGGTGTTGCTTTGATTTTCCAGCACCCAGCAGAGAGCAGTCTTTAGAGGTCCAAAACAACAGCAGGCAACTCTTTGCAGGTCAGAACTCCCAGCAAGGAAGTTCAGGGGAGCTGATGGTGAAGTATTTGTGTCCCTGAGACTTCAGAACAGGAGGCAAGTTCAGTTTCAAGCCCTTGGAGATCTTCCTCAAGCAGGGGACACAGCAAATAGCAAAGTCCTTTCTCCTTTCCTTGGCAGCAATTAGCCACTGCAGGCCAAGCCAAGACAACAAACAGCACAGGGGCAGTATTCCTCCTCAGCTTCTCCGGCTCTTCTCTTGATTCCCATTAGTGATCTAAAGTTCTGGCGTCTTGGCCCCATTATTTATATTACAAAATCCTTTGTTCTTTGGTGGCAGAGAAGCCCTGTCCTTGATCCAAACCGGTTCTGTCCTCTCTGGTGCAGTTTCCTGGCAGGAGGTGGAGACAGCATTTTGGAAGGCAGATCAGGCCCATTCAGTTGAAAGGAAATATCCTCCCCCTACTCTAAATGCAGTCCAGGTCTATTCAGCCCAGCCCTGACTCATCAGGCTCTTGGGAGCCACTACTCCTCCCAGCCCCTGTTATCCAAAGCCAGACATGCAATACACAGACCTAGCAGAGGTACATATGATGGATAAACAAGAAACCATCTACTTTCTAAAAGTGGTATTTTCAAACAGAGAATGTAAAAATCACCCTCACTATAAGATGCATTATAACATTCTGAGTTCAGGCATACTAACACCACTTTATTTTCCTACCTTGTTCCCCGGGGTAGTTATGTTTATAAGATCTAATAAGCAAACTTCCCATTCTATCCTACGGGAACAGGTAGCCTTGCAATAGTGAAAAACGATATTGGCAGTATTTCACTATGAGGACAAGCCACACGCACCAGGGCATGTCCTACCTTTTCACATACACTGCACCCTGTCCACAGGGGTACCTTGGGCCTGCATTAGGGGTGGCTAACATGTAAGAAAAGGGAAGGGTAGAGCCTGGTAAGTGGGTGCACTTGCCAGGTTGACATGGCTGTACCAGACGTCACACAGGCTCTGCAATGGCAGGCCAGAGTTACATTTCAGGCTGCTTATGTGGGTGGCACAATCAGTGCTGCAGCCACTAGCTGCAGTTGATTTACAGGTCCGGGCACACACAGTGCACTCTATTAGGGACTTACTAGTAAATCAAATCAGCCAATCATGGAAACATCAATCCATAACAACAATTTACAAAGGGAGCACTTGCACGTTGACACTTAACAGCAGTGGCAAAGTGACCTAAGCATCTAGTCCTGCAAAACTGAGTCCAACACACCGCATAAACATAGGAACTAAAGGCAAAAATACAGGGGAAACCCACACCAATGATGCCAGGTCAAACAACTACCAACTCAGCAGACACCCTCAGCTGCAGGAACACCTGCCCTTCAAAATCAACAGTTAACACTACAATTGTAGCTGGAGACCTCTTCTATCGCCCTCCTGGACCCAGATTGAGGTTCAACAGAACTGCAGCTCTCAACCTGTACTCCACAGCAAGTAGCAGCAAGGAATGATGCTCTCAAACCTCCTGGCTAGCTTAAGACCAATCTTTTCCTCAACCCGTCTTAATAGGAATTCAAAGATACCCACAGTACCGAAACAGTCTTATGTCCTCTCTGCAAATGGCGGGGTTCGCCCAACCTTAATGGATCCAATCCTTCAGAACCACTAGCTTGGAGGCCCAGTAGTAAAGACGTATGTAGGCAGTGGCCAGACCTCTGTCAGAGGTAGAGTGCACATATTTCTCATAGGCGGTGCAAAGGACCCTTTGGGCCCAGAAAGGCTTCTATTCTCCCTGAATGATCTGAAGGGGGGGTTGGAAAACATATAGAAACCACATCAGGATCCGCCTTTTAAAAAGCACCACCATCCCAAGGATACTAAGAAGTAAGTGCTCCCATTGGTCAATGTCTTTCTTCATCTTGACAATCGAAGGAGCAAGATTCATGGACCCGAGAGTAGGGCAATATGTATTCCAAGTATTCGAAGTTCAACTGATGGATCAGTATGTGGGCACCTCTCTCCAACTCTCCCACATTGCAGGGAAGGGGGGGGCAATATGGTCTTGGCCCACTTACCCTGGCTGTACAGGTCCAGGATTTACAGTAGCCATGGCCCTGTAGTCTCCTGATGGTAGACAAATATCAGGATATCTACTTATTGGGCTATGCAATCTTTCAAGTGGCTCCCAATTGGAATCCCACACCTGTGTGTTACATATAACCCCAGGTGACAGGGGTTCCATAGCCATGGCAAAGAGAAAGGGGGACAGTGGGCAGTCGTTCTGCATTTCCCGGTGTATGGAAAAGGAATCTGATGGGACTCCACTGACCCATACTTGTGTCATAGGAAAAGTAATAAGAAGCATAAGAAATTAACCAGGTCTCAAAGCTCATTAATTTAAGCACATATCAGAGGAGATCCCAGTCTACAGAATCAGGCCTTCTTGAAGTTGATAAGGAGAAACACACTAGGGCCTGCCAAGAGGTGTTGAAATGCCACTGCTGAGTATACTCTGTGCATGCAGTGCCTCGTACTATATTGGAATATGAAACCACACTCATCAGAGAGAACCAGTGTTGACATGGTCCCAAGAAGTCTGTTGGGCAGGATCTTAGGCATACAGTTTTTTTTACTAATAATTAAAAAGTCGGACGATATGAAGCACAATCTTCAGGTGTTAACCTTGCCTTGTGGAGCACCACTATTGTTGCCAAGTCGAGTCCTTCTGGGAAGTGGCCACTCATTACAGATTCATTGTAAATGGCTAAGAGCTCTGGGAGAAGTGATTTCCGTATGTTTTGATAGTATTCAATTAGAAACCCATCTGGCCCCAGTATCTTGCAAGATTTCATACCACTGAGGGCATTCCCCAATTCAGTTCGATATGTTGATCAAGGTCTTTCCTCTCAGACACCGATAGAGTGGACAGAGGCAAGTACGCTATCAGTGGTTTGACATGTAGCGTTTCATAGCATTATGCAAATGTGTTTGCAGTGTTGTATACTCTACCCTGGCTCTGACCTGTGATGCCCAGAACCTTCCTCTCTGCCACACTATGAGTAGACACCCAGTATAAAATCTTGCTGGATTTGTCAGCACATTCTTAGGCCCAACTATTGGACGTGATCCAGCATTGGCATGCCTGATGTCTGCCTGAGGGACTTGATAGAGTTCTTTCTTAACGACTTGGTGGAGTTCTTTATCATCCTCTTCTGAGTTGTGCTCGAGACAGGAGATATGGGCCTCTAGCTCTACTAAACAGTGTAGGGTTTGAACGTCCAGTGCTTGACAAAGGTATGATCATGCCAATCCCACATGTAGGCCTTCCTCATGGCCCAGAGGGCTCCTGGCAATTCAACCGACCCCCCAATTTCAGCTCGTAGAAAGTGCTCAATTCTCGTGCGAAGTAATACTAAACTTCTGCATCCACCAGCATCCATGCATTAAGCCTCCAGAACGCTGGGTGGCTGTTTTGGCCCCCCTCTAAATAAAACACTATAGATGAGTAATCCAAGATCTCCCTCAGCAGCATATTAGCGCCTTTCATGTAAACCAGGTACCCAGCGGGTAGGATAAGCATTTTGATGCCAGACCTGGTTTTGTGGGCTGCAGATATATGAGTGTATTCCAGCCCCTTAGAATTCCAAGCCTGCCAGATGTTGCTAAGGCTGGAGGCCCATGCCTCCAAGCACAGGTCTAAGGTGTGGTTCCACCCAGATAATTTTGAAGAGTCCAGCTCGGGTGACATTACTGTATTAAAGATAACCCCTAGGATCGTATTACCGCACTGACTGCAACATGTCAAACATTGATCCTAGCAGCTATGCAGGGACATATACACATATACAACTATAAAGCTAACCCTCAATCGTCCCTCCCACAGCTACTATCTTCCTTGTGCATCAATTTCTGTGTGGGTAATTACCAGAGGTATACGTATGTGCAGGAGAATAGCTTTCCCCCAGAACCTCTGCAGTATCCCATTTGATACACTATTTTCTAACAATAAAGGTCTAGGAGGGGGCATTTGTGCCCATCAGGTTGGTTTCTTGCAAAGGGAAGACATCAGGTGCATGGTGCCTAGCAAAGCCCAGGACTTCCCTTATATTAATGCGATCATTCAGGCCATTGGCATTCCATGTTATTACCTTAAGGGTGCACATGGTGTGATGGTGAGTGCCAGTCATGTTAGGATGGGCCTTCTACTGGGGCAAGACCCCAGTGTTCCCTTATTGGCTTTACCCGGTCCTACAGGTTCAGATGTCTGATTAGTGCATGTGGTAAGCACTACAGGCTGGCTTCTATAGTTATCATTGTTTGAAAGGCAGCCAAAAGGGCTGAAACCCCCTCCTAACATCTACTCCTAACAACCCCACACACCACACTTCCATCCAAGAAGCATCTTCTCTTCAACATTTACCAAAACAGATTAAACATATGTAAGTGAGGCTATATTGCTGACCCTTTGGAGCAGGCAGCATATATGTAGGAGGTTTCATGTTGCTGGCAAAGCTAGTTTGACGCTACCCATCTGTGAGTTAAATGGGTCTATGAAGGTCTTGTTGCGGACTATTTGTGGTCTGTCATGGTCTCCCCTGCTAGTCCTCCAGGTGAGTCCATTGGCCCTTGGTCATACAGTCGGGCCATAGCACGAAAGGCCCCCTAGGCTCAGCGCTTTGGCTTAGGTTCACATGCTTGGTGTCTGAGGTTGAGGATTCAGAGTGTATTCTGGGCACTTTCACTTCTCATGGTTGCCTCTGTGTCGGTTGCGGTCTCTTGTTTGAGTCTTGGCCCACCCTCCACCTGTCCTGTTACTGTCGATCCAGTAGTGGGGACGAGTTGCAGTGCAGAACTTGTTGTTCTGTTGCCCATTCCCATACCGCTTCAGGAAATTTAAAAAAAAAGGAAGTTAGTATCATGGATAACTCAAAGTTTAGCGGGGTATAGAAACAAGTAGCATACCTTCAGGGCTCTCAGCTTGCATTTGACAGCTTAAAAATGTTTTCACTGTTGTTGTACTCAACTGGTATAGTCTGGAAATATAAGGATCTTAGGAGACTGGAACCAAAGCTCCTGTTTTGATCTTGTCATCTTGAGGACTGCATCTTTAGCTCTGTAGTTTGAGCAATTTGTCCATTGTTGGCCAGGGTTGGGCGCCCAGAGGGGTGGGAGTGTGCACCATCAATGCCCTGTGGAATCTTTCAATTATAAAGTATGAAAAAAGTGACTCTGTCATAAGCCACCTTCCTGGATCCCAGATGATTCCAATGGGACAGCGACCCTAGTTCCCAAAACCTCTTGAGAGTTGCCCTCAGTTTACAGGAGAAGACACTGCTCCAGTGGCAAGTCCCAGGGGGAAGGGGTTGGGATGGAGAAAGAGTGTAGAGTCAACGATGCTGTTTCTCGTCTACTCAACAGCAACACTGCAGCAGGCATTCACACCAGTCTGATGATGTTGCAGGGATTCTGCAGATACACAGAACTATGCACAGGAATATGGGACCTTGGTGATTAAGGGCTAAGCCTTCCTATCGCCTCAGTACCCACCATCCCTGGATGGACTAGCTATAGTGTCTCACTTGCTCTCCTAAACAATCACGAAGATGCAAATGATTAGACACCCCAGAACACAACACCCCCAACTCTCTCAGGAATCGTGGTAACAAGACATGCCCTTTCGCTTACTCACTTGTTCTTGTCCACAATAAGAATTGCCTGAAATATGAGTACAGTTTAAAATGTTTATTCTGACTATCATGCTCTATAATGCAGTGTACGAGCCACTACCAATAGCAAAATACATATACTCAACACAGTTAGCATTGTAGCAAGTCCATAAATCATAAAGGGAGATGTAATATAAAGACAGTGGATAAGGGGCTATGAGGCCTAACCACCCTCTCCTTGCTGAGAAGAAGTATGATTATATAATAGAAGATCGCTGCGCTTTGTTAGCAGACTCCATACCTCAGTGCCTAGATGGTATATCTACAGCATAGGAACAGCATGACTCTTCTCCGTGGAATGGTCCCTGTCCGAGTTTGTGTTAACCAAACATGCAGTCCCATAATATCAAAGCACAAGTCTTCAGCAGCCGCAACTGTGTTAGCATGTTTTGCCTCGGTGCTAGGGACTGACCACAACGGAATAACAAGGGGCATTTTTGATCGACCTTGCTCACCGTCTTCAGACTAAACTCCAGGAACAGGCAGAGAACGCACAAAGCAGATGGTTCTAATTTGATAGGCACTAACAGAGTCTTGCAAAAATAAATTCATGTAGTAACATGCGCAAAAGCAGAAACATGGCAGCAGAGCTCATGCTAACTTAGCGATGTTGACAATGTCCCTTTCGGCCATATGACAATGAATGGTACCGGCAGATGTGGTACCTATAAACAAACAAATAATAAGGCTTTAGTCTACTATTAACTCTATCACTTATGGTATCACCTCATAAAAGCTTTTCAAATTCTCAAACAACCTTTAGATTTGTTGTTGTTTTGTGTTCATTTAGGTTGTCCGTAGAGGCTCCTTTATCAACATTTTCAAAATTGTAGTGAGTATGATTTCAGGCCCAAACTCACAAGCAATTTGGACGGGATTAACTTAAACCAAGTCCCCTCTGGCAGAACCCTGCCAACAGTATGTACAAGTTGAACAAAAACACTGGTTAACTTTCTTTGCAGCACGATGTTGTGACTGAGCTCAGAGCTTAGTAAAATCAAGTCTGAAAATACGTCTCTAATTTCCTTCTTGTGCTTTTTTCCATCCAGGTGTGAGACTAATGCAGGAGGTTCTTTATGGTGAGGTCGAAGTGGGAGGATCAAGGGCGCTGGCAAGCCAGAGTCCTGGAAGCCGGGAAACAGGTAAGTGGCAGGCGAAGCGGCTAAGTGAATGGGAGGAGTGTGGATGGTCTTTAAATGAGACTGCTTTAGAATGTTTATTAAGGTCACATTCTAATTGTTTGTAACAAGGAACAGGTGCTGATAATTAACTTGATGAGACTGCCGTCTATAAGGTGCTTTAGAATATTCACGAAGGTCATGCTCTAATTGCTTATAGCAATGACCAAGTGTAGATGATTAATTTGAAGAGGCTGTCTTCTAGGAGGTGTTTTGGAATGTTCACAAAGGTCATGATCTAATTGCTTATAGCAAGGAGAGGTGAGCTGTGGCAGGAATCCTGACAGACTCTCCCAAAACCCAATTCCTCAGTCATTGATCTAAGAGTGTCTCTGGGGCTGTTCCACAAGCCCCCTCTGGAAAGCCCAAGAACTGCAAGTTGCTTTACGGGCAGGATTTTGAGCATCTTCCATGTGGTCTTTCAGACTATGAGAGGCAAAGTACAGGCAAATTACTTCTGCCTTAAGGGAAGTCACTGAGTTTTCCAGCTCAGTCATGTGTCCTTCGGCTCCCATGACTCTCTCCCTTCCCACACATTATGAGAATCCTGTCATAGGAGCATGACGACGTCCATCCCGACCTCACTGATTTTGGTTTCTTGCATCGTACTTGAGGCACTGATAGCCTTTAGGATCTGCGAGGTGCCCAACAGTCCAACTTGCTGTACGATCAAGTGTCTGCCTCCTGAGTTCTTTGTGGCAGGAGGCAGCGGTGTTGCAAATCTGTCCATCTTTGTTTCAACCTGGGCTGGAAAAGGTCTGTTGTTCCCCATGGTGACCCACTGTCATGTTCCTTACCATAGTCACAGGTGTGGAAGGGCAACCTTGTGCACTGGTAGGTCTATGTTGGCCTGATGTATCCCTGACTCGCTGATTTCAGATGGAAATATATTTACAGTTGTGACCCTCTTGGTCCTTGCCCCACAGGTGGGCAGAGGCAGCATGAACAGTCAGGCACTGCTTGCCAGTCTATATAGGTCCTTCAGTAGGGGCCTGTTGGTGATCCACAGTGCAGGAGGGAAGCGGGGGAGATCAGGGGATCAATCTCAACCCTACGTGGATGAGGGGGAATTTTCCCTAGCCCTCACTAGAACCAATGGCAATCCTGGTCCCTAAGATGGGGGACCCAGTGTCTCAGTGGGGGCAGGTAGACAAGTGGTTACCCAGCCAAGAGAATCTCTCCTTGGGTGGGAGGCAAGTCTATCTCCATCAGCTTCTGGGGCTATGCACTTGCCTGTGATCTATGCAACTGCAGGTCTTCCCATCGGTATGCCCCAGACTCTGTGCAATGACCATGTGCCCTGAGAGCAGGGCTAGGACTACTCTGAGCAGGGAGGGCATCCACTTTACTTGCACCTGCCACCACAATCCATATATCCCACCTTGGCCACGCTCCTCCTTCCGTGCACCCTAGCAGCCCATACGCCTAGAGCAGCTTTGATTGGTCAGTCCACCCCTCCCCAAAGGATTGCACGATAGGGGTTATGTAGAACTGGCAGTGGCTGTGTAGGCGGTGGCAAATTGAGCATCCTAGTCAACCCCCTCAATTCTAGGGGAGCCATGGTCTTTCTTGCGGTCTCTCCTCAGATGCTATGTTGCAGCTGCATCTACAATCTGGTTAGATCCTTGGAGTAGGTGAATGATTCTTGGAAGATATGTGCACCGGCAGACACAACTAATTTGTGCTTTACATCAAATAATTACGTCAAATAACAAAAAGCATTATTTCTGAGTAAATGTCAAACTTTTTGACACATTTGGTGCAATGCCATTCACCTACTTTTTCTGTATCAGAGAGCGAGACCAAAGTTTCCTATGGGAATTAATGTGGGAAATTGCCCTTTTGGGGCACCTTTTGTAAATGTAAATGTGGGTGTACTTGTAAAGCGCACTGCGACTCCATGGAGTATCCTGGCGCTGAAGACTGCTGGGGAACCCGTCCTGGTTTTCCCTGTGAGATGGTCCCTTTCTGGGTATCTCCAAGGTGAAACCAGGCATCCCCGGCGTCTGTGGGGGGCCGTTGTAGAGATGAGGCAAGCTTAATGCCCAGAGTTGCCGACTGTGTTCCCTGGTTAGAGTAGGCATCGAGGCGAGAATTATCGAGTCCGTTTTGACCCTGTCCACGACCCTGCCGCGTCGGGAATTGAACCCTGGTCCCGGGCCGTTCTCTGCTTACGGGTCTGCCGCCTCTAACCAGTGAGCCACACCACTCCTTGTTGGCCCCTGCTTGATAAATCAGTGGGCCTACCTTAGAGGTGCCTGACATGTAAGAAAAGGGAAGGTTATGGACTGAACAGTGTGTGCATGGGCCAAGTCAACATGACAGTTACAAACTGCGCACAGACTCTGCAATGGCAGGTCTGAGGTACCTTTTCCGGGCTACTCACGTGGTTGGCACAATCCGTGCTGCAGGCCCACGCGTAGCATTTGATTCCCAGGTCATGGCACACTCAGAGCAGTTTACTAGGGACTGACAAAAAACCCAAACAGCCAATCATGGAAACACCAATCCATAACATACTTTACACAGGAGCACTTGCACTTTACCACTGATCAGCAATGCGAAAAGTACACAGAAACACGGTGCCAGCAAAAACAGAGTCAAAACCGGGAGGCAGAAAACAAAAACTCAAGGGAAACACACCAAAAGATGCCAAGTCTAACACATGTCCCCTCCAGTTAAAAGTAGGGAGAACTACCCAACCTCCTGGGAGTTCTCTTCATTAAGACGGAAGAACCTAACAGACCATCTGCAATGGCGTATTCTGTGCCAGGACGGTGTTCCACCGTAAAGTCCATTTCCTGTAGGGATTTGGATTCTCATCCCTCATTTGCATTAACCACCTGAGGAGCCTGTGGTCTGTCTGGACCAGGTACTGAGTAACCCTGGGCGTAGTTCGCGTAGTAGCGCTACGCGAAGCTGCGCGAAGTGCACTTCCCACTACGCGAACTTCACGTAGCACTACGCGAGCTGCGTAGTAGCATGTTCGCACTGTGCAAGATGCGTTTTCAATGATTGCACAGTGCGGACAAGCATCCGGCACTGTGCAAGCATTGAAAACGGCATCTTGTACAGTGCGAGCTGTAGTTTTCTGCTGCTCGAGTAGATTATTACTCGAGCGGCAGCTTTCTCAACGCGAACAGGTAGTTTCTCATTAAGAGCGGTTGCGAGCTTGCGCAACCACTCACAATGAGAAACCTGACCTCCTCGCATTGAGAATCTCGTCGGGATGTCATTTTGCTTGCTCGCGGTCGCGAACATGACGTTCAGGACCGCGAACAAGCAAAAAATGACCGCTGCACTACGCTACGCTGCACTAGTGCAAAGTTGCAAAAACTTCGCAAACTCCGCGAGCGTAGCGTAGTGCTTCGCCCAGGGTTAGGTCCCAAACAAGTAGGGCCTCAGCTTCTTCAGAGCCCAGACCACAGCGAAAGCTTCCCTTTCTATGGCACTCCACCTCTTTTCCCTGGGGAGAGGTCTCCTGCTAAGGAAGACTACAGGCTGGTCTAGGCCCTCTTCGTTCAGCAGTGGGAGCACTGCTCCCCCACCATGCTCTGAAGCATCAGTCTGCATGACAAATTCCTTGGAGAAGTCGGGTGCCTTGAGCATGGGTGCTGTGCACACAGCAGCCTTCAGGCAATCAAAAGCCTTCTGGAAGGACTCAGCCCAGATCAAGTTCTTGGGTTGCTTCCTGGAAGTCAGCTCGGTTAAGGGGGCAACAATGGTGCAATAACTCTTGAAGAATCTCAGGTAGTACCTGGTGAGTCCTAAAAAGGTCCTCACCTCTGCCTGGGTCTTGGTGGGGGGCTCTCAAGCCAGAATGGTATCAATCTTGGGTTGTAGGGGTGCCACCTGGCTGTTCCCAACCTGGTATCACAAGTACAGCCGAGAACCCTGCCCGATCTGGTACTTTCTGGCCTTGATCATGAGGCCTGCCCTCTGCAGCACCTTCAACACTTCACCAAGGAGCTGCAAGTGTTCTTCCCAGCTGGAACTGAACACTGCAATGTCATCTAGGTAGGCAGCACTGCAATCCTCCAGCGCAGCCAACATCTGGTTGACCAACCTCTGAAAGGTGACAGGGGTATTCTTCAACCCAAAGGGCATCACCCACTATTGGTAATGTCCTTCTCGGGTTGAAAATGCTGACCTCTCCTTGGCCCCATCAGTTAAGGCAATCTGCCAGTACCCAGACGTTAAATCAAACGTGCTGAGGAACTTGGCAGCTCCCAACCGATCAATGAGCTCATCAGCTCTGGGGATGGGTGTGCGTCAGTTTTGGTGACCCATTGAGCCCATGGACACCGCCCACGCCGCACGGCCCACCAGCTGAAGGCGCGTCTCTCCCCCAGCGCCGCAGGTCCATCCCTGACCTCGGTGCCCCCTCGCTGCTGCTCGCTCTTTTGGCCCGTTTTGACAGCTTTTTCCCCTCTGTGCCCAGTTTTCAGTGTTTTATATTTATTATCTGTTTAGTGCTTTTCTTCTGTAAAGTAGGTTTTTATTGCTCTTTGTCTTTTGTCACTGTTCCCCTGGTGTGACCCCCCCTCTGCTCCCCGCTTCCCGCCGCTGCTCCCTCGCGGCTCCACCCCCTTTTCCTTTCTGTGTCCCCATTGACCGCCCCGCTCCCGCCTCCCAGCTGCTCCTCCCTCCCACTTGGCCTTAAATGGAACCCGCTGTACGCGCAGCGTTCACGCGCAGTGGGCACGCCGATTGTGTGCCGAAGGCGCGCCAAAGATAAGCCTGTCTACACCCATCCATGCCTGGACCGTGCCCAGTGCCAGGACCCCTGGTCCTCGTCGATGCCAGCGCACCCGACGGACCTACAAAGCAGCTACCCTCCACACACTCAACTCCGGCCGAAACGCCGTCTGCTACCAAGCCACCCCAAGGCACACACACGGACCCTTCACCTGCCAAACCTGCTGCCTTACCTGCCTCTGAACCGGCACTGCACCCGCCATACCGAGCACCAGCAACAACCACCTCAAGTGCATCCTGCTCAACACCCGCTCCGTCCACAGGCACGCCGTGGAACTCTGGAACCTCCTCGACAACCTCACCAGACGTTGCCTTCCTCACAGAAACCTGGATGAACGCCTCCTCAGCACCCGACATCGCCATAGCCATCCCGGACGGCTACAAGATCACCCGGAGGGATCGTGCCAACCAAAGCGGAGGAGGCATCGCCATCGTCCACAGAAACACCATCCGCATCACGACCAACTCCGACGACACCCTCACCGCCGCCGAACACCTTCACTTCCAGATCCACACCGACCCCAAGACCACCCTCAGAGGTACTCTCATCTGCAGACCCCCGGGACCACGCACACAATTCAGCGAAACCATCGCAGACTTCGTCAGCCCGCACGCCCTCACCTCCTCAGACTACATCCTCCTAGGGGACCTCAACTTCCACCTGGAGAACAACAAGGACTGCAACAACGCCGCCCTACTGGACAACCTCGCCAACCTCGGACTCAAGCAACTGGTGAACACCCCCACCCACTACGACGGCCACACGCTTGACCCCGTCTTCTCCTCCAGCAAGCACATCTCCTTCAGCCACTCAACCGGACTACACTGGACCGACCACAGCTGCGTCCACTTCGACTTGCGGAGAACCATGACCCACCACCACCCGCAACAGGTTCCCCGCAGAAGCTGGAGCAAGATCACCGCCGACCAGCTCACCACCTATCTCAGCCAGAACCCTCCTGCCAACACAACGGACCCCAACGAAGCAGCCCACAACCTCACACTGTGGCTCACCGACTGCGCCGACGAACTCGCACCACTGAAGAACCCTCCCAGCAGACCCGGCAGCAGGAAAGCCTCGTGGTTCACCACCAACCTCAAAAACTCCAAGAAAACCTGCCGCACCCTCGAGAAAGCCTGGCGCCACGATCTGACAGCAGAAAACATGACAGCCCTCAAGAACGCCACCCGCAAACACCACCAGCTGATCCGCACCACCAAGAAGACAACATTCAAAAAACAACTGGACAACAACACCCACAACAGCAAGGAACTCTTCAGCATTGTCAAAGAGCTCTCCAATCCCAGCGCCTGCAACACCGACATCACGCCCTCGCAAGACCTCTGCGACGCTCTCGCCTCGTTCTTCCACCGCAAGATCGCCGACATTCACAACAGCTTCGATGCACATACCACGCACCCGACCACCGAACCAACGCCCCCAACCACCACTCTCTGCACCTGGACCCCTGTCAACACCAAAGACACCACCCGCCTGATGAACACCATCCACTCCGGATCCCCCTCCGACCCCTGCCCTCACCACATCTTCAACAAAGCCGACTCCATCATTGCACCCCAACTCCGGAACATCATCAACAGCTCCTTCGCATCCGCCACCTTCCTGGAGAGCTGGAAACATGCCGAGCTGAGCGCCCTCCTCAAGAAACCCACCACGGACCCCACGGACCTGAAGAACTTCCGCCCCATCTCGCTCCTCCCTTTTCCCGCCAAAGTCATCGAGAAGGCCGTCAACAGACAACCCTCTGCCTTCCTCGAGACCAACGGATCCCTCGACCCCTCACAGTCCGGCTTCCGAGCAAACCACAGCACCGAGACTGCCCTCATCACAGCCACCGTCGACATCAGGTCTCTGCTCGACAATGGAGATACGGCTGCCCTCATCCTCCTGGACCTCTCAGCAGCCTTCGACACCGTCTGCCACCGCACCCTGATACAGCGCCTCAGCAATACAGGAATCCAAGGAGCGGCTCTGGAGTGGATCATCCCATTCCTCGCTGGAAGAACCCAGAGAGTCCGCCTCCCCCCGTTCCGTTCCGCGGCCACCGAAGTCATCTGCGGCGTCCCGCAAGGATCCTCACTCAGCCCTACCATCTTCAACGTCTACATGAGCCCTCTCGCAGCCATCGCCCGCCGACACAACCTCGACATCATCTCCTACGCCGATGACACCGAGCTGATCCTCTCCCTCAACAACAACCCCGCCACCGCCAAAGCCAACCTCCAGGAAGGAATGAGAGACGTCGCAGAATGGATGAAGATCAGCCGTCTGAAACTGAACTCAGACAAGACGGAAGTCCTCATCCTCGGACCATCTCCCTCTGCATGGGACGACTCCTGGTGGCCCCCGGCCCTGGGCAGCGCACCCAAACCAACGGACCACGCACGCAACCTGGGATTCATCCTGGACTCCTCACTTACGATGACCAAGCAAGTGAACGCAGTCTGATCATCCTGCTTCAACACCCTGTGCATGCTCCGAAAGATCTTCCGATGGATCCCCACAGAAACCAGGAAGACGGTCACCCAGGCCCTCGTCACCAGCCGTCTGGACTACGGGAACACCCTCTACGCAGGAACCACAGCCAAACTCCAGAAAAGACTCCAGCGCATTCAGAACATCTCAGCACGACTCATCCTGGACATCCCTCGCCGCAGCCACATCTCTGCCCCCCTGAAAGACCTGCACTGGCTCCCCGTCAACAAGAAGATCATGTTCAGACTCCTCACCCACGCACACAAGGCTCTCCACGACATGGGCCCGAAGTACCTCAACAGCCGCCTCTCTTTCTACACACCCACCCGCCAGCTCCAATCCGCCAGCCTCGCCCTCGCCTCCATCCCACGAATTCGGAAGTCCACCGTCGGAGGAAGATCCTTCTCCTACCTGGCAGCCATGACATGGAACTCCCTCCCCACTCACCTACGGCTGACCCTGGATCACCTCTCCTTCAGGAAACAACTCAAGACCTGGCTATTCGAGCAATAGTGTGTTCCCCCCTCAGCGGCTTGAGACCCTCACGGGTGAGTAGCGCGCTATATACATTTTGTGATTTGATTTGATTTGATGGTAGTCCACACAAAACCGACGTTTTGGAGTGACCCCAGGTGCAGCAGCCTTTGGGACCAAGACCACTGGGCTGGCCCAAGGACTGCTTGACGGCTCAACCACCCCTAACGCAAACATCTTAGAAACCTCCTCCGTGATACTGGCCTTGACCCGGTCAGCCAACCTGTAAATTTTGAGCTTCAGAGGGGGGCTTTCACCTGTGTCCACGTCATGGGTACCCCAGTGAGTAACACCTGGGGTCAGGGAGAACAGTGGGGCAAACTGTCCCAGCAACCGGTGACAGTCGCTCTGCTGCTCGGCGGTCAGTGTCCGGAAGGGGATCACACCTTCCACTGACCCATCACCTTCCTTGGCCGACAGGAGGTCGGGGAGAGGCTCACTCTACTCTTCCGCCCTGTCATCTGTCGCCAAGAACATGCTCACTTCGGACCTCTTGAAGTGGGGTTTGAGGCGGTTCACATGGAGGACCTGCACAGGGTTCCTGGGAGCCTGCAAATCCACCAGGTAGGGGACCTCACTTTCGCGCTTCACCACCTCAAACGGCCCAGTTCACTTGTCCTGTAAGGCACAAGGTTCCACTGGGACCATGACCCACACTTTTTGTCCAGGTTGAAACTCAAGCAGAGTGGCATTCTGGTCGTACCACTTCTTCATTTCTTCCTGGCTGGCCTCGAGGTTCCCCTGAGCGTGTTTCCTGAAGCGGGCAGTTTGGTTCCGGAAGGCCAGCATGTAACTAAACACATCATGGAGAGTTTTTGTGGGAGCTGCTCCCAGCCTTCCTTCACCAAACTCAGAGGTCCTCTAACAGGGTGGACATACAGATGCTCAAAGAGAATGAACGCAAGAGACGTCTGGGGTACCTCCCTGTAGGCAAAGAGAAGGCACAGCAAGAGGACGTCCCACTTATGCCTCATGGGTTCTGTTAGACCCTTAATCATGCCCTTCAGGGTCTGGTTGAACCTTTCTACCAGACCATTACCTTGTGGGTGGTGAGGGGTGGTGAACTTGTAAGTCACACCACACTCCTTCCACAGGGATGTCATATACTTCGATATGAAATTGATCCCCCTGTCGAAAACCACGTCTCAGGGGTACCCCATGCGGGAAAAGATCTCCATTAATGCCCGGCCCACCACTGGCGCTATCATTGTCCTGAGAGGGATTGCCTGCGGGTACTGGGTGGCATGGTTCACCAAGACCAGGATGTACCTGTTGCCCGTGGCTGTCTTGGGATCTAGTGGCCCCACAATGTCCATCCCTACCCTTTCAAAGGGTGTCCCAACAACGGGGAGCGGTTGGAGAGGAGCTTTGACCTCCCTCCCACTCTTACCACTTGCCTGGCAAGTTTGGCAAGACCGGCAATGTACATCTGACTGCCTTTGCATTTGGGGCCAGAAGAAATGGGTGACAAGCTGGTCAAAGGTCTTGTCCTGCCCCAAATGTCCTGTCAAAGGCACATCGTGAGCCAGACCCAGTAGGAAGGTCCTGAAGGGCTCGGGTACCACCAGCACACGGGCTGACCTAGGCTTAGCGACCTTAGGCTCACTATACTGGAGATCATTCTTCCAGTAGATCCAATGTGATCTGGACTGATCACCAGTTGTCTGGGCTGCCGCCTGCCGCCACAGACCCTCCAGAGAAGGGCACTCTTTCTGCTCCCAGCAGAATTCCTCCCTGGTGGGACCCCCTTCTTGCTGCCAATGGGTCAGCTCAGAGATGTGCCCCAGTTCGGCTACCTGTTCCCCTGTAGGCACCGAGGCATCCCACTCAAGGTCCGCCTCCTCCCGGACCATGGGAACTTCGGGGGCATGTTTCCTGAGCCCCTTTACATTTCTCTTGGCAGGGACCTGGGCCACTGTTTCAGGCTCCGGGTTCCTCTGGTCACCCTTTCTGTCCGCCATGGACCGAGTGGACACGCATGCCCACTCTGGCAACCCAAGCATCTCCAAGTGGGACCTTTGATTACAAGGCCCTGGCAGACTCAGTGCAATCTACCAGGGGCGGACAAGAAAACCAAACAGCCAATCATAGAAACACTAATCCATAACATACTTTACCACAGGAGCAATGCACTTTACTACTGATCAGCAGTGCGGAAAGTGTGCAGAAACACTACACCAGCAAAAACAGAGTCAAAACCCGGGAGGGCAGAAAGCAAAAACTCAGGTTAAATACACCAAAAGATGCCAAGTCTAACACAATCATTAATTCATATAAAGTGTTCAGAGATATTTTCAGGCTCCTTTGCAAAGCAGAGCTTCACACAATTGAATGAGAACTGCATCTTTTATGTTTGCAATGAAATCTCTCAACCAATTCAGGAACTCGAGGTAAGTGAATTGATTGAAGGGTACCCAAACCAAACTCTTGATAGAGGTTGAAAAATCATATTGAGAGTTTTGCCTGGAGCAGTGAATTTCAATCACAGAGGAGAATATCCTGGGTAATCACAATTCAGTGACGGACTGGTGATCTCATCATTGGAGAGATTCAGTGATTAGTTAGATCCATAGGCATTTCAGGAGAGATCATTTGCCCGTGCAGCCTTTTCTCTATAGATATCTAGATTATTTTTTCAGTTGAAGAAAAGACCCATATGTGTTGGCCTCAGATCCTTTGCTGCAGAATTGCTCAACAGATTGTCTTCATGGATTTTCACCTTTTTCTATTATGCCTATTGGCTTAGCTCAGGTCCACAGCCAAGGAGCAAAAATAGGTCTGACTGCCACATTGTGGTGAACACAGCACTGATTCCCTTTTCCAATGGAGCTGGCAATAAATTATCCTGTTTTTTTAAAATTTCATCCCTGTTTGTTCTTGAACCCTTGGGCCATGAGTAAAGAGATGGTCCTGACAGGCAGTGTTTAGTGGAAGGCATTGAACCTTTCAGGGTAGCCTGAACTCTCCTATGACGTTTGGCTTTAGCTTTTAACCTTATTCATTCATCTTGGGCCAAGGGAACTGCCAAAGTTTAATAATTTACAATGTGAATGAAGAATGCTTCTATTTCAGTTAAGCAGCCAGGGCCAGTGCAGGTAAGAGCAGTGGGGCCGGGTGGGGGGATTCTGATGGACGATGGAGAGGAAAAATGAATTATTTATTTTGTTTTCCCGTCATCATCTGTCAAAATCCTCCCCACTGAGCCCCACCGCCCTACTCCTCTTACCTGAACTGACCGTGGCTGCAGTTAAGTGTCCTTATTTTCTTTCCACATGAAGATAATGTATTGTATTGTAATTGCATTTATACAGCACTTACTACCCCATACGAGGCGTCAAAGCATTTTTTCTGCAAGCAGCACACTACTCCGGAGCGGTAAATGGTCAAAATATCGATTCCAAAATATAGACAAACCTAGATATCGAGTCCAAAATATAGATTGGACAAAATATCTAATGGAAAGAATATAGACATCAAAAATATCATTTTGACGGTAAGTAATATAATATCGATTTTAAAAATATAGACAGTCAAAATATCGAAGTACATAATTTAGTTTATTAAAAATATCAAATTTTTAATATCGTATTTTTTAAAGTGTGTTTTATGTTAGTATATGTGTGAAAAGTGTATAATTTTTGTAATTTATTTTAAGTAATTAATTTTATGTTATTTAATTATTATGTAATTTAATTCTGTAGTGGGTTTTATTAATTTATTAATTGATAATTATGTGAATTAAATTAATTTATTTTCTGTAGCGGGTTGTGGGTTTATAGGGGAATAGGGTGGGAAGTAATTTAATTATAATTAATTAAATATGTTAATTAATTAATTGGTATTTATTTTGAACAAATTGTTAATTAATTGTTAATTGGTAATTAATTAATCCTTAAATGATTTTTTTTTTAATTGATTAATTGATAATTATGTGAATTATATTAATTTATTTTCTGTAGCGGGTTGTGGGTTTATAGGGGAATAGGGTGGGAAGTAATTTAATTATAATTAATTAAATATGCTAATTAATTTATTGGTATTTATTTTGAACAAATTGTTAATTAATTTTTAATTGATAATTAATTAATTCTTAATTGATAATTAATTGTTATTAATTGATTAATTGATAAATATGCGAATCATATTAATTTATTTTCACTAGAGTGGGAATAGTAAAATGTACCTCTATGCTATCCAACGCTTTCCCTACTGTTGCACTCTCTGGAGTAGGAATAGTAATTTTTACCCCTACGCTATCCAACGCTTTCCCTACTGTTGCACTCTCTGGAGTGGGAATAGTAATTTTTACCCCTACGCTATGCAACGCTTTCCCTAGTGTTGCACTCTCTGGAGTGGGAATAGTAATTTTTACCCCTACGCTATCCAACGCTTTCTCTACTGTTGCACTCTCTGTTGTGGGAATAGTCATTTTTACCCCTACGTTATCCAACGCTTACCCTACTGTTGCACTCTCTGGAGTGGGAATAGTAATTTTTACCCCTAAGCTATCCAACGCTTTCCCTACTGCTGCACTCTCTGGAGTGGGAATAGTAATTTTTACCCCTACGCTATCCAACGCTTTCCCCACTGTTGCACTCTCTGGAGTGGGAATAGTAATCTTTACCCCTACGCTATTCAACGCTTTCCCCACTGTTGCACTCTCTGGAGTGGGAATAGTAATTTTTACCCCTACGCTATGCAACGTTTTCCCTAATGTGGCACTCTCTGGATTGGGAATAGTAATTTTTACCCCTGCGCTATCCAACGCTTTCCCTACTGTTGCACTCTCTGGAGTGGGAATAGTAATTTTTACCCCTACGCTATCCAACGTTTTGACTACTGTTGCACTCTCTCGAGTGGGAATAGTAATTTTTACCTCTACGCTATCCAACGCTTTCCCTACTGTTGCACTCTCTGTTGTGAGAATAGTAATTTTTACCCCTACGCTATCCAACGCTTTCCCTACTGCTGCACTCTCTGGAGTGGGATTAGTAATTTTTACCCCTACGCTATCCAACACTTTCCCCACTGTTGCACTCTCTGGAGTGGGAATAGTAATTTTTACCCCTACGCTATCCAACGCTTTCCCCACTGTTGCACTCTCTGGACTGGGAATAGTAATTTTTACCCCTACGCTATGCAACGTTTTCCCTACTGTTGCACTCTCTGGATTGGGAATAGTAATTTTTACCCCTGCGCTATCCAACGCTTTCCCTACTGTTGCACTCTCTGGAGTGGGAATAGTAATTTTTACCCCTACGCTATCCAACATTTTCCCTACTGTTGCACTCTCTGGAGTGGGAATAGTAATTTTTACCCCTACGCTATCCAACATTTTCCCTACTGTTGCACTCTCTGGAGTGGGAATAGTAATTTTTACCCCTGCGCTATCCAACGCTTTCCCTACTTTGCACTCTCTGGAGTGGGAATAGTAATTTTTACCCCTACGCTATCCAACACTTTCCCTACTGTTGCACTTTCTGGAGTGGGAATAGTAATTTTTACCCCTACGCTATCCAATGCTTTCCCTACTGTTGCACTCTCTGGAGTGGGAATAGTAATTTTTACCCCTATGCTATCCAACGCTTTCCCTACTGTTGCACTCTCTGGAGTGGGACTAGTAATTTTTACCCCTACGCTATCCAACACTTTCCCTACTGTTGCACTTCCAGGAGTGGGAATAGTAATTTTTACACCCCCGCTATCCTACAGTAATATTATTGTGTATTTTTTTTAAATTAATATTATGTTAATATATATATATATGTTTTAACAGATATGATTGTATTTTTTTATAAGTTAAATTAGTTATTTAATAATTTTAAGGTAATTTAAGTATTTTTAAGTATATTTTAGCTATTTATTTTTAATATTTTTTTAATTTTACCTTACTTTTAAGAAATTCGATATATTTACAATGTATATATATATAAACGATATTTTGGGTTCGATATTTAGGTACTTACCTGTTTGTAGATAGGAATTCGATATTTTGTCTGTCGATATTTTGGAATCTATATTTTGGGTAGTCTATAATTTGTCCCTCGATATTTAGTCAGTGATCCCTCCCGAGCCCATAACGGATTAGTGTTGAATTAGTATAGTGAAATACGAAAGTAATATGAGTGGTGGATAGGCTAAGGTTAGTCAGTTACTTGGATTTGTGTATTATGCGAACTAGGGAATATCTGTGAAAAAAACACTTCCTTTGAGAACATCCCCGCCAATTCTGTTATTATCTCAGAAAGTCCCACAGTATAATTTCTCCCCCTAATTTCGCAAGATAAAAGAAATAAATGGGTGATGGTCGAGACAGCAATTAACACAAACATCTTTGGGGCACATTTAGTCAGGGCAGCAATGTAGGGCTTTATGTCCTGGGGTGAAACTTGAAGATATTCTTAAGTAAGCTGATTGGTCAAGCATTTCTACCTTGAGGACATTGAATAGTAAACTATCAGCTCATTCCATCTCAACAGTACATGACGGGCTTTTATCAAGAGTAATAGCGCTTCTAAGGTTACAATAAAATACATATTTTCCTACCTAGTTAGTAACGGAAAGTCTCTCCACCATTTGCTCATTTTTGCTGATTAATATTAGGTTATGATGTTTTATATTGTTTGAGATTGTCTATTTCCCATCTCTCCCATAGCCTTTACATATGTATGGTAATTATTTATCTTTTATTTAGTTTTGGTACCTCAGGTTTCCATAAAGGATCTTTGTGAACAACTCTTCATTTGCATTTCCACAACAGGGCAAGTGAATTTGTGGACGAAGGCTAAGGATAATGCAATTTCCACCCAGTTAGAATTTTTTTTTTTTTAGTTCAAGTAAAAGTTTATTGGAATGAACATATATTAATAGTACAGAAAACAAAGTGAATACAGCATCAATAATATGGAGAAGAAATTAGGACATCATAAAAAATAGCATAAAATAAAGTAGGGAGGAAAGAGAAAAGAAAAAAGAAAAAGGAAAATAAAACGGAGAGGAGGCTAACAAGTTAAAAATTACAATCATTGAGGCTATAATACATGAGAAACAATGCGCAAATATGCAAAAAATGAAATACTAGAGAGGAAGAAGGAACAAAAGGTTAATCAAGGGGGTTTCGAAACTTCCTGCTGAATTGGGGGTAAATGAAAGGATCGTTTGGCACAAACATCCAGGTACAGGGTAACGGGGAGCCATAACGCATGTCTTTTCGGGGCTAGGGTAATGGGATAAACAAAGGCAGTATCCAGTCTGTGATTATGACATACATTGAACCACCAGGCTTTAAAAGTAATGCCCTTGGAATCTTTCCAGTTAACAGTAATTTGCTGGAACGCAACGGCTAATAACAAATCAATAATATGAACATTTGCTTCAACATCAATCCAGGAAGGGGAAAGTGATCCAAGGAAAATTTCAGTGATAGAAAAGGGGATAGAGGTCTGGAAGATAGAGTTAATTTGATTCCAGACTTTAGTCCAGAATGCGAGTGTGAGAGGGCACATGAAAAGCATATGAAAAAGTGTGGCGTTAGGGGCGGAGCAAGACCAGTAAAGATCCGAAGTCAAAGGGAATCGTTTGTGAAGGAGAGATGGCGTGTAAAGAAGCCGATTGTAAAGGAAAAAAAGTGTTTGTGTGAGAGAGGCAGCCCTAGAGGACTTGCGAAGCTTAGTCCATATTCTATCCCACATGGATGTGGGCCAGGATACAGCGAGATCAGATTCCCAGTGCTCTTCAACTGTGGTTTTAGGCCTAGGTGATGGGGGGTTATGAAAGGAATGATATATGGAGGACGCTGATGAGTTAGAGCGTAATCGGATGTGAAGAGAAGAAAAGGGAGTATTAGAAATCGTAGGCGAGTTAGATTGAGAAAGGGAATCATATGCAGACATAACTGCATTCTTGAGTAGGATGTATTTGTGGACAAAGGAGGAAGGGAGAGAGAAAACATGACTAAGAACTGGAAAAGGTGTGAAGACAGAACCAATGAAAAGTTGGGAGACCCAAATTAAACCTTTCTGCCTCCAAGTTTTCCAATAAAAGGGTTTCAATTTGATAAGAATGCTGTTATTGTACCAAATCGTGGTGGCAAGAAGTTCTGTAATGGAGGAGGGAGGAGCAGGAGCAGAGGCTAAAAGTAATTTCGCAGTATATTTGTGAATTGGAGTGGAGAGAAATTGGGGTTTGCGGGAAAAGGAGAGATACTCGGCAAAGGAAAAGGGAGAAAGAGAAAGGCGTTCGAGTTCAGCCCAAAGAGGAAGAGGGTCAAGAGGATCTTTAAGCCAAATGGCAGCTTGTTTCAGGAGAAAAGCTTTATGATACGCGGGAAAATTTGGGAAATTAACTCCACCTTCGGATTTGGGAAGGCGTAGGCGTGATAAGGACATGCGCGGTTTCTTTCCAGACCAAAGAAATGAGGATAAGGTGGAGTTAATTTTAGCAAAAAATTTGGCAGGGATGGAAACCGGTATATTAGAAATGGTATAGAGGACAATTGGGGATAGCATCATCTTAATGGTGTCAAGACGGCCCCACCAGGAAAGATATAAGGGGTGCCATCTGGAGGTGAGGTCAGAGAGCTTCTGAGTGCATTTAGTAAGGCATAACGAGATAGTATCTGAAACAGTAGGAGTAATATGTAAGCCGAGGTATTTTATATGGGATGGACTCCATTTGAAAGTAGATGCAGTAAAGTCAGGTTTGAAGGTGAATTTGGTGAGAGGTAGGATTTCGCATTTATCGTTGTTTAGTTTATATCCAGAAAGATGGGAATAAGTATGAACTTCGGCAAGGAAAGCTGGAATGGATACAGATGGATTCGAAATAAAAAGTAAGATATCATCTGCGTAGGCAGCTAACTTAATTTGCGAATGAGCAAGGGGGAAGCCATGAATGTCCGGGTTTTGGCGTAACTTAGATAAGAAAGGTTGTAGGGCAAGATTAAAGAGAAAAGGGGAGAGAGGACAACCTTGTCGAACGCCTCTGCCAAGGCCAAAAAATGAGGAAATGAGACCATTGGCACAGACCGCTGCTCTAGGATTCGCATAAAGAAAGGAGATGAGGGAAATAAAATTAGGGCCAAACCCAAACCATTTTAATGCAGAGAAGAGGAATGGCCATTCTACCCTATCGAATGCCTTCTCGGCATCTAAGGCAATTGCGGCTAGGGAGCCATTAAAGCGTGATGACTTAGATAAAACATTAAAGAGGAGTCTGGTATTATCGGAAATGAAGCGGCCTTTAACGAATCCTGACTGTTCAGGGCCAAGTAGATCTGGGAGGAAAGGATCTAATCTGATGGCTAAAGATTTAGCATATATTTTATAATCAATATTGACAAGTGAGATCGGTCTGTAATTCTTGCAATGTTGGGGATCTTTGCCTTCCTTTGGGATAACACAGATGTAAGCATCCGAAAAAGTGCCCAGGGAAGCACCGTTGGTCTTGAAGGAATCAAGAAGGCGGAATAATTTGGGCAATAAAAGAGTAGCGAAGTGTTGATAAAATTCGACAGTAAAGCCATCTGGTCCGGGGGCCTTGTCTTTCTTAAGTGAGTGGAGTGCAGTATGTAGTTCACGGATGGTAAGGGGCGTTTCAAGGGAGGCCAGGTCAACAGGAAAGTTGGGAGGAGGGTGTATGCTTGAAAAGAAAGTGGAAATAGAATGGGCAGAAGGTTGAGTGCCGGAATAGTAAAGAGTAGAATAGAAGCGAGAAAAGACCTCCAGGATATCGGCATCTTTATGTTGCAACATTGAATTAACATCAAAAACAGACTCAATATTCGATTTGTTTTGTTTAACTTTCAAATAATTAGCAAGTACTTTCCCCGCCTTATTTTTCCCACCATAAAATTTGGAGCTGGATTTCTAGAGGTACAGTGAGGCATCATCAGTAGACTGTTTGTTATAGTTCATTTTCGCATTAACAAGAGCTGTCAAACTGTCCTGGGTGTGAGAGGTATAAAAGGAATGCTCTAGGGCTTTGATCTGAGATAAAAGATCATTGGTACGCTGACGAGCAAGTTTACGCTTTGCCGCAACATATCTGAGGATAAAGTCCCTGGCTGCAGCTTTGTAAGCGTCTCATACAGTGTGAGTGGGTAGGGAGGGAGTATCGTTAATAACAAAAAATTCGGTAGTAAACTCAATAAAAGAGGCAGTAAATTTGGGATCAAGAAGGAGGGTGTTGTTAAATCGCCATCTTTTAGGACCAGTGGATGTGGGCAAAAAGTCAATGTTGACTAGGACTGGGGCGTGATCAGAGAATATAATGGGGCCAATCTCAGCTTGGGTGAGGGATTGGGAGAGATGGTGAGAGAGAAAGATATAATCAATACGGGATTGAGAATGATGGACCGGGGAATAAAACGTAAATTCTTTATCAGTCGGGTGGCATAAACGCCAGGCATCAATTAATTTATGTTGGGAGATGGCGTGTGTAAAAAGCTTGTGGGATTTATTAGGAACAAAGAGAGATTTGGAATGTCTATCCAAAAAGGGGTCCAATGGTAAGTTACAATCGCCTGCTAAAATGAAATTATCATCAATACAATCAGTAATACGAGATGCAAACGCACTCCAGAAAATGGGACTCCCACCGGCAGGGGCATAGACATTGAGTAGAGAAAAAGGGACACCTTTAGAGGAGAGTTTGACAAATAACCATCTGCCATCAGGGTCAGAGTCAGAATGCAACACTGAGTGAGTAAAAGATTTTCGAATTAACAAAACAACACCATTTCTTTTGCCATCACCGGGAGCTGAAAAAACCTTTCCCACCCAACCTCTTTGGAGCTTAGCAGCCTCATCATCAGATAAATGAGTTTCTTGTAAGAATGCAATGTCTACATTAAATTTAGCTAAATGGGAGAGTATCTTTTGCCTCTTTATGGGCGAATGTAAACCTTTAACGTTCCAGGAAACAATGCGCACTGACATCAAGAACTAATAAAAAGGAATAATGTAGACAGGAAATAGAAGAAAGCCTCATAAAATTCGAGAAGGGAGAGATTAGAAAAGAAAGAGAAAGAAGAAAGTACAAAAAAGAAAATAGCCAGAAGAACATTAATAGGGCGTGTCATGAAGAAGAAACATAGTGTGAGAAGAGAAAAAAATCGTAATAGGAAAATAATATGAAAGTGGGCGAGAGAGAAAGCAGTGAAGAAAGAAATCGATATAAGGGAAGTGAAAAATACTGTGAGGAAATAACATGAAAAGGGATGCAAAGGAAATAGAATAGGTGCCTGAAGTAAAATGGCAAGAGAAGACAGAAAAAGAATGGGAGGGATGAGAAAATACCAGAGAAATGGAGATGTCAAGAAGATAAAAAACAGGAAATAGGTAGTAGAGAGAGGCATTAGAGAAGAAAAACTTGGAGTTAAAAAGAAGAGGGCTAGACTATAACAAGTTAAGGAAGAGGGGAGAAGAAAAGAAGTAAAAGAAAAATGCTGAAAAATCCGAAAAAAGATAGAAACAGGTGGTTGACAATGGGAGAAATTGGTAGTGAGAATAAAGAGCAGATCAAAAGCAATTCAAGAGAGAGTGATCTCATGAGAACCAACATATACAAGGAAACAATCAAGACGAGAACTTGCAGAACAATAGGGATCATGGCAGCAATAAAGAAGGAGAACGTAGGGTAATACTTACACAAAATGATGGGGGATGGGTATGTTCAAAGGGCAGGAAACAGAAGGGGAGGAATGGAGACGAGAGGAGGGAGGAAAGGCCAACCAACGGAGGACAAGCAGACGGGGCCACGGGACGTCTCACCGGAGAGACATGACGGAACACAGGGAAATAATCTGTGAGAAGAAAGAAAAACAATGAGATTAGAAACATGCAAACGACTGAATAGCAGGGGAAAACGTACGATTAAATGTTTAAAGAACAAATAATGAGCCAACAGGGCAAATAACGGGTAAGTTATGCAAAAACTAAGGAACCTGTGGAAAAAAGAACATAGAGTCATGGAAACAACTGAGAACCATGAACATCAGGATAATCAAGAAATATTAGTAACAGAGTCAAGGTGGAAATGAAGAGGAGGGCCCAGAGAATTCCATGTCAGCTGGACCACAGGAATTCAGGAAACTGCGGAGCCGAAGAGGATCTTCAAAAGTCATGGTCTTGTTGTTATGAGTGACTTTGAATAAACAAGGGTGAAAAAGTCCATATCTGGCCCCAATGGAGCGCAACTCTGGTCGCATATCAAGAAATGCTTTGCGACGTGAAGCAGTAGCTTTGGCGTAATCCTGGGCAAAAAACAAAGTGGAATCCAGCCATTTAAGATGAGGTATAGCTTTAGCCGCAAAAAGAACCTTCAGCAGATCTGTATATTCGAGAAAGTACATTATTACACCTCTAGGTTTTGTTTCAGAGGAAGTAAAGGAAGGAGCTCGACCAAGCCTGTGTGCGCGTTGTATGTTAAGAGAGGTGCCTTCAGGAAGATGCAGGAGCTTGGGTAAGAAGGACTTAAAAAAGGCAATGGCATCATTCCCCTCGCAACCTTCCTTCAGGCCGTAAAGACGTAGGTTGTTGCGTCTATTCCTATTTTCAAGGTCCTCCACCTGCTTCTGGAGGGTTGAGATCCGCGTATCCATGTGGACTGACTTTGTAGCGGCTTCCTGAAGAGATGACACCGTCTTTTCCACCACGGAGACCCTGTTTTCCATTAATGACCAGTTATCAGTTAGAGTTTGCAGCTTTGAATTTGTCTCCTCCATAAAGGGGCGCAGAGCTCGTATTTCTTCAAGGAGAAGCTCCATAGAAATAGCTGACGGTGACTTTGGGGGCGACGGAGGATTATGTTTCAGTCTCTTAGGAGTGGTTTTCGCACCTGGTTGAGGAAGAGCATCCATGGTGAGAGATTGTTCGCAACTAGAGGAACCTGCAGAGGCTTCTAATTGAGCCAACGCAGTAAATAGTTTCGAGTTCTTAACAAAGTTGCGTTTAGAGGTTTTGCCAGGACCCTCCGCCATGGAAGCAATTAGTAAAGGTAATCCCCAGTAGTACAGAAACCAGATGGGCACTACTGGTGCCAGGAAAAAACCAGCAGAATAAATAGTAGGAGGAGGCAGTATGAAAACCAAGATGAGCCAGGTAAGGTAGGGAACCAGGTGTGCGGAGACTGAACAAAACCAAATTGAAATTAGAGGCAGAACTCAGGCTGATGTAGTAGAGAGCCTAAAATGGCCGCCAAAGCTGAGGAGAGAGCTAAAATGCAAATAAAGAGGAAAAAGACGATTCCAATAGGACATTAAAGTCACCTGTGGAAACTGTTATGTGTCGCCTTCATTCCCTGCTGGTTTATTTCATTTTCAAAAGTGTGCCCACTGCAGGAAGCAATATTCGTAGCAGACGCGCTCCTCAGGCGAGCGCCGTCTGAAGAGTCAAAATGGCGGTCGCGGCTGTAGCAGAGCCGCGACCGAAGGTAAACTGGAGCTGCTGGGCGAGAGCGGAGAGTCCGATGTCAGCATTTGTTGCTATAGATGTCCGGAGTCTTCCGCAGTCGGTCGCTGTGAAGCATGTCGGAAAACGAGTGCTGGAACCGCCATAAATCGCCGGCGAAGACGGAGCCTCACCCCTGTGCGTCCATCCGCCTCGGGCGCTAAGCCACGCCCCCCCCCAGTTAGAATTTTTGTTATTAAGGTTTGTCAGTTGTTTTCAATTTATTTAGTCTGCGGTTGCATCAAGAAAAAAGGTTGATTTGAAGTAGTGACCGCTCCTGATTGGTGTTTCTCCACCCTTTGTGTACAAGGTATTTATTGTGGTTGTAGTTTTCTTTTACCCGTTGCCTGCTGGCAGAAAAGCACGATTCAAGAATGCATATTATTCGCCTCCCTAACTTTAATAAAATTAGTACTTTACATTGCTAACTAACTAGGAAAATCTACACAATGCAGAACACAAATGCCCCAAAATAAAATGAACATCATAAATACATTCCCTCTCCCTTTGTGAGATAGAAGCTTCATTTGCATTAATGCTGCGTCATGCTTTGTGCGTTTCCGAATAATGCCTTTCCCTAACTTTATCCCTTTATCTCCACTGCATTGGGTGACAGATATCACTGTAAAGCAAAGAAAATATTGGTCTCTCCATAAGCCGCCTACCGCATCCCATAAATGCACTAGGGGCCTTATCATTTTCTCTAATACGACCCCTGCTGTACACTGTGCGATCTGGCTTTTAGTTACTTTCTGGAAATTTGCTGTTGTCTCACAGTTCTGCTACGTGAAGCACAAATCACTTCGGCACAATAGAAAATTTACCGAGATGAAAAACGGAGTTTGTAAATCAAACGCAAATGTAAACAAATATGCTGCTAAGGAATTGCTACCACAGATTTTAAAAGTGTATTTCCTGGTTATATGATTTTAGTTTTGTGTACTTCAAGATCACATTTTTATTTTTCTTGCACCAACAAAGATAAGGGACTGATGTTCATTTGCTTCTAGGACATAAATAATTTTCGTAGGTTAAATAAACGACAAGTTGCCGACATTTAGGAAACTAGGAAACATTATAAATACCTGAATGCACTGATGAATCATAGGTGAAGGATATAGATTGAAGAAAATGGAGTTAAAGCCTTGGGACTGAAAACAAGAGAATCGCATTAAGTGATTATTCTTGATACATGCAGCAATCAGCATATTCAAAAATAAAATGACGGTTTGTTTTAAATTCAGTGTCTAAGAAATGTTGAATACTCACAAGGATCAGTGAAATCTCAACCTTTTCTACTGCTACCTCTTTTCAGTTCAGATGCAATTCATTAGCATTTTGTCACAGTGGAAGAAGATATTGTATATAAGTAAAATAGACATATTCCATATTTAACTTCGGTGCCACAGTTCAAGGATTCATAGTAATACGTACTGCCTATTGTGTATGCGCAGTACCGTGCCAGTCGCACCAGAGGGTAAGTTAAAATGTGCACATACACTTTATTAGATAAATAAAACATGAGGTATTTAAAACCACTTCAATCAGGAGTGCATTAGTAATCAATTACATTCAAGAGGTACAGAGTCTTCAAAATGTTGCCTGAAAAACATCTCACAATTTCATGTTCTTAAACAGAAGTAATTAAGAGCAAGAATTACCATCAGGTAAATGACAACACAGAATTGTGTAAGTGGCAAGCAGCACAGGAATGCGGCACAGGAATTGAGCATAAACGTTGACGGGAAAGCTGTCATTATTCAGCTCTGATGAGATGCTTCCACAGATGCTTGATATTCTGGGACAAATCCAAAAAGGCTTGGAAAAGTGAGATTAAATGTCTTCCAAGGTAGAAATATTGTGCGGACACTATTTCAGTGAGTACTCAAATTGTTAGCATGCGCAGTCTCAAGATGTTTGCAAAGTAATTGCGATGAGGAGGGGACTGTCATGCAGGAGATTACAAACAACTGAGCACAGCCAACCCTTAAGGTATTCATACTAATATAGCATACATAATAGGTGTTGCTCAAACCACATTTACTTTCTCAACCACGGTACAAATGATCCGTAATTGTCTGGTGGGCTCATGCTGTGTGTCAAGGCTTCATGAAGCTTTTAATTTTTATCCACTGCTCCTTTCCTCCTAGTAAATAAGCGAACTACCAATCCTAGCATGCCAACTGTTTTAGGTTATAAATGCAAGGGCAGTCTAAAACCGGTGTCACAGTTATGGATATATAAAGAAAAAGATGAAATTTAGAATGTATCATGGGAGAGACATGCTACTAGCAAATATAGTTGCCCAGTATTGCACGCAAAAATGTTAATAAACATGGATTTTATGTCACGTCCATCTGGGAAAATTATATATATTTTGTTGAACTGTGCTTACTCAATTGTCCTGAGCAATTTCATCAATGGGTGATGACTCTTCCAATCTGTACCACATATTCGTTAAAAATCATGGGTTCCAAGGCAATAAACCATTTATTTCGTGTGCTAATATATATTTTGACCACATATTTGGCTATATTATCGGCCAGCATATATCTGTTGAAAATACTGCCATATCCTTGAGACAAGATGTGTCAAACTTGAGACTAGTATTTGAGAAGGCTGCTTTTTCTGCACGGACACCCGGTATATTTCGTCTTTTGCTGGGCCATATTTCTTTGCTGGCTTTAGAACTCTGCACTGTGTCCTGCTAATCAGTAGTAAAGTGCCTGTGCTCCCCCGTTAACAATGCCTAAGTAGTCTTATTCCTAACCGTCACATTTAACAACCCTATTATATGATGCAATATGATGCAGAAAGTGCACTTGTGGATTCCACCTAATGACAACCATCACAAATGGGTGATGCAGTAATAGGCGGATACCTGATGCTGTATTAGCACCTCAAAAAAGATCGATGAATTTCCAACTTAGACAGTCACAGAATTCCTGTGCTAGAAGGAAGGGAAGGTCATCCATATGGAAGAGGAAGCCTCACACACATAATTGTGTGTCATGCATCTTCTTTGGCAACCTCTCCCTACCCTGGTTGGACAGTGCCAGAAGGGCGGACTCGACCTCCTGTTGGACTCGAAGCAGGAGGGAGATCTTAGATAAAAATGTACTGGATAAGAGCGCCATCCAGATTGCGTGAATTAAACATACCTTACAGCTCCCTGGCAGATCCTTTATTAAATGGGGATCACAGGTAAGGTAAAAAATGGGTGAGATTGCTAGTGCGGAACAATGACTCACACCATCTCAATAGCTAGGCCAACATGTTTTTTCCCTCAATAGCTAGCCCTAGCGAGTGTGGGGCATTCATCAGAGCCAAGGATCATTAACTATCCCTTCATGGCCACTGTGCCTAAGTTTTATAAAGTGAAAAAAGAAAATACTAATATACTCCGTTGAGTCCTACCTGAGATGGAACAATTGCCAATTTAGCCCTAGACGTTAGGGATACTGGCTTCGTGGTCAAAGAGGAGCGTGATGCCCTTTGTAAAGACACATTGGTCAAAAGGTACATTGTGTACTTTCAACTGCAGTATGACCCCTCTATGCTGCTTTTACAAGATTTAGAGAGAAAGACGTATTAGAGTGCTTTGGGAATTATAATTTTCAAAGCCTGCAGAAGGAGAGACTGTCAAGGGGGAGAAATCCACTTTGATCCTGGTTGGAGGAACACTAGGAGAAAGCAGACTGCCAAACTAGTAATGACTCATGTTGCAGAGGGTCTCTTGGCTTTTTTTCAGTATTTGGCGAGTACCATAAAAAGTCTATGTGCTTCTACACAGAGGCACATTTGAGGCTGAAACTGCCTTTGCATTCATATTGGCCAAGTGGGGCTGCAATTGCATGCTTTTCATAATGGCCTATTCAGGGCTGCAACTGGCTTGTTGTTCCCATCGTCCAGTCAGGTCTGCATTTGCGTTTGGGTTTATGTCAACCTTGGCCCTGCCAGCGATGCAACTTCTTTGAGGTTTACATCAACCTAGCTGGGGGTGTAGCTGCCACACTGACCTCACTGGCGAGAAAGGGCCAATGCTTCTGAAGCAAGAACTGTACAGAGGTACCAGGACAACAGATCAGCATCAGATGAATCCAGCCAGCTGCATACAGACAGATGTGGGCCACACCTGATTGCTGTTGCCATCTGCTTGTGGTGGGAATAAACCATTAATTTTGTCATAAATACACGCAAAGGTTTAGGAGACCATGGGGCATATCCACCTATCGCCACCAGAACGTCACTTATTCAATGTTGTGGTAGCAACGGGGGCTTCGCCTTATTCACAAGGCAGCGTTAAGCCACTTGACTTGGCTTAACACCGCCTTGTGAATAAGGCACCCTTTCACGCTATACTTATCTCACCTCCCTGAACTATCTTGCGGAGGAGCTGGGAGCAAAGATCATCACTTACGTGGATGATACCCAGCTCCTCTTTACTTGGAAGGATACAGATGTTTCCCGAACCCAAGCTAGAGACTGTCTTACAGCAGTCTTTAAATGGCTAGCAGCAGCTCAGCTGAAGTGTACCGAAGATAACTCAGAGATTCTCCTATATGGGTCCCTACCTCTGCAGTTTAGGGAAGCTCTCTGGCCAATTAACTACCCCCTACCCAGTTCCACAGGTCAGACAGTCAAGGACTTTGGGGTCTGGTTTAATGAGAACCTTCGGTTCTCCACGCAAATAAAGAAACTGGCTGGTTAGTGCTTTGGCACAATGAAATCTCTTAAGAAATTCCTGCCCCTGTTACCCAGGACAGCTAAGGAGATGGTTACTCAGGCCCTGATTCTCACTCATCTTGCCTTTGCCAATGCACTTTACATCGGTCTGCCAGGATACCAGTTTAAGAAACTCTAAGTTATACAAAATTAGGCAGCTACATCTTTGCTCGGCAGCCCGGGCAGGTCTAGTGTAAAACAACATTTGCATGATCTGCATTGGCTTCCCGTGGCTCAAAGAGTCAAATTTAAAGCCCTCACTTTGGCCCATGTAGCTCTCCATGGAGCTGGCCCGCTGTGTCTGAGGAAATGTTTTAGCTTCTATTCTTCACGAAGACATCTTCGCTCAGCCTTGCAGTGTCTTGCACCGATCCCACGTTTTCGTCTTGTTAGAGTCCAATGTAAGCTCCCTATCTTTCAAGGCGGCTGAAGCTTGGAACTCCCTTCCATATGAATTACGAAGCCCTCAAGACCCCAGACTGTTCAGGAAGCGAATAAAAACTCTGCTGTTCACTGAATCTGCAGTTACTTTCAGCTCCGCATTGTTCTCACGTGGCTCTCTCTCCGGGACACTCTTGAGGAGCCGGGCGCGTTATGAATGTTTATAACATAACATAACATAACAACATGTGTAATTTAATTTTGAGTGGTTAGTTTATAGGTTGGGTTTTTAAGGTTGGTGGGGTAAAGCAGTGGTCTGATCAAACCTGTGGTTGCTGTGCCATATTACATTTTTCAAGGTTGTATGTGAATAGAAGATCTGGTTTGGGCCTGCTGAGTGTGTTTGGGCACGTTCCACCTCTTGTGGCTGAACGCCCGCAAATTGTTTATTAGGTCATTCACTGGTCTGACATCTGGCCCTCAAAACATAGGTTAACGTCTTGCCTTTGGTGACCCTTTAATGTATGCAGTCTTTAGCTCAGCAACTATGATCTTGCCTGGTCTATCTGTAGATAAAGACAAGAGTATTGAGTGCAAAGATTTCACTTATGGAACAGAAGGCAAGATTAGTTACATCTGATAACAGTAGGTATGATATACTATTAATGGCATGACCTAACAATCTTCAAGGATTGTACTGCCACATTTGATTTAGCTCTTGCATGGTCATGACGAACTTTTAAATAAACAAGGGATGTTTTTGAAGTCAAAGATAGACACCAATATGTCAACAGATTTGGTTTGAGTTATAATCTTATGAGATTAAACCTATCTGAAAGTGGCCCTAAATAAGAAAAATTATAAATGTCCTCTGTACTCTAAGATAAAATGGCCTTATATGGCCTATGAGGTCTACCACTGCCCAACACTTGGTCCCTAACACTCAAGCAGCCATTAACCTCCACAGGAAAACCCAACCATAACATCCCTTTGCCAGGTATTGTCCTTCCATAGGCAGGGCGCCCACTTGTATTGCATAGAATTTGCCAAAGTACCACCTGGACATTCACAATCAGTCCACTCCTCGCTTTGTCCTTCCTCACAACAGCGACTCCTGCACATGGCAGCTTTACTCCCAGCTCTGTGCCACGTTCATTGCTCCTGTGGGAACTCTAAGTAAAGATCTTGTGGTAATTACTACTCACATGATCTGTGCATGAACTGGCGATCCTGCAAGATTATGGGGTCTGTCTTGGACACAGTCCTATGAAAACCATGCCCAGTGCTTGCTACTTTCCTTGCGTCTGAGTTCTTCTGAGGTAGCTGTCCTGTGGCCCTAATGCTGCTCATACTTTTTTTTTTTTTTTAAATCTTTATTGAGTTCAATGCATACATCGTTCTTTCAGGGTTACATTTCCACTTTAGTCACTGAAGCATATATTTATGCTGAATATATTCACAGTAGCACTATTTAATCATTTACCTCACTTGCCAGTTGTGAACAATAAGAATTAATAGCGTAACCTCATATGCATAAGACATTTTTGGTATTGCATTATATAAGTCTATCGTAGAAATCAGTATAGTATTTCAAACATCAGAACCGTAAAACTTAAAACTAAAAAGAGTCATCCCATTTTGATAATCTATTCGTGCAGACACCGACCGCCCGTCATCCCACCTGCTTCATGGTAGTCAGCTTTGATACACCACATTTGAACTCTGCTCTATCCGTGCAATAAAGATAGCACCCACCACCCAGTTATCTACTCATCGTCCCCCTCAGAGTTCAATTCTTCTTCCTCCGGTAAGGGATCGCAGATCTCCCCTCTGTATATATTCCAGGCTGCCCATACCTTATTCCACTTTCGGGGGCACGCCCTGAGTACATACACCGTCCTTTCTGTAACCATCAGCATGTCCATGTTTACACTCCACCTAGCAGTCGTAGGCAGTTCCTGTGCCCCCCATTTTTGCGCAATGTCCCGTTTAGCTACCATCATGGCCAAAGTAGCCCATGTCCAACCATATTTATCCAGATCATTGGGGTCCCAAATGTTCAAGAGGCATTTGCGAGGTTCTGGCAGGACGGAGATTTTTAGTGTTTGTGAGACCGTGCGCATAACCTGCCTCCAAAATTCCTGTATGCGTGGGCAATCCCAGAGTGTATGGTATAGTGTTCCCTCCTCCCCGCATCCTCGAAGACAAAAGGGATGTGGCGCCCTGTGTATCTTGTGAAGCATCGTTCTAGTATAATAAATACGGTGTAAAATTTTCAGTTGCACTAATCTGAATTTTGCTGAGATACCAACTTCTCTCGGTGAGGCTAATGCTTCATTCCATTCTGACTCCGTGACTTCACCTATGTCTCCCACCCACTTTTCCCTTAACTTTATTGTAGGGTCCCCTAGGTTGTTGATCAGTTTTTTGTATGTGAGGGAGGTCGCGCTCTGTAGCATATATTCCGTTAAGAGCCTATCTTCCAGTGGCGAGGATTCTGGTATGTCTGTGCCCACTGGGATCGCCTGGAGCAGTGCGTGTCTTATTTGCACATACCTAAACGTCTCTGTCTGGCCCAGTCCGTACTGTTGTTGGAGCTGTGGAAGTGCGATCACCGTGCCCTTGTCCCATAGGTCCCCAATTGTGGAGATACCTATATAGTCCCATTGCGCAAATCCCTTACTAGACAGTAGGTTCCCCAAGGCCTTGGTGTCCCACAGTGGTGTTAGCTTGCTGATTTTTCCCTTCCAACCTAGTCGTGATTGTGCTATGTGCCATAGGGCCGCCGTGTGGTGCGTCGGTCCCAGCAGTTTCTTAACTTGTGTTTTTGTTATATAATACCGCGATCATACAGTCTGCACCCAGTTGCGACCAATCCGCTCTATATGCCGGGTCACTCCTTGAAGCATGTATCCATTGGTTTATTATTTTAAGATGGGCCGCCCAATAGTACAGCTGTATGTTCGGCAATGCCATGCCCCCCTCATACCAACTTTTAGTCATCTTATCATAAGCTATACGCGCCGGTCCGTTATTCCAGAGGAGGTTCGTGACCAAGGCTGCGACCTGCTTGGAATATCGAGGTACTATAGGATATGGGGTGTTTTCCAATACATATAAGAATCTGGGCAATGCCATTATTTTATACAGGGCTGCGCGCCCGATGAGGGTCAGCGGCAAGGTCGCCCAGTATTTCACATCCGCACGAAGGCGCTCCATAGGCGGCTTCAAGTTCTTGTCAAAGAAGTCCGCGGCACTCTTTGTAATAACAATGCCTAGATATTTAAAGGAGTTCGGGGTCAGTGCAAGGGGGCAGTCCAATGGTAGCACCGGATCCGGGCCCTGTAGAGTGTAGATCACCGACTTGGACCAATTCAGGGTATAGCCTGACGACTTCCCATGTGTGTTACAGAGATCTAATAATGCTGGGATCCCATTTTCAGGCTCAGTCATATAAATCAACATATCATCCGCATACAGGGATATTCTGTCTTCCCACCCTTCCTCCCATTTGATGCCTTTAAATAACGGTGTTGTTCTGATTAGGATTGCCAAGAGTTCTAGTACCAGGGCAAAAAGCAAGGGCGACAGAGGGCACCCCTGCCTAGTCCCCCTACCCAGCGGGAACGTCTGTGAGACGTGACCATTAGCTACTACTTGTGCCACCGGTTTTGTATAGAGAAGTCGTATCCATGCTATGTATTTCGGTCCAAAGCCCATACGCGCCAATACCGCAAACATATATTCCCATTCCACTAGATCAAAAGCCATTTTGGCATCAAGGGAGAGAATCACCGCTTTCTCGGAGAGAAGGTGTGCTCGTGCCAACACCCCATGTACCCGCCTGAGATTCAATGCCGTACTCCTATGAGGCATAAAGCCTGACTGATCAGGGTGGATCAGCGTCTGCAGGTGATGCACCAGACGGTTGGCTAGCAATTTTGCCAGAACTTTGGCCTCCACGTTGAGTAGGGAAATGGGGCGATACGAGAAGCAATCAGATGGAGGTTTACCCGGTTTCGGTATGGCCACAATTGTCGCGGTGCGCTGGTCTAGCGGCAGTTCTGCCTTTTCCAGGCTCTCTTTGTACATTCCCAGTAATGGTTTACTGAGAGCGTCTGCCATCGATTTATACCATTCTATGGGTATTCCGTTGGGTCCCAACGCTTTTCCCGAGTGCAACGCCTGAATTGCCAGTTGAATTTCATCTTCTGTCGGGTCGGTCTCCAGCTCTTGCATTGCCTCCTGCGAGAGCCTGGGGATGGGAATATTCTCAAGCGAGGATATCGCCGCCTGAGCCGTGACTGCCTGCTCTGGGGTATATACCTCCTGGAAGTGACGTGCCAGGGTGTATACTATTTCTTCCGGATGTGTCTGCAACTGTCCGTCATGTGCGCGCAGTCTCTGTATACCTCTATTACTTCCCCCCCTCCGGTCTAACCACGCCAGCATTTTCCCTGCTTTGTCGCCTATATCATATATTCTATGTGCTGTACTTGCGAGATGCCCCAGGACTATCGTTTTGAGGTGGGCCTGGTATTGTCGCTGCCGTAGGTGTAATAGATGCGTTGCTTCCAGTGTTGGATCAGTCATGTGGGCGTCGTTTGCGTTATGCAATTGTAGCTCGAGCTCTGTGAGCTCGAGCCTGGATTCTCTTTTGTGCCCTGTAATTGCCGCTATCGCCTCTCCCCGCAGTACCGTTTTGTACGCCTCCCACAAGACCGAGGGGGAGGACACCGAGCCCGCGTTTTCTTCAAAATAGTGTGTGGTTACCAGTTTAAGTTCTTTCCTGATTTTGGGGATGTGTAAGTAGTTTGGGTATAGCGGATAGAGTCTGGTACGTTTCTTCTCTTTGGTGGTAAGTGATATCAGTATAGGGGAATGGTCAGATATGCCTCTCTGCAAGATGTCTATTTTGTCTACTTTCCCCATTCCCACCCCTATGAATAGGAAGTAGTCAATGCGTGATAGGCTATTGTGCACAGCGGAGTAGTATGTGTATTGTGTCGCTGTGGGGTTGAGCTGTCTCCAGACGTCTGTAATGCCCAGTGCCTCTAGAAAGCCCGGGAGTGTTGCAGTGCCCCGAGGACGTTCTCTAATGGGATATGTGTCTAGTGTTGGGTCTACTATTGCATTGAAGTCCCCTCCTATGATTGTGTCGCCATCCGGGAGGTCCAGAAGGAATTTCCCCAGGGCAGGCAAGGCAACAGATTGGAGTGCCGGGGGAACGTAAACGGAAACCACGTTGAGGGGCCTCCCCTCCCATTGGCCATGCAATGCTGCGAACCGGCCCTGATCATCCGTCTTACGGAGTTCTACTATAAAGGGTGATGATTTTTTCATGAGTATCCCCGCCCCCCGGGAGCCTGTCGTGAATTCGGCATGTACTGCCATCACGTACCGTCTGAGGCCTGGACTGTAAGGTCTTTTTCTGGGGATCTGTCGTCCGGTCCGCGTCTTGATGCTTGAGAGCTGGTGCAGCTATTCGGTTCCTGGTTCCTGTGTGGTCTGTGTGTCCGTCGCGGCCGCTCCACTGGTCTCCAGCCGTCCAGCCAGTCTCGAGCGATCCCAGGGGTATCAAAGAACCAGGTTTTGTTGTTCGCCACGGCACGCAGTCTCGTCGGGTACAGCATGGAGTACTGTAGTTCTCTCGATCGAAGTTCTTTCTTAATGTCTAGAAACGTTTTCCGGCGGCGAGCAACTTCGTCCGTGTAGTCCGGAAAGAAGGCCAGTGTAGAATTTTGGATTTGGATTGGTGGTGCCACTCGCGCCGCTTGTAGGATGGCGTCCCGATCCCTAAAATTGAACAGTCGAGCCAGGATCGGTCGCGGCGGTGCACCCGGTTTCGGCTGGCCTCCCGGGACCCGATGGGCCCTTTCGACGGAGAAGAAGGCGGACAGGCCCTTGGGTTTAAGTTCTTTCTGTATCAACTCCTCCACGTAGAGGTCCATCGCTCTCGTACCTTCAGATTCTGGAACCCCAAGGATCCTCACGTTGTTCCGTCTGGAGCGCCCTTCCTGGTCGTCCAGCCGTTCCCGCAGTGTCTTGTTTTCCGCAGCTATCTTCTCCACCGTCGCCTGGAGATCAGAGACATCCTCGACCAGGGATTTCGTCACAACTTCCATATTGCTTACTTTTTCGGACATTTTATGGAAGTCCGCCCTGATAAGCGTGATCTCGGTTGATATCGAACCTACCGTCGCTTGGACTTGCGCCAGGGCTCTCATCACGTCGTCCAATGTGGCCTGCTTGCTGCTCGTCTCCTCTGTCGATTTGCCTGCCGGAGATTTCCCGTCTAAGGAAGGAGAGGCATTCCTGTCGCGTGCAAACCTGTCAATTCTGGTTTGGGTAGTGTTGCTCTTGCTCCCCCTGCCTGACATCTTTCCCTCCGCTAGTGGGCCGTCGAATGTTCGATGTCCCTGAGGTGTTACTTTCACTGGGTCCAGTAGTGTTGGGTCTGTATCTGCGCCCTCCGAGCCAAGTCCCGGCTGATGCAGGGGAGTGGTGAATGGGGAGGCAACCTCTTCTCCCCTTATAGTAGTTGTGCCTTAGATTTTATCTGAAGCAGTGTTGTGGGTCTCCTCTGTTCCAGTTATCTCCCAAAGTCAGAGCCGGTATAGCGCTGGCCCCCTCGTGTCCCTCAGTATAATGTACCAGACAACAGGCTGTTGGCTTGGTCAGTAGGCCCTTAGACGGCCCTGCTCCAATATTCCGGTCTCAGTGTGGGGTCGAGCAAGTCTCTGGCATGCAGGCTGGAACTCGCGCACCCGGATAATGACCCTGCCGGGCGCCCTCTGCACTTCAGTAAGATGGCGGCCCGCCGGTATTATTGTGCCGCTAGTAATGCCCGGTTCCCTATGCAGGGCTGTGTTGCGCAGGGCTCCAGACACCGCTGCCCACGGCGTTACTCGGTGCAGGTGTCCGGCACTGTCTGTCCTCCCACCTCGGCCGCAGAGGGAGTTTTATTACCGGAGCCCGATGCACTTTACCAATATGGCGGCTTGCCGGGCACAGCTCTCTCCGCGTTTGTCCTCCTCGCCCGCAGACCGGCGTTTCCTCCCAGAGGTGTTGCGGTGCAGCTCCCTGCACTTACAGGCGCCCCTACCGTTGCGGTGATGCCCTCCGCCGCCGTCGGTGTAGCTTGGCCGTCTCTCTCCCGTGCTGCCTCTCGGACGGGTGCTTCCGGCGGCCTGTGCCCGGGTCTCAGGCACTTCCTGTCAGGGTCCGCTGTACGTCCGCCCCCGGCTTCCACTGTCGCCTTAGGCCGCCTGGATCGGCGCTGCAATCTTTGGTTCCCGGTGTCCAATCTTTACCGGAGTTGCGGCTGTCCTTCCCGCCCGGTCCCAGGTGTCAGGTTCGCTCCACAGGGGTCATGTGAGATACGGATTAACAATCGGATTTTTGAAGAGGCCGCGTCGTCACCGGAGCTCTTCCTTCAAGCTGCCGCCATGCTCAGCAGCAAGCCACGCCCCCTATCCTGCTCATACTTGACTCCTTCTGACTTTGTTGGCATGTGACTACTGTTGCTGGCTTCTGAACACACCACACACCTTAGACACCTTGGAGATCTGGCGCACCAGCAAGAAAATACAAAAGATGGGGGTTAGTGCTACTTATTATTAAGTCACATATCTAAAAGGAATAGAAAGGCACATTTTTTCTAAATAGAAGTGGTGCTGTAACAATCCTCTATGTGGCTCACGTCTAACTGCTGGAAATCAGGATCTGTTTGCAGTGTCCCCCACATTTAGCCCCATTTGAGACCTCTATATGCTGGTTTTCTTACTCTGAGAGTGCCCTGGGCACTGCTAGGTGTGCCCAGGACCAATGTTATGGTGAAAACACACTTAGAAAAGAGTGGGAACACCTACGTACACTAGGGTACACTATGGGTTAGGGTACTCCTAGGATTGGCACGACCTCCTCTATAAGGCCCTAGTGCATATTAGGGCAGGGGGTCAAAACTACCTTCAAGTCCCTAGTATATAATAGGCCATGGCAGTTTAGAGGCCGAGGCCTAGATGTATCAAGCCTTTTGCGATTCGTTAAGGCCAAAATTCGCAGAATTTCGGCCTTAACGAATCGCAAACAGACATTTTGCATCTTTTGGGATGTATGAGAAATTAGCAAAATAAGGAATCGCAAAAAATTCCGATTCCTTATTTTGCTTAAGCATTTAAGGAATCGCAATTTTGCGATTCCTTAAATGCCATGTATGAAACTTTTTTACATTGCGAATTCAGGTTAAGGAATCGCAAATTAACACCAATTTGAGGTTCGTGTTAATTTGCTAAATCCTTTCAAAAACCAAAATATGACAATTTTGAAGGTGGCATGTGACACACATACATGCCCAAAGGGCATGTATGTGTACCATATGCACACACATGTAAGTTTCAGGGGTGCAGCAGGGTGTCCATGAGACACCCCTGCACCCTTGAAATAATTCTCAAATTGCGATTAGCAAATTGCGAATTCGCAATTTGAGAATTACTTCACAATCATTCCTATGGGCCTCCTGGCCCATAGGAATGCATGGGAAATTATTCCTTATTTGCGAATTCGCAAAATGCGAATTCGCAAATAAAGATTAATAAGGAATAGCTAAAAAAAAGCGATTTTTTACATACATTCCATTTTGCGAATTCTAAATAGCGATTCGCTAAAAATCGCTATTTAAGAATCGCAAAATGGAATCTTGATACATCTAGGCCCATAAGCCCTTTTGGCATTTGCATGTGTGCACTGCTGAGAGCCTGAGGTCAGTTTGAAAGCAGCTCTGTGTTGCAGGACTGCTTTTAAGATGCAAATTGTGCCCAAACAATCCTCTATGTGGCTCTACGTCTAACTGCTGTAAATCAGGATCTGTTTGCAGTGTCCCCCACATTTAGCCCCATTTGAGACCCCTATATGCTGGTTTAGTACTCTGAGAGTGCACTGGGCACTGCTAGGTGTGCCCAGGACCAATGCTATGGTGAAAACACACTTAGAAAAGAGTGGGAACACCTACGTACACTAAGGTACACTATTGTTAGGGTACCCCTAGGATTGGCATGGCCTCCTCTATAAGGCCCTAGTGCATAATAGGGCAGGGGGTCAAAACTACCTTCTAAGTCCCTAGTATATATTAGGGCATGGCGGTTTAGAGGCCATAAGCCCTTTCTGCATTTGCATGTGTGCACTGCTGAGAGCCTGAGGTCAGTTTCAAAGCAGCTCTGTGTTGCAGGACTGCTTTTAAAATGCAAATTATGCCCAAACTCGACTTTGGTGTTGGGAGCACTTAGAAATTAGTATACTACATTATTGGGACATATTATGTACCCCCCAGGGTCTCCCATAGGCGTCCCAGGGTGGGGGTCAGGTACTTATAAGGTGGACTCTTACAAATGAGGTTGTACGTGCCCTGGGGACAATGTAGTAAGGTGCTTCCCAAAATCGAATTTTGTGCTAAGAGCACTCTGGAGTGAGGGTCTGCAATATTTGTACATATTCAGAAACCCTAAAGTCTCTGATAGGAGTTCTAGGGGTGGTGGGTTCTGTAGATATATGCAGGGTCCTTATAAAAGATGTTTTATAAGCACTGTTGTTGGTGAAATTGCCCACTTCATTTTCCCCATTCCAGACCCCAGCCACACAGGTTAGCATGGCAAGAAGTTATTGATTGTTAACTAAAGATAAGGGTATCATAACGATATAATTCAAGGACTCAGTAGACTTGTATTAATAAATACAACAATATGCTATTGTTGAATTTATTCTTAAATGTACAGACAAGGAATCAGAAGACTTTCATGTCTGTAAGACAAAATGCAGCCTTCTGCTGCTCTGACCTGATTGGCGAGAGTCAAGTGGATGAGCCAGGCTGCTTCGATGAGATGATGAGTAGCTCAGGGGGTCAGCGAGCCATACTGGGAGGAGAAGGATTCTGCTACAGAGGAATATTATGGCAAGGGGAGAGGTTGTAAAACATACACTTTAAAGGGAGGAGGGGACAGATAGTGTAAGTCAGGTCCAGTTGCAGCTCTGCCCTTTGAACCCAGCCAGATGGCAGGTTTAAGGATGGAATTTGCAGAATCAAAGTGGAGGGTGACTATGAAGATGAGCCATCCTGTAGACTGGTTTGTTTAGCTTTCTCACTCTACTTGAAAATCAACCATTTTGAATTTTGGAGAAATGGTGCCCTGTGAGAGACTATAGTGCCAAACTTTGGAGGATATGGTCATACTCTTGGGTGATGCCCTGCACCTCATTGGACAGGAGTGCCCTCCTGCTTGACCCAGAGATCTTGGAATAAGTATCTGAGAGGGGCAAAGCCTCTCCGTTCCGGAGCTTGAAACTTAGAGAAAAAGAAGTATTTCCAAGCTGGAAACATGATTTGTACCATCAGACCCTGCATTCTGATTGACTTCTCCTGCTGCTTTACCTGGACCTATATCACTTTGGATGTTCCTTGCTTCAAGAGGAATAAAGACTGGCCGCCAAGCTGGAAACTTGATTTGCACCATCAGGCCCTCCATTCTGACTAACTGCGCCTGCTGCATTATCTGGAACTACAGCCCTTTGGAAGTACCTTATTTCAAGAGGAATAGAGAGTGGACTCCCTGCAAGCTACTGGTCAACAGAGCTCACCTGCATCAACTCCACCAAGAGTCTCCTGCCTTGAGTGTTTCCAGTGGACATTTAAGAGTGCTGTCCATGTGTATTGTTGGAATTGTGGTCCCAACCTTTCAAGGACCATCTTGGAGATTCCAGACCATTGGATTGTGTTTTGGACACTGTGGAACCTCAAGAGGGCATTCAGGAAGAAGTTCCAGAAGTTTGGGAAAGTTTGATGAACTTTTGCAAAAAAGCTCTGGAGGCTAACCAGACTCTCACAGAAAGGCAATCCGGTGAACCCTCACTGAATCTGGCCTGCTGGAGGAGGCTGCATGTCAACTAGTGAAAAATCCTCCAGAAAAGCTTCCAAGTGTGCCGGGTCAGATTCACCCAAATGTCCAGAAGTGGCACTATTTGTTTCTAATCACTAGAAAGTGTTTATTCTTTAAACATTAATATCTCTGGTTCCCAACAGTGGATGGTTTACTTTTTGGTGTCATTTTAAATAAAGTGTTGGATTTGTATTGTGTGCTGTGTCTAAATTATTTACTGAATTGTTTTTTTTAAATGCTTTATATACCTGTCTATGACGTTAAGCCTGCCTCCTCGCAGCCAAGTTACCAAGGGTTGAGCATGGGAATAATTTTCTAAGACCTATTCTGAGCCCCATATTGTGTTAGTGTTTTTTATTGCCAGTGGTAGATGCATATTTACCACTAATAGTAACCCACTTTCCAACATTAACCCAGTGTTGCATATTAAACGCGACGCAACTAATGACTCTATACCACCAAGTAAGTTTAGTGCAACAACTTCTACGGTGCCACTAACAGTCTTCAGTGGAACAACAACTGCTGTGTCACTAAAACCTTTAGGTACACCCTCTAAAGCTGTGTAACTTATCGCTTTCCATCAGTAAAACATCTATGCACTCTTAATGGCCTTGGACATTATATCGATCTACATTGCTTTCCACTTATCCTCTTCTCTTTTAGTCAGCATCTCTGAGAACGCATTACATACTTGAGCATCAGTCTAGGTACAGTCCATAGCACATGAGTACCTGTCTACTTCTCCTAGACCAGGCATTATCCAAATACACCCTCTTCCCCTTTTCCCGCTGTGTGGACCTCAAAACCCACGTTCCTAGTTTGTGTGGTGGCAGAAGGCAAAGGTGGAATTAGTGGAATCCACATTGCTTTCTCATCAGAACAAAAACTTAATGGAATTCTTGATATGATACTGCGAGTGCATCATGGACATTTATTCCACATTTTTGGAAAACAAAACCTCTGTTTGGAAAATGTAAAACATGCAGGTCAGTCTGTCATGCCTCCGTGATATGGTGGGCTGACCGGTACTGTGTACTTTCACAAAAGTCGTCCTTCTTTCTCGGCTGAAACACTTTCTGAAAAAAGATAACTGCACTATTTGCAAATCTCAGATTCGGTGTAAGAGCTATATCCTGGGCATCAAAGGAGATGCCTAAATGAGCCTCAGAGTCTTGACTTTCTACAAACGTCATACATTTATAGGAATTAAAACTGGATTTACACCTGCTGGGATTGATGACTAGATTGTAAATGGCTCTGTAATGTTACCAAATGTGATGCCTAGTGTGTCACCCAGCTTTTACTTAATATAAATCGCTCATTGCACCCTGTAGTATATAAAAGCCCATTTTCACTTACCCAGTGCCACATTTGACAGACAGTACGGGAATCAATGTTACAACATGTATTTTGCCCTATCTCATGTGTTAAATATGACAACTATTCTTATTTGCGCAATACAACATATACATGTGGTAATTAAAGCAGGCGAATGGTGTAAATTGTTAATTAAAATGCATTTAAATTATGTTATTGAACTGTAAATGAAGATAGCCTTATTCACACTGTTCATAATACCAATTAATGATCATAGCTAATATGACTATGCTGGTTGATTGCAATTATTAATGCAAGATTACACAAGCTGCTAATGACAATCATTACTCAACGTATCGAGAATCACTGTTGAAAAGATAATTAACATTATCAATTTCACATGCATGTTAATTAAAATGCGTACCTCTCCATTGAGGCTGCATTGCTTTTGTTCATTTGTCCTCAAATCCAAGAGCTCGCTGACTTATGTGTGTGTGACATGTTACAAGGCCTGTCCTCTCGTGGGAGAATATCAGTATCCAAACATGATTGTCAGCTTGTTTGGGTAACCCGGGATATCCTCTCATTAACTCCACTAATAAATTAAAAACCCTTTGCCAGTAACCTCAAGATTCTTCTGTCCTGTCAAAGGTAATAATAGATATTGGATTACTCGGCAGACATGACTAGAGTGAGCCTGAATCTCTTATTATTATAATTGTTACTATTATTATTAGAATTAGAATTAGAATTCCTATTATTATTGGTATTGCAGTGTTTCCCACAGAGCACTGCTTTGAAGTACGCTAACATGATAATGATAATTTTTAACTTTTTAAGTATAAAATCAATGTATTATCAATCAATTGTATGTAATAATAACAAAAAATATGAACAGGGGCTCATCTGTTGTGGGGTGGGCAATCTGTATGTTCGCTCCTCTCTCCTGCAGACCCTCCTGTAATTGGATGGCGGAGCTCCTTAATATAAAGAGAGCTGATTGTAACTTGGCTTGTGTGAAAATAATATGGATGTGTCCATGACATAACTTCAGAATTTTAGTCATACAGTAATCTCTTTTAAGCCCTCATCATCCAGAAGCCTGCCATGTGATGCATACCTGCAGTATTTTAAGTAAACAAAACCCAAAACATGGAGACCAACTAGTACGGTCCAGTAGGTCACAGAGTCTTGATTTAGCAATGGCGGAGTTCTTATCAGTGTACTGGCATCAACGCAGACTGCATACCCTCTCAGCCCCAGTGCCAATAAGTCTGGTCCCCGACATTTATGGACACTTACTGGTCATACATTGGTGGCATCTGAGGGGCTAGTTTCATCCTCATGTAGATGATACCCATTTTTTCTGACAACAAGGCTGTCGCTCGCCACCCCACTTTTTGCTGCTTCTGGATAAAATCAGACCTTCAGAACAACTTATGAGCAGAACCAAATCTGGTTCCCTGGCAGACCCATGCCCTCCTAGTGTCTTCTGTTTAGCACGTCCTATTCTAGAAGATCAGATTACCTCCCTCCTGAATAAATCATTGGAAACAGGGATGGTCCAGACAGTTTTAAGGAAGCTCGGGTGAAGCCATTGATAAAGAAGCCAGGAGCTGATTTTACCATCTTGAAAAACTATAGGCCTATTTCTCAATTGCCGTTCTTGTCCAAAGTCCTGGAACAACATGTGCTGAAGTCACTGGCTTTGTTCCTGGAGTCTCCCCATCTTTTCCAGGAGCGTCAAGCAGGATTTCGTGCACACCATAGCACCGAGCTGGTAATGCTCTCGGTGCTGGATGAGCTTAGGGGGATGGCTGACAGTAAAAAACCGAGCGCCCTGATACTTTTAGTTCTTTCAGCGGCGTTCGATACTGTCAGCCACACCCTACTCCTGGACAGGTTGGCCGGGTTCGACGTTCGGGATAAGGCCTTTCAATGGCTTCAATCCTTCTAATCAAGGAGGACGCAGCAAATTCAGGTGGGGGATAGTTTATCGGAGGTGGGAAACTTGACGTGCGGAGTCCCATAGGGCTCCGCGCTGTCCCCAGTCTTGTTTAATCTCTATATACAACCACTGATCAACTCCCTGGTAAACATGGGTTGCCATGTTTTTAACTATGCTGATGACACCCAGCTGCTACTTAGCATAGACAATACTGTCTCTGCACAGAAGTATGCTCAGGATACTCTTAGATTTGTAGTCAGTTGGATGACAGCAAATCTACTGAAAATCAATCCTGAAAAGACCGAGGTGCTAGTGGTCTCGACCACAAGTTCGCCCTGGAGTGACCTATATTGGCCTCAAGAATTGGGTCCCACCCCAATACCCTGTGACAAGGTGAAAAGCCTTGGAATTAAAATTGACAGCAAATTGTCTATGATTAGCCAGATCTCCTCGGTTGTAGGGACCTGTACTGGTCTGATTAGACAATTGCGCAAATTAGTCCCCCTTCTCTCTACATCTATGCTCCGCACTGTAGTCTCGGCCACAATCATCTCGAGGCTGGACTACGGAAATGCTCTCTATCTGGGCTTGCCTAAAAATATGACCAATAGACTGCAGATTGTTTTGAATGATGCTGCACGACTCATCTTCAGACTCCCAAGGAGATCTCATGCTTCTCCTTTGCTTCAGAACCTTCATTGGCTCCCTATTAGACAAAGGGCTGAGTTTAAAAGCCTTTGTACGGCTCATAAGGCAATTTATGGGCAAGCACCTGCCTATATCAAGGACCGTCTGCAGATTTATAAACTGGAACGATCTTTGAGGTCATCGGATGCTCAGTTGCTAGTCTGCCGAAGGTTTAAACTGACAAGTAAGGGCGGGAGATCTTTCTCAGTCCTGGTTCCTCAAATTTGGAACAGACTACCCGAGGCCCTCTGGAAAGAAGGTAATCTACTACGTTTTAGGAAATCATTAAAAACACTTTTATTTAGGGAAGTTTTGGACTCACACTAATTTGTACACGGTACTGTTTCTTTGATCTTTTTAAGTGTTGTTTTGTTCTCTGGTCATGAGCGACTTGAGACCTGCTGGTGAGTGGGCGCTATAGAAAACAAAATAACAATAACAATTCTGCATCATGCCCTGGAGGACACCTTCCACTGTCCCCCGCAATCCTCCAACACATTCACCTTTGTTATCGATGAGGACCCGTCCAGTCCGCGTGGCCCTACCTCAGTGCAATGCAAGTCGCCCTCCCATGGCAGGGTGCTTGTGCCGGCCGCTGTGAATCTGGGACCAATAACTCTGTGCAGCTCAAGTCAGGGACCCTGTTTGATTCGATATTTGATGGCCTCTGAGACAATGGCCTTGGGATTGTCAACACCATGTGTCTGTGGCCCTGCGCTGTCCGCTGCCTCCGGCCTCATCTGCGGTCCACCATGGCTCATGCATCCAATCGATTCTTGACTGGCCCGAACGTGGCATCAGAGTACAAATAGTGGTCCTGACAGACTAACGGAGTTGCTCACACCTGTCGTTGGTGCCATCATCTGCCTGTTACCCTGCTCAGCACTCCAGGTGCCACTAACTTAGTGCATCGCAAGTCATGGACCATCACTGATTGAGTTTTGTGCTGTGGAGTGGTTGCACAGCAATTTCACCTCAGGGAGTGTGGGAGACCTGGGACGTTGATGTGGAAAATGATGCATTTCTAACACACCCCACTGTGTCTGTATCAGGAATATCCCGAAGGGGCACAACCCTAGTCATTTGCATCACATGAGCGCACTTAGCTCTAGTGCTGCAACCTCAGTGCACTGCAGCTCATGGACACCTCTGTTTGTATGTTGGGTGACCTCTGTACTTGCTCTGGCTCCCTCCATGTTGCTCAGCAGTTGACTCTGTCATGCAGTTTTCCATGTTTCCGTTGCACTGGTGTCCACTGTTCAGGTTGTTGCCAGCACCAAGCACTCCGTGTGGGCTTGCTTGCACTCACCCCACACACATCCAGCACAGGCGTCACTGTACATGTGGGCCCGCCAATAAAGGGGTCGGTTGCACGAGCACGTAGTCAGTTCAACATAATATCTGCGTGTGTCCCTGTGGTTTTGTTGTATGCATGAGGGCCCTGGGCCCTATGACATTACATTGTGCTGTGTACAGAGGACACAGACATGTCACCGCAGGCAGTGGGTTAGAGCTTGGACATGTAGCTTTGTCCTCTCCCACTCAATACGTAAGGGGAGTGGACTGGGCCATCATATGCAGAGCCAACGTGGGTGTGTGAATGCTATTTTCGTGCCCCTGGGCGTGGTTCTGTACTGGGAATGTGCATCTACATGTGTCTCTATGGCAGTGTTGGTCTCTTTTGTGGGGTGTAGGTGATCCCTAAAGGATATTAGACACCACATATTTGATCTAGTTTGCCTTCCAAGGCTTTGGACCCCACCCGTACCTGTTCGGCCACCTCCTTTTGGGGTTCCGACACCTGGCATTGGGGTGCCATGTGTGGCTCGGTGAAGTGTTGTGAGCCAGGCATGCTTGCGGTGCTTCTTGATGGGTGGTCTGTTGCAGGGTCTGTGTTCTCCTCTGAGTAGCTTGGCTGCCCTGGTGGTGGGTTGTGTGGGATGTCCATGGGCTGTTGTAGGGCGCCAGTGTCGAAGGTGTGGGGGTCCTCTCTGGCATCACTGATGTGTGGTCTTCCGTGCTCTGCTGGGGGTGTGGTGTGTCCCTCTGCAATATTAAGGGGAGATACATGTTGGCATTGTGTTGACATGTATGTTGATGCATTGTTCTTGTTTACATGCAGACTGTATGACAATGTACATTGTGACTATTTGGGAGGTGCAGGATTTGGATGCGGGACCATGTACATTTGGTCTACATGACGGATGTGAGGTTGTACTCGTCTATTTCCATTTCACAGTTTCCAGCTCTGTCAGATGTAGTAGGCCTGTTTCTGCGCATGTGCGGACCCAGTTGTGTCCTCTGTTATGCACAGTTGTGTTTGCACATTGTACCACATTGACGTCAATGTGGGTGTGCTGTTCATGCTATGTGTGTGTGCTATAGTGTACTACAGGGAACATGGACATGATCCTGGGTCATTGTGGGTGTGCCGTGTGCTAAACCTCATCGTGCATGTGTGCCATTATGCCCATCTATTCCCGTCCCCCCAGTCCCTGGGCATTACTCACCCTGTGGATGTTGTGTCAGGCCCTCCTGAGCTGTGTCCGCACTCCTGACTGCTTGCACCCTCTCCACACTGATGACTGTGGCCTCCGTTTCCTCCTGTGGCGCAGGACTCCCGCCTCCTGTCGCCGTTGCTGTTTTCCTGTTGGCAGTGGCTTTGTGCCTGGTTTAGATATTCACATCATGCCAGTGCCTCATGGCCTACTCCATTGGCCTCCTCGACACTCAGTTCATTCCCGGTAGCTTAATTGTGGGCCAGTTGATGGTAGTGTTTGGTCACCTCCGTGACGCTCTTCTGGTTTTCCTGCGGACTGCACCCCGTATTCCTCACCCTCATCTCCCTGGCTTTCCCCTACCCCATTGTTCCTTGCTGGTGGTCTGTGGGGGTTTGTGGGGTTCACGTCGGCCTATGCGCTTGGTCAATCAATAAATCAATCAATCAATACATTTGTAAAGCGCTCTACTCACCCGTGAGGGTCTCAAGGCGCTGAGGTAGGGGGAGGTGCCTACTACTGCACAAATAGCCAGGTCTTGAGGTGTTTCCTGAAGGTGAGATGGTCTTGGGTCAGTCGTAGGTGTGCGGGGAGGGAGTTCCATGTCCTAGCTGCTTGGTAGGAGAACGATCTTCCTCCGGTGGTGCTTCTGCGAATACGAGGGACGCTGGCGAGGGCGAGGCTGGTGGAGCGGAGCTCTTGGGTGGGAGTGTAGAACGAGAGGCGGCTGTTGAGGTATTCGGGGCCCATGTTGTGGAGCGATTTGTGTGCGTGGGTGAGCAGCCTGAATGTGATCCTCTTGTTGACGGGGATCCAGTACAGGTTTCTCAGGTGGGCGGATATGTGGCTGTGGCGAGGGATGTCGAGGATGAGTTGTGCGGAGGCGTTCTGTATGCGTTGAAGTTGTTTCTGAAGTTTGGCTGTGGTTCCTGCGTACAGGGTTTTTCCGTAGTCCAGTCGGCTGGTGATGAGGGCCTGGGTGGCCGTCTTTCTGGTTTCGGTGGGGATCCACCGGAAGATTTTTCAGAGCATGCGCAGGGTGTTGAAAAATGAGGATGAGACTGCATTGACTTGCTTGGTCATCATGAGGGAGGAGTCTAGGATGAATCCCAGGTTTCGTGCGTGGTCTGTGGGTGTCGGTGCGGTGCCCAGCGTGGTGGGCCACCAGGAGTCGTCCCAAGCAGATGGGGATTGTCCGAGGATGAGGACCTCCTTCTTGTCCGAGTTGAGCTTCAGACGGCTGTGCTTCATCCATTCTGCAACATCTTTCATTCCGTCCTGGACGTTGGCTTTGGCGGTGAGAGGGTCTTTGGTGAGGGAGAGTATCAGTTGGGTGTGGTCGGCGTAGGAGATGATGTTGATGTTGTGTTTGCATGCAATGGTGGCGAGGGGGCTCATGTAGATATTGAAGAGGGTTGGGGTGAGTGAGGAGCCTTGGGGTACGCCGCAGATGATCTTGGTGGCCTCAGAGCGGAAGGGAGGGAGGCGGACTCTCTGGGTTCTGTTGGATAGGAACGATGTGATCCAGTCCAGGGCCTTTCCTTGGATCCCAGTGTCGTAGAGGCGGGTTATTAGGGTGCGGTGGCAGACGGTATCAAAGGCTGTTGAGAGGTCTAGTAGGATGAGAGCGGCTGTCTCTCCGTTGTCCATCAGGGTCCTGATGTCATCGGTGGCTGCGATGAGGGCGGTCTCGGTGCTGTGGTTGGCTCGAAATCCGGACTGGGATGGGTCGAGCGAGTTGTTTTCTTTGAGGAATGCAGTCAGCTGTATATTGACGGTCTTCTCGATGACTTTAGCCGGGAAGGGGAGAAGGGAGATGGGGCGGAAGTTCTTGAGGTCGTTGGGGTCCGCTGTTGGTTTCTTTAGAAGGGCGTTGATTTCTGCGTGTTTCCAGCTTCCAGGGAAGGTGGCTGACATGAAGGAACTGTTAATGACGTTCCAGAGGTGGGGTGCGATGATGGTGTCGGCTTTTTTGAAGATGTGATGAGGGCATGGGTCGGAGGGGGAGCCGGAGTGGATGGTGTTCATGACGCGGGTGGTGTCTTCAGTGCTGATGGGGGTCCATGTGCAGAGGTTGGTGGTGGGGGCGATGGTTTGGTGGTTGGAGGCGGAGTCTGGGGTCCGAAGCTGTCGTGTATATCTGTGATCTTGCAGTGGAAGAATGTGGCGAGGAAGTTGCAGAGGTCTTGCAATGGTGCGATGTTGTTGTTCCTGGCGGCGCGGTTGGAGAGTTCTTTGACGATGCTGAAGAGTTCCTTGCTGCTGTGGGTGTTGTTGTCCAGACGCTCTTTGAACGATGTTCTTTTGGTGGTGTGGATCACCTGGTGGTATTCGCGGGTGGCGTTCTTGAGGGCTGTCATGTTTTCTGCTGTCCGTTTGTTGCGCCAGGCTTTTTCGAGGGTTCGGCATGCTTTCTTAGCGATTTTGAGGGCATCTGTGAACCATGTGTCTTTTTTGTTGCTAGTCTTGCCAGGGGGCTCCTTCATAGGGGCGAGGTCATCGGCGCAGTTGGAGATCCACTGTGCGAGATTGTCTGCTGCGTCCTTGGCGTTGGGGGTGTTGATAGGTGGGTTCTGGCTCAGTGATGTGGTCAGTTGGTCATTGGTGACTTTGCTCCAGCAAATTATAATTGCCATTGGCAGCCTATTTAGAACAGCAAGCCTTTATAACTTGTACATATATAAATCTAACAAGACCAGTGCTGAGCAACATTATGGCCACTACGTCTGTATGTTATAAAATATTTCAATGCACCTTCAGCGTCTGGTGGTGGGAGGTGGTCTTCTTGAAGGTGAAGTGGATGCAGCTGTGGTCGGTCCAGTGTAGTCCGGTGGAGTGGCTGAAGGAGACGTGGTTGCTGGCGGTGAAGATGGGGTCGAGCGTGTGGCCGGCGAGGTGGGTGGGCGTGCCCACCAGTTGCTTGAGTCCGAGGTTGGCGAGGTTGTCGAGCAGGGTGGTGGTGTTCTTGTCATTGTTTTTCTCCAGGTGGAAGTTCAGGTCCCCCAGGAGGATGTACTCTGGTGAGGCTAGGGCGTGCGGGCTACTGAAGTCGGCGATGGTTTCGCTGAATTGTTTCCGTGGGCCCGGGGGTCTGTAGATGAGTGTTCCACGGAGGGTGGTCTGGGGGTCGGTGTGGATCTGGAAGTGTAGGTGTTCAGCGGCGGTGAGTGTGTCTTCGGCGTTGGTCGTGACGCTGATGGTGTCAGGGTGCATCCATGTTGCTATGAGCTTTGGATTGTTTCTGGTGTGTTGTATTTGTAGCTTTTATAGTGCATTTTCCCGCCAGACGCGTGAGATTTGCAGGACTGTTGCTGGTTTTTGCTAGTTTTTGTACCACGCTTGGCCTCATCGCAGGATTTTTTGCATTTGGGTTTTGCATTTTTGCGGCATGGCGTTGCTTTTAACGTGGACATTTGAAGCGTTACCTGGAGGCTATCGCATGGTACCGCTGTGTTGAGAATGCTTGATTAACACAGCGTAATTTTCCTGCGATAGACTGCGATGTTGGAAGTTGCATTAAGTAACTTTTTCGATGGTTATCACACGTTCTTGAGAATATGCCCCCTCTCTTCATGCAAGCAGTGTCCACCTCACTACATTCAAACAAAGCATACAATATTGGGCGAGTCTGAGATTAAACCAGAATCGCAGTGACCTCAATGAACTCCAAATTGCCCGGCAGAAATAACAGAAAGGTTTATACAGAGGGGTTAGAGCAGACAGAAGTGGAAAAAGAAACCAACCATAGGACAAGAGAGAGTTTTATTGAAGAGGAAGGATAACAAAAAGAACAAAAGTCCAAAGTCTGGATTGATCTCCACCTATAGTTTCAAGAAACGTAAATAAGAAAAAATGTCCAAATATATTAGACCCTCATAAAACATTACCCAATTTTGTGGGGGGAGGGGAAGTCCACAATAAAACAAGAGTTACGATAAGAAAAGCAAGATCAATGAGAGATGTCTTGGTAAAAAGCAACCTAGAAATGGGTGGGAAAAGTAAGTGGTCGTATAGAAATTGAGGATTCAAAAAGTGTAACAAGTGCAAGGCCAGTATATGTGGTGTACATTAGGGGAGCATATCATTGTAGAATTGATTATGTGCCCCTGTAAAGGGATGTATGTGGAAAGTACTATCCTACAGGTGCACAAGAGAATACTACAACAGGTGAAAGCCATTCAAAATGGTGATAAAACTTATCCGGTGGCCCGCCATTTTGAAGGACAACATGGCAGTAATGGCAAAGATGTAAAATAGTTTGCAATTGATACAGTCCCTAAGTACTACTGAGGGAGTGATAGAGGGGGAAAAGTCAGAAACTTAAAATCCAGATAAACCTTTGAGTTGAATACCAAAAAGTGATGGTCATGGTAACAGTTGCATTCTTTATTACAAAGATCTTCACAGTTATTAACCCATTGATGTATCTGGTTATCTTCTTGAGTGCATCAGGTTATTATTGTTGTATGGCTTAATTTTCAATAATCTGTGACACTGACAATATTAACACTGGCTTTTATTAAAATGCCCTTTGAAAATGATTGTATTAATTAATTATCTGGGTATTTCTTGATGTTGGAGACAGTTGTATCCAGATACTGGAACACCTCATCTTAGACTTGGCCTTTTCTGCAGGGCCATCCCCCAAATTGCTTGCCTTCATCCTTTTGATTTCTGAACCCATGTCTGATGGCTTTTAGGACTCTACACACTTTACCACTGCTAAGCAGTGCGAAAGTGATCATGCTCTGTGCTTTAGACATATGAAATTAGCTTACACCCATCTGGCACATTTAATTTATTCGTGTATCCCTTGTATAGTGGCCTGTAAATTAAATGCTACTAGTGGGCCTGCAGAACTGACTGTGGCATCCACCTAAGAAGCCCTATAAACATCCCTTTGTATTACATGAAAGTAACCCCTAGGGTATGCCCTAAACAGCCCAGAGGTCAGGGTGCAATGCATTTAAAATGTTGGACATGTACAATTAGGTTGTACATGTACTGGTAGGGAAAAACTCCTAAATTCATTTTTTAATACGACGAGGGTCTGCCTCTCCCATAGGATAACATTGGGTTGATTTCATTAGGTGTTAGTTTTCAATTGGGAGTAGGTATGAATATCTAGTTTGGTGTCTAAAGATATGTGAAGTAAGTTTCTCTTTAATGGTAAAATCAGATTTTAAGGGGTCAATTATGATGTCATTCGTAAGGCCTCCAAATCAGATTTGTGTTTCCCTAATCGAATTCGAAAGTTCCGACCGATTCGGAAAACATTCCGATAGAGCAATTATGATGTTTGGACATCCCGAATCGGTTCTGAATCCGAACCGAACGGCATCTAGAAAGTCTGAATCGTTCAGAGCTGAAAGTGTGTTTCTACGGGTCGCGTTTCCGAATGACTCGGAAGCTTTCCGAAAGAGCAATTACGATATCAGATTCAGACAGCCCTTCCAAATTGGTTCTTCTGACTCGAATCAGCTGTCGGAAACTTACTTTGGGGGCCCATAGCAGGCCCCCCTCCACCCAGCAACGTCCGAATCGGGCCCATGGGGGTACCCAAAGGACTCCCCTTTTCTGCCATGCACAGTGTTGCAGGCACCAAGTGGTGCCCACCACGGACTTCAAGATTTTCCCCAGCCACTCCATTCTTCAATGGGATCCTGTGTATTCGTTTGGAATGCAGGCTTCCATTGAATTCAATGGGATTCAGACCGAATTACATTCGGATGCATTGGAATGGGTCACCTAGAATCCCCGGGTCGATTTCAATCCAATTTGGTCAGAAAGCATTCTGAGACCATTTCAGGCAGATTGTTTTCCAACCGAGATCGTAATCGACCTCTTAAGTCACAGTTCTAAAACACATTTTTTAGAAAGTTGTCATTTGCTATTGCCAACCATTTGGTGCCGCCTGCAACCTATATTGAGGGTCAAATGACCAGGTGTAGCTGGCAGTTGGTTTTTGTGTACTGCGCCCAGCCAGTGAGACAAAGGGGCATATATATTGGCAGGATGTGCCTATGCTAACCTGATGAGGGGGTGAGATGTCACCTACCACATTTGCACCTCACAAAGGGTCTGCCTGACCAAACTCACAAAGGGTTTGACACAAGACTTTTGTGACCCCAGACAAGCTGATGTCAGGGCACCTCTGGGGTTGAAAGCCTCTAGAATCTTCTCCTAAATAGGCACCAAGTATAAATATTGGACTCTCAGACTCAACTCTTCAGTACACCTCTCAACCTGTGAAAGACTCAGAGGGACTGCTGTGCTTCTCTGCCAGAAGGACTGGTACTTTTTTACCCTGCAATCTGTGTGAAAGGATTGAACCTGGGTTGTGAACCCAGTATCACCAGCGTCAGCTAGTTGACTGGCTTCCTGATCAGAGCCTCAGGGACAAAAAAGGCTTTAATTAACTTAAACCCAGCACCTGGACGCTGTCAGTTGTGTGTATATCTGTGATCTTGCAGTGGAAGAATGTGGCGAGGAAGTTGCAGAGGTCTTGCAATGGTGCGATGTTGTTGTTCCTGGCGCTGCGGTTGGAGAGTTCTTTGACGATGCTGAAGAGTTCCTTGCTGCTGTGGGTGTCGTTGTCCAGACGCTCTTTGAACGATGTTCTTTTGGTGGTGCGGATCACCTGGTGGTATTCGCGGGTGGCGTTCTTGAGGGCTGTCATGTTTTCTGCTGTCCGTTTGTTGCGCCAGGCTTTTTTGAGGGTTCGGCATGCTTTCTTAGTGATTTTGAGGGCATCTGTGAACCATGTGGTTTTTTTGTTGCTAGTCTTGCCAGGGGGCTCCTTCATAGGGGCGAGGTCATCGGCGCAGTTGGAGATTCACTGTGCGAGATTGTCTGCTGCGTCGTTGGCGTCGGGGGTGTTGATAGGTGGGTTCTTGCTCAGTAATGTGGTCAGTTGGTCAGTGGTGACTTTGCTCCAGCAAATTATAATTGCCATTGGCAGCCTATTTAGAACAGCAAGCCTTTATAACTTGTACATATATAAATCTAACAAGACCAGTGCTGAGCAACATTATGGCCACTACGTCTGTATGTTATAAAATATTTCAATGCACCTTCAGCGTCTGGTGGTGGGAGGTGGTCTTCTTGAAGGTGAAGTGGATGCAGCTGTGGTCGGTCCAGTGTAGTCCGGTGGAGTGGCTGAAGGAGACGTGGTTGCTGGCGGTGAAGATGGGGTCGAGCGTGTGGCCGGCGAGGTGGGTGGGCGTGCCCACCAGTTGCTTGAGTCCGAGGTTGGCGAGGTTGTCGAGCAGGGTGGTGGTGTTCTTGTCATTGTTTTTCTCCAGGTGGAAGTTCAGGTCCCCCAGGAGGATGTACTCTGGTGAGGCTAGGGCGTGCGGGCTGATGAAGTCGGCGATGGTTTCGCTGAATTGTTTCCGTGGGCCCGGGGGTCTGTAGATGAGTGTTCCACGGAGGGTGGTCTGGGGGTCGGTGTGGATCTGGAAGTGTAGGTGTTCAGCGGCGGTGAGTGTGTCTTCGGCGTTGGTCGTGACGCTGATGGTGTCAGGGTGCATCCATGTTGCTATGAGCTTTGGATTGTTTCTGGTGTGTTGTATTTGTAGCTTTTATAGTGCATTTTCCCGCCAGACGCGTGAGATTTGCAGGACTGTTGCTGGTTTTTGCTAGTTTTTGTACCACGCTTGGCCTCATCGCAGGATTTTTTGCATTTGGGTTTTGCATTTTTGCGGCTCGGCGTTGCTTTTAACGTGAACATTTGAAGCGTTACCCTGAGGCTATCGCATGGTACCGCTGTGTTGAGAATGCTTGATTAACACAGCATAATTTTCCTGCGATAGACTGCGATGCTGGAAGTTGCATTAAGTAACTTTTCGATGGTTATCACACGTTCTTGAGAATATGCCCCCTCGCTTCATGCAATCAGTGTCCACCTCACTACATTCAAACTAAGCATACAATATTGGGCGAGTCTGAGATTAAACCAGAATCGCAGTGACCTCAATGAACTCCAAATTGCCCGGCAGAAATTTCAAAAAGGTTTATACAGAGGGGTTAGAGCAGACAGAAGTGGAAAAAGAAACCAACCATAGGACAAGAGAGAGTTTTATTGAAGAGGAAGGATAACAAAAAGAACAAAAGTCCAAAGTCTGGATTGATCTTCACCTATTGTTTCAAGAAATGTAAATAAGAAAAAATGGCCAAATATATTGTACCCTCATAAAACATTACCCAATTTTGTGGGGGGAGGGGAAGTCCACAATAAAACAAGAGTTACGATAAGAAAAGCAAGATCAATGAGAGATGTCTTGGTAAAAAGCAACCTAGAAATGGTTGGAAAAAGTAAGTGGTCGTATAGAAATTGAGGATTCAAAAAGTGTAACAAGTGCAAGGCCAGTATATGTGGTGTACATTAGGGGAGCATGTCATTGTAGAATTGATTATGTGCCCCTGTAAAGGGGTGTATATGGAAAGTACTATCCTACAGGTGCACAAGAGAATACTACAACAGGTGAAAGCCATTCAAAATGGTGATAAAACGTATCCGGTGGCCCGCCATTTTGAAGGACAACATGGCAGTAATGGCAAAGATGTAAAATAGTTTGCAATTGATACAGTCCCTAAGTACTACTGAGGGAGTGATAGAGGGGGAAAAGTCAGAAACTTAAAATCCAGATAAACCTTTGAGTTGAATACCAAAAAGTGATGGTCATGGTAACAGTTGCATTCTTTATTACACAGATCTTCACAGTTATTAACCCATTGATGTATCTGGTTATCTTCTTGAGTGCATCAGGTTATTATTGTTGTATGGCTTAATTTTCAATAATCTGTGACACTGACAATATTAACACTGGCTTTTATTAAAATGCCCTTTGAAAATGATTGAATTAATTAATTATCTGGGTATTTCTTGATGTTGGAGACAGTTGTATCCAGATACTGGAACACCTCATCTTAGACTTGGCCTTTTCTGCAGGGCCATCCCCCAAATTGCTTGCCTTCATCCTTTTGATTTCTGAACCCATTTCTGATGGCTTTTAGGACTCTACACACTTTACCACTGCTAAGCAGTGCGAAAGTGATCATGCTCTGTGCTTTAGACATATGAAATTAGCTTACACCCATCTGGCACATTTAATTTATTCGTGTATCCCTTGTATAGTGGCCTGTAAATTAAATGCTACTAGTGGGCCTGCAGAACTGACTGTGGCATCCACCTAAGAAGCCCTATAAACATCCCTTTGTATTACATGAAAGTAACCCCTAGGGTATGCCCTAAACAGCCCAGAGGTCAGGGTGCAATGCATTTAAAATGTTCGACATGTACAATTAGGTTGTACGTGTACTGGTAGGGAAAAACTCCTAAATTCATTTTTTAATACGACGAGGGCCTGCCTCTCCCATAGGATAACATTGGGTTGATTTCATTAGGTGTTAGTTTTCAATTGGGAGTAGGTATGAATATCTAGTTTGGTGTCTAAAGATATGTGAAGTAAGTTTCTCTTTAATGGTAAAATCAGATTTTAAGGGGTCAATTATGATGTCATTCGTAAGGCCTCCAAATCAGATTTGGGTTTCCCTAATCGGATTCGAAAGTTCCGACCGATTCGGAAAACATTCCGATAGAGCAATTACGATGTTTGGACATCCCGAATCGGTTCTGAATCCGAACCGAACGGCATCTAGAAAGTCTGAGTCGTTCAGAGCTGAAAGTGTGTTTCTACGGGTCGTGTTTCCAAATGACTCGGAAGCTTTCCGAAAGAGCAATTACGATATCAGATTCAGACAGCCCTTCCAAATTGGTTCTTCTGATTCGAATCAGCTGTCGGAAGCTTACTTTGGGGGCCCATAGCAGGCCCCCCTCCACCCAGCAATGTCCGAATCGGGCCCATGGGGGTACCCAAAGGACTCCCCTTTTCTGCCATGCACAGTGTTGCAGGCACCAAGTGGTGCCCACCACAGGCTTCAAGATTTTCCCCAGCCACTCCATTCTTCAATGGGATCCTGTGTATTCGTTCGGAATGCAGGCTTCCATTGAATTCAATGGGATTCAGACCGAATCACATTCGGATGCATTGGAATGGGTCAACTAGAATCCCCGGGTCGATTTCAATCCAATTTGGTCAGAAAGCATTCTGAGACCATTTCAGGCAGATTGTTTTCCAACCGAGATCGTAATCGACCACTTAAGTCGCAGTTCTAAAACACTTTTTTTAGAAAGTTGTCATTTACTATTGCCAACCATATGGTGCCGCCTGCAACCTATATTGAGGGTCAAATGACCAGGTGTAGCTGGAAGTTGGTTTTTGTGTACTGCGCCCAGCCAGTGAGACAAAGGGGCATATGTATTGGCAGGATGTGCCTATGCTAACCTGATGAGGGGGTGAGATGTCACCTACCACATTTGCACCTCACAAAGGGTCTGCCTGACCAAACTCACAAAGGGTTTGACACAAGACTTTTGTGACCCCAGACAAGCTGATGTCAGGGCACATCTGGGGTTGAAAGCCTCTAGAATCTACTCCTAAATAGGCACCAAGTATAAATATTGGACTCTAAGACTCAACTCTTCAGTACACCTCTCAACCTGTGAAAGACTCAGAGGGACTGCTGTGCTTCTCTGACAGAAGGACTGGTACTTTTTTACCCTGCAATCTGAGTGAAAGGACTGAACCTGGGTTGTGAACACAGTATCACCAGCGTCAGCTAGTTGACTGGCTTCCTGATCAGAGCCTCAGGGACAAAAAAGGCTTTAATCAACTTGAACCCGGCACCTGGACGCTGTCAGCTGTGAGTCCTATCCCCAAGTGGAGCTACACCCATTGTGAATCCTTAGAAGTAGGCCTGAAGATGCTTTGTCAGCCCAGATATGGTCCTGTGAGCAGCACTGACACGTCTCTTCTTAGCTGCTTCAGAACTGCTACAGAGAGATGCATCCCTGACTACATACCTCACATCGCAGCCAGCAGTCTCCTTGGAAACACCTCTGCGCAAAGCATTCTCAGTGAGAGCCTTCACATCGCATGCCCCTTGTTGATGGTATCCTCAATGATTATGCAGGCTTCCGCATCGGAGCCCACAGCTTTTTGGGAATCGACGTGGAATCTTGCAATGCTGCGCAAATCAGGATTTAAGGTACTTAGTTCAGCAGGCCTACCTGAGTGCATGTAACAGGCCTGCGCTCCATCACAGTCAACCTGGACTTGAGACTTTGTCGCAGTCCATCATGACCAGATGACCACCCCTTAGTGCTTTGTGCTTCTAGGCACTGTTTTTATTCAAAACTTTAAAACAGCACATCTCTGGTTCTATTGATTGAATTGTTGTCATTTTGGTCTCAAATAATTGATAAAATTGATAAAACTTTACTCGATTTTTCTAAATTGGTGTGGAATTTTTCTTGTGTTGTGTTTTCACCATAGTACAATTTGAAGTGCTGAATAAGCTACCTGAAGTTTAATCATGGAGTTAATTTGGCTTTCACTTGTCTTTCAGTCTGTCAGAGATTGTGGTTGCTGCTTAAGAAGGGCCTCACCCGCCTAACCAGTAACCCAATTTCCAACATCTCATAATTACATTCCGGGGTAAACTTGCTAATGTACCTTTGGGGCTTGAGAGTAGCTATAGATCGCACTATTGCGTGAGGGGTATTTAGCATTTATGTTTGAACTAGGGGTGGGCGGAATGTTTCATTCTACCCACCGAGTTGCTGTAATTTGGCAACTCCACGTTACCCTTGCAACTCAGAGTTCTGGCCAAATATCGGTAATTGCTGTTTGTTGGAAATGTTTCCACGGGAGTCTCCAGACTAATATCAGCTGACGAGCGAGATTTGGTGCCCCTTCGCATGATTTTCTAACATGGGCCATGATGAGCTGTCGAAGTTGGAGCGCTGCTTATTGACTAGATTTTCTGCTGCTCAAGTAGATTTTCTACTCGAATTGTAGCAAAATGAACTTGAATGGCCTTGTGCTCTTGCACACCGCATGGTGCCATTCGTGTTGATTGTTTAGTTCTGCTTGCGCTTCCGGAACTAAATTGCAGTGCAAGCAGCACGACGTGCATAATTTCTGACCGTTGGTGGAACTCTGCAGAATCTTATTGAATTTTTATGTAACTCCACGGGATTCCAAGGAGGGGAAACTTCACAGGTTCTACCCATCTCTAGTTTAAACCCAATAAAACATGACATATTTAGTATAGTGATGCAGGTGACAATAGTTGTGTATATACATTCTTCTTTATTGCAACTTTTTTTTTATTTCAAATGGACTCACCTTAACTTAAAATTCTATTCTTAATTTTAAGAAACAGCTATATAGTCAGCCTTGTGAGAGAGCAACATGCACACCAGTTTTCAAAAAGCACAGTAGTGTGCCTCTCTTTTCCATTGTGTTTCATAGAAATAGAAGAAGGGCTATCAACATAACGAAATGGCACTGCATTGGATGCACTTCTTCCATGTCCATGATGTTTGTAAATAAAGAAAGGATTCATCATCGGCTGTCTCCTGCTGCTCAGATAGAAATTGGAGGAGATGGCAGAGCCCTGGGCCACTGAAATAAGAGCTGGTGCTGCACTCCAGCAACCACCGGCACAAATTAACCACTGGTTTAGGGTTAGGGAAATGGATAAATCATATGTTTAGTATTAGAAGAAGGGTAAGCTATAGGTTAAGATCTAGGAAAGCTCTAAAAGTAACGATAAATTAAATGTTTGTGTTTACTGCTTTGTTAAGAATAAGGTAAATGTGAGGAATTGATTTAGAATTAAGGTAGGAGTAAGGGTACACATACAGGAAAGGTTTGCGTTTATTTTAAGGTACAGTGATTTGGTTAAGGGATGGTCAAGGTTTAGGGATCAGGTTAGTAGTAATATTAATGGTAAGAGTAAGCGCTATGATACTACCACAAGGTGATTTGTCACTCTTTTTAAAAACACCAAACAAAATCGGAGAAAAGGAGTAGGTATTAAAGCACGGAAACTTGTATAGTAGGTCTATCATAATACGTGCCTAGCAAAACATATTCATCTGCTGAACCATACTATGTCAAATGCAAACATGCACTGGGGCTACAATTCCCAATCCTGACAATCCAAGATCTGTCATTAACACATTAGAGAAATTGATGTGTGAACTGCACACAGTAAAAGCGAAAATGATAGACGTGAGTGATAACTCATAGAAAGAGTTACAGTTCACCTTGTTTTGCCACCCTATATATATTTAGTTTGCGATGAATTTGTTGATTTGATTATAGAAGATGCGCGTCAGCATGAATATTTATAGGGCAGGTATTTTACATTAGTCCCTGCAAGAAGGTTAACAGGACGTGATCCTGTGCCAGAAGTAGCTAGAAATCCGTTACGTAAAAAAATAAATACTTTTAATTAAGCTTACCAGTTCTGAAATCAGAATTTGAATCAGAACTTACAGCTTCTGCTCTCTTACCACTAATCTGTTATATAATGGTGTATATTTCGTTGATTAATTTTTTAGAAAAGTACACCGATGCACTACGAAATTTGATTATATCAGAAGTCCTTTTCAATATTACCTTTGGCGACAACATACAACAACGGAAATCAAATGCTCTGAATGAAGAATCATAAGAGTGTAATCAGTTCAGCTCTGCCACAAACGTGTTGAAACGTTGACAGCATTCCCTGTAAATTGCATCTTCACTTAATGTTACACTAGAATCAAAATGTTCCCCCGCACTAAAAGAACTAGCATGAAAACCAGAATCGCTTGTAAACAGCAAACAGACAACATGGATAAAGTTCCAAGATATAATAATAGTTCCATATTATATGGTTTGCTTTTCCAGAAAATTAATCCAAAAAACTACAAATTCACATTTTTTCTAGCACAGGAAGGTTTAAGGGTCAAATAAGGACATCATGATTGTTTTCCACTCGCAGTCCAAACCCAGGCATAAGAATTTGCCAGAAGGTATATTTCGGCAGGTCAAACCAACCACGGCTTGCTGAGGGGAAAATGCTTACTAAATACTGCTACATTTTGAGTTTGATGTGGAAAGAAAAATGTTCAACAGGTAAATTCCAATTTAAAAATAAATAAATAAATCCAGTATTTGTAAAGCGCACAGCTACCCGGAGGCATCCCGGCGCTGGGGGCCGTTGGGAAGATTAGGCAAGCTATTGCCTAGAGTCACATGGTGCTGGGCAGACCCCTGCCGTCAGAGCCGGGGATCGAACCGTGAGCCCCAGAGTACTGTGTCAGTTGCCCTGGCCGTGGCGCCACACTTCTCCCCTAATTCGAAGTGTGAGAATCCAAATAATGGGTGCAACTTGTCACACCCTGCAATGTTCCATTCTCAGTGTGTCAGAATGTTTTTCAGGTTTAAATATAAAACTGGGGTCTCCGGGGCAAAAAGGGCTGCGCGGCCCCCTTCATTTAAAAAAAATAAAATAATAACATTTACAAAATAGGGGTCAAACCCTGGGGGTTGGGGTCCCCAGGGCCCAAAAAAAAGAAAGGAAGGTGGACCACACAGCCCCCCTTCTAATAAAATTAAGAGGGGTAAAAAGGGGTGTGGCCTTTGACCACCTCTCTGCAACGCAGCTCTGTGGCGCTTACTGGAGGTACCTGGTGGGCTAGTTGGCCCCAAGGGACACTCAGCATTCAAGTGGTAATAATCCTCCAACTTAAAACCTGCCAGGGGGCGCGTTTGCACAGGGGTGAAGGGAGGGGGCGGGACTGATGTGACATGTGTGTACTTATCCAATCACTCGACCAAAACCCAAGCACTTATAAATTCACCATGCACTCTCCCTGCAGTACTCTAATCATCCAGTCAGTACCATGCACCCATGCAATGACCCATGCACTAACTCATGCACTGCTACAATACCCTGAGCACTTCCCATGCAGTCTAGCCATCACCCTGTCAGTACCCATGCACTCCTTCAATCACCCAGCCAGCACCATGTATTTCTCCAACCACTCCACCAAAACCCAAGCACTTATAATTTCACCATGCACTCTCCTTGCAATACTCCAATCTTCCAGTCACTACCCATATACTCATGGAATGGCCCAAGCACTAACACGTGTACTTCTGCAATCCACTGAGGACTGGATTACCTATGCAGTCCAGTAATCTCCCTGGTACTACCAATGCAGTCCTCCAATCACCCAGCCAGTACTGTGCCCTTATCCAATCCCTGCGCCAAAACCCAAGCACTTATAAATTCACCATGCACTCTCCTCGCAGTCCTCTATTCATCCAGTCACTACCCATGTAGTCATGCAATGATGCAGGCACTAACATATGCACTGCTACAATCCCTGTGTACTACCATGCAGTCCTCTAACCACCTACACACCTCTCATTCGCTCCTTCAATTCACCTGGCAGTACCCATGCAGTCCAGCAATCACCCTGTCACTCCCAGTGCAGTCCTCCAGTAACCCAGCCACTACCATGTGCTAATCCAAACACTCCGCCAATGCGCAAGCACTTATAAATTCACCCAGGCAGTCTCCTTGCAGTATTCTAATCTTTCAGTCAGTAGCTATGTACTCCTGCAATGATCCAGCCACTAACTGACCACTGTTACAATCCCACATGCACTACCCATACAGTGCTGTACCCACTTACACACTTCTCATTTGCTCTTTCGACTCCCCACGTAGTACCCATGCAGTCCCACAATCACACTGTCACTCCCTGTGTGCTCCTCCAATCACCCAGCCACTACCATGTACTAATTCAAACACTCCTCCAATACCCAAGCACTTATAAATTCACTATGCACTCTACTTGCAGTACTCTAATTGTCCACTCAGTACCCATGTACTCATGCAATGACCTAGTAACTAACACATGCAGTGCTGCCATACCTTAAGTACTACCTATGCAGTCCAGTAATCTCCCTGGTACTATCTATGCAGTCCTCCAAACACCCAGCCAATCCTATGTGCATATCCAATCACTGCGCAAAACCCAAGCACTTATAAAATCACCATGCACTCTCCTTGAAGCACTATAATCATCCAGTCACTACTCATGTACTCATGCAATGACCCAGGCATTAACTCATGGCAAATACAGAGGAGGCCATGCTAATCACAGGGGTACCCCAACGCATAGTGTTCCCTAGTGTATGTAGGTGTTTTCATTGTATTCTATGTCTTTTAGCATAGCACTGGCTCTAGGCCTGGTTAGTCAGAGTCAGTTACCCCCAGTACCCATCACCAAAATTTTGGGGGCACAGGAGGATGTACTGCTCCTCTGTTGGGTCTTTCTGCACAACTCATTCTACTACCTGCACTTATCTGCATCATTCAGGACTTATGTTGCCTCTTTCTGCATTTGTCTTGCTTCTTTCTGCGCTTTTCTTCCTCTTTCTTCACATGTTCTACCTTTGTGGGCTTAGTTAGAAATTAGCATTTAAAAAACCTTAGAAATTCACTGAAAAAACCATAGGTTTCAGGGACATTATAGTTAGAAATTAGCATTTAAAAAACCTTAGAAATTCACTGAAAAAACATAGATTTCAGGTACGTTATAGTTAGTTGGAGATTTCACTTGTACAAAAGCATAGAAATTCGGCTGTTATAGTTAGTAGACCTAACTATAACTCGCGGCCCCTCAATACACTGCTGATGACGTTATATATTACATCATTCATGACATTTTCAGTGACATCACTGATGACATCTCAAATGACATCACTGATGACATCATTCACGTGCTCATCTGATGCACCTCCTCATACCCTAATAAAACCTTTCATACACCCACTCTGGAATACAGACCACAAATATTGAAACCATAGACAGACCAGTAGCAATTAGTACATACCTGCTCAGTGATTCACACGTCTGCACACACATCCATCCACTAACCCATACAGTCACTCATACACACAGTCATTCATCTATACAGCCACTGATATATGCCCTCATATACCCATATAGACACTCACACACTGCCACTTGCCGAAAGAGTTACTCATACCCTGGTCAGTCATGCAAAGAAAGTATCACACACCCATTTCCTTGCTTATACAGTTATACACACACCACCGCACTTATTTATCCAGATACTAACACATGCTTGCTCTCTTAAACAATCACTCATAGAAACACACTCTCATCCATATAGATACTCTTGCAATCACTCACTCTCACATATAGTCATTTATAAACTCCAACACTCACATATACTGCTTTAAAACATATGTAATTACTCACACATGCACCACTGAGACATCCATTCACTCAACACACCCATACACACACTCACCCACCCATACAGCTGTTACCATCAGCACTCTTGAACCCATACACCCAGTGAAACAACCACTCAGATATCTATGCACAGAGACACACACACCCCCACCCATCCACAAAGACACTCAGGCACCCATAAAGATACTCAGACAACCAATAAATAACCCATATAGACACTCATGTGGCTACTCACCAAGCCATGCAGCCACTTACACATCAACTAACAGACTAATAAAGACATTCACACAGTTTAGTCACTAACCCATGCACTCAGTAAGACACATTTAATCAGACCCTCCAGGATTCACGATTTGCAAAATAATCGCAAAATCAGTACTTTTATAAAAAGGCTGCACTTTTTACAAAAGTGCCGACGAAATTGGGGCTGGGCGGCAGAAAGCTTCAGCAGTCCTACCTTCTGCAAGAAGAGATGAGCCACGCGTGCAGGGTAATTCCTGCATTGCGTTCTCAGCAACAATATAGAGGCTGCAAGGAGGGCTTTTTTATCGTCAACTCCAGCTGTGAAGATAAAGCTCAAGTTAAGGGGTCATTAGGCGGCTCCTTTTGATGAAGTATCCTGACTTGGGGCAGCCTGGAACCTCACTTAAAAGTAAATGTCACGGAGGGGAAACAAAGGCACACAGCTTGCTATCTCTTAACATGTACTTGAGAGGCATGCTTTGTGTAAGTAAGTGCATGGGACAAAATTGTATACAGGGATTTGATTCATTTAATTACCCTCTAAGCTCATGCATGTCATTCTCGCAGCAAAGGACTCATCAACTAAGTAAGTGGAGGCAGGTTTTGTTGGGCACCTTTTTGTAGGCTTCTATTTTAAGCACATATAACCAATTTGGCAGGTAGGTCATAGGTTCACGTTTGCTCCGTTTTTAAGCATTAGTTTTTTTTGTTAGGTAGTGTTAAAGGTTATCTGACTGACCAGACAGAATTCTTTTCAATGTTCACGTCTCTTGTTCCGTTTGCTTAAGGATTTTGATTAATGTTTCTTACTTTACCTTTTGTGACGCCTCAGTTTAAATTTGTGATTTCTTGTAAAGCTTTTTAAAGGAAACCACAACAAAAATCTATCATTAGGCCACTGACTTTGAAAATTGTAGTCTTCTTCATCATCACCACTTCACTGTGGAGACTTGGTAAGCTCCAATCATCATTGCATAACTCTCCACATACAATGTTATTCCTGGACAAGTTGGTTCTGTGTGCATGCACGTTACAAAACAAAACTGTTTATGCTGTTTCATTTGATTGTGTCCATCAATGTATTGATTCAGTTTTTCTTTTCCTGAGCGCCTGCATGTTGTTTAGTCGAGAAATAAGTTCAAAATAAAAATACCCTAATAATAAATAAAATGCTGTAATGTAAACTGTCGAGTGTATGTTGAAGGAATATCGGTGTACAAGTCATACTGCAAGACCTAATGGTAAAACATGTAGAACTTTTTACGCTGTTTCAAAACACAGATCTCACCACCAAAATGCTTTAACCTCCAGAGATATCTCAACATTATTAACATTCCCTGAGATTTTCTGGCCATCTCTGTAGCAGAAGCCTTTACGCCATAAAAAAATCTAAAAAGCAGATTTTGCAAACAATTAAGCAGAAGAGATTTACTACTGTGCTACTCCTTGTTGCCAATTTCTTGGTGGTCAGACTTTGGAAATTGTTTTTATTAGTTGAGGCCCAGATTTTGCTTTGGGATTATACCACTTTTTTTGAGCAAGCCAAAGCAAAATTGAATTTGTTGAATCCCATAATGTACTCATGATATACCTGATAAACCTATGTGTGAAATCTTAATATCTGGTGTCAATTCCAGAGAGATAACTTCATGTTATCCCACGTGCAATGCCACGTGTTGTGGAGTCATGTGCTATAGTGGCACGCTCCATGATGTCACTTGCAAAGTACCTAACTTTGTTAGTCCCCAAACTCTTTTTTTAGGACTTGTGCCCTTGAGGAAGGGGTGTATGTAGGTGGGGAGGGTCAGTCAGTATAATCACTTGTGCAACTAGTTGTTTACTGCACAGTTTTGGAGTTCTGGACTTTTTGGTTCCGTCCAGAGGTGTCAGGGACAACACCCGAAGACCCCGGAGTTCAACCTGTCTCGGTGCACAAACAAACAGAAACACGGGCTTCTCGATGGTGGCGTCAAAGACCAAAGGTTTATTACTGCAGGGACACAGAAGTCACAGAAACTGCACACGGGCAGTGTCTAGGAGCCTGTTCAATTTGTACAAAGAGGGTTGTTCCTTATATACTAAATATTCTGCTCGGGGCAAATTCTTTACATGTTACCACAGTTCTAAACATTAAACAATAAATATTTGGCGTTGCACAGGAATCGTCAACAGTATCTGATGTCAAAACATTACGAATGAAGGGTTCCCACTAGTCCATCATAATCCCATGTCAATTCTTCATTCAAGACCCGGACCGCCTCATCGTAAATTTCGTTACCTCCCCCTAATAAAGGCCCAGAAGGAAAAGAGCAAAGCCAGGTGTGGAAGATAGAAAGACAGGATAAGAAATGTTTGTGGGTCGTAAATGGGCACGGTTACCAGCTTCGGCCGCCTAATCATGATCAGGCCAACGAACACAAGAACCAGTATAGCAGGACTGGCCTCAGGCTGGGGAGGCAGCTCTTGCCGAGTCATGCTGCTACAGCGTTGCTGGCCTAAGGTGCACGTGTCACTAGCAAGGTGAATCGCCGGCTAAAGCCTACGTGTCCTTAAATAAAAAGAGATCATTGTGTGTCCATTGACTATGTGAGGGCAAGGAATACAAAATGGCTTCCGTGTTCTAAGATGGATGCCATGGGTAAATCACAATTGTGTTGGTAACAGGAGTGCTCTTGCTCGTAGCATAGCGAAAACACCAGGATATACTAAATGGATCATTTGCGGTCCACTGATACCAAAATTATGTATTTACGACAATGTTACAAACATGAGTAAAATCGTCACGGAACCTCAGAACCCTCCTTTTGCCCTTACATAGGCAATTACTCAGTCTATATCAGAGTCAGAGTCTAATTCTATGCTCATTAGGTCAGTGACATGTTGTTGTATCATCATCCTGTCTCGTGCCTTTTCTCCTAATGCAGGTGGTTTTCTGAAACAGGTTGCAGCACAGAGACTACACAGAGCGGGACCACATTGGATAATAAGACAGCACGAGAACAGAAATACTAGGATGACACCAATGACCATCAGAACCTTCCATCCCCACGCTGATACCAGAGTCCAAAACCACTCCATGAAGGACCAGTTTCCCTTATCTACGTGTATAGAGTCGGAAATCTTGTGTAGCTTAGAGATCGCTTCATTGACTGTTGGAGCATTATTTGGAATAAAGACACAGCAGCTCGATTGGATCATTCTGCATACCCCACCTCGATCTGCAAGTATTACGTCTAGAACCATACGGTTCTGCAACGTCATGAGACGGTCCGCCTGAAGCTCAGCTGTTAAGTTACTAAGGGCACCAGCAGTTTCTGTAATAGTAGATTCAACTACCCGTGTTAGTTGACGTAGATTTCTACTATTGGCCATAGGCCCCCAAAACGGAAGGAAACCTTTGAAAAAGTCTCCAGCTTCTTGACCAGCGGTATCTTCCTTGCTGAAGACACCTCGTGCTACTCTGGTCTTGTGATAATCTGAAGAAGCAGTGTATGTCGGAGGTAACAATCGAGCAATATAACATGAACCTGAAAAGTCAGCAGGCAGCCATGTATATGCTCTGTCCTGACAGATGAAGTAGGTACCCCTAGCAGTCAGAAAGGCAGGGGAGGAGTTAGACGGAAATACGTAAGTCTCAACGCACTCACTCCTCCCTAGCTGAGCTCTCGGATTTCTCCCATTTCCTTGCAAACAGACTTGACCTCGGTGAGGCACGACCCAAACTGAAGTGGAGCTTTTACGCTTGCTTTCTCCCAAACTAAGGCGATACTCTGTAGAGTTCCAACTCAAATACACCCGTAATTCATCTCTGGGGTAAGATGGAGTATTATTGACGTCTTTAATCATGTCAATAATTCCCTGGACTAAAGCTTTGTTGGCTGAGTTGTATTTAGTGGACCGTGGTGGACGCGGAGGATAGGTCTCAAGGGCATATGAAAAAATGGTCTGAAAGGCCTGAAATGATCCATTGTAGCTAAAAGGCAAGACTAAATAGGGAATGCCTTTATCCATAGTGTGAGGTATCAAGCCACACACCCAGCAGTCTGTAGTATTAACTACCAGTTGGTGTTGATGCAAGAGCTGTACAAATGTATTGTTAATAAATTCTGAGCGTCGAGCTTGTTCGTGTTCAGGAAATGAGTGAAAAGAATGCATAGAAGAAACCGTAGAAGTAGTAGGATCAAGGGGAGGTACTGTAGTTACTGGCATAAAAATCAAATGTACACCAAAGATGATTCCACCCACCAACGTTATCAAAACAATTAAAAATGTAACTGCACATTGCATTAGAAAGCATTTGCTGTGAAGTATTCTGTACAGTCTATTTCTGCGAACATAAATTACATTTTCTCGTTGCAGCTCAGGAAGCTCCATCTTCTACGACCGTTCGCGACCACTGATGATGTGTACGTAGATGAAAATGCCTCTATCAGCCCTGGGAGTTCCCAGAACTAACAGAAAGATCGACCTTGTGTCTGACCCCCGCAGATTCAACTAGGCACACAGCCACGACCCTACGGCTACCCAGACGGCAAGGCAATTTTAAAACAAAAAGAAACAATACAGAGTATTTAGCAAACTTCCTGGCTGGAGGCAATGTATAGCAAATTCAAATCTGAAAATAGGCAGTTTCCTGCTTTATTTGTCCATATTGCGAGAACGTAAGTTGTATCTCAGTTTTGCAGGAGCTGTCTGATCTGGAAACAATATATTTTCAGCTGACGTTGCAATGTTCACGTTCGCAGATGGCAAATGTCCTTTTGGTGCAGATGGCAAATGTTCAGGGTTCAAAAGAGCAGTTTCAGGAGGAGAGTCAGAATTTGGTGAATCCGTGATCAGTTCTGCATCGCTGAAAGGTATGAACCTGGGGACTTGTTCCGTTTCAGAGGCACCGATTCCTTTCTTTACCCAGTTGTCGTAAGGAAGTGGCAGAGGCACACGTTTGGCATGTGTCGTATGGATCCAGTTTTTCCTTCCGGCCACACGAATAGCAGTTCTCGTTGCTAGTAGGACTTGGAAAGGGCCAATGAATCTGGGCTGAAGATTTTTCGTTCTTGCAAAATTTTTGATGACCACCTGATCACCCGGTTTCAGCTGATGGCCTGGACTCTCCGGTGGCTTTGGTAATGCATCGAAAACCTGTTGGTGAATAAGACTCAATTTAGCAGTCAAGTCGAAAAGGTAATCAATTAACATTGGGTATTCCAGCTGCTTGAATTCTTTTGGTCTAGGTACCCCCCAAACATTTGCAGGACGACCAAAAACTATTTCATAAGGACTAAGCCCTACTCTAGAATGTACGGTTGCTCTTGTTGATAGCAAAGCCAACGGCAATGCGTCTGGCCAGGACAAACCCGTGGATGCTTGTATCTTAGCAAGTTTCAGTTTAAGGGTGCCATTGTAACCCTCGACTAAACCCGCGGACTGGGGATGATTCGCACTATGAAACTTCTGTCTAATCCCTAGGCCGGCACACACACTCTGCATAACTTTCCCTACGAACTCACTTCCGTTATCTGACCATACAATCCGTGGCATTCCGTATCTGGGGAAGTATTCTTTGAGAAGAATTTTGGCAGTGGATAAGGCAGTATTGTCCTTTAGCGGGTATGCTTCGATCCATCTGGAGAAAGCACAAACTACCACTAGGACGTATTTCAGGTTATTACAACGATCCATGTGAATGAAGTCTAGCTGGATCACTTCAAAGGGGCAGGAAGGAGGAGCGAAGTGACCTGCAGGTGTGGGGATTCCCTTGCCAGGATTATGCATCAAGCATACCATACAATTTCTCACCACTCTCTCTGCACACTTACTAATCCCATCATTCTTCCAGACCGGAGCCAACATCTTACAAATCCCTTTTGAACTGATGTGCGCTGTTCCATGTGCCATCGTCACTACTGCAAGCACATACGCATCAGGCAACATCCAACGCTGTTGTTCCGACAAGTCAATCCAACACCCACTCGAGTCCAATTTACCCGTGCTCTCTTTCCATGCAAGTTTTTCCTCCTCAGTCGCCTCTTTCTGAATTTCCTTCACGCTTTCCACTGTGTCTTCACACATTCCAGACTCAGAAATCCATCTTGCAGACGTTGCAACATACATTCTACTCATCATATTTCTAGCTGTCTGTTTTGCAGTCTCATCGGCAAAAGCATTCCCACGACCAACATCATCTGTGATTGCTTTATGAGCACTGCATTTCACAATCGCAACTTCAGTCGGCAAGGTTAGAGATTCCAACAAGTCATTAACTAGCTGGCCATGTTGAATCTTAGTCCCATGGGACGTAATGAAACCTCTCTCTTTCCACAAACGGCCAAAACTATGGGCCACGCCGAACGCGTACTGACTATCTGTGAACACATTCACTCTCTTTCCCTTAGCTAAAACGCACGCTCTTGTTAGCGCGATCAATTCTGCAGCCTGGGCAGAATTCTGACTCACTCTCGCAGTCTCCACAATCGTACTCAAGGTCGTTACTGCATAAGCAGCAGTCACATCACCATTCTCCAATTTGAAGCAAGACCCATCAACATACAGCGTGCCATCTGGATCTGACAACGGAGTGTTTTTTAGATCAATACGTCCTTTTGTTTCTTCCTCAGTTTTGAAATAACAGTCGTGTGGTTCGGAATCACTCGACTCTTGGCTAGTCGGCAACAATGTTGCTGGATTCAATACATTGCATCTTTTGATCTGAATATGACTAGCTAACAGTGTCAGTTCATAACCTGATAATCTAGCACTGGTAAGGTGTTGCGTCTTGGTTCGGTTCATAAGTGTATCCACCGCATGAGGAACCATAACCACTAGCATGTTGTTCATTACTAAACCAGCAGATTGTCGAATGGAAGCTGCAGCTGCGGCTGTAGCTCTCAAGCAACTAGGCAACGCTCTAGCTACTGGATCTAATGTTGATGAAAAATACGCACAAGGGCGTTGTTTATCACCAAATTTCTGCGTCAAAACACTCAATGCACAACCTTCTCTTTCGTGGACATAGAGCGTGAATGGCTTACTGTAGTCGGGTGTACCCAATACAGGTGCTGAACACAGTGCATTTCGTAACTCAGAAAAACTCTGCTGACATTCTGCAGACCATGGTACCGGACTCGGAAAATTTTTCCCAGTCAAAGCTACCAATGGTTTTGCTAAAAGAGAAAAATTTGGGATCCATTGCCTACAATATGAGGTAATACCTAAAAAGGCACGTACTTCTCTCTGCGTGCTAGGAACATTCATCTGTGTAATTGCTTTTATTCTCTCTGGGGTCAACTTCCTTCCCTCCTTTGACAAGAGATGACCTAGGTAGGTCACTTCTTGGCAGCAGTATTGCATTTTTGAAGGTGACACCTTGTGATTCAAATCTGACAAGTGATGCAATAAAGAAATCGTAGCTGTTTTGCAAGTTTCCTTGTCATCGGCAGCCACTAGAAGATCATCGACATACTGTACTAAAGCAGAACCACGAGGAAGTACAAAGGAATCTAACTGGCTTTTTAATGCTTGACTGTAAATGGATGGGCTTTCACAATAGCCTTGTGGAGCGCGTTTAAACCTAAAGCTTCGTCCTCCTAGGGAGAAACCGAAAATATCTCTGCTTTCTTCGGCTATCGGAATGCTGAAAAAGGCATTTTTCAAGTCGACAACCGAAAACCATGCTGCTGTAGCAGGAATCAACGTTAACAATGCAGTAATGTCTGGAACCACAGGAAACTGTGGGATCACAATTTTATTAACCTCTCTAAGATCAATTACGAACCTATATACTGGAGGTTTTGTTGGGTCAGTTCGTTTCAAAATAGGCAGTACAGGACTATTACAGACATTTCCTCTAGTCTCTTCTACAACATCTTTCTTGATCAGGTCTTGTACTATCAGTAGGAGCGCACGCTCACCTTCACTAGATATTCTGTATTGCGGAATTCGTGGAAGTTTGACATTTGCTTTCAAAGTTACTACATAGGGTGGAATTTCCAATAGACCTACATCATTAGGACCAGTCGCCCAAAGAGTATCAGGGAGTGAACGCAGCTCTGGTGGGAGCGCATCCATCGACAAGTACATCGGAGAGATTATTCTTTTACCCAACGTAAGCTGTACTCCTTCTGGAGAACAGTACAATGTCGCGTACAGGCGTTTTAACAAGTCTAAACCAAGCAGATTTTCGTTACAACCTGTCGTCAAAATCAGGGGTGCTTTCAATTTACAGGGTCCAACAGAAATAGACAAAGGACCAGAAACAGGGTTGTGAACAGGGGCGCCCGAAAAACCTACTGAAACGTTTGTTGAGCCAGACAAAGGTGCGCCAGGGAGTTTCGCATGTATGATAGAACTTTTTGCTGCACCAGTATCCAACAGAAACGGTTCGACTATACCTGATGTTGCTACTGCGACATAAGGCCCACTCTGATCTACTGGAACTGATACTACTCCCTCTCTTTGTCCATGGCTGTCCTAGTACTCACTTTGCTGACCTTCCTCACTAGCTTCATAATAGTCTTCAACATGATATTGTGGAGACCTATTCTGTTGGGCAGATTGTCCATTTCGCTGGTCGAAATAATTAGAAGGGCGATCACTCGTCTGCGGAGGCATAGCCCCTCGTCCTCGACCTCTAGAGTTTTGCATAGAACTACCACGACCTCTCTGAGCTGCCGCAGCATTATTTTGTGCCCGAACTGGACACTCATTCTTGTAATGACCTTCCACTTTGCAATAAGCACACTGATTCCATTGGTGTTGTGGTCTTTGAAAATTAGATTCCGTTCTTTGATATGACCCTTGCTGCATATTAGTCTGATTCGTGCGAGGCGGATAAGCTTGCTGTAAAAGTACTTTAGTTTTTAAATCTTTCGTCTTTTTATCTGATTTTTCTTTCTCCTCTTTATCCCTATTTTCATAGTACTGGGCAGTCGCAAGTATTTGCGCAGTCGTAGAGACAGCCCACGCACTTTCAGAATTCTTTAATTTACCACTAAGTTCTGGCAACAGATTGTGCACAAATTTATCAACAAATAATCTCTGGCCTCCTTCTGTGCTCATATCCTGACCACTATGATCCACGAAAGTCTCCTCGAATCTTGTGAAAAAGTCTGAGACGCTTTCGTCTTTCTTCTGTTTGCACGCGGACAATTTGTCCCAGTTAACGCGTAATGCTGGCATCAGGGTTTTCATTAAATCGATTATTCTACCAGGCAAATTAGCAATTAGGGGTTCTGGTTTGGAACCACCTATTTGTTGACCATCCGCTGCAATTATAGCTGCCCAGTCACCACCTAGGGCAACTGGATGATTCTCTTTACGAATTTTAGCCCAAATTGGTTGCGGTACTACATTACCAAATAGCAGATCTATGTCAGCAAGATTCAATACACAAGCGTCAACTGTTTGAGCCAACTCTTTGTAGTACCCTGCAGGATTTTTACGCGGATCTGGCAAGGCCTGTTTCACTGCTAACACTTCAGCTCGCTTCCATGGAATATGTATCCATACTCTCTGGAATTGTGCCGGAGCGGCTGCAATACCAAGGTTTACATTAGCTTGCACAGCTTCACGCCAAATTGGTGGAACCTCTCTCATTGGGTATTGACGGTTTTGTTTCGTACTGCGTTTCCCTAACTCTCTTGGTGAACGAAGGGATGAGTCGGTTCTATAACTTAGAACCAGTTCCATCGCTTCTTTTATATTTTGTCCAACTATCATACCTGCAGCAAACTCTTTCTGAACATTAATTAATTCTTCTAGATTTGATTCAGGGTCATTCTCTTCCAATTCCTCACGTAGAAGGAAACACATTTCATCGAACACATATCGTTGTGTCGGTTCATTCCATTGCATAAATGTATCTAATACATCTTGTACATTATATCTTCCAACTTTCGAAACCCATCTAAGAGCAGTGGAATCTAATATTCCTCTTTCTTCAGTACTGGGAAGCTGACTACGCCTCTGCACAGAGTCAGAGGTAGGAGTCTTAATCAGAGTTTTATAGAAGGGAGATAGAATATTAGAGACAGAATCAGTGATTCTCCGACGAACAGAAAGCGGAGTCATAATATTAGCAGAAGCAGTAAATAGAGTAGCAGTTGGAACAGATAGATTAGGAACAGTAGGAGTAGCAGGAAAAATAGCTTGTGAAGTAGCAGGTGTGAGCGACATAGGCATAGGTAAAGAAGTCGGCAACCCTAGAAGAGGGGTTGTCGATGGAACATTAATATTGACCACAGGAGGTACAGGAACTTGATTCAGGGGAGCGGGAACAGGGACACCAGGTTGTCCAGCAACCGGTAATTGAACATTCGGTATAGGTGGAGCCGTAGCACCCTGTGCATACGGTGGGGGTGATCGTAACAAGTAAGACAACAGGGGATCCTTTTCAGGGTCCTCTACTATCTTAGTCGTACTCGTTGGCAAAGCAGGATAGCACTTGTCTATCGCTAAATTACGCTCTCTATTGGCCACCTCCATCGCTTTTTCAGACTCGTTGAGTTGCAGCTGCCTAGCAGACTGTTCTAAAGTCAACTCTTGCTCTTTCTGTTCTTTCTTCAACTTTTTAATTTCTCTCTGTTTAGATTCTTTTCGCCAATAACGGAAAGAATCAAACATTGCCGGCCGGGCTTTCTTCTTAAACAACCTTCTTTCTAGATTATCGAGAACTTCAGGTTCAAAACTACCATGTAGTGGCCAACTAAGGACACCATCTTTCTCTGTGAAGCGGATCCATACCTCGTTATAAGAGATAGGGCCCACACCAAATTTGCAATATAGATCATAAAGGGGAGTTCCAATCGGAGGAACCAAACACGAGTCCTCCAACTGGGAATCACTGTTGCAACTAAAACAAGACAACATACAATTTTTCCGACTTACCATTTTATAATCCGGAACACAAAACAAACAAGACACAAACAGAAAAGATGCGCACTCGAACCAAGAACTTAGGCCTACCAGAACTGACAAATGTATCGATACCTGAACTGAACAGAATGATTATCGTAACCAGAATAACCAGCGATAATCTTACAGAACTGAACTGAACTGAGAACTAAAAGGATTATCCAAACAGGAGCAACCCTCACAAAATACTTAACTGAGGTACTGAAGACGTCACCAAGGAGAAACCCGTCACGTTTCGCCGTACTGAGGACTGCACCTCGGGTCCAAGACAGGGCGACGGTCAAGGCAACGGACCACTGCAGCCGTCTGAACGGGAACCCTCGTGGAAGAGGACGTCGGGGCCACTTTTGCGATATGCCGGGATCGATGAAGTGGGGCGCCTCCCTCTGAAATCTTCACACGAAGCTCCTCGAACTCTTCAGGCTTTTGGACCGGTACCGAATGACGTCGCCCCACGTTGGGCGCCAATTGGAGTTCTGGACTTTTTGGTTCCGTCCAGAGGTGTCAGGGACAACACCCGAAGACCCCGGAGTTCAACCTGTCTCGGTGCACAAACAAACAGAAACACGGGCTTCTCGATGGTGGCGTCAAAGACCAAAGGTTTATTACTGCAGGGACACAGAAGTCACAGAAACTGCACACGGGCAGTGTCTAGGAGCCTGTTCAATTTGTACAAAGAGGGTTGTTCCTTATATACTAAATATTCTGCTCGGGGCAAATTCTTTACATGTTACCACAGTTCTAAACATTCGTGTTTTAAACAATAAATATTTGGCGTTGCACAGGAATCGTCAACAGTATCTGATGTCAAAACATTACGAATGAAGGGTTCCCACTAGTCCATCATAATCCCATGTCAATTCTTCATTCAAGACCCGGACCGCCTCATCGTAAATTTCGTTACCTCCCCCTAATAAAGGCCCAGAAGGAAAAGAGCAAAGCCAGGTGTGGAAGATAGAAAGACAGGATAAGAAATGTTTGTGGGTCGTAAATGGGCACGGTTACCAGCTTCGGCCGCCTAATCATGATCAGGCCAACGAACACAAGAACCAGTATAGCAGGACTGGCCTCAGGCTGGGGAGGCAGCTCTTGCCGAGTCATGCTGCTACTGCGTTGCTGGCCTAAGGTGCACGTGTCACTAGCAAGGTGAATCGCCGGCTAAAGCCTACGTGTCCTTAAATAAAAAGAGATCATTGTGTGTCCATTGACTATGTGAGGGCAAGGAATACAAAATGGCTTCCGTGTTCTAAGATGGATGCCATGGGTAAATCACAATTGTGTTGGTAACAGGAGTGCTCTTGCTCGTAGCATAGCGAAAACACCAGGATATACTAAATGGATCATTTGCGGTCCACTGATACCAAAATTATGTATTTACGACAATGTTACAAACATGAGTAAAATCGTCACGGAACCTCAGTTTTCAGTGCAGGAACAGCAGGGAGAGAATCAAACCATAATGTAGGCTTGTAAGCAGGGTCTGTGGCAGGGGAATGGAACGGTTGTTGCCACTGATCAGGGTAGGGGTACCTGTACCCTGTTCTGGGGATGGATTAGACGGGAAGCAGGTAGCAGTGTTGGGTGCCAACGCATCCCCTCTATTCTTGTTTTGGGACCAAGCAGGGATGCATTTAGGCTTGCAAGAGTGTCTTAGACTATAATGGACACACTAATTTAAAAGTAGAGAGTTATGATTGGCCATGGGATTTTTATTTCCCTTGGGCCATATCGCTTCTACGGAACACAGAGTCATGCAAGTTCTCTAATTGGCTCCCGGCAACATAAGAAAAATTTTGCTGCCAGCCATTACAGGACTCGGGGACTTAGTATAGCAACCAAATACTCTCAGACACTTTTATAATGCCTATTTGAAAGTGGAATACTCTACTAAAACAATTTCCAGTGATTTAAGACTAAAAGGAGTGATTACAAGTAAACTAAAGTGCTGCAATAATGCCGCTATATTTCAATTTTTGTGCCACTAAATTTCAATTTTTGTGCCACAAAATAGGAAAATCTATGCCGCAATATCCTGGAGGGTCTGTTTAATCACTCACTTATACAGTCATCATTCACACACCTACTAAATGATCCTTTCATACACACCCTCATACTTCAATACCCCTTGGCATATATATATATATATATATATATATATATATATATATATATATATATATATATATAAATATTGTTCCATCATATTTATTGCGCAAATTTGCACATTTGACAGTATTGTTTGTCGCTCATTAATTGTGACAATTGGGGGTGTATAAAAAGCAAAAGTATTGGTTACTTAGTCTGGTCCAGGCTGAAGTATTTTCTCTATTTCTATAGGCTTGGGACCATGTGACCAGACCGGCACTACAAATCACAGGGTGTAATTTGACCACGTCATGTGATCAAGGGCTCCAGGGCCCGAAACGCGTCATGGCGATCGTGAGGGTGCACAGTGTGAAATAAAGACGCTTGAAATATTCTCATTGGGTCCGTCTTCGTTATTTGGCTCCTACTGAATACTGAAGTTCCAGTCATATATATATATATATATATATATATATATATATATATATATATATATATATATATATATATATATATCAGTCAAAGTCTGCCAAAACAGTGAGGACGCCACACAGCTGGGAGTTTGAACTCCTTTAATGAGATGCTGTAGCTCGGCGGGGTGACACACTCGCTTACAGAATTCTTTATGCAGCCCAACGCATTTCGAGCACTACGGTGCTCTTGTTCACAGGCAGAGGCGGAGGTAAATGACCGGCAATCATACAGGAACTGCTAATATGCATTTCAAATAGTCCCGCCCTCATGGGCACGTGCACGCAAAGTCCTCACTGTTTTGGCAGACTTTGACTGATTTTAGCGGCCGGCCTGGTCGCGAGGATGCTCCGCTGTTGGTATGCAGATCCTGGGCTCGTACTTGTGAACCCGTTTGGAGCTGGGAGTGCCGTGTAATTTGACCGTGAACATGGCTCTTCGGATGGTTACTGGCTCCCTTCAACCCACTGGGGGAAGATATTGGACATAAAACGGAGCAATGACAAGGCACCCACTGGGGCAATAACACGCAGGAACTCAAAGTACCAGCAGGCTTTGCGTGCACATGCCCATGAGGGCGGGACTATTTGAAATGCATATTAGCGGTTCCTGTATGATTGCTGGTCATTTACCTCTGCCTCTGCCTGTGAAAACAAGAGCACCGTAGTGCTCAAAACGCGTTGGGCTGCATAAAGAATTCTGTAAGCGAGTGTGTCACCGCGCCGAGCTACAGCATCTCATTAAAGGCGTTCAAACTCCCAGCTGTGTGGTGTCCTCACTGTTTTGGCAGACTTTGACATCCCTGAAACCTATGGTTTTTTTAAGTGAATTTCTAAGGTTTTTTAAATGCTAATTTCTAACTGTAATGTCCCTGAAACCTATGTTTTTTTCAGTGAATATATATATATATATATATATATATATATATATATATATATATATATATATATATATATATATATATTCACTGAAAAAAACATAGGTTTCAGCCACATTATAGTTAGGAATATATATATGTATCATTGAATAAGAACTTTGCTTTTTTGATCTCATGCTGGGGGCCTAGATGTAGTGAAATAGAAATACCTCCATTATTGTAGTAAAACTTTAAATGGACCATTCAGTGTAAATATATTTATATAGCTCTTTTCTAGCCTGACAAGGCATTGAAGCACTTTTCAGTGAGTAGTGCGCTACTCTGGGAATCACAAAGGATTAGTGGTGAATTAGTATAGGGAAATTTAAGACTGATTTGAGCGGTGGGCATGTGACCCTGTTCTTTGGATTCAAAAAGGAGAGTGGAGGGATAGAAGATGGAAGGGTTTGCATTTACTTAGCGCTGGGTACTCTTTTTTTTTACATTTCTTTTTATTAACTCACACAATATGAAAAACAAAAACAAAAAGGTGACACTGGGTGGCATCCGAACATACAGTAGTTGTTGTCACATCTTCCAAGTTACAGAATACAATGCAAACAATATCAAATGGGGGTCAGGGATCCTCCGACACAACATGATCGCCCCGTGTGGCGGGGGAGCACAGATATCTCCTCTGTAGCTGTTCCAAGCCCCCCAAATTTTCCCCCACTTCCTGGGCCTACCCTGGCCACGTATACAGATCGCTCTCTAAACATGCAGCAGTCCAGGTCCTCCATCCATTTCACGATATGTGGGGACTGATTAGCCACCCATAATTGGGCGATATTGCCTTTGGCAATAGCACATGCCAGCGTGACCCATACCTTTCCGTGAGACATAAGATCAGTTGGTTCCCAGACATTCAAGAGACAACGGCGTGCCTCCAACTCAAGGCCGACGCCCTACTCCTCTCGTATCTTGCTATGAACTGTGGTCTAATACCTCCGGATAACAGTACAGTCCCATAACATATGCATGAACGTTCCAGCCTCACCGCATCCCCTTCGACACTCACCACTGGCAGCCAAACCCATTCGCACCAAACGTGGGCCCGTAACATAGCAACGATGAAGGACCTTCAATTGCACCAATCGGAGTCTCATTTGTATAGCGATCACCCTTGGGGAAGTTACAGCCTTCCTCCAGTCTTCATCGTCTAGGATCAGACCGTCTGCGTTCCATTGTTCCCTAAGAGCCACGAGCGGATCGTCCGTGTGATTAACAAGCTTTTTATAGATCAGAGAGATCGTTTTTGTCGGAAGATGACCGTCCAACACCCGATCCTCCAATGGGGAAGCCTCCGGGGGCGTAACTCCCTGGGGAATACCAGCCAGCAATGCATGTCTTGTCTGTAAGTATCAAAACCGCTCGCTCTCTTGCAATTGATGCCGTTCCTGAAGAGCCTCAAATGTAAGGATCCCATCCTTACCCCACATATCTCCCACCTGGGAAATCCCAACGAGGTCCCACTTGTGAAAACCTTTAGTCTTCCATAAACTACCCAGGCACTCAGCATTCCATAGTGGCGTGGCCAAAGTTATTTTCCCATCCCATTTAAGGGAATGATTAGCCTTGTGCCACACCTGAACAGCTACCGCCGCAGGCCCAACCAAGGGAAAGCACCCCTGTCTGGCATACAGTGCCCTAGAGTACTCGCCGCCAGGTATCTGACCATGATCCATAGCGTATCCGGGGTCAAGCGGCAATCCGTAAATTGCATGATTGATGGCCGCCAGCTGAGACGCCCAGTAATACTTCCCGATATTTGGAATGGCCAATACCCCCGTCGAACCATGGTAGCGTTAGCTTAGAAAACGCAATTCGCGGCCTACCATCCCAAAGGAGCTGCCGCTGGAGAGACTCAATCTCCTTAAAGTAAGACAGGGGAACCGGATCCATGGAGTTTTGGAGTGTGTACAGGAAGCGGGGAAGAGCCATCATTTTGAACAGGATGTCACGTCTCAGCAGGGAGAGCGGCAACGACTTCCATCGTACCACGTCCCTCCGGAATCTAGCCAGCGGGGGTAACAAGTTATTGTTATACCTATTCTGGGGGTCTAATGACACGAAAATGCCCAGATACTGAAACCCCACCAACTCCAATCTGACCGGGCAGCCCGCGGGGACAGCGGGGGGATCACCGCTTAAAACAAAGAGAACAGACTTCGCCCAATTAATGGCAAAGCCGGTATATCTCCCAAATACTGCCAGGACATCCAGAAACGCAATCAGAGAAGTTCGGGGTGGTGGACAAGTATAATAGAATGTCACCCGCGTAAAGTGATATCTTGTCCTCCCACTCGGACGTCCACCTAAGCCCCCTGATTGACCTGTCCCAGCGGACCCACGCCGCGAGCGGCTCAAGCGTTAAGGCAAATAACAGTGGGGAGAGAGGACATCCCTGTCTGGTGCCCCTCCCCAAGGGAAAGTCAGCAGATCTATGATTATTTACCACAACTCTAGCCAGGGGATCGGAATATAAAAGGCAGACCCAAGTCGCAAACTCCGGACCAATGCCCAACTTACTCAAGACGGCAAAGAGATAAGGCCACTCAACTCTCTCTATCAAAGGCCATAGTGGCGTCCAGGGATAATAAAATTGTTGGCTCGTGTATTTTCGATGCGCCACCCAGGACCCCATGCAACCGGCGCAAGTTAAGGGCAGTATTGCGGCGGGGCATAAAGCCAGACTGATCCGGATGGATCAGTGTCGTAATGACCTTAACCAGTCGAGACGCAAGCAATTTTGCTAAAACCTTCGGTTCAGCATTCAGGAGGGAGATCGGCCGGTATGAGGAACATTCCATCTTTGGTTTGCCCTCCTTGTGCAGGACTACAATATTAGCGACTCGCTGATCGTAAGGAAGCCGACCCCTCTCTCGATGAACATATCCCTAAGGAAGGGAGCCAACTTGTTTGCATTCACTTTATAGAGCTCTATGGGGAGCCCATTAGGGCCAGAGGCCTTCCCAGAGTGAACCCCTCTGATGGCCTGCGCCACTTCGTCATTCGTGAAAGGGGAGTCTAGGTAGTCCCTGTCCGCATCGGAGAGGGTGGGCATTGGAATATCAAGTATCATATCTGCATTTTCAGACTCGGTGTACCTGCTTTCGGTCGCATACACCGCCGTGTAGTAGCCAACAAATTCGTCCACAATCGGCTGTGGATCCGTTATTTTATCCGAGCCGACGGTCTTCAGTACCAGTTCCAATCGTGACGCCCATTCCCCTTTTTCCAGCCATGCTATTAACTTCCCAGCCTTATCACCATGTTCGTACACCCTGCTCTGGGTAACCGCATGCTGCATCTTCGCCCTATACCGAGCCAGACTCCTATACTCATCCCTGAGGAGGCAAAGGCGGTGCATTCCCTCCAAGGTGGCGTCAAGCGACACCTCTCGTTCTAATGCCAGTAAGTCTGCTTCCACCCTGTCAACCTCAGCTCGGCCCTTCCTCTTCTTCCCCGAAATAATCGACAGCAATTCCTCTCTAATAACAGTTTTGTAAGCTTCCCACAAGGAACACTTTGAGTCCACCGTGCCCACATTATCCTGAAAATAACTGTTGGCGACCCGCACAATTTCCCTCTTAGTAACAGGGTCCCGTAACCGCCAAGCTCTGATGGGGGGCAACCCTAGCCACGTCTCGCCCGGCAAGGTCCAAACCAATCCAGACCGGCGAGTGATCAGAGACTCCCCTAGCCAAGTGCCGTACATCCCGGATCCAGACTGCCTGCGCCGCCGGCACCAATACATAGTCTATCCTTGAAAGGGAATTGTGTGCTGCTGAAGCATGTGTATATTAGAGTTCACTCGGGTTTTTTAGCCTCCACCCATCAATCAGGCCAGTAGTCTCTACGAAATCAGTCAGCCACCTCAGGGACGGCAACAAAGCCCGAGCCGGTATCTATCCGTCTCACCATTCATCACCGCAATAAAATCACCACCAACAATCAGGACCCCAACAGGTAACGTTAAAAAGATCTTACACAAGTCACGGAAAGTATCAGTCGGAAGGGCTGGTGGGACATAGACGGACAAGAAGGTGACAGTTCTCCCCTCCCATAGCCCCGAAATCCCAACATATCTGCCCCTTTTATCAGCCCACGTGGCCTGGACGGCCAGAGGAAAGGAGTTCTTGACCAGGATCCCCACCCCTCTCGACCCAGTAGAAAAACCAGTATGAGCGACCAGTTTGTATCCCCCTTTGTGTAGTGCTATACATCACTTTCCCATGAGATGAGTCTCCTGCAATAGTACTACGTCTGGGGAGTGCCTCCAGATCAACTGGCCGACCATACCTCTCTTGATCTTGTCCCCCAGTCCGTTCACATTCCAACTTAGTGCAGAAATCCCAGCCACCCTTCTATCGGAAGACAGTACAATACCATAACTATACAGGATCGACTGATGACACCCAATGTGAAATAAAACAACATACAATAAAAACTAAACAAACCCCATACATATACCTCCATCCCCCCTCCCTGCACCCCTGCATACAGCTTGCGCTCATCCCCAACTAGCAGTGTGCCTGTCGCCCCCAACTAATCTACAAAGAACTAAAAGTAGAAAACAGAGGAGGACCTACGAGCGGGCCCATCACCCCCCCCAACTCTATGTGGATAGTCCCGCACAGTACAAGCGCCTCAATAAACATTATTAACACATATCTGGAGGAAATCCTATTGCTTACCCCCATTGAACCGTCCCCCGAACAACTGTCTGCAGTCCCCTTCTGACCTCATAATAAACAAAGTAATTGTTCATCGGCTTCCCCTTGGTCACGGGACTCCTGGTCCGGCCGCTGAACAGTCTCCAACCGGTCCGCAGCCGCTTCAGGGTTATCGAAAAACCAGGATTTCTCGTCAAGTTCCACTCGAAGGCTGGCCGGAAACATCATAGCGTACCTCATACCTTTGTCTCTCAGTTTCTTCTTGATCGCCAGGAACCTCTGCCTTTGCTTCTGCACCGCCTGGGTAAAGTGAGGAAAGAACAGGAGTGTCGCATTCTCAAACTCCAGGGGATCCGCGGCTCGAGCCGCCTGCAGGATAGCATCTCGATCTCGAAAATTAAGGACTCGAGCGATAATTGGTCGTGGGTTCGCCCCGACCCAAGGCCTACCACCCGGGACCCTGTGGGCGCGTTCCACCGTGAAAAAATTACTGAGGCCCTTAGGTTTAAGATGGTTGAGGATGAGGCTTTCTACAAACAGATCCGTAGCCTGACCCTCCGCCCTCTCCGGCACTCCCTGGATGGCGACATTGTTGCACCGAGGCCTCTCTTCGTAATCATCGAGCCGCCCGTCAGTAAACTCCCTGGAGGACTTAAGATTACGCACCTCCTGCTGCAGCTGGTTTACATCGTCAATAAGACTTGCTGTTTTAACTTCCAGCGACTTTACTTTCTCGTTCACCTTCGAAAGGTCCACCCTAATCAGCCCCATTTCTATCGAGACAGTGTCCAGCTTGCTGTCGAGAGTCTCCATTTTCTGGCCCAGGGATGTCCGGACCCCCGTGATGGCCACCATGAGATCCTTTAACGTCGGTTCTTCCCCCGCAGGATGGTCTTCGGAACCTCCAACCGGGCCCTTCTTCGAGTCGATCGGAGACCCTTTAGGTAGGGTGTATCTGTCAAGCTTATTGGACTGGACTTGCCTGGCTCCCCCGGTGGTTTTGGGCAATGATTTCTCCGAATCTGTCTTCGTCGCCATCTCGCCCCCTCACAATATGTCCGCCATCGCGCTCCCTGTGTCAACACTGTGGCGTGCCCATCGGCTCGCGGATGCCAGCAGGGAGACACTGCTTCCCCTCCGCACTCACACGGCGCGAACGCGATCCGGGGACCCAGCCCAAGTCGCACGTCAACTACGACAGCTGGAGTTGGTGCCAATACAAGTCAATATAGAGCCCACTTGCTTCAGATCCTCCAGCAGGCCGTCAGTGTAGGGTGGAGGTATCAAACCACCCTGTGGCCCCACTAGCCGGCACCCAGAATGGAGAGAGCCCGCCAGGGGCCCCGGGCATTCAAAAACAGGAAGCTGCACACAATCTGGGCCCCACCTCATCTGCAAGGGCCCAACGTGGTTATCCCGAGGCCCTTCAGAACATGGGGGTTCACCTCCTTCTCACCCCCAACGATGCAGCACACTTCCAGGGAAGTAGGTCAGACCGGTGGGGACAGGCCTCACCCCGTCCCTCCTCCGGAGGTGAGTTCAGCCGGGCCGCCGTGTTTGGGCATTGATGGGAGCCTCCAGAATGGCCCCTTTGACCAGGAGCACTGCCGGGCACCTTGCCCCAGCCCCAGCCACCCAGAAGCAGGCCAGCAGCAACCGGTGATCTGGCTCATCAGGCGCCGAAGCAGGCACCAAGCCACTGCGGGGCACCTCCACACTCCCCCCGCAGTCAATGGGGGGCAAGGGCATCCAGAGAGGCACCCGCTGCAATTTCAGCCCGCGACCCCCGCGACCTCCGGCCGGGCTGACCCCAGTCAGACTCGTCGGCCGATGTTGTTGTGTTTCGGCCAGGGGTCGCAGGCACTCAAAGCCCGGCTTCCAGCAGCTGCAGGCCGCAAACTCACGGGCGGTGCAGCGCTGTCGCAGGGGCACCCAAAAAGTCCAGAGCCACTCCCTCGGGCGCCGCTTCAGCTCCCCCACCCAGTGGACGGGTCGGGGGCAGGATAGTTATCAGGATGGCGAGTCAGGCGAACGAGGTCGGCCGGAGCCGATCTCTAAGCGGCCATTTTGGACGCTGGCTTGGCTCCTCCCAGCGCTTGGTACTTTTGATGAGGTGCCAAAGCACTTTTTGGCTTGTAGTATGCTACTCCAGAACCCAAACAGCATTAGTAGTAAATTAGTATAGGTAAATATTAAATTAATTTGAGCAGTGGACATGTGACTCCGTTAGTTGGATTGAAAAGGATAGTGGAGGGATAATAGAGAGAAGGGGCTAGAAAGTGTTTATTTGGAGATCATAGTAGCAGGAGGAGGTTTGGGATACATAGAGGGTAGGGGGACAATTCAGAAGAAAGGGTTTAGAAAGGCTTGTTTGGTAGATCTGAATAGTAAAAGAGGGGGAAGTGTAAGCGGGAAGGGATTAGAAAGGCTTGTTTAGTAGATCTGAATAGTAACAGAGGTTTGAGATGATCCAAGGAGGTGTAGAGGAGGGGAGAGTCTAGAAAAGGTTATTTTGGGGATTATAGTAGTAGAATGGGGTTTGGGATGAGTCAGAGAGTGTAATTAGAGGAAATATTGAGAGATGTGTAGGGTGTGAAATATGGTACTGTACTGGAGAGGGTAGTAGATTGAGATTTGAGATAAGTCAGAGAGTGGCGTTAAAGGACATATTGAGAGCAGTGTAGGGTGAGATATAGAGTAGTGCATTTTAAATGCTAAATTAGGAAGAAAGTAATACATATAATGATACATAAGTAGATGCAGAGTTCTGAATCCATTTTAATGTTTTCATAGTTGTTAAAGGTGATCTGTGGTAGAGGCTATCGGCGTAATCTGGTTTAGACAGAACAAGAGAGATAGTAGCCTGGACCTTGTTTTGAAATCCACGGTAGGGGAAGATGCGTAGCCGAGTTTTTATAGTAATGAAGCGGAATCTTGCAAGTTTGTACAATAGGGCATTCATTGATAGCTTGGAGTCCCTGTTGATTCAGAGGTTTTTTACTTCCTTTGAACTTTAGGTAGTGATCCAAGATTGTCAGGCGAGGAGGTGAGGTAGTCTTATTTTTCCAATTGCCTCATGTGAGCATTTCAATTTTGGAAGCATTCAATTTGAGATGTCTCATTGTCATCCACTAATCAATGGCTCTGAGGCAACGGAAGATTTGTGAGTTTCCAATGTCTTTGGGGCTTTCCAATTTAAGGAGCATTTGTGTGTCATCTGCATAGTTATATCATGTGAGGTGAAATTAATTGATCAGTGTCAGTTATGACTTCATGTAGATGTTGAAAAGTATGGGTGAGATGATAAAGCCTTGATGGCCCCCTGCTTTAGGGAACTATAGTGTGGATGAGAATAAGAGGGTAAGGGTGACATTAGTTCTGTTTTGAAGGTAGGATGTGATCTAGTCGAGAGCAGTTCCCTCTATGCCAACTTTGTAGAATCTTTGTATTAGAGTGTCAAAGGCAGCTGAGAGGTCCAAGAGAAGTAGTGCAGCAACCCCTTTCCAGTCAACTTTGTTCTTAAGGTCATTCCTGGACGGAATCCTGTTTGAAATTCTGAAAGTATGGTATTATCTTCAATAAATTGTGACATAAAGGTGAATGTTGCTCTTTCTATCAATTTGCCAGGGAGAGGGCCATTTGCAATCGATCTGTAGTTGTCGGAGTTAAGTGGGTCTAGGTTTGATTTTTTTAGTAATGGGCATCTGTATGACTTTTTTAGGTCTTCTGTAAGTATTTCCGTAGTTAAGGAATTGTTGATGATTCTGTTTACTGGTGTAGCAGAGGTAGTTAGAAGAATTTTCTTGAAGGTTTGAGGTGGACATGGGTCATAAGGGCTGCCAGCAGACCTGCTTGCTTTGAACAGGTCCATAAATGTGTTGTGTGATATTTGTTGGAAGAAATACACAGGCCTAGTTAGCTTACTCTTGGATGGTTTTTTTGGAAACGGGGTGGTGCAGGTGTTTTTTCTTTGTTTTAAATGGGAGTCTGTTATATTCTTAAGTAAGGCCAGTGTAGCGAAGCAGCTTATTTCTTACATTTTCCTCATGAATAACATTTCCAGTTGAGACCTTTTGCACATATTGCGTGCACAATGTTGAATTTGTTTCCCTGAAACTAAACTTGTTTTGCACAACATTATCACAATGCCCTGAACATCATGTACAAGGTCTCATTTCGCACTATGAATACATTTCATCACTGTCTTCATCCATGGAGCTTCAGGGCTATCTACATATCCACAACATCACTAATCTATATGCACATCCCAAGGCTGCTTTCTATTATAAAAGATGAGCATTTGATAGGTTAGCAGAGGAGGCACTTCCGCTGACACCAAGGTTCTTGCATGCTGATATAACACAACGCAGCGGTCTGACATTTGAGGGGTATCTGGTTTGTAAGCAAGAGGGGGTCCTTCACTCTATTCAATCGGGTAATAGGGTTGGTTCATCCCTTGGGGGGATTCTTGGCTTTACACCTACACACACTCTAGGTACACTTAGAGTAGGGCTCGCTTCATGGGAGTATGCTAGTTTACTGCCTTGTTTTATATGCCTGCATATATATCTTGTTTCAGCACCATGGTCAAACTATAGCTACTATTTAAGCTTTCGATGCTTGTAATCACGTTTATCTGTTTCTGCCTACTAATCATTGCAGCATTTGTATTTTATGCAAGAATAACGTTGGTTCAATAAATATATTTGAAAACATCCCACTGTGTATTCTCTGTGTCTTTCTCTGAGAGGAAGTGAGTACAAGTGATTGAAAGGTTCTGTACTGTTTCCATGATCCCTGAATGGTCAGGGCTGTCATGTTCAGTGGTTGACAGAAAACCATTCGCTCCCTGATAGGTTAGTGGGGCTTATGGTGGCACTGTGAGCTAGATGGTCTCGAGGTCAACATATCCTGTAAGGGAGTCCGGAATCCGTCTAGACAACAAGTCCTTGGCTTATGTTGTCCAAACAATGTGCAGATCCTACAGATCGGTACGAACTACACAACAAGTCCAACGTGTCTGCTTTGGTTGTGTAAGGATTTGCCAGTTTGTCTGTGAATACTTGAGTAATGGTTGAGCTCCTTCTGGTCAATTTGGTTTACGGAATTCAGTGAGAATTTTATAGAATTCTTTATTTGCACATCTAGCATTTTGAATTCTGTCTGAATAGTATCTTTTCTTAGCTTTTTTGATTGCTGATTTGTATAATCTGTTTCTGTAGGTGAAATTTGTCTTGATTGGTGTTTGTTTTGAGCCAGGTGAGTTACAGCTTTCAAGTTTGCTGTTTTATTACTTTTAGCTCTATATTTATAAGGTGCCTATTTGCTTTTGTTCTGTTGTGTTGTTCTTAGTGGTATTAGAATATCAAAAGCTTCCTGTAGCCACTCATCGAGTTTTCTTTTTTAAAAAACTATTTTTATTGATTTTAATACAAGATACAGCATGGATACACGTATTGTGAGGAGCAGTGCTTAACATTACAACATTGCACATTCGACAGAGTGAAGCAGCCTTGACACCAGTTGTAATCACATTCTTTTTCATTATTATAAAATTACCATCAATGTGGAAAGGAACCTTAGTTTGAAGGCCGTTCAGGAAGGGTCTGAATAAAGGGGGAGATCCAATTTCTATCTGCCCTTGGGTCCCACCTTGCTGTCTCTGTTGTGTCCTCTCCATCTCCCGTTTCCAGCCCATAATAGGTCATCCAGGGGAACCAGTACTTTTTGAACTTTTGAGGGCAGCCTCTTGCTTTGTAGCTCACCCTTTCTGCCACCATATACATATCTATGCTGACTTTCCACTCTGTAAGAGAGGGAAGAGTTGGGGCTCCCCAATGACGGGCTATGTCTCTTTTATCCACTACTAGCCCCAGGTTGTATAGCAGGAGTTTGCTATGTGGCAAGTCTATTTCAGTGGGGATACCCAGTAAAATATATTGGAGGTCTAATTCGACATTCAGCTCTCCCATTATCTTCGACCAGTAGTCTCTAATATGGCTATTTATGATATGGTGTATCTATGTGCCCTGGGGAGCTTTAAAGCACAGGCAATTGGGTGTGTCTACCCATAGTGTGAAGACGTGATTTATCATAGTAGACCCTATGAAGGATTTTAAATTGTATTAGTCGGAGTCTCTATTTTATAGCCACCTCTTTGGATGCATCAGGGCCGCCTCCCAGTCGATAACCTCCAGTGGCCTTGTGGTGTCCTCCCATGTGGCTCTGAGAGGTCCCAGTTTAACGGGAATATTGTTCTGTTGTGTTTTATATGTCCAGGAGATGGCTTTATTGGAGATCTCTTCTTGTCGGAGCCTGCCCTCAAGGGGGGCAAATTCAAACACTGGCCGCCTCTATTCCCCCTGCCCTCCATGCGTGTTTCAGCCTGAGGTATGCATAGTGCTGATTGTTATGTAGCTGATATGTAGCATGTAGCGTATCAATCTCGCTCCTTCTCTGGAAACGCACCGACCGTATGGAATGCCCTCCCAAAGGAACTGCGCTGCAACCCCTCCTACAATACGTTAAAAAAAAACTTAAACTGCACCTCCTCGGCAAATATTGGGGTACTTAACCCTACCCTCCCAACTTCCCCTCCCTACACCTCTCCGCCTCGCTGTCCCTCTTCTCCTCCAACTCCTACCTCCCTTCCCTCCTCCCCCTTAAAAAATCCCTCCCAATTGACCATTCCCCATCCCAATCTGTAGTCCCACCGCCTTCACCTCCTTTCAAATTTCTACCTCACCCACTGCTCAACTCTTAATCTCTTCCTCCTCCTGCCACTTCATATGTAAATGTATCTGCACTTACGCTGTTCTCTGTTTATTAGACCTCAACGGAACGTTTGTTGTTATTTATTGTTTCTATTATGTTTCTATTATGTTTTTGCTTTTGAGCAACTCTTGTAATCTTGTTTTTCACACATGTAAAGTGCTCTGATACCTCCGGGTCTCGCCAGCGCTATATAAAACCTTTCAAATAAATAAATAAATCAAAAGAGGCAAGGGTGCCTCCTCCTTGGAGATCTCCCAATTTGGAGATTCCAATCATGTCCCATTGACTGAAGCCCTGGAATTTACTATATTCCCGAAGTCTTGTCCCTTCCCACAGGGGAGTCTCCCTTGAAATGTTGGCATCCCACTTAATTTGTCTTTCTGCCCCGTTCAAGGCATGTATTCCTAGCAATTGGCTCACTCCCTTACCTCCATATAGATGGTGTAGGTAGGTGTGATTGCTAAATTGAAGCCATTCCAATGCATAGGTGGGATGATCTCTTGGAGCATGTCTCCATTCATTAAGGACTATTAGGTGGGCTGCCCTGTAATATGCTTGTAGGTCTGGTAGTGCAAGGCCCCTGTTGTACTGAGTACGCTGCAATGTTTGCAATACCACTCTTGTATGGCCCCCTTCCCTTAGTAGCATGCACAATTCACTATTTAGTGTTGTGAAGATTGTGAAGATTGTCTTGGGTATCTTACTATTCATATTTTGAATAGCAGCTTTGAAAGAGTAACCATTTTTATACATGGCTGCCCTGCTCATTATTGTCAGTGGAAGTCGTCTCCATCTTCCTACATCCTTCTGAAATCCTTTTAAGACCCTTGTGATGTTCTGCGCTATGTCGTTAGTGGTAGGGTGGACAGTGGCAGTGTCTCCCGACCCGCTGGCGCCTCAGGTGATTATCTACCACTGTGCTGCCTGTGAATTGTTGTGGAAGTAAAACGCTGATGCAATAGCTCGTATTGTTGGATTTTAAAAGTATAACGCTGATGCAAAGTATAACGCTGACTTAATAGCACCATTGGATTTTAAAAACTGAAACGCTGATGTTATAGCGCATATCAGATTTTACAATTGTCCCACTGAATTAATAGCGCCGATTTTACTGTGAAGGCGATATTTACATTACTCACCATCTAAAGCGACCTGTGCTCAATCACTCGTCCTGCCCGCCCCGGTCCGACTCGGCAACCAGTGCCGTTGAGCGGAGGGCGGGTCAGGCAGAGCCAGGTCACTTCCGCCTGCAGCGAGCGGTTAGCGCTCTAGTTGCTGCATGCTGAGGAGTACATAGGCAGCGAGGAGCAGGCGGCGCATCGCGGTAGGGTGGACAGTGGCAGTGTCTCCCGACCCGCTGGCGCCTCAGGTGATTATCTACCACTGTGCTGCCTGTGAATTGTTGTGGAAGTAAAACGCTGATGCAATAGCTCGTATTGTTGGATTTTAAAAGTATAACGCTGATGCAAAGTATAACGCTGACTTAATAGCACCATTGGATTTTAAAAACTGAAACGCTGATGTTATAGCGCATATCAGATTTTACAATTGTCCCACTGAATTAATAGCGCCGATTTTACTGTGAAGGCCATATTTACATTACTCACCATCTAAAGCGACCTGTGCTCAATCACTCGTCCTGCCCGCCCCGGTCCGACTCGGCAACCAGTGCCGTTGAGCGGAGGGCGGGTCAGGCAGAGCCAGGTCACTTCCGCCTGCAGCGAGCGGTTAGCGCTCTAGTTGCTGCATGCTGAGGAGTACATAGGCAGCGAGGAGCAGGCGGCGCATCGCGGTAGGGTGGACAGTGGCAGTGTCTCCCGACCCGCTGGCGCCTCAGGTGATTATCTACCACTGTGCTGCCTGTGAATTGTTGTGGAAGTAAAACGCTGATGCAATAGCTCGTATTGTTGGATTTTAAAAGTATAACGCTGATGCAAAGTATAACGCTGACTTAATAGCACCATTGGATTTTAAAAACTGAAACGCTGATGTTATAGCGCATATCAGATTTTACAATTGTCCCACTGAATTAATAGCGCCGATTTTAATGTGAAGGCGATATTTACATTACTCACCATCTAAAGCGACCTGTGCTCAATCACTCGTCCTGCCCGCCCCGGTCCGACTCGGCAACCAGTGCCGTTGAGCGGAGGGCGGGTCAGGCAGAGCCAGGTCACTTCCGCCTGCAGCGAGCGGTTAGCGCTCTAGTTGCTGCATGCTGAGGAGTACATAGCCCCCTCGTCACAGTGAACGCGCAGCGGTCGCGCGCAGCGAAGCGCCTGAGACGCGCTGGAGAGAAGCCCGTCTGCGCCCGTCCGCGACAGGACGGGACCAGGGGCCTCCCACCCTACCCCGTTAACCAGTATCGCCATGGCCTCTACGAGGAATGCACGTATCAGGTACACCCCACAGTCCCTATTAGCCCTCCAACCTAAGGGACAATTGAGGTGTGCAAGTGATAACTGGCCATTTCCCGAGGGCCCGTTTTCCTGCCCAATATGCAGATTCCAAGCCACCTCGAACTCCATCGTAACTGGCTCCGCTAGGGCTAGCGGCACCATCACTAAAGTTAAAGGTTGGAAAAGCTTCCTTTTAAATGTCCGATCCCTTCCCCGACATCATGTCGAGATATGGGACACTATTCAAAGCCATAAGCCCGAAATATGTTTCCTCACGGAAACCTGGCTGAAGCCCCACACGGTCCCATCCATAACTTTGGGGATCCCTCAAGGTTACAAAATCTTAAGGCAGGACCGCCCAATAAAAACTGGTGGAGGGACTGCTATCATTTTTAAAGAAAATCTCCATATCTCGGTCCAGGAGCAAATTATTTTGCCCACCATGGAAATAATGATCTTCAAAATCAACATCAGAGCTAAGGAACACTGGAAAGGTGCCTTGGTATACCGACCTCCGGGCTCTAGTGCTGGTTTCTCACTTGCTTTGACCGAAATACTAGCCCCTCACCTAAGAGCAAAGGAAAATTTTATCTTACTCGGTGATTTTATTTTTCATGTAGACGTAGCAGAAGACCCCGACACTAAACTCCTCCTAGCTGACCTCGCTCTCCTAGGTCTTCACTTAAGAAACTGTGGCCCCACCCATAGAAAGGGCCATACATTGGATTTAATATTCACTAATCTCCCTTTAATCCATTGTCACCCACCCAAAGCCATCAGTTGGTCAGACCATAGCTTGCTGGAATTCTCCTTCTTACTACTTGATAAACCCTCGGACCCCTGCATTAATTTGAGAATTACCAAAAGACCATGGCATAAAATCACTCTGGACTCCTTTAAACAACTCTGGAAAGAGCCAACAATCTCTTACTCTGACAACGCTGAAGTGGCTCTATCCAAACTAAATAATACCCTTTTGGATATCACAAACTCGCTAGCCCCACTTAAGACTGTCAAAAAACCTTCGACCACCAAAAAAGAACCATGGTATTCCGAATCATTAAAACTGGAGAAACTAAAATGTAGGAAGCTGGAAAAACAATGGAGGAAAAATCACTCTCTTGCCAGCAAAGAACTCTATCAGCAGGCTATATCCTCCTACTATAAAAACATTAAAAAGGCAAGGAAAACCTGCCTGCTGTCTCAGCTTGATGGGGCGGCCAATTCAACAAAGGAATTGTACAAAATTCTCAGGACCTTTGCCAACCCCCTGGCCTGTGAAAGCTCTGACACTTTCTCACAAGAGTTGTGCAATAACATCTCTACATTCTTTGAGGACAAAATCAACATCATCTACAACAAAATTCATATCAAACATCCAAACAATTTGGAAGCCCCTAGCACCTTGCGCAAAGAAACCCTCACTGAGACCTTTGAAGTCTTCCCAGAAGTCACAGAAAGTGATATACTTACTCTTCTGAGTAATGTGAAATCTGGTTCCCCTCGTGATCTTCTCCCTGCCAGATTAACTAATTACCTGGGCAGCTTACTATGCCCTATCATCATGAAGATCCTCAATCTTTCTTTCAAAGAGGGTAAACTCCCGCAACAGTGGAAAGAGGCAGTTGTGAATCCGATACGTAAAAAAACCACCTCCCCCTGGACGGAACTCTCCAACCTCCGCCCTATTTCTCTTCTGCCCCTCCTGACTAAGTTGGCTGAGAAATTTGCTAACTCTCAGATCTCCAGTTTCATAGAAGCGACAGGGGGCCTGGACCAATCTCAATCTGGGTTCAGGCCCAACTACAGCACCGAATCTGCTCTCCTCTCCGTGACCGACAACATCAAGATGTCACAGGATAGAGGAGGATCAATGATTTTGGTGCTGTTAGACCTGTCAGCTGCTTTTGATACTGTGTCACACAAAATCCTGCTGAACCGACTACAAGGAGTGGGCATTAGAGGCCAGGCACTTGCATGGCTGGAGAGTTTCCTATCTGGGCGTACACAGTCTGTCAGCTTGGGCCCCTATCATTCCATCACCAGGGAGCTCACTAAAGGGGTGCCACAGGGCTCATGCCTAAGCCCCACACTGTTCAATGTGTATGTGGCCCCCCTTGCTGAGATTGTGAGGAAGTACGGATTCACACCAGTGTCGTATGCCGACGACACCCAACTCCTCTACCCTTTCCATGCCCTTAACGCTAATGTTAGGGAAAATTTTGCGGAAGGTATGAGGGCCATCTCCAACTGGATGGCTTCCAACTACCTCCAGTGTAATGTCGGGAAGACAGAAGTGATGCTCTTTGGTAAAGCTAGCATGCTCTGGTCTCCCGACTGGTGGCCCCAAGACCTGGGACCAGTACCTTCCCCAAAATCCACTATAAAAAACCTAGGAGTGAAACTGGACCAAACCCTAACTCTAAAGGATCACGCGAACGTGATTGCTGGAGCCTGCTTCCATACCATTGGCTTACTTAGACGTATCTTCCCCCTCTTACCTGACATCTACAGGAAGACATTGGTACAGACCCTTGTAATAAGTCGCCTTGACTACTGCAATGGGCTCCTGACACTAGCCAATGAAGATGCCATCAATAGACTACAGGTGGTCCAGAACACGGCGGCCAGATTGATTCTGAATGCCCCTCCTAGAACACCCTCTGGACCCCTGTTGAGAGAACTTCACTGGCTCCCAGTACGCCAACGGGTCAAATTCAAGATCTGTTGCACTGTCCACAAATGTCTATTTGGAAACGGCCCCAGTTACTTAGCCCAACTATTTCAGCCTTACAGACCGGAACGGGATCTACGGTCAAGCAACCAACTCCTGCTTAATTCTCCTCTTATCAAAAGGACCAGACAAGGTGGCCGTGCCCTCTCTTCAGTAGGGTCAACTCTGTGGAACAACTTGCCCCTTAGCCTCAGACAGATCCCCAACCACCTTACCTTTAGGAAAACACTAAAAACCAATTTGTTCACTGAAATATAAGCCTCAACATCTCCTCATTTTGCATCCTCAGTTCACCTGTATAGTGGCTACTCGTCACCTGTGCTTGCGGCCATAGCGCGGAGATAACCCATTGGGTTCGATTCTGGCGCTTTATAAGCATATAAATAAATAAATAAATAAATGTAAAGGCCTAGGTACGGAAATCCTCCCTGGACTTCCTGTAAACACCCTGGGATGTCTTGACTATTAATGGGTCTCCCTATCGAGTTTAAACTGGACATGTCCCAGTTAATGCAGTATTCAGCGTGACAGCCATATTCTACAACTACAGTTAAGATCGTCAGGAGCATCCTATCTGGATCAGTGACATACAGGAGGATGTTATCCTCATAAAGCGAAATCCGTTTGTCTCCCAGGATCTCTTTATCGTCTTGAAATCCACAGAATTCGCGACTCCTGAGGCGGAAGCCGGGAGCCAAGCACTTTATTTTAAAATTGTTTGAATTGTTTTTCGTGTGACCTATTTTAACTTGTTTGACATTCACCTTGAATGCCGTGTGAGTGAGACACAGTTTTTAAAAAAAACCAAGCTTATTCCTACCGCCAACCTCCTTGTGACTCCCCGATACCTCGCGCTCTGCTGGTGGCCGATTGAGGGTCTCCTGGACCGCGTACTAGGCAGGAAAAACAGCGCTCTTCACAGCCGCCATCTTGGGAAGGCCGGTCGGCGCTCTAGTGTTGTGGGCGATTTAGGCCCTCACACTACATATAGGGCGGACTGTCAGGCAGACTCACTGACAGAATTCGCGACTCCTGAGGCGGAAGCCGGGAGCCAAGCGCTTTTTTTAAAAATTGTTTGAATTGTTTTTCGTGTGACATATTTTAACTTGTTTGACATTCACCTTGAATGCCGTGTGAGTGAGACACAGTTTTTAAAAAAAACAAAGCTTATTCCTATCGCCAACCTCCTTGTGACTCCCCGATACCTCACGCTCCGCTGGTGGCCGATTTAGGGTCTCCTGGACCGCGTACTAGGCAGGAAAAATAGCGCTCTTCACAGCCGCCATTTTGGGAAGGTCGGTCTGCGCTCTAGTGTTGTGGGCGATTTAGGCCCTCACACTACATATAGGGCGGACTGTCAGGCAAACTCACTGACAGAATTCGCGACTCCTGAGGCGGAAGCCGGGAGCCAAGCGCTTTTTTTAAAAATTGTTTGAATTGTTTTTCGTGTGACATATTTTAACTTGTTTGACATTCACCTTGAATGCCGTGTGAGTGAGACACAGTTTTTTGAAAAAACAAAGCTTATTCCTACCGCCAACCTCCTTGAGACTCCCTGATACCTCGCGCTCCGCTGGTGGCCGATTTAGGGTCTCCTGGACCGCGTACTAGGCAGGAAAAACAGCGCTCTTCACAGCCGCTATTTTGAGAAGGTCGGTCGCCGCTCTAGTGTTGTGGGCGATTTAGGCCCTCTCACTACAAAATGACCCCTCCCCGCCGGACGCGCAGCGGACGAGCGCCGCGGGCGCACCGTTGGCGCGCCGGAGGTGCGCCAGAGGTAAGCCCGTCCGCGCCAGGACGGGCCTGGGGTCGGGCACCATGGAAGCTCCCCATCAGTTGAGGATATCTTATTCCAGGGAACTCTTGTGCCAACTTAATCAGCCCCTTCAGTACCTATGCACTCAATCCATTAGTGGTGAGTGTCCTCGCACCCACTGTCTCCACTGCCCATTCAAACTTACCCCCGCCAATCCCGGTCACTACACCCAGACGGTCATCAACATGGCCCTGATTAACTGCAGATCCTTGACCAAACATGCCCAAGAAATTCATATGCTCCTTGAAGAGCTTCAACTGAGGATTCTGTTTCTTACCGAGACATGGCTCGCCCCTGATTCTGACACAGACATTGTACAAGCATTGCCCCATGGCTTCCTCATACAACATCTGGATCGACACAAAGGAAGGGGAGGATGGATAGCTGTTATTTACAGAGATCATCTCTCGTGCAGATTTTACGACAGCCCCCTTTCGGACTGAGAAAATGTGCACTTCACCATCCAAATATCCCCACGTAACTCCCTTTCGGGAGTTCTTATCTATCGCCCCCCCAGGGCCTCTGGGACAGTTTTGCAGCTCCCTCCTGGAAGCCTCCTTGGCCATGGCCAGCACCCTGCCCAATTTTTTAATCTTAGGGGATCTTAATGTCCACTTCGACAATAGTAAGGACAATAATGCAGCAGAACTGCTTTTAGACCTGGCAGCCCATCAACTCCACCTACAAAACGACCAACCCACGCATAATCTTGGGCACCTGCTTGACCCCATCTTCTGCAACATTTCTGACCTCAAAGTGAGAGCACCCATTCCATTGCCTTGGTCCGACCACCTACTTATCCCCTTTAGCTGGCGGATCTCGACCACTCCACCTCCCAACCAAGCTCCGGGTAGACCCTCGCGTCCCTGGGCCAAACTAGACATCGGCAAATGAAAGCAGGTCCTGGAGCGTTCTAGGCCTAACTATGAAATCGACCCCGCAATAGCGGATGCTGAGTTTTCTTCCTGGATCGAAAACTCCCTAGATACGGTCCTCCCCAAAAAACCGTATCTGAAACCACGGAAAAAACCCATCTCTCCATGGTTCACACATGAGGTCCGCCTCCTAAAAAAACTCTGTAAGAGATCTGAAAGAGTGTGGAGGAAAGACTTTGACCCCAACAGCAAGAGTGATTATAAACTGGCTATCCGCAATTACAAGAAAGCTCTAAAAACTGCGCAAACAGCCTTCTTCAATGAAAAAATTAGTACGGCATCCTGCTCATCCGGAGAAACCTTTCAAATTGTAAAAAAAACTCCTAAAAACCCCAGAGCCTACATGCACAAGGGATATCTCGGACAATTATTGCAACGAGTTAGCCACCTTTTTTGATCAAAAAATTCAAAACATCCTCCACCAACTTCCCCCTCTCACCCCTGTGGACCCCCCATACCTTTGCCTGATGCAGGCCCAGAACATGAATACAGGACTAGACATGTTCACCCTCATTAGTGAGGACACTCTATCTCCCATCTTCCAATCACTTAAGAGTTGCTCTCCGCGTGACCCTGCCCCAGTCAAGTTCCTAAAACAGGTAACACCCATCATCCTTGCTCCGATGATGAACTTGATCAACGCCTCACTAGCAAACTGAACAGTACCCCCGAGCTGGAAGAAGGCGGTGGTCAGGGCCTTACTCAAAAAACCTAACCTGGACCCCCGAAACCTGACTAACTTCAGGCCGATCTTGCTCCTTCCTTGCATTAGCAAGATGGCTGAAAAATTTATCAACAGCCAGCTGTCCAACTACCTGGAAACCAATGAATTGCTCAAACCTTCACTGACAAGTTTTCGCCCGGGCCAGGGTACTGAAACAGCGATGGTGGCAGTTGTCGAAGAGGCTAGGAAGATCATTGATGCAGGAGGATCAGTGGCAGTGATCCTCCTGGATCTTAGTGTGGCCTTCGACACAGTCAACCATCATATCCTGGCTCAGCAGCTCAGAGACCTGGGTATTTCAGGATCTGTCCTGTCTTGGTTAAAATCTTTTCTTCACTGTCGCTCCTTCCAGGTGGCGGAGGGTGACCACATCTCCAAAGATATCCCTATACGCTGCGGAGTGCCGCAGGGCTCTTCGTTGAGCCCAACGCTCTTCAACATATACATGTCTCCTCTTGAAAAAATTATCACCCCCCACGGAATTGAACTTCTGACATATGCGGATGACACCCAGTTGGTTGTCTCTCTCAGTCAGCAGAAAAATCCTACCACCGATTTGTACTCCTGTCTGGGGGATATAGTCAGCTGGATGGATAGGTCCCACTTGAAACTTAACAGTGACAAAATGGAGATACTGGTGATGGGCAACCAGTCCCACTTCCGTCGGAATCCTTGTGGCCCCAGTGTATGGGCCCGCCTCCAACCCCCAAGTCAGACATCAAAAGCTTTGGGATTTGGCTTGATCAAAAACTCACCTTGAACACCCAAGCAAGGAAAACGGCAGGAGTTTGGTATGGTCTCTTACGTACCGCCCGTAAGATTCTTTCGCTACTCCCCTTTCAGTCAAGAAAGCTCCTTATACAGGGCCTTATTCTGTCCAGACTGGACTACGGAAACGCCCTGTATCTTGGTGCACCAAAGAAAGTGACAACAAAGTTCCAGGTAGTGCAAAACGCTGCCGCCGGAATTCTTACTGACACCAAGAATCGTTGCACGGCCAAACCAGCCATCAGAGCACTGCACTGGTTGCCCGTCTTGCAAAGAGTTCAGTTCAAGGCTCTTTGCCTAACCCACAAAATTCTACACGGAAAAGCCCCCCCTATCCTTAAAGATCTCATTGTTCCCTACACCACCACCAGAACCCGTCGATCCTCCAATGCCCACCTTACCTTGCCACCTAGGATCAAGAAATCGCGCTCTGGAGGACGGCGTTTTTCTTACAACGCTTCTAAATTGTGTAACGCACTCCCCCCTGATCTCCGTGCCAAACCCAATCTCTTGCCTTTCTGGAAACTTCTGAAGACTTGGCTGTTCCCGTAAGCTTCCCTCTCCTGTTCTCGCTTATCTTCTGTCAGCGCTGGGACGCTTACGGGCAGCCATGCGCTTTAGAAATCTTTTTACAATTACAATTACAATATATCTAATGGGAACTAATCACACAGGCCAATGGTTCTAGCACCCCCTGCGAACAGTAATGGGGACAGGGGACATCCCTGTCTAGAACCCCTCTGCACAGGCCAAGTTGCCAAAGTTGCCCCATTAACTCGAACTCTGGTCTCTGGATTTATGTACAGTAATGTTACCTAAGCTGTTAAAACCGGGCCGAACCCGAACTTCGCTAGCGTCTGTTTCATGAATGGCCAGTGGACTTTATCAAATGCCTTCTCTGCATCTAAGGAGAGGAGCACATGAGGGGCGTCTCTATTCTTCACCGTGTCCATCCAGTTGGTAAACGTGCATAGGTTAAAGTGTGTAGCTATTTTAGGCATAAAGCTGGATTGATCCCAGTGTACAAGAGATGTGATGACCGTCAGCAGGCGTGTGGCAAGAATGATGGCCAAGATCATTGTTTCTATATTAAGCAATGAGATTGGTCTGTTAGACCCATATTGTGTTGGTGGTTTCCCTGCTTTGTAGATCACTACCACAGTGGCTGTACGTAGGTCGGGCGAAAGGGTTCCCCACTTCCTGAGCCGCCAAAAACATATTTAAGAGGTGGGGACCCAGGAGGCTTGCATTATGTTTGAAAAATTCAGCGGGCAATCCACTGGGACCGGGGTTTTCCCTGTTTTCTGCTTGCTGATGGCATAAATCACTTCTTCTAGGGTCAGTTCCTTCTCTAACACGTCCCTATATTCCCGAGAAAGTGTGGGTGTGTCTATTGCTTCTAAACATTTGTAAATTTGGGTGTCCTCTACTAGCTGCCTATCCCTGTTTAGTTCTGTGTAGTATTGGGAAAAGGCATCTACAATGTCCTGGGCTTTTGTGTGTATCTCGTCTTGATCATGTACGGCCTGCTACCCACCTTGTCTCTCTCTCTGTTTGGCTTAACCAGGCCAAAAGCTTTCCTGATCTGTCTCCCGCTTCATATAATTTATGTTGGGTGGCTTGGATATGGACATGTGCTTCTTGATTTACCTGGGCCCTGTATTCCCCCTGTGTTATCTCCACCAGGCGAAATGTGTGCTAGTCAATGTCTGGGCCTATGTCTCTCTCTAGCTCCAAGAATCCACGCTCCAGGGTTTCAACCTCCTGGGTCACTTCTCCCTATTTATTCACTATGATATTTGTTGCCCTGTCCCATATCACTGTCTTGGAAGCTTCACAGAGGGTGATTGCCGATGCCACTGATCCCTTATTCTTCTTAAAATACAGCTCTGTGGCAGTACTGATTTCGTTCGCAATCTCCCTGTCCTTTAGGGGCCTATGTACAGAGTTCCCACCCCTGTCATCCTATGCCTACTCTACTTTCTACTGTCAGCCAGAGTGGTGAGTGGTCAGATATGCCTCTAGCCAAATATTCCACTCTATCTACTGCCTCGACTTCTCCTGCTGAGGCGAAGTAGTCTAATCTTGAGGACACCCTATGGACCCCTGAGAAGTAGGAATATATTCGGTGATGTGGATGAGGCCTGCGCAACATGTCCGTTAGACCAAGCATTTCTTGGAATTGGGCTAAGTGAGTATGGCTGCGTAGCTCGAGATTGGCACACGTGCGATCCACGAGTGAATCTACAACATCGTTAAGACTCCTCCTATAATATATGTGTAGGGTCTCAAATCTAAGAGTATCCCGGCTACTTTATCTAGGGTGTATCTTTGCAACTGCAGGGGGCATATATACTCATCAACATAACCTCTCTGCGACCCCATGTCCCTTGTACCACCGCAAATGTACCATTAGGATCTCTCCATATTTTGTTAACCTGAAAGGGGGGTGTCTTCCAAATTAATATAGCTATCCCTCTTGATCCTGTAGAGAAGCCTGCCTGCACGAATGTGGTATAGGGGTCACTTCCAAGGAATGTGCAATGTGTGCCCATTATGTGCACCTCCTGTAGGAAGACAATATCTGATCTGTGGTATCTAGTGACCAACTCCTTTTCAATTTTGTTCTCCAATCCGTTGATGTTCCACATCATTACTGTATACTTCCCTTCACTCATTGCTAGTGTGTTTTTCCCTGTGATTTGTAACAGCTATTGCTGCTTCTGTCTTTGCCCCTGCTTTCGGTATCCTTTCGGTCTCTTCTAGCAATCACCTTCATTTGAACATAGCTTAAACCTGGATGACCCCCAACCTGTAACATGAACTCTCCCACCCTACTCTCTTTCATTACCCCTGCCGCACACCGGATCATCAACATGATAATTGTGGCACAGGTAAGTACAAGAGGTCTATTTTCCATCCCCCTTAAAAGAATAAACTATAAGTCACTTGCTATATTTCCACTATTGGCTCCACCTCCTCTTGGGTAGAATGTTATCTTATCTAGTGGGCCTTTAGTGGTGGCTTACTGTCTCTTGGTGGCTGTCTTGCCCCTGCCTCTCAGCCTTCATCACCACATTTGTTTTCTTGCTGCTGCTGGATTGTTGGCGCTGCAAGATCTGGGCCTGAGTCTTCTATTTGATGAATGTCATTGAGGAGCGGATGGTCGCTGTCCTCATCCGCCATGTATTCTCTTTCCGACGGTTCGGAGGCTGCTCGCGCTCAGTTTGAGTATAGTGGTCGATTAGTATTTCTTCTTGAGATTCTCTGTCTTTTCATTTGAGATCTGTTTGGCATGGCATGGAGTTCCGGTGAAGGTCTCCCGAGAAGTTGTCCGGCGCCGCAACCTTTCTTCTCTGGAGCTAACATAGGTTGAACTCCACGTTTTATCCGTTTGAGTTGTCCCGCTCTGTCCCAGACAGCGTCTCATGGGGAGCTTTCCTCAATCCAGGCCCGTGCCTCTTCAGTTTAGCCGGAAAAAGGGCATGTATTGGATGCCCAGTGTTCTCAGTTTTACCGTAACCGCGTTGAAGCTTCATCGTTGTTTTTCTACTTTTCAAGAGTAATCAGGAAAGATCATTACTGATGTGTTGGAATGTTTATTTTCTCCTCTTTGTCACAGCCCCGAAGTATAAGGTTGCGTTCTTGAAAGTTAAAAAAACAGGCAATCAGTGGTCTCGGTGGGGCACACAGCGGCGGCAGGAAGCTTGGCATTCTGTGGGCCCGCACTATTATAAAGCAGGGTGAGACTGTGCATTTGGGAGGGTATCCTTAAGCCATGTAAGTATGAACCATCCTGGGTCTGGCCCCTCTGTCCCCTCTAAAAATCCAATGAATCGGAGGTTGTACCGGTGGGCCCTGTTTTCTGCATCATCCACCTTCCATGTCACTTCTTTCATTGCTGCCGACAACCCTGTGACTTCCTTCCGCATGGTGTGTGATGCATCCTCCACTTCAGCAATGCAATTTTCTACTAGTGTCACCCTCTTTGAAACCTTATGCAGGTCCTGGCACAGCAGGGACACCTATGAGCACACCTCAGCCCTCTTTCCCGCATGACCCTCTCTGTAGGGCCTGGATCGCTTGTAGTATGGCTGTATTGTGTGGTCCTGGTACGTCATCTCCTTCTGCTCCCATCGTTGCAGGTATTGCTTTCTTGTAGCGATCCATCTATCCTGCTTTGTCGGTTTGGGGGTATTTATCTTACGCCATTGACACAATTAGTGGCCTGGTCCCTGTCCGGACTCTATGTGTCTTGTGGTGCGTTTCTGTCCCGAGGGGTCTACGCTTGCTTCTCTTTGGGTAAGGGCACTGCTCCCTCTTCACAGAGTTCAGTTGCCTTTATGTTCTCTGGTTTTCGTGTTTCCCTCACTATTCGGGGGGATTACTGTTCTGTTGCCCCTTGGCTGTGACCAGATTCCAGTCCTCTCTGTGTGTTGCAGGATCAGGGTAGGAGAGGGGGACACGCAGAAGGCCTCTTGAGTGCAACCAGTCCTCAGGGGTTTAGCTTAGGGGCACTTGTCCTCGTCCCCTGTGCTTTTCCCCTTTTTAAGTTTCTCCTTCCTTTCTGCCACAGTGATCAGTGGCTGGGGCCTTCGCCGTCAGGGACAGCCCGTGGACCCCCGTCACCTCACTGCCCAGCCTCAACGGTCCATGAGCATGTCTGTGTCATGAGTTCTCAGGCAATATCTCTCCCTGCTGGTTGCTTTTGCTGCAACATACCGCAGTTCCCAAGGGACCGTCCCAGGCCAATGCGTTTTATGTTTTGGGGCCCCTGCCTCTCTACTGGCCTTCATAGGCCTATGGCACTTGCTGGTTTGGATCCCAGCCCACACTTTCAGTGGCCCGCCGTCCAGGCAGGCAGCTGTGCTTCTCTTTTTATTTATTTTGTCCCCCGCAGTGCTCTCTAATTGGTGGCATTGTCATCCCAGGCCACTGAGTTTGTTGGTGGTAACCCACCATGGCTCCCGGGGCCGCCGCCGTCAAACACACTTCTCGCTCTCATGGTCCGCAGATCACTGCCAGCTGCTGTAGCTCCTTTCTCGCTGCCAGTCTCATTGCTGCACAGGACTCCCCCTGCCGATCTTGTTGCTGGGATTGTCACACCAGATGCACCGCGCGAGTATCAGTCGCAAAGATTGCCTCTGGTTCCGCTTCTCACCTGCCGCCGTCAGAACACTTAGAGGGCAGACGTGTCAGCGACTTGAAGCTCTTATCTCCTCTTTCACGGCAGCCAGGTCTAGTGTCTGTGTCCCGTCACCATCTTGGGTCGCCGAGGTTCTCTGCTCTGCCGCTTTTGGACACTTTTGCTGGTGTAAACATCCTTTTTAGCCCCTCTACTGCAGCCGTTATTGCAGAGGCCGCCTCACCCCCCTGAAGGGAGGGTGGGGGGGGCTCAGGAGCCGGCGCCATAACCCGCGCCTTGCCCCAGTGGAAAAACCGGTTCTGGGCGCCTTAAAGCGCCCAGATGCAAACCAGAGGGGGATGCCTCCCGCCAAAAGGAGAGTGCCCAATGGTGCCAAAAGGTTACCAATGGGCGGGTAGCGCTAGGTTTGAACCCCCCAATCAGGGGGCGCCACCTGAGCGCTAAGGTGGTAGAATTTGGGAATATAAGTCGCCGCTTGCCCAGGTAGCTCCTAACTTCGTGGAGCAGGGAGAGCGGCGCACCAACGAAGTTCTGCAGAGGAGGCCTAAAGAAGCTGTACAGGACGAAGCTCTGTTGGAGAGGACGATCGGCGAAAGACTACTGGACCAGTGGACTGAGCAGACGGGAGCACGGTGCGCCTGCCGGGCGAACGGTACCCTCCTTCACCGAAGAACGCCCGACCTACCCACAGTACCGGAGATCTCATCCCTGAGCTTCCCGCTCCTCGTGTCTCTGCGGCGGGAGGCTCCGCTCAGGGGGACAGCGAGGTGCGCGACGCACCACAACTACGGAAGTCCGAGCGACCGGCTGTTTTATTCGGAAGCGGCCGAGGGGCCCAGAGCGCCTCTCCGACAAGCCTGAACGAGCGGGAGGTCCGAGAGAGCCCCAACAGCACCTCTGGGCCTGGTGGATGCCTGCACTTGCCCGCAAGTAACGGCAGCATCGGAACGAACGGGAGTCCCAAGAGAGCCCCTACAGCACCCCTGGGCCTGGTAGATGCCCAAGCTCGCTAGCGGCCCAGGTTGACAAAAGGAGGCGGCGTACGAGTAACGGAAGCACCTGCCTCTTGGCGAGTCCTAGGGGTGAGGCACAGCGTGGAATCAGGCGGCGAGGCCACAAAGAAGGGGGACATCGCGAGCGAGCGGCGGAGAGCCCTCGCAGAGTAACCCCCTACCAACAACAACTGCGTGCAAGGGCACCGGCACAGGCCTTCCGTCACCCGCCAGACCCGCGCCGCTAGGAGCTGCGCCCGGCGCCGCGATCAGCTGTCCGATCAGCTGGGGAGCACACGGGCAGGCCAGAGTGTCGACGGTGGGCAGGAACAAGGGATACCGAGGGGCTCACCACAGGAGGGCTGCCGGGGCCGAACGGCTCGGCTACGAAGCAGTATCGGCTTTGCTTTCCTCGAAGTGCAGGGGCCTTCTTCACGAGCATCTGATCAACGAGCAGAGATATATAAAGAAAGCTAACACGCAGCAGCTGGTACAGGGACCGGCGTTCGAACAAGCGTCCCGGGCACAGATTAATATACCCATATTCCCTCTTGGTGCATCCAAAGGCGGCAGCACCCCGCCAGGAGTTATGGCCGAGGGTCAGCCAGAGGAGCTCGCGGAGCTACTCAAGCGTATCCGCAAAGTATCGGCAGTGCACGGCAACAGCTGGCTGCAGCCACACCTGGATCAGGCTGGAGGCGATGGCCCAGGACCACGAAGGGATGACGAGGCCGTCCCTTCTTCGCCCAAAAAACGCAGGATCACACCACAGAAGAAAGCCCCCAGGAAGAAGCCCCGGAGGAGAGAGCGGCCGACCGGGGGCTTACCAGCGAGGGCAGAGGACCACAGCGAGGCTACCAGCAGTATGGCGAGCGGTGAGCATATTACCAACATTGTGAAAGAGTGTCTTAAATCAATGGTTCCTATGTTGCTTAAGGGTACAGGGCAGGGGGCAGAAGGGCCAGAAGAGCAGCACGCAGATGAGACATAAGGTCTGCCCTGGCACTTACTGGACCCGGGCTGGGCACGACAGGCGAGAGTGCAGGGACACATAGGGCACACTGCCCAGGGCGAGTAGGGATCTCCAGTTGCAGCATGGGGGTACAATAGTACTGCAGGTACCACAGCACACGAGGGTCCAGTTACTGATCCATACACCAGGCTGTCCCCCGGCCCGGCGTCATTACCCACAAGAGCCACCGGCTTGGCTTGCCTAATCCCCCTAGCAGTCAAGGAGAGGGTATGGCGTAAAGAATTTATAGATATTTTCTCCTTGCTTGAGATCTAGCTGGAGTCGCTGGACCTCACAACTTGCGACAAGAAGGATGAGAACAGAAGGGAGAGACGCAGCGCTTGGAAAGAGAGGAACTTTGACAATTGGCTGGATGCATTTAGAATCATGGCCTGCATCATAGTGGAGAGATTCCCGCGCTGCGCTGCAGATTTGTGGCTCTACGAGGCCAATATTCATTGGGCACAGAGGCAGTTTCCTGGGGATGCCTGGCTGGAATATGACAAGGGTTTCAGGCTTAAGATGCAGAGACACCCTGAAATTGAGTGGAATGAGGAGGATGTCTTGGGTTTCATACATAAGCTGCTAGTGGCCAAAGAGGTAATAGCGTGGGCGTGAAAAAGCGACCTGTCCTTTCGGAGCTCCTACCACAAGGGGAGGTGCAGGCCATTTCACAGGACAAAGCACAGCGAAGGGAAACCCAGGTCCCCCAAGGGAGCCATGGACATTTGCTTGAAATACGATGCCGGGGACTGCTCGTGAGGTACCGCGTGCAAATTCCAACACACGTGCTCAAGCTGCGGTATAGGTCACCCGGCGGTGGCATGTCAGAGCAAGCGTGAGCCAAAAGGGACAAAAAAGATAAGAAAAGGAAGCACTAGATACAAGACAACAGGTGGGGGGGATTTGATGGACCTACAAGATTGCCAGCTGGCCAAATTCCCAATTGACACACAACAGCTGCGCAGACTAGCTAAAAAATACCCTAACAGAGCAGACGCCACTGTCCTAGTAGGAGGCTTTGAGGAAGGTTTTGTGATCCCATTCACGGGCCCGTTACCTCTAGAGGGGGCCAACAATCTAAAATCCGCAATTCAAAACCCCGAGGTGGTGCGCGCCAAACTGGCAAAAGAAAAATCACTGAGCAGAGTTGAGGGCCCACTCCCACCGCATTTGCACAAGGGTATAGAGGTCTCCCCTCTAGGTGTGGTCCCCAAGAAAGAGCCAGGCCAATTTAGACTCATCCACCACCTCTCATTCCCAGAGGGGTCCTCTGTGAACGAAGGGATTGCCACAGATGCTTGCTCAGTGGGCTACCCATCAGTGGACGACACAATTGACCTAGTAAAGGCGTCAGGAAAGGGGGCATTGATGGCCAAGGCAGATATTGAATCGGCATTCCGCCTCTTACCCGTTCACCCCTCCAGCTTTCACCTTTTGGGCTTCCAATGGGAGGGGGGCCTGTTTGGGGACAAAGCAATGCCCATGGGTTGCGCCATATCATGTGTCTACTTCGAGCAGTTTGCCACCTTTCTAGAGTTGGCCCTAAATGACAGACACCCAGGGGGCGGGAAACTGCATTGTTTGGATGACTTCATGTTTACGGGCCCCGCAGGGTCCTCCACATGCGGGGACACCCTGGCTGCGTTTGAAGAGCTGGCTGAGATACTGGGGTTCCCTTAGCATCTGAAAAGACAACGGGCCCAACCACAAGACTTACGTTCTTGGGCATAGAACTAGACTCAATAGCTGGGACGGCCAGGCTGCCTGAGGAAAAGGTAAAAGATTTCAGGGAGGAGGTCAGGAACTTGTGCGGCCGGAGCAAGGCGACTCTCCGCGAAGTGCAGAAGCTGATTGGGAAGCTCAATTTCGCGGCCAGGGTCATCCCCGCCAGGAGGGTTTTCGCCAGGCGCTTGACACAGCTGACAGCAGGCATCACCCACAAACACCACCACATCCGGCTAGGGGCTGGGGTTAAACAGGACCTACTTATGTGGGATGATTTCCTCCTAAACTTTAATGTAATCCTGATATGGAGAGAGGGTTGGGTGACAGCCAGACAGAAGCCCTTTTCACGGATGCTGCGGGTAGCTTGGGCTTCGGGGCAATCATTGGAAAAAGGTGGTGCGTGAACCAGTGGCCGGAGAAGTGGCACAGGCAAGGCATCACTGGTAATATCACATTTTTAGAGCATTTCCTAATAATAGTAGCATTGACAATATGGAAACAGGAACTAAGATACATGAAGCTGACTCTGTGGTCAGACAACAAGGGGGTAGTACAGACCATTAACAAAGGCGCAGCGAGGTGCCCTGACACGTTGAGGCTAATGCGACAGTTGATTAGATTACAGCTGGAGGGGAATCTGGAACTGATGGCTCGCCATGTGCCAGGGGAGGAGAACTCAGCGGCAGACGCCCTTTCACGATCTCAGATGAAACGATTCAGAGAACTGGTGCCAGGGGCAGACAAGGAGATGACCCCTTTTCCGGCATATATGTGGGACCTGGGGGGATAGATCTGTCCGCACTGGTAAATCACGCACTGACTCCTGAGGCAACTAGAAGGTACAAGAAGTATGCAGCCACAGTAATGAGAATTGGGGGCATGCAGTCACTGAGGGACAGGGCTGGGACACAGACAGCGGTGGAGAAATTCATACAGTGGGCATTTAATAACAAAAGGACAAGGTCATGGGCGCAGGCCCATTTGTCAGCTATAGCCCATTTCACTAGATCCACACAGGGGAGGATCCCACAGCGTGCCTATACCCCAAGACGGCACTGAAAGGGTGGAGAAGAGCTGAAGGGGTAAGGGCAGACACCAGGCACCCCATTGATTTTAATAAACTGGGCCAGCTACTAGAAGCATTGGTATGGGTTACAAAAGACAGCTTCGAACTTCGACTGTTCAGGGCAGCATTTACCAGAGCATTCTTTGGCTCATTCCGCATCAATGAATTGGTGGCGCCTAACAAGCGGGGCCCAGCCCAATGGTGCCTCCAGGCCACAGACATCAGACCCTTAGTAAAGGCGGTGGAGATACTCTTAAGAAAGTAAAAAACTGACAAGGCAGGAAAGGGCACGGTTATACGGCTGCAATGCATTCCGGAGTCCAGGTTTTGCGCAGTATTCTGTCTGGTGAAATACATGGTGACCCGCCCAGTGGGCAAAGGACCGCTCTTCAAACACCTGGATGGGAGCAACCTAACCAAGTTCCAATTCACTGCAATAATGCGCCAGGGCCTCGCGAAGGCCGGGCTCCACCCGGAGTCCTTTGCTTCCCACTCTTTTAGAATCCGCGCAGCCACCTCGGCATCGCAGCATGGCATGGCGGAGGAAAGGATTCAGGCTGTCGGCAGATGGCGGTCCCGAGCCTACAAGACGTACAGATTTTGTAGAACAGAACAGGCATGAAGGGGGGGCAGTCACTTTAGGATGCCGCACGGCAGGGTGAGCAGCAAGAAGGGGGACCTTGAGATGCCGCACGGCAGGGTTTCAGAGAACACCCCCCTCCTTGCTAACAACGGCAGACAAAGGACCCAGTGCGCAGCAGGCCACCTTATTTTCCAATTCTTTTTTCAGCAGGAAGTTGCCTTCGTGTCCAGGATAGAGACATGGTGGCAGCAGTCGGGTCACAGGATGGCGAGCAAGCCCAAAGCAACATGCATCCGCTGGCTGGGGCAGCCGGGGATGAAATGGATTCACCTGCCGGCAACACTCCACAACCTACTGGCAGACTCAGCATGGCACCCGGACGTCCTGATCATTCATCTCGGTGGCAACGACCTGGCCCAAATGGGACGCAAAGCTTTGGGGCAGGCCATTCAGACGGACCTCACCAGGGCAGCCACATGGTTCGGCGGCACAACGGTCATATGGTCCGAGATGGTCAGCAGGAGGCATTGGAGGGGCGCAGATTCCAATAAGGTAGAGGATAATGCCAGGAGAAAACTGAATATTGAAATGCACAAATTCTGCAGGACCAACGGGTTGGAATCCATCAGACATGGTCTAATCCACCCAGGACGCCCGGAACTATACGGGCCAGACAGGGTACATCTCTCTGGCATAGGGATGAGAGTCTTTAGGGACAACTTGTGGGGCGCAATGGCTCTCGCAGATTGCAGATTAAAAAAAACACTAAAAAAAACAATCTTTGCTTTCGTGGGGGGAGCCGCAGAAAGATGTTAGCCTCCCTGCGGCGAGGCAGAAATTGGTACAAGGATTGGCTAAGGAGACACACCGACGGGCGGTGTGTAGGATGAGGGCCACTCACTTTTGGGTGCCGCACGGCAGGGTGAGGTGGCCGCGCCAAGAAGGGAAGTAGCAAAAGGAGACGGCGCTCGCGGCCCAGACCCGGCCGGACGGCAGGGCGCAAAAGGTAGCGAGCTCGGGGCCTAACTCCAGAGAGAGAAGCTACCCTCCACTACACACAGAGGGCGTGGGTGATCAACCAAATGGTGATCCCAGAAATAACCAACAAAGAGGACTACCAAGGACTACCAAAAGGAACTGGTTTTGGTGTGCCATTTACGAACTGATATGTACCACAAGAGTATCGGCCCAGAAGCGGCCCAGGTTGATTTATGACATGTATGATTTATGACCAACCTACGGCAGTTCGCAAATGACAAATGTATAACAAGCATGTGTACAATCCTAATAAAACTGCAGCCAACAACGACCACAACAGATGCACGTATTGTTGGCTAACTTTATTGTGATGATGGTAGGCGGGCGGGGGAGCCATACATATGTCTTCCACGGAATGGGCACGGTGTGAGGGTTATAGGTTACGGGACATCAGGCCCCCCCTCTGGGTCAATCGATGGGTTCACAAAGGCAGGATTATTAGCAGGATTAGATTGGGGCTGACTGAGCTGTCGAACTGTCGCGCCCCCCCACTCATAGAGTATTTGAACAGCATTTATTGTGTCTAGATTTGTATGAGATGCTGGTTGTATTTTTAAGAGGTCAAAATTTAATTTGTTCCACGGTAGGGGTGGACAGCAAACTCTGCTCCAGCAGCAGAGTTCATGGAGTTTGCCCCACTTGAAGTGTGGAGTTCAGCAAAAACTCTGCAACGTGGTCCAGACGTCACCCCTAACCAGCAAATGAAGCATTTCAAGCCTCGCTTTCGAGTACAAAGCTAACTCTGTGTTCTAATCTTGGCTAGAGGTGGGCGGAGATAAAAAAAATCTGTGGATTAAAGGCGTTGTCAAGGCAGGGGAGTTGTTGAAGATTCAATTTGGGCAGGAAGGATGGCAGAGTGTATGCGTCACTGCTAGTAAAGGAAAACACGGGTAGCCAGATGTGTCTTAAAGCAGCAGTGCCAATGAAGGGGGCTGAAGTGATCATGACCCCATCACGCTTGTGGTGGTTAGTGAAGTCTAAAATCTTAATATCAACTAGTTATCTAATTTCTCCTGGCGAAGGTTTAGGTCAGCCCTGGTACACTTTTCTGGTATAAAACTCATTTCCCTGCATAAAAGTATTGTAGGCTATGCTTGTGTTCATATATGTATGTGGGGGAATCTCACATAGACACAAGCAGGCAGGAAAATCCAATTTTTGATGCACACCGAATGGTTCGTTTTGAACCCGTCTCGTTGTTTTGTGGGACAGGTCTTGTTTCGGGCTCTTCTGGGTAGGGCTTGTGCTTGGTTTGGTCTTGGACTTAAAGTATTTTTCCAGAAGAATCCCCAGTGGCAGCACCCGTGTTGGCGTGCAGAGCAGCACCTAGACTGTCTGAGCAGATGATGCCATGCACATGTACGGCAAGAGACCCTGGGCAGGAAAGGCTGCTGTGCTACTGATTGGAGAATATAAAACCCTGCAGTGGTGCTCACAAAAAGATTCCAGAGCAGTGCACGCTCTAATGATGAAGTGTTCTGCAAAAGCAAGCATCCTAACACTAGCAGTCTTCGACTTCCCCCTGCTCATTATCAGCTTCTCTCTGGTGTGCCTAGAGCCTTCCAAGTGTCGACCAGGTACGCCTGCAACAGTGGCAATTGCAACAAAATAACACTGGCCTACACGCTGCTCCCCTTGGGTTTTGTCCTGCTGCTAGTCAACACTCAGCATCTTCTGAACCACATACCACGACAATGAGCCAAACCACAAGAGCTTCTTCCACTCCATTGCCAGGAAGTTCCCATGCCAGATAACAGTGGAAAGGTATGATGCATCTGCAAAACAAAGTGCTGTGTCACCCAACATCATGCAGTTAAGTAACAAGCACCACCACCTTGCAGTAGCACACCCTTACCACGTGCGGAACTCCAGGGAATTCAGCTGAGGTTTTTGGCAGCTCCACGGAATTCCATGGAGTGCTCCGCCCAGACCTTTTCCTTGGTCAATAGGTGGATGCATGTAAGGTTATGTTCGGTGTGTTGCTTTATGTTGGATAGCAAGCAAATGGTGGTCTGAGCATGTGACCAGAGTAATTCTTTGAAAGGTAACTATTTCTGGATTTGTAAAAATTACATCTAGGATGTGTCCTCTGATGTGTGTGGGTTTGTTAAACCAAATGTTTAGGTCACCAAAAATGCATAGGTTGGAGTATATTTCTATCAGGTTTGAAACTGTGTCTGGGAATGTTGCATTGCTAGGTAGATGTCTGTAAAGTAGTAGGAGGTTTGAGGAGGAAGATGGTGTAGGGTTGCATCTGGTGAAGAGGGATTCACAACCTTATAAGGAGACCTTGTCAGCTTTAGTGATATTTAATGTTTGATTGAACACAACAGCTCCTATTTTGCCTATATTATTGTGTGTGATGGTTTTACAGCCTCGAGGAACGGCGTCATGCAACACTGGAGCCATGTTGTCTCCCAACCATGAATCAGTTATGAAGAGTAAGTCAGGCGCTAGACCTGTTGTATCATATGCATTTGTATCAATTCCATGAAATGGAGGGGGAGATTTGTGTTTAACAATTATTGAATTTGTCTGGGCGTTCTCATCACCTGCAGTTCGAATGTCTCACAAGCTGACGTGAGAGCAACCTCTTGTTAAAACAATAGCCCTTTGAGTTTGCTTAACTTATTGAAATCTGTTTTCAGGGTTGGTATGGAAGGCCACAACAAACTATCTACACTCCCATGTGGAGAGGGAAACAGGACGTTGTTGCAAAAAGTAACTAGCTGGGAAAACAGTCACTACATATGGGATCACTGCCCGGAAAACACAGCAGTCCTGATTATTAAGGACGAGATACCTGCCATTGGAAAGCAATTTGACAGTGGGAATAATATTGGGAACAGGAGTTCCTTTTAGACAAAAAGCCAAATAAGGGGCAGAAACATTAAAGCACCATGGAGTTTCACTTGTTGACATAATTTACCAACAGAATAAGTGGTGACAGAATTGGAATTGGGGGTCAGAGGGTAGCGTGGATTAGGTATATCTAGTGTAAACCCTGAAGCGGTACTCATGAAACGCGAATGACATACATTTGTGTCTATCTACCAAAAACCCACCCAGCTGGATTCATCATAGAGGAATTAAATGTACTGTTTCTTATCATACAATTTAGTTGAGTATAATTTGTATAAGTCTGACAGTTATCCTGAAGGGTTAGGGATGAAATAGCTGGAGTATTAATTTTTTCTCAAGGCACTGAAGGGGGGTCCGCAGATCTGTTTAGCCAAACAGCTAGGTCTTTAGGGTCTTCCTGAATGTGTTCAGGGTGGGGGGCGCATCTGATGTCTGCCGGTTGCGTGTTCCAGGTCTTGGTTGCAATGTGAGAGAAGGATCTTCTACCTGCTCTAGCTCTGTGGATGCGCAGGGTTTCAGCCAGTGTGAGGTTGGAAGATTGGAGGTTTCTTTTAGGCACGCAAAAGTTGATTCTGCTGTTGAGGTATTTGGTTCCGTTGTTGTGTAGGTATTTGTAGGTGAGAGTGAGGAATTTGAAAGGGACTCTTTTCTCCACTGGGAGCCAGTGGAGACTTGGTGTTGTTTTATGTGTTTGTGTCGGGGGATGCCGAGGACGAGTCTGGAGGCGGTTTTCTGTATTGTCTGGAGTTTGCAGAGTAGGGACTTGCTGATCACGGCATAGAGTGGGTTTCCATAGTCCAGTCTGCTGGTGAAGAGTGCGTGGGGGGACTGTCTTACTTGACTCAGGGGGATCCACTTGAAGGTCTTGCAGAGGATGTGGAGGTTGTTGAAGCAGCTGGAGGTGACGGCATTGACCTGCTGGATCATGGTTAGTGATTAGTCGAGTATGATGCCGAGGTTCTTGGCGTGGTCTGAGAGGGTAGCTGGGCTTCCGAGGGCGGTTGACCACCAGGTGTTGTCCCATGCTGAATGGGTTTTACAGAGGACGAGTACTTCTGTCTTCTCAGCGTTGAGCTTCAGGCAGCTGTTGGTCATCCAGACTGCGAGGTCTTGCATTCCTTTCTGGAACTTGAGTTTGGCAGTGGTGGGGTCTTTGTGAGGAAGAAGATGAGCTGGGTGTCGTCGGCGTAGGATACGTTGTTGAGGCCATGTTGTCGGATGATGGCTGCGAGGGGGGCTATGTAGATGTTGAAGAGGGTGGTGCTCAGTGATGAACCCTGTGGGTCGCCGCAGGTGATTTTTGTGGGGTCAGAGAGGAAGGTATGGGAGTCTGATCCTTTGGCTTATTCTGGTGAGGAATGATCGGATCCAGTCCAAGGCTGTGCCTTGTATGCCTGCGTTGTGTAGTCTGGCAACTAGTGTGCAGTGGGAGACAATGTTGAAGGCCACTGATAGGTCGAGTAGGATGAGAGTTGTGGAGTGGCCTTGGTCCAGGATGGTGCGGATGTCGTCTGTGGTGGCAAGTAGAGCAGTATCTGTACTGTGGTTGCTTCGGAATCCAGATTGAGACAGGCCAGGGATGGCATTCTGTTCCATGAATAGTGTCAGTTTCCTGTTGACTGTTTTCTCTGCAACTTTGGCTGCGAAGGGGAGGAGCGAGATGGGATGATAGTTCTTGAGGTCGGTGGGATCAGCTGTAGGCTTCTGAGCAGGGGTCTGACTCTGTGGTAGATGAGAGAGGGGCAAGGGTCGGTGGGGGCCCCCGAGTGAATGCTTTTAATGGTTGAGACGGTCTCTTCGACCATGATAGTTGTGCACTTGGAGATGGTAGGCTGGCTGGTGTTTCGGGGGGGGGGGCATCGGTGGCACCTGGTAGATGGTCAATGAAGTTGTCGTAGAGGTTTTTGATCTTGAGGTTGAAATAGGTTCCAAGCTTGTCACAGAGGTCTTGGGATGGGGTGATGTCTGTGGCTTTGTTGCATGGGTTGGTGAATTCTTGAATGACACTGAAAAGTTATTTGGAGTTGGTGGAGTTGGCCAGGATTTTGTTGTGGATGAAGTTCCTCTTGGTGGCTCTGATTTGGTTGTGGTAGTCTGTTATGGCGTCCTTGTAGGTGGTGCGGCTTTTGGTTGTCTTGGTGTTTCTCCAGTTCTTCTCCAGGCGTCTGCAGGTGCGTCTGGCTTCTTGGAGAGTGGTGGTAAACCAGGCAACTTTCCTGGGTGTTGTCTGTCTGGGTTGCATAGTGGGGCGAGCTCGTCTGCGCAGTTAGAGTTCCAGGTGTGGAGTTCTCTGGCTGCGTCGTTTGCGTCAGGTGTCCAGGTGTGGTTGTCTTGGGTGAGGGTGGAGTTAAGTTGCTCATTGGTAACCTTTCTCCAGTTCCTTCGTGGTGGGCAAGGGCCTGGTTTGGGTGCCTTGGGTTTGTTGATGGCAAAGTGTACGCAGTGGTGGTCGGTCCAAGGTGGCAGTGTTGTGTGGCTGAATTGGATTGGATGCTGTTTCCTGACGCGAAGATGGGGTCGAGGGTGTGTCCTGCTCTGTGGGTCGGTGTGTTGACGAGTTGTTTAAGTCCAGTGCTGGCGTGGTTGTCACAAAGGATAGTGGAGTTGGAGTCGCTGACATTATTGAGGTGGAAGTTCAGGTCTCCAATGAGTATACAGTTTGTTGAGACAATGGCGTGGGGTGCGATGAAGTCGGTGATGGTGGTGGCAAAGGATGTTCAGGGGCCAGGGAGTCAGTGGATGAGAGTTCCTCAGAGTGTAGCTTTAGGGGTGGTCTGGGTCTGGAAGTGCAGGTGTTCGGCAGAGGGGAAGGTTTCGCTGGAAGTGGTGAGGTGGAGGGTGCTCTTGTGGGCGATGGCGAGGGCCCACAAGAGCACCCTCCTGGGTGGTTGGGGCGGTCTTTCCTCTGGATCTTGTATCTGTCTGGGATGGTGAAGCTGATGTCCGGGGCAGAGGATGCGTTGGTCCAGGTCTCTGTGAAGAAGGCGAAGTTGGGCGAGAGAGAGTCGAGTATGTTCCAGATTTCCATAGCATGTTTGTGTTCGGAGCCGTACGTTGAGGGCCACGCATTTTAGGGTGTTGCCGGTGCTGGTGTTAGCTGTGTTGGATGCCAGGGTGGCAGTGAGGGTCTGGCAGCAGTGGAGGCAGGAGAACTGTCCATGGGTCGTGTTCAGATAGGCATGTTGACATTCTCTAAGTGTTCCAGGGTTGAGTGCGAGGAGGGTAGTGGAAAGTCTAGGATTCCTGGTGCTGGCCACTGTCAGGTCACGGACCGGCGCAGATAGGCTTGCCTTTGGCACGCAGGCAGCACGCCCGGTGCGTGACCGCGCAGTGGCCACGATTAATGTAGTGGAGGTGGGAGGGAGTAGAGGCTGGGAGGTGGGAGTGGGAGAAATCCAGGGGGGTATTCTAGGGGAATTCCAGGGAGGAGGGGCCACAGGGACAGGGATGTCCTCTTTCTCCACTACTTTTTGATCTCTACATCGAATCTCTGGCTTGCAACATCAGGGCAAGTGAAATTTTTGCTCCGTTTGAGCATGAGTGGTGGGTGAAAAAACTAGCCCTTTATGCAGATGACTTGATGATTTTTACAAGGGAAAGTCCAATCATCCTGCCAAGGTTGGAGCAGCTTTTGATGGATTTTGGGAGGATTTCCGGGTATTCAATTAACTCACAAAAAAACTAAATTATGTCCTGGAATTTGCAACCCAACTCCCAATTAGTTAAACAGCAAATTAGATACCTGGGTATACAAATCATGCAGGACATTAACACATTGGCCCAGGTCAATCTTGGGTTAAAAAGGAAAGAGACAGGATCCTTATTAAGATCACGGGGCAGCCTCCCACTGTCAATTCTGGTCATTCCAACCTTGTCAAATTGTCAATTTTGCCAAAATGTATATTTATTTGTTATGCAAATTCTTTATTATTCATCCCTAAAACATTAAAAGAAATACAAAGTGATATGAATAGCTTTCTCCGGTCCAATAAATGGTTAAGGATTTTGTGGAGTAAACTAAGATGTTCAAAGTTGGATGGAGGTATAGCTAGTTCTGATCTCCGTCTTTATTGTTGGGCTTCTCATTTCAAAAATGTGAGATATCTTTTCTTTGACTCCTCCTGCTTTCCCCCTTCCTTTTAGCTATGTCCAAAAATGTCCCCGAGGGTGGAGATGGGCTCCTTTTTAAATTTGGGCATCCAAAATACTTTAACAAAGTTAAATTAAAGTTTTTGAGTTCTGTTTGTGAATTATGGTACCTGTGGGAAAAGATGCTCAGAATCCCTTACTACTGTTCAAGTGCTCCTATTTGGAACTCTTCGGGCATGCTCGAGTGCCTTACGGATAGGTTGTCAACCTCACTCCTGGAAGAAGGCACTGAGAAATGGGGTCAATTACTGCAAAATAACAAACTACTCTCATGGGACTTCCTAATTAATCGTATGAATCAAAGGCTGTCCAGATTTAAATGTTATCAATTACTGAGCTAGACTGTAAATTTGGGCAAGGATGGACCTGGGAACGAGGAATTTGCGAACATGTTATTAGACCCACTTTATCAACGCAAAAGAAGTATCTAAATGGTAATGGCTTTAAGTGAAAGTAGAACCCCCGTTAATGCCTGTGGAGGAGTCCTGGAGAAGAGACATGCCTTCCAGGGACATTACATCCCTGTGGCAAGTATTAATGTGCACATTAAGAAGTGTTGTTAAAGCCGCCCCGTTGAGGAGAAACCATTTGTTTACACTTGATAGAGCGTATTGAACCCCGAAATAGCTTGCCAAGCTAGGAGGTGGAGGTGCAAAGGTCTGCTTGAAGTGTTCTTCGGGGAATGCAGATGACGTGCACATGTTTCAGCAATGTCCCCAGGTCCAGGGCTTCCGGAACCATTTGGGTAAGATGATCTCAGAAGTATTTGGGCAAGAAATCAAGGTAAGCTTGGTTTTGGTTATTTTGGGATCTGGTCTGAGGAAAGTATTTGTTGTAAGTTCTATAAACTTCAAGCCTAACTTCCATTTGTCTTAATTCTTCTGGCTAGAAGAGAAATGTGTTTAAAATGGGTATTCTCAAATCCTCCACTATTTTTGGAGTGTTTTGCTTCTGATAAAAGAGTCCACAAATTCAACTTGGGCTGTTTGTCAAGGAAAAGAAGTAGATTGCCCTGGCAGGACTGGGTTAATAGTCTTGATACTTCAATTTGCTAAATGTAAAAGTCCAATGATTATGAAATAAGTGAGTGTAAGGTATGGAGGTTACATCCAGGGTAGGAGATTACCATCCTTCCCGTCCTTCCCCCAGGAGTTTTTGGTAGGCTAGTCCAGGAGACCTTGAGGTGATAAGAGCTTCACAAGGTTGTGTTTCCTCTCTGTCTGGACCCAGGAGAGTGTCAACGACTGCTTTAAGACAACTCATTTATTTATGAATGACAACACAAAAAAAGACACAGATGGGCACAATAACAGTGGCACAAAAGGGAAAAAAAACAGCTGAGAAAGGTTACAATGGTTGCAGTCAGTCTGGTCCAGTTGGAGTGGGCAGCAGGCGCAGGAGCGGGCAGCAGCCTCGAACCTCCCAAGGAGGAAGTTGGGGTCTGGAGGCAAGAGATGGCACAGCGGAGCTGTGGGGAGAGAGTGCACCTAGACTGAGGGTCGGAGGTCTTACATTAATCAGAAGGAAGAAAACAGTAATGAATCCAATCCACATGAACATGAAGACCATAGAAAACACTATCCAGACATATATCCAAGGGGGAACCAGATAAATGTGTTTCAATCAAGAGATAAGAACTCAGTCAATCAGTCATAATCACTTTATTCGGTTAATTACAACCATAAAAGTACACTACAAAAATCTTACAAAACTAGCAGTAAAACATATACAAAATTCATTCTGGATATTCTTAGACACCATAAAGTATCAAAATCATCTCCATCTTTATATTAAGAAAAATGAGCCTTATGTTGATTCCATTAAAAATTAATCTCATGCACAAAAAACATCCAAATAAACAATCATTTCAATACAGTTGTGAAATAGCTCAAATAAATCATATGATAAAATCCCTTCTTTTCTTTTCCGTGACCGCTGTAACTAAAAAAACAAGCAATGTTAAAACGTTCCCATATATTATTCAAAATCTGTAGATATACTAACGCAGACCTAACCTGCATAAAGCCTTTACCCTTTAGAATAGGTACTAAAAAGCGTTTGTGGATATGAAGATAATGATCGCAAAACATAGTAAAGTGCACAGTGTCTTGGGTGGAAAAATGATCACAGGAGCAGGGACCCAGATCTTTCACCTTTCGCCACCCATGAGATAAGTACTCAAATCCTTGACCGTGTTGGGGAGAGGACTGCAGACAGAGAAGAACTGTTTGAAGAAAAACTATCTTGATCAATATAGTAACCAGAAGAACTCAGCTGAAACAGCGGAGGCTGAGACTTCGAACTGAGAACAAAGACTTACTGTTGAGAGCCACAGGACTCTCAACAGGTGGATCAGAATAAACGATATCCATTGTAGAATGTGAGAAAGGTAAAACTGATTGTTGGAAGTGGCCCTTTTTGCAGGGTTATCCCCAAACTTTTTTGCTTCTTCCTCCTTTATTTTTCCTGACCTGTGGTTTTTGGCAATATGACTCTGGGCACTTTACCACTGCTGATCAGTGCTAAAGTGAAAATGCACTCTAAGTAAATTGTTATTGTGATTGGTTATCCATGATTGGCATATTTGTGTTACAGGAAGTCCCTAGTAAAGTGCACTATGTGTGCCAGGGCTGGTGATTGAAATGCTACTAGTGGGCCTCCAGCACTGATTGTGCCACCCACATGAGTAGCCCTAAAATGGTGTCTCAGGCCTGCCAGCGCAGTGCCTGTGTGCAATCTGTGAACTGCCATGTCAACCTGGCCACTGTCCCCACTGACCAGGCCTAACCCTTCCCTTTCTGTACACATTGGACACCCCTACGCAAGGCCCAAGGTACCCCCCTGGGCAGGGTGCAGTGTATGTGAAAGGTAGAGCATGTACTAGTGCAGGTGACGTGCTCTGGTAGGGAATTACAGCCATTTTTGTTTTTCACTGTTGCACGGCTATCTTGTCCATAGGCTATCATGGGGAATGCTGTGTACAGTGGTTACCTGCATATCTTCCCATAGGAGCAATATAGGACATAAAAGTATGGTTTCCCTGAACCAGAATTTAATAACACATCTTTTACGAAAGGTGGTTTTTTAAATCCTGTGTTTGAGAACAGCACTATTAGGAAGTGGTTGTTCTCTTTTCTGACCTTTCTGTGTGCCTTTGGCTGTTTTTAAATTGAATGTCTGGTTTGTAAGTGACAGGGCTGGGGGATTCCAGGAGACAGAATGAGTCCGCCCAGTGGTGAATAGAGAGATCTGCATCTAGATGGGAGGGAGGAGTAGCACCTGGGACCTGAATAGGACTGTGCCTGCCCCCACAGTGTTGGCTCCACCCCCTGTGGTGAATCTGATGTCTCTGCCCTGCACTATGGAAGGAGAGAAGGAATCATGTCAACAAAGTGCTCCAGGGCTGTGCTTTCCTTCCACAATGCTGGCTCCACCTCCTGTGGGGAGTCCGATGTTTCTTCTCAGCACTGTGAAAAGAGAGGAGTCATGTAAACAGAGTGCTCCAGAACTGGTTTGGACCGGGATCAGAGCCCTCCTGCACAAAGGGAACAAAGACTTTTTGGGGTATAAGTACAGGACCCCAGACTACAGAAAATTAGATCATCATGGAATCAAGAAGGAACCTCTGCCAAGGAGAAAGCTGGAAGACTGAAGAGGAAGGACTGTCCTGCTGTGTGTTTGTGGGCGGACCTGCAGTTGCTTTGCTGCCAAGGAGAGGGGAAGAACTTTGCTTTGTGCTGTGTCCCCTTGCTTGAAGAGATCTCCAAGGGCCTGAGTAGAGCCGGCTCCCTGTTAAGAAGTCCCAGGAACAAAAGGACTTCACCCCCAGCTTCCACCCCATAACTCTACTAAGAGAGTTCAGTCCTTCCTAGAGTGCTTGGGCCAATTGTGGTGTCTCTGGAAGTTGTACCTGTTGTAGGGAAGCTGAATAAGAAGAAACTAAAGACAATCTGCAAAGTTTCACGCGTCGCTCGCTTGCCGAGCGCATCCCCGTCAGTGCGAGGAAATTCCCGCTGCCGCAAAGATCGAGATTGTCGCAGGGCCTGTGGCAGCTGCAGGAACCGACGCATCATTCGCTTGCAGAATGCATCACTCCGATGGGGGAAGAGTACCATTGCTGCGAGTATCGTCGCAGAGCCTGTTGTCACTGGGTGAGATAGTCGCACCACTTGCTTGCGGACCGCATCACGTCGCTGCGAGAGTCGTCGCAGAGCCATCGCATCGAGGGGCCACAAGAGGAGAAGATCGACGCTGTGTTGCGCCTCGCTGCCGCACCTGAGAACGTTGCTGTCCCGAAGATGGTCGCATCGTACCTTTACAAGCCGCTTCCTACGAAACCTGCGCACCGGAATCCCTACAAGGTATCGCATCCCTCCCCATACAGACCGGAGTCCCCACAACACGCCCGCTGCATCCAGCGAAGTTGTCGCATCGCCTCCCCAGGGTCTCAGGAGTGATGCATCGCATGTTTTTCAAAGCTGCAGCTTTCCCTTCGAACTTTTGTCGCATCTAAAGGTACAGTTGGCTAAAATGTGACGCAACTGTGGATTATTTTAACGCAACCTTAAGAACTCTTTTGAAACCATATTCTTGAACTGTGTAAGCGTGGGCGTAAAATCCATTTCGTACGAGGAATTTACGGATTTTTGGCAAATTCGCGGTCCGCGAATCGTGCAAATTTTCCCCAAAAACCCGCAAATTCGCAAGTTGCAGATTTTTTTGCTTGGTCGCGCTTGAAAAATACTATATCGCGCATGTGGTGTTGACTTACAGTGATTCTGAGTCCGCCGAGTTGTTTTTCTCCCGGTTTGCGTGTGCTGCACCATTTTGGATCTTGCTGCATGATCGCGCGAGAGTTTTTAGAATGCAATTACGTCATCGCGGCTTGCCATCTTGCACAGCGAGAGTTTGACAACGCGAGTACGTCATAAGGGCCCGCGATTACGCATTGCGGGAGTAAACAATGCCGAACACGTAGATGCGGCGCGCAGCTGACTTCCGGCGGGAGATTTGAACAGCTCGTTTCCCGAAATTGCAAAAATTGCAATTCTGCACAAGAAATCCACCGCAGGAAGCATAAACATTCTGAAAATGATGAAGGAAGTGCCCCAGAACTTCCTTTTCCTGTCCAGCAGGCTCCTCCCAGTGCTTTGTCCATGTCCTGGTCACTTTTGATTTGGATCTGGAGCTGGAAGGATTACTTTTTGTGGCTGCTGCTGGATATTTGTATTTGAGGATTTTTTGGACTTTGGAGTTTGGATCACTTTTGGACTTGAGATTTTACAAGTAAGTTGGTGTTGTTTGTTTGGGGCATTGCAGTTGCTGAAACTACAGTTTTAAAACTTTTTTCACAAGTTTAAAACAGTACATATTGTGGGTATCCACAGTATACAGTAGGCCCAGGGTTTTGTCATGGGTGCATGATACAACTGTTTCTGTGATTTGTTTTTTAACTTAATTCTCATTTATGTCATGGAATTTTAGCTCACTGTTATATGTTGATTTTTTTTTTACATTTTGGGGTGCCTGTAAAGTCTCACTAGCCAGTAGGCCCAGGGGTAGTGAGTGGTGCATGGACCAAGTCTTTCTGTGGGGTGTCTTGAATTTAAACATCATTAAGGGCATGGATGGCATTGGATTGTGGTGATTTCTGTGTGTTTTTTTACTTTTTGGGGTGTTGTTGGGGCCTGGCCATGTGGGTGGGGGCCATTTTGAGGCCTGGTACAGGCAGGGCCTGGCCATGTGGTGGGTGTCAAGGGGCCATTTTGAAGCCAGGCAGTGTGCTCAGGCCTGCACCCAGTTTGCCTTGCTTTCAACCATTATGCCCAGGGGTAGTCAGTGGTGCATGGACCTACTCTTTCTGTGGGGTGTCTTGAATTTAAACATCATTGAGGGCATGGATGGCATTGGATTGTGGTGATTTTTGTGTGTTTTTTGACTTTTTGGGGTGTTGTTGGGGCCTGGCCATCCGGGTGGGGGCCATTTTGAGGCCTGGTACAGGCAGGCCTGGCCATGTGGTGGGGGTCAAGGGGCCATTTTGAAGCCAGGCAGTGTGCTCAGGCCTGCACCCAGTTTGCCTTGCTTTCTACCATTATGCCCAGGGGTAGTCAGTGGTGCATGGACCTAGTCTTTCTGTGGGCTGTCTTGAATTCAAACATCATTGAGGGCATGGATTGGGGTGATTTTTGTGTGTTTTTCGACTTTTTGGGGTATTGTTGGGGCCTGGCCATGTGGGTGGGGGCCATTTTGAGGCCTGGTACAGGCAGGGCCTGGCCATGTGGTGGGGGTCAAGGGGCCATTTTGAAGCCAGGCAGTGTGCTCAGGCCTGCATCCAGTTTGCCTTGCTTTCAACCATTATGCCCAGGGGTAGTCAGTGGTGCATTTTGAGGCCTGGTACAGGCAGGACCTGGCCATGTGGTTGGGGTCAAGGGGCCATTTTGAAGCCAGGCAGTGTGCTCAGGCCTGCACCCAGTTTGCCTTGCATGGACCTAGTCTTTCTGTGGGGTGTCTTGAATTTAAACATCATTGAGGGCATGGATGGCATTGGATTGTGGGTTTTTTGACTTTTTGGGGTGTTTAACTGATATTCCTCTGGATTCCATTGCTTTTAGGTGCACAAGAGAACTACCAGTGCCATAAAGATGTCCTGCAGCGGTGTGTGCAGCACAACGTCACGTGACGTCACGTGTGGCCACAGACAAGACAACTCTGCAACTCGTGCAACTGCGGCCTGCTGTTCTGACATCTGAAGAAGATGGGCCCAAAGAAAGATGGCCGTAGCGCCTCAGCTAAAAAAGTTGCCAGTGCCAATGCCAGTAAGAAGGAGCAGAAGAAGCAACTGGCACCACCTACCAAGGAGACTGGTGTGCCCACTGACACCTTTTTTGGGGGAAAAAAATACGCCTGCAGCAGCAGCGGTGTCCGCCGGGGACCAAGCTGGAAGCAGCACCTTCCCTTCATTGGGCTCAGTGCCACCACGCCAAGTTAGGTCCAAGACCATGAGTGCTGCTGCGGCAGCCACTTTGGTTGTTCAATCACCATCGAAAAGTGATGTTGGCTCATCACAAGAAAGTACCATCCAATCAACGCCGGGTGTAACTCAGCTGACGAGTGTTCAACAACCACAGCAGCAACGACAACCACAGGTGCAACTAGTACAAGCGCAAGTACATGGGAAAGGAGAGGCGCAAGGAGAGGCGCAAGGAGAGGCGCAAGGAGAAGCGCAAGGAGACGCGCAAGGAGAGGCGCTTGGAGAGGTGCATGGAGAGGTGCATGGAGAGGTAAAACTAGAGGTTCATGGAGCGGCACAACAGCCTACAACGCTTGTTCCTCCAGAAGTAGGGGCATATCAAGAAATTGATATTCAAGTGGAGTTATCATCCGAGGAAGCCACTCCTCCTGAGGAAGATCCATTGTCTTCCAGATCCCCAGCAAGAAAAAGGTCAAGGAGGGCTACTACTACTACAAGTTCTTCTTCAAGCCCCCTTCATTCTGATTACCTTGATCCTGATTGGAACCCACAAATGCAGTCTGAGAGTGAGGCACGCCATGAGCCGACAAAGATAGCTAAGATTAAAAGGAAGGTTCCCGCAAGGCTTCGACTAATGTGTGATGACGACGAACAAGAAGTGGTGTCTTCTGCTGCTGATGAACAGCCTGACGACGACCCAGTCATCACAGACGTCACTCCAGCCCCAGCGGGCATGCAGCAGACAGACATTTTCACCCTATCCCAAATGGCTGCTGAGCAGGATGTGGGCGGCATGGCACTGCTACCACCACCAACGCAGTTAACTACAACACCAACACGACCTACAGCTTCCATCTTTTTTAGTCAGAAGGGCCGGAAGGGACCTCCATCCAGCTCGACCTCCATTACCTCAAGTAGTGGTGCTGGAAGTGAACAACAGACACTAATTCAGCCACGCCCATCCTCCACTTCATCGGGCATTGAAAGTCAAAGTAGCACCTCCACCACCAGCAGACATCTCCAGTCCCCAGTTTGGGACTTCCTTACTGTTGGCGAAAAGGTGGAAAACATGGTCATTTGTTCGATTTGTAAAGTATTAGTTAGTCGGGGTAAGCTTGGTATCAACTATGGTACCGGAGGCCAGAGAGGTCATCTCAAAAAACATCACACTATCCAGTGGTATGTGCACCTAAGTAAGATCCAGGAAGTCCAAAGTAGAACTGATCCAAATGTATCCATTCACATTGCATCTGATGCTGACGAGGGGCTGATTGTGCAGGGGGGAAGTCAAGAACCGACAGACATTTTTTCTGGTACACCCAGTACCCCTGGCAGCAGCACTGCAGTGGTAGCGCCCATACCCTCTACCCCAGCAACATGTATGAGGAACACTAAGAGTCTGGGACAGACACCAATGCAAAAAAAGTACATCAATGAGCGTAACTGGTTTGAAGTCTGCATCATCATCATCCTCATCACGTAAAATGGTCCAGCCCACCATTAGAAGCCATTTGAACGCAACCACCCAACGGTACGTCTGTATAACGCAAAGCTGGCTAAAATGCTAGCGCTGGACCTTGCCCTTTTTCTTTCGTGGAAGGGGTAGGTTTTCTAGAATTTGTGGCAACATTCTGCCCTAAATGGAAGGTTCCTAGCCGGTCCTGTTTTGTCAGAGTTGCGGTTACAGCACTACATCTAGATGTGCTGGAGGTGATTGGGGCAGCTTTGCAGAAGAGTGCTGTTCACACTATCCACTTGACAACAGACATGTGGACCAGTTGCCAAGCCCTTGATTACATGTGCATCACTGCACACTGGGTCTCTTTTGCAGGGGTTAGAGACAACAAGACAATCAAGTTGTTGACCCGGACACAAGCTACTCGGAAACATGCAACATTAGCCATGTTTGCCATGGAGAAAACTCATACTGCACCTAACCTTTTGGACGAGTTTGATAGGAAGGTCTCTGAATGGCTGAATCCAAGAAATCGCACAGTTGGTTATGTTTCCACGGATAATGGCAGTAATATTGTTAAGGCCATGCATTAGGGTGGCTATTTCAGAGTGCCGTGTTTGGCGCACAGTATTAACATCGTGGTGCAAGATTTATTGAAAAAAGAAAACACAGTCATCAAGTTACTGACCACCTGCCGAAGAATCTGCACACATTTCAGCCATTCTTTTAAGGCCTGGAAGTAGCTGAGGAGCATTCAACATGAACGTAGACTGCCAGTCAAAGGACTCATCCAGAAGGTGGCAACACGTTGGAACTCAACCTTTTACATGCTTGAGCATCTGTCTGAGCAGTGGCGGTAATAAATGATTATGTCTTATTACTGGGTTCTACTATGAAAGACATGAGGCTAGAGTTGGAGGAATGGAAGCTAATTGCAAGCCTGGCAGACATGCTTCGTCCTTTTGTGGTCTTCATGCGTGAAGTCAGCAGGGAGGACTGTTCTTGGGGCAAAGCTATCCCATTGTTGGTCATGCTAGAGCACCAACTGAAGGCAGTGTGTTCAACGTTCCGAGATGATGCTGAAAAGCAAGATGCATAGCAGTTGGCGGAGAGGTTATTAAGCCACCTAGTTGAAAATGAAAGGCTTAAAAACATACATACAGAACAACATTACATTTGTGCCACTATTCTGGATCCACGGTACAAAAAGGCATTGGCCAGCAAAGCATTCATTCCTTTTGATGAAGCAGATGTTTCAAAATACAAACATTGGCTAGCTGTATCAGCCACTTGGTTCGAAAAAGAGCGGCAGAAAATTCAAGGAGCCGGCAGAAGTACAACTGAATCAGCAGGCCGTCTGGCGTCAGGTTCCACTTCTGAATCACTTTCCCTCACAGCCGTTAACGACACCAGCAGCAACCGTATCAATACCCTCACCTGCACCAGGCCCAGCCATAATATTGTCGGAAGCGGATTGGCTAACTCATCAAGGGTTTGCTCGTTCCAGTGCTGCAAAGGCCACAGATGGTACGCAAAGTGGAGCAAACGTGGAGAACCTTGAGTCGATGGTGAAGGCCTATCTGGATGACCCAACAGAGGTCTTTGTTAATCAGAACCCATTGCTGTATTGGTATAGGAAAAGGCCTCTATGGCCACTGATCACCAACCTGGCTCTAAATTATTTGTCTTGCCCACTCGCAAGCGTGTCTTCTGAACTTGTTTTCAGTGCTGCTGGTGCCATTGTAACTTCAAAAAGGACCCGCCTCTCGTCCAAAAATGTGGAGAGGTTAACACTGATCAAGATGAATCAGCACTTCATACCACCAGATTACAAAATACGTGAATGCACGCAGGAAGAAGAGGACACCGACTTAGGTGACATAAGTTCTTCTCTGTTAGCTGACCTACTCCCATCTCAATTCATAGAGTTTGAGGACGAGCTCTACTTCCCTGACACCAAGGCCTGAAAATGACTTCTTTTTTTTGTCCTTATTCACTTTTATTCCTGTGTGTCTTTCTTTGTTTTGCAACTTTTACCACAAAAAAACTCTGATCACCTAATCACAAGTCCATCAGCAGCACAGTCTTCATCTTATTTTGTTTATTGATTTGAAAGTGCCGCAGTCTGCATTCCTGAGGTTCACAAGTTCACAACTCAATCATGCTCCTCTATCCTCCTCCTCCAGACTCCCCCTATCCATTTCCCTCAAGGCAGATGGGTGGATTACGAAGAATAAAGAAACTTTGTCTTCGTAGACGAGTCCCCTCAAGTGGGACTGAAATTACTGACTGACTACATGCTTGCTGATTGCTGACAGAGTTACTTCTGATATTGACAGGAGAGGCTGCCCTGTGGGCCCTCACTTTCCGAAGAAGATACAGACAAAAAGTAGAACAGGTAATGAATAATTGAGAAGATGGCATGCAGTGGACAACAATGGCTGTCTGGCTCTGATGAAACCAATTGCTGTTTGTTTTTTGTGCATGAAATGAATCATATGTCCTGTCTTAGTTATTAATTAATCTTTTACACAGTAATTGTAACTCATGTCAACTATTCTGTTTTTTTTACCTTGTTTAATTAAAATTGTACTTCAAATTCAGGGGCCACTATGTTGCATTTTACAATATGCAAAATGTCCTTGGAGTGGACTCAGTTGCCAATATACCATGATAATTGATTAAGTAATATATCTTTTTTCTTTACAGGCACTCACTGGGGTGGATGGATCATCAGCGTCGGTTTACGGAAGAACTATGGCCAATTCGTGAGTGGCAAACAGGTAAACCAGTCTACAACAACTACTACAGCAGAACTACATGTCTGTCTATTCGTGGTATGTAGTGGTCGAGGGCGAGACAGTGTACTGTTGTTGTGTTATGCCAGGCAGAGTCCACTCCAGACAGCATTTCATGTAAAATTGGGGCTATGTTGCTTGCTGCATAAAATTATATATGCTTTGTCTGTCTGACAAAGAGCCTATGTATGCTACATCAGGTTGCTTGACTCAGTGGTGCCTGCCTTGACCATCTGCATGACACTGCCTCAAGCTTGGGCCAAACATCCGTTATGTTTGAGAAATTTCCTGTTTTCCGGTTTTTACGCGAATCTCGCGAAATTACCGAAAATTCGCAAATTCTTGGGCGAAACGGATTTTTGGCCCTTGCCTGTGGCAGGGCCATGCAGACGGTCAAGGCAGGCTCCACTGAGTGAAGCATCTTGATGTAGCATACCTAGGCTCTTTGACACAGACAGACAAAGCATATCCAGGGTTTAGGGTTCAGTGCGATTTACTAGGGTTTTTGGGTTTAAGTTGGTAGGGTTCCCGCTGAGTCTAGGGCTCAGGGTCCGATGCAGGCTCCTTCATAATGATGTTGGCAAGGTTTTAGGGGGGTTTGGCGTTCTTTGGTCCAGAATTGGCAGAATGTTGGCCTTTTTTGGTGTTTTGCGGGCGCGTATGTTTGTGTGAAAACTAAGTGAAAACTAGTTGTAGACCTTCTTCTTCTTCTTCTTCTTCAAAGAGCGCAGTGGTTCGATTTTGTTCTGCCTTGCTGAGATTCTTGGGAATCGTTGTGTCCAGGTAAGTTTCAAGAGGATCGAAGTAGTGGAAGTGCTGAAAAGTTGAACAGCAATTTTTGGATGTTTTGAATATACCAGTATTGCATGTTTTGGGGGGCTGTTTGGGGGGGTTCTAGATTCGTGGGGGTGGGTAGGAGGGTCTTGGAGCACTGCTGGGAAGGTCTAATTTTGATTGCAAGTGGTTTGAAGAAAATCCATGGTGGAAAAGGGGGTTTTGGGCCTAGTTGCAGACAGGGTTTTGGCACAATTTAAACTGAGGCCTAGCAGTATTGTGTGTTTTTGGGGGGCTGTTTGGGGGTGTTCTAGATTTGTGGGGGAGGGTCTGGGGGTCTGGGAGCACTGTTGGGATAGTCTACTTTTGATTGCGAGCGGTTTGAAGAAAATCCATGGTGGAAAAGGGGGGTTTGGGCCTAGTTTGGAGTGATGTTGACTGGTAGGCTGAACATTTTCTAAGTGTCACATTTTCCATTTTTGCTTTTGGCCTGTTTGAGGGTGTTGTACTTTTTTGCGGGTGGGTTGAGGGGTCTGGAGGCATTGCTGGTAAGGTCTAATATCGGATGCAAGTGTTTTGGATAAAATCCATGGTGAAAAAGTTTTTGCGTTTTTGCTCACTTGCTTGTTTTTGGGGGCTGTTTGGGTGGGTTCTAGGTTTTTTTGGGGGGGTCTGGAAGTCTGGGAGCACTGCTGGGATAGTCTAATTCTGATTGCAAGTGGTTTGAAGAAAATCCATGGTGGGAAAGGGGAGTTAGGGCCTAGCTGCAGAGTGCGTTTGGACCGATGTTGACTGTTGGCCGAAAATTTTGTGTGTCACATTTTCCATTTTTGCTTTTGGCCTGTTTGGGGGTGTTCTACTTTTTTGCGGGTGGGTTGACGGGTCTGGGGGCATTGCTGGGTAGGTCTAATATCGGGCGCAAGTGGTTTGGATAAAATCCATGGTGAAAACGTTTTTCTGTTTTTGCTCACTTTCCTGTTTTTGGGGGGCTGTTTGGGGGGCTTCTAGGTTTTTGGGGGTGGGATTTGGGGTCTGGGAGCACTGCTGGCACAGTCTAATTTTGATTGCATTTGTTTTTAAGAAATTCCATGGTGGAAAAGGGGAGTTAGGACCTAGCTGCAGAGCGCGTTTGAACTGAATTGAAGCCAGGTAGGCCCTACATTTTCTAAGTGTGAGTTTTTGCTATTTTGCTTTTTGTCTGTTTCGGGGTGTTCTACATTTTTGTGGGTGGGTTGACAGGTCTGGGGGCATTGCTGGGAAGGTCTAATATCGGATGCAAGTGTTTTGGATAAAATCCATGGTGAAAAAGTGTTTGCTTTTTTCTCACTTGCTTGTTTTTGGGGGGCTGTTTGGGTGGGTTCTAGGTTTTTGGGGGGGTCTGGGGGTCTGGGAGCACTACTGGGATAGTCTAATTTCCATTGCAAGTGGTTTGAAGAAAATCCATGGTGGGAAAGAGGAGTTAGGGCCTAGCTGCAGAGTGTGTTTGGACCGATGTTGACTGGTAGGCCGAAAATTGTGTCACATTTGCCATTTTTGCTTTTGGCCTGTTTGGGGGTCTTCTACTTTTTGCGGGTGGGTTGACTGGTCTGGGGGCATTGCTGGGAAGGTCTAATATCGGGCGCAAGTGGTTTGGAGAAAATCCATGGTGAAAAAGTTTTTCCGTTTTTGCTCACTTGCCTGTTTTTGGGGGGCTGTTTGGGGGGCTTCTAGGTTTTTGGGGGTGGCTTATGGGGTCTGGGAGCACTACTGGCACAGTCTAATTTTGATTGAAAGTGGTTTGAATAAAATCCATGGTGGGAAAGGGGAGTGAGGGCCTAGCTGCAGAGTGCGTTTTGGCACGATTTGGAGTTAGGGTTCAACCTGGTAGCAGTATCGCATGTTTTTAGGGGGCTATTTGGGGGTGTCCTAGATTTCTGAGAATGGGTTCAGGGATCTGGGAGCACTACTGGTAATGTCTAATTTTGAATGCAAGTGATTTTAAGAAAATCCATGGTGGAAAAGGGGGGGTTGGGCCTAGTTGCAGAGTGCGTTTTGGCACGATTTAGAGTTAGGGTTAGCACTTTCGCTTTTTTTCTGGGGGCTTCTTGGGGGTGTTCTACATTTTTGCGACTGGGTTCAGGGGCCTGGGAGCACTCCTGTGAATGTCTAATATTGAATGCAAGTGTTTTGAAAAAAATCCATGGCGGAAAAGGGGGGTTTGGGTCTAGTTGCAGAGTGCTTTTTGGCACGATTTAAAGTTATGGTTCAACCTGGTAGCAGTATTGCATGTTTTTAGGGGGCTACTTGGGGGTGTTCTACATTTTGCTGACTGGGTTCAGGGGTCCGGGAGCACTCCTGGGAATGTCTAATTTTGTTTGCAATTTTTTTAAGGAAATCCATGGTGGATCCGCAGAATTCAACCATTGTTACTATTACTATCCTTGTAAAGGAGAACCAGGTTACGCACTTTTGAAGTGATGATTGTATATAATAATAATGTCAGCTCTGAAAACTGAAAGTGTTATTTTTGCACTACACAGCGTACCTTAGATTGTTTTAACTGGTTCACTTTCTGTTTTTTTGCCATCAAAAATTACAGGACGGCTTTTACCATGTGCCATGGAACAAACGCTGAACTCAGACACAATCCGCAATTACTCATCAGGCAGCCAGTGGACAGTGTGTCTGGTCACCAATATGGGTCGACGAAGTGTAAGAAGGAATGGAGGAGTATATCGCGAATAAGAGGAATGGCTGGATGCATGCAACTTCACCAATTCAACAGGACAACTACAACATAAAGTTACAGTATTCTCTCTTAACTTCTCCTTATCTTTTAAATGTTATTTTGTTAAACCTGAACTTCTACGAATGTGACTAGATGCGTTTCTTTGTTCTCTGCTTCAAAGTCATCTCTCCAGCTATTTCATACGTTTCTTTGCTATTTTTATAACTAACTTATTGTACTAAAATTAAGTGTTTATTCTCTATGAGGGCAGAAAGGCAAGCGAAATTGCGTAATTAATGCAGCCCTGTACTAGTGTCAATGTCAAATTGTTTCCTCATACTTACTAACAGGATGTAGTAAGTACAACTTTTCAGTAACCTAACCATCCGTTTAGCAAACAACTTCATGCATGCAGTAGTGCACTACCTTTATGTCCCTTAAAAGATTCATGGATATCTTTGAATCCAAACATTTGTTTATCTTCATTTGTTGTTTGTCCATGCAGTGTTTTTTTTTCTTCTCTCCACAAAACTTTTCCCAAAAAACCCCATTCCCATCCAATCTTCAAAAACCCTAACCCTCTTCCCCCGGGCTGTGTGGTTTTTCATTGAGGTATGACTAAATGACAACAAGAAATTCCACACACTTGCAGGGGAGGATAAGGTCTAAGCAACAGAAAAATGTTGGAAAATGGAATTTCATGTGCGACATCGTGGATTGAGCATCAAACATCATGCTCGTACACATGACGAATCAAATGGTTAATTCTCATGTTTAAGTATCCTTTGCCTTCATAATATTTCTTATAGTAGCCATAGTCCGCGAAACTAGTACTTATATTTGGACTACTTTAGCACTGCTTAGGCTACAATTTATGGCACTGTTCTGTAGCGTACTATCTATCGTACTGTTTCTAATGCTACGCTCAGTCCACTCAATGTTTAATTTCCTTTTTTTTCATATGCTGCTACTGCCAGTGTGTACCACTACTACTACCAGCACAACAATGATATTTCATCCGTCGAGGATTCAAGTCAACAAACAAACTTAATCACCATTTGCCATGCAGGCAGCCCTGTGGCTACCCCTATTCTCAAACACAAATCACAGGTAAGATAAGCATTTTGGAAAGGTAGAATAATGGGCTAGGACTGGGAGGAGAGCAGAGACTGCCAGTACTACTAGTAAAGTACTAGTAGGGCTACTGAATTCACTAACTCTGTTACTGGCACTTTGGTACATTTCAGGACTAGATGTTTAATTCATGCTGGTAAGTTGGAAGAAACCAAACGTCCAGTAACCACCGCCCACCCCCACACAAAATAATATGAACGCGTATACTATGTTTTGGTATGAAAAATAATTATTAGGAAATATATTCATGTTGTCCAAAAATAAAATAAATTAACCCAACTCACCCCCCTGCCTAACCCCAACCAATGTCCAAAAGTTCAAAAGTCCCCTTTCCCAAACACCCAATTTCCACCCCTCCAACAGTCTTTAAAAAAGGGTCAAATACAGTCACTTCCTCCGGTGGCGTAGTGTGGACAGCTGTTGCTGCACGTCCCGCAGCTCTTTGCGGAGGTCCCAGAGCGGGCGCTGATGTTTTTCGGTCAAACGCTCCAGGTACTCCACCCTTTTACGGAGGCGGTGCTGACGTACCATCCAGGCTCTGGGGGGGCAGCTGATTGTGTTGCTGCTGTGTGGCGGCGGTGGGAGGCTGTCGGGCCACGGCTCCGTTTGGCTGGAGGCTTCTGGCTGGTTGACACGGGGGCCCTGGAGGAGGATGCAGTGGTTGCTGTGTCCTCCTCCTGCTCCCGAGCCCACAGCCGCAGATACTCGGCACAAATAGCCTCCAGCTTACGGGCCCTGGCCCGGACAGCCATCTCCTTTCTGGTGAGCTTTTTCAGAGTAGCATCTTTATGAAGAAAGAAAGAAAAATACTGTAGCCAACGGCTTTAACATAAAGTCAAAATAATTCAACGGAAAGTTGACTCTCAGTAACACCAGCAAGTAGCAAACAGAGTATAACATTTTGGCATGTATCTTTCCGCAGTCTTTGTAGGCCTGTGCCATTATTGGGAGTTTCAGGAATTCCACTAGCAGGACTACAGATGGACTCACTAATACATACATAGTCAGAGAGTACTAAAAAAAAGTCTTCTGTTTTTTTCACTTGTTTTGCAAAAGAAATTACTGGTATGTGAACTTGTGGTAGCCGGCATGGCAGCTCACGCAGCTTGCACCCAAGAAAACCAGACACAAGCCATGATGACGTAGACTCACAGTACTTTAAGCAGTACATGCAGGTGGGGATAGGAAGCTCTTACTTTCCATAGGGGTGGCTCTGCCACTGGCCATACTCCGTTACATCAAGGGCTACTGCTCAATGTAATGATATATTTCGCACTGCTACCCCTGGGCCTTGACTACTACAAAAGAAGAATGAAGATTATTCAATTCTGATCATATATCATTATCCTGCCGATCACATGATCTTTGGTTATATGATGGATGCCTTTAGGTGCTTTGTTTTGATAGATTGAGTGAACTACAGCGATAGGCCACCCATGACACAGCTGAAATAAAATTATTAACATAGGGAGTGAGTGCGGTACCCATGATTGGCGGAGGAAGGGACTTGACTTGATATAATGTTGTCAACTATACAATCCATACACAATAGATGCTGTGCTTGCAAAGCAAAGTACTGTACTGTTAGTCAAGGCAGGGAGTATTTGTGAACAATAACAAATTTTAGTATTTGGATTTCCTCAGCTTTGCTACTCTGGCACGGATATGCTGTTCAAAGTAACAATCTTCATCCACTCAGCGTCTGCTCTACTACATCATACACCTCTGCTATCGATGAGGAAAAAGAAGATAACATCCAGGCTTCCAAAGTACGTCTATCATTCTTCTTAATGTCTCAAATGTACCAAGTTTTCTTTTTCTCAACAACCAACTAACACCCTTTTCATTATATTTTGGAAACCACCATCTTCTTCTCTTGACTTGCATTCAAAAACACCATTCTTTACAGTCATAAATGTTAAGACTCGCTCGTCCTTCGTTTCACCCTTCTTTCACTTTTCGTTCTTCACATCCCTAAAGTACATCTGATATGACTTGGCTTCCCGATAAAAGTTTGCCAGCTGAGTTGAAGTCAAATATAGGGGGCCGTTGCTTACCCGAGGTACCGCCGCTAATGCTATTACAAGTCAAGGTTGACTGTCTTCTCCGTGATAGCCAAAAAAGTAGTTCTAAATTAGTAACTGTTCTTAACAGTACAGTGTACTTGTACTGGTATACCGTGTACTGTACAGTACATCATACACTTCTTTGCGAGCCTACTCAAAAATTTCAATAAGTAAGAAGTATAATAACTTACCACCGTCCACCGCCGCTGAGCCTTCCCCCCCAGCTCCTCCTGGTGGCGCCGCCGCATCCGCCCCTAGAGTGGAGCCCTCCGTACTGCTGGCCCGGGCTCTGGTGGTCATCTGTGCCGCATCAGATGTTGTGACGTCTAGAAAAAACATGTCATATTTTCAGATGCCATACACAACCCCCTATTTCGTCTCGTAATGGAAGAAAAGGTTATATAACACATTTTTTATTACTGGGATTGAAAAAAAGTAACGGTTTTGGGGAGGGTGTTAACTTTTTATATGCTTATTCCATTAAATGCTACACCTCTTAGGACAACTGATGAATGCTTGCTTAACGTATACCCTTTTTCTAATTACAGAAAGAAGATTACATTGCCCTGCTGCCAACAGGACGAATCACCAACTACTAGTAAGTCATCACCAGCAGTACTTTAAGTACTTTAAAGAAGGTGGGGGCTCCCGCACAGTTATTCTAATAACTTAATGTGTCTGTTAACTATTACGTTAAAGTAATTTGATTCATGGGACTGTTGTTTAAACTTTAACGTCATCTATCAGCAGTGCTCGCTCCGAATACTACGCTATTAAAAATAAAGAAATAATTTTTTCATTTCTTAATTGAAAATAAAACTTTAAAACTAACAAACACTGTGTGTTTTTTGTTCACGAGTGAGTGAGTGGAAAGGTTTGAACTACTGCAATTGGCAGTCATATTTCAGTGACTCAGATAGGCCGGGACTCGGCGGTAGTCTTCTTCTGTTCTTCTAGGTCATAAAATCATTGGTCAGACACACTAGATAGTCGGTCAGGGGATTTGGGGTTCAACTTCTGTTCGTACTGAGGTATGTGGAAAGTCGAACTGCACCTATCATCAATAATGTCCTATTTCTCTTGTCCATGCTTCTTTATGTGCAGAATAGTCCCTGAAACACTAGCGGTATGGTATGTGCTCCTAGCAAATCAAAAAGGCAACTGCTACCTTTTTCTTGGTGTAAACGTTGACATTTTGTTGTTGGAAATTGTCAAAGCACTTACATTAAGAAGACTGGAATAGACAGCAAGGGCAACCCAGATGACTGCACTCAGTGCCTAGAGCTATTGCTGGATCAGAGTTTTGTTTAATACCGTTTGCCGACTGGGCAAGCTTAGCTACCTACACAGACTGACTCATAATCGTAAATAGTAGTAGCACAGAGAGTGATGGTAGAGGCAGGATAAGAATGTAGAAAGTAGTCTAGATTAGAAGAAGATCAAAGACTATTTTGTAAAAAATAGAATTAGGAAACAGTTTGTAATGAATAGGAGCTGTAAAAGTTAGGGAAGTAGAAGTATTAATATAACAATAGAACAACTTACTGGGGCCAGCAGAAGAGCCTGCAAGGGACCGATCCTGTGACTGTCCACCTTCTTCCACTGGAGTCTCAATGGTGCTAGTCGCCTTGCCCCTGGGAGGTGCTGATGATCATGAAATAAAGAAACACAACATGGATGATTGTTTTTTTGAAATATTTGATTTCTTTGACCACAATCTAAAATGATCTTGGGGAAACAAATTAGCAACAATTGCACTACATGTATTGACCGATCTGATCTGGTCAACTAGGAGGATACTACTAGTACAGTATTGCTGGATTTGCAGACCATCCACTTGGAAAGTTATGTAAATCACTAACTAAACCAACAACAAAAAGGTTCTACTACGACTGCCAGCACTCAGCAGCACGCGACCTGACAGACACAGTCCGTCATCATGATTGCAGAGCACTAAAAAATGTCCTACTACTACTAATAACAAGTCATAATATACTCATAATATGTGGAGTGGTGTGGCTCACTGGTTAGAGGCGGCAGACCCGGGAGGTCTGGCAGACCCGGGAGCAGAAGTCGGCCCGGGACCAGGGTTCAATTCCCGACGCGGCAGGGTCGTGGACTTGGGTCAGCGGACTCGATAATTCTCGCTTCGGTGCTTATTCTAATCAGGGGTTCCACTCGGCAACTCTGGGCATTAGCTTGCCTAATCTCCACAACGGCCCCATCAATTCCGGGGATGCCTAGCTCCACCTTGGGGACTCCCATCAGGGACTATCCCACAGGGAAAGCCAGGACGGGTTCCCCAGAATTATACAGCACCAGGAAACCCCTGACGGGTAGCAGTGCGCTTTACAAGCTCAAATACATTTACATTTACATTACATTTACTCAACCTATCAATCCATCACTATCTCTTCTTCTTAGTGGCAGCAGGAGTACAAAGGAAGGACTAGACTTGAGTCTCTAGTCTCTCTAGCATTACGCAGTTCTGTAAAGTACTACACTCATACATATTCTCAGGCCAAATGAGCACAAAGTTGCAAACAAGTAAGCATAGTAGCAACGTCACTGAGGAGGCAAGCACATGCAATCACAGAAGCTATTTAAACACCATTTTACCTGCAATGTAATCGAATAGACAGCATTTTTGCTCTTCGGGAAAAACATATATTAGCAATATAACACAGGGCAGAAGAATACAAAGTAGTTATTAAATAGCTACTCACCAAGGCCAGGGATCTCCATACCTAGCAGGTGGAGCAGGTCCTGCTCCCGGTCGAGGACGTCGGTCTACCAGTGCGTCGCTTAGTCGTAGGTGCGCCGGACCCCTGACTCTTTCTGCATGGCCCGGCACACCTTATCCCACCGCTGGCGACGCTCCCGGAGGCCATACTCTTGACCCGGCCTGTCCCCTGCTGCCATGGTCTTAGGGAGGTGGCGCTGAACAAAAAATATCAGGGCAGCCACCTCCACCGCGGTAAAAACCTCGCTGGCCACTACATCTACTCCCCTCAATCGCCCGCAAGGGAGCCGGCTACGGGGTGTGGGACCCTTCCCCTTTGATTTGCCGGCTCCCTTTGCCATGGTCCTGGTCAAAAGAAGAAAAGAATAGGGGGAATAAAAAATAAAAAAATAAAAGAGAGAGCTAAACAAAAAAAGTAGGTATTAAAGTAACAATAAGTTGAAAAAAACCACAAAATATAGATCTAGACAAATAGAGAGATAGATAACGAGCAAAAAAGAGCAAAAAAAAGTTCAAAGAAACAAAGGATTACAAAGATTAAAAGAGGATAGAAAAGCCAGGCCCAGAACCATAGCGATGAATGAAAAACAAGATAGCCGCGCCCATTGAGGACCACGTGGGTACGTTCGCGCGATATTTCCCCCGCGAGCACGCAAAAACACATGCAAACTCGTAATAGTGTCCCGCACATAACGCGAGATTGCCAATAGCGCCCGGAAACGGAAATACGCAACGCGCACAAGATGGCCACGCCCATGTACGACCACATGGGCAACTTCGCGGTCGGTGCGCTGCAAGCGGTCCGCGAATACGCAAAAAAACCCGCGAACACGCAAAACAAATCCGCAAATTTGCACGAATTCGCGGATTATGCGGATCGCGAATTCGATTTCGCGTGAATTCACGGACCGCGAATTCGCAAATTTCGCCCATACTCAGAACTGTGTATGTTGGATTTTGTCATTTTGGTTTAGTTTATTTTAGATTAAATACTTCTATTTTTCTAAACTGTTGTGGAGTCCATTTGTGGTGTTTTCACTGTGTTACTGTGAGTGTGGGTACAAATACTTTACTCATTGCCTTTGATAAGCCTGTCTGCTTGTGCCAAGCTACCAAGGGGGAGAGCAGGGGTTATCTAAAGAATGTATCGCCCTTACCCTGACTAGAGGCTAGGGTCCCTATTTGTAACAAGTACCTACCTGTGCCAACTAGCGACCCCGAATTTTAACATTTGTGGCAGCGTTGGGATTTGAACTTGTATTTGTACTTGACCCACAGTTATTGGTGTACATGACTAGTTTAGTGCAGACCACTATGCAACTACATACTGTTTTTATTGTACTCCTGGAAGTATTTTTGGGATACTGAGACGATGGCTAGTGTTGCACCTGTGATGTCTTGCCAAAATGGAAGTCAACTTTTTCCACCTGTATATCTACACGGTGGAGGAGATAAAAGCCTTTTGCAAAGAGAGGGGGCTGCCCATGGAAAAAGGGTCCCCAAGGAGGGATCTTGAGGCATGTCTGTATTCCCATGAGGTCAGAATTTGGGAAGCAACACTAACAGACGATTCTGAGGAGGAGGACTTCTCTGACAGTGAGGGAGAGAAAGATGAGTGGCTCCTTGCTGCTGAGCGAAGGTACATAGAATTAAACTGGGAGACCAAGGAGGCTGAGATCCGGTGGGCCCTAGCCCACAAAGAAGAAAAATGTGTAGGTCAAGAGGTGACCTTTGCTGAGTTGGAGGTGGAGTCCAGCTCAGATGGTGGCAGCAAGATGGTATTTTCCAGTGCTGAGAGAAAGGTACAAACACCCAGAGATGTGGTGCCTGACTTGAGGGAGGAGGTTGACATACAACAGGGGGTTCAGGTTTATGAGGTAGCTCAAGTGGTGTGCAGTGCCCCTGAAGTAGATTTGGGGGCTGACACAGGGGATCATATTCCAAGTAATGGGAGGGATGCTCTACTGGCTCTAGATTAGAGGTACAGGGAGAGGGGTTCCCCCATGGTAGAAACCTTGGTGTGTGTGTGTGAAGACCGTCCAGAAGAGTGTGGGTTGTGTGACAGAAACAGTAGGACCCTGTCTTGCCAATCTCAGGAGAATGGTGTGGAGTACTTGTGTGAGGCACTGGAGGGTGAGGCAAAGGGTAGCTTGGTTAACAACTGTGTGGGGCTCTGTGCTTCATTTGTCGGAGTAATAACAATAATACAATGTCTCAGCAGGAGTATCTTGTAAACGGACAAATCAAGAGTGAATTAATCACATAGCACCAGTAAAAGGAACAAGGGAGACCAAGGGATAGTACAAAGTTGTTATTTGCATATAGAGAGCACACAAACAAATGAATTGAAGTAACCAAAACCAACCAAAAGTGTACTGGCAAGGTGAGAGTGAATAAATGGCGCAGTGACACAAGTGATTATATAACAACGTGAGGTGACAAAGGATAGACAAATAGTATATGAAGGTCAAGCTACAGTATTTACAGTTATATACAAATTATATTTATTATTTGCAAGTTGACCAAAGAGGAAAAGCCGCAAATGGCGTTGCAGGGTCGACGGCGTTGCAACCTCTATGACTTGAGGTCATCATCAGGACAATGGTTACATAGATGGAGTCCTGTACTCTTTCAAGTAGGTATGCAGATTCCAGATCTGGAATCCAAGGACACGTCTTCAATGAGAATCGGCTCCAAGAACTAATCAATTAGAAAGCTCGCTTCTGACAAACATCAATGGGGGATAGAGAATCAAACTCGATGGCTGACTGAAGTAGGTCCGTAACCGGGGGGACTGCTTCCGAAAACACAGCGGGGCAATGGCGTGCCAAACCAAATCAGGCTTCAAATCGAAGGAAAGGGCCAATTCTACTTTGAATTCCTTCTGCGCCAAAGCGGGAGCCGGTAACGACCGCTTAACGGGTCCGACCAGTAAAGCGTCTCTGGCGAACTATTACCCGGTCTCAACTGGGTTAACAGGTTTACTCCTGTTGTATGTTTTTTGATCATTTGTCGGAGAGCATATTTTAAGTCCCTGTTTTCCAGAGCTATACCAACACCCGATGGAGTGTGAGTTCTCCGATTCCAGAGAGCTTGCACGGGAGGCAGATCTCTTGGTGGAGTCCAGAGAGTCTGAAGAGGCATTGGGGAGTGATCCCAAAAGGAGTGGCTCAGAAATCTTCCAGACCTGTGAGGTGGTAGAGGGTTCAGTGTAGCCCAGTTAGGTCGCAGTGTAGAGGGAGGGGTATAGGGGCTCCCGTCCTGTCTCAGTGAAGAGGGAGTGAGTGGGGGACTGCGTGTCCCATGGTGCCCGAAACCCAGTCTTAGGGCCTGGAGGGTTCCTTAAGGGAACACCAGGTTGGGGGCCTAGAGGGTGCTAGTAAGCCATTTGAGGAGGATCTACTAGTGTCTGGTGAGCTGGGAGGGCCTGTCACCAGGCCTCCATCAATTCTCGAGTCTGGCAGTATCACTCCAGTTGGGAGGGTGCAGAAGTCCAGACTGAGGGGTGAGAGGGGGAAGGAGTCCCCAGTAGGAGAACCAGTGGGTCAGGGGCCAGCCAGAAGGGCTGAGTCACTGGTGAGTGACCATGGTGACCTCACTTCTGTCCTGGGGGATCTTCCCGAACTGTCAGATGGACAGGGGTTGGGAGATCTGTGCCAAGCAGACTGTCACAGGACACCTGAGTTATATGTCACCCTTAGGGGGGCATAGGTGCTCCCAATGAAGTCCTGGTGCGCCGGGCACGTGCACAACAGCAGGTACTGGTCCCTGGGTTGGGAGGTCAGGTTCAAGATCAGCCTGACCTGGAAGAAAGGACATCTGTAACCAGTGTCCTGACCAGTTTGGCTTCCAGGGGTACCTCTCCAGTAGGGAGGGTGCAGCGCTCTGGAAGGGGGTGCAGAGGGAGGGAGTCCTCGCCTCTGACCCCGGTGCAACCTGAGGGTGTAGACCCTAGGTTGGGAGACCAGTTGCCGGAGAGAGGTCCTGAACTGGTGGGAGAGTTGTGTTCTGAGGTCGACTCACATGGGAGGAGAGGGCAGGACCCTAGAAGGAGAGGTAGGGGGAGGAGAGCCTCGCCCATGACCTCTGGTCAGTCAGGCCCTGGGCTGGCAGGCCAGTGTCAGAATGCCCTACCTGACTTGGCAAGAGAGGGAGTGGAGGAAAAGGTGCCAGGCACCTGGGGCTTCTGCCCCAACTCTCTGACACCACAGAGGTTAGAGAGGCCTGACAGGCATGAGGCCTGGCTCTCAGAACTGACAGCTGTCAGTGGCCCCTGTGGCTGGTTGTCCTGGTGGACAGGGTTAACCCTGGAATGGGGGCAGGAGTCACACCCTGGGGGTGGACTTGGCCACACTGTTGTGTTGACCAGGTGGGTACTGTGTGAGTCCCCAGAAGTCCTGGTGTGCCAGGCAAGTGTTCAACCTCCGGGGTTGGCCCCTGGGTGGGAAAGCCAGGTTCAGGTGTTGCCTGACCTGGAGGCCTTGGAGCCTAGTTTTGAGGGCCAGGTCCTTGGTGTCACCCCTGACCTGGAATACCAGTTGCAGGATAGAACTCCTGAACTGGTGGGTACATGGTGCAGGACACCTGCCACATATGCCTTGACTATTCTAGAAGGGGGTACCACTCCAGGTGAGAGGGTACTGAGCCCCAAGGAAGAGGAGGACCGGGTGTGGGGAAGCCCACCCCAGCCTCCTGTCCAGCCGCTGGTTACAGGTACGTGACTAGTTGTTCAGTGCCAGGATATCAGACCTGACCTGACAGGAGGGAGAGTGGACAAAGGGGGCCAAGCACCTGGGGATACTGCCCCCACCCTCTGATGCCACAGGGGTTTGAGAGCCTTGAGAGCCATAAGGCCTGGGTCTCATCCCTGACCACTGTCAGTGGCCACTGTAACTTGCTGTCTGTCTGTTGGGACACACCTGTGAGCAAGTCAAGTTTAGGTGCTGCACAGGTGGTGCCCACAGGTGAGGAGAAGGGTTACACATAGGTTTGCTTGGTGGACCCTGAGAGTATGGATGGAGTGATCCAATTGGGTTCAGGAAGGCGTAGAACAGGAATAGTGCCCTGCTGTTTGGGCCAGTTTGCGTGTTCTTTCGCCCTAAGCAGGGAATCCCATCGAGGTATCGTTTGGTCTACCCTGGCTTTAGGCTGGAAGGGAGTTGTGTTGGATATGGCCCTTTTTGCAGGGTTATACCCAAACTGTTTTGCTTCTTCCTCCTTTTTTTCCTGACCTGTGGTTGTTGACAATAGGACTCTGGGCACTTTACCACTGCTGATCAGTGCTAAAGTGCATATGCTCTCTAAGTAAATTGTTATTGTGATTGGTTATCCATGATTGGCATATTTGTGTTACCAGGAAGTCCCTAGTTAAGTGCATTACATGTGCCAGGGCTGGTGATTCAAATGCTACTAGTGGGCCTGCAGCACTGATTGTGCCACCCACATGAGTAGCCCTAAAATGGTGTCTCAGGCCTGCCACCGCAGTCTCTGTGTGCAGTCTGTGAACTGCCATGTCAACCTGGCCAGTGTCCCAACTGACGAGGCCTAACCCTTCCCTTTCTGTACACATTGGACACCCCTATGGAAGGCCCAAGGTACCAGGGTGCAGTGTATGTGAAAGGTAGAGCATGTACTAGTGCAGGTGACATGCTCTGGTAGTGAATTACAACCATTTTCAATTTTCACTATTGTAAGGGTATCTTGCCCTTAGGCTATCATGGGGAATGCTGTGTACAGTGGTTACCTGCATATCTTCCCATAGGAGCAAGATAGGACATAAACGTCAGGTTTCCCTGAACTCAGAATTTAATAACACATCTTTTACGAAAGGTGGTTTTTAAATCCTGTGTTTGAGAACAGCACTTTTAGAAAGTGGCTTTTCTCTTGCCTGACCTTTCTGTGTGCCTTTGGCAGTTTGTGAATTGACTGTCTGGTTTGTGAGTGACAGGGCTGGGGGATTCCAGGAGACAGAATGAGTCCGCCCAGTGGTGAAGGGAGAGATCTGCATCTAGATGGGAGGGAGGAGTTGCACCTAGGACCTGAATAGGACTGTGCCTGCCCCCACTTTGCTGTCTCCACCCCCTGTGGTACATCTGATATATCTGCCCTGCACTGTGAAAGGCGAGAAGGCCTCATGTCAACAAAGTGCTACAGGGCTGTGCTTTCCCTCCACAATGCTGGCTCCACCTCCTGTGGGGAGTCCAATGTTTCTTCTCTGCACTGTGAAAGGAGAGGAGTCATGTAAACAGAGTGCTCCAGAACTGGTTTGGACCGGGCTCAGAGCACTCCTGCACAAAGGGAACAAAGACTTTTTGGGGTATAAGTACAGGACCCCAGACTACAGAAAATTAGGTCAACCTGGAATCAAGAAGGAACCTCTGCCAAGGAGAAATCTGGAAGACTTTAGAGGAAGGACTGTTCTGCTGTGTGTTTGTGGGCTGACCTGCAGTTGCTTTGCTGCCAAGGAGTCGGGAAGGACTTTGCTTTGTGCTGTGTCCCCTTGCTTGAAGACATCTCCAAGGGCCTGAGTAGAGCTGGCTCCCTGTTAAGAAGTCCCAGGAACAAAAGGACTTCACCCCAGCTTCCCCCCCTGAACTCTACTGAGAGAGTTCTGTCCTTCCTAGAGTGCTTGGGCCAGTTGTGGTGCCTCTGAAAGTTGTACCTGTTGTGGGAAAGCTGGATAAGAAGAAACTAAAGACAATCTGCAAAGTTTCACGCATCGCTCGCTTGCGGAGCGCATCCCCGTCAGTGCGAGGAAATTCCTGCCGCCATCGAAGATCGAGATGGTCGCAGCGCCTGTGGCCGCTGCAAGAACCAACGCATCCTTCGCTTGCGGGACGCACACTCCGGTGCAGGAAGAGTACCATCGCTGCGAGTATCGTCGCAGAGCCTGTCGTCACTGGGTGAGATCGACGCTCCGCTTGCTTGCGGACCGCATCACATCGCTGGGAGAGTTGTCGCAGAGCCATCGCATCGAGGGGCCGCGAGAGGAGAAGATCGACGCTGTGCTGTGCCTCGCTGCCGCACCTGAGATCGTCGCCGTCCCGAAGATCATTGCATCGCATCGCAGGTGGGACGCTTTTTCACCACAGAGGCCATCATCCAGGTGGTGATCACCACTGTGCTCTCACCACCTGGCTTATGCAAACTCCATCTACTTAGGCCTACCCCTCTATCTGCTGAGGCGCCTTCAGATGGTGCAGAACTACGCGGCTAGAATGATTACGTCGCAACCTAGATGGCAATCAGCCACTCCATTGCTTAGGAATCTCCACTGGCTCCCCATGGCCCAATGTTGCTCCTTCAAAACTGGCTGCATGGTTTTTAAATCCCTCCACTGCAAAAGCCCTAAATCTATTGATAAACTCATCACGAAACATATTCCTTCCAGCAATCTGCGCTCAGCCCATCTGGCCCTCCTCCAGATACCTGCTTTTAAACGCAAGCGTGCTGGGGGCTGCAGATTTGCTATTTTGGCACCCTGTCTGTGGAATACCTTACCCCTTGAGAACCGGACTTGTCCCGATCTCATGTCATTTAGGAAAGCATTAAAGACCTGGCTATTCAGACAAGCATATCAATAATCCCAGGATACTTCATGACCTCAGGCCTCGCTCTCTGTCTCTTATCAGCGCCAGGAAACCAATCGGTGGCAGTGCGCTTAACAAATTATTTTTAACATTAACGTACCTTTCCAAAACGCTTCCTACGAAACCTTCGCACCGGAATCCATACAAGGTATTGCATCCCTCCCCATACAGATCGGAGTCCCCGCAATACGCCTGCTGCATCCAGCGAGGTTTTCGCATCGCCTCCCCAGGGTCTCAGGAGTGACGCATCGCTTGTTTTTCAACGCTGCAGCTTTCCCTTGGAACTTTTGTTGTATCTAAAGGTAGTGTTGGCTAAAACGTGACACAACTGTGGATTATTTTAACGCAACCTTAAGAACTCTTTTGAAACCATGTTCTTCAACTGTCTATGTTGGATTTTTGGCGTTTTAGTCTTGTTTAGTTTAGATTAAATACTTCTATTTTTCTAGACTGGTGTGGAGTCCATTTGTGGTGTTTTCACTGTGTTACTGTAAGTGTGGGTACAAATACTTTACACATTGCCTTTGATAAGCCTGTCTGCTCGTACCAAGCTACCAAGGGCGTGAACAGAGGTTATCTAAAGAGTGTAACCCCCTTACCTGACTAGAGGCCAGGGTTCCTATTTGTCACAAGTACCTACCTGTGCCAACTAGAGACCCCGAATTCTAACACTGATAATTGGTCAACTGAAGACTCAACATCCCCCTTTGGCAGCTGAGGAGAGCCCTAACGAACGAGGCTTAGAGGCTGCAAGGAAATATCCGGTTGTGGGACACTCCTAGGCATACTATTTAAAATTGGCCATATAGTGTAACTTGACATGTTCAATTGAGACAAGCGATTCTCTTTGTAGCCAGGTAGTGGAGGTAAAATCACAGTTCTGGTGCAAGAGCACAATACAAGGGATCGAATTCTTTCTTGATCGACACTTTTTCATGAACCAGATCACCAACTTTGGGTAGCCAGCCAGAAACCGGAATCAGGACTGTTGCATCCACTGGCAAGGTTGAAGGAAAATGTGTTTTCGCCAGAGCATCATGGCTCTTTTGTAGTTTCTGTAATACAGCACAGTGGATATCTATGTCAAATGTAGGGGCAGCGATCACAATGTCTAGACCCTCAAGGTCTGGAATAGATATCTTAATGATAAAGAGCATTTTGTTTGGGGTTCTCCCACCCAGAGATCTTCGTGGGAGAATATTAAGAGAATGTTGAACCCCATAAAGGTGAGTTAACCAGCCACTGCAAGGAACCTAATACCCTTGCTGTTAAAGACTGCTTTAAATTACGGTTCATCCGCTTCCCAACAGATTTGCCCTCAGGTCTATATGGGGAAGAGAAATTCACCTTCACTCCCATGGACTTCATCACATCACAGTAATCCTTAGAGGCAAAACCCAGACCTTGGTCTAAATGAAAAGTGCCACAGGCATACGTTCTGACAAAGACATGTAAATATTTTATTACAGTGAGAGTGTCTGCAGAGTGCTGCGGCCATACCCAGAGGAACCTAGTACATGAATCCACTGCAACCAAAATATATTTGAAAGCATTATTGGATGTTAATGGACCACAATGATCAAGATAAATATACCAAAATGGATGGTTAGAAATTAAAAGATGAGTCAGAGGTGGACGCAACACAGTGGAACTCTTAATTTGCTGACAAACATCACAACAAAGCACATATTTACATGTCTGCCGGTATAACCGTGCCACCAATAGCGCTCCTGTGAAAGAGAAACTGTAGTTGAAACTCCTGCTTGAGCAGAAGCCAAGCCTTCATGAGAGGTCACAATGAGAGGCAGACTGCTGTCATTGTTGGGATTCAAGCGATCACCAACAGTGGGAATAGTTACAATTGGTACTTTTTCAGAAATCATTTGATTAGTATAACAGTAAGGGAAACCCTGCGGAATAGGAGTACCCTCCCTAGATGTGCCGAGAGCAGCCAATATTTCATTGTCAATTTTATTCATGGACCTTGTAACTGTTGCTACTTTAACTGTGGGTACTGCAGATTTGGATGCTTCATCAGCCATTGAATTACCAACAGTGTCCACTCCCGCACGTGGATGTCCTCATGTATGGACAACATGTGTAAGTGGCAAATGGTCCTTAAGAGCAGCCACTCTGACCCAAAGTGTTTTATGTTTGCTTGTGCTACCTTTAGAATCCTGAAAATCATTCTGTTTCCAGAAAAACAAATTGTCATTGAAAGCCTGTACACAATAAAAAGAGTCAGTCACAGCAAGGGTGGGTTACTCAGGATCAGCAAATTGAAGAGCTAAAAGTAGAGCCCGTAATTCGGCCCACTGGGCTGTGCAGTCTCCCAGAGCCTGCGTGTGAATTAAAGTAGAATGAAAAACTCTGTCCATTACTGTTCCTTCCCTAAAGCGCCAGCTGCAGACTAAGCTTGTATAGAACCAATGGCCATTTCAGCCGAACCATCAGTGTAAATGACGCATTTGCACTGATCAAGAGGAAGAACCGATGAAGGGAGGGGGTGAACTTTTTCATACTGAAGAAACTCTTGAATTTTTAATGACGGGTCAAAAACTAAACTGACATCAGCCGATGTCAGGGACGTAGACCATTGAATCCAACGTGGAGGTTTTAAAAAGGATTATTCATCGCAGAAACACAGGGTTCAATTACATCCTGGTATTCCAATTGAGTGAGAATTTCCTTTAGGATGCCTTTACATCACATTTAATTGATAGTGAGGTTGCGGTTGAGGAGTCGAGTGAATAGGCACAACATGGTCGGGTGAATCTTTATCTCAATATGCCTGGTTGTGGTATAAGGCAGGAGCTAAGGCAAGAGCCCCATCCGAAGCATAAGCATGCTTAGTCACATCTGGGACATATTGCGAAAAGGAAGAAATAATCCCCTCCTTGCCACGAGGACAAGCAAGAACAGACGTGGGAGGCCAATCTACCACCACTAGTAAAATGTCATAAGAAGATGTCAAGTTGTCTCAAGAAATGGCATTTATGGTGAGTTTAATTTCACCTTCAATCTGAAGGTCGACATGATAAAGTCTATCAGTGGGAGCTCCGCGGGTGTCCGCTGTCTCAACAGAGACAAATGTGTCAGTTGCTTTCGCCTCCAGAAACTGGCAATCTGTCTGCCACGCTACGGTAACTTCTGCCGCGCTGTCGATGAGAGTCACCACCCAACTCTTGTCCAGGAGAAGGGTTCTCACCATTGGGCCATACTTCACTGTCAAAGCGGCAACTTTATTCTTCTGAAATGGGGCTCTATACGGAGGAGGTTCCTCCTGTTTGACTTTCACGTCAAACTGGCGCTGCAGGTCCTGCTTAGATTGAGAGGACATGACTTGAATGAGATCCTGTGGACCTCCTCAGGCAAATTGTTGATCCGATGATTCCTGAAAGGAACGAGGAGAAGGAGGATCAGGAACCCAAAACCTCTCAGGGGTTTTAATTTTTGAGCGATCACGTAAATCATATCTACGTTCAGAAGTGTCAGGTGGTGGTGAGCCGGCATGAGACCTAGGCTTCTGTTGCTGTTTGTTTTTATCCCATGTCTTTTTAGGAAAGACTAGATGTCACTCCTTGTCAGAAGGCAGCTTACCCTTAGACTGGGTAGAAGGTCTGACTCCCAAATTATTGCGATCCAAGGATGTATGAACATTAGCAATAATATTCAGCAAATCACATTCCTGATCAATGTCCGCCACTGCTGAAATGTGTTTGCGAACCTTTAAGCACAATGTTTCACCCTTATTATTAGAAAGAATCATTTTTGAGACAACAGGAAAAATACCTACCAATTTCATCCCCAAATCCAGGGCAGGACCTACTCCAAATTCATTCTGTTCTCAGAAGAAAACTCATGGAGGGGGTGCCAAAACAAAGTGTGTACACTGAGGCAAACACCGTCCCCCAGGTGTTGCAATCTGCTAGAGGAGTAATCAGACCACTGGTTAAACACATCGTAAGGATCCTCTGTTTATCTATAGGACCAGTGTGAGGAAAACAGAATCCAGCTGTTCGATCTTCTGAGCAATCCAAAATGGAAGGTCCTCACGAGCCTGAGGGCGTTTGCCCATTACCGAAATATTAAGGACAGGGCTAATCACAAGACCCCCACCATGCACCTGCACCAAAAGAGCCACCAAAAAGGCATGTGAAATAAACTGAATTAGGCGTCTATGTAGAAGACATACCTGCCCATACAGTAAACGAATCTTCGCCAAATTAGTGTTAAGATAATTGGGAGGCAGAGTAAAACCAGCCAATACCACACATCTGGCCCCATCAATACTAAAGGGGCCCATGCGAATGAAAGAAAGAGTGTGGGGAAGGGTGCCATTAAACCAAATATGGTTCTCCCAGGCAGTAAGAGGAACTTAAACCACTGCATAAGGATGATATGCTGCCTGATCCGCAGCAACCGTATGAGCATGAAAGGAATTATCATTTGCATCCACTGCGAGAAACGTAACTCATGAAATAAAAACTTTGAAGAGGTATGCTGGATCCACTTCAACCACAAAAAAAACAGGCGACCCAACAATGGGAACCCCATTTTCTAACTTAAGTTGTGTAACCACTGCGCGGCAATGTGACGGAAATGCGATTGGTTGAGCCATAATGAAAATTAAGAAAGGGATCTATCGATAGCAAAAAACGGGTCTAGAAGCTTTTTTAGCATTCAAGCTTGAAAACCCTACAGCAATAGCTGTACCCTACTAACTGAGGAGGAAAATTCATCCCACCTCAGATGTCTCCGGGAACCGGTTTGAGGGTAATGTTGACCAACACAAGCGCTACCCATGGATTCCGTGAATCAGGATCAGACCAAACATTGGTGACACAAACTATGTTTGGGGTCATTGTACCTTAGTAGGCAGGATTGAGTCATCCTAACACTTGAGTACCCATGAGCCCGGGGATGAGCTAGCTATACTCTTTTACTTGCCCTCCTACTCACTCACAGAGGAACAGGTGATTAGACACCCCAGAACACAACACTCCTGACCCTCTCACGAATGGCGGTGGCAGGACTCACGCTTTCACTCTCACTCTAGTATCAGTCCACTATAAGATTTGACAGAGACACGAGGAAAGTTTAAAATGTTTATTTTAACTATTGTGCTCTAGTATGCAGTATACGTGCCTCAACAAGTAGAAAAATGCCTAACACAAATACGGTTAGCATAACAAGTAGTCGGTAAATCATAAAAGGTGGTGTCATTAAATACGACAGTGTAACCTAACCTCCCTCCTCTTCTTCAAAAGCAAAATGATTATATATTAGAAGATCTCTGGGTGTTAGCAGCAGACCCCGTATCTCACTGTATAGATGAAAGATCTACATTACAGGTGCTGTCACACTCCCTTCTCTGGAAAGACCCCTATCCAAGTGTGTGTTACCCATCCGTATAAACCTCTATGACCAAAGTACATGATCTGAAGCAACAGCTGTATCTGCATGTTTATTCTAGGTGCTAGGACCTGACCAGAACAGAATGACAAGGGGCATTGTTGTTCGACCTTGTCTGCAGTGTTCAGACTAAACCTCAGGAAAGGACAGAGCGCACAAACAACTGCATGTTCTGTGTGAAAGTTGCAGTGTGGCACAAAGCAAAAATTTGTTTGTGTAGTAACATGCACAAAGCAGAAGACAGTCTGCCACAGGTTCATGCTAACATAGGGAAAACGACAATTGCCCCATGGACTACTTGACAGTTGAGTATATGTTTGGTGGTGAAAGAAAGGGGTCTGTTAGGAGTACTTAGTGGATAGAGCTGGTGCTTTGTATGAGCAGGGAGTGTGTGTCTGGATGGGATATAGTTATGTATTATGTGGGTTTGGGTTGTGTTGGCGATGAGTGGATTGGTTAGTGGTAAAGGGCAGAGTGGTGTTTTGTGTGAGAGTGAAGGTGAAACTGTGTGGTAGTTGGAGTAGAAGGGTGTATATGTATGGCTTTTGGGGTTTATAGTGGGTATTGAGCCATTGAAATGTGTTTTTTTAGGCAAATGTGTGGAGTGCATTTGCTGTCATTGTGTTTATATATTTGTGGATGTGAATGGGTTAAGAGGGGAGCTGCTGAATTGGTAAATGGGCAGCAAATGTGGCCCTAGGCCCAACCAGTCCTGAACAGGCCCAAACAGGCAACTGCCCTTGTCTTCTCAGCACTTAGCCTTTATGCCCGGGCGGAGAGGCCCTGAACGCTTACCTTGAATAGTCCTAGTGATTAGGTGACCCCTTCAGCCAACAGGAACCATAGTCCTAATCCTAACTAATCACAACACTTGCCCTCGACCCTAGGACCAATAGGAGACTATGTTATGTTGTTATGCATTTTTATTAGGCGCACAGATGCTCCAGCCAAGGAGCGTCCTGGCGCCCGACAAGGCAGCTGCACAGCACAACGAAACAATATGTCAGACAAATTTAAACTAAGGGAATAAAAAAGTTTTCACCGCACGGCGAAAGGAAAGCAGATCCCTAAGGGCACGAATCGCCGGGGGAAGGGAGTTCCAGAGCACCGCCGCACAAACTTGAAAGGAGCGCCCACCAGCTCTGCTTTGCTTGAAGCGTGGGACAACAGCCAGTTCTAAATCAGCGGATCTTAAAGCTCGGGCTGGAATGTAATGGGCCAAAAGTGTAACCAGAATCCTAGCTGGGGACCCCTTCAGAATCTTATAAGCGACACAGAGGACCTTAAACTGGATCCGCTGGGCCACCGGGAGCCAGTGCAATGAACGCAGAGTACCAGAGGTGGGGCACGATCTAGGTAATCCTACCACCGATCTTGCTGCGGCATTCTGGATCCGTTGCAAACGTCCGATCTCTGCTTGGTTCAGGCCTACCAAAAGGGAGCTCGCATAATCCAGCCTAGAGATGACAGTAGCTTGGATCATGAGCTGCCTAGTGGAGGCATCAAAGAACTTTAGCACTGGACGGAGCCCACGCAGGATACCAAAGCAACAGGCCGCCGTACGTTTGGTATGACAGGCAAACGTAAGGGAAGGGTCCAGCCAGACCCCGAGGTTTTTGAGCTCGGCAACTGGGATGGGAGTAGGGCCCAGATCCCTAGGCCACCATCTCTCTCCCCAAAGTTCCGGTTGTTTGCCAAAAATCATGACCTCGGTCTTACTAGCGTTCAGCTGGAGACAGTTGGACGTCATCCAGCCGGCGACCGCCCGCAGTCCTTGTTGGAACCTGGGGGCATCGACATCGGCATCCCCGCTGATCGTAACCGCTAGCTGGGTGTCATCGGCGTATGACACCATTGTCATACCCCATTGCCTGACAACCTCAGCTAGCGGCCTTACGTATAGATTGAACAACGTAGGACTCAGCGAGGAGCCTTGGGGGACCCCCAGGCCCAAAGGATGGTATTTGGACTGGTACGGCGGGACGGTCACGCTAAAGGCCGATTGGCTAAAAAGGACCAGAACCATTGGAGAGCGATGCCGGTGACGCCAACTTCCTCTAAGCGACGCAGAAGGATCGGGTGCGATACGGTATCAAAGGCGGCGCTCAGATCTAATAGCACCAGCGCCGCCGTTTGTCCCGCATCGAGCACGGAGCGAAGATGCTCCACCATATACAGCAGAGTCGTCTCCGTGCTATGCCCGGCCCTGAATCCATTCTGCGTCACATCGAGGACATCAGCATGAAGTAGATGTTCCGAGAGGACCGCGTTGACATGCGCCTCCGTCACCTTAGCAGGCCACGGTAAGAGTGAGATTGGCCGATAACTCTCGGGCTTACTACCATCCAACTAGGCCATTACAGTCAACCACAGCCCTGGTCCTAGCAGCCAATGAGAGACAAAACCCTAAACCTTAAGTCCAATCAAAACCCTAGGCTCAGGGTCCACTTAGAACCCCAGGTCTATCATCCAATCAGAACACTAACCCTAAGCCCTAAGTCCAATAGAACTCCTATCCCTAGGAACCAATAAGAACCCCAGACCTATCAGCCAATTAGAAACCTAACACTAAGCCCTAAGTCCAATAGAAACAATAGGTATATGAACCAATCAGAGCACAGTTGTAGCAACCAGTAGGTAACTTATTGAAGGGACATGTGACCTTAAGCTCAGGCTGCTGGGCAGGGGGCTGAGAGCTGTTCCTCTTTTCAGAATATCCTTGGAGACAGGCATGCTCAATCCATACTCTGGAGTTCTTGTTCAAAATTCTGCAGCTAAGGGCCAAATCTAAGCCACTAACAATATTGTTTTTCCCAAACTTGAAATACTCACTCTCCTAGCCAAAAACAAGTACTACATACACTTTCCAAACACAGTTTAAACCCTAAGATCAGATTTATGCAGTCTCAAAGCACACTCTGCTTAGTCTCTTAGGAGTATTTTTACTTTTTTCCTTGCTAAGACAAAAAAGGAGCTGGGGTGGACTGCTTTCACACAGTTCATAGCAGACTTAGGGGAAACCTAGGAGGGAACTTTAGAGGGAAATGTAATCATTCACAGCCAGATGAAACATCAGATTTTAAACTACAAATCCCATAAACCAACAGATAAAGAAGAGCGGCTGGTGTCAGGAAAAAGTGGCAGGGCAGCGCGGGGGAGGGGTGGGACGATGACGAGAATAACAACACACACAAAAAAAGAGAAACTTACCTGCCGCCAGCCGCATCACCACTCTTCTACTCTTCTGGCTCCACTGCTGCACAGCCTGAGACTCCAGGAAACCCATACGGCCAATCCAAACATCGGTCTTATTCTGCTGGCAGCATGGGCATAGCACTAGTATTGGCCTGAGCGCCCTGAACTTGCGCTTTCAGAGAGACAGGGAGCCTGTGCCTGCTGTCTTTAACCCGGAAACGCAGCACGGGTTGGAGAAATCTCAGTGTGCATGTTGGTTTGGCCATCCTAAGAAAGCCGGTCAAATGCACATTCGCACTTAGCAGTAGGGCCAACCACTCGTCCTATGCCTCTCATCACAATGGCCCCACCCCTAGACTCAGCCTTATAGAGAAAAATAAAATGGTACTATACCAGTGTTAATATCATTTTATTTTACATGTTTTGAATCTACTGGTGGGTGGTGCAATGCTACTCTGCCAAAATGGAGGAGCCACGGGTGCAGAAAGATTAAAGCAGCCACTGGCAGGTAAAACAGCAGATTTTAAACTACAAGGCCCACAAACCACCAGGTACATTTAAACGGTCACGGGCAGGTAAAACAGCAGAATTTGAACCACAAAACCCACAAGCCAATAGGTACATTTAAGCAGTCACAGGGAAAGGAAAAGCAATTTTAAAGTTTCAGGAATAACCAGCACAAAGTGTCTTCTTACCACCTTCTGGCCTTTTGTTCACTGGGATATTGGGCACAGGGAACCTTGGGCTAACAAAATGGAGTGGCTGTCTTGGGGTTCCCTCAACAAACCTTAAGGGGCTTGGGCTGGTAGAGAAAAAACTGTTATCTTTGCCCAGTCATGTATCGCTAACAATGACCAATAACAGACATTCTAGAAAATTTGCTTGTTTGATGATGCCAGCTGGGGTTTTTGATATTTTGGAAGAGCAAGTGTCTTGTATTTGGGCATGAGATGCTTAGTTGAATGAAGAAAACGTAAACCCAGATTAGTAAACCATGAACAATGCTAGTGTAACGATACAAGCACAATCATATGTGATTTAGTTTCTTGGTAACCAGTTACACTTGACAGACAGGTGTTACAAGTGTTAAACAATGTGGAGTCTGTTTCTTGAATCTTGTGCAGAATGTGCAATGTATGCATTTGCAAAGCTAATGTAGCTCACCATTTGAATGCAAGGTTACAATTTCAAATGCCCAAAACTGCACTGGAAATTGTGATTAGATTTTTCGGATCACAAATAGCACATAGCAACCCTTGCGAATTGTAAGTGAAAGAGGATGGCAAAAATGCCATCACCCAAGTTTTTGTTTCCGTTGGTATATTCTATCATTAGTTCACCATTTCAAGATAGCCAGTACATTGCTTTCAACGCATCTACCATCGCAGAACAGTGAAAGATTAGGCAAATATAGAATAATGCATTTAAATATGGCCATCACGCGTGTACACATTTTGAAAGTTTTCATCTTACTTTACCATATCAAGATGGCACAGCACACCAGACACCTTAGAGCAGTAAAGAATGAAAAGAATGAGATTGAGAAGAAAACATTCAATGCACACAAACATACGCACATGGGTGGCTATTTTTAAATACTTTTGTAATGATTTGTTAGTGTTGTAAATCTGGTAACTGGTTGAGGGGTGTGAAACCCTACTCAAGAAGCAACTACAACTATTGCCAGGGGGAAGTCACAAGCAAACCCCAAATTAACCTGTGCTTAACCCCCTCGTAGCTTGACATAGAGCAGCTGAGGGCAAACTTAGAGGCAATGGGAAAGTACTTATGAATAGCAAAATGATGATGCACAGAATGCTGAACATATTAAACATTCACACCCAGTCACAGATCTGGGTTAAATCCATCATTTGTGTGCTTACCATGCCACCCCAGGTTGGACCCAGCTGTATGCACATCAGTCTTGACCCTTCTCCGGATGGGAACAGTCCTGCCAAACTACAAGCCAGGTCCTACCTGGACCGGAAACAAGCATGCTGGGACTGGTTTCAGTGCATCACCCCTCATCAGCAAGCCTAGCTTGAATCCAGTGACACAGTGAGCAGAGGACCCAAGCCTGGGCATACCCTTCCCACTTATAGCTACTACAGCAACACTGAATGCTGAACATATCAAACCTTAACCCCGGTCACAGATGTGGGTTAAATCCATAATTTATTTGCTCACAGGCCTCCCCAGTTTGGACCCAGTCATATGCAAAACTGTCTTGACCTTGCTCCACAGGACGCTGTGTGGCTCCAATGAGAGTTCCTGCATTGGGGATGCGGTCACGCAGCAGTTACGATGGAGAGGTCGGTGAGGCAATGTGTTGCTCTGTGGTTCCAATTCTGCTGCATCAGTTTTGCTGAGACTACAGTTTGGCTGGCAAAGCACTGTCAGTCCCACTTCCAAGGGTCCAGGTGGCACCACTTGGGAGGGCAGAACTCACAGTTGGCAGAGTCCAGGTGCTGGGTTCAAGGTTGTTGGAGCTTATCTCCATATGAGGTTCTGATCGGAAGGCCAGCCAACTAGCCCTTAAAGCCACTCTGGTGGCCTTGGGTTCAATATACAGGTCCAGTCCTTCGCACTCAGTAAGGAGGGCAACAGGTCAGCAAGGTGGCAGCCCTTCTTGAAGCAAAGCAACACAGCAGTCCTTCTTCTAAGCCTTCCACAGGTCCATATGTGTTCTGAAGTACCGGGTCTGAGGGTCCATTATTTATACCTGGGGCTAGTTTGAAGTAGCAGAAGGGTCTAGAAGTTTTCACCCCCTGAGGTGTCCGTCACCCCATCCTTCCTGCCCTGACTCCAGCCTGCCTGGGGACACAAACACTAGTGGCAAACCCTTTGTGAGTGTGTTTAGGCAGAGCCTTTTCTGATACAGAAGTGTGGTAGGTGACAGCTCCTCCCTCTTGTTGAGTCAGTGTGCCCCAACTTGCCAACACTTAGCCTCCCCTTGTTCCACTGTCCGGTAGAAATACACAAAGATCTAACTACCAGCTACGCACTAGCATGTGATCGAGGAAGCAGGCTGTAGACTCTAAATGGTTAGGACAAGAAAATATTCTCTTTCTAAAAGGGGAATTTTCGGAATTTTGGCTTAAAATTCAACTTTATCATTAAAGAGGGCTTTAAATTACAATTCTGTCGACAGCAAACTCGAATTGTCCACCTGCTCCCACTTGAAAGTTATCACTCATTAAATGTAATAAAGAAGCAGAGTGTTATTCTATTAGAGATGTAGGCCTTGCAGAAATGATAAACGAATGTTAAAGTTTTTCAATAATACCAGGACATGTAAAATGTAAAAGTACATGCTTTTTAAATACACTGCACCCTGACCTCTGGCGCCTTACATATAGGTCACCTAGGGTGGGACATATGTATTAATAAAAAGGAAGGTTTGGGCCTGGCAAAAGGTGTACTTTGCCAAGTCAAAATGGTAGTTTAAAACTGCACACACAAGCTGTAACAGCAGGCTAAGACATGCTTAAATGGCTACTCAAGTTGGTGGCACACTCAGTGCTGCAGGACCACTAATACTATTCAGTTTACAGGCCTTCAGTATATATAGTACTACTCTACTATAGACTTACAAGTAAATTAAATTTGCCAATTGGGTATAAACCAATTCTGCCATCTATTGAGTCCTTTAGCACTGGTTAGCAGTAAACAAAGTCCTAAGGCCAACAAAACGAGCTCAGCAAAAAGAGGATGGGAGAAGAAAAAGAGTTTGGGGAAAAACCACCCTAAGGCTAACATGTCGAACAGCATCCCAAGATGGCCAATGTGTAGAAAGAAACACGTCAGTCATCGTGTAAACAGTAAAGAATGAGAAATTGCAAGAAAAAATAAAAAAGGATGGCCTTCAAAGCACTGCCTGCATGGGATACAACAGTAATGAGCACCTCCTTAGCAATGTTTCGGGAGCTACTAGGCCTTTAAAAAAGGGAGAAAGTTAAATTAGAGTTTGCAATCATGAAAAATACTTTTAAAAATTCATCCATTGGTCGAACAGCCTTGACACGATAGAGGACTAGGTGTATGCACAATAAAACACTGTCACTCATTTACGTTATTCACAATTTTCTAAGTGGATTGACCTGTTGCCGCATGCTGTATGCTCCAGTGAGTTTACAAAATGTGAATGACAGTTTAACTGACCAATGGCTGAAGACCACTGGCCCAAAGCCCCTTTATGTATATATGCCTCTCTAAGAGGCCAGACGTAGAAATGTGACACAATTTTTTCTGAACTCTTCTGCTCCCCTGGTGCTCTTGAAACTGCCAACAGCTGTTCACAACATTCATCAGTCAGAACTTCTCAGCTCAACTGATATTCAGCAGAAGGGGCGTCTGAGTACTATTTTCCATTTGCATTCCACGGGTATGCAAATGAAGACATACATTAACACGTGTGATATTATGTATGTGAAAACAGCCACCTTAAACTGATATCAACTCAAAACAATGAATGTTGAGGCATATAAATGAACATTTAATGTAATCAACCACATGTTGTTGAAAACAAGTTGGCCCAAATACATGGACTTAAATCTGGAGAGCGGGCACAAGATCAACGTTTCCGGGACCAATGGCATGCCAGTGTAGGTAAATGTGTCTCCGCCATGTGTTTCAATGAATCTTCGTTCAGTCGTGCACACGTATTCTCTCATTTGCTATTTTCCTTCTGCGCAGTAATATATTCAAGGTGGGTTGAGAATCTGAAGCCGGTGCGAAATACGACAAAGGACATATCTCAGTTTACCCGCCCATTTTCTGATTATCTCGAATATTTGCATTCTGAATCATGTAGCTGCACGTGTTCATACCCACCATGTGTAGGTTGAATTTGCATAAAAATATGTTAGACGCTGCACGTGGGCACACCCCGTTTAAGGACACCATTTCTTAACTGTATTAAAAGGTTCGAGACCATGTTGTGCTTCATAGATACTTGAATTAATTGCAGATAAGTAGGATGCTGCGAACAAAGGGGCAGATTTATGATGAGTGACGCAACTCTCCCGCAACGTAGAGTTGCGTCAAAAGTCTTGCGCCGTCGCAGCGACGACGCAAGTCAATGGGGAAGCGCCAAATCAATGAGTGAACGCAGCGTGTCGCAACTTGCCAATGTGCGTCAGATGACGTGACGTACGTGCCGCAAAAGTGCCGCAAGTCAGCCTGACGCAACGTAAGGAAAAGTCACGTAACTTTTTTTGCGACACGCAACGCCATTGCGGCGCCGGCGCAACACTCTAAAGTGCGGGATGCGTTAAAAGGCAGCTGGATACGTGACGCAAATTGCTGTTGCGATAGCTGTGGATCACAGAAGAGAAATGGAAGAAGCACATACCAGCAGCCAGGACCCCCAGGAAACTCCTGCAAGCAAAAGTCCAGAGGCACAGGCTGACGCCAAACGTAAACGCAAGTCTAATTTTAGCCATGAGGAGAATGAAATCCTGGTGGCAGAGGTCACCAGGTACCAGCATCAGCTGTTCATTAATTCAAAGTTGCCCCATGGCAAAAAGGAGGCAATCTGGAAGCAAATTGTTCACAAAATAAACAGTGTAGGACAGGCCAAGAGGACAGTCATTGACTGTAAAAAAAGGTGGCATGATTACAAGCGCCGCACCAAAGAAAAACTAGCGGCAAACCGCAAGGCAGCCTTTGCAACAGGAGGAGGCAGCCCAGCAGACCAGGAGGACCTTGACGAACTAGAGGAGCAAGTGGCACAAGTCATCCCGGAAGAAATAGTAATAGGAATTTCCGGTCAGGACAGTGTCACAAGAGAAACGACAGAACACACAACAGGTAAGTACAAATAAGTGTGCATATCCCTGTGATGGGTGATGGTGTCAATAGCAGCTATAAATGTTCTCACTCCCACGATAGTTCAAGTATTATTTTAAACAATGACAATGACTACAATAGTCAGTCACACTAATGCGTAAATGCATATGTAAATCAGAATTCATTAATGTCATCTCATTATTATCGTAGCGCTTACTGCGTGATTGTTAATTGGCTGTGTTTTCATTTGCCCATTGCTGCCTTCAATTCATTGTGCCTCATAACATTGTTTGCATAGTGTTTCACTGCAAGACTGGTCATCATTAATTATTGATCTGTGCACTGCTTGCTTTGCCTACTACTATTTATTTACTGCCTGGTTGTGCTGGTGACACTGTCCATTTAATAGTGATTGTCTGGTTGCCCTACAATCTTGTCCTGTTTCAGTTTTTGCTTGCTGCCATTGAGTTGTATGTTTGTTGTGCCTCCCAGCCCGGCTCTCCAACCCGCTCCCGCATCCCAGCTGCTCCCCGCTTGCTATGCACCCCAGCACCATCCACTTATGTCACAACAGCCTACGCGCAGGGTACACGTGCAGTATAAGCGCCCTATGTGTGCTGAAGGTGTGCCAAAGGTAAGCCTGTCTACACCCGTCTGCACCTTGACTGTGCCCAGCGCCAGACCCCCCTGTCCCCTCTAAAACCCACTCCATCTGCATCACGTATGATGCTGCTATCCTCTCTGCATGGAACTCCGGCCGTCTCACAGACAGCTACAAAGCCACACCAGGACTCACCCATGGACCCTTCACCTGCCACTCCTGCAAGTTGAACCGCATCAGGACCCACACCAAATCCTCACACTTCAAACTGAGCTCCATAACTAATCTCCTGAAGTGTATCATGCTGAACACCTGCTCAGTTCAGACACATGCAACTGAACTTTGGAACCTACTCAACACCACATTGCCAGACATTGCGGGGCAGATTAATGTTAACTGGCGCATCCCCAGGGATGCACCAGTTAACATGTGCCACAGTGCGCCACTGCTCCGCCACCCATGGTGCGCAGCATTTATGATGCGGCGCACCATGGTGCAAGTTAGTGAAGATGCTTGACGCATCTATTGGCGTACGGGCGGCGTATTGCAGGAGTCATGTCGCAAGTGTGACCTGACTCCCACAATGCACAGGAGCCAGCTCTTCAATGCATGGTGTGTCACCCTTGCGCCTGTTTCAAGCAGGCGTAAGGAATTGATGTACAAAGTGACAGAGTGAAATCTCATCGATTGTACTCAGCCACTTTTAGGAGGCGTTCCATGCCCAGGAATGCCCCCCCCCCCCCTGTGCAGGAACGCCTCCTCATGGCGCAGGGCTTTCCAACGTGACGCATCTCCTAGATGCATCACGTTGTAAATAGGGTGCATTGTTTGTGCCGCCGTTGCATCACATTAGGTGACGCAATTGCGGCGCAAGGAGGCGCACGGGCCTCATAAATCTGCACCACAATTTATTACAGAAACCTGGATGAAGGGACGTCAGTGCCCAACATGACCATAGCCATCACAAACGGCTAATAAATCATCCAAAAGGACTGCATCAACAAAACAGGAGGAGGCATCTCCATTGGCCATAAGAAAACGATCTGCATCACAACCAGTTCTGACAACTCCCTCGCAGCTGCTGAACACCGTCACTTCCAAATGCACATCGACCCCAAGACCACACTCAGAGGCACCCTCATCTACAGACCACCTCGACCCTGCACACAATGTAGCAAAGACATCATAGACTGCATCAGCCCACACGCCCTCCCCTCTAAGGACTACATAGAACTGGGAGTCCTCAACTTCCACCTGGAAAAGAACACCAACACCAACTCCACCACTCTTCTGGACAACCTTGCAAATGTTGGAGTCAAACAGCTTGTTCACACCCCCACCCACAATGCCGGGCACACGCTCAACACAATCTTCTCCTCTACTGAGCACATCTCCTTAATACACCCCAGAGGACTCCATTGGACTGACCTCTGCTGCATTCACTTCAAATAGAAAAAGACCACAAACCAGAAACACCCACAATCAATCCCCCGCAGAAATGGGAATAAAAGTACCACTGACCACATCGCTTTACCAAAACCCTCCTACCAAATCATTGGACCCAAACCAAGGAGCCATCAACCTCACACAATGGATCAACGAAAGCGGTGACAAAGTAGCACCCTTGAAAATCCATCAATTCATATAAGGTAGCAAAAAAAAAAAACCCTAGTCCACTGATGAGCTCAAGGAATGGAAGAAGATCTGTTTGTAGCCTTACAAAAACATTTCTCACAATTAATAACCACTGAGAACCTGGCCACCTTCAAGAATGCCACCCGCAAACATCACCAACTGATCCAAACCACTAACAAATCATCCTCCAAGGATTGACTCCACAACAACGACCACAACACCAAGGTACAATTCCACATTGTCAAACTGTCTACAACCCCACTGCCGGTACCAATGACATCACTCCCTCTCAAGACCTCTGCGACTCTCTAGCTTCGTTCTTACACAACACGATTGCTGACATACATAACACCTTTGGGAATCAGTCCACCCCACCCACCTGCAAACAGAAACACCCACCAACAACCTATTCGCCTGGAACACCATCACCACTTAAGGCACCATCCACCTGATGATGATAGCCAACGAACCATTGTCCACACCACATCATCAACTAAGCACACTCCATTATCGTGCACCATCTCCGAGATGTCATCAACTGCTCCCTCAACTCTGCTAGCTTCATGGAATTTTGAAAACATGTGGAACTCAGCACCCTCCTGAAGAAACCCACAGCAGACAACACAGAAGTTAAGAGTTACCGCCCCATTCCACTCCTCCCTTTCCCTGCCAAAGTCATTGAGCAAACCGTCAACAGTCAGCTCCCACATTGGGTTTGGGTCTACCTCAATGGCTCACAGCACTTTTCAGCAACAACCCTGCACCACACCATCCCATGTTGGATTCAAAATGTCAGACGAGCTTTGCTACCATGAGTATTGAATTATTCTGTGAAAAATTAATTTTGGTATGCCATTGTGTTCTATGTGTGTACAATGATATGATATGCACACTGCAATTGCTCATGAAAGATCATGCACTCAGTACTGTAGACCATATATCTTCCTCAGACTTTGTGTCTGTATGGCCATGGCATTTGTTGCATCAGTGTCAACTGTCATTTGTTGTGTATTTGGGGCCTGGGTAGTTAATTTTCAACTACACCCAATGTCAGTTACCTTGTCATCATTGTAGGTTGACTCATACAATCATTCATAAAATGGTAGTGACATAAGAGATTGTGTTCAATAATGGCATACAATATGTTGGAAATGTGTATTGTACTCAGTCATTGCTTGAATGCAATGTAAAGAATAATGTGTACAAAGCAGTCTGTCTGTCACTCTCAATTGTAGACTATTGTAAATCCAGTCTTGACAAAAAATATTCCAACAATATCCCAAACAAACAGTGTGTCCTTTGCTTGTGATAGGCAGGCATACAAAAAACATGACATGAAGAGGGTGTGTGAGACTGTGAGTGAGTACCTGTACCCATGGGCTGCAATGTAGATAATGTCTACAATTAGGCATATCAATTCTATGTATTGGAAGTAGACAAACACCCTGTATTCACACAACCAATTTACTATAGCAGTGTTGACCAATGAGTGCACACGTCATTGCTCTGATTAAACATTTCTACAATTAAACATCCCAACACTACTAACACATGTGCACATTTTTTCCTAGTGGATGCTGCATCAACTGCACAACAACTGGATGACATCATTGTCTCGGATGATATGGAAGAAAATCCTCCTAACATTCACACTGACACACATGAGGTGGAAAGAAGCATCATACGGTCCCCCACACCCCCTCCACAGTCTGACAACGATGTGGTTGCTGCTGAAGGTGAAACTTTAACACCAACACCACCTGTACCGTCCACAACAAACATTATTAATGAGTGGCAGAACACACAACGAGAGTTCCAAAGTTCTGCTGTAAGTGTTCAGCGGGAACTCCTCAGTGAGCTACATGTGGCATTGCCAAGTATCGCTACCATCCTGCGATCCATACTACAAAGTATAAATCCAGATTTGGCAAACATTGGCACAGATGAAGGCACTTCCACACAAACACCAGGATTATCACAATCTCTGGGAAACATATCTAAGATCATGAGTGAGAGGCATGTTCAAATGCCACCACAAAATGCAAGCAGGGAAATAGCCCAGCACCTGCAAGATATTGTGAACCAAATGAGAGACATGCAGCAACGTCAAGACCTCTTCCTGTCATCCATGACAGCTTTTCATTCAGACTTGCTGACGGTCATCAAAAACCAGCAAATGTTGCTGAATGCACAAAGGGATAATGTAACCTCTAGGGAAGATGTGTACACTCAAACATCCTCTGCCATTGCTGCTGGAAGCAGTAGCACACCATGCCCTGCAGTGACTCAAGAAAGTGAAGACTCAGAAGATGAATTTTCCATAAAAATACAAAGGAAGAGAGGACTGTAAATTACTATTGCACACAGGTGTCCCAGGACAACACACTAAACTTTTCACTGAGGAGAACAATGTCTGACATTACACACCTGTCTTACAAAAAATGTGTCACAACTCAATGTTCAGGCATGAAACACTCAAGCAATACACATTCTGAAATTAAGAATGTGTAAATCACAATCTCATCCCTCAAATAAAATGTTGTTTGATAAACACAGTCAAACTTGTCAACAAGTTCTTCATGACCACCTGTGTGTCCATAACACTGTTCAATTGTGTCAAGTGTGTAACATGTAATGATTGTACTGTGTACATTTTGGGATGAGAAAAGTACACACATGTGGAACAGAAATAGAAATATTTGCAAAAGTGATTACACTGTGATAATAATCTTGTAATGTCAAACTTTAGGGTGACATAATTTGGTAAAAAATACAATTATTTAATAATGTACAGCTGGGTATTGCAAACACTCCTTTGCAAACACATCAATTGGGCCATATAGAAGTGCATGTTGCATTCATGTGCCCTACCCTGTGGTAATGCTACAATATTGGTCATGTGCCTGTGTAGGCACCATAGTCGCATTAGTCATGGTACACTGAGTAGTACATGGAATAAGACAACTACACTAATGTTCACCATCACCACACAAGAAGTGTCACAACTGGCTTTGCACCCAAACCAAACATGCTGTACACTGAAGCACAACCTCTTACACAATGCGAAGTGTAGTATGGAAAGGTGATCAATGTGCCACTCTCTGTAACCCCTACTGTGCTGCACCATGCAGATGGAATAGCAGGATGAAGATCTCATTGTAAAGCTTGCTTTCTGTGCAATGCATGGGTTAAGTGGAGTCAACACACACAGTAACTCACATGTAATCATACTATATCAAATACAATATTGCAATGATAATGCTGGACTGACAAGGGCATCATTGGTTGAGGGATGTATGTTTGCAAGTTGTCTCAGTTCATATCTGTGCTGTGTTCAACACATACATCAAATACACTACACTACCAATGTGAAAGTACGCTGGCATAGTGGACATAGCACTGGAATGGGCAAATTGGTTCTTACCTGCCACAACCTTTCTTGTAATGCATACACTCTTCAACCTCCATGTTTCACTTACTTAAACTCGTTGTGTTACATGGTGCAATTCTCACTACAACAACATTTTCATTACATCAGTAAACATTACCTGCAATGTGTGTCATGTGATGGATGAAAGTATAGTCATACACACTTGTAAGCTTCACTCTGAAATCACTGTGTCCAGGATGCACATTATCTTAGGATTGAATCTTGTAGGTGGTGCAGGGTGGCTCACCGCCGACTGCACCAGGTCAATGCTACTAAGTCTACATCATTTGATCTAGTTTGATGTCCTAGCCCCTACACTGCTGTAGAGCCATTGTCAGGCCACATATCTGTGAGTATTGCAAGCCTATGCTAGAGAGCTGGTGATCGGCCCCCTACTTCAGCTGGGGATGGCCTCTGAGGACAACTCACTAGATTGCAGATAGTCCATGCTCATGATGTATCTACGAAGATTGACCTGGATACTGCCCACTTTACTCCTCTTGCATATTGTGCCTTACATTCATCAAGATCGGGCATGATTTATTTACACCCGTTACACTGCACGCAATGTATGGCAATTGTTATGAATTGTGGGAGAGACCTATGATGAGGAGAGGATGCCAGTGATCCACTTAGTGGGTGTATCAAAAGCCTTCAGTGGTCTCATCTATTCTGAATAATGAGGGCCTTAGAATGTGGGGAGTGTCATCTGAGATGCAAAGACAGGTTGTATTCATTGGCAAGCACAAGGGTGGTGGTTGGGCGGGGGTCTCCTTGTGATATCCAGTGGGGCAGGGTACTAGTCAGGGTTGTTCCTTGTCCACGCTGTTGTTTCCTATTGACATTTAACTGTTGTCACCATGCATATAATATCACTGTATGCTGAGGATCCGTAGATGCATATGATGGATGCCGAGTATGCCTTGGAATGGGTGCGTTAGCTACAATCTACCCGAGCTCCACCCCACTGCACAATAGTGAATAACTACAGGGTAAGTGTTGGACATTCCTCTATCACTTTGGCTGAGCGGTGTTTAGGAGGTGGCAGACATGACCTCACAATCTCCCTTCAAATTACAAGAGCAGACCTAAGTGATGTCCCCATATACCTTGGCTCAATGAACTTCTTGCCCTGGTGAGTGAAAGCGGTGACAACATTCCTGGCAATTGTGCCCTGAGGCACCGTATGTATTGTGGGGGACATGGTCAACACTGGCCAGGCGGTAGAGTCTGTGTTTAAAATGCGGGGAGAGACCTCAAGAACATTGTTAGAGGCCATCTGCTTGAAGTTGGAATGCATGCAAATAGGTGCATGACATATTCAACAAGATTTGACATCACAGGTATTGCCAGCACATGTACTCACAGATGCAGCTTCAACATAGCAAGAACATAATAATGACATGCACGCAAACATGAAACTTTATCCATTCAATGTGTCAACTTACTCACACTTCTAACACAGTAAATGCAGTACTTAAAACAAGAGATCACAAAGTATGTAAGTAGAAAAATCAAATAAAATTTACTTCTCAAACACAACAGTAAAAATATCTACATTACTTAAAAATCACATTTAATCCTAAAATACCTAACCCTATCTAAACTATCTAAACTTAACCTAACCTAACTTATCTTAACCTATCTAACTTACATAACTATGCCCTAACTTACTTAGCCTAAAATTACCTAGCTTGACGCAGGACAAGTAAACATCAGCCCCCACCCCCCTTAACACATAAATGCACAAGAGACATACACATACTTATCCTAAACATAAACTACACACAAATCTAATAAAACCACAAATATATATTTTTTTTCATTTTTTTTTTTTTTTAAATTTAAACACATATAACACATCTAAGAAAACCCACCCACCCAAATAGAAAATGTAAAACCCAGCAACTACGTAATTTAAATTAAGAAATAGAAAAATGAAAACTAACTAACTACCTAAACTATCTATCTAAACCTATATAAAATATTAAAAACAAATAACCTTCAACATTTCACTATGAACTAAAAGAAATTGTCCACACATTGCCAGATATGCATCAAATCATAGAAATGATGTGGTCCAATGTCAGTTGCACCCTGTTGAGTTTGGTGTCTAATGCCAACATTTTCGCCTCCAAATTATCCACTTTCCTGTCAATGGCAGCCAACATTGTAGCATCAACAGTTGCTGCCGTGCCTCCAGTGGATGATGCTGCTTGTGGGGCGGCAGCAGCACCACCTGCATGTGTTGACGGAACATGTGCTTTTATTTTATCTCCACTTTTGCCTTTCGATGACTTAATGACCCATGTTTTCGCCAACTTCCTCTTCTGGTATTGGCGCCCCGACCAACGAAATGCCTTAGCAATGGCAAGTATATGTCCATACCGAGCTTTCCGGATGCGGAAAGCCCGCTCCTCCGCTGCATTCATGTTATCTGTATGGAAAAAGGGAACATGTGTAAGCCAAGCAGTACATGATGGACATCAGCATGACCTAAGTTGTACAATCAAAAGAGTGAATGGAAAGTGTCATGAAAATAAGACCACCACTCTTGTGATGACACACTGCAAAATTGCCATCTAGCATATACATCCAAAGTCACATGACCACGGGCCACTAGGTGGTGGCCAAGTCTAATGACTGCCATGAAATGACACACCAGCATCTGGCCACATACATACTGTCAAGTATAACAGATGTGCTTGTCTGCTCAAGCGTGGCCTTGGTATCCCACGCTGGTTTATGTAGAACCATCTTGTCTTACCTGTTCATATTGCAAAAGATACTTGTGAGGGTATCATAGCCGCATGCATCCTTGAGTAGAAGGAATGCAAGTTGAGAGGATGGGAGAGATCACATTGGGTGAGGCATGGATACATTGTAATGGAAGAGCACGCTGTCTTAAGTCAAAGGTATATGTGTGACAATATAAAGCACGATACACAGGAGGTGCCCGTAGTTAAGGGTAAAATCCCCATGTTGGATATAATTGTAATCCAATGAAAGGCAAAGCAGATAGGTATGTGTACACACTCATCTCATTTGGATTCATATAGTGGCCGCTGATACACATAGTGGCCAGTTACAGGTTTGGGAAGCAAAGGCACAGGCTTTCTTTGAACACCGTGTACGAGGAGCAGGTGCACTCTCTTGGTAGGGATATAATGGATGTGGAAGTCCGGTGCGGTGTAAAAGAAGTGGCCCTGAACAAAACCCCTGTGGGCTGATGGTCTCACCATCAACCTTGACTAGGGTAATGTCAACATTCTTGCACCTCAGATGCCATTGATGTTTATGGGGGCTGGCCAACTGGGGATGCTGCTGTCTACGACTAGGTTAGCTATTACTATCCCTTTCCTCATACAGTGTGAAGTCCAAAGTGAGTTTTGTGGGTACTGTCCCCTAACCATGCTGACCATGGATGATGTGATGACAAATCTCATCCTGTATGCACAAGTATTCACACACCTGTTACACTTGGTACACCCTGATCAGGCTGGTTTCATCCCTACCAGCAATATGGCCGTTAGTCTATGGAAGTTGATATAAATGTTGAACACAGACCATGCGGTGGACTATTGTGCAGAGGACCTTAATTGGATATAGCTAAATCATTACATTGCTCAGAGTGGCGCTACATGTTTGCTGTTAGGAGGGTTTTTGGGCTGGGAGTGGAAATTGTCCACTGGATAGTAAAATTGTATTTGTCAGGCATCCCCACAGTAAAGGTGTGATTATTCATGTCCTCCTAATACCCAGTAGGCCAAGAGGGTTGCCTGCTCTCCCCTCAGTAATTTGCTCTGGCTATCCAAACATGAGCAACTTGTTCTCAATTGTGTAGGGTCGTTTGTGGCCTGAGGCTCTCGGATCACACGTACTTTGTCTCTAAGAATGCGGATGACCTTTTGTTCTTTCACGTGGACGATGGGGAGGCATTGGAGGGGGTGCATGCTTTCAAAAACAGGTTTGAGACATCTCTATTACTGGGGGACACATGTTTACCATACCCAGGAATAACAAAGTGATGTCAATATGGTATGAGTCATGAGAGTGCATCGGAGTAGCATGCATTCTGGTCTACGTTGGTACGGTTGTAGGTGGGACGAGCGGCATTGGTGATGATGGTGGCACTTTCCTGTCTGTTGTCCTAGTACCATACATTGCTGGTGTGCATAGAATTCTGTGATATGTTGACTGTTATTACGGAAACTGGACGTAGAAGGGTGGCGTTGGAGACCCAGATGCAGCACAGGGCAGAGGGGGTAATTGCTGTCCCACATATTTTGTTTGTACTTATTGTCAATTCCATTGAAGGGGCTCACCCACGCAGTGGCGCAGGACTTAATGCAAGCTGAATATAAAATGGAACCAGAGGTGGGACGGCACGTCTCATCCTTAGTGATATTTATCACACAAGATAAGGATGGATTTATTGACTGAGTAAAAAATGACTCCGACACTTTGTAGTAAAAGGTACCATGGCACGATGGGAGTGCAATGCCCTCATGCCCCAGAGGTACCATTGCCCATGTGTACACCACTTTCACATGTGGGCGATTGGTTGGGCCTTGCTACATGGATGGAGATTGGCCTGTAGGGAGTGGTAGACCGGAATAGCAAGGGAGTTGTCCTGTAAATGGACAACGTGCAGGATACCTTTGGGCTGTCACGGGCTCATTACTTAATCCATACGCCCTTGGTTACTGCCATTCAGAGTGATGGTGGGATGGGCCTGTTTCAACCACCAGTGAATGCTGCATGGCAATATGTAAGGATTGGTGTGTGTACGATCAAGGCAGTAACCTCTTCATATAGGCTAATATTTCTGATTGCATAATGTGTGCCCTATGCACATGTTGTGGGATAGAATTTATTTTGTTCACTTACTGTGAGGACATTTACACAATGTAAAAGTATATATTGTAACACAAAATTAATCTGGATACAGCAACATGTCTGTAACATTTCAGAACCCACACTCGCACAACAAAATGGACAGGCAAAATCCTGGACTAGGGGTTGGTGTGGGCCAAATGATAAATACGTTTGCTTCAGCAGATCCTGGTGTGGACCAGTGTCATTACACGGAGGGATGCTGTGCTTACATGTGCGAGGAGTGACGGTGCGATTTTGATGCAGCATGCACAAAGTATTACACATTGAAAAGGCACTACATGCACTGTGGGCATCTTAAGTTTTGCTAATATCACTGAGGGCCTGATTTATGATGCGGTTGCGCCGTGGTTGCGTCATTTTATTCAACACAACAGCGGCACAAACAATGGGCCCTATTCACAATGTGACACATCTAGGACATGCGTCACTTTGTAAAGCCCTGCGCCATAAGGAGGCGTTCCTGTGCAGGGGGGGGGGCCTTCCTGCGTAGGAAAGCCTCTTGAAAGTGGCTGATTGAAATATATGAGATTTCACTCAGTCTCTTTCTGGCCAATGCTGCCTCAAAATCCTGCGGCAGCTTGAAGCTGGCGTTGGTCTCGATGCAGCATTGTGTAGATGGGCCACCCCCAAGCCTTGCTGGAGCTGCATTGCGCTTGCGACGCAACTCCAGCAATGCGCCACATTTTCAGCACAGATGTGTCACACATCTGTGGCGTTTGCGGCCCATGGTGCAACGCTATGTTAAAGCGCCTAACCATGGGTGGGGACCTGTGGCGCACTATGGCGCACATTAAGTGGCGCATCCCTGGGGATGCAACAGCGAACATAAATCTCACCCTTACTGATTTGTAGGTGTACGTGTCTTGTAAAACAGTGATTGTGAACAAACGTAGAAAGCCATTTGCTTCCACAGTACACCTGATTTAGAGCTTACACACACTGCAACCCTGGTACCACAGCCTGTAATAATCATTCACACAACACATTCACTAAACACACGTAGTGAGCACTGTGTTCAGCATGCCTTACTGCACAGATGTACGTGTAAAGAATTTGCTTTTTCATGTTGCATTCTGCTCCCTCAGTGTCAAAAAGAAACAGGCATTGACTGTTACTTTGTTCCTAGGGTAATGGGCTGTCTGACACATATGTGCCTTTCATTTTGTCCATGCATGATTCAACTTCTGTCACAAACACTCACAAAATGTTACATTCACTTTGAGGGTGTCAGCAAAGATTTGATACAAGTGGATGCATTGAGCATGCCATAGTTGGGCACATACACAGTGCATCTTGCTCCCACACACATTACTTCAATCTGTAGGAATTAAAACATTTACTCACTGGTTGCATTGGGGTCCTCGAAGCTGTCGATCTCCCCCTGCGTGTATGGCGGCGGACCACCTACAAACAATGTGCAAATATGTACATTAATGCATGGCATTATAAATTCAAAATATTGTAGCGGGCAGATTGTACGGTAACATATGCATGTCATTTATAGTCTTTTACTACCCTTTCATGTGTCCTACAAAATGTATGTAGGAAATGTACATGGACTCTGGTAATGCATGTTGACCTCCACATGAGTGTACATTGTTTGATCATGTTTGACAACTCACCCCCCCGTGTAAACAGCTCACGTTCTGATGCAAATACCCCTGTGGTCCAGCCCACTTGATCCCATTCCCCATCCCCAGCATCCCGCCTCCCAGCAGCTTTGCCTTCCCAGCTAACATTGTAATGCCATTAGGTGGGTGGCGGAAGGCGCGCATAAGGCAAGCCCATATGCACATGTCTGGAGGCTGGCCAGCATCAGATTCCATGGACCACGCAAATTCCACAACAGCACACTCCTCAGTGACACAAGCAGCCTCCACATACTCATGGCATGCCAAAACCACTACACTTTGAAGGACACCCTGAAACGGTCCCACATACCTTGCTTGAACCACACATGCAGGTTCACCTGTGAGCGGACCACCAAATGTCAAAATACTGAACACACACACCTCCACAGCATACTCCACTACACCTGCTCTGCTACATTACACGCTGGTCTGCACTTGGATCTGCAAGACACCTCTGCCCCAGATGTGGCCTTCAAGAGTGACACCTGTTGGAACAACTCCTTGCCCAACAACATTCCTATAGCCATCCCGGATGTATAGAAGATCACCTGCATGGATTGTCCCAATGGAAAACGAAGTTGAATAGGTATTGTAAACAATAATGCCATCACGTTTGTTAGCCATATAGACATCACCCTCCACACTGGCAAACAAATGCACTTGCAGATCCACAACAAAAACAACCTCACCCTCTGAGGGACACTAATTGACCCACCCCCTGGTTCCCTGGCTTAATGTATGAACTCCATTGCCAACCTTGCAAGCATCCATGCACTTGCCTTCATGGAATACATCATCCTTGTGGACTTCAACTTCCACCTTTACAAGAATTATGACGCCTACCCTGCCACCCTGATACACAACCTACCGAAACTTGGCCTCAGACAACTCCTCACAACACCCATCTACACCCCCATCCACACGCTGGACTACATCTTGTCCACAGGCACTACCTATACTCTTGGCCACATCTGCTACCTGGGTGAATGTTTCCACAATACAATGCAGTCCAGGATGACCAGAATACATATTGCCTAATTGACTGTTTAAAAGTACATGCATTCCTGTTTGTGATGTATATTTTATTACATTATACTGTAGTTAAATTAGTGAAAGGCAATACATATAATACTATCAGATCATTTAATGAATATAAATAAACATCAGTTCATTTGTTCATCCATGGTGTGCTGCATTGAAAATCATAGGCACCAATGCTGGGTGATCAGCCGCCCTACATACGTGGGGAAGCAATAATGAAGGCCTATTGCCTGTGGTGCATAACTTTTTACCCTTTTCAATGTAAGTCAACAGTGTTGCAAGGTGTGCATGGAAGAGGCCTGCGTTACATCCCTGCTGATATGCAGGGATTCACCTAAATAAGTAAGTGCGCCCCTTAATGTCTGTGATACGTCACAATCCTGTGTGAAATGCCAGGAGCCCTGAGGGTTTGACTTCAGCATTACGTCATCCAAGTATCATTTTGAACCCAACTCCACCATTGCTCCACCATGTCATCACAGTATTTCACACACATTGTTAAAAAATGTTGCGCCGAGATGCAGCTTACAAAGTGAAAGACAAATGCAGTGGACCAGGGAGGGACATGAGTGTTGGATGTGTGATGATGCTTCCCTGCATATTTGCAAATATGCACCACATCACAGTTATCAACATCTACTGGCATTGGTTGTCTTTTACTAGCCCACTGCACCACAAGTATGTCAGACTTTTCAACGTAGTGGTGGTGCAGAGTGGTGATACATATTTATGAGGAGAGGGACACCCACCCTGCGTGACTTCACCTCTCATTAAAAATACATACCCTTCACACGCAGCACTGTGCGTGGAAGGGGTGTTGCATGGATGTTGCTGTGGATGTTCACAGGCAACACCTTTGGAGGGAGACACATTTACAATTTTTAACAAAATGTTTAAGGTGGAGTGGCGTAGGAATGCTACGCCACACTAGAGGTGGGGTAGCAAGGCACATTGAGAAATGCTTCCATTTCTCCATGTGTGCTCCACTTTCAATGCCTGCTGCATTGCAAAGCACTCATTGAAAGTGGAAAAAGTGAAAAGATTTTTGTTGTACTGCATCTTGGCCCTCACTGTACTTACCATTTTCTCCCCATGGCGCAGGCATCCTTGCATCATAGTGCAAGGGTGCCTGCGCCAGTGCAGCGCAGGGGGATGCACAGACACACAACATATGATTCTCAATATGTTGCATCTCTGTGGTTTCTGAATTAACGCAGCACGGCGCAGGAATAACATTTGCCTTACCTTGTTGTAAATTTGAGGCATACTTTGCTTATCATTGAAACCTTTTATGGATCTGTACATTAGTGAGAATGACAACATGAGTAAAAAAATAAATGTACTCACCGGTTGGGCCTCCTACTTCCACTCCCAGATGGTCCAGGACATCACCCTCACGGCTAACAGTGTCCTGCCACCGGTGCTTGATCTGATGTACAGTACGCTGGATGGCGAACAATTGCTCCAGGTGTTCCTGTACAAGCTCCCATCTGCCTCTCCGCTCCTCCGTGGGGTAGCCTTGGCTCACACGGCCACCCATGGACACCATTCTCGGCAGATAATGTTGCACCAACCACAACAGCCCCCCAAACTCACTGTCTGTGAGGTTCTTGGACCTGCCAGACATAGTGTGCTCTGACAAATCTTCAAAATTAAAAATATTGTCAGAGACAAAAGGAAACTTAACCTAAAAGTGAGTTCTAAAAACTCAAAACCCCACCCCTATTAAAATACTAAATACCCCTAATGACACACACCCCTTGACACAAAATACAAAAAGATATACAAGACTAACAATAGACAGACCTAAAATTTAACAAACACACAAAGAACTCACAACAAGATACAGGGAAACACAACTCTCTGTCTCAATCTCTCCAAACACCTCCAACACCAAGCACACACCCAAAGAGACAAACAGAAAGTGAAAGCAAACTCCACTTCCTGGTTTGGATGATTCTAGAATGATGACATCACATCCTGCCGGCGTTGGGTCACGTTTTCATGATTTGCAACGCGCATTTCACGATGCGATATTATTTCTATAGCTAGGTAAAGTATTCCAGCAGATGCGTGACGTTTTCATATTTTGCGTGTTGCATCGCACGTTAACATGCATTTACAATCTGGAAAGCGGCACATTTGTCATAGTGCGATGCATTTTCTCAAGATGCGACACGTTTTTGGTGATTTGCTATACTTTAATGGTAGATGCTACACTTTTACTGTAGCTTGCTATTATTGTCATTTGTGTTGATGCTACACATTGGTGTAATTGAGACAATTTAGGTAACGATGCGACACTCATCTTGATTTTGAGTGACTCTTCTTCAAATTGAGTGAATAGTGAATTTTAGAGACTTGCAAAGTTAGAGGGACTCTTTACACAATGTGGATTATACATCAGTGTTTGTGTGTGTAGATGTCACAATTTAATGGAGTGGTCACTTTTATGCAGAATGAGGTTGGACAGTGCAGGCAGTGTATATAGGCGTTTTATGCTACCTTGCTGTGCATCCAGGGTTAAGGGCTAGGAGGGTGGCGGCGTCATACTTAATGCTGGGGTGGAGAGTTTTGCAGGGGCCTGGGGGTGTGGGGCTGGGCGCGGTCCAGGCGTGGACGGGCGTAGATGGCCTTAACTTTTGCACACCTTCCGCGCGCATGGGGCGCGTCCGCTGCACAGGGAGGCATCTGTCATATATGGATGGTGGAGGGGGAAGGTGCAAGGGAGGGGCAGCTGGGAGGCCTTAGCGGGGCGGGGAGGCTGTCCACGAGGAGGCACAACTAACAAAATGGCTACAATAACAAAAGTTGGCTCTGGCTGTCAGCGCTCCCCCACCTCTCTCACCACCCCAGCTTCCTCCCGGCCGCCCAGCCGCCAATCAGAGCCGCAATGTGTGGCTGCATCTAAAGTGCCTGCAATCGGCTGGCCTCATCATCTCTGGCTTAGTCCACCACTCACGGCTGCAGCTTTTGGTCATGTAGCAGGCTGCACAGGCGCAAGTAAGCGTGTCCGTTCAACAGCAGCTTACAAGATCCGTACATGGTGGTCTGGAGGTTTAACAGTATTCCGTTGCACGCACTTCCCAAAGTTAAATTTGCCTACTGCCTCCTGTTGCGACCCCGGAGCTGCAGCCAGCGGGAGCCAAACCTGAGCGGGCAGTCCCCGAACCGGCCAAACACCGGGGGAGAGATGATGGCCTGCTGCCCCCCCCCCGCCGAGGTGGCGGAGGTACGGAGGCCCAGGGTTAGAGGGCGCTGAGCAGCCTGCTGTGGGGCAGAAGCCACTGGGGGCCGCACTGGGGACTGCACCACCACTAGAGAGATTGAGAGGCGAGCTGATCAGCCCCCCTGGAAGGCTTGGCGCCATTTCCCTACGGAATGCGCTGGCTGAGGCGCTGTGGCAGGCCATAGCGGTGTTGCTTGAGTCAGCGTTTACAGGAGGTGAGGTGCGCACCTGGTTGGAGTACAGTGAAGCCACTGGTCGGTTGAGAGGCCCCCGGGTACCTCCGTTTCCTCCTCATTCTGCTTCTTGACTGAACTTATGTTTGGCACCTGGGCCAACTGCGACTGGGGTCAGAGGCACGCACCCTGAGGTCTTTGGCCGATGGTTCCCCTCAGGCCACACGCCACTGAGGAGTGGGTGTTGGGGGGGGTTGTCTTTTCCCGTTGCTTTCAACCATCAAGCAGATTGGGGGTATGGTGGAGTACCTGTGAGTTGCAACCCCGTATCTACTAGCAGCATAGACATCCCCGGGGACCCCGCACCTACTAGGACACAGCCGGTGATTGCTCAGAGAGACAATGGGCAAGGGGGATTGAACCCAGAGCAAGCTCCCCTTCTCTCAGAAGAGGCTGCTCCAGCATAGCCCGGCCACGGACGACAGTCCAACAACTGGGACGGAGGAGGCCCGGAGTGCTGACTCGGACATTTAAAACATGCTGCTCTCTATGGAACAGGGGATACAGACCAGAATCTCTGCCCTGGGGTCCAAGATAGACGCCATGTCATATAGGATGGATCGGATGGCGAAACGGCTACATAAGCAGGTGGAGAGACACAACATGGCGGAAAGAAGGATGACTGAGGTGGAGGAGGCGCAAACTGACCTGGACACGGCACAGAAGAAGTTGGAGAGGATGATGCAAGTCCTGAGCGATAAGACTGAGGATTAGGAGGCACGCTCTGAACGCTGCAATCTACGCATCACGGGCATTCCGGAGAGCACAACCACTGGTCCTATGGAACGATTTGTGGAGCAGCTACTCACGAAACTACTGGGGGAACAAGTCAATTTGGACATGTTCACAGTTGAGAGGGCGCACAGGTCGTTAGCTCCAAAACCGCAGCCGGGTGTGCCGCCGCGCCCAATAATATCAAAACAGCTCAATTACAGGGATAGAGACACTGCGCTCCGCCTGGCGAGATCCAAACAGCAGCTGCAATACGAAGGGTCCGCCATCTCGCTATACCCGGATTTCTAGGCGAAGGTGCAGGAGGAGCGGAAACAAGTTATCCCGCACAAGAAGCGCTTAAGAGAAATGGGCCTGGACTATGCCTTACTGTACCCGGCCAAACTGCGCGTCAACAGGGAAGGACACTCCAATATCTTCACGGATCCAAAGGCACTACAACAGGCGATGAAAAGGTGTGCACAGGAACAGAAGACAAACACAGTGCGGAACCCCGAGGGAGAAGGATCCGGCGGACAACTAGATGATCAGGACTGATCACTGTCTTTGATGGACTGGCTTGCATTTTTGTGGCATGGATATCCCGGGACAGTGGTATGCTGCGTATTCCCTGGAAGGGAGTTGAGAAGTTCCTTGCCTTACGAGACTGTGGCAGTTTGTACAGATTAGTGTTATTGCGGGGGTATACGGAGTGTGGGGGTACGCCCGGGTGGCAATGTGCTACACATTTGGTCCTGATATATGAGGGGACCTGCTGCAGGAGACTATGTGAATGACCATCAATGGTTATAGGCCTGGACCTGGGGACATTGGCAGGATGTGGCCAATGTCGCGATAGGGTAGATCAAGGTGTGTAACAGACAATCTTGATATGTACGACTGCTGCGTTACTCCTGGTGGCTGTGCATTGTCGCATTGGCGGGCCTGGGGGGTTGTAGGCGAGAAGCTGTGTAAGACTTGGTCTATGTTAATAAAGTGTTTTAGAAAAACAAAAATTACTTAAAACATTGTTCCCCAAGCAGCATTTCCTTTATTGTCTAATTGAACCATGCCATTCCTTGTGGAATACTCCCTTACACCCCAGCAGGTGATGGTAACACAAACTTCCAGACACATACTTGCTAATCATTTGGGCTGTACAGTTCAAGGAATAAAAATAGGAAGATGTTCCTACATTAATTTTCATGTAGACATTTATTTTACATATTTACAAAGTTAAGCATGATTAATCAAGAAAAAAATTGAGACACAATGTGTGCGCGGCGTCTAATCCCTGCTGCAGTGTTGCAGATGTTTCGGCCTCCTGCTTCACCTCCATCACCATTGTCCATTTCATCATGGTGTTGGTCCTCTTCATCCCAAGGGACATTTGTTTTCACACATATGTTGTGCAGTATTGCACAAACAAGTACCATTTTGCACACTGTTTCGGGGGAATATAGTAACCTTCCTCCAGACACATCAAGGCAACGGAACCGGGATTTCAGCAAGCCAAAACTCCGCTCAACAATGTTCCGCGTCCTACAATGGGCATGGTTGTATGCCCTTTGAGGTTCCGTTTGTGGGTTGGCAAATGGAGTCATCATCCACGTCTGTAGACCATAACCTTGATCACCTGTAAGTAAATCTACATATCTCACTTTAGTGTTACTTCTGCATACATAGCATATTTTGTACAAATACTTTGTGAACTTTGTCATGGTGAATTCATTTGTGGTCAATTGCATGTTGTGTTAGATGTTGCTGATCAACTTTAGATGCCCCTGACACTACTTGTTTATTTTGGAGAGTCTGTCAGAGCAGCGCACTGCACCATATCACTATGTACTGACAGAGAGCCCCGGTAGAATTTTTTCATCACTGATACTTACTATCATTTACACACACCACTTTAATCACAGAAGCACTGGTCCTTCTACTACTCAATATTCAAGGGACTCCATAGTGCCAAACTCCGCTACACCCTGCTGATTTTGCACACCTCAAAGTGATCAAAGACATCAAAACTCACTTCTTTGACAGCCCCACGGACTTGGAGGAGTGGCTGGAAGTGATGGACATCCAGGTCGACCTAAACAATAATCAGAACTCATCGGGCAGCACATTCAAGGAAGGAGCGGACCACGCAGAGAACAGGTCAGGGGCACGTGGTGCACAATCAAAACACCATTAGCCTTCTGCCGATAGACTTGCTAGATGAATTGATTATTCCAACCGTGACCCAGGAAATCCAGTCGTCCCTAGCAACACCCATTACACAACTGGATTTTTAAATTAACATTCACACACTAAAGCGGCATAAGTCTCCGGGTATGGATGGCATGTCTGGAGAGTTTTACCACACTTACTCCGACACCTTGGCACCTGTATTGATAAACATTATCAGAATATGTTTATGAAGTTGCCCATCTACCAGTCACGACTATGCAGGCCTTAATCATCTCCATCACACAGCCCGGCAGAGACACCCTTGACGTGTGAATTTGTAGACCCCTGTCCATGCTCTCCTGGGAGTATGAAATCCTTAGCAAAGCTATCACCTTAGAAATAGCACCTGTTGGACAGGCCTCGTGGACGGCCCGCTCCCTCCCCGCATGGCGGGGCCCGGACCCTTGCTCCCCTGTATCCAAGAGAGGAATCATCCCGGCAACCCACCGGGACAACCCCCGGGCCATCCACAACGGGACCCCAACTCCTGAACACCCCGATTTCTGCTGGCCCGGGACCACGTCAGTACCACTGCCCCGGGCCAGCCGCCATTTTGAGACACTGCCCGACAAGGCCGTGTGGCCTCAGATCAACCCCAACTCTGGGCCTGGCCAGGCCCCGACATCGAGGCACCACCATCCACCCAGGAGGTCAAGAGACCACTTGGCAGGTCAATGGGAGGAGTGTCAACGGCTCCCCTCCGCCAGGTGTCGATCGCCCCCCGCCTCCGCGGGCGCTGGCTCAAACCCCCTGCTGGGTGTCTGGACTCCCTCATCCCGGACCTCCCGACCTCCCGACCTCCAAGTGCAAGGGTCCAGACGTCAAAGGAGGCCAGACCTATAACTGGGGCAGCTCCAGAGCAGGAAGGCAGTTGTATCCTGGAGTCGAGAGACACCGAGACAAACTCATCCTTGAAGGCCTGCTGGCGCTGCCGCGGCCCCTTCTTTGTGAACTACCTTCAAAGCCTGCTAGCGCTGCCGCGGCCCTATCCATCGTGAACCACCATCGAAGCCTGCTGGCGCTGCCGCAGCCCATCTTTGCGAACCCTCAAGCTCGAGGATTGTGAGCTCCATCTCTTGCTGTTCCAGTAGCGGCCCAGTACTAAGACTGTCCCGCTACCCCTTTTCCCTGCAGAGACTAGAATTGCCATGATCCTCGTATCCTGGTACCCCTGTATCGTTATCACCTTGCCTCAAGATTCGTATATTAAGTGTGTTAAAAGCATCCTTGTGTGGTGTCCATCTGTGGAGGGGAAGTTACTTGTGTGTACGATCACCCGAGACGGCCCTCACCGGAGGCCTCTCCCCCCTGTACTCAGCCAACACTCCGGGTCTCCGTCTCACAGAAGTCCATCTCCCTGGCATGATCCAAAGAGATCAATGTGGCTTTATCCCGGAGAGGAGTACTTCCAAATATATGATTGAACTCCACATCCTCATGACGACCACCCCACAGGGACTTGGCCACACTGGCTGCATGGCCCCGGACCTCAGACAAGCATTTGAGTCCCTGACATGGGAATTCATGTTTGAATCCTTAAGTCGCTTTGGATACCAAAAATGGCATGATGACATGGATCCGTGTACTGTACACAAGCACAACAGAAACAGCACGCACAGGCAGGCACAGTTCAGACAGTTATTACGACCACAGGGGCACCCGACAGGGGTGCCCGCTGTCACCGTTACTGTTCATGCCCACACTGGAACCCCTGGCAATTGCACTCTGGAGTAGAGCAACAGAGGTGGCCATTCTAGTTGTACAGACCCATATTTAGATCTCCATATGTGTGGAGAATATAATGAGGTCCTTCCAAAATCTGCAAGGTGACCCTACAGACCTACCAACGATCTTTATGCATTTGAAAGAGGAATTCAGCCTTGCTGGTAAACCCTGGTAAATCACTGTGCTTCTTTTCCCAAGACGGTGTGCGACCTACCCATATACATTCAGGCACACACAAGATCCAGGTATCTGCAACTATGTTTCACTACGTTGGTATTGACGTATACCAGTGCCCGGAAGACCAGATTGAGGGCATTGTGCGGCAAGCATGCAAAGGCCTCCAAAGTGGCGTGACCTTTTGTACATCCATGCCCCTTTCTGTACTGGGCCGGGTGGCTTTCTCAAACATGGTCCTGCTCCCCAAAATACTGAAGTACTTTGTGAAGTTGCCAGTCCTACTCCCACAACCAATTTTTGACACACTAAAGATGTTAGTGATGATTCTCATTTTGGGGACAGGGAGACGGCAGATCAGTGTCAAGAAGTTACAGCTGAACACCACACAAGGAGCAAAGGTGTACCAGACCTATGATGCTACTATAATACTAGCCACCTACAATGGATGATGAAATGGGTGTCGGGTAGTAATCTCCAAAGTAGCTTTGACGGTGGCAAAATTTGCACGCGGGTAACTTCACTCCCTTTCACTACCTACAGTCAAGATTCCCAGGGAGTGCCACCCCCTACTGCATGTGCCTCTGAGATGTTGGGGGACAGCATTAAAGTAGAGTGCAGGAACCATTCCTTACGCAGACAACATCCCCCTGCTTGGACAACCAACTCCACAAGGGAACCACACACAACGCAGATTACTACCCTGGACAGATACTGGGATGGACAGAGTTGGAGATTTGTTTGTAAAGAACACCATACTAGATCATGCTACCTTCCTACTATCCACAGAGGCCCTGCAATCACTGTACGTTGTACACGCCTCGGTGAGCCACAATGTATGACGCACCTGGGCTCCACAACGCACCAAGCTAAACCAACATGAAGTGGTGCAAATCCTCCACTATATGTTGACGGGTGGACACCTAGTAAAGTGGGTATATGTGGGCATTATGGAACATGCATGTTTGCCCCTCACAAAAGTCAGGGAAGCTTGGATAGCAGACACAGGATAGGCCATGACAGACGGCGAATGGCCAATCATTCTGGCCCACCCTAGGACGGTATAGAGGATTGACAAATTCCCATTTATACAGGCCATGCTTTTGCATAGAGATAATCTCACTCCCCAAAGGCTACACAGCATATTTCCTGCCACTCCCCAGAATTACCCTAGATGTAATCAGGATGACACAAATATTCTTCACATACTATGGCCATACCCAAGAGTACGCAACTACTGAGTGTGAAATCACAAACACAATATACACTGTTAGACCTCAGCAGATCCATGAAGGTGCACTACCCTGCCTGATAGGTAACAGTACAATATCCAAGACGTGTAAGGCAGTACTGAAATTAGTGGACCTGGGCCTCCAATTGGCACTTCAAGCACTGTAAAAGAGATGGAAGTTGCACAGACCCCCGAATGTCGAAGTATGGCAGTCTGATATGTTCAAGTGGTCCACTACAGAGACTGCGTCACTGCATAGGGAGGTAGAGAAAGGATTACGTATATACCCTACTGCACAGGACTGAGGAGAAATGTTAATTGAGTTGTAAGATATGGACTCATGAATAGCACAAGGAGATAGTGACTGATCACACAAGTGGTATGTGTTGTGCAAATGAGGTCAACTTAGACCATTGCTGGAGGTACGTCACACTTGCATCGCAACTCCAGCAAAGCCCCACTGTTACAGGGCAGTTGCATGAGACATCTGCGCAGAATTGCCACCATGGTGCATGGCATTGTAATGGCAGGGCATCATGGGTGGTGGAGATGCTTTGCACATTTACTTCTGGATCCCTGCAGATTACCAGGGTAGATCGACTAATTGTGAATCTGGGCCATGAAGTGAAACTTCATGTTTCTTTCAAACAAAATTACATGTGTCACCCATTTAATCATGATAATTGCATTTCTTACTAATCAATGCACATTTCTAAATTTAATTAGTGTTAGTTGTCATGGGACTATTTGACATTGACTTGCACATCCCTCCATACCAACAAAGAGGCACCAGTTACTCAGCACCACCCTTCAATAAACATTTATGCACACCATTTAAAATGCTGCACACCATGATGCCATGACTTGAGTGATGTGTGAGTGATCTGTGCCATGACAGTGGTACATTGCAGATATGTAATTGCAACCACAACACATAAACCTAACATAAGCCTGTCATGGATTTTACAGTATTATAGCGCGGGGATGCCTTCGGGTCACCAGGCGCTTTACAAATCTCAAAATAATAATAATAATAATAATGCTCGGGGGGGCATGATTGTTACAATGCAACTACAGTCATTACACCTGCTTACAGCAGGCACAGGATTTGCATCAACATTCGCACTAAAGTGAGCACATACAATCCGGTGGAATTGACTCTGCTATTTTTATGGGACATCCCTGTGCAATACCCCCCCACCCTCCCCCCCCCACCCACAATCACTTATTATATCATGGTGAAATGCCGACATGTGGTGTGGCAAAGTACGAAGTATTTTTGCATAGTATACATATTTCTTCAACGCATTTGGCTTACCTACTAGGAGCCCATTGCCATATTGTCCATTCTGAAAACGGTCATTAATGATGCAATTTCTGAAAATGTATGCATCATGGACACTCCCTGGATACTTTGCCAGTATATTGAGATATAGTCCACGATGGTCCACAATAGCTTGCACATTAATGGAGTGGGTATGCTTCCGATTTCTGTAGAGGTGTTCAGTTGCAGCAGGTGGTACTAACTGGACATGGGTGCAGTCTATTGCTCCTAGCACATGGGGGAATCCAGCAATGGCATAGAAGCCCTGTTTGATGTCCATCTGCTGCTGGTGGGTGCTTGGGAAATTGATGTACTGTGGCGTTATCTGAAGAATTGCATCCAAAACTGATGGCAGGAAGGCAGAGAAAGACGCTTGTGACACCCCTGCCAATGTAGCTGCAGTGGTTTGGAAAGAACCAGACGCTAACATGTGCAATACTGCAAGTAGTTTGGTCATGGGTGGGATGTTGTTACCCCTTTCATTTTCAGACAGCAACTGCGGTTTTATCTGCCGCAGGAGTGTCAAAATGGAACCTTTCTTGAGGCGGTAAAATTTGATAATTTGCTCATTGCGCAATCCAGTCAGTGTGGTCCTCACACGGTAAACGCGCTCCTTTCTCCTGCGCTGCCTTGGGACTAATGGTTGTGGCTGAGGTTGTGGTAGTACCTGTGCAGGTGGTTCTGCAACTCCCAATTGCAAAATTAAAAGATCCATTTTTGTTCACCTTGTGAAAAATTACTCTGCTACACGCAATGAGACTTGCGATATTTTCTGCGCGTGGGTTTCTGTGGCGTAGGCTTGCGAGAGGTTTTTTTCTTTTACGTGACGCATTTTGTAGATGCGTCAACGTGACGGAATGTCGTAAATATGGATGCGACGGAAATGCGTGTCTTTGTACGTGGGAACGCCTACCTTGCATATATTAAATATTACGTGCCGCAGCCAAATCTTGCGCAGTTAGATGTCGTCGCATCTCACGTTGCGAGACGCAATTTCATAGATGCGTCACCTTGCTGATCTGGCGCATGGAAAAACACCAGGATGCGTCATGATGCGTGACGCATCGGTGGCGCAAGTCCGTCATAAATCTGCCCCAAAGAGTCTATAATGGTATGAGCAGGCCACTTTCTCAGTCCCTTCAGCGTCTTTCTCCTTCTACCTCTCTCTCCTTCTCTCTTTCTCTCGCTCTATTTATTTCTCTTGCATAATGACTATCTATCAAATAATTACTCAAACGAATACCTAACAAGGCAGAGGAACTGTAAAGACAGCATTTAAAATTCTAGCAATTCCACTGCTTTTGAGAGGTGCCCTATCTACATTATTTTCGAAAATGCTATTGCACTACTGTTTGAAAATGTAGGGGCTCACTTTGTTTGAATCCTGTGAATTGTTGATGTGGTAATACTGCCCCAGATCAATACCGGTTGTGTTGCATTACTTTGAGATCTATATCTCGAATTTCGGGACAGTGGTGTAGTGTGCGGTAGTGATACTGTTTTTAATGGCACAAATATCTATGAGTTTTACCTTACGAGTATTGTGTTAGAAAACAGCCATGTGCACCGTAATTGCCAGAAAACATCGGATTTTCGGGATAATGCCTTAAAATGAGGCAAAGACACGTTTTATGTGGTGAACATAGTGTGGGAAAATACATGGGTGTCGTAATTAGCAGCACAAAGCTAGGAATCATAGTCAGGGAAACATTCCTGTCTGTGCTCCGATTTGGAATTCCCTGGAAATATTAATGAGGGCCAACGATATGTTTATACTTTTGTCCTGTAAACTGTTGTAGACATTTCATATGTACTGTGTACCTCCTTTGTAATGTATACATGTTGCACTAAATGAAGCTGTTTTCCACCAAGTGGGCTAGTTCTAACATATTGCATGCGTAGCATCCCCATTTAACATCACTTTGAGTGTGTATGTAACACTGTGAATTAAAGAACCTGTAAATACTAGTGCACCTGTACGGTTAGTGTGGCTGTGCATCCAGTCTGCAGCTTCTTACCTCTCGTAATAGAAGAGTAACAGCGCTCTTGTGTAAGATGTGAAAACGTGTAGGAAATTCTCGCAATCAGCCAGATTAAAACTGGGTCACGGGAAGCAAAGACATTATTTTGCAATAAAATACAGGTGGCAATTCTGCAGTGTCTTATAGTGATATAAAATCCTGCCCTGCCTAATGTTAGGCGTGTGTAAGTGGGTCAGCCCCCTCTGTCCTCTCTCACCAGAAATCATTCATCTCCTGTGGTTGGTGTCACAGAGCCCTGTTGGAGCCATCCTGTGCCCGTTGGCGATACAGGTGCAAAGTGTCTCCTTCGCCTCGAGCCCTTGCTCGGTGTCATAGAGCTGTTAACTGGGTCATGAATATCCGAGGAGCCATTATTTCTGCATTCCATCCATTTATTTGGCTCATGCATACTTTAATTTCATTCTTGTTCATTCTTGTACTGTGGTAATGAACTCAACAGACAAAGCTACGTTCCCCTGTGCGCCTGCTTCATGAATACTGCTAAATTGCTTTTGCTTTACATAAGGTGCAATGCACACACACTTTAAATTAATTGAAACTTTGTGCACCAGACTTTACTGAAAATATTACTGTATGGATCGTTTATGAGGTGAGTCATAGGAGACCTTTTATGCTCATGAGAATCATATTTGTTCTTAAAGTCTTTTAAAATATATGTTACTGCTCAAGGATGGCTAGTATTCCTCATCAGTTACAACTGTGTATAAATCCTCCACAAATAAGCATCATAGCCCCATAAATATATTTCCCCATCAACAGAAACAAGTCAACGCCTTAAACTCTTTACTTCACATTAAAACTTTCAAAAAGAGGCATCTTAACGTATTGAACAGTATTTCCTTTTGCAAAAACGGGACATGACCCATTAAATGAACCCTGCAAGCCGTTTACCACCCAGATTAATGATGGGCCCAGTGTCATCATGGGTTCAGTTAGGACAAAGCTAGGACAACTTGTGAACATAGGCGATGGCACCTGCACGACGCTTTCTAATCAGCATCAATGTGGCCTTGGTGAACTTCAGACAAGGAAGGAGCAAGAGGATTTGGAGGTGTGGGGCAGTGCAGGTTGACTCCAGCATTGGGCCCGGTGGTGTGTGGTGAGCGAATGTGGCAGCTTGCGCAGCATTCCTGTTAGGATGTTTTTTTATTGTTCCTGAATGCTGTGGCGGAATGTGGATACTCAGGAGGAGAGAAAAGCAGGTTCATTTCTCACTACGGGTCTGGTTCGCGGACATGTGCCTAGAAAATCGAATATCTACTTCTGCAGGTTGACTCGAACTTTGAAATCCAATTTGTGAACGTTGTGATTTTTCAAGGTATTCAAGAAAGTTGTACATTTCCAGAAGTATTCAAATGCATACCCATTTCAGTATGGGGAAATTTATTATGCTTACATGTATGCATTCATGCATGTAACGCAAAAGTGAAGTTGCTTCCTCAGCTCATTTCTTACCACGAAATGGTTTTACTCTTACCTTTGACAGAAATCAATCTGCCATATTTTCCGTTTAGGGAATTATTTGGAAACAGTTTCTCAATATCAACAAGGAGACGCCACAGCTTGTTGCTGTGAACATACTTAGTCACACTTACAGTTACTCCATACTAATAGTTAACCCATAATGGAGTAATTACCAATGTGGGAACACTCGTTTCTAAGAGCTACACCATTCGTTATTCTGTCAGTCAGCAACACCTTTGTGCCCTGTACATGCTACCATTTGCCTTCATGCACTATTCATGGGTGCACAAATGACTTTGCAAATCTGGTGCTGCTATATTTCAAAAAGCCATATGCAACAATATGCAACATCGATGCAATTTAATTGCAGCAGGAAAACGAAATAGTCGGTTGCTGCACATATAACCTATTTTTATCCTTCACGTGGTGTTATTTTGGTGCGACATCAATACATCCGCAAGGTTGATACCTTGCAATATTTACTGTTTGCGGTATTCCAGCATTATTTTGAGTTCCAGCTTTTGAAATTTGGGATAACAAAGTAATACCAAATGTTTCCCCTTCTTATGTGTGGAACTTTGACGTTTATGTTTTTCCTGTAAAAGAGTTGTCAGGTTTTCCCCTCACAACAATTTATGTTGTGAAAAAACAGGTGTGTTGTTATTTTCGCACACCTTGGAATTCTGATCTAGTGGTAAACTCACATTTACGATCCAATCGGAACTCCTGCCGGGGCCAGAGTGAGCCCCGTATGGATAATATTGTCTTTGAATGTAAATGAATGCAGGCCTGTCTTCACTCCCTTAATTCAGGAGAATCTAACACTCAAGCCAATGAATGCGGTGACAAAGCCATTGGCGGCAGAGCTGACTCAAGGTAATCAACAGTTAAATCGAGCATTTGCATCTATCTACACGGCAGCAGGGAGGAGTCGTCAGGGTGCTCCTCACTCACGCTAATTAAAAACATAAAATGAAGCATTTGCCTCTAAATACATGGCAGCATGACGGAGTCACGGGGCCAAGCGCACTGCTCACTGGCATTAATTAGACACAAAATATGGCATTTGCATCTACATCCAAGCAGCATGAGGGGGTCATTGGGAGGCACGGCTAAGATCAAAAATAAAATCATTTGCCATTTGTATGTTGGCATTACAGTGTTACATTTTTGCAAATACAGAATTAACCATTGGTTGGTGTATTTAATGGAAAAATGTACTATGGATATCATTGTAAGTTAAGCGATGAACAGCAGGGCATTCGTCTCACAGCATTACAAACCCTATTATTACTTACTACCGTAACAATGCTGACTTACAGTCTATGAAAAGGCACTAAACTTTGTAATATTGAGAAGTTGTGCATAAGACTGCTTTTGCTTTATTGCTTGGTTTGAAATGTAGCATAGCTTTTATAATAGCTTTTAAGATTATGTATTTTTGACATATATTGTTATTTTTGTCTCTTGTGAACCTTTGACTGTATTTATATTCTATTCTATAACATCTTTTTATTATTTTAATGAGTATTCTATATCATCATTCCTCTTGATCACACCTTCTTATATTTATACATTAACAAATGGTCGCTTGTACTAATTATTGTTTTTTGTGTGATCATATTAATATTTTCAATAGACCTTTTCTTTAACTTAAAAAAGAAATGTAGCAATGCACTCTCCCTTGAGTAACTGGTCAGGTGACTTTCCGTAAATACAATTTCATTACACTCTTGTGCCTCGATCCAAATTGGTGGGGGAGGATTCCATAGCACATGAGAGAGCATTGAAAATTTCATTTGCAAACTGTTAGACATTACAGCCCAAGGGTGGTCTTTTCCCCAAAAGTTTTGCCTGCTTGCCTACAATTTTCTGAATTCTTTTTGTTGGTTTTAGGAGTCTGACCCCTGACCCTACCAACGTAGTACACCAACTAGCCAAGAAGAAGAGCTGCTGTGCTAAGGACTGCCACTCTACTGGGCTGCTACTCTGGAAGACTGCTGCCTAGTTGTGCTTTCCTCCTGCCCGCTTCTCTTCCTGACTGGATCTCCATCACTGGACCCAGAGTGACTCCATAGGCTAGCTGCCTAACCTGCTGTTCTTCAAAGACTCAGGGATATCAAAGTCTTTGACCCTGCTCCTGTGCCTGGTTCATTGGAAGGGAACACAGGTGTTTGCTCCAGTGGAACATATGCATCCTGTACTCCGAGAAGAGTCAACACATTACCCCTGTTGCGGGAACAGAACTGCTGCGTCACCATCAGAAACATTGCACTGTCACCACAAAAGCAAGAGACGATCAATGCATCCCCTCGTCTTCATGGAGAAGCCAGCCACATCGGCTTTGGAACCAACGCATCTCGGGATCGGCGCTTCACACTCGGAACCAGTGCATTGCCATCATTGCATGGAGAAAACCAATGCATCTCCTCGACTGCATTACTTGGCTGCACCCTACACTTGTTGTTTGTGACCAGGATTAAGGTACTTATGCTCAGCCGTCTGGCATGGGTCCTGCATCTGGTCCGTGATTCATCGCGGTCAGTCTGAACTCTTGACTTTGTCCCGATCCAGCATGACCACTTAACTCCTTAAGCGCTTACTGCTTTTAAGAGCTATTTTTGCATTTAATCCATACAAATTATTATCTTGACTTCCACTGAATGGCTTTTTGTGATTTTAGCCTTGTTTTATTTGTAAAATTATACCTTATTGTTCTAAACAGGTTTTAGAACTGGGATTCCTGGTTGGCTGTGGTATGCAACCAGGAACCCCAGACTCTAGTCAGGGTAAGCTAGATACACAATAAAATAATCTGTGCTCACCCTCTTGTAGCTTGGCAAAGAGCAGTCAGGCTTTTCTACAAAGGCATTGTGTAAAGTCCTTGTGCAACACACACACACACACACAGTACCACAATGAATACACAACAAAAGACTCCACACAGCTTTAGAAATATACTGGCACATGCGTCAACAATGCCATTTGTGATTCCTTATTAGCGAAAAAAAAGGATTAGCTAATAAGGAATAGCAAAAGGCTATGCATGTAGAAAACGCTGAAAAAAAACAGTGATTTCTAAACATTCCTTAATTGCTACTCGCAAATTGCCAGTCACAATTAGGAATACCTCCCCTGGAGGCCCATAGGAATGAATGGGAAGGCACTCTCAATTTGCGAGTCTCAATTAGAGAATCGCAAATTGAGAATGCAATTTCAAGGGTGCCAGGGTTTAAAAAAATCAGCTTCCTCACGTTGAAGCAAGTTTACCTGCCATTCTCAAGCCTGCATTGTTCAGACTATAGGACGCTGTCCTATGCCGGCACGCTGATCTATAAGGTAATTGATCCGCTTCCGATCCTGCCTCCAATGCCCTTGTTACCACACACGGTATGATCAATTAATTTAATTGATCGCTCCGTCCATGTCTCCTTCTCCACAGGACTCGTGTTGGCCATCGCAGACAGCGCACGGCCACCTAACTTCCCCTGCCGGTGGGTTCCTCTGCTCTCAGGTACCCTTGTAATATCTTAGTATTCGCAATTAGTTGAGTACCCTAGTACTTATGGGCCACTCCTGTTTTTGTTTTAAATACAGTGCCCCCGTGCAGATTCATTCCCCTATTGACGATCATCTCCGATCGCACGCTATCTAGCGTTCCTCCAGGTAAACACACCCTCCGCCTGTTCCCCCCTCCTTACTTCCCATGCCAGACTTCCCTCCTTGATATATTCCTTTTCTTTGCAGCACGCCCCAAGTTAGACAACCCAGTCCTGATGACGATCTTAACTCACGTGGATCGAAACGCCGTCGACTTCACAGCTCATTAACAGGCGTACCTCTCTAATGTGGTCTAAATAATGAAAAGCAATTCTGAATCTGTGATATCACCTTGTCACATGATTGAGCCACCCACTGTAGATTGTTTGCACCTTGCTCACTGTGTGCCGTCCATGCTGTTCACCCCTTCACATGCGTCGCCACCCTCACTACAGTCACTTTTGTAGAGCACCAAGTTTTATATGGTTGTCACCAATTGAATTTATGCAGTGCTGCTTATAACTGTATACTATGGACCATGAATTCATACTATAAATTAAGATGAATGAATATCTTACTTTAAATCAAAGAGTGTTCTCCTTTTTCTTTGCTAGCAATGCGATACGCATGCATGTTTAATTGACTGTCAGTTCATCCTATTAGGACATTGTTTTTTGATTATAACCTTCATACCCAGTCCTAATTAGGTATATGGGTCACACTCCTGTAATTTTTACTAGGGTTTCAAAAGGACATCCTGTTTCACCCCTGAAATCTGCATATGAGTACATCTTGCACACACGCATGTCCCAAGGGCACGTGTGTGTAAAATGGAACTTTGAAAAATGCACTTTAGTTCATTTTTCAAAGTTTTTGCAAATTAATTACCATGAAGTTCAACTTCATGGTAATTTGCTCCCCCTATTAGCGAAATCGCTATTTTTTTTACTGTAATGCATTGCATTTAGGGAATCTCAATTTACGATTCCTTAAATGCAATGGCAATTTAAGTAATCACAATTTAAAGATTACTTAAATTGGGATTTTTGCATTTGGGATTGTGCATCCCGAATGCAAAAATACCGGTCGCAAAGGGGCAGATTCTGAGAATCTGCCCATTTGTGACAGGTTTTTGCTTTGATGCATGTGGGCCATAGATTTTTATATTCTGAACAAAGCAAGACCAAAACGGCTAACATTCAATCAGTGGATCTCATGAAATGCTTTTTTAAAGTATAATTGCAAGATAGTGCTTAAAGGTAATACATGCTTTCAAAAAGGTTAGTTGCAGTAATCAAGGCTGGGGAAATGTGACGCAAATCCCTCAGAGGCTCACCAGAGAGAGTTGATCACAATTGAAATGGAACCATGTGCCCAAACATCACTTGTAATTCAATAGTTAACTTTGGTCACTTAGACTGAGGTACTTTCACAGGTACGGCCACCTACGAGGGTGTGTTGGCTGGGTACAGGCACCCTCAGGTCCTGGAGCACAGTATCTTAGAGGCGGGGCCAATGTCATTGAGGCTCTAGGACAGTAAGTAGGCCCCCGCGTAGAATGCATACAACATGGATTCTACTTAGATAGTCAAGCTGTGGCGGTGTCGGGAAGGAGTGCGGCGGCTTCCGTTAACACACCGCTACGAAGTGCTGCTACTGGACAGGTGGCTAATACAAATGAGGGGTGAGAATTTAAAAATGTTAAGGTGGTTCATCTCCCTACAGGGAATGGACTTTTTAGTAGAACACAGACCTGGTGTAGACCACTCCAATCGTGATGGTCTTTTCAGGCTCTTCCATCTTAGCGATGAGAACTCCCAAGAGACTGGGTAGTTCTCCCCACTTTTACCTGGAGGGACATGTGTTAGACCTGACAGCCTTAGGGAGGTCTTTTTCTAAACCTTTTGACTGCTGCTTACACTTGTGTTGAATTATTTATGGCTTAGGACTCTGAGCATTTTACCACTGCCAACCAGTGCTAAAGTGAATGTGCTTCTCCTCTAAACATAGTATGACTAACTTAACCACAATTGGCAAAAACTATGTATCTATAAGTCCCTTATTATGTGCTGTACCTGTGCCCAGGGCCTATAGATTAAATGCTCCTAGTGGAACTGCAGCACTGATTGTGCCACCCAAAGAAGTAGCACTTTAAACAAGTCTCAGGCCTGCCACTACAGAGTCTGTGTGGGAGGTTTACACAGCCATGTCGACTTGGCATTTAAACAGTAAACAGTAAAACATTTTTATTTGATCCAGACTTCAACTGAGATCAACAAATACAAAGTTAGAATAATTTTAGATACTCATAAAAATGCTTTCCTAAAACACTTTTGCTTTTTAGGCTCACTATCAGATGGGACAGTAGATATGTTCAACCACCTACTCAAACAGCATTAGAATGAATTTGATAAGGTAAAATCTTCGGATTGTACTTATTGTTTAAAACAGCTTCAAAAAGCTTTTTAAGAAATTAAACAGATTATGACAAACATATTCATTAACTGGAAAGTTACACAATGTAATTAAATCTTGAGCAGAGAAAGCGTTATACTTTAATTGAATTGGGATTATATAACGTCCGTGGGCCTTAACTATGCTCTCATTAGGGCAGATTAATAAAACTTGGAGAAAATCTTGTTGACCATCTTAGCAAAGCTCACATAAACCTTTATGATTATTAGTTCCATCCCAGCTAGCTAAAAAGTGGCTAAAGGGAGTATACCAAAGCGTAAAAGTAAAATACACCGCCTTACGCCGTGCTTTAATTGAAAACGCAGGCAAGGGACAGAAATGTAGAATTCATTTTGCTCAGCAAACCGTTTATAGTGCTTCAATTGACAACAGTGATCTTTATCAGATTCAAAACTGATTCTAGGGGCCAAATTGTTTTAAAAACAATTTCAGGTGTGCTGGGGACCACTCCTGTAAAAGTGCAACCGTGTGCTGTGTAACCTCCAAGGCTTTTACCATATTCTTATTAAAAGTATACCCAGACGCTTCCTCTCTAAAAGTCTGTAATTTTAACAAATGTCTTAAGGTGTCTGGGGCTGCATGTATTAAATTGTATGCCCACCTAATAATATTAGATATTACTCTGGCAGAGATACCCGTTACCGATAGCTCAAGACGTAGGGCTTGAACTGGGTCAGACTGTGCCACTTTTCTCAGTTTTCGGAGAATGGTCCCTTCCTTTACTTTTAGAGATTGCTAAGTTTTAATTTTTGAATATTCTATGGCATATGATAAGATCAGAGGGATTTTCATACTGTAGACTTCCAGCATTGAAGAAAAGTGTCTATTTCCTGTGGAGAGGTACAATCTCTGTAAAGCCCCAACATGGGAATCTGCCTTCCGGTTCAGGTGGCGAAGGTGGGCTGTATCTAGGAGGTTGGAAGGGAATGTACGACCCAAATACACATACTCTCTTACAGTCTCTATCGGTTTGTCTCCTAAAGACCAAGTATAAGGTAAAGGTTTCCTTCTGCCACTAAAGGAAGTGCTTTAGTTTTATTAATATTTGGCATCAGGAAGTTTTCGGTTGCATAAAGATTTATTTCATTCAAAGGGCTTTGTAAACCTATCGGGGTCGGATGTATGTCGTTACTATGCATGCTTTTACAACGCATGCCTTTACCACGCAGATTTTACAACGCAAGTCATTAAAACGACTTGCGTTGGGGGGCGCTGGATAGTGAATAGTTTAATTTACTATTCAAACTCCAGTCCCCTTGGATAGTAGGGAAGGTTTTGGCTCGTAAATTAAACTATTTCCTATCCTACAGCGACCCCCAGCGCAAGTCGTCGCAAAGACTTGCGCTGTAAAAGTTGCGTGGTAAAGGTACTGCGTGGTAAAAGTTACGTTGTAAACGCTGTTCCCCATCGGGGTCTGGTCAAGAATTACAATATCATCTGCATACATTAAACACAGTATATCTACTTGAGCTGATTTTGGAGGAAAATTTTTACTTTGAGAGAGACGCCCTGGGAGATCGCTGATAATAAATAATAATAAGGGAGCTAGTAAGCATCCTTGTTTTAGCCCATTCCGCGAAGGGATGGGTTTGGTTAGGCCTTTTTCACCCCCCATTTAAACTCTGCACCATGTAGATGTATGAAGGGAGATTATTATTGTTAAGAGATCTTTGGGTATCCCTATTTTAGCCAATTTTCTCCATAGTGTCGGACGATCTACACTATCGAACGCCGTCGAAAAATCGATAAAAGCACAATATAGAATTTGGCCATTTGTCTTCACAAGCCTATCAAGCACAGTTTGGAACACAGCAATATTGTCCAATGTAGAATGCTTTGGGCAAAACCGAGGCTGATACATAGGAATTACTTTCCTGGAAAAAGCCCAGTCTTTTAAGTGTTCCGAAATACAAGCAGCAAAGATCTTGCCGGAGGCGTCTAGGAGAGCTATTTGTCTATAGTTTGCAGGGTTCGTTCTGACTCCTTTTTTTAAAAGACGGACAACCACACTCCAATGCCAAGATTCAGGAATTTCACCACTTTCCAGGCAATATTGGCATTTGAAACCCAGTGCAAGCTTTAAAACTCCCCTTTTATTACATATAAGCCACCCCTAAGGTAAGCCCTAGGTATTCCACAGGGTAGGGTGTTCTGTGACTAAAAGGAAGGATATGTACTTTTAAGTTTTACATGTCCTGGTAGTGCAAAACTCCCAAACTTGTTTTTTTCTCCTGACTGGCCTAACTCTCTCATAAGTTAACATTGGGATCCCATTTCCTTATGATATTTAATAACCTGCAATTCCTAATTGAGAGAAGGTAGAGTTGTCATGTTTAGTACGTCTGGAATGGTAATGACCAATTGTCTTTAATAGTAAAGGTGTATTTGTAGTTACCATTCTGAAAGTGCCACTTTTAGAAAGTTGGACATTTTCCTGCTCTTAGCCATTTGGTGTCTGCTGCCTGATCACTGAGTAGGCTGGGTGACAGTTCATCTTCTGTACTCCTTCTAGACAGCCACACACAAAGGAAAGGTGGGTGTGAATTCATGCATCTTCCATGTAGGAAAGGAGGGAGGTGCTGGGCACAGCCTAACACAATTGAATAGGATTGGCCCTGTCCACACACAAAGGTTTGCACACACCCCTGACCCCTGTGAGTCTAGAGCCAGGGCAGAAAGAAATGATCCCTGTGCACTTCAATGAGCCTTCTTTGAAGTCACCCCATTTCAAAGGCACACCTGAGTACTGGAACGAAGACCCTACCAACTCAGTACACTTCTGACGTGAAACAAACTTGCCAAGAAGAAGAGCTGCTGTGCTAAGGATTGCCACTCTGCTGGACTGCTTCTCTGGAAGACTGCCGCCTTGCTGTGCTGCCCTGCTTGTCTCTCTGACTGGGTCTTCATCACTGGACCCTGAGTGACTCCAAAGGCTAGCTGACTAACCTCCTGTTCTTCAAAGACTCAGGGATATCAACTTCTTTTACCCTGCTATCGTGCCTGGTTCATTGGAAGTGATCCCAGGTGCTTGATCCAGCGGAACTGACGCATCCTCTGCTGCAAGAGCAGTAGTGACACATTGCCACTATTGCTGGAACAGAACTAGCGCATCACGCTTAGAACTGCCATATTGCCATCGGAACCGCTGCATCGCCCAAATGACAGCAACAGACAATCAACGCAACCCCTAGTCTGCGTGCAGAAACCTAGCTCATCGGCTTCACAACCAACGCAACTCAAAATCAGCGATTCCCTCATTGAACCAGCGCATCGCCATCGCTGCTTGGAGAAAACCAACGCATTTCCTCGACTGTGGGATCAACACTGATGCTTCTCTCTGCTGCACCCGGCATCTCATTATTTGCAACCAGGATTCAGGTACTTTTGCTCAGTGAGCTCTGCTTGGGTCTTGAATCTGGCTCATATTTCATCACAGTCAGCCTGAACTTCTGACTTTGTCCCAGTCCAGCTCGATCGATTAACTCTTTAAGGGCTTACTCAACTTCTACTTATTGGATCTTTGTCATTTTGGCCCCGTTTATTTACAAAATTACACTTTAGTTTTCTGAACTGGTGTGAAGTCTTATTATAGTGTTTTCACTGTGTTACTGTTTTCAAGTGTAGGACATATACCTCACACATTTCCTTCTAAGTTAAGCCTGCCTGCTCTGTCCCAAGCCACCAGAGAGTGAGCACAGGTTAAATTATGGTGTGTTTCTGACTTACCCTGACTAGGATTGTAGTAGAGGGTGCATACCTCTGCAAATGAGAAACCCAGTTTCTAACCGTAATGTGTTTCTACCTACACACAGGCACCCTTTCTTCATGGACTGATAACAATTCATCTTGTCCATTCTTTCAATGTCAATGTGGGGCTTACATTTTGCGCCTATAAATTATGTGTCCTATATAAGTTACATAGAGGTTCAACATCTCAAGGTGTATTACACCTTTTGCTTATTAATAATATATATCTAGTAAGTATGATGGATCCTGTAGCAGGAATTGCTAAGGGCTCCAAGACTAGACCTTCCAGGTGGAAAGATAATTGGATTGCATGATAACCAACACTCTCATCTGTTTATCTTTTTAAAAAACAATCTTTTTATTAGAGTTTGCATCAGCTGTATCAAAAGCAAAAACATGGATTTATAAACAATAATCCAATATCATTCAGATACAAATTGTTGGGATGGAAAATAACTCTGCATGGTGAGAGACTTGGATGCCTGCCTTTAGTGCCCAACAGTATTGTTCTCTGGATCGCTAATGCAGATTTTTTGTTGTAGGCGAATATGGATCATGCGTGTGAAGTGTAGTTCAGTGCACACATGTTAAATGTGTGTGTGCCACCATTTTACAAAAATATATTATTATCAAACAAATACCAAGAGGTTTACATGTTGTGATGTTGTGATTTTCCCATCCTTTGAGGGCATGGGGCCAGAGTTGCTCAAGGAATGGGAACATCCACTCACCTCTTCTTCATATGGCATGCTTGACATCCTACCTAGAGATGCTACAGCCAAAATGGAGAAATTACCGAAAGATATACAGAAACTAGAAAACAATATTAGGCATCCAAACCCACCAGAAGTAGAGGAAATAAAAAATAGGATCTTGAAAGATGTTCTACATAACCACCAGATAAAAAGATGCTCAAGTTGAAAAGAGATTATATTGACTACACAAATGGCAGAGTATTTACATAAGCCAGAACATGTTACAATATTAAGATTAGCAACATCAAAGACATAACAGACCTCCCTACTAGTGGCTCGTGGACTACTGCCTCTTCCAATGAAACAGACCCATCCAGTGTAACCAGCAACACTAGTGAGGAATCTTCCAGTACTCCTGGGCAGTTAGCAAGCACATCTGCAGATCACTGATCATCTTTTTTTTAGTAATGGAGGGGTATTGCAGGGGCACAAGACAAAACCAGTTGAGACAGGACACAAACAGTATAAGAAAATCAGAAGGGGCATAGTCAAACACCAGAGGAGGACAAAAGGGAAAGGATGGGATGACAACACGGTCAACCATACGCAACCAACAGAACAAAGTTGTACAGCCAACACATTTATAGCAGCAACAACGGAGAACAATGTCACAGTTATAGATTTGCCAGACTATACCTTCAATAATGATTAAATAAAGATTCTGATCAAAGGTTTGGGCTTCTTCCTACATCACTTCCTACTTTCATTGATATACACATTCATTTGTTCAAATTCATACAGGAACTCAAACTGCTTAAATTGATTCATAGTAAGGGGCTCTCTAATGTCCCACCAGCCATTTCAGCCATGGAATGTGAAATGACGATCAAGAACATACGTGATCTCCAATTGCTCTTACTATTAAAACAAAATGATTGACAAAGTTTTCGTAGAGGTTTTTGATCTTGAGGTGGAAGTAGGTTCCAAGCTTGTCACACAGAAGTCTTGGGATGGGGTGATGTCAGTGGCTTCGCAGCGTGGGTTGGTGAATTCCTGAATGGCACTGAAAAGATCCTTGGAGCTGTTGGAGTTGGCGAGGATTTTGTTGTGGATGAAGTTCCTCATGGTGGTTCTGTCACCTATCTGGACACTACTCTATATGTGGATGGGAAATACATACGATCTAAAATGTATGAAAAACAGACAGCTTGTAACACAATTCTCCATGCTTCCAGTGCACATCCTCAATCACAGATTAGAGCTATTCCATTTGGTCAAGAGACCGGAATTAGATGCAATTGCAGCCAGGATGTCTGTTTTCAGGTGGAACTCCAAAACATGGAATATAGATTTAGGATCAGAGGTTACTCACACCATGTCTTGAATCAGGCTAGAAGAAAGATCCAGAAAGTGTCAAGCATAGACTTACTTACCAATAGGACAGGCAAATGGAGAAAGGTGATCCATGAAAACGAGAAACCTGCCCTCATTACACTTTACAGTGTATTCAGTCCGGAACTGCAAAATTCCATGCACTAATACTGACATATCCTACTGATTGATAACACACTTTAGGAGGCTATTGACATCCAGCCCAATCTGATTCACAGTAGAGGTAGAATAATCTGACTAACTATTTGTCACAGTTACCTCCATCTATCTACCTCAGATACATGATTGCTCAGACTCCCCACCGGTTTCCATAAATGTGGACATTGCAGTGTTTGTCGTTATGCCAAAGACAAGGTAACTGAATTTCATTCAATCACAAATAGAACCCATCAAATCACCAGGTTTACAAATTGCAGTATGAAGTATGTAGTTTATTGTATCGTGTGTGAATGTATTCTCATTTATGTGGGCAGCATATTAAGACCCCTTAAAGACCGCATCCAGGAAAATGTGCATGCTATCAGAAACAACAACACAAATTACCAGATGTGGTACATTATAACAGCTTGCTTGGGCAAAATGAAAATCTCAAATTTGTCTTTCACGGTCTAGACACACTTAACGTTATGACTAGGGGTGGTAATCAAAACACTGGCCCTTAGATAGCTGACAAGCAGCTGGAATATGCAATTTAGGGCAGTGGACATGGGCTTGAATATGGATGGGGATCTCCATGTTTTCCTAATGGATTGACTGATCGCTTTTAAAACTGCCTGTCCATTTGCCACAATGACATGAGATGTACTAATATTTGTATAGTGGCAATTTCCTGTGCCTGCTCAATGTTCCTATTGCAGGTTTTAGCTATTTTCACATGGGTATATGGTTAGGGATTTCACTGTTGTCCTTATATATTGATTGTTTGCCTGTAACAATTACTTGTCTATTTGCCACCATGGCAACATTCATGAATATATGTATAGGTGTAATTTCCTGTGTCTGTTTAATTTCCCTATTGCAGTGTTCACTCATGTTCACACCATATCTGGGAACATTGCTTGGGTTTACTGTCGTTTTTGCACCGATGCTGATGTCTATGAGTTAATGCTCATTTGTTTACTATCTGCTATGTCCATGCCAGGACCCCGCAAGCAATCCAGTTAATTAATCGTAATGTTTATAACATCTTATGACCAGATTTGCTTACCTTATCTAGGAACAACACTTTTACTTATTTCTTGTTTTGTAATGGATTTTACAATGCACCCTTTTACTAGATGATTCCAAGTCTTGCACTTTCTGCTATGCCAATGTTAGGTTCCTATTAACAATCTTGTATTTGATTACAATGCTTACAATACTTTATGACTTGACTTTGAGATATTTTCTTTTTAACTAATTTGTGTTATTGGAACTCTCTGCCATACTTTGGTACAGTGGAACGTTTTTCAATTATGTTTTTTTCTGAAATAGTGTTAATGTATTTAGGGATTTTCTCACTTTCTTACCTGTTCCTTTGCATAAATATTTCTTTCCAAAGACATATTCATTTATATGGCCAAATTGGCCCGACATTGCACGGCTCAAAGAAGACTTTAGGTATTTTTGACTATCTTTTCAGTTCCACTTTGACACACTCTTTGCAATCTAGTTTATCTTCCAGCTCTCTCTACATGAGATGTTTGCTTTTGATGTATACTCAGCTTTCGCTGTCTTCTTCACCTGATCGGGGGTTGATTTCTTCTCCTTAGTGTGTTCAAAATTCCTGTACGTGCAATACACTTTTTTTCACACAGTTCACAAGTTTTAGTCTTGCACTTTCATGTTGTCTGTTTCCTCACATACTTTTAAGAATTTTTCCACTACTTAACGACTAAGTTGCCTTTGACTCACATTAGATTTGGTTCTTTTTCGGATTTTACATAGCTTATTGGCATGCAAATGTTGTACGCAGCCTTAAAAAAGTCCAAAGGATGAAACACGTGTTGTCTGCTTCTATTTCCTATATGTACCAAGACTTGACAAATGATCAAAGACTTAAACCTTGTATGAAAAAGAAAAAAAGAAGAAATGTAATGGACTACACATGCTCCTTTACTTTGAAATACTTGTTCAGATTTAGCATTACTATAGGGACTTCCTATGTGTGCTTCAGTACTTATTATTGTTCAATACGTGTGTGCTGTTGAGGTATGCTTTTAAAATAACACTCTTTAGTGCAGTACAGAGAGACTGCAGTGCTGAATAGTGTGTGCAGGTTGAGTGGGTTAAAGAGCATGTGGGCAAGCTGGTGGCAGCATATTACAGTGGAAAACAGTACTAGGCAGTGAGTGTGCCGGGAATGTACCCTGAGTGAAGAAGTGCCTGCACTAGTACATACCATGGAGGACTGTGGTTTCCATTTCGGGAAGCCCAGGCCTGCCTGGTGAAAATAGGAAGAGCAAAGGAATCCCCCCAGACAGAATTGTGTATTGCTGTGAGCTGAGTGTGGCAAGCACTGGATGAGGGGAGAGCCAGGCTCCCCCTGTGCATTTCATAGGCCTCTTTGATTCAATGACTGATCACAAGAAAAGGGGCCTGGACACATCTCAGGAAGAGGAAGATGGGGCTGAAATGAGACTCATAAAGAGTAGGACTGAGGGCCCAGGATTAACATTTGATGCACATATAATTGTGGGTAATATCCATATCCCATGAATATTGCTGTGGGTTAATCAGCTAGCGAGTCCTGTCCAGACATCTTTCAGGAGAGAGATGAAAGGGGGGTGATGTCCATTTTAAAGAAGCAGAACCCCAACATAAAACATGAAAGTAGGGTAGATTGGGATCCCAAACTTTGTCATCTCCCGAACAGCCAGCCATGCTGTGTTAGAAGGAGAAGCTCTGCAAGACTTCTGCCTGTGACCGTGACTAGGGGCCCTGCTTGCAAGTCTCCCTCCTGGGTGCGGTGACATTACCCAAGGAAGCCAAGATCACTTTCCCTGGAACCTGGAGTACCAGCACCAGCTTGCTTTCCAAGACCGGTGTGTCTGTAAGAAAGAGAAGAACATTGGAGGGAGCGAGGTCCAGAAGAGAGCTCTGGCATGAGGACTAAGTGTGTGAAATCCAGCCCTGCACCGATTGGGCAGTAGTCAGTGTGTGGGACTTTATTGGTGACCCCGTATGCCAGGAGGGGCAAGCGTGACCATACATGTAGGGATACCAGTAAGGAGCCATGTTGGAGCAAGGACATCAACCTCTATCCTCTGCAGAGAGAGAAAGGACTTACATCGTGACTGTGGGAGCCGAAGCACCTTTCTCATCTGACCGCCGCACATATGGTAGCTCGGGGGAGAGAGCTTGTGCCTGCTAGGTGCTGCCGCGTGTGACTGCGCGACACAGCCAATCCAGAAGAGGACTGCGCTGTAACGTTGTAGGGTACTTTGCAGCCAGAGTGGGTAAATCAAGAACTGTACCTTTGGGCCCTGGGGGACATACCTCCATTGGCTCTGCTACACCATAGACTCTAAAAACGGAACTTACTTGAAGAGTCTGTGGGAAGAACTCTTGAGTATGATCTGCGTACGCGCGCAGATGTAAGCTACTCGCGCTCTCAGCTTTTTTTAATTCATGCTTTTAAATTGTTTTAGCTGCTTTTATTTTAAATAAACTTTGATTAATCTTAGGCTCTACTGATTCCTGGCGCTACTACCTCTTGCACTCTGCACTTTAAAGACTACCACATAAAGGGCACCTACCGCACCTTCACTTTTCTTTTGTGAGTCTCTGACGGCATTCAGACGCCTTCTGCCACACACCCCGGTCCACGGCGGGCTTGCTCAATTGTTGTGGAGGTTGCTGGGGACTTTCAGGTTCTTCCCTTCCAGTTTCTCTTGGGGGCGGAACAGGTTGGGTAGCGCTCTAGCGCCCGCTTCCTATTTAAACAACATGACATTTTCGTCACGCAGCGGGCGCACCAAAGGCAGGCCCATCTGCACCCATCCGCACCTGTTCCGCAGCCAGCACCAGCCATGCTGCCAGTAGCCCATTTGATGTCCTAATTCACTGGTCTAGGACTCAACTACTTACTTTGAGAGATAGGTACGGTATCGCCCCTCCTATTCATGAGTTTTCCGCCCCCCTTCTCATTTTAAATGTGATTCTTGCTCATTCATGTTTAATCCCACAGCACTGCCCCCTGTATCTCATACTTCCTTTTGCTCCTCAATGGTGAATACAATTTTCCGCCGCCCATTAAAGCCTGTCTACTCAACTGCAGGTCCCTCCCACGCCACTCGGAAAATATTTGGCTCTCCTTTGAAATGCATGCCTGGGAACTAATGTTTCTTACCGAAACTTGGGTCAGGAATTTCTCTAATCCTGACCCTAATCTAGCTATCCCAAGTGACTATCGCTTTGCATGGGTAAATCGGGTGAACAATAAGGTGGGAGGTGGGGTTGCAGTGGTTCTACACTCAAGTTAGGAAATCTCTTGTAGGTAAATCCTGAATATGGGTCCTCTAGAAGCTATGTATTTTAGTATAACTGTTGCACCCAACGTAGCCATGGCTCGAATCCTAATTTATAGACCGCCCAGCCCCGCCCCAGCGCTGAAACAAACGCTGAAAAAAACCAGTGATTTCTAAACATTCCTTAATTGCTACTCGCAAATTGCCAGTCACAATTAGGAACACCTCCCCTGGAGGCCTATAGGAATGAATGGGAAGGCACTCTCAATTTGCGAGTCTCAATTAGAGAATAGCAAATTGAGAATGCAATTTCAAGGGTGCCAGGGTTTAAAAAAATCAGCTTCCTCACGTTGAAGCAAGTTTACCTGCCATTCTCAAGCCTGCATTGTTCAGACTATAGGACGCTGTCCTATGCCGGCACGCTGATCTATAAGGTAATTGATCCGCTTCCGATCCTGCCTCCAATGCCCTTGTTACCACACACGGTATGACCAATTAATTTAATTGATCGCTCCGTCCATGTCTCCTTCTCCACAGGACTCGTGTTGGCCATCGGCAGACAGCGCACGGCCACCTAACTTCCCCTGCTGGTGGGTTCCTCTGCTCTCAGGTACCCTTGTAATATCTTAGTATTCGCAATTAGTCGAGTACCCTAGTACTTATGGGCCCCTCCTGTTTTTGTTTTAAATACAGTGCCCCCGTGCAGATTCATTCCCCTATTGACGATCATCTCCGATCGCACGCTATCTAGCGTTCCTCCAGGTAAACACACCCTCCGCCTGTTCCCCCCTCCTTACTTCCCATGCCAGACTTCCCTCCTTGATATATTCCTTTTCTTTGCAGCACGCCCCAAGTTAGACAACCCAGTCCTGATGACGATCTTAACTCACGTGGATCGAAACGCCGTCGACTTCACAGCTCATTAACAGGCGTACCTCTCTAATGTGGTCTAAATAATGAAAAGCAATTCTGAATCTGTGATATCACCTTGTCACATGATTGAGCCACCCACTGTAGATTGTTTGCACCTTGCTCACTGTGTGCCGTCCATGCTGTTCACCCCTTCACATGCGTCGCCACCCTCACTACAGTCACTTTTGTAGAGCACCAAGTTTTATATGGTTGTCACCAATTGAATTTATGCAGTGCTGCTTATAACTGTATACTATGGACCATGAATTCATACTATAAATTAAGATGAATGAATATCTTACTTTAAATCAAAGAGTGTTCTCCTTTTTCTTTGCTAGCAATGCGATACGCATGCATGTTTAATTGACTGTCAGTTCATCCTATTAGGACATTGTTTTTTGATTATAACCTTCATACCCAGTCCTAATTAGGTATATGGGTCACACTCCTGTAATTTTTACTAGGGTTTCAAAAGGACATCCTGTTTCACCCCTGAAATCTGCATATGAGTACATCTTGCACACACGCATGTCCCAAGGGCACGTGTGTGTAAAATGGAACTTTGAAAAATGCACTTTAGTTCATTTTTCAAAGTTTTTGCAAATTAATTACCATGAAGTTCAATTTCATGGTAATTTGCTCCCCCTATTAGCGAAATCGCTATTTTTTTTTACTGTAATGCATTTCCTTTTAGGGAATCTCAATTTACGATTCCTTAAATGCAATGGCAATTTAAGTAATCACAATTTAAAGATTACTTAAATTGGGATTTTTGCATTTGGGATTGTGCATCCCGAATGCACAAATACCAGTCGCAAAGGGGCAGATTCTGAGAATCTGCCCATTTGTGACAGGTTTTTGCTTTGATGCATGTGGGCCATAGATTTTTATATTCTGAACAAAGCAAGACCAAAACGGCTAACATTCAATCAGTGGATCTCATGAAATGCTTTTTTAAAGTATAATTGCAAGATAGTGCTTAAAGGTAATACATGCTTTCAAAAAGGTTAGTTGCAGTAATCAAGGCTGGGGAAATGTGACGCAAATCCATCAGAGGCTCACCAGAGAGAGTTGATCACAATTGAAATGGAACCATGTGCCCAAACATCACTTGTAATTCAATAGTTAACTTTGGTCACTTAGACTGAGGTACTTTCACAGGTACGGCCACCTACGAGGGTGTGTTGGCTGGGTACAGGCACCCTCAGGTCCTGGAGCACAGTATCTTAGAGGCGGGGCCAATGTCATTGAGGCTCTAGGACAGTAAGTAGGCCCCCCGCGTAGAACGCATACAACATGGATTCTACTTAGATAGTCAAGCTGTGGCGGTGTCGGGAAGGAGTGCGGCGGCTTCAGTTAACACACCGCTACGAAGTGCTGCTACTGGACAGGTGGCTAATACAAATGAGGGGTGAGAATTTAAAAATGGTAAGGTGGTTCATCTCCCTACAGGGAATGGACTTTTTAGTAGAACACAGACCTGGTGTAGACCACTCCAATCGTGATGGTCTTTTCAGGCTCTTCCATCTTAGCGATGAGAACTCCCAAGAGACTGGGTAGTTCTCCCCACTTTTACCTGGAGGGACATGTGTTAGACCTGACAGCCTTAGGGAGGTCTTTTTCTAAACCTTTTGACTGCTGCTTACACTTGTGTTGAATTATTTATGGCTTAGGACTCTGAGCATTTTACCACTGCCAACCAGTGCTAAAGTGAATGTGCTTCTCCTCTAAACATAGTTTGACTAACTTAACCACAATTGGCAAAAACAATGTATCTATAAGTCCCTTATTGAGTGCTGTACCTGTGCCCAGGGCCTATAAATTAAATGCTCCTAGTGGAACTGCAGCACTGATTGTGCCACCCAAAGAAGTAGCACTTTAAACAAGTCTCAGGCCTGCCACTACAGAGTCTGTGTGGGAGGTTTACACAGCCATGTCGACTTGGCATTTAAACAGTAAAACATTTTTATTTGATCCAGACCTCAACTGAGATCAACAAATACAAAGTTAGAATAATTTTAGATACTCATAAAAATGCTTTCCTAAAACACTTTTGCTTTTTAGGCTCACTATCAGATGGGACAGTAGATATGTTCAACCACCTACTCAAACAGCATTAGAATGAATTTGATAAGGTAAAATCTTCGGATTGTACTTATTGTTTAAAACAGCTTCAAAAAGCTTTTTAAGAAATTAAACAGATTATGACAAAGATATTCATTAACTGGAAAGTTACACAATGTAATTAAATCTTGAGCAGAGAAAGCGTTATACTTTAATTGAATTGGGATTATATAACGTCGGTGGGCCTTAACTATGCTCTCATTAGGGAAGATTAATAAAACGTGGAGAAAATCTTGTTGACCATCTTAGCAAAGCTCACATAAACCTTTATGATTATTAGTTCCATCCCAGCTAGCTAAAAAAGTGGCTAAAGGGAGTATACCAAAGCGTAAAAGTAAAATACACCGCCTTACGCCGTGCTTTAATTGAAAACGCAGGCAAGGGACAGAAATGTAGAATTCATTTTGCTCAGCAAACCGTTTATAGTGCTTCAATTGACAACAGTGATCTTTATCAGATTCAAAACTGATTCTAGGGGCCAAATTGTTTTAAAAACAATTTCCGGTGTGCTGGGGACCACTCCTGTAAAAGTGCAACCGTGTGCTGTGTAACCTCCAAGGCTTTTACCATATTCTTATTAAAAGTATACCCAGACGCTTCCTCTCTAAAAGTCTGTAATTTTAACAAATGTCTTAAGGTGTCTGGGGCTGCATGTATTAAATTGTATGCCCACCTAATAATATTAGATATTACTCTGGCAGAGATACCCGTTACCGATAGCTCAAGACGTAGGGCTTGAACTGGGTCAGACTGTGCCACTTTTCTCAGTTTTCGGAGAATGGTCCCTTCCTTTACTTTTAGAGATTGCTAAGTTTTAATTTTTGAATATTCCATGGCATATGATAAGATCGGAGGGATTTTCATACTGTAGACTTCCAGCATTGAAGAAAAGTGTCTATTTCCTGTGGAGAGGTACAATCTCTGTAAAGCCCCAACATGGGAATCTGCCTTCCGGTTCAGGTGGCGAAGGTGGGCTGTATCTAGGAGGTTGGAAGGGAATGTACGACCCAAATACACATACTCTCTTACAGTCTCAATCGGTTTGTCTCCTAAAGACCAAGTATAAGGTAAAGGTTTCCTTCTGCCACTAAAGGAAGTGCTTTAGTTTTATTAATATTTGGCATCAGGAAGTTTTCGGTTGCATAAAGATTTATTTCATTCAAAGGGCTTTGTAAACCTATCGGGGTCGGATGTATGTCGTTACTACGCATGCTTTTACAACGCATGCCTTTACCACTCAGATTTTACAACGCAAGTCATTACAACGACTTGCGTTGGGGGGCGCTGGATAGTGAATAGTTTAATTTACTATTCAAACTCCAGTCCCCTTGGATAGTAGGCAAGGTTTTGGCTCGTAAATTAAACTATTTCCTATCCTACAGCGACCCCCAGCGCAAGTCGTCGCAACGACTTGCGTGGTAAAGGTACTGCGTGGTAAAAGTTACGTTGTAAACGCTGTTCCCCATCGGGGTCTGGTCAAGAATTACAATATCATCTGCAAACATTAAACACAGTATATCTACTTGAGCTGATTTTGGAGGAAAATTTTTACTTTGAGAGAGACGCCCTGGGAGATCGCTGATAATAAATAATAATAAGGGAGCTAGTAAGCATCCTTGTTTTAGCCCATTCCGCGAAGGGATGGGTTTGGTTAGGCCTTTTTCACCCCCCATTTAAACTCTGCACCATGTAGATGTATGAAGGGAGATTATTATTGTTAAGAGATCTTTGGGTATCCCTATTTTAGCCAATTTTCTCCATAGTGTTGGACGATCTACACTATCGAACGCCGTCGAAAAATCGATAAAAGCACAATATAGAATTTGGCCATTTGTCTTCACAAACCTATCAAGCACAGTTTGGAACACAGCAATATTGTCCAATGTAGAATGCTTTGGGCAAAACCGAGGCTGATACATAGGAATTACTTTCCTGGAAAAAGCCCAGTCTTTTAAGTGTTCCGAAATACAAGCAGCAAAGATCTTGCCGGAGGCGTCTAGGAGAGCTATTTGTCTATAGTTTGCAGGGTTCGTTCTGACGCCTTTTTTTAAAAGACGGACAACCACACTCCAACGCCAAGATTCAGGAATTTCACCACTTTCCAGGCAATATTGGCATTTGAAACCCAGTGCAAGCTTTAAAACTCCCCTTTTATTACATATAAGCCACCCCTAAGGTAAGCCCTAGGTATTCCACAGGGTAGGGTGTTCTGTGACTAAAAGGAAGGATATGTACTTTTAAGTTTTACATGTCCTGGTAGTGCAAAACTCCCAAACTTGTTTTTTTCTCCTGACTGGCCTAACTCTCTCATAAGTTAACATTGGTATCCCATTTCCTTATGATATTTAATAACCTGCAATTCCTAATTGAGAGAAGGTAGAGTTGTCATGTTTAGTACGTCTGGAATGGTAATGACCAATTGTCTTTAATAGTAAAGGTGTATTTGTAGTTACCATTCTGAAAGTGCCACTTTTAGAAAGTTGGACATTTTCCTGCTCTTAGCCATTTGGTGTCTGCTGCCTGATCACTGAGTAGGCTGGGTGACAGTTCATCTTCTGTACTCCTTCTAGACAGCCACACACAAAGGAAGGGTGGGTGTGAATTCATGCATCTTCCATGTAGGAAAGGAGGGAGGTGCTGGGCACAGCCTAACACAATTGAATAGGATTGGCCCTGTCCACACACAAAGGTTTGCACACACCCCTGTAGTGAGTCTAGAGCCAGGGCAGAAAGAAATGATCCCTGTGCACTTCAATGAGCCTTCTTTGAAGTCACCCCATTTCAAAGGCACACCTGAGTACTGGAACGAAGACCCTACCAACTCAGTACACTTCTGACGTGAAACCAACTTGCCAAGAAGAAGAGCTGCTGTGCTAAGGATTGCCACTCTGCTGGACTGCTTCTCTGGAAGACTGCCGCCTTGCTGTGCTGCCCTGCTTGTCTCTCTGACTGGGTCTTCATCACTGGACCCTGAGTGACTCCAAAGGCTAGCTGACTAACCTCCTGTTCTTCAAAGACTCAGGGATATCAACTTCTTTTACCCTGCTATCGTGCCTGGTTCATTGGAAGTGATCCCAGGTGCTTGATCCAGCGGAACTGACGCATCCTCTGCTGCAAGAGCAGTAGTGACACATTGCCACTATTGCTGGAACAGAACTAGCGCATCACGCTTAGAACTGCCATATTGCCATCGGAACCGCTGCATCGCCCAAATGACAGCAACAGACAATCAACGCAACCCCTAGTCTGCGTGCAGAAACCTAGCTCATCGGCATCACAACCAACGCAACTCAAAATCAGCGATTCCCTCATTGAACCAGCGCATCGCCATCGCTGCTTGGAGAAAACCAACGCATTTCCTCGACTGTGGGATCAACACTGATGCTTCTCTCTGCTGCACCCGGCATCTCATTATTTGCAACCAGGATTCAGGTACTTTTGCTCAGTGAGCTCTGCTTGGGTCTTGAATCTGGCTCATGTTTCATCACAGTCAGCCTGAACTTCTGACTTTGTCCCAGTCCAGCTCGATCGATTAACTCTTTAAGGGCTTACTCAACTTCTACTTATTGGATCTTTGTCATTTTGGCCCCGTTTATTTACAAAATTACACTTTAGTTTTCTGAACTGGTGTGAAGTCTTATTATAGTGTTTTCACTGTGTTACTGTTTTCAAGTGTAGGACAAATACCTCACACATTTCCTTCTAAGTTAAGCCTGCCTGCTCTGTCCCAAGCCACCAGAGAGTGAGCACAGGTTAAATTATGGTGTGTTTCTGACTTACCCTGACTAGGATTGTAGTGGAGGGTGCATACCTCTGCAAATGAGAAACCCAGTTTCTAACCTTAATGTGTTTCTACCTACACACAGGCACCCTTTCTTCATGGACTGATAACAATTCATCTTGTCCATTCTTTCAATGTCAATGTGGGGCTTACATTTTGCGCCTATAAATTATGTGTCCTATATAAGTTACATAGATGTTCAACATCTCAAGGTGTATTACACCTTTTGCTTATTAATAATATATATCTAGTAAGTATGATGGATCCTGTAGCAGGAATTGCTAAGGGCTCCAAGACTAGACCTTCCAGGTGGAAGGAAAATTGGATTGCATGATAACCAACACTCTCATCTGTTTATCTTTTTAAAAAACAATCTTTTTATTAGAGTTTGCATCAGCTGTATCAAAAGCAAAAACATGGATTTATAAACAATAATCCAATATCATTCAGATACAAATTGTTGGGATGGAAAATAACTCTGCATGGTGAGAGACTTGGATGCCTGCCTTTAGTGCCCAACAGTATTGTTCTCTGGATCGCTAATGCAGATTTTTTGTTGTAGGTGAATATGGATCATGCGTGTGAAGTGTAGTTCAGTGCACACATGTTAAATGTGTGTGTGCCACCATTTTACAAAAATATATTATTATCAAACAAATACCAAGAGGTTTACATGTTGTGATGTTGTGATTTTCCCATCCTTTGAGGACATGGGGCCAGAGTTGCTCAAGGAATGGGAACATCCACTCACCTCTTCTTCATATGGCATGCTTGACATCCTACCTAGAGATGCTACAGCCAAAATGGAGAAATTACCGAAAGATATACAGAAACTAGAAAACAATATTAGGCATCCAAACCCACCAGAAGTAGAGGAAATAAAAAATAGGATCTTGAAAGATGTTCTACATAACCACCAGATAAAAAGATGCTCAAGTTGAAAAGAGATTATATTGACTACACAAATGGCAGAGTATTTACATAAGCCAGAACATGTTACAATATTAAGATTAGCAACATCAAAGACATAACAGACCTCCCTACTAGTGGCTCGTGGACTACTGCCTCTTCCAATGAAACAGACCCATCCAGTGTAACCAGCAACACTAGTGAGGAATCTTCCAGTACTCCTGGGCAGTTAGCAAGCACATCTGCAGATCACTGATCATCTTTTTTTTAGTAATGGAGAGGTATTGCAGGGGCACAAGACAAAACCAGTTGAGACAGGACACAAACAGTATAAGAAAATCAGAAGGGGCATAGTCAAACACCAGAGGAGGACAAAAGGGAAAGGATGGGATGACAACACGGTCAACCATACGCAACCAACAGAACAAAGTTGTACAGCCAACACATTTATAGCAGCAACAACGGAGAACAATGTCACAGTTATAGATTTGCCAGACTATACCTTCAATAATGATTAAATAAAGATTCTGATCAAAGGTTTGGGCTTCTTCCTACATCACTTCCTACTTTCATTGATATACACATTCATTTGTTCAAATTCATACAGGAACTCAAACTGCTTAAATTGATTCATAGTAAGGGGCTCTCTAATGTCCCACCAGCCATTTCAGCCATGGAATGTGAAATGACGATCAAGAACATACGTGATCTCCAATTGCTCTTACTATTAAAACAAAATGATTGACAAAGTTTTCGTAGAGGTTTTTGATCTTGAGGTGGAAGTAGGTTCCAAGCTTGTCACACAGAACTCTTGGGATGGGGTGATGTCAGTGGCTTCGCAGCGTGGGTTGGTGAATTCCTGAATGGCACTGAAAAGTTCCTTGGAGCTGTTGGAGTTGGCGAGGATTTTGTTGTGGATGAAGTTCCTCATGGTGGTTCTGTCACCTATCTGGACACTACTCTATATGTGGATGGGAAATACATACGATCTAAAATGTATGAAAAACAGACAGCTTGTAACACAATTCTCCATGCTTCCAGTGCACATCCTCAATCACAGATTAGAGCTATTCCATTTGGTCAAGAGACCGGAATTAGATGCAATTGCAGCCAGGATGTCTGTTTTCAGGTGGAACTCCAAAACATGGAATATAGATTTAGGATCAGAGGTTACTCACACCATGTCTTGAATCAGGCTAGAAGAAAGATCCAGAAAGTGTCAAGCATAGACTTACTTACCAATAGGACAGGCAATTGGAGAAAGGTGATCCATGAAAACGAGAAACCTGCCCTCATTACACTTTACAGTGTATTCAGTCCGGAACTGCAAAATTCCATGCACAAATACTGACATATCCTACTGATTGATAACACACTTTAGGAGGCTATTGACATCCAGCCCAATCTGATTCACAGTAGAGGTAGAATAATCTGACTAACTATTTGTCACAGTTACCTCCATCTATCTACCTCAGATACATGATTGCTCAGACTCCCCACCGGTTTCCATAAATGTGGACATTGCAGTGTTTGTCGTTATGCCAAAGACAAGGTAACTGAATTTCATTCAATCACAAATAGAACCCATCAAATCACCAGGTTTACAAATTGCAGTATGAAGTATGTAGTTTATTGTATCGTGTGTGAATGTATTCTCATTTATGTGGGCAGCATATTAAGACCCCTTAAAGACCGCATCCAGGAAAATGTGCATGCTATCAGAAACAACAACACAAATTACCAGATTGTGGTACATTATAACAGCTTGCTTGGGCAAAATGAAAATCTCAAATTTGTCTTTCACGGTCTAGACACACTTAACGTTATGACTAGGGGTGGTAATCAAAACACTGGCCCTTAGATAGCTGACAAGCAGCTGGAATATGCAATTTAGGGCAGTGGACATGGGCTTGAATATGGATAGGGATCTCCATGTTTTCCTAATGGATTGACTGATCGCTTTTAAAACTGCCTGTCCATTTGCCACAATGACATGAGATGTACTAATATTTGTATAGTGGCAATTTCCTGTGCCTGCTCAATGTTCCTATTGCAGGTTTTAGCTATTTTCACATGGGTATATGGTTAGGGATTTCACTGTTGTCCTTATGTATTGATTGTTTGCCTGTAACAATTACTTGTCTATTTGCCACCATGGCAACATTCATGAATATATGTATCGGTGTAATTTCCTGTGTCTGTTTAATTTCACTATTGCAGTGTTCACTCATGTTCACACCATATCTGGGAACATTGCTTGGGTTTACTGTCGTTTTTGCACCGATGCTGATGTCTATGAGTTAATGCTCATTTGTTTACTATCTGCTATGTCCATGCCAGGACCCCGCAAGCAATCCAGTTAATTAATCGTAATGTTTATAACATCTTATGACCAGATTTGCTTACCTTATCTAGGAACAACACTTTTACTTATTTCTTGTTTTGTAATGGATTTTACAATGCACCCTTTTACTAGATGATTCCAAGTCTTGCACTTTCTGCTATGCCAATGTTAGGTTCCTATTAACAATCTTGTATTTGATTACAATGCTTACAACACTTTATGACTTGACTTTGAGATATTTTCTTTTTAACTAATTTGTGTTATTGGAACTCTCTGCCATACTTTGGTACAGTGCAACGTTTCTCAATTATGGTTTTTTTCTGAAATAGTGTTAATGTATTTAGGGATTTTCTCACTTTCTTACCTGTTCCTTTGCATAAATATTTCTTTCAAAAGGCATATTCATTTATATGGCCAAATTGAGTTGTGAACACCCTCCGGGTTGCAATTTTCAAACTGCCTTCTGGCCCGACATTGCACGGCTCATAGAAGACTTTAGGTATTTTTGACTATCTTTTCAGTTCCACTTTGACACACTCTTTGCAATCTAGTTTATCTTCCAGCACTCTCTACATGAGATGTTTGCTTTTGATGTATACTCAGCTTTCGCTGTCTTCTTCACCTGATCGGGGGTTGATTTCTTCTCCTTAGTGTGTTCAAAATTCCTGTACGTGCAATACACTTTTTTTCACACAGTTCACAAGTTTTAGTCTTGCACTTTCATGTTGTCTGTTTCCTCACATACTTTTAAGAATTTTTCCACTACTTAACGACTAAGTTGCCTTTGACTCACATTAGATTTGGTTCTTTTTCGGATTTTACATAGCTTATTGGCATGCAAATGTTGTACGCAGCCTTAAAAAAGTCCAAAGGATGAAACACGTGTTGTCTGCTTCTATTTCCTATATGTACCAAGACTTGACAAATGATCAAAGACTTAAACCTTGTATGAAAAAAGAAAAAAAGAAGAAATGTAATGGACTACACATGCTCCTTTACTTTGAAATACTTGTTCAGATTTAGCATTACTATAGGGACTTCCTTTGTGTGCTTCAGTACTTATTATTGTTCAATACGTGTGTGCTGTTGAGGTATGCTTTTAAAATAACACTCTTTAGTGCAGTACAGAGAGACTGCAGTGCTGAATAGTGTGTGCAGGTTGAGTGGGTTATCCAGCATGTGGGCAAGCTGGTGGCAGCATATTACATTGGAAAACAGTACTAGGCAGTGAGTGTGCCGGGAATGTACCCTGAGTGAAGAAGTGCCTGCACTAGTACATACCATGGAGGACTGTGGTTTCCATTTCGGGGAAGCCCAGGCCTGCCTGGTGAAAATAGGAAGAGCAAAGGAATCCCCCCCAGACAGAATTGTGTATTGCTGTGAGCTGAGTGTGGCAAGCACTGGATGAGGGGAGAGCCAGGCTCCCCCTGTGCATTTCATAGGCCTCTTTGATTCAATGACTGATCACAAGAAAAGGGGCCTGGACACATCTCAGGAAGAGGAAGATGGGGCTGAAATGAGACTCATAAAGAGTAGGACTGAGGGCCCAGGATTAACATTTGATGCACATATAATTGTGGGTAATATCCATATCCCATGAATATTGCTGTGGGTTAATCAGCTAGCGAGTCCTGTCCAGACATCTTTCAGGAGAGAGATGAAAGGGGGGTGATGTCCATTTTAAAGAAGCAGAACCCCAACATAAAACATGAAAGTAGGGTAGATTGGGATCCCAAACTTTGTCATCTCCCGAACAGCCAGCCATGCTGTGTTAGAAGGAGAAGCTCTGCAAGACTTCTGCCTGTGACCGTGACTAGGGGCCCTGCTTGCAAGTCTCCCTCCTGGGTGCGGTGACATTACCCAAGGAAGCCAAGATCACTTTCCCTGGAACCTGGAGTACCAGCACCAGCTTGCTTTCCAAGACCGGTGTGTCTGTAAGAAAGAGAAGAACATTGGAGGGAGCGAGGTCCAGAAGAGAGCTCTGGCATGAGGACTAGGTGTGTGAAATCCAGCCCTGCACCGATTGGGCAGTAGTCAGTGTGTGGGACTTTATTGGTGACCCCGTATGCCAGGAGGGGCAAGCGTGACCATACATGTAGGGATACCAGTAAGGAGCCATGTTGGAGCAAGGACATCAACCTCTATCCTCTGCAGAGAGAGAAAGGACTTACATCGTGACTGTGGGAGCCGAAGCACCTTTCTCATCTGACCGCCGCACATATGGTAGCTCGGGGGAGAGAGATTGTGCCTGCTAGGTGCTGCCGCGTGTGACTGCGCGACACAGCCAATCTAGAAGAGGACTGCGCTGTAACGTTGTAGGGTACTTTGCAGCCAGAGTGGGTAAATCAAGAACTGTACCTTTGGGCCCTGGGGGACATACCTCCATTGGCTCTGCTACACCATAGACTCTAAAAACGGAACTTACTTGCAGAGTCTGTGGGAAGAACTCTTGAGTATGATCTGCGTACGCGCGCAGATGTAAGCTACTCGCGCTCTCAGCTTTTTTAAATTCATGCTTTTAAATTGTTTTAGCTGCTTTTATTTTAAATAAACTTTGATTAATCTTAGGCTCTACTGATTCCTGGCGCTACTACCTCTTGCACTCTGCACTTTAAAGACTACCACATAAAGGGCACCTACCGCACCTTCACTTTTCTTCTGTGAGTCTCTGACGGCATTCAGACGCCTTCTGCCACACACCCCGGTCCACGGCGGGCTTGCTCAATTGTTGTGGAGGTTGCTGGGGACTTTCAGGTTCTTCCCTTCCAGTTTCTCTTGGGGGCGGAACAGGTTGGGTAGCGCTCTAGCGCCCGCTTCCTATTTAAACAACATGACATTTTCGTCACGCAGCGGGCGCACCAAAGGCAGGCCCATCTGCACCCATCCGCACCTGTTCCGCAGCCAGCACCAGCCATGCTGCCAGTAGCCCATTTGATGTCCTAATTCACTGGTCTAGGACTCAACTACTTACTTTGAGAGATAGGTACGGTATCGCCCCTCCTATTCATGAGTTTTCCGCCCCCCTGCTCATTTTAAATGTGATTCTTGCTCATTCATGTTTAATCCCACAGTACTGCCCCCTGTATCTAATACTTCCTTTTGCTCCTCAATGGTGAATACAATTTTCCGCCGCCCATTAAAGCCTGTCTACTCAACTGCAGGTCCCTCCCACGCCACTCGGAAAATATTTGGCTCTCCTTTGAAATGCATGCCTGGGAACTAATGTTTCTTACCGAAACTTGGGTCAGGAATTTCTCTAATCCTGACCTTAATCTAGCTATCCCAAGTGACTATCGCTTTGCATGGGTAAATCGGGTGAACAATAAGGTGGGAGGTGGGGTTGCAGTGGTTCTACACTCAAGTTAGGAAATCTCTTGTAGGTAAATCCTGAATATGGGTCCTCTAGAAGCTATGTATTTTAGTATAACTGTTGCACCCAACGTAGCCATGGCCGGAATCCTAATTTATAGACCGCCCAGCCCCGCCCCAGCATCTATTAGAATTCTACAATATAGAGGAGACGGCAGCGCGCATGATCCAAGATTGCCGCTGTGCTTTGAGCTCCGTCATTTACCTGCGTTTCCGATGACGTTTGCCGATAATAGGGGCATTATTAGGCACCATTTTTGGCCCCCAGCTGCTCCGCTGTGGTTCCTGCAGCATCTGGTGTCTTTGCAGAGGTCTGGTGCCTCTGCGGAAAGTGTGGTAGGCATTTTTCTCTTTACGTCACAGAGGGCTGCTGCTCTCCATCATTCTTCAACAGTTTCCACACAGAGGAGGCGGACTTAACACTTTGGACACCTCCTTTTTTTAGAAGCCTCAGTTTATCTTAAAGGGGTTTTTGTCCTGCCTCTTGTTGGCCACAGCTCTGCAATTTGGAAGAGATTAAAGGGATTTGTGTCCTTTTTACTTTATACTGCAGCCTATTGTTATTATATTAAGTTTCTTTGGAGCTGAATTTAGTGTTTTTTTACTAACCAGCCATCCTCATCATTACACTGCAGGCTCTTTATTAAATGTAGTGTAATTTATTTTCCTCTTACTATTGTTTGCTTCCTGCTTACCAGTATGGAGTCTAAAAATGGTCCAAATAAACGCAAACAAGCTGTCTCACCCCTCCTTCTAAAGCCCAAGAGGATTCCCTAGCAAAAACTTTGGAAGAAATTCAAGCTTTCCATACCATCACGGACACCATCTCCTCAGATATTAAAAATGTAAATAGAGATATGCCTTCCTTATCAATTAGAGTTGCTGACAATGAGATTAGGATTCATGATAGTACTGCAGCCATTACAGCTATGGCTCCAATTCCTACTCAGGTTGCTTCTCTCCACCATTCCAAACTTTGCTTGGAAAATAGAACTAGACAGTACAATTTACACATTTTTAATGTTCCTGAAGGAGTTGAAGGTCAGAGTTGTCGTCTCTTCTTGGAAAATCTTCTCCCTAAACTATTAAATGTTAACTTTCCAGAGCGCTTTGAGATTGCTAAAGCCCACAGAATACCTTCAACTCGTAAACCTCATCAAGCTAGACCGCGACAAATTATTTTTAAAGTCCTGCGGCCCCATCATCATCGCCTTCTTATACGTAAGGCTGTCCAAGAGATTCCTGGTCTCCTAACTGAAGGAAATAAAGTCTTTATTCATCAGGACTTTGCAAAAGACACTGTTCAGATACAACGCTAATTTTCAGATTTACATCCTTGTTTGCGAGAAACTGGTTACAAATATGGTCTTTTTTACCCTGCGGTCATGCGCATCTGCAAAAATGGCATTTCTAAGTCTTTCTCTGCTCCTGCAGCTTTAATAAGATTTTTGGATCAACATCATCCTGTTCTCATGGACTCTCAATCTTCTGGTTCTGCGGGCTGATAATAATAATATTCCCCTAATGCTGGTTGTTATTATTTTCTTTGCAGGTGCATAATAATGGTGGTTTTCTTGCTTTGCACCTCTGTCTCCAATGTTCTATTGGTATGAGGTCTTGGTGACTGACCTCGTTTTATGTTATTTGTCTTGTTTTATCTTTTTTATATGGGCTACTATCTTTCTCTCTTTTTTCTGTCCTCTCATTTTTCTTCTCTGTAGGAAAGTATGTCTAGGCTACAAATGTTTACGGTTGCTTCATTAAATGTGAAGGGTCTTAGACATCCAGTCAAACGACGTACCATTTTTGAATATTTACATAAGTTATAGCTTGTAATATGTTTTGTTCAAGAAACTCATGTTAATGACAAAATTCTACATACTATGTCTAGAGGTTGAGTTGGGTAGGGTTTATAGTTTCATCTCCTGCTACAAAACGTAAAAATGGAGTAGCTATTTTTGTCTCACACAAATCTTGTGCACAAATTCTGTCACATCATCATGATGCAGATGGTAGATTTGTTGCTGTTCAAGTTCTTATTGATAAACTTACTTTAAATGTGATTAATATTTATGCCGCTACCTCTGATGACCCTGCCTTTTGGTATTATGTCTCTAACGAAGCACTCAAAATCGGCAATGCCTCCCTTATATTGGGAGGTGATTTTAATCTTATCAGGGATCCTTTGTTGGACCGGTCTTCTGCTTTTAGGTTCCGGCCTAGCAAGGCTTTTTTTTGCCTTGAAATCTTTTCTTTACATTACAAATTGGTAGAATTTTGGAGATTGGAACACCCTACAGACAAAGATTTTACTTTTTATTCTAACGCTCACTCTTCTTTTTCCAGAATTGATTATTTATTAACCTCATGTAATTTATGTCACATGATTAGTGAATCAGTTATTCACCCTATTACGATTTCAGACCATGCTTTTCTTTATCTATTTCTGATTCTCCAATTCCTAATAAAAGATTGAGAATGAACTCGGAAATAGTTCTTAACCCCACCAACGCAAAAAAATGGCCTCAGCTCTTACTGATTCTTTTTTGAATAATAAGGCATGTGACACCTCTAAAATCATACATTGGAATGCTTTTAAATCTTCTATCCATGGAGTTGCAATTTATATTATGGCACACGAAAAGAAATCTTTTTATTCCCACCTCAATGAATTAGAGATACAGATTGCAGCAGTGGAACGACTTTTTAATACATAAAGAATTCTACAATATAAATCTCAACTTCAGAAATACCACTACGAATATGATTGTATGCTTAGTAAAAGAGAAGGTTTACTTATCTGAAAAGAAAAGTCACATTTTTATTTTAACTCCTATAAATCGGGTTGTTTGCTAGCTAATTATTTACGTCTCCAACGTGAAAGAGTTGAAATTCCAGCCATCAAGACAAATAAAGGTACATTGGCGACGGAGGTTGAGGACATACTGAAAGAGTTTCTTTCATTCTACTCTTCTTTATATCACGAACCTCTTACACCTAATACTAATGTTACCAATGACTTCCTTAATTCGTGTCGACAGCCTCAGCTTTCGCAAAATGATCGAGCTACTTTAGAGAACCCTATTGACGTCAAACTAAATTTTTACAACAATTAAAGCTTTAAAGTTCCAAAAAGCTCCTGGCCAGTGTGGAATTCTGGCAGAATTTTATAAATGCTATCAGGATCAATTATCCCCTTTTTTACTTTCCCTTTTCACGGAGTTTCAGCATACTTCAATGATGGGGGATCCTTTAATGAAGTCACTATAAGTGTTCCCCCCAACCTAATAAATATCATACTTTACTTTCAAATTTTCATCCCATATCTTTAATCAATCAAGACTGTAAAATATATGCAAACAATTTAGCAAATAGACTATCACCCCTACTTTCCAATATTATACAATCTGATCAAACTGGCTATATGAAAGGTAGATTATCCCCTCACAATACCCGGTTGCTTTTTCATACCTTGTCTCTTGCCAAAGAAGCATGTGCACATATTGGTGTAATAGCTCTTGATGCGGAAAAGGCATTTGACAAGGTTAAGTGGCAATTTTTATTTAAAACGTTAGCAGCTTTTCGTTTTGGTCCTATTTTTATCAATATGACTAAGGCTTTGTATTCAGCCCCCTCAGCCTCTATTTTAGTTAATGTTTGTGATCCACTTCATTTTGGTTGTCTAGAGGTACTCGACAGGGATGTCTTCTCTCTCCCTTACTTTTTATTATTGCATTGGAACCCCTTCTATGTTCCCTTCGTAATAGTGATACTTATACCGGTGTTGTTTTGAAAGATACTACCATTAAACTTTTGGCCTACGCTGATGATGAATTGTTATATGTTACTGACCCTTCCACCTCTATTCCTATTATCCTTGACACTATTCATGAATATGCTGAGGTTTCTGGTTACTCCCTGAATACTAATAAGACAGAGTTTTTTTTCCATTAAATGCCTTTTGTAATTCTACAATGTTAGAGAATACTGATATAATTTGGTTTCCAAAAAAGCTCAAATATTTAGGTATACTTTTTACTGGCTCAATTAAAGATAAAGTTGAAACCAATTTCTCTGCTATTTTAACAAAAACCAAAGAGAAATTTGATTGATGGTATGATCTACATCTAAACTGGTGGGGATGCATAACAGCACTCAAAATGTCTATAACTCCTGAAATTCTTTATTTATTGTCTATGTTACCATTCTCTTTCCCGTTCACTTTTCATACCAAAGTATATAAGTTATTTACGAAATTCCTTTTGGAATAATAAGCCCGTACACATTAGCCCTAGGATGAAACAATGGCCCAAATGTGAAGGAGGGGTTGGTCTTCCAAATTAAAAAAAATATCAATTTGCTTTCCTTGTGGCTCAATGTTTCTTATGGTTCCACATTGTCCCCCTCTCTACTGCACCTAAATGGCTTCTCCCGGAAAAAAATATTTTGGCTGCATACCCTTTAATTTCTTTTCTCACTATGTCCAATGGCTCTTTTGGTAAGTGTTACCCTATTATTGCCATATCTAAAATTGTCTTTTTATCATTTGATAGTAATTTTTCTATTACTTTGTCTTCTACAAAAAAAGTTTATCTAGGGTTCAATCCTAAACTCCAACATCACAAACATATTTCTTTTTGGAAATTATGGATTGCTGCTGGTATTTGCTTTGTTGCAGATATTTGCCAATATGATATGTTTTACACATTTGATATTATTCAAACCACTTATAAGTTGCCATTGTCTGAATTGCCTGAATATACATTGTTATGTAATACGATTCTTAATGCTTATCCCCAATTACTTTCTATGTCTCAGTCTTCTGGTATTGAATTTTGTATCTCTGTGTTCAGCCGTTCAGGACATACAGCATAAGTATATAAAAAACATATCACTTCCAATTCCCCCTTTGCAAATCAAAAATGGCCCCCAAACTTAAATCTTCATTCATCTAGCATATTCTGGAAGGAAATTTGGCATTCCAACACGGCTAATTATCTTCCGGCCACCCTTATACAAACTAATATTTACTTACTCAATCAATGCTTTTGGACTTCTGACTAATTATTTAAAGCTGAACTTCTAGATACTCCAAATTGTTGGCAATGTCATTCTGTAACGGGATGACCTACAACACTTTTTTTCAACTGTTCTATCATACATCAGAAATATGGCATCTTATTACACAGATCCTTGAGATCCAAACAACTTTATCATTTGATGTTTTAATTTTCAAATCCTCCTCAAAGCCCCCTTCATTATTTCACCTTTGAATTTGATTTGGAACTGATCCCTGCACACTGGGACTCTCCCCTCAATCTGGAAACAGGCCCTCCTAGTACCAATCCTTAAAAAATCTGAAGTTGACCCATCTGTGTTTAAAAACTACCGTTATATTTCTCTTTTACCTAAGACAGCCAAAGTCTTGGAAAAATTTGTTTAGGAACAACTGTCAAGTTATATCGAATCCCGTCATCTTTTCCATGATTCCCAGTCTGGGTTTAGATCCGGTTATAGTACTGACATTGCCCTCCTTGAAGTCTCTGAGACCATTTACGAATGCGTGGATGCAGGCGAAGCAGCTATGCTAGTGCTTCTTGACCTGTCCGTGGTATTTGACCAAGCTATTTTGCTTTAGAGACTCCACAGTCTCGGGATCCAGGGCACCCCTTCGTCCTGGATTCAAGCCTACCTTAGCGGCCATACCCAACAAGTCTCCCTTCAGATATTTGACTTTGAGGAGAAACCCTTGAGCTGTGGCGTTCCCTAGGGCTCTGCTTTGAGCCCACTCTTCTTCAATGTCTACCTCTCCCCTTTGACTACATTGGTAGAATCCTGCGGAATCAGAGTGATCCCTTATGCTGACGATACACAATTGGTGTCCTCATTTAAAGATCACTCTAAAGCAGCATTTTCTAATTTCAGACAATGTCTGTTTAATATCTCCATCTGGATGTCATTGAATCAGCACAGACTTAACTCAGACAAAATGAGGTGCTATTTGTAATCAAATCATCCCTCTTCCATTGCTCTGGTGCCCATCTGAGCTGAATCTCCCCCCGAAACCTGTGACCGTGGTTAGGAATCTTGAGTTCCAGTTTGATAATGAGCTATCCTGCAAATCCCAATTCTACCAGGTCTCCTCTGCCTGTTTTGGTAAACTGCACATGCTCCACAAAATCCTTCCCTTTCTCCCTCTGGACTCTCATCAGACTATTATTCATGCCCTGATCACCTCACGTCTTGACTATGCCAATAGTCTTTATGTGGGGGCACCAGCATATCTGATCAGACACTTGCAGATCACCCAAAACGTGGCCGCTAGGCTGATTTGCAACATCCCATATCACTATTCGATTACACCCCACTTGAAGAAGCTTTACTGGCTTCCAGTGATAAAACGTATCCAGTAAAGGTTTCTTGTCCTGGCTTTTAGAACGATTCAGGGTCGTGGTCCAGCTTATCTTAGAGCTCGACTCAAGCACTCTCAGTCTAACCATACCCTTAGATCAAATCATCTCCACCTTTAAGCGACACCCCATTTCCGCTGGTCCAGAATGGCTGGCAGAGCTTTTGCAGTGATAACTGCCAAACCTTGGAATAGCCTGCCAGTCTCCCTGCATATGGCCAAGTCTGAAACTATTTTCCGACATGTACTTAAGACCTGGCTGTTTTCCAGCCCATAGCTCCCTACTGGTACTTGCATCTGCTGCCTGTCTTAGCACTGAGACACCCCCGCTGGGGGTAGATGTGCACTTTAGAAGTTTCTAAATAAATAAATCAATTAGTTTACATTCCCTGGATACGACCATCAGTGAATGGAGAATAACACTGAACTCATTTCACTTGAGGTGGGAGGACAGGGAGTGGCCTGACAACTGAGAGAATGCAACACAAAAAGATGACGGATGGAATGTTGAACATTGTCAAACATTCACCCCCAGTCACAGACCTGGGTTTAAACCATTGCTATTTTGCTCACCACGCCACCCCAGTTCAGACATTGCCATATGCAAATCAGTCTTCACCCTGTGCCTCATGGGAACAGTCCAGACCGAACTGCCAGGCCATGTCTTCCCTGGACAGGAATCAAGCATCCTAGAACCGTTTCAGGCTTTCAGCCCTCATAAGCCAGGATAGCTTAACTCCAGTGGCGTAGTGAGCATGGGACCCACATCTGGGCAAACCCTTCCCACTTAGGGTGAAAATGCAACACAAAAAGATGATGGACGGAATGTTGAACATTGTCAAACATTCACCCCCAGTCACAGATCTGGGTTCAATCCATTGTTATTTTGCTCACCACACCACTCCAGTTCAGACATTGCCATATTCAAATCCGTCTGGACCCTGTGCCTCATGGGAACAGTCCAGACCGAACTGCCAGGCCATGTCTTCCCTGGACAGGAATCAAGCATTCTAGGATCGGTTTCGGGTTTCAGCCCTCATCAGCCAGGATAGCTTGACTCCAGTGGCGTAGTGAGCACGGGACCCATGTCTGGGCATACCCTTCCCACTAATGGTGAAAATGCACCACAAAAAGATGATGGACGGAATGTTGAACATTGTCAAACATTCACCCCCAGTCACAGATCTGGGTTTAATCCATTGTTATTTTGCTCACCACGCCACGCCAGTTCAGACATCGTCATATGCAAATCAGTCGTGACCCTGTGCCTCATGGGAACAGTCCAGACGGAACTGCCAGGCCTTGTCTTTCCTGGACAGGAATCAAGCATCCTAGGACTGGTTTCGGGCTTTCAGCCCTCATCAGCCAGGCTAGCTTGACTCCAGTGGCGTAGTGAGCACGGGACCCACGTCTGGGCATACCATTCCCACTTAGGGTTAAAATGCAACAAAAAAAGATGATGGACGAAATTTTGAACATTGTCAAACATTCACCACCAGTCACAGATCGGGGTTAAATCCATTGTTATTTTACTCACCACGCCACCCCAGCTCAGACATAGCCATATGCAAATCAGTCTTGACCCTGTGCCTCATGGGAACAGTCCAGACCGAACTGCCAGGTCATGTCTTCCCTGGACAAGAATCAAGGACAACTGTGAGAGTCCTGACCTCATGGTGATATTGCTTTTTGAATGTTGTATACCTTTACATGTGTAGAGTTAGAATAAAGATACTTCTTTTTTATACAAAAACAAGTATTTGGCTGGGCATTGATCTATTGCCGTGCTGCCTGCCTGTTGAGTAATAAGTCATGTTTACTATCTGCAGCTGAGCTTCCCCTGGGGGAGCCTTGACTGCTCGAGCTACGCTACCCAGCTGAAAGTCAGGTGCAGAAGGGGATGCTTGTCCCAGTTAAGCTGGGTCCATAGTAGGGTGGGCTCTGGCACATCTGGGGTATAAGCCCTCATCTACCTAGGTTGGGCCCAGTTTCTCCTGCATGGCCTGTGGCCCCCGGAACGGGGTTTTGTCAACCATATACTTTTTTTCCCAGTATAGATGTGCAGGGAAAATGCAAACAACCTAATAATTGGTTATAGATGAACAAAAGGTAGCCACAATCCCTACATACCCTGGATTTAAATCATTCAAATGAATCTTCACTGTATTTTGATGCCCCTCTGTATCCTTCATTTTTCACACAGGGCCTCAGCCTGACTCATGGAAGTCTCACCATGGACCCCACACACTCTCAGACTTCTTGCTTTATACACAGACGTCTCTGCCTGCACACACTAGTCAATTTTAGCTGACTAATGTACCAGTCTCAGAATGTCTACGATGCCTCACATCTCAACAATGTCTGACTACTAAATCGTAAACAAAAAAGCTGTACATTTTAACAGTTCAATAAGGTGTGCAGCAATGTACCAACTTGGTCGGAGCCTCTCAGGCATATGTTGTTGTCTGTTCTCGCCATACGGAAAAGTCTAATCCTTGCAATATAGGGCCTGTGGAGGATCTTCAATATTACCATGTGGAACCCTGACCCCATGGCAATGTCTCTTGGATATCGACAGGCCTCCCTCCAATTGAATTGGATGGGTAGTACCGTACAACTGTCGTGGTAGCAGCCTGGGCCCATAACTTGCCTTCAACGCGGGCTACTGCTAGATGGTAAAAGCTAATACATTCACCACTAACATTCGGGTCGTCCAGTAGTTTTTTCACAAGTTTGTAAGAGCTATATCACCTACATAAGGATTCCTTGTTAGAGTCTGTAATGGTATTCATGGGGTGACCCATCCCTAAGCAGTGTTCACATCACCATGCCCAGAGGCTGAATAAAATAATCAGGGATCTCATATAATGTTTTTTACAGCAAGCAAAGGAACTTGGCAATGCAATAATTTTAAATTGGGTAGCTCTGCACACCAATGAAATGGGGAGTTTTTGCAAGTGCACCATACACTTCCAATACTCTCCCGCGATTCTCCACACATTGAAGTGCTGAAACTTGACTCAGTCCAGTGTTACGTATACTCCCAAGTTGGTAAAACCCTCCTATGTCCAAAGTAATGGACATACCAATCCTTCAGTCATTGCCATTCAATGATTGGAAATACCACAGACGTGTGCCGATTAATGTGCATCCCTGAGTGTCTAAAAAAAGGTCTAGTATTGCCAGGACCCTGGGGGGTTTCATTTGTTTATCTTAGAACACAAGGCTCTTTGTAGAAGGGGGATTTCAATTTTGCCCTAACAATTTTGAAAAGTTCACACACTTCTACATTTACTAAGGTTGAAGCGTTTTGTGAAATTCTTGAAACATAACTGTTAGAATTATATATATATATAACTCAATAGTCAGGACAACAATTAAAAGTAGTTCCATTTATTAACCATCCACTCTCCTCACTGGAGAGTGTTCCAACATTCCATGGCAAGCTTCAGGGCAGGACATTCCAACTGGGTCATGGGGGAAGGGGTGGATGGAACATACCATATGGGAGATTAAATTACAACACATCTCCTTTCCATAGGGTGACACAGAGACAGGAACAGGACCCCACCATGGCGGGATAGGACTATACATGGCACCATAAGGGGAAAGAAAAATGTAGACAGAACATTACTCATGCATTTACAATTTTGTCAAAACTCCTCCATTGTCCATTCTCAAGTTGAACCACATTCTTAAGTACTTTAGCAATTTTACAAGGCATGTAATATTTACTTTGGGTAGCTCCTGCTAATCCATTGTGCTTTGCACTCGTGGGTTCGCATCCCACCCTCGTCGCTAGTGTTAGAATTATATATATATATATAACTCAATAGTCAGGACAACAATTAAAAGTAGTTCCATTTATTAACCATCCACTCTCCTCACTGGAGAGTGTTCCAACATTCCATGGCAAGCTTCAGGGCAGGACATACCAACTGGGTCATGGGGGAAGGGGTGGATGGAACATACCATATGGGAGATTAAATTACAACACTAACCTCCAGCAAAACATCCTGCAAAAAATTCTGTAGAATGATCCTACAAAACCATTTGCGTTGCTACAGTATTGTCCTATTGAGACTGTTTGTTCATTGTTCCCAAACAACCCCTGTATATGCAGACGTCATTCATCACAATGTAAGTATTGCAACCACAGGGGAATGTGTAGCTTGTAAAGTTAGAAAAGAATTATAACAACCTTTTGTGAAACAAAAAAACTGCAACATTTATAAAACAAAAAAAACTTTCCAAATGCAGTGATCTCTTCTTACAAGGAGCGATTTTGCTTTAGGGTCATTAATGGTATAAACTCTAATGGTGGTGAAAGCATCATCTATGCCTGACACATCAAACCGTTTTGCTATGATGCTGGGAGCCTAATATGGCATTCCATTGTCCTTGTATCTGATTTAGTCATATTACCAAGCAGGGAGCAACAGGGAGATTTAAAAAACTGCGTAAAAAAAAGCATACTTTTCCCACTTCCACTATTCCTAGTTCTCTATGGCTTGGAGTTCTGGTCCCTCAATCACCACATGGTGCACTGAGGAAAAATGATTGCTTCAATGTTGACCAACAAATTCAGTTGACCTGGAGAGTGTACTACATTTGGAAATTTAAGGGTGTTAACTCTTATTTTCTGCTTCAAACACACCAGAGAATGAGTCTATTTACCCCACACAAACATTGTACACCTATAGCAATGATATTCCAGCCCTCTTGCCTGCTCAGGGAAAACCCACACACCTTCTCCCACCTTGATTCTCTACTTCGTCTGCTAAAACCTGCTTGACACCTCACTAGCTCCAAAAAATTCAGAATATTACACCATCACCCACCATATCTACACAGCAATTAACCCAGTCCTGCATCCGTGGCCAGCACTGTTAGCACACCAAGTCTGAAACATCTCATGTCTGACACCCCACAGCTATACTAAAGGTTCACTGGTTCCAAAACCTTCCTGTATCTGCTATCTTATTGGCAGTCAGTCAGCGTCTTGGTGGTGCACTCTCTAGCTCCTGTCCCAATCACAGGCTACCCAATCATAGGGCCCCCCGGGTCTTATACCCGCAAGTCCCGTATCTGCAGGGTCTTCACGCCCTGTTGCAGGACGTGGAATGCCTTGGGCCTCCCTTGTTTTAAAGGCCATTATGTCACCAGGTCAACACGCTGGTGGATGCGCTGCATTTACCATCAGTAGTTGCGACCTTAACCACTGCTTTGTTTTGAATCTAGCCTGATTTACCTATCCAGATTTCAATTACCAGATGACCCAGTGCAGTGGACAGCTTGGATGTGGCAGTTGAATAAAGAGCGGCCCGCCCTAGAGCCTCATTAACTATTCTTCGACTTGCTGGATTCCGGTTCCTTCCACTCCTCAGCAGACATTTGAGATGATGTAAGGCTCCCGTACTGTTGTGAACTGCACTCTTATGTCCCCTCCCAGACAGCGTACCGCTGCAAGCCTGTCACCACCTGTCCACTTGGAATGCTGACAGTTGACAGCTGGGGACTCACGAAGCAGCTGTGTATCCTGCGCTCTACACCCTGTGGAGTCTATGTTGGATATTTAATAAAGAAGTTACCTACTGCACATCTTTGTGTTCAAAGAGAATTATTTACAAATTCTGGTGACGAACACCAACACGAGAACCCACAAAAACATTGAAGCTTCAGCCCTCTTGATGATACAAAGGAGACTCACACCCTCATCTACGAGTACCAGATTCGAAGAAGAAAGGAAGAAAAATGGGAGAAAGACAACAAGGGAAACTTGTTCTAATGAAGACTACAGCAGGACACATAAAGACATACTAGAAGGTCAGTCTATGCGCATATCGTGCTCGACAAAGTATTACAACTAAAGCAAACATGCATAGGAGAACTGCCATATGCGTGGGATTGATAATCTAAGAAAATAGAGTGGTTACGCAAGACCTGAATGTAGTGTACGGCAGTGTGCACTGTCAAAATTAATTCATTCATGAGGCGAACCTTGTTTGAAAAGTCAGTTTGCCCCATTTCACGAGTTCATGTGGGACTTTTAATATTTTAGCCTCAATTGCCTAACCCCTGCACATCAAAATACTGTCTGCATGTGAAATTCCTGTCATACATTGTTTGAAACAGCGCTTCCTCACCGTTGATCAGTTTTGATGGTTCAACGTTCTCCAGCATATTTGGCAAACTGTCAGCTGCTTCCCCTGCGCATATGTCATCCTCCAGCTGCAGCGTGCCTCTGCAGCTGATTTCAACGCACGCACACCTATGTCCGTGGGGGTCATCTTTACTTTATGCAGGTCAGTGTTTCAGCTTCTGTCTGTAACGTACTACGCTCCCTTGCGTGACGCCACTTTAGTTAGCGGTGCCTCCACATATAACGTTACCAACACATCGCGTTCATATCTGAGCAACAGGAGCACAAGGAACTCAACAGGCTAACAATCTACCTAAAAAATCTTCTAGAAGTGTCAAGGTACTGTTGCAAGCTATATCGTGCACAAATGTAGAGCAGTGTTTTCACCCTTCACTGCTTTATTTGAGCATTTGCTAAACACTACAGGGCAATAACTTTGATTAGTTTATGTGCTCTTCAATGCTGATGGGCACAGCTTAATTGTAACCTCTACAAGGTTGCTACACAATTCATATTTGTTCTAGCATCTTCAGTGTGTGTGTTTATAAGGGTGACCTGTGCCTTTACACAGTTTAGTTCATTGCTTAAGCTACTCCCTCACTAAGTCAGTAGCTCTTTGTCCCTGCATCCCCATCATTAAGTGCGCTCTACTACTGGCATGGCCTCTGAGTACTTGTGGACTCTTTCTCCTTCCCAGTCATTCTTACCAGTGGGGGTTGAACCTGTTCTCAAGTGGGAGGAATGGAGGGAATATTTCAAGAATTACATTTCCATGTTCGACGACGTCCAAAAGTTTACAGCTGAAATAAAATACAAAATATTGTTACATTGTCTGGGTGCGGGGGTATATAGGAATATTATGGTATAAATAAGAAAGTAAGAGGAGAGGGTGACGGGGATGTATTTCAAAATGCTATTGAGGATCTAAATGCCTACTACAAGCCCACTTTCTGCGTGGGTGTGGACAGATACAAGTTATTCCGCAAAAAACAAGGAAAGGAGGAATCAATTGATAATTATGTGTCAGCACAAAAAAATGTAGCCATTAATTGTCGCTTTTGGGATTGACACGATGAATTTATCAGACACCAGGTCGTCATGCAATGGTCCAATGAAAATATTCTAGATAGTCTATGGGTTAAAGGCGAATCCCCACTACAAAACGTTATAGACATTGCCAGAAAGGCAGAACATACTGGTCGAAGGCAGTTTTATCTGAGAACAAAGAAAAGAAAGATGATGGTACAGTAAGTAGAGTAATAGATTCAAAACACATTACCAAACAGAGTAGGAACAACAGGATTTTCAAACCTACTTTCAGCAAGTCACAATACAGCAACAAGAGGCGTTGCTACAGGTGTGGGAGCTCCACTCATATCGCTGATGACAAGAAGTGCCCTTCTTGCAGTGTAAAATGCTCATATTGTGCTGTCATCAGACACTTTAAGAAAGTGTGTCGCAGGAAAACTGCTGGCTCAGTCAAACTAGTTAAAGGGAAGAGTCTACCAACCCTGACACATCTGACGACAATGACTTTAACATGTTTATACTAAACATAGAAGACATGTGTGTTTCCCAAGTCAGTGAGGATAACACTACTAAGACAAAGGAGCCTGTTTGTGACATAACCATTGGGGGGGGGGGGGTTGAGATAAGTATTGTTGCAGACTCTGGGTCCACCCATACACCATTGTCAACAGTAAAGTCTGGGAAGAGAAATTTGTGCCTCGGATAGGAAATCAGCTAAACAAAGCAGACATCAAAATCAAATCATTTACTGGTGACCCTATAGATGTTTGGGGTTTTAGGCAAGTGAATTTTTTATTCAAAGGGAGAGAGTCATCTGGCAAACTTTACGTATCCTGATTGGGCTTCTCAGTATTAGGATGGATGGACCAAGGCAATCTATGAATCATACTTGACCCCAGTAAATCCAACCCTGTCTTGGTTGTCCAAAACAAGGAGGACTACAACAAAGCCTAAACAAGTCCCAAAAGGTTTCCGATGGTGAAATTGGCACCTTGAAAGGGTAGCAACACAGAATACAGGTCAAGGCCAATGCCATCCCAGCGGTACATAAAGTAAGACATTTACCCTTTTCTGAAAAAGATGAGGTGAAAGCCCAACTGGATGAGCTTCTCCAGGATGGCATAATTGAACATGTCGAAGCCTCAGAGACCAAATGGAAACCTGATACTGTGCATAGACTTGCACAACCTTAATGAGAACATTGTAGTTGAGCAATTCCCTCTCCCTAAAATTAAGGAGATGTTGTCAAGCACTAAAGGTGTAAAGTGGTTCTCAACTATAGACTTGAAATCCGTCTACCACCAGGTTCCTCTTTATAGCGACAGCAAGAAGCTTTCCACGTTGATCACCCCTTTCGGGTGTTATCGGTTTACCAGAGTGCCATTTGGGTTGGCTTCTGCTGCCGCAATGTTTCAGAGGTTGATGCAAAACATATTCAAGGGAGTCACTGACTTACTAATGTTCCAGGATGACATCCTCATGATAAGAAGAACAAGGGAGGAACATGAGATGAAGGTAAACCAAGTACTAGTGATCCTGGATGCCACATGCTTGACAGCAGAACACAAAAAATGCAAATTTGCATGCAATAAAGTTAACTATCTGGGACATGAGATCACAGGAGATGGAATTAGTCCAAAGAAAGAAATATTAGAAGCCATTAGAGATGCTACTATGCCGAGCAACAAGGGCAAATTACGATCCTTTTTAGGACTGGTTGAGTTTTAGGCAAAATTCATTAAGAACCTTTCTTGCAAAACGTATGTACTGAGGCAATTAATGGAGTGAAATAACAAGCTTGTGTTGAATGATGATTGTCAACATGCATTCAGTACCCTAAAAAATTTAAATGTGTTCCGCCTTGCCCTTGCAAGGTTTTGACCCCCTGCTAGAGAACATTATCACTACAGATACCAGTTGCAAAGATTTGGGTGCAGTTCTTACACAAAGGGACACCAAAGGAGTAGAGTGTACCATAGCTTTTGCTACCCGCTCCTTGACTCCGACTGAAGAAAAATTCTCGGTCATAGAGGGAGAAGCACTAGCATGGTTGGGGCCCTGGAAAATTTCTGACAATTTGTTTGGGGAAACAGGGGCACCCTACATAGTGACCACAAGCCCCTCACCAAGGATTTACCACCACGAGCCTCTATGCTGCTTCTCCAAGGTTAGCACAGCTATCTGTATGCCTATTTGATTACAATTATGTTGTGCCGTTCCCGGGGTAAAAAATTTAGTGGCGGACTTCTTGAGCCATATGCCAATAGGTGTTTCAGACCATGAAAAACTAGTTGATGTTGAAGAGTTATGCATTCCTAGTTTTGACAAGGAAATACATGGAATTTCATTGAATGAATGGCTTTCTGAACAAGCAAATAATTACATTTTATGCTAAGTAAAAGAAACTGATGACTGTTAGACATGGCATATCTTGGTGTGATTACCCCACACTTTTTGCCTCTACCTCCTTTGCTTTTAGATGCTTTGGGTACTTTGCCACTGCTGATCAGTGCGAAAGTACAAGTGTTAACAGTGTAAAGTGTAATGGTATTTGGTTGGCCATGATTGGTATGTTTGCCTTACTAGTAAAGTCCCTAGTGATGTGCACTGTGTGTGCCAGGGCTAGTAATGCAAAGGTGCGCAGAGAAGGGAACTCACGCTTGCAGTGTAGGGCCTGCGCGCAATTTGCTAAGTTAACATATTGTCCTGACAAGTGCAACCACTTGTCAAGCCTTACTTTCCCTTTTGCGTACAGAGTGGGCACCCCTGTGGTGGGTCCCGGGTAACCCCTGGGCAGGGTGCAGTGTAAGTATAAGGCAGGACATATACTGAGGTGTGTGCTATGTCCTGACAGTGAAAAACACTCCATTTCGTTTTTCAGTGATGAAAGGCCATCCTGCCCATAGGACAGAATGGGGGAGGGTGGGTATTTTGTTTGTTAGCCTAGTTTCCCATAAGTTAAAAATGGAGAGGTGAAGTTTAGTATGTATAAACTCACAGTGTCATAACACATCTTTCTATGAAAGTGGTTTTGTCACTGTCTGTTCAGAAACCACTCTTTAGAAAGTGACTGAGTATTGTGCTTTAAGCATTTCTGTGTGTCTCTGCTGAAATGTGGATTGTCTGTCTGGATCTGAAAGGTTAGAGGAGCTGGGAGAGGTCTTGACCCAGGAAGGGGTTGAGATGGCACCAGGCTGACCTGCATCTGGAGAGTAGGTGGAGGAGAAGCCCTGGGAGGTGAAGAGGCCTGGGTTGCTGCAATAAAACAATTGACCCATCTCCCGCTGAGAGATTAAGGATCCAGACCCCCAGTATCAAAGGGAGAAAGGTGACACTGGGAGGGAGACACCCAGAACTGATTTAGGCAGGGAGCAGGGACCCCTGAGCACAACGAACTTCAAAGACATTTAGGGGTATAACTATGACAGTGACGACCCCTGAATGCTGGAATAGAATGGATTGAGACTAGAAAAGGCTTGGATCCATTTCATGGTCAAGAAGAACCTCTGCTAAGGAAGGAACAACTGAAGAGACTGCTGAGAAGGACCGGCCCTTGCATCGTGATCTGGGGCTTGTCTACAGTTTGTTTTTTTAACCAAGGAAGAGGCTGTTGGGACTGTGCTTTGTGCGGTGGGTCCTCCTGCTTAAAGAAGACTGTTCTTTGTGCTGTGGCTTGTTACCCTAAGGGCCCGAGGTGAGCTGGCTCCCTGTTTGGAAACACAGGAACATAACATTTTCCAGAGAAGTTTCAAGCGATGTGGGCGCGTGTTGTGGCAGCTTGAGACCCTTGGAAGGTGTGCCCTTTGACACACGGTGGAGAAGTGAGATTTGGACGTGCTGGGTGCGTGTTGTGGCACACAGGAGGCATTGATGAAGAGTGCCTGGTCAATGTGTGCATCAAAGGTAAATTGAGTCTCGGATGCGTTGGGTGCGCGGCGTGGTGCACCGCAGGTGTTGGTGAAGAGCGCCTGGTCAGCGTGTGCATCGGAGGTGAAGGGGGTCTCGGATGCGCAGGGTGTGTGTCGTGTTGCACAGGAGGCATTGGGGAGGAGCTCCTGGTCAACGTGTGCATTGGAAGTAGAGTGAGTCTCGGACGCGCAGGGTGCGTGTCCGGGTGCACCGGAGGCGCTGGTGAAGAGTGCCTGGTTATCGAGTGCACCAGAGGAGAAGTGAGGCTCGGACACAGTGCGCGTGTTGGGGTGCTGTCAAAGGCGTTGGTGAAGAGCGCCTGGATATTGGGGCACCGGAGTTGGAGTAAGTCTCAGTGAAGCAGTGTGCGTGCTTTGGTGCAACCTGGGACTGTGGAGGTGATCGGCTGATCATTGTGTGCACCGGAAGAAAGTGAGTCTCTGCAGTGCGGTGTGTGTGTCTTGGTGCCAACTGAGACCACAGGAAGGAGAGTCTGGTGAACCTGCACTCAGAGTGGACGTGAAGTCCCATCAGCGTTGCGTGTGTGACTTTGTGACAGAGGAGACCCGGTGGGTGCTATGGTGAATGTGCACCTGGAGTAATGTAATCTCAGAGGCATGGGGTACGTGTGCCCTGTGGCCACCTGAGACCTTCCTAACAGTCGCTTCTCGGACCGGCAGCCACGGAGGAGCTGAGCCCAAAGGCCAAGCCGCTGAGGCCCATTGAGAAAGTTCTGCAGGGAAGGCCCAGTTTGCTGAAGGAGGGGAGTAGGGTCGCGCCCCCAGGTAACGTGGATCACTACCTGGGTGGGGTGCGGGCTCGGAGGGACTCTCTCTCTCTGCCTCTCAGTCCTTCTGGCGATGTGAGCCTTTGCTTTTGCTCAGATTGGGGCACATACTGACAAAAGGAGTGGCAGTACTGGGGCCAGAGTGAGAAGCTGTACTTTATGTCATTGTTGATACGTGTGGGGGGCAACTGTTATCGAAGAGGCTGACTGTCATAATACACATTGCCAATATTGCTGCGAACAAACTGCCGGACTGTGTTATGTTGCCTGACACTATTTCTGCATAAAGAAGTACACAATTGTAGCGCTACGCATTGCATTATTTCTCCATTGCAAAGTACAGGATTGTAGCGGCCTGCATTGCATTATTTCTTCATTGTAAAGTACATGATTGTAGCTACGCATTGCATTATTCCTTAAATGCAAAGTACATGATTGTAGCGGTGCGCATTTCATTATTTCTTCATTGCAAAGTACGCGATTGGGGTGTGACACATTGCATTATTTCTTCATTGCGCAGTACACGATTGTAGCAGTACGCATTTCATTATTTCTCACATTGCAAGGTACTGGGGTGTATTGTTACGCATTGTATTATTTCTCATTTGCCCAGCACACGATTGTATTGTTACGCAGCACACTATTGTTTGTCCATTGCAACGTGTGTGATTCTAGCATTGTGAAAACAAAGAGAGGAGTATCCCCAACGAAGATATAGAACAGACTTGTCTGGAGGGTGAGTTTTTTGTCAAAAAGGAGAACATTCATCCTTTTGTTTAAAACCCCTCACTCACCAACCTAGTGGTGACATGCTTCATCATCGGGGTCCACCCTGGCGACCTAGCGCCACCAGGATGTGCTTCAACACCTGTACTACAGTGGAGCGGGTTGTGACTGTAGGTGCAAAAAAATTTATGTTAAAAATTGTCCTGGTTTAACTCAAAAATATGATTTTTATTATGGAGCAACTGAACAATATTAAAAAATTACTTGGCGAGATCCTGGTAGGAGAGTTACGACCAAAGGATCTCTATATGTGTTTGTGTGGGTTGGTCGACATGTTTCTACCAAGTGGGCAGAAGCATGTCACCACTAGGTTGGTGAGTGAGGGGTTTTAAACAAAAGGATGAATGTTCTCCTTTTTGCCAAAAAACTCACCCTCCAGACAAGTCTGTTCTATATCTTCGTTGGGGATACTCCTCTCTTTGTTATCATATAGTTCCTCCCAGGGGAATAGGAGTAATCTCGGGTTCACTTTTTAGTGGACAAAATCCCTTACTCTCTCTTTGATTGTAAAATCCTAGCATTGTGACCAGCGTAGCATATTTAAAGCGGTGGTTGGGATTTGAACCTACCAGCCAGCCGGAACGAATATTACCCTTTATTATATGTTGGCTTTTGTATTGTGTGGTCTGATCATATATCATTTTACATAAAGTTTATACTCGTTTTATCAAACTCGTGTGGAGTCCATTTGTGGTGTCACCAGTGGGTTGCTGTGAGTGTGGTTGCACATACTGTACACTCCTGCCTTGGAGATAGGCCTGGCTGCTTGTGCCAAGCTACTAAGGGGGTGAGCAGGGCTATCTCAAACGGTGTCCTTACTTGGCCTAACATTGAGTGAGTCGTCCCAAGTCTCTTATTTGATGAGAGTGGTGCGGGACTGGAACTCTGGCTTCCAACAATGACTAAGTGATGGACATGTAAGAGTGAATTGCCAGACTCATTATGTCATTTTTGGGAGGTCAAAGATGAATTGTCCCATGAAAATGGATTGCTGTTGAGAGGTGGTAAAGTTGTTCCCCCAAGCAATCTTAGAATGAAGATACTTGAAATATGCCACAAAGGACATTTGGGCATGAGTAAGGCAAATAATAGGGTAAGAAATTGTTACTGGTGGCCCAGTATCAGCATAACTACAGAAATGGGGGTCAGGGACTGCACTTTATGCAACAATTAACACAAAATCCAGGTCACATTCAGACCACATCGGCACCCCATATCGCGCCCCTTCATGCCTTGGGAGAAAATAGGGGTGGACATTATGGGTCCAATTCTAGAACAAGGGGAACAGGTGTACATAATCGTCATTATTGACCATTTTTCTAAATGGCCCTAGATCAAGTTTCGAAAATATCTGTGACAGAGACAGGAAGCACACCTTCTTTTTCATTTTAAATCACTCTTAGTCTTATCTTTCCAGCATCCTCCAAATTTGCGTGCAGATTGCTAATAGCGCCATGCCCCATGGCACTAAGTTACTAGTTACAAAGGGCGTGGTCATGTCCCAAGCAAATGCACAGCACTTTGTGCCTGTTAAGGCCTATGTGTGTCTGTATCAACCTTTTAACTTTTACTCCAAGTTATGCTTTTCATCACTTTTTAACATTTCTCTCTTTGGTGTCCCATTTTTCACACACTGAAACGAGTCCACTTGTTACGTATACGTAGCTTATTTTCAAATTTCTATTGTTCCAACTGTGTCTATCCAGACCTTCCATAAGAACAAGACTGAAGCTTAGGTTCATTCCAGGCAGCATTTATTCAATAAAAAATGACCCAATGCATTTCGGGCACAACGCCCTTCTTCGGGGGTCGCTGTAAAAAATCATGAGAAAACGTCATTACCAACTGCATTTTACAGAAACATTCACAATTGTCATCTCCATACCCTGTGTGTTCATACTCCGTTATATACTCTCAAGGATTAAATCACAATTCTACATGTTCAACATATTCCGAATTACAAAGAGTGACTTTTAACTGTGTTCTGCGCATCCGTTTTCCTCCATTAAACTAATATTCTATGCGCATGTTTTCCCTTTATTATTGTCAAACAAACAGCCTCCGAATTTAAACCTTTACTACTTATCTGGTCTTCATCCTCTATGTTGCTCTAGCAGTGTGCAAACAGTGTGTTAACCCTCGCTCTAATCTTGCCTCACCCATCTTCCAACTCCTTTCACTGCCCGCCTACCTCCTCACTACGGCCTTGTCTTCCATATTTTCATTTTCAATCTGCCCATTCACGGTGCTTAACTTCATAACTCCAACTCGCGCAGTCTTAGATTACCCATCATTACACCACTCCGTGAGACATTTCCCTTAGACTCTTTTGCATACCTGCCGTGCGTCATTAAAATTCCTCCACCCTCGCTGTTTCTTCAACCAAATCCAAAATGCGCCCCACAATCCCTCTCACTTTATAACCGATCTCCTTAAGACACCCCATTGGATCACTAGTTCAAAAGCAACCCGACTCTCCCAGTTTCGCAATTCATTTCACCTGCTCCCTCCCCTTTGCAAAACTCCTTATCCCATAATTCAGTCTGATAAACATTCCACAAGTTGATGTAGCCCATTCCCTGAGAACACAGTCAATAACGTAACACTTTAACTGGTTGAGCATAAATCTTAAAGAGCATCCAATTGCGCGATCATTTCTTCACGAAATTGTCCATGTTATTTTTTAGCACACCATCTGTCGTGAACCATGTCGTTGTTCCGAACATGAGGACTTGTTCTGTTTTAATTGTTCTCTTCCACTCTTGTCGGCGGGTGCATTCCTGATGTTTGGGCAATAGTTACGAAAATATCTGTGACAGAGACAGGAAGCACACCTTCTTTTTCATTTTAAATCACTCTTAGTCTTATCTTTCCAGCATCCTCCAAATTTGCGTGCAGATTGCTAATAGCGCCATGCCCCATGGCACTAAGTTACTAGTTACACACATGTGGGGCGTGGTGACGTCCCAAGCAAATGCACAGCACTTTGTGCCTGTTAAGGCCTATGTGTGTCTGTATCAACCTTTTAACTTTTACTCCAAGTTATGCTTTTCATCACTTTTTAACATTTCTCTCTTTGGTGTCCCATTTTTCACACACTGAAACGAGTCCACTTGTTACGTATACCTAGCTTATTTTCAAATTTCTATTGTTCCAACTGTGTCTATCCAGACCTTCCATAAGAACAAGACTGAAGCTTAGGTTCATTCCAGGCAGCATTTATTCAATAAAAAATGACCCAATGCATTTCGGGCACAACGCCCTTCTTCGGGGGTCGCTGTAAAAAATCATGGGAAAACGTCATTACCAACTGCATTTTACAGAAACATTCACAATTGTCATCTCCATACCCTGTGTGTTCATACTCCGTTATATACTCTCAAAGATTAAATCACAATTCTACATGTTCAACATATTCCGAATTTAAATTCGGAGGCTGTTTGTTTGACAATAATAAAGGGAAAACATGCGCATAGAATATTAGTTTAATGGAGGAAAACGGATGCGCAGAACACAGTTAAAAGTCACTCTTTGTAATTCGGAATATGTTGAACATGTAGAATTGTGATTTAATCCTTGAGAGTATATAACGGAGTATGAACACACAGAGTATGGAGATGACAATTGTGAATGTTTCTGTAAAATGCAGTTGGTAATGACGTTTTCTCATGATTTTTTACAGCGACCCCCGAAGAAGGGCGTTGTGCCCGAAATGCATTGGGTCATTTTTTATTGAATAAATGCTGCCTGGAATGAAGCTAAGCTTCAGTCTTGTTCTTATGGAAGGTCTGGATAGACACAGTTGGAACAATAGAAATTTGAAAATAAGCTAGGTATACGTAACAAGTGGACTCGTTTCAGTGTGTGAAAAATGGGACACCAAAGAGAGAAATGTTTAAAAGTGATGAAAAGCATAACTTGGAGTAAAAGTTAAAAGGTTGATACAGACACACATAGGCCTTAACAGGCACAAAGTGCTGTGCATTTGCTTGGGACGTGACCACGCCCCACATGTGTGTACCTAGATCAAGTTTGTCACAAAACCTGATTCCTTGGGTGTCGTCAGATTCTTAGATAATGTGTTCACAAGTGGAGGTCTCCCAATACAGATAATTAGTGATAATGGACCCCAATTCACATCAGACACGTTCAAGACCTACATGCGGAGAAACAAGATAATTCACAAAACCACCTCAGTTTGCCAGCCCGCGGGCAACGGTGCCACCGAACGCTTTAACAGGGTCATCAAGGGGGTTGTCCAACTGGCCAACAGTAACAAACTGTACTGGAGTTAGGAAATTATTAAAACCCTATGGGCCTATAGCATTACACCGTGAGACACCACCGGGCACAGCCCTTTTGAGATCAAGCAAGGCAGAACTCCTTTGTCTAAGGACAATGTGGGGTGGGTCAAAGCTGTCAAAAGAGTCCTCGGGTCGGCTGATCGCGTGAGGAGTAGATTGGTGGTGGCACAAACCAGTTGCAAGGACAGATATGACCATAAGTATGGTTGCAAAGCTGTTAAGCTTGGCATTGGGGATACAGTCAAAGTCAAAAGGAGTGGATACATCAGCAAGGGTAAAGACAAGTTCTCACAACCTCTATCTGTACGCAAAGTGTTTTGCAACTCTGCTCTCCTTAGCGATGGTAAGGTGTGGCATTTCTCTGCCCTCTTATTATGCAAACAGACCCTAGGTGACCAAGCCGCCTCAGCTCCCAACAATTCCTCCCACAGTGGCACCCAGGGCAGAACCTTTATTGAGTTGTCTGATGAGGAAACTGACTACAAGCCTCACCCCTTCACTACTGCCGTACACACCTCACCATTGCAGCCCAACGTAACTCCCCTACACGAAAGACCCTACCCAACCAACACGTGTAGAGTTGGAAGTAGGTTGCTCCCTACTCCCATGCAGGAAGCTTCCCCCACCATTGGCACGAGTAGGGCAGGGAGAAGGTTGATACCACCTGTGAAATACTCATATTATGTTTATAAGTAGTTCATCTGTATACTCCATAGTTCAATGCTGGTGAGATGTATCACATTATTGTATTTCTCTTTTACTCCATGTTGGCTCTCTCTCTCGCTCTGTCTCTCTCTCTCTCTCTTTCTCTTTCTCTCTCTCTCTCTCTCTCTCTCTTTCTCTCTCTCTCCCTCTCTCTCTCTTCTGCTGTTCTGCCTCAAGGGGACAGATGTGTTGTGATCTGCACTCTTGTGTCCCCGCCCGGACACTGTACCGCTGCATGCCTGTCACCAGCTGTCCACTTGGAATGTTGACATTCGACAGCTGGAGACTCACGGAGGGGCTGGGTATCCTAAGCTCTGCACCCTGCAGAGTCTGTGTTGATATATTTAATAAGGAAGTTACCTACCGCACATCTGCGTGTGCAAAGAGAATTCTTTACATGTACTAGTGCAGGTATTGAAGTAAGATTGTTGTGGTCTCCTCGGTAAGCTTGTTGTCTTTGGCCACAATTCGATTATTTAAAAGAGTATTCTTTATCCTGGGGAAAGTTCTGATAACCTGAGTGAACCACGCTCCCTGAAAAGAACTATCTTCCCTTTTGATTTAATAGGGGTTATTATTAGGATGATGTCAGTTTTGATTTCTAGTGAATTTTACTAGATGTGTTGTTTACCAATTCAATCTTTGGAGAAATGTGGTGACAAATATGCAGCCCGTGGAGAAAGACAGGGAAAGTTAACTGTACTTGTGCTTTGTACCTTTGACTTCTAGGGAGTTTATACAGAAATGGGTGGAAGCACACTGCTTCACCTCCCACCACAGTTCGCCCCTTAGCATTATGGTAAATGCAGTGCATGGTACATGCTTACTTAAATAATTACTGGAGTGTTCCACCAAAGTTGTCACAGGTTAGTGCTGTAAATCTTTAGACATGTGTTTCTGGATATTATCCGTCATCAGTAGAGATAAAAACAAATTTAATCTGGGGTTGTTGAGAAGGCTGAAACAATCCTTTCAGGTCTCAGTATCTCTCACAGGCGCACAGGTGCATCTCCACAAACTCGTCAGCTCAATGGCTCAAGGGAGTCTTTCAAAAAGAAAGGGGTGGGAGCACACTGCTTCACCTCTCAGCATTTAAACCCCTTATCATTATGGTAAATGCAGTTCATGGTACATGCTTACTTGAATATTTACTGAAGTGTTCCACCAAAGTTGGTGCAGGTTAGTGCTGTAAGTCTCCAGACATGTGTTTCTGGGTATCATCCATCATCAGTAGAGATAAAAACAAATTTAATCTGGGGTTGCTGACTCGTCCACATTTTCGCAGAGTCGGCACAGACTAGTCGGCCATTTTGTTTCCATGTTGGGGCTTGATCTTTTGAGCAAAAATCTCCCAGACAAGTCAAGAGCAGCAAGTGTTGTATTTTTGGTGATATGTGTTGTATGAGGTATGGCTGTGGCGACCAGGCCCCCTACGAGGATAAAACCATCCATCTGTGTTTCTTCTTTGCATGCGCTGCTTTATCCAGTAGCCATGCTTTGTGTTTAGCCACATTATTTACAGTTTTTTGATACAGGGAAGTTGATGTTTACATTTACGCTGGTTCTTTAATTCCGTCCAGCTGAGACCTAACACGGATTCAACATGAGCTGCTCTCAACTTCTAGGATAATTTAAGTATTGCTGTTGACCTTGCCGGGAGTTGGTTGAATAGCCTAAATTCCAAACGAACCTGGGCCTGGGAGGAAAATTGCGGAATCCCAAAAATTTGTTTCAAAAGACAAGATTGCTGTAAATTAAAAAAAATTGCATCTTTGCCTTTAAATAGTTTGGAGTTGTAAATAAGCGTTGGAAGAAACTTAGCAACAATTACCTGAAGAAGGTGATAATTAGATGGACACATTCATTTTGATCATAGTGTGTTTAATGCAAAGCATAGTGGGTTCCCCTAGGCTCGTCTTGTGGTTGGCTGGTCTTTGAGTGTAAATTTGGAGTCCACCACCACTCCTAGATATTTGTATGTGCCGATCTGCTCTATGCTGCTCTCTGCTGCATACCATTTATGTTTTGGCTACAAGTGTTTGCAGAGAAACAGATGACCTTTCTTTTATTGTAATTTAGTGATCATCCAAGCGCCTCAGTATATTCTAATAGTCAATTTATCAAGCGCTGTAGGCCAATTGGAGTTTGGCTGCATAGAATGATATTGTCAGCATATTGTAGACTTCTAACTTGGTAGTTATCTAGCTTAGGAGGGTCACTTTGGACTTCTGTCAGCCTGTGTAGATGGTAAATAAGCTGGGAGCTAGCACTCACCCTTGTTTTAAGACTCCATACATCGGGATCTTCGCTGTAGTTCTCTCTCCATTTCCTAGATTTACCTGTACCCAAGTGGCTGAGTACAAATTTACTATGGCCCTTAGTAACTTTGGCAGTTGCCCCATTTTTCCATAGACGCTCTCTAGGTACAATGTCAAGTGCATATGCACTTTAGCACTGATCAGAAGCGTAATTGCAGACTATACCTGGAGAATTTGATTCCTGGTCTTTTAAATATTACATTTCCAGAGAAATTTGAAATAGATAAAGCGCATAGCGCATAGGATTCCATCCAATCGGAATCCTTATCATACGAAGCCACGAGAAATGATTTCTAAGGTCCTACGTCATCATCATTTGGTTTTGATAAGGAAAGCGGCACGTGAAATTCCATCCTTAATGGTTAATGGCAATACAATTTTTACCCACTAAGACCTTCCCAAAGAGACTCTTAAGATTCGCAAAGATTTCTCTGACATGCTTCCTCAACGTAGTTATGGATTTAAGTATGGCTTACTTGATCCCTCAATGATGTAAATCTGGACAGATAATTTTCCCACCCGAAAGACTTAAAATCGTTTCTGGAGCAGCGATCACATCTTTCACAGCATTCTATGGATACGCATGACTCTGCTACTTGAATAATATTTTAGTTTTTATTTCTGATTAATTTTGCAATTCTCTCCATGCTGGGCTCCAACGGATCGGTCATGCTTGTTAAGTGCGTGTGCGTTTCATATTTGTTATTGATGTTTCTTTGTGGTTGTCATTTTTGTTATTGTCTTTTGTATGTTAGTTTGTATATTCTTTTTCCTACTCTTTCCTTTTTGCCTGTTCTGGAGCTGCTATTTTTCATACTCTTTCCTTACTTCTATCTTTCCTCCTCTTGACCTTTTTTCTCTGACTTTTCTATCATGGCTAATGTTCATAATATTAAAATAGTCTCATTAAATGTTAAAGGTTTACGACATCCAGTTAAGCGTACAAAATGTTTATATTATTTAGGTAGTTGCAAAGCAGATATTTGTTTTATACAAGAAACCCATATTGATGACAAAATCTTAGATTATATGAAAAAAAGTGGGTTGATAATATTATCTCTTTTCCTGAAAATGGAAACAAAATGGTGTGGCTATTCTTTTTGCAAAAACATTACACTGCCAGAATTTGAGTACATTTTCGGATACTGACGGGAGATATGTCATAGTTAAAATTAAAGTTCATGATATAGTTATAATTTTACTAAATGCTTATGGTCCTACTGCAGATGATCCTGCTTTTTGGTCCAATCGTACAACTGAAGTTCTAAAGTTGGGAAAAGTTCCTCTAATTCTTGGAGGTGATTTTAATGTTTTATCTGATCCTTTATTAGACAGACTCCCTCTTACTAAATTGTGTCCTCCTAAGGTTTTTTATGCTTTCAAATCATTTATTCATACCACAAGGTTAGTTGATATTTGGTGACTACACTTCCCTACAGAAAAAAGTTTTACATTCTTTTCTAACGCACACAATTCTCATTCTAGGCTTGATAATGTATTAGTCTCCAAATAATTAATTATTTCAGTGACTACTCCTATGATTGGTAACATTGATATGTGGGATCATGCTTTGATTTCTTTAGTTTTGAATTGAAATTCAACTTTTACAAAGCAATCTATATGGCGAATGAATACTGGCATTGTTCCTAATAAGCTTAATAAACCTAAGCTCTTAAATGCCATTCCGGAGTATTTGCTTCTTAACCACATCAATGCTGATGGTATTCCCCTCCTGTGCTGAGATTTGTTGATTCCCATGTTTCATGACGAGATGGGCTCGTCATGAGCGTGCGAGGAGGCTACCTCATGACGAGCCCAGCTCGTCATGAGCGTGGATGGGGTTAACCTTGAAGGATCTACTTCTATGGTTAAGAGATGGGACACTATTAAAGCTATTATTAGAGGTGTAACTATTTCTCTTATGGCTTACGAAAATAAAACTTTTATTGCAAATATTAAAAATTGAGAAAAGCAAAGTGCTGAATTTGAGAGACTTTTTATTACGTCTAAATATCCTCAATATAGAATGAAATTACAAAAACTTTGACATGAGTTTAACTCAATCCTTAGCAAAAGAGCTGGCATTCAGATTTCTAATTCTAAACCCAAGTTTTGTTTTAATGGCAACAGATCTGTAAGATTTTAAGCTAATTATTTACGTATTCAAAAAGATAAAACTCAAATAAATTCAATTCATGGCCCTAATGGTAAAATTGCTTTATCCCACAATGATATCATTAATACATTTATAGATTTTTACTCTACTCTTTATAACAAACCCAACTGTGATGATGTCTCATTAATTGATTCTTTTTTAACTAAATGTGGATTGCCCAAGATTTCACAATCAGACAAAAGTGGGCTAGACATACCCAGTACTCATGCGGAAATTCTATCAGCCATAAAATCTCTTAAAAAATAAATCTCCTGGTCCCGATGGTATTCCTGCTGAGTTTTACGAAGAATTTCAATTAAGGCTTATTTCTTTTTTATTTCAACTATTTACCTTTTTTGGTACTACAGGAATGACCCCAGGTTCTTTAACTGAGGCTTTAATTATTGTACTTCTCAAACCTGATAAGGATCCCACACTTGTATCTCATTATCGTCCTATCTCTTTAATTAATCAAGATTGTAAATTATATGCTAAAATGCTTGCTTCTAGATTATCCCTTGTGTTAATTTCTATTATTCATCCAGATCAATCTGGTTTTATGAAGAATAGATATTCTGCTAACAATACAAGAACGTAGCTACATGTTATTGAGCAAGGTTCCACTTTAATTCTACAATCAGGAATTCTTGCATTAGATGCTGAGAAAGCTTTTGATAAAATTCACTGGCGCTTCTTATTCCATACATTATTATCATTTCATTTTGGTGACACATTTATTCGCATGATTGCTGCTTTGTATTCTGCTCCTACTGCTCATTTATTTATTAATGGCCAAGTTTCAAACCAATTCTCCCTTTTAGAGGTACAAGAAATGGTTGCCCCCTTTCCCCGCTTTTGTTTCTTATAGGTATTGAACCTTTACTTACTTCTATAAGAAAATGTGATATTATATTATTAAAGGAATCAATATTAAGAACGTCATTATTAAAACTTTAACTCATGCGGATTATGTACTTTTATTTGTTAGTGATCCTTTATCCTCATCCCCCTCCCTATTAGAGATTCTGTAGAAGTATTCCACAGTATCTAGATATTAATTAAATACTAATGAAACTGAATTTTTTCCTTTAAATATTTATTGTACTCCTGATATGATAACTATGAATGAAATTATTTGGCAAAAGGATACATTTAAGTATCTTGTTATTCTGTTCTCTTCATCCATAAAATAAACAATAACATCGAACTGTGAACTTATCTTAAATTATATTAAAGATAAAACACCCAAATGGTCTTCACTTTACCTTTCATGGTGGAGAAGAATGGATTCTATTAAAATGACTATTGTTCCTAAAATCTTTTACACCCTTGCCATGATTCCTATACAATTTTCATTAACATTTTACAAAGATGTTGACAAACGTCTCTCCAAATTTCTTTGGAATAACTAGTCACCTCGTATTAGTTATAAGAAATTTAAAATGCCCAAATGTAATGTAGATTTTGATATACCTGATTTTTTTATTTTTAAACAAAGTTCCATATGGTTTAATCATTCTTTTTTAAATCATCCACCTAATTGGCTTCTTATAAAGAAATCAATAGTTAAACCATTTCCATTACCCACTTTGTTAACCATGCCTAATAAATCACCATTTTTGTTCATAAATCTGTTATTCTCAAATCCAATAAAATATTTTTTAATGATTTAGATTCAATTTTTTAATCTCCCATGTTTGATACAGAAGACATGTCATTATGGCATTGCACAGTCATTAAATTAAATAGAAATATACGTTTTTGGTGTTCATGGATTAATGCTGCCATTTTTTATCTCAAAGATATCTATTACAACAATGCTTTCATATCATTTCAGGCTTTACAAACAAGATGTATTTGACCTCAGTCAGACCTTACCAAATATGAATATTTGTGTAATTTGATTTTAGATTCATTTCCTCAAGTTATTCTTTCTAATGTTAAAGCTGATTTAACAATTTATATTCAAACTGTTTCCACATCATCTCATGGTATTTCTATTTTATATAAAAAAGTATTTAATTCTCTAGGTTCCAAAAATAATATGATTTCAGTATTTTGGAATAATGAACTTTCAATCTCCTTACCTATTGATGCATGGGAAGTTATTTGGCTTAGCAGTATTTCTGGTTGGTTACCTGTCTCGCTTTATCAAACTAATTCTTATATTTTATTCAACTGTTTATGGACTCCATTATGTTTATTTCAAGATAAACTTCTTCAATCTTCAAATTGTTAGCACTGTAAATTACATCCTGGTACATTACATCACATGCTTTTTGATTGTCCTATAGTTTTTAAATTTTGGACTGAAGTTTGGGATATTATAAAAAAGATATTAAATATTCATGATGATGATTAATTCAGAATGTTAATGTGTAAATCTGCGGTTCTTCCGCAAAACTTAAATGACTTAGATGGTAAACTTTTGCATTTTCTAATATCAGCTGCTTTAAAATCCATTACATTCTGTTGGAAAGATGTTTCACTATTATCAGTTCATGCTTGGTGGTCATGGGTGATTTTTACAAGAAGAGGAGCTCAGTTATCCGTGTCTGGTATTAATCATATTTCCAACTCTTAAAACTCTTTTTGGAAACCTGTTGATATATATTTATCTTCATAATTATATATTTATATTTAGGTATTTTATATTGCTATTACAATAGACATATATCCATGCTATAGTAGCTCTATGTTATAGTTAAAGTAATAGTTTTATAGCTGTTTCCTTTCCCTCCCTTTTTATTTTTTAATGAATATTTCTACTGTTATTCCTATTGTAGTTCATTTGATATTCTTGTATCTCTATATTGTGATTAGGTATTTTCGCTCAATAATATTTTTTTGGTCTTGTCTTTGTCTATTGCTTAATATGAACACTCAATAAAATATTTTGAACTCAATATTAGACCAATACCCATCAAAGGGAAGATCATTACAAGGGTTAGTACCCTTTCCTATCAGGGCATTACCTTTGATCAACAAAATAATTGGTTCCCCTGTCTGGCTGACAGAAGTCAGCAATTTAACCAAGCATGCAGTGCTCTTTTTAGGTTCTTAGCAGTAGCAAACTAACTGTCACACTGCTCCAAATCTACAGAATGAAATGCCTACCGGTTCTCATATATGGTGCCACCAATTGAGAGCATCACAATTGCAAGAAAATCCAACAGGAGGAGAAATAATTCTGCAGTGAACTGCTTAGAGTGGGACCAGCTAGCCCCAGTTCCTTTGTGCATGATGAGTTGGGACTGTGGTATGTTTATGAGTTGCTATATTAGTCCCTTTACTCCTGTGGATATCAGCTTGGAGTGGAGAACATATATCTTTTAATAGGGAAGTGATCCTTCATTTTTCTGTCTTGTGACTATGGTATAAAACGCCATGGCTGACCTATATTAAAATTTAGCTGCTTCATTGGGCTGTTCAGATCTACACTCTGATCCTCAGCTGATCACCAAGAGTAATGGGAAGAGTTGCTCTTTAGGCAGGCTGTGGAGAGTAGGGAAACTGAGGCTTTGGAAAAAACAGATGCAGAAGCCTTTGAGATCTTCTAAACCAGCGACGGCTTTGAGCCATATCTCTCCCAAGTTAGAAGCCCACGGGAGAGATCCTTGATCTCCAAACACATTTTGGATGGTAACGATATGATATAGGCTATGTTTTCCACCTAGACAGGATGAAACCAATTCCATATTAAATTGCCCCTGTGATGATCACGCGCCACAAACCTTGGAATACTTAATTTTATTTTGTAAAATGTATAACTTCCCCCAGAAGATATTTGCTGCCTATTTTAAGATTAAGGTGTTTTACCAGTTTAGACCAGCCTTCTATTATCTACAGATGTTTGCAGAACTTGCTGTTAGAACTGCTGGTGGGTCCTTCCTGAAATGCGCTTTATACTTGAACACTGCACTGAATGTTTGACTTTTTTTTCATTATGTTTACAAAGATAATACATGTGGCATGAACTGGGCATATTATATGCACTCCTGGGTTTTAACTTTGTTTTAAATAGTTTTCATCTGGCTATGTAATATTTTTATTCTCATATATGTGTTTTATGTCTGGTGATTGTATTCCATAATTTTATGATTATTGATTAATAATCAAATAAGGATATTTCAATCAATCATGAGTTTATAATTCTATTTATTCAGCGACACATATGGTCACTAGCTTTGCTTTGTTACATTCTGCATGGCCTTCTTGAGCAGTCAATATCTCTTTCACATTCCTAGCTCGATCCAGAAAGCCTTGTTTCACATGCAATGTAGCTACACAATGGTAGGCACTGTGTCCTCATTTCAAACTTAAAAGAAATCCAGCCTGGACTGTTGAATGATTATCTTTGAAAGAGACAGAAAGGTGCTAGTGGCACCACAGGCAAACACAAATTCGAAGGATGCTTAGTAGAGAGCAATAAGCCTCTCGGTTGATGCTTCTCTAAGGTCTCTTTAAAAACAATGCACCTCCGTTTATAAATCTAAAAGATAATCAAGCGAAATTGATTACAGTTACAAGGGAAAGAAAACACATTATAGCGCACTCTAATTGTTATAAAGTGGTTAATTCAACTCTAAAATTAGATTGAAGGTGGCGTTCTATGATGTTACATATTTTATTAACTATGCAGAAACATCTGCAGATTCCTAAACCACCTTCCTCCAATATTTTCTGAAGACATTCTCAAATGCTGCTGCTGAGTTTAAGATCGTCATTGAAGAAACATTTTTCTCAGCAAGATTTACCAGTTTTCAGACTTTTATAAACATGCTTTCTGTACCTGAGTTCCTTGCAAGTGTTTAAACTATCCATTAGTGAAGATAAATTCCATTCCTGAATTACAGAAGCAGCTTGGTGGATTTTTACTTTCAGAAATATGATTTACTAAAACGCAAATTCAGCCAGGGTAGGAGAATGTGTGAAATTGCAGATTTAGGTCTAGGGTTGGTTGTGTGGACATTCCAAGAGAAAAGAAGGTGAACGACCCTAAACATGCAGGTTTATGGATATTCATATAGCACTTACAAAGATATATGGGAGAATATATGAGAAACGCTTGCAAATGTATTTCATTTTGTAAGTGGTTTGGGAAGGAAATATCCCCATATTTTTCTCCTTGTCTTTGCCCTAGGTTGGCAGGGTATGCCCAGATGTGGGTCTCTTGCTCACCTTGACACTGGATTCAAGCTAGCCTGCCTGATGAGGGGTGCTACCCCAAAACTGGTCTAAGGATGTTTGTTTCCGGTCCATGGAAGACCCGGGTTGGCAGTTTGGGCTGGACTGTTTCCGTAAGGAACAGAGTCAAGACTGATTTGCATATGGATGGGTCTGAACTTGGGTGGCAAAGTGAGCTATAGAGGATAATGGATTTAACCCAGATCTGTGACTGGGGTGAGTGTTTGAAAAGTTTCAGCGCTCCGTCGATCATCTCCTTGTGTTTGCTATGAATGTCTTTTTTATACATCAGAATATGAACTTCCATGTGGAAAACAAAAAAAAGTTAACTGAATACATACATATCAGTCAGATTTCCATGCAAAAAATTGCCAATGAGGGGAAAGTTGTGAAACATGAACTCTGTACTACAATGAAAGTGCTGCACTCAGGGAAGTTGTGAACTAGGGCTGCCCTCAATGGCGTGCATTTCAGCGCATTCAGGGAATACAGAGCGGCTTCTATAATCGGCCCTTCCATTTTTCACTGTGCAGTGGACACTCACCTGCACTTTAGAGAGGAACAGAGATACCCTGCAGGCGGGTGCATTGAGTGAATCAGTGCTATCAGCATAACAGAAGGAGCCACACAAGCATCTGCAGCCTAATAAAGTGCCCTGGGGATGCGCACAGTGGACGCACACTCCCACTGGTCCCCCAGAGCACTCTGTGTAATATGATTTCCGATCTGGCAGACCTAACCTGCAAAACCTATGTAAGATCCAGCACGTGGACTGCTTAGTGTGCAATGTGCATGCGCTTCTTTTGAAACGCTTTGCTGGCAAATACATCAACCTAGCTCAAATATGCGGGGATGACAATCACAGGAGGAATAGACTGCTCAGCTTTAAGTTCAATCAGCATGTATTGAAGCTGAAAAGTGTTTGCAGTGTTTTATTGCTTAGCATGCCAGAGAATTAAGTAGCATCATTTACAGCTTCAAATCATGCTGTGCATTATGCTACTTAATTCCATTACGTTGTAAACACCAAAGCACTTGGAGCTTTTCACATCTCAAAATAATGCTGATTGAAGGATAAGCACTCCACTCTGCACCTCTTTATTTTCATTTACTGAAAAGTAGTAGGCTCAAGGAGCCAGCGTTTAAAAGGTGCATTTTTGATCTGCTAATTCACTGTATTTACAACTGAGGGAAACAAACCCTTCCTTAGTTGCACGTTGGGCTTGATGTATTAAAGGGATTTCCCATTCTGTGTGTATGAGAAAATGCTGTAGTGCATATGATCCATTGAATGTTAAATAATAGCCCTGCATCGGCCCTGCCTTCTCTTAATTTCATGTCCAAGAGCTCACATGTCTATTGTGACCTAATTAACACATTATGGGCAGTTTTATCATGAGGGGCATCATCTTTCTGTTGACAACTGTCCCTACAATTCAAATTTCATTTATGCTAAAGCGAATGACAGAATGATCTCTGCCTTGTCAAGATCTCCTTTTATGTGTTGGAATATATTGGTTGAAATAGAGCTTTATTTACATTAAACCCTATTTTAGTGGGTCTTAACAGATTTACAATGTGCCAGTTACTTGGCAATAGGTACACAGGTGCAAGTGGTGCCTGCTGACCTTTGACTGTGGGATGTAAATAACTTGATTGAAATGGCTCTGAACAAGCGAGGGAAGCAAGTATGCACAGTTGCCATCAAGAAAGGGACTCCCTCCAATAAAAATGAAAAAGCAGTGACAATTGATGCGTTGTACAGCACATTTTTTCATATAAATTAGTTAAAAATGCAGACGTTCTGAAAGCAGGCTAATTAAATATTGCCATACTTATAGAGGGTGCCAACCACACCTTAAGTTAGCCAGGATGTTGACGTTCACCTTCCTCAGGAGGAGGAAAAAAAAGTGGCAAAACTGTGGATTTGCTAATAAGAAAAGATCCTATTTAGCCATAATTACTTAATAACGTTTGAAAAATAATCAAAAGATGTTTTACCATTCACAAAGTAATTCCAAGCAAAAACTGTTATCCAAATGTATTTTTTATTGCTAACAAACACCTTAGAGAAACTAGACCATTTGATGAACAGACATACATTCTTTTTCTCACACACAATAATAATGTATGTGCAAGTCATTTATTGCTTTGGTTGAAGGTTAGCTTCTAGGTGTGAGGCATCTTGTCTGAAGAAATAGAAAGCTAAATGTGATCCTCTGCATATAATGCAATACTAGGATGTCATCAAGCCTATTATGTATTGCTTTGGATTTAGTAGAAGAAGGTGTTTTATGAAGCATGACATCAAATTACCCAGATAAAAAATAGACATTTGCAAATACATTCTTCTAACAAATGAACTGGACTTTGAGAAGCAAGTTTTAAGTTTTTCAAGATTTGTTGAGCAATGTATAATGCATAATATATGTTTATGACCCGTGAGGTTTATCAGTTTGGCATGATTAGATTTGCTCCTCTCTTTAGTCATGCCTTGACAAAGGTCCCTTTGTCCTTCTTGCAACCCAATTTCTGGCATAAAGCTCCTAAGTGGCAGACTGTATACAAGACCAGGGCCTTGCCCACTGCCGCCTTCATCTAAAAGTGCCTGGCTGACTGGAAGAATAGAAAAGGGGGATGGGCGGGTGTCATCTGACATCTGCATTTGAGAGGGGAGGACCCTTTAAAGTTAATCAAGTTCCTGGACACTGACCAAATGATTATCATGCCAGAGGAACAAAAACATCTCCACACACTTAAGGGCATGAGCACTGAGAGGGCTGCCTCTTGAGGCTAATACAAATTAGACCTCAGAGGCTTTAGACAGGGAGAAGATAATTTTCTAAAATTGTTTTCTTAATATTTTCTTAATATTTATTAAAAACCAATCTTCACCAGTGAATTGGTATTTTAATAAATATTTCGGAGTCCAAAAATGACATTTCTAGTTGTTTCCTAGCCAGAGATAGCATTATTAAATGTAATAGTTTCTACATGGAACTGGCAGTGCTGATACATTAAAAAATAGCTTTTAGGTGCTAGTTATTGTAAAGAAATGTTTAACTTGAACATTTCTACATGTTCTACTTTTAAATTAGATGGATAAAAGGTCATCTTTGGGTAACTGATTAATGTTTAAAATGGAGGTTTAGACCTCTCAAAAGGGTTTATTTTGACAGGTCAAATTAAAGTTCAAAGACTGCTTCAGTCAGGCTACAATGGTTGGCCTGAAGCTCTGTTTGCCCTTCCACTGTATAGGTGGCATAGTAGACACTACATTCCATTAGTGGCATTTAACTAACAGGTCCTAGATATACCATGTACCATATACTCGGGACTAGAAGAAAGTTAACCATGCCAATTAGTTACGGTGTTAAAAAGGGGAGCACAAGTACTTTACTAGAATTAGCAGGGGCAAAGTGCAGAGTTCTACCGTCAGCAAAAACTGATAGGGGATCACGGTTCGATCCCCGGCACCGGCGGCAGATTAGCTCAGCACCATGTGACTCTGGGCAATAGCTTGCTTAATCTTCCCGACGGCCCCCAGCACCTAGAGACCCTAACGGGTGATTGTGCGCTTTACAAATGTGGATATTATAGGGCAAACATCTTAGTTTTTGACCACACAAAAGATGGTCATTTCTTTGTAACAATTTGTTAAATAAGAGCCAGTGTTTAAAGTGGAGATATCACATTGATTGAGAGAACTATAGATGGTGTATTGTTTTGAAAGGAAGGGAGGTTTTCCCCCCTGAGAGGTCCATGCACCCTTTCCAGTGAATCAACAACCCCCCACCCCTTTGTTCTAGTTAGGGTGCCATGGATTTCCACCTGCACGAGTGTCCATTGTCATCATTTTACACTCTATTGAACACATATATGTTACATTTAAATATCTTGGGATATATCACAGCCCCCGACATTTGTTCCTGAAAGGACAACACTGGAGCCCATTTATGACACACTGATATACATTTTTTTTTTATTTCTTTATTACAGCTGGTCATTGTAACAGTCATACAACCATGTTGTCTCCAATTATCAAAGCGTGTTATATTATATCTCTGACTGTACATTTAGAAACATATCTACCATTTCACTTTTTTGAAAAACGTCCCTTCGTTTGCAACTCCCCCCCTCCCATTCCCCTACAGCACTTCACATTTCGCACATGTTTTTATCCACAGGACAAGTCAAAACATTTCCAAACAACTGCGTATCGTACATCACATAACAGACAACTCTGTGCGCACTCTGCTGGCGTGGTGACTCTCACATTAGCGCTTCCTGTTGTCTGGCTCGCTGAGCCACAACTCCCCCTATGCATCGTGCTGACAATTTTATAGCAGAACAATCTTATATCCCATAGCGGGCATGCCAGTGCCTTGAGGCATCAGTCTCGGAATGAGTCAGCACATAGCACAAAGTCTGCCATCGTTGTATCCCACTCTAGAGAGATGTGTATTTTCCGCAGGCCCCTTCGTTCCTCCCTCCGTATTTCCGTCCCTTCTGCCCTTCCCCATCGCATCACCTCTTCATGCCATTCCTCCACATCTGGAGGTCTTGCCAACTTCCAGCGCATCGCTATTAACCGTTTCATAAGCAATAGTGCCAGATCAACGAAACGGGTAGCTGCACTCCTTTTCTTTTCTCTATGGCCTACCCCCAGCAAGCTGTACAGTGGTGATGTGTAGGGCCTACCCGGGGCTACCGTCTCTAAGGTTTTGTGAATTGTCGCCCAGTAATAGCCGAGCCTCGGGCAAGTCCACAACATATGTAGCAGTCTGGCATCTACCGCTCCGCATCTGTATTCGCTGCGCCTGGGAACATGACATGCAATTTGTGGGGAGTAAGATATGCTCTGTGCATGACCATCAGTTGGATGAATTTGTATTTTGGGTTACGTGACACCCTCTTTGGGAACCTGAGTATCCACTCCCAAGCCTTATCCCCAATTACTTGACCCACATCCCCCTCCCATCTGTCCCGTGTAGGCTGCAGTGTGATCACTCTACCATTTCGGATGCTGACCGTCAGCCACTTCGTCAGGTGGCTGCCCGTCCCCATTAAATATTGCATTGTGAGGAGCGGGTTCTCGGGTGGTTCCGTCCCATTTTGTGCCCATGTCGAGGTTATGTATTGCATAACCTGTGCGTGTAGCAGAAATAACGTGTTGGGGGTATTGTGTAGTCGTGTGAAATCCGCGTGGGTCATGAGAACATTCTCCGCAATGAAATCTCCCACTTGTAGAACGCCCACTTGCTGCCAAGTCCGGAGTTTCCGTTCTGACAATACACCGTTGCCCAGTGGGAGTCCCAACAGCGGTATAGTGGGGGCGTAGGATAATGTAGCAGTGGTGTATCGGACCGCTTTTTTCCAGTACTTAATAGCTAGTCGCAGGAGGTATGGTGTTGCAACCTGCAGTTTAGTGTTTGGTAGCGGCAGCCTGTGGATATTGCCCCTGTTCCTGTCCACCTCCGTCATACCTATTTCATGTAAGTTGCGCCCCGCCAGCCAGTAGGCCAGCCATTGGAGCTGACAAGCGTAACCATATGCAATCATCTGGCGCTCGCATGCCGCCCCTGTCTGTGGGTAGCTGCAATTTATCCATACTGATGCTCTGTCTACCCGTGCCCCAATACAATTCCTTAAGTAACGTGTTTATAGTCTTGAAGAGACTCATCGGGAGCAGAAGGGGTAGGTTCGTGAAGAAATACAGTAATCTAGGCAGTACCGCCATCTTTGCGATTGCCACCTTCCCAGCTATCGATAGGGGCAGCGTGTTCCAAAACTGTATTTGCGCTTTGAGTGCAGTGATCGCCTTACCCAGGTTGCCGTCCAGGAGATCACAGGCGTTCCGGTACACCTGTATTCCCAAATACTTGAAAGACGTGGGCGCTACTTGAAAACAGTGTGGCTCGAATTCTATGTGTGTGTTGTCCGATGGGGTGTTAAAACAGAAGCCATAAGATTTTGAGGCATTTATCCCTAATCCCGATATATCTCGGAAAGTATTAAATATGATGGGAAGTGGGGCCATATCTGCTGACATATCATTGATGTATAAGATGATGTCATCAGCGTAAGCCGATATGACATGGGGCACTGCGTTACTCCGTATCCCCTTCGCACCCGCCAGTGTACGGACTTTAATTAGTAAGGGCTCCAGAGCGAGTATAAATAGCAGCGGCGAAAGTGGGCATCCCTGCCGTGTACCCTTCCTGATTTCAATTTGTTCCGAGATACATTTGTTAGTTCGGACTCGTGCTGTGGACCGAAGATACAACAACGTCACCCAGTTGATGTATTCCTGCGGGATGCCAAATTTGCCCAGAATCGCTACCATATAATCCCATCTCAGGGAATCAAAGGCCTGCCTTAAGTCTAGAGAGATGCACCCCTCTTTGTTGTGCCCCGTGCCTTCCAGCTCCAATAATTGGCTCAGTCTCTGGAGGTTCAGAGCCGTGCCCCTACCGGGCTCAAAGCCACATTGATCAGGGTGTATTAGTGTAGGGACGTATTGGGAGATGCGAGTCGCCAAAATCTTGCTAAGGATCTTGTAGTCCGTGTTTAGCAGTGATAAGGGTCTATAATTCTCAGGCTGTAATGCATTCCTACCAGGTTTCAGAAGGGAGACTATTAATGCCTGCAAGGTTGTGGGAGGCAGGGTGCAGGTTTCCATTGATACGTTGTACAGTTTATGTAAGTGTGGGAACAGAATATCAATGTACGTGAGGTAAAACTCAGCCGGCAGGCCGACCATCCCCGGTGTCTTGTTTCGCGGCAGCGCCTTAATAGCCTGTCTAATTTCAGCTATAGTTATGTTATGTGCCAAATCTTTCTACTGTGCTGTCGTGAGTCTTGGAATGTTTACGTCCGTCAGGAACGACTCCAGTGCTGTGGTCGTCAGGGGTGCTTGCGGGCCATATAAGTCTGTGTAATAGTCTTTGAACGCCCTGTTAATTTCTAGCTTTGTTTGCACTACAATTCCCGACCCGTCCCTTACCTCCACTATTGGGGTAACCGGCGGGGCATCTCGCACTATTCGAGCCAGTAATGAACCAGATCTGTCCGCCTGTGTATGCTGTCTGTACGTGTATCCTTGTAGTCTATTACGCGCAGCTCCTCCATCAATTCTGCATGTTGTATATGTGCTTCTTGAAGTTGCGTGAGGCCGTCCTGTGCACCCGCTGCCTCATTTTCTAGCATTGCCAATTTACCCTCCACTTCTTTTAGCCTCTGCAATACTAAAGATTTAATACCCACTTTTTTACTCATCGCTACGCCACGTATGGTCACCTTAAAGGCGTCCCATTCGATTTGGCGGGACACAGCTGTGTTAGTGTTTTCTGCAAAATATTTCGTAATGCCGTCCGATACTGTTGCCCTGAAGACTTGATCCTCCAGCAGTGTGGGGGACAATTGCCAGGTCGGGATTGGAGTAGGAAGCCTTCCCCAGTTTAACACCAGTTCCACCGGGTTATGGTCCGACAGAGTTTTGCCCATGTGCATAATTGAATCAATGGAACCTGTCAATGTAGTAGAGTAAAGGAAGCGGTCTATTCTCGTGTGTAGTTTATGTGGTGGGGAGTAAAACGTGTATTCTTTGTGAGTTGCATATTTGGTACGCCATGCATCCGCCAGATCCCATCCAATTGCCCAGCGCGACAGTGCTTCCGCTTGTTTCTTACTCTCTGCCGCATGCAAGGGAGGATGGGACCTATCTAGAGACAGGTCCAGCACAGCGTTACAGTCTCCACCCAGAACCCACACATGCTCTGACCAATCTGATAGTACCCTGCTGATAGTATCGAAGAATTTTGAGTGCTCTGTGTTGGGGGCATAAAGGCTACCGAGTACCACCAGAGAGCCATCCAGCAACCCTTTCACAAACACGTATCGCCCCTCTCTATCTGTACGGTGTTCTAACGCTTTAAAGGGGACCGTGCTTTTTATCCAGACGGCCGCCTCTTGGGAGAACGCTGAGTAATCAGTAGCATATAACTGACCCTTCCATTTCCTGGCCATCTTAGAGCCCTCTGCGCTGTTCAAATGGTTCTCCTGTATGCATGCTATCTCCACATTGCGCCTATGCAGCTGAGTCAGCACCCTGTGCCTCTTGTGCACTGACCCCAGACCTCTCACATTCCACGTGCACAGTTTGTAGGTGTTTGTTGTTGCCATGGCTATGTGTGCGTTTGTCATGTGGTCCCGCCCTGTCCTATGTTCCATGTGGCGATGTATAATGGATATTATGCGTAGTCTCAGCGCTTAACTTCCCAACTTTGAGGTCCTTTCCACCTAACCGTCCAGGACCAAACCTCGGTACCCAACAGGGGTAAACATTCATAACCATTTTGCCTTCGCTAGGGGGGGGTGCGCCCCTGTTGTCCTACTCAGAAGTTGTTAACAAAAGTCTCTGTACATTTTGCCCTGTGAGCTACATGTGGCCCTTGCTGTGCATCCCCATTTCAATCATTCCTTTATGCATGCATATACATTACCACCCCGCCGTTAGCACAGTCAGTTCTTCAGAAGTCGTTCGCCATCTGCGCTGTGATGCGCGGGAACAATTGCAAGCTAGTGTCTGATTCAGAGGCCAGTTTGTGCGAGCTGTCTTTGCTGGCCGTTTCAGCTCCGGTCCTGGCATCATGGGCCGCCAAAGCGTCCGTCATTAACAGCTCCGTTCCCTGGGTTCTCCTCTCTCCCATTGTTGCATGGGCTCCACTCGCACCAGAGTTCGTGTTTACTGCATCTCGCGGGCCTTGCCGTAGATCTGAGCCGCGTCGCCTCCGAGCATGTGGTCCAGAGGGTCTTGCGATAATCCCGACGAAAGCGCCACTTTGATCCATTCCGATGCCTCCTCCGGCGTGTCGAAGAAGTAGGTTTTGTGATCATGGATAACTTTCAGACGCGCCGGAAAGAACAGGGCATATTTTAAGTTGCGTTCTTGCAGAGTGCGTTTTACGCCCAGGAAGGAGGACCTGGCTTTCTGAACAGCAGAGGTGAAGTCCGGGTAGATCGACACCGTTTTGTTCTCATAGCGTAATGGAGCCTTTTCCCTTGCCGCCCTGAGGATTGTGTCTCTGTCTTTGTAATGCAGGATTCGAGCTATTAGTGGGCACGGAGGGGCCCCCGACTTTGGTGGCCGCGAGGGCATCCTGTGTGCGCGCTCCACACTAAATAGCGGGGTGAGGTCCTCGGGTGCCACAACCGATTTAAGCCAGTCCTCCACAAACTGCATCGGGTTAGTCCCCTCGCTGCGTTCCGGCACGCCAAGGAGGCGTACATTATTGCAGCGCGATCATCCTTCTGCGTCGTCCACTCTGTCCCGCAGTCCCTTCAGCTGTCGCTCCAGGGCCTCAAGTTTCGTAGAGTGTTCCGTTGACTGTGGTATTAAGTCATCTAGGGCCAGTTTATGTTTGGTGACCTTTTCCGCTAGCTTACTGTGATCGGCCTTCAAAAGGGAAAGACCCGTAGACATTGTGTCCATTCGAGATTCCAGAGCTTCTCTTGATGCCCTAATTTCGATTAGGATCAGGTCCAGTTTAGCCTCTTGTGAGTCCATACCTGTCGGTGGGATTACTTCGTTGTTGGAGGATGCCAGGGGGTCCTCGAAGGTGGCAGAGCGCAACGTAGCGTGCACCGCAGAGTCCTTGCGCCCGCCCTTGTTTCGGACCATGTTGCGATTTGTGCTGGAACCCAGGCAGGACCGTCACTGGCACGTGCTATCACCCCCTCACCACCGGTCACCCGATGGGCCCAGTCTCCTCCTGTATTTCAAGCAGCCGCGTAGAAAATTAGGTATGGTACTGCACACAGTCCAGCTGCCTTGCTCGTGTGCTTGTCACACGGACGTCACGTCCATAGGCCTCTGACGGGGCAACGATTGCCAGGAAGGACACTCGTAGAGTGGATCCGCAGGGCACCACGGCTCTCCCCGTTCCCAGCGCCTCGCAACTTCGGGCCGTGGGTGAGCCCGCTCCCGTGGCCAGTGCGTCGTCCACAAAATGGCGCCCGTTTGCTTCCCGGTCTCAGACCACAGAGGAGAGCAGCACCCCTGTAGGTCACAGGGTGCGTCAGCTGCACGGTCCATGGGTAATAGGGCACCGCCAACGTACCCTCCTTCGGGTCTGGGGACTCGGTCAGAGGCAGTGTTCGGCAGCAGGCACCCGGCTCCTGACTCCTCTCTTGGCTGCGCCGCAGTTCACTCCGCTGAAAAAGTATATGTACAGACATCCTCAGCCCTGGTTGCAGCGGGCGGTGAGTGTCCCGGCGGTGGCATACTGCTCCCGATTTGCTCCGCCTCAGGTGTGTTCGGCCGTCGCTCCCCGGTCCCGGGCGGTTCCCGGAAGTCACTCGCAGCCGGCCGGAAGTTAGCTGTGCCTGGCCATTCCAGTCACTGTGGGCTGCGGTCTCCGGTGTGTCCGCCGCGGCAGTAGGCCTCTCGCTACGGGACTCCTTCAGTCTGTAATCCCTGAAGTTAGAGCCCAAGGGGGTCTTCGCTTCGCACCCGGACTTTCTTCTCTGCACGGGGGTGAAATGCGGGGGGATTAGTAGCAGGTCTTACATGATAAATTCGCCAATTTACAGGGCGTGTAGACGGAGCCAAGTTAGCTCACATCCACCACGGTTGGCTGGTAGCCACGCCCCCCATGACACACTGATATCAATAACAGGGAAGTGGGAGAAATAAAGCTTGCATCCAGCTACCTATATATGTAATTAAATGAGTCTGTCACACATCATCTGTTATTTGTGGAAAATCTGTACCTACATTGAACTAGAGCTAGTAAGCGAGAGCCAAGTTGAACTCAAGGTAACATTAAGGAAACATTGCTCACCCCAAAACCTTTGCATGTTAGTGAAGAAACACAAAGGACCATCACCCATTTAACACATTCAGTGCATTTGGGCAAACATGGAATCTTTCTATTGCTTTGCTGTGTTTTTCTGTGCATTGTTTGTGTGATTTTATGTTGAGCTACAGAGAAAGGGCAATCCTCTTTGTGCTACAACTGAGTATTGAGTATTATCATTGTCCTCACAATCTTACTGACAAAATATGAAGCCCTGGCTGTTTGCTGCCTTGAGTTATCATGACCAGCTCTGTACCCATAAAAGAGAAAAGATGCCAAATATCTATAGCTTCTGAGGGTATTTGGACAAAATATTGGAAAAAATACCATGATACAAGAAGAATGTGTCAAGAATATCGGGATGTCACAAATATGGTTGACGGGTATATGTAAAGTAAAAATATCAGTTTTAGTGTTGCTTTTCACATTGTTGTAAAAAATCTCAATTTAGAAAATATCGTAGCATGTAGTATCATTTGTAAGAGTAAATTAGTATGTTGTGTATTGTAGTGTGTTTGATTCTATATGTGTAGTAATTTTATTTGTTTTTTTAGTAAGATAATTTATTAGTTATGAAACTGTTGACATTTGTATTTTTAGTTGTATTAATGTATCTAAATTATGGTTTTAAAATAATTTTTTAGTAGCAGAATTTTGGGTTTTTGAGATAAAGGGAGGTGAGATATTTAAAATGTGTATATTTCAAAGAAATGTTATGTTACTTATTTTAATGATATGCAAAGTAATATTTTACAGTTTTTAAATTAATTTTGTAATATTAACATTTATTAATACACTTTAATTTATAATTACCTAAATTATATTATTCATATTAAATTAAAAACATTGAAATGTTAAAAATAGATTTACATTTTAAAAATAATGTTAGAATATTTGTGTTTTTGATTTATATAAAAAGGTATATTGTTAACAAATATGTTTGTGTTCTCAATATTTGTTGTTTCACTAGTATATTATATGAAGTCAATATGTTTCTTGCCAATATTTATCATCTGATATTTTTGTGTTTCAATATGGTATGCATCAATATTATGTTAGTGATCAACTTATTGGTGTATTTCATTTAAAACTTAAATAGGCTAACTTAGGGTGATACAAATTCATTTATCCCGTGCCTTCAGAATAACTGAAGAAAGGGGTGTATTAACTCAAGAAGAAAGTGGATTATTTGTAGGTGGCGTTATTCACCTTCAGCTAATAAAAATACCCCACTCACTAATAGGTCCAGTCAAGTCTCAATAAAATTAATCCTTGCTCAATCCTTTGTAGCTTGGCAAATGAGCAGTCAGGCATTACTTTAGAGACATATATGTATAAAGCCTTTTGTCGGTCACAAACTTATTTCAGTCCATGGACCACTAAGCAATAATAACAGTTAAAATATACAATATACAGATAATTCGCCACTAGTAGCCTATATGATTGCATGATTTAGCACTGATTTAACACAGAAAAAGAATTAGGATTACATGATGTAGCACTGATTTAACACAGAAGAAATACTAAGTTGTTTAAAACACCACTAACAACAAAGGCCTCTCTGGGTCAGCCGTATCGCCCGGCATCACTGTCTTCTTTTTCCCAATAGAAATGTTGAGCATACATGTCTTTCCACAAACTCATAAATAAACAAAATAAACTCCTCATACAGGTGTAACAAGTGATGTGACTAGAGGTAAAACAATTCCTAATTAGAGCCCCTTAAAAAGTAATATAAGGGAATATGGAAAAAATGCAGTCTGATAGGATGTTTCAACACTGTTATCACTATTACAGAACATTTCAAAACCATAGGTACATATTATGGTCACAGATATAATAGGACCAAAAAAAGTAAACAGACAGTATGTAGCATACAAGGAAGGCTACCATCAGTACTTCATTCAATGCACCCAACCCTAGTGGAACCTTCAGCCAGTTAGTCAGTCAGCCCCTCAAATGTAGCTAGCGGACACATAATATAACAGATGCCCCTATCATTTCCAGATCCCTCTGACTGCAAGTACAAATCTGCTCAGGCAGAAAACCATTACTCCACCCATATCTGAACTAAGGATTCTGAAGGCTGGAGGCATGTTCTGAAAACCAGTTTCCAGCAATAGAGTTTCAGGTATCTCTATCCAGCACATGCACACATTAGGCAGCTAAACAGAACATGTTCAATGGTTTCCACCCACTCAGAACATAAAGTGCAGAATTTTTCATTGGGATTCCCCTTATTCCATTTACAGGTGTAGCTGTTCACAAACAATGTGTCAAACCCTGATCTTTAGAAAGAGAGTTTTTGCCCGTTGCGGAGTAACCTCGTTGAGATATAATTCAAACCCCGGAGTGGGTTTGAGACCAATAAACCTTCGTGAGAGACTATCGCTTTTAGAGTTCCACACATGTTTGACTGTTATGTACCACCATAACAGTTTTTTAACCAATCCTTTCAACAAAGGCTTTCTAGAAAGGGAATTGGTCCATGTTGCATCCACCCAAAAAATTAAAGATAATTTTTTTTAATGTGGCGCAACTATGGGAAAATCAGATTCATGTCCAACAAAACTAGCTCCTGGAGCCCTTGTCTATAGGATCGCAATTCAGGAGTACACCATAACCTGACACAATAAACCAAAGGTCTCAAAGCTGCCAGATCATCAGTCTGTTTACATGCCAGGCTGAAATACACTGGAATGAGTGGAGTACTCTGTGGGAAACTGAGTAACAATCTATTAAAATTAGTTTTTCTGGCTATACGAGGAGTTAATGCAGTCATACCTCAAATCTCTGTCCCATACAAGGCAGCTGACTAAGCAGCAGTCTTATAAACTTCTAAAGCTGGAGAAACTGCCCTCTGGGAGGTAACCCTATGCCTATTCACAATACAAGCTGATTTGTGCAATATGGTAGCCATACTTTTCTCAATATGCGGGGAACATGACATGGAATTACTAATACTGATTCCCAGTAATCAAAGTGATTGACTTCCACCAATACCATGTACTCAGTTATCAAAATGTTATGAAATGATTCACGTGGCACTAAAGTCATCAATTTTGTTTTCTGTGACTTGATCTCTAGCCTGCTTAGATTACAAAAGTCATGGGATTTGTTTAACAGGTTCTGAGTTCCATCTGAGGTTCTTGATATGAGCAAGGTGTTGTCACCAAACAGCAACCCCAGGTTGGGATGTCGTGGGTACAATCAATTAGATGTTGAAATGCATTATTTATGTACAGAGAAAAGCAAATTGGGGCAGGAAGGCATCCTTGATGCACTCCCAGAGAAACAGGAATCCTCTCTGTTACATCCCCATCATTGCCCCACCTAATTTGAGCATAGCTAATGTTGTGAAGTCTCATTAGAAGTCCTACATGGGCAGATGGAGCCCCCATCAACCTGTGAAAGTTCCAGAAGCAAGCCCTATAAACCAGATCAACTGATGCTCTCAGGTCAATAAACACTACGTAAATATTTTCCTTCTGGAGCTTGACTTACTTCCAAAGCATGAGCCTAAAGATTTAGAGGCCCATTATTATGTCGGGCGGATTGCCCCCGCCAGGCTGGCGGTAGCGACCGCCAGCCTGACGGGGGCATTCCGCCCGACATCCGCATTTGTTCCCCCCCGCCATATTAGTATGGCGGGGGGGACCTCGGCGGACTGATAGACCGTCCGCCGCTTTTCCGCCCCGGTCACCTTGTGGCTGGCCGGAAAAGGAATAATATGGTGGCGGTGTCTATCAGACACCCCAACCATATTATGATGGGCAATTGTGGATGCCTTTCCGTGGCAAAGGCATGCGGAGAATCTCTGCGGGGGCCCGTTGCGGGCCCCCAGGGACTCCGGGAGGGTGGGGGGTGCACATGGAGGTACCTAATGTACCCCCCAGCAGTTCCATGCACAGCATGGCAGGCACCGCGCGGTGCCTTCCATGCTATGTATGTAAGTTCACAGAATGCTTTCCTGCCATTGTAGTGGGTGGTGCTAAGTGCACCGCCCGCCACAATGGTAGGAATGCAGGATGCGCCCGCCACTGTGGCGGGCGCATCCTAATGCTGCCGATGGGACCCCCGCCCTTATGGCGGGCGGTCCCTACTACCGCAAGGATGGCGGGCGGGCAAAGTCCGCCCGCCATCCTAATGGGACCCTTAGTCTACTGCTACAATGTTGCTTTTGAACCCAGCCTGGAATGTGGATAGGATATTTTTTATCTCGGGCGCACTGTTGCAATTTGCTAGGATCTGCGACAGGACACATTTTGGAGAATATCAATTAGACTTATGGGCTGGTAGTTGCTAGAATCAGATCGTACAACCTTTTTATTAAACTTGATTTTACAGCCCCTCTCCATGTGTAACGCATTTAATATCTCCAAAACAGTAAATAAGTAAAAGAAACAACACAGTAAAAATCCAACACCAATTTGTAACATAGAAAGTATGTTTATCTTTAAAATACACCAACCTGATGTAGAGAACTGGAGATATGAATTGTTAAATATTAAATACAAAATTGTGCATTCTCTAGTTATCTGGCCACGCTGGAATGGGACAGTCAAAATTTTAGGACAAACTCGATGGAGCTCAAGTCGGAAAAGTTTACCTTTTGACTAGTGCCTGAATTAGATCTTGGTGGACGGCATACTCTGTCACAACAGTGACGGATACCCCGACCACCGAAATATAAATCCCATTATATGCTATGGGATTTTTTCTATTTTGGCAGATGGGATATTCATCACAGTTGTGAATAGATGTTGAAAAGAAGGGGACTAAGGGATGACCCCTGTGGGACCCCAGTGGCCCCCTGTTGGGGCAAAGAGGTACATGGGGGAATCCAAATCCGCTGCGAGCAGTCCTCCAAGAAAGACCTAATCCAGTCCCAGGCAGACCTGGACAGGTCGATCTCCGAAAGGCGATCCAGGAGCTGAGAATGGGGCACAGTGTCGAATGCCGCAGAGAGATCTAGCATAACCAATGCCGCTCTCCAGCCGGCATACAGACACTCGCGAATCGCCTCTGACACCACCAGCAGAGCTGATTTCGTACTAAACGAGGCCCGGAATCCGGATTGAGCCGGATGAAGCAAACCCGAGGCCTCTACAAAGTTGGTCAGTTGATTTGTAACAACCTTCTCACAAACCTTAGCCAAACTTGGCAATAGTGTGAGTGCCAATAATTTCCTGAAATCAGCGGGTCGAGGGACGGTTTCTTAAGGAAGGGGAGACATGAAACATTGCACAATCTAAAAGATTTCTGTAGAATTGTTGTTGGCTTGATCAATACCGGAAGAATAGTAGCAGCTTTTTGCCACTGCAATGACGGTATAGTAGATTTTTTGTTTGCATCTCAGAATATTTTTCGTCATAGAAGAATAACCGCTAGAGCACCATGCACTCTCCAGTATTTTACATTCATGTTTCAATATTCCTAGCTCTGAAGAAAACCATGGCTTGGAAAGGGACTCTCTTGTCAGCTTAGGCTGGCTCAGTGTGGAAAGCACAGCCACCAAATTAGAAATCCAGTTCGTAAACCTGGACACATTCTCCTCCAGATCTTGCTGAAGCAAGGGCCAGGAAGCATTGAGAGAACTGACGAACTGTAAAGGGTTGATTTTACTAAAAGTAGGGGGGTGATGACAGCCGCCCAGCCTAGCAGGCTGGGTAACTTCCCAGGAAAAGCATATGAGAGAAATGGTCCGACCAGGGGACCGGAGAAGGCTTGTCCACCTGGATAGGGAAATTGGAGCTGATGGATCTAAAATATGGCCCCCTTGGTGGCTGGAATGGGTGACCCATTGGGAGAGATGGGCCAATTAGAGGGAGCCAAGAAAGTCAGCTGAGTCACCAGCCTGAAATCGGTATATGGAATATGAATCAAAATCATGTACGGTGTGCAAACATAGCCTCATAAGTTAAATAAAAAAGTAGGCTTTGTCAAACTACTTTCTGTCCTCCAAATTGTTGTATGTTGCTTTAAACTCAGTGTAATGCATCTGTCTTTCTCACTCATTGTTGTACATCATTTAATCTTCCTGGTTATGAATTAAATGTGACCTTTACTTGTTTCACTTCCTCTCGTAATCAGTCATTAATGTGTGAAACGTCATTGTACTGATACCCACAATCAAAGCAACATATACCTAGCGTTTTTTAAATGGTTTTGCCTAGTCTGCACCAGAGCTCAAAGTCTTATGTATGTTGAAAACATGCACGTCATTTAGGGGGCCTCCTGCGACCCCTGGTACTGCCTTTGCAACCCCAGGCTTCAGAAGTGGCAAAAAAATCAGGGGAAGCTCATCCTTATGGATGTCGGTTGGGCTCAACTTTCCTTGTTTTCTGTCAATGTTTTATTGTACTAATAGTGAATAACATATTTTTCGCTATTAGTGTAATAAAGAATGGAGTACAATTAGCTACGGTATGACCCTCACTGGTAGCTGAGGTTAGTGAAAATGTGTGTGTATGTGCAAGCATGTGTGCAGTGGGGCTAGAACAATTTTCAGAGTTGGATTGCTGTCATCAATGTCACAGCACCCGAGTCACATGAATTGTGAAAAATCCAAGCATTGTGCAAAGAATAAGTGTGACACAGGAGCTACACCCATTTTGCTGTTGCTCAGTCGGGGTTTGTTATATAGCCTGTGGTGCACAATGTTGCATATATATCACTAAAGCATTGTGTAGTGGGGCACTCTTAATTACAGTCAATATGGTTTTCATGAAAATGGCCAGACATGCAGTTTAACTGATAAAACGACAATACGAGGAAATGGGGTTTCAGTGAATAATTATCATTTGCACATAACATTCTACCGCCTTTCCTTTCACAGACCCTGTCCTCCTGCAAAATTATCACATAGTTCACTTTACAAAGTCCTCTCACTTTGTAGCCAAAGAATAAAAAGTAAACACTAATGTCCATATTAAAGGAACAAGCAGCAATTGGTTAGAAGATATAGCTTGGCTGCTGACTTTGAAATTACAGAAACATGACAAGATGAAGACAAAATTCAAAGGTATTTTTATTGCTCTTTCACCTTCTGAACTCCAGTATGGTATTTCTGTGAGTGTGAAAGCACCCCCTCCCGCACACCTATTTTCAGCACCAATGCAAGTGTGAGTGAAAGTAAAGGTCAAATGGCACTTGATGTCTCTTACTCTACCGCTGGGATTTTGGTGAATTGACATTCATGGTTGAGATGCCTCTTAGTGATAAGTCAAGACAGTTTTAGACGGTGTGGGCCATGCTATTAGGCTTCTTGTTCTGCTTTTCACAGGACTACTGATGACTTCCCAATGCTCCCTATAACTCCAGATTGTTCGCCAATGCTTTTTAGAGCGGCAAAGCTTCACTATAGTATTAGTCTTCCAGTCTAACTCTAAGAATTCTTCAGGGCAGCAGGATTCATGTGGTGTGCAGTCGTTACAGTGTGTTAATATTAAGTGCAATTAATATTAGTCTCAGATGGGGTGTGTGTGCGTATGCCACAACTGCATCATTTCCCATTCTGTACAAAATGATGCTTTAACTACCAGTGAAGCAAACCCTGAAATGCTTTAATTGAATCTTGATATTTGTGCCGCCTGGTTTTAATGTCTCCCTTATCAGTCTGCATTGCATGCACGTTCATTCCCAGATCCTAAAGTCATATTACAAGTTGAACCTGCAACCCTCATAAATGATCTGCTAAAGCTTGTTTCTTGACGTGAAGCTGAGAGAGCGCCAAACAGAAGTAAAATTTGTAGGGGTGTATCATATGTACAAGTAGTTAACACCCGCATATATAAAGGATTTACTAACCGTGTTCAAATGCAAAGTAGGGATGAGAACTACTGTACTTGGTATTAGAAATACATGGAGAACTAATGTTAAGAGTTTTGAAAATCAATAATGCCGTTTTAACATAGAGGTGTTGTTTGATGCGAAGTCTTTCACTAATAAGAGATGTGTTTTAATAGATCACCATTGTAATTCTAGATCTGCTTTATTAAAATTCATAGTTGTATCTTTTAGACGTGATAAAACTGCTTGAGGTAGAAAATGTATTTTGCTTTAAAGATGGAGGCTTAAAGAACGAAAGATATTGTTCATGTTAGGATGTTGGGCCTATAAACGTGCAGAGGCCCAGTTCATGGAAATCGTGTAGGCCTGATCGAAAATGCCTTGCTTAGCATTAAATCGTAGAAATGTTTTTGGTGAAGGCTGCCTTTAGCTAAAGTCAATTGCAACATTAAGAAATTGTGAGCCGATTCACATGTATTCCTTTGCAGGTGCAGGACCAAGCAGATAGTGGAGTAGAAGGGCCCATTGTGTAAGAGAGTTAGGATACTAGGCTCAGACGTGGAGGAGTAGCCGAGGAATTTAAGAAAGCAACTTGAAGCGAAGGAAAGCCTGGGACCCAAGGACGTTTTAACGGACAAGGATGGAGAGGTGCCATAATGGAAAAATCTGAAAACCAACACCTTCGAGAGGGGCGTACCTGAAGGCGTGTCGTCTGTATTGTGGGGTTTTGTATTAGGGACAGCACCCCGAGGGGGAAGGCAGAGCAGATGAGCTGAGAGACGAGAGGGAGCGGTTGGTTGCCAGAGAGCTTAGCTATGACTGAGAAGACTCTAGACTAACAGAGAGAAAGTGAGTGAACTTCTTTGGAAGTCACCACTGCTGACACCTTTATTAGGTTGGGCTATTGTTTAGTAGGGATGTCACTTAGTATAGTGTAGGGACAGATTAACCTGAAATTATATCTTTTATCAATGCATACCAAAACTCAGGTTATAGCAATTCTTGTTAGCCTGATGATTCTTGTATTATTCCTGAACCGTCTGAGACTTTTCCGTAGGATTATGTTTGTATTAGTGCCTGTTTATCTTCTGAACCTTTTGCTGAGGTGTTTATACCTTCAGTTGTTTTTGGCTTTGTAATAAATCTTCAAACTTAGTTCTTGGTTGGTGGTTCTTTGGGGAAACAGTGGGAACCGTTGAAATTTATTGATTATTGGAGGATAGATTGCCTAATTCATTCTATGACAGGTAGAAAGGTCCAGTCGACCTGTGACGGGATTTCCAGAAAATGGTAAGCAGACTTTAGGAGGAAAATCCCGCCCTTACAAAGCTACTGCATACACTGCTTGAGGCAAGCACCTCGAGTCCAGCACCTTTCTGCTGCTCTCCAGTGGAGTGCCAGCAGCAATGGTCGTCATCTCATCTAGTCCTGGTGTCGGATCTACTGCACTTTGAGCACTCAATGAGTAGTCACTCTTCGGTAATACCCAGGAGACAGTCAGGCTCTTCCAGGGGCAGCAGTGCATCCTGTCAGTATCTCCTGTCATGATAAGAATTTCACACTCCTGACTTTGAATTGTCACCACTGTGCTCGACGGGAGATCTTTCAACCCACTATAACTATCTACTGACACAATCTTTAAGTTCTTTAAGCACCTTCACTTTCACCCCGTTTCAATTAAACCGTTTGTTTACCACTCTGCTTGAGTGATCAGGCTGCATTCGTAAGTAGTTCCGCTGAGCCTCACAGGACAGAGGCCATCATGGACAGGTTCAAGGCATACACTTCATGATTTCAATGTTTCCCCTTACATACCAATTAACACGTCCAATTGCAGCTAATACTGAGTCCTTCTCAAAGTCTGTCAGAATAAGCCACATCCAGAATGAGAAAGAAAATCAGAATTGGAAAATGTAAGATTACCGTCCCCTCATTTCCCTAACTTTATAGTGCTGGAGTCTGAATCTCGGCAGCGATGTTTGGTGGTGGGGAAGGGTGCTGTCTACCACAAACGAATTCCAAGATCTCTGATTAGGTACCCAGACAGCAGCAATGTGGCACCACATTGCAGCAAATTAATGGAAAATCTCTGTACATGCACCAGTCTCTCTTCTTGTCGTCTGCGCTAGTTTCCAACCCAAGAATTAAAATGGAGTGACTAATCCAAGTACTGTATATGGAAGCTGGCAGGCCATCACCACTCCAGTTCTAGTGCAAAGGCAAGAAGTTGAACATTTTAGAGAGACAATACTTCAAACCTTAGGTGTAAGAGGTGCTTTAAGTGACAACAGGAAGTGATTCATTAAGTATTAGTCAACATTAGCGTTTCTGTGAATAGTGTGTCTTGCTGTAAACTTAGATGTGATTTACCCAGACATTTCCAAAAGTAACACAGCCTTAATATTGGACCTGATTCACAAATCTCGTTGTCTGTGAGTTAACATCTCTTGCTGAGAAATTGTGAAAAAACGGGATTAGAATGCAACTACTCAGTGAAAAGTCTTTTTGAGTTAGGCCTGGAAAACGAGGGTCTCATTTACCTAGGAAAGGAATAAAACATAATTATTTGAAGAAAAGGTTTGTGAATCAGAGCCATTGCAACTCACGATATCTACATCACAAAAATCTATTAGTGCTTTGTAAAAGCAGCCAAGGCTGGGTATACACGGAACTGTAGTGTGCCCTCTTTTATCAAGTACAAAATCCTGAGTACACACTGTTCTAATACGAGTTTTATAGTCTAGTATTAAAGGAAAGGTAGGTCTCTCATTCACATATTGATTTATATGAGGATGTTTCACTGGTAGCCGCTTTACCAGCTATACTTCAGATTTTTTCTGTGTAAGTAAAAGTAACATATATATATATATATATATATATATATATATATATATATATATATATATATATATATATATATATATACGATATATAAATATTCACTGAAAAAAACAAAGTTTAAAGTAGTGTTATTGCTATGTATAATAAAAAGATCTGTTTTTGTTTAAAAACAAACCTGAGGAATTCACAGACAAAAACAAAAGTTAAAGTAACAGGTCAATTAATCAAGCAGGTTGTGCTTGTAGAGCGCGACTTGCCACCGGAGAGGGTATCCAGGCGCTAGCTACATGTTTCAGTTGAGGAGCCCCTACCTGAAGTAGGTCAGCGAGGGTGTGATGCGAAGGTGGAGGGTGTTCCAGGATTTGGTGGCGTGATGGGAGAAGGAGCATCTTCCGGTGCAGCAGCATCGTATGCGAGGAATCTGTGCGAAGGCAAGGTGTGCGAAGTGTAGGTTCCTGAGGGGGTCGTGGAAGTGTAGGCAGTGGTTTATGCAGGCAGGTCCTTAGTAATGGAGGGCTTTATAGGCATGGGTCAGGAGCTTGAAATAGCATCTCTTCCGTAGCTAGTGGAGGACCTTCAGGTGCTGAGTGAGGTGGGATTTTTGCACAGGCTGAGGATCAATCTGGTGGCTGCATTCTTGATTGTCTGGAGTCTTTGCATGAGTTTGGCGGTGGTGCCTGCATTGAGTGCATTGCCGCTGTCCAGTCAGCTGGTGATGAGGGCCTGCATCACCATCTTCCTGGTACAGGTGGGGAGCTAGGTGAATATGTCAGTGATAACAGTAACATTTTGAACTATAAATAAATACAGTAATTAACCAGTTATAGTTTGCACAGATAACTTTAAATTGGGCAACTGCCATGCATTGCGTATGACCTCACATATTACATCACTCTTGACATGTTCTATGACATCATTTATGTAATCACCGAAGACATCTTAAATGTCATCATTGATGACATCACTGAGGACATCATCCAATGGATGTGATTGTTTGTATTAGAGTTTACATAGTGGCAGGTAAGTACCGTATTACTTTTCTACCTAATTTGTACAGCCTGTGTCCATCAAAATGGTATACGTTTTTACAAAAAACACAAGCACTCTTAATGCACCATAGGTTGTAGAGGTATTGAAACTGTTATAAATGTTTGTATTGAAGAGTAACTCTGTGTACTGGTTTTAGTTGATAACTTGTACTCATTATGTTTCGCACAAGTTTTTGGGTACTGCAAAGAAAGTTCCCCACAGGGCAAAGATTCTATGTACTACATACTTGGGGCAGATTTACTAGTTTCTCACATGGCGCAGTGCAGCAGCCGCTAATGCTGTGCTGCACTGTGCTGTGTGAAAAGGAGAGAGCACCCTGTTATCAAAAATATGGTACTCTCCTCCCCTCTCTAGCTCCGGCACAGAAATATGCTGCTGTGGGCCATGGGCACACCTTTGTGCTTTAGTGCAAGGGTGTCTCAGTGAGGTATTTGCATTAGAAGGGAACCCTTCCAGTACAAAATACCATGCTTAGACTCACTTGAAACCTTTTCCTACTTTGTATGTGTGCTGTACAATGCAGCACATATACAAAGTCAGAAAAGAAAGGAGAAAAAAAATTCTCTTTCATAGCGCCTATTTGAGATGGGTGCTATTTTCTCACATTAAACCCTGTCTACTTTAGTAAGTAAATAGCGTTTAGCATCAAAAACCTTAGATGGTTGCATGGGAATGCCCATACACCATCCATGGTACATCCCCTTGGCACTAAGTAATGCAAAGGAGCGCTAGGCGCTGCTTTGCATTACTTTTGAGTGCTTTCCAGAGCGAAACATGTTTAACCCTGGAAAGTAAATTAGTCAAAAAAGATTTAAAATAATTTTGTGTCACTTTTATGATGCAAACATGGCATTAAGTCTTAGCAAATAGCCCCCAAGTAAGCAGCCTTGAGTCATTATCGTCGCAGCATGACAGCTTCTACTTAACATAAAAGATTGGGTGCACCAGGTACTAATGCATGTACATGTGCTTATTCAGCTTCAAAAGATGGGCTATTTGTAAAGTTCTCACCCTTGCATGAAGGCTGAATGTAGAATGATCTTTAGCACTTTCAGAGCTTTGTAATTTTAAGTGCATAGTGGCTCTTAGGAAACGTTTTCATAGAGTGTGCAGTGATCTTAGTAGATACTTTTGAATACCCTCTGGTATATTTCTCATGAGAGTTTCACTATCTGCAAACAGTGTAGCACCGAGTATACTCCTTTCATAGAGTAAACATTGTTTACAGTATCCTCTTTTCCACTTATACTTATTTTTGGTTTTCAATGTAGGTTCAGCTATTGTAAGGTGTTTGATACAAGTAAAGACTGTCCAGAGTAGGAAATTAGTTATGTAACAGGGGTTCAGTATCTGGAGGAACTTGGTTTTCCCTGAACAATTATATGCAGAATGAATACCGTGTGCAGGATAGGTTACCCTTTCTTCTGTGGTTTATAGTCAACATGAACTCAGCCACCCATGAAGTGTATGATAAAGGGTCACTTTTGCACATAACACAAGCTTTCTTTACATAAGGGAGTTGTTGGTATGATAGCAGTAAGGATGCTTCATATTGCTCTGAGCTATTTAACACTTACTTTCATAGCTCTAATGCTTTGCCCTTTATAGAGCAATATCTACAAAACAAGCTTCTGGATGATTTAATAGGTGATGTCGTCATTTATGCCATCAATGATGTCATTTGAGATATCAATCATACAATTGTAAAGTGCGGCAATTCACCCCTTCTGGTCTCGAGGCTCTGTTAGCTGTTTGCTACTGCGTAGAGGTTTGGCCATTCAAATGTCCAGGTCTTTAATTCTCTTCTGAATTGCTGGAGAAATGGTGCATGTGCTGATTTGCAGGGGGAGGTTGTTCCAGGTCTTGGCCAGCAGTTACAAGAAGGAGTGTCCTCCGGAGTTGGCTCAGTGGTTCCAAGGGGTGTCAACGAGGGAGAGGGAAGCTGAGTGAACGCGCCTGGTTAGTGGGTGGATAGAAAGGTGTTTGTTGATATATGCCGGTACTTCATTATGCCAGGCCTTGTGTGCATGGGTCAGCATCTTGAACTGGCATCGCTTCTGGATCGGCAGCCAGTGTAGTTTCTTGAGATGGGGTGTAATATGGGTCTTTCTGGGGAGCTTGAGTGTAAGTCTTGCTTCTGAGTTCTGTATTGTTTGGAGTCTTTTCAGGAGGTGTGCGGTGATTCCTATGTAGAGTGTATTCCCATAGTTTAATCTACTGGTGATGAGGGCCTGTGTGACAGTCCATCTGGTGTTTACCAGGAGCCAACTGAAGATCTTGCAAAGCTAGAAAAGGTGTGTAGAAACAGGCAGAGGAGACTGTGTTGACTTGTTTCTTCATAGATAGCTTGCTGTCCAGGATGATGCAGAGGCTGCAGACATGATCGGTTGGGGCCGGGCCAAGGGCGGGCCCATTTAAGTCCGTTCAAGCACTGACAAGGACGGGACGGGCCACCGCTCTAACATCTGTGTTTGAAAAAAAGTCAGTGACTATCTGTATTGATCTTTTTTTTTTCTGATTGAGCTGGATATCAATATTTTTCTCTACACCGTACTATACCTGCCGCAATTACTATGGCCACTGACCCCTCCACTGGAGAGAATGTCGGGAAAAGTACTGGTGGATCTCTAATGGGCACTTTGGATAATTTCCTCATCCGAGTATCAACAGCTTTGGCCAAAGATATTGAACTTACTGAAAAAAGACTATCTCTTGACCCCCTGTTTGATAAGAGGTCTTCAATGGGAAGTCTAGCAAAGGCTAGGTCACCCGTGGCTAATGAGGTTGACCTCCAGGATTCATTGTCCTCGCTGGGGGAGGATGAGAGCAGCTGTATTATTCAGCTAACTGGTCATTGTGAATCCCTGGAGGCTTTGCCTATTGTTCATTTGAGTAACACTAACCCGAGCATTACTTCAAAGAGACTAATCTCTCCCAACATTAAGACAAGATCAGCTAGCAATGCCAAAGCGGATGCAGTATTTACTCTAAAGCGTGCAGCACCAAAAAGGAAACGTCCAGGGGTGCAAGCACCATCAATGGCAAAAAAATCAAAGAATGTCAATGAGGAAGGAGAAAAGGAGAATACTGCACCACGTTCTATAGCATGTTCTAACCCATCGCCATCAGTTAACGAAGGGGCCAATGAAGGGGTTAATTCATCGCCCAATGTGGAGGGTGATCTCCCGGGCGAGATGGGTTCTTCCTTCTGGAAAAGGCTGGAATCTACTGTAAAGAAGTTAATCCACCCACCCAGGAGAGACTAGACTGCATTGAGACGAGACTGGCATGCCTGGAACTTTCGCTTGCTTCAGTCCAGTCACGGGTGGGCAACCGGGGTAGCGGCCAACAATGCACGTGGGCAAGCTCATTAGGGCAATAGGTCGGGGGCATAGTCTCTAATGGTTTGCCAAATGGTAGTAAAGATGTCCCAGTAAATAAGCCTGATTTCCCCTGTGTTGCTAATCCACCTATTAACTTGGGAGGGGCTGTTCAAACAGCCCAGATTGAGAGGGATAAAAATTTGGAGGCTAGTAAACCATCAGTGCAACTTCGATCAACGGCTAATTTTCCTTCATCCCTTGGTATAGCTAGCCTGCCAACCATAGAATTACCCCCAGAGTCAGCCCCTTATGTGGTCATACTTGCAGGGGTTCCACCGCTAGATCAGGGAAAGAGGGAGTCATATATGGAATTGTATTTTTTGGCTTAATGTAAACCGGCCTCTACCATCCCATATATGTGCAGAAATCTTATTTGTAAGGAGAGTACATTGGGTGGGCAGGTCCACTAAGTCTATTGGGGGAGATTGTATTATCATCAACTTTAGGGACAGGAGATGTGTTGATCACATATGTAACTGGTCACAAAATGTTCCCCAGACCATGATCCAATCACTCCCATTGATTTACTTTTATTTACCATCACAGGGTTTGCACAGAGAAACTTGTTTAAGGGGCGAGGTATCGAATCATCTCACGGATTGGAATGTAAGATTGCACAATAGATTTACGGTTCTATCTGGGTTGGAGGACTGTGATTGACAGCAAATGCAGGAAGGTTGCCACTCAGAGATTGTGACACAGGTGCACGATAATTGTGCATTATAACTCTACCGGGATGTGGGACGGAGCCTAAGGTGAAAAATGAAAAAATAATTCCTAGTCATAAGGGGGGTGAGCCTTTTCCCCAAAGTGAGGCATGTAGAACTAGCCCCCTACTTCTTACGTCCCCAAAACATTTGTCACTGTTTGACCCTGTGGCAGTAAGTAATGGCACAGTTAGCGAGTGGCAAAGTAAATCTGGCCAAACATCATTAGTATGTTGGAACTTGCGGGTATGGGGCCGAAGGTAGCGTCGCCATGTTGATCGAGTTTCATCGACGAATTTGACATCTGTCTCCTTCAAGAGACTTGGTCGGTTGACCCTGTATTTAGACTAGGCTACCTGAATTTCTATGTCCCGGCTGTGAGAGGTCATAAGGGACGACCAGTAGGAGGTATGGTGATTTGGGTAAAGCAGAACCTAAGCTGCAGTATTCAGCTACTTCCAGCTTTACACTGTGACATCTTTGCAGTAAGACTTGTTTTCCCATCTGGCCTAAAAATTGAACTTATCAATGTTTATGCCCGAGGTGTTCCTGGTGGGAAAAAGTCGGAGGCTGTAACTGTTTTAGAAACATTGATTGAATCTATGCCACCGGTGTATTGCCATTAATCGCGGGTGATTTCAATACAACTTTTGAGCCTCTAGGATCTGGCGATTTAAACCTAACAGAGGAAGAGGACTCAAGATGGGGTGTGCCCCAACTTGAGACCAGGCCGATAAAAAAGTGGACCGAGGCCGCATTGCACCTGAACGGGTTCTGTTTAGGAAACCAGTTAAGGGCTGCAAATGGTCGAACACCGTCTGACAGGACGGGGAAGAACACCTACGATAATGGCATAAGGTCAAGTAGAATTGACTATTTGCTTGTCCACCTAAAGCTTTGGCAATCTCTCGTGGACATGGAGGTTAAGACTCGCATAGAGAGCAATCAAAATCCCTTAACCTCATTATTAAGCCTGGGTGTGTCGGGAAAGGCAGGTGTAACTGAAGTCCCGACAGTATTAGAAACTTTAACGAATGATGAGCGCCACCTTAGGTGGTGTAAAGTTGTTGAACAACCAGAATCTCTACTGGCCATTAAAGACAGGGTTGACATGGTACTTGTTAGGCTGGGGCCGGATGTGGTTAACGGGGCAAATGCTGACCTCTTTGCCTACCTTAAAACCCATTTTTGCAAGCCAAGCTCTGTTAGGACAAAACCTAAGGAAAAACCGGAGAGCTGCTACAATAAATCATGCAGGGAAGCCCGAGCTGAGTTGGGCCTAGCATTAAAAACTAGGAACCCTGGTATAGTAAAAGTGGCTAGGGGTAACTATAGGAGAATAAAGTTCGGGGCAAAAAGAGAATGGGGAGACCACAAGTGGCAGGAACTCAAGAGGGCTTGTTCTGCAAAAAATTCTAAGCTATTCTGGGATACTTACAAATGGGAAGGAGGTGGTTGTGCAGATAGCCCGCAAAACAATGTGCCCCAAAATACATGGATAGAGTACATTAAGCCCCAATATGCTAATAATGAAGAAACTTATTCTGAGGCGGCCTTTGTTTTCAAACTTTACGATGATGTGGTTTTTAGTCTGGCAGATGTTGATATCGCATTCAATTCAGTAATTGAGGGGAGAGCCACAGGAATGGATTGCATACCTGCTGACCTTTTCCTAAATGACAAAGAAAGATGGCGATTATATATTGCCCATCTATCAAATGCCATTGCCCAGGGGATGGAAGGGAGCAGAAATTGTGCCTGTTTATAAAAAAGGGGATAAGTCTCTAGCAGGTAACTATAGACCAATTAACTTGATCGATTCCATCCAAAAAATAATGGGCAGGCTAGTTTTGGGGAGGATAAAAGATTGGATGGATGAAGGGAATATCTTGAGCCCTCTGCAGCCCGGCTTCCGCCCCAGGACTAGCACGATAGACCAAGTTTTTCGTTTCATAATCCTGTATTGGCGAACAGTGGTCCTTGAGAAAGGGGTACTTTATGCGGTATTTGTTGACTTGAGGGTGGCTTTTGATCATGTCCCGCGTCGCAAACTCTGGTGAGTCTTGGAAGATCTTGGAATGGCCCCGGAATTGTTGACCTTGATCGCCCGTTTGCATGAGGACAACTATGCCAGGGTCAGGTGGGGTAAGCAGGGTGAGGTCACAGATGCCTTCCCTGTCGAGCGGGGCGTGAGGCAGGGTTGCGTTATGGCGCCCACCCTGTTCTCGCTCTTCGTGAACGGGGCGGCAGACTACCTCTCCCACGTCCCTACTGATGCCCCTATGATGGTTGGTAACCGCGTCCCGATCCTTATGTTCGCGGACGATACTTTGATAATATCAAAAACCCCAAGTGGTCTCCAAAGGGCCCTCCAGCGTTTCACAGACTTTTGTCTGCTTCGTGGGCTTGAAATAAACACCGCCAAAACGAAGTTTATGTTTCTTACTGAACCTAAGGTCTCCAAGTCACTTATGCCATTTAGGGGAAGCATATATATGAACAATTGTCCGTTAGAGCAGGTTGATGCTTTTACATATTTGGGGGTCAACCTTCAGCGAGACATGCGCTGGAATAGCCAATTAGATCTGACCAAATTAAGACTCCAGCAGCAGTCAGGTTTCCTTCTTAAAAGGTTTAAATCTTCCCTTACTAAACCTATTAAGCCACTCCTTGAGATCTATAGGGTGAAGGTGTTAGGTTCGGTCCTCTATGGTGCTGAACTATGGGGGTTTGAAAATATGAAAGGTTTGACACTAGTAGAAAATGAATTTCTGCGTAAAGCTACTAGCGTCCCTAAAAGTACCCCTCTTACACCACTGTTCTGGGACCTTGGAAAAAGAGCGGTGCAAGATCTGGCCACTCTGCGCCCATTATTATATTGGCGCAGACTATGGACAACCGAGGAGCTACATCATTATGCCCTGGGTCTCAAGGAAATCATCGAAAAGGATCACTTTCATAGAATCACTTGGTAGAAGTCAATTAGATCCCTGCTGGGGAGAATGGGCATGAGTGATCAATGGGATGACCCAACATCAACAATATTCCCATCAAAGAAAGATATGCAGGCCTCATATTGGAAGTCGGTTACCTCAGAAAAATGTTCCAAAGGCCTTTCATCCCATCTTACTGGGCGATTTCTTGAATTTAAGGCTCACCCAGTTTTGGAGCCTTAATGGGACGCCATCGAGAAACCGTCTGATCGGAAACTCTACTTCCAATTTAGGGTTGGCACCCTCCCTATAAGGTCATTTACAGCAGGGTGGGCTGGGATCAGTGATGATAAATGCCGTGAATGCATGGACAAACAAGAAACTATAAGTCATCTATTGTTCTTTTGTCCTTTGTATTCTGCTCCTAGGAAAAAATGGGTAAAACCAATATGTCATTTAATTGGTTTGCAAAAGCATGGTGAGGCGTTAAGAATAGTATGTACAGACCCCAGCCTCCCAATTGCTGTTGCTATGGCAACGTTTCTGAAATGGTCGTGGGTAATTCGATCGAAACCTATTGACTACATTTTGGGTAGATTTAATTTGTCTTGGGCTCCCCTTACTATGAACAGTTGAGTTACAAGATTTGATTCCTAGCTTTTGATTACCGTAATTTTAGCATCACCCTTTTTAAAAACGAATATTTTATGAATTTGTATTTTTAAAGCTGTATATTCGACATTAGTCTTGTGGAGTTTAATCCTTTCTTAATTATTTATAAAATGTATTTTTTATGAGATTTTATTGTATTAATAATGTATTTGTTGTACTCTTTTATGACTCAATTGTCGAATAAAGATTGTTGATTGATTGATTGATAATGATGGTGTCCTGCATGTTGTGGTGGTCCCAGTGGGTGAGCAGGGGGTTGTGTTTGTGGGTGTGAGCTGGTTAATGCTTTCAGTGGTGGAGGGTTGGCACTTGAAGTTCTTGCAGACAGCTTAGATGTTGTTATGGAATAATTTAGTGAGGTTGTCGCACAGCTCCTGGGAGGGTGTGATGCCGCTCTAGGTAGCTGAGGGACTGCAGAACTCCTCACATTGGTGAAGAGTTCCTTGCTGTGGTTTGTGCTAGCTTCAAAGTGGTTTGCTAGGGCATTCTTCTTGGTGTCTTTCAGTAGGCGGTGATACTGGCTGAGAGCGGTCTTGAAGATGGTGCGGTCTTCCGTCTATTTGCCAATATGCCACTTCCTTTCTAGCTTCTGGCAGTTGCGTTTGGTGGAATTCAATTCTTCATTGAATCGGCTTGCTCTTTTGGTTGGTCCTTTGGCCTTGACTTGCTTGGCAGGGACAATGACGTTGGAGCATTCCGTGATCCAGTGGGCAAAGTTTTTAGTTGCTTGTTCTGGGTTGTGTGTAGTGTCTGGGAGTCAGGAGCAGAGAGCATTGTTCCGCAGTTTTTTAAATATCTTTTTCCAGTTTCTGGGCATAGATCTTGAGGGGGTCCTGAAATGGTGAAGTGGAAGGTGTGGGGGTTGGGCCAGGTAGGTTGCAAGGTGTGGCAGTATATGAATCTGTTTCTGGAAGTGAAGATGGGGGCTAGTGTGTATCCTACAATGTATGTAGGGCCTTTGACTAGTTGGGTGAGTCTGATGTTGCTCATGCTCTGCAGTAGGTAAATGGTGTTGGTGTCACTGGGGTTGTGGAGGTGGAAATTGAAGTCCCGTAGGAAGATCTAGTGTTCAGTGTTGAGTGGGGTGATGAGGTCTGGGATGGCATCGCAGAATCTGGGCTATGTTTTTGTTGGCACCCTACGGATTGCTATATATATAAAAAGCATTGTACTGTATCCTCTTCGTTGTTATGCTAAAGTGGGTTGTATTCTCATCTTGGGGGGATCTCCAGGTGGGGGGATCTCGTCATCACCAGGAGTATTTGTCCTAAAGCCTCATTGAAGGGGTGGGGCCAGCTTAGGAGAGTGGGGGTGGTATGGTCAGGGGGTCAGGAGGTGGGGTGGGGTTGGTGGGAGGGAGGGTCTAAAGAGAGCTTTAAGGTTATGTTATTTTAGAATCAACCTAATTGTTGCATCTATGTTTGATGTATGGCTAAGTTAGGTCTTCGGATATGAACTTTAAATATTTGTGGGCTCATCAGTTAAAATAAGATACAAAGAGTGATCGCAGAGCTTCGGGTGATTCAGCCCGATTTAGTGTGTTTGCAGGAAACACATATACCATGGGGCAAGCGCAAGATTTTATCAGAACTGGGATATATGGTTTTAATAGTCCTAGCTAGACCAACATTACAAAAAACTGGTTGTGTGTTAACCGATAATCTAGGATGCTGGGCTATCCAGGAATGCATCTTGGGGGAGAGAAGTTCATGCTTTACACAGTATATGGCTCTAACCCTGACGAGGCCCTTGTTCTGGAATACATAAATGAGGAGCTTGCAGTATGTAAAAAGGTAAGGAGGCCCCCCCTATCTTGGTTTGTGGGACCAGGGTAGATAAGTAGCGAAACAAGGGGTGTCCCGAAATAACGCAAATATGCTATCCTATCAACTAGAACAAAAGTTGATACAAAACAGTGCAAATCAAATGATCACACAAAAACAAACTAAATTCAATGTACTAGTTATGAGAGAGGCAAGGTAGAACTAAATGTGGTTATAGAACAAAAATCATATGCATAGGACCAACATACTAATTCCAAAATGGACAAAAAGACTGTTGTCAATAGGGTAACATTTGTAAATATTTATTGCATACCGCTGTATGGAAACAGTTTAGAATTTATAATGTATTTAATCAACATAAGTATCTACACAATATTTAATGATCAATCACATGATACACAGTTACACAAATGCAAAAAATATTATAAAAAGATTTTTAAAAAACAAGAATCAGGAACAAAACAAGTGTCGACGCGGCGTTTCGGCTTTTTGTAAATACAAACACCTTCTTCAGGACAGATTCTAGATCCAAAAAGACACAAAATTACCAAACTGTAATTGGTCACAGAGCTTCCTTCTTTTATACAATAAACATATTTTAATTAACATTGTTTGCAAAGAGGGGTTTTCTTATCCAGGACTTAACACTGCATCTATAGTCCTTCGTATTAATTTACGACCTACACACATTCTGTTCAATACCTTTTGATGCCTCTCTCTCTCTACCCTTGTGACTAATCCAAAATTGGGTCTTTGGTCTACAAAAAAACACTATCCCTTCTGACGTATTGACCATAGATCTGATACAATACATACCTCAATATTAAAAGCTAAATATATCAGACGAAGTCGTGTACTGGAGTCATTACGCTACTTCTGGATCTTTATTTGAATAAATCGATCTGCCGGCGTATATCCCATTGGGTTGGGTACTGTAGGATATAAAAAATGTTTTGGGTATAAACATTTTTATAAAATCAATTTCAATTTAAGTTGAGTGTCGATATGTCATTTGTCACTTCGTGCTGAGTCATTTTTACCTTTAATAGGTGCGTGCCAGATGTACTAGCTGTCCGGGGGAGCCACCGATAAGTTTTAGAAATTTTTACCAATTGAATTTCTGAAGAGGGGAAAATAGACATCATGAAGGAAACTACCAAGAAGGAGGGCTGTTAAGAGCTAGCATAAGTCAGCACTCACCTTTCTTATAATGTAGGGATCGCTGTAACCGAAGGCCTTCTTTTGCTGTGGCACTACGGACTTGGGGGTTGACCTCCCTGGGCTTAGTTATCAATCTGTAAGAATAAGCGGTATCACGGGTGTGCTATTATACTATGTTGCTATTTGCACATCCCTTTATTTCTTATTTATAGGTGGCTATTCTGGATTAAAACATGCACGCATCCCTTCTTATAGGGTGACTCTTAAACCTACTTCGCTTTTGATTAACTGTATTTTTAATTTTTAATATGACTCCCAAAGGGAATTAGTGCATCTTTTTATTCAATACTATTCATACTATTAAGGGCCATGCGTTCTTATTAATCACGCTGTGCTTTATTCTGGTGTGCTCGTTGAGTCTTACTCATTGTCAGTTGATGCAGGCAATGTGCCTTTTAAATTGGCTCATGTTAATCCATTATTGTCTACATTTAAAGGGACTCCCAAATGTGGGTACATGTACCCTTATTAATTTGGGCGGTCCCATCACCACAAAAATTAAACAGTTCATACTTTATGAACCATGTTAATCACGCCTGCTTAGTATTGCTGTCATACGTACACCTCCTCAATGAGTTTGCAGTTAAGGTTCACTTTAATTGCTGTCATAAGTATACCTCCTATGTGAGTGTGCGGTTAAGGTTCAAAATAGTTAGGCATGTACCTCGATGTACAGCTAAACCGAGAGCCACCTTCCCACTTACCTATTTAAAAAGGTTTGCCCTCCCTGCTTCTCACCGGACTCTAGTCTCTTTTTCTTACTCCGTTAGGCGTGTGTGCAGCATACGGGGAAAACGGGCTTAAATAGTCCCGCTATTTCTATTGGTTGTGTGTTACTCGCTCCCTGATTGGTTCTACTGCATCCAATTACAGGCGCGTAGTTAAGGATAAAAAATGCTCCTTGTTGCCAGGAAAGTCTGATTGCTATAAGGTCATTGGTGGGCAACACAAGCGGGAGAAAGAGCTAATAGGCTGATTTCTCGCTCGCAGTGAAACGCGTTACTATGGTTACCTGGTCGCGTTATTTTAGACATATGTCTTCGTGTGTGTCAAGGTTAAATTACAATACAAAAGAAACAATATAAATTTTGACCACGGCGATGGAGTTCATTACATTAGTGCCGTACCTTTTAGCAATATACCGTTTTGACTATTCCGTTGAATTTATCATTTTAGCAAACACGTGCAGGATGGACATCCATTGGCTATCCTCTCAGCCAATACTGAACGTGGACCAATTGTAACCTCGGCGGACCGCTTATTAACCTATTTGCATTATACTAAAGCCTCGTTACAATATCTGCTGATTTAGTTGGTTAGACTCGTGGCTACCTGAAGTGCCTCATGGTCGATTAAGTCATCCTAGATTTTCCTATTAGTATTAAATCATGGTGCATTATATTATTAAAAGATGGTCAAAATGGCAGTTCAGGAGCTTTATAACAAACTTAGATCGGCTGAAGAGAATTTGGCAGGTGGTTTAGCTGTTGGGGAAAACATTACACAGCTTCAAACTAACGTGGCTAGATGTAAAGCTAATATCAATTAGCTATGGATTAAAGAAATTGCTTTAAAATACCAAACCCATTAAACAGATTGTTATGAATTTGGGGAGGTTACAGGGCACTGTTTAGGTCAGAAGGTAAGCTTAAAGGAGGCTGCTGAGAGAATTAACGGTATAAATAATGCCTTGGGTAACTTAGTACATGACCCTCAAGAGATTCTTAAGGTTTTTAAAGATTTTTATACTGAACTGTATACACCACAAGACACGGGGTGTCATCCTATAGACTTAGGGCTCCTTTCTCCATTATGAGAACGGTTGGATTGGGAGGAAGCTGAGATGCTCAATAGACCTAATTCCATGGACGAACTAGAGCAGGCCATTACTAGCATGGCGAGTGGAAAAGCCACAGGCCCAGATGAGCTTCCTTTTTTACAAAACCTTAAATTTTATATGCTTGCGGTCCTTCAAACAGCACAATTGGGGGATGCCCCACGATCTTGGGATGAGACTAATATCATCATATTTAGAAAGAAAAATAAACCATCTGATCTCCCAGGATCCTATCATCTCTCGTTAACTGTGACAGTAAGATTTACGCCAAGATTCTTGCGAATTGGTTGGCGAAAGTCATCTCCCCCTTGGTTTCCTTAAGACAACGTGGCTTAGTTCCCGGAAGGGGGACTGTGACCCATATTAACAGAGTAGTGACCTTATTTGACATCGTGCAGGTGGAGACCAGGGATTTGGGATTGATCCTGCTCGATCCCGAAAAGGCGCTCAATCGTGTGGCGTGGGACTTCCTTTGGGGTGTCCTAGGGCAAATGGAGATTGGCCAGGGCTATATCCATGCTCTTCAGGTGTTATGTCGTTCTCCTAGTGCCAAAATATACTAAATGGGCTGTTTGGCGGAGGCGATTCAGATCTCCAGAGGCACACAGCAGGGGTGTCCCTGTTCCCCGCTTCTATTCGCACTCTATATCAATACTTTTATAAACATGCTTGAGCGGGGTGACCAGATCGCACCTTTCATTGTATGACAGGATTGTATTTGTGTTTTGGCCTACGCTGATGACATTGAGATTGTAATAGACAATGCTGTTGTGGCTCTACCAAAAATTGAATATCTGGTACAGGAGTTCGGCTCTGTCTCGGGTTATAAGCTGAATACATCGAAAACACAAATTCTCTGCACAAGTCAAATTTTGGCTAACAATTCTAGAATAGTCAAATAAGTTACATATCTGGGCATTCAGATTCGAGCATGTTTGAAGGAGTTAGTAGGGGTCAATTGGAACGCTATCATTGCTATGGTGAAATTATCATTAGAGTAATGGGAGCGCCTGCACCTCTCACTGGTTGGTAGATCTAATCTTCTTAAAATGAATATTTTGCATAGGGTCATGTACTTTTTTAGAGCATTCCCTTTGGAAATATCTCCAGGTCAACTTCAATACTCACAATCTCTGTGTGCCAGATATAAGTGGGCCCCTGGGAAACCACGTAAAGCTGCTCGCTTCATGACTCTTCCTCAGGATAGAGGTGGGTAGTCAGTTCCTGATGTTGCCTTTTATTACTGTGCATGTATCTTGGTGAAAATACATATTTTGTTGACTGGAGATGAAGTGAATAACTTAGCTAAGGCCCCTTTAATATATCAGATGGTTTGGGGCCCTGATGCGTACAATTGATGGCAGTTATTAAAAAATAAACTGTTTTAGAGTTTTGGCATCTGTTTATAAAGTTTGGAATATAGTTCTGAAAAATATGCAGCCACCCTTGTTATCATATTATACAGCCACAGCTGCAGAAAAGTTACTTCCATCGATCTTCTGGGATCATGTTGTCACTAGCTGGCAATCTTAAGTTATTATCCAAATTGATGATTTATATCAGTATGGGGCAATAGGCTCCTCCTTTTCATATTTGATGGATAAATATCATTTACCTAGAACCCCGTATTTCAAAAACTGGATTTTGTAGGTAAACCCACTACTACTATGACACCTCATAAGATAGTAGAACCCATCTGGCCTCAGGATAAAATCGGTTCTCTTTATAAAATATTGTTATCAGTGAGGATAGATGACTTAGAGAAATATAATCCTAAATGGGGCAATTGGCTTGGAGACCATTCGATCTCCTTGGAGAAGTCAAATCATATTGCAGGGGAAATTCTCTTTGCTGCCAACTTAAAGTCACAGCACTATAAAACCTCATTCAATCTGTATCACAACCCTGTGAAGATGTTAAAATGGGGGGGAGGTCAAAATGATGGGAAATATTTTCGGTGTGGTGGGGATAATGCTGATATTCTTCATATATTTTATTTCTGTCCTAATGGAACTGTTTTGTTAGGACATATGGAAAGGTTCCTATCAGAAGCCACTGAAGTGTATATAAAAATCTCAGGCTCCATGATGTTGTTAGGGATTGGGGAGGTCTCATGTCGTAGAATGCCAATGCACAGATTTTGTTATTTAATCTTCATTCCTACAGCTGTAGCACATTTATGTATAGCATCCTCTTGGTTACAGTCAGAGGTACCAACCCTTCAAGATGTGGCGTGCCAAGTTTTGTAATACCTTTAATTTAGAATTTAGCTTGTATTCTGTCACAGGCCCCAGAGGGTCAAAAGTTGGTTTCTACATGTGCAGGGCTATAATTGAATATATGATGGATTGACACTCTTATTTAATTTAGGGAATGGATTTGATATACCATTGTCTATTGCAGTTAGATGTCGCTCTATGTATTCATGCTTGATCTTTTCTTTTTAACAGGGACATTTTGTTCGAATTCCTACTCTCTATTGATTATTGATTTATGTGTATTTCTATTTTGTGTACTGTGAATGTTTCATTAAAAACAAAAAACCTTAGAAATTCACAGGAAAAAATTCAGGTTACAGGGACATAATAGTTGGGAAACAGAATGAAGGACACCTTAGAAATGTACTTAAAAGGGGGGTGGAGCCTAGAGGTCCAACATGGCGGATGCTCTATGAGCGAGCTCCATGAGCACATTAACTTTCCTCGCACATCCTATTGAATGCTGTCTTCCTAGCCAGACCACAGACCCCTGGCAGTCCTGTGCTTGTCGGTGGAATGTTTAGAGCCGATTTGCTGGGCCAGGGACACAACACAGAGACACCTGGAGGACTGCCATTCCCGGTGGTGCAGTTCACATTTAGGCCGTGACAAGTGATCAGCGGAGTGTGCCCCTCACAGGTTATATTGGTGGGTGCTGAGTGACCATGTGTTGACCTGAGGCTCCAGAAGACCCAGAGCGGGTGGTGCCTATGCCAGCTGGGTGCCCATAAGACATATGCGGCCAGGACAGCCATTAAAGGGGCCAGTCGGTCCTGGCTGTCTCCTGCCCACTTGACCTGGTGAACCTGCGCACCTCTCTGGACCGGCACTGCGAGTCCTTGTCCTTAGCCAAGACACATAGATTGGAGCAGACGTGGAGGCGCCCCGCATGGCAGTGGGATCCGGGCCACGTGCGGGCTGAGCAGAGGTGAGGCGCCCGCTAGGCGGAAGGGGATGTGATCCCAGCCATCAAGGTAGACGGCCTAGGCCCGGTGCGCCTTGCGGTCGGGGGAGTCCTCCCTCAGCCGCCTCTGTGTCAGAGCACTGTAGCAGCTTGCTGGGCCCCTTGCCTGAATTATATAGAGAGGGAGGCAGCTGTGGCTGGACTTATTGAGTGAATACTTAGCCCTAGGTAACAGAAAGAGCCAGCCCACAACATTGTGATGCAGCCCCATGCAATCTCAACAAACATCATGACAAAAGATAAGCCTCCAGGCCCTAGGCCTAACTAAAGCACAATGGATAGCTTCACAGCGACAGCACAGCTAACAGACACCACTGATAGCGCTACCGTCCTACCAGCAATGCAGCTGTACTAGCTGCAATAACTCAGTCAAGTGAGGCACTCAAAACAAAAATTGGTGCGGTAGGCTCAGAAGTGACACTTTTATGCTAAGACCTCTACAATGTAGTAGACCTCATAACGGAAGCAGAGACAAGGGCTTCAGGTGTAGAAGACTCTTTCTCTACACTCCAGAGTAAGTTCTCCACTAAGGGCCTGGCACTGTGGGTCGAAGATGCAGAGAGAAGATCGCACAGGAAGAAACTCCGTATATCTGGTTTCCTTGAAACTGTGAGGGGCATGATGCTTGGAAATTCATTACTCACTGACTTCCCTCTTCGTTATAGAGCACACACACAGGGCCCTGAAGCAGTGACCTTCCAAGGTGCTAGACCACGACCTATGATTGCACAGATTCAGAATTGTCACGATCGTGACGTCATTCTTAAACAAGCACAGCTACAATCCAAACTGTTCTATGAATCTCATTGCGTTATGATTTTTCCAGACTTGGTGGGGTGGGAGGATACATGGAGGATACACTGCCCCAGGGATGATGGCTTTACCTTTTACTCCTTCACCCACTCTTCCTACTCTAGAATAGACTACATATTTATCACCAGACGTTTTGCTCATAAGGTGCCGAAGGCAATATTCCTACCCGAGGTTTGTCAGATCAATCCCCTGTGGCAATTCAACTTTTCTATTGGCCTGTGTTGGTCCCATTCCACTAGCAGCTTTCAGTATGGAATCTACAAATCCAGACATACTGCACGCATACGCACAGAACGTTGACAATAAGATGACGGCATCCTATCATTTGCATGCATACTATGGGAGGCCATGAAGCCCACGATTAGTGAGGTTGCTATTAGCTACTGTGTGGGCAAGCATAAACAACATACACAGTCTCTAATATAATTAGAAGCCCGCATCATGGAATTAGACAGACGGGCCCTAGACAGAGATGGTGCCAAGACGCGATGGCAGCTATGTCTGACGCAGCATCAATACCAAGGAGAGCTGATGGAGGAGGCACGCTGTGCATGGTTAGCTACACATATAAATGGGGAGATAAGTCAAGGACACTCCTTTACAGGCTATGCCAGCAGGCACAAACACTCACTCAACGGCTGGGGACACGTTACCTGCCGACCCAGTGACACTGGCTAGAAGCTTCACTGCCTACTATCAATCCCTTTATACTCGACAGGGGGTGCTAGACACCTCCCTGATTGAGTGATTTTTTGATAATATCCCCCCTAAGGATCTCAAAGGAGGCTTTTGAGTCTCTGGAGGCCCACCTCTCATTTGAGGAGCTCACCGCGGGACTGGCAAAGCTGCACACTGGGAAAGCACCTGGCCCCAACGGGTTCCCAAGCGAATATTATAAAGCATACATGTCTCTTCTGTGCCCACATTGTCCTGCTGCCATACAGGAAGCAGCAGAGACTACATATATGCCCCCAGATTGGAGGCACACGGAAATCAAAGGTTTTTTACAACCGGGCCATCCTCCAGAACTCAATGCTTCCTATAGCCTGATCTCTCTCCTGAATGTGGAAGCGACACTCTTGGTGAAAGCACTTGACAATAGACTACAGCCCACCCTATCTGACTTGATCCACCCAGAACAGGCAGGATTTATGCCCCGACATACAACATGAAATAACATATGCCATGTTCATAACACGATAGCTGCTGTGAACTGAATGAATCACCCAGCTGCTCTACTTCTCGCCGACATTGATAGAGCATTCGATTCGGTCAGCTGGATGTACCGTTCATACATTTGAAAAATCTAAATATTGGCCCTCACTTTTTTTCATACATTAGAATGCTCTACAACAGATTGATGGTAGCCATATGCATTGCAGGCTACATATCCCCATCCTTTCCCATCGGCCGGGGTACCCAACAAGGTTGCCCTTTTTATCCACTATTGTTCGCACTTGCCATTGAGCCGCAAGCTGAATTGGTTTGCATGGACGCCCAGATCTGGGGCTTCAAATGCTCAGCCGAAAGCTCGGATCGAAGAGCCCTCTATGTGGACGACATCCTTTTTTTATGATGAATCCATATAGATCAGGACCTCGGATACTTCAAATGATGCAGATATTCGGCAAGACGTTTGGCCTCTTTATGAACATAAATAAGTCCATTAAAATGCTTCTGAGGGGGACATTCGGAGATAATAAATGGGCAAAGGACCTCTCATTGACCTTGAGGGGCATGAAATATCTAGGACTCTTCATATTAGATAAACAGGAGGTTTCCCGAGAACACAATATAGACACGACACTCGTCAGGATTAAAACGGTGCTCAAGACTTGGTCAGGCATGCCATTATCCCTTTATGGTTGTTTGGAAATTTTCTAAATGATATCCCTACCATGTCTACTTTATCACATGCAAAATCACATGTATCCCACTCCACAGACATGGTTCAAGCAGATCAACTCCATGGTAAGCCGGTTCCTCTAGGGTTGCGGAGATGCCAGAGTGGGACTTCGCTCCTGCTTTCTTTCCATATACTGCGGGGGGATCGTGGCAGCGGATGTTCAGCCCTACTATGGGGCCTCACAGCTTCAAGTACTGAGCGACTGGTGGTACAGCTCCCGTGAAGAACCCACAAATGCAGTTGAACAATGGCTACTGGGAGACCCCTCACTATACACACATCTATATGATTTCTCAAACATACAGGCCTTTTTCCCAGCCACTAATGTTGTAATAATGGCATGGCATAAGGCCCTTTGCCGTATGGGCTGGCGGGGCCACCTCACGTGGGAGGCCCTGTTATGGCACAACAGACTTCTACCTCAACTGAAACATCTACAGGGCTTCCAGGGTTGGGACCATATTGGGATATGCCCCAGAGAAGATGTCCTAAATTGCTGTACCCTTAAATTATTCCAGGAACTGCAGGCAGACTTTCCATGGCCCATACTGAATTTTATAAATACCTGCAATTCGGTCACACACTAATGCCACACCATAAAAATTTAATAGCCCTCCCTGAATTTAGCCAGAAAGGAAGGCCGCTTGGCCCCCTCACTTCATTTAAAAATTTTAAATGAAAAAAGGCTGGGGACAGGGGGATGGATTTCCCACGGCTGAAATTGGTCTGGGGAGGGGGGCTATTGAAAAAAAGACCTGTCCGTAGAGATTGGGATCCCAAAACAAAAAAAAATGGCATGTCACTGGAGACCCGCACCCTTTCACCACCACTCTGCAAACACACCTACTGGTGCTCAACTGATTGGGGGATGAAGTTGCCTTGGATGCTGAGGGTCCTTGTAGGCCAACAAGCCCTCCTGTTACCTAAGTCCCACATAGAATGATTGTTGAGAGGACTTTGGAGGCCATGCTCCATTTCTCCACCACTGTGCAAACATGCCTCTTGGTGCACAGCTGGTTGGGGGATGAAGTCCTCTTCAATGCTAATGGTTCTTGGGGGCCCAGAAGCACTCTTGTTACCTCCAGTAAGTCTGACACAGCAGGATTCCTGGGAGCTGGTCAGAGGCCCCGCCCCCTTTCTCCACCACTCTGCAATCACAGCTACTAGCTAAAAGATAATATACATTCACTTAAAAAAACAAAGCTTAGGATGTTATAGTTAATAAATAAATCGAATTTGAAAACCATAGAAATTCACTCAAAAAGCCAAAGGTTACAGGGTCGTTATAGTTAGGAAATAGAATTAAAAAACCTTAATAAATTCACAAAAAAAACAAAGTTTACACAGACGTTTTAATTAGGCTCAGATTTCACTTATACAAAATCAGTGAAATTCCCAATGGCAATCAGCAGCTATGAATTAGGATTTACAAAGAAATCTCTGATAGATTCCATGGAATTCTGCAAATGGGCAGAAATAGGCATGGTGCACTGGTCACTCTGTGATTTAGTGCCGGGAGCTCGCTACATGTCGAAAAATCAATGCAAGTGGCAGCATGCCAGAGTGCACAGCTTCTCAAGATGATTTTGCTGCCACTCGAGTAGATTTTCTACTCAAGCTGCAGTTTTCTGATCTGCGAATGGTTGCGATTGCCCATGTTGGAAAAATTTAGCCAGGTGCCCTCCCAGCAACCAAAGATTGCACTAGGGGATGCCAAATCTCGCTTGCCCTTGACAACTTTACTGTTTTCAAGCCTCACATGAAAAAAAATTCTGCCATGCAGCGGTTGGAGCAGTTTGACAGGAACTCTGTGTTACAAGCGTTACTCAAAGTGCCCAAAATTCCACCAACTCTGCTGGCGGTACTGAATATATCACCCACCCCTACTATAAATAACAGAAATGGCTCGATCTAGAAAGGAGAGGAGACACCTGCTTGCATTATTTCAACTTGACCTGTCAGCATACTTCTGGCACTGTGCAACAAAAGATACTACTGATCACCTGGGCCAGATTATGGGAATCCAGGGGCCCACACTATAGTGGATCTGTTCTTTCTTCACACATGGATCACTTTTGCAACATCAGAGACTTTGCATGGACTAATGAAGGTTGGCTTGGCCTACAGCATTTCTAGCTACTGGCTTTGGCGATTGTGCCCTGGGGATCTTGATGTCGACTGTTAACTAATGACATCCACCTCCTAACTTAGTTATTAGGATCTCAGTGTGCAGTGAAGATGGCTGGGAGCAGGAGGATTGGTGGAAATTCTATTAAATAGTGATAAAATAACACCGCTCATGGGTTGTGCTGACCACCCACCCTTGCACCAGATTATCCATTGAGAACTTGAGTATAATCTTGGACAGCAGTCCTCCTTAGAACCCCAGTGCAATGCAGATACTAAATGGTGCAGTTCCATCTAATTTTGCTCCCCAACATGTGCAAGATCAAAAGCTAGGGTTGAAAGACACATACATGTCGGCTTCCAAAAACTGTTCATTTAAATACAGTTAGTGGGAAGCCTGGAATAAAGCTTAGGACCCGCACAAACATCAGCGCTATTTTTCCTGGAAAATTATGATCACGTTAAGCACAAAGTCAAAATGGACAGATATTGTATCTCAACTAAGGTCAGGCACATTACCCTCTGATACGTCTGGCTTTGTTCACGTTACTGTAATGATCAAACATACAGTTTCCTCATTATTCAAACAGAGACTACGCTATAACTCCCTCAATGTGTAAGCCTTCAGAAAGCTGTCACAGTATTTCATGATCTCAGTCTACAATATTTCTGAAACATGTGATAGAAGACTTATTTTCAGGAGGCAGTTCATAGTGCAGTTTTTGGTAAAATGGGTAAGACCATCACGCTCTACTAGTCGACTCTCTGCTGCGTGCTTTTTAAGTCTCGCCTAAGTAGCATATGCGCTGTCTCTTTGAGACATGCTGTATCTACAATGTGGACTATGAGCACGTACCATCTTTTTGATTGGTTCCCGTTAGTGCCCTTCGAACATGACTGCTTTTGTTTGGGAAATTGTTTAATTAATCCCTCCTTTTGGCGTTTTAAAACCCTCCATGGGCATGTGGTCATAGTCATTTTCTTATTTATACTGCTGTGTGTGCCCTATTCTTTTTGCTCACTACTACAATGCGCTTATGTTGTGGCATTTGCACTTTTCACATACAATTGTTTTTGGAGAGGCTATGTGTGAGCCTTTATTTTCTATGTTTCCTCCCTCATTTATTATTTACACTGAGCACTTCTTAGAAGTGCCTGCACATTTAAGTCCTGGATTCACAGCTCCTCCTGTTTACCACGCAGTCCCTTTACTGATCCAAATGGAGCTGCCGTAACGGGGATGATTCCTTTATCAGTGCCTTCGCTGTTCGCGTAGCGGTGGAGGAGTCCTGCTAAATCAATAGTAGTCTAATTGTGGTTAAAGTGCACTTTCAGTCTGCATTAGTCAAAAGTGTGCGATAGATGGTATTTGTGTTCGTTGTGTGAACCCTAGCAGGCTTCAGAGGTCCGATCGCCCAGGAGCTGCAGCCCAAGTTCCTCCTGTGCTGCTGCCCAGGTCCCATACACATCTTGCGCACACTCGTTCAGGTAGCCATAAAGTTTGCTAAGAAATGTGGGACTCAAGAGTAACCAGAGTGGGGAAGTGGCTTAGGAGCCGAGGGAGATGGCCCCTGTTCCGAGGAGCTCCGTGGCGGCGAAGGGCAACGGGATACCTCCAGGTCTATATTCCTGCTCTACGGGCCCGACAGCACATTTCCATGCATCGGAACTTCTAGTGCTCGGAATCTGATCATCGCGGGTATCTGCGGTGAGCGTGAAGGATGTATTTTGGCATTTTGTTTCCAACCGAGGCTCGATGCTGAATCGCAGCTGCCATTTTGTGTATCTGTCGCTCCCTGCTTTTCCCGCCAGACATCCTGCCATGCTGTTTTTCATTTATAAGATGTTCAAATGGCACACTTCTCAACATGTTACCTTTATTTCCTACTCATTTTTCTCTCTCAAGTAATGATTTATCGAGGAATACATGCTTTTGACTGGAACCTTTTGTTTTTTCATTTTTACTTCATTTTTCCACAAGAAATATCTGCACCATTTTAAGACTTAAGGCTTTTTTGCCTGTACAATTTATTTCTCACATCTTCTATGGAAATACCTCCTACAAACTGCATTGGCTCTCAACACACTTGCTGCACATCATTAGAAGACTATAATCCCTTCAGTGTACTGCAAGACAATATGGAGGAGGCAGTTAATTACTCTTTTGGATGAAGGGGTTCTAAGTCTAATACTCCTTGTTCATGCTCCAAACCTGGTTATAAAATACCTTCCGCAACCGCTCCTTCGTCAGGCAAGCGTATAATGACGAACCCACCTTTTACTAACTCTTGCTCCTCAATTTCCATGGAACTTTTACTTGACGAAATTCATTCCCTCAAGGAGCCATACATGGAAGAAACCAACTCTGGTCTCCAAATTCTTGAGGATAATTGGTTGCATTCTGAGCAAAAAGTTGAGGACCTTGAAAAATTAGTTGACTTAGTACAGGTAGTCACTGATAAAATTCCAACTTTACACAGAGATATACAGCAACTTAAAAAGCAGGTTAAAAACGTGGAAAATAGCAACAGGCGTAATAACCTACTCATTCATGGTCTCTCTGAGGGTCTTGAAGGTTCCAATCCCATCTCTTTATCTCAATACTTTTTGCCAACTCTTTTGGGCTTTCCAGATTCTCCTTCACTGAATATTCAACTAGCTCATCGCCTAGGACAGAACACTCATTCTTCTCCTTCTTCATCCTCTGCAACGAAACCTAGAGGAGTCATCTTGTATTTTTGGGAATACACTGACTTGCTTAAAATTCTCCTTGCTGCCAAACAAAAAGGAAAGATTTCTTAGAATGGGTCTACTCTCTACTTTCCCCAAGATTATGCCAAACTAACTGCGGACCGTCGGAAGAAGTTTTTGGATATGCGACCTGCACTTCACAACCGAAATGCTCGATATGGCCTGATCCATCCATGCCTTTTAGGTGACCTACAATAATAAAACAACTAACTATGAGGATCCCGCGGCTCTTCAATATTTCTTGGACACCGGCAGAGATGAATCCATGGACATTCCTTGACCATAAATGTCTTGAGTATTTCAATAACGTTTGCTATTACATGTATTTACCTCCCCTCCTGCTGTATTTTATGTTATTTGTTATGTTATAATGTTCCTTGTAAATATTCTCTTTTTTATTCTTTACCAGATGCAGTTCTAAGGTCCTTTGCTTTATGTCCTCTTCGTTCGTCCTGGAGGATGTTTCCCGTGCAGTTCCCTCCTGAAGTTTTCTGTCTGTTGTGCTACCTCCCCTATGTGGCTCTACCATCCCCGCTTCCAATATATGTTTGTGGTATGTCTTTTCTGTACCTTTTTTCTTTATCATATATTTGGATTGTTTTGTCTTCCCATTTTTGGTTGCTTTTTTCCCTCTTTGACACACTTTTTCTTCATTCTCTACTGCTGAACTTTTGACTGGTTTTGCATTTTCGGTCTTTGCTCTGTTATTTCTTTTTTCGTAACTTCCCTTTTTATATCTTGTTTATTTTTCAAAATCTATAATATCTCTCCTATTATTTTCTCTCCCCTTTTCTTCAGCCCAAATTTGCACTTTTATCTTTTTTCACTTATCTTTTTTCTTTTTCTCAGTATGGACTTTGATCAGTCCTCTTTTCGCATAATAATTTTTCATGTAAAATGTATTAGTTACCTTTAGAGTTACTACATGGAATGTTAAAGAAGTAAACAAATCTATAAAAAGACAACGGGTATTAACCCATGTAGCTAAATTAAAAACAGACATTGCATTGATTCAAGAAACCCATTTATTTGAAACCGAAGCAGCTAAACTCAAAATATGTTGAGTAGGCAATGTTTATTCCTCCCCTGCTCTAGGCAAGAAAAAAGGAGTCTGAATTCTTCGTCATAAGAAATTTCAGATCTCACTTATCCATCAAGAATCAGATTCAGAAAGTCGTTGCGTAATTGTTAAACTTCTCATCAATCAGATACCTGTAGAATTATTTATTGTTTATGCACCAGTTAATGTTGATATGTTTTTTGGACCCATATTTCTGATAAACTTCTTCTATTTGATGATGATTATATTGTTTTTGGAGGAGATTGTAATCAAGTTCTTGATCCCTTATTAGACAGGCATTCCTTAGTTAAATTTGTTAACACTAAGATGCACGCACAATTCACTTCCACCATACGCTGCAAATATTTAGTTGAAGTTTGGTGGCTCTGCAACCCAGATCTTAGAGAAAATAGTTTCTACTCCCCTCCACACTAATCATAATCCCGAATAGACTATCTCTTTTTCAGTCAATCCCTATCCCAACAGGTTCTCCGTTCTGAAATTGGTTCCACTAAACATCAGATCATGCCCCAGTTTATGTTGATTATAATTTGATACCTTTTACCCCTCATGCTGGAAGATGGCACTTTACTAATACTTTATTATCTGATCCTAATTTTTCAAGTCAATTCAGCTCTTTTACACCTCAGTTCTTTTCTTTCAATTCAAACCCTGATTCCTCTCCTGCAATGGTCTGGGATTCTTTTAAAGCTGCAGCCAGGGGCTTTATAATGAATTTTGTTTCACAAAAAAATAGGTTTTTTGAAGCTCAAACTGCCGAATTGCTCACTAAAATTAAGCAACTTGAATATACTTACTATCATTCAAACACTGAAACATCTCTAAAAAATCTTATTGATGCAAAACTTACCTTCAATAAACTATCGTTTACAAGCAGACAAAGTTACTTTTAAAGCAAGGTGGAATGCCGTCTGTTTCCATCACAGACTTGATACTAATTACATTACTCCCATATCTTTATCTATTAAAATAGACTTTTTGTGGCTCCCTTTAACTACTTACTTAAACTGGGTAGCCTCTTCTACTACTGCACCAATCAACACTCTGGATGAATTTCGGAAACCTCCATAATGAATTATGTTGTCTTTTTACTCTTCTAATATTTTGTTAATATTACTCCTTACATTGTGTTCCTTAACATAGTATTATATTTATTTATTCTTCAGATGTTTACAGTGGTTATCCCTTAAATTTCTATATAATGTCATCTGATAATGATTGAATTTTTCTTGTGCCTTTCTCTTTATATTTTTCCCTATTCTTAATTGAGATATATTGTATTTCTTGTACCTGTTGTTTTTTTCTTGATGAAATAAAATCAAACTTAAAAAAAAAAGAGTGACCAGAGCCGGGCTCAGCCTCTAGTCACCCTTAGTTTCCTGTTTTCTTTTTTTTATTAGGGCTCTGCTCCTAACAATGCACTGCTCCCTTTTTGTTCTGGTATTTTTGTGGTCGGGAAATGTTCCACGTTATGATATCACTGCATTGGAATGGAACCGGACTAGGGGGCATTGTAACTACGGGAGTATGTTTCACTGCCATTCATAAAAAACCTAGGGCCTCATTTATGAGGCCTTGCGCCAGTTTTGCGCTTCCGATGAGTCACTTTTTGTGACGCATCGGCGGCGTAAAACATGCCTCCTGTTGCGCACTATTTACAAAGTGATGCGTCACTTTGTAAACCCCTGCGCTACATTATACCTGCGTCAGGTATAATGTATGCAGAGGGGGCGTTCCCCCGCAAAAAGCCTCGTAATAGTGACGCAGTGAAATCTAGGAGATTTCACTGCGTCACTTTTAGGACGCTGTTGTGTCAAAATCTTGCGCCTGACTCACAGCAGGCGTAAGACTGACGCAAGCCCTTTCACATGGGGCTTTCCCCATGTGAAAGGACACATTGCTGGAGTTGCGTCACTTTTGTGACACATTCCAGCAATGCGTCACTTTTGCGCCTACAGATACGTCAGAAATACTGACGTATCTGTAACTCCTTGCGCCATGATGCGTCATACTGTAAATATGACGCATCATTGGTCTCGCAAGGGGGGCGCAGTGAAAAGTGACGCATCGCTGTTTTCACGCAGAGATGCGTCACTTTTCATAAATGAGGCCCTTAATGTGATGGCAGGCAGACAACAAAGAGCGGGCAGGCCCACCTGTTTACCCGTTCTGCTCTCCACTCACAGAGCCGGAACCTGGAAATATTTTGAGTATTTTGAAGCAAACTTCTTTAAAATGTTATCTGTGCTTCCTTAAGAACTTCCAGAAGAGAGTGAGTATTGTGTTTCTTTGTCCTGCGTTTGAAATTATGGGAGATTCTACTGTTAAATTAAAGCAGAATAAAAGGCTTTCACATTGATGTGCCCCACTAAAGTAAATGGCAAATGTACTATATTAGTTGCTGCAATTTTGCCATTTGTATTCTTTCACATAGATAACATATGTGGCAAAAACTTTTTCATGACGCACGTGCATGGTGTTCCTAAAGACATTAGGAACCACAAGTAGGCTGTTTAAACACACTGAGTGCAGGCCATGCATGGGGTTTATACAGCCTGCTGACCCTCATGCAGGGTTTTTATATAGATTACCATAACCACATATAGGGTGTGAGTGCATGTAGACCTTTGTACAGAGTGACATAACCACATACAGGGGTCTAGATTAGCAAAATGTTCTCTTTCCTCTTAGATGTTTCTCCTTCTTACACCAATGCTGGGTAGGCGCACCTTTTTGGCACAAACTTAGGTTTTCTAACATTAGCAAATCTGCATTTGCTTCAAAATACATGGGTAGATTGACAGGAATGCACATACTCCACCAATGTGATGCCTCCCCGACGCAGGGTAACGCAAGGCAGTGGAAGGCGCTGCATTGCGTTACTTTGTGGTGCTAGGCCACACAAATATCAACTTGCATTGCTTTGTAAATGTCATTTAAGCACCTGTGTTGCCTTGGATGATGTAGAACAGAACACCAAAATCACATGCAGAGCATTTATGCAGATGATTCTTTATTCGATTAAATGTTTCTCACTTCTTAATTTTTTCAGAGATCCCCTAAGAAAAGAATATGCAGTTGCATCAATTATTCAATTGACCAAAAATCCAAGAAGTCACATGACATTTGACCTGCTATGAGATTATAGGAAGCAACAACACACACTGCTTGATGTTGATAAGAGAATAGTCTAAGTTTCATAAACAATGCATATACAATACTTGAACTGCACAGTCTTAACTTGCATTGCATTAACAGTTACATCTTACCACTATGACTAAAACAAATACATAAAGGCATGTTTCCTTTTAAATGTTCTGTTGTCAGATTGGTCAAATCAGGCTTTTTAAGTTAAACACTCCCAGGGTTTGCGATCATTTTATGATAAGCCATACAAACTCAAGTTAGAATATATTTGGCACATTCAGGGGCATATTTTCAAAGAAATGATGCAGTGCAGCATTGCAAGCAATTCAGCAGAGCCATGCAGCATCATTTAAAAACGCAGTGGTGTGCTGTATTCACAAGGATATGGTGCACCCCTGTGTTTTCCCTTGCGCCAATACTTAAAAAGCTCCCTAGCACTAACACAGACACCCTTGCGCCATGGTGCAAGGGTGCCTGCTTTTCAGGGATGATTGTTTACGGGCCGGAAGGGACACCTTCTTGCACAAAAACAATCATAAAAGTTGATTTGCTCCTTCTATGTGGTTCTCGTCATTGCACTACTCTAATGTCTGCTTTTCGATGGCATTAGCTTTTGCCGCTGTCTCAGATTTACACATCTTTGTGAATCTGGGGCAACATAAAAAAGCAATGGGTGTTGCAGTGGAAAGCCCACAGCAACACCCATTGCACACCCCTTTCACACAAAGTGATGCATGAAAAGGGGCCGTATTTAGAGGATGGTGTTCAGCTACCATGCGCGGCCTTGTAAATATGGGCTAGTACACAACGACAGTGGAGCATCAAAAAAGTGATGCTCCGGTGGGGCTAGGGGCTTATAAAGTCGTGTGTCATTTAGATTTGTAAAACCTAGAACTTAAAGGGTGGAATTTACAAAGCCTGTTGTGCAGAATTATATTTACAATTCCTTCTGGCTGCACTTACATCTCGAGAAAACCTGCTATTACGGCAGCTATAAGATTATGGGTTATAAAGAGAGGGATAGCCGAACATTGGAGGGGGATAGTCATCCATAATTCTTGGATCACCCAAAAAGCCCGACATTTGATAATATTCGCAAAGCTTTAGCGTGGGCATTCAAAACACTGAAACAGGAAAATTTATTCCAAGGTAAGTTACAATGGAGGCAAAGCATGTTGGACACGCCTTGTATTACATGTTAACACAGAACAAGTTTCACCACCGGTAAAAATCAAGAGTAAATATGAGGACGAGAGACTTAAAAATAACTGTTATGGTTTGCAGGTATTTCCATTTGTATTCCTTGAAAATGTTTTTTGAAGCTGCCCCTGCACCCCCCCTCATGCCATTCTCCACAACGAGGCAGTGCATTCATCTCAACACATGTTGCCTTGCAAAGCAGGCACTGCTAAAAACCAGGGCTAAGGACCAACAAGATTCGTTGTTCTAATAAGGGTAGTTAGCTTTCACCTAAGACTGAGTCTGAATGTAGTTTCTTCCAATTTTCTGGAAATATTAAAAGTCATGGGTAACAGAGCACAATGCCGGGCCCTGGGGGAAGCAAAGTCGCAGACTAGTCTTCCCCCGGGGTCATTCGCACGAGGGTTGGACCAGGCAGGGGGAAGGGGTTGAGTTAGGAAGTGGGTATAAGAGCGCAGGGGAGGAAGGCAACTTCCTCTTCCTGTGCTCGGCACCATCGGAAGGGAGCTTATTGAAAGGATATTTTGGTTATCTTAGTTAGTTTAGATACCTCATGTATAGTCGGTAGGGATCAGGGAGCAGTGTCCGCTGCGATCTGCGCTGGCAGCTGACTCCGTTGGAGGCGTGTTTCTAGGAACCACTGGCCGGTGGTTCGGTGAAGTCTTTTCTGGCGCTGCTGCGGTTTGCGGCGATGTTGGGGGTATCAGCTGACGAGGGGAGGGCAGCTCTTGAGCTGTTGGAGCGCGAAGGGTGGGAGGATCTCCTCCGGCCCAGCGTCCTTGGGGAGGCATGGGTGGACTTTGTGCGGGTGCCGGGTGCGGCCTCGGCTGGGGTGCCGGCGGCGGTCCTGGTGTGTCAGGAGTACCCGCCGCCGCCAGGAATACAGGCGCTGGTGAGAGGGAGGGGCAGAGCCCGGAGGGAGCCTGTCCGTGGAGGCAGGCGGAAGAGCCTGCCTCCACACACTGTCTTTCCCCAATTGTACTTCGTGGTCCAGGGGACGGGCAGTGCAGCCGGCAGGCAGGTCCCCACGGGGAAGCAGCTCACAGATTTGGAAGCCCGGGTAGGAGAGGGAGGAGGGGGGGGCAAGACTGCCAGGCCTGCAGCGTGGAGAGGAGCCTGAAGTGTCAGAGGGTATGGTGGGGGAGGGGCGGGGGCCCACTGTTCCCTGCATTCCTGCATGCCCAAGCTCACGAAGAGGGTGAGGCTGACTTTGGGCAATGGGAGGATGCTCCCACTGACCTCTCCAGTGGCTCTAGGGTGCACACTCCGGCCCCAGTGGCAGGCGTAGGGGAGGCCATTCAAACCAATGCCCAGGTGGAGGTTGAGAAGGGGGTGTCCCTGAGTTGGTGGGTGGCACTGCGCTGGGGGGCACATGATTGGTTTTTGCCACCAGGAGTGGGGTTCCAGGGCTATCGCCCGCCCCCTCCCCTCCCGAGTTGGGGGAACTGGTGTGGGTGACAGGATTTGTGAGCAACGCTTGATGGTGTAGCTTAATGAGGCGAGATGGGCTGAACAGACTGCGGCCCGGGTTGGCACAGTTTGGGAAGATGAGTTGGAGGGGCCCCCCACTCCTACGTCTGAGGAAGAGCAGTGGGCAGGGCAGGAGGAGGCGGCCAGGGCAGCAAAGGCAGGAAATGGTGCGCGGCACATAGCAAGTTTCAACAGGCGCAGTCAGGGGCGGCCAGGACGGCTTTAGGCCCGATGGTGCCGGGGCCCACTCAGGTTGGAGTGACCAGGGGGCGGGTGGGGTTCCAAGCCGGCAGCTGTCGGCAGAGTTCGGAGAGGCCGGGCGGGGCGCAAGATGGACCCGGGACGCAGGTTTGAAGCAGCAGGGCGGTCCGCGGCGGCCATCCCTCAGATGCGGGAAAGGGCAACGGCGGCGGGTGTGTCTGGGGGTCGGGGAGCGTCTGCTGTGAAGGGCAAGGGTGTGAAGAGGGCTGTGAAAGAGGTGTTGTGTTCGCCTGTGGATGTGGATCCGGTGGTGGAGTTGGACTGTGAGGATGAGACTGAGGAGCTTGAGGATGGGGAGGTGAGGAATGATGATGACTGGACGGGGGGTGTGAAGGACAACAGTGGCCTTGATGTCTTCCAGGTTCCTAAGACATTGAAGGGCAAGGAGGCAGCCAAGGCTTCTACCCCCAGAGGACGGCCCGGAGAGCTGCACTCATTGCTATCAGGTGAGGGGACTTGGTGGGCAGCTTGGGACAATGGGCCAAAAGGGAGTAAGTAGAAAGCATGTAGGGCAGTGGGCGTTGGGGATGGTTCTGTCCGGGATTTCGGAGGGATGCCTAAGGGTGGGCTGCCACTGGGGGACAAGCAGGTGGATAATAAGTCTGTTTCTACGGCTGGGGTCCGGACTGACAAGGTGGACAGGAAGGATGATAAAGGGGACAAGGGGGACGGCAAGCTTCAGAAAAAGCTCCCCTACATGGGGCTGGCTATGCCCCTGGGGTCTCACCTGTCAGACAAAATTAAGGGTAGGATATGGAAACACGAGTATGTGGACGTGTACAAGTTGTTGCACAGGGAGGTGCGGGCGAAGGAGGGTTCCAAGGAGGAGGAGTGGGAGTTGACCAGGCGGCCCAGGATCCCTGTGACGATGGAAAATTGGACTTCAGCGTTTCTCATCTACGCTAGTATATACTGCAAGAAGCACCTGGATAGGGCCATAGCTTTACTGAAGTACATGGACATAATAAGGAAGGCCCAAATGCAGTTCAGTGGGTTTGCCTGGCTGAGCTATGATGAAGAGTTCAGGGCTAGGGTTAGCACTAATCCTGACAAGAATTGGGGTGAGGTGGACCAGGAATTGTGGATGCAGTGCATGGCATCCACGCACTCGTCAGCATCTACACATACTGCCAGCGGGTTGCCCGTGGCTTATCGATCCTCTCCGCCGCGTTCCGCCCACAGTGGGGCAGGGGGGCTGCCGCAGCTGCCGCTACCACTGGTCAAGTCACAAAGCCGGGCAGTTATATCACTCGGGCCTGTTGGAGCTTCAACAGAGGCTATTGCTCGTGCTACCCTTGTAAATTTAAGCACGAGTGCTCCAAGTGCGGAGGGAAGCATGCCCTTACACAGTTTCTTACCCTGGTCACCCCCTTGGAGCAGTGGCGGAATGCAAAGGGGAGGGGACAGGCTGGGCAGAAGGGCGACTACGCCAGTTAAGGTTGAGGCGATGGCCCCGTGGCTCTCATGTTACCTGGATCAGGAGGCTCCATTGCGAATTCAGCGGGGTTTCATAGAGGGCTTTAGGGTGGGCTATCAAGGTCCCAGAGTGAGGAGGTGGGCAGAGAATTTAAAGTCAGCAAAGGAGTTGCCAGGAGTGGTGGCTGCCAAATTGAAGAAGGAGGTAGAGGAACGGAGGATAGCTGGCCCGTTTAGCGACTGGACGACCGATGACCTAATCATTTCTCCACTGGGGGTGGTACCCAAGAAGGAAGAGGGTGTGGTTCGGATGATACACCATCTCTCGTAGCCTGAAGGTCAATCTGTGAATGATTTCATCGCCAAGGAGGACTCGAGGGTGCTTTATGCGTCAGTGGACGATGCGATCCGCCTAGTGCGGGAGTGTGGGCCGGGGGCGGAGCTGGCGAAGTGTGATATTAAGTCAACTTTCCGCCTGCTGCCTATACACCCCGCAGATTTCTCGCTCCTGAGGATGCAATTCAGGGGAGCCATCTATGCAGACAAGGTTTTGCCCATGGGTAGTGCTATTTCCTGCGCGCTTTTCGAACTCTTTAGCACCTTTACACGGTTCAGTAGGCATAGGGACGTCACTCACTATCTGGATGATTTCCTCTTTTTGGGGAGAGCACACTCTGGGGACTGTGGCAGTGCTCTGTCGCGTTTCCAGGAATCGTCGATGCAATTTGGTGTCCCTCTGGCCCCAGACAAGACAGCTGGCCCCAGTTGCAGCCTGACGTTCCTTGGGATTGAGTTAGATTCCATATAATGGCTGGCTCGGCTTCCCGCGGCAAAGGTGACGGAAATTCAAACGTGCCTGTTGTGGGCAATCGGAGAGAAGAGGATTGCTTTGAGGGCGGTGCAACGTCTGTTGGGTTTCCTGAATTTCGCGTGCAGAGTAGTCAGGGCGGGACGGACGTTCTGTCGGTGGCTCGGCATGGTCATGTCAGGGCCAGTACTTCTACACCACATGGTCTGGATCTCCATGGGGGTTCTGGTGGACTTGAGGACTTGGTTGGACGTTCTTGACGGATTTTAACGGAGTGTCCCTGGACTTTGATGAGGAAAGGGCGGTTTGGCAATGTCAAATTTACTCTCATGCTGCAGGGGCAGCTGGTTTTGGGATTTTCTGGGATGGCAGGTTGTGCACAGAGAGCTGGCCGGCCCATTAGTGGAAACTGGGAAGGAGCATTGCCTGTCTGGAATTCTTTCCTTTGCTGGTGGCGCTGGAGGTGTGGGGTCCCGAATTTCAGAACAGAACTGTGCTTTTCCACGTGGATACCATGACTGTGGTTGAGCTGGTTAATTGCCAGAGGGCCAGGCATCTGAGAGTGTTGAGATTGCTGAGTAGTTTCATGCTGAAATGCTTGCAACTGAACGTGGTTTTTAGAGCCAAGCATGTCCCTGGAGCGAATAATGACATTGCGGATGCTCTGTCACGTTCGCAGTGGCAGCGGTTCCGGCATTTGGCACCAGGAGCGGATCAGTACAAGACCGGACTGCCGGACGGCATATCGGCCTTGGGGGAGTGAGAGTGATAGGCCTGGTTGAACATTCTATTGCTGATACCACGAGAAGGACATATCAACTGGCCTGGCCGGAGCTTGGCTCTTTTATGGGTTGGCGTGACGATTCTGTTCTGGGGGACCGCGCGGCAGTGGAGCAGGGTGTCCGGCAGTTTGTGTTGCGTTGCATTGACAGGGGGCTGACAGCTGCGACTATCTCTGGAAAACTGGCAGGAATGGCTTTTTACTGTAGCCTGTTTTGGGGTTTTGATCCTACAAAGGATGTGATTTTAAGTAGGATGCTCAGAGGTTGGGGTAGGGAGAGGCAATGGGGAGGAGTGGTGTTGCGGGAGGCAGTTACGTTTGAGTTGTTGTTTCGGCTGGTTGGAGTTTTGCCGGAGTGTTGCTATGACGCTTTGAGGGGCGGATTTTTCGGTTGTGCATGGTTTGGATGTTTTTTGGGTCTTTTCTGTTGTCTGAATTGTTGGGCACGTGGATGATGTGTGGCATGAGGTATGATGAGATCAGATTAGACGGCGTGCGTCTTGAAATTTAGTTGGGGCATTCGAAGACAAACAGTTGGGCAGGGGCAAGTGGGTCTGGCTGTGTGAAACGGGCAGGGGGGGCGTGTGTCCGGTGTCTGAATGGAGGATGTTTTTGGCTGCATCGCAGGGCACGTCTTGCGAAATATTCTGTCACAGTTCTGGGTCGAGGGTGACACCGGGGCAGTTGTTGGCGGTGTTGTGCATGGCTTTGCGGCGTTTGGGGCTAGAGCCGGCTGGTTTTGGGACTCACTCTTTCCGCATTGGCGACAGCGGTGGCCCGCTTTGGGTGGTATTGGGATAGGATTTGGCAGACTGGGAGCTAGAAGTCTAGGTGTTGTGAGCGGTATATGCGGAAGTGAGAAGTATGTGGGCATGGCTACTAGTTTGAAGTTTTGTGTCGTTTTTAGGCTTTCTTCTAACATATTTCTCTTTCGTACGTTGTGTGGGTGGACGGGGGACCAAGACGGTCACTTGGATCGTGGGGCATTCCTTCGTTCACTGGGCATCCAAGTATGCAGAGCAACAGGTTTACGGCCGTATTCTGGGACTCAAAGGACAACTGCATGAGGTGCACTGGTGGGGTAAAGGGGGGATGCGATGGGAGGCGCTAGTGCCTTGGGTCGAATAGATGTTTCCCCAGAAGGGATGCCCGGACTTACTGATCATGCACTTGGGGAGAATGATTTGGTCCAGCTGTCGGGTTTGCCGTTCTTGCAACTGATGCAGAGGAACTTGGAGGTGCTAAAAAGCAGGCTTGCAGGGACTTGCATTGCCTGGACTGAGTTTGTCCCCAGGAAAATTTGGAGGGGTGCGATGAAACATGGGGCTATTGAAAAGCCCGTAGGAAGTTAAACAGAGCCATGAGACTGTTTTGTGGGGACAAGGACATTAAGGTTATTTCTCACACTGGACTGCGACTTGAGGAACCATTACTGTTCAGGGATGACGAAGTGCATCTTTCACGTTTAGGGAATGCGTATTACATGATGGAGTTGAGGGATGTGGTCAGTAAGCTGTGGAATGAGGCAATTTGGTATTGCAGGTCTGTGTGAGGGAAATGTTGTTGAAAGATGCCCTGTATGGACCCAAAGGTTCCCGAAGGTTCCCTGGTTGGCGATACTTTGGAGGGGTAGGGGGGTCAAGAGCGGGCGCACCCATCCCTCGGGGGGAAGAGTGAATGATGTGGGGAGCTGGAGGCATGACTGGAATGCCAGAGGATATTGGGGTAGGATGATAGGTGATTGGTGGATATGGATGAGGTACAGAAGGGGCATGGAGTGGTTGGAGACATGAGTCAGAGTGGGTGAAAAGAGTGAAGCAAGGAAGATTTGATATGTGGTTGCTGTTATTAATGTTGATGTTATTAGTTTATTGTTTAGTTGTGGAGCCTGGTCCAAATAAATGGCCTTTTACACTTTAACATCTGCGTGGTCTGTTTATTGCACGATGCCGGCCCCCGGGGGAAGCAGAGTCGCAGACTAGTCTTCCCCCGGGGTCATTCGCGCAAGGGTAGGACCAGGCAGAGGGAAGTGGTGGAGTTAGGGGGTGGGTATAAGAGCGCAGGGGAGGAAGGCAACTTCTTCTTCATGTGCTCGGCACCATCGGGAGGGAGCTTATTGAAAGGCCACCCGCTCACCCTGCAGTTATTAGGGTTTTGAGGGTAGGGTTGGCTTAGCGTGCCAGTTTAGGCCGGGCTGTGGGTAGATGATACTTTGGAGGGGTAGGGGAGTCAAGAGCGGGCACACCCATCCCTCGGGTAGGGGAAAGTGAATAATGTGGAGAGCTGAAGGCATGACTGGAATGCCAGAGGATATCGTGGTAGGATGATAGGTGATTGGTGGATATGGATGAGGTACGGAAGGGGCATGGAGTGGTTGGAGATATGAGTCAGAGTGGGTGAAGCAAGGAAGAGTTGATATGGGGTTGCTGTTATTAATGTTGATATTATTGGTTTATTGTTTAGTTGTGTAGCCTGGTCCTAATAAATGGCCTTTTACACTTTAACATCTGCATGGTCTGTTTATTGCACAAGAGCAGTTTTGCATTACTCGCTCCTACACTTAGTTGTGCTAAAGATTTTAAAAACATTTTATCTCCACTTGTGTGCTCGCTACATTCGTCAGCAGGTACTGTAAGTGTGCTTTAGAAAATACCCTCCCAATTACACTTAATCAAGGCAACAAAGAATGCTTCAAACCGAAGAGTTTTGTGAAATGACGCCTACAGGGCGTTTGCGTTATAGCATAGCATGGAGCTGGCTCGGACGCAGCCGGCACTGGAAGTCCCTTTCCATCTCTCTCAGCTTCGCTGTAATAAACGCCCTCAAAGGTCGAAGGAAATTGCACTCACACATCAGTAACTAGGTAACGAGCTCTGGAAGGTCAGCTAATTGCAGCCCAGTTAACCTCAGGAACAGCGACGGTTCTATCTTTCAGTTATTTCACATTATTATGGATAGGTGCAGCAGGTATTGGCTTGAGTCATTAACCAATTGCCAGCCTGTTATAAGGTTAATGATAAGACATATCTCAATTACAGGTTGCGGAGGTTACACGCCATGTGATCGGTTTCAGCTGCCTTTTCGTTCTGTCTCTTGCCTGCAACTCACAGGCTGCCCAGATCCCTCAAGGATTCAATTGCACTGCATTGCAGGTTGGATGAAGCAAAAATAAATTACTATTTTGAAGACTGTTTAAGCAATCGATCAGGTAAGACCAATAATAGGAAGCACCCACAGAGAAACCTGTGGGTAAAGAACAGAAACAACCACTTGATTAAAGAGGTCAGGAAGCTGAGCAAAACTCACAAGTTCATAAAAAACTAAAATATAGAAGTTAAGCTCACAGGTAAACCATTATTTTTGGTGTGAATTTGCACTATACTGTTAGAATCTAAAAACATCACAAATCTGTGAGGCTATGATAAAAACAGAGACATTAAATGCCTCCATTCATCTGGCAATTGTCCCATCGTCCTGGAAGCACGCCATGGTCAGCCCTCTGTTGAAGAAGCCGGCTGCTGATCCTGAGGTGCTGGCCAACTATCGCCCGATATCCCTGATGCCTGCTTTCTCAAAAATCTTGGAGAAGCACATTCATGGTGTACTCTCAACATATACGGAGAATAACAACTTACTCCATTTCTCCCAGTCAGGTTTTAGGGCGGGCCATTCCACCGAGTCCGCCCTCTTGGGAGTCACCGAGAAGATCAGGGGGCTCCGGAACGATGGGCAAACGGTTGCTCTTGTCCTGCTTGATCTAAGCGCAGCCTTCGACACCATCTCACACAACAGACTGCTTACCAGGCTGAGTGAGGATGGTGTCGGAGGGACAGCGCTGGATTGGATTGGGTCCTACTTGAGCAACCGGACGTTTCAGATCTCGTCCTCTCAGGCTCAGTCAGACACCTTTTTCTCACCCCATGGCGTGCCTCAGGGCTCAATTTTGAGTCCGCTATTTTTTAACCTGTATCTCCGCCCTCTCGCCGATCTAGCAGAGCGAGTAGGTCTAGAACTCATGACCTATGCGGACGATTCGCAGATTATTTTTTCTCTTACCAACTCTGAGCCTTCATCCCCCTCTGCGCTGAAACTAGGTCTTCACGAAGTCTTCAGCTGGATGTCAACAAACCAGCTGAAGCTCAACGGTGAGAAGACGGAGATCCTTCTCCTAGGTAAGAACAGAGATCTGTGGCAGGATACCCATTGGCCGCCATCCTTGGGTGCTTTTCCCATCCCGGCCACCCAGGTCAGAAATTTAGGGGTGTGCATCGATGATTCACTATCGATGAAACAGCAGGTCAATAAAGTGGCTGGCATTTGCTTCACGATCCTCAAATGGCTGCGGAAGATTATCTGGATGCTGCCTGTGGATACCCAGAAGACCGTAGTCAATGCACTGATTACATCTAGGCTTGACTACGGTAACATCTTATACCTGGGTTCCAACTTAGCCGTGATTAGGCGGCTTCAGCTTGTCCAGAACTCCGCAGCCAGGCTGCTGTGTAAAATTCCTAGGACAGCAAGGATTTCGAAGCACCTGAAGGACCTGCACTGGCTCAGGGTTGAGAACCGGGTCCGGTTCAAAGCTTTGACCTACATGTTTAAGATCAAGGCTGGGACCGCACCTAAGTATCTGCAAAAACTGGTTAGGCCCTACGCTCCTGCACGCAACCTTCGGTCTTCAAATGGAGCAAACTTTGTGGTTCCTAGATTTAAACTGGCCCGAGTGGGAGGAAAATCTTTTTCCCATCTGGGACCAGTCCTTTGGAACTCCCTTCCCTCAGCCCTACGTAAGGAGGAAAACCTTGCCAGTTTTAAGAAAAGCGTTAAAACTTGGCTTTTCAATAAATAATTGTGGTCTTTGACCGTGTTGCTTTCTGTGTTTTGGCCTCTCAGTCCTGGCGCCGGGAAACCCTTTGTGGGTATCTGCGCGCATTATAAGTGCAAAAAATAAATAAATAAATAAATAAAATTTTAATGACTACTCACAGGCATCATTATTTGCATACAAGTGTCAACCAGTGTACATTTAAAAACATGTAAATAGTGTGTCTGACCTTTTAACACTTTCACTTACATCATGGTCATAGTTGACCATGGATATGCCCTCCTCAGAAGTGAATTGTTAACTGTATGCTTGGTTGGAATGTTCTAATGTTTGTGAATACTCACAAAACTGAATATTTTTAGCATGGAACTACTTTTTAAGTGTTTAAACTCACTTTCCCAGTCAGATACAAATCTGATAAGGAGAGCTAGAGATAATAATTTTTAGAGTTTTAAGGCAAAAAGCGCAGAGAGGAAACAAAGCGCTAACTGAAAGTCGCAGTTTGCAGTTGAATTGAAAGCAGGGGTGATTTTCAGGCTAACTGGGTCAAGCCAGTCACGCTGGTCAAGCTTTCTGTCTTGTGACTTTGAGGCTTTTCCACGTCTTAATCTCCCCTAGCAAGACACAAAAGGATTCTGACGCTGGTGAGTGCCACTCAAAGTTGGATGCACTAGTGCCAAGCTTCTTCTGAAGCCTTCAGTGTTGGTGCTGACAACATCAAGCTGGACGAGGCATAATTTTAAAGCCCTAAGGTTGCTTGACCACTGGAACATATCTGTTGCCTCACCCTGGTGCAAGGTTTGCAGTCAGGCTTATTTACTCCTTTGGTTGTCATAGTACTGCAGTGGAGCAAGTCTGCAAAAAATAGCTTGGCAGGGCTCCAGGTTACCTTTACCAGAAGGTGCAGCTGAACCTCTTTTTTTACACCAAAATACTCAAGAAAGACACACCTATATATTTTGCATGCTGACAGTGCATCTTTCCTGAAGGTGAGTCAGCGCATTGTTTCGTTCCTCAGAAGGTGGAAAAATGATAAAGTCCACCAAAGGCTTAACTGTTGGGACAGTTCCTCCTGGGACACCTGACAACCCTGTGGTCTCAGGGCTCCCATTGGACATGGTGTCTCTCAAGTTGGGGGTCTCTTATTGGTTTGATGGGCCCCCTTCTGTTCTGTGAGCTCTTTACTTTTGTGCCTCTGTGCTATTAGAGGAAGTCACACCACTTGACCCATGGGGTAGCAGTTTCTTTCCCCGGGGTGCCAGCAGTGGTCAGGAACCATAGGTATTCTTTCTTTCTGAAGTAAGATAACTACTTTCTCGTAGATGTGTCTTTCCTCGTCCGGGAGTGTTCTGAGTTGGTATTGGGAAAGTGTCAGTCTTATCCAGTGCATTGATCAGTGAATGGAAACTTCCTTACAATCAATACTGACAACTTTCTGCTAAAACCCAATCTTGCTTTTCCAGCATTTACTTTCTCAATTTATTGAAACTTTGACAAAATGTCCAAAATGACCCTATCTTTCCCCAAGTTGCAGGAGCATTATCCTTACTTTTAGCTACATCCACAGCAGTTTTCTTTAACAGCAGAATCAGATATCAGCCATAAAATATGAAAATAGATATCAACCCGCAAATATTTTCCCAATAGCTTTCACATAGGAACAAAACAGAAGATAAATAGGTGCTTCCTTATTTGAAGATTGGTTATATCCACCCAGTTGCATTTAAAGACACATCCATTACCCATGACTCTAATAAAGCAGATCATTTTAGAGTACAGGCAACATTAGAATTACTATTGATAACGTATTAGTGGGCATCTGTCATCTAGGATATCAAGTGTGTGTCTGCTGAAGATCACAGGACCAAGGAAGCAGGTTTATTACAACCCTTACCTACGCACACAGGACCAGGGACTTCATCACTGACCTGTCTATAGGTCATAGTTTATATATAATTAAGTTAGTTGTAGATATATGCTCCAAAAAGCAGGCTTTTTACCTACAAAGCAAAAAAAGTTTTTACCTACAAAGCCTTACCACCAGCTCTCAAAATATCAGCAACATGTTCCTAGACATCAATATCCTTTTACATTGCATCCCAGATAAAAAAGAAAGATGGTGCTAAATTGTACACAATGCCATTTACACTGTGTTAGCAATGAAAGTCACTTTGTCTTTGTCTCATGGTCAGTCTGAAGGAGTATATCAGGGCCTGGAAAAGTAAATCCACTGCTATGTGAGAGATCTAGAATATTAGGCATATCAACCTTGGTTAGCGGAGTTGTATTCTACGCACTTCCACTGGAACTTCTTCTTCTTATTATTGTATTCAAGGTTTTCTTCTATTTATCCACACTGGTACTTATCCTGCCTCACATGTTAATTGTGTAGAATTTTACATTTTAAAATAATTATTGAAAGAAAGGAGGGAGGTAATGTAAGTCGGATCTGCATGCAGCGTACCATCAGGTGGTTTTAGCTGAGCATTCTCATCAGTTAACAGCTTTTCTTACCCCTGATGGTGCATTACATTTCTGCAGCATCCCATTTGGATTAACCTCGGCTGCATCAGAATTTCAGGAGGAAATCACCAGAATCTTACAGGAAGGACCAAATGTGGTTGTCATTCAGGAGGACACTTTAGTGCATACTGATACCAAAGGAAAACACTCTGAGATTGTGTAGCAAGTTTTGTTGACTTTGCCAAAAAATGGTGGGACGGTTAGAGAGGACAAATATATATTTGCAGTAAACGAGATTGAATATTCGGGTCATATTCTTTCAAAAGATGCAGTCAAAACCAAACCCAGCATTATTGAAGGTATTGTTATTGTTCTCCATATGGTTTATAAGGACTAGTTACAATCATTTATAGGTTATGTGATTTTAATGAAAAATTCCTCAGAGATTTTGAAGGTCTTACCAAATGTTTCAGGGGTCTTCTGAAGAAAGGTGCAGATTTCATATGGACCTCAATTTGCCAAGAGCTTTTTCAACTCATCAAGCAAAGTATATTAGCAGCACCAGCACTTCAAGCCTATGTTTGAGAGTGTATGCCAGTTCTTACGGTATGGGTACAGTTGTTTCAATAATGATTGGAGGTAAAGAGGTGGGTTTTGCATCCAGGAATTGAGAAAGTTGGTGACAGAGAAAGAAATGCTAGCCTGTGTTTGGTGTAAATTAGAACAATTCCCAACAGGTATCAATTAGAAGACAGTTTCGAAGGTGTATGCAATATGCATTACAAAAAATGAACAGAAAGGAGTCTCTGCAGTTTTTTGAAAAAGGGTATTATTCACCACTTTAAGAGCAAGGCGGGTCTATAGCATGGTAATACAGTTAAGCAGCACTGTACAGATCAAATCGTGTGACAACCCGGTAGCACTTGGTGAAAAGTGATATATACACAGATATATACAGTGGGTGATAGTGATAGTGCAAGTGCTGGGGTGAAACAGCGTGGTCGGCGCGTAGTGACAATTTGTGAAATTTATAAAGTAGTGGCTCCAAGGATCAAGTAGTAATCACTTAAAACAAGAATAGGTACATTTTTCAGGAGTACAAAACATAATGGGCGCCATAGAATTTAAGCTGTGTGGTCGACGGCGTTTCGATCCCCGTCAGTCGGGATCGTCATCAGGACTGGGTTGTCGATGAAACAGTGATGGCCACCCAAGGCAGAGTCGCACGGGTGGTGATACGGGTGTTCCGTAGTGGGTCCGCGGCTGAACGGCAATTAGAAGGGCTTGGTTCAGCGGGATCAGCCGGCGTCTGAATGAATCCAGACAAGGAGGCGATGAAAACTATCGCGACGTGCTGGCAATGAATGCAGGAGCTCTTGCATTCATTGCCAGCACGTCGCGATAGTTCTCATCGCCTCCTTGTCCGGATTCATTCATTCTCTCCTGAAAAATTTACCTATTCTTGTTTTAAGTGATTACTACTTGATCCTTGGAGCCACTACTTTATAAATTTCACAAATTGTCACTACGCGCCGACCACGCTGTTTCACCCCAGCACTTGCACTATCACTATCACCCACTGTATATATCTGTGTATATATCACTTTTCACCAAGTGCTACCGGGTTGTCACACGATTTGATCTGTACAGTGCTGCTTAACTGTATTACCATGCTATAGACCCGCCTTGCTCTTAAAGTGGTGAATAATACCCTTTTTCAAAAAACTGCAGAGACTCCTTTCTGTTCATTTTTTGTAATGCATATTGCATACACCTTCGAAACTGTCTTCTAATTGATACCTGTTGGGAATTGTTCTAATTTACAGTATACACCCATCCCAACGTGGTCTATGGGTCCCCTCCTGTTATTCTTATACAGCCTGTGTTTGGGGCATAGTAAAAGTTAGACCTTATCTGTAGGGAAAGATGTTTTGGCTATGGATGGACCATAACGCGGTCTAGCGACCTTGGGGGTGTCAGCTACTGCACAGCAGGGCTGATTGGTGGGGAGGGGCCAGGGGTCACGAGAGGCATAAAAGCTGCACACTGGAGCGGCCGCGCAGTTAAAGAAGACGCGCTAGCCCAGGCAGTGCATGCTTCGGTTTTAAACTTGTTTTAACATAATCAAAGCCGTTTTTACCTATTAACCTCTTTGAGTGTATTAATTACTTTGTCATTGCCGCGCTACTCACCAGGCACACTTGGTCGGTCCTGCCCTCCATTTTCTGCATGCACGCTGGAGCGGATGTGCAGCCAAAGGCAAGCCTGTCCGTGCCCATCCGCGCCTGAACGGGTCCAGGGGCCAGGATCTCTGGGCAACTATGGGCTTACTCGGGTGATGAACTAAGATCTCTTGGTCTCAGACCCAGCCCCCTAAAACCAGAGTCAGTAAATTAACTCTAGAGAGAAGGATTTCTCATCTCTCAGGGGAGAGAGACACCTAGCCCTACTCCTGCACACACCCCAGGCAATCACAATCCAGGTGGCAGTAATAATATGAAACTCTCTGTCCTGAATACACGCTCCCTACAGAAACATGCCTTTGATATTTTCACCCTTCTACAAGATGATGTCCCAGACATTCTGGCCCTAACTGAAACATTGCTTGATGAGGACTCAGGTCCTACCATAACGGCATTACTTCCTGACGGTTATGAAGCCATATGGTACAACAGGTCAGGGAAAAAGAGGAGGTGGGGTGGCGCCTTTCCATAAAATTCATCTAATAAGTGAAAAGATGTCAGGAGAAAAGCTGAAAGGAGCAGATATTCTAATAATTAAGGTCTGTCACAGCTCCTCTAGTACAGCAATCATGTTAGTATACCGCCCGCCTAAATACCCCACATGTTTTGTGGATCTCCTCATGCAATGTGTCACTAACCTCTGCTCACGTTTCCAACAACTTCTAGTGGCAGGAGATTTCAACTACCACTGGGACCAAAAACCTAGAGGGGCACAGGCCAAACAGCTAGAGGAGACGCTCACCATTCTTGGGCTTATACAGATAGTATCGACCCCTACACATGAGAAAGGACACACACTCGACCTGGTGTGGACTACTATCCCATTTGTGAACCTAGTGGATACCACCCCCTGTGCGTGGTCAGACCACTACTCTATCAACCTCCTACTCCCCCTAGCTATGCGTGCTATACACCCACCCGACTGGAAATTAGTTCAAAGTTGGACTAAATTCGAGGATCTTTAAACTAGTTCTTCCAGCGATTGAGGGTGAAATCATCGCTCTGCTGAACCTCTCACTGGAAACTGGGAAGGTTCCCAGATACTTTAAAGAAGTTAGAGTTATCCCTCTACTCAAGAAGACAGGAGCGGACACCTCCAATATGAAAATTACAGACGCATATCCCAACTCCCATTTCTGGCCAAAATTATAGAACAATATGTCCTGCAAGCTCTATCCAGGTTCATGGAGGACCACCACCTCCTGGGAGATAGGCAGGCTGGCTTCAGAGCTCACCATAGCACAGAATTGGTGATGCTGTCAGTACTTGATGATATCAGGATCACAGCAGACAACAAGAAGCCCTGTGTCCTAGTCCTCCTAGACCTGCGTTCAACGCGGTCAACCACTCCCAACTCCTGGAAAGAATACAGGACATTAGGATTGGTGGGCCAATCCTCCAATGGATCACTTCATTCCTGACCGACCACACCCAAAAAATTCAGATGGGCGACTGGGTGTCAGAGAGGGGGTCCAATCCCTGTGGAGTCCCACAAGGGTCCACACTCTCCTCCCTCCTGTTTAACATATACCTCAGACCTTTGATAAAGTCCCTTGCCTTGATGGACTGCTAGGTATTTAACTATGCGCACAACACACAAACCATTCTACAAATAGATAACACCCCACAGGCCCACTCCCGGGCAAAAGACGTCCTACGATTTGTGGTGAACTGGATGATGGCCAATTCACTTAGGATCAATCGGGAAAAAACGGAGGTCCTGGCCATCACCAATGATTGTAACCTTTGAAATTCCCACTACTGGCCGCACAAGCTGGGTGATACTTCAGCCCCAGTCCTGGAGGTAAATAGTTTGGGAATTATAATAGATGCCAACCAAATCTCCACCGTGTTCGGAACTTGTGTGAGCCTACTCAGGCAGTTGAGGAGACTCTCCCCCATACTCTCCTTCTCAACCATGAGGACAGTGGTGGCTGCCCTGATCTTGGCTCGCCTTGACTATGGGAACTCACTCTACATCGGACTACCGAACTCACTGGTGGGCAAATTCCAGGTGGTGATGAATGCTGCCGCCAAGCTAATCTTCAAGCTACCTAGGATCACACGGGCATCACCCCTACAGAAAAACTACACTGACTGCCCATCAAGCAGAGGGCTAAATTCAAAGGCCACTGCATCAGATACCCATCCACATTAAGGAACGCCTGGAGAAATATGCCCCCGGCTGCTCACTAAGGTCCTCCACTGAGCATCTTCTAAAATGCCTGCAATTCAATTACATCATAAAAGGCGGCCGGGCCTTCTTGGTCCTCATGCCCCTACTCTGGAATGGGCTACCCGGCCAGCTTTGTGCTGAAAGACGCCTTCTACCACTCAGGAAAAAACTCAAAGCCCTTCTATTCACAGAAGCCTGGGCTTAACACTACCCTTTGCGTTACAACTCTCCCTGGTATATCCGTTGATCTTGAAGCGCTTAGAGAACAGCTGGTATTAAGCGCTCTACAAGTCTAAACTAACATAACATAACATAACTGTTAGACCTGTCATCTTTGGTGTGGTTTCCCCTGACTTTTTGCCTCTACCTCCTGACGCTGTGCTGGATTTTGTTTTTGCTGGTTTAGAGGCTTTGGGCACTTTGCCAGTGCAGATCAGTGTCAAAGTGCAAGTACTCCCTGGTTAAATTGTTATTGTGATTGATTATCCAAGTCTAGTAAAGGAGGGTTCGGAGAAATCCCCTGGTAAGACCCCCCAGGATGTGTTCAGCTACCTGCTGGCCTTCCGCAACCAGACACAACGCTTCAGGAAACTCGCTTAGGCGAACCTTGAAGCAAGCCAGGAAGAAATGAGAAGATGGTACAACCAGAATGCCACTCTGGTTGAATTTCAACCTGGGCAGAAAATGTAGGAGATGCCGCCAGTGGAGACTTGTGTGCTCCAAGACAAGTGGCCTCGGCCATATGAGATGGTGGAGCACAAGAGCGATGTAACCTACCTAGTTAACTTGCAGACTTCCAGGCAACCCTTGAGGGTCCTACATGTGAACCGCCTCAAACCCCACTTTGAGAGGTCTGATGTGACAATGCTCCTTGCTACAGATGCTGGGATGGAAGAGGACAGTGACCCTCTTCCTGACCTCTTGTCAGCCAAGGAGCAAGATGGGTCAGTGGATGGAGTGGTCCTCTCGCCCACCCTGACCCCAGAACAGCAGAGGGACTGTAGCCAGGTGTTGGGTCAGTTTGCCTCCCTGTTCTCCCTGACACCAGGAGTCACCAATTGGTGCGTCCATGATGTGGACACTGGAGATAGTCTACCTGTGAAGCAAAAATTCTCAGGGTAGCTGACAAGGTCAGGGCCAGTATCAAGGAAGAGGTTTCCAAGATGTTGGCCCTAGGGGTAATTGAGCCCTCCAGCAGCCCCTGCGCCCGGTGCCACTCCAGAACTCCGGTTTTGTGTGAACTACCGTGTGCTCAATGCGATCACCAAAACTGACGCACAACCCATCCCCAGAGCTGATGAGCTTGTGGATAGGTTGGGTGCTCCCCAGTACCTCAGCACGTTTGACTTAAAATCTGGATACTGGCAGATTGCCTTAACTGATGGGGCCAAGGAGAGGTCTGCGTTTTCAATGCAAGATGGGCACTTCCAGTTCCGTGTAATGCTTTTTAGGTTGAAGAACGCGACTGACACATTCCAGAGACTGGTCAACCAGGTACTGTCTGGGCTGGAGGTATTCAGCGCCGCTTACCTGGATGATATTGCTGGGTTCAGCTCCACTTGGGAGGAACACTTGCAACACCTCTGCGAAGTGTTGAAGGCTCTGCAAGGGGCAGGCCTCACTATCAAAGCCAGCAAGCACCAGATAGGGCAGGGATCTCTGGTGTACTTGGGACACCAGGTAGGGAGCGGCCAGGTGGTGCCCCCTACAGGCGAAGATTGATACCATTCTGGCTTGGGAGCCCCCAAGACCCAGACAGAGGTGAGAGCCTTCCTAGGTCTCACCGGGTATTACCGAAGATTTATCAAGGGATATGGCACCATTGTTGCCTCCTTGACAGAGCTGACCTCAAGGAAGCAGCCCAGGAGAGTGAATTGGACTGATGCCTGTCAAACTGCTTTTGATGCTCTGAAGACTGCCATGTGCACAGCACCAGTTCTCAAGGCGCCTGATTTCTCCAATGAATGTGTAGCGCAGACAGATGCTTCAGAGCATGGTGTGTAAGCAGTGCTCTCACAACTGAACGATGAGGGCTTGGACCAACCTGTAGCTTTCATTCGTAGGAGGCTACTTCCCAGGGACCAGAGGTAGAGTGCAATTGAAAGGGAAGCTTTTGCTGTGGTCTGGGTTCTGAAGAAGCTGTGGCCCTACTTGTTTGGGACTTACTTCCGGGTTCAGACAGACCACAGGCCCCTTAGATGGTTAATGAAAATGAGGGGTGAGAACCCAAAACTGTTGAGGTGGTCCATCTCCCTACAGAGAATGGACTTTATGGTGGAACACCGCCCTGGTACAGAACACGCCAACGCTGACGGTCTGTCCAGGTTTTTCTGCCTTGGTGATGAGATCTCCCAAGATGGTGGGTAATTCTCCCCACTTTCAGCTGGAGGGGACACGTGTTAGACCTGGCATCTTTGGTGTGGTTTCCCCTGACTTTTTGCCTCTACTTCCTTTATCTTTGACGCTGTGCTGGATTTCGTTTTTGCTGGTTTAGACGCTTTAGGCACTTTGCCACTGCTGATCAGTGTCAAAGTGCAACTGCTCCCTGGGTAATATGGTATTGTGATTGATTATCCATGATTGGCATATTGGTTTTACCAGTAAGTCCCTAGTAAAATGCACTGAGTGTGCCAGGGCTGGTGATTCAAATGCTACTAGTGGGCCTGCAGCACTGATTGTGCTACCCACATGAGTAGCCCTAAAATGGTGTATCAGGCCTGCCACAGCCATGCCTGTGTGCAGTTGCTAAATGCCATGCTGACCTGACCAGTGTCCCCACTGGCCAGGTCGCACCCTTCCCTTTCTGTACACATTGGACATTGCTATGGATGGCCCAAGGTACCCCCCCGGGCAGGGTGCAGTGTATGTGAAAGGTAGAGCATGTACTATTGTAGGTGACATGCTCTGATTGTAAAATACTGCCAATTTTGTTTTTCACTATTGAAAGGCTAACGTGCCTATAGGCTAGAATGAGGAATGCTGTGTATAATGTTTATCTGCATAGCTTCCCATAGGAGCAAGATAGAAAATTAAAGTCTAGTATCCCTGAACTCAGAATTTAATAACCCATCTTTTAGGAAGGATGGTTTTTAAATCCTGTTTTTCAAAACAGCACTTTTAGAAAGAGGCGTTTTTCTTGTCTGACCTTTTTGTGTGCCTTGGCCTGTTTGTGAATTGACTGTCTGGTTTGTGAGTGAAAGGGGTTGGGGTGGCTCCAGGAGGCTGGGTTAGCCAGCACTAGGCTGAATAGCTTCATCTGCATCTTGAGTGGTGGGAGGGCATAGCACCTGGGCCTGAATAGAGCTGTGCCTGCCTTACACAATGCTGGCTGCACCTCCTGGTGGGCGGCTATCGACCCTGCCCCTCTCTCTCAAAGGAAAGAAGTAATCATGTAAACAGAGTGCTCCAGGACTGACCAGAACTGGTTTGGACTAAGCCAAGGCCTCTCTGCCTTCAGAGAACAAAGAGAAAATTGGTATAAAAAGGGATACCCAGACCCCTGAACTTCAGATCACCTTGGGATCAAGAAGGAACCTGTTCAAAGGGGAAAAGCTGGAAGACTGAAGAGGAAGGACTGTCCTGCTGTGTGTTTCTGGGCTGACCTGCAGTTGGTATTCTGCCAAGGAGAGGGCAAGGACTTTGATGTTGCTGTTTCCCCTTGCTTCAAGAGGTCTCCAAGGGCCTGAGAAGAACTTGCCTCCTGTTAAGAAGTCCCAGGAACAAAATGACTTCACCCCCAACTTCCCCCCTGAACTCTGCTGTGTGAGTTCTGACCTGCCTAGAGTGCTTGATCCATTTGTGGGGCCTCTGGAGGTTGTTGCCTGCTGTTTGGGGAGCTGGAAAAGAAGAAGTAAAGAAGATCTACAATTTTAAGTGCATCACTCGCTTGCGGAGCACATCGTCACCAGTGCGAGAGACTTCCCGTCACTTCAAAGATCGTTGCAGTGCCTGTTGCCGCTGCAAGACCGGATGCATCGTTCACTTGCGGAGCGCATCGCGCTGGTACGAGAAAATTCCTGTTGCTGCGCATATTGTCGCAGAGCCTGTCTTGGCTGTGAGATGCATCACACCGCTTGCTTGCGGACCACATCACCTCGCTGCAAACATCGTCACAGAGTCCAATGCCATTGAATCGAGGGGCCATGACAAAAGAAGATCAACACTGCGCCGTGGATCGCCGCTGCACCGAGGAGTGTCGCCATCCCAAAGATCATCGCATCGTGCCTGTACGAGTCGCTTTCTACCAGAGAACCTGCACCCCGGAATCCATACAAGGTACCTCATCGCTCCCCATACAGACCGGATTCGTCATAACACGCCAGATGCGTGCAGCAGGGTTGTCGCATCGCCTCCCCAGGGTCTCAGGAGTGACGCATCGCTTGTTGCATCGCTTGTTTTTTGACTCTGCAGTTGCCGCTAGGCACATTTGTCGCACAGGTACTTTGGACTAAAACTGACGCAACTGTGGATTATTTTGACGCAAACCCTAGAACTCTTTTAAAATCATATTCTTGAACTGTGTTTGTTGGATTTTTGTCGTTTTGGTCTTGTGTAGTTTAGATAAATATACTTTACTTTTCTAAACTGGTGTAGAGTCCATTTGTGTTTTTTTTCACTGTGCTACTGTGAGTGTTGGTACAAATACTTTACACATTGCCTTTGATAAACCTGTCTGTTCATGCCAAGCTACCAAGGGGGTGAGCAGGGGTTATCCCTCTTACCCTCACTAGAAGCAAGGGTTCCTATTTAGACATTTGTACCTACCTCTGCCAACTAGAGACCCCCAGATCTAACAATAACATACATCATTGGCTGACATTTTGTCCTATATTAAGATAAAGAAAGCAACAGCAAATTGGCAAGACTGGTAACGAAATTATTGGAGTTTAATTTCATATTAATCATATTCCATGAGGGAAGAACGTTACAGCAGATCTTTCATCTAGAACACCCATAGAGGATTGTGGGTTGGAAAAAAGAGAAAAAGAGGATATAGAGGAATGCATTATTGCAAGTGTGAAGGATAAATGAATTCGCTCGGATATGCGACAGTAGCAAAGTGATCTAGAGAGTGATCTTGTGTTAAAGCAAGTCATGAATTTTGTAATTGCTCGTTGGCCTAAGGAAAGGTCCATTGCCATAGATTTACAACCATTTTGTGAAGTTGCAAATGAATAGACTCCTGAAAATAATGTATTAGTTGAGGAGGATAATTGTTTCCTCCAAGATGTTTTAGACAAGACCTGCTTTCTGTCCAGACAGAGTTAAGCAAAGAGTAGCAGGAGATTTTTTGTAGGTCCTTTCCACATCTTACCAAACAGCATGAAATTTTATGTGGTTTTGATAGATCATTTATCTAGGTGGGTGGAGGTGAGAGGAGTATTGGAGCCCAACACCAAATCAGTTATTTAGTATTTTACAGGGCGTGTTCACTAGAGAAGGGGCTCCTGAGGAACTTTTAACACAAAACGGGGTACAGTTCATCTCATTCAACATTGTAGAGTTTTTTTAACTAAAGTGGGGGTGAAGCATTTACTAATTACACTATATAATCCACAGACAAACGGAAAAGTTGAACTATTCAATAAAATACTAGTGGAATGCATCCAGAGTGTCATTAGGGCAGAAAATGATTGTGAAACTGCTATTAGAGAAGTAGCGTGGGCTTACAGGACAACTCCACACTGTTACTGGATATGCACCATTTCGATTGATGAGAGGCAGGAAAATCAAAGCTTTAGGTGGTGAGTGTGATGTGTTGAGCGAGTCTTGCAGGCCCAAAAGTACTAGTTATAAAATCAAATGTGAAAGATGTGTGAAATTGAGTTTGCAAAAGAAGAGACAAGGTGTAAAGTAGGAGAGTATGTGTGTGTCAAGGATCCACTGATGTTACGAAAAGGAAAGTCAAAGTTTAGAGATCCCATTTGCATCACTGACATATATGGTCAAACAGTGAAAACAAGCAATGGTGGAATAAGCCTCGCTGGCTAAAGTTAATAAAAAGGACATTGAATTAGACATGGACAAACAAGAGGAAGATCAATGCAAACAAATTTCATGAAAGAGTACAAAGAACAGAAGAATTCCCAGCAAATGTTGTGATTAAGTTGTGTTTAACATTATAAACAATTGTCATAGTAATACCATGGGCTTGGTTATTATTATATATTTTCTGTTTTATGTTTCTATTAAGCTGTATTTATTGTTTTGATTTGGGAGTGTTTATTTTGTGAAAGAGTGTCGATATGTGGTGTTTAGGATCTAGAGAGTCGATTAGATTATTACATAATGTATACTTGTGGGGCTTGTTTTGACCATTGAGACTATTACAATGCTTTGGAGTCTGATGAAGGTCATTAAAGAGTTAAAAGAGCAGGTTAAAATCCTCCTCGATGCTGTTGGAAACCATGTTGAGAGGTATACTAAAACCCATATGTGATGTTGTAGGGGTGGGGGAGTGGGTGCGGATTGACCAGAGATGGGCTGTGAAAGTGTTAATTCTCCATCTAACCCCTCAGACCAGAGCGAGGAGTATTGGAGCCCAACACCAAATCAGTTATTACGTTTTTTACAGGGCGTGTTCACTAGAGAAGGGGCTCCTGAGGATCTTTTAACACAAAACGGGTACAGTTCATCTCATTCAACATTGTAGAGTTTTTTAACTAACGTGGGGGTTAAGCATTTCGTCATTCCACTATATAATCGACAGACAAACGGAAAAGTTGAACAGTTCAATAAAATACTAGTGGAATGCATCCAGAGTGTCATTAAGGCAAAAAATGATTGTGATACTGCTATTAGAGAAGTAGTGTGGGCTTACAGGACCGCTCCACACTGTTACTGGATATGTACCATTTGGATTGATGAGAGGCAGGAAAATCAAAGCTTAAGGTGGTGAGTGTGATGTGTTGAGCGAGTCTTGCAGGGCCAAACATACTAGTTATAAAATCAAATATGAAAGATGTGTGAAATTGAGTTTGCAAAAGAAGAGACAAGGTGTAAAGTGGGAGAGTATGTGTGTGTCAAAGATCCACTGATGTTACGAAAAGGAAAGTCAAAGTTTAGAGATCCCATTTGCATCACTGACAAAAATGGTCAAACAGTGAAAACAAGCAATGGTGGAATAATCCTCGCTGGCTAAAGTTAATAAAAAGGACATTGAATTAGACATGGACAAACAAGAGGAAGATCAATGCAAACAAATTTCATGAAAGAGTACAAAGAACAGAAGAATTCCCAGCAAATGTTGTGATTAAGTTATGTTTAACATTATAAACAATTGTCATAGTAATACCATGGGCTTGGTTATTAGTATATATTTTCTGTTTTAGGTTTCTATTAAGTTGTATTTATTGTTTTGATTTGGGAGTGTTTATTTTGTGAACGAGTGTCGATATGTGGTGTTTAGGATCTAGAGAGTCGATTAGATTATTACATAATGTATACTTGTGGGGCTTGTATTGACCATTGAGACTATTACAATGTTTTGGAGTTTGATGAGGGTCATTAAAGAGTTAAAAGGGCAGGTTAAAATCCTCCTCGCTGCTGTTGGAAACCATGTTGAGAGGTATACTAAAACCCATATGAGTTGTTGTAGGGGTGGAGGAATGGGTATGGATTGACCAGAGATGGGCTATGGAAGAGGGGTTGGCCTAACGGCTAAGACGCGCGACCTCGGACCTGGGGATCTGGGTTCGAGTCTCGGTAACGACGCCAAAAAAAACCTCCTGTGATTCGGGGCAAATCACTTAATCTCCCCGTGCCTAAAAAAATGAAAGTGTGTCCTCATGTAACGTAACTGGTGCTATGTAAAGCGCTCTGATACCTGATTCAGTTTGGGTCTAGTTCGCGCTATATAAAACTCTGCAAAAAAAAAAAAAAAAGGGTTAATTCTCCATCTAGCCCCTCAGACCAGTGCGGTCCACCCCTAAATGCAGGTGTCCCAACCCCCACAGCCCCACCCATGTTACAACATCATCTGAGAGGGAGTGTGGAACGGATGTCTTTGTGGAGGTTATGTGGAGGGAGGCTGTTTGGAGAGTGTGGAGTTGTAAGTAAGGAGTAGTGAAGGGGGGACAGGGGCCCTGCGCTCCCCTCCTGTTAGTTGCTGAAAAATGGATCCCGAGGGGAGGCAGAGCTAGGGCAGCTGTATATCTTGCACGTGTTTCAGAGCTGCTCAATGGGAAAATAAGGAGTCTCTAACAAATAGTCATTCACTGGTTCATTGAAACCAGACACTGCTACTCGATTATTAGGAATGATATTCAAAATGTGTAAAGGCTCCCAACCTCAGCTGGTATGCAACATCTAATTTGTGTTTCTTTCGTAAGTTATGACCTAGTGGAGGGACTCATGGCGATTGAAGCACACACAATATCTAATGCACATACCACCATCCAACTTAAATTTTGTGCTTTAACAGATCTCTTGGGATTCCAGTGTGCCAAGGCAGATAGGGGGTCAGGTGAAGAGAATGGTGCTGTTAGAAGTCATCACCTGTGACTAGAGCCTATGATCCCATGCACTCTACATGTAGTTGAAGACTTTTGGTCTGAGAATTTGTTACCATTCTTCCCAGGGTTAGGGAGCCCAATTCGGGGGAAGTCCTGCAACTTTTGGACAGGCAAGAAGTGCTGATGATATCAACAATCGATACTACACCTATTGATAGTAATTTATAAGTTAAGCCCACTTCATTGGAGGCTGAATTAACTTTGGAATCATTGTTAAGGATTGCTTCCTGGATTGTAACAGGAATAGCCAGATTTTGCCTGATGTCAAGTGGGGAAAATGTATTGACTCCTTCGACATATGTATCTTCCAGGAAACCTGGTGTCTCACACCATTCTATAGAAATGGGTACACATCCTTTTGTGTCGAAGCAACTAAGAGTACTAAGGGGAGGCCCTCGGGGGATTGGGCATTTGGAATAAGAATTTGCTTTGATGTTCTATTCACATCCTGCCCTGTGATTCCAAGGATATTTTAGCACTCAGACTTTTGTTCCCCTCTGGTGGGTCTCTAAAATGAATCACAGTTTATAATAGAGTAGAGGGTAGAAATGATGAAACCACCACTATTTACCAACTTGAGCAATTGCTTCTGAAACACGGGGCAAGAAACCTTACTTTGGTGGCAGGAGATCTCAACTCAACCTTCGAACTGATAGCCACTGATGTAACCAATGGTGAATACCCCACTTAGAATTGCCTAAAGTTGGATGGTCTCCAAAAGCAGGCCAGGTGCTGGCATTAACACTCAAACACAATCTTAGACCCACGAATTGCAGGTGTACTTCAGATCGTCAGGTTAAAGCCACTTGCAGTAGAATAGACTACTTTCTGGTTCAAGTCGAGTTATGGCCTGCCATCATCGATATGGAAGTGACTGACCGAATAGACAGTGATCACAATACCCTTAGCTTGACATTATGAATTAAAACAACTGCACACCATGGAAGTAGGGGCAATTGTGATATTCTAGCACTCCAGCCCCCAAATAACCTTAGATCTATCAGGTGAGAGTGGGTACTTAAAGACCCAGCAGTCCTAAACACCATCAAGGGAATTGTCACTGCTGACTATGAACATCTGTCGAAACTCCCTAGTGACATGAGAAATTATATGATGGCACAAACGCTTGAAATGCTAGGGGGGAAATAAGGGGATGTTGGATAAGTCAAGAAGAAAAAAGAAACTCAGTCTTAAACCTGAGTCTTGGTACATCAATGCCTGTAGAGTGGCTAAAGTTGAGTTCCTGGCTGCTATAAAAACTAAATCACAATTAGAGATGACTAAATCTAGAGTACACCATAGAGTAGTGATTACAAATGCAAAAAGGGAGTGGGAAGAGTTGCTATGATCGGATCTGCATGATGCCTTGATTGGAAAGAACACCAAAGAATTTTGGAAAACTGCAGTTGTGGTCTCAAGTGGGAACAAACCAGTGCTTTATTTTTGTATTCAACCAAAAGAGTGGGTAACACACTTTAGCCAATTGTACACAGATAAGCACAGGATGACATGTGATAGTGACACCTTACATGTGAGTGCCGTCCTATTTGAGCCCAACAATCTGCAATTCTCGCTCAGTGAGACTGAAAGGCCAATTAGTTCTTGTGCTTCTGGTCATGCCCCAGGACAGGTTAGCCAACGATCTATACAGAAAAAAACCAAGAAATTTGGGGTCCATACATTAATCTGCTCTCCAATAGTAACCTCTTGGGCATGGAAATACCCCAATCATGGAAGCTGGAAGAAATAGATACCATCTTTAAGAAGGGGGATTGTGCACTCCCAGTGAACTATAGGCCCATCAGCCTTATAGATTCCTTGCAGAAAATGTTCTGCAAACAGGTGCTTGCCCATCTCCAGGACTGTATTTGACTTGGGAATATTATTTCAGAGTGGCAGGCAGGTTTCAGAGCACAAGTGAGCACCTTAGATCAAATTTTCCGTTTCATGTGCATCTTTTCGAGAGAAGTGACTATCAACAATGGCAACTTGTATGTTGCCTTTGTTGACCTGCGAGCCCCTTTTGATATGGTCCCGAGAGCAAAGCTATGAGAAGGCCTAGAAGGTATGGGTGCGCTGGCTCCCCTTCTGAATATCTTAAAAAGGCCACATGCGGACACCCTGGTACAAGTAAGGTGGGGGAAAACAGGGCTTTAACAGAGACGATTAACATTGATGAAGGAGTAAGACAAGGTTGTGTATTAGTGCCCACCCTGTTCACCCTGTTCATTAATGATGTTATAAAATCTTTGAGAAGGGATGGTTGTGACACAGTAAAAAATAGGAGGACAAAGGGTCCCTTCACTCCTCTTTGTGGACGACACATAGATTATATCTAAGTCGCCGCAGGGGCTCCAACTGTTGCTGAATCACTTTCAGTCATTTTGCCTGGAACGGGGGCTGGAGCTAAATAGCTCCAAAACTAAATGTATGCTTTTTTCCCCCAGACTAAAGACTAAATGTAAGAAACAGCTGTAAGTGGATGGTGCCCCCCTAGAAGTTGTGACAAAGTTTGACTACCTTGGCATTAAACTTACACAGAACTTGAGTTGGGTCCCACAGTTGGAAAGAGTTCAGTTATCCCTGATTTAACAAACAGTAAATATAGCGAAAATCCATAGGAAAACTATATCCAGAAAGGTGGCACCTGCGCCAGAGATTTACACCGTCAAAGCTCTAGGTGCATTTTTATACGGTGCAGAGCTGTGGGGCTGCTCAAAACAAGGTGACCTGCAAGTAATCGAACAAAAACATTTAGATCCCTGTTGAATTTTCCTGTGTCCACCCCGTTGATTCCACTCTACTTAGATCTAGACCAGAAAATAATTACTTATGAAATTGTGCTTAGAATGCTTCTGTTCTGGCACCGGCTATGGTCTACTGTTGCACTTCAGTCCTATAGGGTGGGCCTCCACGAAATAATGACTCCAACGTGTGTGGACAAGATCCTGTGGTTACGTACCCTTAAAAATGTGTTACAGCAACTAGGCTCAGGTGCATACTTGAGTCTACTAGAAGCCTCAAAGCTGTATACTGGGGCACGGTAGAGACTGACTTGATAATGAAATGTGAAGGATCGCTTTCGGCTGCTTTTATACATTTTAAACCAACATCGTCATTTGAGGACACAATAGATGAAATTGTACCCTCATTAGCAAGGAAACTATACCTACAGTTTAGGCATGGCTGCCTACCCATACAAAATGTAAAGGTAAATGGAGCAAAGCAGGAGACAGGGTCGATGGAAATTGTTCTTTTTGCCAAGCGGTACTTGAGAAACGTGAGCATGTTCTATTTTTTTGCCCCTAGTATAATCAGTCTTGATCCAAATGGATATCTCCACTATGTAGAAATCTGGGAGTTAGTGCAAGGAGGCGTAAAGAATACTACAGACAAATACATCTCGTTTGATCCTATTCTGCACAGCCAAGTTTTTAATGGCAATGTGGATCAGACGTGCCAAGTGTTCCCTTGACAGTCCTTAGCCTGGCCCGTACTGCAGGGTTTTGCTAAAGCTGGATCGTGTGTTTTGTACTATTTTATGTGTACATTGTTTTTTTACAGTATTCTGTGATGAATTTCTCCAGTCCTATTAGTGATGCAATTTTTATCGCTTTGCTGTGCTGCTATTGAAATGGACCGTGAATGAGTATTTGTAATGTTCTAAGTTTTATTTATATTTGTGTTTGTTCTACGGTGTACTTTTATGATCTGTAGTGATCGAACTAAAGTTCTTTGATTGATTTTTTGATATTGCATAGAAGGTTTAAGTTACTGGTGGAATTGTATTATATGATGTTACATGGAACGTAGTTAATGGAATGTGATGATGAAGGCAGTAGGACCCTTTAGGCAGTTGGTGCTGATCTCCTGGGCCCTTCAAACCTACATATTTTTAATTAATGTTTATGCCAATGAAAACGTATTGGTAATGTACCTTCTTTCTGGAGTTTACATCTTTACAGATTATATTTCCATTAAACAAAGAGACAGTTTAAGGTATGTAGACACGAAGAGGAGTGAAGCTCCTTGGAATACTACAGAGCAATCAGTATGGATGTCCACTAAGACATATGGAAAGAGGAAGATGACTTAGAAAGACTTAGAAAGAGGAATGATGATATCTGGATATGTCAGTCCTATAAGGTATCTAAACATTATGGGCCACATGTACGACGTGATTTTGCATGCACAAACGGGTTTGCGACCCGTTTGCGCATGCAAAATCCCTGTGGCCCATGTACAAACACTAATTTGCATGTTGCAAAAAATTGTGACTCTCAAAATAGTGTTTAGTGACTCACAATTAGGATGGGGTGTTCCAAGGGCGTCCCTTCCTAATTGCGACTCTAGCTCTATGTATGAATGTTTTGCAACCGCAATTGCGGATGCAAAACACTCGCAATTTACCACCCTCTTCAAGTGGATGGGAATGCAGTCACAAATGGGAAGGGGTCCCCAGGGGATCCCTTCCCCTTTGCAAAAGCAGGGGAAATATTTTTTAGGGGCAGGCAGTGTAAGGAAAACGGGCTGCATTTAGAAAAAAAAAAGTTTTATTTAAAAGCAGTCCCAGACAAGGAGGTCTGCTGAGCCCAGCAGGCTACCATACTTGGGAGGGCCCGCAATTCTCAATGGGGTTGCAAATTGCGAGTGCCTCATTAATATTTATGAGGCATGCAATTTGCGATCCCATTGAGAATCGCAAACAGTGTCTCAGACACTGCTGTACATTGGAAATTGCGACACAATTTGCGACTCGCAATCGAGCGCTAATTGCGAGTCTCAATTTCCAATGGCCGTATATGTGGCCCTGAAATCCTGAAGTGGTAAAGCTGGCTCTCCACTCTTGCCTTCATATCCTTCCAGTTTTTTAAACTTCCCTAATAAACTCATTCTGAGCAAGTATTCATTTCTTACCAGGTCCCACTGCTGCATTAAGTGAATCCTAGCTTGAATATGAAGTATGAACAACATTGGATTCTTGCAAGGTTAGAGCATCACTACAATATTTGACAGGCTTGAAAGGATATCGTCTTAAAAAATGGCCTTAGGAGCTTGTTGTATAAGTACATGCAGCTAGTCCTCTTCTAACCTGCCTCGGGCACGGGTCTCAAAGAAGGGGGGCATATTAACAAGGGCATTATCTCTGCTTTATTGGCTTTAAAAGCCAAAGAAGTGGAGATAATCTTATCGCCCTGTTTGGAAGCCGGTGCTAACATGCATTAGTGCACAGACCACAGGGTCGTATCAACAAGGTTATCGCCATTTTCCATGGAACATCGCTGGAAAACCAGCAATGTTTCATGGAAAACACTGTTATCGAAGGAATAATTATCGGCATTGCGCTATGCGTTGTTGATACAGCGCTAGCATGGCGATAATTTCCTGTGATAAAAAATCTATTGATAAAAAATCTATTGCTAAGCGCGGCCAGCGATAATTATTGCTGGCCGTTGATAATATGCCCCGGGGTGCCTTCAGGATTGGAAACTGTAGTGTTGTAGGTTTATTTCAAATTCAATTGAGTCTCGAAAAATACCTTCACCAAAGTGTACAAATCTTAGTAATATAACGCTGCGTATTCTGTTCTGCTGGCGCACACAACTGAAAAAAAGGTATGAGGAGAATAGAGACACAGAAGAGCACTCTGTTCATGAACCATTGTTGACATCCACACTTTGGTCATATTGGAAGGTCAAGTCAGGAACTCATTTTAGTGGTTTATGTTTTAAATAATTCAGGAAGTAGGACACACATTTGAATTCTACCCAATTATCGAGCTTTCAAAGTCAGTGTTCAGAGGGCAGCCAATTTTTCTTAAGCAACATTACATAAAATGCTATCTGAACTATTTTTCTCTCTTGGCAGGAGTATGGTGAAGTACTGCTCAACTTCTATTGTAGCATGTATTTTCTTTGAACATTATCTTTTGAACATAGGAATACACTGTCTCAGAAACCTAGAACAGTGTAATGAAGAGCCTCAGTATTACTGAGATGATTTGTTTTGGTGAGTTACTTGTACAATTTCTTTGCCACTAGCTCTATGAAGAACAGTCTTTCAGAGCTTCTCGATTTACAGACTGTATTTTCCTGATGCGACTCAGTCAGTGATTGTGGCAAGGGTGAATTATCTTTATTGGAAAAATCTGCATTGATATAGATCGTGTTCACAAACTGCTTCTTCCGTTGTGACATTTCAACTCTTAAGATCATGATTTAAAAATGGCTAAGTTTACTTGAATCTTTAGATATTTATAAATTGCTACTAATTACAGTTATGTATTTGGCAGATGCAATATTGATTTCCATGTATATTGTTTTGTTTTTAGGAATTGCAACATTAAATCAAAGGTGCACAGTTAGGAAGGAAACATCTAAAAGGGGCATGTGCAGCTTTACAAATGACTAACACTATTAGAACAGTTCCAATAGATTATATATAATGTTTTGTTTTCTCTTATTTTGCTGGTTCTCTGAGGTACAAGACCATTGTCTGCTTCTTCCTTTTCTCCATTTCTCCTGATCTTTCCAACTTAATAAGAGTTTGGTGAATGAGGCATGGCTATTTGTCTGTTGATCCATGCAGCTTTTGCCATCAGGTGTTTGTGCCCACTTTGCGCTCCCCAGGCGCTTTGGTATTACAGAAGGGGCCACAGATGCTTGTGCGGCCCCTTCTGTATTACAGATAGCACTGGTGCACATATAGTGCCAGCGCCATCATCAGAGGGCATTCCCGCATGTGCATGGGGGTGGTGGATCGATTCGTCTGAGGAAATCTCTTTGCCTCAGCACCCACGCCGTATTTTAGACACTGGTGCAAAGGTATAGAAGCTGTTAGGAGGTGTGCTGATAGTAGGCCATTGTGATTATGCCCGCTGATGGCAGCCCTCTGGCGGGAATGGAGGGGGTCTATGGACCCCCTAGACATCCTCTTTCAGGCTGGTGCAGTCAGTCACTGCATACGCCTGTAAGGGGATCACTCACCCCTCTTAAAAGTGTCGGTGGGTTGCCGCTTGCACAGTGAAACACAGAGCTGCTGCTTCAAAGCCCCTCTGTATTTCACATGAATGTGCTGCCCCCAGGGAAGCACGAGTTTGGGGCTGACCTGGGGGCAGCACATTTCATCTAATTTGGTGCAGTCTCCTTGTTAGCGCCAAACATATCTTTTGAAAGGTGCACCCGGAGCTAATAAGGAAATTTGTATTCTATAATATGACCCCAGATGTCTTTTTGTTCATTGTTTACAATATCAATTTTGAAATTTCTGCATCTAAAGTGGGGATGTGGTCTAATGGCAAGAGCTGATAACCTTGAATTTGGGAACAAGCCCTGTCATCCTCCCAAACTTCTGTGGTTCTGGACAAATCACTTAATTTCTCTGTGCCTAAAAATGTGTAATGTAAACTGATGGATCATGTAAAGTATGCTAATGCTCTTAGGCCAGGTTGAGCTATCAAAACTACAAAAAATAAATACTATGGCCGTACTGAAGAGTGTAAAATTCTAAATAGGTGACACCCTTGTTATGGATCATGTTTTTGGTGAAGCACAAGAACATAATGACACTGTTTTGCTGTCTGAAGCGAGCAAAACCAAACTTGAAAAAGTGGAATAACACTTCTAAATGGTGTTCTGTATTACATCTGCTATTGTATTACATCAAATCCTTTACCTCATGTACAATGGTCATCACTGATGTTCTCCAAGACATCCTTTCAGTAAAGAGATTCACATAAATATGGAAAATAAGGACTACAAATTCTGTAAACTTCCTTACCTTGAGGAATGATTGCAATGTGCAGTCAAACGTTTTTAGAAGTAGCAAAAGATCTCACTCAAGAAGCATGTCCATTCTTGACCTCCGAGTGCTGTGCCAACATGGAACTGCTACACACAAAGAGGAGTAGAGAGTAATGAACTCGATGGTGGCACGTGCTACACGTGGGACACTCGGGATGCATCTTGTGCAATGTATGCCATCTTACTAATATCACCAAAACTATTGATGTGGGTCTAGCTTACCCATGGGAGCAAAGGACACACATGAATTGCAACTCCAAGTATGTCATTTATCTTATCACATGTCCCTGCAATAAACTATATATTGCCATGACTAGCACAAAAGGTAAAACACGCACAATGGAACACAGGAGCACCATCAGGTGCCAAAAGTCTAACACAAAACTGACAGAACACTATTTGGATAAACACCACACAATAGACAACATAGCGTGGACTGTGGTGGAAAAACCTAGACTCAATTCTTACATAGGCGACAAAACGAGGTCCCTATTGTTAAGGGTACAAAAGTGGTTCTATAGACTCAAAGGCCATATAGTGGGGCTTAAAGATGATATACCTTGGCATGCACTTAACAGATAGGCCCTCACTGCTTCGGGGTCCTTCCTTTCATTAACGCATCCCATGGACGCTCTGCTGTGATGCCCACTAATTCACACCTTTCTGAGGCGGTCACATAGAAGAAACAACGTTTTATTTATTTAGTGGATACAAATACTTGCCACCCAATACGTTAGTAAGATGCCCTGGCACAGACATGCTATCATCTGCTTGCATGTTGCTTAAATTATAGTGACAATCTTGATTTTATTGAAAACTGCTAGCTCCCTCTAATCTTGGGGGCAAAAAACAACACTCCACAACAACTCACCCGGGCCCCACAGACACCGCTGCTCTCCCCCGCTGCCGCTCTGGTCATCGCGGTCGCCGAGCGGGGAGAGCTAGACTTCATCATCCAGCAGCCCTTGCTGTACCGGGACGCCGCCCATCAGCTGCTTTTGTGCCCGGAGGCGCAAAAGAGGACGCTGTTCCTTCAGTGGAGCGGGAGCTCCCTCTAATCTCGGGGGCAAAAAACAACACACCACAACAACGCACCCGGGCCCCACAGACACCGCTGCTCTCCCCCGCTGCGGCTCTGGTCATCATGGTCGCTGAGCGGGGAGAGCTAGACTTCAACATCCAGCAACCCTTGCTGGACCGGGACGCCACCCATCAGCTGCTTTCGCGCCCGGAGGCGCACAAGAGGACGCTGCTTCTCCCACAACGCGGGACCGCGCGCCGGAGAAGCCCGGGACAAGGGCGGGACAGTCTGTGACAGTCCGGGACAGGACACGGCTGGGCTGGGCCCTCCTCTTTAAAATTTGCTTTTGGTAGGTAAACTCACTGCTAGTTATTGTTCATCCAACTCCTGGGTTTTCATTGTTACAATCATGGGGAAAAGGAAAGCCACCGAGGATGCAAATGAGTCTCTAGGTCTGGTGGCGAAGGGAGGAATGAAAGCCAAAAGAACTAGGGACAAGTCCACCAGAAAGTGTCTCTTACATCCAGGTGGAAACTATGTTATGGACAGAATTGATGAACTGGTGCAAGACTGTGAAGCCTTATTGACTGGTGTCCCTAACTCTGGTGAGAAAGTAATTGAGGGTGGTAGTACCACATGCCCAAAGAGGGTATGGGACTAAAGAAGGGGGCTGCGGTTATCCCTGACATGTTTTTGATCAAGTCCAATGCTACAAAACCTGTGAATCCATATGGGGGGGAAGCTAATCTAGATCATAGCTACCATGACATTGTCTCCACTTACGCTACCGCTGATTCTACTGCCTTGCCCTGCAGCAACAGGTTCTCTGTCTTAGCAGAACACTGTGATTCAGAGAGCAGTCACTCTAATACTTTGGTGCCAGTCCCTCTTCGAGTGGAAGGCGCCCCAATTGTGCTTAGAGTTCTTGAGGCTCTGAAGCTAGCAGGGACAAATGAAAACCCTTTGGTGGTGGCCATTAAGCACCTGTGTGACCTGGTAGAGGGCATGCAAATAAAAATAGATCTCCTAACTGCCTCAGGCAATAATTCGAGGGTGGATTTAGCTCATTGTTATACTGGCTTCAAAACCCCCAAACCGAAATAATGTAAGGGCAGGGGGCAGTACCACTCACTTGGACAATTCTTTGCCCACGCTAGGTGTCCCATTATCTATAAAATCTATGTCTAGCGAGTTGGGTAGGGTGGGGTCCCATGCCCGGTATATCTCTCAAAATAGGGCAGGGATTACCACATCCTCAGGTAAAACTACAGGGAGTATGGGGGGTAAGCCTCTTGGCGGGGTAAGACCGCCTGCTCAGAGGGGAATAGGTAATGGGGGGGTGGTAAATCCTGACCCTCAAAGTAAGCCTGTTGTGCACCCCAAACCCAACCACCCCAAACACCCATTAGAGTATATGGTTAACGCCCCAAAGTTGAGTCGTGATAGGGTCTGTGAATCAGCAGAATCCCTCATTAACAAATCAATCCATTGGATCAGGTACGTCAGGGGGTGTAGGTCGGTCATCAGGGAGGACATCCTCCGTGCTGTGAGGCTCACCCATCAAGGAGACTCATTCGATTGTATTGAACTCCTTTTTTAAAAACCCAAAGATAGCAGGAGATTTAGTCAACCTTGAATTCAGAACATGCTCTCCGGATCACTCAAGAATCCAATTGAGATCATCCCCCCCCCCAGAACTGGTTGTCGAAACGAGTAAACCCAGTCGAGGGTACTCGCCTGGCAAGCTCTGGTCTAGACAGCAATGACTGACTACTGGTGAAAGTCCCAAGAGTAGAGGACTGTGGAGAAGGCCTACCCCAGGACAACTCTGGCCTCGTGTGTGACACTTCACCTGTGTCCCCCCTGACGTCTCCCATGTTGTCTTTAAACTCTGTGTTAGCCCATGATACAGACCCAGCCCAAAGTGTTTACTCTGCTCCTATTCCGGGCAAACTTGGATCAATTCTCTCCTGGAATATTGCGGGACTGAAATCAAAGACAGATTCTCCAGAGTGGGTGTCATTCATTACCCAGTATGAAATATGTTTGTTTCAGGAAACCTGGTTGCTGGAAGCACTCCACCTTCCGGGTTATCTAAATTATAGCATTCCTGCCGAAAAGGGCGAGAGAGGTCGCCCATCTGGTGGCCTGACAATATGGATTAGGCAGGATTTTAATGGGGTAATTAAGCCGTTATTTTCTAACCATAGGGGCCTGCAGGCCCTACGGCTAGAATTTGCCCATCAAGATCCCGTTAATGTCTACAATGTCTATGCCAGTATTACAGGGGGAAAGAGATCTGAAGTACTTGCACTTCTAGAAGAATTGATAGACATTCACCCCCACTATGCTAACATAATTATAGGGGGAGATTTCAACGTAACCTTTGAACCTCTTGTGGGTGTTAATTGGAATATTGCGGACGAGGAAGACAGGGAGTGGGGTAAACCAAAACTTGATCTAGATCCTATTAAAAGATGGACAGATTCTGTAATCCAACTTAATTCATTCTGTCTCAATAAAGGTCTAAGATCTACTAATGGTAGGACGGCTGGTGACAAGTCTGGTGCTAATACATTCAAGAGTGGAAACAGGGAGAGTAGAATAGACTACATTATGATCAATCTGGGTCTATGGAGGCACCTTGAGGACATGACAATCATCAATAGGGTAGAGAGTGACCACAACCCTTTATCTATGCTACTTACTTACTGGAACTCAGTAGATGCCTCTGGAGGGGAGAAGGGAGTTAGTGAATCGATGGACGCTGTCATTACAAATGACATGCAACATGTTAGATGGTCTAATATCTCAAATAGCCAAGAAAAAATTGATTTTATAACCAGCAAGCTATTGCAAGCAACGAGGGAACTGAGTCAAATATTTAATGAAGAATCATTGATCACAACATTGGCAAATAGTACAATGATCCACGAGACATTCTTTGGAGAACTAAAGAAATATTTGTTAGGCCTTGTAAGCAAAATGGATCACGAGCACCTCAGTCCCCCCGCTGGTACACAGTGGAATGTAGGAAGACCAGTCTGGATCTGGGCACTGCAGTAAAAAGTGGCGTAACCCAGAATATTCGTTTGACCAGGGCTGCTTACAAAAGTATCATCTCCAAATCCAAACGTGCTTGGGATGAACAGAGGTGGTTAGATTTAAAAGAGGCAGGATCCCAGAAAGATTCAAGAAAATTTTGGAATGTGTATAAATGGGGCACTGAAGGTAACCCAGATAAACCGCAGAACTGGGTTCCACGAGAAAAGTGGGTCGAGTATTTTGCACCACAGTATGCCAAGGGCGAGACCCCAAATCAAATATCGGAGGTACCCTTTGAACCATTTATGCAAGACCCATCTTCTCTTAGGGATGTGCAACAGGCCCTAGATCTGGTGGTCCCTGGTAGAGCACCAGGGATTGACGGTATTCCTGCGGATTTATTTCTGCAGGACAAAGATTCCTGGGGCAACTACATATTTCTTTTGGCAAACATGGTTGCAAGGGGAGCCCCCATCCCACATTCTTGGAACGGGGCCGAAATTATACCCATTTTCAAGAAAGGGGACAAATCTTTACCCGGGAACTACAGGCCAATCACCTTGATTGATACTACTCAAAAAATTCTAGGTAGGCTGATTCTTAAGAAAGTATTGATGTGGGAGCAAGAAGGGAACATTTTATCCCACTTGCAGGCTGGCTTCAGAACATCAGTTAGCACGATCGACCAGGTTTTGCATTTTGCCATGCTGTACTGGAAGACGGTGGTAATTGGACGTGGCAGCCTATATGCTGCATTCATTGACCTTAGAGCGGAATTCGACTTGGTTCCCCGCTCAACCCTGTGGAGTGTTCTTCGTGGTATGCGCATGCCTGGGCCTCTCCTTTCTCTGATTAAAAACTTCATGAGCATAATTTTGCTCAGATTAGGTGGGGAAGCCCTGGTAATGTTACAACTCAATTTCCCGTGGAAACCGGAGTACGCCAAGGCTGTGTCTTGGCGCCTACTCTGTTTTCAATGTATATTAATGATGTGGCCAAGGTGCTAATATATTCAAGTGTTGATGCTCCTTCCCTTGCTGGGGCGAAAGTCCCAATCCTAATGTTTGCTGACGATTGTCTTTTAATTGCAAAAACCCTGAGTGGGCTCCAGAAGGCTTTGATGATTTTCGATAACTTCTGTACCACCCGAGGATTGGAAGTGAATGTGCTTAAATCTAAATTTATGTCTTTTAATGCTCCAAAAACCTTCAAGGGTACTGTCTGTATGAATAATCTACCTCTCGAGAAGGTTCAGGCCTTTAATTACCTTGGAGTTTGCATTCAGCACGATCTTTCGTGGAATCAGCAGATTGAACTGGCTACCTTAAGACATCGCCAGCTCACAGGTGCCCTGAATCTAGCGCATGCAAGGTCCATTACCAAACCAATTTCCCCTGTAATATCAGTATATAATGGCAAGGTGGTTAGCTCCACACTCTATGGAGTGGAAATTTGGGGGTTCGAGAACCTACGGGGAACGACAGCCTCAGAAAATTGTTTTGTTAGGAATATAGCAAAACTACCACAGATCACCCGCTTAAGCCCCCTATTCCTAGATTTGGGGTTGTCTCCTATAGCCCTAATTGCATCTTTACGGCCAATCTTATATTGGAGGCGGATTTGGACCACTCCTGCATTGGAAACATATACTTGGGGGTTGTTAGATGTGATAAGAAGCGACTCTTCCCAAAAAATCAAGTGGCTAGCCAACATTCGAAGGGTGTTAAGAGAACTTGGTCTTGGGGAACTGTGGGACGATCCGACAAAAGCTAGGTTTCCCCCAAAGAAGGTACTAAAACATTTAAACTGGAAGTCTGTGGCCTCTAAATCTTCTAGGAACACTGCTCCCCTTTCCCTGTCAGGCATGTTCTTAAATTTTAAAGATAGCCCAAGTTTCGAACCCTACTGGGACGCCATCACAAAACCCTTAGACCGGAAGCTCTTTTTTCAAATGAGAGTAGGGAGCTTGCCGATCCGAGCATTTACCAATAGGTGGAGTAGCGGGGGTATGGTACCTTGCCCTGCATGTTCAGCACCTTTGGAAAGCATTAGTCATCTGCTGTTCGAATGTCCTGCGTATACAGCCCTCGGTAAATTTGGCTACGCCCTATGTGTAGGCTCCTGGGTACCAGGAGTGGTTTGGTAGCAGTGAGAATAATTTGCTCTAGTACAAATCTGACTGTGTGCATAGCCGCGGCTAAATACCTAGGCTGCTTAATTCAGAGACTCTGTCCATCACCACCCCTTGTTGTAAATATTTTTGTCCACCCTAAGCGTGGAAGGGTATACTCAGATGTGAGTCCCTTGCTCATTGCACCATCAGGATTCAAGCAAGCCGGGCCGAAGACGGCTGAAATGCCAGAAACCGGTCCCCGGAAGCTTGTTTCCTTCCCAGTGTAAGAATTGGCTTTTGTAGTCTGGTCTGCCCTGTTCCCATGATGCACTGGGCCAGGGACAGACTAATTTGCATACAGCCAGGTTCTAAAACTGGGATGGTGCAATGAGCTAAAAAACGGTGTTGGATCTAGCCCTGATCTCTTGACTGGGTGAGAGTATTCTGCTTAATTCAGAGACTCTGTCCATCACCACCCCTTGTTGTAAATATTTTTGTCCACCCTAAGCGTGGAAGGGTTTACTCAGATGTGAGTCCCTTGCTCATTGCACCATCAGGATTCAAGCAAGCCGGGCCGAAGACGGCTGAAATGCCAGAAACCGGTCCCCGGAAGCTTGTTTCCTTCCCAGTGTAAGAATTGGCTTTTGTAGTCTGGTCTGCCCTGTTCCCATGATGCACTGGGCCAGGGACAGACTAATTTGCATACAGCCAGGTTCTGAAACTGGGATGGTGCAATGAGCTAAAAAACGGTGTTGGATCTAGCCCTGATCTCTTGACTGGGTGAGAGTATTCTGCTTAATTCAGAGACTATGTCCATCACCACCCCTTGTTGTAAATATTTTTGTCCACCCTAAGCGTGGAAGGGTATACTCAGATGTGAGTCCCTTGCTCATTGCACCATCAGGATTCAAGCAAGCCGGGCCGAAGACGGCTGAAATGCCAGAAACCGGTCCCCGGAAGCTTGTTTCCTTCCCAGTGTAAGAATTGGCTTCTGTAGTCTGGTCTGCCCTGTTCCCATGATGCACTGGGCCAGGGACAGACTAATTTGCATACAGCCAGGTTCTGAAACTGGGATGGTGCAATGAGCTAAAAAACGGTGTTGGATCTAGCCCTGATCTCTTGACTGGGTGAGAGTATTCTGCTTAATTCAGAGACTCTGTCCATCACCACCCCTTGTTGTAAATATTTTTGTCCACCCTAAGCGTGGAAGGGTATACTCAGATGTGAGTCCCTTGCTCATTGCACCATCAGGATTCAAGCAAGCCGGGCCGAAGACGGCTGAAATGCCAGAAACCGGTCCCCGGAAGCTTGTTTCCTTCCCAGTGTAAGAATTGGCTTTTGTAGTCTGGTCTGCCCTGTTCCCATGATGCACTGGGCCAGGGACAGACTAATTTACATACAGCCAGGTTCTGAAACTGGGATGGTGCAATGAGCTAAAAAACGGTGTTGGATATAGCCCTGATCTCTTGACTGGGTGACAGTATTCTGCTTAATTCAGAGACTCTGTCCATCACCACCCCTTGTTGTAAATATTTTTGTCCACCCTAAGCGTGGAAGGGTATACTCAGATGTGAATCCCTTGCTCATTGCACCATCAGGATTCAAGCAAGCCGGGCCGAAGACGGCTGAAATGCCAGAAACGGGTCCCCGGAAGCTTGTTTCATTCCCAGTGTAAGAATTGGCTTTTGTAGTCTGGTCTGCCCTGCTCCCATGATGCACTGGGCCAGGGACAGACTAATTTGCATACAGCCAGGTTCTGAAACTGGGATGGTGCAATGAGCTAAAAAACGGTGTTGGATCTAGCCCTGATCTCTTGACTGGGTGAGAGTATTCTGCTTAATTCAGAGACTCTGTCCATCACCACCCCTTGTTGTAAATATTTTTGTCCACCCTAAGCGTGGAAGGGTATACTCAGATGTGAGTCCCTTGCTCATTGCACCATCAGGATTCAAGCAAGCCGGGCCGAAGACGGCTGAAATGCCAGAAACCGGTCCCTGGAAGCTTGTTTCCTTCCCAGTGTAAGAATTGGCTTTTGTAGTCTGGTCTGCCCTGTTCCCATGATGCACTGGGCCAGGGACAGACTAATTTGCATACAGCCAGGTTCTGAAGCTGGGATGGTGCAATGAGCTAAAAAACGGTGTTGGATATAGCCCTGATCTCTTGACTGGGTGACAGTATTCTGCTTAATTCAGAGACTCTGTCCATCACCACCCCTTGTTGTAAATATTTTTGTCCACCCTAAGCGTGGAAGGGTATACTCAGATGTGAGTCCCTTGCTCATTGCACCATCAGGATTCAAGCAAGCCGGGCCGAAGACGGCTGAAATGCCAGAAACCGGTCCCCGGAAGCTTGTTTCCTTCCCAGTGTAAGAATTGGCTTTTGTAGTCTGGTCTGCCCTGCTCCCATGATGCACTGGGCCAGGGACAGACTAATTTGCATACAGCCAGGTTCTGAAACTGGGATGGTGCAATGAGCTAAAAAACGGTGTTGGATCTAGCCCTGATCTCTTGACTGGGTGAGAGTATTCTGCTTAATTCAGAGACTCTGTCCATGACCACCCCTTGTTGTAAATAAATACCTAGGCTGGGCCTGGACTATCAGAAACAAATTGTCAACAGTATAACTTTACCCTGTGGGGGAGACAATTTTATGTACATGATACTTGTTTTGTCTTTTAAGATTATATTATCATTCACTTTCATGAACTTGCAATTTTATAATATTTCATAATATTTTATTTTAATATTTAATCAATTATTGATGTTTTTATATGTATATATATGCTTTATTGACATTCGTCGAATAAAGCTTGCAAACAGAACTGCTAACACCAACACACTGACGTAACGTGATCTCCAATTTCTGCCCCTATTGTTATCAATGATGCGAGAGAAACACATGGGACATAAGTAGCTGCGCCACATTATTGAGCCCAGATTCTCTATATGCTTCATTATTTGTATCACATACATGGGTGATGCCCTTCTTATATCTAAACATTTTTCATACGTGGCATGTACTTCATACATTAATATATATTCTGTCACTGACGATAGCTATCCAAGCACAGTGTCAATTACTACAGTAGACCGTTGATATGGCCAGTGCATCCCGTTTAGTAAATCTTAAAAGTTGGGGTTTTGGAATAAGATAGTAGTCATTTGTTTGAAACAATAAAGAAAAAGAAAAAAATTGTCTGGCGTAGGTCCCCTGGGCAATGTGTACACGCCTGGGGACAACTCCTATGTGTGGGGGCCACGCCCCCCACGTGACAGGAACTGAAAGCAGCACTTAAGGGAGTAAGAACTGAACCACCAGTCACTTACACAGTGAGATCGGAGGAATACTTGTGGCGGAGAACCCACCTTGACAAAGTAAGGAGCAGGGGGGAGTGGTTCTGTAGATAACATCGGAAGCTCGGGTCTGTGAGAGCTCCTTCTACTGTTAGCTAGACCCACGCACAATACGAAAGAGGCAGTGGTAATTGGACCTCCGGAACTTGCGGGGTTCTAATTGTGCAACAACACCAATGATAGAGGCGCTGTGGCTACAATATGCATATTTATAGCCATAGATGACAGGAGCATGATTATTGGTACTTCGCTCTAAATTGAGGCGGATTCCCTCCATTTCACGAGGGTCTCGAGGATCTCTTCTTAAAAAAACCTCGAACGATATCCACCTAAATGATCAACTTCACAATTGCAATTTAATGAACTACTTCTGACCATGTGCATACCTTGTTTTTATTTGTCTCCCCAGAGTGTGACTACAGGGGTCTCTCCCTCTGTCTCGTTAGTTTTAGCATAAAATGTGTGAAACTCAGTGAGTTGAGCATTCTGTCTTACAAGTGTGAATGAGTTGAGCTCACAGTATATGGATACTAGTCCAACAACGTACAACTACTTGCGGATATATTTTATTAAGGTAAACGCCTATGGTTTGGATGACATATCTGAGTTTGGGTATGCATACAATATGTAGATGGTGACCTTGGCCAGGTACATTATTTATAGTGGTGCAAGCAAGTAGAAGAACCATATAGTGTGAATAAAGGTTATATTTCATGCATCAGTAATGCGTCTCCCTGCTTGTATGATCCTCTACAGTACAACAAGAGTGTGTTACGTAGGGATACCCTCCTGGTGGGAACAACTGGTTCCTTCGGGTACCATACCCTGGTATCGAGGGAGAATAAACACTACTGGGATCAGAAAGGTCCTGAAGAATGCCGGTGTGATCCTACACTGCGGGCACCACAAACATGGCAGAAACATATCAATGATTTGGCAGTAAGGAGGGGTGTAGGCATTCCTAATTATTTCCTGTCACCACCATCCTTCACGTTTTTAACCCAGGCCACAGGGTCCAGGAATAAAGTCTTGCATAGTCATACCCCCGAGCTAGTTTTAACCTTCATTGCACTTTTTTTTTCGGTGATCCCATTATACTTTGTCAAAGCAATATTTGTATATTTTACATGTTTTGTATTGTCTTCCCCTCACTTTTGCTCCAACCCCAGGCTGGTCTGCGCAGGGGTGTTCGAAAGAAAGCCCAATGATGAAGCATGTCACAACTTTTTGAGTGAGGGCAGTATTTTCACACTTAGCATGTGCCACCACTGAAATCATTACTCTCTACTCCTCTTTGTGTGTATTAGTCTGTGGTTATCGGGGCCGGAGTAGAGCAGTGTAGACCCTCACCCCGTCTTTATGTGTGAGATACCAATGTGAGATACCAACATGGATCTGCCCTTCAATTGTTCTAGTGATAAATTCCTGGAGAATATTTTGGAAGTTGAATTCCAGCACTTTCAACATTGTGACTACCCTTAAGCGCAGGAATAATATCTCTACTAAGGTTTGAAGGCCAATTAATGGTCTGTGAAAAGCCGTAGGACCTAAAATATTGGGATTCCAAATTGTTGACATCCTGGACAATAGTGATGTTACTAGCAAACCAGATTGCAAGACATTCACAAAAGGAACTATAAACATGTTTCTCTCAGAGCCAAGAAAAAAATATTTACAAGCACATATATTAGATTTTAACAGCTCTACCAAACAGCATTTCAAAATCATGTAAGTATTGTCAGATCCTATCCAGATCACAGCTTTTTTTGGCTGTGTCTCAGGAAAGTGTGACAAAACTCAGTCTTTTTTCCAGCATCGTGGCATTGACTTTGCATTGACCTGCTATACTCACTGGAAAGAGAACCCTCTGGGAGCTGGCTCCTTACTCAAAATGGATGACCTCAAGATCATAAAAGCTGTGCAAAACGTATTGTCACCCAAAGGACTGATGTTGAGCTTTCCTGTACTCACACCTGATTTGTAAACCCCTCACTTCATAAAAGGATCACCCCACAGAACCTTAAACACAGCATGATCACACTCATAAAACTGCAAATAAATCCAGGGTACTGACTATTGAATCAATTGTTTGTGTTTCTTTCATCTCAGTTCTCCTCTCAACTGGACATGAATAGTGTTCTGAACAACTGTCCATCTAGATGTTTTCAATACCCTGGCCAAAAGCACCACTAGGCATTCACCATGAGAAAATTACTCAGATACAGGGTCCAGAGCTCTGTATTTGTTATACTTCTGTTCAAACCCTTCATGCTTTATAAGCAGAAGACATCTTCTTACAACAAAAAATCACATGTAAGCATCAAGGCAAACAAATCCTTGGCGAACAGCTGTCCCATGGTGCGAGGGAAAGACCTGAATATCTCGCAATGCATTTTAGTTTAGGCGAGTAGAGTAGGAGAGCTGGCAATAATTGATGAAGTAAATAATGTTTGCTACTTTCAAAGCAAGCATTTAACAGATAATGGTTTTGAGTTAGAAAAAGTAAATGAAAAACTTGTTGGGCATTTTCTTGTATTATTTTGATAACAGCTACAAATCTGGTTTTGTTTGGTGTCATTTTTTGCAGTGTATCCTTACACTAGGCCTTGGGCTGCTGAGATGAGCAAGGACTCTACCAATGTGCTCTCCCAACTAATTCCCGTCAAAGCACCATGTATTCAACAGCCTTCAAAGTTTATAGACAGACTTTAAGAGTTTTGCATGAACCCTAATTCAACTCCAGTGTATTATTTATTTATTTACAACCATTGGGAGTCCAACGTTTAGATGTTAAGAGTTTAGGTCTAGGTCTTCAACATTTTCCTGAATTTGAACAGAATGGTCCATGAGCGGATCTCAAGTGGGTTTGGGTTCCATAATGTGCTCTGCTGTCCCATTTGTTGTAGCAGAAACAGTGTATTCAGATTGTTGATGGATCTAGGCTTCCAGAGAGGTGCATAGTTTTAAAATTTACTTGAGAGAAAGTTGGGGTCAGTACTGTCACGTTATCAGGTAAGGCCCAGTGGGAAACACCACCATTTACATGCTCACATGTCTTAATTTGGCTTCTCTTGGAAACACTGTGACTTTTGACATAGATTTGTATGCGTGACAAATGCAGGATAACATTCTCTGAATCAGCATTGCTACCTTTCTCCTTTGTAGGCACACTATCACAACATCTCGAACATTAGGTAAAAGCGAAAAAGTTCAGTGCACACATGTAATTGTTGTCATTGTCCAGTAGTCAATGAAGCTTTCAAACTAGAATAAACAATTGCAGCCTTACCGGGGCTTCGACACACCCACATGGGTGCTGTTTATTATATATACAGGACAACTTCCTTGACTACGGTTAGAGGAGCACTCAGCTGACACTACGAGGTCACTGCATGCCGCAATCCAGCTCAACTGATTCCTGTTTACTCAGATGACGGATGTCTTGCCATACACCAATATTGACAGCCTGATGACACTTAACTGCGGGTATTGGGGAGTTAGACCAAACAGAAGGGATTTGACAGATGACCGACCCTAGGAAAAACTTGGTATGGGAGCGCTAAGCAAGAGTACACTATACACAGTACTTATATGTTAGCATATATTCTCTGCTTTATCACAATGGTGGAATAGTTAACTTTTTCATTACTATCATAATGCTAATTACCTTATTCTGTGTCTTTCAATTAATCATTGCAATGCACATATTTTACTTAAGAATCACAATCCTTCAATAAGGGGCTTATTCAACGTCAGTGGGAGAATTTCCGACCAACTTTGTCGGTTTGCAGTGCGACTGCCCAATTGCGATGTCAGTGGTCGGAACGTAAACCGACCGGTCATTCTGACTCAGTTCCGACTGGCTCTCAGAGCATTCCTGTCGGTTAGAACTGCACCATAATCTCCTATTGACGGCTTTTCCGCTGTCTGGATTATGATATTGATTTCCGACAGCGTTTCTGTGCCATCCTTTCTGACACAGAAAGGCTGTTTGAAAGCAACTTTGGTGGCCCCTAGCAGGGCCCCTTTGTTTCCGGGGCCTACAGTTAGTTGGTGGTCGAATGGGTACCTAGGGTATCTCCCTGTAAAACCCTGCACATTGTGGCAGGCACCGTGGGGGGCCTGCCACAGGGTTCAGGGTTTTACACACACACCCATTTCTCTAGAGGAGCCTGTATTACAGCTGGTTTATGACCGTAACACAAGCTCCCGTAGAGAGCAGTGGGAATCCGACTGAACATTGTTCGGTTACATTGTAAACAGGCAGTTGGAACTGCCAACCTCAGGTTGGTAGGTCCCAAGTCTGAGATGTGTCGGTCAGAGGCAACTCCAACTGACATTGTAATAAGCCCATAAATGTTGAAATAGCAGGTTGCATATTTCTTGTGTATTTCTTTGGCTATGCATGAGAGTCCAAATGAAAAGGTTCTAGATCTGTAATCACGATTTCCTTGGGGAGTCAGGGTTGTCATGTTCTGAGGTTGCATAATCTATCTTTTACCTGATGGGTTCACTAACACAATATCAACTCCAATAATATCGACCTACACAATTATCGAGTCACTAACATCGCATACAAAGATATCAACTACGAATCCCCACAATTAAAATTACACAAATATCGATAAAAAAGAATCAGCCCAAAAAATATTGACAAAAAATAACAACTGCAAAATTATCATACAACTAAGTATCAGAAAATTCCACAAAACACATAATCCAACAAAATTATCAAAATGCACAATATCGACAACAAAAACATTGCTAAAATACATCTTAACTCAACATAAAATAAAATTTAAACATTAGAAATAATAATATTTAATTCTTTGAAATAACCAGAATTCTTTAAAAAAAAAAAAATATATATATATATATTACCTACTGGCGGTCGCCAGTAGGTATATATAGTTAGGATTTTTTCTCTATGGGATTTTTGAAAATTCTATGTCTAATAACTTTGGCGTTTGTGGACGGAATTGGCTGAAATTTTCAGGAAAATGGCACATTTTGTTTCTGAGCAGCCCCTGAAAATTTTGGGGGGGTTCGTCAAGGGGGGGCCGAGAAAAAAGGGGGGTCCCAAAACGCGTTTTTCCCATGTTAATTTCCATAGGGCGGTTGGCCTCACTTTTAGCCCGAACGGCTGAATGGATTTGCACGAAACTTGGCAAAATTGTAGGGACTGGTAGCCCGATGTGCCTTTTGTAGGTCTCAATATATGTGCTCCAGTGGATTTTGAGAAATTAACGTTTAAAAAAAGATATATATCTGTAACAGCGGACCGGGCAGCGGCCCAGGACGCGTACTTTTCGCGCAACGGAGCTTTGTGAAGCGAAGCTGATTGGTTCTCTGGCGTCTGTCAACATTCCAAACAGTCCGTAGCGGCCGCCATCTTGTCTCTCGGTAGGATCGAGAGACAAGAGGAGGCCAAAGCGAAGGGGCAAATGACCATAAGGGGGAATAGTAGATCCTCGCTGACCCCCTAGGTTTGATGTGGAGGTTTTAAAAGGGCCCCGCGGGGCAAAAAAAAAAAATAATAATAATAATCGAACGGCTGAATGGATTTGCACGAAACTTGGCAAAATTGTAGGGACTGGTAGCCCGATGTGCCTTTGCTAGGTCTCAATATATGTGCTTCAGTGGATTTTGAGAAATTAACGTTCAAAAAAAGATATATATCTGTAACAGCGCACCGCTTCGCGTACTTTTCGCGTTACGGAGCTTTGCGAAGCGAAGCTGATTGGCTCTCCGGTGTCTGTAAACATTCCAAACAGTACGTAGCGGCCGCCATCTTGTCTCTCGGTAGGATCGAGAGACAAGAGGAGGCCAAAGCAAAGGGGCAAATGACCATAAGGGGGCATAGTAGATCCTCGCTGACCCCCTAGGTTTGATGTGGAGGTTTTAAAAGGGCCCCGCGGGGCAAAAAAAAAAAATAATAATAATAATCGAACGGCTGAATGGATTTGCACGAAACTTGGTAAAATATTAGGGACTGGTAGCCCGATGTGCCTTTGCTATGTCTCAATATATGTGCTTCAGTGCATTTTGAGAAATTAACGTTCAAAAACAAGATATATATCTGTAACAGCGCTCCGCTTCGCGGAGATAAAATTATATCTGTATTACCTAGCTGTTGCTAACACCAGTTAGCGACGGCTAGTAGGAGATAGCGACCATCTTGGGTCCCACTTTGCATGTGAGTGATATTTATCACTAATGACATGCAAAGTGGGCATGCCAAGATGTTAGCGACTGGAAACAGTCGCTAACATCGCTATCTCCTAGGGACTGGTAGCCCGATGTGCCTTTGCTATGTCTCAATATATGTGCTTCAGTGCATTTTGAGAAATTAACGTTCAAAAACAAGATATATATCTGTAACAGCGCTCCGCTTCGCGGAGATAAAATTATATCTGTATTACCTAGCTGTTGCTAACACCAGTTAGCGACGGCTAGTAGGAGATAGCGACCATCTTGGGTCCCACTTTGCATGTGAGTGATATTTATCACTAATGACATGCAAAGTGGGCATGCCAAGATGTTAGCGACTGGAAACAGTCGCTAACATCGCTATCTCCTATTATCAACTTTTGGAAATATTCGAGATAAGCGCGAATATCTCCAAAAAGTAACAGCTGCCCTGAGCAGTTCTTAGCCATGTTATCCAATGGGAGGTGGATAACATGGCTAAGAGCATTAGCTCGGTAATGCATGAATATCGCTGAGTTTTCAGCGATATTAATGCATTGCGGTCGTTTTTTATCGTATTTGCGATAAACCTTGATAATAGCAAGGTTTATCTGCGATAATTTCTGACGGTAAAAAAATCTTTGCAATGCATCGTTAGGGATAAATATCGCTTAACTTTGGTAATATGCCCCAACGTCTGTTAACGTTCGATTCGAAGGAAATCAGGAATTGTTGAAAAACATTGTGTGCGCCATCTTGTCTTTTTTCAAATGCCACACTTTTGTCGTGCACGGCAGCCATTTTAGATGCCTTGACCAGACCCACTCTGTGCACGCTGTCGATCCTTAGCATGGCTCCCCACCCTCGCAAGCATCTCACCCAGGCAGTGGTCACCCCCGCTCTCTGTCTTATGCATGGGTAATAAACCTCCCCCCATCTGCGCTGCTCTTCCCTGAGAATCACACCCTGTGCCCGCCCGACACCTCCCTTTTGCCCTATTCACTACCGCACCTTCTGACACTCCTTTTCCTCTGTGTCCGATTGTCCAGGCCGGTCCTAGGCTATCAGCTAGCCCTGCAGATGTAGTTTATGGCCACAGCTGTAAAGAATCACCCCTCTTCAAAGGAGTTATAGTAGATCAAGGCCCACACTCGATGAGATCCGTCACAGCAGAAGCGTTGCTATTATCTGAAAACCATCCTGTATTGTGATTGGGGAGGGGACCGAGCGTGAAGCGGAAGATTCCAGGGATGACTCTTTGTACATCAAAGTTTTTACAATTATGTGTCACATTAAAAATATATAGCACTCCGACAAAGTAGTAAGATTATAAAACTTTAATAATTTATAAATATATACAAGAAAACAAAAATAGTAATAACATATAAACATTTTTAGGGAAAAACAACGAAGTAGCGGTCGGCTGTGCGAATAGTCCCAACGCAGCACAACGTCCAGATTTCCGGCGTGGTGCGTCGCGGGGGGTGGGTCATCAGTAGCAAACTGTTGTGCGAATAGTTCCAAGGCAGCAGAACGCGCCGAAATCTAGATGACACGAAAGTGATGTCTAGTAAGTTGCCACCCAGCAAATAACGGCGTGGGGCGTCGCGGGGGGTGGGTCATCAGTAGCAAACTGTTGTGCGAATAGTTCCAAGGCAGCAGAACGATGGCACCAAGGTGATGTCCAGTAAGTTGCCGCACTGGTTTTGGTATCCTACAATGCTGCTCCGAATAACGGCGTGGGGCGCCCCGGGGGAGGCGGCGTGAACGGGCCTCTCCAGGTGGAGTCTCATCTGTTTTAGTGGGGCGCCCCTTTACCGTTTCAGTTGCCATTCCGTCCGCTTTTGGTCCACTGTGTCAAAATCCGCCATTCAGCTGAGTTGCGCCCACTCTTGCGGTGCAGCGATAGGCGGCTGCCACAGGACTCTCAAAATGGTGGCAGGCTCTTTCCTTTTTGGGCGTGGTCCACTGAAATGGCCCTGGGACACCTTGGAAATCGGACGCTTGTCTGCTAGGTCTTGGACCCCATTCTCGAAAGCGTCCCCTCCGCCTTGAGAATTCATCAAAAGTTTTGGGGGCCCCGACTCCTGCAGGCTTCTGGTGGGGAGCGGCTGCCATGATTGCTCGCGGAATGACCACGACGGAGCTACGAGATGGTGGTGCTCTCATGCTGACGCCAGTTTAGTCTGAAACATCCAGAAACAAGGTGGGGCTTTCATCGTTTGGGGGAAAAAAAAAGTTTTCATCCAATGAAAAGTGTTGTTTTTAGGTCATATGATCAAGCCTTCCATCGTTAGGAAACCAAAAGTAAAATGAACCAATGAAAAGTTTTATAAACAAGTCACATGACCTGTTATGCGGCATAGGGTATAAAATGCGGAGAAAATACGTTGGCACGTGAGGCGGCGTCAGTAGCGGACCGATGTGCGAATAGGCCGAAGGCAATACAACGCGCCAAGATCCGGATGGCACCGAGGTGGTGTCCAGCAAGTTGCAGCACTGGTGTGGCCATCCTACAATGCTGAAAGTCGGCGTGGGGCGCCCCGTTGGCCTGTGAGTTTGCGTCAGTAGCGGACCGATGTGCGAATAGGCCGAAGGCAGCACAACGCGCCAAGATCCGGATGGCACCGAGGTGGTGTCTAGTAAGTTGTCGCACTTCTGTGGCCATCCTACAATGTTGAAAGTCGGCGTGGGGCGCCCCGTTGGCCTGTGAGATGGCGTCAGTAGCGGACCGATGTGCGAATGGGGCCAAAGGCAGCGCAACAATATTTTCTGACTGACACCACAAGGCGCTGAGATGCCAAGATCCGGATGGCACCGAGGTGATGTCTAAGTTGCGGACTGATGTGCGAATGGGGCCAAAGGCAGCGTAACAATATTTTTTGTATGGAAGATACCACTAGGCGTTGAGATGCCAAGATTCGGATGGCACTGAGGTGATGTCTAGCAAGTTGCTGTACTGGTGTGGTCATCCTAAAATGCTGAAACTCGGCGTGGGTCGCCCCATTAGCCTGTGAGATGGCGTCAGTAGCGGACCGATGTGCGAATAGGCCGAAGGCAGCACAACGCGCCAAGATCCGGATGTCACCGTGGTGGTTTCATAGTTGAGAGGCACTTCATCTGCAGTGGGGCGCCGAGATCCGGATGGCACCGAGGTGATGTCTAGCAAGTTGCTGTACTGGTGTGGTCATCCTACAATGCTGAAACTCGGCGTGGGTCGCCCCATTAGCCTGTGAGATGGCGTCAGTAGCGGACCGATGTGCGAATAGGCCGAAGGCAGCACAACGCGCCAAGATCCGGATGTCACCGTGGTGGTTTCATAGTTGAGAGGCACTTCATCTGCAGTGGGGCGCTGAGATCCGGATGGCACCGAGGTGATGTCTAGCAAGTTGCTGTACTGGTGTGGTTATTCTACAATGCTGAAACTCGGCGTGGGGCGCCCCATTAGCCTGTGAGATGGCGTCAGTAGCGGACCGATGTGCGAATGGGGCCAAAGGCAGCGCAACAATATTTTCTGAAGAGAAGACACCAAAAGGTGCTGACATTCCAAGATCCGGATGGCACCGAGGTGGTGTCTAGCAAGCTATGCAGTTGAGTTGTGTGCGCACTTGCGGCGAATAGGTCGAAGGCAGCATAACAATGTTTTCTGAATAGGAGACACCACAAGGCGTTGAGATTCGGTTACCACCGAGGTGATGTCTAGCAAGTTGCCGCACTGGTGTGGCCATCCTACAATACTGCTCCGAATAACGGCGTGGGGTGCCCGAAGGGGGGGGGAGCCGGCGTGAATGGGCCTTCCTAGGTGGAGGCTCGTCTGCTGTAGTGGGGCGCCCCTTTACCGTTTCAGTTGCCATTCAGCTGAGTTTCGGCTGCTCTTGATGCTACAGCGACAGGCGGCTGCAAGAGGACTCTCAAAATGGCGGCCTGTTCTTTGGATTTGGGCCTGGTCCACTAAAATGGCCCTGGGACACCTTAGAACTCGGACGCTCGATTTTTTTTTCCTTTCCTGTACATGCAAAAAAAGGTAAATGCCCGGTACGTTACACGCTTCATCTGCCACAATGAACTCTCCAGAGGAACCGAAAAAAAATATAGTTGTGGTAACTATACCATGCATCGTCATATGGAGAGGTGGCACCAATTAATTATAGTGCTGCATAAAAGAGAGATTTGGAGGAGAACCCCTGACCTGCTAGTACATTCATCAAAGAAGTGGCACTGAGAGCTTCAGAGGCAAGGGAAACGGTCCCAAATATTTAGAAGAACTTTGGAAAGATTAAAATGACATGTTTAGATTGTGGCAAATTAATTTCATGTGGACAGATGAGTGTTACTCTAATTAATACAGCATATGAACATCATCATAGGTAGAGACATTTTGACTATATCCTGGACCTGCCCGTCCTCGCCCAAAATGGCGCCGGAATAAATGGGACTCGTAACTCCTTGTTGTGTACTGGTTGCAGAACCTTGAAATCACGAGATACGTATGCAGTTTTGAAGCACATGGCGGGCGGGGACGAGAATTGATTGAATATTTCGACATCCCTATTGATATTAAGTTCTGATGTGTTATTGATTACTGTACTGTTGAAAGTTCGAATTAACGTCACCCATGGTACTTGCCCGCAAATGTATATCTAGATAATTTTATTGTAACTGGCCCTGTCGTATTTTAATTATAAAATGTACGTCCACCGATTCCGTAACTGTTAGACACCTTAGTTCTTGCAACCTAATGGCCCGCCCGTTACGTTCCTCTACAGTGTAAATGTCTATTCATCATATACGATTACAGTTTGCTCTGTGGCAGGCCCACGTGGTTATAGGCTCGTATTTGTATAATGAAATTTTCACAATAAAGGTTTTTAAAAGAAAACATGGTAGTAGTATATACATTGGTAAAGTTTTTAATAATAGTGACTGTTTTAGAATCATTAAAAGGCAAGTGAAATAAAGCAGACCAATTACATGAAGGGTAAAAGGTATAATACGAAGGAACGCAGTAAAGATAAATGGTCAAGGGCTGTTGTGTTTTCTATTCCTGCAACATAAAGTGATCGATAAGAATCTCATATTCAGGCGTATCGGCGACTAAGACAGCAGGTCGACCCTCTTTTGCTCAACGGCTCCGTCATGGGACGAAGAAACGCTCTTTTTCTCGAAAAAAGAATATATTTTACTTGCAGGACAGTTGTAAAATTTCCGGGAAAGTACATTAGCCTGGAACATTATAACATATATTTAAGAAAAAATAATGTTCGGAAGTAATGAAAAGCGTAATTTTTAGGTCATATGACCAAGCCTTTCATCATTACAATAAGAAAAGTAAAATGAACCAATGAAAAGTTTTATTAACAAGTCACATGACTTGTTATGCTTACGTTACGCGCTGCGCGCCCCGGATGACTTCCGGATGCGCTAACGCGGCGCGTCATATGACGCATTACGCGACAACGCAGGTACAGAATATAGTCAAAATGTCTCCACCAACCAGCGGTCGGAACACAACCCCTTTCAGCAGGCTAAATAGTTCTGTTAAATGACAACAGAAGGGACAGGCAACAAGAACCATCAGTCAAAGAGGGGAGGGCTAGTTCTTCTCTACCGGGTTACATTGGGGCGCTACCGGAACTGATCGAATTGGTAGTCTACAGTGTTTCTGGATGTTTCAGACTGAAGCTGGGGTTAGCATGAGAGCAGCACCATTTCGTAGCTCCGTCGTGGTCATTCCGCAACCAATCATGGCAGCCGTTCTTTATCGTTATTTTGGGCGGGGTGGGTGGCGGAGCCGAGCTGTTTTGCAGCCATCATTGTGTGGAGTTCAGTTCATCTCACTAGTTTTGTATTTGTCATGAGGGGTTGTTCCTAATGTTTCTATTTTAGCGAGGTCAAAAAGAGATCCCATTAGTGGCCTACTGATTTTGCTCGATTCCTTTTCTTTTTTTTTACACGATTTTTCGTTATCTGCAAAGACTAAACAGAGTATTGCGACTCTGTGTTTGTTTGTAAATAGAGAATGAACCAAAGAGAACTAATTCTAAAACAGTAAATACTTGGATAACAATCAATCAAATGGAGAGAGAAGCAGGCACGACGGATTACAATGGGGGCAAAGGCCTGCGTTAACTACCTTTCACTATCTGCAAAGAGAGAGTACTCCTAATAGAAATGAGGGGGGGGGCACCATTCAAAGCAGATCAGTGTGCATAAACACGAAAATGTTTTCACTTACCACGTACTTGACATTCGACAGCTTATGATATTTGCTATTAAAAAACCATTGAAATTCACTGAAAAACCCATAGGTTATAGACCATATATAGTTAGGAATTAGCATTTACAAAACCTTGAAAATTCACTGAAAAAACCATAGGTTATAGACCATATATAGTTAGGAATTAGCATTTAAAAAACCTTATTTTACTCACACAAAACCATTGAAATTCCATATATAGTTAGTTGCACTAACTATATATCGCGCACCCGCAATCCACTGCTGATCATGTCACATATTACATCATTCATGACATGGTCAGTGACATCACTGATGACATCACTGATGACATCTCAAATGACATCACTGATGACATCACTGATGACATCTCATTTGACATCATTCTTGTGCTAATACGATAAACCTCTTCAGACTCTAATATAACCTTAGATACACTCAGTGTATACAGACACTCACACACTGCCACTCATCCATGGAGTTACTCACACACCCAGTCAGTCATGCAAAGAAACAATCTCACCTCCATTTCTTCAACTATACAGTTAAACACACCTTACTTATTGAAACATATACTAACACATATTTACTCTCTTATACAATCCCTGATACAAGTTCACAATGATCGATACAACTACTCACTCATTCAGTGGCTCTCATGCACAGTTATTTATATATGCCAACTCTCACATGTACTGTGTTTTACATATGTACTTACTATGACATGTAGCATTGAGATATCCATTCACTCATCAATACACTCATGCACACAGTCAACTGCCCATGTAGCTGTTTCCACATGCACTCTTGAACTCATACACCTAGTGAATAAACTGCTCACACATCTATGCATAGAGTCACACACCTTCCAGCCACCCCTACACAAACTCAATCTCCCATAGAAATACTTGGGCAACCAATTAATAACACATATAGCCTCTCGTATAGCTAATGATCAACACATGCAGCAGTTTACAGAACAACAGACATAATGATGCACAAATTAAGACAGTTTAGTCACTAACCCATGCATTCAGTGAGACACATTTAATCACTCACTCATACAGTCAGTCACGCACCTACTAAATCCTTCATCCAGACACTTATACATCCACTCATTCTTCAATATGTAAAACATATTTAAACTTTACAAAAACACACAGACACTAGATGATGTCATCAGTGATGTCATTTGAGATGTCATCAGTGATGTCATTTGAGATGTCATCAGTGATGTCATCAGTGATGTCACTGACCATGTCATGAATGATGTAATATGTGACATGATCAGCAGTGGATTGCGGGTGCGCGATATATAGTTAGTGCAACTAACTATATATGGAATTTCAATGGTTTTGTGTGAGTAAAATAAGGTTTTTTAAATGCTAATTCCTAACTATATATGGTCTATAACCTATGTTTTTTTCAGTGAATTTTCAAGGTTTTGTAAATGCTTATTCCTAACTATATATGGTCTATAACCTATGGTTTTTTCAGTGAATATATATATATATATATTCCTTTACTTAGCAAGCCAGATGGTCTGCTAACAAGATAAGAGGCACACGCGGAATCAAGATGTAAAGCTAAAAATGCTTTATTCGGTGCATTCAGTTCCTCTCCCCTCTAGCTCGACAAAAAAAAAAATATATATATATATATATATATATATATATATATATATATATATATATATAAAACCACACGAAAAAGCGGCGTGCTTCTGCCGCTTGCACGGCGGGCGCTCAACAGGATCGCCAATCCTAAATATGTTCCACAAACTGGTGTATTCCTCTTAAGAGATTCCAGAGTCGAGGCCCAAGTAAGTTTTCAGTGCTCAAGGTTTATTTGGCGGAAAAATTAAACAGCCCCAACGCGTTTCGAGGTACGCCTACCTCTTGGTCACGGGTGGAGTACACATCAGTTCGCCATTCTTTTAAAGTAAACAACGAAATGCATTACGTCATGCATCACGTGCACATAGACATTGAAGACACACTGTGGTTTGGCTACATTGTATCAGTGAATCAACTTTCACAGTATTTTCGTTGTGATTGCATTTCATCATTTAAATAAAATGAAATAAAATAAACGACATGCATGTTAGCAAAATCGTTGCATATGCAGGCAACTATTTACATTATGTGTCACATTTACCGAATTAACGAATAAATGTCAAGATTTGTTCTGGACTGTTAAACATATAACAGGCATTTAAGTACTATCTGACATTTATTCGTTAATTCGACGAAAACGAAAATACTGTGAAAGTTGATTCACTGATACAATGTAGCCAAACCACAGTGTGTCTTCAATGTCTATGTGCACGTGATGCATGACGTAATGCATTTCGTTGTTTACTTTAAAAGAATGGCGAACAGATGTGTACTCCACCCGTGACCAAGAGGTAGGCGTACCTCGAAACGCATTGGGGCTGTTTAATTTTTCCGCCAAATAAACCTTGAGCACTGAAAACTTACTTGGGCCTCGACTCTGGTATCTCTTAAGAGGAATACACCAGTGTGTGGAACATATATATATATATATTACCTACTGGCGGTCGCCAGTAGGTATATATAGTTAGGATTTTTTCTCTATGGGTTTTTTGAAAATTCTATGTCTAATAACTTTGGCGTTTGTGGACGGAATTGGCTGAAATTTTCAGGAAAATGGCACATTTTGTTTCTGAGCAGCCCTTGAAAATTTGGGGGGGGGTTTGTCAAGGGGGGGCCGAGAAAAAAGGGGGGTCCCAAAACGTGTTTTTAACATTGAGTTTTCCATAGGGCGGTTGGCCTCACTTTTAGCCCGAACAGCTGAATGGATTTGCACGAAACTTGGCAAAATTGTAGGGACTGGTAGCCCGATGTGCCTTTTGTAGGTCTCAATATATGTGCTCCAGTGGATTTTGAGAAATTAACATTTAAAAAAAGATATATATCTGTAACAGCGGACCAGGCAGCGCTCCGGTTCGCGTACTTTACGCGCAACGGAGCTTTGTGAAGCGAAGCTGATTGGTTCTCCGGCGTCTGTCAACATTCCAAAAAGTCCGTAGCGGCCGCCATCTTGTCTCTCGGTAGGATCGAGAGACAAGAGGAGGTCAAAACAAAGGGGGAAATAACTATAAGGGGGCATAGTAGATCCTCGCTGACCCCCTAAGTTTGATGTGGAGGTTTTAAAAGGGCCCCGCGGGGCAAAAAATAATAATAATAATAATAATCGAACGGCTGAATGGATTTGCACGAAACTTGGCAAAATATTAGGGACTGGTAGCCCGATGTGCCTTTGCTAGGTCTCAATATATGTGCTCCAGTGGATTTTGAGAAATTAACGTTCAAAAAAAGATATATATCTGTAACAGCGCTCCGCTTCGCGTAACGGAGGTTTGCGAAGCTGATTGGTCATTCTGTCACTGGGCTATAGTTGGGCTACATCTGGCTGATATTTGGGCTACATTTGTTTTTTTGTGTGTCTGGCGGCCATCTTTGGGCTACATTGGGCTACATTGGGCTTCATTGGGCTACATTGGGCTACATTTGGGCTCCAACATATATATAGGCCAATGTAGCCCAATATATATTTTTCAAAGTTAATTTTCGTAAAAACCACTGGAGCATATATCTTGAGACATAGCAAAGGCACATCGGGCTACCAGTCCCTACAATTTTGCCAAGTTTCGTGGAAATCCATTCAGCCGTTCGAGCTAAAAGTGAGTCCAACCGCCCTATGGAAATGAAGGAAATGAATGGGTAATTTGTAATTAGCAAATAGCTAATCGCAAACTAGGAATGGTAAAGAATCGCTATTTATTCCTTAAAGTTCGCTATTTAGGAAATGCAAAAAACTTTGATGATACATATGGCGGTTCATCTCTAACAAGATAAGAAGCATAGGGATACATTTATGATGACTGGCGCATCACCAGGGATGTGTTAGTCATTCTGTGCCGCTGTTCCGTCACCTATGGTGTGCTGCATTTACAATGCGGCGCATCATGGGGCAAAAACAGCAAAGATGCGTGATGTATCTGTGCCGTAAAGGTGGCGCATTGCTGGAGTTGTATCGCAAGTGTGATGAAGCTCCAGCAAGGGTCGGGGGTGCCCCTGTCGCAGGGTTTCTGTTCTCACACAGAACTGTGGACAGAGGATTGGAACCTCGGCGAATTAGGGTGTCCCAAAACTCACGTTAGTAATCAAAAACTCCTTAGCAAGCTAGGTACAGTGTCACATTGGATATAACAAACTCTCAATGTTTAGACAATCCAGAATATGAACTTATAGTACCTCAGGATACGTGGAACTCATGAACAGTCGGTCGTTATATATTTCTTAGAAACCAGAACATGGAGTTAAGAAGAACACATGTGTATTTGAAATGTTTATTTACTAATGCCGTCTTCTCAGGCGTAGTATCTTAGATAATAGGAGTACACATATTATCAGTAGCAAAATTACCAGCATAGTTACTAGTACATAAAAAGCGAACGGTGACAGTATGTTAACATGCTGTAAATGAATAAGAGTTAGCAACACTTATAAGCAGCCGCGGGCCGTGGAGGGAGTTACGGTGGGGCAGGGAGGCGGGGAGGGGGAGGGGCAAGGTAGAGAGGGCTCCACCCTGCTTCTCCCCCTCCCCGCCTCCCTGCCTCACCGTAACTCCCTCCACGGCCCGCGGCTGCTTATATCTCACCCTCCCTAATACACATATTATATTATTTGCTAAGAAGGTCTCTTTGTGTTGGTTTAGGGCGTGCCCATACTTTAGTGTCTTAGATTTGAAGGAATCACATCAGCATACACCAGCTCTCTCTTCATGTGAACCGCATCAACTGTTGTGTATGTGTGTTCGGCAAAGCAATATAAAACCCGCCTCATGCCCAGAATTGGCAGAAGTTGCACTTATGTTATGAGTATGAAGTCGTGGAGATCAGACCTCATAACAATTCTGTATCGTGTTGTTCTTGAAACTTTAGCACTCGCTGTACAGATATAGTTTAACAAGCAAAGCAGATAGTAGAGCAATAACATATTATTCTCATGTAAACCACGATGAACTACTAGGTGGAAAGCTAAAGCAACAACTAAGTGTCGTGTGCAGAAGTTGCAAAAAAGGAAAAATGGCGTTTAAACCGGTAATGAGCCCATGCTAACTTAACACGGTGTAAAGATATCCAGGACCTAGATGACACCTCCCCATGATCCGGAAACGAACTGAATAAGATAATAGAAGTGCCATCTCATGAGAGCAGATTGCAAGTTTATATGTGGACGGTCCGCAAGGTAAAGCATTAAAAACTAGGAAAATTTAATGCTAAAGAAAAATAAAACAGCCAAGTACTTTGTCGAGTCTTAAGCCAATAGGCAAGGTAAATAATAAAAACTTGACAAATAAGTCAATGAATTGTCAATGAAATGCTAGTACTCAGCATATCAAACATGAAAAAGGTCTATGACATAACTGTGTATGCAAAATAAGCTGCAACAGCCTCCAATAGGAAGTCACCGTCTTCATCCGAAAACAGTTCAGCCATCCAATTTAAAAGCGGAAAAGAACATACGTGCTCTCCCAGCACCGGATCCTCTATCACCATCAGAGGACAGCTCGGTGGGTTTTCAAGAAAGCTCTGTTCCAAGAAAGACTGTGCTGCCGCCAGTAAATTCCAGGGACCAAGTAGTCCATGCATCAATGCCACAGCCCTAATCCTTTCGCCAGGACAAACCAACTCGTGAGTAATGATAGGAGTCATCAGCTGATTAAAGTCGACGTCAGGAGAAACCGGTCCGCAGAGACACAAATCAATGGCCCAATCGAAATCACAGGTCAGGCAGTGAAATACAGGCTGGACACAGGTGAAGTAGGAGAATCGAAAAGATAATCCATATGCCGTGCTTAATATCGCCAACGGCATTGTGCCATAATATTCTAGCATGCGATTGCGGAACAGTGTCAGCAGCTGCAGGGTGGGAGGTTGCATAGGAGGGACATCCATATTTAAAAATGTAAAAAAGCACAAGAGCGTCCGCTGGTAATGCAAGTAAAAATGCCAATCCACGAACCGGAGTGGAGAAAATAGAATGAAAGGAAGCAGGGATGACTCCAAAGATTTTCTCAAATGAAGTCACGAGACCACTGGTAACAACTTTAAAAAAGTGCGCATGGGTCTTTGTGGAGGATGCGTTAAAGATAGTCGGAACCATCTTGCTGAAATTGAAAGGCAAATCTGAATTAAAAGTATTCCTTTTATCGTAACAGTAAGTGAACGGGTTATTTGCTGCAGAAATGTTCTATTTCCTCCCACACATGAACATAGGGAGTTTTCAATCTGGCCACAAATACCAACCTTGGGACAGATTTCAACGGCATGGCAAGAATAAGAGCTCTTTTGTCTCAGAGAGAGGTGGCCTTGAGTTCGGCCCGTGAAACTTTCGTGCTTCACATAGCGAACACCCGTACAGAGGTGCAGACCCTTTTCAATTAACTCAGAACAATCTTCATTATTGAGCATCAAATAACTACCATTTTCCAACAACTTGAACGTGGGGATGATAGCAGGAACTGGCGTGCCTTGCAACACGCAAGCCATATTTGGTCGGTGTTTGTTGCATGAACCGTGTAACTGTATGTGCCTACACATTAGTGAATGATCTGGCGTCTCAGTGCATTCCTCTCCATTCAGATAAACTTCTTGATCATCTTTGAAACATCTGTATGTGTATGGAAGCGACCAGACCTCATGAAGAAAAGCACTACCTAAAGGTTCATAACGACCTATTGGTATATATTTCATACAATTTGAAAACTTATATAAAGCAAAAGGCAGCGTTATTAAACCGTGGATAAGGCACGTTGCCAAAAAACCCGCAATCCTCTGCTGATGATGTCACTGAGCATGTCATGATTGATGTAATATGTGACATCATCAGCAGTGGATTACGGGTAATAGTATCTCTAGTTTACTCCCCTATAGCTGTCTTTCTTTTAACATAAGTGTCTGTTTCCTTCCCTTATACTTACTGTTTTTGGTTCGCTTCTAGTTCGCGTACCGGCGAGCGAACTGGGAAGCGAACTAAGAGAAATAGAGGTTGGCACAGTTCCAAATATTGTACCAATTTTTTAATAACGGGGAGGTAGTTCTGAAAAGAACTTTTTTTTTTATTGTTTTTGTTGTTTTATATTTTTTTAATTATTTTTCGGAACATTTTTTTACTTTTTTTGAATTTTTCTGAAGTTTTATATTTTTTTGGGTTTTTCTTGGAGGGGGCAATGAAAACGATTCATTGTAAAGGGCTCAACAGGAGCAACAAAACAAAAAAAGAAGTATTTATTATTTTGGGCGTTTCGTACAAACTTGCATATGATAGTCAATAGCTCTGTTGATCAGAGTGATGCTTTTTTCTCCGTAGGAAATGAATCCATCGCAAAATACGCAGGTGTGTTTTACTTCACCAAATTTCATTTGTATATTTGGCACCATCTCCCTGCCCTCTGGTCCCGTTACTTCCGGTACAACAGATCTTCTGGCCATAATAGGGAGATTATCTAGGTCGTTCCGAAACTGTGCAGCACTGTAGTTGTTAGGATGCCACCTAGTCATATGGCGATGCATTGTGTAGTTTCCGAAACTGTATTTTTTCTCGGTTCCTCTGGACAGTCTATCTTGACATATAAGGCAAGTTACGTATCTTGCATTTACTTTTTTCTGACCTTTGGGAATTTTAAAAAATTGCCAAATGAAGTTTTCTTTCCGGTGAGACGTCCTGGGCTGCTCAGGCAAAAACTGCCTCTCTTCGTGCTCGTCGTCCTGTTCCTCTTCTTCTTCTTCTTGTTGAATTATAACTTGAGCAGGTGGTCCACTCTTCCTTGGATGTGGTGGAGGTGGTGGGGAAGCACCAGCTGAAGCTACTAAAGAAGCCATTGCTCAGTGATCACAAAGGGTCTTTCTCTCACAATGATGAAAGTCAGAGTGAGGAAAGAAGGAGGGATTTTCATCATTTGGGAAAAACAAGAGTTCTCAACCAATCAAAAGTGTTCATTTTAGATTATATGACCTAGTCTTACATCATTAGGAAACCAAAAGTGAAATGAACCAATGAAAAGTGTTATTACCAAGTCACATGACTTGCTGTGTTTACGTTAAGCGCTTTGCAGGGCCTCCCGGTTTGCTTCCAGAAACCTGCGCTTTGCGACTCGCTTCGCGTACCAGTTCGCTAACGTAGCACGTCATATGACGTATCACGCGACAACGTGAAACGTCATGCGGACGGGAGGCGTCACGATGTTGTTTTCTAACGCGGCACTTGCGGTAAAGAAACGTTTACCGGCTCGCGGTCTATTTCGCGGCATCAAGGTCAGCTAACGGGAAGCTTCCCGATTCGCGAAGCGGGAACGAAGAAAAAAAAATATTTAAAAAAAAAATTATTCATAAACATATAAAATATATTTTTGGATTTAAAGAAGAATACATTTTACAGCTACAGATATTAGCTGTTAAAAAACCAATGAAATTCACAGAAAAAACCATAGGTTATAGACCATATATAGTTAGGAATTAGCATTTACAAAACCTTGAAAATTCACTGAAAAAACCACAGGTTATAGACCATATATAGTTTGGAATTAGCATTTAGAAAACCTTATTTTACTCACACAAAACCATTGAAATTCCATATATAGTTAGTTGCACTAACTATATATCGTGCACCCGCAATCCACTGCTGATGATGTCACATATTACATCATTCATGACATGGTCAGTGACATCACTGATGACATCACTGATGACATCTCAAATGACATCACTGATGACATCACTGATGACATCTCATTTGACATCAATGACCACATCACTGATGATATCATTCATGTGACAATACAATGCATCTCCTCACATTTTAATATAACCTCTGTTTCACCCAGTGTTAAAAAGAGAGTATAATTTTTGAAACCATTGACACACCAATACTAGTTACTACATACGCACTCACTGATTGCTACGTCTACACACACCTTCACTCATTCACCCATACAATCATTCATACATACAATCACTCATCTTTACAACACTATCATATGCACTCATACACCTATACAGACACTCACAGTCTGCCACTCATCCATGGAGTTACTCACACACCTAGTCAGTCCTGTAAAGAATCAATGACACTTCCATTTTCTTGTCTATACAGTTAAACATAGAGCACCTTACATTTTCAAACATATACTAACACATACTTACCTTCTTATACAATCATTGATACAAGTACAGATTGATCTGCACAGAGTCACACACCTCCCAGCTAGCCACACACACACTCAGTCTCCCATACAAATACTTGGGCAATCAATCAATAACCCATATAGTTACTCATATAGCTACTGATCAACACATGCAGCAGTTTACAGAACAACAGACATAATGATGCACAAATTAAGACAGTTTAGTCACTAACCCATGCATTCAGTGAGACACATTTAATCACTCACTCATACAGTCAGTCATGCACCTACTAAATCCTTCGTCCAGACACTTACACATCCACTCATTCTTCAATATGTAAGACATATTTAAACTTTATAGAAACAAAAAATCACTGGATGTTGTTATCAGTGATGTCATCAGTGATGTCATTTGAGATGTCATCAGTGATGTCATCAGTGATGTCACTGACCATGTCATGAATGATGTAATATGTGACATCATCAGCAGTGGATTGCGGGTGCACGATATATAGTTAGTGCAACTAACTATATATGGAATTTCAATGGTTTTGTGTGAGTAAAATAAGGTTTTCTAAATGCTAATTCCTAACTATATATGGTCTATAACCTGTGGTTTTTTCAGTGAATATATATATATATATATATATATATATATATATATATATATATATATATATATATATATTACCTACTGGCGGTCGCCAGTAGGTATATATAGTTAGGATTTTTTCTCTATGGGATTTTTGAAAATTCTATGTCTAATAACTTTGGCGTTTGTGGATGGAATTGGCTGAAATTTTCAGAAAAATGGCACATTTTGTTTCTGAGCAGCCCTTGAAAATTTGGGAGGGGTTCGTCAAGGGGGGGCTGAGAAAAAAGGGGGGTCCCAAAACGTGTTTTTAACATTGAGTTTTCCATAGGGCGGTTGGCCTCACTTTTAGCCCGAACGGCTGAATGGATTTGCACGAAACTTGGCAAAATTGTAGGGACTGGTAGCCCGATGTGCCTTTTGTAGGTCTCAATATATGTGCTACAGTGGATTTTGAGAAATTAACGTTTAAAAAAAGATATATATCTGTAACAGCAGACCGGGCAGCGCTCCAGGACGCGTACTTTTCGCGCAACGGAGCTTTGTGAAGCGAAGCTGATTGGTTCTCCGGCATCTGTAAACATTCCAAACAGTCCGTAGCGGCCGCCATCTTGTCTCTCGGTAGGATCGAGAGACAAGAGGAGGCCAAAGCGAAGGGGCAAATGACCATAAGGGGGAATAGTAGATCCTCGCTGACCCCCTAGGTTTGATGTGGAGGTTTTAAAAGGGCCCCGCGGGGCAAAAAAAAATAATAATAATAATAATCGAACGGCTGAATGGATTTGCACGAAACTTGGTAAAATATTAGGGACTGGTAGCCCGATGTGCCTTTGCTAGGTCTCAATATATGTGCTTCAGTGCATTTTGAGAAATTAACGTTCAAAAACAAGATATATATCTGTAACAGCGCTCCGCTTCGCGGAGATAAAATTATATCTGTATTACCTAGCTGTTGCTAACACCAGTTAGCGACGGCTAGTAGGAGATAGCGACCATCTTGGGCCCCACTTTGCATGTGAGTGATATTTATCACTAATGACATGCAAAGTGGGCATGCCAAGATGTTAGCGACTGGAAACAGTCGCTAACATCGCTATCTCCTATTATCAACTTTTGGAAATATTCGAGATAAGCGCGAATATCTCCAAAAAGTGACAGCTGCCCTGAGCAGTTCTTAGCCATGTTATCCAATGGGAGGTGGATAACATGGCTAAGAGCATTAGCTCGGTAATGCATGAATATCGCTGAGTTTTCAGCGATATTAATGCATTGCGGTCGTTTTTTATCGTATTTGCGATAAACCTTGATAATAGCAAGGTTTATCTGCGATAATTTCTGACGGTAAAAAAATCTTTGCAATGCATCGTTAGGGATAAATATCGCTTAACTTTGGTAATATGCCCCAACGTCTGTTAACGTTCGATTCGAAGGAAATCAGGAAGTGTTGAAAAACATTGTCTGCGCCATCTTGTCTTTTTTCAAATGCCACACTTTTGTCGTGCACGGCAGCCATTTTAGATGCCTTGACCAGACCCACTCTGTGCACGCTGTCGATCCTTAGCATGGCTCCCCACCCTCGCAAGCATCTCACCCAGGCAGTGGTCAACCCCGCTCTCTGTCTTATGCATGGGTAATAAACCTCCCCCCATCTGCGCTGCTCTTCCCTGAGAATCACACCCTGTGCCCGCCCGACACCTCCCTTTCGCCCTATTCACTACCGCACCCTCTGACACTCTTTTTCCTCTGTGTCCGATTGTCCAGGCTGGTCCTAGGGTATCAGCTAGCCCTGCAGATGTAGTTTATGGCCACAGCTGTAAAGAATCACCCCTCTTCAAAGGAGTTATAGTAGATCAAGGCCCACACTCGATGAGATCCGTCTCAGCAGAAGCGTTGCTATTATCTGAAAACCATCCTGTATTGTGATTGGGGAGGGGACCGAGCGTGAAGCGGAAGATTCTAGGGATGACTCTTTGTACATCAAAGTTTTTACAATTATGTGTCACATTAAAAATATATAGCACTCCGACAAAGTAGTAAGATTATAAAACTTTAATAATTTATAAATATATACAAGAAAACAAAAATAGTAATAACATATAAACATTTTTAGGGAAAAACAACGAAGTAGCGGTCGGCTGTGCGAATAGTCCCAACGCAGCACAACGTCCAGATTTCCGGCGTGGGGCGTCGCGGGGGGTGGGTCATCAGTAGCAAACTGTTGTGCGAATAGTTCCAAGGCAGCAGAACGCGCCGAAATCTAGATGACATGAAAGTGATGTCTAGTAAGTTGCCACCCAGCAAATAACGGCGTGGGGCGTCGCGGGGGGTGGGTCATCAGTAGCAAACTATTGTGCGAATAGTTCCAAGGCAGCAGAACGATGGCACCAAGGTGATGTCCAGTAAGTTGCCGCACTGGTTTTGGTATCCTACAATGCTGCTCCGAATAACGGCGTGGGGCGCCCCGGGGGAGGCGGCGTGACCGGGCCTCTCCAGGTGGAGTGTCATCTGTTGTAGTGGGGCGCCCCTTTACCGTTTCAGTTGCCATTCCGTCCGTTTTTGGTCCACTGTGTCAAAAGCCGCAATTCAGCTGAGTTGCGCCCACTCTTGCGGTGCAGCGATAGGCGGCTGTCACAGGACTCTCAAAATGGCGGCAGGCTCTTTCCTTTTTGGGCCTGTTCCACTGAAATGGCCCTGGGACACCTTGGAAATCGAACGCTTGTCTGCTAGGTCTTGGACCCCATTCTCGAAAGCGTCCCCTCCGCCTTGAGAATTCATCAAAAGTTTTGGGGGCCCCGACTCCTGCAGGCCTCTGGTGGGGAGCGGCTGCCATGATTGCTCGCGGAATGACCATGATGGAGCTACGAGATGGTGGTGCTCTCATGCTGACGCCAGCTTCAGTCTGAAACATCCAGAAACAAGGTGGGTCTTTCATCGTTTTGGGAAAAAAAAAAAGTTTTCATCCAATGAAAAGTGTTGTTTTTAGGTCATATGATCAAGCCTTCCATCATTAGGAAACCAAAAGTAAAATGAACCAATGAAAAGTTTTATAAACAAGTCACATGACCTGTTATGCGGCATAGGGTATAAAATGCGGAGAAAATACGTTGGCACGTGAGGCGGCGTCAGTAGCGGACCGATGTGCGAATAGGCCGAAGGCAATACAACGCGCCAAGATCCGGATGGCACCGAGGTGGTGTCCAGCAAGTTGCAGCACTGGTGTGGCCATCCTACAATGCTGGAAGTCGGCGTGGGGTGCCCCGTTGGCCTGTGAGTTCGCGTCAGTAGCGGACCGATGTGCGAATAGGCCGAAGGCAGCACAACGTGCCAAGATCCGGATGGCAGCGAGGTGGTGTCTAGTAAGTTGCCGCACTGGTGTGGCCATCCAACAATGCTGAAAGTCGGCGTGGGGCGCCCCGTGGCCTGTGAGTTTGCGTCAGTAGCGGACCGATGTGCGAATAGGCCGAAGGCAGCACAACGCGCCAAGATCCGGATGGCACCGAGGTGGTGTCTAGTAAGTTGTCGCACTGGTGTGGCCATCCTACAATGCTGAAAGTCGGCGTGGGGCGCCCCGTTGGCCTGTGAGATGGCGTCAGTAGCGGACCGATGTGTGAATGGGGCCGAAGGCAGTGCAACAATATTTTCGGAATAGAAGACACCACTAGGCGCTGAGATGCCAAGATCCGAATGGCACCGAGGTGGTGTGTAGCAAGTTGCCGCACTGGTGTGGCCATCCTACAATGCTGAAAGTCGGCGTGGGGCGCCCCGTTGGCCTGTGAGTTTGCGTCAGTAGCGGACCGATGTGCGAATGGGGCCAAAGGCAGCGCAACAATAGTTTCTGACTGACACCACAAGGCGCTGAGATGCCAAGATCCGGATGGCACCGAGGGGGTGTCATAGTTGAGAGTTCTGAGCAGCGGTTGTAACACTGTCTGAAGCTTATTTGCAGCTGCTGCAGCTTCACTACGCGTCAAGATCCGGATGGCACCGAGGTGGTGTCTAGTAAGGTGTACTGGTGTGGCCATCCTACAATGCTGAAAGTCGGCGTGGGGCGCCCCGTTGGCCTGTGAGTTTGCGTCAGTAGCGGACCGATGTGCGAATAGGCCGAAGGCAGCACAACGCGCCAAGATCCGGATGGCACCGAGGTGGTGTCTAGTAAGTTGTCGCACTTCTGTGGCCATCCTACAATGTTGAAAGTCGGCGTGGGGCGCCCCGTTGGCCTGTGAGATGGCGTCAGTAGCGGACCGATGTGCGAATGGGGCCAAAGGCAGCGGAACAATATTTTCTGATTTGAAGACACCACAAGGCGCTGAGATGCCAAGATCCGGATGGCACCGAGGTGGTGTCTAGCAAGTTGTGGCACTGGTGTGGCCATCGTACAATGGTAAAAGTCGGCGTGGGGCGCCCTGTTGGCCTATGAGATGGTGTCAGTAGCGGACTGATGTGCGAATGGGGCCAAAGGCAGCGCAACAATATTTTCTGACTGACACCACAAGGCGCTGAGATGCCAAGATCCGGATGGCACCGAGGTGATGTCTAAGTTGCGGACTGATGTGCGAATGGGGCCAAAGGCAGCGTAACAATATTTTTTGTATGGAAGATACCACTAGGCGTTGAGATGCCAAGATTCGGATGGCACCGAGGTGATGTCTAGCAAGTTGCTGTACTGGTGTGGTCATCCTACAATGCTGAAACTCGGCGTGGGTCGCCCCATTAGCCTGTGAGATGGCGTCAGTAGCGGACCGATGTGCGAATAGGCCGAAGGCAGCACAACGCGCCAAGATCCGGATGTCACCGTGGTGGTTTCATAGTTGAGAGGCACTTCATCTGCAGTGGGGCGTCGAGATCCGGATGGCACCGAGGTGATGTCTAGCAAGTTGCTGTACTGGTGTGGTCATTCTACAATGCTGAAAGTCGGCGTGTGGCGCCCCATTAGCCTGTGAGATGGCGTCAGTAGCGGACTGATGTGCGAATGGGGCCAAAGGCAGCGCAACAATATTTTCTGAAGAGAAGACACCAAAAGGCGCTGACATTCCAAAATCCGGATGGCACCGAGGTGGTGTCTAGCAAGCTATGCAGTTGAGTTGTGTGCGCACTTGCGGTGAATAGGTCGAAGGCAGCATAACAATGTTTTCTGAATAGAAGACACCACAAGGCGTTGAGATTCGGTTACCACCGAGGTGATGTCTAGCAAGTTGCCGCACTGGTGTGGCCATCCTACAATACTGCTCCGAATAACGGCGTGGGGTGCCCGAAGGGGGGGGGAGCCGGCGTGAATGGGCCTTCCTAGGTGGAGGCTCGTCTGCTGTAGTGGGGCGCCCCTTTACCGTTTCAGTTGCCATTCAGCTGAGTTTCGGCTGCTCTTGATGCTACAGCGACAGGCGGCTGCAAGAGGACTCTCAAAATGGCGGCCTGTTCTTTGGATTTGGGCCTGCTCCACTAAAATGGCCCTGGGACACCTTAGAACTCGGACGCTCGATTTTTTTTTCCTTTCCTGTACATGCAAAAAACGGTAAATGCCCGATACGTTACACGCTTCATCTGCCACGATGAACTCTCCAGAGGAACCGAAAAAAAATATAGTTGTGGTAACTATACCATGCATCGTCATATGGAGAGGTGGCACCAATTAATTATAGTGCTGCATAAAAGAGAGATTTGGAGGAGAACCCCTGACCTGCTAGTACATTCATCAAAGAAGTGGCACTGAGAGCTTCAGAGGCAAGGGAAACGGTCCCAAATATTTAGAAGAACTTTGGAAAGATTAAAATGACATGTTTAGATTGTGGCAAATTAATTTCATGTGGACAGATGAGTGTTACTCTAATAAATACAGCATATGAACATGATCATAGTCGATGGTTGGTAGAGACATTTTGACTATATCCTGGACCTGCCCGTCCTCGCCCAAAATGGCGCCGGAATAAATGGGACTCGTAACTCCTTGTTGTGTACTGGTTGCAGAACCTTGAAATCACGAGATACGTATGCAGTTTTGAAGCACATGGCGGGCGGGGACGAGAATTGATTGAATATTTCGACATCCCTATTGATATTAAGTTCTGATGTGTTATTGATTACTGTACTGTTGAAAGTTCGAATTAACGTCACCCATGGTACTTGCCCGCAAATGTATATCTAGATAATTTTATTGTAACTGGCCCTGTCGTATTTTAATTATAAAATGTACGTCCACCGATTCCGTAACTGTTAGACACCTTAGTTCTTGCAACCTAATGGCCCGCCCGTTACGTTCCTCTACAGTGTAAATGTCTATTCATCATATACGATTACAGTTTGCTCCGTGGCAGGCCCACGTGGTTATAGGCTCGTATTTGTATAATGAAATTTTCACAATAAAGGTTTTTAAAAGAAAACATGGTAGTAGTATATACATTGGTAAAGTTTTTAATAATAGTGACTGTTTTAGAATCATTAAAAGGCAAGTGAAATAAAGCAGACCAATTACATGAAGGGTAAAAGGTATAATACGAAGGAACGCAGTAAAGATAAATGGTCAAGGGCTGTTGTGTTTTCTATTCCTGCAACATAAAGTGATCGATAAGAATCTCATATTCAGGCGTATCGGCGACTAAGACAGCAGGTCGACCCTCTTTTGCTCAACGGCTCCGTCATGGGACGAAGAAACGCTCTTTTTCTCGAAAAAAGAATATATTTTACTTGCAGGACAGTTGTAAAATTTCCGGGAAAGTACATTAGCCTGGAACATTATAACATATATTTAAGAAAAAATAATGTTCGGAAGTAATGAAAAGCGTAATTTTTAGGTCATATGACCAAGCCTTTCATCATTACAATAAGAAAAGTAAAATGAACCAATGAAAAGTTTTATTAACAAGTCACATGACTTGTTATGCTTACGTTACGCGCTGCGTGCCCCGGATGACTTCCGGATGCGCTAACTCGGCGCGTCATATGACGCATTACGCGACAACGCAGGTCCAGAATATAGTCAAAATGTCTCCACCAACCAGCGGTCGGAACACAACCCCTTTCAGCAGGCTAAATAGTTCTGTTAAATGACAACAGAAGGGACAGGCAACAAGAACCATCAGTCAAAGAGGGGAGGGCTAGTTCTTCTCTACCGGGTTACATTGGGGCGCTACTGGAACTGATCGAATTGGTAGTCTACAGTGTTTCTGGATGTTTCAGACTGAAGCTGGGGTTAGCATGAGAGCAGCACCATTTCGTAGCTCCGTCGTGGCCATTCCGTAACCAATCATGGCAGCCGCTCTTTATCGTTATTTTGGGCGGGGTGGGTGGCAGAGCCGAGCTGTTTTGCAGCCATCATTGTGTGGAGTTCAGTTCATCTCACTAGTTTTGTATTTGTCATGAGGGGTTGTTCCTAATGTTTCTATTTTAGCGAGGTCAAAAAGAGATCCCATTAGTGGCCTACTGATTTTGCTCGATTCCTTTTCTTTTTTTTTACACAATTTTTCGTTATCTGCAAAGACTAAACAGAGTATTGCGACTCTGTGTTTGTTTGTAAATAGAGAATGAACCAAAGAGAACTAATTCTAAAACAGTAAATACTTGGATAACAATCAATCAAATGGAGAGAGAAGCAGGCACGACGGATTACAACGGGGCAAAGGCCTGCGTTAACTACCTTTCACTATCTGCAAAGAGAGAGTACTCCTAATAGAAATGAGGGGGGGGGCACCATTCAAAGCAGATCAGTGTGCATAAACACGAAAATGTTTTCACTTACCACGTACTTGACATTCGACAGCTTATGATATTTGCTATTAAAAAACCATTGAAATTCACTGAAAAAACCATAGGTTATAGACCATATATAGTTAGGAATTAGCATTTACAAAACCTTGAAAATTCACTGAAAAAACCATAGGTTATAGACCATATATAGTTAGGAATTAGCATTTAAAAAACCTTATTTTACTCACACAAAACCATTGAAATTCCATATATAGTTAGTTGCACTAACTATATATCGCGCACCCGCAATCCACTGCTGATCATGTCACATATTACATCATTCATGACATGGTCAGTGATATCACTGATGACATGACTGATGACATCTCAAATGACATCACTGATGACATCACTGATGACATCTCAAATGACATCACTGATGACATCACTGATGACATCTCAAATGACATCACTGATGACATCTCATTTGACATTACTGATCACATCACTGATGACATCATTCATGTGATAATACGATGAACCTCTTCAGACTCTAATATAACCTTAGATACACTCAGTGTAAACAGACACTCATAGACTGTCACTCATCCATGGAGTTACTCAGACACTTAGTCAGTCATGCAAGGAATCAATCACACCTCCATTTCCTCAACTATACAGTTATACACACCTTACTTATTCAAACATATACTAAAACATATTTACTCACTTATACAATCCTGGATACAAGTTCACAATGATCCATACAGCCACTCACACATTCACTGGCTCTTATGCACAGTTATTTATATATGTCAACTCTCACATGTACTGTGTTTTACATATGTACTTACTTTGACATGTAGCACTGAGATATCCATTCACTCACCAATACACTCATGCACACAGTCAACCGCCCATACAGCTGTTTCCACATGCACTTTTGAACCCATACATCTAGTCAATCAACTGCTCACACATCTATGCAGAGAGTCATACACCTCCCAGCCACCCAGACACACACTCAGTCTCCCATACAAATGCTTGGGCAACCAATCAATAACCCATACAGTTAATCATATAGCTAATGATCAACACATGCAGCAGTTTACAGAACAACAGACATAATGATGCACAAATGAAGACAGTTTAGTCACTAACCCATGCACTCAGTGAGACACATTTAATCAGTCACTCATACAGTCAGCCATGCCCCTACTAAATCCTTCATCAAGACACTTATACATCCACTCATTCTTCAATATGTAAGACATATTTTAACTTTACAGAATTATACAGTCACTGTATGTAGTCATCAGTGATGTCATCAGTGATGTCATTTGAGATGTCATCAGTGATGTCATCAGTGATGTCACTGACCATGTCATGAATGATGTAATATGTGACATGATCAGCAGTGGATTGCGGGTGCGCGATATATAGTTAGTGCAACTAACTGTATATGGTATTTCAATGGTTTTGTGTGAGTAAAATAAGGTTTTTTAAATGCTAATTCCTAACTATATATGGTCTATAACCTATGGTTTTTTCAGTGAATTTTCAAGGTTATATAAATGCTAATTCCTAACTATATATGGTCTATAACCTATGGTTTTTTCAGTGAATATATATATATATACATATATATATGGTGCGGTTGCCAGTAACGCACCTTGGAAGCCCCTGCCACGCTCTGGGTCCGGACACAACTGGTTTGCTTCACGGCGCTTTTTGTTTTTCAGTGATGGAAATGTCCGGTTCCTGCCACCCGCACGGAAAGAAAGGAGCAGTGGAGGTATTGCACCTCTCTCGTGGGCACTCTGCATCCGCAGTTTAGCCCCTGCAATATGGATTTCTGGCTCGGGAGGCTGTGGCAGTCTGGGGGGACTCGAGGGGAGCCTGATTTAGCCAGGGACATTTTGAACATGATAACCCACCCTGCCTCACGAGTTCCCTGCGGCATGTACAAACATTACTCCCCACAAGATTCTACTCACCGTCCTGGGTTGCTGGTGTCACATGGCATCCTGGGAGTTGTAGTCCGGAGAATGAAGAACGGACTATAACCTGGTGAGCTGTACTTAAACAGAGGGGAGGGGCTAACCTGTGTTCACCATTCATATGGAAGCAGGGAGGAACTACACTCATGAATCATCCTGGTGTTGGGCGCTGACGAAGGCACACGCCAAAATGCATTCGCCGCCATCAGAAATGTGACCTGGTGATTAAAGGCTTCCTACCTTGTTCTCCTCTGGGCTTCCGCTTCTTCTTTGTGTTGGAGCTTGTTGGATATTTATGGTGCGGTTGCCAGTAACGCACCTTGGAAGCCCCTGCCACGCTCTGGGTCCGGACACAACTGGTTTGCTTCAAGGCGCTTTTTGCTTTTTCAGTGATGGAAATGTCCGGTTCCCGCCACCCGCACGGAAAGAAAGGAGCAGTGGAGGTATTGCACCTCTCTTGTGGGCACTCTGCATCCGCAGTTTAGCCCCTGCAATATGGATTTTTGGCTCGGGAAGCTGTGGCAGTCTGAGGGGACTCGAGGGGAGCCTGATTGAGCCAGGGACATTTTGAACATGATAACCCACCCTGCCTCACGAGTTCCCTGCGGCATTTACAAACATTACTCCCCACAAGATTCTACTCACCGTCCTGGGTTGCTGGTGTCACTGGCATCCTGGGAGTTGTAGTCCGGAGAATGAAGAACGGACTATAACCTTGTGAGCTGTACTTAAACAGAGGGGAGGGGCTAACCCGTGTTCACCATTCATATGGAAGCAGGGAGGAACTACACTCATGAATCATCCTGGTGTTGGGCGCTGACGAAGGCATACGCCGAAATGCATTCTCCGCCATCAGAAATGTGACCTGGTGAATAAAGGTTTCCTACCTTGTTCTCCTCTGGGCTTCCACTTCTTCTTTGTGTTGGAGCTTGTTGGATATTTATGGTGCGGTTGCCAGTAACGCACCTTGGAAGCCCCTGCCACGCTCTGGGTCCGGACACAACTGGTTTGCTTCACGGCACTTTTTGCTTTTTCAGTGATGGAAATGTCCGGTTCCCGCCACCCGCACTGAAAGAAAGGAGCAGTGGAGGTATTGCACCTCTCTCGTGGGCACTCTGCATCCGCAGTTTAGCCCCTGCAATATGGATTTCTGGCTCGGGAGGCTGTGGCAGTCTGAGGGGACTCGAGGGGAGCCTGATTGAGCCAGGGACATTTTGAACATGATAACCCACCCTGCCTCACGAGTTCCCTGCGGCATTTACAAACATTACTCCCCACAAGATTCTACTCACCGTCCTGGGTTGCTGGTGTCACATGGCATCCTGGGAGTTGTAGTCCGGAGAATGAAGAACGGACTATAACCTGGTGAGCTGTACTTAAACAGAGGGGAGGGGCTAACCCGTGTTCACCATTCATATGGAAGCAGGGAGGAACTACACTCATGAATCATCCTGGTGTTGGGTGCTGACGAAGGCACACGCCAAAATGCATTCGCCGCCATCAGAAATGTGACCTGGTGATTAAAGGCTTCCTACCTTGTTCTCCTCGGGGCTTCCGCTTCTTCTTTGTGTTGGAGCTTGTTGGATATTTATGGTGTGGTTGCCAGTAACGCACCTTGGAAGCCCCTGCAACGCTCTGGGTCCGGACACAACTGGTTTGCTTCACGGCGCTTTTTGGTTTTTCAGTGATGGAAATGTCCGGTTCCCGCCACCCACACGGAAATAAAGGAGCAGTGGAGGTATTGCACCTCTCTCGGGGGCACTCTGCATCCGCAGTTTAGCCCCTGCAATATGGATTTCTGGCTCGGGAGGCTGTGGCAGTCTGAGGGGACTCGAGGGGAGCCTGATTGAGCCAGGGACATTTTGAACATGATAACCCACCCTGCCTCACGAGTTCCCTGCGGCATTTACAAACATTACTCCCCACAAGATTCTACTCACCGTCCTGGGTTGCTGGTGTCACATGGCATCCTGGGAGTTGTAGTCCGGAGAATGAAGAACGGACTATAACCTGGTGAGCTGTACTTAAACAGAGGGGAGGGGCTAACCCGTGTTCACCATTCACATGGAAGCAGGGAGGAACTACACTCATGAATCATCCTGGTGTTGGGCGCTGACGAAGGCACACGCCGAAATGCATTCGCCGCCATGAGAAATGTTACCTGGTGATTAAAGGCTTCCTATCTTGTTCTCCCCTGGGCTTCTGCTTCTTCTTTGTGTTGGAGCTTGTTGGATATATTACCTACTGGCGGTGGCCAGTAGGTATATATAGTTAGGATTTTTTCTCTATGGGATTTTTGAAAATTCTATGTCTAATAACTTTGGCGTTTGTGGACGGAATTGGCTGAAATTTTCAGGAAAATGGAACATTTTGTTTCTGAGCAGCCCTTGAAAATTTGGGGGGGGTTCGTCAAGGGGGGGCCGAGAAAAAAGGGGGGTCCCAAAACGTGTTTTTAACATTGAGTTTTCCATAGGGCGGTTGGCCTCACTTTTAGCCCGAACGGCTGAATGGATTTGCACGAAACTTGGCAAAATTGTAGGGACTGGTAGCCCGATGTGCCTTTGCTAGGTCTCAATATATGTGCTCCAGTGAATTTTGAGAAATTAACGTTCAAAAAAAGTTATATATCTGTAACAGCGGACCAGGCAGCGCTCCAGTTCGCGTACTTTTCGCGTTACGGAGCTTTGTGAAGCGAAGCTGATTGGTTCTCCGGCGTCTGTAAACATTCCAAACAGTCCGTAGCGGCCGCCATCTTGTCTCTCGGTAGGATCGAGAGACAAGAGGAGGCCAAAGCAAAGGGGCAAATGACCATAAGGGGGCATAGTAGATCCTCCCTGACCCCAGAGGTTTGTTGTGGAGGTTTTAAAAGAGCCCCGCGGGGCAAAAAAAAAAAAAAATAATCATAATCGAACGGCTGAATGGATTTGCACAAAACTTGGCAAAATTGTAGGGACTGGTAGCCCGATGTGCCTTTGCTAGGTCTCAATATATGTGCTCCAGTGGATTTTGAGAAATTAACGTTCAAAAAAAGATATATATCTGTAACAGCGCTCCGCTTCGCGTACTTTTCGCGTTACGGAGCTTTGCGAAGCTGATTGGTTCTCCGGCGTCTGTAAACATTCCAAACAGTCCGTAGCGGCCGCCATCTTGTCTCTCGGTAGGATCGAGAGACAAGAGGAGGCCAAAGCGAAGGGGCAAATGACCATAAGGGGGCATAGTAGATCCTCCCTGACCTCTTAGGTTTGATGTACCATTTTGCCAAGTTTGGTGTAATTCCGTTCAGCCATTCAGGCTGTAGACGTATCTAAATGTCCTATGGAAAATTGCATGGGGAAAACACATTTGAAAGTGTTGAAATTTAGAACCAATTAAAATGTTACTTTGGTTTTGTATTTGTGTGTGATGAAAGTTAATTGGTTATGTATATATCTAAAATGAGAGGAAACCACAGCCATTTTGTGATACTACTGTCTGAGGTACATTTGTGAGGAATTTTTGGTGGTCAATTGCTGGTGTTTGATTTACACAGTACTAACACTTCTCCTACTTTTAAAAAGGTGAGTTGTTAATTTGTAAGGGGAACTATGTTGTACACTTGAAGATAATTTGAAAAATGTTTTCTGTTATTTATTTACAGTCCTTCTGTTATACTAAATACTTGATAAAGTTAGTTTTATATTATGTATTACTAAAAACGATAAATGAAAGTGATTATTTTTTTCTGCAATTTACAGCAAGCAATTTCAAAATAAAATGGCTCACAATGAAGAGACCGTGGCAATTTCTTTTGAATTATCCACTACATTTATTGAAATTGAGAGCACCAATAATGAAATATTGTCAAAAGGAGGAGATGACTTGAATGATTTTTTTGATCAATCTGTTGATGGCGAATGTATCGAATGTTTGGAGACCATAGAGTTACAAGAATCATCATTGCAGACTGTTCATGAGGAGATTCCAGATGAGATGATTGAAGAGGAAATTCCTGATGAGGACATGTTACTAGTTCTTTCAAATTTTGAAAATTCAGAAGAATAAATTTATATTTAGAAATCAAAAATTGTTTGAGACATTATTCATTTTTATTTTTAATTTATGAGGTTGTAGCGAAGTGATTGTAGTATAAAATGAGACTTATAGTATAGAGTGCAACATTTTTTTGTTACATGGTAAGTTTACTCATATTTACTTCCCTTCTCCCACTATATTATCTCCAATGTGTATTTGACATCTCTTCTTCATCTCCGGCCTCCTTTCTCTCACTGTCTGTCTCTGATGCATCTTATCGCTGCCATTTTGTGTAATTACAGAAGAGAGTAAAAAAAAATAGTTCGGAACGTGAAAAGGGGGCAAAGTAGAGTACCCCTCACCTCCTAGGCCTTCTCAGGCGGTCCCAAAAGGATCAGTTTCTGCTTTCCTGAGAGATTATGGTATGAGTTCCATATACCACAATAACTTGCATTACAACATGCAAGATATCTATCTCCTATTACCAACTTTTGGAGATATTCGCGCTAAGCGCGAATATCTCCAAAAACTAACACCTGCCCTGAGCAGTTCTTAGCCATGTTATCCAATGGGAGGTGGATAACATGGCTAAGAGCATTAGCTCGGTAATGCATTAATATTGCTGACTTTTTAGCGATATTCATGTATTGCGGCCGTTTTTTATCGCATTTGCGATAAACCTTGATAATAGCAAGGTTTATCTTCGATAATTTCTGACGATGCTTAGCGGTAAAAAATTCGTTGCTAAGCATCGTTAGCGATAAATATCGCTTAACTTTGTTAATATGCACCAACGTCTGTTAACGTTCGATTGAGGAAATGAGGAAGTGTTGAAAAACATTGTCTGCGCCATCTTGCCTTTTTTGAAATGCCACACTTTTGTCGTGCACGGCAGCCATTTTAGATGCCTTGACCAGACCCACTCTCTGCACGCTGTCGATTCGTAGCATGGCTCCCCACCCTCGCAAGCATCTTCCCCAGGCACTGGTCACCCCCGCTCTCTGTTTTATGCATCGGCAATAAACCTCCCCCCATCTGCGCTGCTCTTCCCTGAGAATCACACTCTGTGCCCGCCCGACACCTCCCTTTCGCCCTATTCACTACCGCACCCTCTGACACTCCTCTTCCTCTGTGTCCGATTGTCCAGGCTATCAGCTAGCCCTGCAGATGTAGTTTATGGCCCCAGCTGTAAAGAATCACCCCTCTTCAAAGGAGTTATAGTAGATCAAGGCCCACACCCGATGAGATCCGTCACACCACACGTGTTCCTACTATCTGAAAACCATCCTGTATTGTGATTGGGGAGGGGACCGAGCCTGAAGCGGAAGATTCCAGGGATGACTCTTTGTACATCAAAGTTTTTACAATTATGTGTCATATTAAAAATATATAGCACTCCAACAAAGTAGTAGGATTATAAAACTTTAATAACTTATAAATATATACAACAAAACAAAAACAGTAAAAACATTTAAACAACGAAGAGACCGTGGCAATTTCTTTTGAATTATACAATACATTTATTGAAATTGACAGCACCAATAATGAAATATTCTCACAAGGAGGAGATGACTTGAATGATTTTTTTGATCAATCTCTTGATGGCGAATTTATCGAATGTTTGGAGACCATAGAGTTACAAGAATCATCATTGCAGACTTTTCATGAGGAAATTCCTGATGAGGACATGTTACTAGTTCTTTCAAATTATGAAAATTCTGAAGATGTTGCCTGGGTGCCGCACTGATTTGGGTATCCGGCGTGGGGCGTCCCGGGGGGTGGATTGTCAGTAGCGGTCTGTTGTGCGAATAGTTCCAAGGCAGCAGAAAGCGCTGAAATCTGGATGTCACGAAGGTGATGTCTAGTAAGTTGCCGCCCAGCAAATAACGGCGTGGGGCGCCGCGGGGGTGAGTGAGTCCAGTAGGCACCACAGCTATACTTACCGGCATTGCAGAATTACTGCTGGGGACAATGCCTGTGCTGTAGCAGGGTCACAGCAGAAACAAAAAGGATTCTGTTGAAGATGTTGTTGGTTTTCAATTTGAAAACAGTTCTGGTGTCAACTGCTATGCTAATGTAGTGGTTAATGTTTTGTTTTCTCTAGAAAATGTAAAAGAGGGGGAGGCAGTCCATAGTTCCGGTAAAAGGGCAAAGGAAAGGATCGGTGGTTTGAACTATCAGTCAAAAAGGGGAGGGGGTGCAACAATTTTTCCTACCGGGTCACACTGTGCTTTCACCGGAACTGAGGTCTGCAGGATTCTAGTCATTCAAACTGAGGCTGGCGGCAGCATGGGAGCGCCGACGTCCCGCGGATACAGTTTCGTCACTCCACGGGCGATCATGGCAGTCATTCCCCATCGGGGGTGTCTGCGGGGGTCGGAGACTCCCGCGGCTCCTCTAGAATCTTCAAGGTCGTGGAGGACTACGGTGGTGGAGTCAACCAGTGACCGGGCCATTTCTTTATGCTGGGCCCGCTCTTGCCAGGTCGACCGCCATTTTGAGAGTTCGGTAGCTACTGGCGATCGCGGGGTCAAATGAGCGGACGAGCTCCACCCTGCCGGGCGAGACGTTGCAGCATTGCCACAGTGGAAGAACCCTTTTCCGGGCGCCTGGAGCGCTGAGGGTGCAGCTGGGAAGCCTCCACCTGGGGAGGCGGGAGAGGCCTGTTCGCAGCGTCTCTCCCTCCCAGTGCACCCCACGGCGTCTCGCTTGACATTTGTTATGGCCGGACCAGGCGATGAGGATGAGGGGGGGGTCGGAGGCATGTGCAAGACATCCCCCCCCAGTGTTGTCGCAGCCATTATAAAAGAAAGAAGAAATGTCCCGTCCGTCTTTGGGCCTTACCTCCGGTGGATGGCGGCCGGACGCCCTTTGCTCTGGCCCCATGAACGGGTTCCTTGGCTCATCGGCTGCAGCCGGATCCCGTCGGCCCCAGCCCCCGGCCGTTGGTGGCCGGACCGGGAGAGAGTGTGGAGGGACAACCTGCAACTCTCAAGGGCCACCGCGGCCGGACTGGGAGAGAGAGGGGAGGGTCGAGGACACGGACATTCCCCCCCCTGAAACTCTCCAGTGTTGTCAATCCCCCTGGCCGGGTCCCGCTGGCCTCGGCCTCTCCTCCGGCTACACCCTACGTGATGATCTCCTGGCCGAGGCGTGGCAGCAGGACCCGCCTTATATGTGTTGCTTCCGGCTGGGCGTAGCCGAAAACCTGTTGCCCTTTGGAAGTTTCTAGAATGGGGCGGATGTCTGCTGACTTCTATCTTTCCCAGTTTGCCGTTATTTGGCCGTGGCAGGCGGTGGGACAGACACGTTTTGGGGCAGTGAGGGGCGATGTTTTCAGGTTTCTTATTACGGGCTTACTTCTAACGTTTCTTGTTTCTAGGACAATAATAGGTTTTATCATTACGTATTGTTATCGTTTCTTTGTTTGTTATTTAATAAAAAGTTCATCAGTGGCCTACTGATTTTCGTTTTTCTATTCTTTTCTTTCCAGGTTGTTTCATGCTAAAGTTTCTGTTAACAGGATACAGTGATCACTTCGTTATTATTGCATATGTCCTTTTCACTAGGGGTGCTCTCTGGTCGGGCCAGATGACCTATCTCTAGTAAATGGTCCGGGTGAAACAGGTGCATCAATCAGTGGGGAGTAGATAGTCATGACAGATTACAACGGGGGAGAAAGGTCCGCATTACGTACCCTTTCACTACTTGCAAAGATTTTCCTACGTTTATTTGCAAACAGGGAATACCTCCAAAAAGAACTAATTCCCAAACAGTCAATGTTCGGACAATCAATCAATCAATGAGGAATGAAATAGGTACGACGTGTTAAAGGCTTGCGTTACCTACCCTTCACTATCTGCAAAGGGAGAGAGAATATTCCTATTCTTCCTCGTTTGCAGGCAGAGAAGATCCTTAAGAGAACCAACTTCGAACAATTCAATGCTCGATTCAAACAATCAACAAGGGGTACTGTGAACACAAATGAACGCCGCTTATGTACATACACATTGCTATTTTCAACAGGTTGTTCCTAATGTTTCTATTTTAGCGAGGTCAAAAAGAGATCCCATTAGTGGCCTTCTGATTTTGCTCGATTCCTTTTGTTTTTTTACACGATTTTTCGCTATCTGCAAAGACTAAACAGAGTATTGCGACTCTGTGCTTGTTTGTAAATAGAGAATGAACCAAAGAGAACAATCAATCAAATGGAGAGAGAAGCAGGCACGACGGATTACAACGGGGGCAAAGGCCTGCGTTAACTACCCTTCACTATCTGCAAAGAGAGAGTACTCCTAATAGAAATGAGGGGTGGGGGGCAGCATTCAAAGCAGATCAGTGTGCATAAACACGAAAATGTTTTTACTTACCAGGTACTTGACATTCGACAGTTTATGATATTTGCTATTAAAAAACCATTGAAATTCACTGAAAAAACCATAGGTTATAGACCATATATAGTTAGGAATTAGCATTTACAAAACCTTGAAAATTCACTGAAAAAACCATAGGTTATAGACCATATATAGTTAGGAATTAGCATTTAAAAAACCTTATTTTACTCACACAAAACCATTGAAATTCCATATATAGTTAGTTGCACTAACTATATATCGCGCACCCGCAATCCACTGCTGATCATGTCACATATTACATCATTCATGACATGGTCAGTGACATCACTGATGACATCACTGATGACATCTCAAATGACATCACTGATGACATCAATGATGACATCACTAACAAAGCGGGGGGCTGAACTGTTCCTGCAAGGAGTGGGAAGAGAATAGGAAGACTAAGGAGGACTATGCAAGAACTGGCGTGACCAGAGGTGTATATGTAACACCTGTGGGCATCCCTTTTGTTGGATGTATTTGCCTCACACACCCCGAAGGATGTCATGCTTCATCATAGGCGGTTGCTCCTCGTCGGGGGGGCGGTGCAATCCCCGACGGGCACACCTCAAAGAGGGGCACTTTGGCGGAGATCTTTTGTATCCAACTGCCCTATGGTGAAGTGTGGGTGTGTGGGCGGAGAGGCAACTGCGCCTAGGGTGAAGGTTAAAATGCAGCAAGAGGTACCGGAAACTATTTTATTCTGGTGGTCCCCCTATTGCAGTTAAAATCGTGAAAACGAGCTCACTCAGTGTCACCTCGTTAGGTAGAGTGACCTATGTGGAGCTCTGAAAAACAACAAGTGGTCAACATGTTTCTCGCAATTGGATTAGTATCCTGCGATTCATCAGGACCTTAAAACGTGAAAAGTAAAGAAGAAAATATAACTCAATAACATGCTAGTGTCATGTATATGGTGTGGTATAGGTATGCAGTTTACCTCAATGGGAAGTCCTATGCCTAGAAAATGAGAAAGAAAGCAAATACACAATTAGTGGTACATTTCTCATTAAAGCAGCAAGGATTGCCAACGCCAGAATGTGAATATAATGAGGCATGCATGGGGCAGTGTGGGGAATTGTCACTACCTCTCCATGCCAGGTGGTTTCAGCGTGCAGTGTGATGTGCACACACACTCTAAAACTATATCGGTGAGGAAGTACAGAAAAAACAGTTATAAAAACAGCAGGCAACTACGCAAACATCATGTTGGCTCAGAAAGGCATCACGAACCTTGATTGTGTGAGTGACAACACCTAACACTCAATGTGTACTATCAAACCTAGGTGGCACACATAGTCATGAACTAATCAACGCCGGACTCACCTAAGGGTAAAGGGCTAAATACCACATGAGTGGTCGGCGGGTCAGTACATCGGGGTGAGCCTTCAGATTTGGCTGTAAAATAGACATAGTGCAAAAAGAGTGAAGAAATTGCTTCGTATTGTTCACATAAGGTGTTAAGGTGGAAGCGCTATGAAAGAATTCAGGAAGCCGGTGTAACTTAGCTGGGAACTAGACATGTTACACCACAGGTCTGGAAAACATTTCGCTGTGTTCAGGTGTATTTTAAATTTATTTATAACACAAAAACGCGGTGTTAAAGTGGAAGCGCTATGAAAGAATTCAGGAAGCCGGTGTAACTTGGCTGGGAACTAGACATGTTACACAAAAAGTCTGGAAAACATTTCGCTGTGTTCAGGTGTATTTTAAATTTATTTATAACACAAAAACGCGGTAAGGAGATTGGCAAAAAGGTAGGCAAAAGAAATATTTTTTGCAGGAAGCCGGTGTTAAAGCCTCCACCCGGTCAGGTTTCATGGTGCCCCCACATGTTATAAAGAGGGTGAAGGAAACGCTCCGTTTTTTTCAGATTCCAGAATGGAAGCGCTTAATTAAGGAAGTCGGTGCTGACTTAGTTGGGAAGTGAATAAATTGCAACGGAGGGCTGGAGAACATTACGCAGTGTTCAAGTGTTGTTTAAAAAGCGGAAGCGCTGCACAAGGATTAATGGAAGCTGGTGTTGCAGCCTCCAACCAGTCAGGACTCAAAGCGTGCAAGCCCAAACAAGGGGGGGTTCTCCTCTTACCTCACTCTGTCCGTGTCCGCGTGTGATCACCTACCCATCTCCGCCGAGCTCGGATAGATGGTGTAGCACTCGCGGCGATTGTTTTTATTGAAGCCCGGCTCGGGGCTTGCGATTGAGGACCCGCCTCCCTCCCAAATCATGTGACTCTGGAGGTTGATGGATCGGCCATGATGTAATGGTCAAAACGGGCCGCGTAATGCATGTGTAAAGTTAGCATGTATGGGATTGAACGTTTCTTCCTTCGATTATATGGGGACAGAATGGTAAATTAACCGGTTATTCATGATTATTTCCTGAATAAATGAAAAAAATGATAAAAATTAATTAAATGAACGAATGTCAACTCCTATTGGAATTTCCAGAGAACAGATTATGCAGAGGTACTGACAGGGACCGTGTTATACGAAGTCTATGGGTCAAGCACATGTAAACTTCATGTGGGTTGTAGAATGGGAATTCTACCGTGTGTAGTCCGTCTGCATAAAGAATAGCGGCATGGTTAAGGCTGGTAACACGGGGGTTGTTCCGAACAAATATGCTAAGTCTGACTTAAAGGGCAATGTTGCTTGAAACCCAGGTAAAATTGTAGTTTGACATGTCAGGATTCATCACTAATATATACAAAATATTATGTACAAAGCAAGGGGCTAGTTGGTCACGTGATTTCATCAGTATCATTGGTGGTTATGGTGTCCCATGTAAATGGTATAAAAAACACCAACAGTAGGGTATAGGACAATGTGTGCCGGGATGGGCTCGGCCAGGGGAAGTTAACCAAGAAGGTTAGTAGGAAGCCTTGCAGGACCATGTCAGGGGGGTTAGTGAGGATTCACAATGAATGCCACGGGATGTCTTCATTCAACCCCCGGCTATCAGTAGAAAGTCGGTGGACCCATCTCTGCTCCTTCCTAAAGAGAGCATTTTTAGGGCAATTGGGACTGGATTCCAGAACCACCCAGGTCATAGAGTCAGCGTTGTGGTTGGACGCCACATAATGTTTGCACATTTTAGTATGGGTCTTTTTGCAACGAAAGTTACTGCGGTGTTCAATGATGCGTGTTTTTATTGGGCGGGTGGTCATCCCAATATATTGCAAATTACAGGGGCAGGTCAACAGATAGATGCAATGTGTTGTGTTGCAATTCGTGTGGTGCCTCAGTTCCCAAGTGAAGGTCTCAGATAGCTTGATGGTTTTTTGTGTCAGGGTGAACCTACAAACAACACAAGAGCCGCACGGGTAGTGGCCCGTGACCGGTGGTAGATGCCACAGAGTTTGTTGATTCTCTTTTACGGTTGTTGTAGGCCTGGTGCTGATCAGTATATCCTTCAGGTTCTGTGATCTCTTGAACGCAAACCGGGGTTGTTCTAGAGTCAGGTCACCTGTATTAAGGATCCCCCAGTGACGTTTGATGGTGTTTCTGATTTGGTTAGACAGGGGAGTAAAGGTGGTGACACAGGTGATAACATGGTTCTCAACTGGTGCGGTCTCCTGTCTCTCAAGTAGTGCCTCTCGGTTATTGTTCCGAGCCCGCTTTCTGGCTTTGTAGACATCGTTTTTAGGGTACCCTCTGTCCAGGAGATTCCTCGATAAGAGAGTGGATTCCTTCTTGTAGTCAGACACTTTGCTACAATTACGTCTAATCCGGAGAAATTGTCCGAATGGTAGATTAGAACGTAAGGCCTTAGGATGGTGACTCTGAAAATGGAGCAGACTATTCCGGTCTGTGGGCTTCCTGTACATAGTTGTCTTGAGGGACCCTCCTTCCAGTTTGATGGTGAGGTCAAGAAAAGCAATTTCTCTCTGGGAGGAAGACATGGTGAAGTGCAGAAAAGGGTTCAAAGAGTTGACCCATTCAAAGAACTCATCAGGGGAGGTCAGTGGACCTGTCCAGAGTATCAAGATATCGTCTATAAAACGCTTCCACATCAAGATGTTCTCACGGAAGGGGTTAGACTGGTGATGTATGTGTTTATCTTCAAACTCTGCCATGTATAGACAGGCCACCGACGGGGCAAAGGTGCTGCCCATGGATGTACCCTGGGTCTGATGGTAGTGTTGCCCCTTGAATTCGAAAAAATTCTCGGTAAGGGCCAAGGTGGCACACTCCATGATGAAGGTCTGTGGTGTATTGGAGTTCCATGTCTCAAGGCCCAATCTTTCCTCTATTACTTCTAGAGTGGCCCTCTGAGGGATGTTGGTATAGAGGGCCTCCACATCTAGAGTAATTAGGAGATCGATTCGTGTAGTGTCCTGTATGGAACTCAGCAGGCGCAACACATCTGTGGTGTCCTGAATATATGAAGGAATACTTTTCACCAGAGGCTGCAAGAAATGGTCACAGAATTGTGAGAGTGGCTCCAGTACTGAATTGATCCCAGACACGATGGGCCTACCTGGTACAGGATAGGTCCCTTTGTGAATCTTAGGCAGGATGTAGAAATATGGTACCCGGGGGTCCCGTTTCGTCAAGAACTCTGCCTCTTTTTTAGAGATCCATTCCTCGTTTTCTGCTCCCATTACTAAACCTGTTATTATGGTTTGTAGGCGTCTAGTAGGGTCACAGGCAATGGGTGTATAATATCTGCGATCATTCAATTGTCTGGTGCATTCCAGATCATAATCTGCAGTATTCATCAGGACAGTTGCTCCACCCTTGTCTGCCTGTTTGATGGTGATAAGGGGATCATTAGCCAGTGATTTGAGGACCAACATCTCCTTGCTGGTGATGTTAGAAGAGTGTGGATGTTTGTCAAGTTGGTTTATCTCCTTGAGAACAGTTTGCTCAAAGGTCAAGATTTCATTAGGCACCATCCCATTATGAGGTGTAAAAGTTGAAGGGTTGCGTAGACCCGAGTCCTCAGTGGGTTCAGGGGGTTTTCCATCAAAGAAAGCTTTAAGCCTTATTTTCCTAAAGAGTGACTTGATTTCTCTTGTTTGTTGGAAGGGGTCTGTCCTAGGGGTAGGAACAAAGCCTAACCCTTTTTGGAGGACCAGTTCCTCATCTTCAGTTAAGACACGGTTTGACAAGTTGACCACCAGACTCACTTTGGTCCTGATCGGGTCGTGGTCCTCGTGTCCATCCCTTGTGGGCGGTTGTCCTCCCACTGTACTCTCTTTTCTGGCGCGTTCCCTCTTCTTCGCCCTCGCCCTCTGCCCCAACCTCTGCCTAAAAAAGGAGGGTGTGAGGTATTTTGAGTGGCATAGAACGGAGGATATTGTGGGGCTAGTGGCGGTTGAAAATGTGGGAATTGTGGAAACTGCCAAAATGGGGGGCCCATTTGTTGTCCTTGGTATGGGTAGTTTTGAAAATTGTTTTGCCCACGGCCTCTGCCCCTTTTAGGTTTAGGTGGCATCTGTTGGGGGTCATTGCTTTCGCTACTATCAGAGCCACTGTTAGATCCTCTTCTTGACGAAGCTGCACTCGAATCCGAGTTATAGCTAGTTCCAGGTGGAACATAGTCGTCCTTCAGATAGGGATAGACTTTTTCTTTAGAGAATTTTTTGATGTCCTTTTGTAGCTTCGCCACTTTCAGATTCATAAGATATTCTCTGTGTTCCGCAATCTCTTTGTTTAAATCAGCCAATTTCGTTTTAAACCCGGGATTGGTTACCGCATTCTTTAATGCCGCCTCTGCTGCTTGAATGCGAACTAACAGAGCGTCAGCCAATCGTTTGGCAGTGTTTACGATCAGAATCAACAGGTCATGGGTGCATTTCCAGGACACCTGGGACCACTCGATCTTAAATTGTCCGTCTTCCCAAAAGATTCTTGGAAAGTTTTTAACGATCAAACCGTTGGGGGCAATCTTGGCCTTGAAATATTCTGCCATCATTGTCCCGTGTATTGTTACTCTAATCCATTCTCGTTTGAGATCTGATAGTGTTTGCCACTCAGTTGAGTTGCTCACGGAGCTTGGCTCAACGTCGATGCCGAAAAGAGATGGTGTTCTCATAATTGCTGCTGCATCTTCCTCGCCGAAGCTCAAGCCCTGTCCCTCCATTGGAGAAGGGATTGAGGGTCGTGCTACGGTGCGAAAAAGGGAGGATTTGGAAAAAGGGGGGATACCAACCCCAAATGGGGGTGTGGATAATGAGCAACACCCTAGTAATATAGGGTTGCTAAAGTGGGGGATATGTCAAAACTAACCCACCGGTATGAGGCTCCCACGGTGTACACCGTGCAAATATCTTTATCAAAAGGAGGGAGGGAGATCAATAGATCAACGGACACTAGTTACCACTAGAGTGGAAGGTCCAGTTACAGCATGTGTCCGTGAGTGGTCTTCACTAACAAAGCGGGGGGCTGAACTGTTCCTGCAAGGAGTGGGAAGAGAATAGGAAGACTGAGGAGGACTATGCAAGAACTGGCGTGACCAGAGGTGTATATGTAACACCTGTGGGCATCCTTTTTGTTGGATCTTGCATCTATCTGTTGACCTGCCCCTGTAATTTGCAATATATTGGGATGACCACCCGCCCAATAAAAACACGCATCATTGAACACCGCAGTAACTTTCGTTGCAAAAAGACCCATACTAAAATGTGCAAACATTATGTGGAGTCCAACCACAACGCTGACTCTATGACCTGGGTGGTTCTGGAATCCAGTCCCAATTGCCCTAAAAATGCTCTCTTTAGGAAGGAGCAGAGATGGGTCCACCGACTTTCTACTGATAGCCGGGGGTTGAATGAAGACATCCCGTGGCATTCATTGTGAATCCTCACTAACCCCCCTGACATGGTCCTGCAAGGCTTCCTACTAACCTTCTTGGTTAACTTCCCCTGGCCGAGCCCATCCCGGCACACATTGTCCTATACCCTACTGTTGGTGTTTTTTATACCATTTACATGGGACACCATAACCACCAATGATACTGATGAAATCACGTGACCAACTAGCCCCTTGCTTTGTACATAATATTTTGTATATATTAGTGATGAATCCTGACATGTCAAACTACAATTTTACCTGGGTTTCAAGCAACATTGCCCTTTAAGTCAGACTTAGCATATTTGTTCGGAACAACCCCCGTGTTACCAGCCTTAACCATGCCGCTATTCTTTATGCAGACGGACTACACACGGTAGAATTCCCATTCTACAACCCACACGAAGTTTACATGTGCTTGACCCATAGACTTCGTATAACACGGTCCCTGTCAGTACCTCTGCATAATCTGTTCTCTGGAAATTCCAATAGGAGTTGACATTCGTTCATTTAATTCATTTTTATCATTTTTTTCATTTATTCAGGAAATAATCATGAATAACCGGTTAATTTAACATTCTGTCCCCATATAATCGAAGGAAGAAACGTTAAATCCCATACATGCTAACTTTACACATGCATTACGCGGCCCGTTTTGACCATTACATCATGGCCGATCCATCAACCTCCAGAGTCACATGATTTGGGAGGGAGGCGGGTCCTCAATCGCAAGCCCCGAGCCGGGCTTCAATAAAAACAATCGCCGCGAGTGCTACACCATCTATCCGAGCTCGGCGGAGATGGGTAGGTGATCACACGCGGACACGGACAGAGTGAGGTAAGAGGAGAACCCCCCCTTGTTTGGGCTTGCACGCTTTGAGTCCTGACTGGTTGGAGGCTGCAACACCAGCTTCCGTTAATCCTTGTGCAGCGCTTCCGCTTTTTAAACAACACTTGAACACTGCGTAATGTTCTCCAGCCCTCCGTTGCAATTTATTCACTTCCCAACTAAGTCAGCACCGACTTCCTTAATTAAGCGCTTCCATTCTGGAATCTGAAAAAAACGGAGCGTTTCCTTCACCCTCTTTATAACATGTGGGGGCACCATGAAACCTGACCGGGTGGAGGCTTTAACACCGGCTTCCTGCAAAAAATATTTCTTTTGCCTACCTTTTTGCCAATCTCCTTACCGCGTTTTTGTGTTATAAATAAATTTAAAATACACCTGAACACAGCGAAATGTTTTCCAGACTTTTTGTGTAACATGTCTAGTTCCCAGCCAAGTTACACCGGCTTCCTGAATTCTTTCATAGCGCTTCCACTTTAACACCGCGTTTTTGTGTTATAAATAAATTTAAAATACACCTGAACACAGCGAAATGTTTTCCAGACCTGTGGTGTAACATGTCTAGTTCCCAACTAAGTTACACCGGCTTCCTGAATTCTTTCATAGCGCTTCCACCTTAACACCTTATGTGAACAATACGAAGCAATTTCTTCACTCTTTTTGCACTATGTCTATTTTACAGCCAAATCTGAAGGCTCACCCCGATGTACTGACCCGCCGACCACTCATGTGGTATTTAGCCCTTTACCCTTAGGTGAGTCCGGCGTTGATTAGTTCATGACTATGTGTGCCACCTAGGTTTGATAGTACACATTGAGTGTTAGGTGTTGTCACTCACACAATCAAGGTTCGTGATGCCTTTCTGAGCCAACATGATGTTTGCGTAGTTGCCTGCTGTTTTTATAACTGTTTTTTCTGTACTTCCTCACCGATATAGTTTTAGAGTGTGTGTGCACATCACACTGCACGCTGAAACCACCTGGCATGGAGAGGTAGTGACAATTCCCCACACTGCCCCATGCATGCCTCATTATATTCACATTCTGGCGTTGGCAATCCTTGCTGCTTTAATGAGAAATGTACCACTAATTGTGTATTTGCTTTCTTTCTCATTTTCTAGGCATAGGACTTCCCATTGAGGTAAACTGCATACCTATACCACACCATATACATGACACTAGCATGTTATTGAGTTATATTTTCTTCTTTACTTTTCACGTTTTAAGGTCCTGATGAATCGCAGGATACTAATCCAATTGCGAGAAACATGTTGACCACTTGTTGTTTTTCAGAGCTCCACATAGGTCACTCTACCTAACGAGGTGACACTGAGTGAGCTCGTTTTCACGATTTTAACTGCAATAGGGGGACCACCAGAATAAAATAGTTTCCGGTACCTCTTGCTGCATTTTAACCTTCACCCTAGGCGCAGTTGCCTCTCCGCCCACACACCGACACTTCACCATAGGGCAGTTGGATACAAAAGATGTCCGCCAAAGTGCCCCTCTTTGAGGTGTGCCCGTCGGGGATTGCACCGCCCCCCCGACGAGGAGCAACCGCCTATGATGAAGCATGACATCCTTCGGGGTGTGTGAGGCAAATACATCCAACAAAAGGGATGCCCACAGGTGTTACATATACAACTCTGGTCACGCCAGTTCTTGCATAGTCCTCCTTAGTCTTCCTATTCTCTTCCCACTCCTTGCAGGAACAGTTCAGCCCCCCGCTTTGTTAGTGAAGACCACTCACGGACACATGCTGTAACTGGACCTTCCACTCTAGTGGTAACTAGTGTCCGTTGATCTATTGATCTCCCTCCCTCCTTTTGATAAAGATCAATGATGACATCTCATTTGACATCATTCTTGTGCTAATACGATAAACCTCTTCAGACTCTAATATAACCTTAGATACACTCAGTGTATACAGACACTCACACACTGTCACTCATCCATGGAGTTACTCACACACCTAGTCAGTCATGCAAAGAAACAATCTCACCTCCATTTCTTCAACTATACAGTTATACACACCTTACTTATTCAAACATATACTAACACATATTTACTCTCTTATACAATCCCTGATACAAGTTCACAATGATCCATACAACCACTCACACATTCAGTGGCTCTCATGCACAGTTATTTATATATGCCAACTCTCACATGTACTGTGTTTTACATATGTACTTACTATGACATGTAGCATTGAGATATCCATTCACTCATCAATACACTCATGCACACAGTCAACTGCCCATGTAGCTGTTTCCACATGCACTCTTGAACTCATACACCTAGTGAATCAACTGCTCACACATCTATGCACAGAGTCACACACCTCCCAGCCACCCGTACACAAACTCAATCTCCCTTATAAATACTTGGGCAACCAATCAATAACACATATAGCCTCTCGTATAGCTAATGATCAACACATGCAGCAGTTTACATCACAACAGACATAATGATGCACAAATTAAGACAGTTTAGTCACTAACCCATGCATTCAGTGAGACACATTTAATCACTCACTCATACAAGTCAGTCACGCACCTACTAAATCCTTCATCCAGACACTTATACATCCACTCATTCTTCAGTATGTAAGACATATTTTAACTTTACAGAAACATACAGTCACTGGATGTTGTCATCAGTGATGTCATCAGTGATGTCATTTGAGATGTCATCAGTGATGTCATCAGTGATGTCACTGACCATGTCATGAATGATGTAATATGTGACATGATCAGCAGTGGATTGCGGGTGCGCGATATATAGTTAGTGCAACTAACTATATATGGAATTTCAATGGTTTTGTGTGAGTAAAATAAGGTTTTTTAAATGCTGATTCCTAACTATATATGGTCTATAACCTATGGTTTTTTCAGTGAATATATATATATATATATATATATATATATATATACATATATATATATATATATATATTTCAAAGTCACATCCTCCATTGAACACCGGGACCCGGAACTGCGGTGCAAAGACAGGGACGGAGGTTGCCCTGTATAATGTGAACTCTCACCCAGCACAGCAGCCGCTGTGCACATGCCCCCCAAATTCCAGCCTTCTCACAATTCTGAGTCTTGAAGACGCCTTTGTATGGTTTCGAAACTACAAAGTGGGCACTAAAATAAAAGAAGGCATAAACTACAGGCACAGCATCCCGTGATCAAGCCTCAGGTTGAGGTGAAACGCGTTGGGCTTTGTGGTCGTGCAAGCCTCAAATAAAATGAAGCTGTAATCCTGCAACAGAACTCGAGTGAGTGCGTTTTCATTTACCAAGGAATTGGTGTTTGTAAAGGATATATATATATATATATATATATATATATGTATATATAAAATTAACAATTGAAAAAACCAACTACTTACTAATAAACTAAAAAAGATCATATTTAAATGAATACTCAAAATCTAATATATCAAATATTAATTACCACCATCAAATATAAACAAACATACATACAACGTATTTAAAGAAAATATAACATATATAAATACACATCTTATAACTGTATTATAATACAAAATACACTTTTAAATAAATACATATACCATTAAAGAAGTAAAATTATAACTGCCAAATAATCACACCGATGCTATTCCAACAAATAAAATTAAACATCAACAACAAAGACCTACTAAAAGCTGCAACTAATTTAACTAACACTATAACACTAACCAATTAATTACCTAAATTTACCTCAAAAACTACAAACATTGGCGAAGGATGAAACTCTGCCAAAACAACGAACCAACGGAAAAAAAATCTACATATATTACTACACCTGAAGACTCTCATTCAAAATAAGTACAAAGCTTTTCAAATAATGAAATCATCCTTACTTAGTTAAAAAATAATTAAACATGTAAACCTTCTAAACAAATGCATTCTTTCTATATTTTTATAGACTAAACGCACACCAAAATTCAACACTACAGAGACATTTCCCATGCATCATTAGTTCCCGAAAAGAATACAAAAATCAAAATTTACAAAATTTACAAAAGACAAAATATAAAGTGATTATATCTCTAATTTATTTGTAAAACGTAACTGAATAAACTTAAAAACAATCCAAACAAACAAAATATAACTAGTAAACATTTACATTTTTATTTCCCTAGTACAGCCTGCCAAATGTCTAATCCAAAAACAACATCAAAGAGATCAACGATCGCAACTAAAAATAGTAAGTATTTTACCTAAAATAAAAAATTAGTAAATAATAAATAGGCATTAGCTGGCATTAACTGAACTAAACCAACAAAGAATATGTAACACTTCACTAAACCTAACAACTTAGGGCCCCATTAGGATGTCGGGGGCGGATCGCCACCGCTATGCGGGCGGTGGTGATCCGCCTGACATCCTTCCCCGCCCACCACCCATTTCCTCGCACCATAATACTACGGTCTTTCCTTTTCGCCACTTTTCCGCCCAGTCAACGAGTTGACCGGGCGAAAAACGGTTTCCTATGGTGGAAGTGTCTGTTAGACACCGCCATCCATATTAGGATGTGGGCATGCAGGAATATCTTGTGGGGGCCCATTGTGGGCCCCCAGGGACTCCGGGGGGTGGTGGGTGCACATGGGGGGTACCAATGGTACCCCCTGCACTTCACTGTACAACGTGGCAGGCACCGCACAGTGCCTGTCACATTGTGCATTGAAGTGCGAAATGTGCATTTTTAGCATTGCGGCACCGCCCGCCGCAACTTTAAAAAATGCGGGATGCACCCGCCAGTGTGGCGGGCGCATCCTAATGGCCCCCACGAGACTGCCGCCCTTATGGCGGGCGGTCCCGTTTTACGTCAGGATATCCCTAATGGGGCCCTTAGTTTTTTAACCAACAGAAACAAAAACATTAAAGCAGGAAAACCACAAACTTCAAAAAAGCATCAAAAAAGAAAAAAACAACATATATGTAAGTATTATACATTTTTTTTATTTTTCACTTAAACAGTTCCCATCCCTCCCGATTCCCAAACCTGTCCCCCCTAATCCTGTCCCTGTGGTGTCTGCCATGCCACCAGAGATGCCGCTCACAGGTTAGGTGTACCCGTGCAAATGAAGTTCAGGCAAATGAGGGAGGGTGAATATCATGAGAACCTCAAGGTTTAATCAATCTGAAAAAGTCTGAAGCACACCCTTTAGTTTGCCTTGATTAAGTGTTCTTCCGTTTTAATCCAGTTTAGCGTGCATGCACTCTTTCTGCGCCCCGTTCCTTTGCGCAAAAGTTTAATATAACAGCACTGAATTGTGGCACGCGTGTCCCGTGCCACAGAAGAGTTGCACAGCTATATGCACATACTCCTTAGTTTTGCCAAAGTTCATCCAAATTTTATTCTCTTATTACAACCATTTTTAATCCATCACGTCGAAGAAATGGAGTCCAACAATTTTCTGCATTTAAATTGCTCAAGAATTGCCCATCCGGGCCTATTCACTGGCATGTAAATAAACTCCATTCCATTCTGTACAATTTGATGTCACCCAATACATTTCGGTTTTAGTATAAACTTTCCTCAGGGGTATCTAAAAACAATTTAAAAATGATCATCAGACGCCGACCCATGCATATTGCTATAAGAAACAGATGATAAACAGAAAAAATCACCGCTACTTGTTATACCTCCCCCACCACATTTGTATACCATTCTAATCAACACCAAAATCGTGCCCAACTTAAAGGCTACATCCCATATTCTTTTCAAGATCACTCTTAAACATCCTATTATATGAAACAAAGTTCTAACTCCCATTCATTACCATACTCCCCAAATCCACCTTACCTCTAATAAATCCCTGTCGTGCGTCACCCCTGTGCGACCTCCTCATATGTGAACTGATCTTCATGTCACTCCTAATCAAACATACAATCCTACCATCGTTGAGCCCCTTAGTTATACGGCCCGTCTCACTAAGTCCCCAACACCCCCCTTTGTACCTGCAATCTCCATGTAGTTGTTACCGACCTATATAGGCATCGAGTTTAAACGCCCTTACTCAAATCCCACTTTTGAACTCCTCCCTATTTTTAAACCAAACGTTACCTTCCCCAGCTGTGTACCCTCAGTGACGTGGATGGTCTAATCCTGCCCCCATACACTAAAAAACAAAAACTGAAGCCTATCTAAACGTGACTAAATAAATGCAACACTCTCATTGATTAGTTATTTTACAACATGGTCTAATGAAATGAATAATTTTTAATCATATTTCCTTGTTGATACTATTGTACGGAGAATCTTCGATGTGATCAAAATGATGTGTTCTTCATGAAAGTTATGTTAGTTTCGCGGGTGCTTACAGGGTCGGAGCGGGATGTAATATAATCAATCTGAAAAAGTCTGAAGCACACCCTCTAGTTTGCCTTGATTAAGTGTTCTTCCGTTTCAATCCAGTTTAGCGTGCATGTACTCTTTCTGCGCCCCTTTTCTTTGCGCAAAAGTTTAATATAACAGCATTGAATTGTGGCACACGTGTCCCCTGCCACAGAAGAGTTGCACAGCTATATGCACATTTGATATATATAATCACTCGTACTCCTTAGTATTGCCAAAGTTCATCCAAATTTTATTCTCTTATTACAACCATTTTTAATCCATCACGTCGAAGAAGTGGAGTCCAACAATTTTCCGCACTTAAATTGCTCAAGAATTGCCCATCCGGGCCTATTCACTGGCATGTAAATGAACTCCATTCCAATCTGTACAATTTGATGTCACCCAATGCATTTCGGTTTTAGTATAAACCTTCCTCAGGGGTATCTAAAAACAATTTAAAAATGATTACCAGACCCATGCATATTGCTATAAGAAACAGATGATAAACAGAAAAAATCACCGCTACTTGTTGCACCTCCCCATCCACATTTTTATACCGTCCTAATCAACACCAAAATCGTGCCCAACTTAAAGGCTACATCCCATATTCTTTGCAAGATCACTCTTAACGCATTGTAGCCACGCAGGGAGGTCTCCGGATACACCCGGACAGGCTGGTTGTTCTCTTTTCACTTGGTGTCACATCCAGACTTCCGTGCAGGGCCGGTGAAACGCGCAACAGAAGCACCAAATCCGGACAGACTGAAATCCCAATTTGCTATGAGTTTCGGGACCTCAAGCATCATCGCCTGACTGGAAAATGGCCACCAGTCACGGACCCAGAGATGGACCCAGCCAGCTCTAGGACCACACGTGGATCTGCATCACCCGGTCCCCCCCTATTGAGGTACAGCAGACCATTAAAGAGGCTGAGCCGACCAGACATGGCAGGGTACCCCAGGGAAACATCACAGTAGGAGTCCCCGGATGCCTGACCCTAAAATGGCCGCGTGATAACCTCTGCACCACTGCAATCTTTCCTGGAGCTCCTCGGACGGGCCTAGGTTCCCTATAGGTTTATGATAGATGCACTCAGACCCATGTGCAGATCCTGTTAATCCAGGAAAATCCTTGACCAGAACTCCCGAACCGCACTGAGCAATACAATCAATGAGACGTCACCTGACTGGGTAATGGCTGTCAGTCTCGGACACACAGAAGGTCCTAAACCGCTCTAGGACCTGAAGAGGGCTTATAATCACCTGGTTCCTCACAATTGATGCACAATAGAGCTAGGCCAACCCGGAGTATGAGAGAAATGAACCGTGAAGACGGAGAAGCCCTGCGAGACAACCAGACAGGAGATCCCAGATGCTTGACCCTGCGATGGCCACCGGGATTCAGAAAAGGAAAGCGTCCGAGATTCCTGCACAGGTCAGCACTTTGCGAATTCCCCACACGTGCATACAAGTAAAACACACCACAGCAACTTGGGGAAACTAGCACTTCCTTGCTGAGCCCGAGTCTGATGCCCAGACCCTTCATTAATTAGCAACCATTTTGAGTGCTGCCCCCACTGCCCGACCCAAAATGGCCACCCGAAACGAGACCGAAAGCGCTTTAAAAGCAGCACATTATGCAGAGGCCTGAAAGGGTCTACTCTCTGACTCTTGCTTTCTATTGATCCACCTCATTGTCACAGATCACAACAACTTCAGCTTGTAACACCCCCCAGTAACCCCGAGACCGACGTCATGACCCTGGGATTAGGAGTTGCAAGGTCAGCCCCTGCTGCCTGACCCATTTAAGGCCGCCGAAAACAAGAGTGCATAAGGCGCGGCTTACTGGATCTCTATGATCCCTACTGGATCCTTTCAGTAGAGGCAGGGTCAGTAAAAAGGAAAGGCTTGAGTGACTACCTCCTCTTCGCAACCCCGAGACGCGCCTTCTCAACGCCTGAGAACTAACTCTCTGATCCGCAGACCCAGCCAGAGGTGTCCCTGCCACATACAGTGACCCCCCCCAAAGTTAGAGGTCCCTGCACTAGGTGATTAAACTATACAGGTCCCAGCTCGAGGAGATCAGGACGGCACATACCCCCATACCCTAGCCCAAAGAAGCTCCTCCCTGCATACCCCCTCCTCTCACAGCTACCTCCCTTCCCTTCCTAGAGACATCATCCCTCTCTCCTCCACAACCCTCCCTCCTGACCTGACAGCACTCTCGCCACAGCATGACATCCCTTCCTACTACTCTTCGGAAAGTACCCACCTCCCGCACATCCAGTGACAAAATGCAACCGGTCACGCAACTAATTGCCGCCCCGCAAATAACTAACTACCTGACACCCCATGGACCGAACTCCTTCGCAATCTCTTTCCCCCTTACCTCTCAAGTGGATCACTGACAAAATATCGATTACACTAAGACAGAATTACAAAAATATCGAGGATAAAATAGCGAATACAAAAAAATCGAATTCCTATCTACAAACAGGTAGGTACAAAAATATCGAATCAAAAATACTGTTTAAAAAATATACAATTAGTCAAAATATCGAATTTTTTTCAATGTCTTAAAAATGATTTAAAATTAATGAAATATTAAAAATAATTAACTAAAATATACTTAAAAATACTTTAATAACATCAAAATTATTAAATAATAAATTTAAGTTATAAAAAAAATACAATTTTATTTTTTAAAACATATATATATATATATATATTAACATAATATTAATAAAAAATATACAATATTCTTACCGTAGGATAGTGGGAGGGTACAATGTACTGTTACCACTCCAGTGAGGGCAAAAGTAGGGAAAGCATTGGATAGCGTAGGGGTAAAAATTACTATTCCCACTCCAGTGAGTGCACCAGCAGAGAAAGCGTTGGATAGCGTAGGGGTAAAAATTACTATTCCCACTCCAGTGAGTGCAAAAGTAGGGAAAGCGTTGGATAGCGTAGGGGTAAAATTACTATTCCCACTCCAGAGAGTGCAACAGTAGGGGAAACTTTAGATTGCATAGAGGTAAAAATTACTATTCCCACTCCTGAGAGTGCAACAGTAGGGAAAGCGTTGGATAGCGTAGGGGTTACAATTACTATTCCCACTCCAGTGAGTGCAACAGTAGGGAAATTGTTGGATAACGTAGGGGTAAAAATGACTGTTCCCAGTCCAGTGACTGGTCCTCTGCAACGAGTTGGGTGTGCAAGGACTTGAATTTATGCTAGAGTCTAACTCTGCTTTCTTTGGCATTCCTTCTCATGTTAAAGATGTGGGTGGCCGCTATCTATAGCCGCTGAGCTCACATTTTTCATATCCTCTTCAATATCACACGGATTTCTACTGTTTCTCCCTGAGGAATATTTTGTGTGCATTCTTTGAGTTCTCTTTTCACGGTTGCAGTCATTTCAATTTTCAATTTTGTTGGATCAGTCTGCTCTTCACAGAGCTCTCTTGCTATTCCTACTATTATGGCTAACGACTCACACTCTTCCAGATCCTCTATCACGGGCACAAAACCAAAGCGACATAAAAATGACCCACCGTCTCCTATTCATTCCTCTCAAAACACTGTTCTGGACTCTATCCTGGATGAAGTGCGTGCTCTACAGCCTTTTATGTCTGCAACGAACGAAAAATTGCAACAAATTGAGGAGAGGTGGATTGTTAAGGAGAGTAAGGTACTGGACTTAGAACAACGTGTTAGTGGCCTACATGATATCTACACAAGGATTCCAATGTTGGAGCAGGAAATTCATACATTGAAAATCCACACACATGATTTGGAAAATCGTAACCGTCGTAACAACCTACGCCTTTATGGTCTACCGGAAAATGTTGAAGGCCCAGAAATGGTACTTTTTGTTCAAAATTTCTCCCTGATCTTCTGAATCTTTCATCTGCAAACACTCCCCTCAACAGCCAAAGAGCGCATCGCATAGGCCGTCCTACCCTGTGAAGCCTCGTGGAATCATTATGCTATTCCTGGAATTTACTGAATTGATGACTGTCCAGGAAGCTGTTAAACTCAGGCGTCGTCTTATTTGGTCTGGTCATAACATCTTCGTTTCCCAAGACATCTCCAATGCAACCAACGCACGTCGAAAGGAATTTCTAGCTCTACGCCCTCAAAGGAGACATCTTAATATTCAATACGGAATATTTCATCCTTGTCTCTGCAAGATTACTCATAATGGGCGTTCACAATCCTTTGATGATCCTGAAAAGTTCAAACTATTTCTTCGCTCCCTTTCTTCCACTGGAATGGATACTAATATCTGATTTTCTTTGTTTTGCTCCTCTCTTTCTGTCTTTCTATAATTAGCTTATCAGCTTTATCTTTTTCAATCCATATGTTTTCATTTTCTCCAGTATCTCTGACATGTATTACCTTCATTTCTTTTTCATTCCTCTTCCCTCTTCTCCTCCCTTTTTCTCCTTGTCTCCTTTACATGATTTCCTCCTTATTGAGGCTCTCGTTTTTCCATATTCCTCCTTATGAGATCCGCTCCGCGTCACCATGTTCTCCCTTCATTGTTTTTTCTTCCTGTTACAGATCTGGCTGTTCTGCCCTGATCTGTTTGTTCAATCCCTTCTTTTTCCTTTCTCTCTTTTTCTTTCACTTTTCTTTTCTTCTGCTCTACTCTTCTTTTAATGCTTTTCGATTCATTTTGTTTTTATATGTTCAACATTCTCTTCTGTCTTTGTTTTCCTATTAATGCTCCTTGGTAATGTGGGATGTTATGGTGTATGCTCTATATGTAATTTTTTCTTGTGGTGTGTTTTTTCTTGTAGTTATTCCCTTGAAGTGTATTGACTCCAACTGTGTTATACCCCGCCGACCCTCCTTATGTGTAACTTTGTTACGTGGAACGTCCGTGTTCTTGGGAATCCAGTCAAAAGGCAAAAGGTATTGTCTCATCTATCAAAACTCAACTCTCAGATTTCTTTCCTTCAAGAAACTCACTGTACAGATGTTGAATCTCTTAAGTTCAATAGGCAATGGGTGGGTCAAGTTGTTTTTTCGCTTGCTTCCCACAAAAAGAGGGGTGTTGCGATATTGTTTCACAAAGCTTTGGCAGTACAAATTTTATCTACCCAAAATGATGATGACGGACAATGGGTAATTGCAAGGATTGTGGTACAAAACAAAACAATAGTCCTATTAAATATTTATGGTCCTGTTAAACCTGATCCTAAATTTTAGAATGGTATTAAAATTCTTCTCTCTTCAATTGATTGCCCTAATATCATCGTTGCTGATGACTTCAACCTGGTTGGATCCTTTCTCTGATAGACTGTCTAAATGTAAATTTCAACCTGATAAAACTCATAAAGCCTTTCAATCTGCCATTACCTCTCGCTCCTTATATGATGTTTGGAAAACTTGTAAACCTGATTTACGTGAATTTACTTTTTTTTTCCAACGTTCATCACACCCGTTCTAGGATTGATTATATTTTGGTCAGCAAACCCTTGCTTCCTTCTATCCAACACTCTGAAATTGGGTCCATTTTTATTTCGGACCGCGCCCCTGTTCACGCTGTTTTGGATCTTTCCCTTACCTCCTCTCATTTTACCCGATGGAAGCTTAACACTTTTTTGTTATTTGATACGATTTTTATCAAAGAAGCTACCACTTTTATTGATGAATTTTTTACTATCAATAACCCATTGGATACCTCTGTTTCTAATAACTGGGATGCTTTCAAGGCTGCTTTTCGTGCTTTCACTATCTCCTATGTCTCGAAAAAGAAAAAATCTGCCAAGAAGGAATAGGAAGATCAGCTACACAAACTTAAAGACTTGGAACATGTGTATTTTACTTCTTGTTCATCCTCTACCATTCATGATTTGATCAAAGCAAAATTCTGACCGTAATAAATTAGCAACTACTGAAGCTTGTAATATCTTGCTCAAAATTAAATTTAAATATCATGGGGGTCAGAATAAAGCGGGTAAGATGCTAGCTAACTATTTAAAAATTAAATCTGAACGTAAAAATATTGGCCCTATCCTTAATGAATCTACTAATAAATTAGTCTCATCAGATGAAGATATTGCTGAGGTCTTTCATGAATATTATAAACCTCTTTACTCTGATGATACGTATCCCTCCTCTCCCATTTTAACAACATTTTTTTCGGGTCTCCCTGCCCCACCTTCTATCCCTGACGAATTACTCGCACTGGAAAAAGGCATCACTTTCCAGGAGATTTCTAATGCTATCAAATCTTTAAAATAATCGAAGGCTCCAGGGCTCGATGGTCTATCTGTTGAATTTTATACCACCTTTCATTCCATTTCTGTCCCCAAACTCCTGTCACTTTTTAATTCCTTTATTACAGAAGCTAAAGCTTCTGGTTCTTTTATGGATGCCTTAATTGTTATAATTCCTAAACCTGATAAAGATCATTCTTGTTGTAAATACTATCGGCCTATATCATCAATCAATTATGATTGCAACATTTTTGCCAAATTTCTAGCATCCAGACTTGAAACTATCATTCCTCTTTTGATCAAAACATTTCAAGTTGGGTTTGTGAAGGGTAGACTGGCATCTGATAATGCTCGGATGTTTGCTAATATCATTTCATATGGGAAAAAATACAAATCTCCCCTCGCAGCCCTGTCTTTAGATGCTGAAAAAGCATTCAAACGTATTAATTGGCAATTCATGTTCCATACTCTCCAATGGTTTGGTTTTGGGCCCTCTTTTATTTCTTATATTAGACTTTTGTATTCCTGTCCTCGAGCCAGCATTTTTGTTAACAATCATTTTTCCAATTTTTTGTCCCTATCCAGAGGCACAAGACAAGGCTGTCCTCTTTCCCCTTTATTATTTATACTATGCCTTGAACCTTTTTTAGAACGCATTCATACTAATTCTCAAATTGCTGGTTTTAAAACATAATTCTGTAGAAACTAAGCTATCTGCTTATGCAGATGATATATTGGTCTATATGTCTAATCCTGTTGAATCTCTTCCACATTTTATGAATGAAGTTCGACTATACTCAGGTGTCTCTGGCTACAATCTTAACCTTTCAAAAACAGAAGTCCTACCTTTAAATTCTATATGCTATCAATTTATGTTGAGATATACTAATTTTGCTTGGTGCCCCTTAAAACTCAACTACCTCGGCATTTGGTTTTTATCATCCCTAAATGATACAATCCGGTTCACGTTTCATGCATTATTAGATAAAATCCAATAACTGCTCCTTTCTTGGTCAACCTTGTATCTTTCTTGGTGGTGCAGGTTAGATACCATTAAAATGATGATTGTACCACATGTTCTATATACACTGTCTATGCTTCCCGTCAGAATTAAAAATGTATATTTTTCACGTATTAACTCTATTTGTGCAAAATTCTTGTGGAATAATAACACCCAATAATTGCCTTTAGCAAACTCATTCGTCCTAAAGATGAGGGTGGTGTGCGTTTCCCAAACTTTAAAGCTTATCATTCAGCTTTTTTGATTAAGCAATCTTTTGCACTAGCTTATGATTTTATGTATGCTCCCATCCCAAAATGGATTATTTTTGAACGTTCCTTCTTGAAAGATTTTTCTTTTCAACATGTAGTTTTTATATCAAACTGTAACTTTTTGTCCACTAAACCTGTTTTAAAATATTCTCAATCTTTATTATACAATACATTTTTCAAGGACTTTTCTCCACTTCAATGTTTTCTGTCCTCTACTGTATGGTATAATACATTTCTTAAATATGAAGACAAATCTTTTTACTACAAGTATTGGAAAGAAAAGGGTATTATTTTGGTACATCAATTGCTTCACAATTACTCCACTGTTCCCTTCCATACTTTGCAGACGTCTTATCAATTACCTGACTTTTTTCTCCCTGAATATAATATTATTGTTAATGCTATACAATCTCATCTAGCCACTTTTTCCCTCCCTCCTCATACACTGTCTATATCTCCCACCACTCCTTTATACCCCTTATTTTCCATTCACAGACCTAAAACTGCTCTTATATATGTTATTATTGTCTGATATTATTGTAAGACCTGCGTCCCACGCTGAGATTGCATGGTAAACTGATTTATCCATTTCCTTTCCTATTGCAACCTGGGACAAATTATGGTCAAAGTTATTCAAAGATTCTGCTGCTGCCCGTATAACCCAATCCCTGTATTTTATTTACCATAGAGCTCTTATTACCCCAGTTACTATATGCAAATTTTCACCAGGCTCTTCTCCATTATGTTGGTCATGTTCTAATGAAATGGGCACTCTAAAACATCTACTTTATAATGTTATAATGTTTTATCCTTTTGGAAATCTGTTTGGAATACTTGCATGCCTATTTTTAAATTCAATGTTACTTTAACAATATAGAATGTTTTTCTAGGTTCTTTATCACCCGAAGTGAATGTTTCATCTTCTATTTCCAGATTATTTAACCTTTTTATTGCATTAGCTTTTAAAGTTATTTTGTCATCTTGGAAAGATAATTCTAAAATTTCTTTACTAACTTGGTGGAATTTCATCTGTGATGAACAGGATTTCTACTGTTTCCTCCTCTTCGCTGTCTCAAAAAATTAAATCTGATCTTCTTTGGCTTCCTTTTACTACATATCTTTCCTCTCACTCTTCTATACATTAACTCCTCTTTCTCTCTTTAATGCATTCTTCTCACTTTTTTTGATCCTTCCTTTTCTTTTCTTTTCTCTGTCTCTCTTCTTCTCTTCCTCTTTCTTTTTCTCTTTTTCTCTACTCTCTTCTATTTTCTTTTCCTTTTCTCTCACAATATTGTTACTTCACCACATGGTATTTGCCTGATTGTTTTATTTTCATTATACTGTATCTGTTTTATTATGTCTTATAATTCTCTTATGTATTTAAAACTCAATAAAAACTTCTTAAACAAAAAAAAATACAAATACATATTAATTATTAAAATTCATTACCTATTAATACAAATAATTAACAATTAACAATTAATTAATTAGCAATTAAAAATTAATTACCAATTAATTCAAAATAAATACCAATAAATACATTAAAATATTGAATTAATTACAATTAAATTACTTCCCACCCTATTCCCCTATAAACCCACAACCCGCTACGGAAAATAAATGGATACAATTAACATAATTATCAATTAATCAAATAATAAAAAATATGTACCAATTAAAAATTAATTAATTACCAATTAAAAACTTATTAACAATTATTTCAAAATAAATACCAATAAATAAATTTAAATATTTAATTAATTACAATTACATTACTTCCCACCCTATTCCCCTATGAACCCACAACCTGCTACAGAAAATAAATTAATAAAAATAACATAATTATCAATTAATCAATTAATAAAAATGAATGACCAATTAAAAACAAATTAATTAATTACCAATTAAAAATTAATTAACAATTAATTCAAAATAAATACCAAAAACAAATTAAAATATTTAATTAATTACAATTAAATTACTTCCCACCCTGTTCCCCTATAAACCCACAACCAGCTACAGAATTCAATTACGCAAAAATTAAATAACATAAAATTCATTACTTAAAATAAATTATAATCAAAATATACACTTTTCACACATATACTGCCTTAGAAAACACTTTAAAAAATGTGATATTATTGAAAATTCGATATATTTCAATACCTATAGTATCTACTTCGATATTTTGACTTTCTATATTCATAAAAATCGATATTAAATTACTTACCTTAAATTCTATATTTTTGTTGACTATATTCTGTCCATTCGATACTCTGTCCATTCTATATTTTTACTTCGATATTAATGTAATTCGATATTTTGAAATCGATATATTTTCTGCAGTTACCCTCTCAAGTAAAGCGAAGAAACACTTCAAACACAGACTGATTAGACAACACCATGAGACACTCTTCATAGACACTTACCACTGATCCTCTAGAGGACAGATAGAAATGGACCTCATCTTCCACACTGATAGACCCGACAACTGGTACAGCATCCTGAACACACATCTGTCCATCTCCAAAACTACCATCACCTCCCATAGTCGCAAACTGACGACCTCTCTCTCGAACCACTTGACGATGAGCAGTAACATCTCTATAACCATCTACGCAAATGGCACTGTCCTGATTCAGGCCAAGAGCATTAACCTTGAGGTCTTCGACTCCCTCTTCCTCTACTTAAAAAATGCCCCTGTGAGCTCCACGCTAACCGGAGCGACACCACCCCTCACCCAAAGAGCCTTCCTAGACAGAGGAGGCTCGGAACCCCCGCTCCTCCGCTTCAGGACCCCCACTCCACCTCCCCACAACACCCACTGCATTTCTCCAACTCTGAATAACGTTCAGACTACCTCATGGAGTCAACGCGCCCCCCACCCCCTCGCTCCCTCCCTGAAATCCGGGTCTCAACACTTCCCGCAAGCACAGCCTCCACCCAACCACGCAACGCTCCCCCACCACATGAGAGACATTGCCCGACTGGAGCGGACACCCTGTTGGCCCATGAGCCCTCCCCTCTCAATCCAGACAGCTCCTCCCACATTAACCATCAGGACTGGGACACCCTCCCCTCCCTCAACAACCGTCACAACAGGGAACCTCCTCCACCCCCCATGGGCAACGCTGCCCCAGCTCCACCCTCATCCCCCAAGAGCAATGCTGCCCTAACTTCCTCCCTCCCCTCTTGGACACGCCCCCCTCCCCCAAGGGCAATGTTGCCTCAGATACTCTCCCACCCTCCCTGGACATCACGACACAAAGCCTCTCCCGCCTAGTAACGCAGGTTGAAATCCTGATCCGAAGCCTGAACGAAACCCTATCAAACCTGTCCAGGACTCAAAAGCCCATCCTGACGCCCACCGCGCAATTTACTCCCACACATCCCATTCACGACAAGGTACCATCCACCTTCGAGCCTCTCATCCCTCCCAGATCCCAGAACCCTGGTCCAACACAAAGGTGAAAGACAAGCGCTGTGAAAGACCCAGAAGAACATCATCCCCACTTTAAGATCTGAAAGTGACACACCTAGTCGCATCCTACGCCCCCTTGCAAATTCCTCCCCCAAATTTAAGATACAAGTAATTACGGGCATTAGAAATAAACACCCCCAACCCCCGAGAATCCCTAGACCCCAGCCCACCTAGCTGGCCTTCCGAGAACACATCCCATGGAGAACAGGAACAAAGAAGGGCCCCCCATCAACTGCATGCTCCTTAACTGCAGATCTGCCACCAAACACGCAACCAAACTTGCAGAAACCTTCCTCTCCCATGATATAGACATTGCCTTTATCTCAGAGACCTGGCTCAACAATCTCTCTTACCCCAGCTTAGAACTGCTAGTGCCTCCTGGATTCTCAATGATCAATAAAGACAGACAAGGGAACAGGGGTGGGGGCATATCAATCATCCACAAGATCAACATCACTATCTCCGAAACTACCTCATGTTTCTACAGCTCCTTTGAATGTCTCTCAGTCATCATTGAAACGCTTGATTCCAGGCCCACTCTGGTCCTTCTTCTGTACCACCCCCAGGCAACTCCTCGGAATTCGGGGTGCACCTTTCCGACTTAATTGCCCAATGTGCTCTAGGCAATTCTAACAACATAGTCCTGGGTGACCTCAATCTTAGATGGAAGGAAACACAAAACCCGCTCATTCAAACCCTAAACAACCTACTAACAGAAAACAATCTGACCCAACATTGCCTAGAAGAATCTATCCAGAGAGAGCAATCCTCGATGCAATTATCGCCAAAAGCAACGCAATCTCCGTCGACCTCATCCTCCCCATAAACTGGTCCAATCACCACATAGTTCTTTTCCATATTAACCAAGTGGGTCGCCCCAAGGGAGACCCCCCAAATGGGTCAGAAATACAGCCCAGATTCCTCGAGCTGACCTTGAAGAAAGAATCAGCTCGCTCCTCCCTAACTCCACCGATCACCTCTCAACCACTTAATTCACCTCTCTTTACCACTCCAATCTGTCACTCACCTTAGACCACCTTGCCCCATTGAAAGTAAAAAAAAACAGGATTACTCCCTCCAGATCATGGTTCACTTCCAACATCAATGAAGAAAGAAGACTGCTAAGAACTGAAGAAAGAACCTGGAGGTACAATCCCTCCGCCCTCCATCGTGATCAAGTCCTAGAAGTCTGCAGGTCCTACAAAAACACATTAAAAACAAAAAGACAGCTTTCTTCCGCTCGGCTCTAGACAACACGAAAAACCGACCCAAAGAGCTTTTCAATATCATCAGGAACCAAACCTCAAAGCTGATGACATCCTCAACACTGGCATCCAAAGAACGCTGCGACAACTTCGCCAACTTTTTCAATGAGAAAATTGCCAAGATAGATCTCTCACTTGTCTCAAAGCTCTCCCCCTCCATCGTGAACTTAGCGTCTAAAAACCATTAGAGCGACTCCTTGATGCCCACAAAACACTGGTCCTCCTTTATCCCCTTCCAGGAAGCAGAGATAGTTAAATTAATCTCCAATGCTAAACCCTCATCACACGCCCTCGATCAACTTCCCCCACCAAAGACTTGAATCTTGTCCTAGCCCCACTATGGTGCAAGATCATTAACAGCTCCATGAGCTCTGGAAGCGTTCCAAACTGCCTCAAGTAGGCCAAGTCACTCCTCTGCTGAAAAAGCCAGGGCTAGACACCGAGGACCTGAACACTTCAGACCCGTCTCGAATCTACCCCTCCTTTCTAAAATCCTGGAAAGATGTGTACTCCCTCAGCTGACCCAACACCTCGACAATATCAATCTCCATGACCCTCATCAATCAGGCTTCAGGAAAGGCTGTAATACAGAATCTGCAATCCTCAATATCATAGATGACATTCTCAAATCACTGGCCCCGGATCACTGCTGTCTTCTCATCCTTCTAGACCTATCGGTCGCGTTCGATACAGTTGACCACAAATTGCTCCTCAAGGCTCTGCAAGAAAGGGCTGGCCTTCAGGAGACGGTCCTCCACTGGTTCTCTTCCTTTCTCCACAACCGCTCAAAAAAAATCAAAATGAAAAACTTCGAGTCCGACCTCCACCCCGTCATCAGAGGTGTCCCCCAAGGATCTGTGCTTTCCTCTCAGCTTTTCAACATTTACATGGAACCCCTCACCTCTCTACTCAGGAAATCCAACATCCCTTTTCACTTATATGCTGACGACATGCAGCTTTATCTGGAAACCACTTCCATTGATGACATCCAGAGACTTAACAGCACGCTCAAGGAGGTGTAACTATGGCTCACAAATAATCACCTGAAACTCAACCAAGAGAAAACAGAATTGCTCCTCATCTCCAACAAAAACGATAACCCCCAAATTGAAGAATGGCTCAATGCCATTGATGCCCTCAACGCCAACCTCGCTCTGGCGGATTCAGTAAAATCTCTTGGCATCTCCCTAGACCCGAAACTGGACATGAAAAAAACATATTTCAAGATCGGCCAAAAGTGCCTTACTCAACCTGAAACTACTTTACAAAATCAAACCCTTCCTCCCTCCCAAGGACCTTCAACAAGCCACCCAAGCACTGGTACTCTCCAGAACTGACTATGGAATTGCAACTCTAATCGGGACAGCAGTATCACACCTCGCCCCCCTGAAGACAACCTTCAACGCAGCAGTGAGGATGGTCACTGGAACCAGGAAATTCGAACACATCATTCCCGCCATCAGAGAACTTAAATGGCTCCCAATTGAGAGGCGAGCCAGCTTCAGAACAGCCTGCCTCACACACAAAGTCCTGCACACAGGCAAAGCTGAATACTTAGCCGCCAAACTCAAAAGGACCTGCCAGTCCAGAAGCCTCAGAAGCTCCAACACCATGCTACTCCTCCCGCAGGAAACACGTAAGAAAAAAACCGCAGCCAAAACATTTGCTGGAAACGCCCCTAAAATCTGGAACTCCATTCCCCCCCACATCAGGATGATCCCCTCGTTTCCAAAATTCAAGAACCTACTCAAAGTCCTCTTCCTCGAACGATCACAACAAAACAGATAGCAACCAAAATATATATATATATTTTAGCCGGCTCTCATCCACTCCCTATCATAAAGATGGACGATACTGTCCCGAATCAAGAAACCTTCCCATTTTTGTTTTTGGACTCCCATCATGACTGAACATTGAATCTGCTCAGAGACTTGTTTGATTTGTCATACACCGTCCCCCTCCCCCTCTTCCCCTTCCCTTCTGTGTGCATTTGTTACCCAGCCAGAACCCTCATGTTAACTCAATTATCTGTACCATCTTTTTGCTCTTAAGTGTACACGTTGTGAAGCGCTCTGATACCCTCGGATCCAGCTAGCGCTATGTAAAACTCCTAAAATAAAATAAATAAATACCATCGTTTAGCCCCTTAGTTATACGGCCCATCTCACTCAGTCCCCAACACCCCCGTTTGTACTTGCAATCTCTATGTAGTTGTTAACGACCTGTATAGCCATCGAGCGCCGATGCCCTTACTCAAATCCCACCTTTGCACTCCTCCCGATTTTTAAACCAAACGTTACCTTCCCCAGCTGACCCTTTCAGCGCGTTCATTTACCTTCCTCTGGTTCAGGATAGCGGTTTCCAGGCACCTTTTGCTTTTACGCGCTTCATCCCATTAGTGTTGTAATATTCATTACGTCCCATGATGACGGAGACTGTCACTCCTTGCGCCCTTCACCCTTGGCGCTTTTTGATTGCCCGCAGTGTTTTGGTTTTCTTTCTTTCTTCAAGCTCCATTTTAATATTATTTGTTAATTTGTAACTTTACTCGAGCGTGGGGCTTCCTTCCATGAACACTGGTTGTGGTTGCCATAACATTACGATACTTACTCTGTTGTGGAGCTTCGTCATGACAACCCATTACTTGTATTGTTTCGTAGACTCTGATTGGTGAGTCATCTCTCTGGTAACGACCCTGGCCCGTGATTGGCAGTTTCAGTCACGAGGCCACGTCCCCCACCAACGGTCTGTCAGGGACGCTTGATGAAGCTTGCCACGCCCATTACATGCTCGATGGCGGCAGCGTTCCTGTCTACCTCTTAGCCTTTATTTACCCGATTACCCTGAGCATGGTGTTCTTCGGGGTCCGGAAAATGAGGGTTCACGCAGGTACCTAGCTGGTGCCTAGCACTTAGGGCGTGAGTACAGCGCATTTGAGATGAGTACTTTGCTTTGTTTTTAAATTTATTTCCACTTACTCAATATTGTTAAATCCTTATTTTTGCAGGGTGTGCCACTTTTGCTACCACCCCCCTCCCGAGACCCATGGTGCTTTTCATATTAGCACTTTCTGTAAGGATGTTTTTATATATTTTTTCATTTAGCCATTTTGCCCAACAGCACTATGCAGCTTGACTGACCGTTCTCCTTTTGTGACACGTGTTAGCTATAAGCATTAGATGGGCATATTAACACCATTTTGCCCGCATTTTGACTTTAGCCACATTAGTAGGCCTGTGTAGGGACGTTTGTCCCTGCAAACTCCACAGGGTTAATGCTATTCCTGTATGTGCACGAGTTCACTCATTATTTCACTCGTGTGTTCGTTATGGCTACAAGCACATCCCCCGAGCACCTAAGGATATCGATATACCTAATTTCCTTGTTTTTCTTTTTGTCCTGTTTGTTTTTCTTTGTTGTCTCTGTTCTACAGAATAAACTCGGTTCCACTCCATTATGACGGAATCTTGTTACAGTGATTTTTTAAAGATATTTTCTTTTTTAACACTAGTGACCCCAGGTTAGGGTGGGCCTTAGCACGCCCATACCACCGGGGTTTAACACTGCACTTTTTCACTGGTCCTGACGAATGCCTGTATAACTACTTTCACATAGGCAGAAACATGTTGACCTCACACGAGGGATAAAATCGGTCTTTTAATTGTGGTCCTTTATCCTACACCTATGTTTTTATATATGTCCAAATGGCAAAACTAATAAATCTCTTTTTTGACACGATGGGGACATTTTTAAATCACCAAATTCACATTCCACGCATCACACAAAAAAAACAGCTCAGCAGTAACCTGGCGTTGCAGCACACTAGGGTGGCATTCCACCACTCCTAGTGGGGCCCAATGATGAAGCATGTCATCAACTAGGTTGGTGAGTGAGGACTTTCTGAACAACCTAACGAGGTGTCTCTCACAGTTGATCCTGGACTGTGAATGTCACTACATGCTTGCTCTCCTTTTTTAATTTTCATTTGGCATGACGTTCCTTAGTTGTTTTTTTGATTTCTCTCGAAGGGAGTAGGAGTGTTGATTCCGTTCCCTTCCTCTCTTGTTTTTACAAGTGTACATTTGCAGGGTGTCATCCTCCACCGTGTTTTTGCCAATGAGGGCCACATGTATATGGCAAGGGAAACAGCGTTTACACCGCTGGTAATACCACGCGGGTAGATAACAACGCTGACGTTACATCATCCGCGTTGCTACCATCCATGACATTACATCGCACGTTGTTTCAACGACTTGCGCTAGATGGCGTGCAACACCATGGAATATGTTGGCTTTTAAATCCAAGACATTCCATGCTGTTGCCCTAACTGGAGTAGAAAGTGTAATTTATACTATTCCTAAGTTCAGTACGCCATCTAGCGCAAGTCATAGAAACGACTTGCCATGTTAAGCCATGTGTGGTAACAACGCAGACAATGTAACGTCCGAGTTGTAACCTACTGCGGGGTAATAGATGTCGTAGTAACGTCATACATTCATATGGCAAGCCGCCATGTTTCAATTACAGTTTTGCACATAGGTCATGCTGCCATATGTTGACATTGTGCAAGACTTTCATAGTTCAAACATTTATGATGGCAATGCAGTTGTGGTCTGTGATGTGCAGCAAGTCATCTGTCTCATCAGTACACCAGGGTACACATTTATTTTGACTACGTGGTGGTGACTTGGAACCCACCCATGTACACAGGGTAATGGTTCAACACTGTTATGTGTTTTGGAAATGTCAAAGCCATGTCTGGCTCTCCTTCTAACATGGCTGACCTCGGCCAATGACAAACTTGCCACAGGTGGACTTCCACTGTAGGTAATTCCACTCATGGCTGTGTGTTCATCTGTAAAGTGAGAGTGTAGACTCTGCACTACTTTTTATGATATGAATACACAAACTTGTTTAATGTCTCAGACTATATTGCGTGCTATATGTGACAAATGTCTGCTTGACATGTGTAACTGAACAATTTTGGGCAAGGTCCCCGGAGGGTGACCTAGACTCACACGTGCACAGCCTAGGGGGATAAATACAACGTGTACATGCGTTTTTCACTTTAAATTGTTACGATAAATCAATGAAATTTCACTGCATGTACATTTCGTTTAATAAATATAACTCAATGCTTATATCAATCAAGCATTTCCAGACTATTTCAATCAAGATTTGATGATCATGGTTATTTACACATTTCATTTGCACAAAGAAACAATAAGAAAAAAATACAAAGAAAATGAAGCCCAATGCATTTCGGGACAATTTGTCTGTGAAAAGACAAAAGTAGTAATTGGGTGTGCATTTTGTGCTACCATCGTAATAAGAATAACATAGGTATGTAGCTGATAATGCAAAAAAGTTCATCATGCAAAACCTATCACAGGATTTTCTAAGCGTGCCAGAAGCCAAATAATTGCCAGTGGTCAATAAACAATTACTAACACGTGTGCGACCTGAAGCCAGTAAACTGCTGCTTAATGTGCTGCTAATGTACTCATGATTCCTTCACCAAACGTGAAAGCTCACCTGCGATGTCCTCAAGTTAAGCTGATACTTACTAAAAGTCAAAAACGAAACCCAACGATGAACTATACTCCACAACCCTGTGCGGGGTGGGTTATTCCTGTATGTAAAGAACAACAACTTATGGTCACAAATATACTTCTTCTGATACACCACATGTGCCTCTTTTGGGTTTCCATTAAGGTATGAACTATGCATGAGCAATGGTTTGCAGTGGGCACATGAGGTGTATCAGAAGATGCATATTCGTGACCATAAGTTGTTGTTCTTTATATACAGGAATTACCCACCCCCACACAGGGTAGTGGAGTATAGTTCATCGTTGGGTTTCGTTTTTAACTTTTAGTAAGTATCAGCTTAACTTGAGAAAGTCGCAGGTGTCTTTCACGTTTGGTGATGGAATCATGTGTACATTAGCAGCACATTAAGCAGCAGTTTACTGGCTTCAGGTCACACACGTTTTGGTAATTGTTCATTTAGCACTGCCCATTATTGGGCTTCTGGCACGCGTAATAAATCCCGTTAAAGGTTTTGCATGATGAACTTTTTTGTATGATCAGCTGCATACTTATGTTACTCTTATTATGATGGTACCACAAAATACATACTCAATTACTACTTTTGTCTTTTCACAGATTTTTACCCCTGACGAAGGGACAAATTGTCACGAAATGCATTGGACTTCATTTTCTTTGGATTTTGTACTTATCGTTTCTTTGTACAAATGAAATGTGTAAATAACCATGATCATCAAATCTTGATTGAACTAGTCTGGAAATGCTAGATTGATATAAGCATTGAGTTATGTTTATTAAACAAAATTTACATGCAGTGAAAATTCATTGATTTATTGTAACAATTTAAAGTGAAAAACGCATATACACATTGTATGTATCCCCCTAGGCTGTGCACGTGTGAGTCTAGGTGGCCCTCCGGGGACCTTTCCCAAAGTTGTGTGTTCATCTATGACATATCCTGAGGCCATGGTGTGTGTGAGGTGAGCAGGAATGTCACAGTCTTCAGCACATTTGCCTCAAAGGACTAAAGTTAATGTAGATGTTCTAGTTGTTCAAGGTTTCTGTGGTCTACTATTCCAGTACTTCCTCATCCCAATGTGAGTTGCACCATCCAGCTTTTTGTCTGGCAACATTATGTCGATTACGGGGTTCGTCTCTGTAAGGCCTGACTGCATGTATACACCGACACCCCCTTTGAATTGGGCATGAGATTTGTGTTGGTTGTGATTTGTGCCAGTCCGATAATGTTGTCCTTTTGTGCAATGCATGATGATGGGCATGGTCACACCGAGCTAACCTAAAGGTACAGTGATGTATGTTCTTTGTCCCAGTGCTACATGTGTTGAGCACAGTGGAGTGTGAGTGCCCAGCTATGTAGTGTGTTCGTCTGCCATGCCTATGCCACTGGATCCTGTCTTACATCCATGCTCTTCATTACCACACAGGGAAGTATGATGAAATTAGTCAGTGCGGCGGCCTAGCTACGGGGTGTTTGGCAAGGTCCCATCCTCGTCCTCAGTGTATTGTTCCCTTGCACAGAAGACAGGATTCTTGGGAAATGTTTTGTTAAGTTAATTGAATCACAGAGGTGAGCCGTGAAGCACATTCTCCAAGGCTGGCCAACAGTCCCAGTGTGGAATCTGGTACATGCATTTCATGTTCTAGATTACACCGAAGAACTGCAGGACACCACACAAGGTTGATGTTGCATGTGATGAGCTGGTGTATAGTAAGTTTTCAGGGAGTGTAGACTCCTATGTGATGGTGGAAGGACTGATTGTGATGGTGTCAGAAGGTATGGGTTGTTACTTAACATTCATTGTCAGTTCTTTTGTAGAGGACATGGAGTGTCAACATTGTCCCGATGTGAGTGCTTGACATGCTGGGCTGTGCTTCAGAGGATTTAAGCTTGATTTGGGGCTTCCACCCTGCACACGGTTTGGTAGAAATGTGTAGATGTAATTGGGATACACAGATTGACAAGTTGGGTTGTGGCATGTGATGAGAGCTGTGGTCTGTGGCACTCTAGTGCACTTTGACTGTAACAGTCCAGTTCTTGTTGAGTGATGTTTGTTGGTACTGTGCATAAGTCCATGGTGTCATTGGTGATGGAAGCCATATGAGTATGTGGCAGGGCCACATTGAGACATGTTTAACTAGTCATATATGACAGATTGTATTGGTGAATGTGAAGGTATGGACACCAGTGGTGTGGTCATGTGTGCTGGATGATAACATGCGATGTGTTTTCAGAGTAGTAGTATGTTGCATTTGAATCTGTGGATGCATCTTTTTGTTTGGACTTGTGTTGTTTTTGGTGGGAATGGGTGATGTGCAAATGACAGGGTATGCATACATTGCAATATGTATGTGTCTTGTCGTGAAATATGGTGATGTGTGCAGTGTGCATGTCAGGGTGGGCTATGATGTTGCACTCTGTTGCATTAGTGCAGTCCAGTGTGCGACTGGTGATGAGAGTCATACATCTGATATGTTATGTTTGTCATCTGCTGAGGATAGAATGGGTACTGTACATTGTGTGCATGTCATGTATCTGACAGATGTTGTGTACATGGTGATGGTGAGTGGTGCCTCGAGTTTAGGTGTGGATGTGTTGAGGGCTGTGTCCATATGAATGTGTATGACTTTGTTTGTATTGAAGGGTGGGATGTGCTTGTGGGTCTGTAAGTGATGAGAGATGAGCATGTACTGTGACGTGGATGTTGTATGGGTGATACCTGCATGTGCTGAGTTGATGTAGGCCTTAGGGGGAACATGACATGCGCATTTGTGTGGATCATGTTTATCAAGTGGGCAGTAAGAGTTGCCCAAGTGATTCTGTAGCTGTGTTACATGTCTGCTGAAGCTTGATGTGTGCCAATGTATGCTCATGGATGCTTATTGTGATGGTCACTTTGTGGACACTGGTGTGTCCTACACAGATTGGCATCGCAGGACGGCTATGCTCCACTTAGCCGTGGCTTGTGTGATTTGTGTGTGGGCATGATTGGGAAGTTGCCGTTTGTAGGTATTAGTGATCACCGTATCATTATGATGCCCTTGGTTGATGACCTTGGATGGAGGGTGATCTTGCTTCAGATGTTTAGTCATGATGGTGGAACATTGGGTGGTGGTCCATTGCTTAGGGGGTTATTGTCCATCAAGTGTATGGGCAGGGATGTGTGTTGTTATGCCACCTGTGCTCCGACTAGTCCAGATACACATCCTGACGCTTCCCAGTAAACTACACACACATGGGTATTCATGGCATTGTGACTTTGAATGGGTCAAGATGTGGTGCCACCAGGGTAGTGGAATAATTGTGATGACATCCCTTGTTGTGCTGATAACAACACTCTGCACTGTGAGCAAACACACATGTAACACTGGAAGAAGTCAACAAGTTCCATAGGTATCTGCAGTGACAAATGTGTGTAATCTGTCATGTATCTGTGCTCGGGCCGCCCATTTAGTTGTCCATTAGTGCTCCCTATCTGTACATTACACCCTGGCCTGGAGCCTGAGGCCAATATGGCTTTGTTGTTGGTCTCAGTGAAGCATTTCTTGCTTTAATTCACATTACATTATGCACATGTCCTCCATCCCCACAGGATGTCAACGTTTCCATTGATTGTGTGTAGCTACATGGATTTTGATTGTAATTCACAGATTGCGCAGCCAACTCTGGCATTATCAGCAGTGCCGGCAGATCTGCTTACACATTAGGGTGTGCATTGGAGACTTCAAACACTGTTGGTGTATTCCATGTCTAGAGACTCGTGTCATCCAACTCCTCAGAAGTGAAATATCTGCATGATCAAGAAGACATTAGTCATTAGATGCACATGCTTCATTTTTAGAGTTTGGTGTAGACTTGCTGTGATTGTCATGCAACCAAGTTGCCAGCGTACATGTTCTGATTTTGAGTTGTGTGCATTGGCCACAGGCCACACGTGAGGACTATCTCCAACATTGTTGTTGTTCCAAGAATTTCTCCATTGCAAGTAGGAATGTAGTCTACAGATGTGGCACTGACAACTGTGACACAAGACTTCTGGTTTGTTGAAGTGGTAGGCTAATGGATCAGTTCTGAGTGTTTGCGTACTTGTGTGCTGTAGAGGCTGGTATCCTCTGTGCTTCAGTGTACACAGACTTACACAATGTTGTCATCCTTCGGTGAGTATAAGAACTCCTGTTGCCCGGGGAGGTTTGAGTGTGTGTTGTGGTAGCCAAATTCTTTGAGTATGTGTTACATACATATGTATGGGTCTTGCACTTCCTGTTCCCCTGTCAAATATGTCTTTCTCCTACAACGTAGCAGGCTGTGTGTACGTACCTGAAGCTGACATTCCCTCATTGCTCATAGTCAGCATGCTATGTAACCATGTTCGGATTTGGGTCAGAATGATGCCTGGGCACTCCTGGAGTTATTGCCATACATCCTGTGATTTTCGTAATCATGGTGGCCTCAGCAATGTCACTTGTTGATGGTGTTTTCAATGAGGAACAAGGCTGCTGATCAGAGGGGGTTGGGCTTAAGTTTGACCTATGATGACTTTGCCCCTGTAGGCTCCTTGCACCTGCCATGCCCTGTAAGTCAGTTCTGGTTGTGTGAGATGACATTGCAACTTGCAAGCCACGTGACACAGGTCAAAACAGTGAGACTACTCCAAAGTGTGGGCACCATCCTCAATTTGCAGCACAGCAGTTCAGCTGACCAGATACTGTCCCCACAGTGCTGTGTCCAGGTGGGGAAAGGGGAAGTGAGTCAGTTTGACAGTGGTTTTGGGAGGCACACCCAAACTTGGCCCACAGATGACCCTGGTGCATCCGCTCACCTACAAATGGCTGACTGCCCACATTGCCAATCCAAGGCCTATACTGGCCACTTCCTGTTTTGACTGAACACACATATAGGTCTGTGGAGTTGAGGCCCTCCATCGTGTGTCATCCCAGGCTGACCCAGCTTCCCCAGACATGTTATAATAGGTCTTCTGTGGGGGGCTGGTCTGTCGTCAATTTGCAAAAGCACCCGTGTATTTCACCTGTGTTTGGGGCTCATTAAGTGGATGGTGCCCTTTGTTTTTTTCTCTATTCACCCTGGCCAGCCTACATCTTCACTCTGCCCATTCCTCAATCTTGGCAGTTGACGTTGCAGCCCAGAATTTGAGCAGCTGTAAATTCAAGGATACCTTTGGCTTAGATAATTTTATATTTGCAGCAGCTTGTACTCAATGGGTGGGTAATGATACTTTTAGCATTCCCCTTATAGGCTAGACAATGCTGGTAAATGCTAGGCATGCACCCCTGTAGGCTAGACAATGCTGGGGGTGTTACACATCCACCACCCTGTAGGGTAGACAATGCTGCAGGATTCCCCCCACAGCATTGGTGACTGTGGTTAATCACAGCCTGTGTATTATATTTCCTTTCACAGGGTAGCAGCATTTTTGTGTTGGTTGGGGAACTGACTTACCTTCTTAGGCGAGCACATCGATTGGGGTTTTGGTATCGTCCATAGATGTAGAGTATAGGGATGATATGAGCGATAGATAGTATACATGGCTGCATCATGTAGTTCTCAGGAATTCTGTTTTGTGATGAATCATAGCTGTTATACTCACCTTCCAGATGCTATGACATGCGGAAGTGGTGACTCGATCTGGGCATGGGAAGTACGCATCATGCTTGTCCGGCCGGAATCTTATTGGGTAATCACTCCGGACGACTCAATTCAGTGCTTACGGAAGCATCTCGCTGGGAAAATGGAGCCAGAGTCGGAGCGTCAGAGTCGCTTGGGAAATGGAGCCTTTTTGGCATCGTATTTGCTCATTGGGAACGGGTGACGAGTCGTACGGTAACTATGGCTCCGAATCGGATTGGTAAGTTGCGAATGCTGTTTGGAGCCCTTCGGAGCAAGATCAGGCCCAAAGATGGAAAAATCATTCTTTATGACAACAATAGTCATGAAAAAAGAATTCTCATCTGTGCTACTAATACCAACATCCAAAAATTAAAACAAAGTGAAACATGGATGAGGGATGGAACAATTGAAATCTGTCCCAATCAACTTTACACTATCCACGGTGAATACCAAGAAACCAACTTCCCTTTCACATATGCCCTACATCCCAACAAACAAAGTACAACCTAAATAGAACTACTAACAATAATTACACAACAACCAGAAAATTACTTTCCACAAAAAATAATAATGGACTTCAAACAAGCAATGATCCAAGTGAATTTAAAAAATATATCCACATTTAGCAATACAAGGATGCTATTACCATTTTAACCAAAATATATGAAATCATCTCCAAAAATCCACACTAAGGGGCTGATTACGATGCGGCCCGTAAAGGCTCCGACCACAGAGCCACCGTGTAATGGGCCAGGTGGTTTACTTTCCAACCACCTCATTATGATGGAGAAGATTGGAAAGTAAACCAGCCGGTCATTCTGGATGGCTTCCAACAGGCTTGGAGAGCTCGTCGACCAGTCAGAAGCTGGCCGGTAATCTCAAGGGTAGGCCTTTCTGCCCTTGAGATTATGATACACGGTTTCCTACATGGTTTACATGCCAGCCTTTCTGATATGGAAACCATGTCAGAAAGCATGTTTAGGGCCCCTAGTAGGGCCACCTTGGGTGCACATCCTCCGGTTAGAGGCCGAGGAGGCACCTATGGTACCCCCCTATTGATTCCTACACCTTGTGTGTCACGGGTGCAGGGATGAACTGCACCTCCCTTTTCTCAATGGGAGCTTGTGTTATGCCCGGTTTACAGACGTAACACAAGCTCCCATTGAGAGAAAGGAGCATGCGACCGAACATTATTCGGTTGCATTGCAATGGGCCGGCCAGGACCGCATCAGTGTCAGGCTGAAGCAATTTCGCCCGCCATCGAAATCAGCCCCTAATTATAGAATATGCAACAAGCAACAACTTTGCATACCAAATAAGAAAAACTAATAGCCCTAGCTTATGTACCAGCAACAGAAGCAGCAAATTACTAGAATGTGCTCATCGAAGGTGCCTTTAACCAAGCCAATGAAACCAAACTAGCACCCTTATTGAACTATTTTGAAGATACATGGGTAGAAAGACTACATAGATCAGGACCCCGAAGACAACCCAAATTCCATATCCCCTGGTTGGATGTCTATGAAAGCACCCTAGCACAAAAAGACAAATAATGCAGTGGAATGATAGCATAATGCATTTCAAGCCACAATAGAAAGAATACAACCAACTCTACACAAACTAATTGAATTTATCAAAAAAGAACAAAGCTACCAAGAATTAAGGCTAGAGCAATTCCTAACTAAAATAGGTCCTAAACTTCGTAAACAAACAAAAACAATGTAAGAACACATACAGTACAAGACTAGACTATACTCAAACACCCAAGGCCTAGAATATCTAGATACAATAGCCACATTTCTAACATAAAAATCACAAAATCCAAACATCATAAACTATGGAACATGAACAAAAGCAACAACCTTACTCGTCTTTTTTCATATTAATAATTATAATTATGTCATTGTATCTATAACTATTTACACAAAAACGATCCAACCAAATCCCAATCCATCCAAATATAAAAAGCCCCCCCAAAAAGGTAAAAATACAGCTGTAGAAAAAAGAATCCAACAACACAAACCTCTCAATAACAAAACCTTCAAAAACACGAAATATAATTTAAAAAAAGAAACCCTCCAACAAAACTGGAAAATAAAAGGAAATGTAAAAAAGTTAATAGTTTCAATGAAATTAAATACAATTTCCATTTTGTAAAAAAAAAAACACCTCTTTGCCTCCACCATAAATCGAAATTGGAAAGCTGCAAAAATAGAAAAACAACACCCTCCCACAAAAACACATACAATCCCACATACATTAAAAATTACATTCAATATAACAGAATACATTTAAATAACATATAGCTAACACTAGCCTACTCTTCAAAACCACAACATACAAACCAAACACTAAACTTCCAAAAGTACACCATACTATGAAACAAGTCAAAACAAAACCCTTTCAGGCATAGAGTGACGCATACATTATGCAAAAAAGAAGGAGAGAACTCTGGGTAGTTCTCAGTTTAGGTGGAAAGTAGCTCCTGTTAGAGCACTCTCAACACCAGCGACACTCTAGATCTGCTCACCTCAAATGTCTGTTTTTCTATCAAAGTTTTTAAGCATAGAATTAGCACAGTGCTATCCACGCCGAGATAGAAAATGACAAAGTCTTTTGCCATTTAAACAGCAAAGTCTTTAAGCATAGGACTAGTAGAGTGCTGTCCTTGCCAAGCTGTAAAATAACAAAAGCCATTCATCACTCCAGGCACAATATTACAGCTTTGAATTGGTAAAATACCAACTCAAGCCAACCTGAAATGAGTAAAAGCAACCCCTGACACAGTGTTTCGCTCTAATTAGAGCTCTTCAGAGAGGTATAGCTTTGTCCAGACACAAGGGAGCACCCAGTATTAAGTCAAAACAAAACCCTTTCAGGCATAGAGTGACGCATAAATTATGCAAAAAAGAAGGAGAGAACTCTGGGTAGTTCTCAGTTTAGATGGAAAGCAGCTCCTGTTAGAGCACTCTCAACACCAGCGACACTCTAGATCTGCTCACCTCAAATGTCTGTTTTTCTATCAAAGTTTTTAAGCATAGGATTAGCACAGTGCTATCCACGCCGAGATAGAAAACTTTTATAGAAAAACAGATATTTGAGGTGAGCAGATCTAGAGTGTCGCTGATGTTGAGAGTGCTCTAACAGGAGCTGCTTTCCACCTAAACTGAGAACTACCCAGAGTTCTCTCCTTCTTTTTTGCATACTATGAAACAAACCTACATTTAAAACTCTACCTTCTCTAACTACACTACTACCAACTCCCCCACCCCAAAATCACCTTAAAAATAATATAAAACAAACTTACCTTTGGCGATGAAACACAGCTCCCAACCACGACTTTTCCTCTTCTGAAAGACCTAAAAACGAAAAAGATAGAAAACAAAAGCAAGAATAAGGTGGCTTCATAATAAAACAGGAAAAAAGACTACTTCACATAGACAAAAAATGTAAATATATATTTTCATATTTTAAAAAATAAGATAAAAATATATCAAATATTTAACCTCAAAGAAACTGTAAAATATATATTAAATATTACAATAACATAAAATATAATAATTTTATTATATTAAATATATTTATATTATATATATAATGTACAAAATGTTAACGTGCAAACAATATCACAATGTTTAACAACTTAGGGCCAGATTGCGATGGAATGGAACCCAATGACCTCCTTTCCTAGGTTCCAGCCCAGCCATTAGGATGTGACCAAACCCTGTTCAGTTTCAATCCTATACTTTGCTAAGGGAGCAGGCATTCCAACTAGAATGGATGCTGTTATAGCAAAGAGCAGAGGTGCAGTTTATCCCTGCACCTCGTGGCAGGCACCTCAAATTGCCTGCCACCGGGTACAGGGATCAACTGGGGGGCACTGTGGTGACCCCTAGGCCCCCATTTGGCAGCCTTGCACCAGTGAGGGCCCTGCAGGGTCCCTCAAAGACAGTTCCCAATGCCTTTCTGTGTCTGAAAGGACAGCACAGAAAGGCAGCGGGAAACTGCCATCGTTAGCCCTCGGCAGGAAAGAGCTATTCGGAACTCCTGTTTGTAATAAATTCTGACCAACTCCATCAAACTGTGGGTTGGAGGCATTCCTTACCACATAGTAATCGGGCCCTTAGGGGTTGATTACAATGCTGCTTGGAGACCATTCCATCCGAATTAGTCTTGGAATTTTTTCTGACCCAATCGGATCCAGATGCCTCTGGATATAATTTGGTCGGACTCCCAGAGACAGACAGACCGAGTCATTTAGCGCCGATTCGTACAGCTCAATGGACATGGTTCCTGAATGAGCGATTACGATGACCTCCGTTCCAATTCGGTTTGCCAAACACGAAACAGCTGTCGTAATCTGACTTCGGGGGCCCATAGCCAGTCCCCCTTCACCCAGGGGTCTTTGATTGGGGCCCGTGAGAGTACCTATGGGACTCTTCTTTACAACCATGCAGCGTGTGGCAGGCACCATGGGATGTCCGTCTCAGGTCTATGGAAGCAGTAGACCGAGACAGGGACACAATTTCAGTCTGACTGCAAGGGACTGCTCATAGAATAGAACAACCAGATTCCTTCCAGTCACAGATTTTACCATCTGACTTAGGAGCCAATTAAGAGTTTGGCGCAGAGGGAACTCTGTAACAATGACAACGGACTACCCTCTCCTTCAAACTGAATGTCCACCTACCTAATTTAGAGACGGGTGGTCCTTCATTTTGTCAGTCTCCACTGCCGACATAAAACTCAGCTAGACATAGAAAGTAAGGGACATCAGAGGTTCAGCAATGTGTCCACTCATCCAATTTAGTTTGGACGAATACATGGCCAGTAAACCTGGTGTTGATGAGCAGTGAAATCTGAAGAATTCTCCCTTGCCATGGAAAAAAACTCCCACTTTGAGGGTGATTGATTTTTCTTTTTTCCAAAACAAAATCCCACTTTGGGACTTTGTTTAGGAAAATAAAATAAAAACTGTGTATGTTTATTGTGCGGCTCTGTGATGTTGACATAAATGGCAGTTCATGCCAATGCTAGAGAGATGTCCTCTGAGCTGACCAACATCCCATAATTTGGCAGTTAGCCTTCTAAGTCCGAATCAACCACAGGACTACACTTCTAAAGCCCTTGGACTTCAGGGGAAGGCACTTTGAGATTCACAGAGTGTCAGGCAAAGACCCACTGGGGGGTCCATTCCAGTCAAGTTGCCAGTTGTCAGCAGGAACAAAAGAACAGAGCAGCTAACCGAGGTCAAGCACAATTACTTTCTTAGTTTCAAGATAAACTTTTTTAAGTGCAACTACTTCCAGCACCAGCTGCTAAAATGTGCAAATTCATAAAACAGTTTAAGGACAAAAAGGAAGGTGCACTAAACATATCAAGAAGGTCTTCAATCTTGGGAAATCCTTCTTTATTTATCAATTTCTTGTGAAAACAACAACGGCACACAGCCAACGCTTTTCGTTCCCCTGTGCCTGTACGTTGTACCTGCTATCAAGCCAGGAACCTAACGGCACATTGCTGCTGTCTCCTGATTCCAGCCATCACGCAACCCTAAGGAGCAAACCCTATACCTAATCCGGTACGGCACTCAAACAATCCCCAACCTTGGATACAGGAGCGTACTGAGGAGAGTGGCGGCCGCCCTCTCCCTCCATTAACTCCAGGACAACCATTCATGTTGTTATCGCTACTTACAGAGCTGTGGCGATCTTATTCCGGCTATTTCGAATTCACAAACTCAATTTTTGATACTTCTGCCGACTGGCACAAACATGCACTGAACCAGTCAAATGTTATTTTCTAATCCTGATGATGATCCCAGTTTACCATGAGCAAGGGATCTAAACGTCGAAATTTCTAAATAGAACCACAAATGTCCATTGTACTTAACTGTTGTGGTATCTATTTTTGGTCAAAACTTGCTGGTATTTAAAACTGAATGCAGGTGGCCAAAGCTCAAAGTCTTTGCCTGTATTTCTGTTTTTGTTTGATTGTCTGTATTGTTACCCCATTCCCCCACACTTCCCGGTTCTTTAAAGGTACAGGCTTGTGCCTCACTATTTATGCTGTTCAAAGTATTTCTGACTTTATTTTCTCCATTGTAAAAATAAAACTCCATTGTCCGGCTGGACACTGGATGGCTAGAGTAACCCATCATTGGTTATATTCTAATTATTTTGTGTACATTTTTATTTGCTTAGGACCTTTGTTCCTTTAAATAGAATTGTTACCCGTAGTCCTCGGCCATTATTTCGGGTCCCGCTTGTCTGTTTGAAAATAACGCCTTACACAGAACAACACGTGAGGCTCTCTGTGACTTATACGCAAGACATAAAAACGTGAGGTGTAGGGCGACTTACACACAAAATGACAAGATGTGCAGCATAACACAAATTACAAACACATCAGACCTATTGAGCAGACTAAATTTGCAGCGCAAGACGACATACACACAAAGTGAGAATGGGGCTAACACCCATAAACAAACACCATTTGTAGGGATGTACATTTGTACTACACAGCATGTAAATAGGACTAAACCCCATAACCCAACCCTGTGTAAGGGTTAACATCATAAACGTGCATATAGGAACTAATCCATCAACCTACCTCCATGTAGAGGTCACTGACTGTAAAATGTAAATATGGGACTTGTACCTGTTAGACCTGGCACCATTGGCGTGGGTCACCCTTCCATTTTTTGCTGTTGCCTCCGATGTTTTTGCTGGTCTAGATGCTTTGGCCACTTTGCCACTGCAATTCAGTGCCAAAGTACAAGTGCTCCCTATTGTTTATTGTTGTATGTATTAGTGATTCTATGATTGGTTATTTGATTTACTTGTCAGTCCCTAGTAGAGTGCACCATGTGTGCCCTGGGCCTGAAAATCAAAGGCTGCCTGTGGGCTTGCAGCACTGATTGTGCCACCCACAGAAGCAGCTTGTAAAATGTGGCTCAGACTTGCCATTGCAGAGCCTGTGTGCAGTCTGGGACTGCCATGTCGCTTGGCAATTGCACACACTTGCCAGTCCCTAAACCTTCTCTTTTCTGCATGTTAGTCACCCCTAAGGTAGGCCCAAGTTTCACCTGTGGGAACAGTGTATTGTATGTGAAAGGTAGGACATGCCCTGATGTGTGTGGAATGTCCTGATAGTGAACTACAGCAAATTTCGTTTTTCACTATTGAAAGGCTATCTGTTCCCATAGGCCAGAATGGGCAGTTTAGTTATAACATCTTATAAACCTAACCGACCCAGGGAACAAGATAGGAAAATAAAATTCAGTATGCCTGAACTCAGACTGTTAAAGTGCATCTTTAGTGTGGGTGATTTTAACATTCTGTGTTTGAAAATACCACTTTTAGAAAGTAGGTATTTTCTTGCCTAACCATCCAGTATTCCTCTGCTAGGTTTATGTATTGCATGTCTGGTTTCTGAGTGACAGGGGGCTGGAGAGGGCTGTGGCTCCAGCAGTCTGATGGGTCAGGGCTGGGCTGAATAGACCTGGGTTGAATAGAGAGTAGGGGGGGGGATTTCCTTTCACTTGCCTGAGTCTACAGTGAATTGAGAGTAGGGGGAGAAGATATATATACAGCTACCTGGGCCAGGTCTGCTTTCAACAATGCTGTCTCCACATCCTGCCAGGAAGCTGCACCAGGGAAGACAGAATTGACTTTGACTAGGTACAGACACTCTTTGCCTTCAGAGAACAAAGGATTTAGTAGTATAAATATTGGGGCCCAGACCCCAGAACTTTAGATCATTTCTGGGAATCAAGCCAAACCTTTGCCAAGGAGAGAAACCAAGAAAGCTGAAGAAGGACACTGTGCTGTTTGCTATTTGGGGTTGGCATGCAGTGGTTACTTATTGTCAATGAAAGGAGAAAAGGAACTTTGTGTGTACTTTATCATCTTGAGGAAGCTCTCTAAGGGATTGAAGCTGAGCTTGTCTCCTGTTCTGAAGTCTTAGGGGCACAAAGACTTCACCACCTGCTCCCCTGAATTTCCTTGCTGGGAATTCTACCTGCAGAGAGGTGCCTGCTGTTGTTTTAGGACCTATAGAGACTGGTGTCGCTGGGAGCTGGAAGCGCGACGCAACGTGGAAGAAGCATGTCACCGCCACAGCTGTTGCCATCGCATCACCGAAGAAGCGTATCGCCGCCGCAGCTGTTTGCCGTCGCATCACTGAGGAAGTGTGTCGCATCGCCAGAGATGCGTGTCGCCGCCGCAGAGGTTGCCGTCAAATCTCTGGAGAAGCGCGTCACAGGGCATGTCGCGGCTCAATAAACCACCGATTTTGCCTCACGGCCGTTGGGCGAGCACATGTATCCAAGTTGTTGCATTGTACCAAAGACTCCATCTTGTAGCATTGCACTGGATTGTCACATCGTATAGAGGCACCATCTTGTCGCATCATAACCGGGACACAGTAAGAAACAGATGCATCCCCTCCTCTCCAGTAAGGAACAGAAGCATCGCCTTCCCAGAGCAAGGAATTGACGCATCGCCTTTCCTGCGCCCCTTTTGTTTATATTGCAGTATTCATCCAAGGTACTTTGAGAGTAAAGTGTCGCATTTACATTGAACTAAGCTATTTCTACCATTTGATAGTCATATTTTTGAATACTGTATAGTGTATTTTTGTTGTTTGGTCTTGTGTTAAGTCTAGATAAAGATTACTTATTTTTCTAAATTAGTGTGGTGTCCATTTGTAGTGTTTACACTGTATTACTGTATGTGTTCACAAATGCTTTACACACTGCCTCTGTGATAAGCCTGTCTGCTCGTGCCTAGCTACCAAGGGGGTGAGTAGGGGTTATTTTAGGAGTGTGTCCCCCTTTCTTTGACTAGAAGCAAGGGTCCCTATTTGGACAATGGTCCAAACCGTTGCGAACTAGAGACCCCCAATTCTAACAGTACCCAAACCCATCCCTCATGTAAGGGAAACTATGACTACAACCCACTAAAATACATGGGCCACCCATCTGTAGAGAAGCGTATACTGTAGTATCACGAAGCAAGAAAACATACCATAGGTCAAAAAAATACAATTCAAATAACTGTAGAACATTTGAAACTGCACCCTACGGCGGTGAGCAACCGCTCACCCGAGTTGTACTACACTGTGCACACACGTACAAGTACAGAGCAGCCCATGTAAAACCTGTTAAATCATAGTGGACACATGTAAAGCTTTGGCATCAATAAAGTACTCAATCCAGTAACGTCTATAATTCACAGTTTTAGCCTAAAGACTAACATTCATCTAAAAGCTCCACTAGAATAACAATATAAGAGGCAACTCACATATGTGTACATTACAAGTTGAGACCATTATACATGTAATTCAGCGTGAAGCAAGTTAATCAATGGAGTTACATTTTTTTTTTTAACAGTCAGTAATAATGACCAAAGTCTTGTTGATCTTCGCATACCTCGTCTCCAGATAACTAGACCATGCCAAGAAAGAATGTACTGCCAAACTGTCCACCAACTTGTTGATTTCCTCATACCTTACCTCCTAATAATGCGTCCAAAGCACAACACACAGGGGCTCCCTGGTTGCACTATACCACATTGCCAGCATATCCAACGTTACTCCGGTGTCCACAGAGTGTCCTTGTTGGCACTAACGACAATATCAACATGTGCAGCAAGTGTCCGGTGTCATTACAACTTCTGTAGAACAATAGGTCTCCTTGAAAGGTCAAGAAGTAAAGGGTGAAAGCTTGTAAAATTGACACACCACTTACTAGTTTTGCCACAGTGAAAATAGCTTTTAGGGTCTTGTCACTGTAGGGACAGGGTAATATTAATTTTCTACATCTCCCAGTTCTAAGACAACCTATCAAAGAGGTTAGTTTAACAGGTTACGTGACAGGCTTTACACTTGACGCCCCCCGTACATAGCTCCCCCTGTTACATCAGCTGATTACACTGGGTTCCCAGAGATTGCAGTGGGGTGTCTTCTTGTTAATGCCCTTATGAGTGCCTGCACCTTCTCTTACAGCGGCCACCCTCTTACTTGAGTTTTTCCTTCACCCTGATAACGGCGAGTGAGTTGGTTCGTGTACTAGAGGTACTACGTTATATCTCACTTCGCTATAGGTTGTTGATGCATATGAGGGCATAGAAATTAATTCCTCCCATCAATACAATTTACTCATATATTCCTTACCATTAGTAGTAATGAGTAGGTTTCACATGTGTTAAGAGAAGCTTATGTAGGAGCTCCTCTATTTAACACCTGAATACTATAGGCGTGTTGCCAAATAAAATGAAGGATTATGGGAGTGCAATGTATTTACACTAGATTAAGGGATATTTCCCTCTTGCGCGAGCCACAGGAAGAGCTCCAACACTTCCTTCTTTTCTAGCAGGGATTCAATGGTTAGCGTTCTAGTTGTTTCGCCCTGGCCACGTAACGCCCGCCACTGGAGGTGTCTGACGTACGAGAACGGCAGAGGGAGACACACCTAAAAACTTTCATAGATTCACAATGCTGGTGACCTACACGGGGACGGGAGGAACCGTTTGGGGGCAAACAACTCACCTTCACGTAGTAAGTGCTTTGTTGAGAGGGCAACCAGTGATGAGATTGTCCCGGCACCGACGGGCAAATAACGACTTCTTTCTGGCAATTAGTAAGTGTAGTTCATTTGAGGGGGCAGACAAAGACGATACTGTCTTGTTTGATTTTGTGCATTTTCACACCGCACGAAACAGGTTTATCTAAGGTGCTCAGTTATTTAATAAACTACGCTCCTGATATAAGATCATTATGCTGCTGTGCAGTACAACCACTCTACCAACATTAGTATTGATGGTTGTGTGATGTATCTATATTGATCGAATTAAATGTGTCTTCCAGAGTTTGACTACATGGAGTTGTTCTCACTCGCCAGTTTGAGTGTTGAACTCCAATAAACTCAGTAAGATTCAGTATATGGTTGTGTGTCTACCTTATCGCCCGAGCAGTGATGGATGGATGGATCTCTGAAACCTGCTAAAGGGTACTGTGACCTGATATTGTGTGAGATAGGGCATTGACTCTTAGTGGGACGTGTATGGTATTCCCAGTTACGCTATGGGGTTAACCCTAATGATTATGTTCTAATAGCATTGCGATAACACCCACCATTTGTTCGCTGTATGTTTTTAAAGGTTCGGGGTGCACTACCCATGTTAGTTGTTGTCACCATTTATACAATGGTTAACACCATCTCACCTTACACTTATCTTTTTTTAATGGGTTTTATTGCAGGTTCCCCATGAAAATCATCCTTATACATGACTAGGTAGTATCTCTCAAAGAAAGGGTATTTATTCCCTGCTCCTGGACTGAGGAGGGTAGGTCATTTCTCTTGGGATCTTTTTCTTTTATGTAAAGTCCTGAAGAAAGCCGTTGTAATGATCATCCGATTTCTTTGATTCGGCTGAAACATGTTGACATTTGCTTGCAAAGTGGAGGGGTAGGTGATTCATGATAAATCACCGTACCTCCATCCACCGGTCATATGTGTGGCCTTTTCTTTTAACTCTGGGCAAGGGAGTCCATAATTAAAGTTGAATTGAGGACATACTTTGAACCAGTTTTACATCACTATTTCTGCACTTTTCTTCACATAATTTGATCCCTTGTTTCACATTTGCTTTGTGTTGTATTGTCTTCCCCTTCCCTATTTCTCCATCTCCAGCGTTGACGAGTGTGGAGTAGTGTTAGCAGCCCTATGATGAAGCATGACACAGCTTGATGTGTGTGAGGGCAGTTTTATACACCTGGGTATTCTCCCTGGGACCTTGATGAGATACAGAGCTCTAGTTTTCCACAGTCCTACTTCCTTAGTGTGTGTTTATTTGATCACTATGGCCAGAATACAATTGAAAATTGGGCCGCAAACATCTAAGCAGCACCACAGCACATAGTAATGATATAGAAATAAACTTGTATGTATCAAAGTGCTGAGGTCTACGATGTTTTGATTCCTAACATAATAGTAGGATCATCATCAGGACCCAACAAGTGATGCCTAAGAAACATTTTGCTGAAAAGACACAGAGAAAAAAAGTGGGGAAAAGAAAAGGACAAGAAAAATGTATTTAAAAAAAATATAGTGTATGTAGGCAATTGAATCATGCTAAGTGAGGCATGCGATGATGGTCACAGTGATGACTGCAAGCATGCTACGGGTACCAAAGTGAAGACACTCTTGTGACGGTACAGGAAGAGGGCTAATATTTAAGGTGAGGTGATGTCTAAATGTAGGGCAGAACTCAGAGAAAGCCAGGCCAAGCCTATATAGACAAATTAACTAACCTATTCCATGAAGGCAAGGCTCTCCCCCACGGTGACGGAATAAGAATTTTTCTCACAGCACTGGATCTAAGGGAAGAAAATTCCAATATTTAGATTCAGATGCAACTTCAAGGAGTAGTTTAAGCACACTCTCTGAGGAGAATAATATCCCAAACAAACCTAGGTCACAACCCCATCTCAGCCAAAGTGAGAGGAAAAATGTAATGATTATAGGTGTAGAGTGTTAGACCTGGGTCATCCAGTCTACATCGGGTAGCCTGGCACAGAGTGGGAAGGCCTTCTCCAAGGCAATTGTGTTATACTTGCATCACATCTATTACAGTAACCCAATGCCCACCCACCAAAAAGGACACTTCACACCTTGTTTAGAAAAGTAGAAAATCTTTATAATCTTCATTTCAGTCAGTTCCTTATATCTCTCTTAGTTGCAGAATCAATTTCACATTTACAATTATGACAGTGCATTTAAGTTACTTGCTTCTACAGACTTTCCCAGTTTTATAGAATCCTGATTCCCTGGCCAAATGTGTTCACTCTAAACATTTCTTTTAGCAGGTTAGATTCCTTCAGTTCCTAAAGTTCTAATTCAACATTCTGGGTTAGATTGAAGAGGTTTAACATAAAACAAATTGAGTACTTTAGCACAATGTTTTCCTGAAAATGAAAACAGAATGACTCCAATATTACATTTCAGATTTACATTAGCCCCTCCTGAGGTGTATTTACTGGACTAACAATGGTTTCACAGTTCAGGTATGTAACCAGGCAAGGTAACACTTCAGGCGTAAGGTTTCCTTTGCTCTAGTCCTGTTATCTCACCAGCTCCGGTGAGGTTATGCCGTTGTTATACCTTCCCCACTTCTCCGCTTGTTCTCAGAATGCCAGGAGGTTTATTAATTCCCCCAGCCCAACTGGAGGTTTCACAAGTCACTCTCCTTCCCTCCCACGGTGACAGCCCCGTTAGTTGGTCTCTACAGTGCCGGTAATTGGGAGTAACCCGACTCTCTCTCCACTCAGACTCAACTCCGGAGGCACTAGCAAGGCCCTCTCAGCCCCAGGGGCCCCGCACATTCCTCACAGTCTTACCGGGTATAATCAGTCTCCTCCCGGACAGTTCGCTCCGTCACGCTACCTATTCCAGTCACGTGTTAGCAGCACTGTGACGGTTCTCGGCTCTCACGCTGCAGACTCTCCTCAGCTGACAGGGCCGGGGCTACGCTGCCGCTTCTTCTGCGTTCTTGACAACTACGCGGCCCGCCCTCGCCTCAGGCGTCAGAGAGGCAGGTGCTAAAGTAGGCCGGCCTTTCCCCCTTCTCCTGGGTTCTCTCCTGCTGACTCTCGCTGAGCTCCGCGATGCCTCTTTTCAGCTATCACTGTCTTGCCAGCCTCAAACCGGGTCCTCCCCGCTCTTCTCAACAAGGGGCCTCTGAATCAAACACAACAGTCTGGTATCGAGGACTCTAGCAGACAACCACTACCAGGTAAGACTCTTTACGGGATCATATGGACACCAAGTACCCCTGGAAATAGTGGCGGTGAATTCTCAGTCCTCACACCCACTCTTGAGGAAGCAGCTCGGATAGGGCCATGAGAGGAAGGATGGGGGAAAGTAAGTTGGACAGTCTCTCCAAACTCAGTTGTTTCTCCGAAATATTCCCTGGTCATAAATCGACCGCTCCCACCAGGTGGCTCAATGACGCTTCACTCAGGAGCACTACCCGGGGGTTCTGTGAGCTAAGGGCGATAACCAGTGGTAGGGCTTAGTCAGTAGATAGAGGGTGACGTTCTCAAATAGAGCAGCTGGCCCAGGGGTCAATCTAGCCCTACACAGCGCGCCTTCCTCCCTACTCTACCGCTTCACTCCTCAACCTCGCCCTGGTCATTCTTCACTCCACTCTCCAAAATGGCCGCCCACGTTCTGGCCTTTTATAGGCTGGACCCTGGCTACCAGAATCAGCCGGAAGGTTCTAGGGCCTTCCCATAGTAGCCCTATGGCACAGGTCCCTGAGTTGAAATTTTGTGGCAGTTACAAGCCACCATTTTGTAATTCTGTCTTCACCATTCTAAGAGGGTGACTAGGCCTCAAAAAGTTATAGGGACAAGGTAGCACCTAATCCCTTGGACAACACCAAAAATTTCCAGTGAACATAACAATGAAAAGTACTAGGAGGGACAAAATAAATAAATAATGAGAAGGGACCACCCAAAGGACTGACAGGTCTAACATAGAGCATTAACGATGTAGGTGCTGGATCAAACCTGGAACTGACAGACGAAGTGCAACTTACAATACAGTACCATTAATGAAAACAAATCACTAAAAATCAAGGGTCAGCACGGGAGCAAACTTGCTAAACAGGTACCTGATCAGGCGAGAAAAGAATTATCCAATAATTATCCAATAATTAAGGAGTTAACCTATAATAGAGAAGGAACTTGAATTTAGTATCTAAAAATCAAAACCATACAGTGACTTTCAATAGTCGCGTCACATGTGCACTTACCAACGACCAATGTGAGAGGCTGACCAGTCCATTTGGAATGCCGTGTTACCACACCATAGTGAACAAGCTTTTGCAATGCAATAGGTCCCGCATTTGCGAGAGTTTCAGCTATTGGCATTGTAAATGACAATGGGTTTTATTTAAATGTTTGTTTTAAAGCATAAATAAAAGGCATTGTCATTTACCATGCCAATAGCTTAAACTCTCGCAAGTTATTGCATCTTTTTTACCGTGCAAGTTTCAGCTATTTGCATTGTAAATGACAAAGCCTTTTATTTATGTTTTAAAAACCAAAACATGAATAAAAGGCATTGTTATTTTCAATGTCAATAGGTCAAACTCGCGTACATGCGAGATCTATTGCATTGCAAATGCTTGTTTCATGTGGCATGAAGAGAAAGTGAGGGTCTGAATATGTATTTACTTAGAGAGCACGTGGGTGCTAAGAATTATGTGCTTTACATGGTAAGAGTAACAGTGACAAAACTCTTACAATAAAGTTGAAGAAGCACGCAAGAGATGAAAAGCTTGCAGGGGAGTGCAGCTAGCGTCTGGCTAGTGAGAGAGCGCTGTAGCAAAAAAGATCCGGAGCCGGTGAGAGAGGGCCGGAGCCAGCGAGAGAGAGTCGTAGCATCCGAAATAGGGTCGGAGTAACCACGATAGGGTTGGAGACAGCAAGAGAGCGTCGGAGGAAATTGGGGAGAATTAGGACGAACTGGGAGGGTGAAGGAGGCGGGAGGCAGAGGTAAATTGTGGAGTGAGAATGGGAAGACAAGGAGGAGGGGCAGAGGTAAAACGTGGTGAGAATGGGAGAGGAGGAAGAGAGGGGTACAAAGGGGAAGTGATGGAATGGAGAGGAGTTTGCATTAGGACGGTGCAATTAGGAAGTAGGGGAGAGGGAATGTAAGTATACAGGAACCAGACTAGGGTAGAAGAGAACAGAGGGAGGTACAGAGACATTGGAGTTACTTTACATCAGACCCATAGAGTTTATTTGGAGAGCACATGGGCGCTGAGAGTTATAGCGGTGCTTTACATGGTAAGAGTAACTAGTGATAAAACTCTTCCAATCAAATGAAAGAAGCACGCAAGAGTTGAGAAGCTTGCAGGGGAGTGCAGTTAGCGCCTAGTGAGTAAGAGAGAGCTAGAGCAAGAAAGAGCAAGCGATAGAGGGTTGGAGTAAGTGAGAGAGTACCGGAGCAAGGGAGGGCCGGAGTAATCGAGAGAGGTTTGGAGAAATTATGAGAGAGAGTCGACGCAACTGAGAGAGGCACGGTGCAAGCGAGATAGGGTTGGAGAACCCGAGGGAGAGGGTCGGAGAAAGCGTTAGAGGCCCGTAGGAAATGAAGGAAGGAACAAGAGTGATCAGGGCATAGAGGCCGGTGGAGCAGGAGTGTGGGGATCCGGAGAGAAGGTGGATGGTAGAAAGCACAGAGCAAGGGTGGGGAGGGCAAGGGAGGGCAGAAGTAATTAGGGGCGGCATAGGACAAACTGGGAGGAAAAAGGAGGGAGGGGATAAGACTGGTAGAAGAGATGAAGGCAGTGGAACTAGTATATGAAAACAATAAGAAAAGAGAGACATAGAAGTAGAATATGGAGGGAAGGGGCAGAGTTAAAATGTGAAGAGATACAGGAGGCGAGGAGGAGGGGGGTAGAGGTAAAATGTGGAGAGAGACGGGGAGGCCAAGATACATTTTGGAGTGAGACGGGAGACGAGGAGGAGGGGTGCGTCATGCCGCACACAGGAGTTTGCAGACACTGCGGTGCACGTTCGGGAGCAGCCAACAGCGAACACATAGAAGGAGGGTTATCGGCTACAAGAAGCACAACAGTGGTAGGAAGCGTCGGGGAGAGACCCATTTGGAGAGGGGCTGTACAACAGTGATGTGTGTTAATCTGTTTTTTGAAATCGCCACGGCCCATGAAGCGGGCGCCAGGGCGATTTTAAAAAAGCCCAGTAGTCCCTAAAGGAAATGGACAAAGCCCTACAGCGCAATATAACTGTAGTTGGTCGGTGCTGCTTCCGATAAAAACTGAATTGATGCATCGGACCAGCAACCAATAGAGAGGCAGGAAATCACAGTGAAGCCAATTGCAAGCAGGAAGCAAGCAGTACCTGGGATTGCCCTCGCCATACAGATAACTAGATGTCTCGGAGAGACAGCGCATGTGCGCTGCCTAGGCGAGACCTAAAAAAGGACGTTCAAGTAGGCAGTTTGTATCTATATTATGACATCTGGATGCGAGAAAACGTGGAAGTGAATGCCCAGCGGGGCTCAGCAAAGTCTGACGAGAGGATAGAGAGGACTTGAAAGAGCTGGCTCAGTAGGGTGGCCATATTGGATACAAGTAAGGGCGTAAGAGGGTGATTAGTGACCAAAAGGATAGATAATAAATTAAGAACAACTACCATGACATTTAGAAGGGAACATATCTGTTAAAAGCATTAATCACCATCTACTAATATATTGAGTCTCAGGACGGAAAAGTTAAAAAAAATTACAAGTATAGTGTAGCTTGCATTAATAATAATGATAGAAACAACAATCCATAAACATTATAGAGTATATATATATTAAAGTTAAGGAGGAAAGGGACAAGCAAGGAGCATATATCATATGTGTGGAGGAGGAGCAATAAAATTAAATGAGGACTGGAAACAATATTCCTGATGGAAGTGTGCACATATGTATATGTACCTTCATACACATAGCCATAGGTAGATATTCATACAGATTACAGGAGCAATTCAGAGTGTATGGTAAGAAGACAGTCTGCTGGTGAGGTTTCACACCAGGAGGGCCAATCCTCTAGTTTGGTTAACACCGCTGTTTTGACTTTTGTTTCAAAGTATCCATTTAAGTTCTTCTTTGTTGAGTATGGAACTTAGATGTTGGCAGATTCTGATCGATATTTTAATTTATTGTTTGGCCCATGTAGATGCGGTTACACGGGCAACAAAATAGCATAGCTAACATTTGCAGTGTTATAATTAACAAACTAATTGAGAGTGATTTCAATGTTACCAAATCTCATTATTTTGTTTTCAATTGTAAATTGGCAAACAACACAATCGCCACATTTTGAATCCCTGAAACCAGGGGGGACATGCCCCAAAGATCTGTAGGAGTCTGGGATGTTGTTTTGGGGGGGAAGGCTGGCTTTAACTGAGTAGGCTCTGGTATTTGATAGAGTGGATGGCACAATAATAGCTGCAATCCACAAGTGGCATGTAACTTCCAGATCGTGGATGCACTTTTTATGCCATGGATTGGGGTTAAACAGGAAAGTTAAACATACCAATTAAGAAGAAGCTGATTTAACCATTGTAGGGAATTAGGTTTTTGATTGAGGGGTCCTCCTCAAGCAACAACCACAATCCCTGTCAGGGTGAACCACAAAAGTCACCAAATTGTACTGTGCTTACCCCTCTGACAACTTTTTATAAAAGCACTCAGGCTTATCTTAAATGCACCGTGTAGAGCAATTATGCAGCACACAAACAGTAACAAAGCGAAAACACAACACAAGAAACATCTCAAACGAATTTTGAGTTAATTTTATTAAATAAAATATGACTAAATTACAAACATACACTCAGTAGAACTCCAGATACTCAATTTCAAAATTTAAGGTAAGTATAGTGCCTAAAAATACACAGCGCTGCACACGGTCATCTGGTTGGGCCAGACCAGGGGAAAGTAACTAATTCAGACCGACCATGATGCATCGTGACCCAGATACAGGTTAGTTACTTTCCCAAAGTTTGACACCAAATATTCCATTTGCGGTAGGGGAGGCTGTGAGGAGCAGTGAGAGCTTCTGGGTTAGTTGTCACTGTAGCGCGAAGAGTAGGCCTTGTGTTGCAAACGGTCTTCACTGTAGCTTTGTATTGACTGTCACTGTGGGGTGTTATTGCTATAGCATGAACTGCAGATCTCGCATTGCCGTTCATCGTTTACTGCAGCAGCCTGGCAAGAACTCATTCAGGAAGAGACCTAAAACTTCAGCATTTCTCCTCTTCTTGCATAGGAGTGCCCTCTAATGGCAGCCAAGGGTCAAGGATCTGGGGAGGCATGTCTTTGGGATCAGGGCCTTACTCTAAGAGAGGCCAGCAGGCCACTGATAGGTATAGTTTCAAGTCCAATTACAGCAGGTCAGCTGGGCTGTTACAAGGAGGAATCTGGAGCTTGTTTTCATCTCTGTAGCTTAGAATAAGAAGTCAGACAACTGGCCCTTGAAGTCACCCAGGTTAACATGGGATGAAGTGAGCAGGTCCAGATTTCTTTCTCAGATACCAGGCAGAACTCAAACAGCAGGGCAGCCCTTTGGTGAACAAAGTGGTACAAAAGGGGGTGGTGATGGACGGAGCATCTGAACCAATCAAACACTCACACCCAGTCAACAGATCTGGGTCTAATCCATCACTGTTCTTTAGCCCACTCTGCCACCCCAGTTCAGACATGGCCATATGCAAATCAGTCTGACCCTGTGCCTCATGGGAACAGTCCAGCCCGAACTGCCGAGCCATGCCTTCCCTGGACCGGAAACAAGCTTCCGAGGACTGGTTTCTGGCATTTCAGCCGTCTTCAGCCCGGCTTGCTTGAATCCAGTGGCAAAGTGAGCAAGGGACTCACGTCTGAGCATACCCTGCCAACTTATGGCGAACAGAGTGGTACAAAAGGGGGTGGTGATGGACGGAGCATCTGAACCAATCAAACACTCACACCCAGTCAACAGATCTGGGTCTAATCCATCACCGTTCTTTAGCCCACTCTGCCACCCCAGTTCAGACATGGCCATATACAAATCATTCTGACCCTGTGCCTCATAGGAACAGTCCAGCCTGAACTGCCAAGCCATGCCTTCCTTGGACCGGAAACAAGCTTCCGAGGACCAGTTTCTGGCATTTCAACCGTCTTCAGCCCGGCTTGCTTGAATCTAGTGGCAAAGTGAGCAAGGGACTCACGTCTGAGCATACCCTGCCAACTTATGGCGAACAAAGTGGAACAAAAGGGGGTGGTGATGGACGGAGCATCTGAACCAATCAAACACTCACACCCAGTCAACAGATCTGGGTCTAATCCATCACTGTACTTTAGCCCACTCTGCCACCCCAGTTCAGACATGGCCATATGCAAATCAGTCTGACCCTGTGCCTCATGGGAACAGTCCAGCCCGAACTGCAAAGCCATGCCTTCCCTGGACCGGAAAGAAGCTTCTGAGGACCGGTTTCTGGCATTTCAGCCGTCTTCAGCCCGGCTTGCTTGAATCCAGTGGCAAAGTGAGCAAGGGACTCACGTCTGAGCATACCCAACCAACTTATGGCGAACAAAGTGGTACAAAAGGGGGTGGGGATGGATGGAGCATCTGAACCAATCAAACACTCACACCCAGTCAAAAGATCTGGGTTTAATCCATCACCGTTCTTTAGCCCACTCTGCCACCCCAGTTCAGACATGGCCATATGGGAAGGGTATGCCCAGACGTGGGTCCCGTGCTAACTAAGCCACTGGAGTCAAGCTATCCTGGCTGAAGACGGATGATAGCCAGAAACCAGTCCTAGGATGCTTGATTCCGTTCCAGGGAAGACATGGCTTGGCAGTTCGGGCTGGACTGGTCCCATGAGGCACAGGGTCAAGACTGATTTGCATATGGCCATGTCTGAACTGGGGTGGCTTGGTGAGAAAAATAACGATGGATTAAACCCAGATCTGTGACTGGGGGAGAATGTTCTGCCATTGTGCAACATTCCGTCCATCATCTTGTGTGTTTTGCTGTTCACCCTATGTGGGAAGGTTATGCCCAGACGTGGGTCCCGTGCTCACTAAGCCACTGAAGTCAAGCTATCCTGGCTGAAGACGGCTGATAGCCAGAAACCGGTCCTAGGATGCTTTATTCCGGTCCAGGGAAGACATGGCTTGGTAGTTCGGGCTGGACTGTTCCCATGAGGCACAGGGTCAAGACTGATTTGCATATGGCCATGTCTGAACTGGGGTGGCTTGGTGAGCAAAATAGTGATGGATTAAACCCAGATCTGTGACTGGGGGTGAATGTTTTGCCATTGTGCAACATTCCGTCCATCATCATGTGTGTTTTGCTGTTCACCCTATGTGGGAAGGGTATGCCCAGACGTGGGTCCCGTGCTCACTAAGCCACTGGAGTCAAGCTATCCTGGCTGAAGACGGCTGATAGCCAGAAACAGGTCCTAGGATGCTTGATTCGGGTCCAGGGAAGACATGGTTTGGCAGTTTGGGCTGGACTGTTCCCATGAGGCACAGGGTCAAGACTGATTTGCATATGGCCATGTCTGAACTGGGGTGGCTTGGTGAGCAAAATAACGATGGATTAAACCCAGATCTGTGACTGGGGGTGAATGTTTTGCCATTGTGCAACATTCCGTCCATCATCTTGTATGTTTTGCTGTTCACCCTATGTGGGAAGGGTATGCCCAGACGTGGGTCCCGTGCTCACTGAGCCACTGGAGTCAAGCTATCCTGGCTGAAGACGGCTGATAGCCAGAAACCGGTCCTAGGATGCTTGATTCCGGTCCAGGGAAAACATGGCTTGGCAGTTTGGGCTGGACTGTTCCCATGAGGCACAGGGTCAAGACTGATTTGCATATGGCCATGTCTGAACTGGGGTGGCTTGGTGAGCAAAATAATGATGGTTTAAACCCAGATCTGTGACTGGGGGTGAATGTTTTGCCATTGTGCAACATTCCGTCCATCATCTTGTGTGTTTTGGTGTTCATCCTATGTGGGAAGGGTATGCCCAGACGTGGGTCCCGTGCTCACTAAGCCACTGGAGTCAAGCTATCCTGGCTGAAGACGGCTGATTGCCAGAAACCGGTCCTAGGATGCTTGATTCCGGTCCAGGGAAGACATGGCTTGGCAGTTCGGGCTGGACTGTTCCCATGAGGCACAGGGTCAAAACTGATTTGCATATGGCCATGTCTGAACTGGGGTGTCTTGGTGAGCAAAATAACGACTGATTAAACCCAGATCTGTGACTGGGGGTGAATGTTTTGCCATTGTGCAACATTCCGTCCATCATCTTGTGTGTTTTGCTTTGGTGAACAAGGCAGGCTTCAAGCAGCAGGGCAATCCTCTGGGCAGCAAGGTAAGCCTCAAGCAGCAGGACAGTCCTCTGAAGAACTAGACAGGCCTAAAGCATAAGGGCAATACTTTACAATTAAAGAAGTTTACTGATTACAATTTTCCAGAGACCAAACATTTCTACCTGTTCTCAATCAAAAATGACCACTTATTAAATGTAATAAAGTAGCCCAATGTTATCCCATTGAAAAGGTAGACTTTTCAGTAGTGAAAATGTAATTTTCTCCTCTCAGTGTATTTTGCTAGAAGGAAGGTTGGTCAACCATTATGAGAAGTTAAACCATGTACATACTCTGCCAACCAAATGGTGTATAACTTCGTTCCTCGTTATCAAAATGTAAATGGTGACAAAATGTATTCCCTTTGTATACATGTATATCTATTTTGTACTGAATATGGTTTTAGCATCTTTTTAAAAAAAATAAGGACATATTTTAAATTGTATTACGTAACATATGTGTTGTATGATATGTTGTATGTTTTATATGTATCTTTTATGGCTGAAACAGTCGAAATAAAGATCAATTGAATTGAAAATGTAATTTGGTAGTTTTTTTACTAAGAGTTCATATAAAACTTAAAACTTTGTGTCCAACCTTTTACGTACACTGCACTCTGCCCTATGGCATATTTAGGGCCTACCTTAGGGTGTCATATGTATTAGAAAGGGAGGTTTAGGCCACGGGAAAATATTATTTCACCAGGTTGAATTTGCAGTTTATAACGCACATAGGCAGCAGTGACAGCCCTGAGACAAGTTTTAAAGGGCTTCTATAGAGGGTGGCAGAATATGTGCTGCAGGCCCTTAAGAAGCATTTATTATACAACCCCTGTGTAAATATAATACAACTTTATCAGCAACTTATAAGGAAACTTAATGTGCGGATTGTGTGAAAGCCAATTTGGCCATGCTAAGGAAATGAGCCCAACCACTTTAGCGCTAGCAGTGGAAAAGTGCAGAGAGCCCTAAAGCCAACAAAGACACATTTTAGCAAACAGGAGGTGAGAAGGGAAAATGTTTGGGGAAAGACCACACCAAAGGCTGTCAGGTCTAACAACCATGTTTAAAGGGAGAGCACTTGTATTCTACTTCTGAATAGCAGAAGTAATGTTCGAAAGCCAACGAAAATATAGGGTCCTGCACAAAGTGAAAAATGAGGGTTGATATCGCAGAGAGAGCACATTTCCTATAATATCATAGTGGATAGATTGAAAAAAATAAATCTCTATCTCACCTTTAGCCAATGGATTTGTTGGAGGTAGTTGGAGTCTGAATATTTTTTTTTGCTTAAAGTCCAACCTGTCCAGTATTTTTTACATGCTTTTGAAGGTGTTTTGTTGACCTTAGATAGTAGTCTTAGATGGGCAGAGTTAAAGTAGTTTAAACATAAATGAATCAACTCATTTACCACCATTATCGTGTGGAAAATATTAAAGAGGGTAGAATGCATTATAATACTCACAGTTGATGGGAAGAGGTTAAATAACCTTGCTAATCTGTTGGCTCAGATTCAGGTCTGAGTTGGATACTGATATGACACCCAAGTTTCTGACAGATGAAATTGGGTTCACACAGGCTCCTAGTGGGTTCAGCCGCAGTTAGATGTTCCAGCGATTTATCTTGATGACTATGGGAAGAATCTCTGATTTGGCTAGGGTTAACTTCAAGTAGTTTTGGTTTATTGGGATAGTGATTGTATCCAGAATGGTAGGTAGGCCGGTGGTACAGTTAATGGGTTAACTCACTCAATTTGTTGACAATTTCTGCATTGTCAATGTAAAATACTTTTTCATAATCATAGGGGCAACTGAATGATCAAAGGATTTGAGGGGAGGAGCAGGACAGTTATTGGTTTATTAAATAAGATATGCGTGAGGCAATCTTCCTCCAAAATAGCAGAGTAATTTGAGATAGAAACGATAGAAAGGCAGATTATCTTTCAGAAATTGAACGACAACTTGCCGATACCTCTTACTACATTAAAATTCCCCATAACCCCATTTCCGCCCATATTAACATGAGACTTACGGATTGGCGTGAGGAGGGTCTAATTAGTAAAGAAGAGTGTAGATACCTCAGGGTGTCTGAGCCCACTTTCCCTTATATATATATATACTGCCTAAAATCCATAAGGGCGGCCTCTTTACACCTGGCCGCCCCATTATTTCAGGGGTGAATTCACCTACTGAACGTCTGTCAGAATACGTGGACGTGTATATACAACCATTTGTACAAAATCTTCCGTCCTACATAAAGGACACTAAGGACATTCTGGCTAAGTTTGAGGAATGCACTTGGTCAGAAAATTTGATCTTCGTTACACTCGATGTGACAAGCCTCTACACATGCATTAAGAAGGAATTTGGCATAAAAGCCCTTGCATTTTATCTAGGACTAAGAGCCGCAGGGTTCTTAGGTCACAATCAAGTTCTGATTGAGATGACCAATATTATTCTATCTAAGAATTTCTTCTTGCACGATTCTGTGTGGTACCAACAGACCCAGGGCACGGCTATGGGTTCAAAATTTGCCCCCGCTTATGCCGGGCTCTTTATGGGCTGGTTCGAGCGGGAGCATGCCTGGGGCCGTCGAGCTGCAGAGTGGTCAGAACACATGATCTTTTGGGGCAGGTACATTGATGACGTGATTATGTTATGGAATGGACCTGTCCCAGACCTTATGACCTACTTTGACTTTTTGAACAACAACCCATACAATGTCCATTTCACAATGGAATTTAATGCCACAGAAATAAATTTTCTTGATGTAACCTTTTTTGTGGAAAACAACAGGATACATAGCAAAACCCACAGAAAGGCCACAAGTTGCAATAGCACGTTACATTTCACCAGTGCACACCCTCGTCATGTCATTAACAACATCCCTTACGGGGAAATAATCAGGATGCGACGTAACTGCAGCACCCCAGAAACCTTTTCTCAAAACATCATGGAGACCACTAATCGTTTCCGACATAGGGGTTATCCTCCGCAGATCCTTAACAAAGCACTCACCAGAACTGAAAAGGTGTCTAGAGAATCTACCCTAGCCTCGTCAGAAAATAGAAAAAACATGTCTCCAGGCATTGCGCTCGTTACACCTTATACAGATGAAAGCGCAAGGATTTACAACACCCTTCGTAAACACTTGTATTTACTAACATCCAAACCCAGCTTACAAGGGATTGTACCAGCCAAACCCAGGGTGACATACAGATGTGGTCCCAATTTGAGAAATATTCTTTGCCCCAGCTACATTACCAGAGAGAAAAGGATGGATTGGCTTAGTAATAAGTTGATAGGTTTTTACACCTGCAGGGGATGCAATATGTGCAGCCTAGGCAAAGACAAAACAAAGGAATTTTGCTACAACACTACACATAGATACACAATTAATCACTACATTAATTGTAATACCACCTATGTAGTGTATGTTCTAGGATGCCCATGTGGCCAAATCTATGTAGGCAGCACTAAAAGGGCCCTTAAGATACGAGTACAAGAACATGTCAGGGCACACAGAAATGGGGACTTAAAATATGCTATGACTAATCATATGCAGGAGAAACATTCACCTACTGACACCATTTGGTTCTTGGGCACAGATCATGTCCCGGTTAACCCCAGAGGGGGGGACAGACTGGTAGCCCTGCGAAGAAAGGAGGCCATGTGGATCTGTAGATTGAGAACTTTAGAATTTGGTCATAATTTTGATGATGAAATGCATCACTTTTTGACATAAATTGTCCCATGATTTTCCATACTTTTCCATACGTCTGCTATCATGTTCCCATTGTATTGCCTGCATGCCTCATCCTTGGGTATTGAATCTGTCAATGATATGTATTTCCATACCTCATGTCAAACTCCCCCTCTGGTTGCTGATCTTTTTTCCATACCAGAGAGGAGAGGTCTTGTAATATATGTCTGTTTAAGTCACTCCTGGACATTTACTTTGTAAACATTTTGTAAATAATCCATACTGGGTGTGTCGTGCCATATGTGGAAGTTTGTCACATAGTTCAAGCATAACAGATGTTTTGTTCTTAATTATGTCTACACATTGGTGATCCTTCTTCTCTCCAAATATCCTATATCCCACTGCCTGTTCTCTCCCCTTTCTCATCATGAGATATGAAATCTTCCTATACATGGTCAGGCTATCATGATTTATTTTGTCCACAAGAACTTCTAATGTCACCTTTCTCTCTTTTATACTCACATGGTTTATCTATATTCAATGTATCAGGCTTCCGATACACTCTCCGTCTTGCTTAACTACCTAGTCCGACAGCCGGCTTTTGAATATTCTATATTCATTAATACACGAGCGTGGCGTATTGGTTTGCTTGGCTGCTTATCCATTTCATACACACACAGTTGTGGTGATTTCCCTGCTACTCTAGATAGCCACTGTATTAGAACGGGTTTCATCTCAATTGCCGTCAGACACGTTCCAACTTGGCCGCTTTTCTCAGTCGTTCTATTATTTTTGATCAGTTCTTATTTTAAATACCACTGCTGTCATGCTTGGTTATTCTTAAATAGCATACATCGTTTACCTGTCTTAAGTAAGGTTTCGTTATTCACTCTATGCCAGTTCTTGACATTTTCCACATCTACTCTTTTGATGTGTTTGTCTGCTTATTAATTCATAAACACTCAGTTGCGGTGTTATCGTTGCTATTTTAGGTAGCCATTATACTAGATCGGGTTTCAATATAATTGCCGTCGGACCCGTTCCAACATGGCCGCCATTCTTGTTTGTTTTTTATTTTTTCATTTCTTTTTGGTTAGCCCCTATTTCAATACCATTGCTATAATGCTTGGTTACTTTTAATAGTATATATCATTTAGTTGCTTGTAGAAAGGTTTCGTTGTTGATTTAGGGTCATTTTTTCCCATTATCACAATTCACTCCCTCGTTGTTTACACCCTTTATAGATGGCCGCTGTTCTACGCCTGAATTTCGCGCCTATGCTTGGCGCCGTTAGAAGCCAGGTGAACCTTATTATTCAATCATAAGGGGTATATATATACGGGCACAGTCATGTATCTTCACCATCAGGTGCTATACGGACTGACGGTGAGCAGGGCACGGGCTCTGGATGACTACACATCTCTCTCTCGCGGTAAGTGGATATGCAAAACGTCTGGGGTATTGTTATTTGGCAGCCGATATATTGTTTCGCTCGTTTACGCAACCTGTGGTATGCTCCCTTCTGGGTTGACTTTAAGAATGGGTCAAGTGTAAAGGTTTGATGCTCTACGATCCACATTAACCTCATGTGCTCAAGACACCATGTGCTTACGAGGTTTGTTAGTTCTACTCGAAATCTTTTTAGAAGCAATTATATGTCTGTCACTCTTTGTGCTGAGCCTGCATCATAGAGTCTCACGACTTGTATTAACGCATTTGTTGTACGGGTGTTTCAAGATACAGAGGGAGTCCTGATTAGCATTTATTGACTCCTTTTCCCCGTACTCATTTACATACATCTCGGTGCTAACCACTTAATGGCAGGCAAGTTCCTTGCTAACATTCAACTAACTATTAGACCTTGGAAGCCTTCTTACCTTGTGGCTTTTGTTACATACTCTTTTTTCCTATTTTGAAACTGAATCTATGTACCTTCTCTTTTGTTTATCTTTATGCTCAGAAATCTGGCGGAGTAGCAAGAAGAGATTTTCAAAACTATACATATCTTCTCTTTGAGGGGTCGGTTATATAAGCACAGGTAAATTACTGACGCTCCATGAGTTTTCTTCGGCTTTTCCATTCATATTTCAATTTGGTTTACTCTCATGATAATGTTTTTTCCATGTATATATATATATAGGTGCACAACCCATGGATGGTGCACCGCGGATACTTTGATCCACATCTTGATTACAAGTGATTTCCCCCCTGGATAAACATACCTAGGTAAGCTTTACGTATGTGACAGTTCAGTTAGTTTGGTCTAGATAGCCACGCTAGTGCTATTTATATAGTATAGTACTCCCAGAATAGAGATCATGTAAAGAGATCCCAGTCACTCTCTGTGTAAGACTGGAGAATGGAATTCATCACTTTTTTAATATTTCTATTTATTTCTTTTTATTCATTAATTCTTTTTCTTTTTCTGTAGCCAAACTTCAAGCCCGTCTGTACAAAAATCCTGGAGGATAGAACTAATATACAGATCCCCAGGTGCTGCTGTCACAACCTCGAGCCCGACTGCTCAACAATCCTGGAGGATAGAAATAATATATAAACCCCCAGGCGTTTTTACAATTTAACGTGAGCTACTTTCATTTCCCCCCCCCCCCCTCTCATTTCCCCCTCTTTCCAACTAAATAAATACAGATATGGCCAAACTTGCTGACCTCACACGTGGTCCTTCTCCCTCTTCTCCTCTTCTAGCCAGCCTATGACATACATCTGTTTAGCTTGTCTTATGTTTTCTTTCTTTTTTTTTTTACTCTCTTTATCTAGTTCTTGTTTGGAACTACGAAATGGACCTTCACCATCGGTCCTCCACCACATGATCACTTTCGTCGCCAGGAATTTGTCTCTCTATTCCTTGGTATGTGTGTGTGTATCCCCTACATCTCCGTTTCAGATGGCGACCTTAGTGCATTTCACATGTCAATTTTTAGTAATATTTTTCTAAAATTGCTCTCTCATGCTCTGATTGTATGTTTATAATGTTTCTACATGTATTTTGACTGACCATTTGTCATTTTCTATATATTCAAAATTTGTGTCAATTGAATTTGATATATGTACTCCTTTTTTTCTAAATTCTCTGAAGCCCTCTCAAGATTTAGTCTGTACATTAGTCTTTATGGTTCGATTTAACTTACCTGGGGGTAGTCCATATATAGACTGGCTCAGAACTGTAAGCAAACAGGACCATTCCCTTTGTAACATTTTACATGAATGTTCTTTTAATTTGTGACTATTGTGGCTCGGCTGTGTTATACAATAGTGCATGATTTTAATTGTATGTTTTATATGTTGTTTTTCAAAACACAGCCCTGAAGACGTCCCGTCTCGGGACGAAACGCGTCGGCTGTTCGTTTTCTTCTTTTAAAAAATAAAGAGTCAAACAAACAAGACTTCTGGACTTCACCACCTGTGTCTTAACATTATATTGTTATTTTTGCACAATTCTAATTTATGGTGCACCTGTGCTTTTTTTGTTACCTGTCAAAGTTCTGTTTAGGACTGTCATTGTGATGGCGGGTGTCTAATCGGTGTGCACATAATTCCTCTTTAAGTATCAAGAAAGGGGTACATTTACTATTGAGGTTATTTCGGATCAGGTGCATCCTTATGAAGGTTTCGCCATCTGCCATGTTTTAGTGTAATTTGAGATAGAAGTTTTCATCCTTAGAGAAGTCCAGTTGGCTGGAGGAGAAAGGGACAGAGTTATGTTCTTCCCAAATCAAGCTAATTTTGATATATTAAACATTGCAACAGTTGATCCACAGACTCTTAGGTAAGAATAATGTCAGAAATACTTGGTGCGGGATTGGAGAGAGATTCAGTGATCTTAAACGATTCATGGCAATTAATTTGTCCTAAAATAATCTTGTTAGAATAGAAATTCCCTTCATCTTTACTATTGAGATGGTTATACATATACATTTGTCTAAGGAACATAATTTTGTCTTGGTGATTGTACTGTGAGAGCTAGGTTCTTTCTAGTTTTGTTCAACTTTTTTTCTCTTCTCTACATCTATAGTATCCCAAAGCTAGCCCTTCCAGGGAAACTGATTGGGTTTTCACTAGGACCATGCCTTCTCCTTAGGTTTTCACTAGGACCATGCCTTCTCCTCCCTTTCCACCTGTCAGCTGAACTGATGGTATTCTACGATAATATTGAGTCCTAAATAGTGGCTGAAGGTGTTGGAAGTTGATTTGCATTAACTCTCCGGCAATTGCCCAGCCTGTACTTAGCCTTTATTAGGTATTAGAGCAGTGTGAAAACTGCTCCCTGGAGCAAAGGCAATGGCTTGGGGGAGGGGAGGTATTTTCCCTTGACAGGAAGTTCAGCTGGGGTGAGCACAGAAACATAATTGAATTTAATTGACTTCAAAGGGACCGGCCCTGTTGCAAGCAAAGGAGACGTGACACCTGAAATTTCCCTGCCTTTGTCCACATAGTCAGGCTGTGACCAAACTCAGTAAGAGGGAATCTATCCCACAACCTGTTTTGAATTCCAACAGAAAAAGGGACTGCTCATTACTCTGGTCACACCTCTGGGTGGGTACACAGGGTCTTCAAAAGGGGAGAAAGTCAAACAAGAACGGCTGCAAAAGTATTAAGGTTAGCCTCTTTAACTTTTATTCCATTGGTTAGGGATTGCAAAGAAGTCACCCCACCCTACCTAATACCTGGTGCCATGGATAAATTACACCCTAAAGTACCATTCTCAGACCACATTTCTATTTTCATCTGTGGAAGTGCAAAAGAGGACAGGACATGCTGTCTGTGATCTGAGAGGTGCCCTGACGGCTGGATATGCTCCCCACTTGTATCCAGGAAAATGAGATGTACTCCAAGGGTCAGTTCGCTAACCTCCTGTGTGGCTACAGGGACTATACAAGCTGCAAGTTTTCCCTCAAAGTTCCCAGCTGACCACAGAAACGGGACCTGGAATGGACTTTACTATTGACCTTTGCCTGACACCCTGAGATTCTCTAATTTCCTTCGCTTCAGGCCACAGGATCCTTAGAAGTGTATTACTATATTTGATGGAGGCCCAGAATACATTTTGGAAACTTATGAAAACATTTTCTCTATTGCTCCAGTGCCTCAGGGGGACCTGCTATGAAAAATATCTGACCGCAGTTCCATGACATCAGATTGATTTCATCTTTGTCTCGCTCAATGCTCCCAGCATTTCCAGTAAAAATGGCCTTATTACGAGTTTGGCACAGCGAAGCTGGCTCCAAACCCATCCAAGACTGCCCAAGGACCTGTGGTATATAAATAAATAATACCGGATCTATTTTTGAATGAATGAATGAATAACAGATAGCTCAATAAAATAAGAGTCAAGATTCGAGGTAGTGGGAGTTTTGCAGGTTTATTACAGCATAAAGGACAGGGACAGGACAACCTGCATAGGAACAGAATGGCAAGGACTAGCATGGCCCGGCAGCTGCCGGGGACCGGATCTGGAATGGCTAGCTCTAACATTTAATAACATTACATGAGCATATATACATAACGCAAACACATAGCATTACATTGCAATGGGCGTAGCAGTGGGTGGAGCAGTAGGTGTGACGTGTAGCAGTCGCGAAAGATAACGGTACAAAGGAGGTGTAACAGGGCGTATACATAGACATGTGATGCAAACGTAATAGAATATGTCATGAAATGGGCGGAAACATTGGAGGGGGCTACCTAAGGAGCCGGGACCTCCAACCTAATGGTGCGCGCAAACTGACAATGACGTGTTACTAGGAGAAGCTGGGGCTATGAACTCTGTGCTAGGAGCAGAGACTAAAGTCTGGAGGGTCGGAGTGACATGTACCTAAACCCTATCTAGTATCTGATGTTTAGGGAACATGTTGATATAAACTAGAAGTCATGAGGGGAGAAGCTAACTGACTCTAAGGCTAGAGCATGCATTTATTCTACATGTAGTACGTGATGAAGAATATTAAATGACCATTAAATCCAGTATTTCTCTTACATGGAGCCGAATTGGCTAGACAATGACGGAAACTATTGATGCAGTTCAGTAGCTTAGGAATGCAGAGAAGGAGGACTAAACTGATAACTGGAATCATAACATAGTCTTGGCAGACTCGGAGGCAGAGCCAAGCTGCACCGGGCACTGCGAGGCAGGAAGTAAGTGAAGGGTCGAGGATACAGGTGGGGGCTGTATCGCTCCTCAGCGAGGCTTCAGGAGACAGGGGCTGAATCTGATGTCCGGGCCCTGTTGAGGCCTAGAAACGGGGACTTTATAATGAAATAACGTGCACACTAAGAAACGTGGCAACATAACTTTACATAGGCCTGACACTCATATTACTCATGAGGACTAGGAAATGGCATATCAGAGGTGGACACAACTATAATTGCGTCTTGAATCGGACATGGGGAATAACATATGCATATTGGTCATGCACACATAACATATGATGGATGACTCGTAGAGACACAGAACATGACAAAATTTACTTTTCCACATTCCCTCCTTGTCACTACGTTTCCATCAGGAAACATCAATATGCATGATACCATCTATCATTTCATACAGTACCATTTGTTCATCTCGAATTGTCTTGGAACGAGATTTAGAACGGGGCTTGAGACTAGGAGTACAAGAGGTAGCACACATGCCGCAAATCGCAGGGCCACATTGTATACAGAGGCAGCAGCTGAATATGATCGCTACTGCGATACCTAGAAAGGGCAGGACTTTCCATCCCCAGGCAGAAATTATATTCCAGAACCAACCGGACCACGTCCAGGTGCCTGGATCTTGGTGTAACAGATGGGCAATTTTATGAAGTCTGGTTATAGCTGAATAAACAGACGGCGCGTTATTTGGAATGAAAATGCAGCAACTGGATCCGAGGACTCTACAGGCCCCGCCCCTATCGGCTAGTATGACGTCAAGGACGAGACGATTCTGGAGCACAACAATTCTCATAAAGGATTGCTCTTCGGTTAAGTTACCTAGAGCGGAGGCAGTCTCATCTACTACAGCTTCAAGGGTTCTTGTTAACCTACGAATTAGCTTACTATTTACAACTGTGCCTAAATAAGGGAAAACACCTTTATCAATATCAATGAATTGCTCTGCAGCAGTCTCAGTATAATCGACAATCGGGAGGTTTCTCTTGTGTCTAGTGTGTACTAGGTAGGAATTCCTATGGTAGTCAGGTGGTGCTAGGAAAACAGGTGGCAGTAGGAAGGCAATGTAACAGGTTCCCTCCCAATCGAGGGGCAGACGAACATATGCAGTTTGACCACAAACGAAATAAGAATGACGTGAAGCTTTAAAAATAGATTTCCCACTGTCACTATACTTGATAATAGTAGTACAATCACTATGTCCTACGTGTACAGAACCATAACTACGAACACATAATTCGCCTTTGACTGGTAATACTGAAATAGCAGGTGAATCCATAGAATCTGGAGTAGTATCAGACTGAACATTCAGGACCATGAAATTCGACGAATAATTACCTAAATTGTACACTTCATTTTCTAGGTCTAAACCTGTTCTGTGGGGAAGACCTTTCTTGTCTGGGAAACATGTGCTGTTAAGAAAGGACATATCTGTCGAGGATGACGTTAACGTGGACCATGCTCCACACGAACCATTATGGGAAAATGGATAAGGAAAGAGTGGCAGAACTCCCTTCGGTGTCTGGAAAGGGGGGAGTCGACCACACACCCAACAATTAGTGGCATTGCTGGTCTGGTGTGAATAATGTAACATGCGGATAAATGTATTGTTACGCATCGCGAGGCGGTATGAATATTCATGAGGAGGCAGATCACTAAACGTGTGCTCTACTGTAACATTAGAATGCTTATGTACATGAGGAACTGGAAAACACAGGAAAAATGCGTAACTGGTGCAGGAAATCAAAAGGCTGAGAAATAATATGAAACTTAGAAAAATGATACATCGAATTGAGTTTTGACTAACTCTCTCACTATGGGGGTCTATTTTATACATGTCAGAAACAGTCTAACCGTTTCACCTAGGGGAGGACTTATACAATCAAACTGACTGACTTATTTTACTAGACCGGAGTTTTTGCTTATACTCCTGCTGCGGAGTTTTCTCTACCAAGGGAGGGGTTGTATCAATGTCATTTGCGGGACAGTCCTTAGGAACAATGTTTTGACAAGCTTGGCTGCAGCTCGTAAATGCTTGTTGAACCAAATGTTCTGGATACTGTCTAACATTGCTTTTTCTCCTAAGTGTGCTGGACTATGTGCGGTATTAATAATGACTTGAACCATAGAGTCGGGGAGAAACCATGTGGTTCTTCCCTTCGTCACCCATCCTTGATCTGTCTGGACCCCTCCTTGTTCGGACCATTTCTTCATTTCATCGGGAGTAGCATGTAACTGGATATCTATGACATCTTGTGTAGGGTCCTTAACTGTCATACATGTAGTCGGATCTGGAGTATGTGTCTGTGTCGGATTAACTTGAATGTCTAGAGTCTGTGCTGTAAGCTTGGCTGTGCGATCTGCTAGATCATTACCCTGGGAAATAATGTCAGTAACTTTCGTATGTGCTTTGCATTTCATAATAGCAATGGAGGTCGGTAAATGTATGGCATCTAACAGAGCTTGAATAAGGAGACCATGCTGAATCTTGGTCCCATGAGAAGTCATGAAACCTCTCTCCTGCCAGAGCACTCCGAAGTCGTGTATGACTCCAAATGCGTAGCGTGAATCTGTGTAAACATTAACTTTCAGGTTCTTGGCGTGTATGCAGGCTTGTGTCAGAGCAACTAGCTCTGCTGCTTGAGCGGACAGAGTGTCAATGCGGTGTGTCTCAATAACCTCAGTGTCAGTAGTCACTGCATACGCGGCAACTAAATCTCCTGTACTAGTCCTCATACATGAACCATCCACATAAAGTGTCAGGTCGGGATCTGGTAACGGAATGTCTGTCAGGTCTTGTCTTGGTTTTGTCGTAATGTTGACTACTTCCACACAGTCGTGTGTGGCAGAATTTGAATTAACGGATGGTAACAGTGTAGCAGGGTTCAGAACGTTGCAGCGTCTGATTTCTATGTGTGGCTGAAACAATGTCAATTCATAACCTGTTAAACGTGCAATTGTCAAGTGCTGTGTTTGTGTTCTATTTAAAAGAACTTCCACGGAGTGTGGAACTTGTACTGTCAGGGAGTGTCCTAAAACTATGGAATCACTTTGTCTGATAGCTAGTGCTGTGGCTGCAACTGACTTGAGGCACGCAGGCAAAGCCTGGGCGACCGGATCTAGTGTGCTAGAAAAGTAAGCACACGGCTTGTACTGTCCTGCTTGATCTTGTGTGAGAACAGATAATGCTGTACCTTCGCGTTCAGTGACGAAAAGTGTAAAAGGCTTACTGTAGTTCGGTGTAGCTAGGACTGGAGCTTGGCATAAAGCTTTCTTTAACTCGTTGAAACTAAGTGTATGTTCAGATGTCCAAGGGAGGACAGTCATTGCGGCTGCCTCCTGTGTCGTTAACTGTATCAGTGGCTTGGCTAGAAATGCATACTGTGGAATCCATTGTCTACAATAAGAAGTAAGGCCAATAAAAGCACGTACCTCCTTCTGGGTTCTGGGCTGAGGAAGACTCGCTATCAACTGGATACGGTCTGGTGTCAACTGCCTACCCCTCTTGGACAGTAAGTGTCCTAAGTAGACCACTTGCTGGACACAGAATTGAAGCTTCGAAGGGGACACCTTGTGCCCCATCTCGGCTAGGAAATACAGAACCGTCAGTGACGCTCGCTCGCAGTCACGTTCAGAACGGGCTGTGATCAATAGATCATCGACATACTGGAGCAGGGCAGTGTCAGTTGGCATATGAATGTTGTCAAGTTGTCTCTTAAGTGCTTGGCTGTAAATACTAGGGCTTTCTGTGAAACCTTGAGGAGCTCGTGTAAACATATAGCTCCTTCCATTTAAACAAAATCCGAAAAGAAACTGGCTGTCTGGATGAATCGGAACACTAAAAAATGCATTCTTAAGATCGATTACAGTAAAGAACATGGCTTCGGAATCAATGGCTGTCAATAGGGAAGAGATATCTGGGACAACTGGGTACTGCGGAATAATACATTTATTAAGCTCTCGTAGGTCGATCACTAATCGATATACTGGGGGTGCATTTGGATCAGTACGTTTCATGACTGGAATGATCGGAGAGTTACATACATTGGAGTCAGTTTCTACAACTACTCCTTGAGCCATGAGCTCGTCTATAATTTTGGATAAGGCTGCTACAGCCTCAGGTGGCAATCTATACTGTCTGATTCGTGGTAACACTACACCTGGTTTGAGAGTCACACGATAGGGTGTGATTTGCATATAACCTACATCAGTTGGACCTTGCGCCCATAAATGCTGTGGAACATTAGACAGTCTTGAATCAAAATCTCGTAATACATAGTGACCCTTAAAGTCACGTAGGAACAATCGTATTCCCTCTGGGGAACAGCATATAACTGCACCTAACTCTTTCAATGTCTTAATGCCTAATAGGTTTTCCGGACATGACTTAGTAAGTAACAGATCAGTAGTACGGGACAATGGACCTACTTCTAAAGTAACTGGCTTTGAGATCTCATTTACGATAGGTTTTCCTGAAAATCCAAGGGAAACATTTCTTGAGCCTGAGAGCGGAGCCCCTGGAACTTCGGCGTGACTAATTGTGGTCCTACTTGCCCCTGTATCAATCAAAAACTTTCTGTCTTTCCCTAATACTTGACTGTGAACATAGGGACCCTCTTGATCTACAGGTATCTCGATGAGAGGCAAGCCTACCTCCCTCTCTAGGCTGTTTCATGAATACTGCTGGTACTCTGGATACTCAGACTGTGCATACTGGTACATCTGCGATGTAACGTGCTGTGTTGCAGCGATAGGCTGCGGTACTGTAACTGTCTGTTGTGCATTCTGTGGCTGAGGAGTCTGTGAAACTTGCTCTTGTCTAGGCGGACGTGGTCTTTCTTTAGTCTTACCAGTAGCTATGTTGTGTTTCAGAACTGTACACTCGTTTATGAAATGACCTGGCTGTTTACAATAATTGCAGTTCCCTTTAACGGGTGCTGCAGGATGACTGGCTTGATTTGGACCCCTCTTTTGACTGTCTTGAGGAACAGATTGTGCAACTAGTACTTTCATTTTCGTATCTTTCATACGTTTTCTTTCGTGTTCTTGTTCTTCTCTGATTCTATTCTGGTGATACTGGAGCATCTGGAGCATCTGGGACGGAGTATTAGCTTGCCAGGTACTTTCGACTTTCAGAACTCGGTTTTTAACTTGTGGACTTGAGTTCTCGACTAATTTAGTAACAAACAGGTGAGGATATGACTCACTACTTGTCTTGAGGCCACTGTTAATACTGAAACATTTTTCAAACCTAGAATAAAAATCACTAATATCTTCATCTTGTTTCTGTTTACAGGCTGAGATTGCATCCCAGTCTTCTTTTTTCGTTGTTAATAATCTGGGTAAAACTTGAATCAATAATTCTGGTAATTCTTTACATTTATCTCCGAGACCAGTACCTGGTACACGTATCTTATCTTCTGCTTCTAGGACTGCCCAATCTATCTTTTTCTCTCCCACCTCCCATTCTTTCTCTTTGAGCTTTTCATACACCCCTGCGGGCAACAGAACCTTTAACATTTTAATTATATCCGGGTACGTGTATTCTCCCATACGGAGCATGTCTTTTAATTCTCTATGGAACCCTGCTGGATCTTTATCATGACAGGGAATTAATTTCTTCATCTCTAGAAGTTCCATCTTGGTGATTGGAGTGTATACAAACACTCGCTGCATTTCGCCACCCGCTCCTCTGACTGGGTGGACTTCTCGTAATGGATTCTGTCTATCTATGTAAAATGATTTACTTTCTGGGGGTGAGACATGAACAAAATGCGGGTTCAAAAATGTTCTATATTTGTGGCGCTGTTCTAGAATCACACTAATTAAATCGGTACCTAGACCTCTCCATCTGTACTGGAGTAACTCGTTCAGGATATCATGTAACGGGCCTGGATCAGAATGTTGACCCTCATACAGAGTAATGAGGTGCTGAATCATATACATACCCACCAGTCGCTGCTCGGCTGGGGGCATTTTCAGAAACATTTGTGCCACTATTTCGTCTGGAAAAGTGGTAGAATCAGTAATCCATCGGACTGCTGACCGAACTATTTCTTGTTCATGTATGGTACTTAACTCACTATAACCGATTCGTGATTTCAGAATGTGATCGGTAGCTTGGAATACTTGTTCTAGGGAACCTTGTTCTGGTGCTGAATGATGGAAAGTTGGCTTGTGTTCTAGACGTAAATGACGATCTGGAAATCTAGGTTTTCCTACATACGCTATTCTGGCAGTATTCTCATCGTCTTCCTCTTCAGGATCAGAGATACTTTCTTTCTCGCTTACTTGTGCTGCTTTACGCTGTTCGTGTATCTTTATTATCTCTCTACGGATTTTCTTATACATACTTTCCATGGCACTAATGGTATTGTGCTTTCCTTCGGCTATATTATCACTCCACTTTGTTAGAATTTTCATTTCTTCCGGGTCTTTAGACGGGTAATCTTGTTCTCTTATTAGACAGTTAATTAAGAACTTCAATATCATGCGCTGAATCTCGGCTTTCCTTTGAGACATGGCATCACTAATACTTTGTGGGTCATCCCCTGTACGGATGAAACGATATATCCTGTCTAGATCTTCTTTCATATTTGGTAGGGTGACTAGATACTCGGTCACCCTCCTTACGCGTACTGAATATAAAACCATATTAAACTCGCCTGGAACTGGGTCATAGACACATTCGCCAAGGGTTTGCCTGATCTCTGCAACAGACTTATTATTCTTAGGAGTACGCTGTGATGCTTGAGCATGTAATTCGAGTGCTGATAAACGCTTGTGTGGCGGCGGGGTTTGAGGAAGACTTCCTCCTGCGGCCCCTAAACTAGAATCATCAACTGATGCTTTTCGTCCTGGCAGGGTGGGTAATTGTAACGTGGGCTGGACTTGTATGGCGGGCTGACCCGGGGGGGCTGTTAAGGGCACCCCGGTATCTGGGGGAGCAGGAATTACCTGATTTACAGGGACGGGCGGAGTGCGAACAGGATTTACATATTCTGGGACTGTGTCGTCCAGATAGGACGAAATAAAAATATCAGCTGCGGTAGGCTTGTGACGTAGCTTGGTCGGAACTAATGGTGGCGGAAAATTACTGGATGCCTCTGGGGTCGCTTTTGGCAAGCCCTCGGCAAGGAGAGGATACATACCCCTAATAAGGGCATGCCTCTGTCTGTCTGACTGTTCGGCTTTGACTTGTGCACCTATCTCGATTAATTCTTTTTCTTGGGCTCGCTCTAAGGATTCTCTACTTAATTCTGACTTTCTGATTTCTTTTTCAGTTCTTTTATGAGCTTCTTTGCGCCATAACTCGATGGCATCTTTCTGTGACTGTCTGGCTTTCTTTTTCCATAATGCTTCTTCTACTCGCATGATGCATTCGGCATCCCATGTACCCGATACGGGCCATCTATACTTTTCTTCTAACTGTTTGGTATACTCTACCCATAAATCTAGATACAATATGGCACTTATGCCATGTTTCTGATACATAAAGTGACCTGGACTGTCCCTAGGCGGGACGGGAACTGCTGCTTCCAGCAGACCCTTTCTAGTTTTTAACTGACGTAACTTGGAAAATATGGGCATGACTGAACTGTAATCTAGACACAATACAATACACAATAAACACGATACTTATACCCCATTCATACCACGACATTGAAATACATGAAAAACATTTAAAATAACAGTTCGAACAGAATACTACCGGGAATACGGAACACAGAATACATGAATTTTCTCGAGAACAGAACTGACTAGAACAGGAACTAGATGCACTGCTGAAACAGTACGAAACTTACCGGTCTCTTAATGAGACACGTCAGGACCCGTATCCACCGAAGTGAACACTTCGTTTGTGGGACTGTGTACCACCAACCCACAGACCAGAGTCAATTAGATTGACCCTGTCTAGATACCACCCCAGTAACGGTACTCACCGGGCAGCAAGAACGGAAGGCCTCGGACTGGACTGGACTGCTACGACGACGAACTTCGGACTTCGGACTTCAGTTACGGGTGGACCTCCGGATACCTCGGACCTTGGACTCTTGGCTTGGGCTCTGGTCGGGACTCGCCGCGTTCCTCCACCGTCTCGTCTGGATGCTGGACCGCCTCCTCCGTCTCCTCCGTGGGCCTGAGGGATACTTGAGCAGAAATATCTGCCACTGCGCAGAAGAGTTCCGTCACGACTGCAGAGGGTCAGGGGGTCGGCGTGGCTTCACCGACGCGTGGGGAAAGGGCAAGTCCCTGTTCGGGCGCCATTATGTGGTATATAAATAAATAATACCGGATCTATTTTTGAATGAATGAATGAATAACAGATAGCTCAATAAAATAAGAGTCAAGATTCGAGGTAGTGGGAGTTTTGCAGGTTTATTACAGCATAAAGGACAGGGACAGGACAACCTGCATAGGAACAGAATGGCAAGGACTAGCATGGCCCGGCAGCTGCCGGGGACCGGATCTGGAATGGCTAGCTCTAACATTTAATAACATTACATGAGCATATATACATAACGCAAACACATAGCATTACATTGCAATGGGCGTAGCAGTGGGTGGAGCAGTAGGTGTGACGTGTAGCAGTCGCGAAAGATAACGGTACAAAGGAGGTGTAACAGGGCGTATACATAGACATGTGATGCAAACGTAATAGAATATGTCATGAAATGGGCGGAAACATTGGAGGGGGCTACCTAAGGAGCCGGGACCTCCAACCTAATGGTGCGCGCAAACTGACAATGACGTGTTACTAGGAGAAGCTGGGGCTATGAACTCTGTGCTAGGAGCAGAGACTAAAGTCTGGAGGGTCGGAGCGACATGTACCTAAACCCTATCTAGTATCTGATGTTTAGGGAACATGTTGATATAAACTAGAAGTCATGAGGGGAGAAGCTAACTGACTCTAAGGCTAGAGCATGCATTTATTCTACATGTAGTACGTGATGAAGAATATTAAATGACCATTAAATCCAGTATTTCTCTTACATGGAGCCGAATAGGCTAGACAATGACGGAAACTATTGATGCAGTTCAGTAGCTTAGGAATGCAGAGAAGGAGGACTAAACTGATAACTGGAATCATAACATAGTCTTGGCAGACTCGGAGGCAGAGCCAAGCTGCACCGGGCACTGCGAGGCAGGAAGTAAGTGAAGGGTCGAGGATACAGGTGGGGGCTGTATCGCTCCTCAGCGAGGCTTCAGGAGACAGGGGCTGAATCTGATGTCCGGGCCCTGTTGAGGCCTAGAAACGGGGACTTTATAATGAAATAACGTGCACACTAAGAAACGTGGCAACATAACTTTACATAGGCCTGACACTCATATTACTCATGAGGACTAGGAAATGGCATATCAGAGGTGGACACAACTATAATTGCGTCTTGAATCGGACATGGGGAATAACATATGCATATTGGTCATGCACACATAACATATGATGGATGACTCGTAGAGACACAGAACATGACAAAATTTACTTTTCCACAGACCGCCAACTGTATTACAAGTTGGAAATGCACAACTCGTAATACGGTTGGCGGTTCTTTGCTATTTCCATGGTGGTGCCTGGAATACAGCCTCCACAATGGGAACAGCAAAAAAGTTCCAGTATGGCATGGACGTGGATGTTCATGCTGTGGTGGAACTTTGTGGCGGTACAGACAGGGGAGGCACATGTTTTGGCTCCCTGACTGTATCCCCATGATGGGCCCCCTTTGTTACTGCACCGCCAGCCTTTTCATGGCAGGGCTTCGCCATGAAAAGGCTGGCAGTCCAGGAACTTGTAATATGCTGAGCGGGACTGTACCAGTCCCTGCTAAGCATATTCTGTTGTGGCGCTCCTGCGCCACTGTCAGGGAATGTCTGTTCCCTGGCACAGCCGAAGGTCCACTGCCGCATCGACCCTGAAAGCGGTAATGCGGCGGACATTGAACCGCCACTACTGCACCACCACAAGTCTGGTGGTCGGAAGACCACCAGACTCGTAATCAGGCCCTATGTCTCAGTCCGTGTTGGGCCTTTGACAGCACCAATCTGCTTTAAGTATCCAACTTTTGGTTACTCAGTGACTACAGTTTCATCTGCAGCCCAATTTAAGAGGATTTTTCTCTTCAAAAAGGGACAGTCCCTTAGTGCATTGCAACTTATAAAACAAAGCAATGCCTTTCTTCAAAAAAGTGACAAAATCACTTTCTGAAGTGAGACTTAGAAACTTTTTCCAAATTTTTGACTTCCAGACTTTTCATCAGGACCTATCTAAGCATGGGCGAATTTTGTGGATTTGCGGTCCGCAAATTCACGCGAAATCGCAAAAGAATTCGCCAGTTGACGCGAAAATCCACGAACTCACGGATTTGTGACCACGTGTGTCTGTAACTTTGCCGCCGCGCCTAAAGGGGCCCAGGTCCCTCGAGTGAGCTGTCCATCATAGTGAGGAAAGGGCGGGAAGACATTGCATACCCTAGTGTGTGTGGGGCGGGGCCAAACGGGCAGTGCTTCCATGCGAGTTCACATGCCTTGTTTATAAAGGGTGAGAGACCGATCAAAGCAGCAGATGAGAAGGAACAGCCTACTGGTCACAGGAAGTACACGGGGATTGCGCTCGAGAAACTCCTGGATGCAAATACCTCCATCAGGGATTACATCTAATTGTAGGCGGTAGTTATGGTGAGGAAGCACACCTGCCTAGTCTCGACCGTGCTCACTAGTTGTTGGGGCTGATTATAATGCATTACTGAATTTGACCTTCAACTCGGGCACCTTTATATCTGTAAGTGCTTCCTGTTGAGGTTTAATTTTTGTGACAGGAACATCGTGCCAGAATGATTCCTGCCTGCATATTTATCCATGAAGATGCCACCGTGTTGATATTTACTGCAAAAAATAAAATAAATCCGCCCGCGAGCGGATTTGCGGATTTTTCTTCAATTTTGCGAGATTCGCGGATCGCGTAATTGCCGAAAATCGACATATTCCGCGAGTGGAACGGATTTTGAGCCCATACTTAGACCTATCCACTTGTTGTACCACACCAGGCTCCATCATGGTTGACCTCAAATCAGACCTAGGTCCCTAGCCTACCACAGACTATCACTGGTGAGTTGTGCTTTTTGGAGCTATTTCTACCTAAAACTTTAAAGCTCATATCTCTGGTGCACCTTATTGGATTTTTTGTTTTTGTTTCATTGTATTACATTTTAGTCTATTTTTCAATATCGGGCCTGAATATGATGTCGGAAGGACACTGACACAGAAGCAGGGCTGCCCGACGGAGAGTCGAAGGTCCTGCTGGCCACATTATGATATGAGCGCCTTCACAGCTGTCGAAATGTGTATATTTTGTATTGGGCGTGTGCTGCGGGCTACAGCACACGCTGCAACACAGAAAAAAATACATTTCAAATCCTGCACTATAAGACAGGCACTGATGTTTAGGGGGCATCCTAGGTGCCTCGCCAGGGCCCATGACGGAGGGCTAGTGGGGAATGTGGGCCCACTAGGGGCCCTCAAAGTCACTTTCAGCCAGTCTTTTCATGGTGGGTTCACTGACATGAAACGGCTGGCGGAAAGGGACATTGTAAACCATACGGTGGTGCCTGAGCAGTCACCGCCACCATTCTAGGGATTTTAGACTACCCGTCGGCTGCATGGCGGACAGTCTCTCTGCCTGCCCACCATCCTATTGCGGCAGGCGGTCCTTCATGCCCGATGGTGGTGGGACAGTACTGCATAAAAGTAAGAACACGTGGGTACCACTTTATGATCCCCATAAAGCTGCACAGCCTATTAGAATGAGTCCAATGAATTAAATTCATGGTCACCGCTTCATATAATCGTCAATTTTATCCATCATATTCATCTTTTAATCTCTTTATTTTTCTTCAATCCATTATACTCATTATCGTTTTTGTTTCATGCTGGTCATAAAAACACAAGGAAGTGGTGTTTCCCCATAAAAGTATTATGGTTCCTTGTGGTGGACAAGTCACTCAATCCATATAATTACCAATTTTCTTACAATATGTGTATCTTCAAGGTACATAGATGTTGAGTAAAGAGGAGTAAATGTGTTCTTTCTTATAAAATTAGCTTCACAATATTTTCGAAGTGAATATTCTGGTTACGATATTTTTGTTGCACAATATTTTGTGCTTAATGTTGTCACATAGTGGTTAATGGAGGTCTGAGGTTAACATGTCTGACCTAGCTGTGCCCCTATTTAGTGTTTCATTATGAGTGCCCCAATGACAATGGTTAACGGCCTTATTGGGAATACTCGCATCATGGGTACACAAGTCTGAATTTCGTTACTAAGACACATCACCTAATATGAATGAATGAATGAAAGGCTTTATTTCGATAAAAACATATCTTAAAAGCATAAATATATTTACAATTCTAATAAAAACACCATGACATAATTAATTTAACAATCACATTGGCATTTGAGGCATAATATTTTCCAGCGTTATTCATTACCTTGAAGTCAGCAGTAATATCTACCCTTCTGTTGGAAGGTGGTTTATTGGTAGTGGTAGGTGGGCACTTAACACGAGAAAGAAGGACACAGACGCAGTACTGGGTCCTAAATATGGTCTCTATAAATGAGTTTCTTTCTTGACCCTTGGTAGCTGACACCAAACCATAAGGCTTAATTTAGGAGACAGGAAAATAAAGTATTTAAAAACACCAATACAGTAAATAAGTAAGACACAACACACAATAGAAATCCCACACCAATTCATACAAAAAGGAAATATTTGCATCTTTAAAATGACACTAAAATGACCAAAATCCAATATAGAGAACCAGAGATATGGATTTTTAAAGAATAAAGACCTCCCAGTGCTTAGAAACCAATAGCACCACTTCTTTGCAACTGGTTGTGCTTGACCAGGGCAAATTCGAAGCTTGATGCCAACCGCGATGGGGCCCTGCTCGGTTACTCTATGCTGGATACCTCAGTCAAAATATTACATTTGCACTTAGAAACTTTTCTGGAGCTTTTTCTGCCAAAGGCCCTCGCTGCGCTTCACAAGTCTGGACTCGGTGTGAGTTTGCCAGCTTGACTTTATGGGAGCTCCTGGCCAAAATCTGGAAGTTGGACCTCTGGAGCTCTTCAGCGAGATGAAGCTGGAATCTGGTTGAAGGTGGCCGGCTCGGCTCTCGCGATCGGGTCATTCACCTCTAGAAGCTTTTTCCAAAATGTTTTACAAACTTTCCCAAACTTCTGGAATCTCCTAGATGGTCCTTGGCAGCCCTGGACTTTACTTCCCATACTCCACATGGTAAATCCCTTAAAACACCACTGAAAGCACACCAGAAAGGGGACTTTGGCTGGAAAAGGATAGTTACGCTCTATTAACCTGTAGCTGCAGGGAGTCCTCTTCTTACTCCTTCTTGATGTAAGGCATAGTCCTCAAAACTGTATCCCCAGCTAGTGCAGCAGGCGCGGTCTTCACCGGGCAGGCCCTTGGGTGCAGATCAGGATTCCAGTGGCAATTCTTCTTCTTGTTGTTTCAGGCAGCAGTACTGAGAGGCTATGCACCTCTCACATATTTAATCTCAGCTTCTTGGCATCAAGAGGTGGACCACCCATGACCAATGTGATAAAGTGTGCCACCCTGGCGCATGACCACTTCCTTCAAAGCGTGGCATCTCTTGTCCCAGATAGCTCTAGTCCTCCAAAATCCATCATGGCTGAAATCTCGGCAAGACAGTAAAAGCTAACTAAACCAACTCTTAGTGTGACACATTCCATAGCCCATCTTCACCTAACATCTGTAAATTCCCTCCTTAAGCCTGCTAGCTAAGAGTCAGAGGGGACTGGAGGTAGCTAGGCCTGGCATTCCCTGCCCGTCCTACCCCTCCTTTGAAGCCTCATGCTTTACAACCTCTTTACCCTGCCCGGGCATTCCTGTGTTGCTTTAGAGCTCTCTCCAGCAGATACCCTCTATCCTGCATAGCCACTTATCACCTAATCAAGGCAGCCATTCCAAGCCTATTAGCACTGACCAATCAGGAAAGACTGTGGGTAGGCTGGATGTTGGATTAGAGACAAGAAAGTGTTATAACTTAGTTTCTGTATTAGTTAGGATAAATTCAACAAGAGCATTCTGTTGGATTTATCAATACCACTCTGTTAAATCTTTGAATGAAATGTTTAAACTTTCCTAGCAATAGTTATGCATCCATAAAATATTGCCATGTTAGCCTATGAGGCCAAGTATCTACAGTGGGGAAAATGAAATGTGCATTTCCTCCCTCACCAAGGTTTTTAAAGTAACTTTTATAAGGACCCTGCTCATAATTACAGTGTAGTGTAGTTCCTATATTCCCAATAGGCTCTGCACATTGGAATAACATAAACAATAGTTTAGATGTAGGACTTAGGTCGACTAGGTCTCTATTGAAAATGTTAGACTTAATTATGAATGCCAGCTAGCTCAGAGGTCACTAGAAACTTCCTCGAGTAAACAAGAAGGTGTTAACTTTCCAGATTAGACATGAAGGGATTAGTTTCTGACAACCGCATAAACATGACAACTTTGCTCCCTCCACAATAAGTAGTATACCTCCAGAGTTGCGGACACAATAGATAACTATTTTACTCAGTCAATCGTGCATGCTTAGTTTCACCAGAAGCGCAGAGAAATAGAGAGACAGGCGTTTTCAATAAAAGAGGTTATTTATTGAACAGTTTTCTTTCTCATGCAAATGTAAATGTAAATGTCAAGGTATTTGTAGAGCGCACTGCCACCAAGCGGTTTCCTGGCGCTATTACTCATACCGCTGTGCAACCCTTCCTAGCTTTCCCTGTGAAGTGTCCACTCCTGGGCACCCCCAGGGTGCAGCCAGGCATCCTAGCGCTGTTGGGGCCGGTGTGGAGGTTAAGCAAGCTATTGCTCAGAGTTGCAGCGTGGGGCCCATGATTAGAATAGGCACCGAGGCGAGAATTGTCAGGTCCAAGGAAATTGAGCACAAGACCCGCCGAGACGGGAATTGAACCCTGGTCCCGGGCCAGAACTCTGCATCAGGGTCTGCCGCTCTACCATTGAGCCACACTCCTCCAAGAGAAGTGAGTTGCCACAATTGCAATACTTGTCATAAAGTAAAGTGCGTACAGTAAAAGGAGTATTATGAAATAATACTGTAAAAGCAGTGTATGGTTTCTGAGCCATACGGTATTTAAAATAGATAACTGGTGCTTCTAAGATACGCCTACCCCGGTGTACCTAACCTAAGCCTAGTACGTGGGAAGGAGTAAGTGAGCTTATAGTTTTAGTTAAGATAGTTTCTGCCAAGAATCTGAATCAAGAATTCTCTAAGGGTCCAATCAGCTCCGTACCTTGTTTATAGAATGAAGGAGGTCTTGTATCTCTCTCTCAGGACTCGATCTCCCAGCAACCCGCAAGGGTGACCGGGAAACACTGGAACTGAATTTCTCCGCAGGAGAAAAGACAGCGTCTCTCTCAGTGCGTCAATGGGAGGGTCGGCTTCCTTCGGCACTCGCTACAGTAGGGCGTCGGGCAAGTAGATTGCCGATCTGCTCCAAACCACCGTGTGTTTTGCTAGGGCAGATGCTGGTATATTTATACTTGGAAGGTGCCGAGTTTGACGTAAGGTTGGACATAGGACGTCACTAGGAACTCGCAGTTCTTTCAGGACTCCAGGAGTTCTAGGACAAATCAATACAGAAGCAGGGGGAATTCCCGGGCTGCTGGAGGCTTGGTTTGTTTAAGAACACGTTGTGCTTTCTAGGAGTCTATGGGAGTAGCCTTTCCGTATTTGGACTGCATTGGCTATGACTTAATATGGGTATGATTCTTATGCCTTTATAAGGATATGATTGATATAACCGCATAAGGGCATAAATCGGGAATATTTAAATAGGGTCCTAGATTCGTTTACAACACCCACTCAACGTATAATGTCCATCATTACTAAATACTAAGCAATTTTAAACATAACTGTGCATGTGTTTTTCATCCCACCCCAAAATACATAAAATGCATTCGAAATGGTATATACACGAAAAATGAGTATTATACTGTACGTTTTCAAGCAGTGGTATCATTCAGATAAGGCATATATTGTGTATTGAAACTGCGACTGAATGAATCACGAAATTTACATTTATGAAATGGCTCTTAATACAGAAGAGAGGGTCGAGACCATTTCATCACATATTTATACAAGACTGTACATGTGCTAGAGGCTGAGTCAAAATAGTGTCTCTAGAGTTTGCAAAAATAGAAATCTTGTTCTCTAAGAATAGTTCTACTTTAAGCAGAGTATCATGTGCCAAAAAAAAGGTAAATATTTTGGGAACGGGAAAATAATTTTGCTTTCAGGGGAAAACATAGTTCCAATAGTTTTTTTGAAGTTCTGTTTATCAAAACTTGAAGGCCGAATTCAGAGTTCAGGGAACGCTGTGTGCTTGTGTTTTCAAAAGTTATTCTCGTTGTTGGGGGAGAACATTAACTCAGATAGGCTGGCAAAGAATTCGTCTACAGCAGTAGGTGAAAGTTGGACCATGTCCGAAAAAGTAGAAATAGTGCATATGTGAGATGCATTGCCGTTATCGGTGTCTAGATCAGCAATGGTCACAGAAGGTTGTACCTGTGTGCCGCTTTCATCTCGTACCTCACCGCCACCTAATCGTAACGGTGATGTCTCAACGAATGCCATCATCAGAATAGGTAGCCGCTGGGGACAACATGTTGCAAGAGCCGTTACCGAACCAAGCAAAGTATTGACATCCATAGGTACTGCTGATGGGAGTGTGAGACAGACGTCCAACACTCATTCTTCTCCGCAGAGCAGGCATCTTAGAACAGGTAGGATGCAATCTTGCCAGATTGGTCTGAATGAAAGAAACCAGGTAGTATTCAGAACTCTTAGCCGAGCAAAGCCGAGTACTTTAGTTATCCGGTCTCTGTATCTCATTGCTAGGAGCGTTTCTTCCATGGTAGCCTGAGTTTTGTTTGTGGCTGGATTTGCTATATGGGAGCAGAAGGAACAAAAATAAAATTCATGCTACGAGTCTCAAGATGAGAGGCAGGCCGCCGAACACAGAGTGCACGAAATTCGGGAAGACGCTCAGGACTGCTTCAAAGGGTGCTAATAGTCCCGAAAAAACTGTCTTAAATACATGTGCGATGCCACTGGTATCAGACATGTTTAAGATTTGACTTTATATTTCTACGAAATGCACGGGGCAATTTGTTGATAATAATGCATGTATCTCTGCTGCTGTCCTTGCAACTTATAGATCATACGTTTTCTCTAGACGAGGTTAAAGGCACAGTTGTTTGTAAAAGAAAAGACTTCATTCCACTTAAAGTATCAATTTGAATAGAAGAGATATTCAGAGAAGGCCATATCGTTGCCTCCTTGTCTGGTTTGCTGTTTGGATACAATACTTGCATACAGCAAGTGACCATGGAAGTTACACTGACGAGATAGGCCTTTCCTGGCACTATGCCACAACAGCTGCGGTCACTTATTATAACGTAACTGCCGTTGGAAAGTTGTCTGAAAAAAGGCTCTATTTGTGTAACAGGGTTGCCGTGCAGGTGGCATGAAAGGTTATTTGATGAACCTTCGCAGGCTCCATGCAAGTTAATTCCTTGACACAGAAGTGTACCGCTCAGTGAATTTTTATAGTTGTTACCACTAAGAAATACCTCTTTTTCCCCCCACTGTAACATCTATGTGTATTAGGTAGATTCCAGGTCGACTTGATGTAACCTTTACCCAACCTTTCATACAGGCCTGCTGGTATGTGCTTTTGGCAATATTGAAACTGAAAAGTCGTTATCGGAATTGTAATTGTGCCATGTATTATCCATTCAATGACAGGTCTTTCGGAGACTGTCAATGGCAATCTTTCTAGTTTTTCAAAGCTAAGCACCGTATAGTCTGCTCCTTTTTGTGCCAAAGAGATTTGTTTATCAGTAAGGTTAAAGATAGAAAATAATGACGTTGTGTTGATTAGACGCCATGACATGTAGCCTGAACGGAGATTTTGTAATGTCCAGCCTAACTGTACAATAGAACGTAATTGAGACTGGCCATGTTGTAACATTAGCATATCCTGTTCTATTATATCAATAGCAGATGATACAATGCTGTCCAGTGAAGAAATTCTGGAGGACAGAGTCGTTAACCCATTGTCCACTACAGACAGTGATTTTTCCAAATTAATACGATCAATTTCTCGTATTTTTCCCGCAGTTTCAATTTGCATAATTTTTCAAACTTCGTTGTAAGCAGCGTATATACCGGCGTATATGAAATGTTTTTGACGCTGTTTGCGAGGTTCCAAAATGAAATCTCGCAAGTCGGCACCTTTTTTAAGTAAAGTCAAGTGTTGCTTAATTTCAGGTAGTGTGGATTTCTGTAGCCATTCGAGGCATAGTTTTCCTACACTGTATGTTGTAATAATCCCTGGATATTGTCTCTGTGAATATCTTGGGTCTGGCCTGTTTTGTTTGAACCCCTGTTTGTTGTTCAGGAATCTATCTTGACAGTTATTAGTGTCTGTGGGCCAGATCAACCATTTTTTCCAATCAGGATTAGTTCTGTTTTGGTGTAAAATATGGGATACGTCTATTTCCGCATCTGTAGAGCTATTACTATCAGGTATTGGCTTTGGTATAGACGGTTTGTTTAAGTCCTTTATCCTGGCTAGGCCAAGACAGGTTGTTTGTTGAATGGTGTCATTCAGGAACATTATTTGCTCTGTGAGCATGCAGGCTCTGAATAATGATTCTAAACCTTGTACCTGCCAGTCTTTTGTCTCAATGTTGTTTTTCCAAAATTCAAAACAAATGTAGACATTTTTTCATAAAATGTTGTAGAATATATCAAGTTAGTATTTGTCAACATGTTTTTCATTCCTGTCTTATTCATCATTTTAAAATAAAACGTTTCTGGATCAGTTGTATTAAACCCTGAGAAGTATGGGAATTTCTCATAAAATGTTTTCGAGCTGCCTTTTGGCAGTGTCGAACAATGTTCCCATTGATTATAACTAAAAACACTTCTAGGATTAGCAGATTTATGTAAATAGTGATGCCCATAATGATTAAACCAATACATTTCTTCATAGTTTGATGAACCTTCTAAATAATCATGTTCTATAAATTTTGCTGGCATTTCTAAATCTGACATCATATTATTAATATTTTCAAAGTCCCAATCATCAGAGAAAGTACTTGGTGATACAAAGTCACTTAATGAAACCTTGAATTGATGTGGATATTTCAAGAGTTCAACCGGGCCATAGATGTCGTAATCAGTAGCGTCCCATGCTCTACCACCAGGTATAAGAATGGCTGTGATGTTTACTGACGATAGTTCTCTTTTTTCAATGTGAGAAGATCTGTGAGGCTTTAGATCCAAGTTGATGTTCTGACTTGCTGTGTCCATTGTACTATATTTTCCATCAATGAATTTTCCCAAGCTTAAAACCAAAATGAGCCAGAGTAGGAGGAAAAGTACACCTAACACAATACACAATTCAGTCCATGGTGAATTAAGATATGTTTCCCCAAGTTGATGAAAGAGTTCAGTTATTTTTTCTTTGAAAGTTTTATTTGCTGGCGTTTCTTCATGTTCACTTGGATCTTCAGAAAAGTCATCGAAATTGATGAAGTAGCCAGATGCAGTTCTGTCAATTGTTGGAATTGCTTCCGGATTTTCATAAGTCTTTGGATTTGTATAGTCAGAGGCTACATCATTGTGGTTTTGTATTTCTTGACGAACTGTTGCAATTTGGGTTTCAAGAGGCACAAGTTCCATGGCTTTGTTGCATAGTCCTTTTTTATTCACTGCAGGTTTATCAAATGTGATTAGTCTCTCAGTTTGAACCTCTTGAATTGTAGCAAGGTTTGGTCTTCTGCTACTTCTTGGGAGTCCACGGGGCCTACTACTTATTATTGGCCACATGATTGTGGTTTTACCAGGTCAATTGATACAACTCTGTTCTCCTTTTTACCAGCAAGGGGCGTTAGTACTACTGATCTTGTTCCGCTGATAGCTAAGACAGGTACTGATTTTCTGTAAGAAGGCCCAAATTCCTTCTTCACCGCGATCTTTTCTCTGACTAGATCCCCAATCTTTTTAATTCCAGACAGGTATTGCTGGGACAGGTGGTTTTTCTTCAGTGGCCGTTGGCTTTAGCTTTGTGTTACTTAGACTTCTTCTTGTTTCATTTAAGTCCTGTAAAACAGCCAAACGATCTTTGATATCAAAGCTTTTTTGTTCCACCACTGAAGTCTGACAATCGAGATCTTTGATGATCATTCTAGTACCAAACAAAAGTTCATACAGAGTGATTCCACCCAGAGAATGTCTTGGCAGATTATTAAGACTACGTTGGACACTTATTAGATGTTTGACCCACCTGTCACCCGAACCTATTACCCTCGCTGTTATAGATTGCTTTATGTCACGGTTTTTCCTTTCCACTACCGCATTTCCCTCAGGATGGAATGGACTACAGTACCGCAATGCAATGCCCAAGCTGTTGTAAGCTCGAGAGCTAAACGCAGGAATCTGGTCAGAATGTAGCATGCCAATTGCGTATGTGCTGATAAAGACTCGCAAATCTTTTATAACAGTTCTGGCGTCAGCCGAGCGCTGGGGGCACATCCAAATGAATCTCGTGCAGGAATCCACTGCGACCATGATATATTTATAGTTGCCATCCCTTTGTAAGGGACCACAGTGGTCCAGGTAAACACATGCTAATGGTTTATCTGAGATTAGAAGGGGCGTCTGTGCAGGTCGTTTCACTGTTGATACCTTCATTTTTTGCCATATTTCACATTCTAGAACATAGTTTCTAGTCTATTTTCTCATGCGTGGCCACCAATATCTCTGTTTTATTAATGATACTGTGGCGGAAACACCAGCATGTGCAGAAGCGAGCCCTTCATGTGCCGCTAAAATTAGTCCTAACCTGTGTTCCATGTTTGGAATTGCCCTATCTCCCACTCCAGGGATTACAGCAAAAGGAACATTATTCACATCAGTTTTGTATGAGTACTTTACTGGAAAGCCTTTCGGGAGTGTCTTACCACTGTCTTTTACTGAAGCACTGACAGCTTGTATTATCTCACTGTCTATTTTTGTTTTTGACCGGGTAATGGCAGCTACGGAAGCCGTTTGCACAGCTGGCTTCACGGCCTCATCAGCCAATGAATTCCCTGCAACGTGAACGCCATCACGTTGATGACTCAGTGTATGAATCACGTGAGTCTTTTGTAGTTCTTTCTGTAAAAGAACTACTTGTTCCCAAAGCATTTTATGCTTGATTGTGCCACCTTTTGCATCTTTGAAAGCGTTTTGAACCCAGTTCTGCAAGTATTCATTGTAGGACTGGACGCAATAATACAAATTGCACACTATTAGTGTGGGGAATTCGCGATCGGTGTTTTCAAGCGCCATCTTAAAAACCTGTAGTTTAGCTCGCTGAGCTGTACAATTTCCGAGTGATTGAGTTTTAGTGAACAGGGGTCTAAATTTTCCTTCGTGTCACCGACCTTTAACGATCGCGCACGCAGCACTATATGCTTGTTTACCCCCAACTGCGGGCTGTGCTGATCCGTCTGTATATATTATACAGCCGTAATGTTCGAGAGGCAGAATTTCAGTCTGCAGAGGACATTCATATTCGTATTGGAGAAATTCTTGCGTTTTTAAGTTAGCATCAAATTCGTAAACTACGTCTGATGCAGCAAGAGAATTAACCCATTGTATCCCTCTCGGATGTAAAGCTTTAGCATTCGGAATGCTGGCTTTTGTAACTGCCTCTAGGGCAGGTATCGGTGCAACGATTATTATACGTTTTCCTTGTGCGAGTGCTCTTTCTTTTGCTACAGCAGTTTGGACCGCAGTCAGAATTTTTTTCAGCTTGTGTGTACAAGTGTGATTTATAAGCTATTGGTACCGTTTCTCCCTCATTAGAGGTCAGGTACGTAAATCCGCATCTTCCTGGGATGACTCCGATTACAAGGTTGCGTTTGTTTGTGCGTGTTTGCAGTTTTGTTTTAGTTAACATGTCTGTTTGAATTGATCGTAACATTTTTGTGTGTTTCCGTGTCCAATTAATTGGATTGAAATCAGGTTTTATTAATTCGTAGAGAGGTTTAACCCTCTCTGCGTAGTTTAGAATGTAAGTTCTTCCAAAATTCAGGAAACCTAGAATTGATTGTAGGTTTTTCAGCGTTTTTGGAGCTTGGAGTACTGCACACTTCTCTAAGTAGTTGTCGGCTAGGCTTTTGCCTTCACTTGATAGCTCATATCCTAAAAATAGGACAGTAAGGTAGGCAATTCGTGCCTTTTTTAAAGTTGAATTTATACCCTTCAGATGCGAACCCAAGTATTATGGTGTTCACTCTTTTCAAGTGTGTCTCTAGGTCTTCGTCTGTAAGATATATGTCATCAACATAAGATAATGCCTCATCATCATACATATGTAGGAATTCTGTTATCCTGGCTGAAAATAATCCTGGGCTGTTCTTGAATCCCTGGGGGAGACGACAAAATTGCCCATGGGCCCCCATACAGGAGAAAGCGGTCAAATACCTGCTTTCTGGTGCAATGTTTTGACAGAAGAAACCATTTGAAATATCTAATGTTGTTTTATATTTCTTGCGCACAATGTTATTCATTAGTGCTGCACTGTGTGAATTTTGTACTGCAAATGTTTTGCAACAAGAGTTTAGGTGTCTGTAGTCCAAAACTAGACGATATGAAACATCTGGTTTGGAGACAGGTAAGAAAGGATTGTTAATTTGTGAGGTGCATGTTTCAATCACCCCTAATATTCAAGTTGATCTAAGATCTCCCTGACTTGTTTTTTAGCTTCTTGCTTAGCAGGATTCTGTCTTTGTGCAGTAGGTTGATTTTTTAACTAAATTTTATGGTGAATAGAATCCTCATCCCATCCTACATGATTTCTGTATAATGCAGGGGCTTGGGCCACTGCCCATTTTCTAGCATATGTGTATTTTGTATGAATTGGAATGTGATTTGAGAAGGCAGGCATAATCATTTCTTTGCAATGTGGGCACTTCCTGACAAACTCTGGTGGCCAGTCTTTCTCTGCTAGCAGGATATCATAGCCTTTAGATAGATTCTCCCAAAAGAGACCTCTTATTTTCCTAGTTTTGTCCCCCTCTATACGTAATGTTATTTCATATAATTTATGGGGTACATTAACTCTGGTGTCTGCAGTTTCCACTTGAATGTATTCATTTGTGTCCACTGTCTCCAGAAGATTCATCAGGATCTTGCGAGCTATGGTCACTTCTGCTGCTCTGTCTAGCATTGTCTGGGCCCATTCTCTGTTCTTGAGTTGTGTCCTTAGAATCCTCGGCATGTTTTATTTTAATACTGGCTACCTTCTTTTTGGGAAATTGTAATTTTTTACTTTGATGAGCAGCTTCCTTGTCTTTGGACTTGACGCGCTCTTCTTTATGTCCTCTTCTTTCCGATTTCTGTGAGTAAGTCTGAAAAGATCTAGAGGGACGTGTATCATTATCTTGATATCTGTCAGGTTTTCTTAATTTATCCCTATCTCTAAGGTTGTATCGTTTTTCAGAGGGCTCCCATTGTGGAGACCTGCCCCCCGTTCTGGAGATCTATTTTTCGGTTGGGGAGACCTTCCTCTGGACTGGAGCTGTTTTTCTCTGGGAGTGGTTTGTTTATTACCCTCCCACTTCTTTTTTGGAGTAATGAGATTATTCTTAATAAATGTTTTTTCAGGATTTTCAGGTAGTTGTGGTTTTAGTGGTTTCGCACCCAAACTATCTCTACCTAATTCTTCATAGGATTTTTCAATTATTCTGGCAAGTTCAAAAGGTTGTTCTGCTATATCTGTTTCTTTCAATTTTTGGCGATCGTCACAGATGCTGCTTCTCCTTTTATGTTGGCTAGTAGTATAGCGGAGACTTGCTTAAAGTCTTTCAGTAATTTCATACCTAGATTTAAAGTTGGCTCCGGACCGTATTCATTTTGAATCTTTCTCAGTACGTCTGGTATAACCGCCATAGACAGAACACCATGTGTTTTTGTGTATATCGAAGCAAAGACTGTTCCCCAAATGTCACAGTCCTCCACATGTGGTGCGATCCCCATTGGTAGACAGATTGTCAGAATTCTCTGTTTCTCATTAGGTGTAGTATCAGGAAATACTGCCTCTATCTGAGTAATTTTTTGAGCTAACCAGAACGGAATTTGTTCCCCTTTTGCGAGTAATTTGCCAATGACTGATTGTATAGTCTGTGGTGTAATCTTATTTGTGTTCCCCCGGTGAGGGGTGTGCTGTGGAATTTTTATTGCTGGTTGGACTGTTAAAGTCCTCATGACGTATTGGACCAATTGTCTATGTATTTTAATTAGTTGTTTTAGCTGAACTAAAAGTTCTCTGTCTGACATTTTTAAATGTCAGGATGTGGTGTATAGCTGGCTAGAACCGGCCATGTGGCTCCTGGTCTACCTAGTGGACCAAGCCTGGTAATGTGATTTTGATGTTTTAGGGCACCATTAAACGAGAGCTGATGCTCTTGGTAAGTTAGTCTTTTTTTACATAAACAAGGGGACCCAATGGATACCTGCAGACCATGGGTAATCAATTATTAAAGGAAACAAAGGTCCAAAGGATAAGTGAAATAAAAGCACAATAAAGTTGTAGACTCAGATCAGTGCTATACTCTCAGTTCCTATACCCAGCCGGGTAAGGAATATTTATTCAATTCAAATAGAAAAGAATAGGACGCCTTGGAAAGGCCATATATAGGCATTAGATAGGGCACAATCCTGTACCTATCCAAGAGTCAAACAACATATAGTTAGGGAGAAAATAGAGAAAGTAAGACAAAGAAATAGCAGGCAAAAACATTGGAGCCAAGTGTCGCTTGCAACTGGTTATAAAATACAGCAAGCTTAGACAAACAGTCACTGCAATCTCATAAACACAATGGGTATATTGCAGAACTGTTTAAACCGTCGACGTTTCGATCCCCTGGCTCCTAATAAACCGGGATCATCATCAGGACTATATGATCAGTTGCCTGTTTGTGTAATTATGAACGCCTGTTGAGATAAAGGACAAAAGGAAGGAGGGAAACAATATAAGGCAAAATGTCACAGTTGGTCATCAACATTTAAAAAAAAAAAAAAATATTTAAAAAACGTTGCCCATATGTGAAGCCAGAAATGGAACAGTGGTTTAATGAATATTTTCCATTGCGTGATCGCTCGATATGTGTCTATAAGAAGCATGCAGAGTCGGCCGCGTATATGACGCAAAACAGAGCCGTTCGTCATGATGGTACAAAAACTGGTTACACTGTAGTATCGCCGAGTGAACGGTAGTTTTTTAGAGTATAGCCAGCGCAGTGAAGTGCACTTTGTGCAGTATGGATTTTGCATACCCATGCTTCAGTTACCATCGACGGTGTCACAGAGACTAAATTGCTGTTTCGGCGAGTGGTATTGCCGCAGTGATGTGAGCGTCACAAGAGTCACAATGCTATAACAACTAGGGATTAGTTGCACTAGGGAGTTGAGGTTTACAGACAGTAAGTGCAAACTATGCATGCAAATTGTGATTAGAACAGCCGTAAGTGCCGGGTTTCTGAGAACGGGGAGGTGCTGGGGCAGTGAACACAATGTTAACAGACTAACCTGTCAGTGTCCACGAATTGGCGTGGGTCAAGCATTGGTGAGGAATACGTATGGAGTGGCTAGAGCCGTGCGGATCCCTAAAAATAATGGTGATAATTAGTGGTTGTATAGACAACTGCAGTAGGAGGGTTGTCCGTCGAGGGTGGTCTACTGATTACCTTTGTATAACGATGTACGGGCTAGAAAGGGATTCCAAAAAACAAGGAGTCCGGATGGGAGTCCTCAGGGGTGGTAGGGTTCCTGGTCGAGGAGTGTGGTGCTCCTACCGTCTTGGGAAGACCACTACCGGGCGGCATTCCTGACAATGATCTACTGGAAGAGAAATAGAATCCTCAATGAAGGATGTGTGGCAGGGGGCAACCGGGAGGTCTCGCACTGAGCTGCCAAGGGGGTCTCATGTGAGGCAGCGTGGGCTTACCTTCTGTTGATTGCAGCAGTGCAGACTCAGTGGCCAGCCTTCGAGTTCGGGCAGTGGGAAGACGCGGTGGTCTTTCTCCAGTCCAACGCGGCAATCCGCGGGTGTTGACTAATACTCCGGAAGTCCGGGTGGATATGGGAATTGAGGGGGTGTGAGCACCAAGGAAGGACTAACAGTGCAGAGGACGTCGGTGGCCATATTGGAGTGGCCAAAAGGTTAGAAGCCGGGGAAGGGCTACCTGGAAGGGGCGTGGCAGACATCTTGTAAGGGTGCTGTGCCTTCAAAACCTCTGTCCGTGGTTTGTGCAAGGGGTAAGTGAGAGAGTGAAATCACGTTGTCCTAGTGCGGACAGGGCTCATTAAGGTTGCACTAGTGATTATTGTGATACATCCAGTACTGTGTATCATGCATGCATGCACAACGGAAGTTTTCATTTTAACTGTTATTTCTGACAATTATACAAAACTGTTCGATACATGTGTTGGGCAATTCCATATTAAAACAAGTGCAGCAGGGACAGTGAAATCAATTCTTATTCAGCATGTCACAGTAGGCAAACAATATTTACAATAAGGAAAAGTTCAAAAAGAGTCTGTGTCATTTGTACAATTTTACGTAGCATTTGAATGTAGGGCCTTATTAGTTCTTAACTGTTCAGTGGTGACATCGTTCATCACAGATGGATGCTATACTCCTGACACGGAAGGATCATTGCAGGTGTCAGAGTAGAGTAGTCCAGTCCTCTGTGCGGTGCAAACCATTTCGAATCGAGTCCAACATGATTATGCATTTCAGTTCTTCCTTATTCAATAGGTTTGTCATACTGCCTCCTCTTGGTGGTAGTCTCAGTGCTTTTAGTATCGTCCAGCAGATGTCATCTTCGCTGTGATTAGAATTGACAAAATGTTCCACTAGAGGGGCATTAGGAGTTTGGCATCTAATGCGGCTTCTATTTTGGCAAATGCTTGTCTTGACTTTCTGTGTCGTCTGGCCAACATAGACTTTGCTGCAGGGACATTGGATCAAGTATACAACATTACTCGTATTACAGTTGGTAAGAGTGTTGCATTTAAAGGTAATGTCGTTAAATACCATGGATTTGCCTTCAATGGTAAGCTCGCACACACTACACCCCCGCATTTGACATGTCCAACAATGGGGGACAGACCCCATACAGTTTTAAGAGTAGAGGGGTGACTTGTACTAGGTAAGGCTGCACGGACCAAGTGATCCTTTAATTTTTTTCTTTTTTTGAAAGCAAACAATGGTCGGTCAATCTCTAGAATGCCTGCATTAATGACCGGCCAATGGTGCAGTATCATTTTCCTCAGTTTATTTGACAGTGGTGAAAAAGTTGTTACACAAGCTATCCTGTCTAGATCTTTTTTCGGGTTTGGGGTTAACAAGGTTTCCCATGGGCGATACCATGCTCGTTTGAGGGCGTTCTTTACAATTCTCCTGGGATAACTCCTGTTTCTGAGTTTGGTGGCAAGAATAGAGCTTTCTTTGAAGTAGTCCTCTCTACATGAGCAGTTTCTTCTAATCCTGAGAAACTGCGAATAGGGCAGAGAATCGCGTAAGGCCCTGGGCTGATTGTTTGTGTATTCTAAGAGTGTATTCCTCTCAGTGGGTTTCCTGAACAAGCATGTCAGAAGTTCCCCTTCCTGGTGAAAGATGGTAAGGTCCAAGAAATCTATGGAGGATTAGTTGTACATGGATGTGAAGTTGAGGCCAGAACAGTTATTGTTTGTCCAGTGAAGGAAGTGGCGTAGATCATTGATGTCATATCTCCATAACATGAAGATATCACCAATGTATCTACGCCACATGATGATGCCCGGAAAGAAAGGATTAGAAGGTGTTAAGATCACTTGTTTTTCGATCTCGTCCATGAAAAGTATGGCATGGTTTGGGGCAAAAATTGCGCCCATGGAGGTACCCTTTATCTGCTGGTAATAGATACCGTTAAATGTGAAAAAATTACATGTCAGACATAGTTCCAACAGCTGCAAGATGAATGAGGTGGGTATGGCATGAGGGCTGGGACATGTATCAAGAGTTTTTGGTATCACCCTTAGTGCTGCAATTTGGGGAATATCTGTGTATAGAGACTCCACCTCCATGGTACACAAAGTGTCAGTTGAGGGGTTGAACGGATGATGTTCGATCAAATTGATCATGGACATGGAGTCTCGTACATAGCACATAGTGGAGGGAACAAATTCCTTGATAAAGAAGTCCACAAATGCCCCTAGCGGTTCCAAGACCGAGCCGCAATCCAAGACAATCAGCCGACCTGGTGGCATAGTGACGTTTTTGTGGATCTTCGGGAGCGTGTATATTACCGGAATCCGTGGGCATTTCACATTAAGATAATTAAACTCTTTTTTGGTAAGGAATCCCTCTATTACTGCATCTGATGTGACCTTGAGTATCAGTTCCTGGATCTCTTTAGTTGGGTTGGATGCTAGTCTTAGGTAATGCTCCCTATTATCAAGATACCTTTGGATTTCTGCGGTGTAGGAATCAAGTTCTTGTATGACAATTCCTCCCCCTTTGTCTGCACTTTTAATGACTAGGGAGTTGTTGGTTTTCAGGGAGCTAATGGCTTGTTTCTCCTTTAATGTGATATTATATGGAGTAAATCTTTTTTTATGTTGAAGGGCCGAGAGATCTTTCAAGACCATTTTTTCAAAAGTTAGAACTTCCGGAGTTATAATGCCTGCCGAGGGAAGAAAGGTTGACGGTGGGCGGAATGGAGTGTGTGTCTTCGTTTCAGCTGAGGGGTGGATTTGAAAAAATGCCTTAAGGCGAATACGCCTGAAGAACCTCAAAAGTTCTGTCTGAATCTCCATAAAGTTAGGTGGAATTGTAGGGACAAATGTGAGTCCTTTTTTATGGAGAGACAGCTCGTCCTCTGCTAGTAAATGACTAGTCAGGTTAAAGATAGGGATGGTTTCTACCTGTGTGGGACAAGGCCCTACCACTGGTAATAGTTGTTCCTGGTTCTCCGCTCGCCTGGAAGATTGAACCATCTTTGGGTTTTCTTTACCTTCCCTCGTTGCGATGTCTCTTGTTGGCCTCTCTGTAAAAAAGAGTTGGAATTCGGGTGCGTGTCCCTTCGTCTTGAAGAGCTAGTTCCCTCACCTGTGTCAGAGTTGTCTGACGATTCGGCTGAGGTATCTGAGAACCCCACCAAATTCTGACGACGATTAAATCTGTCCCAGGGTCTATTGTGTTGGGGATAGGTGTACGATCTATTTGTGTAAAAATCTTTGTTTAGGTATAGGTAGGTTGTCTCAATGTTATACGTTTTTATATCTTTCTTCATTTTGTTTGATTTTTTATTTTGTTCGATTCTGTGAAAGTCAGCAACTGTTTTATCTACCTGCTCTAGAAGTTTTCTGCTTTCTGTAGCTGTATTGGAGTCCTGAATTTGTTTTAAAATATCAGAAATCTCTATTTCAAGCGATTTTAATGTCTCAGTGGCGATGTCAATGCCTAATACCAACCAGTGGCGGGAGCAAGTTGTTCCTATGTAGCTAAAGTTGGATGTGTACTTAGGGTTGTCCATAAAGATACCCGGTATATTTCGTACCTGCAGACATAGGGGAATCACTTCAGCCTTAAGGTAGTCCGTTAGCATCAGTACCATTAGCTGCAACCGGACCTGTTTTTTCTTTAATTTTTCTAATTGTTCAGATATTGTGGTATTAACCTGGTTAGGGACTTCTGAGTTCTCTGACAACAGGGAAGGGCCAGAACACAGCTGTTTTATATAGTCGTCTGTGTCTAAAGGTGCAAAGGCTGACATACTGGGTTCGTTTCAAAGAAGGGGGATGGGGGGATTTGTGGGGATAGAGGAGGTGCGAAAGGTGATGAGGGGAAAAAGTACTAGGAAAAGCCCAAACCAAAGCGGTTCGGATGAAATCTGAGCCCTTGCAAACGAGCGTTTGCGCTCAAGTCTTTTTTTACATAAACAAGGGGACCCAATGGATACCTTCGGACCATGGGTAATCAATTATTAAAGGAAACAAAGGTCCAAAGGATAAGTGAAATAAAAGCACACTAAAGTTATAGACTCAGATCAGTGCTATACTCTCAGTTCCTATACCCAGCCGGGTAAGGTATATTTATTCAATTCAAATAGAAAAGAATAGGACGCCTTGGAAATAGGGTGACCAACCGTCCGTAAATTTCACGGACAGTCCGTAATTTCGTCCGTCTGTCCGCTGTCCGTGAAGGATTCTTTAACGGACGCCATTTGTCCGTCATTTTAACAGGGCACCGGTTGCCCCACCCTAAAGCCAGCATAGCTTGCACCCACCTCCCTTCTTCACTCCGATGCTGCACCAAAGCCCCTTAAATACTCGGCAGCATTGGAGAGGCACAGCGGGATGGCAACCCTCACACCTCCAGCCCTTGATGAGCTGTTAAGAGGTGCTTCGAAGGTGACTGAGAGGGAGGGGCTCAGGTTCAGGAGCAGCGACATCTATTCACATGCAAACAGCCCTGAATGTGTCATGTCTCTGCTATTTAGAGGGGGGCTCACACATTCCATTTCTACCCAGGGCCCCAAACATCCTAGACTCCGCCAGATTACACCCCTGATTACACCAAGGCAGCACGTGGTTCTCTTCACAGAGCGTAATTACTGTCACTAAATTGTAAGCAAACCTCGGTACTTCAAACATGCAGTCTATAATATAATGTAATACAATAAAGAAATGGCACAATCGCACCCACACTGATTAACAAAGTATGGAGGACAATCAGTTCACTCAGTTCTCTTAGAGTATCTCTGCAAGAACTGTACATCACAGTGGGGGGTGGCATTTTGGACAGAGAGCCTATCTTCTCGTTGGCTTGTGCAGGAGGGGGCGAGGAGCCCAAGATGATACTAGAATACTGCATGCCCACCCCTGTGCCCACCCTGATGGATCCTGTTCCCTCTCCTGTGATGGCTCCTGCCCTCCCCTCAGTGATGGCTCCTGTCCCCCCATGTGGTGGCTCCAGTCTACCCCCCGCCTGTGATGGCTCCTGTCCCCCCATGTTGCGGCTCCAGTCCACCCCACCTGTGATGGCTCTTGTCCCCCCCCTGTGGTGGATCCTGTCTCCGCCCTGGGTGGCTTCTGTCCCAGTCCTGGAATGGCCCCTGCAGCGAGGGTGAAGTTCTTGATGGGCCTCTTCTCAAAAGGGCTCAGCTCATAATTAATATGGAAAGGTGGGCGAGTAAGTAAGTGAAGGGATGGGTGAATGGCTGGATGAATTAGTGAAAGGATGAATGGATGAATGAAAGATTGAATAAATGGATAATGAGAGAGGATGGATGAATTGATGAGTGAGGGGAAGGATGGAGAGAAAATGTTAATAGCTGGATGTATGGGTGGAAGGGTAGCTGGATGATGGATGAGGGGAAAGATGGATGAGGGGAAGGATGATGGATGAGGAGAAGCATGGATGGATGGAGGGGAAGGATGGATGGATGAGGGGAAGGATAAATGGATGGGAAGGATGGATGGGTGAGGGGAAGGATGGATGTTGGATGAAAGGATGGATGGATGAGGGGAAGGATGGATGGATGAGGGGAAGGATGGATGGATGAGGGGATGGATGGATGAGGGGATGGATGGATGGATGAGGGGATGGATGGAGGGGAAGGATGGATGGATGGGTGGGTGAAAGGATGGATGGATGGATGATGAGGGGAAGGATGGATGGATGATGAGGGGAAGGTTGGATGGATGGATGATGAGGGGAAGGATGGATGGATGGATGGATGATGAGGGGGTGGGTGAAAGGATGGATGATGAGGGGAAGGGTGGATGGATGGATGATGAGGGGGAAGGGTGGATGGATGGATGATGAGGGGGTGGGTGAAAGGATGGATGGATGGATGGATGATGAGGGAATGGATGGATGATGAGGGGGTGGGTGAAAGGATGGACGGATGATGAGGGGAAGGATGGATGGATGATGAGGGGAAGGATGGATGGATGATGAGTGGGTGGGTAGAAGGATGGATGGATGGATGGATGGATGATGAGGGAAAAGAATGGATGGATGATGAGGGAAAAGGATGGATGGATGATGAGGGAAAGGATGGATGGATGATGAGGGGAAGGATGGATGGATGATGAGGGGAAGGACGGATGGATGGATGGATGATGGGTGGGTGAAATGAAGAATGGATGGCGAGTGGGTGGGTGAAAGGATGGATGGATGGACGATGAGTGGGTGGGTGAAATGATGATGGATTGATGGATTGATAAGTGCAAGGGTGAATGAATGGACGTATGAGTGAAAGGGTGGATGTAAGGATGGATGAGTGAGTGAAAGGGAGGGTAGATGGACAAAAGGATGAATAGATGTGTGAAGGAGTGAAATGATAGATGGATGAGTGATGGGGTCAATGGATGGATTCATGAGTAGATGAGTAGATGGATGGATGGGTGGATGGATGGATGGAAGGAAGGAAGGCTAAGTGAAAGGGTCGATGGCGAGAGAAAGGGTGGATGGATGGATGACTAAAAGAGTGGATGGGTGGAAGGGATAGTAAGTGAAAGGATGGCTGGATTGGTGAAAGGGTAAATTGCTGAATGTATGAGTGAATGGATGGATGGGGTGAAGAGTGGATGGATAAGTGTACAGATGGATAGGGTGAAAGGGTAGATGGATGGATGGATGGATAATGGAGGATGAGTGAAAGGATGCATGAGGGGATGGATGAAGGGATGGATGAGTGAAATGATAGATGGAAGGATACATGATGGATAGGTTTGCAAATGGTTGAATATGTTTGGAAATGGCTGGGCTTACTTATATAGTATTGTGCGACCTCTGATGTGTCTGTAAAACGTACCTATTGTCCTAAAGTTTTGTCCTGAATTTTGACCTCCTGTCCTGAATTTGTGTCCTGAATTTTGACCCTTTGTCCTGAATTTTTACACTCACCGTCCTGAATTTGCACCAATGCCAGTTGGTCACCCTACTTGGAAAGGCCATATATAAGCATTAGATAGGGCACAATCCTGTAACTATCCAAGAGTCAAACAACATATAGTTAGGGAGAAAATAGTGAAAGTAAGACAAAGAAATAGCAGGCAAAAACGTTGGAGCCAATTGTCGCTTGCAACTGGTTATAAAATACAGCAAGCTTTGACAAACAGTCACTGCAATCTCATAAACACAATGGGTATATTGCAGAACTGTTTAAATCGTCGACGTTTCGATCCCCTGGCTCCTAATAAACCGGGATCATCATCAGGACGATATGATCAGTTGCCTGTTTGTGTAATTATGAACGCCTGTTGAGATAAAGGACAAAAGGAAGGAGGGAAACAATATAAGGCAAAATGTCACAGTTGTTCATCAACATTTAAAAAAAAAATATATATACATTTTTTTTAAAAACGTTGCCCATATGTCAAGCCAGAAATGGAACCCTGGTTTAATGATTATTTTCCATTGCGTGATTGCTCGATATGTGTCTATAAGAAGCATGCAGAGTCCGCCGCGTATATGACACAAAACAGAGCCGTTCGTCGTGATGGTACAAAAACTGGTTACACGGTAGTATCGCTGAGTGAACGGTAGTTTTTTAGAGTATAGCCTGCGCAGTGAAGTGCACTTTGTGCAGTATGGATTTTGCATACCCATGCTTCAGTTACCATCGACGGTGGCACAGAGACTAAATTGCTGTTTCGGCGAGTGGTATTGCCGCAGTGATGTGAGCGTCACAAGAGTCACGATGCTACTACAACTAGGGATTAGTTGCACTAGGGAGATGAGGTTTACAGACAGTAAGTGCAAACTATGCATGCGAATTGTGATTAGAACAGCCGTAAGTGCCGGGTTTCTGAGAACGGGGAGGTGCTGGGGTAGTGAACACAATGTTAACAGACTAACCTGTCAGTGTCCACGAATCGGCGTGGGTCAAACATTTGTGAGGAATACGTATAGAGTGGCTAGTGCCGTGCGGATCCCTAAAAATAATGGTAATAATTAGTGGTTGTATAGACAACTCTAGTTGGAGGGTTGTCCGTCGAGGGTGGTCTACTGATTACCTTTGTATAACGATGTACGGGCTAGAAGGGGATTCCAAAAAATAAGGAGTCCGGATGGGAGTCCTGAGGCGTGGTAGGGTTACTGGTCGAGGAGTGAGTTGCTCCTACCTTCTTGGGAAGACCACTACCGGGCGGCTTTCCTGACAATGATCTACTGGAAGAGAAATAGAATCCTTAATGAAGGATGTGTGGCAGGGGGCAACCGGGAGGTCTTGCACTGAGCTGCCAAGGATGGGGGGGCTCATGTGAGGCAGCGTGGGCTTACCTTCTGTTGGTTACAGCAGTGCGGACTCAGTGGCCAGCGTTCGAGTTCTGGCAGTGGGAAGATGCGGTGGTCTTTCTCCAGTCCAACGTGGCAATCCACAGGTGTTGAATAATAGTCCGAAAGTCCGGGTGGATATGGGAATTGAGGGGGTGTGAGCACCAAGGAAGGACTAACAGTGCAGAGGACGTCGGTGGCCATATTGGAATGGCCAAAAGGTTAGTAGCCGGGGAAGGGCTACCTGGCAGGGGCGTGGCAGACATCTTGTAAGGGTGTTGTGCCTTCAAAACCTCTGTCCGTGGTTTGTGCAAGGGGTAAGTGAGAGAGTGAAATCACATTGCCCTAGTGTGGACAGGGCTTATTAAGGTCGCACTAGTGATTATCGTGATACATCCAGTACTGTGTATCATGCATGCATGCACAACGGAAGTTTTCGTTTTAACTGTTATTTCTGACAATTATACAAATCTGTTCGATACTTGTGTTGGGCAATTCTATATTAAAACAAGTGCAGCAGGGACAGTGAAATCAATTCTTAATCAGCATGTCACAGGAAGCAAACAATATTTACAATAATGAAAAGTTCAAAAAGAGTCTGTGTTATTTGTACAATTTTACGTAGCATTTGAATGTAGGGCCTTATTAGTTCTTAACTGTTCAGTGGTGACATCGTTCATCACAGATGGATGCTATACTCCTGACACGGAAGGATCATTGCAGGTGTCAGAGTAGAGTAGTCCAGTCCTCTGTGCAGTTCAAACCATTTCGAATCGAGTCCAACATGATTATGCATTTCAGTTCTTCCTTATTCAATAGGTTTGTAATACTGCCTCCTCTTGGTGGTAGTCTCAGTGCTTTTAGTATCGTCCAGCGGATGTCATCTTTGCTGTGATTAGCATTGACAAAATGTTCCACTAGAGGGGCATTAGGAGTTTGGCATCTAATGCGGCTTCTATGTTGGCAAATGCGTGTCTTGACTTTCTGTGTCGCCTGGCCAACATAGACTTTGCTGCAGGGACATTGGATCAAGTATACAACATTACTTGTATTACAGTTGGTAAGAGTGTTGCATTTAAAGGTAATGTTGTGAAATACCATGGATTTGCCTTCAATTGTAAGCTTGTACAAACTACACCCCCCGTATTTGACATGTCCAACAATGGGGGACAGACCCCATACAGATTCAAGAGTAGAGGGGTGACTTGAACTAGGTAAGGCTGCACGGACCAAGTGATCCTTTAAGTTTTTACTTTTTTTGAAAGCAAACAATGGTCGGTCAATCTCTAGAATGCCTGCATTAATGACCGGCCAAAGGTGCAGTATCATTTTCCTCAGTTTATTTGACAGTGGTGAAAAAGTTGTTACACAAGCTATCCTGTCTAGATCTTTTTTCGGGTTTGGGGTTAACAAGGTTTCCCGTGGGCGATACCATGCTCGTTTGAGGGCGTTCTTTACAATCCTCCTTGGTAAGTTAGTGGAATTTCAACATCATCAAAAGGGACGTATTCCTCTGGAGATTCCTCTATTTTGTAGTAGTGGAAATCGTGTCACAGCATTTGCAGCCGGAAAATGTATCCATGAACATCGAGAAGACCGTCAACAAGCAGCTGGCCGCCTTCCTCGAGACGAACGGATCCCTCGACCTCTCGCAGTCTGGATTCCGGGCCAACCACAGCACCGAGACTGCCCTGATCGCAGCCACCGATTACATCCGAGCCCTGCTCGACAACGGAGAAACAGCGGCCCTCATCCTCCTAGACCTCTTCGCGGCTTTCAACACTGTCTGCCACCGCACCCTAGTGCAGCGCCTCAGCAACGTCGGAATCCAGGAGAAGGCACTGGAGTGGATCATCTCCTTCCTCGCCGGAAGGACACAGAGAGTCCGCCTCCCCCCGTTCAGGTCAGAAGCCACCAAAGTTATCTGCGGCGTTCCTCAAGGCTCCTCGCTCAGCCCAACCCTCTTCAACGTCTACATGAGCCCCCTCGCAGCCATCGCACGCCAACACAACCTCAACATCATCTCCTACGCCGACGACACCCAGCTGATCCTCTCCCTCACCAACGATTCCGCCGCCGCCAGAGCCAACCTACACGAAGGGATGACAGACGTAGCCAAGTGGATGATGAACAGCCGCCTGAAACTGAACTCGGACAAGACGGAAGTCCTCATCCTGGGATCCTCACCCTCCACCTGGGACGACTCCTGGTGGCCCCCCGCCCTGGGCAGCGCTCCCAAACCAACAGACCACGCACGCAACCCGGGCTTCATCCTGGACTCCTCCCTCTCCATGACCAGACAAATCAACGCTGTCTCCTCGTCATGCTTCAACATCCTGCGCATGCTACGTAAGATCTTCCGGTGGATCCCCACCGAGACCAGGAAGACGGTCACCCAGGCCCTCGTCACCAGCCGTCTGGTCTACGGCAACTCCCTCTACGCCGCTACCACCGCCAAACTCCAGAAGAGACTCCAGCGGATCCAGAACGCCTCAGCACGACTCATCCTGGACATCCCCCGTCGCAGCCACATCTCCGGACACCTGAGAGACACCTGAGAGACCTGCACTGGCTCCCGGTCAACAAGAGAATCACCTTCCGTCTCCTCACCCACGCACACAAAGCCCTACACAACCAAGGCCCAGGATACCTCAACAGCCGCCTCAACTTCTACGCTCCCACACGCCAGCTTCGATCGACCGGCAACGCCCTCGCCACCGTCCCCTGCTTCCGAAGAGCCACCAGAGGGGGAAGGTCCTTCTCCTACCTGGCCGCCAAGACTTGGAACTCCCTCCCGACCCACCTCCGCCTGACCCAGGACCACCTCGCCTTCAGGAAGCAGCTCAAGACCTGGCTGTTCGAGCAGTAGCGGACCCCCCCTCCCCTAGCGCCTTGAGACCCTCCGGGTGAGTAGTGCGCTATATAAATGCTTTGATTGATTGATTGATTGATTGAATAGAATACCTCTGTCTGCCGATATTCATGGGCCTCTACCACAAATATGACTGTACCACCTCTTGATGATACTCCATTTTCTATAAGTTTTATAGTTATGGTTTTCCTTACATTGACTGGGATGATTATAGCATCCGGGTCATCTTGCCGGAGACTTGTGTCCTCCGCTAGAAGTTGAGCTGCTATTCTAGCTCTCTCCCTTTCGTCGTCACTTTCCGTCATATTCATGACTGAAAGGTTTTTTGCACAGCAAGTTTCAAGGAGACAAAGATTAGGCGCCCAATATTTTGGAACACTGTGTCCTTCAACGTTGACTAAACCAAAAACTAATACATAGGATTCTTGTCCTACTAGGTTTTGGCGGATATTAACCTTTTACCCACTCCAGACATCTATTTGAGTATTTACGGGAAAAAGGGGTCTGTGTGAAAAGCACGACTGAGTTACTCTAGTATCTAGCATTAAATTATCGCCTTACCAAACGCTGGGTGCCATGTAGTGTAGTTCCTATATTCCCAATATGCTCTGCGCATTGGAATAACATAAACGATAGTTTAGACGTAGGACTTAGGTCGACTAGGTTTCTTTTGAATATGTTAGACTTAATTATGAATGCCAGCTAGCTCAGAGGTCACTAGAAACTTTCTCGAGTAAACAAGAAGGTGTTAACTTTCCTGAATAGACAAGAAGGGATTAGTTACTGACAACCGCATAAACATGACAACTTTGCTCTCTCCAGAATAAGGAGTATACCTCCAGAGTCGCGGAAACAATAGATAACTATTTTACTCAGTCAATCGTGCATGCTTAGTTTCACCAGAAGCTCAGAGAAATAGAGAGACGGGCGTTTTCAATAAAAGAGGTTATTTATTGAACAGTCTTCTTTCTCATGCAAGAGAAGTGAGTTGCCACAATTGCAATACTTGTCCTAAAGTAAAGTGCGTACAGTAAAAGGAGTGTTATGAAATAATACTGTAAAAGCATTGTATGGTTTCTGAGCCATACGGTACTTAAAATAGATAAAATATATACATAGATAAAATCATAACTAAACCAACTCAACTGGTGCTTCTAAGATACGCCTACCCCGGTGTACCTAACCTAAGCCTAGTACGTGGGAAGGAGTAAGTGAGCTTACAGTTTTAGTTAAGATAGTTTCTGCCAAGAATCTGAATCAAGAATTCTCTAAGGGTCCTATCAGCTCCGTACCTTGTTTATAGAATGAAGGAGGTCTTGTATCTCTCTCTCAGGACTCGATCTCCCAGCAACCTGCAAGGGTGACCGGGAAACACTGGAGCTGGATTTCTCGGCAGGAGAAAAGACAGCGTCTCTCTCAGTGCATTAATGGGAGGGTCGGCTTCCTTCGGCACTCACTACAGCAGGGCGTCGGGAAAGTAGATAGTCTGCTCCAAACCACCATGTGTTTTGCTAGGGCAGATGCTGGTATATTTATACCTGGAAGGTGCCGAGTTTGACGTAAGGTTGGACATAAGACGTCACTAAAAACTCGCAGTTCTTTCAGGACTCCAGGAGTTCTAGGACAAATCAATACAGAAGCAGGGGGAATTCCTGGGCTGCTGGAGGCTTGGTTTGTTTAAGAACACGTTGTGCTTTCTAGGAGTCTATGGGAGTAGCCTTGCTGTATTTGGACGGCATTGGCTATGACTTAATATGGGTATGATTCTTATGCCTTTATAAGGATATGATTTGATATAACCGCATAAGGGCATAAATCGGGAATATTTAAATAGGGTCCTAGATTTGTTTATAACAACAGGGCCCCCACTCCTGGAACACCTAGGGGAGTCCCGGGGATTTCCTAATATGTACAAATGATGCAGATGAAACCTTCACATTGTCCACAGCACCAACGTTGACTTTGCAGAGGATTTCCTACACCAAGAAAAAATAAAATGGGCAGTTTTCCCTCACCAGGGTTCATAAAACATCTTTTATAGGGACCCTGCTTATAGTTACCTGACCGGCACCCCTGGAACACCTAGACCATGGGGGTATCTGATATGTAACAATGATGTAGATTATCACTTTTGTTGTGCCTCTGCCACCAATGTTGAGTTTGTAGTGAATTTACATTTTGAAAGCAGTGCTAAAACTCACAGACCCTTTTAATCTGACCTCAGGCTCTCAGCAGTGCACGCATGTAAGTGAAAAAAAGGATACTATCCTCTACTATATACTAGAGACTTATACGTAGTTTTTCATCCCCTTGCCCTATTATCTATCAGTTACGTATAGGGTAGGTCATGCCAATTATGAGTGTATCTCAATGCATGTGTGTGTCTTTAATATAACACCGGCCCTAGGCCTGACTAGCAGGGCTCAGGGCACAGTCAGAGTCAGCAACCATCAATACCAGTCAGCACACAAAAAGTGGGGGTGGACAGGCCAAAATGGTGACTTTCTAACACCTTCCCATAAAATTACTTATCAGTTTTTCTTGGATGGAGACATTCTGAGCTACAAATTAGCCCACTCGTAATGGGTCTTAATGATTAAGGATAAGAGGAAAACATTACCCGGAGTTTAGACTTGACGGGGAGCCTTTTGCACGGCTACACTCTTGGACTTCCTGGACTGTAAAACAACTTCTAGATCCCTTTTGACTGCTTTGTCTCTAAATATCCTATTTAGACTTCCTCCTGCTCCCCTAAAATCGATTCCTCCTAATGAGTCTTCCAGTAGGAGACCTTTTCACACTCATGAGACACTATTAAAGGGTAGACATTTACTAGTAGAAAAATCGCATACCTCAAGACAGGAATCTTACAGTTATAAATAACACATTTCTGCCCTGAACAGCACAAACCGGTAGCCACAGTCTGTGCCCAAACTGCATGACAGTGGAGACCACCCTAGAATGTGCAGTGATGAGGCAGAAGGATATAATTGTGTGACAAAAGCTAAAAAGGGACCTTCATAAAAATGGAGAGCACGAGAAAAAAAGAATCACAGCAAGGTGCGGTGATTGCGAGGGTGAATGCCAAAACATACTTTTGTGTATTTTGCTACTCTTTTTGGGGGGAAAAATGAAAGTAAAGTGGTGGCATAAAAGGTGTGATTGCTAATATTAAATCAACATGCGCATTAGACTAGATGCTCTTAAATCCACAGCCAGCCTCGCTCTTGTCTCAGGTGAGTGCTGTAGAGTCTGCACCTGAACAATTACATTTATAATCTCACAGCGTTCGGGAGTCTTTGAAAAGCTGGCTGCTACAACAACTGTGCTCAAAGGTTATAATTCAGGTTTTAATGCAGCTGTGTTTCGAACCACCTTCAACATTTGGCTACTCTCAAGGCTGGATCACAAAACATTTTTGACTTGCACTATTTGATGTTATTTGAGGTAAATTGAGGCAATGTTCGCTCCAAACACATTTTATCACCTTAATATGAAAATGGGATTCTACAGGTGACAATAGGTGGTGAGAGCATTTTTGCATATTTGCTGTGTGGTATTTTGTTGCGCTGGTGATGTGATGTCTTTACTGCTCCTGTGTCTTTTTGCTGCAATACTGCAAAGTGATTTTGTTGTATTATACTGACTGTGTTGTGCTATGTTTTGGCTTTTTTGTTGTGGTGGACCCTCATAAAGTTTGTGTTCTTATCTTGCTTTGTATATGATTCCATTTGCCATCCAAAATCATGCCTTGAAAAGTTCTATCACAAGCAACCATGTAGCATTATATAAGTTGCTAAAAGTTCACTGCTTCAGCTCTTCAACTATTAAGACATTTGTCATCCCAAACTGGCGGAAACTAAGAGCTCCAAGTTCCGCCTTTTTGTCATTTCTCCCTCACTCTTAAGAAAAAATGGGAAATATTATTATTATTATTATTAATAATAACAATATTTACAATAATGGCGTTGATAGTATTATTATGTTTATTTTTCTATTTTTATTATCATGTATTCACAAAGTCAATAGGTCTGGTCTTTTATGGACATGCTCACATGCACAAAACCTTGATCCAGATATTGACATAGAGTTCGTATACAAGTACATAAGATGACATACAGCAAATCTAGAGACACCGCTGTGTATAGGCAACAACTGACATTCGGTTACCATAGCAGACATACTAACAAATGCACTTATGCACACTACGCCGACCATCAGACATACAGCCACCACAGTACACAGACAAACTGGTATGTAGAGATCCAGGTAAAAATACCAACATGCATAGGTTCACAAACATGCACACATAAACACACACTCACTGGCAATAATCAGATAGTCCCACTCAACCCACATAATGTCAGAGAGCACACCAGTAGGAAGATATCAATAGATAGCTTAAACAGACAGAGTGATGAACAGAAAAATGTGACGAATACCTACTTGATGGTGAGTTGATCCATTCTTCATTCTATAGCTTCTGGCTGGGGTAAGGTGTTGCAGAGGTGGAGAAAGTAGTCAACATTCATGCAATCCTTAGCCTAACTTTGGAACATCATTCCTACTGATTCATGACAGACTTCAGTCTCCATGGCCATTAAATACTTGATGTCTTTCAATTAATATCTGCGAGTACAATAGAGTGCACTCAGCATGTCCATCCCTTCATTCGCCTTTGTCTATAAGCATCCATATGAAGCTTTGCCATTTAAGTATCTCAATTTCTCTATGATTATCCTATCAATTTGAGGTATTCCAGATTCATACAAATTAAATTTAGCTTTCCTTTTAGTATTATTATTTCTTGCTGCCTTCGTATTGCTCTAGACAATTAGGGAAGTGTTGCCCTAAAATGTGCTTAGGTCTGGGACACAAAATGTAATCTTAATGCTTAGACTTTCGTTAGACTCACCGGGGGCAAAGGGCCTGATTTAAGAGTCCAAAACTACTTTTCTAATTAATGCAATTTGGGGTCATATTATCAAGGAGGGCGATAAGAGATTATCGCCGTTTTAGCGGCCGCTTTCGGCTGCTAAGCGGTGATAATTCTATCGCCCTATTAGCAAGCTGTCGCTAACATCTGTTAGCGACAGCTTGTAGGCGATAGCGAGCGGTTTGGGGCCCGCTTTGCATGTCAGTGTTATTTATCGCTAATGACATGCAAAGTGGATGTACTCAACCTGTTAGCGACTAAAAACAGTCGCTAAGATTGCTATCGCCTATTATCAACGCAGGCGTAGTGATGGAAATATTCGCTCTAAGCGCGAATATCTCCAAAAGCTAACGCCTGCTCAAACCAGTTCTTAGCCATTATATCCAATGGTAGGTGGATATTATGGCTCAGACCCTATTGGCATTAATGCGTGAATATCGCTGTATTCTCAGCGATATTTACGCATTTTGCCGCTATCGCCAGATATTTTATCGCTTTCGAGATAAACGTTGCTAATAGCACGTTATCTCTGTGATAATATCCGGCGATGCTTGGCGATAAAAAAAAACTCGCTAAGTTCATTTAGCGATAAATATCGCTAGTTTTTGGTAATATGCCCCTGCGTTTTGTATTTTTTAATTGATTTACTCAAATAGCAGTTAACCTGTTTTCGTTCTGGGTAGAAGGGAAGCAGGCAAGCCGGGGCAGAACTCGCTGTAACTTGCCTGCCCCCTCAGACATTCATTTTGTTGCAGCCATTGTCTAACCCCATCTCAGTAGACGTGTTTCTTTCTTTTCTAGAGTGAATTTTTTTTCTCTGTGGGTATTCACATTTCTCTGAAAATTCACAAACGTTTATGTGCCACCTGCCCATTGATGCCCTGGAAAATGTACTTCATGTTCCCCTGACATGTTGACAATGGAAAACAAAAGTTCCTGAATATCCACAACGCACCGTGAATGTGTACAATGCTGAAGGACACCATCTTTTTCCAGTGAGTACATGGATCTACAAGTGTAGATTCGTGTTTTGTGTTTTACAATAGGCACTGAAGGCACAATTCAGGAGACATTCTCTCCCACTTCACGAGTTGACAAGCCAAGCTCTCTCCTCTGGGTGTACATTTAAATGCATATTTTGATTAGCAGAGATTGGAATTAGAAGGAATTTCCGATACTATCACGCGAGGGGAGTCTAACTTTGGAGATCCTTATTGATGCAACATATCTGAACTAGACAGAGAGCTCGGCAGCATGACTTTGTCCAATCTTCACAAAATGACTTGCTGCTGCTTCCATGGTAGGACAGTACGTCAGTGCCAGGGGGCTCCAATTTAAAGTAACAGAATGGCGTACGAGCCGCCTCGAGCTGTGAGCAAATGGGGTATTTTTATTTGTATGTAAATCAATGAGCGTGCTAAACATACTAATGCAGACTTTTATTGGAATTGCAGCATGGCTCTTGTGAAACTAAATTTAAATGCTTGATCTGCTATAGCCACAGAAACGGGTAGTTTTCGCTCCTGAATCGGTAATTACACATTTCGTTTCCACTTCTCACACTCCTTGTATCTTTTCCCTCTCCGCCATCATAGCTCTCTTTCTTGCCATCACCCACAGATATTTTCATTTTTGAAACGAAAGGAGCGCAGTCGTAAGGCTGGGATTCAGTCCTGCTATCCTTTGAGCGAGACAATGGAGCCTGCAGCTGAGCTATTAAAGGGAGTGGAGCCATTTTTTAATTTCATGCTTTCATTATATTTCCACTTCTGAGCGTCGGCGAACAAAGCGCCTCTAAACAGCCGGGATACAAAGTCGGCTTTAGATGCAGAAATCACGGGTTAAACAACATCGTTGCATAGCATTCCATAAAATGCACTTGCTTTTTTCACTACCAGAAATCATGTCCTTTGTCAACTTGTGGTCACATCAGCAATTCTGCCGCTATAATTTGTCCCAGCTGCAGCACACAGTTGGCCTGCAAATCCAGAACTAGAATGGGGACAGTCAAGAATAATTTAAAGGCTTCATGGCTCAGATAATGCGAAAATCACGCCGCATAGTCCTATTCACATAGAGAGTATTTTCTTTTAGCAAAATCTGGAACGCTGAAGATCTTCTGCTTGCAAGAACAGAAGATATGAGGCCGTGCCGAGAGCTGGCTTGCCTGGCAAGCACATTGGAATACCCTACTTAACGTTTATTATTTAGGGAGAATTATCAAAATAGACACTTTAATTATCGTTCATTGAACAGAGTCTAAACACTTAATTTCAGACATTGTTCGGGGTCTTCCTACTCATTACCCAGAGCCTTTCAATCATTGTTCTGCACGCTTAGTATCCATTTCATGTGCTTTATTACAGCTCCTTTGTTTATTCAATACCTGGGCGCAAACAATATAAGTGCACTGAATTTCCTTCCCATGGTTAGCAGACGCTCTAATGGTAGGAGCAAATGAACTACCGTAATTAAGCTGGGAAAAAAGTGGGTGTTAATTTCCATGTATTTATGAGGTTTGAATGGCATCCTCTTGATAATGCAAAAGCACTCCCTATAGTTATTAAGGGACGGGAGAGTATGCCCACGCTTAGAAAAGTAGTTAATTTCCTCTGAACTGTTCAAACATTTCAACTGTTCTACTTTTTTCGAGATTTTTAACTCACTTGACAAACTCAGAGGGCATTGACTCAGATGACGTCACCTGGTTGCTATCTGCCTTCATACTCTACTTTAACTTTGATCTATAAATTGCATAGTATTTTTGCTCAGTACCAAAGCCAAGTTATTAATCACAACTTGTCATATTATTTAATGTGCATTTGTAAAGTGGACTATCACCCACAAGGGTATTCTGACCCTGAGCAGGTGTTTCTGCCTAGCCTTGCCTAGGATAGTTTGGTTAATTAAAAAGCCAAGTCTTCAGCTTCTGGCAGAATTTAAGAAGAGAGGAGGACGCTTTGATGTGCAGTTGGAGGTTGTTTCATGCATTATGAGTTAAATTTAAATGTTTGAGCATGACCTTTGTCCTTTTCTGGTTCTGTGTATGTTTGGGATCTGTGTGAATTGGAGTCTTGTGGAGCAGATGTGTCTTGGTGGTTGGTGAAGAAGATGCAACTTTTCGGGCAGGCTGGACCGAAGTTGTTTAGGATCTTGAATGTGTGTATGAGGACTTTGAAATTACTGTGTTTGTTTATCAGGAGCCAGTGGAGCTCCCTAAAGTGCAGTGTGATGTGAGTTCTAGGTGAGAGCGGGTTTTTTCTGACGATTAGGTCATGAGTGAGATTTTTCTGGTATTGTTTGCAGGCAATTGAAGATCTTTCCTCCTACCATCTTCAGGGTGTGGAAGAAGGATGCAGTGACAGCATTCACTTGGGCAGTCATGTACAGTTTGCTGTTGATGATAATCCTGAGATTCCTGTAATGGGTGCGGGATGTGAGTCCGAGTTCAGCTATCCACCAGTTCTAATCCCATGGTGAGGTTTTCTTACATGAGTTCACCTGTCTTGTCAGTGTGAGCTTGAGACAGTTGGCTTTTATCCAGTGAGTGACTCCATTCATGCAGGCTTTGAACTTGTTTCCTATTTTGAGAACCTTGTCTGAGAGGGAGAGTATTAGTTGCATATCTTCATTTTAGGAGAGGATGTTGATGTTGTGTGTGCCAATGATGTTGGCCTGAGGGACTATGTATGCGTTGAAGAAGGTGGGGCTGAACAATGAATCTTGAGACACTGAGTTTGTGAGCTTCCAAAGAGTAAGGCGTCAGGATGACAGCTTATGTTCTCTCCATTAAGAAGGTACAGATTCAGAAAAGAGTGGGTCTCTGGGTGCCAATCTTGTTTAGGCACCTGGTGAGGATGTGACATCAGCAGAGAGGTCCAGAAGAATCAGGGATGCTGTATCTCCTCTGTCAATGATCACCCGGATGTTGTCTGTCGAATCAATGAGTGCTCTTTCTGTACTGTGGTTGGGCCTGAATATGGACTGCTTGGCATTGATGAGCTTGAAGAGTCTGAGGTGGTTAGTGCGTCATCGGTTGATTAGTCTCTCTAAGGCCTTGGCTGGATATGACAGGCCTGTCATTGGAAAGCTTGGCTCCATCAGCAGAGAGCTTTTTAAGCAGGTGAGAAATGGTGATATATTTCCAGGTGTTTAGGAATGTGGCTGAGTCAATGGAGGCATTGAAGATGAGTGTTCATAAGCACTGATCGCTAGCAGTCTTTGGTAAAGATGAAGATACAGGCACACTTACCTAAGACTTCAGAGTGCAATGCAAATTTGCATTACCCATGCACATTCCCCTTCCCGATCAGGTTTACAGAAATCTTCATCATTTGTACTCACAAAAAGGGGGTTCTGCTGAAGCGTACACAGCTCTCCTAAAACAGGGCTTTGCTGTTGCAATTGCCTTAAAAACAACATTGAGGGTCAATTATCTTGCAGTTAATCACTTAGGACATTCATAAATACGGATTGGCACCATGGTATCGGAGGCAGATTCCCCATTTGCCATAGCAAGCTCTTTCTTTGGAAACTCACCAAATTAGAGGGTTCCACACCCTCTGTTGCTCATTCAAAATTACAGTGAGAATAAGTGCTTATAATGTCACAGTCATGTCCATTTTGTAGACAGAGAAGAGTGACTTTTTATCGAATTGCATTCCTGTAAAGAGCTATGGATAATTTTTCTCATCGAACAGTAGAGTGATTATGGATGTTGGGCATGGAATTACGTTTGGATTTTTTATGCAAATTATGATCAAATAAAGAAATGACAAAATGTACAAGAGATATGATTTAGGAAACTGTAGAATGAAAAGCATCTGAAATACTTTCTGAGTTATCATCAGCTACCATAAGTGTCTGAAAAGCATGCACCAATAAAAAGTAAAGTGCATAAAAAGCTCTTCTTGTCATTTATCTGGAGCTCCTCTCTGTGCTTATGATGTAATGGATCATATTAAATACCAATCAAATTAACATTCAATGGACCAATCACACAAGCACACAAGGCAGAATTCTACAGAGGTTGCCCTCATTTCTGCCATATAAGTGTATTTGAAACATCCTCAGGAAATAGGAGCACTCACTTGTATGGTAGCTTATATGGCAAGAACATAGCTGTGGAGCATACCGATACATAAAAAGGGACCGAGACAACAGCCTGGCAACTACCGTCAGATAGCACTACTGGATGCTACGGGAAAGATCTTTGCTGCAGAGGTACTTGATCAACTAAAAAAATAGGCTTTCACACAGGGACTGATCCCGCTCTACCAAGCAGGCTTTAGGCCAAAACACTCAGTCTTAGACAATATCGCGATGTTACAAACTATCCTTGATAAATATGTGGTAGTTAAATCCCAGCCTGTGTATGCAGCATTCATCGACTTTACCACAGCGTTTGACCGAGTGGATAGAGTGACCCTATGGAAAAAACTAAAGAAATTAGGAATCCCTGAGCAGTTGTTACGAATTATAATGGCACTGCATACAGACACCTGGTGCCAAGTACAAATGGGGAGGGAAAAGGGCCTGACTAACCCGATCCCAACCCCTAATGGACTCAAGCAAGGGTGCCTCCTTGCCCCGTTGTTGTTCTCCTTATATCTCTGTGATTTGCCTCAGCATCTACAGCAAGAACTAAACTTTCCACCAAAGGTAGCTGCCCAAAAAGTTCATACCCTGCTTTATGCGGACGATATTATAGTGATTGACCAAACCCCCTTTGGGCTACAAAACAATCTGGACGCCCTATATAAGTACACTAAGGAAAACTTTCTATTACCTAATTTAGCCAAAACAAAAATAGTTTCTTTCTCAGGCAAGAAAAAAAGCAGTAAATATTGTTGGAGACTTGGTGACGAAAAAATCGAAGAAGTTGAGGAGTATACCTATCTGGGTAGGATCTTCACTAAATCACTAAAAAACAACCGCCAGTTCTTAAACTTGTCGGTGCATACAGGAGCTCTGCTAAGGTTATACGCTGCCTCGGGAAATAGACATTTCTCCTCCCTGCTTAAAGTCTACAGTGTGAAGATCCCTGCAGTTTTATCGTATGCCCTGGAATACATACCTATAAAACAGTGGACATTCCTGGACCTAAAAGAAGGAAAAATATTGAGGAAAATGCTAAAAGTAGCGCAGTGCATCCCGGTACAAGCACTCCGTCTTGAATTATCGCTCACGAGCTCTTACTCTCGAGGTATCGCAAACATCATTAGGTGGGCATACAACCTGCTCCATGCAAAGGAAGGTACACTTCGCTCCCTGCTTAAAACAGAGACTTTTGATAATGATTCTATGAAGCACGTATTTTATAAAAACATGTCTTTCCCCTTCAAACTGGCAAACATTAGTACTGATCTGTTGCTGACTTGGACACCGCCTCAATTGAAACTCTTCTTAAAATGCTATACCCCAAGACTAAGCTTTGAACTTGACTCGTCGCATTGCGCCAAACTAACTTTATATAAAAACTTTGCTGAATCAGTGGTATTTAAGAAAACCCAGAACTATATTAATTTTAATCTCACTCACGGCGCTAGGAGATTAATTATCCTGCTCCGGTTGGGCATTCTACCCACCCAAACTTTAACATCAAAATGGCATCAAAGTGAGTCACCAATATGTAGCCTATGTAAAGGTGGGGAGCAGGACTTAGAGCATTTACTGTTCATATGCCCCAATCCAAAAGTAGTAGCGGCGAGAGCAAAACATCTGTCTCCTATATATCTCAGATGCCGTATTACCACCGTCAAGGAACTGATTATCGCTTGCAAAACTCCCCCTAATGAACTAGTTTGTTATAAATTTTATACATTTTTAAAACCTTTCTTATCTTTGTATTAACATGAGAACTTTTAAAAGCTGTAAGAATTGAACTTTATACATATTATTTGTGGTCCTCAGTGGAGTACCAAACCAAATAAACTTGACTTTGACTTAGCTGTGGAGCAATTGAGCAATGTACAAATATTAGGGTAGACAGAAGGATTATAGTGCAAAAGCAGCAGGCAGTAATTAGCTGGGATGAATGATCCAGAAGATTGCACTTGCTGCTGTGTGTATTACTTAGTCGATCAGATATCTTGCTCTCGCCTGCAAGTTATGATACACTATTCATGTTTACCACTTGGTAAGGGATGCAGTGGGCTTTAAAGCTAATTCAGGCTGGTAGAGCAACACAAAGGAAATCCTTGATTGTAAATGGCATACTGCTAATTTCCTGAAGCAGTGGATTTGATGACCCCCTCCTGGGTGGGGGCACAGTCACAAGTGTTTCTAAGATGCCAGCAAGCAGGGAATTGCCTCCAACCAGGTGAGATAGGACCAGTGTCTGTATGGCTGCTCTGATGTCTGCTTCATGAAGAGCATCTTTTCCTTTTTTAAGTGACAGATTTCACTTTGCAGACCATTGTGTGGTTTTTTGAGATGCACATTTTAAAGCTGTAGGTAATATTGATTTGGAACTCCACATATTTGAGAGGTGACCAGTTATGGGTTGACACCAGTAAGGGTCTTTCTTGAAAGCTGTAAAACTGTGTAGATGGTGGCTGCTTGAATGCAATATTGGGGTTTGAAGCCACACTACTGAAGAAGATATGTCTTCAGTTTTCAATAAACTTGAGTCTCAACTGCCTTTTGATGATCTTACCCAGCAATGGCAGTTCTGTGCTTGGTAAATAGTTGCCAGTTTGTTGGGGCCATGCCAGATTTTTTCCAGTGGGGATCAGGCCTTAAAATAAGCACAACCTTGAATGCTAAACCTAATTCCAATAGTCAGACATACCAAAAACCCTATGCATGATCCAATCCTCAACTCCTAAAGATTAATTCAACTAAGCCTAATCCAAAATTCTTAATCTCGTACACTATGCTTGTAGTTTTGTTTGTTGGCTTACAGCCAATTGGCTGGTGTGGTGGAACCCTCCTTCCCCAACAAAAAATTATTTTGCCACTGGGCTAATGATTCATTTTCGCTCCAGCAAGTTGTTTCAAATCAGGACCTATTTGCAGTGTCCACTCACATTTTGCCCCATTTGAGTCCCCTGTATGCTGGTTTTCTGACTGAGAGTGCCCTGGGCTATGTTAGACAGGCAAAGGACCAGTGTTATGCTGAAAATACACTTAGAATACAGTGAAAACTCCGACATACACTAGGGTACACTATGGGTTAGGGTACCTCTATGATTGGCATGACCTTCCCTATAAGGCTTAGTACATAATAGGGAAGGGGGATCAAAACTACCTTTAAGTCCCTAGTATATAAAAGGGCATGGCACTTTAGAGCCGTACAGCCTTTTCTGCACATGCATGTGTGCACTGCAGAGAGCTGAGGTAAGTTTTAAAAAAGCCCTGTTTTGCAGTACTGCATTTAACATGTAGATTGTGCCCAAACTCAACTTTAGTGTGTGGTGGCACTTAAAAATAAATAAACTACAATGTTTTGGCATATTAGGTACCCCTGGGGGCCTCCCCTAGGTGTCTGAGTGGTGGGGGGAGGAGGGTATTTATAAAGATGAGCCTTCTAAAATACGTTTCACACGCCTTGGGTTAGTAAAATTGACATTTCACTTTCAACATAGTAGTAAGTGCTTCCCAAAATTGACGTTTGTGTTAGGAGCACTGTGGAGTGAGGACCTATAATATTTTGACATATTCAGAACCCCTGAAGTCTCCCCTAGGTGTTCTGAGGTTGGGGGGTCCTGTAGATATAGGCAGAGTTCTAATAAAATATGTTTTATAAGCCCTGGTTTCAGAGAAAATGCCCAGTTCATCTTCCCAATTGCAAATCCCCAGCCACATTGGTGAACATGGCAAGAGGCTATTCATTAATTATTCCCACCAGTAGAATCAGAAAAAACATAATTGAATGACTTACTAGAACGGCATTGATAAATCCAACAATATACTATTGATGAATGTATCCTAAAATGTACAGACAAGAAGTTATAAAACTTTCCTGTCTATAAGCCAAAATTCGGCCTTCCAGTGATCTGTCCTGATTGGTCAGAATTAAGTGGATTAGCCAGGCTGCTTTCATGAGGTGATAAGTAGCTCATGGGGGGAAAGAGTCATTCTGGGAGGAGAGGGCTCTGCTACATAGGAATCACAGAGCAAGAGGGAGGGTTTGTAAACATTACTCTTCAATAGAAGGAGGAGACAAGCAGGAGAAACCAGTTTCATTTACACATCTACTCTTTGGACCCAGCAGGTGGAAGCCTTAAGGAAGGAATGTGCAGATGCCTGGAACGGGCCAATATGGAGATGATCCATCCTAGAGATTAGTTTCGACATCTCTTGCCTCTCTGTTGAAACTTCAGCCATATTGAATTTTGGAGAATAGTGCTTTCTGGGAGACCATTGTGCCACACTTTGGAGGAAATGGTCATGCTCGGGGGTGTTGTTCTTCACCTTTTGTAGAGGCGTGCCCTCCTGTGTGACCCTAGAGAACACTGAATACATATCTGAGAGGGGAAGTGCCTCTCAGTTCTAATGCATAAAACAAGAGGATGAAGAAGGGTCCATGCTGAAAAGTTTGATTTGCACCAAGCAGGCCCTGAACTCTGACTGACTGCTCTTGATGCACAATCTGGAACTGCAGACCTGTGGACCTAACTTGATTAAAAAGAACTAAAGCGTGGACTCCCTGCAATCTACAGGTTAACAGAGCTCACCTGTATCATCATCACCAAGAATCCCAACCTGGAATACTACCAGTTGGAGGGGCTTTGTCCAAGTGGGTTGCGGAAATTTAAGTCCCAAATGTTCAAGGACCATCTTGATGCTTTCAGACCCCTGGAGTACGTTTTTGACATTTTGGGACCCTCAAAGGAACTTCAAGAAGAATTTCCAGAAGTTTGAAGAAGTTTGGAGCAACTTTGGAAAACAATCTCCATAAGTTGACCAAATCGGCCTGGAAAGTCAAACCAGTGACCCTCCACCACGAGCCGGCTTGCCATCCAGGTTCGTCGCTGAAAAGCTCCGGACATCTGTCTTTAGGAATTTGACCAGGACTTGGTCGAGACCCAAGCCAGTGAACCTTCACCAAATCCTGCCTGGCAAAGAGCATCAAGGGCCCTCGGAGAAAAAGCACTGTAAAAGTTTGCAAGTCCGAACGTGGAAAAGATGACATGGCCAACCAGGAGAGCCAAGCTGCCCACCTTCAAACGCGAGCTGGCCTGGATCTCCTGTAGCTCCTGGGATGGGAAGGCACCACAGTGGAGAATTGTGGTGCACAAAGGAAAGGTGGAATTATTTGACACCAAGGATGGTCTTCCCAGCTTGTTCTTCCTGCTGCCACCTCTGGTCGCACAACTGCACAGCTTGGAACATCTTCCCTGGCTGCTCATAATCCTACAACTACAGTGGGGCCCTAGAAGATGATCAAATCTTCTTAATGATGTTCTGGAGCACTATGCACTAATATACATACATTAAAACTGTTAAACCTGTCAGCTTTAGGGTGGTATCTCCCAAACTTTGTGCCTACCTACATACCTCCAATTTTTACTGGATGCTTGCTTTTGATGACCTTAGTACTTTATGCACTATACCACTACTAACCAGTGCTAAAGTGCTTGCGCTCACTTCCCTAAACATGGTTTGATTGGCATGTACCTAATTGGCATATTTATTTTACTTATAAGCCCCTTGTAGTGTAGTCCTTTCCCAAGGCCTATAAATGAAATCCGGCCAGTGGCCCTGCAGCACTTATTGTGCCACTCACTTAAGTAGCCATCCAAAACATGTCCCATGCCTGCCAATGCAGCCTGAATTCAGTGTCCCACTTCCGTGGCGACTTGACATTTAAACTCCCATGCCAAGCCTTAAACTCCCCTTTTATTCCACATGAGTCACCCCTACAGTAGGCTCTAAATAGTCCATTGGGCAGGGTACTGTGTAATTAAAAGGTTGCACATGTATTTTTAAGTTTTACAAATTCTCAAATTTATTTTTCACAACTATGAGGCCTACCATACCCATAGGATAACATTGGGAATTCCTTATTACATTGAATACACTGTAATTCCTAATTGAGAGGCAGTGAATAAGTCATATTTGGTACCTATACAATCGTAATGATAAAGCCTCTTTAACGGTAAAATCAGATTTTTCATAACAATTTTGAAAATGTCACTTATATAAAGTTAGACATGCAAGGGCAACACAGTAAACCCCAAGGAGACTGGTATCAACACGAATACACAAAAAAATCCCCTGAAGGAAAACATTTCTTCGTAGTATTTTGTTTAGGGAATAGCAGTAACGAATATATCTGCTCTCCTTATCACAAAATGCAATGAATAGCAAGTCAACAATATATTAAAAAGTATTGAAGGGTAACCTAAACAAGCCACTTTATTAAATGCTTGGCCACGTTCGGTTAAGGTAATGAACTCAAACAATATCAAGTTATAGGGCAAGGAGAATGAAATGAAAGAGTACTAAAGGTTTACAGAAATGAATGCAGTAGATAGATACACAATGGAGTAAACTATCTTGCGTTATGTACATGTAGTATACTCATGAAACATTAACCATCAGGGACCGTATCACACAAAAGGTGCATTTACATTGTTTGCACTGGGCGCATCTTTTAAAAGGTGCGTTCAATGTAAACAATGAAAATGCACTGTCTTATGATGAATGCGCTGCCCCCAGGGGTGCCATGAACTCGCGCTGCACTGGAGGCAGCACATTCAGGTGAAAAACCGAGCGGCTGCTTTAAAGCCATATTTTCACAGTGCAGGCAGCAACCAGCCTGCCTTTGAAGGGGGATTAGAGAATCTCTTGCAGGCAGGTGCAGTGAATGACTGCATCTGCTTGGAAGGGGATGTCTAGGGGGGTCTAGAACCTTCTTTACCCCCTGCAGAGGGCTGCCATCAGGTGGCGCACTGACAGTGTGTCACCTTTTAGATGGCGCACTGTCAGTGTGCCTCCTGAAAGCTTCTTTGCCTCTGCGCCCGCGTCCGTATTACGGTGTGGGACAGAGCCAAAGTTATTTCCTCTTTTCCATGGAGCACGCCTCCATGCAAATGGGGGAACATATCTGAAAATAGCATTGGCCCAGTGCTATTCGTATTACAGAAGGAGGCGCACATCTGTCTGTGGCCCCTTCTGTGATACCAAAGTGCCCCAGGTGCGCCATGCGGGCAAAAAACGCTTTGTTGCTCCCCCGGGGCAATTGTATAATACAGCCTCAGGTATACAAGGAAAGGCAGGACATGAAACTACTTTGCCATTCAATCTGTTGGTTAAGGCCTTTGGAGACAGAATCAAAATGCCAAATCCAGACTGATCCACATCTTTGTTCCTGGTGATACCATTCACAATATCTAGAGCAAACCATCTTATATCAGTGTCATTATGGTGAAATGTTTCATAGTGTTCCACTAAGGGTACATTCTGTACATTACACCAAATCCTCAACTGATGTTGAAGGATCCGGCCTCTGACCACTTGGGTCGTTTTCCCAGTGCATTTCAATTTGCATGAACATTCAATACAATATATGACAACTTTAGACTCAGAATTAGAATGATGTTTAAATATCCATTCTTTTCCATTAACATAACAACTTTTGATAGTAGAAGTAAAGTTGCTTACAGTGCAACTGTCACATTTGAAATTACCCACTACTCAGCTCAAGCCCCATAACTGTGTTAATGTTTTTTTAAGGTCCTTGTAAGCTTTGACCAGGCTGTCTTTCAAAATACACCTTCCTTAAAGCCAAACATCTGTCTCTCTAATGAGAAGTTAGATCACTCAAGTAAAAGTCAATTCCTTAGGATGATTTTTTATTGGTATTAGTTCCTGTTCCAAATGTGGTTACACACATAATCCTGGTACCGTTTGTGTCTCTCTCTTTTTCTTTCAAGAATCCATCTCGGCAGAATGACTCTCAGAGACTGCCTGCTGCTGTGACCTACTGCAGCACTGCTTTGCTGCCTGGAGCCTGCCTTGAGCCTTCAGAGGCCATACCTGCTGTTGAGCCCAGCATCCATACCTGCCCCCAGGACTACTAGAAGTGACTTTAAGGGCTATTTTGTTGGCCTCCTGTTCAGAGCCACATGAGCATAAAAGAATCCCACCATTGTAAACCCACACCTGGATCCTGCCTGAGTCAGTCCTGAACACCCAAGAAGTGTAACACCAGTCATGGATCCTGGGTTGTATTGCTAAAGGTGCCCAGATGGCATTGCTTTTTTTCTGGATTGTCTGAAAATTCACTAAAGAGAAGTTTTGTTTAAAAAAAAAGGAGGTGCCCAGATGGTCATTTTCCAAAACTGAGGATAACATTTGGATAAAAAGTACTCTTAGAAGCAGAAGGAGACCGGGGCCAACTTGTTCTACTATCCACCTGAGGTCAGATTGACTTTGCGGCTTCTCCGAACATGTTCCCCGCAGCCTCAAATTTGTTTCAGTGGCCCTTCGCCAAAGAGGTATTTGACCTCGTAGAACTGTCTTCGGCTATTGGCTTCTGCCTAATCTCGCTGGAGTTTTTTGACTTCCATTTTAGCAACTAAGTACAAACATAGCAATCATCACTGCGGCTTCGACCCAAGGTCATCCAACAACTATGCTTCATCCTTGGACTCTTCCTGCAGCCTTGCCCAGCTGCACTTTTACTTCTCAGACACTTTACTTCAAAAACATTTCTAAGTCTGAATGTGAGTGCTGTCTGGGCCCAATCCACTTCTGGTATCTGAAACGCGCTCCATCGTGGTCCCCTCAACTTTTTACTTTGTCCCAGTCTCGAGCATCTCATCGTTTTGGTCCGTTCATCTTTTAGGGGCTTTTTTGAACCTTAAACTGTAAAAAATTCATAACTCTGGTTCTACCAATTGGACTTTTTGGTGTTTCATGTCAAATAGTTTATTAAACTGTACTTTATTTTTCTAAATTAGTTTGGAATTTTTCTTGTGTTCTGATTACACTTTATTACTGTTTGAGTGATACATAAAAACTTTACACATTGCCCCTAAGTTAAACCGGACTGTTTTTGTGCCAAGCTACCCAGGGTTAAGTACAGGCTAATTTAGTGACTTTTTGTTGTTCACCCTGCAGGAAACTTTAGCGGTTGCTTGACCAGAGCCCTCACCTTGCTTGACCAGAGCCCTCACCTCAGTCAACGAGTAATCCAATTTCTCACAAATACATGTCTTGATGACACTCTTCCTCTAGCCATAATTAAATAAGACTAGCTAACGATTGTATGCATAGCCAAGTAGCTAGAAGGTCCACACATAAAATCAAACAGCAAGAAATAGCTGAAGTGGCACACAAATGTTATTTTGGAAATAGCAGAATTTAGATTGAATCACAATAGATTTCTCACTGAGCAGATAGCCTACACACTGGGTTTAATATCGAGCATTTACATGAAAGCTTCATTCAATAAATTAATTTGCAATTAAACAGAATTGCTGGGTTTACTGTAGATTCAAATAAAAAAAAACTATTCACATGCTCTCTATGTGATGTGCCTAATCTGCCTTACTACACTGTATAGATTTGTTTGCAGGGTAGTTGTCAACAGAGGAAAGTTTAAAATTAGTTAAGGTTCAAGTGTAAGAAGTGTTTAATACAAATTATTTTGTGAAAGTGTTAGTTGTGATTATTTAGCACTTTAGGAACTCATTGTTGATGTGAAAATTATATGAAGTCCCAATTCACATGTGCTAATAGGTGAAAATGCTGGGGTGTATATACACCACTCTGCATTTCAACTCCTTCACTTGTTAGTTCTACAGCTGTGTTACTCCCATTGACACCAGATACCATTGAGGGAGTCAGAGAGCTGGTGCAGTGAACAGAGCAAGTGAGCAGAACAGACCCTGTAGATAATGGGGCATCAGGGGAGGGGGTGGAACCATTATTGCTGTCATTGCAATAAATACCCGTCCAACTGAGGTAAGGGATGGTGATTGCAGCTGCCTCTCACGGCACGCTGGGCGAGGTGCGGTGTGACGGTGGCTGAGAAAGGAGCAAGCCATTATTACCTGTCATTATCACTATATTGCAGTTTCTCAAGCTACCATGCATGCCCTTCCATTGCACGCTCGCCCTATCAAAAGATCGCCAGCTTGCCAGACACTTTCCATCTTGACCTGCACTGATTGCCAGCCGTTTTCAATCTCATCCTGTGTGGTTGTCTACTGACCGCTCTACCCTGCACTTCTACTTCATCCTGCAACTCAATGTAGGACTCTGGGTCATCTACCAGGTAATCTACCAGAACTAACTTTTTCACCTATACAACTTTATTCAAGCTCAGATTCGTCAGATTATCTGCCTGCCATTTGCCACTACAGAAACATAGGAACACAAAATGCTCCCCAGTATTCGGTGCCCAGTCCTTAATGTTCAAAAGCAAAAAGAACAATTGATGGTCAGAATGCAGAACAATGTCATACATGCACCCCAGTCCAGCGATCTGGGCCTAAATCTATAGTTTTTTTGCTCACCATGCTATTCCAGTTTGGACCCAGCCATATGCAAATCAGTCTTGACCCTGTGCCTGATAGAAACAGTCCAGGCCGAACTGCCAGGCCAGGTCCTCCCTGGACTGTAAACAAGCATCCTAAGACTGGTTTGGGCTTTTAGCTTTTAGCCCTCATCAGCCAGGATAGCTTGACTCCAGTGGCATGGAGAGCACGGGACCCACGTCTGGGCATACCCGCCCCAATCGAGGTGACAAATGCAAAAAGAATAATTGATGGACATAATGCAGAACAATGTCATACATTCAACCCAGTCCAGAGATCTGGGACTAAATCCATCGTTTTCCCACACTGTAGACAAACTGGGAGCCCAGCCTGATACTCTAAATCTACTCTTTATGGAACTAAAATCCAATATGGTCTGGGCCCAACAGAAGATTATAAAATTGACAAAATAGAGGATAACCTCGAAATAAGGCAGGAAATCGACCCCGGCTCTGGTCATCTAACTAGGGGCCAACCAGGTCAGCTAGCAATTAAGGAGCAGGACTACAACTTAGTGGAGCACTCCCCCCAACCTGGTTTAGCATCCTCATCCTCATCCTAAATCCGCCACTTACAAAGTAACAAAAGACTGAGGAAAGGGAGGAACAAGTCTACCAAACTCAATACCACCTAAAAAGTTCTACCCTATCTTTGCAGAAAATGCAGCAAAGATCCTCTTCTTGTCACTGAATAGTGCTGTAACCCGTAAAGCACCGCATAATTTACTGAGTGAATAAACATCAAACGCTTGCAAATTCCAACTGGTTGCCCTCCAAAGCAGCTCACCTGACAGACAGCCCCACTTGGCTGGTGCCAGCTCAGTTCCATTATGGTGCTGTGTAGAAGGTTCTCGGTCTACTCCACGATCTCTGTACCCTTCAGAAAACTCATCATAAGTCTCACTAACCAGGAAAACAATCAACATTTTGACTCCAGTGAAACAGCGCCACACCGGGAGATGCCTTACTCCCACTCAGAGAAGCGCATCTAGTCGAGGAACTCCGCAAGGAATCCCCTTATAGATGCCTTGAGATAAAAGTCTCTAAAAGTACTCTATCCATCACATTTAATAAAAAAGGAACCATCTATGCCTGGACCAGTTCCTCCTCATCGGCAGCAAAGCGGAACAAAGCTTGTTTTTTATGCTGATTTTGAGTCTAGAGGCCATCATGAAACCTTAAACCGGGGCAATCTCCTAAAGCCATTCGGGGATCTCACTTCTCTGGCCCACATCATCTCCAAGGAAATCACGCCAGTCTAATTCTTTTTGCACGACATGCTCCCTCTGAAAAAATATACGATGTTCACTGTTTCATCCCTAGCAATTTAGGCTTTAATCCTCAACAACACAGAGGATTTCAAGGAATGGGGAATAACAATCATGCCCTATCTCGCTATCCCGCCATCCTAGCTCCAAATCCACCTTTTAAGACAAGCACCGTGAATGTATCAACTCACTCGTGTTGAAGGGAGCATGAAGCAATTCACCAGCCCACGACGACAATTCAGCACGTCAAATTGTACAAATATCAAGCTACACTGAGCACCCAGACTGGGGATAGCTCTCAGGAGCCCTAAATAAAAGAAGTAGAGACTGACGTAGTGTCCAAAGACAGGAACATGTTATTCATGTTTCAAACTATGCTCCTGGAACATCGCTGGCTTGGAAAGCAAAATAAGGCATGACAGGAACTTTCCCTCCCAGAACCAATTTGACATAATTTCCCTTCAGGAGACATGAGCAGTCTCATCACTTTGTGCAACCCCTTATGTATACCACCAGGTCATAATTTATAATGTGTAAAATCTGTATATGTGTGGAACTGTGACAACCGTGAAAGCACCTCACCAATTCAGAAAAAAAGTGTGGGGAAGTTGGCAGTGCCTCACGGGAGCAACACCCGGGGAGGAACAAACAGGCTGGTACTCGCCTGTATCCTCATGCTCTCATCATCAGCTACTGCCAACTTTAAACAAAATAGGGGAGAAAAATAGGGATGAGCGGAGGCCATAGACCTGCACAGAGAGACTGACCTAAGGCAGTTTTCCGGTATGAACAAAGATAGTCACGAACACCGGAGTTTTAATTTCTTCTACGGGGGCGCTGGTACACGTTTGAACAGCAGCTACCTGGTACAATAAAAGGAGAAAATAAGGTGCAGACAAGACGCAGACCCAAACCCTGATGAAGTTGCCGGTAAATTTAGACAGGCAATGAAACATGTTGGTTTTAACATAGCGGGCTCACAGCAAGGTATAAAAGTATTACAGCCAGTGCAGCCTAGCTCTTTTTAATTGATTGGTATTCCCAAACCTATCTTCAGAGTTTGGCACACTTTTGGGTCATTAGCACATAAGCACTAATGTTATTTTTTGCTCTATTTGCACTATCTTTCGTTCTCCCCTATTTTTCTCCCCTATTTTGTTTAAAGTTGGCAGTAGCTGATGATGAGAACGTGAGGATACAGGCGAGTACCAGTCTGTTTGTTCCTCCCCGGGTGTTGCTCCCGTGAGGCACTGCCAACTTCCCCACACTTTTTTCCTGAATTGGTGAGGTGCTTTCACGGTTGTCACAGTTCCACACACATACAGAATTTACACATTATAAATCATGACCTGGTGGTATACATAAGGGGATGCACAAAGTTGTCTACCCTGGCGGATATTCTAATTAGGTATCTAGTAAATTGTCTTGGAAGATAGGTATCTTCACAAAATACAGGGGCAGGTCGAGTAGTGGTGTAAGTGGATTGAGTGGGGGTGGCCTGTTTAAACCCCTTCTTCCCCCTATGGCTCCTATTAGTTTATAGTCATGATATAGGAACCTGAAGGACAAACGCGGGAGACCTTTGCATTAGAAATTGACCATCTTGGGATGAGAGCATTAAATGGTAGATTAAGATTACCCAATGACTGCCCAGCAAACCTTACTTACATTGGCCCACGGTCTGTGTCCACCATTGACTACACCTTCTTATCGCTCACTCTAATTCCTGCCATTTGATCTTTTCGGAATGCTGAGCACTGTGATAGTGACCATCTCCCACAAATACTGGTCTTAAACCTAAGAGAGATTGTCGACAGTGGACCTGTCATGCTTGGCTTTCAAGTCACTGTAAAGTACAAGAAACTTAAATGGCCAGAAACATCTATAGTGAAGATCGACAACAATGTCAATATAGTCTGAGAAGAATGTGAAAGACACAACTTAACACAACGAGCAAACATTCACAATTAACCTACTTGCAAATGAATAACTGCAAGACAGATGGGTCACCCAGCACAAGCTTGTCAGCACCCCTAGTACACTGTCAAAAACCCAATAACAGATCAGTAGCCCGCAGCCTAGCCAAGGAAAAACTAAACCAGGCATTGAGGCTGGTACTAAGGGGTGGTCCCAAAACAAAACACAACATGGGCACACTAAGGCGCCGCAAAAATAAATATGCAAAGTCAGCCTAAATTGAGCACTGGAAAAATACTGACGATTTCTGGGCCAAACTGCTCCATGACTGCAAGCAGCCTAACTCAAGAAAGTTCTGGTTAATTGTGAATAACCTTACCCAACAGCAGCAGCCCCTAGAGAACACTTCAATCAGGGAAGAGTGCTGGGCGGCCTTTCTCAAGAAACAGTTCCCTGCAGCATATGACCTAGAGCCCACAACACTTTTAAAGGCACAGTCCACACCGTCATTTCCTGACAACCCAGCCCCTCCCTGAAACAAGCTTTCATCAGCACCAGACCCCTCCCAAGTGGCCACCATAGAAGGAGATCAACTTGTTATAATTGAGCATACATCACAAGCATTTCTGAATGAGGATAACTGCCCGCAAGTTAAATTTTCTACAGACACAAATATACATTACTCCCTCACTCTAGATGGAGTATAACTGTCTAAACAAGAAACTGCTAAAGTCATCATCAAAGGCAGGAAGGACGGTGGCCCTGGGCCAAATGGAATACCCCAGGCAATTTTTAAAGAAGATCCGCCGTACTGGGCTGGAAATCTGAATCCCCTCTATTCCTAAGAAGTTCACACACATGTTATACCAGACTCATGGTGCAGTGCGGTCATCACCCCTTCAAAAAGGAGGAGATAAAACCTCACCTGAAAACTACCGCCTCAGGGGTTCTGGCACAATCACCAACATTCTGGCCTTGTCCACCTTTCTGGATCAAACAGGAAAGCAGAACCACACAACCTACATCTGTTTTGTCGACTATAAGTTGGCCTTTGACTGTGTAATTTGAGTGAAGCTCAGGGCGTGGAGCATCCCTTCACATCTACTCAGAACCATAGAGTCGCTTCACAGTCACACATGGGTGCAGAATAAATTTGTAGATGACTCCCTCCTGTCAAGTAAAATCTACTCTCAACAAGGCTTAAAACAGGGGTGCGTCCTGGCTACATGCCTTCTCAACCTTTTCCAGGCCGACCTCTCACCTGTTCTTGATGAAACTAACAGCCACACCCCTTGTCCTAGCCGCAATAGCATTGGATCATTTATAAAATGTGGAGGACGTAGTCCTATTTAGCCTATAAAAGTAAAGTAACTCGAATTTATAGATTTATATATCACAGCTGATCACCCTTGAGGGTATCCAGGTGGTGTCCATGGTGATGATGGTCCGCACGGAAATCAAGAAAAACTTAACTTGGCATGACAGCACACATGTCCTAGAAACAGTAAAAGGGTGCAAGTACCTAGGGATTCTGTTGAATGACAAGGGAAAGGCCACCTAACAGTTCAGAGCCATCACAAACAAGAGCAGTGCCTTAATCGCTACTTTTAACACCCTGCGCAAGAAACTGAAAGGACCAACACTTGATTCACTCTTGAAAGGAATTACGGCAAAAATCCTACCAACTTCAACCTAAAGCAATGAGGCACTTCTAAAGTCAAGACTCAGCCCGCCCTTCTGGACAGGCTTCAATCAAAAGTTTATTGCTCCATATTAAACTTAGGACTGAGCTCTTCTCCAAGTCTAATCCCACAGGACTTCGACCTTATGAGGCAATCAATCGGGTGGACGAGGGCAATTTTCAAGAGCTGCTTCAGATTAAAACACGCAGCGACCAAGACCTTAAACAACATCAGGGGTCTGTAATTCACAGCCTGGGTAGCTGCAACCATAGCAGCAGCTTCAAAGAGTACCTGGACCAATCCTTGGCAAACCTGCACCTCGGGAATCTCTGAGCTCAGCCCTTGTCTTATATATAATACCTTTCAAAAACGAGTTAACTCTGCGATGGCCAAAATCTCCTAAAGACATAGAGGTGGACGGTCATCAACATCCACCGGAAGCTAGAGGGTGTGTGGTACTTAGCCTGCACATATTCGTTAGAAATGAAAGCTGTTGCAGTGCCGTATGGGCAGCCCACCTACATTAGCTGAAACACTTACATGGCTGTATCAAGCGACATTGCATGCACTTATGTGGATCTAGCAGTGAGAACCTACTGCATCTAACCCACGTCTGCCCGAGATGGCAGAGGAGAGGGAATGTCTCCTGAAACCTTTATTATTAAGCAAAGGTATTAGTACATGCAGGCAGGCCGTCATATCCTGTCTAGAGCCAGGCGACTCCATCCTGAACTGGTGTTTCAGGAAATGTTTACACAAATTTGAACAATAAATAAGCAAGCTGTGAAATGGGCTGCCAGCTGGGGGCTGATTATTAACACAAAAACATCACAGCCATGCTGCTAGCCGGGGAGGAGACATTAATATCAAATCCTTGGGGTAACCTGGCTTCCGAGAGATTCACAACATAGTTGCTTCTATCACCTGAACACTGTTGTGTGAAGTACCTAATCTTACCAGACCGTTCGCAAAATCTTACTTTGTCTTGGATAACTGTTTTCTAAAACGGTCCGTGAGAGGACGCTCCTTAAAGCTGCTAAACTTGCACGCTGGCACGTTAATGACGTCTTTGGCCGCCAGGACCTACGCATTAGATGGACTCTCGCCTGTAAAAGCTTCTAACCTGCATGTTGCACTTTACTGATATTCTCGCCCACCCAGGACGTCCATATTAGTCGTGACACCTGGGCCAGGTTGCCAGCCAGGGAACAGATATCAACATCAAAACCATGGGGGACTCCTGGCACACAGGAATTTTTCGACAATGTTGAACGCTTGTTTCCTAAGACAGCTGCGTGACTTTTAACTGTATAAAGCAGTCCGGTAAAACTCTTTACTCTGCACACTTGGGGACAGATTTACAAGCCCCTTTGCTCCATTTTTGCATCACTTTTAACATGGGAAAGGTGACGCAAAAGTGGCTCAAGGGGCTTGTAAATCTACCCCCTGTACTTTGACCCAGAGCACAGGTAAGCCTCGGGACAAGCCATGTGTAGGACAAACTTTAGACAACACTCTCGCATCTTTTATTAGTTTTAATCTTTCTTGGAGCCTCTATTTTGTCTTAGGAATTTCCATTATTGTTCTTTCTTTTTGTAAGATTTTAATTAATGGAAAAAAATAAAAGATTACTTACTCAACTCCTTCATTGTGTTATAGGAAGGGAGAGATGTATGCGTTTAAGTATGGTTTTCAATTCACTGCTAGGGTAAATCATTTTATGAAGACATTGCCTACCCTTTTCCAATCCATTACAAACAGACAGTATTTATCTGTATTTAATCACCTGACTGACAACTAGAGACCTAGGGCCAGATGTAGGTCGGTCGGTAACGGCCGAAAATCGGTATTTTCGGCCGTTACCGACCGGTATTGAAGAAATGGTATGTAGGGCCACATATTTTACAGAATCGGTAAATTTACCGATCGGTAAATTTACCGATTCTGTAAAATACCGAATCGGTATTTTTTCCGATTCGGTAAACTTGAAATGTAGGTGGGACTCTTCAGAGTCCCACAAGCCGTACAGAATCGGTATTTTACCATCAAATCTATTTGATGGTAAAATACCGATTCCGGTGTGCATGCACATGTGTGCATGCACACCTGTGCCATATGACAGGCAGACCTGCCCTTAGGGCAGGTATGCCTGCCACATGGCACCCGAGCCTCTTTTGGGGGTGCCAGAGGGTGTCAAAGTGACACCCTCTGCACCCTTGTGTCAGTCGGTATTTACCGATTCGGTAAATACCGAATCAGTAATGCCCATTCTTTCCTATGGGCTTCAAAGCCCATAGGAATGAATGGCCATTACCGGTCGGTATTTACCGAATCGGTAAATACAGAATTTTACCGATTCGGTAAAAAAAACATCTGGATGGACCTACATGTCCACCCTTCATATTTACCGATTCTTAATTACCGAATCGGTAAAATTCGGTAATTAAAAATCGGTAAATGATTCCTACCTACATCGGGCCCCAGATCCCATAACGTGAGCTCGTGAAGCGGTAATTTAGCATCTGGGGCAGTAGCAAGTGACTCTTTTGCAGTGACCTGTAGATGGAACGTGCTACTTTAAGCTGGGAACGTAGCAGTATAGTTAGAACAGACCATCAATCATATACGAGTGTTAAAAGTAAAAACCCCAGCTTGCTGCTTGCTCACCTGTCCAGGCAGCACCATGTTAAGCCCAGTAACACTGACCATCAATAATCTAGATTCATTTAACTGGTAGTTGGAGACAGACATATTGAGTGACAATTAATTAACCTGCAACAATACCAGTGCAGGGCGTCCACTGCCACTACATTGACGAGATAATTATATAAAGGTGAGTGTTGGTTTACTACTTATGAGACAGTAAATGTCCAGAGCAATGGAGTACACAACAAAGGCACAAAATACAAAAATAGTGACAACAGAATAGACAGATAAAAGACAGTAAACAGGCAGAAATACAGACAAAAGGACAGTCAACAGAGAAGGCTGGCCAGCAGAAGAGCAAGGCTCTCCCTCTTGACTACCAGGGATGAGGCGCAGGTAGGAGCCTGTGGGTGGAGGAGAGCCTATGATAGAGCACTTACAGCACTCTAAATTGTATGGGTGCATTATACTCATGGTTCAAATGCACTTACATATATTTTGTCGTTTGCAGTGTATCATGATTAAGATGCAGTTATTCAAGTCACATGAGCATTCGTAATGTAGTATGCACATTTAAGTAGGACTTTGTATGTATTAGAAAAGTTTATTGTTCCTGTATGTATAATGTGCAGGATGAAATTATATTCGTACAAGGTAAATGTGTGTAATTTGAGTTGCCTCCATTGTAGGCCCAAACTGCAGGTTGTTTTGAATTTAGTTTCTCCTTGGTCACTCAAGAAATAATTAAAGGAACCCTTTTTGTATTCAAAGACATAATGTTCTCATCCTACTGCAGGTGCAGGAATTCAACCTTGTTATTCTTAGATTAAGGAGATACCCGGAATGTCTTTGAAGAAGACTGGAAGGAAAAAAGGGAGGATGCCTTTCGTGTCTGGCCTATCTGAGAACCAAGGCCACTGGAGAGGAGCTGAACAAACTAAGGCTCCTGTGGAAAGTTACTAAAAATGTTGCAATGAAAAGTTAATTACGTGACATATTGTGGACTGAGCATTGTCTTTTTGTATGATGTGCAGGGACAGATTCGAGAGAGTTCTGCTTTTTCGGAGAAGGAGTATCTTAGAATGAGCTCCATAGCCTTAAGCTATCAGACACATTTTGACCTGAGTACTTCTTAAGAAGTCAATACGTGCTGACACCTTTGGGGTATGATATAAGGGAGATAGGCAGGATCCTCATTTAGACCAGTGTAGGGAAAGATACCTATTGTGTTCTTCTAAATGTAAAGAGAATTGGACTTAGCTTCCATTCTGGATTGCATTTTGATTTTGGAGTTCATCACATTTTGCCTTTTGTGCCGAATGAACTATCTTTGTAGATTCGGCTCTGTATTGATTTTTATGTACTTATATTCTCTGATAATAATGTTTGTTTATATCCAATTATTTTTGGCCTCATAATAAATCCATCAAAAAGAAGTATAGAGTCTGTGGTCCTTTAAATCATGACTATTTTGTAAGTATAATCTTGAATTGTTTTGCTCCCTCTACCACTTTTAGCCAGCAAATAAAAGACCATCTGTATTTAATTCAATAGGTAAGGCAAAGATAACATTTAGAGTAATCACCTATAACACCTACATGAGCAGAGAGGTGTAGGGGGCAGCCGCACAACGACAGAGCTGCTGGAGCGTTGAGAAGAGTTCCCTGACCAGGAAATCAGAGGTCTTGCTTCAATCAATCAATCAATCAATATAATTATAGAGCATGCTACTCACCCGCGAGGGTATAAAGGCGCTGAAGGGAGAGGGGGGGCGCTACTGCTCAATAGCCAGGTCTTGAGGTGTCTCCTGAAGGTGAAATGGTCCTGGGTCAGTCGTAGGTGTACGAGGAGGGAGTTCCATGTCCTGGCGGCCAAGTAGGAGCACGACCTTCCTCCAGTGGTGGCTCTGCGGATCCGTGGGAGGGTTGCGACGGCGAGGCTGGCGGAGCGGAGCTGGTGGGTAGGAGAGTAGAACGAGAGGCGGTTGTTGAGGTATTCGGGCCCATGTCGTGGAGTGCTTTGTGTGCGTGGGTGAGGAGCTTCAACAATTCTAGTTCCAAGTAAATAAGTGCTCGGTACATTCTGGGCAGTGACTAGCACACTAACCTTGTGATGGCGGGCCTGCTCTTACTTCCGGGCACTGCAGGTCAGGAGAACAGCACAGAGGTAGTTTATTAAAAAGACAACTTATTAAAAGCAAAGTGCAGTAGTGCAATTTGAAAAGCAATAGCTGTGCCAGAAATAAAATTCTTCGTCAATTCTACTTCCAAGTAATGAAGTGCTCTGTACACGCTGCACGTTCACATCAGCATGGGCTTTTATCTCCCTGCGGGCAAATACCAATAGCACGTTAACCTTGCGATGGCTGGCCTTTTCTTACTCACAGGCACCGCAGGTCGGTAGAACAGCACAGAGGTTGTTTATTAAAAAGGCAACTTATTAAAAGCAAAGTGCAGTAGTGCAATTTAAAAAACAATCGCTATGCCGGAAATTAAATGCTTCATCAATTCTAGTTCCAATAAATAAGTGCCTGGTACATGCTATGGCATGGAAAGTCATATTTCACGTGATCTGCAGTGTATACTTACATAACCTACAAATATGACAAAAATCTGTGTCTGCCTGAAGCACCACTGTGTTCTGGCGCGAGGGTAGTCAAAATGAGTTAAAGTGGCACATGGCATGGAAAAAGACCTTTGCTATGTAGGAAAAGCCTATTTTTATATATTCATAAGTTACCCCCAAAAGGGAGGCTTATAAAACCACAGTCCAGGGTTTTAACATATCAAAATATGGCACACTACATTTGGGTTAGTTTGCCCACACAGTGAAATAAAGTCCAAGAGCTTTTTTACTTTTAGGGCTGGCCTGATGTTTCCCCAATAGGCCTAGGTGGGATTACAATATTTGTCATGGAAGAGTTTCACAGGAAGGCTCTATTGTTTACACCAATATTCAAAATGGTATCTCACTGCTATGACTTTTAAACAGTTGACAGAAAAACTCATTACCCACTGTTGATCTGTCAAGAAGGCCTTCAAGGCCAGGCTGACAGGGCTCTTTAAGAGCCTGTCAGCACAGCGCTGCTTATCGGTTTAACAGAAAGCAGAAAACACTGCTGCAGGAGGGGAAAAGAAGACAGGAAAGATGATGGGGGTTGGTTAAGGATGGTAAGTAAGGTATGTTTTTTCACATTTGGGTCAGGGCGGAGAGGCCATATTATGTATGGCTCCCCCATTGCTCCTCTGCCCCTGCATTGCAGCTGAAAGCAGGGGTGGAGGATTTTGAGGGCCATACATAACGTAAAATTACAGATGGATAAAAAGTGAATTACTGTTATGTTTTTCACCATGGGGCTCTCATTGTCCATTTGATGTTTAAGCTGAAGAGAAGGATAAAGAAGAAAGGACAATATGTGGGAGAGAAGGGATGCAGGTGAGGAAAGAGGGCAATCCTGTGGATGGGAACAGCCCCCTGGAACCGTTGGCACCAGGAGTGCAGTTGAAATCTAAGTATTGAAAGGTCCCAAGAGGGGATCCCCACGAAATAGCATAGAGACTCTGCATACAATCTGGGTCAGTAGAATCAAACCATGTAAACCAAGATGTCGCAGCAGCCTGTGTCCCCATGGGGAAGATGATGAGCAATAACACCACTAAGAAAACTTCCCAATCCCCACCAACAAAGAGCTCCCCCCCCACGAGGAAGGCAGCACGAGACATGGAGCAGGCAGTTTGGCGGAGCACAGCAAGCTCCATGGGTAATCCCAACAGTGGTGGGGGAAACCGATCTAAGGACCATAAAAAGGGTTCCATCAGCCCATACTTGATGTCCCATTTGCGCAGGCCAGGAAGGCCCAACATTGTCATTGGTTTCTTTTGAGTAGTCTCCCACAATGCACAGGCCGAGGTCAGAATCTGCAGGACCTGGCCATGGCACAGGAAACACGCTATGAGCGAGGAAGGCTTTCACTAGGCATTTTGTGATGGGTCCAGATGCGATGGGCATGTTAGACCTCCAGGTAAGGGGTGAAGGTGATCCACAAGAGGCGTGGAGTAACATCACAGAGGAAGTGCCCAGTATTGTCCTGTTCCAACTGCTTTAGGAATCCAAAGAAGGGAATGTTATCCCGTCTGCTCCTGTCTTCCAGGTCCATGATTTTGTATGAGAGGCGTCGAAGTTCAACCTCCATCCTGTGGTTCTGGCTGCATGTGCTTCCAGTGCTCTGTTCAGTGAGCCCTGAAGGATCCCAATCTCCATCCATATTGACTTTTTGTGGGAGGTGAGGTCCGTGATCTTGACATCCATCAATTTCAGTTTGTGGCCCACTGCTGTGATTTCTTGGAGGCTACGATCCATTGGGTCGTCCCGGTGGCCTGGCTGGGCCAGTGCAGTTGGCTTGTGGGGGGCCAATGCCTCAGGTAAGGGCAGTTGGTGGGACGCCTTACCGGAGGCCATATGGATAGGATAGTGATTACAGGAGAGGCAGGAGGTTGCAGGAGGAGGGATGACTGGAATAAAATTTGAAATTGAAACTTTATTGTTTAGTTAATTAAAACCATAACAATTTGACATATGTTGCACAACAGGTATAAAAATGTATAAGATTATCATTAAAAATGAGTGATAAAAAGGCCTGTGGTAAAAACGGAAGGTAAAACTAAATAATTTTCCTACTGTTATTTACATCACTATAAAAATTATTGAGGCAGAGAAAAAATTAAAATCATTAACAATTTAAGATCCTCATGTTGCTTTATGCATTTTTCAATTGCCTGCAAGAACTTCACCAGCTTGCAATGTATTCGAGGAGCGGTTATATCCAGGCTTCCAATAATGGCAGATCTGCATGTTCGTAGTCTCCTGATCAGAAAACGTTCCTTTAAAAAGTATGACCGCTCCTTGGACAGCATCTTACAATGACAGATTATGTGTATTATATCTTCTTTATGGCTACCACACAGTCGACATGTAACGGCAGCGTGCTGTTTCCAGGCAGGATCATCGGCTAGTGTCGGAAAGACGCCAAATCTCAGAGGGCCCGATTCACAGAACTAACTTAAGACAAAATCCTAAACTTACTACTTTTGGTATTCACAGAAGTTAGGATTTTGTCTTAAGTTTGTCTTAAGACAGACTTAAGACAAACTTAAGTTAGGATTTTGTCTTAAGTCTGTCTTAAGACAAATTTAAGACAAAATCCTAACTTCTGTGAATACCAAAAGTAGTAAGTTTAGGATTTTGTCTTAAGTTAGTTCTGTGAATCGGGTCCATAGACATCAGCTTTCTCTTAATAAAAATAGAGTAGGTTGTTTCCAGGTACAGTGCTGGTGTCAATGTCTTATAGCCATTTATCACAGCCCATACGTGCGAGCGATGGGAGAAAATTTCTTTGTCTAAAACTAATGAGTGGAGTTTGGCCACTTTATTTAGGGTCTGTTTTAGTACAGCAAATGACAGATTTTTATCCCATAAGGTTTTTGAGCAGGTTGTCTCCAAAGCGTGCGTCAGGAATTGATTTGCTTTGGATTTTTTTTTAGATTTGAGCTCTTGCCATAGGTAGGTGTTAAGATTTTTATTACATGCTTTTTGCTCGATCTGATACCACACCTTAATAAAGGAATATAATCTGCCTGGTGTTTCGTTTTTTAATCCAAACTCGAGTCGCATTTGCGCTGGTGATGAACTGTTTGGTAATCGTAATACCTTTTTGTAGATTTTAGTTGTCAGGCTGTTTAGTAAGTCTGCGTCTTTTCCATGCATTGTCACACTTGCATAAGTCAGGGTTGGGAGGACTTTGTTTGCCATCACAGTTAATAAGGGTTTAAGTGATGGCCCTTCCAATTTTTTTGACAAAGTACTTAGACCAAATAATAGGACACCAGCTCTTTGAGTCAGATATTTCCTCTGTTCTTTAAAGTTGAGTTTATCGTCTATAAAGAAACCCAGGTATGTATATGCTGAGACTTTCTCTAACGGTTTTCCCTTTAACCTAATATCAAGATGCGATCCACGGCGGTTGGTAATCAACATGGTTTTGGTTTTTGAGATGTTTAATGACAGCTTGTTTGCCAACAGGAAAGCCGAGAGTTCCGTTACTAATCTGATTAGTCCCACCTTTGTTAGGCTCAGAAGTACTATATCATCTGCGTAAGCCAGATGGGTGAGCTGTAAAACACCTAGTTTCGGTGGATGGACATTGCAATGGTTCAGTTTACCGGAAAGATCTGAAATGAAGAGGTTAAATAAATGTGGAGCAAGAACACACTCCTGTTTGAGGCCAATCGTTGTGGGAACTTTTCTCGACAGTCGTGTTCCATCGCCTATTTTTACTTGCGACCAAGTATCCGAATAAAATAGCAGCAGACCCCTTGGAATATTCTCCGGTATTGCCCACGTTCTCAGTTTCGCCCACAATAAGTTACGATCTACACTGTCAAAGGCCGCCTGAAGATCAATAAAACACATATTCAAGTCCTGTTTACTACTCATGCACTTCTCCGAAATCATAGTGATGGATAGGATGTTTGCTGTTGTTCCAATCCCCTTCCTGAGCCCAGTTTAATTAATGGGGATCAGGGCTTTTTCGCCTGACCAGGAGACCAAATCGTTTAATAGTAAAGATGCAAAATATTTTGCCTCAACGTCCTGCAATGCTATCAGACGATAGTTGTTTGCTAATGATCTTTCACCACCTTTATAGATTGGCATGAATATTGACCCTTGCCAACTTTCAGGTACTTGATTCAAATTTTGCACATCTGAGAACAGTTCCGCCAGGCAAGGTCCCCAAAATTCAGGGGCATATTTATACGCTGCTTGTGGGATGCCATTCGGGCCTGGCGCCCCGTTGGTTTTTCCTTTTTTGATTATTTTAATTTTTTCTTCCGCCGTATATGGATTATTCTGAGGGTCTGTACCCGGTATGTTGCAATGTGCGCTGGTCAACGTTTTACTCCAATGTTCTTCTACGGGGCCCGTTTTGTTTTGACTTTTTGTGCATGGGTCACTACTTTGAGTTATTGTCGAGGTGTCTGAAAATTTCAATGCGAGAAACGCTGCCCACTCCGATTCCTGCACGTTAGAACTTAGGACGTTACAGGGTCTTGTTAACTGATTTATTGTTTGCCAAAATATATTACTATTCTGTAGTTTTGAACTGTAAATTAGTTTTGACCAGAAGCTATCGTTTGTTGACCTTTTAAATTCCCAGATCATATTTTTATATTATTTTCTTTGTGCACGTAAGCTGGCCCATTGGGATGTACCATGATCTGCCGACTGTAACTTCCTTTGAGATTTTCGAAGTAGTCTTCGCAGGTGGTCTTGTAGCTCTTTCGGGTGTTTTTTCTGTGATGCGTCAGTGCTGGATTTCACGACAGGCAGTTTCATCTTTTGTTTCAGTTTTGACAGAAAGAGAGACCATCCTTGGATAGCATTCATTGAGGAACTCCCTATCTCAGTCAGTGTGTCCTTCATTGTAGAGAACCACTCATATTCATTTATGTTGGACCAATTTATCCGTTTCAAATTGATAGAACTTAACTGGCCTTCTAATATGTATGACGGTTGCAATCTTTCCTTGTCGAGGTTAAAGATGGTATGTTGTAGTGCATGGTCACTCAACAGGGTAAACTCAATTTGAAAACTAATCACAAGGGGGATTAGTGAAAGGCCAACCATTGTAAAGTCCAACGTGGATTGAGAATGAGGACCATAGTATGTTTTACTAGGTGGTTGGTCCTCGGCAAACCTCCCATTCAGTACACGCAATCGGAGAAACTCCAATTCAGTCACTAATTGGACTGCTATTCGGTCTTTCCGTGTACCAACACCTCCTTGTGTCTGTTCGGGAACACCCCAGTGGCTATTATCCGTTAATAATTTATCATCATCTTCCAGTGTTAGGATCAAGTTGGAATTAAAGTCACCCGTGATTATTATGTTAGATAGTGGGTCAGTAGACCGTAGGTCCGTAATGACTTTGCATAATATCGCACACTTTAATTTTTTTTCCTTAATTTTTGGTTGCGTATAGTAGTTAACCAGGATTGTTGGTTTGCTATTGTTATTGTTTTGATCTATTAATTTGATTAGCTGAATACTGGGATCTGGTGATTGTAGTTGTACTGAATTAATTTTTAGGGATGAGGATACGTATACTGAAAGGCCACCAATGGCACGGCCATAGATCTTACATTTTTCCGCTGCCACGCCATGATGTATAAACCCAGCTAGTGCAATTTCTTCTCGTAGCCAGGTTTCCTGTAGTGCAATTATGTCACAACAGCGCCATTCAACCAATGGAAGACCTCCTTCTATCAATCGTTTCGCACCAGCAATATTCCAGGATACCATATGTATGACCTTATTAGTATCTTGTTTCTGTTTACCTATGAGCGGTCAGACCTTCCGTTTTACATTTAACATACCGGGGAGCCATTTCCAGTTGTCCATTGTATTAGGTGATTCCTCATTACCCCAGTTTAATTCTTCACATACTGGCGAGGGTTTACTTCTACCCTTTGCATTAAATAGAATGGAATATACTGTTTTTTTTTTATTTGTACGTGCATCATCAATTTCCCTTGTGCGTTGAACTCCACACAACCTCTTAAATGGTGGCGGGCAGCGGGGAGAAGTTTGATGAGATATTTGAATGCCCCACAAATGAAAGATATCCACTTTTCCCATAATTGCTTCTGCTATTTCTATTGATTTCCAGGTTGTCAAAGTATGTTCAGTTGATGTATCATTAGGGCCATTGAGAAATTCAACCAGCTCAAGATCTGCCGTGTTCATTTCTTTTAGGTCATCGAATTCTGCCTATAGCTTCAGAATGTTGCTCCTGTTTAGTATATCATGTGCCCCCTGTGATTTATGCTCTGGTGACCAAATTATTTCGTGCAGCTCTATCCCAGCTTTATAATTGGGTGGCCTTGTCGGAATGACAGATTCCGTATTTTCCTGTGCAACCACTGAATTCTTTGCACAGAATTTTAATGTTCTCTGCGTCAAGGAGCTTAAATCCACATTCAGCCCTTGGCGTTCACGGTGAGATGAGTCCTCTCTAATTGTACACCCCCGATCTGTTATTAGTTGTGTCGAAGGAGCGGGAATTACCTTTTGGCCTTCATCACGACATACTGACATTTGTGCAAGGCTAATTAAACAATCTGGGGCAGTATTTTTATCTGTTGATTGATCATCTACCTGTGGTATTGGTAGTATTGATGCCACTAAACTGCCACTGGATTGCAAGTGCCCCTTCTTATCATCCTTATCCGAGCTGGGGACAATGACTTCAATGGGCTTTATCTTGTACATTGCTTCTAGCTGCGTGGTCTGATCACCAATAAATTTGCAATTTCTATCTGGATTTGGAGTGGGCGAGTGATTTATGCCAACAATCTCGGTTTGCTGCATTTTTACAACATGTGTAGAATTGGAAGATGTGTCGGATTTCTGGAAGTTTTTAAGAGCATTTTTAAACACTGATTTACCACCTTTGAACATTTCATCACTTGCGAATGTGTCTGAGTGACTTCTGGAGTTGCCAGTGGTTTTTAGTGGACCTTGGTTCAGATTAGAAAAAAAAAAAAATGACTGGAATGTCCCCGAGGGAGACCTACCAGTCACAGGGCAGGTGTGGGTCCCTGAAGGAGGGCCAGGGCACAGCAATGGGGCGGGAAGGCAGGCAGATTAATACAGACTTACTTCCCAACAACCACACTAGTCCTGGGCCCCATGTCAGTGGCGTAGTGCAGTTTCCCAGGTTCATATGGTATACACACACATAACCATCCGAAAGGGGAGATGGGGTAGGAAGAAATGAGAAGAAAGCCCCAGTCCTGGGTCAGACAGGGACCCTTGTACTGGTGCTTGGGGGTGGCCAGGTCCAGAGCAGCCATATGAGGGGGCTGAGGCAGGCCTTTTAAAGTCCACTGTGGGGCGCCAGGGTGGGGACCCTAACCATTCGGTACAATTCTCAGCTTGGGGTAGATAGGGCAACCCCCAAGCAGGGGGTGGAGATAGGCGTGCCCAGGCTCTAGAAAGTGGCAGAGGAGGTAGCCGGCAATGGCTGGTATTTTCACCATACCCCCAAGTAGAGGAATAGGGGGGCAATGAGCTTAGAGGGGAGAGTGCGATAGAGGGGGGCTGTAGGAATAAATAGCACCCGGATGGCCACCAAGGTGTGCCAGTCCAGACCCTGGGCCCCTAGGTTGATCTGACCCCTCCTTGGGGCTGGCAGATGGAAGGTGCTGCACCCTGGGCACACCCAGCCGTTGAAGCAACTGGCATGGGCCAATATGATGTAGGGTGGGGCCAGGACCAAGGCCTCACAAGCTGCTCAGCCTACGCCGGCCATTGGGATGCCTCGTGGCGGGGGCACAGATGCCTTCCCAGTGCCGACAAAAGCCACCAGGGTAGGGTTATTCAGGACTCCAGCCTGCGAGTCCAGGCGATCACAAGCAGGCTGATTCCCATGCCCAGCTTCGACCAGTGGGCCGTGTTTTGCTGCGTCCGCTCCCCTTTCAGGGCATTCAGTGCTGGGCATTCAGAGCAGCAAAGTCACACAGCAGTGCGGGGGTCAAGTGCCCCCTAGGATGGCGTCAGAGTCTCTCCAGCAGGCCAAGGACCCAAGGAGCTCCGGCATCAGGCAGCCAACAGTGTTGGTGGCCAATCTCTGCCCTGCTAGAAAGTTAGGTTTCAGATACAGAAGGAGGGAAGACTAATTGTGACCTTATCAGGTCGGAAGGTGGTCTAGAAGCTGAAGACAAGCCTCCCTGGTGTCATCTGGAATCTGCCATTTTGAAACATGGGTTCCTGGGTAATTTTACAGTAATACAAACAGGAAGTACTAGAAATGGAGATGTGGGGACTGTGAGAAAATTGTCAGGATTGGGAGGTAGAATTCCTCGAATCACCGGCTAGTGCACAGGCTAAATTTGGCAGCTCCATCACCACCACCTCAGAACATTCCTGTTCCTGGGAAGGCTCAATCTGGAGAAGACCCTTCTGGAAGAAGATCTTGACTCCTGGATCCTTCTGGAATAAGAGAACTCACAGAAGAATTTTAAGATTCCTGTATCCCTTCGACTGTGACTGTTTTCAAATTTGCTACTGGTTGGGCTCCTAAACACCTGATTAATGGATACAAAAAGCAGAAAAGCTCCTGACTCCCAGAGGGCACAGGGGACTAAAACGGACTGGACCCTGAAGGAGACCTGCCTGGAGAGAGACCTGTTCCCCACTAACCTGTCGGGTGGAGCTAGGAGATGCAGGAACAAATACAAATGCTTTTCCAGCAGTTGCAGAATAAGTCTCAAGGTAAATGCTTTTATTCAGACAACCTGCTTAGTCTATCTTACCTCTGCTCCATTATGGTCACTCTGAAATAAATTGCACCTAGGTATCAGCCTACCACAAAATGCTGTCTGTCCATAGTATTTTTGTTTGCCTTAACTCCTTTAACATCTATATCTCTGGTACCTCTTAAATCATTCTGGTGATCTTTGTGTCGTTTTACTCAATACATTTTTCTCTATTTTCCTAAACTAGTTTGGGTATTTTATCTTGTTGTGTTTCTTACTTTACAATTGATGCTACTGCTTGAACATCTCACGTTTCTTTAAAGATGACTTGCGTCTTGTGCCAGAGGTACCAGGGGATGAACAGAGAGCCTACCAGAACTGTGTTTTGACCTAACCACAGTGGGTGTATAGATTTGGCAGAGGGGTTCACCACCTAAATTATTAACCCTATGACTGAGTGCCTTGTTCAGCTTTGGTTTGGTGTTTGTTCCTGCATGCTGTGTTTTGTCCAAAGTAGTTTGCAGTCTTAATAAGACTTACTTTTCTCTTGTTGTACTGTTGATGCCTTTATTTGCTCAAATGCATGTTCAGGTTCTTTTATATTATTGTATTGTAAAGTGTGTATGTGTTAGTGGGTGTGTTTTTCTTCTGTAAACTACAGGATATTGATGTGCAGTTGCAGTCTGTACAATGACTTCATCTTTTCTTAATTTGTTTGATTGCTTCAATTATTTAAACGTGATTGCTTTGGATGTACTTACAAACCTCTGTACATAAGGCAAAGTATAAGTTATTTTATCTAAGTATTGGGTCTAAGCACATATTTTGAACATACGGTTCTCAAGAAGTCTAAGGGTTGCTTTTGATCTATCCCTTATCCCTCATCTATAATCCCTATCACATACTTTCTCAAAACAGTTTTGTCATCTCCCCTGTGCATATTGGAATACTTGTGGCACCCAAATGTCAAAAAGACAATGGAACCTATTCAAAATATAAAGTTGGAAAAGTATGGGCAAAGAACTGTGCCTCTGCCTGCACATATATTTCTGACATTTATTTACAGTTTAACAGCACTTCCAGTATTACATATGTTAAGCTGGCCCAGGAGCAATTTTCTAGGCATACATTTAGTAAGGTCTCATGACTTTTCCAGAGGACTTCTTTTACCGCTAAAGAGCAATCTGTACAGGCAGAACAGGATCTCCTTGGCAAATGCATATATTTTTTGTTTGGGAAAAAATTATTTTACAAATGGAGAAAGAACTTTCTTTACCCCACAAACAATGTGGCAGAAAGAAAATGGTCCCTATTTAAAGTAAAACGTTGGAACAGTGTGGGTGGATATCTCTGCTGCCGCCTGAGTGTACTTTTCAAACTTTATTCTATTTAACAACGCTCCTAGTTGTATATCTGTAAAGCTGCTCCAGGTCTGGTTTCTAGAAGTACTTTTAGACCGATCAGGTGACTTTTCACAAAAGGGCTTCTATTCCTGCAATGGAGAAGGTAATTCCTCTACATGCCCACCAAATGTGTGAGTGAGTCACCTCTCTTCTCATCTTGAGAGGGAATTACTGTAGCCATGTGTTGGAGTAAATATCTCACCATTTCTAGAGTGGGAAAGGATCAAAGAGGAGTTTGAGAGCGCCACAAAAATACATGTGTTTGGTGTTCCCAGGCTTCTAAGGCATACCACACTTTGAAATACCCACTTTCTAGCCCTTGAGTGGGATTTATGACTAGAGATGTCCCCTCTCCCATGGTGGTGCGCTCTTTCCTTTCAAATGGTGTTATGCCTGCCAGGAATAACTTTGTGAATCCCTGGTAGGTGCACAAAAGGTACCTTTGATCTTAACCATTTGTTCATGAACAAATTTACGTTTGCGACTGGGACTCAAAGGGCACTTTTATGCATGAATCCATTTCAGTGGGGATTGGAAAAATCTGATAATTTTTTGGGCAAAATGTATTGTGTGCTTAGTTAATTAGGAGAACAAATAATCTGTGTGACATTCTTAGCCATCTCCTTTGTCTAATCCTGTTCAATAAGTCAGATAAAGTGCCTCAGTCAAGAAATAGTGAATAGGGAAGATTTGGATGTTAGAAAAAACTTCATAGCATAGTAAATGGCTTTAACAGTTTGTTTGGTGAGACTATGCTTACACAAATTTAAATTAATAATACGTCAAAGTATATGCAACTGCACCTGGAGAGAAACAAAGAAGCCTTGATCCTTACTGTGGGGGACAACTCATGCACATTCAAGTGGTACAATAAATTTTAACATTAGACTAGAAAATGAATACTGCAAGAAACAGGCAATAGCCTTAACTAAACAGGAATTACTAGATGTGCTGGCCATGAATCCAGCACACTTTTACCAGTAGCAAAGAATACAAGGAACAGTTGATACAGTGGACAGAAGGCTCTTCCAAACTCTGCAGGGACACCACACTGGCTTTATTCAACAACGGTACAGACAAATCTATAGGATAAACTTAGAAGGCTGATTTTTAGTGTTACAGATGTTTAACAAGCCAATTGCGAAGACCGTTTTTGTCTGTTCATAAGAAGAAGCTCTCTTTTCAAGCAGTTGAGCTGATTGAGAGTGTCAGCAGCTTTGCTCTGTCAATGTTTGGAAGCAGGCTCGGTCTGTGTAGGTAACATCGGTGGGGCGGCAAGGCCGGGTGAGGGGGGATTTTGAGGGATGGTGCATAGGAAAAATGTAATAAATAATTAATTTTCCCTCTGCATCACCCCTTGAAATCCCCCCTTACCACCCACCGCTGTTACCTGCACGGACTGCGGCTGTTTGGAAGTATTGATTTCATAGTAGAATGTGTCACCTGAAGGTGCTTTTTCCATATTCACTTGATAAGGAAAGTTGAGATGTATATGCTTCTACTCTGCAATTATTAAAAGCTTAGTGAAATGTGTCTTGTGGGCTGCAGTTTATGGCCTCATGATTACCGTACCTGAGGGGTTAAATTTGTAGATCATGATTCCAACTATTACTATGTTTTTCCTTGTGAATGCTTATTCAAATCATTGAGGGAAGCACTTCCCTTGGCTTCACAGTACGAATTTGCCATATTTCTTTTCCATCTTGGGCACAGTCATGCTCTTTGAAAGGAAACGTTTTTGCTTCAACACATTTGTGATTGTCAGGGACATGGTAAGGACAAGTGGAACAGCCACTCCAAAGTCTATATTCAGGACAGAGTTTATTCCACATGTGTTTGCCCATTCATACAGATGGGGTGCTAGCAGTTTCGTACAAGATAATAGCAGGGGTGCAAGCAGTTGGCTTGTAATATCCTAGTGGCATTTAATTCAGCATTTCGATATGGGTCAAGATTGTGGATATAAAGAGTTATAGAATTTGTCTAGGGAGCCATGATACAGTGTATTATACAAGGTGTACAAAACATTAGCCAGAGGACAATCACTATACAAGGTATTTAAGTGCATTATTCTATAGATCATCAAGGATTCCACTCCATATTCTTATAGAAATATTGCAAACAATAATTAATTTGCCAACCAATCTAATTGGACATTCTAAAATGTGTAGAGATTATTGTCTATAAACGGAAAATCAACAATATATCTTGAGTTATTTGAATAACTACACAGTTTGAAGGCAACATTGAAGGAAATTACCATCTGTGGTGTGACACCCCCCCCCCAACACCCCTCCAATTTTGCCATATCTGTTTTGCTGGATTTGAAACCCAGTGCACTTTATCCCTGCTAAACAAGAGTAAAATGCCAGTTCTCCCCCGTTAAACATGGTTAAATTGATTTACCCCGGATTTACATATTTAACTTGCCTACAAATCACTATTAAATGTTTTAGAGAATGTCCTCTGAGCCTGGAAGTTAAATGCCACCTAAGGGCTGCAGCAGCTGTTGTTCCATCCACAAAGTGGATCTGTAAAACATGGCTTCAGGCCTACCATGTGAAGCCTAACTGAAGCAGCTAGAAAACCTGCTCGTAGTCGTAGAACTGCTGCCAATCTCTACGGGTGTTGGAAGGACTTTGTTTTTGCTGATCCCTTACCGGTTTTAGAGGGCAACTTTTATCCTTTTATCCTTTGGAACTCCGGAGCTGACGCCGCTGGGGAGAGCGGGACTGCGAGAGCCAGAGGGCATTGCGCGGCACCAACTAGGCGCACCTGGTGTCTCTTCCCGCCTCTACTCCACACCCTCCTGCCTTTTAAATACGACTCGCGGCCCCCGCTTCGCGGGAGCCGCTCGTAGTCGTAGAACTGCTGCCAATCTCTACGGGTGTTGGAAGGACTTTGTTTTTGCTGATCCCTTACCGGTTTTAGAGGGCAACCTTTATCCTTTTATCCTTTGGAACTCCGGAGCTGACGCCGCTGGGGAGAGCGGGACTGCGAGAGCCAGAGGGCAATGCGCGGCACCAACTAGGCGCACCTGGTGTCTCTTCCCGCCTCTCCTCCATACCCCTATTTTAGGAACGCCCTTAACGCTACCGCGGGACGCGCGCGGGCGTGCGCCCCGGGCAAAGGGTGGGCCGTCTGTGGCCGTCAGGGGCTGCAGGAGGCTGGGCTGGGCCTACCCTCTAACATCTGGCTTAGGACCTCCTCCTGTTCTTTGGACTTTGACGCAGGGAGTTGTTTTTCATCTGACTTCATCAACTGTTAGTGCCAAGGTCCACTATACTTTCGGTTAATATTGTCAAAGTTTTACTTACCTATTACTTACTGTTGAGTATAGTATGTCTATGTGTACTCCTAATTCCCTTCCCTCTACTTTAGGGGTTTCTATACTAGGTATACTAGATAAATATTTTGTCAGGGCTAGTCGTGAGATAGACAAGGAAATTGCCTTGGCAGAGAAACGCGCTGAGCGTCGTTTATCTATTGAACTTCTTAAAAACCCACCAGAGAAGCGGTTGTCATCAGGCTCCTTGGTGCAAGCCCTTTCTCCAGCAAGTGCAACTGGTCCTGATCCTGTGCAGAATGCCTCTCTTCCCTTAGACCATCCACGGGTTGCTGCACTTAGGGCCAGTTCTGACAGACTGGAGAGTATGACAGATTTAGCCCCACTTATGGAAGATGACACTTTGGTCTTGCAAACTAATAATGTTCCCCTCCCCACGCTCCCACCTAATACTCCTCCTAGTTATGGGACTCTGGTCCCTCCACCAGTTCTGGTATCTTCAGTAGTGAATAGTTCTGTCCTTATCAAAAGGAAAAGGATTTCTAGCCCACGTAAAAGCTGTCGTCCCAAACCTTGTAAGAAAATTAGGAGACTTGGTATCAGGGAGGGTGTGATCCATAAGGGTGCAGGGCTGGGTGCAAGTAGCCTCCTAGGGGTCACGGAGGGCATGTCCCCTGGTAATATAGCTAAAAACCCAAGTGATGATCCGCCTACAGACTCTGAGAAAATATTGAAATCTTTGTTGATCCCGGTCTTAGAGAGAGTTAAAGGATTGGCAGAGCGGTTGGACAGGTTTGAGCAGGCATCCCTGGACAACATCTATTCCATAAAATCTCTTATTAAGTTACACTCTAGAATTAGGGAGGTTGATCCAGGGGGGGAATCTGTTGTTCAGGGGACCCCCATATCCCCAGAGGTTCTATTTATTGAAACTGGAACGGACAAAGGGTTAGTAGCAGCAAATGCTCACGCTGTACCCGATGTGACCGTTAACGGGGGTATTCGGAACTCTGGGCTGACCTCAATGAGCCCTATGAGAGCCACAGACCATTCAAACACCAAAAAGGCCTCTAGTGTTCCTGTTAAAAAGCTTGTGCGTCCGGAGGCTCCTGGCAAAAATGGCCATGTCAATTCCAAAAACCCTGGCACTATCAAAAGTTTTGAGAAAGTACAACCCAGGAGAACTAGCTCCATTCCTCTGCCTGGTATCCAGCCTAATATACTCCCTCCTAAAGAGGCCCCTAGAGTTCCGCCCATGGATTTACCACCAGATTGTCAGCCCTATGTCGCCGTTCTAATTAATGTACCACCGTTGAAGGCTGATCAGCAAGAATCCTACCTAATGCTAAAAAACAAAACTATGCATTGGCTAAGGACAAATAGACCCCTCCCTTGGGAAGTTGATGGTTTGATCCTTGGTGTTAGAAGGGTAGGGTGGGTAGGGTACGGGCCTAAGCACTTTGAGGGTGACTGTGTGGTGGTTAATTTCAAGGATGTCAGGGCTGCCCAAATAATTTGTAATCAAAATGTGGGGATTGGTGGTGCGGGCATTGGGGTAGTAGATCTGACCTACTTCTACCCGAGATCTGTAGGCAACTTATGTGGCACCCACCCGGGGGGAAGATGGAATTACAACTTTATCCCTCCCGAGAATAACTTCATCCCTCTGCCACTTCAGTCAGTAGCATGGTCTGGATCTTATGGGAGGAAGCAAGGATATTGAAACAACACCCCTGGGGTGGTTCCCTTACCCACTAGTCCGGGTTTTGTTGCGGTGCCTTATGTTTCAGGCTCTGGAAATACTAGCCCGCCACTAACATCTGTTGTAAGTAGCCCCCCAATTGAGGATCCTAACCGGGCTGTTGGTTTCCAACAAGTAGATAGTGCACTTTGGACACCCACTGAGAGGGAGGGAGTATCTAGCCCGGAATCCCGCGACGAACCTGCTGTGGCGGATCCTGACTTAAGGATTCTCAGCTGGAACGTTGCGGGTATCCTGAGGAAGTTGGCTCTACCCGATTGGGACACCCTCGTGGAAGGCTACTCTATTTGCATTTTCCAAGAAACTTGGAGTAGGGAGCCTTGTCACAAAGTAGGCTATTCATCCTTTTTTGTACCGGCAATGTCCCCCCTGCGGGGAAGGGCCGCCCCTCAGAAGGTCTCCTTATATGGGTCGCCATTTCACTTGGCTGTCAGGTTACTCAGCATGTGTCAAATTCACCAGATCTACTGAGCATATCAATTAGGGGATCGAGGAAAGGGCTGATTTTGGACATCTATAATATTTATGCCAGGGGCACGAAGGTTGGCTCGTACTCACCTATAGTATCAGTGCTGGAGTCTCTGCTTAGGCAGCGCCCCATTAGTTCTCATGTCCTGGTCGTAGGGGAACTAAATTGCACGTTTGAGCCCCTTGGGCTGGAGGACACTTTGGGAACTGCCGATGAAGACATTAGGAGAGGGATTCCAGCCCTTACTATACCTCCTATCAGGAGATGGTCGCACGTGGTGATCCAAATTAACTCCTTAAAATAGGAGTTCGGCCTTAGGGCCGTTAATGGTAGAACGCTGTCAGATCCTTCTGGAGCCCACACTTATAATAGGTTGAATCACACGTCCAGGATTGATTATATTCTCCTTGACGTAAAACTGTGAACTTTCTTACAGGATATGGAGGTTCTCCCCTCAGTTGAGAGTGATCACAATCTACTTTCGCTTGCACTTCGTCCTATGTGGAGTGGGATCCAGGGGGCGCTTACATCTCTTTCAGCGCCTACCTCCCAGGAAGTACATCCTTCTAACTGGGCAGACGTTTGAAATGGAGCAAGCATACCTTAGATGAAGAGAAAATGCTAGCTATCGGGGCACTTCTAGATACAGCTCAGTCCAAATTGGAAGCGATGACCCCCCAGTCCAGGGAAGTCACAGCGCTTTTTTGTGACACAACCAAGGCTTTGAGTGATCTTTTCATTCTCTCAAACAAGCCTCCACATACTGGTAAGAGCAGGAATCTGCCCAAACCGCCGGGCTGGTATACTCAAAAATGTAGGGGGATGGAAAATGCCCTGATCAGTGCTGTTCAAAGCAAATCCAAGGCTGTAATTAGACTGGCTAGGAAAGAGTACTCTAAGACCACTTCTGCAGCAAAGAGAGAATGGGAGGACAGGTTCTGGGCGGATCTCATGGAAGCTAGTATGGGCAGGGATGCCAGAAGCTTCTGGAACCTTATTAGAACTAGGGATAGGCCAGATTGCACCTTGCTGACGTGTAACATTCCTGCCCAGAACTGGTTCGACCATTTCTCTTCTCTCTACACCCCTATTGCGGTGGATTCTAATTCCATCTTTTCCATTTCATCTAATTTCATCTTTTCCATTGCTAATTCTATAGGGGGTTTTGATGGCGTTCCATTTACTGCTAGAGAGGTGGAAAGTGTAATTAATTCATTGGTGCCTCTAAAAGCTGCAGGGCCTGATGGGATACCGGGTGACTTGTTACGGGCTAAACCCAAGGAGTGGGGGAAGCTGGTCTCATTATTGCTTAACGCCATTACTGCAGGTGCGCCTGTACCAGAATCATGGAAGGGGGCCGAGGTTGTCCCGATATTCAAAAAGGGGTGTCAGGACAATCCATCCAACTACAGGCCAATAAGTTTCATTGACTCAACCCAAAAAGTGGCAGGGAAGGTAATCTTGGGAAGGGTCCTTCAGTGGGTGGACGATAACAAGATTCTTTTGGACCTCCAAGCTGGATTTCGCTCCGGAACTGGGACTATTGAACAGGCCTTTAGACTGGCTCTCTTATACTGGAAGGTGGTGGTGCTGGGCAAGGGTAGTCTCTATTTGGCCTTTATAGACCTGAAGACTGCCTTTGACCTAGTACCCAGGGAGGAGTTGTGGAGGGTTTTGTCAGAACTGGGGTTGCCTCCGTATATTCTATCCCTCCTTGTGAGACTGCACGCTGGTAATTTTGCGCAGGTGCGATGGGGCGCACACGGCGAAAAGACCGAAAGGATTCCTGTGGGTAGGGGTGTCCATCAGGGATGTGTGCTAGCTCCCACTCTGTTCTCTCTTCATGTGAACGGAGTGGTTGAGCATTTGCTAAGAAATCCATCCGATGCGCCTTCCCTGGCGGGTAAACGGATTCCCACACTGCTTTTTGCAGATGACACCCTCCTTATTTCAAAGTCCCCTATGGGTCTTCAGATCCTTTTGAACAGTTTTCAGGATTTTTGCTCACGGAGGGGATTGGTAATAAACACAGACAAAACCAAGTATCTGATTATGAATCCTCCCAAAAAACCTGGGCGACCTCCGAATTTGAATTCTGTTCCACTAGAGAAGGTATCTGAGTTTGATTATTTGGGTAGCCGCCTAAATGATTCATTTAGCTGGAACTTCCACATCCAAAAAATGCTTCTCGGTCACAAAAGGGTGGGTGGAATACTACTTAAGGAACAACGCTCCTCATCAAGCAAACCCATAGCCCCCAGTAGTGGAGATTTACAAAGCTAGAGGGGTTAGTGCTGCCCTATACGGGGCGGAGCTGTGGGGCACCTGCAACCTTGATATACTAGTAAAATCAGAGACCACATTTTTTAAAGATGTGATGGCTCTCCCGATGAGTACTCCTACTGTTCCAGTGCTACTTGATCTAGGCTGTAAATCGATCAAGGACCATGCGCAACTCCTCCCCCTGCTTCTTTGGGCCCGGTTGTGGCGGGTGCCTGAATTAGCCTCCTATGCAAAAGCGTTATCAGAGGTAATGGCCATGGAAGGCTGGTCTAGGATTAAATGGTTGAGGGTTTTAAAATGGCTACTAGGGGAGTTAGGGCTAGGCGATGCATGGGCATTGAGAACTGCACCACCTAAAGCTATGATTAAGAAACTGTATTGGAACTGGGTTTCTTCCAAACTATTCTCAGATCCAAGTCACTGCAACTCCACAGTAGCCTTTGTGAGGATCAAAGACGTGGTGGTATATGAACCTTACCTAGACATGATTTCCATCCCTTTCGACCGAGCCCTGTATTTTAAGTTCAGGGTGGGGACTTTACCAGTTGGTGAATTTGTTGCCCCCGTTGGAAATCCTCTTACCAGTTTTCCCCTTTCTGTTTCCGTTGTCCTACACGCAGAGAGTCGGTAGCCCACATTCTTTTTGAATGCACGGACTACTGTACACCCAGGAGGCGAAGGCTTAAACCTTTATGTAGACTCTTAGGCACCCGTCAACATAAAGTGACACTACGCATTTTAATGTCTGATACATCCACTTTGACTGTTTGCGCTGTGTCAAAATTTTTAAAGTGGTCTTGGTTGATTCGTGCAAGAAGGCTTTCACTGTCAATTTAATTCTGTTTTAACTGTTTTTAACATTTTTTCCTTGTTTTCCCTTTTTGCGTAAATAGGAATGACTGTTATAATTGTTATATTTTATACTGTTGTACTGCTTTTATGATATTTTTATATCGAAATAAAGCCTATCAATCAATCAATCAGAAAACCTGCTGTCATACTTGTCAAAATAACCCTTTCCAATGGGTGGAAACCCATGATTTTGAATATCAATGTCACCCCTAAGGACACCTTGTTGGCCACAAGGTAGGGTTCCTGGTATTTAAAATTGGAACATGAGTGACATTTAAGTTGGCTTCTTCTGCCATTGATTAGCCCTGAAACCAAAAATCACTGGCACAGCTGTAGCTGGATCCAGAAAAATGTCAAAGTACAGATTATGAACTTGAATCAGTAATCTTTGACAGGAAATGGCTATAATAGTTATTCAATATCAATTGATTATAGTAATTAAACATCCAATACCTTAGTGAAGTCAGATCGTTATTAAATATATGGGAAAAGTTTCTTTGAGAAAGGTATACCTTCCTAGCCTGATTTAGTATATTTAGTATTAGCCCAGGACAGCTGGCATGCTAGTGCCTACCTGACAATGTGGTGTGAAAAGAGCTCCCATAGAAGAGCCAAAACCCTGGCGTGGTATGGTCATTTTCTTCCCTTTGAAGGAAGGTTAGTTGGGGAGGGCCCAGGAAATTTATTAGCATGTAAAGGACCAAGGCAAGACCCACCCTTTCATAGGACGATATTTAGTGAGATCTGGAAGAATGCAGCCCTATGTTCACAAAGCCCACACTAGACAGGCTGGCTCCCAGCCTATTGGGAGGGAAGCTTTCCCCAACCAGTTTAGAGTAGACACAGAGGAGGGGACTTCTCATTTCCCTGACTGTACCTCTTGGTGGAAACAAGGACTCTTCACAAGGAAGGAAGGTTTACCTATCTTGATCTTTAGGAGTGCAGTGCACTGTATGATTATTTGCAGTAGGGCAGGCAGGGTCTACTGAAAAAGTGGGTAGAGTTACCCCTGAGAACATTTATCCCATTGGTTAGGGAGGAGACATGAGTTACTCCCACCCACTGGCTAGTGTGTGGCAATTCAAAGAACCCTCCTCTGAATGCTTTTTGGACCCATGGAAGACCAGAATTGAACCAGACCCTTTTTGCTGCAAGTTGAGGGGAGCTCTGATGGACTGGATCTGCTCCCTCTTTTACTCAAGACAAAAAAGTGTAAAACTGAATGTCAATGGGCTGACCTCTGATATAGCTACAGGAAGCAACAAACTCAAAATTCTTCCTGAATTCTCAGTTGCCCAATCAGAACTGGACCTGAACTAAACCATGCTCAAGGCCTTTTCTGGATCAAGTCCTAAAATCCTACAAGCCTTCCTGAAGTTTGAGAGCCTTAGGTGAAGTGCAGAGGAAAAGAGGACGTATCCTAGTAAAGTTTTGGGACTTAGAAGAAATCTGACGTCCAGCCGTCAAAGGACCTGGACCAACCACCAGAGCCGATCTGGCAAAGGTGTGATTTCTCTGTGCTGAACAACAGGTTAGTTCTGCTTGAAGCTTCTAGGCAGCAGCACATCTGTTTCTACCGGCCTACGTCAAGAAGGTATCTGACCATGTAGAACCCTCATCACATACAACCTGCTGCTTTGCCCTGCTAGAGGAAAAGGACTTGCATTTCAGATACAGACCCAACGTTAAAATCTTAACTGGCCGAAGGCAAGCAGGAAATTCGAATTTTGGATGACTGCTCACTGCACATAATAATTAACTTTTTTTACAAACATCACCTTATGTTACCAACATCATGATCTTTCTGGTAACCCTATTATACTGATAAGATGTTTTGGGATGTGCCTCAAGCTTAACTCTCTGCCTCTCGCATCTGTTTGGGAAGTGTACACACTTTATATTCCATTTGTTGAAACATTGACATAACAATGTAGATATCAGGTAACATGCTTTATGATGAATTATTCTATAATCTTCAAAACAGTAGCATCTTTTCCCAATTTGAACAGAAATTCACCAAGATAGCCACTAAAATCAGTGTGAACAGATTACGTGTGTTAAAGTGGCAGGAAACAACTATTAACCTTGACTCCCTTTAACAGTACACACAATACAGTGATGATAAAGCAGACATTTAAAAGCATTTGTTTTGCTGCAGATCCCGTGCTATTTTAAATCACAAGCTTTTGAAAATCGAGATATTTTTGAAGTAATCATTTTAAAATCTTGCATACATTGATCGTTGTCCTAAATTACCAAGTGCTCCTCCAGGTGGCTCTATTTCAAAGCAAGCTGTGTGATTTTGTTTTCACTCTAAGCATGATAGTGCACTCAGTGACTCCTGCCGCCAAGAAGATCATCCCTTCTTCTTTCTTCACATCAGTTAAAAATTAGGAAAAACACAGTGGTTTTACACATGGTTTCAGACATACAGGGAGATCTGAGGCAGATAGAACAGACGCAAACATACCCATTTAGCACTAAAAAAGTGGAAGTCCTCAATCCAGAGGCATCTAATGTTGTTTGTGTCAGGTAAATATTCATGAGTTGAACGTTTCAGTGTTATGTTACTCATTCCTAACCACAGTATAAAATGTTTTCACCAGAAAACTTAAAAATGCCTTATATACTACTTTCCCACCAAAATTGAGCCAGCATTAAAAACGAAATCCTGTTGCTGCTCTTGGCATGTTTCCTCCTGGTAGCATTGTCTGGAACATGTATTTGCCTCTTTTCGATCACCATGGTACTGCTCCATCACTATGAGTTGTATTGAGTATAGCAGGAGACACGGAAGGTCATCTGCAGTTTAAACCTGCTAAGAAGTCTTTCTATTTAGCGTTATCCTAAGCTTTACTAAATCTAAGTAGACCACATCCACATGCCTGCTGTACTCCCTGGGCACCCGTCCACAAAATGGTCTGAATTTTTGGGGGTGACATTGCTTATGAGTAGCTATGAACATGCACTTCCTCAGATTAATTAATTCTAATAACCATGCTTTAAATTTCTTTTATACTTTGTCACGCCATTTTATGATATACATCACAACGGCCACTCGTTTTTATCAGCGTGGTACATGGTCTGATTTTGTAGTGTGAAAATAAACGTTATATCCCTATTATCTTAATGGCCGAACCTAGCCAGTTTTCAATATAGATTTGTCTGTTTTACATTAGAATATTGGAATATTGACAACAAGCCAACGGAGCCGTAGTGGATATCAAATGCTGATGTACGCCTGCTGTTGTCAAATTACCAATGTCCTCTTCTGCAGCCTCCTCCTCTCTTGCTCCTCTGTCTTTCTAGTGTATGTAGAAAGGTAGAGGCTGTGAGGACAGCAGACAGTGAGCCTCTCTCCTCTCCTCGCATCTCTCACAGGATCAGTGGAGCATCAGAAGGACGGAGAAGGGACATTTCCTCAGCTCCTGGGTCTCTGTTGACTCTGCAAAATAAACCGAATCTCGTTGCAGAGCTGAGGGAGAATCAGGGGCTGATTTCTACCTCCTTTTACAGCTCCTTATATGTTTGTGTGTGCATGCTAGGAACTGTCAGGCACACACAGCAGAAGCTATGAAAGGAACAGAACTTCAGGGGTATGAGGGGTTATATGACTGATACTGGAGTTTAAGAATATGAGTAGTAGAAGGGGTGTATCATGCATGAATGACTGAGTGAATATGTGAGTGAGCTGATGAATGAGTTTTTGACCTAGTAAGGTAGCAAGAAAGAATGTGAGTGAGTGTGTTTTTTTAACTAAGCCAACGACTGTAGCGTCCTCCCAGCCTGAGTACTGGCCAATAAGAACCCCACACATGGAGCTTAATATAACACGTCTTTATTCGTCTGCGTCGAAAGCGAACTCAACATTCTAAACCTGCATTCACTTTGCTACACTTTAATGCTTACATCACAGTTCTTCAGAGTCTGTCATTGCTAACTCATTTGCCAGGTGAATCGTTTGAACCTAATGGATGCGTCAGGAATGCCACTGATATGTGGAATTGCAGAACCGCCAATTGTATTTATTTCATTTTATGCCCATGTCAATTGGGCTATGTGGGTGAAACATCCAGACCCATTCAAACAAGACTAACTGAACATCGCTCAGCCATACGTACGAACAAAATGGTAGCTCCACTTGTTAAACATTTCCATGAAAAACAACACAAACCTGAGGATTTCAAGTGGCGAATTATAGAAAAGATTAGATTACCCGAAAGTAAAGGTGGCTGCAAAGTGCGGAAGAAAAGGGACTTTTTTGGATCTTCAATCTGGGAACTTTTCAACACGGGCTGAATAGTGACATACCGTGGGAAAATGCGATTGTATAATTGCTTCTGCACGTAATCCCCTTTACATTCTATGGATAATCGAATATTCTGATTGGGTCCCTTTAGCTATTTTTTAGGTATCCTTTTAAACTGTCCTTGATATAGCATATCTGTAGTCGTGGCTCTGTACATGTGAATATAATCGTCTGCCCATTAATTAATTTTTGCCTTGACTGATTTTTCATTTTGGTCATTGTTTGATAGTTTTACGTGCAATTCATTAATCATGAATATGCACTTCGCGCGTCCCTTTTCCGCCCCTTCCTTCATCTGACATTTTCTGGATTATCATAGTTAACTGGTTGTCAATAGATTAGAATTAAAAAAGTGAGAATACTAATGGAACGAATCCCCATGGGGCTTTGTTGGTCATATGCTTCGTACGAGAATTTTTATCTTCACATGATAATGTATAGACACACCATTGAGGTTTACTTAATTCGGACCTGTTCCAAAATGGTGAACGGGTAAAATGCTTTGTAAGAGAAATTGTATCTTCACGCGGTTATGTATTGATATTCATTTGAGGTTTACCTCATTCGGACCCGATTCAAAATGGCGAGCGATTCCATCATAGCCTACTTTCTCTATTTTTATTAGATAGAATAAGTTAGTCCGTCCTTTGTGTCCATTGTGACCCACATGGAAGGCGTTTTCTACATCCTTGAGCGGGTTATTTAAACTTTCGGTAAAATATCGTGAAATTGATCATTCGCTGACCTTTGAATAGAGGCATCAATCCTCTGCCGGGTTTTCTGGCACCATCTCTTTCTCAGACCTGATAGGTAAGCCGTCCGTTTAATACTCCCAACAAACTTGGTCAGGAGGAGCTGTGCCGTAATTCCACGTATTTATAGATTGCGTTACCTAGGACTTGTATTGCTGTGTCTTTTTAGAGCATGTGATCTTTAAATCTGTTGGTTAATGTGAAGTATATGTCTAGTGGTTCTATTTTTAAAGCCATTAACTATCGGGTTTCTCTCTATGTACAACTTGTTGAAGCCGGCTTATCCACACATTGATCATCGATCGTTGTATCTCAAAACTATCTACCGTGATAGACATCCGGTTTTCACGGGAAAATATACTATTCCCCATTTTTAAGGTATGTTTTGTATCTATTAAAATTAAATTCATCCAACGATAAATAACAGCACCACTTATACGACTTAATGTATCCCCCTTTTCAGGTTTCTATTAAGGCGGGAACAAGCTCCTTCAAGTTCATGGGAAAAAATACAATTACTAATGCATTTTTGAACGATCCAAACAACGCTACAATATACGTATCGATACCAAGATTTTGTCGCATGATCCTTAGGGAATTTTAAGGTATATTTATGACCGTCCTTTAGTTTCATATATAATCGTTCCATGGGCATATTATGGTTCGATAAGCTCATCTTTTTGGAAATGAGTAAAATTATGTACATAGAATGATTATTTTAAGACATCTTATACTTTTGTTGGTCTGTCTTCTTCTTTATTCCTAGATTTATTACAGTCTATGCCTTTTTAGAAAAACAAAGGAGGGACCCTACTTATCTTCTGTGTGAACACTTGTTTTTCAGGTACAGATTTATATTATGTTTCTGACAAAGTTCAGAATGTATCTTAACTACTGCTATAAGTGAACAGATCGACAGGATTAGCGATTGCTATGTTCTATAGTAATCTTTTGTACCAGTAATATTGTCTGGCTAGGATATATGTCTGATATTTGTTTCCCTAACTTTAGAGCAGGGCTATATCACCTAGAAGTGTGAGTTAAACATAGAATATACCATATGTCTGTGTCAAGGATGGGGATCCCTTATGATCAAACGATTGTGATATTTTTGATGTCATCTGTTTTTAAATAATTAATTGTGATGTCTGTATATCATTTCAGGCCTAAACCTTTCGCATTTGCGCTATTGTTAATATCAAACTGCTGATTCTACGCATATTGATACAAATCTTGTGATCGTCATCAAACAGTGAGTTTCAGTGTTGACTAATTATGGATGACATATGTTTAAAAGAATGACATTTTGTTGACGTATTAATTACTCACTGTGTATCATTATTTATATACGTAATGTCGCTTGTTATCCATATTGACATGGTTGTGTCTGACAATCTTGAATTAAATACATGTTTTAAATGTGATTTATCAACCCCCCTTTTTTTCACTCAGCATAGGTCCACATATACGTTACAGGTCCTTTGAAGTTCATGTTCACTGTTTTATTATGACCTTCCCACATGAGTACTTTTTAGTTTATGAAGTAATTTGTTTGATCTTATGAATTTTAAAAGAAGATGTAGACAACATTAACTTGACAGCGAAAAGGTTGTGTACTAGAGTACAGTTGATAGAATGTAACAGATTTACTATGTAATAGGTATATAATATGGATTATAACAGAAGATTTTATATATATGTTTCAGACTTGCATGTGTGGCTCCTGAAGAAGGCGTTTTTTCTACGCCGAAACGCGCGTCGAGTTCATTTCGCCACTGCTTTGGAACACCAACGATAACTGTAGAAAAATCACCTTTTCTCAGTGTGTTCCTGTTTTATGATTAATTTTGTGAAAAATTGTATGATTTTTTTAATTTACTGTATATTTATCGTATAGTTTCTGATGTCCAGTATTCTATAAGATTTTTAATTATGTGTATTGAAACTATGGTTGTTTTTAAATGCTTTTTCCTATTCCTTTTTTCGCTGTCATTTTAAGTCACTTGTTTTCAATACCGTTAACTGCCTAGGAATTTATACTCACATATTGCTAACTCATACAACACCACCCCCCCTGTTAAAAAAATAAAAAATTGTTTTACAAATATATACACAATTGTAGCTCTTCAATGAGTCTTTGTGGTGCTTTTATCACATATCCCAACCGTGTCTTCGGAAACTGAGGACCTGCAGTAGAAGTGTCCATGACCAGCATTGGTGATGTAGGAACAAGAGCAGTCAGGGGGCTTTCACTCGTCCTTTTAGACCCAGTCTCTACATCAAGATCAGTGCATGTGGAGCAATGAGCCACATATTAGAAATGTGTGTGGGCGTAAAATCCGTCCCGCTCGCGGATTTTGCGGATTTTCGGCAAATTCGCAATCCGCAAACTGTCGCGAACTTGCCAAAAATTCGTAAATCCGTGCGAAGCGGATTTTTTGCTTGGTCGCACTTGCCAACTAGAATACTATACAATTTCACAGGAAGTAAACACTTGCGAACACGTAGATGCGGCGGGCAGCGACAATCTCGCAATTGCGAGATTGCAAAATTTGCAATTTCGCACAAGAAATCCACCAGCAGGCAGCATAAACCTCGAAAATTATGATTTTTATCAGAATAACTCCTCAGGTTGACATTAGCCTGCACTTTTTTTTGCAAGGAGTCCATTTTGGGGGGGTGGGAGGAAGGAAGTGCCCCACAGTCTCCAACTTCCTGTTCCTGTCCAGCAGGCTCCTCCCAGTGCTTTCTTCATGTGCTGGTCACTTTGATTTGGATCTTGACCTGGAAGGATTACTTTTTGTGGATGCTGCTGGATATTTGGATTTTTGCAAAACTGAAAGCACTCAGCAGGTGCAAAAGTTCAATCTTATCATTAGTAACCATTCCCTGTTGTGCCTGGAAGGATTACTTTTTGTGGATGCTGCTGGATATTTGGATTTTTGCAAAACTGAAAGCACTCAGCAGGTGCAAAAGTTCAATCTTATCATTAGTAACCATTCCCTGTAGTGCTTCCTGAGGGGCCCCTTCAGAGTTCAGTTGCCTACTTGCAACTATTCTATGACCCTGCTCTGACCCTCACAGCAGGCTCAGAGAATAGCTACAAGTATACAACAAAGGTCCTGTTAAAAAAATTACACTGCAACAGAAAGCAATTACAGATAAGGAAGCAGGTGCCAGCCTGGAAGTTCAAATTCAGTGACACATTAATCAGCCCCTAATTCATTCATGTCAGTTGAGGCAAGGCAAGTGTGCTTTTCCCCCCATAATCTACAGTGATGAACTAGAGGGTGGCATGGGTGAGCCAGAGGGTGGCATGGGTGAGCCAGAGGGTGGCAGTGGTGAAACAGAGGGTGGCAGTGGTGAAACAGAGGGTGCTGTGATGAACCAGATGTAGAAACAACATGGTCGCGACCGTTGCTACCCGACAAGTAAGTTCGCGTTGGCAAACTGGTAAAAAACCCTTGCGAAATGGCAGAAACACTTGCGAACACGAAAAAAAAGGAATCCGCAAAATTCGTGAGAGTTCGCGGATTTTGCGGATTGCGAATCCGTAAATACGCAATTTTGCGGATTGCGAATTCGCAAAATCAGCCCATGCTTAATCTCGCGTAATGGACATCCAAGGACATTGGGAAGTCATCATGTGTCCTTTTCTGGTCACAATATGAAATGGCTCAGCATTGAAGAGAGATCAGATTTCAGTTTTCTATGCTGATGAACAAGCTTTTGATCTCCTCTAGTCAACGTAACGTCTTTTGCATGCATAGGCCTTTATTTTCCTTTTATGATACAAGCCTTTCATACAGGTGTCTTCCTCTGCTGGATCATTGAGGTAACTTGGTTAACATGGCTCTCCAGAACATCAAAGTTGCAGGGCTTTCACCTGTGGTCCAGTGTGGGGTTGAACGGTAATCTTGGACATTAGAATTCAAGAAAGTCTTGAGGTCAAGCTTTTCCAATACAGCACGCTGAACAGCTTTCTTAAGAGCGTTCGACAAGGCCACTGGCTTGTGGCCAAAGAGGTGTGCTCATCTGATTCTTCTCATTAAGATGACTGAGAACGTTTCTGAATTCTCAACTATTGAAAGGGGGCCCATTGTCTGATTTTAAGATCACAGGAACATCCCCTGTCACGAAAATGCTGTCTAATCTCTCAATCACTCTTTCTTGAGTGATAGATGAGAGATCTTCAGAAGTGTTCATCAACAATCACCATCAGGTGATGTTGAATGTCAAGAGGACCGAAAAAGTCAACAGCAATTATTTCCCATGCATATTTTGGCAACTCAGACATGGTTAGGGTGTGTTGAGTGGTCTTCAATTCAGCCGCGGCCGGTAGTGGGGTGGTGACGTGGGGAGGGGGAGGTGCAGGGTGGAGGCTAGTAATGTATGGAATCCGGACCTTAACAGGTAAGTAAACATAAAAATAAATAAAACAAATTTGTTGCACGCACTGCATCACCAAATGCGCTGCAGTGCACGCAACAAAATTTGTTTTATTTATTTTTATGTTTACTTACCTGTTAAGGTCCGGATTCCATACATTACTAGCCCCCACCCTGCCCCTCCCCCTCCCCATGTCACCGCCCGTCGGTACTCCCACTACCGTCCGCGGCTGCTTCAATGAAAGGCCGTTGCACAGATGACAGGCTTTCACTTCTCTTTCAACTCTCTCATTAAGATGTGGAAACTAGACTCAGTCTCAGTGGGTGAACTGACAGAATATCGGGTTTTTATTTCGACCTACCATAATATCGAGTTTTAAATATTGTAGGTCAAGAATATCGACAGCAAGAATGTTGTGGTACAGAATATGGACAGTAAGGTAAGAAATATTGATTTTTTAAATATTGAAGACAGTAATAGCATTTGTAAAAATATCTTTATAATTAATATCGATGTTTATATTAGTGATCTGTATTTATGTGTGTTAAAAGTATGTGAGGTAATTTTTGGGTATAAGTGTAGTTTTTTATTTGAATGCATGTGTTACATTTTTAGCAGTAAATATTATTATGTAAATTAATTTTTGCCTAATTTAGTTCTGTAGCTGGATGTGCGTTTATAGGCGAATAGGGTGGGAAGTAAGTTAATTATGATAAAGTAATTATTCATGTTTATTTCTTAGTATTTATAATTATTTAATATTAATTAATTAGTAATTGTTTATTAATTAGTATTAATCAATTAATATATAATTACATAAATTGTGTAATTTATTTCGGAGCAGGTTGTCGGTTTATAGGGGAATAGGGTGGGAAGTAATTTAATTAAATTAAAGTGATTCTTAATAAATATGTATTAGTATTTAAAATTAACTTATCAATAATTAATATTAATTAAAAAAAGGTAATTGTATTAATTGTATTATTTGTTTAGGAGCAGGTTGTGGGTTTATAGGGGAGTAGGTTGGGAAGTGATTTAATTATAAAAAAAAATAATATTTATTTATTAGTATTTATAATTAATTTATACATAATTAATTATTGATTGGTTATTTATTGTAATAACTATTTAATTGATAAGTATGTAAATTATTACCCTCTACTATCCAACACTTTCCAAACTGTTGCACTCACTAGAGTGGGAATAGTACATTTTACCCCTACACTATCCAACACTGTCCCTACTGTTGCACTCACTGGAGTTGGAATAGTAATTTTTACCCCCTACGCTATGCAATACTTTCCCTACTGTTGCACTCACTAGAGTGGGAATAATAATTTTGACCCCCTACGCTATCCAATTCTTTCCCTACTGTTGCACTCACTGGAGTGGGAATAGTGATTTTCACCCCTACACTATCCAACACTTTCACTACTGTTGCACTCTTTGGAGTGGCAATATAAATGTTTACCCCTAAGCTACCCAACACTTTCCAAACTGTTGCACTCTCTGGAGTGGGAATAGTGATGTGTACATCTCCGTTATCCAATACTTTCCTTACTGTTGCAATCACTGAGGTGGGGATAGTATTTTTTACCCCTCCGCTATGCAAAACTTTCCCCACTTTTGCACTCACTGGAGTGGGAATAGGTATTTTTACCCCTATGCTATCCAACACTTTCCCTACTGTTTCACTCTCTGGAGTGGGAATAGTAATGTTAACCCCTATGCTATCCAACACTTTTCCTACTGTTGCACTCACTGGAGTGGGAATAGTAATTTTTACCCCTTCGCTACCCAACACTTTCCTAACTGTTGCACTCACTTGAGTGGAAATAGAAATTTTTACCCTTACACAATACAACACTTTCCCTACTGTTGCACTCTCTGGAGTAGGAACAATAATTTAATCCCCTTCGCTATCCAATATTTTCTCTACTGTTTTAGTTGATATAATGTAACATGTATTTTAAATAGATTTAAAATATTGTAATAGTTAAATTAGTTATTTATATTTTTTATTTTAATGTATATTATTGGTGTATGTGTATATATATATATCTATTTATCACTTTTCAGATATATTTTTTAACAATGTATAGGTTATTAAAATATGTATGTATAAAGAATATTTAGTAAGTAACAACGTATAAGTTATTAAAATATATATTCATAAATATTATTAAGTAAGTAAGTATATTATATTTTAAAGATACATATGTTTAATTGATTTTTACATTATATGTATTACTTATTATTTTAAACATTTTTTTATATTTTTAACTATGTTTATTTTATTTATATGTGTTATTTACTTTATTTGACAATAATTTTTATACATTAAAAAAATTATATTTTTAACAATGATATTTTTAACAATGATAGTTTTTTAATCTATATATTTGTACTTACCAATATTCTAGACATCGATATTCTTGCGTCGATATTTCAGTAGCTCGATATTCTGACTGTCGATATTCTGTCAGTGATCCGTCTCAGAGAGCTCATTTGGTGGCCACGATTCCACAATGTCCTTTATGGGCCACTTCAGTTATCTGTTGTCGCAAACTCTGGGATAAGAATTCTTAAACCGCTTAGGATAATGCCTTCCTGAGTAATAGACAGTACATCTTTGTCATTTTAAACTTTTGGTATTCACTCTCACTGGTAAGAGGTCGAGGGTGCTGTTGCCTAGAATGAAGTGTGATAATGTCTTTCAGTTTTAGCATGTCAATATCTTGACTCATGGCTGTGACAATTTGTTCCAATAAAATGGCAGCTAGTGTGCTTGATTTCACAATTAAATTCTGATGCAATCAGTGAGTGTAGCTAATCTTTTTGCTGCCTTTGCTGCTTTTACCTATAGCCAATTTAGCCTTACATCACAACAGTTTGTCAGTGTCTCTGTCTTGTGCGGCTGCTGGGTCTGCTCGTTGACTGTGGCTGAAGGTTAACCATTTTTTTTGCATTGAGGCTAGCAGCCTGTGTGTGTACCCTCATAAGTTTATGTACACTTTGAGTACATACGTGTGTATGGATAAGTGTTTACAAGTGCCTTGCTTCGGTTTTTCAGCTTTTTGGTGGTATCGAATAGTGATGGTGGTTTCAAGTAGGTGACAGCATTCTAACCATTGGTGGAACTTACTGATGTGGAGAGTAGTGTTCTTTCCGATGCTGCTTGGTGATCATGTTTATGCAAACCATCTCTTATGCTTTCAAAGTGCTGGCCTCTGGGTCATCTTGGAAATTGGCTGGAAATATGACCTCTCTCTTGGTTTCCATTGGAAAAGCAAGCTTTCATGATTCCAGTTGCTGCTCGGTTTTCAGATCTTCAGAAAACTCTGAAGTTGTTTTGAGCTCCAACTCAGTGGCTTTGGTGGTGCACTGCTTCATTTATGGATGGATCTTCAAGCAGAGCCCCTGGCACTTCCTCTGGGGCCACTCCACCCAGCTCTGTGGTATAATGACTCTCTTTACATAGTTCCAGTAAGCAGATGATCATTTCTTGTACTAGAATTGCTTTACTTGTAAGAGTCTCTTTGCACTGCCTAACACCTGGTTGATACCTTACTTGATGCACTTCTGTTTGCAGTGTTATCTTGCAATTTGCTGTTAGGCATGGGCAGAAATTGTAGAGTTATAGTCAGTGGAATTCCTTGGAGTTACATAAGAAATCTTTGATATTCCATTGAGTTCCGTCCACCCCTAACTGTGGACAGAACTTCAGTGAGTTACTGCCAAATATGCTTGATGAATGACACATTGCATTGTGTGCATCTGGGGAAAGTGCAGCAAAAAGCTTATGATGTTGGACACAGCGCAGTTCCATGTTACAGTATCAAACAGCGTGTTAAGGTGAGGTAGTTGTTGTATGATGGGTACTAGTGCAGTGATTTCAGAGGCACTCTTTAAAATCACCTAGAACTGTGAGTGATCAAGTAATCCAGTTGTATTGGTGTCAGTCTTTTCTATTCTCCTGTGATAGCAGATGATCTGGGGACAGGGGCAGATGCACCCAACTGGTCTAAAACAGAAAGGCCCCTGTTGTGACAAGTGTACGCCACATGTGCCTTGAGCTCGCCCATGACATTGTGATTCATCACATCTATGTCAGCGCCTATTTGAGTTAAATATGCCTGCCTAGCTTCTTTAGAGACATGTTATTGGTTAAAGTGTGATGGTCGTTTGCATGCTTCCAAAATTCATTGAGGGAAAAGGGTTTTGACCTGGGCAACAAAGAAATATACATTCAAAATGAATAGATTAAGGTCCTGCTCACCCGCAAAGAATGTGGCATTATGGTGTTCAGATGAGTATAGATGTTCCAAGTTAGTGAGTAGCTTTGTGCCTGTGTATCACATGCCTATTTATTTAACTAATAGCATTATTTATTCAATGCGGGCTTTGTGCAGCATGACACTCAAATCTAAGGAAAACTCTAAAGGGCACTAACCAGTGCACTTGTAGTGTCTTGGGACAGTAGTAAACCACACATTCCCATAGCTTTGAGGCAAAGTACACAGTCCTAACTAAAATAGCTCAAGAAAAGAAGCAAGGCACATGTAAACACTTATCTATACACAAATATGTACTCAAAGTCTAAATACACTTATGAGGGCATGCACACATACCCTCCCTTTCTCCCTCCAGAAAGGACAAATCTGTGAAGCAATAACTGGAGAAAGCTGCCAGCCTGAATGCCAAAAAGCTGGTCAACATTCAGTTACAGGCAACGAGTACACTCAGCACTCACACAAGACAGATGACACTGCCAAACTGGTGTGATGTAAGCCAAAATTGGCAATATGCAAAAGCAGCAAAGGTAGCAAACAGACTAGCTACACTCACTGTCTACTTCAGTTCTCTGCAGGCACCATCATGGGGCTCCGCCCTTCAAGTCCCATCCAGAAATGTAGAGAAGCTGTCTGCATGTGCTATAGAGCGAGTTAAGGTTTCATATGCCACCGAATGTGCATTGGACACTTCAAAAGCTCCATGGGCACATGGTGCTTTGATCCTTCAGTCTGCCGCAGATTTGTGGCCGGACCTAGTCCTTAGGACAGCACCAGGAGGCAAGAGTCTGAAAGGGGCTCTCCAGCGCATGCTCAGCACAGTGTGTAAGAAAGCACAAAAGTCCAACTGAAGAGAAGACTTTCTGCAGCTTCATGGGCATGCCCAGACTTAAGATACTAATCTCAGGCACTTCAGCCCCAAGGAACACCTAAGAAATAGGTTCCTTAATGCATATTCAGCAACATTAGTAGGGGTGGGTTCTGGTAAACTCTGCCAAACAGCGGTTGGCAGACTTTTTGCCAAACTTCATGCTCCATGTGGAGCGTCAAGTGGCAAAACTCTGCACCCTTTGCTGGTAGAGCGGAGTGTACCTCCCACTCCTATTTGCTGTCACATTTGCTCCTCTTTCAAAACCTGGTTGCATCCATCTTTAGTGTTATCACTCCGTATGATGTATGGCTTTAGGTTGTGTAGCATTTTGGTACCTCTCTTTGTGGCATTTCCAGCAGGTTCTTGGCCAAAGATGTGTGGACTTCTCAGTGAAGATTTTGCTATTTCCAAATGCTTCACATGGACGGGGCTGCATTTGAACTCCACATAAGCCAAACGTCAAGTCCGTACTTTGATGGAGGCACTCGTGGCATGCAGAAACAGTTTGCTGGACCACAGCAAACTCTCTGGGAGAGCATTGTCCATCTTCGGGTTACTTATCCCCTATTTTTTCAACAGTAGTAGTGCCTTTCCCAGCCTGAGTACTCGCCAATGACTATGCCACACATAGCTTAGTATAACACGTCTGTGTTCATCCGCATGTAACTTCAAACTCAACATTCTGAACCTGCATTCACTTTGCTACACTGTAACTTTTATGTCACAGTTCTATGTAGTCCATCAGGAGCCACAAGGGTACATCGTGACTAACTCACACAACACTGCAGCAATCAAGTGAGTAAGTGAGCTAACAAGCTAGTGTGTGAGTGAGTGGGTGGGCTAGCAAGGCAGCAGTGTGCATGAATAATTAAGTGAAGGAGCAAGCAAGTAAGCAATTTAGCAAGAAAATGATGTAGGGATTGGCAATCAAGCCAGTAAGGAGGGTTGAGCATTATTCAAATCAAATGGTATCACTGTTCTTATCTTGTCAGCTGAGTCATTTCTCTTAGTTTGCTACAACATCTTCACTTTTCTAGGTGTTACGTTCTATTTAATTTACATTGAGTGAGTTTAAGTTCTTTGCATCACCTTTTCAGGAAACAATTACGTTCTTGAATGCAGATATTCACCTCAGAAGCATATATACCTTTATTCTTAACTAGAGCTATTGCACAAATCAATTCACTGTTTCACTGTGCACAGCAAATGTATGTATGTTGTCTGTTTTAGTTTGTTCAAAATATTTTTGTATCTCAATGGAGATTTAATTGCTTAATGTGAAAGGATTTGTAGAAATCACATATTTATTAAGATTTAATCCATGATTAAAATGTCTATTTGTCTAGAACTGAAAAAAACTTTCATTTCTTAATAATCACTTCTTATACAACATTCCATAGCTTTCTCTAAATGACCTCAATGTATTTTGGGGGATATATACTGTTCATCATGAGGTAAAAGTCAAACAGTGGCTTAAACAAGAAACAACCTTTGAATATGAGCAAAAACTCAAATCACTGGTCAGATTATGCCATTCATAACTGTTCACTAGCTTGGACAGTACAAAGCATGAAATAAGTAGGATTTGAAATGCAACATACCTCTTGCATGGAAATGGCCTTCTAATCGGGAAGGGTGTGAGTCCTTCACAAGTAATAAGTCTGCAATTGTCTTATTACTGGGAACCAAGTACCCCATTGTAGACTTAACTTTCTCTTTTTTTTAATAAATTTATAATTGTGGTCTTTAATAAGACACAGTAATTACACAATATAATTCTGTCAATTGGCAGGGCACATATTGAGAGATATGACAATCACCAAGGTGTAACTGGATACATCACATAGAATACAGCATACAAATAGAAAGGAAGAACAGGAAAAATGCAGACTATGGAGATGAGTGGTTGTGATCGGACTGAATTTGCAGACGACATCCTCTGATTGGCTCCCAAGTCTCCGTCAGCCAAGCACAGCACTCATGATTATCTATAATCCGGCCCATATTAATTTATTCATGGCACCAAATCAGACGATTGGGAGCCTAGGCCAATAACCAATGTCGGGCCAGGATAGAGCGATAGCAAAGAAATAGATACCTCTTAAGTGGTTGGGTACAGGAGGCGTATGGCCCAACATGATTAATTTAGGATCCCACCTCAAAGTGATCGGACAGAGCGTACCAAAGACTTTCTGCCAGCAATACAAGGTAACAGGACAGTTGCAAAAATATGGACTGAGTATGCCTGTCACCAGAACATCAGAAATTATTGGAGTCAATTCAATTCAATTTAAATTTTCATTTTTCACATCTGTATTCAGTCTGATAAGGCCATAAAAGTGTATTAAAAATACGATACAAATTCATCACAGCTCTTAAGATTAAGCAGTCGATTAAGATGTTTTAAAAAAAATGCTATTAAAAACTCCATGATTCAGCAGATGACAGATTCAAATTGGCATACAATGATGCAGTTCATATTCAGGAATTTGAGGTGCCAAAACACTCATATCATATCCAATTGGAGCCAGAAAAAAGGGGAAACAAAAACTCAAAAAAGGCACTGCTATGTACTACCCTTTGTCGAGGTAATTGGAAGAGGCACCTCTACTTTACGCCAACTATTAAAAGTTGGTACAGCACGTAAACTAGAACAAACAGATATTCTTCTCTAAAGCATAACAGCTCGTGTTTGGTCATTTTAAAATGTACAACATGCTCATAACAAGTAAATATGCTTGAGGAGTGTAAAACAGTGCAGTGGACTCAGGGCAATTTTCCTATCATAGTTTTTCCAGCCCAAATGGCTGCTTTCAAGAAAGCAAAAACATGATAGAAAATGTCAACTGAACCTAGAAACTGTAAATTAAATAAGGCAGCTCTACACTGGTGAAACCCAGGTGTGCATAACAAGGGTTGCAGTATGTGCTTACATGGTAAACTGTACAAATTGACGAAAACATAAAGTGCAGAAGTGAGTGTGCAGATTGGTTGTCACGGCACAAGGATACTATGTGCCCTTCTGGGTCAATACAGCTTTTTAAAAACAAATACCAACATATTGAAGCCGCCCTGAAATGAAGAAGGAGTGCATGCTGCCATCATGTACGCTCTAGGGATAGATACATGAGGGATTCACCTGTGTTTAAGGATCTACAGTAATTCAAAACTGAGGGTTTTGCTAGCTCGATTTTTAGTCTTGAGTCCTTGCAGTGCTCAAGGAATATTGCTTTCACATCTATTTTGTCAGCTTTAGTTATGCGACAAGAATCAGTCGTAAGGGAAGAAAGGTCCAAGGATGCAAAAGTATCCCGGATATATCTCAGCCATCGAATAGAAAAAGCTGTGTCTGGGCTAAGACAATCGAGGATGATATCCTTACATAGAGTAGAGGCTGAATTCATCCAGACACGAACCCATAGAAAAATAGGCACCAAAAGGGCCATGTCAAAAATAAAGCCCTGGTTTTATTCCCAGTGTATGATAAGGCTAGAGGTCGTAGGAGGTGAGTTCAGCATCTGACGAAGAATACGATTTCCCTTAGCCTTCAAGGAGTTACATTTACTACAGCCCCACACGCCTGCACCGTAGCTGGCTGCACTGATGCACTGGGAATTGTACACCTTCAGTGCCGGCATTATGGCCCTTCTGAGGCCTGGTCTAATGAGATTGCAAAGTGCCGATTCAACTCTGGTAAGTTTAAGACTGGCATTGGTGGCCTGGGCGTCCAGAAACATGAGGAACTAAAAGTCAAGCCTAAGTAGGAAAGGTTTTCAACATTCATTAATGCTTACCCCATGCAGGTAATTTTATTTAGCCTTAAATTGCCTGGTCCACAAGACATAATGTGTGACTTGGTGTAATTGAAGTTTAGATCGAGATCTTGCATAAAATGTGCAACATGCTCCACCTGCTGCCTCAAATCAGTAGGGGTAGGGGTTAAAGAACTGTGTCATCTGCATATAATAAGGCTAGCACAGGGGTGTCAGCTTTTCTAGACATAGCTGCTTGGGCTGAAGTTAGGTGAGCTGCTAAACCAAATATATAAAAATCCCTTGTCACCTTCCAAGTCCAGAGTCTTCTTAACTGTCTATCCCTTGTGTAGTGTATTTTGATTGGGATGGAAAGCTTTAGACACTTGGCAGCCGTGCTCTACAAGCTAAGCACCACTATCTCCTGTCTCCTGTACAGTTTTATGGGACAATCCATCATGACAACTTAAATTTTTCTCCGGGAGGAGCTCTACTGAATGTTTCAGCTCCTCCCCTAACTGACATCACTGCCAGATCATTTCCCACCAAAACCTCAAAGGCAAGCCCCTCTTCTGCTGGCTCCAGAGGTCCAGCTCTCCTCTTTTGTTCTAGTGGGCCTGAGCCATCCAAACTCAGGTAGTGTGAGACAAGCATATTATCAGATGCCGATTTTCCTCCCTATCCCTTCCTTTCCCAGGACCTGAGTCAATCATTGATAATTACTCCTTTTCTGTGGGGCGGCCTTTGTTCCATCTACGGGAAGCAGAGTAATTAACTTGTCCCAGTATAGGGGATTAAGCCATAGAATTTGATTAGCTGAGGCAGAGAAATATCCCATAAGATGTTGATTTAGTGTGTTGGAGAATGGAAATTCAAACTCAGTATGCATGGTTTACCCCAGTTTGACACCTTGCTGGACAGTGCATGCCTTTTTGCCTAGTTGTATAATATAGTGAAAGCACTAAAGATTTTCCAGAAAGGCCACTGACCTATCTATGGATGGCCACTAATATTATTACGCCTAACACAGGTCATCACCACTCCTTGCAGAGTCCCATCTGCGAGTGGCTATACTGTGCTCAATAACCAGGCTGGGCACAACAGTAGCAGTGGGAGCGTAGGAGCATCACCCACCCACCCGCACGGCTGCAAAAAAAGTGAAAAGTAAAATAGTAATAAAAGATTTTATTGCATTTTTATTTTCTACTCTGTGCTGAACGGAGTGTGGGAGCGGGGTCAGTGAATTATTGCTGCTGATTGGTAGCAATGTGGAGTGGCACCTTCGTTTGAAATGCACATGTAAGTTTGGCTGGTTGTCTTACTACACCCAAATTGACATGCGCAATTCAAACCTCTCCAACCTAGCTTAGACAGCAGGGTAGGAGAGCAGGCAAAGGCCTCCAGTGCCTTTTGGAGTGCTGAGGCAGCCTGATCCATCCAATCCAGATGTTTTTCACTTATGCTGCTTCACAGCATTAGAGCAGCATCTGGCGTGGATAAAGTAGTTCCGTGACATCATCGGTCGCACTTGGAGGTGTCTGGAGTTAGGGACTGAGAGCATTGAGGACGTGCTGCGGGATAAGGTAAGTGAAAGTTTTATTTTGTCTTTCTTGTCATTTTTATGTAAATTGCTTTCATAATTTATGTTTTTTTTAATGTATGTACCACCCCACAATTTTATATGTCACAGACTGCCACTGGACAGTCATCTCATCTGCACAGCCCTCTTCTGGGCATACCTGTGTGTAACCAGCCCAGTGCCCCTACAATAGATATATGTCACAGACCGCCACTAGATACATTGCATTAAAATCACCCCAGTACGTCAAATTCGTAATGTAGGACTGTTTGAAGGTGGATCATTAGTAGAGGAATGAATGCACCTACCACTAGCAATTAGGTCACCAACACAATATAAGTTCCAGACAAGGTCTCAATAAATTATTACCTTGCTCAACCCCTCGTAGCTGGCAATGAACAGGCAGGTTTAACTTAGGAGACAGGTGTGTAAAGCATTTATAAAGACCAATACATTAAATAAGTACAACACAACAAATAATAAAAATCCAGTAGGAAATATTTTTATCTTTGAAATTACACAAAAAAAGAACAATCCAATGTAGGGAACCAGGGATGTGAATTTGTAAAGAATAAACACTTTCTTGTGCTTAATAACCTTCATCGGCAGTCCCCTGGTCAAATTCTTGAAGTCTAGAGCTCTGGAGCTTTCAGCGTTGAGAACCTGAAATCCAAGCCGGGTCCCGGTGCGTTGTAGTTGGCTGGACCCTCGTCGTCGAGTTAATCAAAGTTGCTCCAAACTTCTGGAACATCTTCCTGGAGTTCCTCTTATGGGTTCAAAATGTCCAAAACACAAATCCCAGGTTTCAGAGTCTCTAAATCCTGATATGTTGAGACTACAGTTCCCACAATGCACCTTGCCAAATCCTTTAAAGTTCAGCTGAAGGCAGCCAGCTATGTTCTTCTTGCTGGAGATGATGCAGGTGAAGTTCTTCCAACCTTTTGTTGTCAGGGAGTTCACTCCTTCTCCTTTTGAGGCAAGGAAAAGTCCTTAGGGCTGTAGTTTGTTGGTATGCAGCAGGCACAGTCAATCAGAGTGCAGTCCTCTTGGTGCAGGACAGGGTTCCAGCAGGGCAGTCCTTCTTCTTCTCGTAGTTTCAGACAGCATATCTGAGTTGCTATGCAGCTCTCTCATATATAGCCAATGTTCTGGGGTGACACGCAGGGGTACAGGGTGCTAATTCAAAAGCATGACACTTCCACCAAAGTGTGGCATATTCTTGTCCTACAAAGCACTGCACTTTAAAATTAAAAATGGAGATTCTTTCTTCCTGGAGTGAAGACCTGACTAAGCCAGCACACTGGTATGACTCATTTCCCTGAACAATCCCCTTCCAGACCGCCTTTCAAATTCCACTCCTGGGGATCCTATCTGGTGGAGGGGTACAGGACGAGGGGGTAAGCCTAGCATGCATTCTTTCTGTCCTGCTCTCTTTGAAGACCTGTTAGATTACTCAGCCCCCTTTCTGGCCGGTTTTCAGCAGCTGCAGATCTTCCCCACCGGATAACCTCTGTCTTTATGCAGGCCACTTATCATCTCATCACAGCAGTTTGGCTCAGCGCACATAAAACAACTTTTAAAATATCTCTGCATTTTTTTACATTGCACCCTACCCCGGGGACAACTAGAGTAGACCTTATGGGTGACATATATTTAAACATAAGGTAGTTTAATGCTTTGGAAGTACCTTTAAAACTAATGATCCAACAGCGCTTCGAGACCCTCACGGGGGGAGCAGCCGCACTCTACAAATCATGATTGAATGTCAAATTTGCATGCCACTTCAATTTAAAATCAGCTTGCAAAGCAGGGATAACTTTTAAAATGACAGCAGGTAACACAGCAGTGCACACTTAAGTGTCTCAAAGCTGCTTGCCCTCTAAATCTGTATGCCCTACCATATACTAGGAACTTACAGGTAGGTTATCAGTGCCAATTGTAATTATACCTAACTACCATATACCTTTTCAATCAGAAAACTGGCCTTGCACCTAGGCAGCAGAGCCCAGGGTGCAGTCACAGTCCGTTACCACCAGTATCAGTCAACAAATGGGGGTGATCAGGGCAAAAGGAACAACTTGCTCATGAGGACTAATTGACAAAGTGGTTATTCTTTAAAAAAATAACATTTCTATGTTGATTGGCCATTTTGTTTGTGACAGTTGAGCAGGTGAATATGTGAATAAGTGGATATATGGATGGATAAGTGGTGCAAGGATGAATGTATAAGCAAGAGATTAGATACAATAAATGGATAAGTGCAGGCATGTCTGCATGAGGGCATGCATAACTCAATAGATTAGAAAATACATGTTCAGATGACAAAGTGAAAAGATTAGTGCATGAACGGAAGCATAAGTGAGGGGGTACAATGATGGAAAGAGTGACAAATCAGCAAGTGCATGGATGGATTTATGGGAAGAGAATGCTCAGGTCAGGATATTGGACGTGGCGACTGGCCATCTGGATACAGGGAACTTTCCTCTGTTGCTTGTCACTTTCTAATCAATGTACTCACTTCTTTCAGCCATGTCCAGTTACTGATCTATTCATCCATTCATGGACTAAGTCACTCATATTTATCTATCTATGTATTTACTCATCTAACCCATTGACTCATTTTTGCATTCACACTTCTGCGCAACCACAGAAATTCACTTATACATGAAGAAGCACTTTCAGCTTCATTACTCTGCATTCATTTTGGTGATCATTAGACCCCAAATATTTCCATATCACTCTGCCAATATCACTAGGACGGCGTTGACCATTTCCAGCCTAAGTTTTTGTACTAATAGGCATAGTCATCTACTCACACCTCATTTTGTGTCTTTATGCAGTCCATTTCTTTGTGGAGTGAATTCTAAAGCAACGTCTCAGAGTAAGATGATGGTTATAATTACCGAGCTTTTTTGTTTTATTCATCCTAACATTCAGGGCCAGATTTACAAATATTTTGCACTGGGATTGCATCAGAAAAGTGACACAATCCAGTGCAATTGTTTTTTACATTTTCTTCCCATCATGCTGGAAATCTGACTGAAAGTACCACAAAGCAGCACAAACTGTTGCTTTGTCTTACAGAGGGTGTTCCGTGGGAAATCCCATTCAACCACCCATAGGTTTTGATACAATAGTAGACAGGGGTTTGCACCAAACAATTACACCAATTTGAAACAGAAGTTGAAATGAAAAATCTCTTTAATTCTCCTTTGTTTTCCCCTTTGCATGTATGGTGCACACAGCCGAATAAGGAAAAGTTTTAAAGTTAGTCTAATCATAGTATTTTGTACAGGAAGGCAACCCTTAACTACAAAACCTATGGAGAACCCACACAGACACCCCTGCACTATGGCGCAAAGGTGCATGGTGCTTGATTGCTTGAATTGTGCACCAGCGCTAGTGAAAGAGCAGGATAATGCCATATCTCTATATATATGGCACTTTCCTTATCTCCCTCTGTCACTCAGCACAGAACAGCAATTTTGCATACTGAGCTGTGTTCTGTGATATTTTTGTAAATCTCGTCCTCTTTCTGGAAAAAAAATATCTTGTATATGCAGTGGCTCCTTTATATCCATTTTCCATGTTCTGATTGCACAAGTGGCCTTAATTAGACGTGGTGGTAGTGCAAAAATTTGCATTCAATGACATTTGCACACGTTTTTGTTGCAGTACTAGCCATTTCGAGCTGATCAAAACTTGAGATTCCTGGGGCATTGAGTGTAACCTTACATCATGCTGTTATCTAAAGTTGATCAAAAGTGCAAGACAAAAAGAAATTATGGAATAACACAGTCAGGGATGTATACATTTTGTGCATGTAACTCGACACAAAATGTTGATTTGACATTTACTATCCAGGGCAAAACTTGTTTTGCACTGGAAAGCCACATGAAAATAATGCATAGCAGGCCCTATCGCTGCTTTCCATTACTTAGCATCAAGTGGGTGTTCCATGGTTGTTTTGAAAATGGCACTGTACATACACCACAAATACAAAAGTATAAAAGTTTTAAATGCTAGTCTAAGCATTGTTGGTTCCCTTTCAGTACAAAACCTATGCTCGACATCACAAACACAGTAACTAAGGTTAAAAGCTGTGTGTGCAGCTCTGGCAGCCTGAGTGCGTACCAGCGATGGGGAGAGAGCACCAGTGCACCATCTCTGTAGATATGGTGATGTCCTGCTCTCTCAACACAACAACTTTGGTTGCTGCCCTGCGTTGCGATACAGTTTAGTAAATGTATCCCTCAGAATAGGTACAAACAGTATGCAAGCAATTGTCCGCCTATTTTGCACAATACAGTGAACAACAGAATCTGGCACAATTGTAATGTGTCAAGGAATTTCGTTAGCCCAATTTTGAAGCAATGTTGTAAATAACTCTGTGCTAAACCTAAAAACATTGCTACTTATTTTAATCCATGTTACTTTAATGCTGCTCCATAATGAAAGAACAACTTCTATAACTTTCTGATTCACCTTACTAATAATGGACTCATATCTATGGCACGTACCCTCTATAAATGAAGCAAGATTTATGCAACAAAGAATATACATACTTTACTATCTTGTCTAACTAAGAACAGACAATGCTTCTAGATTTCGAAGACAATATGCCTGTTCATTAGTATAAATCTAAAATTCGATCTGCACAGTTTTTAGTTGAAAGATTGTTCTACTGACTTTAGAGCAAGTAGCAGAAGAGTATCACTTTAATATCTCTTAAACAGAGAACCTGATCCGTGTAATGGATATGACATACTGATTGATGAAACATTTATAATATTTCCTGCAAGAGTGCTCTATAAATATTACATTGAAAAAGGGCACTACTGAATAGGTTCAGCAATCTTTAAGAAGTCAACCTTAGATCATCACAAACGATCTTAAACAAAGACAACTTATAAACATAGAATGCGGTTTAGATAATTATGGTGGAGTGGACGTTTGTATGAAGGTAAAATACATTTTAAACAAACTTTGGCAAACCCAATAGGTCTCACTTTATTCAAACATACAATTCTAAAACCATTTAGTCAAACTTTTAATTTGCCACCGTGTATGGCAGTAGTTGGGTAGCTTTTTTGGGGAGTGTGTCTTTTGCTCTTAGTTATCCTAGAAATAAAATATCACAAACTAATGCAGCACATTCAATACGATAGAAGATGGACGTGGTGGCTTCTTTGTTGGTCAGAATGCATTACAGCTTTAGGCTGTTCCCAGTGTAGCAAATGTGAGCAAATCTACCTTTTGTGATTTTTTTAGTTAGCCTTTTCTGGACAAAATCTTTGCTGGTTTTAAGGACTTGATGCTCTCTTACACTAATACTCATTCCCATAGTGCCTTGGGTCTGGCCCTTAAATTGAATTGGTAAAATTGTTTTCACCAGAGTGGCTATTTAACCTTTGTGTAAGATCATAGAAAACATGCTGAAAAAAATACTAATGGCATCAGAGAGCACTTCTGTTCTCTGGTTAGGCCGCATGTTAAAGACATTGCAGCAATGCACAGCAAGTAACTGTACCTATGCAATATGAGAAAACATATCTTTATATATTAATGAGTTAACCCTAAAGTGTGCCTTCTAAGCCCACAAAGCAGTGTGCCTAAGATATAACAGGGTGGAACACAATACATTTGAAATTGGTGCCTTCAAAGTACCTGACGGCCTAAAAGCTATTTTAACTGAGTAGGTTCAGCTACATTTTCCATAAGACAGTAAAGCATTTCTCTTAGACTGCTGCATGTGGAAATGCTGTAAAAATAATGCAAAGTTATTTTCCACTTACATTTCAAAATCTGATTAATTTGAGAAATCTGTTTGATAAATTTAATGGAAACATACAATTTACTCTGAGCTGTCTCAGCCAGAAGCAGCTAAAAACTAGTTCCACACTCAGCACTCCTTGAAAGCTCAATTCTCATTCCTGGCTGTAGCTGATGGTTCTGCCTGCCAGAGGAAAATTTCCTGGCATCTCTACCCAGGAAGGCAGATGTGTTATTTCTAACTGGCAGCCTAGCAGGCATTAGGCATCCGTTGGGGCAATGGACAGCTAGCAGAGCAAAAGGCATCCTTAACATTTCTTTTGATTTTCTGATTCCAAATGAGACTGACAGGATCTGCTCTCCTTCATTCTCATCCTAGTCCATCGGGTCCTGGGGGAGGGTGAGCCAGTTCTGACCTGGACAGATGGAACAAGAGTTCATTTAAATAGGTGTGTGGTTAGGTGCCTGCAATGAGTAGTTTCAGAGGGATGGAGGGTTCAGCTATGTTGAATGTAGGACTTGTGAAAACATTTAAAGCAAAGTAAAGATGAAGTCCTGCGGAAGAAAAAGGGCATGGGATGAGCAACTAGCTATGATTGGGTAGGGTAATTTCACTAATCTCTGGCTAATGTACAATAGAAGACTGGCACCATACCCGTATCTGGGAACCAGACTCCTGATACAGAAAAGGATTTAAGGACTTCAAACCGCTGTTTAAGAAAAGGACTGAAACATTTCTGACTCCTGATGGAAGTAGAGGACTCAAATATTCCTGACTTCAGTTGGCACAGAGATGCTGGCACTCTTCTCCAAGGTCCATATGGGTGGCGTCATGTTTACCTGTTTCTGGGGATAAGAAAAGCAGAAGAACCCCTGATTCAAGAGGGCCTATCTGACCATAGACCACAGGGTCCAGCTGAAGGCCTAAATGGAGTGGTATTTAATACCATGAAGCTTGCTCTGAGGACTGACGAGAATAAACATTCCAAGCAGCTTGAGAAAAGTGAGACATAGTAATTGTTTTGTACTTCTTGGTGACAGGGAAAAAAGTGCAGAGTCTGGCCCGCTAGATCACCCTGCTCTGAGCTATTTGCCTTACTACAAGCAGGTTCAGCAAGGTCTCATGGTAAAGGTACCTAGTGTCTTGTAGAACTCTGACATTGTACACCTGTTAGCCTTGCCCTGCCCTGCTGACAGCCACAAAGAATAGTGTTATAAACAGGAGTCAGAAAATGAAGTTTGTTTTGTAAGTGATGAAGTTATAAAGCATAGAAATAAAACTGTTTTCTAAAAAGTCTTTTTTAACAGTGGGCAACTAATTTCATTGCAGCTGTAAGAAAACCTATAATCTCATACTTCTTTATTTTTTAACAAAACTAATGAACCTTCAAGGGTGATACGTGAATATCCTTAGTCCATCATGAAGACAAACAGGACCCACTTCCAAAACAAGGAAACAATATGTCAACAATTACACTTTTATCAAGTCAGCAAAGTAAAAACATAAAAGAACACCTACTGACTTCTGAATCCCAAGCTACACATCATATTGCTTCTGCAGGCTAATAACCAGGACACAAATGGGACAGTGTGTCCATTCATGAAAAGCCATGCCATGCCCTGATGGATGACACATGTGCACAATGGCAAAGCATAACGAAAACAAGGATACTTAATGGCTGAAGTGGGCAGACCCAAAGCCAATACTCTCTTTATTACATCTTAGAAGTAGGTTTTAAAACTAAAGATACACATTTTGTCAAGGTAATGAGTACAGAGATGTGGAGTTAGGAATACTAAATCTATACTTACCTTATATATTTATATGCATAATATTTTGGTAGTTAATATTTTTGTCACAATATTTTTTAGCACAATATTTATATGCATTATATTTTGATATACCGACACTGGAAGTTCCTGGGTGATGCAAAGCAACACAATCCCTTCACAGGCAGTGTCTTCATAAAAAATGGATGTTTTATTGGACCCATATTATCATTTATAGTGAACGTACGTTTTGTATTTGTATGCCATTGAGCATGGGTTGCCATATAAACTCCATACTACTACATTTTATTACACAGATAAATTGTTTTGAGGTCTCCATTTGAGTAGGCAGCACCAACAACTCCAAAATGCAGAAGCTGCAGCTCTGATGTGAGCCTGCCTGACAGTGTTTCTCAACCTACACTAGCTTCTTGAGGAAAAGTAAATTACCTGTAACTGACTCTGTTTGGTTCATCACTTCAGTACAAAAATAAATGGTCACAGTGGAAAATTGATTTTTAATTCACGTTGGTAGAACCAAATTCAAATACAGTAAATAATTCAAACGTCACAGCACAGACAGATGATTTCTTGTGATTTAATTAGCATCACAGAATTGAAATAAATCAAGACATAGGAATATGTGGTTAATCAACATTCATGCACATTGGTGCTCAGAGAAAAAAAGAAGAGACGGGGTGGGGTAGGTGAGTGATCCACGAGAAGTGTATGTTATTAAATTAATGCATGTTATTAAAAGAGCTTGGATTTACATTGATTGTTGAAACCGAGCAATCCACTACTAATAGGGGTGGGGTGATTTTGACTCGACAAGGAAGTTGTGAGACAGGGAGGAATGTGGCTGATAATTTTGGTAGGTGGGCTATAGCTGAGTGCTAGGTAAGAGACACTAAGGTGGTAATTTGCACAGTATATGGATCTAACTTTGATGAGGCAGTAATATTGGAGCACTTAAATGTATATTTGGCCCTCTGGGACTCCCCGCTGATATTATGTGGGGATTTTAACATCCATGTAGAAGGACAGATGTGGGATGTTAATCATGAGAAAGATACGGGTCAGAAACCCAGTGGTTTTAGGGCGTCTCTGGCAGCTCATAAAGGGCCACGGTTTGGTAGATGTGTGGACAGTCTTAAATCATCTGGATCCTGGGTATACTTTTTATTCCTATCCCCACCACAAACTAGTTAGGCTTGATTATATCTTTATGTTCAGGCTACTTATTGCTGGGGCAAAAATTCAGGTTTGGCCCAGGATTACAGCGGACCATTGCCCATTAGTACTGGATCTTTACAATTTTAGTCAAGTGAAGTTAGGTAGGACATTTACTTACAATAGGAAAATCCTATTGGATAGTCAGTTCACTGATCATATGAAAATCTGGACTGTACAATTCTTGAGGGTTAATAGAGGATCCACCTCTTGTGCTATGGTATGGGATGCACTGAAAGCAGGGCTGCGAGGAGAAACGCTCAGCTGTGGGTTGGCTAAACAAAGGCAACACCAGATCTCGATACAGGGCCTCCTGGAGGATTTAAGGAAAGGGGAGCAAGAACTCGTACAGGGGATAAGGAAGGGAGACGAAGTTAAAGAAATACAAACTAAAATTGCATGCTGCAAAGCTAAAATTAATAGGGTTTGGAGCAAGGAAATTGCTAGTCAGTAAAAGGCGTATAAAGAGGAGAGGTATGAATATGAGGAAGCCACAGGACGATGCCTGGCACAGAAGCTACGAGGCAGGCAATCTTCACAAAAAATATCGCATAGATAGATTCCGCTGGGAACACAGTAGAAACTATGGAAGGTATCCTGGATATATTTAATGTTTTTTATGAAGAGCTGTATACACAGAATAAATTCAATGAGCATATTAGAGAGATATTTCTTCAACAATTGGATTTAGTGGGCATAGGGCACTAAGAACAGGCATTACTGGATAACCTGATAACTATGGCAGAGCTTGAGGAGGCAATAGGTTAATTGGCTAGTGGGAAAGCAGCAGGACTGGATAAGCTGCTGCTTGAGGTTTATCAAATGTTCTTTCAAGTAATTAAAGAAGATATGCTAGTTACATTTCAAAAGGCACAGGCTGGGACTCTGCCACCATCATGGGATGAGGCCAATATGTTGTTTTTTAAAAATAAAGACAAGCTCTCTGAATTACCAGGGTCGTATAGACCGATATCCTTGATAAATGCAGAAGGAAAAGTATATGCGAAAATCCTAGCAACAATGTTAGCGCAAGTAATTACGCCCTTGGTATCTATACATCAGCACGGATTTATACCTGGCAGGAGCACAGTCAACCAAATAAATAGGTAGTCACGTTGATAGATTATGCTAATATACAACATAGCAGGCTCAGTTTAATCTTTCTTGATGCTGAAAAATCGTTTGACCGTTTCTCCTGAGCTGTCATGCATAAGATAGGGTTTGGTGTATGTTATATCAGGGCTATACAAATAATGTATGAATCTCCCCGAGCTAAGATTTGTGTAATGTGCAGAGAATCAGCCCTTGTGTATATTAGCAGGGGGACAAGACAAGGATGTCCCTGTTCCCAATTGCTATTTGCTATGTACATTAACCCGTTCCTGGTAATGTTGGAAAAGAGCGACAGGATAATTTCTATGACCTGTGGGCAATACCAGGCGCGGGTGTTAGCTTATGCGGATGATATTGTGGTGGTGACCACAGATCCAGAGCAAGCAGTTGCAGAGATTGAAAGCTTGGCCTAAGTATTTGGGGAAGTGTAAGGGTACAAATTAAATCCAACAAAAACACAGATTGTGTGTACTGAAGCGGCCTGCCCTGGAGATGTTCAGGTAACTGATGAAGCCATGTATTTGGTTATCAACATTAGGTTGTCACAGCAGAACTTAATAGAGGTTAATTGGGGAGGTATAGTGTCTGGAACTCAACAACAATTGGACAGGTTGGAATGCCTACATCTCCCGTTGGTGGGGAGGTGTAATGTGCTCAAGATGTGTATCCTCCCCAAGGTAATTTATAATTTCAGGGCAGTTCCTTTAGAGCTGACTCGAACACAACTATTGAAATTACAATACATATGTGACAGGTTTTTATGGGGGCAAAGGAAAGCTCGCCGAGCCTCCAAGTACATGATCATACCACAGGGTCGGGGAGGATGGACTGTGCCTAACTTTACATTTTATTATTTTGTGTGTCTTCTTCAAAATATGCGGATATTGCTGACGGGGGGGAAGGGCCACTAGTGGAAGCACCAGCAATATATCAGATGTTGTTGGGGTCAGATGCTAGAAACTCCTTATTTAAGTTTGTGGAGCCAAGCTATTTAAAAAAACACATTTTAAGGTAGTGTTGGCAGCATACAAGGTTTGGAAATCAGTATGCAAGATGCTAGCCATGACTGGGGATATGTTATTATACTCCTATAAATTCTATGTTTGTATTCCCTGACATCTTTTGAGATTTAAGGATGTTGAGATGGAGGGCTGAGGGGATAAGGCAAATAGGAGACCTATTTGAGGGGGGTAGTACTTGCTTCATTTTCAAATTTAGCAGATCCATACAGTCTTCAAAAAAAATATTTCTTTAAGTATTTGCAAATTCGTGATTTTTATTTATACATTAGAAGCATGCTGGGATGGCAACAAACCTGTTAGTGGAGGCAATTAAACAAGGGGCAAGGATAGGCATACTATATGGTATATTAATGGACACACAGCAGGATCATTTGGAAATTCAAGATAGCAAATGGTGTGTCCGACTAGGACAGGAATGGTGTGTATAAGCAGCAATCAATTGATATCACAGGTACAATTTTGTTGACAGCTAATTTGAGAGCCCAACATTTTAAAACATTATTTTTTTTGTATCACACACCAGCGAGAATGATGAAATGGGGTGGTTCAAATGAAGGGAAGTGTTTTAGATATGCTACGGAGAGGGCTGACATCGTGCATGTCTTCTATGATTGTATATATCTCACCCAATTTAGGGGGCACATAGAACTGGTTTTGTCTGACATTATGGGGGTGGATGTCTGTATATCGAAGGATGTAATGTTAACAGAAGTTGGTGAGGCTCTCAAACAGGGTCAACTATTCTATCCATTTAGATATTTGATATTTAGAGCAGTGGCAGTAGCACGATTATGTGTGCTTCAGTCTGGTTGCAGCAGGAGGCCTCAGCGTTTGAGATGTGGCTTGCCAAATTTTATAACATTTTTAATTTAGAATATAGCCTTTATTGTTTGAAATCATTGAAGAGGAAAACATTAGATGTTCAGATATGGAGGCCAATCATAGAACATTTGGATTGAGAGTTGCATTGAATTCAATAGTTGTCTAGTATTTCCTTTCTGTGGCCATATTTGTATGTGTTTATTGTTGTAAGATATAGCCCCTATAATGTAATTTTGCTACGTTTTAGGATTTTCTGTCAGTGGGTATACAAAACATTTATGTAATTAATCAAGATTGTTTTACTTGCTATGGATTGAATAAAAAAAAAATTACCTAAGTTGAAAGTTTAGTGCTAAATGATGGATCTGCATTTCACATAATTTTGGCAAAATGTTGCAAACAATTGGGTGAATTTTGCACACCCCTGCCAGTTATGGCCAAAACCTCCAGGAACTCTTTTTAATTATAATCATGCTACCGGTTAACAAGCCCTATATGACTCTTCACTGGGTCAAACAGGTCTTTTGTGGTCAGTCTACCACATCAATTATAAATACTCCCTGTCTCACAACATGCCCTCCGGCGATATTTGATCGTTGTTTTTTAATATTGAATATAAAGCACATTCAAATACTAAGCCCCTTTCATCTTGCAGCAACGATTAAGCATCATGCACCCACCATCAGTCAACTAATCTAACACTACTTACTAATCAACTTGGATAACATAAATCCAAATAAAATAAAAATGTTACCAGCACAAACTAATCTTTAATTCCAACACTCACACCCATTTCACAAAATGCACATAGCTCTAAAGTTCACTCCAACACCTCTCTCTATCAGAAATCATGACCAAGCACTTATACATTGACTCACTGAAATATTGAAATTAACCTTCTATTGTTGTAGGCCTTTAACACCACAACAAGTCGCTGGAATTTTTATCCTGAGTCTTGATGGACAAATGCACAGCCACAGAGCCTCAGTATCAAGTCTCTATGTAATTCTCACAGACAGGCAGCTCTGGCACGGGAATTATACATCCCTACAGTAAAACAAGAAAACAAAACTGCAATAAACAGAAAATATGGCATACTCTCTTACCATACAATGCCATGGGCTATCTTTAGTGCCCATATACCACTACAACTCAAAACACTCTCCTCAGTGGCCTCATACATTTAGGGCCACATTTCTCAAGTAGCTGCATCGCATTTGCACCATGCAACGAGGTGCAATTACTACAAAACTACTAAGTGTTATTTATCAAGCCACACAATGCCATCTTGCATGGCCCTGAGTGGTTTGATACATTTGGAGTAACACAAATCGCTGCATTTCGTTACTCTGCCCCAATAATGGATTCCATGGGTGGTGCATGGGTGTTCCCACTCAAAACCCATGAATTATGTCACATTCACAGATTTACCAAACGTTTTAGACCTGGTAATGTGCCAAAACTGCTATGCATCCCCATGGGAGGCATAATGACGAAAATGCCTCATTGGAATGTTTTTGTGCAGAATCGTGTCCCTTCCTGCACAAAAACAATCTTGCTTACAACTCAGACACCTGGAACCATGGGCCTGCATTAGTGCTAGGCAATATACATTGTGCGCCAGCGCTGGAAAAAGACCGGAATGCACTTTTTAATGTCATGTTTTTTCAGCATAGTCCTGTCATGTATACCCCATTTTACATACAGTGTCCCATCCACCTGACAATAAAGATTCCAAACAGGTGACCTTTTACCTAGTAGCCTGCTCCTGTCTCTTCAACACTAGACTCTCTGTATTTTATAATAATCCCTGTACTGACGTACATGAACATGTCCTCAGGCATGGTATAATTATTCTGTGCAAGGGTCACCACTTTTTTCATCCATGGCCAACAGCCAGCTGTGTATGATCGTATTTGTTTGGAAAAACATTCATGATTGTTTCCAAAACATTTATGGTTGTTTTCAAAACATATTGATTATAGAAAAAAAACACAAAGGTACTATCTTAGAATAAAAGTCCCTCACATCCCTCCCCCCCACACAAATTAGAGAAGAATTCCTTCCTAGCTGACACTGAGTCCTGCTTGCTGATTCTTCGACATGCAGCGGTGTGACATCCCTTGCTGGGTGTCATCCTCGAAGCAGAAACATGGTCCTTCGTTCTCAACCATCAGGTGAGGGGGCTGGTTCTTCCCTAGGAGTTTCTTGGCTACACACATATATACATATACATGCTACTTATACAGAATGAGGCTAGGTAAATGTAGGCAAGTTGCTTAGGGCGTGCATTTTAGGAACATGAAAGTGTTTGTGGGCCCGATTCACTCATTGATGATTAAGTGCCTTCTGTGAATACCAAAATGAGTAAGTGCCTTCATTGAATACCAAAATAGTAGTAAGTTTAGGATTTTGTCTTCAGTTAGTTCTGTGAATTGAGCCCACTGTTTTTATCTGCACTGCTTATGTTCATCTTATTAGCACTATGGTAGAAATGTATCTACTATTTACTATAATGGTACTTGCAATCTTTTTGTATGCTTCTGTCTCCTGATTGTCGCAGCACACATGTTTTACACAAGGCTGTTGCTGGACCAATAAATACTTATTGAAATGTCCTAATCACCATCCTGTGTATTTTCTTTAGAGTAGGCAAGCACGAGTGTCTGAGCGAAATGTACAGTATTGCTTTCCACCATCCCTGAGGAATCAGGGTTGTCATGTTCAGTGGTTGCCATAGACTACCTACACTACTGTAGAATACTGAGGGTGGTAGTGGTACTGTAGAGCAAGCTGATCTACCGGCTGAGATATCCTGTGGGGGTGTCCGGAAGCGGTTGGACACGAAGCCCTCGGTTTAGATCAACCAAAACGTGCAGGTCCTGGGGGACTCCTAGGAACTATACAACAATAATTTTAAATATGGTTCATTCCCGCACTTTCCCTGTCATGCAGCACAACAAACTGCAGTGATACATCTTGCACATTATATTAGAACATTGGAATGTTGGGAGCTCCATTGAAAACAATGGAGTGCTCTGGGCTTCTAATGGCTGGTATAAGCCTGGAGCTCCAACATTCCAATGTTTCTTTGTTCACAGCTCTGGCTGTGAACAAAGGCTTCAGGGAGCCTGAGGGGATTCCAATCACCTCACGCTCCCAAAAGGCTTTGTTTTTTTGTTAGAACATTCTATACTCTTGTGACAGAATGTTCTAATAGCCTTATAGCCCTTCGTAGATGGGCTATACCACTATTAAAGTCCCTCTCCCTTGTTAAAGGCCCTCGCCTTCGGCTCGGGGCCTTTAACGCTGGAGAGGGCCTTTAATAGCCGGTATAGCCCTCTACGGCGGGCTATAAGGCTATATTAAACCACACACTTGCAGTACACTACTATGCAACTTTTATTACTAGATAACATTTACGTGGCCTTCCCAGATTAAAAACACATTTGAACACCTTTCCCCTAGAGTGGTGGCAGAACTGAAGAGACGTTGGGTTAGTTAAGGTGCAAGTTGCATGTAATGAACTGCATAACAAGGCCGGAGTATCTGTTTCAGCTCTGTGTAAAAGAGCAAGCATGGCTACATTATTTATGAAATTACTGCAGTTAGCAGTCCAAAACATATGACGGGATACAAAAGGATACCATATCATTTTCAGGATTAACATCCATAGGATAACATTAATATTAGATCCATTATGGACACCCATAGGGCAAAAATTACATTTCAATTCCAATAAACTATAGGACAGAGTTAGAGTTTGGAAGAGTCAAGATGCTAGAGGGTGTTGATTGGAACATGACCGTGAACCCGATGCTAGACAGGTAATGAAGGCGAGATACATATCACACAGGGGATTGAGGAGTCTTACAATGCATATGGGGTTGATACATCCCAGAGAGAGGGACCAAACTTTTGTGTCCTGCATACAATAACCACCATGTGCTCTTTACATTTACTTTTACCTTGCTTCTACTGTGTTATTACCATACATGATTCAGAGTATAATTATAGGGGTAAGTATTTCAGATTGCGGCCTGGTACTCCTGAGGCTAGATACAGGTTTCGTGGTCTCAAGCCCATGCCATTGGTGTATGAAACATATGCATACAAACATGAGGAGGAAAAAAGTAAGCTATGCACATATCTGGCAGGATATCTATAGCGCAACAAAAGCACAGCAGCTAACAGTGTTTTTGTACAGCCAGTGTAACTAACATTAGGAATTAAGGGGCTTCTTCATGAAAGGTTTGCGCTGCCAGAGCATCACTTTTTTTTTACACTTTGGTGGCATAAACCACTCAATAATATCAATGAGGTGACACAAAGCCACTCTATGTGGATTTGCATGGGCTCATAGATATGGAGTAAGACAAAGCAGTGTAAGTTGATGCTTTGCCTTACTCTGTGTCAAGGAGGCGCTCCATGGGCATTGCTGTGGCTTTACCCACACACCACCAATGGATTTCGACGCCACCCCAGATTTAGTTAATCACATAAACCTGAGGCAGTGCCAACACCTTATGCCTCCCCAGAGCTGGTGTAACGAGGAGAAATACTTTTATTTTTTCTCTTTCCATGTGTGCTGCATTCTGCCATATGGCACAGGTGGCCTCTAATGTTTTCCTTTAAGACACTTTTTTGTGGTAACATGGAACCCTACAAGGCTGTCTATTGTCTCCATTTGTTAGACCTGCCATCTTTTGGCATGGTTTCCCCAGACTTATTGCTTTCTGACCTCCTGGTTTTTACTTCGTTTTTGCTAGCTTTAAGACTCTGGTGGCCAGTGTTTAAGTGCATGTGCTCTTATCTAAAATATAATGACATTTGGTTTATCCATGATTGGTATATTTGATTCACGTATAAGTCCCTAGTATAGTGCTACACCATATACCTAGGGCATATAAAATAAATGGTCCTACTGGACCTTCAGCACTGATTGTGCCACTCACAGAAGTAGCCTTTGAAAACTTACGCAGGCCTGCCACTGCAGGTCCTGTGTGAGTAGTTTACTGCCACCTTGAGTTAGCATTTCCAACTACTTATATAGCCTTCAACTGCACTTTTACTACATATCAGTCACCCTTAAGGTAGGCCCTAGGTAATCCAAAGGGCAGGGTGCTGTGTAAGTAAAAGCTACTACATGTACCTTTTTGTTTTAGATGTCCTGGTAGTGACAACCGCTTAAGTTTGGTTTCACTACTCTGAGGCCTGCTCCTCTCATAGGTTAAAAGTGGTAAATCCTTAAATACATTTTTTAAGACTAATTCCTGATTGAAAAGGAGTAGCTGCTTCATGTTTTATATCATTGGTTTCCGCGGGTACTCCCGCGAATGGATGCCCGTTGGTATCATGTTTGGATGGGGTTTGCAATTTTACCTGTCCTGGGAGAGGGAGTTGGGGTATACATTGTTTGTTTGCTTCTCAGTTGGGGTTTTGGCATGCCTGGTGGATAGGGATTGTCACTGATGCACCACGGAGAAAGTGAGAGAACAGAGTAATAAGGGTCCCTAGGGAGTGAGGGCTGATACTAAAAACCACCACATGGCGCCCCCCATAGAATATAAATGTATTTAGTGGAATGTCAGAGGGATGAATATCATGTCTAAACGACACAAAATGTATGCCTATCTTGCTAGGAGGGGAGTACAGATTGCCTTGTTACAGGAAACACATCTCAGGGCCAAAGAGGGGGCTGCTCTAAGTGCAAATGGAATGGGCACGCCTTCTGCACGGATTACTCCACCTTTGCTAGGGGGTTATTAGTGTGGATGAAACCTGCAAGACCATTTCAGCATATTGGTCACCTGGTGGACCCTGAAGGACGCTATGTAGTGGTACCAGGCAAACTAGATGGCCATGATGTTCCCATTCGGAGCCGCTATGGGCTAAACGTAGATAAAGTCTAATTTCTAGTGACCCTCTCAAGGGCATTGGCACTGGATCGTTCTCACCCACCCTTGAGGGACTCCCATATTCTCAAGTCAGCTAAGTCCTTAAGGGAATGGTAGTGCCAATGGGGCCTCATTGACTCATGGTGGACACTTCACCCAGGGTAATGGGATCACTCCTTTTTTTCACACTTACATGACTTACATGTCCACTTAGATGCCATCCTCTGTACACCTGATATGTGCGAGCTAATCATAATCAGTGAATATCTAGCCAGGACCATCTCCAACCATAATCCCCTGCTGTTGGGGTTGCAGTGGACGAGAGCCCATCCTTGGCTCCCCACTTGGTGACTGAAACCAGAATCCCTTGAGGCCCCTGTTTTTAGGACATGCTTCAGACAGATCTTGGGCAGTGTTCTGTGGAGAAAGAGGGCACAGTGTCGAGCCCACAAGTAATATGCGATGCCTTCAAGGCAGTGATCAGGTGCAGATGTAATTCTTAAGCTTTAGGTGTCCGGGAGACCCTCCTGCGGGAGACATTGGCTGCAGAACAACTACTGCAGGTCATTGACAGATGTAGGCCCGAGCATCGGGAGACACTGGAGATTCTATTAGATGCCAAAGAAAAAGTGGCCTAGCAGGTCGAAAGACTGAGATGCTTTGATTACAGAAATTATATGATCCGAGCGCACATGGAGAGATATCACACCTGGGGGGCTCCTAAGATGGCTGGCCAATTCCGCCAAAAGAGGCTCGGTAGTTTTAGAACTCAGAGAAGAGCACACTCCCATGCTCTATCGGCAACAGGTTGTGCATAATGTTTACGCTGACCCACATCAAGCAGGATGTGGTGTTTGATACCTTTTGCGGTCAATAGTCTTGCCAGCTGTGTTAGTTGCAGTGGCGGACTCCCTTGGGGGGTTATATAGAGCTTCTCTAGGTCAGGCTGCTATTGCATCGATGGCCAGGAACAAGACCCCAGGTAAAGACGGACTGCTGGTACAGTTCTACAATTTATCAGTAGAAGAGTTAGGTTCCCCGGTTGGTGGAACTACAGGCTCCCTGTGACGATGCGTGAGTACCCTTCCAAAATCCGGCAAACCATCTTTTAACAAAACAGCCTATACGCTGCTGTCAGTGCTCACTTTGGATTATAAGATCCTGAGAAAGATCCTGGCTTTGTGTCTTCCCACACATTTAGTGGGTCTTGCTCATCAGGACGAAGCAGGATTTATCCATGGCCACAACACAACCATTAATGTTGAGAGCCTCCTAGGAGAGTTGGAGGCAGGCTTGTATGACAAGGAGGAAGATGCATTATTTTCAGTGGATATTGAGAAGACATTTGACAGTCTGGAATGGCCCTATCTTTATAGAGTAATGTGGAGGTCTGGACTGGGACCAGGGTTCATGGCTTGAACTAGCTTACTTTACACAGACTCGCTGGTTAGAGTGCTGACAGGGGTGCGCTCTTGGACAGCGATCGGGTTGGCAGGGGTAACAGACAGGGGTATCCTGTGTCACCACTGCTGTTTGAACTGGCCATGGAGCTTCTGGTCTGTCATGTTAGATCCAGAATCCCTTACAGAGGCCTAGAGGTACTGGGCAGACAGCACCACATCTCATTATGCTCCAATGATCGTTTGCTCTTCCTCCATACTGTGAGGGAGTACTTTGTAGGAGCAAAGGAGCTACTCAAGGTCTCTGGCTTACTGCTCAACTGGAGAAAGTTGTGCTTGTTTCCGACTGTCTCTGGCAGAGATAGACCGCTAATAGTGTGTGACGTGGTATGGGAATCCAAATGCCTACCATATTTAGGGGTAAAAATGTATCACAACTCCAATGATTACCTTGAGGGCAATATTGGAAAGGCTATCTGGGGAGTGAGACTATGGAGTTCTGGGCTTCACTTTCACTGTTCGTAAATGGTAGAGTTTCCCTAGTAAAAATGATGGCTTTGCCACAGTTGCTATATATTTTTGTAGTCCTCCCGGTATGGATCTCGGCGGGTGTATTTCATGACCTCCGATCACTAATAACTGGATTTATCTGGGGCTTCAGCAGGTGAAGAGAGGCGATTCCCATGATGCAGAGACCCACTGTCATGGGCGGCCTGTCCCTCCCAGACTTTCAGAGTTATTACCTGGCAGCAAAACTATAATGGCTCACTGTTATACCTGCTACTCAGCCAGTGTGACTGTGGTGGTGGAATGTTGGTGTGTGAGGATGCTGTGGAACCAGTATGCCAGTAACAGTATGCTCTCAGTTATCTGCCCAGTTGGACCCAGGTCTTGCATCTTTTCTCACCTCCAAGCACCAAGATTCCAACTACCTCTAAAATCACATCAGATCATCAAGCATGCCGGATCTCTCTCGTGTGACACGCTAACTGCATGCTCATTATATGTGGTTCCAATTCAAAGCGTGCCACCCTCGGAGGTGATGGTGTGCCCTTAGTAGTGCCTCCTTCTACCCCATGTGGCTCTGCTGAACTTGCGCCAGTGTGTGTGCGACCAACCTGGTCTGGTGCAACCTGTATCATCACGGACATTGTACCTCAAGGGAGGTACAAAATTGCAACTCTTCACTATGTGTGTCCAGAATTGTTTGGTGCAACCCATCTCAACGTTCAAAGGTCATTATACCTCATCATGTTTAAAGTCTTAAGTGCCTGGTGCCGCTCATATTAAATGCACACCGGGTGCTGTGCTTGGACTGACTGGCCACAACCTGGATCATTGTGTACTGAACCGGGTGCCTCATCATATTGAGAGGCTCCCCTGTGTTACTACCCATTCATCGGTTGTTCCCTTGTTGACCCTGCCCTCTCCACATCTGGCCCCTCCCGAAGATATCTTGGAATCAGGTAGTAGTGGGAGAGATTGACTGGGTTGCAGGAATGCTTCTGAGACAGTTAAGAAGTGGGTCAAGAGACTGCATGACTCCTTTAGGCTTTGAGACCTCTGGGTGAACTTCCTGATTGCCTGCTAAACTCACCTTGTTTACATCTACCTCTTAATTAAAACTGCTACATGTTTCCACCTGCTTCCCATTGATCCAGACTGTGACTTCGGCTGCGTGCTGCCCATGGTTCGGGAAGCGTGGTTGGTTATATTCCATCCGGGCATCTAGGACAATCGGGGTAAATTACAGGGTGGAGGGAAGCTTGGGCCACGGAGTCTGCAGAGTGTGAACCATTGGCCTGCTGGGTACCAGTGGTACTGCATTAGGGTGTATGTTTAACCGCATGCGTGCGGGCGGAATTCCGCTCGCACGCTGAGATTTTCAAAAGCACACTTTACGTGACGAGCTGGGCTCCTCATCAGCGTGCGAGGAGGCTACCTGATGACGAGCCTAGCTCGTCATCAGCGTGCAAGGGGTTAAGAGAGTGCTGTTTGGATTGGCTGATACCTGTTGCACCACATAGTGATGTGGATTGAGTGTGTGTGAGTGGAGTGATTGTGTGTGAACCACCTGTGATTCGCAACATTGTTGCTGTATATATTGATTGTTTGCCAAAAGCACAATATATTTTACATTGAGTTTTCCCATGTGGCTCCGGCCCAGGGTGCTGCTAAAAAGTGTTCTATTTCTTTGTATGTACATCATTTTGATATCATTGTTGCAAAGTCATCCAGTGCCTTGAGCACCCCCCAATATTTTGCTGAATGATGCTGGTGGTAACTGATTTTGAATGACCCTGGGCTCTGCCTAACCAGGCCCAGGGCTCGTGCTAAGCTGAAAGGAACACATTAGAATACAGTTAAAACACCTAACATACACTTGCATACACTATGCTATAGAGGGGTACTCCTGTAATTGGCATGGCCTACCCCATAAGCCCAGTTGGTATATAATAGGGCAGGGGATTGAAACTACCTAGAAGTCTCCGGTACCCTGGGCATGGCAGTTGAGAGGCTAGCTACTTTTTCTACACTTGCATGTGTGCACTGCTGAAGCCTAAGGTCAGTTTAAAAACAGCCCTGGGTGCCAGGACTGTTTTTAAAAAGTATATTGTGACCAAACTCGACTTCGGTGGTAGGGGGACTAAAAAATGGATACCCTACAATGTTTTGGCATATTAGGACCCCCAGGGTCTCCCCCTAGGTATACCAGGGGTGGGGAGTCAGTTATCTATAGGGTACACCCTTATAAAATTAGTTTGTATATGCCCTGGTAAAGTGAAATTTAACACTTCACTCCCCACATTGTGTTAAAGTGCTGCTCAAATTCAACTTTGATGCTAGGAGCACTGCTTAAGGAGGGTCTGCAATATTTCTGCAGATTCAGAACCCCTAAAGTCTCCCCTAGTTGCACAGGGGGTGGGGGTCCTGTAGAAATTAGGGAAATACTTATAAAATATGTTTTTATAAGCCCTGGTGATGGAAAACTGTCCCAAGTCATTTTCCCCATTACAAATCCCAAGGCCCATAGATTAGCATTGCAGGGAGTTATTAAAGATTAACTCCTGATAGGAAGGAGATAAAGCTACCTTTCAAACACTTCCTAGAATTGTAGTGAAAAATCCAACAATATTGTAATGTTAAATTTTATTCTCAAATGTACAGACCAGACGTTATTAGACTTTCAAGTTTGTGGATACAAATTCAGCCCTCCAGGGGTCTACCCTGATTAGTCAGTGTTACGTGGATTAGCTAGGCTGCTTTAAAGAGGTGATAAAGAGCCCCTGGGGTTAACTGGCACTGCAGTCAGGGCAATGTGCTTTTCAATAGGAATGCCAGGCCAGGGGGATGAGTCATAAACCATGGTTTTCAAAGGCAGAGGTATGGTCACAGTGTCAGTTTCCACTTTACACTTTTGACCCCCACCAGACCCAGGATTAGGGAAGGTGTTTGCAGATGGTAGAGGGAGAGTCCATGGAAATAAGCCAACCCAGGTGGTGTGTTTAGTCAGCTCTTACCTCCTTGCTGGAAAATCAGCCATTATGGATTTAGAAGATTTGATACACTCTGGGACAAAATAATGCCACACTCTACAGGATGTGGTCAGAACTATGAGGAGTTTCCCGGCTCTAATTGGTCAGAAGTGACCTGCTGCTTGCCTCGGAAAATGTTGAATAAGTATCTGAGAGGGGCAGAGTTCTCCAGATCTGCTGCTTGAAACTGAATGAAGCAAGAAGCACCCTGCTGAGAAGATTTTGCTGTGCAAGGAACTGTCCCACTTGTGGGACACCCCCGCGCCGCACGGCCACCAGCTGCTGCGTGCGCCCCCAGTGCCTGCCTCTGCCTCAGCGCCGGCCTCGCTGCCGCCCTGAGCGCTCTCCTTGGTGTTCCCCCGTTTTTTGACTGAATTTGTGCTTGTTTTCAATCGTGTGTCACTGCCTTTTTCCCCGTTTCTGACTGAATTTGTGCTTGTTTTCAATCGTGTGTCACTGCCTTTTTCCCCGTTTCTGACTGAATTTGTGCTTGTTTTCAATCGTGTGTCACTGCCTTTTTCCCCGTTTCTGACTGAATTTGTGCTTGTTTTCAATCGTGTGTCACTGCCTTTTTCCCCGTTTTTGACTGAATTTGTGCTTGTTTTCAATCGTGTGTCACTGTCTCTTTCCCCCGTTTTGACTAAAATTTGTGCTCGTTTTTGTATCGGCCGTTCTCGGCGTGTTCTGCCCACCTCGCCGCCCCCCGCTCCCGCTTCCCGCCACCGCCTTTAGCCCCGCCCCTTTTTCTCTTCTGTTTCCCTCCCCGCTCCCGCCTCCCAGCTGCTCCGCCCACCCGCGCACTTGGCCTTAAATGGCGACCGTGCGACGCAGGTGAGTGTGACCCACTTGTGGGACACCCCCGCGCCGCACGGCCACCAGCTGCTGCGTGCGCCCCCAGTGCCTGCCTCTGCCTCAGCGCCGGCCTCGCTGCCGCCCTGAGCGCTCTCCTTGGTTTTCCCCCGTTTTTTGACTGAATTTGTGCTTGTTTTCAATCGTGTGTCACTGCCTTTTTCCCCGTTTCTGACTGAATTTGTGCTTGTTTTCAATCGTGTGTCACTGCCTTTTTCCCCGTTTCTGACTGAATTTGTGCTTGTTTTCAATCGTGTGTCACTGCCTTTTTCCCCGTTTCTGACTGAATTTGTGCTTGTTTTCAATCGTGTGTCACTGCCTTTTTCCCCGTTTTTGACTGAATTTGTGCTTGTTTTCAATCGTGTGTCACTGTCTCTTTCCCCCGTTTTGACTAAAATTTGTGCTCGTTTTTGGATCGGCCGTTCTCGGCGTGTTCTGCCCACCTCGCCGCCCCCCGCTCCCGCTTCCCGCCACCGCCTTTAGCCCCGCCCCTTTTTCTCTTCTGTTTCCCTCCCCGCTCCCGCCTCCCAGCTGCTCCGCCCACCCGCGCACTTCGCCTTAAATGGCGACCGTGCGAACGCGCAGCGATCACGCGCAGCGGGTGCGCCGATTGTGCGCCGAAGGCGCGCCAAAGGTAAGCCCGTCTGCGCCCGTCCGCGCCTGGACCGCGCCCAGTGCCAGGACCCCTGGCCCCCACCGACGGAAGCCGACCCGACGAACCTACAGCGCCACCGACCTCATCGCACTCAACACCGGCCACATCCCAGGATGTCACCGAGCCGCCCCGAAGCACACCCACGGACCCTTCAGCTGCCACGCCTGCAAGTTCACCTGCAGCCGGACCTGCCTCGCACCAGCACCCGCCAAGTCGAACACCAGCAGCACCCACCTCAAGTGCATCCTGCTCAACACCCGCTCCGTCCACAGACACGCCATCGAACTCTGGGACCTCCTCGACACCACAGCCCCTGACGTTGCCTTCCTCACGGAGACCTGGATGAACGCCTCTTCAGCTCCCGACATCGCCATCGCCATCCCGGAGGGCTACAAGATCGTCCGGAGGGACCGAAACGCCAACCAGATGGGAGGAGGCATCGCCATCATCCACAGGAGCACCATCCGGCTCACGACCAGCACCGACAACACTCCGACCAGCGCCGAACACCTGCATTTCCAGATCCACACCAACCCGAACACCACCCTCAGAGGCACCCTGATCTACCGACCCCCTGGACCACGCACGCAATTCAGCGAGGACATCGCCGACTTCGTCAGCCCGCATGCCCTCCCATCCGCCGACTACATCCTCCTGGGAGACCTCAACTTCCATCTGGAGAACAACAACGACCGCAACACCAGCACCCTGCTCGACAACCTCGCCAACCTGGGACTCAAGCAACTGGTGTCCACCCCCACCCACCTCGCCGGACACACACTCGACGCCGTCTTCTCATCCAGCAAAGACGTCACCTTCAGCCACACCACAGAGCTTCAATGGACGGACCACAGCTGCGTCCACTTCACCTTCAAGAGAACAACGACCCACCAACACCAGCAACAGGCCGCCCGCAGAAGCTGGAACAAGATCACGGCAGACCAGCTCGCCACCTCCCTGGGCCAGCACCCTCCGGCCAGCTCAGCGAACCCCAGCCAGGCCGCCGACAACCTCACGAAGTGGATCAGCAACTGCGCCGACGAACTCGCCCCACTGAGGACCCCGCCTAGCAGACCCGGCAGCAAGAAGGCCCCATGGTTCACCGACGAACTCAAGAGCTCCAAGAAGAACTGCCGAGCCCTCGAGAAAGTCTGGAGAAGGGAACCGACACCGGACAACAGGACCTCCTTCAAACTTGCCACCCGGAAACACCACCAGCTGATCCGCGCCGCCAAGAAAACAGCATTCAAGGACCGGTTGGACAACAACGCACACAACTGCAAGGAACTCTTCAACATCGTGAAAGAGCTTTCCAACCCCAGCGCAGGTAACAACGACATCACCCCATCGCAAGACCTCTGCAACTCCCTCGCTTCATACTTCCACAACAAGATCGCGGATATACACAACAGCTTCAACAACCAACCTGCGCACACCAGGACCGAACAACCACCCCCCACCACCACCCTCCACGCCTGGACCCCGATCAGCACCGAAGACACCATCCGCACGATGAACTCCATCCACTCCGGATCACCGACCGACCCCTGCCCTCACCACGTCTTCAACAAGGCCGACGCTGTCATCGCACCCCACCTGCGAGACATCATCAACACATCCTTCGACACCACCATCTTCCCGGAGAGCTGGAAACACGCCGAACTCAGCGCTCTACTCAAGAAACCAACAGCGGACCCCACCGACCTCAAGAATTACCGACCCATCTCGCTCCTCCCGTTTCCAGCCAAGGTCATCGAGAAGACCGTCAACAAGCAGATGGCCTCCTTCCTCGAGACGAACGGATCCCTCGACCCCTCACAGTCTGGCTTCCGTGCCAATCACAGCACCGAGACCGCCCTCATCGCCGCCACCGATGACATCCGAGCCCTGATGGACAAGGGAGAAACAGCGGCCCTCATCCTCCTAGACCTCTCCGCGGCTTTCGACACGGTCTGCCACCGCACCCTAGTACAGCGTCTCAACAACGCCGGAATCCAGGGGAAGGCACTGGAATGGATCATCTCCTTCCTCGACGGAAGAACACAGAGAGTTCGCCTACCACCGTACAAGTCAGAGGCCTCCGAAGTCATCTGCGGCGTCCCCCAAGGATCATCTCTGAGCCCCACCCTCTTCAACGTCTACATGAGCCCCCTCGCGGCCATCGTACGCAAACACAACCTCAGCATAATCTCCTACGCCGACGATACCCAGCTGATCCTCTCCCTGACCAACGACCCCGCCGCCGCCAGAACCAACCTGCACGAAGGGATGAAAGAGGTAGCCGAGTGGATGACGACCAGCCGCCTGAAACTGAACTCGGACAAGACGGAGGTCCTCATCCTGGGCTCCTCGCCCTCCGCCTGGGACAACTCCTGGTGGCCCCCCGCCCTGGGCACCGCACCCAAACCTACAGACCATGCACGCAACCTGGGCTTCATCCTGGACGCCTCCCTCTCCATGACCAGGCAAGTCAACAGCGTCTCCTCGGCGTGCTTCAACATCCTACGCATGCTACGGAAGATCTTCTGGTGGATCCCCACCGAGACCAGGAAGACCGTCACCCAGGCCCTCGTCACCAGCCGACTGGACTACGGCAACGCCCTCTACGCCGGTACCACCGCCAAGCTCCAGAAGAGACTCCAGCGGATCCAGAACGCCTCAGCCAGACTCATCCTCGACATCCCACGCACCAGCCACATCTCCGGACACCTGAGAGACCTTCACTGGCTCCCCGTCAACAAAAGAATCACCTTCCGCCTCCTCACCCACGCACACAAAGCCCTACACGACCAAGGCCCGAGCTACCTCAACAGCCGAGTCAACTTCTACGCTCCCAAGCGCCACCTCCGATCAGCCAACCACGCCCTCGCCGCCGTCCCCCGCATCCGAAGAACGACTACAGGAGGAAGGTCCTTCTCCTACCTGGCCGCCAAGACCTGGAACTCCCTCCCGACCGACCTGCGCCTGACCCAAGACCACCTCTCCTTCAGGAAGAAGCTGAAGACCTGGCTGTTCGAGCAGTAGCGGCACCCCCCCCCCCCCCCAGCGCCTTGAGACCCTACGGGTAGGTAGCGCGCTCTATAAGTGTCAATGATTGATTGATTGAAGGAACTCTAAGGCCTGACCTCTGAAGACTGCACCATCTGAAACTACAGCCCTGTGGATTATCTTGCTAGAAAAGAACTAAAGAGCGGACTCCCTGAAAGCTACAGGTTAAAAGAGCTCAACTGGAACATCACCAACTAAATCTACACCTTGGGGTTCCATCAGTGGATTTGTAAGGGTTTTGTACCAGTGGATTGTGGGAACTGACGTCCTCAACTTTCAAGGACCATCTTGGAGCTTCCAGACCCTTGGAGTAAGTTTGAGACACTTTGGGACCACTTGAGGTACTTCAGGCAGAAGTTCAAGAACTTTGGAGAACTTTGGACCAACTTTGAAAAAAAGCTCCTTGTAGGGACAGACTCAACCTGGCCAGCCAAGCTGCCTGCCTTCAACCACGAGCCGGCCAAGCCAACCAGGTTTGTCCCGCTAAAGGCTCTATAGCACCCACTTCCAGAAATTGACCGGGACTAGAGATATTCTGAAGCCGGCAAACCCTCACCGGATCCGGCTACATGAGGAGCATCGAGAGACCGTGTGAGAAAAAACTCCAGAAAACTTTCTAAGTCCGCTCGTAGAAAAGTCGACCGGGTGCAACCTCGAGAGCCAAGCCGCCTGCCGTCCATCACGTGTGGTCCTGGATTCCTGGGTTGGCCCGCTGAAGCAAACTTTAAATATTTTTTAAGTCCGCTCCAGGGAAGTTCACCGGAACCTCATCACAAGTCAAGCTGGTGAACCCTCACCGGATCCGGACTGGCTGGGAGCTTCAAGGGGCCTCGAGAGAAAAATCTCCAGAAAAGTTTCTAAGTGTGAAGGTAGAAACTGAGACCGGGACCTGCCGGGAGCTGTAGCTGCTCAGGACTCCTTCGCGCCCGGCCTGAAACTTTATGGTGCTATAATCTTCTAAGTGCTATATTTTACTAAATCTTTGAAAATTCATATCTCCGGTTCCCTACAATGGATTTTTGTGGTTTTGGTGTCATTTTAAAGATAAAAATAAGTTCTGTATTTATACATTGGTCTTGGATTTTTATTATGTGTTGTGACTTAAATATTCACTGAAATTGTGTTTTTAAATGCTTTACATACCTGTCTTTGCAGTTAAACCTGTCTGCTCGTATACTCGTTACCCAAGTTGAGCATAGGAATACTTTTCTAGGACCTATGCTGAGTCCTACCATGTGTTAGTGGCCTTATTGCCAGTGGCAGACCTACATTTGCCCCTACCAATAACCCACTTTCCAACACTTGGTGGCAGCGGTGGGATGAGGACTTTTGTTTATAAAGTACACCTTTCAGTGAATGATTTAAGATTATTAAAATCCTCTAAATTGCCTTAGAGCAAACTTTTGAGTTTGACTTTTGGAATTTGGATTAAACTGTTTTTAATACATTGTTTTAAAATTTCCAAATTGTTCTAAGTCTGTTGTGCCTAGTGTTTTGTGACGCAAAACTAGGGAACCATGGAGTTGGACCTGGTTAAACTGTCCCAGCTTAAGATAGCTAATCTTAGGGATCAGTGTTGGCTTAGGGGGCTTTATGCTGCCAAGAAGACGAGGAAGGCAGGGTTGATTGAATCCCTAAATGCCTGGGACAGGGTAGCTGAGGAGAACCAAGGGGGTGGGAGGATGTTCCCCCAACCTCACCCAAGAGAGGGGTGAGGAAGAGACATCTTTCATTGTGACTAGTGTTTTTTTTTTTTTTCCAAAACCTTTATTATTCGATCCGTGTGTTTACACCGCTGTTTAGCCAACAACCCGGAGGCAGGCAGCATTAGTAAGTACCATCGGGCCACAATTTGTGGTCAAGATTTTAAACACACTTATACATATCATTGAGCATGAGTCTTATTTGAACGTAGAGAACCAAACCAAAGGCGCTGTTTTATTTGCATTGGCAAATTATCAATCGGTAAAGTGCATTGTCATCATCATAAGATTGTTGCTCAGTGTCCTGTATCTAGGGTGGGGGGGGGGGGAAAGGGAAACCAATGCATCGAAGGGGGGATCAACCCAACAGGCATCCTCGCATCACTCATCCTATCCATTCGCACACTCACCATCACGCCGTCTGCATCCTCTTTCTCGCAGCTCCCATACCCTCCAGTCATCACCGTACTCAGTATCACGGACTACTCTTCAAGTCTGACATACCCAAACAGCCATCCAACTGCAGTCGTCCAGTCACCTCACCCAACTTCTCATTCATCTATCTCCTCCCCCGTCAGCCAGGTCGTCAGAGGCTGCCAGATATCAGCAGGTCTAGTTCGCAGAGGGAGGAGTTCCCAATATGTGGTCAGTTGGTCTCGGCAATATAGTGCAGAGTTTACCCAGCCCGCTATTGTTGGGGGGGCCTTTCGCTTCCAATGCAGTGAAATCTGTCTTTTCGCCAGTAGGAGCATCAGTGCGACTAGCTTCCTCAAGGCACCTGGTACGCCCATCACCAGACCCAGCAAGGCCACAAGTGGATCAGGAGTTAGTTGTTCTCTCGTGATTCGTCCCAGTTTCGAAAACACCTCCACCCAATATTGTTGTATTGGCGCGCATTGCCATGTGAGGTGGAAGAAATTTGCGTCCTCCGACCCACATCTCCAGCATCTAGTCTCAGCCAGCAATCCCATTTTCGAGAGTTGCGCAGGCGTACGGTATGTTCGGTGTAAGAAGTTAAAGTGAATCAGTCTCAATCTGTAGTTAGGCGACACGTTTTCGAGTTGGGTACTGCAGAACTTCCACTGTTTATCCGTGATATCTATGCCAATCTCTGCTTCCCATAGCGCCTTCGAGTTGGGTCTGACCCACGGTGCCGTGTCTTGCGTAATTTTATAGATGCGGGTGATCAATTTGCTCGATGATTTATTGGCCAAAATGTCCTCGAGTGCTGATAGCGTCGGGGGGGCCGCCGGAAACATTGGGTATCTGGCCTTGCACGCCGCTCGCAGTTGGTAGTAGAGGAGCAATTCAGAGGCTGTAGGGTCCTCTGATGCGCAGATGTCCTCTAGCGTCACAAAGGTGTCATCTGGGTAGAGGTCACTCGCTACCGCCAAGCCACACTTGCGCGCCCTCTCTGATATTGCTTTATCCTGTAAAGGCCCGATCAGCGGATTGCCGCCCAGTGGCATGGATGGGGCGTACAATTCTGCAATGCCAGCCCTTTTTGCTATACCTTGCCAGGCCCATCTCACTGTTTCAACCAGTTCAATGTCCTCCGATGTGTGGTGGAATTTATGGTATAGCGTCGCAGTCAATGGAGTGGGAGCAGATACGTCCATCTCAATCGCCACGTGTGGCTGATACGGGATCGGGTGCTGCCAGTAGTGCAGGTATTGGGCCTGGGCGCAGTAAGCATACAGCTCAAAACCTGGTGCCGCTAGGCCTCCCTGCCGGAAGGGCAACGTTAGTACCTTCCACTGAACTCTAGGTTGTTTGCCCGCCCATGTCAGTTCTAGCAGTGCGGAAAGGATGCGTTTAAAGAAGGAGAGTGTTAGTGGTAGCGGTATGTTCGCGAATAGGTATAGAAATTTCGGCAATATAATTATTTTAGTTATTGCTATTCGCCCTGTGAGGGATAGTGGCAAGGTAATCCACTTTTTTACTTTGGTCTCGAGCCACTCTACCGCCACGCCATAATTGAGCAACCAGAGGTCCTGTATCGAGCGGCTAATCTGAATTCCCAAGTATTTCACCTCATCCTCCACCCAATTTATTGGGAACTCCGTGTGACATCTAGCCGTGCCATCCGTCAGCGGCAACATTGTGGATTTAGTCCAGTTAATGTCGATTCCTGTCAGGCCACTATATCGCACTAGCTCCCTCATGAGGGGGTCGAAGTTTTCCTCCGGGTCCCGCATAAAGATCGTTATATCGTCCGCATATAGGGACACTAAGAGCCCCCTAGAGGTAAAGCCAATACTGCATTGGGTGTTATGTTGCCGTAGTCTCGCCGCCAATGGTTCCGTAGCAATGGCAAACAACAACGGCGATAGGGGGCATCCCTGTCTGGTCCCCCTTGTTATCAGTATAGGCCGCGATATCTGCCCATTGACCTTGACTCTAGCCGTAGGGCTGTTATATAAGATACAGATTGTCTGGATGAATAGTTTGCTGAAGCCCATTCTGGTGAATAACGTCTGTAGGAACTTCCATTCAAGTGAATCGAAAGCCTTAGTGGCGTCCAGTAGGGCAGCTGCGGCGTGGACCTTAGGGTCCAAGTAGTGGAGTAATCCAAACAGGGTTCGCAAGTTGTGCGAGGTGGATCTCCCTGTAACGAATCCCGACTGATCCGATAGTGCTATCATGGGCAACATTGGCTTTAGTCGTTCAGCCAGTAGCTTAGCATAGATCTTGGCATCCAGATTTATCAGAGATAGCGGCCTGTACGAGTCCGGGCACTTAGGGTCCTTGTTTGGCTTCAGGAGTGTGATAATCATTGCTTCTCGTAGCGACGGGGGGAGACTCCCAACCTCTATCGCTTCCATATACAACTTGTGTAGTCTGGGGACAACAATGTCTGCGTATTCCTTATAGAATGACGCCGTTAGTCCATCAGGGCCAGGCGCCTTGCCAGAGGGCATGCCAGCTATGGCTTTGCGTATGTTCTCCTGCGTTATCGGAAGATCCATGTATTCACGTGCTCCGTTGTTGAACCATGCCAGCGCTATTGTGTCTAGGTATTCAGTGATGACCTGGTCTTCCGGCTGTACCCTGGAGGTGTACAATGTCTCATAATATTCTTCCATGGTGTGCAATATGTCCTGCGGTTTCCGGATAGCGTCACCCGATTCGTCAGACAGTTCTAATATACATTCCGTCCCTCTAGGTTTCCGCAGCATAGCAGCTAGCGTCCTACCAGGACGGTCTCCTTCCCCAGAGCGCCTAGCCTGTGCAAATTTATGCAAGAATTTCACTTCCCTCTCAGCCTCCTCTTGATATTGGGTGAGTTTTGACCTAAATTCAGCTTGTGCTCCATCAGTTGGCGAGCCAGTCAATGTGACCTCTAGGGCCGCTAGTTCTTTCTCCAGCCTGTCTAGCGTGTTTCTAATGGAACGTAACACTCCCGTCTTTAGCGCCATGCAGTGCCCTCTGGTCACCGCCTTGCAGGCTTCCCAGAGCGTACCAGGCGACTCGACTGACCCCTCGTTCAGTGTAAAATACTCTTCCAGTTTTTCTCTCAGCTCTTCCTTGAACACCTGATCTTAAAGGGCCTGCGAAGGGAATCTCCAGCTGAATGGCTGTATATATTGCGATGGGGTGGCCAATTTTACTTCCACCGGAGCGTGGTCTGACAGCGATCTCGGCAAGTGGCTAGCCTCTAACACCGACGCATGAAGGTCCCTGGACAGTATCCAGTAATCCAACCTTGACCATGCAGCCCTATGGGCAGTAATGCAGGCGCCCGCACGTGCATCTGGATGCAGTAGTCTCCAGGAGTCCACAAGTGATGCCTCTGTGATGATGCCCCCCAGTGCCTCAGCCGCTTTCGGGTGGTGCTCCCGGGCAGAGCCCTGTCTGTCTACTGTGTCAGATAGCACTACATTGAAATCACCCGCCCACATTATCGCCACGGCACCAAATGCCCTTATTTTATTCCACAATGTCTCATAGAATTCAGGTGCGTCATTGTTCGGGCCATAAACATTCACCAGTAGCACTTGGACCCCGCATAGGACCCCTAGCATTAGTATGTATCTGCCTTCCTCATCTCCCAGTATCTGGTATGTCACCCATTGTAGGCCCCTTCGGATCAGTACAGCTACCCCTCTTGCATAGTTCGAGTAGGGTGCATGCACTATTTCACCCCATCTAGTGTGCTTAAGTTGTGGTGCGGCTTTGGCATGCAGGTGTGTTTCTTGTAGCATACAAATATCTACTTGTTTCCGTGCTAGGTATGCCTGGACAAGTCTCGCTTTCCTCCTGTCATTCATCCCCCTTACATTCCATGATAAGCAGTTTATCGATGTCAGTGTAGCAGTCACACCAGGGTCAGTGGACGTTCCATTTCCTACTGTGTTTCTAGATTCCATATCAAAGCTAGCACATTTAGGATACCTATTAATCGATCCATCAAATTATTCAATGCAGTGGTCACATGTCTTGGATGTCCCGGTCCCTCAGTCGTTAGACAAGACACCCACAACCACCACTCCGTCAGGTACACAACGTAAGTGACAATGTACACAATTCGAGCGATCAGTGATGATATTTGCAACAGCACGCCTTTATAAGTTAACAGAGTAAACCCAACAAACCCAGGTCCCGCACCTCCCCACCCACCCGCTCCAACCCCCCAATTAGGTTGTGCATATACCCCCCCTCTGCCCACCCTACGTGAACCAAAGAACATCAACAGTAGATGGGTTAACCATAGTGTGGGAATCATCCCCCGGGGTACGCAGGTAAGCGCCAACTAACCCTGTACTTGTGACAGGGCGATCGAGCGTCTATCTGATCCTTAAGGCTCAAGGATTCCCTTAACCCCGGACCCAGCGGGGAGCCCACGGAAACAACATTTAGGATCACACCACCCCCTCAACACTTTTGTGAAAAGAGGCACATTAAATGCAGTATGGCGAATATTAATACAGTGCATTAGTCAATATCACTTAGCTGCTCAGCAACTCCCCGGTCTTCCGCCGCCAAATTTCCCTTCTGTTCTCTAGCAAGTTGCTTAGCAAATTTCAAGGCAGCCTTAGCGTCAGTGAAGAAAGTGGGTTTTCCCGGCCCTTGCACTCTCAGTTTTGCTGGGTAGATTAAGGAATATTTCGTGCCAGTCTGTTGGAACACCTTCTTCGCGGGCAGGAACTCCCGCCTGGCCGCTTGCACTTGAAGAGTCAAGTCCGGGTACATAGCTATATGATTTCCTTTGTACTGCAAGTCCGCCATATTACGGGCCAGGCGTAGTATCGAGTCTCTGTCCCTGTAATTCAGGATGCGGGCCAGTATGGGCCGCGGGGCAGCTCCTGGTTTGGGCACCGGGCCCAACGTGCGATGTGCTCTTTCTACTAGGAACATTGTCGATAGACCATCTCCAAATAAGTCCCTCATCATCTGTTCAATGTAACGTTCCATGTTTGCAATGTCCGTCGACTCCGCCACGCCCGTGATTCGGACGTTATTTCGCCTGGACCTCGCTTCCAAATCCTCATTTTTCATTTGTATCAGTGACAGTACTTTGTCCATGCCTCTCAGTTTTTTGTCCAGTTCTGTCTGGCATTCCTCAGTTTCGGTCACACGCGTTTCTAGCACTCCAACTACTCCCTCATGTTTGTCCATCCTTTTCGTCATGCTATCCATCCTGGCAGCCAGTGCATCCATTTTGGAATCTATGACGTGCAGACTTGTTTTCAAATCTTGGAACATTGCCTTGATGTCGTCCGCCGGTAGTACTGGGTGGGCGTCCGCCGACGGCTCCTGTTCCGGAGCGTCTTGGTTGGAAGGTTTTTTGGTCGTTTTGTCGAAGGTTATTTTGGGTTGTCGTGTATCTGGCTTGCCCATTGCGACGGTATGTTCCGTCGTGTCCGCCTTTCCACCGCGTATGATACACGACGCGAGAGCGTATGCAGGCAGCTAGCGCAATGGTAGGCCTCAATCAGGGCCGTTACAGTTTGTTCCCGCTGCAACAACGTCTGTCCCACCACCAGTTCTCCGACCCTGCGAGTGTTGATCACCGTTACTGTGTATTTTGCGCCTCAGATGTGCCCCTGCGATTTTCCTCTGTGCCCAGACTATCGCAGCCGCTCGCCGCAATCTCAGATTCAGTTCTTCTCCCAAAATGGCGGTTCGCGCCTAAATCGCCTTTTTCGCCTCTGGCCCCACTTGTAGCCGCTCACGATTCTGGGGATTCGTCGTATAGGAAAGACAGCAGAGGCCAGGTAGCGCACCAAGGGGCAACTCACTGTTCCGTAAGGCAGGTGTGCGTCGTCTCTCCGATCCGCACTCCGAATACTAGCCCTCAGCCGTGTAGTCTCCGTGCGCTCGCAATCTCTCCGGTCGGTGGCCTGGTGTGGGCGCCCTGGAAGTAGGCGTCCGCTCTCGCTGTCGCTCGGCACTGGTCCCGGGCTGCTGCCAGGTTACGGGGAGGGTGATTAGTTTTCGTCGACAATCTCCCAAGCGGCACAGCCCCTGCACTCGCCGCCGGGCCAACCTCCACTTCCGGTCGGCCAGTTGCAGCGCCAGCCCCCGGCGCCTCGCGTCTCAGCAGGCCCCACAGCGAGCCCAGGGCATACCGTCGGATATCTTCCAAAATCTAGCGCGCTTTTCCAAATTCGTCGCAGTCCGAGGTGGGGGCACCCCGCAGGCTACACAGGGTCCAGGGGCCGAGCCTCAGGGTCAGGAAAGACGGATTAATATCGGATTAATTCGCTCGATCGGCGGAGCTGCGAGTTCAAGCAGCCATTCCGCTCGATAGCCAAGCCACGCCCCCCATTGTGACTAGTGTTAACCAGGTGAATCAATGTGGTGGTGAGAGTGGGGAAGGGTCCCTTACTCAGGAACCACTACCCTCCCTTGCAGAGACACAGCTTCAGGCTCAATTAGCCTTGATAGCTTTAGAGCAAAGGAACCTGGACTTGGTTGAGAAGAGATGGGAGAAAGAGGAGAAAAGGAATGGTGGCAGCAAAAGTGAAGAAGATGCTGAGACGTACAGGGGTGGTAGATTTGAACCTAACTTCCCAAGTGCGTAGTACCCAAGTACACTGAGGGGGATGACATTGACAGGTGGCTAGCAGCTTTTGAGAGGTCCCTTACAATGAGTAGGTTCCACTCTAGGTATTGGAGTGAACTCCTGTGGGAGTTGATTCCAGTAGCTGGGAGGGATAGGCTCCTGACCCTGAAGGAAGAGGATGCAGAATCATATCAGCAGATGAAGGCATGCTTAGTCAAGAGATTTGGTCTGACTCCAGACCAGTACAGGGTGAAGTTTAGAGGCACCCAGAAATTGAGTTCAAAGTCTTGGGTATACTTTCGGGACATTTCAGTGAAGGCACAGGAAGGCTGGATTGTTGGTAACAAAGTTGACGTATATGAGGGATTGTATAGTTTGTTTTTGAAGGAAAATATTTTGACTCATTGTGCAGAAGAGAAGTTAGGCCAGTATCTAGTGTACTCTAAGCTGACTGACCCCAGAGAGTTAGGGGTATCAGCTGATTAGTCGATGAGAACCAGGGTTTCCATTCAACATCAGTGGGTGACCACAAGGAAGGAGGAGAGGTCCCTTCCCAAGGCAAAGCCCAGGGAATTGAATGTCAAAAACCTAATGAGTCCTCCAAAGACCCACAAAACCCAGCACCAGGAGGGGGGCCCTGATCCAACCCAAATTCAAAGGGAAGGTTTCAGGGAAAGCCTGGTAGGTTCTTTGATCCCTCAAAGGTAGGTAAGTGCTTTGACTGTAGCCAGCCAGGGCATAAGCAGGGAGAGGCTGTCTGCACCAAGAAGCTACCCCCTAAGGGGCTATCCACAGGGATTGCCAGTGTCAGTGTAGGGGTGGAGAGTGGTGCCACAGAGAGGGGTAGTCAGGTGCTAAAAGAAATCTAAGTGTCCCTGGGTGGGGTTAATATTGCCACCCTTGCTGCCTTACCTCCAAACATGGACAAGTACAGGCAGAGGGCTAAAGAGAATGGGACTGATGTTGAGGCCATCAGAGACACTGGGGCTAGTGTAACTATGGTCCTGAGTAAACTGGTGTCTCCAGAGAGGGTGTTAACTGGTGAGTTTCATCAGGTGACATATGCAGACAGCACTACCAAGCTCCTTCCTATGGCTGTGGTAGATTTGGAATTGGGAGGTGTGACAGGCCCTATGAAGATAGCTGTGTCAGAGGTGCTCCCAGTTAAGGATTCACTGTGCAATGATCTTCAATCCTCTGTGTGGTCAGGGATGGAGAGAGACTCCAAATGAAAATATTGGAGCTCCCTGAATGGGTATGTGCTGTGACCTATGTCACAGACTAGTCAGAAGGGATGGGCTCGACACTTGGACCCTGTAACAAAGGGGGAAGCATCTAAGGAAAAAGGGCACTGGGCCTGGGGAGCCAGCCCAGGGAACTCCAGTGGTGCAGGAGGAATCTATCCCTGATGGGGAGGATCTGACCTCTGAGAAAGGGATTCCATCCCTGCCAGAGCTTTCAGATTTGGCAGAACTAACAGGTGCAGATGGACACTCCAGAGAGGAGTTCAGTCCGGGACACATTGACTGTTCCACCCATGAGAGTTTGAGGCGGATTGCTTAAAAGCAAGAGGGGGGGGGATGACAGTGGGATTCACAAACTCTACTGCGAAGATGGACTGCTTTATACTGAGACCAGAAACCTCAGGAAGGGGGATACCAGGAGGTTGGTGGTGCCCAGAAGTACAGAGAGTTCATCCTGACTTTGGGTCATGATATCCCCTTGGCAGGACATTTGGGACAGACAAAGACAAGGAACTGGTTGTTGAACCATTTCTAATGGCCCCATATGTCTGAAAAGGTAAAGGAGTTTTGCAGCTCTTGTGTCACCTGTCAGGCCAGTGGCAAGGCAGGGGGCAAGACAAAGGCTCCCCTAATACCACTGTCAGTCATTGGGGTTCCTTTTGAAAGGGTGGGGATGGACATTGTTGGTCTCTTGGACCCACCTACTGCATCAGGGAATAGGTATGCCTTAGTGGTAGTTGACCATGCCAATAGATACCCTGAAGCCATACCTCTTAGAACCATTGATGCTCCTACTGTGTCTAGAGCACTGCTTGGTGTGTTCCCCAGTGTGGGTTATCCAAAAGAGGTGGTGTCAGATAGGGGCACAAACTTCCTGTTCAGCTATCTGACTGCTGTGTGGGATGAGTGTGGTGTTAACTACAAGTTCACCACCCCCTATCACCCACAAGCAAATGGTCTTGTTGAGAGATTCAACAAAACCCTGAAGGGCATGATAAATGGGTTGTCAGAGAAACTCAAGAGGAGATGGGATGTTCTCCTCACATGCCTATTGTTTGCCTACAGGGAGGTGCCACAGAAAGGGGTTGGTTTCAGTCCCTTTGAGTTGTTGTTTGGAGATCCTGTGAGGAGGCTATTGAGCCTGCTAAGAGAGTCTTTAGAGAAGCCCCTTAAAGAAGCTAAGGACAATGCGCTTGATTATGTGCTAGGCCTGAGATCTAGAATGGCAGAGTACATGTATAAGGCACATCGGAAACTGGAGGCCAGCCAGGAGCTCATGAAGCACTGGTATGATCAAAAGGTTACTATGCATGAGTATACTCCAGGACAGTTGGTGTGGGTGTTGGAGCCTGTGGCTCCCATGGCCCTCCATAACAATTGGAGTGGGCCCTATTCAATCTTAGAAAAGAAGGGTGGGGTTACCTATTTGGTTGACCTTGGCACCCCAGTAACCCTCACAGGGTCCTGCATGTGAATATATTGAAACCCCACCATGACAGGGCAGACATGACCATGTTACTGGTCACTGATGAGGGTGTGGAGGAGGAAACTGAACCTATGCCCGACCTCTCCTCACTAAAGTGCAAGATAGGTGGGTGGAGGGAATGGCACTCTCTCCCAAATTGACAGACCAGCAGCACAGAGACTGTAAGCAGGTGCTGGAGCAGTTTGCTGGCCTGTTCTCTTTGACCCCAGGCATCACTGAGTGGTGTGTGCACCACATTGACACTGGTGACAGCCTACCTGTCAAAAATAAACTGTACAGGTTGTCTGACCATGTCGGAGCCAGCATTAAAGCTGAGGTTGCTGAGATCCTGGAACTGGCGGTAATTGAACCGTCTGAGAGCCCATGGGCCAGTCCAGTGGTTCTGGTACCTAAACCTAATCCTCAGGGGGGACCCAAGGAGTTATGGTTCTGTGTGGACTACAGATGATTGAATGCAGTCACAAAGACTGACGCTCACTCTATACCTATAGCTGATGAGCTCATTGATAGGTTAGGGACTGCTAAGTACCTGAGAACTTTTGATTTGACTTCAGGTTACTGGCAGATTGCCCTCACTGATGGAGCAAAGGTGAGGTCAGCATTCTCCACACCAGAGGGACATCAGTTCAAGGTAATGCCCTTTGGATTAAATGATGCACCTGCCACCTTCCAAAGGTTGGTGAACTGGGTCTTGTCTGGCTTGGAACAGTTCAGTGCAGCTTACCTGGATGATATAGCTGTTAACAGTTCTACCTGGGAGATCACTTAAACCAACTAAGGGCAGTGCTTCAGGCCATGGACCAAGCAGGCCTGATTATTAAGGCAAGCAAGTGGCAAATAGGGCAGAGTTTTGTGGTATACCTGGGCCACCAGAATGGTGAGGATCATGTACAGCTTCTCGAAGCTAAAATCCAAACTGTTTTGGATTGGACAGCTCCTGTTATCCAGACCCAGGTCAGGGCATTCCTTGGACTGACAGGGTATTACAGAAGGTTTGTTGAAAACTATGGGACCATTGTGGGGCCCCTAACAGAACTCACTTGTAAAAAGAGGTCCACGAAGGTGATTTGGACCCCAGAGAGTCAGAAGGCTTTTGACACTCTGAAAGCTGCTATGTGTTCAGCACCAGTACTACTGGCCCCTGACTACGCAAAGGAATTTGTGGTTCAGACAGATGCTTCAGAGCAAGGGATTGGGACAGTGTTGTCACAGCTAAATGAAGGGGGCCTTGATCAGCCAGTTGCCTTTATAGCAGGAGGCTTCTTCCCAGAGTGCAGAGGTGGAGTCCCATTGAGAGAGAGGGTTTTGCTGTGGTGTGGTCCCTGAAAAAGTTGAGGCCATATTTGTTTGAGACTCACTTTGTGTTCAAATTGATCACAGACCTCTCAGATGGCTCATGCAGATGGGTGGGGAGAATTCCAAGCTTTTAAGGTGGTCCATTTCCCTGCAGGGAATGGATTTTACAGTGGAACACAGACCTAGGGTTGCCCATGCATATGCAGATGGACTTTCCAGTTTTTTTCACTTTGCTGATGAGGACTAGCAGGGTGTAGGTTAGTACCCCATCACCTTTCATTTGGAGGGGGCTATGTTGCAAAGTCACTCTGTGCCCTGGGCACCCCCACCATCTTTTTGCTGACTGATGCTGGTGTTAACTGATTTTGACTGACTCTGGGATTTGCTTAACCAGGCCCAGGGCCAGTGCTAAGCTGAGAGGAAACATTAGAATAGAGTTAAAACACCTAACATATACTAGGGAACAATAGGGTATGGGTGGGTACCACTGTAATTGACATGACCTACCCCATAGGCCCCTAGCATATGATAGGGCAGCGGATTGAAACTACCTAGAAGTCCCCAGTACCCTGGGGCATGGCTGTTTAGAGGCCAGCAGTTTATTCTGCACTTGCATTGTGGTTCTGAAATTCTGGACCCTGCTGTTATCCCGGTATCGAGGTCCAATATCCGTGCCACAAAATATCAACGTACCATGACGAATTTGTTGTCGACGGACCGGTAATGATTAGGACATCATCTCAATGCATTTGCGTCATGATTAAGGGATGCCAACACCCTTAAATCGTAGTTTCCGTTCCGAACACTTAGACTCCATTTTGTGAACAGCATCCATCTTGTGTCTTGCCCTCATATAAGTCAATTGAGTAAGGTCGAGCTTGATCTAAAAGGACACGTCCACCTTCCCTGACTTCCCCCTGACCTGTCCCAACCGACTCCATTGCCTCCAGCCGAACCTGTTTGGGCATCAATGCATAACATGCCACAAACCATTCACTACGTACCGACCATGTTTTCTACACACACACACCTGTCCATGTTCCTTGTTTATGGCCAGTTTTATGACTAGGAGGTGCCCTGCTTTATTGGGGTTTCATCGATATCTGATGGGAGTTCCGGGCCTGGCCGGGTAATCTATCACGAACTGGACATCTAAAATATGGGTTGGCCTACATGACTTCGCTCTTTGTATTATTGTAGAAATATGTGTATCGCCATATCATAAACTCAAGAATTCTTGCCTGCAGCTATTATTTCTGTATATAAGGAGAAGGCTGGTTCTGTAAAAACGAACAGTCTCCTGAGAATACACGACCCGTGTTGTCGTGCTTCTAGGACACATGTTACTTGGTTGCACCCAATAAAACTCGATCTCTGACTTCAACTGGAAGACTCTGTGTTTCTGTGGTCCGGAACAGGGAGAACTCAGAGGTCTTCGGGTGTTATCCCCTGGCACCACCGGGTTCCTAAAAACCCGGCACCTCAGTTGGCGCCCAACTCGGGGCGGTATCAAGCGGCGACGGTCCAAGCCAGATGTTCGTGAGGAGCTTCGTGTGAAAATTCCAGAGGACGGCCAGCCACTTCAGCGACCCCTGTATGTCGACGTGGTTCCGAAGGTCTTTGCTGCGAGGTTCCCCGCGTCCCGACGGCTACGAAGGACTGCTGCCCTGACTATCGCCCTGTTTTGGACCCAGTGATCCTTGGTAGAGCGAAACGATAGACGAGTCTTCTAGTGACGTCACCGATCTTCAAATACTTCAGTTAAGTATAAGTGGAGCGTCTCCCAGACTTTAGTTTGATCCTTAGTTTTTTGGTATCCTTGAGATACGCTTTTGATTTGGTACTTGCAAGCCCCAAAGCCGAAGGACTCGTGTATTCACGAGAAATATCGTAATCGATAAACCCTTTGAAGTTTGAAGCTAGACTAGTGAGCAAAGATGCCTGGTTTTAGCAGACTTGGAAACTTGTTTTGTCTTGGTTGTAGTAAGGACTCCCGAGTGGAGGATTCCTGTCCGGTTCCTCCGATCGGAACTCCAACATATGAATTATACGTAAAACATGGCGTAGGTCCTATCACATATAATGAAGTGTGGATAAAATACACCCGCAAGGATGGTGTTCTAAAATGGCCCCAACATGGTAGTTTTGACTCAGAAATCTTAGATAACCTCGAGGTCAAATTGTTCAAGAAAAAAGCCCGGCCGGCGATGTTTGACTCTTTTCGCTTATGGCGCAAAGAAGCCAAACAGAAAGAAATAAAATTAGCAAAAAGGAATAAAAGAGGGATGTCGATGGTACAAGCTGCCGTTGCATACAGGGATAACGAGGAAGAGCAGGAAAGCGAACAAGTGCTTAGGAGCAAGAAACTAGCAGTGGATAAATGCTACCCAATGTTACCAGATAAGGGACAAGGTCCAAAAGGAACATCTGAGAAAGATCCATTAATGTCCCACTTATTAAGCTCACTGCCACCGTATGCGTTAGACGCTACCGCAACCCCAAAGCATTTTATTATACCGCGCCCCGGCGCACGAAACACAGCTCTTGCAGAAACGCCAGCTCCTCTTCAGCTGGTTTCTACGTTTCCGGCGCAGCCTTCTCAAGGGCCGCCGACTTTGCTACATACTCCATCTACTTCTACAACTTTGCCTACAGCTCCAACTGTTCCCTATGATACTACGTCTGCCACTGCTTCAACTTCCTCTGCTATTGCTTCGACTTCTTCTTTGCATCAGCCTGTCTTTTCTGATGCATCTGCCCCTCCGCAAGCTTCTCCTTCTATTAGTCAGAGAGTGGCAAGTACTGTCACTGGCCTGTTTTCACCTTTCTTTGGGTCACCTAGAACGACCCCTAAAACAGAACGTAGACAGTTACGTAGTCAGCTGCCTGATTACGAGGAAAGAGAAGTGCTGAATGAGCTAGCACGCAAATGGATTACGGACACTGTTAGATATGATGTTCAGTCTGTTATGGAAGTTTTCCGTCAATGGGATGCACCCACTCAGAGATACGTATTCGAAGAGATGTGTGTATATCTGTGTGAAGATTTGGAGACAAATGATCCCAAACGCAAAATGAACGAATTATGGCATATGCGTTTTAAGTTCCATGAAGGTATGATTATAGGTGCCGATGTTGAGAAAGCGATAGATTTATTGTTTTCCTATAGGAGTAAGGGAAACGTCTCTAGATCATTGTACGAAGACGACGTATCAAGTAGAAAAAAAAGCGAGACAGTACCCCACGAGAGAGGTTCCTCCAGTTTGGAGGGAAGGGGATGCGAATGTAAATCCACCAATTCTGCCACATTTTCAGCGTGTATGGGTACATGTCCCCTGGAAAAGATCCGAAGTTTTAGCACTCAAGCAGACACTACCTGATCCCCGTAAAAATCCGACTGGGTATTATAAGGAGTTATCGCAGACTGCCAGCTCATGTATAATGAACTTAGCGGACGTAGACATGTTGTTTGGGAATGTTGTTCCGCATCCTTTATGGAGTAAAATTCGTCATACAGATCATGATCAAGAACTAGGTGACTCATGGGCTAATATTACCACTACAGATGCTAGACAAGTCGGTGGTTCTAAACCTGAGCCGTTAATAGCCGAACTTCCCGGTAGGATTATCGCGTACATGAAAACATTAATGCCTGAATTACGCGTAAATTGGGACAAGCTGTCTGCGGGCAAGCAGAAGAAAGATGAGAATGTGTCTGACTTTTTCACGAGATTTGAGGAGACTTTCACCGATCATAGCGGTCAGGATATGGCTACCGAGGGTGGTCAAAGATTGTTTGTAGACAAATTTGTACATAATATGCTTCCTGAACTGTGTAATAAACTGAAAGATTCAGAAAGTGCTTGGGCTGTCTCTACGTCAGCGCAGATTTTAGCTACAGCCCAGTACTATGAAAATAGGTACAAAGACGAGCTAGATAAGGTAGACAAAAAGACGAAAGACTTAAAAACTAAAGTTCTTCTCCAGCAAGCATATCCGCCTCGCACGGCTAGTCAGCCCAATTATAAACAACCACAGCAGTATTCGAGAAACGCGCAAGGAAACGAGTTTTCCCATCAGCGTCTTCCGTATGGCCCGAATCAGTGTGCATATTGCAAGGAAGAGGGTCACTTTAAAGGTAATTGCCCGGCTCTTGCGCGACGTTTAAACGGTGTTTCAGGTATAAGGGCTAGAGGTGTTCAACATGCTCCTAGGGGTAGGGGCCGTGGAAATTTCCCCCAGAATACAGCTTCTTTTCTGCCTCGGAATTCCATGAACAGCTTTGACCAACAGAATAATGCATCGTCTAGGTCAGCTCAGTACTATTCTGAAGACTATTACACCGAAAACGAGAATGAGGGTAATAATTGCTAGGACAGCCACGGACAAAGAGAGGGAGTCATTTCAGTTCCAGTAGATCAGAATGGACCTTATGTCGAGGTGATTACCTCAGGAGTGTCAGAGCCATTTCTGCTGGATACTGGTGCTACAAAAAGTTCTATTATGCACTCGAAACTTCCTGGCGCACCTTTGTCTGGCGAAATGAATGTTTCAGTAGGTTTCTCTGGCACCCCTGTTAAAAACCCGATCTCTAGTCCCATGTCCCTTTCTGTTGGTCCATGCGAATTAGAAGCACCCCTCATTCTTACAACAGGTTGCGGTGAAAATTTGTTAGGTTTGGATTTACTAAAGAGGTTATATGCGACTTTGTACTGTTCTCCCTTGGGAGTACAACTCACCTTAGGTAAGAAAGTCATTTCTCCAATGTATTTGTCAAAGGAAAATATTCCAACTGAATTGTCATCTCTTCCGGATATACTATGGGCTAATGGTTCCAATGATGTAGGCCGTTTGGAGATAGCACCGTATGTCATAACATTGAAAGCCAACGTTAGGTTGCCACGTATTCCCCAATACAAAATATCTAGCGAATGCGAAAAGGCGTTGTTGACGATTATTTATGATCTGATCGAGAAAGATGTCATTGAAGAAACAACAGGCAACGTTTGTAACAGTCCTCTTTTGCCCGTCTTAAAGCGTACCGATCCTTCACAGCCGCCTGTGTACAGGTTTGTGATTGACCTTAGAGAAGTGAATAAGGTGGTTATCCCACAGTTTCCAGTTGTCCCCGACATTACTGCCTTATTGACAATGGTTCCAGCCTCTCCACTTGGTTTTCAGTGATTGACCTGAAGAACGCTTTCTTCAGCATCCCAATTGCTGAGGAGAGTAGAGATATTTTTGGCTTCAATTTAGGAGGACTAAGTTTCCGCTTCAAGTGCGCTCCTCAAGGCTACTGCGAAAGCCCATCAATATTCAGTCAGGCCCTGAAAACACAACTAGACACGATTGTTCTACCTGATGGTTCAACTCTGATTCAGTATGTCGACGATCTGCTGATCGCTGCAGACACTGAAGAAATTTGCAAGCGAGCTACATTGTCGTTATTGAGTCGCTTATGCGACATGAAGCACAAAGTCTCTCTTTTAAAACTACAATTCTGTCGACAAGAAGTGACCTACCTAGGTCACATCTTATCGAAGGAGGGAAGGAGACTGACACCAGAAAGAATACAGGCAATTGCAGAACTGAGTGCCCCGAGGACACAGAGAGAGGTTCGGGCCTTCTTGGCCATTACATCGTACTGTAGACAATGGATACCGAATTTCTCACTACTGGCTAAACCCTTGCTGGCACTACTCTGTAAAGACACGCCCAATCCTATGCCCTGGTCTGAAGATTGTCAGACAAGTTTCCACGAGTTGCGTGATGCATTGTGCTCGGCTCCTGTGTTGGGAAACCCCAACTACAGTAAGCCTTTTACATTATATGTCCATGAGAAGGAAGGTTGTGCATTATCAGTCCTAACACAATACTTTGGGGACAAACAGCGCCCATGCGCGTATTTTTCAGCGACTCTAGATCCTGTGGCTAAGGCACTACCAAGTTGTCTGAGGGCCACCGCCGCAGCGGCTGTCTGCATTCGGCAGTCCGCTGGGTTAGTCATGAATAACACTCTGATCGTTATGGTCCCGCATGCAGTAGACATTTTGCTAAACAGGACGAAGACACAACATCTTACTAATGCTCGACTGTCCAGTTACGAACTAACACTGTTAGCGAGTCACATTCACATAAAGAGGTGTGATACACTCAACCCCGCTACGCTACTACCCATCCCGGCAGAGACAGACGAGGTTGAAAAACATGACTGCTGCTTTAGGACAGAAGAAGAAACCAAAGGGAGAGTAGACTTACAGGACACTCCCCTTCCTGAATGCAATGATACTTTATGGGTTGATGGTTCATGTTTCAAGTTGCCGAATGGTGATACGACTGCAGCATATGCCGTAACGACATTACACACCATTATAGAGACCGCGCGCATTTCCCACAATTCCGCGCAAGCCGCAGAGCTAATCGCACTTACAAGAGCATGTGTGTTGGCGAAAGGAAAGCGAGTGAATGTGTACACTGACAGCCAATACGCCTTTGGCGTGGCTCACAGCTTTGGGAGATTGTGGCGTGAACGTGGGTTCTTGACGTCGCATGGTGCAAAGATACAACATGGTCAGCTAGTTAATGAGCTCCTCGAGTCACTGACCTTGCCACTACAAGTTGCAATTGTGAAATGCAGTGCACACAGAAAGATTTAAGATGATGTTGGCCGTGGGAATGCATTTGCAGACGAGGTTGCGAAAGAGACTGCAAGGAACACAATGAGTCGGATGTATGTTGTAGGTCCCGCTAGATGGATTACCGATGTGGGTATGTGTGAGGACACCATTGAAAACATGAAAACTATGCAAGCTGAGGCCACTGAGAAAGAGGTGAATGAATGGAGAGAAAGCAAGGGTAGATTAGATGCGAATGGTTGTTGGGTCGAATTGTCAGAACCCCAGCGATGGCTATTACCTAACGCATATGTACTTGCAGTGGTAACAATGGCCCATGGAATTGCGCACATCAGTACGAAAGGAATCTGTAAACTATTGGCCCCAGTATTACAGAATAGTAATATCCCAAAATGTGCAGAGAATGTGGTCAGAAACTGTATGGTGTGTTTGAAGCACAATCCCGGTAGGGGAACCCTAACTCCAGCTGGTCATTTTGCGCCTCCAACATATCCGTTCGAGGTTTTGCAGCTCGATTTCATCCACATGGAGAGGTGCAACAATATGAAATATGTGCTCGTTGTTGTTTGCGCCTTCTCCAGGTGGGTGGAAGCGTATCCCCTTAAGGACAACACCGCCTTGTCAACTGCCAAAGCCCTTGTCAAGGAATTCTTCCCTAGGTTCGGTATGCCTAGAATCGTCTGGAGTGATAATGGAAGTGAGTTCGTGGGACGAGTGATGAGGAGAGTGTGTGAGTGTCTAGGCATACACCAGAAATTCCACGCTGCAAATCACCCCCAATCAGCTGGATTAGTGGAATGCTACAATGGCACGCTAAAACTCAAACTAGCCAAGATCCAAGCCAGTACAGGTCTTAAATGGCCTGACGCCTTGCCTCTAGCACTCCTGTCTACCAGAATGACTGTCCATTCCAGATTAGGACTTAGCCCCCATGAAATAGTGTTTGGCCGCCCAGCCAACGTCTGGGGCGTGCCAAGGCCAAAGAAACTCAGCGAAATAGAGCACCCTGTACTGCTTGACTATTTGTGCGAATTAACAACTAAATTGCGTGTTTTACACCAACAGGTTCACAGTTCCTCTCCACCAGCCTCTGATGATCCAGGTCACTCCATCGAACCCGGCACCTGGGTGCTGGTGCGGAATTTTCAGCGCACGAACAACGGACAGCCCAGGTGGACCGGACCATACCTTGTCCTTCTTTCCACAAGATCAGCCGTTCGGGTGGAAGGAAAGAAGAACTGGATCCACGGGACCCATTGTAAACGGGTCCCTCTGCCCCTTCCATACGACCGGTGGGTCAAGGAAGGAATCGCCGACTCTGAGACAGAGTCCATATCTCGCTTCGTCCCTTTCAGCGATGCACGTTTGAAAGGAACTGGTACCGAAAAGGAGAGTGATCGTATTTTACAAGGACTTGTGCCACCGTCAATGCAGTTGGACACTACAGAACCTGAGACATTGTTTGAAGACCACACCGTACCTGGGAAACAACGATATAATCTAAGGTCGAGACAAAGAGACTAATAAAAAAAAGCAAATTAATGCAATTTTCCTTTCCCCCAAGAACTATTTTTGATTTTCCAGCTCTCTCGCCCAGGGAACTTGCTCATTTTTGATTTTCGAACTGCCATCCGGTTCTGCTGCTAGGGTCGCGGTTGAAGTCTGGGGAGTGCAGCTGGGGACGTTTAGGTCAACGGTTCTGGTTGGTCCAAGGGAGTTACCCCGGACTGAACAGAGCGCACTCCCTGGCAGAATCAATCTCCCACCGCGGGCAGCAACTAGAGGATGGAGTTTCCGAGGGTAGAGAGACCTGCTAGATTCACGAAATTTGAACGGCAATTATGCACAATACTGGCCAGAAAAAGGTTTCTGATAATATGTATTTTAATGTTGTGTAGCATAACGATGTTCTTGATTGACTATACTCTATTCACATTTCAAGTTACCTTTGCAAACGACACTCGGCCCACACCTCCTCCTACTATCTCTCCGCACTCCTTTCACCCTCTACCTGAACACGAGTCTGCCAGAAGACTCGAATTTATAAATAACTCATTCGTCCAACTCCTACACCAACACCAGTCCATAATGAACACATCGAACTGTTGGATATGCGGACTCATGCCGCACGCAACTGATAAGGGTATCCCATACTTCATCCTGCCATTCAGTTATTATGGTTCTCTGTGGGCTTTCCAGACCATGTTCCTGTTCGCCCTAGAACCATACCCGCCCCGTTCCACTTAGAGCGATTCCAGCAACAAGGCACTAGTGGCAGGGATAAGAAATATGAGTAGGGATATGGACACATATCAGGTGATTCCTAAAGATGAACTCACTCCATACAGTCGTCGGAGCGTAACTAAATATGGGGTTTCCTTGAGTAAGGGCCAGACAGCAAAGAACTCCCGCCCAGTTTGGATAGTGCCCCACCGAGGTCACTTATGTCTGCAAGGTATCGGCAGGGATCCCAAAGCACAAATAGGGAAGAGCGTATGCACGGAAACGTATGTATTCGCTTCCCGAACTTCCCCTCTATTCTTGGCAGCTAAAGGCACCTATTTCGTCTGCCATGACAAAGCCTATACATGGTTGCCCCCTGACTTCTCGGGCACGTGTTTCATCTCATTTCTGCTGCCACCCACCTACACGGCCAGGGCAGATTACCATCGGACAAGAACAGCTAGGGGTGTCGTGAGTCAAGACGACACTGCGGGTCAGGAATTTGCAGACTTCGCAAAGGGTTTTCTGCCATTTTGGGGGCCTATGGTGAACAGCAGGAACATTCGCCAGTTATCGAGGGTAGTTGAATCCGCCGTGAGCGAAACGGCCGGAGCCCTTGGCAACTTAACAGCTGAGCTTCAGTCGGATCGACTTATGACCCTTCAGAACCGGGTTGCCCTAGATATCATACTTGCAGACCGTGGTGGTGTATGTAGAGTGATCTAATCCAGTTGCTGCATTTTCATCCCTGATAATGCACCAACAGTGTACCAAGCCATCTCCAAACTACACGAAATATCTGGTTCCCTTCACGTGGAAAAAGGGGATTGGTCCCTGCTAGGGTGGTTCTGGGAACTGATCACTGCCTGGGGATGGAAAACACTGATCTTCATTGGGATGATTTTAGCGCTTCTGTTTATGTTCTGCCTGTGTGTACAGTGCGCTCCTGCACTATGTGGCCTCTGTGCTACTCCATGTGTAAGGAAGCCTATGTCAAGGGACGAACTGACCAACAGAATGATGCTACAGCAGCATCTCCACGAATTCATTTATACAGATTTGGACTCAGATTAACATGAGTTATTGCCTAATATGAGGGCAAAAGGAGGGTCTGTGGTTCTGAAATTCTGGACCCTGCTGTTATCCCGGTATCGAGGTCCAATATCCGTGCCACAAAATATCAACGTACCATGACGAATTTGGTGTCGACGGACCGGTAATGATTAGGACATCATCTCTATGCATTTGCGTCATGATTAAGGGATGCCAACACCCTTAAATCGTAGTTTCCGTTCCGAACCCTTAGACTCCATTTTGTGAACAGCATCCATCTTGTGTCTTGCCCTCACATAAGTCAATTGAGTAAGGTCGAGCTTGATCTAAAAGGACACATCCACCTTCCCTGACTTCCCCCTGACCTGTCCCAACCGACTCCATTGCCTCCAGCCGAACCTGTTTGGGCAGCTCCTCGCCCAGTGGCCGAATAAGATAGCATCAATGCATAACATGCCACAAACCATTCACTACGTACCGACCATGTTTTCTACACACACACACCTGTCCATGTTCCTTGTTTATGGCCAGTTTTATGACTAGGAGGTGCCCTGCTTTATTGGGGTTTCATCGATATCTGATGGGAGTTCCGGGCCTGGCCGGGTAATCTATCACGAACTGGACGTCTAAAATATGGGTTGGCCTACATGACTTCGCTCTTTGTATTATTGTAGAAATATGTGTATCGCCATATCATAAACTCAAGAATTCTTGCCAGCAGCTATTATTTCTGTATATAAGGAGAAGGCTGGTTCTGTAAAAACGAACAGTCTCCTGAGAATACACGACCCGTGTTGTCGTGCTTCTAGGACACATGTTACTTGGTTGCACCCAATAAAACTCGATCTCTGACTTCAACTGGAAGACTCTGTGTTTCTGTGGTCCGGAACAGGGAGAACTCAGAGGTCTACGGGTGTTATCCCCTGGCACCACCGGGTTCCTAAAAACCCGGCACCTCAGCATGTGTGCACTGATGAAGCCTGAGGTCAGTTTAAAAACAGCCCTGGGTGCCAGGAATGCTTTTAAAAAGTAAATTGTGCCCAAACTCGACTTTAGTGGTAGGGGCACTTCAAAATTGATAACCTACAATGTTCTGGTATATTAGGGATATTAGGTATCCCAGGGGTGGGGGGGTGAGTTATCTATAAAGTACACCCTTATAAAATAAGTTGTTATATGCCTTGGTAAAGTGAAATTTCACTCCCCACATTCTGTTCAAGTGCTGCCCATATTCGACTTTGATGCTAGGAGCACTGTGTAAGGAGGGTCTGCAATATTTCTGAAGATTCAGAACCCCTAAAGTCTCCCCTAGTTGCACAGGGGGTGGGGGTCCTGTAGAAATTAGGGAAATACTTATAAAATATGTTTTTATAAGCCCTTGTGCTAGAAAACAGGCCCAAGTAATTTTCCCCATTGCAAATCCCATGGCCCATAGGTTAACATTGCAGGGAGTTATTAAAGAATGACTCCTGATAGGAAGGAGATAGAGCTACCTTTCAAACACTTCCTAGAATGGTAGTGAAAAATCCAACAATATAATATTGTTGAATTTCTTCTAAAATGTACAGACCAGAAGTTATTAGACTTTCAGGTTTGTGGATGCCTTCCAGGGGTCTGCCCTGATTGGTCAGAGTTAAGTGGATTAGGCAGGTTGCTTTGAAGAGGTGATAAAGAGCTCTCTGGCTTAACTGGCTCTGGGAAGGTATGTGCAAATGGTAGGGGGAGAGTCTATGGAAATAATCCATACCAGGGGGTGTGTTTAGCCAGCTCCTTTCTCCTTTCTGGAAAATCTTCCATTATGGATTTGTTGCAGTCTAGGACAAAATAATGCCACACTCTAAAGGGTGTGGTCATAACTATGAAGAGTTGCCATGCTCTCATTGGTCAGAAGTGACCTGCTGCTTGACCAGTGACATTTGAATAAGTATCTGAGAGGGGCAGAGCCCTCCAGATCTGCTGCTTGAAACTGAAAGAAGCAAGAAATGCCCTGCTGAGATGATTTTGCTGTGCAAGGAAATCTAAGGCCTGACCTCTGAAGACTGCACCATTGGAAACTACAGCCATGTGGATTATCTTACTGGGAAAGAACTAAAGAGCAGACTCCCTGAAAGCTACAGGTTAAAAGAGCTCAACTCAAACATCACCAACTAAATCTACACAGTGGATTTGTACCAGTGGATTGTGGGAACTGACATCCTCAAATTTCAAGGACCATCTTGGAGCTTCCAGACCCTTGGAGTAAGTTTGAGACACTTTGGGACAACTTGAGGAACTTCAGGAAGATGTTCAAGAAGTTTGGAGAACTTTGGACCAACTTTGAGAAAAAGCTCCATAGAGGGACAGACTCAAGCTGGACAGCCAGGCCTGCCTGCCTTCAACCGCGAGCCAGCCAAGCTGACCAGGTTCGTCCTGCTAAAAGCTCCATAGCACCCACTTCCAGAGATTGACTGGGACTAGAGAAAAGCTGAAGCCAGGGAAACCTCACCGGATCAGGCTACATGAGGAGCATCGAGAGACCCCGTGAGAAAAAACTCCAGAAAACTTTCTAAGTCCGCTCGTAGAAAAGTCGACCGGGTGCAACCTCGAGAGCCAAGCCGGCTGCCTTCCATCGTGTGTGGGCCTGGATTCCTGGGTTGCCCCGCTGAAGCAAACGTGAAATATTTTCTAAGTCCGCCAGGGAAGTTCGCCAGGACCAAGTCAAGCCGGCGAACCCTCAACGGATCCAGGCTGGCTGCAAGCTTCAAGGGGCGTCGAGATAAAAAGATTCAGAAAAGTTTCTAAGTGTGAAGGTAGAAACTGGGACCGGGACCTGCCGGGGGCTGTAGCCGCTCAGGGCTCCATCGCGCCTGGCCTGAAACTTTGACTTTGCACCGGTCCATCACGAGCAGGTATCGCAATATGGTGCTATAATCTTCTAAGTGCTATATTTTATTAAATCTTTGAAAACTCATATCTCCGGTTCACTACATTGGATGTTTGTTGTTTTGTTGTCATTTTAAAGATAAAAATATTTCCTATTTTTATAAATTGGTGTTGGATTTTTATTATGTGCTTAGTTATTTGCTGAAATGGTGTTTTCAAATGCCATATATACCTGTCTTTAAAGTTAAGCCTGTCTGCTCGCAGCCACGTTACCCAGGGTTGAGCATAGAAATAATTTTCTAAGACCTATACTGAGTCCTACCATGTGTTAGTGGCCTTATTGCCAGTGGCAGACCTACATTTGCCCCTACCAATAACCCACTTTCCAACAATCATGCACTGCATAAGAGTGCTATTGATATCATAACCAAATTAGTGGGCCTAGTATTGCTGGTAATATTTCCAAAAGTGTTTTATGCCTAAAAGTATATGATGTTGATGTAATAAGGATTAAATATATCTGTTGAATATAAACGGTTTTTCATATGTCCTTTGTGAAGTCTCTTTTGTGATGCTCATTGGATGTATCACAAGTGACTGCTGTACCTTTGCTTCACATATTTCTTTGGTAGTAACCCTGACTACTCAGAGTCAAGCTGTCCAAGGGTGAGCACCTATTATTCAGTAAGTATAATCACCTGCCCTTGATCTGAGTGGTAGGTCTTCTTGACTGGAGGCATTCCTTCAGCCAACCAGATACTGCTGGTTCCAACACTTGCTCTTACTCACAAAGCCATGGGACTGTATCAGGGAAAGATATGAGAATTCCACAAGGCCTCCTTTTTGTGCCACTAATAAGTACATTCTGGAATTAATAATTCTTGTTCAGTTCAACTAAGCAAATCATACTAAAGCACCTGAAAAGAATGATTTGTAAAACCAAACTCCAGAAATGGAATATTGTATCCTAATGACATTGGGCCATCTAATATTTAGGACAAATGTATCAGAATAGACGCTATTGCATACAGCTCTTTGTGTAGTTGCCAACACAATGGGGTCAATTCTGATTCGGCAAAAACTGCCCTGAATAGCCGTACGGAGCGTTTTTCCCATACGAATCGTACCCTGCAACGTCCCCCGTACGCCGAAGTACGATTCGTACCAGGAGCTGGACTCCGTACGAATTGTACAGAGACCGTTCAAATCTAATCCCTGTACGAATCTCCCTCGGAACCCGCTGTACGCGACATCCGTAAGGTTCGCGGCTGGTTTTTCCGACCCAGCAAGTACGATTTGTGTCGGGTATGCACCGTACGAAGCTTTTCCTATGGGAGCCGAAAACATCCGGAGAAGCAGAGTTCGCCTCAAAACAGGTACAGAACCCCCCACCGTGTACGATGCGTACACCCCATGATCGCAGGGGTAAGGTGCGTACCCCTGCGATCATGGGGTGTATGCACCGTACCCCATGTTCACTGGGTGTACGGTGCGTACACCCTGCGATCATGGGGTATGGTGCATAAACCCCATGATCGCAGGGGTACGCACCGTACCCCTGTGATCATGGGGTGTACGGACCGTACGGTGTGTACGTGATTGTGTGCTTTACCGTACGAATAGCCCTTACCTGACGTGGACCGTACGAATCGCGTCCTTATACCCCGGTCCGGATCATACTCGTCGGGTCGTATGACATGTTTACGATTCGTACGGAGAGGGCTCCAGATACGATTCATACGGACGTTTTTTTTCCAGGATCGAAATCGACCCCACTGTAGTTGGGAGACTTTATTCCAATGACAGCAGGAAGAAAATCTGTGGGTCTTATTAGAGTTTTGAGGACAAATTTAACTCTGTCAGAATAGCGCCGGATACAACTTCCACCATCCTAAGGGACCTACGCACACCAAATTTAAAGTTGTCCACTGGCCCTGTGGACAACTCTCTACAGTGACAGGTAAAGCTGTAATGGCAGTTAATATCTATGCACAAAGCATTTGAAGAACAGCATTGTCAGTCATGATAGCATGCCAGCAAACCTTTAAAACATTTTTTGTTTTTCAAATACAAACTGGGAATTTATTTTTGTAAAACTAAATAGCAAATGATCCCACATGCTGGGAGTTTTCTTCTACGGTGACAGGATCATTATTTATATATAAAGTCCTTCCTTCGATGGCCCCTGCACTGTCAGGCCATCAGAGAAAGTAAATATTCCATAGAGGAGCCACAAGAAAAGGAATGGGACAACAATTAATTGAGCTGAGTGTCTTTGGAATATTAAGGCATTTTCCAATAAATCAGTGGTTTACATATAAGCATCAAAGACACAGAAGAAAAGATGCTCACAGAGATTTTTATTCATTTACTTTATTACAAATATTGTAAGAAATAAGATACTGAATGTTATGTTATATGTATTTGTAAAGTGCACTATCACCTATGAGGATATCCTGGCGAGACATTTTGCTGCCTTCAATCTTATGACCTACAGATCAATTATTTCACAGTTACACTGTAATGCTAATTTTACAGACAGGGAATATGGCTCCTTTATTGAGGATTCACTGTTGATTTGTGCAACAAGAATATGCTGCACTTTGGAGGAAGCTGTCATGCTTTTGTGTGGCACTCTCCACCTCATTGGGCAGAGGTGCCCCTCTGCTTGTCACCCCTTTGATACTCTTTCAATTATCATTGTCTGACTGTAGCTCAGACACAGCCTGGTTGATGACTCTCACAGCAGTCACTGTAGTGCTGTTCTAAGCATAAGTATCCAAAACAAGCACACAGTGTAGCATGAGATCGCAGCACCTGGCTGTCTTCAGCCTTCCTGAGCAGTCATAAGGACCAGCTCGTTACATTGTGAAATATAAATTTTGCAGATTTGTCAATGTTGCAAATTGCCAAGATGAAGGAAACTAGGCAGGCAAAATCAATAATTTTTTCTGCTAGCATGAACAGGGCCGGACTGGGAACCACAACGAGCCCTGGCAAAGTGCTCGGTCGGCACCGCCTCCCCACTGGGGAGAGGCGGGAGGGGGGGCGGCCGACCACTTTGCCAGGGCCGTTTTTCGGCCGATTTTGTTACAGGGCCGATTTTGCAGCTATGCTGCAAAAACGGCCCTGTAACAAAAACGGCCCCCAGCGTCCCAAAACCGCCCCCGCCCGAGTGGCGCACCGGGGATTGCCCCGTGCCCGCTATGGCCAGTCCGGTCCTAAGCATGAAGATATAATTAAGATAGGGGATAACAAAATATCAAAATAGCACAAAGTATGTTAAAGGTTTAAACGATCATAATAGTTATGGCAAATGGTACAACTTTATGTTCACTTTCGTTTCTCTGGGACATGACCACAGAAAGTAGACCTCATCAGTTATGATGCTTAGCTTGATTTTCTCTATGGAGGGGCCACGCCATGCTGGGTGAAAAAAATCCTGTTTTCGAGCACAGAATAAAGTGAAAACATTGGGAGTGAAACCAAATAATGGCTCTAAAAACCTATCATTGAAAGAGTCAGCCATCCTCTATGGGAGTAATGACAGAATCCGCTGTGCTCTGAGGTTGCAGTTCATCTAACATATTATTTTTTACAATTGCAATGTTGTCACCCATAAGATATATTTATAAATGACATCTGACTTGACTCTCGGTGCACCCAGCTACAAAGCTGGTTTTGAAGCTAAAATCCATGTGAGTGACATAAAGGAGAAAAAAAGGTGATGTGGCAGAGAGTGAATTCAATCCATAAGAAGAGCCAAGGAAACAGAGGATGCACAGTGCAACAAACAGCCCTTTCTTCCTTCAGTGTTCGGCAAGCCTATGTGCACCCGTGCAAACAAGACCTGTTCATAAGCGTTGCTGTGATTTATTAAAGGTTTGCTTTATTTACATTTCACACAACCAGAACTCGGCGATTAATATACTCAATTTAAGGTTACGGTCATACTGAATATACAGTTGACACCATACTTGACTCCGACCACCTTCAAAATCTTGAACCTCACTCAGAAATTGCTTAGTAAAAGATTATTGAGTTTTTTAACTCATTACCTATGCACATTCCTCTGAAACCACTGTTGTTCTAACTATTCGTCGGATATCTTACCAACAGAAAACTACAGGGGGCTGGAAGAACTCTAAAACGACTTTAAGACTCTTTGAAAATCTTTTTTACAGTGTTTCGAAAGCTGTAAGTTAGTCTAGCATCCAGTGTAACATTTTCTTAACTGCCTCAGTTAAACACAGCCAGCTAATGGAAACGAAAAAGAATGCAGCAGCAAGAACTATAATCAACCACGCGCCAACGAATGGCAATGATCTGCCTGTGTCTGCTGTGGGGTTTGTGGAAAAGTAAATTTTGCCATGTTGTATGTGCCTACGTGTTCCCCCTGTTATGTCATATGTGCATGATCGATATGCATGTATTCCCCTTCTGATCGATTAAAGACGCAATTACAGTTGTGTCCATCTCTAGTATGCCAGTTTCCAGTTATCGTGAATACAACGAATATCAGGCCTATGTAAAGCTACGTTGCCACGTTTCACAGTGTGCACGTTAATTCACTGAAAAGTCCCCGTTTCTAGGCCTCAAAAGGGCCCGGACTCAGATTCAGCTCCTGTTTCCTGAACCCTCTCCGAGGAGCAATACAGCCCCCACCTGTATCCCTGACCCTTAGCTTACTTCATGCCCGGCTCGGCCTGGCTCTGCCTCTCAGTCTGCCAAGAGTATGTTATGATTCTAGTTATCAGTCCAGCCCTCCTTCTCTGCATTCCTAAGCTACTGAATCGCATCAATAGTTTCCGTCATGGTCTAGCCTTTATGTCTCCATGTAAGAGAAATACTGTATTAATATTCATAGAATACTCCTCGCACACGCACTACATGTAGAATAATGCATGCCCCAGTCTTAGTGTCTGTTAGCCTTTGCCCTGATAACTTTTGGATTCTATCAACATGTTCTCTAAACACTAGATACTAGATAGGCTTTAGGTACATGTCGCCCTGACACTCCAGACTTTTCGTCTCCTCTTCTAGCACAGAAGTCATAGCCCCCAGGCCTCCTGGTAACACGTCATTGCCAGTTTGTGCGCACCACTAGGTTAGAGGTCCCAGCTGCTCAGGTAGCCCCCTCCATGTTTCCGCCCCTTTTTATGACATATTCTGTTACGTTTACATCACATGTCTATGTATACGCCCTGTACACGCCTTCTTGTTACATCATTTCTGCCCTTATCTTTCGCGACTGCTACAAACTCCGCCTACTGCTACGCCTATTGTATTGAATGCCATGAAAATGTTTTAACTATAAATATTGTGCACTGTTATTAAAAGTTACCCTTGTTCCTTATGTTCCCAGATCCTGCCCCGGCAGCTGCCGGGCCCTGCCATCCCATTCCCGTACAGGCTGTCCTGTTCCAGTCCTTTATGCTTAATTAAAGCCTGTCAACTCCAGCTACCTCGAATCTTGACTCTTATTTATTGAGCTACCTGTTTATTAATTATAGTCAAAAATAGAACCGGCAATTAATTATTTATTTACCACATAATGGCGCCCGAATAGGGACTTGCCCTTTCCCCACGCGCCGGAGAAGCCACGCAGGCCCCCTGATCCTCTGCAGCCGTGACGGAACCATCCTGCGCAGCGGCAGATATTTCTGCTTCAAGTATCCCTCAGGTCCACGGAGGAGACGGAGGTTGCGGTCCAGCATTCAGACGAGGCGGTGGAGGAACGCGGCGAGTCCCGACCAGAGCCCAAGCCGAGAGTTCAAGGTCCGAGGCATCCGGAGGCCCACCTGTAACTGAAGTCCGAAGTTCGTAGTCCGTCGTCGTAGCAGTCCAGTCCAGTCCGAGGCCTTCCGTTCTTGCTGCCCGGTGAGTACCGTTGCTGGGGTAGTATCTAGACAGGGTCAATTGATTTGTCCCTGGTCCGTGGGTTTGGGTACACAGATCCAACACGAAGTGTCCACTTAGGTGGATGCGGGTCCTGACGTGTCTCTTTATGGGACCGGTAAGTTTCGTACTGTTTCAGCAGTGCATCTAGTCTGTTCTAGTAAGTTATGTTCTCGAGAAATTCATGTGTTCTGTTCTCAGTATTTCAGGTAGTATCTTGTCCGAACTGTTATTTTAAATGTTATTTCATGTGTTTTCAATGTCGTGGTATGAGTGATTTGTTTTCTTAAAGTTATTATTGTGTTTATCGTGTATTGTACTGTGTCCAGACTCTAGCCTAGTTATGCCTCTGTTCTCGAAGTTACGTCAGTTAAAAACTAGAAAAGGTCTGCTCGAGGAAGCAGTTCCTGTCCCGCCTAGGGACAGTCCAGGTCATTTTATATATCATAAGCATGGCATAAGTGCCATATTATATCTAGACTTATGGGTGGAGTACACCAAGGAATTAGAGGAAAAGTATAGATGGCCCGTATCAGGTACGTGGGATGCCGAGTGCATCATGCGAATAGAAGAAGCATTATGGAAAAAGAAAGCCAGACAGTCCCAGAAAGATGCCATCGAGTTATGGCGCAAAGAATCTCATAGAAGAACAGAGAAAGAAATCAGAAAGTCAGAATTAAGTAGAGAATCCTCTGAAAGAGCCCAAGAAAGGGAATTGATCGAAGTAGGTGAACGAGTTAAAGCCGAACAGTCAGACAGACAGAGAAATGCCCTCATTAAGGGTATGTATCCTCTTCTTGCCGAGGGCTTGCCAAAAGCAACCCCGGAAGCACCATGTAATTTTCCGCCGCCATTAGTTCCGATTAAGCTATGTCACAAACCGACCGCAGCTGATATTTTTCTCTCGTCCTATTTGGACGACACAGTCCCAGAATATGCAAATCCTGCTCCGCCAGCTCCTGTAAATAATGTAATTCCTGTTCCTCCAGCCACCGGGGCACCTGTTACAGCACCTGTTACGGTACCCCCGGTCCAGCCCGTAGTACAAGTTCCCGCTACATCGGTCACTCTGCCAGCACGAAGAGTATCAGTCGACGATTCCAGTTTAGGGGCCGCGGGAGGAGGTCCTCCTGGTACCCCGCCGCCACACAAACGTGTAACATTAGTCGAGTTACATGAACGTGCGTTACAGCGTACGCCCAAATATCAGTCCGTTGCAGATATCAGACGAGCTCTTACCGAATGCCGTTATGATCCAGTCCCAGGCGATGATAATATGGTTATATATTCATTGCGTGTAAGACGGGTGACCGAGTATTTGGACACCCTACCGAATATGAAAGAAGATCTAGACAGAATGTATCGTTTCATCCGTACAGGGGATGATCCAGAAAGTATTGGCGAAATCATGTCTCTAAGGAAAGCTGAGACCCAGCTCATGCTATTAAAGTTTCTAATTAATTGTTTAATAAGGGAACAAGATTGTCCGACTAAAGATCCGACCGAAATGAAAGTTCTGACAAGGTGGAGTGATAATATAGCCGAGGGTAGACACAAGACCCTCAGTAGTATAGAGAGTATGTACAAGAAAATTCGCAAGGAAATAATAAGGTTACACGTGCAACGTAAAACAGCACAAGTAAGCGAGAAAGAAAACGACTCTTCTACCGAAGAAGTAGAAGACGAGAATACCGCCAGAATAGCGTATGTAGGTAAATCTAGATTTCCAGACCGACATTCACGCCTAGAACACAAGAAAGTTTTTCCTCCTCCAGCACCAGAACAAGGTTCTCTCGAGCAAGTATTTCAAGCTACCGATCACATTTTGAAATCATGTATCGGTTATAGTGAACTTAGTACCATGCATGAACAAGAACTAGCCCGATCAGCAGTCCGATGAATTACTGATTCTACCACTTTTCCAGACGAAATAGTGGCACAAATGTTTCTGAAACTGCCCCCAGCCGAGCAGCGACTGGTGGGTATGTATATGATCCAGCACCTCATTACACTGTATGAGGGTCAGCATTCTGATCCAGGTCCGTTACATGATGTCCTGAACGAGTTACTCCAGTATAAATGGAAAGGTTTAGGTACCGATTTAATTAGTGTCATTCTAGAACAACGCCACAAGTATAGAACGTTTCTGAACCCGCATTTTGTTCACGTCTCACCTCCAGAAAGTAAACCATTTTACATAGATAGACAGCATCCGTTACGAGAAGTACACCCAGTTAGGACACCGGATGGTGAAATGCAACGAGTATTTGTTTACACCCCTATCACAAAGATGGAACTCTTAGAGATGAAGAAATTAATTCCCTGTCACGACAAAGATCCAGCAGGGTTCCATCGAGAATTAAAAGACATGCTCCGAATGGGAGAATACACTTATCCAGATATTATTAAAATGCTAAAGGTCCTGTTGCCCGCAGGGGTATACGAGAAACTCAAGGAAAAAGAATGGGAGGTGGGAGAGAAAAAGATAGATTGGACAGCTCTAGAAGCTGAAGATAATGCACGTGTACCAGGTACCGGTCTTGGAGATAAATGTAAAGAATTACCTGAGTTATTGATACAAGTTTTGCCAAGATTATTAGCCACGAAAAAGGAAGATTGGGATGCAATCTCAGCATGCAAACAGAAACAGGATGAAGACACTAGTGATTTTTATTCTAGATTCGAGAAATGTTTTAGTATCAACAGTGGTCTCAGGACGAGTAGCGAGTCATACCCTCATCTTTTTGTTACTAAATTAGTCGAGAATTCAAGTCCACAAGTTAAAAATCGAGTTTTGAAAGTCGAAAGTACCTGGCAAGCTAGTACCCCGTCACAAATGCTTCAGATGCTCCAGTATCACCAGAATAGAATCAGGGAAGAGCAAGAACACGAAAGGAAACGTATGAAAGATACGAAAATGAAAGTACTAGTTGCACAATCTGTTCCACAAGACAGTCAGAAGAGGGGTCCGAGTCAAGCCAGTCATCCTGCAGCTCCCGTTAAAGGGACATGCAATTATTGTAAACAGCCAGGTCATTTTATAAACGAGTGTGCAGTTCTGAAACACAACATAGCCACTGGTAAGACTAAAGAAAGACCACGTCCGCCTAGACAAGAACAAGTTTCACAGACTTCACCGTCATCACAGAATGCACAACAGACAGTTCCAGCATCGCAGCCCATCGCTGCAACACAGCATGTTACACAGCAAATGTACCAGTATGCTCAGACAGAGTATCCAGAGTATCAACAGTATTCATGAAACAGCCTAGAGAGGGAGGTAGGCTTGCCTCTCATCGAGATACCTGTAGATCAAGAGGGTCCCTATGTACACAGTCAAGTATTGGGGAAAGACAGAAAGTTTCTGATTGATACAGGGGCAAGTAGGACTACTATCAGTCACGACGAGGTTCCAGGGGCTCCGCTCTCAGGCTCTAGAAATGTTTCCCTTGGATTTTCAGGAAAGCCTATTGTAAACGAGATTTCAAAGCCAGTTACTCTAGAAGTTGGTCCATTGTCCCGAACTACTGATTTGTTACTTACGAAATCATGTCCAGAAAATTTGTTAGGTATTAAAACATTAAAAGAATTAGGTGCAGTAATTTGTTGCTCCCCAGAGGGAGTTCCTTTGTTTTTAAGGGACTATAAAGGTCACTATGTATTACGCGATTTTGATCCAAGATTATCCAATGTACCGCAGCATTTATGGGCGCAAGGTCCAACTGATGTTGGTTGTATGCAAATCACACCCCATCGTGTGACCCTCAAGCAAGGTATAGTCCTGCCACGGATCAGACAGTACAGATTGCCACCTGAGGCTGTAGCAGCCTTATCCAAAATTATTGACGAGCTTATTGCTCAAGGAGTGGTTGTAGAAACTGACTCCAATGTATGTAATTCTCCTATCATTCCAGTCATGAAACGTACTGATCCAAATGCACCTCCAGTATATCGATTAGTGATTGACCTTCGAGAACTTAATAAATGTGTCATACCTCAGTATCCAGTAGTCCCAGATATTTCATCTCTATTGACAGCTATTGATTCTGAAGCTATATTTTTTACTGTAATAGACCTCAAGAATGCATTTTTCAGTGTTCCCATTCATCCAGACAGCCAGTACCTTTTCGGTTTTTGTTTAAATGGAAGGAGCTATAAATTCACACGAGCTCCTCAAGGTTTCACAGAAAGTCCTAGTATTTACAGTCAAGCACTTCAGAGACAACTAGACAACATTCACATGCCAACAGACACTGCCCTGCTCCAGTATGTCGATGATCTACTGATCACAGCCCGTTCTGAACGTGACTGCGAGCGAGCGTCACTTACAGTTCTGTATTTCCTAGCCGAGATGGGGCACAAGGTGTCCCCTTCGAAGCTCCAGTTCTGTGTCCAGCAAGTGATCTACTTAGGCCACTTACTGTCCAAGTGGGGTAGGCAGTTGACACCAGACCGTATCCAGTTAATAGCGAGTCTTCCACAGCCCAAGACACAGAAGGAGGTACGTGCTTTTATCGGCCTTACTTCTTACTGCAGACAATGGATTCCTCAGTATGCATTTCTAGCTAAGCCACTGATACAGTTAACGACACAGGAGGCAGCCGTATCGACTGTTCTCCCTTGGACATCTGAACATACACTTAGTTTTAATGAGTTAAAGAAAGCCTTATGCCAAGCACCTGTTCTAGCTACACCGAACTACAGTAAGCCTTTTACACTTTTTGTCACAGAACGTGATGGTACTGCATTATCTGTTCTCACACAAGATCAAGCAGGACAGTACAAGCCCTGTGCTTATTTTTCGAGCACATTAGATCCAGTAGCCCAGGCTCTGCCTGCGTGCCTCAAGTCAGTTGCAGCCACAGCACTAGCTATCAGACAAAGTGATTCCATAGTATTAGGACATTCCCTGACAGTACAAGTTCCACACTCCGTGGAAGTTCTTTTAAACCGAACACAGACACAGCACTTGACCATTGCACGATTAACAGGTTATGAACTGACACTGTTCCAGCCACACATAGAAATCAGACGCTGCAACGTTCTAAATCCTGCTACCCTGTTACCATCAGTTACTTCAAATCCTGCCACACATGACTGTGTGGAAGTCATTAATACTATGACTAAGCCAAGACAAGACCTGACAGACATTGCATTACCTAACCCCGACCTGACACTTTATGTGGATGGTTCATGTATGAGAACAAGTACAGGAGAACTAGTAGCCGCGTATGCAGTGACTACTGAAACTGAAGTTATAGAGACACACCGTATTGACATCCTGTCTGCTCAAGCAGCAGAGCTAGTTGCTCTGACCCAAGCCTGCATACGTGCCAAGAACCTGAAAGTAAACATATATACAGATTCACGTTACGCATTCGGAGTTGTACACGACTTCGGAGTGCTCTGGCAGGAGAGAGGTTTCATGACTTCTCGTGGAACCAAGATTCAGCATGGTCTCCTCATTCAAGCTTTGTTAGATGCAATACATTTACCGACAGCTATCGCTATCATGAAGTACAAGGCACATACGAAAGTTACTGATATCATCTCCCAAGGTAACGATCTAGCAGATCGAACAGCCAAGCTTACAGCTCAGACACCAGACATTCCAGTTAACAAGACACAGACATTCATTCCAGAACAGACTACATGTATGACAGTTAAGGACCCTACACAAGATGTCATAGACATACAGTTACATGCTACTCCTGAAGAAATCAAGAAATGGTCCGAACAAGGAGGGGTCCAGACAGATCAGGGATGGGTGACGAAGGGAAAAGCCACATGGTTTCTCCCCGACTCTATGGTTCAAGTCATTATCAATACCGCACATAGTCCAGCACATCTAGGAGAAAAAGCTATGTTAGACAGTATCCAGAACCTTTGGTTTAACAAGCACTTACGAGCTGCAGCCAAGCAGAAAGTCCGTACTTGTATGATATGTTGTCAATTCAATCCAGGTAAAAGTGTCCCGGTGGAACAAGGTGGATTCCAGCCTCCTGACCACCCTTTTGAAGTCCTCCAGATGGATTATATTCAGATGGAGCGATGTCGAGGTTTCAAGTATGTCCTCGTAGCTGTATGCGCTTTGTCCAGGTGGACAGAAGCATATCCAGTTCCAGATTACACAGCCGCGACCACTGCCAAGCAGTTGGTTCGTGAATTCTTCCCCCGTTATGGACTCCCTAGGGTCGTGTATTCTGATAACGGCCAGCCATTCTCATCTGAGTTGATGAAACATGTTTCCCTTCTGTTAGGGTACCAGTGGAAGTTCCATTGTGTGCGCCATCCAGAAGCAGCCGGTCTCGTAGAGAGACATAATCAGACCCTGAAAATCCGTATTGCTAAGACATGTAAAGAGAAAGGTGTAGACTGGCTAGTAGCCCTGCCAGTTGCTTTATTCTACATGCGCATGGTCGCACATTCCAGATCAGGTCTGTCCCCTTATGCGGTCGTATTCGGCCGCCCCCCAAATATGTGGGGTACACCTAGACCCCGCAGTATTACAGAGGTTTCCAGTAATATGTTGACAGATTACCTAGCTTCCTTGATGTCTGCCCTACACTCTTGTCGTTCACAGGTTGCCGCTGCATTTCCAGATAATACCGAAGTGAAACCGCATGAGGTCATTCCAGGTGACCTAGTACTGGTCAGGAACTTTGATCGTTCAAGTCCGCTGGAGCCTCGCTGGAAAGAACCGAAACTAGTCCTTCTGACCACCCGTACGGCCGTGAAGTTGGAGGGCCGTAAGGGTTGGGTCCATCTGTCTCATGTCAAGAAATTTCACGGACTCAGAAACAAGACTTTTAATGACATTTCTACAGACATTTCCATTTCAAAGGACTACCTGAAAACAGACTCTAAATCAGACATTCATTCAAATCCAGAACTAAAAATTCCTCTGTTAGAGAGAACTCCGCAGCAGGAGTATAAATTAAAACTCCGGTCTAGTAAAATAAGTCAGCCAGTTTAATTGTCTAAGTCCCCCTCGGGTGAAACGGTTAGACAGGTATCTGACATGTATGAGATAGACCCCCATAGTGAGAGAGTTAGTCAAAACTCTATCCGATGTATCGTTTTTCTAAGTTTTCTATTGTTTCTAAGTTTGATGGTTACCTGCACAAGTTATGCATTTCATTTATGTTTTCCAATTCCGCATGTAAATAAGTTTTCTAATACTACAGTAGAGCAAACATTTAGTGATCTGCCTCCTCACGAGTTATCCTATCGTCTTGCTATGCGCAATAACACGTTCATTAGAATGTTACACTATTCACACCAGACCAGCAATGCTACTAATTGTTGGGTGTGTGGTCGACTCCCCCCTTTCCAGACACCGAAGGGAGTTCTGCCACTCTTTCCTTATCCGTTTTCACGTAATGGTTTGTGTGGAGCATGGTCCATGTTAACGTCATCTTCAAATGATATGTCCCTTCTGAATAGAACATGTTTTCCAGGCAAGCAAGGTCTCCCCCATAGAACAGGGTTAGATCTAGAAAATGAAGTATATGATTTAGGTAATTATTCCTCGAATTTTATGGTCCTGAATGTTCAGTCTGATACTACTCCAGACTTACCTGCTATTTCAGTACTACCAGTCAAAGGCGAATTATGTGTCAGAAAGAATGGTTCCGCACATGTAGGACATAGTGATTGTACTACTACTGTCGAGTATAGTGACAGTGGGAAATCTATTTTCAAAGCCTCACGTCATTCTTATTTTGTTTGTGGTCAGACCGCATATGTTCGTCTGCCCCTCGATTGGGATGGAACATGTTACATTGCCTTCCTACTGCCACCAGTTTTTCTAGCCCCATCTGATTATCACAGAAACACACATCTAGTACACGTCAGACATAGAAGGGAGATTGAGTCCCCAATTGTCGATCAAACTGAAACTGCTCTAGAACAGTATACAGATTTCAATAAAGGTTTTTTCTTCTTTATAGGCCCTATCCAGAATAGTAAGTTAATACGTAGATTAACCAGAACCCTTGAAGCAGTAGTGAATGAGACTACTTCTGCTCTAGGTAACTTAACCGAAGAGCAATCTGCTATGAGATTTGTCGTGCTCCAAAATCGTCTCGTTCTTGACGTCATACTGGCCGATAGAGGAGGAGCATGTAGAGTCATTGGATCTAGTTGCTGCATTTTCATTCCTAATAACGCGCCGTCTGTTTATTCAGCTATAACCAGACTTCATAAAATTGCCCATCAGTTACACCAGAATCCAGGCACCTGGACATGGTCCGGTTGGCTCTGGAGTATCATATCTGCCTGGGGATGGAAAGTATTGTCATTCCTAGGTATTGCAGTAATGATCATTTTCAGTTGCTGCCTCTGTATACAATGTGGCCCTGCGATTTGCGGCATGTGTGCTACCTCTTGTATTCCTAGTCCTAAGTCCCGTTCCAAGACAATTCGAGACGAGCAAATGATGCTGTATGAAATGATAGATGGTATCATGAATATAGATGTTTCCTGATGGAAACGTAGGGCACAAGGAGGGAATGTGGAAAAGTAAATTTTGCCATGTTGTATGTGCCTACGTGTTCCCCCTGTTATGTCATATGTGCATGATCGATATGCATGTATTCCCCTTCTGATCGATTAAAGACGCAATTACAGTTGTGTCCATCTCTAGTATGCCAGTTTCCAGTTATCGTGAATACAACGAATATCAGGCCTATGTAAAGCTACGTTGCCACGTTTCACAGTGTGCACGTTAATTCACTGAAAAGTCCCCGTTTCTAGGCCTCAAAAGGGCCCGGACTCAGATTCAGCTCCTGTTTCCTGAACCCTCTCCGAGGAGCAATACAGCCCCCACCTGTATCCCTGACCCTTAGCTTACTTCATGCCTCGCAGTGCCCGGCTCGGCCTGGCTCTGCCTCTCAGTCTGCCAAGAGTATGTTATGATTCTAGTTATCAGTCCAGCCCTCCTTCTCTGCATTCCTAAGCTACTGAATCGCATCAATAGTTTCCGTCATGGTCTAGCCTTTATGTCTCCATGTAAGAGAAATACTGTATTAATATTCATAGAATACTCCTCGCACACGCACTACATGTAGAATAATGCATGCCCCAGTCTTAGTGTCTGTTAGCCTTTGCCCTGATAACTTTTGGATTCTATCAACATGTTCTCTAAACACTAGATACTAGATAGGCTTTAGGTACATGTCGCCCTGACACTCCAGACTTTTCGTCTCCTCTTCTAGCACAGAAGTCATAGCCCCCAGTCCTCCTGGTAACACGTCATTGCCAGTTTGTGCGCACCACTAGGTTAGAGGTCCCAGCTGCTCAGGTAGCCCCCTCCATGTTTCCGCCCCTTTTTATGACAAGCCTGTCAACTCCAGCTACCTCGAATCTTGACTCTTATTTATTGAGCTACCTGTTTATTAATTATAGTCAAAAATAGAACCGGTAATTAATTATTTATTTACCACAGGTTACATTATGCGTCCGCACTACCGGGGCACCTTTTGTCCAGTTTCATTGCTCAACCGTACCATATAGAGTTTTTAACCATATTCCAGCCTGAAACTTTTCGGCTCTGATACAACACTCGTATTCCTGAAAAATGCTAAATATTAAGGGCCTGCTTTTACGACCACCTGTGTCATAGCTTTACCCTTGTGTGTGCATTTCAGCAATCCTTTTGAGCTTCTGTGCCAGTGAACTCACCTCCTTCTCTGGTAAACTGATTGCGAACTGGTAGCATCTCAAAGTTGACACCTGCTGTTTCTGAGTAGGGTATGATTCGTGAACGCGTGTACAGGTGGGCAGAAGCCCTCACCAGCCACTGTGGGCCTTTTAAGGCGAGACAGGAGAGGAATTTTCACATTTCCATTTGGTTATCTCACATTGCCCTTTTGCTCCAACATCCATTACCGTTTGCATTACCCTGCATGCCATTGTTTATTTTAACTATTAGGAAAGGAATTAGGACATATTTTATGGTAAGCTTTGTGACAGATCATATATTTATGATTTTTGTAGGGTGACCAGGCGTCCCGTATTTGCCGGGGCAGTCCCCGTTTTCACCAGCTGTTCTTGCAGATTCGATCAAATTGGCTCCTGTCCCGGTATTAAGAGTGCCGTCTGAAAACAGCGAGAGGCACATTTTTATGTGTTCCAAAACAGGGTTAGTTAACAGATGTTAAAAGAAAGCTATTTAATTATCAGGTATGATACTAAGGATAAAATTAGCATTTTATGTATTTTCTTAGTACGCTCTTTGTGTTTCTTGAAGTTTTACATCTATGCATATTGAGCGCCGTCATTCTATGGCACCTGGTAGATGTAAAATTGTAGTACTTTTTCTATTTTTGCGGAATGTCCCCCGTCTTTTTTTCAAAAATATGGTCACCTTAGATTTTTGAAAAGTTGGTAGCTCTTTCAGGGTTATCTAACGGATTTGGGGGAACCTGGGCCAAACTTATTTGGAGGGACCCTGTTCAGCTTCGAATTTATGTTATAATTTCCGCTCTTTCATGCCCTCTGTGCCCAGGTCATTGACAGTACATAGGCACCCTGGTCCAATTTCAGGGGGGCATATTATCAAGCCAGGCGATAAAATTATCGCCGCTTTAGTGGCAGAAAACCGCCACTAAAACTGCCATAATGGTCTTGATAATATGCTCTATGGAATTCCAATTGAAGCCCATGTTAGATGTGAAGGACATCTAATATTACTGCAAATATTATTTGTGATACCCTCCCATTTCTCAAAAGTGAGGTCCTGTTTTGAACTAAAGAAGCCTTTTTTTATTGGATGTTGCATGAAAATTAAACACAACATTTCTGTGCAAAAAGTCTCTAATTGACACTCACACATCACCAAAATAAAAAATAAATTTAAGGAAAACGGTTTTTAAAACATTCTGTTTAAAAATAATTGAAGAGCACAAGGGTGAGGCTCTTAACAGAACCAAGCTAGTTAATTTTAAAGGTGCCCCTTGAAAGGCTGGAGCTCTGGACCAGAGCCCAAAATGCCCAAGCCTTAAAATGTCTCTGAGCTATATTAGATAAAATGCTTCATAAAAATGCACTTGGTAGTTTTAGTAGTACTAGTGAAGAGATGGCAACTTAAAACCCCTTAAGACAGACATCTTCAAACTGTTTTCTTTTTTTTATGTTTAGTACGCTATATTGAATCCTAAAGTCAATAAACATACATTAAAGGCCTAAAAGAAAAATCAGAATATAAAAGATAACTTGAATCATAATAAAGTAGGCAACAAAATCACAGTAGAAAGCTATTTACATTTTAGGGTAGAGCAAAGAAGGAGGAGGTGGGAGAAAGGGGGAAGGGGAAAAGAAAGAATACTAAATATATTCATAGGTACTAGATAACTGTTAAAATATTATGCTCCTAAGAATTATACAAAATAAGAACAAATGAACTGTTGAGTAAAAGCTCTGTCTAATATTGCAAGAAGAGGAAAAATAGATCAAAGAAGAAGGAATACAGGGGGGATGGTAATTTTTAGAGCGACAATGAGAAACGTTAATAATAGTAACTGTATTTATAGAAACTGTATTGAAATAATTAGTTAATGGCAACCAAAAAACATCTCTATTCACACGTAGATTACATTGGCATGCATAAACAACATCTAACCTATGATATTGGCATATTGTATTCCACCATGACTTAAGTGAGAGTTTGGTCAAACATTTCCAGTTCATTGTAATTTGTTGAAACGCTAAAGCCAACATAAGATCAAATAATTGTTTATCAGAGGATGGTAAAGAAATGGATTCTGATAAACTGCCCATAAAAAGTAGGATATTGGACACAGGAGTGTGAATCTGAAAAATGGTAGATAAGCGAGCCCAGATTTGCGTCCGGAAAGAAATTACAGGGGGGCATGAGAAAAGAAGATGTGAAAGGTCTGCTGAAGGGGAATCGCAGGACCAGCATTTCTTATCATTTGTGTGTGTAAATTTAGCTATGGAAATAGGAGTGAAATATAATCTGTGATATAAATAAAACATAGATTGAGTGGTAGAAGCAGATCTTGAAAACTTTAGCGATCAAGCCCAAATCCCATTCCATAAATCAACTCTCCAGTGGGAATCGAAATCAGACGCCCAAGTAAGTTCAATCTTAGTTTTTTCATGTTCTGGGTTCGTAGTGAAAATAATTTATAAATTAAGGAGGCTTTTGGAATTGAAGTTAATATGTTTAATAACGAGTCTTGAGTAACTAAAGGTTCATCAGGGGGAAGAGAATAAAAAACTACTGAGAAGTAATTCCATAAGTATGGAAAATTTATATAAAAAAGAATGAGGGCACTTAAATGTAGTCTGAACAACAGGAAAGGAACAAGGAGAAGTACCATCAAACAGATCTCCACGAAGACCAGTATAAAGGTCTATTATTAATAATTATGAGACAATTATGCCACAGAGGAGAGTGTAAGAAAGCTTTCCTGGATATCATTTTTGGCTGAGAATGAGATTTGAACACGGTGCAAGTGTGTTTAAACAGTGGGATCGATATAGGGCATTTTTAGCAGTAAAAGAAAGAACTTCTTTGGTGGAGAAAGGGGTAATTAAACAATGTTCAATATTAACCCATAAAGGAGTAAAAGGAGAAAATTCCTTAAGAAGTCAATAGGAAGCTTGTTTTAAACTGAAAGCTTTGTGATATAATCGAAAATCCGGAAATTTTACTCCACCTACAAGTCTTAGTTTCCTAAGATGAGTTAAAGAAATTCTAGATTTTTTATTCTTCCATAGAAATTTAGAAGGAAGAGAGTCAATTTTTTTAAAGAAAGTGGCAGGGATATGTATGGGAATCATCGAAAAATAGTATAATAGAATGGAAGTAATCATCATCTTAATAGAATCAAGTCGGCCCCACCAGGAGAGAAAGAGAGTATTCTAGGAAGTGGAGAGTTTAGAGATACGGTCCAAAGCTACATCTAAGTTTATTTACACCGATTTGGCAATAGAATTCGAAAACCAAATGGCAAGATATTTAATTTTAGAGCTGTTCCAATGAAAGCCGGTGGATTCAAACAGCTGCTTAAGGCAACATTTAATGAGTGGTAAAACTTGTGTTTTATCAGAGTTGATCTTATAACCTGAAACCGTCAAGAAATCTGATATTTCTTGTAGTAATGAAGGGATAGAAGAATCTGGATTGGAAATAAAAAGCAAAATATCATCAGCATAAGCAGATAATTTTAGATGTTGGTCCCCATATGGGAAACCAGAAATAGAGGGATTTTGACGAATACGAGAAAGAAGAAAAGGTTCAAGAGAGAGAACAAACAAAAGAGGAGATAATGGACAGCCTTGTCTAACACCACGATGAAGTGAGAAACGTTGCGAGATTTGACCATTAACAATAGTAGAAGCAGAGGGAGTAGAGTAAAGGAGAGAAATCAGAGAAACCGAAACCATGCCATCGAAGGAATTCAAACAGAAAGGATCAATCTACTCTATTGAATGCTTTTTCTGCGTCACTGGAGATCGCTGCAAGAGGAAAAGATAAAGATGAGGCTTTATTAAGAACATTGAAAAATAGACGAGAGTTATCAGAGGTTAGACTATCTTTAACGAATCCACATTGCTCAGGACCGATTAAATGAGGAAGAAAGGAATCAAGTCGTAAAGCTAAGAGTTAAGCATATATTTTTTAATCAACGTTTATTAATGATATGGTACCGCTAGCAGCTCCCGTAGAACAGAAATGTTGGAAAAGGAAAAAACGTTTTGGTAATAACAATTTAGAAAAATGAAGATAGAATTCTACTGAAAAGCCATAAGGGCCGGGAGATTTATTTTTCTTTAAAGAGTTCAAAAAGGAGGAGATTTCCTGTAATGAAAGTTCTGTGTCTAAAGAGGTAAAATCAAGATCAGAAGAGGATGGAGGGGACATAGAATGAAGATAGCTATCAATAAGTGAATCTGAAGGGGATGACTCAGGAGTGTATAAGATGCTAAAACATTTAGTAAATTCAGCTAATATGTCCTGATTTTTTAAAAGAAGTTTACCATCATCTGAGTAGATGGAGTCAATTAATGTCTTTTCTTTCCTGGATTAAATAGTTAGCAAGAAGAGAGCCAACTTTATTATGGCCACCATAGTATCGAGCACTACTACGAAGCAAAGTGAAGGAAGCATTATCAGTAGGGATTTTATTAAATTCCATTTTAGCACGTATAAGATCTTGCAAAGCACAGTCTGATGAGAAGTATAGAATTGATGCTCTAAGGGCCATATTATCAAGGAAGCTGCGGTAGTTTATCGCCGCTTTACCAGCAGGAAACTGCCGATATAGCGGCGATAATCTAACCTGGGCATCGATTGAAATTCGAATCGCATATTATCAAGGCCATTATCGCCGCTCTATCGGCAGTTTCCTGCCGATAAAGCGGCGATAAACTATCGCAGCTTCCTTGATAATGTGGCCCAAAATGTTTAATGGAAGACAACAAGGCTTTATGTTTATTGGAGGACGGTTTCTTTTTCTTAGAGACATAGGGCCATATGTAGGTAGCCCATTTGCGATCGCAAATGCTGATATTCACAGAATTTCAGCATTTGCGATCGCAATTAGGGCAGTGTGCTATGTAGCACACAAAAACCCACATGCAAAATAAGGAATCGCAACATTTGCAATTCCTTTATTTGCAATTACATTTAAGGAATCGCAAAAAATGCAATGTAGGAAGCACCCAGGTTGTGCGAATTGTGGCTTAAGGAATCGCTAAATTCGACCAACTTCAGGTTGGTGGTAAATTGTGATTTCTGTGAAAAATTCACTTTTTGGCATTTTTCAAAGTGCCATGTGGGTCACATACATGCCCTAAGGGCATGTATGTGGGTAGGACATATATGTGGGCCACATGTGCACACATGTTAATTTCAGGGGTGCAAAAGGGTGTCCTATTGACACCTTTGCAACCCTGAAATTGCATTCGCACTTTGTGATTCTCTAATTGAGAATCGCAAATTGAGAATGTCTTCCAATTCATTCCCATGGGCCTTCTAGCCCATAGGAATGAATGAGAAGGTATTCCTTATTTGCGAATCTCTATTTGCGATTCGCAAATAAGGAATAATTGGGATTCACAAAAAAAAATTGCTAATTCTACCTACATTTCGTTTTGCGATTCTCTAATTGCGATTCCCAAAAAATCGCAATTTGAGAATCGCAAAACAAAACTTACCTACATATGCCCCATAGTCAATTATAAACACCCGGGCTGTTGCTTTAAAGCTACCCCATATCGTAACAGGAGATATAGAGGGATTGTCGTTAATAGAAAAAAGTTCTCCAGCAAAGGATATAAAAGAAGAGGAAAAAACTGGATCCTGTAATAGATAGTTATTAAATCTCCATCTAGAAGTTCTAGAGCAGGGAGGAAGTAAATCAAAGTCAGTGATTACTGGAGCATGATCTGGAATCAAAACGGGCTCAATCGAGGAAGACACAAGATTCTGGGCCAGGGATTTGGAAAGAAAAATATAATCAATACAAGATAGGGATCCATGTGGAGGAGAAAAGAAAGAGAATTCAGATTTTTCTGGATTACATAGCCTCCATGCATCAACTAGTTGATTTTGTGCAATAGTATGGAGAAATTGTCTATGTGTTTTATGGGGAATAAAACATATCTGGGATTTACAATCAATAAAAGGGTCCAGAACCTGGTTACAATCACCTCCTAATATAAAAAATGTGACTTTATGTTGAAAAAACATATCTGTAAAGGTAGGCCAAAGAGTGGGATCATGTTGAGTTGGACCATCAATGTTAAACACAGTGAGAGGGATATTATTAATTAGTAATTTGATAAGAATCCATCTACCATTGGAATCAGTATCTTGCGTTACAACAGAATAATTCAACTTTTTGTGACATAATATAACAACATAACAACAACGGGTCAAAAGGAGGGTCCCAGGGGAAATAATTTACCGACCAAGCACAGATATGTCTCCCAAAGAAAGACAGTCTGAACAACAAAAAGTAACTGTGGGTCTAAACAACATAATCCATGACACAGTGTCTGTGGTGTAGCTCTAATCTAAATTAAATAATACATTTTGCCAAAACGTGAATTAAGCACAGTCGGATACTCTCATATTCTGAAAAAGTACCCATCAGTTAACGTCCGGTACCGCCCATGTCATCATCTGGGCCTCCTCACACCAAGGAGAGTATTCTTGCAGCCACTTGTGATGTAAAATGTGGGTGCCCCAGTGTGTGGATTGATTTCAAGAAGGTGACTATGGACTGATAACTACAAAGCAGTGCGTAAAATAGTGAGTGAAAATAATAGTGTGTGACTAAGTGCAAATTCCAAAATTGGAGAACCGGGAGGGAAAGTTATTTATTAGGTACCTCACGTGTTTCCAATACTTAAAAACCAGTGCGGAAAAAATAGTAGGTTTAACAAATAGCTACTATATATATTCATATAAGGTCAACATGTTTCTGCAGTAAATGGACCCATAATGGTGTCCGCTGCTTTCTTCAGGACCATATCTCGCTACTGCTTGAGAATAGAAAAATAAAAAAAGATATTTTTAATACTTTACGTATTTACAAGTGTCACCTGGACGTCCTTGAGCAATGTAAATCCTCCTAGATGTAAACTGGAGATCCAGGTAATGAGAATTACACCAACAGACAGAGACACAGACCACACAGAAAGACAAATCAAAATGAATGTCAATATCGGTAACCACATTGTAGTTTACCGCAAACAATGTCCGATAAATACACTTTAGGCTCTTAATTTCAGCCCTGATCCGCTTACCTTATAGGTAGGAGGAGAATGCAACGCCTCACCTGGCTGGGGCTCAGGTAGGTAGAGCACCGCTCTAATAAAAGTGAAAAGCACAAACATAGGGAAAATCATATTCCTTCTAAAAACACATTCAGTTTTGTTTACATTGTTACCGATGTAACTGGTGATCATTCGTTTCATAGATGGTTATGGGTTCCTTATCAAAGGGGTTTACTTCTCAAATGGACATTGGAAAAAGGGATCTTACTGGGCCAGCATAAGCTCCGATGCAATGAGACCTTGAATTTTTACATGTCTCATCCAAATCTCAACCCGCATCCCGTATGCGGATTAAGCACTGACCAAAACAAAATAGACTATTTAAATGTATTAAGACACTCGTTGCTTCCATTACATTCAGACATACTAGATCGAGTCTTTATTCTGATATTATTGGACAAGGGTTTAAGTGAAATAAGTCGGATCAATTGCATAATTGCGTGTTCACATTCAAATGATCCAATTTACATGATCTCCCTGGCCCCTCGCTTGGCGATGCCCGACTAGTCTAGTCACTGCCCACACGCATAACAACGAGCCCAATAAGTTTGGCCCAGCTCGAAGAAAGTCTCACTCAAGCCTAATATCTCCTAGCAAACATCCGCCCAACCAGCAAAATACCAGCATAGTTCACAAAGGCACTCACTTAACCGTCGGTACTCCAAGCGTCCCTCTGTGCAGACTTGGGGAGGTACTTGCTCTTAATAGCCAAACATCGCTGCCGTCATCACGTCGCGTCGCGTTCCCATTGGTTAGACGTAGTATAGCTAAGAGTCTTGGGAAATGTAGTCCTCGCGTAACAAATACGGCGAGTATTTACAACCTAATACCAGCATTAGAGCCCTTTCAATTCACTCGCTCATTAGCGTCTTCCATCTGGTTTCATAATTTTGGTTGAAATACATTTTTGAGTTATTTTATTTCATATTTGAAAAAGGAAAAGAAAATTTTAAGAAAAATTCTTTAAGAGAAATTCCGTGCCCATGAAGTCTCTGTGTTTGGTAAATACTTATGTCTCTCAAGAAACAAATATATGGACAAATCATTAGAGAGGCAGCAGTTTAGCCAGTTATATACACGCTTTCCCTGCTCTCAATGGGAGCGCACAACGATAGAGACTGTGGCCACTTAGGAACACATCACACCGCCCTCTTCTGGACACCCCTATCAACAGACAGGATGATTCTGAGGGTGCATTCATGCTATGGAGGACAATAGCCCGGATATTATGTTCTAATTGAAGTGACATTGGGTAATATCACGGGATCCACGGTCATCAATATAAATAGCGGATATGCAGCAGTATCGGTATTACTTAATAGCGGTTTTACCATACTTCTTTCACGCCATCATTATTAGTTGTATCCATATTTAGATGGACCATGCAAAAAGTGAGGCTCATGATGGTTAAGGGGCCATGTCAATGGATACCGAGGTGTATATATTGTTAGTTTTTTACTGCTCTCCTCAAACTAAACTTGGTATGCGTAGTTACTAAGACACAAATTAACCCTCAAAAAGCATGTAAGATATATTGTAATTTTCTTACTGCTCTCCTCAAACCAAACTTGGTGTGTGTAGTTGCTAGGATTCAAATGAACCCTCACAAGGCATCTTATATAGAGGGACATGTTATACAAAAGGAGATGTCTCTGACTTATAGGACCCCTGATGGTTATGAGACCATACACAAACTCATTAGGCTCATGATGGTTATGAGGCCATACACGGAGATTCTGATAGATAAAATCACAGAGACATCCACGGAATGTCTTCATTTAGACCTGTCTTATCTGATTTCAGTTTATATACCCATTTTTGTTCCTTGCTGAACAAGTATTTCCCTACATCGGTGATGTGGTCAGGTAACAGGGGCTGCTCGATGACTGTCCACATGAAATCAGTAGGACTGTGGCCCACCTCTAGGAAGTGGTTTGTTAATCGGGTAGCTTGTTTTTTACACCGCATTGTGTTCCAATATTCTTACTTTAACTTTCCCCGAGGTCATTTCCACATATCTCAACCCACATGGGCAGGTGATCATGTAGATTAAGTTATGGCTATTACAGTTTGTAAAACGTCTCTGTTGCCATGGCCTACTGCTGCCAATGTCTATGCTGAGTGATTTGGACGTCTGTGGACATGCAGCACAACTGCCACAGGGATGGTGTCCTTCGACAGCCGGCATGTCCCATAATGTTCCAACTGGTCGTGCAATTTTGGTGTTGGGTCTAGTGTGCACCAGCTTATCCCTCAGATTAGGCCCTCGTTTAAAGGCAAAGATTGGTAAGGGTAGTTTATCTGGCCCTGTATTTACCGGACGTTAACTGATGGGTACTTTTTCAGATTATGAGAGTATCCGAGTGTGCTTAATTCACGTTTAATTTAATTTAAATTAGAGCTACACCACAGACACTGTGTCATGGATTGTGTTGTCTAGACCCACAGTTACTTTTTGTTGTCCATAATATAACAACCCCATTCTTTTTTGTAACAGTAGGAGAGATCAATACTGAGCCAACCCAATTATGTTTTAGTTTAAGTTTGAGAGCCTCGGCCTCAGATGAATGAGTTTCTTGGAGCAAAACTAAATCAGGTTTATATGATGCTAGATGTGAAAGAATTCTCTGCCTCTTTATAGGGTTATTAAAATCTTTTATATTCCATGTGATAACTCTAAATGGAAAAAAAATAACAGCATGTAACAAACTTCATGAATTGAAAAATACAAATGAGCATACAATCAGAAATAGATATGGAAAAGAAGAATTTAGAAAATAGCAAATTCCTGCAGTAACATTAGAAAGGGAAAAAGTAAAGAAAAAATAACAGCAAAGAAAGGGAATGTATGAGAAGATAAATAAAGAATCCAGTGACAACAAGTAAAAGAAAAGTGTGATTAGAATAAAATGAAAAAGGAAAGGAAAAGAAGGGAAAGGGAAAGATAAAGGAAAGAGAAGGAGAGACAGCACATATCGAAAAAGGATGACTGATAAAACATACCGAGGGGATCAAAGGGAGAGACATCGGGGCAAGGACGACACATGATAAGACGAGCCACCCAAACCAAAGACATCCGGATCGCATTGGGACAAGGGAAGAAAAGGATAGGGACCATACAGGTTACTAAGACAAACAGATCTATAAGGAAATAGTTAACAATGAGATGATATAAAGGAAATGACCATATGGTAGAAACACAAACATTTAATATTGTTTAGCATGAACAATTTTCAGAGAAAAGAAATAAACCACATATTGAACAATTCTAGGATAATATTAAGGAAAACTGAGAACAAGACTATGTTTATATCTGGAAAAAAGGCTAAAGAGTTAGAATATGAAAAATGTCGGAAAGTCAACCAGAGGAAAGGTCAGCGGTATCCATGGAGGTTGTACTATGAGAGTGAATACATTTCTTAAGATCCGCTGGGTCCTGGAAAGATTGAGTCTGATTTTGGTATGTCACTTTCAAGATACTGGGATAAAAAAGGCCATATCGAGCACCAAAAGATCGCAGAGGGACTCGGAGATTAAGAAACTCCTTTCTTCTTGTTGCTGTAACATTGGAAACGTCTTAAGAAATGTACACCCTCTGACCGATCCAAGAAATTTGTTGTTTGGCTCTGACTGCTGAGAGAATTGAGAGTAAGTCGGTAAATTTAAAAAATAGAATGATGACTCCTCTTGGCTTCATGGGAAATGCAGAATTCGACAAACGTGGACCCAACCTGTGAGCTCTCTGAATGTTGAGAGATGTAGAGGAAGGAATATCCAGGAGCTTCGGCAAGAAGCAAAAGAAGAAGGCGACAAGATCTTCACCCTCAAGGGCCTCAGGCACACCGTAAATAAGTAGATTGTTCCTTCTATTCCTATTTTCCAAATCCTTTGTATGAAGCCGAAGGTCACAAACCTCTTGTTCTAAGGAAGAAAGTCTCTGAGAAGTATCTTGCACCATGTTGAGTTGCTGCTCGACCGAAGATATCCTGTTCTCCATTGTGGACCACTTCTCCTCCAAGAGTTGCATTTTACTGTTAGTTTCCTCTACAAAAGGATGCAAAGCTCGAATTTTGTCCAGTAATACTTCTAAGGAGATAGAAGAAGACGATTTGTCAGGAGATAGAGGATCCTGCTTCAGACACTTGGAGGATGATAAAGGTGGTGAAGATTTTGTAGCGGTCGATTGTGATGAAGTAGAACGATTAGAGGAGAAGCCCGCCATCCCTTCAACGTTGTTAAATGGAATAATTGTTGAGAAGGAAGTTGGTGGTGACAAAGTAGTATGATTTGTAGGCAAAAACACAAATTGTGGTTTACACAACCTTCCCATATATGCAAGCAGTACGTAGAAAGCAATGTGTAACTCAACAGACAATTGCAACTAGTGATCTGCACAAAAGATGAATAAAGATAGGCGCATGAGATATCAAAAAAGCTTCCGTTATGATTATGGGCAGGGACGTCAAACACAAATGGTCCTGAGTCACATCATGAAAAGAGGTATCAATGATGAAAGTGAGCAACACATAGAAATCAGTGATGTGGAGTAATGTGGCGTAGCTGGGATGTTATTTCCACCAAAGAGGGGTTATCATCAGGCTCCTAAAACTGTGACGCTGCTCAGATGTCGCAAAACTAACACAGCCAGAATTATGTTGAAAAAGAGCAGATTTCAAGAAACATTGAAGTAGAGAATCCATTAAAAAAATCCTCAAATGACATGGTGTACTGCGTAGCTCAAAGGAAACATTTTCCCAGAGTGCAAATTAGATATAAAGCTGATTGGAGCAAGATTAATTGGAGCTCTGAAGAAGAAAAGACAACAGTCAGAAAGCATATAGACAAAAACATAGAAATTGGGAAATTCAGTAGCATGTCACTTACTGAGAGGAAGAATACGCTGACTGGAATAAGCTGTCACGGAACATGAGGAATCTTTAATAGGTTGCCGTGCGGTGCTCAAAATAGCGGGCGAGCTGAGGAGACCAAATCCGCGGTGAAAAAGAGGCAAATTTGAGCTCGTTTTGCGGTGCAAAGACACTCAGCGGGTAGGTGGCATGTTCCAACGCTGAAATCCAACAACGGTCCAGCAAACGGGCGCGGAGAAATGCACCCGCGGGAGAAAGTTTATCCCGGTGCGGCGGAGTCTCTGGGTTAGGTGGTCATCTTTAACAGCGCAGAAGCCACGCCCCCCATCTTCGAACTTTTTGACGCTGAGACCCCCTTGTCAAATGTTTTGAGGCCTAAGGACTCCCTTCGGACAAAAATTTCTGGAACCAGGTACTGCTCATCTTCGACAACTATCGACAACCATAAACACCCTCAATTCCCAGAGCAAATCATTTTTACAGTGGGGAAATAATACTAAACAGTGTTTAGCAAACCAAAGGTCAATGAACGTGGAGGTGCAGTCAAAGGTGTAGCTAAAAACATAGGTCCTCATTTATGAGGTATTGTCGTAGGGCAGCGTCGCAAGTCTTCTTGCTGCACTACCCTATGCCAATGTGAAAGGGCAGGACTGCACCGTATTTATGAAATACAGTACATTCCTGTCCTTTTCCCTTGCATTGGCGCACAAAATGTGGGCTCGCACCAACAAAGGCAGGATTTTTTTTGTACAGGAAGGGGTACCTTCCTTCAAAAAAACAATCCCAAGCGGTGTTTTCATCTTTCTATGTGAGCTGCAGAATGCAGCACACATTGAAACAAAAGAGGAGAAATGAAAAGATTTCTCCTCTTTATGCCTCCTCTGGGGAGGCGTCTATTTTTGGAGCTGCCGCAGGTTTACGCGATTTTGTAAATATGAGACAGCATCAACATCCATGGGTGTTGCGTGGGAACACCAAGCAAAGTCCATGGAACACCTTGACGCAGACTAAGGCAATGCAGTGACTTGCGCTGCTATGTCTTACTCAGCTTCCATGAGGCCATGCAAAGCCATGCAGGGTGACTTTGCACCACCTCATGGGTATGGTTGAGATGCTTGAACCACCAGAGCTTAAAAAAAGTGATGCTCTGGCAATGAAAAGCCTCTCATAAATATGCACCAAAATATTCTGTACGTTTTTAGGTCTTTCGCCATCAGGTATCTACATATAAAATATTGGGCAGTGTAAATAAATAATAAATTTAAAATGTTGTTACTCAGTGGGAAATGCATTGTAGTACATTATGAAACCTCTATTATTAATGCACAGCAGCATTCTGTGTGTAAATAGAGAGCCACAGAATTAAATCTTGATTGGTGCAGTGGAGAATACTGATGTGTATTTTTAGTGCTACGAGGCCACAGCCTGTGACAAAAATCACTGTGAATATCTAAGTCTTTATTTTATACCTGCATTACATACAGTGTAAGATAGAATGCCGCAAAACGTGCAAATAGTTTTAAGATAAAATGGTGCTTCCAAAATGTAGTTTTTAGTAATACCAGAGCTTATGTTGTGCAATATTCTATTTTTTACTTAACTATCCCTTCAACACCTCTTTAGGGGTACTAAGGGCTCAGTAAATGCAGGTAAAATTAAAAGCAAGCACTTCCCAGCCCAGCTGTTAACCCTTTGCACTTCCACTCAAAAAAACAAATTGCTTTCATCACAAACCTTGGAGGGATTTGATCATTTAAAGCCAGACCGCTCTCAAGCATCCTTTAGACTTGCAGATTAACTGGTAGGCACATTTGCATTTCAATCAGGCTAGTAACTGATAACAATCTAAATGAGCTTTTTCCAAAAGGAAAGCAAATATTTTGGATTGCAGGTGAAGCTGGGAAATGTGCGAACCCCTTTCCAGGACTCACGGCCCCCCTTGGGGTTGCGTCCCACCGATTTAAGACCTCTGCCTTAAGATAGCATGAATGTTTTATCTCTTCTCAGAAAGTATGTTTATACTGGATTACAAAGTGATATGTTGGTCCAGATACTCAGAATACACTTCCATCTGTCAGGAAATTTAGCTGAAAATCCAATGTATACGCTCACGGAGTTCCCTTAAACACTTCCAAATGCTAATAACTCCACTTGGTAGAGGCTACTGCCCTCTGTAGAGCATCAACAGAGCACTAGCAACAGGCCTAATGGGTGTTCCTGACCATACTCTGCAGCATGTGTACATGAGAGAATGCTACACTGCCTGCAATTGACAGCCAGGCTAAAAAGAAAGTGCTCTTTTTGTGTACACAAAGCTCTAAAGAAACACTTGATTTGGTGTCTTTGTCATTGTAGTAACTTACACTTCGCATATCTGAACCTCGATGTTCACCCTCATGTAAGGCAGAAACAGGTAAGACCCAAGTAGTGAGATAAGCCTTCTTCAATTTTGGAGATCACTTAAGCATTCCCTTTTAAAGCTGTTGGTGGCGCTTTTGTATGTAGTGTAAATTGTACTGTAGCGGACTGAAGCCTCAAATATGATGTTTAATGCCAGTGTAAATCCACTTCCTAACCAGGGAGGACATGGAGGTCTGTGCATGTGTGTGTGTGTGCGGGTACACTCTCTTTGACAAAAAATAAGAACACCTCCTTAAAGTAATAGAAGAAGGGAGTGAGATGTTATACTGCCTGTCCAGAATGAGCACACTGAGCCACTATGACAAAAGATTAAATCAATCAATCAGGTTTCTTGTAAAGCACAACTACTCACCCATAAGGGTCTCAAGGTGCTGAGTCGGGGGAGGGGTGGATCTGTGGTTCAGTCGAAGAGCCAGGTCAAGAGGTCCCTCCTGAATTGAGGCTGTGACAGTGATTGCCGAAGAGGTAGAGGCAGGGTCATTGTAACATGTGATGCATGCTCTGCCTCACCTTTGAATCATAGCGGCAATCCAGAACAGGTTGAGACAATAAAAAGCCACCTGCAGGAGATGGTTATGTGGTAGAAGCTGGGTAGCCAGCGACTCTGTATTTAACAGAAAGCCAAAAATGCTCACATCAACTGAGAAGTATGGAACAGCGAATAGGATCAACAAGAAATTTCAGAAACCAGAGAAATCTATCATTGCACATGTAAAACGTCATCATCAAGTGGAAGTGGTGTGGCAGAGCAGCCAAAGCGGCTGACTCCAGTTCAATCCCGGTGAAAGCTAAGCTCAGCATCATGTGAGTCTGGACGATAGCTAATTTAATCTCCTCAACAGCACGCCGCGCCTTGAAACCTTAATGGGTGTGTCAGCTGTTGAGATGGCGAGACACGTAAAAAGATTCTAGAAGGAATTATTGTAGTCTTTTGTTTCTTTATTTGACAATTATGTCACAAACAAAACAATTAATTTAACTCTTCCTTTAGGATTAGCGAGAGTTTTGATAATAAGAAGTAGGTCCACAAGATGAATTACAATGGCCTGATTTCTTTTTGAGGATGTTCGGAAATCCTGTTCGTCAGTACCCTCGCCTGAAGAAAAAGAAAGTGCAGGGAAAAATGTGTTCTTGGGAAAGATTGAGTACTTCGAGTGAATTGGTGGGGTGCAGCCAGTGCGTGTTAGTGCTGGGGAGTGGAAAGAGGAAATAAGGGGTCTCTTTGGGTTAGGAAGTAAGGAGGTGGAAGGGTCTTAATGCATTAAAAAAATCTCCTTGTTTAACTTCTAAAGGTTCTTTATCAGGTTGCGCTCAGGTAGAGCTTTCCCCTTTTCTTTTGTACTTTTCCCACTCCCACACCCAAAACTGACCTCCGGCGCCTAGGGTGAACGTCCCAGGCACCTGGTGTAGCTACGTCCCTCCAGGGGTGTGGCTGAATTGGTGTAGTTCCAAATGGGCAGGAGGCTCCTCTCTTCTCTTGGAATCTCTTGCTGCTGCCTCCGACGTTGTCGCTGTCCCACTCTTTCTCCTGGTGGGCTCAGTTTCTCCCCATTGCTCAGTTAATTGGCAGCTTTGCTTTCCTTTAGTCCTTCAGCTGTGTTTTCCGCATCTTACGGCGTTCCTTCCTTGTGCATTCCAGATGTTCCCGCTAGAACATTGCCTTCTGTTTTTTCAGCCTCGTGCAGGGTGACTTCTGGGGCAAATGAGGAGGATCGGGTCACATCCTGTCTCCAGAGCGCTGTGGACATCCGATAGCTGACAGGGTGATATGTTCATACTTTACAAATAGGAATTATTATTATTATTATCAAATTGAAAACACAAATATACAGAAGAAGAGAAGGCTGAAGATGAAGTAATAGAAGACTATAAGGATGAAATTGATCTACATCAACAGGAGAAAAATCTGCCATATGATTAAAAAAAAAAATGTATTTATCCATATGTAGAGCACATGGTTACACCTCCGGTGTTTCCCCGTGCTAGTAGCCGAACTTCAGAAAGCAAAAGGTGAGAGTAGAAACAAAACCACTCTGTCCGTAGCAAGTGTCAGGAGGATTCAGGAGCTAATTCTAATTTATTGGCGGGAATAGCCATGTCTTCCGCTTTTTACGAAAGGTCGTTTCACAGGGCTCTGTTCTTATATCAACTGGTAGTGTATTCCAGTGCTTAGCTGCCAGGTATCTAAATGACCGATCACCCATCCTAGCCTTTCTAATTCTTAGAACCCATGCTAGCACTTTACCTTCAGATCTTAGGTTTCTGTTGGGTTTATATGCTGTGATCATTGTTTGAAGGTACCGTGGACCTTTTTTAGCCAACAAGCACTGGCAGTAGCACATTGTCCTAAACAATATTCTTTTTTCCACTGGTAGCCAGAGCAGTCTGGCTAGGCTTTTGTTATCAATGTTCTTTTAGAGAGATGAAAGACTAGGCGGGCTGCTGCGTTTTGTATTGACTGCAGCTTCATTAGCTTCTTTTTAGAAGACCCTAAATACAGGACATTACTGTAGTCAATCTGAGAGGTGACCACCTCATGTACTATAGTTTTCCTGGCATTGACAGGAAATAGGTCGAGGACCTTCCTCAGGACCTTCAGTGTCCTGAAGCATTTACCTGTGAATTTTGTGATTTGGCCCACAAAAGTCAATTTGGAGTCAAGCCACACTCCAAGATTTTTTACTTCTAGTTTCGGAGTTGGTAGTTGGCCAAGCGTCTTGGGCCACAATGCAGATGACCAGACAGATGGAGTCCTTCCTACTATCATCACCTCCGTTTTGCTGCCATTGAGTTTCAGGCAATGATTGGGCGTCCATGCTGTTACCTCCTCCCAGCATTGGGAAAATTGATGGGCAGTGTGTTCCGGGTTTTGGGACATTGTTATGGTTAGCTGAATATCGTCAGCATAGGATACAATGGATACCTTAAGACCTTCCACTATATAAGCAAGTGGCCCCATGTATAAGTTGAACAATGTGGGGCTCAAGATCGAACCCTGGGAAACTCCCTGTAACAGGAAAAAAAAGTCTTCGATAAATGTGCTTTTTGAATAACCTGGAAACCTCCTGCTGACAAGAAGGATGCCATCCAGCATGGGGCCAAGCTCTTAACACCACACGTCTCTAATCTTTGGAGAAGAAGCTTGAGGGAGACGGTGTCGAAAGCTGCACTGAGATCCAACAGTATCAGTGCAGCTGTATGTCCTTCGTCCACATGCTGTCTTAGGGCTTTCGTAGTCAGAAGTAGAGCTGTCTCAGTAGAATGTGCAGCTTGGAACCCTGATAGCGAGGGGTGTACCAGTTTATTTTGAATAATATGATTGGTCAGCTGTATGTTAACTACTTTTTCAGCAATTTTTGCAAAAAAGGGTAAAAGCAAGATGGGGTGTAGGTTCTCTAGAACGAATGGTCTATTTGTGTTTTTTTCCTTAAAGAGCCGTCCATAGCTTGGTTCCAGTCATAGGGAATTTCTCCCGATTGGAAGGAGCGAGTAATTAGCTCAGATAAAAATGGCATAATGCAATCATCACCCTGCATCAGCAATTCTGGGCGCGCTGGGTCCCTCTGGGATCCTGATTTGATTCCTTTAGCTAGCTTTCTCATCTCATCTGGCTTTAGCACCTTAAAAACATCTAGGGTTTCTCCCTTAAATACTGTGTCCAAAGTACATTCATTACTTCTGCCCTTCTGTGCTTCTGTGGAGAAGGTGTCATAAATCTTTGCAACTTTCCCTGCAAAGAATACAGCAATTTTATCGCAAGACTCCTCCATAGTAATAGGTGGCTCAGTTAGTTTTTCAGTTGACTGAAAGGATTTTAGTATGACAAACATTTTTTTGAAGGAGTTTTTTGCCCTTTCAATCTTACCGGTATAGAAGTCACAGCGCTCTTATTTTTATCATTGTGTGGTATATTTTAAGTTCTATTTTATACTCCTCATTAGTTTTGGTGCAGTAGTTATTACACCATATGCGTTCCAACTGTTTACACTATTGTTTGGCTTTTATTAATATTTCTTTAAACCATGGTGCTGATGCCTTCGCCCTCTTCATATTTATTGTGGTCCATGGCGCTACCTCATTCAGACCTTCTGTTATCCATGCTCCCACTTGTCCATTTGGTACATTTATGTCTTTATCCATATCAGGCTCCTTTTTTTGTAGTGTCTGTGTGAATGTATCAGGATTAAAATTGCCCCATTTCCTGCGGGTAACTGTCATTTTAGACTTTTCAACCAAAGGACTCTGAGAGGGAATGAGGAACGGGATAATATAGTGGTCACACCAAGGAATTGGACAGGATGCACCCACTTCGATATCTGTTATATTACTGAAAATCGGGTCTAAGATGTGACCCGCTTGATGAGTTGATGTGCTGACCTTTTGCTCTACATTGAACACCATGAGGTCTTCACAAACAGTTTGTACCTCCGGATTCTCATTTTCATCAAACTGTATATTAAGGTCACATAAGACGAGGAGTTTGTTGTGACGTATTGCTGCATATATCACTCTTTACTCCAGGCTTGTCTTAAACTGCGTTGCTGGGCCAGGCAGACGATAGATCAGAAAACCCGCTATAGTTTCATTTCCTGCTACTGAGAGAGTAAAAAAGAGACCCTCAAACTTCTCTAGGTTGGCTTCACTTATACAACATTTAATTTGTAATTTATAAATTATTGCTATTCCCCCCGATTTGTCCAGCCCGGTCCTGTCTTACTATCCCATATCCTTCTGGAAGTGTATCCAGGATATCAATCAAGGGTAGAGCTATAATTGGGCCATGTTTCAGTTAGAAACATGGCATCTGGCTTTTTTTTTACGTTAAACCTTCAGAGATCTCACATTTGCGTTTAGCTAGGGACCGGCAGTTTAACAGGAGGAAAGACAGCATTACCCCCTGCTGTATGTTTGTTTTCGTCAGTCTCAAGTCCTTATTGCAGTTTGTACATGTCAGCGTCACTTTGTCTACATGTATATTATGCTTACAAGCATTCAAGATAGGCGGCGTCAGTCTTACCAGTTCATCAGCTGAATATTTAATCATTTGGCCATGACTCCAACCGGCAGGGTTTCTGGACCCTGGGAGACGAGATGAGGGAGATGTTTACAAAGAATCATGCTTCCTTTTAAAGGGAAGCTGGAGCCTAAGTACTCATGGCTATTGACAGGTTCTTGAGGCTATATGGCAAAAGGAATGATACTATGAATTTTGGCAATGAGGAGATTGCAAACAATATGCTCACCCTCCTTTGGTGTGGCTTTGGAGCTCGCTTAGGTTATGGTAGAGTGTAATTATGCAAGTGGGTTTTCAGGAGGGGCTAAGAGTATTCACTAGATTACCACTACCTCATGATTCAGACTCTGGATCTATAGACATCTTTGAACAACAAATGAGCATTATCTGATGGAACAGGAACTGTGCAACAGAGCACGGATGGCAACTTAATTCCTGTCAATATGGATATCCATCTCATTATCACAGAAGAGCCTGAAATCAAAATTAAAAGGCCAGAGAAGAATTTCCATGTCATTGAACATTTCTGTCTGAGGAGGAGGTATCTTCACTTGTTTGAATATCAGGCCAAGATGGCTTACTGTGGGGCACATTCTCATGAGCAGTATCTGAAAATATACGTCCTTCTCAGTGATCTAAATTCAGTTTTACTAGGCTGTATGAAAGTGATCACAAGACTAGAGCTGAATCACTATCTTTCAAAGTGAAAGCTGATCAAAGAGCTGGAGCTTCCATGGAAGGGGAAGAGCAGCAGCCTTGCCATGGAGAGAGGAGTCGAGAAAGATTGAGAAGAAAAAGGGGGATATAGAGATGCAGAGAGTAGAAAGAGGCTGCTTTCCTTCTTGCTGATTATAGTCTGTGGCCGAATTGTATGCTCGTTTCGAACTTAGGGCCAAACGTAGCCTTGAGTGATAGCCTACTCGGCTTCCTGGCAATGGGCTGACAACTATAATAAAACAATTTAAAATGTGAACCCAGATGTGAAAAATGCAGGAGGCATCTTTCACTATTGGTACTTGCCTTTAAAATGAAGCCTTTGATGGCACATTTGATGAAACATATGCAAGAGTTGAGCTGGAGAAGTGTGGCTCACTGGTTAGAGGAGGCAGACCCGGACGCTGAGATCAGACCTGGGACCAGGGTTTAATTCCCGACGCGGCAGGGTCTTGAGCCCAAAATGTCCACGGACTCGGTAATTCTCGCTTCGGTGCCTACTTGAATCACAGGTTCACACTCTGCAACTCTGGGCAATAGCTTGCTTAATCTCCACTACGGCCCCCCGCGGCAGGATGCCTGGCTTTCACCTTGGGGATACCCAGTAAGGGGCTATCTCACAGGGAAAAACCAGGACGGGTTCCCAATGCAAAGCGCTTTGAGACCTGGCGGTGATATTGCGCTATATAAAAACCCATCCATCCATCCATCCATCCACTGTTTCAGTAGCTGCAGATGATATATTGATTTATTTTTATTTATTTATTTATTTTTTGAGTTTTATATAGCGCTAGCTGGACCGAGGGGTATCAGAGTGCTTCACAGCATATACAATAATGTGCAAATAGATGGTACAGGTAATTGGAAGAACATGAGGGTTCAAACCGGGTAGGGAACAAGCAAATGAGGGAAGAGGCAAAGGGGAGGAGGGTGCAAGACAAACCAGATGATCATCCGAGCGTATTCATCATTCAATCAGTTCATACACAAAAAGTTTTCTTGATCGGAGTCAGTGTCATTGGTCCCAAAATTAAGGTAAGATTTCCTGGGCTCTATCGGTTCACTCGAAAGCGGTCGAGGAAGAGGGCTTTGAGTAGGCTATTACATTTTAGAAACAAGGGGGTTGTTCTGATGTTGCGGGGTGGAGTTCCAGATTTTTGGGGCGCTTCCAGCAAATCATTCGTCTGCGGTTTTATGCTTACGAGTTTTCAGCGGGATGAATAGTAGAATAGTAGAGAGTTGGGGCTCCTGAGGTTTCTGGACTAGCCGGCCTTTTTGAGTTTGGCGGCCAAGTATTCCGGTTTGCCTGTGTGCAGGGCTTTGTGCGTGCGGCAGGCTGTTCTGAAGCAGGCTCGCAACTCAACTGGGAGCCATTTAAGTTCTCTGAGAGCGGGAGAGATGTGTTTAAATTTCTTAGTTCCAGTGACCATTCTGGCAGCTGCATTGAAGGCTGTCTTCAGGGGGCGAGGTGAGATTTTGCTGTCCCTGTCAGGGCAGCAAAACCATAGTCTATTCTGGAGAGGAAAAGTGCTTGGGTTGCTTGTTGAAGGTCTTTGGGTGGGAGGAAGGGTTTTATTTTGTATAGTAGTTTCAGGTTGAGAAAGGCACTTTTAGCGGATCTTGTAATGTGTTTTTTCCTGTCCAGTTTCGGGTCTAGTGTGATCCCTAGAGATTTTACTGAATCCGCCAAGTGGAGGTTACCATTGAGGGCGTCAATGGCGTTGAGCCATTCTTCGATTTGTGGGGTTTCGTCTTTGTTGGAGATGAGGAGTATTTCTGTATTCTCTTGGTTGAGTTTCAGGTGATTACTTGTGAGCCAGTGGTAAACCTCCTTGAGCGTGGTGTTAAGTCTCTGGATGTCGTCAGTTGAAGTGGTTTCCAGATAAAGATGCATGTCGTCTGCATATAAGTGAAAGAGGATGTTGGATTTCCTGAGTAGAGTGGTAAGGGGTTCAATGTAAATGTTGAAAAGCTGAGGGGAGAGCACTGACCCTTGTGCAACACCCCTGATGATGGGTTGGAGGTCGGACTCAAAGTTTTTAATTTTTATTCTTTGTGGGCGGTTGTGGAGAAAGGAAAAGAACCAGTGGAGGACCGTCTCTTGAAGACCAGCCCTTTCTTTAAGAACCTTGATGAGCATTTTGTGGTCAACTGTATCGAATGCGGCCGATAAATCTAGGAGGATGAGAAGGCAGCATTGATCCGAGTCTATGACATTGAGGATTGCAGATTCGGTACTGCAGCCTTTTCTGAAGCCCGATTGATGGGGATCTAGGAGTTTGATGTTATCCAAGTGTTGGGTCAACTGAGGGAGTACACATCTTTCCAGGATTTTGGGCAAAAGAGGTCTGAAGTTATTCAGATCCTCAGTGTCTAGCCCTGGTTTGTTTTTCAGCAGTGGCATGACTTGGCCTACTTTGAGGCATTCAGGTACGATTCTAGAGCTCATTGAGCTGTTAATGATCTTGCACCATAGCGGGGCTCAAACGAGCTTCAGGTCTTTAGCTAGGTGAGGGGGTAGCTGATCCAGGGACTGGGATGAGGGTTTAGGATTGGAGATTAGTTTGACTATCTCTGCTTCCTGAATGGGAATGAAGAAGGTCAAGGATTTGGGGGGTTCAGGGAGGCGTTCACAAGAGTTTCGAAAGATTTGATCTCGGTGGAGGGGGTGAGATTTGAGCCAAGTGAGAGATCTATCTTGACGATTTTGTCATTAAAAAAGATGGCGAAGTTGTCTCATCGTTCTTTGGATGCCTGTTTTGAGGAAGGTATAGGATTAGAGGTTTGATTCCTGATGATATTGAAAAGCTCTTTGGGTCGTTTTTTTGCTGTATCTAGCGCAGAGCAGAAGAAAGCTGTCTTTTTGTACTTAATGTGCTTTTTGTACATCCTGCGGGCTGCTTGGAGTTGATCGTGATGGAGGACGGAGGGATTGTTCCGCCAGATTCTTTCTGCGGCTCTTAGCTGTCTTCTTTCTTCATTGATGTCACTGGTGAACCATGATCTGTAGGGTATGTTCCTGGTTTTTTTTAGTTTCAGGGGGCAAGGTGATCCAAGGTGAGCGTCATATTGGAGTTGTAGAGAGAGGTGAGTTCGGTAGTTGAGAGGTGGTCAGTGGTGTTGGGGAGGAGCAAGCTAATTCTTTCTTCTAGGTCAGCACGAGGGATCTGGGCTGTGTTTCTGACCCATTTGGGGGGGTCTTGCCTGGGGATTAGATTGGAAAAGATCGCATGGTTGATGTGAAAAAGAACTATGTGGTGATCGGACGGGGAGGATGTGGTTGATGGAGATTGCATTGCTTTCGGCTATAATTGCGTCAAGGATTGCTCCTCTATGATAAGCTTCTTCGGAGCAGTGTTGGGTCAGATTGTTTTCTAGTAGTAGGTTGTTTAGGGTTTGAATGAGCAGGTTTTTTGTTTCGTTCCATCTTAGATTGAGGTCGCCCAGAATTATGTTGTTAGAGTTACGGAGTGCGCAATGGGCAATCAGGTCGGAAAGGTGAACCCCGAATTCCGAGGAGTTGCCTGGGGGTTGTATAGAAGATGGCAAAGTGTAGGCCTGGTATCCTGTGTTTTGATGTTGTCTGAGAGACATTCAAAGGAGCTGTACAAACAGGAGGACGTGTCCGTGATGGCGATGTTGTTCTTGTGGATGACTATTATGCCCCCACCTCTTTTCCCTTGCCTGTCTTTGTTGATCATTGTGAATCCGGGAGGCGCCAGCATGTACATGCTGGGGTAGGAGAGATTATTGAGCCAGGTCTCTGTTATGAATGCTATGTGTATATCATGGGAGAGGATGGCTTCTGCTAGTTTGGTTGCATGTTTCGAGGCTGATCTGCAGTTAAGGAGCATGCAGTTGATTGTGCTCTAGGTAGGAAGGCTAGATGAGCTGGGGTCATGGGTCTCTCGAAGGGGGGTGTTCACTTCTAAATCCCATAATTACTTGGATCACAGAATTAGGGGAGGAATTCGCCGGGGGGGGGGTCGTAGGATGAGGCTAGGTGTGCCACTTCCTGAGGGGAAAGTGAGGTTGTTGCTCTTCTGGGTCTTTCATAGCAGTTTTCATTCCACTTTCTGTTGGACCAGGGTCGGGGTCTGGGGAGGACATGATGCTTTCTGGAGGGTGGTAGCTTGCCTTGACCGGGTTGGGTGAGACTAGAAAGCTCTGTGGGTGGCTGGGTGGGCTTTTGGGTCAAGGTCAGGTTGGATATAGTTTTGTTCATGCTTCGGATCAGGATTTCAAGCTGAGTAGTAGGATGAGGTGTTGCGGCGTGTTATCCAAGGAGGGAGGGAGGGTATCTGGGGCAGCAATGCCTTGGGTGAGGGGGAGGGACCAAGGAGGGAGAGATCGTGTCTGGGGCAGCATTGCCCTTGGGGGAGGTGGGTGGTTCCCTGTTATGATGTTGCTAAAGGAGGTGTGTGTGTCCCGGTCCTGATGGTTATTGGAGGAGGAGCTGCCTGGTTTGATTATGGGAGCGCTCATGACAGGTGACAGTGTGGCGTGAGGATGGGGGGACTGTGAGGAGGCTGAGCTAGAGGGTGATGCTCGATCCTGGATGTCGGCAGGGGAAGGGAGGGGGGGAGGGGTGGGCGGGATGTCTGCCAGAGGGGGAGTTAGCGTTATTCGGAGGTACAGAGTTACAGTAGGAGTCTCGGGATGGCGGCAACGGGGATCTCGAAGTGGCTGAGAGAGGGTTCCAGTGCTTCCCCTGCCATGAAAGGCTCACTGGGGGAGGGATGGGGTCGATCTGGAATGTAAGGTGATCACAGGGTCGTTTTTAGTGAGAGGGTGAAGGAGTCGAACACCTCAAGGTGAGTGCTCTTAGCCTGTATCAGGACTGTACCCTTCCCGAAGATGGTTATGGAGATATGCCGCTCATCGACTGGTGACTCAGGGGAGAGGTCGTCAATTTGTGGCTGTGGGATGTAATGGTGGTTTGGAGATGATGAGATGTGTGTTGAGAATGATGGGCCAGTTGCCGGGTCTTTCAGTGTGGAAGATGAAGTCCATTTTTATCTGCCTTCTAGAGGAGCAGTGATAAGTGCATACGAATAGTGTCTCGGGATGTTGTCTGAGCAGTCTTTGTTTGAAGAGTTTCTTCGCTTTACTGGAGAGGTTGGGGTAAAGTGATTGCGAAGGAGTTCGGTCTATGGGGAATCAGGTATTTTGGTGTATGCAGGGCGGCAGCCAATTGCGTGTCCGGTGTTGTGAGGGAGGCGGGTTCTCTCCAGTGTGTAATAGGATGGAATGTTGTACAAGGAGAGAGTACTGTCTGGTCAGGAGAGGGAGGGGGTTGAGGAGACAGGGGGATTGCCTCTCAGGAGGGGGAGCAGTGGGGGAGGGGGCGTGCTGAGAAGGGCTTCTCTGGGCCCGGGTTTGAGAGTTGGTGTTGGTCTGGTCTCTTGGTAAGGGGGCCTGTGTCGTTAGAGGTATTCTTAATAGGTGCCAGGGATACCTCTATCATGCTGTGGTTGTGGATCAGAAACTTAGGCCCTGGGTAGGCATAGTGAGGGTACATACATTACCCAATGGGACCAAGGCCACGTTGGAGGGGCGTTGGATCAAGTTTTTCTTGTGACTGGTCCTTTATTGGACCCTAGTAGCCCAATAGGAACCACTGACTACAGTGACCTTGAGTCCATGTTGCGGTTGTCATAGATATCGAGGCTGACGGAGGTCTTGTTGTGGCCTTATCGTTGGTCACTTTCTGTGTTGGTCTGGGATTGGAGGCCATTCCTAGGTCAGGCATCTAGGACTTCTGACGTGTTGTGTCCTGGGGCTCCGCTCCCATCTCAGGGTGGTCCGTATCCTTCAGGGTCTCAGGTGACCCACTTCACTCTGTAGGTGAATCTTCCAGTACCCAAGGTCAACGTGGGGCCCTATTTCTGGGTAGTAACCTCAGTGAATCAGGGAATGGCGGCCATTGCCCTATCAGGCATCAGGGGTTTCTTGTGCGTTGTGGCCTGGGGCTCTGCTCCCACCTCAAGACAGCTTCTGAAGCGTCATGGTACTCAAATGACCCTACTTATCATAAAGATCGCGGCAGTCCGAGATCTTCTTCTTGCCTTAAAGCAGGCCGCTTTCTGTTTCGCTTCTGGCAGCCATTAAAGGATCAGGCGTCAGGGGATCAGCTCATATTGTCCATTTCTCAGCGAATGCTCGTGAAATCAATCTCGTTCTTATTGAAGAATACTTGCTGCGGATAGTATATGAACTGATTATCGGTGTTAGCATACTTAGGAAATTATAACATTAGTGTCCTGTGCAAATGCTTCAGCCGCTTTCTGTTCGCTACTGGCAGACATTAATAGATAAGGCGTCAGGGGCATAGCACATAATGTCCGTTTCTCTGCGAATGCTTGAGAAGTCAATCTCATTCTCATTGAAGAATACTTGCTGTGGATAATTTTTGAACTGTTTATCGGTATTAGCATACTTAGGGAATTGTAGAATTAGAGTCCTGTGCATATGCTTCAGCCGCTTTCAGTTACGAATCTGGCGGCCATTACAGGGTTAGGCATTTGGGGCTCCTGCCGCATTGAGTCCTGGTGCTCTGATGCCTTCACGGGGAGTCCCAGTCTCCTTTAAGGGTCGCCACTGACCCAATTCACCCTATTAGGGAGGATCCAGGTGTTCCGGGTCCTCCCATGGTCTTAGAGCTGGCTGGATCTTCCTGAGGCTCCGTGGTTGGCGGCCATTACCTAGTCAGGCGATGAGGCTATGAATCAGTGCCTCGATTCGGGAGTGCACTGAAGCTAATGAATAGTGTGGTCCTGTGCCTCGATTCAGGAGTCCTTATCTTCCGGATTTGCTGCTCTTCTCCGGTCCTGAGCGGGGGGACTCCTTCATTCGCCTGCTTGCGATGGGGCTCCGAGGACCTCCAGGAATGCTTCGTTCGGGTACACTGCCCACACTGCATCCAAGGTCCTATTCACCACTGGATCTTTGTCTAAGATCCGCGTTTTCGTCAGAGGTCAGCCCGGTAAGTGAATTGGTCGTGCCTATCGTCAGGGGGGGGCTGCTGTGGTCGATCCGGTCGGGATTTGCACTTTAGTGATCCCGGACCTGGAGCTCAGCCCTGCAGCTCCTTCCCTGCGGCCTTCTTCAGAAAGTTCAGGATGGGTAGAATGGGCAGGCAATCCCACCCACCTCAAGAGGCAACCAAGAGATTTTGAAAGACAATCTGGCATCTGTATTTATTGGAAGAACAAGTTAATATTTTGCTTGAGGGTGGGTGGGTGGTCTCTGACAGAGAAGCCTATGGCTGTTAAGACAGTATTATGTGTTTGAATATTTGGAAGTATATGTTGTCTATGCACTTAATTCTACGGTACCGTTAATTATTGCACAGTTAAGTAGTGCCTATGATGCTGAACGATATTCTGGTTCAGTTTGCGCTCCCCATTATGGGTTGCGTTCACAGGTGAATATGGCTCCAAACCTCAGGTTCTTTTATAGCTTGCAGGGGTCAGTGTTATTGAATCCATATTCAATTTTTAAAGAATTGGCTGTTTGCTGAACCAACTAACATGGACTGTAAGACACTTACAACTCTCAAGCTGGCTTGTGAGCATGAGGAACTAGACCACTCATTGTCTCATTTTCATTATTTAGCTTGGTGGCTGGAAGATAATACAAATATGGGTAAGCACCTCCTGGCAGGTACTTTGGATGCTTGTGAATTCAATTCAATTCAATTCAATTCAGAATTTATATAGCGCGCTACATACCCAGAGGGTCTCAAGGCGCTTAGGGAGGGGTGGGGAATTATTTATCGAATATCCAGGTTTTAAGTTGTTTTCTGAAAGCTAGGTGGTTTTGAGTGAGGCGAGGGTGAATGGGAAGTGAGTTCCAGGTTTTCGCCGCCAGGTAGGAGAAGGATCTTCCTACCATGGTGGTTTTGTTGATGCGAGGTACAGCAGCCAGGGCTTGGTTGGAGGAGCGTAGTTGGCGGGAGGGGGTGTAGAAGGAAAGTCGTGTGTTGAGGCATTCGGGTCCAAGTTCGTAGAGGGCTTTGTGTGCGTGGGTTAGGAGGCGGAATGTTATCCTCTTATTGACGGGGAGCCAGTGGAGGCTTTTCAGGTGACCAGAGATGTGGTCATTGCGCGGGATGTCTAGTATGAGTCTGGCTGAAGCGTTCTGGATGTGTTGGAGTTTTTTCTGAAGTTTTGCGGTGGTACCGGCGTATAGGGTGTTTCCGTAGTCCAGTCGGCTTGTAACCAGTGCGTGGGTGACCGTTTTTCTGGTTTTGGTGGGGATCCAGCGAAATGTTTTTTGGAGCATGCGAAGAATGTTGAAGCAGGAAGATGAAACGGCATTGACTTGTCTGGTCATCGAGAGTGAGGAGTCCAGAATGACGCCCAGGTTCCGTGCGTGGTCTGTCGGGATGGGTGCTTTTCCGAGGGACTCTGGCCACCAAGAGTTGTCCCAGGCAGAGGGGGAGGTGCCTAAGATAAGGACTTCTGTTTTGTCAGAATTCAGTTTCAGACGGCTGTGCTTCATCCACTGGGCTACTTCTTTCATTCCTTCATGCAGGTTGGTTTTGGCGGTGTTAGGGTCTTTGGTGAGAGAGAGGATCAGTTGAGTGTCATCAGCGTAGGAGATGATGTTGAGGTTGTGTTGACGTGCGATGGTCGCGAGGGGGCTCATGTATACGTTGAAGAGGGTGGGACTGAGTGAGGATCCTTGTGGCACGCCGCAAATGACTTCAGTGGCCTCTGACTTGAATGGTGGGAGGCGGACTCTCTGGGTTCTTCCGGCCAGGAACGAGGTAATCCATTCCAGTGCTTTTCCTTGGATTCCGATGTTTCTGAGGCGGTGTAACAGGGTGTTATGACAGACTGTGTCAAAGGCTGCGGAGAGGTCGAGGAGGATGAGGGCGACTGTGTCTCCATTGTCCAGTAGAGTTCGAATGTCGTCTGTTGCTGCGATGAGTGCGGTCTCAGTGCTGTGTTTGGCTCGGAAGCCGGACTGTGATGAGTCAAGGGATTTGTTGGTTTCGAGGAAGGCGGCGAGCTGGTTGTTGACAGCTTTCTCGATGACTTTGGCCGGGAATGGAAGGAGCGAGATGGGGCGGTAGTTTTTGAGTTCGGTGGGGTCCGATGTGGGTTTTTTCAGAAGGGCGCTGAGTTCGGCGTGTTTCCAGCTTTCCGGGAAGGTGGCGGAGTTAAGGGAGCAGTTGATGACATTTCGAAGGTGGGGTGCGATGACGGAGTCAGCTTTGTTGAAGATGTGGTGAGGGCAAGGGTCTGTGGGGGATCCTGAGTGGATGGAGTTCATCAGGCGGATGGTGTCCTCAGTGGAGATTGGGTTCCAGTTATTAAGGATGTTCAAGGGGGGTGAAGGTACGGCAGAGGGTTGGGTGGGTTGGTCTCCGGGTTGGTAGTCGAAGCTGTTGTGGATATCTGCGATTTTGTCGTGGAAGAACAAAGCTAGGGAGTCGCAAAGGGCTTGAGAGGGAGTGATGTCGTTGGAGTTGGCAGTGGGGTTGGTAAACTCTTTGACGATGTTGAATAGTTCCTTGCTGTTGTGTGCGTTTTTGTCAAGTCGGTCTTTGAAGGCGGCTTTCTTGGCAGTCCGGATCAGTTGGTGGTGTGTGCGGGTGGCGTTTTTGAAGGCATCCCTAGAGCTGGTGTTTGGGTCTTTTTTCCAGGTCTTCTCAAGGGAGCGACAGAGTTTCTTGGAATTCTTAAGATCATCGTTGAACCAAGGGGCGTTTTTGTTGCCAAGTTTGCTTTGATGTTTTTTCAGGGGTGCTAGGATGTCGGCGCTGTTGGTTAGCCATTGAGTGAGGTTAATGGCTGCTTGGTTGGCGTTCGAAGAGTGGGCAGGGGGGTTTTGAAGAAGCGATGAGGAGATCTGGTCAATGGTGATTTTGTTCCAGTTTCTTTGCAGAGTAGGTTGGGGGTGGTTGTGGGTAGTGGTCTTTTTGTAGACAAAGTGGACGCAGCTGTGGTCCGTCCAATGGAGAGCAGTGGTGTGACTGAAGGAGATATGTTTGCTGGAGGTGAAGATGGGGTCGAGTGTGTGCCCTGCAATGTGGGTGGGGGTATTAACAAGTTGTTTGAGTCCGATGTTGGCGAGATTGTCCAGAAGGGTGATGGTGTTGCAGTCGATGCTCTTTTCCAGGTGAAAATTGAGGTCTCCTAATAGAATGTAGTCCTCGGAGGGGAGGGCGTGAGGGGTGATAAAGTCAGTGATGTCTTCACAGAATTGTGCACGGGGTCCTGGTGGTCTGTAGAGAAGGGTGCCTCTGAGTGTGGTCTTGGGGTCGGTGTGGATCTGGAAGTGAAGGTGTTCGGTGCTAGCGAGGTTGACGTCAGAGCTGGTTGAGATGCGGATGGAATTCTTGTGGACGATAGCGATGCCTCCTCCTGTTTGCTTGTAGCGGTCTTTCCGGATGATCTTGTAGCCTTCCGGGATGGCAATGGTGATGTCTGGGGCTGAGGAGGCGTTCATCCATGTTTCAGTTAGGAAGGCGACGTCCGGAGAGATGGTGTCTAGTAGATTCCAGAGGTCGATGGCGTGTCTGTGGACCGAGCGGGTGTTGAGCAGGATGCATTTTAGGTGGTTGGTGTCAGGTCTCTGTTTGGTGTTAGTGGATGAGGAGTTGGTATTGGTGCCGTCAAACTTGCAGGAGTTGCATGTGAAGGGTCCATGGGTGTGTCCAGGAGCGGCTTGGGCGCAGTTGGGGAGTCGACCGGGGTTTAGGGCTAAGAGGGTGGAGGGGCCGTATGTAATGCAGGTGGGGTGGGTGGGACGGGGGCCAGGGGGTCTGGCGCTGGGCGCGGTCCAGGCGCGGACGGGCGTAGACGGGCTTACCTTTGGCGCACCTTCGGCGCGCGGTCGCTGCGCGTGAACGCTGCGCGTAGGTCCTATTGACATAAGTTGGGAAGAGGAGGGGGGCAGGGCGTGGGAGGGGGAGCTGGGAGGCGGTAGCGAAGGGGGAGGGACGGGCTGCAGGCACAACAAAATGGTGGGCTCAATAACAACAACAGGACGCTATGCGAGGGCAATGCGAAGTAACAATCAGCAGCGCTGTACACACAGGTCGGGTGCAAATCCAAACAAACAAATGCGAGGTCTCAAACAGCAGCGCTATGAACACAGGTCAACAATTAATATTGTAAAGCCCTGAAAGCAATGGTAAACGAGAGTAAGCAGCGCAATGCACACAGGACCAAATATCAGCAATGAACTACGCAATGCGGAGCGCTACGCTGGAAACTGGGCGCTGAATCAAAAATGTATGTTTGACACCCTGGTAGAGGCAAGACATGACGTTCTGTACCTTGAGTCTTCAGTGTCTAAATCATGGTAGAGTTACACTTGGATGATGTATTTAAAGTTGGAGGTGTTTGTCACAAGGTAGATTGAGGTTGAGATGCCTTAAGATGGAGCCGTTATTTGTAAATTAGACAGTTATAGTTTTTGCAATGGCACAAGCCAACTTTGGAATAGAGGGAGGACAGTGCTTGATTGGCTCAAGCAGCCATATTAACATGGCAGTGTTTCATCAGAATCCAAAATCCTGCATGAGCTACTGAAACTCGGATCGGGGAATCATGTAATCTCAAGGCTACTTTATCGCACTCTGGATGGGCTGTCCAATACCAGTATTTCGTTTGCAGGCTAAGTTTAGAGCGGACTCGGGACGGGTGTGGATGAAGTGGCATACAGCATGTAGGTATATGAAGGTGTCCGGAGAGGCTAGGTTTCAACTGTCACACTATAGAATGCTATACAGAGTGTTTTTGGCATTTTTAGTAACAATACAGTCTGTACTGATGAATGCCCAAGATGCCATGGAGGGAAGGCAGAGCTTATACTTGTGGCGGGGCTCTGTATAGTAGTCATAACATTTTGAGAAATGGTAGTATATAAACTACAGAGGGGAGAGGGATAGTTGGTTCTGTTCTCATGTAATCAATGTATTCTGGGTCCGTGTGCTATGCCCCATAATAATAAAAGTCTGATATATTGTGCATTGTTCCTGTTGTTGGCCAGGCGAAGCATTGTTAGACACTGGCAGCTCCTGAAGTGGGCTTGTTCTGATAAGTCGCCTAGCGATATGATGAAATTGATATGCTACTGAAGAGATGTATAAGGTACAGATTACACTGGCGGGGGTAGTGGTGTAATTTCCTTTTCAGGTTTAAAGCAAAAGGCCCTAATTACGGGAAATTACAAGTTATTGAGTGAAATGCTGGTCTGGCGTTTTCAATATTGTTTTGCCCGAAATACATCATTCTGTCCATTTTGGGTGCAAAGACGCCTTTTACACTGGAAGAAAGTGCAACATAATGGTTGAAGCGAACAACAGCTGCTCATGTTCGTTCGTTTGCATTGTTTCCATGCACTAGGATTTTTGTACGTATGAAATCTTAATTAAGAAATATTAGTGTATGGTATAACCTATGGCATTTTACGCAGTAATCATAATATTAAATGCCAGAAATTATGCCAGACTATGCCGACGTAAGCAAACCTTTGCTCAGGTTTATTATGCACTAGATCTGTCAAAAGATCGGTTGAGCATTCATGACTTGCCCACTTATTGTGCTATGATGCGGATATCACTAGCTGTGATGAGGCAAAAACCATTAATTACAGATCAAATCATATGGACCTTCCCAATTAATGACATTTTTCAGCATTGTTAGACCTGACAGCCTTAGAGTTATCTTCCCTCAAACTTTTTGTCTCCCTTCTCAATATTTGGTGATCTTCTTTTTGCTGGTGCCTTAGGACTCTGCACACTTTACCACTGCTAACCAGTGCTAAAGAGCATGTTCACTCCTTAAAACATGGTAATAATGGGTTATTCTCAAATGGCATATTTAATTTACGTGTAAATCCCTAGTGAAGTGGAAGTACATGTGCCCAGGGCCTGATTTAATGTAAAGCGCTCTGATATCCGCAAGGATCTTGTTCGCTCTATATAAGACCTTCAAAATAAAAGAAATAAATAAATAAACCTGCAGCACTGGTTATGTCACCCACTTAAGTAGTCCATTATACAGGTTTCAGGCCTGTCATCGAAATCTCTGTGTGCAGTTTTCAACTACCATTTTGACTAGGCAAAATAAACATTGTGCCAGGCCCAAACCTTCCTTCTTAATACATTGAAGTCACCCCTAGCGTATGCCCTTGACAGCCCAGAGAGCAGTGTGCAGTTTACTTAAAAAGTGAGACATGCACTTTTTAGTTTTACCTGTCCTGGTAGTGAAAAATGTGTACATTTCACTACTGCAAGGCCAACCTCTTGCATAGACTAACTTTGGAGTGACCTGCTTACATTTAATACTCTGTAGTATCCAAATGGAAGCAGGTGACCAGTTTATATTTAATGTCCTTTGAATTCTAAGGAAAAATCCTAATTCATGGTGAAGTCAGATTTTAAATTACAATTTTGAAAATGCCACTTTTAGAAATTTGGTATTTTCCTGCCTTAGCCATTTAGTGCATGTAGTAGCTTTGTGCATTCCTCCTAGACAGCCACACACATTAGGGAACTTAGGTGTGCCTGGATGGGCCATCAATGCCAGGATGAGAGGGAGGAGCTGGGCACAGTCCAATTTGCACTAAAATAGGTTGTGTTACACCTCGAAATAAAGGGCTGCATAACCTGTATAGATAGTTGGAGCCAGGACAAGAAAGGCAGGATGAAAAGGGGACATCAAAGGGAAACCTCTAGAAGCTTCTCCTCCACTTACAGGCACAACATGTTATAAAAAGTGGACCACAGACACCACCAATTCATTACACTTCTGGACCTGTGGATACTCTGTCAGGCAGAAGGACTACTGTGCTGTTAAAGGACTGCTCTCCGGTGGGACTACTGCCTTGCTGTGCTGCTGCCTAGCTGTGCTGACCTGCAGCCTGCTGCTCTTTTGCCTGGATTGGACCTCCATCTCATGAACCCAGAACCCCAGAGTGTTTCGAACGGCTAGTTGACTGGCCTCTTTACTTGGGCCTCAGGTACAGAGGGCTCCAACAACTTTGATCCAGCACCTGGACTCGGCCACCTGTGAGTCTACAATGGCAAGTGGTGCCACAACAGTCCTGGACCCTTGGAACTTGGCATAAGTTGCTCTGCCAGTTTTTGTGGAACTTTTTTTTTTTTTTGACATATTAGCGTCATATGTATAATGAAACGTTTAAATTGTATACAATGATGCTTTCAAATGTATTTTCATCTGTTCACTGAACTACTAGTATACAGACCGCCTTGTTCGCTCTAATCCTATCCCCTTGTTTTGTCTTGTCCCCTGTGGGTTGCTGGCTGCACCCACTGTGTAAAAAAATCCTCTTTATCCTGGCAAATTACTTTAATTAAAAATCCTGTCCGGCTGGACAAAGGTCATACATACTACTGAGTGTATGTCTATCATTTTTTGATCCCTGAACTACTAGGGACCCTTGTTTTTTTAAATAGTTTTTGTGGATCCAGCAGAACCTACACATCTCCTTTGCTGTGCAGCACAAACCCAAGCAGAGCTGATGCATCACTGCTTCTGTGTGGAACAGAAGCACGTCAAATACCTGCATCATAGCCTTTGCCACATCTTGGAACTGGTGCTTCATTTTGACGGGGAACCTAGTAACTCCCCGCAAACCAGGATTTAAGATACTTTGTTTAGGGGGCCTAACAGGTTCTTGTGGTTCGCCTGTGCCCCTTCCCTGTTGGCCTGTTCTTATGAATTTTTCCCGGTCTGTTGTGAACAAATATCCATAGTTGGCTTTTTATGCTTTTGGTACTATTTTCAATAAATTCCTTAAAATTGAATATCTCCGGTTCTATTAATTGGATTTTTGTCATTTTGGTCTTGTTTTATTTATTAATAATTACTTGGTGTGGGATCCTTTTGTGGTGTGTTTTCACTTGCTACTGTTTGAAGCATTGCACACATATTTTCCACATTGCCTCTGAGTTAAGCATCAATGTTCCATGCTAAGCTACACAAGGGTTAAGCACAGGATAATTTAGGGTTGCCTGTGGCTTCAACCTGAGAAGAACTGTGGTTGGTGCTTGAGAAGGGTTTCACATCCCTCAACCAGCAAACCAATTTCTTAAAAAGAGTATGCTTGAAAGTGCCAGATATATGTTTGTTTGTACATTAGAAATGAAAACAAAACCATTTTATAAGAACAAAGATCCCAAACTATTTTTGAGAAGAAGGAGGATTTATTTCAAGTGTGTATAGCAAATAATTATCTAGATGATGGTGATCCTTCTGGTTGCCTAGCATGAAACTTTATTTTTAAGACGCTTTTGGAAATTTACCTCCCTTTATTCATACAGTTTTCTAATCTTACAAAGTTTTAATGATATTCAGATAGGCCTCGTTCCACTATGAAAATTATAATCATCTCCTTGGGTATTTACATATCTGTTGAATTGAGGTAGGTTATGCTATGACAAACTCTTTCAAATAATTGCAGAAACGGTACACTAGACATCATTCTAATTCTTCTCACTCACACATCCACATGTTGGATTTAGTATGCATGATAATATATTTGTTTCATATCCAACTTCTTCTCTGTAAAATAGGTTGATCACAAGCCATTGTCATTTACACACTCACTCTCAGGTTCACCAATAGAGGCAAAAAGAGTGTGCTTATAAAATGGAGAAAACAAAGCACACAGTAGAGAACACACAGGCATTAACTAATTTATTACTGACTGATCAATCAACATAACTACAAAAATACAAATATTTTGAACAGAAACTTGCAAAAAAGCTTCTCATTGTCGTGCAGGCCTCAGCCAGCCCTGCTAGTGCAAGGGGTTCGCCCTTCTCTGCACGAAGTCCTCAGACCAGATTGAAAGAAGTTGGCACAGAAACTGGAAATAGATAACGTAACATTTATTACACCTCATGAGGTGGTGCTACGGTTCAAACAGTACCCTTTGACACTGCAAGAAGTAGCACCCCGAAGCTAGGGATGCATGGTTTATTTATACCCACACAGGGGCTCAAAAAAAGGCGGTACAAAGAACAAGAGCACATTTTATATACATATAAGGTAATATAGAGAGGCACAATCGATCAGTGGGAGGAGCTAACAGTCTTGGGGATATCGGCTAACACATTCGAATCTAAGGCTAATCACTAACAGATGTGAACCCTAACGGTCAGCGGCGAAACAAGGGGACACTAATAATAGCCTGTGGCTGGGCAGATTCATGTGTCATGGACAGGAAGATAGGACAGAGCACATGGTCGGCACGTGGTGGTTGCCATGAATACAAAATGGAGTCCGTTAAATGTCAAGATAATGGCTAGAACTAAGATGTCTTTCACTAATGCTCAATCTAATCACTGTTAAATTACAACAGACAACGCTTTTAGCTAAGCATGGGCGTAAAATCCGTTACGCTCGCGGATTTTTCGTATTTTCGGAGAATCCGCAATCCGCGAACTCTCGCGGATGTGGCGAGAATACGCAAATCCGCGCGCAGCGGATTTTTTGTTTGTGTTCGCACTGCTCGCGGTCAATCTCGCAACAATCTCGCACTCGCGAAAGTACAAAAATTACAAGGGGAGGGGTAAAGGAAGTGGCCCAGTCTCCAACTTCCTGTTCCTGTCCAGCAAGCTCCTCCCATAGGGGTGGGGTGAAGGAAGTGCCCCAGTCTCCAACTTCCTGTTCCTGTCCAGCAAGCTCCTCCATTTCCTGGCCACTTTGATTTCGATCTTGACTGGGAAGGATTACTTTTTGTGGTTGCTGCTGGATATTTGCATTTGAGGCCTTTTGGATTACTTTTGGATTCGAAATTTGATTTCACAAACAAGTAAGTTGATGTTGTTTGTTTGTGGTGATTTTTGTGTGTGTTGCTTTTTTTTCGACTTTTTGGGGGGGAAAATCTGCAAGTTCGCGAGCTGAGGATGTTTTTGCTTGTGTTCGCACTGCTCGTGTCCCGCGCAGCAACAATCTCGCACTCGCGAAATTGTAAAAATTACAATTCTGCACATGAATTGAAAACCACCAGGCTTAGTAGTTATGGGTGCATGCATGATACAACTGTTTTGTTGAATTTTTTTTTTAACATGATTCTGGCCAGGGCATGGATGGCATTGGATTGTGGTGATCTTTGTGTGTTTTACGACTTTTTGGGGTGGTGTTGGGGGCTTGCTATGTGGGTGGGGGCCATTTTATTGCCTGGTCCCGTGTGGGTGGGTGTCTAGGGGCCATTTTTAAGCCAGTTTGTGTGCTTTGTGCCATAGGCCTGCACCCAGTGTGCTCTGATGTCATCCATTATGCCCAGGGGGCCCAGAATCGGTCTGTTCACAGATTTTGCTGGTTTTTCGCCATGTTCGCGCCGTGAGGCAACAATCTCGCACTCGCGAAATTGTAAAAATTGCAATTTTGCACCGGAAAACCACCAGCAGGCAGCATAAGCCTTCTGAAACTTGATGGATGGCATTGGATTGTGGTGATTTGATTAGTGTTGTGTTTTTTCACTTTTTGGAGTAGGGGTTGGGGGCTGGCTATGTTGGTGGTGGCCATTTTGAGGCATGGTCCTGGCCATGTGGATGGGGGGGTCAAGCGGCCATTTTGAAGGCAGGCAGTGAGCTTTGAGACATAGGCCTGCACCCATTGTGCCTTGCTTTCACCCATTGTGCCCAGGCGGAGTCAGGGGTACATGAAAGTACAACCCTCTCTGTGTGTGCTCTCTTGGATCAATGTTAAATTCCTGTTTCCCAAAAATTTAGCAAATCCTAATTTTGAAATTTCCATATTGTGTGGTGTGCACTGTGCACGTGTGTATTCATAAATGCCTACTTGCTAACTGTTTATTGAAGCGCTACATAAGCAACATATATTTACTGATGTTCCTCTGTCTTCGTTTGCTTTTAGGTGCACAAAACTCCGCATCATCGTTGAGCATTCAGTGCCAGGAAGAAGTCCTGCTGCGGCCTGTTGTTCCGACATCTGAAGAAGATGGCTCCAAAAAGAGGTGCCCGTAGGTCCTCTTGCAAGAAAGATGTCTCAACTAAGGAGAAGAAGCAAGTGGCACCACTTACCAAGGAGACTGGTGGCTCAACCAATACATTTTTTGGGGAAAAACAACAAAAAAAACAAAGGCCCACCATGAGTGCTGCACAGGTAGCCTGTTTAGTTGTTGAATCACCAACGACCAGTGATGTTGCTTCATCGCAAGAAAGTAGCAGCACACCATCAACACAGGTTGTAACTCATCTCACAAGTACTATTCAACAACCAAAGTCGCAACAACAACTGCATGGGCTACTAGTACAAGCAGAAGTACATGCGCAAGGAGCTGTCCGAGAAGGAGCTGTCCGAGAAGGAGCTGTCCGAGAAGGACCTGTCCGAGAAGGAGCTGTCCGAGAAGGAGCTGTCCGAGAAGGAGCTGGCTGTGAAGGAGCTGGCTGTGAAGGAGCTGGCCGAGAAGGAGCTGGCCGAGAAGGAGCTGGCCGAGAAGGAGCTGGCCGAGAAGGAGCTGGCCGAGAAGGAGAAGGCCGAGAAGGAGAAGGCCGAGAAGGAGAAGGCCGAGAAGGAGAAGGCCGAGAAGGAGAAGGAGAAGGCCGAGAAGGAGAAGGCCGAGAAGGAGAAGGCCGAGAAGGAGAAGACCGAGAAGGAGAGGTCCATGGAGACTTGCAAGTAGAGGTCAGTGAAGATGCCCATGTAGCGGCGCATGGAGCGGTGCAAGTGCCCACAATGGTTGTTCTTCCAGAAGTAGGGGCACAGGAGGAAATTGACTTTGGAGCCAGGGTATCATGTCAGGAAGACGAAGCCACTCCTCCTGATGATTCATTTTCTCCCAGCTCCCCAGCAAGGAAAAGATCAAGGAGGGTGTGTAGAAGTTCCTCTTCAAGCCCCGCTCCATCAGATGATGATCTGGATCTAGATTGGCAACGATCTCCGACATCTGAGAGGGAGGCACACCATGAGCTGCGAAAGGTATCAAATGTTAAAAGGAAGGGCCCCGGAAAGCTCATACTTATGGATCCGAACGTCGGACTTGATGAAGTGGTTCATTCTGATGTTGATGAACAGGATGACAGCAATGACCTAGTCATCACACACGTCATTCCAGCCACACCAGCCATGCAGCAGACAGACATTTATACCCTATCCCGACGTCATGCTGAGCGTGACCCTGGCGACGTGGCACTGGTAGCACCACCAACGCAGTCAAGTAGTACAACAAGTTCAACAAAACCTACAGCTCCCATATTTTCTCCCCAGAGGGGGACTCCATCCAGCTCGACTCCCTCAAGTAAGGTTGCTGCAATAATTGCACAACCCAGTAGATGTCTGCAAGGCTCATCCACCACTGCTTCATCTGGCATTGGCAGCAGTATCACCTCGTGCGGCAAAACCAGAAGTTTCCAGTCCCCAGTTTGGAACTTTTTTAGTGTCCATGAAAAGTATGATAACATAGCCGTTTGTTGCATTTGTAAGACTAGCGTTAGCCGTGGTAAGACTGGTACCAACTATGGAACCGGAGGCCAGATAGGTCATCTTGAAAGAAAGCACGCTGTCGAATGGTTTCCGCACCTAGCAAACGTCAAGGGAAAGCGATCCCAAAGGGCAAGTGGCCAAAATATACCCATACTAGGTGTTTCATCTGAAGATGACGGGGAGGTAGAATTAGCGTCAGACATGTGTCCGGTTGCACCCAGTACCCCTGGCAGCACCACACCCTCCGGAACACATAGGAGGCACACTGAGAGTCTGGGAGACACACCAATGCGGAAAATGTCAACACTGATCAGAAGTGGGTCGAAGAAGGCATCAGCATCATCCCGTAAATTTGTCCAGCGCACCATTTCAGCCATGTTCTCCTCAGATGTGCAATTTCAACGCAACCACCCAACTGTACGCCTGTATAACACTAAGCTGGCTAAAATGCTAGCGGTGGACCTTCTCCCTTTTTCGTTTGTCGAAGGTGTGGGTTTCCTTGAACTCGTGGCAACACTGGCCCCTAAATGGAAGGTTCCTAGCCGGTTCTATTTTGCCAGGGTTGCTGTTCCAGCACTACATAAAGAGGTGCTTGAGTTGGTGGGGGCAGCTTTGCAGAAGAGTGCTGTTCACACTATACACCTGACAACAGACATGTGGACCAGTTGCCAAGCCCTTGATTACATGTGCATCACTGCACACTGGGTCTCTTTTTCAGGAGTCATAAAACAGATAAATGCAGGTGGTGACTTGGTCGAGATTTTTAAGGGTGCTCGTAAACATGCAACATTAGCCATGTTTGGCATGGAGAAAAGTCATACTGCAGTCAACATTTTGGCTGACTTTAACAAAAAGGTCTCGCAATGGCTGCCCCCAAGAAAATGCAAGGTTGGTTATGTTTCTACAGATAATGGCAGCAATGTAGTTAAGGCCATGGAGGACGGTTTCTATTTCAGAGTGCCGTGTTTGGCGCACTGTATCAACCTTGTTGTGCAAAATTTTTTGAAAAAAGAACTTGCAGTCGACAAAACACTGACCATCTGCAGAAAAATATGCACACATTTCAACCATTCTTTTAAGGCCCGGAAGGAGCTGAGGCGCAAGCAAAATGAACGTAGAATGCCAGTGAAAGCACTTATCCAGGAGGTGGCAACACGTTGGAACTCAACCTTCTACATGCTTGAGCGTCTGCATGAGCTGTTTCCAGTAGTCAATGAGTATTTCTACAACCTGGGTGGTGATACAACAGAAATGATGCTAGCGGTGGAGCAATGGCAGCTAGTTAAAAGCCTGACAGACATGCTTCGTCCTTTTGAGGTCTTCACGCGTGACGTCAGCAGGGAGGACTGTACTTTGAGCAAAGCTATCCCATTGTTGCTGAAGCTCGAGCACCAAGTCAAGGTGGTGTCTTCACAATTAAAGGACGTTGGAAAGAACGAAGCACATGAGTTGGCGCAGAGATTATTACAACACCTAGTTAGCAATGAACAGCTTGTAAAAATCAAGAAACAACAGCACTACATTTGTGCTACTATTCTGGATCCACGTTACAAAAAGCCATTGTTTGGCAAAGTAATAATTCCTTTTGAAACATCGGATGTTACAGAGTACAAAGGTTGGCTAGCTCAGTCAGCCATTCGTTTTGAAAGAGAGCGGAAGGAAACTGTAGGAGAAGACAGTACTACTAGTGAATCAGCAGGCCATCAGGCGTCCCAAAAAAGCACTTCTGCATCTGTGCCTGTGGCAGAAGTGAGTGTCTTTTCCTCTGAGCCGTTAACCACACCAGCAACTGTATCATCTGAACCAGGCCCAGGTGATATGTCTGAAGCGGGTTGGCTAACTCAGCTAGGGTTTCCTTGTCCTAGAAAGGACACAGAAGTGCAAAGTACAGGAATCCGGGAGGACATTCTTTCAATGGTGCAGGCCTATCTGGATGACTCAACAGAGGTCAATATTACTGAGGACCCATTGGCGTATTGGCATGGGAAAAGAAAAATATGTCGAGAGCTCACCAACCTGGCTATCAATTACTTGTCTTGCCCACTCGCAAGCGTGTCTTCAGAACGTGTTTTTAGTTCTGCTGGTGGCATTGTGACTTCCAAAAGGTCCCGCCTCTTGCCCGCAAATGTGGAGCGGCTCACCTTGATAAAGATGAACCAGCACTTCATACCACCAGATTACAGAGTACGAGAATCCACGCAGGAAGAAGAGGACACCGACCTACCTGAGGAAAGTTCTCCTCAGTTACTAGAAGTAACCCCGACTGATGATTTAGCAGAGTATGAGGACGAGTTCTGCTTCCCTGACAGCGAGTTCTGAAAATTAGTCAATCATTCATTAATTGTAAATTTAGTCCTCCTTATTCACTTTTATTCCTGTGTGTCTGTCTTTCTTTAGCAAGTGCTTCATCACATTCCCAACAAAACTGTAATCAACCAATAAAACAACAAGCCCATCAACAGAACTGTCTTGATTTTGATGCCGCAGCATTCCTCAGGTTCACAACAGTTAGTTGACAAGAACTCAGTCCTGGTCGTCTATCCTGAGTCCTCCTCCTCCAGACTCACCCTATCCATTACCCATAATGCTGATGCCTGGATTCTGCACAATGAAGAAACTTACGTTGACGAGTCCCCTAACGCCTTAGGACACTGTGAATTCCAGATGGAGCCAGCCCTCAAACACAAATTACAGGTAAGATAAGTGTTTGGATGGGAGGTAGTATAATGGAGTGTTCGGAGAGGCGAGAGAGTGACAGTGGTACTGGTAGTAAAGTCCTAGGGCTCTTGAATTAACAAACTCTGTGACAGGCATTTACTTTGGAAAACATTTGGCCTATTGCACGTGAACGTTTAGGCGTTATTATTGCTCGCTTGCCTGTCTTAGGGGTGCTGTCTGTGGGGCTTCTAGGTTTTTGTGGTGTGTGAGCACCGCTGCCACATTTCTAATGTTGATTGCTTTTGTTTTGCAGAAAATCCACGCCGGGAAAATCCAGTTGTGGCCCTGCTGCAGAACGCTTTAGGACTCTGTGAATTCCAGGTGGAGCCAGCCCTCAAACACAAATTACAGGTAAGATAAGCGTTTGGATGGGAGGTAGTATAATGGAGTGTTCGGAGAGGCGAGAGAGTGACAGTGGTACTGGTAGTAAAGTCCTAGGGCTCTTGAATTAACAAACTCTGTGACAGGCATTTACTTTGGAAAACATTTGGCCTATTGCACGTGAACGTTTAGGCGTTATTATTGCTCGCTTGCCTGTCTTAGGGGTGCTGTCTGTGGGGCTTCTAGGTTTTTGTGGTGTGTGAGCACCGCTGCCACATTTCTAATGTTGATTGCTTTTGTTTTGCAGAAAATCCACGCCGGGAAACTCCAGTTGTGGCCCTGCTGCAGAATGCTTTAGGACTCTGTGAATTCCAGGTGGAGCCAGCCCTCAAACACAAATTACAGGTAAGATAAGCGTTTGGATGGGAGGTAGTATAATGGAGTGTTCGGAGAGGCGAGAGAGTGACAGTGGTACTGGTAGTAAAGTCCTAGGGCTCTTGAATTAACAAACTCTGTGACAGGCATTTACTTTGAAAAACATTTGGCCTATTGCACGTGAACGTTTAGGCGTTATTATTGCTCGCTTGCCTGTCTTAGGGGTGCTGTCTGTGGGGCTTCTAGGTTTTTGTGGTGTGTGAGCACCGCTGCCACATTTCTAATGTTGATTGCTTTTGTTTTGCAGAAAATCCACGCCGGGAAACTCCAGTTGTGGCCCTGCTGCAGAACGCTTTAGGACTCTGTGAATTCCAGGTGGAGCCAGCCCTCAAACACAAATTACAGGTAAGATAAGCGTTTGGATGGGAGGTAGTATAATGGAGTGTTCGGAGAGGCAAGAGAGTGACAGTGGTACTGGTAGTAAAGTCCTAGGGCTCTTGAATTAACAAACTCTGTGACAGGCATTTACTTTGGAAAACATTTGGCCTATTGCACGTGAACCAACACGATGACAGTGTTCAGTTAAATGAACTTACTGCAAAACCACCACCCACCAAGCTCAAAAGTAGTAAAAAAACAGGTATGCTCAGATAAAGTTTGAAAAAGTATATTTATATCCCTAACAAAATAATCTCCCGCAAGACCCTCCCTAACCCCAACAAATAAATAGTCCTTCAAAAGTCCCCAAAAAACCCAACTCCCAATTCCCACCCCCCAAAAGTCTCTAAAAAAGGGTCAAGGGACACTCTAGGGATGCAAGCTGTTAAGTTTGGCCTCCAGGGCATCATGCCTTAGGGCCAGGGCATCATACTTCTCCTGGAGGGTGGCGTGATCGAGGCGGAGGCCCTCCACCCCATTCTGATACTCGTTCCATTTCTGGACCTCCGCCTCTAGGTCGGACACTCTGCGGAGTGCACGGCGCAAGCGAGCCTTAACAGTACTGCGAGGTGCAGCTTTTGCTGCTCGGCGGTGGCGTCTTCCAGCACGGCTCCGGTTCGCTGGAGCACTGCGCTTACCGGCAGAACGTGGGGTCACGGAGGAGGATGCAGATGTTGATGCACTGGACTGTGTGTCGTCCCCCTCCAATTCCACCAGCCGCCGATATTGGGCAACAGTTGCTTCCAGCCTCCGTTGCCGGGCCAGTACAGCCAGCATACTCCTCGTCGGTTTTGAGGTTTTAGTATTGCCAACTATATGAAGAAAGAAAGACATAATATGTAACCAATGCTCTTTAAGAATATGATTAACACAAAATAATTCAGCAGGAAGTTGTGTCACAGTACAACTAGCAACTAGCCAGCGCAGTACAAAACTATTCAGGCCAGTATCATGGGCGTCCGCAGGGAGGGGCAAGGGGGGCGCTTGAATCACCATTTCCCTTCCCACAACTCACTTGTATCCTTGGTTTGATGCTCTTTCATATGAAACAGATCTGGCAGAAGCCCAGGCGATATGTCTGTTTCCCTCTCTCTCTCTCTCTCTGTCTCCCTCTTTATGTCTCCCTGTGTCTCCCTCTACCTCGCTGTCTCTCTCTCTCTGTCTCCCTCCCTCACCCTCCCTCTGGCTCCCTCCCTCTCTCTCTCTCCTTCTGTCTTCCTCTCTCTCTGTCTCTGCCTCTATCTGTCTGTCGGTCCCAGCCTGCTGTAGTTACCATATTGTAATTTGTCACTGGGCCACCACTGGATACACATCATATCCTATCTAAGAGTCAGATAGTACCATGATCCAGCTTACCTGTACTCGCCACCGCCACTGTCTCCTTCCTCACAGTCTGTACTTCTTGGTCCGACTCCTCTAGCGCCGCCTCCTCCCCAGATTGATCCTCGGACTCCGAGTCAATGATCACCACCACATCCGAGCTGGCCCCGCCACCAGATGTTCCACCTACAAAGTTGATTTAAGAATGTTAGATTACACCACTCCACTAGTATTTGGTCGATGAATGAAAAAATGTGAAAACAACAGACAAATTAATTGACTGTCTACTCTAGTCTAAAGTAAAAATGTCCCTCCTTCCAGGGAAAGCTGTTGTCTTGCTTCATTTTTTTGTCACAATTGTTGAATTCTTGCTTAATTTTAACACACTCCATTTTTCTCTGAACAGACAGAAACTGGACTTCTAAGGACAAGAGCAACATCAACTTCAAACCAGGTGAAAGCTCGGCTCGACCACAAGAAATGTTTTCCATTACTCATCAACTCAGCACCAAGCACTTTTCCATTTTCAACTAACTTTATTTTAATATATGTGTTTACTTAAACTTTTAATAAAGCTTTTAAACTTGAATAGACTCTGTGGTTTTTAGTCCTCCAGACTAGTGTGACTGAGCGAAAAGTTTTGCAATTTTTGCAAGGAGGAGTCCGTGCCGCTGACACTACCAGGTTTATTTATACAGTGTGCCAAACACGCCACTCTGAAATATTATTACTCTGGTCTTTGGTGTCCATAGTTCGGTTTGTGGAGAATTGTCCCTGCAACAGTAGGATTATTGATTTTGCTCCTATCTAAACACTATTTCGAAACAATTAAATTAGGAACGCTTGGACAACAATAGGTCCTCTATATTTAAATGAAAACTTACTGGGGCCAGCAAAGGAGCACTCGCCGCCCTGGCCTGCATCCTCCTCCTTTGGAGCCGCTGCATCCGATTTTTCGGTCCGCTTGCCCCTGGGCGGACCTGACGTACAACATGAAAGAAAGAACAGAAAACATTGATGATTGCTGCTTGTCGATGTCCTTGTCAACCAAATCAAACATTTAGAAAGAACATGAACCAATTATTTCAGTCAAAAAAAGGGGTACAAAGGAAGGACTGCACCTGAGCCTCTACTCTAGGGGCAGATTTACAAGCCCCTTGCAGCTCTTTTGCTCCGTTCTTGCGTCACTTTTGTGACGCTGCGCCACAACAAGAGAGGCGCCATGGTGTGGCGTATATTAACAACGTGACGCATATGGGAGATGCATCCCATTCTAAAGCCCTGCGCCATTAGGGAGCGTTCCAGCGCAAGGGAGGGCGTTCCTGCGCAGGAGCGCATGCTAAAAGTGGCTATGGGGAATAGATACAATTTCAATCAGTCATTTAGGACAATGATGCGTCACTGAAACCCTGCGCCTGCATGAAGCAGATTTACGGCTTGACGCAGCATTGCTGGAGCTGCGCCATCGTTGCAACGCAACTCCATCAATGAGCCGCCTTTACGGCACCGATGCGTAACGCTTCGGTGACGTTTTGGGACCATGGTGTGCAGCATTGTAAATACGGCGCACCATGGGTGGTGCTGGCGTGCCGCACACTTTGCAGGGATGCGCAGGTAATTGCTAATCTGACACTTAGGGGCATACTTACGAGTTCTGAGCACCAGAACAAATACGAGTTCTGGCACCAGAACAAATGCGTAACGCAAAACTAACCTTGCGTCACGGCAGATGCGCCACTATTACAATGCGGCAAACCCTGGCGCAAGGGTAGGCAGATGCGTGACGCATCTCGTGACGAAAGAGGGGCGCATCTCTAGAGTCGCGTCGCGGGCGCGATGCAACTATAGCAATGCTCAGGGCTGCCCAATACTCAACATACCGCATCAGTCCTTACGCCTGCTTCAAGCAAGCAGGCATAAAGAATTGACATAGCAGCGTCGCGGAAGTGCCTGCGTTAAATCTTGTAGATTTCACGCAGGCACTTTTGCGAGGCGCACAGCTGCCTGACCGCCACCCCCCCCCTTGCGTGGGAACGCACCCATTGTGGCGCAGGCCCAGGCCTTCACGTGGGGCATCTCCTTAGATGGATCACGTTGTACATGACTCGCAGGGATGCGCCACGTTTACGTCGCTGTGCGTCAGGTAAGGCAGCGTAAACGTGGAACAAGGGGCTTGTAAATCTGCCCCTTTGTGTCTAGCATTACGCAGTTCTGTAAAATACACTCATACATTACTCAGCCCAATTAAATGAACACAAAATAGAAAACAAATAAGCAGTGGCACCGCCACAGAGAAGGAGAACAGTGCACCTGAAATGCACAGAAGATTTTGAAATATTAATTTACCTCTCTTATCAATGTAATCAGCAGCATTATTGCTCTTTGTAAAAAAATTAAAGCAAACATTTGCAATATAACACAGTCACACAGAGCAGGAGAAAAAACAGAGTAGTGAGTGATGAAAAAATTGCTACTACTACTCACCAAGCCCGGGGACCTCCACTCCCAGCACGTCTAGCAGGTCACGCTCTCGGTCCAAGATATCGGTCCAGCGGTGGGTGACTTGATTGTAGGTGCGCTGGACCCCCGTGATCTTAAAAAGGGCCCGGCACACCTGCCCCCACCGCTTCCGTCGCTCCTGGCTGTTGGTGTAACCAGCAGCAATCCTGCCGCCTGCCGCGATGGTCCTGGGGAGACGGCGCTGCACATAAAAAACAAGTGCGCCCACCTCCTCAGGGCTGAAGATCTCCCGGGGCACCACCATTTCCGCCCTCAAGCTGCCACACGGGAGCCGGGCACGGGCTGCGGCGGCCGTCTTGGGCAGCTTGACTGCTGTCTTCACCATGTTCTGGGCAGGTAAGGAGATAAAATGAAAAAGAATAAGAGTAGAAAAGAAGGAAATAAAAGTTTAAAAAAGTAGTTGAAAAGTAAACAAAAGTAGACTAAAACACAAAAATATAGACCTAGAAAACAAGAGGGATAGAAAAAAAGTTTAATAGATCAAAAAAAACATAAAACAAGCAAAGGATGGCAGAGATATACAGAGGATAGAAACACCATGCCCAGACACATAGGAATGAATGAAAAACAAGATGGCCGCCCGAACACGTGCGTGTAAGTAAGTTCGCACGCGATTTCTCTCGCGAACTCGTGCGAACTTGTATTCGCAAGGCGCTCATCGCGCGAGATTACACATAGCGGGCGGAAATGGAAATACGTCACGCAAACAAAATGGCGGCGCCCATACTCAACCTTGGGGTAACTCGCACGAGTTCGCGGCTTCCACGGTCGATTTCGCACGACGCCGCGCCTCGCGAATAGGGCGAAATTACCAAAAAACGAGTTTTGCAAAAGCAAAACCAACGAGCAGGTGCAAAAGTTCGAGCTCATCATTTGTAACCATTTCCCTGTAGTGCTTCCTGAAGGGGCCCTCCAGAATCCGGTTGCCTACTTGCAACTATTGTGTGACCCTGCTCTGACAGTCACAGAATAGTTACAAGTATGCCATTGCATCCTGTTAAAAAAAATTTACATTGCAACAAAAAGGAAAGGGAGCAGACAAGCAGGTGCCAGCCTTCATTAATGTCAGTTGGGGCAGGGCAGGTGTTGTTGTTTGCAAAACTTAAAGCACTTAGCAGGTGTGCTTTGCTTTGCCTCAATAATGTACACTCACTGGTCAATCAGAGGGTGCTGTGATGACACCGATGGTGGCATGGGTGTGCCAGCCAGAGGGTGGCATGGGTGAACCAGAGTGCCAGTGTTGACAGGATGGCAGTGCTTTGCTTTGCCCCAATAATGTACACTGGTGAACCAGAGGGTGCTGTGATGACACAGAGGGTAACATGGGTGAGCCAGAGGGTGGTTCGGTGACCAAAGAGAGTGCCAGTGGTAACAGAGGGTGGCAGTGATGAAGAAAGCCTTGCAAACAGGCTGGGCACGTAGAAACAACAAGTTCGCAAACCTGGCGACCCGACAAGTAAGTTCGCAATTTGCGAAATTGTACAAAACCCTCGCGAACTTGCAGAAACCCGTGCGAACACACCCCCCCCAAAAATACGCAAATCCGCGAGAATTCGCGGAATTTGCGGATTTTCGCAATCCGCAAATACGCAAATCCGCAAATTCGCGGATTGCGAATCCGCAAAATACGCCCATGCTTACTTTTAGCATTAGCTAAACACATTTGCTCTCCTGGGGTGATCTAGACATTCATCTCGTATATCTACACGCATCATATCAGCTACTTATTTATCTAACGTGTGTTGTGCTTTCACAGTATTCCTTTTGGATGGTATACAAACAGTCATGCACATAGAACACAGCATTGGGCCACAGTGGATACACATACAACAGGTGAAAATCACTGCAATTGCAATACAGAGAATAGGCAATAATTTCCAACCCCAGGCCCAAACTAGAGCACAAACCCAACCAGCAAAAGTCCAGGTGCCATTTTTAGTATGAATATCTGCAGCTATTTTATGCAGTTTAAGAATTGCATCATACACTGAGGCCGAATTATATGGGATAAACACACAGCAACTACTACCGATAACTTTACATGCACCTCCTCTATCTGCTAACATAACATCTAACACCATCCTGTTCTGGAGAATTCTAGCAATTTGCAACTCCTCAGTAATAATGCCAAGAGCTATAGCAGTCTGATTAGTGACAGCTTCCACAACTCTAGTCAATCGTCGTACTTTCCTGCTATTTAATGCAGAACCCATAAAAGGAAACAACCCCAAATTAAATTCAACATATTGTTGCAGACTAGTGTCTGTGTGGTCTACATCATCTATTGTTTTGGCCCTCTTATAACGATTCATTGAAATATTTCTAAACAGTTTAAAATCTCGGTGGTATGAAGCAGGTGCCAGAAAAACAGGAGGCAATAGAAAAGATACATAGCACGTACCGGACCACCCTACTGGTAGTCTATGATATCCATGACTCCCACATACTAAATACGTGTTGTGTGAGGCCAGGAAGGAACTGTCATTCAGTCCATCTATATTTAATACAGTAACACAATCACTAGTTCCAACTGGAATTCGTCCAGTACTTTGTACACATAAATCTGCTTTAGTCCTTGTAACAGTGATTATAGACTGGTTGCTTGTGGTAGAGTCTCTCGTATGGGTGAAAACATATGGTGTAGAAGCATTGTCCGGTCGGTATTCCTCCCATTCCCATATAGTTCCATTTTCTTGAGGATACCCATGTTCATCTTGATAACACTCTTTATTCAGACGAAAAAGAAGTCAACCTACTGCAGGTTTCCTGCAGGTTTCCTAGTTGAAAATAGAACAGTGTACCAGGCTCGACAAGAACCATTATGCGAAAAAGGAAGTGGTATAAACGGTGATCCACCTTTCTTTTGATGTGCTGGAAGCATACCACATATCCAACAATTAGTGGCATTCATAGCGTTATGGGTATGGTGGAGCATCTGGGCAAACATATTATTAAGATAGGATTCTCGATGCTTTTGCTCATGATACGGAAGAGTGAAATGCTGATGCTCTTCAAGGACTGGAGTAGTAGGAACCACAAAAAACTTGCGCGCAGGAATCACCATTTCAACAGACCAGGTGATCACTGCTATAATTGTCAAAACAGCAAAAACACCTATAACTCCTAATGCCTTTTTCTTAGTGGTTCATAGCAGCAAAAATCAGCTTTTTCAAAAACAAAACAAAACAAAACAACAACAAAAAAATAATTGTAGGAGCTCCCGTGGGTAGACGTTGGTTTTTTCACTGCAGATCAAGACAGGTGTCACTACACTACGCAGGGCTGATCCCCCTCCCTTGTCATATCAGCATTATGTTTCCACTACCCAGGGCGGTTCCTCAACCTGTCTCTCTCAAAAAACTATAGACTCTTTCCTCGGTCTCAAGTTGTATCGCGTTGCTCCAGGAGTTGTCTGGTCCGGGAAGAACTCCGCAGATTTGTCAAGTGATACAGCAAGGCCTTTATCCGTAGTCAAGATCTCTCGACAATACCTTCCGACAATGAGTGCACCCAATTTTTCTTGTTGGTGTCTCGAACTGCTGTTCTCGTGGCAAGGAGCACCTGTTCTGGTCCACGCCATCTCGGCTCCAAGCTGCTTGACCTCTCAAACGCTTTAACCATCACAAGGTCGCCAGGACGGAGCTCATGGCCTTCACCTATAGATCTGCCAGGAAGTGCTTCACAAACCTGTTGATGAATAGAAACCAAACTGTTGGTTAACTGTGCCAAATAGTCACTCATCAAGACACAAGGTACATCATACACAGAACTCGGTTTCGGAACTCCCCAAATGTTCATGGGTCATCCAAATACCACCTCGTATAGGGGTGAGACCCGTCCTAGAATGTGGTACTGATCTGATGGATAACATTGCCAATGGCAACGCATCTGGCCAGGTCAAGTGTGTGGAAGCTTGAATTTTTGCAATTTTCAGCTTCAGAGTAGCATCATACCTTTCCACCAATCCTGCTGATTGTGGATGGATCACTGCATGGAACTTCTGTTTAATTCCTAATCCTTTCAAGACATACTTGATAACTTCCCCAACAAAATGAGGTCCGTTATCATTCCATAAAAGTCTACAAACACCGAACCGCGGGAAGAATTCCTTCAGTAGCACCTTATTGGTAGTAATAGCAGTATTGTCCTTTGTGGGGTACGCCTCAATCCATTTACTGAAAGCACAAACCACCACTAGAACATACTTTAATTTATTACAACGCTCAAGTTGGATGTAGTCCATTTGCAAGACTTCAAAAGGTGCAGTCGGTGTAGCAAAGCCTCCAGATGGAACTCGCGTTGTATTGTAAACAGATCAAGCAAGACTGTACTACTGTCTTAGCTGTGCTAGCAATTTCTGGATGCTCCCAAACTTGCGTAAGCATTTTCGTTATTGCGGAAGCTCCAACATGTGCTAGCCCATGTGCCATCTGAACCATAGGTTGTACAAAAGCTATAGGCAGCTTCCATCTATCCATCTGTTTATTTCTCCAACAACCATCGTCATCTAACTCTCCTTCTTTAGACCACTGTTCACGTTCTTTATCAGAGGCTGTCCTCTGTATCTCTCGTACTTCTTGCCTAGCGTCATGCCATCTCTCAGCTTGTGACTTCACTACATACATAGGAGTAGTGTTTCTTCTCATCGCAGTTTCACGTACCACGTGGTCTGCAAAGGCATTTCCTTGTCCAATCTTGTCTGTCACTTTCTTATGTGCGCTACACTTCACTATGGCTACTTTCTTTGGGTATGTTAGTGCAATCAAAAGATTATGCACTAATTCTCTGTGCATTATTTGCATTCCGTGAGATGTAAGAAAGCCTCTTTCCTTCCAGAGTAGGCCAAAATCATGCGCTACTCCAAAAGCATAGCGGCTATCTGTGTAAATGTTCAAACATAAATCAGTACTAAGCTCACATGCTCGTGTCAAAGCTATCAATTCAGCTGCTTGGGCCGATTTCTGTGGTATGCGAGCTGTCTCCACTACTGTTTCAAGCGTGGTGATTGCACATGCAGCTGAGGTCCTACCATCTGGTAAATTCAAGCAAGACCCATCAACCCATAGTTCACCATACACATCTGAAAGGGGCGTATCTTGCAGATCAATGCGACCCTTTGTATGTTCCTCAGTCAGGAATACACAATCATGTGTTTCTTGTGCCTGAGGCGCAGTCACCGGATACGGCAACAAAGTAGCAGGGTTCAAAGTTTCACATCTCTTCAATGTAATGTGAGGAGCTAGCAATGTCAGTACATATCCTGTAAGACGAGCGCTAGTTAAGTGCTGCATCTTTGTCTGATTCAAAAGAGCATCAACCGCATGGGGTACCAACACTAACAGCTTATGTGACAAAACTATTCCCTCACTCTGTCGTATTGACACAGCTGTCGCTGCAACTGAGCGAAAACACCCAGGTAATGCTCTGGCAACAGGATCAAGTACTGCTGAAAAATAAGCACAAGGGCGTTACTTAACTGGACTAAAACTGACAACGCACATCCATCTTTCTCATGCACATAAAGTGTAAAAAGCTTTGTGTAATCTGGTGTGCCTAACACTGGTGCTGAACAAAGAGCTTGTCGTAACTGTCGAAAAGCACTTTCACATTCATCTGTCCATGGAGGGGGCACTAGGGTATCTTTTCTCAAAAGTGCTAACAAAGGCTTAACAATCTATGAAAATCCCAAAATCCACTGTCTGCAAAAGGAAGGCAGACCCAAAAATGCACGAACTCCTTTCTGTGTGGTAGGGACTGGCTTATCTAAAATTGCTTGTATACGATCTGATGTCAATGCACGTCCCTCCATAGACAAAAGGTGACCTAAGTAGGTTACCTTTAATCTACAATATTGTAGCATCTTTCGAGACACTTTGTGATTATGTGAAGCAAGAAAAGAAAGCACTGACAGAGTACATTTTTCACATTGTTCTGGGGTGCCCGCTGCCAGCAAGATGTCATCGACATATTGTATGAGAGCTACACCTTCAGCCAATGCAAAAGAATCAAGTTCTCTTTTCAATGCTTGACTGTAAATACTCGGGCTCTCAGTATAGCCTTGAGGAACTCTACAAAATCTATACGATCGATTATTCAAAGTGAAACCGAACAAGTATCGGCTCTCAAGATGAATAGGGATCGAAAAGAAAGTGTTCTTCAAGTCTATCACAGAAAATGTAGTAGCAGTCGGAGGAACCAAAGTAAGAAGTGTGGTGATGTCAGAAACCACAGGATACTGCGGTACGACAATCTTGTTTACTTCTCTCAAGTCTATGATGAATCTGTAAACTCGTGTATCAGTGTCTCTTTTCAGAATTGGAAGAATCGGGCTGTTGCAAACATTAAATGGGACTTCCTCAACAACCCGAACTTGGATGAGATCATGCACAATTCGTATGAGTGCTTCTTCACCCTCCTGTGAAATCCTATATTGTGGCAAATGAGGTAACACAGCTTCCTCCTTGACACTAATCTGAATTGGTGGGATAACCATTTGACCCACATCAGTGTCTGAGGTAGCCCACAAATTTTCAGGAAGCGAAGCCAATGCAATATCCTCTGTAACAAAGCAAATTCTTTCAGGCTCAAAGTGATTATCTTTCAAAATGACACGCACTCCTTCAGGAGAACATCATATTGTGGCTCTGAAATGCTTCAGCATATCCAGACCCACAATATTATCTGGTGTGTTTGGGGAAAGCAAAAATGGACATGGAACACTAAATTTATCAACATGGAATGCAAGTGGTTATGACAATGGGCTAAGGGAAGGTGTTCCATCGAAACCTATCGAAGTAATAGTTACGTCAGACAGGGGAGCCCTCGGAACCAATTGTTTAGACAAAGCGCTACGAGTAGCTCCTGTATCAACCAGAAACCGATCATTAGAACCCAAAACATGTGCTATAACATAGGGACCCGTCGGATCTACTGGAACTTCAACTGATTCCTTACCCCATCCTAGGCAATCCTATGCATGAGCAGAATCGTAAAGGTCAGGCTGGACATAATCAGACACTTGATATTGGTTTCGTCTATCAAAAGTGTTTTGACCATTTTTTGTTCATACATTAGCATCAAATCGGGCATCAAATCATTCATATTTCCCCTAGGCCCTGAAAACCCTGAACCATTTCTCCTTTGTCCCCGCCCCCGTGAATTCAGTTGGGCATGCAACACTGGACAATCAGCCATTCAATGACCAAACTGCTTACAATACGCACATTGATTGATAGACAAATTCGTACGGATATAGGGGGTATTGAAAGATCCACGTCTGCCTCTATCATAACCTCTATCGTAGCCTCTATCATAGCCTCTAGAGGGTGGACCATAGACCTGGGCTAACATAATTTTCGTTTTCAAATCTTTGGATTTCTTTTCTTCGTTACCTTTCGCTTCTAATTCTTGACGCTCATAATATTAAGCCATCGTCAAAACGGATGCTGGAGAAGAGGTAGTCCAACAAATTTCACTAGCTTTTAAGCGGCTAGCTATCCCTGGCAACAGATTCGTAACATATTTATCGACAAACAGATGTCTGCTGGTATCATCCATCGAAGATTGACTGCTAAAATCATGAAAAGCTTCCTCAAAGCGCATGAAGAAATCGGAAACTGATTCGTCAGCCTTTTGTTTACACGATGCTAAGACAGTCCAATCAATCTTTTTAGGGGGGATAACTGTTTTAAGTTTAGTTAAAATTGCTGCAGGGAGATCTAGTATTAACCGATGTGGCTTTTTAGCAGGCTCCCTATCCACATCCATTCGTTCTAAATCCTTCCATTCGGCCCCAAAGGTAGTACGGTCATCAATTTTTCAAACAGTCCGCCACATATCTGGGGGCAAAATTAAACCAAAAAACAAATCTATATCGCATAGGGTCATAGTACAGGAATTTAAAGCGCCTTCAACTTCCTCATAGAAGGCGGCTGGATTTTTACGCGGGTCTGGTAACGCTGCTTTAAGCGCCATTACATCTGCGCTATTCCAAGGAGTGTACACCCAATTATAAATAAAATATCCTTTAGCATTAGTAGAATTTTTATCATCACTATCACCCGCTCCTTTAGGAGGTACATACAAGGGCGCGGCTTCCCGCATAGGTCTCATTTCGACTGGTATTATCTTATCTGTTACGAAGGTAGGAGACTGCGACACTCCGGACGAATTGGGCTGTGCAGCTTCGTCCGTACGCTTTTTCTGCTCCTTCAAGTGAATCGCATCAGTTCGTAATTTAACCAACCGTCTAATCGTGTCAGGCACCTGAGAGAAAAGAAAAAGACCATCACGCATAAATTTACAATCAGCTGCTACATCATCAGGCTCTATTATTGGAGAGAATTTTCAGAAAAATTCACTAAATTCTGTAGCAAATGTCGCAGTGAAATACATCTGCTCCTTTTCCGACCATCCCTGTAAACTTGCTAAAAGATCGGAAGCAGAATCAGTACTACGTAATGCTTTACGGTCAGCTTGTCTGATTTTGGACAAACGCGCAGTAGTCAACATGGATCGAGTGTCCCGCGCTTTTTGTTGCTCTGTGTCAGAATCCCCATCGCCTTCGGCCGGAGCGGACGGAACGGCATACGGAGGTGGAGGTCGATCTAATAACAAAAAATCATCTTGTGGTTTATTAAGGACAGGATAGAGAGGGGCTGTCGGATAGGATATTGGCCAGATACCTGCAAGCTATGTTCTTTCTCCTCTCTCTCTTTTAACTCTTTCACTTCTTTGTTTCTCAGCTCCAGCGCTTTCTCATAAACATTCTTTCGCTGTTCCTTGTCAATCAACACTTGCTCACGCTTCTCTTGCTGCCGCACTTCTTTTTCCCACATACGCACGCATTCAAACATGTCACGTCTAGAACTTCGCTCAAACATACATCGCTCCACATACTCAATCTTTCGTGCATCAAATGACCCATTCATTGGCCACTGTAACTCAGGATCCTTTTTGGTATATCTATGCCATAGCGTGCTATACATTATAGAAGAAAGACCAAATTTTACATACATAGTTCTATTAGGCGTCCCCTCTGGGGGAGCGGGCTGCGATTCCTCAAGTCATGAACTGGTACCATTACAAAAGCAGCACAACCTTCGAAGTGTTTTAAAAACAAGCATGCCAAAAATAATGCAAAATATGCAATATTATACACAAAGTAGCGCTTAAAGTACCTGTAGTACGTTGCGCCGTTCAAATCAAATAGTTGAAGAAAAATCTTCACATTGCCTGCCTATATGGGTTGCAACACATATATATATATACATATATCAAATTCCAAAATCCAAATTAGACTAGTCTTTTCCAAATACAAATATGCCATAGTAAGTGTTACTAAAACTACCTTACCATACAAGGGCATCCAAAACCTACAATGAGTGCCGCAAAACGGCTCTTACCAATCATAGGATGTCCAGATTCCAACTGCCACGTTCTAAATACGACCAAACGGTCACTGCACGGCGAACCAACAGAAGAGATCTCAGTCGAGGACCGGCGCCGCCTGGATGGTCAGATCGAAAAGAAGGGAAGAAACGCCTCGGGTGCCAAGACTCGGGTCTTCTCTGGCAGCGATCGCGTCCTCAGCGAGATTCCAAACCTTCGTCATGACCAATCCTTCGAGCATCCAAGTCGCCGATGAGCCCCACGTGTCGGGCGCCAATTTGTCGTGCAGGCCTCAGCCAGACCCGCTAGTGCAAGGGGTTCGCCCTTCTCTGCACAAAGTCCTCAGACCAGATTGAAAGAAGTTGGCACAGAAACTGGAAATAGAAAACGTAACATTTATTACATCTCATGAGGTGGTGCTACGGTTCAAACAGTACCCTTCGACACTGCAAGAAGTAGCACCCCGAAGCTAGGGATGCATGGTTTATTTATACCCACACAGGGGCTCAAAAGTAGGCGGTACAAAGAACAAGAGCACATTTTATGTACATATAAGGTAATATCGAGAGGCACAATCGATCAGTGGGAGGAGCTAACAGTCTTGGGGATATCGGCGAACACATTCTAATCTAAGGCTAATCACTAACAGATGTGAACCCTAACGTCAGAGGCAAAACAAGGGGACGCTAATAATAGCCTGTTGCTTGGCAGATTCAAGTGTCATGACAGGAAGATAGGGCACAGCACATGGTCGGCACGAGGTAGGGTGTGGCAGTCAAAATGGCTGCCATGAATACAAAATGGAGTCTGTTAAATGTCAAGATAATGGCTAGAACTAAGATGTCTTTCGCTAATGCTCAATCTAATCGCTGTTAAATTACAACATCATGAGAAACGTCATGATAGGCATATTCAGTCAATTAAGGTTTACATCAATCATGCTTTATAATATGTGTTAAAGCATTAAGAACATCAATACAGGTTCTACACAAAAGAGTAAGAAAAAATGTGGTCCAGAGAGTGTGTTCAAATGAGTGCTGAAATATCTATTATTCAGAAAGTCTTACGTGAGTTGTGCAATTGACTCTGGTCTTGGTCTTCCTCTTAGACAGTTTGAGGGAGCAATTCTAAAACACATTTCCTGTAAAAGAACAGTGACCCTTAAGATCAACATCAACTGACCACATTGTCACCTTACAAACTCTGATTAACAAGCAAGTAATAATCAAACATTGAGAAGATATACTTGTTTTATCTTGACGACTGTGTGTAGTTTTTTTTGTCATCTTGCTTTGAATTTGAAACTAGTGCGTAGGTGGATAGGTAGAAAAACATATGGCAATAGAAAATAAATTAATTCACCATCCAGCTGTAAGCTGAAAATCAATAACAAGCAACAAGTGCCGTTCAACAAGGAAGGTGTATGTGACAGTGTTAGAAATTGGACTTCTAGTTGGCAGAGGTATGCACCCTGTCCAAGCAGGAACCACAATCCTAGTGAGAGTAAGTAACAAGTCACAAAAACACTCTAAATTAACCTATGCTACCCTCAGTTATCTTGTCACAGAGCAGGCAGGCTTAACGTAAGATGCAATGTGTAACATATTTGTGCAATACTTCAAACAGTAAAACAGTGGAAACACCACATATAAAGATATCACACCTGGTTAGAACAATAAAGCCTAATTTAACTAACAAAATGAAACTAAAACTGCAAAAATCTAATAAGTGAAACTGGAGTTATACCTTTTTAAAGATTAAACTGGCAATGCAGGGCTTAAAAGCATAAAGCACCAACCAGGGCGATCTTGGCACGCTATGCCGGGTCAACACCAAAAATTCAAGCTGATCTCGATAAAGTGCAGTTTGGATACAGGGACCAGTCTTGGCCCTCTGAAAAGTACCTTACTTGTGTCATTGCTGAGGACCAGATGCGCTGTGCAGATGAAGTGATGCGTAGTAGTTGGGGATGAGATGTGACGTGCCAGTAAAGCTATGCGTAGCTGTCAACCCACACAGCTATGTGATGCGTCAGCTCTGAGCTGCAAATATGGCAAAGAAGCATCAGAATGGTGTTGATGAGCTGTACAGTCGGCGCTGCATCGGAGTCGATCTTCGCAACTGAAGTTATGCATCCTCAGTTGAGGAGACGCGTTGGCTCCGAGTCTTTTGAGCCGACGATGATACATGGAGTTTGCTGGAGCAGCACTTTAAACCCTCCTCCAGGGGTCAAGGACTAGGTTGGCACTGCTTGGCACGGCAGACTCACAGATGGCAGCGTTCCAGTGCTGAGGCGGGTGAGTTGAAAGTCTTTAATGTCCATGAGACTTCAACCAGGAGACAAACCAGCAAGCCTTCAGAGTCACATTCTGTGTTCTGGGTTCAAGTGATGTGCGTCCAGTCCTTCCCACACAGGCACAGAGGGCAGCAGGTTAGCACAGAAGAACAAGAGTCCGGCAGATGGGCTGTCCCTTCAGAAGCACAGCAGTCCATCCTGGTAGAGTATCCACAGGTCAAGAAGTGTACTGAAATGGTGGTGTCAGAAGCCCAGTACTTATACCCAGTTGTGCCTTTGAAGTGGGGGTGACTTCAAAGAGAGACCTTTGATGAGCACAAGATCCCTTGCTGCCCTGGCTCCAGACTTACTACAGGAGGATATGCACATCTTTATGTGGCGACCGGCGCAGCCCTATTAATGTGCAGGTGTCAGCTCCTCCCTCTCATTCTGCCCAGGATGGCCCATCAGTCTGGTGAGGGCCCATCAGGCAAACATATACTCTCTTTGTATGCGGCATTCTAGAGGGAATGCACAAAGCTCAGCTATCACCCTACCCAGATGTATATATTCAGAGACAGATAGCTGGAAACAGATGGCTAATGTAAGAAAAATGCCAGTTTTCGAAAAGTGGCATTTTCCGAAGAACAATTGAAAATCAAATTTCACCATGAGTAGCAATTTTAAATTGTGACTCCAAAGACACGAAATCTTGGGGGTCAAATCTCTTTCAAATTGTAAATTGCACTTATAAAATGTAACAAGGTAATCCTAATCATATCCTATGGGAAAGATCGACGTTTGTAATAGTGCAAAATAAATGTAAGAGGTTTCATTTAAAACCCTTGGTCTGTTTGGGGTCTACCTTAGGGCGACTTACATGTATTAAAATGGAAGCTTTGGGCCTGGCAGGAGGGTAAACTTGCCAGGTGGCCATGGCAGTTTAGAACAACACCCACGGGCTCTGCAATGGCAGGCCTGAGCCATGTTTGAAGGGCTACCTACGTGGTTAGCACAATTAATGGACTTGGGCCCACTAGTAACATTTAATTTACAGGACCAGGGCACATGTAGTGCACTTCACTAGGGACTTATGAATAAATTAAATATGGCAATTGTGGATAAGTCAATGTTAGCATGTTTTAAGGAGTGAGCACATTCACTTTTTCACTGGTTAGCAGTCGAAAATTGCCCTGGGTCCTAATGCCTGCAAAAATGAAGTCAGCTAAACAGGATGTCTGAAGGCAAACAGTCAGGAGAAACCATACCAAGGATGGCAGGTCTAACACATGTCCCCACAGCTGAAAGTGGCCACAGCTACTTAACACCTTGGTAGTTCTCTTCACCAAGGTGGTAAAACCTGGAGAGACCATCGGCATTGACGTGGTCTGTTTCAGGGAGGTGTTCCACCACAAAGTCCATTCCCTATAGGAAGATGGACCACCACAATAGTTTGAGCTTCTCACCTCTCATCTGCATTAATCATCTGATGGGTCTGTGGTCTGTCTGAATCTGAAAGTAAGTACCAAACAGGTATGGGCTCCATTTTTTCAGTGCCCAGACCACAGCAAAGGCTTCCCTCTCTATTGCACTCCACCTCTGTTCCCTGGGAAGTAACCTCATACTGCTGTTGGCTACAGACTGATCAAGGCCCACTTGGTTTAGCTGTGAAAGGACATCCCCTAAGCCATTCTCTGAGGTGTCTGTCAACACAATGAACTCTTATGTGAAGTTAGGGGTCTTGAGCCCGGGTGCTGTGAACATGGCCTCCTTCAGGGTGTCAAAAGCTTTCTGACACACCTCTGTCCAGATCACCTGATGTGGCTTCTTCCTGAAAGTCAGATCTGTCACAGGTGCAACAATAGTGCCATGTCCTTTGGCAAACCTCCTGTAATATTGAGTGAGGTCTAAGAAGGTTTTCACCTCTTTCTGGGTCTTGGGAGGGTTCCCAAGCCAGAATGGTTACAATTGTGGCCTGGAGGGGCTGCACTTTGTCGTGACCCAAGTAGACCACTGAACCCTGCTCTGTCTGGCACTATATGGTCTAAATACCCAGACCTGCCCTCGGGAGAGCCTGAAACACTTCATGGATGTGGCATGAGCAGTCCTCCCAGCTAGAACTGAAGACTGCAATGTTCTCTATATAGGCGGCAATGATGTTCTTCAACCAAGCCAGGATCTGGTTGACCAATATCTGGGAGGTGGCAGGGGTGTTCTTCAACGCAAAGGGCATGACCTGGAACTAGAAGTACCCTTTTGGGGTAGAGAATGCAGACCTCTCCTTGGCCCCCTTGGGCAAGGCAATCTACTAGTACCAAGTCAAACATGCTGAGTAACTTGACAGCTCTTAGCCAATCTACGAGCTCATTAGCTCTGGTGATATGGGGTGCACGTCAGTTTTGGTGACAGCATCGAGCCGACAGTAGTCCACACAGAACCTTAGATCAGGTATGATACCTGGAAGGGCAGCCTTGGGGACCAACATCACTGGTCGGAACCAGGGGCTATTTGAGGGCTCAAAACCCCTAATGCCAGCATCTTTGACACCTCCTCCTCAATGCTGTCTCTCACCTTGTGAGGCAACCTGTTAAATTTGTTTTTTACAGATGTGCAGTCCCCAGTATCAATATCATGGTTGCACCATGTAGTGAGTCCTGGGGTAAGTGAAAAAGAAGAGGCAAACTGCCCCAGCAACAGGTGACGGTCTCTCAGTTGATTCAGCGTCAGTTTAGAATAGAGGCTGAAAACCTCCACTGACCCATCATGCTCCATGAAAGAAAAGGGGTCCGGAAGAGTTTCACTCTCCTCTTCCACCCCATCATCAGGAACCAGGAGCATTGTAAACTTAGACTTCTCAAAGTGTGCCTTGAGGCACGTGACATGAAGAACCCTTAAAGGTGTTCCTAGGAGCCTTGAGGTCCACCTAGTAGGTGACATCACTGTTGTGCTCGTTCACCTCATAAGGCCCAGACCAGTGGTCTTACCGGGCCCCGGGCTCTACTGACTATCATCACCCATACTTTTTGACCAGGTTGAAACTCAATCAGAATAGCATTGTGGTCACACCACCATTTCTTGTCCTCCTGGCTAGCTTCCAGATTCTCCTGTGTGAGTTTCTAGAAGTATATTGTCTGGATACAGAGGTCCAGCATGTAGCTGGCCACATCCTTGGGGGCTTTCTCAAGAGCTTGATCCCAGCCCTCCTTCGCCACACTGAGAGGTCCTCTCACAGGGTGCCCATACAAAAACTCAAAGGGGCTAAAGCCAACCCCCTTCTGTGATACCTCCGTAAAGACAAACAATAGTCATGGCAGGAATACGTCTCACTTCTGTCTCATGGGCTCTGGTAGGTAAAGAATCATGCCCTCTAGGGTCATGTAACCTTTTAACAACCCCATTTAGTTCATGAATAAAATGGAGTGGAAAACTTGTACATTACCCAACACTCATTCTGCAAGGCGTTCCTGTATCCTGACATGAAGTTGGTACCCCTTTCAGATATCACCCCCTTAGGGAAACCCACATCAAGAAAGATCCCCATCGGTGCCCTGGCTATAGTATGTGCAGTCACATAGACGTATAGCCTCCAGGTACAGGGTAGCATGGTTTATCAAGACCAGAACAAATGGAGTCCAGAGGACCAATGATGTGGATGCCCACCCTCTGAGCCCTTCCTCATTTGAGGCCAGTAAAAGTGAGTGACCAGACTATCAAAGGTCATGTCCTGCCCCGAATGGCCTGCCAGGGGTATATCATGAGCCAATCCCAGTAGGAAGGTCCTGTAGCACTGGGGGACCACCAACACATGGGTTGCATAAGGCTCAGGAGCCTTACGCATACTATACAGGAGACCATTCTCACAGTTTATCAGGAGTTTGCTATCGGTGTCACCAATTGCCTGGGTCTAAGCCTGCTACAAGACCCACAAGAGAAGAGCATTCCCTCTGCATCTTACAGAACTCCTCTGTGGTGCACCAACTTCCTGCTGTCAGTTGGCCAGCTCAGACAGGTTCTCCAATTCGGCCACGTCCTCCTGTGTAGTTTCTGGGGCATTCCCCTCAGGGTCAGCCTCCTCCCGGACTGTGGGAGCCTCCATATATCCCTCCTCTTCTTGGCAGGCACCCGGTCAATTCTTCCAGGCTCCAGGTCCTCCTGACTACCCTCTCGGGCTGCCATGGAACAGGCGGATCACCACCGACATGCGGGCCGTGGCGATCTGCCCGACATACTAATAGGCCCCTTAATTTCTAATATTTGTGACCAGGGTCCCACTGCACCTCAGATATTGCTGTTTCTTTAGATACAATAAGCAGTGCACTGAGGGCCATCTCTCTAGCTCGCATTAGGTCGATGGCACTTTTCCCCCACCACTGCTAATTGGCACTGACAAGCTGTAGTGTTGCCCTGCCGTTTACCCTCTGAGACCCCCAGACTTCCTTCAGTTGGGATCTGTTCTTAGGGTGCCCCGTTAGCAGTGGACTTCAAACGGGCGCAGCCAGTTCTATTTCCTACAGCTCCGCTCTTCAGAAGCTTCGGTGACAGGAAGTGTCTTCGGCACGTGAGACCAAAGGCAGGCTTGGCGTCGACAGCTGTCAACACCAGCTCCCCCTTCTGGGACCCCCTCACCCTGGCCTCTGCTCAGATACTTCTTCTTGTAGTTTCAGGGACCTTGCTTTGAGACGTACGCTGACACGTCAAGGACAATGCTTAATTGTAAAATAAATAATTACAATAAGTGCTGCCACCCTCTTTCAACATGGTATCGCCCACCTGTGCGTCAATGTCTAGAGTAAGGAAATGTCAGGAAAAGGACTGGGCAGAGGGAACCCACCCTCCGCCCAGCTGACTGGTGGTGGTACGTGATGAGAGGAAATTCAAAGCAGGAAAGACTGACGAATCTTTCTCCGGCAACATTGCTGGACCGGAGGAGTCAGGAGTCTCCCTCCCACTTATGAATCCTGCCCCCTCCAACTCAACCCAGTTAAAGGCATGATTAAAACTCTGCTATGAATTCACAATTTCTGATTGAAGGATATCTATCTCTCTCACACACACACAGCCCCTCTCTCTCTCTCTCTCTCTCTCTCTCACTCACAAACACACACACACTCTCTCTTCTCTCTCCTTTTCTTTTCCCTGTCTGCTTTCTTCTCCCTCTTATTCTTCTCTTTTCGTTTCTCTCTCTCTCCTTTTCTCCTCTCTCAAGTGCTCTTTTCTCCTGTATTAACCAGGGCACAAGTCCTATAAAAAGAAGTGGGGGTGGAAGGGGCCTGACAATATGCAAATGGCCTCATGAAGTCACACGCTGAATGTGTCCCAGTGTCTGAAAATGACACCGGGACATGTTCAGCATATTTCTTTGGGGCCCAGCTTCTTCGCAGGGGGGACGGTGTCGACCCTCTGTAGAGAGTTGGGGGACGCCGTGTACCTGCGTGTACCCCCAACTCGAGCCCTGGCATTAACTGAGCACACCTTCGAATGCATGTAGTAATCTGTGCATGTGCGGGCGCGCATCTATCCTTTCACTAAAATAAGAGGGCCAAGGTGGCATTGCATGTCCTTTGACAGTATGGTAACGCTACAGAACTGTAACTCTCGTGACCTTTAAACCGAAGGGTAACCCAAGCAACTATACCCTACAAACGTTGACCCCCGTTAACGTCACAGGAATTGGATAGCAAGATTCAGCTAGAAGTATTACATGTACAAATAATTTACAAAATGTGCTGCAAAAGCTAAAAGTGGCCATCAAGGTAAAGGGGCTGTGCTCACCCAACATTGCACGGTCAGCAATCCCCAACATTAACACTCCCAGGTTTGAGTCAAATTCCCTGAGCGATGCTTGGTACAGGGCCGAGGGGAGGAACGGGGCCCTACATTCTGGGAATGCCACAGCGTTTGTCTGCTACTTCATGGAGCTTTGCATTTCTCAGAGGAGCTCAACTTTTATGGGACTTTTACAGGGAAACGTTCATTCGAACGCAGGGAGAATACGTTGTGATACAAGGCGTGTGCCCCCGCTTGGTCTAACCCGAGTCAGCCTTAGATAATGGAATGGAATGAAGGGGTCCTGGCGCAGGCTTACCTTCTCACCAGGTAAAAATTGCGACTTCTTGCAAACCCATGATTGTGCGCCGAAGTTACTTCTAGGCGAAACAGGGTGCCCAACAAGACATCTGAATAAAGAAGACAAAATAATTGTTTGCATTGGGCCAGGCAGCCCAAATAAAGCTGGAGAATGCAGGTCAGCCTGTCCTATTATGTAACTTTGCAACACCGGGTGTGCGACGCACTGTATTCACACCGCAGGCACCCGAACCATGTGCCATGGCACGTGAACCCATTCCAAGAGTGGCTGGATTGTATATAAATTATATAACTACTTCCAGTTCTCCAGATGAGGAGTTACAGGTGAAACTGGAGTATTCAGGACAGCGTCCCTGCTGCCACGTGTGGGCCGAGAGCAGCCTCTCAGTGAGTCTGGTGAAAGGAACAAGATGAATGACCTCTGGCCCCCATATTGCCCTGAGCATCTGCATTTGGCTTTAAGGTGCATGCTCAGTTGACAGCTAACAGCCCACATGCCTTTTCCCGCTCCCCTCCAATCAGCGTGCTGTCGCTTCCTGCCTTCACAAGCTAGATTCATGAGCCCGCTCCCCCACACCTCTCCAAGGAGAAACGAGGGGGATTGTAGCAGACATGATCATTAACTGCTGGGAGAGGCTTCTGCTGAAGGGATTGACTGTCCAGAGCATCTGGCAGCTCGGACTCCCCTCAGAGGGCAGGGGGGCTGCCGGCCATGCGGCCTCCAGGATGAGAGGGTTATACCATCTTTCTGTTTCCCTGCTAGAGTGGGCCGCATGACCCAGAAAGGTTACCCGTAGGTAAGGCGGACTCTTCATCTGCAGTCCCGGGGTCTAATAAGGGGTCGGAAGGTAAGATGAGGCATCTTTTTTTTCCACATTGCCACCCCTCTACCCTTTTATGGGTTAAAACAAAAAAAGAAGGAACTGAAAAGGAAAAATATAACATTTTGAGTGTTATTCTTTCAGCATCTTGTGGTGAAGTTACAGGGTGATCCTCAAGGCCATCAGATAGTGGATCTTAAAGCCAAAAGGAAATTTCTCGTGTCTCTGAAAGTTGAGAAAATGTAACGGTGCATCTTGATACCTCAATAGACACTTCATATTCTGAACACCTGTGTAGACTGGCCTTGGGCCTGCTCTGACTTGTCAAGATCATGATGCAGAGGAAAAAATATGGCAGGAATAAGCTCTGTAGAATTGAAGAGCATTGGTGCTGGGACCACCAACACGGCAGCTCTAGCTTTCTTACAATGTCGGCGGGTCAGTGACCTCACTGCGGACACCTGGATTGTCCGTAAATTAATCCAACCTGTGTAATCACACATCGGACACCGATTTATCCACAAACGTTTTGTCCATGTAATTTATTGAATTACTTGTATGGTATTTTTAAGATCACCTTTGTCTCTACGTCTTATCTTCCTCCTACCCCTTTACCATATACCCTTACCCTTCCTTGAGCCATTCACCTTGTCCCCTATGTTCTTTAAATGCTTTTCTTGATACTTATGTAACTTTTAACTGATATAAATTGCAACATTATTGGTTCCCATGTAAAGCGCTCTGTTTCCTTGTGGTCTAGCCAGCACTATATAATAACTCATTAATTAAATATGTTCCCATTTAGTACTCTTTCTCTCTTTGTCTACTTCACTAGCTCCTAACCCCTCTCCCCTGAATCTCTCACCTTGCCTGCTAGTCTGCCTATCCCCCTGTCCTTTGTGCCCTTTGACTAAACACTCCTTCTCTCCATGTTGGGGAAAGATCCAATATTTATACTCTGGAGTCTCAGCAAACCCGCTGAGAGAGTCAACTGTGCCAAGGGAGCCACTCACAGCTGAGGTATGGTATGGCACCCCTTGCCAAAGCACTCCCTCTCCCCTTTTTGGGAAAGGATCCAGTATATAGCCCTTGGAGTCTCAGAGACCCCTCTGAGAGAGTCCACTGCTTAAAGGGAGCCTCCCGCAACAGAGATAGAGAAGTGATACCACTTCCCCTGGGGTCACAGCTTTCTGGACTTTGGACGTTGCTTTGACTCTTTTACCGGTTTGTGTCCCCGTCGCCCTTCCCCTCCTCCTTCCATGCTGTGTCCTTCACTCTCCCCTTATCTTTCCCGCCTTCATTACCTGTCTACTTCCCCAGCGCATACGCCCCCTCCCCTGAATCTTTTCCCTTTTCTGCTTTTCCCCTTACGTATTTGTTTTTGTTTAGCTCGACCTTACAAGTAACTATGTTGCCATGCTCTAATAACTGTGTAACCTTTGTAACAATGTAACCCGTAACTAGGATTTGATGTTCATATAAAGCGCTCTGATACCTCCAGGTCTAGCCAGCGCTAAAATAAAAAATAAAAAGTGCTAACCAGGTAGTGCAACTAGAAATGTCTTCTCCCAGTCTGTTGCACCCGGGACATCCTTCACCCAGAATGGAACTGTGGAACAGCTATACTTCAGAATTAAGCCTGTGGGCATCTTTTGGTCACTATGGAACCCATTCACGTTTTCCATGCCTGGGACCCAAAGGTCACCTTCTATAAGGAGGCAGACACACCCCAAAACAGCTTTGAGTTTGCTTGAGTTTCCGTTTGGAGAGAGAAGTGATCCAAAAGGTTTAGGTTGGACTGTTCCTATTGAAGGAGGATTGAGCCTGATTTCCATATACCTGATCATTGCCTAGAAAAGCATAATCAGCAAGAAAGGGTGAACTGGAATTGAGCCACAGCAATTGCCAGTGGCTCTTATTAATTAAAGCAGTCTTTGCACCGCATGCAGTAATGGAGTATGGCTTAGAAGCCCCGCCCACTCTCCGCCCATATTTGTCATTGGCTTTTGTCCCTGTCCTTCGTAAACGCTGGCTTGCGAGTCGTTATTAGGCATGCTAGTCCTTCCTTGGTACATCCTTATCTGCATTTTTAACCTCCCATGGCGACTGGCCCTTTTACTTCTGTTGCAACACAGTATATCTTGTTCAGTCTGTAAGCACTCTTTTCTTTCATGGGTTTCTTCTACTGCAGGCAAGATGTGCTTTCTTTTCCATGTGCTTTCACTTTCATGCAGCCCCAGACATTGGCGGCCACCTCTTTGAAGTGAAATAGGTCTCTCATTTTCAAGAGTTTGAGCTAATTTCATTGTAAATCACAATAGCTTAAACTCTCGTAAATGCGGCACCTATTGCATTGCAAATTCTTGTTCAAATTACTACTTCCTCGAGACATGAAATGCACTTCAGCCTCATCAGGATTTGGGCCCTTCGGTGCTCCTCCTCTAGCTAAGTATACATGCTTTTTTTCTGAAACAGTGATTGAAACAAACTCATGCCTAAAGGACACACCAGATCATCAACATAATAGAAGAATGCCAGTTTGATGTCAGCAGACACAAACTACTGATCATGGTTATTCAAGAACTGTATACAAATATCTACTAGGATGCAGCCCTAGTGGTGTATATCTGAACTTTCTCTTGAAAATTCAAGGATGCGAACTATGTTTTACATTTCAGCTTCATTGTTACAAAGTGCTTATAATATTAGTTATTTCTTCCAATGGAAAAAGCGAAAAGGCACACTAAAAAGGAATTATAGATATTCTAGTACTGGAAAAGGTGATAAAAAATTAATAGTGTCATCCTAGGCAGGAAAGCTGTCCTGGACCATATTGAGAAATAAATCGAAGAATTTTCTATTGCCACTCATACCCAAAAAATTCAGAAACCTAGGAACGACACAGACAGTTTCTCCACAAAAGTAATTGCCATAACTTAAAAGTACCCTTCACCATACAAGCCGAAAATAAACAGGTATTACAAGAATACCAAACGAGGTCACAGAAGAGATTCATAAACTTCTCTGAAACAAGTCCAACTGATTCAAGCAGAATGATAACACAGCAGAGCAGAAAAGTCACAGATGTTACATAAAGCATAGCTCCAAAACACACAACAGGTTTTAGGGCTATACCCAAGAAGAGGAAAAGGATGGAACAGACAGCTACATGAATCAGGACAAATCTCCACCTGAAGAACGCACAACATTAGTTGAAGGGAGGCATCCAGTTGCCCTCACATCTCTGTCCATAGGATTGACCTTGGTCCTGATAAGATTAGCAATTGTATCAATCTAAAGATGCTTCGATATTAATTGAGCCAGCCAACCAAAACAGGTTTATAGTTATATAAGACGGAGAAATATACAACCAAGAAATACGAACTCCTTTTAAAGAAATCCAAGTACAAATTGTAAGTCTACTAGTGAAAGATAACGAAAACATGTGCTTCAATTCTGAAGAACATTTCCTAAGAGGATGCACTTTCCATACCAGTAATGTATATCCCTCATACATTTTTAAGACCCTGCAAACCCTCCTGGCAGTTCCTTAGACTGGGATTTGACCCTTCACTCGAACTATTAGCTGAATTTTAGCAAACTATTTGTGCCTGGAACAAAGGTATTCCGAAAAGATACAAAAGATATCATCAGCCTAATTGTGGAGCCCCTTTTTATTTCAGCACATACAAACTAGTCACCCTAAAGGATGACGTTCTGTATGTATATAAACCCCAAGATGTATCCCCAGAGGTAGTTGATCCTTCCCCTAAAAAGAGAAAGACTACGGAGAGCTACCAATGAAATTAATTCTGAAATTTGACTAAGATATTTCAATTAAAAATAATGTCTTCATATTTGTGGACACCTTCGAGGTACCAACAAATTGATCTTGATGGGATGTTGTTTCACATCCGAAAGAGCTAATTTTATTATGACTGAATATGATAATAATGTTTCTACAACAACAGTCAGCTTTTACATAGCAAAGTTTCGGGAAACATTAATTAATATTGGATGTCACAGACAAAGAAATTAACAATTTTCATAAGTGGTTAAACAATCTATGTGCAGGGAGCAACAATAACAAAGAAGCAAGGGCCTGATTTAAATCGTGGGGTATGGTTTGTACTCCATTAGGTTGAGTGAATAAAATAATCTGACAACTTGACGGGGTACCTGTTCTGTGCATTTAGAGATGTCTTCCAGCCTTACTGGCATCTCTATTCATTGGCAGGAACCATTGTCACAGTGGTTCTTGTCATAGTGTTAAAAGTTTGACACATGGCTCTGTCAAACATGAGAACCACCCGTCAAACCTTTAATAGGATTTTGCTTTTCTTAAAACAAGATTACAAAGCTAAGTTGGCTCCTATGGTGAGACAAACAGTATGTCTGGCAGTGACAAACTGCAAATGAAACATATATCACCATGTGCTCCCAATCGGGGGGGGTGAGGGGGGTTATATATGTAAACCTCTGATTGTGGTTTGTGTTGTATTCTCTAGATGCTTGTGCCTTTAATAGGTAGGCGGCGCATGCCTGGAATGTCAAAGGAATCTGTAAGGAAGGTTCTATATGGGGACAGTTGTGACTGAACTGAGTTGGCGTGTTGCCAATGTTGATGGTGTTGTGTTCCTGACAATAAAATAATCAAACTTCACTGGAACTGGCGTTTTAATACTGGCGACAAGGATGGGATGAAAAGTTTGCAAAGGAAGGACTAAAGTTGGAACTTCAGGCATCAATCCAGTAAGCTACGGGGGTTCACGCATCAATGTGTTAGGTTATGTAGTCATAAAGGTTGAGTTTAAGAACAAACTAACTACTGGGAAGGTTTATGTAGTGGAGAGAGGTGACAATCTTTTGGGATGGAGACACCAACGTGATTTGGGAATAGTTTTAAATCCCAATGCTTCTGACCCTACAGATCAAGCCATGCTGATTGATAATGTAGGTGATGGGGAACGTTTTTTCAGAGATTTCCCAGAAGTAATTAGTGTCAACTTAGGTTTGCTTAAGGGCATTGAGCACCGCCTTATTTAAAAAAAAAAAAAGGAGCCAAGCCTTGTGTGCAAAAGATGAGGAGCGTACTGAACATGATGGTCTAGCCATTGAAGGAAAAACTGAGAAAGCTCCTAAACATGGAAGACATAGAAGAGATTGAAGCCTCTGAGTGGTTAGCCTCAGTGCTTTCAGCATCCAAGGCTAAAGCCATTTGAATGTGTGTGAACTTGTGTGCTCTCAATGAATGGATCTGGGTGGACCGTCAACCACTCCCCAATATTTCTGAGTCCATTAGAATGCTGAACGGAGCCAAGATTTTTAGTGTCTTGGATCTCTTGTCAGCGTATCACCAAGTGAAACTACATTGGAACTTTACACATTTTACCTTCTTTGTGACTCCTTTGGGAGCTTAATGTTTTGGAAGATTGCTGTTTAGTTTGGCCTCAGCAGCAACTTGTTTGCAAAGATCATGAAGTTGGTACTTGATGATCTGGCTAATGTGCTCTTTTTCCTGGATGATATATTAATTTATGGCAAGTATGAATATGAACATGAGGAGGTCTTAAGGAGTGTGTTAAAGAAATTGAGAGAGAAGGGGCTAAACTTGAAGAAGCAGAAATGCTGCATTGGGGTGAAATCTGTACCCTACCTTGGAAATGTGATTTTGGGTGAGGGGATACAACCTAAATTAGAATTAGCAGAGAATATTGTTAAGGCACCTTCCCCTAGAGACAAAGTACAGGTCAAGTCAGGACTTGCTGAATCTACCTACCGTGAGGCATTTTGTTACCAGATTCAAGACGATCCTTCCCACAGAAGCCATCAGCAGGGGCTTGGGAGCATTGTTATCCCAAATAGTAGAAGGTGAGGAGAGAGTGGTTGCTTTTGCTTCAAGAGCACTCAAAGGCGCAGAGGAGCACTATTTATGTATAGAATGAAAGGCTTTAAGTACATTTTGGGCTGTTATACATTTTAAGTTTTATTTGTGGAATATTCCTTTCTTGAGAACTGATCACAGGTCTCTAGTACAAATCTTGTCATGCCGACAGAGTGAGCTCCTTACTCCCAGACTCAAGCAATGGACTGAAGGTTTAGAAGAGTTCAACCTTTGGGTACAATATCTGCCAGGGTCTGCAAATAGATCAGCTGAATGTTTGCCATGCTTGCCCTTGGAGGAAAATGATTGTGAGATGGGAACTGAGGTAGTGATTTGGATCATGGAACCCACTCTCTCAGAGGAGGAGTGGTGCAAGAGTATGGAGGAAGATATTCTATTTCCTACGCTAAAATCTTTTGTGATCATCTGGAGAGAGGTTTGTGCTTCTTTTAATTGATTATACATCTAAATGGGTGGAGGCCAGATGTGTAAGTTCAGCCAACACCTGGACGGTGTTGGAATTCCTTATGCAAGCTTAATGCTCCGGTGGCTTTGGCACACACCGCACAGGTTAACTTTTGAGGTAATTTAAAAAGTAGTTATGTCGTACTTAAACAGTAATAGCGTTACAACAAAACAGAAGAAAAACCACAAACCAATATAGAAAAACAGAGAATAATTCAATACATTAAAAGATATGATAAGATATGATATGATAGAGATTTTCTAGAGCACAGCGATTGCCAGAAGGCATCTTGGTGATAACGTCTGCTATCCAAGAGGCTGTTGCAACCCAGATCAGAAAACTATAGTGGAAGAGTAAAAAGCCATGTCTTTAGATGTTTACTGAACGTCTGTAGATTGGGCAGCCTCACAGAGAGCCAGGCATCTGGTTCCAAAGCTAAGAGGTAGAATAGACAATGCCTTTGCCACCCCAAGTGACCTTTTTAATTCTTGGCACCACCACTTTTTTGGTGCCTGCCGACTGTAAGTGTCTATTCGGTGCATGCCAACTAAATCTTCTCATGAGGTACTCAGGACTTTTCAAGTAAAGAGCTTTGTGGGATGTTTGAAAGGCCTTAAAAGCATTCCTCCTTTTGATAGGGAGTTTATGTAACTCCTCCAGCAAGTTAGAGGCAGTATCAAATTTCCTAAGGTTTTTGAGGAAGTGAGCTGCTGCATTCTGTACCTTTTAGCAGCCCTTGCTGCATACACAAAAATAGGGCATTGCAATTGTCCAACTTCGACAAAACCAGGGAGATGGCAATTGGTTTCCGAAGGTCGTATGAAATGAAAGGTAGAATTTTCTTCAAAGTTCTTAAAAGAAAGAAACAAGATGGCATGTTTGATTGTTTAACGCCAGTTTGGAATTCAGTATTATTCCCAGGTTTCTCACTTTTGATACTGGAGAGGGCATAGGGCCAAGGAACTATGGCCACCATGCATTGTCCTAAATGGATGTATCCGTTCAAAAGAGAAGTATCTCTATCTTGGAGAAGTGTGGCTCACTGGTTAGAGGAGGCAGACCTGGAAGCAGAGGTCAGCCCAGGACCAGGGTTCAATTCCTGGCTTGGTGGGGTCTTGAGTCCTAAAATGTCCATGGACTCGACAATTCTCGCTCCGGTGCCTACTCGATTCACGGGTTCACACTCTGCAACTCTGAGCAATAGCTTGCTTAATCTCCACAACGGCCCCTCGCGGTGGGATGCCTGGCTTTCACCTTGTGGATACCCTGCAGGGGTTATCTCACAGGGGAATACCAGGACGGGTTCCCTAAGCAAGCGCTTAGAAACCGCTTGGTGATTTGCGCTATATAAATTCCTGTACATTTACATTTATCTTCTTGCAGTTTGTTTTGATACAATGACTTCTAATCCAGTACATTACTGCTGTCATACAATTATTGAAACGTTCCGCCACCTCCTCCACGCTGTTGGTAATGTTTGCCTATAGGCAGCATAGGAGATGGTAGAAAAACCAAACATCCTGATCATCTTAGCCAATGGAGCAATGTATATAATAAATAATGCGGACTCAGAGAAGACCCTTGCAGGACACCACACGGTAAGGAAAAAGGTTTAGAGAAAAAATCTCCTAAGGCTACTGTTGGTGCAAACAGATTGGCAAAAGTAGTGTTTTAAATCAAAAATTCCAACTTACAGCTTGAACCCTTGAAATCCATGGCACTAGACAGACAAAATGGATCTTTGCCACCATATTCTGAATGGAGCTACGACAAAGATATAGGTAATAAATATCATCAACTGACAAGTTTTATATTTTCAGTCAAATGAGAAGTTGAAGAGGTTTCCAAAACCTTTATAACCTTTAACAGATTAGTTTGGTTTTTGTCATCTTCATTCCAGTTAGTCCAGATTTCCAGAATTATTGAGTAAAAGGTTAATTAGTGACACCATAATGTTTTCCATGAAGGAAATTGTCACCAAACTAGCTAAAGAGCCTAACATACCCGAATTAGAGAACCCATGAAGAGTCCTTTCTAGAAATGAGTAAGATTTTGGATCATAGATAGAATCTTGAACTTCCCTTCAGGATATGTTCTGGAAACTCAGCCGAGTTCCCCAAAGCTTCAGTATCAACTGTTAAAATATCAATGATAGGGAAATGATTGTTGCAGTACCATTGATCAAGAAAAATCAGGATGAAGGAAGGTATGGTCACCATCAGCAACAGCTTTCAGCAGCGAGGAGCAAGGTAGAACAATTTTCATAGAGCGACTCTCTCTGAAAAGAATCAAAGGGGTCTACTCTCTGACTAGAAACACTCAATTATGATATATAAACACACAATAATGTAACGCAAATTAGTAGGTGTATGATGCTTTTAATCAATGGAAACTGCTCATCCAATGGTGTGGTCGACATCCACTGCTTTTCCTCCCGATTCCCACGGTAAACATTCACTCCGGTACATAGTCAAACAAATGTAACAAACATGGAAACATGGAGGAAAGTTCTCATGAGAACCTTCTTACCTAAGCTATTAGCTGCATTCTATGTCCCATTGAGAACACAAAGGGGTACACAAATGCAATCAAACAAATCTATCCAAAAAAGTCCTGGTTAAGCAAACATTAAAAATATCTAAATTCCTCTTCATTCTAACAGTCTATTTATTACGAATCCACAGCAAAGCACATTGTTGAAACAGGATGATATGGTTTGATAAAGCAAAAGTCCATTGGGGCTGATTATGATGGTGGATGGACTTCAATCCATCTGCCATTGTATCGGGGAGTGGGACGGCCCGCCTACAAGGTGGAGGTCCCACAGGGGTATTTACAATGCAACATGCATGGCGTTCGCAATACCTATATTTTACATTGGGGTGGGTGATGCTGGCTGCAGCACACGCCGCAATGTAAAAAAGGGGCATGTAACATATCCCTGCACTACGTGACAGGCACCATACAGTGCCTGCCACATGGTGCAGGGATAGGTTGTGGGACACAATAGGTGCCCCCCAGTGCCCACATCTGGGTTGCAGGGGCCAAGGGGAACCCGCTACATGTCTCCAAAGTCCCTTTCTGTCTGCCTCTTCATGGTGGGTTATGCACCATGAAAAGGCATGCAGAAGGGACATTATAATCCCCACGGATGTGCCTGGCAGGCACTGCCATGGTTGTAGGGATAAGATTTCCCTCCGATGATCTGACGGACTCCTTGAGCCCATTCAAACCATGGTGGTCGGTCTTTCCGCCCACCATAGACACCCCCGCACCACCATTTAAATGTGTCGGGCGTAAACCCTACTTACGGTGGTGGTGAAACCGCCACCAACAGTCTGTTGGTGGCATTTTACCACCATCATAATCAGGCCCATAATCTTGAACTCAGCAAATTCTATATTAGGCTGCTGGTGCTAGGCAAAATATTCCCCTGCACAAACAACTCAAGAAGTGCAGCACCTGCCTTCAGCAGCCCACACCAGCTCTGTGCTCAGAACTCCAGGAGTACAGCGCCGGTCCTCAACAGCTCACACCAGCTCTGTGCACAGAACTCCAGGAGTGCAGCGCCTGACCTCAACAGCCCACACCAGCTCAGCGCACATGTCTCCAGGAGTGCATCGCCTGTCCTCAACAGCCCGCACCAGCTATGCACACAGAACTCCAGGAGTGCAGCGCCTGTCCTCAACAGCCCACACCAGCTTTGAGCACAGAACTCCAGGAGTGCAGCACCTGTCCTCAACAGCCCGCACCATCTCTGCGCACAGAACTCCAGGAGTGCAGACGCCTGTCCTCAACAGCCCACACCGTCTCTGCGCACACAACTCCAGCAGTGCAGCACCTGTCCTCAACAGCCCGCACCATCTCTGTGCACACAACTCCAGGAGTGCAGTGCCTGTCCTCAACAGCCCGCACCATCTCTGCGCACACAACTCCAGGAGTGCAGCTCCACCTCCTGCTGGGCGTCTGAGGACCCTGGCCCCCTTTCACAAAGGAAGAAGTTGTGCACTGGCAAAGTACCCCCAGGACTGGTTTGAACTTGGTACAGAACCCCTAACACATGAAGAACAAATACTTTAGGGCAGAGGTCTACAAACTTTTTTAGGTTGAGCCCCCTCCAGCTGAATTATTTTAGATGTCGGGCCCCCCCACCACCTGACAAAAATGTCTGGAACCTGGTACACTACATAAATCGACCATCATCTGCATATCCCAGGCCATATCCGGCAAACATTTCTGGAACCTTTTTCCCCAGTTAAAAGTCAAATTGAGTATGGAATGACAAGACATTAAGCATAGTGCAGCACCTGTCCTCAACAGACTGACCCAGCCCTGCACAAACAACTCAAGAAGTGCAGCACCTGCCTTCAGCAGCCCACACCAGCTCTGTGCTCAGAACTCCAGGAGTACAGCGCCGGTCCTCAACAGCTCACACCAGCTCTGTGCACAGAACTCCAGGAGTGCAGCGCCTGACCTCAACAGCCCACACCAGCTCAGCGCACATATCTCCAGGAGTGCAGTGCCTGTCCTCAACAGCCCACACCAGCTTTGAGCACAGAACTCCAGGAGTGCAGCACCTGTCCTCAACAGCCCGCACCATCTCTGCGCACAGAACTCCAGGAGTGCAGACGCCTGTCCTCAACAGCCCGCACCGTCTCTGCGCACACAACTCCAGCAGTGCAGCACCTGTCCTCAACAGCCTGCACCATCTCTGCACACACAACTCCAGGAATGCAGACACCTGTCCTCAACAGCCCGCACCATCTCTGCGCACAGAACTTCAGGAGTGCAGACGCCTGTCCTCAACAGCCCGCACCATCTCTGTGCACACAACTCCAGGAGTGCAGTGCCTGTCCTCAACAGCCCACACCATCTCTGCGCACACAACTCCAGGAGTGCAGCGTCTGTCCTCAACAGCCCGCACCATCTCTGCGCACACAACTCCAGGAGTGCAGCTCCTGTCCTCAACAGCCCGCACCATCTCTGCGCACACAACTCCAGGAGTGCAGCACCTGTCCTCAACAGCGCACACCAGCTCTGTGCACACATCTCCAGGAGTGCAGCGCCTGTCCTCAACAGCCCACACTAGCTCTGTGCACACAACTCCAGGAGTGCAGCGCTTGTCCTCAACAGCCCACACCAGCTCTGTGCACACAACTCCAGGAGTGCAGCGCCTGTCCTCAACAGCCTGCCCTACCCAAGAGCTGTCCTTGGCTCTCCGCACATAGCTCAGGATCTGTACGAGTTCCCCTTTGTACTGTGCCCCATCTGAGAGTTATTTTCAGTTCTGCATTTATTATATATTAGTTTGAGGTCCAATTAACTTCTAGGACTGTCGGGGCCAGTGCTAAATAGTATCAGCAAAACCCAGTGATGTCACAGGATCTGATGTGTGCTTCGTGGGCGGACAATGTACACATCCAAAAAGTAGTTTAAATAAGATACTCGCAGCTGACTTGTATGAGCATCATTCCCCCTCTCACCCCCGAAAGGCCCCAGCTGAAGTGGAAGGCACGGAGGCTCCTGTGCGGTCAAACCGAAAGTGAACAGACTTATTTTAGGAAAGCAAATGCACTCTCTGTTCCCTTTTACTTACCTGTTGGTGATGTAAAATGTTCCGAGGCGAGATCTTTCAGAGCGAGGCAGCAGGCAAAGAACAAGCAAAGAAGAAAAGGCCGCAAGCACAGGGCAAACGGCAGGAGTGAAGAAGCGCCACACAATTAAAAGGTAGGAGTTTATGCACCCAAAATCTTGCGCACTTCCTCCCATCTATAATGCTGTCCCTCTCATTGGTGGAACGTCGGTGGTGATGTTCTGTCTGCTGATTGGCTCATGTTCTCACATCCAAAGGTCACATTTAAAAGGGCTGAAGAAATAGCGTTAGTGGTAAACAAAGGTTTTACCGTCGGTGGAGTGCGTGCCCCCCCTGGGATGGTGTCGCGCCCCCCCCCCCAGGGGGGTGCGCCCCACAAATTGAAGAACACTGCTTTAGGGGTATTACAGAAGGACAGAGTCCCCTTGAAAATCAGACTTCTAAAATCAAGAGGAACCTCTACCAGAAGAAGGACAGCGGAAGAAACTTAGAAGGAAGACTGCCCTTGCTGTCTGCTCTGGGGCTGACCTGCAGTCTTTGCTGATTCAACTAAAGGAGAGACAAGGGGGGACTTTGCTGTGTGCTGTGTTTCCCCCCACCTGCTTGAAACCAAGACTTTGCTGTGTGCTGTGTCTGACTAAAGTCTCCAAGGGCCTCAGAAGAGCTGGCCTCCTGTTCAGGAACAAAGGGTCACAAAAGTTCCCAGAAGAGAAGCCCTTCATGCCGCCTGCTTGACGTGCATAATACACTTGGATCAGCGTGGAGCCCCTCCTGCTGCCTGCCTGACATGCATGGTAATCTGCAACCCGGCGTGTGCCCTTCGTGCCGCCTGCCTGACGTGCACGGTAATCTGCGACCCGGCATGTGCCATTCGTGCGGCCTGCCTGACGTGCACGATAGTCTGTGGGTCTACGTGGGGCTCGGGAGGGCCAACATCTTGCTTCCACCAACCCCCGTATCTCAGAAAGTATCTGAGGCAGATCGCATTCACCGCCGCAGGCCCGAGAAACCCATGGCCGTTGTTTTTGCCGAGCTCACTGCCGCAGCACTGGGATCTCTACAACGTCATCCCCTGGCACGCTGGGATTGGCCCATCCAGAGGAAGAGGTGCATCGTCATAGGGGGCTCGTCCCGTGGGGCTGCGATGGCTTTGGTCCAGCCAGGAAGACTCAGCGCCTTGTCACCAGGGGGCTTGTCCCCTGGAGCCGCGCCTGGATTGGCCCAGCATTTAACCCTGCTACCGGAAACTCCAGGGAAACTGTAAGGCTGAAGTTCTCACAAAGTAGCGTCCTCCTTCTTCTCCGCATGCCCAATTTAACTGCCTGCAGTTTAAATTATAAAAGTTAACGCGGGGAGAGGGAGTCGCGAGCGGCGCAGGGGAGCAAATTTTAACTACCCGGGTTGGGAGGCCCTGAGTGAAGCCTACCGGCAGCGTGCTAGGACTATTTTCTTTGCTCAAATAAGAGGCAGCGGGGGCTTAGGTTAGCTGGGAGTCCCTTTTCCACCACAAGCAGCATTACCAGATCCTCGCTGCATCGCTGGGACACCGAGTCTGCCTGAATTCTTTTAATTGAATTCTCCCCCTTGCTGGGATTGCGCTGTGAATAATAATTGAACTATAAGTCAAGAGAACACTACAAGACATCGTTTTTGCTACCAGAGATCAATGTATATGTTGGCCTTGCTTTTGATATTTGGTCTTGCCTAATTTCTATATAAAGAATCTATTTTTAATAATTACCTGTGTGGAGTCCCTTTGTAGTGTTTCACAGTGTTATTGTGGGTGTTGGTGCAACTACTTTACGTATTGCCTTGGGGATAAGCCTGTCTATTCGTGCCAAGCTACCAAGGGGGTGAGCAGGGTTTATCAACAGTGTGTACCCCTTTACTCTGACTAGAAGTAAGGGTCCCTATTTGGTCAAAGGCACCTACCTCTGCCAACTAGAGACCTCCAATTCTAACAGTGTTCTTCTACAATGTTATCCCTATTTCTTCTGTAGTTTTCTGCATAACGTAGGACTTCATCCAAAGACTTATTTTGCCAACAGATCACACTTTGCGTAATATGGAGACTGATTTCAGGCTTCAATCCTAATACAAACTGGAACACAAAAAGCCCCATATCCTTTTCCCTAGGATACCCACATCCACTATGGTGTTGAAACACCTGCAATAACGTCTAATAGTATTCATGTACTGTCTCCATCAGGTCTTTTGTAGTTCTTTTAATCTTTAAATAATCAGTGTCTATTTGAGGTATTCTCCCTTTCAAGAAGGTAATATAAACTTTGTATTTCATCATTACCATTGGTGGTGGTGCACCTGTCCCTTTCTCTCTAGGTGGCTCACCCTTTGGCCACTGTACCGCAGTCTTATGTTCTGCACATAAATCAGCTGGTACTAAAATGTCAAAGAATGGATTCAAATCAATCCACAACACTTTTGAAATTTTCATGAACCTTTCCACTTGTGCATACCACTGCACTGGCTTGTCTCGCAATTTGGAAAATTGTTTGTAAATGCTGTCAAGTCACATCTATTCCATGGCACGTGTACAGATGTCCCTCCAGCTATTTCTCCCAGTGGATAAGCTGCCACCTCATCTTCACTAGGCTCATCCTGTTTTTCTCCTATAGCTGCATCTCTCTTTTTCTTTTCATGTTTCTTTGCCCACCTGAGTACTAATTTTTCCACTTTCTTTCATCTGGAAATGCATTTTGCCAATTCTATAAAAGGCAAAGTATTCCTGTAAGTCTCATATTTCTTATGACCTATTCATCCAATTTGGCTTTATACTCCAATGCAATTTTACATTGCTGGTAAGATCCGCATCATGCTTCTCTGCTATCTCTGCCAATCTGTTGTGGACATAGCAGCCCTACAGGTAATCTCCTTGCACAGGTAGATTAACTAATTTCTCTGGTACTGATCTATGTGATCAAACTCCAGGCATCACTTTATTATTTCCTCTAATTCTACCTTCAATTTTGGAATGGTCAATGGTCTATCTTTTCTAGGGTCTAATTCTTTTGGGGCTCTGTGACTTCAACCTTCTTTTCCTTTGTGAATTCCTCAAGCCATGTGGTAAGTACAAGGGATGGGTGGAATTTGCGTAGTCGCACTACAGAAAGCTCTGCAAAATGGTAAATAGTCTCCATGAGCACGCAAAAGTTCTGTGAACACGCGGAATTGCGTGTACCACCCATTTGCGATACTTTTTTTCTGTTCGCGAATGCTGTTTGCGTGCTCTGAGAGAAATATCTTGCAAACACGCATTTTGAAAGCACGAACAAGCAAAAAATTCCACAAACCGCAGAATTCTTGGCTATTCCGTGTTCTCTGTACAACCCTAAATTACACAAATTCCAGGAGCGGAACGGAATTTACCACCCAGGCCTAGTAAGTACCCATCCTCATTGATTCTCAAGTCACTAGGGGCTAACAGAGTTGCAAAGACTAAAGTCGCTCCTCTTTCTATCACAGCCTGCAAAGCTTGTGGGGGTCTCCACAGACCTAACTGTGAATTTTGGGTTGTTGGTACATTTCCAACTGCTGAGGTCGTTAAGACATTTGGCTTCCTCCCCATCAGGAGTGGAGCGCTTGTAACCCCTCGAGGTGCAACTGTAACATTCTCATTAGGAACTGAGGTTGGCGGGCACCTCACAACTGGTGAAGCAACTTGTAATACATGTAAAGGTCATTCAATTGGAAGTGGACCAGAGTCAACAGGAGCAGTGGCTATGGTCTGACAAGCACTTGCACTTTATTGTCCTGGATCACAGAAAACAGTAGGTGGTGGGGGTCAGGAAGATAAGATCTGTTCTAATAGTTCCTCTACTGAATCTCTATCCGACTCAACTCCATTTAGTCTAGTAATATCCTTACTCTTTTTTGAAGCTTTTGATGTAAGAGTCAGATTAAATCTAGCTCCTTTATCAATATCCTTTCTCAATCTACTCTTCTTCATTCCATCGAGTGTTTTTATAGTTCTGCATTGCTCTTCCAGTCCCTCTCTGATATTTTTCATTTTCCCTATTTCTCACAACCTTTTCCCAAGCATTAAAAGCTATATTAGAACATTGGAATGTTGGGAGCTCCATTGCAGACAATGGAGTGCTCCCTGCTTCTATGGGCCGGTAAAGGCCCGCAGAGCAACATTCCAATGTTCTGCAAAGGCTTCTCGAAGTGCGAGGGGATTTATATCCCTCCGAGCTTCGAGAACCCTTTGTTTAATTTGTTAGAACATTATGCCCTCTAGTGGCAGAGTGTTCTAATAGCCTTATAACCCTTCGTAGCAGAGCATGGCAGCGTAAAAGCCGTCTAATCCTGGTGCAAAACACTATGATGTGCAATATCACTTCCCACAGCAGTCACCCTCCTTCTCAAGTTTCCTGGCATTCACACATTCACAAGTTTAAGATAAATTCTTTAAACAACTTCTTGTTTGCTCTACTAAAGGAAATAAAGTATTACAGCCACACAAGAGTTTGCAACACGCATAAATGAATACTCGACAAATAAAAAATTAAACAGATCAATGCAGTGTCGACCATTTGCGCATTAAGGTTCCACTAACATTAACTAAGATTAATCAAACAGAACAGCTTGTCTCTACATTATCCGTGTAAGGGATGGTACTTCACACTCCACACCTAAATCTCAGCAAACAAGTTTAAAATGTTATGTATTATCCTAGGGTCTTTCAATTTCAACAAGTCTGACCTCAACTTTTTCTCTTAAAACTTCTCGATACCTATATCACTTACTCACAACATTTTCACCCTGTTAATACTCATACCTAAACTACACCCGCCAAATTGCAACCGCCTTCGAATTCCATTTCACCGCACCATCAGGAACTGGACAATGGAATTATGGTTTTATTTTAATATAGCTTGGATACTATTTTTATAGCTGCATTCGGGGTGTAAACCATACCTTCTGCTACCAGAAACGCTTAGCTCTCAAAGATTGGCAAAAAATAGTGTATTAAATCAAACATCCCACTTTTCTCTAAAAAGAGAAATTTTGGCAGCTACCAATTCACCTTGCGAATTTTTTTCGCATAGCCAAGGGATTGCTTACTGTTGTACAATAGAAGATGACTCCACAATCAGGTAGGTGAAGTAGAAGCTTTATTGCAGCACAGGTATAGGTAGGTCAGCCCCCCGTCCAACCAGAGCTCCAACTGCCAACAGGGCGAAGGAGAATTCCAGAACTCAGAACCTAGGGAGAGATCTAGAGTGCTGGCCAAAGAAAGAAGCAAAGCACTGTACAACATATCTCCCCTCCTTGCAAGTAAAGAAAACACAGGAAAAGGAAAGAACACTAATGCACATAGTCATTTAAGTACGAGGGAGGGCGACGAGAGCGAGAGCTCCTTAAACCAACATTAACCAAGGAAGAGGAGGCAGGAACGGGAACAGAAGTGGGAACAAGCGAAGCAGGAGCAGAATTAACCACAGAACTACTATGATAAGTACATAAGGATGTAGAGGCATCGCCACCACCCACCTCCCCCCGTTCGGTTGACAAGGGAATGGGTAGACGAGAACAACCAGAAGACAGTAAATAACCATTACAACCATCACTATGAGCAGGAAGCAGGTCATCAGAAGAAGAATCTTTACATTTCTGGTAGAGGGCCACCCTCCGGTAATTCCAACTTTCACCATTGGCCAAGACAATGAAGTGAGGAAAAACCCTCTTGACTCTGTAGGGACCCCTAAACTTGCTAAGACCTTTAGCAAATCTTCCCGGCTTAACTTTAACTAGGTCACCCACAGAAATGGGCATGGTAGCACTGTCATGAATTAAAGGAACATCGCTACTCGAACCCTTCAACCAAGCAGGGGTCAATTTGCTTACAGGCGTGCGACCACGCATAAGTTCAAAGGGAGACTTTTCCCCACACTTATGGGGTGTGGAGCGGTAAGCCCAGACCAGTTCCTGGACACGCTCTGTTGAAAAACAGCCAGTCTCAACGAACAACTGAATCACGCCCTTGACGAGGCGATTCACCCTTTCACAAAGGCCATTCCCTTGTGGATTGTAAAGACTAGTCTTCTGATGCCTGATACCACACTCATTTACAAATGAAGTCATCTTCAAAGACGTGAGTTGAGTCCCATTGTCTGAAATGAGAACAGAAGGGTACCCCTCGTTGATAAAAGAATCCATTGTGCTATGCACGCGTGGGTTCGGATCCCATCCTCGTCGCCAAATGTTGTACAATAGAAGATGACTCCACAATCAGGTAGGTGAAGTAGAAGCTTTATTGCAGCACAGGTATAGGTAGGTCAGCCCCCCGTCCAGCCAGAGCTCCAACTGCCAACAGGGCGAAGGAGAATTCCAGAACTCAGAACCTAGGGAGAGATCTAGAGTGCTGGCCAAAGAAAGAAGCAAAGCACTGTACAACACTTACCCTCTCCCCCCATTGTTTCTGGAAACACTTTAGCGCACTGTAATGCCATGGCAGAATTCTTCTCCAGTAAAATCCAAACCATATATTCTTCTTTCCATCAAATAACAACTCAAATATTGGAGAGCAGGAGAACTTTGACAAAGTGAGAGTTGGCATTATGGAAGAAATTCCTCCACTTAACCCGTCCACTTTGCTAGAGATCATAAGCAAACTGAAATCTGGTTCCACATTGACCCTGCCCCTCCCAATATCTTAAATTTGGCCTCTGAAACCCTATCTCCAGTAATCCTCAACTTGATTAATGACTGTTTTTCCTAAGGCATCGTCCCCCCACAGTGGAACCAGGCTATGGTTAAAGCCCTTCTAAAAAAAAAAACCTTAATCGGAAGTGTGGAGCAATTATCGTCCTATCTCCTTGCTGCCAGCCATCAGTAGGATTACTGAGAAACATGTGAACTATGTAATGTCTTCCTTCTTGGAGAATAATTATTGTCTCCACCCCTCGTAGATGGGTTTCAGACCTCAACAGGGTACTGAGACAGCTCTCCTGTTGGTGGCGGAAGTGGCTAGAAAATTTAAGACGCTGGAGGCTGTGCAACCCTTATTCTTTTAGACCTGAGTGCGGCCTTTGACACGGTCAATCATCAGCTGGTAATAAAAAGGCTAAGTGAGGTGGGAATTGCCTGGTCCATGCTTAACTGGCTGCAGTCGTTCTTAGAAGATCAATTCTTTGAAGTTTTTGAAGACGTAATTTCCTCTAAGCCTACGTCTTAACTGTGGGGTTCCCCAGCAGTCCTCACTGAGCCCCACACTTTTTAACATGTATGTGAGGCCTTTGGCAGAGGTGGTGCTACCTTTTGAAATCCAGATCATCACCTATGCTGATGACATCTAGTTGGTTGTTTCCTTCAACCAAGGGACTCTACCAGCACTGGTCTCGCCCTCTGTCTGGAAAAAGTATCAAGATGGATGGAAGACTCATTTTTTAATCTTAATGGGTCAAAAACTGAGCTTATGCTCCTAGGGAATAAAGGAGTGGCAAATATTGGACTACTGTAGCCTAGCTCTCTTGGTCCTTCCCCCTTCACTAAAGACCAAATCAAAAGTCTGGGAGTTTGGCTCTATCGGAACCTTGATTTTAAAGAGCAATCAATCAATCAACATTTTGTATAGCGCGCTACTCACCCGGAAGGGTCTCAAGGCGCTGGGAGGGGGAGGGGTCCGTAACTGCTTGAAAAGCCAAGTCTTGAGTTGCTTCCTGAAGGAGAGATGGTCCTGGGTCAGCCGTAGGTGGATGGGGAGGGAGTTCCATGTCTTGGCCGCCAGGAAGGAGAAGGATCTTCCTCCGGCGGTGGCTCTGCGAATGCGTGGTACGGTGGCGAGGGCGAGGCTGGTCGATCGCAGCTGGCGGGTGGGTGTGTAGAAGGTGAGGCGGTTGTTGAGGAGGGGCATAAAGTAGCAGCAAGCTGCTATGGGATCCTGCAAATTATTTTTTATTATTTTTATTTTACAGAGTTTTATATAGTGTGAACTTGACCCGAAGGTATCGGGTATCAGAGCGCTTTACATAGCACCAGTTGCGTTGCATGAGGACATTAATTTTTGTTAGCCACGGAGAGATTAAGTGATTTTCCCAGAATCACAGGATGTTCAGCGTCATTGCCGAGACTCGAACCCGGTTCCCCAGATTCGAGATCGACCGCCTTAGCCGTTAGGCCAACTCCTCTCCCCAATGATCCATAAAGTGCTCCCACTACTTCCTTTCCCTGCAAGAAGAGTTATAGTCCAGGCCCTCATCCTGTTGCATCTTGACTATGCTAATGTCCTATATTTCGTAGCCCCCTGTGCCTTGATAAGGAAGCTAAAAATTGTTTAAAGCTGCATGGCGCACATACTTTTGAACATCTCAAAGTACTCCTCAGCTAAACCAGCTTTAGCATCCCTTCACTGCCTTCCTATTTGTGAGCGTATTCAGTTCAACACATTATGCATAGCACACAGGGCACTCTCAGTTAAGGGATCCTTGTCTATCAAGTTCCTTGTCTAACTATACTGCCCAAATAGAGTCCTGAGGTCGGAAACCAAACATTTACTGTCAATACCAAGAATAAAGAGAGCACACAGTGGTGGCCGCCTCTTCACTTATAATGTAGCTAACATCTGGAACAGTCTGCCCCTGCAGATCCATGCCCAACCTAACGACCCTATTTTCCGGAGACAGATTAAAACATTACTCTTTCCTTAACTATGGCTCATAGTTCAGTGTGTACGCAGGCAATAACGCAGGGATGCCCATGGGTAACCAGGTGCTTTAGAAATACTGTTTCATTCATTCATTTACAGCTTGGACCATCGAAACCAGTGGCGCTTCACAGGTTGAATCGACCTTTGCCACTTTATTGTGAATAGAGCTAGGAAAAAGGTACAGGTCATAAATTTCATCAACTGTCAACTTCTATATTTCCAGTCAATGTCGAGAAGTTGAAGAGGTTTCCAAAACCTTTATTTATCTTAAATGGTTTAGTATGGTTTTTGTAATTTTATTCCAGTTAGTCCAGATTTACAGAATTATCAAGTAAAAGGTTGATTAGTGACAGCATAAATCAACAAGCATTAGAAATGCAATCGGGCTCGGATTTATTTGAGTTTGAGCTAATGGCATTGTAAATGCCAATGTATTGTTGCTATGTGTTATGGAGTGTGTTCATGTGGTGTGTACTGCCAGTGATCTCCTTGTGAGTGTGCGAATATTGCACCGTTCCTGCCTGTGATGTCCTTCTTGTGAGTGTGAGAAGCTAGCACCTCTGCTGCCTGTGGTCTCCTTGTGAGTGTAAGAAGCTTGCACAGCTGCTGCCTGTGATGTCCTACTCACTACTCTACTCTACTCACTACTCTACTCTACTCACTACTCTACTCTACTCACTACTCTACTCACTACTCACTACTCTACTCACTACTCTGCACTCACTACTCACTACTCTACTCACTACTCTACTCACTACTCTACTCTCTACTCACTACTCTACTCACTACTCACTACTCTACTCACTACTCTGCACTCACTACTCACTACTCTGCACTCACTACTCTACTCACTACTATACTCTGCACTCACTACTCACTACTCTACTCTACTCACTACTCTACTCACTACTCTACTCTACTCTACTCACTACTCTACTCACTACTCAACTCACTACTTTCTACTCACTACTCTACTCACTACTCAACTCACTACTCACTTCTCTACTCACTACTCTGCACTCACTACTCACTACTCTACTCACTACTCTACTCACAACTCAACTCACTACTCAACTCACTACTCACTTCTCTACTCACTACTCTGCACTCACTACTTTAGTCACCTCACTACTCTACTCACCTCACTACTCTACTCACTACTCTACTCACTACTCACTACTCTACTCACTACTCTACTCACTACTCACTACTCTGCACTCACTACTCACTACTCTGCACTCACTACTCACTACTCTGCACTCACTACTCACTACTCTGCACTCACTACTCACTACTCTACTCACTACTCTACTCACTACTCACTACTCTGCACTCACTACTCACTAATCTACTCTACTCACTACTCTACTCACTACTCTGCACTCACTACTCACTACTCTGCACTCACTACTCACTACTCTGCACTCACTACTCACTACTCTGCACTCACTACTCACTACTCTGCACTCACTACTCACTACTCACTACTCTACTCACTACTCTGCACTCACTACTCTACACTCACTACTCTACTCACTACTCTACTCACTACTCTACTCACTACTCACTACTCTACTCACTACTCTGCACTCACTACTCACTACTCTACTCACCACTCTACTCACTACTCACTACTCTACTCTCTACTCACTACTCTGCACTCACTACTCACTACTCTGCACTCACTACTCACTACTCTACTCACTACTCTACTCACTACTCACTACTCTGCACTCACTACTCACTAATCTACTCTACTCACTACTCTACTCACTACTCTGCACTCACTACTCACTACTCTGCACTCACTACTCACTACTCTGCACTCACTACTCACTACTCTGCACTCACTACTCACTACTCTGCACTCACTACTCACTACTCACTACTCTACTCACTACTCTGCACTCACTACTCTACACTCACTACTCACTACTCTACTCACTACTCTACTCACTACTCTACTCACTACTCACTACTCTACTCACTACTCTGCACTCACTACTCACTACTCTGCACTCACTACTCACTACTCTGCACTCACTACTCACTACTCTGCACTCACTACTCACTACTCACTACTCTACTCACTACTCTGCACTCACTACTCTACACTCACTACTCACTACTCTACTCACTACTCTACTCACTACTCTACTCACTACTCACTACTCTACTCACTACTCTGCACTCACTACTCACTACTCTGCACTCACTACTCACTACTCTGCACTCACTACTCACTACTCTGCACTCACTACTCACTACTCTGCACTCACTACTCACTACTCACTACTCTACTCACTACTCTGCACTCACTACTCACTACTCTGCACTCACTACTCTACTCACTACTATACTCTGCACTCACTACTCTACTCACTACTCTACTCTACTCACTACTCTACTCACTACTCTACTAACTACTCTACTCTACTCTACTCACTACTCTACTCACTACTCAACTCACTACTTTCTACTCACTACTCTACTCACTACTCTACTCACTACTCAACTCACTACTCACTTCTCTACTCACTACTCTGCACTCACTACTCACTACTCTACTCACTACTCACTACTCTGCACTCACTACTCACTACTCTGCACTCACTACTCACTACTCTACTCACTACTCAACTCACTACTCACTTCTCTACTCACTACTCTGCACTCACTACTTTAGTCACCTCACTACTCTACTCACCTCACTACTCTACTCACCTCACTACTCTACTCACTACTCACTACTCTACTCACTACTCACTACTCACTACTCTACTCACTACTCACTACTCTACTCACTACTCACTACTCACTACTCTACTCACTACTCACTACTCACTACTCTACTCACTACTCTGCACTCACTACTCACTACTCTGCACTCACTACTCACTACTCTGCACTCACTACTCACTACTCTACTCACTACTCACTACTCTGCACTCACTACTCACTAATCTACTCTACTCACTACTCTACTCTACTCACTACTCTACTCACTACTCTACTCACTACTCTACTCACTACTCACTACTCTACTCACTACTCTGCACTCACTACTCAACTCACTACTCTACTCACTACTCACTACTCTACTCTCTACTCTCTACTCACTACTCTACTCACTACTCACTACTCTGCACTCACTACTCACTACTCTGCACTCACTACTCACTACTCTGCACTCACTACTCACTACTCTGCACTCACTACTCACTACTCTACTCACTACTCACTACTCTACTCACTACTCACTACTCTGCACTCACTACTCTACACTCACTACTCACTACTCTGCACTCACTACTCTGCACTCACTACTCTGCACTCACTACTCTGCACTCACTACTCTGCACTCACTACTCTACTCACTACTCACTACTCTGCACTCACTACTCACTACTCTACTCACTACTCTACTCACTACTCTACTCACTACTCTACTCACTACTCTACTCACTACTCTACTCACTACTCTGCACTCACTACTCTGCACTCACTACTCACTACTCTACTCACTACTCTACTCACTACTCTACTCACTACTCTGCACTCACTACTCACTACTCTACTCACTACTCAACTCACTACTCACTACTCTGCACACTCACTCTGCACTCACTCCTCACTACTCTGCACTCACTACTCACTACTCTACTCACTACTCTACTCACTACTTTACTCACTACTCTACTCACTACTCACTACATTTTTTTTTTTACTTCCCCTTACTGCCAGGCAGTAAAAAAAAGCAGCTACTTGTCCGCTCATCTAAACTAGGTTGAACAAATAGCAATCTCAGCCATGCCAAATTTCTCCTAAGCTCGATGGGGTAAGGACCGCCGGAGAAGTTTGGCCATGGCAGAGACGGAGGGGTCTTTATTTAATTATTTATTTATTTACTTATAAAGTTTTATAAAGCGGGAATTGATCCCGAAGGATATCCGAGCGCTTTACAATTGAGGCAATTTTGCCATTGCCAAACTATGGACCATTATATTGGCAGTAAACACACTCTGTACCGCCAATATAGAAACCAGCCCCCCAGCTATTACATTTCTTTAAAACATTGACCTCTAATTTGTGTTTAAATCTTTCTATTTAATTCCGAAGCGGAAATAAATATTTGACACGTCTCTTAAAGCCCTGCAGCATAGCAGCTGTCAATAAAGCTAAAAATGTTACAGCCATGTTTTTTTTTATTAGAAATGTTTTATTGTATCCGCCAGATGCAGCCAAGCCATAAACGCCAAGGGCACAAGGGATTAGGAGATCTAAGTGTCTAAAGTGTAGCAACTAGACAAAGATGTGTCAAAACAGATTTTATTGCTTAAGTTTCGACTGTCACTTTTAATGCTTGTAATTTCACACATGCGTGCAGAAGAGTCCACAATACATGGACCTTTCACATCCAAAATACACAAAAGTATTGTTAAGACACACCTCTGAACACACCCTTCTTTGGAGAGAGTCACTTCTTAAATTCATCTTCACCTTTCAAACAGGTGGAATGCTTCTTCTCATGGGGGAAGGGGAGAGCAGGTTAAGAATGAACTCATACATGCATTAGTGAGTTGGTCACGAAGCTTTCAGTGGACACACGCCTCCAGAGTCTCCTTTACTTTCCAAAACTATTCTCAATTGATTTTAGCCGGCTCCCCTACAAAACCATGGAATAGCACCCTCCTAAATGGTCTATGAGGAAAGTGTAAAGTATACAATGGAGACTGGGATTAGTGCTACGGAAAGATTCAGAACATCTTTACAATCTTGGCATTTCTATTGCATAAGGAATTGTGCTCTGTTTATGCAATCTGCTCAGTTTCATGAGTTTTATGAGCGGAATCCGGAGGAGGGCCTTTTGTTGTGTGCCACAATGGCCCTGAGCCGTTCATCTGGGAGATTTGTGGTTTACAGAACATAATGGCGTTTTATTAGTTGCCTGATTTCTGCCCTGCAATGTGAGACGCCCGCTGGTGCATTGAAGCACACTGCGAACGCTGTCGATTGGGAAACATGAGCTCCACTGTCTCGCATGACAGTCCTCTTTCTGCGCCTCTTTTATCTGGTAAACTAATAAATGTGCAGGAAGCAGGGTAGATGTTCACAGAGAGCTCGGCCAGACAGGGCCTGTATTTCAAACTGTGAAAACTGGCGTGTGCAAGCCTGGAGCCCCTTTGCGGCTCTCTTATAACTTTTAATTAGACTGATTTATCTGTGGATAAAACAAGCTGGCTTTAGACGTCTTGTCTTCATCTGTAGTCAGTCGTATATTTGCTGTGGGTGTCCGCTGGACCACAGGCGCTTTTAGAGTGTATTTACGTCCCAAAGGAATGATGCACGTCGCTGGTATATAAGCCCACATTTGTCTAACGTTTTTAGAAACTATGTGAAGACGGTCTGACTCAGCTAATCTACAAATGCACTGCTAGATGGTGAACGCGCGCACACCATCTGGAATGCATTACACGGCCACCCTGACAGCACCTAATTGATATTTATGGACGGCCATGCGCGAAACCGCCGAGAATATGCCAACATGGCCGCCTAATGCCCTATGGCATCAAGACTACTACAAAAACAGCACCGCGACGACCAATCAATATTCAGATAAGAAAAAACCTGAGGAATGTGTCTTTCCCAAGGCCTTAACACACTTTTTTTTCTTTCTGTAGTAATAGGATCTCAGGCTCCGCCCGAGCCCTAAAAACATAGGGCCTCATTAGGATGGCGGGCGGACTTTGCCTGCCCGCCATCCTTGCGGTAGTAGGGACAGCCCGCCATAAGGGCGAGGGTCCCGTCGGCAGCATTGGTGGGCGCATCCCGCATTCCTACCATTGTGGCGGGCGGTGCACTTAGCACCGCCCGCCACAATGGCAGGAAAGCATGCTGTGCACTTCCATGCACAGCATGGCAGGCACCGCGCGGTGCCTGCCATGCTGTGCATGGAACTGCTGGGGGGTACCATAGGTACCCCCATGTGCACCCCCCCTGGAGTCCCTGGGGGCCCGCAATGGAAAGGCATCCACAATTGCCCATCATAATATGATAGATAGACACCGCCACCATATCATTCCTTTTCCGCCCCGGCCGCAAGGCGACCGGAGCGGAAAAGTGGCGAACGGTCTTTCCGTCCGCCGAGGTCCCCCCGCCATACTAATATGGAGGGGGGCCAACAAATGCGGATGTCGGGCGGATTTCCCCCGCCAGGCTGGCGGTGGCTACCGCCAGCCTGGAGGGGGCAATCCGCCCAACATCATAATGGGCCCCATAGTGTTCCATAAAGGGAATTGTCACTAAACTAGCTAAAGTGCCTTACCTACTCTAAGTAGAAAAGAAAAGGACAAGAGTGTGGAGCATAGATATTATTTTGAACTTCCCATAAATAGTTGTTCTGGAAACTTAGCCAAGTATTCCACAGCTGCAGTAGCAACCATTAAAGTATCAAAGCTAGAGGACCGATCATAGCAGTACCATTGATCAAGAAAAATCAGGATGAAGGAGGGTAAGGTCACTGTCAGCAATAGCGTTCAGCAATTAGAAGCAAAGTAGATGAATTTTCATAGAGCTACTCTCCTCGAAAAGGGGTGTTCCTCTCTAACTAGGAACACTCAGTTATAATATAAAAAGACACAATAATGTAACACAGATTAGCAGGTGTAGTATGCTTTTAGCCACTGGAAACTGGTCATCCGATGGTGTCATTGACATCCGCTGCTTCTCCTCCTGATTCCCACTGTAAACATTCATGCCCGTACATAGTTAAACAAATGTATGTATGGAAACATGAAGAAAAGATCTCATGAAACCTTCTTACCTAAGCGATTAGATGAGTTCAATGTCCAATTGTGAATACAAAGGACTAAAGAAATTAAATGAAACAAATCTATCGACAATGTCATGGTTAAGCATACATAAAATATATCAAAATTATTCTTCATTCTAACATTCTATTCATTAATAATCTAGAGCAAAGCTCATTGTTAAAACAGGATGTTCTAATAAGGTGTGATGAAACAAAAGAAAGTGATTGTTATGTCAGCACATTCTTTAATAGGATGCTGGTCCTAGGCAAAATATTCTGAACAAATGTCTATTTAGCTGTGAGCAAGAGTTAAAAGAAAAAATGGTTTGTGCCTAGTTACAGGAACATATTAGAAATGATAACCTAGTAAATGTTTTCCTTCACGTTATTTTTCCTACACGTTTACAGCAGGTACATTTCCCTTACGTGTGATTTACTTTTCTTTTAGCAGAGTTTAAATACATTCTAAAGAGATTCTTAAACATTTAAAGTAGGCATATTTTCCTATGTGTTATTTATCCATGAATATTGTTTTCTAAAAGGTTTAAATGCATCCCAAGGTGAAATTCTAATACCATGTGCAAGTTGAAATTTGATGTAAAATGTATTTTTACGCCACCGATTACTCTCCCTTGTCTAGAAAGAAGCACAAAAGATTGATAGCTAAATCTCCGATTCCTATCTCTGTCATCCATTGATTAAGGGCGGAGTAGCTCACCGTGTCAAAGACTGCAGATAGGTCCAAAAGGACCACCAAAGCCTTTCCACCCTTGTCCATGATTCCCGAATCTCCTCAGTAGCCACAACTCATGGAGATTCTGTGCTGTGGGCTTTCCTGAAACCGAACTGGGCTCAATCCAATAATTCATTTTGATCCAGGAATTCTGACATGATGACATTCAAGTGTTTCTCTAGAATTTTTGCTGGCATGGGGAGTCTAGAAATTGGGCTGCAGTTCTTTTCTTCATTCAGATTTAATGGGGTTTTTTTTAGAAAGGGAAGGATGGACATCTGTTTCCATCTATTGGGAAAGCTGCCTGCCAGGATGATATCATTCAGCAAGGTGTAAGAGTAGAGGCAATGCAGCCTTCTATCTCCTATCAGTTTAGGGGAAATGATCCATAGGTGCTCCGGATTTAGTACTCCCACTTAATTCAACCACTCGATCAGCAGTTGAATGTGGAAAATTGCCAAATGCCATGTGGCTGTTGACTAGGGGAGTATCCTATGACAAGGAAGTGTTACTCTGAATCACATTAATTACCCTATAGACTTCCACTACCCTATTTTGAATGAATTGTTCTAGGCTATCACAAAGGTCCAGACTAGCAGTTAGCAAGGCTGCCATGGAAGGGTGCAATAATGACTGCACTGTTTTGTAAGATCTCTCTAGGGGAGTGTGTGGCCAATTTTTATTCTGTTTGCAAAATGATTAATCTTTTCTTTCTTAATCATTGCCTTGTACTCTCTGGTTATTGACTGATATTTCATTCTTTCATTCAAGGAGTAATCTCCTCCCAGACGTTTTCCTGTCACTGACAAACGGCTTTCAATTCCCTAAATATGGAAGAATACCAAGGAGCAGTGGGACGGGTTCTGTGATTTTTCACGGTCTTAACGGGAGCCACTTTAATTTTGGCCTTTTTTTTAATTCAATGGGAGTAGCTTGCTGTGTCTTTATTAGGATTACCATAAGACAGTTGAGAGGCCTCGCGAGTCTCAGTCAATTATTTTTCATTCATTCTATTGCAGGGTGTAATTGCTGTAACTTGACTACTTCTTTAGCCGTTGTAGACATGGGTTTGGTACTTATGCTGAAGTTCACTAACATATGATCAGACCAGGTAACAGGGAGGATATCCTCCCACTGTATGTCTGGGTGATTGGAGAAAATCCCATCAGTGGTGTGACCCACTATATGAGTCAGAGAGTTCACCAGAGGTTTTAAAAGAGAGTCCTGCAAGTTCTCTGTAAGAGTTATACGGCCACATGCATCATTGTTGCTGTTTGCGATTTCTTAATTGCGAAAATTAAGGAATCGCAATTAGGAAATCACAAACGGCTATGCATTAAAAAATCCCAATTTTTTTTGCGATTTCTTAAATTTCCTTAATTGCGATTCACAATTTGCGAATCGCAATTAAGGAATCCCTTCCCATTGATTCCTATGGGCCTAGAGGCCCATAGGAATGAATGGGAAGTCAGTTTCAATTTGCGATTCGCAATTTGCGAATCGCAAATTGAAAATGCATTTTCAAAGGTGCATTTTTCACACACACATGCCCCAAGGGCATGTGTGTGTGTAAAATGAAACTTTCAAAAATGCACTTTTGCGCATTTTTGAAAGTTTTCACAAATTACCATGAAGGTCAACTTCATGGTAATTTACCTCTTTCTATTTGCGAATTCGCAAATTAAAAATGTTCATGTATTGCATTTAAGAAATCTAAAATTGCGATTTCTTAAATGCAATCGCAATTTTAGAAATCGCAACATGATTGCGATTCCTAAAATTGTGAAAAACATGATGCATCCAAAATTTGTCAATTGCATTCGCAAACGGCCGTAAATTGCGATTCGCACCGTTTGCGAATGCAATTCACAATGATGCATGTGGGCAAAAGAGTCTTTATTGAATGGGTCTTCCAAATTAAAATTGAAATCACCCAAAACTGTCAAATTTGTGAAATGTATGCTAGGTTAAAAAAATTCGCTTAGGGCTTCCAGGAATTTCATCTTTGGACCGGGAAGTCTGTAGACCAGCATATATATTTATAAATTATGTAAAAATAAATGTTACTAATAAAATGTATTGTTGTATTTTGTTTTAAATTCAAACGAGGTTAGTAAATATTTTATAATTGAATAATAAACAAGTACTATTTTTATATTTTTCAACAGTAAATTATTTATATTTTTAAGTACTTTAATACATTTTATTTATTTAACAATATTTCCCTTGGGGTTTATTTTAAGTCCCTAACTCCCTTATTTTATATGGGAGGGCATTGCAGTACCAGTGGTTGGCCATGTGCAGTGCTGGACTTCCTGCAAAAGTGTAAATTACTAGGCACGAGCGCAAAATCCGTTACGTCCGCGGATTTTTCGGATTTTTAGTGAATACGCAATCCGCGTATTTTACGTATTTTCCACAAAATCCGGAAAAAAAAATCCGCGGATGTAACGGGTTCAAAAGTTGAACCCCCACTCATGTAACTATTTTACAATGGCGCCAGCAAGCTGCCAGCGCCGTTGTAAAATAGTTACAAAGTTAGCTTGCACAGGAACCACTAGATAAAACGAAGCAGGTGCTGCTTTATTTTATCTAAGTGCTTCCTGTGCAAGCTAACTTTGTAACTATTTTACAACGGCGCTGGCAGTTTGCTGGCGCCATTGTAAAATACTACAGCAACAGCAGCTCACTCAAGAGACCCCTGCGCCCTTCGGCGCGATTGCATAGTAACACACACATGGTCGCTGGAACTAGTTGAAGCTCAAATGCAGTGACTCATTCATCAGCCCAGAAACAATCGAGAGCGTCGTCGAGGCTGGGCAATGTGCCTTCTTTACCAAATTTACCGTGGAAAATCAGCTGTGATGCTGGATAGACTTTGCATCCTTGACTTTCACGAGCGCAATACCCATGAGTAGGCACATTGTGTTCGCACGGGTTTCTGCACGTTCGCGAGCGTATTGTACAATAAAACCCTCTCGAACTTGCAGAAACCCGAGCGAACACACAAAAAAAAATACGCTAGGATCCGCGGATTTTGCGTATTTTCGAAATACGCAAATACGCAAATACGCAAATCCGCGGATTGCCAATACGCAAAATCCGCTCACCCCTATAAATTACTATAAAAGTTTAAGGGGCATATTATCAAGAACGGACGTTACATTATCGCCGCTTTTATCGGCAGGAAATTGCCGATAAAGCGGCGATAATGTGCTTTGATAATATGCTTCATTAATTCCAATCGAAGCTCATGTTAGATGTCTTCACATCTAACATGGGCTTTGATTGGAATTCATAGAGCATATTATCAAGCACATTATCGCCGCTTTATCGGCAGTTTCCTGCCGATAAAAGCGGCGATAATGTAACGCCCTTTCTTGATAATATGTCCCTAAGTTGCTACAAAAGTGCAGTTTGTGAATACCGAAAACTAGTAAAGGTACTGAAAAGTATAAACTCACCGAAAACTGTACAGTCCGAATATTCACCAATAACTGATAAATCATTTGTTGAAAAGTGTTGCTGGAATATTATCACTAAGGTGACATTTAGAATGTGAGTAAATAAACCTTAGACATTATGAATATCTGCAGCCCTTAATAGAACTCTGAGTAAAGTAAGCAATGGGTCGCTTAGAAATGATCTAACACAAAAAAATAGATCGTTCTTAAACTAATACAGACCACTACCCAGTTTGCAGGGACTTTTAGACCTATATGTTATTTTGTAGATTCAAAGTTACCCTGTATCAAATAAAATTGTGCACCTTTTTGGTAACACGTTTATGTTTTTTTGCACCGATAATTACCATCATTTAAAAGCGGGTCGTGTTCGGTGCCTAGCAGGTGCCAGAGTTATAACTGGTGCACGTTAGTTTGAACTTCTAATTCACTTTTATGTTTTGTGTTTTTCAAATGACCAACGCGCTATTATTGTTCATGTTTAATATGCAATTTTAAAACTATAGATCTTCCAAAACAAAAAGGAGTTTATTGATAATCGACCATTGATATTCATTCTTCAGTTTTGCTTATTTAAATGGTTCTACGCATTTCCTCTTCGTTGAAACTATGCAAGCCTTAATAATTGTCATTCCTGCTATTTGGAACCAACGAGCATGCAAGCCGCTATCAATGCCGTAGCCTGCAAGCGAACGATACAAACAAACGAGCCGTTCTCTTTGCACACACACGTTTGTCAAGTGCCTGAAATGTTGGCATTCTGCGGGCCTGACATATGGCTGAGCGGATAAATTCAGCGGTGCCACTTGTTTTGCTTACTCTCCACAACCCGCTATCTGAGCCAATTTCCTCCCCAGACGGCTCCTTTCCTCCTGCAGAAAGGGAATTCTTTCTGAAATGGAACAGTTTTTTTCATTCAATTGTAATGCCAGTAGTGCCTGCAATTAAAAACTAGCACACTATGTAATGGAAGTGGTAATTATTGAAAATTGCAGCAAATACCAGTAATTAAAGTGCTGCGTAAAAAACAGAATCATTTTTAGAGGCGGTCTTTTGGCGAGCTGAAATTGAGCCCTTAACTTGATTCAAAGTTTGCTTGTGAGCTGAATATACATGCTAATATACATATGCTGCTCTCGAATCGTAGACACCGACTCATTTAGGCCCAGATTTACTAAATGATGGTGCGGGCACGCAAGCAAAGTTAAACGGGACAAATGGCAGAGCGCATTACATTTCCACTGGCAAAAGTGTTTTTGTCATTCCATTGTGAAGTGCCGAACTCATAGGTTATGCTAGGGGCTAGGGGCTGGGGGCCGGGTTGGCGGTAAGGAGGGAGAGGGGGGCGATGGGGCAAGAACAATATCAACACAACACCCTAGGATTCCACTTAACGCCAGCTTTAACTACAATCACGCTATTAGTGCAGCCTGGTTTTGCGTGGAAATGTAACACCAAATGAAAACAGTTTTAACAATGGTGTGTTTTTCCTACATTTGGTACATTTAATCTATGCAAATGTACTCGGGTTACATGATTTACACATGGGCGATTGCATGTAGAGATTTGCGCTTGGAGAATGCCTTAAGTAGCCACCTTATATAAGACTCCCAACCCTGTGCCATATAGACCAGCACTAAATCATCATGACTAACATTGCACAAACAAGGCATTGGTAACATGAGCTTGGCATATGACAACATCAGTGTGCGATGTGTAGTAAATACGACACACAAGCATTTTTTGCTGTTCGACCAACTTGCAGATTTCCACCTAATGTAAAGTTGCGCGAACCTTGGTAAAACGTGACGTTCGAGTCCCATAATTAATTTGGAGGTAAAGCTTTTGAGCAGCAAAAATGCTGCCACTCATAATTATCTCTAAATATCGGCCTTCGTTCTGACTGGGCTGGTCAGCACGAATCAGGGGTAAATGGGTGCTTGTACCCGAATCATGATCACAACTTTTGTGAAAGAACAGCACAGGCCTAACTGTTTTCCAGTACAAATATAATCAGATAACTCCAGGCAAACTATAAGCAGGGAGAAAACACAATATTCCGATTTTTGCAGCTTGGAGCCCCGAAAATCATTTGGTATGACAGTGCTATCACGCCTTTGACCTGCAGACCTCCGAATGGGTGGGTTCTACTTTAACAGAGAAAAAATAAACCCCACAGCATCAGTACCTATGCAGGCATTATTACTGCACGAAAAGACTCCTTAGCCAGAAGGCGGGCTATAGAGAAGATCTCACATATGTGCGGAATATAATGTGGTAAAATTGACCAGCCCCTTCTCAAATTAATGTACTATTGGCTGACCGCAGACTTTTGATGATGTAAATCATTCCATTACGTGCGTTACATTATTTGGGGGTAATACCGCACCGGCCAAAGACTGATATTGCAGTATGGGACAATACAGCACATTCCTGTCCTTTCCCTTTGCACTGGTGCTGTTTTGGCAGCTCAGCGTCAACACAGGCATCCTGGCACCATGCAGAATACAGCACACCTAGAAAGAAGGGAAAACCGAGGGCAAGGTGGACTCTGAGTGATTTCCACGGGACTGTTCGGCCATCTGCTATGCGGCCTGACCTCGTGATCATGCAGAGAGATCAGAACCGGCCGGTGTTAACGCTGACAAATACCTGCTGCTGTAGGCGCTACAGTGGCTTCTTCCTTATTCAGATTAAAGCACAGCGAACACAGTTGAGACCCCTCCAGAAGCCATCCGCGGCCCGTGGAGGGAGTTGCGGTGGGGCAGGCAGGCAGGGCAGGGGAGGGGCAGGGTGGGGGGTGATAAACACCGAAATATGGATGTTTACAGGGAAGTAGGACACGGAACAGAATTCGTTTTATAAATGTAATTGTTTACTTACCTGTAATCATCCATATTCTGGTGTTTATCAGCCCCCCTCCCCCGCCCCGCATGCCTGCACCACCGCACCACCGCAACTCCCTCCATGGGCCGCGGCTGCCGGAAGCCCCGAGGGAAAGTGTTTGCTTTGAGTTGGGGAAATCTGCAAATTGGATTATCGGGAGTGCGTCTTTGAAATGCCGTGTCTCCAGGTTCTGCTGGCCCGGCTTTGCCGCGCTGTTTGGTCTTCTGTGTATCTGGCTGACTTCATTTGTTTTGCGCTCTAACACGCCGGACTCCGTGACTTCTTTAACGGAGCTTGGCAATTCTGATCTGGACTTCGATCTGTGCACCAGTGAGTGGGGTATGGTCTCCTGAGGGGTCAGGGGGGTCAAAGCTAAAACAGTAGCTATTCCTAGTGCTACTGCCACTGCAGGTTCTACCCTGGTCGCTATAGAGCTCACCCCTAAAAGTATAAAAGAGACTGTGGTTTCTAAAAAGTCTCTGAGCAAACCTAACCTCGGGGGGCCCCCAAAGGATGGAACTATCTCACAGCCTTCAGTTGCCAAAATGTTTTTCCCTGCTGATACGGGCTTGGTAAACTGGGGGAAGTCTGCATCTAACCCCCACACAGAAAGTAGCCCGGTAACCCCTGCTTTAACTGTCCAGAATGGGCCTCCAGACCCACACATTGCTTTATCCTCACATACAGCTGAAACTGGTGAAATAGAAAACATGCAGCCGGATCCAAGCCAGAAGGCTGTTCTAGTGGAAAATATTACTTCTAATACGAATAGTGAAGCCTTAATCTATTCCTCTCAACCCGATACCGATTTGACCCCCACTGTAAATATGACCCAGGATCAAAACATCTGGGGCCCCGTGCCCACTGATTTAGACGATATTAAAAACTTAAATACACAATTGTTCACCAACCCTGGCTACCCTGATTCTTTGGGAGAACACTTTTTCTCGGTTTCAGATGGGTCAAACTCTCCGGCAGAAGCAAGTTCTGTATCGTCCAGCGATAGCGATATCTCAGAATCTAACTACATTACTGCTTCGAAAGGGGGGGAAAGTACAGTTCGCAAACAGAAATGACAGGCGGTAAAGGGTTAAGGAAAGAGACATGAGAAAACGGATCTCCTTAAGTGGGATTACTCTGGGACCCAACTCTCATTTTCCTAGACTGATGAATCCAGGAAATTGAACTGCGCTTCACAAGCTGCACTCAAGCGCTATGAAGAACCAACCTTAGCTGCTATCCTAGCACCCATTAAACAATTCCAGGAGGAAGATCGAGCTGATAATCATCAGGCGAAGAGCACAGCTAAAAAGCTGCAGGGGAGTATCCGAAAGCTTAATAAGACCTGCACGGATGTCTGTGAGAGAATGACGATGGTAGAAGCTCAAACCGACAGTCTCGAAACAGACGCTGTGCTGCTCAAAAGTCAAAGCACTATCCAAAATGATCGCATTTGGGAAATGTTATGGAAACTGGAAGATCAGAAAAATAGGCAACATAGAAACAATTTCTGCCTCCTCGGGATCCCGGAAGGAGTTGAGGGGTAAGATCCCCGGCGCTACATCATCAAGCTCCTAAAGGGGGTATTTCCTGATCAGACTGAGTGGTGCTGGGTACACAAAATTCAACAAGCTCACTGCTTCCCCCTTACGATGAAAAAGCAGTGAGGCACTTCTACCGACTCTGGAAGGCCACGGGCATTCCTGTTTTTTTGGGGGAATTTTCTTTTAAGACAGCTAATTTTTTGACCAAGCCAGGCAATATTCCCAGAAATCTTTCGACAGGGTCTCCTTCTTTGCCAAACCAGATTTTTGTCATTCCACTGTGGAACGAAGGTGGAAACTTTGTCAGCTAATTACCCCTTCCAGCAGTTTGGGGCCCAGGTTTTCCTCATGAACCCTGCTAAACTGAAGGTTATTTTCAACAGGGCTTCACGATTTTTCTTGTCGGAGATTAAAGCACAAGAATATCTGTCGGAACTTAAAAACCAAAAAAATGCAAAATAATTTCAATTGATATTTGGACTGGGTCAGTTGATCTTTTAAAGCACACTCAGCCTAGTATAGGCATATATATGTCTCTTGCTCTTTCTTTACCTATTTTTTTCGTTTACGGCTGACTTTACATAAGCCGCATGCTCTATTTTTTTCTTTAGTTTTTTCCTTTGGCGGGGCTACAGTGGCGGGTTGTTATGTCAGGGCTCATCATTTAGGCAGCTCCTGATTGCTCACATTTGGGGGGAGGGTGGGAGGGGCAGGCGGGCTGTCAGGGGTTGGTTGGGGGGGTTAGTTTCTTACGAAGAGAAGGCCGAATCCGCGATGGCTGGCAATATTTCATTAACTGATCTATACTTTAACGATGTGACCTGTGTTTCCCAAAGGCTCATTCTCTGGAAGTTGTCAATATGCTTTTTACTTTCCCTATTCACAGGAATCCCTGATCTAAGGTTTAATGTTTTCCCATTTTGATGAACACCACAAACCTTAAAATTCTGTCTATGAACACTTGCAGGCTTAACGATACCCAAAAAGGCAAAAAGTAGCCCAAAGTTTACGGCTGTCAGGGGCTTATCTAGTATGTCTCTAAAAGACACACATAGAAGGGTCACAATTATATCTATTAAACAGCTTAGGATATAAGGTTATTGGAGGAACTACACAAGGGACCCGTACCAGGGGTTTAGCCATCCTAGCCCGGTATAACTATCTCCCTCAAACTATTAGAACTAAGGCAGATTCTCAAGGGGGATGAATGCTTACCGAATGCTTTATTACACCTACTTTCTTGTTTACCTTATGTTCCATCTATGGGAGTGTTCTAGATGATCCTACGGTCCTTAATCAAATCTCCGACGAATTGGCTCATTGGCCCCTGCCTATTATCCTGTATGGGAAACTCAATATGAACTTACCTGTGAACTGGGGAAATAACCCACAATACCCTCAGACCTCTCGCAAACCTAAACTGCTTTTGGCTCTTAAAAATCTTTTACACACCCACGGTCTGGTTGATATTTGGTCCTATTTGTACCCATACGTAACAGGTTACACATTTTTTTCTGCTTCCCATAAATCTTTTGCACGGTTGGATTTTTTTCTGGTTTCTTCATCCCTAATTCATTTTATCGAAATTGAATTACTTACCCGCATTCTTTCTGATCATAATCCCCTAAGTCTTAACATCCGGGGGCTGATCACACGCAAGGAAACTATTTTTTTGAGCTTTGAAAGAGCACTCTTACAGGAGGAAGGTTATCAGTCCCATATGAAACATTGGATAAAATCCTTCCTAGACACCAATCTTGGTTCAGCCCCTACTATGATAGTTTGGGACAGTTTAAAAGCCTGTGTTCGTGGGGAAACCCTACAATACTCACTTAAGAAAAATAAACTAGAGAAAGACAAATTGATGGAATTACAAACAAAACCAGCTGAAATGGAGGAAAACCTTATCTTAATCATTCAGTGTAATGGTGAGATCGATCCAGCACAATTGTCGGTTGCGGCTGCTAGGGCTGAGATTTGTTCATTATTGGCTGATAAAGCCGCTTCCAAATGGGCTGCGGCTCGTGAGAAAACTTATGAATGCAGTGAAAGAATTGGCCACCAACTGGCTATGAGAACTAGGCTACAGGTTTCGGCCAGCGAAATTCAAAAAATTAAAACACCTGAAGGAACTATCAGCAACGACCCTGTAGAAATTCACACAGCGTTTTCTAAATTCTTTTAACACCTGTATTCTGAAAGTGTGGATGATCAATTAGACCTTAGCTGTCACCTAGATACCTACCTAGATTCAATTTCTTTAACACCACTGAGTAGAGAAGAGTGTGAGCTATTTGAACTTGCTCCATCCTGGGAAGAGATAGTTAAAGCTTTGAACAGCCTGCCAGATGGGAAAGCTGCTGGGTCAGACTGTATCCCTGTGGAATTTTATAAGGTTTTTCTCCCACAAAAATAAAATTACTCTAAATGAAGTTGTGACTCAGATCTTTCAGGGTGTCTCTCCTCCTCAGTCCTGGTCTAACGCCAAGATTATAGTGTTCCCCAAAAAAGATAAACCACCAATAGAGATGGGCTCATACCAGCCAATCACCCTAATTAATGGTGATTCCAAAGCATATTCTAAAATTCTTGCCTCACGGCTTTCGGGTAGAATCGAAGGGCTAGTTTCCAGTTGGCAACCTGGCTTTATCCCCGTAAAGGGTACAATCGAACATACTCGCAGGCTCAGTACACTGCTTGACGCCTCAAAGGTTTCGGGGGACACAAAGGCAGCAATCTTCTTAGATGCTGAAAAAGCATTTGATCGCGTCTCCTGGAACTATCTATGGGGCGTCATGCAGAGAATGAACTTTGGGTCCAAAGCCATCCGAGCAATTAAGGCATTATACATTTCCCCCATGGCTAGGGTATCCATCAATGGGGGACTGACGGAGCTGATTAAATTCAAGCGGGGGACCCGCAAAGGTTGTCCCTGCTCCCCACTGCTCTTCGCCATCTATATTGATCCTTTTATTAAAAAACTAGAAGCCAAGCAGGCCATACCACCTGTAAGTAGATTGAGCATATAAACTAAAATCATGGCCTATGCCGATGATCTGGACTTGGTTACACCGGATCCAAAGAATGCCATCCCTGTAATTGAAGCTGAGGCTCATCTATTCGGCTCCTTATCGGGGTATAAATTAAATAAGGGAAAAACTCAAATGATAACCAATAGTAAAGTCAGCTGGGATGACGAAAGGGTAGTGGCTAAAGCCAAATATTGGGGGATTAACATCCTAGCCAATACTGACCTTATAGTAAGTCACAACACCAACCCTCTGATTGCTAAGTCAAGGAAAGCCCTGAATCGTCTTAACAACTTACATCTCTCCATTGTTGGGCGCTGTAATTTTCTAAAAATGCTCTTCTCCCGAAAAATCGTATACCTTTTTAGGGCCATACCCGTAGAGTTTAACAAGCTGACTCTCGCAAAGTTTGAAAGGCTGTTTTCTCAATTTGTATGGGCATACTCTCAGCCCAGAAGGGATTTTCAAACGTTTGTCCCTACCTCGGGATAGAGGGGGGTGGGTCCTTCCCAACTTAAAACTTTATTATTGGGCCACAGTGCTGCAAACGTGCCCTATATTATTACAAGATTTCCCCCCTTTGCCCGCTGTTGGCTTGCCCTCACATTTAGAACTTTTGCTAGGACCCGATGCCTGGGGCTGCCACCGGCGGCAGCTAGAACTGGGCTACTACAAAAGGGTGACATTTAAGTCTTTTTTGGGGGCATTTAGAGTCTTTTCAGCCATATGCACGTTTTTTGGTATAGGTAGACTACATTATTACACCCCTATTAGAAATAACCCTAACCTTCCGGATATCTTTAGCTCTTTCTATTTCCAAAATTGGATAGAAAAAGGTGTAACTAAACTAGAAGACCTCTGTTCGTTTGAAGATCTTCAATTATTATATAGTTTAGACAAGAGGGATTCGCTGAGGTACTTAGCTGTGAATTATTTCTTCATACGAAAGATTGCGGGTTCGTCGGGTTTCACTAAGTGTAATCTGAAAGCGAAGCTTTGTGGGGACTCGATACCACGTATTGGACTTATCTATAACATATTTAACACCTTGATGCCTAATGATCTGCTTTTAACATCCTCTAAGTGGCAACAGAAATTGGACATCACTAACAATACTATTTTACTTGCACTCAAATCCGCACAAAGCAATCTGCTATCTTCTAACCTTCAGGCACAGTTTTATAAGACTTGTTTTTTTTTACTACACTCCGAGTAAGATTGCAAAATGGGGCTCAGGTAAAGCAACATACTGTCCTCGTTGCTCCGAGTTTAAAGCTGACTCAATCCACATGTTTGCTACATGCGAACATCCAAAACTGCCCCGCCACCCCCCGCCACCAACCCCTTGTCCGCAGTCTCCCCCTCCCCGCACAAACAAATGTAACAGCAACCTTAGGAAATCTGAAACGCAGCAAATTGGCTGATGTCGCACAATTATAATTAAGAAGATGCAGGTGAGGTTGGACAAATAGGAATCACAGTCATGTATGGATTTACATATAAAACATTTTATTTAAACAAAACAACAACAAATGAAACTATGTAGAGCCATGGTGTGTCATCCCTGGACCATTTGTAAATCACAGCCTGCAAGACAAAAAGCAAAATAAGATTGTGCATAATGCGTCCATCAAAGGAGAGAGAGAGAGAGAGAGAGAGAGAGAGAGAGAGAGAGAAAGAATGGGAAAGGGGAAGCGAGAGAGAAAAAAAGAGAGTGAGAGAGAGAGGAAGACAGAGAAAGAGAGAGAGAGAGAGAGAGAGGAAGTTAGAGAGACAGAGAGAAAGAGTGAGATACAAGGAAGAGAGAGAGAAAGAGAGAAATAGTGTGAAAGAGAGGAGGAGAGAAAGAAAGAGTGAGACAGAGGGGAAGAGAGAGAGAAAGAATGAGAGAGAGAGGAAGATACAGAGAAAGAGAGAGGAGTGTGAGAGAGAAAGGAAGAGATAGAGAGTGAGAGAGAGAGAGAAAGAGTGTGAGTGACAGAAAAGAAGAGATGGAGAGGGAGGGTGAGTGTTGACATTGTGGAGAAAATCCTCACAGCTCACCTGTCTGCCACTGGTGTGTCTCCAACCACGTGCCGTAACATAGTGCACCCTCAAGTTTAGTCATCTGAAACATAGTATAGAATTAGTAATGGCATAGTAAATAAAACTGCAGATGCACACCCAGGCTGCTGTACCCCATCGACTCCCGCCGCCCGTGGTGTCTGCCCGCTGCTGCATACCCATGCTGCTGTACCCCATCCACTGGCACTGCCCAGAGGTGTCTGCCTGCTGCTGTTCACCCAGGTTGCTGCACCCCATCCTTTTCCACTGCCCAGAGGTATCTGCTTGCTGCTGCGCACCCATGCTGCTGCACCCCATTCACTCCTACTGCCCATAGGTGACTGCCCGCCACTGCGCCAACAAGCCTCTCTGCTCACCTTCTACCACCGGGGTGTGTTTAATAGGGTCCACCACGTGCTGAAGCAACCTCCTCATCCACTGTGTACACGTGGTCAAGCCGAGTTCACAATTCAATATAGATGTTGATGGCCACGCATCATCGCAGGCTGCACACGCGCTCAGCTCTGGTGGGACTAACTCAGTAGAAGTGAAGCCATTGCCTCGTGGCGGGAGGTCCATGTGGGGGGTCATCAGTCTGTGAATCACAGCCTGCTAGACAAAAAGCAAGATAAGATTGTGCATCATGCGTTCATCAAAGGAGAAAGAGAGAGAGAGAGAAAGAGTGAGAGAGAGTAAGAGAGAGAAAGAAAGAGTGAGAGGAAGACAAAGAGAAAGAGTGAGAGAGAGAGAGGAAGAGAGAGAGAGAGAGAGAGAGAGAGGAAGAGAGAGAGAACGAGAGGAACAGTGTGAGAAAGAGGAAGAGAGAAACAGCGGAAGAGTGAGAGAGAGAAAGAGAGAGAGAAAGAGTGAAAGAGAGAGGAAGGGAGAGAGAAAGAGAGAAACAGTGTGAGAGAGAGGAAGAGAGAGAGAAAGAGTGTGAGGGAGTTAAAGAAAGTGATGGAGAGGGACCGTGAGTGCCCACACTGTGGACAAATCCCTTACAGCTCACCTTTCCAACCACATGCCGGGACATAGTGGAACCCTCAAGCTCACTCATCTGAAACATAGTACAGAATCAGTAATGCAGAGGTGTCTGCCCGCTGCTGTGCACCCAGGCTACTGCACCCCATCTACTCCCACTGCCCAGAGGTGTCTGCCTGCCGCTGCGCACCCAAGCTACTGAACCCCTTCCACTTTCACTGCCCTGAGGTGACTGCTCGCCATTGCACACCCAGGCTGGTGCACCCCATCCACTCCCACTACCCATCTGTGACTGCCCTCTGCTGTGCAAATAAGCCTCTCTGCTCACCTTTAACAATCTGCGTGTAGACAAGAGGGCCTACCACATGACGCTGCAAGTCCCAAGCCCGAGGCCTGCAGACAGGGCACCCTGCATATCATGCAGCCCCTCTCCGCAGGCCACCAGGTCTCACATTAGGTGCTGGGCCTCTGCACACCAGACCCACCGACTGCATGACCATCGAGAACCAAACCTGACTACCTCAGTTGCATCCTACTCAATACTTGCTCCCTCAGAAGACAAGCTGTAGAAATCTGGAACCTGCTTGACCACATCTTCTCCATTGACATCAGCTTCTTCACAGAAACATGGATGATCCCCACCTCAGCCCTGAACATTGCAGCCGCCATCCCAGATGGCTACAATATCATCCACAAGGACCAAGCCAACCAGCTGGGAGGAAGCATCACCATCGTATACAAAAACAGCCCCTGTCTCACAACCAGCTTCGATGACAACTCACCCAACATGGAACACCTCCACTTCCAGATCCTGCCTAACCTTTACACCACCCTCCTGACACCCTTGTCTACAGACCCCCAGACCTTGCACTTCCTTCATCGCTCACCACACTCTCACCTCAAGTGACTACATCCTCCTCAGTGACCTCATTGGGACTCAAGCAACTGGTCACCTCTCCAACCTGCTCAGCAGGACACACCATCAACCACATCTTCTCCACAAGCAACAACATCTCTATCAGCCACTCTGAGCTACATTCAACTGACCACCACTGCATCCGCACATCACCGCACAGTTGAGCTGCAAGTACCTGAAATCATCATCATGCCATGTCGGCGAGCTAAGAGTCACTTGCTCAATTTTCTGAATTAAGCCTAAAAAGCTTTCTCCAACAACTAAACAAATAATATCACAAGGCATTGTGCTATAACATCGCAAGCTCCTAAAACAAGGTGAAACAGAAAACTAAATCCCAGTCACAGGGGAAGCTAGCAAATAAACAAAGCCAAGTAGAGCAAGGCCACCTGAAAGGCAACCTAGAAACAGAGCAACATGCAACCAAGGGCAAAACAAAAATAATGAACTACAAGGAACATCTTTCTCCCTGGAGGAGATGAAATTGGGTAACATAAAGAAATCAAATAAACTAGATACAGAAGGAAGCTCAGCAATAACGGGAACAAAATTGGCACCAAATTGTTCAAACACATGCACGAGAGCTTGGTCGGCAAAAAACAAAAAACTTATGGTGAATCAAAATCAACCCTCACTCCTATCTCAATTGATCAGTACTTGGCCTTTTAAAGCCAGTTTCCCGTCTACACCTGATACAAAACAAAACACAACTGCTCCTTTGCTTTCTCCTTCGACTCCACCACAGACATCCAAAGAACTTACACATAGCTCAATTCTTGAGTCCCCCAGATCAGCAGAGGCCCCTTTGAGTGTGCATCCATTAATGCCTCAAAGAAATTAAAGTAAGCTTGAATTCTGGAACCATTACACACTGCAGCTAAATAGTGAAACAGAGTGCTGAAACCATTTCATACCATCCAACGCAAAGTGAGTTGGCCGAACTGCCTGTGAATACAGCAGATGCATGGAACCAGATACTTGGATCCGTTTGTTCCAGACTCTAGACAATACATCAAAGAGTATAAATCAAATAAATTTGATATACAAATAACATTATTAGAATTATTAGAACAATTCACTACAGCTATTGACTCTCGATTTGAGAATATGTATACCACAATAAAGGAGCTATTGAGGGAAACTATGGAAACTCCAACAACAAATAAAGGGCATGTGCAATCCAATCAGTAACATACAAATTATTGGCAAAGTCCAAGAATTTCCAGCAATTGTACCCACATTGGTTGAAGAAATAAAAAGCATGAAGTCTCAACTCCTGTCAAAAAATGTCAACAATCTTTCTACATGTATATCTCCCGTCGCATCAAAGAACCCAACACAAACATCCAGCTCATGCCCAAGCCCTATAGTGCTGCAACAACAAGACACGCATATTAGAACAGCAGAAGAACATACAAGCCATGATTCCGGAGACAAAAACAGACTTAAAAGCCCAACTCCGATGACCCAGACAACAGATACATATATCCTTCAGACATAAGGAGCTGCTCATCCCCCAAATAAAAATATGGCAATAAATTCCCCAAGAAAGCATGATATTATCTCAAAATACAAACTGAAAAAGATTCAAGAACAAAAAACAATAAAAAAGAGAAGATGTAAAGGGTAAAAAAACTAAAAGAAACAACAGCGAATTTGTTTCCAATTTTCAATCAAAAAAGAAAACCTGACTCAAACATGAATCAATACAACAGTTCACTCCCTACTTCTGGAAAATGACAGAGGAACCTTGAAAGTTCACCACATAGGCCTCAATAAGACCAATCGCTAAATGCCTCATATTCTTCTCAGGATTTAGGCGAAGTTGATTCTCCTTCAAGCAACTCAACCACTTTTCAGCACCCTCACAAAAAGGAGCCCATCAAAATCATTATTCTCAATACATCTACATGACAACTAGCAAGTCTCATCTCAAACAATGCCCAGAGTTCTAAACTCGTACATGCAATCCTACAAAAACCTTTTCAGAACAAGGTTGATAAATAAACAAGCACACATCATAGTTTAATTGAGTCTGTGGTGGACAGCAAATTGCACCGAAAACTATTTTCCAAAATAGACCAGTCTGTTGAGGATACAATGCAAAATAGGGCAATTTTGCAAAGAAACCATCCCTTGCCTACAGTCGAAAGCAAAACCCAAAATGCTGCACTGCTACAACAAGGTGCCTCTGTCGGCGCCTTCATTGCAGGAAAGCTTCCACGACAGGAGGAGCCCCAAAGAAAAAAGATGCAAATGATTTTTCAGCCCCTTTACAAATCACGTGGTAACAATGACATCTTAACCAGAAAAAATATTCTGAAATTATTGGTGGGGCAGTAAGATCTAAAACATTTACCCCCTACATGTATTGAGGCAATAGAATGTAAGTGTGGCAATCTGCACTAAGCCACCTTAGTAAGTTGGGCATCACCTACAATCGCTGATCTGAGCTTAACAAAGCACAACCTCTTCTCGTAGTGGGGAATTATCATATCAGAGCCTCTAGAGGAGAAATACCCAGTAGTGCTACTGCAGAGCGATCAAACAAAGTCATCAACAAAGGGTAGGATTCAACTAGGGCAATGACAGGGAAAGGACATTTCCTTAAGAAATTCAATAGGGGAAGGCTCTGACTCCTGACACCTATACAAAGGAGACCGGGACTTCTGGAGCTGCTGCTTCCAAATTTTATTCAACTATTGTTGAACCAAAGAAAGTATCCAGGACACTTGGCATGGCTCAATCCTACAGCCAATCTATAAGAAGGGCCTTTATAGCTCTCAGGAAAGATATAGAATGATAGTCTTATTGGACAATGATTCCACAATATTTGCAGGACTCGCCTTGACAGAACTTGAAGAATGGACTGACAAGAAAAACGTAATCCCATATACTCAGACAGTCTTCAGATCAATATCTAGTACTTTAGATAATCTAGTAGCTCTAAATATGATTGTCGACAAATGTGTGTCAAAGAAACAATTACTATACACATGCTTTGTTGATTTTTCAAAAGCCTTCCGCCATGTCAACTGCAACATATTCTGGAAAAAGCTGTGCAGATTGGGAATTCCGCCAAAATTACTGTGTGCAATTGAACTTTTATATTCCAATGATTGGACCAAGGTCAAACTCGGTCAACACACCAATTTGACAGAAAAAATAGCCATAAAGAGAGGTCTGAAGCAAGGCTGTATCTTGGCGCCTGTACTATTTATTCTGTTTCTGGTGGATCTTAGTACTTACTTGGAGACCACCAATTCTTATCCACCAAAACTGGCAACCAGGAAAGTAGCCTCATTACAATACGCTGATGATCTTGTCCTTATGAACCTAACTGGGATGGGTCTACAGAGGCTACTTAACCAATTAAACACCTATTCTACTGAGAATTAAATGGCTATTAATTTCACAAAAATACGGGTAGTAATTTTTGGCAGCAGATTTTTGGGCCAGCCGGTCACTGGGGGGGGGGGGGGGGATCAATTCTATGAGCTACGTCATACAAATACCTTGGCATATGGTTACAAGATTGGCAGTCAAACAACTTACATCAGATTGCACTAAAACCAAGAATTGTTTCCCTTATCTTAGCCTTCCAGCGAATACCCCGAAAATTACAAATCCCGACCTTTTAGCCACTACTACCTGCAATGCAAGCCAAGCTTATTCAAACTCTCTGCTATGGCACTGACACTTACCCTGGCAAACTTGGGCCATTCCTCAATTCAGCACAAAATAAGGTCTTCAGACATTTATTTCAGCTTCTCCAGAGTGCATTTCCCTCTCAGACCTGACTAGAATTTGGGCTAATAAATTAAAAACTGGCACAAACAGCTCCATTGATGAAATTCAAAACAACATGCACCAAAATTCGAACAACTGGACCTGAACCCTTAAATTAGCATTAAGAACGCTGAAAGTGAGAGAGCTATGGGACATGGCACTTCCAAAAGATTTGTTTAACAAAGTAAATAACAAGCAAATGAGGAGGAGGAAGCAAATGGCTTGAAGATAAAGAAGAGTTCAGAAAAAGAAGGCACACATGGATAAGGTTTGACACCTACAGGGAGCCGCAACCCCAGAAATACCTCACGACATTAATCAGATCATTTAGCAAAAACAAGGTACAGCAGTTACGTTTTGACCTATGCCAAACACTAGAAAACATCCCCAAATGGCAACCACAACGTTTGAACATAAAGTGTAGCCTTTGCTTACTACATGAAGAAAGCTTAATTCACATTTTATCAATTTGCCCAATCTTATTAACGGAAAGAATACTTGAAGTGAAAAGATTTTTTAATATGTGCGGTGTAACATCAAGTCGGCACGCTTTAATATTCCGCATGAAATGGGAATCCCCACAAATATTAGCTGCTTTCATAAAATGTTATCTTAATGCAGAATGGCTATTGACTGCAAAATGTCTGACAAATGTACCATAAGGATGGCCCCACAGAGATTTTATCCAAACAGAGCACAATACAAACTACTGTGATGCTTAAAGAAAGTTGTTAAAACCTGTTTCATAATATAGTAGTACATTGTTTTAATGTTTTTAATTGTACAATATTTTATGGTTTTTATTAACTGAAATAAAAGTACCTTTGACCTTGGACCATATGGAATGCAGCAGCAAGAATCAAATTCATCCTCCCAGGTCGCTCTCACTTCACATCACACCACACCTGTGGGAGCTCATTGGCTCCCAATACTCAATCACGCTTATTTCAAGTTCCTCACCCACACATACAAAGAACTGCACAACTCAAGCCCAGCCTACCTGAACAGCAGCAAACATTGCCAACAATCCTCCAGGAACTTCTGCTCAGTCACACTCTTACTGGCACATGTTCCACAAATCCATAGTAGGCCCAGTACTTCTACCCAGTTATGCCTTTGAAGTGGGGATGACTTCAAAGCAGGCCCTTGTAGTGCACAGGTACCCCTTTCTTACCAGCCCTGGCTCCAGACTATCAGGAGAGGGTAATTAGCCTTTTCTGTGAGAACCAGGACACTGCTCATTCAGGTGTAAGTATCAGCTCCCCTTCTATCTTCCTGCCCAGGAAGAGCTATCAGAATGCAGATGAAAAGAGATGAGTTCTCTGTCATACCCACCCTTCCTGTGTTTGTAGCTGTCTAGCGGGAATGAATGCACATAGTGTAGTTGTCACCTACCACAGATATGTGTTGGAGACAGCCTTCAAGGCACAGAGCAGTAAGAGCAGATAAATGTCCACTTTCTAAAAATAGCATTTCTAAAATAGTAATGTTAAATCCAACGTTACCATTAAAGAGGGTTTATCATTACCATTCCAAAAATATGAAACATGATGCAGCTATTTCATTCTTATCAGGAATTACAGCTTAAAATGTGTTTAAAGTAATTCCCAATGCTAGTCTATGAGAGGAGTAGTCCTCACAGTAGTGAAAACTGAATTTAGCTCTTTGTCACTACCAGTATATATAAAATATAAAAGTACACATCCTACCTTTTAGTTACACAGCATCCTACCCATAGGGCTACCTAGGGCATGCCTTAAAAGTGACTTATTTGTAATAAGAGGGGAGTTTAAGGCTTGTTAAGTGGTTTTAAATGGTAAATTGAAGGGTCAGTAAACTGTACACACAGGACTTGCAATGGCAGGCCTGAGACAGGTTTGAAAGGCTACATGTGCTGGTGGCACAACCAGTGTGGCAGGCCCCCTAGTAGCCTTTAGATTAGATGTCCTGGGTATATGGTATATCACTTTACAACTTACAAGTAAACTAAATATGTTAATTGCGTATACTGCAATGTTGCTATGCTTAGAGGAGAAGCACATGTACGTTAATACTGGTCAGCAGGGGTAAAGTGCTCAGAGTCCTAAACCCAACAAAAAGAAGGTCAGAAAAATAGGAAGAGAAAGGCAAAATGTCTGGGGTGACCGTCCAGAGAGGGCCATTTTCCACCAAATAGCTACCCTGGTAAGCAACAATTACCTATCCACAGCACATTTGTTTTACAACCGATCACTTTCTTCTTACATTCCCATGCTACATTCTGATTCCATTTCCATTAATGTGAAAGGCCAGATATTAAACAAAGGTATACATGTAAAACAGAAAGAGTCACGTTATAAGAGACTCGACTGCTTTTCGTAGACTAGGTAGACTCCTTTCCAAAGGGGATAGATAAAAATCAGTGTACCACGTATTAGATTTTCAGATGCCACCAATAATTCACCTTATAGGCTCCTCATCACCAATATGTAATGTAATGTAATGTAATGTATCCAATATTTATAAAGCGCTCTATCATCCCACGGGTATCCTGGTGCTGAAGATAGAAGTTCCAATACACATGCAGAGTTAGCCCGCCGCAGGTGATGTAGCACTACACCCTGGGAAAAAGATGGGTTTTAAGTTTTTTTCTAAACTGTTCGAACTCCTCTGATTCTCTGATGTTAAGTGGGAGGTTATTCCACAACTGTGCCGCTGTTCAACTGAATGCTCTGCCACCAAATCTTGAAGTTCATACTCTGGTGGTACAGGCCAGGTAAGCAGTAGAGGAGTGAAGAGTTTGTGAAGGGGAGTCCCAGACAATTTTTTCTGCAGAGGCTGAGGTCCGAGTCCATGAAGGGCCTTGAACACAATGCATGAAGCTTTGAACTGATTCTCTGGACCAGAGGAAGCCAGTGGAGATGGATAAGAGCCGCAGATGCAGAGTCATCCCATCTCCTCTTTAAAGCTAACTTGGCAGCTATTGTTTGAATTCTTTGTAGTGCCTTGATGAGAAAATTTGGTGCACCAAGAAGCAGGGCATTACAGTAGTCTAGCCAACTCAAGATGACGCTTCTGACTACTAGAGCCCTGGCTGACAAAGGTAGCATGGGAAGGATCTTCCGCAAGGACTTGATAAGGGAGAAACAAGCACCAAATGTTTTATTTACATGTTTCTCCATACTCAGCTTGTTGTCAAAGACTAACCCAAGATTACGCACATCAGCCGCTGGTATGGGAGGTGTGCCTGTCTGGATAGGCCAAAATTCATCTGGAAGTGGGCGTGGGACTTTTTTCACTGTACAGTGCAGAATGTCTGTTTTCCCACCATTAAATTGCAGGGAATTGTCCATAAGCCAACTAGCTATCTTCTGCATGCACTTGTGGAAGCCACTGAGTGACGCAGAATCCCTGCCTTCCAGAGACAGGATGAGCTGCGTGTCATCAGCATAATTCACCAGCTTGATGTTATTGGATTTAATAATGAGGATCAGAGGTCTTAAATAAATATTGAAAAGGATCGGACTAATGGAGGATCCTTGAGGGACCCCATGCTCAATCGTTCTAAATTTGGATGAAAAGGGGGGAAGTCGTACTGCTTGTTGCCTATTCTCCAAATAGGACTTGAGCCAATTTAAAATAAGGTCTTGCAGCCCAAGTTCCGCAAGCCGCCTTAATAAAATTTAGTGGTTGACCGTGTCAAAAGCGTCAGACATATCGAGTAAAATCGACACAGTTGATTGACCTCTGTCTGCCCTCATTCTATGTTCGTCCAAGACCACAACCAATGCTGTCTCTGTCCCGTGGCCTGGTCGAAAACCAAATTGCCCATCTTCAAATCTCAAATTGATTGCACAAAAGATAGACAAAGCTCTGCTGACCAGGAGTTCGAGAATTTTTACCGGGTAAGGGAGAAGTGATATTGTACGGTAGTTGTTCGGACACTGAGGGTCAAGGGTAGGTTTCGTCAGTAGGTGTGTCACTAAAGCCTGTTTCCAACAGGAAGGAACTATCACACTGCTCAAGGATTGACTGCAAATCCTATGGAGCTGTGGCAATATCTGTCTGCCATACTCCTTCCAGACCTTGGGGGAAGAGGGTCCAAGGGGAGCCAGATTTAGTGCTCATAGCCAGTTTGTAGAACTCATCGTCTGTAGGAAGAACAAACTGGCTTAGAGTTATTAGTTTGTACTCGCATGTTTCATCATTTATTTGACCTGCAGATGACTGATCGTATGTCTCAAAGGCCATATTACTCGAGTTATCCTGTTTTTCTGCCAGCCAGTTATTATTTTCGAAATGTTCTCCTCAAAATAAGTAGCTTAACTGTCGCAGAGTTCTTGAGTTGCGACAGTTTTATTTTTTAGGGAGTCCGGTTTGGATAATTCTTCAACTATTTTGAAGACCCTACGGGTTTTATTAGGGGCCTCCAAAATAGAGTTGGCAAAAAATTCTGCCTTAGCTTTGGAGATTTCATTTTTGTAGTTGTTCAAGGTGACCTTCAACTTCATGCAGTATACGCTTCTTTATTGGCAGTAGCATAGCCTTTCCTCCATTTTCTTTCTGCCAATTTGCAGTTGTGTCTGAGAACTTTCAAATTCTCAGTAAACCAGGGGGCAGATCGTTTATGTTTAGTTCTTAGATTTTTTATAGGAATAATCTGGTCAAGCGTCTTATTGATCTGCTTACAAAATTCCTAGTAGTTGATTTCCACAGACTTATTTGCGTCAAACACAATGGAGTCAGTAAGTAAGGACATTTGATTGTCTATATCATGCATTTTATTCCACTCCCTGCCTTTGCGGTAGTTGAGTGTGATCGCAAAATCTAGGGGGCAGATTTATGAAGGTCTTGCGTCGCCGCTGCGTCACTTTTTCCCATGTTAAAAATGACGCACCGGCGGCGCAAGGCCTTCATAAATCTGCCCCTAGGTTTTTAGTAGGGATTCCTACTGAGAAGGTAACAAGGAAGTGATCCGTCCAGCACAAAGGCAAAATGGTCTCAACTTTGGCTGTTTTTTCCTTGGCAAAAACTTAGGTCTAAAACATAACCACCTTGGTGGGTAGGGACCGATGTCAGCTGTTGTTCTCACATGATTGCACAAGATCGTTAAGTGCTGATCCATTGTTTCCATTAGCCCAGAGGTTGAAGTCCCCTACAATAACCATGTTGGAGTGTGTGAGTACCAGTTTAAACAATTTATTAATAAAGTTCTGAAAGTGAGAGTTCACTGCACCAGGAGGACGGTCGCAGATAATACCAGAAAATAAATGTCCACTGGGACTCGTCAAGGAGAATCCCATGGTCTCCACGCCCTCAGTGTTGTCAATATTAGAGACCTATTAAGTGATAGCTTCCACCTATTTTGTGTGTTGGATACATTTCGCAATGTCTGTGAATATATGTATTTTGTGTGTGAATTTGAATATGGGTCTATGTGTTGCCTATGTGTGCTCCCCTCTATTATTGGACTACTTAGTTCATTACATCACCTTTCTGCTCTTGGTTGTGGCTTGGCTCTAGCTCTTGCTATAATTTGAAATAACTTTATAAGGACTCTTATTAGCCCTGATCTTTTCTGACTTATGCCGCGTTTACCGTAGTACCTATGCCTCCGGGATGTATTACTAAATCACTCAGTAAGACAATAGATAAAGCTAAATGAATTAGTTTTACCAAGACAATTTATTTTGTCAGTATCTTTAGAATCAGTTTTTTAAATGATTATTTTTAGGCAAGAGAATCAACATTATCAACTCAACCTCTAGCGACTGAATTTTCACAAAAGACTAATGTACAAATAACATACAAAAAACATTGAATTAATCATCAATAGACCTTAACAAAAAAGGACTAATATACATGTGACATACAAAGAACATTAAATCAACATATATCATTTCATTCCAATTATCAAAAAACAGTTAATCATGGACAGAAAAAATTTGCCAATATTGAATATGCATTCAGTTTCCACATTGTGGTGCGCTATTTCTTTTTAGAACCACACGAGTCAAAGTTTAAACATTCCTTTTAAACTTGAACATTCATATTAAATGTATTAACAAGAATTTTATGCGAACTAGTGCCATAGCCGACACGTTTCGAGTCCTGTTAAGAAAATCACAGGGCTCTCATCAGGGCAGCATTAAATGGATTCCACGGGGAACTGTTATCAATGAAAAAAATGAAGGATCTATATTTAGTAAGGGTTCCTCCAAATTCATTAAAAACCAACAACACTAAGCTTAAAAAAGCATCCACTGGATGCATCGTACCTGATTGAGGGCTTGAGTGCGACCTTTTATTAATAGTAGTGTGGCCGCCACTGTGTGTCTCACACTGCAACAGAGAAGGAATATATTCAAATGATTGTCCTTTAAAAGAAGGTACCCGCACGCACGCCGTGCTACAAAATAGGGAGTGAAATTACCTTAAGTGAAAGCCTCAAGGATGGTCTCTTGTCAAGGCATTGTTTATTGTTCCAAGGTGACCTAAAGTGTGGATAAACGCTTTTATCAGTGTCCGCCTTATGGCCGTAATGCAAAGGTATTGCACAAATATATGTAGGCGGACACTGATAAAAGCGTTTATCCACACTTTAGGTCACCTTGGAACAATAAACAATGCCTTGACAAGAGACCATCCTTGAGTCTTTCACTTAAGGTAATTTCACTCTCTATTTTGTAGCACGGCGTGCGTGCGGGCACCTTCTTTTAAAGGACAATCATTTGAATATATTCCTTCTCTGTTGCAGTGTGAGACACACAGTGGCGGCCACACTACTATTAATAAAAGGTCGCACTCAAGCCCTCAAACAGGTATGATGCATCCAGTGGATGCTTTTTTAAGCTTAGTGTTGTTGGTTTTTAATGAATTTGGAGGAACCCTTACTAAATATAGATCCTTCATTTTTTTCATTGATAACAGTTCCCCGTGGAATCCATTTAATGCTGCCCTGATGAGAGCCCTGTGATTTTCTTAACAGGACTCGAAACGCGTCGGCTACGGCACTAGTTCGCATAAAATTCTTGTTAATACATTTAATATGAATGTTCAAGTTTAAAAGGAATGTTTAAACTTTGACTCATGTGGTTCTAAAAAGAAATAGCGCACCACATTGTGGAAACTGAATGCATATTCAATATTGGCAAATTTTTTCTGTCCATGATTAACTGTTTTTTGATAATTGGAATGAAATGATATATGTTGATTTAATATTCTTTGTATGTCACATGTATATTAGTCCTTTTTTGTTAAGGTCTATTGATGATTAATTCAATGTTTTTTGTATGTTATTTGTACATTAGTCTTTTGTGAAAATTCAGTCGCTAGAGGTTGAGTTGATAATGTTGATTCTCTTGCCTAAAAGTAATCATTTGAAAAACTGATTCTAAAGATACTGACAAAATAAATTGTCTTGGTAAAACTAATTCATTTAGCTTTATCTATTGTCTTACTGAGTGATTTAGTAATACATCCCGGAGGCATAGGTACAATCCCCTTGCTTTACATTATTATTGTGGCCCTACCTACCCTCCGTCCCCTAAGGGCCCATCCCTTCCTTTCAATTGCGTTTACCGTAGTAGACATGGCCACTAATAAGTGCTTTGACCTGGGAAAAGTTACATCGAAAGCATCTCCCTTGATAGATGAAGCAAAAGGATGACATGGAAAGATTAATGAAAAGATGACTGCTGCATTAGAAATGCAAAATTATAGACCATGGTAATTTAAATCAAGAATAAACAACTATGACGTGCTCAGAACAACGATTTTTATTTTCATTGGAGTAGCACCTCTTTTAAGCAAGATGTATTACGCTGCTAGAGAGAGATAAAGCTCTCATAGCCCTGGGTAAAATTACAAAGGTTTCCTTAAAGCTATTTAAAAACGTAGCCAAATAAAAGTGTGCACAAGCCAATCCATATTCCTTTAATCTTATGACATTTACCATTATCGAAGTGTATTGGGGATGGGTTAAATGGAATGTTATTGGACCCCAGGTTATGATGTTTTCCTTTCTAAATACTTTTTCAGGGCAAAAACATGAACAACATGTGCACCACTAAGCGAGAGAGAGGATATTATAAGCATTTACAAACTAAAGGCTTAAAGCAATATTGCATGCGGATGTTATAATTTTATAGTTGTCATTATAGCTAAGTAAACTACACCTTAAAACATGTTCCAGTGGTGAGAATTGGAAGCTGGTCTTTCTGCACTTTTATTTCTGTAGCTAAACAGAAAATATGGTTAAAAACCACTGAGGGCAGTCAGTTACAGGAATAGCTGGGGTTTCCAGGAATATGTGCATTCCAAATAAAATTGTGGACACTCCATTAACCGCAACAACATGAAGATCTCACATTAAACACAGCATAAGAGAAACGTATTTATATGAATTGACTTTTTTGAAACACGGATTAACCAGTCTTTACAAAAGTTTAAATTAGAATAGAAATCAAATGAAAATACCTCTGAAAAATGTACTTTTGTACGTTTGAGCCTGCCCTTGAAATTGTCAAGCTAATTACTTTTACAAAATTCCTGTATCTGCAAAAGGTGATTAGGAAGCGAATGCCAAACCAAGGTGATGTTTACTAAAGTGTAGATTTCTCAAACACCAGAGGTTGATCTTTTCGATTTATCCTAAAAATCCATACTTATTGCAGATTATTGGGCCGAGCAAATATACATATATATATATATAAAATTAGTCAATTTCAATTCCTGGTTATAAAGCCTTGGGATGTTGGTTTTCTAGGGTATGAGCCCTGGTTAAGCAGCACCCACAATCCTTGTCAGGGTGAGGCACAAAGTCAACAAAAAATTACCCTGTGCTCAACCCTCTAGTAGGTTGGCCCGGAGCATTCAGGCTTAACTTAAAGGCAATGTTTAAAGTATTTGCACAGCAATTCAAACAGTAATAATGTGAAAACACCACACAACAAGTTAGAGAAATAGAACTTTTTAAATAAATGAAATAAGACAAAAACAACAAAAGTCCAATCAGTAAAACCGGAGATATGTAATCTTAAATGATTTTAGTGAAAATAGCTCCAAAAACACAAAGCGCCAAATGTGGCTATCTGATTGGGCCAGGACAAAGTCACAAGTTCAGGCCAACTATGATGGAATGCAGGCCGACTACCGGCACCCAGTTAGGTCCGTTGAACGGAGCACCTTAATTCCTAGTTTACAGAGTGTTGCAAGGATCTGTGTTGACAATGTATTGCACAACCAAAGTGATGCATCAGTTCTGAGTTGCAACAAGGCTGCTATGTGAGGACCAGCATCGTCATCGAGGATATTGTTGACGAGGCTTGTTATGCATAGTCCAGTGTCGAGGATGCAGTGTGCAGTCAGAGTAATGCATTGGTTCTGAAGAGCTGCGAGGCTGCAATGCTGACTCTGGTGTCTTTGTCGATGAGGGGTCCAAGGGCCTACACCTAGGATGCGTCGCACAGTGGTGGTTCTTATGAAACTGCAAAGGTGATTTGGGTCTTTGTGATGGGTCCAATCCACATAGCAGCAGTAATGCGGGGTTTCTGCTAGATCCACAGAGGCTGCAGAGCATCTTAAACCCACTTCTGTAGTCCAACACTGGGGTGGCACCTCTTGGCAGGGTAGACTCAAAGATGGCAGAGTCCAAGTACAGGTAGACAACTGATGGGAGGCTATTGAGTCCCTGAGGCTTTAGATCAGAAGGTCATCCAACTAGTACTTGGAGTCACACTGGGTTCTGGGTTCAAGGTATGCAGGTCCAGTCCTTCTCACTCATGCAAGATGGCAGCGGGTGAATATCCTTAAGGACAGCATTCCAGCAGAGTGGCAGTCCTTTCAACAGCACAGCAGTCCTTCTCCCTGGCAGAGTATCCACAGGTCCAGCAGTGTAGTGAAGTGGTGGTGCCCGAGGGCCAGTATTTATACCCAGCTGTGCCTTTGAAGTGGGGAGAAACAAGTGCCCTGCCTACATGACTACAGACTAGCTGCATAGTAATGCAGCCATTTATGGGGAGACAGAACACAGCCTATTGAGGTGTAAGTGGGCTGGGACCCACTCCTCCCTCACATACTGCCAGTAGTGGCCCATCCAGTTACACCTAAGCTCACCATTATGTGTGGCTGTCTAGGAGGACTACACAAAGCCTAACTGTCAACTAAAACCAGTCATGTGACCTAAAGACAGGCTGCAGGCACCAAATGGCTACGGCAGGAAAATGCTAACTTTCTAAAGTGCATTTTCAAAATTGTAATTTAAAATCCAAATTCACAGGGAGTTTGGCCACACCAGCAACCACAATGCCCTCGACAGTGAAGCTCTGGCCTCAATAGCCTTTATTTCCGTTTACAGGCCCTAGTCCTCATCCAAATCCTTTGACTACTCGAGAATGTATTGCTTTGTCTTGTATTGATTGTTATATTGCAGCCTTCACCATGCTGTATGGCATGAGAACTGTGTAACTGTGTGTGCATTGGAGTGGCCTAGCATACCCACGGAGGCCCAGTGGCGACAGGGGCTGTGGGTGAGCCTGAGGATTGTGCTATCAAGCCCTGCAGAACTTGCCACCCACTACTACAGACATTGGACATCATCTACCAGCTGTGGATAGGGCGCTTTTGACCGGGGTCAGGCGTTTACCCTGCTAGAGTGGAAGATGCAGTGAGTGTCCTGAGCTACCATCTGGTGCCTTGGGCTCGCTGCGGCATGGAGGTGCTCCAGAAGCCCAGCTTGGAGGTGTTGCTGCCCCCATGTGCCTTGGGAGGCCACGCTGCTTAATGGTAAGCCCCCTAAAGATGCACGCTGATTGCCAACTATCTGATTCCCTACCAACACTGTGGTAACTTCCCCGGCTTGGTGAGCACCAGTGGCTAGGGTCAGGCCGCGCCAAGGCACTGGCTACTCTCGCCTATGTTCTTGGTGCGATTTCCCCCCAGTCTCCACTTTACTACACCTGTAATTTCACTGCTGCACAGCTGCTGCTGCTGAGGTCTTGTGGCCTGCGACAGATGCCCTGTAGCCCGTTGTGAGGATTCTGCCGCACGCTGCTTCCCCTACTTAATAACCACACATGATCCCACAAGTACTGCGATGTGAGAATCCCGATACTGGAGGTGGGCTAATGTTGATTGTTTTGAGGTGATCATTGTGCCTACAGGCGGCTCTCTCATTATCACAATATTTCCCCTCTGCTGTTTTCCTGTTGTATAGATGCAACTTAGCAATCACACCTAATTTATGGTTGGTCTACTATCTGTGCTACACCTTGACCACCTCACACTTTGTGTCTAGCGCACAGCATACCTACAGATGGTTTGCCTACGTCCTCAGGTGCTACCATGGGGAGAGGAGACCTCACACAACGACAACTTACCTTTGTGAGGGCCAGGCAGTCTGGAAGGTCTGACTCAATGTCAGTCTCTGAGGACAGAGGCTCCTATCCAAATACCACAGATCAGCTAGCTGGGGCGGGTGGGCGCCATAATGGTGGAGCTACAGGCTAGATTCTGATCTATAAATTTGAGGTTCGACTCGTAAATGACCCGCCAGGACCACATGGGGAAAGAATCGACTATCAGGGCACCAGAATGGATGGTGCGGAGGAATGAATCTCTGGCTTGGAGGATGGTGCCATATCCTTTACAAAATGTCTAGTATAGACACAATGTCTCCTTAAGGTGGTCACCATTAAAAACAAAGAACTCAAAGTGAGATTGCTCATGAATAATATTCACATCATTGGGATCAAAGAAACTATGACCATGGGGCGCCTGGACCAGTTTGTACAGCAGCTCCTTGTGAATATCTCTGACCAGCAGAGCCTTACAGACACATTTGTAGTGGAACAAGACCATAGATCACTGGGACCCTGACCACCACCTGAGACTGCACCTCGTCTCATTATCGCATTGCTTGTTAAACTTCATAGACAGGGACACAACACTCCGACATGAGTGAGTTCCAATACAATATCAGGGCACTACTGTCTCTTTCTACCCCAACATCACTTTGGCCGTTAAGGAGGCATGTCGCAAATATGAGGAGGTCAAGGATTTGTTTCGTAATAAAGACCTTAAGTACGGCATGCTATAACCTGCCAGGCTGTGATTGGATTAGAGGGGAAGGCTTGGCTCTTTGACTTGCCAGCTGACACAATGGCCTTCTGCAACAGTACATCAGGTACCACCTGTTCACTGGGCTTCATTTGCTGTAGAGTTGCTTGCCTACATGGTGTATATCACACTATGTTATTTAGGATTTTCATTGGTTTGTTTTGGGTATTCAGGATTAGCCGGGGACTAAGCAGCCCTGTGTGGGAGAGGGTGAAGGGAACTTGTTTGACTGGGGACTGTTATTGTTATTTTACTCTATATTGCCAATTGCCCGGACAGGGTCACAAATATTTCTCATCTCACCATGCAGGACATACCATTTCCACCATTCCCGAGATGGTGAGCAGAAGAGCACAGATAGCAGAGGTTACATTCCACATATGGAGGGTTCGAGGTTTAAATAACCCTAGCAAATGTAACTAAGTACTGGCATACCTTAAAAAGCATGAGGTAAAGGTCCCCTCCCTACAGGATACACATATTCTCCTGTAAGACTCCCACAGCTTTACAAAACCATGGGGTACCCATAGATATTTATCTAGCTGCAGCTCATATTCACAAGGGTGTATACTGATCCACAAAAGTGTTCCATTACCCATGCTGCAAGCTTCCTCCATAAGGAAGGCTGCTGCGTGATCCTTTAAGGCCAACTTGTAGATCAGACTGTACTGCTTGTGAATGTATATGCCCCTAATACTGACTTCCCCACCTTCTTTCATGACCACTCCTCCATGATGGGACGGTTTGAACCAAATAGTATTATATTTGGAGGTGATCTCAATATAGTACAAAATCCAATGGTTGACTCCACTGGTGCCCCCAATATAAATAAAACATATGCCAGACTGGTCTTTCAAGACAAAAGTGACACTTACTCCTGAAGGACGCGTGGCATCACAAACACAGTGCCTCAACTGCATATACATTCTATTCTGCACCCCACACTGTATGGATGTGCATTGACTTTTGGTTTGTGTCGGCAGATGTGGTCCTCCGGTTAGGTGACACCCAACACTTGCCTCGTACATTATCAGACTATTCCCCTTTGCAGATTGTTGTTTACATCCCATATGGTGGGGGACTAGAAAGGAGATGAAGCTTCCCTAGCACTGTCCTCTTGGATGCTTTGTTCCGCAGCGAACTCTGTGACTCCATCCTAGAATACTTTGAGATAAAAACTGTTCTGTGACTCAACTGGCTACCCTGTGGGATGTCTTTAAGGCATACATCTGGGGTTTCTGTATCTCGAAACATGCCAGGGTCCTCTGAGAAATTCATAATAGCATCCAAAAGATAGAAGATGAACTTATGGACATTGGCAGGTCCACTTCACAACAGCAGAATGGTGCTCAGTGGCACCATTGCACAATACTCCTAGATGAATTTCGATCCCTAGACAAAAGAGAGGTCGCCTATTTGGGCAAATATGTAGACGCTCACCTTTATGGAATGGGTAAACGCTGGGGACACATGCTAGCCTGCCTCCTCCGACACAACCATGGCCCGGACTTATGTACCCCAACTTCACCTAACTGATGGGGAATGGGTTACTGATAATACTGACATTACACGTATGCTATCCCAGCATGGGAGATCTATTTTACCCGAGCCCAAACCTGATGTTTGCGTAGATATAGGTGCTGATTGTGATTTTCTTTCCCCTCATCCTAGTACTAATAGGGACCTAATAGTTACACAGCCACCCCCAGCCCAGGTCCCCCGTTCTGACTGTGCCATCACAGTGTTGTTTTGGAATGTTGCTGGACTACGGTTTAAAAGTACTATAACTAAGTGCTTTGAGTTTGTGTCCAGGTTTCAAGACCTATGCCTACAGGAAACATGGGCTGTGGACCCAATACTCCTCAACGGTTTTGAAACATTTCATAACCCAGCAATTCATTCGACTTGTGGGAGACCTAAAGGGGGATTATGCATTTATGTGTCTATTAAGATGTCCTTATGGAATATTGTTGATTGTGACCAGAGTTTATTATCACATTATCGCAATTCAAATGAATAAAATTCCACCCTGGTCCTAGTAAATATTTACAACAATGTCCCCTTGCGGGAAATTCTTACCACCTTTCATTAACTAGACACTGATTTGGAATCAGCTTTCCCATCTGGGTGCAGGGACCTTATTGTTTTATGGGGTGGTGACTTTAATTTATGTACTTGTCCCCATGCATCTAACAAGGTCTACACTTAGGATTTGGACTGCACCCTTCAAAGTTGAGTTCCCAATTTAAGGTAAAGAACAGGTTTATCACATTGACATCTTTAAGTAATTGTACTAGCATCGAGGTTGTTTTCCCAAAGAAACAACAAGAGAAAGAGTCTTTTCTTCAATTTTCAGTCCTTTATTCAATTTTCTTTTTTTTAAATTGCTGAAAGCCAAATAGCCAACGTTGAAGGGTGCAGTCCAAATCCTGGTGTAGTATGTTAAGGAAGTAGAGTTTCTTTACGTTCCCTGTTAGGCTCGTATAGGGATTACGTTCCTGGCTCTAGCACCTTCTATCTGGACTTAGATATGGTATTCTAATAGTGGTGCAGGTTTTTGCCTTAATCCCTAAAATTGGTATAGTCATCTAACAAGGTCTGTGGGCTAGCTGCGATTGATAACGGTGATGTTCCTAATTTTTTACATACTGAATACGGGGACCTGTTAAATGATCTACTTTTAAAATTAATCTGTTCTTCTGTATTGAGCTTACTAATCCTCCAACTGAAATAAAGAGTACTTTTAACGGTAGGGGTTTGAAGAGCATTATTGATTTTTTTGCTGTTTCACTTACTTTACTCCAAGTTGGTTTTAGACTTTTCCATCTATGACTCTACAATCAGTGATCACTCTCCACAGAATGTAGCTCTGAATAATGATGTACTTTCTCAACACAGGGACACTCAATGTGTGTTTACTATGGTGAACATTGGGCTCTGCCTGTGCAACGGGTATGCCTTAAGATTGTTAATCCTGATACCTTTTTAGAACACTAAGGGGCATATTATCAAGCAGGGAGTTAAAATTATCGCTGATTTAGCGGCAGAAAACTGCATCTAAAGCGGCGATAATGGGCTTGATAATATGCCCTGGAGAATTCCAATAGAAGCCACGTTCACACCAGAACATGGGTTTCTATTGGAATTCACAAGGCCATGTAATCAAGACCATTATCGCCGCTTTAGCTGCAGTTTTCTGCCGCTGAAACTGCGATAATTTTTAATGCCCTGCTTGATATTATGCCCCTTAATTTTCAAACAGAAGGGAGTCTTTGATACCTGTTTAGATGGGTATGCAGACGCTACGAAAAACATTATGGCCTATGAGCAAATAAAAAAGTGCATTATTGACGGCCTTACCATTAATTGGAATACAGCCGGATCAGAGAATCATGTTTGGTTTGACCCTGCTTGCTCGAAGGCCTTGAGAAGTTTAAAGTGAGCCCTTGGCAAATAACCATGGTCTATCCAGGAAGTGGAGGAGTGTAGACTTGCCTACAGGCTTGCTATCAAACATTGTAAAAAGACCGGGAAGGAGGAGACTTGGAATCAACTACTCGAGGCTAGCTTGTCAAAAGAAAACATAACTTTCTGGCATATTATTAATTCTCCCTTCTTTAATACAGTTGATATCCCTCGCATGGAGATTGCCATTACAGAAGCCGAATTGCTTAATTATTTTGCTACTCTTTATTCTACACAGGAGGCTACTACCACGTCCCTCCCCTCAACGAGTATCTCCTCTTACAATTCCTCTGACTCTGATCAGGCCTATCCTGAATTTTCCTTAGATGAGGTAATTATGGCTCTTAAGACGAGTAGAGGTGGTAAAGCACCGGGTCCTGATGGGATTCCCATTGACTTGTTCAAATCCAATATCAGCCTTTGGGGTCCCCATTTAACCCTACATTTTAGAGCCTGTCGGAGCAAACGTTTTTTACATACCGGCCAGTGTCTCTCATAGTTCCATTATGTAAGAAAGGCAATCATAACAGCCCAGCACAATAAAGACCGATTTCCTTGCTGGACTCACTAATTAAAGTTCCAAAATGCATTCTCCTAGGCAGATTGCAGGACTGGGCAGAGTCTAATAGTGTTATTTCTGAACTGCAATATGGGTTCTGCCCTTGCTTGGGGACTACTGATCAGGCTATTCATTTTAATCTACAAATAGGGAAATATGTGCTTATTAAAGAAGGGAGTCTATTTTTAGCATTTGTAAATCTAACCTCTGTATTTGATTTTGTGGAGCATAATAAACTATGATTGGTCATGGTTAGAATGTGAGTAGACCACACTATTGTAAACGTCCTCTGAGGCTTATATGCACTGGGTCAGGGCGGTGCACAGACATAATATCGACTCCAAAATATCGTTTGGACAGAATATCGAGTCAAAAATATCGTTTGGACAAAATATCGACAGGACAGAATATAGACAGCCAAAATATCGTTTTTAAGGTAAGTGAAGTAATATCGACTGTAAATAATATAGAAAGTGAAAATATGTAAGTATATAATATATATAGTAAAAACATTTGTTTTTATTTTTAGGGTTCAGGGTCAGTTTTGGGTTTTTGGGTAAAGGGGTATTTTTAGGGTTCAGGGTCAGTTTTGGGTTTTTGGGTAAAGGGGTATTTTTAGGGTTCAGGGTCAGTTTTTGGTTTTTGGGTAAAGGGGTATTTTTAGGGATAAGGGTCAGTTTTCAGTTTTTGGGTAAAGGGGTATTTTTAGGGTTCAGGGTCAGTTTTCAGTTTTTGGGTAAAGGGGTATTTTTAGGGTTTAGGGTCAGTTATCAGTTTTTGGGTAAAGGGGTATTTTTAGGGTTCAGGGTCAGTTTTGGGTTTTTGGGTAAAGGGGTATTTTTAGGGTTCAGGGTCAGTTTTCAGTTTTTGGGTATTATTTTATTATATTTTGTTACTATATATATATGTTTTAATAAATATGAAATAAAAAATATTTATTTAACTTTCATTAATTATTTAATTATTATAAGTTAATTTAAGTAATGTTAAGTATATTTTAGTAATTAATGATTAATATTAATTTAATTTAACACTGTTTTTAGTAAATACGATATTTTTTACAACTATATTTTTGTAAACGATATTTTTAACTCGATATTTTTGTACTTACCTGTTTGTAGATAGAAACTCGATATTTTGACTGTCCATATTTTGTCAACGATATTTTTGATGGTCGATATTCTGTCCCTCGATATTATTTCAGTGATCCGGTCAGGGCATAGTTTGTTACGGCCTGAAAGGCAAATGCACCCAATCCTTTCCGATAGAAAGATGTGTATGCCAAGGATGCGTACTCGACCCTTTTTTTTGTTTAACCTCTATCTTAATACTTTAGTCAATACCCGCGTAAGTAAGTGCACCCATTTAGCCCATTAGGACAGCGCCTGATCTTGGCTCTTTTATATGCTGATGACGCTGTACTAATGGCTCGTACCCCATTAGGATTACAGTGAGTATTAGAGGAATTTGCCCAGTTTATGCGGGGTCTGGGTTTAAAAATAAATGTCAGTAAAACTTTCATCATAAAGCTCGGTAACAGGTCCTCAAACTGCAGAGACATTTTTATAGAGGGCTCTTAGATTCTATTTACACCCACATTTTCTTATTTAGGTATTTTAGCTAACAAAGATGGGAGTTGGTCCAATACAATTAAGTCGAGGAGGCTTCAATTTGTTAAAAGTACTACAGCTTTGCTGGATTTTGCCATGAAATTGGGCATTAAACACCCGAGGGAAATGCTTTAATGCTGTTTATCAGACCAAATTTAGACCGACTGCCACATACAGGTCCGAGTTCTGGGGATATGCTAATGTTGAATCATTACAGCGTGCAGAAAATATATTCTTAAGGAATCTCCTTGCTCTTCCTGAAAGTAGTTCCACTTACATCAGTCACTCCTAATTGGGAGTTCCATACCTTACAGATATGATTACGGTCCAACCAGTTTTGCTCTGGCACAAGATCTGGTCCTCAGAACACACTGCACTTAACCGCTCTATTATAAAGACTGTCTCTGATCTAATCAGCACTAAAAATCCCTTGGCTCAGATTCATGCGTGACTTTTTGGTCGACATTGGCCACCCCAAGTTTTTTGACCATCCGGAGCTTATGGGCAGCATTCGAAGGAAAGTTCTGAAGTTAAAATGCTTATGCTAATTAGAGGATTTGAGGCTATCCACTGAGATTATGACACCCTTGGTGCCGATGAACCAGTTAATTCTGACCAGCCATGATATGCATCCCTACCGAGCTAATGTATATAACCATCGCCACAGATTCATGCTAACTAGGTTTCGGCAGGATATTTTGTATTATTTAACGACCTTTCCGAATATTAATAACTGGGTCTCTGATCTTGAGTTATGTCCACGTGACAAAGTTTCTAAACAAAACACTATTCAAGTTCTGTTTTTCTGTTTGTTTTACACAGAGTTGAGAAAATGCTTTATTAGGCCGCTGCTAAAACAACTTGGATTTGTTCAATGTCGACCAGCTTTGATCTGTTTGCAAACGCCACCAAGCCTGTACATATGTGTTGTCCTGTCACAATATTTATTGGCTGTTATAAGACGTAGGAAGCAGTTGTAGAAATGTCATTGTTTGCAGGGGAGGTCTACACTTGTTTTTATCCATTCTGTTTTTATTTTCTCATTTTAGTGACCTATTTTTTAACGATGTTCTTTTAACTTAGAGATGTTATTTTATGTCGCTTTATGATACACTGTGTATTTTCGAATAAAGCTTATTTGACTTGACTATGACTTGACTACCATGAGCAGTTGTGTTCAACTAGGCATGAGGGGGTCATCAGGCTCAAGTGGAGTATTTGGCTGAAATTGCAAAGGTGTGAATCTCAGATGCACAGCACCAATTCCTAAGTGAACAAATCTCCTCGGGGGAGTTTCTGCAGGCATTGTCGCCTTGAACGGTTTGTAGGCCATCAGTCTATCCGACTGATGTGTGTCTTCTATAAAATGCACAAACCCATTCCTGTCCCACATATTTTGGAAATATACACTGAAGAACTGGAGGAGGGCGCACTGCCGCCTTTACTGCAAGAAGCAGTGATCATACTCCTGCTGAAATCCATCAAAGACCCCCGATTCTGCACCTCATGCAGACCTCTCTCTTTACTGAGCTTTTCTATCCAAAAATTATATCCAAAGCCCTTGCTACCAGACTCTCATTGTTAATGGACCAGATAATTTTACCGATCCAGACGGGTTTGTTTCACGCAGGTCCACCTCCTTTAACCTTTTCACTGTGTTCGCAGTGCTCTACGGGGTATCACTGTAGTTCCAGCAGCCATTGCCCTGCTTGATGCAGAGAATGTATTTTATTATTTGAAATAGACTTTTCTCAAAGTGTTGTTGCAGAAATTTGGGCTTTGAAGAGGATTTGTTGCCCTGAATATGCTTCTCTATTCCCATCCGGTGGTGCGACCTAGGGTGAATGGCTACCGTAGGGGCGTGTTCGATGTTCCCAGGGTAATGCGGCAGGGCTGCCCCCTGTCACCACTACTTTTTATAATTGCCATGAATCCTCTGGTACAGCAACTACGGAAAAATCATATGCGCTGTGGTCTCTGTTTCCGCACGGGCCCCTGCTCAACTCTATGTATACGCACAACATTTTGCTGTTTAGTCAGCGGCCAGAGGAAAGGTTTGGCCCTGTCATATGGGAGGTCATCCGATTTTGAGGGTTCTCAGGACTGCACATACTTATGAATGCTGCAGCGCCACAGATCTGTGAATATCAGCTTAAATGGTGCAAAGAGTCCACAAAATAACTGGACATCATTTTACATAGAAACAGAGAACAGGTAATATGCTTGAACAATGACCCTGACATCGACAGGCTTTTAGTCCAGATTGAAGGAAGGTTGCGTCTTCCTCTTTCCATGGCCGTCCGCATAGCCATTGTTAAAATGGGGGTCCTGCCACGATTTCTATATCTTTGTTTAACATCCCTATCCCCCCTGACAAATGCCTTCTTTCTTACCTTACGGGGCTTGTTGCTACGGTTAATCTGGGCTGGCTACAGGTGTAGAATTTGCTAGGATGCTCTCATGCTTCCCTACTATAGAGGTTGATTTGTGTCCCTGATTTTCTAATGTACTACTTAGCAGCACAGTGCCAGTGTGTATTTCACTGGTTGCATGCCAATGCTCGACTGCCAAGTGCTATCTCGGAGGGTGACCAAGCAAAGTATGTCCTGCTAGCATCGATCCTACCAAAAGGGATTACGTTAGACCCCACAAATATTCAAACCATGTTGACCACAAGCTGCTCCATTGTCTCCTAAGGGGGAGCCATCTGTACTTACCATTGCTTCCACTTGCACACAATACATGGATTCCCGCTACATGGGAAAGTGTAGTAAAACAAACTCTTAGTAAAGTCGAACTACATACGGTAGGCAACGTGTTTCCAAACAGCTATATCCTTACACATGCAGATGACACCAGATTTGCACATGCCAGACCTATAGACCTCTTTCTTCTGTGCTAAATTCACAATACATTAGGTGCCTGTATTTCCCCATACCCATTGCTCCTGACGAGTTCCCCACATTGACAGTACTAATATCTAACTATGATGGGGGAAGGCTGATCTCCAAGCTTTACAAGGATAGAATAAAAATTCATTTAAAACTGTACAAGGTTAGAGAGAAATGCGTGATTGACCTGGGCCGAGCCCTTTCAGATAAGGAATGGTTTGTGTCCCCAAATCATTGACACAAACTGCTTCACTTAAAATTTCTTCACAGGTGTAGTGACCTGGGGAAGGGCACTAGGACCCTGGAATGGACAGTGGGGACACAAGGGGAACCGGACACCACATCCGGTGAGGGGTGTGGGGATGGGCATTATAGAGGGACGAGGAAGAGGGACAGACATGTACATGAGCAGCTCGCCAAAAGAAGTAATCAATAAAGATATCATAGGGGGAGGAGCCAAGCAGCCATCTGCACTGGTCGCATAGTCGCTCGGCTCCGCGAGTCCCTTCGCCCCACACGACTATCCTGCCGAATATCCTGACCCAAAGTGCCCTCCTTCGCCTGCGGAGAGAAAGCGAACACCTACCGTCTGCTTCCGGAGCGTCTACGTGCCGCCGATCCTGGAAAATCTCCCCGTCTGCTTTGCGGCCCGTGCAATGGTGGGACCGGGGCGTTGATTAGGCGGGGCCTCCGGCCTCGGCCGCAGCATCGACGGCCGTCGAGGGTGGAGCGGCGCCTCGCCGGTGGGGGCCGATGTTATGAACGACCGCTGCCAGCGGTAACGGCACGAACTGATCGACGTGGACCCTCGTGGGACAAAGTGGCGGCGTGGGATCGGAGGGGGCGCTTGACTCCTGCCCCCTCCCCAACGTTTGTTGCCCAGGCATAACCAGAGATCGCTCTGATATAGGTGGGCGACTCCCGGGGCCCGGCGGGACTTTAGCCTTTTGGTGGCTCTCCTTTCTGGACCCTGTCCCACAATTTGTTTGTCCTGGAGATGCATCCTGCGGTGTCCCCACGGTGCGGCCCGCTCCCTGGATCTGTGCAGGGGACCGGCGCCGATCGGCTCAAGATGGCGGCTGGCGCCTTTCTTCGCGGCTCACGTCCGGGCCGGGCGGCTGTTGCAGAGATGGGAAAGGGATGCCCGCATCGCACGACAGAGTTCACACCCCGTGATGTGTTGGCTGCCTTAACGGCTTTGCAGGAAACTGTTGATTGCTATGCCCGAGTCCTGGGCACAAGACTGGATGCCATCGCTGTTTCGCTACCTCTGACGACCATGGTCCTGCTCCGGGAATCGGCCGCTGACCATGCTGCTGCCTCTGTGGGGAGGGTTTTGGCTCCTCGGAGGCTCCTCGGGCCGCTTGGAGCCCGGACTTCTTTGCCCATGCTGGCCGTCTTGATCGCATGTATGACTTTATCCTTGGGACACATGTTTGACGGGCGGCTGGGAGTGGAGCGCTGTTTTCCTTCTTGGACTGGCCCCGGGGGTCCGCGGCCATGGCCGGACTGTTTGACTTTCTCCTCCTGGATGCTGTTCTTTTGTGTTAGCTTTTGGAAGTTCATGGGACCGGCGCTGTGGTTGCCTTATCTTTACTGTCTGTATTTGGGTGGCTTTGAATTATTATGCTTTTTTATGGCCTTGTTCCGTCCGGGCCCAACTATCCTGTTCGCACCTTCGAGACTGTGCTTCCCATTGCTTATTGATAGAACTTCAGGCAGTATTCTTATCAGACAGGGTCAGGGCTGAGGTGGCCTGTCCTCTATTTGCTTTATTATTGACGAGCGGTGTCGTGGATATCTGTGATTGCTCTTTCTTTGTTCCTGTGCCCAGGCTCTATTGATCTTCCTTGTGGTATTGACTCCTTTTTGGGATTTTCGTAGTGTTGGGGTGCAGGGCGGGGCCGAGCGGCGCACTGGGGGTCCTCCTCCAATTCTCTCTTTTTCTTTTTGTTTTCCTTCTTTTCTATCTTTCTATATTTCGGGTTCTATTAGGGCGACAGGCACGCGGCTGGGGGATAGGCCATGACCTTCTGCGGGTGTGCAGGGTGGGGGGTTACGGGTATGTTTGTGTTTGTTACTATGGCCCTTTCGTCTTTCTTTTCTCAGGTGTCGTTGTTGCCTGTGTTTCTTGCGGTGTGTATGGCGCTGAAGGGTGGGTTTGGACCTGTTGTATGCTGGGGCTGTGCCTTTGCTTCTCCTGTTATGTATATTTTGTCCACTGGGGCCCCCCTCCTCGTATAGACACTGTTTCATCTATCCTGATTTACGCACTATCGTGGGAATGCGTGTGACTGCGTGACGCTTCTTTTTGCTCCTTATTAGTAAAATGAACCTTTCATATCCTTACTCGAGCTGCTATGCCACATCCGAATTCTGTACTGTTACTGTATTATCCTGTGTTTTGATTTGTTGCCACAATGCTTATCGCTCGCAATGTTTTGATTTTACTAGCGGCCGGCCGAGATGGTTGTAGGCCCATCTCTGTACTTTGCTTTGCTGCAAATAAAGGTTCGATTAAAAAAATAATAATAATAAATAAATAAAGATATCATAAACACTTACCTGTATCTCGCATACTTTGTGGGTGCCGAGGATGTGACAACTGGCGAACGAAGGCGGGATCATCATCTGGCGACCATCATCAACTGAGAAGACTGACGTGTGCACCGGAGTCCTTTCCCCCGGAGAGGTTGAGCAACGGAGCCAAGGGCCCACCCTGATCCTCTGGCCAACAGAGGAGAAATTGTAGCGAAGTCGGGGGAGAAGAAATTGAGCCAGGAGCCCAACCTGGTCTGAGTAACTGGAGAAGCAGAGACACAGGAGCCCATCCGATCGCCGAAGAAAGCAAGTAAGGTTAATGAGGCTGCCCGCCAAGTAAAGCGCCCACAAAGTAAAGCGCCTGCAAAGTAAAGCCAAGTAAAGACAAGTGCAGATAAGCGCCAAAAAAATACAAGTGCAGACAAGCGCCAGCACACGATCGTGCCTGCAGCCCAGTAACAGAACGAAGACGTGCAAAGTTCAAACGAACTATTGCGAGAGCTGGGTGCCCATTTTGAGGACAGGCAGATAGGACCAATCAGGAGCAAGTAACAAGTGGCGGCCATTTTAGGAGGTCAGGCAAAGATTGAGGGACAGAAATCTCGTGAGACTACAGCGGCCATATTGAAGTCAGGCAACTATGCCAATAGGAGCTGGGGAGAGCGCTGCAGCCATTTTGAAGTGAGGCAGCCATTGAAATATATAGGAAAACAAAGAGAGTGAAGGACATAAAATAAATAGAATACACAATGGAAATACAACTAGATACAGAGGAAATAAGGGGACAAGTAAAGAATTAAATAAAGAAAAAGGGGTCAGGAAAGTGCCAAAGAAGGAAAATGAGCGACAACAAGAAGCAGAGCATGCAAGCAGTATTCCGCAGGCCTTTACCATTTAGCCTATCGGAACCACAAGCAGGCATCAGGTGGGAGAGATGGATCAGACAATTTGAGCGCTAAATGAGTGCCACGGACGTCCCGGATAGCAAACAACTGCACCTTCTTCTGAACCTCGAAGGGGATGAAATAAAAGATCTGCTCTTAACATTCCCCAGTGATCAAACAGCGGACTACAAGGGAGTGATACAGTGTCTCACCCAGAAATTTGACCCCCAATAAAACGTTAATTTTGAAAGATACACATTCAACACGGCATGCCAGCAAGTAGAAGAGAGCATAGACGACTTTGCAACAAGACTGAGAAAGCTGGTCACATATTGTGCGTTTGACAAATTTGACAATGAGCAAGCAATAATATTGCGTATTATCGAAGGCTGTCAATCAGTGGAGTTCTGAGCGCGCATTCTGCAGGAACCAACGACGCTGGAAAAGATATTGACGATGGCTCGCATGGAAGCACGGGCCAAAGCGCATGCCAAGCAGATAGAGATCGGAAAAGAAAAGAGAGTGGCGCTAGCACATCGCGTCACTGGAAATTAAAAAAAAAGAATTCCAGGTGCCAGTCCTACCAAAGAAGAGCGAACAAACAAGCTACCAATGTGGCCTTGAATTCCCACACATCGGTGCCTGCCCAGCAATGGGCCAGAAGTACAGGAAGTACAACAGGGACAATCATTTTGCAAGCACATGCAGGACCAGACAATTCAGAAGTGGGAGAGGCAGAACAATGAGACCATGGATAACCAGCAACAGGTACGCACGACACATGGAAATGGCTAATCGTAGCTCCTCCGATGAGTCAGAATAGACGGCAGCATCTGTGAGGGAGGTGAGACTATATCTAATGGCAGTCGCGCCCAAAGAAACTAAAAGGACAGAGCACATTCATCTTGTGGAGAAGTAGCAAATAAAGAAAACTGCCACCGTGGACATCGACGTAGGGAGCCACCAAGCTAAGTTTGTGCTTGACAGCTGAGCCACATGCAACATCATATGCATGTCAGAATACAAGAAAATGAAAGTGAAACCACAGTTATCACCGTCGACCGTGGATGTGTTCACATGGGGCTCCAAAAGCCCAGTAAAAAATATGGGAACATTTACAGAGACTTTAACATGCAAGTGCATATCCTACCAAGAAGAAATACATGTGCTCAAGGGTGACATCCCAGCACCATGCCTGCTAAGCAATGTGACGGCGCAGGTGATGGGGCTACTAGCAATGACATATCACATGTCAGAAACTGAGAACATTCTACAAGAATACCTAGCTATATTGAAAGGTCTCAGCAAATTGAAAGGAAAACAGATAACTTTACACATCAATGAAGCAATTAAGACGGTGGCCTAACATCACAGACGAGTACCAATCCACCTACAACCACAAGTTGAATAGGAAATAACCAGCTTACTGGCACAAGACATAATTGAACCTGCTGAAGGGTCAACGCCTTGGGTGTTTCCGATTGTGGCAGTTTCATAGAAGAACACTTCAAATATCTGCATCTGTGTAGACATGAGGATCCCAAACACCGCAATCACAAGGGAACGTCACCCGGGGCCCACACCTAAACGACATGAACAGCTGTCTCCCTGGGGCCTGCTGATTCTCGAAGCTGGACTTGTGCAAAGGGTATCATCAATTAGAACTAGATCACCAGTCCAGGTACATCATGACATTCTCCACACACCTGAGTCTGTTTAGATACAAGCGACTGAGCTTCGGAATCTTATCGGCAGCGGAGATATTCCAGTAAACAATAAGGCAGGTGATAAGGCTGGTACAGAACAGCCTAAACTATAGTGACGACATCTTGGTATTTGGGAAAACAGATAAAGAGCATAACACAGCTTTGCGTCAAGTGTGCACGCAACTGGAGCAAGCGGGCCTAACATTGAATAGAGACAAAAGCAAGCTGGGAAGAGGGGAATTGGTGTTCTTCTGACACATTTTGTCCAAGCAAGGGATGAGGCCTGACCCCAGCAAAGTAGAAACACTGAAGAACGCAAATCCTCCGACGCATGTCGCAGAAGTAAGATCGCCTCTAGGACTTGCCAGCTACTGTGCACGATATATACAGGACTTCACCACGGTGAGCACACTGCTGAGAGAACTGACCAAACAAGGACAGAAGTTCATCTGGTGTCAGGAATGCAACAAGGCATTCGAGGAAATCAGACAGGCAGTGATGACTGTGGAACATCTCCATTACTTTGACCCCCTGATCTGCACTGAACTGACGGTCGATACCCGCCCAGTAGGACTAGGAGCAATACTAGCGCAGCATCTGCCAGGGAGGCTCACCAAGAAAAATTGTCGCGTACGCAAGCAAAAGCTTAACAGACATTGAGAAGGCATACTCGCAACCGGAAAAGGAAAGCCTAGCAGTAGTATAAGTGTGTGAACGCTATCACATGTTCATCTACGGGAAGTCTTTTCCCATCATAACTGATCACCAGGCGCTGGTAACGATCTATGGCAGCCCGTCAGCCCAAATGCCGCACAGGATTGAGCGCTGGGGCATAAGGCTGATGGACTATGATTTCACAATGGTGCACAAGCCAGTAAAAGAACACAACCCGGCAGACTACATGTCGAGACACCCGTTACGGCAGGCACAAGGAACAACATCGATGGTAGAAGAGTACCTCAACTTCGTACTAAAGCAAAACACGCTGGCACCGATAACACTAGCGGAGCTAGCAAGGGAGACTGAGGAAGACGCCACGCTGCAGATGGCCATGGAGACAATGAGAAGGCAGAGATGGAGACACGTCAGCAATAACTGCACCTGGGGAGAAGGAGTATGCAAGGTAGAAGTGCTGGCTCTAAAGAAGATACATGAAGCCCTGCCTGAGACAGACATAGGAATAATGATGCGAGGGACAAGGATAGTGATATCAATTTCACTGATGCGGCAACTGGTCAATCTGGCTCATTAGTCACACCGAGGCCTAGTAGCAACAAAGAAACTGTTAAGAAAGAAAGTATGGTTCCCTGGCCTAGACGGCATGGTGGAAGACACCATCACGACATGCCACCTCTGTCAAGTGACAGGATCACCAGACATGCATGAACCACTACAAATGTCAGAACTTCCAAGAGCAGTGTGGACAACATTAGCAGCTGATTTCTTTGGGCCGCTGGACATAGGCAACTATCTGCTTGTGGTCATTGATGAGTACTCGCGATTTCCTATAGTGCGCCATGTCTCATTAACATCAGCAACAGCAACCTTACCGATAATAGATTACATATTTGCAGCCTGGGGCTCACCAGAAATGTTAAAAAGAGACAGTGGTCCCCCATTCTCAGGGGAAGAATTCCGCAGATTAATGGCCTACCTAGGGATAAACCACAGGAATATAACTCCGCTGTGGCCTCAAGCGAATGACATGGTGGAGAGGTTCATGAGGAACATCAAACAGGCAGTTCAAAGAGCAAAGCTGGCGCAGATATCACTTGGCCAAACTCTGTGTCAGATGCTAAGTGACTACAGAAACACGCCCCATAATTCCACAGCAAGATGCCCGGCAGAGCTAGTACTGGGAAGAACAAGCAGGACGAGGCTACCGCAAGTAGAAGCAACTATGGCACCAGAACACAGCAGTATTGAAGCAAAAGACAGAGAGCGAACGAAAAAATGAAAAGATACGCAGATACCAGGCGACACACCATCCCGACACACCATCCCGTCACACCTAAAGGAAGGGGACACAGTGGTAGTGCGTCAACGACAACAAAGGAAATCTGACAGCATGTTCTCTAAAGACCCGCTAACAGTAACAAAAGTGAAGGGCCCAATGATAACGACAGAGTCAGAACTCCAGAGGATAACACGGAACAGCTCACACTTCAAAGGACTGAAGGAGAAGAATGAGGAAGGCCAAGATAAGGAAACAGCAGAACAAGAATGGTCGGAGCGCAACAGAAAGGACACACACAATGGTGAGGGACCAGCAAAAGAGCAACCGACGGAGGCCGGTCCAAGAAGAGCATGCAGACAGCCAAAAAGACCAATAGAAGAAATGTAATGATCGGAAGCACACCGACATGTGCCCTGGAAGACTTGCATCTATCTCTATCTACACATCTCTGTGTTTCAAATTTCTCATCATTTCTTTGTGACAAAAGGGGGAGATGTAGTGACCTGGGGAAGGGCACCAGGACCCTGCAATGGACAGTGGAGAATCGGACACCACATCCAGTCAGGGGTGTGGGGATGGGCATTGTAGAGGGATGAGGAAGAGGGACAGACAGGTACGTGAGCAGCTCGCCACAAGAAGTAATCAATAAAGATATCGTAAACCCTTACCTGTATCTCGCATACTTTGTGGGTGCTGAGGACGTGACAACGGGTCATATACAACCCCAGCTTACTGGCCAGAATGAAACCCTCCTGATCAACTAACTGCTTGAAATGTCACTCACAAGGTGCAGACTTTGCACATCTGACCTGCCCACAGCGTGCATATTGGGGTGGCATATTTGAGCACCTTTCCTGGATGGTAGAGGCTGAGCTCCTTCCGAATCCCCTGTGGCACTCTTGGGTTATCTGGCAGTTGTCCCTAAGTAAATCCACAGATTTGCTGTCATGGCATTATTTTTGACCAAGCGAGAGATACCGCTATGCTGGAGAAGCAGTGTTCGTCCAACTGCTAAGGCCTGGCTCAACAGTATGATCCACTGTGACACCACAAGCGAAGTGTACGGAATCTTGCAACCACCTACACCTAGGCTTAAGGATATCTGTCAGCCTCTCCAAGACTATCTACCAAGACTAGATTCTGACACTTCTACTTAGCTGCAGACTGTACCCTACCATAGGTCTGGTACACCTCTAATTTGTAATCTCAACTGTTAGGATTGGCCTTCTGGTGCTGTTGTACACATGAGCCTCAGCCACACGTCATGTGATTTGTTTGATTGTGTCTGCATGCACAGTCTATGCTTGCGACCCTTCCCGATCAATACTACTTGTATTTATTCAGGTAAAAAGTTTTATATAGCGCAAACATGACCCTTGGAGGTATCAGAGCACTGTACACAGAGGCAAAAGCATATAAAAATTCAGTACATTAGAGGTCAGCACAGTAATACCACATGGAGTAAACAATCCAGATCAGGGCCCAGGTAGTGGACCCCACTAGTTCAGTTTCACAAAGAGCGCAAAAGATTTCAGTAACATTCCGCAAGACAATAATAAAGTGAGTCATCACAACACAGTAAAAACAATGACAAATCTGAGATCAGCCCTGCTAGTAAAGACCCCGAAGGGCCCTGGTGTAAAATAGCAATTTACCCACCAATCATAAAATAAATGTCAAATCAGTCAACACAGGAACTTAGAAAAAAAGTACAGGTGCTGTAGGTAATTTTAACAACAGGAAAAGCCAGTTGGCCTGTTTCTTGAAGGCAGCAATGGAAGGATTGACTCTAATCTCAGTAGGAAGCACGTTCCAAATTCTAGGAGCAAGGCCGGAGAAAGCATGTTTGCATGTACTTTTCTTTTTAAATTTGGGAGGATTCAAGAGTAGAGTAGACGTACTTCCGAACTTCTGACCCAAGCCCAAAAGAACAAGCTTGCTCGCCAGATAGGCCGGAGTGTTGTAATGCATGAGGCAAGATAGTTTAAAACAAATCCTCACTTCAATAGACAGCCAGTTAAGCTGCAGAAGGTCAGGTGTAATGCAATCGTGTTTTTTGGAGCCAGTAATGAGCCTGGCCGATGGTTGAGCGTGGCTCTGAGAGGGGACAAGCTCGATTTAAGGAAGCCCTGCAAGGGTCACCAGACCATATTCAAGTTGTGAGAGCACCAGGGATTGTACTGCAGGCTGTATGTCTTCAGACGGGAGGAAAGGCTTAATTTTCTTAAGGTTGTTAAGATGAAAGTTGGCACCCCTAATAGTGGAACGGATGTGGGCTTGCATATTCAGGTATTTGTCCAAGATAATCCCATATGATTTAGTGGAATCAACCACGTGAGGGGTGCAGTTGAGAGCTGTGAGTTGTTTTAGCCAGTCAATACTAGGAGCAGAGTGCTTGTGGGGGGAAATCAGCAGGAATTCCGTTTTGAAGGTGTTCGACAAAAGATGGTTCTGTGGTAACCATGTTGAGTTTGCGAGAGAGCCTCATTTAGAATTTTAATGTCATCTACAGAGGAAATCTCCAAGTAAAGTTGTGTGTCTTCCGCGTACATGTGGTAGTGGATGTTAGCATGGTTCAGAATGACAGTAAGAGGTTCCATAAAAAGGTTGAAGAGTCTAAGCAAGAGTGCGAATCCTTGCGGAACTCCAATCCTGACTGGGGTACTGGAAGTAAGGGACTGATTGAGTATAACACTTTGTGTGCAGGTATGTAAGAAAGAGGTAAACCACTTTAGGACTGGTCCTGTGAGACCCATCCTAAGCTGAAGAAGATTATTCAAGTTTTCATGTTTGATGGTGTCGAATGCAGAAGACAGGTCCAGAAGGATCAAAAGACAAGGGACAATTTGATCAAGGGATTTCAGGGCGTCATCAACAATGTAAGTTAATGCAGGTTCCATACTGTGCCCTTCTCTGAAACCAGATTGAAAGAGGTCAATTAGTTGACATTTGTCTATATGGCTACAGTGCTGCTTGTGGACACATTTCTCACAGTTTGGCAAGGGTCATGATACTGGAGATAGGTCGAGATCAGATAAATCAGAGTTGGGCTTCTTAAGGATGGGAGCAACTCGGCCCATTTTGAGGCAGTCAGAGATGCTCCCCTGCGTAGAGATTTATGAATGATCGTCGACCAAAGAGGTAGAATGGGCGAGTTAAGGTCTTTAAAGAATTTAGCAGGAAGTGGGTCACTGAAGTTATTGGACGGTTTGAGAGTTGCCATAACGTGGAGTCGTTCTGTGAGATCAGGCAGGATAAAGGAATTCCAAGAGGCGTCATTTTTTAGAGAGCAACCAAGCAGTAAAGAGACTGCCGAGGGCACCACAAGCTCAGCTGATGATGTGGCGTAGATTATCTGCTTACTCTACCAGTGGATTCAAGATAGCCTGGCTGATGAGGATTATGAATCTGAAACGGGTCCCAGGATGCTTGTTTCCGGTCCAGGAAAGACATTGCTTGGCAGTTTGGGCTGGACTGTTACCATGAGCCACAGGGTCAGACTGATTTGCATTTGGTCATGTCTGAACTGGGGTGGTGGAGTGGGCTAAAGAATTTTGATGGATTAAACCCAGATCAGTTGACTGTGGTGAGTGTTTGATTTGCTCAAATGCTCCGTCCATCATCCCCTTTGGTATAGCTTTGTTCACCCTGAGTTGGGTAGGGTATGCCCAGACATGGGTCCCTTGCTCACTCTACCACTGGATACAAGATAGCCTGGCTGATGAGGATTATGAATCCAAAACCGGCCCCAGGATGCTTATTTCCGGTCCAGGGAAGACATTGCTTGGCAGTTCGGGCTGGACTGTTCCCATGAAGCACAGGGTCAGACTGATTTGCATATGGCCATATCTGAACTGGGGTGGTGGAGTGGGCTGAAGAATGGTGATGGATTAAACCCAGATCAGTTGACTGGGGGTGAGTGCTTGATTTGCTGAAACGCTCCGTCCATCATCCCCTTTGGTATCGCTTTGTTAACCCTGAGTTGGGTAGGGTCTGCCCAGACGTTGGTCCCTTGCTCACTCTACCACAGGATTCAAGATAGCCTTGCTGATGAGGATTATGAATCCGAAACCGGTCCCAGGATGCTTGTTTCCGGTCCAGGGAAGACATTGCTTGACAGTTCGGGCTGGACTGTTCCCATGAGGCACAGGGTCAGACTGATTTGCATATGGCCATGTCTGAACTGGGGTGGTGGGGTGGGCTAAAGAATGGTGATGGATTAAACCCAGATCAGTTGACTGGGGGTGAGTGTTTGATTTGCTCAAACTCACTGTCCATCATCCCCTTTGGTATCGCTTTGTTCAAACTGAGTTGGGTAGGGTATGCCCAGACATGGGTCCCTTGCTCACCCCACCACTGGATTCAAGATAGCCTGGCTGATGAGGATTATGAATCTGAAACGGGTCCCAGGATGCTTGTTTCCGGTCCAGGGAAGACATTGCTTGGCAGTACGGACTGGACTGTTCCCATGAAGCACAGGGTCAGACTGATTTGCATATGGCCATATCTGAACTGGGGTGGTGGAGTGGGCTGAAGAATGGTGATGGATTAAACCCAGATCAGTTGACTGGGGGTGAGTGCTTGATTTGCTGAAACGCTCCGTCCATCATCCCCTTTGGTATCGCTTTGTTAACCCTGAGTTGGGTAGGGTCTGCCCAGACGTTGGTCCCTTGCTCACTCTACCACAGGATTCAAGATAGCCTTGCTGATGAGGATTATGAATCCGAAACCGGTCCCAGGATGCTTGTTTCCGGTCCAGGGAAGACATTGCTTGACGGTTCGGGCTGGACTGTTCCCATGAGGCACAGGGTCAGACTGATTTGCATATGGCCATGTCTGAACTGGGGTGGTGGGGTGGGCTAAAGAATGGTGATGGATTAAACCCAGATCAGTTGACTGGGGGTAAGTGTTTGATTTGCTCAAACTCACTGTCCATCATCCCCTTTGGTATCGCTTTGTTCACCCTGAGTTGGGTAGGGTATGCCCAGACGTGGGTCCCTTGCTCACTCTACCACTGGATTCAAGATAGCCTGGCTGATGAGGATTATGAATCCGAAACCGGTCCCAGGATGCTTGTCTCTGGTCCAGGGAAGATATTGCTTGGCAGTTCAGGCTGGACTGTTCCCATGAGGCACAGGGTCAGACTGATTTGCATATGGGCATTTCTGAACTGGGGTGGTGGAGTGGGCTAAAGAATGGTGATGGATTAAACCCAGGTCAGTTGACTGGGGGTGAGTGTTTGATTTGCTCAAACGCTCCGTCCATCATCCTCTTTGTTATAGGTTTGTTCACCCTGAGTTGGGTAGGGTATGCCCAGATGTGGGTCCCTTGCTCACTCTACCACTGGATTCAAGATAGCCTGGCTGATGAGGATTATGAATCCGAAACCGGTCTCAGGATGCTTGTTTCTGGTCCAGGGAAGACATTGCTTGGCAGTTCGGGCTGGACTGTTCCCATGAGGCACAGGGTCAGACTGATTTGCATATGGCCATGTCTGAACTGGGGTGGTGGAGTGGGCTAAAGAATCGTGATGGATTAAACCCAGGTCAGTTGACTGGGGGTGAGTGTTTGATTTGCTCAAACGCTCCGTCCATCACCCCCTTTGGTATCGCTTTGTTCACCCTGAGTTTAGTACGGTATGCCCAGATGTGGGTCCCTTGCTCACTCTACCACTGGATTCAAGATAGCCTGGCTGATGAGGATTATGAATCCGAAACCGGTGCCAGGATGCTTGTTTCCGGTCCAGGGAAGACATTGCTTGGCAGTTCGGGCTGGACTGTTCCCATGAGGCACAGGGTCAGACTGAAGTGGGGTGGTGGAGTGGGCTAAAGAATGGTGATGAATTAAACACAGATCAGTTGATTGGGGTGAGTGTTTGATTTGCTCAAACGCTCCGTCCATCATCCCCTTTGGTATCGCTGTGGCGCAGATTAGATGCAGCACCATGGGAGAGGCAGGTTGCAGCTCCAGTTCAATTTTCCTAGTTTTATCAGAGAAGTGCACTGTGAAGTCCTCCCCGCTAGGAAGCAGAGTCAATGAAGACAGGTTGGGGTTGTAAGAGTGATTTGCTTGTCGTTTGATCATTTCAAATTCCATCATGGGTCTGTTTTTAGCGCTACCCAGCTGCTCCCTGAAATGGTCAGATTTAGCAATGCATATTTTTTTGTTGTAGTCGCTTCTCATTTTCCTTAACTGCCAGCTTTGCTCCGCTGACCTCTCCCGCGCCACTGTCCCCCGCATCCGTCGAGCGACCGCCGGCAGCAGATTGTTCTTCCACCTCGCCGCAAAAACCTAGAACACCCTCCCCATCCACCTATGACAGACCCAGGAACTGCTGGCCTTCAGGAGACTCCTCAAGACCTGGCTGTTCGAGCTGTAGAAGCACCCCCACCCCACCCCAACACCTTGAGACCCTCACAGGTAAGTTGTGTGCTCTACAAATGTATAGATTGATTGATTGATTTATAAAGGCTAGTGGTGGAAGAATTGTGTCTCCAGAGCCTCTCTGATAGTCTACGTTTACGGCAATCGTCATTAAGGGATCCAAAAAACCAAGGCTTGGATGGTTTGAGAGGAATCCTTGTAAGTTGTTTTGGCGTAATGGTGATAAAGATATTAGCCACCGTGCCAATATAGTGATCCGACAGATCATCAAAGTTGGTCATGTTAGGGGGAGGCTGAAGTCTATTCAAAGTGATGAAAGTAAGAGCATGGATGTCTCTCATGTTGCGAGCCCATTGTTTAGCTTTAAGAGGTTGTCCCTTTCTGCGTGTGGTCTTTTCCAGTATGTAGAAGGCAATTTGGTGATGATCCAACCAGTCACAAGGTAGGATGTCAATAAGTTGAATGATATTGTCTCTAGCAATAATGAGGTCGAGGGTGCCCCCTTTGTTGTGGGTAGGTCCCTCACAAATCTGTGAGAAGTTGACATCAGAGAGGAAAGTCTTAAAGGCTCTGACTAAAGGGTAATTGGTGTCATTCCAGGCTGGTACAATATTTTCCAAAAAGAACGTTGCGCTCACCTGAGGATTCGCTTTTGATCTGCCCTCGCTATCGCATGGTTACCTGTGGTGGACGTGCCTTTTCAACTACTTTACCGGTAGCTTGGAACAAATTACCTCTCTGCCTATGGAAAGAACCAAATCTATTGCCTTTCAGGCGTAAGCTAAAAACGATCCTCTTCCGCGAAGCTTGGGGCTTGATCTGATTTGGGTACCTATTCTTTTGCACTGATCAGTTTTCACACTACAAGCGCTTAGAGACCTATTGGTGATAATTGCGCTATATAAATGGAATAAATAAATAAATAAATAAATAAACTCCAATGGAGGTTGAAGTCTCCAAGGAAGATGTGGTATAGTTGATCTGAACACGAGCTAATGACCATCATGATTTGCTCAATGAAGGGCAAATTGTCACCCGGTGGATGGTAAATCATGTGAAGCACACAAACTATCTTGCCTTTATTCCAGATGTCTGTCACTAGTAGCTCACAAGAAGATAGCGGAGCATCCAGAGATTGTTTTATCGTGAGGCTGGAGCTATGAATGTAAGCAATGCCACCCCCCATTTTCCCCCGACGATCACTGCGGATAATGGCATAATCAGGCTGTACTAAGATATCGAGAACAGGGGCGGAGGCCTCGTTGAACCTCATTTCAGTGAGAATCAATAAGTCCAAATCTTGCACTAGGATGAGTGCGGAAATGTCAGCAGCATGTTTCACTACCAATCTGCAGTTGAACAGCATCACAGTAATGTGAGGTGTTAATCTTTTCATGATGAGCGGTAGTCATTCGGAGTAGGTTTTCCTTATTAACCTATCTGAAGTTGACCCTGGGTTCCCAGTCAGGGTCTGGGGAAATAGCGGGGATTTTAATAGCCAAGTTAGAGGAGGCAGCAAACCTCGTGCCCCTGTAAGAGCAAGGGTGTCCTCAGCCGACAGCTGAGGCTGAAACCTACAAGGTCTGGAGTGATGGTTGAGGAGAGGCTTAGAAGTCCAACTGGAACAAAGTGGGAATCGAGAAAAGGATTGTTTGCAATATTGCAGAAATAATATTGGTAGTAGTCGACCTAAGTGGGAAAATTACCACACCTCGTACAAAAAAATGTATTATAAGTCAGTTGATCAGTGAGAGCAATGTACAATGGAAATGTGTATCTGAAGAGGTGCTTTCACCGTACTTGCACCCTACTACCAGAGGTTTGCCCCCGTACATTAGAAAACAAATGTGAAACCTGAACGGACTGGCACATTGGATACCTGTTACGGGATACTCGCTGGGGAGCTTACTATGGACTCCTTGTACTGTTAAATTTGGCGGCTCATCAATACATTCTTTCCATGATTTGGGAATTGACTGACTAACTTGATATCGCATCGATTTATTAATTTCTTCTGGACCTAATTTAGGAGTCGGGAGTGTGATTTTCACTCTGAAATATTTGGAAGAGAGGGGTTGCTCCAGCCCAAACCTACAGGCATTCATGGCTATTCAAACAAAGCAGAAAGACTATCAAGAATACCGAACTGCCTTGGAAATGTCTTAAAAGATGAAACACGTCTTGGTTGATCTCTTGCTGGAGATGGTATTGCACTGAATAAACCAACAGTGAAAACTCATTGGTACTTATGTTTTTTGGCATCTGTGGAAAAAGTATCTGTTTATTCCTTAATAATGGCTGTCAATTGTACTGAACACTGTGTTCATTTCTATGAATATCCATTACTATTATGGTTACAACAACTACCCATGAGGGTCCTGTGGTTTCAGTTCTATTAAATGTTCATGAATGCAGCATTGTTTGCCTCTGTCTCGGACCAGTTGTTTTGCCCTTATTTCTTTTAGAAAATAATAAATAAAGTAAAACCCCAAAAAATCTGACTTCATCATAAGTTAGTATTTTTCATTGCAATTCCAAAGACACCAAACATAAACTGGTTACCTTTTTCACATTTGGAAGTGACAGCTTATTAAATGTATTTAGTCAACTCCAATGTTATCCTATGGAAGAGGAAGGCACTGCAGTGGGGAAAAATTAACTTAAGAGTTCTTCACTACTAGGACATGTAAATCCTAAAAGTACATCCCCACCTTTTTAAATATAGGTGATTTATATGTATGATAAATGAAGGTTTGGACCTAGCAAAAAGTTGTTTTTTTGCCAGTTCGAAATGGCAGTTTAAAACTGCACATACAGTTTGCAATCGCAGGCCTGAGACATGTTAAAGGTGCTACAAAAGTGATTAATGTAAAAAGAACAATAGATGCTGGACAGAATGCAGAGCAATCTGATACATTCACTCCGGTACACAGATCTTGGTCTAAAACCATTGATTTTTTGCTCCCCATGCCATTCAAGTTTGAACCTAGCCATATGCAAATCAGTCTTGACCCTGCACCCAATGGGAACAGTCCAGCCAGTACTGCCAGGCCCGGTCCTCCCTGGACTGGAAATACGCATCCTAAGACCGGGTTTGAGGTTTCACCCCACATCAGTCAGGATAGCTTGACTCCAGTAGCATGGAGAGCACAGGACCCACATTTGGGCATATCCGTCCCACTCGAGGTGACAAATGCAAAAAGAACAATTAATGGACAAAATACAGAACAATGTCATACATTCACCCCAGTGTAGAGATCTGGGCCTAAAAATAACAATTGATGGACAGAATGAAGGATTAAACCTAGATTCTTGTTGATTGGGGGAGAATGGCATTGTTCAGCATTCTGTCTATCAATGTTTCTTTTGTACTTAAGTGATTGGCACAATCAGTTCTGCAGGCCCTCTAGTAGCATTTCATTTACAGGCCTTGGGCACAGGTATTGCCTATTTCCTAGGGACTAACAGCTAAATTAAATATGGCAATTGGATATAAGCCAATCCTACCACATTTTAAAAACACAACACAAGCACTTTAGCACTGGTAAGCAGTGGTAAAGTGCCCAGAGTCCTTAAGCCAACAAAAATAGATTCAGTGAAAATGGAGGAGTGAGGGCAAAAAGTCTAGGGATAACCTTGTAGAAAGGGCCACGTTTTAAACTGGTTTTCAGTAATTACAAATAAGTAGTGTTTTCCTGCACTTGTGTTTATTGGGTGTTGGTTTCAGTAGGAAATGCCTCAAGAGAACTGTGAAACTGGATGCTCACCATGGCTTCATGTGATGTGCAAGCAACGTTTATCGCGTGACTCTAAAAATTTTATGTAAAATACTTTGAGTGGGCACACTTCACATACAGCTATCATGCAAATGACAACCCAGGAATAATTTGCTAAATATGCTTAATTTCAGTGACTAATATTTTGAGTGAACAAATACTTTGGGGCTTATTACGATGTCAGTCGAACTTTCCACGCTGACCAACATCATGGCGGAAACGGGACCGACCGACCTCTGGTTGGCGGTCTCTTCCCTACCGACAAATTACGATGGATCTGCACATGGTGCCGCTGCATTCTCCCATTTCTCTATGGGAGCTTGTGTTACAGCTGTAAACAGGCCGTAGCACAAGCTTCCATTGAGAAACTGGAGATTGTGTTAATCCCTGCACCACGTGGAAGGCACCTCAAGGTGCCTGCCGCAAGATGCAGGGATTAACAGGGGGGCACCCCTTGGCCCGCATCTGGAGGCCACAAGGAAAGGGGGCCCTACTATGGGCCCCCAAACACGAATTCCGATGGATTACAGGGTGGTTCCGACTGGCCAACGGCCTCCTTGAGCCTGTCGGAAGCCAGCCGTAATGACTGGTTGGTTTTGATTTTGACCAGCTGTATTGTCAGCCGGTCGGAATTGAAACCGACAATCTCGATCAGAAAGCCTCCACCCTAAGGTTGGAGGCTTCACAACCAGGATCGTAATAGGACCCATAATGTGGAACCTCCTACCTACCCCAATGTCTTAAGGATTTCTTTTGCTCCTAGCCTAGATATCACTTTGTTTTGGCACATTGGTGTTACTAAGATCTATGTTAATGTGCAGTCATTTTTAATGGCTTCAGAATGGGCAAAAAAGTAACCACTGGCAAAACTGGGCCAAAGTAATGCTTCTGCCAGTGACCGCGGCGGAAAAGCTCTATTATGGCTGGCGGTGTCTAACAGACACCGCCAGACATATTAGGATGTGAAAGAACACATGCCTTTCCGTGGCGGCTTCTCCACAGTGGAAAGGCATATGGTGTTTTCTTTGGGGGCCCGTTGCGGGCCCCCAGGGGTGAAGGGGGGGGGGGGGGTGGCATGCAAATGCGAAGCATGCATATTTAACCAAGCAGCACCCGCCGTATTGTTAAATATTGAGGATGTGACCGCCAGGGTGGCGGTCACATCCTAATTGCACTGGAGGGAACGCCGCAGCCCCTGCGGACGTTCCCTCCACCTCGGGGGTCGCGGACGGACGCAGGTCCATCTGCGATCCTAATCAGCCCCTTAGTTAGGTGATGTGTTAAGATCAAACAGTTTCTGCAATCTCATTGCAGTTATCTGATATGCATGGTGAGTGATTCTTATAACAGTTTGGTAGGAACCTCTCAAGAGACACACTCATAATTCTGTCCCTTATGTGTTGGGTCTCAGGTCAAAAAGATTGCCCTGTATATGGAGAAACTTTTAGGGAGTGAAGGTAGGGATGGGTGATTCTATAGGTATTACTTGGCAAGGTAGAATAGGCAAGGTAAATACTAGCCTACTCAAAGTATATCTGTGGTTACAGTACTGAATAGGATAGTAGATGGATGAAGCTGGTATGAGGAAAGAAACAGGAGACTGGCAAGAACAAGGTTTGAACAAAGTAAGTGATGTGCTGGTATATGACAATAGATATCTTAGTGGTTTAGGAAAGCCCTCTAGGATTGGCACCAGCTCATTCCTCTTACCAGTCCAACAGCGTAGTCATAGTTTGGGCCTGGTGTTATACAGACTGTTCAAGGTGGACCAAGATTGACAACACTGATACATGTAAGGCTTCAAAGGACCTGGGCACAAGGACAGAAATCGTTCCCTTTTCTGGTGAGAATGGAGACCAAGACAGTGGTCAGACTGTAAATGGTAATGGACTGCAACAGACAGTGGACAGAATTTAGAATAGAACAGAAAACCAGAGTGGAAAGAATAACTAGAATACACGCCTGAAAAGATAACAATAAAACATGCAAAAATCCAAAGAAAAGAATTATGAAATGGCTTCAGATATCAAGAACAGGAATACTTGGATCAACGGCAGGCTGTAGCCAACAGACACTCGGGCAGGTACTGCCTTGCAGGTACAAGGAAATTTGAACAAGGATTCAGAGCATATATTCAAGAATGTACCCAATAAAAGCTGGAGCAAGTAATAACCTTTTTGTCTGTGGAATTAACTAAAGAAATTCAGAACAAGACCAGAACGTTAAATCAGAACAAAAAGAAACAAAGAGAAGCAATGCCAATTCAGCAAATACATATCAGCAGCCCAGTATGTAAAACATTAAAATCAGGATATCAGGCTAGTAACAATATTCATAAAGAAAGATGAGTCTGTGAAGCAAGTAAAACACGTAAAACACAATGCTGCACAATGCAGCCACAGGAAAGCAGGACACTGCAAAATCAGTAGCAGGAATCAGGGCTCATAACAGGATTTCAAAGGTTTAGCAATTGCAGAAGAAAGGGGGAGCTCACAACAAATCAGGATCTCCCAGCTCACAGCCACAGAGGGTAATTGAAATTAAGAACAGATGTGAGCTAGCTGCAGCACACTGCAGGTGAGAGAAGTTAAAGTCAGCTCTCTGCCTGAAGGAGTGCAATGAAGTTCCAGGAAGCAACCAGTGAGTAGAACGAATTTTCAAAGTTCAATAAGAATTGAGTCTTGTTTTGAAACATGGCAGAAATGTATGCAAGGGAGCACATTGTCATACTGGAAATAATAAGATAGAGTTCAAAGTATAACACGATTCACCCAAAGGCTTCTCTCCATCGCTCAAGCATAGGTAAGACATACAAGCCCCATAATGCATTAGGAGTTAATAAGTAAATCCTGGAGTGGATCTGATATCTAAGAGGATCTGTCAGGTCTGTGAATGAACAAAGAAGTGCAGCACAGGTTCCAAACTAGTGTTCACGATGAATGCAGTCTCACAGAAGATCTTAAAGTAGCACCACCCGAAAGCAGGATGGAAGGATTCTGACAGACACTTTCTTAACTAGAACGTTCACTGAGAAAACACTAACCTGGAAAGAAGGTCAGGTGGGTAGAGTTTGTGAAGCATACTACCCTCCATAACATTTGGGTTGGGCTCTGCTTTAGAGGATGCAAAAACTCATTAATTCCCATAACAACACCATCGAGTTGTGCATGTTCATTGTCTGAAAACTCACTACAAATAAAAGTGTGTGTGTTGGAAAGTGGTTTACTAGTAGGTGCAGTTAGGTTCCTACAGCTGGTAATAACACAACAATCACAAATAAGATCCATTCAATTCTCAATAAATTAATCCCTGCTGAACCCTTTGTACTTGCCTGATGAGTACACAGGCTTAACTTAGGAGACAGGTATGTAAAGCATTTAATAACCAAAACAGTAAATAAGCAAAAGATACAACACAATAAAAATCCAACACCAATTTATAGATATAGAGAATATTTCTATCTTTAAAATGACACCAAAAGCACAAACCCTTAATGTAAGGCACTGGAGATATGAATTTTTAAAGTTTAAATTAAAATATTTGGTTTCTAGCACCTAAAAGTGAAAAGTACCAGTACCAACCACATGTATCTGGTCACGTTGGTCCAGGACAAAGTCAAAGTTTCAGGCAATTGCAAAGGAGCGTGGGTCAGCTGCGATGAGAATTAGGGTCCGGTCAAGTTTTTACCTCTGACTTTGTCACTTTTTTTTAGCTAGTTCATTCAACCACAAGCGAACGGGTCCTCGGATCTGGTTTTCGGGTTGATGTTGCCAGCTTGCAGCAGCATGATGCCTCAGTGAGTCATCAAGGTCATTTTCTTATTCATTAATGGTGAGGAGCTCCAGAGCTTTCAGTGGGCAAAACTGCTAGGTCAGGCCGAATTGCAGTTCAACATAGCTGACATGACTCTCGTTGCCAATGTCTGTCTTCCTCAGGAGCTTTTTCACAAAACTTTGTCTAAAGTTTTTACAATTTCAGAAGTTCTTCTCTTAATGTTCCTTGATGTAGGAAACTGTTCCACAGCACCCGCCAAAGGTTCAGAAGTCCTGGTTGACTCTTGCAGTCTGCAACTTTAACTTCCCCAGTGCACCTGGTCAATCTCAGTAAAAGATAGGTGAAGCTGGTCAGCTGGAGTTGTCCTTGTTGTGGATGTTGCAGGTAGCTTCTTACAGCACTTTTCTTCCTTTTGCTGATCAGGGAGTCCATTCCTTTGTCTTTTAAGACAGACATAGTCTTGAGAGTACAGCAGATGTAGTCCTTCTGGGTACAATTCTCTCTTGTATGGTACAAGGGTCAAGCAGGACAGTCCTTCTACTTCAGATGATTTCAGGTAGGGATCTGTGGTGCATTGCAGCTATCCCATATTTATTCCATATTCTGGACTGAGAGGGGGACATCACCAACCAATGGGGTTCTAGTTGCCACCCTCTGTTATGACCACTTCCTGGGAAGTGTGGTAAATTTCTGTCCCAGAAGGCACTTCTCAACAAAAATCAAGATGGGGAACATCTCCCCTTGGAGTTCAGGTCTGGTTAACCACCCACAAGTGTGGCTAACTTTTCCCTACACTCCCCTTCCTGATCCTCTCCTAATCTAATTAGAGGGGTTCCCATCTGCCTGAGGATGAAGGAGGTGGGGGTAGGCCTTGCTCCTGTGCTATCTGGGCTTATCCATTTGAAGACCAGTTTATCTCCCTAGCCCCATTCCTGTCCTGCCATCTGCAGGCAACAGATCTCCTCTCACCAGATGGCTGCATTATTTCATCCCAGGCCTTTTCACACATAATCATGGCGCAGCTTGGCTCATGCTGTAAAAGTCTGCCCTTTCAGAATGCTTTTTTCCTGTTTGCAAACGCTGTTTGAGTGCTCGGGCAGAAATATCTTGCGAACTTGCATTTTGAAAGTACATGATCACCTTGCTGATATCCTTCTAAATAGGCAGAGTCTACCAAAATCTGCTATCTGTCACCAAGAGGGAATCATTAATATAACACCTGTGAGCATGTGCCCTTCTGGACGGATCACCCCCATTGTATGTGGACTGAGGCTACTGTTTTTCTTTTACTTTGTGCCCTAGGACACTGCTAATCAGGCCCAAGCACATGTGCTGTTACCCCTAAAATATGGTAAATCTATTGAAGTCTTCATTGGCATATTTAACTTTCTCATAAGGCCATGGTATATGTTGCAGAAATAAACCCATGGCATGACAAGGTAAATTTCAACTGTGGACTGCAGTATATATTATGCCAATTGTCATTGTGCCACATAAAACAAGGCTTATCAGTCAATCAATCAATCAATCATGCCATTTGTATAGCGCACTACTTACCTGGGAGGGTCTCAAGGTGCTTGGGGGGAGGGGTATGCTACTGCTCGAACAGCCAGGTCTTGAGTTGTTTCCTGAAGGCGAGATGGTCCTGGGTCAGCCGGAGGTGGATGGGGAGGGAGTTCCAAGTCTTGCCAGTCAGGTAAGAGAAGGATCTTCCTCCGGCGGTGGCTCTTCGGATGCGTGGTACGGCTGCGAGGGCGAGGCTGGTGGACCGTAGCTGGCGGGTGGGCGTGTAGAAGGTCAGGCGGTCGTTGAGGTACTTGGGGCCCAGGTCGTGGAGAGACTTGTTTGCGTGGGTGAGGAGCCGGAATGTGATCCTCTTGTCGACAGGGAGCCAGTGCAGGTTCCTCAGGTGGCTGGAGATGTGGCTGCGTCGGGGGACATCCAGGATGAGTCAGGCGGAGGCGTTCTGGATGCGCTGGAGTCTTTTCTGTAGCTTGGCTGTGGTTCCGTCGTAGAGGGCGTTTCCGTAGTCCAGTCGGCTGGTGACGAGTGCCTGGGTGACAGTCTTCCTGGTCTCGGTCGGGATCCAGTGGAAGATCTTGCGAAGCATACGCAGGGTGTTGAAGCACGATGAGGAGACGGCGTTGACTTGTCTGGTCATCGAGAGGGAGGGGTCCAGGATGAAGCCCAGGTTGCGTGCGTGGTCGGTTGGCTTGGGTGCGGTGCCCAGGGCTGGGGGCCACCAGGAGTCGTCCCAGGCGGAGGGCGAAGATCCCAGGATGAGGACTTCCGTCTTGTCCGAGTTCAGTTTTAGGCGGCTGTCCTTCATCCACTCGGCGACGTCTTTCTTCCCTTCGTGTAGGCAGGTTCTGGCGATGTCGGGGTCTCTGGTGAGGGAGAGGATCAGCTGGGTGTCGTCGGCGTAAGAGATGATGTTGAGGTTGTGCTGGCGTGCGATGGCTGCGAGAGGTTTCATGTAGATGTTGAAGAGGGTGGGGCTGAGTGAAGATCCTTGCGGGACGCCGCAGATGACTTCGGTGGCCTCGGAGCGAAACGGGGGGAGGCGGACTCTTTGTGTTCTTTCGGCGAGGAACGAGATGATCCACTCCAGTGCCTTCTCTTGGATACCGATGTTGCTGAGGCGCTGGACTAGGGTGCGGTGGCAGACCGTGTCGAACGCAGCGGAGAGGTGCAGGAGGATGAGGGCCACTGTTTCCCCCTTGTCGAGCAGGGTCCGGATGTCGTCGGTGGCTGCGATGAGGGCGGTCTCGGTGCTGTGGTTGGCTCTGAAGCCGGACTGCGAGGGGTCGAGGGATCCGTTCGTCTCGAGGAAGGCGGTCAGCTGTCTGTTGACGATCTTTTCGATGACTTTAGCAGGAAAAGGGAGGAGCGAGATGGGGCAGAAGTTTTTGAGATCGGTGGGGTCCGCTGTAGGTTTCTTCAGGAGGGCGCTGATCTCGGCGTGCTTCCAGCTCTCCGGGAAGGTGGCGGTGTTGAAGGAGGCGTTGATGATGTTCCAGAGTTGGGGTGCGATGGTGGAGTTGGCCTTGTTGAAGACGTGGTGTGGGCAGGGGTCGGTCGGTGATCCGGAGTGGACGGTGTTCATCGTGCGGGCTGTGTCTTCGGTGGTCACCGTGGTCCAGGTGCGAAGGGTGGCGGTGGGGGGCGTTGGTTCGATGGTTGGGTGCATGGGTGGGGCGCCGAAGCTGTTGTGGATGTCGGCGATCTTGCGGTGGAAGAACGAGGTGAGGGAGTCACAGAGGTCTTGTGACGGAGTGATGTTGTTGGTGCCGGGGCTGGGGTTGGAGAACTCCTTGACGATAGTGAAGAGCTCTTTGCTGTCGTGGGCGTTGTTGTCCAGTTGTTCCTTCAGGGATTTCTTCTTGGTGGTGCGGATGAGCTGGTGGTGCTTGCGGGTAGCGTGTTTGAGGGCGGTCATGTTGTCGGTGGTCCGGTCGAGTAGCCAGGCTTTCTCGAGGGTGCGGCAGGTCTTCTTGGAGTCCTTGAGGTCGTCGGTGAACCAGGATGCCTTCTTGCTTCTGGGTCTGCTGGGAGGGTTCTTTAGTGGCGCGAGGTCGTCGGCGCAGGCGGTCAGCCACTGTGTGAAGTTGCGGGCTGCTTCGTTGGGGTCCGTTGTGTTGGCGGGTGGGCTCTGGCTGAGGGAGGTGGTGAGCTGGTCTGCGGTGATCTTGCTCCAATTCCTGTGAGGTACCTGTTGCGGGTGGTGGTGGGTCGTGGATCTTTTGAAGCTGAAGTGGACGCAGCTGTGGTCGGTCCAGTGGAGTCCGGTGGCGTGGCTGAAGGTGATGTACTTGCTGGAAGAGAAGACGGGATCAAGCGTGTGGCCGGCGTAGTGGGTGGGGGTGTCGACCAGTTGCTTGAGTCCGAGGTTGGCGAGGTTTTCCAGCAGGGCGGTGGTGTTGCGGTCCTTGTTGTTCTCCAGGTGGAAGTTGAGGTCCCCGAGGAGGATGTAGTCAGTGGAGGGGAGGGCGTGTGGGCTGATGAAGTCTGTGATGTCTTCACTGAATTGTGTGCATGGTCCCGGGGGTCTGTAGACGAGGGTGCCTCTGAGGGTCGTCTTAGGGTCGGTGTGAATCTGGAAGTGGAGATGTTCGGCTGCGGCGAAGGAGTCGTTGGCGTCGGTCATGATGCGGATGGTGTTCCTGTGGACGATGGCGATGCCACCTCCGGTCTGGTTGATGCGGTCCCTCCTGATGATCTTGTACGCGTCCGGGATGGCGATGGCGATGGCGATGTCGGGTGCAGAGGAGGCGTTCATCCGGGTTTCCGTGAGGAAGGCGACGTCCGGTGATGTAGCGTCGAGGAGGTTCCAGAGTTCCACGGCGTGTCTGTGGACGGAGAGGGTGTTGATCAGGATGCACTTGAGGTGGTTGCTGCTGGTGTTTGTCTTGGCGGGTGCAGGGCAGGTTCGGAGGCAGATGAACTTGCAGGTGCAGCAGGTGAAGGGTCCGTGGGTGCGTCTCGGGGTGGCTCGGCAGCAGGCGTGGGTCCGGCCGGCATTGAGTGCGTTGAGAGTGGCGGCGTCGTAGGTCAGTCGGGTCGTCTTGCCTCGGCGGGGAGAGCCAGGGGTCCTGGCGCTGGGCGCGGGCCAGGCGCGGATGGGCGCAGACGGGCTTACCTTTGGCGCACCTTCGGCGCTCAATCGGCGCTCCCGCTGCGCGGTCGCTCTGGGGGCGTCATAAGTAAGGAGCCGGGAGGGAGGAGAAGCTGGGTGGCGGGAGCGGGGCGGCGAATGGAATCACAGGGGGGCGGGCCGCAGGGAGGCAGCGGCGGGAAATTCCAAGAAGCAGCGGGCAGCGGAAAATTCCCAGGAGCAGCGGGCAGCGAGCGAAGGAATCTGCAGGCAGGAGGCGGCAAAGGCAGGCAGGAGCGGCAGCAGTGAGTGGGGCGACCAAGCCCTGTGGAGGGCTGGGCGGTCACCAGGCAATGACAATGGAGCCTGGTTGCTACAGTTTAAACTTGTAGTTCAACCTGTCAAAAGAACTCCTTTTACAGAGACAAATCTTCCTTTTAATTAATAATAAGTCTTATCGATGCAAGCTATGTGGACCACAATGTAAGGTAAATGATAGTTAAAATTGGTACAAATAGAAATTTACTGTTACTATGTCCCTGCAGTGAAAAACTCCCAAAACCTATTTTCACTGTGGAAGGCTCGGGCTGTCCAATGGGAAAATTACTATAGTATAGTTTAAAATGTTAATTCTGCTATCTAAGATTTGATACCAGCTAGAAAATGATGCAACCACTATTCATTTTTATTTTTTATTAAATATTTAATTTACCTAAACATTTGAATCTTAATGAATATTTAGGAAAATAACTTTTATAAAGTTACCTTCTCCCTGCCTGAAGCTCCTGGAGGCTACTTTGTATTAGCACTCCAGCAGCCCCTCATTCAGTCCTTTACCTCAATGATATAAGGCCTGTACAGTGTCCCCGCCAGTCACCACCCATGGAGCCTCCGACCCACAGCACACCTACTAAAGGAATGTACATGAGTATCCATACACACTGAGATCTTGTAGTACCATGCGTAAGGTCTTGTGAGATCTTGCACATCAAGGAGGCCATCTTGAGTGTGGCCTTCCATGCTCAAACCACAGAGAACTGCAAGTTTTATAGAGAATCCGAAGAAGTAGCATTGCGTTTTCAGCTACCGACCAGGACACCAGCATGACAGAAACCCGTACGCTTCTCTATTATCTGAGAGTTGTATAAGTCCAGTTCAGTTCTGGTCATCGGTCCTTAGAAATAGCACGATCAACCTTTTGGGTAAATTTACCCAGGCACATGTGATAGTCAAAATAAAAATAACAAAGCACGAGAAGAATCAGCATTTTTGTAGGAACAAAACTATGCATTTAACACAACACAACGGTAACATGTTTAAGATTCATGTTCTGAAAGAAAAAATACAAAATACAAATAAGAAATGAATTGCCATTCAGATAGGAATCAAACTCAGTATTTAGGAAAAGAAAAGACTATGGCACCTATCTGACAATTGTTGATGTGATGATTTAAGTCTGTCCTTCAAGACTTTGATAACCCGTTGAAGGGACAAGAAACTTATAATGGAAAAGAAAGATAATTAGACAACACTTTGAAGCACCAATTGACAAATAGCTAATCAATGAAGGAAAAGACAAACTGGATGCAGCAACCAAAGAAAGCAAACTTGTGTGTCAATACATGAAAAAAGGATGCACACATGTTAACAAAACAAAACATGGACTTACATGCTAAAGATCAGTTATGTAAATGTTAAATTCACAAGGTTCAGGAATTCTAACAAATCTAACAGGGTGAATTTGTTTTCAAAACAGAGAAAGGTCATCCACTTATAGGACAGTATTGACAGAGGTAATTGAGAGAAGAGGAAAAAACTCAAGGCCTTATTGGACAAAGAGTTGGAGAAATTGCTGGTATGAGAATAATATCAAGGTTGCACTATTGTAGAACGTTTTATACAGTTAAATAGACATAACCAATGGGTATTGTGCTTATTAACTGTGTCATTCTCAGAGCATGTAGCTTTTATGGCCTTGGATGAGCAACCCTTTCAAAAAGACAATCTTAGAGGAGGGCCTATCAGACAGACATCCATTGATGAAACCAATGCCTCAAAAGTTCCAGTGTTTGTCTTTCTCATCCCAACGCCATACTTTACTTTGGCAAATTTGGCACCCTTATAGATTTCTGGGGGAGCGGTTTGGAGGGATTCTTCATCGCTCCTTTCAATATCAAGAATAACTTGTAAGTGCACAAGGTTTTTACAAAGGTTTGAAAATCGCTCCCAGAGAAGAAATAATTTCCTAGGTGTTGGTAGGTTTTTTTCTTCCCCTTGCTGGGAGACCAAGAAAGGTGGATCCAGGAACTTCATTAACTTGTAAAAAGGGCCTACCCTTTCACAAGACTTAAAGATGTGACTTAAAGAAGGCAAACCTTTGTTCACCCAGTAAGGCTGATTCTAAACTCGCTTGGAGGGAAATTACCCCCAGAACCGGTTTTGAGTGAGACCAGGTGAGGGGGCTGTTCACTTCCCTAGTGACACAGGCATAAGGCTCTGCACAAGGGAAAAAGGTTTTCCCGTCTTCAATTTTAGGAGTAAGATGAACCATGGGATTGTTTGCAGCAGGGCAAATAGGAAATGCTGAAAAAGGTGTAGGGATTTCTCATTGGTCAGGGAGGAGCAAGACTCATTTCAACTCACTGGCTACTGCCAACCATAAACAAAGCAGTTCAAGACAACCACCTCACAGTTTCAGTGAAAAAAAAGAATGACTACACCTGCTGCTTGAGACCTGTGGGGAGACCGGAAGGGCTGGGCTTGCTCCCACTTGTACCAAGAAGAAAGAAGTGGTCTTTAAGAGTCAATCAGTTGATCTCCAGTGATGATACATGGTCACAAGCTACAAGAGGATGTTTACCTGGAGTTACTAGTTTTATGGAGTGAGTCCTGATCCCTAACTTCTTACTATGAGGTCCCGGAGCTTTAGTGGTATCCTGAAAGACTTACCCTAAAAACCTTGTATAATTGTGATATAAATATTTTGGTCTTCCAGACCTGTGAAGCACTGGGACCAGCCACCCAAGTCAATCTACCCAATATGTGATCTAGCTGGGCAGGCAAATCAGGGTTGTCCCGATTGGTTCCTTGGTGCTTCTATGAAGTAGCAAATTTATTTCCAAGGGTCCTCAGTGAGAAGGTATCCAGTCTTTGGAACTGATTGTCAAACACAGCTGCCCAACTTGCCCTGCTGGAGAATTCTGAGCTCCAAGAAAGATACTATGGTCCTCATTTATGGAGATTTGGTGCAATCAGCTTGCTGTGCTGCCCTATGCCAAAATGAAAGGGCAAGAATGCACAATGTGTATGCAACATGGTGCAATCTTGTCCTTTCCTCCTGTGCTGGTGCTGTTTTGGCAGCCTACCACCAATGTAGGCACCTTGCACCATGGTGCGAGGGTGCCTGTGTTGTCGGCAGGATTGTTTTTGTGCATGGGTACCTTCCTGCACAGAAACAATCCTGGGAGGCTTTTTCCTCTTCCTATGTGTGTTGTAGAATTTACCACACATAGAAAGAGGATAAAAATAAGGAGGAATACAAGTTATTTCTGCGTGTTACGCCTCAACTCGGGAGGTGTATGGTGTTAGTGCTTCCCCAGATTTACATGATCTTGTAAACCTGGAGAAGTGTCAAAATCCATAGGCATTGTGTGGTAAAACTCATGGCATCGCCTATGGAGCGCCTCCAGAGTGCAGAGTAAGGCAATGCAGCAATTTGTGCTGCCTTGCCTTACTCCATTTCTATGAGGCCATTCAAATCCACGCATAGTGGCTTTGCGTGGCCTCATAGATATAATGTTTGTAGTTTGCACCTCAGTAGTGTCACTAAAAGTGATGCTCTGGTGATGCAAGTTGCTTGTAAGTATGCCCCTAAGTCTAAAGACTAGAACTCTTGACCAGGTCAAGGTGCTTAAAACATCCGGTAGCCGGTAGCCAATAGGACTTCCCTGGGCTTGAAATTTGACTTTTCAGTCTCTGAGATTATCCTGCCTAGATCAACAGCTTCACCTGGACCTCGCTCAAAGCCTATCCAAGTTTGAAGAGATTTTGCCAGTCACTGGATGCTGCCTTGACTGCTTGAAAGATTTTCACTTCCATTTCAGAGATTAGGAGCCGGATTTAGATCTTGACAGACGGGTTACTTCTTCACAACAGTGATCGATATTCCATCTGCTGAAATATACATCCCAGAGGATAAAAGAGATTTATATTTCGACAGACGCAATATCTGTTACAGGTGTGATGGAGGAACACGTCCGCTAAGATCTAAATCAGGCTTAAGTCAGAAGGTGAAATCTTTGAGAAGGATGAACCTGGTTGATGTATCTGACTGATGCTCCATTGTGGTTACCTTGCTGTTGTCCTGATCACATGTGAACAGGACCTTCTATTGGCGCTTTATTTTTTTCCTCCCACTTTTTCTAATAAATCTTTAAAAAGTGATACCTCTGGTTCACCCTATTCAATTTTTGTCATTTAGTTTTTTACATTTTATTGTATTGTCTATTTGACTGTTTTGATACTTATTGTAGCATCCTCTCCAGCACATGTGTGTGTATAGGCATTTATCAGCATGCAAATGAAATACACCGCACTCACAGCACTGCACTACACATCTTTATTCTGCAACATACAACCACACACTGCTCGCATTGCGTCATAACTTTTATAACCACACCCTAATACCTCCCAGAAGATTACCTAATTATTGTTTAGAGCCCACCCCGAACCACAAGGGTTTTAGCGTGAAAATACGAGAAGCCCTCTCTAGTCGACCAGACTGGGTGGTATGAGCCAGTTGAGGTGCAACTTGGTCAGGCACTGAAGGTATCAGTTCAGATACTTGATCAGGACTGGTAGGTAGATTCACCTCACTTGTGTAATCAGGAGGTATCGAAAATCAAGGTAGGTGTTTAAAGTCTGGCGAGTCCTGTGTGATAGACGTTCTGGGTCGATGCACTGTTCCCATTCGTCCTTTGCACATTAAAACTCTCAAAGGATCAATATTAAATGGAGTGTCCGTTTATCTCTTCCTTTTCACCAGTGCCCAATCCCCATTTCTGAAGACTGTTTCCTGGGCGCGTCAGCACTGATCAGCATAGGTTTACATCTTGCACTTTTGAGAAGCGTCTGTGACATGAACCTCATCTGCATTTACTGATTGGTCCGATGTACATTGTGGTAGTTTGGTTCTAATAGCTCTGCCAAACAGCAAGAAGGCAGGACTCTCACCAGTTGTGGAGTGAGGAGCTGATCAATATGCATGAAGGGCTTGACATATGACTTGGTTGATATTGATTCCCTTTATCGATGATCATTGATTTTAATTTTTGAGGTGCCCATGTATCATTCAACAACACCATTGGCTTGGGGCCAGAGAGGTGTACTCTTTTGATGCTTGACATTCAGCCTAACAAGAAACTCCTTGAATTTTGTGGTATTGAAAGGTGGGCCATTGTCAGATTTGAGAATAGAGGGGTGACCCACACAGCAAAGAAGTTATAAAGCCGTCAAAAGGCTTTGTCATGGGTTTTCATGACAAGTCTTCCACCCAAGGAAAATGTGAATATTCCGCAATGACTACCATGAGATAATGCCCATCGCCGGGAGGCCCAAAGAAATCAACTGCAAGTCTCTCCGAGGCGTGAACAGTAATGTCAGACAATGTCAATGGATGCTGCATCACCTTTGGGTACAAACAGTTACAAAGGTGGCACGCTTTCATCTCTTTCATCTAGGTGAGGGAACCACACTCAGGGGCATATTATCAAGGACCGGTGTTAAAATGATTGCCGTTTTATCGGCAGGAAACTGCAGATAAAACGGCAATAATGGGCTTGATAATACGCCCTTGTAAATTCCCATAGAAGTCCATGTTCTGATGTTAACATGGGCTTCTATGGGAATTAACAAGGGCGTATTATCGCCCATTATTTTAACACCGGTCCTTGATAATATGCCCCCAAGTCTTGTAGGGCTCTTTTGGTGGTTACAATGCCATGTTTTCCTTCATGGGAAAGTTCAATGAACTCAAGTTGCTGTCTCAGGTTCACAGGTGTGATGATTCTCAAGCCTCTCAGTATGATATCTTCTCGGTGGTGGATAGCTCCTGTACATTTTTGAATTTTTAAAATTCAACATAATCAGCTGTTGTGTGTTTCCTACATGGACATTATCCCTATGTTAGCCTAACTATGCACGTTATAGACCCCTTTTGCTTTGCACACATTACCAAAGTGCACCCCTGTTGTTGTGCCACATTGTATTTTCACTTATATTCAGCACATATTTTAGTATTTTGTTTTTTTCCTTGGATTTAGGCAGCACAGCTTAGACAAGATTGAACAAGATTACACCTTGTTATTCTCTGTGGTCGGATAATAGCACCTAAACATAATAGAGACACCCAGCTGCTATTTTACAAAACACGTGTTTTGTGATATAACCCAGGATGGGTCATTCTAAAAACACAGAGTGGAGACTTGCTCTCTAAGCAAAGGTCGTGAGACGAGAGGGCTGAGTCAAATGGGATGAAGAGCAACTATCTATGTATGCTAATGTATGTGGTTCACCACTAAGCCCAGAGATCTATAATCTGTAATCATTAATCATTTAGCTTTTGTAGTGAGGGTGGGTGTATTCAAATCTGTCTGATAATATGACAGGGCTTTTTGTTGTGTACGTTCCCTTAACCATGCTAATGAGATTACTGACCTATATTTGTTTGCTACCTGTAGATCAATTATTTCATATTACAGCACACTAGTTTAAATAAATATTGTAAACTTTTCTTGTGTCTCTTTTCGATTCATTGTGGGCAGGTATGAGTGAGAGAGCAAAAGGGGGTGACCTGCTACCGCGATCCCTGAGAAGGTCGGGAATGTTGTGCTTTGGGGTGCCAAATCTCATTGGAAAGATTAGGAGGGCAAGTGGGGCACTATACTCTAGTTGGATTCCGGCCCATAATTAATGATGGGGTATGGTGACTCAGTCCTTACATACTGATTTTCTATGGTCCCAATCATAGTTCTCTTCTAGAGATGAATCCCTGCAACACAGCAAAGGGTCAAACAATTTTCTTCCAAGATTGCATTGTAATAATGTCTTTGAGGATGAGCATGCTATTATCTGCTTTCGTAGTAGCACTAATTTGTTCAATGAATAGATCTGCTGGCATGCTGGACCTGACAATGAAGTCGAGCTACTCTTCAGCCACTTTGGATGTTGAAGTGTGGCGATGTAGTGACACTTGTGAAAAGGAGTTGGAGGGTTTCAATTTTTCCTCGACTTGTGTACAATTACATAGTCGTACTCTTGCAGTCCCAACCCCAACTCTCGATTCAAGGGGGTATCTTAGCTTTGCTGCTTCCGAGAATAGTGAGCAATGCCTGGTGGTCTTTGTTGATTGTGAAATATTCCCTGTATACAATATACATGAAAATGTTCGCAGGCCCACACTTCTGCCAGACTCTACTTCTCTGGCTGAGAGTAGGGATGTTCGTTTAAAGACAGGTTTCTACTGGCATAGGCTACAATGTGCTTCTGGGCATTTGGATGGCCATTGTGTTGAGTCAGGATTGCCCCCAGCGGCACCGGGCTCCCATCTACTATGATCTCGATATGTAACTTGAGGTCAAAATAGGCCTCTTCAGTTGCATTCTCAGTCACATTTTAGCTCTTTGGTCCCATTCAGGGGACTACTGGAATGGGATGTTTGTTTTGTTAAGTATCTCACTGTAGCAAAATAACAAATGAATCTTGAGCAATAACTAGCATTGCCTAAGAAGGATCGCAGCATGGTTACATCTTGTAGAGGGCAAGCAGATGACAATACTTATACTTCCAGGTCAGGAGTCATTCTCCCATCAGAGAATATGTTCCCAAAGAATTTGAATTTGGTTTTGTGAAACTCACACTTTGGGGCATTCAAAGTGAGACCTGTATCAGCAGGTAATTGGCACACTTGTGTAAGTGTCATGTCATGTTTCTTTTGTGTTTTCCCAAATACCAGTTTGGCATCACTGTAATTGAAAGCATTTGTGACTGGTTGAATTACTTAACGGATGACATCCTGAAATATTTCCGCACCTGAAGAAACTCCAAAACTCAAACTTTTGTATCTTAACAAACTAACATGAGACAAAAAAGTAGTAATGTACTTACAATTCTCTTCTAGCTCGAGCTGATGGTATCCTTTGTTCAGGTCAACATAGAAGAAAACTTTGGCTCAATTCAGCTGCATAATAATGTTCACGATTTGGGGAACAGGATGTCTTTCTCTCCTGATCACTTTGTTGGCCTGGCGCATATCAACTCAAATGCCCACTGTTCCTCCACTGTCCTTTTTTGGCACCACTGTCTATAATGAAGGTTATAGAGCAACCGTTCACCTTTAATCAAATTGTAGGTCAGTGTCCAAATGAAACTTTTTGTCATGTTTGGTGCTTCTCATTTAACTTTTGATTTTTCTGCAAGTAGCTAACCCTAGATGTGCATGTTGTTCTTTGGTAGATATCATCAACGGACATTCATCTTATTTGCTGGAGCTGGAACCTTTGTATGTTGAATTTGATGACATTCAACTTTGTTTTGTTTCTGCCGGTCATAATTAAGGTTGCCTTTTGGCCTGATGGGCATGGCGAGAAGGCTTTTGGAACCCTCTGGCACAAATCTTCTCTTCTTACTACGATGCATGTGGTTTCTCTTTCACGTTGCAGATTGTTACAAGGGTGTTCCTCTTTCCTACAGACTTTGCATGTCTGTTCCATGGCTGGACATTTACCTTCTTGGGGAAATAAAAACCAACACTGGAAGCATCTTTGTAGAGGTTGACTTGTGCACATCAGTTCTGTGTTTATGCTTACTTTTCACGATCAACAGTGATTCACTGCAGTTTGTTTGAGCTTCCATATATGCAGCTTGTTGATCTGTGAGTTCTTCTGCCCTGACAGCCATTAGTGTTTTCACTAAACTGAGTGTCTCTCTCAACATGCATTTTTCAGAAAGGGCCTGAGAGACAACCATTGATGACTCTGAAGTATATGGCTTCTTCATTATTGAAATCACAGAATTACAGTGTTTATTAAGTGCATCAAGTCTCTCAACAAACTCATTTATCATTTCACCAGCCTGTTGTAATGCTTGGTTGAAGATGTACCTTTAATAGCTGACATTTGACATTGAATTAAACTTTGCTTCCAATGCTTCTGTTATCTTTTGGTATGATATTGCTTCAATTTGTATGACTTTAGAGCTTCATTCACTCCATCACCAGCAAGCTTTTTCAGATAGTTAATGATTATCTTACTGTCTTTTTCTTCTAGCACAACTATGAAGTCATCGAACATTTCGATCCATGCAGCCTACCTGGTAGCGATGATCTGTTTCTTTCCCATGTCAATTCAAGGTAGTGGCTTCAGGAATGTAGCTGTGGTGTATCTTGCACTCCCTTCAGCCTCCGTGCTTGAACCTGGGCCTTCACTCACTATTGAAGGTCATATAGCACTCTCTTCATTCTTGATGGTGAGTCAGTTTTCTGTTTCTCTTACATAGTTGTATTTCCCTTTGTCACAGTAAGGGCATTTGGAGGTTTTGCCATTTTTCCGCCGTCATATTTACAGAGGGTGAACAAATGACAAGTTTTCACTGTCTGTCACCACCAGGGAAAACCTGTCTGTAAGGGGCAGTGAAAACTGCAACATGATCCCCACACCATAGCAAAAAAAACATGTTGAGTGAGGTTGATTTTTTTATTTTCAAAACCACCATTTCACTTTGGGATTTTATTTTTGAAAATAAAAAAAATTGAAAGTTTTACGTACATCTCCGTCATGTTGTCTATCAAACAGTTTATGCATTTATAACAACCGCAAATGATGGGGGTTCCCTGAAATGCAGAGATGTCTGCTGGACCGGCAAACATCTCTAAAGTTGGCAGGCAGAGTACCCTTGCCATGGCAGGAGTAAAGTACTCTGCCCTGGCGATGGTACATAGCCCATCCACCAAAATCTAAATCAAGTCCTAATTCCTGATGTACAGGTTGGTAGTGGGTTTTCCATTCTCTATGCTCGTAAACATACAGCCTGTGCCAAGTCAGGGTTTCGGTTTCTTCTAAAGGGAGGTGTGGCAGATTGCGCTCTACCCCCTCTAAACCTTGGTTCTCCCCGGAGCTGCGCGCCCATAAGCAGACCTGTAAAAAACTAGAGCGGGCTTGGCGTCAAGATTATTGCCCTTTGGCCAAGGAAATACTACGTAAAGAACAGAGAAATTATTATGCTAGTATTAAAAAGGCCAAAGGTATCTATTACGCCAATCGAATTGCTAAAGCCAACAATAGCAGTCGAGAGATTTTCTCTATTGTGAATAGCTTTCTTGCCCCCTGCGCGGAGCAGCGGATAGTTCCAGCTTCAAAGGCTTGGTGTGAGAGTTTGTCCGGGTTCTTTGAGGACACGATAGCTGCCATTCAGTCAAATTTTGCTGCCATCAGTCTATCTAATACCTCGCCGGATCCCTGTCTCCCTTTGAGGGTTTCATTGGCCAGGCTAACGGAGTTTGTCCCTCCTACAACTACTGACACTCTGGCTGTGATTAAATCTTTGAAATCTGGGTCACTGTCTGACCCATGTCCAGCAAGAGTGTTGGCTGCTGTTGCTGATGTGGTTGTTCATGAGGTGACACACTTAGTCGGCCTTTCCTTTAAATCAGCCAGTTTGCCTCCAGAGTGGAAACAAGCTAAGCTCCTGCCTTTGCTTAAAAAGGCCGGGGCCGATCCTGCGGTATTGACTAACTACCGGCCTATATCATTGCTGCCCGCCCTGGCTAAAATCGGCGAGAAACTGGCGTTTCAGCAGCTCAATGAGTTTGTGGAAAAATCCGGAGCCCTTCACGAGGCCCAATACGGGTTCCGCGCTGCTCACAGCACGGAGTCGGCTTTGGTGGAAATTTCTGAAGCAATTAGGGAGTGTCTGGACGGTGGCGGCAGAGCGGCTCTAATTTTATTGGACCTCTCTGCCGCGTTCGACACGGTTCCCCACCAACATCTCTTGGCCAGGCTTGCCGACATTGGTGTCAGAGATCTTGCATTAGTTTGGCTAAACTCTTTTTTGACTGCAAGATCTCAACAGGTATGGCTCCCGCCTCCTTTTTCATCTTCGGCTAGACTTCTCTTGACAGGGGTCCCTCAGGGCTCGACTTTGAGCCCTTTACTTTTTAATATATATCTGACCCCCTTGATTGATTTAGCCGAACATTTGGGAGCCAAAATCATAGCATACGCGGACGACACGCAGTTGTTGTTCACCTGGCCAGGGGAGGCTCTGGAGACAGAGCAGATTCAGAACTGTCTGTCCTCAGTGTTCAATTGGCTAGCGTCATCTCAATTGAAGTGCCATGAGGACAAGACCGAAATCCTGCTCTATGGCCAGTTCCCTCCTGATTTTAGGATCCTACTGTGGCCGGATGGTTTCCCCATGCCATGTGCTTCAAACACCTTGGCTAAGAACCTTGGGGTCTGGTTTGGGGAAGACCTTCGATTTGAGGGGCATATTAGGAGGCTTACTGGAAGTTGCTTTGGGACCCTGAAGTCTCTTAGAAAGTTTTTTCCCTATTTGCCCGCCTCAGCACGCGAGTCAGTCGCGAGAGCTTTAATCCTCTTGCGCCTGGACTATGCCAACGCTTTGTTCAGTGGATCTCCGGCCTACCTGATAGGGCGGCTCCAGATTATTCAGAACGCTACCGCCAGATTACTGGGGAATATCTCCAGGCGGATTAGCGTTAAGAGGTACCTGGAGAGTCTACATTGGTTGCCAGTGCCGCATAGGATCACTTTCAAAATTCTGACTCTGGCCCATAGGGCCATCAATGGGCTGGGCCCCGCTTACCTGATGAAGCGATTCATTCGGTACTCCCCCAACCGAGATTTGCGTTCTGCAGCCCAACATCTGTTGTTGGTCCCGCGTTTTCGGCGCGTCCGGTTGGGTGGACACTCTGTGGCAGTGAAGGCCGCTAGTGCTTGGAATGCACTCCCGGCTTCTCTGCGCAGTATTGTTGATTTTATGGCTTTTAAGAAAGCATTAAAAACTTACTTGTTTAGATTGGCTGTCTAGATCTTTGTGCTGGTTCAGGGATCTGCTATCATAACTACTTTCCTTTCTTTTTCTCGCGCCAGGATACTCCGGCAGTAATTGAGCGCGCTATAAAACAGCTTAATAATAATAATATCCTACATAATTAACGTTGGCCACCAGGACACTTTGACTTATCAATCAACGTGCTTGCATTATAATGGAAAATCAGTTTTGTGGTATTTCGACCAGTCTCCATTATGGTTGTCAGTAATTGTGAGAGCAAATATTTCCAAAGTTAATGCACCCTTTGAAGGGATACATTGTTTTTGACCTCACTTGCGGCAAGTTATTCTGTTCATGATATGGCCATTAGGCTTATCTTTTCCTGAATGCCTGCCACAGTTTAATGCAAATCATTCATGCAGTTACCTCTGCCAGAAATGATGGAAGGCCAAATGCCCTGAATTTCAGAGCTCTCCTGCCACAATATTTGCCAACTGCTGGCCTTGGACAGCTGCTGTTGATGCTAACAAAGATTGAATTAACAGGGTGCTCATACTGCAAGAAGTGCAAATTCTGAATCCACCATTCTTTGTTAGTCTAAATATCAGCCTAGTTAAAGTAATTAACGTAGCAACAGGCAGGTTAAACACCAAACACAACATCATAAGCCTGTATACTATGAAGTGGAACGCCTACTGGCATTTTTGATGCTTGTCTTAGCTGTAGTAGTGACTGCTACATCTGCTCAGATGAGACTATGTATTTTCCATGAGAATGTGTTTGCCAGAAGAACTAAATGTGTATTTGCCTTTGTGAACAGAGCAAAGCATTATTTATTGATCAAGAAGGCACAAAACATGTTTAAATGGAACGATCTTAAAGACACCTTTTTATGTAGAAAAAAACATTATTTATAAGAAGTAGCTATGAATGCAAGAAGCAAGCCCTGAATTAAAAGTGTGTATCTTCTAATATTTATGGTTAGGAATAGCGTGGGATGTAGCACTTAATTTTATTGGCGCCTAGTACAAAAAGATTCATACATTTTAGCAACATCAAATAATCTGCTTTATGTTCCTAGGATTTTGCCTTTGAACTGATTTTGTCTGATTGTTTCGTCCAGTGCACTGAAACTCTGCCAATCAGTGTGTGTGTGATTTGTCCTTATAACATGAGGTAAAAGTTGCTATATAGAGTTGACTTATTTAACTTTCCACTAATTTAAGATGGCACCAAAAATGAATCAGAGGCGAGCAAGTTGAATGTCTCATGTGGACTGCAGTTTATATTTAAACCACCAGCTGAAAATGTTTCATACCAGGTGAATAACAACAAACAATTTTCAAACAACTGTAATCATTTTTTTCGTTGCTGGTAGACCCTCATAGAAACTGGTCTCAAGGTAATGTTTCCCTGTAGGTGAACATGGCATGACTGTTAGCAGCTCTATCAACCCCTCATCTGGACATCCACTCCTATTATGGTAATTCTAAACAAAAAAAAAATCTTCTAGTCAGAGCATTTTCCAGACATGAGAAATGCAATTGTTTGTGTTAGAAAGTGAATTATTAAAAGGGTGGATGGGAATAAAATCCCTGACCGGTTAGGTCCAGGCAAAGGTTTTATTAATTCAAATCGAACTCACCTTTTGGTTGGTCGGGGACAAAGCAGACAGGCTTAACTTAGAGAAATTGTGTAAAGCATTTAGAAGGGTAGAGTCTTGAGATTTTGTGTACTAGTACCCTCGTGATTCTGGACAGACTATTCTATTCTATTCTATTCTATGTTTGGTGAAGCGCAACAGCTACCCCAGCAATGGGGCGTCCCGGCGCTGAGAGACAGGCACACACTTTACTGGACGGGGGAAGGGGGGAAGAAGAGATACCCTAGGGGGCAGGGAAAAGGAAAGTTTTGATTGCCTTACGAAAGACCGAGAGAGTATCTATGGAGCGTATACTGAGAGGAAGATCGTTCCAAAGTTTGGGACCGAGAACGCCAAAGGATCGGCCTCCCATACGACAGCGCTTTGTTCTGGGTACTTTCAGGAGAAGTTGGTTGGAGGAGCGTAGTTCACGGCCAGGGACGTAAGGGCAAGCCAGGTATCGCAGCAGAGGGGGGTTTCCCTGTTTGGCAATTTTAAAGATCGTAATGAGAGCTTTAAATTTGATTCTGTGTTCTACGGGCAGCCAGTGGAGTTTGCAGATGGTGGCTCTGGCTGAACATCTCCGTGGGAGACCGACTAACATTCTAGCTGCCGCATTCTGGACTCGCTGGAACCTAGCCGTTTCTGCTTTGTTTGCTCCCAGGAGGAGGACGTTCGCATAGTCTAGGCGTGACAGAATGGTTGCCTGGACAATTATCTGTCGAACCTTAGGATCAAAGAATCCGAGTATAGGCCTGAGGTTTCTTAGAAGACCTATACAGGTGGCTGCCACCTTTTTAGTGTGTGACTGGAAGCTGAGGTTGGCATCCATCCAAACTCCCAAGTTTTTTACACAGTTTTTGGGGAGTGGGGTGGTGCCAAGGGATGACGGCCACCAGTGCTCGTTCCATAGGCTGGTGTTTCTGCCAAGGAGGAGCACCTCGGTTTTTCCGGCGTTGAGTTGAAGGTGGTTATCCGTCATCCATTGTGCCACTGCTGCCATGCCCTCTCTGAACCTGGATGCCGCGGAGGACGGGCTTTCCGTGAGAGAGACAACCAGCTGGGTGTCGTCGGCGTACGACACCAGCGTGAGCCCCCACTCTTTGGCCACCTCCGCTAGTGGCTGGACATACAGGTTGAAGAGGGAGGGGCTCAACGCTGAGCCCTGGGGAACTCCTTGTGCTATAAGATGGGATTTTGAGAGGAAAGGGGGGGCTGATACCTTAAAGGATCTGTCCTTAAGAAAGGAGTGGAACCAGGCGAGCGCGAGGCCAGACACACCGGCCATCTCCAGCCGATTCAGAAGGATGTCATGAGATACCGTGTCAAAGGCTGCGCTGAGATCTAAGAGGATCAGCGCAGCACTTTGACCGGAGTCTAGAATCGTCCGGAGATGTTCGGTCGTGGCCAATAGGGCAGATTCGGTACTGCCAGACTCTAAACTGTAATTACGTAATCTGCTGGAAGGTGTTAAGGTGTGGTTATAAAAGTTCTGACTCAATGCATGCAATGTGTTGCTGTATGTTAAAGATTAAAAACATATATTGCAGAGCTTTGTGAGCGGCCTTTTTCATTTGCATGGAGAGGTTGTGACATCTGGTGATGAGTAGGGGATACATGCCCAAAGAAATAAGACTACTTTCCTTGCGAGTTTGCAATGGCACAACAAACTGCTTGTGCGTGCCACATGCACCCCAAATCGATGCTAAGCAGTCGCCGGTTGGCTTATGCGGAGTCAAATCTCAGGTCCAGTCCATACACAGCCATCAAAGAGGTTGAAGGCCCTGCAGAGGAGCATACTCAAGAAGTCTGCCAGAAGCTTTCTGGTAAAGCTACAGGAAGAGAGACTATACCATGCCCAAACACTGAGTGATTATTCACATGATGCAGGTGTATGTTGCCCGTGGAAATGGAGGAGTCTCTGACATCGAAATACTGGAGGTTTTCCTGACCCTAAGTGAGGCAGGTGGACCTTTAGTTTTGCGGAGAGGGTACTCTATCCCCTTTGCAAGAACTAGCAGACAGTGATGTCATATCCAAGTGGGAAACCATTGCCGAGAAGCCCCACTGCAAGAGAGGACTCTATAGAGCACCTGTGGCGCTCCCTCTGAGCGGAAGCGATAGAACTAGCGAACCAGTGGAAAAAGCATATTGTGGGCAGATTCCATTGCTCAGAATCCGCCAAGGGAGGAGGAGATTTTATAAAGTGCCAGGGACACTTCTGCTGCACTGGACGTGACCTTGCTGTGCCTGAGCAGAAACTGGGCCAAGTCAAAATAGTCTGAGCCCATCCGAGGTCGGATAGGGTCAGGCTGCTCCCCTCCTTTTAAAAAAAAATGTTTGTCAAAATAATAAACCTGGCTTTTTGTTTTTAGGTATCTAATCTCTCAACTAGTTGTAAGTATTTTCGAGTCAAAGCAACATTCTCTATTACAAACTTTCATATAATCAATGAGGATGATGAATAGTGATATTGGGAATGGGGGGGAAAGACTGGAAGCACAGTGTCAGCCTATGCTTATGCATTCGGAGAACGGAACACATGCTTCTTTAAGGTAAGGTCAGCGGCGTAGCTAGGGGGGTGCGGTGGGGGCGGTCCGCCCCAGGCGGCACTATTTTGAGGGCGGCGGCCACGCTGCACTGGCCTGTTGCGGCGGCCTCTATATTTTATTTGGGGACACTGACTGACACTACTGTCAGTCAGTGTACCCAAATAAATTATAAAAAAGGCCGCCGCAACAGGCCAGTGCAGCGCGGCCGCTGTATAAAGGGCAAGCACTGCGCAGCAGCACCGCACGTCAGGTGGACGCGCTGCCTACCGTCCGAATCATTGCCCTGAGGGGGTGGGATCACTGCAGGAAGCAGAACGTCAAAACCGCGAGGTCAAAGCTGGTGACCTCCGACCATTTAGAGTGTGTGTGAAAGGAGCGCGAGGGCAATCAAGACACGAGCTGGAGCTGGACTCCAAAACGGTGAGACCCTTTTTCTTGAGGGTGTTTAGATGTCAAGTGTCAAGGGCACAGAAGAGAAGAAGTTGCGTCTGAAGACTGGTGATTTTACTTTGCTCTGACCTGTTTTTAACAAAACATTTAACATGATTAGTGTAGGTGTAGACTTGTGTAATTGCAACTGGTGATGCTGCATCTTGTTGATCCGATTATCTTTGTCTTGGTTCAATACTGGCATAAAGTTAGAAGATGAAAACGTAATCCATGTGAGTGAATTAATTTTTTACCTCTTACTGCTTATCTTTTAGGAGCTCAGAAAAGCAAGAGGACTTGGAAATAGGTGTCTTCTTGGGAATCTTTAATTGTAGTAATGGTTTTCTGGTACAAGTAACCTGCGTTAAATAGATCAGTTCGTACACTGACTGCAGCGTTTGTTATGTTGTGAATTTTCAATATAAGTAAGCCCGTTTGCAGTTGAGAATTGTAAGGTGCCTGCTGCCTTTAAATCGTTTTTCTAACTATACTTGGTTAGCTTTGGCTCTACCCTCTGAGTATTTCTCAGCTCTTGTTCTTGGCTTCTGGTGTATCATTCCACCCTTTCTGTTGGAAAGCATGATGGTTTATTTCACTTTCTGTTTATCACGTACATCTATACAGATAGCAGTATATTGTTGCTAAAATTTGACTCTATTGGCAAAGCCAAATGGTCTGACCTTGTTCGTCGACAAACACATGCAAACAGCAATTGTGCTTGCCTGTATTTGAATGAGATAAGCACATTAAGCAAGTCCCATTGGTTTTTCTAGTGCTTGCATCTGCTGGGGTCATTGGAAGACTGGCTAAGTGATGCCAAAATGTTACCCAAGGCCCAAATGGGTTTCCATAAAGGATACTAGACTACGGACGGTTGTTTTATATGACTGCGTTGGCTGAAAAAATATGCTCTTAAAGGGAAACTGCCCCTTTGTGTCATACGTCGAGTGGTCAACAGAGTTTGACACTATAAACAGGGTTGTACTCTGGGAAAAGATATTTAGATGGCATTTTCCACTGGGCTTAATAAAGTTGATAATTCAATTACATCACGGCTTGTAGACTATGATGAAACTCGGGGGCAATGGTGCCATGTCCAAAAAGATGGGCACTGTCAATGATCTCAGACAGGGGTGCATCCTGGCCTCTGTTCTCCATATATATTATGTTTAAGTGGTGGTTAAGCGGTATTGAAGTGGAGATGGTAAACGAATATAGATATTTAGGCCTCCTTTATAGTTATAACCTACATTTTAAACTTCATATAGACCATCAGGAAGTTCGCTCCAAAGCTATTGCTGGAGCTTTACATAAAATCGAACTAGTTTTGGGGCATATGTCCTTTCAATTACCATGACAATTGATGCAAAAAATGTCATTTGCTATTGTATGGTTGCGAGATTATGCCAGCAAAGAACAGAGGGTGTGCAAATTATTGAAAGTAATACCTGGAAAAGATGGCCGGGGCTGCCCATCGGCTCAAGCTTGTCGTACCAACATATTATTTAAATATGGACAGGGCATCATTAATTATTGGGCCTACCTTTGAAGTGGAAGAAGGCTCCTTAAGGCACACTTTTAAAATCTGCCCCTCCCAACCCTCTTCCCCTTCATCCGGACCGGTACTGCCCCAACTGCAGAACTCAAGTTAGTCTAGTGATCAGGTGCAAATGACTCACCTGTAGTATCCTGAAGGTGCTGCCATGTGGAATCGTGGTCAAACCCAGTGTAGTGGACCAGTCTGCAGACATTGCTGAGGTCATGTATGGGGCAGATAGGGGACAGGGGACTAGTGTCCTGCAAAAACTGTGAGGTTATGAGTGAGATGTCACAAACAGGGTAGGTAGAACTGATGTAAGTTTTGGGTTTCCTTCTGCTTTTCCTTCAGCGGCGTAGTTAGGTGGGGGTGGTGCGCCCCAGGTGGCACTATTTTGTGGACGGGGGCTGATCTAGCCCTGGACCGTGTCATGTATGTGCATGTAACTTGCATGATCCAGGTAACTATTAGCGGTGATACTACGTGTCTCTCGGACCTCTTTCAGGTGCTCGCCGTCCTTTTTCCCCAGGACCACCAGCAGGGGGCGGCAATCTGAAGGATAGCCCCGGGCGCCACAAGTTCTAGCTACGCCCCTGGGTAAGGTCAATACCATGGTTGAGTGTTTGGGAACCTACCTACAAAAGGCGACAATGGGGAAACTTTATCTCTTAATTCCTGTGTTTTAAGTGTCTCTCTGTCAATCTCAACAGAGAGTGGTCCACAACTTGTCTGTGCTACCCTGGCTAATAAAAAGAAAAATAAGGAGGCTTGACATACCCGTAAAACCACCAAAAAAGAGACGACCCAGAGAACTGCTTCTGTACTGAGCAGGGAGGAAGACGCCCCTGCCGCTAGCCAGGTGTGAGTGTTTAAATCTCCCGTCTGTTCAACAGGTCCTGAGTGAACATTTTGACAGAAGCCTTATTGTGCTGGAAGAGAAAATCAGACGTTTCTGTGAGGTTGTACTAGAAAGGGTTACATTTTGATGTAAAAGGTATGAAAAATGAGGCCAGTACAGGAGGTTTTGTCAAGAGGGCGCAATTTATCTAAATGGAAGGCCGCATAGTTCCCCAAATTTGGTAAATGTGTCTCTGGGTACTGTTTCAGCAAAGTCTGGGGGAAGAAAAGAAGGTAGGGAAGCTTCTGCCCCAGCAGCTGGGTGTTGTGGAAGGAGGGGTAAGTGGGTGAAATGATGCCGACCAATATTGCTAGAATAGCCCTCCCCAAAAACCCAGTCAGTACCACCTTCTGATTATGTTGCCCCCATCTTATACACCGTATGTGATTGTTCCGAGGAATGTTTCCACTTTGCATAATACCCAAAGAGAAGATTGAGGGATCCGTGAAATCAAGCTGTACACTGGTGAAGGGAGAATGCCGGTTGCAGGCAAGACCTGTTCAATGAAATTCTGATGGTTAGGAAAGTGGCTTTGGTGGGCACACGTCCCAAGTAGTCCTTGGGGGATTGTGTTGTTGTAAATTTTAGAATGCCTTCTGTTGCTAGGAACATATTGCATCGGTTAATAGTGGTCCCTGCTCAAGATAGTAATATCAGGGTCCTCCCACTTTGGTTCTTCTATGAGCTTGCTGGTTGAAGGTCAATTATTAATAAACTTAATGTTAGCACATTGAGAGGGGCAAACTGGCGCAGGATGCTGTTTTTCAGCAAATGGTTATTGTATCGAACTCCCCATTCCCTTTTGAAAATGTATGCAAACCAGTCCTCGCTGCTATTCCAAAATGGCGCACCGACTTGATTCCCTCGGTCTTGGAGTGGGGTCAGAAGATGAAATTAGTTGAGAAAAGTGAACGCATTTTTGCACTACGAATGGGAAATATCAAGAAATTCAACAAGATATGGGGTTTCTACTTTGATTAAAACAAGGGGGGAGACTGCTTTTAGGTTGTCTCTGTAGGTCGGGTTGCGGTGTTTAATTTTATGAATTTTTTATTGTGTAAATGTTTATACTGATCCTTGCTGTGTGTATTATTAATGTACTATGAATTTATTCCAATTGTCCTAGATGAGATTTCTTCTGTCTTTTTCGAAGTAATGATGCAATATTTATATGTTTATATGCTTATGTTTTAAATTTCCGGCTTCAATAAAAATGTATAAAAAAAAAAAAAGAAGGGCTAGCAGACATTAATGCCCTGGGGCTATTAGATTTGCAGTATATCGTTAAAATCAGTGCTTCGTTTAACCCTTTGAGAGTTTTAGAATATAATAACTGACCAACACTTCCTCACATGGTGACCCTTCTAACCGCAGCATAGGCACAGAATTTCTTATGTAAATGATTTGATGGCATTTATTCAGGTAATCTATACTATGAATTGGACAGTAGATCATTCTAATTAGATGGTTATCACTCTTTCAGAGGTTCAGCTGAACGCTCTTGCCTAGGTAGGGTTAAAGGGGTACTTGCTATTCTTGTGTCCATTGTTTCTTCAATCTGTAAAATGAGGAGCTATGCTTTGTCGCACCAATATCAGCTATTACATTTTCAAAGTATGTATGCTCACAATATTTGCTGGTGAACATTTACAATGATAATTGTGATGATAGTACCAGAAAAAAAAATGTAAATAAAATCAGCAATTAATCATTTTATCAAGGAAAGTCGAAAAGTGTTTAGTATATTTTGGGTTGGGCAATTTTAATACCACTTTAAGTAAGTATACCAAACCTACAGTCTGTGGAGTGCTTTACATTAATGGCAATGGGTTACCTCACATTGGTCATCACCAATATGGTGTTGCGCTCAATAATTTGGTGAAATAGAATCAGTCACTTGCTTCAATGGTTCTGCAGCGTGTCCATTGCCTACATTTACAGGAGACTGAGCATGTGATGTGATTGATTTTATTGTTTTTTCATGTGAGTGGTCTTCACCATCATTCCTAATTATAGCAACAATTACAATCACCTTAGTATTAGTTTGAGATTGGGCTCAGAGCCTGAAGATGGAGGAAGTAGGGATAAGGGTTTGATTTTCAATACGAATAAAGGTTTTCTGGTTAAATGAAATAAATTAGATCCAATACATTTACTACAGGATTTGGTGCAGCTAAATGCAAAAAGGCCTGTATGCTCTGCTTAGTTGATAGTGCTGCGCCATCTGTGATTATGGATTGCTATATCTCACTTTGTCACTCATTAAAATATCACATGACATTGACTAAAGGTCCAAATAAAATTAATCCCATCAATGGTTTTATACTGCTTTTTCCTTGGCAAATTGGAAACTATTAAGAGTCCTTAAAAAGAACAGTACATAGTACAGGAGAGTAGGAAACATTAAAGTGGGTGGTAGCCCGAAGAAAGGTGGTCATTAGAAACATGGCTTGAGAGGATCTAGAAGCAGCAGGTGAGCCGAAAGATAGTAGATCATTTTGGAGTGTAATTAATCATCCTTTTTTAAGGAGCCCAGTGCCCTGAAGGTTGAATCCAGAATAACAGCTAATTCATGGTTCAACATTTTTTCGAAAGTTTATTCCGATGTGCAGGAGAGTAACATCTTGGTGGACATAGATTATAAGTCTAATGGTATGGGGTCGGGTATCTTGAATCTCCCTTCTTAGGTTGCAGAGAAAGCAGCTGCTATTGATGATAGACCCCGTGGGAATGTCCTGGGGCCAGACAGTATCCCAGTTGATGTGTTTAAAAATTATATTGCCTTATGGGCCCCTTTGGTTACTATGTTTTACCGGCTGCCTCTATGATCTCTATTCCTCCTATCTAGTTGTAGGCCATCCATATTTGTCCCAATACTTTAAAAGGTCAATAGGAATAGCCCCACATGTCGTTGAACAATATTTCTGCAGCACTCTACAGTTAAAATCTTAGGTAGAGTCTTTCTGGCTAAATTAGAAACTTGGGCCGAACTGAATGAAATTCTCTTGGATGCTCACAACAACGTCTCTTACTGTTGGTGGAACAATCCTTGAATTTGTATTTTTTACAGTAAAATGTAATAAAGCTAAGGCCACAGCTATGCACTTGGCATTTATGGGTCTGCACTGTGCATTCGATACGTCAACAGATCAAAGCACTGGTTTATTATGGCTGTGATGGGGGTGGAAAAATCATTGATTACCCTGTCGAAGGATGTGCACAGGGTGCTGTGCGAGAGCTTCTTTCAGACCAAAGGAGGAGTGTGCTGAGTTAATTAAATCTGAATGAGGGGTTCACCAGAGTTATATCTTGGCTTCATTGCTCTTTACACTTCATATCAATTGCATAATGGGTTATTTAATTTATCTAGTGTTAGACCTGTCACCATTGGCTTGGGTCTCCCTTCCATTTTTTGCTGATGCCTTCTGTATTTTTGCCAAGTGTTTTGCTGGTCTAGATTTCTTGAGCACTTGGCCACTGCTATTCAGTGCCAAAGTGCAAGTGCTCCCTATGGTAAAGTATTGTATTGGATTAGTGACTCCATGATTGGCTTATCTGTTTTACTTGTCAGACCCTAGTACAGTGCACCATGTGTACCCAGGCCTGTAAATCAAATGCTGCTGTTGGGCTTGCAGCACTGGTTGTGCCACCCACAGAAGCAGCTTATAAAATGTGACTCAGGCCTGCCATTGCAGAGCCTGTATGCAGCATGGGCCTGCCATGTCGACTTGGCCAGTGCACCCACTTGCCAGTCTCTAAACCTTCCCTTTTCTACATATTAGTCATTCCTAAGGTAGGCCCAAGGGCAGCGTGCATTTTATGTAAAAGGTAGGACATGCCCTAATGTGTATAGCATGTATATACAAGTGTGCTCTCGCTACTACAACAAGGTATCACAAACAGTGCAATGACTGAAAAATATATGAGGAAACAGAAGCAGAATCTTTGGTGTGTTCTTGATACAGCAAGAAGATGATTTATTCTCTCCAGACTCAGGAGATGTAATGCAAAGCCGACACGTGTTTCGTCGTGTACAGTTGAGTCAACACGACTCTTCAGGGCTGATGATACAAGAATAACATACATAAAGTCAGTACTGCCGTTGTTATATACTGCAAATGGTGACAAGGTGCAGCCAACATGCAGTAGTGCCGTACGTGTGGGTTCGCACATGATAGTATTGTGTAGTGGTGACGTCAACACATTAGTACATGTGTCACTCCAAGGCTGTGAGTGGTTGCCATTGGGTGGTGGTGCATAGACATGAAGTTTCGTGACATAACGCTTTGGTGTGTGATCGTATTTAACACAAACACAGAGATCTTGCATTCCGAGGGTTCATGCAGTAGTGGATCAGTCTGAATAAAACTAGGTGAGCCTATGTGAGGGGGTGTGGGTGAGGGACCATAACGGTAACATGACGTGGTTGACCGGTGTTGTTTTCATCCGTGTTGTTTAGGGGTACGCAAGGAGTTCTGTTATTGCGCCCATTAAAAACGTGTGATTGGATAAGATAGGACACATCACTCTCTCTCGCCATTATGGATTATTTACCTTGAGGAATGGTACGTTCGTGGTATTTAGTAATAGGTCTGGGCTGATATCCATGTACGGGACGGTACTTGCCGGAGAGAGACTAGAGGGGAGAGTATGTACAAAAAGGGAATCATTAGGAAAAGCATTCTAAGGTAGGGGAAAAAAGAAAACACCTACTCAGTAGAATAGATGGCGGACAAAAAAAGTGTGGTATTTCTTACCACGAGTCTAAATGTGACTACATAGAAACGGTCTGTCCCTATATGATAGTCACGTGGAAGGTATTGATTACTTAGCAATCTGTATTCAAGAAAGTCAAAAATCTTCGTGTTTGTCCAATCTGTGTAAAAGGGGGATCACAGAAAGAAGAATAAAGAAACAGAGTCAAATAAATGCGCGAGTTAGCGCAACGTTATAAAGAGACATATTGCATTGTTACATAAAGAAATGGGGCTATAGAGCACTCCGTTAAGGAGAAAATACTAGACTCCTGGTGTATCAGGTCTTTAACACTTGAAGCGCATAATAGCGTATTCTCACATGAGGACATATTGCTTCTTAAGAAGAGATAAGAAATATAGGACTAAATTAAGAAGGTACCTGACTCCTGGTGTGTCAGGAGGTGAGCCGGGAGGGGATCCGTCTGTTACTTGACTGGCTCGAGACGAGTACGTCTCTCAAAAAGGCGGTGCGCTATAAAAAGGGAAACAAGAGCGCGGGTTAGCTCTGAGAAAGCCTAGTACTATGGGCTTCAGACGTAATTACTTAGGTCACTGAATTTTACGTTTTTTACCCCGCTTGGGTCTTGGAACCCGAACAATCACTTGCGCACCAACCACCTTCACGCGCCTCCCGTTTCCAACTATGCGAACCCCCTCATTCTAGGCAGGCTAAGACATTATGAGTTCCTTTTTGAAACGACTTTCTCGTACATCCTAATTAAAACGACTTCAGCACAGAACTGAGTGCATATTTTTGATATATTTTCTGATGCACTTCTGCCATTTAAAGATGGCGAACCCTTTCATCCACACCACTGACTACGTGGTCATCTTCGATTTCTACCTTTGTCTATAAAGTAATCCCTCCCACCTGGTCACGTGTCCGTACAGAGAGACGGCAACCGGGAACCACAGGAGGAGGGATTCCAAAACAGAGGTAAGCGGCAACTAACTCCCGTTATCACCATCGCGGTTTCTGAAGCCCATAGTACTAGGCTTTCTCAGAGCTAACCCGCGCTCTTGTTTCCCTTTTTATAGCGCACCGCCTTTTTGAGAGACGTACTCGTCTCGAGCCAGTCAAGTAACAGACGGATCCCCTCCCGGCTCACCTCCTGACACACCAGGAGTCAGGTACCTTCTTAATTTAGTCCTATATTTCTTATCTCTTCTTAAGAAGCAATATGTCCTCATGTGAGAATACGCTATTATGCGCTTCAAGTGTTAAAGACCTGATACACCAGGAGTCTAGTATTTTCTCCTTAACGGAGTGCTCTATAGCCCCATTTCTTTATGTAACAATGCAATATGTCTCTTTATAACGTTGCGCTAACTCGCGCATTTATTTGACTCTGTTTCTTTATTCTTCTTTCTGTGATCCCCCTTTTACACAGATTGGACAAACACGAAGATTTTTGACTTTCTTGAATACAGATTGCTAAGTAATCAATACCTTCCACGTGACTATCATATAGGGACAGACCGTTTCTATGTAGTCACATTTAGACTCGTGGTAAGAAATACCACACTTTTTTTGTCCGCCATCTATTCTACTGAGTAGGTGTTTTCTTTTTTCCCCTACCTTAGAATGCTTTTCCTAATGATTCCCTTTTTGTACATACTCTCCCCTCTAGTCTCTCTCCGGCAAGTACCGTCCCGTACATGGATATCAGCCCAGACCTATTACTAAATACCACGAACGTACCATTCCTCAAGGTAAATAATCCATAATGGCGAGAGAGAGTGATGTGTCCTATCTTATCCAATCACACGTTTTTAATGGGCGCAATAACAGAACTCCTTGCGTACCCCTAAACAACACGGATGAAAACAACACCGGTCAACCACGTCATGTTACCGTTATGGTCCCTCACCCACACCCCCTCACATAGGCTCACCTAGTTTTATTCAGACTGATCCACTACTGCATGAACCCTCGGAATGCAAGATCTCTGTGTTTGTGTTAAATACGATCACACACCAAAGCGTTATGTCACGAAACTTCATGTCTATGCACCACCACCCAATGGCAACCACTCACAGCCTTGGAGTGACACATGTACTAATGTGTTGACGTCACCACTACACAATACTATCACGTGCGAACCCACACGTACGGCACTACTGCATGTTGGCTGCACCTTGTCACCATTTGCAGTATATAACAACGGCAGTACTGACTTTATGTATGTTATTCTTGTATCATCAGCCCTGAAGAGTCGTGTTGACTCAACTGTACACGACGAAACACGTGTCGGCTTTGCATTACATCTCCTGAGTCTGGAGAGAATAAATCATCTTCTTGCTGTATCAAGAACACACCAAAGATTCTGCTTCTGTTTCCTCATATATTTTTCAGTCATTGCACTGTTTGTGATACCTTGTTGTAGTAGCGAGAGCACACTTGTATATACATTGTCTAGTCCCTTGACTTTTTAGACGGTTAAGGGTGTTTTTCCGCCTGCTCTTTACGCACTACATGTCTGATTGTCAATCAACACCCTGTAACGTATATCCTAGGCAGTGCGCTGGAGTAATCTGAATTTCTAAAAACCCCACTGAAGTGTTTCTTGAGTTTGCAGATTGGGCGCCTCCACGTTACGTATTTGAACCTCTAGACCTTATTTTAGGCATCTTACTGTCCACCACACCATGGACAGGGCTAAAGCAGCAGCAGATCTTTTTGAGAATCTGGCCAAGGGCATGCCCACACACCAGGCATCAGCCACGGCAGGTCCTGCACGCATAGAGGGTTTAAGAGACAAGTTCTTCAAACTTGAAAAACTAAAGAAACAAGAAAACTCCCGTTGGTGGGACGGAGCAACTTTGAAACACTACCTGAAACTTAAACTAGTTCCTAGAGGACTACGGTCCAACATCTTCCCGACCTATGACGATCTAGACCGGGATCTCATGAGCAAATGGGAAGATTCTCTGAACCTAAATTCGATCACACTAATAGACATTCTCATTGAGAGTGCTGATCGGAAGACTGCCCTACTACAATCAGAAATCTCTGTGGTAGAACAAGAGATCAAAGATCTGAACAAACCTGAGGCCACTGTTAAAAATTACACCATTCTGGACGAAATTCTTCTGAAACACCAATCCGAAATCCAGAGCAGGAAGGCACGTCAAATCAAAAGGGATGAGGCAGACTATAAAAATGGCAGGATTTACACTTTTGATCGCAAGTATGACTCCTTAATCCCGAAACCTAAGGCAGGCTCACAAACCGGCAGGTCTACCACCACCAACTCTGCTAGTTCCAGCACCACCTCTCTGAGTTCTACTGGACTCAGCGACATAGAAAATGAAATTCTGGCCAATTCAGAACCTCATAGTTCAACCTTTTTTTTAGAGATGCAACGAGTAAGGAGAGGCAACAGGACTCAGCCACCCAGGGCCGCTACAGACCCAGAACCCACAGGGGGAAACGTAGGGACAAGCGAGGAATATCGCAGGAAATTGAGGTCAGGCACACAGAGGAACCAACCACACTAGGTGACACAGTTCAAGTCATAAACCTTTCCTCACTTCCTCTAACGTCCGATATGACATCCTTACTTGGCAGAGGTTTGAATTTCAATCCCTATTCCACCGGCGACATATGTCAAACCAAAATTGATATCTTTAAGTTCATACGTAATCTCAAACTCAAGAAACATTTTGCTGGATCACAAGACTTGCAGAAACAACCTAGACACATCCCTACTGTATTTGACAATGTACCTTTGACCATTAAAGATGTGCAATCCACACACCTGCTTCTTTCTTTGACAGATAGGGAAGATAGTCCACTTGAAATGGAAAGACTCCTTGAAGAGCTGGATGTCGAGACCGATTACAGTATCACGAGTGGCCTTAAAAGTAGATCCAAATGGACTCCTACACTAGCAGGGGGCAACAACATTGACAAATTTTACAGACACGTCCTTGAGGATCTTAACAGTACCAACATTAAGAACCTTGACACGAAATTTAGATATAGAGACAACTTGACCAAGGGTGAACGGTCAGCACTCTCTATTCTTAGCGACAACCACAAAATTATCATCAGGGAAGCGGACAAAGGGGGGAATGTGGTGGTCATGGATCTCAATGACTACAACAATGAGGTCCTTGGCCAACTGAGTGATAACTCTTGTTATGAGCTTATTGACCATAACCCTATGGGACCATTAACAATACTACTAAATGGACTCCTATTGAATTGGAAACAATCTGGTCTACTTGATGACAATGAATATTTGTATCTCAAAGTCTTCAGACCCACATATCCGTGGCTGTATACCCTACCCAAAGTCCACAAGAATTTACCATTCCCACCGGGCAGACCGATAGTATCGGGGATTGGGGGCCCCACCGAAAGAATCGCAGAATATGTGGATCTTTTTCTGGGACCTCTAGTCAAGAACCTTCCATCTTTCATACAAGATTCAAAACACATACTGAACATCATGTCAGACCTGGAGTGGCAGCAAGGGACTAGACTAGTAACTTTGGATGTGGTGTCCCTGTACACCAGCATCAATCCTGAAATAGGTATCAGTGCCATTACCAAACTTCTTTCAAATAGACCGGCTTCGCTATGGGCACATACCAATATGCTGCTACACATGATGAAGATCATCCTGGACAATAACTTTTTCATTTTCAATCGGAATTGGTACAGACAGAAGAAGGGAGTAGCCATGGGCTCAAAATTCTCACCCTCCTTCGCTAATCTCTTTATGGGGGCCTTGGAAACTGACCTAATTTGGGGTATCAAAGGCCAACCATACATTGACTCCATAGTCTACTGGGGGCGTTACATTGACGACAGTTTTCTCTTATGGTCAGGATCCGAGGAACTTCTCCAATCCTTCTTTAAGTATCTAAACAATAACCTATGGGAAATCAGCTTCACTATGCACCACAGCCTCACCAACATTGAATTCCTAGATCTAGAATTCTACGTTAAGAATAACCAATTGCATTCCAAACTATTCAGGAAACCAACCTCCTGCAACTCCATTCTTCACGCTTCGAGCTTTCACCCTGAGCATCAGTTACGGTCTATCCCATATGGAGAATTCCTTAGGGCTAAACGCAACTGCAGTGAAGCAATGGAATTTGATAACTGTATCATGACCATGAAAAATAGATTTCAAAAGAGAGGGTATTCGAGCTCATCCCTTCTAAAAGCAGAACGTAAATCCAGAGTCATCTCTAGACCAGATTGTCTGAAAGCACGTACGGAGGTTGAGTCCTCCAAACAACCAATCAGACTGATTACTGAATTCAATGCACTTAACTATCACGTCAAAAAGAGCTTCAACAAACACTGGAAAATCTTAACAGATGACCCTGTTCTTAAAGAGTTTCTTCCTAATAGACCTTCCATCACATACAGAAAAGGCTTCACCCTGAGAAACAAACTAAGCCCTACAGTCCCCCACAACACACCGGTTCAGGACTGGCTATCCACACGAGGTCTTGGTTTCCACAAATGTGGGTTTTGCTCCATGTGTATTTGGGGCAAACATGGTACCAAGACTTTCAAAGGCCCTGATGGAGCTATCTACAAGATTAGACACAACATCACGTGTTTGACTAAATTTGTGGTATACATAATTGAATGCCAGTGTGGAAAGATCTATGTAGGCAGCACCATCAGGACATTCAAGGAAAGAATTTCTGAACATATCAGAGCTATACAGAGGAGAGACCCCAAGTACCCTGTGGCCCTACACGTTGCTGAATGTCAACCATTGGTAGATGATATCAAAGTACGTGTTTTCGGCATAGATGTAATTCCCCTCGACATTAGAGGGGGCAACCGCGAATTGAAGCTTAGACGTAGGGAGGCGACCTGGATCATGCGTCTTAGATGCGTGGAACAGGGGCTCAACTACGACCCTGAGCTTCAATTCTTCTTAGGCGACTAGGCAGCCGTCTGGGGGACCCTTCTTCTACATAGACTTAGTGAACCTTTAATGCACGGTCAGCGAGGAACTCACAGTGTCACATACAGACATTTCTAGATACACCTACCATGTACTATGATATCAAAGAAGATAACTACGATGTATAATATGTGAATACATGATCTCATAAGCGATTATACCATGTGATACCTCTGACCAATACCTAGGTCTAATATTGTATAATGATCATAATGTTTAAGAAACTAATTGCAATGTGTTTTTGAACCCGTTGTTAAAAAATGTTATGCTCACTAACGAGAGGTGCGGGGGGGCACTTTCACACGTAATTACTTAGGTCACTGAATTTTACGTTTTTTACCCCGCTTGGGTCTTGGAACCCGAACAATCACTTGCGCACCAACCACCTTCACGCGCCTCCCGTTTCCAACTATGCGAACCCCCTCATTCTAGGCAGGCTAAGACATTATGAGTTCCTTTTTGAAACGACTTTCTCGTACATCCTAATTAAAACGACTTCAGCACAGAACTGAGTGCATATTTTTGATATATTTTCTGATGCACTTCTGCCATTTAAAGATGGCGAACCCTTTCATCCACACCACTGACTACGTGGTCATCTTCGATTTCTACCTTTGTCTATAAAGTAATCCCTCCCACCTGGTCACGTGTCCGTACAGAGAGACGGCAACCGGGAACCACAGGAGGAGGGATTCCAAAACAGAGGTAAGCGGCAACTAACTCCCGTTATCACCATCGCGGTTTCTGAAGCCCATAGTACTAGGCTTTCTCAGAGCTAACCCGCGCTCTTGTTTCCCTTTTTATAGCGCACCGCCTTTTTGAGAGACGTACTCGTCTCGAGCCAGTCAAGTAACAGACGGATCCCCTCCCGGCTCACCTCCTGACACACCAGGAGTCAGGTACCTTCTTAATTTAGTCCTATATTTCTTATCTCTTCTTAAGAAGCAATATGTCCTCATGTGAGAATACGCTATTATGCGCTTCAAGTGTTAAAGACCTGATACACCAGGAGTCTAGTATTTTCTCCTTAACGGAGTGCTCTATAGCCCCATTTCTTTATGTAACAATGCAATATGTCTCTTTATAACGTTGCGCTAACTCGCGCATTTATTTGACTCTGTTTCTTTATTCTTCTTTCTGTGATCCCCCTTTTACACAGATTGGACAAACACGAAGATTTTTGACTTTCTTGAATACAGATTGCTAAGTAATCAATACCTTCCACGTGACTATCATATAGGGACAGACCGTTTCTATGTAGTCACATTTAGACTCGTGGTAAGAAATACCACACTTTTTTTGTCCGCCATCTATTCTACTGAGTAGGTGTTTTCTTTTTTCCCCTACCTTAGCATGCTTTTCCTAATGATTCCCTTTTTGTACATACTCTCCCCTCTAGTCTCTCTCCGGCAAGTACCGTCCCGTACATGGATATCAGCCCAGACCTATTACTAAATACCACGAACGTACCATTCCTCAAGGTAAATAATCCATAATGGCGAGAGAGAGTGATGTGTCCTATCTTATCCAATCACACGTTTTTAATGGGCGCAATAACAGAACTCCTTGCGTACCCCTAAACAACACGGATGAAAACAACACCGATCAACCACGTCATGTTACCGTTATGGTCCCTCACCCACACCCCCTCACATAGGCTCACCTAGTTTTATTCAGACTGATCCACTACTGCATGAACCCTCGGAATGCAAGATCTCTGTGTTTGTGTTAAATACGATCACACACCAAAGCGTTATGTCACGAAACTTCATGTCTATGCACCACCACCCAATGGCAACCACTCACAGCCTTGGAGTGACACATGTACTAATGTGTTGACGTCACCACTACACAATACTATCACGTGCGAACCCACACGTACGGCACTACTGCATGTTGGCTGCACCTTGTCACCATTTGCAGTATATAACAACGGCAGTACTGACTTTATGTATGTTATTCTTGTATCATCAGCCCTGAAGAGTCGTGTTGACTCAACTGTACACGACGAAACACGTGTCGGCTTTGCATTACATCTCCTGAGTCTGGAGAGAATAAATCATCTTCTTGCTGTATCAAGAACACACCAAAGATTCTGCTTCTGTTTCCTCATATATTTTTCAGTCATTGCACTGTTTGTGATACCTTGTTGTAGTAGCGAGAGCACACTTGTATATACATTGTCTAGTCCCTTGACTTTTTAGACGGTTAAGGGTGTTTTTCCGCCTGCTCTTTACGCACTACATGTCTGATTGTCAATCAACACCCTGTAACGTATATCCTAGGCAGTGCGCTGGAGTAATCTGAATTTCTAAAAACCCCACTGAAGTGTTTAATGTGTATAGCATGTCCTGATAGTGAATTGCAGCCAATTTTTTTTTCACTATTGCAAGGCTACCTGTTCCCATAGGCCAGAATGGGCATTTTGATTATACCATCTTATAATCCTACCTGACTCAGACAACTCGGTAGAAATTCGAGTTTAGTATGCCTGAACTCATAATGATAAAATACATCTTTTAGTGAAGTTGGTTTTAACATTCTGTGTTTGAAAATACCATATTTACAAAGTAGGTATTTTCTTGCCTAACCATCCAAGCCTGCCTCTGCTAGGTTGTGTATTACATGTCTGGTTTGTGAGGGACATGGGCTGGGGTGGCTCCAGGAGACAGGGTGAGTCAGCACAAGGCTGAATAGACCTATCTGTATGAGGAGTGTTAGGAGCAGTAGCACCTGGGCCTGAATGGGGCTGTGCCTGTCTTCTACAATGCTGGCTCCACCTCCTGTGGTGTGTCTGAGGACCCTGGCCCACACTGACAATGGAAAGAAGGAGTCCTGTAAATAAAGTGCGCCAGGACTGCACATAACTGGTTTGGACTAGGTACAGACACTCTCTGCCTTCAGAGGCAAAGGATATTGGTGTATGAAAGGGGGTACCCTGACCCAAGAACTTTAGATCACTTTCGGGAATCAAGACAACCCTTTGCCAAGGAGAGGAACCAAGGAAGCTGAAGGAGGTGACTGGCCCTGTGCTGTGCTGTTGGGGTTGGCCTGCTTGGTTACTTTATTTGTCAAGGAAAGGAGATAAGGAACTTTGTGTGTAGTTTTGAAGTCTTGAAGAAGAAGCTCCAAGGGCTTGAACTGAGCTTGCCTCCTGCCTGAAGTCTCAGGAATACAAGACTTCACCACCAGGTCCCCTGAATTCCCTTGCTGTGGAATCCTGCAGAGAGGTGCCTACTGTTGTTTGGCCTCTCTGAGAAGGCTACAAGTCGCTGGGAGCTAGAAGCGCGATGCAACGAGGAGAAGTGTGTCGCTGCCGCAGCAGTTGCAGTTGCATCGCCGAAGAAGCTTGCCACCTCTGCAGCTGTTTGCCATTGCTTCATTGACTAAGGGCATCGCATCACCAGAGAAGCGTGTCGCTGCCACAGAGGTCGCTGTCGCATTACCGGGGAAGGGCCTGTCATGGCTCAGAAGTTACCGAGTTCGCCGCACGGCCATCGGGTGTGCATGCATCATATCCAATATTGTCACATCGGATCAAGAAGCCATTTTCTCACATCAGACCGGATCGTCGCATCGCATTGAGGCACCATCTTGTCCCATCGCACCGGATCACAGTAAAAAACCGACGCATCGCCTCCTCTCCAGTAAAGAATCGATGCATCGCCTCCCCTGCGCTGCTGTAAGGAACTGACACATCACCTCCATCGAAGCAAGGAACCGACACATCACCTTCCCTGCTACCCTTTTGTTTGTATTGCGTGACGCATCCAAGGTGCTTTGAGAGTAAAGTGTTGCATTTACCTTCTACATTGAACTAAGCCATTTCTACCATTTTAAAGTCTATTTTTGAATACAGCATTGTGGATTTTTTTCGTTTGGTAATGTGTTAAGTGTAGTAAAGATTACTTATTTTTCTAAACTGGTGTGGTGTCCATTTGTAGTGTGTTCACTGTATTACTGTATGTGTTCACAAATGCTTACACACTGCCTCTGAGATAAACCTGTCTGCTTGTGCCAAGCTACCAAGGGGGTGAGCAGGGGTTATTCTAGAAGTGTATCCCCTTACCCTGACTAGAAGCAAGGGTTCATATTTCATCAAAGGTACCTATCTCTGCCATCTAGAGACTTCTAACATCTAGTCTAATGGTGGAAGTATGCTCCTTCTGTGTGCGGATGATGCAATTCTGCCAGCTATAACTGCAAATAGTCTAAGGACCTCCTAAACAATTTTACCCTTTTTATGAGAAACTTAGATCTTAATGTTAATTCATCAAAAATATTTACTGTAATATGTGACCTAAAAAACTCTCAAAAAAGTTCACATTTTGTAGATGATTCTGATGTGGTGTAAAGATCTTTACATATTTGAGTCTCCCCTTTTCATCCTCACTTGATTGGGGCCCTTGGTAAATATCAGGTTACAGCAATTTGTGGGATCCTTTGAGGCTATTTTTAGATTTGCAACGAAGTTGGGCTGTAAGCCTGTTTACTAAATGTTGCCACTGTATAACAAAAGCTGTTTTTCTATAGCCACGTTTTGAGCTACGATGGGGATTGCACAAGGTAAAGAATACATTCCTGAGTAGAGTGTTGCCAGTCCCTCAGGGCTGTTCCACTTTTAGATGTCATAATGGTCTGGATTGCCTTTTGTTTCCGAAAACATTAAAGTGTGACTGCTATTATTGTGGGACTTCATAGGATTCAAACAGGAGCTGAATCTCACTCAGGCAATAATAATTAGGCCTGAGCAGTAAACTCCGCTTCGGTCGCAGAGTCTGCAGAGTTTTTCGCCCTCCGTGCAGCTTGCGGAGTTCTGAGGAGTTTTTTCCTTGCTCGCACTCGCCAATGTTAAGTTGGCGAGCGCAAAAGGAAAATCCAAAGCTAGACCTCTTCCCGGTGAGATTTCTCAACGCAGGCAGTCGCAGATGCTCGCTCCCTCTCACGTGGAAAAACCTTCCATTCACGCTGAGGAAGCTGCTGCTCAAGTAGAACTTCTACTTGAGCAGCAGAAAGAAACTGCGCCCTCTTAGGCTGAGCATGATGCCATTTACACTGATTTACAGTGCGGGACAAACACCCGGCACTAAAAATCAGTGTGAACGGCGCAAGGTAAAGCACTCCGCTGCTCGTGGAACCCGGCGAACTTGGCGAACTCTTCCCAGGCCTAATAGTAATTGATTGTTTGCTCCTGGATAAAGTGGGATTTATTCCTTGGCTCCCTTCTATAAACGGTACCTTCCACTTGCTGGGAGTACCACAGTATTTTACGTTGAGGGTATTATCTAAGTAAAAGGTGAAGAAATTGTACACAAGATACCTTAAAGATGCTAAATTAACCCCTTGTGCGGGACCGAAATTTCACATAGATTTTCCTCAACATATTGGAGATTGAATATTGAGCATTTTTTGTTTGCGTTCCCACATTATGGCAATTGGTTTGAAAATCATACTGTATGCCCATGTGATAATCAATCGTTTGAGAAAAACTGCATTTTGGCCCTGATTCACAGAACTAGGTTAAGACAAAATCCTAAACTTACTACCATTTTGGTATTCACAAAAGGCACTTACTCATTTTGGTATTCACAGAAGGAACTTACTCATTTTGGTAATCACAGAAGGCACTTACTCATTGATGAGAAAGTGCCTTCTGTAAATAACAAAATGAGTAAGTGCACTTACTCATTTTGGTATTCACAGGAGGTACTTACTCATCAATGAGTAAGTGCCTTCTGTGAATATCAAAATAAGTAAATGGGAGTAAGTTTAGGATTTTGTCTTAACTTAGTTCTGTGAATCGGGCCCAATGTTCTTTTCAGTAAATTGTATTTATATACTAGGAAATGTTATGTATTGACATTACTGCGTGTTTTAAAACTAAGAAGGGCCAGTCAGGCACTGTTCGTATTACAATAACTTTCATCTGAAATGTGCTTCTAGCTTTTAATTCATTTTATTCAAAGTGTCCTGAAAAAATAGAAATGTTCTTGAGCATTACTAGTTTCAGCATTGTAAACATGAAGTTGTATTCGAATATCTGTTTTAGCTAATTGGATGTTTGTAACCAATGAGGATGAATGTGCAAATTGTGTGCTTTTCTTGGCTGTTGTTTTGCCGAATATGGTTATTTTTGGATTGGATTGGATTAGAGATTACAGAAAGAGTTTACAAGCACACACACACAGCGATTTGTGAAGCACATAGTCGTCGATTATAAAGAAAAAATGTCAGAACTTAACTGTAATAAGTTATTACAGTTGAGTTCTGACTTCACAGTGCCTGCTACCAGAGCCAACACCCGAGGTGAATGGCAAGTCAGGACACAAGTAGCTGTTCAAAGCAAGGAAAATAAAACATTGGTTTTCTTTCTTCTGCTCTATTTTTCTAGCTTACCGTAACTAGAAGAGAGAACACTATATTTGCACACCTTAAATAATTGTAGAAAAGGTAGAATCTTTCTGCATGTTTCTACGCATTCTAGGCTATTGATGCTTTTTTTTTTAAATGACTTGTATTGAACTATTTCTAATACTGTTTATGCAACAAATCTCTAACAGGTTTTTGATTAACTTAATTTTGCACCAAGGTTTTAAGTAATTTGTGGGAAAGGTGATGGTGTAACCATGTATAATATGGGATAAAGTACCCTCAGCCGTACATGATAAGGGCTTTGCAAGGACCCTATGGGTTTTTCATCTTTGTTGCTTTATAGGGTTGTGGACCTCCTCTGTGACTTGCAATATCCTTATAATATAGAGCAGAGAGTTTAGTCCTCATATAAAGAGTGCCCAGATGCACAGTGACAGTAAATCAGATACAATCCATAAGCTGCTGGCAGATGCCTAGCTAATTGCTCGAAGGCAGCACCTTGATATTTCAGACTGATGACAAAACACACCCCTGGTCCTCTCAAAAAGCACGACGATGGTGGTTTATTTTGCGGTATCCAACAAGCCACACTGCATGCACTCAGTTAAGGCAAATGGAAAACAGTCAGCCACCAAATATTGTATTCTTGTCCAAACGGATGCTCGACCATGTCAAATAGTACTGAGAGTCTTCACCAATCAGGTGCTCTCCGCATCAGGATACTTAATTGAATTTTCCATCACTTGAAAAGTGTGGTTTAACCATCACATACTTGAAATCAGTCAAGTGAAATGCAATTGGTAATAGAGGTGAACATAGTTTTGCAAACTTTACTCCGTATACAAGTGCAGTCCCAATCTGCTTTTCTCTGATGTTTACCTGCTCCTGGGTGGCCTGTGAGACACAGATCCTAGACCAGGAGATTGTCAGAGCATGCAGTGCTACTGTAGCCACCAGGTGAGAGATACCATGGTTGGTACAGGATGCAACTGGGCACATCTCACTTGTTAAAAGGGACAAAGTGAACTTCAGAGTTTTTTTTTCTTTGCAGTTTTATATAGGGCAACCTCCAGCAAAAGGCATTGGAGTATTTTGACTTGAGCACCAGTTACATTACACATGGCCACATTCATTTTTGGTATGCACGGGGAGATTACGAGATATGTCCGGAATCACAAAATAAAGAGCCCACGACGAGATTCGAACCTGGTTTGCCAGTTCTGAAGTCGGCAGATCTGGCTGTTAACACCTCATCAGAGTTGAATACCACACAACATAGTTGAATACCACATCTCAGAGCCCGACTTTTCAGCAGCATCCGTAAATCCTTGCAGCGGTGGGGGGAGGGAGGAGAATTTGTGTCTGCACTTTGCAAGACGAGGCTAGAACAGGATTGAGGGAACGCTTCCAGTCGCTGCCAGACCATGTGAGCCAGCAGAAAACCGTTTCCCCAGTGCTGCAGATAGCTGCTGAAACTTCTCCTTTAAAAATTGGCCTTTATATCTTCATACTGTGTGAGGGTTGAGAAATTTTGAGAAAGACATATTACATTTGTGTGTGTAAGGACTTTTTTGAATCCGAGATCATTTTGGTGAATCCTAATATACTTAATTCTTAGGGTAATGTTTAGGAACAAACAAAAAAAAACATCGGGCCCAATTCAAAAAAATAATCTGAGACAAAATCCTAACTTTACGACTTTCGATATTCACAAAACGCATTTAGGAGTAGTAAAGTTAGGATTCCTATTTTTACTGCTTCTAAATGCCCTTTGTGAATACCGAAAGTCATAAAGTTAGGATTTTGTCTCAGTTTAGGAGTAGTAAAGTTAGGAATCCTAACTTTACTACTCCTAAATGCCTTTTGTGAATACCAAAAGTCATAAAGTTACGATTTTGTCTCAGATTACTTTTGTGAATTGGGCCCTCTTAATTTCTGAAACCATGTACATGTGTACTGTTCCTTTAAATGAGGTGTGAGGCCAGTAGGTAAAACTCCTATGCCAACTGGTGAGATAATGCTGAAATCAACTGTATTTAAAGTGAGATCTTTGGGATGATTCAGAACGATTTTGCAGTGAAAAGGTGTAACTTACTTTTGTGGTACTAAATTCTGAATTTGAAGAATTCTGGGAGTGAGCAGGACTTTCTCCTGGGACTCAGGAGTACGCTTGGAGCACTATTGGGGCAAGCCACAGCAAAGTTTTTATGAACCTCTGGGGGCATATCATCAACGAGGTGATATAAAATTATCGCCGCTTTTGCATCCGTTTTCGGACCAAAAGCGGCGATAATTTTATTGCCTAATCAGCAAGGTCACGCTATCGCGTGAAACCTTGCATCAGCGCTTGTTTACTGAACGCCCAGCTTTGCATCTCTAATGAGATGCAAAGTGGGCGTGCCTGCCGTGACATTACTGGAGAAATGTCGCATTTCTCCAATTAACAAGGGGCACGTTAACCTGCAGAGCAACAAGCAAAGTAGCGATAACCTCTATTATCGCTACTTTCCTTACACCTGCTTCGAGACTGACTTAGCCATGATATCCTATGTAAGGTAGATATCATGGCTAAGTATGCCTCGCCCTATCATCAAGCTAACGCCAAACTTAGTGAGAATATCACTGGATTTCCAGCGATAATCTCACATTTGGCAGTTAGTGCTTGGAATTTTATCGCTTTTGAGATAAGCGTTGCTAATAGCACGCTATCTCAGCGATAAAGTTCCACGTTACCCGGCGATAATTATCCTAGCGCTAAGTGCGCTTAGCGATAATTATCGCGGGTCCTTGATGATATGCCCCTTGGACCCTTTGCGAATGGAGACCTTAAATTTACAGGCCCGATTAAGAAGGATATTTGCTGTGACGGACTGCTGGAGGAATCCTGGCTTAGTCCTGGAATTCAGGAGCAAGCCAGGATTACTCCATGAGTAAGCTGCATATATTTGGAGCAACATGTTGTGAATCTGGCCTTCAGGATCTGTCTTTACTCACCATTCTAGAAAAACCAGTCTGAAAGCACCCCACTTATTTCCTAATATTTTATACCAGTTACCTTGTTTAATTTGCACTTTTGTTTAAACAAGTGAATTCCACTTACTGTCACCGTATTCAAGCACCCCCATATGACAATGGCACCATGTGGTAGATTTGCTGAGAAAACTGCACTACTGCCAATAGCGAGAGGTCAATTGTTTTCAACGTTGTGAGGCGGGATTTCTCTTTGAAGCTGGTGTTCAGACCCTCGACCACAGACGTGTTTTGCGGTGCTGGTTCACTAGGGACACTCTTAAACACTAATCAGCCTAATGTTGTTGTTATTTGAAAAAGAGGTGGAAAACGTTGCTCGGGGGTCTGATGCTGCTCAAGCGCCTACATACTTAAGCATGTTGGTTGTTTGTGCATAATTGATTATTGATATTTTTATTGGAGAAATTGACATTCTAAAAAAAGTGCTGTGAACAGTTTATACTTTGGAAGATCACAAAGGATCTGCGTTAGCAGATATGTATTATTTGCATGAAACTAATAATTATTCTTTAAAAATACTTTGCTCCATTTCCTATAATTCTTAACAACAGTGTCTACGTACATACTTTTTCTGTTAATATGGCAATCTAGAATTATTCACTTCTATGTTACATTATGTTAACATTCTTTTGCTTCGTTTTCAATTTAAAATGTATTAAACCGTTTTGTTTTCCTTGAACAGGGTGGGGACTTGTAGAACATGAATAACAAACCCTTCCTTTTAGAGCTGCTCTCCACAGACGGACTGTGTTGTCTTTTATAGTGTCCTTCATAGCGTTGTAGGTAGGCATGAAACACAATTGCCTTCTTCTGTCGACATGCATTAAGATTGAACCTGTGTGTGTGGCAGAAGAAGGGATGTCAATGCTGCAGCCCACAAAGCATACACGTTCCTGAAGTGGCTTCTAATTCACCATTTCACTGGTTGATCTTGGGGAGTTTATTATTCCGGACTAAATGTTTCAAAGTAAAACATAAAACAGCTGCCCGTAATTAAAGCCACGGCACAAAAAGAAACATTAAGCCATATCCAAGAAAAATAATCACGGAAAACCATGTGATTAAACTGTCGTGACGGCCTTCAAAGACGGCCTAAACTTTCTTCTCATCTTGTAAAACTCAAGGAGAAGCTGTGAATAGTGCTTGCTGTGCAAACCAAGCGACGTTGTATGTTTAGAGGTTTAGGAAATACAGAATAAATATATGTAACATGTGCCGTGAAAACATTTAGCCCCGGAAATTTTACAGGAGAGGTTTTTGAGGCAAAACAGTAGGGTTGATACATGTTCCCAATGACTAGGGGTATATATTTTACGAACCTATCAATAGAACTTTGAAAGGAACCTCAGAGCATGCCGCTGTGTCTTCCCATCACCTCAATCAGATGGGACCTCTCTGGGTGACCTTGTGACCTCACCTCTCAAAACATGTCTCGGCCAGGCAGAAAAGACTGAATTGGCATCTTGGTTCTGTACTAGGAAGCTTTCTACACACTCATTTCAATGGTAAATCGACCGACGGTGGCAGGCACCCTCCAGCAACTCCAAGGGATGGTGGCCTGCCTCTCTTTGAGAGTGGGTCTGTAGGGTGCGTTGTCACACCTCTGTTCACCTGTACAAGGTACCCCTGCACAGCCCTCCTTGTCGCAAAGCAGCACACTGCGGTGATGTGCAATGGTGGAAACCATTGTTTCTTACCTCCGCCACAGCTCATAATCTATTTTATTGTTCCTAATACATCTAAATGTTCAAAACCATGGTGCATCCGAACTGCCTTAACTAGTAGGGGGTCTTCAGATCCTTTTCAACCAGGGGCTTATCCATGGCTAAAAGTTAGCAAAATCCTATATCAATTTCAATGCTGTAAAGTTATCAAGTTGAAGTGAATTCTGTGACTGTTTACATTTGTTCCAGAACCATCGAGCAACATTCTATATAGAGTTTTTTCTTTTCTGTAGAGTCTGGAACATTCAGCAAGGAAGGCAGTTGTAGAATTAGGTTCCCTCAGGAAGGACAGCAGGAGACACCAAAGTTGATTTGAAGAGAGCTTTATTAGAACACGAAGTTGCAGAGACCCCATCCAGTCCAAGGACCAGCTTAACTGCCACACAAGCAGTTTCTAAGTCAATGCCTGGCAACATACTCCACATTCCAAAGCACCTGGAATGTGGGCAGCATGGAGGTTTAGGACACCACACATTCTCCCCCCTTTACCACCCAAAACAAAATTACAAACTTGCCACAAACTTACCCTAACAAAACTGGATGAAACTGAACAAAAGAAGAAAGTACACCAAACAGTATGGTTACTGCACAGAATAAAACAGTGCAAAACAGATGTCCTAAGGAACATAATCTTGCAAATAGTTAGGAAAGCATTTCAGACGACAAGACTTACCACCTCTTTCATTCATAACAGACTCCGCCGGAACTGCACGAGTCGCTGCACCTGCAGTGGAGGCAGAAAGAGCAGTAGGTCCAACAGAACATTTCACCACTCTACTCAAATTCCAAATTCTATGGTTACTTGTCTTTATTGCATTCTTGAAGAGTTTAATTACCTTAAATGTTCCATTGAATTTGGAAGTTTCTCCGCCTTTCCTGGGAGACTTAATCTTGACCCAATCACCCACATTGACTACAGTACTCTTCACAACTTTCCTTTCATCATACCAAACCTTCCTTTTATTCATCACCTCTCTTTCTCTTTCCTTCCAAACTTCAGTTTTTCCTACTTCATCGTCCACCAGCAACCTCTTTGAGTTAACCCACAATGGGGTAACCTCTATGATCAGAATTCTCCCTTTAAAAACGCAAAAGGGAGCTACCCCGGTGGAGGAATGAGAAGTGAACCAATACTCTCTCACTTTGTTTTTAACTGCTAACACCCAGTTTTCACTACAAGCAACAGCTTTTACATGGTCTCCTTGAGAACTTTAATAAACCTCTTTATGACACCATTGCATTCTGCGTGATAAAGAGCAGTCCTCTTGTGCCTAATTCCCATGGAGTTTAGAAACGCTTCCACGACCCTCAATGTGAATTGGACACCGTTGTCTTACAAAAGTGTTAGTGGAAAACCTTCATGTTCAAAAAGTTCTTCTAGTAACTCAGCTACCACAGAAGACTCTACAGAATTAACAATTTTAATGTCAGGCCACCGAGAATACATGTCAATGCACACAGTGACATAGCGGTACTGAGTCTTAAGCCGCACAGGACCTAAGATGTCAATGGAAATGCCTGTCCATGGACCAGAAGCTTGTTCTCTAATGACCATGGGCTCTGTTCTATATTTCAGAACCCTGTCAGAACATGCACACTCAGCACATGTATGTAATAATCTCTCCACATCCACAGCTGGCCACCAGTAATCCTCCCTGATTCTTTCTTTTGTTTTTGCAATCCCCATATGTGATGCATGAGCACTTTCAATAAACTTGTCCCTCAAGATAAGCAGTCGAACGAGTTTGCTACCACACATGAGGAGGACGCCAACAACAGAAAGATCTTCTCTGACATTGGAAAATCCCTTGAGCTCCTCCTCACAGTCCTTCTTCTCACACCAACCACCATTGACAAAGGAAATGTCTCTCTGTAACACAGTATTACAATACAAATTTTCTCTCTAAAGACTCTTGGAAATGAGACCTTCACTGATTGACTTCTTCTTCAAATACCTCACCACCAAACCACTCAACATCATCTGTCAAATCGCCATCTTCACTCCTGTGTCTCGAAAGACAGTCCGTCAAGACATTGTTAGAACCAGGCAAATACGAAATATCAAAGTCAAATTCTTGCAGAGCCACCACCCATTTCCTAATGCGATAGGAAACAAAGTCAATTCCCTTCTTTGAAAAGACATCCTTAAGTGGTTTGTGGTCAATGAAAACCTTACATTTCTTCCCTCACAAAAACTTCCTCAGCTTGCACCCTTCCCAGAAAACACCCAGGGCCTCCTTCTCCACTACCAAATAACTACATTCCGCACCCCTCAATGCTCTGGAAATAAACAAAATGGTTTTCTCCTCTCCATCAACCTTCTCCAACAGAACAGCACCCAAACCAGTTGCACTAGCATCAGTCATAATATAAGAAACTTTCATGGGGTCAGAACTACCTAGACAAGGAGCATCATTGAGGTATTTCTTGATACAAAGAAATTCCTCCTCACAAGACTTAGACCAAGCAAATTCACTTCCTTTCTTCAAGAATGACCTTTAGAAACAACGTTTTTCCAGCAAAATGTGGAACAAATTTGTGATAGAACTCAGCCATACCAAGAAATTTGACCAGTTCCTCCTTATTTAAGGGAACTCGCAGACCGTTGATGGAACTTACCAAGGATGCTTTAGGCTTAATACCTGTAGAGGACAGGGAATGACCAAGGTACTCTATTTCTTTCACATCAAATTTGCATTTGTCCACCCTAAGGATGAGACCCGCATCACACAGTTTTTTTAAAACAACATTAAGTCTTGTGTCTATATACTCTAGATCTACACCAAAGATGAGCACGTCATCTTGGTACACCTTGACACCATGGAGGCCTCCAAGAATGCCCTCCATTGTTCTCTGAAATACTGACGCAGAAGAAATGAGGCAAAAGGGCATTCTCAGAAACCTAAATGTGCCAAAGGGTGTGGCAAAGGTCGTCAGATCTTGGGAAGTAGGGTAAAGTTTGACCTGGTGGTAAGCAGAGGTAAGATCTAATGAAGAGAAATGTTTTGCCCCTTCTATTGAACACAACTTCTCAGTTCTATCAGGCTAAGGTTAAAGGTCAATGATGACAGCTCGATTGAGTTCTCTCAAATCCACACAAAGTCGGGCCTTAACATTGGCCTTATGAGCCATCACAACTTAAGAGACCCACTCTGTTGTTTCAACTTCTTGAATTATCCCTTTGGTTCAAGAATGTATCCAACTCAGTCTTCATGCTCTCTCTAACCAAAAGAGGCACATTTCTGACTTTGGCAACCTTAGGGATGACACCAGACTTAATTCTTATGTGATGCATGAGGTTTTTCAAGCAACCAAGATCACTAGCAAACAAAGAAGGGAATTCTTTCATCCAATCACAATTGGAATTGTTTACCACCCTGACAGGAGGTACTTCCCTTAAACACACAGAAATACTTTAGTTGGGATCAAGAATCACATGCAAGTCTCTTTGATGAAACCAGTTAATAAGCGAATCACCCTTCATTGAGACATAGACCTTGCCGGAAATAACCCTTCTCTTGAAGTCAATTGTACCCCAAAAATAGCCAAGTAGTTGTATAATTTCTCCCCCATATCCTTTTGGTCTAATTTCTGGTCTCAAAAGGGTAACCTTGCCCAAAAGATTGCATTCATAATAGTTCTTTGGAACTGGTGTGATCGTGGCTCCAGAATCAAAAAGCATTTTAACAGGAGCAGTGTTGACCAAAACAAGTTCATGTGGACCATCGCTAGCATCACCTGTAATTTGGAGAATTTCAACCTCCAGGTCCTCATCATAAAAATCAACCTCACTGACTTTTTTATGTTCTTTGTTTGAACAACAGAATTTAGAGACATGCTCCTTTTTCCCACATATTTTGCAAACAGCTTTCCATGCTGAACAACCTTTAAAATTTGCCAAGTGACCAAGGTTACCACATCTGAAGCATTTGCCTTGAACATTTTGGGAATGAGTATCTTTTGAGTGGGAAAGGACTTGGATTTGATAGATTTGTCTACAACAACTTTAACTTCAGTGTTCTGCTTCTTGTCGTTTGATGAGTCTTTACGTATAACATCAATATAAGCCTTGAAATGCTCATGAGTTTTGGCAATGGTGAGAACCTCTTGAAGAGAAGGAGAATCCTTTTGCCCCAAGGCATCTCTTGCTTTATCTAGAGTACATCCTAACATGAATTGGTCTATCAAGCGCTCTTCCAAAGTTGAATTAAAGTTGCAGTTAGAAGCTAATTTGCGTAAAATAGGTGTATATTGTTCAACAGATTCATCCTGTCTTTGCATTCTTCTTCCGAAATGGTAACGTTCAAGAACAGTGCTAACCTTAGGAAGATAATGTAAATCTAGATTTTTATGCAGATTTTGTATTCATTTAGCGAGGGGGCATCATCATTAGACAGATCTGGGAGATGTTCGAAGATTTGTTGTCCTTCAGATCCTAGGCAATGCAGTAATAAGGAGGTGCGTCTCTCTGCACTTAACGATGTACCACAAACATGAGCATAATGCGAGAATACTTTTTTCTATTTAAGTCATGAAAGAGGAGGATCACCAGGGGGTGGTTAAGAAGAAGGGAGGAGCAGTAACATTTTGCATGGTGATGTATTGATATAGAGAATGAAGTAGCAGAACCTAGTAATCGTTTAATGAAATATGGAAGAAGCTGTGCACATCTGTGAATAAATCACATATAGTGAACAAAGGAAATAAAGGAAACAAATGGGGTGTATAGTTGTAATAAAAGTAAGCTGTATGTGTCAGCGAGAAAATTAGCTTGTGTGTCAGCATGTAAAAGGACTCCAGAAGACCCACAATACAATCAGGCACGAACCAAGCTGTGTGCATCAACCGTGCACAAATCGCCAATGTACACAATTATAAACTAGGGTAAAGCAGTCCGTACTTGTGAAAGGCTGTGCGCATCAGCGGCAAATAATCAGCTGTGCGCAAGTGGCAAAGATACAAGAACACTTGTGAAAAGCTGTGCGCATCAGCGAATAAAAGAAATCAGCTGTGCACACTTGAAGGCAGTCATACACGTCAAGACGAAGCTCGGCCGGTTGCTAGGAAACAGCCAGAAACTTTACCAAGATGGCCGCATGCTGTGTGGCATTGTAGCATAAGAGCGGCGTCAGGCTTTAAAGGCTGTGCACACCAGCGAATGAAAAATAAGCTGTGCACAATTGAACTGAGACTTAAGAATTGAGACAAAGCTGGTCTGGTTGCCAGGAAAGAGCCAGAGATTTTCAAAGATGGGCACACGCTACGTGGGAATGTAGAGTTAGAGCGGCACAGGCAGGCCAGGCAGAAGAGTCACGAGCACTTCTCCATGTGCTAGGAGGTTGGTGAAGGAGACAGGTACACGCGCTGAGGCAAGCGTTAAATGCCTCGCACGAAGATCACATGCGCGCTACCCTTCTCGTGGGCTGTGACCCTCCAGTGTTCAGGGACTCCCCAAACAAATGGCCAGAGGAACACAGAGACGTGAAGAGAAGAGGGGAGAGTCCAAGCAATAATCCAACCCTCGTTCCTCCTTACTTATTCAAAGCAATTGAAAGACGGGTTGCCGATCGTTACGATGAAAGCAGGGGTGAGTGAAATCTGTATTCACAGTGCATCTCTTCTCCTTTTTTTTGGATGTTTCTGAGATTGATTGAAGATTGAAAGGATGATAACTGTTGGGGTCTCTGGTGTAAATATTGTGTCAGCTCTGTAGTAGATGTCAAGCAGCGTAGGTAGCTCGTCGCCAAAATCTAGAAGTAGGTTCCATCAGTAAGCACAGCAGGAGACACCAAAGTTGATTTGAAGAGAGCCTTATTGGGACACTAAGTTGTAGCGACCCCATCCAGTCCAAGGACCAGCTTAACTGCGACATAAGCAGTTCTAAGTCAGTGCCTGGCAACATGCTCCATAGTCCAAAGCACATGGAATGTGGACAGTACGAATGTTCAGGACAACACAGCAGTCTGGATATACATATGCCAAATACCCTTGACCTGGACAGCCTAATCCAAGGTACTCAATAACACAGAGCTATGCATGTAATGGTGTGTAAGTAATGAAGTACCTACCCAACAAGAACACAACAGCTTTAGCTAGAACATAACAGATCTCACATCAAACTGTGTATTATACCACACTCATTGCATAACTCAGACAGAAGCCGCACACAGTGAAACTATGATTTAATGATTATTTCTTAATAACAGCTGTATGTAATTCTACCTGTATGTGGTTGCAGAGACTGCTAAAGGAATGAATGTTGCTTACATCAGAAAAATCTATGAATGTTGTGGCAACAAAAGTGTAAATACAGCTGTTGTTTTGTGTGATAGGAAATAATCCTATCCATGGTCACTCATGCCCGGTTACTTGCCGGTAATATTCAATACCGTGCCTGGGATTATGATTCCTTGTACTTTGTGGTGTAATAGAACATGAACCAGTGATTCTGAGATGGGAATGCTGAATGGGGACTAACAAGCCAAAGTAGGCGTTACTTCCCAATATCTGCATGTCTGCCAAAATTAAGGTTCTTTCTCTGCATATTCCGATCTACATTCTCGATGAGATTTGTACCTGACAAAATGGGATGCTTGTAATTCCATTTCATCCAAAAACAGAAATATTGGTTCAATTGTGGTGGAGCCCTTTATTGTGATTTCCGCTTATCAATCAGTGTGTATGCAGAATATGTAATCATGTATCAGATAGCAGTTACGGTTCTCATGCAACAGCATCAGACAGAACACACCACATAATCTATTTCCTGTCATAAAAAATATAATTTTTTTGTCAAAACGGGCCAAATTTTAAACATATTCTTTTATTACAAGAATAGATGCTTTTGGTGACATTCGCCACTGGCATACTGTGACCGTAATATCTATCAGTAGGATGGCTTGTAAAGCTTGTCTACTCACCTGTAAAGAGGGGGATTGCTGGACCGTCGAGGGCACTGTGGTTCAGTCGAAGAGCCAGGTCTTGAGGTCCTTCCTTAATTGAGGCAGTGACGGTGATTGCCTGAGTTGGAGTGGGAGGGTATTCCAGGTCTTTGCTGCAGTGTAATAGAAGGATCTTCCTCTGGCCGCTGTGGCAGCTCCTCCACTAGGGCGAGGAGCGTCACCCTACTGCTCAACAGGAAAACAAAAATGATAATAATGTATTGTTAATATAATTTTAGTTTTCCTATAGTAGCGGGGCAGCAAAAGAAAAGCAAACCCTGCCGTTTTTCAAGAGGCCCTGTGAAGGGTCCTGAATATATGCGCACACACCCTAGTAAACCAGTGTTCACAGCCTAATAGAAATTCACAACATCGTTGTTATATTTTTTCTTTTTTTCTTTTAGTTCGTTTTTATCTTTTCTTAAGTATAAATTTTAAAACATGTACATATAGTTTCTTCAAAACAATTGAACATATTCTGTATCATGTTTCACCATAGTAAAGTCCCATACAAAACCCACACATTCCTCATAAACTCTCAGTCACATTCTATTCATTTATCATCATTCATACTTCTCTTGCACACATATAAATACAATAACATCAAGGTACATAAATAACCCGAAAAGACGACAGGGTGGAGATTGCTTCTTTCAGCGGATAGGTGGAGATCAGATGGCAGATGATGATCCTAGATGATAGGGGGAGGATCGCAGTCTCCAATACTTGTAACGCCTACGCGCGTTTCGGTGAAAAGGCCGGGTCAGGCCACACCTTCGTCAGGGCGAAGAGGTACCGTGGGGTAAGGAGAGAAGTGTCTGTTTCTCCTGACGTCCTCGCACGGATTCATACCTGGCATGGCGACCGTTTGAAATCCCTACTGAAACCGAATCGATACGTTTGATGATGGTGTTCGCCACCTCGCATTTAGGAGATTCTAGCTCCTGACGATTTATCTCGTCATACATGTAGACTTGGATATATGTAGCTGAGGAACGCTAAGACTGCCTTTATCTCTCCCCCAGAGTACTTCACCAAGACTTGGTATACAGGGAGGTGAAATAGAGAAGAGGAACCTTGAAATCTCGGCGTCCCGTCTATCTCGGAAAAGAACTGCAGGCTGCACAAAATATACAGGTAACTCATGGCTTCAGTGCAGGATGGTGAAACATGATTCAGAATATGTTCAATTGTTTTGAAGAAACTATATGTACATGTTTTAAAATTTATACTTAAGAAAAGATAAAAACGAACTAAAAGAAAAAAAGAAAAAATATAACAACGATGTTGTGAATTTCTATTAGGCTGTGAAAACTGGTTTACTAGGGTGTGTGCGCATATATTCAGGACCCTTCACAGGGCCTCTTGAAAAACGGCAGGGTTTGCTTTTCTTTTGCTGTTCTAACCCCCTCTCTCCTGCCTTTATCCTAGTGTCCCACGGGGAACCCCCTTCTATTTTGCAGTTTTCCTATAGTAGTCAGTGGCTCTTGGGGCAGGGCGAGGCTGGACAGAGCATGGGGGAGAGGTTTGCACTCCCTAAGTATTCAGGACTGCTTCGCAGTCCTAATCACTTTGTATTCTCCCTACCAGGCTGTAATGCACTGCCTGGTGAGGAGAATTCCCAGCCTCGCATTCCCCATCTGAGCGCTGTTCCACGGCACTCAGACCAATCACAACGCTGCATTACAGCATTGTGATTGGCTCAGGGGAGCATGGGAGCCTGCGTACTACCTGTTGCTGGGACCAGAGACAGGAAGAAGAGGATGGAGGAGAGGCAGCTTCTGGCAGTCTGACTGTAGTAAGGTAAGTGTTCTTTTTTTCATCTCTCCATCCCATCCTGTCCACCCACTTCCCCACCCCACCACCCTGGTACAGTACCAGCTGCTCCTGTCCAGCTGTGGTCTTGTGGGTGCATGAAACATGAAACGGTAGCCAGGGCCAGTTGGGTGTGGTGGAGGTCTCTGGTGGGCGTGTGGAATACAAGGCAGTGGTTAAGCTACACAGGTCCCACGCCATGTAGTTATAGTGTATGTACAGGGAATAGAGTAGTAAACAGTGGAGAGAGTACCAATCAATGTCAGTGCCAAACCGTTATTAGGAAATCAAGAAAAAAAGAACAGATATTATCCATTTATGAAGTGCATTTTGTTAATTGAACTCAGGGCACTTTAAAGAATAATTCTACCAGTGCCTGTTTCATTTGTACGCAATGTTTCATCATTACCAGCACTCAGCCCTGTGACTTTAAGGTCTAGCACAGATCAAAGCAACCACCCAAAAATATTTAGTTAACTGAAAGATCACTGATCAGCTAAGTACGTTCCACTTGGTCTAAGCTAACTGGAATGCAGTTTGAAATCAGGTGAGGGAGAGATCCATGTAAAAATTTCTGTCCAATGGCCGACCTTTCCAGTAGACCAACCTTCAGCTAAACCCAACAAATTATTTACTTATCTGGATGTCGCACCACATAGAAAACATACCTAGCAAGAAACAGGCGACTGATTTATACATTCACATTTAGGACCCTATTTCTTGCAATGCAATAGATTAAACTGTAGGAAAACCATCTGTCATGATCAAGGAGATCCACAAGATTAAACCACGTATTCCACTAAAAGTTTCACACACCTGACACATAGTAGCTTTAGAGAGCACATCATCCAGTCTTCAGAGATATGCATAGATTTATTTATTTAAACATTTGTAAAGCGCTACAAAGGCCCTTGGGCATCTCGGCGCTGGTATCTGCTAAATTCAGCCCTAAGGAAGAACTAATTATTGGTCAAATAACCAAGTTTTGAGTTGTTGTGAGATGCAATAACATATCAAACAAACATTCAACCAGATATTAAAACCTTAGCAACCCAAACTATTTTTTAATCTAAAAAGTAAACAATTATTGAATAAATACATGAAAAAATGTATCAGAGTTATTTCTTTAGATCATTTAATAAAGGAATTAACCATTTCCCATGCAAGTCATTTTAAATAGACTTTATGTAAATGAATGAGAAAAGAGCAAGTACGAGAAAACTTATAAACTGCTCTTGCGAGACTTCAGCAGGACCTTGGCGGGGGTGGAGTTCGCGGAATTTTGCTACGCACAACTCTGCAAAGAACTGTGGGCGGAGTTTGCTGGCGCGTCCGTTCGCTTTGCAATGGAAACACAGAGTACATTCTTGCATTCCAAATTACACTCAAACTGCACCACCCGGTTGTCATGTACGTTTTCGCATTCCAATTTGCGAGCAAAAAGCACCACGTGCTCTGATTGGGCTAGGCCATCTTGTGTTTCTGCTCTCTGTTCTGGTACTGGGTCTAAATTGTAACCTTTCTTTCATCTGTGTAATACTCCCCCTTTAAAACTAGTCTACCCCTCATTTTAATTTTTAGGTCTCCCGTGGGCGGAGCAGCGAAGCTGCCACACCTCTGCAAGAGATATTGTTAGAAAAAGGGTACTGTAAGCCCCGCCCCTCCTTTTTATTGGGTAGCATCAGCGTTTATGGTAAACGCTAACCTCCCATTGAAAAGGAGGGTTTTTGGTTGCCGCCCTGTCTGCTTTTTAGACCGTCCCTCCAGACACGATGGCCTGCTTTCCTTCTGTCATAAAAGAGTTGTTATCAGAGGCTCCATCATGCTGCCTTCATGGCTGGAGCACGCACCACTCCGCCTCTCTGATTGGGCCTGTAGGGACAGATCACGTGCCTCTGTTTATGAGGAGAGAGAATGGCACGCAGTCTCGTTTCCCTCCGAGCCTCTGCGGTGAGATCACCGCCTGTCCCTCCTCCTCCCCCGCCCGTCCAAGCTCTGCTGCTTCATTTCCATGTGCATGGTATGACTCAGTCCGAAAGTTAGGAATCGTCAGATAACGACGTGGGATATTGTTTGTGCTGATAATGTGAGTGAGTAAGATGGTGTGTCAGCCCCTCGCCCGCTCTCCTGGGCTTCCTCGGGGTGAGTGGAGGGAAATGCCGGCTATCTGCAGTCTGTGTTTTCAGTCAGTAGATCCACCCATATTTGCCAGTCTGGTCTCACTGCAGACTCCAGTTAATCGAGCAGCCCTCTGTATCTGCACATCTTGGCTGCTTGCTGCCCGCGCCTCGCAGGAGCTTCGCCGGTGCCTGGTAGGTTAGTCAGTTTGTCACTGGCACGATACAGTAGTACTGTGCCTCTCCCTTTTAGGCTCTTGACTGATATAGTGCCTCCCTCAATCCTTTTGACTGGCATCTTCCCGGGACACTATGCGCAACCCAAACAGGCAGGCCGGTGGCCTCCCATGGCACTTTGTACCCCCTCTCCTTGCCCCAACCCCCCTTCCCCCGCAGTCACCCTCGCAGACATGACCATCCACCTGCATCATGCGCCCTAGTGCGAGAACCGGGAGGTGGGCACCTTCCAGTGGCACAATCCATGACCAGCCATTCAATTGGCATTCTACTCCCCACGCCTCATTCACCCTCAAAATGCCCCTCTGTGCCCATTTCACTCATGTACCCCGTAAACAGGCACCTGCCAGTAACATCCCTTTCCTTTCTCTTCCTGTATCCCCCAGACTGGCAGCTCGCTGTGACACTCTGCACTTCAAATTGCCCAGGGAGGCTGCAGGGACCCTCTGACGGGATTCCTCTTAGGCCTCGGACTAGCACCTCACACTGGCATCCTGTAACTCTCTCTTCATATCTTCCGGTTTGACACCTACCAGTGGCGCTCGTTCCAACCTTTCTGCCTGAAGAACTGACACTGGCCCCTCACTCTGGTACTCAGTACTAAAGCCCTCAGACTGCCACCTCGTAGTGACAGGCAGGACGCACTGCCCCTACAACTCCAATACCGGCACATACTAGCACTGCCTGGTTCTTGAATTCCCACAACAAGTGTCCCCTCGCCGTGACGCGGTGCCCATGGGCCTTCAGCAAATCACAGCCTGGTCCCTTATACTAACGCGTGGTGCAACATTTCCTCCCACAGACCCCTGATTGGCACCTCAGCAGGACACTGTGTCTCCGGCATGGGCGTCCGCAGGGGGGGGCAAGAGGGGGCGCTTGCCCCCCCTGGATCCCGGCCCGGTTCTAGAGGATGGGCCCACATACCTGGGCCGACTTTCCAACCTGAAAGGTCCCTACAGCGCCGAGTGTGACTCTCAGCAGGTCACAGAGTGAGGCCGGTCCATTGTCATGGGCAGAATGACAATGGGCCGGCAGAGGAGGCACAGCATGGAGCATCTCCGCCCATCCCAGGCCTCAGGAGATGAGCAGCGCAATTAGCAAGTCTTAGGCAGGGAACGGGAGCTTTAGTGCCTCACAGCAGGCCACAACGATCAGATTAAAAGCTACGGGGCGCGGGTGGGGGCGTTTGGGGAGCGGGGTTAGTGCAAACATTCTTAGTTTAAAAACTGTGAAGTGACAGACCGGATAGAAATTGCAACTTTCTTATGAAATTCCATCCGTTTGTGCAATGGGGAGCATGCTGTATACAGCTAACAGTGAAAAAACTCCGGAAAAAACACTAAAGACTGAAATAGCTACATTTAAAGAACAATATGACTAAAAATGGAAAAAATGAAAATTCGATTTTGACAATGTAGTGAAAAATGTAATTAACCCTCCATGTTGAGGCCAAGGGAGACGTAAGAGCAGAGGAGAGATAAAGAGAGAGACCGGACCAAAAGGAAAAATAAGAGACGTAGTGGGGAGTAGAGACAAACGGAGAGGGGGGGAGGAAAGAGGGAGAAATGATTGACGAGAGAAGATAGGAAAAGAGGAAAGAGGGGGGGACATAATTATAGATAAACACAATGAGGGAGGGAGACGGAGGGAGCCAGAGGGCGACAGACAGAGGGAGACAGACAGAGGGAAGGGGCGACACAGGGAGAGAGACAGACAGACAGGGAGACAGATAGAGGGAGATACAGAGTGGGAGACAGACAGAGACAGACAGAGGGTGAGAGAAAGAGAGAGAGGGAAAGAGAGGGAGACAGAGAGAGGGGGAGACAGAGAGAGGGAGACAGGGAGAGGGAGACAGACAGAGGGAGGGAGACTAAGAGAGTGGGAGACAGAAAGAGGGAGACGGAGGCAGAGGGAGACAGAGAGAGAGGGAGGCAGAGGGAGGGAGACAGCGAGGGAGCCAGGGAGGGAGACCGAGGGAAGGAGACCGAGGGAAGGAGACCAAGGGAGGGAGACAAAGACAGACAGAGGGAGACAGAGAGAGAGAGAGACAGACAGGGCGGGAGACAGAGGGATACAGAGGGAGGGATACGGAGGGAGGGAGACAGAGGAAGGGAGACCGAGGTAAGGAGACCGAGGGAGGGAGACCAAGAGAGGGAGACAGAGACAGACAGAGGGAGACAGAGAGAGAGGGAGACAGATAGGACGGGAGACATAGGGAGAGAGAGAGAGAGAGAGAGAGAGAGAAAGAGAGAGAAAGAGAGAGAGAGGGTGGGAGACAGAGTGAGTGAGACAGAGGGAGACAGAGAGAGGGAGAGGGAGGGAGAGAGACAGAGGAGGAGACAGAGAGAGAGAAAGGGCGACAGAGGGAGGGAGACAGACAGAGGGTGACAGACAAATGGTGACAGACAGAGGGAAGCAGACAGAGAGAGACAGACAGAGGGAGACAGACAGAGGGAGGAGGGCAACAGAGGGAGGTAGACAGAAAGAGGGAGGTAGACAGAAAGAGGGAGAGAGACAGACAGAGGGAGGGAGACAGAGGGAGGGGGACAGAGGGAGGGAGACAGAGAGAGAGCGAGGGAGAGAGAGATAGACAGACAGAGTGAGTGAGACAGAGGGAGACAGGGAGAGGGAGAGAGAGAGAGGGAGGGAGAGAGGGAGACAGAGAGACAGAGAGACAGAGAGAGCGTGAGAGAGAGAGAGAGAAAGAAAGATGTGTGTATGCCGGGTCTGGTGGCTAAGTGGACGAAGGCGTCCGCTGCAGGGACCTGTGTTCAACCGCATGGTCATAGTTTTTTTGTTGCTGTATCCTCTCCCCCCTCCCCACTGACCCCGCCCTCACTGGTGCGGCCCTCGGCCACAAACCACACTTTAAATTTGGCCCCCGAGAGAAAGTTCGTGAGTACCCATGCTCTAGAACTGCATCAACTTGATTTAGAATGTTTTTGTTTTTTTCCGGTCATTTTTAGTTTTTCCCTCTGTTTTATTGTAGTTGCCAGGTCATCTGATGTGGCGCCTCACAAGATTTTTCTCTTCCCCCTATGGGTTTCTTGGTTTATTTAAGATCTTTGTCTTATTAGATTTTTTTTAATGTATTTAATACTTGTGCTCAATCATGTCAGAGGATGGTGATGAAGTTAAAATGTTGCCCCCCCCCCGGAAACATTTCTGCGGATGCCCATGGTACCTGGATTGCCCACCCTATTTGACTGTCTGTACAATTCTGCCCATCCTACTCACAGATGATCAGCTCTGTGCGTCTGCCCTGCACTCCTCTCTGCACACCTGCGCCGTGCACAGCTGCCAGGCTCCTTGGGTACACCTGCAGAACTCCCCTTGTACAGCTCTACCCGGCCCCTCGTAGTCTGCACAGCACATCTCTCCCATGCGCATCCCCCACATGTCTATTCCACCCGTCCCCTGCACTCCTCTCTGCACATACTCCCCGTGCACTGCTGCCAGTACCTTAGGCCCACCTGCAGCGTTCCCCTTGTACAGCTCTACACGCCCCCCTCGCAGTCTGTATAGCACATCTCTCCCATGCATCCCCCACATGCACATGTCTATTCCACCCATCCCCTGCACACCTCTCCTTTCATCTCCCCCTCACCTTTACAGATCTCTCCCTGCTCATCTCCATGCGCACATCTTTCACACATCTCCACCTGCGCCTTACCACCTACACTCATACCGCTGCACCCCATAACCCCACAAGCCTTCCACTGCACATCTCTCTCTTCACACTATGCACCGTAAACCCTCTGCGCATCTTTGCTTCTGCACACGTCTCCCGAGCCACCGCGGGCCTGTGTATCTGCCCCTGTGCACATCTCTCCCCTTGGCAATCTCTGCAGCCAGATGTGCTAGAAAGGCAGTCTCCCACAGTCCCCTATTTCCACCAGCCCCCCCCAACCTCCCGCAGACCCTCACTCCAAAACTCCAGTGGGCTCGTGGGCGGCCCCATTGGCTGACTGCTGTCACCTGACCAGCCCCGGCTGCTCTTTGGGTTGGGGCTGCAGCCTCAAATTGATGACTGGCTGCACATTCTAGTCCATCCTACCAGAGCATCAGCCTCGCCATCCCTCCCTCCTGGCAGCTTATCCTTCATCTTGCCTCCTCCTCCTCCTCCTTGCACCGTCCCCAGCCCATGCACCCCAGGAAGACCCATCTGGTGAGGGGGAGTGCATGATGCCCGACACTGCATCACCCACGGGCGCCCGCTGAGTCCATGCTGGACGGCACACACCTCCGGCTCCCGAGATTCACTCTCTTCATTTTTGGTATTTCTGGATTGCACAAGATTTCCCCGTCGGCATCCAGTCAGGAAAAAATCAAGCATTTGCAATGCAACAGGTCTCGCATTTGCGAGAGTTAAAGCTATTGGCAATGTAAATGACAGTGCCTTTTATTTATGTGTTAATTAGAAAAACAGATAAATGAAAGGCATTGTCATTTACATTGCCAATAGCTTTAACTCTCGCAAATGCAAGACCTTTTGCATTGCAAATGCTTGTTAATATTTACAAGGCCCTACGTGCGGACATTCCGACTGGACACTTGGAGTCCAAACCAAATGAGAGAAGGTACTGGAGGACTCCATGACCAGATATGACTGACCACGGGTACACGAGGGAGTGAAGATGGTTCATTCTAATGCCAGATTTAAATTATTGCAACACAATAACATAACCAAACCTTTCTCCCGTGAAACTACATACCATATATACTACGCGTAGCGATAGTTGCCCACGTTATGGGACACCAGAGGTGAATTTTATACACATGGCATGGTCCAGTGTAATGCTGATACCCTACTGGCAAACGGTGTGGCGAGATGTCGAACCACTGGGTGGAACATACAGCTCAGAATGAAACAGCTACTACTGGGTGGGTCTAATCCCCTCACCCTCCCAGAAAAAAAACTTACCAGAAAGTTCGACTTACTTTGTCTATTGTTGGCAAAACCCTGGATATATGTTAGGTGGTTGAGTTCAGAACCTCCGAGGCACTCAGACTTGCTCAGAGATGTTTCAGAATGAGGAACTGCGGAAGAGACAGGTGTGAAATACGTCCGCAAAGATGAGAGGCTAGAAATCAACCTGACACCCTCGGCAGCCAGGCTGTCTGAATTGAAATAACCCCTGGACGGTGTCCACTCCGAGGGTTCAGCATTGTGATGCTTCCCGAGAACCCACGGGTACCACGGCAGGGGAGAAGTGTGCTACCCTGATGCCAGTTACGCTTCAGACACAGCTTCATAATCCATCCACAAACAATTAGTCCCAAATGTAGTTTTTGTTGGGGACATATGGAATAGGGAGTTCAAGGTTATTATGGGCAATTCAACGGTATTCGATAGACTCAAAACTAGCATTATAGGTGATCTCTTTTAGAGAAGTATAATGTGGCTGCATTTCCTTGGCAACACAAAAGAGCGAATACAAAGCAGTAATCGCCACTGGACCCAACCCACCTCTGTGGGCACTGATGCCAGGCAGCCGTCCTTCCAGTTGTGAAGAACAGGTATGCCACGATATGCGCTGCTTGAACGAGCCCTAATCCACTCTCCCTTCACCCCTCTTATGCCCAGAGGGGCCTTGACTGCTGTCTTAGAGATAACTAGGTCCTAGCAGCAGAAGGGCCACCAGAGGGCAGAGTAGGCTCTCCCAGGTTGCCTGTGATACAAAGCGGTGACATGTGTGCAGTTTGTGTTCCCTGAGCAGACTGTTTGACAGCAGACGTAATCCTCTGTGGAGAGACAGGCGAGGTTTGACACCCGAATGACAGCGCAGCTCTCGCCTCTGCTGAAACACTCCAGTCAGACACATCCATAGGCAGAAACACACATTCCGTCATAGAGGCACGCACATCAACAACACACAGACCAGCACATGGCCAAGGAGGCAACCAGATGCTTGCGTGTACACACACAGGCTCAGAAAGTCACACATTGAAAGAGTCACTGGCAAGCCGATCAAAAATAAACACACACACAAGATGACACGCAGAGACCATTACACAGACACAAACATGCAGACTTAGCCAGTCAGAATCACAATGAATGCCACACAGACACACACACACAAAGTCAAGCACACAGGGACGTAACCACAAACACACAATCAGACAGTTATGGAGACATGCACACAGGAACGCAAATCAAGCACAGGCACAGACACACACCAGCACTCACAGTGCCTCTCACATACACACTGTCAGACTCTAAGAGCAAAAGACAGGCACATACACCCTATCAGAGATAGTCAAACAGTTATGCACAAACGCGTGTGCACCAACAATCAAACATGCACATATCCAGTACGACCTCCACATATACACTCGCACCTGACTCCATTCACACACCCACTCACACACGCTCACCAACACAAGAACGTGGAGCTCAAAGTGGTGGGAATTGTAATATTTGTTGGGCAGGACAAGTATTCCGGCACTATATATGGACTATGCCTCTTGCAATTTGCAAAAAACACAGTTGATGGACAGAATGTAGAACAATGTCATACATTCACCCCAGTACAAAGATCTGGGCCTAAATCCATCTTTTTTTTGCACTCCACACCACCCTGGGTTAGACACTGGCTATATGCAAATCATCTCTGACCCTGTGCCTCATGGGAACAGTCCAGTCCGAACTACCAAGCCATGTCTTTCCCAGACCGGAATCCAAGGACCGGTTTCTGGCTATCAGCCTTCATCAGCCTGGATAGCTTGACTCCAGTGGTGTGGAGAGCCTGGGACTCACGTCTGAGCATACCCAGCCCACTCGGGGTGAAAATTGCAAAAAACACAGTTGATGAACAGAATGTAGAACAATGTCATACATTCACCCCAGTACAAAGATCTGGGCCTAAATCCATCGTTTTTTTGCACTCCACACCACCCTGGGATTAAGGCTGATAGCCAGAAACCGGTCCTTGGATGCTTGATTCCGGTCTGGGAAAGACATGGCTTGGTAGTTCGGACTGGACTGTTCCCATGAGGCACAGGGTCAGAGCTGATTTGCATATAGCCAGTGTCTAACCCAGGGTGGTGTGGAGTGCAAAAAAACGATGGATTTAGGCCCAGATCTCTGTACTGGGGTGAATGTATGACATTGTTCTACATTCTGTCCATCAACTGTGTTTTTTGCAATTTTCACCCCGAGTGGGCTGGGTATGCTCAGACGTGAGTCCCAGGCTCTCCACACCACTGGAGTCAAGCTATCCAGGCTGATGAAGGCTGATAGCCAGAAACCGGTCCTTGGATGCTTGATTCCGGTCTGGGAAAGACATGGCTTGGTAGTTCGGACTGGACTGTTCCCATGAGGCACAGGGTCAGAGCTGATTTGCATATAGCCAGTGTCTAACCCAGGGTGGTGTGGAGTGCAAAAAAACGATGGATTTAGGCCCAGATCTCTGTACTGGGGTGAATGTATGACATTGTTCTACATTCTGTCCATCAACTGTGTGTTTTGCAATTTTCACCCCGAGTGGGCTGGGTATGCTCAGACGTGAGTCCCAGGCTCTCCACACCACTGGAGTCAAGCTATCCAGGCTGATGAAGGCTGATAGCCAGAAACCGGTCCTTGGATGCTTGATTCCGGTCTGGGAAAGACATGGCTTGGTAGTGCGGACTGGACTGTTCCCATGAGGCACAGGGTCAGAGCTGATTTGCATATAGCCAGTGTCTAACCCAGGGTGGTGTGGAGTGCAAAAAAACGATGGATTTAGGCCCAGATCTCTGTACTGGGGTGAATGTATGACATTGTTCTACATTCTGTCCATCAACTCAGTTTTTTGCAACTTGCAATTTGGTGGCATGTTTTAAACAAAAAACGCAGTTGCCACTTGCATTTGCCAGAGTGCGATACATGTCAGTGCACTGCTTTCAGTTCTGTCACAAATACTTCGCCTAGAACGCGCAGTGCACGCTGCAGACAAACTCCATAAACACCATCATACAGTCAAAGGCAATGAGCCAGGACAGAACCAGACTCAAAGCAGGGCAGGCTATCTTTTCTTTCAATCCTGCTTGTTTTACTTGTTACTTCTTTCGGTCCACCCTCCCTCGCTCGTCCCCATTCATTCCTTTCTCGCATTGTGCCTCATTATATCTCCTCTCATTTCCTCTGCCTCTGTCTCACTTTCTGTCTCACACCTTTCTTTTTTCTATCAATTCTCCCCTCTCTTCCTTTCCCCCTCGTTCTCTCCCCCTTTCTCTCACTTTCCTTCCTTCGTTATTTCTCTACACTCAATCACTCTGTCCAATGACTCGGTTACACAGACACTAACAGCAACGGGTGGAGGGGCAGATGTTAGACATGAGAAGCCCACAGGCGGCAGGGACTGTTTTGACAGCTCCTAAGACTAAGAGGTCAGTCAGTTCAGCGCTTGCTTTCGCATTTTATAGCCTGCGGGTCTCAGATTGAAATAGCAGATAAGAACCATTTATTCACTAATCATGATGAGATTGGTAAATTCTATAAAGTTCACCTGGGTCACAGGAGCGGGTACTATTCTCAGTGCCATGAAACAGCAAAATACGTCATCACTATTAACTATACCGGTTAAAGACAAGGGCTTAGCCTCCTCACCTGGGAGATATTCAATATAATGCATTCAATGATGGCATAATTTGCACAGCAGGGATTATATACAATAAGTGAGCTGTTCCTTCTTTATTGTGAGTTTCCTTTCTGTTCTCTGTGTTTCTGGGGAACACCACATTATTTAAAATGCTTTTAGAGTGAAGAAAAACAGTTCTGGCGGCTTTATTTAGTTTATTTAAAGAGTTATATATAGCTCTGGCAGGACCCGAAGGTATCAGAGCGCTTTACATTAGAATCAACAATGTAACAGAAAAGGTGAAACAATTACACAATCCATCAAAAAATAGGCAATGCATTAGGAGAGGAGAGAAAGGAGAAAGAAAAGTAGTGGAGGGGCGGGGGAGGTGAGAAAGGGAGGATAAGGGACGAGACAACAGGAGAGACGAAAGAAAGTCTGTCTAAAGACCGACTGGGTAGGTGACGACCAAGGAGGGAGTCCACGGCCCATCTCCCCTATAGCTAAACCAGGTAGCTCCATCGGGCATCAGACAAAATAGTTCAGTCTCAATACATTGAGAGAGGAGAGATGGAGAGACATAAATATAGGGTGGATGCGGGAAGAAACGACAGGAGAGACGAAAAGAAGTCTGTCTAAAGACCGCTTGGGTAGGTGGCGACCAAGGAGGGAATCCATGGCCCATCTCCCCTATAGCTAAACCAGGTAGCTCCATCGGGCATCAGACAAAATAGTTTGGTCTCAGGTGGCGAGGGAAGAGGTTCACAGAAAAACAGGGTGGGGACAAAGGGCAAGGGCAGGTGAGGTCAGAGGACAGAAGCTGGAAAGAGCAAGCAAGTAAGATGTTGAGGACAGTGCATTCTTTCTTTGGTTAACCGTCCTTCTGTACTCCGGTAAAATCTTATAAGGTGATTGGAAAGTAGGAGTTGAGTTTGAGGTGGCCAGCGGGCGAGCAGAAAGGCAAACAGCAAATAACCCAGGCAGACGTTTGTGATCAGAGCGAGCAAGGAATTGGCAAACGAATAAAGAAGAGTAGGCAAACTTTGAGGCATTGAGGCGGTCAGCAGGGGGCAGCAGGAGACGTCGGTAAACAGGTGGCACAAGCAGATGGCTGTGATCGGGAAGTGATTGAGGTGGCCAAAAGGGGGCAGCAGGAGATGGGGAGTAAACTATAACCAGTACAAGCAGATGGCCATGTTACAAGTGGAGCAACAGGGAAATTGGCAGGAGAAAGAGTCGAATAATCAGATCTTGTGGCAATAGAATAAACCAGAAAAGTCAAACCTTATGGCATGTTGCAGGAACATAAAAGATCCATTGTGTAACGGTGGTCGTGCTCTGAAATGCTGGCCGCACACAGGAGGTCGAGGCAGATGGACAATGTGATTTCATCACAGCTGCAATGAAAATACGGGGGAGCGAGAGAAAGACCGCAGGAGATGCCAGAAAACACAGGTGGTGGAAGGTACACACTCCCTCCGTGTCGTCCTCACTCCCGACAGCAGGCTACCCACCCTTCGTTAAGGCAGCCGAGCTGGCCTGCACTGTGTTTCGCGAAATGGCAGCCGACCCCAGGGGGTCAAGACAGGGCGGTTGCAGAAGTCATGATGGGGGCTACCAAGAGGAAATGGCTTCCTTTCGAGGACATCAAGCCGGGACTGAACACCGGCAGAAGGAGTCAGGATAGTGAGGGGGCCGTGGAAGACAGGCCGAAGCAGGCCGCTTGAAGAGGCCCGGATGGGGGCTTCAGAGAGGCCTCTTAGTGGGAGTTTCAGGCCAGGACTGAACCCCAGCTGCAGACGTCTGGTGTTGACATGAAACGGGAGCAGAGGAGGACGGAAACCAATGCAGCAGCAGGCCATACCTTGGCAGGCTGCAGTGGCCAGCGCTGAGGAGAGAGGCTCCGGATCTGGGTGTAATTCCGAGCAGCGAGGTTCTTATGGCTGCCAACACCCATGCAGATCAGCAAGGTGGCGACTGGCATCAAGATGAGATGGGAGCCAAGGAGTATGGAAAACACAAGCAGCAGCAGGCCGTACCTAGGCCGGCTGCAGTGGCCAGTGCTCATGATAGAGGCTCCGGATCGAGTTTTTAATTCCAGGCAGCAGGGTTTTTATGGCTGCCCACACCCACACAGATCTTCCAGAGTGAGCGAGCTCCGAGCAAGGGTCCGGGTTCTCGAATGAATTCTCCCGACTGAGAGGTAACGATCATACTGTTTATCCAGATGCCAATGCTGGAAAACGACAAACCCAGAAGACGGAGCCTGAAGGCAGGGAGCGTGGGTCGCATTCAAGGGACGACCAAGCCTGCGAGTTCCAACTTCAGGGATGTTGGAGGATGCCGCAGGCAGCGAGGCAGATGCGGGCAGATCCGTCGAGTCCACAACGATGCGCCTTCCAGGAAAAGAGGGGTCTATTATCAAGACCTACGATAAAAATATCGCCGGTTTAGCGGCAGGAAATTGCCGCCAAAACGGCGATAATGGGCTTGATAATATGCCCTTGTGAATTCCCATAGCAGCCCAGGTTAACACCAGCACCTGGGCTGCTATGGGATTTCACAAGGACATATTATCAAGCCCATTATCGCTGTTTTAGCGGCAGTTTCCTGGCGCTAAAGCAGCGATAATTTTTTCGCAGGTCTTGATAATATGCCCCAGGGTCACTTCACTCGTGAGGAGACCAAGTGCCACATGGAGTATGTTCTTCCATCTTTTAAACATTTTGGGGCATCACTCACTAAGATGTCATGTGACTCTGTGGGAATGTGTTTGGGGTACCATGTCAGGAATTCAAGGTTTGAAAGTGCTGCGCTTGGCTGCATTATCGAGATGTTGGACTGCATATAACAATATAATGCTGTTCCACTTCCATGTGCACGTCTGATCTGTACTAATATCAATTTTTATAAACTAATAAAAATGTTTTATAAAATCTGTGTGGGCATAAACCTTCGATTTGTAGGACTATGTGGCTGACGTTCTAGGTGTTCCTGAAAATTTTGTGCAACTTTTGGAAAAAAAAAAGTTATATTTGTTTTTCACATGGACAACAATTTGCTAAACACTGATAAAACAGAGATCGTCATCTTCGGCTCCAACCCCTCAGCATGGAACGACTCCTGGTGGCCCAACTTTCTTGGCACCGTACCCTCACCCACCACCCATGCTCGCAACCTGGGCTTCATCTTGGACTCCACTCTCAGCAGGTCAACGCAATCTCCTCCTCCTGCTACAACATTCTCCGCATGCTCCGCAAGATCTTCAAGTGGATCCCCGTCGAGACCGTGAAAACCGTCACACACGCCCTGGTCAGCAGCCGATTGGATTACGTCAACGCCCTGTATGCAGGAACAACGGCCAAGCTACAAACCAAGCTACAGCGTATCCAGAACGCATCCGCCTGCCTCATCCTTGACGTCCCACGCCGCAACCACATCTCCCACCACCTCAGAGACCTACACTGGCTACCCGTACCGAAAAGGATCACCTTCAAGCTCCTGACCCACGCACACAAGGCTCTCTACAACACCGGTCCAGCCTACCTCAACGACAGACTTTCCTTCCACGCTCCCACACGCCATCTCCGCTCCGCCAACCATGCTCTCACCACCATCCCCCGCATCCGCCGCACCACCGCCGGAGGAAGATCCTTCTCACACCTCGCCGCCAAAACCTGGAACTCTCTACCACTCGAGCTACGCCAGACCCAGGCCGTCCTCACTTTCAGGAAACGCCTCAAAACATGGCTTTTTGACCAGTAGCATCCCCTCTCCCCAGCGCCTTGAGACCCTACCGGGTGAATAGTACGCTTTAAAAGTATATTGATTGATTGATTGATTGACTATGACAAATATGCTCTTTTGCCACTCCCATCCCTAAAATAGGGGATTTCATGACCACTTCTTACACTTTCCTTGCTGTTCACTCCTGTATCATTTACTCTAGACATACATTAGAAGTGCAGAAAATGGTAGGCAAAGTATTGCAAAGGTTTGTAGTCATACGCAAAGTGTAGGATTCATGAGTGTTCATTCTGTATTCATTGCACACCCTCATGATATCCAGATGGGACTTCCTACTTCTTCTCCCTGTCTTGTCACTTTAAACTGCGGAAAATCCACAGATCTCACTCATTGTCTGCATTTATAGCTGCACATGTGAATATCCACAGATCCTGGCTGATCAGTCATTCTGAATTCACTTGCACAAGTGACACATTTCCCTGACGTGAGTTTTACTTATTTGCAGAAAAGCATTTGTGAATTGAGTCATCTTTTTTCACTGGCATTCCATGGGGCATATTATCAACATAATGTGATAATTAACGCAAAGCACACTTAGCGCGTATTTTACTATCGCCGGCTATCGCTGGATTACATCGCCGTGTTAGTGGCGTATTAGCAACGCTTTGCTCAAAGGCGATGTAAAATCCAGCGATAGCGGCGAAAACCAGCAATAGTGCAAGAAATCCAGCAATATTTTGACAGCGCTAATGTAAAGCTTGCTAATAGGGAGGCGCCGACTCAGCCTGACAATCCACCTCCCATTGACAAGATGGCTAAGTTAGGTTTTAATCAGGCGTTAAATACCAGCGATAATCGCAGTTAGCGTGACTTTTATTATTGTTTTGCAGGTCCGGGGCTGCATTGGTAATAGAGGGAAGATGTGTTTGCGACTGTTTCCATGTTGTTTTAGTGAGGAACGCCTACTTTGCATATAATTAGCGATAAATATTGCTGACATGCAAAGCGGCAAAAATAACGGCTCTTATCGCAAGGAAACAATCCCTAACTTATGTTAGCGAGTCCTTGTTGATAGTGCGATAGGAAAATCGCGGATTTTGCGGCGATATGCACCGGAAAAGCGGCAAAACTTCTCTTGATAATATGCCCCAATGTCCCCACATCTGTTACTGCTGCAAAGCCCTTAGTATCCCAGTCAGGTTTCGATGGCTCAGTGGACTATTGCGTGCCCTGTAGGGATCTGTGTTTGATGCCATGATCACTGGTTCAAGCCTACAGGACCACTTATGTGTTCATCTTTCCACGGTCAATAAAACTAGTTCCATTGAGTTGGGCAACCATACAAATGTCTTATCTGTAAGGAGTACTAGGCTATGCCTCTTTATGAGCATGTTCTCTGCAAGTACACTCGTTATATTATGTTATCAGGCGAAGACAAACTTTAGAGTCCTGCACACTATTACACAGCGTATAATTGCAAAAAGAAAATTTCATCACAGCAATGCTACACTTAGAAAAAGGTGACAAATCCCAGCCACCTTCGAGTGTAGCCTATTGGTGATGCTAAATAACAACAAAGTTGTAAATAATTGTCTTATTTTACATTTAAGTGGTGCTCTTTGGAGGCCAAATAGCATTTTGCCTGAAGCACTGATAACCCAGTGGACTTGCTGTTTACTCTTGTAAAACACTTACATGTTACTGAGTTTCTGTACAATTTATATAATTTACAACAAGGGATTTCTCTATAAAAATCAAGGATTAACAAACTGATAGTGTCTACTTTTTAGGTCTGGCCTGTGACTGCTCATGCGCTTTTGATTGTGAGAAATATTACTATTACCTACCAGCACTATACCAATTGTAACAGCACACTATATTGCTTTTTTCCCATAAACAATTCATAACACTTTAACAGACTTTTTGTAACTTATATTGTACAACTACTCAGCAAGTTACAACTTACAAAAAGAGCTTATTATTAATCATATGGGTGAAACCTGATGCATTTACCAATGCTTGTTTCTATCACTTACTCACACTCTTCCCATCTCCCCATGCTAATACTGTGGCTTGCCTATAAGTTGTCTAATTCATCCCCTAATAATAATTTTCCTATGCCATTTATCACACAGCAGCCTGTGTACATCCTCATCTGAAATTGAAATCATCCACCTTCCTCTGCCTTACTTCCTCTCATACCTCGTGTTACTCAATCAATCAATCAATCAGAACATTTGTATAGCGCACTACTCACCCGGAGGGTCTCAAGGCGCTGGGGGGGGGTCCGCTACTGCTCGAACAGCCAGGTCTTGAGCTGCTTCCTGAAGGCGAGGTGGTCCTGGGTCAGGCGGAGGTGGGTCGGGAGGGAGTTCCAAGTCTTGGCGGCCAGGTAGGAGAAGGCCCTTCCTCCTGTGGTGGCTCTTCGGATGCGGGGGACGGCGGCGAGGGCGTGGCTGGTCGATCGAAGCTGGCGCGTGGGAGCGTAGAAGTTGAGGCGGCTGTTGAGGTATTTAGCTGTTACTAAATCACCCCATCCATTCCTTCTATCGCTTTTGCAATTCTCCCTACACCCTTTAATTTCACCCCCATTTCTATGCTCACCCACTCATTTTTATGAATCTTTTTATTGATTTTAAAGATCACAACAATAGTTCCTTAGCCACAGGAGATATCAAATCCGTAAATGCAACTATAATGTACTCAAGACGCCTGCAGTGAGGACCTCTATCCAAAACAAATCAACATGGAATATGTACCTGGCATGCTATATTGAAGTGTTCCCACCTGTGGTTCCAGATCGTGCCCTAAATATTGCTTCTTCAGTTGTAGCACAGTAGTCCATCCCCTTGGCAGTTCTCCCAGATTGGGGGGCTTTTTTCCTCCTCCAGAGACGCACATTGTCTCTCTTTGCCACTACAAAGCCCACTGCAAATAATTCCTGGGCATTTCTGGAGCCATCCAAAGTCTCCTTTATACATAGTAATGCTACTTTGGGAGTCTATATTGATTGACCAAGCAACCTCACCAATATTTGGTGCACGTTTCCAATAGGGGCATTCCTATATTGTGGGAAGGAAGGTGCCTTGGGCACCTTTGCAGTTTGGCAGTTGGGGACCATCCTAATCTTCCACAGTCGGGATGGGTGAAAGTAGACTCTGCTGAAATAATTACATTGGACCAGTCTGGTGATGGGAGGGGATAACCAAAGTGCGAGAAGCAGTCTTTGCCTCCATCTATTCATCGCCCTGTGGCCGCCCCAGTTCCTGTTCACCTTTCTCTTGCAGGGATATTATGAGGGATCTCGGGAGTAATTAGTGACCTGCATTTTGATTAAATGTCCTACAGACACTTTCTGAACTGATTTAGTGGAATTGAAGACCTGAAGGTCACCTTTTTAGATATGGCTATTAAAAGTCATGGTTCAAATCCCTCCCATTTAACTGTGTGTGGGAGCCATGATCCTTCCATCCTGGGGTTGCATTTGTTAATGTTCCTAACAACGTTATGTGTGGTTTTAGGGCCTCTCGCCAGCGGAGCAAGGGAATCTTGATGGTTGATGGCAGTGTTTGGGGATGGCGGTTCTGCATGGGATGGGGTGTAGGCCAGCCTGGTATAGGAGGTCACATTCTAGACTTACCACTGAGTCAGTTCACCTGCAGAAAAGTTAGTAATTGATGAGAGGTATATTGAGCATCCCAGTACTATAAGTGAATATCTGGTATTTTGCCAGACATCCATCATATGGGGCTTGTATATATTCCGCAAATGACACCCTTGGGACAACACCACCCAATAGAAACATGCTGATCATGGATTGTACAACAGTAACAAAGTAAGGCAGAACCGGATATGGGTCATTTGGGTATTTATAAAGTGTAGAAATACATTATTTTGAAGAGGGGTCCTCTTCCAATGCTGGAGATCTTTGCTTCATTTGTTTGAATAATGAGCAATGTTCATATACCAGCTTGCATTCTTCCTCTTGATTATACGCATGCTTACGTATTTAAAGCAGTTCCGTACAATGTGTAGTTACGTGTGTGTCTGAGGGGAGAGTGGACAACTCCGACGGGTTTCCCTCTTTATTGGGAAGGGTGAAGGAAATATACGGTCAATGCTGAGTTGGGCCCAAAGTGCAACAATAAAGTTTAGGGAAAAAACAAGGCCAGTGAATTGTGCTGAATGCCTTTTTGAATTCCACTGATATCAGAACAGCTAAGCCCTGTTGTTCTTCTAGTCTGCTAAGCCAGGCATCAAAGACAGTGGCATGTGTTCCTGCCTGGCATGAAACCATTCTGGCCGCTGTTGACCAGAGTACAAATCCTTCTGGTTAATAAAATGGAAAAAATCTTTGTTGGGATTTTTTCTTTGATATTTAGCAAAGAGGTTAGACAATATAGCAAGGGTTTATCTGGTAGTTTGTCAAGCCTCAACAGTGCAGCTAATAAAGCACAACATAGGTCCAGCGGTAGGGATTTAGTGTGCTACAGTCCTACAGGGTGCAACTGTGAGCCGAGGGAGGGGCATGGCCACCTGCACTGCTGCTGCAGTTACAGCACCTGAGAGGAAGGGGGAGTGGTGAGCACTTTCAAATGCTCATGACAGTTTTGCTGGCCCTCTGGGACCTGCCAAACTATGATGAGCACTTGGCCTTTCTCCACTAAACTGTGTTGTACAGCTGGGTGGAGAAACCAATACAGGCTCCCAGTCTATGCCTGAGCACTGAACAAAGATGCTCAGACCAATCCCAGCTCTGCTCACATGCCGGGAATAGCATACCCAGCATGTGAGCAGTGCTGGGATTGGGAGATGAGAGCAAACTTTAAATCTTACTGGATGGGTGGATTTGGCCACCGGCCCCCTGGACTGGTTAAAAACATGTAAATCACAGTATACTGCGTGTTCAGATTTCCGTCTTTGAGCTCCACCATTTACAGCAATGCAAGCACCACAAGCAGAAAGGGCTGAGGAAGAAAATCTGCTGCTGCTGTTGTATGACCTCTGCCCATAAAGTAAATTTCAACAACGCAGCCCCCTCAGGTGGCCCCTCGCTGCTATGTGGAGACAAAGACAGAAACCAGACTTTGAACTGTGCTCAAGGAATACTCGAAAAGAAGAAGTGAGCCTGGATAATTGCAAAAAAAGTATGGGAAAATTAAGATATAAAGCCACAGAGCTTCTGTTTTGCAATGCAATTCCTTAAATGAGATTTATGAAGCCAAGTAAGCGGCTATTTGGGCACCTTGTATGACTTTGAAAAGAAATGCGACACAGCTCAGCGGCTTGCATTACGTTGCATTACATTCTGTTGTGGTAGGAGTTCCTTCTGTAGCGAAAAGGTGTTCCTGAGCATTCACACTTGGAATTTGATGCAATCTCAGATATACTAAATGCAATAAACCGGTAATTGTGCCAAAATGCTGCACCTACCACAGAGAGGTAACAAGGAGAAATATCTTTATTTCTGCTCACCACTAACTCTTTTTATGCTTAATGCATTCGGCATTAGGGGGAATTGCCTCTTAGGATAATTTTTGTCGAGGAAGACATGCCTTCCTGCACAAAACAATCCTGCCTGTAATGCGGGCACCCTTGTAGCTTGGCACAAATGTACCTCAAATGTACTAGGAAGTGAATGGTGCACCAGTGCTAGGAGAGGCACAAGGGTGCCAAAAGGCTACTAAATATGGGGCATTTTTGCTATCCCTTTTCATGCAATGCAGCAAGTTGTCTTGCTGCATTCCTCTATCTGAAATATTAGTAAATCTTCCCCTATGTTTATTTTCATTGAGAGGTGGGCTGGCTAAACTAGCCCTTTACTCTACACCACACCCGAAAAGTAAAGCTCAACTGTTTGGCTTTGATACCCCGGCGAGGTCATTGCCAAAAAACAGACATTTGGCATTTCCATGAGCTTCCAGTAGTATTTAGTCTTTGCATTTCCAGGGACAGAGGCAACATTTGTCACTGCCAAACTTTCTTTGAGTTGTGCAGGCTGCATAGAATTGGCCTGCCATATCATCTGCTTTATATTTCCTAAGAACTGCTCCAGATGGCATTGCACAAATTACTCATTGAATACATTACAAATGTTATAGTAAGTTCCGTGTGTGGCATAGTCATTGGCGAGCTCCCAGGCTGGGGACGATGATAAAACTGGTGATAAAATAAGGGGTAAGTAACCCAAAGACCAACAGTGCTTTTCCAGAGAGTTTGTCATGATCCTGGAAACTGCTTGTGTGTTGAAGAGCGGAACCAACATTTGGGGGTATATGGAGTCAAAGCATAGCCCCAATCGGTGTAGAGAATTTGTAGATAATGAAATCTTCACTAAGACATCTACACATCATTGACCGAAAATCTGCTGAGAAGACCGCAAAGAGAGGTGCAACATAAAACCATACATCATATGGAGTGTTAAAGATGAGAGCAGAAGCGCTGCGAGGTAGAGATTAACCAGCTGTCAGGCACTACAAAGAAACACTTACAAGATTACAGTCATCTGCTTACCAGAACTGAGCAAAGAGCTGCCACAATGCTCTGGGAAGTGACCCCAGAGGAAGCACCTGGGGTTGTGCTTGTGGAACTTACCATAATCACAGTTGCACGCCATCAAAACTGCAAGGTGGTGGCTCAGAACAACTCCAAAGATCGCCAGAAAGCAGAGGATTCCCATGGAGACCAAGAGGGTTGTCAAAGTTCCATGCACTGTCCAAGATAACCCAGAGGCCAGCACAGTACAGGCCCTGAGAGATGGTATGGATGAAGCAGATCCTAGTGGACAGCAAAAAGTGTTGGAGAGAACTCCACTCTCAGTGTCAGGGAATCTCGTTATTGGTTACAATGCTGCTGCCTTCTTGAAACCACCACCGACATTCTATACCACCCAAAAACTAAATATTGGTGACAGATGAAATGCCTGGATAGAGACATTTCATAATTAGACTGATGTGATAGAAGAAACAGATAACAAGAAGATTATCAAGTACCTTAAGTATCTTGCTGGTGAAGGTGTAAAATAAGTCATACAGAAAATGCATTGAGCTGACAAAATTACAAACTGTTGAATTAATCAATCAATCAACAAAACTTTATTAGGTTTTTACAAAGAAAACCATAAAAGTCATGCAAGCACAATTAAACATTAATATTACAGGCTAAAAGGAGGCAATACTTTGCATCCATAACATTCCCAAAACGTATTTCCAAAAGTTACCTAATCTAGAAATAGAATGACATCCTCACTGCCACAAAAAATGCTGAATGAAAAGAATATAATATCAAAGACAGTAAGACTATTCATCAAGGCACCATAAAATACAAGATGGATGACAGGGTCTATGTTAAAAACAGTCTCATAAAAATAATAAAACTATTCATCATGGCCCCATAAGATACAAAATAAATAATTAAGAGGTCTCATGTCACAACCATAATCATCCATACTGGCACCGTAAAAACAAGATAAATAACAGGGGCTTTATTAAGAAGGTACTCAAAACAACGCTGTACCCAAGATTTGTCCATAAAAAGCTAATCACAGCTGAACCTGAACCTGTTTGCAGCCCTTAAAAAACTAAGAGTGCTACACAAACAGAAGGCTGGGTTGGAACTGAGGTGGCAAAGTGAGCTAAAGAGTGATGAGGGATTCAACCCAGATCTGTGACTGGGGTCGAGTGTCGCCCTAAATTGGCAGGGTATGCCCAGACGTGGGTCTCTTGCTCACTTCGCCATTGGATTCAAGCTAGCCTTGCTGATGAAGGGTGTTACCCATAAACCAGTCCCAGGATGCTTGTTTCCGGTTCAGGGAAGACCTGACTTGGCAGTTCATGCTGGACTGTTCCCATGAGGCACAGGGTCAAGACTGATTTGCATATAGCTGGGTCTGAACTGTGGTGGCAAAGTGAGCTAAAGAATGATGATGGATTCAACCCAGCTCTGTGACTCGGGGTGAGTGTCTGCAATGTTTCAGTGCTCCGTCCATCATCTACTTGTGTTTACTTTGTTCGCCCTTAGTTGGCAAGGTATGCCCAGACGTGGGTCTCTTGCTCACTTTACCACTGGATTCAAGCTAGCCTGGCTGATGAAGGTTGTTACTCAGAAACCGGTCACAGAATGCTTGTTTCCGGTTCAGGGAAGACCTGGCTTGGAAGTTCGGGCTGGACTGTTCCCATGAGGAAGTTCGGGCTGGACTGTTCCCATGAGGCACAGGGTCAAGGCTGATTTGCATATAGCTGGGTCTGAACTGAGGTGGCAAGGTGAGCTAAAGAATGATGATGGATTCAACCTAGATCTGTGACTGGGGGGGAGTGTCTGCAATGTTTCAGCGCTCCTTCCATTGTTTCCTTGTGTTTCCTCAAAATACTAAGAACATATAAAACAGTATTGTTTGAAAGTAATTGTAAAAAGGTAAAAGCAGGTCTAACCTGCCTACAACTTGCTGGTTTAAGAATAGGAATAATAAAATACTTTTTTGGTACCTCAAAAAACTACAGAACATTTAAAAATGCTTCATATCCTGTGGAGACTTCCCGTCCCAGCCACAAGGTGGGAGGTACTGCCCTTTATGCGCCCCAAAAGGATGGGCCAAAAGGTAGTAAGAAATCTGGTCATCCAAAAATGTGCATGGGTATTTGAGCCATGAAAGACTCTGTTAAAGGCACATTTTTAATAAGGAATGTGCTAGGGCGCTGGGATTCCTCAGCTCTACTTCTTCTCTATTCTAAATGCATTTTGTAAAAAGGTTCTCCTTCACCCAATGCAGGTCCCTCCTGCAAATTTTCTTGAGGTTCTCAAAGAGATCTGGTAAAACTTTCACTGATATACTTGAGCCAGCAAATGCAGTTGGAATAATCAAGAGAAAGACAGTCCCGTAAGAAATCCTTCCTTAGGGCGGTTCTATTTTTGAGCCAGATTTTGAACCACAACTATAAGGGGCAAAAAGCCAACATTTCTGAGAGAAAGGCCATACATAATTCTTCATGGGCTACAAAGGATGATGTACCCTGAGGTAAGCAGAGTAACTGCCTCAAAAAAGTGTTTTTAACAACTTGCAATACATCATGCTTGATGTAGCCCCAGATCTCACAGCCATAAATGACCTTGGAGATTCATTTAGCCTTATAAATGTGCAGAAGGGCCGATGGCCTTATTGTCCAGTCTAGAGGAAAATTAAAAAACAACAGCAGTGACACTTACAAAGTCCCCTTTTTTACTACCACATCAAGCACTTTTTTTTACTATTGTTAACCTGTAGGTACAAGTCTTCCACAAAACGAGTGAAGGGGTCCACCAAAGTTTATAAACCTGTTGCTGTACTTGCCATACTATAGGATGGGTAAACTTTGCCTTCCCACCTGAGGACAATCAGGTTTTGATTTCAATGGGCCTGCTCCAGGGTATTAATGTATAAGTTAGAAAAAAATGGGGCCAAGATGCACCCATGACGTATTCTTCTTTGGATAGGGAACACACGTGTGACTATAAGATCTTTAGAATATCAAACTACTGCTTTGGTGTCTCTGTAAAGGTCCCTTAAAAACAAACAAGACAATGTCTTTATCGACACCAATAGAAAGCATCATATGCCAAAACTTAGATTTCTTAACGCAATCAAATGCAGACGATAAGTCCATGAAGTCTAGGTAGATAGGGCCAGAATGACCGACGGTAGACTTATTTACAATCATGTAAAGATTGTCCACCATAGAACAACCAGAGTGAAAACCATATTGGGCATGGACAAGAATATAGTTATCAACTACCCAGCTTGAAAGCCTGTCTAATGCCATTTATCCATTCACCTTAAGTAGTAGTAAAGTAGTAGTAGTAAAAGTATGTTTATTAGACCATTGGTCTCCAAACAACATGCTACATATTACAATAAATAGTATAAAACATATACAAAACAATTTCGCTGATACTTTAAAAAGGCGTTACCTTCACAGACAGTTACTACCTCCCTCCCACAGCTTAAAAATGTCATATAACAATACTCCTAAAATTGCAACGAGCAACAGTCACGCTAACATAAGGATAGTATTTCCACCTAAACACAATTTACTTCGAGAGTGTCCCACTATATTTCCATGCCAATTTCTATCCAATCATATTTGGTTCCAGCAGAGTCCTTTTCACCGCCTTCATATATTTTGCCATGGCGATTGCGATGTCAAGATTTGGCATGTCAGTAAGTAGATTAATTGCTAGCGGGCGCTCAAATATACCATATTTTAAAAACATATGTCGTAAAAACAATTTCCGCTGTGACACAAATTTTTGGCAGTCTAGTAAAATATGTAAATTGTCACACTTAATACCTAATCCACAGCAACATTAACCGTCAGGTTGTACCAATTCTGCTTTTCTATTTCCATGAGATGCCCAATGGTTAACCCCTATTCTCCATCTGAGCACTTCAGCTCTTAGTCCAGCATTAGGTAGTGTATCCAAATAGGGGTACCACATATCATTCTCCCAACTATTCATCATATAATTGACTGATACTTTCTTTCTCAGGTATATCATGTCATTTTGCCTGGATACTTCTCTTCCTGCTGTTCTAAGCTCCCCATTTGAGGCTTCAACCGACAGTGTCACCTGGTCAATTTTTGCTTTTAGGCTTTTACACATTGCGCACAATTTCATTTTAATCACCTTGGCCCATTGTAAATCGCTGTGCAAAATCTCCTCTTTGCACCATTGTGATACTTTTGTAACTTCCTCCGATCCCAATCTTTTCCAAAATCTCAATAGAGCCACTTGTACCTGTATGTTCCATGATGTCAATCCCAACTCCAATCGGATTGCCTGGATCATAGAGGAGCTAGGCAGTGACATCAATGGTATGAGACATTTCCCCTCCTCAATGTCCCAATTGTTCTTCCCACTCAAATACAAGACTTCGGCTCCATACTGCACTTGTGGGGGTATCATTGCCTTATAGGCGTTCAGTAAAGGTCTATGTGACATATCCCCATAGATTTGGCTGAATTTCCTTAGCCCGCATCCTGATGTATGGGCTTTCGCACTCTGGGCTGCCAGATGGATATCCCATTTCAAAGACTTTTCGAACCAGATACCGAGGTATCTGTATTCATTCACAATTTCGAATTTACTGGAACCCAGATACCAGTTAAAATTCTGAGTTTTCTTCCCAAAACATAGGATTTTAGTTTTCTCCAAATTTACAGTCAGGAGTTTAGCCAAGCAGTATTCATTGAAGACAGATAACTTCCTTTGCAATCCAATCTCCGTTTGGTCAAAGATTACCAAATCGTCGGCGTACAGCAAACAGGACAATTGTTTCCCATGCATTTTAGGGCTGGCGCTTCTATTCACTTCTAAGGTGGCTGGGAGATCAGCTAGATATATTGAAAACAGTAAGGGGGCTAATACGCATCCCTGCCTTAAACCATTCTTAATCAATATTTTTGGTGTCAGGGCTCCATCTGTGTCTTTAATAACTTGCGGCCAAATTTGTTTGTGTAGCTCCTGGATGACTTTCAGGAGCCCCTCTGGGACATTAAGTTTTCTTAAGGCCTTCCACAGGCATCTCCTATCTACTAGGTCGAATGCCGCGCGGAAGTCTACGAAGCAGAAGCATAATTTCCCCTGCTTTTCCACCGACTTCCGCGCCACGGCCCACAGTGCGAAGCAGTGATCGATCGTGGAATGCCCCTTCTTAAACCCTCCTAGTTCTACTGGCATAATCGTCCACTGTTCCACCCAGTCTTTTAGACTGCCCAGGATTATTTTGGAAAACACATTTTCCCCAATATCCAGCAAGTTAATAAGTCTATAGTTTTTTGGTGCTTTTCTGTCTCCCTTCTTGTGGATTGGTCTGATTACTGCTCCTCTCCACTTTTTGGGGATCTTACCTGACTCCAATATTGCCAAAAACATACAGGAAAAAAATTCCGCCCACCAATCTTGCTGGGATTTTATGATAATTGCTGGTAGGCTATCTGGACCTGCAGCACGGGTTAGGTTTAGACTTCTTATGATGTTATTGACCTTTTCTGTAGTAAATAAGGGTCTTAGGTCTACCACCGCCTCCATCCAGGGACAGATCTCCTCACATGCTTCTTCAGCATATGTTCCGTATAACTCACCTAGGTATTCCTCCCATGCTGCTTCCTCTACTACACAGGGCATAGCCCCGTTAGCCTGACCTGCTGCTACCTTTATCAAATTCCAAAACTTTCTCAAGTTTTTAGATTCAATAACTTCCAGCAAGTTAACCCAGCATTTCTCTTTAAATTCTCTCTTCAGATTTCTAACTACCATTTTATACTCCTTCCTCATATTACTTAAATTTTTCTGTCTTATTGGATCATATTTTTTACCTCAGGCTTCTTTCTTCCCTTCTTATTTCTCTTTTCCTGGTTAAACACTCCCCGTTAAACCAACTCGGCTGTTTGGCTTGTATTGATTGTTTAGCAGTTATGCATGGGTCCTTACTTTTTATATCTACTTTGAGGCACTGCGCCATTTCTTTTATCATTTCCTCGAACCAAGGCACTTTCTTAGCCCTAGCATCTTCCAGATCCACTTTCTATTGGAATCCAGCTAGCTTTTCAATATATTGCTCAGTTAATCTTGTTGTCAGCCGTTTAGGGTACTCTACTTGTTGAGGGAGAACCAATTCTCTAGAGCTTTGAAGTCCCCTTGCTAATGCAAATTGCAAAATGTTGTGATCACTACCATCACAAGCAATTATCTGAAACCCATTGATAAGATCAAAGTTCTATGCATGGATGAATATATAATCAATCGGGCAAAGTTGGGAACCTATCTTAAAGGTCTGCCTTGCAGGGCAGTCTGTTTCCCATCTGCCATTTAAGCAAAACAATCCTTTTAGCCCCAAAAATTTGCCCAACTTTGCATCTAGTTTAGAGGTAGTACAATTTGGAAACACAGCAGGGGGTATATTATTTGAGCTCAAGAGGTCTTCAACCCAATAGTCATATCTCGAGGGGTTCAATCTATGGTTAAAATCACCCATTACAATTATCATATAATTTTCAAACTTTTCACAGAATGTATCTAGGTCATTTTCAAAACGTCTCATTTCTATCTCATATTCTTCATTTGATCCCCATTGAATGTACACATTTATTGTTATCATATGATCATACGCCCCTACCGAGCCCAACAGGGATACATCAATGACCAATAACCATTTACAAGTCGTATAAACAATCATAGCCCTTTTTGCTATCTTGGTCGAGACAAGAGTCATAATACCCCCAGCTGGACGGCCAAACCTTTTCCTTCTTGCTGGCCTATGTAGTTGTACAAAGCCTTCAAATACGGGGGTATTGTCGCATAGCCAAGATTTCTGCAAATCTACTATTTCGGCACTTCGGGCTAGGGTTTTTATACTTTCTACTTTTGCCTCTCCTCCTCCCATTTACATTCCAAGATAACAGGTTCATGCTATGCGACACCCCTCCTCCCTAAACGACATCACGGGTACAGTCATCAACAGAATTGTGTCCATATTGGGCACCTGACCAGCTATCATTAGAAGACCAATCACCCCACGGTTTACCTGCCTCATGGTTCTCAACTACCATTCTCATATTTTCACCTACCCTTCCCTCGCCTACGATTAGACTTATCTGTCTTCTTCCCAGGCTCGAGTGACAAGCTAGAAAGGCTCTGTCCTGCTGGTTCCTCGCCTCTAATTCACTAGTCGGTACCAACCTTATCCCTACGTTTGATATCAATCAATCATATCAATCATGACATTTGTAGAGCGCACTACTCACCCGTAGGGTCTCAAGGCGCTGGGTTGGGGGGGGGGGTGCCGTTACTGCTCGAACAGCCAGGTCTTGAGCTTCTTCCTGAAGGAGAGGTGGTCTTGGGTCAGGCGTAGGTCGGTCGGGAGTGAGTTCCAGGTCTTGGCGGCCAGGTAGGAGAAGGATCTTCCTCCTGTTGTCGTTCTTCGGATGCGAGGGACTGCGGCGAGGGCGTGGCTGGTTGATCTGAGGAGGCGCTTGGGAGTGTAGAAGTTGATCCGGTTGTTGAGGTAGCTCGGGCCTTGGTCGTGTAGGGCTTTGTGTGCGTGGGTGAGGAGACGGAAGGTGATTCTCTTGTTGACCGGGAGCCAATGCAGATCTCTCAGGTATCCGGAGATGTGGCTGCGTCGGGGGATGTCGAGGATGAGCCTGGCCGAGGCGTTCTGAATCCGCTGGAGTCTCTTCTGGAGTTTGGCAGTGGTTCCGGCGTAGAGGGCGTTGCCGTAGTCCAGTCGGCTGGACAACGATATCTCATTTTCCGCCCTCACAATTGCTGTTTTTAGCAGACTTGACTACAATAGTACCATAGTAAGTTCTCTCCCATCATTATTATTACAAAAACCTACTTGTTTTATATCCTTTGATCCCAACCCCCTCAGAGAAGGGCATTTAGAGAAGGAATATACAAGTTGGGAACGGTTTAGGGGTGTAACCTTCCAGCCTTTTTTTCTCCCTTTCTCTATTTTGACAGGTTCAAAATATAGCCACAGATTATCCACGTCCTTTATAGGAATAATACCGGGCTGTTTTCCCTCCTTCCCATTCCATTCCCTTCCTCTTTTTACTGAAGCCTCTCCCCTATCTGCTATTCTATTCATATTCATTTGCCCGTGTGGTAGTTTCCATGAATTCATCACCTTGACCTCTCCTTTATTTATTGGTGCTAGTTTTATTTGCTCCTTTCTTTTAGCCGTTGCTACCTCCCCCACCCTTGTACTATTTTTGGGGATCCTCATTGACCTCCTATTCCCCACTAGAATTCTCTCATCTTGGGGGATACTGATTCTTTACTCCCTTTCTTCACAGTATCTGAGATTCCTTCCAGCCTTTTTCCCCCTGCCCTTGTCTCTTTTTTAAGCGTGCTGATCTTTTCTTTACTCTTTGTACATTATATCGCCTATAACACAATAGGTCCTTCCATCTATTTACCAGCATCAGGCATCTTGATATATAGACTTCCTGATGGTCAATCAACTGCTCAGAAACCCTCTCCTTTACCTGCTGTGGGGGGTCCTGGGTCTGAGCCGGTCTAACTATCGTAGGCATCAGCCCCCTGATTCCTTGCAATTCCCCTACAATCTTCTGAAATTGGGTTTCATGGGTTTTTAATATACTATTGTTTAACATCGCCACTTCCAACAACTCTTGCAAGGTTTTTTGTAGCATTAGCATTATATCTAGCATTGATGCTGAAGCAGTCGCAGATATGTCTATACCCAAGGTATTGTTAGGTGCCGAATTTTCTATAAATATTGCTCCTTGAGTTTCATGTTGCTCCGTGCTCTTTACGGTCATGGACATTCTAAACTGCTCCGGGTCACTTCTCTGTTCTCTTCTTGAGTTGGTTACGTTCATCTCTTCACAGGTCATATCAATGCCGCCTGTCAGGGAGAAGATCCGGGGTGAGGAGGATAGTCTTGGTTCCGGGGTGACCTCAATAGGGCTTTGATTCAGTTGGTTACTAAAGGATACATCTGAGCTGATTACACAGTCCTCCTGATCCATTTGTTCAAGCGATAGCTCTTTGTTCAGGTCTTTATTAAATTCCGGGGTTTTCACTGGGGTTTGCAGTTTTTAAGAATGTTTTCCTACAAAGTCTTTGATTGATTTGGATACTTGTGTGCCTCCCTTTAGTCCACCTTGAATGCCTTCACTTGTGTCTTTATTTCTTTTAGAAGACCTTTTTGTCATGCCTTTAGGTGATTCCATACTCTCTCCCGGGGACTCGTTTCAGGCACAATTTTCTTAGTAGTTCTATCCGGCTCTTTCTGACCTTTAAGGTTTTTAAGCTTTTTTGGTGCCATCATACCGTGTCTTTAGCTTCCAACTTTGGGTAGAGATGCTTGTTTACTTAGCCTGTATTGTATATAGTTCCCTATCCACCGGGGTAAATTACTACCGTCTGTTTGCTCCAACCCCACCCTACTTGTAAGCGTAATTGGGGTATCTAATTTTTATTTCTCATAAAATAGTACCAGGTTTTGGTTAGGATTTTTAAGATAGATTAGTTATTTCCAAAAATGACACAATTATAGGTTCACTTACTTCTGCTGTGCGTGGACAGGCTGAACTGACAGGTATTGTTCAATCCGCTTTCAATACTTCCATCTCCACGTTTATCAGTTAGTGATAACACCTGTGCCAAAGAATTCCTTCAACTGTCTTAGGCACAAGCTATCTCAGGCACGAGTCTTTTAGCTTGTCCCCCGCGCTGCATGCCTGCTAAATCACAGGGTTTCATCTCCAGCCTTGTTGCCTGTCATACAGGGACCAATAGCTCGGTGCTCGATACCATACTCGGCACCGTTACTCTTTGTGGCAGCCTGGGGGGTTCTCTGCCTCTGCCTGCCGCCGCCCCTTCCTCCTCGTGCTTCGCTCCTTGCTCCGACTGCCCAGAAGCGTGCGTGCACGTGAACGCGGTCGGAAAGGGCAGCGTCAACCTACGTCCGTGTTCTCTGCTTTGCTCCTCCTGTTACGCCTCTGGGTTGCGGTCAGCAGCTCCATCCTCCGTCGCACAGCAGAGAAAACTCTGTGAGGTGGGAAGCAGTGCAACCACTTCGTCTCTTAGTCAAGTTGGTGCAAAAAGTAGCTGAAGAACATCAAAGGACTCATTCACCTTAACCATTGAATCCAAAAGGGGAGATGGGCCTATAACAATGAGTACTGTCTCGATCTCCCTTTTTGAAAACAGGGACAATGGTGTATAGTGCCCAGGAATCTGGACGGCCTGTCATGACTGCATAGTTGATAACAGAAGTGAGGGCGGGAACCAAATTTCCAATTACCAAATGTAAAGGTCTGGAAGAGTCCTGTCAGGTCCTGGGGCCATGTTTTTAGTTAACTGAGATATGCCTGCTCTTATTTCCTGTGCAGTAAACACAATCTCGTATTTACCCTCTGCAATATCATGAGGTTCCATAGGACAAATATCTGTCTGAAACATACCCTGAAAATGGCACACCCACTCGTCCTCTGTAATGTGGGAGTCCAATGGGCTGGCACTGCCTTCTGCCAGCAATGGGCCATTAATAAGGTGCAGAGCAGGAATATCGATGGGAAAATATCGTGGAACAAAAATATCGCGGCATAAATATCGTTTGGAATAAATATCGACCACAAAAATATAGATGACAAGAATATCGACTGACAGGTAAGTAATCTGGATTAAAAAAATATCACTTTATTAAATATCGTTTACAAAAATATAGTTTACGAAAATATCGATTTCTTAACAATGTTATGTATTTTAGTGTTTTTAATAAAAAAGTTTGTCATTTTACTATATGTTTTAGAATTGTTTTACTTATTAATTTATTTAGGTTTAATTTTGCGTTATTAGTTCCGTAGCAGGTTGTGGGTTTATAGGGGACATGGGTGGGAAGTGATTTAATTATGTAAAACTCATTTATTAATTCATGTGTTAATTTATTAAGTAATTATAGTTTAATAATTAGTTGTGAGTTAATTTCAATTAGTTAATTAATATTTAAGGATGTTAATTGCTTAATTTATTTTAGGTGTGTGTTGTGGTGTTTATATATGTAAGTGGTGTGGAGGGTGGTAAGTAATTCATTTTTCTTGATTAATTATTAAATAGTTTAACATGAATTTCTATTAATTATTTAGTGATTATTATTTGTAATTGTGTAATTAATTTTAGGGGTGTGTTGCGGTGTATATATCTGTAAATGGTGTGAAAGCTGGTAAGTAATTGATTGTTTAATTAATACATAATAAAAAATTACTTTTCATTAATTAATTAGTAAATATTAAATGTAATTGTGTAATTAGTTTTAGGTATTTGTTGTGAATTTTATAGTGCTAAATAATATTTTTTTTATCTTTGTTAATAATAATATATTTATATTCATATAATAATTATGTTAAAATTAGAAATTAAATTTATTGAAAATGTTGATATTTTTATTTTTTATTGTTTTGGGATCCTGCGCTTTTCCTACTGTTGCACTCACTGGAGTGGGAATCATCATTTTTACCCTTCCGCTAACCTGAATTTTCCAGACTGTTGCATTCATTGGAGTGGGAATAGTAATTTTTACCCCTACGCTATCGTACGTAATACATTTTTATTGAATACATAATAAATAGTTTACAATGAATTTCAATTAATTATTTAGTAATTATTATTTGTAATTGTGTAATTAATTTTAGGTGTGTGTTGCGGTGTATATATGTGTAAATGGTGTGAAAGCTGGTAAGTAATTAATTGTTTAATTAATATATAATAAAAAATTACTTTTCATTAATTAATTAGTAAATATTAAATGTAATTGTGTAATTAGTTTGAGGTATTTGTTGTGGATGTTATAGTGCTAAATAATTTTTTTTATCTTTGTTAATAATAATATATTTATATAATCATTATGTTAAAATTAGAAATTAAATTTATTGAAAATGTTGATATTTTTATTTTTTATTGTTTTGGAATCCTGCGCTTTCCCTACTGTTGCACTCACTGGAGTGGGAATAGTAATTTTTACCCCTCCGCTATCCTGCGTTTTCCCTACTGTTGCACTCATTGGAGTGGGAATAGTAATTTTTACCCCTACGCTATCCAGCGCTTTCCCTACTGTTGCACTCACTGGAGTGGGAATAGTAAATTTTACCCCTACGCTATCCAGCGCTTTCCTTACTGTTGCACTCACTGAAGTGGGAATAGTAATTTTTATCCCTACGCTATGCAGCGCCTTCCCTACTGTTGCACTCTCTGGAGTGGGAATAGTAAATTTTACCCCTACGCTATCCAATGCTTTTCCTACTGTAGCACTCACTGGAGTGGGAATAGTAATTTTTACCTCTGCGCTATCCAGCGTGTTCCCTACTGTTGCACTCACTGGAGTGGGAATAGTAATTTTTACCCCTACGCTATCCAGCACTTTCCCTACTGTTGCACTCATTGGCGTGGGAATAGTAATTTTTACACCTACGCTATCCAGCGCTTTCCCTACTGTTGCACTCCCCGGAGTGGGAATAGTAATTTTTACTTCTACGCTATCCAGCGCTTTCCCTACTGTTGCACTCACTGGAGTGGGAATAGTAATTTTTACCCCTACGCTTTCCAGCGCTTTCCCTACTGTTGCACTCTCTATCGAGTGGGAATAGTAGTTTTTACCCCTACGCTATCCAGAGCTTTTCCTACTGTTGCACTCACTGGAGTGGGAATAGTAATTTTTTACTTCCCGCTATCTAATGTTTTAAACTATTAATGTTTTTATTTTATTAAATGAATGTATTATTTTTTGAATTGTTTAATGTGTTAATTAAATAAAGAATATATAAAATATTTTTATGTATTTGTAATTATTTATATATGTTATTTTATTTTTATATAATTAATAAAGTTTATAAATTAAAGATAATAGTTAATAAAATGTATTTAAGTAAACATATGTATATGTACACTTTTTTGTGTTTATATAAATGAAATTTAGTTTATTTGTTATAATTAGATAAAATATATATTAAAATGTATTTAATTTGGTAATAATAATAATATTTAATTAATTTAATTTAAGTTATGTTATTTTCTAATGTCGATATTTTTTACATCAATATTTTTTACAATGATATTTTTGAGTCGATATTACTGTACTTATCTTTTTAAGTATAGGGAGGCGATATTTTTGTTATCGATATTTTTACATCGATATTTTTTTCATCGATATTTTTGATATCGATATTTTACCATGGATCCCATTAATAATGCTCTGAATGCTGGACTCTATCAAGTCTATCCAGGCCTCTTCTTTGAAGGCCAACTTGCGCTTTGCCAGGGTGGCTTTGTATTGATATTCCTTGACCGCCATGAGATCACTTGGTCTGATACTTCCTTCAGTCTCCTAGAGACACAGGAACACTCACAGTCAAACCATCTAGGGCCTGTGTGAGACGAACCCTTACCTGGTGCCTGAAATAGGTTAGCTATGACTCCTAACATACTACAAAAATCCTCCAGAATGACTGATGGTTTTGCCCTCCTATCTAAGCAAGTGGCAAACTCCCTGTGGTGCTGAGTAAACAGGGACTCCTAAAACTTGCCAGGAATAATCTGGGCCGACTTTAGTCTCCTCCCTCCTTCCACGGCTATCGAGGAACCCTTGACTCTGTTCTTGATCAGTTTTACTACCTGGGGCCAACCAGAGAAGACACATACCGGGTTTTGGTCACTATACACACTCTGCTGTATGGTAAAGTTCCTGATGTAAGAAAAAAAGGCTGTTGAGATCAAGATGAAATTGATGAAGGTCTAGCACCCTCTTCCGGTGAAGGTGGGAGCAACATTCTTCTTATCCTTTGGCAATTTATTCATGGCTTCTGTTAAGTCAAACTCATTCATACCAGTTCAAACAAGCAGCCCTGGTAGGTATGTTCCATCGCCAGACCAGAATGGCGTGCACATCCCACGTCTTTAATCCCCTTTGTTCTAGGGAGCCCAAACAGATGGACATTGAAATCTCCTGCTATAAGAACATTGGGGCAATACTGTTTGTTCTGAATCCTGCTTCTCAAAAAAGAACCTAACAGTGAAATATTCAATAGTCAAACAAAAGTAGCCTTAGATCTCAAGTTCAATCTAATGCCAAATGTAGATTACAAAAGGTATGTCTTCTGTCAAGAATGACAGAAAGCTGGTGAGACCATCAGCAGATTTGCTGACTGACTGGATAAGCTCATCAAACACAGTAAGTTCAATGAATTCAATGATCAGGATCTTTGCGCCTCAGAGTGATTGATGTATGCTTATCAGATTAGTTCAAACAACAAATGCTGAGAGAAACTCTTAGTCAGGATCGAGTTCTCATGGTTGCCTGAGTTGAATAGTGTGCTGATCGACGAGCTGCTGACACAGAGACCAGAGATGACCAGTGTGAGTCAGTCATGAATGTGAAAATCAACCCAAAGCACAAGGCAGAGGGATACCAAATGATTTCGCCACAGAAAAAGAAGTTTGCTTCATGTGTGTATTTTTGTTTCCACACGAAGGTAAATGTCCCATCATTGGGCCGATCTGGAAAGTCTGTGCAAAGGAGAGTAGTTTTTTTAATGGTTTTCAAGACGAAAGAAGTGAGTCATGAAGGAAGTGCGTCACGGCGTGAAGACAAAATGGCCACCCAAATGTTCAGGAGGCGACATTAGATGCACACCGATAAGGCCAAGTGACCATATCTGCTGAGGTAAATTGACACTAAACGAAGTTGATTGACATCTAAATCTTAGTCAAACATTTCTTCAGTATCATTGTCAAGTGGAAGTGAAGAAGATGGTTGTGCCATGTCGATGCTTATCTCAGAGAAACATGCACATGTTGGACCGGCCAGTTGTAAGGAATTATACCAGTCCAAGATAAGTAAAAAAACAAAGCACCAAATATTGTCCAGAAATCGGACTAAAATTCAGCGCTTGTTTAATACCTTTAATTATTGATATTTGTGAGTCAGCAATTATTATAAATGAGGAGAAATATAGTGAACTGTCTCCATTGCCCCACCTTACACAATTGAAAACTAAAGTGTATACATGTGCTGCATCAATGCCACTAAAAAGTAAAGCTTAATTTGTAGCAATGATGAAACACAAGAAAACAAAAGCACAAACACCCATTCATGTACTTCAATGTACGGCATCAAGTGCCTGTTTACTCAGCTTCAGCACAGCTGAGCATATGGAACTGATCTCTGTGAACCTTAACATGAATCCTCATCACAAAATAGTAAGTAAATTCCCTTTCTTGTTTCATGGGTTGTGAAAACTGGAGACTATGAAAGTCCAATTACACATTAATGAGGACATCTGTCCTATTTCTAAAAGACGCATACAAATTGCTTTTCACTTACACGAAGCTTTTGAAAAATAACTTGAAACCTTACTCAAATACGAAATTGAGTAGTCTACTGGTCCAACTTCATGGGTTTCTCCCATTGTGGCAGTATCCAAAAAGGACAGCAAAGGAGCTTTATGCATCTGCATGGATATGCATCAAGTGAACAAGGCAGTTGAAAGACAATAATATCCAGGTCCGCACATTGCCAACGTGATATCACAATTCAATGGTGCACAGGTATTCTTTCACCTTAATCTGAATAAAGTATATCATCAGTTGGAACTCAAGGAGAATTGCAGGTACATTACACACTTTTCTATACAAGTTGGTCTGTTTCATAACCAAAGACTATGTGTGTCATCAGCTGCAGAGCTATTCCAAGATGTCATTTGATGTATAATTCAGAACACAATAAGACTCTCATGCAAGTGGTCACTTGCTTGCTGATGCCGGTTTAACTTTGAATGCTGAGAAATGCGAGTTCCATTAGACAAAGTTAAAATTATTTGACCATAATATTTGTAGTGGGAGCATGACACCTGATTCAGCAAAAGTGCAAGCACTGTCAACTGCCAGTCACCCACTGTTAGAATTTGAGGTTCCTGGTTGGCAGAGCATACAGCCTGTCCAAGCATGAGCCAAAATCCTTGTCAGGGAAAGTAAGACACACAACCTAAATTAACCTGTGCTCACCCTCTCATATCTTATCACAGAGAAGTCAGGCTTAATTTAGGAGTCAATGTCTAAAGTCTTTGTACACACTTTGGCCTCGATTCCGATCCGGTAAAATATTCCGCCGTACGACTCACATCCGTATCCGAATACGTACGAATGGGAACTTTACGTCGGACCTGCGAATTCCGATCCGTTCCCGTCGATTTCCGTACGAATATCACCGAACCGTACGAACATGCATCAGGAATCCTACCGTACGATTCGTAACCAGCACGTACAAACACACAAGTACGATCCTGTACGAGAAGCCTGACAGCGAATCGTACGGAACAAAGTTATCGCACTTGAATAATGATTCGTACGGCAATATGCGGCTCGCATCTAGCAGCGTCAACACATACCACACGCGTACCCCTCGCTCATGCCCAAGTATGACACGCACACCCCCCCAACAAGCCTACGCGAACACCCCCACCCGCCAACGGGCCGTACCAGTCAATGGCACGCCCAAGTACGACACGCACACCCCCCCAACAAGCCTACGCGAACACCCCCCGCCAACGGCCCGTACCAGTCAATCGCACGCCCAAGTACGACACGCACACCCCCCCAACAAGCCTACGTGAACACCCCCACCCGCCAACGGCCCGTACCAGTCAATCGCATGCACAAGTACGACACGCACACCCCCCTACGCGAACACCCCCACCAGCCAACGGCCCGTACCAGTCAATCGCGCGCACAAGTACGACACGCGCACCCCCCCAACAAGCCTACGCGAACACCCCCACCCGCCAACGGCCCGTACCAGTCTATCGCACGCACAAGTCCGACACGCACACCCCCCAACAAGCCTACGCGAACACCCCCACCCGCCAACGGCCCGTACCAGTCAATCGCATGCCCAAGTACGACATGCACACCCCCCAACAAGCCTACGCGTACACCCCCACCCGCCAACGGCCCGTACCAGTCAATCGCACGCACAAGTACGACACACACACCCCCCCAACAAGCCTACGCGAACACCCCCACCCGCCAACGGCTCGTACCAGTCAATCGCACGCACAAGTACGACACGCACACCCCCCCAACAAGCCTACGCGAACAACCCCACCCGCCAACGGGCCGTACCAGTCAACCGCACGCCCAAGTACGACACGCACAACCCCCAACAAGCCTACGCGAACACCCCCACCCGCCAACGGCCCATACCAGTCAATCGCACGCACAAGTACGACACGCACACCCCCCCAACAAGCCTACGCGAACATCCCCACCCGCCAACGGCCCATACCAGTCAATCGCACGCACACGTCTGACACGCACACCCCCCCAACAAGCCTACGGGAACACCCCCACCCGCCAACGGCCCGTACCAGTCAATCGCACGCACAAGTATGACACGCACACCCCCCTACGCGAACACCCCCACCCGCCAACGGCCCGTACCAGTCAATCGCACGCCCAACAAGCCTATGCGAACACCCCCACCCGCCAACGGCCCATAGCAGTCAATCGCACGCACAAGTACGACACGCACACCCCCTACGCAAACACCCCCACCCGCCAATGGCCCGTACCAGTCAATCGCACACACAAGTACGACACGCACACCCCTACGCGAACACCCCCACCCGCCAACGGCCCGTACCAGTCAACTGCACGCACAAGTACGACACGCACACCCCCCCAACAAGCCTACGCGAACACCCCCACCCGCCAACGGCCCGTACCAGTCAATCGCACGCACAAGTACGACACGCACACCCCCCCAACAAGCCTACGCGAACACCCCCACCCGCCAACGGCCCGTACCAGTCAATCGCACGCCCAAGTACGACACGCACACCCCCGCAACAAACCTACGCGAACACCCCCACCCGCCAACGGCCCGTACCAGTCAATCGCACACCCAAGTACGACACGCACACATAACGCCAACACCCAAACCAGCACAAGGACTTTGCAAACAAGTGGCACAACAACACTGAACATGTCTCCTGTGTACACACCATACAGAATCAATGTCCTGGTCACAGCCAAACAGAGGTCAACACTAACACCCACCCCATATAACACACACACAATCAATTCAAATTAAGCCACACCCACTATTTGACCAATAAAAGGGTCCACACATACAACCCATCATCCTTTGCAACATACCCATTCTTGCAAAGAAAAAGAGAGCACACCAACTATTGCAGCCACATACCTTCACACATACACCCTATCAAATCTACACCCACACCACCCCCTTCACAATCACAACCACACACCCTCATCCATACACACCATCACCCCCTCAATCACATACACCCCACACCATGACCACACCCAAGAATCCAAAGTTCACTAACCCGGAGATGAAGATACTTACAGATGAAGTCATCAGAGCCGAGCAACAGCTGTTTGGCGCATTGGTCAGACCAGCATGGGCGAAAAAACACGCCTGTGGGAGAGGATCGTAGACTGGGTCAATGCTGTTGCACCCATCCGGCGCACCAAGGGGGAATGCCAGGCCAGGTGGTATGATCTGCAGAGGATGGTCAAGAAGAAAAGGGACCAGGACTACGCCTCTGCACACCACACTGGAGGTGGTGGTCCCCGCAGACCTCCTGTATACCAGCCCTGGGAGGAGAAAGTCATGGCCCTGCTGCCACCGGTGGAAGTACATGGAATAGAAGGAGCCGTTGAGTCTGGTGAGTGTACAAAAAATACATGTTACATGGGTGGACTTACAACAGTGCCCAGCAGCATGGGGTGGGTGGCCATGAGTCCAAGCATGACACAACTAAAAGTGGTTTGTTGCAAGTGGGAGCCACAAAGGGTGGAAGGTGGAGGGTAGGAGTCTGCTCTCATCCCATATGCCCCAGGGCCTCACCCAGGCACCATGCCCAATGTACAGGGATAGGGAAATATCACACAAGAAAGTAGACCACAGCTCGTAAACAATATCATGTTGTGGACACACCTATAGAGATACAATATTTTGTGACACAGTAAGGCAGTGTAGCAAGTGAGCAAGCACAAACAACCTGCCTCCAACCCTGTCTCCCTCTCCCACTGTGGCCCTCTCCCACTGTTGCCCTCTCCCTCTGTCGCCCTCTCCCTCTGTCACCCTCTCCCTCTGTTGCCCTCTCCCTCTGTTGCCCTCTCCCTCTGTCGCCCTCTCCCTCTGTTGCCCTCTCCCTCTGTCGCCCTCCCTCCCTCTGTCACCCTCTCCCACTGTCGCCCTCTCCCACTGTCGCCCTCTCCCACTGTTGCCCTCTCTGTCTGTCACCCTCTCCCTCTGTCACCCTCTCCCTCTGTTGCCCTCTCCCTCTGTCGCCCTCTCCCTCTGTCACCCTCTCCCACTGTCGCCCTCTCCCACTGTTGCCCTCTCCCTCTGTCACCCTCTCCCTCTGTCGCCCTCTCCCTCTGTCACCCTCTCCCACTGTCGCCCTCTCCCACTGTTGCCCTTTCCCACTGTCGCCCTCTCCCACTGTTGCCCTCTCCCTCTGTCGCCCTCTCCCTCTGTCACCCTCTCCCTCTGTCGCCCTCTCCCTCTGTCACCCTCTCCCACTGTTGCCCTCTCCCACTGTTGCCCTCTCCCTCTGTCGCCCTCTCCCTCTGTCGCCCTCTCCCTCTGTCACCCTCTCCCACTGTCGCCCTCTCCCTCTGTTGCCCTCTCCCACTGTCGCCCTCTCCCACTGTTGCCCTCTCCCTCTGTCGCCCTCTCCCTCTGTTGCCCTCTCCCTCTGTTGCCCTCTCCCTCTGTTGCCCTCTCCCTCTGTGACCCTCCCTCCCTCTGTCGCCCTCTCCCTCTGTCACCCTCTCCCACTGTCGCCCTCTCCCACTGTTGCCCTCTCCCTCTGTCGCCCTCCCTCCCTCTGTCGCCCTCTCCCTCTGTCACCCTCTCCCACTGTTGCCCTCTCCCACTGTTGCCCTCTCCCACTGTTGCCCTCTCCCACTGTCGCCCGCTCCCACTGTTGCCCTCTACCTCTGTCGCCCTCTCCCTCTGTCACCCTCTCCCTCTGTCGCCCTCTCCCTCTGTTGCCCTCTCCCTCTGTCGCCCTCCCTCCCTCTGTCGCCCTCTCCCTCTGTCACCCTCTCCCACTGTCGCCCTCTCCCACTGTTGCCCTCTCCCTCTGTCGCCCTCCCTCCCTCTGTTGCCCTCTTCCTCTGTCGCCCTCTCCCTCTGTCACCCTCTCCCACTGTCGCCCTCTCCCACTGTTGCCCTTTCCCACTGTCGCCCTCTCCCACTGTTGCCCTCTCCCTCTGTCGCCCTCTCCCTCTGTCACCCTCTCCCTCTGTCGCCCTCTCCCTCTGTCACCCTCTCCCACTGTTGCCCTCTCCCACTGTTGCCCTCTCCCTCTGTCGCCCTCTCCCTCTGTCGCCCTCTCCCTCTGTCACCCTCTCCCACTGTCGCCCTCTCCCTCTGTTGCCCTCTCCCACTGTCGCCCTCTCCCACTGTTGCCCTCTCCCTCTGTCACCCTCTCCCTCTGTTGCCCTCTCCCTCTGTCGCCCTCTCCCTCTGTTGCCCTCTCCCTCTGTCACCCTCCCTCCCTCTGTCGCCCTCTCCCTCTGTCACCCTCTCCCACTGTCGCCCTCTCCCACTGTTGCCCTCTCCCTCTGTCGCCCTCCCTCCCTCTGTCGCCCTCTCCCTCTGTCACCCTCTCCCACTGTTGCCCTCTCCCACTGTTGCCCTCTCCCACTGTTGCCCTCTCCCACTGTCGCCCGCTCCCACTGTTGCCCTCTACCTCTGTTGCCCTCTCCCTCTGTCACCCTCTCCCTCTGTCGCCCTCTCCCTCTGTTGCCCTCTCCCTCTGTCGCCCTCCCTCCCTCTGTCGCCCTCTCCCTCTGTCACCCTCTCCCACTGTCGCCTTCTCCCACTGTTGCCCTCTCCCTCTGTCGCCCTCCCTCCCTCTGTCGCCCTCCCTCCCCCTGTCACCCTCTCCCTCTGTCGCCCTCCCTACCTCTGTCGCCCTCCCTCCCTCTGTCGCCCTCTCCCTTTGTCACCCTCTCCCTCTGTTGCCCTCTCCCTCTGTCACCCTCCCTCCCTCTGTCGCCCTCTCCCTCTGTCACCCTCTCCCACTGTCGCCCTCTCCCACTGTTGCCCTCTCCCTCTGTCACCCTCTCCCTCTGTCGCCCTCTCCCTCTGTCGCCCTCCCTCCCTCTGTCGCCCTCTCCCACTGTCACCCTCTCCCACTGTCACCCTCTCCCTCTGTTGCCCTCCCTCCCTCTGTCATCCTCCCTCCCACTGTCACCTCACCGCATCTCCCTGGGCACACACACAGTTGCACCCAAGCACTGCACAGGCCTTACAAACACCATAGAGCAGAATGTTTAGGGATGTCTCCTAATTACCAGCAGTCATCCACTAAGTGCCTGCAACACACACACCATTTACAGCCAACACTGTACTGTGTCAGGACACACATATCTGAAACCTCTGTAGTACACAATGGCCACAGGTGTAGGCAGCACAAGTCCCTCATGTGATCACTGCAAACACAAACACCAGGACAAGGTCACACACCCTGTGCATGAACACAAAACCACAATTATGCCAGCATGCTACATCAGGGGGCAGCCAAATCATGAACGATGGACGCTTGCAAATCACACACAAACTACTATCATGGCCTATCCTACACCCGCCTTACAGAAACTCGTCCCCTGGGGACAGGCTTTGGAGTGCAACACTGTCCCAATTGTCATGTTCCATAACAAAACACTCACTCATGTGAAAACTCATACTACTCATACATGCACATAGCAGATGCTCAAGTCCATTGTGCCGCTCAAACAATGCACGTGCCATACCCCAGCTGGATGGCGTACATGCTGCACGTATTACACTGGTGAAGTGCGGTGACGTACTTTGATTACGTAGGTGCAGCACGTCTCCGTATTGCACTGGTGTTGTGCGGTGACGTACTGTACCCCGAGGTCGTTGTCGTACCGTACCCCAGCTGGATGGCGTACATGCTGCACGTATTACACTGGTGAAGTGCGGTGACGTACTTCGATGACGTAGGTGCAGCACGTCTCCGTATTGCACTGGTGTTTGTGCGGTGACGTGCCGTACCCCGAGGTCGTTGACGTACCGTACCCCAGCTGGATGGCGTACATGCTGCACGTATTACACTGGTGAAGTGCGGTGACGTACTTCGATGACGTAGGTGCAGCACGTCTCCGTATTGCACTGGTGTTGTGTGGTGACGTACCGTACCCCGAGGTCGTTGACGTACCGTACCCCAGCTGGATGACGTACATGCTGCACGTATTACACTGGTGAAGTGAGGTGACGTACTTGGATGACGTAGGTGCGGCACGTCTCCGTATTACACTGGTGAAGTGCGGGAGTGTGTGGACCAACGTACCCAGACATTACAGTCGTGCAATGCAGATGTGCGCGTGTGGCAACACGTACAGGTATGTTGGACTTCGTTGTACTCACCTTCTGCGCCGTCGTCGGTTTCTAAGTACGTGGTGGTGGCCGTACAGGATATGGATGAGACGGACGATGACGTTCATGTCCTGCTTGTCGCGTACCGGGGTGCGGTTCGTGCCGGAGTGTGGTTTTACGGTAGTTTTGAGCTCTCGTAGAAAAAGAGCCATACGGAGTGTGTTCTACACGGATCGTACTTCCTGGTTCGGGAGATGCGCTCTTTTTACGTTCGGACGTTGCGTCGAGCGTCAGCCGACTGCAATTCGTATGGACTTTCGATTCGTACGCCGTTTTTTATGAGCCGTACGGAGTGACGCTTTAGATTGTGATCGTACTTGCTGATTCATACGGGGACGCCTACGGGTACGACTCGTACGGGGAAAAACGCTCCAAACCGCAATTCGGAGCGTTTTTTCCTGAATCGGAATCGACCTTTAATTACAGTAACATAGTGAAAACAGACACAGAAACAACATACACAAGTTTGGAATAGAGAATATCTGAGTAAAACAAGTAGAACTTGATATATGAATTTTTAAAGATTAAATCTCAAAACAGTGCTCAGAATTCAATTGCGTGAAAGGTTACTTGAGGTCGCACTTAATCGGTTTAAATCCAAAGATCGGGGATAATTGCGATGGAGGTCAGACCAGCTACAGGACCTATGGAGGGCCCGCTGAAAAAGTATTGTGTACGGAGCAAGTGTTGGTGTCGTGGACACCCTGGGTCAGTTCAGATATACGCAGCCGAGTTGATGCATCGGAGATGAGCAGTTGGTGTCAAAGGCTCGGTGCTGCGTTGAAGTTGAGCCTCGTAGCCAGTGTCTAAGGATTGACGATTATCGCAGCAGTGTCATTGAAACAGCGAGGCGTAGCTGTCGAACCTCGCAGTCCGGACCCACATCCCCATCGAATCGGCACTGCATCAGAGGGCACTGAATTGGTTCCGATAAGTGCAAATAGACCACTTCATCGATTTTTGCAGAAAACAGTTGCAGAACCCACACCTAAGGCCCAGGACTGGAGGGGGGTTACCTGAGGCAAGGGAAAAATTCACAGATGGCAGAGTCCAACAGCACTAGCAGAGTTGCAAGAAGTATTTTGTGTCCCTGAGACTTCGGAAAACAGGGGGAAAACCACCAAACCCTTGAAGAATCTCGGGTTCAAGGATGTAGAGAACAATTCCAGTCCTTCTCACTCTCAGGCAAGAAGCAGCAGGCAGCAGGCCAACACAGCAGAGCAGGAAGCCAAGTGGCAATTCCTCCTACAGACCAGCAATCAGCAGGCAGCATGCCAATACAGCAATGCAGTTAGCAAAGTGGCAGTTACTCCTACAGCACAGATTTTCTTCCAAGCAGAATGTCCTTGGTTCCAGTAGCATTCTGATTTGGTGGTGCCAGAGGTCCTGCACTTCTAACCATCTGTGCCTTTGAAGTGGGGGGACATCAAAGAAGCCTTTGAAGATCACAGATTTACTACAGTGGGGTATGCAGCTCTTTGTGTAGGGACAGGCCCATCTCTATTCAGGTGCCAGCTCCTCCCTCCAATCTACCTCAGGAAGGCCCATTATCCTGGTGATGGGCCATCAGGATGCAAATGGCACACCCCAGCTCCCTTTGTGTTTCTGCCTAGAGGGAATGCACAGAACCCAGCTATTACTCAAGCCAGCCATGTATTCAGAGACAGGTGAGGCACAGAATGGTTAAAGTAAGAAATGCAACCTTTCTAAAAGTGACATTTTCCTACTCACAATTTAAAAGCCAACTTCACCATAAGTTGTGATTTTAATGTGAGCACAGAGACACCAAACTCCAAATCGCTAGCTTTTACCAATTGGAAATTACACTTAAAAGATGTTTTGAGACAATCCCAATGTTAACCTATAGGAGAAATAGGCCTTGCAGTAGTACATGTCCTACCTTTTAAATACAATGCAGCCTGCCCATAGGGTTGCCTACGGCTTACCTTTAAAGGTGATTTATTAGTAATTAAAGGGAAGGTTTGGGCCTGGCAAGTAGGTTAACTTACAAGGTCGAAATGGCAGTTTAAACTTCACCCACAGGCTTTGCAGTAGAAGGCCAGAGACATCTTTAAATGTGCGACTGAGTGGGTGGCACAAGCAGTGCTGCAGGCCCACTAGTAGCCTTTAATTTATGGACCCTGGGCACATATAGTTCACTTTACTAGGGACTTACAAGTAAATGGAATATGCCAATTGTGGATCAACCAATGTTACCATGTTTTTAGTACAGAGCATATGCAGTTCACCACTGGTTAGCAATGTTAAAGTGCCAGAAATCTTTGAAGCCAACAATAATATGTCAGGCAAAAAGAGGAGGAAGGCAAAACCAAATTTGGGTAACCCTGCAGAAAAGGCTATTTTCAACACGCACAAGATGTTTTGTTCAATTCTTGGCAAGGTCAGTTATTGCTCTAGATACATACAAGACTTTGCCACTGTCAATACACTATTAAGAGACTTGACTAGAAATAATCTTTCTTTCCTGTGATCTCATGAATGCGAGCAAAGCTTCCAGAAAATTAAACAAGTTATTGAGAATGCTACTGAAATTGCTAACTTTGATCCAGCAGACACCCGAAATGCTGAAAGATGTCATTTGGCAAATGCAAGTCAAAGTTTGTCCCAAACTGAACGTGCTTATTCATAACCTAAGAAAGAAACCTTAGCAGTGGTATGGGCTTGTGACCATTTTCACGTATTCTAGTATGGTAAGCTCTTCACCTTTGTGTCTGATCATCAAGCATTGTTGACCGTCTTCGGCAATCCAAAGGCAAAATTGACTCCTCAGATTGAGCGTTAGGGTCTCCGATTTCAAGAACACAACTACACCATCAGACATTTTCAGGAATATATCTGAATCCTTCCGACTACTTCTCATGCGTGCCTCTACAGTGCCCTGGCATCCATTCTAAGACTGCTGAAGCCTACATACATTTCATTGTGACATGAAGCACCCTAGCTGCCATTTCATTGGAATAAATTTGCTCTGACATAAGTCAAGATAATGACATGCTAAAACTGAAAGACTTTATTTCACATCAGTCTTGGTATCAGCACTCTCGACCTCTTACCAGTTAGAGTGAATACCCGAAGTTTAAAAATTTCAAAAATAAACTATCTGCTACTCAGGAGGTATTATTCTGAGAGGTTTGAGAATTGGCGTTCCAGAGAGTGTGCAACAACAGATAATTGAAGTGGCCCATGAAGAACATAGCAGAATTGGTGCCACTAAACGGCCTGTCCAAGACCGAGTGTAGTTCCCACATCTCAATGACAGAATTGACAGAAAAGTGACGACTATCATCTATGCAATTACCTGTCATTGAAAATCCCTCAATACACCTTAAACATGTCAGAGTTGCCAATGCATCCATAGGAAAGAATTGCAGTTGACTTTTTCGGTCCTCTTGACAATGGACATTACCTAATGGTAATTGCTGATGAAAAATCCTGTTTTCCATTAATACAAGATCTCTTGTCTATCACTTAGGAAAGAGTCCTCAAGAGATTAGATGCCTTCTTTACAATATTTGGTTTTGCTCTGATTTTAAAGTCTGACAACTGCCCACCTTTCAACAGTTGAGAATTCAGAGGCTTTCTCAGTCATCTTAATGTGAAGCATCAAAAGAGCACACCTCTTTGGCCACAGGCCAATGGTCTTGTTGAACGTTTCATGAGTACTCTTAATAAAGCTTTTCAGCATGCTGTACTAGAAAGGCTTGACCTGAAAATTGTCCTAATTTTGACTCTTCAAGCTTACTGTTTGACTACTCAAGGGGCATATTAGCAAGAACGTCGTTAAAATTATCGCAGTTTTAGCAGCAGGAAACTGCCGCTAAAACAGCGATAATGAGTTTGCTAATATGCGTTATAGAGTTCCAATAGAAGCCCAGGTTAGATGTGCAGGACATCTAACCTGGGCTTCTATTGGAATTCTATAACGCATATTAGCAAGCCCATTATGGCCGTTTTAGCGGCAGTTTCTTGCAGCTAAAACGGCGATAATTTTAATGAGGTTCTTGCTAATATGCCCCCAAGTTATCTTAATGGACCAACAGAAGATCAAATATGGAGGCAGAAATCCGCTTGAAAGACTTGTATTGTAAACACAAAATGAAGGCCTATACACACAAGAATAGACATGCAAAATATGCTACAATCACTAGAGGAGATTGAGTGTTTGTTCATTAGCATAGAAAATGAAGGCGTGATACTCCTTTCAATGCTGAACCATTGTATTTTGTGACCAGCAAAGAACACATGGTGACTGCACAGTGTCCTGGGAAGTCCGTCACACAATAGTCCTCACATTACCGACATGCGGCTAATCACTCGTCAGGCACTGCTGTGATTGTACAGACTGGGTCTGTGAGGACAAGGGAAGACCCCTGACTGCTGTTGCTCCTACATCATCAACACAGCTCAGGGACACTTCAATGGCCTGTCCGATGTTTCTGAAGACACAGTCGGGATGTGTGTTCAAAGTGCCACGAAGAGTCATTGAAGAGATATGATTGTGTATATATTTGTAAAAATAAAATCATTTTTTTAATTAACAGAGGGGTCTACGTAGTGTGGTGTGAGTTTGCAATGATGGAACCCTTATGGCTCTGGATGTACTCTGTAGAACTGTGGCATATGCATTAGAGCATAGTGAAGTGAATGCAGGTTTAGAATGCTAAGTTCGCGATTACGCGCAGAAGAATAAAGACGTGTTATACTAAGCTCCATGTGTGACACAGTTAATGGAGAGTACCAGGGCTGTGGAGGATGCTACATGTGGGAGTAAACTGTATTAGCGCAGATGCGAGTCAGTGCTTAACGGGGCATGTTTAAGATCTGTTCAAAGGAAATGTTCATGATGTCAGTCATTTTGCCAATTTGAGCTGCTCTGCTCCACTACTCAAATGAGTCAAATCAAATCTTAACATTCCAACACTTTGTAAGTGACTGCATATAGGAAATGTGATATGCATCCCTGGGGCCTTATTACAGAAAGTGCCCCAGGGGTTCAATGGGCGTTTGTGCCCGCTTCGCCGATCCCTGGGCACTTTGATATAACACAAGAGGACCACAGGCGCTTATGCAGCCCCATCTGTAATACCGATAAGGCTGCCACACATAAAATGCCAATTGCAAAAAAGGCCAGCGCTATCTTCAGGGGTTGTTCTCTCATTTGCATGGGGGCGCGCCCCATGGAAATGAGGGAATCCCTTTTCCTCCTCGCCCGTGCTGCATTACAGACGCTGTCACATAGGCAAAGAATATCTCAGGGGGGCACTCACAGTGTTCCACCTCTAAGGTGGGGGTAAGGGAGGTCCCATGAACCACCCAGACATCCCTGTGCAGGCAGATGCAGTCACTAACTACACCTGCCTGCAAGGCGAACTCTAATCCATATTAAAAGTGCAGGCTGATTGCAGGCTGCACTGTGAAAACACAGAGCGGGTGTAAAGCAGCGGCTACGTTTTTTCACCGAATGCGCTGCCCCCAGGGTGCATTTTAATTGTTTGCCTCGGGTGCACGTTTCAAAAGGTGCCCCAGCGCAAACAATGTTGTCCGTAATGCATCCCCTGGTTTTTATCCCCATCCTCTCTGTATAGTTCCTCCTGGAGCTTTAGAGTTTAATGATTGTTTTCTCCATTTCTTGAAGTAACTATATAGTGACAAGTTACAGACATGCATGAATTAGATGAACATGTTGACCTGGGAAAGTTGATTTCTGAAAGCTACACCCCCTGATTCATGCACCCCTTAAAGTAGAATTGACATGTATAGGCCTTGTAAACAGCCTGTGTATATCAATGCCTAACCTTACACTTATACTGCTAAATTAGTAATGGGAATGTATGAATGTATTCCATTGTTTACGTTTTTGATACATAGTGAGGCCTGGACTCTGTGTTACAGACAAGTCACACACAGTTCCTCGGCCTGCATTGTACCTTTCAGTGTAGCAGCCTTGTACTAGTTTAGGACTGCCACAAGTGGGACGGAAAATCCCCCTGTCCCAGAATCTAGAACATTCTTCTGGGAATGAGTAATACGGTGGAAGTTGTGCATACCACACCCCTGACCCCTGGGCCATCCTTCAACTCTCAGGTGCAGATTTAGTAACAAGTAACACAACACAGCAAGACAACTTGCTGCTCTGAGTTGCGTGAGTCTTGCTGCACTTCCTTACGTGACAGGGAGAGGCGAGGAATGTGACATATCTAATAAGATATGGCCCATTCCTGCCCCCTTTCTGTGCTGGTGCACTGAGTGCAGCCTAGTGTCAACAGAGGCACCCTTGCACCATATTGCAAGGGTGCCTGTGTTACAGGCAGGGTTGCTTTTGTGGGACACCTTCCTACACTAAACAGTCCTCTGAGTTTTTTCCTCTTTCTATGTTTGCTGCAAAACTAAAGATTTTATGTATAAACTTTATGACAAAGGACTAGAATTTTGATGCAGAAATAGGTGTCTCTTACATAAACTAATACCACCAAAATATATTTTTTCTTTAGTAAGTGTAAACAACACATGGGTTTTTCAGTTAACTTACAAGATTGGCTTGAGTAAAGTCCACAAGACATTTTCAGTGTTAGAGACTGAACAGATAAACAAAAAGCTAGAGAAAATTAGGAGAAGTGGGTAAACTAATAATGAAAAAGAGTCTAAGCATTCAAAGCCGGGGTTACAGGTAACAAAGGTTAAGATTAACATGGATGGGCAATAATTGTAACATTCTACAAAGTGTGCTACGTGAAAGGAAGTCTACAGCATAGATTTAAAGTTTACAGTTTGTACAGTCTTGTGGTCAGTGACAGAAGCTCCAGGCCTGCACAAGGCCACGAGATAATGAAAACAACAACTTCAGTTCCTGATTGTTTATGTATTTCAGTTGTCTGAGTTATGTGTGTCTGTTGTCAGATATAACGTGCAACAAAATTAAGGGATCTTTGAAGGACACAAGCTGCCTCGCATTGCACCCATAAAAGAAACCTCTGATGTTTTTTATTGACCTTTTGTATCTTTTGAACGTGTAGCAGTATGCTAGTGATTCTAACAGCAGACTTAAAAGCTTTGTTACATTAAATCAATATGCTTAAATCGGCTAATAAATATATTGCACCATGATCTTAAGGTTGTGTTCTAGCTTTTACACACAATGATTATTGAGGGTCTGTTATTGAACAATGCTTCACAACTATATATAATTCTTGCTAAATGGATGGGGCTATTAGATCACGGGAATGGTATTTCTAACAGCCTGCAAATAGAAGTCAAGTGGTGTCCTGACCCTGTGGAAACTACTCACATCTTTCAATCTTACACTACAGCTTCATGCAGAACTACTTTTGTGCTTACCTTTATATTCACGATAACCTATACCTTTCACAAACTATTTAGTGCATTTTAAAACATATTCCATGTCATATACGTATCAATTGTAAAATAGTCGTATATGTGTTTTGAATAATGCCTGTTTGATTTCAGGAATATTCTATTGGTATTAAAAAAGACACAAAGCAAATTACAAAATATATCAAATTTCAGCTATGAAAATAACAAACAAACAAGTTTCCTTGTCTTCACTACAGTGATGTAGGCCCCTGGTGGAACTGGCCCGCTATGTATGGTCGCCCTTAACCTTTCTGCCTTCATATCTGCGGTTTTGCTGAATTTGTTTTTGCTGGTTTTAGGGCTCTGTGCACTTTACTACTACTAATCATTGCTAAAGTGCTTATGCTCTCTCCCTAAACATGGTAAAATTGGTCTAGACCTCATTTGCACATTTAATATACTTGGAAGTCCCTAGAAATGGATACTACATGTATGCAGGGCCTGTCTATTTAATGCTACTAGTAGGTCTGAAATACCCATTGTGCCACCTACTTTAATACATGTTTACACAAGAGCACAAAAAGATGATGAGTCATTAGATGAGTTTTTTGAATGAATTATAATTTTGGTACTATTACACATGAGATTGTCTGGTATTAGATTATAATACATGTAAAGAGTAAGAAAATCCAAGAGCAGTTGTGGGTTATGGGCAATCCCAAATTACAGAAGGCTATTGTCATGGCTAAGGCATTAGAGCAAACCGAGAATTGGATGTCGGCCTTGAAGAGCACTAATATACGTGTGGATGGTATAGAGGATGTGTGCATGGTCAAACGGGTTGAGGAACATCGCTCTGAGGGTTCTACCGCAGGTGATTCACAAGTGAATAATTTTGCAGGTGGTAGAAAATTTGATAAAACAGGGAGAAGTGGGGTACACTATAGGTGTGGTAGCAGTGCACACATAGCATCGTATCCTGGGCGCCCGCCATCAACAGGGAATACACGAATTGTGGATGTGTAAGGCATTTTGCTCGTATATGTAGAGTTTTAAGGAGGAATTATTGTCAGACAAGGGGTAAAGTGTCATACACAGCTGAGAATTGTGAGGTTAAGCCTGTTTGTGAATGCAGGAAAGGTACAAAACCAATTAGAGTTATAGTTTTACCTATCCAAGAGAGTGGGACAAGTTTGAGTGAGAGTATGATAAAGAATCCTACCAAGTGTGCGGTGTGTATTTCAGGGGTGGAGTTAGACCTTATGACAGATTCGGGTTCTCCTTGGACCGTTATCAGTAGGAAATACTTTGATGAAAAATTAAGTGGCATTTGGGACAGTGAGAGGCTGATTACAATGCGGCCCTTAAAGGCTCAGACCAACAGAAGCCAGTAATCTCAAGGGCAGCCCTTTCCGTCCTTGCGATTACGATGCATGGTTTCCAGCATGGTTTTCATGTCAGCCTGTCCGACATGGAAACAATGTTGGAAAGTGGGCTTGGAGCCCCCCAGCATTGCCCCCATGTACTTGTGGCCTCCGGTTGGAGGCCGAGGGGACACCTGTGGAATTGTATCAATATACATGAAAGCCATTTGGCCTGACCTCTGTGGCCTTGGTCTTTCAAAGGTATGCTCTATAGTTTTAGAGACATTGACAACTACATTAAGTGTTTCCAAGATGACATTTTAATATTTTCCATGCACATGCAACACATAATTGAAGTTTGTGCCAGGTTAGAGAAACATGGTTTAATGCTCAAGGGTCACAAGTGCAAAATGTTCACAAAATTGGTGGAAATATCTGGGTCACACCTTATCTGGTGATGGGGGTGGTACCAAACAAGTCCAATGTGGGTGCTATTGTAAATATCCCTGGACCTATTATTAAAGAACAGTTGCTTTTGTTTGCTGGCATGTGGGAGTATTACAGCAAGTTTTTAGAGAACTTTGCAGCAAAAATGGAACCCCTTAGAGATCTGTTGAGGCACAACGTTACCTATGTGTGGTTGGACAGGCAGCAAGAGCCATTTGAGAACATTAAGCAATAAATTGCACATGTTCCCACAATAAGACAATTCTGAATGGGAAAGGAATGTTTCATCACAGTAGATGCTAGTATGTACAGTGTGCGGGGTGCACCTTCCTAGAAGTGTGGCAAGGAAGAATGGAATGGAATGCTGCCTTTGCCTCCCAACCACTGAGTGGGATAGAATGCAGGTAATAGTAGAAACTATGGGACTCATATGTCCGCCCAACACCGTAGCAGTCTGGAACCCCCGACCTTAGGTTGGCGGTTCCAACCTCAGTATTAGGGTGGAAAAGGCCCGCATCACAAGCTCCAATTGTAAAGTGGATGTTTTTAAACATCCCTTTAGGGTGGCCCAGAAGAAGCGAAGTCAAACCTGAGTAGTTATTCATGTGTAAGGGGGCAGAAGAATTGTCGGATGAGAGTGAGTTTTTGTTCAAAGGGGGTAGTGTATTCCTCTCCTGGAAGTGTAATAAACCATTCCTAAATTGGGTCACAAGGGACATCCAGGGATGCCCGACACTAAGGGGTCCATTAGTCCTCCCGCCACCCTAATGGAGATCGGGACCGCCCGCCATAAGGGCGGGGGTCCCGTTGGGGGTATTAGGATGTGCCCGCCACAGTGGCGGGCACATCCTACATGTTTTACATTGTGGCAGGCGGTGCTCTCTGCACCGCCCGCCACAATGCAAAACATAAGTTGTCACATTTACATATGCAAAGCGGCAGGCACCGCTCGGTGCCTGCCGCTTTGCATATGTAAATGTGGGGGGGTACCATAGGAACCCCCCATGTGCCCCCCCAACAGTGGCGGCAACCTGGGGGCCCTGCAGGGAGCCCCCGCAGCAATCTCCGCCTGCCTTTCTGTGGCGGCATTGCCGCCGCGGAAAGGCCCCTACATTGTGCCATCGTAATATGGCTGGCGGTGTACATTGGACACCGACACCATATTAATCTATTACCGCAGCGGTCGCAAGGTGAACGCGGCGGTAAAGCGGCGGACGGTCTTTCCGTCCGCTGCTGTCCCCTCCGCCATCCTAATCTGGCGGAGGGGAAAACGAGAGTGGTTGTCGGTCGGATTGCCTCCACCAGGGTGGCGGTGGCCACCGCCATCCTGGCGAAGGCAGTCCGCCCGACATCCTAATGGACCCCTTAGCGTCTTGTTCACATTTATTTCTGGTGGCCAGGAATAGATAAGATGATAGAAAGGACAGTGAGAGAGTGTGCAGTGTGTGCCCTTGTGTATATATAAAGAATATATGTATATACAAATGTGTTTGAAATTGAAAATGAAATATATAAAGTAAAAATCTTTTCATTTGATAAAATAAAAAATCATTTAGTGAAATTCTAAGGCGTGGTGTGGTTCATGACGAGACATGAGATTGTATGAAAAAAAATATAAATTGTGGTCATAGTAATATGAATACTAAATAGGGGATACTTTTTCTTTATTTCCTATTGCTACAACTAATAATATAAACCATAGAACCAGGGTACCAGTTCTTTATAATTTTAGTGTGTGCGGGAAATGACATTTTTTTGAAGGTTAGTACCCCAGAAAATTTGCGTGTGGCCTGAGTTGCCATGGTAAAAGGTGGCTTTTGATATATCAGGTCCTTTCAATTTTCTCCCTATGGATACTCGAATTGCCTTAGTTTTAAATGATTATCATTCAAAGTGGCCAGAGTTCAAATTTGGGTCACAGGCTACCACAAGAGCAGTGGTCAAATCTTTCAAGGTAGTGTTTGCAAAAGGAGGATGCACATCTGTATTGTTGCAGACAATGGAGTTCAACTCTCAAGTGGGAAAATGTAATCTTTTCTCAAGCATTGTAACATCAAACATACAACTACTGCATTGTACAAACCACATGAAAATGGTCATGTGGAGAGGTTCAACCGCGTGTTGAAGGGATATGTAGTTGAAGCACATTGTCAAGGAAGTGATTGCAAAAATATTTTGAGGGAAAGGTTAGGGCTTTACCGCATAACCCCTCGCACCATGACTGAGGTCAGTCCATTCAAACTGTTAAAAAGGTAGAGATCCTGCATCTAGCCTGTGTCGCTGGTGGTTTAAGGAGAAGTGGGGAGGTGAGGAAGAAAAGTGTAGTGTGAAGGATATTGCTGAAAGAGTGAGGAAGAAACACGATAAATCCAAGGAACGTTATGATGCCGGTGCAACTTGAAGATTCATAAGATTAAGGTTGGAGATTGGGTGAGGGTTCGCAAAACTAGGTTGGTCAATAAAGGCTGGACCAGGTTTGGTTAGTCAATATCACTGGAGAATGAATCACTTGTACCTGTGACCAGGGTTCGTGGGTTCTGACCATCATCCTTTAAAAAACCCTCATTCACATAAACAGGTCGTACGGCGGTATATCTTCATTCTCCCCATAATCAAGTACGTGATAGCATCATCATTGGGTTTCTTTTTATGCTTCCTCCACCTGGAGGGAACCACTGGTTATTACAGTAGCGATCAGTAATAGTGAAAGAAGTGGAAGTGCTCAGGTGCGGTGAATTCTATTTAAAAAAAACATGCTGCCCAAGCTTCGGCTTTATTCAGTTTGGGGCATGGGTTGCATTAAAAACAGTGTTGTGCGTGGTCCGACCTATTATGAGCCCACTGCACTTACTAGTCCAGATAGGTGGTCGACATGTTTCAGCCCCTTTAGGTGCCCAAAATGGTCGTGGGCTTTCTTCAGGACCTAGAGAAAAGTAAAGGTTTGGAAAAAGGTATTTCCCAAGTCCAATTTTGATAGAGTTTGGTCTCATTAAAGGCCAGTAGTACCTTTAGAAATCCTAGGTAGGGCTTCCTCGGGATTATGGTGGTGCGGGGCACTGCTGGTGTGGCAGGCTTGCACAACTTGTGCTGTCACTGCCTCTTGGATCCCGGATAGCTCGAGAGCTGTTCTGAGCCGTCATTAAATCGCAGTTCTGAAGGGGAAGACAGACTGTGGCCCAGAATAAACTTCAAGAAATTATTATTGTAGGTTTGCCCAATTAAAATATAGTAATTAACATTGCCTTCAATTGGATGTAAAATTTGGGATGAAAAATGTGGGTGAAAAAATAAAAGGTCCAGAATATTTTGTTGTAGGGGCCAAGGACATTTTGTGTGGATTCATTGAGTAGGCCGAATGTGGTTAATGATCAGATTGTGAAAAGGATGTTTTTTTATGAATTTTTTTTATGAAATACTGAGCTAAGGGATATTATCGTTTAGTCCTGTGCAATTTGTTTTCAAACGATTTACCCATCTTTGTTCTTTCCCGAAGAGTATCTTTTCAGCATTGAGAGTGGTTCCTGTTAATGTTTCAATAATGATCCAGTGTAGGTCATCAACGATATCATGTTGTTCGATATAGTGGTTACTCATTTTAGTTTTTCCTCTCTTGCACTTCACAGTGCTCCTATGTTTACAGATCCTTTGTTTTATCTTGCGACAAGTCATCTCAATGTACCTGGGGTTGCTAGGACATTTGATCATGTAGATGATATGTGTCGAATTGCAATTCGTATGTTGCCTCATGGTCCACTTTAGTTATGGCTTTAGTTGGATAGACTTTGTGACGGTAGTTAATTTGCACACAGAGCAGTGTCCGCAAGGGTAGTGACCAGTGACTGGTGGCATAGTCCATAGAGTGTTAGTAATTTCCTTTATTTTTGGTTCTTGACGTCTAGTATGCACTAGGATATCTTTTAGGATTCTTGTTCTCCTGTTTGAAAATCGTGGTTTAGGCCAGTTTAAAGAGCCTGATGTTAATGTATTTATTTATTTTATTTTGAAGGTGTTATATAGCGCGAACAAGACCCTTGCGAGTATAAGAGCACTTTACATGTCATAAATTGGAAACAAGAATAAGACATGGAAAAAGAAAAATCAGCATAGACAAATACAATTATAGGTGAATAGGATAAGATTGATATGAGGTGCTCAGTAGTACGAAACTAGCAATTAAAACGCGGTGATCAATAAAACATTCTATTAATTAACAATTAGTAAAAAGTAAATAGTTCACATGAATTTGGCCATGAGAATCACTTTCACTTCTTTTTTTAAGGCAGCAGTGGATGGGTTCATTCTTGTTTCTGTGGGCAAAGCATTCCAGATCCTCGGAGCCATTAAAGAGAAGGACTGGTTGAAAGTTTTTTTCCTGGCAAATCGTTGGGGTTTCAGTAAAAGATTCTTCGAGCTTCTGGAAGATCTATTACCAGCAGAGAGTACCAGTTTCTGAGCTAGATAGTTCAGGAATTTTGGTGTCTGGCCTTGTGCGTCATACATGCTATTTTCAGGTGAATTCTAGCTTCAAACGGTAGCCAATTGAGTGTTCTAAGGTCTGGGAATATGTGAGAGGTTCTATTTGATCCTGTGATGAGTCTCGCCTCTGAATTGATAGCGGCCCTTAACGAGGAAGTCGATGTCCTGGGGAGGCCGCATAAGGTTACTGTCCCATATTCCACTCATGGGATTTTTAGGGCCTAAAATGCTTGTTAAAGTCGTTTGTTGCCAAGAAGGGTTTCAGTTTTCACAGTGTGTTCAAGTGGAAATTTGCTCCTTTTGTGGAGGCCCTAATATGCTTCTGCATTTTTAGTCTTCTGTGCAGTGTTACCCCTAACGATTTCACTGATTCGACAATGAGCAGTTGCCCTTGAAGTGCTGTTAGGTGCTTCATCCATTACAGAATGGTGGCTGTTTGTTGGGGGGGGGGGGGCGATTAGGAGGAACTCAGTTTTGAGGGCGTTTAGTTTCAAATGGTTTTCGGCCAGCCATGTTTGAGTTTTTTGTAGCGTTGTGTTGAGAGCTTTGATGTCCTCAAGAGAATGGATCTTGATGTAGAGTTGGGTGTCGTCTGCATACATATGAAAATGGACCTCTGAGATACTGAGAAGTTCGGTGAGAGGTTAAATGAAAAGGTTAAATAGTGGGGGTGAGAGTGAAGAACCTTGTGGTACTCCTAACGTGACTGGCACAGGGTAAGATAATGTTTGATTGACCTTGAATCTCTGAGAGCTATTTTGGAGGAAATAGGTAAACCAGGTGAGCACAGACCCAGATATTCCCATCCTGAGTTTCAGTAGTTCTAGTAGTATGTTGTGTTTGACGGTGTCAAATGCTAATGACAAGTCGAGTAATATTAATAAACAGGCTTTGTTTTGGTCCAGGATTTTTATAGCGTCGTCAACTATGTGTGTCATGGCTGATTCAGTACTGTGGCCTGCACGGAAGCCCGATTGATATTGGTTAAGCAGGTTGAATTGGTCGATGTGGTTGCTAAGCTGAGAGTGAACTCATTTTTCCAGGAGTTTGGCTAGAGTGGGGATGTTGGATATTGGGTGATAATTTTTTTGGTCCAATGGGTCAGCTGTTGGTTTCTTTAAAATAGGGGATACTTGCCCAATGTTCAGGATATCTGGGATGGTACCTTGATGGAGGGAGGTATTTATAATCTTGGTCCAGAGAGGTAGTAACAATGGGATAAAGTCTTTTAGATAAGTGGGTCTGTGAAGTGGTTGGAGGGATTCAGGGTGTTTAATGTCTTTTCTATAGAATCTTCACTATAAGTATTGAAGTGGGACCAGGATGCGTTGTTTTTTAGGTTGAATTTTGTGGAGCTTTTGACTGATGCACCTGTCAGGGTAGGCGCCGAGTTATTTTGCATGACCATCAGGGATAAAAGATCATTGAATAAGTCTGTTTTTATGGAATCTGATTTTGTAGTGAAAATGCAAATTCCTCATTATTAGGTAGGGGGTCAGGTGTAGCCTTGGGGTGAGTGGGTGCACTCTTGGTTTGAGCTTTGATTAGATCAAAACGTTTTTTGGGATGGTTTTTGGCTTGATCTAGTTGATTTCTGAAGAAATCGGTTTTAGATCTTGTGATCATTCTGAAATAGGCGTTTGTGGTGATTCTTAGAAGTTTGAGGTGTTCACCAGTTCTTGTTGATGATCTTCTTGACTGCGTTGCTCTCTATACTGTATGTAGTGAGGCGTCAGGGTGTTCGATGCAGGTGTTTTTGGTGTTGTGTCAAGTAGACTCTCTCTTGGTTGATTCCTTGCCCTCTTCTGGCATTTCGCCACTGTTTTTGCTGGGTAGTCTTGTCTAGATAGTTTGGTACAGCGATCTTTTGCCTGTGTCTTGTACTTTGTTAGTTCGCTACAATTTCTCTTGAGGTGAAGGAACTGGCTATAAGGTAAGTTATGTCTAAGTGGGTGTGGGTAGAAGCTATTGTAAGAAAGTAAGCTGTTCTTGGCGGTTGGTTTGAAGAAAGTCTTGGTTTTTAGTGTGTCATCTTCCACATAGATGGATAGATCTAGGAAATCTGGCTGCTTTTTTTCAGCAGTATAGGTGAATTTGAGACATTGGGCCTGTGTATTGATCCACTCGTGGAAATTGTGTAGACTTTACTCTGCGTCTTCCCAGATTACAATGGCGTCATCTCTATTACAGCCCTGCCTGCTATGCTAAACAGTGCCAGGCTGAAAGCCACCTCTCTACATCACTCCAGGAACAGCCATCAACTGGGGCTGGTGGTCACAGCATCTGGTGTGATCTTGGGCTTCATATATCCATCTCAAAACCTCTCTAATTAATGGTCTTAATAGTATCTGATCAACAATTTTTTTCTCTAGTTTATACTCAGCTACACTAGAGTACCAACAAGGCAAAATAGTAATGGTGATAAATTCATCATTTTGATTAACATTGATGGAGCAAGGACTCGTGTAAAAGAGTCTTGCTTGGACACAATCCTCTAATATATTCCCGTAAGAAAATATTAATAATGTCTGTAATACTAATTTTGCACAACATTCCATATATTTCTAGAAAGAGGGAAGCTTGCCTATGTGTTTTACTAACAAGTAACCCGAGTGTACTTAGAGATGGCTGCTAACGCGGGAAAATGTACTGCGTGTGCGTCTTCTGCATGACGTCTTAAGTCTTGGAGGGAAAACTCTCCTTCTGCGCAATAGCATCTAATATGGCCGCTTGAGAACTCACGTGCTAAGTATCTGCTATGCAGAAACTAAACTGTGTTATATACTAAGTGCAAATGCATAAATAGTTTTTATAAGTAACTGGGATTAGAGTAGAGATAGGTGGTATACAGTGAAATTATTTTGTTTGAATCTAATACTTTGTTTTTTTTACCTCTCTATTAGTTCATATTTGGGCCTCCTAGAGACACTAAGGTCTGACACCCACGTGGGGTAGCTGCATGCGCAACAGAGATAACTCCGTAGCAATGAGCTCAAGTCTTGGGACTCGTCCAAGGACATGCACTAAAAATGTCCTGGGAACCAGCTGAACATCCAAATATGGGTGGGAAATTAAGATTGGGAGAACAAATGAATGGGTGGTAACTTAAAACAATAAGCTTAAGAAAAGTATTAAACTTAGCATGGTGTGAGGATCACCTCAGCTTGACCAAACAGAATTAGGAGTTTCATAAGGTTGAAACATTTAGGGGTGGTACTTGCCATTAAAAAGAATAATTGGGGTAGGTAGTTAGATTAGTAAAGAGCAGTTGCTGCCAGAATGCTGAGAGATAGAGATGCTGTCCGAATGCTGATCGAATACCATGAAGAAGCAGACTTAGAATTTTCAAGCATATAGGATTAGAAGAAGATTGTGGAAGAATCGAGGAGGCAATAGAATTAGAAGAAGATCGCGGAAGAGTCGAAGAGGCAAATGAATTAGAAGAAGATCGCGGAAGAATCAAGGAGGAAGTTAGCATCAGAGACTGGTGAGACGGAGGCATCGAGTCCAGAAGAGGTTATCTGTCCTGTCCTATCCTCTCCTGAAGTCCCAATTACCTGAACTTTCTAAGAGGCCCATAACTGTTGGCCAGAGGGGACTGATTTTCGCACCATGCTAGGTAAATTTAAATCTGTGTATTGTGTCAATGTGCCTTTTTTCTCTATCCCCTTTTCTGAGGAACTTGTCATTGTAAATCTTATTCTAAATTAGGTGAACCGATCTTACCTCTTCAGAATGATGAAGATATCACTGTAATTTGTTTTGCTCTTATGATTAATTTAGATAAACATTTAAACCTTACCCAAGTTTGTAATTTATTCAATATGGAAATCAGGTAAATATGACCTATGTCATGGTCACCAAATAAAATCGACTAAAATAGAACCATAGTCATAGAAAGGTCTTCATATTATTAATAGATTAAAGAATTGATAAGCAACAAATATACAATTTTAGCCCTAAAAATGTATCCCCAGCTGTGTTCACTGGCCTATATGAGTGAGTGTGTTTATGGACCCAGATGAGTATTTAGTGATAGATGTCCACAGGTTGGTAGCTCACTGAATCAACATGTAGATAATGTGCAACTATAACTAAAACAATAGAGGCATGTTAGCTTTCACTGTGAGCGTCCATAAAGTTATAGCAGCAACCATGATATAAGCAAAAGAAATATTTTCACCTAGATAGCAAGCGGGCATGATGCTAACCCTTCTACAAGTGTCCAAAATGTCAAACTTTCTAATATAAAGAGATAAAAGAGTCTGCAGGCAAGCACATGCTGAGACTAGAAATGGTCCAAATGGGACTTGTCACAGTGTTCATAACAAAACCCTTCTCCCCTTGTGGTGCAAAGTCTGTGTACCCACCCCAGAGTTGTGACAATCAATCAGTAGATTTGAAGAGCGCTACATATCACGCGTGAGGGTATCCAGGCACTGGCAGGGCACAGTTGATTAGCCGAATAGCCAGGTCTTTAGGAACTCTTTTAACTCTCATAGAGATGAGGAGGTCCATAGATGAACTGGTAGTCCATTTCATGTCTTTGCTGTTAGGCATGCAAAGGAGTGGCCTTCGCATCTGTTTCATTAAATGCAGTGGGTGAGGGTTAGAGAAAGGAATGCAGAGATATGTTTTGGGCTGATGGAAGTTCAGGTTGTGGTCCAAGTAGGCGGGTCTGCAGTTGCGTAGGGCCTTGTATGCATGGGTCAGGAGTTTGAACTGGCATCTTTTCTGTATAGGAAGCCAGTGGAGCTCCCTTTGGTAGGAAGTGATGTGAGTTCATCTAGGGAGATCCAGGATGAGTCTGGCTGTGGAATTCTGTATGGTCTGTAGTCGTCAGAAGAGCTGAGTGGTGATCCCTGCATAGAGAGTGTTGCCGTATTCTAGTCGGCTGGATCTGAGGGCCTGGGAGATGGTGACCCTTGAGCTTTGGGGTAGCCACTAGAATATCTTACGAAGTATGCAGAGGATGAAGAAGCAGGAGGAGGAGACAAGGTTTACCTGTGTTGTCATGGGTAACTTGTTGTCCACAGGGATGCCTAGGTTTCTAGTGTGGTCAGTGAGATTAGGAGTAGGTCCCATGGGAGCTTTAGTTTCAGAAAATATGTACATCTGTCTTGTCCGAGTTAAGCTTCAGGCAGTTGTCCTCCATCCAGTTTGTGACATAAGTCATGCTGTTTTGTAAGTTGGTCTTGGTGTTGGTGGTATCTTCGGAGAGGGAGAGAATGAGTTGTGTGTCATCAGCGAAAGATATGATGTTGAGTCCATGGGTTTGGGAAATGGGGGCCAAAGGCGTCATATAAGCGGGTAGGGCTGACGGAGCATATGTGGGGTACTCCACAGATGATTTCCTTGGGTTCAGGGGGATAAGTGGGTAAGGCAGACATTTTGCATTCGTTCGGTGAGGAAAGAGGCGAGCCATCACAGAGCGGCTCCTTGGATGCTTATGTTGTGCAACCTTGTCATGAGTGTGTGATGAGACACTTTATCGAAGGCTTCAGAAAGGTCTAGGAGAATTGGAGCCACAGTCTCTCCTCAGTTAAGCAGGGCTTGAATGTTGTCAGTAGCCGCAATGAGGGCTGTCTTGTGCTGTGCTTGCTGCAGAGTCCGGATTAGGATAAGTCAAATAGGAGGCTCTGTTACAGGTGTGAGGAGAGTTGTTGGTTAATTCTAATACTTTGCCAGGAATGGAAGCAGGGAGATCAGTCAATAATTGTTGAGTTTTCTGCGGTTGCCAATGATTTCCTTAGTAGGGCGTACACTTCTGCATGTTTCCAGTCCTTGGGGAAGGTGGCCATGGCAATTAAGGTGTTGAACAAGGTGGTGTATGTGGCTGATTCTGGCTTCGCCTCGGTTGAAGATGTGGTGAGGGCATGTGTCGGTTAGGTCACCTGAGTGTAAATGTAAATGTAAATGTACAGGAATTTATATAGCGCAAATCACCAAGCGGTTTCTAACCGCTTCCTTAGGGAACCCGTCCTGGTATTCCCCTGTGAGATAACCCTGGCAGGGTATCCACAAGGTGAAAGCCAGGCATCCCGCCACGAGGGGCCGTTGTGGAGATTAAGCAAGCTATTGCCCAGAGTCGCAGAGTGTGAACCCGTAATTCGAGTAGGCACCGGAGCGAGAATTGTCGAGTCCATGGACATTTTAGGACTCAAGACCCCGCCTAGCCGGGAATTGAGCCCTGGTCCCGGGCTGACCTCTGCTTCCAGGTCTGCCTCCTCTAACCAGTGAGCCACACTTCTCCACGTACCGAGTTCATGATGGAGGCAGTGTCCTGTGGGGTGAGCTGGCTCCATTTGGTTATTTGGATGTATGTAGTGGTAGCTAGGTTGTTATTTGGCTTGAAGAAGTTGGTGGCCTTGGGCTGGGGTTTGATGTTTCTGCAGATGTTTTCGATCTTGTTATGGAAGAAGTTAGCAAGGTTTTCGCAGAGTTCCTGTGAGGGGGTAATGTTTGTTTTGCACTGAGGGGTTAGAGAATGTATTGATGAGGTTGAAGAGTGCATTGCTGTTATTAAACTTGATTCGGTGAGTGAGGCTAAGGTTTTTTTCTTTGATTCTCTCAACTGTCTGTGGGAGAGGTTAAGGGCTGTCTTGAAGGTGGTCTTGTCGGTCGTGTCCCTGCAGGTTTGCCATCTCCTTTCCAGTTGTCTAGAGTGTTGTTTAGTGGTCCTGAGGTCTTCAGTGTACTACTTAACCTGCTTGGTGGTTCGTGGACCTTCAGTGGGTGTTGTTGCAGATGGGAGCAGCACTGTTGGAGCAGTTGATGATCCAATTATTAAAGTTTCTTATGTTCTGGTCTAGGTTGTTGGACGAGTTGGGGTGGGTGGGGTTGAGGGAGCTTAAGACTTTGTTCCAACCACAGTAGGACGCATTGGGCAGACTGGGGCATAGGTCCTGAGCTGGTGATGTTGAAGTGGATGATGGAGTGGTTGATCCAGGTGAGTTCTGTGATGTTGCTGTACCTGATGTGGTCACTGGAGGTAAAGAAGGGGTCTAGCTTGTGGCCTGCAGTATGTGTCGGGTCATGAACGAGTTGGGTGTGTCCAATGTTGTTCATGCTGTGGAGGAGATTGGTAGAGTTGATGTGATTGTGGTCATCGATATAAAAGTTGAGGTTGCTGAGTAAAATCTAGTATGGCAAGGGGGGGCGATGAAGTCAGCAATAAAGTTGCAGAAGGCGGATGTGCTCCTGGAGGACTGAAGCTGAAGGTGCCCCTGATGGAGATTTTGCTGTCTGTTTGGAGTCAGAAGTTGAGGTGTTCTATGGCTGGGGTGATGTCATCATTTATGGTGGTGCATTGAAGCATGATGGTGATCCCTCCACCATCCTTGTTGATGCTCTCACAGTGGGTGATCTTGTATCATTCAGTTATTGTGGTGGCAGTGTTGAGCGCAGAAGAGGGTTTGAGCCGGGTCTCAGTGAGGAAGTGGAGATGAGGACCCATATCTGGGTGATATGTTTGCATAGTGAACTTGTGTTGAGAAGGGTGCATGCGAGTTGGTGTTTTTGTTCAGGTGGTGTCAGTGGTATGTTTGGGGTAGGCTAGTAGGTGGGCTGATGTGTGTGCTTTGACAGGTTAAGTGGCAGTGGGTGCCAGTGAAAAGTTCTACCATGGAGCATGGGTCAGAACAGTGGCATTGTTTATTGCGGCTTACAGTGTCAGGGTTGCAGAGCTCAGCAATGGTTTATCTGTGGGGGCAGGAGGGTAAAGATCGTGGTATGGGCCGAAGTCCAGGAGCAGACGGGCACAGGTGGCCTTGCCTTTGGCGCACCTTTGACACATCAGCAGTGCTCCAACTGAGCCACAGCCTGCCGTAAGTAGGTCTTGGGGTGAGCAGGGCTTCTCTTGGCAGGAAGAATGGTGACCGCAAAAATTAGGCAGGATAACTCGGGCACCAGCAGTATCACTGGATCAGACTGGAACAAACAGGAACTGGAAGCTACAGGCAAGTGGCAAAGCTGGGTACCCAGGTGCCTACCAATCCAATTTCGCTGTAGCCATCACAGAACCCATTTCTGTCTATGAACTAGTAGACTTGGGAGCTTGTGTCGGCCTTGGACTTCTCTGCCTCACTGCACTTAGAGAGTAAAGTGCTACATTGGGGTACTTGGTTACCAGTAGAGGAACGTTGTGGAATTATACTTGTGAAGTTCTCATATACTTCACAACTATTGACCCAATTTATTGCACCATCTCAGGTATGATTGCAGAATAGACATATATCCAGACAAATCAATTCCACAATGTAGAATCCATCTATGTACAGTTGAAGTAGATGAGATTCTACAACATCCTAATGAAAACTTATAGAAGTGATTTATTTGGCCCTCAACATCTCTGCCAATGTATTGAATACTGTGAATTGAACACCATCACAGCCATAAACCAATACAATCTACCTTTTATACTGTAGTATCAGGTGAAGACTGAAAATATTTTCATGAAGTTAGATCTTTGAGGAAAGTATAACTTAGTAGTAGTAAACATCTTTTTCGGTGTAAAAAAATACCATAAAAGACCCAAATTCATGCAATATATACATAATCCATTTCACTAAAATACACAAGCATTTTGATCTATGATTCGATCAGTGAGATTTGCTTTAAAATATTTGTTAAAATTGTTAAAAACTATAAATCGTCCTCAGGTAGCGACAATGTCTTGGGGGCCATACTCTGATGTTTCAGTAAGGTAAGCATAAAAAGATATTTTTAAAAAGTACTATAAATGTCAAAATACATTTAAAGTGCTACGGTAGAATATACTTACCATTTCCCGACAGTGCCTAGGTTCAGCGCACCATTCAATTCTCGTGGGTGCAACAGATTCAATCAATTACATAAGCAAGTGCCCACCGGTGGCGTTCCTTCCTGCACAAACACAATCATGCCCATAATGCAGGCACCCTTGCACTATGCTGCAAGTGTGCCTGCATTGGCGCTAGGCTGCACACAGTGAGCTAGTGCAAGGAGTCAACAAAATTATAATTTATTTGTAAATATGGAGCATTTTTGCTCTCTCCCTTTCAAATAAAGTAGTGCAGCAATTTATTTACTGCACTGAGTTCCATGAGTTTTTTGTAAATGTGCCCCTCAGTTCACATTTCATTTTTGACAATAACATGTGAAGAACATGAGTTCCAAGGAGTTAAAATCCACAGGTTACCATTCACAAATGATGGTCAACCCAAAAGACTGAACCAATCCTTGGAACAATATGTTCCATGCACTCCGATTTACCATTAAATTGCTTGGTACCACTGGGTTCCCCTGGCGAAAGTAGCTTACAACCTCCTTTTTCTGTTCCTATGGGTTCCATGCACATTTACTGACCTCACCTACTATTGAGTATTCAGTTACAGCTACAGTTACAGCTCTGATATAGTGCCTACACACACTGCACACTATTTAGAATGCTGCCCAATCAACACCCCCTGCAAGAAAAGGCAGCATACAAGTGCTTGGAAGATAAACTTTGTAAATTAGCTCCTAATATTAGAAGAGGGATAGGGTTTAGCTTTCTATTAGGAAATACCATTCTTGGATCCCATTCAAAATTTACACCTAAATGTGTGGCATCTTTTTGGACACAATAAGGCGAGAACCTCAGCAGTGCAATTGTTCTTGCCAGTTCATTGCCAGTTCCATCCGGTTTTCCACATTGCCAAGGTAAAACCATGTGAATATGAAGTAGAAGAGATAATTAACTCAATTGCACTATTTGCTTTCTTTATAGGGGTATGACACATGAGAAAGTTCTTGGGAGTTAATAGAGTAAGTTTAGACCCCATCTGGTTAAAATGAAGTGGTTGGACAAAATATTCAAAAAAAAATTGTAATGCAAAAATATTGTGTCAAGAATAACAGGCTATCAAAATTATTGTCAACAGGAATATTGTTTTAAGTGTTGCTTTTAATATTGTTGTAAAATTATCGATTTATAAAATATTGTTGTACATAATATTGTGTGTAAGTGTTCTTTTAAATGTATTTTATTGTAGAATGTTTGACTGTATATGTTTAATAATTTAGTTTATTTGTGTTTTTAGTAATGTAGTATATTTATTATAATTTTTTAAAATTTGTATTTTGGGCTGTATTTATGTGTACACTCAGTGTAATTATGTGTTTTTTTCAATTTTAGTTCGTATGGAATAATATTGTAAAATGTGTTGTTACATTAATATTTTTTTCCAATTAATATTTTTTCTTTTTTCTATATGCAGATATACATTTTATTAAATGGAAAAAAAAATTGATGTGAATACAAAAATAATTTTTAAAGTTTGAATTTTGGTGCAAAGTTAAATGCAGTACACTTAAAGTTAATAATGCACATTTTTTGCAAATTATATTTATATATTTATTATATTATTTATAATGTTATATATAATACGCTTTAAAGTTTTTAGAAAAAAGTTAAATATTTGTATTAATCTTTCTAATGTTTAACATTATAATGTCATTGTAAATAACATGCTGGAATTATTTTTATTTTTACATTTACTTAAACCAATTTTGAAATGTAAAAATTAATTATGGATAAATATATATTATTTATGATGTATACATACATTTTTTGTGTATATTTATATGTTATATATTTTTTTATTTAAAATACTATAATCAATAAATACTTTATAAATGAAATTTGTGTTCTGTTTTTTTTGGAACATATATTCTAAAGTTTAATAATTTTAGTGTAATACACAAGTTTTTATATGCTATTTGAAAATTATTTGTATACTTTTTTTACTTCTATGATTTACATTTTAGATTTAATTTATTTATGTTATGTTTCAAAATTTCTAATTATCGATACAAATTATTAAAATATATTTATTATTAATAGTGATAAAGTGATAAAGGTATTACATATGTTAATATTTATTTTTAAATATATAGAAATTTAGTTTGATTTGTGTCTTTTTAGTAATTTTTATTACATTTTATAGATACAAAATGATGTAAGAGTATGGAGTATTGTTTGTGTATATAAAATGTTTAGTGTCCAGAAATTTGCTGAAATCCTTTAGATTGTATTAGAAATAGTAAATGTTACCCATTTAGTGTCCAATACCTTCTCCAAATTGGTATAGATTGGAGTGGTCTTAGTGAATATCACCACTTCAGTCTGCAACACCTTCCCCAAATATGTTTACATTGGAGTGGGAATACTTTATACCACCACTTTAGTGTCCAACACTTCACCGATTTGGTATAGATTGGAGTGTGAATAATAAATGTCACCCCCTTAATTTCAAACACATTCCCCAAATTGGTCTAGATTGGAGTGGGAGTAGTAAATATCACCCTTTTAATGTCTAACTCTTTATTGAAAATGGTTTGTGTAGGAGTGTGTATATTTAGGTTAACTATTTTAGCATGAAATACCTTTGATAAATAGTTTTTCTATGTAGTAGGAGTAGTTGATGTCATTTAATTTGTATTGTCGGTGTTTAGGATAATTTAAAAAAGTTGTCAGTTGTATATTTGTATTAAATAGCATAATTATTTACATATTTTATAGAATAAAGATGTAACAAATTTTTTGAAGTTTTATTTATTTCTCAAAGTTTATGTAATGTATATTTAAAATTTTTTAAACATATACATTGGTAGTAAAAAACAAATATATATTTGGGAATAAAATGTTTTAACAGAGTATTATTATTAAATGATCAATGTTAATCATATGTAAGTATTGTATATATATTAAATATTTGTATATTCGTTACTCTATTATTAAATTTATACTTTACAATTTTGACATGTTTTCCATGTTTAATATTGATCTACATTCTTTAGTACATTTATTCAATAATATTTACTTTTTTCTCATTCATTTCTATGGGGAGCTATTTCATTTGGTGGGCATTTTGTTTTGCCACTATCTTCTGTTTTGCAATCTATTTGTCAAATTTTTTGTCTAATTTCAGGACCCAGGTCATGGTATGGTGCTGCAGTTTGTTTGTCTGAAATGCACCTTTTAACGTTTTTTTTAAGGGTTGTGAGGGTAGGGGGAAGTTAGTGGGAGGTCTAGAGATTAAGGGGTCCATTAGGATGGCGGGTGGATTGCCCCCGCCAGGCAGGCGGTAGCCACCGCCGGCCTGGCGGGGGCAATCCGCCCGCCATCCTGACACAAAACACCCCCCGCCATATTAGGATGGCATGTTTGGCCGCGGCGGACGGAAAGACCGTCCGCCGCTTTTCCGCCCCGGTCGCCTTGCGGGCGGGGCGGAAAAGGGTTTATATGGTGGCGGTGTCTATTAGACACCGCCGGCCATATTAGGATAGGCATTTGTGAATGCCTTTCCGTGGCGGCAATGCCGCCACGGAAAGGCATGCGGAGTCCCCCTGCGGGGGCCCGTTGCGGGCCCCCAGGGACTCCATGGGCATGGGGGGTGCACATGGGGGGTACCTACGGTACCCCCTGCATTTCAATGCACAACATGACAGGCACCTCGCGGTGCCTGTCATGTTGTGCATTGAAATGCACAACGTCCATTTTTTGCATTGTGTCGTGCGGTGCTTTCAGCACCGCCCGCTGCAGTGCTACAAATGCGGGAAGCGCCCGCCACTGTGGCGGGCGCATCATAATAGGAAGGACAGGACCCCCGCCCTTATGGCGGGTGGTCCCATACACCGGTAGGATGATGGGCGGACAAAGTCCGCCCGTCATCCTAATGGACCCCTAAGTATAGTGTTGATTAATGGCTTTTTGTAAATTTGGTTGTATTCATTGTCGAGTTGTTCACTAGTGTGTTGGTTTAGGTTTTTGTACATTTATTATTTTGTTTCATATACATATTCTCAACATCAGTTTTTTCAGTATATATTAAATAATTGTATATTGTTATACTAATATTTAAATTATGTTGTATGTTGTAACTTTTTAACAACATTTCTTGACATATTTTACAGGCTTAATATTTTATTTTGTTATACTTTTATACAACATTGTTTACTTTTTTCTCATTCATTCTTATGGGGATACAGACTTTTTTAATTTCATTTAGCTGCCTTTTTTTTACCTCTACCTTCTGTTTTGAAGTCTATTTGTCTAATTTTTAGTCTTTTTTCCAGGATAGAGATCGCAGTAACGATGTAGAGGGAGTTCCTGAGGGTAATTATAGTGTTGTTTGTGGGGTTTTGTATATTCAGGGCCTGATTACAAATGTGGTGGTCTTTCCGCCATACCACCGTAGCAGTGGTCCCAAGTAGACCGCTAAGCTTGCTGTCTTCCACCTGCCCTATCATGATGCATGCAGCCTGAACCGCGTCGATGGAGGGTGTCCCACCTGTGCAATGTCAGGGCCGCAGGTTCCTGCCAAGCCAATTACATAAACACAGTTGTACTGAGAGTCCCCTATCGGCGGTTCCCTGATGGCGGTAGGCCACCACGGTCCACTCTTAGCAAAGCCCCACCACGGTCGCCATTGGATGATTACGAAAACAACACACCTGATGTCCATGGCCAAGTGAATCCACATGCAAATCACACTATAACACACACCCAATGTCAGTCCATGATGTTTTGCCACTCCACTGCAGCACAGCAAGACAGGGCCCAGTTTTTTGGTGAGGATAGGCAGACCTTTTTTCCCATCCCTGTTACCACTCTCCACACACTTTTGTTGACAATTTTTTCACATCCCTTGTTTTTTTTGTTTCTCTTTTTTTTTTGCCTCTCATTGTATTTTATAGCTAGGTCATGCACAAAAAATGCACGTTTTTCGGAAGCTGAGGTGTCACTCATGGTGAATGAAATCATAAGAGTAGAGCCCAAATTGTTTGGAGTCCAAGCCCAACATACTGCTCTCAGTAAGAAAAGGGATTTATGGTACTGACAAGTTGACAGAGTGAATGCTCTCGGTACCACCCTGCACACATAGGAGGAAATAAGGAAGAGGTGGAACATCATCAGGGGGAGGTACATTCCATGGCCTCCAAGCAGCACCCGGAGGTGCAGAAGACTGGCGATGAACCTCCAAGCACCCCGTTATAACTCTTTCCCTGGGAGGAGAGGTCTTGGCCATTCTACATTCTGAGGGCTTGATGGGAATACCTGGAGGAGTAGAGTCTGGTAAGTTACACCTCACTAACTGTCACAATACCTCAATGACCTGTTTGCTCTTTACTCAGCTTTTGCTACTTTCCTAACATGCAATCCTCAAAGTATCAGAGTTGCAGGTTTGTCTGTGTTAATGTTTATTGTCGCATATAAGAGCACATGTATTTGTCTCAATTACATGCCACATGTTGGAATGCTGTCTGTAAGTGTATTACTATAAAAATATAATTACAAGAACCGTGATATGTGTTAACATGGAAATGTATGGTCCATCCCAACTGCATTATAAATTGAAATGACTACAACTACCATGAGGCCATGTTTCTGGTACTCAAACAAGATGAAATTGCGTTTTTGCCCATTCTCTCTTGTCTGACATGTTACAACGCATGTTCCTTTGTCATGGAGTTAGCCTTTTGCAAGTGTTGGCAAGTAGAGATTGAGATGACTGCCAACTACCATAAGGCCCAATTTCTGTAACTCAAAAAAAGGAGAAATGGTGATTTTGCCCATTCTCACTTGTCTGACATATTGCAACTGACTTCCAATTCTCCTGGACTGAGCAATTTACATTCAGTGCTGTACTCAGAGACATGTCTGTATACTTAGCTTTATACTTGGCTTTATACTTAGCTTTATGTTGTCCTGGTCTCTTCAACTGAAACTACTGATGTCATGAGTTACATTGTGGCAAGTGTGTATCGCAAATATTGGTAAGGCATGAAGGTAACTCAGCTTATTAGATGTGGCAGGTTACCCATTGACTCTGCATTGCTCACATGATGACACATTCTAAATATGCTACCAAGTTGTGTGATTGTCTGTTTTATACACATATGTCTTGGAATGGTCAAATACACATGTTATCTCTTCACTGTGTTGTCTTGACTGTTTGGGAGATATTATGAGTATTCCTTAATCCTGAAAAGCAACATCTCAGAGCATTTAAAGAGCTTCTTATTTCAAGTACATGTATTTAAAGTCTCCAACTGTTATGTTCACAAGTTCAATACTACTGAAATATATCACAATTGTAATCTCTACCTATGTTGTTTTTCCTAGGTGTCTACTTACTGTGACACAAAACATTCGGATGTAGATATAACACTTTCACCAATAGCAATGTTCTCTATTTCACAACAGGTCAATCTGGCAGAGCACCTGGCCAGAGACTCCTACTCGGCCCCAGGATGAAGCACTCAGTGATGACAACATGTCTGGAGATTTGAACATGGATGATGGTGCTGTTACATCTGGTCAGTCTGGGCAGACAGCAACAGTGAGTCTCACTATGCCCACACTAGAACCTCCCACCCCAGCAGCAAATCCCTCAGCCAATCTCAGTCCCCAGGGCCGGACTGGGAACCAAAAGCAGCCTTGGAAATTTTTATCAGGCTAGCCCCCATACTGCGTGCAGCAAGTAAGCACAATGAGCAAGCTCAGGAACTACAAGGTGTGGTTTGGGGGGTATTTCTCCCAAGAAATTTTGGGAAAAAATTGTGAAAATGGTGTACCAGGCCACAAGGAAAAAGGTCAGTTCTGCTCAAGGGAACAGAAGAAAGGCCTGAGGTCTGTCTGCCCATCATACAGATAAGAGGCCTGTTTCCATTGTGGAGTGGCCTTTCATACAAGATGGAGGGAGGCTGCACAAATGTGCCTGAGCCAACAAGGACTGCTGGTGTGTTTTTACTGTACAGACAGCTAGCTGGTACTATTCACCTGCGGCTCTCAAAGCGCTCTCCTAGCCCTTTAGTGAGACCACCAGGCCATCAGTGAGAGCCCCTGATGCTGCTGTACTGTGGGAGGCTGGAGCAGCCTGAGCCTGTTGCACAGTGACAGTGACTGACTGCAGGTGCTTCAAATCAAGGGATTTTCGTTTGTATTAAAGCTTGGCTTGCATGCACTCTTCACTGTACTGGCAGGCAAACCTGCCCTGAGCACCCACCCATGCCCTTAGTCACCCCTGCCAGAAATGTGTCTAGCACCAATGCCTGCCTATATGCTTAAGTCACATACCTAACTTAGGCACAATGATGCGGGAGTCGGGCTGTTTTTCCCTTACATCTGCTTTTTGTCGTAATTTTTCTGTTTCCTGTGCTCACATTTAATGAGGACAAGCACCAAGGTAGCTGTTTTTAGAGCGCATCTGCAGGATGTGTGTGCGTCCTAAAACAGCTCCAAACAATTAAAACGGGCATCAATTGAAAGATACTATGGGACCGCATAAGTCGCACCACAACTTCTGAAGACCAAGAACGGATTCCTGTGTGCCGAAACCGGCCTCCATGGGTCAAAACCAGCCTCCAGCGGCTCTGGCCTCCCGGGGGATTGCCCGCTTGCCCGACTGGCCAGTCCGGCCCTGTCAGTACCCCCAACCTGTGGACTTAGCACAGTTACATTCATTGTGTGCCCCCAGTCCTGGATCCTGAGGTGACAATCACCAGCCCATCTAGACAGGAACCAGGACCCAGTGGAAGAGGGCACCCTGGGCCAAGGGTATAAGCTAGTGGTGGTAGTGATCATGGGAGAGGTACTGTAGGCAATCTGAGTGAGGCCACTCGGGCCACTCACACCCGGGCCACCATCGACCAAGTCTTGGGGGACTATCAGGACTCCCAAGTCTTGAGGGCCTATCAGGACAACCAAGGTGTGATGGGCAAGGTACTGACCGAAATCCAGGAGATAAAGCATCTGCAGAGGAACATACACCATGAGATGCTGGCCCATATTACCAACATGGGCTTGCTTATATGTGAGCTACAGGACATCCACACATACCTCTGCAGGACTTTTCTAGCACCATCTACCTCTTCTTGTGGTCCAACAACATCTGGCCCATCTACATCTGTGATAGCCACAGGAAGAAAGGCCCTTCCAGATGTAAACATACCTGCAGACACCCCTGACTTGGTCAATGTTACTGCTCTTCCCCACACAGCTCCACCACTGAGAGTTGCCCACTGAGCTTTATTTTGTAGAGTTTTCAAGGCCCTCCTCTAACTGCAGGCTTCTGCCTGCACCTCATCCCTGGTGGTCTAGTGAAAGAGCGCTGCACTCTTCTGCTGTTCTGCCTCTACCTCTCTTGCCTCTTTTTTCTCAGTATTTCTTCCTGCCTCTTTTTCTCTCTTCCCTCTTTTCTCTGTCTTTTTATTTTTCCATGTTTCTTCTTGCTTGTTTTTTCCCTTATCACTGCTGCCCCCGCGCCCCCTCCTCCCTCCCCTGTTTTTCTTTTCTGCCTCCAAGCTGACCCGGCCTCCCCCAATCCCTACTTAATGGCAACCGAAGGAGTGCCAAAGGCAAGCCAGTCCGTGCCCATCCGTGACCCGTCCGTCCGTAACCAGTATCAGGGATCCTGGTCCTCCAACCTGCCTCTGCTATGACTCCAGCACCCTCCACACTCTCAACTCCGGATGCAGCCACAACTGAAAGCTCTCAATGCCGAACAACACCTAAGGCCCTTTTTCCTGTCTATACTTCTGCCGCACCTTCAGCCAGCTCAGTACCCCAACAGCAGCCCCCAGCATTCCAGACTTCACCACTCACAAACCTCTCATCTGAATCCTCCTCAACCCATACTCCCTACACAAGCATGCTGTAGAAATCGGGGATCTCCTCAATGCCTTCTTGCCTAATGTTGCCTTCCTCATAGAGACCTGGGCCAACGCCAGCTCTGCACCTGACATGACCACCTCCATTCCCGACGGATACAAGATCCTGTGGAAGGACCGTCTCAGCTGCCCAGTAGAAGGCATTGCCATCATTCCCAAAAGCCCCCGCCACATGATAACCACCACCCCAGACAACACAATGACCCTCATGAAGCTCCCCCACTTCCAGATCCAGACCAACCCTCAAATGACTTTCCACTGAGACCTCATCTATAGGCTGCCTGGCCCGAGCTCCCTTTATCCAAAGCTATCTACGGCCTTGTGACACCCCATGCCCGCACCTCCACAGACTACATACTACTCGGAGACCTAAACTTCCACCTGAACAACCACGATGACCCTAATACCATCTCTCTCCTAGAGAATCTTTCCAACATGGGACTGAAGCAACTAGTCACCACACTCAGTGGGATACACTCAACCCCGTCTCCACAGAAGGAAACAGTGTTTCTTATAGCCACACCATGGAGCTCCTCTGGACAGATCACCACTGCATCCACTTTGCATTCTCAAAACCCACCAAACACAAACACGCCCACCGCCTCAGCTGTGGAAGCTGGAACAAAATCACCAAAGACACATCAAGAAAGCAAGCTGGTTCACCCCTGCACTCCAAGAATCCAGACGAGCCTGCCAAAGACTCAAAAAGACATGGAGGAACAACTCCTGCCCTCCCCCCAAGTGATGCCATCCTTCAGATCCTGTTCAACTGGACCCCACTCACGACAGAAGACACCTTGAAGACCATGATAAGTTTCAACTCCAGATCACCCTCCGACCCTTGCCCGCTCCACATCTTCCACAGAGCCACCTCGGTCATTGCATCCAAACTATGTTGGATGATCAACTGCTCCTGCCAGACCGCCACCTTTCCCATCGAATGGAAACACGCCGAAGTCAGCCCCCACCTTCAGAAATCCTCTGCAGCCCCACGGACCTCAAAAACCTCAGACCCATCTCCCTGCTTCAGTTCACAGCCAAATTCATTGAAAAGGCCATCAACACTCAGCTAGCACACTTTATTGAATCCAACAATGCCCTGGACATCTCCCAATCCAGATACCACAGCAACCACAGCACAGAGATTTCCCTACTTGCCAGCACTGATGACATCTGCTCACTCCTCAACCAGGGCAAAACTGCAGCCCTCATCCTCCTGGACCTCTCGACTGCCTTTGACACCGTCTCCTACCACACCCCAACCACCAGAAACCACAACACCGGAATTCGCTGCAAGGCCCTCAACTGGATATGCTAATTTCTCACCGGCAGAACTAAGCAAGTTAGACTCCCAGCCTACCTCTCAGAAACAACAGAGACCAACGGTGGAGTCCCTCAGGTCTCATGCCTCAGAACGAACCTCTTCAACATCTACATGGCCCCCATCACAACCATTGTCTGAAACCACTGGTTCAACATTGTCTCCTTTGCCAACACCCAGCTCATCCTCTCCCTTATCAACCAACCCAACATCATCAAACACAACTTCCAAGAAGGGATGAAAGCCATCACCACCTGGATGAAGAACAGCTGCCTGAAACTCAACTCCAAGAAAACAGAAGTACTCATCCTGGGCTCCACCCCCTCTGCATGGAATGACTCCTGGTGGTCCCCTGCGTTGGCAATCCCCCCCTCTGACAAACTACACACAAAATCTCAGAATCATAGTAGGCTCATTGCTCACAATAAACCACCAGATCAATGCCGTATCATCGAACTGAATCAACACCCTCTGCATGCTTCAAAAGACATTCAGATGCATCCCATCTGAATCAAGAAAAAGTGTCACACACACCCTCATCAGTATTAGATTGAACTATGGCAATGCTCTCTACGCTGAATTCAACAAGAAACTCCTTCTAAAATTCCAGACCATCCAGAATGCTGAAGCTAGACTGATCGTCGACATCCCCCGCCATAGCCACATCCCCCAACACTTCCGCAATCTCATTTGGCTCCCAGTTGAAAGAAGAATAACCTACAAACTACTCACCCACACATACAAGGCCCTTCACTACACCAGACCAACATACCTGAACAACCGAATTTCGTTCCACACACCCAAAAGACACCTTTGATCAGCCGTCCTCTCTCTGGCTACCATCCCACGCATATACAAGACCAGTACGGAAGAAAATACTTCTCCTACCTCACAGCCAAGGCCAGGAATGAAGTCCACCTCCGACATGCCCCCACACTGCCCCAGTTTGGGAAGGACCTCACGACCAGGCTCTTCGTATGACCACAGCACTCAACAGAGCCGCCCCCTCCCCCCTGCTTCTTGAGACCCTCACAGGTGAGCAGTTGTGCGTTACCAATCCCTGATTGATTGATTTACTGATTGATTGTCTCCGCCGCTGTGGAACCGCCAGCAAGAAACCTTGCACCTAATTTCCTCCAGGGTGTGTAACACATTCACTCTGTGGACTATTTCTGGGCACATTTACCTGTTAATGGTTGTGGTGATTTGGACATTGGACTTCAAACAATTTGGCATCTGTAACTATTGTTCCATTCACTATGATTGCCTTCTTCACTTTTAGTTTTCCCTGTTTGGTTTTGCACAATGTTTATTTTCTCCTTGTTCACTGTAATAAATACAATAGTCACACAATCATTGCCTGCTGTAATATATATAACATCTAGCAATCTATATATGTACTCCCATCTGAACTTAACTAAGGTGTACATATATCTGCCTGCAACCTGCATAAGCAATCTTGGCGCACACTTTTCACCTCAGGTTGATGTCTTGCTGGACTTTGTAGGTCAAAAGGAAGTGAAACAGCATTCTAAGCCAGATTTCCTCTATGTCTATAATAAAGTATCACTGCAGACAAAACAGTAAACCATATTGACTTTACCCATGATTTCCCAATATTATCATAAGACCTACCCCTGGTCAATATCTAATATCTCACCCTGCAGAGTCCCCTCTGCACCGTGCCACCCGTGCGCAATTACTGGCTCTGCATAATGCTAGTCCTACAGGGGATGCCCACACACATGTGCCCAAGCATGGGCACACAAATTTACGTGAAACCATTACCATAGCTGCATTGGGAGACCATGTATTAAAAGGCAGACACTGGTGATAAACACACTCAGTCCATTTCCCATATGATTACTGTAGGTTAGACGCAAGTAGTGAGACTCACCCTCAGTAAAAAGTCCAAAATAGGTGATCAAAAAAGCAAAAAGAAATCCTGGGCAAACTAAAAAAGATGAAACCATTTTGCATCAACTTAAGTGCTATATTTGACAGAAGCCAGTACATTAGCAGCAGAAATGTAAGTATAATAATAATCTTGATTTGAAAACAAGACATAGTGGGGCTTATTACGATGTCAGTCATAAGGCGACTGACAACGTCAGTTTCAATTCCTACCGGATTACAATGCACGGTTTCCGGAAGGGTTTCCATGTGAGCCTTTCCAACATGGAAAATTTGTGGAAAAGCATGTTTGGCGACCCCTAACTGGGCCCCCTTTCCTTTGCGGCCACAAGTTGGTGGCTGTACCCCTGTTAATATTAGCACCCTTAGGTGCTTGCTACAGCATGCAGGGATTAACACCACCTCACATTTTCCTATGGGAGCATGTACTATGGCCGGTTTACAGCCATAGCACATGCTCCCATAGTGAAATGTAGGAATGCTACTGCACCATGTGTGGTCACATCGTAATGAGGCAGTCCAGACCGCAGACCGAGAGCAGTCGGTCCTGTTTCCGAGACACAGTCCGCCCAACATCATAATAGGCCCCTCACTCTTAATACATAAAAAAGTTATTTATTGTTTGTTTTTATATTTTAAATGAAATGTATTCTGATTTTGTCACCTAGAGTTAGTAAGTGACCAATGAGTTTTTTGTTTAAATACCCATAATTCTTTTTTTATTAAAAAAAAATATCATCATTGTAAACATTTTCTTTTGCAAAGTAATCATTCACATAAAATCAAAAATTAAAACATATCTATATGTATATATATATATTTTTTTTTTGTTACTTCTGAATATGCTGAATTAAGTAAAAGATAAAGATTAATGTCTTAGTCACTAGTAAAATTAAAATGCTCCAAAAACTGTTGAAATGTAAGACACAATATTTTTTTTTCCAGTCTAGTTACTGTGAGGTGAAAATGTGTGACATCACACAACAGAAATATATTAATATTCCTGACATGAGTATATTTTTAGCTATTACTCATTACAAGCTTAAAGGTTGTTCTATCTCAAACGCATTCTATAAATTAATTGGTTTGTAAGAAAAGTAATGTCTTCTGAATATACACATGATGTATAAACTTACATTATTCTAGAGATATCTAGCTAGACATAATGATGTTCAAATATTAATATTAAACCACAAACCTTTGTTTTTCTGATTGATGTTTATTTGGCGTCTCTATAAAACATCTATAGCACACATTGGACACATCATGACGCAACATATTTGGTTTTTGCCATTGCCGCTGGGGCACACATCTGTTTGAAGACTCAAAATGCAATTTGAGTTGCAAGCCTCATTGAGGGCTTCACTCAATATTCATGTTATCCTTACCGAGCAACTACATTTTCTAACTGTAGTTTTCCTAATTAATTTCCTTTGTACTGCAGGTATGTCTAATAGTTGTTTGCTCTAACTCTCATTTTTATGGTTTCACCTTGAGAATGAGCAGATTTTAGCTTTGGTCAAGTCATGTTGTGTCAAGAAGGTACAAAATAACTTGATTCAGAAACAGTCAATCTTTGCACTGTTGTGAGTTTCAACTGAGCCCATGTACAAAAGCTTCCATTTTTCAAATTCACGCTAAACTTGACATCTTTTTGGTCGGTGACTTTTAACATAGTTTGCATTTACATTGCAAGGGCGGTTCCCTGGCACCTGCGGCAGGGCAATGGTGGTCCAACCGACATTTTGAGTGCTTGAGTGGGCTTAGGAACCAGTATAGATCAGAACCCTGTAGGTACAGGTCATCAGTTATGTTTAGCCTTTCCTGTAAAGTGTTTCACAAACTATTGAACCAGAAGAATGCTGAATAAACTTAATGCAAAAGGATATTACAATACCCCTGTAATCTACAGTTTGACTCAATTGTGTTCTACCCAGTCTAGCTTAGTCTTGGTGCATTATTGACCAGAAAACAGCATTCAGCATTTTTGAACTCTGTTTATTGGGGAATAAACTAACAAACACCAGACTGCAATTGCATCATTCAAATGGGTACAACTGTGCACTGGTAAAACAGGATGCCACCATTGGACTGAATAGTGAGAGCTCTCTATGTAGTAATGTAAAGCAGATTTGTGCCATTGCTATTTGACCTGTACTTTGCTGAGCTCGAAGCAGGGCTGAAGTGGATTGACAATCATCCCTTAGGTTTGATGGTGAATGCTTGCCCTTCATGAACTATGTGAATGACACAGTTTTACTTAGCTGCACTTACACTGGGCTGCAGTATTCACTATCCAAGGTTCAGACTATTGATGGGACAACAATTTAAGTATTAACCTACAAAACATAAGATAACGGTATTGGCAATTAAAAAATCTGTGTACCAACTAAGGTTGAACTAAGGTTCAATTGAATGGTGCTATCATATGGCTCCAACTAATCAACTAAAACTGTGCATGTCAAAATATGGGGACTGAGTACACACATATAATCAGAATATGTTGGCCCAATTCATAGCTCGCTCACAGTGCACCATCTGCCCCCCTAAACCTGACAGGCTACCGGATGGTGTCTGCATCCTTAGAACATCACTACTCTGGGGGGCGTGGCTTACGCGCCGGAGCATGATGGCGGATTCCCCGTAAGCTCCGTAGAGCCTCGGGACTTTAATCACCATATGAGCCTCCTCTCACACCGCTAGGAACCTGAATTGCGGTCACCCTGCTGCCGGAACTTGGTCTGCTCCTGAGTGAAGTTCCAATTGCCGGATTTCTGCTGTTTTTGCTGTGTTCGTGTCTTGCGGTGGATTCCCTTTGTACCTGGACGCGGGCCGCCGCCATTTTGTGCCGCTTAGCCCGCGTCCTCATTCAACCTGTTGCCTCTCATTCACCTTGCCGCATTTTACTATGCTGATGCGATGTCTCCTCAACCAGCACTACCATCGCGTTGCCAGCTGATTACTAGCACCTCTTAAGGTATGGCATAAATCGCGCTATTTTCCTCATAATAACTGGCATGCTTTCTGTCAGCTGCTTCGATTTTTGTTCTTCAGTGAGACAAACGGCCGCCATTTTAGTTTTTTGCGCGAAAGTCTGTTCCTGCTTTATTGTTTTCGCAGCATTGTTTTTCTTCATTGCTGGAGCCTCATTTTCATATACATGACTCTTCTTTTTTCTCCAGTCCTTATTTTTTGGTCCAAAGAGCTTTCTTCTATTGACTTTATTCAGTGATTATCCTTCTTTGCTCGTTCCTGCTAGTAAAATGATGGCTCTTGCCTACATTTCTTCCTGGAGCTGTCTTCTCTTGTGCTGCAATGTCGGTATTTGACTGAACTTATCTGTTGCCTCTCATATTTTTGATTTATTGGAACTTTTTCTGCTTTCCCTGCATTAGTGTTCCTTTGGAATTCTTGCCTCTACCTAGTCCTTATTCCTCCACTTCACTCTGGTTGCTTTCCCATCTTCCTACCATGGCGCACGATGCACACAACGTAAAGTCTTCTCACACTGGAACAAAGCCTAAAAGACTAAAAAATGATCCTCCTTTCCCCATCCATACTTCTCAAAATCCTGTTCTGGATTCCATTTTAGAGGAGGTAAGGGGTCTCCAACCCTTTATGTCTGCAACCAATGATAAGCTTAAGCAAATAGAAGAAAGATGGGTCATTATGGAAGGCTAAGTTTTGGATTTAGAACAGCGTGTCAGTGACATTCAGGATGTTTCCTCTAAAATACCTATGTTGGAGCAAGAAATTCATAAATTGAAACTTCATACTGAGGACTTTGAAAACCGTAATCGTAGGAACAACCTCCGTATTTAATGTATTCCAGAGAATGTTGAGGGGCCTGACATGGTGTCATTCATTCGAAAATTTTTGCATGAACTTTTGGATCTCCAACCTGCTTCTCATCCTCTTAACATTCAGAGGGCTCATCGCCTAGGTCTTCTTAATTCCAATGCGCCTAAGCCTCGTGGCATCATTCTGCTATTTCTTGAGTTTACAGAGCTAATGTCTGTCTTGAAAGTGGCCAGGATTAAACGGCGCCTCCTTTGGTCTGGTCATTATATTTTTATTTCCCAAGACCTTTCGAATGCAATGAATGCCCGGCGCAAAGAATTCTTGTATCTTCAGCCTCAAATGAGACAGTTGGACATTCAATATGGTATCTTCCATCCATGTTTTTGTAGGATTACACATATTGGTCGTACCTGCTCGTTTGATGATCCTCAGAAGCTTTGCGCATATTTGCAGAATGTTTCCCCACCTAACATGGACACTAACCCTTGATTCTCATTTTCTCGCGGCTAAAATTGTTATGCTCTCAGTCTTCAGATGGTTCCACTATGAATCACCTATTCCTTGTCTTCTTTCTTGAGGTTCTGCTTTTTTCATTTTCATCTTTTTTCTTTCTTCCCTTCTCCCTGCTCTTCTGGTGTTCGCTGGAGTCCGTGTTCTCTTTGGCGTCTCTTCGTCCCTGATGTCTTGGTTTCTCCTTTTTTCTCAGACCTGGCTCTTTTGCCTTGATCTGTCTGTTTATCTGTTCCTCCTTTTCTACTTCTCTTTTCCTCTCTCTCTACTTTGCTTTTTCTTTTTTTTTCTGTCCTTTCCTTCTGTTATTTGTACTCTGCTCCTTTTCTTTTCCTGAGCAATCTCTTTTTTTATTTCAGTATTTCATGTGGTTGTTTGTTATGACTTTGTACTTACCTTATCCTACTTCTGCGAATGTGTTGGGAGTTTATTTCATATGTAATGCTTTTGTTCATTGTGTCCTTTTGTATAGTTGTCTCCCTGAAGTGTGTCGTCTTCAACTGTTCCCCATCATCCTTACATTCCATTATGTGTAATTTTGTTACATGGAATGTTCGAGGTCTTGGACATCCTGTCATGCGTCAAAAGGTATCGTCTCATTTATCCAAGCTTAATTCACAGGTTGTTTTTCTTCAAGAAACCCACTGTACGGATGTTGAATCGATTACATTAAAAAGACAGTGGGTGGGCCAGGTTGTATTCTCTACTGCTATCAACAAAAAAGGGGGTGTTGCTATTTTGTTTCATAAAGCGTTATCTGTTCAAATTCTCTCGTCCCAAAATGATGATGAAGGTCGTTGGGCAATGGCTAAGGTTGTGTTTCAGAATAAGACATTGGTCTTATTAAAAATCTATGGCCCTGTTAAACCTGATCCCAAATTTAATTTTGGAATGATATTAAAATTCTTATCTCTTCAATTGACTGTCCAAATATTGTAATTGCTGGTGATATGAACCAATGTCTTGATCCCTTTTCTGACAGACTTTCCTTCAGTAAATTTCAACCTGACAAATCCCATAAATGTTTCCAATCTGCCATTGCCTCTCGTCCACTATATGATGTGTGGAAAACATGTAATCCTGATTCCCTTGAATATACATTTTTCTCAAATATTCACCATACCCACTCAAGGATTGATTACATTTTAGTCAGTAAATCTTTACTCCCTTCAATTCTCAAATCCGAAATTGGTTCCATTTTTATTTCTGACCATGCACCTGCCTATGCTTCCCTTGACCTCTCCCTCACTTCCTCTAAATTCAGTCGCTGGAAACTCAATACATTCCTCCTGTCTGATACTGTTTTTGTAAAAGAAGTCACTGTGTTTATTAATGAATGTTTTACTTTTAATAACCCATCGGACACTTCTATCCCTAATATTTGGGATACTTTTAAAGCTGCTTTACGGGCTTTTAGTATTTCTTATGTCTCAAAAAAAAGAAATTAAATAGAATTATGATGGTCAACTTCAGAACATTAAACGGCTTGAGCACGCTTATTTTCTGTTGCTCTCCATGACCTAATAAAAGCGAAGACTGAGCTTAATAAAATTGCTACTATTGAAGCATGTAATACCCTGCTTAAACTCAAATCCAAATTTCATGAAGGTCAAAACAAAGCTGGTAAAATGTTGGCAAACTATTTGAAAATTAAATCTAAACATAAAACTGTTGGCCCTATTTTTAATGATTCTGTTAATAAACTTGTCACGTCCGATGAGGACATTGCTGAGGTATTTCATAATTATTATCAAACACTCTACACTGATGATACTCACCCATCCGCTCAGAATTTAACGTTTTTGTTTGATGGTCTACCATCACCTCCGCCACTTCCTGATGAGTTTCACCAATTAGAGAAAGATATTTCTCTTCAGGGAATCCTTTGTGCCATTAATTCCCTCAAAAAATCAAAAGCACAGGGCCCTGACGGTTTGCCTGTTGAATTCTTCTCCACCTTTCCCACAATTTTTGCACCCAAATTGTTAGAGCTTTTCAACACTTTTATTGCTGACGCCAAGGCCTCTGGGTCTTTTTTGGATGCACTAATTATTATAATACCTAAAGCCGACAAAGATCATTCCCAATGCAAAAATTATCGTCCTATATCACTAATTAACTATGAATGCAAAATTGTTGCCAAAATCCTTGCCTCCCATCTTGAATCCATTGTTTCAGTTGGTTTTGTGAAAGGCAGACTTGCTGCAGACTTGCTGCTGATAATGCTCGTATGTTTTCCAGTATCATCTCGCATAGCAAGAATTTTAAATCCCCTCTAGCAGCTTTGTCTTTAGATGCTGAGAAAGCCTTTGACTGTATCAATTGGCAATTTATGTTTCGCACCCTACAATGGTTTGGTTTTGGTCCCTCTTTTATCTCTTTGGTTAAACTCCTTTACTCTTCCCCCGAGCCAGTATTTTTGATAACAATCAATTTTCTAGGTTTTTCTACCTATTTAGAGGTATTAGAAAAGGTTGTCCCCTTTCCCGTTTATTGTTTATTCTTTGTCTTGAGCCTTTTCTGGAACAAATTTGAACTAACCCTAAGATTGCTGCCTTCAAATTCGCCTCTACTGAAACAAAATTGTCCGCATATGCTGATGACGTGTTGGTTTATATGGCCAACCCTGTTACGTTTCTCCCTCATTTTTTGGACGAAGTCCGACTATACTCCTCTGTCTCGGGTTATAAACTCAACTTATCTAAAACTGAAGTTTTACCTCTGAATTCTATCTGTTATCAATACATGTTTAACTCTACTGATTTTGTGTGGTGCCCTTCCAAAATTAAATACATTGGCATTTGGTTTTCGTCATCATTGATTGATACAATTAAATTTACCTTTGATGCCCTTATAAAGAAAGTCCAGTCCCTTCTTCAAATTTGGTCTCCTTTATATCTGTCCTGGTGGGGTAGACTCGATACTATCAAAATGATGATTACTCCTCATATACTTTATACCCTCTCTATGCTCCCCATAAAAATTCCTAATTTATATTTTGCTCGTATAAATTCTATTTGTACTAAATTCTTGTGGAATGATAAGCACCCTCGCATTGCCTTAAACAAACTCATCCGACCTAAAAATGAAGGTGGTGTTCGTTTTTCTAACTTTAAGACTTATCACTCTGCTTTTTTGATTAAACAATCCTTCTCCTTAGCTTATGATTTTATGGTCACTCCATATCCTAGTTGGGTTGTCTTTGAACGCTCACTTTTAAAGGATTTTTCTTTTCAACATATTGTATTTATGTCAAATTGTTCTTTTTTGGCTAAGCATCCTGTTCTAAAGTACTCCCAAACACTACTTCATAATACATTTTCTGCAGATCTCTCCTCTCTTCAATTTTTTTTATCATCCGTTGTATGGTATAATATATTCCTTAAATATAAGGGCAAATCTTTTTATTACAAATACTGGAAAGAAAAGGATATTTTGTTTGTCTATCAATTTTTCTCCACTGATTTTATTATTCCTTTTCATGAATTGCAAACCTTATACCAACTGCCGGTATCTTGTCTTACTGAATACAACATTATCATCAATGCCATACAATCTTACATGTCTACTCTTTCTTTTCCTGCTACATTACCATCTGTTACTCCATCTTCTCCTCTATATCCTTTATTCTCTACACATCAACCAAAAGGTGCCCTTGTCTATAAAATACTGTTATCTACTGTTCCTGATCGTACTAAATCAGCTACTGAGATTGCTTGGGAAACGGACTTGTCTGTTTCTTTATCTGTTGTTACATGGGATTGATTATCGTCCAAATTGTTTAAAGTTTCTATTGCTGCACGTATTACTCAATCTTTGTTTTTTATATATCATAGAGCTGTTATTACACCTGTTAGTCTTCATAAATTTTCACCAACCTCTTCCCCACTACGTTGGTCATGTTGGAAAGAAACAGGCACTCTTAAGCACCAATTATATGATTGTCCTTCTGTTTTAGCCTTCTGGAATTCTGTTTGGAATATTTGCATGCCAATGTTTCAATGTTCTTCCCCATTATCACTATTGAATGTTTTTTTTAGGTTCTTTATCAACTGATATAGTCATTGTATCCTCTAATGCTAGGCTACTCGATCTTTTTATTGCCCTTGCTTTTAAAGTGATTTTATCGTGTTGGAAGGATAACTCCAAATTATCTGTACTTACCTGGTGGAATTTCATTTGTGATGAACATAGAATTGCTGTCGCCTCCTCTTCCTCCGTTTCTCTAAAACTTAAATCTGACCCTCTTTGGCTCCCCTTTACTACTTATCTTTCCTCCAAATCTCCCAGATAACCACCAGGTCTGTTGCGTTCTTGCAACTATTCCCTTTATTCCTGTTTTAGAACTCGCTATCTCCCCCTTCCCCTTCTCTCTCTTCTCTTCTCTTTTCCTTTCTCTTTTCTTTTTCCCTTTCCTAATTGCCTGATTTTCTCCTCTTTCCCCTTTTTATCTATATTTTACATCTATTATATGCCACTTATTTTATTTTATTTTGTTATCCACTTTCTACTATATTGGCCCATGTATTGTAATTGTAAAATTCGAATAAAAATTTCTTAAACAAAAAAATAAGAACATCACTACTCTGACTTCCCCAAGGAAATCGTGGAAACAGATCTACCCTTTTGTGGTTACCTTAGACATGTCCAAAGGGAGACGCAAGAGAAACACAAATTGGCATTTCAAACAATTATTAAAGCATTGGATTCTTGCGTAAAATACATGAGCTGCAATTATCAGTAGAAGGAGCAAAGCATTGTTAGCAGCATTAAAAGAATGGTGAAGAAGATGAATAATTTAACCATATTGCAGTGATTACATTAATATGCAAACATACATATCTATAAATTCTTACAAGTGTGTTAATTTGTATTGTTTTGTACTCTTTTCATACAGCTACTCTAAGGCACCACATTAAAGACGGAGAGTAGACACCAGTAAGTTAAATGTGTGCTCTTTTGCCTTTTGATCTAACCTATTTTTTTTATTGCTAACTGGGTGAATGCATATCCTTTCGTCACATACCCCTATTAGTACCATGCACAATATGTAATGCTATTGTTATAGATAACATAACATATTGGCTTATAAAATTGATCTTAGACTTGCAAGTTTAAAGGTATAAGATATCTCTTATACCTTGTCTTAATTTGCAGGAGAGAAATCTCTATATAAGTCTCAAAATCAGTATTGAAACCATATAAATAGAATCTTCTTATATGATTGAGAACATATAAGGGGCGCCTTGGCATCACCTATTAGGCTTTCTAACATCTGTTGGTCAGGTAAGTCAAGGAACCTATGATCTTAACTTCTGCATCTCATCGTCAGTCCTTTCAATAATGTAGATATCAAATGTTTCTAAGTATATAAAATGTTAAAATACTTTGTATCGTTTTTATTTTTTATTTATTTATTTATTTATGTATTTAATTATTACTTTTATTGTCCTCATCTCACCTTTAAGCACTATGTTACAGGCGTTAATATGGACCTAGGCTCCCTCAGGCCGACTGCGGCTGCTTAGGTCCCCAGACCAACTCCTTGTATTGAAGTTTTAAGGTGTAATCATAGGACTGAGGGCCTTCACATTTCAATGTCTACACAGTCTCAGATCTCTGCCCATGGTGATAAGAGGTTGCCAAAGACTATTTAGGGTGTTACCAGCACTGGCCATATTGAGGCGAGCCATCGCAAATGCAGAGTTCAGCCATTCCTCATTTCTTGGGGGGTTGGGGTCTTTCCATTTCAGGCAGATTTCCCTGCGCGCTAATGGGATTTAACAGAGTAAGAGTCCTCTATCCCTTGCTGCTAGATCTTTTGTTGATGAGCGGTCATGAGCAAAAAAGACTAGAGTCCCGCTAACCGTGATGTTTATACCGAAGATGCTGGGCAGGTAGCCTCCAACCCCTTCCCAAAATGTTACATGCTTTGCACATTCAAAAAAAACGTGGATGTCAATTGCTTTGGGGGCCAGACATCTGTAACATTTCGGCTCAGGAGTTGGTGCAAATTTTGCTATTTTAGCTGGAGTGTAATAGATACGATTAGTTACAAAGAAATGTTTTTTCTTTAGGCTGGCAGATTTGGTATATTTACATAGAAGGTTTATGGAAGACTCTAATAACTCCTCTATTATAGATTCAAAGGGAGATTGTCTCCACACCAAAGCCTGAGATGGAATATCTTTGTCATCTGCTTCAACCAATACATTATACCAAGTTGATACCTCTCTCTTGTGCGATGATCTGACATAAAGAGGTGCTCGATTTCCCAATCTCCCATTATACCCCCGCTCTCTGCCTCGAACCAGAATTTCAGTTGTAAAAACTTGGATTTGGAGAACCTAGGGCCTATCTTAGCTTTTAGTACTTCCCATGGATACACCCCATTAATGTCCCCCAGATCTGACCAAATGAGAACTCTGCCTCCCTAATAGGGGCAGCCAAACCATCTTTAAGGCAAGGAGGCGTCCCCGGGGAATCCCAAATGGGGGCGTGGTCAGAATAGTACCATATCTTGCACCTAGTCCTTACTTTGCACCAGATTTCTAGTGCATTCTTCAGGACCTTCAGGCACACCTTCTTAAAAAAAATGTGTGCTCCGAATTTATAAAGAAATCTTTAAGTACTGCTCCCCTTCAACATTGCTTGTCAGCTCCCTGAGAAGAAACCCACAAGATGAAGTTATAGGTTTTGTTAGAAGCATCCTGATGGCTTTAAGTTGAAATGCCACCAGGTACCAACAAATATCTGGAAGGGCTAACCCACCTTTGAGCAACCTCCGCCTCAATTTCTTCCAAGATAATCTCACTCCCTTGTCTCCCCAAATAAAACTCCCGATCTTGCCCTGTATTTTGGAGATGTCATGTTGAGGAAACCTCAGAGGGACAGCATTAAAAATGTATGTTAACTTAGGGAGGACAGTCATTTTAACTAAATTCACCTTGCCAAAAATAGTCAAAGGGAGATTTTTTCATCTTACAAACAGACAAACCAATTCATTAATTACTCTTTTCAAATTCAAGGGGGCAATCCTATCCAAATCACTAACTATAGTAATGCCAAGGTATTTGAACTCTTTGCTGGTCTGCCACATCCAGTGTGTTATATTCCAGCACATTACCTCCGTCTTGGAGGCGTTGGCTAGATATCTGGAAATTGAGCCAAACTCCCCCAAGAGGGCCTCCACCCTTGGCATTGTTGCTACTGGATCGCTAGTATAAAGGATAATATCGTCCGCATATAATGATAGTTTTGATGTATACTGCTGAGATTTAAAGGGCTGAATCCGGTCGTCAAGCTTTATTGCCTGAGCCAACGGCTCTATATATATGTCGAACAGGAGGGGAGAGGTGGGACAACTCTGCCTAGTTCCCCTCTGAATCTCAAAGCTAGAAGTAAGTGTCCCATTTACCAAAATGTTTGCAGATGCTCCCTGATAGCATTGTCTGAGCGTAAGGATAAACACAGGGCCTATGCCCATAGCCTCCAAAACCTCCCAAAGATAGGACCAACAAACCCTATCGAACGCCTTGGCGGCATCTAAAGTGATTACCGCCAAGGGTTCAGATCTTACAATGGCAAGATCGATATTACCAATGAGGAGCTGAGTCTGTTCCTCAATAAAACACCCACTGATGAACCCCTTTTGATCGGAACTTAACAACCAAGGGGCCAGTTTGGCCAATCTCCCTGCCAAAATACAGAATAAAAGATTTTATAGTCGGAATTTAGCAGGGAGATTGACCGATAGGAGTCAGCCCTCAACGGATCCTTTCCCGGCTTAGGTATTAATACTATGTTCGCCTCTCGCCATGAACTTGGTATTTCCCCCGATGGACTATAGACTATAGACTGATTGAAATAGGGAACCCAAAGTTGGTACTATCTCCTCTTCGAAAAGTTTGTATATTTCTTTCGGGAGGGTGTTCAGACCTGCTGCTTTCCTATTTTTTGATAACTTTATTTGCATTTTAATTTCCTCCAACGAGATCGGGGAGTCCAAAATGTCTCTACCCTCCAGCGTTAGGGACGATAATGATTTGGTGCTCAGCCAGGTCTGGATTAGATTTTTTGAGGGTTTCAAATCCTCTTTATAGAGATCTGTGAAGAGAGAGAGAAGGCAGTTCTTTATGTCCTCTATATCTCTTGATTTGTCTCCACTGTCATTGATGACTAGCTCGCTTATATCATTTTTAGTACGATCGTTCTGGCCTTCCATGCCAGCAAGACACCAGCCTTCTCGCCGTATTCAAAGCTCTCCATATTTTTATGTAACCATTGGGCCCTACATTTCTCGTCTAACTTACCTCTATAGTCCAACTTAGCTATCTCAAGATCCTCCTGTATTTTGCAAACCCTTTCGGGTGGACCGTCCCCTAAAAGGAGAAGATCCACTTCTAACTTCTTAATTTTGTCTTCTCTCAGTTTTTACTCACAGGCTTCAATTTTGTTTTTAGAGAATATAAGACCGTGTAGCCTACCTCTAAGATTGGCCTTAAAGGCATCCCATACAACTCCTATAGATGTTGAGCCGATGTTAATCTCAAAGAACTCCACAGAGGAGGCTTTGATGGGCAAGATAATTTCAGGGTCAGTTAACATTCTCCTGTTAAGAGTCCATCTCGTCTCAGCTACCTTCATTGTTCTTTTGCATGAAAATAAAACAGGGGCGTGATCCGAGAGGTGAATGGGGATAATAGAAATAGCAGTAGTTTTAGACAAAAAATCTCTACTCATGAGTATATAATCAATCCTTGAAAAGTGATGATGTTTTTTACTATAAAACGTAAATCCAGCAGTCTCACCCATCACCTCTCTACAGACATGCACCAGCCCTATATCATGCATCAGATTTTTCATTGCACGTCGAATATGGGGTGCCCCTATATAATGGCACTGATTTGACCAATCTTTAATAGGGTCAAGGAGGACATTGAAGTTCCCCCCTATAATTATGGGGAGATTTTCAAAAATTAACTTTGAATAAAGTTTGGAAATGTATGTTGTATCATCCACATTAGTGCCATAGAAGGGCGCACATACCAAATCCATACCCTCCAGATCCAAATGTGCGATGACCCACCTCCCAGTTTGGTCTGTCTGAAAAGATTTTATGGGACACGCTGACCCCCATTTTATTAGAATTGCAACTCCACGAGTATTAGATATTTGACCGAAGACGCAAAAGCTCTCAACCCAAAAAGTGTTTGGAAACAGATTTCTAGCTTCCTCAGTGGTCAGATGTGTCTCTTGCAGAATACATATCTGTGCCTCAGAGAGTTCTGAGTACTTCATTATTAATCTCTGTCTCCTAGGGCAACTCATTCCATTAACATTCTTAGAGACAAAGCTTTTCTTCCTACCCTGAGTTGCTACTCCCGCCATATCTTCTGAATTCTTTGACCTAGAGTCAGTGGTCCATAAACCAAAACCCTAAAGTGAGATGAGTATTTTTCCATTTTTTCCCCCTGCTCCCCCCCAAGTGCCCGCCACCCCAACCCCCCTTCCACCTGTGCCCCTTCACTCCCTTGAGAAACCCTCCCTTCCAAATAGGCTGAGCCTATTTAGCCCCGCCCACCTCAGCCTAAAAATAACCCAAAAAACTTACTAGAACAAAAAGAAAACGATGAATAGACGATCTTAAAAACCGCTATATGGAGCAATTCCTGTTATCCTGTTATCTTCATATCCTTGTAATAGCACCCTCCCTCAATCAATTCCCAGACTTCTCACCTCTAATTTCTGCTATGAAGTCATCGACCTCTTCTGTGGTGCAGAACTGATGCATTTTATTATTGAACATAGCTCGTATTTGCGCTGGGAACTTCAGTTGGGCCTTAACCTCTAGTCCCTTTAACTCTTCTAGTCTGCTCCCAAGCTCCCATTGCCTGGTTGCTGTGCTATGGGATATATCTGATATTATATGAAAAGTAATTGGTTCTTGCCCAGTAAGGGAAAAAGAGATAGAGCCTGCCTTAAGACCTGCAGATAATATTTGCTCTTTAACAGCATAAGAAAGAAAGTTGACCAGAATCCTCCGGGACTCGAGTTGGCCTTGCTTCCTCCTAAATGGGTCCCGATGGACCCTTTGGATCTCTTGGGATACATTTATATCTGGAGAACTTTTTAATACTGTCCCCTGTAACAATGAGATGATGAATCCTTTCAAATCAGTCCCTTCGATGGTCTCCGGACCATTCAAAAATCTCGAATTGTTCCTCCGGGAATGGTTCTCCAATCTTTCCAGATCTTCCCTCAGCATCTTATTCTGGGCTGCCAGTTTTGCCATTCCTGATGTGGCAGAACTTATTGCCTTCTTAATGAATCAATTTTATCTGTTCTTACTACGACCTTCTCCAATTTCTGGGCCAACACCTCACAGGAGGAGTTAATCGCGGCTTTGTTGGCTTCAGAGAAAGAGAATCTACTTGCAAGTTCGGCTTGATATGTCTCTGAAATTTTGAAGCCCGTTACCAATTCTCCGATTCCACTTCCCCAAGCTCAAGGTCCAGTTCGGGCTCGGGATCAGGATCAGGATCAGTAATGCCATTCATATCCGTCATACCCTGGGAGGGAAACCTTCCCTGATTTAATGTCGCACACATTTCTCCTTGTGTATCCTGAGGACCCAAGGAAGGAATGCACTGATCCTGAACTTCCAGAGCCTTAAATCTATTGGACAACAGCACTTCTGGATGAGGCTGTGATTCAGACAGAGCTGGTGAAGGATCTGTATGGCCCATAACATTAGGTTGCTTGATCCCCCTCTATTACACTTCTGAAACGGAGTCAACAGGGGTATTGAATCTTTATCAGCATCTTGTATTGTAGTTTTAACCTTGGTTTTGGTCTTAACAGTCCCACTTTCCAGCTCTCCTTGACTATTGGGTTCAGCCACCTTACTTGGACTTGTTGTGGACGACATTATTTTTTGGTAGGTTTTCAGCGAGGGTGTTAATCTAGTTTTTATAACGACCACCTTCTTTCCCCTGCTCTTCCCTCTGTTTTTAGGGACCTCCCTTGACCTTACATCCCCTTCTTTTGTAGCGTTCTGTTTCTTCCGCTGTCCCTTTATGCAGGTCTTAACAATAGGGGAGATCTCCTTGGGGTCACTATGGGTAGAGTTATATCTAAATTTGGGGCTAGAAGTGCTGCTCGTGTTCTAAGTGTGTACCACCCTGGTTTTAAGGGGAATATACCCCCTTTACCCTCCTCAGCCGACGCTAGTTCTTCGTGGCTCCCCCTTTTCTCCTCCATATACTGCAAGGAGCTACCAAAAAAGACACCAGCTTCACAGTGCCCATGCAACGGGACAATTGTTTCACCAAACTTTCCCCTACAGAGAAAACAGAGAGTCACTACTGACCGGCACATCCACTCTGCATTCGTTATCCTGCTTGTTTTAAGGTTCAGAGAAACGTCTCCTACCGTCAATTTCAGTGGCAACCTTACGGGGGCTGACACAGTGCTCCCAGCTCCAATAATTACTGTTCCAAACCGGAGGCAGAGGCAGGCAGAGTTGCGGCGTTTCAACAGCCGAGCTGCTTCCTCCCACCTCCAATTACTCACAGCGTCTGCCGCGTCCGCCGGACCTGCTGAGCCCGCTGAGCCCACTAAGTCTGCCGCACTTACAGAGCCGGACAGCATTGGAAGAAATCCCCCGTCCTGATCACAAAGACGCCAGGAAAACACTCCAGGTATAATCTGTTGTCGATATTAGCTCGACATCTACATCTCCACACTCTGAGGCGAGCAAGACCCCGGACGTTTTGCTGGCGGCTGCCATGTTCCTCCTTTTTATTTTTATTTTGTTCTTGTATATACCTCTACTTTGTTTGCATGCATGGTAATGATAACTTACATAGATTCACAATATGCTCTAAAGTCATTCTAATCTCTGTAGCTGATGGATCCGTAGACACTTTGAAAATACCAACTACAAGGATGTAGATTCAACCGCTGATCTCCCAGGACATGTCAAGAAATCAAATCTCTGCGGCTGAATCTGGTGAGCTTACATGGTAGACATATGATAATTCCATCCATGGACCAAGCCTTAATTTCAAATGTTCCTTATTTTCCTTAATCTTCCTGAATTTTATGCACTTCAGCTGTTGATATCGTCTCTCTTTCAGATATTGGGTACATTGCACTGGATGATGATGCTGAAACATCTACAAACAGAGGGTGGTGGGCAGTCTGAATAGAGAATCCAGTTCTCGTCCTTGCATCACTCTCAGCACCTATCACTCCTTGATAAGAACAGAATGAGGAATCACATGAGCTGGAGGAGAAGGAGGAAAAGGAGTAGAACCTGAAGGAGGAAGAGGGCATTGTTGTCCCCACATAGAGCACATTCAAGATGGCCACATCATAGCCAGGCACAAGTATTCATATTTGCTTACTTCTGTGGTTTGCCAGTCCCCAACCATTAGGTAAGCAGCCAGGAATGCTTGTTGTGCTTATGAAGCACACACCTCTACACAGCACAAAAAACACAAGTATTGCTGTACAATCTCCTCCGTACTTCTCCCATGAAACTTAAACTCCAGTCTCATCTCAATCATTTGGAGGAGAGAACAGCTCTGGTGAGGAGCAAGCCTCCCCCATTCATTGTTCTCACCCCACAAACACACATATGGCCCATTCTCTGTGCTGGACAACCTGCAGGTCCTGCCATGCGGGTTGGGTTTGGTTGCCATGGTCTAAAGCTGCTCACTGGGAGGATCATTTTTGCCAACAGCAATCTAATCTGTGTGAGAAGATTCATGCAATAGGGCTATTTCATTTGAAATAGCTGCTTCTCCTAAGGTCTCCCTCATTTGATTGACAGGCATACCCATGCCTTGAATAACAGTGTGAACTACTACCAAGATATGGTAAAGAAGCACTAATAACTTTTTCAATCTTTTAGCGAAGAGAGAACAAGACAGCATGCCTTTCAATGAGTATTATAGAAGTAATAAGCAGAAAATGTCATTCTTCATGGCCAGCGTATAAAGGAGATTGGACAGAGGTACCTCAATGTAGGTGGGACACACCACCTGCCAACCTCACACCTCTGCCACAATCACCTGCACCACCTCCACCACCTCAAATTCCAACATCAACTCACTACCACCAACGTAACCACCACAATACCTGCCGCCCACAACACACATCACTGGTAGGGGAATCTCCCAAAATACCTCTTGATGTGTGAGAAATATCAACTCTGTCCCAACCATAGTACCTGTAACCATTTTTTATTATTATTAATAATAATATTAATATTAATCTGTGCAGTTTTTTATAAGAAACCTCTGTCTAACTTTCATCTGTGTTGAATGTTTAATGTGCCTTTACTACATAGGAAAGAGTTAAGTTTGTTCTGTTCTTTGTTTACCTTCAAAGAGTAAAGCATTAAAAAAATCATACTGATATTGAAAACGTTTTAACATAACTAAACATTTCTTTAAGCTGCCATGCAATACATTTATCTGCAAAATGTGTAAACGGGAAGATAGACATTTATTTTTGAGTTGTAAGTACCTTTATATCGATAATGAAGATTAAGACCTGGGGCCGTGTTTCTTAAGTGCCCCAAAGGTGCAACGGGCGTTTGCACCTGCTTTGCACGCCCAGGGCACTTTCGTATTAACGAAGAGGCAGAAGATGATGCTTGTGCAGCCCCCTCTGTAATACCCAAAGCACTGGCGCACATAAAGAGCCATGAGTTCCCTCATTTGCACGGCGGTGTGTCCAATGCAAATAAGGGAATCCCTTTGCCTCTGCTCCATGTTACAATCGCGAATTGTGACTCACTACAACTAGATGCCATTCTAAACTTCTTTTTTTTGATGCAGCCCAGTTTCCTTAAGAGAAACAGTACTGCAGTGGAAAGTAAAAGTGTATTCTTTTTTTAAGTTTTTTCTTCCCAACAAACATTTTTTTCCATTCACAAAGGGGAATGGGTCCCACAGGGCGGCTTAATTTTTGAAAAAGTGAGACCACCCCAACTTGGAATTCAGTGTTTTGTGACCTCATTTCAGTCACAAAAAATGGATACATCCCTTAATGAATCATTACTTTGAAGGGGCCTTCTAAACATACCCCGAATATCATTTTGTTATATGTTCCTAAACCCTATTCGCGATTAAGTAACCTGTTGCAGAATCACAAAATTACTATAGTACATAACAAAAAGACATTCTGCTTTCGAAAATCCTGAGATGTTGTGAATCGCAGGCTTTGTGAGAGGAAAACTGCACTGTTGAAATTTTGGGGAAAGTAAAAATAGTCCTTGGGAAATGTCAAAATTGAATTGAGTAGAAAAACAGAGGGAACAGCGCCCACATCAACCCCCCTCTACTATTCAAATTTCACCTGGAGTCTTTTTGTGACAGATCTTCCCTGTTATGAGGAAGGGCACTACCCCTACTGATGGGGCTTCCCTCACCTAGTGCTAGTAGAAAGTGGGTGTGCTGACTTGCAGTTGAGGATCTTCTTCTTTGCCCCGGTGCTGCTGTGATAAACCTTGAGAGTTCAATCCACTGAAAAGGAACATGAAAAACGAAAGAAAGTTTTAATTCTTCCATTCACTAGTGCATATAAATATAATTTTAGCTGAACGGGATATGTTATTCTAAATAAATGAGCTGGCATTGTATGTTCTTTAACAAACTTGAAGCTATCCAGTTATGTGGAATAAATATTGTTACACCATCAAATAGTCGGAAATTGTGTTTTCAAAAAAATATTTTTAAAGAGGCATTCAAAGGAGGAAAAGGGGTTTTGTTAAGAGCCTATTTACTTGACTAAACCTCTACTCAAAGGTTTGATACACCTCCCACACATTGGCTATCTGAAATTAGAGTGTATTTGACCAAAGCAACACACCATTCAAAAGGATTTGGTCTTATTGTTAAGTTTGTGAAACATATCTTTTAGAAATGGGATTCCTAGTGAGCTATATGGTATTGCACAAACACAAGTCCTATCCTCACTGCTGATCATCAGTCTTAGAAATGGGATTCCTGGTTGGTTGAGGTATGCATCCAGTCCAGGCATGAACCACCACTCTTGTAATGGTAAGCTAAGTACACATTAAACAATAGCATGTACTCACCCTCTGATAGCTTGGCACAGAGCAGTCAGGCTTATCTGAGTAGGCAATGTGTAAAGTATTTGTGCAACTGACACATTTAGTAAAACAATGAATACACCACAAAACAACTTAGCACAGGTTTAGAAAAACAGAGAATATGTATCTGAACAAAATAAGACTAAAATGACAAAAATCCAATTAGTAGTAGTTGAGATATGAATCTTTAAAGAATAAACCAAAAATAGTGCTTAAAAGTCACTAACAGTCAAAAGGTTACTTGAGGTCTCATTAGACCGCATCAAATCCAAAGTGCAGTCCGACCGCTATGGAAGGCAGGCCGGGTACGGGGTCCATGCAGGGCATACTTAGAAAGTACTTTAGAATAATCAAAGCGTTGATGCTGACACTTGATGGGTCGATCTTTTCCACAGAGTTGGGTCACTGCGTTGTCACTGAGCTTCACTGAAGCGAAGGCAATGCATTGTTCTCAAGCCACACAGAGCTTCATCATCAGGCTGCACAGGCTGTAAAACCACTTCTATATAACAGCCTCTGTGTCAGTATCAAAAGATGCAGTGGTGACGATGCATCAGATGTGAAGAAAGCAGCTGAATATCCCACTTTTGAGGGCCAGAATTTGGAGAGGGCAACTCCGATAAGGTCAGGGCTCAGAGACAACAGAGTCCAGCAGCACCAGCAGAATTGCAGTATGTCTTTTGTGTCCCTGAGACAGAGGAGACGCTCTGGAATGATCCAGTGGCCATGAAATATATTGCAGCCAGTATTTGGACATAGGCAGTAATAGCCTGGGCTGGGCTGTAGGTCAATCAAGCTTCTACTCTCAGTCACCAGGTATCACAGGTATCTGGCAATGACAGCTTCCCCGGGCATCCCAAATATGTTGATCATTTGCTAGTAAATACCCTCTCTCCCCTTCGTAAAATAACTATCCCTCCAAAAAAGGGGCAAAACAACACATGTTCACCAACATAGTGAAGGCAGAAAAAGATGTTTATTGTGTGGGTTCATTTCTTATGTGATCAGCCTGGCTATAATTCGTTGGAATTGAAAGAATTTCAACTGGAGATGTGTGGTGGGGTTCAGACTAATCCCTCCTTTTATTACCAGGTGTGTTGCAAGTGTTATAAGCCTTGTTATATAATTCACCTGTATTTACTTTCAAGGGAAAAATGAAAATAAAATACCTTTTTTCTAACATTCAACAGGATTTGCTTTTAAGATCCACCTCTCCATAACATGCAAAATAGCTAACAACAATTGGATTGATTTACAGCAGGTAGCCTCCACTAAGGATTCCAAGTGGTTCTGGTCTTTGATTGCCACACAAAGAGGTACTAGAAAACTAAGAACACTAATCTATAGTTTCTATTCCCAGGCTAGTCTGATCGATTACATAACACTTCTTTGTAGGAAACATGTAACTACTGAAATTAACCGAACATCATTACGTGTTTTTCAGACAGCAATGAAAATCCCAGAGGACCTCTCCCTTCTGGCTCAAAATGTGGTAATTGAAAAGATAGAAGAAGCAAGATCATCTTCAGCAAGGGGTCCAGATGGAATTCCAGTTAAAGCTCTAAAAATGGACCTGGGGCATGGGGGAATTTTTAACTCCTCTTTGCAAGTACTGCTTTATAACTGGTCAAGTTCCAAGCTCCTGGAAAGTTAATATTATAATTCCTTGGCATAAGAAAGGTTCACACTTCCTACCTATTAATTTCTGACAGATTGCTCCCCTAGATGAGACAGGGAAAAGTTTTGCATCAAGCATCTTTGAACAGCTGCAAGACTGTCCCTTTTGCTAAAGGGATAATACCATGGACATAAGCAAGATTCCTTCCAAACACTCTGTTACAGATAATATTATTACTATAGCACAGTATCTAATTGATAGATATGTTGTTGGGAAGTCAAAGACTTTATAAAATGCTTTTATTGACTTTTCCACAGCCTTCAATCAAGTGGATAGACCTACTCTTTGGAAAAAACTATTGGGACTGGGAATTCCGCAAATGTATTGAAAGTGGAAACAGCTGTCTACTACTCCTTGACTTTGTGCAGAGTGTTGGTTGGTGGAAACAAAGGGCTAACCCCCAAAATCAATGTTGGGAATGGGTAAAAACAAGGATGCCTCTCTCATAGATCCTCTTCTGTTTTCCATCTTTTTACATGATTTTCCAGCTCAATTGTCAGATATAAGACACTTTCCAATGCTCCATGATGCATGTGATCTTTATGTACTACAGTATGCTAACAATGTAGTTCTATTAGACTTAACTCTACGTGGATTGCCACAAAATCTGTGTGCCTTGATTAGCTATCGTAAGCAGAATTTTTTTTAATATTAATATATTTAAAACAGGCTATATCAGGCTATATCCCTGACATGATATACATAACAAGGCGGTTGCTTGTACACTGCATATCTTGGAACACTGACTGTTACTTGAGTCACACTTACACCACTATGAGGATCTATCCTCGCATAGAAATACGGATCGGCAATCTGTCTTTTATACCAATTGTATGCATCTAATATGTGTACCACTATGGAGGTGTGGCTCTGAATCAACAAGGTGCTAACTTGATTTATTCATTGATCATTGACTATTTTTGTACTTATTTATTTATTATTATTTGTTATTCCTTCTTTCTTAATGTTTCCTATTGCAAATTCTTATTCTTTGACATCGGCAATGTAACAACATGATTGTATGTATTATTGATGCACCCCTGCCTTCTTTACTCCTTCGTTATTCTCTAATAAAAAAGATGTGAACACAAAAAAATATATATTTAAAAGAAAAGTTTTTAGTTTTTAACCCCTTGGGCGTGGCTGCGATTCTGCGCCTGTGAGGCATTTTTCGAAGTGGGCGGGTTCGTGACGGCCCCCAGACATCATCAGCACACGAGCCCCGTGATGCATGACGACTGGGGGCCGTCATCAGCATCGAAGGGGTTAAGGAAAGGAAATTGTGTTGTCCCTTTTCTTGGAGCATTGGAGGATATAGTGTGGAAGCAGTAAAAGCATATACATACCTTGGTAGAGTGTTCTCTCAGAATTTGGATTGCAAACTGCACCTTTCTCATTTAGGAAGTAGAGCTCTTGCACATGTTAGTGCTTGGAGTAAACTTTATGTAGCTTCTGGTATGAGTCATTTTAATTATATATTGGACATTTTTAAAGTAAAGTTTCCTCTCATGCTCACCTATGCACTAGAATACATTCCTATTGAGAAATGGTCCTCTCTCCACCTGTACAAAGGGAATGGCCTGTGAAAACTTACAACTGGCACTCAATCTACTACAATCTGGGTGCTACAACTAGAATTATCACTAACTACCTCTGTTGCTTTTGCCATTGCTAGTATATTCCTCTGGGCCTACAGTTTGTTTCACGCCTCGGAATGTACACTCAGAGCTCTGTTAAAAAGAGAGTCTTTTGCAGTTTATAACAAGAATTACAGGTTTAATAGAAATCTCAGGACTGCCCTGAAAAAACAAAATTGTACGTTAAAATACCTCCAAACATGGCTTCCTGGGCAACTCAGGCTCTTTGTAAAATATGCAATCCAAATATTCAGTTTTATGGAGGATAGTACTTACTGTAAGTCATTAAAGCTATTTTCTTCCTTACTACTCACCATCGAGATTATGAGCCCTCATCAGTATCTCTCTTTTTCACTTCACTTCAGTTAGACAGGGCATCATAGTACTCAGGTTAGGCATACTATCTCTGAGAGCTTGTAAGAGCCATTGGTCATCACAGAAAAATAAGTCTGGTCTATGTTATTTATTTAAAGGGGGAATCCAAGGCTTGAATCATGTTTTATGCATTTGTCTGTCAATTGCAATACCTTGTATTCACTATACACTCCCTTTGTATTATACATTTATTATTAAAAATTGGGATGCTCTGATTAACTTAATTCTGTGTCCACTTAAATAATTTGTTTATCATAGTGTTTGTCATTTTTTATTGATTTTTTGAACTTTTTTAATGCACTGATATTGTTTTGTATAAGGTGTATCCATTTGTTGTTGTTAGTTTCAAAATAGGTCTATATAAAACAAAATGTAATTGAATTGAGGAAAAAAATTTCTTAAAAAAGAATTAGGCTTGTTGTGAAATTCAATAGGATTTGCTTTCAAAATATCAAAAGATTGGGTGATGAGAACAAAAGTACTTTAGAGAGGATTTCATATAATGGTCGAGTAATTAGAATCTTCAAAAAGCTAAACAAAACGTAATAATTTGAAATATTCTTCTATAGGAATGTGTTGCCTCCATTATTTTCTATGGGAGTGTGTTGCAGTACCAGTGGTTGGTCAAGCGTGGTGCTGAACTTCCTCTAAAGCTGAGTTGTAAACCCTTAACTACTGATTCGGGTAATTTTGGGCTGTAGTAATGTTAGAACTGCACTTTGTGAATAACAATGGTTGTACTATTTTGTGGAATGGTCTTTGGGCTAGAAGTATGAAGCATTTTTGTAGTTGCAAATGGCCTGATTCACAGAATCAGGTAGTTTGAGGTCGTAAAAATGTATTTTCTTAGGTACATACCCCAAACTCTGATTTGGTAACACATTACCGAATCACAATTTGGGATTGTGACCTAAAACTGATTTGGTACTAAGAAAGGGGCGTGTTTGACCGTCCCTTCCAAATAATTAATTGGATTGGTATGTATTAATGTTTTGCGATCGAATTCTGGTCTCAATATATTAATATTTTACTATCTCCTCATATGAGGTAGTAAGCCATTGAAAATGGGGAAGGGATTTCAATGGGACATGACAAAAGTATGGTTTAAGAGTAGGCAATAATCCCAAGATCCTAAATCAGAACTATCAAATATAGTAGCAATAGTTTTATGAACGGATTACATTCGAGTGTTAACAATCTCAGTTACCTTGAAGTGCTTATGTAGGCTTTATTACAGTGCTTCAAACATAATGCTGTGATTGGATGATTCAGATTTACTATTAAACAAAATTCCATTCTATGTATTTGTTGAGGAGTTTAAGAAAGATTCACATACAAAATATTGGAGTCTATTCACAAAGGTTGTTTGGAGAACATAAAGTAGTGCCCCCTTTGTACTATTTTTCGTGCTATTGCATGCCTTTGTGAACTAGCCTATAAACGTTTAAAATGTGGATAATATGGGAATTTTCACAGAATATTCATTTAAAATTATTAAAATAGAAAGAGCTGAGCATGTTTCACACTTTCACAAATAGAGAGTTATGAGCACCTGCGTGCTGAGAGTGGCACTAACCCTGAGGAAACTGTGGCAGCACGTCCAGCGACCTATGAACATTTTCCCCACTGATGAAAGAGGATGGGGATACACTTGAAAAGAATACTGGTACTGGCACTGGCCAAAAAACTGTGAACTGTGTGTGAAGCGAGCTACATTGAACCACATCGACCATGATGCATGAGGTAATGCAGCTGTGACGTGTCAGCAGGGTGCTCCAAATCCCTTTGACAGAGAGTTAGACATTTCCTACCTGAATGACAAAGCTATGCAAGAAGACTCCTGCAGTACTACTTCACATACCCATAAAACAAACTAAAGTCACCAAGCAATTCCACAAGATCAAACATGTCCACTATTAGGAAATATTGAATGTTAATAGTGTACTAGAGAACAGCATGAGCCATTTGTCATATGTGTATTGAGGAGGTTAAGCCTCTTTCCCCAAGATCACGATTTTTAGGAGTAATGGAAACAGCTAATCATGCAGAGGTCCCAGTGACCCAGGCCCAGATTTACAAAAACGTTTCTAACACAATTTTTGAAGATTCTAATTACTCGACTATCGACATACTATGAAATAATAGTAAGTTTAAAACTGTGGAAACTCCACATTCAGAGTGGAGATTTCTGCACATAAAAACATAGGCCTGTGCTATATTTTTATGTGCGGAGTTCTCCTCCCTGACTATTAACTCATAGTTTGCGAATCGTAAAAAAATAGAAAACTTACACAAAAATGTACATTTACATTTGGGAATCTGACCCTTAGAGCTGATTAAAATTACTCATCCATATTGAGACCTGGACATCAATGTAGTCACCAACTCACTCTATCACAAGCTGCTGTTTCCCTTTTTGTACTAAGGGTTTTTTTACAAGCCCATTGAGCTGCCGGTCTGTCACTTTTTTAATGACAAGTGGGGCAAAGGGCCTGCCCATATACACAAGGCCAAGTAAAGCCACCCTGTGTGGCTTTTCATGGTCTTGTAAATATGGACCCCCTTTCACTCAATACTCTCTGTGAAAGGGACGTTTCATGGATGTTGTTGTGGGTGTCCCCATGCAACATTCATTGAACCTGATGCATTCCAGATTTACAAGGTTTTGTAAACCTGGGAAGGAACCTTGTCAATCTTGTACTGCGTCAGATTCCTACGCCTCCCCAGGGAAGGTGTAAGGGAGTTACAACAAGGAGAAATAAATGTATTTCTCCTCGTTTTTCTTCTTTCAATGTGTTGCTGCATTCTGCAGCACACATAGAAAGAGGAAAATACCTCTTGTGATTGTTTTTGTGCAGGGAGATTTCCCTTCCTGCACAAAAACAATCACCCCTGCCATGCAGACATCCCTGCACCAAGGCACAATGGTGCTGAGGGGAAAGGACAGGAATGCACCATATCTTGTTGATATAGCGAATTCCTGACAAATTCTTTTGATGAACAGCAGTGCAGGAGGAAGGCTTGCTGCGCAGCTGTACATCAAAATACTGTAAATAAGGCCCTGATATTTATCTCTGAAATGTTTATTTCAGCATGTATTAGTAGCATGTAATAGGTTCAAGGTGATTATAAAAATTAATATGTAATTTACACCACCAGTCATATACTTAAGGAACTTCAAAAATATATATTTTTCTTCACCAAACCAGACACATGCAGGCATTATTGCATAATACTATAAGAGATGTTATGATGAAGAGTGAGTGCAAGGTCATGTAGCTCCAACAGGAGAAACCCTGGCAATTTGAATGCTTGTGTTATTTAATTTCTGAAAAAGTTTTTCTCAAAGATAATCTTTCTTCACCCACATTCTAGTAGATAATTATTTGGAGTTTTACTCCCATACCACATAGACGCTAATAGATGGCTGCAAGGTCGATTTGTAAACGAAAAGTAGATGTGCCTAAATTGTATTTGCCTTCCCTTCCCTTAATCCCTTCCTCTTCTCCTTTGCCCTTCTTCCCCTACCCTTTCCCCTTCCCCTTCTCCTTCCCATCCACTTCCTCTCTTCTCCATTCCCCTTCCCTACCTTTCATTTTGCTACTGTTACCAATTCTTCATCTTCACTTTCCCCTTCTGCTTCCCCTTTACTTTCCTCTTCTTTTTCTTCTTTTCCTTCACATTCCTCTTCCCGTCTCCCTTCCGGTTTCCATTCTCCTTCATTTTCCCCTTCACTTTTCCCTTGCCCTTTCTTTCCCTTCCCTTCACTTACACTTCTGCTTCTCATTCTGCCTTCCCCTTCGCTTTCGCTTTCCCTTTTCATTTTGTTTTTCCTTTCCTTTCCTTTCCTTTCATTTCCTTTCCTTTCCTTTCCTTTCCTTTCCTTTCCTCTCCTTTCCTTTCCTTTCCTTTCCTTTCCTTTCCTTTCCTTTCCTTTCCTTTCCTCTCCTTTCCTTTCCTTTCCTTTCCTTTCCTTTCCTTTCCTTTCCCTTCCCTTACCTCTCTTCCCTTCCATTTGTTTCCCTTCCATACCCTTCCCTTACATTACCTTCACTTCCCTTCACTTCCCTTCCTTTCCCTTCCCTTTCCTTTCCTTCCTTTCCCTTCCCTTCCCTTTCCTTTCCTTCCCTTCCCTTACCTTCCCTTCCGGTCCCTTCCCTTCCCTACCCTTCCCTTCCCTTCCCTTCCCTTCCCAGCCCCTTCCCATTCCCTTGGCCCTTTCCCTTTCCCTTCCCTTCCCTTCTGCAATATACCCCGGGGAGCCGGAGAGTCTTTTGGGAGGCCCAGCAGCAGCAGACCTGGGCCCTCAAACACCAGCCTCCAATCACCCGCCCTCCTGAGGAATTGCCCAACAGGTTAAAAGTCCAGTCTGGTCATTTGAAATGCTGTAATGACCACTATTTAACTCTTTAAAGTATAACTTTTAGTTAGTTTGCCTGTATACAAGTTATTTTCCCACCACTGGATTTTTGGGGTTTTCCCATCTTTAAATACCTCAACAAACTTTTTTGGGCACAGAGAGCTGTACAATGTGTAGAATTTGATTGTTCTTATAAATATGTTATGCAGAAATCATACTAAATCATCATCATATTGGCTTTCTTGCCTTTACCACATAAATAAGCTAACGGTTCCATTCTTTCCTAGTACAATGTCCTTAGGAATCGTAGTGGCCAGAAAGAGGACTCAGGCCACCTCAAATCAGCTGTTTGAGTCTCCCTGAAGTGTTCTGCTCCTGCTCTATCAGACCATGCTCTTGGAATCCAGCGGCAAAGTGATGGATTCAGCCCAGATCTGTGACTACATCCATCATCTCCTTGTGCATGCTTTGTTCATCATAAGTTGACTTGGTATGCCCGGAAGTTGGTTCCTTGCTCACTTTGCCACTGGACTCAAGCGAGCCTGGTTGACGAGGGGTGTTACAACAAAACCGGTCCCAGGATGCTTGTTTCCGGTCCAGGGAAGACATGGCTTGGCAGTTCGGGTTGGACTATTTCCATAAGGAACAGGGTCAAGACTGATTTGCATATAGCTGGGTCTGAACTGGGTGGCAAAGTGAGCTAAATAATTATGACAGAATAAACCAAGATCTGTAACTGTGGGTAAGTGTCTGAAAAGTTTCAGCACTACTTCCATCATCTCCTTGTGTTTGCTTTGTTCACCCTAAGTTGGCAGGGAATGCCCATACGTGTGTCCCTTACTCTCATTACCACTGGATCAAAACTAGCCTGGCTGATGAGGGGTGTTACCCCAAAACTGGTCCCAGGATGCTTCTTTTCGGTCCGGAGAAGACCTTGCTTTGCAGTTTGGGTTGGAATGTTTCCATGAGGAACAGGGTCAAGACTGATTTGCATTGGGATGGGTCTGAACTAGGGTGGCGAAGTGAGCTAAAGAACGATGATGGATTCAACCCAGATCTGTGACTTGGGATGAGTGTCTGAACTTTCAGCACTCTGTCTATTATCTCCTTCGGTTTACTTTGTTTGCCGTAAGTTGGCATGGTGTGGCCAGGCATGGGTCTCTAGCTCACTGTTACGATGAGGAACAGGGTCAAGACTGATTAGCATACGGCTGAGTCTGAACTGGGGGGGGGGGGCGAAGAGAGCTAAAGAACAATGATGTATTCAACCCAGATATGTGACTGGGGTGATTGTCTGAAACGTTTCAGCGCACCATCCGTCATCTCCTTGTGTTTGGTTTTATGTCCATAGTTGGCTGGGAATGCCCAGATCTGGGTTCCTTGCTCACTTTGCCACTGGATTCAAGCTAGTCTGGCTGAGGGGGGATGTTACCCCAAAACCTTTCTCAGGATGCTTGTTTCTGGTCCAGGGAAAAAAGCTTGTCAGTTTGGGCTGGACTGTTCCCATAAGGAACTGGGTCAAGAATGATTTGCAGATAGCTGGGTCTGAACTGGGTAGAGGAACTGAGCTAAAAAGCTGTGACAGATTCAACCCAGATCTGTGACTGGCGGTAAGTGAAAAGTTTCAGCGCTCCATCCATCATCTCCTTGTGTTTGCTTTGTTCACCCTAAGTTGGCAGGGAATGCCCAGACGTGGGTGCCTTGCTCACATTGCCACCGGATCAAAACTAGCCTCGCCGACGAGGGGTGTAACCCCGAAAATGGTCTCAGGATTCTTTCATCCAGTCCAGGGAAGGCCTGACTTGGAGGTTCAGGCTGGACTGTTCCCATAAGGAACAGGATCAAGACTGATTTGCATATAGCTGAGTCTGAACTGGGGTGGCGAAGTGGGCTAAAAAAATAGTATGTTTTCAAACTAGATCAGTGACTGGGGTGATTGTCTGAAAAGTTTTAGTTCTCCGTCCATCATCTCCTTGTGTTTGCTTTTTATGCCCTTTGTTGGCTGGGAATGCACAGATGTGGGTTCCTGACTCACTTTGCCACTGGATCCAAGCTACTTTGGCTGATGAGGGGTGTTACCCCAAAACCTGTCCCAGGATGCCTGTTTCTGGTCCAGGGAAGACCAGGTTTGGCAGTTCAGGCTGGAATGTTCCCATTAGGAGCAAGGTCAAGACTGATTTGCATATAGCTGGGTCGCAACTGGGGTGGCAAAGTGAGCTAAATAATTATGACAGATTAAACCCAAATATGTAACTGTGGGTAAGTGTATGAAAAGTTTCAGCAATCCTTCCATCATCTCCTTGTGTTTGCTTTGTTCACCCTAAGTTGGCAGGGAATGCCCATACGTGGGTCCCTTGCTCTCATTGCCACTGGATCAAAACTAGCCTGGCTGATGAGGGGTGTTACCCTAAAACTGGTCCCAGGATGCTTCTTTCCTGTCCAGAGAATACCTGGTTTTGCAGTTTGGGTTGGACTGTTTCCATAAGGAACAGGGTCAAGACTGATTTGCATATAGCTGAGTCTGAACTGGGGGGCGAAGAGAGCTAAAGAACAATGATGTATTCAACCCAGATATGTGACTTTGCTTGAGTGTCTGAACTTTCACATTCTGTCCATTATTTCCTTGTGTTTGCTTTGTTCGCTGTAAGTTGGCATGATATGGCCAGACATGGGTCCCAGCTCACTTTGCCACTGGATTCAAGCTAGCCTGGCTGATGAGGGGGTTAACCCCAAAACGGGTGCCCGGATGCTTTTTTCTGGTCCAGGGAAAATGGCTTGGCAGTTTGGGCTGGACTGTTCCCATAAGGAACAGGGTCAAGACTGATTTCTATATAGCTGGGTCTGAAATGGGGTGGTCAACTGAGCTAAAGAACGATGATGTATTCAACCCAGATCTGTGACTGGGGTGATTGTCTGAAAAGTTGGGAATGCCCAGAAGTGGGTTCCTTGCTAACTTTGCCACTAAATCCAAGATACCTTGGCTGATGAGGGGTGTCACCCCAAAACCTGTCCCAGGATGCCTGTTTCCGGTCCAGGGAAGACCTAGGTTGGCAGGTCAGGCTGGACTGTTCCCATAAGGAACAGGGTGAAGAATAATTTGCAGATAGCTGGGTCTGAACTGGGGTGGCGAATTGAGCTAAAAAACAGTGACAGATAATACCCAGATCTGTGACTGGCGGTAAGTCTCTGAAAAGTGTCAGCGCGCCATCCATTATCTCCTTGTGTTTGCTTTGTTCAACCTAAGTTGTCAGGGAATGCCCAGACATGAGTCCCTTGCTCACATTGCCACCGGATCAGAACTAGCTTGGCTGATGAGGGGTGTTACCCAAAACTGGTCCCAGGATGCTTGTTTCCAGTCCAGGGAAGACCTGATTTGGAAGTTCAAGCTGGACTGTTCCCATAAGGAACACGATAAAGACTGGTTTGCATATAGCTGAGTCTGAACTGGGGTGGCGAAGTGAGTTACAGAACAATGATGCATTCAACTGAGATCTGTGACTAGGGTGATTGCCTGAAAAGTTTCAGAGCTCCATCCATCATCTGCTTGTGTTTGGTTTTTACGCCCTAAGTTGGCTGGGAATGCCCAGGTGTTGGTTCCTTGCTTCCTTTGCCACTGGATCCAAGCTACATTTGCTGGTGAGGGGTGTTACCCCAAAACCTGTCCCAGGTTACATGTTTCCGGTACAGCGAAGACCTGGATTTGCAGTTCGGGCTGGACTGTTCCCATAAGGAACAGGGTCAAGACTGATTTGCATATAGCTGGGTCTGAACTGGGGTGGCTAAGTGAGCTAAAGAACGATGATGGTATCAACCCAGATTGTTGACTATGGTGGGTGTCTAAAAAGTTTCACTGCTCTGTCCATCATCTCCTTGTGTTTGCTTTGTAAGCCCTACGTTGGCAGTGTATGCCCAGACATGGGTTCCTTGCTGAATTTGCCACTGGATTCAAGCTAGCCTGACTGATGAGGGGTGTTACCCTGAAACCTGTCCCAGGATGCTTGTTTGCTGTCTAGGGAAGACCTGGCTGGGCAGTTTGGGCTGGACTGTTCCCATAAGGAACATGGTCAAGACTGATTTGTGTATAGCTAGGTCTGAACTGGGGTGGCAAATTTAGCTAAGGAACGATGATGTATTCAACCCAGATCTGTGACTGGGGTTATTGTCTGAAAAGTTTCACAGCTCCGTCCATCATCTTCTTGTGCTTGCTTTGTTCACCCTAAGCTAGCTGGGTATGCCTAGATGTGGGTCCCTTGCTCACTTTGCCAATGGATTCAAACTATGCTGCCTGATGAGGGGTGTTATCCCAAAAGTTTGTTTCCAGTCCAGGGAAGACCTGGCTTGGTAGTTTGGGCTGGACTGTTCCTATAAGGAACAGGGTCAAAACTTATCTGCATTTAACTGGGTCTTTACTGGGTGGCAAAGTGAGCTAAAGAACGATGATGGATTCAACCCACACTGTGACTGGGGTGATTGTTGGAAAAGTTTAAGCTCTCTGTCCTTCATCTCCTTGTGTTTGCTTTGTTTGCCCTAAGTTGGCTGGGTATGCCCAGACGTGGGTCCCTTGCTCATTTTGCCATGGGATTCAAGCTAGCCTTGCTGATTAGGGGTGTTACCCCGAAATTGGTTCCAGGATGTTTCCAGTACAGTAAAGACCTGGATTTGCAGTTCGGGCTGGGCTGTTCCCTTAAGGACTAGGGCCAAGATGGATTTGCATATTGCTGGGTCTGAACTGGGATGGCGAAGTGAGTTAAAGCACAGTGATGTATTCAACCCAGATCTGGGACTTGCAAGTTTTGTCTGAAAAGTTTCAGCACTCCGTCCATCATCTCCTTGTGTTTCCTTTGTTCAAACGAAGTTGGAAGGGTATGCCCAGATGTGGTTTCCTTGCTCACTTTGCCACTGGATTCAAGCTAGACTGGCTGATATGGGGTGTTACCCAGTAACCAGTCCCAGGATGCTTGTTTCTAGTCAAGGGAAGATCTTGGTTGGCAGTTCGACTGGACTGTTCCCATAAGATACAGGGTCAAGACTATTTTGCATATAGTTGTTCTGAACTGGGGTGGCGAAGTGAGCTAAAGAACGATCCTGGTATGACCCAGATGTTTGACTGGGGTGGGTGTCTAAAAAGTTTCAGTGCTCTGCCCATCATCTCCTTGTGTTTGCTTTGTAAGCCCTACGTTAGCAGTGTATGCCCAGACATGGGTTCCTTGCTGACTTTGCCACTGGATTCAAGATAGCCTGGCTGATGAGGGATGTTACCTCGACACCTGTTCCAGGATGCTAGTTTCCGGTCTGGGTAAGACCTGGCTTGGCAGTTTGGGCTGGACTATTCCCATAAGGAACAGGGTCAAGACTGATTTGCATACAGCCGGGTCTGAACTAAGGTGGCAAATTTAGCTAAAGAACGATGATGTATTCAACCCAGATCTGTGACTGGGGTGATTGTCTGAAAAGTTTAAGTGCTCCGTCCATCATCTCCTTGTGTTTGCTTTGTTTGCCCTAAGTTGGCTGGGTAGGCTCAGACGTGGGGCCCTTGCTCATTTTGCCACCTGATTCAAGCTAGCCTGGCTGATGAGGGATGTTACCCCGAAATTGGTCCCAGGATGCTTGTTTCCAGTACAAAGAAGACCTGGATTTGCAATTCGGGCTGGACTGTTCCCAAAAGGAATAGGGCCAAGACTGATTTGCATTTTGCTGGATCTGAACTGGGGCAGCTATGTGAGTTAAAGTACAGTTACATATACAGCCCAGATCTGAGATTTGGGTAATTGTCTGAAAAGTTTCAGCACTCCTTCTATCATCTCCTTTTGTTTGCTTTGTTCACCCTAAGTTGGATGGGTATGCCCAGATGTGGGTCCATAGCTCACTTTGCCATTGGATTCAAGCTAGCCTGGCTGATGAGAGGTGTTACACAGAAACCGATCCCAGGACGCTTGTTTGTGTCTAGGGAAGACCTTGCTTGGCAGTTCGACTGGACTGTTCCCATAAGGAACAGGGTCAAGACTGATTTGCATTTAGCTGAGTCTGAACTGGGGTGACGAAGTGAGCTAAAGAACGATGATGGTATCAACCCAGATCTTTGACTGGGGTGGGTGTCTAAAAAGTTTCAGTGCTCTGTCCATCATGTCCTTGTTTTTGCTTTGTAAGCCCTAGGTTGGCAGGTTATACCCAGATGTTGGTTCCTTGCTGACTTTGCCACTGGATTCAAGCTAGCCTGGCTGGTGAGTGGTCTTACCCCAAATCTGTCCCAGGATGCTTGTTTCCGGTATAGGGAAGACCTGGCTTGGCAGTTTGGGCCGGACTGTTCCCATAAGGAACAGGGTCTAGACTGATTTGCATATACCTGAATCTGAACTGGGGTGGCAAATTTAGCTAAAGAACTATGATGGATTCAACACAGATCTATAACTGGGGTGATTGTCTGAAAAGTTTTAGCGCTTTGTCCATCATCTCCTTGTGTTTGCTTTGTTCACTCGGAGTTGGATGGGTATGGCCAGATGTGGGTTCCTTGCTCATTTTGCCACTGGATTCAATCTAGCCTGGCTGATATGGGGTGTTACCCAGATACCGGTCCCAGGATACTTGTTTCCAGTCCATGGAAGACCTTGCTTGGCAGTTCCACTGGACTGTTCCCATAAGATACAAGGTCAAGACTGATTTGCATATAGCTGGGTCTAAACTGTGGTGGAAATTTAGCTAAAGAACTATGATGGATTGCACACAGATCTGTGTCTGGGGTGATTGTCTGAAAAGTTTAAGCGCTCTGTCCATCATCTCCTTGTGTTTGCTTTGTTCACCCTAAGTTGGCTGAGTATGCCCAGACGTGGGTCTCTTGTTCAGTTTGCCACTAGATTCAAGCTAGCCTGGATGATGAGTGGTGTTACCCCAAAACTGCTCTGTGGATGTTTGTTTTGGGGCCAGGGAAGATCTGGTTCCGCAGGTTGGGCTGGACTGTTCCCGTAAGGAACAGGGTCAAGACTGATTTGCATATAGCTGGTTCTGAACTGGGGTGTCAAAGTGAGCTAAAGACCGATGATGGATTCAACCCAGATCTGTGACTGGGAGTGAGTGTCTGAAAAGTTTCAGTGCTCCGTCAATCATCGCCTTGTGTTAGCTTTTAAATAAACCCACGGTATGAGCATAAAATTAGGAGAAATTAAAACATTTATCATTACGCCTGTTCTAGGAAGTGTAAGACTTTAGACGCAGCCTCAGGTTTAAATGATTTTGTAAATCTGGGGCAGCATCAAACGCCCAACGTAATGTCCATGGATCCCCTCCTTGATGCAGAGTAAGGCAATGCAGCTCTTTGTACTGCCTTGCCTTACTTCATATCTATGATGCCATGCAAAGCCATGCAGGGTGGCTTCGGGTCGCTTCAAGGATATGACTGAAGGGGCTGCGCCACTTGGGTGTTAAAAAAAGTGACGCTCAGGAGGCACAGACCTCTTGCAAATGAGGCCCTGAGTTCCTGCACTGCCTCTGCCAAAAAACACATATACAGTTTCCCCATCATAAAAATAACTTATTACACTTATCTGTCCATTTTTCCAATCAGTTTTCCCGTTTTTGTGGAGCTGTAAATTAAAGCTCCTCATACTTCACAAAATGAAGTTTTTCTTTTTGTCAGGCAGAGAGCTGGTTAAACTGGTCAGTCAACCCTGCTTGTTTATAAATCTGTCACACATGCATACCACAATAAATACAATTACTTAGTAAATGCAAAATATTTTTAATTCATTTTTTTCAGTTCAGACCAGAAGCCCAGAGATGTTTTAAATCTGCACTGCCCATTTCCCATAGAACACATGATCAGCTGAAGCTGATCTTGGAACAGTAAGAATTGTAAAAGTTTGCTTTAAGACCTTGAAAAGAGACTCCACCAAACTATCAAATATGTTTTACAAACAAATGCAAAATTCAACTCTACCACGACACATTCTTGAAAGCTGACTATTTTTCTGTATTAGAAAAGAAAACATGGCGTGCCTCTCCCTTGTTTGTGCGTTCATTCTACATAACACTACTGCGAGGAGATATTCATTTTCAGGTATGTGATTACTGTTACCCCAATAAACTAAGAGGGGCGTTAGCACATGACTGTTTTTTTCACCCTTTGATCTGTGGTGTATGAAGACGTATTGTTTCGTAATTCGAACATCATGCGGCAGCGCGGAGGTGAGCTTTTGCCATCGCCTCTGCTCCTTATCAAAGTTTTCCTCCGGAGCGCGAGGGGCGGTACCAGAGAAACACACAAGCCGAGGTTATAAAAAGCGCTAGCGTCCAAGGTCTGTGTGGTTTCAGATAGAAACAAAGAAGGATGCCGTGCGAGTGAAGGGAATTCTTCGGCTTTGATGATATCTATATCTTGTATTGAGAGCCCCTGCTGGGCCTTTCATTAAATAATCCTACACTTTAGAAGAAAAGGGACAATAAAAGAACCCATAGAGAATGACTCGAGCGGATACTTCAGCTGCTGCTGCTGCAGCTTCTGGTAATTTTCCGAGTGTTATTTTCTTTCTCCCAGTCGGGCACGTTAAGGGTTGAGCGCAGGATGAAAGAAAAGTGTCTTCAGCACACATGGGCTTCATAATATGGCTTAGCAAGGTCGCAGTATCCAGAGCAATGTTTAATGAAGGAGAAAGCTTGTCGGGTGACACTGAAACGTTATTCGCATTTTCACATTTTATGTTCAGTTTAGAAGCGTGCTGGTGGTAAAAGCCCCGTTACGAAAATCGATTAATTTGCAACCTGAAATGTGGATGTGAACGTTTATTGTCAAAACACTCTAGCTGTTATTTGTGAAGTACACAAAATAATAAGTATCAGTGAGACTAGGACAAAGAGTGGGACAATGCAAATTGCAAAACAGAACACTCTTTAGGCTAGAGCAAAAGGAACTATTTTACTTGGTACAATTTACACATTATGGGTCAGAGGTACTAAATTTGAATTCACAAATGGTGGTCACAAATTGCGCACAGACTTTTTGCAGAAAGAAAACATTTTTGCGAACTAGTCTATGTACTAATAGGTGAGTTCACAAAAGTTTGAATCATAGTAGGTTTCAATCCCGCTCATTGTTCATGAGGTATGTCACAAAGTGTGACTCACTACTGATAGAGCGCGCGAGGTCACCCAGCCAATGATTCCGCCGTTTCCGGCTTCAGGGCCCATATACTTTCAATTCACACTATTCATTGACCAGGCGACTTCACGGGCTGCTATCAATTGTGTGTGTTCCCCACTTGTTATGACTCAGTGTACCCGACTTACCATCCACCGACACGGGTACCTATGACTTCAATGGATCAGGGGCCTAGCTGTAAAAGGAAAGGCAGCAAATGCAAATTTCAAATAACATTCAATATTGTTTAAATGACCACTGACAACTGGAAGTTTTAAATGTTTATCTAAAGTTCGTTATCATCAAGCATTAGATACACAAGAATGAAGCAATCAACAACCAAGATAATGTAAATGATATAACTATAGAGAAATAACGACAGGGTAACCATTCAAATGTAATATGGAATGCAAATGGGAAAAATACTAAAATCTCAGAAATGTTTAAGCCTGGACAGACTATGCATGGGTTACTATAGGAGGGCCTATAAAGAGTAACACGCTAAACTTAAAGTAAAGGGACCTTTAAACAGTCTAGGTAAGGAGGTTCTAGACCATATCAGAAAATGACAAACAGCAATGCAAAATATAATCTCTAAAAGATTGAGAGACATGGGAACATATCATGAAAAATATGCAAATGACTTTCGTTCAATAGTTTGCGGTAAAAAGCATGGAAAATCAACATATGCAAAGGTGTCACTTTATTATAGCAAAAGGTAGAAATATAGAAAGGTGCAAGTTTAAAAGAACTTAGAGCAGTATTTACCTAGACTGGTGTGGAAACCAAACCCTGGCCACGGGTCAGTTAAGGACAGGAAACCCTCAAGGAAGGATACCCCTCAAAGGACAGCAGGTGCAGAATGGACACCCCGAACAGGACAGGATACCCTCAGATTAGGAATCAGGACAGGACCTCAGGACAGGACAGCAAACCCTCAGGACAGGACCGCTCAGGACAGGACCGCACCCGCAGTTTGGAAGCAACGCCTGCGCTCCACCCTCTCTGCAGCTATCGATCAAGACCCCGATTGGGTCAACGAACTCCCAGCAAAGTGCTTTGCCAGCACTTTAAGGTTCAGTAGAACCTCAGTCTATGGTCAATTTCGGACAGAGTGCTCTGCAGCTCTCTGTATCTTCAGTCACCTATTGAGTACGATGGGTCAGTGACAGGTCAGCTAAACCAGACAAGTCGGACAATTCCCTAGGTAAACCCAGGGTAGATATACTCTTTGGGACAGTGTACCACCCCCCAATGTTGCAAAGTGTCAGAATCCCTCAATTTGGATTGGTCCTAAAGTAGGATTTGGGTAACACACCAATCAGAACACGCTAATTTGAGCCCATATTAGCATACTTGGGTACCGCCTAGAGAGATTGGGGTTCTCATGAGAAACTGTGCAGAAATACGAGTGAAAATTAACATTGTAACACATGAGGAGCAACATTCGCCGTTCTCGTAGCGCAGAGGTGGCTTTCCCAGGCGCATCTTGACTGTGGCTGCCAGCTGGCTGAGTTCCACTGTCCAAAGTGGCCACCTTTCAATGCTCCCTGGTCATGCGCAGAAGAGACCGTCAATATGGCTCCCAATCAGTTTGGACCCCCATTCCCCGCGGTACATGAAAAGTAAGCGAGAACAAATTAATACACAGAAATAACGTTATGAAATCACATTCACAGGGTTGTACTTTCAACTTATCATCATAACATATACTTATGCAGTCTAAATGTTAGCTACATGGAAACAGGCACAAGAGCAGTGGCACGAGCAGTACCACATGATGGGCACAGCTATGTATTACGCATGCGCATAATTTTCCCTCCAACTCTGCAGACGCGTCAGGACACGTGAGTGTGGCTGACGCATGTGCAGTACCTAAATACAAGCGGCAGCCATTTTAAGTGACTCGAGTAAATTATTTTAGTAAAACATATAGGCAAGCGTCTTAATCTTTATTTAAACTAAATATAAACGTTAGTAAGACTTACACTTATTACTTTGTTACACATAAACGAGGTTCTTGACTTCAGCAAGTCGCAAAATATGCGAAGCTTTGCTTCATCACTACGATTGGATGCCATCACTGGGATGGTGGGGTGCTGGGGAGAGCAGACCACTATTTCTGTGATTGCATTTACATAAAGTAAACCGTTTTTAAAGAAGCACCCCTTTTTCCCATAATAAAACAAGACTGAATTTAAAAATAAAGGTTTCTTTTAATGCCTTAACGGCGGCTGCGATTTTGCGGAAGTGTGGCACTTCCGCAAGACGGGCGGGGCCACGTCGGCCATTGGCCGACAGCAGCACTGGGGAGGTAGTGCTGCCGTCGGCCAATTGCCGACGGCAGCACGGAACGGGTTAAGTTTGAGGTGGGAGTGGTCCCCAACAAACTGTTGTTTACATTCAAAAAGGGGATGAGGTCTACAGGGCACTCTTTCCTTTTTGCAAACATGTTATGATCCCAACCCTGGAGTTCATCATTTTTAAATCCTCTGTGACCATTCCAAATAGTGATTTGGTATTCCTTTCTAACCCTTATTTGCTATTCATTAAGATGTTACCTAATTGTAACATTGGTTTAGGACATTAAAAAATACATTTTGGGGCCTAAGGCCTACGACCGACATCGTTGGTTTTAATTCCAACCAGCTCACTTTGATTGAGCCGGTCAGAATTGAAACCAGCAGGTCTTTCTGGCTGGCTACCAAAGGGCTCATGGAGCCCACAGAACTGGCACATATTCCAAATGGACAGTGGTTTACGCCTTCCGGATTACGATTCACAGTTTCAGGCATGGTTTCCATGACAGCCTTTCCGACATGGAAACCCTGTGGGAAAGAGTGTTTGAGGGCTCTTAGCAGGGCCCCTTTTCACTTGCGGCCTACTGTTGGGGGCTGAGGTGGCATCCATGGTGCCTCCCTGTTAGTCCCTGTACCCTGTGAGGTGCCTGCCAACGGGGTGCAGGGATTAACACCATCTCCCATTTCCCTATGGGAGCATGTACTACGGCTGGTTTATGGCTGTAAAATATCAATTTAAACGTAATATGAAAACAAAAAAAAGACACTGAAATTCACCAGTTATAGTTATTTCAAGTAACTATAGTTTTCACATCTGGCAGGTAGCGTGTTGTTGTTGATTGTCATTTTAGAGGGCATGTTGATAGTATCAATTATGAGATTGAATATGTCATGAGTTAAGTAATGTGCGAGGTCATAAGCAGTGCATGGTGAGAGTGTGAGTTATAGCTACTTTATATATATATATATATATATATTACCTACTGGCGGTCGCCAGTAGGTATATATAGTTAGGATTTTTTCTCTATGGGATTTTTGAAAATTCTATGTCTAATAACTTTGGCATTTGTGGACGGAATTGGCTGAAATTTTCTGGAAAATGGAACATTTTGTTTCTGAGCAGCCCTTGAAAATTTGGGGGGGGTTCGTCCAGGGGGAGCCGAGAAAAAAGGGGGGTCCCAAAACGTGTTTTTAACATTGAGTTTTCCATAGGGCGGTTAGCCTCACTTTTAGCCCAAACGGCTGAATGGATTTGCACGAAACTTGGCTAAATTGTAGGGACTGGTAGCCCGATGTGCCTTTTGTAGGTCTCAATATATGTGCTGCAGTGGATTTTGAGAAATTAACGTTCAAAAAAAGATATATATCTGTAAGCGCGGACCGGGCAGCGCCCCGGTTCGCGGACCTTAAGCGTACGCGTAGCGAAGCTGATTGGCTCTCCGGTGTCTGTCAACATTCTAAACAGTCCGGAGCGGCCGCCATCTTGTCTCTCGGTAGGATCGAGAGACAAGAGGAGGCCAAAACAAAGGGGGAAATAACTATAAGGGGGCATAGTAGATCCTCGCTGACCCCCTAGGTTTAATGTGGAGGTTTTAAAGGGGCCCCGCGGGGCAAAAAAAAAATAAAATTGATTTTGTTTTTTTTCGTGGTTAGCGCCCGGTCCGCGAACCGGGAAGCGTTCTGGGGAGCGTACTACAATGAAAAATGAATGATAGTCTTTTCAAATGCTGTATGTTAATTGATTGTTGGATTTTTTGATTATTTTTTATTTCCTTTATCTTCCCAGGGAGCGACCCCGTACGCGAACCGTTGAGCGCCTCGGTTCGCGGACCTTAAGCGTTCCGGGAGTCCACCATTTTGTGTTTCGGTCGAATTAAGATACAAGATGGAGGGCAAATAATGTTCGGAATGGGTAGAAGGGGGCACGGTAGAGTTATCTTGACCCCCTAGGTTTTCTGAGGGTGGCTGAGGAGGTTTATATGTGCGAAAAAAAAACATTTTTTTAAAAAAATTTCGCGAGGTTAGCTCCCGGTACGCGTACCGGGTAGCGCCCCAGGGAGCGTACTTTGTTGAAAATTAGTGAAAAAAGTTAGAGTAAAATAATAATTGTGAGTGATTAGATGTAGGGTAGCTCTGAGAAGAGCTTTTGGGTTTATGGTACATTTAGGTACTTATAAGTAGGTACCAATGCACAGTCTTAAATTCAGAATGAAAATTCTGTTGCCCTCATCTGAGAAGTGAACTCCATCTCCTCTGTAGATATCTTGCATGTAGTAACGCAAGTTATTGTTGTACAGGGAGCCCATTCCATGGTCTCTCATGTAAGCTGAAACAGATTTGTTTACATGCTTCCTCGACTTCTCAATTTGTGGACAAAATTGGTTTGACCACCTCCATTTCTGTCTTTGGCATATATTTGAATATACCAAGGCAGTCTGAGGAAAAAGTGCCATTAATTGCTCAAAGGTGTCCTTTAAAAGCATTTCCAGACCTACACCAGTCAAAGTGCCCAAGTCATTACCTCCACAGTGCACAATTAACAGGTCAGGTTTTGGCAAATGCATAAAGGTTTTCACCAATGGTATCAATTGGTGACATTTTAATCCTCTGTGGCCAAACCACTTAATTTCCACATCTTGTAAATTGAGGTTAGGTAAATTCCTGCTTTCAACGTACCTTTGAGCCCAGTGAATATAACTATGACCAACAATCCAGACAGAAAACATGGTGAGAGAAGGTTCTCCTGCAGTCAGATGAAGTGTGGCAATGAAATGGCAGTTGAAAAAATGAGAGTGTAAAATGAAAAAAAAACTGTGGAGTTTCTGTGTTCATGAAGCAGTAACAGTGATTGGTGGATTTTGATTGATGAAAACAGAAAGTTAGGGTGCACAGATGTGTTCTTTGAAAGATGTATTTTGAGTGGTCAATAAAAAATCATTAAATGAAAGAATGCACTGGATATGCAGGTGCACTGAGAGTTCAGAGTTCAATTGCAACATTGTTGTGTGAACTTGCAAACACCAGAGTTTTTCCAAGAGGTGGTTGCTATGGAAAATAGGCAGAAAGGGCAGAGGGGGAAGGGTTTTCATTTGAAAAAAAGTGAGGGAAGAGTTTTGATTGGGTGACATGAGAAATATGTGTGAAGAATTACAGCATTTCTGTGCTTTTGATAGCTGCAGACTCTGGAGTGCATACCTTTTGCTCTGCTGAAGACAAATTGGTGTGTTTCTTAGACTGTTTTCAAACTCAAAGTATTTGCTAAGGGGCGAAAATATTTCTTTAATTTAGATAGAGAATAGTGTGCTTTAAGGAGAAAATTATGATTTATGTGGCGCAAATTGCTTGTAAATATGCTCTCACATGTGTATGGAAATTTTTGATTTTGAATGTTTGTGTTACATAGCCATGTTAAAAGTGACCCAACCATGCTGGAAAGCCAATCAAAAAATGCTTTCATGTGTTTTAATGACATTTTAAGTCATTTTCCCATGTGCAGTGTTTAGAAATTATGATTTGAAAATCGTTTTTGGGGAAAAGGAATTGTTTTTAAATTCATGACAAGGACATAATGGTGTATGCTTCTTTATAAGGCAATTGACTGTCCCTGATGTTATTTTTCTCATTTTAGTGTAAGACCTTTCTCTGTGGCGCAAATTGCTTGTAAATATGCTCTCACATGTGCATGGAATATTTAGATTTTGAATGTTTGTGTTACATAGCCATGTTAAAAGTGACCCAACCATGCTGGAAAGGCAATCAAAAAACGCTTTCATGTGTTTTAATGACATTTTAAGTCATTTTCTCATGTGCAGTGTTTTGAAATTATGATTTGAAAATCGTTTTTGGGGAAAAGGAATTGTTTTTAAATTCATGACAAGGACATAATGGTGTATGGTTCTTTATAAGGCAATTGACTGTCCCTGATGTTATTTTTCCCATTTTAATGTAAGACCTTTCTCTGTGGCGCAAATTGCTTGTAAATATGCTCCCACCTGTGCATGGAAAATTTTGATTTTGAATGTTTGTGTTACATAGCCATGTTAAAAGTGACCCTACCATGCAGGAAAGCCAATCAAAAAACGCTTTTATGTGTCTTAAGGACAATTTAAGTAATTTTCCCATGTGTAGTGTTTTGAAGTTATGATTTGAAAATCGTTGTTGAGGTAAAGGAATGTTGTTAAAATTTATGTGTGCCATATGCCCCCAAATTTCTTTTTTAGGGTTGCAGCAGGGTGTTCTTGAGACACCCCTGCACCTTTGGAATAAATTCCTAATTTGTGATGAGCAAATTGTTAATCGCAAATTGCACCTTCATTTATATGAGCCTCCTAGCCCATGGAAATGAATGGGTAAAATAGCAATTAGCAATTTGCTCATTGCAAACTAGGAATGGTAAAGAATTGCTATTTATTCCTTAAAATTCGCTATTTAGGAAATGCAAAATAGTTTGATGATACATATGGCGGTTGATCTCTAACAAGATAAGAAGCTTATGGATTCATTTATGGTGACTGGCACAATGAAGTAGACATCACTTACTTCATTGGTAGAGCTTTACATATATTATCTCCTCTGTATTCTTCATCAAGCGTAAATTTAATCTGCAATCCTGAGTAGGCCTCACTTTAAACAAACCTCTGGATAGGCTACATCTTATTGTTATCCTGTATTAATCATTTAAAATGCTAGGGACAGATTTATGATAGGTGTGTACCTCTTTTGCGCCACTTAGAAAACATTGTCCATGGGGAAATGACTTAAAATGTCCTTAAGACATATGAATGTGTTATTTTAAAACGTTTGCAATTTTTTTGGGTCACTTTCAACATGGCTATGTGACTGAAACAGTCAAAATCTAAATTCGCAATGCACAGGTGGGAGCATATTTACAAGGAATGTGCTTCATGGGGAAAGGTCTTATAATGTAATATGGGAAAAATGACATCAGAGACACTGAAATGCCTTATAGAGAAGCATACACCATTATGTCCTTGTCATAAATTTGCAAACCATTACTTTTCCCCAAAAACGATTTTCAAATTATATTTTGAAAACACTGCACATGTGGAAATGACTTAAAATGTCAATAATTCAAAATTTGCGATTCCTTAAATGCAATGTATCAAAAAAAAATATGTAAAAAATGATATTAAGGATTTGGAAACTACCACCAACTTCTAGTTTGTGGTAATTTGCGAATTCTTTTCAAAAAGCATTTTTTTCAAAAAAAAAAAAAGGTCCCATATGACGCCCATACATGCCCTTAGGGCATGTAGGTGTGCCATATGCTCCCAAATTTCTTTTTCAGGGGTGCAGCAGGGTGTTCTTGAGATACCCCTGCACGCTTGAAAAAAATCCTATTTTGTGATGAGCTAATTGCTAATCACAAATTGCAACCTTCATTCCTATGAGCCTCCTAGCCCATGGAAATGAATGGGTAATTTGCAATTAGCAATTTGCTCATTGCAAATTAGGAATAGTAAAGAATTGCTATTTATTCCTTAAAATTTGCTATTTAGGAAATGCAAAATAGTTTGATGGTACATATGGTGGTTCATCTGTAACAAGATAAGAAGCTTAGGGATACATTTATGATGACTGGCGCAATAAAGTGCACATTACTTACTTCATTGGTAGTCCTTTATATGTATTATCTCCTCTGTATTCTTCATCAAGCGTAACTTTAATCTGCAATCCTGAGTAGGCCTCACCTTAAACAAACCTCTGGATAGGACACACTTTATTGTCATCCTGGATTAATCATTTAAAATGCTAGGGACAGATTTATGATAGGTGTATGCCTTTTTTGTGCCACTGTGTGTCACTTTTATGATGCAGCGGTGGTGCAAAAGATTTGCTATGAGGCGACAACATTACAAATTGATGCATTTAGGCAGATATGTCATGGTGTAAAAAAAACGTACCACATAAAACCCAAGCAGCAGTGATGCAAAAGATGCACCATGTCGCAAGACAGGCCTCACTTGGGGCCATATGTATCAAGCTAATTAGCATTTGCAAAGATCAAAATTCTATGAATTTCGGCCTTTGCGAATGTTAATTAGACAAATGGTATGTATCAAACAACTTTGATGCAAAATAAGGAGTAGCAAAATTTGCTATTCCTTATTTTGCGATTGCACTGAAGCATTTGCAAATTTTGTGACTACTTAAATGCAATGTATCAAACAAAAACTATGTAAAAAATGACATTAAGGATTTGGAAACTAATGTGGTAAATTGGTGGTAATTTGTGAATTCTTTTCAAAAAGCTTTTTTTCAAAAAAACAAAAGGTGCCATATGACGCCAACACATGCCCTTAGGGCATGTATGTGTGCCATATGCCCCCAAATTTGTTTTTCAGGGGTGCAGCAGGGTGTTCTTGAGACACCCCTGCACCCTTGGAAAAATTCCTAATTTGTGATGAGCAAATTGCTAATCGCAAATTAAACCTTCATTCATATGAGCCTCCTAGGCCATGGAAATGAATGGGTAACTTGCAATTAGCAATTTGCTCATCGCAAATTAGGAATGGTAAAGAATCGCTATTTATTCCTTAAAATTCGCTATTTAGAAAATGTAAAATATTTTGATGATACATATGGCAGTTCATCTGTAACAAGATAAAAAGCTTAGGGATAGATTTATGATGACTGGCGCATCACCAGGGATGTGACAGTCATCCTGCGCCACTGTTCCGCCACCCATGTTGTGCTGCATTTACAATGCGGCGCAGCATGGGGCAAAAACGGCACAGATGCGTGACGCATCTGTGCCGTAAAGGTGGCGCATTGCTGGAGTTGTATCGCAAGTGCGATGCAGCTCCACCAAGGCTCAGGGGTGCCCCATCTCCACAATGCTGCGTCAAGACCTATGCCACCTTCAAGCAGGCGCAGGGTTTTGACGCAGCTTTCTCCTATCTGATTGTAAATGCGGCACACCATGGGTGGTAAAGCAGTGGTGCACATTAACTGGTGCATGCCTGGGGATGTGCCATTTAATATAAATCTGCCCTTTAACATTTAAGTATGTGCAGGGGACACAGAGTCGGTGAGGCTTATCCAAGGTTAAGAAGAGATGAGTCCTGTTCAGTGAAAAATTAGACATAGGCTTCACCTGCTCAGCATTGCTGGACATGGCTAAATAATAGCTGCAAAATGTTAATCTTGTTAAACAATTTTACTATTATAATCTCTGAGATTTGTTTCTTACTCTGCAACATCTCATTGTTGTTATCTTTCTTTAAAGATAAAGACAACCTCAACATGAGCGACAATCTGCAATCAGTTGATTTTGACCTCATCATTGAACTTGTAATTGAAACATCAGTGGATGTTGATCCTTTGGATGATTTAAATCCTGAGGATGAAGAAGAGCGTGATGAGGATGCAGATTTGTCCGAATTATATGATATAGGATGGGAAGCTGACCTGCTTGAGCCTTTGGAATTATAAACATTTATTTTTAAAATTTATAATCAATAAAAAGTAAAAAGGTAAACCGTTTAATTTAAAAATAAAGACACCTTCAAAAACAGGTTATGTGTAGTGTCTTCAATAAAATATTAAAATATGCTCATAAAATTAGATCAGATTCACATATAAAATAGCATAGGTAACATAAATATAAATGTCATTTCTTTTCTGGTATTTCTGTATTGTAAAATTGCCAATGACTAAAAAATCTTCAAATTAAAATGTCAAGTAGTGTGTTATGTTTTTGATCACTGTTACTGATTTACTGTTTGATAATAATGTTTATTAACATTTTTTATTATATTTTTCCTCAGATTCAACTGCAGATCATTTCAAGATTTCACAATGCCTACAATACAAAGACAGATAAAGGCTGCAAAACGTCAAAGACAGCAGGTGAAAAAAAAAACGCAGCAGTCCTCTAACAAAAAGATTTCTCAAGCCACGAAGAAAGCACCGGGTAAGAGCTCTAAATATTTCATAAGAAATATTTGTAATAAAAAAAATATTACTACAGAAAATGTTTCAGTCCATAACACGAGAAGGAAATCAAATGGAAAGAAAAGGACAATGAAAAATGTTACTGCTAGAGCAAGAGATAAATCTGTGCATGATAGTAGAAGGAAACAACAGTTTAGGGAGATTCGTAAACGAATGTTCCGCAACAGGATAATTGGCAATTTGTTAAAAAATATTAAGAAAGGTCAACAGAAACTAGTTTTTTATAAGAGAAAAAAAAAATTTGAGAAAGTTATTGATCAGGCATTTGAAATTAAACGTAAGTTATTTATTTTGATAATCAATAGAATTAGGAAGCTAAACAAGGCAATTTTTGATTTCAAAAGAAATAGTAGATGGAAGAGAATAGTTAATCGTAGTAATTTTTGTGAAGTTTTTTCTGGAGAATGGATGCATAGTTCAAGCTGTGAGGCATTTTTTAATGAGGAGAGTTATTTCCAGGATAATGATTTGGTGCATGCAGTTGACACCAGTGGTCGTGCTTATGAAGTGAAAGATGGTTGTCCAGTTGAAAAAGAAAAACTTGTGACAACAGAGGCAGAAGAGTTGTTAGGTAATGAGGTTTTAGGAAGACGTGCTAAGGGTCCTGTGTACACCTGGAAGTGTAGTAGTATTTGCAGTGTGCGACAGGATTCCATCAATTTGCTTTGTGATTTTGTACGGTCATTTAACAAAAAAAGTTTGAAGCAGAAAATGATGTTGTTGCAAGAATTAGATCCTTGCAAAGTAAGAGAAGTGACAGGTTTGCATGGTCATTCACTGGCTTGTCTTTCCAGGAGAGTATGCCAGAGTGTTTTTCATCATTTCAGGATGCTAGCAGTGCATCATAACAAAGTGAGGAAATTAGTTAGAATGTTGTATTATGCTAAGAGTCCAGCAATTATGCTGAAACAATTATGCGCTGCTCTTTTGCATGGTTCTGAAATAGATGTGAAGAATATATGTGAAGAAATTGAGTTTTGTTACTTTGGAAGTAAAGAGGAGAATGTTGAAATTGAGCAAGAAGTAGAGGGTCATGTGGAAGATAGTGTACAGGTTTCCAGTACAGATAATTTCCAGAGGGAAATTGCGACGTTTGACGTGAAATCAAGTGAGAGGCCTAATTTCACTTGTGTGTGTTGTAGACGCACTTATTATAAGAATCAGACTAAGTTAGTGGATTTATATGCAAAAAGTGAAAGGGAAAATAATAGTGAATGGAAGGATTTTGCAACATACTTGATGGTAGAAAATTGTTTTGATTTGGGATTGGATCAACGTGTGTGTACTTATTGTTGTAACAAATTAAAACAAAACCAGATGCCTGCTAGAGCAGTTCATAATAATCTGGAATTGGTTGAGATTCCTTCTGAATTGAAGGACTTAAATACTTATGAATCTATTTTGATTCAAAGTATCCATCCCTTTCAGGCTATTGTAAGAATGGAGCCAAAGACAGGGAAATTGCCTCCATCAGATTTACAGAGAGGATTAAAGGGAAGAGTTGTTTATTTGCCTCTAGATTTCAAGAAAAACATTAACACAATTGGAGTAGAAAAAGTGGAAGAGGAACCTCTGAGTATCTTAGTTAATGGGGTTCCGACAAAGAATAAGAAAATATGGCAAGATTTAGTAGATGTTAGGAAAGTTAAAAAGGCAACATTGTATTTGAAAAAAAATAATAAATACTATAAGAATGTATATGTTGCAGAAGAGGAAGTAAGTGAGGAAGAGGATAGCGATTTGTGTGCTGGTCAAATTGAGAAAGTAGAACCCTCTACTAGTGAAGAAATATATGAACATTATAGTGTTCATCCTTTGCATTCCAAGGAAGTCATGGGGAATGCTATTGAGTTGTTTCAAATGAAACAAGCCAAAAGGAGTCCCATTAGTGTTTGGGAGGAAAGTTTGGAAGCTCGGTGTTTCCCACAGCTTTTTCCAACAGGTCAGGGAGGAAGATATGATGAGCGACCTCATCAAATTCCTGCTTCTGAATACCGGACTTTGCGATTGTATGCAGGAGATGCTAGGTTTCGACAATGCATTCCTTATTTGTTTCATCTCCTGTTTGAAAGCGATCTGTCTGGACTGTCATATGCAGTAAACCACATCTTGAAAAGTGGTATACACATGCAAAACATCTCGGCAAGTGATTTTATGGATAAAGTGAATGTCCAAGATAGTATTTTGGATTCTCACCTGATTAATCTCATGGCGTGTCAGCGTGGTACTAATGAGTACTGGTACCGTCGTCATGGTGATTTAAAATGTATGCTGAGGAACTTAGGTACTCCCACATGGTTCCTCACTCTGAGTTGTGCCGAGTATGGCTGGGAAGACTTACTTCAATTTCTACGAGAGGCAAATGCTAACGTAGATAACATCGAATTCAAGACACCCGGAGAACTGTGCTCTTTGGATCCAGTCAATGTATGTAGGTACTTCAATCATAGATTTGAAGCTATGATGTCTTTCATCATGAATAAGAAGAATCCACCTCTTGGAGAGGTGTTGGATTTCTTCTGGAGAAAGGAGTACCAAGCAAGATGTGCTCCTCATATACATATGTTGCTGTGGATCAAGGATGCACCTAAATTTGGAACGGATCCAGAAGACTCAGTGATGAGTTTCATCCAACAGTATTCTACGTGTGCTGTTCCAAACGCAAAGGAGAAGAAAAGCCTAAGAGAAAAAGTTCTGCGTTTCCAAAGCCATCGATGTGGAAAGTACTGCCGTCGTAAATTCCGAAACAAAGACAAGTTCTACACCAAATGTCGTTTCGGCTTTCCACGACCGGTGATTTCTAAAGGAAGAGTAAACAGTTTGATGTCTTCGCTGCGACATAATGTGATGAAGAAATCACCTAAAAACACATACAATTTGAAGAGGAACGAAGAGTCCAAGTACATCAACGACTACAACCCGGTGATTTTGTCCATGTGGAATGCTAACATGGATATACAGTTTGTGGCTGATAACTGTATGGCTGTGGCTCGGTATGTGACGTCTTACATCACCAAAAAAGAGAAGACAGAATTGAAGGATATGTGGGAGGACATTTCCCATGAAAAGAGCCTCAGCAAGAAGTTGTACAGTTTCAGTCTGAAGATGTTGTCGCATCGAGAAATCGGAGCGTACGAATGTTCTGACCGGTTGTCTTCAGCAAGTCTCTATGCCAAGTCCAGGAGTATCGTTTGGGCGAGTCTTGGTCTTGCTGCAACGCGTAATCGAGTTCTCAAACCTGTGCGGGAAATTGAGTATTTGGCGGAAAAGGAGCCAAACAGTACCGACATTTTGAAGACAAACATGTTGGATACATATTATCCAAATCGAAGCAGTCACCTCGAGAATGTTTGTCTGTATGAGGTTCTGCAAAATTACATATTCAAGAGGAACATCAAAGAAGATACTGAGAAAGGAGTGTATGCTGTAATAGGAAGTGAGGGATGTCTGGTCAAGCAAAGAAAATGCCACTTGATAAACCATCGAAAATTGAGTGGCGAATCTCCTGAAAAAAAGGAGTTTTTCTATTTAGCACTTTTGCAACTTTTCAAGCCTTGGCGTGCAGAAGAGGAACTGCTTGGAGATTTCCTCTGTTACGAAGACTCTTTCAATGCCGCCAAGGAGACCATAGAATGTCCTGCTTTTCCCAAATATGTAGAAATGTTGAATGCGGAAATTGAGCAGGAAGCAACGATTGCAGCCGAGATTGCCAGAGACAGTTCTCAGGACAGTCAGAGTTCTGCTTCATTGAGTCAGGATCCACTAGGAGGACCTCTTATCGAAAATGAAGCTGCCACTGCTATGAATGAAGTGGAAAGAGCCATGGCACATGCTCAAGAGGATGCGGTTAACTTAGAAGAGTTGGAAAGGCAACTCAACGTTGAGCAGAGGAAAATATATGACGAAGTTACCATGCAAATTGATCATGGATTAAGTCATGATAAGAAAGAGTGCTCATGTACGTCGTTGAAGCCTGTCCGACTGTACGTGAGTGGAGAAGCGGGAACTGGAAAAAGTTTCCTCATTAAAGCAATTTCATGCTATTTGCAGGAAAGGACAGAGTCATCGCTGTCTTGTGTTGTCACTGCTCCAACTGGACTGGCAGCACATAATATTAAAGGGATTACTTTACATCGTTTACTGATGCTGCCAGTGGAGCATGACAACAAATTAGAATATCACAAGCTATCTGGAGATGCTTGTTTTGAAGTTTCAAGAATCTTGAGGAAAATGAAACTTCTTATCATTGACGAAGTAAGCATGGTTTCCAATGTCATGCTTGCCTTTGTGCATTTGAGGATGCAAGAAGTTCTCAAAACAGAGTATGATGTGTTATTTGGTGGCAAACACATCATTGTTTTCGGAGATCTTTTGCAGCTGACACCAGTGAAAGGGCAACCTGTGTTCAAAATGCTCACGCATGAAGATACCAGGAAGTGCCTAGGCAGCATTGGCAACGTCAATATATGGTTAAACTTCAATTATGCTGAACTGCATGAAAATATGCGTCAGGCGAAGGATGAAGTTTACAAGACTATTCTACAAGATGTTAGAATTGGAAAAGTGACCGAGCATGGGAAAGAAGCTTTACATGCACGATTACTGTCAAATTTATATCCAGAACAAGATGTTGTGCCTGAGAATATTTTTCAGAAAATTACTGAAAAGAAATCTGGAATATGTTTGATGCCAACTCTTGCAGAATGTGCCAAATTTAACAACAAAATGTTGCATTTAGAAAAGCAAGAGATTGTGAAACTGGAAGCTATTGATAGAGTAGAGCATATGGGATCAACAATTATTTTGTCTGAGAATCTGAAAACAAAATTGGATTCATTAGAGAAGAGTATATCTAAAACTGCAGGTTTTGAAAAGACTCTGAATGTGTGCTTGAACTGCCGTATAATTTTAAGAAGGAATTTACATGTTGAAAGAGGTCTGGTAAATGGATCAATGGGTAATGTTGTTGATTTTGTGAAATACAGAAATAGAGATGGAATTGAATTTTTAAAAATTAAATTTGATGGCATTGAGGAAGTACAGCTAATTGCTCGTTGTTCTGCTAGATTTTTGCTTGTAAAAGACTTATATGTTCGCCGTAAGCAGTTTCCTGTTTGCTTGGCATATGCGGTGACAATCCATAAATCGCACGGTTTAAGTGTAGACAGTGCATTGGTGAATATTGGCAGTTCTGTGTTCAAGGAGGGTATGGCATATGTGGCATTGTCACGAGTTAGAACTTTATCGGGATTGTACTTGATTGAGTGTGATGTCACAAACATTTGTGCAGATCTAGATTGTGTTAAGGAATACAATAGGTTAAGAAGAGAGTATGCGCCACATTTGCCTCAGTTTCCTTTGTTTGAGAAACGTCTGGTAGGCCGGAAACGAAGAAATGAGAACAATACTGGGGAGGTTATAGCAAAAAGACAAAAAGTGAATAAACCTAAAATTACAAGCAGAAACAAAAAGGATTCTGTTGAAGATGTTGTTGGTTTTCAGTTTGAAAACAGTTCTGGTGTCAACTGCTATGCTAATGTAGTAATTAATGTTTTGTTTTCTCTAAAAAATGTAAAAGAAGAGATTGTGGTCAATTCTGATCAAAGATTTTGCGGTTTGTTAAATTCTGTGTTAGAGAAATGTACCACTGATAGAAGAAACATAGAAAGTGTGTCTGAAATTCGAAATCTGTTAGACAGATGTTCAGGCCAAACACAATTCTCTCAAAATATTCAGCAAGATTGTCAGGAGTTTTTAATGTATATGCTTGATGTATTACATGCTGAAGGTGTAGATGTAGATCAGCTGTTTGGGCTTTCTTATCAATGGCAGCATGACTGCGAGAACTGTATGATATCAAGTACTACTAGTGTAGACTCAGAAAGATTTATATATTTAACTTTGCCAGACAGTAAATCAGTCTCCTTTAATAAGCTAGTAAAAGCTGCTAATCACAACATGGAGTGTAGCCAATGTAAATCTGAAATGATGTCCACATTATTTATACGAACATATGGCCAGTACGTCATTTTAATGTTCCAACGATGTAGGCCTGATGGAACAAAATTGACAACTTTAATAAAAAAATTTGTAGCTTCGCAGTTGTCAATATCAGGAAGGACTTTTGTAACTACAGCAATTATATATCATGACGGCCCTTCAATATCATCAGGACATTACACAGCTTATTTAAAGTCTAGAAATGGCTGGTCATTCTGCAATGATTCTGTTTTAATTTTCAAAAAAAAATTGCCGTATGACCTTAAAAACTCTTACCTGGTGTTTTTAAAACCAAAATTTTAGGGAAATAATCTCGGGATGTGCTCTGTGGAATTTCAAGAAGTTCTAATGGCTCCTACATAATTTGGCCTTGAGGATAAGTGTAGTTCAGAGACATAACTTCTAATCATAGGACTGGACATCATGGAGATATATATGCACTTTGAATGAGTTCAGAAAAACTGTTTCTTTTTATAAGCTAATTGAAGCAGCCAATCAAAACATGGAGTAGAGGGAATGTAAGTCTGCAATGCTGTCTACTGTTTTACATTGCTTTGTGATTAAAAGTGATGTAGAGAATTAAATAATTGTTGTAGTCATAGAGGTAGTGTAAGTCTGCTTCATATTAAGCAGTATCAGTGTCATAGGAAATGTAGAACATGACTGAGCAAGAAGGGGAAGATATTACTATTCCAGGATTGTGAAAATGATCTTCAACATTTTAATTCTGAAAGTTGCGGAAATGCCAAATGATGGGATTGGCTAACAAGAAATCCAAGAGTTATACATGGCTCTGACAAGATTTGGCCTTGTGGTATCTTGTGGTAGAGAGCAAGAAGTCATTTATTGTATGTAACATGTTTTTAAAAACGATGGAGATTTTCTTTCAGAAAGTGGCGGGCTGAAAGTAATAACAGCACAAAAGAGTGTAAGCTATTCATAGGACATCCTTGGACGTCATGGAAAGTAAGTTAACTTTAAGGAGTTCTGATTTTTGATTTCTGATGTTGTATGGGTTTTTTAAACACAATCATTTTGATTGTGTTTTTTTTTCCCCGCTGTTACATGATGAATACCTTCAAGTCACTGTTTTTAGTGAATTTTGATACATTCTGAGAACAGCAAAAATAAACCATTTAACATGTATAATTAATTCTGTACTGTTTGCATTTATGATGTATATGTAGAACTGTGTAGGAGGCATGGAGAAGGTGAGGCTTCTGTAAGTGTCAAAGTTGTTGCATGCAGTGCTGCACTTCTGCGTATTCTTTCATATGCTAGACTACATCTGCACAATGAGATACCTAAGCAAAGGAAACACAAGTGATGTGATTGTGAAATGAGCAAAATAAATTGCATGTATTTCAATTACATCACCTGTGTTTCCTATCATTACGAATCACATTGTGCAGATGAAGTTTAGGTCTGTCCAGGGAAACATAGGAGGTTTGGACTTTGTTGAAGATTGCAGTGGACATGACTCACTTCATTGGTAGACCTTCACATGTATTATGTCCTCTATTCTCTTCAACAACTCGAAATTTCATTTGCAACCCTGAGTAGGCCTCACCTGAAACAAAACTCTGGATAGTAGACATCTTATTGACATCCTGAAGCAATTATTTTAAATTTTAGTGTCTTGCGACACTTTTCTGAGACAACAGCAATGCAAAAGATGCACCATGTTTTAAGATAGGCCTCACTTCATCTGCATCAAGATAGTGTTAGTTTAAAATGTATATCTTTAGGACTGTGTAGCTTCTGTAAGTGTCAAAGTTATTGAAAAACTGTTTGTCCTTCAATCTTTGCCCTTGTCTTTTGTAATTTTTTAATACATGTTTTTATATTTTTCAAATGTTTGTTCTCTCTTTCACAGATTGAAAGTATAAAAATAAAAAATGAGTAATTTAACGACAATTATAAGGTAAATATTTTGTACTCTTTTCGTTACATTTCTATCACATTGAACTACTATTAGTTCCACTGCTTCATTTCTTTAATCCTCAGTTTCCTGCCTTTGCTACTTCCCTCATTCCTTTCTCTATTACCTACTTACTCAACTCCTTCCACTCTTTTTCTCAGTTCCTTTCTTCTCATAGTTCCTCACTCTTGTTCACTCACTCCGTCTCTATTACTCTTAGTGTCTTTGACTGATCACTGTATCACTATTTGTTCATAATGCTTTCTCTGTGTAGTTGAAGCACACTAAGGGGCATATTATGAATGCAGCCAATAAAATTATTGCTCTTTTTATTGGCAGAAAACTGGTGCAAAAGCGGCTTTAGCGGCAGTTTTCTGCCGCAAAAGCAGCTTTAGCGACACATTTCTGCCGATAAAAGCTGCAAAACTTTTATTGCCTATGTTGATAATATGCCCCTATGTTATTTACATTAGGGCTATATTGTCCAGTATAACAATCAAAATTGCTCTCCAAAGACACCAGGCAAAGCAGACGCTCCCTCAAACAGATCACCAAGCGCAATTTACCCTACTTACAGCCTAGCCTGTTCTCTGTCGAGACTTTAGCAATCTTTAGAGCACAAGATAAGATCTTTTCACATGGAAGAGCCAGACGTATTGCAATTCTACTTAAGAAACAAGCATTGGCATAGACAATAGGTCTCGCCTTTGGGACCTTATACGTGTTTAGCCATGCAACAGTTGATGTTGCTGCACCAAGGATATTATGCTGCATAACTAAATACTTAGAAGGTCCCAAAGTCGATACCTATTGGCTATGCCAATGCTTGTTTTTCTTTCACTTCGTTATCTATTTTGTTTTTCACAATTATACCCTCTTCTGTCTGTTCTTTGGTAAATAGATCTATTAAACAGTATCTCTTCTTTACTCCCTATAGCTGTCTTTCTTGAAACATCACTCTCTGTTTACTTTCCTTATACTTACACTTTTTTTTTAAAAAAAAATTTTTTTTTGGTTAGCTCCCGGTCCGCGTACCGGGAAGCTAACCCGGGAGCGAACCAAAAGAAATAGAGCTTGCCAGAGTGCTAAACATTGTAGCAATTTTTTGGGAAAGGGAAGGTAGTTCTGAAAAGAACTTTTTTTTTTATATTTTTGTTGTTTTATATATATTTTTTTTTTGAACATTTTTTGTTTTTTTTGTATTTTTTGAACGATTTTATAATTTTTTTTGTTTTTTTTGTGGGGGGGGAAACAACAAAAAACAGGCGTTGAAAAGGGCTCAACAGGAGCAAAAAAAAATTACTGGGGGCGGTTAGGGCAATCATGGTGTTCATACGCCAGGTTCAGTGCATTGATGCTCATGTTGCCACAAGCTAATAATGCACGACAGCGCATACATAAATGTATCATATTCCCAAAATTTGGTTGGATATTTGGCACAGTTTCCCGTGCCTCCTCTGGTGATAAAGAAACCGATGTTGTTGGTCTCGCCACAGGAGTTGGTCGAGGATTGTCCATCATATCCCTTAATTCCGCCCGGCTGTAATTTAGGGGATGTTTCCTCGTCATGTGCCTATGCATGGTATGATTACCATAGCTGTATTTTTTGTCCGTCCCTCTGGACAATTGTTCCTTGCATATGAGGCATGTTGCGTACCTGGCATTGACCTTTTTTTGGCCACGAGGGATGGAAAAAAACTGCCAGATGAAACTGGGTTTCTTTCTTGAAACCCGGGGCAACTCTTCCAGGAATTGTGGTTGTTCTCCCTCCTCATCCATCTCTTCATCTTCCTCCTCAGTGTTGGTAACCACCTGGGGAGGTGGTCCTCTCTTCCCATGAGGAGGTGGAGGTGGTGGTGGGGGTGCACCAGCTGAAGCAATCAGTGAAGCCATTTTCATACAATCAAAATAGGTCTTCCAAGAAGCAAAATAGGTCTTCCTCTCACAATAATGAAAGTCAGAGTGAGGAAAGAAGGAGTGGTTTTCATCATTTGGAAAAAACAATACTTCTTAACCAATGAAAAGTGTTATTTTTAGGTCACATGACCTAGCCTTCCATAATTATGAAACTAAAAGTGAAATGAACCAATGAAAAGTTTTATTAACAAGTCACATGACCTCTCACGCTCATGTTACGCGCTGCGGAACGCTCCCCGGTTAGCTTCCGGGTCGCTCCCCTTCGCGCCCGGTCCGCGCCCCGGGACACTTCCGGGTGCGCTAACGCGATACGTCACAAGACGCATTTCGCGGCAACGCGATACGTCGCGCTTTCGCGCCGGGGATCGCTTCCGGGGAGTTGCGTTTCGCGCCTCGGTCCGCGCCCTGGGGCACTTCCGGGTGCGCTAACGCAGTACGTCATAAGACGCATTACGCGGCAACGCGATACCGTCACTATGTTGATTTGTTACCGGTTCGCGGACCGGATCGCGGAATCGAATTGAGCTAACGGGAAGCTTCCCGGTTAGCGGACCGGGAGCGAAACAAAAAAAATATATTAAAAAAAATTATTAATAAACATATAAAATATATTTTTGGATTTAAAGAAGAATACATTTTACAGCTGTAGATATTAGCTTTTAAAAAACCAATGAAATTCACTGAAAAAACCATACGTTATAGACCATATATAGTTAGGAATTAGCATTTACAAAACCTTGAAAATTCACTGAAAAAACCATAGGTTATACACCATATATAGTTAGGAATTAGCATTTAAAAAACCTTATTTTACTCACACAAAACCATTGAAATTCCATATATAGTTAGTTGTACTAACTATATATCGCGCACCCGCAATCCACTGCTGATGATGTCACATATTACATCATTCATGACATGGTCAGTGACATCACTGATGACATCACTGATGACATCTCAAATGACATCACTGATGACATCACTGATGACATCTCAAATGACATCACTGATGACATCACTGATGACATCACTGATGACATCTCAAATAACATCACTGATGACATCTCAAATGACATCACTGATGACATCACTGATGACATCTCATTTGACATTACTGATCACATCACTGATGACATCATTCATGTGATAATACGATGAACCTCTTCAGACTCTAATATAACCTTATATACACTCAGTGAAAACAGACACTCACAGACTGTCACTCATCCATGGAGTTACTCACACACCTAGTCAGTCATGCAAAGAATCAATCACACCTCCATTTCCTCAACTATACAGTTATACACACCTTACTTATTGAAACATATACTAACACATATTTACTCACTTATACAATCCTGGATACAAGTTCACAATGATCCATACAGCCACTCACACATTCACTGGCTCTCATGCACAGTTATTTATATATGTCAACTCTCACATGTACTGTGTTTTACATATGTACTTACTTTGACATGTAGCACTGAGATATCCATTCACTCACCAATGCACTCATGCACACAGTCAACCGCCCATACAGATGTTTCCACATGCACTTTTGAACCCATACACCTAGTGAATCAACTGCTCACACATCTATGCAGAGAGTCATACACCTCCCAGCCACCCATAAACACTCTCAGTCTCCCATACAATTACTTGGGCAACCAATTAATGACCCATATAGTTAATCATATAGCTACTGATCAACACATGCAGCAGCTTGCACAACAACAGACATACTGATGCACACTTTCAGACAGTTTAGTCACTAACCCGTGCATTCAGTAAGACGCATTTAATCACTCACTCATACAGTCAATCACGCACCTACTAAAACCTTCATTCAGACACTTATACATCCACTCATTCTTCAATAAGTAAAACATATTTAAACTTTACAGAAACACATAATCACTGGATGATGTCATCAGTGATGTCATCAGTGATGTCATTTGAGATGTCATCAGTGATGTCATCAGTGATGTCACTGACCATGTCATGAATGATGTAATATGTGACATCATCAGCAGTGGATTGCGGGTGCGCGATATATAGTTAGTACAACTAACTATATATGGAATTTCAATGGTTTTGTGTGAGTAAAATAAGGTTTTTTAAATGCTAATTCCTAACTATATATGGTGTATAACCTATGGTTTTTTCAGTGAATATATATATATATATATATATATATATATATATATATATATATATATATCTAGGCTCACGGTCCGTCTGCTCTCCTTCACTCGCGGCCGGGTGCTTTCAATGGCGGGAGACGGTACCACGCCAGTCACAGACAAAGCTCAGATGCAAGAAGCATACAGCACTCACGGGGAACTGTTCCAATGTGATTTATTGGACAAACACACACACTAAGACGCGTTTCGGCCACCGCCTTTCTCAATTAGAGGCCGGAGCCACCCTTAGGCAAGATTTAAATACAGCCAATCAACGAAATAAAGAAAGGACATGTATAGTGCATTCTGACCACCATTTCTGAGTGGTGTAGATTCAGTTAAATCACTGACAAAATTACGCCCTGGATGGGCATAGAACACACAAATAATAATTATTTTGCAAATTCAGCCCTGAGTGGGCATTCCACAAAAATATATATATATACATACAAACAAATCACAGATTAAAGCATTAAAAAGAATCATCAAAAGTGCAGAAAAATTAATGTGAGACTCATAGATGGACAGCTAACTCCTCCCCAGCATTCAGGCCACCTGGTTTCTTAGTCTGGTTCTCAATAATATGACGAGACTCTAGCCTGCGCAGCTGAAGCAGCCTATTTCCTCCCATTATATCTGCCGGTACTTGGTCCATGCAGTAAAAGCTAAGGAATTCTCGGTTGCTTTGGTGGGACACTTCAAAGTGTCTCGCCACTGGATAAGTGGGATCTATATTCTGTATGGCCCTCAAGTGTTCTAAGATCCTGATTTTCGTTGGGTGAGTAGTACTCCCAATGTAGCGCAGGCCACACGGACATACGAGACAGTACACCGTGTGGCTTGTGTTACAGTTCAAAAACCCGGGTTTTTGGACGCCAGTAGAACGAGGGCGATTGTGCCACAGGATTCCGTACCACATACACTAGTGGTTACGATCTTAAATTGGAATTTTACGAATGGAATACGAGTCGACTTAATTTGAACTTTGGAACTTTATGGATTGATATGTACGCATTGGATTGAGTTTTTTTATACGTAGCGGTGAGGATTATTTGACGTGTCACACGACAAGGGTCACCTTTCCGGGTTGTAATTATCACCGGAACTGGGCCCAAGTATTGATGTCGCAGCTATCGAGCTTGAAGAGTTGTAGTCTCTGTGTATGTACAGACCTACAACGAAACACATGTCGACTGGCTGTATATTATTGCCTTTTGATGATCTAATAAAAAGGAGAAATATATGAACCTCCATGAAAACGACGCTGGATTTAAAGAATTTCTCTTTTATGCAATCTTATTTACTGTTACATTACTATTGAGACTCTTTTTGAGTGCGCAGGACTTTGTGTTCATGTATGTAAGGTTGATTTTGTCACGCCTTAATTGAGGGGTTTTCAAGGGTCTCCTCTCCCTGCTTGCACCATTATTGTTGATAGAGGACTTTTTACGTTTATTTTGCATGAGCGCCTCCATATCCCGATTACTCAAAACCCTTTTTTCTGGTTCTATATAGTTTTAAGAGTGCATGTGGAAACAGTTGTTTGGGTGACTGAGTGTATTTATTTGTGCGTTGGTGAACGAATATATGTTTTAGTTGTACATCTTCAACAAAATAAAAAAATAAAAGGCATTGTATGTAAGTGTCAGTGATTGTGAAAGTACCTATATGAATGAGTGCATAATTGAAATGGTGATTTTTTAACATATTAACTATGAGTTACTATGTGTTTGAATAAATGAGGTGTTGTGTGTATAAATGTGTAAGTGAGTAAATGTAAGTATGATTAATTGTTTTCTAGAGTGAGTAGGATGACTGCATAACTGACTAAGATGACTGCTGATGTGTCAATGCCTATATATGTGTATAAGTGCATTTGATAGTGTTCTATTAATTAGTGACTGCATGTATAAGTGATTCGGTTGTTGAATGGGTAGTTGTGTGTATATACTTAGGAATCAGTGAGTGGGTATGTAGTAACTGGTATTGGTGTGTCAATGGTTTCAAATATGGTACTCTGTATTTTGCAGTGAGTGATGAAAGGTTATACTAGTGTATGATGAGGTGTATCAGATTCTCACGTGGATGATGTCATCAGTGATGTCATTTGAGATGTCATCAGTGATGTCAACAGTGATGTCACTGACCGTGTCATGAATGATGTAATCTGTAACATCAACAGCAGTGCTTTGCGGGTGTGTGAGTTATAGTTAGCAGAACTAACTATAATGGAGGAATTTCTATGGTTTTGTACGAGTGAAATGTCCAGCTAACTGTAACACCTCTGAATCCTATGTTTTTTCTGTGAATTTCTAAGGTTTTTTAAATGCTAATTTCTAACTATAACGTCTCTGAAACCTATGTTTTTTCAGTGAATTTCAAAGCTTTTTTAAATGCTAATTTATAGCTATAACGTCTGTGGTTGTTTCAGTGAATTTCAAAGGTTTTTTAAATGCTACTTTTTAAGTGTAATAGTAGGTATACCTTTTTTTGTACTGATTTTACAATTTTTTAACTGTTTATTTATAAATATTTTATTAATTAAATAACATTATATATTTTTCAGAAAATTGCTAATTTTTTTTTTTTTAAATTCAAATTGAAATATTGTTAAATGTTTTTTTTTATTTCAATAAATGTATATTGTTTTCCGAATTTTTTTCGGAGTCGCGCACCCAAAGGGTACACATCATGGTGGGTGCGAGGATTCTAGCCGCCATCTTAGAAAAGTCTTGAAGGATCCGTGTACGGTGTGCGACGGCTGCATGTACATCATATACATTTAATATTACGTGATGTGCGCGATTATTATGCGACCAGTGCACGACTCCTGCTCGGGCGCATTCGTGACAGATGCGCATTATGGTACGTGACGCTTGTGGGGTGGCGTGTCCTGCGTGAGGTGATATACGTGCTGGAGCGCGCTGTGTGCACAACTCCCGCAAATTTTTTTAATGTTCTAAAATGATATGTATTTGTCTTTTATATAAATATTAAGGCAAGATATTATCTCAGATATTCATAAAAATAATATATTTGTACTTATAATAAACTTATATTATTTAAAAAAAAAAATTGCGAAGTTGCTTCGGGTGCGGGCTTCGTGAGCGCTGAGTGCGTGGATCCCATGTGACCTCAGAACAAAAGATTTCATTGGTTCATAACATTTCCCACTGTAATATTGAAGGACCCCACCCATTTTAATCATTCTTGTTGGAGCATCTTTAGCCGGACATCTCTTTTCCTACACAAACTCTTTTTTCTTGTTTTTTTGGTGTTTTTAAAAAAATCAAACAAAATGGCATCTGGACAGCAGCAGCAGCAGGAGGAAGTATCTTCTGAAAAAGAATTCTTACAGGAGGCACCACGTCCACAGAGGCCAGAATCTTTTGTGTGGAAATTCTTCACTTTTCCACCTGGAGAGAAGAAAGTAAATGCAAGAAAGGTGACGTCAAAATTTGTGACCGAGTCCTGTCGAGAGGCAGTGAAAAAAAAATAATCTTGTGACACTGCTTCTATGTACAAGCATCTCCGGACCACACATCCTCTCAATCTTGCCTTGGAGAAAATGATGCGAACTGCTTTGAACCCCTCACCTGCTGTGGCAAGTACATCTGGAGCGTCCTCAGGAACACCTGCAATGGATATTAGGCCAGAATTCGCCTTTCTCGAGCAACACTGCGTAAAGTGTAAGAAACTAATATGTTTCAGTGAGCAGTCGGTGGATGCAGTTTGTGCTGCGCAATGCAACCATCTTTGTTAATTTTTTTGTTTTTGTTTTTGGAATGATAAGCCGAAAAGTTTCCTGTTTTATTCATTCTTTTTTTGTTCATTTTTTGAAAAAAACACCAAAAAAATACAAAATCCTTAAAAAAATAAGACAAGAGAAAAAAGATGAAAAAAAAGTTCTTATCAGAACTACCTTATCTGGTTAAAGAAAGAACTCTAATTGCAAGGTAATGTGTGAACGTTTGGTTGAATATATGTATACAGCATGATTGACTGAAAGAATGCATTAGTACTGTATGGTCAATTTATAGGAGAAGATTTATGAGAAAGTACTGCAGCATGACACTGCAAGCTCTTTAGCTGCACCGCACTGTGGCACTTCCGAAGCACAGGGATGTGACATATGTACATGAATATGTTGCAACTCTGTGCTTCCCTCTGTACTGCTGCACAAACTGCAGCCATATGGGTGACACATGTACTCTTGCACCATGGTGCAAGGATGTCTTTGTCGTGCGGAGATTGTTTTTGTGCAGCAAGGGACACCATCCAGCACCAAAATAATCAGTAAAGGCATTTTCCTCTTTCAATGTATGCTGTGGGATGCAGCATACATTAAAAGAGGAAAAACTGAGGAGAAATGAAAACAATTCTCCTCGTTGCGACTTGCTACACTAACTCTAGGATGGCTCAGCATTCACATACATCTCCCGATTTACAATTTCCATTAATCTGGAGATGTGTCTTGTTCTATCTATGGGTGTTGCGTGGGAACACCCACAGCAACACCGATTGAACACCCTTTTAACACAAAGTTCTGTATATGAAGGGGTCGTATTTACAAGGAGAGGAAAAACCATGCAGGTTGGCTTTTCCTCTCCTTGTAAATATGAAGGAGTGGCTGGCGCCATCACTATGTTACAAAAAGAGACATACTGGTGGTGCTGGGTGCTTGTAATTGTGCCCCATAACTGCTTAGGTATTGGCAGACTGATACAATAAGAACATAGTTCTGGATGGGTGATTGAAGAATTGCATGAGACTGACAGGAGGTATCCTACGCTGCATGGGTACTACTTCAGTATTTCATGGAGTGGACCAATAGTATGTATCTCCTTAGAGATTTGTAGGGATTATGCACAGAATATTTTGTGTGTATTTATGATGGTGCCTAGGTCATTTTATAAGAATACCACTAGTAACTGGAATGATGACAGTGCTGCAAACAGAGTGAACACTTAATTTATAAGTGCTTACGTATTGGTGGAGTGATAGGATAAGTAGATAGTGGTAGATAAGTGATTAAAGAAGTGCATGGGATAGACTGGATGATTCCTACACTGCATGAGTACTAACTGGGTAATTAGAAGAGTGTATCAATAGTATGTAACTAGTTAGAGGTCTGCTTGGATAGTGCACACAATATTATAGCTATACTTGTGTTAGTAGCTAGGCCATTCCAAACGTTCATGACTAGTAACTAGAATAATTACAGTATTACAAACAGAGTGTATAGTGAATTTATAAGTGCTTAGGTATTAGTGGAGTAATAGGATAAGTAGATAGTGCTGGATTCATGATTGGAGAAATGCATGGAACAGACAGGAGGATTCCTACAATGCATAGGTACTAACTGGGTATTTAAAAGAGCGTATCAATAGTTTGTAGCTGGTTAAAGGTGTGCATGCATAGTGTACAAAATATTGTACCTGCACTTGTGTTAGTGACTACGCCATTCCTTAAGTATACGACTAATAACTGGAGTAATTTCAGTGTTGCAAAGAAAGTGCATGCTGAATGTGTAAGTTCTTAGGTATTGGTGGAGTGATAGGATACATAGATAATGCTGGATGGGTGAATGGAGAAGTGCATGGGACAGGCAGAAGGATTCCAAGACTGCATAGGTACTAACTGGGTATTTAGAAGAGCGTATCAATAGTATGTAGCTGGTTAGCGGTCTGCATGCATAGTGCACATAATATTGTAGCTGTACTAGTATTGGTGCATCTATGGTTTTGAGATTGGTTGTCTATATTTCAGGGTGTGAGGAGGTGCATCAGATGATCACATGGATGATGTCATCAGTGATGTCATTTGAGATGTCATCAGTGATGTCATCATTGATGTCACTGACCAATGATGTAATGTAATATGTGATGTCATCAGCAGTGCATTGTGGGGGCGCGAGTTATAGTTAGCACAACTAACTATAACGGCCGAATTTCTCTTGTTTTGAATGAGTGAAATGTCCAACTAAGTATGACGTCCATGAAACCTGTGGTGTTTAAGTGAATTTCTGAGGTTTTTTACATGCTAATTTCTAACTATAATGTCCCTGAAACGTGTGTTTTTTTTCAGTGAATTTTATATATATATGTCTTTAAACTCCTTTCACTCTTACAAAGAATGAATCAGCACTCAGGTTGTAGTTTGGAAGTATTTAATATGCAAAGGACATGATCCACGCGTTTCGGCTTGTCCGAACCTTGACAATGATACAAGCCGTCATTGTAGCAGCCTTATTTAAATAAATGCCTAAAGTTGCCAACATTAACAAAGGACTACATATTACTTTAATTGAAAAATATTGCGGCCATATTGGCCTGGTCACAATGTGAAAATTCAGGAATTGATACAATAAAGAAAAGAAAACAAATGTTTATATACACATAATGTCTTTTCAGTATATCTTGCCCCCTGACCGCCATACCTGTATGTTCGCCAACGGGACTTATTCATAATAAACATACTTAGGGATGCAAACATCTACATAAATATTGGACCGCACATTACTTCAAAGTGAAAGGCTATCAGCCACATAAATCTGGGCACGTTGTGTATTATAATGTTTCTTGCACTAAAGAAAAGAAAAAAAGGGTTGTTAATATGCACACTATTCCTAAATAAAGTTCTAGCGTTTTTAGTTCCATTCCATTCACCGCTCATTTGAGATGTCATGAACCAGAAGGCCACAACGCGATGCTCCTGTATGTTCCAGCTCCTTGACCTTACTGTGGGCCTGCCCTTGTCCTTTGTCTACACTGACTGTTGCTAGGATTTGTAATCCTGTTTATGACCTGCCAATTGATAATAGAAATTCCCCGGAAAACCTGACCGATACATATGTGAAAAACGAAATCAGAAAAATTGTTTTAAGCCCTGAAGAAGTCCGGCAACAGACGAAACGCGTCGGCTATTCGCAACTATCAACAAAGAAAAGAAAGAATAAAAACTGAATAAAAGAAAGAAAATCAAAGTCACAAGATTGTGTGTATTTTTTGTACGTTTGGGAAAACCAATACTCTGTTTATCTGAATGTTCTTTTTCAATAATTGTTTTGCAATGGTGCATAACTCTTGAAGGGTGCTGTCCAATTTCAAAAATCAGTGATGTAACTGACCATGTCATGAATGATGTAATGTCTGAGGTCATTAGCAGTACATTGCGGGGGCGTAAGTTATAGTTAGCTCAGGTAACTATAACTGCTGAATTTCACTGGTTGTGTATGAGTGAAATGTGAGTCTAACTATACCGTCCCTGTAATCTTTGGTTTTTTCAGCAAATTTCTAGTTTTTTAAAACTTTAAGTAAGATGCATATCACAATGGATGGTGGGGGGTTGGAAGCAGGGCCTGGCATTGTGCTGCCCCCACCCAAGCTTGCTGCTCCTTCTTTCCCTCCTCCTAGCCATCCATTGTCCAATCCATGTCCCTGCTCCCTTATTAAGGCCCTTTGAGGCCGTTGTTCTGCCACTGGCCTTCCCGCCTTCTCTGATCAGTTAGCTTGCTGCCCTATCCCCCTCCTCCCGATCCTCTGTTGTCTAAATCTATGGACTAGCCTCCTCCCTCCTGCTATGCATGGTCTGATGTGCTGCCACTGCCCTCCATTTACCATGATGTTCCAGTCCACTCCTCCTGCCCTCCATTGCCCAATTCTATGCCCCATCATTGATATCCTGCTTAGCCCCTGTGCTTAGCTTGCTGCCCCTTTTTCCTTCCCCCTGCCCTCCGACAGGGCCGGCCTAAGGCATGTGCAAGCTGTGCACCAGCACAGGGCCGCCAAACCCCAGGGGCCGCCACGCCAATATATATCCTTAGATACATATTTGCGTGGCGGCCCCTGGCAGGGATTTGGTGGCCTCGGGCCCCCTACCTACACTCCCTGCTCAGGGCCTCCGTGAGCCTAGAGCCGGCCCTGCCTCCGATATCTGTGTGCATGCCCCTGCTCTATCTTTTTACCCACCTTGTTCCATGGGCCTGCCACTCCTATCTACTCTGAGTGTTCTGTTGAGCTGCCACTTCCTTCTCACCCACCTAGCATTGTCAGTTGATTGTAACCTGTCCCTGCCACCTCCACCCTGCCTGTCCACATTCCATGCTCCTATCCCCTTCCTCCTGTCTTCCATGGTCCATTTTACTGCCACACCCTTCTGCCCTCCCTGGTCTGTTGTGCGGCAACTGCTCCTCCTGCCTGCCCTGTGTGGTCTGTTGAGAGTCACCTTCCCCTAAACTCTCTTGTCTGTGCCCAGGTCCCGACTCTCCCTTCTATCCTCCATGGCCCTTTGTGCATGCCCCTGCATCCTCCTTCTTGTCCATCATAGCCATTGTGCTGCCACTAACCCTCCCACCTGCCATGCATGGTCTTCTGTGCTGCCATGGCCCCTCCCACCTTACCTGTGTGGTCAGCTAGATGCCCTTGACCCCGTCCCATCTTCCCTCCATGGTCTGTGTGTATGCCATTTTAGTCTCATTGATGCTCTCCATGGCGTGTCTTGCTTCTAGTGCCCATCCTGCCTGACCTTCATGGTCATCTTGGTGCTCCTGCCCTGCCCCCATTACCCCAGCCCTCTGCTTCCACATACAGACCCCTATTCCCTCCCTCCTGGCTTGTCTGTTCCAATGTAATGCCCCTGATCCATGTCTCCTGCCCTTTGTGGTCCGTTATGCTGCAGCTTTCTATCCTGTCTGTCCATTATGGTCAGCAAGCTACCATTGCCTCTTACCCCTCTGGTCTCTGCTGTCCATGTACATGATCCCGTCCCCTCCCTATTGCTTTCCATGGATTGTTGTGGTGCACTCCTGTCCTGCATGCCCTGTGTGGTGTATTGTGCTGCTGCAAATCCTGATGCCTGTCCTGTAGGGTCAGTTTGTTGCAACTCTCCATGTCCCTCCTGTCCTCTGTCATCCGAGTACATGCCCCTACCCCAATTCCTCCTGCCTTCCATGATCCAATGTACCATACTTGCTAATATTTTGAACTTGGTAAGAGGGAGATTTTGAAAAAAACTGGGCTATTTATTTTCCCCTTTGACTTACATTGAAAAAGAGGAGATTGTAGACAGGAGACAGATCAAATAAATCCCATTTGGGCTTAACAACATTGGACGTTTCCTGGCTAAATCGGGTCTGTTGGCATGTATGGTTGTACTACCCCTGCCTCTTCCTTCTGCCCACAATGGTCTATTATATTGCCACAGCATCTTTTGCTAATCCTGTATTGTAGGTTTGTTGCCCGTGCCCCCCTTTCCATTGCCCTCCATAGTCTTTTGTGCTGCCATTGTCCTTACTGCCTGCCTTGTGTGGTCAAATTGTTGCCTCTGCACCCTCTTACCTGCCTTCAATTTTCAGAGTCCGTGCCCCTGGCCTCTGCCTCTAAACAGTATCCTATTGAGCAACTTGATTGCTACCATTCTATATTTATTACAAAAGCGTTGAACGCCTGATGTCATCTTGATGTAATCAAAACTGTAATACCTAGAGCATTTCCTTTAGAAATTACATACATGAGAGGGTCTTATTTGCATCAAAATTATGGTTAGTGCTATAAAAAACTAAAATGAGGATATATTTTTTGAGTTTTCAAATAGCGACAAAGCACTTTTAAATGATTTGTTATCTTTTAGAACTGGGGGTCTCTAGTTGTCAGAGGTAGGTACCACTGTCCAAATAGGGACCCTTGCTTCTAGTCAGGGTAAGGAGGAAACCCTCTGAGATAACAATCCATGGAAAGCAATAGGGAGGGGACGGGATCATGTACTTGGAGATTCCTTCAAGCAAGGGGACACAGCACAAAGCAAAGTCCTTCCCCTCTCCTTGGCAGCAAAGCAACAGCAAGTCAGTCCAGCAGAGCAACAGCAGGACAGTCTTCCTTCTTCAGTTTCAGCTTTCTCTTTGGCAGAGGTTCCTTCTTGATTCTAGGATGATCTAATCTTCTGTAGTCAGGTGTCCTGTACTTATACCCCTAAAAGTCTATGAACCCTTTGTGCAGGAGGGCTCTGAGCCCGGTCTGAACCAGTTCTGGGTGTTCCTTGAGCACTTTGTTTTCCTGACCTCTCCTTTCCTTTCAGGGAGAGGGGCAGGGTCATCAGCCGCCCAGCAGAAGGTGGAGCCAGCATTGTGGAAGGCAGGCCCAGCCCTATTCAAGCCCAGGTGCTATCCCCTCCCACCACTCAAAATGCAGATGCAGTCATTCAGCCTAGGGCTGACCCAGACAGCCTCCTGGGGGCTCCCAGTCTGTGTCACTCTCAAACCAGACAGTTAATTAACAAACAGGCCAAGGCACACAGAAAGGTCAGACAAGAGAACAGCAACTTTCAAAAAGTGCTGTTCTCAAACACAGGATTTAAAAACAACCTTTCCTAAAAGATGTGTTATTAAATTTGTAGTTCAGGGATACCAGACTTTTATGGCCTATCTTGCTCCTATGGGAAGATATGCTAGTAGCCACTGTAGCCAGCATTCCCCATGATAGCCTATGGGGCAAGATAGCCTTACAATAGTGAAAAACCAAATACGGCTGTAATTCACTACCAGAGCATGTCACCTGCACTAGTACATGCTCTACCTTGCACATACACTGCACCCTGCCTTCCATAGGGGTGTCCAATGTGTACAGAAAGGGGAGGGCTAGGCCTGGTCAGTGGGGACACTGACCAGGAGGACATGGCAGTCCAAAGACTGCACACAGGCACTGCGGTGTCAGGCCTGAGACACCATTTTAGGGCTACTCATGTGGGTGGCACAAACAGTGCTGCAGGCCCACTAGTAGCATTTGTTATAACCAGCCCTGGCACACTCAGTGCACTTTACTAGGGACTTCTTGATGCCACAAATATGCCAATCATGGATAACCAATCACAATAACAATTTACACAGGATGCACTTGCACTTTGACACTGAACAGTAGTGCCCAAAGCATCTAAACCAGCAAAAACAAAATCCCAAAATCACTTAGGTGAGAGAATGTGGTGTACTTTCAGAGCTGCAGAGTTTGGAACTGGGGAACCTGGTTGGAGTTTGTGCTTCAGCTCATCATTCTGTGATTCTGGTCAAATCACTTAATCTCCCTATGTCTAAAACCAAAATGGATTTGTTCTTGTGTGATGTAACCAATGCTCATGTAAAGCACTCCAATACCTGACAAGTCTGCACTATATAAAACTGCAAAGACACACAAAATAAAAAGTGTTTTGCATACTTCTGTCATTGGGCTATATGTGGGCTACATCTGGGTGATATTTGTCTCTGGTGGTCATCTTGGGAGATTTACGTGTTATGAAGTTTCCTAATTTCCTCATTTACTGCAGTCTCCTCAGTAGGAAATGCTTTCAGTTTTTTACTTTGATTCCATCAAGAAGGTATTCAGATATGTCACCCACTTGCCATAAATTCTGAATGTTAGCACTCTAGTTGCTCATTAGATCACTGTAGAAAAGCTACTGCTCACCACGGTAATCTGCTGCTGGTATTACAAGTTCATGTTTCAGTCTGCATGTCAGAGTTTTTTAATGAAATAGAAGAGGATTTGAGAAGTCACTCAAAATGTGCCCTAATTTTTCTTTCTCTAGCACTAATCATAATTTCTATGGTAAAATGAACCCCCACATTGTGTTCCTTTTTATATTAAATGTTTCAAGTGTTACCAGTTTATTCCAATCAAGATGGATTCAGGTGAACCATACTTTTGTCATAAGTAAGACAGTAAGCACTCTAGTTGTTCTTAAGAACACTCTGGGACATTCTGTCATTGAGCTATACGTGGGCTACATCTGGATGACATTTGTTCTACATTTGTGCTCTTTTGTCTCTGGTGGCCATCTTGGGAGACTAGTAAAGCAACTGCTCACAAGGGAAGTCTGCTGCTGGTATTGAATGTGCATGTTTCAGTCTGCATGTCAAACATTTTTAATGAGCTAGAAGAGGATTTGAGAAGTCACTCAAAATGCACCCTAATTTTTCTTTCTGCAGCACTAATCATACTTTTCTATGGCAAAATGAACCCCCTCATTTGGTTCCTTTTTAAATTAACTGTTTTAAGAGTTACCACTTTATTCCAATCAAGATGGCATCAGGTGTGCAATACGTTTGTCATAAGTAGGACTGTTAGTGCTCTAGTTGTTCTTTAGACCACTCTGGGAAGCTGCAGTAGAACACAAAGGAATCAACTGACAGTCTCTGCCCTTGTTGAATGTACATGTTTTACTGTGAATGTCAGACTTCAGTCTCACATGACTGAGAAAGATAATGTGAATTTGCAGAAAATTTGCAGAAAATATGCTTATAGATCACCTTCCAAACCTCTGTGGGAAAAGCATTCAAAATAATTTTCTCTCAAACATGATTCATGATATCCCAGCAGAAGGCTTTTTCACATGGTAAAATCCCTTTACAACACACCACAATTCCTAAAATGAGTATGGTACCATCAACAAAATATTTAGAATGTAACTAAAGTCTTAAAACGTACTATTAACTGCAATGCTTTTTTATGAGGTGCTATCTTGATATTGGCCCCAAGATGGCAGCCAACACTTCTTGGATGAAGTGCTGAAAGCCAATCAGATCTCACCATGAGATGTGTGGTAAGGCTCCGCCCAGATATATATATTTCTTTTTCCAATCAATAGTTAAAAAAACTACTGAACGGATTTACACCATTTAACAAAAAGAGCTCTTTCGTAACCAATGGCTACCTTTTGCCAAATTTGGTGTAATTCGGTTCAGCAGTTCGGGCTGTAGCTGTGTCTAAAGTTTCCTATGGAAACTTGCATGGAGAAAACACGTTTTGGGTCCCCACTTTTTTCTCAGCCCCCGCTTACCGAATTACCCTGAAAGTTTCTATATAGGAGTAGACAGAAGCGGGCTATAGGTTCTGACAATTTCATGAAGATTCGTCAATCGGGGCCAAAGTTATTGGGAATAGAATGTTGCGATTTTCCTATGGTAACTAGGCCCTAACTATAACAACCTACTGGCGACCGCCAGTAGGTAATATGCTTCCCAACCACTTTGCTCACACAAGGGATGAGGACCACTCACAAGTTGTTCCATTTCAAATTGTATTAGCCTACGTCCACCCTAGCTAACGGTAGATTTTGGCTAATAACATTTGAAATACAATTTGAAACGGATCAACTCGAGACTGCACCCCATCCTTTTTGTGAGCAAAGTATTTGGGAAGCATATATATGGTAGAGTTAGGACCTATTTTGGTGCCAGGTGACGAATCCTCGTGAAATCTTCAAAACTGGTGGGGAGCTCCGGTCCGCTCCTATCCTAAAAATGTCTTGGGGTGATTCGTGAAGTGGGAGCTGAGAAAAAAGTGGGGTTCCAAAACGTGTTTTTTCCATGCAATTTCCATAGGTACCGTTCATCGCGGCTACAGCCCGAACGGCTGAACGGAATTAGACCAAATTTGGAAAAGTTGTAGTCTTTAGTTCAGACTCAAGCATTTTGCTTATATGGTGTAAATTTGTTCAGTAGTTCCTGAGAAAATGACAATTAAAAGTACAAATATATCTATGGCCTCGGTGGATGCACGCATCTTGTGCGGACTATAAGCGCACCATGCCGATCACGCGCTGAATGCTGATTGGCTGTCAAGTGGATGTCAACATTTAAAACCAGTAAGTGTTGGCAGCCATTTTGTGCCTTGGTAGAAGCGAGGATCTAAAAATTTGTGGAACAAGTATTCAAAATATATAAAGGGGGCAGGTAAGACATTTTTTCACCCTCTAGACCTGCTCAGGGGGTCCCACAAGGACCCCTTGGGCCCCAAAAAATTATTATATATTTTTTTTTAAACGGAGAAATGTATGCTGGGTGCAAAGATCCATCATAAAAAAATAAAAACGAAGCGCGGCTCCTGTGCTTGTTTAAAAATTAGGTACCTGGGATGGTCAAATCCCGGGGTCTAAAATATTACATTTGATGGTGGTCCAGAGGGGCCCTGCTGCCCAGGGACCGCCATTTCTTGGTGCTACAAAATAAATGGGTGAGGGAGCTCAAAGGTACGTCTAAGCCCCGAGGATTACCACCCTCTGGGGCTTTTTATATTTTAGGAGGGGGGCACATGGTCACCATTCTGGAGCAGTCAAAAGCCTCGCCTCCCAGGATTGGCTCTTGCTGTGTCTCTGGGTGCTTACCCTCGAGACACTACTATTTGCTATGGCAGTGGAGGAGTTAAGGTTCCCGCTGTGTCATAGCAAACTTGAGGCCATATTAACAAGTGCTATTTCGCCGCAATTATTTTTTAAAACGCCAAAACGGCAGTGAAAATTCTATTGCCCTATTTACTAGGTGACTCTAAAATGCATTAATGCACGTTAGCAGCCGGTTTGCTAAGGGCTCGCCTCGTATCTCCAATGAGTTGCAATGTAGGTGTTCCAAGAGGCAAGGTAGGTGTTCCTATAACAATATAACATGGAAGAGGCGGTTTATGTCGGATCCTAACATCTAACAAGACCGTGTTACCATAAGACAATGGTAACATCCCTGTTTATGGGCACACCTTTTGGTTCTTGAGAATCAAGACTCCTTTTATTTTGTCTTCATCAATATAATGCCCGTCCATAATGCGGGCTATAGCGAGTAATTATGTTATAAAGCAAGCCGGTTTAACAGCTCCAAAACTTACTAGAAGCGTAGTATAAACAGTGTCCGAGGAGAAAGTTTGCCGACTAACTCGTGAAGTTAGGTGAACCGGTAGAAGGACTGTGATGTTTCTATCATAAGCGGCCATGTTATGGTGGTGAATGACTAGGGCGCCAACAACATCAAAGAGGGACTGGTACAATCCTATGGGTAACGGCCATATTGGAGTGTGTGAAAGGGAGTATATGAATTCCTATGCAGCAAGTAAAACAATAACTAAATAAAAAACTAATATCCATGTGGTCAAACCAGACTATATGAACTAAAATTTAGCATAGCAACATAAATGAAACAAGTACAAGCCACTGCACTAAGAGAGCTTTTGTATCAGGCACACAATACCTCAAAGAGGTATATTTAAATAAAGCATGAAAATTCAAGGCGGTCATTTAATCCAAACGGCTTCATGGTTTGTAGTTTAAAAATCCATGACATTTCTCGCTGCCGTAGGTACTTGTTGTTATCCATGTTTTCTCTTTTATGCAAAACGTCCAAGATCATAAACTTCAATTGTGAAATATTATGGCGTGCCTCATTGAAGTGGATTGCAATGTTGGATTTCACATTTTTTGTACGTATATTCGACTTATGTTCATTTATGCGGATCTTGATCTTGCATTCTGTCTTGCCGATATAAGGCTTCCCACACTGGCATTTTATAAGATACACTACAGTGTCACATGTGGCGTTTACTTGCAGTTTAATATTGTGGCCTTTCATTGGGTGAGTGACTGTATTTCCACAAATAACATTATGGCAGTTATTACAGTTCAAACAAGGTCTAGTGCCTTTTGCTTGTCCTGGTTTGATAGTCTTTATGTTGCGTATTTCTTTGATGTTAGCATTTCTGGTGTGTGCGAAAATCGGCGGATCTTTGAAAGCTGTACCAAAGTCAGGTTCCATACTTAAAATTGGCCAGTGTTTAAGAATGATTCTCTTATATGTCGAACTCATGGTGGAAAATTTCGATACCAGGACCATCCGGTGTTCTTTAGGTTTATGTTCTGGTAAGAAGTTGCTCTCTTTGATTCAGGGATATTCGTATTTTGGCTTGTTCAATGAGGGAACCTGGGTAGCCCCATGCCTAAGAATCTTTTGTCCATTTCCTCTAATCGATCATTTGTTAATGCAACATCCGATACTAATCTTTTAACTCGCAACATTTGTGAGAATGGTAGGTGATTTTTCAATGCTGATTGGTGAAAGCTGGCATAATGTAGAGTATTGTTTCTGTCTGTCTTTTTGCGGTATAGATCAGTTTCAAACCCAGTGGTGGTTAGGTTAACTTTAACATCCAGAAAAGTGATGGTTTTGTAGTCAATCTCCCAAGTGAATTGTATGCGTGCATTAATCTCATTCAGCGATCGAAGCGATTCCTGTAGATTTTCTTTGGTGTTGGTCCAAATGATAAATATGTCGTTGATGTAACGTACATATAATTTTAAGTTAATAATCCAATTGGGGTTGCCATAAATGTTCAAATCCTCATATTGTCGCAAAAATATATTAGCGTACATGGGCGCAGCACAATTCCCCATATAGGTGCCGGATAGCTGTAAATAACACTCGTCATCATGTTCAAAGTAACTCTGGTAAAGTGGGCGGGGTACTAGACAAAGAAAAAGAGAAAGAATATCCCAGCACTCGGAGCACTGTACCGAAGAAAGACAGGAAGAAAAACACTTAGTGATTAATATTTCCAAGACTGATCTCAAACCACACGAAATGAAGTTATTATCCAGACGTACATCATTTATTCCCACTGCTGAAACTAACCACCTGGAATTGGAAGTTAGTACCTTTAAATTTACACAAAAACTTCGACTACGACACTTTTTCGATAACTTACTACCATCTATTCCTCAAAAACCAGACCAATTGAAAGGGTTACGGTCACACAGCTCTTATCAAGCACCCGTCAGTCACAAGTGCATTGACCTTTTTGAGAACCTGGTCAAGCAGGATTTGGCAAAACTGAACTATGAGAAAAGACACAAGAAAAATATCACCCAGAAAGATTTTGATACTTTGAAGAAAATTGCCAACAATGAAGACATCAAATGCATAAAAGCAGACAAAGGGGGTGCCCTTGTTATTGTTGATAACGTGATGTACCAGAAGAAGATTCAGGAACACATTAATGACGAACAGACCTACATGAAATTGCCTAATAATCCGACTACCCAGTTCAAAGACATATTGGTTGATATAGTGAAGAGAGCCCACGAAGATGGGACTATTGATGACAAAACTAGAAAATACCTGATAAAAGAATATCCCAAGAGCCCTGCCATTCACATGACACCAAAGATCCACAAGAGTTTGGAGGACCCCCCGTTTAGGCCTATTGTGTCGACGAGAGGATCCCTACATGAACCAGTGGGCAAGTTTCTAGACAGATACATGCAACCAATTGTCAAGAAAACAACAAGCTATGTGCAAGACACTACAGACTTTTTAGTTAAACTAGCACAAGTTAGCATTGAGGAAAACAAACACCTTATTTTATGTACTGCGGATATCAAATCCCTATACACATCGATCCCCCACGATGGTGGAACTGAGGCTATCGAAAAAGCAATCATTGAAAGTGACATAGAACCGGCAATGCAACATTTTTTGATGGAACTGATGATTTTTACACTTTACCAGAGTTACTTTGAACATGATGGATGCTGCTGCCACAGACACAAGTCTGACCTCCTGCTGCTGGGAGTCATTCCAGCGAGGGACGCTTGGACAATAGGTTTCCTGTCACAGGGAGGTGCTAGCGCCACCCCAGACAGGCTATAGTGTATTGGGGCAGGGAGGGCTGAATGAAATGAGACACTGCCTGGGGCACACAAGGTGTCCCATGCATAGTCCAGTTCAAACCGGTGCTGGGGCACTCCAGCCCCAGCTCTGGTATGAAACTGGACAAAGGAAATGGGTGTAAGCACCCCCTTCCTGGGTCCCACCCATAGGAGGGACCTAGCAGGTAATCCAGCCCCTAAATTTGGTATATAGGTAGGAGCTGAGTCCCAAGACTTTAGATTTTTTCCTGACTGAAACTTTGATACAAAACTCTGGACTTTCGACATCCTACTCGACGTAGAAGACTGAAGAATCTCTCTTGTGGTCAAGGAGTGACCACCTTGCACAAGCAGGCACCATCAAGCGATTAACAGTTTGCTTTTTTGATGCCCCTGCTGGAGCCCAAGCACAGAGCCTGACAAGACCCAGACTTCCAGACTTCCAACAGCCCGATCCACAGTCACAGCAGAGCTGAGACCCGTGGAGGCGACGAGAGTTGTGGGACCGGCCATCTTGGAAAGCCAGCGAATTGCTTTCCGTGCAACTTCTGAGGCACCCTTGTGGTTGTGCATTGGGGATTGAGAAGCCCCAGCCCCGAGCACCAAGTTCAAGTTCAAGTTCATGCATTTGTATAGCGCACTACTCACCCGGAGGGTCTTAAGGCGCTAGGGGAAGGGGTTCAATTATTTGTCGAATAGCCAGGTTTTCAGTTCTTTTCTGAAGGAGATGTGGTTCTGATTAAGGCGGAGGTGGGTGGGGAGTGAGTTCCAGGTCTTGGCAGCCAGGAAGGAGAAGGATCTGCCACCCATGGTGGATTTCCGGATGCGCGGGACTGCGGCGAGGGCTTGATTGGACGATCTTAGTTGGCGGGTGGGTTTGTAGAAGGACAGTCGAGTGTTGAGGCACTCGGGTCCTAGATTGTAGAGGGCCTTGTGTGCGTGGGTGAGCAGGCGGAAAGTAATTCTTTTGTTGACGGGAAGCCAGTGGAGGTCTTTTAGATGTCCGGTGATGTGATCTTGGCGCGGGATGTCTAATATGAGTCTCGCTGACGCGGTTTGGATGCGCTGGAGTTTTTTCTGTAATTTTGTTGTGATTCCGGCGTAAAGTGTGTTACCATAATCCAGTCGACTCGTGACCAGTGCGTGGGTGACAGTCTTTCTTGTCTCGAGGGGGATCCAGCGGAAGATCTTTTTGAGGATGCGAAGTACGTTGAAGCAGGAGGACGAGACAGCGTTGACTTGTCTTGACATCGAGAGAGAAGAGTCTAGGATGAAGCCAAGGTTACGTGCATGGTCTGTGGGTGTGGGTGCTGTGCCCAGAGCTGAAGGCCACCAAGAGTCGTCCCAAGCTGAGGGGGAAGATCCTAGGATGAGCACCTCCGTTTTGTCTGAGTTGAGTTTTAGGCGGCTCTGTTTCATCCATTCGGCTACGTCTTTCATGCCTTCGTGAAGATTGGTTTTGGCGGTGTTAGGGTCTTTGGTGAGGGAAAGGATTAGCTGGGTGTCGTCGGCGTAAGAGATGATGTTGAGGTTGTGTTGATGCGCGATGGAGGCGAGAGGACTCATGTAGATGTTGAAGAGGGTGGGACTGAGTGAGGATCCTTGAGGTACGCCGCAGATGACTTCGGTGGCCTCTGAGTAGAATGGGGGAAGTCGGACTCTTTGAGTTCTCCCAGCGAGGAATGAGATGATCCAGTCCAAGGCTTTTCCTTGTATGCCGATGTTGCTGAGTCGATGTATAAGGGTGCTGTGGCAGACGGTGTCGAAAGCGGCGGAAAGGTCGAGTAGGATGAGGGCCACTGTTTCTCCGTTGTCCAGGAGTGCTCGGATGTCGTTGGTCGCTGCAATGAGGGCAGTTTCGGTGCTGTGTTTGGCTCGGAATCTGGATTGAGATGGATCAAGGCAGTTGTTGGATTCAAGGAAGGCGGCGAGCTGGCTGTTGACGGCTTTCTCGATGACTTTGGCCGGGAAAGGGAGGAGGGATATGGGTCGGTAGTTTTTCAGATCTGAGGGGTCCGCTGTGGGTTTCTTCAGAAGGGCGCTGAGTTCAGCGTGTTTCCAGCTTTCTGGAAAGGTGGCAGAGTTGAAAGAGCAGTTGATGACATCGCGGTGTTGGGGTGTGATGATGGAGTTAGCTTTGTTGAAGATGTGGTGGGGACAGGGGTCAGAAAGCGAGCCAGAATGGATTGAGTTCATGAGGTGAATGGTGTCTTCAGTGGTGATTGGGTTCCAGGCGCTGAGGTTGTTAGTTGGAGGGGTAGGATCTGGAGGGGGTGGGGTGGGTTGATCGCTGGGAGAATTCTTGAAGCTGTTGTGGATGTCGGCAATTTTGTTGTAGAAGAAGGAGGATAGCGCATTGCAGAGGTCTTGGGAGGGGGTGATGTCGTTAGTTGCTGCGGTGGGGTTGGTGAATTCTTTGACGATATTGAAGAGTTCCTTGCTGTTATGAGTGTTGTTGTCAAGACGATCCTTGAAAGCTGGTTTCTTGGCGGATCGGATTAGTTGGTGGTGTTTGCGGGTGGCTGTCTTGAGGGAAGCCATGTTGAATGAGGTTGGGTTATTTCTCCAATTCTTCTCTATGGTGCGGCATAGCTTCTTGGATTTTTTAAGTTCGTCATTGAACCAGGGAGCCTTTTTGCTGGCTGATTTCATCTGGTGCTTTTTCAGGGGTGCTAATTCGTCCGCACTGAGGGTAATCCAATGCCTGAGGTTGGTGGCTGCTTGGTCTGGGTCCATAGAGAGGGTGGGAGAGTTTTGTCTGAGTGATGTGAGGAGTTGGTCGGTGGTGATTTTGTTCCAGTTTCTCCGAGGAATAGATTGTGGACGGTTGTGGGTCAGGGTGGTTTTGTAGCTGAAGTGAACACAACTGTGATCCATCCAGTGGAGAGCTGTAGTGCGGTCGAAGGAGATGTGCTTGCTGGAGGTGAAGATAGGGTCAAGCATGTGTCCGGCTGTGTGAGTGGGGGTGTCGACAAGTTGTTTGAGTCCGAGATTGGCCAGGTTGTCTAGAAGGGTGGCGGTGTTGTTGTCGTGTTTGTTTTCAAGGTGGTAGTTGAGGTCTCCTAGAAGAATGTAGTTCTCGGAGGCGAGGGCGTGTGGGCTGACGAAGTCCGTGATGTCATCGCTGAATTGAGTGCGGGTGCCTGGAGGTCTGTAAATGAGGGTGCCTCTAAGTGTTGTCCTGGGGTCGGTGTGGATCTGGAAGTGGAGATGTTCGGCGGTTGCAAGATTGTCGTCGGAGCTGGTTGTGATTTTGATGGTGTTTCTGTGGACGATGGCGATGCCTCCTCCTGTTTGATTGGTGCGGTCTTTTCGGATAATTTTGTAAGCGTCAGGTATGGCTATGGCGATGTCGGGAGCAGATGATGTGTTAATCCATGTTTCAGTAAGGAAGGCGATGTCAGGTGACGCAGTGTCGATTAGGTCCCAGAGTTCTGTTGCGTGTCTGTGGACCGAGCGGGTGTTGAGCAGGATGCAATTTAGGCGGTTAGAGTCGGAGTTGTGTTTGGAGGACGTGGGTTTGGTGAGGGTCCTGAAGCAATTGAACTTGCAGGAGAGGCAGGTGAATGGGCCGTGGGTACGTCCTGGAGTGGCTTTGCAGCATAGTGGAGTACGTCCGGGGTTGAGGGCGAGGAGAGTAGCGGCATCATATGTGACTCTAGAGGGTTGGGAGCGGCGGGGACCAGGGGGTCTGGCACTGGGCGCGGTCCGGGCGCGGACGGGCGTAGACAGGCTTACCTTTGGCGCACCTTCGGAGCGGCCGCAGCGCGTGGACGCTGCGCGTAGGTCCATTTGTCCATAAATGGAAAGTGGGGGGCGGAGCGTGGGAGGGTCAGCTGGGAGGCGGGAGCGGGGAGGAGACACGGGGACAAGGTAAACAGCAACAACAACAGCAAAATGGCGGTAGGGTAGCGCGAGCCAAAGTAGGGGCACAGTCGTCCTTCTAAATGCCTAAATACAGTACACGTGTAAATTAATAAATAATGTTACCGCTATGCAGGAGCACTGAGCGCAAATTAATAAATTAATCAGAGCAAACGATACCAGGTGCTATGCAGGAGCACTGAGCACAAATAAATAAATTATTCAGTGCGAACGATACCAGGCGCTATGAAATCTCCGAGGCACTTTCTCTGGACAGGCAGGGCTCGAGGAGGAGCGAGTGGGAGCGACCGCTGAGTGCAAGATCCAGACGGTCAACCAACTGCACTGAAGATCATCCCTCCACACTCCACGAGTTCTGCGTGGGGCCCTTCTGCATTTTCCTGCTTGAATCATCTGTCCGCTCACTTGCCCATTGGCTAGTGGCCTCTGTGACGACGAACCTTTAAATTTCCAATGCTGGTAGGGTTGCTCCAGACTGGCCCTTGCTCCCCTGAAAAGGAGCAGTCCATCAGACCTTGCTGGTCTGATTAAGAAGCCATCTTCCTTTTCTGCGTGGGTTGCCTTTGCCAAGGCTTGTTGACTCTAATCCGGAAGCCGACACCGCCGACAGCGAGATCATTTGTGGGACAGTCCGTATGCAGCTCCTGGTTGTCTTTGAAACCTCCTGGTCTACGTGGCTGCAGAGACAAGCTTCATGACATCACCTGATTGCTTCGCGACATCGCCTGGTTCCTTCCTGGTCACTGGCTAGTGAACCAGACTCTGTCCCCTCTGTTTTCAGGTACACTTCATTCTCGATCCACCCTTGGATCCACCCGGACACTTCTCTCCTGGTCGCCTGCAGCATCTTTCTCCAAGGCTCCATAGGAATCAGCGACGAAACCCGACACACTTTGACACCTATGCACCCGCTTCCTGTGGGTGAGGTAACGCGAGTATTTCAGTACTCCTGTGGGTATTGACTATCCTAGTGTCCTAGTTTAAAGTAGCTTTTCCGTAGTGCATCCGGAAGTGTCCTAAAAGAACTAGTTTCCATTTCCTTTGTTCCAATTCTAACTCTATGGTAACTTGCGTGCGTGTAAAGTCACTGCACGCGCATCCCGTGGGCCTCCTGCTCTCTATCCCTTGGTAGTACAGTGTAGCCTCAGCGATTCTTCAGGCCCTAGGCCTTTCCTTTGTTCGTGACGTGGTTCTTATACCACTATTTTAGTATATGGTTCGAAGTGCCCCAGGGCATTACTGTATTTTGTGCAACTTATTTTATTTTGATTAAGTATCTTGTATTGTGCTGGTGCCTCTGACCTCATAAAGAGTTCAGAGGATTGTGTTAGAAATAAATACATATATATTTTGATATAAAACCTGTGTGGTGTCCTTTCACTTGGTATTAAAGGGATTGCATATGGTAAAACAGCTGGCTTCACATGCCCTCTTGCGTTTAGCCTAAGGCTGCTTTGTCCATGCTACCACTAGGATAGCTGGTCTATAAAGTTGACTTTACAACCATCACCATAAGGGTTGTTTGGACTGATACAAGGTGCCCACTAGAATAGTGGACATCACATATCAGGCCAACTTCTCACACTCCTCACACCATCCATCCCATACACAACTCTCTGCCTTTTCTTCCCTATTGAGATTCTGATAAATGTTTCTATGGAGTTATATAGTGATTTGTCTACTGTAATGGCTTGACTTAAATATATAGTTATTGTTTCTTACTGTGTCAGTGACTATTGAATTCTTGCTTTTGTTTTCTGTTTTCTCAAAGTCTCTCTAGAAAACAATGACTTTAGAGAATACTGTATGAGACCCCTAGTTTGTAAAATACTGTAGTATGTGTGAACATATGTGTTTTAGACTTTATGAAAAAGGCGCGATCATTGCGGTTAACAATGTCATTTCGAAAATAACTGCGAAAACTGAAAATAGGTCCTAAAGATGGTTTTTGAAGAAGTTTATTACATAAACATGAGTTTAAACATGTTTTCAAGGAAGTATTTATATATTAATATGTGGTGGGTAATGGTCAGAATGGATTTTTTTCATATTATTTTTAGATCTTAGTGGCCATTGGATGTCTGCTTCTCTTTTCTGTTTCCAGGACGTGTCCACGGGGATCGCGACGTAGTCGCAAAGATTGTCAAAAACTACAGAAAAAAAACGTCACAATATTTCTGGTACTAGGGTGGTTCTGACTAGAGCTGTTGCATTGATTGTGTATATATGGTTGCTGTACACAAGTTTCAGGTTCCTTAGAAACTCCCTGTTGCCTGTATCTTAAAGTGCACTCCATCATTTCTATGAATTCATGCATGTCAAAACACAGATTGTAGATACAGCCCATGCAATGGTCTATGAGGAATGCATAAATAGTTGTATTAACATGTTTCCTGGCTTTGTCAATTTGTGTCTAGATTGATTTAACCACTTCTATTTCAGTCTATGGCATGTATCAGAGTACAACCAAGACAGTGTGAGGGAAAAGCGACATCAGTTCTGCGGAGGTTTCTTTCATTCGGATTTCCAACGCTATCCCAGTCAAAGAGCCTAGGTCATTGCCACCACAGTACATAATCATGAGGTGAGGAGCTTGAGATTCCACGATGGATTTAACCAAAGCCAGCAACTGATAAAACGTTAACCCTCTCTGTCCAAACCAAGTAAGCTGCACATTGGCAATCCCAACTCCCTGTCACTACCTCTCTTTTCTGCAGTCTCTTTAGCCTAATATATAAAGCTGTGGCCCATAATCCATACTCTAAACAAAATCAGCAACATCAATGAAAAGGAGTAGTGCACTTAGTAATAGACATCTTTGTGCTGCAGCAGTTCATCGATAACACAGTTTTTGCTTTTTTTACGGAGTTTCTTATAGTGCGAACTTGACCCAAAGGTATTGGATATCAGAGTGCTTTACAGAGCACCAGTTGCGTTACATGAAGACACATTCATTTTTTTGTTAGACACAGGGAGATTAAGTGACTTGCCCAGAATCACAGGATGTTCAGCATCATTGCTGAGACTCAAAGCCAGTTCCCTAGATTCGAGGTCGACTGCCCTAAACATTAGACCAACTCCTCTCCCCACAGTTGAGGATAATGTTAAACTTCCCACCATTCTGGCCAAGTTACAAGTTCACATGAAGCTCTGCATGTATGTTGTGACTCCAGGGGGCTTCCATGCCTAGTGCTACACTGATTCGGGACTCTTCTCTCCTTAATTCCTTCCCCCAATTGCACCCCTCTGCTGTTCACCCTCATGTGTTTTATCCCATAGAACTTAAAACCTGTTAGAGACTGTTTATGATAGTTTGCAAGTGACAAGCCATTAGGTGACTCATGTCCCCATTCCTTATGGCCCGCATGTGTTGCATTAGTCTGATTCTTGATCTGTTAATAGTACAGACAATGTGCAATGTCTTGTAGTCAAACTTTAAGACATAAACTTGATTGTCAGTATCACATGTTATGCTGTCCTGAATCGTAATTGTGCGGCCCTCTTACATCTGATAGGTTCTTTGATTAATCCCATACTGCATTATATGAATACAGTCATCTTATTGGAAAACCAATTTCTTTTGTTTTTTGAGATCATAAAAGCTGCTTATGAGGATGTCTCCTAAAGATTTTGTTTTTTGGGAAGTTTTTCATGGACCTGTGACAATGATATTTTTGATGAGTTCATCCCTTTCAAGTATGTGCTGATTCTTCCACATACATTTCTTAATGATCGATTGGACCGGGCCAAATTCCAAGAATAACGTTTTCACTTGGCTTTTAGTTTTGGTAGTAGCAGCTTTTTGTTGGCACTAAACCACTTCACTAATTTTACTTTTGACTCTTTCTTTGGCATCTTTTAATACATTGAGGGGTACCCTCGCTAAGTGAACCTTCCAATCATTTTAGTTGTCTCTTTCTCATATTCCTCTATGGTTGAGCAAATTCCTTTCACTCCCAACATTTGGCCATATGGAATATTCCACTTTAATACTGCAGGGTGGCCACTGTTGGCATGAAAGATTGAATAAGTGGCCATTGTTTTCCTGTGTATTCTTGTCCTTATTTAACTGTTTTCAACTTTAAATTCTATGTCTAAGAAGTCACAATGATTTTGACTGAATGTGCTTGTCAGGTGAAAGTTCACTTCATTGGAATTCAGTTCTGCAATGAACATCTATAGTTGTGACACTTCTCATTCCCAAAGGCTAAACAGATCGTCAATGAATCTGGTCCATAACCTGATATTTTTCATGTGTTCATCGTTCACTTCAGCCTAGGCCACCTCCATCTCCCACCACCCCATGAACAAGCTTGCATAGGTGGGGGCGAAGAAGGTGCCCATAGCCATGCCTTGTTGTTGCAGGTAATATTTGGTGTTAAATATGAGCACATTGTTCTTGAGGCAAAATCTCAGCATTGTGACCACCATCCAGGTGTGTTTAAGATATTCAATTGATCGATCCCTCAAAAAGCACCCAAATGCTTGGATGCTGTCAGTCATCTATTGAGGTGTATAGGGACAACACTTCTAACGCTACCATTATATATTAATTTCTCAATGTGATATCATCCAATTTATTTAGGAATTTATTGGAATCCCTTAAACAGGACAGTAGACTAGTAACACAGGGCTAAATGAAATGAAATGAAATGAAAATAGCATTTGTACAGCGGATGGCTACCCGGATGCATCCAATCACTAGTAGCAGCAGATGTATAGAGTTCCACCAGCTAAGGGAATAACCAGGTCTTTAACAATTTGTGGAAAGCCAGGTGGTTGGTTTCCTTTTGTAGGTGGGGTGGGAGGGAGTTCCAAAGCCTGGCTGCTTTAAAAGAGAATAGCTGACCGGCGTTTCTGGCTTTCTTGATCCTGGGGACAGTGACACGGTTCATAACCTCTGAGCGAATACTTCTGTTTGGCCGGTAGGGCCGAATGAAAGTGTGAAAAAGGGTGGGGGCCTTTCCAGCTAGCGACTTGTGGACAATGCACAGAGTTTTGAAATTAACTCTCTCCCGGATGGGGAGCCAGTGGAGGGAATTCAAAGCAGGTTTAGCTGAGTGATGTTTAGGAGTACCCAGGAGAAGTCTTGCTGCCCAGTTTAGTACAGTCTGGCATTTGGAAATGGTTACAGTAGGAACACCCAGATAAAGGGCATTCCCATAGCCCAGCCAAGACAGGATGAGGACCTGGACCATGATTTTTCTTGCCTGGAATGGAAGAATGGGGAGGACGTTTCAAATAATTTTCATGATACCATAGCACAAGGCCACCATCTTCCTCGCTTGTGTCTTGAAGGTGAGGTCTTGTTCTACCCAGACACCCAGGCTTTATAACTGAGTCTTAGGGGGAAGGGCAGGACCAAGGATAGTCAACCATATTGAGTTTATATCAAGGAGGGAATGGTTCCCCAAGATTATTATCTCGCTTTTTCCCCCATTCAGTTTCAGGAAGGACTCATTCATCAAGTTGGCAATTTCTTCTAAGCAAGGGCGAAGATTAGGGGGGGGACTTTTGGCTCCATTGAGCCCTATCACAAGTTGTGTGCCATCTGCGTAGGTAACTACGTGTACGCCAAAAGGTATTACCACCTTTGCTAAGGAGCACACGTAGAGGTTGAAAAAAGTGGGACTCAGGGATGACCCCTGCGGTACTCTGCAGCAAAGGGGCATTTTTTTAGAGGTCTCCTCTTTGTCAAAAACCTGAAAGGATCTGTTACTCAGAAAGAACTGTAGCCATGACAAATCAGTTCTGGTAACTACCAATTTTCTGAGTCTATGGGCCAGGATATGATGGTTTACTGTATCTAAGGCAGCACTGAGGTCCAAAATAATGACCACAGTGGTGCCTCCAGAGTCCACAATCTTTCTTGACTCATACATGACTGATAGCAAAGCTGTTTCAATTCCCTGATGCAGTTAAAAACCTGTCTGGGACAGCTGAAGGACTTGTCTCCAAGAAAGAAGACAGTACAGAGTTGAAGTATTTTTCAGCTATTTTGGTGACCTCCGGGAGAAGTGATATGGGACGGTAGTTTCCCAGAGCCAAAGGATCAAGACTAAGTATAATAATATATCTATATATATCTAGCAGTTTTCTAATGGAGCATCCACAAAGCTGACAATTGTCCTGCCAGGAGGTCATTTCAAGTCATTATGGACTTTTGGGAGAAAATATATGGTCTGGATTTTGGCATTATTTGTTTCAAGTATTGGTATTCATCCCCATCTAGTAGATATTTTTGCTGCCACATTTCCAGTTTATGATGGAAGTTCTTCTCAATGCTTTTCAGACGATTCTGGGGAAGAAATGTATAATGCATGCTATTACTTAGTTGGTGCTTCCCCTCCATGTGGTATGTTTCTCGATCCATTAGTACACCATTCCCTCCTTTGTCTGAGGGTTTCATAATTAATGATGCATTGCTCTTTAATACAGAGATGTCATGCCAATCCATTGCTGTGAAATGTCTTTGTTTTTGTTGTCACGCCAACTTTTTTTTAGATGGTTTAGATCATCTTCCACCATCTCATGGACTAGGTTGATTTTGTCCCTTGGTGGTAACTGTGGGCAGAATTTTCATCTCAGCCTTCACCCACTCTGTGTGATTACATCTGTTTTGAGCCCCAATCTATTCATGGCCAAGATATCCCTTATGTCGTCATTCTCTGGAATGTTATTTTTATTGACCACATCTATGGGCCCACTGTCATTAGGAGGTGGTGATTGTGCGTTGTCCTTTGCTAATTCTTGATTTCCATCAATTCTGTGGCATTCTCTATTATGAAGCTCGATGTTTTCTGCCTTTGTCCAGTGGTATTCATACATTTCCTTGTTTTCAGTTGGAAATATTAGTGTAGCTTTAAATTTCCTGATATATTTGTAGTTTTCTATTCTAGCATTAGTAAAATCAGGTGGTACCGAGGGGCAGAATGCGAGTCCCAGATTGAGTATCTTCTCCTAGTTGGGAGTCAATTGGACTTTGGAGATGTTGATTCTTCTGTTACTGTCCTCCGATGGGGTCCTATTTTCTGCTTCTGACTCATCCCCTTCCTCTTCCTTTTGCCCCTCTGTTGGACCTGTCAGCCTTAGGGTGGTCTTCCCCTACATTTTTGCCGTTTTGCCTCCCATTTTTACCTTACATTTTGTTGGACTTAGGACTCTGGGCACCTCTCCACTGCAGGTGCTGTCCCCTAAAACAATGTGACACTGGCATATCTGCGAATACATCCCCTGTCGAGGCACACCGGGCGTGATCAATAACGTGATTCACAATCAATGAAGTTTCATGATTTATTTGTTATAGTTCATTGTATGTTACTTTAAACACCTGATATTATTGTCATATCAGTCGTGTGACAATTATTTCATTTTACTGGCACATGAACTTTTCTCCAATGCATTTCGGACCAAAAGGCCCTTTATCACGGAGTGCTGCGGAGGAAAACAGAAAAAAAGCGGCGGTGAGGCGCTGATGACCAGGGGGTGCTTTGAAAGGAATTAACCGTGTCTATGTGTGAGGGGGTAAAATGACTAGTAAATCGGCGTGACTAGGGGGCGTGTACAGCGGGAGGTGAGGTGGAATTTTACCGCGTGGGGTCAAGTGAGAATGACTGGAAGCGTGAATTTAAACAAGGTCGGGTGACTTACTTCGTGCTCAAGCGTAGCGGAGTCTGCTGGCAAACGGCTGCAAAATCTGTGTCAATGATATTCGTGGGAGGAGACTATAAGGACGTGTGGCTAAACAGGGAGGGTGACGCAGGTGGGTGGTAGACATAGAAAACGGTACTAAGGGGAAAAGAAGTGAGGTGGCCATCTTGTAACGGTTACTGAACGTGAGGGAGTGAGTCAGTGGGGGCAAGGGGCAAAGTCATCAAGGTACAATGTACAAGATACAGTAAATATGCTTTACAGGTAACAACTATATTCGATGCGGTCATTAAGGCCGTACGGCTTCTGAGTCTGTAACAGGTAGATCCACTCAAGTTCACGTTTTAACAACTGTTTATGGTTGTCAGTTCCTTCCCTTTTGCTGACAATTTCCAAAACAATGAATTTCAGTTGTGCGATGGTATGGCGTGATTCAGCAAAATGCATAGCAATGTTGGATTTTTCTTGTTTCACCCGTATGTCATAGAGCTTCCCACAGGGACATTTCAAGGCATAAATTAAGTTCATTGAGTCGCATGTGGCATCAACTTGTAATCTGATGGTGTGACCCTTCATGGGGTGTTGAATAGTGCTACCCTTGATTATACAGTTACAGTGACTGCAGTTAAGACAAGGTTGAGTTCCTCGGTGTTGCTTGGTTATTGGAGTGGGTTTAGACAAAATTTCTTTAAGGTTCTTGCTTCTTGTGTAAGCGAACAAAGGAGGTTTTTCAAAAATTCCCCGGAGGTCGGGTTCAGCCTGTAAGATGGGCCAGTGCTTAAGTATGATTTTCCTGTATGTCGAACTTGCTGTAGAAAATTTGGATACAAGCACCATACGAGATTCCTTATCTTTCTTGTTTTTTTTTAGACAGTCTTGTCTGGACATCTTGGCTACGCGATTCTGCGCGTTGAGAAGAACATCCTCTGGGTAACCACGGTCTGTGAATCGTTCATGCATTTCTTTGATGCGTGTTGTTAGTAAATGGTCATCTGACACTATGCGCTTTACGCGTACCATTTGGGAGAATGGTAAATGCTTTTTCAAGGAGCCTTGATGGAAGCTGGAATAGTGCAGGGTGTTGTTCCGGTCTGTGGATTTTCGGTGAAGGTCAGTGATGAACCCTTTGGGGGTGATTTTTATGTTAACATCCAAGAAGGATACAGCTGTGTCACTGATTTGCCATGTGAGATTAATGCGTGGATCCTTGGTGTTTACTTCTGTGAGTACTTGATTCAATGTCTCCTTAGTATCTGACCACATTATGAAAAGATCATCTATGTACCGTGCGTACATTTTGGATTTGTTTTGGAATGTTGCGTTGCTGTATATATACTGATTTTCAAAGTTCTCCATGTATATATTAGCATACGTGGGAGCAGCGCAGTTTCCCATCGCCATTCCTGATAGTTGTAGGTACCACTGGTCATTTTGTTGAAAGTAGCTATGGTAAAGAGTGAAGGTCATGAGCTCCATTAGAAAAGACTGCATTTGTGTGTTGATGTTGCTGTTAAGGAGAGCGTGTTCAAAAGCTTCAATGCCCCCAAGATGGGGTATCGAGGTGTACAAGGAGCTAACGTCTGCTGTACATAAGATGAGAGGTTCTTTTTCGCTGATTTGGATTCCTGCTAATTTGTCTAAAAAGTCAGCGGTATCTCTGATGTAGCTAGTTGTGTTGGTGACAAAGGGTTGAAGATACTTATCTATGAACTTTCCAGTCGGTTCGTGTATGGATCCTTTCGTGGACACGATGGGTCTGAACGGGGGGTCCGACAAACTTAATGAGCACATACAAGATACTTCGACGTACATGATACTTGACTACAATCCAACCAAGGAATTCCAGAGCACCCTTAAAGACATTGTCACCACTGCTCACCTAGCAGGTACCATAGAAGACCGCACAAAAAAGTATCTATTGCTAGATTACCCGAAGAGTCCTACCATCCATATGTGTCCCAAGATACATAAGAACCTTCTGGACCCCCCGTTCAGACCCATCGTGTCCACGAAAGGATCCATACACTAACCGACTGGAAAGTTCATAGATAAGTATCTTCAACCCTTTGTCACCAACACAACTAGCTACATCAGAGATACCGCTGACTTTTTAGACAAATTAGCAGGAATCCAAATCAGCGAAAAAGAACCTCTCATCTTATGTACAGCAGACGTTAGCTCCTTGTACACCTCGATACCCCATCTTGGGGGCATTGAAGCTTTTGAACACGCTCTCCTTAACAGCAACATCAACACACAAATGCAGTCTTTTCTAATGGAGCTCATGACCTTCACTCTTTACCATAGCTACTTTCAACAAAATGACCAGTGGTACCTACAACTATCCGGAATGGCGATGGGAAACTGCGCTGCTCCCACGTATGCTAATATATACATGGAGAACTTTGAAAATCAATATATATACAGCAACGCAACATTCCAAAACAAATCCAAAATGTACGCACGGTACATAGATGATCTTTTCATAATGTGGTCAGATACTAAGGAGACATTGAATCAAGTACTCACAGAAGTAAACACCAAGGATCCACGCATTAATCTCACATGGCAAATCAGTGACACAGCTATATCCTTCTTGGATGTTAACATAAAAATCACCCCCCAAGGGTTCATCACTGACCTTCACCGAAAATCCACAGACCGGAACAACACCCTTCACTATTCCAGCTTCCATCAAGGCTCCTTGAAAAAGCATTTACCATTCTCCCAAATGGTACGCGTAAAGCGCATAGTGTCAGATGACCATTTACTAACAACACGCATCATAGAAATGCATGAACGATTCACAGACCGTGGTTACCCAGAGGATGTTCTTCTCAACGCGCAGAATCGCGTAGCCAAGATGTCCAGACAAGACTGTCTAAAAAAAAACAAGAAAGATAAGGAATCTCGTATGGTGCTTGTAACCAAATTTTCTACAGCAAGTTCGACATACAGGAAAATCATACTTAAGCACTGGCCCATCTTACAGGCTGAACCCGACCTCCGGGGAATTTTTGAAAAACCTCCTTTGTTCGCTTACACAAGAAGCAAGAACCTTAAAGAAATTTTGTCTAAACCCACTCCAATAACCAAGCAACACCGAGGAACTCAACCTTGTCTTAACTGCAGTCACTGTAACTGTATAATCAAGGGTAGCACTATTCAACACCCCATGAAGGGTCACACCATCAGATTACAAGTTGATGCCACATGCGATTCAATGAACTTAATTTATGCCTTGAAATGTCCCTGTGGGAAGCTCTATGTTGGGAAAACAGAACGAAAAATAAAAACACGTTTAAATGAACATAAATCCAACATACGGGTGAAACAAGAAAAATCCAACATTGCTATGCATTTTGCTGAATCACGCCATACCATCGCACAACTGAAATTCATTGTTTTGGAAATTGTCAGCAAAAGGGAAGGAACTGACAACCATAAACAGTTGTTAAAACGTGAACTTGAGTGGATCTACCTGTTACAGACTCAGAAGCCGTACGGCCTTAATGACCGCATCGAATATAGTTGTTACCTGTAAAGCATATTTACTGTATCTTGTACATTGTACCTTGATGACTTTGCCCCTTGCCCCCACTGACTCACTCCCTCACGTTCAGTAACCGTTACAAGATGGCCACCTCACTTCTTTTCCCCTTAGTACCGTTTTCTATGTCTACCACCCACCTGCGTCACCCTCCCTGTTTAGCCACACGTCCTTATAGTCTCCTCCCACGAATATCATTGACACAGATTTTGCAGCCGTTTGCCAGCGGACTCCGCTACGCTTGAGCACGAAGTAAGTCACCCGACCTTGTTTAAATTCACGCTTCCAGTCATTCTCACTTCACCCCACGCGGTAAAATTCCACCTCACCTCCCGCTGTACACGCCCCCTAGTCACGCCGATTTACTAGTCATTTTACCCCCTCACACATAGACACGGTTAATTCCTTTCAAAGCACCCCCTGGTCATCAGCGCCTCACCGCCGCTTTTTTTCTGTTTTCCTCCGCAGCACTCCGTGATAAAGGGCCTTTTGGTCCGAAATGCATTGGAGAAAAGTTCATGTGCCAGTAAAATGAAATAATTGTCACACGACTGATATGACAATAATATCAGGTGTTTAAAGTAACATACAATGAACTATAACAAATAAATCATGAAACTTCATTGATTGTGAATCACGTTATTGATCACGCCCGGTGTGCCTCGACAGGGGATGTATTCGCAATTGTTGCATACACTACTCGCTCCATGATTCTTGGGTGTCTGACGGAAGACACCACCCTTGAGAGCACCCACAAGTTCGAAAAATATTTGCAAAAGCAACACTACCTAGCAGTGCACCACCGACTCTTCTTTCTTGTCAATTTATTATTCCGCCAAAAGGTGGGCAGCACGCAATATAATGCAGTTTGAAGAAATTAGCAAAAGCACGGATGCCAGAGCCTACACCCTAGCCTATGATGACACAGAAAAACAACGAATCTACTCGCTGATAGAGGAAGACATCAGCCCATCCACCACTAGTCGGAGCAAGGAGCAATGCATCAAACAACTACTTTACCTTTCCAAGCGTCACATTAATCAGAAACTCCACGCGAGTACATTACTGAAATACCACCGAGCACTCAGGATCCCTCGCGGACTACGGATAGCTTTAAAACCATCCCTCTGTAAGAACTCCAAGACCTTTTTGGATAAGTGGAATGGGATACTTAACAAATGTAGCCTTGACTTAATATTGCTAATTGTCGAAGAATTAGCTGGAATTCTTAAAGAACTCGAAACAGAAATCAAGGAGATTGATAACGAGCTTAAGAACATGATAACCGCAGAAGAATTGACCTCCACCCTTGAAGATATAAAAAACACTTTAGACAAACATCAAAATGAAATAAATGAGCGAAAAGTGAGAAAATTCCGTAGGGACACGCTTGATTACAAGCTCGACGAAGTATACTCGTGGGCAGACATCTATGCCCAGAGGCGCCGTAACAAACCACCCAATACCCAGACGGATACATCGTCCTCATATACGGACTCCACGCATCGAACATTTCGTAGACCTCCAGCATCCAAAACGAGTTCTAATGCTGAACAAGCCAGCACGTCATCCACTCATCAAGGACAGACCACCACATCTCATTTTTTAGAGATAAGCCCGGACCAACTCGACGACTCAGGAGGAGCCAGAGCAAAAGAAAAGGAAAGAGAAAAGAGCCCTCCAAACACACGGAGCACAGTCTCCAAGAACCCCAAACCAAAAAAGAACACTTAGTGATCAACATATCAGATATGGCCATTCCTAACTACCAAATGAACTTACTTGAGAAAGGTACCTCATTCATCCCTACAGCATCAACCAATCTTCTTGAACTAGAAGTGAGTACGTTCAAATTCACAAGGAAAATGAAACTTCGACACTTCTTTGACAACATCCTACCCGCTAAAACTGCTGACAAAGATGATGAACTCCAAGGTTTACGTCCTCCGAGCACTTACCAAGCACCTCAAAGTCATAAGAGCATTGATCTTTTTGAAACGTTAGTACATAATGATGTTCAGAAAATCAATTTCAAGAAAACTTCCAAACTACAAAATCTAACCAACAAGGATCGAGACACCCTGAAATCGCTAGCTAACAATACACGAATCCGATGTGTTAAAGCTGACAAAGGAGGAGCTTTAGTAATACTCAACTCCACCATGTATACCGACAAACTTAATGAGCACATACAAGATACTTCGACGTACATGATACTTGACTACAATCCAACCAAGGAATTCCAGAGCACCCTTAAAGACATTGTCACCACTGCTCACCTAGCAGGTACCATAGAAGACCGCACAAAAAAGTATCTATTGCTAGATTACCCGAAGAGTCCTACCATCCATATGTGTCCCAAGATACATAAGAACCTTCTGGACCCCCCGTTCAGACCCATCGTGTCCACGAAAGGATCCATACACTAACCGACTGGAAAGTTCATAGATAAGTATCTTCAACCCTTTGTCACCAACACAACTAGCTACATCAGAGATACCGCTGACTTTTTAGACAAATTAGCAGGAATCCAAATCAGCGAAAAAGAACCTCTCATCTTATGTACAGCAGACGTTAGCTCCTTGTACACCTCGATACCCCATCTTGGGGGCATTGAAGCTTTTGAACACGCTCTCCTTAACAGCAACATCAACACACAAATGCAGTCTTTTCTAATGGAGCTCATGACCTTCACTCTTTACCATAGCTACTTTCAACAAAATGACCAGTGGTACCTACAACTATCCGGAATGGCGATGGGAAACTGCGCTGCTCCCACGTATGCTAATATATACATGGAGAACTTTGAAAATCAGTATATATACAGCAACGCAACATTCCAAAACAAATCCAAAATGTACGCACGGTACATAGATGATCTTTTCATAATGTGGTCAGATACTAAGGAGACATTGAATCAAGTACTCACAGAAGTAAACACCAAGGATCCACGCATTAATCTCACATGGCAAATCAGTGACACAGCTATATCCTTCTTGGATGTTAACATAAAAATCACCCCCCAAGGGTTCATCACTGACCTTCACCGAAAATCCACAGACCGGAACAACACCCTGCACTATTCCAGCTTCCATCAAGGCTCCTTGAAAAAGCATTTACCATTCTCCCAAATGGTACGCGTAAAGCGCATAGTGTCAGATGACCATTTACTAACAACACGCATCAAAGAAATGCATGAACGATTCACAGACCGTGGTTACCCAGAGGATGTTCTTCTCAACGCGCAGAATCGCGTAGCCAAGATGTCCAGACAAGACTGTCTAAAAAAAACCAAGAAAGATAAGGAATCTCGTATGGAGCTTGTATCCAAATTTTCTACAGCAAGTTCGACATACAGGAAAATCATACTTAAGCACTGGCCCATCTTACAGGCTGAACCCGACCTCCGGGGAATTTTTGAAAAACCTCCTTTGTTCGCTTACACAAGAAGCAAGAACCTTAAAGAAATTTTGTCTAAACCCACTCCAATAACCAAGCAACACCGAGGAACTCAACCTTGTCTTAACTGCAGTCACTGTAACTGTATAATCAAGGGTAGCACTATTCAACACCCCATGAAGGGTCACACCATCAGATTACAAGTTGATGCCACATGCGACTCAATGAACGTAATTTATGCCTTGAAATGTCCCTGTGGGAAGCTCTATGTTGGGAAAACAGAACGAAAAATAAAAACACGTTTAAATTAACATAAATCCAACATACGGGTGAAACAAGAAAAATCCAACATTGCTATGCATTTTGCTGAATCACGCCATACCATCGCACAACTGAAATTCATTGTTTTGGAAATTGTCAGCAAAAGGGAAGGAACTGACAACCATAAACAGTTGTTAAAACGTGAACTTGAGTAGATCTACCTGTTACAGACTCAGAAGCCGTACGGCCTTAATGACCGCATCGAATATAGTTGTTACCTGTAAAGCATATTTACTGTATCTTGTACATTGTACCTTGATGACTTTGCCCCTTGCCCCCACTGACTCACTCCCTCACGTTCAGTAACCGTTACAAGATGGCCACCTCACTTCTTTTCCCCTTAGTACCGTTTTCTATGTCTACCACCCACCTGCGTCACCCTCCCTGTTTAGCCACACGTCCTTATAGTCTCCTCCCACGAATATCATTGACACAGATTTTGCAGCCGTTTGCCAGCGGACTCCGCTACGCTTGAGCACGAAGTAAGTCACCCGACCTTGTTTAAATTCACGCTTCCAGTCATTCTCACTTCACCCCACGCGGTAAAATTCCACCTCACCTCCCACTGTACACGCCCCCTAGTCACGCCGATTTACTAGTCATTTTACCCCCTCACACATAGACACGGTTAATTCCTTTCAAAGCACCCCCTGGTCATCAGCGCCTCACCGCCGCTTTTTTTCTGTTTTCCTCCGCAGCACTCCGTGATAAAGGGCCTTTTGGTCCGAAATGCATTGGAGAAAAGTTCATGTGCCAGTAAAATGAAATAATTGTCACACGACTGATATGACAATAATATCAGGTGTTTAAAGTAACATACAATGAACTATAACAAATAAATCATGAAACTTCATTGATTGTGAATCACGTTATTGATCACGCCCGGTGTGCCTCGACAGGGGATGTATTCGCAATTGTTGCATACACTACTCGCTCCATGATTCTTGGGTGTCTGACGGAAGACACCACCCTTGAGAGCACCCACAAGTTCGAAAAATATTTGCAAAAGCAACACTACCTAGCAGTGCACCACCGACTCTTCTTTCTTGACACTGGCATATCTGCCACAAGCCCCTGCTACTGCAGTAAGGCTTAACCCTCATTGGGTTAACAATGGGAACCCCAGAAATGGGATAATTTCTGACAGGGTCCTGATAAGTCTGTCATGTTTTATCTTGTTGGACTTGGGGCGGGCAACCCATTCCAATGATATATGGGGTTTGGTCCCTGCTACTTTAGAAATCTCACTTTTAGAAAGTTGACCTTTTCCTGCCTACACTTAGTCTGGGCACTGTAGACTCCCCTCTCCCCTCTGCTTACTGATAGCCTGCCCGGGTAGGGAAGTGGGAGCGGTAATTCACACCTTCTCCCCTGGAGTGGGCTTAACTGCCCTGTCTTTCATAACAGTGACAGCCAGGTCAAGGAAGGCAGGGAACTTCCCATGAACTACCTGGTCTCTTCTAGAAACCCCTGCCCCCAGACCCTTCCAGAGACTTCTACCACTGTTGTATAACTCCTATATATCCCTATATCGTGTTAAGTTAGCATAGGTACGTTTGAGATTTAAACGCCATTTTTCCTTTCTTGCAACTTCTGCACACGACCCTCATTTGTTGACTTAGCTTTCAACCTAGTAGTTTGCCGTGGTGAATGTGAGAATAATATGTTATTGCTCTGATATCTGCTTTGTTTAATAAAACATGTCTGCACGGAGAGTGCTGAAGTTTCAGGAGCAACACGATATGGAATTGTTATGAGGTCTGATCTCCACGCCTTCATAGTCATAACACAAGTGCAGCCTTTGCCAACTTGGGCTTGAGGCGGGATTGATATTGCTTTGCACGAGAATTGTTAACACACTTGATGCGGTGCACATGCAGAGAGAGCTGGTGTATGCTGATGTGATTCCTTCATGCTAGGACACTAAGGTATGGGCCCGCCCTAAAACAACCCAAAGAGACCTTCTTAGATAATAATATAATATATGTGTTAGGGAGGGTGAGATATAAGTGTTGTTAACTCTTATTCATTACAGCATGTTAACATGCTGTCACCATTCGCTTTTTATGTCTTAGTAACTATGCTGATAATTTTGCTACTGATAATAAGTATACTTGTATTATCAAAGATACTGCGCCTGAGAAGACGGCATTAGTAAATAAACATTTCAAATGCACATGTGTCTTCTTTACTCCATGTTCTGGTTTGTAATGATAATATAACGAAAGAGTGTTCATGAGTCCCACGTACCCTGAGGTACTGTAAGTTCATGTTCTGGTTTGTCTAAACATTGGGTGTTTGATATGTCCAATGAGACACTGTAGCTAGCTCGGTAAGGGGTGAGTTGGTTGCTAAGGTAAGTTTTGGGACATCCTAATTTGCCGAGGTTCCACTCCTCTGTGCACAGTTCTGTGTGAGTACAGAAACCCTGCAACATGGCGCCCAACGGTTTCGGTGGTCTTATATCATGACACTCGAGTAGTTTATCGTTCATGCCTTAACCCCTTCACATCCGTTTCCGGAAAACGGGGTGTTGGTGAAACCTACCTATTTTTTCAAGTAGGTCTTTATTCAAGCTTGATTCTTACTTAAACGGTTTCTTTGAATTACTACCCAGTTGTGCTACAAAGTTTTCTTTGTGTTTACTTGTTTCCAATTCTGTAATGGCGGCAGCGGTGGCTATTGCGCAGCATAGTCGCGTAGCGGTACGCAACCATCTTCAGACGTACCAAGTCCCAGTAGATGGGATGGCTGTGATTTTCGTGGTAAGTGCAGATCCGGCGTTTCCTTACGAGTTGTTTTACTCTTGGGTTACGTTTCCGGCTGTGGACGCTAATTCTGGTTTGTACCACTCCTACACCGCCTCGGATGTCCCGGCTGAATATACGCCATACAGGGCATTGGAAATACCTATTGATCATTGGCAGCATCGAGTTTGGTTTGATGGCGCCCTCCCCCACTCTTTGTCCCGTGCGAGGTTAGGTCCACTCTCAATTCCAGGTACTAATTGGCCTGCGCTGGGTGGCTTTACCCCGCACCCGAATCACGGGGCTTGTACCCTGGCAGAAATTCGCAGGCTGCATGTAGTTTCCATTTCCGTGATTCGTGCTTTAGTGCAATACATCGGTCGACATCTTCCTGGTGGTCCCCAGGGGGGTGCGGCCGCTCCCATGGAACGAGGCGGAATGCGTCTCAATCCTGTTATGGTAAATTCGGTTTTTGGTGCGCGTCCTGTTGACAACGATGACTTCCCATTCTGGCTAGCAGAGAAGTTTGATCAACTGGAAGCGGTTTTTCCGAATTCCACTCCTGCTGATAAACATAGAATGTTGACGATTACTCTCCCGAAGGATATTACTCCTGAACTTGCTGACTGTGACAGCTGGGGAAAAACATTTGCGGCAGTTTATACAAGGTGCTTCGGCACCCCGTCTATGACTGCCCTGCCTGAAATCGTTCGACGTGTTCAGAATGATCACGGTCCAGAGGCAGCGGTTGAATTGGGTATGCGCCTGTGTGGTTCTTTTGAGATTGTAAGTGATCTCATTCTCTCCAATGTTAAAGGAGATGCAGTTAACTTTCAGGTGTCGAATGCTTTGGCTGCTCTGCCCGATGCCGACAAACCCCGCCAGTTAGCAAAGATTGTGGTGGCCGCTTATAAAACGATTGGCCGCACAAGTAGAGGTCTGAAATATTTTCCAGTGAAGGAGAAAAAACAACCACAGGGGCAATCTGCAGTGACAGATGCCCAGCCAAAGTCCAAGAAACAAAATTGGCCTAAAAAACAGACACAGGGGAAGCAGACAATGCAGACTCAGGGTTCTTTTCCTGCAATACAAGCTCCTGCGCCATCCGAAAAAGTTTATGATTTGCGCGACCGCGCGATGATTAAATCACCTGATCGTTTTCAGGGTTCTGATCAACGCTCTCCTCGTTCCTTTCAGGACACATCGGCCCAGAAAACCGGTGGAGGAGGAGGGGGTGGACGTGGACGTGGTGGCCAACAAGGACGTGGTCAGTCCCGCCAGACGGACGGCGCAGTGAAGCAGGAGGATTCTACGCCTCGGCGTCCGCAGTTTGCGAAAAAGAAAGTCGCAGCCTTAACAGCGCATCGATATGCCACAGATAGTGAGAACGCGGCTTCGGAATCTGACGTGGGCTCTGACCTTGCTGGACAGCGCGGCGGAGATAACCATAGTCAGAGAGGCGCTGCGTCCACTACTGAGGGTGACAGCGACTGAAGTCTACGTTGTGATAGAAACAGCGGATACGAGACTTGCTCCCCCTGAAAGACTATATGAAATTGTCCTGTTAATTGAAGGTGACATACAGCGTACCGTTAAAGGTGTATTTTGGGAGAATCTGTCTTCTACATATGATATTTTACTTTCGGAGGCTGACTGGCCCCCACCTTTTGTGCTCGCGGCGCCGCGAGGGGAGGAGGTAATCCTACCCAGTTTCGCGAACACTGTCTCGAAAGAGCATGCGCAGCATTTTGCAGAAGAGTGGGCTCGGGCTCTCGCGCCGGCTCTGTACCGTAACCAATGTGGTTGGGATAAATTGTCGCCTTGCCACGAAATCCCGTTGCGGTCTCAGCCGCAGCCTCAACCTCAATATCCCATTCGGCGTGAAGCAAAATCTTCCGTCGCGGAAATCCTTGAACAATTGGAATATCAGGGAGTTATTGAAACGTGTGTGTCACCGATGAATAATCCCCTTTTTACTGTGAATAAACCTGACGGATCATATCGTTTGGTTTTGGATTACCGGCATTTGAACTCGCATTGCCGTAACTGTGCAGTACAGAATACCCACGGCTCTGCCCTAGTGGATAGTCTCGTGCGTAAGCGTTTCAAGACAACGCTTGACATATCCAATGGTTTTTATGCCCACAGCTTGGACAGCTTTAGCTCCCAATGGACCAGTTTTACAAGCGCTGGAGTCCAAAAGCAATTCCGGCGTCTTCCAATGGGCTACAAGAATAGTCCTGGTGTATTTACCGCTCGAATTGTCTCTATTCTGGAGGCACTCGACCCTGATGCTTTTTCGTATGTGGATGACATATATCTCACAGACGACGATATTTGGGAGCATCTGTGTCGTGTAAATTCTCTTGTTTGCAACTTTGCAGACATGGGTTACAAATTCAACTTTGCAAAATCGCACATTGCTGAACACACAGTGTTGTTTTTGGGCTATGAGCTCAACAATGAAGGTAGAGGTTTGGCTCCTCACTTCTTAGAGAAGTGCGCACAATTGCGCGCTCCAACAACACTGAAAAAATTACAGTCTTTACTGGGCTTTTTGAATTTCGGTAGGACTTACATTCCGGAATATGCCCAGCGTATCAAGCCTTTGTATGCTTTGATACAACCAACTTTCTCAAAATCATGCTGGCTGCCTGAGCATTCAGCCATTTTGCAATCCTTGCAGGCTGATCTGCTCGCTTCTAAATATTTACTGACTCGTGATAACCACACCAACCTGGTCATAAGAATAATTCCTGGGACGGTGGGTTTCACGTACCTCACGTTTAATGAAGGTGACACGGTACCTATCGCTTACAAGTCACACTTGTACACTTCGGCTGAGATGCGGTTTCCCACAGTGGAAAAAGTTTTGACTGCTGTACAGATGGCAATTCTAAAAGAAAGAGCTCTGTCACAGGGGAAGCGCATGCTAGTGGTAACACCCTGTCCTCATTTAGAGGCAGTCACGAAAGCCAGTGTACCAAATTCAAAGGCTTTGCACCCTCGGTGGATTCAATGGGCTGCGTCATTGTCATCCACGGATGTCATGTTTATTTTTGACGCTTCCTTACGGTCGCAGGAGTACTTGCCGTATGAATTCGTTCACCCTGCTCCTCTGGCGATGCGACCTTTGGAGGACTTCCATTGCATCATTTACACTGATGGGTCGGCGCAGGTTGCGCATGGCTCTAAACATGCCTACGTTTCCGCATGCGCCATTGTGGTCGGTGCTATGTTGAATGATGAATTCGTTTCCAGGGAGGTACACACGTTGCCCCTGGGCGATTGCACCGCACAATTGGCAGAGCTTCGTGCTCTCTTACTAGCTTTGGAGTACGCAGATCCAAGTGTTACTACTCTAATTGTAAGTGATTCTTACTACTGTGTCCAGTCTTACAATGAAAACTTGTTCTTTTGGATTCAAAATGATTTTCATGATTCCAAGGGTAGCACAATAAAACATAAAATGATCTGGGTTCGAGTGGCAGAGCTTAAGGCTATGTTGCCACTCGTTTATGTGATTCATACTCTCGGTCATCAGCGCGTGGGAGTTCACGCTGTTGGCAACTCGCTTGCTGATGAAGCGGCGAAATCAGCAGTATCTACATACTTAGTTGCAGCAGTTACTAGGTCTAAAACCAAGATTGATAGCGACATCTTGGCAGCGATTGCTGCCTCTGAGAAGGGAAGTAAACATCCTGCGGGATTCCCTTCGAAGTATAAATACCACTTAAGTCCCGAAAAGGTTCCTTTTGTGACAATTCCTGATGTTGGGGAACGGCTGATTCCCGACTCGGATCGCAGAGCAGACTTGATTACAGCGGCTCATGAGGGTGTGGCGTCTGCGCATGCGGGCGTCTCGGCCACTGTAACTCAATTACAATTACGTTTCTGGTGGCGGGGACTGTACAAACAGACGCGTGATTATGTCCTTCTGTGTGACATATGCCAGCAGATTAAACCTTCAACTGCTACGCGTCCGCCTCAGACACAGTTGTACATTTCTAATAAACCACTAGGCTGTGTTTATTTAGATCACTGCGGTCCATTTTCATCTGATACTGCGTATAAATACATCTTAGTAGCAGTTGACTCATGCACACGCTTTGTGTGGTTATGGCCACATCGCAGCGCTGATTCCCGGACTGTCATCAGAGATTTGCGTATCTTTATAGGGATTTTTGCCTGTGGTACCTTCCATTCGGATCAGGGTCCGGCTTTCGCCTCTAAGGCGTATAAGGATGCCATGACTTCGATGGGGGTCCAAGTCAAGTTTTCGTCACCCTACAGACCCGAGGGTAATAGTGTAGTTGAACGAATGAACCGTGATTTAAAGCAATCTTTGACAGCCCGAGTTATAGGCACTGGCAGAAACTGGCTGGCTCACCTCTATGGCGTGCAGCGTGCTCTTAATAATCTCCCTAGAAGGTCTCTGGGTGGGCGGACCCCATACGAAATGCTCTTTGGCATCAAGATGTTCGTCCCTGACCTTGACGGTCTAGACTCGGTGGTTCGCGCCACTTCCTTTGACGCAGATGAACATTGCAATGTTTTACAGAATCTACAAAAGACGAGAGACACTCTTGCAAGGGAACATTTGCCCTCCACATCGGATGATGCGTTGCAGATCCCGGTAGTTGGCTGGCTACCCCGAGTTGGAGAACTGGTTCGAGAGAAGATCGACAACAAGAAAGAGTTTGGTCCCTCCTATCGAGCTCCGGTCCCAGTGCTTGGAGTGAAGGGCACAAGAACAGTCATTTTACCACCACTTCCAGGTCGTAAGGAAAACAGGTTTATTTCTATTGACAATGTCAAGATACACAGAGTGGCCGATTCTTCTTAGCATGACACCGGCTGTTTCCTGTCCTTCCATTGTGAGAAATTCAATTATGCCCACTGCTTCTAATAATGAACCTGAGGTGGCCATCGAATTACCTGCTGTTTCCAGTCCATTATTGAATAATTTACCAGGAACTAACCTTGATGAGACAGACTATACATACCCCACTGATTTGTCCATGCCTGACCTGCAAGCTCGTTTAGCCACTGAATCCAGATTTTCATTTGACTCTGCTTCCCTTGCCTCGAAAAAACCCTCTAAAATTGCAGTATATGCCAGCCTGTTTAAAAAACATTTTTTGATACCTCCTTGGATTTACATTTGGCTGGTCCTTTTTTCAGTTTACCTTTTTTGTCAATTGGTTTTGTGTTTTATTTTTTTCGGATTATGAATGGACACTATGTCGAGGAGAGAACTTGCATTACTCATTTAAATGGAACTTTGGCCCCACTTTCCTCTTCACATTCTACACATAGATTAAAAAGAGACTTGACTTTGGTTAACATCACAGCGTGGCCTGTTCTGGATGGAATCGCGTGGGATGCAGTTCGTTTTCAGATTAATGGCCCAACGGAAGTCGTTAATGTCCCTAATGTACTAAGAGTTAATATGGGGGATGTGGTGAAACAAAACATTCGTTCTGATGATTGGGATGTTAATGCTGTGGAGAGTTTGTTTTCTGATTTGAAATATTATGCTGCTTTTGATGCTGAGGATTTATATTTAGAATCTGCTAATTATGGTGAATTGTTCTGTTACCAACATTATGGCAATCACTTCTTACACAAGACATCTTCCCGAAGGGATGCGGTTAATTTTACTCAGTGGGAACATTGCCCAGCACCAACACAAGGGAGTTCAGAAACGTTTCTTAAAAAGTATACTTATTTCACTGACTTTAATCAGTCCAATCCCGAGTCCTTTTATTTTAAATTTCACAAACAGCCACAGTCCAAGGTTCGACTTACAAATACAAAATTGTTATATTCAAAAGCCTTCCTGGATCAATTAGTTACTGGAGGATATGAGTTATGGAAGGATACCATAGACCTTAAATCAGTTTGGGGCTCAAGGGCCTGGCAGGTACAAGGCACTGAGGCTTTGCACCGTGCATGTCTCATCCCAAATCATATGTGGTTTTTAAATGAAACCATTTCCCAGACCACGTGCTTTGGATTGGCTACATCTAAAAGGTTGAACACCCCGTCTTTCCCGGAGTTGGAGGAATATGAGAATTGGAGTAATTTTACTAAATTGTCCATTAGAGAAATACAGGCTCTGCTTCTGAATTCCTCCTTTAACATTTCCAGTATGAATCCCAAGGGTTGGCTGCTTTGGCACCGTAGTGCTGATTCTTGCCAAAAAAGATTTTTAAATATAACTGACGGTTTTAAGACTGTTAGATCTGATCCCCGTTTTGATTTGAGTCATACTGTCACCTCTTACTCTGTTGGCAAGTTGTGTCAAGCTTGGCTGAAACATTCAACTTTACCTGCGGTTAAGTATCACCTTTCCAAACTGAATGCAGACGTGGATTTGAATGATTTCATTAAGGGCCCGGCTAGTGGCAGGTCGAAAAGGTGGTTATATGGTGTTTACAATGAAATTTGGAAACTCTCACAGATTGAGGCTGCTTCACGCCTTAGGGCTATTGATCAGGCGAATCTTGAGAAAGTGCTTGCAGTTGTTGACAATAGCATTAACGTGCTTTCCTCTAGAATTTACACATTAGATAATATTGTGTCGTCTGTTGTTGATATTGTACATGATGAAGTATCTGTATTATACCATGGTCAAAATCAATTACGTTCGATCATGCAGTTTGCATGGACACTTCAGACTCTGAAAATGGGTAAAGTTCCCTGGGGATACATAAACGTTTCTTCTTTATTTGCACCGTTTAATTTGACAGACAAACAACGCTTGCTTTCAATGCGTGATGCTTCCTTTTCTATGCTACATATTGAAAGGTTGGAATCTTTACCTTTTTCTGTGGCAGAATCCACTGCTGCTACGTGGCTTATCCACGGTTTAATAACACTGCCTTTTGCTTTATATAAGTTTTCAAATTGTATGAAATATGTGCCAATAGGTCGTTTTGAACCCTTAGGTAGCGGTTTTCTTCATGAGGTCTGGTCACTCCCATACACATACAGATGTTTCAAGGATGACCAAGAGGTTTATCTAACAGGGGATGAGTGTACTGAGACGCCAGATCATTCTTTAATGTGCAGACACATACAGTTACACGGTTCATGTAACAAGGACCGCCCGAATATGGCTTGCGTTTTACAGGGCACGCCAGTTCCTGCTATCATCCCCACGTTTAAATTGTTAGAGAATGGTAGTTATTTAATGCTCAATAATGAAAACTGTTGTGGTTTAATTAAAGGTATAGCTTTCATAGTAACAGTTAGTGAGCGAGTTATTTGCTGCAGAAATGTTCTTTATCCTCCCACACGTGAACATAGGGAGTCTTCCATTTGGCCACAGATACCGACCTTGGGAGCAGAATTCAGCGGCATGGCTAGAATAAGAGCTCTATTGTCCCAGAAAGAGGTGGCCTTGAGCTCGGCCCGTGAAACTTTCGTGCTTCACATTGCTAACACCCGCACGGAGGTTCAGGCTCTTTTAAACACTGATTTGCCCTTGCATTTCGGAGCCATGGTCCGTTCTATCTTTAACGCATCCTCCACAACGGGCCTAGCACATTTTTTTAAAGTTGTTAGCGGTGGTCTCGTGACTTCCTTTGAGAAGATTTTTGGAGTCATCCCTGCTTTCTTCCATTCTATTTTTTCATCCTTATTTGGAGGGTTCCCGTTTTTACTTGCTTTAGCGGCTGGCGCATTGGTGGTTTTCTGCCTTTTTAAATATGGATGCCCTTCCTGTGCAAGTCCACGCACAGCTACTACTGACGCGGTTTCGCAACCGCATGCTTGATTATTATGGCACACTGCCGTTGGCGACTCTAAGCACGGCTTTTGGATTATCTTTTCGGTTCTCCTATTTCACCTGTGTCCAGCCTGTATTTCGCTGCCTGACCTGTGATTTCCTTTGGGCCATTGATTTGTGTCTCTGCGGACCAATATCTGCTGACGTCGATTTTGATCAACTGATGAGTCCTATCATTGCTCACGAGTTGGTTTGTTCTGACGAAAGGATTATGGCCTTGGCGGTGGCACATGGACTAATGGGTCCCTGGGATGTGTTGTCGGCAGCGCAAAGTTTCTTGGAACGAAGTTTTCTTGAAAACCCACCGAGCTGTCCTCTGATGGTTATAGAGGATCCGGTGCTGGAAGATCACGTATGTTCCTTTCATCTTTTAAATTGGATGGCTGAACTGTTTTCGGATGAGGACAGTGACTTCCTCCTGGAGGCTGTTGCAGCTTACTTTTCATATACAGTCTTATCATAGACACTGCCTCAAATTGGCATGCTGATTGATAGCATTTCCTTGATTTTATTGACTTTTGGTCAAGACATTTTATTTTTGCTTGCCTATTGGCTTGAGCCACATTATATTTGTGGGCTATTTTTTAGCATTAGTTTTTATTATTGAATTTTTATTCATGCTCGTTTATAAATGGATTCTGCTCTCATGTGATGGCACTTCTGTTACCTTATTTAGTCCGTTCTCGGATCATGGGGGGGTGTTGTATAACTCCTATATATCCCTATATCGTGTTAAGTTAGCATAGGTACGTTTGAGATTTAAACGCCATTTTTCCTTTCTTGCAACTTCTGCACACGACCCTCATTTGTTGACTTAGCTTTCAACCTAGTAGTTTGCCGTGGTGAATGTGAGAATAATATGTTATTGCTCTGATATCTGCTTTGTTTAATAAAACATGTCTGCACGGAGAGTGCTGAAGTTTCAGGAGCAACACGATATGGAATTGTTATGAGGTCTGATCTCCACGCCTTCATAGTCATAACACAAGTGCAGCCTTTGCCAACTTGGGCTTGAGGCGGGATTGATATTGCTTTGCACGAGAATTGTTAACACACTTGATGCGGTGCACATGCAGAGAGAGCTGGTGTATGCTGATGTGATTCCTTCATGCTAGGACACTAAGGTATGGGCCCGCCCTAAAACAACCCAAAGAGACCTTCTTAGATAATAATATAATATATGTGTTAGGGAGGGTGAGATATAAGTGTTGTTAACTCTTATTCATTACAGCATGTTAACATGCTGTCACCATTCGCTTTTTATGTCTTAGTAACTATGCTGATAATTTTGCTACTGATAATAAGTATACTTGTATTATCAAAGATACTGCGCCTGAGAAGACGGCATTAGTAAATAAACATTTCAAATGCACATGTGTCTTCTTTACTCCATGTTCTGGTTTGTAATGATAATATAACGAAAGAGTGTTCATGAGTCCCACGTACCCTGAGGTACTGTAAGTTCATGTTCTGGTTTGTCTAAACATTGGGTGTTTGATATGTCCAATGAGACACTGTAGCTAGCTCGGTAAGGGGTGAGTTGGTTGCTAAGGTAAGTTTTGGGACATCCTAATTTGCCGAGGTTCCACTCCTCTGTGCACAGTTCTGTGTGAGTACAGAAACCCTGCAACACCACCTTCTATGAACTAGACTGTAGGATATATAATGGACGTCCGCGTAGAGCTGGGGGAAGGACTGCCGCTGATGGAAGCGCCGCGCTCGAGGGCGGACGGGGCTGCCTCGCGCCCCACCCATGCAGCATGGATTGAGTGCCCCGGAGCCAGAGGAGCCCACCGCAGGTAACCCTTCCGTATGTCAGGTTGCTGTGAGTAAGCGGGTTGTGGGCTGGGCACGCTCGTGAACTCGCTTTGCTTGAGGGGCCTTCTCTTTGAGAGTGCAGGGGCTGTGTAGCTTGCAGGCAGGCTGCCAAGGAATGTTCCGAATACCTGATTGTTGGCTTTGCGTGGGGGCATTCCTGAGGGTGGATCAGCAAGCGCCTACTTACTCTGCCGCTGGGTGCTTAAGGTCACCTAGGATGCACGTCTATGCACACAAACGGGGGAAACCGCATGTGATGAACTACTCGACCTAACTGCCTAGCGCTGCTCGAGTGGTGCAACCTTAAAAAGGCTGGGAAAAGCATCTACAACTATCGCATTTGGGGAACTGTTTGCTTACAAGGTTTGTCCTTTGAGAAACAGTCTGTGCCCATATTAGAGACTGGTTCTAACCCACTAGCAGTGAAGAAGGAATCCCTGAGCCCACAAGCGCATTCCTGTGACAGTGTCCCCAAGAGACATTTCATTGGAACCTTGTAATGGTATACATTGAACTCCTGCCATGTTTTGGATCTTGCATAATCCTTAGATAAAGATAACTTTATTTTTGTATAAAATTGGTGTAGTGACTTTTTGTGCGTGTTGTACTGTGTACTGTTGATGTGTGTTGCACAAATACTTTACACATTGCCTCTTAAGCTATGCCTGACTGCTCTGCGCCAGGCTACCCTGTCGGAAACGGTGGTCCCCACTTGGACTAAGGTACATACCCCTGCCAACTAGAGACCCCAGTTCTAACATTGGTGATCAAGTGGTGGGATTAGGACTTGTGCTTGTGTAACACCACACAGTGAATCAGTGTACACCACAACCCTATACCTGACTCCACTGAAACTTTTTTTGTCTACTCTGTCCAATTGGAATTTTTATTCTTAAATTCTCCCTGACAGGCTGCTCTTTTTCGATGTTCTTTTGCCTAAGTCCCCTTTGATTTTCTCTGCAAAATGTCTGAGATCCTACCTAGTGAGATGGAATTCGAGCTGGCCAACCTGGAAGCTTATACGGTGGCGCAACTCAAGCGATTCTGCAAGGAGAAAGGGGTGCCCTTCAAGCGAAGTGCCAAGAAGGCAGAGCTTCAGGAAGACTTGAGGGCATGGGTATTGGTCCACCCAGAAGGAGAAGGGGACGAGGAGGCATCGGCGCTCAACACCACTGGGAACCTTGGTCTACTAGGCGAGAATTTTCTGCCAGGTACAAGGGTACCTTCCAGGGCAGGAAGCAGTGTGTCAGTCCGGAGCCTGTCCTCAGAGGAATTGGCAGACAGGAGGGAGGAGAGGCAGTTCAGATTGGAGCCTGCCAAGCAGGAGAAAGAGCGGGAAAAAGAAAGGTGGGCCATGGAGCAGGATTGTGAAGAAAAGTGACTGGCTATGAGGGAAAAAGAACTTGCCCATGAGCTCAGCCTGAAGGAACTGGAAATCCGGGCCCTATAAGTAGGGCCCAACAGCAACAAGAATGGTGGCAGCATACCTACTGAAGCTTCACGTGAGTCCAGGGTCTTTATGCCTAAAGATGTGATGGCCAGTTTTAAGGTGGGGGATAATATTGATAAGTGGCTAGCAGCCTATGAGGTGTCTTTAAGAGCCCATGGGGTCCCAGAGAGTTATTGGGGGGTGGTTTATATAAGTACATACCTCCAGATGTTAGGGACACCCTCCTTTACCTAGAGAAGGAAGACCAGACCAACTATTCTGTAAAGAAAACAGCATTGCTCAAAAGGTTCGGTCTTACCCCTGAGAGGTATAGGCAGAGGTTTAGGAATAGCCACAAACTTCCCACACAGAACTGGGTAGATTTTCTGGACTACGCTAGTAAAGCTTTGGAGGGCTGGGTGCAGGGCAGTAATGTGCATGACTATGAATGGTTGCATGACTTGTTCTTGAGAGAGCACCTTCTAGAGAAATGTTTTCCAGAGCTGCGCCAACACCTGGTTGACCACAAATTGACCAATCCTAGGAAGCTTGTGGAGAAGGCGGACACCTGGGTCAGTACCAGGGTGTCCAACAAGGGCTCTGGGGGGGACTCCCAAGGGGGTTCCCACCAGAAGAAAGAGGGGGGAGATAAAAAGAGCCCCCAAAACAATTCACAAGGGAAAGGGTCTGGGTCCCAGCCCCAATCTGGACAGCAAAACCCCACTTATCATGACGAAGGTCAGCAGCCCAGAATTTTCTGATGCTATGAGTGTGGTGAGTTTGGACACTATATGGGGGTTCCCAAGTGTCGCAAGAGAGCACCACCTCCCACTGGAGGTAATAACCCCGGGGTGGCTAATGTAGCGCTTGGGGAGGAGCTGTCCCTAGATAATGGGAGTGAGGAGGCAGGGCTTGTCCTAGTGTCCCTGGGAGACAGTGAGATGGTTCCTAAGATCCATGTACCCTCAAATACTACCAAGTATAGGCAGGGGGTCACCATCAATGGTCAGGGGGTAGAGGCCCTGAGGGACACAGGTGCCAGTATATCTATGGTAAGGAGTCAGCTGGGGTCCCCAGAGCAAACAGGTCCCGATGCGTTCCACCCAGTTGTGATGGCTGACAACCGGGAGGGTCACTATCCCATAGCACAGGTTCCATTTGAGTTGGGAGGGGTTTCAGGCCTTCTAAGAGTTGCTGTGAGCCCTGCCATGCCAGTGGACTGTCTGTTAGGGAGTGACCTTGAGTACACTGCCTGGAAGGAGGTAGAACTCAAAGCGCATGTGGAGATGCTGGGGTTACCAGAGTGGATCTGTGCTACCACACTGTCCACGGCTGCCCGGAAAGGGAGTCAACCAGGGCTGGAGCCTGGAACAATGGCCCAGCCAGCCGCTAAAAAAGGGAAGAGCCCTAGGGCGTGGGAAGCCCTCCCCGGGGCAGTCACCCCGCGAGATGCATGGGGCACCTCAAGAGGTCACACCGGAGTCCACAGAGTGGTGCGTTGTTCCCTTGGGTACCTGCCTACCCCTGCAGGGTGTCAGGTGGTAGGAGGGCCCACAAGGGAGGAGTTTGGTTGGGCACAGAAGGAGTGCCCCACCCTTAAGGGCATGTGGCGACAGGCCGAATGCCAAGCAGCAGGCAATGCTTCCGGGAAGTATCAAATGTACTGGGAGGACGGCCTCCTTTACAGTGAGCCCAAGGCTCCTGTGCACGGGTTATCAAGGGCCTTAGCGGTCCCCCAATGCTACAGGGCCTTTCTTTTGTGGCGCTTACTGGAAGCACCTGGTGGACTAATTGCCCCCCAGGGGCCTTCAGGATTAAAGGATTAAATTATAGTGGAGAAGTGTGGCTCAATGGTTAGAGCGGCAGACCCTGATGCAGAGGTCTAGCCCGGGCCCAGGGTTCAATTCCCCGCCTTGGCGGGTCTTGGGCTCAAAAATTCCACGAACCTGATAATTCTCGCCTCGGTGCCTATTCCAATCATGGAGTCCCACTCTGCAACTCAGGGCAATAGCTTGCTTAATCGCCACAACGGCCCCCACAACGCTAAGGATTCTTGGCCTCCACCTTGGGGGTGCCCAGGAGTGGACACCTCACAGGGAAAGCCAGGATGGGTTCCACAGCGGTATTCGTACAAGCGCCTTGAGACCCTTGCGGGTGAGTAGTGCGCTGTACAAGTATTAATTTACATTTACATTTACATTTACAAAGGGGAATTATTTCCCCAACATAAAAAGCGCCACAGGGCGTGTTTGCACACTTCACCTCAGGCCCCGTCCCCTCCCTTCCCACTGTGTAAACACGCCCTGTGGCCATTTTAAATTGGGAGATTAAGTCTCCTTGAATCCTGAGGGTCCCAAGGCTGAAACTAGCCCACTAGGTACCTCCAGTAAGCGACACAGAGCTACGTTGCAGAGAGGTGCAAAAAGGGGCACGTCCTGGAGCTCCTCTCTGCAACTCAGCGTAGTGGTGCTTACTGGAAGCACCTGGTGGGCTTGTTGGCCCCCAGGGGCCCTCAGGATTGAAGGGGAATTATTTCCCCAACTTAAAACATGCCACAGGGCGTGTTTGCACACGTCACCTCAGGCCCAGCCCCCACCCTTCATCACTGTGTAAACGTGCCCTATGGGCGTTTTAAGTTGGGAGATTAAGTTCCCTTGAATCCTGAGTGTCTCTAGGGTCCAAATAGCCCACTAGGTACCTGCAGTAAGCACCACAGAGCTGTATTGCAGAGAGGTGTAAAAAGAGGCGTGGCCTCTGAACACATCTCTGCAACCCAGCTCCCTAACGCATACTGGAGGTACCTGGTGGGCTAGTTGGTCCCCAGGGACCCTCAGTATTGAAGGGGAATTAATTCCCCAACTTAAAATGCGCCACAGGCACGTTTGCACAGTAGTGAATGAAGGGGGAGGGGCCTGAGGTGACATGTGTACAAACACACCCTGTGGCGCATTGTGTGCAAACACACCCTGTGACCGCCACGCCCCAGGCGGCTCTGGGGGGTGGCGGTCCCTAGGGCCATCGAGGGCTCCAGCAGGAGGGGGCTGCGTGTTCCCCTCCCACCATTTACAAAGTCCCGGGGATGGTGGTCCCAGGGGCTTGCCCCCAATTTTAATATTTGGAGTCCCAGGGAGGTGGCGGTCCCCGGGGTGTGTGGGTTTTTTTATTTAAAAAAATTAGAAGCACTGGGGGTGGTGGTGCCCAGGGCTGCAGGGGGCCGTGAGCCTCCGCAAATATTTTCAAAAAGCCCCTAGGATGGCTGTTCCCAGAGCTTGGGAGCCCCCCCACCAATTTCTTTTAGAAGCCCCGTGGGGGTGGGGGTCACCGGGGCTGGGGTGGCTGTGAGCCACCCACAAATATTTTCAACAAGCCCTGGGAGTGGCAGTCCCTGAGGCTTGGGGGGCCTTTAAGACCCACTACCCATTTATTTTAGAAGCCCGGGGGTGGCGGTCCCCGGGACTACAGCCCCAACACCTATTTTCGAAAAGCCCCGGCGGGTGGCAGTCCCGAGGCTGGGGGCCCCCTCTGGGCACCCCATTACAATATAAAGATTGTCCCCGGGACTTGGTCCACCCGGGGGCTAAATAGTAACGAAGCTCGGGAGCCCGTGCTTGTCTTTTTTTTTCTCTGCTGGATCCGCAGATTCTCTGCGCATCCCGTGATTTAAAAAAAGAAATAACATTTTTGGGGCCTTGCGTGTCCTTGTTGGACCCCCTGAGCAAGCCTAGCGGGTCAGGGTTTTTCTACCCTGCCCCCTTTTTGTTTTTTGCGCATTTATTTTCCTGATTTTTTGTACCTTAGTTCTACCGAGGCACAAGATGGTGCAAACACTTCCTGCTTTGGAGTGTTGACAGCCAATTAGGCATAAAGCTCGTGATCGGAAGGGTGTGCGGATCCTACGCCTCTAGATATCAAAACTTTTTTTTTATTTTGATTTTCTCAGCAACTACTGAACGGATTTACACCATTTAACAAAAAGGTCTCTTTCTGAACCAAGGGCTCCCTATTTGCCAAATTTGGTATAATTCCGTTCAGCAGTTCGGGATGTAGCCGTGTCTAAAGCTTCCTTTGGAAAATTGCATGGGGAAAACATGTTTTAGGGACCCTCCTTTTTTCTTGGTTCCCCGCTCACCGAATCACCCTGAAACTTTCAAGATAGGAGTATACCAGAGAGCCCCACGAGTTTTGAAAATTTCACGAAGATTCGTCAATCAGCGCCAAAGTAGTTGGGAATAGAATGTTGCGATTTTCCTATGGTAACTAGGTCCTAACTATAACTACTGACTGGCGACCGCCAGTAGGTAATTTATATATCCACAACTCCTTTTTCGCAAGTAACCCAAGCCTCTTTCAGCGGTGGGCAGCGGCGGGGTCGCAAACACCTATTCTCCACCACAATCATTTGTCTGTTGTCCACAATAAATGATGCCACAGCCACCAATCCTTTGAACAGCGTGTTTATTTTTGTTTAAGTTTTGTTAAAAGCACTCGATGCGTTTCGGAGCAGTCCTCCTTTATCTCGAGTACGAGTGTAAAGTAAAGTGCAAGTGTTTGTACAACATTAGTGACACACCTCCCAGGAATATACATTGAAAACAGACCCAATGGCATATGCGAGTACCAGGAGCTAGAAAGACAGACTTCTCATATAGCCGAATAATTTCAAGGAATGTGTCTCAATTAGTCTACATTTGATTGGAGATACATTTAAGTCATATTTACAAGTGCAAAAAATAACAAAAAATCAAAAATCAAATAATTGCACAGTCAATAACTTGGTGCACCTGATATTAAGCTTGTGTCGGCCATGCAGATTGCACAAGAGAATTGAACAAACTTTATTGTTCAAACAAATGTTGACATCAGTGGAGCCCTAGAGGGCTTTGCGGCCAATGTAGAAGCCTAAAGAGGGGAAATCAATTGTCCTCGGCATGATTGACACAACTGTCTATTGAATATCCGAACCGAACACAGTAAGGCTCAGCACATTAATTATATTTTTGATATTCAAAAGTCTTCATCATTCTTGTGTCGTTAAACCCCAAGAAAGTTTAAACATTCTGCTGACATAACGCCCAGGTGGGGTGTTATTTCAGTGAGTGGGTATGTAGTTATTGATGTTTGAGAGTCTTTGGTTTTGAGAATTGCAGCCTGTAATTTAGAGTGGGTGTATCAAACGTTATATTAGGGTGTGAGAAGATGCATCAAATTATCACATGGATAATGTTATCAGTGATGTCATCAGTGATGTCATCAGTGATGTCACTGATCATGTCATCAGTGATGTAATATGTGATGTCATCAGCAATGCATTGTGGGGGCGCGAGTTATGGTTCACTGAACTAACTATAACAGGGGAATTTCACTGGTCTTGTATGAGTGAAATGTCCAACTAACTATGACTTTCCCTAAAACCCATGTTTTTTTCAGTGAATTGCTAAGGTTTTTTAAATGCTAATTTCTAACTATAACATGCCTGAAACCTATGTTCTTTAAGTGAATTTCAAAGGTTTTTTAAATGCTAGTTTCTAACTAGTGGCGGCTGGTGACATTTGAAAGTGGTAGGGCGTAAAATTTTCGTTGGTGTGTACCACGGCGAGCGAGCATAGCCAGCAAGCCCTAACAACCTAAGAGCAATTGTCGAAAATCAATATTTACATAGAAAAACTGTCTGCATAATCCGGTGACTGTCATAAACGCATCGTGACCACCTCTCTCTCTCTTTGCCCCATTCTACCCCCACTCTCTCTCTCTCTCACACACACACACGCTGGCACGCACGCACACTCACACACACGTCAGACTGTTGTGGCTCCAACAGTGCACATCACTGACCTAATGCAGCTCTCAGTAAGATTATAAAACAGGGTTCCTAGCATGGCTCTAGAAATGCTCCCCAAGTCCGAACTCTGGGATTCTGCTGCTTGTGTAAAGCTAGGAGTGAAACCAAGACCCCTCTAATGCTGCCCTGAGCAGCAACACAACAGTCCTGCTACCTAGCACTTCATCGCTCTATGCAGAACATAAAATAATTTCCAGAGGTGTGTAAAACCTCCTCGGGAGTACAGAGCCAGCCTTTAATCAGGATATTTTATGCAGACATATTGTTTGGCATAAATATTGCCCTCAAGATCGTTTACAAAAATATTGTTCCGTTGTTGTAGATTTCCTATTGCGAACTCCTTTCCGACCATTTTTAGGATGCAATATTTTTGTGAGAAGAAACTCTGACAACAACGTTCTCACAGAATACCCCCGTATATTACGCCCTTGAGCTCCAGTAAAGTAGTTATATGACTGACCTTCACGGTTCTGATGAGCATGCATGCCTGATGTGTAGGCGATGCATATTAATCAAGAGGGCATTGTCCAGCTCAGTGATGTTTCCATGTTAACTGCACTGGAAGCGGGAAATGTGAGGTAGGGAGCCTTGACAGCATGTGAATTCACGCTGATGGACTCCACTAGCTAAAAGCACATCTGCTTGTATAATGAGCATTATATGAGCATTTCTTCTCACCTAAATTACCCTTCCGATATCCTTTGACACACTGTGTGCAGCCGTCTGTGGGAAGCTGGCTCGGCCTCTGGTGCCCATGTGTGAAAAGTCCACACGTTTCTGACCAGGACTAAAATTAAGCTAGACGCGGGCCTGCGTTCTGCAACAGTGGAATATTCAATTATTTGTTGGGTCTGGTGTAATTCCCTGTACTCCGAGCTTGTTAATGTCATTACAGTGAGAATGCTGCTCAGGAGGAGAGACGGGACACGTCTGGCAGAGACGGACGGCAATCTGGTCATTGCCAAAGTTAAATATAAATGTAACGGGAGCTTGAAAATGAGCACTCGAGTTTAAACGCGCAAAGCTATCTAGAAAACGAAGAGTTTAAAATCTGTTTTTATTTATGCTGTCCTTTATCTGTGCGCACCTTCCTCTGAGGAGCCTTTGCCGCATGTGTGAAGAGCCAATAAATATAATAAAATAAAACTTACCTTGGCTTCCGAAGTTCCCGCTTTTCTTAGGACCCGACTCCCGCGACTGCAGACTCCCGCCGTCCTGGATTTTTAATTCGTCTGAGGGGCTCTCGTCAACAGGAAGGCTGCAGGCAGCCTCCCTCCCCTCCACCGCAGCCAGCGCTATGATTGGTTCGGCCGGCTGCCCGAACCACGTCATTTCTGCAGCAAGCAGCATACAGAGAACACAGGGAGAGTGGGAGGTGGCAGGGGGAGCGGCTTGCCCACTGTTGGTAATACTGTCTGTTTGGGCGGCCTCAGGCTGCCCAAACAGACAGTATTAACAACAGTGGGCAAGCCGCTCCCCCCTGCCCTCGAGTAACACCGCCCACTCTAACTTCTGCTTTCTCGCCGTGCGCGAAGGCAGAAACAAATGGTAGTTATTACGGTAATGACTACCATTTGTTTCTGCCTTCTCGCACGGCGAGAAAGCAGTGGGGCGGCGCCCAAACGCCCACATGGACGAGCCGTCCCTGTTTCTAACTATGCCTACAGAGGTAGGACATGTGAAAAAAGAAGAAAAAACGCACAGAAAACAGCAAAAGAAATGCAGAAAGAAGCAACAGAAGTCTACAAAGACGAAGAAAAGTGCAGGAAAAAGCAAGACATGTGCAGAAAGAACCAACAGAGGAGCAGAAAGAGGCCTTGAGACCTGTGACCACAACTTTTTCTGACGGGTACTGGTGATAACTGACTCTGGTTAACCAGGCCTAGAGCCAGTGCTATGCTAAAAGACACTTAGAATACATTGAAAACACCTACATACACTAGGGAACACTTTGCGTTGGGGTAACCCTGTGATTTCCATGACCTCCTCTGTATGGCCCTAGTACATAATAGGGCATGGGGATTAAAACTACGTCTAAGTCAGAGGTGAAGAAATATGCTACTTTAACTAGTAGTCGTGTTTGCAGAGTGGTGGTGAAAGGGTGCTAGGCGTCCAACCAATGCTCAGGAATTCCACTGCATACGACTCACAGGAGGCATCAGGAGGCATTCTTGGACCCCAAACTCCCTCAGGACTAAATTGGACTTCATCCCCCATCCTGTAGTCTGCCACGAGGCACGTTTGCAGAGTGGTAGAGAAAGGGGGCCCTGGCCTCTGAAGACGTGTGAGCAATGCCACTGTGTGGAAATTACTGGAGGTAACAAGTTGGGTAGTTGGCCCCAAAGGACATCATTAGGGGCCAATTTCCCAAACTATTACCTCCAGTCAGTCCCACACAGCAGCACTGGTAAGTACTTGTACCAGGCCACGCCCACTTTGCCCACCATGGTAAGTACTCGCACCAGGCCATGCCCACTTTCCCGACCACAAACGCGCTCCTTGGCATGCTCTTGGATGGGGATTGAAGACCCCTTCACTGCTGGGGGTCCTTTAGGGGCCAACTAGCCTACCTTTTACCTCCAGTAAGCCCCATGCAGTGGGATTGGTGAGAGGTGACAAAGCCATACCCCCTTTCTCCACCACTCTGCAAACGCGCCCCCTGGTGCGTGGTAAATTGGGCGATTAAGTCTCCTTGAATCCTAAGGCTTCCTGAGGTCCAACTAGCCCGCCAGGTACGCCAGTAAGCACCACAGAGCTGCGTTGCAGAGAGGTGCAAAAATGGGCGTGGCTTGGCCCTCCTCTCTGCAACGCAGCACAGTGGTACTTACTGGAGGTACCTGGTGGGGATGTTGGCCCCCAGGGACCCTCAGGATTGAAGATGAATTAATTCCCCAACTTAAAAAGCACCACAGAGCTGCATTGCAAAGAGGCGTAAAAAGGGGCATGGCCTGGACCACCGCTCTGCTATGCAGGCCTGTGGCGTCCACTGGAGATACCTGATGGGATAGTTGGCCCCCAGGGGCCGACAAGATTGAAGGGGACTTAATTCCCCAGCTTAAAACACATGGTGTATTTGCACACATGTCAACTCAGGCCCCGCCCCCTCCCTTCACCATTGTGCAAATGCGCCCTATGGTATATTTTAAGTTGAGGGATAAAGTCCTCTTGAATCCTGAGTGTCCTTGGGGTCCAACTAGCCCACCAGGTACCTCCAGTAAGCGCCACAGAGCTGCGTTGCAGAGAGGTGTAAAAAGGTTCATGGACTGGACCACCTCTCTGCAACGCAGCCCTTTGGCGCTTACTGGAGGTACCTGGTGGGCTAGTTGACCCCCAGGGACCCCCAGTATTGAATGCCAATTAATTTCCCAACTTGAAACATACCACAGGGCGTGTTTGTAGAGTGTTGCTGGGAGGGGGCAGGGCCTCCGGCACAATCTTTTATTTTTTATTAAGGGTGGCTGTGTGGCCCCCCTTTCCTTTTCTATTTTATGGGCCCGGGGGACTCCATCCCCCAGGGCCTGACCCCTATTTCTTTTTTTTAATGGAAGGGGGCCGCGTGGCCCCTCTCCCGAGGTCATATTCGGCCTCGGGGACCCAATCCCCCGGGGCATGGGCAGTGTTTTTTTTATATATATATTTGGAGGGGGGCTGCGTGGCCCCCCTCCTCAGGCCATTTACGGCACTGGGGAACCCATCCGCCAAGGATTTGCGTGTTTAAAAACAATTATTATGGAGGAGGGGGGCCGCCTGGCCATCTCTGGCCCCAGGGAACCCATCCCCCGGGCGTACAGGCATGGATTAATATAGATGATGAGATCAATGAAGTAGCGCGTCTGAAGGCAAGGGTAAATCTGAGGTGGTCCCAGGAAGCAGCCAAGAATTTTTTTGCTAAAAAACAAATCCACTATGAATATGGCGAGGCAAGTGGCAGATGTCTCGGCCAAAAAAATAGAGCAAAAATTGCAGCCCAGCGTATTGATGAGTTATTAGATCAGAATGGTGATTCTGTCAAGGACGAGCAGGGTATCCTGGAGGTATTCAGGCAGTTTTACGAGACGCTATATCAGAGTGATGAGTATAATGGTGATAATGCTGCGTTATTGATTTGTCGATACTGTCTGAAGGATCTTTCGGTAGATGATAGGGCAATGCTGGAGGTGTCCATTACTTTGGAAGAACTAGAATTAGCAGTAAATGGATTGGCTCTGGGAAAGGCTGCAGGCCCAGATAAATTACCTTTGGAAATATACAAAACGTTTTTTACGCTTTTAAAAAAGGATCTCTTGACAACAATGCTAGCAGCACAGAAAGGCTCATCTCCCAAATCATGGCAAGAAGCAAGTACAGTGGTATTTCACAAAAAGTGCAAACCAGCGAATCTACCGGGATCATATCGCCCTATATCGCTTCTAAATGTAGATGGAAAAATATATTCCAAGATTTTAGCGAATAGATTTTCCAAGGTCATCTCGGGTCTTGTATCAAAAACACAGCATGGGTTTATTCCTCAACGCAGCACTACCAATCATGTTAATCGAGTGATAACTTTACTTGACTACGCAGCGGCAACTAGGGAACCCTTTTGTTTAATTTTATTAGACGCTGAGAAGGCCTTTGACCGCGTTGCATGGTCTTTTCTGTGGGATATTTTGAAGGGTCCAGGATTTGGTCCAGAGTTTAATAAATCAGTACAGTTCTTGTATCACCATCCGGTAGCCCAGATTAGTACCATGAGTTTGGAATCGGCGGTAGTACAAATCTGTAGGGGGACCAGGCAGGGCTGCCCCTGCTGCCCCTTATTATTTTCTTTATATATTGAGCCTTTTTTAAGAATGCTGGATACTAATATGCATATAACCCCTTTAAAGGTGCATATATATCAGGTCAAGGTGTTGGCATATGCCGATGACGTGGCAGTGGTCACGTCCAAACCCATCATGATAATGCAGGCTATCGAGCAGCTGGCGGTAGAATTTGGTAAATCGTCAGGATACAAGTTGAATTCGGCCAAAACCCAGCTACTCAGTATAAATATACCAAGCTATACTGATTCAAGACTATGCCAAGAGGTGGTGTATTTGGGAGTTACGTTACGAGCATGTACAACTTCTTTAGTTAAAGTTAATTGGGATCAACTCCTGGTCGGTGTACGGAAAAAAATAGACCAGGCAGAATGCCTATATCTCTCATTAGTGGGACGATGTAACCTATTAAAAATGTTGATTCTTCCTCAAATTTTATATTTTTTTCGATGTGTACCCCTAGAAGTTCCCAAGACAAGTTTAGAACAACTGCAGGCAATATGTATGCGCTTTATGTGGTCCGGGGGTAAAGCACGAAGGGCTAGGCGCTTTATGATTCTGCCAAGAAACTTGGGGGGCTGGTCGGTACCAGACTTTACATTGTACTACTACGCCTGTATGTTGCAAGGTATGGGGATTTTATTAACCGGCAAAGGTCCAGCAAGGCCTGCGGACTGTCCTTCGATCTATCAAATGTTGCTGGGGGTAAAAGTTAAAAATTGCCTATTTATGTATCTACAAAGCTATTACAAACGCACGCGCTTTAAGACAATGGAGGCTGCATATAAGGTCTGGTGTATAGTTAGGGGGCTACTGGGCCTGGAGAAAATAACGTGGTACACTCCATTGTCATCATCGTTCTTCTTACCTGTAGATGTGTGGGATAGAGTAGTATACAATTGGAGGGAGAAAGGTATTAGAGTGGTGGGTGACTTGTATGATGCTAGCTATTTTAAATCTTTTGAACAACTACGAGAACAATATCTCCTCCTTAGACAGCATTTTGTGAAATATCTACAGATTCGAAATTATTTAATGTGTACTGGGAGTAACTTTAAACCAAATCCTCTGATTGAGGACATTATGAAAGGGGCAAGGATTGGTGTTCTATATAATCATATGTTAACTACTAAAGAAGATGATATAGAGCAACAGAATAGTAAATGGGGCGCTAAACTCGGCAGACAGGATATTCGAATAGAAATTTCATTAGGCATGGCTAAAGACTTATTCCTGTCTGCAAAGTTGGCGGCGCAACATTTTAAATCAGTCTACAATTTATATTACACCCCAGACAAAGTGTCCAAATGGCCGGGCGATGCAATAGGGAAATGCTTTCGTTGTGGGCTTGTCTCAGCGGATGATGTCCACATTTTCTGTACATGCACTGTACTAGCTCCCTTGTTGTCTCAGATAGAAAAATGTATTTCGGCAATTGTGGGTGGTCAGATACAGTTATCAGCAACACAGATATTATTTGGTGTTGAAATGGGCACACCGAGCACCAACATTCTGAAGAAGCATGTTAAATTAATATTCTTAGTGACTGCAGTCTATAGGCTGTGTATTGCATCTGCATGGCTGCAACAGGAACCGCCTGCCTTTGAAGCTTGGCGGTCCCGGTTCTTTTCGGAACATAATATGGAGCACAGCTTTTATGTTTTAAAGGGCTCCCGCAGAAGGAAGATTGGGGAACAGATATGGGGGTTAGTTACAAATTATTTGGAGATGTAAGGGGGGATTTGAGGGAAATGTCTATAATTTATCTTGGTCCTTACTGTGGCTGCCCTGACGAAATGTATACCTAACAGCTGGTTTTATTCATATTTTTATTTATTTTATTATTATTTATTTTTTTTGTTTAATTTTTTAATTTTATTTATTATATTTTATTTTTTTATATATATATATATATATTTTTTTCTTTTCTCTCTCCACATCATTCTTGTATTGTATGGGTCAAAATGACATGATTTGAATTTGTATGTGTTCGACAAAAGGTCTTCTCTTTTTTTTTGTTGTTCCAACCGACTCATGAGTTTCTGTATAAATAAATTTAAAAAAAAAAAGCAAAGAAGCGTAAAAAGGGGCGTGGCCTGGACCACCGCTCTGCTATGCAGGCCTGTGGCGTCCACTGGAGATACCTGGTGGGCTAGTTGGCCCCCAGGGGCCCCCAGGATTGAAGGGGACTTAATTCCCCAGCCTAAAACACATGGTGTATTTGCACACATGTCAACTCAGGCCCCATCCCTCCCTTCACCATTGTGCAAACGCACCCTATGGTGCATTTTAAGTTGAGGGATAAAGTCCTCTTGAATCCTGAGTGTCCTTGGGGTCCAACTAGCCCACCAGGTACCTCCAGTAAGCACCACAGAGCTGCGTTGCAGAGAGGTGTAAAAATGTTCATGAACTGGACCACCTCTCTGCAACGCAGCCCTTTGGCGCTTACTGGAGGTACCTGGTGGGCTAGTTGGCCCCCAGGGCCCGCAGTATTGAATGCCAATTAATTTCCCAACTTGAAACATACCACAGGGCGTGTTTGTAGAGTGTTGCTGGGAGGGGGCAGGGCCTCCGGCACAATCTTTTATTTTTTAATAAGGGTGGCTGTGTGGCCCCTCTTTCCTTTTCTATTTTATGGGCCCGGGGGACTCCATCCCCCAGGGCCTGACCCCAATTTTATTTTTTTTAATGGAAGGGGGCCGCGCGTCCCTCTCCCGAGGTCATATTCGGCCTCGGGTACCCCATCCCCCGGAGCATGGCCAGTGTTTTTTTATATATATATGTGGAGGGAGGCTGCCTGGCCCCCCTTCTCAGGCCATTTACGGCACTGGGGAACCCATCCGCCAAGGCCGGCCTTTACGTGTTTAAAAAAAATTATTATGGAGGAGGCGGGCCGCCTGGCCTCTGGCTCCCGCCCTGCCACAGCAAACAGCAGTGTCCCGGGAATGAGCACCCCGGGACAATGCAGGAGCTGGTCCTGGGGTTTGGCAGTCCCCAGGGCCATCAAGGGCTCCTGGAGGGGGGGTTGTGCGGCCCCCCTCCAACCATTGGCAAAGTCCAGGGGAGGTGGTGGTCCCTGTGGCTCGGGGGGTCAGCAACGGACCCCCAAATTTTAATATTAGTGCCCCGGGGAGGTGGCAGATCCCCGGGGCGTGTGGGCCGGCTTGAGCCCCCCACACAGTTTATTTAATTTAAAAAAAAAAAGCCCCCTGGGGGTGGCGGTTCCCGTGGCTGCCGGGGGGGCCTTGTGACCCCTGCAAATATTTGATTAAAGCCCTGGGGGCGGCAGTCCCCGGGGCTTGGGGGGACTTGGAGCCCCCCCAACATTAAAAAAACAAGCTCTGTGGGGTGGCGGTCACTGGGGCTGTGGGGGGCCGTGTGACCCCCGTAAATGTTTACAAAAAGCCCCGGGGTGGCGGTCCTCAAGGCCCTTTTATATTTCACCATGCCCCCTGGACTTGGCCCACCCAGGGGCTAAATAATAACCAAGCACAAATTTGGCCAATTTGTTAAAAAACCAAATGCTTTTTTGGGCCCTGGGGGTCCAGGTGGGACCCCCTGAGCAGGCCTAGCGGTCAGGGTGTTTCTACCCTGCCCCCTTTTCTTGTTTTTTGTGTTTTTTCCCTGTTTTCTTGTGCCTTGGTTACTGAGGCACAATATGGCTGCCAACCCTTCCTGGTTTGGAGTGTTGACAGCCTATTAAAATAAAGCTCGTGATCGGGAGGGTGCACCGATCCACCGCGCCTCTAAATATCGAAACTTTTATTTTTGTATTTTCTCAGCAACTACTAAACGGATTTACACAATTTAAAAAAAAAAGGTCTCTTTCTGAACCAAGGGCTACCTTTATGCCAAATTTGGTGTAATTCCGTTCCGCATTTTCGGCTGTAACTGTGTCTAAAATTTCGTATGGGAAACTGATTTTCCGACCACTATTTTATGAATTTCTCATGAACTACTAAACGGATTTACACCATTTAAAAATAAGGTCTCTTTATGAACCAACGGCCACCTTTTTGCCAAATTTGGTGTAATTCCGTTCAGCAGTTCGGGCTGTAGCCGTGTCCAAAGTTTCCTATGGGAACTAACATGGAGAAAACACGTTTTGGGACCACCCTTTTTCTCTTCCCCTGCTTGCCGAATCACCCCGAACCTTTTAAGATAGGAGCTGACCGGAGCGTCCCACGAGTTTTGAAAATTTTGCGAAGATTTATCAACCGTCGCCAAAGTTATTGGGAAAAGAAAAATGCTTTTAAAATAGAAACAAGGTCCTAACTATAACTACCTACTGGCGACCGCCAGTAGGTAATAATGATATAGATATCCATACATGTAGACAGATATATATGTGTGTATGTATTACCTACTGGCGGTCGCCAGTAGGTATATATAGTTAGGATTTTTTCTCTATGGGTTTTTTGAAAATTCTATGTCTAATAACTTTGGCGTTTGTGGACGGAATTGGCTGAAATGTTCAGGAAAATGGCACATTTTGTTTCTGAGCAGCCCTTGAAAATTTGGGGGGGGTTCGTCCAGTGGGGGCCGAGAAAAAAGGGGGGTCCCAAAACGTGTTTTTAACATTGAGTTTTCCATAGGGCGGTTGGCCTCACTTTTAGCCCGAACGGCTGAATGGATTTGCACGAAACTTGGCAAAATTGTAGGGACTGGTAGCCCGATGTGCCTTTTGTAGGTCTCAATATATGTGCTCCAGTGGATTTTGAGAAATTAACGTTTAAAAAAAGATATATATCTGTAAGCGCGGACTGGGCAGCGCACTGGTTCGCTGACTTTTCGCGCAACGGAGCTTTGTGAAGCGAAGCTGATTGGTTCTCCGGCGTCTGTCAACATTCCAAACAGTCCGTAGCGGCCGCCATCTTGTCTCTCGGTAGGATCGAGAGACAAGAGGAGGTCAAAACAAAGGGGGAAATAACTATAAGGGGGCATAGTAGATCCTCGCTGACCCCCTAGGTTTGATGTGGAGGTTTTAAAAGGGCCCCGCGGGGCAAAAAAAAATAATAATAATAATAATTGAACGGCTGAATGGATTTGCACGAAACTTGGCAAAATATTAGGGACTGGTAGCCCGATGTGCCTTTGCTAGGTCTCAATATATGTGCTCCAGTGGATTTTGAGAAATTAACGTTCAAAAAAAGATATATATCTGTAACAGCGCTCCGCTTCGCGTAACGGAGGTTTGCGAAGCTGATTGGTCATTCTGTCACTGGGCTATAGTTGGGCTACATCTGGCTGATATTTGGGCTACATTTGTTTTTTTGTGTGTCTGGCGACCATCTTTGGGCTACATTGGGCTTCATTGGGCTACATTCGGCTAATTAGCAAATAGCTCATCGCAAACTAGGAATGGTAAAGAATCGCTATTTATTCCTTAAAGTTCGCTATTTAGGAAATGCAAAAAACTTTGATGATACATATGGCGGTTCATCTCTAACAAGATAAGAAGCATAGGGATACATTTATGATGACTGGCGCATCACCAGGGATGTGTTAGTCATTCTGTGCCGCTGTTCCGTCACCTATGGTGTGCTGCATTTACAATGCGGCGCATCATGGGGCAAAAACAGCACAGATGCGTGATGTATCTGTGCCGTAAAGGTGGCGCATTGCTGGAGTTGTATCGCAAGTGTGATGAAGCTCCAGCAAGGGTCGGGGGTGCCCCTGTCGCAGGGTTTCTGTTCTCACACAGAACTGTGGACAGAGGATTGGAACCTCGGCGAATTAGGGTGTCCCAAAACTCACGTTAGTAATCAAAAACTCCTTAGCAAGCTAGGTACAGTGTCACATTGGATATAACAAACTCTCAATGTTTAGACAATCCAGAATATGAACTTATAGTACCTCAGGATACGTGGAACTCATGAACAGTCGGTCGTTATAGATTTCTTAGAAACCAGAACATGGAGTTAAGAAGAACAGATGTGTATTTGAAATGTTTATTTACTAATGCCGTCTTCTCAGGCGTAGTACCTTAGATAATAAAAGTACACATATTATCAGCAGCAAAATTACCAGCATAGTTACTAGTACATAAAAAGTGAATGGTGATAGTATGTTAACATGCTGTAAATGAATAAGAGTTAGCAACACTTATAAGCAGCCGCGGGCCGTGGAGGGAGTTACGTTGAGGCAGGGAGGCGGGGAGGGGGAGAAGCAGGGTGGAGAATACAAGTACACATATTATCAGTAGCAAAATTACCAGCATAGTTACTAGTACATAAAAAGCGAATGGTGACAGTATGTTAACATGCTGTAAATGAATAAGAGTTAGCAACACTTATAAGCAGCCGCGGGCCGTGGAGGGAGTTACGGTGGGGCAGGGAGGCGGGGAGGGGGAGGGGCAAGGTAGAGAGGGCTCCACCCTGCTTCTCCCCCTCCCCGCCTCCCTGCTTCACCGTAACTCCCTCCACGGCCCGCGGCTGCTTATATCTCACCCTCCCTAATACACATATTATATTATTTGCTAAGAAGGTCTCTTTGTGTTGGTTTAGGGCGTGCCCATACTTTAGTGTCTTAGATTTGAAGGAATCACATCAGCATACACCAGCTCTCTCTTCATGTGAACCGCATCAACTGTTGTGTATGTGTGTTCGGCAAAGCAATATAAAACCCGCCTCATGCCCAGAATTGGCAGAAGTTGCACTTATGTTATGAGTATGAAGTCTTGGAGATCAGACCTCATAACAATTCTGTATCGTGTTGTTCTTGAAACTTTAGCACTCGCTGTACAGATATAGTTTAACAAGTAAAGCAGATAGTAGACCAATAACATATTATTCTCATGTAAACCACGATGAACTACTAGGTGGAAAGCTAAAGCAACAACTAAGTGTCGTGTGCAGAAGTTGCAAAAAAGGAAAAATGGCGTTTAAACCGGTAATGAGCCCATGCTAACTTAACACGGTGTAAAGATATCCAGGACCTAGATGACACCTCCTCATGATCCGGAAACGAACTGAATAAGATAATAGAAGTGCCATCTCATGAGAGCAGATTGCAAGTTTATATGTGGACGGTCCGCAAGGTAAAGCATTAAAAACTAGGAAAATTTAATGCTAAAGAAAAATAAAACAGCCAAGTACTTTATCGAGTCTTAAGCCAATAGGCAAGGTAAATAATAAAAACTTGACAAATAAGTCAATGAATTGTCAATGAAATGCTAGTACTCAGCATATCAAACATGAAAAAGGTCTATGACATAACTGTGTATGCAAAATAAGCTGCAACAGCCTCCAATAGGAAGTCACCGTCTTCATCCGAAAACAGTTCAGCCATCCAATTTAAAAGCGGAAAAGAACATATGTGCTCTCCCAGCACCGGATCCTCTATCACCATCAGAGGACAGCTCGGTGGGTTTTCAAGAAAGCTCTGTTCCAAGAAAGACTGTGCTGCCGCCAGTAAATTCCAGGGACCAAGTAGTCCATGCATCAATGCCACAGCCATAATCCTTTCGCCAGGACAAACCAACTCGTGAGTAATGATAGGAGTCATCAGCTGATTAAAGTCGACGTCAGGAGAAACCGGTCCGCAGAGACACAAATCAATGGCCCAATCGAAATCACAGGTCAGGCAGTGAAATACAGGCTGGACACAGGTGAAGTAGGAGAACCGAAAAGATAATCCATATGCCGTGCTTAATATCGCCAACGGCATTGTGCCATAATATTCTAGCATGCGATTGCGGAACAGTGTCAGCAGCTGCAGGGTCGGAGGTTGCATAGGAGGGACATCCATATTTAAAAATGTAAAAAAGCACAAGAGCGTCCGCTGGTAATGCAAGTAAAAATGCCAATCTACGAACCAGAGTGCAGAAAATACAATGAAAGGAAGCAGGGATGAATCCAAAGATTTTCTCAAATGAAGTCACGAGACCACTGGTAACAACTTTAAAAAAGTGCAGCAGGGACTTTGTGGAGGATGCGTTAAAGATAGTCGGAAACATGTTGCTGAAATTGAAAGGCAAATGTTAATTGAAAAAGGTTTTGCACCTCTGTATGGGTGTTCGCTATGTGAAGTACGAAAGTTTCACGGGCCGAACTCAAGGCCACCTCTCTCTGAGACAAAAGAGCTCTTATTCTTGCCATGCCGTTGAAACGTGTCTCAAGGTTGGTATTTGTGGCCAGATTGAAAACTCCCTATGTTCATGTGTGGGAGGAAATAGAACATTTCTGCAGCAAATAACCCGTTCACTTACTGTTACGATAAAAGGAATACTTTTAATTAACTCAGAACAATCTTCATTATTGAGCATCAAATAACTACCATTTTCCAACAACTTGAACGTGGGGATGATAGCAGGAACTGGCGTGCCTTGCAACACGCAAGCCATATTTGGTCGGTGTTTGTTGCATGAACCGTGTAACTGTATGTGCCTACACATTAGTGAATGATCTGGCGTCTCAGTGCATTCCTCTCCATTCAGATCAACTTCTTGATCATCTTTGAAACATCTGTATGTGTATGGAAGCGACCAGACCTCATGAAGAAAAGCACTACCTAAAGGTTCATAACGACCTATTGGTATATATTTCATACAATTTGAAAACTTATATAAAGCAAAAGGCAGCGTTATTAAACCGTGGATAAGGCATGTTGCCAAAAAACCCGCAATCCTCTGCTGATGATGTCACTGAGCATGTCATGAATGATGTAATATGTGACATCATCAGCAGTGGATTACGGGTAATGGTATCTCTAGTTTACTCCCTTATAGCTGTCTTTCTTTTAACATAAGTGTCTGTTTCCTTCCCTTATACTTACTGTTTTTGGGTCGCTTCCGGTTCGCGTACCCGCGAGCGAACTGGGAAGCGAACTAAGAGAAATAGAGGTTGGCACAGTTCCAAATATTGTACCAATTTTTTAATAACGGGGAGGTAGTTCTGAAAAGAACTTTTTTTTTTATTTTTCTGAACATTTTTTTACTGTTTTTGAATTTTTCGGAACAGTTTTATATTTTTTTGGGTTTTTCTTGGAGGGGGCAATGAAAACGATTCATTGTAAAGGGCTCAACAGGAGCAACAAAACAAAAAAAAGAAGTATTTATTATTTTGGGCGTTTCGGACAAACTTGCATATGATAGTCAATAGCTCTGTTGATCAGAGTGATGCTTTTTTCTCCGTAGGAAATGAATCCATCGCAAAATGCGCAGATGTGTTTTACATCACCAAATCTCATTTGTATATTTGGCACCATCTCCCTGCCCTCTGGTCCCGTTACTTCCGGTACAACAGATCTTCTGGCCATAATAGGGAGATTATCTAGGTCGTTCCGAAACTGTGCAGCACTGTAGTTGTTAGGATGCCACCTAGTCATATGGCGATGCATTGTGTAGTTTCCGAAACTGTATTTTTTGTCGGTCCCTCTGGACAGTCTATCTTGACATATAAGGCAAGTTACGTATCTTGCATTTACTTTTTTCTGACCTTTGGGAATTTTAAAAAATTGCCAAATGAAGTTTTCTTTCCGGTGAGACGTCCTGGGCTGCTCAGGCAAAAACTGCCTCTCTTCGTGCTCGTCCTCCTGTTCCTCTTCTTCTTCTTCTTGTTGAATTACAACTTGAGCAGGTGGTCCACTCTTCCTTGGATGTGGTGGAGGTGGTGGGGAAGCACCAGCTGAAGCTACTAAAGAAGCCATTGCTCAGTGATCACAAAGGGTCTTTCTCTCACAATGATGAAAGTCAGAGTGAGGAAAGAAGGAGGGATTTTCATCATTTGGGAAAAACAAGAGTTCTCAACCAATCAAAAGTGTTCATTTTAGATTATATGACCTAGTCTTACATCATTAGGAAACCAAAAGTGAAATGAACCAATGAAAAGTGTTATTACCAAGTCACATGACTTGCTGTGTTTACGTTAAGCGCTTTGCAGGGCCTCCCGGTTTGCTTCTAGAAACCTGCGCTTTGCGACTCGCTTCGCGTACCAGTTCGCTAACGTAGCACGTCATATGACGTATCACGCGACAACGTGAAACGTCATGCGGACGGGAGGCGTCACGATGTTGTTTTCTAACGCGGCACTTGCGGTAAAGAAACGTTTACCGGCTCGCGGTCTATTTCGCGGCATCAAGGTCAGCTAACGGGAAGCTTCCCGATTCGCGAAGCGGGAACGAAGAAAAAAAAATATTTAAAAAAAATAATTATTCATAAACATATAAAATATATTTTTGGATTTAAAGAAGAATACATTTTACAGCTACAGATATTAGCTGTTAAAAAACCAATGAAATTCACAGAAAAAAACATAGGTTATAGACCATATATAGTTAGGAATTAGCATTTACAAAACCTTGAAAATTCACTGAAAAAACCATAGGTTATAGACCATATATAGTTAGGAATTAGCATTTAAAAAACCTTATTTTACTCACACAAAACCATTGAAATTCCATATATAGTTAGTTGCACTAACTATATATCGCGCACCCGCAATCCACTGCTGATGATGTCACATATTACATCATTCATGACATGGTCAGTGACATCACTGATTACATCACTGATGACATCTCAAATGACATCACTGATGACATCACTGATGACAACATCCAGTGACTATGTTTCTGTAAAGTTAAAATATGTCTTACATATTGAAGAATGAGTGGATGTATAAGTGTCTGAATGAAGGTTTTAGTAGGTGCGTGATTGACTGTATGAGTGAGTGATTAAATGCGTCTTACTGAATGCACGGGTTAGTGACTAAACTGTCTGAAAGTGTGCATCAGTATGTCTGTTGTTGTGCAAGCTGCTGCATGTGTTGATCAGTAGCTATATAAGTAGCTATATGGGTTATTGATTGGTTGCACAAGTATTTGTATGGGAGACTGAGTGTGTGTATGGCTGGCTGGGAGGTGTGTGACTCTGTGCAGATCAATGTGTACTTGTATCAGTGATTCTATAAGAGAGTAACTATGTGTTAGTATATGTTTCAAAAATGTAAGGTGTTCTGTGTTTAACTGTATAGATGAGAAAATGGAAGTGTGATTGATTCTTTTCAGGACTGACTAGGTGTGTGAGTAACTCCATGGATGAGTGGCAGAGTGTGAGTGTCTGTATAGGTGTATGAGTGCATATGATAGTGTTGTAAAGATGAGTGATTGTATGTATGAATGATTGTATGAGTGAATGTGTGTGTAGACATAGGAATCAGTGAGTGCGTATGTAGTAACTAGTATTGGTGTGTCAATGGTTTCAAAAATGATACTCTCTATTTAACACTGGGTGTAACGGAGGTTATATTACAGTGTGAGGAGATGCATTGTATTATGACATGAATGATATCATCAGTGATGTGATCATTGATGTCAAGTGAGATGTCATCAGTGATGTCATTTGAGATGTCATCAGTGATGTCATCAGTGATGTCATTTGAGATGTCATCAGTGATGTAATCAGTGATGTCACTGACCATGTCATGAATGATGTAATATGTGACATCATCAGCAGTGGATTGCGGGTGCGCGATATATAGTTAGTGCAACTAACTATATATGGAATTTCAATGGTTTTGTAAAATAAGGTTTTTTAAATGCTAATTCCTAACTATATATGGTCTATAACCTATGGTTTTTTCAGTGAATATATATATATATATAAATATATCTATATGTTCACTAAAAGCAAATTGTTAAAATGGCGTTATTGTTAGGTATTGTAATAACATAAAAATTAACATTTAAAAATAAAGAAAAACCACTGACATTCACCAGTTCTAATTCACTGAGCGGACTGTAACTTTGCTCACCACCATGTCCTGCCTTTGATCTCACGTATTGAATCACTCATGACATGTTAAAGGACATTATTAATTACATCACTGTTCACATCACAGATTACCTCATCCTACCAGTGAAGTTTTAAGTAGAAACAGTACTTCATTTAAACAAGGTAGGAACTGACCAGAAGTTGTGTGAATTTGCAGACATATGTTCAAAAGCCTGATACTAAAAATATTTGAGGAAAACATAGTCCCATGCACATTGTGCCACAGGAACAAGCTCTACTCTGATTAACCTGATGGCTGATGAACCGTAATTAGGGTAAAACCGGTCCTGGGTTGCTTGTGTACTGGTTCAGGGAGGAGCTGCCCGGGCTGTTCAAGCAGGACTGTTCCACTTGAAGCAGGGTCCAGATTGATTTGCATTTGGCCGGGTCCAAACAAAGGTGGCATAGTGTACAAAATAACGATGGATTGGGATGCAGTCCAGAGTAATTATCAGTTGGTGAGAATAATTCAAGCATTCCATCCAGCACATTTTGTATACTTCAGTCATCAGTGAGGTCATCAGTGATGTCACGTATAGACAGATAGATATATAGATAGATAGATAGATAGATAGATAGATAGATAGATAGATAGATAGATAGAACGATAGATATTCACTGGAAAACCAAAGGTTAAAGTGACATTATAGTTCGGTGAAATTGTAAGATGTAAGGTTTTTCAATAAATATCTATCTAATAAATAGATAACTTTAAAAAAAAAATTTTTTATTGAATCATGTCATGCTTACATTTGAGTTGCATTATTTCAGTGTCCTTTAGATTTGTGTTATTTAGTAGGTGAAATTATTACTGCATGCTGAAAGCATAGGCTCTATTGAGTCTTGCGGAAATGTTGTCAGGGGGAGCAGCATGTGGATTTTGCTCATTGAACATATGGTGACAAAATGTAAAATGGTAATTTGTTCCAGATGTCTGCTGCTATGACATTCACTGAGTGTCACATGTGTGACATTCTTTTGAAGTTTATTCAATTTTGTTCAGTGCTTAGGTATTTCTTTCTCACTGGATATGAAAATGTGTTTCCACTCCTCATTAAGCTTGGTTGGAAGGGGCATCTCCTTCTACCTGAGCATACAACATGAGTTTGAAAAGGTGGAATTAATGTGATGAACATAGTGCTCCATCCTGACAGCTTGCATATTCTCCACTGTTCGTCTTTTGTGTGTTTTCATGTCATCCAATAACGCTAATCAGGTAGTTGGACTGTCTAGCTGTGTAGGGTTTACATTTTTATTTGCAATCATTTATTTATTCCGCCAAACTTCCAGACATGCTGTGCACAATTATACAGAGCGGTGCACACGGTGAAAATAAGTGCAAGGATAAAAAAGTAGGTAAGAAATGAAAATAGGTACAGACAAGTTGACAGATTGATTGACGGATTACCATAATTGTATGTATATCATGTTGGGTGTTAGGGCATCTTTCATGTCATTAGTTTGGATTCATGGGAAGGTAGTTAGTAGATCTGGTGTGTTCACGTTCCATCAAGTAAAACGTTAGGTCACATTTGAATGCTGCTAGAGGGTGTGGACAAGAGCTAGACAGTGTGTGAAACTATGTCGTAATGGACATTAAATTAGAAATGTATTCAATAATGCAAATTTGAGAAGCCTACGCTTTTATCTACTGGGCACACGACTTCTGTTGACGCTTTACTCCCGTGAATATCAGAAACCCCACTTCCTGAAATACTTTGAACATTAACAGTCAGAAAACACAGGTGTCCTTTATTGTAAGCGATCAGTGGTCGTATGGTATGTGAGAATGGCTCGGATACACAGAGAAGGATTCTGATCCCTTTCAAATCTCAATAATTGCTTTTGCACTGGTAAATGGATGTACTCAGACAAAGAGTTTGGTGTGAGATGAATTGAGGGTAGGTCGTAACTGTCCTAGGCTGGAGACATTTGCCCTTTGTTTGCGCACATCCTCAAGCTTAGGCATTTGTGTTTATTCAAAAACTCCTCCCCATTTACCTTCTCACGATGGAAAAATGTCAGACATTTACTCCTGAGAAGGGTTGGAGACAATCCCGTTCCAGACTGGACAGAGGAAAGGAAAACTCCCAAAATTAGTGGGGTTGCTCAGCAAAGGTTTTTTTTCCACAGGAAAAATATTTCCGTGCCGAAAAAAAGAAAGAGAAAGTGCTTTTCGTAGATTTTCGCAAGAGCAAACATACATATTAAGATCTGCTTATGTGAAAAAAGAATTCACGCATTTTGCAGAGGCATTTGGGAATGGGACGGCCATCCGTCTATATCCAAATGAAAATTAGAAAACCATGACCTAGTGAGTCCTGACGGTTGACCTGCTTTGTGTTTGGCCTCAATGGGCAGATATAATACTTTAGTAGTAATAGTCATTAGGCACTGTCCCTACCACTCAGGTAAGGTTACAGCGTTAATGGTGAAACTACCCAGTTTTCTAAATGAGTAAGGCTCCGGCCCTAATGTCACTGATAAAAATCCGTATTGTCCGGTAACCAAAACGATTATAATCAGTGCGTAACCTCGGTAATGAAGTCCATAAATTAATTGTATGCAACTTCGTTTAATATTTCACTATTTTGATATGAGCATTCTGATATTTCTGGATTAAAAACACATTTTAATGTGTTTGGAGATTGTGTACAATTTGCATGGCACATTGGAGATGCCTTGGGATGGCTATAGGAAAATTGAGCTGTACCAAATGTCCAGTTTCTTCAGTAATAGTTATAGAAGTAACTGTATTTAGATAATTATATATTTAAGGGCAAATGTATTACATTTTCACGCAACACAGCACACAACCAAATGTGCTGCACTAAGCTCTCTGTAAGGGGAAAACACAGCATGAGGCCATATATATTAAGATTGGCATGCTGCTTTTGTCATACCCAGTGCTTCCACTATAACTAGGCTGCCTTGCATGAACCACAACGTTGCACCATGGTGCAGAGGTAGGGTGTGTTCTATTTAGCTTGTGAGTTTTGCTGGAAGCATACCCTTCCAGTATAATTGTCTATGCCCAGGCACATTTAAAAAGATCCCATACATCATTATATGTGTGCTGTGCACTTCAACACATATGAAATGCGTGGATCTTTCTGAGACATTTCCCCTTGTTAACACCTGCTTCAAGGCAGCAAAGCCCAGTCTGGCTATCTTAAAAGACTGGGCTTTGCATCAAAACTTATGGGTGCCCCAAGTGCTGCGGCATTAACAATGCCTTGATGCAAAATTGTAATAATTAATGTGCAGAGTTTGATGTTTTATCATACCTTGTAGATCTGCAAAATACCCAATAACTTTGTGCAACATGCAATATAGATATAGAATTGATCAAGAGGAGGAAGGCACAATAGCTACATAGTCTCCATGCCATAAAATGAGTTAGTTTTCATACTGCTATATATGTAACAGTCAAAGTGTGAAATCCCGGTATTGTATAGAATGCCTAGGTAATGTATAAAATGCCTGATTGTTTTCGGCAAACTATGAGATATACGTTTTTTGTGAAAATGTTACATACTTTTCCTAGGCATTCTATACAATTCCTAGGCATTATACAGAATGACCAGTACCATTTACGCAAAGTGTTAAAAGGCCACAAGATGAGATTCCTAGGCATTCGGCAAAGTGTGAAATCTTGGTATTGTATAGAATGCCTAGGTAATGTATAGAATGACTGATGGTTTAGAGACAAATTAGGAAATAGAAGTTTTTTGTGAAAATGTTACATACTTTTCCTAGGCATTCTATACAATTCCTAGGCATTATACAGAATTACCAGTACCATTTACGCAAAGTGTTAAAAGGGCACAAGATGAGAAGCCTTTATTAATTAAAAAGCATTTGAAACTGAAAGAACAAAACTACGAATTAAAGCACAGGATATTATTACCGGAAAACAATGAAAGCACAACTGAGATTGAAGTACTTGTTACACTAAGAAGGGCCGGAGTAACACGTGGAATTGTACTCACTTTTATTCTTCACACAAAAACACCTTATATTTTGGCACTTTGATCTTGTACATACAGTTCACGACTTAAAGAAAAATGCGAACAGAATATTGTTACCGGTAAAACAGATAGCAGAACTGGCATGACCTACAGAATGCGAACAGAATATTCTTACCGGTAAAACACAAAGCAGAACTGGCATGACCTACTTGTTGCAGCACAAAAACACCTTCTATTTTGGCACTTTGATCTTGTACATACATTTCACGACTTAAAGAAGAATGCGAACAGAATATTGTTACCGGTAAAACACAAAGCAGAACTGGCATGACCTACAGAATGCGAACAGAATATTCTTACCGGTAAAACACAAAGCAGAACTGGCATGACCTACAGAATGCGAACAGAATATTCTTACCGGTAAAACACAAAGCAGAACTGGCATGACCTACTTGTTGCAGCACAAAAACACCTTCTATTTTGGCACTTTGATCTTGTACATACATTTCACGACTTAAAGAAGAATGCGAACAGAATATTGTTACCGGTAAAACACAAAGCAGAACTGGCATGACCTACAGAATGCGAACAGAATATTCTTACCGGTAAAACACAAAGCAGAACTGGCATGACCTACTTGTTGCAGCACAAAAACACCTTCTATTTTGGCACTTTGATCTTGTACATACATTTCATGACTTAAAGAAGAATGCGAACAGAATATTGTTACCGGTAAAACACAAAGCAGAACTGTCATGACCTACTTGTTGCAGCACAAAAATACCATCTATTTTGGCACTTTGATCTTGTACATACATTTCACGACTTAAAAAAGAATGCGAACAGAATATTGTTACCGGTGAAACACAAAGCAGAACTGGCATGACCTACTTGTTGCAGCAGGGAAGGCTAGAGTGACATTTTGAATTGCACTTAATTTTCTTTTTCACACAAAGGCACCTCATATTTTGTCATTTCGTCTTGCACATACACCTGATGAATCCTTGGCCGCTTCCTGTGGACTGAGAAGTAGCTGCAGATCGGAGAGGTATTTCGTGGTCAGGAAAGTCTTCAATTCTCATTAAGTTCTTTGGACATATACGGTGAATTGTGATCTGGCGTAAAGTTGCTTCAAGATTCCTTGTGCAGTTCCAAGTCGGTAAAAGCCATCTTCTGTCACGTTCATAACAACTGCCAAGAGATTGCATGAGTCACCCCGCCCTTTGTCAAATTCGGGAATCGGAACTCGCACAGTGGCACCCAAAGGCACAGGAGGAATTTTTTTTCAGAATCCTTTTTCATTTTTTGGGCCTGAATCTCAAGGTTTGATTTCAATTCCATTTTACTTTGGATGGCTTTCTCAATATTGAAGCAAACATTGCACAAAATGCTAACCCCATAACCTTCTACTTAGTCGCCGTCATCGTCTTTAGAAGAATGTCCACAGATGGCATGAGCGTTTTGGCCACACTTTCGACATGTATGAGCACCGCTGGTTTCTTTTAAGCAGACGCAACAGATAGCGGAAGACGAAGGATTTTCGGTAACCACGTAAATGGAAGGCTCTTCGATAACCATGGCTTCATCACTGTTTTTATTTCCTCCATCATGGATTGCATTCTCAGCTATGTCTTCTGCAGGGAGCTGTGCCTCTTGCATTGATTCATCTCGTCTTTCTTCCTGCTGTTGTGTGTTTTGCACGCTCTCTATTATTTTTTCGAGCTCTTCCTCAGTCTCTACGACTTGTAAAACGTCGTCAGGCAGGGACGACGTCAAGAGACCTACTCTAGCTTTGCAGCCAAACAGAGCTTCGTATGGTGACCTCTTAATCCCAGAATGAAAAGCTCTGTTCTTCATAAGTTGGACGAACCGCAGTCCCTCACTCCAGCAGCTAGTTTTTTCATCTTGCAGCCAAGCACACAGCATATTTTCAATGTCCTGATTAGCTCTTTCGACGCTCCCCTGACTTTGTGAGTGGCACGGCTTACCATGGACGATCTTCAAGGTGGGCCAATACTCCTTTAGGCTGGTTACCACATTGTTTGCAAATTCCCTGCCGTTATCGGACTGTAGAATCTTGGAGCACCAAACAACGTAAATATGTCGATGAGCTTGTAGGCTACTTCTTCCGCTCTCTTTGATTTCAGAGCCGTGAGAACTACAAACTTAGTGAGATGATCTTGGTACACCATTATAAACTTGTACTCTCTGTCAGGATGGGACTGAAAGGAGTTGAATTCAGAAAAAAACATTGGCTTGACCACAACACCTTTTTTAACACCTTTTTGCTTCTTCTGGCAAGGCTCACAAAGGTGAATGTACAGCTCAATATCATGACTGGTAATGTTCTTATACTTGGGTGAAAGTTCTTTCAACATCCTGTCCCGTCCTCCATGACCAATAGCCAAATGGGGCATATGGAGTACCTCAAATAACTCGGAGTCCGTGACGTAAAACTGAATAGCACTCGTACCTTCTTCAACAGGATAGATCAACTTAGTCGTATTCTCGACCATTATGTCATAGTGTTTCACCAGCCAATAGTCCCGTCGTTCCTTCTTAATGGTCGTCTTAGCCTTTTTCACATCGTCCACTAACTTTTGGTAACTGGTTTCGGTTAGGAAAACACAGTTTTTAGCAGCATTGGCTCTTACTTGAGATAATTCATCGCAGAACCGTCGTTGCATGTCAGCATGGCGTGATTCCTGTCGTGGCACTACACTCCCTTCCGACATGGTGATACAAGAACCATGGGAAAGGATGACGGCAGAGCGTCTGTGGAACCTCAGCTGGATGCTATACACGACCTCTGACCCTGCTTGCAGGCAGGTCGCTCCCCACACCACCGCACGGCTGCCACCTGCTCTTTGCCTGGTTACTTCGCTGTCTCTGCCCCTCGCTTGCTGGCAACTTGTGCTGTCTCTGCCCCTCGCTTGCTGATAACCTGTGCTGTCTCTGCCCCTCGCTTGCTGATAACTTGTGCTGTCTCTGGGATTATGTGTATTATATACTTTGCCGGCGGACAATCCGGCAAAGTATACATTGCCTAAGCAATGTATAAAATATCAATCATTTCATACTTAGACGTTCAATTTTCAGGCATTCTATACATTACCTAGCCATTCTATAGAATGCCGGATTTCACACATTGCCGGGCGGGAATAAAATGGCGGGATTAGGCGTATTATATACTTTGCCGGAAGACAATCCAACAAAGTATACAATGCCTATGCAATGTATAAAATATCAATACTTTCATACTTTGACGTTCAAATTTCAGGTATTTTATACATTATCTAGGCATTCTATAGAATGCAGGATTTCACACTTTGACTGAAACATATATACTGCAATAGATTACAGACAGGACAAATGTGTAAACCAACCTCCCAACCAGATCTTGTTGGGAGTCATTGAACTAGGGAGTCATGAAAATAACTGGGAATCGAGGAAGTCTATTGGTGTTTTTAAAGGCCAGGAAAGACATAAATTGGGCAGATAGTCTGAAATGATTAGACCATCGCCCAAATGCCCATGGGTGCGTTGGTATGAAAGGTCCAACAGTGGAGCTGGTGAAAGCTTGTATGGCTAAAATTTTGCAGTCCACCTGACTCATAATAGAGGGGGTAGACTGACAACTTGGTGGACAGAGTACTCTACTTCTTTTGTGTTGGAGTACTTTCTCTAGCAAGCTCTAAATAAGACCAAAGTATTTTAATGACTTGGGAGAGCAGTCCAGTACAATGGTGGAACCTAACACTGCAATAGAGATAGCCTGGGACAGAAAACAAAACAAGATCTATTTTGGGGGGAAATGAACCGGATGGGGCCTCTTCTTCCAGGACGGTATAATGTCATGATTTGAGGACAATAGTGAGATATCTGAAGGATATTCTTTCAGGGGTGGGGGCATCAGGCCCGTTTTTCTGGCAGTAAACCAGCTCTGGAGGACCCCCATCCCCCAATGCCCGATCAAATCAGTGTTCCAGGACTCCTTACCGTGGGACACTGATCTTTCCACACCAGGAGAGTGTGGGCTGCACACACTCTCATGAGCAGGAAACACAACATTACTCCTGCCTGGGAAGGAGCAGAGACAAATGCTGCTCTTGTTCGGATGGAAGCAAACAATTGGAGCCCACTCCAGCCAGCAACACAATGGGTGCTGGCTAGGGAGTCTGCAGGGGCCACAGCAGCCTTTCCCCCCACAGTCTCCAATGGCTTACCTACCTGTGGGTGCACTGGGTGGGAACTGGGTCAGCCACTTAAAAAAAATAAAAAACATTGCTTGTGCTTGCTCCTCCCACAGTGGTGGTTGGGGAGTCAGCTAGAGCCGCAGGGGCACTGATGCTTTAGCCATGGTCCCCAATGATCAAGAATACTGTGGGTGCCCTGGGTTGGTACCAGGACACCCTATGTCACAAAAAATGATGGCTCCTGCCGGCACACATATGGGTGGTGCCTGGTAAGACAGCTGGGGCTGCAGAGGCCTTGGGGCTCCCACTGCAGTCCCCAACATTTAGATATGTTGTGGATGCCCTGAGTGGTCACCCAAAAACACAAAAAAGATTAATAAAGGAGCAGCAGGAGCTGCTAATTTATTATTCACTACTCCCTTTAAGGGGACACCCCATAATGCTAAAGGACTTTCTTCTCATATATTTTTGGTTCCTAGTTCTGCCCCTAGAAAAGACAGGGACACCACTAACCATTTTTATAATGTTGTGAGGGACTGTAAGGAGTGCAGCATCCCCCAGCAATATTAATAAAACACCAAATCTTGAATCCACATTAACAAAACAGCAAATCTTAAAATCCATGACCCTAGGAGAGCTTGTCATTTTTTTTTAAAACACTCCAAGCTGCAGCTGTATGCTTGTCAGCTGGAGTGTAGGGACCTCATGTTGTTTGTTCTATGGCTGCATTTTGTTGCCTCAAAAAATGTTTTTAAAAAAGACTCAAAGGCATTTTTTTTATGTTTTTTTGTAAATAAGGCTTTATTGAAAATATTTTATGACAATCACTTTAATTAAACATTGTAACGTGTGGTTTTATAAAATATAGATTTGATTATGGTTAGTTATGACTTTTTGACAAAAACAAAAGGTCTACTTTATATATGTTTATGCTCGGACCCCTTGATAAAGTCACTAGATCTGATATTTTACGGTTGAGTGCAGGGCTTGGAAGGGCTTAGAAGGAAGGACACCTGATGAATATCCAGAGTATAGAGGTCCAACCCAAAACCACACACTGTTAGAGGACTGCAGAAGTGAGGGTTTAGGCACCCGTGGGGGTTGGGCTCAGGGCCTGGCTGCAGGCTAGGTCCTGTGCACAAACCCATGGTATGGACAGCCAAATATATTTACTTTGCTGATATTTTCAATGTGATAGTTTTGTAGTCAATTGTTTAGTTCTTGCTATAGTTTGAGATTTATTTATAACCGAAAAGGATGCAACATATGTATTGAATAGGCAATGGTATAGGGACAATCATATAAGTGATCAACATATAATTCCAGATGGTTAGAAACTGTATCTTCAACCAGGAGGGTACATAGATCCAGGAATAATGATAGGTAGGTGAAGAGCAAAGGGGGGACTGCTAATCCTATTAAAAAATAACCTACCGGTGAAAGTTAAAAGAAGCACCAATATAGGGCATCATTCTCAGTTATTGTGGTTGCACCAAAGGGATGACCAGGATGTGTTCTTGATTATTTTTATAATAATATATTTGATTCTACTCGTCATAACATAGTTTTAGAATTGAAACTGGAATTAGATAAAATGGTCATTAGGAAAGTATTTATCTGAATATTGTTTGGGTGGGTGATTTTAATATTAATATTTGCCCCCTGTCAATGACAAAAGTGTGTGGGTGTCAAAACGAAGAGGGTAATGATTATCCACACTTTCCTCACACCACCTATGGCAACACCCTGAATGCAGTACTGGCAGAACTAGATTTGGATATTCTGCAGTGTGCTAAGGATGGGAGTGGAAAGGAGATTCCAACTTTCACAGGAAGGTCTGTACATAGTTGTATTGACCATGTTATAGTCTCTGCTAACATTGCGAACCTATGTTCTATCCCGCAGGTTGTTGATCTGTCAATGGGTGATCATAATTCAATCATAATGTGCATATATATATATGGGGGCGTAAGACAGTTGAATCATGTATTGTTATGAGTAACATCATTCCGTCACGCCCCAATGGTACAAGAATAAAATGGAGAGGCACCAACTCCTGTGACATGTAAAAAAAAAATCATACAGGCGTGTAGCAATGAAATAGACGACAGCTTATTAGTGGGGACCGAATCTTTTGAGATTTTGTCCAATTTCCTTAAGATCAGTGCATGCATCACTAATTTATTGACCGTGACGTCTTCCAGGAAACAAACACAGGCTAGGGGATGGTTTGATCGCTCTTGTACTGTCTCTCTGAACCGCTTGAAAATAGCACTCTTGATTAAACCAGGGGATAGTGCAGCAGTTTGCGCGCTTAGAGTAGAATATAATTTTAATCTAAAGCAAAGGAAGAAGGAGCTCCAACAAGAGGCGTGAAACAATCTTGCACTTGCTGCTGGAACCTCAAATAATAAGCTATTCTGGGACACAGTGAATTCTAAATTACTTAAAATTGAATCTGTCCCAAACTTTTAACCCATGTGAGCTGTGAGGAATGGGTGGCCTATTTTTCCAGTATTTTTAATCCTAGCTGTACCCCCTTGGTAGATCCAAATATTCAAAATTATTAGCCTATTATCTCACTTGATATAACCCTGGATGAAGTCCTGATAAGTATAGGAAATAGTAAAGGGGGGAAAGCACCTGGTGCCGATGGTGTCCCCATTGATGTATACAAATCCATACCTGAATTGCGGGGACCCATACTTACTAGAGTTTTTAATGCTGCTGTAACGAAGGGTTGTCCGCCCTCATGGGGGGAATTCATTATTATCCCCATCTACAAAAAAGGTGACAAATCTAAAGCAAAAAACTACCGTCCGATCTCTTTACTCGACTCCTCAGTAAAAATTATGAGCAGAGTTTTATTGTTAAGACTGGAGGAGTGAGTTTTGGATAATGATATTATGGCACAGGTACAATATGGTTTTAGAAAAGGCTTAGGTAGGTTGGAACACTGTATTAATTTAGACCTTTTAATTGGAAAATATACTAAAGTTAAACAGGTCGGCTTTTTTATGTTTCATGGATTTAAGTAGCGCATTCGATTTGATAGATCATGGAGTCTTATGGCCTGTATTACTTAATCTTGGGGCCTCAAAACCTATTATTTATTTCTTAGCTAGGTTGTACGAAAATCTATAAACAAAAGTTTGGTATGGCCAGAAGGGTGAATGTCCTACCAATTTTAATGTAAAACGTGGTATCCGTCAAGGCTGTGTTCTAGCCCCACTACTTTTTACTTTGTTTATGAATGAAGTCGATGACACACTTAAGATGATACAGGCGGATTCCCCAATAGTGGAGGGGAAGGAAGTGACAGTCCTGCTTTACCCGGAGAATGCTGTGCTTTTATCCAGAACACCTGTAGGCCTTCAGAGGTTAATAGATGGGTTTGCAGCTTTTATCAATAAGAGGAAGATGCTGATTAACAAAACTAAAACCTTTACAATGATATGCGGCCCTAACCTTAAAAGCCAGAAACCTTCTTTTATCGAGGGTAACAAAGTAGAAAATGTGGATACCTTTTGTTATTTGGGTATTTCCTTTTCCTCGGATGGGAAATGGAATCATGAAACATCTCAGGTTCGGGCTAAACTGAGGAAGAGCATATACAGTGTTTTTAAATTTGCTGCCAATTTGGGGGACAGCCGTATAAAAGATATGATCGAGATCTATAAAGCAAGATGTACATCAGTTGCACTTTATGGGGCCGGGCTTTGCGGATACGAACCCTGTCATGATATACAAGTAGAAGAGAACTCCTTTTTAAAGAAGCTTTTATGCATCCTGGTCTCATCCTCCTCCGAATGTATCCATTGCGAGGTTGGTCTTAACTATCTGAGGGATTTAATAGCCCTGAGACCGCTTCTGCTATGGAGATCGTTATGGTTAAAAGAGGAGACTGTTTTTACCAAGACTATTATAAACGATTGTTTACGCCTGGAAAATTACTTAAAGATACGTTGGCTTAATTATTTAACTAAAACTTATGGGGATATTTTTGATCAATCTATTCTGGGAATGCATAATGAAACTTCTGCTATGTCAAAATTGTAGTTAAAGAGCACCTTCATGTCCTATAAGAATGTATTTAGGAGGGAAACAGTAAGGAATCAAACCACGTTCCAGTGTTACCATCTATACATAGATACGGTGGGTTTTCAAGCCTATCTCTCATTTATCACAAGACCTTCCCATCGTTATGTATTAACAAGATTGAGGCTAGGCCTTGTGCATCATCTGGTTGCGTTTCCTACGATGAAGCAGTACCCCGTTTCCCCTTGTCCCTGTGATGGGATTACAAAACAGAGCATGTTGCACTTTCTGTTTTTATGTGACCTGTTTTTGCCTTTTAGGATTGTTTATCTCAAACCCTTGTTTAAGAAGTATGAAATCAATACCATTAATGCTGCTATGACCCTACCTTTTGCACTCAAAGAACCCAATATTTGTTTTTATACTGCCACATTTATTTTAAGTGCAATTAAGACTAGAAAGAGTATGATGTTCTAACGTAAATTTTACCCCCCATTATGTTTGGGGGAATTTGTATCGATTATGCACCCTGCACTTTAGATTTAGCCCTTTCTGTTATGTTATGTTCTGTTAGGGATTTGGTAAAGCGCAACAGCTGCCCCAGCAAAGAGGCGTCCCGGCGCTGCTAGATCAAACAAGCACTGGCCTTGCCAATAGGTCTCGCAGTAGTAAAGTTGGAGCTATTACAATTGCAAATAACAATGCCTTTTATTTTTGTTTTCATTTTAAAAACATAAAGGGCTTTGTCATTTACAAAACCAATAGCTCCAACTTTCCTACTGCGAGGCCTATTGTGCACTGCACACTGTGGGTGAAAGTGGCACTGCGTGGGTGTGAGTGCCTTTGAGTGAGTGGCGTTGCGTGTGTGAGTGGCGTTGTGTGTGTGAGTGGCGTTGCGTGTGTGAGTGGCGTTGCGTGTGTGAGTGGCGTTGCGTGTGTGAGTGGCGTTGCGTGTGTGAGTGGCGTTGCGTGTGTGAGTGGCGTTGCGTGTGTGAGTGGCGTTGCGTGTGTCTGATTTGTTCGCTCGGAATGAGAGCAGTTGAATATTGGTAGGGTCGGCATCTTGTTGTTTTTCTAATAATTGAAACATCCGGCATAATGAAGACGCAGCATATCTGCAGAGACAGTATCTGCCAAGTCGACTGTACAATCATAATTGTTAAGGATATTAATTGTGTTTGTTTGTTATAATTCGATGTTTTTAATTTTAGATTGGGTGAGTAATGTGCAAGGCCGCCTTGCATGGTGGTATTGTAGAGTATATTTCCTCTTTTGAAACGCAATAATAAAAAAAGAAATTAGTATTCAGGGAAGAATGGGAATTGAACTGCGGCCACAGGAAGCTTCAAAATACATCTACGATAACAAATTGTAACCTACTTATAAGCACTAAAACGGCAGAACACCGGGGAGCTTAGAAATATCTGTTCTGAGACAAATTACATAGTACGCATGCCTATTATAAAACGCGTGCGCACACGCGAGGATGGGCACACACAGACGGGAAGTAGAAGTCTTGTCTGTTTTCTATGTCGATCGGTTGGGCTTTTGTAGTGACGAAAACGTTGGTTGCGCTGGCAATAATACCGTTTGAAGATGGACGCCATGAAAAAAAGCATTCATTGCCTTCGATGCGCATGCGTGTTTCACTCGGGCGGATTTGCTTCCCATGGCAAGGCCTGGCACTATTAGCTGCGGATCCGCTTGACCTGGGGTAGCTGCAACATGAGGGACCGTACTAGCGAGCTGAGGAAGGTGAGTTTGCGGGAGAGTTGTTCGGTGTTAAAAGCATGGTCGGTTGCGAAAGGGATGCACTTGCAGAACAAAGGCAGACCTTCTGCAAATTGACTGAAAAATTAGCCCGGCCCCCTGTGGGAAGCACGCAGGCCGCAGAAAAGAAATGCACACGGCGGGCAGGGGAGGGGGCGGAGCGGGGGAGAGCGGCATGTGGGTGTGAAGAATTGACTGAAAAATTAGCCCGGCCCCCTGTGGGAAGCACGCAGGCCGGAGAAAAGAAATGCACACGGCGGGCAGGGGAGGGGGCGGAGCGGGGGAGAGCGGCATGTGGGTGTGAAGAAGCCGGGCCTTTGAAGTGAAGCTAAGCTTCACTTCAAAAGGTGTCGGAGGAATGCGGCGGCTGAGGGAACTGATGTGCACGCGCTTTTAAGCTCAATGCACATGCGCATTGAGCTTAAAAGTCACGGGCACTGCAAGGAATCGCCACGATTCCTTGCTTCGTAGTTAAAGGTTGTTTAAGCCGCAATAGGCTCGCAAGCTCGATGCGCATGCGCATCGACAGGCGAGACCTAAAAACAGATACTAAGGATAGTCAGGCAAAGATGAGAGCCTATGGAAGTGAGAAAAGGATCATTTTAATGGCTTTTCGAAAAGCCAACAGGTTCTCCATTCCACGAATGTGGACCGGCAAGGAGTTCCATAATTTGGCCGCTAACACCCGGAAGGAGCGACCTCCCATATGGCTTAGTTTGGCTCGTGGTACCATCACCAGGTGTTGCCCCAACGAGCGCAAGCTCCGGCGGGGAAGGTACTAAGTCAGCAGGGGGTGCAATAAAACCGGTCTCCCGGTTTTCAGGATTTTAAATGCCATGACGAGGGCTTTGAATTTAATCCGAGAAGCAATCGGGAGCCAATGTAGTCTTTCAATTGTTGCTCTGACAGAGCATCTGCGAGGGAGCCCGATCAGAGTTCTCGCAGACAGATTTTGGACCCGTTGGAATCGCAAGATCTCGGCTTTATTCGCACCCAGAAGCAGCACACTAGCATAGTCCAAGCGGGAGATGATCATGGCTTGAACAATAAGCTGGTGAACTGTTGGCTCAAAGTACTTCAGGATTGATTTTAGGCCTCTCAGCAGGCCCACACAGGTTGCTGCCACTCTCTTTGTGTGGGTCTGAAAGCTGAATGAGGAGTCCATCCATACTCCCAAGTTCTTAACTAGGGGATTGGGCGTTGGTGTCGTGCCCAGCGATGCCGGCTACCAATGCTCATTCCAGAGGGCGGGGTTTTTCCCTACCAGCAGAACCTCTGTTTTACTAGCATTGAGCTGTAAACAATTGTCTGCCATCCACAGGGCGACTGCTGCCATACCATCTCTAAACCTCATAGCTGGCGCAGATGGCCCTTCAGCTACAGTGATAACCAGCTGGGTATCAACCGCATATGATACCAGCGCTAATTCCCACTCTTTAGCCACAACTGCCAGGGGTTGCACATACAGATTGAACAAAGATGGACTAAGTGCAGAGCCTTGCGGAATCCCCTGGCCAATTGAGTGAGACTTAGAGATGTATGGCGGTGCCGAAACCCGAAAAGATCTCTCCTCTAGGAAGGATCGAAACCACTGTAAGGTAGATCCCGTGATCCCTACCGCCTCCAATCGGTGCTGAAGAATCTCATGCGAGACCGTATCAAAGGCAGCGCTGAGATCTAACAGGATCAGCGCTACACTCTGACCGGCGTCGAGGATCAACCTTAAGTGTTCAATAGAGACGAGAAGGGCAGACTCAGTGCTGTGGCCAGGCCTGAACCCGTTTTGCGACGGATCCAGAATATCATTTTGGCTCATGTACTGAGAAAGGACATTATTCACATGGGCCTCAGCAATCTTGGCCACCCTCGGGAGGAGGGAGATTGGCCTAAAATGTTCGGGTTTCGACGGATCCAGTGAGGGCTTCTTAATAATGGGGGTAACCCGTGCCTGTTTCCAGGCTGTAGGGACTATGGCTGTGGAGAAGGACAGGTTAAGTGTGGCGCCGATTGGCTGTTGAAAGTGCGCCAGGGACTCCATAAATTGCGCCAGCCTCATAGGGTCCGATGGAGAGCCCACTTTTACTTTCGTGCATAGTTTGACTAGCTCTTCTCCAGAAATCTCTGGGATAGATGCTAGAGTGGTACCACCAGGCCTGATATCAGCAAAATCAAGTGGACCAGGAAGATGCTGCGAAAAGGTCTTATAGATTTTTTCCACCTTTTCAACAAAAAAATTGCTAGTTCTTCGCATTGCTGTGCAGAGGATAGATTAGATATCCTGCATCTAGAGTTCTTTAGCTCTTGCACAATTTTAAAGATGCATTTAGTTGGGTTCGAGCTGGTTTTTATTTCCTCTGCATAGAATGCCGCACGCGCAGAGCAAATCGCTTTATGATATATCTTCATTTTTGCCAGATAGATTACTTTATCTCCCTCTTTATAATTCCTTCTCCAGGTTCGCTCAGCTCTCTTACATTGCTTCCTCAAAGCTCTCAGAGCCTCATCGTACCATGGATTTGAGATGGACCTACGCCCCTTAGTCCATTTGACTGGAATAAGAGCATCCAAACCTCTTACAATCCAGTCACAAAAGGCAGTATACGCCATCTCCGGGTCAGCTAAGTCTTCCAGGGAGAGCATCCCTAGGAAGGCATGGAAATCCTTCAGTTTGAGTTTATGCCAGGGCCTTTTTAGGACCCTGTTCACCTCCTACCTCAGGAAAGGCTCAACGATCTCCATACTAACTTTGACCAAGAAGTGGTCAGTCCAGCCCATAGGCTTAGGCACCTCCACTTTCACTTGTGGAATATTCGAGAACACTGGGTCCAGATTATGGCCGGCAAGATGCGTGGCCTCATTAATCAATAGATCTAGCTGGAGGGCGGCCAGATCTGTCAACAGTTTACGGATAGTTGGTTCCTGGATCTGATCAAATGGAGATTCAAATCCCCCAGAATTGTAAAGTTGGCAGAAACCACCTCTAGCGGGTTGGCTGCTTCTAGCAGGGCCTCAATGAACTTCGAGGCAGGCCCCGCTGGTCGGTAGATAAACAGTCCTGAGAGTGTGAACTGTGCACTGATAGCAATCTTAAAGCGGGCACATTCACTACCACATAGCTCTTCCTTAATAAAGGAGCAAGGATATTGAGCTTTGTAAATCACTGCAATACCACCGCCTTTGGTATCCCTATTTAGTGTCTCGATCAGATATCCTGCGGGGAGCATAAGATTCACTATTCCTGCCATGTCCTCATCTCGTAGCCAAGGTTTCACAGATAAAGAACACATCAGGGGATTCTTCATCAATGAGTGTCTGTACTTCCTGGTGGTGTTTGGCAAGTGATCTAACATTTAGTTGAAGTACAGTGATCTCGGCGTGAGTCTCCAGTCCCCTAGTGGGCCTCACTCGGCCCGGTACTGGGGCAGAAAAGTTACATACAGTACAGGTGAAACCTGACGTCCCTAGTTGTTTTGGCAGTGTCCCACACAACTCCCTACCTGGGTTCAGAGTTAGAAGTACCTCTCTGTCGTAAGCAAGAGGCTCCAGCAGCAGCACTCGTCCAGGGGAACTGGCGAGAGGCGATGTCCTGGTGATGACGGGCGCAGACGGGCTTGCCTTCGGCGCGCCCGCTGCGTGGATGTTTGATGGTGGCCATAAGTAGGGGAGAGAGGGGGACGGGCATCTAAAAACAACTAGACCGTCACCACCAAACTGGTCGGAAAATGGCACTTGCGTGAATCCCTGAACAGCTCCTAGTCGGCTGCAGGGTTCGCGGTGGCAGTGCGGGAGGGAGTGAAAGTGCGTGGGGTAAGTGCAGGATAAAGCAGCAATCAATTTTAATTAAAGCACACAATAGTTAAAATTAGCATTCAATTTTAAAACAGAGTATGCGCACTCCTAGCTTTTCCCGGCTGTGCCTCAGGAAAAAATTATTTCAATCTAGCTGGCGCGCGAAGGTTCAGCGCGGTATAAGTAGCGTCTGAGTGCCTGGAGGCCGGGCAGCTAAAAACAACTAGACCGTCACCACCAAACTGGTCGAAAAATGCCACCCGCGTGAATCCCTGAACAGCTCCTAGTCGGCTGCAGGGTTCGCGGTCTGGGAAAGATATGGCTGTTGTAGTTCAGACTGGACTGTTCCCATGGGGCAACAGGGTCAGAGCTGATTTGCATAAAGCCATTATCTGACCCAGGGTGGTGTGGAGTGCAAAAAAACGATGGATTTGGGCCCAGATCTTTTGACTGGGGGAGTGTGTGACATTGATCCACATTCAGTCCATCACTTGTTGTTTTTTGCAGGGTTCGCGGTGGCAGTGCGGGAGGGAGTGAAAGTGCGTTGGGTAAGTGCAGGACAAAGCAGCAATCAATTTTAATTAAAGCACACAATAGTTAAAATTAGCATTCAATTTTAAAACAGAGTATGCGCACTCCTAGCTTTTCCCGGCTGTGCCTCAGGAAGAAAATTATTTCAATCTAGCTCCTGAGATTCGATACTTTGTTACTATAACCATGTTATGCTGCTATGAGTTCACTGTTTACATCTGGAGTTAAGTTGTAATTTATGCACTTTATACTGCACTTTCTAACTATGTAAAGCTGCCATGTGTTTACTTTTTACATTTTAGAGAACTGATGTAATGTACGACGCATAATGGAATTCAGTACACGTATGTCTTTTTAACATGTATGTCGATTTTTATCCATCTCTTTTAAACTGATAAGTGTTACTTACTGTGCTTTTATGGTTGTATGTCCCAACTGAATAAAGCTTATTTTGAATTGTATTGATAGGTAGGTGAAAATTTGGCTCACTAAGCCTGAAATCATGAATCCACTTTCTTAGATTTACACCTATGTTTGCAATAGGTTTAAAATATTTAAAGGATTCCTAAACACAATTCCATGTTTGCGCATAAGAAAGTGGGCTAGTCACAGGTTTTCTTCAGTACTCATAATCACAAACAATTATACATGATATATTACACTTGTTTAAATGCTCATAAAAAGTGCATTTGAACTTTTGATATCTTTTTATTTCACTTTTGGGCAAATGTATTTGTTTGTGCAGAAACCCGTTTACCTAGGCCCCTATCAATTGCTGGGAAGGTCCTTCAAATCCCCACCTGCCAAATGGTTTTACTTTTGGCTTTGACTTTGGTATATTTTGGACCATAGCCACTCTGGGAATGGACTCTGAAAATGTTTTGTGCGTCCATGGACTTTCTGTGACAAACCCTCCTCAAAATGTTCGTTTCTCATGGATCTAAGATGATTGACATGAAATTATGTAATGCTGAAATAAATGTAACTCTGCATAAACAATGTATGAGTGTAAATGCATGTTTTCAAATCTCTGATGTGATTTTACAGTCCTAATTAATGCCATACAGTATCTAATTCGACTTAAGGTCCATAAATGGATTTGTGAATTGTGCCCTGGATGTGCCCAGGGATTGAATTGTGAAGACTGTTTTAATCCTAATATTGTTTACTTGCTTTACCTGCACAGCGCACTTTGCACTTTCTCCAGTCCTCGTTCAAACGTGGCTGTCTGGTTGTTTGTTCGGAGGGACGTGGCTCCTCCCCCAGACCTGCCTCATTTCCTGGAACAAACACACTTAAGGCCAATGTGTGCACGGACGCACAGCGGATGCATGCAGCGATGGCGCCACTAGCGTGCGAAAGGCAAGCTCGTACTTCTCAGACACTCACCCCCAGTCACAGATCTGGGTTGATTCCATCATCATTCTTTAGCTCACTTCGCCACCTCAGATCAGTCCCAGCTGTATGCAAATCAGTCTTGACCCTGTGCCTCATGGGAACAGTCCAGCCCAAACTGCCAAGCCAGGTCTTTCCTGAATCGGAAACAAGCATTCTGGGACCGGTTTCTAGGTAACACCCTTCATCAGCCAGGCTAGCTTGAATCCAGTGGCAAAGTGAGCAAGGGACCCACATCTGGGCATACCCTGCCAACTTAGGGCGAACAAAGCAAACACAAGGAGATGATGGACGGATTTCTAAAACTTTTCAGACACTCACCCCAGTCACAGATCTGAGTTGAATCGATCATCATTCTTTAGTTCACTTCGTCCCCTCAGTTCAGATTCAGCTTTATGCAAATCAGTCTTGACCTTGTGTCGCATGGGAACAGTCCCGCCCGAACTACCAAGCCAGGTCTTCCCTGAACCAGATACAAGCATCCTGGGACTGGTTTCTGGGTAACACCCTTCAACAGCCAGGCTAGTTTGAATCCAGTGGCAAAATGAGCATGGGTCCCACATCTGGGCATACGCTGCCAACTTAGGGCGAACAAAGCAAACCACAAGGAGATGAAGGACAGAGCGCTGAAACTTTTGAGACACTCAACCCCAGTCACAGATCTGAGTTAAATCAATCATCATTCTTTAGCTCACTTCGCCACCTCAGTTCAGACCCAGCTATATGCAAATCAGTCTTGACCTTGTGCCTCATGGCAACAGTACACCCGAACTGCCAAGCCAGGTCTTCCCTGAACCAGAAACAAGCATACAGTGACTGGTTTCTGGGTAACTCCTTTCATCAGCCAGGCTAGTTTGAATCCAGTGGCAAAGTGAGCAAGGGACCCACATCTGGGCATATGCTGCCAACATAGAGCGAACCAAGCAAACAACAATGAGATGATGGTCGGAACGCTGAACTTTTCAGGCCCTCACCCCCAGTCACAGATCTGGGTTGAATCCATCATCATTCTTTAGCATGCATAACAGTATCATGAAACGTATTGATGCTGTCATGTACCAGATTAGGGTAGAAGTTAGAATTTGGTTTGAACTTTGTGGATGCTGGTTGTCAGTAGTCAGCATGGGGGTCTGTTCCAGGCCAGTTTCTACAAGCAGTTCCTGTAAGGTAAAAAGGGTATCTGTATCAGCTATTTCCAGTTTTGTGTTTGGAGTAATGTTTGTGTCCTGATCTGTGTTGAACATTGTGTCTATGCCTACGGAGTTCATAGGTTTAGAATTTTTGAGGTGATGCCATTTCTTTAATTGAAGCTTCCTGATAAATTTAAATAAATAAATCCTGGTTTCTGGATAGCTGAAATAGCCCGAAGGACAGAAAGAAAGGCCTAAGCATAGTGTTCTTTTTTCTAGCAATGTCAATGGTCGATTAGATAGGTTAACAACAGTTTTATCATCCATTATGCTTGTTTCTTGGAGCCAGTTGATCTGTTTCCCATTGGCCCTCTTCCTCGTCCTCTGCCTTTTTTGTTCCCTCTGTTTGTATCGTTTTGTTCTCCGCTTGCTTCTTCCTGGCCTCTTCCTCGGCCTCTTCCTCTTTGTCCCCATCCTCTTCCTCGTGTCTTGGGTGGAGGTACTGTCCTCGGTGTTTGTCACCCCGTCCTCAGGAGGCAATACTACGACTTAAAAAGTTGTAGTCACTTTTATTGCTCCTTGTCTTGTTGGTTGTTTGTTTGTTAGTGAACTGGATATGTCTTCGGTCTCACTACTTGTTATTGATTCTGTTCCGCTTGTGACGATTGTTGTGTCTTTAATCGGTTCGCCAAGCAGGAGTTTGTCGTACATATGGTCATATTTACGACTGTGTGTGAAAATTCTTAAGCTTTCATAGTCAGTGCAATCTCTATTTAATTTTCTTTGTTTGCGTGCTTTGATGTCATCCTCGTGTAGTTTGAGTTTCGTTTTTAGAACATCAACATACTGCTTTATCATTTTCTGTTCTTTATGTGCTTTCAGTTCTTTTTCCAATATTTTTAAGTCTTGGAGAATTGCCTCCCTGCCTTTCCATGCATATTTCACCAGAATGTTTGAAATAGTTTTGGAGCTTCTTGTGGAGTTCTCCACCCATTCCTCCAACATTCCTGTGTCTGGAGATTCATAAGAAGATGTGGTGTTTATTCTTAGGCCTCAAGGGACCATCTCTTTGTCAATATAGTCTTGTAGAGATATACCCTCCCACCATTTAGATAGATCTGCTTTTCCAAAATTTTCCAATTTCTTTAGTTTGTCATGCAAGATTGTATCTTTGACACTTCACTTTTATCGGTTGGCCTTTACTGGGGGCTCATGCAAATAGCCCCCAGTGCCCGTCTTTTTGATTCTTCCTTCGTGTAATGAGTTGTGTGAAGACACTAGTTATGTTCAAAAGAGAAGAAGGAGAGTGATATGGCGCTGGTGACTGGGAAGGCCCAGTAACTCCCTACCCTCTATCAGACAAGAGGGTTCCTACTGCCGCCGGGAAGGACTTATAGGTGCGTGTCGTTATTTCATCACAATCTCATCTAAGTCTATATAGGTACTGTAGTTGAAGCGTGGGGTTGTGTTTTAAAAAGTAGGATATAAATGACAAACCTCAATGTGTTTCAAAATCCTACAATTTAAATTAACCCCAGGGGATGATCAAATCCACTGTTGGGTTGATACTTGTTATAAATCATATGCCCACACCATCTTCAAACCATGAGATGATTGTGGGTGTAGCGCTCCAATCTCAGTTGGTGTCCCGTGGCTTTATAAATAGTTGTTCTGGATTCAATTGAAAAATGGCAGAAATCACTAAACTTTTCACCTTAAAAATGTACCTTTGACTACGATCTGAATACCAAGGTCACATGGCCAAGTTGCAGTTGTGACTGTTATTAAAGGGCCTCTTTGTCTGGATTTCGCAAGTGCGCCATGGTTCGATGCACCCCAATGTGCTAGTAGCTACTATTGCCTACATTGAAATCCTATATTGTCTTTTCCCCCATTAAGGAATACTCCTTCGAACTGCCAGACTGAGATGCATATTGGTCTGGTCGGAGTTGAAATGTGCCGGGCAGGATCGCACACAGCTTCTGACCCATCCTAATCCCCCCAAACCCCCCACCATGCAACCGACTTAAATTCACCTACCTCTGGGGCATGGTTTGTGATGCCATCTCATAAGTTTCTTTGTTTAAGATATTCGGGCTCTCATGCTTTGATGCTTTGATGACCATCTGGAACAGAACATAGTCTACAAGGGTTTTTTCCATGTGGCCACTGTAAGGCGTGCAAGAATAGCTATGTGAAAGAAACATAAGACATCCCGAACACCAGAAAAACCATTAGCCAATTCATGACCTGCAGCTTCACCTTTGTCAGCTATGTACTAGAGTGCCCCTGCAATCTAGGATATGTAGGGAGCACCACACTGGCAGCCAAAAAAAGAGTACTCAAGCATATACGAGCTGTTAACAACAGAGACATACACTACCCTGTTGCCAGGCATTTTGAAGAGAACCACTTGTCAAACAGCTCATTATTGATTTATTTTGCAATAGAGCAGACACAACAGAACTTGAGGGGGGCAACAGGACACTTAAACTAAGAAAACATGATTCATGATCCTAGACCTACAAACTATGAGTCCTTGATGCCACAGTGTGGACGAGGAGTTAGGGATTTATCTGCATGAGAACTAATGTCCAGCTCATAATGTATTTACCTGCATAATTTTGACTAGCTACCCATGAAGTTACATATTTCTCTCTTCTTTCTCTCTTCTCTCTTTCTGAAACTCCATGTGCAATGTAAAAAAATATTGAAAAAAGTAATATAGAAAAAATATAAAAAGAAAACCGTAGAAAGAAGCTTAATGAATAGATAAGAATTTAGTTGTATTTGAAGTAGCTAACCTGTGAATACAATTTGACTATTTAGTGATTTTAATCCTAAAACTAATTTTATGTTGTTTTTCACATTACAGAAGGAAAGGAAGGGACCTACTCCTGGATGGAGATGCCGACAGAGGTCCCTACCCTTTTCTTTAGTATCACCTCTCCATGGTGGGGAGCACAACACAGATAACAATGCCTTTTTTGTGTTATTTCGAACTTTGATGTTTATTTCTTTGCTATTTATGGTACAAATGTATCACGGGGTGTGAGCAAACTTGCAATATGGGGCTGATGGACACTTCAACACGGACAGGAGACCATTTGCTTAGTGGGACGTTGTGAACTTCATGTGAAAATGATGTTGTCTCTCACCTGTAAAACACTAGGTGCATATCTTCGAGTGCATACTATCAGGTATAGATGAAGGCTACCTCTCCCCATCCCATGTCCCTAGGTTGCAGGCAATGAAACAGCTGTTTTGACACTAGGTCATCTTTTGAAACATATTAATTGTACAATACACACGGCTCATGAGATCTTTGACCATCGGCCTGTACACTGACTTGGGATGACCTGTATTTCTTGCACCCTCGGCCACTCGGTGAAAGCATTACCATGGTGGATCCTCACCTTCGTAGATATTACCCACCGATACCTTATTTCTGTACCATCGTGTACTATTAGGCATGGGCATAACACATTTTCAAACCTGACATTAAAGGCAAAAGACATAAGGGATCACAGGCTAATAAATAGTGTGTTGCAACATGGCCACCAATTGAACATACAGCATATAAAGTTTGCTGACAACGAGCCAGGAATCGAAGAATTCCTGACGATGTATGCCATCGAAATCAAAATCACAATTCTACCCTACTATGGTGATGAATTCTAATCATGATATACAATGTCTGTGAAACACTGCACATTATTACAATAAATTGGCTAATTATTTGTAAGTCCACAAAGTGTTTGTACATATACTTGCACATTACAAAATGGATGCCGCAGTTACACAGTCTTTGGGCACATCAGTAAATGTTGTCCCTTTTCTATGTTGAATCTTCTCTATGTTACGATATGGGGGAATATTCTCAAGAACGTGTGCTAATTATCGCAAAATTAGCTTAACGCAAATCTTCATATCACAGTCCTTCGCGGGAAAAAAACGCTGTGTTAACGTTGCATTCTCAACGCAGCGGTACCATGCGATAGTCTCACAATAACGCATCAAAACGACCGCGTTAAAATCAATGCGATACCGCAAAAATGCAAAATATGAACGCGAAAAAAGCGGCGATGTCCTAAACCGCGACACAAAAATCAGCAATAACTAGCGACAGGCCTGCATTTCCCATGAGTCATGCAGCAAAATGCACCTGAAAAGCAGTGAAAAAAATGATGAGATGACAATGTACGAGTAAACCCCACATCCGTGTTGTAGAACAAATGCACATTGTCCCCGATCAAATGGCATCTCCTCACAAACAGTCACAATGTACATTGACATGCAGTCTGCATGTAAACTGCATGAATGTGGAAACATACATGGAACACACTGTGAAACCGCAATTCCCCTTCACATCGCAGAGGGGCAATCAACACCTCCTGCACACAACCGTGACATGTCCATGATTAATCAAGTGTGAAAGCATGGACGAATGCAGGGGCAGTGACTCCCCCTTACATACATGTTGCTCATGTTGTAGGACTTGAGTCACAGGGTGCATCCCTGCATCATGGTGGTCCATGTTTGACCCCAAAAGAAGCCCTGTTATTATGCTATCTTATGCTATGTTAGATTGTATTTATAGAGCGCCTATCACAAGAAGGTCTCTAATCACTTTAACATAAATCAGAGGTCCAGAATTCCTGCATGCAACTAACCACAACCCGCAACTGAGTGAGCTTATCCAAAGCCTCTGTAAATAGATGGGTTTTAAGTCTCCTCCTGAATGGTAGTAGTAACTGTTGTAACTTGTAGGTCACAATTGACAGCCTATATGTAATGATTTGGGACTCATGTGAACTGCCGAAGAGTGGGATTCCATACAATCTTCGACACACAGAACTGGCATTTTGAATACGTGACACCCTAAACAGCCTCTCCGTACAGAGGTGACACATCTACCATCTATCATCAAATTATGAAATTGTTAGCACTACATGTCACAGTTACACTTGTCAGTGCAATGTGCTTGTACAGATGAGTGACATGCACTCAGGGAATGTGTCTTGGAATGCATTTATTTGCACATGCTGTGCCTGTGGTCATTTTGTACTGTCCCATGATTGCTAAGGACTGTCACAATGTGATATGCTCATGTGAAGAAATTGTCAATGATGGTGTTCCTACGGGCTATTCCTGCTAGAGCTGCAGTGGGGTGTGGTCCATCTGCATCATCTTCCTCATCATCGTCCGGTGCATCTGGCACTTGTATCCGTGGGGCATTGGTGCATACGCATATGTTATGCAACACACCACATGCAAAGATCATCTTGCACACGATGTCTGGGCTGTACAGGAACCTTCCACCTGTGATGTCCAGGAACCTAAAAAGTGACTTCTACAGGCCAAACGTGCATTCAAAGATGCCCCTGGTGCAATTGTTGGCCGTATTGTACTGCCTCTGGGCCTGTGTGTTTGGGGTCGGAGGGGTATCATCATCCAAGCGCAGAGTGCATATCCTTGATCACCTGTGACAGTGCAGAGAGACATGAGTTAATAGTTTGTTCTGCATGATGTGTTGGCAGGCTCACTGGTACATTGGTGTGTGATATGTGTGACTTTGTGATTCCTGTTTGACATGTACTGCTTGTAGCAAATGTGCAGCTTCAATGTGTATTACGTAGCCTCATTGCTGCTCCTCCATCCCCCTGGGCCTATTACAATTGTGCGTAGCACAGTTGCATCACTTGCACTCCTACGGCACACCATTGTCATGCCTGTCTGCGCAGGTCCACAAGTCTCACAACGACACTGTGATGTGTGCTGAAGGTGGGTGGCCATGTGTGTGTAGGCCTAAGGTAAAGATAGGGTAGACACAGAGTTCATGGCTGGCTGAACATGCCATGCGGTTGAGGGTAGACCTTTGGCTTATGCTGCAGTAATAGCGACACACACATCAGTTGGCATGTATGATCCTGACTCCCTCATTTACCCCTTCAGCTGAGCCCACGCCACAATGTGGGCCATCAGAAACAAAACTGTGAGAGCATGGGAACAGTGTGCGAAAAAATCAGTGAAAAATGTCATGACAGACGACAGAAAGTCTGCGACCACTATCGGTAACAGTGAAGGAGTCACAAGCCTGGAAAAGATGAGTAACAACAAGGTATCCTAAGACAACATCATCAAGGAGTGTTGTACCCCCTACAAAGAGCTAAAGGGGCTGAGGCACAGCCAAGCGACCCCAGCCCAGAGACCCGCAGAGCAGTCCAAAGCCTGAAGCAATGAAAAAAAAAGAGAGATAAGATGACGAGTCGGCCTCACACTGAAATAACCAGAGTGTTGGGATGCAGAAATATACATGAACCTACCGTCCAATTACTAGAAAGGAAAGAGCGGAACAGATAAACAGAATAAAGCACCCTGCCAGAGAGGAAGTGAAAGGGGGCACTCACAGAAGACAAGCCACCTGAAGGGAGGCGAGTGCAGAAGACCAAGCTGAAGGCCCTCGCAGAATGGGGAGAAAGGGCGGGTCGTGTAGGAATCTGCAGCTGATAGAGACTATGTTATATTCTATGCACAATGTTTGTAGTTTTTGTATGCTCATATTTACTAGCTTTGTCAATCAGTCTTTTACCAGTGCAGTCTCTGGGTTTATGATGTCATGGTATCTGGAATGTTATGTTTCAATGCTGGGTGGTTAACTGCACTGGAGGACTGAGAAAGCAGGACTAGCAGATGATGTGCTGTGTAGAGATCAATCTTCTCAATAAACCAACATACTCAAGTCTTCCTGTTTCCAGTAATTATTGAGATTACCACAAGATTTGGCGACGAGGACTCTACACAGCAGAATCCACGCAATCTACTTTCTACACTTCAACTATCATCTGCTGCTTTTACTCACCGGAGCAACCATCTAGTGGTCATGTAATCTACTTTACCTGGACATACTCAGATAAGTGACTATTTTTCTTGCTTTTACATCTCGTATAGAGGAAATGGCATGAATTTAAAGGCATCAATCATTCGATAATTCAAAGAGATACTATTATCTAAAAGCTCCACGACTGCCGTTTTTTTTTTTTTTAGCACAGCGTGGTGATATCGCTACTGTTAATATCTGGCTGTTCAAGTATCTCTAGCTCAAGCATAGCGTGATCAACTCTACGTCTATGGATCGTGTCTGTTGAGATTTTTTTTTTTCAAGCACAGCGCGATCGACTTTGTGTCAGTCATTTTTATTGCCTTTGTCATTTTCCTCCAGAACTATACTTTTTGATACCGGTTTTGGTCAATCTAGTCACTTTAACTTCATGGCATTTTGTTTATTTTTGAAAAACAGCTCACCTGTTTGTTGGCAGAGTTGACACGCGATTCTTCTTGCGCACTGAACATTCTTTTTTTTTTCTGTCGCGCCACTGGATTGGAACTTTGTTACCGCGAGACTTGGAAGGTGATTCATCGCGCATGCGCGCTACTTCCTGATATGGTGTTTGCCAACCATTTTACGCTGCCAACCACGTCTTGTATTTGGAATGCAATCTTACCAGACGTTGTTATTCACTCAGTTGATGTGGCAACTGTGGCGTCACAATAGTTTTCCTCGCTGGGAGATTTGCTCAACATTCCTTTTCTTTCCAAAGGAAGATTATGATGTCACAAGGCAACAATTGTTAAAGACTATATATATTTTTTTCAAAAGCTTTCAATATTCTTTCTCTAAAGCAAAGGATATCTTTTATTATTCTTTTAAGCTACAGTGATTCGCACACTACTTGTCTTCCAGTTATTATCGACAAGCAATTTACAGTGATTCACACATTTGCAGCGATTCGCACACTTTTCAACACCACTGAATATGCAAATTACAGTGATTCGCACACTTGCAGTGATTCGCACATTTTTCACTGCTACTGAATACAACTTTCATGTCTTTGTGCTGTCATCTACACTCCTGTTACACAATTTACAAGGGAGTGCAACTATTGCACATGTTTCATTTTTAACGGGATACACGTTTTGTCACATTTGCATATTTGAAATCTGTTCTCTAGTTTTCTTTTGTTCCACATCTTAATATTCTTTTGTACAATGTCTTCTTTACAGTCTGTCAATGCTCCTCCTTCTTTCCTCGAGACTCCTGGGGAGCCTCCTGTAAAGTGGGATGTTTGGTTAGAGGCCTTTGAAACATATTTAGGTGCAATTGGTGCTTTAAGATATCGTCCGGAGAGAAAAAAGTTATTATTACACTCTTTAGGATTTGAAGGGAGATCAATTTTTAAGCATTTACCGGATTTACCTGACAATGTAGACATGTTAGATGAATATCAGTGTACTGTGGCAAAACTTAAGGTACGTTTTGATAAACAACCTAATTTGATTGTATTGAGGCACAAGTTTTTTAAGAGAAAACAGTTTGATACTGAAGATGTCGATGCATATGTCTCTGTTCTCAGGAAACTTGCTTCTGTGTGTCTTTTTGAGAGTTTTACTGATCAGTTGATCCGTGATCAATTTGTGGGAAATTGTAAAGACAAACAGATTAGACAAAAGTTATTATCTATGGACAACCCACTTCTTGATGAAACCATCAAGGTTGCGAAAAGTATTGAAACTTCTCATATATCTCTCTAGGAATTAGAAGACAAACCAGTTTGTGATGTATTCCTATAGGTTCTGTATCGATCCCCCTATTCCTGACCCTATTCTGGTTAACAAACTAACAAGTTAACTAGCAGCCATCCCATGAGGCAGAAAACCCCCATGATGCAGGAACCGTTATCTGATAAAGCCACACTACGGCACAGGAGCGTGTTATCTGATTAGGTCATAACGCTTGCCATCTAATTAGACAAGCGATATTCCTCCAGCCCCTGATAAGGCATACGGAGTTCTCAAAACAAATCAAACCTATGACAACCTGGGAAAAACCCTGCGGCCATTGTTTTGATTTCACCGAGAACTTCAGCAAAAGAATGTGCTAACGACCTGGTCGTATGACATCCTTATTGACGTATCTATGTCCATCCTTACGTCAATCTCGGCACCTTAAAGGTATAAATATTACCGATATTGCCCTATGCAAACACACGCGGTGGTAACGAGATCGGAGCAGCCAGACTTGCCGAAGCCCAGAGCAGAGCAGACCCCGCTGGCGCAGCCCCGCCTTCCTGACACGCTGAGAATGAGAAGCTGTCTATTCTCCTGCTGAGAAATCCAGCTCCGGCGCTTCTGGGTAGCCCTCGCAGGCAGCCTGGAATATCGAGGCCAGAGACGAGAGATACCATCCCTCATCCATCCTAGATTCCAGGTACAGAACTGAATAACCCCTCACAGAGAATTCTTTAGTCAGTCACTTGGCAAAACAAACTTAACTTAAACTGTAACTTTCTATTCCCGCCCACGCATTAGACTTAGGTCAGGTACACGGGGTAGGCGTAGTTAGAAACACCAGTTGAGTATGATTAGTCAAATGTATATGTGTATGTAATATATCTTATTCATTTTAAACCTTCATATGGCTTAGAAACCATATCAATGTTTTTACAGTATTATTTTATACTTCTGCTTTTAATGTATGCACTTTACTTAACCATAAGTATTGCAATAATATCGATCCATTTCTCTTGTATAAGAAAAGAGACTGATCAATAAATAACATCTTTTATTGAACACGCCCGTCTCTTCCTTTTCTCTACAATCTGATGAGACTAAGAATGCACGTACTGACTGAGTAAAATAAATTGCCTTTTGTTCACACGACTCTCGAGATACACTCTTGATTAGGGGAGAGCAAAGTTGTCATGTTCTATGGTTGTCAGAAACTAAATCCCTTCTTGTCTATCCAGGGAGGTTCAACTCCTCCTTGCCTATTCGAGAAAGTTTCTAGTGAACTGTGAGCTAGCTGGCAAACCCAAAACTTTAAGTCTAATATCGACAGTAGTAGACCTAGTTAACGTCTGGTCTAGGCCTATACTATTGAAGGTATTATTCCAATGCGCAGAGCCTATTGGGATAATAGGAACTACACTACATGGCGCCCAACGCGTTTGGAAGGGCGATAAAACTAACGTAAGACATTTAGAGTAACTCAGTCGTGCTTTCTCACTCAGACCCCTTTTCCCATAATACTCCAAAGACGTCTGGAGTGGGTGAAAGGTAATATCCACCAAACCTCGCAGGAGGAAACTCCTATGTATGGTACTTGGTTTAGTCAACGTTGAAGGATAAACCGTTCCAAAATATTGTGAATCTAATCTTTGTTTCCATAGGAAACCTGATCTGCAAACAAACTAAATAACCATCCTGTCGGTAAAATGGTAGACAGTGATGATGAAAGAGAGGCAGTTAGATTAGCAACTGAACTCGCAGCAGATGATACTGCACTGCAAGAAGCAGACCAGGATATAATACTCATCCCGGTCATCAAAAGGAAATCTATAACCTTAAAACTTATAGAAAATGGACTGACACCTAGAGGTGGTACAGTCATATTCGTAATTGAGGCACACGAATATCGGCAGACAGAGGTATACTATTCATGGATACATTTTCCAGCAGCAAATGCTGTAACAAAGTACTTCCACTATTACAAAACAGAGGAACCTCCTAATGAGTACACTCCTTTCGAGGAGGTGGAAGTACCACTTAAATTTCAAGAGCACCTGCTCTTATTTAATGGCGCCCTAAAACATAATAATCACATCACCAGGCTCTGTCCCTTAGGGAGACCAGGAGCAACGTGGCCGGTCCTAGCCGGATACACACCACATCCAGAGTTCGAAAGAATGCCTGCAGCAGATCTTTTAGTACAACTAAAACAATTAATAAAGATACATAGACAATTAGTCCAATATGTGATGCGGACTTCAACAATTCAGCCAGCAATTAAAATTCCACAGCTGACCCCTCACCAGGGGAACACAAATAAAATTACACCACAGAACATACAATCCTGCCTAGGTAAAGTACCCGCTAAACGGGAACAAATACCATTCTGGTTAGCACAAAAAATCACCCAAATAGAGGCTGTGTTTCCAGACACCACCCCGTTAGAAAAACACAGGATTCTGACTATCTGTCTTCCAATGGGAATCGCACCACACATTGAGGACTGTGACACTTGGGGTACAGTCTTTGCTTCCATCTACACAAAAACGCACGGTGTTCCATCCATTTCGGTAATACCAGATGTGCTAAAACAAATTCAAGACGAATATGGTCCAGAACCCGCTTTAACTCTTGGTATGAAATTACTAAAAGACTTCAAGCAGGTCTCGGCTATATTATTAGCCAACATAAAGGGAGAAGCAGCAAACGTGGCGATCCGCCAGAGGCTAAAAGAGACAGATATAGCAGACCAACCAGCTGAAATTGCCAGAATCATAGAAAAATCCTATGAGGAACTAGGTAGAGATAGTTTAGGTGGAATACCAGTAAAACCACAACTGATTGAAAGTCCTGAAAAAATATTTTTTAATAATAACTCAACATCACAAAAAAAGAGCTGGGATGGAAACAAACAATCCAATCCTAAAGAAAAGAAATTCCAGTCCAGAGGAAGGTCTCCTAGGCGAAGAGAAAAATCTCCGAACCAAAGACACAGGTCACCCCAGAGTGACCCCTCTGGGAAAAGATATAACCTTAGAAATAGGGATAATATAAAGAAGCCTGATAGATATCAAGACATTGATACACGTCCCTCTCAATCTTTTCAGACTTCCTCGCAGAAATCGGAAAGAAGAGGACGATCAGAACAAAGAGAAGAGCACGCCAAGTCCAAAGACAAGGAACCTGCTCAGCTAAAAAAGAAATTACAATTTCCAAAAAAGAAGGTAGCCAGTATGAAGGTAGTTAACAATGCCGAGAATACTGAGGACACAACTGAAAAACGGAGAATGGGCTCAGACAATGCTAGACAGCGCAGCAGAAGTGAGCATAGCTCGCAAAGTCCTTATGAATCATCTGGAGACAGTGGACACGAATGAATATCTTCAAGTGGAAACTGCAGACACCAGAGTTAGCAAACCTCACAAAATATATGAAATAACTTTACGTATAGAGGGGGATAAGACTAGAAAAATAAGGGGACTATTTTGGGATAATCTCTCCAAGGGCTATGACATCCTTCTAGCTGAAAAAGACTGGCCACCAGAGTTTGTCAGGGATTGCCCTCATGGCGAAGAAATAATTATGCCTGCCTTCTCAAATCACATCCCAATTCATAAAAAATACACACTTGCTAGAAAGTGGGCAATAGCCCTAGCTCCTGCTTTATATAAAAATCACGTAGGATGGGATGAGGACTCTCCTCCTCACAAAATCCAGTTAAAATCACAACCTACTGCACAGAGGCAGTACCCAATTAAGCAAGAAGCTAAAAAACCGGTAAAAGAAATCCTAGATCAGCTAGAATACCAGGGGGTGATTGAAACTTGCACCTCACAAATGAACAACCCTTTGTTTCCGGTCTCCAAACCAGACAATTCATATCGTCTAGTTTTGGATTACCGACACCTTAACTCATGTTGCAAAACTTTTGCAGTGCAAAACTCGCATAGTGCTGCACTAATGAATAACATAGTGCGCAAAAAATACAAAACAACATTAGACATCTCTAATGGATTCTTTTGTCAAAACATAGCACCAGAGAGCAGATATTTGTCTGCATTCTCAATAAATGGCACTCAAAAACAATTCTGTCGGTTAGCCCAGGGGTACAAGAACAGCCCAGGAGTATTCTCAGCGAGAGTAACAGAATTACTACAAACATATGACGACGAAGCATTATCATATGTCGACGACATATACTTAACAGATGATGACTTGGAGACTCACTTGAAGAGAGTGAACACCATAATACTTGGGTTCGCAGCAGAGGGTTACAAATTCAACTTTAAAAAATCCAGAATTGCCCATCTGACAGTCCTGTTCTTAGGATATGAATTATCAAGTGAAGGCAAAAGCCTGGCCGACAATTTTCTAGAGAAATGTGCCGTACTCCAAGCACCTAGAACACTAAAAAACCTACAGTCAATTCTAGGCTTCCTAAATTTCGGAAGAACATACATTGCAAATTACGCAGAAAGGGTCAAACCCCTTTATGATCTAATAAAACCAGATTTTAAAAGAACCAATTGGACTCAAATACACACAGAAATTCTGAGATCCTTACAAACAGACATGCTAATTAAAACAAAATTAGAAACACGTGATAACACACGCAATCTTGTGATTCGAGTCATCCCAGGAAGATGCGGATTCACATACCTGACCTCTAATGAGGGAGAAAAGGTACCAATTGCATTCAAATCACACTTGTACACTAAGGCTGAAATGAAATTCAGCCCAACGGAAAAAATTCTAACTGCAACACAGACAGCTATAGCAAAAGAACGAGCCCTGGCACAAGGTAAACGAATAATAATCGTGACACCGATACCAGCCCTAGAGGCGGTAACAAAGGCAAGCATTCCAAATGCTAAAGCGCTCCATCCGAGATGGATACAATGGGCTAATTCTCTTGCTGCAACAGACGTGGCATACGAATTTGATCCTAACTTAAAAACACAAGAATTTCTCCAATATGAATTTGAATGTCCTCCGCCGACCGGAATTCTGCCTCTAGAACATTACGGCTGTATAATATACACAGACGGATCAGCACAACCCGCAGTAGAGGGTAAACAAGCCTACAGTGCTGCGTGCGCGATCGTTAAAGGTCGCTGGCACGAAGGGAAATTTAAACCAGCTATCACTAAAACACAATCTCTAGGAGATTGTACAGCTCAGCGAGCTGAACTACTGGCGTTCAAGATGGCGCTTGAAAATACCGATCGAGAATTCCTCACACTCATAGTGTGCGATTCGTATTATTGCGTTCAATCTTACAATGAATACTTGCAGATCTGGATTCAGAATGGTTTCAAGGATGCGAAAGGTGGCACAATCAAGCATAAAATGCTCTGGGAGCAAGTAGTTCTTTTACAGAAAGAACTACCAAAGACTCACGTGATACATACGCTGAGTCATCAACGTGATGGCGTTCACGTTGCAGGGAATTCATTGGCTGATGAGGCAGCGAAGGCAGCTGTGCAAACGGCTTCCGTAGCTGCCATCACACGGTCAAAAACAAAAATAGACAGCGAAATATTACAGGCTGTCAGCGCTACAGAAAAGGATTCGATAGAAACACTCCCGAAAGGCTTTCCAGTAAAATACTCATACATAACTGATGCAAACAATGTTCCTTTTGCTCGAATCCCTGGAGTGGGGGATAGGGCAATTCCAAACATGGAACATAGGTTGGGACTGATAATAGCGGCACACGAAGGGCTTGCTTCTATACATGCTGGCGTCTCAGCCACAGTATCATTATTAAAACAGAGATACTGGTGGCCACAAATGAGAAGACAAACAAGGAACTATGTTTTAGAATGTGAAATATGTCAAAGAATGAAAGTATCAACGGTGAGACGCCCAGCGCAGACTCCCCTTCTAATTTCGTATAAACCATTAGCCTGTGTTTACCTAGACCACTGTGGTCCCTTACAAAGGGATGGTAACTATAAATATATCTTGGTTGCAGTGGACTCATGTACGAGATTCATATGGATGTGGCCCCAGCGAACGGCTGACGCCAGAACTGTTATAAAAGATTTGCAAGTCTTTATCGGCACATACGCAATTGGCATGCTGCATTCGGACCATGGTCCTGCTTTTAGCTCTAGAGCTTATAAGGAGGCCATGGTCAGCATGGGCGTGACATTGCGGTACTCTTGTCCATTTCACCCTGAGGGGAACGGAATTGTTGAAAGAAAAAACCGTGACATAAAGCAATCTATAACGGCAAAGGTATTAGGTTCGGGAGCTGGGTGGGTCAAACATCTAATAAGTGTCCAACGTAGTCTAAATAACCTGCCAAGAAATTCTCTGAAGGGATTCAGTCCGTACGAATTATTATTTGGAACTAGGATGTTAATCTCTGACCTTGACAGTCAGACTTCAGTGGTAAAGGAAAAAAGCTTTGATATCAAAGATCGTTTGGCTATTTTACAGGACTTAAACGAAACAAGAAAAGACCTGAGCAACATAAAGTTGAAACAGCAGCCAACAGCCACTGAAGAACCACCACCTGTCCCAGCAAGACCTGTCTGGATTCCAAAAGTCGGGGATCTAGTCAGAGAAAAGATCGCGGTAAAGAAGGAATTTGGGCTTTCTTACAGAAAAGCAGTTCCTGTCTTGTCTGTCAACGGGACAAGATCAGTAGTACTACCGCCGCTTGCTGGTAAAAAGGAGAACCGAGTTGTATCCATCGACCTGGTAAAACCACAATCATGTGGCCGATAACAAATAGTAGGCCAAGTGGACTCCCCATAAGTAGCAGAACACCAAGGTTCGCTACTAGTACAGAGGTCCTAACAAAGAGGCTAATCACATTCGAAACGCCTACAGAAGAACGACAAGGACTATGCAATAATGCAATGGAACTTAGACCTCTAAACACCCAAATAAAAACATTTAGCAGAGACACACCAACCTATAATGAAGTAACAAACGACTATGCAAGAAACAGTAATCCTGAAACAATTGGAACAATTGACAGAACTGCATCCGGCTACTTCATAAACTTCGATGATTCCTCCGAAGGCTTCGCTGAATCAAAAACACAGCCATCATCAAAAACCTTTAAAGATAAAGCTAAAGAACTTTTGAAACAACTAAAAGAAACATATCTGATTTCTCCATGGATTGAATTTTGGGTGGGTTTTGGTGCATTTATCCTCATACTTTGGCTCATCCTGATACTAACTTTGGGACGCTTCATTGAGGGAAAATATGCTAAAATGGACACAGCAAGTCAGAAAATCAACTTGATCCTCAAACCACACACATCTTCACACGTGGAGAAAAGTTAACTTTCTTCAGTCAACTTCACAGCCAATCCTATACCGGGTGGGGTAGCATGGGAAAACACTGACTACGAAATCTATGGTCCGGTTGAAATCCTGAAATATCCACACCAAATTAAAATCTCATTGAGTGACTTCGTAAAACCAAGCACATTTGCTGATGATTGGGACTTTGAAAGTATAAACAATATGATGTCTGACTTAGTGATGTCTGCTAAATTTACCAAACATGATTATTTGCAGGGTTCTACAAATTATGATAGTATGTATTGCTACAACCACTATGGTAACCATTTTTTACATAGATCTGCACAACCTAGAAATGTTTTAAATTATAATCAATGGGAACATTGTGCAACCCCTCCAAAAGGAAGCTCAAGAACCGTTTATGACAAATATTCATACTTTTCAGGTTTTAACATAAGTAATGCTGAAACATTTTATTTCAAAATGTCAAATAAGACAGGGACAAAGACCATGATAACCAACACAAAATTGATATATTCAGACTCATTCTTTGAACAAATGAATACTTTTGGTTTTGATTATTGGGACAAAAATGTTGAATTGAAAAGTGTTTGGGGCACAAAAGAATGGCAAGTACAGGGTATAGAATCTTTGTTTAGAGCCTGCATGATCCCAGAGCAAATTATATTTTTAAATGACACTGTTCAACAAACTACCTGTCTTGGCTTAGCCAAAATCAAAGACTTAAATAAACCGTCTATTCCAAAACCAACAATGAACAGCAATAGCTCTACAGATGAGGAGATAGACATAAACTATGTATTAAACCAAAACTGAACACATCCAGATTGGAAACAGTGGTTGATCTGGCCCACAGATACTAATAACTGTCAAGACAGATTCCTGAACAAAACACAGGGGTTCAAAATGACCACGCCAGACCCTAGATATCCCCAAAGACATCACCCAGGGATAATAACCACCTACAGTGTGGGCAAATTATGCCTTCAATGGCTACAAACTTCCACACTGGCAGAAATTAAGCAACACCTAACTTTACTTACTGATGGTGCTGACTTGCGTGATTTCACTATGGGACCACGCAAACAGCGTCAAAAGCGTTTCATAGCAGCCTCTGTATATGCAGCATACAATGAGGCCTGGAAGGTTACTCAAATTGAGACAGCAGAAAGGATACGGGAAATTGACCGTATTAATTTGGAAAAATCACTTTCTGTAGTGGACAATGGGTTAATGACTCTGTCCTCCAGAATTTTTTCTCTGGACAGCATTGTGTCTTCAGCAATCGACATAATATCGCAAGACTTACTGTTGTTACAACACGGTCAGTCTCAATTGCGTTCTATTGTACAGCTTGGCTGGACGTTACAAAATCTGCGTTCAGGCTATGTGCCTTGGCGTTTAATCAACACAACGTCACTTTTCAATATCTTTAACCTTACTGATAAACAAATCAGTATGGCCCAGAAGGGTGCTGATTATACAATCCTGAGCATTGAGAAACTCGAAAGATTACCAGTGACAATGTCAGAACGACCTGTCAGTGAATGGATAATACATGGGATAATTAATATTCCTATATCAACCTTCAGGTTTCAATACTGCCAAAAATATATACAGGCTGGCATGTACGAAAAATTGGGAAAAGGATACATTAAAACAACATGGAACCTGCCCTATTCACATGCATGTGTCAGTAATAAAGGACAGAAAGTGTTTCTTAGTGGCAATAATTGTGCGATGTCACTAAGCGGTACACTTCTGTGTAACGGAATTAGTTTGCATGGAGCCTGTGAAGGGAACTCAAATAACCTTTCATGTCACCAGCTAGGCACACCTGCTACAGAGATAGAACCATTCTTTCAAAGACTCTATAATGGGAGTTACATTCTAATTGTGGACCGCAGATGCTGTAGTCTTATGCCCGGGACTCCTTATCTCGTAACTACGACTGCGAAGGTCAAGTGCTGTGGACGCTTATTGTTCCCCAGCTCCTTTCCAGACAGGGAGGCAAGGGCATGGCCCAACTTGAAAATTACTTCTATTCGAATAGATACTTTAAGCAGAATGAAAACAGTGCTTCTTCAGACGCCGACAAGGCTCACGTCATCAAAAGAAACGTATGATCTCCTAGTCGCAAGGACGACTGCAGAGATACATTCATTGTTATCGACTAATTCCCCCATACATTTCGCAGAAATCCTGAATGAAATCTTAAATATTTCTGATACCAGTGGAGTCTCAAAAGTATTTAAGACAGTATTTTCGATGGCATTAACACCATTCAAAGCCATACTGGGTATTTTTCCAGATTTCGTCCATTCGATTTTTGGCGGACTTCCCCTCATTTTAGGACTAATTGCAGGAATCCTATTCTTAGTCCTTATATTTCGTTATGGCAAACCGTGTCACAGACAAAACACCTGCGACAAGGGAAGAAACAATCCTAGCCATTGGATACCGGGACCGGATATCAAAAATCCTGGGACTACCCCGGCTTAGAGACCTGAACATGACTTGGTTTCTTTCATTTCGACCAATGTGGCATCGATGTGTTTTACCTGTATTAAGGTGCCTGCTATGCGGAGAAGAATGCGTGTTAGACACCTGTCTGACGCTACAATCGGATGCGCCAATGGATGCAGAAACATTGTTGAGTCCAACAAAGGCTCATGCTTTGTGCTGCCCTCAACGGCTACCAATCCTGATGACGGCATTCGTGGAAGCTTCACCACTACGATTAAGGGGTAGTGAGGTTCAAAATGAAAGCAGCATCGATCAGGTACGACCTTCTGTCAGCAATCCAAATCAGAATGTCAATGGAGACAATCATGCGCACGAATGCATGGTTACACCTATTTCCGAGTTAGTGGAACTCTCCCAGGAAGCTGTTGACAACTTTTTCGAGAGTCTAAATGATATGATGTTCTCACCAGAGCAGAAATAGAGACTTTTGAGCAGGCTCGTACACGGCGTTCCCTGAATTTGGCCTTCAACTAGAAAAGCAAAATACCATGAACATTTTTCCCTCCAGTTCACGGACAGCAATTTTTTCAGCAGCCCCAAAATATTTTTGCATATTTTTCGGGACACTATCTTCTGCTTAAAGTAAGAACTATTCTTAGAGAACTAAGATTTCTACTTTTAGATAGCTTATAGACATTAGCTGCCCGCTGGTATGTTCATAATTATTTCATTCTGTGATGGAATGGTCTCGAACTTTTTTCTGTATTAAGAGCCATTTCATGTGTAAATTCTCATATACCATTTAGCAATAATGTATACAAATGCGTGATTACTTTAGCATTATTTCACAGCTTGAGTGCATACAATACATGTAAATGCTTTTTTTTCCGTATATTTGATAATTTCAAAATGCATTTATGTATTTTGGGGTGGTAAGGTATACACGATACTCTACAGTATGTTTTACTATGCATAGATTAGTAAATATGTCCATAGTTAGCGTGGAGTGGGTGTGATGTATTCCTATAGGTTCTGTATCGATCCCCCTATTCCTGACCCTATTCTGGTTAACAAACTAACAAGTTAACTAGCAGCCATCCCATGAGGCAGAAAACCCCCATGATGCAGGAACCGTTATCTGATAAAGCCACACTACGGCACAGGAGCGTGTTATCTGATTAGGTCATAACGCTTGCCATCTAATTAGACAAGCGATATTCCTCCAGCCCCTGATAAGGCATACGGAGTTCTCAAAACAAATCAAACCTATGACAACCTGGGAAAAACCCTGCGGCCATTGTTTTGATTTCACGAGAACTTCAGCAAAAGAATGTGCTAACGACCTGGTCGTATGACATCCTTATTGACGTATCTATGTCCATCCTTACGTCAATCTCGGCACCTTAAAGGTATAAATATTACCGATATTGCCCTATGCAAACACACGCGGTGGTGACGAGATCGGAGCAGCCAGACTTGCCGAAGCCCAGAGCAGAGCAGACCCCGCTGGCGCAGCCCCGCCTTCCTGACGCGCTGAGAATGAGAAGCTGTCTATTCTCCTGCCGAGAAATCCAGCTCCGGCGCTTCCGGGTAGCCCTCGCAGGCAGCCTGGAATATCGAGGCCAGAGACGAGAGATACCATCCCTCATCCATCCTAGATTCCAGGTACAGAACTGAATAACCCCTCACAGAGAATTCTTTAGTCAGTCACTTGGCAAAACAAACTTAACTTAAACTGTAACTTTCTATTCCCGCCCACGCATTAGACTTAGGTCAGGTACACGGAGTAGGCGTAGTTAGAAACACCAGTTGAGTACGATTAGTCAAATGTATATGTGTATGTAATATATCTTATTCATTTTAAACCTTCATATGGCTTAGAAACCATATCAATGTTTTTACAGTATTATTTTATACTTCTGCTTTTAATGTATGCACTTTACTTAACCATAAGTATTGCAATAATATCGATCCATTTCTCTTGTATGAGAAAAGAGACTGATCAATAAATAACATCTTTTATTGAACACGCCCGTCTCTTCCTTTTCTCTACAATCTGATGAGACTAAGAATGCACGTACTGACTGAGTAAAATACTCTCTCGAGATACATTCTTGATTAGGGGAGAGCAAAGTTGTCATGTTCTATGGTTGTCAGAAACTAAATCCCTTCTTGTCTATCCAGGGAGGTTCAACTCCTCCTTGCCTATTCGAGAAAGTTTCTAGTGAACTCTGAGCTAGCTGGCAAACCCAAAACTTTAAGTCTAATATCGACAGTAGTAGACCTAGTTAACGTCTGGTCTAGGCCTATACTATTGAAGGTATTATTCCAATGCGCAGAGCCTATTGGGATAATAGGAACTACACTACAAGTTGAATCTGTCAATTTTGTTGGTCCTGTGAAAAAGACAAAGAATTAACTTGCAAAAAAAGGGAAGAACTATTTTTCAAAAACAAAATCTGACAATTCTATTCCAAGCAATTTTTGCTTACGATGTGGCAGTTCCTCTCATGGGAAGGGATCTAAATGTCCAGCACTGAACTCCACATGTAATTATTGTAAAAAGGTTGGACATTATGCTGCTGTGTGTTTGAAAAAGAAGTTTCAAAACAAAACTGTAGCTTGTGTTTTAGAATCTGATGAGTTTGATTCAGATGAGGAAATTGTTTCTGTTGTACAAGATCAAATTATTACTAGTGAATCCACAATACCACTTACTGGGGATCCTTCATCTTGTATTGATCCTATTGTTGAAATCACAGTGGGAGATAAGAAACTAATGTTACTAGTGGACTCTGGTACTAAGATTACCATGATAAAGCAGAAACTCTTCTATGAGACCTGGGATGAAAGAGTACTCTTCCCTCCTGATCGATCACCAGTTTCTTACGAGGGACGTAGAATAGAATTACTTGGGTTCATTGAAGATTTTCTTATTTTCAAGGGAACGAGAATCAGAGGCAAGATCTATGTAGCAGTCAAGGGACTAAATATCTTAGGCTGGTTCCACCAAGGTTTATTTGGCATGCAACTAAAACCAGGTACAAAAGAACAAGTCATGCTCGTCAGGTGTGAAGAAGGAGGCACAAAGTGGATTAGGGAATTTCCAACTGTCTTTGGGAATGAGTTGGGGAAAATCATCGGGTTCAAGCACAAGATTATTGTAAAAAGAGGGGCAACTCCGGTCAAACATAAACTCAGAGGTGTCCCGTTTAGTGTTAGGGAGGATCTTAATAGAGAACTCTCCTCTTTGTGTGAGAAGGGGATTATTGAACCTAAGAATACCTCTCTCTGGTTGTCACCTTTAGTGGTTGCACGTAAACGGGATGGAAAGTTGAGGGTGTGTGTTGATCTCAGATCTCTCAACAAGGAGATCTGGGTTGACTCTCACCCCTTGCCTAAAATTACAGATCTATTTACCTGTATCAAAGGTGCTAAAGTCCTTTTAAAATTAGATTTGGCTAGCGCCTATCACCATATAGAACTTCATCCTGATTCACGCTCCTTGACGGCTTTTGTATCACCCCTTGGAACTTTCCAGTATAAGAGGATGCCTTTCGGGTTAGCCTCTGCGGCGTGGGTCTTCTAGAGGGTTATGCAGAATATATTGAGGAGTGTGGAGAGTCTCCTAGTGTTTCAGGATGACGTTCTTATTTATGCCAAAGACAATGATTCTCATGACAACATTATCAGAAAGGTTTTAGAAATTTTCAAGAGAAAAGTGCAAGTTTTCATGCAGTGAAATTGAATATTTGTGTCATCTTTTATCCCCTGAAGGAATCAAGCCCAGGCAAGGTCTTATTGATGCCATTATGAATGCACCTATACCCAAGGACAAAACTGGTGTTAAGTCGCTATTGGGGTTGTTTGAATATTACTCTCGTTTTGTTCATAATTATGCATCTAAGGTCAGGCCTATCAGCAATCTTCTGAAAACTTCTACTAAATTTTTATGGTCATCTGACTGTGACAGTGTTTTTAGGGAAGTTAAAAAAGTGATGCCCTTACACCCTTTGACCCGTAATTGCCTTGTTTTATTACTGTTGATGCTAGCAAGGAAGGGCTAGGAGCGATTCTTATTCAGCAATCTGGTGATCAAAAATTTACTGTTGCTTTTGCTTCAAGGGATCTTAGAAGTGCAGAGTTACAGTATTCTGTAATAGAAAAAGAACTGTTAGCCTGCTTGTGGGCTATTGATAAATATTGACCATATGTTTGGGGAAGACACTTCAATCTGGTCACGGATCACAAGCCCCTTGTTTCAATATTGTCCTCTGGCCCAAGCAAATGTTGTACGCCAAGAATCACCAGGATGGTCAGCAAGTTGTTACAATATCAGTTTAGTATTTCACACATTGCTGGAGGGAAAAATATCAGAGCTGATTTTCTCTCACGATTTCCTCAGAGTGGTGATATTAGTGAAGGTACAGGTTTTAAAGAATTGAGTGAGGAGGATGATGAAGATTTTTTTGTAGCATCTGTAGACATTCCGATCTTGGCAGTTGGATCAGAGGAAGAGTGGAGGTTGGCTCTTTCTGATGATAAGGTTCTTCAAGATGTTTGCATGTATGTTATAAAGGGTTGGCCGTGGTTTCTTTTGAACTTCAGCCTTATTGGAAAATCGAGTCTGAGTTATCTATAGAAGATGGTTTACTGATGAGGTGTGGCAAACTAGTTCCTCCACATTCTCTTAGGGCTGTTATTGTCAAGGAATCTCACAAAGGGCATTTAGGTATATCTCTTACTACATTGCGGGTCCGTGAAAACTTTTGGTGGCCAAGAATAAACAATGAGATTAGGACAGCTGTTGAAAATTGTCTTTTGTGTTCTTCCTCAGAAAAAACGCTCAAAGTCAATACTCCGCCTTTAGTAGGTATCGAAATAATGGGCCCTTATGAAGTGTTACCTTTGAATATGAGGTTTATTATTGTGTTGATAGATTTTGCTTCTAAGTGGCCGGAGGTGAAGGTTGTCAGGTTGTCAACTTTCTGAGGGAGGTGTTCTTGAGGGAAGGTTTTCCACAATTTTTGGTTTCAGACAATGGTTCTCAATTTTTGAGTCACGAGTTTCAGAGTTTTCTTAGTTCCAGTGGTATAAAACATCTCAAGAGCTCGTTATATTATCCACAGGCGAATGGCCTGGTGGAAAGAATGAACAGAGTTGTTGGAGAATGAATCAAATGGGCTTTCAAGGAAACACTGGAGGTGTTGGCTGCTTTAGAAAGCATGCTGTGGTTCTACAGGACCACACCGCATTCTACTACTAAGTGTTGTCCCTTTGAGGTTCTGATAGGAAGAAAAGCCAATACCAGCTTTCGTCCAGGATGGATGAGCAAATGGTTTATCCTTTAGTTGTTATGGAGTCTGTTATGGAAAGGGTTAGAACTAATGTTGATCTTATGCAGAGTAAAGAGAAAGAGTGGTTTGACAGGAAGAAAGGTGTCAAAATTGTTAATTTATGTGTTGGGGACTTTGTAAGAATCAAAAATCCTGTACACACCAAGAAAGTTAAAGGAAGATTTAGTGATCCTATTAAAGTCATCAGAATTGGAAACAATTCTGTTCAAGTAGAAGGTGGGTTTTGGTGGAATGTATCGAAGATAGTTAAAACTTAATCCAGTGTCTTGGAAAAGGAAAAGGATAGTAATGATGCCAATCTTTCCACCAATTCATCTTCTTCTTCTAATTTTTCTACTCCTTCTGTGCAGAAAATGAAAAGTTCTAGGGTTTCTATCATTCCTCGTAGATTTTGTGATTAATTTCTTTTTATTGTATTTCTTTTACGTTCTTTGTTTTTTTAGTGCGTGTTGTTTGGTTTTCTTTATTTTAAGAAAAGGAGGTATGTTATATTCTATGCACAATGTTTGTAGTTTTTGTATGCTTATATTTACTAGCTTGGTCAATCAGTCTTTTACCAGTGCAGTCTCTGGATTTATGATGTCATGGTATCTGGAATGTTATGTTTCAATGCTGGGTGGTTAACTGTACTGGAGGACTGAGAGAGCAGGACTAGCAGATGATGTGCTGTGTAGAGATCAATCTTCTCAATAAATCAACATACTCAAGTCTTCCTGTTTCCAGTAATTATTGAGATTACCACAGACTACTAGCCACAGATTCCTTAACGTAGAATAGATACACTAGCCATACCCAGAAGGGGAGGAGGGTCTGCGAGAGAACCTCACTGTCTTGGAAGAACACAGGGCCCCAACAGGGGATGTGTCATGGGGACAGGAAGGATGGCCCAGCCCCCACCAAGCTGAAGTAAATAACAAGGAGAAAGGAAGACCAGGATACCACAAGCCTCCTGGAGGGGCATTGGGCATCCGCCAGAGAACCCGGAGGGACAGACGGCACCAACATAGTACCAAAGGAAAAGGACCACTGCAAAAAGCAAGAAGAAGAGGTGGAAATGGAGGCATGGCCGGCCTCAGGAGAATACCCACAGCGAAGGGAATAACTGACTGAGCATCATTCCAGAGGCAGGAGACAAGGCAGGAATGGCCCCACAGCAGAGAAGTGCATACGTGAGAAGGAAGACACTGTTGCGCAAAGCTCCAGCAGAGCAAGGGACAGGAGCACACCGTTACTCGCCGAGGCCCACGGAGGTGGACCATACCGCCATACATGCACTCCAGAGGCTAAAGAGGGAAGGCAAAATGCACAGAAGCAGGTATCCCACAGGGGCAGGGACAAAATGACCTACAGGTAAGCCCTGTAGACGAAGGATAGAAACACCATTGGATACTGAGCACGACAAAACCTGGAGCAGTGCAAGCGGTACTGAGATGGAAGAAACAAGAGCGCACCAAGCGGTATACAGTGACGCCAGGGAAGGCGAGGAACCGAAAAGGAATCCACACCTGCCCAGCTTAGTACACAGTAATACAATAGCCTAAAAGGATCCCACCTAGGGTATTACATGTCCCAAAACAAAACATGGGAACACCTCTTAGGGAAAAAACCCCAGCTGAGTTCAAGAACATAAAGGACCTTTGGATAGCACCACGGAAGGCTTACCAATCAGCCAAAAAATACACAGATGGTCCAACCTGGAGAAGTGCGGCTCAATGATTATGTTATGTTAATGGTATTTGTAATGCGCTCAGCTGCTCCAGCGAAGGAGCGTCCCGGCGCCCGACAAGGTAGCCACACAACATAACCAAGGAGCAGATTTATTTAAAAATTCGAGTTTTTAACAGGGCTAAGGAAACAGGAGAGTCTTAACGGCCTTGCGAAAAGAAAGCAGGTCGGCAAGGGTCCGAATTTCGCAAGGCAATGCGTTCCACAGAGCTACTGCCCGCACCTTGAAGGAACGTCCCCCAGCTCGACTACGATTGAAGCGTGGAGCTGCTGCCAATTCGTGATCCGAGGAGCGAAGGGAACGGCCTGGGATATATGGGCGCAGAAGATTCTGCAATATGGGAGCAGACGGGCCTTTTAGGATTTTAAAAGCCAAACCAAGCACCTTAAAATGAATCCGCTGCCTGATCGGCAGCCAGTGGAGGGCACGCAGGGTGCGAGAGACCGAGCAGAACCTAGGGAGGCCTACAACTGCTCTGGCTGCTGCGTTTTGCACTCGCTGGAGACGAGTCAGCTCGGCCTGATTTAGCCCTATAAAAAGGGAGCTGGCATAGTCTAGCCGAGCCAGTATCGTCGCCTGAACCACAAGTTGGTGGGTTGCGGCATCAAAATATTTGAGTGCAGGTCTCAGATTACGCAGAATGCCAAAGCAGGAGGCTGCCGTCCTTTTGGTATGACCAACAAAGCTGAGTGAGGGGTCCAACCACACCCCCAGATTTTTGATCTCCGAAACCGGAGTGGGGGTGGGACCCAACTCAGAAGGCCACCAGGTATCTCCCCAGAGATCCGTCCGCTTGCGGAAGACCATCACCTCTGTTATATTGGCGTTCAGTTGGGGACATTTGGACGTCATCCAACTGACCACCGCCCGAAGTCCGTCCCTGAATCGGGGGGCCTCCACCTCGGGGTCCCCGCTGATCGTGACCGCTAGCTGGGTGTCATCTGCGTATGACACCATAGTCAAACCGCAGAGCTTCATAACCTCAGCCAGCGGCCTCACGTAGAGATTGAACAACGTGGGACTCAGCGAGGAACCCTGCGGGACCCCAAACGACAGGGGATGGAATTTGGACTGGTAGGGCGGGGCAGCCACACAGAAGGACCGATCCGCTAGGAACGAACGGAACCACTGAAGTGCAGTACCAGTCACACCTGCCTCCTCAAGGCGCTGCAGGAGGATGTCATGCGAGACAGTGTCAAAGGCGGCGCTCAGATCTAACAAAACAAGCGCCGCCGTTTGACCTGCATCAAGCACTGCCCTCAAATGCTCGACCATAAACAGGAGAGCTGTCTCCGTACTGTGGCCAGCTCGGAAACCGTTCTGCGTATCATCCAGAACGTTGGTGCACGACAGATTAGAGCGGCAGACCCTGATGCAGAGGTCTAGCCCGGGACCAGGGTTCAATTCCCCGCCTCGGCGGGTCTTGGGCTCAAAATTCCACGGACCTGATAATTCTCGCCTCGTGCCTATTCCAATCATGGAGTCCCACTCTGCAACTCTGGGCAATAGCTTGCTTAATCTCCACAACGGCCCTCACAACGCTAAGGATGCCTGGCCTCCACCTTGGGGGTGCCTGGGAGTGGACACCTCACAGGGAAAGCCAGGATGGGTTCCACAGCGGCATTCGTACAAGCGCCTTGAGACCCTTGCGGGTGAGTAGTGCGCTATACAAGTATCAATTTACATTTTACATTTACAACCTGAGGATATATAAGGCTTCAATAACAGCCAAAAAACACACCACCACTAAAGTTAAAGGGCTGTACCAACAGCCAACAGGACAGAAGGGCCAATTTAAGGACCTTGAAGGCTCTGCAAGCCACAAAGATGGGCCAACCGAAACACTAGGCCCAAAGAGAAAGGTGGGTTGAACGTCTCCCATAAGGCACCTGTGGGCCGACAAACCGAAGCCTACGGAGGGTGAGGAGGACGGAGCCCCGCAAGGAGTTGTTGAATGGCGGAGTCCGCGTGGCTGTTAAATAGAAGAATCCGATCAGAAGGCAGATCAACAAAACTCTCCTGAACATTCTCTGGAAAGACGCTATCCTGCAACCAAGCATGGCGGCGGAGAGCCACAGAACTCGCCATAGAGCAGCCGAGAGAATCAGAAACATCCAAGGCCGAACATAGAATAAATGCAGCCAACTCCCGACCATCCAGTACATGGTTCGTAGATCAGCGCAGACACTTTCAGGGAGGTGCGAGACAGAAGGGACTCCGCGGAATCCCATAGGCCGGAGGCCGGAGGTAACCCTGGCCAACACACAAAGTTTGTTGAGCGCGCACAAAGCAGAACTAGTGGAAGCGAAGATGTTATGCCCCCAGGAGTCCAACCACTGGGCTTCCTGTGACAGAGGGAGAAATACTGAAAGCATGAAGGAAAAGCAGTCTGCAGGACAGGGCCCTGGGTAGAAGGATGGAAAAAAGGTAGGATGGATAGTGCGAAGCAGGACGGTGGCGGTAGAGAAGCGGCTGATGCACCGGATCTCCCATAGCAGGACGCCCCCAGGCTCCCAGAAGAGAGTTGTGGAGCGAAGCTTCAAAAGGAAGAAGATGCTCCCCTCCACCAGAGCCCTGGTGGAGAACCTCCGACAAATGGTCTGTAGGAAGAGGAGTGACTGGGTTGCCCATCTGCAAAATGCCAGCAGCCGTGGCTCCTGGGACTCTCATCAAGGGTCACCCGCAATTTTCTTGGCACCAACGAACAGGACAAGTCAACCATTTAGGAGTTGAAATAACTGTTCTGCGGGTCACGGCACTTAGGAGTTCACCTACTATAATGGTGATAGTATTAAAAGCACTAATTACTTCTTCCGGGGGGGTACCCAACGAAGTGTACAAAACAAATTCACTTACCGACTTATAACCTTCTCCTCCCATCTGTTGGTCCTATGGACCCCTTTGGCTCGACTTGGAAAGTCAGTAGGGCCCCCCTATTTTAACGCAGAGGGGATTATGGTCACTATAAAAACTATCCTGAATGACAAAACCTTGAGATAAAGATTGTAAGGATGGAGTCATTAAAAAAATCTATAAATGTACCACTACATTTCCCTTTAAAGGAGGGGACAGGAGCCATGCTACAAGTATCACCTAGTGACATGAGAGACATCAAATGAGATTTGTGTAAGAGGCCATTCAAAACGTCCCCCTCACCCATGGACAGCCCAAGTCAGCTAAATGTATGATCCAAGGATCCCCACAGTAATGTATGTTAAAGGCCCCCATGACCATAAGATTATGTAAATCGGCAATACGGTGTTGCCTTATAAAGGATCCCAACAGTGTGATATTACACCCGTCATGCGAACATGTTGTTGAATTAAAAAAGTTTACAAGAACCATTTTGTTAGCCCCCCTTCCTAAGACCAAAGACTGTAATCATAAACTTGTCGAGGGTAAGACCTGAATCTGGCGTTCTACCGTCAAGGAAATACAAGTTACAAGACCACCCTTTGGTCTACCAGCCATAGAAGGGGAGGCTGGGACGAAAAAGGCCTTGTAACCTCCAAAAATAAGCTACAGTCCACTAACCATGTTTCCTGGAAACAAATAATGCAATATTGTTTTACATAAGCCAACCACATAAGATTGGAAAACTTGTTAGCCAGACCAGCAATATTCCATGATATTACATTGTTAGCAGACCCCCATGAGCCCACCTTGCTTTGCACTAAGGGATCCTGCTGAGATAGCGGACTACCAGGGACCGTGGAAGGAGGACTAGTGAGTCTATCACATGCCTCCAACGTAGCCAGTGGTGTGAACATGTTAGATAGCTCCACGGGTGGGGGACCAGTATACTTCCACAGTGTTGGCATCTGGTTTAAATGGTCTGACCATGGTGGTGAATTCAGATAGACATTCCTGGCAGGCAAAATTTTCTGTGACAAACTATCAAATAGGGCCTCATCGTTAATGTTCGTGTTGATATACCCTGGTGTGTCTGGTTTGTAAACATATCCGAGTGGTAAAGCCGCGATGGTTGAATTAGAACCACGATGATCAGGGTATGAATCTATTAATAGAATCCTTTCTGCTATGTGTGGTCTGTTAAAAGTAACAATAACACAATCCCTCATACCTCATTTACGTGAGCTACCTATCCAACTGACTCTACGTACCATGTTGATGTTTTTCTCCACCCTTAATCCCAATGTGGTGTTGTGCGAGAACCAGTGTAAAACTTTGTTTTTCAACTGGCAAAAATCCTCCCTAGTACCCTGTGGAAGAGTTGGCACATTCCCCTGTACCACTACATAGGGGGTGGATGCTGCTGGCACGTGAATGACTGGTAACTGCTGTAAATGGAGATCCCTTTTCCCCCTGGGTCTGACTGCCTGACGGCCTGATAATTGGTTCTCTTTGAGGGGACAGAGTCTGGCTAGGTCTGGCTGGGCAAGCTAATCCTGTTAAAGCCGCGGCCCGTGGAGGGGATAATTGCAGGTAAGTACACAATTTAATTAATAAAACGAAATTCGTAGCGCGCACAGCATCTCATTTTGCCATGCAGTGCGCGCTACGAATTTCGTTTTATTAATTAAATTGTGTACTTACCTGCAATGATCCATATGCCTGTTTTTAGCACCGCGGGGTGGCTGCATGAGAGGCATGTAGGTAATCAGCTACGCTCTTTTCTGGCAAACTAATATGTCCCTACCAGAGGCCAACTCCCACCCTACCCCGTGAAGCTCAGAGACCCTAACACAGGAGTCTTTTTTATTCTGTCTCTCTCACCTATTTGTGCTTGAGAGACTGTTCTACTGCAGATTTTTGGCAGTAGTTCGAAGGAATCTAGGATTGGCAGAGTGTTAGTGTACTCTGACCACCCAGTTTCCGTTGGTCCTGAAGAAAACCCGGCAACTTCCGTTAGCGGGTTGAAACATGTAGACCTCCAACACATAGATACATATCGTCATAACAAACTATAATTGTATCGCTCACACATTTTTAATATTGTCCAGTAGTCTAGAAATAAACTTTATTAACAATAGTCATACCAGGACAATTTTTAACACCCTTTTTTTGCACTATTCACACACAAATAAACCCGCTCCACTGTAATTCAGGTGTCGAAGCACACCCTGATGGCATTCGGCTATCAGGGTGGACCCCGATGATGAAGCATGTCACCAACTAGGTTGGTGAGTGAGGGGTTTATTATAATCCAAGAAGGACTTGCTTCTCATCCAATCTTCCCACTCAGATCGCTCCTTGAGCTTTTCCAGGTGATACTCCTCTTATGTTTATTGATTGTTTTTAGCACCCTCCACCCCACCCCTCCCCCTCCCCGCCTCCCTGCCCCACCGTAACTCCCTCCACGGTCCGTGGCTGCCCTCTTATAGCTTTGGCTTCCGCCTTGTGTAGCTGCTGCCCTATTATAGATTTGGCTTTTCCCTTGTGTAGATGCTACATGAATTACAGTTACTTGTCCCCCCAGCAGGTGTGACTGTGAATGAAACTGTGGCTGTGGCTAGCCCCTAGTGATATTAAGCGGGTTAGTCACTATGGGCAGCTGCACAATACATTGACCTAACTGAGCACTAGTCCCTCCTGTTAATGAAGATCAGATACCACATTTAGAGTCCATTAAACAAATTTTCAATCGCGGTTTACCCAAACGTGATCGGACTCAGCTTGGAGTCCAGCAGGTTTGTCATCAATACATGAAAGGATTCCAGTACACCCGCCATGTCAGCAACAGGCATTGAATGAGAGGGTACTGAAGTTTTAGGGGGCATATTAGGTTTAGATCTCTTGACTTTACCCCCATCACTTGAGATTTCCTTTTAGTACCCCCAACTGTCCCTGCTGCTCCGGTCTCGGTCAGAAGTAAAGTTCCTTTCCTGATTGTTTTTAGAGTATCTGGTTGCTTGCTGGGGGTAGGCGCCATATTTGCATGATTTAAAGCTGCCTTGTACCCTCATTAGTGCTTATTATAACTGCAGGGGAAAGAGGCAAATGCAAAGAGGAAACAATTGATTGGCTGGATGACTTGACACTCTTCTGGCCTACCACCTCTGACCCTATAATGTTAGACTGGCTCAAAAGGTCATTTTCAGCACTGATCAAGGACACGTGTGTCAGTGTGCAAGGGATGTGATGCAGCGATGGGTGACCTGGAAAGAAGTCTGTTGACACGTTCAATTTCCTTCTCAGTCATTGCTGCCGCCGGCTGTAGAAAAGAGTCTATAGTGGTTACTGCAGTAGTACCGGTCATGGCCTTTCCTGCTGTTACTGCTGTTCTGCGCCTGACCATGATCACGAGGGGTCAGTATTGGAGTGCTCTAATAAAGATGCAGAGTTAATATGTTTAGAGTGTCAGTGTGCAAAGGGACAGCTCCAATGTTACAACACAAGAGTACAAGTAAATGTGTGTAAAGGTAACAAAGTATTTTGCTGGAGGGTCCAGAACTCAAACAAGCACTCTACATACTAACTTGCGCACAATCCACAATCCACGTGGATGGTACCAACTCAAATATAAGAGTAAACAACTAAACTCTGCCCTACCTCGCCTCCTATTCGGTGCAGTGTAGAAATATTGCCGCAAAAATATTGTGGGTCAGAAATATCGCCGCAAACATATCGAGGGGAAGAAATATCGACAACAAAAATATAGTTGACAAGAATATCTACTGACAGGTAAGTAATATCGATTACATAAATATAGTTGTAATAAATATCGTTTATAAAAATATAGTTTCAAAAATATCAATTTATTAATAAATGTATTTATTTGAGTGTTTTTAATGAGAATTTTTTTTAATTTTATTATATGTTTTAGAGTTTTACTAGTTATTAATTTATTTTAAGTTTAATTCTGCGTTTTTAGTTCCTTAGCGGGTTGTGGGTTTATAGGGGAATAGGATGGGAAGTAATTTAATTTGTAAAATGTATTGAATAATTCATGTGTTAATTGATTAATTAATAATATTTTAATGATTTGTTGTTAATTAATTTCAATTAGGTAATCAATAAATAATTGTGTTAATTGCTTAATTAATTTTAGGCGTGTGTTGTGGTGTTTATAAGTGTAAATTGTGTGAAGGGTGGTAAGTAAATAAAAAATGTATTGATTAATTATTAAATACTTTAAAATGAATAACCAATAATTAATTAGTAATTATGAATTGTAATTGTGTAATTAATTTTAGGTGTGTGTTTTGGTGTTAATATGTGTAAATGGTGTGAAAGGTGGTAAGAAATTAATTTTTATTGATTAATTAATACATATTATTAAATTATTTTTCATTCATTAATTAGTAATTATTAAATTTAATTGTCTAATTAATTGTAGGTGTGTGTTGTGGATATTATAGTGTTAAATATTGGGTAAATGTTTTTTTTATTTTCTTTGTTAATAATAATACATTTAAAATTATATATTAATTATGTTATTTTTGGAAATTAAATTTAATAACAAATTTGATTGTTTTTTTATTTATTGTTTTGTGTTCCAGCGCTTTTCCTACTGTTGCACTCACTGGAGTGGGAGTAGTAATTTTTACCCCTTCGCTATCCTGCTCTTTCCCTACTGTTGCACTCATTGGAGTGGGAATAGTAATTTTTACCCCTACGCTATCCAGTGCTTTCCCTACTGTTGCACTCACTGGAGTGAGAATAGTTATTTTTACCCCTCCGCTATCCAGCGCTTTCCCTACTATTGCACTCATTGGAGTGGAAATAGTAATTTTTACCCTTCAGCTATCCAGCGCTTTCCCTACTGTTTCCCTCAGTGGAGTGGGAATAGTAATTCTTACCCCTACGGTATCCAGCGCTTTCACTACTGTTGCACTCGACCACTGCGCCCTTGGCCTGGTCACCCCCACACCCCCCGCCTGCTCCTCCTACCTGCTGCCTGTGCCTCGTTCTACACGTGGCCCCAGCCGCCACAGGACCGCCGCTGAACCACCCCAGCCGCCGCAGGGCCGTCCCAGCGCCGCCCCAGCCACCGCAGGGCCGCTGCCGAGCCCCCAGGTTTTCCCGCCGGATCACTACGAGACCCCGCCCCCCCGCACGCCGATTGGCTACCGCGATCCCCGCCTCCCCGCACACCCTCCCTCCCGGCTCCCCTCTTAAGGGGACCCACAGCGCTGCACAGGAGCGACCACTGCGCCCTTGGCCTGGTCGCCCCCACACCCCCCGCCTGCTCCTCCTACCTGCTGCCTGTGCCTCGTTCTACACGTGGCCCCAGCCGCCACAGGACCGCCGCTGAACCACCCCAGCCGCCGCAGGGCCGTCCCAGCGCCGCCCCAGCCACCGCAGGGCCGCCGCCGAGCCCCCAGGTTTTCCCGCCGGATCACTACGAGACCTCGCCCCCCCGCACGCCGATTGGCTACCGCGATCCCGGCCTCCCCGCACACCCTCCCTCCCGGCTCCCCTCTTATGACGCCCCCAGAGCGACCGCGCAGCGGACGCGCACAGCGGGAGCACCGATTGAGCGCCGAAGGTGCGCCAAAGGTAAGCCCGTCTACGCCCGTCCGCGCCTGGACCGCGCCCAGTGCCAGGACCCCTGGCCCCCGCAGACCCCAGCCCACCCGCCGGACGTACGGCGCCGCCACCCTCAACGCACTCAACGCCGGCCGAACCCCTGGATGCTACCGAGCCACCCCGAGACGCACTCACGGACCCTTCATCTGCCAGGCCTGCAAGTTCTCCTGCACCCGGACCTGCACGGCACCAGCACCCACCAAGCCGAACTCCAGCAGCAGCCACCTGAAGTGCATCCTGCTCAACACCCGCTCCGTCCACAGACACGCCGTCGAGCTTTGGAACCTGCTCGACACCACAGCCCCAGACGTCGCCTTCCTCACGGAAACCTGGATGAACGCCTCCTCAGCACCCGACATCGCCATCGCCATCCCGGACGGCTACAAGAACATCCGGAGAGACCGCGTCAACCAGACAGGAGGGGGCATCGCCATCATTCACAGGAACACCATCCGCATCACGACCAACACCGACGACACCATCGCACCCGCCGAACACCTGCACTTCCAGATCCACGTCAACCCCAAGACCACTCTCAGAGGCACCCTCATCTACAGACCCCCGGGACCACGCACACAATTCAGCGAGGACATCGCCGACTTCATCAGCCCGCTCGCCCTCCCCTCAACCGACTACATCCTCCTCGGGGACCTCAACTTCCACCTGGAGAACAACGACGACCGCAACACCATCACCCTGCTCGACAACCTCGCCAACCTCGGACTCAAGCAGCTGGTGTCCACCCCCACCCACCTCGCCGGACACACGCTCGACGCCATCTTCTCATCCAGCAAAGACATCGCCTTCAGCCACGCCACAGGACTCCACTGGACGGACCACAGCTGCGTCCACTTCACCTTCAGAAGAACGACGACCCACCACCACCAGCAACAGGTTGCCCGAAGAAGCTGGAACAAGATCACAGCCGACCAGCTCACCGCCTCCCTGAGTCAGCACCCTCCCGCCAGCTCAGCGAACCCCAGCCAGGCCGCCGACAACCTCACGAAGTGGATCAGCAACTGCGCGGACGAACTCGCCCCTCTGAGGACCCCGCCCAGCAGACCCGGAAGCAAGAAAGCCCCATGGTTCACCGACGAACTCAAGAGCTCCAAGAAGAACTGCCGAGCCCTCGAGAAAGTCTGGAGAAGGGAACCTACACCGGACAACATGACCACCCTCAAGCTTGCCACCCGGAAGCACCACCAACTGATCCGCGCCACCAAGAAAACTGCATTCAAGGACCGACTGGACAACAACGCACACAACTGCAAGGAACTCTTCAACATCGTGAAAGAGCTCTCCAACCCCAACGCCGGGAACAACGACATCACCCCATCGCAAGACCTCTGCAACTCCCTCGCCTCCTACTTCCACAACAAGATCGCGGACATACACAACAGCTTCCGTAGTCAACCATCGCACACAACGACCGCAGCAACGTCACCCACCACCACCCTCCGCGCCTGGACTCCGATCAGCACCGATGACACCGCCCGCATGATGAACTCCATCCACTCCGGATCTCCGACCGACCCCTGCCCTCACCACGTCTTCAACAAGGCCGACGCTGTCATCGCACCCCACCTGCGGGACATCATCAACACCTCCTTCGACACCGCCACCTTCCCGGAGAGCTGGAAGCACGCCGAACTCAGCGCTCTACTTAAGAAACCAACAGCGGACCCCACCGAACTCAAGAACTACCGCCCCATCTCGCTCCTCCCGTTTCCAGCCAAAGTCATCGAGAAGACCGTCAACAAACAGCTGGCCGCCTTCCTCGAGACGAATGGATCCCTCGACCCCTCACAGTCTGGCTTCCGAGCCAACCACAGCACCGAGACCGCCCTGATCGCTGCCACCGATGACATCCGAGCCCTGATGGACAACGGAGAAACAGCGGCCCTCATCCTCCTAGACCTCTCCGCGGCATTCGACACTGTCTGCCACCGCACCCTAGTGCAGCGCCTCAGCAACGTCGGAATTCAGGAGAAGGCACTGGAATGGATCGTCTCCTTCCTCGACGGAAGAACACAGAGAGTCCGCCTACCACCGTACAAGTCAGAGGCCACCGAAGTCATCTGCGGCGTCCCTCAAGGATCCTCGCTGAGCCCCACCCTCTTCAACGTCTACATGAGCCCCCTCGCGGCCATCGCACGCCAACACAACCTGAACATCATCTCCTACGCCGATGACACCCAGCTGATCCTCTCACTGACCAACGACCCCGCCGCTTCCAGAGCCAACCTTCACGAAGGGATGAAAGATGTAGCCGAATGGATGACGACCAGCCGCCTGAAACTGAACTCAGACAAGACGGAAGTCCTCATCCTGGGCTCCTCACCCTCCGCCTGGGACGACTCCTGGTGGCCCCCCGCCCTGGGCACCGCACCCACACCGACAGACCACGCACGCAACCTGGGCTTCATCCTGGACTCCTCCCTCTCCATGACCAGACAAGCCAACGCCGTCTCCTCGTCATGCTTCAACATCCTGCGCATGCTACGAAAGATCTTCCGGTGGATCCCCACCGAGACCAGGAAGACGGTCACCCAGGCCCTCGTCACCAGCCGACTGGACTACGGCAACGCCCTCTACGCCGGAACCACCGCCAAGCTCCAGAAGAGACTCCAGCGGATCCAGAACGCCTCAGCCAGACTCATCCTCGACATCCCCCGACGCAGCCACATCTCCGGACATCTGAGAGACCTGCACTGGCTCCCCGTCAACAAGAGAATCACCTTCCGTCTCCTCACCCACGCACACAAAGCCCTACACGACCAAGGCCCGAGCTACCTCAACAACCGCATCAACTTCTACGCTCCCAAACGCCACCTCCGATCAGCCAGTCACGCCCTCGCCGCCGTCCCCCGCATCCGAAGATCGACAACAGGAGGAAGGTCCTTCTCCCACCTGGCCGCCAAGACCTGGAACTCCCTCCCGACCGACCTGCGCCTGACCCAAGACCACCTCTCCTTCAGGAAGAAGCTCAAGACCTGGCTGTTCGAGCAGTAGCAGCACCCCCCCCCAAGCGCCTTGAGACCCTCCGGGTAAGTAGTGCGCTATATAAATGACCATGATTGATTGATTGATTGACTCACTGGAGTGGGAATAGTAAATTTTACCCCTACGCTATCCAGCGCTTTCCCTACTGTTGCTGTCACTGGAGCGGTAATAGTAATTTTCGCCCCTCCGCTATCCAGCGCTTTCCCTACTGTTGCACTCACTGGAGTGGGAATAGTAATTTTTACCCCTACGCTATCCAACATTTTAACTACTAATGTTTTTATTTTGTTATTAAATGTTTGGGTTATTTTGTTGTGTGTTTTGGTGTTAATATGTGTAAATGGTGTGACAGGCGGTAAGCAAATCATTTTTATTGATTAATTAATAAATATTATTAAATTAATTTTCAATAATTAATTAGTATTTATTGAATTTAATTGTGTATCTAATTGTAGGTGTGTGTTGTGGATTTTATAGTGTTAAATAAGGGGTAAATGTTTTTTTTTATTTTCTTTCTTAATAATATATTTACAATTATATATTAATTATGTTAATTTTGGAAATTACATTTAATAAAAATTGTGATTGTTTTGTTTTTTATTGTTTTGTGATCCTGTGCTTTCCCTACTGTTGCACTCACTGGAGTGGGAATAGTAATTTTTACCCCTCCACTATCCTGCACTTTCCCTACTGTTGAACTCATTGGAGTGGGAATAGTAATTTTTACCCCTACGCTATCCAGCGCTTTCCCTACTGTCTCACTCACTGGAGTGGGAATAGTAATTTTTACCCCTTCGCTATCCAGAGCTTTCCCTACTGTTGCACTCCCTGGAATGGGAACAGTAATTTGTACCCCTACGCTATCCAACGTTTTAACTACTAATGTTTTTATTTTGTTATTAAATGTTTGTATTATTTTTTAAGTAGTTTAATGTGTTAATTAAATATAAAATATTTTATTTTAATTCATTTATATATGTGGTTATTTTATTTTTTGTATAATTTAAAAAGTTTATAAATTCAATAAAAATTATAGGTAATAAAATGTATTTAAGTAAATATATTCATATGTACATATTTGTTGTGTTTATATTTAATACATTATGTTTATTTGTTATAATTATTTTAAATATATATTACATTTAATGTATTTTCTTAATAATATTAATATTATTTAATTATTTTATTTTAATTTAAGCTATTTTTTAAAGTCGATATTTTTAACATCTATATTTTTACATCGATATTTTTGAGTCAATATTACTGTACTTACCTGTTTAAGTATCGGGATTCGCTATTTTTGTAATGAATATTTTTACATCAATATTTTTTTGCATCAATATTTATTTTATCGATATTTTAACATGGAACCCTCCTATTCAGCTGCTGTTACTGCCACAAAGGGACACAACTAAAATGAGCAGAAACAGGTTCACACGCCAAGAAGGTCAGACAGCTGTCCACATCATGAGTGGTTCTCCTATTAAAGGGCCAAGAGAATGGGCCCAGCACGGCCTCCTCCGGTCGCTGACTGGCTTCGCGCTGCGGAAGCCATCGGCCATCTTTATGCGCCAACTGGCGCTAAGGATGCGCGTTGGCACCTCCAGGCACATGCCGTGCAGGGGGATGTAGTTCCTGGCAGTCCCAGTCGCTCTCCGCTGTCCTGGGTTACAGGAGGGAAGTGGCGACGTGATCAGGGCGGACTACAGGCAGTGCTAAAGAGCTCTATTACTTATTTGAACCTTTTTACTCAGTTAGTTGATGATTAAGGGGTACCATAAGCACAATTCAACATGTGGCTAAACCGGATGAGGTAATACATTTTGGGAGGTGAGCGTCTGGGGTACAGTTTTGCTCCCACACACGTTTTCTAAGCGTGATAATGTTGCTTTAGAGGAAATAGATAGTAACATTCTAACCCATTTCACAGCAGAAGTTAAAGGCAATTTCGAGATATCATAAATCTGCTAACACAAAAGTGAGATGTATGGAACATGGAAAGGCTCTTCTGGCGATTCTAGGGGCATATTACCAACCAATAGAGATCATTTTTGTCTCTAACTTGTTTAGAGACAATAATTATCGCCGCAAATCGGCGATTTTTATCGCAGATAAACCTTGCTATTAGCAAGGTTTATCGCAAATGCGATAAAAAACGGCCGCAATGCATGAATATCGCTGAAAAGTCAGCGATATTCATGCATTATCGAGCAAAAGCTCTTAGCCATGTTATCCACCTCCCATTTGATAACATGGCTAAGAACTGCTCCTGGGTAGGTGTTAGCTTTTGGAGATATTCGCGCTTAGCGCGAATATCTCCAAAAGTTGGTAATAGGAGATAGCGATGTTAGCGACTTTTTCCAGTCGCTAACATCTTGACACGCCCACTTTGCATGTCATTAGTGATAAATATCACTGACATGCAAAGCGGGGCCCAAGATGGTCACTATCTCCTATTAGCTGTTGCTAACTGGTGTTAGCGACAGCTTGGTAATAGGGAGATAATTTTATCTCCGCTTTCTTGGCTTTTAAAGCCAAAAAAGCGGAGATAAAGCCCCTTGATAATATGCCCCCTAGTGAGGCCGGCAATTAAAGCAAGTCATGAGCGACCGAATACCCATTGATGTACATTGGACGTCTCTCCAAAGCACTCCAAACCTGCCTGCCACTGTATATTAACGGAATTTTTTTAACTCGAAATTCAAGGCTCCTAAAACGTGATAGCAAGATCAAAAAATAAGGAACATTGGGGAATATTGACAAGAACCTCGTTAACATTATTGTCGTTTTAGCGGCAGGAAACTGCCGCTAAAACGGCGATAATGGGCTTGCTAATATGCGTTATAGAATTCCAATAGAAGCCCAGGTTAGATGTGCAGGACATCTAACCTGGGCTTCTATTGGAATTCTATAACGCATATTAGCAAGCCCAATATCGCCGTTTTAGCAGCAGTTTCCTTCAGCAGAAGTTTCCTGCCCCTTAAACGGCGATAATTTTATCGAGGTTCTTGCTAATATGCCCCATTAAGTGATTGGGGATGTTAAGTGTGGTTCCGTGACACCGCAGGGTACCAGCTTTCCTTTGTGAGTCAGTAATCAGAATTGTTTCTACAAATCAGAACATTCCATTTCTTTGGTATCTTTTTACGTCTTCTAAAGTGGAAAAAAAATAGTCAGAGACGAATAATCAATGTTAGAGCTTTCTGTCTGCCTTCGGTGCATTTCAGATTTTTTTCTGACACGGTATGAAACGCTTACCCAGAGAAATAAAAACATTGGAAGCATTTTCATGCTAAGAAACCTGCGAGAGCGCCTCTTGAAGCGTAAGCCAGGAACACATTTATGTACTGTGTGCATAATGGCTCAAGCCGTCTAGTCCCCCACCTGTCTATAGCAGCTTTTTTTCAATAATGGATACTCGGAAAGAGCACGCTGGCAACCAACTGACCACTAACTACTCAGAAAATATTTATATTCTGGCATAATGGTCCGATTTCACATATTTTCCTTTAAAAAAACATGAAAATGAAACCAAGTCGAAATCTTAAAAAAACAAATAAAAGGAACAAATCCAAGAAGATTCCAAAATAGGCAGGGAGGTTTGTACAAAGTGTCCTTGAATGTGCGTGGCACCTTTCCCTTAAAAAAAACAACACTCCCAGCCACTCAGACAGCCCCCCTCGGTGAAGACTGTCTTGGCGGTGTCATTACAAGGTGTGCTGGGGCGGTGACTGTCTGCAAGCTTGGCCGTCGAACAGTTGAAGCCTACTCCTCTCTCAGTTAGCTCAGTAATTTGCCAGTGGTCAGCCTGTCTTGCCATAATGACATTCTGGCGCCACAAGCATGTATCTTAACTATGCACTGTGCTTTGTAATGAATGCATACTAAAATACACAGAAACCGCTCAATCTTCTTAGCAGCCACAATCTCTAACTTGAAAACACCACATCGTATTAACTTATATACCTGATAGAAGCCTGCCAGCTGCAGTAGAAGTACTTAGTTAAAAAAAATGTGGCTTTATGTTTTTATTCGTGTTCTCATTGGTTTTGGCACTCTTTTCTGAAAAGGTTTACAATGCACAGTAACGACGTCCATTCCTTCCAGGAGCATGATGTTGTCATATGTCTGAGAGCTTCGCTTTCTAATAAAGTTAATCAGTCACGTGCATACACTTTAATCCCTGCTGTGTTTGTCATTCACATAAAGTCACCTTGCTCTCTAAAGAAATGTAGGTAATTTAATCCACAGACAGGCATTCAAAAAATCTAACATTGCTATTGTTAACAGAGAATAAAAATAACGTGGATCATAAACTGTTTATTATGTTGTGTTAATGTAGAGATTTTCTATGGTGCACTGTGGAGCTGTAGCAAGTGGTATTAGTGCGCTTCATGAATAACAGCAAGAGATATCTTTACAGAGAGAGAACAAAGGGAGTCAAGCGATACATTAGAGAGTTTGCTAATCAATTGAACAGACTCTAAACTTAATACAAAAATAGACAGAAGAGATGAGCCTATAGGAGTTTCTCTCACAATCCAAGGGCAGCTCTTCCGCAATGGCGGAGGAGCATCGCTCCACTGGCAGAGCCAGCAGCTAAAAAATAAAAAAATATTTGATTATCGTTTTATTTTTAAGCAGCTGGCTCAGCCAGTGTGTGCAGGGAGAGGCGGGGACGGGGCATGGAAGGGGGTAGGAGGAGTGGTAAGTGAACATGTATGTTTAGCTGGCCATCTCAGGCTGACCAAAACACAAATGCGCACTTAGGTTTCTCCAGCCCGAGTTCATTGAACAGCTGGGCTGGAGAAACCCCACAGACTCCCTGGTCTGAGTGGTGCATGTTTATACCCTGCTTAGGACAATCCACGTGTTGCTCTGCAGCCCGGGGATTGGACAGGAAGTCTGATGCAGTCTCAGTGCCTGCTGCAACATAGAAGAGAAAGTACCTGGCGCAACACGGAACCCAGCTGTCAACTTGGGTTATGTTTTTTTCTTTTTTTGTATTCCCCCCGTGCTCCCAAACCTGCGTTCCCTCATCCTACCCCATTAAGAGGGTTGATTTCTTTTGTGAATTAGCAAGGAGCTCCATAGGCTGGGAGAGGCACCTGTGAAAGCCTGATTACATGTTTGGTGATTGGTTGTTTAAATGTAGTAATTGAGACATTCTGGCAGAGAATGAGTTTTCTGTTATGTTTTACGTTCATTGGATCGTCCTTACAACTTACAAGTGATGTAAACAGAAATAAAACAATCATTGGCAAAGCCAATATGTCTGTCTTGCATTTTGAGTACTTACTGAAACTTAAGAAGGCCTGGCGCGGTCAAAAACAAAACAAAATAAAAATGATTTAATCATGTCTACAATGCATACATGTGATAAGGAATGTAATTAGTGGTAATTCAGAGCATTTTTAGGATGGTAAAATAGTCACTTTATAGGAGGCAGAATCATATGAAAAAAAGTCAATAACATGACAGGACAGAGAAATATTCATTTGAGTGGAAGCAAAGCCCGCTATGTGTATATTTTAAAGAATTGTTAACAATGGTCTTGTAGGCAGCTGTGCTGTTAAGACAGACCTAAAAATAAAAGCTTCAGTGCAGATCCACCCATACATTTTATGAGTTTCAGAAAAAACCCTCTAGTCAGAAAAAAATATTTTGTTTGAACCCACTAGATTGCAGTGGGATGGATTGTGTAACAAAATGAATGGCAATGGGAATCTGGCTGTTTTCTGTATATCACTCTTTCATGTAGTACTTGGAAAGTTTGCCATTAGGAGTAGCAGTAAATGGTAATGAAAGGCATGGAGTGGCAGTGTAGAAAATTACCATCTTTTGCGTGGTGTATCATCAGATTTTTGCCTAAAGAGAGTATTTTATTGATTGATTATTTAAAATCATTACAAAAAATAAGTGCGCAATTATGGACATTTCAATTAAGATACCTCATTAAAATGTTTTTTAAATAACAGTAAACATTTAAAATTATACACACGCATTATAAAACTCTTTTATATATCGCTAGTTCCTATGTTTAAAAGATTGGCAGAGAGTACAGTCAGTTTAAATATTAAGATTATATCATTTTAATTTTTTCCATGCAACTTTAAAAAATGCTGTAAAAGCAGAATTAATGAGTACATCATCCGGGCAAAGACACTGAAGCAGTGCTTGTCTACAAGTCCATATCGCTCTTTCATTAAAAAGCCTTTTTAATAGAGTTAGTCTTTCATTTTTCAGTTCTGGACAAAGGCACAGAAGATGTATAATATTTTCCTCTCCAGCTTTGCACGACCGACATGATATGTTATTTTCGAGTTTTTTCCAAGGTAGTGCATGGGATTCTCCTGGCAAAATTCCGAATCGTGCTTTCATGAATATATTTTTATTTACCGATGACCATGCTGTGTCCAGATACTGCTGAGGCCTCTTCTTTTTGTAATTATTTATTATGGACCAAGCGTGTTTCCTTTTAGAAAATGTCTCTTTATCGCTTATCAATGATAGGTGATCTGTTGTTTTGTTCACAACTTTTTTGAAGGATTCCTGGTTTATGGTAGTAATCCAAACACTCCTGACCCCAAATTCGTCCAGAGCCTTGTTCAGATATTTCCAGGCAGAAGATTTAGTGTTGCCCTCAATTTCTTTCCATAAGAGCTGTGAAATTAAGTTCTCCTCATCATTTTTTACTCTGTTCCATACTTTGAATGTATGAGCCATTCGTGCATATAGTTGGTTATTCAAGCCGAATTCCAGTCTGACTTGGGCTTGTGAGGCATTTTTTAGTAAAAGAAAGAGAGACCGTTACGTTTTTGAAACAGCTTTATTTATGATTGTTGCATCTTTTCCGTTTAACGCCTCACTTCCATAGGTTAATGAAGGTAGCAATTTCGCCGATATCACCTTAAGTAGCGGTCCGTAAGTTAAATTGCTAGTAGATTTTTTAAATATCCCAAATGCACCTGTAAGTGCATTTGCTTTCCTGGTGATATCCAGTTTTTGAGGGTTAAAGTTAAATATAACTCCTAGGTATCTATAGGTTTTAACTTGCTCCAAATTTTCCTTTCCCAAGAACCATTTTGAGTTGTACTTGTTCCTTAGGTTTTTTATAACAACCATAATTTTGGATTTTGACTCATTTATTACCATTTGGTTTCTGTCGCATATTCCTGTATGCGTGTTATTAACCGTTGCAGGCCCACCTTTGTGTTACTTAGAAGAATGACGTCATCTGCATACAGTAAGTTAGATATATGTTTATCAGCAAGCTTCGGTGGGTGTGCATTTATGTTGTTTAAGCTCCAAAAGAAGAGAGTTTCCCAGGGACCAGAAAGGACTGGGTATCAAGAACTGTATCAAAAAGGATTCCTTTCTGTATATTAGTCTTTCAATAAGTGACCAACAGGCCTACACGTTTGAATCAATTGTTATTACTTTATAGTTATAGTTTTACTCAACATTAGTACTCCACACTAGAATGTCATTTTTAGTTACTCTCAAAGTTTTATTTTTTTTAAAAAGAAAGACATTTGCATTTATAAACTTTGTATTGCATTATACACACTTAAAATTATTGACCCAATAAAATCTCTATAAGTAAGTGAGGCATGAGATATGGACGAGCTAGCCAACACTATCTCCCAGTATGGCATATAATCCCTTGCTTTTCCTTTTAGAAAGTCAATGATTGAATAAGACCTTGGTGTGAACGACGCAAAGCGCAACGCCAAACTGAAATAGAGAAGTCCTGAAAATCAATACAAGGACTGAAATCCCTATACTTCAAGTAAGGGGACTCAACAAATTATACAGTAATCACTATTAGATTAGTCCACAACTAGGAAAAAAAGACTCTCCGTAAGAACAATGTACTGATTATATTCATTTTCCTTTTTTTTTAGAAAGAAGTTAAAATTTTGTTTTTAAAATTACGTCTGTCCTGAGGAAGGTGCCACAAATGTAACCTACGCACCGAAACGCGTCGACAATGGGACTTATTAACTGAATATGAATTGTTTTGTATTGTGTACTGAATGTGAATATACAAAAAAATTTTTTTAACCTGGTGTGACTCTGAATTAGAAACCGTAATTTGGAATTGTTAGACAGTAGTTAAAAGTGTAACAGAGCACCCTTTTAATAATTTTAAGTGTGTATAATGCAATACAAAGTTTATAAATGCAAATGTCTTTCTTTTAAAAAAAAAAAAAAAACTTTGAGAGTAACTAAAAATGACATTCTAGTGTGGAGTACTAATGTTGAGTAAAACTATGACTATAAAGTAATAACAATTGATGCAAACGTGTAGGCCTGTTGGTCACTTATTGAAAGACTAATATACAGAAAGGAATCCTTTTTGATACAGTTTATGTTGTTTAAGGCCTCAGTTAAGTCAGCTAAAAACAGATTAAATAATAAGGGAGCCAAAACACATCCTTGTTTCACTCCACCTAACGTTGGCATTTCTTTAGTTAATGAGTGACCATTACCGATACATACTCTAGCCCAAGTTTTTGTATGCAGAAGATGGATTAGGTTTAGTAGCAGGGGGGGAATACCTTGAGCATGTAGCTTTCCCCATAGGCGTTCTCTGTTTACACAGTCAAAAGCTGACTTAAAGTCAATAAAGCATAAGTATAAGATTTGGCCATTTATGATTGTTTTGTCGATTAAAACCGATAGGGCTAGGATGTTGGTACTTGTAGTCCTTTTATGAAGCCGATTTGGTTTGGCGGGAGAATGCTATTAGTCTTTACCCAGTCAGATAAAGTTGTTAAAAGATGACTTGCGAATATTTTTGCATCGGTATCCTGTAAGGTTATTAAGCGATAATTTTCTGGTGACATTCAATCTCCTTTTTTATATATGGGGGATATTAAAGAGCCTCTCCAACTTTCTGGTATCTCCCCTTTCCGAACAACTTCTTTGAAAACCCTTACAAGATGTTCTGCCCATGCTTCCGGATCTTCTTTATATAGGGCAAAGGGTATACCATTTGGCCCTGGTGCTCCATCTTTCTGTTTTTTTATTAGCTTGGCAACTTGTTCTTGAGTTATTTCTAGATCAAATTCTCGTATTATTTCAAGGTCAAGTTGTTGTCTTGTAAATGGAATTTTCTTCCTTGAATAATGTTCTTCGGTTCCGGGTTTTGTAGAATTTGGGTTTAGATGATGCCCCAAAAATTCACCCATTCCATCTCAGTTAATACTGATGAGACTATGGTTTTATCTGTCCTGGTTAGGCTATTCATCATTTTCCAGAACTCCCTTGAGTTTTCTTGGTTACTAGCATAAAAGATTCGAGTCCAAAGAACATTATTAGCTGCCATTTTTTCATTCCAGATTAATTTCCTTATGTTTTGATTTAGCTCCTTTAAGGTTGTTTTAATTTCTTCATTATTTGGGTAGTTAGTCAACTCTTTCCTTAGTCGATTACTTGTTCGTTTCATTTTATGTACTGCATATGGAAGGTTAATATGGGTTACCCTTTTTAATTCCCGAGTCACACAGCTATCTCTAGGTTTATTATAATTCCCATTATATGCAGGTAGTTTAGAAATGAAACTAGCCCATTGGTCAATTATAGATGTAGGTGCTGTTTCATCAAGACATTCCCTAGCCCGTTTTAAGGCCAGATCACTAGTCAATCTTATGTCTTGTGACTGTGTCTCCCAGTTTAATTTCCGATAGTTGATGGTTCCGATTTGGCCTTGAGTTATTAGGTAAATTTGATGTCCCCTTTTTTTAAATGATGTGGTGATTATTTGCTGACTGTGATCACTTTCCAGGACCTTCTTTAGATAGTATGAGGTGCAGTAGTTGAAAATGTTCAATGATACCATGGTATAGTCGATGCGAGATTTACTGCTATGGTTGTTGAAGGACCATGATGGAGGCGACTCCGTTGGAAATCTGCCATTTAGTATCCGTAGCCCCAAAGCTTCTATATCTTTCAGGAAATTTATACCTATTTGATTTTGTCCCGGTTTAGCTGAGGGCCTAATACTTGGGCCGGAATTAACCATTGGTGGTCTTGTGACTGCTTCACCTCATCTCTTATGAAAGGTACTAAGAGATTGAGATTGAAATCACCTGTAATAATAAAATCCATAAAGGGGTCCTCTATCCTTTGTTCTACTAAATAGGCAGAAAGAGTAGCACACATGGTCTTCCTAGAAATAGATGTAGCTGGAATATAGATATTAACCAACTTCAATGATCTTATTTGTTCGTGAATCCTATATTTTAACAATATTGATTGAACATTACAGTTGTTTATAACTAATTCCACATGTTCCGCATCTAGATTAATTGATATAAAAATTGCTAGACCTCCTGAAGGGCGTCCAAAATTGCTTAGCTTAGTAGCAGGTTGATAGTATCCTTTATAGCCATTGATTTTAAATGGGGCTGTAGCCCAAGTCTCCTGTAGGAGAATTATCTGATAATTCTTCAGTGAGTCAGTTATTTTATCCATTTTATTACCTATACCATTAATGTTCCAAGAGCACATTGTTATTGCCTTTTCAATATTACATGAATTTTGATCTGGTGTTTCCTGATTTACTTGTCATTGTACGTTGGTTCCATGTAAGGCGCTTTTAATCCATGAATCATTTATCCCGTTTTCATTGTCTACTCTATTATCTTCCGATTGATTTACAACTCCTCTATCTATTTGTTGTATTAGGTTTTTTAGCACAGAGAATGATGATTGCCCCTTTTTTCCTTTCTCAGAGCTTGGTAAATTTTGTGCTTTTAAGAGTGGTGTGGGGTATTGTTTTGGCTTGATTTTACTGATCATTATTCCCCAACTGCGGAAGGTTTCCTCTTCCTTCATAATTTGTTCTGCTACGGCAGGGGATGTGACTGTTAGAACTGTTAGTGGCAGTAATCCATCCGGATTTTGTATGAAGATGACACAGTCTATTACTTTAGTCATAAGATTTACCAGGGATGGAACTGATTTAAATAGGCACAGGAGGTTACCTCTATTTAATGTATCTTGATGTCCTCTGAACTCATATACCGGTTTAAGGATTAGTTGTTATTTCCTCTGATTTTCCATATCACTTTCATTATCTAAATTCAATTCCTTTCTGACTATATTCATGAGTCGTTTATTATTACCACATTTAACTATTACTATTTGGCCTCCCTTTGTTAGATCTGCCGCATCCTCTGTTAAATTAATTGTTTCCAATGATTTCGCCAGTTTGATGGATGGAAGTAGTTTTTTGTCTGATGCTTTATTTATAGTTTGTTTCAATGTTTGTTTTAACGGTTTTGTGGATCAAAGTTGGTTGATATTTAATTCTTCATTTAGGGTTTGTGTATTTATTTGTTGTTCCATGACATCAGCGTTCGATGGGACTGAAATCTTTCTTTCCGGCACTGTCTTGCCTATTTCCTGTTCTATTGAACTGATTGTGTGGCCACATTTAAGTAGGGTACCAACCAGGGTCCCCTCCTTAGGTGTTTTTTCCTCAGAGTCAATTCTATTCTTCTAATCAGGAAATGTATTTGATGTGGAGTTTTTCCAAACTTTAGAAACTTTTTCGGGAACAAGATCACTTGTATCACTTACAGGATATGCTATGCCATTTTAAAGTTTCTTATCTCTGGCGATCTTATTTTCCAGATCCTTAGTCGTGTTCGTATATTTTCCATGGTATGCAAAGATATCATAATACTTAGTGTGGATTTGTGCCTAAACATTTTGGTGACTGTAGAAGTCTGCACTTTACCCTTGCTAACCATAGGTAGTGTCCATGCTCCTCCTTTCAGCATGATGAAATTGAGGTACACCTAACTGGATTATTTAATTTGCATAGAAGTCACTAGAATATAGCACAGGATGTATCCAGGCCTGTAAGTTAAAAGCCACTGGTGGACTGCAGCACCCATGCTGTCCTTCACTACAGTGACAGTGTAAAACATGACTTCAGGCGTACAATAGCACACTGACTATAGCAGCTTTTAAACTGCAAATAGGCCTGTCAAATTAAACCATATGGCAGGTCTTAACCTTCCTTTAAATACTAATATGTCACTGCTAAGTAGGCCTTACTGCCCATGAGGGTGCATGCATTTAAAAGTAAGACACAGAAATGTATCGATAAACATGTCCTTACAGTGAAAAAGCCTCAAAAGCTATTTTCACTGTACCAAGGCTGGCTAAAACACTGGGATGCAATACTACATTAAGTAATGGTATATCAAGCTAGGGAACAGCTAGCCATTTCACTCTAGGGCTCTTTGTCATTTTTATTAAAAGCCCAATACACTGGTGAAGTCCGATTTGTAATAAATGTTTTGAAAACTGTTATTTTAGATAGTTACCGTTTGTCTGCCTAAGGCCTCTTGATCCTAATCTGCATTAGCCTCCACCCGCAGCCCCCTGAGTGCTTAACCCTGAATAAGATGTAAAACCTGCTCCCAGAACAGAAAACAAAGGCTTTGATATGGGGAGATGTTTCAGATCCTTTGGCAGGATGACCATTTCAGCAATACCCAGAAACTTAATAAACTTTAAAAGGGCCTCCCTTATAACTGTCAGATGTCAGATAGCACCTTAACAAGTCCCTTCTATTCACTCAGCCAGGCAGGGTCCATTCACAGTGGGCGCAGCGCTGCCCAAGTGCTGTTTTAGAATGACCAGAGAGGAGGGCCTTCTCATTTCTCTAGCCACACCTCTGGGGTGGACACACAGGCTCTGTGCAAGAGGAGAAATGTCTCATCATCTTGGAATTAGACACAGAGGCGCACTGTGGGATTGTTTACTGTAGGGCACAAGGAAATGATGCAAAATTGGATAGGGTTACACCTTTACAATGTTACATTGGGTAGTGAGGTTCCAGGCATCACTCCCACTCACAGACAAGTGCCAGGTAAAAATGTGAAATCCACAGTACACTCCTCAGAACCCTACAGGACCTGTGGAAGATCAGAAGTGGACTGAACCTGCTGACTGTGACCTGAGAAGGTCCCTGAAGGACTGAACCTGCCCGTCGTCCTATACACAGGACAAAAAAGTGGACCCTAAAGGTTATAAGGCTGAACTCCTATTCAAGCTACAGGGACTCAAGAAGCTACAAGAGGCCTTTCATTCAACTGCCCAGCTGACAAATTCCAACCGGACCTGCTATGGATCCTGCTGTTGGTCTACACTGGAGTGAATCTTGACCCCAAGTGAAGTACCCAAGGTCCTAGAAACCAGGGATAGGTAAACGTGTATTCCTCCTAACATCTTGAGAAATTTGGCACTTAGAAACAGTTTCACTCCAAAGACCTCCGGAGAACTGGAACAAATCTGTCAGTGATTTGCCACTGTGCTAGAGATTCAAGTTTCTCTTGTGCTAAGCTTTTCTGCAGCAGCAAATCCTATTCAGTCGGACTGATTGCTGAAGTAATGCACCTCATGGAGCCCTCTTCAGCTTAAGCCTGCAGCCTTACACCACCGAAAAAATGTAAACTCCAAAAAAGTGACTAAGTGCGAACAAAGAAATTTTGACCAAGACAAAATTATCGGGCCTGTGATAGGCTTTTCTTGGGCGTACAATTCAACTTTCTACCTGTCGGAGCTTTCTATCCAAAAAACAATGACTTTACTAGGAACCTTTCTTACGGCTATCAGACCTTGTGGAGCCCTATCTGGCTACAACCTGCTGAAGACTTTGGACTTCGATTTCAGAGACATGTGGCTAGATTTACTAGGCCCTTGTGTTGCCCTTATAACACAAGGTGACACAAGGCAACACAAGTGCATAAGTGAGAGTTACAAAGCCATGGAAAGCCACCTTGTGTATTTCTGTGTGGCTTAGTAAATGAAGAGTCAACCAAAGCACCCCAAATTGCTGCCTTGTGTTACTCTGCAATCCATGTAAGGAATTCAATGGGTGGAGCGAGGGCGATGCCATGCATCCGCCCATGGATTTTGGCACATTCCCTCAGTACAAAGACTTGTGAACGTGGAAATGCATCAAAAGGGCCTTTCTAAAAGAAGCATAATGAGTAGAACGTTTTTTATTTCTCCTCGTTATCTCCTCTTTCTATATTTGCTGCATTCTGCAGCAATGTGTAAAGAGGAAAATACCACAAAGGACCGTTTTATACACAAAAAGAATCCTGCCTGGACCATAGGCATCCTTGCACCATGGTGCAATGGTGCCTGCGTTCACGCTAGGTCCTGATCCTAGTCCTGGTCCTGATTTACTGTGACCAGTTGACCACGGTTGGTGCTTAACATTTTTTGGAACTATTTTTCAATTCAAACTTTAAATATTCATCTCTCCTAGCCCCTGATTGAATTTTAGCCATTTTGGTATCATTTTAATTAACAGGATTTTATTGTGTTGCGTTTTTACTTTATTACTGTTATGGTACCATATAAATTCTTTACACACCACCTCTAAGTTAATCCTGCTGAATGTTTTGAGACTGCTTTCCAACACCTTGCATTCCACCTTGATATTCTGCAAACAACTGATTCTGAAAACATTTCTGAGCAAACTTTGTCTCTGTCAACTTGAATTTCGCCTTAAACATTTTCTTCTTCATTTCTTGTTCATCACTGCAATACTTTGCATTGTTCAAAATCTCTTCCGACTATTTTGTCTGCATTCAAATCACACTCTATTGTATGTACATACTGATCTCTGGGCTTAATCTAATAGCAAACTGAAGCTCTAAAAACCTCATAACACTTAGGGGTCGATTATGATTGCGGTGATTCTGCATTCTCCGGGCCCGTGGAAGCCACTGCCGGCCCGGAGGATGCGGAACCACAGCTGTGGACCTTCAGAACACCCACCGCTAGATTATGATGGAGGTGGGATCAGCTGCGGATGGCAAGTCCGTCCGCCGCTGATCCGCGGGGTGTTGGACGCAATTTGGTGGCGGTGTCTGCAAGACACCGCCAGCCAAATTACGATGGGTTTGTAAACATGCATTTCCGCAGCGGATTTACCGCCGTGCAAAAGCATGTGGACAATAGCTTCTGGGGGGCCCTTGCGGGCCCCCAGGGTGTCATGGGGTGCACATGGGGGGTACCTATGGTACCCCCCTGCATTTGCATGCACAATGCGGCAGGCACCGCGTGGTGACTGCAGCTTTGAGCATGCAAATGCACAGCATGCATATTTAACCTTGCGGCGGGTGCTGCTTAAAGCAGCACCCGCCGCAATGTTACATATACGGGATGTGACCGCCAGGGTGGCGGTCACATCCTAATTCCACCGGAGGGACCGCCGCTGCCCCTGCGGACGGTCCCTCCACCTCGGGGGTGGCGGACGGACGCAGGTCCGTCCACCATCCTAATAGGCGCCTTGATTCGGGATATTCCATCCCACTGTGTTGTTCAAACACCTGAAGAAACATTCATAGTACTCAGGCCAATATTCTTTTTGTGACGTTGTTTTAATCTTCACCCCATCATTATCCCATGGAGGAACCTTGCCTTTCAGAAATGCCATCTCTGCTTTGTATTTTTCTATGACTACAGAAGAAGGTGCATTAGAGTGAGCATCTCTTGTTGGCTCTGCATGCACAATTGTATAGAAACTTTACATTCAACCCACAAATCATTCAGCACTACAATGTCAAAGAATGTATTCAAATCAATCAACATCACTTTTGAAATCTTAACAAACCTATCAATTTGTAGGTACAGGCTTGTCCCTCAATTTTGGATTTTCTTTTCCAAATGCTGCACGATCTTCCCCGTTCCATGGTATATGAACATGTGCTTCTCCTGGTATTTCTCTCAATGGATAAGCTGACGCTTCTCCTTCATCTGGGGTACCTGTTGGTGGTTTATTATTTATTTCTTCCACCTCTGACTGTTTCTTTTTCTTTCCATTTTTTTGTTTGTTCGTTTGCTCTGTAATTTATCAAATTCACTCAATGTACATACACATTTTACTAAATCAGTAATATGTAATCACATTCTTGATGAGCACATTGAGCACATTAGATGTATCATCCAATTATACTCAAAAACATTTCTGAAATGGAACACTTAAATATCGACTTCATATTTTCTAATTCTGTCAATTTATGATGAGGAACTGCTGAACGTCTGGCAATTTCTTTATACAAATATGTCATCTCCTACTGGTTTACATGTCCAAGATCTAAGCATCCCCTGATAGTTTCTTCCATTTATATTTTCAATATTAGGACATTTAATGGTCTCTCCTTCTCTGTCTCATGTGTAGTGGGATCCTTATTCTCTGTCATTTTTATTCTCAGCCATTCTTCAAACCATTAGGTAATAATCCTATACTCAAATAGTGTAGTCTCACCCTGTGTTACTGGTGTCATAAAGACAATCCTCCTCTCTTCTCTCAATGACCTGTTTGCAGTGGTCTCCAACCGATAAACTGTGAATTCTTTGAGGTTAGGATTAACCCCGTTATAGGTGCTCCTCCAACAGCTCATTGAGCTAATATATTTGGAACAATATTATTTTTCAGCACTCACTGTGTGAATCTTAATGGCTGTGTTGTCAACAGCTTAGTAACTGGTGCAGGTACAGTAACAACTGTAGCTACTTTAGGGGCATTCTTAATTTTTGTAAGCACAACATTTGATATAAAGGATGTGTCATCTGTAATGGTCTTTCAATCTGAATTGTATTTGGGTCAACAGGGGCTGTATCCACTTTTACATTAGATGCCAAAATACCTTCAGCATTTATTACAGGAGCCACATAAGGCGCTGGATGTGGGGTTAACAATGCATCAAAAATTTCTTCCCCTAAATCACTTTCAGAATTTGATTTCTTTGCAGCTCCCTCATCAACTTTTCCTTGTGTATTATTCTTTTTTGGCTTCTCAGTATTAATGGCTCGATACAGTCTAGTTCCTTCAACTGTAGCTTTGCTCTATCTCTCTAATTACTCATCCCATTGAGCAGCTGCATAATTACGTACTGCTCTTTTAGTTTTATTCTGGTATTTCTCTTTCTCGTTAGCATGTGCTGCTTTCTCCTAAATGTTTAATGCTTTGTATTGTGTGGGTCTAGGTTGTGGCTTCATCTCATATCTTTTCTCTCAACCATTCAATCACTCTTAGTTCAAATGTACAATATCTTGTTAAGTTTGCTATGCTTTCTTCCAAATGTTTAATGCTTTGTATTGTGTTGGTCTAGATGGTGGCTTTATCTTATACTTTTTTCTCAACCATTCAATTACTCTTAGTTTAAATGTACCATATCTTGTTGAGCTCAAAGGGCCTTCCTTTTCAATGATCTTGCAACTTTGACAAAGCCACAAACATGTATGTAATCCCAAATTGGTTGTCATACAAAGTTCAGGTGTACCTTCAGGAGGCACCCCATCAACTTCCCATCGCAGAATTCTTTTCTCCAACCCTGTAAAAGATTTATTACTTAAAGACTCACTAACCAATCTCAACGCTGCACTTGGAAAACAATTGACCTTGAACAGTGTGGCACTTCATGTCGCCAACAACCAATAACAGCGTGACTGTACACCAACCAACCAATCGCAGCAAGGCACACTATAAAATATGATCTCACTCATGGCATTGGCTCACCCTCCTTTACAATTTCTCGTGTTCACACATTTTCTACTACTTCAAGCAGACACACATTAACAAGTTTTCTCTGCTTGACTTAACAAAATTCAACAATCAGAATATGAAGGTATTTACACAATCTGACACATTCACACACACAAATAAAATCAAGATCGGGGGGAAATCACCTTAATCAATGTAGCTTCATCTTTTGCACAATTTGGCCCTGCTAGCAACGATCAATATTGGTACATTTGAAACAGTTTATTATAACCCCTATCTCAACTGAGTAGCCAACTGTACCCCACATCCTACACCATAAATTTCTAGCAGACAAGAAAATCCCAAAGTTGTACTTTACACTTATCTCAATATCCTAGGATCATAGGCTATGTTGAGCCCAATAACGTATTCAATTTCTTCACAAAAAGCACATAAACAACAATAATTCTTCCAAATGCAACACATGACAATATTAACAACAACAATTACAACTGCAACACATAACCCCATTAATACGCACATCTGCAATACAGCAACCACCTTTGAAACTACACCTTGTCAGTCTTTCAGATTATGGTTTTGTACTTAGGGTATTATTCTGACTCTTCTTCTTTGTAAATATCCGTCCTCCGTAAACCGTTCTCCTGCTACCAAGCTTGATGGGCCGGCAATCAGTTCACAATTTGAAATATCACGGTTTACTGTCAGGCGGGCTATTTCTCACTCTGTTTAACAATCATCTTCTGATCAATTAGATCTATGCCACTGTTTTCTTGAAGAAGAAAATAATGCATCATATAAATTATCATCACAATAATTAGTCTAAGTTTAGTCAATGAGCATAGTTGGTATTTGTATATATATGGGTCTTATTATACAACTCTCTCAGTAGTTCATATTTATTACAAATCACGAGTTAAATTCAAGTTAATCTTAATAGGTAATATGTGAAAGAAATAAAAAATCGATAAATATAAAATCAATATTAGTTAATCAAATCATGTAATACATGCATTAAAAGTAATGTTATATTTTACACTAAATGCTAACAACTATGTGCTCATATGGAGTTTGTCTCATTCCCACATAAATGCTATATCTCTAAACTTCTAATGTCTTATTTCTGAACAATAGTCCATGTAGAAAGGTGAAGCATCTGTATTAATGAAAAATATCTTTTTTGCAGTATCACCATTGATGGGAAAAACAAGTAATGCAAGTTGTAAAATCTGTATTTCAATGAATAAATTCTTCATTACCCCATTAAATGACAAACATTTGTTATGTTAAAACAGTGGTATTTGTTTAAGTAGAAACATTCTGCAAAAATATTAAAAACAATGTAAGCAATGTATTAATTATTATGAAAAAATGTTCAGGAAGAGGTCTAGAATCAAACCTTTTATACATATTTAGCATTTTCTATTCAAGTTTATTCTTCATGCAGCATTTATTTAGTGATTTTGAGGCCTAGTATGAGAAAATAGGACTATTTACACTTTTATGCATTCTAAGCATATCATTTTCATCGAAGCTTGCACATGAATTCATAATATTAAATTATTTAATTAAAACCAGCGCTATTTTCTTGTTAATTTTAAAATATCTATTACACCTGTGACTATCTAAAAAATTTATAACAGAAAAAATAAAAAGATAAGAGTTAATATCTGCACTATACACTAGTGTAGAAGGTTTGTCTACCAGGCCACGTTGTCTACCGTGTAAGTACTTGGTGGGCAAAGTGGCTTGGTAGACAAACCATATGCCTTGCTGAAGAAGGAACATGAAGAGAGCACTTTCAAACATGTTATAAGGATACACAACTAAAGGACTGCCTCCTTAAACAAATAAGAAAAATGCCACAAATCAATCGGTGAAAAGCCTCTGGCCACCAATATCTTCCAGGTTTTGAGCTCTCCCAGAAACCATCCTAGGAAAAAGGTCTAAATAGGGAAATCATTTTCCCCGTGAACAACATCTACTCCTACATTCCCTCTAAGTTTACAGGTGAATCATTTCTCTGCAAACCTTGCAAGAGGAGTTACCCCAGCCCTCCGCTGAAGTAACTTAGGAGCATTTTATCAAGAACGTCGTTAAAAATTATTGCTGGTTTAGCGGCAGAAAACTGCCGCTAAAGCAGCGATAATGAGCTTGATAATATGCCCTTAAGAATTCCAATAGAAGTCCATGTTCTGGTGTGAACATGGGCTTCTATTGGAATTCTCCAGGGCATATTACCAAGCCCATTATCGCCGCTTTAGCGGCAGTTTTCTGCTGCTAAACCGGTGATAATTTTAACGCCGTTCTTGATAATATGTCCCTAAATATCTGACCATTTACAGAGTGATAAAAGGTTGTTGCAAAGATTACAAATGGCCATAGTCACATAGGTGTGGGTGTTACAAGGCAAAATACGCTTTTACTTTGCCCACTCTGCATCCATTGCATGGCTTTACTGCCAATTAGTTGTATGTGCTTGTGCTGGAGAGGTAAGCAGTAGTGAAGCGATTTACACATGTCAGGAACCCATAAGCGAAGTCCTGGTCGGTGTAAATGATGGATTTGTGGTCATAACCAACTTTAATTAACTCCTAAATGCCTCTGAGAATCTGCCCACTGTGTCATCTGTGAGATTTGTTTTGCGATGTCACCGATCTAATAACTACAAGGTATATTGGTGCACCCCTCTGTGGCAGGCATTTAAGAACCAATCTAGACCAGATTAGAGCTATTCCAAACAACTGTACTAAAGAACCACATGTTATCCGATTTTGAATAGACAATATGTCATCCTTAAAGCTTGTTCCAAGCCAGGAGTAGTTTTTTGTACGATGCTTTATTCAAGATCATTCTTGTTTCTTTGGAAGTAAATCAACCTGATTTTACAATATAAAATACTTTTTAATTGTTTTGATACTATTCAAAACAAAATCTCGCTATACTTTTATTAAAGTTCAATTTTCATTTCACGCTGTAGGGATTTGCTAAACAGGAAGTTATTATTGGCAATATTGGCTACAAGTTTTTTTTCATGTGAAAATATGTGAATGCAGTTCATTAATAATTCTAAAATTTTGGAAATACAGCTCTTCAAAAACATCAAATTGTGTAATGTTGATATTTCATAAAGCATACTAGGAAACCTAACAGATATACTGCAAATTGTAGAGTTTAGGATTAGAATTACAACAGTTGAAATTCAAATCTCTTTGTCAGCATTTTGTTTTAAAGCAGCAATTGTTTTTATTATTTATATTTTTAACATCAATATATTCATATCACTATATTATTATTAATATATTATTGTTACTATTATTATTATTATTGTTATTATTACATGCCAGAAGATTCAAAAATAATAATCTGTGTGGTTTTCTCTTCCGACGCTCTGAAATTTGGAACTATAAAAAAGTGTCCTACAAAGCAAAGCATCGGTGTTTCACAACCTCCTCATTACAATTATGCTGTGAATTTGTAGTAAGATGTATAAGTTTGCTTCTTTTCATACTTTACTGTGTTAAAAATTAGTCTTATGATTCACAGGTGTTTTAGGATATTTTCATAACAATAGCTATTGGCATCTGATATTGGTTCTTCGGATATTTTGGGGCTTCTGCCTCAAATGATACATGACCCAAAGTATAATACTTTTGGGAATCCTTAATTTTACTCAGAGTGACATCTGAAAGCACAAGGAGGAGTTGCGGACACATAGGCAGATGGAATTTAAGACTACAGAAAATCCACATAATGGCAGATTTCCAAGAGTTGCACATTTAGGGCAAATTAACAGAAAGTTATTTTTTCAGGAACTACATAGAGAGTGGGCACTGGGAAGTGGTGCACGGACACTTTGGTCTTCATTACGAGTGACTTTCTAATTCTAATGGGGCCAGTAACAGGATTCACTGGCCCTGTCGGAATCATAAGCTTTTCTACTTTCACGTGAAGATTTATAAATAAAAATATATGTATTTATGTTTTTAGAAAGTTAATTTAATTTAACATGAGTTCCTATGCACTTTAATTTTATGTACCTTCCGCCAATTATTATTCATGAGAGGGTGTTGCATTACCTGTGGTTGGTCATGTGTAGTGCTCAACCTACTCCAGCTCTGAGCAGCTAGAGTAAAATTTCTATTCTTTTGAGTCCTTATCGGCCATAGTAACTATAGAAGTGCAGAGCAATTGCCATTTTCCTTTGTGAGTTGGTGCATATGCCTTAGCTCCTTTTATTCTCCCTAATCCCCTCCTTACTCCTGCCTTAACCACTCCCATGTAGTCACAGGTATTCTGCATTTTTCATCTAGTTCCTCTGTCCCTCCCATATTAACTACTAGAATGTATTCCTATGTGCTGAGATCTCTGCAGTTGGGGTGGAGATCTCCACACATAAATGATAGTAGAGGCAGAGGCATAGACATTCACATCTATGCTTTGCACGGCATTAGTAGTCTATTGTATTACTACTAAATTTGATTTGTGAATTGACCCCACGGTTTTGATTGACTATTTTTGAAATTTCTTAAATAATTACATAAGAATGCATTAAAGAAGGGTTGATAAACATAAGGAATTAATACAAGTAAGGTTTCGATCTACAACCCTTCACCCTCTATGAGGATATTTGCACTATCCATCAACACTTCGAAAAGAGAGTCAGAAAACCAATGCACATTCCTATCCGCTTTTTCACACAAGAGCAAAATCTGGGCACACTACATATTGAGGATCTCAATAACGGCTCTGGCAGAAATTCCACCTACTAGTTGAGAGGGGATTGAGGCCATTCCTGTACATAATAAATGGTCCAAGGATCACTAGGGAACTATCAAACAGTATTTTTTGACTCCCTGTACTGTTGTCCAGAAATCTACTTTTAGCCTCTGTTAGAGATGAGATGCAAGAATAGTCACTCATCGCCATTCTTCAAACCAGCTTGCACAAAGTAATAAGAATTGACCAAGCATTTGGAATCCCATTAACAAATTATATTAGCCAGATTGTTAAATATTGTTTCAATAATATAAGAAACGCATTTCGTAGCATTTACGGAGCTCATGTGTAGATGTCACTTGAGAGTGAGAACATGACCCAACTTCTGATGCAACAAGAGTAGACAGGAGTCGTCTTCTTGCATCAATGCTTTCTTCTTGATGTCATATGTTTCAATTATATGATTGCACCGCACAAATCTTTGAAGTTCAAACCGGGTGACCGCAGGTTGAATGGGAAAAAGGGAAACATAAATATCTTATTCTTTATTGAGTTTGCTGCTTTAGTATCAATAACCACACTGAGATGTTAACACTTTCTGGATTTATTCCAAATGTTTTTCTAGCAAGAGAATGCAATTGTAAACGGAAAAAAGAATAAATAGGGTCTTAATCCCCACAACGTTGACATGTTTAATGGCTTACATTTGAAGAAATAAATGCCTTGAACGCCATCGGCCTCAATTCAAACCCTATTAGTGGAGGGATATCCAACTAAAAGTATTTATTATATCTTTGCTATGTTATATTATGAACTAATGCATCCCTTAAAGGTTTAAGGGGCGACCCTCCGGGCGCAGCTTCTAAATCCCGTATGCGATATTCATCAAATAAACCAAAATGTATTCTTTACTCCTTTATCACAAATTTGGCAACTTAAACAATTCCATGCAGGTTGCTTAAATCCCAGTCCCAAGATGTGGGAGCTGGTGGCAATGCAAGTCTTTTGCAATGGGTCCAATTCACAGAGCAGCTGAAATGCACTTGTTCTGCCATTGGATGTGCCGCTCAGCCAAGGAGATGCGTTGGTTCTGCTCAGATATGCGTCAGTCAGCAGAGAAGATGTATCAGTTTCACTGGCAATGACCTTAGGCCCAATTCCAAGACTCCAGGACTGGGGTGGAAAACCTTTTGTAGTTTCATAGATGACACAGTTGAGAAGTGCAGGAGTTGTAATCATGTGATTTCCCTTATACTTCACATCAGGAGGTCCGCAGCTAGCTTACTATCTAGCAGATCAGCATAGCAAAGCAGGAGTCCAGCAAAGTGCAGTCTAACAGAGTTGTAGTCCTTGAGCAGTACAGCAGTCCTTATTCCTGGCAGAGTTTCCACAGGTCCAGAAGTGTACTGAAGTGGCAGTGATGGAGGTCCAGTACTTATTCCAGTAGTGCCTTTGAAGTGGGGGATTTCAAAAACATGCCTTTGAAGTGCACATAGGTCATCCTTCCTGCTCTAGCTGCAATCTTACTACAGGGGGGTTTGCAGCCCTTTGTGGATGGACACAGCTTATTTAGGTGTAAGTGAGACTGTGCCCAATGCCTTCCTCCTATCCTGTCAGAGATGACCCATTGAGCCACACCTAATATCCCATTGTGTGTGGCTGTCTAGGAGAAATAGACAGAGCCCAACAACACTCAGTCCTGTGATCAGAGAAAGACTACAGGCAGCAAATGGCTAACGAAAGAAAATGCCAACTTTCTAAAAACAAAAGACACACAATTGATTGATGGAATGCAGAACAAATCAAAAATTCAACCCCAATTATGGAATCTGGGTTAAATGATTCATTCTTTTGCTCACCATGCCACCCCAGTTTAGACCTGGCCATATGCAAATCAGTCTTGACCCTGTGCCTCATGGGAAGAGTCCAGCCCGTACTGCCAAGGCAGGTCCTCCCTGGACTGGAAACATTGTTGTTTTTTCATTTGTCATCCCGAGTGGGACGAGTATGCCAGACGTGTGCCCCGTGCTCTCCATGCCACTGGAGTCAAGATATTCTGGCTGATGAGGGGTGAAACTCCAAAACCGGTCCTAGGATGCTTGTTTCCAGTGAGGACCTGGGCTGGCAGTTTGGGCTGGACTGTTCCTATTGGGTGCAGGGTCAAGACTGATTTGAATATGCCTGAGTTCAAACTGGATAGGCATGGGGAGCAAATAAATGATGGATTTAGGCCCAGATCTCTGTATTGGGGTGAATGTGTGACATTGTTCTACATTCTGTCCATCCATTGTTTTTTTTTGCGTTTGTCACCTCGAGTGTGATGGGTATGTCCAGCCGTGGGTCCTGTGCTCTTCATGCCACTGGAGTCAAGCTATCCAGGGTGATGAAGGATGAAACCCTGAAACTGGTTCTAGGATGCTTGTTTCCAGTCCAGGGAAGACGTGACCTGGCAGTTCAGGCTAGAATGTTCCCATTGGGCGCAGGGTCAAGACTGATTTGCATATGGCTGGTTTTAAACTGTAATGGCGTGGAAAGAAAACAAACAATGGATTTAGGCTCAGATCGTTGTACCTTGATGAATGTATAGTGTTGTTCTGCATTCTGTCCATCAATTGTTGTTTTTGTATTTGTCACCCTGAGTGGGACTGGTATGCCTAGACGTGGATCCCATGCTCTCCCTGCTACTGGAGTCAAGCTATCCTGGCTGACGAGGGCTGACACCCAAAAACCAGTCCTAGGATGCTAGTTTCCAGTCTAGGAAGGACCTGGCCTGGCAGTTCAGGCTAGACTGTTCCCATTGGGCACATGGTCAAGACTGATTTGCAAATGACTGGGTTCAAACTGAAATGGCATGGGGAGCAAAACAAATGATGGATGTAGCCCCATATCTCTGTACTGGGGTGAAGGTATGACATTCTGCATTCTGTCCATCAATAGTTGTTTATGCATTTGTCACCCTGAGTGGGACGGGTATGCCTAGACGTCCATCCCATGCTCACCATGCCACTGGAGTCAAGTTATCCTGGCTGATGAGGGGTGAAACCCAAAAAACAGTCCTAAGATGCTTGTTTCCAGTCCAGGGAGGACTGGCAGTGCAGGCTAGACTGTTCCCATTGGGCACAGGGTCAAGACTGATTGGCAAATGACTGCGTTCAAACTGAAATGGTATGGGGAGCAACAAAGCGATGGATTTAGCCACATATCTCTGTACTGGGGTGAAGGTATGACATACTGCATTCTGTCCGTCAATAGTTGTTTTTGCATTTGTCACCCTGAGTGGGATGGGTATGCCCAGACGTGGGTCACGTGCTCTCCATGCCACTGGAGTCAAGCTATCCTGGCTGATGGATTTAACCCAGATCTCTTGACTGGGGAAGAATGTCTGAATCATTCAGCATTCTGTCCATCATTTATTGCAGTTACACTTTTCACCCTAAGTGGGATGGGTATGCCCAGACACGGGTCCCTTGCTCACTGTGCCACTGGAGTCAAGCTATCCTGGTTGATGAAGGGTGAAACCCTGAAACCGGTCCCAGGATGCTTGCTTCCAGTCCAGGGAGGACCTGGCTTAGCAGTTCGGTCTGGACTGTTCCCATGAGGCACAAGGTCAAGACTGATTTGCATATGGCTGGGTCCAAACTGGTGTAACATAGTGGGCAAAAGAATGATGCATTTAACCCATATCTCTTGACTGGAGGAGAATGTCTGAATCATTCAGCATTCCGTCCATTATTTGCTGCAGTTACACTGCAGGCCCACTAGTTGAATGTAATTTACATGCCCTGGGTACATGTATTACCACATTACTAGGGCTTATAAGTAAATGAAATATGCCAATTGGGGATGAGTCAGTATTACTCTGTTTAGGGGAGAGAGAACAAGCACTTCAACCCTGGTTAGCAGTGGTAAAGTGCACAGAGTCCTAATCCTAGCAAAAACAATGTCACAAAAGTGGAGGAGGAATGCTAAAAGTTGGGAGGAAGACCACCCTCAGCCTGTCAGGTCTAACATTTATGTTATGTTATATTGTATAATGTGTATTTGTAATGCATACTATAATCGGCAACAATATCCTGATGCTTAGCAGTTGTGTGTGCTTAGCCCTGCCTATGGTGGGCTGGTTATTTAAAATGCCAGGTCTTCAGCTTCAGAATTCAAGAAGACAGTGGATGTTCTCATGTGGCTGATATGGAGTGGCCAGCTGTTCCATGATTTATGAGCAATGTAAGAGAATGCCCATTCTCCTGATTGAGTTCTATGTATGTGTGAGATGTGTGTAAGTTGGTGTCCTGCAGAGCAGAGGTGTCTGGGTGGTTGGTGGAAGGAGATGTGACTGTTCCAGTAGGTGGTGCCTAAGTTGTGTAGTTCCTTGTATATTGGTGTGAGGAGTATGTCATTAGCATGTTTGTGTATCAGGAGCCAGTGGGGCTCCCTGAGGAGTGGTGTGATGTGACTTCTAGGTGAGAGGCAGAGGATGAGTCTGGCCACTAAGTTCTGGATGGTTTGTAGTCTTCTTGTGAGTTTCATGGTGACCCTGGCATACAGGGTGTTTCTGTAGTCCAACTTGCTGATGACTAGGGCATGAGTGACAGTTTTTCTAGTGTTGCTTGTGAGCCATTCCCCAGTATCTTCAGGGTATTGATGCAGTGAAGCATTGTCTCTTGCAGTTATGTCATGGCTGCTATTGATGAGTATTTCAAAATTCCAGACATGAGTGCCTGAGTGAAGGCCTAAGTTTGGATAGACCATTTGGATTCTCATTGTGACATTTTCTTGCTGAAGATCATTACTTCTGTCTTGTCGGTTTTGAGCTTGAGACATCTGGCTTTCTCCAGCTAGTGACTTTAGTCATGCAGGGAGTGACCTTGTTTCTTGTGTTGGGGGTCTTCTCTGAAAGGTAGACTATGAGATGTGTATTGTTAATGTAAGAGAGGATGTTGATGTGGTGTGCTTGGATGACATTGGATCATTCATGCCTGGAAGAGAGAGGGGCTGAGCGATGAACCATGAGGCACTCTACAGGTCAGTTTGCGGGCTTTAGAGGAGTGAGGTGCAAGGATGACAGCTTGTGTTCTATCCTTTTAGAAGGAGCAGAACCAGCAAAAAGCTGGTCTTGTTCATGTGCCTGAGGAGAATAGGATGTGAGACTGTGTGAAATGCTGCAGAGAGGTCCGGGAGCATTTGGGCTGGCATGTCTCCCCTGTCAAGTGTCATGTAGATGCTGTCTCTGGCGATGATGAGCACTGTTCCTGTTCTGTGGTTGGGCCTAAATCTGGACTGTGTGGTATCAAGGAACTGGTGCTTGATGAAGTGGTCGCTGAAGTGTTAGTTGGTTACATTCTCTTGGACCTATGCTGGGTATGGTATGAGGGAAATGGGTCTGTAGTTGAAAAGAGTGACTGGGTCAGCGGATGATTTTTTGAGTAAGGGCATGACTGTGACATGATCCAGGTGTCCAGAAATGTAGCTGAGTTAATGTAGGCATTGATAAAAGGTGTTAGTGCTTTGCAGATTGATAGGAGTTCTTTGGTGATGGTACAATGGGGGCAAGCATCAGGTCGAGCCCCGAGGGGATGGTTTTCATGGTAGCAGTGATTTCGATGAAGGTGACAGTGAGCCATAAGTTTATTCTTTGGCCATATTGGGAAGTTTAGTTGTGAAAGCTACAGGGTTCGTTTGAGGTTCAAAGTTGCTATAAATGGAGATGATTCTGTAACAGAAGAATTTTGAGAGCTTGTTGCAAATGTCTTGTGAGTTATTGGTGTTGCTGGAGGTGGCAGGAGTCTTGGTGAAATCGTTGATGATGGTGAAGATTTCCTTGCTGCTGTTAGTGTTGGGTCGATGCGATCAGCAAGAACTGTGCTCTTGGTGTCCCATATCAGCTGGTGGTAGCTTCCTATGTATAATTTGAAGATGTCTTTATCTATGTTGTCTTGAGTTCCTCTGTGTACCAACCTGCCTGAGGTCAGGCTCTTGGCACTTGGTTGCACTTGAGGGAAACCAGTGTGTCGGGGCATGCAATAATCAAGCTGCTGAGTTCCTGATGGAATTTGGAATGTTGCTAGTTGTTATAACCCTGTCCTAATTGTGTTCTCGCACCTCCTGTACTTTGTGTGTGGGGGGGTTGCAGGATCAAGCACATGTCTCAATGCCTCCCTGGATATTTCTGGGACTCATTGCCCCATTGGCATGACAACCTTCTTGGCATGGTATTTATCCCCTGGGCCGTAGGCCACAGAGTCATGAAACACCAAGTTGCAAACAGTATCATCCTGACATGTACTTCACACTGTTTTATCATGACTAATGTAATATTTGGGCTGACTCAGAGGTACATAATTATGGTGATATTTGGGCTGACTCATAGGCAGATGACTCTCAGGATATTTAGGCTGATCCACGGGTACATGACTATGGTGATGTTTGGGCTGACTCACCAGGATTTGGGAAAAGTATTTATATTGCACTCAAATCATGACCAGAACATGGCATAGTGACTCGCTGAAGAGGACGGAACCTCTTTGGCGATCTCGCTCACCTGAATGCCTCCATGACCCGGCCAAGCATCTTCTAAACTGAGACTCCCCTGTGAATCTCTGACGCTGTGGACACCTTCTACCCTGCAAATCCAGCGATGCAGTGAACTCCAGTTCTGCAATGCCCCATGGGCCGCCTGCAAATTTCCCATGCTGCGAACTCCTTCTCCCCTGCAAATTTAGCAACATAGCGAACACCATCTCTGCAACGCTGCACCTAAAAGGAGAAAACATGGCCAAGTACCATCCTTAAGTTTAGTGCCCTAACGGAAAGCGCATCAACTCAAGACATGTTTTTATGATGCTTACAATCTGAAAATAGGACAACTCTTGAACATTGAGGCGTTGTGGGTATTATTTAATGTGCATACCGAGGTTTAGTAATAGCGCCCAGTGACATTCTTATTTGTCATCCTTTGCTGTGCTGTAGTCTGTGCATCCAAAGGCATACTCTTGTGCACCTTGTGCCTAGTGTTGAACACATAATGTGTACCTTAGTGTATGATGCGAAAACACAATTTGGCTTCTGGCAGGAGTGTCGCAACTCCAAGAGTAACAGTTGGATATTTGAGGTCTATGCAGCAATAGATGCATTATCATGTAAGCAACTGTTAGTACACATGTCAAAGATATGAGGGAATATTTCACGACTACTCATTTGTTGAATAACCTCTCTACTTGCAATTGCAGTACACCTCACCCCACACTACATTACGCACCTATCACAATGACCCTTGCCAGGACACTGGCATAACGAAAATTGAGGGGGCCTCCCTGCAAAGTATGTAGAGGGGCCCCCTCCAGGTTCAATTAGGATCTCTCCAGACAGAGTGCAGTGCCGAGGGGGCCCCCTGGAGCTTCGGGCCCCCCCGCACCACGTGGGCTGCGGGGGCCTGTGTTACGCCCCTGTGCCAGGACTGAGAAGAGAAGTACGTACAGCTCCAAGAAGTTGGTGGGGTAGCTAGAAGGCATGGTGGTCTCTCTGTTTGTTATTTTGTCCCAACCTCCCATCCCTGCAGTTGATTCATATTTACAATTTCCTGATCAGATGCTACCCTATGAGAGATAGGAGGCGCAACTAACAATATACTATCCCTCTGGAGTAAGAGACACTTTCCTGTGGGGACTGTTATGTGCCACACCTATGCACCACTAAGGAAGTGGGAAAATATATATACATATTTTTCAAAATAACCCTCACCTACTCTAATAGTGGCATGGTTTGGTTCTTCATCGGGTTCAGCATGACCTCTAAAAGTCAGGGTGGGCACTACCATAATCCAGGGAGCACTGTGGAGAATACTAACTAGGTGCGTAATATTAAGATAAAAATGTATCTTCCAATTCCAAGGTTTCCTTTTATTAGTAGGGTGGATAGGAAAGATTAAAACAACAATTCAAATAGGATTGTAAATTATAAGAGTCCTATGACCCTCAGTTCACCAACATGTTTCACCCCTACACTATTGGCCTGTTTAGGTCCTGGGCTTTCATCAGGGTGTGTTAATTTTTAATCAGTGCACCAGTGACATATTTTTACGTGATACTTTTGTGAGGCATGCAAAATACCTTCAGGCATGCATAGGCAGTGTAATACTTGCCAATCTTGATTATACTATATCAGTAGGAAGAGGCCAATAGTGTGGGTCCGAAGGTGCCAGAGGTGGCATTTAAGGCAGAACTGATATCATTTTTGAACTGATGTAAAATTTGATAAAGTGAATAATAAGCTAATACTAGTGGTTTCCCATCTGTAAATTGGCTATGCATGTATAGCACAATTTGATTTCTCTTAATGGACATGTCAGGAAAAATTGATGTTACATTTAGATTCTGATAATGCACCTACAAGGAGATTGCCCTTCCACCTGTGGCACCTAATAGAAAAAGTATTAAAGTGTAGTGGAGGGTGAGCATGCAGTTTGCTATTATCCGACTATAATAGCTCAATTAAGATTGATGGGTCAGTGCCTTAAAACTGTTGTTGGGCCTGAAATATCTCCTGCATAGTGTACAGCTGTGTTACCTTGCCCGACTGAGAACATCTGGTTACCCTCACACTAATCTAGTATCAGTAGGTACCGGTGTAAGAGGAGGGGGTAGACGATGAACAACGAGGAAAGCAGAAAAATAAAAAGAACGTACCTGCCGCCCGCAGCTCGCCACATCGCCTTCTTTGGTTCCTCTCGTGACTCCACTGCGGGCAGAGGCTCCCAGCCTCCCCTGCGGCCAATCTTGAAGCTGCTCTCATACTTGAGAGCAGCTTCAGGATGGGTCTAAGCGGCAATGATTTGCGCACCCAGTGAAACTGGGAGCCTATGCTTTGATGTATCCAACCCAGCAACACAGCTGGGTTGAAGTTAGCTTCAGTGCGCATGATACTTTGGCCGGCCTGAGATGGCCGGACAAACCTTCATGCGCACTGATAACAGTGCATACCCCTACCTGTGAGTGCCTATTATCCCCTCTGGCCCCAACCTCAAGTCTCCTGGACACAAAATAAAATGATTATAATCCCGGTTTATTATTGTTTTTTTTTTTAACCTTGCTGGCAGGGAGGTGATGCTCCTACGCCATAGCGAAGGAGCTGCCCCTTTCTAGTATGTGTGGAGATGCCTAGGCCTGTCTTTTGACATGAGTGAGGTTTTGCATCAATCCTGTGACCTAGAGGGCAAAACTAAGAGTGTGCCCATTTTACGGACAGTGGACTACTGTCTCTATCATTGGCATAGCATCTAGAGCTGCGTTGGCAATGGACTCTGTTTTGTGAATCGATTCTTGTGACCAGACCTTTTTAGCAGTGTCACTGGAGTGGAAGTCTACTGGCAGGCGCAGGCAGGGTTCAACATCCATGCGTTAACCCATATCCTAGCTCTAACATCCCAAGTGTATTTTTGTGTAACTGGCCTGTGTGGTATATGCATTATGTGTATGAGTGACTCAGAGTAATGGAGGCCTGTGTGTTTCACATCAGAAGCCCCAGACCTGGCCTTTGGTGGTGAAGTTGTTTTCCCAGGGAGTGGAAGTGTATTGCTAACATCTCTGAAGCTGGAAAATGGAATTCCAGACACTTGATTTGGGAGTGAGGAGACAAGGCTCCTTTACAAATTGAATTTGGCCTTTTGTCAAAAGGAGCTGCTGATTATTCTTCCTGAGAGCTGCAGATTAGTAGATGGTGTGGGTGAAGGGTGATACTGAAGTCCCAGTTGTTCCAGGGTGAAATGGACCCTTTGATGAGGCCATCCTTGTGTCTTTCCTCTGATCATTATTCAGTGTGGCTGTTGATATGCAGGTGCAGAAATCGGTCACATCTTCGTGCTTGTGTTGTGGGTGCCTCAGGTTGAAGAACGCCCTGAGGGGCATCACTCTTCACACAATCTGTGTAATGAGGAAAGCCTGGTGATGACTGTTGATGCCGAAGTCTGGAGATGCACTTTAAATTTTGAAAGTACAGTCAGAGAATCCACATCCCCTGCCTGCTATTACTCTATTAAAGTGGGAGCCACAGAACCATTTGTTGTTGCCTTTCTAGGTTCTCTTTGACCAAGGAATGGAGTGTTTCACAGAGTACTCTGGGGACTGTTGTTTTACCATTGCTAAAGTCTGCCTGACATCCAGCTTCTCAGAGGTGAAGGGATATCATCTGAAGCTGTTTGTGTAAAGAAGAAACTCTTCCCCTTACTTGACTTTAAGTGCCTGCCAGCCAATGTGCCTTCTGAGAGAAGGAAGGCGACTTCCACAGTGCAGGAGGTGTGAATGTAAAGAAGCAGCTTGACCCCATGATGTAAGGCCCATCCAAACAGAGAGGCCAAAGAGAAAGATCTGCTTATTTGAGGCAATGTGAGAACAGTCTCTCCAGATGAGCAGTTCTATTCAGCAACTACAGCACCAAAGAAGTGTAGCTGAGTAAACTGTGCCACTGCATCAACAAATTTAGCCCATGGCAGAGTTGCACCTCCCATGAGACTGAACAATGGCAGACTGACCTATAATCCCATGGCCCAAATCCCCATCTCACCAGGAGCCCAAAATTGGTTTTACCATGAGCCAGAGGTCTGTGTCTATACGGCAGCACAGTATGCCTGCTCATACAATTGGTACACCCCCTTCCAGAAATGGGAGAAAGCCACCTTGAGTTATGCCACGCAGACACTAGGGGATCTACCTAGATTAAAGAGGTGAGACCGAGTCCAAAAGGAAACTGTGGGCAGCAATCCAAGGCACATTAGTCCATGCACCAGTACATTTTCTTGTACTTGCTAATACTACCTATGTGGTATTTCATTTTAAGTATGTGTATTAGGGTACTATTATTTTCTAAGTAAAGCACTGGATTGAGATGTTTATAGTTGTTGCATTCTGAACTTTCACAACTGCAAACTACTTTCCTGAAAAGCCTGTGATTTTCTGCCATCGCTACCACATAAAGCCAAGTACCGAAAGGCAACAAGGTTGCAGCCCAGTAGTGGCTTCTTGCCCCAGTGCCCCCTCAAACCTCATCTGACAACTGTGTATTGTGGTATCAATAAAGTTGGCATGTAACACACTGCAATGACTCATTCAGTAATTTTAGACTCCCAACACAAACACGATTCTGCCATTATATTCATACTGGATTATCTTTTTATAGCTGCTTTAAAATTCATGAATGCATGCATCATACCTATAGAAAGTGCGTATTTTAATATTTTATGAGATGTACTAGTTTTAAGGGCGTTTTTTTTCTCCAAAATTATCTTTTTTGTCTGGCTGATTGGAATTTGCTTCCTCCTTTTTCTCTTTGGACATGCCTGGGATCTTGTAAATTATGGAACAGGACAGTATATAGTGTAGTTAAATCTTAGAGTATAGCATACCTTTTTATTACACTATAAGTTACCCTCAAGGGTCAAGGTGCTCAGAACTTTCCCAACCCTTAGTTATTTGTGTACTTCTATCACAGTTTTCCCATTTTGGCCTTCCTCGTTCTGTGTTGACATTATGATACCTGGATCACTGAAAATCAAGGAAGTAGCAATCATAAAACGCTTTAATGTCCTTTTTCTTTCTCCCTGTTCATTGTTCTCACAGAAAGAGCCATAATCACAGGGTGGAAATGAATCACCAAGGTAAAAATTGGTATACAACTTTTACAACGCAACTTTTACAACGCACTACCATTACAACAAAACTTTTACAACGCAACATCCATTACAACGCATACATTTACAACGCAGTCATTACAACGCATACCATTACAACGCAAAACTTACCATCCAACACTTACCCTACTGTTGCACCCCCTGGAGTTAGAATAGTAATTTTAACCCCTACACTATCCAAAACTTTCCCTACTGTAGCACCCCCTGGAGTTAGAATAGTAATTTTAACCCCTACACTATCCAACACTTACCTTATATGCAATGTAATGTAATGCGTTGTAATGGTATTCGTTGTAAATGTGTTATGCGTTGTAGTGGAATCCGTTGTAAAGGTATGTTTTAAGAATTCGTTGTAATGGTATGCGTTGTAAAGGTGTGCGTTGTAATGGATGTTGCGGTGTAAAAAATGCATTGTAAAGGTATGGGTTGTAAAAGTGTGCGTTGTAACGTCATACATCCGTAAAAATTACTCACTCTAGGTGCATTGATATCTTCTCTGCATGCATGGCCCATTATTTTATTTTTATTTTTTATTATTTCTATTGATATTTATCGATAACAACAAACGATGACACAACTAAAACAACAGTACATTACTTGTAGACCAGACGAACAATATTTCAAGGATGTCAGCATATAACACAAGACCTTGTGATGCCATCACAACATTATAAGCATGATATAGTCAAACTGTTACTCCAGAAAAGGGGGAAAAATAAATTCTGGTGAACACTGTAGTGGGAAACCACCTCCAGCGCCCCAGTGCAATACAGGGTATCCAATATATTGATACCCCACTCAAGGATCGTCTGCATCCACAGAACTCAGCCAACTTACAAACAGACCCAATATATACCGGGGGCGGGATTGCGTCGGTATTAGTTCCCATTAGCTCCCAGAAGCCTGCTAACTGGATCATACAGGAGGTGACATAACAGACCCATTCCTGCGGTGTCAGTGGGTGGACAGCACCCCAATAAAGAGCCACCTGACGCTTAGCCATCAGCAGGAGCATAGCCGGGAGGCTCCTCAATTTTGGTGGTATTTCAGCAATTACACCCAACAATGCGACCAATGGCATGGCAGGCAGGTCTTGGCCCGTTATATCTGTAATATGGTGCAGTAATTTTACCCAATAATTGGCAATAGGTCTGCACTTCCATGCCAGGTGTATGAATGACGCTTGGAGATCCCCACAGAAGCAGCACTTGTTGTCAGTGAGCAGTCCCATCCGATGAAGCTGCATCGGGTGCGGTACAGTCAATGGACGTATTTGAAGTGAATAAGTCAATAGTTAGGGCATAGCTACTCTAGCTGTCTGCAGCTGAAATCCCACTGCTTGTCTGTAATATTAACCCCCAAATCCACCTCCCACGCTGTGCGGGACGCCTTTACAATGACCGGGAAGTCCCTTTGTGTGATGGTGTAAAGCCTAGTGATCAGCTTGTGGCCCGACTCAACAGTGAGTAGATTTTAGAGTGCAGATAGTGTCGGAGCGGGCTAGGGAGCGTTCCTAATCTGCTCTTGCAGGCTGCATGCAGTTGGTAGTATAGCAGCATATCCATCGCCGAGGGAGGCGCAGGGCTACACATCTGTTGTAGTGTGAGAAAATTGTCTCCTGGGTAGAGATCCTTGCCCACCTGTATGTGATGTAGATGCGCGCGCTCCTCCGCCTGCTGTCCATGAGTGGAGGGATCATTGGTTTGTTGACCAGCTGCATGGAGGGGGCATAAAGTATGGCAATATGAGCTCAATTACACAATCCTCTTCAGGCCCAGCGCAGTGCCTCAACAGTATCTACTTCATTACGGGGGCGATTATGCAGTTGATAAATGGCGGTGGCCGAGGGAAGAGGCACTACCCTATCTAATTTGATGGCAACATGGGGTTGGAATGGTGTGGGGTACATTCAGTAGTGTAAAAACTGTGCCTGGGCACTATAGGTGTATGGACCATTATTAAAGGCACAGGCACCCTCTCCTAGCACAAAGGTCAGTCTATTTGACACTCTATATGTTCAGACCAAGCAGCCAGGTGCTGTACAAATGCTAAATACACTGACAACCTTGCCCAAACTTTGCCAGTCTGCAGATTTCACAGCCTGAGGACTTGACCTCCTCAGTCCGATAAAGCTCCATAAGGTCCACCACCTCATGACGAGGAGGCATGTCACTGATAGACTCAGATGTGGGCATTTTAAGCCCTGAAGTTCCCAGGGCTGACTGTCAATAAGTGATGCCAAATCACAGAGTGGAAGGGGTCAGCAACTCTCACTGCTCCTCCTCTCATTGGCTTACCAACGGCAAGGTCAACCAATGCCAGGATGTGAAAGGATCTTCTTCTTTTCCCTGACTGAAATGTCTAGCTCCTTTTGGTTCCTTCTGCTTCCCCAACCGCTGGATCTCCCATCACCTCCACAGCCCAGTAAGTATCTTTTTTCAATGTTTAGGTACATACATGCATTTATGAATGTATGTGTATTTGCAAGTGTGTGCTGTAAATCCATGTTTTTATATTATTGTGGAGGGGGAGTGTATATGTGTGTGCTTGTGGATTGGTGAGTGTGCATGTGGATGGGTGAGTGTGAGTATGTTGGAGCCCACGTGGCCTCACATTTGCAGTCATATTAAGGGCCACCACATCTTCTCTGATCTCTCCAGTCACTGCTAGGATGAGCTCAGCCTGGCTTGGATCTAGTAACTAACTCACACACTGGAATACTAGCTGGCCTGAAATCCTAAATAACTTGCGAGAGTTATACGTTTTGATGGATGCAAAAGCTAAGAATAGGACCCCTACACAAGCCTGATATTATTGATATTTCCCTACATATCCTGTAATTTTAAACGCACAGCTAAAAGCTGATTTTAATGCAATTTAGCTGATGAATGTACCAGTTTCTCTGGTCTGGATGCTAATGCTGCCAACATGTCCTAAGCCTTATTCTGTGTCATAAGGAAGCTCACAAATTCCGCATTGTAAATTTAGCCACATTAATTCACAAGCTTTAGACACAAGAATTTTCCAAGGGCTTGTAAATTGGCGTCCTCTCAGCCTAAAACTTGAAACCAGCCATTACAAATTCAGCAAACTGTAGAAACTAGGATTTCCAACTTATAATGAGACTGGGGTCCAGATTTACGAAGAGCTTGCGTTGTCCTTGCATCATGCAAGGTGTTGCAAAGTAATGCAAGCACTTTATTTAAATGTACTAAGCCACGCAAAGCCACCTTGGAAAGGCATTCAATGGATGGAGCATGAGCATTCCCATGCAACCACCCATGAATTTATTCTTTATACAGTCCCATATTTTCTACGGTTAGTAAACCTGGGATTGTGTCAAAATGGTATGGGTAACAGGGAGAAATATTTTAATTTCTCCTTGGTATTTCCTCTTTCTAACTCTGCTGCATTCTACAGTACATTTAGAAAGAGAAAAATGCCTCAAAGGATTGTTTTAGTGCAGAAAGGTGTCCACAGTGCAGTAGGACTTTTCAAATTAATGGAGAGGGATAACTTGGCAATACTCTTAGCTCCAAATATATGGACAGGGTATTGAGTCTTTCTAGCTGGAGGAAATGTAAAGGTATACAATGGTTTATGGCAGTTATTCATTTAGAAACTGGAGTGAGGACATGCTATGACAGGGAGGGACACAAATGAAGACAACTATTTATTAACAACCTTACAGAAAGTCTAGTTTCTATTGAAGACATGGAGGTGATTATTATGCGGTCTCCAATCTTTATAACTCATCAGTAACTAGGAACAGAACAATAAACCATCAAATGTATTTGGAACACCACAAGCTTTACAAAAATTACCAAATAAATAAATAAAACACTGCAAACAATCAGTGTTCCTCCAATAATCCATATTCTCATTTCCTGTCTCTGGCTCATTGTCTTTTCTTGTTGTGATGTTCTTTGGCAATGTGATCTAATTGTTGAGTCAATTCACTCAGTTCTACACATCACCAATCAAAACACCAAATATTATGAACTGAATGGGAAAACAGAAAAAGAAATTAAGAAAAACAGCATTGAACCAGCATAAAAATACTATAGCTGCTCAACCAATGCATTTAAAGTGTAACCCATATGAGAAAATATGCAACAGGAGCTAGCCGACCTCCCCCTGTTTCTATTTTCCATGAATATTTAGTGAACTGGGGGGCATACAGAAAACCTATTTCTGGCTTATATACTCCAATTAGCAGCCCGCCCCAGCGTTGCCTGGGGCAGAAGGGGGCTGGGGGCAGCATTTCAGGTTTGCGTGCACTCCCGCCCGGCCCCCGCCCGCCACAACATTTCCACTCCTCCCTGCAGCCCGCCCTAGCGTTCCCCGGGGCAGAAGGGGGCTGGGGGCAGCATTTCAGGTTTGCATGCACTCCCGCCCTGCCCCCGCCCACCACGACATTTCCACTCCTCCCTGCGCTTCACTCAGCCGCACACGTTCCGCCTCCTCCAAACGCTCCTGCGCTTCACCTACCTCAGCCCGACTTCACCGCTACTCGTTCCGCCTCCTCACATCAGCCTGACTTCACCGCTCCTCGTTCCCGACTTCACAGTTCCTCATTCCGCCTCCTCCCATCAGCCCGACTTGACCGCTCCTCGTTCCGCCTCCTCCCATCGCTTCTCTGAGCCGCACACGTTCCGCTCCTCCCCGCGCTTCATGTATCTCAGCCCGACTTCACCGCTCCTCCCCGCCGCTCCTCCCCGCGCTAGATGATGTCAGCACGCACGTCCACGTTGTTAGCGCAAACGGCCGGCGCTACTTCTAGGGACTACTTTTTTTATTGGTTATTTTTAAAATAACGTTTATTTTTATTTTTCTATAGCCTATGTCCATCTACAGGACCCCCCGCCCCCCTTTCCAACGCTGTATTGGGTGTTGTGATTGGTGGTGTACTTTTCGAGTTTACCTGGCTCAAAGAACACAGTTCTCTCTTTATAATAGTATTATAGATTATTAATCAACTGCACTCGAAACTGACAAAGAACTGTTTATGGAACCTATGGTCTGAAGATGTTGAGTTGATTTTGACGAGGAAAACTGGTCCGACCTTCTCAAAGAAGCCCTCTTGAAATTCTGTTTTTATAACTTGCTTAATGATTGACACTGTCCCCTTAGAAACTTCACAAAGCTGAATTGACCCCCACATCAAACTGCTGGCACTGTGATCAGCCAAAACGCCAAATTCTTCACATTTGTTGGTCCTTCAACCTACTTGAATATTACTGGACAGATGCCTGGCACTCACTGAGACAGGTCCAGGCCAAATACTTGCAACTGTTATTACACAATATGGCCATGATTAATAAAATCACTGCTCATGAGAGGCGATGGTTGTATTTTTCTTTAGCGAAGGCAAACATTTGTAACCTCAGGAAGTGCAAACTTGTACCCCCACCTCAGCTCATTGATTGCTTTGATGCTATGATCACCCTGGAACGGTTCATAAAAATGATCTGTAAGTTGAATGATCAATTGCATGACTACGATCACATCTGGGACCTCTTCCTCAGTCTTTCGGCTCAGTGAATTAAGGATTGACTGCAGTAGTCCTTTTTATCTGTGTCATTACTCTCCGAACTATCAGTTGTTCCCTGAACTTCGAGTTATGATGCTTGAGCTGGAACAGAGTGTAAGATGACTTAATGTATGGTGGGATTGTGTTTCTAGCGCCAGAAATCAGAAGATGACGTACTTCCACATGTTTAACTTTTTTTTCTAGGGAGATCTTTAGTCTGCTAAAACATTGTCATATGAAGATGACACACACACTTTCTTTCCTTCCTGAGAACTCTTTGATTGAACTTCTATGATGATTTGGAAAATCTTAATACAAATATATTAAAATGAGACATTATGCAAAATTGAGGATGCTATTTCCCCTTCTCACATTAAAGCACACCGCTTTGATTATTGTTCTCCAATGTCTCTTTAATGAAATAGAGACTTTCCTTAATTACCGATCTGCATTACAATACTTAGAATCCTATTATGTGGTTTCAAAGCTTAGTATGGTCTCTCAGGGCCCTACCTTCTATTAATTCAAATTCAATTCTTCAAACACTAAATATCCATATCAAACCAGAGCCTTCAAAATATCTTCTCAAGGAGCACCAACTTCAACTGCAAACACCTTCAAGGTGAGCACCTCTCTTGCTGAGTGAGATCCAAAAATAGAAATATCTCCCAATTTTATTGTATAACCCACCTGACTCACAAGGCCAAAGTAGGAGATGTTACTGTCCGATACAAGGGTTTTGTAGGTGTAAGCTGTTCGGGCACCCCCTGTCTTCACATTTCTAAGTCACTGAACTATAAACACATTTGGATGCTTCGGAAATATCAGTTTAAAACTACTTTTGTGTTTGTCTTGGTGGAGAAAAAAATGACCAACCACATCCAACTCATGGACATCTGATCCCCTCAAACAAGAAGCAAACAAAGTACATTAGGTGTCATCATCTAAAATCACAATTTTGAAAACAAAATGTGACAACGCACAAAACTGCAAAGAAATTACAAGCTAACCTTAATGATTTTGGCGTCTATTTTAATGTTGTATCGTTTATTTTAAAAGCCATAAATGTAGGAAAAAGCATTGTTTAAATAAAAAATCAGTTTGTACTTTTATGTAATTTGCTGCTAAAATGTTTTTAAACGATTGTTTTTATGTTTGTATGTTTATCTTGCAACTGCTTTTATGCTTGTTTGTACAGGAATAAAGCTTATATTTAATTGAATTGACTTACTTAACATATAGGTCATTTACAAGAAACGACTGCCAGGAGGCACTGACCTGGAAATTTGGACCCAACAGGAGAGAGGATATTTTTCACACTTCGTTAAATCATCAGCCAACTTCCCAGTGCTATTGTGGAGCCATACAGTAGGTCTTGGGAAAGCAGAATGGGACAAGAGAAAGAAACAAACTCTGGATAAAATCACAAACCTGGTGACTGCAGAACCAACACATTAAGATCTAAAAATGCAAAGTAGGGCTTTAATATTTTATCATTTTGACCTTGCATGCATAAAGGCCTTGCAATTTCAAATCCCTCAATATAGGACCACCCAATCTGTCCATAGTGAAGAATGGCTTTCCTAGAAGTGCTCACCTCTGGATTCCAATGTAAAGTCATCCATCATCTTCATCAAACTCACATGACTTACTCCAATCACAAAGTGGATGTGTATGGAAAGGAGTGTGATGTAGAGGTGTACTGTTCTTCAAGTTGCTGGGTCTCACCTCAAATACATTCGAAGTTCCAAAATCTAGTTCATGGTGTAGGAAGCTGGCTCTGTATATACTTTACCAAAGTGAGGTATAGTGCGCACAGAGTCCAGCGGAACCCCAAAGGTAGGCAGAGGTGAAGTTCGATAGCCCTTTCGATGCGCCCATCGGCCAACAGCCGTCACGAGCACTACCTCCGTCAGTTGGTTGACGTGGCCCCTCCCACTCAATAAAACCGCCGCACCGATATGCGGCTAGAACCTTACTCTCTATTTGTGGTAGTATGTTCGAGCAGTAAGGCAGTATCAGAGGACAGTATTAAGCATTTGTTGTACGCACTCAGACAGCAAAAGAATTCACACACTCAAAGACTGAACTTCAAACCAATTGTTTTTGTATAAAAATATTGTTTTAGTTATTTTATTTTCTGGAACCAAGCAAGCCTGGCACAGATAAGCAATATGTACTTTACAGTAGTAATGCAATTGAAATACAGTTTGAATTATACTTGTTTATGCATTTTGATTTTATTTACAGTTTGGATGCAGAGCAATGGAGTACTTAGTAAATGCAGTACATAGACTTGAATGGCTTTTCTGTAAAAAAAGCAGGTAAGTAACTTTTGAGATTACTACGCTTACACAGAGTAGTATACCTAGATACTACTCTAGAACATTTCCTGAAAACAAGTAAGTAAAATCGTTTTTGTTAGATTATGCAATTTTAAGCAATTTCTTTAGTTTCTCAAACTCCACACTTAGAAACTTTTCAAAGAAAAACAGTCAATGTTAAGAAACTTTTCACAGAAAAACAGTAAATGTTATCCTATGAAGGAAAATAGTGTTATTGGCTTTGAGGTAAGTATTTGGTAGTAGGAGTTAAAGTTCTGGGGGAAGACTCAGGTGTCCCCCAGGGTCAAGGATGAACTCTTGTTACACCCTCGGCGGCACTAGGGCAGCTGGGTACAGAGTGCTATGACCCAATGTTATCCAATGAAGGTTAGGGTGCCTCCGGTTGGTGGCTGCTGACGAACAGGCCACTGGGTTGTGGATCAAAGCTACTGGACTTTAGCTCAGGGCAAATGGGGCAACATATTAGCACCAGAAGTGCACTCTCAGTGGCACGGGGGCGGCTGGGTGCAGGGTGCTGTTTTGACGTTGGATGCCCTGTTGTTTCCAAAACAGAACATCTGGTTTGCTAAAGCACTGCAGGCAGGGAGACGAAGGACTTCTGGGTGTGACCTCCACTTTGAGAGGTAAGTTGGGAAGTTAGGGGTTGGTTAGGCACCGTTGGTTTTGATTTTGGTATTGTATTTTATATTTAGACCATTGGTCTCCTACATGTAGCATTCACTACCTGTTTATGTAGCACTACACCATCAATGACATTGTCAAACTAGCTATGTGAGTAGGGTAGGGATCTGTTAACCTGTCTTGAAGAAGAAGCAGCACGCTTCCAAACATGTTGACACACACAGGAGGTTTTGTACACCTTTGTAACAATACCGGCATGTTTCTACTCCATAGGAGCTAGGTATTTTTTAACATTCACTTTTCACTCAATCCTGACCCTTCCACTCACTCATTTTCACACCACACATAGTGAACAATATCAGTGCTCCTGCATATCCGAGGGTAGTAGCACGCCACGTCCCGTAGAGGGGCGTGAAGACCCCTATGATCAAGCATGACAAGAAGGGCCCTTTTGATGTGTGAGGGGTATTTAAGAAACACTATGTGCTTCCAACCAATGTAGGCAATGCACATGACCCTGGATTTTAGTAATCCTCTACCATAATCCTTCATCGGTGGATCCTATTGTTTATGAATAATTACAAAGTGAGGTCGAATCCACCCCCGGTGTCCGGTTAGGACACAACCTCTCCACTCCCTCTTTAGTTATTCATAGCTCCTTGGAGTTATACAGTAGTCTCCAGTCCCAATAACTGCGGGGAGACAGATTGGCATGCTCTACTTGACATTAGGTGCCATCTTGTGCTTTCCCTCTGCATTCCAGCTAGAGTGGAGCACCATCGTACCTGCAGGTTCTGCCTGGGCTGTTGTTCTAGCTAGTGCCTGCCCTTCACTGATATTTGGGGTCAGCCCGGTGCTTGGTCCCTTGTGCTTCTGTGTCCACCAGTCACAGCCCACATTTCCCACTGATTCTCTGTGCCCACATTGGAAAGATAGGGAAAGACGGATCTTCAAAGCCCCCTCCCATCTGTGTATTGATCAATATACAACTCCCACTGTTCTTGTGAGAGGAGAGGCACCTGATAAAGCCCTTTTGTCCTATGATAGACTGGACAAAATACTCCACAGCACACATTCCTCTCATGCAGTGGTTGAGAGAATGATTTGGGAGGTAAGTGTAGATGTTTCACTCCTCAATCAAGATCATTGCAATGCTACGAGCTGCCTTACCGAAGCAGAGGGTGCATCTCAACTGGGGAAGATGAGGTGTTAGACTTTAAAACCAACGTGGACCGAAAATGCTGAAAACCACTCCAGGCTGACCAGCCTCCGTTTTGTTGGATTTCCCGGATGACGCAGAGGTGGCTCAACCCGCAACCTTCCTGGTAGAGTGGATCAAATCCTGGATGCATCACAATGACCTTTTCCTTCCTTACTTTGCCACGCTGACCCAACAGTATGCTATAAACACCTGGCTCAGCATACTAATATATCCCTTACCATGACTCCTCTCCTGTGGGTCTCCACGGAATCTCATGACGTCTTCCTCCTTATTCTGCTGTCATCATACACCCTGCTGTACACCCCTTTAGTATCATGTCTTCGAATGTAAATGGTCTCCTGGACAAAATCAAACACTCCACTGTGCTGTGCTATGAACCAAGATTTGCCTTTTCCATTCTGATGTTGCAAGAGACTCATCTCCTTGGCACGAAATTTCCGTTCCTAGCTTGGATGGGCAATGACAGGGTACACCATGCAGGGTTCACCAGCAGCTCCCGAAGGGTTGCAATCCTTATACATCAGGCCTTCCCTCTGGTGGTAACCATGACGTGAGCCAACCCTCTGGGGCAGTATCTTTCTCTCACAGGCCTGGTGGAGGGCCATCCTGCAAACCTGTGCTGGAGGTCTTCTTGACTTTCCTTCTTGAGGTTGTGACGTGGCTACCCTTTGGACTTACTCTTTTCAGAGGTGACGTCAACACTGTACTTGACCTGCCAATGGATTCTTCTGACCCTGCTTCTGGTATCCATGGTGCTAGAGCTAGGTCTCTGCGACTGAGGGTGGATACACTGAGTTTATGCGATGTGTCGAGGATCTGGAATTCTCAGTAGCACCAACATACCCACACATTTGAGGCACAATATGCATGCTCGCATTGACCTGCTGGTAACACCTGCCCCATATGTACTATTGGCATCTAATATCCAGATTCTCCCACAGGAGATCCAGATCAAGCCCTGATCCTACTCCATTTTAGTGACACTGATGGTGACTCCACCCCATATGGTGACTCAATGCCTGGCATCTCCAGGATGAAGGTTACTGAAACAATGTGGGACAAGAGGTCGCACATTATTTCCGTGAAAATGATGTGTGGTTCTGTTACCCAGGCACCCTTTGGGCAGCAGGTTAATCAACCGTACAGGCTCATGCCAGAGGTCTTCTCAGAAGAGGTGAGAGAGTGAAGGACAACTGTGTCACACAGTTAGAATTTTGATCCATCTATTTTAAACCACACCTTGCCATTGCACCACACAGGGATCTCACAAGGTAATTGGGATTGATTTAGGAGAACATTTGGCATCTCTTCCTGGAGGCCCCAAAGTGAATTTGGCGTGCATCAACAGTGTGCATGTAGGAGTGGGGGTATAAAAATGGGAAACTGCTGTACTGGTTGGCCTCCAGACCCCTGGCTAATAGGGTTGTCCTGGAGATTACCAAAGGGCTTGGCTGGACCCACTGTACCTTGTCGGCCATTGCCCAAGTCTTCACTGACTACTACACATGAGTAGACCAGGCATCCCCACATACTGTGGAGGAACTAACCTCTCCCTTTCTGAATGATGTGCCGCTTCCTTGTCTATCAGACTTGAGTGTTTGGCCCTGGAAGAACCTGTTACGGCTGAAGAAGTGGAAGAAGCCTTTGCATTGATGGCACCTGGGAAAACACCGGCCCAATGGCTTTCTCATAGAAGTTTATGCCAAAGTTTGTTACATTGTCATGCCTCACTTACTGAACCTCTATAATGAGCCAGCAAAGGTGGATTCCTTTTACAGGATGATTAATCACGTCACTATCGTTTTTCCACTATTATTGCCTCCATTTGCCTAGGGTCTTGTGGTCCTTAATTCATCCTGACCAAGGAGCTCGCCGCATTGCCTAAAGCGCATCCATGTGCCACTGGCACAGAACCATCTCCTCTCTTCTCCAATGGCACTGTTATTAATTGACTTTAAGAAGGCATTCAATACCGTTGACTGGGGGTAGCAGGTGACCGTTTTGCAGAGGGCAGGATTTAGACTCCGACTCTGAGGCCTTGTGCAAGTACTTTATTCTAACCTGACTGCCAGAGCCCAAGTAAATGGGGCAGTATCAGATGAGTTAGCATAAGGCATAGCACCCATAAGGGTTATCCCCCTCCCCCCTCCTTTTCACGGTGGTCATTGAACCCCTTGCAAGACTTATCCATTGTGATGCCCAGGTTCACAGATGGGAATGGTCGGCAGGGCATGAGGACCACATTGTGCTGTATGCAGATGATGACCTCTTGTAACTAGCAAAACCAGCTAATTGAGTCCCAGGATGTCTCATTTCTAAGCCTTTATGCAGGCGGGGATGTGGTTCGACCCCGCCAAATCTGTGCTGGTGGCCCTGACTCCTACGTGTAACTGTGTGGACTAGCAAATGTCCACTCCTAAACACAGTCTTAACTTTCAGTATCTGGGAATCCCGGTCAGCTTGGATCCTGCAATGACATAGTCGCTTAATATTATGCCCTCACTTGTAAAGTGAAGGAAGACCTTCTAAAATTGCAAAAACTGCTAAACATCATGGAAAAAGAGCCCGGTAAAAGATGATGGTTTTTCCATGTTTTCTTCCCTCCTCCAGAAATTTCTTTTCATACTTTCTCATCACTGGTTCCGAGAGATGTACTCAGTGGCAAGGACCTTCATCTGGCATAACTCGAGACCTCGACTGACCTTCAGGACCTGTCAGCATGCGCCCTATGGTGGCGGTTTTAGCATGTCCAATCTTTGAATCCAGTGGCAAAGTGAGCAAGGGACTCACGTCTGAGCATACCCAGCCACACTTATGCCGGCCAAAAGCGGTACAAAAGGGGGTGGTGATGGACGGTCCCTTGCTCACTTTGCCACTGGATTCAAAACGGCTGTAATGCCAGAAACCGGTCCTCGGAAGCTTGTTTCCGGTCCAGGGAAGACATGGCTTGGCAGTTTGGGCTGGACTGTTCCCATGAGGCACAGGGTCAGACTGATTTGCATATAGCCATGTCTGAACTGGGGTGGCAGAGTGGGCTAAAGAACTGTGATGGATCAAACCCAGATCTTTTGACTGGGTGTGAGTGTTTGATTGGTTCAGATGCTCCGTCCATCACCACCCCCTTTTGTACCGCTTTTGGCCACCATAAGTGTGGCGGGGCATGCTCAGACGTGAGTCCCTTGCTCACTTTGCCACTGGATTCAAGCAAGCCGGGCTGAAGACGGCTGTAATGCCAGAAACCGGTCCTCGGAAGCTTGTTTCCGGTCCAGGGAAGGCATGGCTTGGCAGTTCGGGCTGGACTGTTCCCATGAGGCACAGGGTCAGACTGATTTGCATATAGCTATGTCTGAACTGGGGTAGCAGAGTGGGCTAAAGAACGGTGATGGATCAAACCCAGATCTTTTGACTGGGTGTGAGTGTTTGATTGGTTCAGATGCTCCGTCCATCACCACCCCCTTTTGTACCACTTTCTAAAAGTGGCATTTCTAAAATGTAATGTTAAATCCAGTTTTACCAGTAAGGAGTGTTTATCATTTACATTCCAAACTTATCAAAAATAAAAAAAGCTACTCCTTTCTGATCAGGAATTACAGCTTACATGTATATTAAGGAATTTCCAATGCTGGTCTATGCGAGGGGCAGGCCTCACAGTAGTGAAACACAAAATAGGCAGTTTGTCACTACCAGGACATGCAAAACATAAAGGTGCATGTCCTACAGTTTTACTTACATAGCACCTTGCCATTAGGATTACTTAGGGCCTACCTTAAGTCTGTCATATATTAAATAAAAGGGAAGTTTAGGGCTTGGCAAGTAGTTTTAAATGCCAAGCCATGTGGCAGTAAACTGCACACACAGGCACTGCAGTGGCAGGCCTGAGAGACATTTGCAAGGCTACTTAGCTGGGTGGCCCAATTAGTGCTGCAGCCCCAATAGTAGCATTTGAAGTGCAGGCACTGGGTATATTATATACCGCTTTACAAGTAACCAATATACCAAACAGCTGTAAACCAATTATACCATATTCAGAGGAGAGAGCGCATGCACTTTAGCACTGACCAGCAGTGGTAAAGTTACCAGAGTTCTAAAGACAACAAAAAGAAAGTCAGAAAAAGAGGGGGAGGATGGCAAAAAGTTTGGGGTGACTCTTTAAAGAGGGCAATTTTCCAACAGGGTGCCAATTTTAATGACTCATGTTAATGAAGAGAGAGTCATTATGTGAAGGACCTTGTGAGGTAGAGTGTCCCTCATCTAAATGAGGGCTGATGATGCATGATTTTTTAGTGTCATCCAAGATTACATTTTTGTTGTTTAAATGAGGAGTCTAGGGTTTATTAGACTATCCCTAGTGAATAGATGGCAGCGGTACAAGTAGAGTCCGATCTTTTCAGAATGTTGACATTTTCCCTTAGTAAGTTGTTCCCATCTGTTAACACAGTTGTATGTGTCTTTCAGCTTGTAAAACTGTACACTCGTATTCTTTCTTCCAATTACTTTGATTACTGTGGGGCCAATTCACAAACTCCATTTTATAGCACTTAAAGTAGTACAACTGTGGTGCTAATCATGTACTACACAACGCTATTCACAAACCTATGGCCAGAGACCAAATCCTCTTCTCACTTTTCTGTGCAAAGTTCTCTGCCAAGATGGCAGAGATCTTCACACATGTAGGTATACATTTTTGTAGAAACTATGGAAGGGACAAAAGAGGGGTGGAGGAAAAATGGGAACATTTACTAATAAGTGGGAAGGTTTTAGGGAAATATAATAAAGCACATGTCTTGGAAACACACACCCACAAAAGAGTAAGGTCATTGCTACTCACAAACTGCACTTCTAAAGTTACTGCAGCCCTAAGAATGTCAAAACAATTATAAAGGCTCTCCCGCATAGCCTTGAAATAATTCAAGCACCACACTGACAACTAGTAGTAAATGTATACTTCTGTTGTGGGAGGCTCAACTCTGTAAATTGAGGGGGTTAAGACATGTGAGTTTTCTCCTAGATGCAAATTTACACTTGGAAATGGTAAATAGCAAAAAGGTGTTACCTTGCACATAGGTGCAGTAGTGAATATAAGTGTTATATCCTTTTCTTTCATTTTATTTGGGTTATTGTTTTCTCTTTTGACATTTAGAAATGTTTGTGAGGCTTTAAGCACTGTTGCTTAATGCATCTTTCAACTAAGTTCTAGTTGCTTAGCAATGTTGGAATGTTGGGGCTCCTGATCTTCAATTGAGGACTGGACCTTGACAGGTTAACACTCTGGCATACTGAGTGCTGTACTTGTTCTTGAGAATAAATCTTATTCCAACTTATCCTTCTACATTTGTCTGCACTGGATATAACATAAATTTAGCGACAAGGTGGTCAAGACAGCACTCCTTGAACCCACATCCTACAACTTTGAAGATTTGATGAAGATTTTGCCAGACTGCAGTGTTCTCTGATGAACTGTCTTCTTGATATTACCCAGATCAGTTGACTGGCGGTGAGTGTTTGTATTGTCAACGCTCCGTCCATCACCACCTTTCGTTTTTCTTTGTTCGCCCTAAGTTGGCAGAGTATGCTCAGACGTGAGTCCCTTGCTCACTTTGCCACTGGAGTCAAGCAAGCCCAGCTGAACACAGCTGTAATGCCAGAAACCGGTCCTGGGAATCTTGATTCCGGTCCAGCGAAGACATGGCTTGGCAGTTCGGGCTGGACTGTTCCCATGAGGCTCAGGGTCAGACTGATTTGCATATGGCCATGTCTGAACTGCGGTGGCGGAGTGAGCTAAAGAACGGTGATGGATTAAACCCAGATCAATTGACTGGGGGTGAGTGTTTGTATTGTCAACGCTCCGTCCATCACCACCTTTGGTTTTTCTTTCTTGATATTTGCTTCAGATTGCTGTTAATTTGACTCTGAACTGCCTACTAAGATAAGTTTTATTACTTATATCTATTATCTATTGGGAGCTTCGCTGCATGTACATCAATACATTTTTTTTAAAGTACCTCGATGCAGGCTCATAGTGATAGCACCTATTTTTCAAGATTTTAATTTAATCTTGAATTTACTACTTTGATACTCTATTTTGGATTCCATTTCTACTGTTGTTGTGATCTATACTTAATACCACTTTATTTGCGTCTCACTCGTTATCCTATTCAGCCCCTGTTTTTTATATATCATATGATATTGGGAAAAGCGATTTTCGCTGTTTGATAACGAGTTATTTCTTTAATTTGCATGATGACCTGATGTGACATTTGAAAAGCTCAGAAATCCTGTTTTGCTGTTGCCAGTATTTTAACGCGACATTTGAATAACTTGGAAACGCTTACCGCCATTTATTTGGAACTCTGTGCATGTCATTCGATGGTTGCCTCTTCATTTTTCTGTGACGTCCTCTCGATCTCTGCTGACTCTTCAACTTCGCTTCTTCTTATTCAGCCATCGTTCCTGTGTTCCACGTCACTACGCAACAGCGTCTCACGTCATCACGACGTCCCACCTCATAACCCAACGTCCTTTAACGTGGCGGCCATTTTTTCCGTTGCTCAGCAACAGTTTAGACGCTGAAGTTCTTGCGCGTCGGAACAATACGCTGACGCGCACAGCTTAAAAACTTATTTCTGATTTCGCGCTGCACTCACGCTGATGCGCACAGCTTTACCAACACAATATTTTTCATGCTACGCTTCATTTTTGCTGATGCGCACAGCAAAGTAAGACCTTATTCTTAGTTAGGCACAGTTGAAATACTAAGTTTCCCTTAGTATATACTGATACTTGTTATTATATTTGAAATATATATATATTCATTATTTTTTATTTATGCTTTTACACACTTGTGCTCTCATACTATTATTTTCTTATACACAATTTTAAACAGTGTAGAGCATTTTATTTGTTTACTTTTGTTTTTACATAGGCTTAACAAGTAAGTATTTGTTGGTTTGATTTTGATCATAATGGCAATTCAAACAGCTGTTCTTCCGGCTCTGTTCCTTCCAGAACCTGGTACACCAAAAATAAAATGGTCCCAATGGTTTAAATCCTTCAACAGTTACATCATTGCCATTGATGGTGTTAAATTCTCTCCTATCCGGAAGAATGCTATGCTATATAATGCTTTTGGTGCAGAAGGTCAAAGGAATTTTGATCATCCACCCCAGATTGTTCGTCCACCTTCTGATGACTGGAATGAATATAATGAGGCAATACTTAGACTAGAAAAACATTTTAAGGATGAACCAAGCATTATTGTTGAAAGACACAAGTTTTACACTCGAAAACAAAGAGAACATGAGTCTATTGACACTTTCTTAGCAGAGTTAAGAATTCTTGCTGCTTCTTGTGAATTTGAAGGTCCTATTGAACAATATTTAAGAGACCAATTGGTTGTTAATTGTCACTCTAATGAAGTTCAAAAAAGAATTCTATGCTGTAGGAACCCTTCACTTATTGAGACCTTAGAAATAGCAAGAGATATTGAAAGGTCTGTTTCAGCTTCTAAAGAACTTGGTAATAATAGACCTTCCACTTCAGAAACTGTAAATAAGGTGTCACAACAAACGTCATAACCTGTAGTACATCGAGAAAGGGAACAATCCTTTAACAAAAGTGAATCCTTTAACAAAAGTGATTGGAAAAAATCTGACAAATCCCTTCAATCCCTTCACGCTATTTAAAGCTCGCCTGTTGCGCGCAGCGGTGACGCGCAGCAGAAGCGCCTTCCCTGCGCCTGAGTCGCGCCAGAGTCCCGCTCGTCAGCGTCTCGGAGGTGTATGAGGTGGGACTCGGGCTCTTCTTTTATCTTTTTTTCTGGTAATTTTGGGCGTTCCTTCCTTTTTTCTTCTTAGTTTGGAGTTGTGATGATTGTTTATAGTGCTGCTGAGCTGCTGGCTCTGCGTAACCATTCTCCATTGTGCCAATGTGTATTTCCCGGAGGACGCCTCCTGAGGAAAGGCTGTTCTGCCTGTGGGTGGCGCCCTGCTGTATCGCTGATAACGGTGTTGCCACCTCCTATTCAGTACTGTCAATGTGCTCTTCTGAACACCAGATCCCTTGTCAGACATTCCACGGACATCTGGAATTTACTTGCTGACTCTAACTTATCCTGCCTGTTTTTAACAGAGACTTGGTTAGGGGAAGGCTCAGGTCCTGATCTGGCCTGTGCCCTACCTCCGAACTATACCATCTTAAGGAAGGATAGAGTTGGGGGCAGGGCAGGTGGAGTGGCCCTCATAGTGGACAAGGCCCTAGTGTGCACTTCATTACCCGTCGAGAACATCTCAGGTTGTGAAGCCTTAGGCTTTACACTTGGCCTTTCGCCTTCTCAGACGTGCACTGGGATCCTTGTTTATAGACCACCCGGGCCCATTGGTACGTTCTTTGATGACCTGCAGGCTGAACTCTCTATACCTTGTATGCGATCGGCGCACTGTGTCTTGTTAGGGGATTTAAACCTTCATATGGACATGACAGCGGATCCTGATGCATCTAAACTGCGGGATATTACTGCATTGCTCGGGCTTGTTCCCTATATTGACAGACCCACCCATATTAAAGGCCATACACTTGATTTAATCTTTTCTACGAGGCAGATTGCCGTGTCCCCGCCTCTCCCTGTGTTATGGTCGGATCATTTTATAATACATTTTGGCATCCCTTATGTGACCAGGATCGGCCAGAGAGGGCAGAAGGGCGCGACCCGACAATCAAGATCTTTTCACCTAGTTACGGCGGAAATGTTGTCGGATGCCCTTTGTCGGTATCCCTGTATGCTTACAGGTGATCTAGACTCTGACCTTGATCTGGTTCATAAGTGGTTGAAAGCAAGATTTGATGAATTAGCACCAGCTAAGCCTGCCAAATCAGTCCTAAGCCATGTGTCCGCCCCTTAGTTCACTCCTTCATTACGGACAATGCGCCAAGAATGTAAAAAGGCCGAAAGATTGTGGCGGCGCAAATATGAGTTAGAGGAGAAAATAAAATATCGTGACGCTATTAAACTTTACCACAAACAGATTTCAGAAGGCAAAAAAGAATATCTTGAGCGCAGAATAGATGAAGCGGATAATATGAGTAGGGAACTTTTTAGAATAGTAAAGGAGTTTGCCTCTCCAGCTGCTTGTTCACCCCCTCACTCTCACACAGAAGAGTGGATTAGGCAGCTTGCTGACTTTTTTGTACTTAAAATTAAGGCTATTCAGGAGTCTTTCCCCATTGTTGATGCCGATGTGTTGGCATTTAAACTGAGCTCTGTACCGTCATTAAGGGAAGAGACAGGGCCCATACTATCGGTCTTTCCACCGATGTCCTGTGCCACATCTCACGATTTGCTGTCCCGGCTTCAGTCTGGTTCACCTCTGGATTCATGCCCAGCAAAATGTTTGGGTAGAGTGGCTCCGGCAGTTAACATCTTGCTGAACCCTCTGCTTAATCTCTCCCTGAGTTCGGGAGTGGTGCCGCGGGCATGGAAACACGCAATGATTCTGCCGTTACTCAAAAAACCTATATTAGATCCCCTGATGCAGGCTAACTATAGACCAATCTCCCTGCTTCCTGCTCTGGCTAAGGTGGTTGAGAAACATGTACAGCTCTCGATTACCAACTTCATCGAGAGCAACAAAATCCTCCATGATTCTCAATCTGGTTTCCGTGCTAATTACAGCACGGAGACAGCCCTCCTGGAGGTTACCGAAGTTATCAGAGAAACTCTTGATCTCGGGGGAAAGGCTATGTTAGTCATGCTTGACCTGTCGGCGGCTTTCGACACCGTCCCACATGACGGTCTCCTTTTTAGACTCTGGGAGATCGGGCTGCGTGGGACGGTGTTGGATTGGTTTCAATCCTTTCTATCGGGTGGTCGACAGGTGATCTGGGCACCTCCGTTCTCCGCTGAAATGCCACCGCTAGAGGTGGGGGTTCCTCAAGGGTCTATTCTGAGCCCCACCCTTTTTAATATCTATATGGCCCCTCTGGCGGAGGTAGCGGAGGCTTTTGGTGCCCAGATCATATCCTACGCTGATGACACCCAGCTCCTGTTCACTTGCAGGAAGGGAGAGGTTTTCGATGGCGACAGGATCAAAGGCTGTCTGAGTGCAGTCTTTGCGTGGTTTCAGCGGCACAGCCTGAAATGCAACTCAGATAAGTCTGAGCTGCTTTTCTTTGGTTGTGCCCCTGATCCTTGCTGGAAATCATGGTGGCCTCAGGACATGTTCCCACCTGAGAAGGCGTCGTCCCAAGCCAAGAATCTTGGGGTATTGTGTGACGACGACCTCTCTTTCAGACCCCATATCATTGGGTTGTCTGGGAAATGCTTCGGCATCCTGAAGATGCTCAGAAAATCTCTTCCACTGCTTTCTTTGCAGTACAAAAAAATTACGGTCCAGGCGCTAGTTGGGTCGCGACTCGACTATGCAAATGCCCTATACTCAGGATTGCCTAAATATTTGTTGGCCAGACTGCAAATAGTGCAGAATTCAGCGGCAAGAGCTATATTTGGCCTGCCACGGAGAGCAAGAGCCTCGGATCTGCTAAAAAAGCTGCACTGGCTGCCCATCTCCAAAAGAATCGTCTTTAAGATTCTTACTTTGGCATTTAAGGCCCTTCGTTCAGTGGGCCCGAACTACATCAGGAAGCGCATGATTTTTTATGCACCGCGGAGGATGTTGCGGTCGGCTGAGTTGGCCAAAGCAGATGTACCATCTATCAGACGTGCCCGGATGGGAGGACGGTCCTTCCGGTATTTGGCGGCATGCCGCTGGAATGAGCTCCCAATTACTCTTCGTAAAGCCAACAGTTTCCTTTCTTTTAGAAGGGAGCTAAAGACTTGGCTCTCTCTTCATAAATCTTATGACCACTGCGAGCTGCTGTGTTGTGTTCCTCGGTTTTGAGGTCTCTTTGCCAAAGCGCCGGGACACCCTTCGGGGTAGCCATGCGCTATAGAAGAGTTGGTACATAACATAACATACATAATGTTATAGGTGTGGCTCAAAGTCGCATCTTGCTAATTCTCCTACATGTCCAGCCTTAAAGAAGCAGTGTACCAATTGCAAGAAAATTGGACACTTCACTTCAGTTTGTAAGTTCAAATCTAAAACTATGTATGTTAAAACTGAGAATTTCAATGAAGTAAGTTTGGTAAGAGGAGAAAATTCTGTAAAGAAAATGTTATTATCTGTTGACATGGTTAGTTCGCAACAGGATTCTGATGGTGCTGATCCAGTTTGTGATGTAAAAATTGGTAATGTTCCAGTGAAGGTTACAGTTGATTCTGGATCCCCGGTCACCATTCTTTCTGATCTATTTTTCTTTAAAGAATGGCGGGTGGTTGACTTAATATCACCTGACATACATACAGTGGCCTTCAATGGGCAAGAAATTGAGATGATGGGGTATTTTGTTGAGAATCTCACTTTTGAAGATAGAACAATTGATTCTAAGGTTTATATCTCTAAAAAAGGTTATAATATTTTAGGCTGGAAGGATCAAGGGAAATTTAAAATGATATTGAGACCAGGTACTGATAATCCTATTTCTTTAGATCGTTCTAAGAGTGTTAATTCTATAACTATTGTTCCTTCTTCATTAGACACCATTATTAATAAACATCAAGCTGTTTTTTCAGACAGATTGGGTTCAGTCAAGGGATTTGAACATAAAATAATATTAAAACCGGATACTATTCCTATAATTCATACGGTCAGACACGTCCCTCTAAGCATTAGAGATAAATTAAAAAAACATCTTGATCAGTTGTCCAACGAAGGGGTAATTGAACAAATCAATTCCTCCCTATGGATTTCTCCAATTGTCGTTGCACTCAAAAAGAATTGTGACGAACTCAGATTGTGTGTGGATCTCAGATCGTTAAACAAAAATATTCAGGTTGACTGTTTTCCCTTGCCTCGAAATCAAGACATGCTTGCTCAACTTAAAGGTACGAAGGTTTTCTCCACGATAGATTTGAGAGCAGCGTACCATCAAATTGAACTGAATGATGAGTCCAGGGATCTTACCGCTTTTAAAACTACATTAGGTCCTTTTAGATTTTTGAGACTACCATTTGGTTTGGCCTCAGCAGCCTCGGTCTTTCAAAAATTAATGTCTCAACTTTTTGGTAATGTTAAGGATGTGCTTGCATACCAAGATGATATATTAATTTCCACCAAAACTGTTAAAGAACATCTTGTCAGATTAGATCAGGTATTAGGCATTCTGAACAAACATGGCATGACTGTCAAGAAACAAAAATGCTAATTTCTACTTGATCAGGTGGAATATTTAGGTCATGTTATTTCGCATAAGGACATCAGTCCTAAACAAGACTTACTTAAGGCCATTCGTGAGTGTGCTCAACCCTCCAACAAGGGTCAATTGAGGTAATTTTTAGGGTTGAGCGAGTTTTATTCAAGATTTGTCCAAAATTTTGCCCTTATTAGTGAACCTTTAAGATTTTTAACAAGGAACACAATTAAGTTTGTGTGGGCAAACGAACAAAATACAGCTTTTGAAAAATTAAAAGATTTAATCATTAGGTGCTCCTGCACTTAAACCATTTAATGAGGATCTTGCTTCTTATATTACTGTGGATGCCAGTAATACTGGATTAGGTGCCATACTTAGTCAAATGGCTGACGGCAATGAAAATATTGTTGCTTTCGCATCTAGGCAGCTTTCCTCCTCAGAAAAAAACTACAGTACACTCGAGAAAGAGGTTCTAGCTTGCGTCTGTGGTGTTAAACACTTTTCTACTTATGTGTGGGGAAGAGAGTTCATACTTATTTCTGATCACAAGCCTCTTATCTTCATTTGGAATGATTAAGGATTAAGAAATGCCAGCCCTAGATTAGTTCGCTTATTTTCAAAACTCTATGATTTCAATTTTGTAATGAGGCACATTCCTGGGGGAAAAAACTTTAAAGCAGATTTTTTATCGAGGTGTCCTTTAAATGTTGTAGAAAATGACCCTATTCTTGATGACAAAGAAGTTGTAGTAAGCTTGGTTGAAGGTCTAAAATTAACAGAGGGAGTTATTTCTAAATCAGATTGGATAAAAGCTTCGACAAGTGACAATTCTCAAATACTTTTGAAGAAATTGTTATGTGATGGGTGGCCAAGAGAAGGTCAAATTGATAAAGAAATGATTCCTTTTTCTAAAATTAAGGATGAGTTGAGTCTTGAAGAAAATCTTGTAATGAGGGGATCATTACTTATCCCTCCCATCTCTATCAGGAATAAGGTTATTGCTTTAGCTCACAAGGGGCATGGAGGCATTACTAGTACAAAGAAAAGACTAAGGCTGCATTACTGGTGGCCTGGCATGGATATTTGTGTTGAAACATTATTGAACAATTGTGCTGAATGTTCTCATGCCGAAAAGTCCTTACGTACAGTTAATTCTCCTTTATCTCCTGTTAAATTGCCTGAAAATTCTTGGGAAAAACTTGGCATGGATTTTTTGGGGCCGGTTGGAAGACTTAACCAAGGTTTTAGGTTTATTTTAACAGTTGTGGATTACCACTTTAAATCAATCAATCATGCCATTTGTATAGCGCACTACTCACCCGGGAGGGTCTCAAGGCGCTTGGGGGGAGGGGTATGCTACTGCTCGAACAGCCAGGTCTTGAGTTGTTTCCTGAAGGCGAGATGGTCCTGGGTTAGCCGAAGGTGGATGGGGATGGAGTTCCAAGTCTTGGCAGCCAGGTAAGAGAAGGATCTTCCTCCGGCGGTGGCTCTTCGGATGCGTGGTACGGCTGCGAGGGCGAGGCTGGTGGACCGTAGCTGGCGGGTGGGTGTGTAGAAGGTCAGGCGGTCGTTGAGGTACTTGGGGCCCAGGTCGTGGAGAGACTTGTGTGCGTGGGTGAGGAGCCGGAACGTGATCCTCTTGTCGATGGGGAGCCAGTGCAGGTTCCTCAGGTGGCTGGAGATGTGGCTGCGTCGGGGGACATCCAGGATGAGTCGGGCAGAGGCGTTCTGGATGCGCTGGAGTCTTTTCTGTAGCTTGGCTGTGGTTCCGGCGTAGAGGGCGTTTCCGTAGTCCAGTCGGCTGGTGACGAGTGCCTGGGTGACAGTCTTCCTGGTCTCGGTCGGGATCCAGCGGAAGATCTTGCGAAGCATACGCAGGGTGTTGAAGCACAATGAGGAGACGGCGTTGACTTGTCTGGTCATCGAGAGGGAGGGGTCCAGGATGAAGCCCAGGTTGCGTGCGTTGTCGGTTGGCTTGGGTGCGGTGCCCAGGGCTGGGGGCCACCAGGAGTCGTCCCAGGCGGAGGGCGAAGATCCCAGGATGAGGACTTCCGTCTTGTCCGAGTTCAGTTTCAGGCGGTTGTCCTTCATCCATTCGGCGACGTCTTTCATCCCTTCATGTAGGCAGGTTCTGGCGGTGTCGGGGTCTCTGGTGAGGGAGAGGATCAGCTGGGTGTCATCGGCGTAAGAGATGATGTTGAGGTTGTGCTGGCGTGCGGTGGCTGCGAGAGGTTTCATGTAGATGTTGAAGAGGGTGGGGCTGAGTGAAGATCCTTGCGGGACGCCGCAGATGACTTCGGTGGCCTCGGAGCGAAACGGGGGGAGGCGGACTCTTTGTGTTCTTCCGGCGAGGAACGAGATGATCCACTCCAGTGCCTTTTCTTGGATACCGATGTTGCTGAGGCGCTGGACTAGGGTGCGGTGGCAGACCGTGTCGAACGCAGCGGAGAGGTCCAGGAGGATGAGGGCCACTGTTTCCCCCTTGTCGAGCAGGGTCTGAATGTCGTCGGTGGCTGCGATGAGGGCGGTCTCGGTGCTGTGGTTGGCTCTGAAGCCGGACTGCGAGGGGTCGAGGGATCCGTTCGTCTCGAGGAAGGCGGTCAGCTGTCTGTTGACGATCTTCTCGATGACTTTAGCAGGAAAAGGGAGGAGCGAGATGGGGCGGAAGTTTTTGAGATCGGTGGGGTCCGCTGTAGGTTTCTTCAGGAGGGCGCTGATCTCGGCGTGCTACCAGCTCTCCGGGAAGGTGGCGGTGTTGAAGGAGGCGTTGATGATGTTCCGGAGTTGGGGTGCGATGGTGGAGTCGGCCTTGTTGAAGACGTGGTGTGGGCAGGGGTCGGTCGGTGATCCGGAGTTGATGGTGTTCATCGTGCGGGCTGTGTCTTCGGTGGTCACCGTGGTCCAGGTGCGAAGGGTGGCGGTGGGGGGCATTTGTTCGACGGTTGGGTGCGTGGGTGGGGCGCCGAAGCTGTTGTGGATGTCGGCGATCTTGCGGTGGAAGAACGAGGCGAGGGAGTCGCAGAGGTCTTGTGACAGAGTGATGTCGTTGGTGCCGGTGCTGGGGTTGGAGAACTCCTTGACGATAGTGAAGAGCTCTTTGCTCTCGTGGGCGTTGTTGTCCAGTCGTTCCTTCATGGATTTCGTCTTGGTGGTGCGGATGAGCTGGTGGTGCTTGCGGGTAGCGTGTTTGAGGGCGGTCATGTTGTCGGTGGTCCGGTCGAGGAGCCAGGCTTTCTCGAGGGTGCGGCAGGTCTTCTTGGAGTCCTTGAGGTCGTCGGTGAACCAGGATGCCTTCTTGCTTCTGGGTCTGCTGGGAGGGTTCTTTAGTGGCGCGAGGTCGTCGGCGCAGGCGGTCAGCCACTGTGTGAAGTTGCGGGCTGCTTTGTTGGGGTCCGTTGTGTTGGCGGGTGGGCTCTGGCTGAGGGAGGTGGTGAGCTGGTCTGCGGTGATCTTGCTCCAATTCCTGTGAGGTACCTGTTGCGGGTGGTGGTGAGTCGTGGATCTTTTGAAGCTGAAGTGGACGCTGCTGTGGTCGGTCCAGTGGAGTCCGGTGGCGTGGCTGAAGGTGATGTACTTGCTGGAAGAGAAGACGGGATCAAGCGTGTGGCCGGCGTAGTGGGTGGGGGTTTTGACCAGTTGCTTGAGTCCGAGGTTGGCGAGGTTTTCCAGCAGGGCGGTGGTGTTGCGGTCCTTGTTGTTCTCCAGGTGGAAGTTGAGGTCCCCGAGGAGGATGTAGTCAGGGGAGGGGAGGGCGTGCGGGCTGATGAAGTCTGTGATGTCTTCGCTGAATTGTGTGCGTGGTCCCGGGGGTCTGTAGACGAGGGTGCCTCTGAGGGTCGTCTTAGGGTCGGTGTGAATCTGGAAGTGGAGATGTTCGGCTGCGGCAAAAGAGTCGTTGGCGTCGGTCGTGATGCGGATGGTGTTCCTGTGGACGATGGCGATGCCACCTCCGGTCTGGTTGATGCGGTCCCTCCTGATGATCTTGTACCCGTCCGGGATGGCGATGGCGATGTCGGGTGCAGAGGAGGCGTTCATCCAGGTTTCCGTGAGGAAGGCGACATCCGGTGATGTAGCGTCGAAGAGGTTCCAGAGTTCCACGGCGTGTCTGTGGACGGAGCGGGTGTTGATCAGGATGCACTTGAGGTGGTTGCTGCTGGTGTTTGTCTTGGCGGGTGCGGGGCAGGTTCGGAGGCAGGTGAACTTGCAGGTGCAGCAGGTGAAGGGTCCCTGGGTGCGTCTCGGGGTGGCTCGGCAGCAGGCGTGGGTCCGGCCGGCATTGAGTGCGTTGAGAGTGGCGGCGTCGTAGGTCAGTCGGGTCGTCTTGCCTCGGCGGGGAGGGCCAGGGGTCCTGGCGCTGGGCGCGGGCCAGACGCGGACGGGCGCAGGCGGGCTTACCTTTGGCGCACCTTCGGCGCTCAATCGGTGCTCCCGCTGCGCGGTCACTCTGGGGGCGTCATAAGTAAGGAGCCGGGAGGGAGGAGCAGCTGGGTGGCGGGAGCAGGGCGGCGAATGGAATCACAGGGGGGCGGGGCCGCAGGGAGGCAGCGGCAGGAAATTCCAAGAAGCAGCGGGCAGCGGGAAATTCCCAGGAGCAGCTGGAAATTCCCAGGAGCAGCGGGCAACGAGCGAAGGAATCTGCAGGCAGGAGGCGGCAAAGGCAGGCAGGAGCGGCAGCAGTGAGTGGGGCGACCAAGCCCTGTGGAGGGCTGAGCGGTAAATGGGTATCGTTTAAATTTATGAGGGATCCCAACACTGAGAATGTAATCAAATTTTTGACAAAACGTTTTAGGTCTGAAGGTGTCCCTGGTTACATTATTTCAGACAATGGTGTGCAATTCGTTTCACACAACATGAGAGATTTTTTAAGTAATCTTGGAATCAAACATCTCACCACTGCTTTGTATAGTCCACAGGGTAATGGTTTAGTGGAAAGAGTGAATCGTATTTTAAAAGATTCTGTACAGTTAGCCATATCCTCAGGTCAACAAGTACAAGAGGTGGTAAGTAATAGAGTGTGGTCATATAATAACACTCCTCACTCCACAACTGGAGTCACTCCGTTTGCAATGTACGAGGGAGAGAATCTTTCAATGAATTGTCTCCTGAATGAGTGGTAAGTAGAACCAGGTGTTAGGGAAATGTGCCTAATTTGGATCAAGTCAGAAGTAAAGTAAAAAAATCTCAAATTGATTCAAAAATCAGATATGATGAGAGTAAACATGTTAAAAAGGAATGGTATAATGTTGGAGATAGAGTCAGAATAAGGAGACCATGTAAAGCCAAAGGTTCAAAGTTTTATCCTGAAACAACTATAGTCAAAGTGGGGAAACATGCAGTCATGGTGGAGTGGTGTGGCTCACTGGTTAGAGGCAGCAGACCCAGAAGCAGAGGACAGCCTGGGACCAGGGTTCAATTCCCGACGCGGCAGGGTCGTGGATCAGGGTCAGCGGACTCGATAATTCTCGCCTTGGTGCCTACTCTAACCAGGGATCACACTCTGCAACTCTGGGCATTAGCTTGCCTCATCTCCACAACGGCCCCCCACATACGCCGGGGATGCCTGGTTTCCCCTTGGAGATACCCAGTAGGGACCATCTCACAGGGAAAGCCAGGACGGGTTCCCCAGCGGTCTAGAGCACAGAGATACCCCATGTGGGGTGATTCATGCGCTTTACAAGACATAATTACATTACATTACATGGTTTCAGGGGGGAAGTGGTGGAGTAACAGACGCGTTGCTAAAGTGGCTAATGCTAAAGTGGAAAATTCAGTTCAATCTGATCTAATATTGCACACTGATTACAGTTCCTATGGTGTAAATGATTTTGTCAGCTCTGCAGGGAGTGCATCTTTAGGAAATTATGATTTATTGATTTCTAATGATGTTTCTGATTGTTCTGAATTGACCTCGACTGATTCTTCCATCAGCGTTATTTCTAGATTGAAATCTTCTCCTAAGTATTTAAATTATTATGTAACTTAATTTGTGTTTTGTTTTATTGGAGAGGAGGTGTGTTATATCCTTTTCTTTCATTTTATTTGGGTTATTGTTTTATCTTAAGACATTTAGAAATGTTTGTGTGTCTTTAAGCAGTGTTGCTTAATGCATCTTTCAGCTAAGTTCTAGTTGCTTAGCAATGTTGGAATGTTGGGGCTCCTGATCTTCAATTGAGGACTGGAGCTTGACAGGTTAACACTCTGGCATATCTGAGTGCTGTACTTATTATTGAGAATAAATCTTCTTTCAACTTATCCTTCTACATTTGTCTTCACTGGATATAACAATAAGTTTGAGTAAATATACACGTCAGTTTACCTATGTGACCCCTTAAAGTTGAAGATAACGTTACAGAACACACAATGAGTGTGGCACCTTGTTATATTCTATGTTAGGAGTTTAGATTAACAAAACAGCAGCAGGATGCATAAGAATGTAGTTACGGTGAAAGGAACCCTCAGAACAGCCATGAATGGCTTACATTCTGTTTCTGTATGTTATTTCCTGCAGTAGGTGAAAATATTTGCCCTGACTTTGGGCCTTCATCCTGCATGTAAAGTTGCCATGCAGGATGGGGACTCTGCATGCGTTAGGGAATCTGCTGCATGCAGAGAAACCAAGCAAACTTTTGAGGAGCACAAAGCTAGTTAAATTGAATAGTTGTGTACATGATTCATTTTATAGAACTAATATCTGAATTATGAATATTGAACACAATATTTTACTACGTGAGTATTAGAAACTGGGTCTCTATTTGGCAGAGGGTTCCACCCTGTCCAAGTAGGGACCACAATCCTAGTTAGGGTAAGCTAGAGCTTGCCCTCTGATAGTTTGTCACAGAGCAGGCAGGCTTCACCTAAGATGCAATCTGTAAAGTATTTGTGCTACACGCACACCCACACACAGTAACACAATGAAAACACCACCAAAAGACTCCACACAGATTTAGAAAATCGAGACTATTAGTATATCTGAGTATAATTAGACCAAAACGACAAAAGATATTAATTTTTAAAGATTAAATACAAAAGTCGTTTTTAGAAGTCACCAGCGGGCAACAGGTTAGTTAAGGTTGCGAGGGACAGGTACAAATCCAAAGATCAGGCCATCCGCGATTGAGGGTAGGCCAGCTATGAGACTCGTGAAGGTCCAGCTGAAAAAGTATCCTGGATGTAGCAAGCGTAGACGTCAAGAGCACAATGTGTTTGTTCCAATTCAAGTAGTGGTACCCGCGTCGTCATAGAGCTCCGTAGATATAAAGGCACTACAACATCATCAAGCCGGGCAGAGCGTTATCATCGGGCATCACAAGCTGTGGGACCGCTGTTGTCGAACAGCCTCTGCATCAGTGTCGAAGAGTGCTGCATCAATTCTGACCGTCCTAATGATAATTATGCATTGGTTTTGTAGCAAAACAGCTGCAGAACCCACTTCTGAGGCCCAGGATTGGTGGTAGCACCGCTGGCAAGGGGAGGGCTGACAGATGGCAGAGTCCGGCAGCACCAGCAGGGTTGCAGGAAGTATTTTGTATCCCTGAGACTTCAGAAAACAGTAGGCAAGCCAGCAATTCCTTGGAGTCACTCTGGGTTCAAGTGAGATGGGTCCAGTCCTTGTTCTCAGCAGGGCAGAGATCAGCAGGAGCCTGTGAGGAACATGGCGGCAGGCTAACTCCCGGACGCGAGAGCTCTGCACTGACCCGGAGTCACCTCAGCAATGCAGAGTATCGTGATTCGGATTTGGAACAAATGGTGAGAATGCAGTGATTCGTTATTCTCCAGCTAACGTGTAGCATCTTAATGGGTTTTCTTTTCCCCTCTATGCTGGACCTGGCTGGTAACGTCGAGCGTTAGGACCTGGTTGCCTTCGAACGAGTGCTGGCCCGGCGCTCTCTACGTTCTACGCTCTCTATGCTATGTTGTTGTTGGAGCGGACTATGAGCAACACGCGCAGCAGCACTGGGCAAAACGGCGTATCAAACTGCGGGAGCCCGGCGGTCCAGTGGAGAAGGATAAAGGCGGCAGCAGCAAGGGTCTACCCCCGTGCGGTAAACTGTACAGTTTTTTTCCTATTCACCCATACACCTGAGCGTACATGTTTAATCGATCGGGGAGATAGCGTCCTCCCCACACTTAGTACTTTTTGGCCTGAGGGTCTCTGCAGTGTGAAACTTGAAGGCGAACTTTACGAACAGGATGTTACACAATTGACTGCAGGTTTCCACAGCTTTGATTGTTTGACAGGGTCGGGGATGGACTCGGCAGCTGTTGAATCTCCCCCTACTATATCAACAGATAGCTGTAACAAGCGGAGGGTACAGAGTGGGGCTACACCGGCTAACTTAACTATACAGAGTGGGACGGAGGGTGCTGCTGATAAAGAGGGCAGAAGGCAGAAAGGGGAAGCACATCAGGCAGGCAGGAATAGATACCTGCTACGTTCACTGCCAGAAAAAGAGTTGATTGTAGCCGATTTAGCAGGGAGTGTAGTCCCCAGAACTCCAAGACAGAAAAAGAAGGAGCGAAAGGAAAAGAGCAAGACGGTTGTGGCGAGAAAAAGTGGGCTCAGCACCTTAAAACTCACCCCTTCATTGAAGTCATACTTTAAAATAATGGAGAAAGTGGCACACCAAAAGTCTGCTCCCCCTGTTGGCAACCGTGGCAGTCCTGTAACCACGGCTCCGCAAACATCACCTAAACAGGCCGAGGTACAGATTGAGCAACAACTAGCCCTCCCAGTCACGCGCCCTAAGGAACCGGTTAAGCTCCTGAATAGGCTCAATCCGCTTTTATCGGAGCCGGAGACGGATTTAGGAACAAAGGGTCCCGGCTCAGAGGTGGAACAGAATTTGGAGAAGGCCCGGGCCTTACAGCAACAACTAGAGCCTGGTCTTTTGCCCCCCGGATCCTTAAGCGAGGACGCCAGCAGGGATAATATGGAGGGAAGTCCATCAGAGGAGCAACCAAGGGGGGTAGAGAGGAACCAGTTGGAGCATCTTCTCTGCTCTCTTCGTGAGGATCTATTCGCTAAATTGCTCCCATGGTTTGAAATCTCAGAAGGGAACCAAAAGGAAATCACAGAGAAGTGCACTAGTCTGGAGAACAAGCTCGACGATATCTGTACCAGGACAGAGGCGCTGGAAAGCAAAGTTGCTAACCTTGCGAGAGTATCCCAAGGTCACTCAAAAATTATCGCTGACCTTAAATCTCAGAATAGGACTCTGCAATCAGATATAGAGAGATTAGAGATCCATGCCAGGAGCAACAACTTGAATTTTTTGAAAATACCTGAGGGGGCGGTAAATGGAGATGTGAAGTCCCTCGTATGCAAGCTACTGAGAGAGGGAGTCCTAAAGGACAGACCAGATATCGATCTTGAAAGCGAAATCCAGCGGGCACACAGAGACCCATTTAGACAGCACCCGGATAGGAAGGCTCCTAGAAAGATCTTAGTGAACTTTCATACTTATACGATTAAGGAATTGATATTAGGCAGAGCCTTAGTGGATACATCTCTACAAATAGACTCTACTAAATACCTTATCTGCTCAGATGTAGGGAGAGCGACTGCGCAGAGACAGTGGGAGTTGGGCTCACGGATGTCTGACCTTAGAAGTCTAGGAGGGCAAGTGATGATGAAGTTCCCCGCAGCCTTAAGGGTGGTCTGGAGAAACAAAACGCATAACCTTACCTCCACTCAGGAGGTTGACACGTTTCTAAATCAGATGAGGGAAATGCAGCACCAAGCCTCTCATAGAATAGTTGATAGCTGGGAGAATATCGCATTAGTGTTAAACATATAGTAGACTATACAAGTATAAGGGGTAAAAAAAAAAAAGGCATGTATATACTCCTTGTGCACACTCTTGACCTTTAGGTACTAAGGTATCACTCACCATACATAGATGCACACACTATGAAAAATGTTTTCAATAGTTAGAGGTAGATTTTGGGCTAGGGTTTGGGCTCTCATAGGGCGATTAATATTGCCAAGGTACATGAGGGAGGGTTCCTCAGGGTGGGAGGTGGGAGGTGGTGGGGGGTGGGGCAGATAAAATCATTCCTCATAGAGCCAAAATAATAAATAAGTTGTTGGGCATGACCATGAAGCAGTTTTCTAAGACTCTTATTATGTGTAACGAATCTGGCTCATTGATATGGCGAATGTTTTAAATAAAATCAAAATAGTGAGCTGGAATGTCAATGGTTTGAGGGAGGGCAGGAAATTTAATAGAATATGCGAATTTTTAAAGAAATCAGGGGCCCACGTTTGTTTGTTGGAAGAGACTCATCTTGAGTCTCAAGAATGTAAGGCAGCTTTTAAAAAACAAAGTTGGATACAGGAGCTTCTCTGCTCTCATCAAAGTGGGAGTACTAGGGGAGTGGCGATGCTAATCCGGTCAAATAGCAGGATTAGAGTTGAGAAGTATGATACAGACATCTCAGGTAGATGGCTGACTGCGTCCTTAGTGGTAGATAGTTTCCACGTGGCTTGTGAGTTATATTATGGCCCAAACCAAGACTGCCCGGAACATTTGGTCAACCTAAAAGCAAGTCTTTCTAATCTAAACGTTCCTATTATCTTAGGGGGTGATTTTAATTTGGTCTTTGACCAAGCTTTGGATCGGACCTCTAGGGTAATTTCTTCCCCCCCACATAAAATGAAATCTGAACTTAAGAATATAATGAAAGATTTTAGCTTATTAGACGTATGGAGGGCTAGAAATGCCAAGAATAGAGATTACTCTTACTATAGCCATAGATATAGACACCACTCTCGTATTGATTTCTTTCTAATAGATCAAAGCTTGTTTCCGGTCGTTGACTCTTCCACATATATTAAAGCTCTCTTATCGGACCATTCGATGGTGGAGTTAACAATTAAAATTGCAAGAGGAGGACAAACAAGAAGATGGACCCTTGATAGATCAATATTACAAAGGGACGAAGTAAAAGTTTGCTTGGAGTCTCAGATAGAAGAATTCTTTAGGTTCAATATTGGTTCCGCGTGTGACCAAACTGTTTGGGAGGCCGTCAAGTCTTTCTTAAGGGGGATATTAACTACCACCGTAATTAAGAGAAATAATGATAGCAGAAAAGTGGAACCGATTCCCTTATGAAAATAAAGCATAAAGAGCAACAGTTGCAATTAGCCTCACTTGAACAGCATTCTAACCTTGGGTCTTTACAATACGAGTTGAACTGTTTAAAGGCAGAATATCAGGCAAAATTGGATAGACAAATCAAGGACAGATGGGAGGCGAGTAGGCTCCAAAATTTCTCCTACGGAGAGAAATGTGGGCGTCTTCTGGCATGGAAGGCTAGGTCGGATAGGGCCAGAAATCAGTTGACAAGCCTAATTATACAGAGTACAGGGTCACAGTCATATGATAATATTCAAATCGCGGAAGAAGTCAAAGTATATATGTCTAAGTTATATACCGAGAGTGGTGACTTTTCACCTGAAAGAGCAGAAAATTGGTTGCGGCAACTAGAACTACCACATTTGACTGAAGCAGATAGGGCTTTCTTAAGCTCACCTATCAAAGAGGGAGAAGTACATATTCAACTAAAAAGAATGGCAAAGGGCAAAGCAGCTGGCCCAGACGGACTCCCAGTAGAATTATATCAAATCAGTGCAGAGGTCATTGTCCCAGTCCTTACAACTTTGTTCAACGAAATACATCTTGGAGGTGAGGCTGCCCCACAAACATGGTTGGAAGCCACAGTAGCACTAATATTAAAGTCGAATAAGGATCCTCTGACGGTCGAGTCCTACAGGCCAATCTCTCTGTTGAATACTGACTATAAAATATTTGCGGGGGTATTGGCAGCGAGATTGGCCAAAGTTATCAAAACAGTGGTGCACGAGGATCAGAGGGGGTTTATGCCAGGTAGGCAGCTGAATGAACTTACATTTCAGGCCACAGCTGCTATAGACGTTGCCATCAACGAGAAGTCGCCTTTGACTGTAGTGGCTATAGATGCCGCAAAGGCTTTCTACCAGATCAATTTGTTTTATCTATGGGAAGCATTGGCTGCATTCGGTATGCCATCAAACTTTATATCATCTATCCGACTATTATACTCAAACCCTAAGGCTAAAATCTTTGTAAATGACCTTCTAACAGAGTGGATACCAATATATGTGGTACCAGGCAGGGGTGTCCTCTTTCCCCTCTTTTGTTTAATTTGTATATTAAACCTTTTGTTACCCAGTTGAGATCAGACCCCCTGTTTAAACCCTTTAATATCGCAAACCTAGAGTTAAAATGTGCCCTTTATGCTGACGACCTTTTAATGTTCACTTCAAATCCTGATGAGGCTATTCCTCAACTCTTTGGTCAGGCGGAAGATTTTGGGGTGATTTCAGGTTACAAAATAAATAAAGAGAAAACTGAGGTTATGCAGTGGAACCAGGAGGTGGGGTTCCCTGGGTCTAAGACACGGATGAGGTATTTAGGCATTCATCTGGTTCAAGATATAAAACAGCTATCAAAAGTTAATTTGGACAGAGTTTACAAGGAGGTATGTGGCTTATTACAACGTTGGTCGGGCCTCCCTTTAAACATATTTGGCAGAGTAAACCTAATTAAAATGGTTATCCTGCCAAAAATCACTTTCTTGTTTAATTCAATTCCATTGACCTTCAGCACGAGAGATATTGCAAAACTACAGGGGAAAATAGGCTCATTTATTTGGAACACGAAGTCACCAAGAATATCTTGGAAGAAACTGAGGAGGAGATTAAAATCAGGAGGCCTAACCCTACCAGATATACTAATTTATTTCCACTCATTCCATCTAAAAAACTTTAGACTATTGGCAGATAAGGTGGATACATCTTCTCTGGGCCGTCTGTTCCAGGCAATGCTAAATGGTATTCCCCAGGGGCACGAATATTTTCTTTTTAAATTCAGGGATCCCAGATTTTACAAAAAAGTAAGGTTAAAGATCTTAGAGGCGGCCCTAAAAAACTGGGTATTTTTTAGAAAATAATTGGGAATTCCTTACTACGCTCCCCAGGCCCCGATCTGGGATTCCCCGGGGACTCCCGAGTGCCTCAAAGACCAATTAGCACGCCCTTTGAGGTTAGCTGGCATAACACACTGGAGAGATATATTAAATGACTCACAGCTTATTGATTGGGAAGCACTTTCTGGATTGACAGGAAGAACACTCACAAGGTTCAAATATTACCAACTCTCGGGCTGGTGGGCCACTATAGCTTGGGAAGCGGGTTCATTAAATCCAAAGTTTGATCTAGTAAGCAGAAAGGGCAAATGGAAAAAAGAAATATCTTTTTGGAATTGGGCCATGCAAGATGGAGAGGGTGTGGCAGAACCTGAACTCCAAAAGATATGGTGCAATGAGGTTGGTTTAGATCTTAACAGTCTTCAAGATCTATTGATGGATTCCTTTACTATGTTGCACACTGTGGTTAAGTCATCTCCACTTAAAAGGAACCACCTGTTTACCCTATACAGAGTCTATATCACACCCAAGAAGCTAGCAAGGTTCACAAATGCAGAATATTGTTGCCCACGGTGTAAACTCTCGGCTGCAGACGACCTACATATGTTTGTAGATTGCCCAATGTTAACAAATTATTGGTTTAAAATTGGTGAGTTCATTGCTGCAGTATTGAACATACAATTCGTAACTACTCCAAGTATAATTTTGTTTGGGCTGGCTAAGGAATATCATCTTGATGATATGAAGTGTAAATTCATCTTCTACGTAATATTATTGGCTAGGCGCAAAATATGCAGGGCGTGGAAGAACAAGATAGCACCTAGTATTCCAGACTGTTTGCAACAGGTCATTTTTGTAAGTGAGTCTGATATGGCCTGTGACAGCTCAAGTAGTGATAAGATCTGGGCAGCCCTAGCGGCATGGCGGAACGGATAAATGTGTTCCAATGATTTTACCTGGGCACTGTTGGGGCTCAGTCTCTAACATAGCGAAGGGCAGTCCAGTGAGACACTGTTGGAGTGGAACGAGCAAACAGTGAATACTAGAGGGGATATGCCTCTCTCTCTCCCGGGGGGTCAAACATCGGAACCAGAATATAAAAGTTGCAGGAGAGAGAGGGGGAGGTTGCCCACCTAGAACGCCCTTTTTCCTATTTTGGTATATGAGGAATACAAAAAAAAAAAAAAAAGATCAGCAGGCAGCTCAACAAAACAAACACATGGTTCCTCAGAACAGTTAACCAAGGAAAAGTGGCAAACATTACAAATCAGCAATCTTTACTCCTGCAGAGTTCTTCCCGGGTCCAGTAATGTACTCATTTGGTAGCGTCTGCGCCCAGTACTTATACCCAAATGTGCCTTTGATGTGGGGATGATTTCAAAGTAACTCTCAAAAGTGCACAAGGTTCCCTTTCAACCCAGCCCTATCTGTGGGGTGAATCAGTGCTTTGTGTGTGGAGAGACACTACCTATTGAGCTGTGTCAGCCCCTCGCACTCTTCCCTGCCCAGTAAGAACATCAGTATGCAGAAGAATACAGATGAGGCTCACTTTTCTGTGTTTGTGGGTGTCTAGAGGAATGCATAGTGTGTAGCTGTCACCCAGCCCAGACGTGTATTGAAGACAGACTGAAGGCACACACAGAAAAGTTTAGAGCAGAGAAATGTCCACCTTCTAAAACTGTGTGAAACAAAAACAGCCTAATGCACTCATGTGTATCACAGGTTATAGTGTATGGGGCCCAGAGCAAGGGTAGGATTGACGAAAGTCGGCTGCCACCTTTTCTACAGAGCAACGATGTGCTCTGCCTCCCCGTCAGCTGTAGACTCCTATACCAGGGGTCTCCTTACCTTGGTATAAGTCGACTAGGGTACATCCTACTGCACCTGGTCATCAGACTAAATTACGAGAATCAGACTTGCGGTAGTGCACACTCACCTTAGTTTTTCTTGGTCCTGATGAAGTGCCATCTGACCTGTTAGGGGAAAATTAGGCACGAAACAATTTGACCCATTACACTACGACAGCCCTGTAGGAACATTACACCCAGTTAGGGCACCAACATATTTTAGTTAAGCCTGAGCTACCTCAATAATAAAATACATGAGAGTAGGAATGCTCTAGAAGTATTTTAACCCACCACCGTGTGCACTACCCAGCCCTCTCACCCACACGCACCTTACAGCTTCTTCAAAAGATCTCCGCCAAAGAGCCCCGTTCACATTGCAGTACCGGACCGATGAGGAGCTTGGCTCAATGATGAAGCATGACATCCTTCGGGGTGTGTGAGGGCATCACGAAGAAAGACCTCCCTTTCCCCGCCCCCTTGATAGGATCTGCATACTCTCTTGATACACAGTTCATTTTGGAGCTAGTGTGCAGGACTTGTTTAAACACAGCTCCGGGTACCCCCTCAATTTTGATATATCACAGGTTATACCAAGTAAACAATTTAAACCACAGTAAAACAATGCTGTGTGCACCCTCAGAGGAGGGTCCACCCGATCCTCCTGAATCAAATGAGAAAAAAGAAACCTAGGACCAGGTCCTGGCCTTCGGATGCACTTTGAGTGATTTTTTGTAGTGCACTCGATTTACCATTACTATTCCAAAGCTATGAAACATGATTTAGCTATTCCTTTCTAAACAGGATTTGCAGCTTAAAAGTCATTTAAAGAATTCCCAATGCTAGCCTATGATAGCAGTAGACCTCACAGAAGTGTAAACCTTAAAAGTACATGTCCTTCCTTTTAGTTACATAGCACTCTGCCCTTAGGGCTCCCTAGAACCTACCTCAGGGGTGACCTCTGTGCAATAAAAGCGGAGTTTAATGCTTGGCAAGTGGTTTTAAATGCCTAGATGAAGTGTGAGTAAACTGCACACACAGGCATTGCAAAAGCAGGTCTAAGACATGTTTTAAAGGCTACTTGTCTCTGTGGCATAACCAGTGCTGCAGGCCCACAAGTAAAAAGAACAGATGATAAACAGAATGCTAAACAAATCAAACATTCACTCCAGTCACAGATCTGTGTTTAATCCATAGTTTTTTGCTCACCACTCTATCACAGTTTGTACCCAGTAATGGGCATATCAGTCTTGACCCTGCTCCTCATGGGAACAGTCCAGCCCAAACTTACAAATCAGCTCCTTCCAGGACCGGAAATAAGCACCCTGGAACCGGTTTCCAGGGTATTATCCCTTATCCCTCATCAGTCAGGCCAGCTTGAATCTAGCAGCACAGTGAGTACAGGATCCTCTAGTAGAATTTAGATTACAGGGCCTGTGTATATGCTATACCCCTTTACAAGGGACCTACAAGTAAACTAAATAGTCCAATCAGTTATACACCAATGTCACCATGTTTAGGGGAGAAGCACATGCAGTTTAGCACGGGTAAGCAGTAGTAAAGTACTCAGAGTTTTAAGACCAACAAAACGATACTGCAAAAAGTGAAGGTAAGCAGGCAAAACATTGGGGGAACACCATCCTAAGGAAGACAGGTCTAACAGTGAGTACCTGTATTTAAGTATTGTAAGTGAAAAAGTGTTAGAAAGGTAGCAAAAGTAGAGTATAAATATTAATATACATTGTGCATAGCCTATTTGTTTGTGGCATTGTGTGAAACAGTCTAGGCTCTGGATGTTATATATGGATAGTGACAAGAGACTGCCCAACCACATAAATGCAACTACCAAACCTAGCAGCTCAAGTAAAACATAAATTACCTGGTAGATCCCACACCTGCATTCCTTAACCTCTATTCTGTGACTCAATCCAATCCAATCCAATCCAAAAATTCTTTATTTCGGCCTCATGGGCCATAAAAGAAGCAATAAAAATACATACAGATAAAAGACAATATATACAATAAAATAAAAGCCAGCTGAACCTGCGGAATTTAAAGAAGCGTGGTAAAATGGATTAACCAGACATTTTCTTCCTGATTATCCATGCTGCCATTAGGAATTTAGAAACCGCAAACACAATGTGGCCTAGGGTATTCGTTTTCAGCACCCTGTAGGCTTGTAAATAGTTACTGAAGCCCAGATTCCGACATAGAGGGGCTAGCCAGCGCCTCCTCGGGCTCCAGTAAGCATGGCAACAGAACATTATGTGCAAGTCATCTTCTTCCTTAACTTTACAGCAAGGGCAAAGCTTGTCGCCCCCAAGCGACCACTTATGGGTAAAAACTTTGGTAGGGAGCGTACCGAACCTCCATTGCAGGAACAACTTCCTCGCCAAAAGAGGGTAAATAAAATCCATAAAAGGTTCAAAAGCATAAGAATTTTTGGATACAATAAAACATCCGGTCAAGGTGCCGCTATCATGTGCACTGTCCATATCAGCAAGGGTTTTGTTCTTGTAGAGCTGTGCCAGGGATTTGCGCGAGATCCTTCTACATCCCTGCGCGGGGTCATCCCATAGGTCTGGCAAGTTCAAACTGACACATTCCGATTTGATGAGTGCCAGCCACGGGATCTTACCATTTACATCCAGCCTCAAGACATGTATGAGGTCCTGCCTATAGTAATGCAGCTCCTCAGTGGACCATAACCGATGCCAATACTTCACCGGTTTCGCCCGCAAGTCCTCTGCGATTGACGGGAGGCCCAAGTCAAGTCTTAGGGGGAGGAGTGGTGTGCCCTGCGGGAGAGCAAGTAGACGTCTGAGGAAACAATTTTCCACCACTGCCATGACCCTCCCAGCTTTATGGCCCCACAGTTCACTGCCATACAAGGCGGCCGCCTTCGCCTGAGTCCTGTACATTTCTAAGGCCGGGCTAACAGGCTTGAAGGTGGACTTGTTAGATACCCTCAGGAGTGCGCCCGAAAGCTGAGAGAGTTTCAGCCTAGATCTTGCCACCTGGGAATCCCAAGTCAGATTTTCTTGAAGTGAGACCCCCAGGTATGTAAAGGTAGAAACCCTTTCCAGAGTGGTTCCCTCGAGTTTTGGGCTGGGTCTGGTCTTGGTCGGAGGGTTGAAGATCATGAACTTAGTTTTGTCCGTGTTCACCTCCAACCCATGTTGTTTACAGAAGTGACCAAAACCATCCACGATCCTCTGAATCCCCATGGGGGATTTGGAGAGAAGGAGGGTGTCATCAGCAAACATAATTGCCGGAACCCTCCTTCCTGCCAAAACCGGGGCATCATTGTCCCTAACAGCGTCCAGATGTTGAATGACGCTGTTGATGTACAGACAGAACAGTGTCGGAGCCAAAACACAGCCCTGTCTGACACCTCGGCGGACCGGGAATTTACCCGAGGGCTTGCCATCCCTCCCACACCTTACCACCGCAAAGTTGTTCTCATGGAGTCGAATGATGGTTCTAAGGAGGTGGGGGGGAACTCCTAGCTTCTGCAGAACCTCCCATAACTTCCCCCTCGGGACGAGGTCAAAGGCTGACCTCAGATCCACGAAGACCATGTACAATCGACCCCCCTCTAACGTAACCGTCTTCCAGTACAAAAGAAGGAGGCGAAAGATTTGATCCATGGTCGACGTGTTCTTTCTGAAGCCAGCCTGTAAGGGGCTTAAGATGTCATTGGCCTCGACCCAGTCTAGGAGATGGTCCAGAATGAGGCGCGCGAAGATCTTTTGGGGCACGTCTATAAGGCTTATAGGCCTGTAGTTGGAAGGGAGCAGAGTAGAGCCCTTCTTGTGGATGGGCACAATCTCTGCCCCCAACCACGACCCAGGGATCGCCATACCTCCAAGAATGGCATTGAATAAGACAAGAAGGTATGGACCCCAGATATCCGGGTGGTGCCTAAATAGATCCCCGGGTAACCTATCCAGGCCTGGCGCCTTCCCCACTGCTAGACGTTCTAGGGCAAGCTCCACTTCCCCCAGGGATAATTCCATTCCGGACTCCTCAGCACCCAAAGGCAATTGCATCTCCACGGCCGAGCAGGGACTGGCATCTAGGTAAAGAGCCCCGAAATGGGACTCCCATGCCGCAGGGGCTATATTAGGCTCAATCGCTTTACTAAGTTTCCCTGACCCGTTGTTTACAAGGGCCCAGAATTGCCGGGGGTCCCTGGATTTGAGGGCATCGTAGAGGTCCTGCCAATACTTCCAATCCCACTCGGTCCTTGCAGCCACCAGCACAGATTTATGGTGGTTCCTTAGGTCACGCACTATGGCCTTATCTGACCCCTCTTTTATGGCTGCAATAAGGTTAGATTTTGCAGCCCTGCAGTCTGGGGTATACCAGGTGGGAAGAGGTGTCCTTTTCTTTCGAATTGGGACCTCCGGATGAAATACCTCGGCCAAATCCCTCACTAGAACCTGGTGAATGCTTCCCAGTTTCTCACAGTAATCAGCAGTTCTAGGTTCATTCAGAAGGGTCTCCACCTCCATGAGGCTAGGGAGCGCCAGCTCGTATAATTTCTTAATTGACTCCTCCGAATTTACAAGCTTCCCCCACTTAACTCGGCGCCTATTTGTAGTCAGGAGCAAATCCCCCATATCAGCCCCTTGGCCAGCTGGGGATAAGTCAGTCAAGGGCGAAGGGCACACAATATTTAAGCAGAGAGCATTGTGGTCACTGTCTGTCCTCTTAATAACCCTAAAGTCCCGCACTTTGGGCCAGAGTGAAATATCCACCATGATATAATCTAACCTAGACTCATGGCCCCTCCTGTTGAATGTACACACCGAGGGAGTATCGGACGGAGTACGGCCATTACACGCCCTCAGCGCGGCATTCAAAGTAAGGGACATGAGCTGTAAGGCTAGAGGGGACCAAGCTTTAGGGTGAGGGGAAGAAGAGGGTGGAACCCCCCAATGGTCGTCCTCGGCCGTAAGGGCACCATCGAGTAACCCTTCCAAGGGTTCAAAGTGGCAATTGAAGTCTCCTCCAAGTACCACCTTGTGTTCACCCGGGAGTTGACCCAGGAAGGAAGCCAGATCGTTTAGGGTAGGTGATTCACTTGACGAGGCAACCGGGCGCGAGTAGACATTGACAATGTCCCACGGAGTTTTACCAGGCCAGGTGAGCCGCACACACTGGATGTCCTGCGAGCACGTAAGTACCCGCTCCGCCTGACAGCCAATGTGACTCGCAATCCAGATTGCCAAACCCCCAGATGGCCTCCCCCTCCCGGCCCATTTGGCAGGGATTTCAAAAACTTCAAACCCTCTCCTAATCTGAACGGCCCTCGCCCAAGTCTCCTGAAGGAGAACAATGTCACAGCCACCCACCAGGGAGTCCCATTCAGGAGAGCCCTCCTTATTAGCTAGTCCTGCCACATTCCAGGAGAGAATTCTCAGTCCTGGGTCAAGTGGCAGGCTGCCCTTGGCTCCAGCATGAGGTTGCAGGGTGGCCTTCAGTGGACCGACGTCTAGAGCGCCGGTTCCGCCGACAGCGGTGGCAGCGCCATCGGCCCACTCTGCTGCCCCTATTTGGGAATTATGGGCCAGCCTAGTGTTAAGTGGGGAACTCAGTTGGCACGAATTATCAATCGTGTCAGCGCCTCGCTCATCAACTGCCTGGAGCCGGAGTTCCGGCAAAGGGGTCACAGCCAAGCCCACATGACTCTGCACCTCATCCACCCCATTCCCATGGCCAGACAGGATTGAGCGAGTTTGTGGTCAATCAACCTGGTCCAGACAGGAAAACCTGTTGTGGTGAGTGAAGTTGGCCTGAGCAATTGGCAAGGAGGGCCTTGGTCTGTAACGAGAACCATCTACGGCAAAGCCCACCCTGGTCCATCCCTTCTCCGTCCCTCCCACCGTGTTGCTAGCACTAGGGTAGAAGTAAGCAAGGGGTACAAGTTCTATTGCGGACTTATCAGGCCTTACAAGCCAGTTGCAGATGTAGTTAGCAATGTGCGGGCTCCTGAAGCTTAAAACGATACAGTCCCCTGGCCTGTTTTTCTTGGTAGGGCCAATCCACGGGATCCTCCTTACCATCAAAACCTCACCCTTCAAGCTTGGAGGCAGCGGTCTGTTGATACTGAGCCAGCTTATGACCTTATTACGTAGGGAGTCCTGGGACTCCCTAACACCACCAGCTAGCTCAGGAACTCCCACCATGATAGCCGTATATGGGACAGCTTCTGGGGGCAAGTTGACCTCCCTGCGTCTATCTGGGGGGGGGACACAACCATCACTCAGGGCATTTGTAGGACCCACTGTCGCCCTTGTCTGCGGCACAAGCCGCGGCACAGGGGGTGGCTTAGATCTCCTGGGTGCCGGAACAGGAGGCCCCGGAACTGGAGGTAGCGAAGTGCGCGTCTGGGAAATAGACACACCATTTGCGCTAGGCAGTGCCCTACTAGAAGCCTGGGGTAATGTAGCAGGTGGTAAACTGTTCCCAGATGGTTCCCCGGTGGTTACAGAAATGTTAGGAGCTAGACCAGGGCTACTCCTGATGTCAATATTTCCCCGGGACTGAAGGAGATTCTCTATAGCCTCTAGTCTAGCTAAGATGGGAGCTAACAGGTTCTTAATAGTGGCTGTAAGGGAATTGATTACTGCATCTGAACTATTAGAGGACAGCCCCCCAAAGATAAACGGGCCCTCCACCATTGGTGATGACACAGGAGCTGGCGAGGCCCCAAGATCCGACCCAGACTCAGAAAGAGTGAGCTCAGGGGAGACCGAAATATCTGTACTGTCTTCGAGGGTTGTTTCAGAAGCAGCAAATTTTGCCCTTTTTGCCCTCTTTAGTTCAGCTGGTCTTTTCCTCTTTAAGGGCTGAATCACCCCACTATCAACAGGGACTGTTGTCAACACCACTTGACCCGCTTCCAGCGTATTTGAACCCATATTGTCCAGAACAGCGGAGTGGTTGGAGGTCCCTGCTGGCCGTGGGGAATCACGATCCCTCTGCGTGACCGGTGTTCTTAGCTGCCGAAGTACAGACTCAATAGTCTGGTCAATGCTATCCAGGAGAGACATGTGGGTAGCGTCCGTAGTGATGGGTGTACTTGCATCATTTGAGGCGGATTCCTCAAGGTCCAGGAACACACTTTCAGCACCCATCTCTAAGTTGGGAGAGTCCGTAGATAAGTGACACTTGCTAATTTGTGAGCTTGCCTTTGGAAAAAATTTTTCCAAAGTGCTTGTGCCAGGCTGTACCGATTTACTCCTTAAAGCTCTGGTTGCCATGATGGGGTGAGTAAGGAGCAAAATAGCGGGGACGTTAGAGGGGTGGCCCGGTCCGGTCTCTTCCGGCCACTAACGGCCTAAAACGGCCCGCTCTTTGCCCGGTCTTCGCCCCGGTGACCGCCCCGCGCGCGTCCCGCTGCGCGTGTGAGGTGATTCTCCTAGGTATAGCAGGGGGGTGTGGCACTGGGAGGGGGCGCGGCGCGGGCGGGAAGAGGAACCAGCTGGCGGTGTTCAGCAGGAATGCTGGTCCTCGCAGTCCCGCTCGCCGTGCGTCTCACCTCCAACTGCGGCCAACCTCCGAATGTTACAGCCTGTCCGCCCAGGGCTCCGCAAAGAAGGAAGTGGAGGAGCTACTCCTGTAGCTGGCAAAGGCTTGTCCCAAGGAAACTGTCTCGAGCGGCACCCGCGGAGCGGGGGCCGCGAGAGGTGAAATGCAGTCAGGCGGGGGGCGTGGCACTGGGAGGGGGCGCGGCGCGGGCGGGAAGAGGAACCAGCTGGCGGTGTTCAGCAGGAATGCTGGTCCTCGCAGTCCCGCTCGCCGTGCGTCTCACCTCCAACTGCGGCCAACCTCCGAATGTTACAGCCTGTCCGCCCAGGGCTCCGCAAAGAAGGAAGTGGAGGAGCTACTCCTGTAGCTGGCAAAGGCTTGTCCCAAGGAAACTGTCTCGAGCGGCACCCCTATTCTGTGACTCAATCAGGCACATGGATGTGGCCCTAGATAAGGGTTAATGTCTATTTGTAAATCCTGTTGCATGGCAGCATCACTTTGACAGCAGCAACATTGCATGCAGCTTCAATGGAGTAGAGCAGCACCCACCCTGTATGGTATAGACATCTGAATAGCAACTTAAAGATCACAAAAGTGCCTTAAATGATAGCTCATTTACATGGTTGTGCCCTATTATACCTCTGTGGAGGTTGTGTGGTTGGACATCTGTAAGGAGTCATGAGATGGGAGAGAGAGCATACCCAGTATCACCGTTAACAAAGATGTGCTTTTTTTATTTGGATTCTATATTAAATGCTATACATCATGTCTTTACACATGCAATGAGTGTTAATACGTAATGTGTGTCAACTTTGTTATAATAAGTAAAGAGTAAGTGAGTTTGAGATGCCATCCTCTAATTGCACATGCAGGCCCAAAGGATATTACTTGTTTTATAATGATAGATTTAACTTCGGCCTACCACCTGGTTCAAATTCGTTCTTCTAGTAGGAATCTCATATTGTTTGCCACTCCTTTTGTTGTGTTATAGATTCATACACCATTTTGTATGGATTAAGTACAGATGACTTGAATCTGGTATCAATTGAATAAATATTTGTTGAACTTCGAAAGAATTTTTGTTTTGGTGCCTACAGCAAGCAATCATTAGCCCATTACCCTGAGACACTGTCTCCCACAGGAGTGCCACCAAGGACCCATTGTCGTTTGACTCGACACTCAATTTAGTTTTGTACAAATTTTGGTCCCCAAGGCCAGGAGGGACTTACCCCGTGGCACCCAGAAGTTGATTACCTTTGGTAAAATTGATTGACATCACAATTAAATTTATACTTTAACGAAGGCGTGCTGCACACCACCCTGATTGACTTCATTTGGAGCATCACCAACCTGCCACATTCTTCTCAGCTCTCATGCTCAGCCACCAGTTGGAAGTCACAAGGTCGAGCCCAAGCGATTCTTCAAATAATGCTTGTGTTCAATGTTGGTCCCGCACTTCCCCAAAGTATTTTCTGCAGGACAACCCTGGAAATAACAATAGTGTTCCTGTCGTGGGGTGCCATTCCCAAAACTGGCATAAGCACCCCTTGAAAATGCCTGAAATGTCTTCCTCCTCAGCTTGCTCTCCTCCTTACAGGTCCACAGGTGCAGGAATCACTTGAGGAAGACATGCTCCCGATCATCGCCAAATTATAATAACGACGCACTGTCTTGAAGGTAAGTTGTACTTTATTATTAGAGAGCAAGCTAGTAGATTCCTTACACAACCAGTCAACGTATAAACTGGCACCCCAAACTAGCTTCTCGTCCCCACATTTCAGGACCATGGGCATCTTGTTACCTAGGCACAGGGAGCCTGGATTCCACACTCTGGCTAATTCATAATGTAAATGATATGGTAATTAAGCAATGACTAAAGGGGTCAGATCCAAAGCAACTTGGCCCACTTGCTCGATCAAAGCATTTTGTAATTTCCAAATTGCGATCGTTTGTGTCTTGCAATTAGGAACTCACAAAATGTGATATACTAATGTGTCTCAGAAACATTTTGTGATTCACAATGGGTTCACAATTGACATATCTCATCAATATTCATGAGGTAGGTCGCAATTAGTGACCAATTGGGAATCACTAGAAACACAGGGATGGTCACCTGCTGGGGATAGCAGACCACAGTATCCGTGTTTTCTTTTAAATAAAGCAATGTTTTTATTTTTAAATACAGCCCTTTTTCCTTAAACGGAATACAGGATGCATTTCAAAAGGAACTAATGAAACGTTTCAGTTTTTTTTAAGAGTAGACAGTGGTCCATAGGACCACTGCCTGCTCTTAAAAACGTTTTCACAACCATTCATAGAGGCCCTTTCATTTTGCGACTAGCTTACCATTTACTTGAATTAGGTGGTAAAATGTGAATGTTTTGCAACCGCATTCCCGGTCTCAAACATTTATACATACCAGTGTGACTGGCTATTAGGAAGAAATGCTCTTTACACGCTCCTCCCTTATAGGGACTCAAAACCCTTTTTTGTGAGACGGTCATGTGTTACCAACTCGCAAAATAGGGTTGGGAAATAGGAACATGCATTTTACTTGCCTCCAAGAGCCCCAATGTGCCGTTTGCAACCGGTAAAATGCATCGTACATCTGGCCCTTTATGTCTAAAAGGGACTGTCCCTAAGCTCCACTCTGTCTTTATAAATATGGCCTTAGAAATGCGATGCTTCTATTCTTCTGTAATATCAATTACGATACACCTTATGGTACATGCAACAGTGTAGACACACATATAAACTGATAACCTCTAAATAAACGAACAATTACGCTTAAATACTGAAATTCTGTTTCAAGTTGGCACATGCTTGAATTCTGTTATATTTAGATTCAAACAGTTTTTCATCTATTTTTTTATATATATGTAATCTTTGCTTTCACTTGTGTGCAGGCGGGTGCTTTTCAACAGATTAGTTATTCATTGCAAATGCCTATTTAAACAATTTTTCGAGGTTCGCACTGAAAAGTGCAATATACAGTAAAGAAGAACATATGCAGTGTTGATCACCCCTGGAGACTGTCATATGGTACACACTTTCGTGCTGCACCTACAGTTTTTTTATGTGAAGATTTGAAGGTAATAGATATGTTTCTACGATGGATTAAAGAAATCCGTGAAGAGGAATAAGCGATGCAACATAATATATGGGGAAAAGTAACTCCAACATAGGTTATAATGAAAGTATAAGTCACTGACGAGTTAGTTTCCAAGGTCTCAGATCTCAATGGGGACTTTTAATATTCTTTTTACATGTAGTACAGTGCATTTCATTTATCATATGTAATCCATGGGCACACATACTGCAAGCAATTTACTTTTATATTCTCAGTTTCTTGCTCCTTCTAATGAAAGGCGTCCTTTGGCTCCATGTTGAATAATTGTCAAAACTATACTGCGAAAAAATTACAAGCCTATGTGATGTTTATAAATTATTGCAAAAATATATTACTTTAAGAATATTAAAAAATGGGTGCAGAGGCGTAGCTTCAGGGGGAATGTTTGGTGTTTTACACCACCCTAATAAATGTATCTTCCGATGAATAGTTGGGTAGGAGTGCTTTCATTCAGGTGTGGTGAGGTGGCTGTCACCTGGGATTTTTGCAGGCTGACACTGACAAAAACACTCCCACACTCTCTCATCTGTTTTGAAAGCCCTAACAATGTTTTGATTATTTTACACACATGATTGTGTGTCTCTCCCTTAGTACTCATACCAATCCGCATTCCTCTCCCTTTTCACTGCCTCTTTAGTTTACTCATGTACCCTGCCTGTTGTATAATGTATTTTAACATTATATGCCAGCATGATTGGCGGGAAATCTGAAGCTCACCAATGTTACTGACCAAGCTACCCCCATGAATGGGTGACAAATGCACTTCTTACCTTCTAGCACAAGTCCAAAAATCCGGAAGAAAGATAGCTGAAAAGCTACGCGCCCTTCCTTCTTTAAGTAGCAGTTGTTTTCTGCTCTTTGACCTGCATTTTGCTATGTCTGTTGGTTCTTGCAGAAGCAATGAAGTGTCCTACCAGAATATTTTTCTCCTCAAATGCCATCCGATTGCAGTAAGCAATAGAACAACTACGCTCAATCGGATGATATTTCTGTGAAATATATTCAGGAAACAATATTTGTGTAAAACAATATTTCTGTACAAACTTTTGTGACCTACAACAAACATTGTGACATAACGTCTCGATTTTAATAGGGCATTGCATTACAGTGGCTATGCCAGTTTTGGGCGATGTCACAACTGAGATTACAATAGGAAAACGGAAGCCTTTCATGTATTTTAACGGTAATACTTACGTAACCAACGAGAGGCCTCATGGCTTTTGTTTATATTTAGGCCCTCCTACAGGCCATTTTAAAACACTACTTAGAGCACTGTGGCTCCAAACCACAAGTGGTTTTTTCGTCTGCTCGGAGTGGAAAGTGAAACCTACTAATTTCGAGTGCGTCATTGTTCGGAGTCATGATTCATCTGAAAAGGTTGCCTCATCCTTAAAGCAGAACACGAGCGCCAGCCCAGCATGTCACCAAATTCTTTTTCGCCTCCCATATGGCATCTGCTCCTTCGCCTCCTCGTGGCAGGCTGGTGTGCTTTCTAGGAGACCTGCGCGCTAACACTCATTGTTCCGTGTGACCTTGAGAGACTGGGAGAGAGGACGTTGAAGGGCGTTGCTGTGTGCTATAATGAGCATGTGCTGCTATGGCAGGTGGGGAAGGCTTTTGGGATCTTGGTAGATCAGCAGGCAGGAGGAGCTCTAACAGATGTTGAGGCAGGATGATGTATTGCTTCTCACTCTGGGATTCAGACAATGCCAGCCCAAAACTAGAACATGGTAAGAGGGAAAAAAGGATCTCTTCCAAGACAAACTGCACGCAGACAATAAATGGTGTCTTTTAAACAAGCCTAATTTATTTATTGTGTGCGGCCTTTTATTTTCCACTTTGCTTACAAATTGTTTTGATTTGTTCCTCTTTTGATTGGATTGTGAATGTTAAATAAACATATTCTAGGGTTTCATTGTTTCTTTTATTGGTAGCACTTTGCTTCTCTGCAACATTAGTTGTTCTTTGATCCACTGAGGCTCTCATGTATGGGGAATTGGAGTAGGGAAGCAATGCAAGTCTTGCTGCGCTGCCTTGCGCCAATGTTGAAGGGCAGGAATGCACCATATTTATAGAATGCAGTGCATTCCTGTCCTGTTCCCCTGCGCTGGTAGACAATTTGCTGCCTAGCGCCATGGTGCAGGAGTGTCTTCGTTACATGCAGTATTGTTTTCCTGCAGGAAGGGTCTCCTTCCTGTACACATACAATCCCAAGAGGCATTTTCCTGTTTCCTTGTGTGCTGCAGAATGCAGCACACATGGAAAGAGTAAAAAATGAGGAGAAATAAATAAAAAATCTCCTTGTTACGCCTGCTCTGGGGAGGCTTAAGCTTTTGGCACCGCCCCGGGTGTACATGATTAAGTAGATATGGCGCAACTTCAAAATCCATGGGTGTTGTATGGGACAACCCACCGCACCACCCCTGGCAAGCCCTCAAGGCAAAACAGTGAGTTGCGCTCCATATCTATGAGGCCATGCAAAGTGGCTTTGCGTGGCCTTGTAGAAATGACTGAGAGGCTGGCGGCACTTTAGCATCAATAAGAGTGATGATCGGCGGCACAAGACTCTCCTAAGTCCCTGAGGCACTAAACTACAGGGATATGGTGTAGCGAAGCACCGCAAATCTTCTTGCTTCGCTGCTGTATGCCAATGTGTCATATTTATGAAATACTGTGCATTTTTTCCCCCCTGCACTGGTGCACAGTTTGCTGCCTGGTGCAAGGGTGTCTGCGTTGAACGCATTATTGTTTTTGTTCGGGAAGGAGCATATTTGTGCACAACAACAATCCAGAGTGGCGGTTTTCTCTTTCTAGGTTTGCTGCACAATACAGCACACCTAGAAAGAGGGAAAAATTAGGAGGAATAAAAATATTTCTCCTTGTTACGCCTGCTCTGCAAGGTGTAAGACTTTGGCGCTGCCCCAGATTTACTTGGTTAAATAAATCTGGGACAGTGTCAAAATTCATGGGTGTTGCATGGGAAAACCCACTGCAACACCCATGGGGCAGAGTAAGGCAACACAGTGACTTGCGCTGCCTTGGCTTGCTTCATATCTAAGAGTCCATGCAAGGCCATGCAAATTGGCTTTGCATGGCATCATAGATATGATAGAAAGGTTTGTGCTGCCAGAGCATCAAAAAAGTGTTGCTGCGCAAGCTCTCTCATAAAAAAAGCTCCTGAGTCTTTAGATCAGTCGCAGCACATTTATTTTTCATCAGATATTTAAATGGAACCACATTTTGTTCTCACTTTCATTGTTACGGGTGGCGCCAAATAATTCATTTTACAAACATGGCATATTGTCATTGTAGCTTAGCAAACATACTTACGCTATGGAAGTAACACAGAAAATCCTTTTGATGGCCAATTGTGATAATGCCCTGTTACACTTATTTAAAATGCTTACGCCTATCTAAAGTAAGGAAAAACCTTTCCTAAAAATTGTGTTGTGGACTTTAAGAAACCAATACAGAACTACAAACGCACACAAGTGCACACAAAAACACACAAATATGCTCATACACATTCATACATGTGCAATCACTTTCTACAACAATGGGTGGCAAAATATATTTGTGGAATCGTTTGTTATGTTAGAGTTTAACAGTCTGTAAACTTGCCAAGAGTACTTCATGCACTGCCAGAAAAAAAAACATTTTCTCGTGTGGCATTTGTTGTCCCAAATATTCTCTATTTTTGCCTTGTTGACCAGATAGCTTTTTTAAAATTCAACCTGCATGATCCATACCCAAGTCCTTTATTCACAAAGTGCAATTGTAGAATATGCATTGGGGGATGCGCACACGTGTACGTGCATGCACGCGCGAGCACATGCGCATACACAGACACTCACACACAGAGTTATGCCGTGAATATTTCCAAATAAATTGACAGGGGCTAATTGTCATGTGTGAACTTCCCTGATTCAAGTAAGCATACATATGTGTACCCACTAGGCCTGCTTTCTGTTGGAACCGCCAGAAGTAACAAGTCACAGTAAGAATTTCTTTTTAAGTGTATAATTTTTTGAAGGAGTAAATATTAACTTTCCAAATTACAAATGGCAGAGCCTCTAATGCCCATCCTCATGAATGTGGTGACCATGCCTAATCGGGTGATAAACAGATGGACATGACCTTCAAGCATCAACTGTCATCTTCAGCAATATAGATGGCTGTAGCCTATTTGTAGGTGGCAGAGGGGAGCTTCCAGGCCATTCTTTGTTGTGTGTAATGCGTCAAGTGAAGACTTGACTGATTGCGGCTAGACCATTGATAGGGATTTGAAGGGCTCTGTGATGGAGAATAACTTTAATGATAATAGAAGGTCTGAAGATTAGCTATGCTCCTAGACTCAAACACATTCAATCTGCAGTTATTTTAAACATGTGGTGGGTAGTACAGCTCATCACAGTTTTTTGTATTGATTTTTTTTATCGGATTAAAAGAGAAACATAAAACTGTGCTTATATTAAATCGATATGCAACAAGAATTTGCACGGACAATAACTTTGGGTTTCAAAATTCATTAGTAAAGACTTACTCATGCTGGGTTTCAGGTGGAGAAGTGTGGCTCAGGGGTTAGAGGCGGCAGACCTGGAAGCTGAGATCGGTCCTGGACCAGGGTTCAATTCCACGCCTCGGCGGGTCTTGGGCTAAAAATTCCACGGACTCGATAATTCTCGCCCCGGTGCCTCCTCGACTCACGGGTTCACACTCTGCGACTCTGGGCAATAGCTTGCTTAATCTCCACAACGGCCCCTCGCGGCGGGATGCCTGACTTTCACCTTGTGGATACCCTGCTATCTCACAGGGGAATACCAGGAAGGGTTCCCTAAGCAAGCGCCGGGAAACCCACTGCGGGTAGCTGTGCGCTATATAAGCTCAATTACATTTACAGTAGAGGGAGCGTCAGAGGATCACAGGAGCAAGGGATCTGGGGCCAGATGTAGGTGGCCAATTACCGGTCGGTAACGGCCGAATTCGGCCGTTACCGACCGGTAATTAGATTTTGAGATGTAGGGCATGCATTAACAGAATCGGTATTTTACCGATTCTGTATTTACCGATTCAGTAAAATTACCGAATCGGTAAATACAGACTCGGTAAAATACCGATTCTGTAAATGCAGATGTAGCTGGCACATGTCAGAGTGCCACAGGGCTTTAAGAATCAGTATTTTACCACCCAATCCAATTGGGTGGTAAAATACCGAATCCAGGTGTGCATGCACATGTGTGCATGCACACCTGTGCCATGTGACACACAGTCATGCCCTGAGGGCATGTCTGTGTGCCACATGGCGCACATGCCTATTTTTGGGGTGTCAGAGGGTGTCAAAGTGACACCCCCTGCACCCTTGCTAAAATCGGTATTTACCGATTCTGTAATTACAGAATCGGTATTGCCCATTGATTCCTATGGGCTGCAAGGCCCATAGGAATCAATGGGCAATACCGAATCGGTATTTACAGAATCGGTAAATACCGAATCTTAAAGATTCGGTATTTACCGAATCTGAAATACCTACATCTCTCCCCCTCTATTTTACCACCTCTAAAATACCGATTCGGTATGAATCGGTATTTAAGAGGTGGTAAATTAAAATTACCTACATCTGGCCACAAGAGCCTACATGCCAGCATTTAAGAAGAGAAAAGTGGGAGATTTTTAAAAAACGATCAGGAGCACATACTTCTATGAGAGCAGAAACAATTTCAGAAACAAAATAAAGCACATTTTTGCTTCAATAAATCAGGAGTCTGAATCTGGTCTATTGGCATGTATGCAAAAGGATGGAGAAAGCAAAACGAATCAGAATAAAACAGAAAGTTCCACACATCACTTCCTAAATTAACTGAAATATTCAAGGTCGATAACAACTTCTGATGTAAAAAATGCTTTTGCGTGCAAGGTTTTACATAGATCCAGTCACACTATAATGCTCTAGACACTTTAATAAGCTGTGCGCTTCACTACAAGACACATTGGGCCATATGTATCAAGCTAAATTGCGATGACAAACGCTGAAATTCGCAGAATTTCAGCTTTTGCAATCGAAATTTAGCTGTGTGCAATGTAGGAAAGAAAAACCTACTCACAAAATAAGGAATCGCAAAATGTGTGATTCCCTATTTTGCGCATGCGTTTAGAGAATCACAATTTGAGATTCCCTAAATGCTATTCTAGTAGTAATCGCAAATTGCGATATTCCTGTAAGGAATCGCAAATTACCACCAGCTTCAAGTTGGTGGTAATTTGCAATTTCCTCAAAAAAAGCTCTTTTCTGCTTTTTTCAAAGTGCCATGTTGCACACATGCATGCCCTTTGGGCATGTATGTGCACCACATGTGCGCACATGCACATTTCAGGGGTGCAACAAGGTGTCCTTTTGGAACCCTTCCAGCCTTGAAATTGCATCCACAATTTGCGAGTACCTATTGGGTACTCACAAATTGCTCATGCAATTCTATGGCAGAACAGGAGGCCTCGGACTATGCCTTTCTTCCTTCGCTCTTTATTTTCACAGCAGCAAGAAACAAACATCAAAAAACTACATTTCCCATGAACAGTTTGGAAAAAAACGACAGCCTGAACATAGTCCTTTGTTAGTCTCCGCACTCTTGCTGGCTCCCATCATGCCCCACTGCAGCTTCCTCTTCCTCTTTCTTCGCTGCTCAGCAGCAAGTTAAGTGCCTTTTTTCGTTTCTCCTGGGTTTGGGGGCTTGTGGGGACAGCGTTTGAGCCTCTTGTTGGAGCACTGTCTGTAATTGACTTTTAGATTCCCCCTGGCAATCGCGGGACACGTTTTGCGCTCCTCATGTGATTTTCAACCCCAGTGAGGTGCGGTGGAGTCCTCACACCGCTAGGGGGCGCACACTCCTTTCTGTATTTAGCGCGAGCGTGGAGCGCGTTTGGAAAGCATTTTCGGGTGCGTTGGCACAGACAGCTTGTCTTGCACCCTGCCACCTGGCCTGACACCCTGTGGGGTTGCAATTCTCACGTGTTTCTGGCTGTGAACGCCCTGGTGGGTCTGTAGTGGGCTTCTTGAACACCCTGCGGGGTCGTAACTAGCACTGGTCTTGTGCTTTGGGACGCTTGTGTGCCGGGTGGTGCCCAGTGACTGAGTGGTCTGCAGCGTCCCCAGGGCTCGCCTTTGAATTGTGTGCCTTGTGCCCCCATATCTGCCTGGGCTCCCCCCCAGCTTTAATTTGGCACCCGTGAGGGTCCAGTAGTGGTGCTGGTGCCACTGCTCTTCTCCTGCAGAGCCTAATTTACCTCACAATGCAGAGAGAGCAGGACCAGTATGCAAAGGAGGATCCTCTGAGTTACGCCGCTTGGGATGAGGGCTTCTACCAGGCGGTCGATGACTCGATTTATAGGGCAGTGGATCGGGCTATGGATCCCTTGGAGCAATGCCTTACGGCTAGGTTGGATGAGGCGTAGGACAAGTTGGCGGCCCTCATTCCATCGCCGGCCCCGGTCCCTGGCCCCGCGCCTTCCCCTTTTCCCCCTCCCCTAAAAAAGCCCCGCATGGAGGGGCTGGATTCCGAGGCTTTTGCGCAGGTCAAGAGCGCATTTATGGCGCACGAGGGACTCCCGCCCGCCCCAGTAACCCCGGTAGAGGTTCCCGCACCGACCCCTTGGACTGTGACCCCAGATCCACAGGATGATGAGGATTCACCTGACATGGACGAGGAGGCGTGCTCCTCTCGCTCGTGGCCCCCGTCCCAGGCTTCATCCTCGGCAGGTCCTTTGAACATGCTGGACCCGGATGATATCGTCCACCCCCAGTCTTCGGACGGGGTCCCCGGGAGAAGGTTGCCCAGTACGTGGCTAACCGCCTGCGCAAGCCGGTGGATAAGGACGCCCGTAGCCGTGTCCTCCCCCCTCCTTGGAGGGTAAGGTGGCCATGACTCCAGACAGCGACCCCAAGATGGCCACGTTTCTGGCAAAATTTGTGAAGGACCCTCGGAAGGGTAGAGATAGATCCTGGTGTACATGCCAGGACAAGCTGTTGGACGCTGTGGGGCCCATGACTAAGATCCTGGACATGGCCGAGGAGGCCAAGGTTTCGGGAGATCTTGGGGCATATTATCAAGGGGGTTTATCTCTGCTTTTTTGGCTTTAAAAGCCAAGAAAGCGGAGATAAAATTATCTCCCTATTACCTAGCTGTCGCTAACACCAGTTAGCGACAGCTAGTAGGAGATAGCGATCATCTTGGGCCCCACTTTGCATGTCAGTGATATTTATCACTAATGACATGCAAAGTGGGCGTGCCAAGATGTTAGCGACTGGGAACAGTCGCTAACATCGCTATCTCCTATTACCAACTTTTGGAGATATTCGCGCTAAGCGCGAATATCTCCAAAAGCTAACACCTGCCCTGAGCAGTTCTTAGCCATGTTATCCAATGGGAGGTGGATAACATGGCTAAGAGCATTAGCTCGGTAATGCATGAATATCGCTGACTTTACAGCGATATTTATGCATTGCGGCCATTTTTTATCGCATTTGCGATAAACCTTGGTAATACCAAGGTTTATCTGCGATAAAAATCACCGCAGCTCAGCGGTAAATTTTTGTCTCTAACCAAGCAATAGCGATAATTATCGCTATTGCTTGGTAATATGCCCCCTTATTTCCCCGGAGGTTCTCTCCAACTGTGCGCAGCGGGCCATAGTTATTCTTGGAAATGCTAACTGCGCCCTCTCAACTGAGAGGAGGAGGTCACTGCTCATTAAGATCGACCCTAAACTGGGTGATCTCACCTCCTCAGAGGCTGGCGCTGTGGCGCAAGGAGGTCTGTTTGGAGACCCGTTCATTAAAGAATTGGGCAAATTCGTGGCCACTTTCACTACCCTAGATAGGGCACAGTCTAATATCAAAAAGGTTTTTGCCCCTCGGGTGTTTAAGAAGACCGGACATGGCAGGAGCCGCTTGTTCGGTCCTGGCAACAGCTCCGAAAGGGGGCAAGGCTCGGGCCGCAGCCAGTTCCAAGACAACGGCCGCTTCAACAACTTCTATCCCACAAGGGGACAGCGGAGGGCAGAGAGGCCAGCAACAAGGTGCTGGGAGAGGTGAGTGTGCCGCCTTCAGCGAGTTTGCGGGTGTGGGGGCGCTTGGCGCTGTGTTACCCGGCGTGGGTTTTTCTTACAAGCGATGCTTTGGTTCAGGGCTTCCAGCTGGAGTTCCATGGCCGTCTGCGTCAGCTACATCGTCCCCGTCCCATTGTGTTCTCGCAGCACGATGCAGAGTTGGTGCACGAAGAGGTTTCCGCCCTCCTTTCAAAAGATCTGTTGCACTCGCAAGCACCCAGAGGGTTTCCTCAGCAATCTCTTTTTGGTCGATGAGGTCGACGGTGGCAGGCGACCAGTTATCAACTTGAAGGAATTCAACGAGTGGCTGGTGTACCTACATTTCAAGATGGAGTGGAAACATCTCCTGAGGGATGTGGTACGCCCGTCCAATTGGATGGTAGACTCGACTTAAAAGACGCTTATCTCACGGTACCGGTTTTTCCTCCTCATCGGCGTTTCCTCCAGTTCAGGTGGTACGGTCAAGTTTACGAGTTCACCGTGCTTCCTTTCGGGCTCTCCTCGGCTCCGTGGTGCTTCACAAAGGTGCTTCCCCCGGCGGTGGAGGCTTTGCGGCCCCAGGGAATGCGAATGATCATTTACCTGGATGACATGTTGTTCATGGACCAGTGTCCGGAGCGGCTTTCCTCCCAGTTACAGTTAGCTGTCGACCTCAATCAATCAATCAATCATGCCATTTGTATAGTGCACTACTCACCCGGGAGGGTCTCAAGGCGCTTGGGGGGAGGGGTATGCTACTGCTCGAACAGCCAGGTCTTGAGTTGTTTCCTGAAGGCGAGATGGTCCTGGGTCAGCCGAAGGTGGATGGGGAGGGAGTTCCAAGTCTTGGCAGCCAGGTAAGAGAAGGATCTTCCTCCAGTGGTGGCTCTTCGGATGCGTGGTACGGCTGCGAGGGCGAGGCTGGTGGACCGTAGCTGGCGGGTGGGCGTGTAGAAGGTCAGGCGGTCGTTGAGGTACTTGGGGCCCATGTCGTGGAGAGACTTGTGTGCGTGGGTGAGGAGCCGGAACTTGATCCTCTTGTCGACGGGGAGCCAGTGCAGGTTCCTCAGGTGGCTGGAGATGTGGCTGCGTCGGGGGATATCCAGGATGAGTCGGGCGGAGGCGTTCTGGATGCGCTGGAGTCTTTTCTGTAGCTTGGCTGTGGTTCCGGCGTAGAGGGCGTTTCCGTAGTCCAGTCGGCTGGTGACGAGTGCCTGTGTGACAGTCTTCCTGGTCTCGGTCGGAATCCAGCGGAAGATCTTGCGAAGCATACGCAGGGTGTTGAAGCACGATGAGGAGACGGCGTTGATTTGTCTGGTCATCGAGAGGGAGGGGTCCAGGATGAAGCCCAGGTTGCGTGCATGGTCGGTTGGCTTGGGTGCGGTGCCCAGGGCTGGGGGCCACCAGGAGTCGTCCCAGGCGGAGGGCGAAGATCCCAGGATGAGGACTTCCGTCTTGTCCGAGTTCAGTTTCAGGCGGCTGTCCTTCATCCACTCGGCGACATCTTTCATCCCTTCGTGTAGGCAGGTTCTGGCGGTGTCGGGGTCTCTTGTGAGGGAGAGAATCAGCTGGTTGTCGTCGGCGTAAGAGATGATGTTGAGGTTGTGCTGGCGTGCGATGGCTGCGAGAGGTTTCATGTAGATGTTGAAGAGGGTGGGGCTGAGTGAAGATCCTTGCGGGACGCCGCAGTTGACTTCGGTGGCCTCGGAGCGAAACGGGGGGAGGCGGACTCTTTGTGTTCTTCCGGCGAGGAACGAGATGATCCACTCCAGTGCCTTCTCTTGGATACCGATGTTGCTGAGGCGCTGGACTAGGGTGCGGTGGCAGACCGTGTCGAATGCAGCGGAGAGGTCCAGGAGGATGAGGGCCACTGTTTCCCCCTTGTCGAGGAGGGTCCGGATGTTGTCGGTGGCTGCGATGAGGGCGCTCTTGGTGCTGTGGTTGGCTCTGAAGCCGGAATGCGAGGGGTCGAGGGATCCGTTCGTCTCGAGGAAGGTGGTCAGCTGTCTGTTGACGATCTTCTCGATGACTTTAGCAGGATAAGGGAGGAGCGAGATGGGGCGGACGTTTTTGAGATCGGCGGGGTCCGCTGTAGGTTTCTTCAGGAGGGCGCTGATCTCGGCATGCTTCCAGCTCTCGGGGAAGGTGGCGGTGTTGAAGGAGGCGTTGATGATGTTCCGGAGTTGGGGTGCGATGGTGGAGTCGGCCTTGTTGAAGACGTGGTGTGGGCAGGGGTCGGTCGGTGATCCGGAGTGGATGGTGTTCATCGTGCGGGCTGTGTCTTCAGTGGTCACCGTGGTCCAGGTGCGAAGGGTGGCGGTGGAGGGCGTTGGTTCGACGGTTGGGTGCGTGGGTGGGGCGCAAAAGCTGTTGTGGATGTTGGCGATATTGCGGTGGAAGAACGAGGCGAGGGAGTCGCAGAGGTCTTGTGACGGAGTGATGTCGTTGGTGCCGGTGCTGGTGTTGGAGAACTCCTTGACGATAGTGAAGAGCTCTTTGCTGTCGTGGGCCTTGTTGTCCAGTCGTTCCTTCAGGGATTTCTTCTTGGTGGTGCGGATGAGCTGGTGGTGCTTGCGGGTAGTGTGTTTGAGGGCGATCATGTTGTCGGTGGTCCGGTCGAGGAGCCAGGCTTTCTCGAGGGTGCGGCAGGTCTTCTTGGAGTCCTTGAGGTCGTCGGTGAACCGGGATGCCTTCTTGCTTCTGGGTCTGCTGGGAGGGTTCTTTAGTGGCGCGAGGTCGTCGGCGCAGGCGGTCAGCCACTGTGTGAAGTTGCGGGCTGCTTCGTTGGGGTCCGTTGTGTTGGCGGGTGGGCTCTGGCTGAGGGAGGTGGTGAGCTGGTCTGCGGTGATCTTGCTCCAATTCCTGTGAGGTACCTGTTGCGGGTGGTGGTGGGTCGTGGATCTTTTGAAGCTGAAATGGACGCAGCTGTGGTCGGTCCAGTGGAGTCCGGTGGCGTGGCTGAAGGTGATGTACTTGCTGGAAGAGAAGACGGGATCAAGCGTGTGGCCGGCGTAGTGGGTGGGGGTGTTGACCAGTTGCTTGAGTCCGAGGTTGGCGAGGTTTTCCAGCAGGGCGGTGGTGTTGCGGTCCTTGTTGTTCTCCAGGTGGAAGTTGAGGTCCTCGAGGAGGATGTAGTCAGTGGAGGGGAGGGCGTGCGGGCTGATGAAGTCTGTGATGTCTTCGCTGAATTGTGTGCGTGGTCCCGGGGGTCTGTAGACGAGGGTGCCTCTGAGGGTCGTCTTAGGGTCGGTGTGAATCTGGAAGTGGAGATGTTCGGCTGTGGCGAAGGAGTCGTTGGCGTCGGTCGTGATGCGGATGGTGTTCCTGTGGACGATGGCGATGCCACCTCCGGTCTGGTTGATGCGGTCCCTCCTGATGATCTTGTATCCGTCCGGGATGGCGATGGCGATGTCGGGTGCAGAGGAGGCGTTCATCCAGGTTTCCGTGAGGAAGGCGACGTCCGGTGATGTAGCGTCGAGGAGGTTCCAGAGTTCCACGGCGTGTCTGTGGACGGAGCGGGTGTTGATCAGGATGCACTTGAGGTGGGTGCTGCTGGTGTTTGTCTTGGCGGGTGCGGGGCAGGTTCGGAGGCAGGTGAACTTGCAGGTGCAGCAGGTGAAGGGTCCGTGGGTGCGTCTCGGGATGGCTCGGCAGCAGGCGTGGGTCCGGCCGGCATTGAGCGCGTTGAGAGTGGCGGCGTCGTAGGTCAGTCGGGTCATCTTGCCTCGGCGGGGAGGGCCAGGGGTCCTGGCGCTGGGCGCGGGCCAGGCGCGGACGGGCGCAGACGGGCTTACCTTTGGCGCACCTTCGGCGCTCAATCGGCGCTACCGATGCGCGCGTCCGCTGCGCGGTCGCTCTGGGGGCGTCATAAGTAAGGAGCCGGGAGGGAGGAGCAGCTGGGTGGCGGGAGCGGGGCGGCGAATGAAATCACAGGGGGGCGGGGCCGCAGGGAGGCAGCTGCGGGAAATTCCAAGAAGCAGCGGGCAGCGGGAAATTCCCAGGAGCAGCGGGAAATTCCCAGGAGCAGCGGGCAGCGAGCGAAGGAATCTGCAGGCAGGAGGCGGCAAAGGCAGGCAGGAGCGGCAGCAGTGAGTGGGGTGACCAAGCCCTGTGGAGGGCTGAGCGGTCACCTTCAAGGACTGGGTTTCATAATCAACGAGAAAAAGTCCCTTTTAGTTCCCGTCCAGTGTGCCACCTTTTGGGGTTCAACATAGACTAGGTGGCTTCGACGCTCAGTCTCCCGGCCAGGAAAATGGCGAAGATCAGGCACGAATTGCGCCAGACTCTGGCGCGACAGCAGATATCCCTCCGCCAGTTGGCCCGGTTGGTGGGTCTGCTATCCTTGTCCATCCAGGCCATCTTCCCAGGCCCATTGCATTATCGGGCCATGCAACGTCTGAAGGCTTACAACCTCAGGAAGGGTCTGACGTACTCTCAGCTGATTCTGTTGTCGGAGGAAGTGAGGGATGAGATATAGTGGTGGCTAACGCACATGGAGGCTTGGAATGGCCGTGCAATTTTTAGTTCAGCACCGGACATCATCATCGAGTCAGACGCCAGTCGGGCTGGCGGGGGGGCCAGGTGCGGGGAGTTTTCCACAGGTGGCGCCTGGTCCACACTCGAGCAGTCGTTACACATCAACTGCTTGGAATTGCTAGTGGGGTCCTTTGCGGTCCAGTGCTGGACGAAGGACAGAGTCCAGTCTTGTGTCCTCCTTGAGATGGACAACGTTTGCGCAGTCAGGTACATCAACCATCTGGGGGGTACCAGATCCAAGATGCTAGCGCATCTTGCACTGGAGTTCTGGCACTTTTGTCTGGATCATCAGGTGTCGGTCACGGCAGAGTATTTGCTGGGTCGACAGAACGAGGTGGCCGATTGGCACTCACGGCACCTCCTGGATGCCAGCGTGTGGAAGCTGGACCCTCAGGTGTTCTCCTTACTGGCAGAGAAGTGGGGTCCTTTCATGGTGGATCTGTTTGCGTCGCGCCTAGACCACCAGCTTCCGCGGTTCTTCAGTTGGCACCTGAATCCATTCGCGGAAGCGACGGATGCGTTCCTGCAGGATTGGTCGGGAGAACAGGGGTATGTGTTTCCTCCGTTTTCAATGATAACGTGGGTGTCAGCGGTGCTGCGCTGCCAGTTGACAAAGGTGGTGATGATCACGCCATGGTGGAGGTCTCAAGTTTGGTTTCCGGTTCTTCTGGAACTTTCTTGGGATTTTCCAATCCTACTCCCCCATTATCCTCGCATTCTGCTCAATCCGGACAAGGTTCCCCACCGGTTAGTCCAAGAGGGATCACTGCGACTGATGGCATGGAGGATCTCCGGCGTCGCTGGACGCTCCCAGGCCTTTCGGGAAAAGCTGAAGACTTGTTTTCCAGAGCATGGGCTGAGAGCACTACCAAGAGGTATCGGTCAGCCTGGTGTAGAAGGAGCCGTTGGTGTGTGCGACGGGGTGTTGATCCCGTGGGGACAGATGTAGTCCATGCGCTTAATTTTCTGGCAGGTTTGGCGGAGGGTGGCCTTGCCTTTTGCTCAATAAATACCTTTCGTTCTGCGATATCGGCCGGTCATGCGCTGGTGCCGGGTTCCCCGGTTGGGGAGCACCCTTTGGTGTGTAGGCTTCTGGGGGGAATTCGCCTCTCATTGCCCCCGGAACCGCGCTACTCTGTCCTTTAGGACGTGAACAAGGTTCTGAACTTGTTTCTGTCATGGCAGCCGAATAGGTTTCTATCGTGGAAGGAACTCACAGCTAAATTGGCCATGCTGCTATGCCTGGTTTCTTGCAGGCGAGTCTCGGATGTATGAGCATAGGATATCTCGGCCAGAGTTTTTTCCCCAGAAGGGGTGTCTTTCACGCTGAGTAGGTGGACTAAGTCCAACACAAGGGTTATCTCATACCCGGCTTTTCCAGATTCCCCTAAGCTGTGTGTGGTACAGTGCCCTCGTGCATATGAGGATATGACTGATGATACCCACCCTCCGGGCGAAAGACAACTTCTCATTGCCCTACCTAAACCATACAAGGCTGTTTCATCCCCAACTATCGCTCGATGGGTGCGTTGGGTGATGCTGGAGGCGGGGATTGATACTAAGCAATTTGGTGCTCATTCAGCGAGAGGGGCAATGGCCTCTAAAGCATTCGCCCTTGGGGCTTGATTGGACGATCTGATGCGGGCGGCCGATTGGTCCTCAGATTCCACTTTAAAGCGGTTCTATTTCAAACCAGTTCTGGATGTGGCACGATTAGTTGTCGACAAGCTTTGAACTGACATAATCCGAAGCCTTCGGTCCTGCCATAGAATGAAAATTTTCCTAACCACCGGTGCTAGTAAGTTTCAATTCTATTAAGGACTCTGAGGCAAAGATTATCCCTCCCAATGACTTCCAAGAAGTGGACCCTCCCCGTACAGAATGTAAGTAACTCTTTCATGCATTTCTTATGCGTGTTTGAACTATGAATGTCTTTGCACTGTTGCCTGTATGCAATTGCCTAGTGCTGGCTGTAGCTCTGTTCTGACACTGCAACCTTTTGCAGGGAATGACGGTGCCAAACAGGATGCTTGAATATGCTGGATTAGATGCTTCGCGTGAAGAAAGAGGAAGAGGAAGCTGCAGTGGGGCATGATGGGAGCCAGCAAGAGTGCGGAGACTAACAAAGGACTATGTTCAGACTGTCGTTTTTTTCACAACTGTTCATGGGAAATCTCATTTTTTGGTGTTTGTTTCTTGCTGCTGTGAAAATAAAGAGCGAAGGAAGAAAGGCATAATCCTCGCCTCCGAGTCCTTAATAGAATTGAAACTTACTAGCACCGATGGCTAGGAAAATTTTCATTCCCATTCATTCCTATGGGCCTCTTGGACCATAGGAATTAACCCGGAAGGGATTCCTGAATTGCAATTCACAATTTGCGATGCGCAATTAAGGAATACTTAGGAATCACAAAAAATATTGTGATTCCTACCTACATAGCATTTTGCGATTCCTTAATAGTGATTCTCTAAACATCACTAGTAAGGACTTGCAAACTGCTACAATGATACATCTGTCCCATTGACTTTTCACTCTTTCAAACTTTAGTTGTGTTATTAACCAAAAAACATGAAAACATTAACATACATTTCTCCATTCAAAACAATAGGAAAAGAATAAAAACTGATTCAGATAAGCAATTAATATATTACTTAAAGAGATAAGAAAGTGTTAAAATGTTAGACCTATTTTTCAGTGTAATTGCAACTGCTAATACATACCTGCTCGAGCTAAAAACAGCATAAGGTAGAGATTTGTACCTCAAAACTCTCAGAGCTACCTGGTATTTGCTGTAACCCAACCTCTGATAGAAAGTGTGATTCAACGTCTTCCCAATCTTGTCATAAAATGTGCAAAAAACAAACAAAATATGTGCAATAATTTCTACATTTGCTAAAGGGCATAAAGTGCAGAGGGGTTCAGCGTTTAGCCCATGATCCGTATTCCATTTTACAGTATAGTCGATTAGACTGTTCTTGGCAAGGGAGGATAAACAACATCCAACAACTCCTCAAATCCTGGACAAAGCTTAACTTCCAAAAATTGTGTGGTTAATCTACCTAATCTTGGGTTTCTATGCAGTATCTCCAGATGCTATTTCCAATATATCTGCTTTAATTGTTTCTTGGAGTTCTGGGACACTGTGTGTAGCTCGGCCCAATATTCACTTAAACCAAGATTAACGAACCATGCTTTCACATAACGCAGCCAGGGGAGAGTTAGTAGTTCATCTAAGGCTATTATTTCTCTAATGTGTTCTCTATAGTTATCCAACTCCTCTATCATCCACAGCCTTACCCAGAAGAGCAGAGGTATCAAGTTTGCAATATGATCTATCTGTTTTATGCTAAGGTTATGAAAAAGGGGCATTAATGGTGGTACTGGTAGGCTAAATAGCCCCCTCATTAATGTATTTTCCTCAATTGAAAGCTGCCTCAGATTTTCACTGCCCCACAAGTCAGCCCCATACAATGCTGTATCCTAGACTCTGTACTTGTATATCTCTAGAGCCGGTGTAACAGCTTTTATTGTAGACATGATATTTACTCTAGACCATCCTTACACCATGTGTAAGAACCATTCTTGCATGATTTATTTGGGGGTTCCCAGGCTCCCTGAAGTCTATAGTAATACCCAGATAATTAAAATGTGAGACCATTTCAAGATTTTCCTTACCAACATGGATGTTTTTATTAATGGACCTATGACGTTTTAAGGACAAACATTTGGTCTTGCTAAAGGCATTTGTAAAAGATGCATTTGTAAGTAAGAATTCCTTGATTGTTTTTAATTTCAATGGAGTTTGTGTTAAACTCGTCTATAATCCTTGGACTTGGCATGTGTCTATCTGGGATTATTTTTGAGCTAGAATTTTAATCTATCTGTCTTTATTCCTTTTCTTCATACCTACACACTCTTGTTACAGTTCATCACCCATCACTTGGGTATGTATTCCCTTTTAATTCAATTTATATGTTTATTCATTTATATTAAAACGTCCTAACTTTCTTCCTTTATTTAGGAGAAATATAGTACAGGGCATTGGCTTCTGGTTACACGTTTTGCAACAATTTTGTCTGAATACTGGCTCTAATCAATTCTACCACTGGGCTGACATGTCAACCTCTATTTAACTTATACTGACTGCCATAAGTTTATGTTGCGATTGTTTAGCTGATACTGTTTCATTCTTTGATTCAACCACCTGTGTGTTATTGTTGTTAATTAGTGGTGGGCATTCATTTTGTGTACTCTGTATCAGTATTATATGTGTTGCTTCATAACTACTTGCTCTGATTAAAACTCGTAGTGTGTTAGGCCTTATTAATGGATTTTGTTTTGTCTTATATATGCTGTAATTTAATTACATAGCATTACTCTTCTGTGTCAATGCTATCCCAAGTGAACCACAGTTTTTTGTTGAAAATAATTACCCTGGTTTTCAGGGTTACTAGGTTGACTCTGTTTGTTGATACCGATGCAGGAGATGCTGGCACACTGCTGTGGACAGGACTGCTTCTTCCTCATCACCTCCTTCTTCCTCATTATCTTCTTCTATCACCATAATCGGAGCTGATTCCACTCTCTTTTTACCCCCAACAGCTACCTTATTAAGGTGCTCCTCCGCAGGATTGCGTGACATTTTTCATATGGGACTTTTTGCCTCCAGTATCACAGTGGGAACCTTGCTTACTTTGACGAACCCTGATGTGGCAAATGGAGCATATTGCAATGTTATCCTCTTGCTTGTTAAGTAAGGAAGTCCCAAACTGAGAAGGAGAACTTTTTTGTGTGCCACTGCCAATGCCTGAAGAACTGGAGGTCGGTGGGAGTGTCATTTGCCTCTCTGCAGTATGTACTTTGAGTTAGGTAGTGGTGAACGCAAGTCTCAGCAGGGACCTTACAATCATGGAAGCTGGAAGGGTTGGGGAAGGTGGAACCAGCATCACATCCCGATGGAGCAGGTTGAATAGGAGGGGTCATTTCGGTGTCCTCTGAGCTGCCCTTCATGCTGACAATCACTGGCCCGTCCTCATCACTGACACTTTTCTCAATTCTAAGGCATTCACAGAATTTAGATGGGTCTTGGACTTGCCCGGGGTCCAATCCATGTCCGGGTCATCAGAAGGGGTGCTTGGAGAAGATGGTGGAGTAATCTTCAATTGTTTTGCAGGAGATGGTGAAGCCAATGGCATAAGACCCAGAGGTACATATTGCTCAGCAAGAAGCTCAACTTCCTGTTCTGCACCTACTCCAGGAAGAACTGTTGCTGTCTGCCGCTCCTGTTGTCCATTTTGCTCAGTTTTCTGCGACAATTGGGTACTTTGCATCTGAGACAAATCCATTTCAGAATCACTGCTCCCTGCCATTACTACAGTTTCTGCCTCACTGAGAGTCATGGGCTTGGGCTTAGACATGTCTGATTTTGGCTGGACGCATAAGAGTGGCATTGATGCAGGAGTGCTATTTGGGCTTGCTGCATGAGGGACTGTGTGGCAGGCACAGCACGTTTCCTGAAAAAGGTGGAAGGCAGCGGGCAAGTGGTGGCAATTTGCTTCTTCTCCTCCTCCTCACTTGACACTTTCCTTGTAGGAATACATTTCTTAGGGCCCATCTTTAAGCTCTGTCAGGTGTCACTTAGCTGCACAAGCAGAAGCAGAGGAGGACTCAGTTGGTGTTGTGCCACCTTGCACTGGCAAACAAGATAAACATTCAGTGAAACATGACATTTTTGCAGTTTAAATTATACACACAAGTGATATAATTTAGTCAGATTATTGCAAATAATTAATAAAAGTATATCCATTCCAATCCAAACCATAACATAATATATCAATAACAACATACAGATGAAAATTCACTTTATATGCCTAAAAGTCCTATGAGACACATGTGGCAGGCAGGGGGATAATAATAAATAATTGTGGCCTAAGAGACCAATAGCAGGCATAGGGTGCAGTGAAAAATCAAATAATGTAAATAAAAGTTATTACTAGTGCTTCACTAGAGACAATAGGAAATACTTTGGGAAGCAAGGAAATGAGGGGAACATGGAAAAATGCATATAATAATATATAAACACTGTACATACACTACAATCATCCTCAATCATGTGAAACTGATATCGTGAAAAAATAAAAAAAATGAGCTAAAATAAATAATTATAGCCCTCTTTTATAAATGTCCCTAGAAAATGTCTTGGCAAACTGAAAAAAAAAAGATTTAACACACTGAAATGGCCATTGGTCACATGTTAAAACAACAGGAAGCAAGAAGGCATGGACAGAAAAGAACACATGCGGTCCAATGGCAAAGCACGCTAGCTGGTTATACAAAATGGCTGCTGGCCACATGTTCAAACAACAACAAGCAAGAAGCATGGACAACAAAGAACATATGCAGATCTATGGCAAAAGCAGAGTGACTGGCTATACAAAATGGCAGCCGGACACATGTTTAAACAACAACAAGCTTGAAGGCATGGATAATAAAGATCACATGCATGCCTGCAGCAAAAGTACACTGACGTCTACCCAAAACGGCCGCTGTCCACAAGTACAACAAACAAGGAGGCTTGGACAACGAAGAACACATACAGACCTGCAGACACTGACTACACAAAAGGTCCAACAGCAGCATGGCATGGAGAAAAAAGGCAATAAAGTGGACTATGGCACACACACACACACACACGCAGGTCAGACAGAAAAATGGCCACTTGGCCAGCAAACAAAGGAGTTATGGTAAGCAATGAGGAAAACACTGCCATTAATTCTGCAATGCCAAAAACGAAAATTAAGTCAGTTATAAAAAATTTCCAACAACATGCATCCTCCCAAAGCATCAAAATATTACCCCACCAAAATACACCTTTAGTGGACAAAATGTGAAATACAAAAAAAACATGTTTTGAATGTAATCCTATGCCATCTTTAAATCATAGAAGTTTTAAAACAACATATACCACAGAAACATTTGTTTCATATATCCTATGCCTAGTACTGGCTAGATGGCCCTTAGGCAGACCAGGCCACATGGCAAAATAAACGAATAGTGCAAATTTCACAAACATGGAGAAAAAGTACTTAACAGTGCAACCTTTTTGCCTTATGTTTGACCTGGCACCTATGGAGTGATTTCCCCTGCTTTTTTGCTTCTTACCTCCAGTTTTTTTGATTGTGTGCTTCATTTTGATTTTGCTGCGTTTGGAACTCTGGACACTTAACCACTGCAGACCAGTGTTAAAGTGCATGTGCTCCCTGTGTAAATTGTATTAGGGATTGGTTTATCCATGATTGGCACACTTGATTTACTGGTAAGTCCCTAGTAAAGTGCACTAGGTGTGCCCAGGGCCTGTAAATCACGTTATTAGTCGTCCTGCAGCACTGATTGTATCACCCACATGAGTAGCCCTGCAAACCTGTCTCAGACCTGGCAGTGCAGTGTCTGTCTGTGCTTTTGAAAACTGGCATTTCAATCTGACAAGTACACCCACTTACCGGGCTCAAACCTTCCCTTTTGCTACATGTAAGTCACCCCTAAGGTAGGCATAAGGCAGCCCCTGGGCAGTGTGTAGTGTATTCGAAAGGTAGGATATGTACTGTTGTGTTTTGCATGTCCGAATAGTGAAATACTGCTAATTTTGTTTTCAATATTGTAAGGACTATCTCTCCCATAGGGTGACATGGGGATTTTATTTATTTATTTTATTTGAAGGTTTTACATAGCGCGAAGATGATCCTTGCAGGTATCAGAGTGCTTTACAAGGAGAGAAAAATGAACAAAACAAAACTGTATGCCATAATTATGTCCTGCTATAGAATGTTAAACAGGTGTATGCGCAAGGACAAAAGAAGTAGGACAACATCCATTATGTGGGTTAGATACATTGCTCATGTGAGTTTACTCATGAGTAGAGATTTTACTTCTTTCTTGAAAGAGGCAGTAGAGGGATTCAGTCTGGTTTCTGGGGGCAGTGCATACAGATCCTTGGAGCGAATCCAGAGAAGTCCCAGTTGTATGTTTTCTTTTACCAAATCATTGTGGTTTCAGAAGAAGAGTGCTGGAACTTCTGGAGGATCTGTCACCACATGAGAGCTCCAGTTTCTGGGCGAGACAACTCAGGGTATTGTGGTGGAGGGCTTTGTGAGTCAGGCAAGCGATTTTTAGTTGAATTCTTGCTTCAAATGGTAGGCAATTGAGAGCTCTATGTTTGGGGGAAATGGGGCAATTTCTTCTAGTACCCATGATGAGCCTGGCCACTGAATTAAGGGAGGCTCTTAGAGGGGCCGATGTAGACCTGGGAAGTCCTCAGAGAGTTGCACTCCCATAATCTGGTGTAGGAATTACTAGAACGTATACTGCCAATTTGAAGTCATTAGCGGGGGGAAGGATTTAAATGTTTTCATAATTGTTATCTGTATGTTTGCTCCTTTTGTTGCGGCACTGATATGTTTCTGCATGTTTAGATTCCTGTCAACTGTTAATCCCAGTGATCTTGCTGAGTCCATAACTTGAGGCTTGCAGTTGAGAGCTGTCAATTGTTTAAGCCATTCTTCTATAATGGTTGTTTGGTTGGGGTGGAGTGGTTTTGAGGGTATTTAGTTTGAAGTGGTTTTCAGCCAGCTGAATTTGTGTGTTTTGTAGAGTTAAATTGAGACATCTGATATCCTTCAGAGAAGTGACCTTTAGGTACAGTTGTGTATCGTATGCGTACATGTGATAGTGGATGTTGAAGTAGCTGAGAATTTTGGTGAGAGGTTCCATGAATCGGTTAAAACGAGTAGGTGAGAGGGAGGAGCCCTGCTGGACTCATAATGTGACTGGGATGGACATAGATAAGGATTGAGTGACCTTGAATCCTTGGGATCTATTTTGGAGGAAGGAGGTGAACCAATCGAAAACAAATATACCTTTAAATCCCTCATTCTTTTACCCCTCAGGGAATCACAACGTGGTCGTTACAACAACCGCATTGTGATTCTGCATACCATTACTCCGCAAGTCGGAACAATGACTTGCGGTGGGGGGCAGTGGATGTTGGAATAGTATAATTGGCTATTCCAACTCCAGTCTGTGGGGACACTGGGGAAGGTGTTGGATTTTAAATCCAACACCTCCTCCCCCTCCGCAAGTCGTTGTTCCGACTTGCGGGGTAATGGTATGCGGAATCACAACGCGGTCATTGTAACGACCGCGTTGTGATTCCCTGCGGGGTAAAAGATTTGTTGTAAACGCTGTTTACCATTTAGAACGGATCCTGATAGGCCCATTCTATATGTCAGAAGGTCCAGAAGATTGTCATGTTTGACAGTGCCGAATGCCGAAGATAGGTTGAGCAGGATTAGAAGACAGGCTTCGGTTTGGTCTAGGATTTTAAGTGCATCATCCGCTATGTAGGTCATAGTAGTATGCCCTGTCTGAAAGCCGGATTGATATTGGTTGAGCAGGTTGAATTGGTCGATAGTGTTGCCCAGTTGTATGTGTACACATTATTCTAGGAGTTCGGCCAGAGTTGGGATGTTAGAGATCGAGCAGTAATTATTTAAGTCTGTGTGGTCTGCCGTTGTTTTTTTAGGAAGGGGACACCTGCCCTGATTTAAGGTTTTCTGGTATAATGCCTTGAAGCAGTGAGGCATTGATAATCTTGGTCCATAGTGACTGTAGCAGAGGTTTGAACTCATTTAAGAAGTTGGAGGGAAGAGGAAAGATGAAGTGGTTAGAAGTGTTCAATGAGGTGATCGTTTTTAAGATTGCGTCTTCACTAAATGTTTTGAAGAAGGTCCATGCAGAGTTATTTTTGAGGAGGGAACTTTGTTGTGCGTATGTTAGGGGTTGCCAGAGAGGGTGATAGGGTGTCTTTGAGGGTGTTAGTATGAAGTACTAAGGCCTTATGTAGGTCTATCTTCATGTTCACAGTGAAGAAAGAGACAAATTCTTCGCAGCTGGGTAATGCACTCTGTCCAACTTGAGGGGGTATGGTAAGCCATTTGATTGTGCTTTGACTATTTCAAATAGTTGTTTAGGTCAATTTTTTGCTTGGTATAACTGGTTCCTAAAATATTTTTTATTGGACTAGACCTTCTAATATTTTTGGGACGGGGATGCTCTCCATCAATGTTCAATTAATCTTAAGCAACGTCTGTCTGCATTGAGGCTGCCGTCGTACCATGGTTTGGAATCTTTTGTGGAGAGCCTTTTCAGTTGTAGCAGAGCAACTGTGTCCATTAATGTAGTCTTGAATTTAAAGTAGTGATTTGTCAGAGCTTGAACATCAGATAGGTCTTCAGGGGGAAGCAAGAGGTTGACACTGAAGGATGTTAGTAGATACGTTTTGGCGTTTTTTAAGTTCATTTCCATATTTTAGGTTTCGTAGGTTGGGCTGAATGTAGCTTTACCGATTCATTAATAATGAATATAATGGAATGGTGATCTGACCAATCACGAGGGAGGATCGTTTCGAGTTGAATGGAGTCTGCATTGGAAATTACCAGGTCTAGGATTGAACCATTGTCATGTGTGGGGCTGTTGCAGATTTGAGTAAGGTCGAGGTCGTTAGGGTCGTTCCAATAAATATTGAGACCTCCGATTAATATTTGGGTACTTCGTTGTCCTGTGTTTGTAATCACAATATCCATGAATTTTACAATGAAGGTGAGGTTATCACCTAGAGGGTGGTAGAATGTGTTCAAGGAGCAGACTGGTCTGTTGTTGCTTTAGATATTAATACCGAGGTATTCCATGAGGATAATACTGTTGAATTAGATTGGTTCACTGAGAGACTGTCCTGATGTATGCAGGCAATGCCGCCACTTGGTCTATCAGTTCTGTCTAATCTGGTGATGTAATGGTTTGCAGGTACCAGAATATTGAGGATAGGAGTAGATGATTCTTTTAATCAGGTTTCGGTCAGAATTAGGAGGTCAGGTTCATGAACGAGTATGAGATCAGCTATATCCGCCGCATGTCTTAAGGCGAATCTACAGTTTAGTAGTATATATTTGAGATGGGGATTGACTGGAGATAGAGGTTACAGTGCGAGCGGGACTCGCGTAAGATTGTCTTTAGTTATTCCTCTATTGTTGGGTTTTCGAGCTCTGTGTGGATTAGAGGGGATGGTTTGGATTAGGGTATGTTTATATGTGTTGTCAGAGCACTCTGTGTTATGGATGGGATGTGGGAGATCATAGGAGCATAGTAGGGAGAGGATTTCTGTGGTCAATAAAGGATCTTTCCTTTGGACTGGTCGGGTCGGGCATTGCGGTATGGTACAGTTCTCCATCTTGGGAGCAAATGCTACGGGGATGAGGATTGCATCAGGTGGGGGTTTGGAGAGAGATTACTATGATAAGTCATAATTACATTCTTGTCATGCCATCTGATCTTGGGTGGATGTAGGATCAGGCCCCATAGACCTTGGAGGTCTGCTTTGACTTGTTGCAATAAGAGTAAAATCTCATAAAATCTGGGATCTAGTGAGGGTTGTGTGCTTATTATTTGGTCTGGGGTACGGGAGGGGCGGGTAGGCCATGAGTGGGGCTTGAGGGGTTACAATAGCCTGACCCTAAGTGGGGAGGCCGGTAGGGGTGGTTATGGGGAGAGGAGGGGTGGAAAAGAGAGAGGAGGAGAGGCATGTACCGAGTGGATGTGAGGAAGGGCTAGGGCTATGGTGTTGTTCAGGGTTAGTTGGGTCAAATTGAAATATATGCTACGTATTCGGGGTTAGGTATAGGCTTGGTACTATTGGTGTTGGGGGGTGATTTTTGCAACCTAAAATATCTGCTGGAACTGGACTGGGTGTGTATATAAGCTGGGTAGTAAGAGGTGATTGCCTTGTAGAGGATTCAAGATGGGTGTTAGGGGGCGTTCAGGAGTTGAGAGAGCCTGGGGTGGGGGGGATAGGGTCTCATGACTTTTTCATTGATAAGAGGAAAACTATTGCCAAGTAAGTCCAGGTTACGGTCTGATGACTGTATGAGGATGATCCCATTATGGTATATGGTGATTGTGGCTGCTGCTTTGTAGATTGGCAAGGTTGCTATCGAGATCCTGAGACCGTGTGATGTTTGTCTAGAGGTGAAGACCGAGAACAGAGCAAAGAAAGCTTTCCTCCATTGGGCTCTTCTCTTTGTGTAAACAATTATGTAATTAGATATAGTTCCATTGTTTGTAGAGTAGTTGGGGTCCGATATTAGGGTCTCAGGTGTGATTTGAGAAGTTTAAAACATTTGGCTGCTTTTTATTTAAGGTTAGGTGGGTACTTAATAGTATAGGTATGTTGTCCTGCAAGCTCCATAATGGAGTCAATGCTTATTTGGGAAATCTTATCCGATTGCCTTGAAATATCTTTGAAGTGTAGTTTCCCATTAAGAGCAGACAGAGATTTGGAGCTTGGGGTCTCTGAACTCACAATTTAAAAATACATCTTTTAGTGAAGTTGGTTTTTAAAGTGCGAATTTAAAAATGCCACTTTTAGAAAGTACAACCACTAGAGGGGTTAGGCCCGTAGTACAAGGGTCAGGTGGCGCCGTAATACTTATCAAATACAGGAGGGGGTACCTGACTCTGTCAATACTTCTGCTTTATCTCTTTATAGCATCAATTAAACCACTACCTTTTTTGTTTGATTGGTTTATTTATTAAACCATTCTATTTAGCATTATTTTCATATTTTTTTGTGAAATTCAAAAGTATGAAAAGAAGAAACGCATACATTTCAGATGACGTATACAAACAATACATTGAACAATTCATTTGATTGATACTATAAAGAGATAAAGCAGAAGTTTTGAAGGAGTCAGGTACCCCCTCCTGTATTTGATAACTTTTAGAAAGAGGGCATTTTCTTGCATAAACATTCTGTGCTTCTGCCTGTCTGTAGTATGAACATCTGCATTGGCTGACAGTTGGATTCTTTTGCATTCACTCCAGATAGTCATGCTAAGGGAAGTGAGGTATACGTTGAATATCCTGATAGACCATCACCAGGCTGATGGGCCTTCCTGAGCTAGCGTGGTGGGAGGAGTTGTCACTGATACCTGAATAGGGCTGTGCCTGTCCTCTTGTAATGCTGTCTCCACCACCTAGTAGTGTGTCTGGAGCCAGGTCAGGGAAAAGCAAAGTCTTGTGCACTACAAAGACTTTCCTTTGCAGTTTGCCTAATTCAAAGACAGAAAGGGGTATAAGTATTGCACCTCTGGCACCCCAACACAAGAACACTTCTGGACTGAGGACATTCTGCCAGGAAGAAGTGCTAGATGCTGTAGGAGTGACTGCCCCTCTGCCTGTTGCTTTGATGTCCTGGCCTGCTGCTTGCTGCTTCTGTGCTGGGAGGGAAAGGACTCGACATTGCTTTCTACATCCTGCTTCCAAGGTACTCCAAGTGCTTGTGTGTGCTTGCCCCCTGTTAAGATGTATCTGTGCCATCGAAGATTTCACCTACCAGTGCCTGTGCCATGCTGAAAAGAGCCCTGGATTTGCCAAGTGGTGCCAAATCTAGTTCTTGGGCCCTTAGAAGTATAACCAGGTGAGAAAATCCATACAACAACTGTCAGCACCCATTTCTCAATGCAGCACCCCATGCGGCTAAAGAATCAATTCAGAACCTGCATTGTGTTTGAAAAATCACTGCAGCCCGAGTCCTGAACACCGTGTCATTGATGTCTGTGGCACCCACCCCGACTCCGATGCAGCCCCTGCTTAGCAGCCGCAGAATCGATGCATCCACTGCTCACGGCTGTGAAACTGACACAGCGTCTGCATCACTGCCATTGCACCGACACAGTGAATCTGGATTTTTTACACATCGTCCCTTGATGCTGTCTCTTTATCGACGTTGCCTAGCAGTAAGGAACCGAGGTTGCATGTCCGGAGATAACACATCACCTTCTCTTCCTGTGAGGAATGACACATCACCTCCCCTTCCACTAAGGAACCAACGTATCACCTCCCCTGTGTAGCAGTAAGGAACCGATGCATCACCTTCCCAGGCAGTAAGAATCCGATGCATCACCTTCCCGGGAGTAAGAAACCGAGACATTGCTTTACTTTTTCAGTCCCTCACCTCCCCTGCACCTGTTTCGTCTTTGAATTTTGACTCATCCAATGTACTTTTTGCTGACAGAAAGGCATCTGTAGATTTCTATGTTCTGAACTTATTTACCATTTGAAAAGTTATATATTTAATTTTGTATGTTGCATTTCTGTCGTTTTGGTCTTGTTTTAACCAGATAAATATTGGCTATTTTTCTAAACTGATGTGGACTCAATTTGTAGTGTTTGACTGTGTTACTGTGTGTGTATGTACAAATGCTTTACACGTTACCTCTGAGATAAGCCTGATTGCTCGTGCCAAGTTACCAAGGGGGTGAGCAAGTGTTATCTTAACTGTGAGACTTCCTTACCCTGCCCAGAGTGAGGGTCCCTACCTGGACAGGATGCAAACCGCTGCCAACTAGAGACCTTAATTTGTAACACCTTATAAAAGCAAAATAAATGGGCCCCTACTGCAACTGCAGGCCAGCCACCACAATCAAATAAAAAAATCTTAATAAATGGTGCAAATACATACTGGTACATGCCTCTAACAAACAAAATCTTATCAAACTTTTTTTAACCTACTTTTTGTGATGTCACAAAAAGTCCTTAAAATCCAATAGTATATGCCGCAGGAATTGCAGACAAAGAGAGTGAAACCTTTTCACTTCAAAATCCCTATGAAAAGTGACCAGGACATGGACTAAGAACTGGGAGGAGCCTTCTGGACAGTAAGAGGAAGTTGGCGTCTCTGTGGCACTACCTTCCTGGTAAAACATAAAACAAAATAAGAAAAAGAGTACTTTGCACTAAAAGAAAGTACCTGAACCATCCATTTGCGTACAATATTCACTCCTACAGGTGTTTTTAAGTTGAAATAGCCGCTTCTAAATTAGAAAATCCACTTGAGAAGCAGCCACGACCGCTCGGGAACTGCCAGCCTTTAAAATGTCACCCTAAGGCACTGTGGTGACCGTATATCACACCAGGGGCCACCAAATCTCACTTGGAAGCTTGCATTGATGGAGCCTCTCAGTCTTTCCGTAGACTTGAATGGTAGAATAATTCTGCCACACACCAATTGGCAGAATATGTCAAGAGCTCCAGCTTACAAGTATCACACAGAGTTACCAAATTCTGCCAATTTCGCAATCCGGATTGTAGTTCCGTCTGGCCTAGTTCTGTTGTGGTATGTTATGTTATGTCATATAGATATTCACAGCTCACTACCACCTGGGAGGGTTTCCTGGCGTGGAAGAGGTGTATGTCTAGCCAAACCTATGGCCTAGTTGGACTTCTAGAAAAGCCAGATCTTCAACTTATTGCCGAATTCAAGGAGTGAGGAGGAGGGTCATCTGTATAGTGACATGTTGTTCCATGCTCTAAGGCTGATGTAGGAGAAGGCCTGACCACGGATCTGTTGCTCTGTATGCATGGAGAATGTACAAATAGAATCCCAAACAAGCAGAGGTGTCTAGAAGGTTGCTGAAAGTAGATGCAGTTAATGAGATATTTTGGGTCAGTGGTATGTAGTGCCTTGAATTCGTGGGTGAGGATTTTGCATTGCACTCATTTGTGTAGGGGGAGCTAATAAAGCACCTTTAGGTGTAGTGTGATGTGAGTGTGGCTTTGAAGGTTGGCAGTGGTCGTGGCTGCTAAATGGTCTAAAGCCTCAAGTGTGTTTTTTGTTGATCTTGGTATAGAGGTTGTTCCCGTAGTTCAGCTCACTTTTGACAAGAACATAAGGGACGTTTTTCCATGTGCTGATTGGAAGTCATTTGAAAGTCTTTCTCAGCATCTTCAGGGTATGGAGCATGAGGCAGTGACGGCGTTGACTTGGACCGTCATGTTGAGGTTGTTATTGATGAAGGTCCTGAGATTCTTGGCATGGGTGGTGGGGTAAGTGTTGGTCCTAGCTCGGTTGGCCACCAGGTGGAATCCTATGGTGAAGTGCTCTACCCGAAGATCATGATTTCAGTGTTGTCAGTAATCACCTTCAGACAGTTGATCTTTATCCAGTAGGGGATTTCAGTCATGCAGGGTGTATTTTCCATGAGGGAGAGAATGAGCAGTGTGTTGTTGGTGTAGGAGATGATGTTGATGTTGTGGGAGCGGATGATGCTGGTTATCAGGATCATGTATGCTTTGAAAAGGGTCAAACCTAGGAAGGATCCTTGCAGAACTCCGTAAATGAGGTTGAGGGCGTCCAAGGTGTATGGTGTCAGGTTAACTGATTGGGCTCTTTCAGTCACGTAGTAGCAGATCCATCAGTGTGCATGTCCTTGTATTCTGATGTTGTATAGGCAGTGGTTGAGGATGAAGTGGGAGACCATTTCAAACTCAGCAGAGAGGTCCAGGAGGATGAGCTCCTCTGTGTTTCCTCTGTCCAGGGTAATGCTAATGCCTGTGGCTGCTATGTAGACATTTTCCATGCAGGGGAGGGGTCTGAAACCTGACTGAATGGTGTTGAGGAGTTGGTGTAATTTGAGGCATGTGTTGAGGCATCTGTTATTGATTTTCTCTAAGACCTTGGCTGGGAATGGTAACAGTGAGATAGGTCTGTAGTTGGTGAGCATTGAAGGGTCCACTGAAGGTTTCTTCAGCAATGAGGGGATAATTGCATGTTTCCAAGCATCTACAGAGGTTGTGCAAGAGTTGGAGGCATTCAGAATGAGTGTGCACATGGTGCTGATGGTTTGCAGTAGTCTGGACTAGGTGTGGTGGGGTTTCAAGGGGTTCCCAGAGTGGATGGACTTCATGGTGGTTGTGATGTCTACTGGGGTGAGGATGGGCCATGTGTTTAGCATGGGTTCTTTGGATAAGATCAGAATGCATTTGGCTGGTCTGTCTGGTCTGGGTACGGGTTGAAGTTGCTGTAAATGGCAATGATTTTGTTTCGGAACTATTGAGAGAGATTGTTGTGGTGGTCCTGAAAAGGGGTAATCAAGTTGGAGGTGGCCACTGTTGAGATGAAATCCTTCATATTATTGAATATTTCTTTGCTTTTGTTGGTTCTCGCATCAACGTGGTCTGCCATAGCGGCATGTTTGGGGATCCATACCATTTGGTGGTAGCATCTCAAGGTGGATTTGAAAGTGACCCGGTCAACATTACCCTGGCACAGTCTCCATTTGCATAGGGTCTATTTTTGTTGTATTGAAGTGTTTGAGGGGGGTCAGGGAGTCTGCACAGAAGGTGATCCAATTTTTTAAAATTCTTGATGGCTTTGGCGAGTCTGTTGCTGTTTTCGGGTCAGTGGGTGTTGAGAGTGGTGTTCCCGTTCTTGTCATTGATGCATTCACATACAAATACACAAAAGAATGAGATAAAATTAAATAGCTGATTCAAATAATTAATAACCTAATTAACCTACTAAAACTAAAAAATTATTTACAAGATATTAAATATCATAACATATTATTGATAGTAAACTTCCCGCCCTAATTCCATTCAAATCCAACAATCTGACAACAAATCAAAAATACTAAAATTAAATTAAAAAAATCTTAAAAAATATATCCAAACCAAAGAACAATAAACTATACTGAACAATAAGTAAAAATAATTACCAATAACATTAGAGTAATGTATAATTCTCAAATTAATAAAACATTAAAAAACTGAATACAATATTTTATACAGCAATATTAAATAAAACAATATCACATATTTAGGTATTAAAAACGTTTTAAAAACAATATTCTTGGCAGAGATATAATGTCCCACGATATTCTCCACATCACAATACTTATGTAACAATATTTTTAAAAAAACTTTAGTTTTGAAACAATATTGAGTTTGAACAGAACTGCACTTGCTGGGCACGGAGACCTCACAGGAACTCAGGGAGGGGGACTAACTGAAACTTAACATACCCTAAATTCACACAAGACAATGTTATTGGCACAGGAACGTTCCTCATTATGCAGTCACAAAACATAGTGGCTACGCTTTCCTCACACAGGCACATTGCTCACACACATTGACATCGCTCATTAGGGAGGAGCATAGTTTCGATAGACTGGGGCAGAGGAGACACAGGTTGAGTATCTGCACTAGTGTCAATAAAAGCTCTTGAAGTAAGCTACACTGAAGCTTAAATGTACAGTGAGGTTATCTAATCTTCCATAAAGCACACTTGCATCATCACTGCAGACTATGTGAGTCATATCTTCATGAAAGTTTGCAGGAAAGAGTCTTGGCATCAACAAAGTATCACTAGCCTTCTGAAAACAAGGTGGTAGTTTCCTTTGTAGTGCAAGTATATATTAAAACAAATAAAAAAAGAAATAAAGAAACTCAGAAGTCAACTTAATGTGGAGGGCATGTCCTTCAATAAAAAAAATAGAAAGTAAAGGTCTGTACTCGTCTGCCATCTTGGAAACATAAACAATGTGTTATGCAGAATACTGTTTCAATATAGTTGCATGGCTTTTGAAGCTTGCAGCATTGATGCCTGGTGTTTTGGCTGAGGAAGTTGTGGTCCAGTAGCTAGGGCAGCAGACCTGCTGGTATTCATTTCTCGATTAGCATTAGTCTGCATTTGCAACTGAGCCGCTAGAGGATGAAGCAAAGGAAATTTCTCCTGAGGTCAGACTTCTCTAGAGGTAGAGTAACACAAAGTAAGCCGGCAAAATTATGTTAGCCAGACTACCTGAAATCATAAAAACCAGTGGTTTGCCTACTAAGCAGATTCAAACATTGGTAAGAAAGTCCGTGGCTGAAGAGTTCCCTGGTTGACTGCCTTACTGTATGTATGCTGTTCTGAAAGTCTGAAGTGATTTGTGAATGAGACTCCGTCTGAGGAAGTAAAGTGGGTTTAACCTAAGCCCATTATCTCTAAAGAAGCTTACATATTATTTTTGAGAAAAAATTAGGCTGGTGAGGCAGTTAAAACAGTCTTTTGGTCAGACCTAAAACACACAAAAATAGATACATCACAATCATACCTGAAAGACATGGAACAAGTGTGTTACTGCAGGGCCAGTGCAAGCTTCATATAAAGACATGTGAAAAGTGTGGAACTGCAGGGCCAGTGCAAGCTTCCTTCAAATGCATGACACAAGTCAGCTGCTGCAGGGTAGGTACGTGGAAGCTTCCTACAAAAATTGGGTAATGCAGGGCCAGTGCAAGCTTCGTTCTAAGTCTTGGAATGTGTGCACAGGGCAGCACCATTTCATTAATGCCTTCCTACAATGAACAAGCTGCATTTCAGATTTGGTACAAGTGTACGGTTGTAGAAGTAGAAGCTTGTCTCACAAGCGTAGCAAGATTTCCTCTCATAAAACAGGCACGGCACGAGGCAGGAGTATATGATTTGCTCAGACCAAACACATAACCATCAGGTTAAAAACATTGCAAGATTACCTTACATGCACAGAGCATGCACAGCATCTGTAGCAGCAGGTCAAGCCTGTGTGAAAGCCTACACAAAACGTTGAACATTCGACAGCATGTACTTTCACCTCACATGCAGCACATGTACAAGATGGTCATCAGCAGTGTAAGGTAAAATATCCTCACATACAAAACAGGTATCACTGTGGCAGCTGATTCTAAGCCTATTTCAGGCACAGAATACAGGGAGTAAAGTATAGAGGTGGATGAGCCAATGAAGGCTCGAGCTAAATGCTAGGCTCTCGTAGAGTTTGATGTCCTCTTGAGCCTTCAAGCCCGAAATGAGATCTCCCTGCTATTCACACTCTAATCTCATGCAACAGGAATGAAAGATAAAGCACTAAACGTTGATGCCAAACAGGAGTAAGAAATGGATACCAATCTATTGGCTGTATTATACAATGTGAGACCAGAAAACCTGTGATCAATCCCTGTTTGGACACTTGACCAAATTGTGCAATCCTAGACAATTCTTCTACTTTATTGTGCCTCCTTTTTTTTCATTACCACAAACAAGAAAACCTTGAAAGAATTTGAGGATGCGTGCTGTACAAAAATGTCTCTTTTGTTTTAATTAATGGCCTAAAATTTTACTCTGTGTAAAATAAGAACATAGCCCACATTAAAGCTGCACATGCCAACTGACTTTTATCTTAGTTCACTAATGGTATTGTCTTTGGAGTAGGGACATTAATATTTCTACGTTCATGTTTCAAAACTGACACTTTCAATAAATGCCTCATAATGCAGGTATATCACTAGTGGGGCAGCACTCACAATACTGTAAACAATAAGTCCAGTTAGTGAGAGTTCGGCATTTGTTCACCAATGATTTGTACTGAAGGCATGTCTAAAGTATAATACAAAACTTAAATCACTGCATCTGACGTAAGTATCTCGGTTTAATTATTCTTCATTCATTTTCTTTATTTTCTTCAGCCACACCATCGAGCACCACCAAACTCCACTGGACCGACCACCACTGCATCCACTTCTCCTTCAAGAAAATCACTGCACACAACCACCCACAACAAATCCCCCACTGCAGCTGGAACAAGATCACCATAGACCAGGTAATCACCAGCCTCACCCAAGACCCACCAACCAACCGCACCAACACCCTTACAGCTGACTGCAACCTCAGGCAATGGTTCGACGGCTGCGCCAACACTCTCCCCCTGATCAAGAAACCCTCAAACAGACGCACCGACAGAAGGGCCATCTGATTCACCGCCGAACTCCAGGCATCCAAGCAGACCTGCCAAAAACTCGAGAAGAAATGGCTTTGCGAGCATACACCGGACAACCAAACAGCCCTCAAGAATGCCAGACACAGGCACCACAACTCATTTGAACCGCCAAAAGGACCTCCTTCAAGGAATGCATCGACAACAATGCACACAACAGCAAAGAGCTCTTCAACATCATGAAGGAACTCGCCAACCCCAGCTCCAACGACATCCCGCTGTCACAAGACCTCTGAAACTCTCTAGCCACCTTCTTCCACCGCACGATCATAGACGTCCACAACAGCTTCTACACTCAGACCCCCCGACAGCTGCCGACACCTTAGACTCACTGCCCCCAGTCACACTGGCCTCCTGATCTCCTGCAACCACGTCAACGACGAAGACACCATCAAAACCATGAACACCATCCACTTCGGCTCACCATCAGACCCCTGCCCCCACCACATCTTCAACAAAGCGAGCTCCATCATCGCACCCCAACTCCAAAAGATCTTCAAAAGCTCATTTGAGACAGCACCTTCCCAGGAAAGCTAGAAATACGCAGAGTTCAACGCCCTACGCAAGAAGCCCAAGGCAGACCCAAAGGATCTCAAGAACTTCCGGCCCATCTCCCTGCTCCCGTTCCCGGCAAAAGTCATCGAGAAGATTGTCAACAGGCAACTGACCTGCTTCCTTGAAGAGAGCAACACCTTGGACTCATCCCAGTCTGTATTCCGCAGCAACCACAGCACCAAAACCGCCCTCATCGCCGCCACCGACGACATAAGGACCCTGTTGGACAACGGCGAAACCGTGGCCCTCATCCTCCTAGATCTCTCAGCCTCCTTCAACACCGTCTGCCACCACACCCTACACACATGCCTCCACAACGCAGGGACCCGTGACAAAGCCCTGGATTGGATCACCTCTTTCCTCATAGACAGAACCAACCTGCATTCCGATCCGAAGCCACCAGGATCACCTGCGGCGTACCCCAAGGATCAATCCTCAGTCCGACCCTCTTTAACATCTACATTACACCACTCGCCAACAATGTCCGATCGCACAACCTCAACATCATCTCATACGCCGACGACACCCACATGACCTCACCAAAGACCCTGCCACAGCCAAAACCAACTTCCACGAAGGAATGACGCCTGTTGCCGAATGGATGAAGAACATTTGCCTGAAACTGAACTCGGACAAGATGGAGGTCCCCATCCTCGGCTCCACCCCCTCCACCTGGGACGACTCCTGGTGGTCAGCCTCGCTAGGAGCTGTGCCGACACCCACCGACCACGCACGCAACCTGGGGTTTATCCTGGACTGATCACTGTCAATGACCCAGCAAGTCAATGCCGTCTCCTCCTCCTGCTTCAGCACCCTCCTCCTGCTTCGCAAGATCTACAGATGAATCCACATCAGAACCAGAAAGACGGTCACCCAGGCCCTCGGCACCAGTAGGTTGGACTACGGCAATGCCCTCTAAGCGGGAACCACGGCCAAACTCCAGAAGAGACTTCAACACATACAGAACGCCTCCGCACACCTCATCCTCGACATCCCCCGCCACAGCCATATCACTGCCCACCTGAGGGACCTGCACTGGTTCCCAGTCAACAAGAAGTTCACCTTCACGCTCCTCACCCACGCTCACAAAGCATTCCATGATGCCAGACCAGCATACCTCAACAAACGACTCACCTTCTACTCTCCCAACTGCCAGCTTCGCTCCGCTGACCTCACCCTCGCCACTGTTCCATGCATCCACCGAATGACCACCAGTGGCAGATCCTTCTCCCACCTCGCCGTCAAGACATGGAACACCCTCCCCACCCACCTGCGAAAGACCCAGGACCTTTTGACCTTCAGGAGACTTCTCAAGACCTGGTTGTTTGAACAGTGGCATCTCCATCCCACCCCCAGCGCCTTGAGACCCTCACAGGTGAGTAGTGCACTCTACAAATGTTTGATAGATTCATTGAAACACGCCATGTATAGTGGTTAAGGTGGCCAACGCATTTCGTCATACACTAACTTCTTCAGGGCTCCAATATGTGTGCAAAAGTCTTTCTTTACGAATTCAAGCGAAACATAAACACACCAGGGACGTTTCTTGTAATTGGAGCACATGAACTCAAATGACAATATTACACAGAAGGTTTCAATACTGACACAATTTTACAAATACAACTATGTATTGCACAAATGATAATGTATGGAAATTGGGTTTCAGCCAATAGTTGTGCATCACAAAGTAAATAGTTTTCATTTGTTTTGATCCTATGAAAACCTTTGTTTTCATCACACTTTAGAACTAGAAAAAGAGCTAGCTATATGTGTTTCTTGTCTGTTTATTTCGAAATACTTGTACAGTTCATTATATGTATTTACATTTTGTTGTGTGTTAGAAGAGAACAACATCCTATAGCTGTTCCTTTTATAGCAACAAGATTTCAATTTACAAAATCGAGAAGTAAACACCAGTTTTCATGTTAAAAAAATTGGCAGCAATTTGTCAGAAGACTAGATTGACAGTTGACCTCTGTCTGTGAATAAACAGCAAATGTTACATAGATAAAAACAAAATATCAAATTATCTTTAATGCTCGTTCATCTCCGAAACTCCAGCATGGTTATTTAGATGCCCTCTTAGGGCTCCTGGAGCTGTTATAGTTGGGGTCTCCTCCCACCTGAGGACCCCGGTGCAATGCACAAGTAGCACTACTAGTAGCTACGCCTCTGTTTATAGCTCCTTACCATGAACTCAAAGACATGCTTCCACATTATCTTAAACATTCAAAACATTTGAATCTGCTGTATTTTCAATCATTATTTTAGGAGGCTTTGTCAAAATATGCAATGTCATAATTTTGTAGAAGGCCAATTGAATCCATTCAATTTAAAGTCAATGTTGTTTCAACATCCAAACGTGATACTTGCCCAATGCCAACAAATATTTTGCAACACTTTATGCTTTCTCTAGGCCTAATGATCAGCTTCATAGAATTCTCCATAAAAGTTTCTCTTCATTCACAGTTGAAGTACTTATCTGATAATCTTCATGCTGGCTTGAAAACTCCAGCATTTTCAAGAACAAAGCCTAATTACGGTGCTTTATGTTTGAGTGTTTTTTGTTAGAAGTCCCTACCCTCTCCACTGTCTCCCTGAGCGGCCTTTGACTGATCACCTTCATTGCGGAAAATGTATACTTGACCTAGTTTGTTGAGCTATAGTGGTGCGGTCCCTAAGACACAGCAAACAAACAATCACAATCACTCGAGTGGGCCCATGAAGCCCCTGCTTGACCTGTGTCCCCTCCAATGAACAGGTTATGCCACATTCTCTCGACACATCCTTCTTGATAAAACCAATAGTGAACTCACACATTTTATCTTATACCATATGGCCTTGAAAAATCTCAAAAAGTGATATCGCAGCCCCTTCAAGACATTTTGAAGTAAATCCTTCCCAATGATCAATGGTCACGTTTCAGACAATGGAGGAGAAAAAAGCAGACTTACAGACTTCAAAGAGGAATGCCCACCACTGTGGCTGTTGAAAGCAGGCCGACCTAATATTCCTTGAACTTTTAGCACTGCAGAATATTGTGACCTACACTACCTTTCGCAAACGTCTGAAAGATTGTACTTGGATAATTAGCACGGCATTAAACTGAACCCAGCTCCTCCTTAGTAATCATCAACTAGTGCAGACTGGATTTCAGATTTCAGTTTCCTGTAGGCTATGATTCGTGTTCCCATAGGGCTCATTCCTGTTCACCTTGTGTATGTGTGTCTGAAAGCGAATAAGATTTTGTAAAGATGTAGCAAAGGCAAAGTTTAATAATGATGCACCTCTGCCACAACCAATGGCTACACCTATTACTTCTGGAACCCAAGGGCTGGCTACCACATAATACATTCTAGATTAGAACCCATGGCAGAACACAGAGCAGATATGTAATGCATCCCTAGAAAGACCACATGCTTCATAAACTTTTATTCGGTTACCACTCATTATTGCAACCATAAAAAGTACAAAAGAGATAAAAATATAACTTTTTACACACAAATCAATAATAAAAGTAAAAACATTTAAAAGGAAAAACAGCAACTTCAAGAATAATAAGTAATTATAATTACTCAAAGTTACTGCGATATTTGATGCAAGATTTTAAAAAGTTAGCTACGCACTTCGCTATGTGACTGGTCTCAAGGGATTGCAGAGCCATGAATGCCGGGCGACAAGATCTTATGCCCATTGCTCGCAATAGTGGCAAAATCCAATTTTTCCGTGGAAAAGTATAGTATTTGCAGAAGAAAATAATGTGTAATGTTGACTGAGGGGAAAGACCATTACAGGGACACGGCATAATAGTGATGGACCAATCCTGGGAATTAGGAAAAGTCACAAGGCGGAAAAAGGAGTTAAACCGGAACCTTGTCAAAAGGTATTTTTCATAGTTACTAATAACAAAAGTCTTTTTTATATTAACCTTGAGGCCTAGGGATCCCATGTAGGAACAATATTTGTTGAGTTGTACTTGTAGTTGCCTCAGCGTTCTAGCAAAGATTACAGAGTCGTCCGCATAAAGCAGCGTTGGGATTGGACGATGTTTAATTTGAGGAAGGTCCTGGCTCCCTTCTAACATAGCCGCCTCAAGTCCATTGGTGAATAAGTTGAACAAGAAGGGAGCCAGTACGCATCCCTGCCTAACCCCTTTTGTGATTGAAAAAGAGGGGGAAAGTTCTCCATTTATCCCAAACCTGACTCGCGCCGTTGCATCTGAGTAGAGTTCACGCAAAAATACAATGAGAGCAGGATCAACCCCTATTTCCCCAAGCATGACCCATAGTTTGGAGTGCAGGACACAGTCAAAAGCTGCGCTAAGGTCGACATACACAAGGAACAGATGACCCTTTTTGGCTCCCACGTACTTCCCGATCAGGGGGGCGAGGTTCAAGGCCTGCTCCACGGTCCCAAGACCGGCCTGGAAACCATACTGAAGGTCGGTCATAATGTTGTTACTTGATGCCCACTCCTGAAGCCGTTCCAGTAGCAGCCGACCCGCAACTTTCCCCAGGGAGTCCAGGAGCGAGATGGGCCTATAGCAGGCCGGATCGTTTCGGTCGCCCTTCTTGAAAATAGGGAGGAGTATAGAAGTGAACCGTGAGTCAATCAGGCCTGTAGTTGTTGCTGCAGCCAGGACCTGAGTGAGAAGTGGGGACCAAAGGTCGATGTTATGCCTGAAAATGTCCACCGGGACCCCATCTGGACCAGGCGCCTTGCCGGTTTTAGATGCTTGCAGGGCTTTGACTACCTCTCGGTGCTCAAATCGGATGTTAATTGGTAAGCTCTTTGTATCAGACGCACTACCTAGGGTAAGTCCCTCCTCTGCGGGCTCTATATGACATCCGCCAAAGATTTTTGAATAGTGGGCAACCCACTCTTCGGCAGACTCTGCGACATCAAGATGTTGAACAGTCGATGTATCTGTCAAGAAGGGGGATTTAACAACTCGCCAAAAAAGGCCGCTATCTTTGCTTCGGCAGCTGTCGTGTAGTTGTAACCACAGGTTCGTCTTTATTTCTTTCCTGCGTTCTGCCCTCGCAGCGTTATAGAGCTTCCTAAGTTTAGTAATCTCAGGGATGTTCCTCACTGCGTTCCGGAGGGCCGCCTTGAGGTTGGAGAGGGCCTTACGACACCAGGAGTTGAACCAACCCTCAGTTGGTATTTTTCTGCGTGTATGGGTGCGAGATAATTCCTCCTTTATTTTACCCAGGATCTTACCAAAGCTGTCCAAGACTGTTTGAGGTGAGGAATCAGGGCTTAAGCAGTCATATACCCATAGACGGGCTTTTTTAAGAACTATCCCCGTAACTACTTCTGGATCTATTTTTGCCCACTTTACGGAGAAGCCGTTCACTTTATTCATGGATAACGTTTTTTGTGATAACAGGCTTGTAGCGTTGGTATGTAGTGAGACAGTTTTTGGTCAGACTAAAACACTATTAGGAAAATGGTCGCTACTAATTTCAGATCCTGTGTGGAATTTTGCCAATTGTCCCTTCATACTCTGAGAACACAGAATAAAGTCGATGGTGCTTGACAGCCCCCTACCATGGAATGTCGGAGAAAAATCAACTTGCGGGTCTACCAATTCATTGGCAAAATCCATCTCCAGTGAGAAGAAACTCTCATTCAGGCAATTCCCATTTATCGTGTGTGCAAAATGGGCCAGAGGGCTACCATTCTCATCTGACAGTCCACAGTTACCATTTCTATAGTTGGTGCATAGTGGGATATTAAAATCGCCACCCCAAATAACATATACAGGGAGAGACGATGGCTTATTCTGTTGCAGTACTAAAAAAGTGGTAATTTCATTTAACATCTTCACACACTCAGGTGGTTGGAGATTGTTATATAGATTTATCAAGAGGTAAATAAAACTCTTGTTCAGGCATATTTGCAAAATTTGGTAGCACTCTTCTTCTTTTAATCTAGTTGTTGTTATAGAGGAGTGGTTGTTTACTACGTATACTGCTAAACCACCCTTAGGTCTACCAAACAAACCCTGACTTGCTGGGGTGTGAAAAGTTTTGAAACCCAGTAGGTGGACGGGGACAGTTGACCATGTCTCCTGGAGACATACTATGTCATGCTCGTTTACCGTGTCTACCCATGGTTGTAGATTGATCTTAGAACGTAGGCCAGCAACGTTCCAAAATAGAACGGATAAGGTCATTTGTTAATTTAAAGAAGAATTACGTTTATGACCATAGAGGTTATCTGTGCAGGCACTGTCAGTTGGGTACAATGAGGTACAGCTCATCGAGACCGCAGTTGGAGAGGGGGACTTAGGGCCCTCGATCTGAGGAGACAGCGGGGCAGCTAAACTTACAAGTTCCCCCAGGGTACAACCCCTGGAGTCATGGGAAAGAGAGAGATCTAGAAAAGTTTGGGCGCAGATAATAGTTGGCGCAGACAATACTTCGCGAAGTTCAAAGTGAGTGTTGTTATGCAACTCTAGAGCTCCCTCTACCATCTGAGCAGACCCTGGGACCCCCTGGATCAGGTTACTGCTATTTGAGGTGGCTAACGGTCAATCAACCATTTCCAAGCAGTCATATCTGTTTCTGATTGGGATACCTCGCCATCCCACCAATGAAGGCTGTTCCCTGTTAGGGTACCAAGGCCGAGATTCCCACTCCCTACTCCGGCTCCTCTGAGTGTGCCAGAGACCCACATGGTTCCATGTACACTCCGGGGGCTGATCCCAGTTTAGAGCTGGGGGATACTGATAGCTGTGCACTGGTGGATAAAAGAAAGAGAGGCGATGTGCGTCAATACCCCCCTTTTTGGCTAAGGCTGGCCATGAACAAATATAGTCAACAGTGGCTGGATCGTCACAGTTGACTATAATGCAGTCTCCTTTTGTGCTTTTTGGTTAAACCCCAACCCTCGGCACTCTACGCACGGTAGAAATTCTGCTAGTGTGTGGGGGTTGTAGGGGCCTATTTAAGCTGAGCCACTGTAAGACCTTATTTTGAAGGGACCAGGACGGTTTCTCTGTGGTTACTGGTAGCTCCGGGACCCCAGTGAGGATGACAGTAAAAGGAGACGCTTCTGGAGGTAGATGAATGGGGCGCTTGGGCCTAAACCCCTTTTTACCCTCACCCAGCAAATTAGATGGTGGTTGCTGAGGCACCAAAGATGGTATGGGTCTCTGGTTTGGTAGCTGGGCGGGACCCTTGTCAAGAGTAGACTGAGAAGGAATAGTGACCGGGGTCTTAGTCATAGGCCCGCCTCCAGGAGTGGAATGAGAGGAGGGTTGTAGCATATTGGGCTTTGCTTGGATATTTTGGGTTTTTGCAGCTTGGGACGGCTTAGCCCCTTGGACTCCTGAACTAGGAGGATTTGTTTTGCCCCCCCCTGAGTTGGTTTGGACCAGGCTTTACTGATTAGATGGCTTTAGGGAAAGTTTCGCTAGTTGTTTTTCTATGGTCATTATGCTCCGTTCGAGGGGTTGTAGATGATGTTTTAGGAGCTCCCTAATGCTAAGTAGAAGCTGGGTGTTTGCAGTACATGATCTACAGGTCCCCCCCTCTGTGCCCTTAATAGTTGGATTAACGGTAGGTTCTATTAGATTGATAAATGAAGTATTAGGATCATTTAGGTCACCCTGCAACAAATGAACAGTAGCCCCCTTCTTGATAGCTGAAGAAACAGGAGGAACATGGGGCTTTTTTGAGTTACCCTTTTTCTTATCTTTGCCCCGCTTGGGAACGGCGCCCTCCTTCGCCCCCATAAGCTGCTTATCAGGGCCTGGGTCTTGGGTTTGAAGTAACTGTAGATCTGGGGTATTTTCAAGATTGCCCGTAGAATCAGGGTCAGAAGAAATATTGGTGGCAGACAGATCAACAGTATTCGGGATGGAGTGGATCTCCACCAGAACATTTGGTTGCATTAGCATAGGGATAGTTGTAACTGATTGTAGCGGGGATGGTGCAGAGGCTAGGGGGCCCAATGATGACCTTCTGGCGTTGGCAAGATCTTGCGAGACCCTACGCTCCAGCAAAGAAATGCTCTGGTCGATAGACTCCTTTGCTCTTGAAATAAATTGGTCTATAGGACCGGTAATCAGGGCCGCACTCATGGCCGTCTTGCTTCTACTCCCCCTTGTCATGATGGAAAAACCTAGAACTTTGCACAGATTGTAATGATGGAGAAACTAGCTGGTAAAAGTGGGAGTGATCAGTTATACCAAAAAATAAGGGGCATACGGCCCAGTTGATGAAGCCAAGGGGGGTGGCCCAGCCCAGTCTAGCTCGGACTAGAACGGGCTAAAACGGGCCCGCCCTTGGCCCGGGCTTCGCCCGGCGTCCCGCGAGACAGAGCTAGTGACGCTTTTATGCGCCTCCTGGCGCTGGGTAGTGACGCTGGGGACCTCAAGGGCTGCCGGGAGTTGTAGGCAGCCCCTCGCCACACTCCACACGGCGGCCCCACTCAAGATCTTGACAGAGCGGCTGGGCGGCGGGAGGCAGGCGGGAGGACCGGAGGGTCTCTGGAGCAAGTTGAGCGTTCAGCAGGGTTTGCACGCGGTTAGCAGGTAGAGTTTCAGAAAGGGAAACCCCGCTCCCCGTAACTAGTGACGCTTTTATGCGCCTCCTGGTGCTGGGTAGTGACGCTGGGAACCTCAAGGACTGCCGGGAGTTGTAGGCAGCCCCTCGCCACACTCCACACGGCGGCCCCGCTCAAGATCTTGACAAAGCGGCTGGGCGGTGGGAGGCAGGCGGGAGGACCGGAGGGTCTCTGGAGCAAGTTAAGCATTCAGCAGGGTTTGCACGCGGTCAGCAGGTAGAGTTTCAGAAAGGGAATCCCCGCTCCCCGTAACTAGTGACGCTTTTATGCGCCTCCTGGCGCTGGGTAGTGACGCTGGGGACCTCAAGGGCTGCCGGGAGTTGTAGGCAGCCCCTCGCCACACTCCACACGGCGGCCCCGCTCAAGATCTTGACAAAGCGGCTGGGCGGTGGGAGGCAGGCGGGAGGACCGGAGGGTCTCTGGAGCAAGTTAAGCGTTCAGCAGGGTTTGCACGCAGTCAGCAGGTAGAGTTTCAGAAAGGGAAGCCCCGCTCCCCGTAACTAGTGACGCTTTTATGCGCCTCCTGGCGCTGGGTAGTGACGCTGGGGACCTCAAGGGCTGCCGGGAGTTGTAGGCAGCCCCTCGCCACACTCCACACGGCGGCCCCGCTCAAGATCTTGACAGAGCGGCTGGGCGGCGGGAGGCAGGCGGGAGGACCGGAGGGTTTCTGGAGCAAGTTAAGGGTTCAGCAGGGTTTGCACGTGGTCAGCAGGTAGAGTTTCAGAAAGGGAAGCCACATAATACATTCTAGATTAGAACCCATGGCAGAACACAGAGCAGATATGTAATGCATCCCTAGAAAGACCACATGCATGTTTCAACATTTGTGAAGGAGACACTAACTGATTTATGCCTGGAAAATGACTTGAATAGTCAGACAACCATCAACAATTGCCCTGGTCATATATATCTATGGATGAAAGATAACATACTCTCTTATAAAACACAAAGGGGTATATTAACAATGAAATGGTGCAGACTGGTGCCTCAAGCTATTTTACTTCACTGAGCTGCATCATGTAAAAAATGCAGGGATGTGTTGTATTTACAAAAATACTGTGCACGTCTGTTCTTCCCCGGCACCGGTGCTAAAACAGCAGCCATGACCCAACGCAGGCACTCTTGTAGCATGATGCAAGGATACCTGCGTTGCAAGGATAATTGTTGTTGTGCAGGAAGAGCACCATTCTGCACAAAACAATCATTAATGGAGTTTTGCTCCTTCTATGTGTGCTGCAGAATGCAGCTCACATAAAAAGAGCAACAAACAAGGACATATTAATTAGTATTAAAAAGGCATTTGTTTTTGGTTCTGCCTCAGCTTTATGAATACTTGTACATCTGGGGCACTGTCAAAACGCAATGGGTGTTACGTAGGAACACCCACTGAAATTCCCATGACACGACCCTTTGACACAAAGTTCGTGTGGAAGAGGCACATATTTACAAGGCCATGTAACGCCATGCAAAGTGGATTTGCTTAGCCATGTAAATATGGACAAGCACACAGTGCCAATGGAGTGTCAAAATAAGTGATGCTCTGATCGCACAAGGGGCTTGTAAATATGCCCGAGTCTACTGGTGAAAGGCAAAGAAGTGACTTCTCACCAAGGGGCAGACTCATAATAGAGCAATTCAAAATGGAATACCTCATGGTCAGTTGAGATGAATGTCAAGAACCACCCAAACAGCTGTGAAATGCATGTCACTTTTTGCTCTTGTGCTGAGGTTCTTCTGTATATTTTTTATTTTAGCAGAGGTGGTTTAGTTTTCAGTATGGACCCTCCAACTACATATCTGGTGCTGCCATTTGGTGTTCCCTGAGACCAGGCACCTCTTCATTTGACTCCACACTTTGTAGTTCACATGATCTCATATGAACACGCCATTCCTGGAAGGTGCATATTATAGGTTTTTGCTGTTCGGTAGTTGCATCCAGGGGAGAAACCTATGTCCATTGCCATCTAAATTAAGTCGTTCGACTTGCTGCAGCAAAAATCTCCTTTGTGTTTATTTTGCAAACATAATGGCATAGGTTTTGTAATATGTATCATGATCATTTTTGGCGTGTGTTGCACAGGAAAAGATTCATAAAGATTGGGACTGCACTTTGTACTATCGTTACCCTCAGCTATTACTGAACATTTATTTATTTGCAAAGAAAGGAGAATGTCAAATGTAGGCTAGGTGCCTCTTGTGAGTAAAGCAAAGTCAAGTCAAGTCAAGTCAGAGAATTTATATAGCGCACTACATACCCAGAGGGTCTCAAGGCGCTTAGGGAGGGGAGGAGGATTACTTGTCAAATATCCACGTTTTAAGTTGCTTTCTAAATGCTAGGTGGTTCTGGGTAAGGCGAAGGTAGGTGGGGAGTGAGTTCCATGTTTTAGCTGCCAGGTATGAGAAGGATCTGCCTCCCATGGTGGTCTTGTTGATGCGGGGTACAGTGGCGAGGGCTTGGCTGGAAGAACGTAGTTGGCGGGAGGGGGTGTAGAAGGACAGTCGTGAGTTGAGGCATTCTGGTCCGATGTCGTAGAGTGATTTGTGTGCGTGGGTTAACAGTCGGAAAGTGATCCTCTTATTGACGGGTAGCCAGTGGAGGTCTTTCAGGTGGCCAGAGATGTGTTCGTTACGCGGGATGTCTAATATGATCCTGGCTGAGGCGTTTTGGATTCGTTGGAGTTTCTTCTGGAGTTTAGCGGTAGTACCTGCGTAGAGGGTGTTTCCGTAGTCTAGTCGGCTCGTGACCAGAGCATGGGTGACTGTTTTTCTGGTTTCGGTGGGGATCCAGCGAAATGTTTTTTTGAGCATGCGAAGAATGTTGAAGCAGGATGAGGATACGGCGTTGACTTGTCTGTTCATTGAGAGAGAAGAGTCCAGGATAACGCCTAGGTTCCGTGCGTGGTCTGTCGGGGTGGGTGCTTTTCCAAGGGCTTCCGGCCACCAAGAGTCGTCCCATGCAGAGGGGGATGTACCTAAGATGAGGACTTCTGTTTTATCTGAGTTCAGTTTCAGACGGCTTTGTTTCATCCATTCGGCAACTTCTTTCATTCCTTCGTGTAGGTTTGTTTTGGCGGTGCTGGGGTCATTGGTGAGAGAAAGGATCAGTTGAGTGTCATCCGCGTAGGAGATGATGTTGAGGTTGTGTTGGCGAGCGATGGCCGCGAGGGGGCTCATGTATACGTTGAAGAGGGTGGGACTGAGTGAGGATCCTTGTGGTACGCCACAGATGACTTCAGTGGCTTCGGACTTGAATGGTGGAAGGCGGACTCTCTGGGTTCTTCCGGTGAGGAACGAGGTGATCCATTCAAGTGCTTTTCCTTGTATTACGATGTTTCTGAGGCGTTGTAAAAGGGTGCTGTGGCAGACTGTGTCGAAGGCTGCAGAGAGGTCGAGGAGGATGAGGGCGACTGTGTCTCCATTGTCCAGTAGGGTTCGAATGTCGTCTGTTGCTGCGATGAGGGCGGTCTCAGTGCTGTGTTTTGCTCGGAAGCCAGATTGTGAGGAGTCGAGGGATTTGTTGGCTTCGAGGAAAGCGGCGAGTTGGTTGTTGACAGCTTTCTCGATGACTTTGGCTGGGAAAGGAAGGAGCGATATGGGGCGGTAGTTTTTGAGTTCGGTGGGGTCCGCTGTGGGTTTTTTCAGAAGGGCGGTGAGTTCAGCGTGTTTCCAGCTTTCCGGGAAGGTGGCGGAGTTGAAGGAGCAGTTGATGACGTCTCGGAGGTGCGGTGCTATGACGGAGTCTGCTTTGTTGAAGATGTGGTGAGGACATGGGTCTGTGGGGGATCCTGAGTGGATAGAGTTCATCAGGCGGATGGTGTCCTCAGTGGAGATTGGGTTCCAGTCGTTAAGAGTGTTCGAGGGGGGGGGATGTTCAGCATGAGGTTGGGTGGGTTGGTCTCCGGGTTGGTTGTCGAAGCTGTTGTGGATGTCCGCAATTTTGTTGTGGAAGAATAGAGCTAGGGAGTCGCAGAGGGCTTGAGACGGGGTGATGTCGTTGGAGTTGGCCGAGGGGTTGGTGAATTCCTTGACGATGTTGAAAAGTTCCTTGCTGTTGTGGGCGTTGTTGTCTAGTCGATCCTTGAATGCTGTTTTCTTGGCCTTTCGGATTAGTTGGTGGTGTGTGCGGGTGGCGTTTTTGAAGGCGTCCTTGGTGCTAGTGGTTGGGTCTTTTTTCCAGGCCTTTTCAAGGGAGCGGCAGAGTTTCTTGGACTTCTTAAGATCATCGTTGAACCATGAGGCCTTCTTGCTGCCAGGTTTGCGTTGACGTTTTTTCAGTGGTGCTAGGATGTCGGCGGTGTTGGATAACCATAGGGTGAAGTTGGCGGCGGCTTGGTCTGGGTTAGAAGAGTGGGCTGGGGTGTTTAGAAGGAGTGATGAGGAGATCTGGTCGATGGTGATTTTGTTCCAGTTTCTTTGCAGAGTTGGTTGTAGGTGGTTGGTGGGTTTCGGCTTGTTGTAGGTGAAGTGAACGCAGCTGTGGTCAGTCCAGAGGAGATCCGTGGTGTGGCTGAAGGAGACATGATTGCTGGAGGTGAAGATGGGGTCGAGTGTGTGACCTGCTATGTGGGTGGGGGAAGTGACCAGTTGTTTAAGTCCGAGGTTGGCGAGGTTGTCCAAGAGGGTGGTGGTGTTGCGGTCGTTGTTATTTTCAAGGTGAAAGTTGAGGTCTCCCAGAAGGATGTAATCTTTGGAGGGGAGCGCGTGTGGAGTGATGAAGTCCGTGATGTCTTCACTGAACTTTGCGCGGGGTCCTGGTGGTCTGTAAAGGAGGATGCCTCTGAGTGTGGTCTTGGGGTCGATGTGGATCTGGAAGTGAAGGTGTTCAGAGTTGGCGAGGTTGACGTCAGAGCTGGTTGAGATGTGGATTGATTTTTTATGGACGATAGCGATTCCTCCTCCTGTGTGGCTGGTACGGTCCTTGTGTGTGATCTTATAGTCTTCAGGGATGGCAATGGTGATGTCTGGGGCGGAGGAAGCGTTCATCCATGTTTCTGTAAGGAAGGCGATGTCTGGAGAGATGGTGTCTAGTAGATTCCAGAGGTCAATGGCATGCCTATGGACCGAGCGGGTGTTGAGCAGGATGCATTGTAGGTGGTTGGGGTCGGGAATCTGTGGTGTGGTTGTAGCGGAGATGTTGTCGGTGCCGATGAATTTGCAGGAGTAGCAAGAGAAAGGACCATGGGTGTGTCCAGGAGCGGCTTGGATGCAGTTGGGGGCGCGGCCGGGGTTAAGGGCTAGGAGAGTGGCGGCATCGTAGGTGATGCGGGAGGGCTGGGCAGCGCGAGGGGCAGGGGGTCTGGCGCTGGGCGCGGTCCAGGCGCGGACGGGCGTAGACGGGCTTACCTTTGGCGCACCTTCGGCGCGGATTGGGCGCGGTCGCTGCGCGTGAACGCTGCGCGCGGGAAGAACTGTCATATATGGATAGTGGAGGGGGAGGGGCGAGGGCGGCTCAGCTGGGAGGCGGGTCGGGCACACGAGGACGACAACAAACAAACAAAATGGAGGCGGGGGGAGGAGCAGAGCGGAGCGCTATTGGCAAACGCACAAACAATGTTAGGAAACAGCAAAATTGAATAGCTAGAGCGCTAATTAGACAAAGCGCTAAACAAGGCACACAGCAGGCGAAAACAAATGCAGGTTTAAAAGTGATTCTTAAGCAGAGCAGCGCTACGATACCAGGTGTCAGCCAGGGACACAGGGAGCGACCACTCAGTCCGTGAGGAGGAGAAGTACTTATCTCACACACCTTCTCCCTTGTTGTTTATTTCTAGTTCTCTCTGGGAGTAAAATGTGAGGTGTCCTGCGAAGAGCTGGGAAGAGTACCTGGTATGCTACAGCTAGACAAACTCAACTGCAATCCATTATGGAAAGAGGCCAATGTTTCCCTCTTTGGATAGGAGGGAAACAGAGCCGCAGTCCAATTGCCTGGACACCTTGAACTTGGATAATGCACGGACTCTGAATAGAAGAAGGTCATGTTGAACTACCTGAAACTGGGCATATAAACTGGAGCTTTCCTCCACCTTGTTGAACACCTTTTGGACCTGGAGATACATTACAATTGCTTCTGTTGGTGCTTCCGGAGCCAGGTTTGTTTCATTTCTTTATTTCGGCTCAGAAAGCCATCAAAGGCACAGAAGAAAGACATGTCTTCCATAGAAAAAGAAGGGCATGCATTCATAAAAAAAAAAAAAAGGTCCTTACAGTCCAATATATGTGAAAGACATTAAAAAAGTAGACAAAAAAAAATAAAGTGCAGTACAGTTTCATAGATAATCAGGATATTTGCATGAGTTACTCTAGATTCAATGGGAGTGCTTCTTCTTATAAGCACAGCAAAAAGTAATATATGTTCATCATTTTCAATTTATTTGTGCGGGGTACAGGTAAAGGAGGCCAAAGGTAGAATACCTAATCTGAATTTTATATATAGTGCTCATGCAGATGGGTTGCTAACATAATTCATAAAAGGTTCAAAATCTGGTGCACATTTAAAAGTAAAATCAAAAATCTGTAAGGCTATCTGGGATTGCAACATATACTTTGGCTTTAAAAATGTAATTCCAGTAACATGATTTAAATTGTTCACAGGCACCCTGGGGTATTCCTGTCGGGTGAAGCAAGTAGTCACTCAGGCCCAGCTTAGATAAATATATTTTTATGTGAGCGAGCCAAGGGATTGTACTGCTTTCTTGCCCAACCAATAACTCTCTAAGACAAGTCCCTATATGGGTCCAGGTCTTCGATAGTCCAAATCTTAATCCAGTATAGGATAGAAAGCAGCAATATCAGAAACTGATCTAAGATGACGATCAAATATCAGTGGAACTGTTAGGGCACTCATAGGGTGTCTCAGAAATGACTTAATAAATGTTGTTTCTGACTTTTCAAGTAACGCTCGATTACAATGACCCCATAGATTCACCCAATACAATGAAGGCCCACATGCTTGAATTTTATATATCTCTACAGGAGGTGAGAAAGCTAAAAAGGATGCTCTTTTCGCAAATCTTATGACGGTCCCAGCTCTATAATTTAATGCCTGATACCTCCAAGCAAGTAACATGTCTCATGGCCCCTACTTAAGCTCTGCATGAATGCCCTGCTATTGCTAACCTTGCATTTGTGAAAACCCAGGTCAGTCCAAGCATTTGAGGGACAGTGCCTTAAAGTCATATCTACTTTGACCAGAGGATTAATGATCCAAGAAACAATGTGTGTGACATGTGAATCCCATTGTTTTGAGGAATTACATGAAATCCAAGGGTAAGGCCGAGGTCTGTCCCCAGCATCATTGAGTTAGGTGGCCTGTGAAAGGGAGGTCACTGACCCAGAGAGCGTAGGCTCCTTACATAGCAAGTATATAGCAAATATTTTGGATGATCAAATCCTAGTAACCAAAACCGAAGAAGCAGGTTACCTTCCTGGTGACGGGAAATTGAGGTACCTTCCCTTCTTTTTCACCTTACTAGGCGCACAGTCAATCATTTGCTACTCCTTTTGATTTATTTATATATGAAATGAGATGTTAGTGAACACTACAGTGATGAATAGAAAACATTACAAACCCATAGTATATCTCTCCTCTTTTCATAGATGAATTGCAAATACTTCAATTTGTGGTACCCTTATTACAGTCAGCTAATGATCATGATCATCTGTTCTTAGAGAACATTGCCTAACCTTACCAAACATTATGGACCTGATTCACAAAGGACCTCCACACTCGTGGCATAGGACCCAACATCGTGGGGGAGTCTCGGTCCTCAGGTAGAATCTCAGAAATGACAATTCTCATTGCAGAGATTCCACTGAGGCTCTGCCGGCCGGGCTAGCAATCCTCTAACAGTCTGCGGACCCATCGCCCATCGGACCCCAACAATGACAGCGTCTTGTGGGGGAACCGGAGAGGAACCTACCGGTATACTGCAGTGCTGTGCTGCGGTTCTGCTGTGCTAAATTTGTGACATTGGTATTCCCCTGCGTAGCGGCCTCAAGGGTGCACAAAATGGTGGCATGTCCTAACTGCGGTGCTGAAAAGTGAGGAATGAAACAGGGCAATCGATGTGGTTCTACCAGTATTGCCGCGGTGCCGGATTCGGGCCAGAACTGCTAGTCAAGTGGGCATCGCCAACTGAAGACAATCGTGCTGGGCTACGGTGCTGCCGAGGTTGCCACGGATCGGAGCTGCGTAGGACGGTGTCAGCGCTAAAGGATAGATTCTCCAGGTAAACTGCTTGGCAGATCTACAACAGCTCTCCTGGTAATTGTGTGCATTGATGGCATTGTGTGCATTGCTTGTGTGCATTGAAGGCAGTGTGTGCATTGTTGGGCTGTGTGAGTCGGGTTGGAGAGCCAGTTCACCCTGCTTTACCTTGGTGCAGGGGAGACCGGGTGAGCCTGTGACCACAATCTGCGCAAGAGAAGTGCGGATGTTCGGACCGGGCATAGCTGCTCTGTGTCTCGCGGACTGCTGCGCCGCGGGTCTACATGGCACTAGGAGCAGAGCTGAGTGACACTTGCCTGGTCGCTTGTAGGCAGATTGTAGTACATACAGGTTGATGTTCTAGTCTTTCTTAGGAATTATTAATGTACTGTTCTATATTCCATGTTCTACTTCTTGTTTCCCCTTGTATGTTCCATACACTGGCAGTTGACTGTTTGTTGCTGCTGTGGATGGTCTGCTCTCACGTTGTCTCCTACTTCAAATAAAGGAACTTATAGAAACTACCACTTATCTCTGGACATCGTTTACTACAGTATTTTGGCGACGCTTATCGAAACCCTGCAGTTTTCACATCTCGTTACAACACCAGGATACAGGAAGACTTAAGAGCAGACCGGTTCGAGTTGAATCTACCCTACACTTCCTGCCTCAGAAGACCCGACAGCTACACATTGGACACCGCAACGAAACTGGCAAGTTTTTACCTACCTCTGCCTCCGTTTCCCCTCGTTTTGTCCTCCTGTCGTTTCTTCAGGCTGCCTCCTAACCCTACGGTGCCGGTTCAACTCTGATGACGCATTGGAATCCTCCGAGGGAGTAAGCGATTCTCCCTGTGACGTAGGTTGGTGCTCCTCCTTCCAAGCGTGACTCACACTACGTGCCGCGCCTCTCAGCTACAGGCGCATTTGCGTGTCCACGTCATCACGCTGGGAGCCACTTTGTGTTTCCATGGTCACCGACTCGACTCCAGCAGAGCAACGACGATGCGCTCGTCTTATGCGCATTTATCACAAGTAAACCTTCAATTTCAATGTTGTTTATAGCGCGATTACCTGGTATACAATAACTGTTTATAGCGCTATTACCTAGAACAAGTTAACTGTTTTTAGCGCTATTACCTGGAATACATTAACTGTTTATAGCGCTATTACCTAAAATACATTAACTGTTTATAGCGCTATTGCCTAAAATACATTAACCAATTACTTAACAAGGAAACATTTCAGTATAATTTTGTTCTTGTGGTATTCTCAAAACGAACAAATTTTTTGCCTTCTACCACAATTCAAAACATGTCTGAACACTCTTCCTTTCAATCTGGCTCTATTGTCCTACCACCAAGCTTTCTCTCCTCACCTGGCCAACCCAGCATATCATGGGAAGACTGGTACCCAATGTTTGAGAACTACCTTGATGCGTTAGACGCCCAAGAATTCTCTGCCAAACGCAAAAAAGCACTTCTTTTGAGTTCTCTTGGCAAGGAGGGACAACGTGTCTTCAGGTTCCTACCACAAGTTCTCATAGCTGGTGCACAAGCCCCGTTGGATGAGTACAAAGAGGCTGTGTCTCGCCTTGAGGTCAGGTATGCCAAGGAAGAGAACCTTGTAATGAATAGATACAAATTCTACACAAAAAGTCAGAAAGCTGGTGAGAGCATAGACGATTTTGTCTCTAGATTGCGTGAAATGTCCGTAAAATGCAAATTTGGCAACATGACAGATGAACTAATCAGAGATCAGCTTATTGTGCAATGCAATAACAAAAAGATACAGGAACGCCTTTGGGCAGCGAAAAATCCCAATCTACAAACAGCAATTGACTTAGCAAAGGTTGTCGAACAGTCCCAGGGGTGTATGAAAGAACTCGAGAAGAGAACCATTTCAAGTGATGTTGGAGAGGTGTCTAGTCATTCACACATGCTTCCATATCAGGAACATGATGATCAAGACGAGGTTGCTCTTCTTAAACAGAAAAAGTTTTTCAACAAGAAAAATGTTAATGTTAAGACTAATAACATTGTCAAACCCTTTTCTTCTAGGCAATGCCTTAGATGCGGTAGTCTTGCACATGCTTCTGACTCGAAGTTTTGTTTCGCAGCCAAGCAAGAATGCATGAAATGTGGTAAATTAGGACATTATGCTCGTGTTTGCAAGAGTAAAGCTCGTCCTTCTGTCACATATGTTAGTGACTTATCAGTAAGTGAGAATGATAATGACAAAATTTTAGTTATTAATGGTGACTATGACATTCAGAGTGAAGACCACAAACGCAAAAATAGACCTAAAGCAATTTTCATTATCAATGATAAAAATGTTTGCTTGATGGTGGACACAGGTTCACGGTACACTATCATTCCCAACTCTCTTTTTGTTGATTTATGGGGTATGGGTCCTCTCTTTCCTACGGATATATCTCCTGGTGGATATCAGGGTGAACCATTGAAAATCCTAGGATACTTTGAAGCTAACATAATGTTTTCTACGAGACAAATATTTGGAAAGGTGTATGTATCAGAGTCAGGTCCTGCCATCCTTGGTTGGATACACCAATATGACCTTTACATAATTGTGAATCCTCGAGCTGATCCTCAGGTCATGGTAGTAGAGGACACTGAGTTGTTCTCTTTACTCTCTAAATTTAAAAATGTTTTTGGTGAAAGTTTGGGTCGACTAAAAGGCTATTCACATAAGATAATAATCAAACCCAACTCAATTCCTGTTCAACATAAGGTAAGGCGCATTCCCATAATTATTAGGGACGAAGTCAAGAAACTCCTTGATGACATGTTGAGTACTGGGGTTATTGAACCTGTAGAAGCCTCCCCTTGGGTTTCGCCCATTGTAGTCACCAAAAAGTCCGACGGCAAGCTCCGTTTCTGTGTCGACCTCAGGTCCCTCAACCACTGTGTTGTTGCTGACACATTTCCTCTGCCAAATATATCTGAACTAGTTACTACACTCAATGGGGCAAAGTTCTTCTCAAAATTAGATCTCAGGAGTGCGTATCACCAAATTGATCTACACAAAGACTCCAAATCCCTTACAGCTTTCATCACACCATGGGGAACCTATCAGTTTACACGTCTACCCTTTGGACTCAAGTCAGCAGCTAGCGTTTTTCAACGCATGGTGTCAAGTATATTCGAAGGTGTGCCTAAAGTAGTCTATTTTCAGGACGACATCCTGATTTATGGTCTCACTGAGTCCCAACACAACTTCACTCTCAGTGTGGTTCTTAAGAAACTATCTGATGCTGGTCTAACTGTGGTAAATAAATAATTAATTACCGGTTCTCTTTTTCAGGATACTCATATAAACAGATAGCTCAATAAATAAGAGTCAAGATTCGAGGTAGCTGGAGTCTACAGGCTTTAATCAGACATAAAGGACAGGAACAGGACAGCCTGCATGGGAATGGGATGGCAGCTGCCGGGGGCAGGATCTGGGAATTGGCTAGCTTTTAATAACAGTGCACAATATTTATAGTTAAACAAATACATTACATTCAATACAGGGGGCGTAGCAGTAGGCGTGGTTTGTAGCAGTCGCGAAAGATAAGGGCAAAATGATGTAACAAGAAGGCGTGTACAGGGCGTATACATAGACATGTGATGTAAACGTAACAGAATATGTCATAAAAAGGGGCGGAAACATGGAGGGGGCTACCTGAGCAGCTGGGACCTCTAACCTAGTGGTGCGCGCAAACTGGCAATGACGTGTTACCAGGGAGAACTGGGGGCTATGACTTCTGCCCTAGAAGAGGAGACTAAAGTCTGGAGGGTCAGAGCGACATGTACCTAGGCATATCTAGTATCTGGTGTTTATAGTACATGTTGATAGAATCCAAAAGTTATCAGGGCAAAGGCTAACAGACACTAAGACTGGTGCATACATAATTCTATATGTAGTGCGTGTGCGAGGAATATTCTATGAATATTAATACAGTATTTCTCTTACATGGAGACATAAAGGCTAGACCATGACGGAAACTATTGATGTGATTCAGTAGCTGAGGAATGCAAAGAAGGAGGGCTGGACTGATAACTAGAATCATAACATACTCTTGGCAGACTGGGAGGCAGAGCCAGGCCGAGCCGGGCACTGCAAGGCATGAAGTAAGTGAAGGGTCAGGGATGCAGGTGGGGGCTGTATCGCTCCTCGGAGAGGGTTCAGGAAACAGGAGCTGAATCTGAGTCCGGGCCCTTTTGAGGCCTAGAAACGGGGACAATTCAATGAATTAACGTGCACACTGTAAAACGTGGCAACGTAGCTTTACATAGGCCTAATATTCGTTGCTTTCACGAAGACTGGAAACTAGCATACTAGAGATGGACACAACTGTAATTGCATCTTTAATCGATCAGAAAGGGGATACATGCATATCGATCATGCACATATGACATAACATGGGGAACACGTAGGCACATATGACATGGTAAAATTTACTTTTCCACATTCCCTCCTTGTGCCCTACGTTTCCATCAGGAAACATCTATATTCATGATACCATCTATCATTTCATATAGCATCATTTGCTCGTCTCGAATTGTCTTAGAACGGGACTTAGGACTAGGAATACAAGAGGTAGCACAAATGCCGCAAATCGCAGGGCCACATTGTATACAGAGGCAGCAACTGAATATGATCATTACTGCAATACCTAGGAATGACAATACTTTCCATCCCCAATCAGATATGATATCCCAGAGCCAACCGGACCATGTCCAGGTGCCTGGATTCTGGTGTAACTGATGGGCAATTTTATGAAGTCTGGTTATAGCTGAATAAACAGACGGCGCGTTATTAGGAATGAAAATGCAGCAACTAGATCCGATGACTCTACATGCTCCTCCTCTATCGGCCAGTATGACGTCAAGAACGAGACGATTTTGGAGCACGACAAATCTCATAGCAGATTGCTCTTCGGTTAAGTTACCTAGAGCAGAAGTAGTCTCATTCACTACTGCTTCAAGGGTTCTGGTTAACCTACGTATTAACTTACTATTCTGGACAGGGCCTATAAAGAAGAAGAAACCTTTATTAAAGTCTTGATACTGTTCTAGAGTAGTTTCAGTTTGATCGACAATTGGGGACTCGATCTCCCTTCTATGTCTGACGTGTACTAGATGTGTGTTTCTGTGATAATCAGATGGGGCTAGAAAAACTGGTGGCAGTAGGAAGGCAATGTAACATGTTCCATCCCAATCGAGGGGCAGACGAATATATGCGGTCTGACCACAAACAAAATAAGAATGACGTGAGGCTTTGAAAATAGATTTCCCACTGGCACTATACTCGACAGTAGTAATACAATCACTATGTCCTACATGTGCGGAACCATTCTTTCTGACACATAATTCGCCTTTGACTGGTAGTACTGAAATAGCAGGCAAATCTGGAGTAGTATCAGACTGAACATTCAGGACCATAAAATTCGAAGAATAATTACCTAAATTATAAACTTCATTTTCTAGATCTAACCCTGTTCTATGGGAGAGACCTTGCTTGTCTGGAAAACATGTTCTGTTCAGAAGGGACATATCATTGGAGGATGACGTTAACGTGGACCATGCTCCACACGAACCATTATGTGAAAACGGATAAGGAAAGAGTGGCAGAACTCCCTTCGGTGTCTGGAAAGGGGGGAGTCGTCCACACACCCAACAATTAGTGGCATTGCTGGTCTGGTGTGAATAGTGTAACATTCTAATGAATGTATTGTTTCGCATAGCAAGACGATAGGATAGCTCGTGAGGAGGCAGATCACTAAATGTGTGCTCTACTGTAGCATTAGAAAACATATTTACATGTGAACTTGGAAAACATAAATGCAATGCATAACTTGTGCAGGTAACCATCAAACTTAGAAACAATAAGAAACTTAGAAAAACGATACATCTGATAGAGTTTTGACTAACTCTCTCACTATGGGGGTCTATCTCATACATGTCAGAAACCTGTCTAACCGTTTCACCCGAGAGGGACTTAGACAATTAAACTGGCTGACTTATTTTGCTAGACCGGAGTTTCTTTTTATACTCCTGTTGCGGAGTTTTCTCTAACAGAGGAACTTTTAATTCAGATTTAAGTTCTGGTTTCAGGCAGTCTTTAGAAATGGAACAGTCCTTTTCAAATGTCTTTTTACAAAGTCCATGGAATTTCTTGATGTGGGACAGATGGACCCATCCCTTGCGGCCCTCCAACTTCACGGCCGTGCGGGTGGTCAGAAGGACAAGTCGCGGTTCCTTCCAGCGAGGCTCCAGCGGACTTGAACGATCAAAGTTCCTGACCAACACGAGGTCGCCTGGAATGACCTCATGCGGTTTCACTTCAGTATTGTCTGGAAATGCAGCGGCAACCTGCGAACGACAAGAGTGTAGGGCAGACATCAAGGAAGCTAGGTAATCTGTCAACATATTACTGGAAACATCTGTAATACTGCGGGGTCTAGGTGTACCCCACATGTTTGGGGGGCGGCCGAATACGACCTCATAAGGGGACAGACCTGATCTGGAATGTGCAACCATTCGCATATAAAATAATGCAACTGGCAGGGCAACTAGCCAGTCTACACCTTTCTCTTTACAAACTTTTGCAATGCGGATTTTCAGGGTCTGATTATGTCTCTCTACGAGACCGGCTGCTTCAGGATGGCGCACACAATGGAACTTCCACTGGTACCCTAACAGAAGGGAAACATGTTTCATTAACTCGGATGAGAATGGCTGGCCGTTATCTGAATACACGACCCTAGGGAGTCCATAACGGGGAAAGAATTCACGAACCAACTGCCTGGCAGTGGTCGCGGCGGTGTAATCTGGGACTGGATATGCTTCTGTCCACCTGGACAAAGTACATACAACTACAAGGACATACTTGAAACCTCGACATCGCTCCATCTGAATATAATCCATCTGGAGGACTTCAAAAGGGTGGTCAGGAGGTTGGAATCCACCTTGTTCCACCGGGACACTTTTACCTGGATTGAATTGACAACATATCATACAAGTACGGACTTTCTGCTTGGCTGCAGCTCGTAGGTGCTTGTTGAACCAAACGTTCTGTATACTGTCTAACATGGCTTTTTCTCCTAGATGTGCTGGACTATGTGCGGTGTTAATAATGACTTGAACCATAGAGTCGGGGAGAAACCATGTGGCTTTTCCCTTCGTCACCCATCCCTGATCTGTCTGGACCCCTCCTTGTTCGGACCATTTCTTGATTTCTTCGGGAGTAGCATGTAACTGTATGTCTATGACATCTTGTGTAGGATCCTTAACTGTCATACAAGTAGTCTGTTCTGGAGTGGATGTCTGTGTCTTGTTAACTGGAATGTCTGGTGTCTGAGCTGTAAGCTTGGCTGTTCGATCGGCTAGATCGTTACCTTGGGAAATAATGTCAGTAATTTTCGTGTGTGCCTTGCACTTCATGATAGCGATAGCTGTCGGTAAATGTATTGCATCTAACAGAGCTTGAATGAGGAGACCATGCTGAATCTTGGTTCCATGAGAAGTCATGAAACCTCTCTCCTGCCAGAGCACTCCGAAGTCGTGTACAACTCCGAATGCGTAACGTGAATCTGTATATATGTTTACTTTCAGGTCCTTGGCACGTATGCAGGCTTGGGTCAGAGCAACTAGCTCTGCTGCTTGAGCAGACAGGGTGTCAATACGGTGTGTTTCTATAACTTCGGTTTCAGTAGTCACTGCATACGCGGCTACTAGTTCTCCTGTACTTGTTCTCATACATGAACCATCCACATAAAGTGTGAGGTCGGGATTAGGTAATGGAATGTCTGTCAGGTCTTGTCTTGGCTTGGTCATAGTATTAATGACTTCCACACAGTCATGTGTGGCAGGATTTGAAGTAACTGACGGTAACAGTGTAGCTGGATTTAAAACGTTGCAGCGTCTGATTTCTATGTGTGGCTGGAACAGTGTCAGTTCATAACCTGTTAAACGTGCAATTGTCAAGTGCTGAGTCTGTGTTCGGTTTAAAAGAACTTCCATAGAGTGTGGAACTTGTACTGTCAGGGAGTGTCCTAATACTATGGAATCACTTTGTCTGATAGCTAGAGCTGTGGCTGCAACTGACTTGAGGCACGCAGGCAGAGCCTGGGCTACTGGATCTAATGTGCTCGAAAAATAAGCACAAGGCTTGTACTGTCCGGCTTGATCTTGTGTGAGAACAGATAATGCAGTACCATCACGTTCTGTGACAAAAAGTGTAAAAGGCTTACTGTAGTTCGGTGTAGCTAGAACAGGTGCTTGGCATAAGGCTTTCTTTAATTCATTAAAAACAAGTGTATGTTCCTGGGTCCAAGGGAGGACAGTCGATACGGCTGCCTCCTGTGTCGTTAACTGTATCAGTGGCTTAGCTAGAAATGCATACTGAGGAATCCATTGTCTGCAGTAAGAAGTGAGGCCAATAAAAGCTCGTACCTCCTTCTGTGTCTTGGGCTGTGGAAGACTCGCTATTAACTGGATACGATCTGGTGTCAACTGCCTACCCCACTTGGACAGTAAGTGGCCTAAGTAGATCACTTGCTGGACACAGAATTGTAATTTGGAAGGGGACACCTTGTGCCCCTGCTCGGCCAGAAAATACAGGACTGTAAGTGACGCATGCTCGCAGTCACGTTCAGAACGGGCTGTGATCAATAGATCATCGACATACTGGAGCAGGGCAGTGTCAGTTGGCATGTGAATGTTGTCTAGTTGTCTCTTAAGTGCTTGACTGTAAATACTAGGACTTTCTGTGAAACCTTGAGGAGCTCGTGTGAATTTATAGCTCCTTCCATTTAAACAAAAACCGAAAAGGTACTGGCTGTCTGGATGAATGGGAACACTGAAAAATGCGTTCTTGAGGTCGATAACAGTGAAAAATGTAGCTTCAGAATCAATGGCTGTCAATAGGGATGAAATATCTGGGACTACTGGGTACTGAGGTATGATACATTTATTAAGTTCTCGAAGGTCAATCACTAATCGATATACTGGAGGTGCATTTGGATCAGTACGTTTCATGACTGGAATGATAGGAGAATTACATACATTGGAGTCAGTTTCTACAACCACTCCTTGAGCAATAAGCTCGTCAATAATTTTGGATAAGGCTGCTACAGCCTCAAGTGGCAATCTGTACTGTCTGATTCGTGGCAAGACCATACCTTGCTTGAGAGTCACACGATGGGGTGTGATTTGCATAAAACCTACATCAGTTGGACCTTGCGCCCATAAATGCTGCGGTACATTTGACAGTCTTGGATCAAAATCACGCAATACATAGTGACCTTTGAAGTCACGCAAAAACAAACGTATTCCTTCTGGAGAGCAGCAAATAACTGCCCCTAATTCTTTCAATGTTTTAATGCCTAATAAATTTTCTGGACATGACTTCGTAAGTAACAAATCAGTAGTTCGGGACAATGGACCAACTTCTAGGGAAACTGGCTTTGAAATCTCGTTCACAATAGGCTTTCCTGAAAATCCAAGGGAAACATTTCTATAGCCTGAGAGCGGAGCCCCTGGAACCTCGTCATGACTGATAGTAGTCCTACTTGCCCCTGTATCAATCAAAAACTTTCTGTCTTTCCCTAATACTTGACTGTGTACATAGGGACCCTCTTGATCTAAAGGTATCTCGATGAGAGGCAAGCCTACCTCCCTCTCTAGGCTGTTTCATGAATACGGTTGATACTCTGGATACTCTGACTGAGCATACTGGTACATCTGCTGTGTAACATGCTGTGTTGCAGCGATAGGCTGCGGTGCTGGAACTGTCTGTTGTGCATTCTGTAGTGACTGAGAAATCTGTGAAACTTTTTCTTGTCTAGGCGGACGTGGTCTTTCTTTAGTCTTACCAGTAGCTATGTTGTGTTTCAGAACTGCACACTCGTTTATAAAATGACCTGGCTGTTTACAATAATTGCATGTCCCTTTAACGGGAGCTGCAGGATGACTGGCTTGATTCGGACCCCTCTTCTGACTGTCTTGTGGAACAGATTGTGCAACTAATACTTTCATTTTCGTGTCTTTCATACGTCTCTTTTCGTGTTCTTGCTCTTCCCTGATTCTATTCTGGTGATACTGGAGCATCTGAAGCATTTGTGACGGGGTATTAGCTTGCCAGGTACTTTCGACTTTCAAAACTCGATTTTTAACTTGTGGACTTGAATTCTCGACTAGTTTAGTAACAAAAAGATGAGGGTATGACTCGCTACCTGTCTTCAAACCACTGTTAATAATAAAGCATTTTTCAAATCTGGAATAAAAATCACTAGTGTCTTCATCCTGTTTCTGTTTACATGCTGAGATTGCATCCCAATCTTCCTTTTTCGTGGCTAGTAACCTTGGCAAGACCTGTATCAATAACTCGGGCAATTCTTTACATTTGTCCCCAAGACCGGTACCTGGTACTCGTATATTATCTTCAGCTTCTAGAGCTGTCCAATCTATCTTTTTCTCTCCCACCTCCCATTCTTTTTCCTTGAGTTTCTCATATACCCCTGCGGGCAACAGGACCTTTAGCATTTTAATTATATCTGGATACGTGTATTCTCCCATACGGAGCATGTCTTTTAATTCTCGATGGAACTCTGCTGGATCTTTGTCGTGACAGGGAATTAACTTTTTCATCTCTAAGAGTTCCATCTTTGTGATAGGGGTGTAAACAAATACTCGTTGCATTTCACCACCCGCTGTCCTAACTGGGTGTACTTCCCGTAATGGATGCTGTCTATCTATGTAAAATGGTTTACTTTCTGGAGGTGAGACGTGAACAAAATGCGGATTCAGAAACGTTCTATATTTGTGGCGCTGTTCTAGAATAACACTAATTAAATCGGTACCTAAACCTTTCCATCTATACTGGAGTAACTCGTTCAGAACATCATGTAACGGACCTGGATCAGAATGTTGTCCCTCATACAGTGTAATGAGGTGCTGGATCATATACATACCCACCAGTCGCTGCTCGGCTGGGGGCAGTTTCAGAAACATTTGTGCCACTATTTCGTCTGGAAAAGTGGTAGAATCAGTAGTCCATCGAACTGCTGATCGGGCTAATTCTTGTTCATGCATAGTACTAAGTTCACTATAACCGATTCGTGATTTCAGAATGTGATCGGTAACTTGAAATACTTGTTCAAGAGAGCCTTGTTCTAGTGCTGGAAGAGGAAAGACTTTCTTGTGTTCTAGGCGTGAATGTCGGTCTAGAAGTCTAGATTTACCTACATACGCTATTCTGGCGGTATTCTCGTCTTCTACCTCTTCAGTATCAGTGTTGTCTTCTTTCTCGCTTACTTGTGCTGCTTTGCGTTTCTCGTGTAACCTTATTATTTCCTTACGAATTTTCTTGTACATACTCTCTATACTACTTAGTGTCTTGTGTCTTCCCTCGGCTATATTATCACTCCACTTTGTCAGAATTCTCATTTCGATCGGATCTTTAGTCGGACAATCTTGTTCCCTTACTAAACAATTGATTAGAAATTTTAATAGCATGAGCTGAGTCTCAGCTTTCCTTAGAGACATGATTTCGCCAATACTTTCTGGATCCTCTCCTGTACGGATGAAACGATATATTCTGTCTAGATCTTCTTTCATATTCGGTAGGGTGTCCAAATACTCGGTCACCCGTCTTACGCGCAATGAATATATAACCATATTATCATTGCCTGGGACTGGATCATAACGGCATTCGGTAAGAGCTCGCTTGATATCTGCAACGGACTGATGTTTGGGCGTACGCTGTAACGCACGTTCATGTAACTCGACTAACGTTACACGTTTGTGTGGCGGCGGGGTACCAGGAGGACCTCCCCCCGCGGCCCCTAAACTGGAATCGTCAACTGATACTCTTCGTGCTGGCAGAGTGACCGATGTAGCGGGAACTTGTACTATGGGCTGGACCGGGGGTACCGTAACAGGTACTGTGACAGGTGCCCCGGTGGCTGGAGGAACAGGAATTACATTATTTACAGGAGCTGGCGGAGCAGGATTTGCATATTCTGGGACTGTGTCGTCCAAATAGGACGAGAGAAAAATATCAGCTGCGGTCGGTTTGTGACATAGCTTAATCGGAACTAATGGCGGCGGGAAATTACATGGTGCTTCCGGGGTTGCTTTCGACAAGCCCTCGGCAAGAAGAGGATACATACCCTTAATAAGTGCATTTCTCTGTCTGTCTGACTGTTCGGCTTTTACTCGTTCACCTATTTCGATTAATTCCCTTTCTTGGGCTCTTTCTGAGGATTCCCTACTTAATTCTAACTTTCTGATTTCTTTTTCGGTTCTTTTATGAGATTCTTTGCGCCATAACTCGATGGCATCTTTCTGGGACTGTCTGGATTTCTTTTTCCATAATGCTTCTTCTACTCGCATGATGCACTCGGCATCCCATGTACCTGATACAGGCCATCTATATTTCTCTTCTAGATCTTTAGTATACTCGACCCATAAGTCTAGATATAATATGGCACTTATGCCATGTTTATGATACATAAAATGACCTGGACTGTCCCTAGGCGGGACAGGAACTGCTTCTTCGAGCAGACCTTTTCTGGTTTTTAACTGACGTAATTTCGAGAACAGAGGCATGACTTAGACTGGAATCTGGACACAATACAATACACGATAAACACAATAATAACTTGAAAAACAAATCACTCATACCACGACACTGAAAACACATGAATTGACATTTAACAGTTCGGACAGAATATCACCTGGAATACTGAGAACAGAACACATGAATTTCTCGAGAACAGAACAGAACTTACTGGAATGACTAGATGCATTGCTAAAACAGTACGAAACTTACCGGTCTCATAAAGAGACACGTCAGGACCCGCATCCACCTAGGTGGACACTTCGTGTTGGATCTGTGTACCCAAACCCACGGACCAGAGACAAATTAATTGACCCTGTCTAGATACTACCCCAGCAATGGTACTCACCGGGCAGCAAGAACGGAAGGCCTCGGACTGGACTGGACTGCTACGACGACGGACGGACGAACTTCGGACTTCAGTTACAGGTGGGCCTCCGGATACCTCGGACCTTGGACTCTCGGCTTGGGCTCTGGTCGGGACTCGCCGCGTTCCTCCACCGCCTCGTCTGGACGCTGGACCGCAACCTCCGTCTCCTCCGTGGGCCTGAGGGATACTTGAAGCAGAAATATCTGCACGTGGCCGGTATGGTTCCGTCACGGCTGCAGAGGATCAGGGGGCCTGCGTGGCTTCTCCGGCGCGTGGGGAAAGGGCAAGTCCCTATTCGGGCGCCATTATGTGGTAAATAAATAATTAACTCCTTAGGAGCGTTGTAAATTCCTCCCCAGTGCTGCGCTGTCCATTATCCGGTGCTGATCTGGACGTCCAGCGGTCGCACGCAGCACTGGGGAGGTAGTGGCCGTGACGACCGTTGGCCGACGGCAGCAATTAAGGGGTTAATTACCGGTTCTCTTTTTCAGGATACTCATATAAACAGATAGCTCAATAAATAAGAGTCAAGATTCGAGGTGCTGGAGTCTACAGGCTTTAATCAGACATAAAGGACAGGAACAGGACAGCCTGCATGGGAATGGGATGGCAGCTGCCGGGGGCAGGATCTGGGAATTGGCTAGCTTTTAATAACAGTGCACAATATTTATAGTTAAACAAATACATTACATTCAATACAGGGGGCGTAGCAGTAGGCGTGGTTTGTAGCAGTCGCGAAAGATAAGGGCAAAATGATGTAACAAGAAGGCGTGTACAGGGCGTATACATAGACATGTGATGTAAACGTAACAGAATATGTCATAAAAAGGGGCGGAAACATGGAGGGGGCTACCTGAGCAGCTGGGACCTCTAACCTAGTGGTGCGCGCAAACTGGCAATGACGTGTTACCAGGGAGAACTGGGGGCTATGACTTCTGCCCTAGAAGAGGAGACTAAAGTCTGGAGGGTCAGAGCGACATGTACCTAGGCATATCTAGTATCTGGTGTTTATAGTACATGTTGATAGAATCCAAAAGTTATCAGGGCAAAGGCTAACAGACACTAAGACTGGTGCATACATAATTCTATATGTAGTGCGTGTGCGAGGAATATTCTATGAATATTAATACAGTATTTCTCTTACATGGAGACATAAAGGCTAGACCATGACGGAAACTATTGATGTGATTCAGTAGCTGAGGAATGCAAAGAAGGAGGGCTGGACTGATAACTAGAATCATAACATACTCTTGGCAGACTGGGAGGCAGAGCCAGGCCGAGCCGGGCACTGCAAGGCATGAAGTAAGTGAAGGGTCAGGGATGCAGGTGGGGGCTGTATCACTCCTCGGAGAGGGTTCAGGAAACAGGAGCTGAATCTGAGTCCGGGCCCTTTTGAGGCCTAGAAACGGGGACAATTCAATGAATTAACGTGCACACTGTAAAACGTGGCAACGTAGCTTTACATAGGCCTAATATTCGTTGCTTTCACGAAGACTGGAAACTAGCATACTAGAGATGGACACAACTGTAATTGCATCTTTAATCGATCAGAAAGGGGATACATGCATATCGATCATGCACATATGACATAACATGGGGAACACGTAGGCACATATGACATGGTAAAATTTACTTTTCCACATAACTTTACGCAAAGACAAATGTTTATTTGGTGTGAGTGAAGTAGACTATCTAGGCTACACCATTACTTCCACTGGCATAAAACCAAAAAAGAACTTGTGTGAAGCAATACGTTCTGCACCTGCACCGTCTGACAAGGATCAACTGCAGTCCTTTATGGGATTGATAGAATATTATTCTAAGTTTGTACAAAATTTTTCGGACAAAACTGTGTGTATAAGATCTTTGCTTAAACGGGGTGCAGGCTTTTCTTGGGGACCAGAACAAGAGAAATGTTTTGTAAACATCAAAAATGAAATTTGTGATGCAAAAATGTTGTCTCCATTTGATGTACATAATAGATCAATAGTTACGGTTGATGCTAGTGCACATGGATTAGGGGCTATGTTGTCTCAAATGAGTAGTGGTTCAGAAGTCACCATTGCCTTTGCTTCCAGGACCCTAACTGATACAGAAAAGAACTATTCTGTCATCGAAAGAGAAGCATTAGCTGCATCATGGGCTGTTGAGTACTTCCGCACTTATTTATGGGGCATGAAATTTACTCTACGATCTGACCACAAGCCCCTGATCAAAGTCCTATCTCCTGGCGGGGCAGGGAAAGGGTCTGCCCGTCTTATGAAACTAGCGGCAAGAATACAGGAATTTCAGTATTCAGTAGAATACATCCCAGGGTGGAGAAACGTCCAAGCCGATTGTCTTTCGAGGTTGTCAATGGATTGGCGCTCCCCTTATAATTCAGTTGTGTCATTGAAATTAGATGATGTGGCTGTAGCCTCACTTGAAGATGCTGTATTTGTAGGTGAAGGAGTTTTCTCTTCCAGTGACTGGTCTAGAGTGATGTCTGTCGATACCACTCTTCAAGAGGTCATCAGACTTATAACTTTGGGATCTAGACGAGAGAGTTCTGTTTCTGCAGCTGTTCGGCCTTACATTAAAGTCTTAGACGATCTTTCAATTGTAGGGAATGTTCTTTTTAAAGGTGAGAAATTTGTACCTCCATTTGGATTAAGGACCAAGTTATTAGCCTTAGCACATGAAGGGCACATGGGCCAGACTCTTACCCAAAGACGCCTTAAGGATCATTTCTGGTGGCCTGGGGTAGATTCACAAGTAGTAGATTGGGTTGAGAAATGCTCTCTGTGCAGAGAAGGAGAGAAACGGTTAAAAACTGCTCCAAAACTGACTGAGAGTGCACACATTTCTTCTCCAAATTTGCCCTGGCACACCATAGCACTTGATTTCATTGGCCCAATGGGTGAGTTAGGAGAAAATGACAGATTTGCAATTGTTGTTATTGATGTTTTTACCAAATGGTTAGTAGTTCATTTTACAAATGAAATCACAACTTCCAACTCCATCAGGTTTCTAGGTAATCTCTTCAAGGATGAAGGTTTGCCTTCAGTCTTAATCACAGACAATGGTCCGCAACTCACCTCTAAAGACATGCAAATCTTTTTGAAAGATTGTGGTGTTTCTCATCATTTTACCTCTCTATACAACCCCCAAGGAAATGCAGTTTGCGAAAGAGCCAACAAGGTTGTTAAGGGAATTATACAGATGGCATCAAGTGGTGGTCACATTGTCAGAAAGATGGTGAACGAAATGTTATGGGCATATCGTACCACCCCTTTAGCTAGTGGGGATTTATCTCCATTTCAGTTAATGAGAGGACGTGATCCTGGTCTGAAATTATTTCCGTCCTGGATGAGAGATGTTGTTACCCTACAAGTGCAGAGTAATTTTCCAGATGATCTTAAAACTGATATTGTACAATCCACTTCTTCTCCTTTTTTAGTGGGGGATTTAGTCAAAATCAAATTGGGTAGGTTGCAAAAAGGATTGTCCAAATTCAAAGGTCCATTTAAAGTTAAGAAGGTACTTAATCACTGTGTTATTCTGAATAATGGGGAGTGCTGGAACTTCAGGAGGGTTGCACTTTACAAGAGACAAAAGGATACCTCTCTATTAAGCCCCTCCTCTTCGTTCCACTTTGATAATTCTGTGTCCACTCCTTGTACTGATGATTCTGTTACCAGTGGTTATTTATTGGCCAATGATACTGATAATTACTCACCTTCAAATAGTGACTCCAGTATTTCTCAAACACAAGACGAAATTAGTGCTTCTGGAGGCGGTGATGCACCAGTTCTTTTGCAGAATATTGTTCCTGTTCAAAGTACTTCACATTCTGTACGTTCCCTCAGGCCTCGACGGCCTCCCACTTACCTACAAGATTTTATTTGCTAAGTTTTTTATTTCTAACAGAAAGGAAGAAGATGTGTAGTACATACAGGTTGATGTTCTAGTCTTTCTTAGGAATTATTAATGTACTGTTCTATATTCCATGTTCTACTTCTTGTTTCCCCTTGTATGTTCCATACACTGGCAGTTGACTGTTTGTTGCTGCTGTGGATGGTCTGCTCTCACGTTGTCTCCTACTTCAAATAAAGGAACTTATAGAAACTACCACTTATCTCTGGACATCGTTTACTACAGTATCTCTGGCAGCTGGGTGCTATCATCATGAGGGTGTGTGCGTTGTGGGGCCGTGGGCGGCGGACGGAGCATCAAAGCGGCCTGATTTCTCTCACAGGATGGGTAGAACGAGTACATGGCTGTCCCTTGTGCCTCAAGTGTGCTGGGAGATCGATACAGCAGGGAGCAGCGCAGCTGTGTGAGAGGCCTCAGGGATCACTGCGGAGTGCCAGGCAGAGCGGTAACATGAGAGTGGACTACAAGGTGAGCACCGGGGGCGATTGAAGGACTGCTCCTTGTGCAAATATATGGTACAGTTGTTAGGGCTGCACGGTAGTCTGCAGGTGCACCGCTCATTAATACTGTCTGAAATGCTGGATACTCTCTGAAGGCTGGCACATAGCAATATTAGTGGCACTCAATTGGGCCTGATGAGGAGCGCAAAACAGAAAAGCAGACGTGGTCCTTATAAAAGAAGAGGTAGGGTGACGGGGTGCGTTCAGCCGTGCAGCAGGGCAGACCCTGCACTCTCTCTACTGGGGGGACGACCGTAGACCAGTGAATTAAGAGGACAATTACACAACTGCTGTGCTCATTGTCTGGGCCATTTCCTGTGCTACACTTACCTCCATACACAACATCATGGGCAAGACTGATAAGCAACAGCCTTAGTTATCGTTTGAATCTCGTTGCTCGAGTCGACCTGCGGGCAACCATTCTGACACAGAGTTAGAGCAGGCTCAGCCACAATCCTCCACGCTGGAGGTCACGTTACAGGCCATGCAACAGAGCTTACAAGTTATTGATGGCAAATAGTCAACCTATCCCTTGATGGACCAAATGGCAGCCGTGTTGGATAAGCAGGGGGAAAGGCTCTCAGCTGCAGAGCAACTCATATCAGCTGTGGAGGATGAATCTCATTCTACGGCGGGCAAGTGCCAGGATATGGAGAAATTGATGACTGATGATGACTGGGTTAAACACTATTAGTTCTAAGCATCATCCTTTGCACCCATGAACTTAATATTAAAACATCTGGATTGCTGATGTGCAGCGTACTATAAACTTCTGTGAATTGAGAAAAATAATTCTAATTACAAACTGTGTGCTTCATGTCCTTCTGGAATGGCCTCTCCTAGGCTTTTACCTTTGAGGTGGGGCAAACACATGGCCATAGAGAGAAAACAGTCTATTCCCCAATACTGATGCTGTTTGTTCCCATTTTGTACTCTTTTCTTTGTCTACTTCAGGGGTCTCAAACTGTGGGGCGCGACCCCCAGGGGGGGCGTGGAGTGTTACAAAGGGGGTCACGCATTCCCAGTCAAACTTCTGCCCAGGCTCATAGAACTACAAGAGCTTCAGCCCCCTCCTCCTTGTCTGTGCCTCAGCCCCAGCTGCTGCAGTGCAGCTCGAGCTTCAGTGGGCTGGGCAGTGTCTAGAGTCTTATCTGCAGCACACTGGAGTTTTTGAAAGGTTGTTAAAGACCATTTGCATATTTACATGCCGTTGTAAACTGGTTACAGAGACTTTGGTTTTTTTCTGGTTCCAGTACCCCCTGGGCCCCCACTCTGCCTATTCCTTACATTTAAACAGTTTTATCAAGCGGTAGCTGTGAATAAAACTCCAGGAAGTTGAGACTGTCACAGGTCAACAACAAATAAAATTAACCAAGAACAGAAAATACATTCATAAATCTTAAAATGTTTTTTTCTGTACACCAAGGGGCGGATTTCCGCCACCTTTGCATCACTTTTCCCATGTTAAAAGTGACGCAAAAGTGGCACAAGGGGTTTGTAAATCTGCCCCAAAATGTTTTTCACTTTTGCCAATTTCTATTATAAGAATAATTTATATTATAAAAACATTATATACAAGTCCCATTGCATTTCAGCACTCGTGAGAATTTGGTCCTATGGATGTGTTGGAGTTGTAAAAATGTTAAGGCATTATAGGGCAGATTTACAACAAGTAACGCAGCACGGTGCAGCAAGTCATTTTGCTGCGCCGTGCTCTGTTATTTTGGAAAGTACAGAGATGCGACATATTTACAAGAATATGTTGCATCACTGTCCTTCCCCTGCACAGGCGCACAATCTTCAGCCATGCGCCGGCGCAGGTATCCTTGCACCATGGTGCAAAGATGCCTGCTTCGTGGGGAGATTGTTTTTGTGCAGGAAGGGGTACCTTCCTGCACAAAAACAATCACTGCAGGTATTTTCCTCTTTCAATGCGTGCTGTAGAATGTAGCACGCATTGAAAGAGGAAAAAATTAGGAGAAATTAAAACATTTCTCCTCCCTACACCACCTCTAGTGTGGCGTAGCATTCACACGCATCTCCAGATTTACATCTTGTCATAAATATGGAGATGTGTCTTGTTCAATGGGTGTTGCGTGGGAACACTCCCCTTCCACCCACAGTGCTACATGTGAAGGGGCCATATTTTCAAGCAGAGGAAAAGGCTCGCAGGGTGGCTTTTTATCTTCTTGTAAATATGGAGGGGCCCCCTGCGCCACTAATACGTCACAAAAAGTGACGTAGTGGTGGCGCAGGGGGCTTGTAAATCTGCCCCTGAGTGTGTAGGCTTAGGAAACCATTTTTTAACTTGCGGCACTGGCAGAGCCATGAATCCAGGCTTTTTGCCCACTCCTGCTCTGGGACCAAAACTTAATGTGCTGCCTGGACCAGAGCTGGAGTTTGATGCATGTGCAGATTCTGCCTACAGGTTTGGAAATTTTTGTCATGAGGGGGTCCTTACACCTGAAAATGTCGACAGGGGGGTCTCGGCATCAAAACGTTTGAAGACCTCTGGTCTTCTTCCTTTGCTCCTATCCCCTCTCCCCTGAATCTCTCCCCTTGCCTGCTACACCACCTAGCCCCTGTCCTTTGTGACCTTTGACTAAGCACTCCTTCTGCCCTTGTTGGGGAAAGATTCAATATTTATACTCTGGAGTCTCAGCGAACCTGCTGAGAGAGTCCACAGCGCCAAGGGAGCCACTCACAGTTGAGGTATGGTATGGCACCCCTTGCCAAAGCACTCCCTCTCCCCTTTTTGGGGAAGGATCCAGTATGTAGGCCTTGGAGTCTCAGAGACCCCTCTGAGAGAGGGAACCTCTCACAATAGAGATGGGAAATTATACCACTTACCCTGGGATCACTGCTTACTGAACTTTGGATGCAGCTTTGACTCATCTACCGGTTTGTGTACCCGTCATCCTCCCCCTCCTCTTTCCATGCTGTCTCTCATTCTCCCCTCCTCTTTTCCTCCTTCATTCTCTCTCTACTTCCCCTGCTCCTACCCCCTCTCCTGAATCTCTCACCTTGCCTGCTTTTTCCCTTACGTATATGTCCTTATTGTCTATCTCGACCTTACACATGTAACTATGTTGCCATGCTCTAACAACTGTGTAACCTTTATAACGATGTAACCTGCAACTATGGTCTGATACTCATGTAAAGCGCTCTGACACCTCCGGGTCTAGCCAGCGCCATATAAAACTTTTAAAATAAAAGAAAAGAAAATAAAGAAAATGAAGAAAAAATAAATAAACAACTTCCGGACCTCCACCACAAATGCGATGGCCGTTTGTGAACCAGGCCCTAAATCTCTGCATTCTTTGTGGCATTGTCCTTTTTTTGCAATATTGTGCTAATGTTCGCAATCACCTACCGCTATATGTATCAAGCTATTTAGCATTCGCAAAGGCCGAAATTCTGCGAATTTCGGCCTTTGCGAATGCTAAATAGACAAATGGAATGTATCAAACAAGTTTGATGCAAAATAAGGATTAGCAAAATTTGCTAATCCTTATTTTGCGATTGCACTTAAGGAATTGCAAATTTTGCGATTCCTTAAATGCAATGTATCAAACAAATATTATGGAAAAAATGCCATTAAGGATTAGCAAATTACCACCAACTTCTAGTTGGTGGTAATTTGCGAATTCTTATCAGAAAGCTTTTTTGAAAAAAACTAAAGGTGCCATATGACGCCCATACATGCCCTTAGGGCATGTATGTGCGCCATATGCCCCCAAATGTCTTTTTCAGGGGTGCAGCAGGGTGTTCTTGAGACACCCCTGCACCCTTGGAAAAATCCCTAATTTGCGATCAGCAAATTGCTAATTGCAAATTGCACTTTCATTCCTATGGGCCTCCTGGCCCATGGAAATGAAGGGGTAATTTGCGAATTACAATTTGCTAATCTCAAATTAGGAATGCTAAGGAATCGCTATTGGAAAGCGATTTTGTACATACATACCGTTTTGCATTTCCTAAATAGCGATTCCTTAAAATTCGCTATTTAGGAAATGCAAAATGGTTTGTTGATACATATAGCGGCTAGTGTTCATGAATATTATACAGTGTCTATAATTAGGACTACTTGTTTTACTGCTCTTTGCATTTGCTTCATTGTATATTGTGTATTTTTTTGTGTACTTTCTAATATTTGAGTTACCATTTGTACCGTAAATAGTTTGATAAATGCTTGAGTTTTTGTCAAAGTGTTGTGTAGAAACAAATCTATCTTAAAACTGGCATACTCTCTTGTCCTGTTCTCTAAGTGGGCTCTACCTACACCAACTCTATTCCCCCAGGCCTTGACTGCTCATCCTCATCTTCACAGAGAGTTCTATCAAGAGATTGTATCGGAACAAGAAGTACAGTTTACCTTAATCCATTCCTCACCACCCTCTCCCAATATGTCGCACTCCCCCACTAAGCAAGCAGAAAATCGTAATGATTTTGACTGCTCCCTAAAAAGTTGGCCCCTTCTCACAACAGATAGTGTAGCCCTACTTTTAAAGAACATTTAATCAGGATTGCCAAAGATCCTCTACCGGCCTCTATTTTTAAACAGTTAAACACCTCAGTGCTATCTGTGATAACACATCTCCTCAACACTTCAATAGAGGAATCCATTATTCCATCGATATGGAAACACGCAATGATACATCCCCTGCTGAAAAAGGCTAACGTGGACCCAGAGGTATCCAATAACTACCGTCCCATATCACTACTCCCTGTACTATCTACAAATTTAGAAAAACGTATTCACACCCACTTGACTCATTATGTCACAACACACCATCTCCTTCATCCCTCGCAATCAGGTTATAGAGTGGGTTTTTCAACCAAAACCACCCTACTGGGGGTCACGGAAGGCATTCGCCATCATCTTGACAGTGGGGAAACAGTGGCGTTCATTCTTTTAGATTTGAGCGCTGTGTTCGATACAATATCCCACACTGTACTTATCAATACACTTAGTTCACAGGGTATTGTCGGAGCGGCTTTGAACTGGATAAGTGCCTTCCTCTCTAACAGAACCTTCCAAGTCTTCTCTCAAAATGCCTGTTCGAAAGTCCACTCTTTTGCCCACGGGGTGCAGCAAGGGTCCATCCTCAGCCCTCTACTATTTGATCTCTACGTAAGACCACCTGCTTAGTTGGCTGAGAAATTCGGACTATCTATTTATTCTTACGCAGACGATTTTCAAATCATGTTCTCGCTATCTACTCATAACACTGCTACCCCTTCTGCACTTAAAACAGGCCTAAATAACATAGCAGCTTGGAGGCAAAATATTTTTTTGAAATTAAATGGAGAGATACTGGTACTAGGAAAACAGAAATATCTCTGGAGCCAGCAACATTGGCCGTGTAAATGGGTGGCCTTCCATCTCCCTCATCACAAGAACGCAACTTAGGTGTGTTAATCGATGAGACCCTCAGTATGCATTCCCAGTCAGTTAAAGTCGCAGTCACCTGTTTTACCATTATCAAATGGCTGCGAAAAATTTCCTGGATGCTACCAGAAGCGACCAGAAAAACTGTAGTCAATCCCTTAATTACATCAAGGCTAGACTACGGCAATGTGCTTTATGTGGGAGCAAACAAATCTGTAATCCATAGATTACAGATGGCACAGAATGCCCCAAATTCAAACTGGCCCGGATGGGGGGCAAATCCTATGCACATTTAGGACCTTCACTCTGGAATTCCCTCCCCGTCACGCTTCGAAATGCGACTAATTACATCACCTTCCGCAAGTCACTTGAATTGAATTGAATTGAATTGAAGAGGTTCTTCTATAGCGCATGGCTACTCGGAAGCATCCCAGCGCTTGATAATTGAACAGAAGGAATAAGAATAAAAAGAAATGAGAATCTAGAATATCCTGAGCCAGCTTATCTATATCTTAGGGAAGAGAGCAGTTTTTAACTTTTTCCGAAAGGCGAGCAGGCTGGGCTCTTGACGGAGTGAAAGAGGAAGAGCATTCCACAGCCTGGCCGCATTTCGCGAGAAGAGGCGGTCCCCTGTTCGGGCTCTGTTGGTCCTAGGGACTGTGAGAAGGTTTTGCTGCTTTGAACGAAGATCCCTAGATGGTATATATGGTCTGACCATATCGTTTAAGATGGGAGGACCATTCCCATGAAGAGTTTTGTGGACCAGACAGAGGGTTTTAAAGTGTACCCGCTCCTTTATAGGGAGACAATGCAAGATCCTAAGTGATGGTGCAGCTGATGTACGGTGACTAGTTCCAGTGAGTAGCCTTGCTGCGGAGTTCTGGGCGATCTGAAGTTGTCGGGTGACTGAGATGGGGGCGCCTAGATAGAGTGCGTTCCCATAGTCCAGCCTAGATAGAATGAGAGACTGGACTATGGTTTTCTTAGCGGTTTCGGGTAGCTGGGGGAGAATTTTTCGGATTGTTTTAGTTAGACCGAAGCAGGTAGCCACTGTCTTTCTTGCCTGGATTTTGAAAGACAATTCCATGTCAAGCCAGAAGCCGAGGCTTTTTATCTCAGATTTTGGAATGGGCCCAGGACCCATACAGGGGGGCCACATGATGGTGTTATTAAAGGTGGCCTTCCTTCCCAGCAGCATTAGCTCAGTTTTCCCCCCATTCAACTTCAGATGGGACGCATCCATCCATTCCGCAACCGCCTCCAGGCAGCTGCAAAGATTAGTCGGAAGGGGTTCCACCCGGTTTAGGGAGACTACTAACTGAGTGTCGTCAGCATAGCTTATCAGCTGGATTCCAAAGGGGGCTACAACCTCTGCTAAAGGTGCCATGTACACATTGAACAGTGTGGGGCTAAGGGAAGAACCCTGTGGTACCCCACACTGCAATGGCACAGGGAGGGAGCAGTTGGTTTCCGAGAAAACCTTAAAGACTCTGTCACTAAGAAAGGACCGGAGCCATTCGAGGGCCTTGCCTGTGACTCCCATCCTCTCGAGGCGAGCTAGAAGGACACGGTGGTTAACCGTGTTGAATGCGGCGCTGAGGTCCAGGAGGATGATGGCCGCGCTGCCACCTGCGTCCAAAATCCTCCTGGAGGCCTCGACCACTCTCAGCAAGGCTGTCTCGGTCCCCTGTCCCTTCCGGAATCCTGTTTGAGTGGGGTGTAGCAAATCGTAGGTCTCCAAGTATGATGCTAGCTGTTTATTCACCCACTTTTCAGTAAGCTTACTGATGCCGGGAAGGAGGGAGATTGGGCGATAGTTTGAGAAATCATCAGGATTGAGGTTTGGTTTTTTCAACAGGGCCTTTACCATGGCTAGCTTCCAGTCTTGTGGTACTATACCAGATTCCAATGAGGTGTTAACAAGATTAGTGATGTGTTTGCTAGCGTAGGGAAGGGCCAGTTTCAAGACGGTCATGGGTGCAGGGTCGAGTGGGGAGCCACTTTTTATGGAATTAAAAAGAGAGGGAAAGAGTTCAGCATTAAGCGGATGGAAGAATGCAAGACAAGGTGGGGTAGAGTTGGTAGCATCCATCAGCGGCAGGTTCGATTCGGTTACGGGAAGAGGAGGAAGAGAGAGGAGAATTTTTTCAATTTTTGAGGCAAAGAAGCTTGCGAGTTCATTGCAGCGAGCGCCAGATTCCTCTGGTGATAGTTCAGAGGAAGGAGGATCAGGGGCTTTTACCAGAGTTTTCACTATTCTAAACATCTCTCTAGGGGCATTGGCAGATTTTTCAATTTTTTCAGCATAAAAGGTGTATTTGGCTGTGTTGAGGGCAGATTTATATTTTTTTATGGAAGATCTATACTTAATTTTCTTCTCCTCATCAAAGTGTTTTCGCCATAGCCTTTCGTCTCGTTTACATTCCTGCTTAAGTGACCTTAGGTCTGAGTTGCACCAGTGCTGTTTATTGTTTTTTTTTTTGTTTATAGTACTTTTTTTGGGGAGCACACTATCCAGTGATTGCTCAATCCAACTATTGAAATCTGTATTAGCCCTTTCGATATTCTGATTGGCCAGAGGTTCGTTCTGCTTCAATGATTCTATCCAGTCACTAGGTTCTAATTTTGTCCAGCGCCTATTTAAGATTTTGTGAGAGGATTTTATAGAGCTGGGTCTGATTATTTTCCATGAAAAAGGAATGACCATATGGTCTGACCAAGGGATTGGATATGGTTCATCTGTGGACAGTTCTGTAACATTGGAGAATATAGGATCTAAAAGATTCCCTTTGAGGTGGGTGGGATGCCGAACAGTCTGGTTAAGTTGACAGGTGGCTAAATCTTTAGTTAATTCCTGTGCGATGGTATCCAAAGGATTGTTAAAGTGGAGGTTCATGTCTCCTAACACTATAAAATTAGAGACCTTACTGGCCAATTCCAGGGTGGTTTCAATTAACCCTTCTACAAATTGACCTATTGGGCCAGGCGGACGATAGATTAAGAGACCGGAGAGTGAGACTTCTGAAGATTGTGCAATGGAAAATTGTGTACTCTCACAATCCGGGATAGTGCTGTCGATCAGGCGGCAGACTAAATGTTCCCTATATAGAATAGCGATCCCTCCACCAACCTTAGGTCCTCGGTCCCTATATTGGATCAAATATCCAGATGGTAGGGCTCGGACAATATCGGGACCGGATGACAATCCGAGCCACGTTTCTGTTAAAAAAAGAATGTCCAAGTTCGAGTTTTCAATTAATAGAGCGATTTCAGTGGCATGCTTTGGTAAAGAACGGCAATTGACCAGTGCCATCTTTAAAACAACCTCTACTTTACTGTTTTTAATACTATGCGTGGTGTTAATGGTAGCCTCAGTTGCCCTAAAGGAACAATGTTTGCAGGAGAGACAGCCAAGTCCGATGTTAACCGAGTGGCTACAGTGGGATGGAAGTTCCCCTTTAAGCAAAAGGAGTGTCGAACGGGAGTATAATAGGGGGCATGGGGATGATATATCAGGGGTCCTGGCCCGTGGACCCGACTGGTCGCGAACGGGCGCAAACGGGCATGACTCTGGCACGACTCCGGCGCAGATCCGGCACGTCCGCAGTACGCGTCCGCTGCGCGGAGTCATGACCGTTCTTTTTATAGCGCTGCTAGAGCGCGCGATTCGCCTGGCCCACACCCAATATGGCCGCCAAGATCGAATCCCAGCCCTCGGCGTCGATGCTCAGCCGAGGGCGGTCCGGGGTAGGGGGGTCACAGAGCGCTTAGGAGCGCTGAAGGGGTCTCTAATCTGAAGCGCTTATTAATCGAGCGCTGTCAGGCACGCTAGGGAAATGCACAGATTAAGAGTGCTTTTTAATCAGGCACGAGCAATACAAACGAATTACACGATTTAAAAGTGCTTATTAGTCAAGCACAAGCACAAGCAAAGTAAAATCACAAATTCTAGGGTGCCAAACAAAGTAAGAGAGAGAGATCTCCCGCTCCCGGCTTTCCGCCTCAGGAGGGAAAAGGGTCCTTCTGTTGGTCGCTGGTGTAGTAGTCCCTACTTCCTTTTTATAGCGCTGCTAGAGCGCGCGATTCGCCTGGCCCACACCCAATATGGCCGCCAAGATCAAATCCCAGCCCTCGGCGTCGATGCTCAGCCGAGGGTGGTCCGGGGTAGGGGGGGTCACAGAGCGCTTAGGAGCGCTGAAGGGGTCTCTAATCTGAAACGCTTATTAATCGAGCGCTGTCAGGCACGCTAGGGAAATGCACAGATTAAGAGTGCTTTTTAATCAGGCACGAGCAATACAAATGAATTACACAATTTAAAAGTGCTTATTAGTCAAGCACAAACACAAGCAAAGTAAAATCACTTAAAACTTGGTTGTTTGATGAATAGAATTTTCTGGTTCTATTCTGCTTTGACCTACCTTTCTGCACCGAGAAACCCTCATTGGGTAGCTGTTGCGCAATATAAATTAAAAAAACTAACTAACTAACTAACTTAGTGAGCCCAACTTTCCATCGCCGACCCAGTGTGCATGTATACATTTACTTATTTGTTTATTGATTTATCTGGAGTTTTATGAAGTGTTGTGTATTGCCTTTCACAGATACTTTGCCTTTCACAGATACTGCTAGTGAGCACGAGTGTACATATTGAGTAAATAGGCGGAGTTAGAATCCACTCAACGGAAAGAACCTCAGTTTGATTTTCTTCAGTTGCTTCCTTCATTTGTGAGGAGTTCATGTAAATGCGATATATGACAATTCAGTCGCCTGGGCTAAATAGAGTTTGGCTCCGCACTGAATCTTGTATTCAGGATGTTACACAGTGCAGAGAGCCTTGATTCATGACAGACAATAGCATTCCAGCTCTCTGAGTTCTGTGGTGGCTATTGCAGCAGCAGGCCATAAAGAAACGGTCTGACATATTCCCTGGAAGTCTGTGAAATTCCGTTCACAAACTAGTTTGATTGGGGGTCTATGGATGACTGTGGATGGCCTTGCTTCACTACTATCTTCAAAGAAAACCTATTTCCCTCATCTCCTTACATATTTCTTCTCCTGCGTCCATAAAATCATAGCTTCGAAAATTAACTTTAGGCACAGTTTCACCTATTGAGAATAGGTTAAGTTAAATCAATGTATAACTATACCAAAATGCAACTTGGAATGCTCCTAGATTAACTTAAACCATTTTCAATTACATCTTCATATGACTTTTACTTTAACCACCCTGTCTCCTGCTATCGCTTCCAATAGCAAAACATTGCTTATTAATCAGATTCTGAGTGCTTGAAATACATTTGTCTGAATGTCTCTGGGTTCCCTGCTGCCCATCACTTTTAATTGTAACCTAGCACTCGCCGCCAACAGTCCCCATTTCTTCGCGGATCATGATCTGCCCTACAGTTTTTGGAAGGTTTGCTCACCACGATGCTTCAAATAATATAATCTTTGTCCAGTATAGGCCCAACCAACAAGTCACATAAAGGTGAACTGCCAGAGAGAGTGATGATGGCGCTATCCTAGGAAGTCAGGTGATGGCATGTTAAGTATCAAACGAAAATTAATTGGGATCAAAGAGGGTGCTGCAGTTTCCCTCAGCGCATATTCCCATGGTCATGCATTCTCATGAGTTGGGGATAGACACCACCACACCTGTCTCAAGTGTTGCTCGAGTATGAATTTACCTTGAAAAAATGAAAGACAAGAGGCCTTTGGCAAGACAGAAACAGTTTGTTCAATTTAACTGAGTGGCCGGGAGATCAGGCAACAGAGTCAATGTCTGAAGACTATGTCAAAGCACATTGGTTTCGGCCATCAATGAATACATTACATGAGATGTCATAAAAAAAATGTATGCATTCCTTTGGGAGTGGCCGGAGGGGCCGTGGCAAAAGGAGAGGCAACAACAGAGTATCCTGGGAAGAGGACGACTCAATAGCGAATCACACCCGCAGAAACCAACAGCCAGGAACGAGCGGGATGTGAGTCTAGTGACCAATTTGTCTACACGTGTACTAACTCCCACTGAGACTTTGGTATTGCAGAAAGGTTTAGGGTTTGTACCTAAATCCAGACCTGACAAGTTTAAGCTACACTGTGAACTTGCTGGCTTCTTTCGAAAACTTAAATTGAAAGCTTTCTTTGAAGGAAAAGACGACCCAAATGAGGCAACCAGGAAAGGTGATACAGGACTCAGACCGAGTTCCACTTTCACCTCTCCTCTACATGCCGTACCTGCGGCCATCATAGCCTTTGAGCAGGCTGTATACAAAGATCTGGAATCCTGCGACAATCCTAAAACATTTGGGAATTTCAGCACTGCTGAATACCAAGCACTACAACAACTGCAGAATGACTCCTTAATAACCATCAAGCCGGCGGACAAAGGAGGAGGCATTGTCATTCAAGACACGACGGACTATGAGAAAACCTGCATTGATATGCTTGGGGATATTAGAAATTATGTCCCACTCACAACAGACCCTACTGCAGAACTGACCAGTAAAATCACGACTTTGGTCCAACATGCAGAGGAACGGGGTCACTTATCTAAAAAAGAAGCCGCGTTTTTGATGAACACAAGCAGTGTTATACCATACTTCTATACACTGCCCAAAATGCATAAAAACCGATTGCCACCTCCCGGGCGTCCCATCGTGTCAGGTATTGGGTCTCTGCTCGAGCCCCTGTCACAGTTTTGTGACTATTTCCTGAAACCCCTAGTACAATCAACTCCCACTTATCTCAAAGACACCAAGAGCCTCTTACGTATACTATCGGAAGTGACGTTCACAGAAAACTCGGTCACTCTAGTGACTTTAGATGTAGAAAGCCTCTACACGAGCATCCCACAGGACGACACCATCAGAGTCCTGGAAAAATCTATGGATTCCATTGAATGGGATTATCAGACACCCAAGTCTTTTATCCTCGAGTGTGCCACCATAGCCCTAAAAGAGAATTTCTTCTCTTTCAAAGACAAGTTATTTCTCCAATGCTCAGGTACCTCTATGGGCAGTATTTTTGCCCCTAGTGTGGCCGGGCTATATGTTGCTGATTTCGAGGCTAAATACATCCTACCACCTACCGCAGCTTTCTCATCGTCGATGCTCTTATGGAAGCGCTACATAGACGATATTCTGCTTCTCTGGACAGGGAATGACAGTGATCTGGATACTTTTCTGACATGGATAAACACCCTAGACCACAACCTGAGGTTTACTAATACCAAAAGCAGAACAGACATTGTCTTCCTCGACGTTGTAATCTCAGTGAATGGAACTGGAATAACAACCAAAACCCACCACAAGCCTACAGCGAAAAACAACCTCTTGGAGTTCAGTAGTTTCCACCCTCGTCCTTTAAAAGAGAATCTTCCTTATGGACAATATCTCAGACTAAGGAGAAATTGCAGCACTCTCTCTGACTTTAAAGAACAGTCCTTAAATCTCACAGAAAAACTGAAAGATAGAGGCTATCCAGCACCTATCCTAAACAAAGGATTTAAGAGAGCAAGGAATCAACCAAGAGAAGCGCTTTTGGAAGAAAAGATCAATGACTCTGACACAATACCCCTCACGTGTGTAACCACATACAATAGTCTCTCAAATGTGATGAAAAAAACAATCAATAGACACTGGAGTATCTTGACATCAAGCAAAGAGAACTGGGAGAAACCCCTCTTCTCTTTCAAAAAAGGTCGAAGTCTTAAAGATGCCTTGGTGCACACTCGCCCAAAAGAGAAGCCACCCGTTGTGATACCAACAGTAACTGCGGCATGGGGCCTGCCGAAAGTCTTTGGGCACTACCCCTGCTCTGACTGCAGCGTCTGTCACCTAACAGAAGCAACTAAAACACTCTCACTAGAAGCAGGAAAGATATGGACACAGAGAGAACATACCAATTGTAACACAATCAATGTTGTCTACCTTTTTTTTGGATTGAGCAACCCGCTCTCCTTTTTTCAGCACTTTTTCACCTCTTTTTTAGATTTTCACTTTCACGTCCCCAGGTTAGGGTGGACGATTAGAGAGTCCATACCGCCGGGGTTTAGTCCTGATGAATGCCTTGGTAAATTGAAACCACCCATATGGCAGAAACATGTTGACTGATGTAATGTATTTATGAATTTAACCAATCCTAATACCTTGGCAGCTAAATTCATACACATAATACTTTTTCTCTGTGCCTTAAGGATCACTAATTAAAATTTATTTTTCTGATACCTTTTCAGGCACTGTTAATTTTAATTTTACCTCACAGCACGCCCTTCTCACGAAACCAGCTCCGCAGTCTTTCTGGCGTCGCAGCACACCAAAGAGGCACTTGGCCTCTTTGGTGGGGCCCGATGATGAAGCATGACACTGACTAGGTCGGTGTGTGAGGGCTTTCTTTCCCACCCAAATTGGGTGTGTGTTCCTCATTTGACTCCGCTTTGTGGTTTTTGAAACTGATCTGACCTCTCTGTTTTTGTTTATTTGCATTCCTTTGGAGACAGAAATTTGAGCAAAATCATGGGACATACATCTGGGTGCTTTGACGAGAAGCTCAGGTGGGCCTCCACCTTGGACACAATGCAGGGCCAATGGGTACGTGTCCAGATGTCCAGCATGGGGTGTATGTGATCACTGCGTATAATGTGCATGCTGTGTTCAGATTGGCTGTTTGTTCCTAACCAAGGGGCCAATTATGATGGCGGAAGGACCTGAGTCCGTCCGCCACCATAGAGTAGGAGGGAACCTCCGCATTGCCTGCGGAGTTCCCTCCTGTGCAATTAGGATGTGACCGCCACCCTGGCGGTCACATCCTCTATTTTTACCATTGTGGCGGGTGCGGCTTCAAGCTGCATCCGCCGCAATGGTAAAAATGCATACATTGCATTTGTATGCAGAAAGCGGCAGGCACCGTGCGGTGCCTGCTGATTTCTGCATACAAATGCAGGGGGGTACCATAGGTACCCCCCATGTGCACCCCGCCTTCACCCAGGGGGCCCGCAACGGGCCCCTGCAGTGAAGTTACACATGCTTTTCCACGGCGGAAAATCCACCGCGGAAAAGCATTTTTTACAGCCCTTCCTAATATGGCGGACAGTGTCTGAGAGACACTGCCACCATATTAGAGCTTTTCCGCCGCGGTTGTAAGCCAACCGCGGCGGAAAAGCTGCGGACGGAAACCAGGACCCACCAGCCACCCTAATGTGGTGGTGGGTCTTTGGTGGGTCCGCTGCGGTTTTTCCGCATCCTCCGGCCGGCAGTGGCTTCTGCCGGCCCGGAGGATGCGGAAAAACCGCAATTGTAATAGGCCCCTTAGTGTGGCATCTGACTCTGGTATTTTTGTGAACGCGTGCCCCTCTGGCCAAACGTGTTTTATTGGGGCCAGTCTCCTGAGACCATTGTGGTGTTGCTGCTTATCTGTGGGATCGATCTGGATTTTCCTGTTTGTGTTTTTGTCTAGGGGTTACGTGTCCCCCCACCTGTGATCAGTCAATCAGTTGCTTCAGGCCTATGTCGAAGGGCCCGTCTACGAACTATGGGGGGGCGTCCTCTTCGCCCCTGCCAGTTGCACAGCTAAACACGCCTTCATGGCAATCAAATTGTTAGTCCATTTCCATCACTATAATCATTGTAAACAATTTTTTGGTTAAACTGTTTTAGTTCCACTTATATTTTGAGGCATTTCCCAAGTTTCTTATGTTCTAATCGTGCCCATCTGGACCTCATAAAAGAACACGAGCAATGCAACGATTCATCCAAGGCAGTGTTTTATTAAAAGAACCCAATGCATTTCGGGCAATCAAGTGCCCTTCGTCGGGGTCACTGTAAATAATCGTAAAAACAATAATGACAATTACCATTTTTTGTCCTCAATTGTATGTTTTACATTAAATCAACATTTACATATTCTTTTCTTCAATGTGCCAATTACGATCTAGCCCTTGTCTATACACCCACTAAACCTCCCTCATAAGCAGTGCTGATAAACAACACCCACCATACACTTAAACCAATTTTCTGCCTAAAACATTCCCCGGTCAGAGCCCAATGGTTACTTCAGACCTGCTGAACAGCCAGCTTTCTTACCTGTCTAACCACATAGTTCTGACGCGGGATTGAGGGGTAAGTCATCTTGGATGAATTCAACAACAGAGAAGGTAGTTTGTTTTTATACGTACATATATCATGGTGTACATCAACATCATTTTTTTTCAATATTAACACAAGGATTATACAGTTTCAAGCACAGATGTAGTAATAAGCAGGCATAGATGATGAGATAGTAGGTTGCAGGGATCTAAAAGAGTCATCAGCATGTGAGGCTATTCAAATGTTTACTTCGATGTTACAGATTGAGTGAAGAGGGACATCAAAAAAGGTAGCATGAGCTGTGAGATGAACAGCAGTGAAGGGTATCAATTCATAAGTAGCAAAATGCCATAAGGTGTGAAATCCAGGAGACACACCAGTCACTGTCTGAACACCCACAGCAAACAGGGCACTACTGGATGCACAAAAAGATCTGGCAGTGTTGTTTAAAAGATATGATGGTAAATAAGCATAGATTAATTTCCATTTATCCCTATTATAACTCAGGGAAATTTCGGTCTGTCTTGTCTCAGGATAAAGATAAAGGTGGAAGATGAAACCATCATTTTCTGCCATCTGTGAATAACATCTCTGCTATGCCCATCACGTGATTACAGAGCACAGTATATACACTATTAAAGAGAGCCTCTCCCTTGCAAAATTGACTTCTTTAAAGCAAGATCCCCAGGCAGCCAAATCAGCAAAGGAATTGTTTGGCGTCATCAGGTGCCGTGACAACCCCGGCTGCACATTCTCTACAGTCACTGCCTTTCAAGAGCTCTCAGATAACTTTGCATACTTTATTCTAGATACAAGTTAATTTATTGCTGAAAGCATTCCTGCTTCCTCTTGCCACACATAAATGAGGACCTGCAGGTGAGAAGAAGACATGACCCAGGACTCTATGGTGCCCACTTCTAATATTGAGGTCCACGCTTCAAGAGTACAGTGATGAACTGGCCATGCGTCCTATCTATTGGCCCAATGTGTGAGTCCATAGTGCATTTGATGAATAGTGGCCATTAACGTCAAGATACAAAGTCCTGTGCAATTGATGCCACCTTCTGCAACCTCAATCTTCCACAGAGATATCATCCCTGATTTGATGTACAGAGATTTAATGGGCTCCAGAGACACCTCATAATAATGGCGTTAATGGCCTGACAAACGTTTCTACTCTTTGCTGTCCCAGAGCTGCACAGGATAGTGTTTAACTCTGTTGTAAATGTTCACAAGAAAACTGCAGGACATAATATGCACATGATAATAGACACGTGGAGGACAACAGGGAAGGCTATACTTGGTACTTATTGAGGTTGCTTCAAGGGGCTGGACTCCAGGGCAGTCGCGATGTGTACTTTAAGGCATCCATTCAGGGCGTTTCTCTGGATGAACCTTTGCAGTATGCAGCAGTGAAGTTTGCTGGGTATTATTATTGTCTCAAATTCTGACTTTGGTGTAATGTCAAGTGTTTCTTGGCTCCAATATACCTGCGTTCACTTGTCTCTCTTTATACTGTTTCACTCGTTATTTTTTGCTTCTCCGTTTATATTGTATATCACTCGTCCTTCCGTGAAATTTTATTTGGATCTTGGACCCCGAATTGCGGCATAAACGTTCATCTGCTCTGAGAATGTCATCTGCCTTATCTAACTTTAAGAAATTTTTGAGGAAACGTACTCATGATACCACATAATTAAAGTTGAGCTCCTGCTGTGCTACTTTTTGTATCTTTCTGCAGATTTGTTCTGATGTTTTCTTTTTCAGCACTTTGGGCAAAATGTCTATAAAAGGTATAAAATAAATGTAAATAAATAAATAGATAAATGGAAAAATCTCAAAAAGCTAGCAATAACAAGACATACTGTAGTACCTTAGAATGAATATAAAATATGCTTTGAGTGTTGGTTGTATTGCCACGGTTAATTACAGTAAAGTTATCAGGTATGAGGAAAAAGGCAGATACTTCCAAATGCTTTGCCTAGCATATTATCTGAACAGTACTAGACTTGGAGTCCTGAAACAAGAAGAACAGTTTGTGAGGATACTGGCCATTTGCTACACATCGTGTGATAAGTTCAGCCCACTTCTTAGGGAACCAAGGTTTTTTGGGCCATTTTTTTTAACGACCGAGAAGGTGGATTTTGTCATCAGCTCTCACTATTAATGGTGCAGGCTTTTACTGAGAACTTTCATTTCTTAAAATAACATCTTGGTAATTAATGCAGCAGCATTTTACTCCGTGCGGGCCAGGTAGAGCTGATGTACTACAGTAAACTGGGAAAAATCTATTGCGTTCCCCCTCTCGACAGCTACAAAACAGTTCGAGATGGACTACCCCCTGAAGTGGACCACTGAACCGCTTAGGTATTTAGTAGTGCAGAGAATTACGGTAGGGCCATGGACAGGTTGGAGGAGAGCGTCGAAAAATGGATCGGGCTACCTCTGTCCCTGCTTGGAAGAATCTCGATAATGAAAATGGTCATATTGCCGAGACTGGTCTATCTGTTCTCGAATATCCCTATGGTGCTCCCAAAGTGCTTTTTTGCCCATCTCACTCATACATGCAGTCACTCATCAATACAGCCACTGCACTCATACACCCATACAGACCCTCACCCACCACCACTCACCCATAGAGTTACTCACACACCTAGTCAGACATGCAAAGTATCAATCACACACCCATTTACTCACCTATACAGTTATGCTCACACCACCCCACATATTCATACAGATACTAGCACATACTTACACTCTTATACAATCACTGACACAATCACACACTCATGCATACAGCCACTCACACAATCACTCACTCTCACATATAGTCACTTATATACTCCAGAATACACATATACTGCCTTTCACATATGTAGTTACTCACACATGTACGACTGAGACATCCATTCATTCACCAAAACAACCATACACACACTCACCCACCTATAAAGCCCCTCGCAGATGCATTCATGAACCCATACACCCAGTGCATCACCCACTCACACATCCATGCGGGGAGTCACAACAAAGACACTCAGGCACCCATGCAGGTACTCAGACAACTAATCATTAACCCATATAGACTCTCATGTAGCTACTCACAAATGCATGCAGGTACTTACATACCAACTGACAGACTGACACAGATATACACCAGATTAGTCATTCCCCCATGCATTCACTAAAACACGTTTAAACACACACTTATACAGTCAAACAGAGACCCACTAAATTTCGCATTCAGACACTCATACACCCACTTATTCTTCAATACACCTTGGCATAGAAAACACACAATCACTGGATGATGTCATCAGTGATGTCATCTGAGATGTCATCAGTTATATCACTGACCATCTCATTAGCGAAGTAATATGTGATGTCATCAGCAGTGCATTGCTGGGGCACGAGTTATAGTTAGCTCAGCTAACTATAAAGTCTGAATTTCTCTGGTTTCATACGAGTGAAATGACAGCCGAAGTATAATGTCCCTGACACCTGTGTTTTTTCAGTGAATTTCTAAGGTTTTCCAAGTGCTAATTCCTAACTATAACGCCCCTGAAACCACTGTTTTTTATGTGAATTTCTAACTGTGCCTACATAGGTAGGACATGTGCAGAAAGAGGAAGAAAGTAGTATGACTCATTATTTTGCATGCAATTAGTTTGCATGCCATTACTACGCATATTTTTCTTAGCAATATCCGTTACTATGCAAGTTTTTAGTTCACATACCATTACATTGAAAGTGTTAATGTATGCAAACTAACAACTTTTCTAGTAAAAAAACAACAACACTACATACAAATAAACTACACTACACATCCAAAAGTTGAAAATACTACCAAAACCCTCAAAAAGTACACTAACCTACACTACTAAAACACCACTACACACTACCCTAAACCCTAAATCACTACCCCCTGTATTAAACTGCCCCTAGCACCAGTCTAGTCCCTACTCCTAAAGACTACCCAGCATGACCCCTGAACACTACCCTAAACCCTAAAAACTACCCTACACTACACAAACTCCACAACACTACCCTAAACCCTCAAACACTATCCCCAGCATGACCCTGCCCCTAGCCCCAGTCACGTCCCTACTCCCAAACACTACCCTGCATGACCCTCTGACACTGCCCTTACCCTAAAACACTACCCTACACTACACTAACACTACAACACTACCCTAAACCCTAAAATAGTACCCCAGCATGACCCTGCCCCTAGCCCCAGTCCTGTCCCTACTCCCAAACACTACCCTGCACAACCCCGACACTACCCTAAACCCTAAAACACTACCCTACACTACACAAACTCCACAACACTACCCTAAACCCTAAAACACTACCCCCAGCACGACCCTGCCCCAAGCCTCAGTTCTGGCCCTACTCCCAAACACTTCCCTGCACGACACCCGGACACTACCCTAAACCCTAAAATACTACCCTACACTACACTAAGGCCAGAAATCTACCCTAAACCCTAAAACACTGCCCCCAGCATGACACTGCCCTGAACACCAGTCATGTCCCCACCCCCAAACACTACCCTGCACGACCCTGACACTACTCTGCACTACACAAACACAAATACACTACCCTGCATGACCCCTAAAACTATTCTACACTACAGAAACACAAGTTCACAACCCTGCACGACCCTACACAGCCCCTCACACGACCCTACACAGCCCCTCTTACTTCTCTCTCCTCGTGGTTCCTCTCTTCACCTCCACACTTAGTTCCAATCTTCTCCCCCTTCCTGCTTCCTCCGGCTTCCTCTCTCATGGCCAGGCAGAATAAGGAGTCCCATGGGCAGGCACGGAGATGGGCATGACCAACAGCCCGCCAGAAAAGCAGCTGCAGACCCTCTTTCTGAAAGTGGATGCCGCCTCACCGACTTGCGCACACAGCAGACCCACTTCCTGAAAGTGAATGCCCTCTCACTGACTACGCATGCGTTGTAACAACGCATGCGATGTAACAGCTTGCCTACTAAAGGCTACATGTTTTTACATCACATGCATTGTAACACTTGCGTAGTAATGGTACGCGGACACATGTCTGCGTACTAATGGGTGCTAACTGGAAATAAGGCGCAGAAAGAAGCAAGAGAAGTGCAGAAAGAGGCAAAAGAGGTGCAGAAAGAGGAAGAAGGGTACAGAAAGAAGCAAGAGAAATGCAGAAAGAGGCAACAGATGTCCAGAAAGAGGAAGAAAGGTACAGAAAGAAGCAAGAGATGTGCAGAAAGTACCAACAGAGGTGCAGAAAGAGGCCTACTTTGACTGTACCTTACAACAGACTCAAACAACAAAGTAGCTTAATCACTAATCCTTCTCCCAAGATGTCTTAAACATCACTTTTCTCTTGAAGTTTCACTACTAATGGACTGCTCAGAATGTTAGAACTACCAAATACAAAAAGGCAATCCTAAGCATATCACTGTTGTAAGTCCGACCACGTTTGTGAAGGTATGCATGAGTGTCTATGCTTTTACCTAGTGGCATGTTAAATGAAAATAGACATGTAAATACTTGAATACCTGTGTTTCAAAACACATATTTTGTAAATTTGTGTACAAAAAGGTGTATGTATTTCTTTCTGCTCACAATACAGGGCACATGGGTATTCATTTGTATATTTGAGGGGCTCTATACCACATATAAACATAAGACATGTCTGCCTGTGCAACCAAGGTTCAGAGCACGACTGAGAAGATTTGACCACCTATAGGAGAAGTTACCATATTTTAACCTACCATATTCAGATGCATCCCACATATAAGAATACATGTACAAGTAGACATATATCTCAGTCACAAGCACGCAGACCTTTAAATTTGACAGCTTGCACTTCCCATTAGAGTGCAGAAAGAGACGAGAGAAGTTAAGAAAGAAGCAAGAGAGTTACAGAAAAAGGAGAAAGAGGTGCAGTGAGAGGGAACATGGGTGTAGACAGAGGCAAGAGAGGTGTAGAAAGAGGGAAGAGGTGTATAGAAAGAGGCAAGAGGGGTACAGAAATTTGCAAGAGAGGTGCAGAAAGAAGCAAGAGCAGTGTAGAAAGAACCAATAGAGGTGCAGAAATAGGCAAGAGGGGTACTGAAAGAAGCAAAAGAAGTGCAGAAAGAAGCAAAAGAGGTGGAGAAAGAGGCAAGAGGGATGCAAACATAGGCAAGAGAGATGCAGAAAGAGAGAAGAGGTGTTCAGAAAGAGGCAAGAGGTGTGCAAAAAGAACCAACAAAGGTGCAATAAGAGGCAAGGGGTGCTGAAAAAGCAAGAGAAGTGCCGAAAGAAGCAACAGAGATACAGAAAGAGGCAAGAGAAGTACAGAAACAGGCAAGAGAATTGCTGAAACAGGCAAAAGAGGTGCAGAAAGAAGCAAGAGCATTGCAGAAAGAACAACCAGTGGTGCAGAAGGAGGCAAGACGTATGGCGAAATTTGCCAGAGAAGTCCAGAAAGAAGCAAGAGCAGTGCAGAAAGAACCAACAGAGGTGCAGAAGCAGACAGGAGGCAAGAGAAATGCCGAAAGAAGCTATAGAGGTGCAGAAGGAGGCAAGATAACTGCAGAAAGAGGAAAGAGAGTTGCAGAAACAGCCAAGAGAAGTATAAAAAAGGGGTACAGGTGTGCGGAAAGAGGGAAGAAGGGTGCAGACAGAGGCAAGAGGGTGCAGAAAGAAGCAACAGAAATGCAGAAAGAATCAATAGAAGTGCGGAAATAAGTAACATAGATACATAAAGGCAAGAGGGGAGCAGAAAAAGGCAAGAGAAGTACAGAAAGAAGCAACAGTGGTGCAGAAGGAGGCAAAAGAAGTACAGAAAGAGGCAAGAGAGATACAGAAATAGGCAAAAGAGGTGCAGAAAGAAACAAGAGCAGTGCAGAAAGAACCAACAGAGGAGCAGAAGGAGGCAAGATGGGTACAGAAAGAGGCAAGCTGGGTACAGAAAGAGGCAAGAGGGGTGCAGAAAGAAGCAAGAGCAGTGCAAAAAGAAACAACAGAGGTGCAGAAAGTGGCAAAAGGGTTACAGAACGAGGCAAAGGAGGTTCAGAAACAAGCAACAGAGGTGCCAAAAGAGGCAAGAGGGGTGCAGAAAGAGGCAAGAGGGCTGCAGAAAGAGGCAAGAGGGCTGCACAAAGAGAGAAGAAAGGTACAGAAAGAGGCAAGAGGTGTGATTTAAGAAGTCAGAGAGGTGTAGAAAGAAGCAAGGGAACTGCAGCAAGAAGGCACAGAGGTGCAGAAAGATGCAAGAGGGGTGCAGAAAGAGACGAGAGAGGTGCAGAAAGAAGCAACAGAGGTACAGAAAGATAGAAAAAAGTACAGAAACAGGCAAGAGAGTTGCAGAAACAGGCAAAAGAGGTGCTGAAAGAGGGAAGAGGGGTGAGACAGAGGCAAGAGAGGTACAGAAAGAACCAAGAGAGGTTTAGAATGAAGCAAGAGGGGAGCAAAAAGAGGCATGAGAAGTACAGAAAATAACAAAGGAGGTACAGAAAGAGGCAAGAGGGGTGCATAAAGAGGCAAGAGAGGAGCGGAAAGAGGCAAGAGAGTTACAAAAAGAGGTACGAGGAATGCAGAAAGAGGCAATAGAGGAGCAGACAGAAGCAAGAGAGGAGCACAAAGAAGCAAGAGAGATGTGGCAAGAAGCAAGAGCAGTGCAGAAAGAGGCAAGAGAGTTGCAGAAAATGGAAAAAGAGGTTCAGAAATAGGCAAACAGTGCAGAAAGAACCAACAGAGGTGCAGAAAGAGGCAAGAGGGGTACATAAATGTATAGGAAAGGAGCAGAAAGAAGCAAAAGCAGTGCAGAAAGAGCCAACAGAGATACAGTAACAGGCAAGAGAGGTGCAGAAAGAGGCAAGAGATGTGCAGTAAGGAGCAACAGAAGAGCAGAAGGAAACAAGAGAACTGCAGAATGAGGCAAGCGAGTTGCAAAAACAGGCAAAAGAGGTGCAAAAAAAGGGAATAGGGATGCAGAAAAAGGCAAGAAGGGTGCAGCAAGAGGACAGAGAGGTCCAGAAAGAGGCAAGGGGGTACAGAAAGAAGCAGGAGAGATACAGATAGAAGCAAGGGAGGTGCAGAGAGAAGCAATATAGTTGCAGAAAGAAGTAAGAGGGGTGCAGAAGGAGGCAAGAGAAGTGTAGAACGAGGCAAGAGAGTTGCTCACACTGGCAGAAGAGGAGCAGAAAGATGCAAGAGCAGAGCAGAAAGAACCAACAGAGGTGGAGAAACAGACAAGAGAGGTGTGAAAAGAAGCAAGGAAACTGCAGAAAGAAGCAACAGAGGTGCAGAAAGGTACAATACAGTACAAAAAGAGGCAAGAGAAGTGCAGAACGAAACAACAGTGGTGCAGAAAGATAGAATAAAGGTGCAGAAAGAGGCAGGAGAGTTGCAGAAACAGACTAAAGAGGAGCAGAGAGAGGGAAGAGGGGTACATAAAGAACCACAGGAGGTGTAGAAAGAGGCAAGAGTGGTGCGGAAATGTGCAAGAGAGTAGCAGACAGAAACAAGAGCAGTGCAGAAAGAACCAACAGAGGAGCAGAATGAGGCAAGCGGGGTACATAAAGAGGCAAGAGAGGAGCAGAAAGAGGCAAAAGAGGTACAGAGGCACAAGGGATGCAGGAAGAGCCAACAGAGGAAGAGACAGAAGCAAGAGAGTAGCAGAAAGAAGCAAGAGAGGAGCAGAAAGAAGCATGAGAAGTGCAGAAAGAGGAAATAGAGTTGCAGAAACTAGAAAAAGAAGTGCAGAAATAAGCAAACACAGTGCAGAAAGAGCCAACAGAGGTACAGCAACATGCAAGAGGGGTGCAGAAAGAGGCATGAGACGTGCAGAAAGGAGCAACAGAGGTGGAGAAGGAGACAAGAGAATTGCAGAAAGAGGCAAGTGAGTTGCAGAAACAGGCAAGAGAGGTGCTATAAAAGGGAACAGGGGTGCAGAAAGAGGCAAGAGAAGTGAAGAAAAATGCAACAGAGTTGCAGAAAGATGCAAGAGGTGTACAGAGAGACAAGAGAAGTACAGAAGGAAGCAATAGAGGTGCAGAAAGAGGTAAGAGAAGTACAGAAAGAAGCAAGAGAGTTAAAGAATCCGGCAAAAGAGGTACAGAAAGAGGGAACAGGGGTGTAGACAGAGCCAAGAGAGGTGCAGAAAGAAGCAACGGAGATGTAGAAAGAGGCAAGAGGGGTGCAGAAATGTGCAAGAGAGTAGCAGACAGAAGCAAGAGCTGTGCAGAAAGAACCAACAGAGGTGCAGAAAGAGGCAAGAAGAGTACAGAAAGAGGCAAGGGAAGAGCAGAAAGAGATAAGGCAGTTGCACAAAGAGGCACAAGGGGTGCAGAAATGTGCAAGAGAGGTGCAGAAAGAACAAATAGAAGTGCAGAAAGAAGCAATAGAGGTGCAGAAAGAGGCATGAAGGGTGCAGAAAGACCAAGAGAAGTGCACAAAGAGGCAAGAGAGGTGAATAAAGAGGCAAGAGAGGTGCAGAAAGAAAGGGAGAGGGTGCAGAAAGAGATAAGAGAAGTGCAGGAAGAAGCAACAGAGATACATAAAGTGGCAAGAGAGCTGCAGAAAAAAGGGAGGTGTGGAAAGCAGAAGAAATGTACAGAAAGAAGCAAGAGATGTGCAGAAAAAGGAAGAAAGGTACAGAAAGAATCAAGAGAAATGCTGAAAGAGGCAAGAGAGGCGCAGAAAGAAGCATGAGTGGTTTGCACACCATTAGTACCAATTTAACACCCACATTTAACAATAGGTAAGGGGTGATCATTCTAGGTTAGCAGAGGGCCTTCCAACACGCTATAACACTTGTCGCTCCATTTTCGATAACGTTTAAGCTGTTTGAGCTAGAAACAAGGTTTTTTGTTCAAATTGGCAGATTATGCAGCAGACTATGTATTATGTGGCAAATGAGGAAAATGTATAATAATGTGAAAGTTGGTGCAGCCAAACAGTCGCATAATTCCAGGGGTCCTGCTCATACCTCTGACTAGTTCCAGAAGTACTCCTTAGTGGTCCCTTCTGTTTTTTGTCTCATTGAGTTTATAGTTGAGCTTCTTTGGAAACGAGGAAGACTAAACTTGAGGATACCACTCCACAACACAGACTACCATACCACATAATTTCTCTCCATAACACATAATCCCACTCTACATAATTCCTATACATTAAATACCACTTACTTTCTATCCACATAATTTCACCACACTCAACAGATATCCACTCCATTCCACTCCCAAAAACATTAGTTAAAAATGTTTATATCTACAACACCAATAGCTCTAACTCTCGCAAATGCGAGACCTATTACCTTTATTAATGCTTCTTTAACTAGTAGCCGCATTTGCAGAGTGGTGGAGAAAGGGGAATGGGCCTTCGACCAGTGCTCCGGATTTCTGCTGCGTAGGACTTACAGGAGGTACCAGGAGGGCTTCTTGACCCCCAAAGTCCTTCAGGAGTGAAGTGGACTGTATCTCCAAACCTTAGTGTGCCAGGAGGTGCGTTTGCAGAGTGGCGGAGAAAGGGGGGCATGGCCCCCACTGCACAATTATGGATAGCCCCCAGCACCTGGCCCACCCAGGGGCTTAAAACAAATGAAATGCGGGAGCCCACGCTTCGTTAAAAAAAAAATTCCACCAACTTTGTGTACTGTGCGGGTATCCCACCGAAAATTTTAAAAAATGCTTTTTTGGACCAAGGCGTTCCTGTAGAAACCCTCTGTGCCGGCCTAGGGTGTCAGGGTGTTTCTACCCTGCCCCGTTTTCTGGTTTTATTACCTTTTTTCTTGTGACTCCATTTAACCGAGTCACAAAATGGCTGTCAACACTTTTTGGTTTAGAGTGTTGGCAGCCAATCAGAATCAAGCTTGTGCTCGGGAGGGTTCACAGATCGACAATGGTCACCAGATATATTAATATTTTAAATATGAATATTTCAGGAACAACTGAACGGATTGACACCATTTTTTAAAAAGCACGCTTTCTGAACCAAGAGCTGCCTTTTTGCCAAATTTGGTGTCATTCCCTTCAGCAGTTTGGGCTGTAGCTTTGTCTAAAAGTTCCTATAGAAATTAACATGGAGAAAGCATGTATTGGGACCCCCTTTTTTCCCGGCCCCTGCTTGACGAATCACGCCGAAACTTTCGGCAAACAGTGCCAAAAATATTGGAAAAAGAATAAATGCTTTTCCTATGGAAACTAGGTCCTAACTTTAACTACCTACTGGCAACCGCCAGTAGGTAATATATAGTATAGCAACTGTATATATATATATATATATATAGGTCGTGCCCCCTTTTACACCTCTCTGTGGCACTTACTGGAGGTACCTAGTGGGCTACTTGGACCGTAGGGACCCTCAGGATTCAATGGGACTTAATCTTCCAACTTAAAATGGCCACAGGGCGTGTTTACACAGTGGTGAAGGGAGGGGATGGGGCCTGAGGTGACGTGTGAAAACACGCCCTGTGGCATGTTTTAAAATGGGGAAAAATTCCACTTCAATCCTTAGCGCCCCTGTGGGCCAACTGGCCCACCGGGTGCTTCCAGTAAGTGCCACTGCACTGCATTGGTCCAGGCCGTGCCCCTTTTTACACCTCTCTGCAACGCAGCTCTGTGGCGCTACCTGGAGATACCTGGTGGGCTAGTTGGACCCAAGGGACACAGGATTCAAGGGGACTTTATCCCCCAAATTAAAATGGCCACAGGGCGTGTTTGCACACGTCAGCTCAGCCCCCCTCCTTTCACCAGTGCGCAAACGCGCCCTATGGTGCGTTTTAAGAGGTAGTTTTAATCCCCCTGCCCTATTATGCACTAGGGTCTTACAGAGGACGCATCGTAATCACAGGGGTACCCCAACGAACAGTGTTCCCTGGTGTATGTAGGTGTTTTAACTGTATTCTAAGTGTCTTTTAGCATAGCACTGGCTCTAGGACTGGTTAGTCAGAGTCAGTTATTGCAGTACCCATCTGAAAAAATTGAGGGTACAGGATGATTTTGCAACAAGTCTTCTTTCTGCTCCTCTGTCCTTTCTGCATGTCTTCCTTCTTCCTGCACTTTTCCTCGTATTTGAGGACTTCTGTTGCTTCTGTTGCTTCTTTCTGGATTTCTTTTTCTTCTTTATGTGTAATTCTTCTTCTTTCTTCACATGTCCTACCTCTGTAGGCATAGTTAGAAAATAGCATTTAAAAAACCTTTCAAATTCACTGAAAAAACCATAAGTTTCAGGCACATTATAGTTAGAAATTAGCGTTTAAAAATCCTTAGAAATTCACTGAAAAAACCACAGTCACTGGATGATGTCATCAGTTATGTAATTAGAGATGTAATATGTCATCAGCAGTGCATTGCGGGCACGCGAGTTATAGTTAGCTGAACTAACTATAACGGGGGAATTTCAATGGTTTTGTACGAGTGAAATGTCCAACTAACAATAACGACCCTGAAACCTATGTTTTTTTCCAGTGAATATATATATATATATCCGATCCTCACTCCTGCTCCACTTCCCTTTCCGATAACAATTCCGGTAAAGAAACACAGGTATAGTCCACTCTACAGCGCATAAATTGTATTCAGAGGTGGTTTAATGACCCCTTGTCGCCAGCATGATGCGTTTCGGCTACGTCTCAGTAGCCTTGATCACATGACTCGAGGAACCAATACTAGTGTTTAAATACTTTGCACACTTTACATTGGGGGGGGCGTTACCAATCCATAGACATAGAAAATTCATTTAACACTGAAAAGAAAATATATATACATTTAACCCTGGAAAAAATACTAACAGGATGAATCCAACAGTCTACTTTCCTTGTTTGAAAGAAAAGAATGTCCGGGCCACTTTCAGATTTCAAAGCGTGTTTAATTCAGGAAGGTTTGGGCTCGACGCGTTTTGCAGGTAACACCCGCTTTCTCACGAGAACGAGAAAACTGTTTTCCATGTGTTAAGTACTCAGTCACAGGTATTCACGTCATACCAGTCGTAATAGACAACAGACTAACTGATGGTGCAGTGAGCTAGGTTCACCCAATGAGAACGCAGTTTTTTAACACATCGTAATCAAACAAATAATGTATCAAAATATACACAAATAATAAAGTTACATGACTGTGGACGAGTCGATAAATACAATGCATTCGGACAGCAATGCCACTTACCAGTGAATCCCATACGTAAATGTTCATATCATGATGATCAATAAAGCTTTATAACTTCAAAAGTACCAGCATTTCATTCATTGCATTCGTGTGGCTCGTGTAAGTCAAGGGGCTATCAACAGATTCGTGCAATAGTGCAAAACAACATTCTGGTTTTAAACATGCACAAAGGGTCATCCTGCTTGTGACTGCCAAAGGTGAGTGTTCATGCCATCTGGAGCATTAACGCTTGGTGGTTAAGTCAGATACCCCTCAGGCATGATGTTTATAATGCCCCAGTGGGCTGAGGCAGGCATTCAAATAAATCGGTTAGCAAAAAATGAAGGGATCTACAGCCAATCAGTACCTGGTTGTATTCTCCCGGCCACATCATTACAATTTGCATACGTATAGCCCCAGTGGGCAAAATTAAAACGTGCAAAAAGAGTCCATAATCAAATTACGCCACCTGGGCGGTCGACAAAGCATATCGATGCTTCAGAAGATAAATCATACGTGCTGTCATGCTTGTTTCTACCATGTGATCCACAGTCGTACGGTGAATTCAATCTGTTGTTGCTCATGTCAAAAGGTGAAACAAAATCCCACAGGCAATCATCCCAAGTTCTGTGAAAATAAAACATAAAATTGTTATTTTTAAAATGTGACACCCAAAGGACTGTGATTTCAAATTCGATGACATACAGTATCTCTCAACAATTTATAGACAAACACTCATGAGTTCGGCATAGGAAGCATTGAATAGGGGTTCTAGCCTAGATGTACAGCTAAATCCTCGTGTATATTGTGGCCATCTGGTTGTGTGGTTCTGTATTTAATGATCAATTTCGATTCCAATCTTCTCAGTTCTTGGATTCTGTTTCCTTCCCTCTCCCTCACAGAAACCGTTTCCAAGACACAGAACAAAAGTAATCGTGCATTACTTTTGTGGTGTGTGGCAAAGTGCCTTGCTAACGGATACTGTCTGTCTCCGTTAGTGATGGCACGCATGTGTTCGAGTACCCTTTTCTTGGCTGGGTGCTTGGTACTCCCAATATAGTAGAGACTGCATGGGCATTTAAGGGCATAGACTGCGTGATCCGTAAGGCAAGTGACATGCTTTAAGATTTCAAATTTCTCACTCCCTATGGAAAGTCTGACCTTTTTTTGGGTACTCCTGTTGCGGCAGGCTTTACACCTTCCGCAGATATAGAATACTTGGATGAGTATTCTAGTGCTAGGGTTTCTTGGTATTAGTGTGGTGCATAAGAGGTCCTTAAGGGATTTAGGTCTCCGATATGTGATCTGTGGGTGATCGGAGATCTCCTGCACAAGGTCTTTGTCACGTTTCAGCACGTTCCAGAATTTGCCCATTGCTTTCTTGACTTCCCTGGATTGTGCATGAAAATCAGTGATAAATCTACTGGTCTTAGTGGGCACTACTCCCTGATCGATCTCTTTATTCTCCATTAAACTCTCTTTTTCCCTAGTGTTCACACGTTTAAGGGCATTAGAGACACATTTCTGGGTGTAGCCTCTTTGTATAAAGCGCTCTGACATAAACAGAACTTCCTTCTGGTAGTCCTCTTCCTTAGAGCAGTTGCGCCTTGCACGCAGGAATTACCCAACCGGTATTGAATTAATAAGGTTGTGGGGGTGGCAACTGCGTGCATGTAAAAGGCTATTGCCCGTCGTTTCTTTCCTGAACAGGGTAGTGGTCAGTTTATTGCTTTCAACTTTAACCTTAAGGTCTAAGAAGTCAATCACCTCGTTACTGGTGTGACTTGAGAAAGATAGATTATAATCATTTTTGTTGAGGGCCAGGACGAATTCCGCTGCCTCATCACGGCTTCCGTTCCATATCATGAAGATATTGTCTATGTAGCAGAGCCATCTCACTACCTTGGTCTGGTAGATCGGGGACTGGTGGACCACTTGCTCCTCCCACCAGCCTAGGTAAAGACACGCGAAGCTGGGGGCAAAGCAAGTGCCCATCGCAGTCCCCAGCAGTTGGTGGTAGATATTGCCATTAAAGAGGAAGAAGTTTTTGATTAGACACAGGAATGCCATGTCAAGCAGCATTTCAGTGTGTAGTAAAAAGGAGATGGATCGTGTACTCAGGAAGTGTTATAACATTACATTTAAAAATCAAATAGTACATTATAATAAAAATGTTTATTATTTTAATAATAATTTACATTTTATGTTTTATATTGTTTAAATATATTTAGTTTACATTCTATGATTGTTATAGGTTAAAATATTTATGGTTTACTATGTTTAACTATATATATTAAAAAAATATCTTTTTGTATATGTTTTTTGATGTTTGTATAAAACAATATATTTTTTAACTATATTTGTTATTTCCATTATAAGTATAGGAAAATTATATTTTTGTGCTCAATACTTTTATTGCAATATTTTTAACCGCAATATTTTGGGTCACAATAGTTTATCAGTGAAAAAAATTTCCATTGGAAAATTTAACAGTGAAACAGCAAAAAACTCCTGAAACGGAATGACACCAAATTTGGCAGAAAGCTAGATCTTTACCCATAAACCTGCTTGTATGATTTTGTGTAAATTCGTTCAATACTTTTTTGAGAAATTAAGTTTTAAAATGTATGCATATATGGAAACGTGGTAGTATTGCTGGACAATCAGATTAAAAGATAAGATCTAATTGACTTCCTCACAACTACAGAGATGTTTGGCAACCATTTTAGAACTCAGGGCATTCGGTCCCTCTGTTCTGATTTTTTTTTAAAAAACATATAGGGGACAGGGTAAGTAGACCCTCTAAGTCAGGCGTATTCAAAACAGTTCATTTTTTCACAAATGGTATTGCGGTACCCCAGTAGTACCACAGTAAAATGATTTCAATTAAAAGGTCCTCAGGGTGGGCATAGCTGAGAGGTCCACATAACAGTAAACAAATAAAGGGTGGGGAGATATGTGTGTGCTCCCCCTCCCCAATCCATCCAAAAGACTCAAGGACACGATCCCCGGTGCCCGCCATATTATTTTTTGGGGAGGAGGGACAAGCTGCCCTACCTAAGCCATGGATCCCAACCACCGGGGCATGCTGTATTATTTTTAATAAAGTGGTCATGGGACCCCCTCTCCAAGCCATGATATGGTCCTGGACCGTTGTGAATGTCCCCAGGTGGGTCCGGGACACCCACCGTTTAACAATAAAAAAAAATGTTTGCAGAAAGCTGACAGGCTGTGGGGACCATGGGAGGGATCAGTGCACCACAATAATATTAATTAAAAAAAGAAAAGCATGCCTGTCTCTCTCATAGCCCCATATAAAAGGTGGCTGTGTGCAGGGAGTCAGCAAGGCCACATGGGCCTTGGGGCTCACGCCGGAGCACCCAGTAAAAAAGTGAGCTGGGGGGGTCCTGGATGGGACAGGACACACACCAAAAATGAAATTCAAAACAACAGCAGGGAAAGAGTAATAAGTGGTGGTCAGAGCCATTCATTTATTATTCACAGCTCCTAGGAGGGAGCACTCCATAATGCCCTTCCTGGGTGGTTGTACTCATTTGTATGCTTTGTGGTTCCCCAGTCTGGGCAGAGGCAAAACCAACACATTTTGTGAGTATTATGGCAGGCTGTAGATAGTGCAGCAGACCCCCAGACATATTTTACAGAAATTAACCTGGTGTTTCCTCGGGTCTAAAGATCATGACTCAAGGTAAAGTTTCTGATATTTTTCAGCATTCTTAGAGCTGGCGCTTTTGATCGTCAGCTTTAGAATACAGGGACTGTTTCTGGTTGGGCATTATGTGGCCTGGTGAGTGTTAAAAAAACACTCAGATGAAAGTTTAATGTTGTTTTGACTACCAATACCTGGCAGCAAGTAGTGCATCCACAGGTACTGCTTACCGCCAGCACCCTCTCTGCTGCGTGTAAAGTTGAGTGGGCCATGCCTTAGCACTGCTGTAGCTCTTACCCACCACACTTCACAGCATCATGTCTCATGGCGGCAGCGGGTGCTGGGTATCGGGAGGTGAGTTGTAGAGTACCGGTGTGGAATAGCTACTGCAGGTGAGCTGACACTGCCCTCTCTGCCCTCTGAACTGTGAGTCTTGCCTTCCCTAGGATCAGGAAGAGGCATCTAGCAACCTCATCCGGTAGCCTTGCCAGGCAGTGCCAAGAAGACATTGGGCAGTAAGAGGACACTGCCTATTTCCATCCCTCCTGCTCTAGAGCAGAGCCAGAAGCCAATCCAACTCCCACAGCAGAACTCTGAAATACTTTAAAGGCAGTGAGTTAGCAGGGGAACCTTTTTTCTGTCTACTATATATCAACGCCTCTCTTTGTCACTTGTTGCTCATCTTAACTCTGATTAATTCAGCTCCCATGAACAAAGAACATCCCAGAATCCTTTGCTTGTTTCTTCACACTCTCAAGCCCTCAAGAAGTCCTGCAGCATGGGAAGGAGAGTGGCCTCAGGAGGGACTGCAAGTTTCAGCAAGCACAGCAGTAGAGCAGGAGACTGCTGGACATGCCCCCTTTCCTCATGCTCTAATGCACTAGGGGGTCCTGCGGTGTAGTGCTTGTATAGGACGTGCCTGGGCCACACCCATCAGAGCATAGAGGAGGTTGGGCCACCCATCTAATGTCTGATCCTCTGCTTCATGTGTATCTCAAGATCTAGGTATGGGCAAGCGCAAATTGTCTACAGTGGTGTGTGCTCAGAAATGCCTGTGTGGTGGCTCTAATATTCTCATATACCTGACATCTGCAGTGGGGGCTATCCATAATATAATTGTTTCCGTTGAGAAAGAGCTGGGCCTTGGTCCATCTGTTGCTAAACACTTGGAATGCTCCATGGATTGAAGCAAGCCACTGGCAGTACAGAACCAACATACAGATCAAATTTGCCTGGCAGCAGCAGCAGGTGCCCACAACAACCAGCTCCTAAAGCCAGCAATAGACAGTCCCAGGGTCAAGACCTCTCGATGACTCAGTAGGAGTGATTTCAATCCTCCACAGCTACATTGGCCCACTTAGGTTGCCCAGCTGTCTCAAACAACCAGTCAAAAAGACTGTCCATCGAAAAAGCGACCTATAGCAAAACATGAATTCATTCAAATCTGAGGTCTGACTCATCTAACAGAGCATGACACAGTGAAAAACTTGATGACATCACCCAATTACACCATCCACTGACTCAAATTCAGGAAACCAACAGTGCTCTTGACAGCAGAAAACATGTAGACTCTAGCCAAACATCAGATTTGCCAATGCAAATTTTGAGTTCTCAGGGTGCTGTAACCACACTGACAGCCTTCCATGGGCCTAACCAGCTGGTCTTCACCCCAGAGTATCAATGAAGGGGGGCTGACTACATCCTAAATGGGGCAACATGATCAATTCCAAACCTAAAGCACATAAAATCAGCACACATCCAGGCAATCGAATTTTTAGAGCCAAGAACACACAAACCAGATTCTACCCAGGTTCCCTTCCTCTCCTCTACAGGGGTGGAAATAATCTGAGCCAATTCAACAGTTTCGATAGTTGGGGAATAAAAGTAGATCGAACAAGGACCAAAGGTTATCCAACAGCTTACCTGAGCTAGCATAATCATCTGATTTTTTCTATGATAAACAGCGCACAGGGATCACAAAGCTTCAAAATACCTGCCATGCTTATCTGCACTGTTCCTCAAGGCAAACGGGCACCTGGGTACGAAAATCAACAAGGAGGTCATGACCCCAGTAATACTAAGTCAAATTACCCCAACTGGGGCTGGCTGCCAACTGCTCTCCAAACAAGAAACGCCCCCTGACAAACCATCCCAATTCATGACGGTCAATGCCCATGCAGGGCTAACCTCACCTTATGTTCATGTAACGAGCAAGTCCTCCTACAAAAACTTGACAATGATGAACCTCTATTGTTATGGAAGGACTTGGACATTCTAATGCTACAAGAGACCTGGGCCCAATCCACAGTCCCTCTAACAGGCTTTTTGGAGAAAAACAACTATAGAAATCAATAGACACAGCCGGCCGATGGGTGGCCTCTCCATTTATATTTCTACATCACCACAACATACAGTGGAAGAGATCGCACTCAAAGTCTCTTGGGCCCAAGCAATCCATCTAAATATTCTCCACCACAGCAAATCCCTCTTGCGTCTGATCCTCAACATATATATTAATCTCTCCAAAACAAGAAAGGAGACACTTAAAAACCTTGTATCAATTAAAATGACCTTAAACTAAAACATCTCTCTTCAAATATCATGCTTTCTGGTGATTTCAATACAAACCTCTTCGGAGGATCGATTGGCTGCAAGCTCAACAGCCTAGACTTCGAACACAATCCCCCAAACCAAAACCTTCTCCCTGCCACTCTTTGGAACACATTAGGAGAACTATTTTTAAAAGAGTGCTACTTCCTAGGTCTGAGGCTCATCAACAGTCCCTTCTGTGGCGACACTCCTCCCCGCTGGACAAGAACTGCGGGCAAATCCATCTCTCACTTAGATTTCAGTCTCTGCAGGGTAGGACTCTACAAATACATTGGAAACTTCTCCTTAGGTGAGCGCCTCAACAGCGACCACAGCACATCAACTTCACCAATATCCCCCTAAAACTGGAAGCAGTTCGTCCTACCAGTCTTGGTGTGGTGACAGAAAAACTGAAACATCTGAAAGAGGACAACAAAATGGGCCAGGAAGTTATGTCACAGATAAGAACCCAACTCATCAAAGCTCCACCTCAAGACAGCTCCTCTATTATACAATGGACAGCACTTGTCGATCAAATTCAGAGTCCAACCAACACCAGGTACCAACCCACCAGACCTCACTTCAACAAAATTCAGTCTGACAGAACACTACACTGGCGACAAGGTGGTCTCACCACCCCGCCGACCCTCCCCTGCCGCCTCCTTGACTGCTGTCAGCACGTGTGCCGCGGAGCGCTCCAGCCGTGTCTCCTTTTGGCCTGCGTGACCCAGGCGCCTGCCCTCATGCTCGCAGCGCTGCTACTGCCTGGACGAGGCCCACTGCCAAGTGGGTGCCCCGCCCGTACCTGAAGTGGTCTGTTTGCCGCTGTGTGCCCCCTCGACTGCTGTGGTGCGGTGTCCAGCTGCGTGTGCCCCGGAGCTGTCACCGCCGCTGCCTCCACTCCGCACTGGGCCCACCGCGCATGTGCACGAACGTCAGAGAAGACCCCGACGGCGTCCCAGACTTCCTGCCTGCCTGCCAGACTTCAGTGAGTGCGTTGCCTTGCCACGCACTTCCTCTTGAGGCCCTCTCACTACGGTTCCTAGCCCCTGACTCCAGGTGGCATCCATCAGCCGCATCTGCCCTCCAGAAGTCCTCCTCAGCCACAGGTGGCCCAGTCCCATGCCTAAGGACATGCCCCACTGTCCCCCCTGAACTGGTGACGCCCAGGCCGTGCCTGTCACGTGATTGGAGGACACCGCCACACGGCGAACTTGCATCTGGCCTGGCCTGCACCCTACACCCCGCCCGTGGTGGTACAGCTATCTGCGCCTCGAGTCTGCCACTTTCCTGTGCACTGCTGGTGGGTGGCCAGCCCTGACAAACCTCGAGTGGCTATTTCGCCCCACTGACCAGGTCTAATGTGAGCATCCAACGCCATGGCTACTGTGCCCCCGCTGGAGCCTTTTGTGGTCACCAGTCCCCCGCCATCACAAGCGGCCCGCTGGAGAGAGTGGGTGGAATGCCTTGAGAACTTCTTTGAGGCGGTGGAGATTGCGGCCCCACAGCGACGGTCCATGCTGCTCCACCTTGACGGTGCGGACATACACAAGATATCAAAGCGGATCAGAGAGGGTGGTCCCACCGATGAACTATGCCATGATGCGCGACTCCATTACCACCTACTTTGAGCCATTCACCAGCCCCGACTACGAGCGGTTTCTGCTTCGCCAATCTCGTCAACTCCCGGAGGAGTCAGTTGATGTATTCTATGCCAGATTGAAGGAATTAGCAAGCACATGCACCCTCCCTGATGAGGATGATGAAGTTCGCGCCCAGTTCATCCACGGCTGTGCGTCCTCCAAACTTTGGGAACGTGTTTTGCAAGAAAACAATATGCCCATGAGGGACATCCTTATGCTTGGCCGCTCCAAAGAACTGTTGAAGGCCAGGGCCGCGCACATGGACCCTAAACCCGCCGCCACCGTCAAAACTGAGCCAGTGTCCGCCGTCCGGCCTGGTCCACAAGAGTCACGCCTCAAGAATCCTCGACAAGTGAACGCCAAGCCCGCTCAGTCCGCCTGCACATCGACCAGTCTGTCGCCCCTGTCGCACTCCGCCACCGGAGGATCGCTGTCCACCTCAGACCCAAGGTTGAAGCAGAATTACACCTTTCTGAGCATGCTGGCATCATCGAGTGAGTTCGCGGCCCCACCCTGTGGGTGTCGCCCATCGTTGTTGCCAAAAACCGAAGCAGCCCGACGCCGTCCGCATCTGTGTGGACATGAGGGTTCCCAACCTCGCCATTAAGCGCGTGCGTCACCTAACTCTAATGTTCGACGATATCATTGGGGAGCTATCGGGCTCCAGGTGGTTCTCGAAGATGGACCTTCGGTCAGGGTACCACCAATTTCCGCTCCATCCGGACTCTCGTCCTATCACGACGTTCTCTACCCAGGCAGGGCTCTGGCGGTACACACGCCTCAATTTTGGAATATCAAGTGCAGCAGAAGTATTCCAGAACATTGTCCAGAACGTCCTGCAAGAGTTAAGCGGTGTCCTAAACGTCAGCGATGATATTCTGGTGCATGCCAGTCGAGTGACGCCGAGGTGCTCAAAAATCACGCTGGAGACAAGTGCACAGAAAAAACACACAACAACCAGATAGGTCAAAAACTCGATAATTACATTGACTATCAACAATTGCTGTGTTGAGTCCTGTCAGACCACCCAACTGGCGGAGCCTCATCATGTAGGACACTCAAGCCATGGTTAGTCTGCAAACGCCCAAGTGTATATTGGCAATGCATGACTCAATCATGGTCTGGACACCGCAAATGTTAATACAAAGGTGGTACTGATAAGTGCAGTGCAAAAAAAATATGTATATAGTGAAGTGGCTAAAATGGCTGTCAAGGCAAACAAAGACCTTTATTAGTGATTGCCTGGACGTCAGATTAAAATTAGTGTAATGACAGTGTAAAATAATCACTGTCCAGCTTGCTTGGTGGAAAACAAAAATCAGGCCAACATGTTTCTGCCGTACTGTGTATATTCACTGGCATTCGTCAGGGCCAAGCTCTCGTATGCTACTGCAAATTACACTACCAAATGTGTAGAAATAAACTAAACAAGAATTTAATCAAATATTCATATTGAAGGTGAACTAAGAGTGGTCGGACACGACCATCCTACCGCATCTTCTCAATTTGCTCAGTGGATGCGATTGGTCTTCCCTGTAGTAGAAGTCAAGAGAAACGGAAAAACCATATGAAAAATGTATGTAACCACGTGGTGCTTAATAAGACATAGACAATAACTTTATATATACCCAAAGTACCACGTGTTATTACTGTGCACAACCAGCGATCAATCAAACAAACTCAGACAGATCCATCACTAATTTATGATGATCATTCAAGGGGTGCGAATATCGCGTCACCAAAAGTTATACTGTGTACAGTTTCAAGAACTAGAATTTAGCACTTACCCATCAATCCGTGGGAAGTAAGCCTCACCTCACCCGGCAACTGCTCGGAAAGATAAGGCCCCGCTCTAGACATGTGAATAAAGACAGTTCCCAGATTAGATCACTTAGATAATTGCGCCCAATAACCATGTGTTCTACTTAGGTACGCATGAGCCACGTAATGGTGAGTTTCTCTGAGGGACACCCTTCGATCCCGTGTGACCGAGTCGGTTTTAGGATCACAGGCGGTTGTGGTGATTGTAGATCTATTTTGTACACGCATGTTAAAGACAATTGGGAGATTGAGGCTGCGCATGAGAGGCCGGCAATTGCCCTCGGGATGCGCATGCGCCTCGCTAACACGGAGTTTTGTCCACATACGCGATATAATTGGTCAAATGAGGGTGTTTGGCAGAGACCGACCAGTGCACCCGGCACGCGCAGGCGCCCAGTGCATACACATGCTTGCATGGGTAGCGTTTTCATATGAGTTGAGGTTAACTCGTGTAGCGCATGCGCGCCATCATTCTCGCCCTAGTTGCGCATGCGTCAGTTAGTGTCTCAACAGCGCACTGGCGCTGTTGCAGCGGGACATGGACCAGCTGAAAACCATTACTCCATTAGCGCGAGTATAAAACTGGCCCCAACCAGCCCGTCGGTGCCTCCCCTTCGGCTCGTGAACCCGCCGTGAGGTACCGACGGACAGGTTAGTGGGGATTATTAGAGTTAGAGTATTTTGTAACGTGTACTTGGGGTCTGGCCATTAAGGCATCAGCAGTTTTGACCATGGACATGCCTGCCTGGGCTTGCTGGGTTGGGGTTATTCACCCCCGTTTTTCATCCTGAATACTGCACAGTGGTTCAGTGTAGGTACAGATACTGCACAGTGGTGCAGTGTAGATACAGAACTGAGCGACTGCTCTGCAGTCATTACTATTTTGTAACATGCTGAGAGGTAGCACTACATGTTAGTCGTCTAATGTTTCCATCTGGCGCTTCGTGGTGAGAGCCTATTTGGGGGCATTTTAGAAAATTATTGGGTTAGGTAGACAGTACATTGTACTTTATTCTTGACAGTGATCTAATCTGGGAACTGTCTTTATTCACATGTCTAGAGCGGGGCCTTATCTTTCCGAGCAGTTGCCGGGTGAGGTGAGGCTTACTTCCCACGGATTGATGGGTAAGTGCTAAATTCTAGTTCTTGAAACTGTACACAGTATAACTTTTGGTGACGCGATATTCGCACCCCTTGAATGATCATCATAAATTAGTGATGGATCTGTCTGAGTTTGTTTGATTGATTTAATTGTAGTAAAGTTAGGACTCCTAACTTTACTACTATTAAATTGAGAAAAATCCTAATTTTAAGACTTTCGGTATTCACAGAAGGCATTTAGGAGTCCTAAAGTTAGGAGTCCTAACTTTACTACTACTAAATTGAGAAAAATCCTAATTTTAAGGCTTTCGGTATTCACAGAAGGCATTTAGGAGTCCTAAAGTTAGGAGTCCTAACTTTACTACTACTAAATTTAAAAAAATCCTAATTTTAAGACTTACGGTATTCACAGAATGCATTTAGGAGTCCTAATGTTAGGAGTCCTAACTTCTGTGAATATCGAAATGAGTAAGTGTCTTCTGTGAATACCAAAATGAGTACGTGTCTTCTGTGAATACGTAAATGGTAGAAAGTTTAGGATTTTGTCTTAAGTTAGTTCTGTGAATCGGGCCCAGTATTCTCCCGCCTCCAAGACAGTGGCCTCACCCTCCATCGCGAGAAGTGTGAATTTCTCCGCCGAGACATCAGTTTTTTTGGAGACCGATTTTCAGACAAGGGCATTGGCCCAGACCCCGACAACTTCAAGGACATACAAAACGCCCCAGCATCAACCACCGTGACTGGAGTTCGCAGTTTTTTGGGCATTGTCACATATTGCGGACGTTTCATTTAAAATCTTTGGGAGCTAATGAGAACGTTGTGGGACCTCACCAAGCCCACCAACCCCTGGGTGTGGAAGGCAGAACAAGAAGAGGCATTTCAAAAGACCACTTGATGACATCACCCAATTACACCATCCACTGACTCAAATTCAGGAAACCAACAGTGCTCTTGACAGCACAAAACATGTAGACTCTAGCCAAACATCAGATTTGCCAATGCAAATTTTGAGTTCTCAGGGTGCTGTAACCACACTGACAGCCTTCCATGGGCCTAACCAGCTGGTCTTCACCCCAGAGTATCAATGAAGTGGGGCTGACTACATCCTAAATGGGGCAACATGATCAATTCCAAACCTAAAGCACATAAAATCAGCACACATCCAGGCAATCGAATTTTTAGAGCCAAGAACACACAAACCAGATTCTACCCAGGTTCCCTTCCTCTCCTCTACAGGGGTGGAAATAATCTGAGCCAATTCAACAGTTTCGATAGTTGGGGAATAAAAGTAGATCGAACAAGGACCAAAGGTTATCCAACAGCTTACCTGAGCTAGCATAATCATCTGATTTTTTCTATGATAAACAGCGCACAGGGATCACAAAGCTTCAAAATACCTGCCATGCTTATCTGCACTGTTCCTCAAGGCAAACGGGCACCTGGGTACGAAAATCAACAAGGAGGTCATGACCCCAGTAATACTAAGTCAAATTACCCCAACTGGGGCTGGCTGCCAACTGCTCTCCAAACAAGAAACGCCCCCTGACAAACCATCCCAATTCATGACGGTCAATGCCCATGCAGGGCTAACCTCACCTTATGTTCATGTAACGAGCAAGTCCTCCTACAAAAACTTGACAATGATGAACCTCTATTGTTATGGAAGGACTTGGACATTCTAATGCTTGTTTGATTGATCGCTGGTTGTGCACAGTAATAATACGTGGTACTTTGGGTATATATAAAGTTATTGTCTATGTCTTATTAAGCACCACGTGGTTACATACATTTTTCATATGGTTTTTCCGTTTCTCTTGACTTCTACTACAGGGAAGACCAATCGCATCCACTGAGCAAATTGAGAAGATGCGGTAGGATGGTCGTGTCCGACCACTCTTAGTTCACCTTCAATATGATTATTTGATTAAATTCTTGTTTAGTTTATTTCTACACATTTGGTAGTGTAATTTGCAGTAGCATACGAGAGCTTGGCCCTGACGAATGCCAGTGAATATACACAGTACGGCAGAAACATGTTGGCCTGATTTTTGTTTTCCACCAAGCAAGCTGGACAGTGATTATTTTACACTGTCATTACACTAATTTTAATCTGACGTCCAGGCAATCACTAATAAAGGTCTTTGTTTGCCTTGACAGCCATTTTAGCCACTTCACTATATAAATTTTTTTTTGCACTGCACTTATCAGTACCACCTTTGTATTAACATTTGCGGTGTCCAGACCATGATTGAGTCATGCATTGCCAATATACACTTGGGCGTTTGCAGACTAACCATGGCTTGAGTGTCCTACATGATGAGGCTCCGCCAGTTGGGTGGTCTGACAGGACTCAACACAGCAATTGTTGATAGTCAATGTAATTATCGAGTTTTTGACCTATCTGGTTGTTGTGTGTTTTTTCTGTGCACTTGTCTCCAGCGTGATTTTTGAGCACCTCGGCGTCACTCGACTGACAGGTACTTTTGTTCTTTAGGTTGATACACTGGGGGTATTTACCTGTTAGGTCGTTAAACTTTTCCCTCGGACCCTCCTTCACCAATTTGTTGTATTATTCTGGTGCATGCACCTACCCTGGAGGAACACGGCCAGCGCCCCGATTCACAGAACTAATTTAAGACAAAATCCTAATCCTACTACCTTTTTCGTATTCACAGAAGGCACTTACTCATTTTGGTATTCACAGAAGACACTTACTCATTTCGGTATTCACAGAAGTTAGAACTCCTAACTTAAGGATTTCTAAATGCATTCTGTGAATACCGTAAGTCTTAAAATTAGGATTTTTCTCAATTTAGTAGTAGTAAAGTTAGGACTCCTAACTTTAGGACTCCTAAATGCCTTCTGTAAATACCGAAAGCCTTAAAATTAGGATTTTTCTCAATTTAGTAGTAGTAAAGTTAGGACTCCTAACTTTAGGACTCCTAAATGCCTTCTGTGAATACCGAAAGTCTTAAAATTAGGATTTTTCTCAATTTAATAGTAGTAAAGTTAGGAGTCCTAACTTTACTACAATTAAATTGAGAAAAATCCTAATTTTAAGACTTACGGTATTCACAGAATGCATTTAGGAGTCCTAAAGTTAGGAGTCCTAACTTTACTACTACTAAATTGAGAAAAATCCTAATTTTAAGACTTTCGGTATTCACAGAAGGCATTTAGGAGTCCTAAAGTTAGGAGTCCTAACTTTACTACTACTAAATTTAAAAAAATCCTAATTTTAAGACTTACGGTATTCACAGAATGCATTTAGGAGTCCTAATGTTAGGAGTCCTAACTTCTGTGAATATCGAAATGAGTAAGTGTCTTCTGTGAATACCAAAATGAGTACGTGTCTTCTGTGAATACGTAAATGGTAGAAAGTTTAGGATTTTGTCTTAAGTTAGTTCTGTGAATCGGGCCCAGTATTCTCCCGCCTCCAAGACAGTGGCCTCACCCTCCATCGTGAGAAGTGCGAATTTCTCCGCCGAGACATCAGTTTTTTTGGAGACCGATTTTCAGACAAGGGCATTGGCCCAGACCCCGACAACTTCAAGGACATACAAAACGCCCCAGCACCAACCACCGTGACTGGAGTTCGCAGTTTTTTGGGCATTGTCACATATTGCGGACGTTTCATTTAAAATCTTTGGGAGCTAATGAGAACGTTGTGGGACCTCACCAAGCCCACCAACCCCTGGGTGTGGAAGGCAGAACAAGAAGAGGCATTTCAAAAGACCAAGGCCGCCTAGAGGTTGACGCCAGTCCGACGGGCCTAGGGGCGGTGTTGGCCCAACAGCAAGCCTGCGGCTAGTGGGCCCCAGTCGCCTATGCCAGCAAAACCCTCACGCCCATGGAGCAACGCCATTCACAAATCGAGAAGGAAGCCATAGCGATTTTGTGGGGGTGCCGCCACTTCCACATTTATCTGTACGGACACCCGTTTGTGGTGATAACTGATCACAAGCCTCTCATTCCGCTCTTCCGAGGTTTCTTTTCACGTCCTCCCCTGAGGATAGAAAAGTGGGTGTTACAACTCCAAGAGTTACAGTTCACAGTGTAATACAAACCAGGTATCCGCAACCCGGCAGATTTTCTGTCGAGACACGCCCGGCCTGTCACAGAGCCCGAAGCAGAGGAAGCCATAGCCAGGGAGGAGTATGTCCGAATGGTTGTTGAAAGGTCCAGGCCCCTCCCCATCTCCCTGGACGAGGTGATACGGGCCACAAAAAATGACAACTGCCTCCAGATCGCCATTCAGGCGCTATCCTCAGGAAATTGGAAGCTGCTGCAATGTCCCGCGCCATTCTGCACATCAGAAGCTCAGGCCACACTGAAGGCCCGGTACCTGGTGCGCGACGAGCTGTCCGTTTCTGGAGAAGGATGCCTCCAGCGAGGCCCATGCCTTGTTCTACCAGAACGCCTGACTCACCAGTCCGCCCTTTTAACACATGGGGTGCACCAAGGGATAGTAAAGTCAAAAAACCGCCTCCGGAGCAAGGTCTGGTTCCCCGGGCTAGACCGCCAAGTGGAAACCATTATCCAGCAATGCCCAGTGTGTCTGGCGACCACGCTTGCCAACCGTTCCACACCAGTGATCACGGAGGATGGTCCCCCCCTCTCCATGGGAAAAAGCCAGCGCAGATTTTGGCAGCCTACTGGGCGGAAAGTATATGCTTGTTGTATTAGACGATTTCTCGCGGTATTCCGAAGTAGAGATTGTAGCGTCCACCGCTGCCAGCGACGTCATACCCAAGTTGAAAAAATGGATGGCCACGCATGGACTCATCGGAGAACTCAAAACGCACAATGGTCCTCCCCTCACCAGCCTTAAACTCTCTGAAAACCTGGGAGCCCACAGAATCAAGCACCGCCGGGTGACACCCCGGTGGCCGCAAGCAAATGGAGAAGTGAAGCAGCTAATGCGAACTCTAAACAAAACCTGGGAGCCACTGCTGAAGGTCAAGCACTGGAGCTAGCCTTGTATCAGTTCCTCCGGGAGTACCGCCTCACCCCACACTGCACCGCAGGTGTTTCGCCAAGCCGCCTTTGTTTTGGCAGAGCCGTGACAGACACCATTCCGCATCACCCTGAATGGTCACGGGCACCTGTTCCTCCGAATCAGTCTATGGCCCGACAGGCTAAAAACAACCAAGACGCCTCAAGACGGAGAAGGGCAGAAGACAGGCCTATTGCAGTAGGCGACCAAGTGCTGGTGCGAGATCGTCACCCCGGCGGAAAGTCCCGGATGCCGTTCAAAGTGAACCCCTGGACAGTGACAGATGTCAAGGGCACCATGGTCACGGCCTCCCGAGGAGGGGAACGGGTCACCAGGAACGTGTAATTCTTCAAGAGAGTACCCACGGACGACTTCAAAGGATTCCCCGAGCTCAGTGGCCCGGACGCCGCACAACCGAACACCAGAAAGGAGTTAGGATGTGGAAACAACCATCACCCAGCCCTGAGCGAAGGAGAAGACCGTGCTGCCCAGAGCCCCCGGAGGCCGACTCACCAAGGCGACCTGAACAGTCAGGAGGCGCCCGAGGTGTCTGACCTCGCGAGCCCGCCTCCGACACCTTCAACCAGGGACAGTCAAAGCCAATAGAACCTATGGCCTCATCCACGGCCGTCCCAGAGGTATCGAGATTTCGTTGCCCACTGCCGATCCCTGTGAGCTGACCAGCAATGAGTCGCAGCAAGCCAAGTAAGACTGTTCATTTTGCTTTCCTGATATCAGAGTCTGGTGCCAGTTTGTGTTACCTGTTTAAAGACTTTGTTCATCGTTTGTTTTGTTGTTGTGGGTAAAGGAGGAATGTAATGTCGTCCACCAGAGGACGAGCCCATTTCGGGAATAGCGCAAGGGGGCAGGAGGAAACGACCCCTAGAGCGTGACGCAAATAGACCGGCCCAGCGTCCGCTCGGCCGGTGCGTGTGTAAGCAAATAAATATCCCAGGAAGCTGGACGTGGTTCAGTTTGGTACTGGCCACTAAGGTCATCGCATGTGTGCGGTGTCCAGTTATTTAGGGCCTCCAAGCTGGAACACTACAGCTACAAGGCCATAGCATTGACCCGCTCCTTCAGGTAATGAAAGGAAAGGTCAACCCAACATTAACCTACGGAAGTGAAATCACCTTTAGAAGGGAAGCGAGGTCAGTAGACTAATTATTCACCAAAATCTACAAAGCCACTTTGCGCTTCACATATCATCACATTGTACTATATCACAAAAAAGCACTGATCCAGAGGCAGCTGTTTTCTCAACTTTTGCGACAGGCTCAGACTGGCTCCACCTGACTTCATGCTTGCCCTAAGCTGGTGTGAACTCAGGAGATCTGGTCAAATATCATCATACAGAAAACATCTTGACAGCAAATTGAGGGAATTTGCACTGACTGAAGCCTGGCGTAAACACCACTCCCAGCAGGTTTTCAAGAAATTAACATCTTCCACAGGCAAAATAATGTCAAAACAAGAGGATCTGGCAGCTCTGTGCAAGCGTGCCAATGCGTGGCCAGGTATGAACTTGTACTCCTCAACCAAGCAACAGAACTACATCATTTGCACTTATCCATATGAATTAATGCTCGTCTGTGGCCTTAAGGGTGAATGGAATTTTCTAGATCACCTCCCGTCTTGGCACCACTTTGCCACTCAAGCCACAAGCTTTCATGTATGCAGACAAAGGAAAGAAACCTTAGTCCATATGCTATGCATTTGTCCCCAACTGCTGCAGCAAAGGAAATCTCTTCTCCGAGCCGACTTTATCAGGCTAGGAGTGTGAACCTGCCGGCATGCAGTAGTTGCCAGCTTAAATTCACAAAATCCACAACTAAACATCAAAACTGGTATATTTCTTAGGATGGCAATGAGCAAATTAAGAAAAACCAAAGGTGATGATGGACGGAGCGTTGACAATACAAACACTCACCCCCAGTCAACTGATCTGGGTTTAATCCATCACCGTTCTTTAGCTCACTCCGCCACCCCAGTTCAGACATGCCTATATGCAAATCAGTCTGACCCTGTGCCTTCTGGGTACAGTCCAGCCCGAACTGCCAAGCCATGTCTTCCCTGGACCGGAATCAAGCTTCCCAGGACCGGTTTCTGGCATTACAGCCGTCTTCAGCCGGGCTTGCTTGACTCCAGTGGCAAAGTGAGCAAGGGACTCACGTCTGAGCATACCCTGCCAACTTAGGGCGAACAAAGAAAAACCAAAGGTGATGATGGACGGAGCGTTGACAATACAAACACTCACCCCCAGTCAACTGATCTGGGTTTAATCCATCACCGTTCTTTAGCTCACTCCGCCACCCCAGTTCAGACATGCCTATATGCAAATCAGTCTGACCCTGTGCCTTCTGGGTACAGTCCAGCCCGAACTGCCAAGCCATGTCTTCCCTGGACCGGAATCAAGCTTCCCAGGACCGGTTTCTGGCATTACAGCCGTCTTCAGCCGGGCTTGCTTGACTCCAGTGGCAAAGTGAGCAAGGGACTCACGTCTGAGCATACCCTGCCAACTTAGGGCGAACAAAGAAAAACCAAAGGTGATGATGGACGGAGCGTTGACAATACAAACACTCACCCCCAGTCAACTGATCTGGGTTTAATCCATCACCGTTCTTTAGCTCACTCCGCCACCCCAGTTCAGACATACCTATATGCAAATCAGTCTGACCCTGTGCCTTCTGGGTACAGTCCAGCCCGAACTGCCAAGCCATGTCTTCCCTGGACCGGAATCAAGCTTCCCAGGACCGGTTTCTGGCATTACAGCCGTCTTCAGCCGGGCTTGCTTGACTCCAGTGGCAAAGTGAGCAAGGGACTCACGTCTGAGCATACCCTGCCAACTTAGGGCGAACAAAGAAAAACCAAAGGTGATGATGGACGGAGCGTTGACAATACAAACACTCACCCCCAGTCAACTGATCTGGGTTTAATCCATCACCGTTCTTTAGCTCACTGTGAGCAAATTAGACTCAGTGAGCAAATCTAGAGCTGAGGCACCTCACCATTTAACTCAGCTACCATCGCCCGCTGAGCTTACCACCTTTACCTGATCTGCCCCAAAACATTTCGCTTAGACTGTATCGGGCTATTCCGAAAACAAGACTTCACTTGTCCTCTATTCTAGCCGACAGCCTACATCGAGGACCTTGCCTTCCGAAATCAGTCTACTGCTTATAAATCCTTGTGCAATGCTGGCTTCATTTCACACCCTGCATGCCGGCACTCCGTATACAGAGCTGCTAAAAAAAGGTTTGCACCAGATCAGCTTTAGTGCAAGAGAACTATTGACTCCCATATCATGACTGACTAACATCTAGGCATGAGTCTCGAGAACCTGCTCACAATACGCAATCCTTTATCCCTGCAAATGGCAGTAGTTCAGCAGCAAAGTACTCTCAAATGTGCCATTCACTGCCCCCTGCGACCATCATCTTTACTGGATTTGTTACAAAATCTTCCGTCAAGTCTGCATCAGGTTAGTTACTGAATAGCAGAAGTCGTACTTCCCACTCCAGTCCGTAGTTCACATCAAGACTCGAGGCCTGTGGAATTTGCACCGAGCACACAAAACTTTCTGGAAATATATTCAGGCACAGGACTATCAAAATTAGCACCTGGTTTGAAACTCTTTGTTCATAACCCTTTTGATGTTATGCACTGTCCGCACCTTAATACTGGTCCTTTGTGTGCAGACTAGCTCTAAAATGTACACTGTACTGTACTGCGCGAGGCTCAAGTAAGAGAACTCTTGACTTTCACCTTACTGCTCGATTATTACGTTTGGGACTTGAGAAAGTTGACATCTGAAATTCCTTGTTCTCAGCTGGGACGATGATATGCACTGTCTGCACTTTAATGTTGTTTCACCCTGTGTAGTTTTGAACAGGGCGGTGGGTGAGATTCTAAAGTGGTGGGGCGCAAAGTGATTTGCATACAGCACCGTAGCGAGCGAGCACAGCTAGCGAGCCTGAACCCCAAAAGGGAGTTTCGGGGGATTAACCCCCCCAAAGAAAATTTTGAAAAAAAAGAAGAAAAATCGTGCATTTTCAAGAAAATTTGAGAAAGCAGGAAGGTTAATAAAGCAATTGTGAAAGTGCAGGTATTACATTAATAGATGGCATAACATAGGTAGCTGCTTATTCAGTATAACCACAGAGCTTCATACATTCCGTCCTATTATGCTCAGGTGCTGAATTCAGACTATAAGTCTTTCATGGAAATCTCAGGTCTAAGAGTAGAAGAAGTTGCACAGCAGTGTAATGGTTGCCAGGCTCGTTCCGCAGGAGCGTCAGGAACTTGACGAAAAGTCCACAGTCTTCCCCTACGGCCTTCCGACTCTATCAGACTCTAGAGTAACGAATGGCACGCCAGGGGAAAACAGGGAAACAAAACAAGGAAAGGCGGGGGAAGAAAAACAGGTCTTGAGCGTGGGAACCTCTTCGTAAATTCTTGAAGAATAGGCAGGCTGTAAAGGAAGGAAGATGTTACACTCTATTCTTATCTATACTACAGAGAGTATGAACACACTTGTATATACTACCTACTACAGCTTTCAGTCTTGGTTCTAGTAGACAAATGGCAGGTTAACATAGGTTGTACCCCTGTGCAACAGAAGGGTAAGATTATGAGCACTCTGGTCCAACACAATGTCAGTATATACAATGATAAGGTATGTATGGTTCACCACTTTATTCCCAGAGAGGAGTAAGAGGAGTGCGTATTCTTCTGTAGGTTATACGTACAAAGAATAATCTGCCAGGAGAGAGTGGTCATAAAGGTCACATGAAAGACTAACAATACACTGAATATAAAAGAGGCAGCGCAACGCGCTGTTACCGTGATTCTGGTTGTCCTGAGCTTTGTACACACACTTCACATAGGTCCGCGCAAGTACCCCAAACATAAATGGTATAAAGGTTTTCGCAAGTTGCCAAGGGGAAAGGTTTGATAGGCAACACAAGCAACGAATCGTTCACCCTGCGGGAGACAGCTCCGGCCAGTGAACAAAGGTGAGCAAATCTGTGTAGTCTCCAAATAGAACAAACACTACAAAACTTTTAAAAACAGAGATAACAATGCATTTCTTACCTCAATGAGAATTTTTTTGTATTCAACAAACAAGTAGCAGCGTTCACTTTTTGTAAATGAAATCAGCACGTCTGTCTTTTAGTGTAGCAAACTTGTCAATTACTTTCATGTTGAAGTCCGGTATCTTTTGGACTAGCTTGCGCTCTACAGATAGCATCGCCAAAGCATTTAGTCTTTCCTCTAGCATGGTGTTCCTGAGGAATGTCTTTATGCGCTTTAAGGCTGAAAAACATTCAGCTTCTACTGTTGTCATTGGAGTCGTGATCACAATTTTTAAAAAGTCACTGTCTCTGTAAGTGAGTTTTCCATATGCAGTTTATGAATTAAACTCAGCAAACTCAAGGCGCTTGTGGCCTTCCGGTACACAGGCATTCCGTAGAGTACAGTTAACTCAGTTCTCAGCTGCTCTTTTTTGAGCATAGGATATGCTTCCACAGCCTGATTCAGAGCACGCTCAGGGAAGGATTCATCATATTGTGCAAACTCTTTACTTCCAATAAAGTAGCACTCACCAAATGTTTCGTGAATGAAAAACGTTCTTGTGCCTGCACAATTACAATGTCACATATCTCATTTCCAATTCGAACCAGAGAGGTGATGTTTTGTCTGCGGTTTGCAAAAATAGAATGCTCCGGCAGTTTGCTCTCTAAATCGTCAACCCCATTCTCACTTTCTTTATCTTTTGTACAAATGTAGATGTAGCGGCTTTCACAGATACAGTATTTTTGTCTTTTCGTTGTAACTGATCGTATAACGCATCAACATCACACATTATTTCATGAAATAAAAACAGTAAGAACTGAAACTCTTTGTCTTGTAGTGTTCTAATAAAGCCATGGGCTTCATTCTGACTTCTGTGATCAAAGTCTTGTCTGGATCTTATGGCGAGAAAACATTTCTCAAGGTCCTCCCTATGTTCAAAGATTAAGTTGACTGTACGAATGTGAAAGTTCCAACGAGTTGAGGATCCCCTTGGTACGCTTTTGTCAACAATCTCATGAAGGGCTTCTGTTCTTTTGGGGGAACGTGTGAAGAATGCTGCTATGCCTCCGATATCCTGAAAGAAAACTCGTGCCTCTCTGATCTTTGATACCTCCTGTTGCATAATAAGATTGAGTTTGTGGGCGTAACAGTGCACAAAATGAGCATTAGGGTACACATCTCGAATTCGTTTCTGTACTCCACCAAGGCTTCCACTCATTACGGACGCACCATCATAGCTTTGTGCGATAAGTTATTGTTTTTGAGGCAGGTCCGGGAAAATTAAGTTCAGTTGACACAGTATAGCTTCAGTGCTGGTTGCTGCACTAGAGTCTTTTAAATGTGTGAAACCATAGAACCTCTCCACAATGTTTCTGTCATTGTCAAGGTACCGAAACACTAACACGGACTGTGTTTTAGTGGCCACATCAGTGGTGTCATCAGATTGAATAGCCACAAAGTCTGTGTTTCGCAACTCTTGCACAATATGGCTTCTTATAATTTCGAGCATACAGTCAAGGAGTTCATTTTGTATGGTATTAGAGGTGCCCTTAAAGACTATTTCACGTGCTAAATGTGTTTCCAAATCCTTGTCTATGGTTGACATTAAATCCACTAGGCCTCGGAAGATCCCAGGTTTTGAGGAAGTTTCTGATTCGTCGTGGCCTCGCAATGCCAGTTCGAAAGCACCACAGAAACGAATGCAATCAATGATCTTGGATAGATTTTGTCTGTTCTTATCAACAGCTTCATTGTGTTTTTGAATGGATTTGCGATATGCATCATTTATCTGCTGCTCAATTGGTGCGTCTTTCCCCAACATTCCCAGTCTTGTCAGGTTTTCCAGATGATTTCTTGTGAGCGCATGCTTCTTTATTTTTTCAGATATATGCTTCCAGTCAACCAACCCTTGACTTGTCCAAGAAAAGTCACCACCAAAGAGCAAGCAGGGGAAGCAGAACAGCGCATTTTTTATAGGGCACCCTGTAAGCCAATCAGCTTTTGTATACCAGGCATTTGAGAATGTACGTTTTGATATTTTTCCTCTGTCCTGTGTAGTTTGCTGTAGGTTAATTTCAGGCTGATGAGGTCCTAATTGCTTTATCTGTAGTTTTTGTTCAAGTGGCCGTGCCTGGAATGACCTTGCAATCAGCTCTTTTACTGTATTCATGATGGTGTGTTGCTGGCCTTACCAATATATATATATATATATATATATATATATATATATATATATATATATATATATATATATATATATATATATATATATATATATAAAAGAAACCTGTCAATAATCAAAGTACAATGTATAAGGTGCAGTGCAATAGTATCAAATTTCAGTATAAATACATATATCTTGTGCATTATCGTAATACATCTCAAATGACTGCTAAAAATAGAGCCGTACCCGCTCCTGGCTCTCTGTGCCATAGTGGTTGCTGGAGGCACTGAAAGACACTGCTTGAGGGCCTTGAGAGTGACCACATACATAGGTAGCCTTAACTCCCATGTAAAAAAATATAGCATCAGTTTGCTTACCTTTAACACTGGTGTTTGCTGGGTGGTAGCCGGGGTGAAAGAGCAGCAAAGGAGGTTGGGGTCTTCTTGTTGTTTGCTGAGAAATTGCACCAAAATGTGGTAATGTTTCAGGTTGTCAGGTGCTGAAAATGAAAAGATAACAATTTATTTTTGAAACAGTACGGTAATCAAACAAAGACTGTGGGGAAAAAACTTAACGCTCCAATTTCTTCCTTGCAGTTTGCATCCAGCTCCTAAATGACAGTTAATAGCTCGCTGTTGTATGTTAGGATTGTAACTTAGAAACTGCAAGTAACAAAAGGATCTCTCTGACAAAAGCAGTCACTCACTGACCTATTTACATCATTTGCTCCAACCGGGGGTCAAAATAAATTCTCCCTGAGGATGTTTGCCAGCCAGAAAGCTGAGCTCATTTCATTTGTGAAACCCACTAGATACATAGAGTATGTGGCGGTCTGACTAAATTATGCTGCAAGAAGAAGCAAATTATGCTGTGTGATGCAGCATAGTTTGTGAAAGTATCTGTTTCATTTTGTTTGCTCCTTGGTTTCACCTCATTAGCACTACCTTAACATCCGCATGTCACAATAAACAACAAGCATTGCCATAGCCAATAGGTCTTGCTCTTTGGGACCTTATAAGAGTTCAGCCAGAGCTATCGCCTTTGCCACTGCGGGTCAGTGTTCAATTTGGACAACTGTTCAGTCTTAAACAGCATATTTCCGTGGAGTATCTTCAACGTTTTTAGTGGGTACAACGTGTTTCTGACAGGAATCTCGGCGCTAGAGGGGCCATGCATTAAATGTTTTGATTACAATTGTGAGTATTCACTGATTTCAGGAGAACCATGTTTTAAACAGTCCATTATGGTTTGTGAAGTGCAATTAAGTCTTGATTCTGCTCCAAAAAATAGACTGAGGCGGCTGTTGAGTGGTTGTTTCTTCTGATTTATTAGCAGTGCCAATATGCCATTATGGTACAGAACGAGCTTGTTTTTTTTTTAAACATTACCTATCATATTATACAACAAAACCACCATCAGCATTGTGGAGCATTGCGTTTACAGAGCACAAAGGAGTGAGAACAAAACACGTTATGCTGTAGGCCAGGGAACCATACATGCATGATAGTACAAAACACAGAAAAGTTCAGCCTAAATCAATTGCCTTTCCCTGTACAATGTGACACGTATCGTATCGAAGAGACAACTAGCATACCCCCATCCTAGGCCAAAAACGCTTGTGCAACAAGCCAACCAATCCCTCTTCATTGTGAGCACAGCTCAGGTCACAGACCAGGGCATATCCACTGGGAGCACACACAGCCATCCAACTCACAAATAGTCATCCCTGTCACACCCTACCCCGGCATGGCGTCCACCACGGACCTCTCCACCTCATCAGTCGCTACTCTAGCCAAGTACACATGGTACGGACTCCCAATATCGCGCGGTCTTTTCCTAATTGGCATGAGTTCATAGACATCATTCTGACATGATATTACAAACCGTCATGTCTACATGCCATTCCTTGATTGTGGGAAGGGGCCCCTTCGCCAGTGCATAGAGATCCGATACTTTGCCAGTAACAACCCGAAAGCCACCAAACGCCTATAATCCTTCGTAATCTCTCTGTCGTAGCCCAAGAGCACCAACAGTTTTGTAACCTTAATCTGCTTACCTTTTAGCTCTCTCTATGCCCTATGCTCGTTAGACAACCTTTTCATAGCAGTGTGAACTAAATACTCAGCTGTGGCCCGCTGATCATTAGAAATGCATGTTGTATATAATTCCCCATAATATCACTGGAAATGCCCCACTACCTGTTCAGAGGTGCAAACTCCTCAGAATCATCTTTAACATTTAATATCATGGCATCTTCCCATCTGGGTCATAGGAGGGCTGCAAGGGTTGTCCACGGCCGCTCCCCCTTACCATAGAGCCTAGCAGACTACAGTAGTATATTTACCCATATGTTTTATTTAAAATCGGCCACGTCATAACAGTGCTCTAATTTTTCTATAATCACTGCCATGGTGCCCGCTCACCCACTGTACCATGCACGGATTCCAGTGCAGCTATCTCACCTTCCAATTTTTGCAGCCGACTCCGAAGCGACCTCAACACTCCTGCATGTTTGCAGATAGTGACCCCACCCAGATGTAGACTTTAAAAGCCTCTGAAACAGTTTAAAATCTAGTCATGCATCCCACGTGATTAGCAAAAAAATCATCACCAGTAAAAGTTCTCCCCGAAACACTACATCAAGAAGGGAGTGTGACAGGAACTTCCAAGGAAAGGCTGAACAGTTACAAGCATCTAACGCCAATTCCAGCAATGGAGACGAATGATCACAATAGGCAGGTGTCCGGTAAATGTTTACAAGGAAGGACCTTGGTGGCCAAGCCCCTAGACAGCAGCCAATACTCAATGCTGGTATGAACGTCATGCACGTTGGAGTAGTGCGTGTGCTCGTGCCATAGGAAGATCCGTGCTACCAAACATCCCAAGGGTGCCTTGGGGGATGCTGAGACGTCTGTAGTTCTGGGCTCAGAGCACAATTGAAATCATCACCCCAAAGTTGAGGCAAACCGCTATATTGCGCACGGCTAGCGTGCAAGTCATGATAAAACCATGGCTCTTAAAGGTAGGGCTATACACACCAATCAAAACAGTACCATGTCATCTTTATAGCAGTCTGCAAGTGCGCTACTACACTATGCACCTTCCTATGATCAGTTATATGCTGAACATTCCAGGTGACACACTTTAAAGCAGGGGGAGTCTTTGCTGCAGGAATCACATCATGCTCATCTACAGGAACCACCACACAGACAAGACACTGCAGTCATCAGGGGTAGACATTTCTGTGAGGGTTCTACACTCCGTTGCGCAATCTGAAGTTGTTTACATCCCCTCCCCCCCACCCACACAGCAGTCGCCATGTAACAAACCAACACCCATCCCACCCCCTCCCGGGACCGACAAAAAAAACAGACATCAAACAAGACTTGCGGAGCACATATGGGGGCAGATGTTGCTCAGCCAACCAGCCCCTGTCGCGATCAGCAGCAATATAATGTGTCTCAGCGGCTGCAGAAATCAGTCTAGTTAGCTTCGGAGAGTGGAGAGCCACATCAGGACGAACGTTGAGGAGGACCTCCAACAACTTAAGTTTACAAGACAACCACAGCAAATCAGCCCAGCTTACCAGGCTTCCACAGTTGGACGGCACAGCAACATGCTGGACAGGCAGCACAGTCAGGAAGTAGGTGCTGTTGAGGGCTCATGAGTCCACATCCAGAGGCACCAGTGCCAGCCCCTGCCCCATATATTTTCCTCCACCAGCCGGGCCCCACAGCAGGCAAGAGGCTAACACAAATCCCCAAAACACTTGAAAAGGCTAATCTTGCTCATCACAGCCTCGCTGTACCACAGCAACCTCATCGTACATCCGAGAGGGACTTTTCCTGTGTGCAGTGTCCGCATGCTGTTTGGTTAGAGGTTTAAAAATTACACTTACTTAGGGTCACCGAAGAGCTTTATTTTTCCATCCAGCATTATTTTTCCATCCAGCATCACCCACAACCAAGTGGGATAAAGCATGCTAGTCTATGCAGGGCTCCTGCTACTTCTGCTTTACCACCGTGAATTGAAAGAGAGAAATGGTTTCTGAGAAACCGGCAATAAGGAAGGAACAAGAAGAGAGCAGAAAGTAGAACAGAAAAAGAACGGAGCCTAAGCGACGAGTGTGTAGGCAGCAAGCTTAGCCAGGGCCTGCCAGAGGCCTACGCTAAGCCTAGGCCTCACACAGGCGGGCCCTGGGCACTGGCGGCTACATGTGAGTGAGACTGAGTAGAAGTAGAGTACTAAGTTAACTTACTAATTCGAGTGACGGACGGTCGGGTCAACAACAACGACAAACTCCGTCACACAGAGTGAGTCAAGTGAAGTGACGGTCTGCTGCCTGGCCTGTGCGCACGAGACAGAGAGGAAGCCCCCACCCCCTACATAAACTTATACACAGCGCAACTAGGAGAAACGTCACGGCGCGCACGTCCCCAAATCATTGGCCAATCACTGAATGGCTTCATATGCTGAAGTGACAGTGATTGGCCATGACTAATAAAGTGCTGAGCCACGCGCGGCATCCAATAATGGATTGCCTGTGGCCTTCGGCGTGGTGGACCAGTCAATCCTGATGCTGCATAAGCGTCAGGATTGGCTAGGGGGGCACACAGACTACTCGCCCTGGCGCCTTCTCAAAGGACGGGGCCCAGCTAAAGACGCACCCCCTGGCCCCTTCAGTCCGACTCTGTGAACTTGACGGCTAATGCGCATGCGCGGGCTAGTTTCCGCCCGAAATCCCTCATGCGCAGCAGAGTCGCAGACACTGATGTTATATATTGTAACCCAGCAGCCCCACCCCCCTGCGCACTCCTGATTCCATCGGGTCGGTCCCGGAAGCCCCGATTGAAGCGCTGCGCTTCATTTTTATTAGGTCACGGTGCTCTCTCTGCAGCCGCAGGTGCGTCCACCAGGCTTAGTGGGGCTACGCCCTTACACCCCAATGGACGCACTGCGGCTGGTTTGGAATGCACCAGACCAGCCTCTAGCAAGAGAACCTTTGATTTACATCTTACTGATCCTTATTTAGGCTTGGCACTGCAAAATCTGTATGTGGTTTGAAATTTGTGTGTGCTAAGCTGGTTCTATGTTATGCACTGTCCATTGGTTTTACTTGTTTTTATCACACAGTTTTATCACACGGCTTCTATAGAACTCTTTACTTTTAACATTTGCAACGGTCTGTAAAGGTTTTTAAAAAAATTAACTATATAATAAAAATTACTATGACTAAGTTTAGCGGCCCCAGTGGACTTAATGAACTTAAGTGTGCACTTTGGTGTGTCTGGTATCATTTTAAAGCTACAACCTCATGTTCCCCTGTTACACAGTGTATGACTATAATGTTACCTTGAAAGCTGCACTGTTTGTCTCTCTGTCAGCTTAAAAAAACAAAAGGAACATCTGTAATGGGAAGGAATACAGGCATGGGCTGTTTGTCACTTTGTATGGTGCCTGCTGTTTCACAATTACAATACATTAGCGGAGGATTCCCAATTTGCGAACATACGTGACAAGAATTTTCAATTCTATTAAGGAGACGGAGGTGAGGATTATGCTTCTCATTTTCTTTACTGAAAATTCTCAGCAGCCAATCAGATAAAGTAAAACAAAATAAACACTACAATACCCATAAACACTCCTGGGTATCACATGACAACCATAGAGTAGACCCCTATATAAGGAGCACAAGAGAATACTACATCCTCTTTCTTTGCGTGAAAAATAAACAGTTGAGTTCAAGAAAAACAAAGTCCGACATCTGTGAACCAGTTTGAAAGAAGAAGCAAGTCTTCGGAACAAAATCCGCAGGCCAATTGGCAGCAAACAGTAGACTTGAAGGTAACTTCAACGGAACAGTTCCATCATGTAGAGATCATGAAGACTTCTCCAAAGGTGAGACTCAGCAAACTTTATTTGAGATCAGAACCTGAAATGTAAAGATAGAATCGTAATACCACACGCTCTCCCGTAGTGATGCATACCATAAAGGGAAGGGTAAAAAACAGCAGATATACACAGTGTAATATACATACAATGCAATTCAGAAATCACAATATAGAAATATGGGTGGGATAATCCTCACCTCCTTAATAGAATTGAAAATTCTTGTCATGTATGTTCGCAAATTTTTAATTCTATGCCAGGACCGGAGGCTCCGATTATGCTTGTTTAAAGCTGCGCCACCACAACAGATGCAATATTTACAATAGGTTTATAATAAAAAGATTTAAATGTAGAGTCAGAGGACCAGTCAGCTGCATTCATAATGTCGAATAAACTGACCCCTACAGAAAAGGCTTTAGATGCCATATCTCCACGAGCAGAATGAGCACCAAATCTTGAAACATAATGCCTGCTTTGCCCATGAGCCAGCGCACCCATCTTGCTAAGTTAGCTGGGGTCAATAGGCGAAAAGGTTTCTGCAGAGCAATCCACAATTGACCTCCCATATCCTGACGAAATTCTGCAGTACTTACCTCATAATCCTGGATACACTGTACTACACATAGTTTAGGATTATTAGGAAACACAGGATAAGTGATAGAAGTGATATTACATTTAGTGCATCTAGTGACCAGAAAAGTAATCCCCCCTGGGGAAAACGTAAGACCCGCTAGATTCAGTGCGCGGATATCTGAATCCCGCTTGCAAGACGCTAGACAAAGCAGCATAGCCAGCTTGGCAGAAAGTTGTTTAAGGGACAGAAACTGATTAGCAGGCCAGGCCTCTAAGAATCGTAAAATAGTGGAGACATCCCATAGCTCAGAATACTTAGAACAAGGTGGTTTTACCAACCGTATACCCCTGAGTAATTTACATAATAAAGGATGTTCACCAATGAGTTTTTAATCAATCGCCACGTGACCTGCCGAGATGGCTGACCGAAAATTATTGACCGTGTGATAGGCAAGACCCGAAGAAGCGATGGACCCAAGAAAGTTCACCACCAAGGAGACATCCTCTGTAGTGGGATCCACCTCCTGTTGAGAGCACCAATCACACCATCGTTTCCAGGCTGTAGCATAACGCTTGTGTGTGCTGGGTGACCAAGCCTCACTGATAAATCTGGTAGCGTCTCGCGAAAGGCCTGGGATTTTCCAGCGATCCCTGAAATTTGCCAAGCGACCATCATGAGTTGGCCTGAGGCTATCAATGGATGCAGTGATTTGAGAGGATCTAATAACAAATTCCACCGCTGGGGTAGAAGGATCGGTACTGCACACAGCATCTCCAGAAGTACTGGGAACCAAGCCTGAGCCCTCTAAAGACGAGTGATCAGAATCAACTCCGACTGATAACATTTGGTCCAGGCCATGCGGATCATTACAAACAGAGGAAACAAATAACACAGAGTTGGAGGCCACCCCTGAAGAAATGCATCCGTGGCCAGAGCTTCAGGATCCGGACGCCAGCTGAAAAATACTGGAACCTGTTTGTTGAGTCAGGAGGCCAACAGATCGATCTGACAAGGACCCCATTTCTGGTTCAACAACCAGAATACACGAGGGTGAAGTCTCCAATCGCTGAAATCCCTGAGGTGTTTGGAATTCCAATTTGGTAATCTGGTTGTTGCACCCTGGTAGATATTCTGCCACTAGAAACAGTTTGTTTTGGAGGCAAAAGCATCAAAAGTCCTTGGCAATCTCTGCCAGAAACCAGGGTCGTGTCCCACCCAATTGGTTCACATAACGAATCTCTGACACGTTGTCCATGCAGAGAAGAATGCAACAATTCGTCTGACAGGGCGAGAGGCAGCGAATTGCAAACAAACCCGCCAGAAGTTCCAGGCAATTGATGTGGAGATTCAATTCCTCCTGCGACCAACGGCCGCCCAAGGATACTGGACCGCAACGGGCTCCCCAACCCCATCGACTGGCATCGGATTCGATCACCACCTCCTGAGTGGTGCCGAACAGGGCTCGATCGTTCTACGACTCCATATGCTCTAGCCACCACAACATCTCCCACCTCGCCGCCTCTGTGAGAGGAATCTGATCTGAATACTTGAGGCCTTTCCGGAGATGATGTATCTTGAGTTGTTGAAGTGCCCGGCAATGAAGGGGACATAGGAAGATCGCTTGGATAGAGGAAGCTAGCAAGCCAATTATCCGGGCTACGGGACCTCAAGGACACAATCCGCTTGTGCAAAATCAATCTCAACTCTCTCTTGATAGATCTGATTTTCTGATTGGGCAAGAGGAGTTGGCAAGTGGGGGAGTTGTCCAGAAAACCCAGGAACTCGACAGACTGAGACGGAACCAACACAGACTTCTGTGAATTGACAAGGAAACCCAGAGTCTGAAAAAGATCTATGGTCCAGGCAAGATGTTGCATCACTAGACGAAGACAGAGACCCATGATGAGAATGTCGTCTAAGTAAATTATGAGACGAGCGTTCCGGGCTTGAAGAAGTTTGACCACAGGCCTCAGAGGTTTTCGTGAAGCACCAAGGTGCTGACAAGGGGCCGAAAGGAAGGACTTTGTACTCGTAGCAGACTCCCTGCCATTGGAATTGAAGAAAATGACGATGAGCTTTGTAAATGGGCACTGACAGATAAGCATCTTTCAGATCAAGGCGGACCATCCAGTCCCCTTCCTGAAGAAGATCGCGAAGAAGATGGATCCCACTCATCTTGAAGTGTCGATATACAACCCCTCCATTGAATTCCTTGAGATTTAAAACAAGCCTGGATCCACCCCCTTTCTTCTGTACTAGGAAGATGTTGCTGACGAAACCCTGGGGGTGACGAGACGTCTGCACTATGGCCCCTTTTTGAAGCAGAGACTCGATATCGCTGGAAATGAACACCTGATCCTGAAGGGAAAAAATGCATTGGGCGAGGGGGGAGAGTTTGAGAGGGGGAATGAAAAAACTGTATTTTGTAACCCTCCACCGAGTCCAGGATCCACTCATCCTGCAAGATTTTTTGCCAATTTTGGCAAAAATCTTGGCTCCTGCCCCCCAATTGCACTTCCGAAAAGGAAATCAGGCTCACCTGAAGATGCGGCATCATGTTGACCTCCTTGGTTGCCCCCATAACGGCCTTTCTTGAATTTGTTTTGGGTTCCACGTGTTGGATAGAAGGAGGCGGAGGAATTGGAGATATATCTCCACTGGGCGCCTTGCTGGTAACCACGGCTGAACGACCGCCCATGAAGACGTCTGGCCCGGTCAAAAAACGGGCGAAAAGCCCGCTTGAGGGAACCCTGCGCTTTGTCAAGGCCACAAAGTCAGTTCCTTCAGAAAGGCTGACCGAAAAGAAGACCCTGAGCCAAAGGGCCCAATTCAGAGGTAGATAGCTCTGCCAACTTTGTGTTGAGTTTCAAAAGAATAGAGCGGCGGCGCTTGCCGGACATGGCACAGTTTGCTTTGCCCAATTGACAGATGGCTCGCTGAGCCTGTCCGATCAGGTCATCAGGATCTATTATGTGTCCTGAGGCTTTAGCCTTAAAACCCAAGTCCAAAATTTTGATAAGGGGACCGTCAAATCAAGTAACTTATCCTGACAAGACCTGCATGCTCGATTGATTCCTTTCTTAGGATCTTTTTTGTATTTTTTTAGATAAGTGAGCATGGAGGGGTCCACCTCCCGTGTGTCTGCCACTTTGTCGGCTGAATCCGGTCTATGGCATTCTGAGTGCAAACAAGCTCTGACATCCTTATCAAAGGCCTGACGTATATGTGACTGTACATAATCAGCAACCTGAGTAGAGGGTAGCTCTGAAGAGGAGTTAGGGTGAACAATTTCCATAGGATCAAAGGTGAGCAAATTCGGATGGGACTGTGCATCAACAAAACGCTCCTTGCGCTGTTCTTAGTAGGAGGAGGGAAAGCCTCCGGTTCAGAAGCCGTATCAGAGGAGGTCGGACCATCATCCCTTTGAGAGGAACTAGAATGAGCTTCCTTGATGGAAGAACCATAAGTATGGTCAGAGGAAAACGTTTTTGCAAGTTTGGCAAAGTCTGAAAAATGGGGATTCTTGGAACCCTTCCCGCCAGAAGTAGAACAAGACGTTGAGCCCGGAAGCCATCCCTGCTGCAGGGCATAATCAATCAATCAATCAATCAGGAAATTTGTATAGCCGCTACTCACCCGGAGGGTCTCAAGGCGCTTGGGGGAGAGGGGTCTGCTACTGCTCGAACAGCCAGGTCTTGAGTTGCTTCCTGAAGGAGAGGTGGTCCTGGGTGAGACGGAGGTGGATGGGGAGGGAGTTCCAGGTCTTGGCTGCCAGGTAGGAGAAGGATCTTCCTCCCATGGTGGCTCTTCGAATGCGTGGAACGACGGCGAGGGCATGGCTGGTCGATCGTAGCTGGCGGGTGGGAGTGTAGAAGGTCAGGCGTTTGTTGAGGTACCTGGGGCCTGAGTCATGGAGGGCCTTGTGTGCGTGGGTGAGAAGACGGAACGTGATTCTCTTGCTGACGGGGAGCCAGTGCAGGTCTCTCAGGTTTCCGGAGATGTGGCTGTGTCAGGGGATGTCCAGGATGAGTCGCGCGGAGGCGTTCTGGATGCGTTGGAGTCTTTTCTGCAGTTCTGCTGTGGTTCGGGTGTAGAGGGTGCTTCCGTAATCCAGTCGGCTGGTGACGAGTGCCTGGGTGACCGTCTTCCTGGTTTCGGTGGGGAAACACAAATGGCGCTTCACCATGGCTTTATTAACTGAGTGCCAAACTCTCATATCAAGAGCCTTGACCAGCTCATGCTCCAATGACCCAGAGGGGCCCTCATCAAAATATTCCTCATCATAATAGTAGTCAGACATATTGTCACTAAGGAGTGACAGGTATACCCACAAGAGGAAAAAATTGGAGCCAAATATTCACTGACAGCGCTGTAAAAGTACTGCAAATACCAGTAGGAATGACACTCACTAAGGAGTGACAGGTATACCCACAAGAGTAAAAAATTGGAGACAATATGCACTGACAGCGCTGTAAAAGCACTGCAAATACCAGAGGGAATGACAGTGATATGCATTGACAGTGCTGCAAAAGCACTGCAAATACCAGAGGGAATGACAGTGATATAATATGGGGCGAACCCCAGGCAAGCTAATGCACACAAGGACGCAAGACCCAAGTGTGCAATAATAATAGAATGTGGAGGGAGGGCTTGCCTAGAAATACCACTCTAGGCAATGCCTATGCGTTAGTATACAGCCCAAATCACTCTCAGAAAGATATGAGCGTCGCTGCGGGGCTGGTACAGGCTGGTGGGTATTGAGCACAGATTTGCGCTGCTCCCGCGCTCACTTAACCCGATAATGATGCGCGTAATGAACTGCCTGTAGATCCAGAAAGAGGACTGCGTGTCGGAACGAAGTGAGTCTCCCCCCTTGTCTCCCGCTCCACTGCAGGCAAACGTGGGCACACAGCGCCTGGTTCTGTGAGGCAAGCAGCGCCCCCGAAACCCTCACGCACAAGGAGGACGGCCGCTGGAAGGCTGAACAAGAAAGTAAGAATAGCGCGATCAGCGCTTGAAAGTCACGCAATAAATGCACAATAAGTGCGCTAGCAGCGCAACACGCTAAGGGCTCAGTCAACAAGCAGCACCTGAAGCGCGCACAAGTAAACAGCCGCAGCGCGATTAGCGTGCACAAAAACAGGCAACTGACACAAAACTGTGCACAATAGAGTAGACGAGACAAAAGAGATTAAGCGTGCAAATTGCATAGGCATAAGCGTAATTAACCACAAAGCTAGCAACATGAAGACAGTAAAATGTAATGCACTTAACTGGGTGTGGAGCAGCAAAGAATGACGATGTAGTATTCTCTTGTGCTCCTTATATCGGGGTCTACTCTATGGTTGTCATGTGATACCCAGGAGTGTTTATGGGTATTGTAGTGTTTATTTTGTTTTACTTTATCTGATTGGCTGCTGAGAATTTTTAGCAAAGAAAATGAGAAGCATAATCGGAGACTCCGGTCCTGACATACAATTTTAAAGCTTTGGCGCGTGTAAGCAGCGCCCTGTCAGACAGCACAATCTCAATCATAAAACAGTGCAATTCGCTTGGGATTTCGGTGTATCGGTCTGTGTGAGCAGCGCAACATTGGGCGGCATGAGCAGATAATCAGGCAGCACAGGCTTGGGTGGAAATAAGAAATTTGAGAATTCAGACTTTCGGCACAAGCAGACATTGGAACGTGTTAGGGCTTCTGCGTGTGTGAGCAGTGCACTATCAATTCCACAAGTAGACTTTCGGCACGAGCAAGGATAGGAACTCATGTGCTGTTTCCATTAAGTGCATCCTCTTCCAGTTGGACCCTCCATTATTACTTCGAATGATTAAATAAGCTCTACAACCTTTGGAAAGAGACCCGGAGGTTTGCTTGACCACGTTACAGATGCCATTTTGGGTAGTTGGGAAACACTGCATTTGCGTCTAAACATCATTTGTCTTTGTTGAGCTAGGTGATGGGGTCTCCTTGTATATTTATTAATTTAATTTGTTGTGCTCAAGAACGCGACCACCATTGTTATATACAGTCTTTTTGCACTGCCTTCTATTTGCTCTATCATTCGTATATATGATTGCTATAGTGGTCAGTGACGCACACACCTTTAAGTTGCCTTTTATGTTCAGCATTATTTGAATTCATCTTCAAGATATAACCGTGGGAAAATACAGGTGTTTTTTAATAATTTACACATTTCAAGTTGTAGAGCTTGATGACGTGCACACCTTGGTAATCAACAACTCTTACAATTGTGATGTGAGTTTTTTTTTTTTTCTTGTTTACAGCCATTTTGGTTTTACTGGTTCCTGTACTACAAGGGTCTCTGTATAGTTTTGTGAAATTGTATTTTACTTTGTACACCTAATATAACGCCTCCCCCATCTTGTCTGTCAATCCCTGGTAAATTGCAAATTTCTTGGAAAAAGTGGAAGTCAGTATCTGCACATTACGCTAAAGAATGTGCCACTTCTTTAAGTGCAGAGCGGAAGATGTCCTTATTACTGCATCATTTGGGTCCTGAGAGCCAAGCATAGCGGATTAAACCTTGTCAAAGTTTGTACAGATCGGTCCATGGGAGACAAAGTTAGAGTCAAATCAAAAAATGCCTTTTCTGTGGAAAGTGTGACTTACACATGTTATAATCATTGTTGCTGTGAGAAGATGCAGAGTAATTTATAAGCGTTGACCTGGGAAAAATGTATTTGACTTTTGTTTAAATCCGCATGAGGAATATGGAAAGCAAACGCTTATTGAACATTATTTTATTCAGGCTGCACACGCACATATGTGTTTCCCTGAAGAGACAGATTTTCCTACAGTTGGGATGCTCAGTTTAATTGTTTTCCCCTCCTCCATATTAGTTCGATTGATCAGCATAAGTAATAGTTTTTTTTATACCCATGGTAATTATATTTGCTGTTAAAGATATTGTTTGAGCAACAGTATTAAGATAACAAAACATGCGGATATCCGATATATCACAACACATTTTAATGCAGTAATAAGATAATCACGGCATTACATTGATTGCAACCACTACTGAATTAACCTATGTATATATAAATATATTACCTACTGGCGGTCGCCAGTAGGTATATATAGTTAGGACCTAGTTTCCACAGGAAATCCGCAACATTCTATTGGGAATAACTTTGGCGCCGGTTGATGAATCTCTGCGAATTTCTCAAAGAAGATGGCCCGCTCCTTCCCTGAAAGTTTTGGGGGGATTCGACAAGTGGGGGCTGAGAAAAAAGGGGGGTCCCAAAACGTGTTTTCCCCATGTTATTTTCCATAGGACGATTAGACACGGCTACAGCCCGAACCGCTAAACAGAATTACACCAAACTTGGCAAAATGGTAGGGACTGGTACGCAGTAGATGTCACACGTATGATCCTAACCTTCAAATCTGATTCTCAGAAAGTAAAGAGGATCATCACTAAGAACTGGGATATTCTAAAAAGTGATGGCATACTGGGGAATTCGATACCTGAGAGACCTAACATCACGTATAGACGTAGCAGAAATATACGTGATCTAGTGGTTAGTAATGATGTGACTATTCTTTCTCCCAGTACACAACATGGATTAGTTGGCTTTTACCCTTGTGGCCATTGCAAGGCTTGTAAAAACAGTACATATAAGGATACAGTGACCTACAATGGTGTGACTAAAAAATTGACACAATTTCTCACCTGTGGAATGACTTTTGTAATTTATGTAATTATGTGTACATGTGGACTGTGGTACATTGGCAGTACCACCTGTGCTGCCAAAAAACGGGTCTTTGAACATCTACGAGCCATAACCAACCATGATCTGAAATATCCTGTTGCTAGACACTTTGAACAGCACCATTTTTCTAATATCTCAATCTGCAGCTATATGATTCTGGAACATATCCCAACAAAATCGAGAGGGGGTAATAGGATCCTCGCTCTCAGAAAGAAAGAATCACGATACATAATTGATTTTCAAAGTAAGACCCCTGGTGGTCTCAACATGGACGAGGAACTGGTAATACACCTGAAAGAGTGATAGCAAATTCAATGGGTTCTGCTTGTCATTGATGTTTGACTTGGGTTTTCTAATATACTATTGTATTGACTGTAACGACTGATCATGTATGCCGACTACTTATATTAGAAAGTTTTTCTTTATTTTTTATTTTTGTCTAATTCTCATCTTTTCTTCTTTCTCTACAGGAGGAAAGGAAGGGGCCCACGCACGAACATTCACTTTCACAGGCGTACCTAACCTTTGCACTCCTTAGCAGAGAGCACGTATGTTATTCACTTTTTTCACGTTTGTGAACATCCCAGGCTTGGTCCAGAATGTTTTTTCGATACCCCGTCGTTTAATATTGGGCACTTGTCAGCACATATTCGACTATTGGATGTAGTCATTGGAATGATGATTGTATAGAATGGATGACCACTTTATTTACAGAGTAATGCCATTCGCAAACTGTATGTGATTACTGTTCATGTTTTTGAAATACAAGGGCACTTGCCATTGAAACCACGAGACATCAATGCATTGAGTATGGTGGTACACACTCTTTAGTGATTCATTCATATTACCTTTGGTCACGTAGTAAGCTTTATTAATATGCTCGATTATTGAACATCTACTTTGGTTTGATATATATGAAACAGTATGCTTATGACTATGAGCTATACGCGATTGACCACTCTAAGATGGCTACCATGTATTATAATTTCCTTTGGTCCTTCCTCTATGTTCACATTTAACTTTATTACTGTGGGTTGGTCTTTGTAACTTCTACACGTGAACAAGCTGCAAGGTGAAACGCGTTGTGTGGAATAAACCTGTGTTCCATGATATCGTGTTGTTGGACTCATTTCCTGAGAGCGTACTAATTATGTTTGGGAAAGGACTTTGATTTGCGATTACCGGCATGCTCCGCCGGAGTGTACACCACCCCTCTTGGGTCCCAGTATCTTGGCAGGAGCTTTCTATGATTATTATATGTATGTATATATATATACACACACATATATATAAAAGCATATGCATATATATGCATATATATATGTATATGTGTGCGTGTAGAGAGAGGTAGAGAGGTAGAGGTGTAGAGATAGACAGGTAGAGGTAGAGAGGTAGAGGTAGAGAGGTAGAGACTAGTAGAGAGAGAAGTAGAGAGAGGTAGAGAGGTAGATAGTAGAAAGTGAGTAATAGAGAGTAGAGAGTGAGTAGTAGAGAGTAGAAGAGAGCAGTAGAGAGAGTAGCAGAGAGTGAGTAGTAGTAGAGTGAATAGTAGAGTGAGTAGTAGAGAGTAGTAGAGAGTAAGTAGTAGAGAGTGAGTAGTAGAGAGTAGTAGAGAGCAAGTAGTAGAGTGAGTAGTAGAGAGCAGATGAGAGTGAGTAGTAGAGAGTAGTAAAGAGTGAGTAGTAGAGAGTGAGTAGTAGAGAATGAGTAATAGAGAGTAGTAGAGAGTGAGTAGTAGAGAGTGAGTATCAGAGAAAGAGAATAGTAGAGAGTAGTAGAGAGTGAGTAGTAGAGTGAGTAGTAGAGAGTAGTAGAGAGAGAGTAGTACTGAGTGAGTAGTAGAGAGAAGTAGAGAGTGAGTAGTAGAGTGAGTAGTATAGAGTGAGTAGTAGAGACTAGTAGAGAGAGAGTAGTAGAGAGCAGTAGAGAGTGAGAAGCAGAGAGTGAGTAAAAGAGAGTAGTAGAGAGTGAGTAGTAAAGAGTGAGTAGTAGAGAGAGAGTAGTAGAGTAGTAGAGAATGAGTAGTAGAGAGTGAGTATTAGAGAGCAGTGGAGTAGTAGAGAGTGAGTAGTAGAGAGTAGTGGAGAATATTCCAAAGTTTGGTACAGCACCACTTGCACAACAAATCCAATCAAATCATATCACTTAGAGTCCTTATTGAAGCGCTGAATCTTGGTGTGTATTAAAATGCTTTTATTTTCCTTAAGTTCATGTACCACAGCCAGCCGATGCGTTTCGTTCGGTACAACAGAACTTCTTCAGGGCGTTCTTATTTCCTTCAAGTTATGTCGGTATCCTGTTGTCATATAACTAGATATTACTTCCAAATGTTAGACGAGTCGTGAGTACATTCTTATTCAAAGTGTCTAGGTATCAATTTTACCCACACAATTCGGGCAGCCCTGAGTAATTTATAGCATCCTCAAAGTCAGTCTTTCAAAAATTCCAAAGTATAGGACATGATAATCCAAATCCAAATGTTTCTCAAGAAAAGTAATTTTCAATCGTTCGGAATATCGGCGTTTGGGCAGATATGACCCACGGACACGGTTTATGACTTTTCTTGAGAAACATTTGGATTTGGATTATCATGTCCTATACTTTGGAATTTTTGAAAGACTGACTTTGAGGATGCTATAAATTACTCATGTCCATGGATGCTGCTGGGAACGCCCCCAGCAACACCCATTGCACACCCCTTTAACGCAGGACACTGCGTTAAATGGACTGATATTTATCAGGCAGGATTACGCCACAAAAAGTGGCTTAGTCCTGCCTGATAAATATCACTCAGTCTTCTGCGCCACCGGAACGTCACAAAAAGTGCATCATTCATGACATGGTCAGTGACATCACTGATGACATCTCAAATGACATCACTGAGGACATCACTGATGACATCATCCATGTGACAATCAAATACACCTCATCACACGCTAGTATAATCTTTCATCACTCACTGTAAAATAGAAAGTGCCATATTTGAAACCATTGACACACCAATAGAAATTTCTAAACATCCACTTAGTTATTCTTAGAACTATACACACATCTAATCACTTACCTATAGATTCAGTGTTATATGCAGTGAAAAATCAACAGAACACTATCAAATATACTTATACGCCTATTTCAACATTACACACCAGCACACATTGTATTCACTTATAAAGACATCCTTCTGACGTATGCAAACAATTGATTATACTTACATTTACTCATCTACACACTTATACAAAGACCACTTCATCTATTTATATAGATAGTAACTCACAGTTAGTGTGTTATAAAATCACTATTACAAGTATACAGTTATCCATATAGTGACTCATACAATCACTAAGTTTTAGGCACACTTAATTAGATATAACTGTCACATACACTGCCTTTTTTTTCAAGTTTAATGGAGATGTACCATTGAGAGAAATATTTCATCACCACCACACCATAAACATATACACTCACTGAAACAACTGTTATAACATGTAGTCTTAACCTCATATACCTACTGAATGAACTATTCACAAATGTTTTGGCAATCACACACCCCCCACCAAATCACATAGACATTAATTTACCCATACAAATACTCAGTTAAGAAACCAATAACAAATATAGTCTTTAACATAGCAATTAAGACAAAGCAATAGAGACTTTCACACAGTTTAGTAACTACACATTATATATAGTGAGACTCTACAAATTAGTCAAGGAAACAATCAATGACACTGTTACTAAATCCACCATCCACACATTTATATTTATACATCCACTCATTCTTCAATGCAAAGTAGTGTATTTATAATACATATTTAAATATCAAAGCAAACCACATTCACTGGATGATGTCATCAGTGATATCATCAATGATGTCATTTGAGATGTCATCAGTGATGCAATCAGTGATGTCACTGGCCATGTCATGAATGATGTAATATGTGACATCATCAGCAGTGGATTGCGGGCGCGTGAGTTATAGTGAGTACAACTAACTATAACGGGGGAAGTTCAATGGTTTTGTGTGGGTAAAATGTCCAGCTAACTATAATATATATATATACGTGCGCGGACGTGTGCGGACGTTCGCGTGCGCGAGCTGCATGCTGATTGTCTTCCAATGTCTGTCACCACTCCAAAACAGAAATTGTTGCCAGCCATCTTGTGCCTCGGTAGACTGAGGCACAAGAAAGCAGCGTGTAGAACTCAAAAAGGGGGCAGGGTAGAAGCACCCTGACCTCCTAGGCCTGCTCAGGGGGTCCCACAAGGACCCCCCAAGAAAAAAGAAAAAAAGAATTCAAAAAATCGCGGTTTGCGCGTACCGTGCGCACACGGGTCCACGTACGTACGCGTACAGTACACGGAGGGTGCGCATACTTTTCCGAGAAAGCTGCATGCTTATTGGCTGTCAACACTCCAAACCAGAAAGTGTTGGCAGTCTTCTTGAGCTCATTAGACTGAGGCACAAGAAAGCAGAAAAACAAATGTGTAGAACACAAAAAGGGGGCAGGGTAGAAACACCCTGACCACCTAGGCCTGCTAAGGTGGTCCCACAAGGACCCCCAAGGCCAAGTATGTTTTTTTTTTAAATTACCCCCCAGGGGGACCAAATCGCAGGGGCATAGTGATAAAGAAGTGTGGGGGTGCCCAATCCACCCCACACTGCCCCGGGGACTGCCACCCTCCGGGGTATAGCAACACAGCCCCCTGGCTCATACTGGAGGCTCCTGGTGGGCTAGTTGGCCCGAGGGACCCCCAGTATGCAAGATGAATTAGTTCCCCCTCTGCAAACGCGCCAGTGGGCTGCATTGCAGAGAGGTGTAAAAAGGGACATAGCCTCATTACACCTCTGTGCAATGCAGCCCCCTGGCGCATACTGGAGGTTCCAGGTGGGCTAGTTGGCCCCCAGGGACCCCCAGTATGCAAGGGGAATTAGTTCCCCCTCTTCAAACATGCACGGGGGCTGCGTTGCAGAGAGGTGTAACAAGGGGCATAGCCTCATTACACCTCTGTGCAATGCAGCCCCCTGGTGCATACTGGAGGTTCCAGGTGGGCTAGTTGGCCCCCAGGGGCCCCCAGTATGCAAGGGGAATTAGTTTCCCTCTTCAAACATGCACGGGAGCTGCGTTGCAGACAGGTGTAAAAAAGGGCGTGGCTTCATTACACCTCTCTGCAATGTAGTCCCCTGGCGCATACTGGAGATTCCTTTTGGGCTTTCAGGTCTTATATAGTTAGGAATTAGCATTAAAAATACCTTTGAAATTCACTGAAAAAACCATAGGTTTCAGGCCTTATATAGTTAGGAATTAGCATTTAATAAACCTTTGGTTTTCAGTGACACCGTGAATTTCTACTCAAGAAAGATGATTTATTCCATCATGCTGCATATATATATATATATATTCACTGAAAAAACCATAGGTTATAGACCATATATAGTTAGGAATTAGCATTTACAAAACCTTGAAAATTCACTGAAAAAACCATAGGTTATAGACCATATATAGTTAGGAATTAGCATTTACAAAACCTTGAAAATTCACTGAAAAAACCATAGGTTATAGACCATATATAGTTAGGAATTAGCATTTAAAAAACCTTATTTTACTCACACAAAACTATTGAAATTCCATATATAGTTAGTTGCACTAACTATATATCGCGCACCCGCAATCCACTGCTGATGATGTCACATATTACATCATTCATGACATGGTCAGTGACATCACTGATGACATCACTGATGACATCTCAAATGACATCACTGATGACATCACTGATGACATCTCATTTGACATTACTCATGACATCATTCATGTGATGATACGATGAACCTCTTCAGACTCTAATATAACCTTAGATACACTCAGTGTAAACAGACACTCACAGACTGTCACTCATCCATGGAGTTACTCACACACCTAATCAGTCTTGCAAAGAATCAATCACACCTCCATTTCCTCAACTATATAGTTAAACACACCTTACTTATTGAAACATATAATAACACATATTTACTCTGTTATACAATCCCTGATACAAGTTCACAATAATCCATACAGCCACTCACACATTCACTGGCTCTTATGCACAGTTATTTATATATGTCAACTACCACATGTACTGTGTTTTACATATGTACTTACTTTGACATGTAGCACTGAGATATCCATTCACTCACCAATACACTCATGCACACAGTAAACCGCCCATACAGCTGTTTCCACATGCACTTTTGAACCCATACATCTAGTGAATCAACTGCTCACACATCTATGCACAGAGTCATACACCTCCCAGACACCCACACACACACTCAGTCTCCCATACAAATACTTGGCCAACTAATCAATAACCCATATAGTTAGTCATATAGGTAATGATCAACAATTGCATCAGATTACAAAACAACAGACACAATGGTGCACAATTTAAAACAGTTTAGTCACTAACCCATGCACTCAGTGAGACACATTTAATCACTCACTTATACAGTCAGTCATGCACCTACTAAATACATCATCCAGACACTTATACATCCACTCATTCTTCAATATATAAGACATATTTTAACTTTACAGAAACATACAGTCACTGGATGTTATCATCAGTGATGTCATCAGTGATGTCATCAGTGATGTCATTTGAGATGTCATCAGTGATGTCATCAGTGATGTCACTGACCATGTCATGAATGATGTAATATGTGACATCATCAGCAGTGGATTGCGGGTGCGCGATATATAGTTAGTGCAACTAACTATATATGGAATTTCAATGGTTTTGTGTGAGTAAAATAAGGTTTTTTAAATGCTAATTCCTAACTATATATGGTCTATAACCTATGTTTTTTTCAGTGAATTTTCAAGGTTTTGTAAATGCTAATTCCTAACTATATATGGTCTATAACCTATGGTTTTTTCAGTGAATTTTCAAGGTTTTGTAAATGCTAATTCCTAACTATATATGGTCTATAACCTATGGTTTTTTCAGTGAATTTCAATGGTTTTTTAATATCAAATATCATACACTGTCGAATGTCAAGTACGTGGTAAGTAAAAACATTTTCGTCTTTATGCACACTGATCTGCTTTGAATGCTGCCCCCCACCCCTCATTTCTATTAGGAGTACTCTCTCTTTGCAGATAGTGAAGGGTAGTTAACGCAGGCCTTTGCCCCCGTTGTAATCCGTCGTGCCTGCTTCTCTCTCCATTTGATTGATTGTTCTCTTTGGTTCATTCTCTATTTACAAACAAGCACAGAGTCGCAATACTCTGTTTAGTCTTTGCAGATAGCGAAAAATCGTGTAAAAAAACAAAAGGAATCGAGCAAAATCAGTAGGCCACTAATGGGATCTCTTTTTGACCTCGCTAAAATAGAAACATTAGGAACAACCTGTTGAAAATAGCAATGTGTATGTACATAAGCGGCGTTCATTTCTGTTCACAGTACCCCTTGTTGATTGTTTGAATCGAGCATTGAATTGTTCGAAGTTGGTTCTCTTAAGGATCTTCTCTGACTGCAAACGAGGAAGAATAGGAATATTCTCTCTCCCTTTGCAGATAGTGAAGGGTAGGTAACGCAAGCCTTTAACACGTCGTACCTATTTCATTCCTCATTGATTGATTGATTGTCCGAACATTGACTGTTTGGGAATTAGTTCTTTTTGGAGGTATTCCCTGTTTGCAAATAAACGTAGGAAAATCTTTGCAAGTAGTGAAAGGGTACGTAATGCGGACCTTTCTCCCCCGTTGTAATCTGTCATGCCTATCTACTCCCCACTGATTGATGCACCTGTTTCACCCGGACCATTTACTAGAGATAGGTCATCTGGCCCGACCAGAGAGCACCCCTAGTGAATAGGACATATGCAATAATAACGAAGTGATCACTGTATCCTGTTAACAGAAACTTTAGCATGAAACAACCTGGAAAGAAAAGAATAGGAAAACGAAAATCAGTAGGCCACTGATGAACTTTTTATTAAATAACAAACAAAGAAACGATAACAATACGTAATGATAAAACCTATTATTGTCCTAGAAACAAGAAACGTTAGAAGTAAGCCCGTAATAAGAAACCTGAAAACATCGCCCCTCACTGCCCCAAAACGTGTCTGTCCCACCGCCTGCCACGGCCAAATAACGGCAAACTGGGAAAGATAGAAGTCAGCAGACATCCGCCCCATTCTAGAAACTTCCAAAGGGCAACAGGTTTTCGGCTACGCCCAGCCGGAAGCAACACATATAAGGCGGGTCCTGCTGCCACGCCTCGGCCAGGAGATCATCACGTAGGGTGTAGCCGGAGGAGAGGCCGAGGCCAGCGGGACCCAGCCAGGGGGATTGACAACACTGGAGAGTTTCAGGGGGGGGAATGTCCGTGTCCTCGACCCTCCCCTCTCTCTCCCAGTCCGGCCGCGGTGGCCCTTGATAGTTGCAGGTTGTCCCTCCACACTCTCTCCCGGTCCGGCCACCAACGGCCGGGGGCTGGGGCCGACGGGATCCGGCTGCAGCCGATGAGCCAAGGAACCCGTTCATGGGGCCAGAGCAAAGGGCGTCCGGCCGCCATCCACCGGAGGTGCGGCCCAAAGACGGACGGGACATTTCTTCTTTCTTTTATAATGGCTGCGACAACACTGGGGGGGGATGTCTTGCACATGCCTCTGACCCCCCCCCCTCATCCTCATCGCCTGGTCCGGCCATAACAAATGTCAAGCGAGACGCCGTGGGGTGCACTGGGAGGGAGAGACGATGCGAACAGGCCTCTCCCGCCTCCCCAGGTGAAGGCTTCCTCATCTGCACCCTCAGCGCTCCAGGCGCCCGGAAAAGGGTTCTTCCACTGTGGCGATGCTGCAACGTCTCGCCCGGCAGGGTGGAGCCCGTCCGCTCATTTGACCCCGCGATCGCCAGTAGCTACCGAACTCTCAAAATGGCGGTCGACCTGGCAAGAGCGGGCCCAGCATAAAGAAATGGCCCGGTCACTGGTTGACTCCACCACCGTAGTCCTCCACGACCTTGAAGATTCTAGAGGAGCCGCGGGAGTCTCCGACCCCCGCAGACACCCCCGATGGGGAATGACTGCCATGATCGCCCGTGGAGTGACGAAACTGTATCCGCGGGACGTCGGCGCTCCCATGCTGCCACCAGCCTCAGTTTGAACGACTAGAATCCTGCAGACCTCAGTTCCGGTGAAAGCACAGTGTGACCCGATAGGAAAAATTGTTGCACCCCCTCCCCTTTTTGACTGATAGTTCAAACCACCGATCCTTTCCTTTGCCCTTTTACCGGAACTATGGACTGCCTCCCCCTCTTTTACATTTTCTAGAGAAAACAAAACATTAACCACTACATTAGCATAGCAGTTGACACCAGAACTGTTTTCAAATTGAAAACCAACAACATCTTCAACAGAATCCTTTTTGTTTCTGCTGTGACCCTGCTACAGCACAGGCATTGTCCCCAGCAGTAATTCTGCAATGCCGATAAGTATAGCTGTGGTGCCTACTGGACTCACTCACCCCCGCGGCGCCCCACGCCGTTATTTGCTGGGCGGCAACTTACTAGACATCACCTTCGTGACATCCAGATTTCAGCGCTTTCTGCTGCCTTGGAACTATTCGCACAACAGACCGCTACTGACAATCCACCCCCCGGGACGCCCCACGCCGGATACCCAAATCAGTGCGGCACCCAGGCAACATCTTCTGAATTTTCATAATTTGAAAGAACTAGTAACATGTCCTCATCAGGAATTTCCTCATGAAAAGTCTGCAATGATGATTCTTGTAACTCTATGGTCTCCAAACATTCGATAAATTCGCCATCAAGAGATTGATCAAAAAAATCATTCAAGTCATCTCCTCCTTGTGAGAATATTTCATTATTGGTGCTGTCAATTTCAATAAATGTATTGGATAATTCAAAAGAAATTGCCACGGTCTCTTCGTTGTTTAAATGTTTTTACTGTTTTTGTTTTGTTGTATATATTTATAAGTTATTAAAGTTTTATAATCCTACTACTTTGTTGGAGTGCTATATATTTTTAATATGACACATAATTGTAAAAACTTTGATGTACAAAGAGTCATCCCTGGAATCTTCCGCTTCAGGCTCGGTCCCCTCCCCAATCACAATACAGGATGGTTTTCAGATAGTAGGAACACGTGTGGTGTGACGGATCTCATCGGGTGTGGGCCTTGATCTACTATAACTCCTTTGAAGAGGGGTGATTCTTTACAGCTGGGGCCATAAACTACATCTGCAGGGCTAGCTGATAGCCTGGACAATCGGACACAGAGGAAGAGGAGTGTCAGAGGGTGCGGTAGTGAATAGGGCGAAAGGGAGGTGTCGGGCGGGCACAGAGTGTGATTCTCAAGGAAGAGCAGCGCAGATGGGGGGAGGTTTATTGCCCATGCATAACACAGAGAGCGGGGGTGACCAGTGCCTGGGGAAGATGCTTGCGAAGGTGGGGAGCCATGCTAAGGATCGACAGTGTGCAGAGAGTGGGTCTGGTCAAGGCATCTAAAATGGCTGCCGTGCATGACAAAAGTGTGGCATTTCAAAAAAGGCAAGATGGCGCAGACAATGTTTTTCAACACTTCCTCATTTCCTTCGAATCGAACGTTAACAGACGTTGGTGCATATTACCAAAGTTAAGCGATATTTATCGCTAACGATGCTTAGCAACGAATTTTTTACCGCTAAGCATCGTCAGAAATTATCGAAGATAAACCTTGCTATTATCAAGGTTTATCGCAAATGCGATAAAAAACGGCCGCAATGCATGAATATCGCTAAAAAGTCAGCGATATTCATGCATTACCGAGCTAATGCTCTTAGCCATGTTATCCACCTCCCATTGGATAACATGGCTAAGAACTGCTCAGGGCAGGTGTTAGTTTTTGGAGATATTCGCGCTTAGCGCGAATATCTCCAAAAGTTGGTAATAGGAGATAGATATCTTACATGTTGTAATGCAAGTTATTGTGGTATATGGAACTCATACCATAATCTCTCAGGAAAGCAGAAACTGATCCTTTTGGGACCGCCTGAGAAGGCCTAGGAGGTGAGGGGTACTCTACTTTGCCCCCTTTTCACGTTCCGAACTATTTTTTTTTACTCTCTTCTGTAATTACACAAAATGGCAGCGATAAGATGCATCAGAGACAGACAGTGAGAGAAAGGAGGCCGGAGATGAAGAAGAGATGTCAAATACACATTGGAGATAATATAGTGGGAGAAGGAAAGTAAATATGAGTAAACTTACCATGTAACATAAAAATGTTGCCACACCCTTTTTTCACCAAGCCCTCCAATAAAAAGGTTTACCATGGGTCAACTATTTTTTATTATGCCAAATTGTGAGTTTAAAAAGGAATCCCTGGAATTGTAACTAGAGTGAGGGGATAAAGCAAGTACTTTTGAAGTGTGCTTTATTACAGGAGTTGAGATGTATTGTGGTTTGCGCGAGAAAGAAAGATATTCAGGAAATGTGTAAGGAGATAAAAAAAGGCGTTCCGTTAAAGTCCAGAGAGGTCAGTTATCTGTAGAATCAAGCAACCAAAGAGATGCTTGGCGCAATAGGAAGGCTTTCTTATGAGTCTGGAAGTCTGGAAAATTAACTTCTGACTTGGGGCAAATTAATTTTAGCAAATACAAATAGGGGTTTTTGTTACTCCACAAGAAAGAAGATAAAGTGGAGTTGATTTTTTTAAATAGCTTAGTTGTGATTGGGACCGGGATATTCGAAATGGTATATAAAACTATGGGTGACAACATCATCTTTATTGTGTCCAAACGTCCCCACCAAGACAGATACAGAGGGTGCCATTTAGAGGTCAATTCTGAGATCTTTTGAAGACATTTATTCATACACAATGTTACTGTCTCCGAGATTGAAGGCGTAACATGTAGGCCTAGATATTTAATGCTTTTTGGACTCCATTTAAATTGGTAAGTTTGAAAATCTGAACTGAAAGTGTATTTTGTTACGGGCAATATATCACATTTATCGCTATTTAATTTATATCCAGAAATGAGAGAATAGGATTTCACCTCCTCTAAAAAAGCAGGAATGGATTCTTCTGGTCTGGACGTAAAGAGTAAAATATCATCAGCATATGCTGCAAGTTTGAGGTGAACATTTGGTGTGTGAAACCCATAAATGCTAGAGTTTTGGCGTAATTTGGATAAGAATGGTTCAAGTGCCAAATTAAAGAGAAAAGGAGAAAGAAGGCAACATGATGCACCCCTCTACCTAAATTAAAGAAAGTGGAGATTAAGCCATTGCACAAACTGCTGCACGAGGGTTAGAATAGAGAAGAGACACTGAATTTATAAAGTTGGGGCCAAATCCAAACCATTTAAGAGCGTAAAATAAATATTTCCATTCAACTCTATCAAAAGCCTTTTCGGCATCCAACACTATTGCCGCCAAGGAATGATTAAGATGTGATGACTTGGATAAAACATCGAAAAAGAGCTGTGTATTATCCCTAATGACTCGTCCCTTAACAAAACCAGATTGTTCTTTCCCCAGTAAGTTTGGTAAATAGGAATCCAAACGTATGGCTAAGGCTTTGGAAAAAAATTTGTAATCAATATTAACTAATGAGATAGGTCTGTACTTTTTACAATACTTGGAGTCTTTACCTACCTTAGGGATAAGACATATGTGGACTTCCGAAAAGGAACCAGATGAGCTATTTGAGGAGGAAAAGAAGCTTATTAGTGAGTTCAATTTGGATATTAAAATTTTAGAGAAATGTGTATAAAATTCAACAGTGAAGCCATCCGGGCCATGCGCTTTATCTTTTTTAAGGTTTGAAGAGCATGTAGGAGTTCCTGCTGGGAGAGGTCAGATTTTAATTGAGATAAATCTTGAGGTGCTTGTTGAGTCTTTTGGATATTAGAGAAGAATTGCCCTAATGAGTGATCTGTAGGTTGGGTTTCTGAGGAATATAAGGATTTGTAAAAAAGGGAGAATTTGTTTAAAATGTCAGCATCTTTAAACTTTAAGACTGAGTGCTCATCAAAAACAGAATCTATGTTTAATTTATTTTGGCAGATCTTTAGAATTTTCCCTGCAATATTTTTACCACCATAGAATTTTGCACTGGATTTTAATAGGTAAAGTGAAGCGTCTTCTGTTGATTTTTTTTGTTAAATTCCAATTTAGCATTGATAAGGGTTTTCAAACATGCCTCCGATTGGGATATATAATATGAGTTTTCTAGTGCCTTAATATCTTGAAGTAGAGCTGTGGTAATCTTACGTGTAGATTTTTGTTTCTTCGCAACAAAATTTATAATAAAATCTCTTGCTTACCCCTTGAATGTATCTCAGATAGTTGCGGGTAATAGGGACTCTGTATGATTTCTTTCAAAGTAATCGGTGAAGAAAGAGATAAAAGACGAAGAGAACTTGGGGTCCAGGAGAAAAGCGTTATTAAAACGCCAACTTCTGGGAGTGTTAGTTCTGGGCAATATATCGAAGCCAATGGAAACAGCTGCATGATCCGGGAGGAGAATAGGACCAATGTCTGCAAACGTGAGGGATTGCGAAATATTATGGGGAACAAGAATATAGTCAATTCTTGATTGAGTATGATGTGTTGAGAAGTAAAAGGAGTATTCCCTGGTAGTGGGATTGGAAAGGCGCCAGGCGTCAAGCAATTTATATTGAGATATAGCGTGAGCAAAAGATTTATGTGTTTTATTGGAGATAAAAGCCACTTTAGAGTTTCTATTTAGGAAGGGGTCTAATTATTGATTGCAATCCCCAGTCATAATAAAATTATCCTTAATGCAATTAGAAATTCCCTCTTCTAGGGCAGGCCAAGAAGGAGCATCTCCACCTGTAGGTGCATACACATTAAGAAAAGAAACTTGTACATTTTTTAGTGATAGTTAAATAATAAGCCATCTCCCTTCAGTATCAGATTCATGCGATCATAAAGTAACTGGAAGAGACTTACGGCATGAAATTGCAACTCTGTTGCGTTTACCATCCCCGGGAGAAGAATAAACCTCCCCTACCCAACCCCTTTTCAATTTCAAAGACTCACTTTCCATAAGGTGAGTTTACTGTAAGAAAAGAATATCAGCGTTTAACTTAGCTAAATGTGACAGAACCCTCTGTCTCTTGATAGGAGAATTTAAACCCCTAATATTCCATGACACTAATTTAGGTGGCATGACATACTAAAACAAAATGCAAGAAAGATTTCCAAGCAACATTCCAATTCAATAAAGTGGAGATGTCAGCATTAAAAGAATCCGAACTTGCAGTGTTAGAGTCAAATGCAACGCAAAATTATTGAGAGGTGTTTAGAGAGAAATATGAAAATAGCCAGAGTGAAACGAGCTTAGGAAAATGAGAAATATAGAAAATACAGAAACAGAACAAGAATGGAAAAGAAAGTAAGTCACCTGGGAAAGAATAAGTGTAAACTGAGATGATAGAAGAAGAAGATAAATGAAGAAGTTGCAGAACATTAAATGAAGGACAAAACAAATAATACACAAACAGACAACGTACTTGCAAAAGGAAGATTCAGGGAAACACTTGAGGGGGAATGGAACCACAAGTGGTAAACGACATGTCTGGGACGAGACGAACGGAGGGTCCAGGAGAAACCATGATGCCAGGGTAAGGAATCTGTAAGGGCGATGAATAACAAGGATTAGAATAAATAATGTAACATACAGTAAGACAGATGTTGGACCAAACAATAACAGGAGCATCAGCAGTAAACTGGCAAACTAGTCCAATCAAGCCGTCAATATGTAATCTATGATTGCAAAAGCGAACAATAAAAGAGGAGATTAATGAAACATAATATGAACAAACGAACAGTGAGAACACAGCGAACCATCAAAATAAACCGAAGTCAAGTCAAAAATACAACGAGCAACATAGTCTAAGTAAAATGAGTAACATTATTTGTTTACGGAAATTCTGCATAGGAATAAATGGAGACCAAATAATATGCCAATGGTGTGCTTAAAATCAACAAGAAAATGGAAAAAAGAGCAAAGGGGAGTTGTAACATCTAACCCACAAGAGTTTGGCCTTATATTATTCCAAGAAAATCATAGAGTCAAGTGTTAGTCAAAGAAGAAGGCCGTTGAGTGTCCATAGCATTTGTATTACAAGAATTAATGAAACTTTGCAGCCTTGTTGGGTCATCATATGTAATTGTTCTATTGTTGTATGTAACCTTGAACAGGCATGGATGACAAAGACCATAGCGGGCACCGAAAGATCGGAGAGCTGGCCTTAAGTTGAGGAATGCTTTACGTCTGTTAGCAGTGACCTTGCCATAGGCTTGTGCAAAAAACAGAGTTGAACCAGACCAAGTAATATGTTGAGTATATTTGACCGCAGATAACACCAATAATGGATCTGTATACTCCAGGAAGTATATAATGACTCCTCTTGGCCACTGTGAAGGTGACATATTGGAAGAAGGGCGACCTAGTCTGTGTGCTCTCTGAATGTTGAGAGTCCCACCCTCTGCTAAGTGTAACACTTTGTGGAGAAAAGATTTGAAGAAAGTGATAGGGTCTGCCCCTTCACTCCCTTCCACCAAGCCAAAAATACGGAGATTATTTCTCCTTTTTTCATGGTCTTTGATCTGCTTCTGAAGCGTGGAAACTTGTGATTGAAGCTGAGAGACGCTCATAGTGGTATCCCTAAAGGAGGACATTGATTGTTCAACTGCAGTGACTCTTGTGTCAAGTTGAGACCAATTGCCTGTGGGGACTTGTAGCTTAGAATTAGTTTCTTCAATGAATGTTCGGAGGGCTCTTATTTCCTCCAACAGCATCTCCATAGAAACCGGTGAGGTGGATTTAGGAGGCGAAGGGGGATTCTGCCTTAGGCGCTTAGTTAGTGTCTTTCCAGGTGGCACCAATGAAGGATCCATGACTGTCACCAGGGTACTTGATGTAGACGGCAGAAGCTGGGAGTATGCAGTGAAAATCTCGTAGTTTTTCACAAAAAATATACTTTTGTGGCGGTTTCGTGGAAAGAGCACCTCTCGTTCTGCCCATAGGGACACAACACAGCTGCCAGGCAAAAATAGGTATGAAGATTATCACTTAGATGTGAATACAAAGCAGGGGAGAAACCAAGTCAAGTACATATCAGACATGCAGATGAGGGTCGAAGCAATCAACAATAGCGAAGCATGATAAACATGTCTCCAATCCTAACCACCTGCAAACAAAAATATGCAAGCAGTGAATCAATGTAGCTCCAAAAATGATAATTCGCTAAAGTATATAAGACCTGTAAATATTAAACATATCCAGTTGACAAGTGAGAGGATTGCATCATGGGTGCATCAAGGGAAACATAACATGGCCGCCAGAGACTTCTTCCATTCAGAAAAGCCAAGTGAACAATTCCCTGCTCCAAGTAACCATGGAAAAAGCAGGAAGTCTTATCTCAGCTGCACAGTTCCAAAAAATCAAACAGCAGGGCATGAGCAGCTTTTGAATTGCAGCGTGCTGTGTCTGAGGGATATTGCTGAGCGCTAAGAGCACAAAATGGACTCACTCGGTAAACAGAAGTATTTCCGTGCCACTACCGGTAGCGCCGAAATGCTTGAAAGGTTCAACATGTTCTGACGTCCTGTGGATATCTTCAATTCGCCGGACTCTGCCTCGAAACGCGGAATCTCACAGTCGCGGCGGAGCGCCTCAGCCGAACGCTGCCATTCCCCACGGGCTCCAAGCCACGCCCCTCAGAACAGATGTCTCTTAACCGACAGGTGTTTTTTTATTTTAGTTTTAATGCACATAACATCACATATGATTACTAAAGATGCAATGAAAATATACTAGTGGCTTTGGAATTAGTGTAACCTGAAGACATAGGGGCATATTTACAAGCCCCTTGCGCAACTGGAGCGTCACTTTTTTTGATGTTTGGGTGTCGCACAGTGCAGGCCCAAATCGGCATGGCTTTACAAAAGGTGACCCTGCACACCTCGAACATAAATAAAGCAGTGTAAATGCTATTTATGCATAAAATCACAATCGCTCCAAATGTTCTCCCAAGAATTCCAAAGTCAAATTTCTTCTGTAAGCAGATTCTTTTATTCACAGTTGATGATTAAAACCAATAGCCAACGCGTTTCGTCCGTGACCGGACTTCTTCAGGGCTACATTTAAAACACAAAAAAATATATACATAAACATATTTACATCAAGAAAAATATAATCCTTTTCAAAATTAACCATACAGTTTTACAAAGGTAGGGCAAGAGAAACCAGACTTCTTATGATAAACATTATTCAGAAATAAACCTTGGTCTTGTGTCTTTTTTCTTTTTCTCAGGGAGAACAAAATAACATAACATGAACTATGTATGTATATAACGGTCATGTTTCCAAGAATGTTCTTCTGACAGAAAATCAAAGAACAAATTTAAAAAAATTATTTGACCCTTTTGATTTGGCAAGTTTGAACAACAAGGATGCAAAGAACCATTTAATAAACCACGGTGTATCTACTCAATTATGATAAGTAGATAAGTATACAGATCTTGTAATTTGATTCCAACGATTGTAAAAGGACAGAATACCTGTTTATAGAATTTTCTATTTGGCACTGCTTCACATTGGTCTTCACACTTGAGATTCAAATATTCTGTGAACGGATATTTGAGATCTTTAGTATTTAGTATTTCAAACAGTAATCATTTCATGGGTAATATAGTACCCCTAAATGGCTTTACCATCCTTATCTTTTTGATAGATCACAAAGGGAAACAGCACAGTGTTCAACACTTGTTACTTGACATAAGCACATAATCATCACTAAGATAATTAACCAAACTATAATGTGGCCCAAAAAGATCATTTTTGATAACTTACTTAATAAATAAGGAGATCATATATCAAAGATACACCAAGTTTTCAATTTTTCAAATAGGTAAGGCAGTCGGTAGCCTACAAGAAAAACGATTTTTGGGAAATAAATCACAAAAACCATAAACATTACACATTCTATTTTCATTGGTTTAAGAAAAATTCCTATACATAAGTGAGTTAAAAAAAAAAAAAAAAAAAAAAAAAAAAGAACACAAATACCTCCCTAACGCAATGTGCATTTGTAACAAAGTACGGAATGTATAGTAGTCACATCTATAACATCTTGAGAAAACATTGGCATCTTTTAAAATCTGATACATTGCCCATAGGTGTTATTTCTGACAAACCAAGGGTTGTCTACAAAAAGGGGACAACAGTTAAAAATATTCTTTGCCCTAGTTATGTAAATCCACCTAAAAAAAGTGGTTCTGCATGGCTAACAGAGAAACCGGCTGGTTTTTTTGTATGTGGCAACTGCTCAGTATGTGAATATGGCATGAATAAGATGGTCAACTATAGTTACAACAGCCCGAAGAAACATAGGATCACCTCTTTCATAAATTGCAACACATCTTTTGTTGTTTATGTGATCATCTGCTCTTGCAAGATGATCTATGTAGGCAGCAGCACTAGATGCTTGAAAATACGAATTCAGGAACACATTAGAGACATAAGACACAATGATATCCGTAGTCCTGTGGCACAACATATTTCTCAGAGCCATCCTCAGGAAAAGGGGATTAGATTTCATGCAATCGACAGAGTCCCGTCGGGTAAACGTGGTGGAGATAGGACAACGTGCCTCAGACAACTAGAGGCACGCTGGATATGCAGATTGAGATCTCTAAATCTGGGCTTGAATATAAATAATGAATTTCATCATTTTTTGTAGAATTATGAATCTCTACTCCTCATTTCCCCAATTCAAGATTGTCCTGTGAATATATGATATTACCTCTTTTCGTGTCCAGCTTTGCATAAGACTGTCGATACAACCTGATCCATTTGTAATGGTGCTTTTTGCACTCTACATGTCAGTGTTAACAAGCTGACAATTGATATTTCACTGAGAGAGTATGGCTATACTTTCTCATGAAACCATATTAAAAGAAAAATCTTTATAATCTGGTCAACATTTCGTCAGTTGTAACATTTTGTCTGGGTAATATTACCATGTGAGAACGTTAGTATACACTGTTGACACTGTGGATTACGACCTATCCAACCCAGACTTAAGAGAATTATCCAGTGGAAACAGTCAGCCTTATGGTGGGTTTGTTTATATAAAAAATGAGACAAAACAAACATCTTTACAAACTGATCCAAAATCTGTAGCGGTATGTATAATTTGGGTTATTTGTCCCAGGTTATTGCTGTTACATTCGGTTATTATTTTAATTAAATTCATCAATTTACAATCTAAACAAATTTAAGGATAGGAGAGAGTTACCTTGTGAAAACAATTAGTTTTCATATTCCCTTGACTAGCTTAAAATGGCGACTGTTTTCGTGACAGTATCTATTGACCACATCCAACTGCAATCATCGTTTGTGTTTCTAAAATGTGACAGCCATCCTTTAATGTACATATATATCGTAACTAATAAAATCACTCTGAAACAAGTTCGATTATAGAGTGTCTATCCATATCTATAATGTTGTACAATATGAAATACATAATTTTCGCGGGTTTTGGAAAGAAGAAGAGTAGTAAGCAATTCTATGCTCTTCATATTGTACTAACGCAAGATGGCGGCCATTATCAATACACACACTCGTATGTGCACTTGACCATTCCAAAATGTCGGCCCTATTTTTACGAGTTTATGAACACAATACATATACGTTAATGTGACATCGTTTTGATTAAAATTAAGTATGTCCCGCTATCCTTCAATAGCTATATTTAGACACTAGTAGTCTTTGTTCTTAGTAATGAGATTTCCAGTGATGAAATCTATACTGTATTTGACCAAGTTAAGATGGCGGCCAAAACCGAGTAGATTTGTATCTCATCTCTATCTGACTTTTTTCAATTGGCAAGCCACTGCGCTAATTGACAATTAACTCTCACCACGGAAAGTATAAATACGGTGTCTTCGTAGCTTTTAATCTTATACCAGACGACCGCATGCAATACGAGACGCTGACACTCTACTACTGGTGAGTAATCCTCGGGAAAACTATAAGATTTGTTTTGAATGCAAGGGTTTTTTTGACCTCGTAAAATACCTCTCGTCTACAAACCGAGTCTGATTTATGGATAATGGCTATATTACTTGGATAGATACTTTGGGGTGTTTGGAAACAATACTTCATTGTATATAAATGTCGATTTTAAAGATGGCGGCCATTTATCTTTCTGTAATTGCCAAAAACTCTCGAACTGTGACAAAAAATCTTTCTGTTAGGAGGGAGTCTGATAGTTTATTAACAGAACTCTATAAAGAACAAAAAAGAGCTTTTGTTTTAACTCACTTATGTATAGGAATTTTTCTTAAACCAATGAAAATAGAATGTGTAATGTTTATGGTTTTTGTGATTAATTTCCAAAAAATCGTTTTTCTTGTAGGCTACCGACTGCCTTACCTATTTGAAAAATTGAAAACTTGGTGTATCTTTGATATATGATCTCCTTATTTATTAAGTAAGTTATCAAAAATGATCTTTTTGGGCCACATTACAGTTTGGTTAATTATCTTAGTGATGATTATGTGCTTATGTCAAGTAACAAGTGTTGAACACTGTGCTGTTTCCCTTTGTGATCTATCAAAAAGATAAGGATGGTAAAGCCATTTAGGGGTACTATATTACCCATGAAATGATTACTGTTTGAAATACTAAAGATCTCAAATATCCGTTCACAGAATATTTGAATCTCAAGTGTGAAGACCAATGTGAAGCAGTGCCAAATAGAAAATTCTATAAACAGGTATTCTGTCCTTTTACAATCGTTGGAATCAAATTACAAGATCTGTATACTTATCTACTTATCATAATTGAGTAGATACACCGTGGTTTATTAAATGGTTCTTTGCATCCTTGTTGTTCAAACTTGCCAAATCAAAAGGGTCAAATAATTTTTTTAAATTTGTTCTTTGATTTTCTGTCAGAAGAACATTCTTGGAAACATGACCGTTATATACATACATAGTTCATGTTATGTTATTTTGTTCTCCCTGAGAAAAAGAAAAAAGACACAAGACCAAGGTTTATTTCTGAATAATGTTTATCATAAGAAGTCTGGTTTCTCTTGCCCTACCTTTGTAAAACTGTATGGTTAATTTTGAAAAGGATTATATTTTTCTTGATGTAAATATGTTTATGTATATATTTTTTTGTGTTTTAAATGTAGCCCTGAAGAAGTCCGGTCACGGACGAAACGCGTTGGCTATTGGTTTTAATCATCAACTGTGAATAAAAGAATCTGCTTACAGAAGAAATTTGACTTTGGAATTCTTGGGAGAACATTTGGAGCGATTGTGATTTTATGCATAAATAGCATTTACACTGCTTTATTTATGTTCGAGGTGTGCAGGGTCACCTTTTGTAAATCTGATTTGTAAAACAATCTTTTGTTTTCTAACTTTGGGATCTAGGGGATTGTATCCCAGACCTGTTGCACCCATAAATATATATACTTTAGGGACTGTGTTACCAGTGCAGGCATAGCAGCCTCAATCCCTCTCTCCGATTTGTATTTTCCAAATCGGCATGGCCACCAAAGCCACCCTGTGTGGCCATTCCCTGCCTTGTAGATCAGGTGTAAGGCCACGCAGCACAAGTCAATGCATTGCCTTACAATGCGGTAGGGAGGCGTTCCATGGGTTTTGCTGTGGGTGTTCCCAAGCAGCACCCATGGATTTCAATTCTGGCCCAGATTTACAACAGAGCATGAACCAGGGGCAGCTCCAAAAACGTACGTCTCCCCAGAGCATTCGTAACGAGGAAAAATGTTTACGTTCCTCCTTGTTTTTTCCTCTTTCCACATGTGCCATATTCTACAGCACCCACAATGCCTCTTGTGATTGTTTTTGTGTAGGAAGGTGCCTCTTTCTGCAGAAAAACAATGATGCCAAAAACACAGACATCCTTGCACCATTTTGCAAGTTGGTGCATGGGTGCCTGCATTGGCGCATAGCTGCAAATTTTTGCGCTGGTTAAAAGGACAGGAATGCACCTGATCTTGTGAATATGGTGCATTTTTGTCCTTTCGAATTGGCATGGGGCAATGCATCAAAATGACTTGCGATGCTCCCCTATGTCAATTCATTGTAAATATGTCCCGTATTCGTCCACCAGCCCTGGCACTGAAGTGCTCATCATTTTAAGCCAATTTTGCCCTATCTGGGGGTTGTGACCCGCTGGTGAATAGGTAGAAAGTGTAGGCAATAAATAAAGTATTTATTTATCCAGTCACATATGCTGCTCTTCAAAAGACAGAGGATTACTGCTTATTTTGTTTTTTTACATAGAGATTTGGGTTTACAAACTCCTCTCACTCAGCAGGCAGAGAAAGAAAAGAAAAGTGAATTATGTGGCAGTCTTGCCGGGGTATAGGGATTATTAAAGGAAAGCTGTAGGATATATTTTTTTGTAACACACAAAAAAGTGTAAATAGCTGCAAATGAACTGTAAACATTCAGAAGTTAGGAAAGTAAAAACGAAGCACATTTTTCTGAAGTGTGATAGAAACAAAGATTTTAATGGGATCAAAACAAATATAGACGTTACTTCATGATGCATTTGTGTGCAATATACTTTTATCAGTAAAACAATATGCAACAAGATGTGCATATATAGTGGCAATTTCAACGGAAATGTGCTGATTGTAAATTAAAGAGTGCTACCACATGGTTCTTTAGTGACATTAAAAATCGCCCTTGTCAATTACATTAAAGCTAGGTGGGTCGTGAAAGTTGACATTCTAAAAATTGGGTCATTCTTCAAAAATGTTTGGGGAGCACTATTTTAGGCTAATGTAATCATGAAAAAGGCTGTCACAGCAGTGCAAAATAGCTAATGCCACCAAACTTGCCCCTGTATATTTGCAATATCTGCCCAGTTTAGGCTTATTCATGTTCACTATTTACACATGATTTATTACACCTCTGAATGCTACACAAACTTCACACTACTAACCCACCTACCTGCACCAGTGTCTATCCTCTGTAAGCACATTGTTACCTATGATCTGGGAATGACCTGACATACAACCATACTGGAAGGTAATCCAACAAAAAACGATTATAACCTTTGGGCACCTATATGATCACTCACCTAAGGTGGCCTTATTAGGGCTTAAGGAAAATAAATGGATACCCATGCAAGCTGTTCCTCCATTGACCTTGGGTACTTAAAAGCCAAACATGAAATATATTGACGATGGTGAACACAACATCCTTCCACCATGCAAGAGTGGAAATTTGGAATGGAACTCACTTGTACACATGAAAAAACGATTTATGATGCCAGCTGGTGTTCTTAAAAATACAAAAAAGATTTGGTGTCTATGGGCATCATGGATGTAATATACTTCTGAATCTTGATATCTACGCTGCCTCCCTGGCAATACTACACTGCTCTTTTGACACAGTTTATAATTAGACTCGTTTTAGGGATACCTGCTTATGGGAGAAAGAAAGAAAGAAAGAAAGAAAGAAAGAAAGAAAGAAAGAAAGAAAGAAAGAAAGAAAGAAAGAAAGAAAGAAAGAAAAGAAAAAGAAAGAAAAAAGGAATAAAAGAAGGCAAGAACAAACTAAAGAAAGAAATGAAAACAGATGAAATCAACAAGAAAAAGAGATAAAGAGAAACAAAAAAGATAAAAAGAAGACACGAGAAGGAAGGAAATAAAGAAACAAAAAAGAAACAAAGAAAGAACAACATAAAGAAAGAGACGAAGAGAAAAGAAGACAGAAACAAGAAAGAGAGAAAGAAAAAAGATTAAAATAAGGCAAGAGTAAAGAAAAGGAGAAAGAAGGAAACAAACAAACAAACAAACAAAGACAAAGGAATTTTTTTAAAGGATAGCAATACAAACTGATTAAAATGGACACAATATGGTATGCTGTGAAATGTCAGCATTCTGAAAAGCAAAACACTTCGAATTTGACAACAGAATTCACAGGAGAGGGGTTTCAATAAAGATGGGATGTGCATCTGACGCATTCTGCTTTCACATCAGGTTCTAAATACAAAGGCAACAGTGAACTAATTATTAACAAAAACAAAAACACTGCCACTGAAGGAAACTAGTTGGTGTGGAGATGTGCTCCTTTTGAGAGAGCAAAATGCAGTCACTCAAAGTTCAGTCTACCAATGGTTTAAGTGTGTTGACGCACACAGATTATATTGTACCAGTTATTATATTACCTTCAAGGGAGCTCATCAAGTCTTGCATCACTGTTAAAAAGTATTTTTCTCACCATAATATTTTCTTTGATAATAAGCCTAACATAATATTAACATCTCACATCCTACATGGTTATTGAACAAAGATGTGATTTACAGTATGATTTTGCAGATTTCAGATTTTAGTATTTAGGGGCCGATTATGATGGCGGACGGACCTGAGTCCGTCCGCCACCATAGAGTAGGAGGGACCGTCCGCAGGGGCTGCGGCGGTTCCTCCGTGCAGATTAGGATGTGACCGCCAGTGTGGCGGTCACATCCTCAATCTTTAACATTGCGGCGGGTGCAGCTTCAAGCTGCACCCGCCGCAATGTTAAAAATGCATACATTGCATTTGTATGCAGCAAGCGGCAGGCACCGCGCGGTGCCTGCCGATTACTGCATACAAATGTTCACCATGTTTACCCCCCACCCCCCCTTCACCCAGGGGGCCCGCAACAGGCCCCCGCAGGGAAGCTCCGTCGACAAGATATTCTCAATAGATCTAACATAATAAAATTAGTGGAAGGCATTCCGGGGCTTGCAGGCCTGGCATCGGAGGATATAGAATCCATCGAATTCCTCCCACCAAGAGGTACTCAACCGTCTGAGGTAACGCTGGTATCATTTAAATCGGCAAGCTGGGCAGGGGCTTTTTTGAACCACAAGACCACTCTGCGGGATTGGGGCATCAGAGTGTATTCATACTCCACTCCAGGCTACCCCATCTCCCTATTAACCCAGCCAACACCCCCGCGAAACACTGGCATTACCTGTCCAGTGCTTCATCCAAGACCATATTCGATTTTAAAAAATGCGGCAGGATCCGAGGAACTGTACAAAACTCCTCCAACAGTGGCCTCCAATGTCGAAACAAGTCAAGGCTGGGAATGGCTTCCAGCAATTTTGTCAACCAAAAGCACAGATTGACCTTCTGAAGTAGAGCCCTCTTCCCATAATTACAAACTCCAAGCAGTGCCAACTCTTCTAGTAGTGGAATCTACAACTGCTCCCACTCCAGAAGCTGATTCCACCTTTTTTATGTGTTCATGGAACATTAGCGGGGTCAAAATTACCTCATGGCGAAAACAGCGCCCACTTTTCCTTTTAAATGTATACATCAATCCAAACACACGTACAAAAAAGGGACACCTGGCACGCCTAACGGAAATAATGTGCGACATAGCTGCGGAACATCCCAACTCAGATTGCATTGCCACGGGGGATTTTAATACCAATCTATTTCAGGGGGAACTAGCAGACATCAACGGGCCCTTCTTATTCCCCATCACTGAGGCCGCGACACAAACCAAACCAACTAACCTAGCCCACTGTGGTCTGGGTGAGATCTGTGTGACGAAACTTTACAGCGTCGGCTACCTGGTAATGAATGGTAGGTCGGCGGGGGATACTCCCCCGAACTGGTCCTGGACAAATGGTAGCAAACACTCCTATCTGGACTATACCATTTGCAACGCTGATCTGCTTCACTGTTTGTCCGACTTTCGTATTCACCCACGTCCTGAAAGTGACCACAGGCCTCAGGTCATATCTCTTAACATAAACCCAGTGAAGCACAAACCCGCACCTCCAACGTGTCGGGGAACATATACGGAAAATCTTAAGTGCCTCAAGTGGAGCGAAGACATCAGCCCGTCCATCTTACAGGTATGCATGGAACGTATAAAAAACGGAAACGGTCACAGAACGCTGACCGCTTTTCTCGGCAGTTACCATCCAGAACGCCGACCAAGCTCTGCCATTCATTTTTTATCGAGTTTCACGGAAGCAAGGCGAGAGACAGATCAGTCTTTGCTGAACCGATAAACCTCATGACCCCCGACATGAATCATTAACGTGCGGGAGGAATAAATAAATTCTACATGTACGTTTTTAATCATTCATTTTACCGATAAGGAAATAATATAGCAGAGGAAAGGGATAAAGGGATGTAACGTGACGGAAAGCGTCGTGTATCTCCATGTTGTTGCACATCAAGCAGCTCCAAAAATCCCTCATTTTATCGATCGATATATATGTGTGGCTCCTGATGAAGGCGTTGGTTCAAACGCCGAAACGCGCGTCGTGTAATTATTGATTGCCACTCTCCTCTTTTGTGGTTGTAATAATTTACATTATTTACAAATATTGAATGTAATTTAGTTTTATATGGTTATTTGAATTCTCTGACTTAATTTTAACATTGTATTATATTTTCTGTGTCCGAAAAAATTAATTTTAAATTGTATACATTTGCAATTTGTTTTTATAAAGAATATTATTAAAAATATAAGAAACATGGTTTTAATTGTTATGTAGTTTGTTGTTTGGTATTAGTTTCTCCCTGGGTTGTTACTATTGATGCGCCTTTATATACATTGTCTAATTCCCTGTCTCACGAACCATCGTATTTAAACAGGGGGTCCTTGTTGCTTACATTATAAAAAACGGAAACGAACATGATGCCTCCCCCATTGTAACATGGACGACACTGTGCACCCACCTGACTAAATGTTTTCCAGTAGAACAGCAGGCCCAAAGGACAAACCAGCGCTACAAATTTAAACTCTCATTACAGTCAAAGGTACTTAAGAAAGCCAGGAATAACGCCCTGCGGTCACTTGCAAAACACCCTGGGAACAGTGAATGTTTAAATCTTTATAATGCTGCCCAAAAGTCATTCAGGCTGGCGATCATCAAAGACAAACAAATACACGAAAATCAATTTTGGCGCAAATTGGTGTGGGAGAGTAAGAGCAAAAACCCCAAAAAATTCTGGGCCCTAGTTAACCGCACCAACCCGAGTACCTCAAGCTTTGGATCAGCAAATATACAAGAGTCTGAATGGGCATCATACCTCACAGAACATTTCAGGTCCTCAGAACATCTAGGTCCCACAGGAGGTGGCCCGCCAAGAGAGACTGATACTGAGGCCAGCATTAAGTGGAGTGCACCCACTGAGCTGCCAAGTCCTCTTAATATGGGCTTTCAGGTGTCCCAAGACAGAGTAGCGTTGACTATGACTAAAGCAAGATCAGACGGAGCACCAGGCCCAAATGGCCTACCACAGAACCTCTTTAAATCTGATATTCCTTTTTGGTCAGGCACCCTAACAAACCTATTCAACTATGCCCTGAGAACCGCAACTATCCCAGAATCATGGCGGGGTGCAATAATACACCCAATTTATAAATCAGGAACCCGCGCAGCCCCCAACAACTACAGACTCATTGCTCTTTTGGACATTGAGGCTAAGCACTATGCAGGCCTCCTTCTGGAGGACCTAAAGCTATGGGCAAAGGAACACAACCGGATTCCGATGAATCAAACGAGGTTTGTCGCCAATTCAGGGTCTATGACAAATCTTCTAGCAGTGTCAACCATTGTCGATAAAGCTCTTTTAACATCTAGGACAGTGCTATGCTGCTTTGTCGATTTTAAAGCAGCATTTGACAGGGTTCCCAGGGCGGCCTTATGGGAAAAACTTAGGAATTGGGGGATTCCTGACAAACTATTGGAGGCAATTATCCAACTTCACTCTCGCACCTGGGTCCGAGTGAAGCTAGGGTCCGGCACGCATCTCTCGCGCAAAATTATGACAACGAGAGGTGTCAAGCAGGGATGCGTGCTGGCCCCCCTGCTCTTTAATCTGTTCATAGCAGACTTGTCGTCGACCCTGGATGAAACCAATAGTCATCCCCCAAAGGTGGGAGGCACGGCACTTAGCAATCTGTTATACGCCGATGATCTTGTTCTTTTCAGTCTTACCAGGGTCGGGCTGCAAAGGCTTCTTGACTCACTGCTTCGTTATACATTGGCGAACCAATTAGAAGTCAATTTAAAGAAAACCCAAGTAGTTCCCTTTGGGAAGAAACGATATGTTGGTGGTGGGTGGTCCTTTAACAACATAAGCCTCGTGATAGGTCAATCGTATAAATATCTTGGCGTCCACCTGGATTCAAGGGGCAACCTTATAAAACAGCGCCATGAGATAGCAATTAAAGCCACGACTCTTGCAGTATCTCTAACTAAGCTTTCGAAAAATCTCTCAGGTCCAACTTTTTCGCCACTCTTGGAAGTCCTGAGAGTGAAAATCGGCCCCACCCTATCATACGGGATAGAGACATTCAAGGGCAAACTGAATACGGCCCTAAACCAACATACCACCAAAATCTATAAAAAGGTCCTCCAGTTGCCAACCTCTGCATCTGCCGCACAGATAAGATTAACTATGAGGTTTCCCATATTGGTGTATACCTTAACCTGTGTCACAAGCTGAGACAGGCTGACCCAGACTCATTAGAATCCTTAGTCTGGCTAGAAATCTCCCAGAAAAACCCAGGAGGAACGTTTGGTCGCCTCTTCAAGGACTATATCCAACAAATGTCAGCAGGAGACCTATGGGCTCTTAACCCTAGTCAGACAGCGTTTAAAACTGCTATCAAAAAATGTGTAAGAATGAGATCACTCATTACAGACCAAGGACTCTTTTCAAAACGGAGCCATTCTTGGGCCCTTGTAAACTCCTATAGTCGGCTAGTTCCTGCCGCTTATCTCTCCTGTACATACCCACTGTTTCTAAAACGTAGCTTTATAGCCATTAGAATGGGTGACTGGCGGTTCCTGCAAGACTTACCCCCCTGGAGACGCACGGCGGAAGATCTAACATGCAGAGGGTGCGGTACAACAGCCGAAACACTGTTACACGTGGTTTGCCTTTGCCCAGCCTTCAACTCCCAACGCAGGTGCAAACTAAAAGCAGAATGGAACAGGCTGGGCGCTCGAACCTGCAGGCAAGCCATTATTGTGGCCTTGAACCCTGAAAACACTGACTTAAATATAAGACTAACAAGGTTCATTCGGCAAGCATATTGCAATTTTAAGTTAAAGAAGTCCTGTTAAATCCTCCCTCTTATTTTCTTTCTCTTTTACCACTTAACGATCGTTATGATACACGCCAAATTTCTAGAGGGATGAATTGAAAAGAATACAAGCAGTACCCCTAGGAAATGTGGGTCGTCTTTTAAATGTATGATATACAAGTCAGTGAGAGTAAAGAAAAAGGAGTGAAGTTCCTTGTATATCAGGTTTTAACTTTGGTATTATATTATTATTTATTTTTATTTTATTTTATTTTTTCTTGGTTTTTATCTTTCTTTTATTATTCTGACTACGGCTGACTTACCGACTGTTTTGCTGTCTTCATTTTTAACAAGTTGCACATGAAGTTAATAATGTAACCCTCTTTTAAAGATATCTATGTTATATCTAAATAAAGAATTTTCTACTACTTCTACTAAGCTCCGTATGCTTTTCCACGGCGGAAAACCCTCCGTGGAAAAGCATTTCTTTTCGGGCATCCTAAATTGGCTGACGGTGTCTAAGAGACACCGTCACCATATTAGTGCTTTTCCGCCGCGGTTGTAAGCCAACCGGGGTGGAAAAGCTGCGGACGGAAACCAGGACCCACCAGCCATCCTAATGTGGCGGTGGGTCTTTGGTGGGTCCGCAGAGGATTTTCCGCATCCTCCGGGCCAGCGGTGGCTTCCGCCGACCCGGATGATGCGGAAAATCCTCCATTATAATCGGCCCCTTAGTTTGCAGTTTAAGAACACTGAGGGCCTGATACACAAACATTTTGTGGTGACTTACTATTTCAGTATTCTTGCCTTAAACTGGGGGTTTAAGAGTAAACCTTGAGTACTCCTGCTTACGCCTCGATAAATGCCTTCTGTGAATACTGAAAGTCTTAAAGTCTTAAAGTTGGATTGTTCTCAGTTTAGGAGTAGTAAAGTTAGGACTCCTAACTTTAGTACTCCTAAATGACTTCTGTGAATACCGAAATTAGTAAGTGCCTTCTGTGAATACCAAAATGAGTAAGTGCCTTCTATGAATACCAAAATGGTAGTAAGTTTAGGATTGTGTCTTAAGTTAGTTCTGTGAATTGGGCCCACTAATAATAATAATAGAGCAAGTGAGTAAGTGTTATATGCATTTTTCATTGTATGTTGCTACAGTATCACCAAGTACATTCATAAGAAGACTAAGAACTAAAAAGAGTGTTTGAAGGAGAAGGAAGACCTGGTGAAGACTTGGCAGTCTCTTCTCTTTGCCAAACCCCTATCCCCCCTGGGACTTTTTTGTCATGCAAGTTTGTTACCTTGTCGGCGAGAGAGTATTAGAGAGGCGTTGGGACCTGATGTCGCTCTACTCCCTTGCAAGTGGACATAAAAGCTATCCTGACACCTTCCTGTTGCCTCCTCTTCTCCTGGTGAGAACCTCACTATCAGTTGTCTAACATAAAACAAATTTCTATTCACTAAGTAACAGAGGACTTCTGGAAAGTTACAGCATCTGCAGAAAAAGAGAAAGATATCTCATGCAACCCAACAGTTCAACATGGAACACAGCACTTTCAATGTTAGTGTTTTGTTTGCGGTTAACATGGCCTCAACAGTTACGCTAATTAAATCAGAACATTATTATTTCTTATGTTCCTTATAGTGTCTAGGTATGACTGCATACTACAATATACATGTTATTTAACCTAGACTTTTGTACTTTTCCATCACGTGTTTTTGTTTTTAAAATACAGAAATTCATCATATCAGATGCTGCGGCTCTTTATTGATTTTCTTAACTTCATTTGGACTTTGTTTTTTCTTTTTTTTTGGGTAAGAATGTTAAAAAAGTTTTACATGTTTTGTAAAATCGTCTGACATCAGTCACTCCTAAACATGAGAAAATGTCCTACATTACTGGCACTCATCGTGAGAATCAAGACTGATATTACTAGATTTTGATGTAAATCCTCATTACAGCTGTAGCAGTCGAGATAGGAAAACTCAAGACTTGTTTGAGAAGAACCAAACATTTCATCATGTATTAGTGCCAACGTGTTTATCTGCTGGCAATGTGTCCTCATTCCATCCTGCAAGTATGAATGCACATATACTACTATATCACAGATCTAGCAAAATAGCAATGACAAGCTGATCAATGGGCGTGAGCCCGGAATGCAAATCATGATTATTTACAAAAGGTAGGACATATGTAGGTTTCTAACATGTAGCCCTTTAGAGCTCTATTATTTCAGGATATTAAGAGTGGTTCCTATAATGATGGAGAGGTTGCAAGATATAAGCTTCTGTTCCTCTGTTGCTGAGAGACTAGAGAGCACTACAAGGAGGATAGGCTCTTTCATTCCTCTGTTGTTGAAAGAGAAGAGAGCCCTACAAGTAGGATTGGCCCTCCAAGGGCCTCATGACATGTTGTTGTGCTGCGGAAGGTCTGTCATATAGGCAGTCTGACTCTTCTGTAGTCTTACCTTCCTTTTAAAGGGATCAGCTATAAAACATTAATTAGAGAGTGGATGGAATCAGGGAACGAAGTCATGGGAGCAGGGAAGACCAGTAACACAACTGGGGCATTGATGGTTAGAAAGGAAGGTGGGCATAGCCAGGAGATTCAGAAGAGACATGAATGTTGTTCTCACACAAACAGAACAGGCGCAGGAGAGCTGCATTAACACTGTTAACATTTGTTGGGGTATAGTCTCCCCCATTGTATCTTGCTCTCCACCTCTAACATTTTTGCACACAAAAAATATCACATTTTAACTTCAGTGCTAAGCCTCTGAGCAAGCTAATTTGTTCAAAGGGGCTTGGTAGTGAAACCTTTGTGGACTCCTGCTCTAAATAGTCTGATTTGTCACAGTCTTTTGATTCTTTTTCTCCAGTTTTGGTCACCCACATATATTCAGAAACCAGATGATATCTGCGTTGGGTCGCCCTAGTTAATGAGTTTTTATGAACATTGGATTCATAAGCCAGTGCGGTTGTAAATCCCTTGCAAACTTCTTAATTGCTTTATATAGGCACATTTCTAACAGACCAGAACTGTTTTTTAGAAAATTGAGTTCCAAAATGTATACACTTGCAGAGCTGTTTATAAATGCAAACAAAACTTAGAATCCAAATTGAAATACAAATGGGCCAATTCACAAAAATGTATAAAAGCACAGGTGGGGATTTAAATCCCTGCCAGAGTATACTTTTACATGTTTTCCAATTCACAGAAATTACCAGGAATGCACTTAGAATGCTATGCCACGTGCAGATTTCCAAATGTACTTCTGGAAATTTCATTCAATATCTCATGTGACTCCTTCTCTTTCTGTGCAAATATTATAAAGCATAGATTTGAGCACAGGTGGAATGGAGCCCTAAGGTAAATGCTCATTTTTCTACAGGGAGAAATATTCATAGATGGTGAAGCTCTTCCACTACACCCCACCAAATGTAGAGATGATCCATTTCCCTTTCTATGGTGAAAGGGAGTCACATTTCAACCATGTCCACTGTGGGAAGGTCAAAGTTTGTGAATGCCAAAAACTTTAATGTCTTTCGGAAGTCACAAACCTACAAGGCCTGGAATGACCAGTTCCCACCCCTTGAGTGGGATTCACTACTGCAAACGTCTCTGCACTGGTGGTTGAGAAAAAAACAGTATTAAGTCCATTTACATTTGCCAGGAACACTTTTACGAAGACCTGAAAAACATAAATGTGGTATTTTGGGGGTATGAACATACATTTAAAGTCGAGAATTCTTTTATGAGTAGGGTCCTAGGGATTTGACATTACGTAATTTGTAAATGAATGAGTGTCGGTGCACAAAGTCAATGTTATTCAATGCCTTGATTTAACCTCATGTCTCTTTAATCAAGAACCCGACTCCCTGTCTCTTTATCTCACTCTTGTAGGTTCCTGCATTTATCCCTTTTCCATTTTTCTCTTTCTCCTTCTTTTCCCTTTGTGTGTTTTCCATCTCTTCTCTAGTAATTGTCTGATGAGAAAAAATAAGTGTTTCCCGAAAAGTGAGTGAGGGTGGACCCCACCTGGAACCGCCAGCTCAAATGAAGAACTGAAATTTGTGCTGCTATGAAAATGTGTGTATGTGAATTGGAGACACTGTTATATCACTATTTAGATATTTAAATTAGCTTCCTTTAAAAGTTTTAACTACCAGAGCCAAATGCCCTTGCGCCGCCGGTGTGTCACTTTTTATGATGTACGGACGGTGCATTTTGCTGCCCCATATTTACAAGGACCCGAAAAGCCACAGTGCGTGGCTTTCTGCCCTGGTAAATACTGCAGCTTTACACTCAGCACTTTGAGTGAAAGGGCCATTCCATGGGGGTTGGTGTGGGTGTTCCCACATAACACCCATAGAACCTGATACATTTCCAGATTTATAAGAAATCGTAAACCTGGAAATGCATCTGAATGTATTAATTTCTTCTCATCTTACTCCTCTTTCTATACATGCTGTGTTCTGCAGCACATATAGAATGAGAAAATTACCTCTTTAAATCGTTTATGTGCCGAAAAAATGATGTTTTACAAGTTGTATATGTGCTAATGTAGCACACTTGAAAAACGCCATTTCAGATTCTTTATGTGCAGGAAGGGACACCTTCCTGCAAATAAAAATGCATCCCCTTTGATGCAGGCAGCTCAGGGGAGAGAATAGGGGTCTGTCATATCCTTGTAGATATGACACATCCCTATGCTTTGAAAGTGGTGCAGTGTGGAGCAGCCAAAGGGCTTGTGGTACCGTGCTGCGGCACTTTCTTGTAACTGAGACCCATAGTTTCATTTGCATTTCTACCGTGTTTATCTGTAAATGGACCATGGAGGCTATGTGTCGAGGTCATAGGGCAAAGGGGTTGAGTACATACAACCATCTGCCAATGACTTGCTATATTATTGTTAATGAAATAGGTTTGGACTGCATGCTCCTGTACTTTCCTAAATTTTGACCTGTGTTTTCCACGATGTGTAGAATATTGTAAACAGAGTATTGCAGGAGCAGGCAGGGATTCTGCAGAGACCACTGCTAAGGTCTCTGATGCCAATCTGACCACTATCAACCTCTTCCACTATTCAGATGGTTACTAACTACTAACAACAGGAGGTAACATTCAGTCCTTTGCCAATCAGTGTGCTCAGTCACAAAGCACTGATACATTACTTTGTGAGTTTGAAGGAATGGGTCACTAGAACTTCCTGACACCTGGCCTGGTGCCTCACTTTGGCTCGCAACGTAGCCATTAGTGATTACGATGGCAGTTTTAAACTGCATGACAGTATAGGAGCTTCATGCCATCTGTGAAGCTTTTCTAGCAGTGCTTTGCATGCTGGTGCATACAATCTGATATGCCACTGCATGGCTCAGAATAAAAAGTGGTATTAACTAAAAATTCAGTCAGACTCAATTTTTCATGCTCGCTAAGGGGTCTCTTAGAAGCTATGAAAGTGCATTGGGAACACTGCAATCACAGTGACAACTACTTAACAGTGGCTTCGCATTTACGAAGTCTCATTATATATATAGGTATTCCTCTGTTGATGTTCTTTTGCCTGAAAATCCAATCCGGCGGCGTTTAAATAAACACCGGTCCACTCTTCAGGTCAGTTTCTCTTATTTTTTGACATAGATATATATATATATATATATATATATATATATATATATATATATATATATATATATATATATATATTCACTGAAAAAACCATAGGTTATAGACCATATATAGTTAGGAATTAGCATTTACAAAACCTTGAAAATTCACTGAAAAAACCATAGGTTATAGACCATATATAGTTAGGAACTAGCATTTAAAAAACCTTATTTTACTCACACAAAACCATTGAAATTCCATATATAGTTAGTTGCACTAACTATATATCGCGCACCCGCAATCCACTGCTGATCATGTCACATATTACATCATTCATGACATGGTCAGTGACATCACTGATGACATCACTGATGACATCTCAAATGACATCACTGATGAGATCACTGATGACATCATCCAGTGACTGTGTGTTTCTGTAAAGTTTAAATATGTTTTACATATTGAAGAATGAGTAGATGTATAAGTGTCTGGACGAAGGATTTAGTAGGTGCATGACTGAATGTATGAGTGAGTGATTAAATGTGTCTCACTGAGTGCATGGGTTAGTGACTAAACTGTCTTAATTTGTGCATCATTATGTCTGTTGTTCTGTAAACTGCTGCATGTGTTGATCAGTAGCTATATGATTAACTATATGGGTTATTGATTGATTGTCCAAGTATTTGTATAGGAGACTGAGTGTGTGTGTGGCTGGCTGGGAGGTGTGTGACTCTGTGCAGATCAATGTGTACTTGTATCAATGATTGTATAAGAAAGTAAGTATGTGTTAGTATATGTTTGAAAATGTAAGGTGCTCTATGTTTAACTGTATAGACAAGAAAATGGAAGTGTGATTGATTCTTTACAGGACTGACTAGGTGTGTGAGTAACTCCATGGATGAGTGGCAGAGTGTAAGTGTCTGTATAGGTGTATGAGTGCATATGATAGTGTTGTAAAGATGAGTGATTGTATGTATGAATGATTGTATGGGTGAATGAGTGAATGTGTGTGTAGACGTAGGAATCAGTGAGTACGTATGTAGTAACTAGTATTGGTGTGTCAATGGTTTCAAAAATTATACTCTGTATTTAACACTGGGTGAAACAGAGGTTATATTAAAACGTGAGGAGATGCATTGTATTGTCACATGAATGATATCATCAGTGATGTGGTCATTGATGTCAAATGAGATGTCATCAGTGATGTCATCAGTGATGTCACTGACCATGTCATGAATGATGTAATATGTGACATGATCAGCAGTGGATTGCGGGTGCGCGATATATAGTTAGTGCAACTAACTATATATGGAATTTCAATGGTTTTGTGTGAGTAAAATAAGGTTTTTTAAATGCTAGTTCCTAACTATATATGGTCTATAACCTATGGTTTTTTCAGTGAATTTTCAAGGTTTTGTAAATGCTAATTCCTAACTATATATGGTCTATAACCTATGGTTTTTTCAGTGAATTTCATTGGTTTTTTAACAGCTAATATCTGTAGCTGTAAAATGTATTCTTCTTTAAATCCAAAAATATATTTTATATGTTTATGAATAATTTTTTTTTTAAATATTTTTTTTTCTTCGTTCCCGCTTCGCGAATCGGGAAGCTTCCCGTTAGCTGACCTTGATGCCGCGAAATAGACCGCGAGCCGGTAAACGTTTCTTTACCGCAACTGCCGCGTTAGAAAACAACATCGTGACGCCTCCCGTCCGCATGACGTTTCGCGTTGTCGCGTGATACGTCATATGACGTGCTACGTTAGCGAACTCGTACGCTTACCGAGTCGCAAAGCACAGGTTTCTGGAAGCAAACCGGGAGGCCCTGCAAAGCGCGTAACGTAAACACAGCAGGTCATGTGACTTGGTAATAACACTTTTCATTGGTTCATTTCACTTTCGGTTTCCTAATGATGTAAGACTAGGTCATATGATCTAAAATGAACACTTTTCATTGGTTGAGAACTATTTTTTTTCCCAAATGGTGAAAATCCCTCCTTCTTTCCTCACTCTGACTTTCATCATTGTGAGAGAAAGACCCTTTGTTACCAGTGAGCAATGGCTTCTTTACTAGCTTCAGCTGGTGCTTCCCCACCACCTCCACCACATCCAAGGAAGAGTGGACCACCTGCTAAAGTTATAATTCAGCAAGAAGAGGAAGAAGAGGAACAGGACGACCTAGATAATCTCCCTATTATGGCCAGAAGATCTGTTGTACCGGAAGTAACGGGACCAGAGGGCAGGGAGATGGTGCCAAATATACAAACGAGATTTCGTGAAGTAAAACAAGTCTGCGTACATTGCAGTGGAATCATTTGCTACGCAGAAAGTAGCATCACTCTGATCAACAGAGCTATTAACAATCATGCTCATGTTTGTCCGAAACTCCCCAAACAATAAATTCTTTTTTTTGTTTTCTTCCTCCTGTTGAGCCCTTTACAATGAATCGTTTTCGTTGCCCCCTCCGAAAAAAAAACAAAAAAAATATAAAACTGTTCAGAAAAATTCAAAAAAAGTAAAAAAATGTTCAGAAAAATAATAAAAAAAATATAAAACAACAAAAACAATTTAAAAAAAAGTTCTTTTCAGAACTACCTCCCCGTTATAAAAAAATTGGTACAATATTTGCAACTGTGCCAACCTCTATTTCTCTTAGTTCGCTTCCCAGTTCGCTCCCCGGTACGCGAACCGGAAGCGAACCAAAAAATTTTTTTTTTAAAAAAGAACAGTAAGTATAAGGGAAGGAAACAGACAGTTATGTTAAAAGAAAGACAGCTATAGGGGAGTAAACTAGAGATACTATTACCCGTAATCCACTGCTGATGATGTCACATATTACATCATTCATGACATGCTCAGTGACATCATCAGCAGAGGATTGCGGGTAACAGTATCCCTAGTTTATTCCCTATAGCTGTGTTTCTTTTAACATAACTGTCTGTTTCCTTCCCTTATACTTACTGTTCTTTTAAAAAAAATTTTTTTAGATCTGTCAGAAACAGTGAAAGTAATGAAATATAAAAGACTACGTAGAATATGAGCACTGTATGCAACAACTTTGACACTGACAGAAGCCTCACCTTCTCCATGCCTCCTACACAGTTCTACATGTACATCATAAATGCAAACAGAACAGAATTAATTATACATGTTAAATGGTTTATTTTTGCTGTTCTCAGAATGTATCAAATTTCACTAAAACAGTGACTTGAAGGTATTCATCATATAACAGCGGGGAAAAAAAAACACAATCAAAATGATTGTGTTTAAAAAACCCATACATTACAAATCAGAATTCAGGAATCCTTAAAGTTAACTTACTTTCCATGACGGCCAAGGATGTCCTATGAACAGCTTACACTCTGTTGTGCTGTTATTACTTTCAACCCGCCACTTTCTGAAAGAAAACCTCCATCGTTTTCAAAAACATGTTACATACAATAAATGACTTCTCGCTCTCTACCACACGATTCCACAAGGCCAAATCGTGTCAGAGCCATGTATAACTCTTGGATTTCTTGTAAGCCAATCCCGTCTTTTCGCATTTCCACAACTTTCAGAATTAAAATGTTGAAGATCATTTACACAATCCTGGACTAGTAATATCTTCCCCTTCTTGCTCAATCATGTTCTACATTTCCTATCACACTGATACTGCTTACTATGAAGCAGACTTACACTACCTTTATGACTAGTACAATTATTTAATTCTCTACATCACTTTTAATCACAAAGCAATGTAAAACAGTAGACAGCATTGCAGACTTACATTCCCTCTACTCCATGTTTTGATTTGCTGCTTCAATTAGCTTATAAAAAGAAATAGTTTTTCTGAACTCATTCAAAGTGCACGTATTTCTCAATAACGTCCAGTGTTATGGTAAAAAGTTATGTCTCTGTACTACACTTATCGTCAAGGCCAAATAGTGTAGGAGCCATGAGAACTTCTTGAAATTCCTCAGAGCACATCCCGAGATTCTTTCCCTAAAATTTTGGTTTTAAAAACACCAGGTAAGAGTTTTTAAGGTCATATGGCAATTTTTTTTTGAAAATTAAAACAGAATCATTGCAGAATGACCAGCCATTTCTACACTTTAAATAAGCTGTATAATGTCCTGATGTTATTGAAGGACCATCATGATATATAATTGCTACAGTTACAAAAGTCCTTCCTGATATTGACAACTGTGAAGCCACAAACTTTTTAATTAAAGTTGTCAATTTTGTTCCATCAGGCCTACATCGTTGGAACATTAAAATGACATACTGGCCATATGTTCGTATAAATAATGTGGACATCATTTCAGATTTACATTGGCTACACTCCATGTTGTGATCAGCTGCTTTTACTAGCTTATTAAAAGAGACTGATTTACTGTCTGGCAAAGTTAAATATATAAATCTTTCTGAGTCTACACTAGTAGTAGCTGATACCCTACAGTTCTCGCAGTCATGCTGCCATTGATAAGAAAGCCCAAACAGGTGATCTACATCTACACCTTCATCATGCAATACATCAAGCATATACATTAAAAACTCCTGACAATCTTGCTGACTATTTTGAGAGAATTGTGTTTGGCCTGAACATCTGTCTAACAGATTTCGAATTTCAGACACACTTTCTATGTTTGTTCTATCAGTGCTACATTTCTCTAACACAGAATTTAACAAACTGCAAAATCTTTGATCCGAATTGACCACAATCTGTTCTTTTAAAGTTTCTAGAGAAAAGACAACATTAACCACTACATTAGCATAGCAGTTGACACCAGAACTGTTTTCAAATTGAAAACCAACAACATCTTCAACAGAATCCTTTTTGTTTCTGCTTATAATTTCAGGTTCATCAACTTTTCGTCTTTTTGCTACAACCTCCCCAGTATTGGTCACATTTCTTCGTTTCCGGCCTACCACACGTTTCTCAAACAAAGGATACTGAGGCAAATGTGGCGCATACTCTCTTCTCAACCTATTGTATTCCTTAACACAATCTAGATCCGCACAAATGTTTGTGACATCACACTCAATCAAGTACAATCCCGATAAAGTCCTAACTCGTGACAATGCCACATATGCCATACCCTCCTTGAACACAGAACTGCCAATATTCACCAATGCACAGTCTACACTTAAACCTTGCGATTTATGGATTGTCACCGCATATGCCAAGCAAACAGGAAACTGCTTACGACGAACATATAAGTCTTTTACAAGCAAAAATCTAGCAGAACAACGAGCAATTAGCTGTACTTCCTCAATGCCATCAAATTTAATTTTTAAAAATTCAATTCCATCTCTATTTCTGTATTTCACAAAATCAACAACATTACCCATTGATCCATTTACCAGACCTCTTTCAACATGTAAATTCCTTCTTAAAATTATACGGCAGTTCAAGCACACATTCAGAGTCTTTTCAAAACCCGCAGTTTTAGATATACTCTTCTCTAATGAATCCAATTTTGTTTTCAGATTCTCAGACAAAATAATTGTTGATCCCATATGCTCTACTCTGTCAATAGCTTCCAATTTCACAATCTCTTGCTTTTCTAAATGCAACATTTTGTTGTTGAATTTGGCACATTCTGCAAGAGTTGGCATCAAACATATTCCAGATTTTTTCTCAGTAACTTTCTGAAAAATATTCTCAGGCACAACATCTTCGTCTGGATATAAATTTGTCAGTAATCGTGCATGTAAAGCTTCTTTCCCATGCTCGGTCACTTTTCCAATTCTAACATCTTGTAGAATAGTCTTGTAAACTTCATCCTTTGCCTGACGCATATTTTCATGCAGTTCAGCATAATTGAAGTTTAACCATATATTGACGTTGCCAATACTCCCTAAGCACTTCCTAGTATCTTCATGCGTGAGCATTTTGAACACAGGTTGCCCTTTCACTGGTGTCAGCTGCAGAAGATCTCCAAAAACAATGATGTGTTTGCCACCAAATAACACATCGTACTCTGTTTTGAGAACTTCTTGCATTCTCAAATGCACAAAGGCAAGCATGACATTGGAAACCATGCTTACTTCGTCAATGATAAGAAGTTTCATTTTCCTCAAGACTCTTGAAACTTCAAAACAAGCATCTCCAGATAGCTTGTGATATTCTAATTTGTTGTCATGCTCCACTGGCAGCATCAGTAAACGATGTAAAGTAATCCCTTTAATGTTATGTGCTGCCAGTCCAGTTGGAGCGGTGACAACACAAGACAGCGATGACTCTGTCCTTTCCTGCAAATAACATGAAATTGCTTTAATAAGGAAACTTTTTCCAGTTCCCGCTTCTCCACTCACGTACAGTCGGACAGGCTTCAACGACGTACATGAGCACTCTTTCTTGTCATGACTTAATCCATGATCAATTTGCATGGTAAGTTCGTCATATATTTTCCTCTGCTCAACGTTGAGTTGTCTTTCCAACTCTTCTAAGTTAACCGCATCCTCCTGAGCATGTGCCATGGCTCTTTCCACTTCATTCATAGCAGTGGCAGCTTCATTTTCGATAAGAGGTCCTCCTAGTGGATCCTGACTCAATGAAGCAGAACTCTGACTGTCCTGAGAACTGTCTCTGGCAATCTCGGCTGCAATCGTTGCTTCCTGCTCAATTTCCACATTCAACATTTCTACATATTTGGGAAAAGCAGGACATTCTATGGTCTCCTTGGCAGCATTGAAAGAGTCTTCGTAACAGAGGAAATCTCCAAGCAGTTCCTCTTCTGCACGCCAAGGCTTAAAAAGTTGCAAAAGTGCTAAATAGAAAAACTCCTTTTTTTCAGGAGATTCGCCACTCAATTTTCGATGGTTTATCAAGTGGCATTTTCTTTGCTTGACCAGACATCCCTCACTTCCTATTACAGCATACACTCCTTTCTCAGTATCTTCTTTGATGTTCCTCTTGAATATGTAATTTTGCAGAACCTCATACAGACAAACATTCTCGAGGTGACTGCTTCGATTTGGATAATATGCATCCAACATGTTGCTCTTCAAAATGTCGGTACTGTTTGGCTCCTTTTCCGCCAAATACTCAATTTCCCGCACAGGTTTCAGAACTCGATTACGCGTTGCAGCAAGACCAACACTCGCCCAAACGATACTCCTGGACTTGGCATAGAGACTTGCTGAAGACAACCGGTCAGAACATTCGTAAGCTCCGATTTCTCGATGCGACAACATCTTCAGACTGAAACTGTACAACTTCTTGCTGAGGCTCTTTTCATGGGAAATGTCCTCCCACATATCCTTCAATTCTGTCTTCTCTTTTTTGGTGATGTAAGATGTCACATACCTAGCCACAGCCATACAGTTATCAGCCACAAACTGTATATCCATGTTAGCATTCCACATGGACAAAATCACCGGGTTGTAGTCGTTGATGTACTTAGACTCTTCGTTCCTCTTCAAATTGTATGTGTTTTTAGGTGATTTCTTCATCACATTATGTCGCAGCGAAGACATCAAACTGTTCACTCTTCCTTTAGAAATCACCGATCGTGGAAAGCCGAAACGACATTTGGTGTAGAACTTGTCTTTGTTCCGGAATTTACGACGACAGTACTTTCCACATCGATGGCTTTGGAAACGTAGAACTTTTTCTCTTAGGCTTTTTTTCTCCTTTGCGTTTGGAACAGCACACGTAGAATACTGTTCTATGAAACTCATCACTGAGTCGTCTGCATCCGTTCCAAATTTAGGTGCATCCTTGATCCACAGCAACATATGTATATGAGGAGCACCTCTTGCTTGGTACTCCTTCCTCCAGAAGAAATCCAACACCTCTCCAAGAGGTGGATTCTTCTTATTCATGATGAAAGACATCATACCTTCAAATCTATGATTGAAGTACCTACATACATTGACTGGATCCAAAGAGCACAGTTCTCCGGGTGTCTTGAATTCGATGTTTTCTACGTTAGCATTTGCCTCTCGTAGAAATTCAAGTAAGTCTTCCCAGCCATACTCAGCACAGCTCAAAGTGAGGAACCATGTGGGAGTTCCTAAGTTCCTCAGCATACATTTTAAATCACCATGACGACGGTACCAGTACTCATTAGTACCACGCTGACACGCCATGAGATTAATCAGGTGAGAATCCAAAATACTGTCTTGGACATTGACTTTATCCATAAAGTCACTTGCCGAGATGTTTTGCATGTGTATACCACTTTTCAAGATGTGGTTCACTGCATATGACAGTCCAGACAGATCGCTTTCAAACAGGAGATGAAACAAATAAGGAATGCATTGTCGAAACCTAGGATCTCCTGCATACAATCGCAAAGTCCGGTATTCAGAAGCAGGAATTTGATGAGGTCGCTCATCATATCTTCCTCCCTGACCTGTTGGAAAAAGCTGTGGGAAACACCGAGCTTCCAAACTTTCCTCCCAAACACTAATGGGACTCCCTTTCGCTTGTTTCATTTGAAACAACTCAATAGCATTCCCCATGACTTCCTTGGAATGCAAAGGATGAACACTATAATGTTCATATATTTCTTCACTAGTAGAGGGTTCTACTTTCTCAATTTGACCAGCACACAAATCGCTATCCTCTTCCTCACTTACTTCCTCTTCTGCAACATATACATTTTTATAGTATTTATTATATTTTTTCAAATACAATGTTGCCCTTTTGACTTTCCTAACATCTACTAAATCTTGCCATATTTTCTTATTCTTTGTCGGAACCCCATTAACTAAGATAACCAGAGGTTCCTCTTCCACTTTTTCTACTCCAATTGTGTTAATGTTTTTCTTCAAATCTAGAGGCAAATAAACAACTCTTCCCTTTAATCCTCTCTGTAAATCTGATGGAGGCAATTTCCCTGTCTTTGGCTCCATTCTTACAATAGCCTGAAAGGGATGGATACTTTGAATCAAAATAGATTCATAAGTATTTAAATCCTTCAATTCAGAAGGAATTTCAACCAATTCCAGATTATTATGAACTGCTCTAGCAGGCATCTGGTTTTGATTTAATTTGTTACAACAATAAGTACACACACGTTGATCCAATCCCAAATCAAAACAATTTTCTACCATCAAGTATGTTGTAAAATCCTTCCATTCACTATTATTTTCCCTTTCACTTTTTCCATATAAATCCACTAACTTAGTCTGATTCTTATAATAAGTGCGTCGACAACACACACAAGTGAAATTTGGCCTCTCACTTGATTTCACCTCAAACGTCGCAATTTCCCTCTGGAAATTATCTGTACTGGAAACCTGTACACTATCTTCCACATTACTCTCTTCTTCTTGGTCAATTTCAACATTCTCCTCTTTACTTCCAAAGTAACAAAACTCAATTTCTTCACATATATTCTTCACATCTATTTCAGAACCATGCAAAAGAGCAGCGCATAATTGTTTAAGCATAATTGCTGGACTCTTAGCATAATACAACATTCTAACTAATTTCCTCACTTTATTATGATGCACTGCTAGCATCCTGAAATGATGAAAAACACTCTGGCATACTCTCCTGGAAAGACAAGCCAGTGAATGACCATGCAAACCTATCACTTCTCTCACTCTGCAAGGATCTAATTCTTGCAACAACTTCATTTTCTGCTTCAAACTTTTCTTACTAAATGACCGTATAAAATCACAAAGCAAATTGATGGAATCCTGTCGTACACTGCAAATACTACTACACTTCCAGGTGTACACAGGACCCTTAGGACGTCTCCCTAAAACCTCATTACCTAACACCTCTTCTATCTCTGTTCTCACAAGTTTTTCTTTTTCAACTGGACAACCATCTTTCACTTCATAAGCTCGACCACTGGTGTCAACTGCATGCACCAAATCATTATCCTGGAAATAACTCTCCTCATTAAAAAATGCCTCAGAGCTTGAACTATGCATCCATTCTCCAGAAAAAACTTCACAAAAATTACTACGATTAACTATTCTCTTCCATCTACTATTTCTTTTGAAATCATAAATTACCTTGTTTAGCTTCCTAATTCTATTGATTGTCAAAATAAATAACTTACGTTTAATTTCAAATGCCTGATCAATAACTTTCTCAACTATTTTTTTTCTCTTATAAAAAACCACTTTCTGCTGACCTTTCTTAATATTTTTTAACAAATTCCCAATTATCCTGTTGCGGAACATTCGTTTACGAATATCCCTAAACTGTTGTTTCCTTCTACTTTCATGCATAGAGTTATCTCTTACTCTAGCAGTAACATTTCTCATTGGCCTTTCCTTACCATTTGAATTCATTCTCCTTTTCTGGAGTGAAACATTTTCTGTAGTAATATTTTTTTTACTACACATATTTCTTATGACTGTTTTTCGACTCTTACCCGGTGCTTTCTTGGTGACTTGACAAATCTTTTTGTTAGAGGACTGCTGCAATATTCCATGCTCCTGCTGTCTTTGACGTTTTCCAGCCTTTCTTACTCTTTCTTTGCTAGGCATCCTAAAATCTTGAAATAATCTGAAGTTGAATCTGTGGTAAAATATAATAAAAAATGTTATTAACCACTATTACCCAACAGTAAATTAATAACAGTCATCAAAAACTTAACACACTACTTAAGTATATAATATACTGAAGCCTATCTCCAATTTTTCACTGAACAGGACTCATCTCTTCTTAACCTTGGATAAACCTCACCTACTCTGTGTCCCCTGCACATAATTAAATGTAAAGGGGCAGATTTATATTAACTAGCACATCCCCAGGGATGCACCAGTTAACGTGCACCGCTGCTCTGCCACCCACGGTGTGCCGCATTTACAATCAGATAGGACAAAGCTACATCAAAACCCTGCGCCTGCTTGAAGCAGGCATAGATCTTGACGCAGGTAGGCTGAAAGCTAAAGCAACAACTAAGTGTCGTGTGCAGAAGTTACAAAAAAGGAAAAATGGCGTTTAAACCAGTAATGAGACCATGCTAACGTAATACAGAGTAAAAATATCCAGGATCTACATCAGTTTGGGGTTCACGAACCTGGCAGGTACAAGGCACTGAGGCTTTCCACCGTGCATGTCTCATCCCAAAACATATGTTGTTTGTGAATGAAACAATTTCCCAGACCAAATGCTTTGGATTGGCTACTTCTAAAAAATTAAACACCCCTACTATCCCGGAGTTAGAGGAATACGATGGTTGGAGTAATTTTACTCGTTGTCTATTAAAGATTTACAGGCCCTACTCCGTAATTCTTCCTTTAACATTTCCAGTATAAATCCAAAAGGTTGACTGCTTTGGCAACGTGCCTTATCCACGGTTTAATAACGCTGCCTTTTGCTTTATATAAGTTTTCAAAATGTATGAAATATATACCAATAGGTCGTTATTAACCTTTAGGTAGTGGTTTTCTTCATCAAGTCTGGTCGCTTCCATACACATACAGATTTTCAAAGATGATCAAGAACTTTATCTGAATGGAGAGGAATGCACTGAGACGCCAGATCATTCACTAATGTGTAGGCACATACAGTTACACGGTTCATGCAACAAACACCGACCAAATATGGCTTGCGTGTTGCAAGGCACACCAGTTCCTGCTATCATCCCCACGTTCAAGTTCTTGGAAAATGGTAGTTATTTGATGCTCAATAATGAAGATTGTTCTGGGTTAATTAAAAGTATTCATTTTATCGTAACAGTAAATGAACGGGTTATTTGCTGCAGAAATGTTCTATTTCCTCCCACACATGAACATAGGGAGTTTTCAATCTGGCCACAAATACCAACCTTGGCAGCACATTTCAACGGCATGGCAAGAATAAGAGCTATTTTGTCTCAGAGAGAGGTGGCCTTGAGTTCGGCCCGTGAAACTTTCGTCCTTCACACAGCGAACACCCGTACAGAGCTGCAGACCCTTTTAAATACAGATTCGCCTTTCCATTTCAGCAAGATGGTTCGGACTATCTCTAACGCATCCTCCACAAAGAGCCTGGCGCACTTTTTTAAAGTTGTTACCAGTGGTCTCGTGACTTCATTTGAGAAAATCTTTGGAGTCATCCCTGCTTTCTTACATTCTATTTTTTCCACTCTGCTTCGTGGATTCCCATTTTTACTTGCATTACCAGCGGACGCTCTTGTGCTTTTTTACATTTTTAAATATGGATGTCCCTCCTGTGCAAGCTCCCGCCCTGCAGCTGCTGACACTGTTCCGCAATCGCATGCTAGAATATTATGGCACAATGCCGTTGGCGATATTAAGCACGGCATATGGATTATCTTTTCTATGCTGATGTGATTCCTTCAAATCTAAGACACTAAAGTATTGGCACGCCCTAAACCAACACAAAGAGACCTTCTTAGCAAATAATATATTATGTGTATTAGGGAGGGTGAGATATAAGCAGCCGCGGGCCGTGGAGGGAGTTACGGTGGGGCAGGGAGGCGGGGAGGGGGAGGGGCAGGGTGAAGCCCTCTCCACCCTGCCCCTCCCCCTCCCCGCCTCCCTGCCCACCGTAACTCCCTCCACGGCCCGTGGCTGCTTATAAGTGTTGCTAACTCTTATTCATTTACAGCATGTTAACATACTGTCACCATTCGCTTTTTATGTACTATTAACTATGCTGGTAATTTTGCTACTGATAATATGTGTACTTGTATAATCTAAGATACTACGCCTGAGAAGACGGCATTAGTAAATAAACATTTCAAATACACATGTGTTCTTCTTAACTCCATGTTCTCGTTTCTAAGAAATATATAACGACCGACTGTTCATGAGTTCCACGTATCCTGAGGTACTATAAGTTCATATTCTGGATTGTCTAAACATTGAGAGTTTGTTATATCCAATGTGTCACTGTACCTAGCTTGCTAAGGGGTTTTGATTACTAAGGTGAGTTTTGGGACACCCTAATTCGCCGAGGTTCCAATCCTCTGTCCACAGTTCTGTGTCAGAACAGAAACCCTGCGACAGGGGCACCCCTCAACCTTACTGGAGCTTCATCACACTTGCGATACAACTCCAGCAATGCGCCAACTTTACGGCACAAATACGTCACGCATCTGTGCTGTTTTTGCCCCATGATGCGCCGCATTGTAAATGCAGCACACCATAGGTGACGGAACAGCGGCACAGAATGACTAACACATCCCTAATGATGCGCCAGTCATCATAAATCTATCCCTATGCTTCTTATCTTGTTAGAGATAAACCGCCATATGTATCATCAAAGTTTTTTGCATTTCCTAAATAGCGAACTTTAAGAAATAAATAGCGATTCTTTACCATTCCTAGTTTGCGATGACCTATTTGCTAATTACAAATTACCCATTCATTTCCATGCAGCAGGAGGCCCATAGGAATGAACGTACAATTTGCGATTAGCAATTACCTCATCGCAAATTACGAATTTTTCCGACGGTGCAGGGGTGTCTCAAGAACACCCTGCTGCACCCCTGAAAAAGAAATTTGGGGTCATATGGCGCACATAAATTTTGAAAACATTCCTTTACCTCAAAAACGATTTTCAACTTATAATTTGAAAACACTGCACATGGGGAAATGACTTAAAATGTCCTTAAGACACATAAAAGCATTTTTTGATTGCCTTTGCAGCATTTCCGTCACCTTTAACATGCCTATGTAACGGAAACATTCAAAATCTAAATTTGCCATGCACAGGTGGGAGCATATTTACAAGCAATTTGCTCCACAGACAAACTTCTTACATTGAAATGGGAAAAATAACATCACAGACTCTCAATTACCTTATAAAGAAGCAGACACCATTATGTCCTTCTCATCAATATTAAAACCATTGCTTTTTCTCAAAAACGATTTACAAGTCATAATTTGAAAACACTCCACAGCTCCTATGCACATAAAAGCCCTGTCAGTACTAATACTTCACATTTTCTCCAATTACAATTTCTCAAAGAAACAAAATCTATTTGTGAAACACTTGAGACAAAGCAACATTTGAAAAACACAACTTTCTTCATAATTTTCTCCTTAAAGCACACTATTTTCTATCTAAATTAAAGAAATCTTTTCTCACCTTAGCAAATACTTTGAGTTTCAAAACAGTCTCAGAAACACACCAATTTGTCTTCAGCAGAGCAAAAGGTATTCACTCCAGAGTCTGCAGCTATCAAAAGCACAGAAATGCTGTAATTCCTCACACATATCTCTCATGTCACCCAATCAAAACTCTTCCCTCACTTTTTTTCAAAGCAAAACCCTTCCCCCCTCTGCCCCCTCTCTGCTTTTTCTGCATAGCAACCACCTCTTGCAAGACCTCTCACACAACAATGTTGCAATTGAACTCTGAACTCTCAGTGCACCTGCATATCCAGAGCATTCTTTCATTTAATGATTTTTTCTTCGCCACTCAAAATACATCTTTCAACGAACTCATCCATTCACACTAACTTTCTGTTTTCAGCAATCAAAATCCACCAATCACTCTTACTGCTTCATTAACACAGAAACTCCTCAGTTTTTTTCATTTTACACTCTCATTTTTTCAACTGCCATTTCATTGCCACACTTCATCTGACTGCAGCAGAACCTTCTCTCGCCATGTTTTCTGTCTGGATTGTTGGACATAGTTACATATATTGGGCTCAAAGGTACGCTGAAAACAGGAATTTACCTAACCTCAATTTACAAGATGTGGAAATTAAGTGGTTTGGCCACAGAGGATTAAAATGTCACCAATTGATACCATTGGTGAAAACCTTTATGCATTTGCCCAAACCTGACCTGTTAATTGTGCACTGTGGAGGTAATGATTTGGGCACTTTGACTGGGGTAGGTCTGGAAATGCTTTTAAAGGACACCTTTGAGCAATTGATGGCACTTTTTCCTCAGACTGCCTTGGTATATTCAAATATATGCCAAAGACAGAAATGGAGGTGGTCAAACCAATTTTGTCCACAAATTGAGAAGTCGAGGAAGCATGTAAACAAATCTGTTTCAGCTTACATGAGAGACCATGGAATGGGCTCCCTGTACAACAATAACTTGCGTTACTACATGCAAGATATCTACAGAGGAGATGGAGTTCACTTCTCAGATGAGGGCAACAGAGTTTTCACTCTGAATTTAAGAATGTGCATTGGTACCTACTTATAAGTACCTAAATGTACCATAAACCCAAAAGCTCTTCTCAGAGCTACCCTACATCTGATCACTCACAATTATTATTGTACTCTAACTTTTTTCACTAATTTTCAAGAAAGTACGCTCCCCAGAACGCTTCCCGGTTCGCGAACCGAGCGCACTCCACGCAAAAAAACTAAAAAAACGGTATATATTTTTTTGCCCTGCGAGAACCTTTCAAAGCCTCCACATCAAACCTAGGGGGTCAGGGACGATCTACTATGCCCCCTTATGGTCATTTGCCCCTTCGCTTTGGCCTCCTCTTGTCTCTCGATCCTACCGAGAGACAAGATGGCGGCCGCTACGGACTGTTTGGAATGTTTACAGACGCCGAAAAACCAATCAGCTTCGCAAACCTCCGTAACGCGAAAAGTACGCGAAGCGGAGCGCTGTTACAGATATATATCTTTTTTTGAACGTTAATTTCTCAAAATCCACTGGAGCACATATATTGAGACCTAGCAAAGGCACATCGGGCTACCAGTCCCTACAATTTTGCCAAGTTTCGTGCAAATCCATTCAGCCGTTCGATTATTATTATTATTTTTTTTTTTGCCCCGCGGGGCCCTTTTAAAACCTCCACATCAAACCTAGGGGGTCAGCGAGGATCTACTATTCCCCCTTATGGTCATTTGCCCCTTCGCTTTCGCCTCCTCTTGTCTCTCGATCCTACCGAGAGACAAGATGGCGGCCGCTACGGACTGTTTGGAATGTTGACAGACGCCGGAGAACCAATCAGCTTCGCTTCACAAAGCTCCGTTGCGCGAAAAGTACGCGTCCTGGGCCGCTGCCCGGTCCGCTGTTACAGATATATATCTTTTTTTAAACGTTAATTTCTCAAAATCCACTGGAGCACATATATTGAGACCTACAAAAGGCACATCGGGCTACCAGTCCCTACAATTTTGCCAAGTTTCGTGCAAATCCATTCAGCCGTTCGGGCTAAAAGTGAGGCCAACCGCCCTATGGAAATTAACATGGGAAAAACGCGTTTTGGGACCCCCCTTTTTTCTCGGCCCCCCCTTGACGAACCCCCCCCAAATTTTCAAAGGCTGCTCAGAAACAAAATGTGCCATTTTCCTGAAAATTTCAGCCAATTCCGTCCACAAACGGCAAAGTTATTAGACATAGAATTTTCAAAAAACCCATAGAGAAAAAATCCTAACTATATATACCTACTGGCGACCGCCAGTAGGTAATATATATATATATATGTATATATATATATATATATATATACATGTGGCTGTGTATATCTATGGCCTCAGTATCACCACTGTTATATCAGTTACTATCATAGCTGTTTTCCACCCTTACATCTATCGATCTACTGAATTAAATACAGATATTACTGTGAATCTCCCTTCCAACATTTAGGCAGTGGGTTGTGAAACCTCGATAAATGTATTTCCTTAGAGATCGAAAACAATGTTCTAGATGCATTGCAAGCTTCCACAAGATTCTCAAAAAACAGATGGCCATCAGGAGTTGTGAAGTTCTAACACAAGGCTAAACTTTATTGATGTTGCCATGGGTACCGGTCTATGTTTAAACAGAGGAATGAAAGCGCGATGGGGACAGGTCAATCAAAAGGACTTTTTGTTCTTGATCTGGGAGGGAACAATATGGTTCCCTTTGATGACAATATGGTTTCCTTTGCATTCGACCCTTTCCCCTTCTGCAGATCTAGGGAGTTGAAAGGCCTGGCTCTGTTTGCCTGTATGTGCTACATCAACACAGAGCGAAGGTAGCCTCGGTTGTAAGACCATTACAGCCGAGAAGCGATGATAACAAGGAACAAGCTTAAGCAAAGGAAACGTCTAAAAAGAAGATACAATCGCATCTGGTGGAAAAACATTCTGCTTAAGTGCTGCTCATGTTGGAAAATATAGCCCCCTTCTTAATTAATCTTGCACTTCAATTTTAAACTATCCTTGAGAATACTAGAGTAGATATTAAAACAAGTACTGCATAGAAATATTAATTATCGTTAACAACCATCTGAGAATAACAAGTTGCGCATCAACATCGAGCCCAATTCCCAAATAAAGGAGTTTGGCCCTCATTTATGGGGTTTTGGCGTAGGGCAGCACAGCAAGTCACCTTGCTGAGCTGCCCTAAGACAAAGTGAAAGGGCGGGAATGTACCTTATTTATCCAATGTACTTTATTTATTTCTGGCTTTTCCCCCTGCACTGGCACCGTTTTGGAAGCCTACTGCCAACACAGTCATCCTTGCACCATGGTGCAAGAGTTCCTGTGTTGTCAGCAGGATTGTTTTTGTGCGGGAAGGGCCATCTTCCTGCACAAAAACAATCTTGAGAGGCATTTTTCCTTTTCAGAATGCATCACACATGGAAAGGGGAACAAACGGCGAGAAATTAAGTTATTTCTCCTCCTTACGCCTCACCTCGGGTGATGCAGCATTTATGTAGCACACAAACAGTAAAAAAGTAAAAGCACAGTACACGAACAATTGCATAAATTGTAACCCCTTCCATGCGTCGGACGGCCGCCACGGTGGGCGTGTGCGGAGGACGGCCGGGGGCCGTCCGAACCATGCCCACACCATAAATCACCCGCACCGCGGCGGAATTTTCGCCGCGGTCAAGGGGTTAATAAATAAAATGAGACCAAAATGACGAAATTCAATCAGTAGGACTGAGTATGTGCAATTTCAAAGTTTTAGGTAAGGATAGTACCTAAAAGCACAAAGTGCCCATTGCAGTCATCTGGTCGTGCTAGACGGGGAAAAGTCACTAGTCCAGGCTGACCAGGTTGGGTACAGGGATCAGGTTAGTTCCATTGAAAAAGCTACATTCTCAAAGACTGGAGTGAAGAGTCTAGAACTTAGGGACATTTCCTCTTCTTGTAGAGTGCACTCTGATGCCAGCCTAATAGCCTAATGTCCAAGACCTGGGAAAACATCGCTTATGGATCAAGGACTCACTCTCCAAGAGGCCAGCGTGGCTCAGGCAGGACCAGTAGCAGGCCCGGGAAGGCTTAGTTGCAGCAGATCAGCTCGGCAGTAGCAGGGAGGCCTCTGGAGCTTGTTATGTCCCTGTTGCTCAGAGCAGAATGACACCCAACTAACCCTTGCAGTAGACCCATGTAGACTGGTTTGAAGGGAGCAGGTCCAGTCTTCCTTTGCAGACAACAAGCAAGCCTCAAGCAGCAGGGCAGTCCTTTGGAGGGGAAAGGTAGGACTCAAGTAACAGGGTAGTCCTCTGGTGAACAAGGCAAGCCTCAGCCAGCACAAAATCCTCTGGTAGCAGCAGGACAGTCCTCTGAGGAACAAAGGCATCAAGCAGGAGGGCAGTCCCCTGGAGAGGTCTAATATTTATACCTGGTGCCATTCTTTGAGGTGGGGTATTTTCTAGGCTACCTCTGACATCTGGTTCTGGAAGGTTCCTTCCTTCCCCTGCCAAGGCTCCAAAAAGTCTAGGGTGACAAAAGGCCAGTGTCAGGCTCCTTTGTGTGCGCTGGAGCCAATGTTATATTATGTTATACCAATTTATAACGTGCACTACTAATCGGTGTCTAGGCGCTTTGCGGACCTCATACTGCCGAGAAGGATATTTTTAAAGATTAGTTTTTAAAGAGACAGGTTTTAAGATGTTTCCTGAATTCCAGCAATGATGTGATCTTTCTTAGAACAAGAGGAAGAGTATTCCAAAGCCTGATGGTACTGTGCCTAAAGCTCCTTCCCCCTAATTCATGGTTTTAACTCTGGGGGTACGCATTATGAAGGCCTTGGCTGAATGTAGAGACCTGCTGGGGGTATGCAACTTAAATGCATGATGTAGAAACTGAGGTCCCTCACCATGAAGCGCTTTGAGAGCAATAAAAAGTGCTTTGAACTTCACCCGTTGGCCAACCGGAAGCCAATGCAGATCTTGAATTCCTGCTCTTATGGATTGGTATTTAGGCACATCCAAGACCAATCTATTGGCGGCATTCTGAGCTGATTGCAGTCTTCTAAGTTGCTTGGACTGCACGTTGATGTACAAGGCATTGCAGTAGTCCAACTTAGTTAAGATTAGTGAAGTTAGAACCGTTTTCATAACCTTTCTAGGAATGTAGGGAAGGAGTTGGCACACTGTTCTGATAGTGTTAACCCCTTCGGGGCTAATGACGAGCTGGGCTCGTCATCGCGCTTACCTGTCCTGCGCGGATGACAAGGCCAGCTCGTCATCAGCCCCACCCTCGGGGGAAGCGCTGGCGCTCCCCCCGAGGCTCTCAGATCGTCATTGTTTTGCTGGGGGCGGCAGTGGAAGAGCTTCCGCTGCCGCCCCCGCCCCCCCCCATGGTAATCCCTGATGACGTCAGCGCGCACAGCGCGCGCTGACATCATCAGGGATTCCCAGCGCTCGGGAAGCCATTTGCTTCCTGCGCGCTTCAGAAGAAGGTAGGTTTTGGGACTCCGGCGGGGGTTTGGGGCAGCGAAGAGGCATCAGGGGAGAGGAAAGAGATTTTCCTTTCCCCTGATGTCTCTTTGCAGGGCATTTCTGCCTCACGATCGCGCACAGCGTCGCGATTGTGCGGCGGAAATGCCCCCACTAGACACCAGGGATATACTTTTAGTTTTTAGGAAGTGACCCCTTGGGCAAGGGTCACTTCCAGGCTGGCTGGCAATATGTTTTCGTTTTTCTGCCCCCCCTGGGGGGAAATCGGCCCGTTTTTTCGGCCGTTTTGCCCCCAGGGGGGGCAGAAATTCCCCACTAGCACCAGGGATATAGATTTGTACAAAGATGGCGGCCATTTATTTTGTTTACGTTTTTCTGTCCCCCCTGGGGGCAAATCGGCCCGTTTTTTTTTGCCGTTTTGCCCCCAGGGGGGACAGAAAATGCCCACTAGACACCAGGGATGTAATTTTAGTTTTTAGGAAGCGACCCCTTGGGCAAGGGTCGCTTCCAGGTGGGGTCTGAGTATGTTTTCGTTTTTCTGCCCCCCCTGGGGGGAAATCGGCCCGTTTTTCGGCCGTTTTGCCCCCAGGGGGGGCAGAAATTACCCACTAGAACCAGGGATTTTTGTTGGGGCAATGTGTTTGTTTTGGGAAGCGACCCCTTGGGTAAGGGTCGCTTCCAGGTGGACATGATTGTGTTTTTGTTTTTCTGTCCACCCTGGGGGCAAATCGGCCTGTTTTTTTTGCCGTTTTGCCCCCAGGGGGGGCGGAAAATGCCCACTAACACAAAGTTTTTAGGAAGCGACCCCTTGGGCATGTTTGCTGGTGGTGTGTGTGGGGAGTGGTACTTGGCTGGATGGTGTGCGTGGAGCGGTGCTTGGCTGGCGGTGTGTGTGGAGTGGTACTTGGCTGTCGGTGTGCGCTGAGTGGTGTTTGGCTGGCGGTGTGCGTGGAGGGGTACTTGGCTATCTATGCACAGAGTGGTGCTTGGCTGGCGGTGTGTGTGGAGTGGCGCTTGGCTGGTGGTGTGTGTAGAGTGGTACTTGGCTGTCTGTGCACGGAGTGGTGCTTGGCTGGCGGTGTGTGTGGAGTGGCGCTTGGCTGGTGGTGTGCGTGGAGTGCTACTTTGCTGTCTGTGCACGGAGTGCTGCTTGGCTGGTGGTGTGTGTGGAGTGGCGCTTGGCTGGTGGTGTGCGTGGAGTGCTACTTTGCTGTCTGTGCACGGAGTGCTGCTTGGCTGGTGGTGTGTGTGGAGTGGCGCTTGGCTGGTGTTGTGCGTGGAGTGCTACTTTGCTGTCTGTGCACGGAGTGCTGCTTGGCTGGCGGTGTGTGTGGAGTGGCGCTTGGCTGGTGGTGTGCGTGGAGTGCTACTTTGCTGTCTGTGCACGGAGTGCTGCTTGGCTGGCGGTGTGTGTGGAGTGGCGCTTGGCTGGTGGTGTGCGTGGAGTGCTACTTTGCTGTCTGTGCACGGAGTGCTGCTTGGCTGGCGGTGTGTGTGGAGTGGCGCTTGGCTGGCGGTGTGTGTGGAGTGGCGCTTGGCTGGATGGTGCTTGGCTGGCGGTGAGTGGTGCTTGGCTGGTGGTGCTTGTGGAGTGGCGCTTGGCAGGTGGTGTGCGTGGAGTGCTACTTTGCTGTCTGTGCACGGAGTGGTGCTTTGCTGGCGGTGTGTGTGGAGTGGCGCTTGGCTGTTAGTGTGCGTGGAGTGCTACTTTGCTGTCTGTGCACGGAGTGCTGCTTGGCTGGCGGTGTGTGTGGAGTGGCGCTTGGCTGGTGGTGTGCGTGGAGTGCTACTTTGCTGTCTGTGCACGGAGTGCTGCTTGGCTGGCGGTGTGTGTGGAGTGGCGCTTGGCTGGTGGTGTGCGTGGAGTGCTACTTTGCTGTCTGTGCACGGAGTGCTGCTTGGCTGGCGGTGTGTGTGGAGTGGCGCTTGGCTGGATGGTGCTTGGCTGGCGGTGAGTGGTGCTTGGCTGGTGGTGCTTGTGGAGTGGCGCCTGGCAGGTGGTGTGCGTGGAGTGCTACTTTGCTGTCTGTGCACGGAGTGGTGCTTGGCTGGCGGTGTGTGTGGAGTGGCGCTTGGCTGTTAGTGTGCGTGGAGTGCTACTTTGCTGTCTGTGCACGGAGTGCTGCTTGGCTGGCGGTGTGTGTGGAGTGGCGCTTGGCTGGTGGTGTGCGTGGAGTGCTACTTTGCTGTCTGTGCACGGAGTGCTGCTTGGCTGGAGGTGTGTGTTGAGTGGCGCTTGGCTGGTGGTGTGCGTGGAGTGCTACTTTGCTGTCTGTGCACGGAGTGCTGCTTGGCTGGCGGTGTGTGTGGAGTGGCGCTTGGCTGGTGGTGTGCGTGGAGTGCTACTTTGCTGTCTGCACGGAGTGCTGCTTGGCTGGCGGTGTGTGTGGAGTGCTGCTTGGCTGGCGGTGTGTGTGGAGTGGCGCTTGGCTGGTGGTGTGCGTGGAGTGCTACTTTGCTGTCTGTGCACGGAGTGCTGCTTGGCTGGCGGTGTGTGTGGAGTGGCGCTTGGCTGGTGGTGTGCGTGGAGTGCTACTTTGCTGTCTGTGCACGGAGTGCTGCTTGGCTGGAGGTGTGTGTTGAGTGGCGCTTGGCTGGTGGTGTGCGTGGAGTGCTGCTTGGCTGGAGGTGTGTGTTGAGTGGCGCTTGGCTGGTGGCGTGCGTGGAGTGCTACTTTGCTGTCTGTGCACGGAGTGCTGCTTGGCTGGCGGTGTGTGTGGAGTGGCGCTTGGCTGGTGGTGTGCGTGGAGTGCTACTTTGCTGTCTGTGCACGGAGTGCTGCTTGGCTGGCGGTGTGTGTGGAGTGGCGCTTGGCTGGTGGTGTGCTGGAGTGCTACTTTGCTGTCTGTGCACGGAGTGCTGCTTGGCTGGCGGTGTGTGTGGAGTGGTGTTTGGCTGGCGGTGTGTGGGGAGTGGTGTTTGGCTGGCGGTGTGTGGGGAGTGGTACTTGGCTGGATGGTGTGCGTGGAGTGGTACTTGGCTGTCGGTGTGCGCTGAGTGGGGTTTGGCTGGCGGTGTGCATGGTCTGGTGCTTGGATGGTGGTGTGGGTGGACTGGAACTCTGCTGGCGGTGTGTGAGTAGTTACTTTCTGTTGGTCACTACACACACTGCTAGTTGAGTGACACTCTACGCAGTCCATCATTTTCTGTAGTTGCTATGTCAGATATGTGGGCGTGTGAAAGTGATGGGCGGCTGGCGGTGTGAATGTTTTGTATGTGTCACACGTACAAAAGGTGTATGAATGTCCTTACTGCCCCTGTGTGATATGGGTACTGGTAGTAGCAAAAGACTGACTGGCACCAAAGTGGTCAGGCACTTTACAAAAATTCAAAAAATTATCCAGTGTCTTGATGTTAAAACTCATCTAATCTCATTTGGTCTAAGCCCTAATTGATGGCCCATCTGGCCGAATTTTAATTTGGGGGGCAAATTTGTGTGTTGTTTTTTTAATTGTTATATTGTTTGTGAAATGTGGTAGTAATTTTTTTTTCTTCTCTATTTTTGTCTTGTTCCAGGCTTTTGCTGTTTGGATTGTTGTAGGTTGCGTGTCTGTTTGCAGCTTGTGTAGTTGCTTGTGCTTGGTAAGTGAATGTATTTTGTACTACTTCTCCTTGATGTTTGTCTTTTTGAAAAAGGTTGTACCTCTAGCAGTTTGTGTGGCTCTGTGTTTTTTTTTTCAGGATTAGTGTTTGATGTGCACTTTGTTTTCTAATGTCATTTCTTTTTTTCTTTCTAGTGGGATTTCATTTCTTTTCGCTGTGTCTCAACAGAGTAGGTGCTGGTGAGTGTAGCTATATTTTGTAAGAGTGAAATTGTTTTGGATTGTATTTATCTTTTAGTGAAAGCCTTACCTTGTTTACTTCTTACTTTGCACAGTGTAGGTTGTTGTTCACTTGTGTGTGCAGTCTTCTTGCTTTGTAAGGATAATGGCTAGTCGCAGGATTACTGCTCAGCAGGTTCTTGGTTTGCTTTTTGAGTCTTCCTCGGACCATGGTTCAGAGTCTGAGTCCGATTCGGACTCCCAGGAAGTGGCAGAAGATTCAGGCAGTGAGTTTTCTCTTCGCATGGAATCATCATCATCGGATGATGACTCTTCTTCTAGTGCTGATGAAGGGCCTATGGTACAGGAGGACATTGTGTTGCCGGTAGTGGGCCAAGAGGCACCTGTGCTGCTGCCTAGGGCCGCAAGGTTTCCTTTCTTTTTACGTCGGCAAGAGGCATGTGGGCTGGAGCCTGCACCCAAAAGGCTTCACATTGCTGTGGTGCGCAAAGGGGCATCTGGTGCTTTTCGTCTTCCTGCTCGTGTAGTGCAGCAAGAGGCATCTGGGGCTGTTAGGCTTCCCATTGGTGTAAAGCGGCAAGAGGCATCTGGGCCTGCTGGGTTTCCCGGTGGTGTAGTGCAGCAAGAAGCATCTCAGGCTGCTGGGCTTCCCGTTGGTGTAGTGCAGGAAGAGCCCTCTGGGGATGCTACGTCTTCTGTTGGTGTTGTGCAGCCAGAAGTATCTGTGGCTGTTAGGCTTCCCGTTGGAGAACAGCAGCAAGATGTTTCGGTGCTGCAGGCTGGGGTGGCTGCTCCCCCCGTTGATAGGGATGGCCTCTGGGTTCCCCCTGGCTTGGTGCAGCCGGCATTGCCAGAGTTCACTGGTGTTCCTGGGTGTAGAGTGAATACAGAGAATTTTCTGCCAATTAATTTTTTTCAGTTGTTTTTTGACGATGTGTTTTTGCAAAAGATTGTTGAGCAAACCAATTTATATGCAGAACAATATTTGAGGGCCAACAGTGCCAGCCTTAAGCCCTATTGTAGAGCAATCCGGTGGACTCCCACCAATTTTGAAGAGATGAAGAAGTTTCTGGGATTAACTTTTTTGATGGGCTTGATAAGGAAGTCATCAATTACTTCATATTGGTCCACTAGTCCCTTGATGGTAACAGCTGTATTTCCAGCAGTCATAAGTCGTGATCGGTATACGCTTCTTCTTCGGATGATGCATTTTGCTGATAATAGTTTAGCGTTGTCACGCGATCACCCTGATTGTGACCGTTTGTTTAAAATTCGGCCTGTCCTTGATCACTTTGTTGATCGTTTTTCTGAGATTTTTGTCCCTGGTAAAGAAATTGCAGTGGATGAGTCTTTGGTGTTGTTCAAGGGCCGCTTGGTTTTTAGGCAATACATTCCTAGTAAGAGGTCACGCTATGGAATCAAACTGTATATGCTGTGTGACAGTGAGACTGGATATGTCTACAATTTCAGGGTGTACACTGGTAAGGAGTCCCGCATTAACCCTCCCGGTTGTCCTTCTACTTTTGGAGTAACTGAGAAAATTGTGTGGGAACTAGGTAGAGGATTATTTAACAAAGGCCATCATTTATATGTAGATAACTTCTACACTGGTGTGCAGTTGTTCAAGGAGTTGGCCAAAGTGGGCACTGTTGCTTGTGGCACAATGCGCAGTAACCGTAAAGGTTTCCCAAAGGAACTTGTTTGCAAAAGGCTTGTGCGGGGACAGTCTACGGCATTGCGATGTGGGGAGCTTTTAGCTGTGAAGTATTCAGACAAGAGAGATGTGTACATGCTGACTACTATCCACGATGAAAGTACTGTACCTGTGCCTGTTTGGGGTCAGGGTGCTGAAGTGCGCAAACCTGTGTGCATTCTAGCTTACAATAAGTTCATGGGTGGTGTTGACAGAGTAGATCAGAGGTTGGAACCTTATGCTGCTCTTCGAAAGGCTTACGTTTGGTACAAGAAGTTGGCTATCCATCTGTTCCACTTGGCATCATTTAATGCTTTCGTTGTGTACCAGAAGTCTTGTTCTGGGACGAAGATGACTTTTCTTAAGTTTCAGGAGTCTATAATAGGCAGCCTTGTACTTGTGCAGCAGGCAAGTGTTCCTAGATTTGGAGTGGTGGAGGAAGTGGCTAGATTGCAAGATCGCCACTTTCCTGAATCTATTCCTTCCACTACTGCTAGAGACTTTCCGACTAGAAGATGCAGAGTCTGTTGGCGAAGAGGCGTGCGGAAGGAGTCTCGTATATACTGTCCTGACTGTCCTTCTAAGCCTGCATTGTGTATGTCAGCTTGTTTTAAATCGTACCACACGCAAAAGAACTATTGGGAGTTTGATTGAGCTGTAAAGTGAATTGCTTGGTCTGCATTCTGTGAAACATTTTTAGTTTGTTTCAAGGATTGGCATTAGTGCAAAGTTTTTATTTTAAGAATTTGTGTTACCTGATTTGTAGGTATTTCCATTTGTTTAGTGTCATTTTCAAAAAAAGAATTCTAAATGTGTTTGTGGTGTGTGCCGGCTGGTGCTTGGCTGGCGGTGTGTGTGGAGTTGCGCTTGGCTGGCGGTGTGTGTGGAGTGGTGCTTGGCTGGCGGTGTGTGTGGAGTGGTGCTTGGCTGGCGGTGTGTGTGGAGTGGTGCTTGGCTGTCTGTGCACGGAGTGGTGCTTTGCTGGCGGTGTGTGTGGAGTGGCGCTTGGCTGGTGGTGTTCGTGGAGTGGTACTTGGCTGTCTGTGCATGGAGTGGTGTTTGGCTGATGGTGTGTGTGGAGTGGTGCTTGGCTGGCGGTGTGTGTGGACTGGTGCTTGGCTGGCGGTGTGTGTGGAGTGGTGCTTGGCTGGCGGTGTGTGTGGAGTGGTGCTTGGCTGGCGGTGTGTGTGGAGTGGTGCTTGGCTGGCGGTGTGTGTGGAGTGCTGCTTGGCTGGCGGTGTGTGTGGAGTGGTGCTTGGCTGGCAGTGTGTGTGGAATGGTGCTTTGCTGGCAGTGTGTGTGGAATGGTGCTTGGCTGGCAGTGTGTGTGGAGTGGCGCTTGGCTGGTGGTGTTTGCGGAGTGGTACTTGGCTGGAGGGTGTGCGTGGAGCGGTGTTTAGCTGTCTGTGCACGGAGTGGTGCTTGGCTGGCGGTGTGCGTGGAGAGGCGCTTGGCTGGTGGTGTGCGCTGAGTGTTTGGCTGGCGGTGTGCATGGTCTGGTGCTTGGCTGGTGGTGTGGGTGGACTGGCGCTCGGCTGGCGGTGTGTGAGTAGTTACTTTCTGTTGGTCACTGCACACACTGCTTGTTGAGTGACACTCCACGCAGTCCATCAATTTGTGTAGTTCCAGTGTCAGAAATGTGGGCGTGTGAAAGTGATGGGCCCTTGAATGGCGCTGTTTGCTGGTGTGAGTGTTGAAATGTGATGGGTCCGCGGCTGGCGGTGTGAATGTTTTGAATGTGTCACACGTACGAAAGGTGTATGAATGGCCTGTAAAGAGGTTGGTGCCTTGACGTGGCTTTACAGCTCACGAGCCGTGAGTCAGTGGTTCAGTTTATCATACTTGCAATTATACACAGTGTATTTCATTTTTGTGAAATTACTTGCGTATACAATTGTATGTACTGAATCATCACTCACCCTCGTGCCAAATCCAACCAGTATGTGTGTGTGCTTGCGGATTAGATGGGTGTGCAGTAATAATTGTTTTTTTTCTCTTTCTGCATTAGGGTGTACCTTGTCCCTTATTGTGATTGTTGTAATGTGTTGCTTTTATTCCAGATGGTGTCAGTGGTCTTGTTTGTATCAGGTATGAAAGGTGCGTGAATGGCCTGTAAAACGGTTGGTGCCTTGTCGTGGCTTTACAGCTCACGAGTTGCGAGTCACTAGTTCGGTTTTTATGCATTTATTTATTGACAGAGCATTTCATTTTTTTGAAATATCTTGTTAATAAAATTTTATATACTGAACCATCACTCGCCCTCGTGCCAAATCCAACCTGTATGTGTGTGTCTTTGAGGAATAGATAGCCGTGCTTGAATGTTTGTCTTTTGAGTAACTCTGTTAAGGTGAGGTACCCTTTTACTCGGGAGAACAAGGGGAACGCTGGGTGGTAGGACATTTTTGCCGGCACGGCGATCCCACGGCAACATTTTTGTAAAAGTGCTATTTTTACCTAATTAAGGTTTGCAAGGAGTTCTGGGTAGGAAAACATTGGGGGACCCACGCATGCCATACCTCCCTGGACTCCCCCGGGTGTCTACTTTTCAGAAATGTGTGGGTTTGGTAGGTTTCCCTAGATGGCTGTCTCGCACGGGGCCAGAAACCCAGGTAACCCCTCTTGCAAAAGCTGGAGAATTCATGTCCACCAGCTTTTGCAAGAGGGGTTACCCGGGTTTTTGGCCCCGTGCGAGACAGCCATCTAGGGAAACCTACCAAACCCACACATTTCTGAAAAGTAGACACCCGGGGGCTTCCAAGGAGGTATGGCTTGCGTGGATCCTCCAACGTTCCTTTACCCAGAATCCCTTGCAAACCTCATTTTTTGCTTGGAAATAATCATTTTTTTTCACACGTTTTAGTGTGGGAAAGCGTGGCATCACTGGGCTCACACAAATTACCTCCCACCCAGCGTTCCCCAAGGTCTCCCGATAAAAATGGTACCTCACTTGCGTGGGTAGGCATAGCGGCTGCTTTAGGAAAAGGCCCAATTCATACTGTGGAGACAAAAACATTACCTTTAGCCAAATAATCTTATTTTTTGAGGGGGTCACCTGAGCTTTTGGCCCGGGGCTTGGCAGGCATCTTTGGAAACTACCAAACCCAAACAGTTCTGAGAACTAGACACCCGGGGGAGTCCAGGGTGGTATGGCATGCGTGGGTCCCCCAATGTTTTCCTACCCAGAAACCCCTGCAAACCTGAAATTTTGGTCCAAAAACCAACTTTTCCATACTTTTTTGGGTGGGATCTCGCTGCCGGAACAAATGTCCTACCACCCAGCGTTTCCCTTGTTCTCCCGAGTAAAATGATACCTCACTTGTGTGGGTGGGCCAAAGGCAAGTGACTTAGGCTGGGGTGCTTAATTTGTAAAACGTAAATATGAGTAAAAACTACCTTTTTCAAAATTCATTTTTGGGGTGTTCTACTTTGGGGCACCCACACAAGTGAGGTATCCTTTTACTCGGGAGAACAAGGGGAACGCAGGGTGGTACGACTTTTTTGCCGGCACGGCGATCCCACGCCAAAAAGTTTGGAAAAGTGCAAATTTTACCTAATTTTAAGGTTTGCAGAGAGTTCTGGGTACGAAAACATTGGGGGACCCATGCATGCCATACCTCCCTGGACTCCCCCGGGTGTCTAGTTTTCAGAACTGTTTGGGTTTGCTACTTTGCAAAGAATACCACCGAGCCCCGGGCCACAAATTCAGATCCCCCCCCCCCAAAATCAAGGTAGTTTTGCAATAAGGTAATGTAAATTCACCACCGTACGATTTGAACCGTTTCCTGTTGCAGCCACTATGTCTACCCACGCAAGTGAGGTACCGTTTTTTTCGGGAGACCTGGGGGCACGCTGGGTGGGTGGAAATTTGTTGATCCACGCAGATTCCAGAACTTTCCACCACAGAAATGTGAGGAAAATGTGTTTTTTTGGTCACATTTTTATGTTTTCAAGGAGTTCTGGGTAGGAAAACATTGGGGGACCCACGCATGCCATACCTCCCTGGACTCCCCCGGGTGTCTACTTTTCAGAAATGTGTGGGTTTGGTAGGTTTCCCTAGATGGCTGTCTCGCACGGGGCCAGAAACCCAGGTAACCCCTCTTGCAAAAGCTGGAGAATTCATGTCCACCAGCTTTTGCAAGAGGGGTTACCCGGGTTTTTGGCCCCGTGCGAGACAGCCATCTAGGGAAACCTACCAAACCCACACATTTCTGAAAAGTAGACACCCGGGGGCTTCCAAGGAGGTATGGCTTGCGTGGATCCTCCAACGTTCCTTTACCCAGAATCCCTTGCAAACCTCATTTTTTGCTTGGAAAAAATCTTTTTTTTTCACACGTTTTAGTGTGGGAAAGCGTGGCATCACTGGGCTCACACAAATTACCTCCCACCCAGCGTTCCCCAAGGTCTCCCGATAAAAATGGTACCTCACTTGCGTGGGTAGGCATAGCGGCTGCTTTAGGAAAAGGCCCAATTCATACTGTGGAGACGAAAACATTACCTTTAGCCAAATAATCTTATTTTTTGAGGGGGTCACCTGAGCTTTTGGCCCGGGGCTTGGCAGGCATCTTTGGAAACTACCAAACCCAAACAGTTCTGAGAACTAGACACCCGGGGGAGTCCAGGGTGGTATGGCATGCGTGGGTCCCCCAATGTTTTCCTACCCAGAAACCCCTGCAAACCTGAAATTTTGGTCCAAAAACCAACTTTTCCATACTTTTTTGGGTGGGATCTCGCTGCCGGAACAAATGTCCTACCACCCAGCGTTTCCCTTGTTCTCCCGAGTAAAATGATACCTCACTTGTGTGGGTGGGCCAAAGGCAAGTGACTTAGGCTGGGGTGCTTAATTTGTAAAACGTAAATATGAGTAAAAACTACTTTTTTCAAAATTCATTTTTGGGGTGTTCTGCTTTGGGGCACCCACACAAGTGAGGTATCCTTTTACTCGGTAGAACAAGGGGAACGCAGGGTGGTACGACTTTTTTGCCGGCACGGCGATCCCACGCCAAAAAGTTTGGAAAAGTGCAATTTTTACCTAATTTTAAGGTTTGCAGAGAGTTCTGGGTAGGAAAACATTGGGGGACCCATGCATGCCATACCTCCCTGGACTCCCCCGGGTGTCTAGTTTTCAGAACTGTTTAGGTTTGCTACTTTGCAAAGAATACCACCGAGCCCCGGGCCACAAATTCAGATCCCCCCCCCCAAAATCAAGGTAGTTTTGCAATAAGGTAATGTAAATTCACCACCGTACGATTTGAACCGTTTCCTGTTTCAGCCACTATGTCTACCCACGCAAGTGAGGTACCGTTTTTTTCGGGAGACCTGGGGGCACGCTGGGTGGGTGGAAATTTGTTGATCCACGCAGATTCCAGAACTTTCCACCACAGAAATGTGAGGAAAATGTGTTTTTTTGGTCACATTTTTATGTTTGTAAGGGATTCTGGGTAACAAAACCTGGGGGTAGGCAGACGAGTCACCCCATCCTGAATTGCCCTGGGTGTCTAGTTTTCAGAAATGTATAGGTTTGCTAGTTTTCCCTAGGTGCTGGCAGAGCTACGGCGCAAAAACAAAAGGTAGTCTTTTTGTCAGAATCGTGCAAAATTTCACTGGGAAATTGAGGTGCGACCATGCTGCGTTTTGCGCTGTTTCATGTCGCAGCCACTATGCCTACCCACGCAAGTGAGGTACCATTTTTTTCGGGAGACCTGGGGGCACGCTGGGTGGGTGGAAATTTGTTGATCCACGCAGATTCCAGAACTTTCCACCACAGAAATGTGAGGAAAATGTGTTTTTTTGGTCAAATATTTATGTTTTCAAGGGATTCTGGGTAACAAAACCTGGGGGTAGGCAGACGAGTCACCCCATCCTGAATTGCCCTGGGTGTCTAGTTTTCAAAAATGTATAGGTTTGCTAGGTTTCCTTAGGTGCTGGCAGAGCTACGGCGCAAAAACAAAAGGTAGTCTTTTTGTCCGAATAGTGCAAAATTTCACTGGGAAATTGAGGTGCGACCATGCTGCGTTTTGCGCTGTTTCATGTCGCAGCCACTATGCCTACCCACGCAAGTGAGGTACCATTTTTTTCGGGAGACCTGGGGGCACGCTGGGTGGGTGGAAATTTGTTGATCCACGCAGATTCCAGAACTTTCCACCACAGAAATGTGAGGAAAATGTGTTTTTTTGGTCACATTTTTATGTTTGTAAGGGATTCTGGGTAACAAAACCTGGGGGTAGGCAGACGAGTCACCCCATCCTGAATTGCCCTGGGTGTCTAGTTTTCAGAAATGTATAGGTTTGCTAGTTTTCCCTAGGTGCTGGCAGAGCTACGGCGCAAAAACAAAAGGTAGTCTTTTTGTCAGAATTGTGCAAAATTTCACTGGGAAATTGAGGTGCGACCATGCTGCGTTTTGCGCTGTTTCATGTCGCAGCCACTATGCCTACCCACGCAAGTGAGGTACCATTTTTTCGGGAGACCTGGGGGCACGCTGGGTGGGTGGAAATTTGTTGATCCACGCAGATTCCAGAACTTTCCACCACAGAAATGTGAGGAAAATGTGTTTTTTTGGTCACATTTTTATGTTTGTAAGGGATTCTGGGTAACAAAACCTGGGGGTAGGCAGACGAGTCACCCCATCCTGAATTGCCCTGGGTGTCTAGTTTTCAGAAATGTATAGGTTTGCTAGTTTTCCCTAGGTGCTGGCAGAGCTACGGCGCAAAAACAAAAGGTAGTCTTTTTGTCAGAATCGTGCAAAATTTCACTGGGAAATTGAGGTGCGACCATGCTGCGTTTTGCGCTGTTTCATGTCGCAGCCACTATGCCTACCCACGCAAGTGAGGTACCATTTTTTTCGGGAGACCTGGGGGCACGCTGGGTGGGTGGAAATTTGTTGATCCACGCAGATTCCAGAACTTTCCACCACAGAAATGTGAGGAAAATGTGTTTTTTTGGTCAAATATTTATGTTTTCAAGGGATTCTGGGTAACAAAACCTGGGGGTAGGCAGACGAGTCACCCCATCCTGAATTGCCCTGGGTGTCTAGTTTTCAAAAATGTATAGGTTTGCTAGGTTTCCTTAGGTGCTGGCAGAGCTACGGCGCAAAAACAAAAGGTAGTCTTTTTGTCCGAATAGTGCAAAATTTCACTGGGAAATTGAGGTGCGACCATGCTGCGTTTTGCGCTGTTTCATGGCGCAGCCACTATGCCTACCCACGCAAGTGAGGTACCATTTTTTTCGGGAGACCTGGGGGCACGCTGGGTGGGTGGAAATTTGTTGATCCACGCAGATTCCAGAACTTTCCACCACAGAAATGTGAGGAAAATGTGTTTTTTTGGTCACATTTTTATGTTTGTAAGGGATTCTGGGTAACAAAACCTGGGGGTAGGCAGACGAGTCACCCCATCCTGAATTGCCCGGGGTGTCTAGTTTTCAGAAATGTATAGGTTTGCTAGTTTTCCCTAGGTGCTGGCAGAGCTACGGCGCAAAAACAAAAGGTAGTCTTTTTGTCAGAATTGTGCAAAATTTCACTGGGAAATTGAGGTGCGACCATGCTGCGTTTTGCGCTGTTTCATGTCGCAGCCACTATGCCTACCCACGCAAGTGAGGTATCATTTTTTTCGGGAGACCTGGGGGCACGCTGGGTGGGTGGAAATTTGTTGATCCACGCAGATTCCAGAACTTTCCACCACAGAAATGTGAGGAAAATGTGTTTTTTTGGTCAAATTTTTATGTTTGTAAGGGATTCTGGGTAACAAAACCTGGGGGTAGGCAGACGAGTCACCCCATCCTGAATTGCCCTGGGTGTCTAGTTTTCAGAAATGTATAGGTTTGCTAGTTTTCCCTAGGTGCTGGCAGAGCTATGGCGTAAAAACAAAAGGTAGTCTTTTTGTCCGAATCGTGCTAAATTTCACTGGGAAATTGAGGTGCGACCATGCTGCGTTTTGCGCGGTTTCATGTCGCAGCCACTATGCCTACCCACGCAAGTGAGGTACCATTTTTTTCGGGAGACCTGGGGGCACGCTGGGTGGGTGGAAATTTGTTGATCCACGCAGATTCCAGAACTTTCCACCACAGAAATGTGAGGAAAATGTGTTTTTTTGGTCAAATTTTTATGTTTGTAAGGGATTCTGGGTAACAAAACCTAGGGGTAGGCAGACGAGTCACCCCATCCTGAATTGCCCTGGGTGTCTAGTTTTCAGAAATGTATAGGTTTGCTAGGTTTCCCTAGGTGCTGGCAGAGCTACGGCGCAAAAACAAAAGGTAGTCTTTTTGTCTGAATCGTGCTAAATTTCACTGGGAAATTGAGGTGCGATCATGCTGCGTTTTGCGCTGTGTCATGTCGCAGCCACTATGCCTGCCCACGCAAGTGAGGTACCATTTTTTTCGGGAGACCTGGGGGCACACTGGATGGATGGAAATTTGTTGATCCACGCAGATTCCAGAACTTTCCACCACAGAAATGTGAGGAAAATGTGTTTTTTTGGTCAAATTTTTTTGTTTGAAAGGGATTCTGGGTAACAAAACCTGGGGGTAGGCAGACGAGTCACCCCATCCTGAATTGCCCTGGGTGTCTAGTTTTCAGAAATGTATAGGTTTGCTAGGTTTCCCTAGGTGCTGGCAGAGCTACGGCGTAAAAACAAAAGGTAGTCTTTTTGTCCGAATCGTGCTAAATTTCACTGGGAAATTGAGGTGCGACCATGCTGCGTTTTGCGCTGTTTCATGTCGCAGCCACTATGCCTACCCACGCAAGTGAGGTACCATTTTTTTCGGGAGACCTGGGGGCACACTGGGTGCATGGAAATTTGATGATCCACGCAGATTCCAGAACTTTCCACCACAGAAATGTGAGGAAAATGTGTTTTTTTGGTCAAATTTTTTTGTTTGAAAGGGATTCTGGGTAACAAAACCTGGGGGTAGGCAGACGAGTCACCCCATCCTGAATTGCCCTGGGTGTCTAGTTTTCAGAAATGTATAGGTTTGCTAGGTTTCCCTAGGTGCTGGCAGAGCTACGGCGCAAAAACAAAAGGTAGTCTTTTTGTCCGAATCGTGCAAAATTTCACTGGGAAATTGAGGTGCGACCATGCTGCGTTTTGCGCTGTTTCATGTCGCAGCCACTATGCCTACCCACGCAAGTGAGGTACCATTTTTTTCGGGAGACCTGGGGGCACACTGGGTGGATGGAAATTTGTTGATCCACGCAGATTCCAGAACTTTCCCCCACAGAAATGTGAGGAAAATGTGTTTTTTTGGTCAAATTTTTTTGTTTGAAAGGGATTCTGGGTAACAAAACCTGGGGGTAGGCAGACGAGTCACCCCATCCTGAATTGCCCTGGGTGTCTAGTTTTCAGAAATGTATAGGTTTGCTAGGTTTCCCTAGGTGCTGGCAGAGCTACGGCGCAAAAACAAAAGGTAGTCTTTTTGTCCGAATCGTGCAAAATTTCACTGGGAAATTGAGGTGCGACCATGCTGCGTTTTGCGCTGTTTCATGTCGCAGCCACTATGCCTACCCACGCAAGTGAGGTACCATTTTTTTCGGGAGACCTGGGGGCACACTGGGTGGATGGAAATTTGTTGATCCACGCAGATTCCAGAACTTTCCACCACAGAAATGTGAGGAAAATGTGTTTTTTTGGTTAAATTGTTTTGTTTGAAAGGGATTCTGGGTAACAAAACCTGGGGGTAGGCAGACGAGTCACCCCATCCTGAATTGCCCTGGGTGTCTAGTTTTCAGAAATGTATAGGTTTGCTAGGTTTCCCTAGGTGCTGGCAGAGCTACGGCGCAAAAACAAAAGGTAGTCTTTTTGTCTGAATCGTGCTAAATTTCACTGGGAAATTGAGGTGCGACCATGCTGCGTTTTGCGCTGTTTCATGTCGCAGCCACTATGCCTACCCACGCAAGTGGGGTACCATTTTTTTCGGGAGACCTGGGGGCACGCTGGGTGGGTAGAAATTTGTTGATCCACGCAGATTCCAGAACTTTCCCCCACAGAAATGTGAGGAAAATGTGTTTTTTTGGTCAAATTTTTTTGTTTGAAAGGGATTCTGGGTAACAAAACCTGGGGGTAGGCAGACGAGTCACCCCATCCTGAATTGCCCTGGTTGTCTAGTTTTCAAAAATGTATAGGGTTGCTAGGTTTCCCTAGGTGCTGGCAGAGCTACGGCGCAAAAACAAAAGGTAGTCTTTTTGTCCGAATCGTGCTAAATTTCACTGGGAAATTGAGATGCGACCATGCTGCGTTTTGCGCGGTTTCATGTCGCAGCCACTATGCCTACCCACGCAAGTGAGGTACTATTTTTTTCGGGAGACCTAGGGGCACGCTGGGTGGGTGCAAATTTGTTGATCCACGCAGATTCCAGAACTTTCCACCACAGAAATGTGAGGAAAATGTGTTTTTTTGGTCAAATATTTATGTTTGCAAGGGATTCTGGGTAACAAAACCTGGGGGTAGGCAGACGAGTCACCCCATCCTGAATGGCCCTGGGTGTCTAGTTTTCAAAAATGTATAGGTTTGCTAGGTTTCCCTAGGTGCTGGTTGAGCTACGGCTCAAAAACAAAAGGTAGTCTCTTTGTCCAAAGAGCTTAAGATTTCACTGGGAAATTGAGGAGCGACCACGTTGCATTTTGTGCCGTTTCCCGTGGTAGGCACAAGGCCGACCCACACAAGTGAGGTACCATTTTTTTCGGGAGACCTGGGGGCACGCTGGGTGGGTGGAAATTTGTTGATCCACGCAGATTCCAGAACTTTCCACCACAGAAATGTGAGGAAAATGTGTTTTTTTTTTCAAAATCTGAGCTTTGCAAGGGATTCTGGGTAACAAAACCTGGTGGTAGGCAGTCGAGTCATCCCATCCTGAATTCCCCTGGGTGTCTACTTTTCAAAAATGTATAGGTTTGCTAGGTTTCCCTAGGTGCCGGAAGAACTAGGGTGCAAAAACTACAGGTAGGCACTTTGCCAAAAAAGGGTCAATTTGTAACTGCAAAATTTAGGTGTGACCACGTTGCATTTTGCGCCGTTTCCTGTCGCAGGCACAAGGCCGACCCACACAAGTGAGGTACCGTTTTTATCGGGACACTTGGGGTAATTCAGATTTGTAAATCAACTGTTATTACCAATTGAGCTTTCTTGCATTTCTCCCTTTGAATGAAAGATATTGTGTAGAAAAAAAACTTTATGAAAAATGACCAATAATTCTCATGCTAGTATGAGTATTCCCAACTTTGAAAATGTGCAATTATATACTGTTTCTGAACTCTATAATTTGTACCCAATTCATACATACATAGGTGTCTTTCATGCAGATTATTCCATGTGTACATTTTCCAAGACAAAGTGCACTATACCCAGTAAATGAAAAAATACCATTGCAAGTTGCTGCTCAGTTTTTGGATCTGGGTTCGTCGGGTTCTTGGTGAAACTACAAGTCCCATATATCCCCACAACCAGGAAGGTCTAACGGATGTAACGGTATATTGCTTTCCAAGAGCTGTCAAAATTAGAGAAAGTTATAGGTGAAAACGTTGAGACAAAAGGCCGTTGTTTTCAACAAATTTTCAAATATTCCAATATCTAACTGTTAGTTTCTATAACGAACCCTTCATGGATTTAGACAAATGACCCCTTTCTGAATTCAGAATTTTGTCTATTTTTCGGAAATGTAAAGCTTTCCAGGATCCATTATTGCTTTCAAACTCATTTCTACCATTAACTGGAAGGAGGTGGAAAGCTCTAAAAATAGCAAAAATAGGCTATGTCCCAGAAAAATGCCAAAACTGAGTGAAAAATTTCGGTTCTCTGACAAAACACTGTCATTCCCTAAAAGCTGAGAAAATGGAGAATTCAGCCCCACAAACCCTTTTTTGATACCATATTCAGGGAAAAAGCCAGAGGCTTTCATTTGCAGCCCGTTTTTCCCATTTTTCTGAAAAAAACAAAAAAAACACTATATTTTGGTTAATTTCTGGGACCCCTCCAAGGGAATCCACAAACCCTGGGCGCCTTTAGAATCCCCATGATGTTGGAAGAAAAGGACGCAAATTTGGCGCGGATCCCTTATGTGGTCAAAAAGTTACAAGGGCCTAAGCGCGCACTACCCCAAAACACCAAAAAAAGCCTTAGCACAGGAGGGGGAAAAGGCCTAGCAGCGAAGGGGTTAAATGCCGAGCACACCACTTTTGAGATCTGAGATTTGAATAGAAGTTTTTCATCTATTATGACACCCAAGGTTTTTGCTTTTGCCACTGGTGTCGGAGGGGGGGGCTAAAGAATCCGGCCACCAAACAGGAGACCAACTAGGCGAAAGCCTACCAAAAAGCACCACCTCAGTCTTACCTGAGTTTAGTTTCAGGCAGTGCCTACTCATCCACTCACTCAAGGAGACCATACAGTCGTGGAGTTTGGTAGAATAGTTGACATCTTTGTCAATGGTGGAAATCACCAACTGGATGTTATCAGCATATGAGGTCAGGAGTAAATCAAAACTTCAGATCAGCGGAGCCATTTCAGATACATATATATTAAAAAGAGTGGGGCTTAAGGAGGAGCCCTGCGGCACCCCACATGGCAGAATAAAAGGTGCTGATTTAAAATCGCCTAGCTGCACTGTCTGAGTTCTATCTGCTAAAAAAGATTGTAACAGTTTGAGAACATTACCTCCCAGACCTATATACTTTAGGCATTTGAGCAGTAAAGTATGTTCCACAGTATCAAATGCAGTGGACAGTTCCAGGAGGATAAGAGCTGCAGAGCCTCCCCCATCCATGGCGGTTTGGATTTCCTCATTTGTCTTGATTAATGCTGTCTCAGTGCTGTGGTATGATCTAAAACCAAACTGACTATGATCTAAAATGTTAATTTCCATTATATGCTTGGAGAGTTCTTTATTTACAATCTTCTCAAAAATTTGAGCCGGAAGCGGAAGTCTCGCAATCGGTCGGTAGTTGGCCGGATCCGTAAGCTCTAAATTAGATTTTTTTATTAACGGAAGAATGCAGGCTTGTTTCCATCTGGTGGGGAAAACTCCTTGCGCAAGCATCTGAATATTATGTCTGAGAGTCTTGGACTGACAAGATGGCTAATGTGATGGAAGAATCTAGGCGGGCAAGGGTCTTCTGGTTAGCCAGATTTTGTTTTTATAAGAAGGGTAGCAATTTGCCCCGAAGATGTCGGAGTAAAATGTAACAGGGGTGTTATATTTTTCGCTTCCTGTGCTAAGGTATTACAGAAGTCTTGGGTGCAGTTGGCCATATCGTCCTTTTTAGCAGTTGTCAAGTTGTTTAGGACCCTAAAGAGTTCTTTACTTGAGTTACCAGCAGTCTCTATTTTTAATGTAAAGTATTGACTTTTTTCTGTAATCATTTTCTTCTTATATTCAGCAAGCATTCATTTATATTGCTCTTTCTCTGCCAACTCATAGTTTTTGCGCTAGGCTCTTTCTTGTCTCCTACAGGCTTGTTTGTCCAATCTAAGGGCCTCAGAGAACCACGGAGCCAAGGGAGTTTTTCTATTTCTATTGCCTACCGTAACCGGAGCAAGTGTAGCAAAATTGGATTCTAGCCAAGTGGTGTAGTCTCCGGCAGATCGTTCAGCCCCCTGAGACTTTTAAAATGTAAGAGGGGCAGAAACAGCTCTGCTCCCAACCATCCAGGGAGGATGTCTCACCCTGCCCACAGATAGCCCACTATTGCTCACTATATAGGCACAATACCCCTTCTTAATGGGGCGGTATTAACTGGCCCAGACAACTAGAAACTCCTATAATGCCTTAAAAGCATTTGAGCAGGAAAATGCTAACTATTCATAAGTGCCATTTTCAAAAATGTAATCTAGAGTCCACCTATGCCATTAAAGAGGATTTTACATTACCATTCATTTGAGTCAGAACATGACATGTCCACATGCTCCCAATTAACTTTATCACTTAATGTAATGTAATGTAATAAGGTAACACAATATTATCCTATGGAAGAGGTGGGTCTTACATTAGTGAACAGCAAACTTACTACCAGGACATATAAAACTTAAACCCACATCCACTACTTTTCAAATGCACCCTGAGGTATGGGATTTTTAGAGCCTACCTTAGGGGTGACTATATGTATTAAAAATGAAGATTTAACCATGGCAATTGGTTTATTTTGCCTGAATAAAAATTACATTAAACTGCTTTACACACTGCAAAGGGAGGCCCAAAACATGTTTTAAAGTGTTATTGTAGTTGGTGGCAGAAGGAGCACGCAGGCCCCCTAGTAATATTCATTTACAGGCCTTAGGTACATGTGGTACCATGTACTAGGGACTTACAAATCAGCTGTAGGTCAATTATTCCCGGTTTTAGGGAACGAGCGCAAGCACATTAACACTGGTTAGCAGTGGTAAAGTACACAGAATCCTAATGCCAAAAAATGCAAATTCAGAAACCAGGAGGGGTGAAGGCAAACAATTAGGAGGTGACCATGCAGATAGAGTCAGGTCAACAGAGACATAGTCTCAGGATCAGTTAAGTATAGTTGAGGAGATGGGGACTGAATATTTCCATAGACTCACACCTAGGAGAGCCACAAGTCTCCTCCATGGGCAGATAGGTTCTCTGATCATGTGCATATCTGGCAGTGGTCCACTGTGGAACACTTAGCAGTAAGGCAAACAGGATGTGCTGCCAAAAGGGGGTATTTTAGCCTTGGGAACTGTGTGCTCTTTGATTAACTCACTCTGACCCAGTGGCTAGTGAATTGCACAATACGTGGTACTTCTCCCTCTGGCACTCAGAACACCTCAGTGCATACTGTAGATCAGAAGTGGAAGATGCATACTGTCTGTGACCTGTGAGGCGATCTGAAGAGCAAGATCTGACTCATCTTTCGCTCAGGACTAAGACATTGACACCAACTGTCAGTTGGTTGATTTTCTGTATGACTGCCCGGACATCAGGTACTGCAAGAGAATATTTCCTGGAGTGACCAGTTGACCAGTGACAAGTAGACCTGGACTGGACTGTGCTGGTGGATATCCTCTGCTTGAGCAGGACTGACTCCAGGTGCTGTCCCAGGGGTCCTAGGTGACTTGGGATTGGCCAAGTGGAGCAACTCCAGAAACATCAAAAATTATATCTTCCAGACTTCAGGAGGACTTAGACCAATTACACCAATTCTATTCACTAAGGGCGTGACCTTGGTGGCCATGAAAATCATGTTAGTCCAGCTCAGAGCTTTTTGCTGTCTGAACAAAGACTTCAGTGGAACCTCAACTCTAAGGTATTGGGCTTAGGTACAGCTTGTCTGGCTAAGACTTCCACGCTTCTCCCATGGGAGGTTATCAGGCTTTAAATAATGAGAAAAAGTGCTGATTTAGAGTTTGGCAGATGGGTTACTCCATCAGAATATGATGGATGTTCAACAACTGTATCACAAATGCCATAAAATATAATACTCAAGTAAAAGATAGACTGGATATTTGCTGTTTTCACTGTAACTCAGGTCCGATGTTCCAACATAAAGCACTTGTGACCTAGCAAAGGCATGAAGATGTCTGGCCAATGAGCGGTCTTCAGCGGGTACAACGTTTTTCCAATGGCTTCAGACAGAGATCGGTTAACAGGTTTTTGACTTTGATGGCACCTTAATGTATATAGCCTGCAATGTTAACCCTCTGAAGGAGTCAAGCTTCCAAAATGAAGACAACTTTTAAAGGTAAACACTTTGATGAAGAAGACCGGCTAGGTTTATCTAACCACGGTTCCATTGTGGTGAGCTTGTACAGAAACATTTGATTGCCACTTGATTCTTTTTTCAAAAACTTATCTATGGTTTACCTGATTGGATTGTAATCATTTTGTGTTCATTGTTCTTATTACATTTTCATAACCTTCCAAATTTTAGTTGAGAGATTTTTTAAATGTTATGCTTTGATTTTCAATTATTTTAATTGTTTTGGCAATGCTGAATACCTACCACATTTTTCCGAATTAAGCATGTCTGCTCTTTGCCATTGCTAGCAGTGGTTGAGAAGTGGATTGTATTTTTGTACTTGTGTGTTGGACCTTACAAGAGTTCTGGTTTGAGAAAGATTCACATCCTCCCCAACTAAAAACCAATGCTTAATTTGAACCAGTGGTTTCCAGTGCTTGGCACCAGCACCTAATTGTCAACATCCGATCTAGTGACAGTTCATCACATGGTGGCACTGTCTGAGATGTGCGCAACTGTGTTTATTAAGTCAAATGGCATTGAAAATTAATAACACCAGTCTCTCACGCAATTATTATATCTTTGTGTGGCCTAAAATAATCCTTATTGTCACGCTGGAAGGACTGCAATGGTTAGGTGTTATGTTGGTACAGTCATTGGCAGCACTGGCGTCACAGGCAGGGGCAATGCTTGGTGCAGGCTTTGGTGACCATCCGAGAAGAGTTCTGGCACCTGATTGTTTACAAAGTAAGCACTGCTAACTGACAACTTTCTTACCGTACCTAAGACACAATACTCATATGTGCTATTAGTTTGCAAAAGAAAACAAAAGAAAACAAATTGATGGAAGACTTGAAAGATCAGCATTTGCAAATCTGCTGTGGTAGTTCTAGACAAAAATATGCATGGTTTTGGCAGACCAGCTGCTCCACCATTCATGAAGATATTAAACTGTATAAGAAACACATGCTGTATCCTCCACCCTAACCATCATAAATTACAAGTCAGGAATGTAGCAGCATCAATAAAAGCAATCGTGGAAACAGAGAAGTGACTCCTTGCAGCAATATGTATTTTGGGCAACATTAAGTTGCATGATATCTGACATCAGCTGTTAACCTCTGGCCATACTCTCTATGTTAGAATCCTTGTGAGCCCTCCTTTCACATTATGAAAGCAGGGCAGAACATAGGGCATGATTGTGTTGACTAAACAGCGAATATAATATTGTAGTGCGTATGAGTCTAATCTTATAAAATAACAGAAAACATTAAGCCATCCATACAGACAATGCGGAATCATCCACATAGTGAGGAGAAGAGAAGGTGCGACGAGTGGGCACTTCACAGAGCAAACATTTGACCTGTCCGCCATATTGCAATTGTATTACATCCAATGGTACATGTAATACTGCAGACAGGGTATTTGTTACATGTGGGATGGAGTAACCTGTCCTTCAAACTCTAAATCACCTCCTAAGTCTAAACTTGCAAATATTAACCAGGCAAAGGCGCTAAAAGCATTCTCTTGGTGTGAAAATCACATTTTCACACACTGAAATCTTCTTGCCAAATCCAACAGCTTTATCAGGACCCCATTCAATGCCTGTCCCACAACGTGGAACCCTCCTCAGATACAGCCTGCCCGCTGAAGGATTTTGACTCCCAGAAATAAGACTCAGGGCCTGATTTAGATATTGGCAGATGGGTTACTCCATCACAATGTCTACCAAAATATAAATCCCATAAGATGAAATGGGATTTATATTTCGCCGGATACGATATCCGTCACCATTGTGATGAAGTAACCTGTCCGCCAAGATCTAAAGCAGACCCTAAGTCCTAATGTAAAACCTCTAAAAGGGTTGAGCTTGGCTGCTGTATCTGACCCATGCTCCTTCACAGTCAGCCTGAAATAGCGTCGAGTTCCTAGTCTACGGCGAGACATTTGCGCACATTGGCGTTTAGTACTTTTGGTACTGTTTTTATTTAAATCGTCCAAAATTCACGTCTCTGGTTCCACTTTTTGGATTTTTTTGGTGTCATTTACTAATTAAATTATTCTCTATTTGTTTAAATTGGAGTGGGAATATTAGTTTGTTGTGTTTTTGATGTTTTAACTGTTTTAATATTACTGAATACTTCACACATTGTCTCTAAGTTAAGCCTGTCTGCTTTGTGTCATAGCTACACAGGGTTGAGCTCAGGTTTAAATTACAGATTTGTTTTACTGGACCTAACAAGACAGTGCCTTTACTACTTGAGTTGGGCCTTAGTCCCTCCGACTAGTAAACTACTTTATCACAAATATAACCTAGCCGAACCTAGCCTAACCATAACATAACATAACATAACATAACATAAATTATTATTATTAAAAACTCTTCTAGAGCGCGTAGTCACCCGTAGGTATCCCAGCGCTAAGAACCCTACCCTGAACCTGACATGGGGGGGCCAGACGGAGGGGGAGTGAGGAATGGGAGGGGGATACAGTGGTTCGGATAGGAAGGGATCATTAGGGAAAAAGAAAAGTCTTCAGCTGCTTCCTGAAGCGGAGGTAGTGTGGTTCAGTTCTCAGGTCGTGCGGGAGTGCATTCCAGAGGCTTGCGGTCTGGACTGTAAACCGCCTTCCACCTGTGCGTACCCTCCTGACTCTAGGAGCGCTGATGAAATTCTCCGTGTCCGATCTGAGGGATCTGCAGGATTTGTAAGGTTTGATAAATTTTCTAAGAATGGGAGGGCCTTGATTTTGTAATAATTTGTGGGCTAGACACAAGGCTTTAAATTTAACTCTCTCCCTTATAGGAAGCCAGTGGAGGAGTTTCAATGCTGGTTTGGCCGAGTCTCTGGCAGGGGTTTTAGTGAGAATCCGGGCGGCTATGTTTTGGATTCTCTGAAGTTTATTCAGTGTTGCTTCCGGGGCGCCCAGATATATCACATTGCTGAAATCAAGCCTAGAAATTATCAGGCCTTGTATAAGCAGTTTTTGGGAATTGGGTGGCAAAAGGGGCAGGATCTTTCTCACTGATTTCAGCAAGCCGAAGCATGTCCCGGCTACTTTTTTTGCTTGTGTGGAAAAAGACAAAGTAGTATCTAGCCACACACCTAAGCTTTTTACTTCTTGTTTTGGTTCTGGAATAGGACCCAAACAATCAGGCCAGATATCTGGGGGGAGAATGATTCCTTTTTGACCAAGAAGAAGGACATCTGTCTTTGTTCCGTTTAGTTTCAAGGCTGAGCTGTTCATCCAGTTTTGAACCTGCGTAAGGCAGTTAAGTAGATCTGCTGGTTTTCGATTGGGATGGGATAGTGATACCACTAATTGTGTGTCGTCAGCATAGCTGACGACGCTCACTCCGAACGGGGTGATAACCTCCTCCAATGGGGACATGTAGATGTTAAATAATGTGGGGCTCAGGGAGGAGCCCTGAGGCACACCACATTGGAGGGGAGTTTCGGAGGAGCAGGTGTTGTTTTCCCAGATCTGAAAAGTACGCTGGTCCAAGAAGGATGTGAGCCAGGATAGGGCAGAGCCTACCACACCGACTCTTTCGAGCCGTTTAATGAGGAGTTGGTGATTGACGGTATCGAAGGCCGCACTCAGGTCGAGGAGGATCACTGCCCCTGATCCTCCCTCGTCTAAGAGTGTCCTGGCCTCCTCTACCGCCGCCAGGAGGGCGATGTCGGTGCCCTGCCCTGGCCGGAAACCTGTCTGACATAACATAACATAACATAACATAACATAACATAAAACACATCTGAAATAAAAATTGACCAGAAAAAAGTGGAGGCAATCCTCCATCGGAAATTAAATCACCAGCATCAGTCAAGGAACTGGAGAGTTTTCCAATGGTTTCCACACGTTACAGTAGTTGTATGACACACTTTTGCACTGCAGTTGCAGCAGTCAGCAACATTTTGAGTGAAGAGGTGTGATTTCAATGGACACCAGAAGGCAAATAGGAGTTCTTTACTACATAAAACCATCATCATTATACGGCATGCGCTAGGAGCGGGATAAGAATTTTTGACAAAATCTTTTTTTTTTTTACTTCTATTTCCATAGTGGTTTCTAATTGATGCGTTTTTTGATGTAGAGGTGCTGGTAGATCAATGCAATTTGTGTTTTATCTTAATTTTATGTCCAATTATTGATTCTATATGGATATGAAAATATCATTATTCATTTACATTTTGCTATTCCGCTGCTACAAGTACAATTCATAATGTTTTAGTTAACCAATGCACTGTCTTACAAGCTGTTGTTTTCCTTACTAAGGGCCTCATTTGTGAGAGTCCATGCGCCTCCGGAACATCACTTTTTGTGATGTTCCGTGGTGCAGAGGCCTGCGTGATATGTATCAGGCAGCACTAAGCCACATTTTTTGGCTTAATGCTGCCTGATAAATGTCAGTCCCTTTAACGTAGTATTCTGCATTAAAGGGGCATGCAATGTGTGTTGCTGGAGGTGTTCCCAGCAACATCTATGGCCTTTTGACACTGCCCCAGATTTACGAGAAATCGTAAATCTGAGGCAAACGCCAAAAGCTTACGTCTCCCTAGGGGAGGCACAACGAGGAGAAATAGCTTTATTTCTCCTTGTTTTTCCTTTTTCTATATGTGCTGCAGAATGAGGAAAAAGTTTCTTGTACAGATAGATTTCCCTTAAAAAAAAAAATCATCCCGCAACGCAGGGACCCTTGCACCATGGTGCATAGGTGCCTGCGTTGGCGCACGACAGCCCATTCTTCAAAGACCACAAATGATCTATCTGCCATGAAGGACTGCAACCATTCAAGGGCAGTGCCAGCTACCCCCACCTCCCTGAGTGAATGTATGACGTTACAACGCATGCTTTTACCACGCATGCTTTTACAACGCAGGTTTTACTACGCATACCATTACAACGCATTACACTTGGGGGTGCTGGATAGTGAATAGTTTAATTTACTATTCCAACTCCAGTCCCCGTGGATAGTAGGGAAGGTGTTGGATAGTAAATTAAACGTATTCCCTATCCTAGAGCGCCCCCCAGTGTAATGCGTTGTAATGGTATGCGCAGTAAAACCTGCATTGTAACAGCACTGTGTGGTAAAAGTTGCGTTGTAATGTTTGTAAACCCCCTGAGTCTTTGGATCAAAATTTGATGGTTACCGTATCAAAGGCTGCTCTGAGATCCAACAAAATAACGGCAGCGCAGCCTCCGTTGTCCAAGATTTTCCTAGACTCTTCAACCACGGCGAAAAGGGCAGTCTCCATGCCACAATGGCGCCTGAAGCCAGTCTGGGTGGGATGCAGGCAGTTATTTTCCTCTAAAAAATCTGCCAGTAGGGTGTTAACATATTCTTTTGCTAATTTACTAATACCTGGCAGCAAAGAGATGGGGCGATAGTTGGCCCAATCATCAGGATCTAAATTGGGCTTTTTCAAAAGAGCTTTAACTCTCGATTGTTTCCAAAGAGGGAGGATCTGCCCCCTTGAAAAGGAGGAATTTATTACGTCCTGAATAACAGGAGAGACAATCTCTGAGACCAAGTTAAGCATAGCCGGCAGGGCAGGATCCGCCGGGGATCCCTACTTAAGTTGCCGCAAAAGTTCCTGTAAAGATGGAAGGGTCAAAGAAGGAAATTCCTCCAATTTAAATTGTTGTGTGGGCAGTGGAGGATTTATATCCCGATTGGTTTGCTGGAACGTAGAGTAGATGTTATGACCTTTAGTAGAAAAAAAGTACGCTATTTCATCACAGCGCTTTTGAGAATGATCGTAGTCAGTGGGAGGATTGGGAGTGGTAAGGAGGGATATTACAATTTTAAAAAATTTCCGAGGGGAATTAGATGCGGAAGCAATTTTTCCCTGATAATAGCTAGCCTGAGCAGCTTTTAGTTCACTTTTGTAAAGCTTGAGTGCTTCTCTATATTTATTCTTGCCTATCTCTGTAAAATCCTGCCTTCATTTCCTTTCAAGTTCAAGTTCAAGTTCCTTTGAGCTGTCTGAGTTCAGAGGAGTACCAGGCTTTCTTATTGGACCCAATTCTGTGACATAATTCTTTCTTAGGAAGAACTGAGTCCAATGAGGACTCAAGCTACCTATTGAAATTAGCATTAGCCGTCGTAGGGTCTGCCTAAGGAGAAGGTATAGAATTTGTAAGATTGGTTGCCCAACTTTCCACAGACAATTTAGACCATATGCGGCCAGACTTTTTAATCCTAACAAATGGCTGAAGCAGATCTTGAGGGGTCCAAATAAAAGATAATAAGGAATGGTCAGACCAGGGAACCGCAATAGGCTCAACCAAAGTAATATTTGTGAAAAAAGGATCAAGCAAATGGCCTAGATTATGGGTAGGGCCGGTCACAATTTGTTTAAATTGAAACGTTTCCAGGCCTTCAGTGAGGTTCTGCGAAGGGGAAGAGTCAGGGTCATCAAAATGCATGTTCAAATTACCCAGGATCGAAAAATTAGAAGTTAGACTCACCCCATTGGTGCCTATATCTGGGAGATCATTGCAAAAATTACCTAGTGCTCCTGGTGGACGGTATATAAGGATTCCTGAAAAAGTGCAGGTAGGTGAAAAACCTATACCAAAAAATAGGCTCTTACAGTCAGCCAAGAGGCTAGGGGTGGATCTACATCGATAAATATTTTTGTATATAATAGCAATCCCACCGCCACTGCCACTGGCCCGATCTTGCCTAAGATGGGGGAATTAGAAGAAGAGCTTGAACCACATAAGCGTCAGAGTCCTTGCTGGTCCAAGTTTCTGTCAAAAAGAGGGCATCTGGGCTCCTCTCTTCCAGAAGCAAATGGATTTCACTGGAGTGTTTGGGGAGGGATCGACAATTAAGTAGTAACATGGATATGGGTTTACCTTTACATTCTCCAATTGCCACAGGGAGGGTAGTGTGGGAGAAAGTTAAAAATGCAAAAAGGACAGGAAATAATCCCCTCCTCAATAGACAAGGTATGCAAACACTCACTCCTCATCTCACCTCTAATCCTGAGGAGCTGATCCCTGTTATTACAAAAGTCATCAGAAAGGGATCCAACAGGGGTCCTGACCCTGGCTCATCCTGGTGCGGATGGACGCAGACGGGCTTGACTTTGGCGCGCCTATGGCGAGCCAGCAGTGCACCCGCTGTGCGCATCTGCTGCGCGAAAGCGTCAACACCTCAGTTTGAATCCGAAAATGCAGAAGTGCGTGTCAGCATCCACGGAGAGACTAGAACGCTGCCCTGAGGTAGGCAAAAACGGAAGTTCAATTCCTCCTGAGAATTTCACACAGCTCAGAATGCCCCCCCCCCCGCAATGAGTACAGTGCAAGCAATACAATTCGTTAAACAAGTATTAAAACAGGAAACAGTTAAAAGCCTCTTGCTCCTGTCAAAATCAGAGCAAAGAGAAAAGATGCTACAGCGCGGCCATGTTGTTGGCTCAATTTGAGTCCAAAAATGCGGAAGTGCACGTCATTGTCCACGGAGAGACTAGAACGCTGCCCTAAGGTAGGCAAGAACGGAAGTTCGATTCCCCCTGAGCATTTCACACAGCTCAGAATGCCCCCCTCAATGAGTACAGTGCAAGCAATACAATTCATTAAACAAGTATTAAAACAGCAAACAGTTAAAAGCCTCCTGTTCCTGTCAAAATCAGAGCAACACTTTCTACTAGACACAGGTGTGACAAGGTCCTGCCTACAGGAGGGGACAGTTCCCCTCTCAAAGAACACTGTAACCATACAAGGTTTTTCAGGCACGGTGGCAGAGATCTCCTTCACAGAACCCTTCGAGCTGCAGATAGGGAGGAAAAGGGTAAGGGAACAGTTGTTGTATTTTCCTTCATCCCAGACTAATATCTTAGGACAAGACTTAATGACCAAACTGAAAATGTCCATCCAATTTGCTGAGAAGGGGACTAATCCCTGCTTCTCCCCTGGAGCTCACTCCTCAGAGCACCAACCGGTGGGACACTCCCACTCCACATGGATGCCAGCCAGGGTGACCCCAGCAAGTCATACCACCTTCACTGGGGCTGTCCTGGAATTTACTAGAAATGTCTTCGAGTTATATGAATTAGCTCGGCAGTGGCTATGCAGCGCACACCACCTCTTAGTGGAGACTGCCAAAAAGACAGAAACATTGTTTGTCAGTAACGTCCACAAGGAGCAAGAGATCCGGGACCCCAACTTCTGAATGCCCACCTGGTCCCCCGTGGCTAGGTGGGGAGCCAGCCCAAGCCGCACAGGGGCAATGGTGCTGACAAATAAACCATGCGTACCCCCAGGATTACCAAGCGCAGCCCAGTCACCACTCTGGCATCTCCCCGAGTGAGGAAGCTGTGCAAGAAAGGTTGCCCGGCACTATGCGTTGTGTCAATTGCACCAGAATCCTCCTACCTGGTTCTGATCAAGCGAGTGACCATAGGAGGGAACTCAACATACCAAACAAATGGCATACAACCCCACAAACAATGGCCCACTAGGAAGGGCCAAAATCAGGCACAAGCCCGGGAAAACTCCGCTAGGCTTGGCCCCCATAAACTGAGTAAAACCAACTCCAGGAATGCAACATTTGTTGCAAGCGTGCAAACTGCACCAGTCCTGAGATGGATGCCACCGTGGAAACCCAGAAGGTTTCAGCTCAGTTTTGGCTGCAGAGGACAGGAATTATGGTGGCAATCATACCCTAGAGAATGCTTCTAGTGCCTCAGAATTGGTCACAGGCTGACTTATGCCACCGAAAGGCGTACCATGAGCAATAATCAATGAGGGCGAGCCAGTCTCTGCAAACTCCCTATTCACAAAACCAATCCCATATCAACCTGATCGTATAGCACATTCAGACACAAGGAAATCAGTCAGTAAAGACACCAGCGCAACAAGGACTAGGTGGTTCTCCAAACAGATGACAACTGCAGCAGGCAGGGAACCCAACCCAGAAAGCACTGGGGCCACGGAAGGGAGGAGTCACTGTCTAGGGAGGTAATACTTTTACACAATCCCCCAAAAATCGCAAATACAGTACATCCAGTTCAAATCAACGTTAGAAAACTCACCATGATAATAAAGACTAGTGATACAGCATTAAGTGAAAACCCAAGCCTATACTCGCCTTCAGGATAAACTCAAGGCTGCTCTATGGTCAGTCGTTCTGGAATCCATGCTAAATCCGTGCCTGCAGTGACCTAGGCCCCACTCTGCTGCTTGTTCCCAAGGGTGGGGTTGACTGGCCACACCCCAGGGGGAGAGCAGTCTGACGAGGGGGCAGGGCGGCCCACGCCCAGTTCATTAAAACAGGCACCCAGGTTCCTTCGCCCAAGTCCAGTGGGGACAGGCTCCCATTACTAGGTCAACAGCCCCCATTCCCATTTTTAGGCCTCCAGCTAGTGGAGGCCCCCTTTTAGTTCCAAAACGAGGCAGCGCTCTGGTGCCGGAAGCCAGGTTTTCCGTGCACTTGGGATAACGGTGGCCCTCTAGAACTCTGTAGTCCAAGCACAAATAAGCAACAATTGGGCACCAAGTCAGTATTGAAATTCATCAGGGAAATCAGGCATCCCAGTTTGTTATTCGTAGCAAAAACAAGTCCTAGCCGCACACCTGGCTCCCGCAGAAAGCAACAGATCTTGCGTCCTCCTCTCCCCTAATGCTTTTAAACATCCAAAGACTGCTCATCGGATCATGTCCCTCACAAAACAGCGGGAGTAATGAGTTACAGGGTAGGAAGTCCCTAATCCCCGCCGAGGGTTGCAGACACAAAGCATCTTGGATCTGAGGGAGAGAGGGGGGCTGGGAGAGTGGGGGGTTCTGTAGTTGACTGTTGCAGCCCCCATACCAGGTGCATTGATAGAAGGGAAGGGGCAACCCCTAATTGTAAGGAAACATGCACTGTATTCTCTATGTTTCAGAGGCAAAGAAACATTCCCACTTGGCATCAATGAAAGTTGTGAAGTAATACTGCACGTACCAGATCTGCAATGGGGCAGCTCCGTGTTGATGAATACCTACTGGCAGTGCGGTGAGTTTCCCTACACCCAACTTGTCCCCGGATGGCAAAGCCTCTGTTACCTCCTAACCAAACACACCCCAAACCTAGAGAAGACCTGTCTGGGTTGTTCCAACAGCCGCTACAGAAGAAAACAACTCTACTGTATCTGACTCTAGAAAAAAGAAAAGCTCATTGCTTTGGCTGGGCTCAGTACAAGGACATTCTGGAAGAATTTGGCCTGTTTCCTGGCACTCAAGTAAATACATGAGGGTCCAAACAAAGGTGAATGCCCACTGGTTGGCAGCAATGTATATGTGCTCCATCAACCCCCCATCTCATCCATTGCCCACTCTTCCTGTAAGTTTTTTTTATATTTCGTTTTTTTTTGCTATTAAAAAGGCTCAGGAGCTGCAACTTGTTGCTAGTCCTCTATCTATAAATGGACTTTTGCACACTGTTCTAAAAAAAAAAAACAATTGTACGGCTCCATCATTACTACTCCATGTCATTTTCCTCCTTTGTCTAGCATCCTTTCTGTTTACATATTCTTTCCTCTTTCATTCCTTTAGTAGGTTAAACACTTTGTCATTTACAACACCAATAGGTTTAACTCTCACGAATGCGAGACCAATTTGCATTGCAAATTCTTGTTTATTTTTGCAGTGGCCTGATAAGCATTACACCTTTCTGATAGCTACATTCTGGAATAGATCGTTACATGAAAAAATTAATTTAGGAGCTCAAGCATTACCTCTACTGTCAGGTATTATTGGACCCTGATGATTGGGTATCATCTGTAGAGTTAGGAGAGCTCACCCCTAATAATTTGACACATGTTTCTATGGAACATTCTCCTTTCTTTGTTTCATACTGATTTGGACAGCACTAAAGTTATGAACAAAACACAATAACATTCCCACACAGAAAAAAAGAAGGAACGAAGGAAAGAAACGTTTCTTCTATATCACCCCAAAAAATTAAATATTAATTTAACTAATTTTAATGTGATCCACACAGAATGTAACATTAGGATATGATGAAAAGGGCTGATTCAAAGGTGCGTGAGTTGTAAATACTAAATATTAATAGATATTTCCTGATTTATTTATTTCTCACGTATGGTATCAGCCATTTCTAGCAAGGAGACAAAAGAACATTAAATGTACATTGGGCACATCTATATTTAAGGCAATGATAACGATTATATTGCGGGAAAGAAGAAGCTCAGGAGAAGGAAAACATAGCCAGTGAAGTTTAATATATAATATATAAAACCCGGCCCAGCCGTGGCTCAATATAATCAAAATACTTTCTAAGTTCAGGCACCCACTAAAATTTGTGAACTCACTTCATTTTGTTTGGAAACTTACATTTGTTGAGGGTTTTCCCTCCTTCAAATTTCTGAAAGCTAGAATCGTGTCCAGAAGTGTGCCAACATTAACCATTTAGGATCAGAAATGTGAGACCAAACTAACCATCAGCTGTATCGCCCACTGGTCTTTGCAGCCACACATTTTCGAACAATTTGGAGTTCTGCTACCAGTCACCAATCATACAACCCACAGAGCACAGGGACACAGAGATGTCAGCACAGGGTCTGGACATTACATTGACACAGAAATGTATACACATCGAGCCTGTAGGCACACTTATCCCTTAAAAGGAAAAGGGTCTAGTCAGACCTTTCAATCAGAAAAAAGATATGCTGTCACCTCCACTTATGACCCACTAGAACATGGACAGTAGTCCCATGTCACGTAGAGAGCACACTTGATGCACTTTTACAAATCACAGATCCAGGCTCTGGGTCTTAGATCCATGGTGAAAAATCTAGACCTCAGCACACTACATAATTGTTATGTGCGCTGGGTCAAAAAAAAGTTACCAGATACCTTATGGCTCAGATCATACAGGGCATAGGTGCAACCCTGTATGGACATGCAGGGGACATCCCCGTCCCAACAGGCACCAAGAGGTTGATAAATATGGAGAAAAATAGGGGAGCAAATGTGCTATGATGCGCACTCTTCTGATCAAAGAGCTTTCCAGGAAACAACATCACAGGAAAATATTATGTTACCTTCTTTAATTCGGAACAACCCTAAGTAAACAAGCAGCTGAAGAATTAACAATAGTTGCAAAAAGAACCCAATATTTGACATCCTCCCTTCCTCATGCTTACCAGTTGTTTCCTTAGCTCACACTCCACATGCCATGTGGATCAAGTCTCTGGTTGGCTGTGCCTGCAGAAATGATGATGCTGCCTGGGAAGAATGAGAGAACACTCCTCGTTGTACCAAGCATGAGGTATTAAAACGCTCTGTGTTCTCTTTCCTGAATGCGTGGCCATGTGAGCAGGATACCACCTCTTGTGAATCTAGGCCTCTCAAAAGTAACACACAAATCTTGTAAATATTTCTTGGTGTGTGAACTCAACAACTCTTGTTTTCGGTAATCGGGGATTAATTTGGAAAGAGTGTACATCTGCTAAGTTGATAAACACTGTCCTTAGAGAAACTCTGGTCCACCCCTAGAAACTGTGGCACAAGCAGTAGGCAGTTCCTCAGAACAATTTGCATTAAGTTTAATAACTACCAACAATTTAAACTCAAGAAATAATATACTTTATCAAAACACAAATACAGCAAAACAATCCAATTTTATAAGGGGAAACAGAAAATAAAAATCGTTCATTTTATAGCACCAATGCAAAGCACTAGATTGTGCTTGACTAGAACCTACGTATAATTTCGGAATAATCGTTATAGATTTTTTTCTTAATTTTTTTCTCTCTTACGATAAAATATGTAAACCTTTTCTTGCATATATTAATGATTTGTACATACTTTGTAATGATTAATTATCTTTCTTTGATGTTTCTGCTTTATCTTTTTTTCTTTGATTTAGTGATCTGTTCTTGAATGTTTTATTCTTTGATCCAACTGTCTTTCTTTTCTCTTACAGTTTTCAACACATTACCAAAATCTCAAAGAAATAAACGGTGATAAATGATTTTGTCTTACATTGTATTTTGTCTTACCAGGGGTATCAGGTTCTTTTCTTTTGGAAGGTATGACATAGTATCTTAAAGGACTGAAAACCAGATGCCAGCTTGACTGCTGCTCCTCTCAGGTAAGTGTGAAGCATCAGGTTCTCTACCTTGTTGGTTTTCATGGTTAGGATCCATAGACAGGATGTTGCTTCTTCGATATCTCTGCAGCACTCATGGTTGGCTGTAATGTGTGCATTCTTTCTTCTGATGTTGTCTTACTAGATCAAGGAATGTTCTTTTTGAGAAGGTGGTTGTGAGAAGATATAAATCCAAGATAGCTAAACCTTTCTTCCAACAATAGTGGCGCTGGCTCTCCTCTAACCACTCCCTATTCAAATGAGGTACCCTCGTCTCCCCGTCTAAAAAATGGGTTTCCCTTCTGCTGGGGTTGGATCCTGTAAGACTACAGTGGCTATGGAAATAGATGGGACCAGTTTTTGCCGGCCACATTTGACACCTCCAAGTCATAAAAAGAAGTTTCATGGCTGTCCTTTGTTATTCCATCTGTTCCCGTACCTTCCCGGATGGCTACTCCCTGTTAATACTAATTGGCTAGGTGTAGACAACATCTGTGCTTTCCTTGGCTGGGAGGCCATACAATTATATTCTGGTATCAGGGTTTTACCTTGCAGCTTGGAATGTGTATTGAGCATCTGGATAGTGGATAAGAGGCATATTCCATAAGACAGCACAAAGCATACTTTTCTTCTTAACTTATCAACATCTAACTCAGCATAGATTTTTTAAACCAAGTGTAGAAAACTGATTCTTTTTACAATTTTCCCAGGCAGCGATATAAAATAAGAATTTTACTTACATTTGGACCTCTTCATGGGAAATCTAGCCTTACCAATGTATTGAAGACAGTTTTTGAGTAAATATTCACAGTGTGGGCATATCATTCCCAACACCTAGCATTTAAAATTGCACATAATAAGCACCCAGTACGCTTACTTTAATGGTGGTTTATCTATTAGGTTTTCTTACATGGCAAAACATCTTGCCATGCAATGTCTCCCTGCAGATCTTTTAAAATACTGATCAGCCAGAGCACAGTGGCACTTTTGGCGGTATATATTTTTGTCATCTTTACGGGCTTCTCACTTAAACACTTCAACTCACTTAAGGCACTTCACTTCCATGTCATTGGTCCACTTTCAGCACCAGCTACCACATGAAAGTTAAATAGGCCAATTGGGTGAAACAAATTTTAACAGTACCATTTTAGGAGCAAACTTCAAGCGCTATGGCACTCAGTAGGAGTGTGCCAATATAAGACTTGAATTTGGATGGAAGAACCAGTTATTGTCCCGTCAATCTTCATTTTTAAAGTCCTTATTATCATCAGTTCGAGCAGAGGATGGATCATTAGCAAAGCTGTGTTGGCTTGAAATCTCAAAAGTTGAATACTCGAGGAATTGGCAGCTTTATTTAAATGAGTGTCAATGTGGTGTACCTGCATTTCCTCTGGGATGGTCTGACCACTATGCCATCTCTTTTAGATTAGTCACCCCAGGGGATATTTGGTTGACCAGCAGTGAGGACTTAGGCAGTAGACTGCCTTGGAAAAACCTAAACTTAAACTCCCTTAACAATTTGCTGGGGGAAAACCCCCCCGGTCACTAACTTACCCTGCTGCTCTTTAAACACTGCGGTATCCGACTGGCTAGTCAAGTCTATTGATAAATGTCTGCCTATGGCAGCAAAACGCAGCTCGACCCACCATCCTCTTGCCCCATGGTTTAATAATGAGCTAAAGGACATGAAATCAAAATGTAAACACTTAGAAAGAAGATGGCGTAAGACTTACTCCCTTAAGGGTAAGTCAGACTACAAGGCCTCCTTAAACAAATATCACCTGGCATGTAAGAAGGCGAAAATATCTTTTGTGTCGAATGTCATCTCCACCGCCGTGAACCGTCCACGGGCCTTATTTTCCATGGTTAAGAAGCTGGCAGGATCCAAAACGACCCCACTACCTTCAGCCTTAAATGATATCCAAAGCAACAATATTGCAAATTACTTTACCGCTAAGGTTGAAAAAATATACAGCTCATTAAAGACCCCCAATGCTGTAAATATAGCGAGTCCTCTGACCGAGATGGCAAGCGGGAGTCATCATCCCTCGGCAACTAAGATTTCTACGTGGCTGCCTTTGGATGATGAATCTTTTTCGAAGTGTTTAACTAGGGTAACATCTGGCTCCCCTTTAGACCCTCTCCCCGCAAACATCTTGCAACAGCTTTCTCAAGAAGCGCATGGTATTCTCAAAGCTCAGTTAAATGCTTCTTTATGAGAATCATGCATTCCTCGTGAATGGAAACATGCAATGGTGGTTCCTTTGCTGAAAAAGGTGGGGGCTGATCCCATGGTTATGTCAAACTTCCGCCCTATTTCGCTGTTGCCGGTCCTTTCTAAAGTTCTGGAAAAACATGTCAACGGTCAACTTTCAGCCCATGTGGAACGTTCTGGGTTTTTACACCCATCTCAATCAGGGTTTAGAACTCATTTTTCTACCGAAACCGCTTTGTTGGGGGTTACGGAAAAGTTGCGCTCCAGCTTGGACAGAGGGGAAGCAGCGGCGCTCATTTTACTTGATCTGAGCATCGCATTTGACACAGTGTCACATTCTATCCTGTTAAAGTCTTTCCAGTGAGCCGGAGTTGTAGGGCCTGCGCTATCCTGGCAGTCCTCCTTCCTTAGCGACCGTACATTTCAGGCTTTCTCTTCCAAATCTTCATCTACCATCAGGTCATCTGCGTACGGAGTTCCCCAGGTCCACGTTGAGCCCTGTACTCTTTAACATCTATGTGAGACCCCTGGCATCAATTGTAGAGGATGCAGGTCTATCTCTCTTCTCGTACGCTGATGACACCAAATCATCTTCTCCCTGTCCTCTACCAAGGAAGGGTCTCCTACTTCCATTCAAATTGGTTTACGGTGGGTGTCGGAGTGGATGAGTGCTAACTTGCTGAAATTAAAGGGAGAGAAAACCGAGATGGTTATTCTTGGCAAACACAAGCACCTTTGGGGGCCCCAACATTGGCCACTGGAAATGGGCCATCTCCCTCAACCGGTTACCCAAGTACGTAACCTGGGGTTTATCCTCGATAACACCCTCTCAATGCGGCACCAGGTGGTCAGCGTTGCTTCAACATGTTTTACTATTCTAAGATGGTTGCGGAAGATTATCTGGATGCTCCCTGACTCCACGAAAAGAACTGTGGTCCAGGCGCTGATTACTTCGCGCCTGGACTACGGGAATGTTCTGTATCTTCGAGGAAATCAGGAGGTACTGAAGAAACTCCAGGTAGTCCAGAACTCCGCCCCCCGTCTTGTGTGTCAGATCCCTAAGAGATCATCCATCTCCCCTGTTTTGCGGGATTTGCACTGGCTCCGCATTGAGAGCCGTATTAAATTTAAGCCCTTGTGTCTTATTTTTAAAATCAACCAAGGGTCTGTCCCCTCGCGGTCTCTACGCTCAGCCGCTCAGGGTAACTTGGTAACACCTAGTTGTAGACTTTCCAGAATGGGTGGTCGTTCCTTTGCGTTTCTCGGCCCCAGATTGTGGAATTCTCATCCCTGGTCTATGAAGCAGGAACCATGTTATCTTAGGTTCCTGCGAGATCTTAAGACCTGCCTGTTTTCTCAGTGATGAGTTTCTGGTTATTCAGTTGCAGTAGTCTAACTACTTGCGCCGGGAAACCCTGTCCAGGGTAGCTGTGTGCAATATAAATTGAATAAATAAATAAATGAATAAATAAAATGTAATTTTGAATGTTCAAACTTAGAAGATGAAATGATGAGTAAAATAGTTTTTAAGAAAGTAATCAATCAAACGGTTGCATTACTATCTACTATAGTGTATAAGGAGGACTTAAGGGAAAAAAATCACTTCTGGTCAATAGCCAATTCTTTTGGTAGGTTGTCATCCCAACCTTATCTGTCATATCATTTACGACCTTTGATCAAGTATAAATGTATGCACCTAAGGTTCGGGAGATATCCGACTAAAGATGGAACTCCAAAATGGGAGAACAAATGGCCAACAAGTATCTGCAGGCTCTGTGGGTTAAGTGAGGAAACCTTATTGCATATTGTAACTCTATGCCCAGCCCTTGCAGAGGCTTGGAGGTCTATCCTCAAACCGATTTTTAAGGAATTGGGAGTTAGAACATGTAGGAATGCAATTATTGCCTGTTTAAGAGGGGGTGATATTAAACGTATTCATCTCCTTGTTAAGTTCACCACCATTGTGGAAAGGACATTTCATAAAGTAGACATTGTAAGAAAATGAATTCTCGTGGTAAATTAACTTAGATAAAACCGGTTTGGCTATAGGGTTCTTAACATTTTTAAGGGAGACTGTTTTAGGTAATTTATAATTGTAAAGTATTGAGTATTACCCTATAATTGTGGATTCTATTTCAAACTATTGCTCATGTCATATTAATTCTTTTGTAAAGAATTTTATTTTTTTTATACACAGAATGCATAATGCACTTCGTTCTAGATGCATGGTTATTGGTTGTATGAAGAACAATGAAATACTAGCTTAGGGTGTCAGTAGATCTAAGGAATCTGTTGACTATTTTTGGAGAAAAAAAAACAAATCGGAGATTAGCTGTTTATTGTTTTTTGTTTTTGGCTGGGAATTGTTAAAAGCTAACTGTTGAAATTATAATAGATGTTGCTATTATAAGCCATCTCAGCTCAGATGCGGTTTCATACTAGTTGCTGCTAGCAAAAGGTACTTTAGTTTGATGTCGTCATAAAATTTCTTTATTTCCTTGCGGTGGAATGTTTGTATCATATTGTTTGAATTGTCAGCAAAACCTGGGTATTGAATGCACATTGCACTTAACTTTGGTTTGTGAACTGTTAATAGCTAATCGTTGCAGCTATAATACTTGCGGCAAGCTTTGTTGTCGTAAGTATAATATCTTCAAACTATCCTTGGTAGTGAATGCACATCGCACTTTGTTTTTGCTTGTGAATTGATAACGGCAAATAACTGTATTTATAATACCTGCTGCTAGCACAAGTCACTTTAGTTAGATGCTGCAAGAATAGTATTTGCTGCTAGCATAAGGCGCCTTAGTAAGCATAATGCACTTTATTTTTTTTTTCTATGTAAGGTTTTTATTATACTGTTAAAATCGTCAATAATTAACTCATGATTGGTGGATCTTTACGAGGTTGTTAAAAGTTTTGTGTATATTTTCATGTTTTCCTTGCTCTACTTGTTTGTAATGATTTTAATGAATCAACAAATAAACTTACTTACTTACTTACTCAGTAGGAGTGAGGCAGTGCACTGGGACCTAATACTAGCAAAAATATGAGGAGACCATACTGATAAGGCATAGTTAGTACATTCTAGTAACATTTTAATTGTTTTACATATAATTTGGAATTTGAATGTTACACAATATGAGCTTAAGGACATAATTTGCCACTGTTTTTCAAGATATTCTTGGGGAATGACCACAAAATTACATGTGAATGGGATCAGGTTTTGAACAAAGTCATGGTTTTGGTATGTATATTAAAATAGATCCTGTGCCACAAATACCCTAAAATATCATAGGAGAAGAACCACACCTATGTAGAATTCTTTCCAGTTTAAACCATTGTAGCGTGTCCGCTTTGTTTTAACTTGCTCATTTTTAGGTCTCGCCTGGCGAAAGCAGCGCATGCGCTGTCTCGCCATGTAAAGGACATTTTGTAATCAATTCAGCTAAAGCTGAATGCACGCACGTCCAGATGGACAAACATGGCTGCTCTCACCGCCCGGAAAGCTAAACATGCACACATAGGGACAAAAAGATGCATGTGCAAGTGGACAGCCCAACGCCATCTTTGACACGAGCGAGGATTTTTTTGTCCCTACGTGTGCATGGCGGCGTCCTTTCGCTTTCAAGGGTCTTTCGCTGACCTCGTAGCCTATTTTTTCTCCATTTATCAAGTCTGCACTTCACATTCCTCTGCCCTGCGGTTCCTCCTATTTCACCCCAACCTTTCCTTCCTTTACTCCCTCTGTGACAGGTGAGTGGCACGGCCGGGGCTGTGTTCCATCCACCAGCGTTACAGGTCAGCACTGCTCCAACTCCTGTGTTTCCTACATAGGGTGAGTCACTCCTTAGGTTGCCAGTCCGCTGTGCCAGCTTGGCTCATACCATCCCGATGCGTGGGGTCCATGGATTGTGCCACTTTGACATTGATCTCCAGTTAGTGGCAATAAAAAACCTGCGACTCTGGCAAATATTGCAAGAGATTTGGAGGGCCATGAGATAATCAGAAAGAGGCAGCACAGTATGTATATATGCAGAAGCCTCCCATGCCGAGCTTGGATTTTTCCAAACACTTGTGTCTCTGTGCACCTACGTTCCCAGCTCGCTGATCTCACTTCCTTGACAGACACAAAACCAAGTGCCGCCGCGAACACGATCTTTTGGCTGCAGAAATATAAATGCCACATACCGAGCTGAGCAAACAGGAAAGTCGCTGGGAGTACAGGTACCCTTACTGTACCTGTGAAACCAAGGAGTGGTGTCCAAGTGTTGTCCGCCTAGGGGCGTAATGTAGGCAGGGTCACTGGAATTAAGCAACAGCGTTAATTAAATTATGCAACAAGAAAAGGCACATTATTCAGCATAATGCAGCACATTTTGTGATAGTATGGCTTAATTATTTCTACACATGCTAAAACTGTCTGATTATTTTTGCAAATGCTAACACTTTCTGAGCCAAGCTTTCATTCGTGAGTACCAGTTTAACACACAGATCCTGCAATAAGCAACAGAAGGGGATCAGTCAACGTTTTCAAAGGATCCTCCACTTTGTGGCAACTGAGGTAGCCACATTTTAATTAACTTTTGATACGATTGAGCTAAAAATATTTTTGGGGGTTCAACTCTGCAGATAATAAATTGTGCATCAAATGTGGCAAGTCCATACCTATGTGGAAAACACCACAGGCACTAAATCTCCTAATTCCACTGGTTTTGGAAATAGTGCCACAAAGCCTCACCACAGGAGTGATTCGTTTTACAAAAAACATGCGAGTGCAGGTTGCCAAACCATACTTAAGATACCCCTAGTGGTGTGGCTACAAATTGTTTGTTTTAAGGGAGTACACGAGGAGACCTAGGCACGTGCTGGTATTGTTTACATCATTTCGTACCCAGATACAGATGGCACTCGAGGCTCGCCTCTCGTCGGATCTGCCCGTCTTCCTGCCTCCTGTGACCTGCGAGACCCGGAAGAATGTTACCCCGAACCATAACTCATGGTAGTATTACACCACCTGCAATTCCGAGTGTCTCATGAGAATAAACACACCAGGTCCATAAACTCTGGTTCCAGTAACACCAGAGCCAGACCTCAATGCAGATGCACACTGCTGCAGAAACTGGGGTTCCCATCTGACCCAGGCAGCAGAACGAGGGGACCAGACAGTGCTCCCCCTGGCAGACACCAGCTTCCCTTCCTGATGCTTTAAAGCAGTCACTGCGTACTGTGTTTATAGAGGAACCAAGAAAACAACAAGCATTTGCAATGCAGTCGGTCTCGCATTTATGCAAATTAGAGCTATTGCATTGTAAATCACTATGCCTTTCATTTATGTTTTGGTTTTTAAAACATAAATAAAAGACCTAGTCATTTACAGTGCCAATAGATTAAACTTGCGTCAATGCGAGACCTATTGCATTGCAAATGCTTGTTTAAATAGCTTTCCTATCTATCCCTTGGGTAGACTGTGAGTAAAAAACAGGAACCTAATTTTAAATATGCATATTGTTCTTTGAGATTTCAATCTAAAGTAACTTTTATTTCAAGCATAATTCCAGCAGTACATCTGACCCTGTTCTGACTTCCATTTTTGTATTGTTTGTGTTTCTTGATCCACTGCCCAGAAAACAGACTCTTCTGTCCTCAGGCATAAATCGCTGTCCTGTATGAGGCCCAATATTAGTATAGTGAAAATCAATTGTTGAAAATCTGGCAAAGATCACTCACTTCTTTTCAGAATTCAGGAAGTAAACACAGTGAGCAATTTTCTCAGTAAAGTTTTGGCAAAATAAAAATGCGTATATACAAACTAAATATGTACAAATCATGAGTAAGGTAAACATAACTGTATTGAAGGGAAATAAAATGTATAGGTGCAGCATTAGGTTGAAACGGGGAGAAACCACTAATGGAGGAGTAAAGTGGTTATACATGTATTTATATATTTTGTATGTAGATGAAACAGATTATTTAGTTCATTAGTAAAGTATGCTACATAATACATGTGCCTGCTGAACTCCAGCAAGCTGCCTGTTCAAATATAGTGCCAGCTCCTTCATCAATCTTTTCAGGGTTAATAAAATGCGCAATGGATCAGTGTAGTAAAAGTGCCTATCTTTCAAGCAGCCCAGAGATACTTCTTTTGGTATTTGCAGTATAAATGTTCACGATTAATGAAGGATCAATAATATGAATTTACTGACTGACCGCAGTATTTGAATGTGAATGCCACTGGCGCAGACGCACACCCCCATTTCTCTAGGCGAGCTTGTGCTGCAGTTGCAACCGGCCTGCAGCACAAGCTCCCATTAAGAAATGGGAGTTTTTGCTAATCTCTGCACAGTGTGGCAGGCACACCATGGTTGCCAGCCACACTGTGCAGGGATTGACAGGGGGCACGATATGTGCCCTCCCAACCAGAGACTTCAGAGGCATGGGGGCCGACAGGCATTTCATGTAAGAAAGTCCAACATGAAAAGCTTGTGGGAAACCGACATCATAATCCCGAAGGCAGAAACGCCGTCCTAAAGGGATTACGTGCAAGTTTCGACTGGCCGACAGGCTGAAGCCAGTCGGAATGACCGGACAATTTTAATTACGACAGCCGTATTTGTAATACAGTGGTCAAACTCAAAGCCAAAGATGTTGTCAGAAACCCTCCGACCACTGGTCTTTCCGACCAACAGGAACATCAGGACCTATGTTGTGAACTACAGTGTCAGGAGAATGGACTGCTGGGGAAAGATAAAATAGCGCTGAGTTAGCCGATTGCGATCTGGATTTAGGAAAGTGAAATGTGGAAGTAGATGTGTGCAAAACATAGAATGAAGTAAGAGAGGAAAATTTGGAATCTAGACTGTGTTGTTTAGAAGTGTTCTATGATGCACAGAAGGAGAATGTTGTTGAGTGTGATGTGGTGACATAAGGTGGGTTAAGGCAAAGAGTGGCTGATTAGAGTGGTGTGTGATATGGTGCAATATGAAGTGATGTAACAGGATATGGGGGCTGGAGCAGGAATCCATTTTTCATCTACGAGTTGTTGATTTACCATCACATAGGTGAATTCTCGCTCTCATTTACCTTTCTGTGGCCATATGGATCATTGATATTGTTTTAGAGAAGAGGAAAATAATACATTAAATAAATTCTCATCACAATCATTAGTTTATTTCAATATAGCTTGGTATGAGATAAAGGGTTTTATCAAGTAAATCTTTTAGTAGATCAACTTCATTAGATCACAAGATAAAGTCATCAAGTTTAGTCATTAAAATCTTATTAAACCATCATCAATCAATAAGCAACAAATTGAATAAAATGCATTAAGCGCATTCCATAAAGGAAAGAATCCCTTGTCTTGCAGTTTCCGGTTTTCAGTGGGAATTGTTCATTTGTTGCACAACAAAAATGTTAGGATGGTGCTAGACTGATTCCAGACACTTCCCCAGGATATGTTGGCCTATAGACCAGCTAGCTCAGAGTGCCACCATATATACCCCTAGCCATAGTAAAGTAACAAATGGTTTAGGCAACCTCAGAACATGACAACCCTGATCCCCCTATCTGCGTTCGATGTTTGGGAACAAGATCACTCCTCATCTTTGCACCAAGAATACAATATTCCTCAGACAACAGTGTTAAGTTAGCAACTATGTTGTACTGGTTATGACTTAGTGTGGGTCAATTTTTCATTCAGGATCACTTTTCCACATATTTAGACTGCACATCTAATCTTTAAATTATAAATTTCTAAACAATATTCTACATAGAATTTAAAACATTTTATATAACAAAAAGAAAATCTTTCAGCATCTCCTCCATTTATAGGATTAAAAGTACATTTTAGTGGAAAGGGTCAAGATCAAGTTTAAATGCTGAATCTACATGTTTTAAGTATGTAGATGTACGAAACATTCTGAAGAAATATATGAAACTTTCACTTATTATGAAAAGCATTTCCATGGAAAGGTCAAGAGTTAAACATTCAAGTTATATCGGCATTCACTAATCATGTCAGCTCCAGGTCAAGAAATAAATATTTTATGCATATTTAAGCATTCTATGTAAACTTTTCAAGCAGTGTTACTTAAACCATTTAAGGCCTAGTACATGTCAATATGATGGCTTTGTACAAATGTTTTTCACATTTTCATTAAAGCTTACATGTTAATACTGCACATTCATTGTAAAATGTATTATTTTGTGTTTCGATTCAAACGTCATTAAAACTCATTGGTATGGTAGATTGTATTGTGATTGTATTGAAGATTGTTCAGGGTGCTGAGTCAGGAGTGCATAATGGAGGAGAATTACAATTTGGTGTTCCCAGAAATAGGTATACACTTTATTCCAAATATATTCAGTTTACATATTTCACATAGCGTGAACATAGGTTGAACGAGCATCAGTGCATTTTACATACAACATAATTTTGTACCATGGGCCGCGGTCCCTATCTTATTATATCACAAAGTGGCAGTTGTAATATGTATAGGAGAAAATTGATGATGGCACAGGGACAGAAAATAATAAAGAACATTTTTAATTGTGTAAAACTATTTCCTATGACTTATTTTTCTAATCAAAATAAAGAACAAAGAACTATCTGTGGGATAGATTTAAAAAATAGAAGTGCTCAGTGCTGCTAAAAGTAACTAGAAAGGGCCAGGTATGTGCGTGTGATATTTGGGGAACACAAACTGTATGATAGAATTATATTTAGACCTTCTTTAGGAGTGGCCTGATAAAAGCCGACTCCACCTACTCCGCATATAGGAACCAATTACGGCTTTGTAGGGAATAGCATGAGCTTTTGATGCTCACTGCATCAAAATGTGGATGTTCCAATAAATAGTGGGCTTTTTCTGGTTGAAAGAATTCCCTTTACACCCTGTTGGTACATGAAACAGGCGCTTGGGTATGTGCTGCGCTAGAAAAGTCCATCATGATTTGGCCCCTGGTTCATTTCTTTTTAAAGGTTTTATAGTGACTTCACTCTTTTTCTATTCTGATTAGAAGTGAATGAATTGCTGGAGAAAATAACCAAATTCAGGCTACATGTTTTAGCCAGAATGTTTCCATTTTTACCAGCAACGCATGTCATGCCTTTTCTACTAACATTTTCTTCTCCAGAATATCACCGAAAGGGTGTTCCTAAAGCAGGAAATTACATGGAAAAGGCTGCATCCTTTCGTCAACATTCCCATTTTATCTTATCCCATTATTATTTCTCTATTCATTTGGAATCTCTGACAACTGGTGTGTGCCTGTTTGTTATCAGAACTTACCCCCAGATTCATCAAAGCCACATTCTGCCAATTCTAAATTGCGAGAATTACCGAATCGCAATTCAGAATTCGCAGAATGGGATTCATGAAGAAATGCAATTAAAAAACAGCGAATCGCAATCGGCCGAAATAGCCGTTTGCGATATTGCTATAATCGCAAATAAAATCACAGAATCTGCTTTTTTCGGTGTAGAAATTGCGATCCCGCAATTACTGAAATCGCAATTTGCGATCTCGCTAATTGCAAGATCGCAAAAACGGGAAGTCGCATTTCGAGCACAGTGATGACATCACAATCAGGAAGCAGGCAGTTCCCTCCCTCATTCAGCACACTGATCCTGAAAGTGGAAGCAGCAGTGGCCAGAGCTCCACTACAGACCACCTCCAGCTGCAAATCAGGAGACAAACCACCCCAGAAAATGTCACAGGAAGCAGCAGGGGGCAGTGCCTCAGGAAGGAAAAGTAAAATCAAATTTTCCGAGCAGGAATTGGAATATTTAGTAGAGGGAGTAACCAAAGATCATGACGGGCTTTTTGGGAAGGATTCAAGGAGGGTGCCTGAGGCGGAGAAGAGGCGCATTTGGCTGCGCATCCGCGCTAAAGTAAACGCAGTGGGTGTGACCCAGCGCTCCATAGAGGAGCAGAAAAAGAGGTGGTATGACCTCAGGGGGCGTGCTAAGGAGAGAATTGCAGAGAGGCTGGGGGAGCGACTGGGAACCAGAGGAGGCGAGCCCACTGTACCACCCAACACCCCACTGGAGGTCCTTGTGAAGGACACCCTGAATCCCGAGGCATGCGTGGGGGTAACCCGGCTGGACTCCTCCCGACTCACCCAAGAATCCCAAGGTAAGTGCCATGCGACTGCGACCCTGTCCCCTAACAATGGCCATGACTCCCGAGCTACCCATTAGAAACCCCAGTCATGCAGGCCATGCACACCAGAAAAGCCCAATTGCATTGTGGGACTTGTAGTGTGACCACATTTTCCAGATAGCCCCATACAGCCAGACCTGTCCAGTGAGAGTCATTCCTAAAGCCAGTCAAGGAATGCTAGCCTCCATGCATGTAGCAACCTCCCATGTGCAAGAAACATGTCATTAATCACCGTCCCATTTACATCACAGGTGGTGCAGAACAACCCAGCACCGATAGTGAGGCCCTTCACATTGAGGACAATCCCGAGGACACCGAGGGAGAGGGCCATCCTAACCCTCAACAAGGACCATCACAGCCAGCACCAGCAGCAGTGGTACCACCACCTGCTCCTGTGGACAGGGCCACCCCTGCAACAACAGGCGCGCCACAACCACCCCCAGTTACACCCATGCCAGTGGCACTGGCAACTACAGCTGCAGCACGGAAGCAGACAAGGCGCACAGCCAAAGTTCATACAAAGTCCAGCGGACTGGTGAGGGAGCCGCGCAACACAACACCACGCGCCAGCAGGGGGGTGAATGTCCGGGTACCTGGCCTGTCTATTGAGCGTCGGATGTTCCGTGTACATCAACAGCAGGCACGTCACTTGGCAGCCATCCACCTGCAGCTTGCCAAGACTGCACGTAATGTGGGACAGCTCAGTGACAACATGGAAAGCATGACTGCTGCTGTCCAGGAAAACCGCCAGGTCCTGGTATCCCAGCAGGATGTCAACCGCCGCCGCCACCGCCACCGCCGCCACCGCCAGCTGCTGACCCGCCTATCAGCATACACACACTCCAACCACATCATTGGGAATGCCACCTCCCAGCTATCGCGTTGATCATTAGCGATGCAAATACAAATTGTGCAATGCTGCCAGGATGTCGCTAGGGCACCGGGGAGAGTCACCACTGCAGTGCAGAGTCTGCAGGCGACTGGACATGGCCAGGCAGGTGGTGGGGATGATGCCAGTGAGGGCAATTCCAGCCACAGCAGCCTGTCGGTGCCACTGGTGACGGTACTCTGCCGCAGCACCAGGCCAAATGCAGCCTCACGGGCTAATGCTGATGTGGAGGAGGTCGAAAGGCGACTGGGAGCGTTCACCCAGAGGCGCCACTGACTATTTATTATTTAACATGCAGGGCCATGCTGATGAAACAAGCATGCCCTCCCCACAAACATGGGGATGTATGAATCAATACAGCTCTCATGCAATTTATAGAACAAAATATTACATTATTGTGAAGAAAACAATAAGATTTATTATGCACTAGTTAATCTGACTCATGTCATTATTTCAATTGTCATGCTTGAGTGAAGTGTTGGATGAGGGTAGTGGGTGCACTAGAAACAGTTAATTGTGATTTGGTTGCGGCGCCTGTGTCCTTCAGCATAATTCTCCCCGCGTGCATGACGCACATGTACAGGTGGGCGGTTGTCCCCTTCCGACTCACTGCCAGAGATCTCTACAGGTATCCTCCGCTTGGTAGCAATGTTGTGGAGTATGGGTGGACTATTAGAGTGTCCATACCGCCGGGGTATAGTCCTGAAGAATGCCATGGTGAATATATACCACAGATAAGGCAGAAACATGTTGACTGATTTTAATAAACTTGTGGTATTTAGCTGAATTTATTCAATATCCTAAAAACCTTGGCCTTTAAATTCAGACACATATACCACTTACTCGTGTCTTAGGGATCATTCATTAAAAGTTTTTCGATACCCTCAGTCACTTTTAATTTAGCAATCTCCACAACACGTCCTCCCCACACGACCAGCTCCGCAGTATTTCTGGCGTCGCAGCACACCGAAGAGACACTCGGTCTCTTCGGTGGGGCCCGATGATGAAGCATGACACTGACTAGGTCGGTGTGTGAGGGCTTTCCTACTCAAATGGAGTACCTGTGATTAATATTGACCACTTATCTCCTTGCTCATATATTTGGTAGCTTTGTATATGACCGGACCTCTCTTCTTTTGTTGTCTGATACTTAACTGGGGTGTAAGAGAGTGTCTCTGACCTTCCCTTCCTCTCTCTTTGTTGATATATATCCTAGCAGCGCACAGCTGTGAGAGCACGTTTTTATTTTGAGCAAGTCAATAATAACAATTGCTTGTTCTTTTAAGTCCAAAAAATCTCACTATGGCGAACCTGGGTCTAACATACTCTGAGGCGGAAATCGAGGAGCTGATGTCAGATGCAGCAATCTTTGCTGACCCACATATATCGCAAGCAATTGCCAACACTGCTGAATGGGACAATCTGTCAGAGAAAAAGAAAGAGCACATACGTACTGTCCTTCATGGCACAATATTGAAGGGCTATCTAACGACCAATACAGCCCCGAAAGGCCTTTTGGTAGCAAATGCCCCACGTATCTTTCTGAACGATGCGGCATTCCGGAAGGACTGGGCCTCAATCGCCTGGCATTGCACACGCGATTGGATGGTTCTGATAATTAAGACAGCACTGAGACTCTCGGAATCCCTTATGGTAGAGATTAGAGAAACAGAGTCTCATTTTAAAGCCACTATCACCGGCTATAAAAGACGACTAGATGAACTCAACAAGGAGTTGAATGAATACAAAGACAACCTGATGCAATCAAAGGTGACAAAACTTCAAAAAGATCAAAAAAAGTTTGAGTTCGAGAAAGTATATCCCTACTCTGCGGCCTCATTTACTCCACCAGCACGCAATACTAACAACTCAGACTACTCAGATGATGACTCATCTAATAGCAGTGGTTCTAGCAACAACTCTAACAAACAAACGAAAAGAAGAGGGAACCGCGGCAACAGAACAAACAGAAGCGGATATGGAAATCAAGGAAACCAGCAACAGTGGTATCCCCCACAAATGGGGATGGGCCCAAACCCCTATGCTTTCCAACAGCCACCTTTTCCTTTTATGGGCTGGAACCCGGGCTTCATGCCCCCGGGGAATTTCCAACAGCAGTACCGACAGCCTTTTTTAGAGAGCGGCCGGAGAGGCCGAGGCAAGAGGAGAGGGAACACCAGAGTAACCTGGCAGGAAGACGACTCAGTAGCGAACCACACCCGGAGCAACCAGCAACCGGGCCCGAGCGGAGTTTGAGTCTAGTGACTAACTTATCCACCAGAATACTAACGCCGGTGGAGACCTAAGTTTTGGAAAAGGGGCTAGGTTTTGTCCCTACAGCCAAACCAGATAAGTTCAAATTGCATTGTGAACTAGCAGGGTTTTTTCGCAAACTAAAACTAAAAGCGTTTTTTGATGGGAAAGCAGACCCAATGGAATCAGTCAGAAAAGGTGACATGGGCTTAAGACCCAGCTCCACCTTCATCCCACCTTCACACACAATACCAGCGGCTATAACTGCTTTTGAACAAGCCGTATTTAAAGATCTAGAAGACTGCCAGAACCCGAGAACATTCGGCAATTTTAGCACTGCCGAATTTGAGGCATTGCAACAACTAAAAAACGACACGTCCATAACCATAAAGCCTGCGGATAAAGGCGGAGGGATCGTCATCCAAGATACGACTGACTATGAGACCACCTGTGAGAACCTCCTCAGTGATGTTAGAAATTATACACCACTGGCATTGGACCCGACCCCTGACCTCACAAAAAGGATCAGCTCTCTGGTACAGCAAGCAGAGGATCAAAACCATATATCAAAGAACGAAGCAGCATTTCTGAAAAATACGAGTAGCATTACACCCTACTTTTATACTTTGCCGAAAATGCATAAAAACAAACTACCCCCTCCAGGACGCCCGATCGTCTCTGGAATTGGTTCGCTTCTTGAGCCGCTTTCGCAATTTTGCGATCACTTTCTGAAACCACTAGTACAGTCTACACCTACCTATCTGAAGGACACCAAAAGCTTGTTGCGTCTACTGACAGAGATCACATTCCCTGAAAACTCTATCACCCTTGTAACATTAGATGTGGAAAGCCTCTATACTAGCATTCCGCAAAATGACACAATCGAGGTCCTCAAAAAGGTCCTTGATTCAATTAATTGGGAATTCCAGACACCGAAAAAGTTCATTATTGATTGTGCGACCATAGCACTGAAAGAGAACTTTTTTTCATTCAAAAACCAACTGTATTTACAATGCTCTGGGACATCTATGGGCAGCACCTTCGCGCCGAGCGTAGCGGGGTTGTATGTGGCAGATTTCGAGGCCAAACATATCCTCCCACCAAATGCCATCTTCTTTTCGTCAATGCTTTTGTGGAAACGCTACATTGACGACATACTGATCATTTGGAATGGTAGTGAAAATGACTTGAAAGTCTTCCTTGCATGGATCAACACCCTGGACCCCAATCTAAGATTCACCAATACCACAAGCAGAAGAGAAATTGTGTTCTTAGATGTAGTCATCTCTATCAGTGGTACGACACTGGCCACAAAAACCCACAACAAACCGACTGCAAAGAACAATCTGCTGGAATTTACCAGCTTCCACCCACGTCCGTTGAAGGAAAATCTCCCTTACGGGCAGTACCTCAGGCTACGAAGGAATTGTAGCCTGACCGCAGATTTCAAAGACCAATCAGCCAATCTAACCGAAAAACTAAAAAACAGAGGCTATCCACTTCCAACCTTGAACAAAGGTTTTAAAAGGGCGAGAAACCAGCCAAGGGAGTCCCTCCTTGAAGAAAGAACAAACAATCCAGAACAGATCCCACTCACCTGTGTTACCACCTATAGCAGTCTCTCAAATATCATGAAAAAGAGCATAAACAAACATTGGAATATTGTGCATACCGTTAAAAAGGACTGGGATAAACCCCTTTTTTCATTCAAAAAGGGGCGCAGTCTAAAAGATGCGCTTGTCCATACCCGCCCAAAAGAGAAACCACAAAATACGACACCATCGGTGACAACATCATGGGGTCTCCCGAAAATCACCGGACACTATCCCTGCTCGGACTGCAGTGTCTGTCACTTGACACAAGCTACAAAAACCCTGACACTGGAAGAAGGGAAAGTGTGGACCCTACGTGAGCATACAAACTGCAACTCAATCAACGTGATCTATTTGATCACGTGCCCTTGCCACCTCCGGTACATAGGTATGACCACCAGAAAAGTGAAACAACGGATCTGTGAGCACCGGAGTAATATAAGGTGCAAGAAAATAACAACAAAATTGAGTCGCCATTTCCTAGACAAGAATCATACCACCAACGACATAAGGTGGACTGTTATTGAAGTTCTGGAAGGCACAAGAAACGTACAAAATAGACTGTTCGAAAAAGAACAGCGTTGGGTACACCGTTTGGGGACAAATACCAATGGCCTTAATGACGATGTCCCGTGGAATTCAGTCCTATCATGAACCCAGAGACTTCATGTGTCTGTAAGGAGAGCTATTAACATGACACATATGCAATCTGAAAAATATTACCTAAACACCAAATACCAGGTGGTTTCTACATAATGTGCAATTATTTAATCTTGTCCCCTGTAGGTCCGAATCACCTTGCAGGGACTTGATAGTGCGTGAAATTCTGCAATGACACTTTCTACTCACACCCACACTGTAAGCGGTGCTTTTATATCGAGAATGATGGAACACTCGTCTTCTGCTCTGGCATTGCTTGCTCAATGACTGTTAGCAGTTGACACTCATGGATTAAGGTCTTCCGCCGAACTAAAATAAATAATCTGACTCCTTTTGAATCAAATCTGTCTCCCAGAACCTTCCCCGTAAACATAGAGCAACCACGGTTGCCCTGACAACCACCAGCCTTTCTGTGGCCATCGCGCAGGGATAGGTTCATTATTCCAAGCCTCGTCTTGATCCTGGGCGCGTCCCGCCTTAGTGGGCGTGTGCGTTCCAGACCTCGGCCTGGGCGGGACACGCCCAACCCGGAATCGAGCGCGCACACTGAAGCAAAGCGCTCTTAAACACCTTTACCGGCCCCGCTCTCCATCATCGGGGTCCGGTTCAGAGGATTCTTGCAGGTTGAGAAGCGGGTTGTGAGCGCAGAGGGCGTGAGTCTGGATCACCAGCGGAACGCCATTCACAATGACCATAAGCTAAGTACCTGTGTGTTGGTTGGGTTCTGTTGACATGTACCTCCTCTCTTTTCCTAGGATGTGCCAAGCGCGCTCCAATCCTCCTCCCGAGACCCATGGTGCTAGTAGCGCCCTGTTTTAAAGTGAGATTTTCTCCATAATTACCATCCTAAGGGGACACCGACCGTTTGGTCAAATTGATCCCTCTTCATGGAGAATTCACACCGTGTCTTTATCCCAAAGCACTACCATAGTAGTTTTTTAATCACCTTTAGCACTTCACCTCTTAGCATGTATAATACCCCTAGGGGCTATTTGGATGGTGCATAAGATATCAGTTATTGTGTGTGCACACAAAGGTTTGCCACCATCTTATGAGCACTATAATAAGACTACGCTGACATAAACTAATCGTATGTATGTCAATATCTGTTTGTCTTTGTCATTTTCTTTTACAGGTGCTGATACACCCTTGAATTTTTGGTTTTTTTTTTTTGGAATGAGCAATTGCTCTTCTAATTTTTAAGCACTTTTTTCACTTTTCCTTTTTTCACTTACACGTCCCCAGGTTAGGGTGGACTATTAGAGTGTCCATACCGCCGGGGTATAGTCCTGAAGAATGCCATGGTGAATATATACCACAGATAAGGCAGAAACATGTTGACTGATTTTAATAAACTTGTGGTATTTAGCTGAATTTATTCAATATCCTAAAAACCTTGGCCTTTAAATTCAGACACATATACCACTTACTCGTGTCTTAGGGATCATTCATTAAAAGTTTTTCGATACCCTCAGTCACTTTTAATTTAGCAATCTCCACAACACGTCCTCCCCACACGACCAGCTCCGCAGTATTTCTGGCGTCGCAGCACACCGAAGAGACACTCGGTCTCTTCGGTGGGGCCCGATGATGAAGCATGACACTGACTAGGTCGGTGTGTGAGGGCTTTCCTACTCAAATGGAGTACCTGTGATTAATATTGACCACTTATCTCCTTGCTCATATATTTGGTAGCTTTGTATATGACCGGACCTCTCTTCTTTTGTTGTCTGGTATTACACACACGGCCACGATGCGGCAGCAGACTTCAGGCTGGTATTTGAGGGCCCCACCAGTCTTGTGAAGTATGCGGAATCGGCTCTTCAAAAGCCCGAATGTCCGCTCGATGCAATTTTTTGTGCGGATGTGTGCTGCATTGTAACGCCGTTGCCGTGGTGTGGCAGGGTTGAGGTATGGGGTGAGGAGGTACTCACGGAGACCGTAGGCGCTGTCACCTCAATGCAAGGAGCAGAGGGTTAGTGCCTGTTATGCGCACCTACATGGTCGCAATGTACTATTTGTTGGCATGTATACTTACCTAGTAGGTGTCCTTCCCCAAAGTCTCCACTGGCCAGTCGTGTGTGCAAGCCGCTGTGCCGGAATATGAAGGAGTCATGTGTGCTTCCCGGGTATTGTGCCACTATGTCCGTGATGATTGTCTTAGCGTTGCACACCATCTGGATATTCAGGGAGTGGTAGCACTTGCGGTTCCGGTACATGTATTCTGATTGTGCAGGTGGGCATATGTGGATGTGGGTACAGTCAATGCATTCAATTACATGGGGGAATTGCGCAATGTTGTAATAATCAAGCTTGGTTTGATCCAAGTCCTGTTGGGTGGTCGGGAATGTGATGTAATGGTGTAGCCGGGTCAGCATTGCCTCCAGGAAACTCCTTAGGCAGCGGGACATGGTGCTCTGGGAGATCCCCCCTGCAACGGCAACTATCCCCTGGAAGCTTCCGGAGGCCAGGAGGTGCAGGCTGCACAAGACCTGGACATGGGTGGGCACGGCATTGGTCCTTCTTTTTGGGTGCTGCATCAGGGGGTCTAGGTCAGGGATCATCTTTGTAATCATTGCCCCATTCAGGCGGTACTTGGAGTAGATTTGCTCCGCAGTTTGACCCAGAAGGGTGATCCGCAGGTGGAATATTCGCTCCTAGATCCTGCGTCTGTTCCTTGCTGCAACCTGGAGCCTTCGCCACCTGACCACCATGTAGAGTCCTGGCATTGTGAAAGTCCTTTAGCGAATTCGCAAGATATTTCGCAGAATCCTTGGAAACTCGCTAATTCCGATTCGCTAAGGGGGTTCCACCTAGATTCTGCGATTTATTTTGCGAATTCGCATTATAGATTTTGCGAAATCGCTATTTATTCAATTTTCACATTATGAATTGCATTTCATTTAATTGCGATCCCAATAGCTAATTCAGGTAATTAAAATTTCTATGGCAAAATGAAACCCCTCATTTTGTTCCTTTGCAAATTAAATGTATTAAGTGTTACCACTCTATTCCAATCAAGATGACTTCAGGTGTGCCATACTTTTGTCATAAGTAAGACTGTTAGCGTTCTAGTTGTTCTTTAAAACACTCTGGGACATTCTGTCATTGGGCTATAGTTTGGCTACATCTGGCTGATATTTGGGCTACATTTGGGCTCTTTTGTCTCTGGTGGCCATCTTGGGAGACTGCATATCAGAATTTTTTTAATGAAATATAAGAGGATTTGAGAAGTCACTCAAAATGTGCCCCATTTTTCTTTCTTCAGCACTAATCATAATTTCTATGGCAAAATGAACCCCCTCATTTTGTTCCTTTGCAAATTAAATGTTTTAAGTGTTAACACTTTATTTCAATCAAGATGACTTCAGGTGTGCCATACTTTTGTCATAAGTAAGACTGTTAGCGCTCTAGTTGTTCTTTAGAACACTCCGGGACATTCTGTCATTGGGCTATAGTTGGGCTACATCTGGCTGATATTTGGGCTACATTTGTTTTTTTTGTCTCTGATGGCCATCTTTGGGCTACATTGGGCTACATTGGGCTACATTGGGCTACATTTGGGCTCTAACATATATATAGCCCAATGTAGTCCAATATATATTTTTTCAAAGTTAATTTTCGTAAAAACCACTGGAGCACATATCTTGAGACATAGCAAAGGCACATCGGGCTACCAGTCCCTACAATTTTGCCAAGTTCGGTGGAAAACCATTGAGCCGTTTGGGCTAAAAGTGAGTCCAACCGCCCTATGGAAATTAACATGGGGAAAACACGTTTTGGGACCCCCCTTTTATCTATTTGGGTGAGGGAATCTCTTTATGGGTGTGGTGATGAGCAAATATATTTCTCAAAGGTACAGGTCCAACAAACTAGAAAAATAAAAGGCAGTGTATGTGTCAGTTGTTGTATATAAATAAGTATACATAAGACACAATGATTGTGTGAGTGACTGTATGGATAACTGTATACTTGTAATAATGATTTTATAATTCACTAAGTATGACGTACTATCTAAATGAATAGAAGAAGTGGTGTTTGTATAAGTGTTTTGCTAAGTAAATATGTAAATATGATCCATTGTTTGCATAAGTGAGTAGGATGACTTCATATGTGAATAGGATGCGTGCTGTTGTTTAATGTCGATATAGACGTATAAGTATTTTTGATAGTGTTCTATTGTTCATTGACAGCATGTATGAGTGAATCCATAGGTAAGTGATTAGATGTGTGTATACATCTATGAATCACTGAGTGGATTTTTAGATACTTGTATTGCTGTGACAATGGATTTAAATATGATACTCTGTATTTTACAAACAGTGATGAAAAATTGTAATAGTGTATGAAAAGGTGTATGTGATTGTCACATGGTTGATGTCATCAGTGATGTCATCAGTGATGTCATTTGAGATGTCATCAGTGATGTCACTGACCATTTCATGAATGATCTAATATGTGACATCATCAGCAGTGGATTGCGGGTGCGAGAAATATAGTTAGTACAACTAACTATATAGGAGCAATTTCATTGGTTTTGTATGAGTAAAATGTCCAGCTAACTATAACACCACTAAAACGTATAGTTTTTTGAGTGAATTTCAAAGGTTTTTTAAAAACTAATTCCTAACTATATAACTCCTGAAACCTATGGTTTTTTCAGTGAATTTCAAAGGTTTTTTTAAATGCTAATTCCTTACTATATAAGGCCTGAAACCTATTGTTTTTTCAGTGAATTTCAAAGGTTTTTTAAATGCTGATTCCTAACTATACAAGGCCTGAAACCTATGGTTTTTTCAGTGAATTTCAAAGGTTTTTTAAATGCTAGTTCCTAACTATATAAGGCCTGAAACTTATGGTTTTTTCAGTGAATTTCAAAGGTTTTTTAAATGCTAATTCCTAACTATATAAAAAACATATGGTTTTTAAAGTGTTTTAAAAAAAATTTGATTGGTTAACTGGCTTATTAAGTGTATCTTAGTGAATACATATATTAGCGAGTAATGTTTAAATATTTAAATATATGCATGAGTGATGTAATATGTGACGTCATCAGCAGTGCATTGCAGACGTGCAAGTTATAGTGAGTCCAACTACTTATAACGTGGGAATTTCAATGCTTTTATGCGTGTAAAATTTCCAGCTAACTATAACTGGTGTGAAACCGATGTTTTTTTCAGTGAATTTCAAAGGTTTTTTAAAAGCTAATTCCTAACTATAACTGGTGTTTAACCTATGGTTTTTTCAGTGAAAATATATATATATAAAATTTCTATGGCAAAATGAAACCCCTCGTTTTGTTCCTTTTCAAATTATATGTATTAAGTGTTACCACTTTATTCCAATCAAGATGACTTCAGGTGTGCCATACTTTTGTCATAAGTAAGACTGTTAGCGTTCTAGTTGTTCTTTAAAACACTCTGGGACATTCTGTCATTGGGCTATAGTTGGGCTACATCTGGCTGATATTTGGGCTACATTTGGGCTCTTTTGTCTCTGGTGGCCATCTTGGGAGACTGCATATCAGATTTTTTTTTAATGAAATATAAGAGGATTTGAGAAGTCACTCAAAATGTGCCCTAATTTTTCTTTCTTCAGCGATGTCATTTGAGATGTCATCAGTGATGTCACTGACCGTGTCATGAATGATCTAATATGTGACATCATCAGCAGTGGATTGCGGGTGCGGGAAATATAGTTAGTACAACTAACTATATAGGAGCAATTTCATTGGTTTTGTATGAGTAAAATGTCCAGCTAACTATAACACCACTAAAACTTATAGTTTTTTGAGTGAATATCAAAGGTTTTTTAAAAACGAATTCCTAACTATATAACTCCAGAAACCTATGTTTTTTTCAGTGAATATACATATATATTACCTACTGGCGGTCGCCAGTAGGTATATATAGTTAGGATTTTTTCTCTATGGGTTTTTTGAAAATTCTATGTCTAATAACTTTGGCGTTTGTGGACGGAATTGGCTGAAATTTTCAGGAAAATGGCACATTTTGTTTCTGAGCAGCCCCTGAAAATTGGGGGGGGGTTCGTCCAGGGGGGGTTGAGAAAAAAGGGGGGTCCCAAAACGTGTTTTTAACATTGAGTTTTCCATAGGGCGGTTGGCCTCACTTTTAGCCCGAACGGCTGAATGGATTTGCACGAAACTTGGCAAAATTGTAGGGACTGGTAGCCCGATGTGCCTTTTGTAGGTCTCTATATATGTGCTACAGTGGATTTTGAGAAATTAACGTTTAAAAAAAGATATATATCTGTAACAGCGGACCGGGCAGCGCTCCAGGACGCGTACTTTTCGCGCAACGGAGCTTTGTGAAGCGAAGCTGATTGGTTCTCCGGCGTCTGTCAACATTCCAAACAGTCCGTAGCGGCCGCCATCTTGTCTCTCGGTAGGATCGAGAGACAAGAGGAGGCCAAAGTGAAGGGGCAAATGACCATAAGGGGGAATAGTAGATCCTCGCTGACCCCCTAGGTTTGATGTGGAGGTTTTAAAAGGGCCCCGCGGGGCAAAAAAAAATAATAATAATAATAATCGAACGGCTGAATGGATTTGCACGAAACTTGGCAAAATTGTAGGGACTGGTAGCCCGATGTGCCTTTGCTAGGTCTCAATATATGTGCTTCAGTGGATTTTGAGAAATTAACGTTCAAAAAAAGATATATATCTGTAACAGCGCACCGCTTCGCGTACTTTTCGCGTTACGGAGCTTTGCGAAGCGAAGCTGATTGGCTCTCCGGTGTCTGTAAACATTCCAAACAGTCCGTAGCGGCCACAATCTTGTCTCTCGGTAGGATCGAGAGACAAGAGGAGGCCAAAGCGAAGGGGCAAATGACCATAAGGGGGCATAGTAGATCCTCGCTGACCCCCTAGGTTTGATGTGGAGGTTTTAAAAGGGCCCCGCGGGGCAAAAAAAAATAATAATAATAATAATCGAACGGCTGAATGGATTTGCACGAAACTTGGTAAAATATTAGGGACTGGTAGCCCGATGTGCCTTTGCTAGGTCTCAATATATGTGCTTCAGTGCATTTTGAGAAATTAACGTTCAAAAACAAGATATATATCTGTAACAGCGCTCCGCTTCGCGGAGATAAAATTATATCTGTATTACCTAGCTGTTGCTAACACCAGTTAGCGACGGCTAGTAGGAGATAGCGACCATCTTGGGCCCCACTTTGCATGTGAGTGATATTTATCACTAATGACATGCAAAGTGGGCATGCCAAGATGTTAGCGACTGGAAACAGTCGCTAACATCGCTATCTCCTATTATCAACTTTTGGAAATATTCGAGATAAGCGCGAATATCTCCAAAAAGTAACAGCTGCCCTGAGCAGTTCTTAGCCATGTTATCCAATGGGAGGTGGATAACATGGCTAAGAGCATTAGCTCGGTAATGCATGAATATCGCTGAGTTTTCAGCGATATTAATGCATTGCGGTCGTTTTTTATCGTATTTGCGATAAACCTTGATAATAGCAAGGTTTATCTGCGATAATTTCTGATGGTAAAAAAATCTTTGCAATGCATCGTTAGGGATAAATATCGCTTAACTTTGGTAATATGCCCCAACGTCTGTTAACGTTCGATTCGAAGGAAATCAGGAAGTGTTGAAAAACATTGTCTGCGCCATCTTGTCTTTTTTCAAATGCCACACTTTTGTCGTGCACGGCAGCCATTTTAGATGCCTTGACCAGACCCACTCTGTGCACGCTGTCGATCCTTAGCATGGCTCCCCACCCTCGCAAGCATCTCACCCAGGCAGTGGTCACCCCCGCTCTCTGTCTTATGCATGGGTAATAAACCTCCCCCCATCTGCGCTGCTCTTCCCTGAGAATCACACCCTGTGCCCGCCCGACACCTCCCTTTCGCCCTATTCACTACCACACCCTCTGACACTCCTTTTCCTCTGTGTCCGATTGTCCAGGCCGGTCCTAGGCTATCAGCTAGCCCTGCAGATGTAGTTTATGGCCACAGCTGTAAAGAATCACCCCTCTTCAAAGGAGTTATAGTAGATCAAGGCCCACACTCGATGAGATCCGTCACAGCAGAAGCGTTGCTATTATCTGAAAACCATCCTGTATTGTGATTGGGGAGGGGACCGAGCGTGAAGCGGAAGATTCCAGGGATGACTCTTTGTACATCAAAGTTTTTACAATTATGTGTCACATTAAAAATATATAGCACTCCGACAAAGTAGTAAGATTATAAAACTTTAATAATTTATAAATATATACAAGAAAACAAAAATAGTAATAACATATAAACATTTTTAGGGAAAAACAACGAAGTAGCGGTCGGCTGTGCGAATAGTCCCAACGCAGCACAACGTCCAGATTTCCGGCGTGGGGCGTCGCGGGGGGTGGGTCATCAGTAGCAAACTGTTGTGCGAATAGTTCCAAGGCAGCAGAACGCGCCGAAATCTAGATGACACGAAAGTGATGTCTAGTAAGTTGCCACCCAGCAAATAACGGCGTGGGGCGTCGCGGGGGGTGGGTCATCAGTAGCAAACTGTTGTGCGAATAGTTCCAAGGCAGCAGAACGATGGCACCAAGGTGATGTCCAGTAAGTTGCCGCACTGGTTTTGGTATCCTACAATGCTGCTCCGAATAACGGCGTGGGGCGCCCCGGGGGAGGCGGCGTGAACGGGCTTCTCCAGGTGGAGTGTCATCTGTTGTAGTGGGGTGCCCCTTTACCGTTTCAGTTGCCATTCCGTCCATTTTTGGTCCACTGTGTCAAAAGCCGCAATTCAGCTGAGTTGCGCCCACTCTTGCGGTGCAGCGATAGGCGGCTGTCACAGGACTCTCAAAATGGCGGCAGGCTCTTTCCTTTTTGGGCCTGGTCCACTGAAATGGCCCTGGGACACCTTGGAAATCGGACGCTTGTCTGCTAGGTCTTGGACCCCATTCTCGAAAGCGTCCCCTCCGCCTTGAGAATTCATCAAAAGTTTTGGGGGCCCCGACTCCTGCAGGCTTCTGGTGGGGAGCGGCTGCCATGATTGCTCGCGGAATGACCACGACGGAGCTACGAGATGGTGGTGCTCTCATGCTGACGCCAGTTTAGTCTGAAACATCCAGAAACAAGGTGGGGCTTTCATCGTTTGGGAAAAAAAAAAAGTTTTCATCCAATGAAAAGTGTTGTTTTTAGGTCATATGATCAAGCCTTCCATCATTAGGAAACCAAAAGTAAAATGAACCAATGAAAAGTTTTATAAACAAGTCACATGACCTGTTATGCGGCATAGGGTATAAAATGCGGAGAAAATACGTTGGCACGTGAGGCGGCGTCAGTAGCGGACCGATGTGCGAATAGGCCGAAGGCAATACAACGCGCCAAGATCCGGATGGCACCGAGGTGGTGTCCAGCAAGTTGCAGCACTGGTGTGGCCATCCTACAATGCTGAAAGTCGGCGTGGGGCGCCCCGTTGGCCTGTGAGTTTGCGTCAGTAGCGGACCGATGTGCGAATAGGCCGAAGGCAGCACAACGCGCCAAGATCCGGATGGCACCGAGGTGGTGTCTAGTAAGTTGCCGCACTGGTGTGGCCATCCAACAATGCTGAAAGTCGGCGTGGGGCGCCCCGTTGGCCTGTGAGATGGCGTCAGTAGCGGACCGATGTGCGAATAGGCCGAAGGCAGCACAACGCACCAAGATCCGGATGGCACCGAGGTGGTGTCTAGTAAGGTGCACTGGTGTGGCCATCCTACAATGCTGAAAGTCGGCGTGGGGCGCCCCGTTGGCCTGTGAGTTTGCGTCAGTAGCGGACCGATGTGCGAATAGGCCGAAGGCAGCACAACGCGCCAAGATCCGGATGGCACCGAGGGGGTGTCTAGTAAGTTGTCGCACTTCTGTGGCCATCCTACAATGTTGAAAGTCGGCGTGGGGCGCCCCGTTGGCCTGTGAGATGGCGTCAGTAGCGGACCGATGTGCGAATGGGGCCAAAGGCAGCGCAACAATATTTTCTGACTGACACCACAAGGCGCTGAGATGCCAAGATCCGGATGGCACCGAGGTGATGTCTAAGTTGCGGACTTATGTGCGAATGGGGCCAAAGGCAGCGTAACAATATTTTTTGTATGGAAGATACCACTAGGCGTTGAGATGCCAAGATTCGGATGGCACCGAGGTGATGTCTAGCAAGTTGCTGTACTGGTGTGGTCATCCTACAATGCTGAAACTCGGCGTGGGTCGCCCCATTAGCCTGTGAGATGGCGTCAGTAGCGGACCGATGTGCGAATAGGCCGAAGGCAGCACAACGCGCCAAGATCCGGATGTCACCGTGGTGGTTTCATAGTTGAGAGGCACTTCATCTGCAGTGGGGCGCCGAGATCCGGATGGCACCGAGGTGATGTCTAGCAAGTTGCTGTACTGGTGTGGTCATTCTACAATGCTGAAAGTCGGCGTGGGGCGCCCCATTAGCCTGTGAGATGGCGTCAGTAGTGGACTGATGTGCGAATGGGGCCAAAGGCAGCGCAACAATATTTTCTGAAGAGAAGACACCAAAAGGTGCTGACATTCCAAGATCCGGATGGCACCGAGGTGGTGTCTAGCAAGCTATGCAGTTGAGTTGTGTGCGCACTTGCGGCGAATAGGTCGAAGGCAGCATAACAATGTATTTTGAATAGAAGACACCACAAGGCGTTGAGATTCGGTTACCACCGAGGTGATGTCTAGCAAGTTGCCGCACTGGTGTGGCCATCCTACAATACTGCTCCGAATAACGGCGTGGGGTGCCCGAAGGGGGGGGGAGCCGGCGTGAATGGGCCTTCCTAGGTGGAGGCTCGTCTGCTGTAGTGGGGCGCCCCTTTACCGTTTCAGTTGCCATTCAGCTGAGTTTCGGCTGCTCTTGATGCTACAGCGACAGGCGGCTGCAAGAGGACTCTCAAAATGGCGGCCTGTTCTTTGGATTTGGGCCTGGTCCACTAAAATGGCCCTGGGACACCTTAGAACTCGGACGCTCGATTTTTTTTTCCTTTCCTGTACATGCAAAAAAAGGTAAATGCCCGGTACGTTACACGCTTCATCTGCCACGATGAACTCTCCAGAGGAACCGAAAAAAAATATAGTTGTGGTAACTATACCATGCATCATCATATGGAGAGGTGGCACCAATTAATTATAGTGCTGCATAAAAGAGAGATTTGGAGGAGAACCCCTGACCTGCTAGTACATTCATCAAAGAAGTGGCACTGAGAGCTTCAGAGGCAAGGGAAACGGTCCCAAATATTTAGAAGAACTTTGGAAAGATTAAAATGACATGTTTAGATTGTGGCAAATTAATTTCATGTGGACAGATGAGTGTTACTCTAATAAATACAGCATATGAACATCATCATAGTCGATGGTTGGTAGAGACATTTTGACTATATCCTGGACCTGCCCGTCCTCGCCCAAAATGGCGCCGGAATATATGGGACTCGTAACTCCTTGTTGTGTACTGGTTGCAGAACCTTGAAATCACGAGATACGTATGCAGTTTTGAAGCACATGGCGGGCGGGGACGAGAATTGATTGAATATTTCGACATCCCTATTGATATTAAGTTCTGATGTGTTATTGATTACTGTACTGTTGAAAGTTCGAATTAACGTCACCCATGGTACTTGCCCGCAAATGTATATCTAGATAATTTTATTGTAACTGGCCCTGTCGTATTTTAATTATAAAATGTACGTCCACCGATTCCGTAACTGTTAGACACCTTAGTTCTTGCAACCTAATGGCCCGCCCGTTACGTTCCTCTACAGTGTAAATGTCTATTCATCATATACGATTACAGTTTGCTCCGTGGCAGGCCCACGTGGTTATAGGCTCGTATTTGTATAATGAAATTTTCACAATAAAGGTTTTTAAAAGAAAACATGGTAGTAGTATATACATTGGTAAAGTTTTTAATAATAGTGACTGTTTTAGAATCATTAAAAGGCAAGTGAAATAAAGCAGACCAATTACATGAAGGGTAAAAGGTATAATACGAAGGAACGCAGTAAAGATAAATGGTCAAGGGCTGTTGTGTTTTCTATTCCTGCAACATAAAGTGATCGATAAGAATCTCATATTCAGGCGTATCGGCGACTAAGACAGCAGGTCGACCCTCTTTTGCTCAACGGCTCCGTCATGGGACGAAGACACGCTCTTTTTCTCGAAAAAAGAATATATTTTACTTGCAGGACAGTTGTAAAATTTCCGGGAAAGTACATTAGCCTGGAACATTATAACATATATTTAAGAAAAAATAATGTTCGGAAGTAATGAAAAGCGTAATTTTTAGGTCATATGACCAAGCCTTTCATCATTACAATAAGAAAAGTAAAATGAACCAATGAAAAGTTTTATTAACAAGTCACATGACTTGTTATGCTTACGTTACGCGCTGCGCGCCCCGGATGACTTCCGGATGCGCTAACGCGGCGCGTCATATGACGCATTACGCGACAACGCAGGTACAGAATATAGTCAAAATGTCTCCACCAACCAGCGGTCGGAACACAACCCCTTTCAGCAGGATAAATAGTTCTGTTAAATGACAACAGAAGGGACAGGCAACAAGAACCATCAGTCAAAGAGGGGAGGGCTAGTTCTTCTCTACCGGGTTACATTGGGGCGCTACCGGAACTGATCGAATTGGTAGTCTACAGTGTTTCTGGATGTTTCAGACTGAAGCTGGGGTTAGCATGAGAGCAGCACCATTTCGTAGCTCCGTCGTGGTCATTCCGCAACCAATCATGGCAGCAGTTCTTTATCGTTATTTTGGGCGGGGTGGGTGGCGGAGCCGAGCTGTTTTGCAGCCATCATTGTGTGGAGTTCAGTTCATCTCACTAGTTTTGTATTTGTCATGAGGGGTTGTTCCTAATGTTTCTATTTTAGCGAGGTCAAAAAGAGATCCCATTAGTGGCCTACTGATTTTGCTCGATTCCTTTTCTTTTTTTTTACACGATTTTTCGTTATCTGCAAAGACTAAACAGAGTATTGCGACTCTGTGTTTGTTTGTAAATAGAGAATGAACCAAAGAGAACTAATTCTAAAACAGTAAATACTTGGATAACAGTCAATCAAATGGAGAGAGAAACAGGCACGACGGATTACAACGGGGGCAAAGGCCTGCGTTAACTACCTTTCACTATCTGCAAAGAGAGAGTACTCCTAATAGAAATGAGGGGGGGGCACCATTCAAAGCAGATCAGTGTGCATAAACACGAAAATGTTTTCACTTACCACGTACTTGACATTCGACAGCTTATGATATTTGCTATTAAAAAAACATTGAAATTCACTGAAAAAACCATAGGTTATAGACCATATATAGTTAGGAATTAGCATTTACAAAACCTTGAAAATTCACTGAAAAAACCATAGGTTATAGACCATATATAGTTAGGAATTAGCATTTAAAAAACCTTATTTTACTCACACAAAACCATTGAAATTCCATATATAGTTAGTTGCACTAACTATATATCGCGCACCCGCAATCCACTGCTGATCATGTCACATATTAAATCATTCATGACATGGTCAGTGACATCACTGATGACATCTCAAATGACATCACTGATGACATCACTGATGACATCTCATTTGACATCATTCTTGTGCTAATACGATAAACCTCTTCAGACTCTAATATAACCTTAGATACACTCAGTGTATACAGACACTCACACACTGCCACTCATCCATGGAGTTACTCAGACACCCAGTCAGTCATGCAAAGAAACAATCTCACCTCCATTTCTTCAACTATACAGTTAAACACACCTTACTTATTGAAACATATACTAACACATATTTACTCTCTTATACAATCCCTGATACAAGTTCACAATGATCGATACAACCACTCACTCATTCAGTGGCTCTCATGCACAGTTATTTATATATGCCAACTCTCACATGTACTGTGTTTTACATATGTACTTACTATGACATGTAGCATTGAGATATCCATTCACTCATCAATACACTCATGCACACAGTCAACTGCCCATGTAGCTGTTTCCACATGCACTCTTGAACTCATACACCTAGTGAATAAACTGCTCACACATCTATGCATAGAGTCACACACCTTCCAGCCACCCCCACACAAACTCAATCTCCCATAGAAATACTTGGGCAACCAATTAATAACACATATAGCCTCTCGTATAGCTAATGATCAACACATGCAGCAGTTTACAGAACAACAGACATAATGATGCACAAATTAAGACAGTTTAGTCACTAACCCATGCATTCAGTGAGACACATTTAATCACTCACTCATACAGTCAGTCACGCACCTACTAAATCCTTCATCCAGACACTTATACATCCACTCATTCTTCAATATGTAAGACATATTTTAACTTTACAGAAACATACAGTCACTGGATGTTGTCATCAGTGATGTCATCAGTGATGTCATTTGAGATGTCATCAGTGATGTCATCAGTGATGTCACTGACCATGTCATGAATGATGTAATATGTGACATGATCAGCAGTGGATTGCGGGTGCGCGATATATAGTTAGTGCAACTAACTATATATGGAATTTCAATGGTTTTGTGTGAGTAAAATAAGGTTTTTTAAATGCTAATTCCTAACTATATATGGTCTATAACCTATGGTTTTTTCAGGGAATTTTCAAGGTTTTGTAAATGCTAATTCCTAACTATATATGGTCTATAACCTATGTTTTTTTCAGTGAATATATATATATATATATATATATATATATATATATATATATATATATATATATATATATATATATATATATATTACCTACTGGCGGTCGCCAGTAGGTATATATAGTTAGGATTTTTTCTCTATGGGTTTTTTGAAAATTCTATGTCTAATAACTTTGGCGTTTGTGGACGGAATTGGCTGAAATTTTCAGGAAAATGGCACATTTTGTTTCTGAGCAGCCCTTGAAAATTTGGGGGGGGTTCGTCCAGTGGGGGCCGAGAAAAAAGGGGGGTCCCAAAACGTGTTTTTAACATTGAGTTTTCCATAGGGCGGTTGGCCTCACTTTTAGCCCGAACGGCTGAATGGATTTGCACGAAACTTGGCAAAATTGTAGGGACTGGTAGCCCGATGTGCCTTTTGTAGGTCTCAATATATGTGCTCCAGTGGATTTTGAGAAATTAACGTTTAAAAAAAGATATATATCTGTAACAGCGGACCAGTTAGCGCACTGGTTCGCGGACTTTTCGCGCAACGGAGCTTTGTGAAGCGAAGCTGATTGGTTCTCTGGCGTCTGTCAACATTCCAAAAAGTCCGTAGCGGCCGCCATCTTGTCTCTCGGTAGGATCGAGAGACAAGAGGAGGCCAAAGCGAAGGGGCAAATGACCATAAGGGGGAATAGTAGATCCTCGCTGACCCCCTAGGTTTGATGTGGAGGTTTTAAAAGGGCCCCGCGGGGCAAAAAAAAAAAATTATAATAATAATCTTACGGCTGAATGGATTTGCACGAAACTTGGCAAAATTGTAGGGACTGGTAGCCCGATGTGCCTTTGCTAGGTCTCAATATATGTGCTTCAGTGGATTTTGAGAAATTAACGTTCAAAAAAAGATATATATCTGTAACAGCGGACCGCTTCGCGTACTTTTCGCGTTACGGAGCTTTGCGAAGCGAAGCTGATTGGCTCTCCGGTGTCTGTAAACATTCCAAACAGTCCGTAGCGGCCGCCATCTTGTCTCTCGGTAGGATCGAGAGACAAGAGGAGGCCAAAGCGAAGGGGCAAATGACCATAAGGGGGCATAGTAGATCCTCGCTGATCCCCTAGGTTTGATGTGGAGGTTTTAAAAGGGCCCCGCGGGGCAAAAAAAATAAATAATAATAATAATCGAACGGCTGAATGGATTTGCACGAAACTTGGTAAAATATTAGGGACTGGTAGCCCGATGTGCCTTTGCTAGGTCTCAATATATGTGCTTCAGTGCATTTTGAGAAATTAACGTTCAAAAACAAGATATATATCTGTAACAGCGCTCCGCTTCGCGGAGATAAAATTATATCTGTATTACGTAGCTGTTGCTAACACCAGCTAGCGACGGCTAGTAGGAGATAGCGACCATCTTGGGCCCCACTTTGCATGTGAGTGATATTTATCACTAATGACATGCAAAGTGGGCATGCCAAGATGTTAGCGACTGGAAACAGTCGCTAACATCGCTATCTCCTATTATCAACTTTTGGAAATATTCGAGATAAGCGCGAATATCTCCAAAAAGTAACAGCTGCCCTGAGCAGTTCTTAGCCATGTTATCCAATGGGAGGTGGATAACATGGCTAAGAGCATTAGCTCGGTAATGCATGAATATCGCGGAGTTTTCAGCGATATTAATGCATTGCGCTCGTTTTTTATCGTATTTGCGATAAACCTTGATAATAGCAAGGTTTATCTGCGATAATTTCTGACGGTAAAAAAATCTTTGCAATGCATCGTTAGGGATAAATATCGCTTAACTTTGGTAATATGCCCCAACGTCTGTTAACGTTCGATTCGAAGGAAATCAGGAATTGTTGAAAAACATTGTGTGCGCCATCTTGTCTTTTTTCAAATGCCACACTTTTGTCGTGCACGGCAGCCATTTTAGATGCCTTGACCAGATCCACTCTGTGCACGCTGTCGATCCTTAGCATGGCTCCCCACCCTCGCAAGCATCTCCCCCAGGCAGTGGTCACCCCCGCTCTCTGTTTTATGCATGGGTAATAAACCTCCCCCCATCTGCGCTGTTCTTCCCTGAGAATCACACCCTGTGCCCGCCCGACACCTCCCTTTCGCCCTATTCACTACCGCACCCTCTGACACTCCTTTTCCTCTGTGTCCGATTGTCCAGGCCGGTCCTAGGCTATCAGCTAGCCCTGCAGATGTAGTTTATGGCCACAGCTGTAAAGAATCACCCGTCTTCAAAGGAGTTATAGTAGATCAAGGCCCACACTCGATGAGATCCGTCACAGCAGAAGCGTTGCTATTATCTGAAAACCATCCTGTATTGTGATTGGGGAGGGGACCGAGCGTGAAGCGGAAGATTCCAGGGATGACTCTTTGTACATCAAAGTTTTTACAATTATGTGTCACATTAAAAATATATAGCACTCCGACAAAGTAGTAAGATTATAAAACTTTAATAATTTATAAATATATACAAGAAAACAAAAATAGTAATAACATATAAACATTTTTAGAGAAAAACAACGAAGTAGCGGTCGGCTGTGCGAATAGTCCCAACGCAGCACAACGTCCAGATTTCCGGCGTGGGGCGTCGCGGGGGGTGGGTGATCAGTAGCAAACTGTTGTGCGAATAGTTCCAAGGCAGCAGAACGCGCCGAAATCTAGATGACACAAAAGTGATGTCTAGTAAGTTGCCACCCAGCAAATAACGGCGTGGGGCGTCGCGGGGGGTGGGTCATCAGTAGCAAACTGTTGTGCGAATAGTTCCAAGGCAGCAGAACGATGGCACCAAGGTGATGTCCAGTAAGTTGCCGCACTGGTTTTGGTATCCTACAATGCTGCTCCGAATAACGGCGTGGAGCGCCCCGGGGGAGGCGGCGTGAACGGGCCTCTCCAGGTGGAGTCTCGTCTGTTGTAGTGGGGCGCCCCTTTACCGTTTCAGTTGCCATTGCGTCCGCTTTTGGTCCACTGTGTCAAAATCCGCCATTCAGCTGAGTTGCGCCCACTCTTGCGGTGCAGCGATAGGCGGCTGTCACAGGACTCTCAAAATGGCGGCAGGCTGTTTCCTTTTTGGGCCTGGTCCACTGAAATGGCCCTGGGACACCTTGGAAATCGGACGCTTGTCTGCTAGGTCTTGGACCCCATTCTCGAAAGCGTCCCCTCCGCCTTGAGAATTCATCAAAAGTTTTGGGGGCCCCGACTCCTGCAGGCTTCTGGTGGGGAGCGGCTGCCATGATTGCTCGCGGAATGACCACGACGGAGCTACGAGATGGTGGTGCTCTCATGGTGACGCCAGCTTCAGTCTGAAACATCCAGAAACAAGGTGGGGCTTTCATCGTTTGGGGGAAAAAAAAAGTTTTCATCCAATGAAAAGTGTTGTTTTTAGGTCATATGATCAAGCCTTCCATCATTAGGAAACCAAAAGTAAAATGAACCAATGAAAAGTTTTATAAACAAGTCACATGACCTGTTATGCGGCATAGGGTATAAAATGCGGAGAAAATACGTTGGCACGTGAGGCGGCGTCAGTAGCGGACCGATGTGCGAATAGGCCGAAGGCAACACAACGCGCCAAGATCCGGATGGCATCGAGGTGGTGTCATAGTTGAGAGTTCTGAGCAGCGGTTGTAACACTGTCTGAAGCTTATTTGCAGCTGCTGCAGCTTCACTACGCGCCAAGATCCGGATGGCACCGAGGTGGTGTGTAGGAAGTTGCCGCACTGGTGTGGCCATCCTACAATGCTGAAAGTCGGCGTGGGGCGCCCCGTTGGCCTGTGAGTTTGCGTCAGTAGCGGACCGATGTGCGAATAGGCCGAAGGCAGCACAACGCGCCAAGATCCGGATGGCACCGAGGTGGTGTCTAGTAAGTTGTCGCACTTCTGTGGCCATCCTACAATGTTGAAAGTCGGCGTGGGGCGCCCCGTTGGCCTGTGAGATGGTGTCAGTAGCGGACTGATGTGTGAATGGGGCCAAAGGCAGCGCAACAATATTTTCTACTATATTTCCGGTGTAGAAGAGACCACAAGGCGCTGAGATGCCAAGATCCGGATGGCACCGAGGTGGTGTGTAGCAAGTTGCCGCACTGGTGTGGCCATCCTACAATGCTGAAAGTCGGCGTGGGGCGCCCCGTTGGCCTGTGAGATGGCGTCAATAGCGGACCGATGTGCGAATAGGCCGAAGGCAGCACAACAATATTTTCTGACTGACACCACAAGGCGCTGAGATGCCAAGATCCGGATGGCACCGAGGTGATGTCTAAGTTGCGGACTGATGTGCGAATGGGGCCAAAGGCAGCGTAACAATATTTTTTGTATGGAAGATACCACTAGGCGTTGAGATGCCAAGATTCGGATGGCACTGAGGTGATGTCTAGCAAGTTGGTGTGGTCATCCTACAATGCTGAAACTCGGCGTGGGTCACCCCATTAGCCTGTGAGATGGCGTCAGTAGCGGACCGATGTGCGAATAGGCCGAAGGCAGCACAACGCGCCAAGATCCGGATGTCACCGTGGTGGTTTCATAGTTGAGAGGCACTTCATCTGCAGTGGGGCGCCGAGATCCGGATGGCACCGAGGTGATGTCTAGCAAGTTGCTGTACTGGTGTGGTCATCCTACAATGCTGAAACTCGGCGTGGGTCGCCCCATTAGCCTGTGAGATGGCGTCAGTAGCGGACCGATGTGCGAATAGGCCGAAGGCAGCACAACGCGCCAAGATCCGGATGTCACCGTGGTGGTTTCATAGTTGAGAGGCACTTCATCTGCAGTGGGGCGCCGAGATCCGGATGGCACCGAGGTGATGTCTAGCAAGTTGCTGTACTTGTGTGGTCATCCTACAATGCTGAAACTCGGCGTGGGTCGCCCCATTAGCCTGTGAGATGGCGTCAGTAGCGGACCGATGTGCGAATAGGCCGAAGGCAGCACAACGCGCCAAGATCCGGATGTCACCGTGGTGGTTTCATAGTTGAGAGGCACTTCATCTGCAGTGGGGCGCCGAGATCCGGATGGCACCGAGGTGATGTCTAGCAAGTTGCTGTACTTGTGTGGTCATCCTACAATGCTGAAACTCGGCGTGGGTCGCCCCATTAGCCTGTGAGATGGCGTCAGTAGCGGACCGATGTGCGAATAGGCCGAAGGCAGCACAACGCGCCAAGATCCGGATGTCACCGTGGTGGTTTCATAGTTGAGAGGCACTTCATCTGCAGTGGGGCGCCGAGATCCGGATGGCACCGAGGTGATGTCTAGCAAGTTGCTGTACTTGTGTGGTCATCCTACAATGCTGAAACTCGGCGTGGGTCGCCCCATTAGCCTGTGAGATAGCTGTTCTTTGGATTTGGGCCTGGCTCGTCTGCTGTAGTGGGGCGCCCCTTTACCGTTTCAGTTGCCATTCAGCTGAGTTTCGGCTGCTCTTGATGCTACAGCGACAGGCGGCTGCAACAGGACTCTCAAAATGGCGGCCTGTTCTTTGGATTTGGGCCTGGTCCACTAAAATGGCCCTGGGACACCTTAGAACTCGGACGCTCGATTTTTTTTTCCTTTCCTGTACATGCAAAAAAAGGTAAATGCCCGGTACGTTACACGCTTCATCTGCCACGATGAACTCTCCAGAGGAACCGAAAAAAAATATAGTTGTGGTAACTATACCATGCATCGTCATATGGAGAGGTGGCACCAATTAATTATAGTGCTGCATAAAAGAGAGATTTGGAGGAGAACCCCTGACCTGCTAGTACATTCATCAAAGAAGTGGCACTGAGAGCTTCAGAGGCAAGGGAAACGGTCCCAAATATTTAGAAGAACTTTGGAAAGATTAAAATGACATGTTTAGATTGTGGCAAATTAATTTCATGTGGACAGATGAGTGTTACTCTAATAAATACAGCATATGAACATCATCATAGTCGATGGTTGGTAGAGACATTTTGACTATATCCTGGACCTGCCCGTCCTCGCCCAAAATGGCGCCAGAATAAATGGGACTCGTAACTCCTTGTTGTGTACTGGTTGCAGAACCTTGAAATCACGAGATACGTATGCAGTTTTGAAGCAAATGGCGGGCGGGGACGAGAATTGATTGAATATTTCGACATCCCTATTGATATTAAGTTCTGATGTGTTATTGATTACTGTACTGTTGAAAGTTCGAATTAACGTCACCCATGGTACTTGCCCGCAAATGTATATCTAGATAATTTTATTGTAACTGGCCCTGTCGTATTTTAATTATAAAATGTACGTCCACCGATTCCGTAACTGTTAGACACCTTAGTTCTTGCAACGTAATGGCCCGCCCGTTACGTTCCTCTACAGTGTAAATGTCTATTCATCATATACGATTACAGTTTGCTCCGTGGCCGGCCCACGTGGTTATAGGCTCGTATTTGTATAATGAAATTTTCACAATAAAGGTTTTTAAAAGAAAACATGGTAGTAGTATATACATTGGTAAAGTTTTTAATAATAGTCACTGTTTTAGAATCATTAAAAGGCAAGTGAAATAAAGCAGACCAATTACATGAAGGGTAAAAGGTATAATACGAAGGAACGCAGTAAAGATAAATGGTCAAGGGCTGTTGTGTTTTCTATTCCTGCAACATAAAGTGATCGATAAGAATCTCATATTCAGGCGTATCGGCGACTAAGACAGCAGGTCGACCCTCTTTTGCTCAACGGCTCCGTCATGGGACGAAGAAACGCTCTTTTTCTCGAAAAAAGAATATATTTTACTTGCAGGACAGTTGTAAAATTTCCGGGAAAGTACATTAGCCTGGAACATTATAACATATATTTAAGAAAAAATAATGTTCGGAAGTAATGAAAAGCGTAATTTTTAGGTCATATGACCAAGCCTTTCATCATTACAATAAGAAAAGTAAAATGAACCAATGAAAAGTTTTATTAACAAGTCACATGACTTGTTATGCTTACGTTACGCGCTGCGCGCCCCGGATGACTTCCGGATGCGCTAACGCGGCGCGTCATATGACGCATTACGCGACAACGCAGGTACAGAATATAGTCAAAATGTCTCCACCAACCAGCGGTCGGAACACAACCCCTTTCAGCAGGCTAAATAGTTCTGTTAAATGACAACAGAAGGGACAGGCAACAAGAACCATCAGTCAAAGAGGGGAGGGCTAGTTCTTCTCTACCGGGTTACATTGGGGCGCTACCGGAACTGATCGAATTGGTAGTCTACAGTGTTTCTGGATGTTTCAGACTGAAGCTGGGGTTAGCATGAGAGCAGCACCATTTCGTAGCTCCGTCGTGGTCATTCCGCAACCAATCATGGCAGCCGTTCTTTATCGTTATTTTGGGCGGGGTGGGTGGCGGAGCCGAGCTGTTTTGCAGCCATCATTGTGTGGAGTTCAGTTCATCTCACTAGTTTTGTATTTGTCATGAGGGGTTGTTCCTAATGTTTCTATTTTAGCGAGGTCAAAAAGAGATCCCATTAGTGGCCTACTGATTTTGCTCGATTCCTTTTCTTTTTTTTTACACGATTTTTCGTTATCTGCAAAGACTAAACAGAGTATTGCGACTCTGTGTTTGTTTGTAAATAGAGAATGAACCAAAGAGAACTAATTCTAAAACAGTAAATACTTGGATAACAATGAATCAAATGGAGAGAGAAGCAGGCACGACGGATTACAATGGGGGCAAAGACCTGCGTTAACTACCTTTCACTATCTGCAAAGAGAGAGTACTCCTAATAGAAATGAGGGGGGGGGGCACCATTCAAAGCAGATCAGTGTGCATAAACACGAAAATGTTTTCACTTACCACGTACTTGACATTCGACAGCTTATGATATTTGCTATTAAAAAACCATTGAAATTCACTGAAAAAACCATAGGTTATAGACCATATATAGTTAGGAATTAGCATTTACAAAACCTTGAAAATTCACTGAAAAAAACATAGGTTATAGACCATATATAGTTAGGAATTAGCATTTAAAAAACCTTATTTTACTCACACAAAACCATTGAAATTCCATATATAGTTAGTTGCACTAACTATATATCGCGCACCTGCAATCCACTGCTGATGATGTCACATATTACATCATTCATGACATGGTCAGTGACATCACTGATGACATCACTGATGACATCTCAAATGACATCACTGATGACAACATCCAGTGACTGTATGTTTCTGTAAAGTTAAAATGTGTCTTACATATTGAAGAATGAGTGGAAGTATAAGTGTCTGGACAAAGGATTTAGTAGGTGCATGACTGAATGCATGAGTGAGTGATTAAATGTGTCTCACTGAGTGCATGGGTTAGTGACTAAAGTGTCTTAATTTGTGCATCATTATGTCTGTTGTTCTGTAAACTGCTGCATGTTTTGATCAGTAGCTATATGATTAACTATATGGGTTACTGATTGATTGTCCAAGTATTTGTATGGGAGACTGAGTGTGTGTGTGGCTGGCTGGGAGGTGTGTGACTCTGTGCAGATCAATGTGTACTTGTATCAATGATTGTATAACAAGGTAAGTATGTGTTAGTATATGTTTGAAAATGTAAGGTGCTCTATGTTTAACTGTATAGACAAGAAAATGGAAGTGTCATTGATTCTTTACAGGACTGACTAGGTGTGTGAGTAACTCCATGGATGAGTGGCAGACTGTGAGTGTCTGTATAGGTGTATGAGTGCATATGATAGTGTTGTAAAGATGAGTGATTGTATGTATGAATGATAGTATGGGTGAATGAGTGAAGGTGTGTGTAGACGTAGGAATCAGTGAGTGCGTATGTAGTAACTAGTATTGGTGTGTCAATGGTTTCAAAAATTATATTCTGTATTTAACACTGGGTGAAACAGAGGTTATATTAAAATGTGAGGAGATGCATTGTATTGTCACATGAATGATATCATCAGTGATGTGGTCATTGATGTCAAATGAGATGTCATCAGTGATGTCATCAGTGATGTCATTTGAGATGTCATCAGTGATGTCATCAGTGATGTCACTGACCATGTCATGAATGATGTAATATGTGACATCATCAGCAGTGGATTGCAGGTGCGCGATATATAGTTAGTGCAACTAACTATATATGGAATTTCAATGGTTTTGTGTGAGTAAAATAAGGTTTTTTAAATGCTAATTCCTAACTATATATGGTCTATAACCTATGGTTTTTTCAGTGAATATATATATATATATATTACCTACTGGCGGTCGCCAGTAGGTATATATAGTTAGGATTTTTTCTCTATGGGATTTTTGAAAATTCTATGTCTAATAACTTTGGCGTTTGTGGACGGAATTGGCTGAAATTTTCAGGAAAATGGCACATTTTGTTTCTGAGCAGCCCCTGAAAATTGGGGGGGGGGTTCGTCCAGGGGGGGTCGAGAAAAAAGGGGGGTCCCAAAACATGTTTTTAACATTGAGTTTTCCATAAGGCGGTTGGCCTCACTTTTAGCCCGAACGGCTGAATGGATTTGCACGAAACTTGGCAAAATTGTAGGGACTGGTAGCCCGATGTGCCTTTTGTAGGTCTCAATATATGTGCTACAGTGGATTTTGAGAAATTAACGTTTAAAAAAAGATATATATCTGTAACAGCGGACCGGGCAGCGCTCCAGTTCGCGTACTTTTCGCGCAACGGAGCTTTGTGAAGCGAAGCTGATTGGTTCTCCGGCGTCTGTAAACATTCCAAACAGTCCGTAGCGGCCGCCATCTTGTCTCTCGGTAGGATCGAGAGACAAGAGGTGGCCAAAGCGAAGGGGCAAATGACCATAAGGGGGCATAGTAGATCCTCCCTGACCCCTTAGGTTTGATGTACCATTTTGCCAAGTTTGGTGTAATTCCGTTCAGCCATTCAGGCTGTAGACGTATCTAAATGTCAATAATCGAACGGCTGAATGGATTTGCACGAAACTTGGCAAAATATTAGGGACTGGTAGCCCGATGTGCCTTTGCTAGGTCTCAATATATGTGCTCCAGTGGATTTTGAGAAATTAACGTTCAAAAAAAGATATATATCTGTAACAGCGCTCCGCTTTGCGTACTTTTCGCGTTACGGAGCTTTGCGAAGCTGATTGGTTCTCCGGCGTCTGTCAACATTACAAACAGTCCGTAGCGGCCGCCATCTTGTCTCTCGGTAGGATCGAGAGACAAGAGGAGGCCAAAGCGAAGGGGCAAATGACCATAAGGGGGCATAGTAGATCCTTCCTGACCTCTTAGGTTTGATGTACCATTTTGCCAAGTTTGGTGTAATTCCGTTCAGCCATTCAGGCTGTAGACGTATGTAAATGTCCTATGGAAAATTGCATGGGGAAAACACATTTGAAAGTGTTGAAATTTAGAACCAATTAAAATGTTACTTTGGTTTTGTATTTGTGTGTGATGAAAGTTAATTGGTTATGTATATATCTCAAATGAGAGGAAACCACAGCCATTTTGTGATACTACTGTCTGAGGTACATTTGTGAGGAATTTTTGGTGGTGAATTTCTGGTGTTTGATTTACACAGTACTAACACTTCTCCTACTTTTAAAAAGGTGAGTTGTTAATTTGTAAGGGGAACTATGTTGTACACTTGAAGATAATTTGAAAAATGTTTTATGTTATTTATTTGCAGTCCTTCTGTTATACTAAATACTTGATAAAGTTAGTTTTATATTATGTATTACTAAAAACGATAAATGAAAGTGATTATTTTTTTCTGCAATTTACAGCAAGCAATTTCAAAATAAAATGGCTCACAATGAAGAGACCGTGGCAATTTCTTTTGCATTGTCCACTACATTGATTGAAATTGAGAGCACCAATAATGAAATATTGTCACAAGGAGGAGATGACTTGTATGATTTCATTAGATTGATTGAAATTGACAGCACCAATAATGAAATATTGTCACAAGGAGGAGATGACTTGAATGATTCCACTACATTGATTGAAATTGAGAGCACCAATAATGAAATATTGTCACGAGGAGATGACTTGAATGATTCCACTACATTGATTGAAATTGACAGCACCAATAATGAAATATTGTCACAAGGAGGAGATGACTTGAATGATTCCACTACATTGATTGAAATTGACAGCACCAATAATGAAATATTGTCGCAAGGAGGAGATGACTTGAATGATTTTTTTGATCAATCTGTTGATGGCGAATTTATCGAATGTTTGGAGACCATTGAGTTGCAAGAATCATCATTGCAGACTTTTAATGAGGAGATTCCAGATGAGATGATTGAAGAGGAAATTGCTGATGAGGACATGTTACTAGTTCTTTCAAATTTAGAAAATTCTGAAGAATAAATTTATATTTAGAAATCAAAAATTGTTTGAGACATTATTCATTTTTATTTTTAATTTATGAGGTTGTAGCGAAGTGATTGTAGTATAAAATGAGACTTATAGTATAGAGTGCAACATTTTTATGTTACATGGTAAGTTTACTCATATTTACTTCCCTTCTCCCACTATATTATCTCCAATGTGTATTTGACATCTCTTCTTCATCTCCGTCCTCCTTTCTCTCACTGTGTGTCTCTGATGCATCTTATCGCTGCTATTTTGTGTAATTACAGAAGAGAGTAAAATAAAATAGTTCGGAACGTGAAAAGGGGGCAAAGTAGAGTACCCCTCACCCCCTAGGCCTTCTCAGGCGGTCCCAAAAGGATCAGTTTCTGCTTTCCTGAGAGATTATGGTATGAGTTCCATATACCATAATAATTTGCATTACAACATGCAAGATATATATCTCCTATTACCAACTTTTGGAGATATTCGCGCTAAGCGCGAATATCTCCAAAAAGTAACACCTGCCCTGAGCAGTTCTTAGCCATGTTATCCAATGGGAGGTGGATAACATGGCCAAGAGCATTAGCTCGGTAATGCATGAATATCGTTGACTTTTTAGGGATATTCATGCATTGCGGCCGTTTTTTATCGCATTTGCGATAAACCTTGATAATAGCAAGGTTTATCTTCGATAATTTCTGACGATGCTTAGCGGTAAAAAATTCGTTGGTAAGCATCGTTAGCGATAAATATCGCTTAACTTTGGTAATATGCACCAACGTCTGTTAACGTTCGATTCGAAGGAAATGAGGAAGTGTTGAAAAACATTGTTTGCGCCATCTTGCCTTTTTTGAAATGCCACACTTTTGTCGTGCACGGCAGCCATTTTAGATGCCTTGACCAGACCCACTCTCTGCACGCTGTCGATTCGTAGCATGGCTCCCCACCCTCGCAAGCATCTTCCCCAGGCACTGGTCACCCCCGCTCTCTGTGTTATGCATGGGCAATAAACCTCCCCCCATCTGCGCTGCTCTTCCCTGAGAATCACACTCTGTGCCCGCCCGACACCTCCCTTTCGCCCTATTCACTACCGCACCCTCTGACACTCCTCTTCCTCTGTGTCCGATTGTCCAGGCTATCAGCTAGTCCTGCAGATGTAGTTTATGGCTCCAGCTGTAAAGAATCACCCCTCTTCAAAGGAGTTATAGTAGATCAAGGCCCACACCCGATGAGATCCGTCACACCACACGTGTTCCTACTATCTGAAAACCATCCTGTATTGTGATTGGGGAGGGGACCGAGCCTGAAGCGGAAGATTCTAGGAATGACTCTTTGTACATCAAAGTTTTTACAATTATGTGTCACATTAAAAATATATAGCACTCCAACAAAGTAGTAGGAATATAAAACTTTAATAACATATAAATATATACAACAAAACAAAAACAGTAAAAACATTTAAACAACGAAGAGACCGTGGCAATTTCTTTTGAATTCCTGATGAGGACATGTTACTAGTTCTTTCAAATTATGAAAATTCAGAAGATGTTGCCTGGGGGTGGGTCGTCAGTAGCAGTCTGTTGTGCGAATAGTTCCAAGGCAGCAGAACGCGCTGAAATCTAGATGACACGAAAGTGATGTCTAGTAAGTTGCCGCCCAGCAAATAACGGCGTGGGGCGCCGCGGGGGTGAGTGAGTCCAGTAGGCACCACAGCTATTCTTACCGGCATTGCAGAATTACTGCTGGGGACAATGCCTGTGCTGTAGCAGGGTCACAGCAGAAACAAAAAGGATTCTGTTGAAGATGTTGTTGGTTTTCAATTTGAAAACAGTTCTGGTGTCAACTGCTATGGTAATGTAGGGGTTAATGTTTTGTTTTCTCTAGAAAATGTAAAAGAGGGGGAGGCAGTCCAAAGTTCCGTTAAAAGGGCATAGGAAAGGATCGGTGGTTTGAACTATCACTTCAAAAGGGGAGGGGGTGCAACAATTTTTCCTACCGGGTCACACTGTGCTTTCACCGGAACTGAGGTCTGCAGGATTCTAGTAATTCAAAGTGAGGCTGGCGCCAGCATGGGAGCGCCGACGTCCCGCGGATACAGTTTCGTCACTCCACGGGCGATCATGGCAGTCATTCCCCATCGGGGGTCGGAGACTCCCGCGGCTCCTGTAGAATCTTCAAGGTCGTGGAGGACTACGGTGGTGGAGTCAACCAGTGACCGGGCCATTTCTTCATGCTGGGCCCGCTCTTGCCAGGTCGATCGCCATTTTGAGAGTTCGGCAGCTACCGGCGATCGCGGGGTCACATGAGCGGACGGGCTCCACCCTGCCGGGCGAGACGTTGCAGCATCGCCACAGTGGACGAACCCTTTTTGGGGCGCCTGGAGCGCTGAGGGTGCAGCTGGGAAGCCTTCACCTGAGGAGGCGGGAGAGGCCTGTTCGCACCGTCTCTCCCTCCCAGTGCACCCCACGGCGCCCCGCTTGACATTTGTTATGGCCGGTGGCGATGAGGACGGGGGGGGGGGTCGGATGCATGTGCAAGACATCCCCCCCAGTGTTGTCAAAGCCATTTTTGAAGAAAGAAGTGGTGCCTGGCGTGTTGCCGCTGCTATTACGAAGGAGAAAAGAAAAAATGTCCCGTCCGTCTTTGGGCCGGGCTTCCGGTGGATGTCGGCCGGACGCCCCTGGCTCTAGCCCCATGAACGGGTTCCTTGGTTTATCGGCTGCAGCCGGATCCCTTCGGCCTCGGCCCCCCGACCGTTGGTGGCCGGACCGGAAGAGCATGTGGCGGGACTACCTGAAACTCTCAAGGGCCACCGCGGCCGGACTGGGAGAGAGAGGGGAGGGTCGAGGAGACATTCCCCCCCTGCAACTCTTCAGCGTTGTAAAGGCAATCCCCTGGCCGGGTCCCGCTGGCCTCGGCCTCTCCTCCGGCTACACCCTACGTTAGGATCTCCTGGCCGAGGCGTGGCAGCAGGACCCGCCTTATATGGGCTGCTCCCGGCTGGGCGTAGCCGCAACCCTGCCCCACCTTGGAAGTTTCCAGAGTGGGGGCGGATGTTCTACTGACTTGCATTTTCCCTAGTCTATCGATTTTTGGGGCGTGGCAGGCGGTGGGACAGCGAGGGGTGATTTGGTTTCTCTTACTGTTTTTCTGGTCTCTCACCACTGGCATATTTCTAACGTTTTCTTGTTTCTAAGACATTAATAGGTTTTATCATTACGTTATGTTATCGTTTCTTTGTTCGTTGTTTAATAAAAGTTCATGTTCATCAGTGGCCTACTGATTTTCGTTTTCCTATTCTTTTCTTTCCAGGTTGTTTCATGCTAAAGTTTCTGTTAACAGGATACAGTGATCACTTCGTTATTATTGCATATGTCCTTTTCACTAGGGGTGCTCTCTGGTCGGGCCAGATGACGTATCTCTAGTAAATGGTCCGGGTGAAACAGGTGCATCAATCAGTGGGGAGTAGATAGGCATGACAGATTACAACGGGGGAGAAAGGTCCGCATTACGTACCCTTTCACTATTTGCAAAGATTTTCCTACGTATATTTGCAAACAGGGAATACCTCCAAAAAGAACCAATTCCCAAACAGTCAATGTTTGGGGAAACAATCAATCAATGAGGAACGAAATAGGCACGACGTGTTAAAGGTTTGCGTTACCTACCCTTCACTATCTGCCTCGTTTGCAGGCAGAGAAGATTCTTAAGAGAACCAACTTCGAACAATTCAATGGTCGATTCAAACAATCAACAAGGGGTACTGTGAACACAAATGAACGCCGCTTATGTACATACACATTGGTATTATCAACAGGTTGTTCCTAATGTTTCTATTTTAGGGAGGTCAAAAAGAGATCCCATTAGTGGCCTACTGATTTTGCTCGATTCCTTTTGTTTTTTTACACGATTTTTCGCTATCTGCAAAGACTAAACAGAGTATTGCGACTCTGTGCTTGTTTGTAAATAGAGAATGAACCAAAGAGAACAATCAATCAAATGGAGAGAGAAGCAGGCACAACGGATTACAACGGGGGCAAAGGCCTGCGTTAACTACCCTTCACTATCTGCAAAGAGAGAGTACTCCTAATAGAAATGAGGGGTGGGGGGCAGCATTCAAAGCAGATCAGTGTGCATAAACACGAAAATGTTTTTACTTACCACGTACTTGACATTCGACAGCTTATGATATTTGCTATTAAAAAACCATTGAAATTCACTGAAAAAACCATAGGTTATAGACCATATATAGTTAGGAATTAGCATTTACAAAACCTTGAAAATTCACTGAAAAAACCATAGGTTATAGACCATATATAGTTAGGAATTAGCATTTAAAAAACCTTATTTTACTCACACAAAACCATTGAAATTCCATATATAGTTAGTTGCACTAACTATATATCGCGCACCCGCAATCCACTGCTGATCATGTCACATATTAAATCATTCATGACATGGTCAGTGACATCACTGATGACATCTCAAATGACATCACTGATGACATCACTGATGATGTCTCATTTGACATCATTCTTGTGCTAATACGATAAACCTCTTCAGACTCTAATATAACCTTAGATACACTCAGTGTATACAGACACTCACACACTGCCACTCATCCATGGAGTTACTCACACACCCAGTCAGTCATGCAAAGAAACAATCTCACCTCCATTTCTTCAACTATACAGTTATACACACCTTACTTATTGAAACATATACTAACACATATTTACTCTCTTATACAATCCCTGATACAAGTTCACAATGATCGATACAACCACTCACTCATTCAGTGGCTCTCATGAACAGTTATTTATATATGCCAACTCTCACATGTACTGTGTTTTACATATGTACTTACTATGACATGTAGCATTCAGATATCCATTCCCTCATCAATACACTCATGCACACAGTCAACTGCCCATGTAGCTGTTTCCACATGCACTCTTGAACTCATACACCTAGTGAATAAACTGCTCACACATCTATGCACAGAGTCACACACCTTCCAGCCACCCCACACAAACTCAATCTCCCATAGAAATACTTGGGCAACCAATTAATAACACATATAGCCTCTCGTATAGCTAATGATCAACACATGCAGCAGTTTACATCACAACAGACATAATGATGCACAAATTAAGACAGTTTAGTCACTAACCCATGCATTCAGTGAGACACATTTAATCACTCACTCATACAGTCAGTCACGCACCTACTAAATCCTTCATCCAGACACTTATACATCCACTCATTCTTCAATATGTAAGACATATTTTAACTTTACAGAAACATACAGTCACTGGATGTTGTCATCAGTGATGTCATCAGTGATGTCATTTGAGATGTCATCAGTGATGTCATCAGTGATGTCACTAAACATGTCATGAATGATGTAATATGTGACATGATCAGCAGTGGATTGCGGGTGCGCGATATATAGTTAGTGCAACTAACTATATATGGAATTTCAATGGTTTTGTGTGAGTAAAATAAGGTTTTTTAAATGCTAATTCCTAACTATATATGGTCTATAACCTATGGTTTTTTCAGTGAATTTTCAAGGTTTTGTAAATGCTAATTCCTAACTATATATGGTCTATAACCTATGGTTTTTTCAGTGAATATATATATACATATATATATCCCCGCTTCTTGTACATTGAAAAACCAAGCAGATTCTGAGTTTATACAGCGCCAGGTTAAATCTTTGAAAACATTTCAGTTTCTTTTGTTTTGTTGATATAATTGTGTTTTCAGTTACGCCTTCAGATGTATGGCAAAGGATTGGGCCTGGGCAGTAAATTTCATTCCGCTTGCGGAATTTGCGATATTTTGACATTTTTGCGTTCTGCAGGGAGCGCCAAAATGTCAAAACTTTCACAATCTGCCGCGAAACTGAAGTATTTTCTTGTTCATACTTTATAAATGCGTTCTCGTGCGCGCGGTAGCGACTTACCGGGTTCCTACGTTCGCTGACGAGATTTCCTATCTTTTTGTGTGCGCCACAAGATGTTCGATTGTTGGTAGCCGGTCACACTATCCCGCGCGAGTTTGCGATCGCAAACACGTAATTCGACCCGGAACAGGAAATAAGCATCGAAAGCAAGATGGCCACGACCATTAGCGACCGGACAGAAAAAGCAATCTCTGCATCTTCACGAAAGTTTTGCGTGTTTGCAGAGATTTTGAGCAATTTCGCGATCATTTGCGAAAGTCAATTTCGCAAATTCCGAACACCCCAACAAAGGATGCATACAGGTAAAGATAAAATAATCAGTGAATAGAGAGCGAGCACGCTCTTGGTCTTGGCCCCATCCAAGGCGGCCCGGAGCGTTCCCTGGATGCAGCCGGTGCCCAGAGGGCCCCTGGAGCCTGGCATAGCGGAGGGCTGCTGCTCTAATCTGGGATGACAGGCAGGCAGGTGCAAACTGGCTTTGCCTGCCCCGGCGGCCTCATTCCCTCTCCAGAGTGCGATAAATTGAGACTGGTGCCAGCTGCGTGCACCCTGATTCATTTGCAGGCAAAAAAAGAAGATGTGATGGCCAAGCATCTGAGTTAAATATTGGGTAGTGCTTCCAGATACTTGGGGTCCACCCTACGCATGCTTTTTTTTATGCAAGCACGAAAAAGTAAATGAACATCACAGTTTGCGAAGGCCGGACGAGGGGGTGAGTGCTTGCTTGTTACATGGGAGTGGACGGAGCACCGTCCTTTCGAGAAGTCAGAGAATTGTTTGTATGTAACAACGTCATTGATTTTTCTCTTTTGAAACCAGTACACTTTTACACACAGCACGTGGACACAGATAACTTGTGACACTTGATAACTGCCCCTTAGGCCCCCACCCCATGGAGTTGGAGGTGACACTACTTCGCTGCACAAACCACAACTCTGCACCGCACAAAACTAGAACAATGTATTATTTATTCAGAGCAAACACAGTATGTCTGCAGTGTTTTAAGTCTTCGTCATGCCAGATAACGCATATGTTTCTAGTTCAGCTTGTCTCTCCTTTCATTGATTGAACAATTCTGTCAATTTACTGAAACGCCTCTTGCATCTCTCAGTGCTTCTATTCATTCATCCAACTGTTCACAGGCCGTTCCTTTATTCACCTGCCCACCCCTGCCATCCATCCATCCATGCATCCAGCCATCTATCCCTGGGAGCATCATCCCATCCATCCATGCATCCATCCATCCATCTCTGGGAGCGACCATCCATCTAACCTTGGGACCATACATGCATCCATCTATGCATCCATCTATCTATCTCTGGAACATCAATCAATCCATCCATCCAATCCTGGTAGCGACCATCCATCTTTCCTGTCAGACAGATTACTACATCTTTCTACTGTCCACCCCTCAGTCTGTCCATGTCTCTCCGATTCCACCGAGTAAACCAGTCCACCTCTTACCTCATCCTTCTGTTTCTGTGCTTCCGAATTCATACTACGTTTCCTCTTCATCCTCCACTCATCCACAAATGAACACATCCCTCTCCCTGCTTCTCCTTCTCTGGCCCCACCAAACTCGCATATCTATCCACCAACCAGCCTCTCTCGCCCTCATCTATCTCGGTCTCTTCGAAATTCATCTCATCCACTTTGAATCTTCTGAATTCCTCCACTCATCTGTCCATTCACAGCATGTTCGTCCACCCAGGCCTATCGTCCTGTCCACCAGCCCTTACAGCCCACCCAAGCAAAGGTCTATCAAAGTATCCAGGCGTTTGTCGTTTCACACCTTTCATCTACTAAGCCAAACATATAACCATCCAACCACTCATCCATTCGACTGTCTAGCCCTCCCTTGGGTCCCACTGAGTCTTCCGGTACTCTCGCACCTTCCTCTATCGCCTCCTGTGTTATGTGTCACTCCACACCATCCCGGCTTTCCTCATCTCCATCTCTGCTGCATCTCTGAGCTCCACTGCTGCTGAAATGATTCTCACAGGTGGCGCTATTCCTGCTCCAAGTGCCCAGATTATTTCATTTTTTAAGTGACAGCTCCAAGGCACTACGGGGAAGGGATTATTGTGAATACAGCAAGAGAGGGGGCAAGCAAATTAATAAAAGGCTGCAGCACGCAGGAAAATTAAAACGTATTGCTGTTGTGTGTGGGTGTATGTGTCTGTGTGTGTGGAGGGGTTGTTTAATGGGGTTGTTTAATGGTAGAAGCATGTGAGTAAGTGCATGTCTGAGTGCATGGGTGTCTCTACCGGGGCCAGCATGTTTATTTATGTGGGTAAAAGATCCCCCACCAGTAACCCCGGCATGTTGAGCCAACTCGGTATAAGCATGTTTATGAACGTGGGTAAGGAAGAGTGTGTAAATGTGTCTGTCGCCCCACTTGCCAGTATGTCCCACCAGTGACCCTAGTTTAGGTGAGATTAATCTCATCTAGTTGCGCACTGTTCACCACGTGTCATCCAAGATGCAGTTTGACCATATTACAGCAATGACGCACAATAAGGCCAGCACGATGGCCTACACACCGGAACAGGCCGATAAAATTTATGCCATGATACAGGAAGTCAGGACAATGGATGCTCATGGGGGTTCTATCAGTCAGCAATTGAAACAATTAGAATATCTCACAAGACGTCAGTTGAATCAGAAAATGCATGCATCTACATTGGTGCAATACCATAAAGCCCAGCGAATTCCCCGAGGACTACGACTGTCAATTAAGCCAATGTTGTTTAGGTTTAACCTAAATGCAAAATTCATGGAGAAGTGGTATAATATCCTCAACAAGTGCTCACTAGACTTAATTCTTTTTATAGTTGAGGAACTCTCAAAGACTATTCGGGAGCTCGAAGAAGAAATCTCAATTTTGAAAACAGAACTTGAGACCAGGATGGAAAATGATTCATGGCAAATGACTATTGAAGGGTTAAAACAGAAACTTGAGAAATATAGTAGGGAACTTCAGGAGGGCAAACTGAGGAAATATAAACGTGACACTATTGATTACAAGCTTAATGAAGTGTACACCTGGGCGGAGATCTATGCTCGACGACAATATCATCCGAAGAGAGTACAAACAACGGTACATTCCTCAGAGGAGAGTTTAGTCACTGATAAGGAGACATCAATTACTCGTGGACCAGTTCAATTCACTGATCAAACTCTGGCAACATCAAGAGAAGGTACCCAACAACCTACAACTAGTGGCAATGTGGCTTTTTTGTCTCAAACTCAGAATCAAGGATTACAACCTACGGAACAACTAGGAGTTCTAACATCAAGCGGAAAACCAGACGAGGAAACAGCAGGAAAATCCCTGAGGAGCGGGAGGACAGTAATTTGATTATTAATATATCTTCTACAACTCTCACTCAACAACAAACAAGAGTTTTAAACAAGGGCCTATCCTTTGTTCCTACAGTGAGAGCAAGTGAAATGGAATTGGAAGGAGCCTTTTACCGCTTCATGAGAACACTAAGATTGAAACATTTTTTTAACAACATAGTGCCATCAGTAGATACAACACAGTCTGAATACAGCACACGTTTCAAACCTAAGAGCACATTCCAACCCCCAATCTCGCATAAAATGTTAGACACATTTGAGACAATGGTGAAGAAGGATATACAAACCTTGGACTACAAGTCAACTAAACGTGGCAATCTCACAACATTTGAAGAACGGACTCTACATAATCTGGCTATGAATCGCACTATCCAAATACAACCAGCTGACAAAGGAGGAGCTATGGTAGTAATGGATAAGCATTTCTACATAGCAAAAGTAGAGGAGCATGTTTCAGATACAGCTACGTATCAACTTCTGGATAGAGACCCAACTATGACACTGCAGACAATGCTTAAAGATTTACTACTGGGAGCACGTGAACAGGAATGGATTGATGAGAAGATCCAAAGCTTTCTGACAACGAACCACCCACGTTGCCCAAAACTGTACATGCTCCCAAAGGTGCATAAACACCTGACAAATCCACCATGCAGACCTATTGTTTCGGGGTGTGGGTCTTTATTTGACCCCCTCGGTAAATATTTGGACTTCTTCCTGCAGAAATTTGTTCAAAAGTGGAAATCTTACATCCAGGATACCAGTGATTTTTTAACTAAGATCTCAGAAATTGGATGTGAAATGGACGAGAATTGGATTCTATGTACAATAGATGTAATTTCTTTATATACTTCAATCCCTCATTCAGATGGATTAGACTCAGTGGAATGGGCTCTCTTACAAATGGAGGATTTACCCACAGAGAAAGTGTTCCTTCTGCAGCTACTGAAATTCTGTTTGCATAACAGCTACTTTGAATGGAACCAACGGTTTTATGCCCAAATGACTGGTACATCCATGGGCTTTGCAGGGGCTCCTGCATATGCAAATATTTTTATGGCGCAATTTGAGGCAGAACATGTGTTTGCAACTACAGCATGGGTACAAATCAAGATGTATTGTCGTTTTATAGACGATATTTTTCTGGTCTGGCAAGGCACTGAGGAATCTTTACTTGACACAATTCATTATCTGAATTCGGTAAACCCCAGGATTCAATTTACCCACAAAATTGACTCCAAAACAATGGATTTCTTGGATGTGAGAATCCAAAAACAACCGACTGGGTTCAACACAGAATTGTACACTAAGACAACAGATCGCAACAGTGCGTTACATTACGCTAGTTTTCATCCGAGACGATTGGTAGAGAATTTACCTCTCTCTCAATTTATTCGTATCAAAAGGATCTGTTCACAGACAACTACAAGTGAGACCAATATTGAGAAGTTTGTTGATAGATACAAAGAACGTGGATATCCAGATCACATTGTCCAACGGAGCAGAGAGCGAGTCAGAGAAATGAATAGAAGCACATTGTTACAACAAAGATCTAAAACTACCCAGGATAGAATGGTTTTTGTGACGAAGTTCACCACGGCATCACCAAAGATCAAACAGATCATCAATCAGAGATGGGAACTACTCTCCACAGAGGTAGATTTTAATGGGATATTTGCTCAACCACCAATGCATGCATACAAGAGAGGACCCAATATCAGACAAATCTTGAAGGGCAGAGAAAAAGAAGATCAACATATTGATTACAGAGGAACAACCCGGTGTCTGAACTGTGTGAATTGTAATAATATCACCACTGGGAATACTTTTTCTCATCCAACTACTGGCAAAACTATTAAATTGAGACACAGCAGTGATTGCAATACTCAAAACATAATCTATGGGATTAAATGCCCATGTGGCAAGTTGTATATAGGGAAGACAGAACGCAAGCTCAAAACTAGACTCAATGAGCATAAGAGTAGGATACGCAACCAGAATTTATCATCACCTTTGGCTACCCACTGGAAAGAGTCAAGTCATACGATTTCCCAATTACGATGTTTTATCATTGAGAAGGTTATGATTAAATCAGGAGTTGATAATAGACTTCGTCTTCTTCAACGTGAATTATATTGGATCAAATGTTTGCAAACAATGCAGCCTAAGGGATTAAATTATAGATATGATCTTTCATGTTACCTGTAGGACTCTAGACATGGGACGTTTATGGAGATGTGGTATGTACATTTTTTCATTTTCATTTTGTCTTGAATTTCTCAGGTTTACTCGAGACCTCACGATGTGATACACTAGTCTCAGTCAGTATTGTTAACATAGCCATTATGAATGTGCCAGACTTATTTTGTACGTATATATTTTGGATGATTGTCACTTTGTATAATGTTTACACAATATCACATCTATCAGCTTGTATTATACATTGACATAGCGCATAAAATGTTCAGGTATTCATAACGGGAGGTTAATAAGTTGGCAATGATGACTTTAGTATATGTGAATCATTTGAATATGTGTTTCTTGAATACACTGGTACATCCACATATACAGACATTAATCACCTAATTACATTGGGCCATCAGTTGAAAAATCACAACATTACATTATTATTCGAGTTTACCGAGGGTGAAACCACCACGTCTAATTCGTGCATCATAAATTGCAATAGTGAGCTATAGGACGTTGCGTATGGAAAATAAACATTTTTCCTTTTTTATAACACTCGAGTTTAGACATTGACGCGCATTAACATAATACTTATTCCAGACTTAGCGCCAGGAGATTACGTATTCACTATTCATTCAATTAGTAACTGGCCATTATCGTTTAGGATATAAGATAAAACACTTTGCTTTAATCAGTATGGCTACGATGCCCATACATCCTGAATATGTCACCTTTTAAAATGGCGCGTTAGGTTACCTCTAGAATTGGAACGTTTTTTCGTTCAGTCCATTTTCAGTGTTGCTCAAGACAACACGCTATGACGCGGTATATACCAGCAAGGGCACGGGACGTTTGACCTAGAGCACTCGATTGCAAACAGGAGAACGCGGGTTTGACCCTACTGTTTAGAATAGTGACATGATCAGCAGTGGATTGCGGGTGGATTGCGGGTGCGCGATATATAGTTAGTGCAACTAACTATATATGGAATTTCAATGGTTTTGGTTTTGTGTGAGTAAAATAAGGTTTTTTAAATGCTAATTCATAACTATATATGGTCTATAACCTATGGTTTTTTCAGTGAATTTTCAAGCTTTTGTAAATGCTAATTCCTAACTATATATGGTCTATAACCTATGGTTTTTTCAGTGAATATATATATACATATATATATCCCCGCTTCTTGTACATTGAAAAACCAAGCAGATTCTGAGTTTATACAGCGCCAGGTTAAATCTTTGAAAACATTTCAGTTTCTTTTGTTTTGTTGATATAATTGTGTTTTCAGTTACGCCTTCAGATGTATGGCAAAGGATTGGGCCTGGGCAGTAAATTTCATTCCGCTTGCGGAATTTGCGATATTTTGACATTTTTGCGTTCTGCAGGGAGCGCCAAAATGTCAAAACTTTCACAATCTGCCGCGAAACTGAAGTATTTTCTTGTTCATACTTTATAAATGCGTTCTCGTGCGCGCGGTAGCGACTTACCGGGTTCCTACGTTCGCTGACGAGATTTCCTATCTTTTTATGTGCGCCACAAGATGTTCGATTGTTGGTAGCCGGTCACACTATCCCGCGCGAGTTTGCGATCGCAAACACGTAATTCGACCCGGAACAGGAAATAAGCATCGAAAGCAAGATGGCCACGACCATTAGCGACCGGACAGAAAAAGCAATCTCTGCATCTTCACGAAAGTTTTGCGTGTTTGCAGAGATTTTGAGCAATTTCGCGATCATTTGCGAAAGTCAATTTCGCAAATTCCGAACACCCCAACAAAGGATGCATACAGGTAAAGATAAAATAATCAGTGAATAGAGAGCGAGCACGCTCTGGGTCTTGGCCCCATCCAAGGCGGCCCGGAGCGTTCCCTGGATGCAGCCGGTGCCCAGAGGGCCCCTGGAGCCTGGCATAGCGGAGGGCTGCTGCTCTAATCTGGGATGACAGGCAGGCAGGTGCAAACTGGCTTTGCCTGCCCCGGCGGCCTCATTCCCTCTCCAGAGTGCGATAAATTGAGACTGGTGCCAGCTGCGTGCACCCTGATTCATTTGCAGGCAAAAAAAGAAGATCTGATGGCCAAGCATCTGAGTTAAATATTGGGTAGTGCTTCCAGATACTTGGGGTCCACCCTACGCATGCTTTTTTTTATGCAAGCACGAAAAAGTAAATGAACATCACAGTTTGCGAAGGCCGGACGAGGGGGTGAGTGCTTGCTTGTTACATGGGAGTGGACGGAGCACCGTCCTTTCGAGAAGTCAGAGAATTGTTTGTATGTAACAACGTCATTGATTTTTCTCTTTTGAAACCAGTACACTTTTACACACAGCACGCGGACACAGATAACTTGTGACACTTGATAACTGCCCCTTAGGCCCCCACCCCATGGAGTTGGAGGTGACACTACTTCGCTGCACAAACCACAACTCTGCACCGCACAAAACTAGAACAATGTATTATTTATTCAGAGCAAACACAGTATGTCTGCAGTGTTTTAAGTCTTCGTCATGCCAGATAACGCATATGTTTCTAGTTCAGCTTGTCTCTCCTTTCATTGATTGAACAATTCTGTCAATTTACTGAAACGCCTCTTGCATCTCTCAGTGCTTCTATTCATTCATCCAACTGTTCACAGGCCGTTCCTTTATTCACCTGCCCACCCCTGCCATCCATCCATCCATGCATCCAGCCATCTATCCCTGGGAGCATCATCCCATCCATCCATGCATCCATCCATCCATCTCTGGGAGCGACCATCCATCTAACCTTGGGACCATACATGCATCCATCTATGCATCCATCTATCTATCTCTGGAACATCAATAAATCCATCCATCCAATCCTGGTAGCGACCATCCATCTTTCCTGTCAGACAGATTACTACATCTTTCTACTGTCCACCCCTCAGTCTGTCCATGTCTCTCCGATTCCACCGAGTAAACCAGTCCACCTCTTACCTCATCCTTCTGTTTCTGTGCTTCCGAATTCATACTACGTTTCCTCTTCATCCTCCACTCATCCACAAATGAACACATCCCTCTCCCTGCTTCTCCTTCTCTGGCCCCACCAAACTCGCATATCTATCCACCAACCAGCCTCTCTCGCCCTCATCTATCTCGGTCTCTTCGAAATTCATCTCATCCACTTTGAATCTTCTGAATTCCTCCACTCATCTGTCCATTCACAGCATGTTCGTCCACCCAGGCCTATCGTCCTGTCCACCAGTCCTTACAGCCCACCCAAGCAAAGGTCTATCAAAGTATCCAGGCGTTTGTCGTTTCACACCTTTCATCTACTAAGCCAAACATATAACCATCCAACCACTCATCCATTCGACTGTCTAGCCCTCCCTTGGGTCCCACTGAGTCTTCCGGTACTCTCGCACCTTCCTCTATCGCCTCCTGTGTTATGTGTCACTCCACACCATCCCGGCTTTCCTCATCTCCATCTCTGCTGCATCTCTGAGCTCCACTGCTGCTGAAATGATTCTCACAGGTGGCGCTATTCCTGCTCCAAGTGCCCAGATTATTTCATTTTTTAAGTGACAGCTCCAAGGCACTACGGGGAAGGGATTATTGTGAATACAGCAAGAGAGGGGGCAAGCAAATTAATAAAAGGCTGCAGCACGCAGGAAAATTAAAACGTATTGCTGTTGTGTGTGGGTGTATGTGTCTGTGTGTGTGGAGGGGTTGTTTAATGGGGTTGTTTAATGGTAGAAGCATGTGAGTAAGTGCATGTCTGAGTGCATGGGTGTCTCTACCGGGGCCAGCATGTTTATTTATGTGGGTAAAAGATCCCCCACCAGTAACCCCGGCATGTTGAGCCAACTCGGTATAAGCATGTTTATGAACGTGGGTAAGGAAGAGTGTGTAAATGTGTCTGTCGCCCCACTTGCCAGTATGTCCCACCAGTGACCCTAGTTTAGGTGAGATTAATCTCATCTAGTTGCGCACTGTTCACCACGTGTCATCCAAGATGCAGTTTGACCATATTACAGCAATGACGCACAATAAGGCCAGCACGATGGCCTACACACCGGAACAGGCCGATAAAATTTATGCCATGATACAGGAAGTCAGGACAATGGATGCTCATGGGGGTTCTATCAGTCAGCAATTGAAACAATTAGAATATCTCACAAGACGTCAGTTGAATCAGAAAATGCATGCATCTACATTGGTGCAATACCATAAAGCCCAGCGAATTCCCCGAGGACTACGACTGTCAATTAAGCCAATGTTGTTTAGGTTTAACCTAAATGCAAAATTCATGGAGAAGTGGTATAATATCCTCAACAAGTGCTCACTAGACTTAATTCTTTTGATAGTTGAGGAACTCTCAAAGACTATTCGGGAGCTCGAAGAAGAAATCTCAATTTTGAAAACAGAACTTGAGACCAGGATGGAAAATGATTCATGGCAAATGACTATTGAAGGGTTAAAACAGAAACTTGAGAAATATAGTAGGGAACTTCAGGAGGGCAAACTGAGGAAATATAAACGTGACACTATTGATTACAAGCTTAATGAAGTGTACACCTGGGCGGAGATCTATGCTCGACGACAATATCATCCGAAGAGAGTACAAACAACGGTACATTCCTCAGAGGAGAGTTTAGTCACTGATAAGGAGACATCAATTACTCGTGGACCAGTTCAATTCACTGATCAAACTCTGGCAACATCAAGAGAAGGTACCCAACAACCTACAACTAGTAGCAATGTGGCTTTTTTGTCTCAAACTCAGAATCAAGGATTACAACCTACGGAACAACTAGGAGTTCTAACATCAAGCGGAAAACCAGACGAGGAAACAGCAGGAAAATCCCTAAGGAGCGGGAGGACAGTAATTTGATTATTAATATATCTTCTACAACTCTCACTCAACAACAAACAAGAGTTTTAAACAAGGGCCTATCCTTTGTTCCTACAGTGAGAGCAAGTGAAATGGAATTGGAAGGAGCCTTTTACCGCTTCATGAGAACACTAAGATTGAAACATTTTTTTAACAACATAGTGCCATCAGTAGATACAACACAGTCTGAATACAGCACACGTTTCAAACCTAAGAGCACATTCCAACCCCCAATCTCGCATAAAATGTTAGACACATTTGAGACAATGGTGAAGAAGGATATACAAACCTTGGACTACAAGTCAACTAAACGTGGCAATCTCACAACATTTGAAGAACGGACTCTACATAATCTGGCTATGAATCGCACTATCCAAATACAACCAGCTGACAAAGGAGGAGCTATGGTAGTAATGGATAAGCATTTCTACATAGCAAAAGTAGAGGAGCATGTTTCAGATACAGATACGTATCAACTTCTGGATAGAGACCCAACTATGACACTGCAGACAATGCTTAAAGATTTACTACTGGGAGCACGTGAACAGGAATGGATTGATGAGAAGATCCAAAGCTTTCTGACAACGAACCACCCACGTTGCCCAAAACTGTACATGCTCCCAAAGGTGCATAAACACCTGACAAATCCACCATGCAGACCTATTGTTTCGGGGTGTGGGTCTTTATTTGACCCCCTCGGTAAATATTTGGACTTCTTCCTGCAGAAATTTGTTCAAAAGTGGAAATCTTACATCCGGGATACCAGTGATTTTTTAACTAAGATCTCAGAAATTGGATGTGAAATGGACGAGAATTGGATTCTATGTACAATAGATGTAATTTCTTTATATACTTCAATCCCTCATTCAGATGGATTAGACTCAGTGGAATGGGCTCTCTTACAAATGGAGGATTTACCCACAGAGAAAGTGTTCCTTCTGCAGCTACTGAAATTCTGTTTGCATAACAGCTACTTTGAATGGAACCAACGGTTTTATGCCCAAATGACTGGTACATCCATGGGCTTTGCAGGGGCTCCTGCATATGCAAATATTTTTATGGCGCAATTTGAGGCAGAACATGTGTTTGCAACTACAGCATGGGCACAAATCAAGATGTATTGTCGTTTTATAGACGATATTTTTCTGGTCTGGCAAGGCACTGAGGAATCTTTACTTGACACAATTCATTATCTGAATTCGGTAAACCCCAGGATTCAATTTACCCACAAAATTGACTCCAAAACAATGGATTTCTTGGATGTGAGAATCCAAAAACAACCGACTGGGTTCAACACAGAATTGTACACTAAGACAACAGATCGCAACAGTGCGTTACATTACGCTAGTTTTCATCCGAGACGATTGGTAGAGAATTTACCTCTCTCTCAATTTATTCGTATCAAAAGGATCTGTTCACAGACAACTACAAGTGAGGCCAATATTGAGAAGTTTGTTGATAGATACAAAGAACGTGGATATCCAGATCACATTGTCCAACGGAGCAGAGAGCGAGTCAGAGAAATGAATAGAAGCACATTGTTACAACAAAGATCTAAAACTACCCAGGATAGAATGGTTTTTGTGACGAAGTTCACCACGGCATCACCAAAGATCAAACAGATCATCAATCAGAGATGGGAACTACTCTCCACAGAGGTAGATTTTAATGGGATATTTGCTCAACCACCAATGCATGCATACAAGAGAGGACCCAATATCAGACAAATCTTGAAGGGCAGAGAAAAAGAAGATCAACATATTGATTACAGAGGAACAACCCGGTGTCTGAACTGTGTGAATTGTAATAATATCACCACTGGGAATACTTTTTCTCATCCAACTACTGGCAAAACTATTAAATTGAGACACAGCAGTGATTGCAATACTCAAAACATAATCTATGGGATTAAATGCCCATGTGGCAAGTTGTATATAGGGAAGACAGAACGCAAGCTCAAAACTAGACTCAATGAGCATAAGAGTAGGATACGCAACCAGAATTTATCATCACCTTTGGCTACCCACTGGAAAGAGTCAAGTCATACGATTTCCCAATTACGATGTTTTATCATTGAGAAGGTTATGATTAAATCAGGAGTTGATAATAGACTTCGTCTTCTTCAACGTGAATTATATTGGATCAAATGTTTGCAAACAATGCAGCCTAAGGGATTAAATGATAGATATGATCTTTCATGTTACCTGTAGGACTCTAGACATGGGACGTTTATGGAGATGTGGTATGTACATTTTTTCATTTTCATTTTGTCTTGAATTTCTCAGGTTTACTCGAGACCTCACGATGTGATACACTAGTCTCAGTCAGTATTGTTAACATAGCCATTATGAATGTGCCAGACTTATTTTGTACGTATATATTTTGGATGATTGTCACTTTGTATAATGTTTACACAATATCACATCTATCAGCTTGTATTATACATTGACATAGCGCATAAAATGTTCAGGTATTCATAACGGGAGGTTAATAAGTTGGCAATGATGACTTTAGTATATGTGAATCATTTGAATATGTGTTTCTTGAATACACTGGTACATCCACATATACAGACATTAATCACCTAATTACATTGGGCCATCAGTTGAAAAATCACAACATTACATTATTATTCGAGTTTACCGAGGGTGAAACCACCACGTCTAATTCGTGCATCATAAATTGCAATAGTGAGCTATAGGACGTTGCGTATGGAAAATAAACATTTTTCCTTTTTTATAACACTCGAGTTTAGACATTGACGCGCATTAACATAATACTTATTCCAGACTTAGCGCCAGGAGATTACGTATTCACTATTCATTCAATTAGTAACTGGCCATTATCGTTTAGGATATAAGATAAAACACTTTGCTTTAATCAGTATGGCTACGATGCCCATACATCCTGAATATGTCACCTTTTAAAATGGCGCGTTAGGTTACCTCTAGAATTGGAACGTTTTTTCGTTCAGTCCGTTTTCAGTGTTGCTCAAGACAACACGCTATGACGCGGTATATACCAGCAATGGCACGGGACGTTTGACCTAGAGCACTCGATTGCAAACAGGAGAACGCGGGTTTGACCCTACTGTTTAGAATAGTGGCGACGTTATCTACAGGTAATGGGCTCTTTATTCTTTAGCGCGTTACTTGCTCATACATGTTTAAACAATTTTGAGCATTCCCGCTTAATAAACAACTCGTTTCTGATGATTCAGGACAGGAAACAGCACTCTTTTTATTCTTTAGCGCGATACTCGTTCACATATGTTTGAACAATTTTTGAGCATTCCCGCTTAATAAACAACTTGTTTTATGATTTAGGACAGGAAACAGTACTCTTAAGGTATGTGACTTTGGAAATGGCTGAATTATATCTTAAACTGGGAGTTTTCTATCCAGTGTTTAACGCCATATCATATACTTATAGATCGGAACACTCCACACAGATCAGGTAGGACCTTTTGCTCATGTTATTTTTTGTCATCATTTGGCGAGTGATTAAAAAGTATTACGTGAATGTTCACGAACCAAATGTTTGGACTGTTAATTGTTTTCGCAGGGTACCAAGTCTCAGATTCACTTAGGTAAGCGGTCTCCTTATTCATCCATCTCAGATGGTTTATAAAGTTTCATTCTTCCATTTATCGCTGGTCTTCAACTTATTTTTTCAGTTCACTGAACAGACTCACTTCCATTAGAGGTATGAAGAAACATTTCTTTAATATACATACCCCCATGATACATAAGTAACAGCACACACTCACTTGTTCCATTGTTTCTATTTTTACAGATCAGCCCCTGATGAAGGCACAATGTAGTGCCGAAATGCATTGGGCATGAATATGAAAATTAAGTGCTATGAAATTTGTGTGGTTATAACATGAACTAAAAATGTTGGTTTTCTTTAAAACATTGAGTACCACAAGATAATGTGTTCAATTGAATTTGGATTGTACTTGGTTATAACATTGTGATGATTATGAAAGAATCAGTTTATGAATTAAATAACTGAAGTTCAATTTTGTTATTGTATTGACATTGATTATGATTTAAAGTGTTGGATAACACGTGGTGAACAGTGCGCAACTAGATGAGATTAATCTCACCTAAACTAGCATTCGAGATATACGGGTCTGACACACCTGATTAGTTGCAGCACCGATTGAATAGGGTGAATATTTAGTTTAAAACGGAGTGCTCCCCACAAACCCTTTAAACTCCACCAGTGACCCTGACATCTTGTGCCAGCTCAGTGCCATTATATTTATTTATGGGGGTAAGGGAGAGTGTGTGATTATGTCTGTCACAAGGCAGTATCCCCCACCAGTTACCCTGGCATGTTGAGCCAACTCGGTACCAGCATGTTTGTGTATGTGGGTAAGTGAGAGTGTATGATTGAGTTTGTCACCCTCCACATGCCCGAACATCTCACCAGTGACCTTGGCATCTTGAGTCAGCTAGGTGCCAGCATGTTTGTGTATGTGGGCAAGGGAAAGTGTGTGGGTGTGTCTGTCACCCTCCACATGTCAGTATCTCCGCCAGGGGCGCTGGCTTTTTGAGTCAGCTCAGTATAAGCATGTTTATGTATGTGGGTAAGGGAGAGTATGTAAATGTGTCTCTCACCCCCACTTGCTAGTATCTCCCACCAGTGTCCCTGACATCTTGTGCCAGCTCAGTGCCAGTATATTTGTTTATGTGGGTAAGAGAGGCTGTGTGATTGTGTCTGTCACTCCAACATGCCAGCATCTCCCTCCAGTGGCCCTGGCATCTTGAGCCAGCTCCATTAAAAAAATGTAAGACTAGCTGCCAGTCTGTCTGAATTTTGCATTCTGGGACTTGCAGTCCTTTTTTATAATATTAAAAAAAGATTACAAGCACAGAAAGCAAATGAAACAAGCATTTGCAATGCAATCAGTCTCGCATTTACGGAAGTTTGAGCTATTGGCATTGTAAATGACAATGCCTTTCATTTATGTTTGAAAAACAAAAACAAAAATAAAAGGCATTGTCATTGCAGAGGCTGCTCCCGAAGGGGGCTCGAGAGCCTGCGCCATAACCAGCGCTGCGCCCCCGGACACAAGCTAGTGGGGGCCGTTTTTTTGCCGCGCAAAGCGACCAGGAACTAAGGAAATGCCCGCCCCCCCCACCCCGCCGCGGCGGCTGCCGAGGAGGCGCCGGCACCCCCGGCCAATGGAGTCCAAGGCAGGCTATGAACTCTCCAATGGGCATGGGGCCTACCTGGCCTGGAAGGCAAATGGGGGGGGGGGGCATATAAGCGCTGCTCCCCCAGGCAAGCTCCAATCTTATCGGAGCGGGGGAGCAGCACCGGCAGCGGAGCACAAATTCTTGTCCCACCCACCCACACCTAAGGAACAGCAATGTCGCAGGGCTGACGAACAGGCAAAGCGTGGCAAAGAACTACGCTGATATCGGTTGGTACGGAGGCACACCGGAGGGCGGTGCGCCAGAATAGGTCCACTCACCTTCAGATGCCTCATGGCTGGGTGAGTGGGCCTAAGTACAGGTGTGTAGGACCACTCAAGGCTGGGAAGGAAGTTGGCCTACCAAAGATGAGGGGGGTAGCAAACGGAGACGGCGCTCGCAGCCCAGCCCCCTCTTGAAGGCAGCGCACAACAAGAGTCGAACAAGGTAGCGAGGGGGCCTAACTCCTGGACTGAAGCTACCCCCCCCCCCGCGCAAAGTGAGCGCAAAAACCAACCTACCAAAGAGAACGACCCAGAAGGGCCAAGGGACAATAGCAAGGAAGTTTGTCAGGACATAACATGCAAAATATGAAAAGTATATACATGTTTCTTTGTATTCCTAATAAACTGCGGCCAACAAATGACCATTATGAGACGAATGTGTACGTTGCCTTTTCTTGTCCTGATAAGGAATACAGTATGGGCGAAGGTGGTACACATGTGGGAGTAGGGCAGAGTGCGGGGGCTATTTACAATACCAATAGCTCAAGCTCGCGTAAATGCGAGGCCTATTGCATTGCAAATGCTTGTTGGTATAGCTGTGAATCTCTCCTTCAACTTGTAAGCAGCCTGTCTGCCAAGTTGCTGATTTCTCTATGACTTCTATGTCCTAAGGATGAACACGGCTGATCCGACGTTTTGTAATCTTTACTTTATATGTGGGAATAGTATTATGTATCTCCGATCACACATACGCATCCCTCCCTCCCCCAACACACACACACACACACACCTGCCACCCGGGTAACGTATGAAGTGTTAGTCTATTAAAAAAGATAATTATCTTCACTGTCTTTTAGATAAAAGACCTAAATGTTGCTTGGTAGGGCAGCGATTTCCTGATGTACTCTCGAGGCAACGTACGCAGTTCTTACGTTACTTCCGGGGATTTATTGATTCGATATCTTCATTCATCCTTGAGGGATATCAGAAGCAATATTGTACTTGTTTTTGAAGCGTACGTTTCAAATGTAGTTTAGTTTTTAACAAACAACAAGTTTAATCAAATATCTTTGCAAGCAGACCTGGTCAAATAGGCCTCAGCTGTTTATTGTTGTGTCTATGATCTTGTAGAAATAAATCAAGGCTACACACCTGGGCTGGTAACCACACTTTGAACTGAATCGCCTCTGTGCACCAGTGAAGCGCAGGCGAACGGTGGGGTGGTGAGGCGGCAGTTAAGACGTTATGCTCATTTATTCTTTGTACTCATTCTGTTGCGTCGTGATGGGCCACACCAACATGCTACTGAGGAAGGGGTGTTTCACATAAAGACCCCGTCACTGTGAGCCACGATGGTAGTGGCATGATGTCACAGAGAAAGTTAAGAAAGGACGCGCGGTCTAGACCTCGAGGTTAGAAAAATTGAAAGTTACGAGAGCGTCGTGTGGTTATTTCGCCAACCCTGCGCATTGCCATTGAGGCCTTGTCAGTGACACACAACACATTCGATAATGAGAATACAACACCTGTGACCCAGCTGCCGTGGTTGTTTGCAGCACATAGAACAGAAGGGTATGTACGCAGCAGTTGAAGAAACAAAGCATTATGGCTTAAATAGACGGAGGAAAGAGACAGTTATTGTACAGAGGTGGGATCTTAACATATTTAATTGCATTTCTAGACCATAAGTTACTGCCATCCACACAGTTTCATGGTGCACTCTCAGTACAGAAGAAACATGAAGTGAACCCGTTATTTCTGACCCGGGTTTAATGTGGTACATCCAGTGCTACACAAACGTCATAAGAACATCTTTTATTACATAATGCAAATAACATTTTCCTGGAGGTTGATCAGCCAGCAGAATGCTCGCAGGTGACAAAAAGAGGTGTCAGGGAGGCCATAATTTTGAATTCTGGTAAGTCTGATTCAGCCTTCTATTCTTGCGAGGAGGCAGAATTGAGTACCATACATGTAACATCTTCTGTCATTCACAGTGATTACAGAGTGCAGAAGTGCAGTATTTACCGCTATATAAAAAATAAGTAAATAAATGTAAAAAACAGGTTGTTCCGTAAGTTGCCTTAGTGCCTAAGTAGAGTTTGAGTCCTTTTCTAAGCCCCTTTTTTGATGTTTGAATCAACCTCAAGGGAGTAAGATGGCTCAGCGGGTGAAGCACGGGCTGTTGAGATTTTTGCTAAACTGGCAGGTCAGTGGTAAAAAACTTCAGCAGGATTAAGATAACCTCATATTGTGCCAAGGATTTTCTAACAATTTTTTTGATTGGAGATTATTCATTGCATTTTACAAGCTCTGTGTAGAGTGCACTGGAATAAGAGACACATACAAACAACTCATTCTGTAAGAATTAACCTCAGTATTCTCATCCAAGATGTGCACTTTTAAATTTCAAGCATTCCATGCCCCTCTGTTTTTCTTCAAACTATATGCAAAGTGCTCTAAAAATACAGACCAAATGCACTGTGTCTACATGTACCTTGATACGGCAGACTTGGCAATGTGCACTAAACATACAGAAAAACAAAGTTTTAATAATAAAATTATGTTAGCAGCTGCTTGTTGCTGCGCCTCCACGTGTAGTTGAACTCATTTTTCCGTCTATGTGCTGCACTATCATTACTATCCCTAATAGGCCCCAACACTCTGTAACAGCTTCTTGAGACTGCTCAATGTTTACTTCGATGACTCTTGAAGCAGTAGCCTATCGCTTGAAATGCATTGTCTACTCGATCACCCTTTGCCCCCCCACCCTTACCTCTTCAACCCAATCCTCTGGCTTGAACCTCAGAGTAAGCCTCACACCGCCATGCTTCCCGATTCCTAGTCCTAATGCAGAATTTAAGACAGTGGTTATAGGTTGGGCCCACTGGCAATCATTTTTTTGGGACCAGCACTGATTTTTCCTTAACAAACTTAGATCCGGAGAAAGATAGAGAAAACAACACCAGAGGGGCAAAACAAGGAGGAAGGGAAACACGAACAAAAATATGAAGGGAAAAAGCAGGATGAAACAAAAGCAGTATGATTGGGGTAAAGAGGCAGGGAGTGTCTGGTGGTGGATTAACAAGGAGTGGGGTGGATTTAAGACTTTGGTATGGATAGAGGGCTTCTAAAGAAAGCTTTGGGCACAGGCACTTGTTTATTTTACAAAATAGCACTGCCTAGTCCACTTTTCTCTTCACTATTCCATGCAAAGGTCCTAATTTGTCCAGCTCATTGTTGCTTGGCCGCTAAGTTTGCTCTTCATATATTGCATACATTCAAACGTAAATATATAAATACATAGACCTTACGCAGCTCACTAGGCCGCAAGGGAAATTTCAGTAAAGAGGGGAAAATTAAGTATTCAAAAAAAAATCTATAAGGCAGATGCATAGTTCTCTAGCACATTGTGTTGTTAACTGCGGTGATGCAGTTACACTTTCTGTGGTGACACATGTTAGCAAAGCTGTATGTTTTCCAGCACGTTAGAATGCAGGTGTGAAATCCATCGCATTGAATTAGATGGCATGGGCAGTCAGGTGGACCACATTCCCTTATGTGTTGTGGTTTGCTGATATCTTCTTTTGCTTCTCTAAACTCTTATATTTGCAGTGATGCATGCCTCCAATTAACAAGACTATCTCTTTCTGCTTCATTTAAGTGCTCGTTGTTTCAGCAGGCACCTGAAAAGTGACAACTTAAATGACGATATAGATGAGTTCAGATATATTGCTATATTTTCTAAAACAAAAAAAAACTTATTGCATCCATTCTCAGTGGGTAGCTTTCAGACTGAATTAGTAATGGCTGGGAGCAGTTCTTGAAGTATTTGGTTGAAGTGCTTAATGCCATTTGCCTGTGTTGTGTGCACACACTGGTTGGCACGGGGTGGGCACACAGTACGTTGGAAAGAAAAGGACACTCACACCAGTAGAACATTGGAGTGGTACCGAACTGTCTGAGTTTCGTTCCAGTTTCCCGTTTATTCCTAGAGCTGCTTTCGGCCCCTCCTTTACATGGGCTGTCCCACCTACGCGCAGGACGGGGTGTAGAACAAAGGATACACCCACTGGTGGACCACCAAATGGTGTGGTCCATCACAACATAACAGCCTGGTTAAGCCAACTCATAATGTCCATATGGCCTGGTACTTCACCAAGTTCCCTTTTTTACCTATGGTACCCACGGCCAGCCCTTGCCCGGATGGGGTCTCCCTCCCTCCTTCAAGAAAAGTATTGAGACCACACCAGCTTTTGGATTGGAGGTGTAACCCCCCGGACGTATTTATTTATTACAAAATTAAAAAACATTATTTATTAACCTTATGTACAATTACGCAGAAAGGCCAGATACATTGTCAGACCGATGATGTCACATGGCTAACCTTAACTCTAATACACACGACATTCCTACTGTAAAGCTTGGGTATTGTATGATACGAACTAGGCATCTAATGCTGGAATGCGCCCAAGGATAGTTACTTTGACACAAACACGGACATCCACTGTATAAGTGTTAACAGGGCGCTGAGGTACTGTGTGGCACAATACATTAATAGTATAAGTGTAGGAGCTCAAAGGGGGGAGTGACTCACCCCAGCCATATGAAGCTTGACTGCACAAGCACAAAGGGTGCATAGGTACCGTGCGACACAACACAGGACATTCCCATGCTTCAGCATTCAGACACAAGAATACCGAGATATTGTGTGCTACAATACAAAAGTCATCATAATTGAATGAGCACGAAGGGTGCATAGGTACTGTGTGACAATCCACAGGCATAACTTGCGTACGTGTACCAGCACACAGGTGCAGAGCTATAGGGTGAGATAACCAGCTTCCAATGCATACGTGTACCTGTGATCGGTGCAAAGATGCTACTTAACAGACTCCTAATTCATCTTCATATTTGTAAAAGGCCACGCGTGCCTCTCGAAGGTGTGACAACATAGGCCTGGTATCTAATGACATCACAAGGACTGACACTCTTTGTAAGTGACCTAACCAAGGCAGTTTTTGGCAATGAAATTAGAGTGAGCTAACCGGGCTGTGAGCCGCCAGGGCGTTTAAAACTTTACATTGACATCAAACATTCAGTTCCGGCCGCTTAGCATAGCATCAGTTCCATTACATAAGGAACCTCGCATGTGACGTACCATGAAAGCGCCTAGCATAGTGCCATTTACATTAAATGAAGAACATTGAAAATCATATTACCAATTGCACACGCCTAGCACAGCACCAGTTGCATTTGCCTAAGGAACATTGAAATCAGACTTTCCATTCTGACCGTTTAGCATAGCCTAACATAGGGACCCTTGCATGTGACTTGCAAGGAGAGTGCCTAACCTAGTGCCATGTATTAAATGAAGGACATTGAAAAAACCCTTACCCATAAAGAGCGCCTAGCCCAGCACCAGTTGCCTTTACCTGAGGAACATTGAAATCAGACTTTCAATTTCTGACTGCTTAGCATAGCCTAACCTAGGGAACATTGCATGCTACTTTCCATGAGAGCACCTAGCATAGCGCTATTTGCATTGGGTGAGGAACATTGGAAATCATAATACCAATTAAGAGCGCCAAGCATAGCACTAATTGCGTTTACCTGAGCAACATTGAAATCAGGTTTTCCATTCTGACCGCTCAGCATACCCTCTGTTCAATTACATAAGGAACATTGCATGTGACATTTTAAATGAGAGTATCTGGTCTAGCGCCATTTTTGCAGTAAGCGAGGGACATTGAAAATCATATTACCCATTGAGAGCGCCTAGCATAGCACCAGTTGCATTAACCTGAGGAACATTGACATCAGACTATCAATGAGCGCCTCTTGGTAATCCAATCACTGTCACCAAATCCTATAGAGGGCATCAGCCCTATCGGCACTAATCAGTAGAGCCCCTGTAATCTAAAGGACTCTTGCCTCTGCCCATGATGGGCAGAAACCCAAGATCGACCTAACTGTGAGCCCGACAGGTGTCCCTCACCATCTCCTCCTGTAGTGTGGATGGTTAATGCCCAAACCTAGTCGAAGACAATGTTTTAGCTACACACATAGCCCTTCCTTCATTATTGCTAACAACCTGGCTGATACTTTACTTTCCATGCTCTTACTTTTCATCGGTGTCTGCTTCTCCGCATACTATTGCTCAGCACCTGCTTTGAACCACTAAAATTGCAGCTTTTTGCTGACAGACAGCAAGGTACAGGGCAAGCGTGCACTTGAGAGAATAACATAGCAAAATATGCTTGGGCCTAGCCTTTGTATGCTACTGCGCAATGTTGTAATGCAGCTGCCCAAAGGTAGTTCAGTGAGGCAATCAATACTTTTCCGTTACTTTTCCCTAAAAAAAATTCCCAGCAGCCTGAAACTGACCCCGGTTAGTGAGGCAACACAGATTACAATACTACTTGGGTTATCCGGTTAAATTGACAACAGGGATTGGAAATCTGGCAGGAGGTGTGCAGCTTTCAGCGGTGCCATCAACGGACAAAGGATGAGGGCAGTAAACAGAGGACTGCTGGATTGTTCAACAAATAAAGCAAGGAGGCCAGGTTCCGAATAACAAAACCGGTGAGGGGCACAGAGTGCGCACTGTTTGGGACTCTGATGCAGAACATGCATGGTCACCGACTGGCTGCCGCCCCCCTCCCTCGAACTCACCACGCCAACCCAGGACACAGGCTCATGAAACATAGTTAACTTTTGGAAGGCAGGGGTCACGAAACCCCCGGCCGTATTTATTAAGATATAAGATCATAAAATTTTTAATTGCATGATAAACGTTTTATACAAAATCATCAAGACATTAGATACAATGGTGTCAACAAATGTGAAAGCCTAACCTTAACAGAGACTCTAATACATTTTGTTTCCTAACCGAATCTAACATCCTCATCTAGATTTTGTATAATACATTTCTGGCCATATGGCAAGGTCGCTAACCGGTGTCAGGTCCTACAAGCTGCGCCTTACCTAGCGATGTGCGCATGCGTAGCCAAGCCCGTTAAATTACCCGGTCCACGCCGTGAACTCCATTTACCCACTAAAGGAGGGCCCTTACTCTGCGCCATCCGGTGACGTCATGAGTATGCGCGCGCGGGGTGGCTACCAGCCAAAGGAAAGCGTGACTACTCCAACCCGCGACCCTTTGAAGCACCAGTTACCTTACCCCTGAAGTTCTAGGAGGTGCCAATGGCCCCTCCCCCTGGGCGGGAACCTCCTTTATGGGATGATGCCCGCCCCCTCAGACCTTAAAAATTAGCTGCTCACCGGTCATGACCTTACCGCATGCCCCATACCTAATAAATACGACGACCTATGGAAAAAATTCTAATGGACAACTACTCTCTACTAAACACATAACGCATCCACATATCTACCAAAGGAAGAAAGGGCCTAAATATCATTGTAACAGCAAAACATAATTCAACACGTACCTATCAAAGGGAAAAAATTGGCCTAAACACAATCGAACAGTACAATATATTTCGACATTTCTCAGAACATAATCTACAAATTTACAACTAGATCAAATTTATCATCGCACAGTCATTTTATGTTCCAGGGATGGTGGGAGGGAAAACAAGAGGCCCCCGGGCGCGGGGCACGACCAGTTGCGTGGGAGCGTCCAGGAACAAGAGGGTCTCCTGGGCGCTCCCCGCCTCTATATTCCTAAGGGGCACGGTGGGGGGGCGGCTACGCCCCCCACCCGGCCCCTCCTGCGGCCCGCCCCCCGGACCCGGAAGTCCAATGATGACATCCGGGTCAGGGAGGGCACCTGGAGAGGGGAGCGGTCGCCGTGCCGCCATGCGGGCGGGGTGGCCAAGAGCCCCCCCTTTTCACATGGTCGCCGACTGGCTGCCGCCCCCCTCCCTCGAACTCACCACGCCAACCCAGGACACAGGCTCATGAAACATAGTTAACTTTTGGAAGGCAGGGGTCACGAAACCCCCGGCCGTATTTATTAAGATATAAGATCATAAAATTTTTAATTGCATGATAAACGTTTTATACAAAATCATCAAGACATTAGATACAATGGTGTCAACAAATGTGAAAGCCTAACCTTAACAGAGACTCTAATACATTTTGTTTCCTAACCGAATCTAACATCCTCATCTAGATTTTGTATAATACATTTCTGGCCATATGGCAAGGTCGCTAACCGGTGTCAGGTCCTACAAGCTGCGCCTTACCTAGCGATGTGCGCATGCGTAGCCAAGCCCGTTAAATTACCCGGTCCACGCCGTGAACTCCATTTACCCACTAAAGGAGGGCCCTTACTCTGCGCCATCCGGTGACGTCATGAGTATGCGCGCGCGGGGTGGCTACCAGCCAAAGGAAAGCGTGACTACTCCAACCCGCGACCCTTTGAAGCACCAGTTACCTTGCCCCTGAAGTTCTAGGAGGTGCCAATGGCCCCTCCCCCTGGGCGGGAACCTCCTTTATGGGATGATGCCCGCCCCCTCAGACCTTAAAAATTAGCTGCTCACCGGTCATGACCTTACCGCCACAGGCCAGCATTGTTAACCGACGATCTGGCCTCCCCCTGTGTCCTGACCTACCCTAGCAAGTTCTCCCTTTAGCAAAACCCTCTAACCAGGCCCAGACATTATCAGACCACAGGACGTTCCCTTCCTCAGTCAAGTGAACCCCATCACCCAGGTAGTAATGTTCACCCCAGATACACCCATGTGGGATCGTCTGCAACAGGGGGGCTCGGAATAATTTGTCCAACTGTGTGTTGATCCTCTTTACCGAGTGATTCAACGCCCTGACTGAGTCCCCCCCCGCCACTGCCACCGAGGAATAAGTTGCGACCATACTACTGTGCAACCCGGGCAAGTCCTAGACACCCACCCCGCAGTGGAAATGATCTCTTCAATGAGTATTCGCCTCCCCAGTTTGGCCAGGTCATTCTCCCCCAGGTGAAGTATCACCACTGACGGGGGGTCGGGCTGCTGAGCTAAGAGTCCCTGAAAGAAGTTCCTGAACTGGCCAAGGCACAGACCCCCTCTCCCAAAGAATGAGATGTCCAACCCCTTCAATGCCGCCTTTCTCCTACGGTCTGTTGAAAGAAAAACATTTTGCACCCGCCTTACATAAGAATGACCTACAATCCAGATCTTCAGTTCTCCGCGTCCAGCTTGCTGCTTGTGCTGTGTTGGTGTAGCTCCTTTGTTCCCACCAGCGAGTTCCTCCCCTGCGTCACAGGTTTGAGAAACTGCAAGAACCAGAAAACATAATCAGCGTGAGAATCATCCTGGCATAACATGTCAATCTGTACATATCGTTTATAACAGTCAGATGACCATCTCCCAATCTTCTTCACACTCTCTGCCGAGAGACCCCCTAGGGCAGCCTCAGTTGCCGCCCCTATCCTGAATGAGTGCGTGCCAAATTCCTTAGGATCCAAACCTGCCTGTCTAACAGTCAATTCAAGGACCCGCCTGAACTGGTATCTAGTCAATGGTGTCCCATTGGCATGACACAATAGTGCCCCACCCGCCGTGCCCTCCCGTTGCTTGTGGAACACCTCCACATGGGAAACCGGGCAACAGGGGTTGGTCTCGGCCCGGTGGAGCACTATGGTGCAACCCCGAGACTCCTGATCAGTTTTTGACCTCTGAATTGTCACCCACATGGTGTCTTCCCTGATCCTAACACTATTTAGCTGTAGGCCGCCCAACTTATCCCCTTTTGACCCTGCTACCAGTTCGCCAATTCTTAGAGCCCCATAAAAAGCCAAGGCAAAAGCAGCTTTGAACAGATGTATCTCCCATTCTGAACTACACACCTCGTGCAATGCCTCCAATAAGGCTGTCAGCCGCGCCAAGCCTATGGGCTTCCTTGTATCTGCAGTATGGCCCTGCAACCGGCGCCATCCCCTCATGGCCTTGCGCACCACAAAATTATTGGTGGGATCTCGCATGCCCTTAGCCTGTGCAAAGAAGGAAACAGCCGCCCTATGTCTGCCTGCGGCTGCCACTGATCTCCCTTCCCTGTGCATCCATTCCAAATATTCTGCAAAACTGTCCTCCTGCGCCCACCTGACCTCCCACTCCTGCCCTAGGAACGAGCGGTAAGACAAAAACGCCCCTTCATAAGATGTCTTGGTCCTGGGTGCTAGGCTAGCAACCACGAGGTCCTGTAATCTGGGGCACCAATCTGCCAGAGTACTGTCGGGAATTGTGCTGGCGAGGGGTCTGCTGCAGGAAGGTGTTCCCTGAAAACCTGCATTTTGAAGCGAGAAAGGGAGTCAGCTGCATTGTTAAGGACGCCTGGGACATGTTTGGCCTTGAAGAGTACATTCAATTTTAAGCACAGCAACACAATCTCTTTAATCAGGCGCAAGATGAACGGACAGCGTGCCCCTTGCTGGTTTATGCATTCGACCACTGTCATGTTATCCGACCAGAACACCACTGATTGGTTACATAGATGTTCTGGCCAGACCTTCAATGCCACCCATACTGGAAAAAGTTCCAGGAAGCCAATGTTGGCAGTCAAGCCCCATCTTTTCCATTCCTCTGGCCACCATTGGGCTACCCACTTGGTCCCTAAGATGGCCCCAAAACCAACACTACCAGCAGCGTCCGTCCACAAACCCAATTCTGCTGATGACGCGGGAGGACCCGCCCACACTACCCTGCCATTAAAGTCCCTCAGAAATGCCTTCCATATCAGCATATCCTGGCGAACCTCAGCTGACAGCCTAGTGCGGTGGTGTTTCTCCCGCAGTCCTTTCATAGCATGGGCAATAGAGCGTGAGAATGGGCGTGCCATTGGGATGACCCGTAATGCAAAATTCAGTTGCCCCACCACTTCCTGCAGCTGCTGCAAGGAAACCTTGTTCTTTCTTAGACATTGCCGCAGAGCCGCTCTGAACCTAGACACTTTGTCTTCGGGCAACCTGAAACATCCTTGAACCGAATCAATTTCAATGCCCAGAAATTCCAAGCAAGTAGCCGGGCCCACCGTCTTCCCCGGCGCCAGCGGAACCCCAAAAGCCCGCATGAGCACGCAAAATTCCTGCATTGCCCACGCACACTCCTGAGAGTCCGCCGCTCCTAGGAACAAGAAATCATCCAAGTAATGCATAACTTGCTGGTGGCCCGTTGCCTGTCTCATAACCCATTCTAGGAATGAGCTAAATGTCTCAAAATAGGCACATGATATGGAACAGCCCATGGGCATACATTTGTCCATGTAGAACTTGCCCTCAAAGGTGAAGCCTAAAAGATGGTGGTCACTCGGGTGCACTGGGAGGAGGCGAAAAGCGGATTCTATGTCAGATTTAGCCATCAATGCCCCCGGGCCCAGTGCACGCAACAAGTCAACCGCCTGGTCAAAAGAGGCATATTTCACACTACAAATTCCTTCATCAATCGCATCATTCAAGGATGACCCTCTCGGCGCAGACAAGTTGTGGATCAATCTAAATTCACCTTTCTCTTTTTTGGGTACTACTCCAAGTGGTGAACACACAAAATTAGGGACCGGTGCCTCCTGGAAGGGGCCCGCTATCCTGCCTAAGGACAGTTCCTTGGTAATCTTGGCGGACACTACTGTTGGATTTTGTTTCACTGATAATTGGTTCCTGCAAGTACTGCTACCTGTGTAACCCACTGCTGGAATCCTAAAACCTCGCGAAAACCCCTCCTGAAGTAGGGTGGCCGCTGCGTGATCAGGGTATCTATTTAACCATGGGATCAATGCTAACACATCTATTGGTGTGGGGGGGCCCTGCTCGTGAAAGTTACTCCGGATTCCCCCTTCCCCTATGCCCATGGTTGCCTGGCTTGGACCTGCAGGTTGTCTCGGGGTGTGATGGGTGTCCACAGATTGAACATGCATGCCTGAATCTACAGGTGCCCTGGGGTCTTGTGCATGTGCGCCTATTAAAATCCCAGCATACCCCTCTCCTTTCGGGCCCCGCCCCCTTACTCTTCCCCGGGACCTCGCTCCCCTGGGTTGTCCGAAAGGGCTGATGAGGCTTCGCGGAAAACACCCTCACTGTACTGATGGCCTGCGAAGGGACTGAGTCACCCGAAAACTGCTTATGCCAAGACAAGGAGTCGACCTTGTCCCATGCTAGGGATGCGTCAAATTCTTTGGCCTTCCTGAAGTTCACATCATACTCCTTCCACGCATCACCAGTGTATTGATCACTCCACCCCACAATCCTACTAAGGTAGCAAGCCATTTCGGCCTGCACATTTGGGGGGCGCTCTGCCGTGATGGCTGACAGGACAGCGAAGGCCCTGATCCAGTTCTTCAATGTCTCCTCTACTCTAAACCTGGAGCATTGTGCCCTCCGTTCACTTGGATGCATCCACTCCTTCAATACCTTTGCCTGTTCCATCTCCCTATTGTCTAGCAGTAACGAGAAAATGTAAACATATTTCCCTGCCCAAATCATCTCCTTCACTTCCTTGGACACATGTTGTCCCAAATTTTCACTTCTCGTCGGCACTAAGCCGTCCCCCAACAGTGGCAGAGACACTTCCTTACCGTTCACAGGCACTTGAGCCGGTAGGGCACTCTCCCCGTTCGCCTGAGCAGGACCCGAACCTGTAAGGGAAGAAGATGCTGGTCCCGCACTGCTGGCAACCGCCGTTGAAGCCTTAATCTTTTCTACCAGTTTTTGTGCTTCGGCCACATGATCAGATGATTCAAAGGACATACCCCCCTTTTTTAACCACGGCAGCAAATCCGCTATCCGAGATACCAATTCAGAAGGCAATGCCTCAGTACCCGCTGGGCCCGCCGGCATCACTGTGGGCACGGTCAGGGGCGCAGGAGCAATGGGCAAGGGTGCGGGCGTAACTGGGACTGGTGCCACGGGCGTAACTGGGATTGGAGCCACGGGCGGAGGGGCAGGCCCCACAGGCGGGAGCGCCGGCGGGATGGCAGGAGCCGGTGCCACGGGCGCTGGGATCACAGGCGTAGGTGCAACAGGCACCGGGACTACCGGCTCCGGGGTAGGAGCCGCGTACCTAGTTTTCTTGGCCTTAGACCTCTTTGGTGAGGGGACAAAATCCCCCCTTGGCAAGGGGGGTGCCTTCCGACGAACAGGCCTACCCGATGGGCCAGGGGAATCATCAAACCTTTCATTAATTCGTGCATCTAATTCATCAATCTTCCCCAATCGTTTGTTCATTTCGCCCATTTCCCGCATCATGGCTCGCATCATCACCTCCATCTTAGACCCTCCTTTACCACCCCTTGCTCCTGGCATGATGACAACTGCTACACTCCTAGTGTCACAATCAGGCGTACTTGTATTCTGTACCTTCACCAGATGGAGGGTCTTCAGGGGGCTTTCAGCACCATGCAACGGCAACCGCAACACCACGGGCTTATCCGGCTATGTAAGGGGTGAGTAAACCTAATGTAGACCCACCCGGCGGCAACCAGGAGCGATGAATGCCAGCCCCCCGTTCCCCTCTTACCGACCAATCCTGCGCACGTGCCGCCGATACCGGTCTGCGACCACGCCTTCCATCCACGCCTTTGCGCTGACCAGTCACTACTGCAGAAAATTCACGTTAGAATCTGAAATAGAAAATAGAGTTAATACCTGGAGGATGCAGCTAAGCACCACTAAGCTGGTACCCTTACTTCCACATAATACTGGTGCTTGGTGTAGACTTAAAGACTTACCCCTTTTCTGATTCACCACACTAAACAGTTGGGTCTGCCAATATGTAAAATAAGCTTTACGCAAAACATATAATAATTATGGCTGTAAATAATGAACCCACTTATGATTGTCAAACCGGAAAATTGGTAAAAAACCTGCACTAACAAGCTGTACTGCAACAAGGTCTCCCCTCCAGATCCTGCCCTGGTCGACCCTGCTTCACTTTCCTCGTGCAGGCTTTGTGTTTGCCTCTGCGTTATTGGCCCCCGCGTGGTCGTGGTTTAAAAAAGAGAGCGCAGACCAGCCCCCCCGACAAACCGATCGACAGAACCTTCCCGCTCTGTCCTATTATGCTTGGAAATACCGCTAACGTGTCCACCAAAATAAAAAACCAGCCGGTTGTTGTGCACGCCTCTGATGCGCCCTCACCGCCCGGCCCTACCGCACAATACCTCCGCAATCTCCCCCGTAATCCCGGCCTCGAGCGACCTGTGCCACGCTCCCTAGCCGCCGAACAGTACACCGGAGCCGCTTCCCCCTGAAGTCTTCAGTGCGACGCGACGCGACCGGAATGCCCGAATCCACTCGGCTGCCCCGCAACGCCTCAGACAACCTGTAAAAACAAAAGAGAGAAGTTTAAAAACAAGAGGCCCCCGGGCGCGGGGCACGACCAGTTGCGTGGGAGCGTCCAGGAACAAGAGGGTCTCCTGGGCGCTCCCCGCCTCTATATTCCTAAGGGGCACGGTGGGGGGGCGGCTACGCCCCCCACCCGGCCCCTCCTGCGGCCCGCCCCCCGGACCCGGAAGTCCAATGATGTCATCCGGGTCAGGGAGGGCACCTGGAGAGGGGAGCGGTCGCCGCGCCGCCATGCGGGCGGGGGGGCCAAGAGCCCCCCCTTTTCATTATCGTCAATTAGACCCCTGAATACCATCTTTGGGAGTTTTCGCCACTATGTAACGTAACATGTAATTGCCAGACTCACGTTCATCAGAGGGCATTTCAGCGCTGAAATCACATATGTTTATTTCTACCCATCACAATGGAACTCAACCTCAGAAGGATAAAAAGGCTGGATGAACCCACCGGGAATTGAACCTACGACCATGAGATCAGACACGGGCCCCTTTAGCTCACACATTAGTACCTCAAAAAACCCCGGACCCCATTCAATATTGACAACAGGTGCAGCTCATTAATATTGCTGCACAAGTACTTTCTGAGACACCTCCTGTTTTTACTATAAGAGATCCTGAGCCTTATCTAAAATAAACTTTTATAAATGCTGCACAACATTTTTTTCCTGCCGCACGTTTATATTGGGCTCCCACCAAATCACAGAGATCTCTGAAATATCAGGAGCCCTGATGGTCGCCTGAACAGAATCCTTGAACATCACTATTTCTTGGGTTGGGGGCGTGCCAGGGGTGTGATAGGATGTAGTGTATGGACCATGGAAAACTATGTCAAATCCACGGATGGCCTCGGGCCAGATATTCTAAAGTGTCATAAACCCCAGGTGAGATCAGTAGAGTGCAAAGGGGAGTAACTGCTAGCACTCACAACACAGTGGGGCAAATTACAGTATACAACGACCTAGCACTGAAGGGACCACTGGTGTCTACGCTATGTCCCTGACGGGCATTCCGGCTGACAGCTCTTATTTTAAGTCCCAAAACATCTGTCAGTGAGCAGTGCATGAGGTTCTTATTACTGAAGTCATTCTCATTCACAGCACGTCACATTGTGGTACTGATTGTTGCACAGACAAGATCGAGCTGAAACACCTGGCCCACTTGAAATACCCACATGCCATACTTGAAAAAAACTGTTAACGGGATGGTGGTGCACCCCACTGAAACTATTTGCGTTAATTATATCCTGCACCAGAGCGCTGCAATGAACCAAATGCTAAAGTTTACAGAGACATAGTCCATATTCTGGGTTAGGCCGAGAATCGTATATAAGTGCAGAGAACCCCGTGTCACATCCCAAGGCATGCCTGGTATTTATGGAAGCATGTGATTTAATCCTGACATTGTCTGTGTGTGTGCAGTGCATTAATACTCTGAACATCCTGATCCTACTGCGCGCCGGGCTGCCCTGAAGTACTTGGCATTCCTAAAGCGGGCCACGCCTGTAGTTGTTGTATGGCTGCCCAGCCCAACACAAAAAGGGGGTCCCTCTGACAAGTGCTGAGTCACGTGAAAAACAAAGCCTCGGCATAGCTAAGTACCTGCACTGAGGAATTTGGCATTCCCAAAGCAGGCCACGCCTGTAGTTGTTGTATGGCTGCCCAGCCCAACACAAAAAGGCTCCCTCTCACAAGCTCTAAGCTATGGGAAAACAAAGCAGCGGTGTTAGATTTGGGGGTCTCTGGTTGGCACAGGTAATTACTTGTGACAAGCAGGGACCCTCTCCTCTAGTCAGGACAATGGGATTACCCTCTAAAATAACCCCTGCTCACCCTCTAGGCTGCGTGGCGCGAGCAGACAAGGCTGATCTCTGAGCGTTATTGGTTAAGCATTTGTGAACACATACAGTAACTCAATGACAACACCACAAATGGACACCACACTAGGCTTATATCAAAAAGTAGTATCTTTTATATAAGGGTTTAACACAAGACCAATTAACGTCAAAAATGACCCACAGTACTGATTAGGAAAAGAAATTCTTGTTAAAAATGCGTAATTCAATAGTCTGTTCACTGCGTATCCTTCAGCTAGGCCCTACAGTGAAACCAACAAAATCTGACACACGCAGCGGATGCTTCTGTCCGGTGCGCTTGAACACAGTGTGCAAGGCGTACACAGTACCTTTAACTTGCAGGGTTCGTCACGGACGGTGTGGGAAGGCAGAAGTGTACAGGCAGCGATATCGTCCTTTCGTGGTGTGAGCTACGGCTCGTAGGGGCCCAGAAACGCGTTACTCTAAGGGACTGTGCCTTCTGTGACGCGGTTGCACTTCGTTGCGGTGTACACGCCGTACCTGGAGAGCGGGTGTCTTTGCAGACCCTTCGAGCGCGTGCGAGGCAGCAGTATGCTCTGGTGTAGCGAGGCGTACACGGTCACCCTAGGTGTTGCAGCCTGTCAACCTCAGCGGCAGGGTGCGTGCTGAGCAGGGCGATGCGAAGGGGGAGAAGCAAGGCACGAAGCGGAGTCCGTCCTTTACGTTGCGAGCTACGGCTCATAGGGCGCCAAGAAGTCGCGTTGCTCGGGCCGGACAGGTCCTTCCTTTCGTTGCAAGCTACGGCTCGTAGGGGGCCAAGAAGTCGCGTTGCTCGGGCCGGACAGCTGGGCACGGGCCTCACAGTGTACGCTGTGATTCCTCACGAGGCGCACACAGCTCCCTCCTTCAGCGCTGCGGGGAGATCGGCGTTCTCAGCAGCTTCTCTCCAGGTTGTTGAAGTCCACTGGTCCTGGGACTTCGTTCAGGGGGCAAGCTCACTCACAAGCCCTTGGAGATATTTTTAGAGCACAAGTTTGCAAAAGTCTTTTTAAGACTTTTCCTCTCCTCTCGCAGCAAGGCAACCACTTCAGGCCAATCCCCCAGCTCAGGGACAGTACTCCTCCTGGCAGCTTGCCCAGTTCCTTCTCATCGGGCAGAGGTCTAATTTCTTGGGAGCAGGGCCCCAATATTTATACCACATTTCTTTTGTTCTTTGAGGCCAGGGGGCCTTTGCCTAGTTCAGTCCAGTTTTTGAGCACCTTGTTTACAGGACTCTGGCTTGTCTTTTCAGTGTGCAGGGCAGGGACATCAGACGCTCCACAGGAGGTGGAGCCAGCATTGTGGTGGCAGAGCACAGCCCTATTCAGAGTCTAGGTGCACTCCTCCCACCCATCTGGCTGTAATCTTCCTATTCACCACCTACCTGCCTTATCCTGTCTATTGGAATTCCCCAGCCCTGTCACTCACAGAAACCAGTGAAACAATGAAGGTTTTGGATCCTACATCTACCCAGCCCGGATCTCAACAATGGGAAAAACAGAAACAGTTGGCTGGACAGGACAAATTCTCAACAAAAATTCTGCAGCCACGCAGTCAAACTGTACCACGTAACCACTGGATTATTATTCCAAACAATTCTCTCATTTATTTTTCAAGTTTTTCAATTTTCAAACAAAAGCACAAACAGAATGACCATCAGAACAGTGGGTTCATATGCACAGTATCTACAAACATACAATATATACAATATTTACAACAATCGAATTAAGCGACACACATAGTGAGACACCAAACCAAATAAGCGTATATTGATTCAACTCAATTGTGATTATATACAGTGCTTTAAAAAAACATAAGAATAAACAAAGAACCAGTCCTTTAAGTGATGAGACCAAGGGACAGGCGGGATTAAGGTGGAAAAAGGTGCCTGCCTGTCAACCATAACCTGTGGTCAACTCACAGAAACCAGACAGCAGATACTCATCCTAGCAGAGGCGGGCTGAAAAGGTTAAGCAAGCAAATACCAACTTTCTAAAAGTGGTATTTGCAAATACAGAATATTAAAACAAACTTTACTAAAAGATGTATTTTATTATTCTGAGTTCAGGCATACTAAACTCTAATTTCTACAATGTTCCCTGAGTCTGTTAGGAATGTAGAATGTAACAATACCAACAGCCCATTCTGGCCTATGAGAACAGGTAGCCTTGCAATAGTGAAAAACGAAAATGGCTGTAATTCACTATTAGGACATGCCACACACATCAGGGCTTGTCCTGCCTTATACTTACAATGCACCCTGCCCTTGGGCCTACCATAGGGGTGACTAATATGGTTAAGGGGAGGTTTAGGCACTGGCAAGTAGGTGCACTTGCCCAGTCAGCATGACAGTACTGGACTGCAAACAGGTTCTGCAATGGCAGACCTTAGACATGTTTTACAAGGCCGCTTCTGTGGGTGGCACAATCAGTGCTGCAAGCCCACTAGCAGCATTTGGATTTACAAGCCCTGGGCACTCCTGGTGCACTTTAATGGGGTCTGACAGTAAACTAAATAAGCCAATCATGGAATCCAATCAACATATACATTTTACACAGGCAGCACTTGTACTGTGGCACTGATTGGCAGTGACACATGCTCTGAGCAGCGAACACCAGCAAAACACATGAGGCAACAGCAACAAAAATGGCAGGGAGACCCACGCCAATGGTGCCAGGTCTAACACGCAGCATAGGCAATACATAAAAGGTCCCAAAGGCGAGACCGATTATATTACTAATATTTGTTAATTACTGCCTGCTTTGAGACCTGGCAGGACCCAGCCCAAGTAAAGTCTGGGGTAAATGCGACAACAATCAATCCAAGTGCCTAAATAGTACAGATCGCAACTGTGTTAAGGAAATTAGACAGCACAGTTTATGCTCCAAAATCGACAAAACAAATAAAATGTTCTCCACTTCATATCGCGGCGATAAGATTGTGCAGGACATTTCTTCATTAAGGCAAATTTCGGAAAATTGGGCCGCAGTGCCACCTCATGTAAAGAAGTGTGTTTTTATAACTGTGACTCGAAAACGGAACCACAGTTTCTGCAATCTGCAGCTCTGGCGGCTATGCAACATTCTCTCGCTAGACATGGGATTCAACGGACTGCCCAAACCTGGGGGCACAAGTCTGCTCTGTAAATGAGGGGCAATGGTTTCATACGCACAACAACTCGGAGATTACCACTCCAACAGGCTATAGTACTTTGATTGGCTTTGTTTTGCAATCTTTCTTTTGAAAGGCTCCTTATATATAAGCACACAACAAACAATTACGGAAAAACTTGCTTTCTGTGTTTTACCGATTCCACTCGCTGCCATTACTGGAAAAATCTCTAGCCTGGCCAGTTCCTGAGACTCAGACACAAACCAGAGCATAATACACGTCATCACAGACAAGCGCCGATATTTGCGCAACAACTAAAAGAATGTGATTGACTGGATGCCATTAATAAAGACATGGACGAGGGCATGCAATCATCACAGGGAGGCCCTCACAGATTCCACCAAACCGGCAGGATAAAAACCCTACCCGTTTAGGCATACCAAATCAAGTAAAGAAAACTAGTTGAAGTACCAAACCACTATTGAGAATGGTGCAAAAAACAGGCACAACAACAACTCAAATGCGGCTGGAGCAGGAGCATTCGTATGCGCCCACCGACCGCTACAGAGCTAGCTCGAAAAAATTCACAAAACATCCCAGGGGACACTTACGAACTATCCCTCCCCCCTGCACCACAGCAGACTTCAGCAGGGCAAAACGGTGTGCCGCCTGGGGCTGCATCGATAAACAGTGTTCCCAGGTTGACCAGGCTGCCCACCATGCCGCGGGGCTTCCGGCTGGAATCCTCTGTTGTCCGCTCGAGTCCAAAAGCTCCTCCGCTACTCCCCCGCTGCGGAGACCAGTTGCCGGCTCCACAGCTACGAGACGGAAAACCTGTAGAGGAAAACAAAAGAGGGAAAAGAAATTACAGGCCACTCGTAGCCCGGGTGCTGTGCCCGTGGGGAGCGTAAGAACAAGAGACTGTTATGCTCCCCACACCTCCTTTTAAAAGGGGGGGCACAGGCCAGACTAAACTGTTCGGGCCCCGCCTGCTGGTGTACGTGTGAACCAGAAGCACTAAAGTGCTTCCGGTTCACGCCCCGCAGTAACCCGCCTACTGGACGCTTCTTGGGGAGCTGGGAGCTTCCCCGGAGACAGGTTTGACCGCCATAAGGGTGGCGTGCGCTATTTTAGAGCTCAGCCTTGTCCAATGAGGGGCAATGGTTTCATATACAACTCGAAGATTACCACACCAACAGGCCTTGTCCGATGACCTATGACCACGGCCATGTCCAATGACTCTATGACCCTGCTCGCAGGCAGGTCGCTCCCCACGCTGCTGCATGGCTCTGGCTGCATTGTTTTTGCCTAATCTTGTATTTTTTCCCTGTGCCTAACTTGCTTTCTTGCCCAGACTTGTTTTTATTCCTCTGTTTCTGTACCTGTTTTCTTGCCTAAACTTGTTTTTCCTTCCTGTGCCCAGTTCTCCGCGGCCTCCGCCCATTTTTCCCGCCGCTGCGTACCTGCGGCCCGGCCCACCTGCAATGCCATTCGCCGCCCCGCTCCCGCCTCCCAGCTGCTCCTCCCTCCCACATACCCTCATATGGAAGCCTTAACGCGGCCGTGCAGAGGTCACGCTCAGCGGGCGCGCCGCTGGCGCACCTACAGCAAGCCCATCTGTGCCCGACCGTGCCTGGACCGCGCCCAGGGCCAGGACCCCTGGACACCACGAACGCCACAACGCCCGACACCGCTACGATGCCAGAACCCTCCACGCACTCAACACCGGACGATCACACACCTGCTTTCTGGCCGCCCGAAGCGCACCCAGGGAGCTTTCACCTGCCGGAACTGCAGCTTCACAAGCATCCGCCCCACCATGCTGCCGACCAGGAAAAAACCCAACCACCTCAGATGCATCCTTCTCAACACCCGCTCCACCCGAAAACATGCCGTCGAACTCTGGGACCTACTCGACTCAACCTCCCCAGACGTCGCCTTCCTGTCGGAGACCCGGCTGAACCCCTCCTCGGCACCTGACATAGCCATAGCCGTCCCGGAGGGCTACAAGATCACCCGCAAGGACCGCACCAACAGAGCCGGAGGAGGAATCGCCATCGTCCACAGGAACACTCTCAGAGTCTCAACCAACACCGATGACACCCTCAGCACCGCCGAACACCTGCACTTCCAGATCCACACCGACCCCAACACCACCCTCAGAGGAACCCTCATCTAGAGACCGCCTGGACCCCGACCACAGTTCAGCGACTCCATCGTCGACTTCGTCAGCACACACGCCCTCGCCTCCACGGACTACATCCTCCTCAGGGACGTAAACTTCCACCTCGAGAACAATGACGACACCAACTCCACCACCCTGATCGACAACCTAGGCAACCTCGGACTCAGACAACTCGTCACAACACCCACCTACTCTGCCGGTCACATGCTTGACCCCATCTTCTCCGCAAGCCCACACGTCTCCTTCAACCATACCACCGAACTCCACTGGACCAACCACCGCTGCATCCACTTCACCTTCAAGAAACCTACCATGCACCACCGCACCTAACAGATGCCTCACCGCTGCTGGAGCAAAGTCACCGAAGACCAGCTAACCACCACCCTCGCCCAGAGCCCACCCGCCGACCATACCGACCCCAACACCGCCGCCCGCAACCTCAGACAGTGGATCAACGACTGTGCCAACACCCGTGCCCCGATCAAGAAACCCTCCAACAATAATACCAACAAGAAAGCCAGCTGGTTTACTGAAGACCTCCCGGCCTCCAAGCAAACCTGCCGAAAGCTGGAGAAGATCTGGCTCTGTGAACGAACATCGGACAGCCACGCCACCCACAAGAATGCCACCCGCAGACACCATCAACTCATCAGATCCGCCAAAAGGGCCTCCTTCAAAGACCGCATAGACAACAACACGCACAAAAGCAAAGAGCTCTTCAACATTGTGAAGGAACTCTCCAACCCCAGCTCCAACACAAACGACGTCCCACCCTCGCAAGACCTGAGCGACTCGCTGTCCACCTTCTTCCATCGCAAGATCACAGACATCCACGACAGTTTCAATGCCAGGACCGCCCCGACAACCATTGAGACCTCCACCCCCTCGACCACCATCCACTCCGGATCTCCGTCAGATCCATGCCCACACCACATCTTCAACAAAGCCAGCACAGCCATCGCACCCCATCTCCGGAAAGTCATCAACACCTCCTTCGAGACAGCAACCTTCCCGGAGAGCTGGAAGCACGCCGAGATCAACGCCTTACTCAAGAAACCCAAAGGCGGACCCCAAGGACCTCAATTACATCCCACCCATCTCCCTGCTCCCATTCCCGGCAAAGGTCATCAAGAAGACCGTCAACGAACAACTGACGCGCTACCTCAAGGAGAACAACATCCTGGACCCTTCCCTGTCCGGGTTCCACAGCAACCACAGCATCGAGACTGCCCTCATCGCCGCCACCAATGACATCAAGTCCCTGCTGGACAACGGAGAATCGGCGGCCCTCATCCTCCTGGACCTGTCAGCCGCCTTCCACACGGTCTGTCACCACACCCTACGAACACGCCTCCACAACGCTGGGATCAAAGAGAAGGCCCTGGACTGGACCACCTCTTTCCTCTCCGGCAGAACACAGAGCGTCTGCCTTCCCCCCTTCTGCTCCGAAGCCAATGAGATCATCTGCGGCGTACCCCAGGGCTCATCCCTCAGCCCAACTCTGTTTAACATCTACATGGCACCGCTCGCCCACGTTGCCCATCGGCATGACCTCAACATCCTCTCCTACGCCGATGACACCCAGCTGATACTCTCCCTCACCAAGGACCGCCAAAACCAACCTTCACGAAGGAATGAAGGCCGTTGCTGAATGGATGAGGAACAGCCGACTGAAGCTGAACTCGGACAAGCCGGAGATCCTCATCCTCGGATCCAACCCTTCAGCCTGGGATGACTCCTGGTGGCCGACCGCACTGGGAACCGCTCCAACACCCACCGACCACGCACGCAATCTAAGGGTCATCCTCAATTCCACCCTCTCAATGACTAAACAGGTCAACGCCGTCTCCTCCTTTCCTGCTTCAACACCCTCCGTATGCTCCGTAGGATCTACAAGTGGATCTCCACTGAAACGAGAAGAACAGTCAACCAGGCCCTTGTCAGCAGTTGGTTGGACTATGGAAACGCCCTCTACGCAGGAGCCTCGGCAAAACTCCTGAGACGGCTCCAACGCATCCAGAACGCCTCTGCACGCCTGATTCTCGACATCCCTAGCCGCAGCCACATCACACACCACCTGAGAGACCTGCACTGGCTCCGGGTCAACTAGAGGATAACCTTCAAGCTTCTCACCCACGCACACAAGGCACTCCACAACACCGGACCAACGTACCTCAACAGACGACTCAGCTTCTGCACCCCCACCGGCCAGCTCCGCTCAGCCGACCTCGCCCTCGCTACAGTCCCCCACTTCCGAAGGGCAACCTCAGGTGGCAAATCGTTCTCCCACCCCGCCGCCAAGACCTGGAACACCCTCCCCATCCACCTACGGCAGACCCAATACCTGCTGACCTTCAGAAAACTCCTCAAGACCTGGCTTTTCGAGCAGTAGCAGCATTCCCCACCCCAGCGGCTTGAGACCCTCATGGGTGAGTGGTGCGCTTTACAAATGATATGATTGATTGACTGATTGAATGAAATGGATAGCTATGGGGATCATGTTTCCTAACTCGGCGGCAATTGTTTCAGCAACGTTATGAGAAAGAAGATCTGAGTTGATTGTGTGACACATGAGCTCACAGTGATGATTTAAAAGTAACTGGACTGACGCAGAAAGCATTGGATACTCAATCACAATAAACCTCAATCCAAATAACAGTGAAAACTGAGATCCAGATTATAAGTGGCTTGTTATATCGCAATCCCTGTGCAAACACGTGCTTGTGCAGGGATCACAGTTACACATGGAGCGATGTTTATTGCAACCTGCTATTACCAGGTTTGATAAAGATAGCACCCTTTGTTACATTTCAAGAGGTCAAACTTTCTTGAATTTACTAACAGGAAATAGACCAGTACTAAATGGGATGAGCAGCCATGGCCCGTGTAGGTAAAAGCAGTGGGGCCGGGTGGGGTGGGATTTTGACAGACGACCACAAGGGAAAATTAATTATTTAATTAATTTTCCCTCCCTCATCTGTCGAAATCCTCCTCATCCAGCCCCACTGCCCCACCTCTCTTACCTGCATGGGCCATGACTGGGGATGAGCAGGGCTTGGTGCAGAAAGCAACAAAATCCACGCTATTCCACCAAAACTCAGAATATGCAATAATTATTGTATCTCATAAATTTTGAACTCTTCAGTTTCACATTATTATTGTTTGTAATAACAGGGATCAGAATTCTGACTTTTGAAATAATTATCACAGACTCACAGTTTTCCCTTGATAGATTCTAGCTGGTTTGAACCTGCTGAGGTTTATCATGAATAAAAGACCCGGTAAAAAGAGAAAAAGTGGAAGTAGGCATGTTAAAACAATTCCGCATGAAATTCTGCATTTTCAAGTAAAAATCTTGGAATAGGAGGCATTTATCCTACGTGATAAATTACTCACCCTTGGGTAATTGTATTTAGAGTGTGTTGTAAAAATCTCACACTATTCCACCAAATGTGTTAAGAGGGCCACAGAGAAAGAATAGTAAGGCACTAAAAGATTGGCAGGCATTTTTTTTCAAATAAAAAATAAATGACATATCTTAATCGAGATTTGCCAAATATTATCAAGTAACATGCCATTTATAAAAATTGAAGATTTGGCAAAAACATTTTTATTTTTGCTCTGTAGGTTAGCTATCCAACCAACAGCAATGAAGAATGAGATGTCCGGCTCTGAAATTCAGTTTGGCCTGTTTCACTGCATGAATGAGTAGACGAGTTAGCTAAACGAGAGAATAAGTAGGTCAGTGAGAGACGAGTAATAGACAGAGAAAACACAAAGCCCAACATTTGCAAATCTTACCAACTGAAACCTTTTACATGGGAAACGGCCATTACAACGCGGCCGTTTCCACGAATACATTAACCACGCATGCATTACAACGCATGCGTGGTTAACACTAAAGCCTTTACCACGCATACCTTTACTACGAGGTGTGTAGTAAAGGTATATGTGGTAAAGGTTCAAAATAAACATGGTGGGCTTGGGGGGGTCTCCCCCCCAAATAAAAACCTCACCTGAAATCGTCGTCTTTTAAGAGGAAACGGAAAGAAAATTCAGTTTCTTCTTAAGGACGTACGACGTCACCACGCATGAATTAGAGGAAAAAGTTATGCGTTGATAAACCATTCCGTTGTAACGCATGCGTGGTAAAGGCATGCGTTACAACGGAATTCGTTGTAAGAACATATAACCCTTTTACATTGATGCAGACTAAAGTGTCCATATATTCCCTTTTGCCGTGGGTCACAGAGTCGTGTTTAATAAATTTAGGATACCATTTTGCACACTTTTTTAGACTGAGTTTTCAGGGCTAATCTTCGGGATGAGATGGTATGGGGCATAAACAGCTTGAAGATTGTGGTTCTTCCAAAACACGTAACTCTAGTGCACATCACACCCAAGCAGACTCTACCACATTACATCACATTCTGACAAAGTACACCACAATCCACCAACCTATACCCCGCCATTCCCTACCACTACCTACTATGCTTGAATCCCAACACCTTTACTTCGTCTCACTGTCTGAAATTGGATGGATTTAGGCCCAGATCTCTGTACTGGGATGAATGTATGACATTGTTCTGCATTCTTTCCATCAACTGTTGTTTTTGCATTTGTCACCCCGAGTGGGACGCGTATGCTCAGACGTGAGTCCCGTTCTCTCCACACCACTGGAGTCAAGCTATCCTGGCTGATGACGGCTGATAGCCAGAAACCGGTCCTAGGGTGCTTGATTCTGGTCCAGGGAAGACATGGCTTGGCGGTTTGGGCTGGACTGTTCCCATGAGGCACAGGGTCAAGGCTGATTTGCATATGGCCATGTCTGAACTGGGGTGGTGTGGAGTGGAAAAAAACTATGGATTTAAGCCCAGATCTCTGTACTGGGATGAAAGTATGACATTGTTCTGAATTCTGTCCATCAACTGTTGTTTTTGCAGACCCACTGGTAGCATTTAAATATGCTGCATAATAAAACTGGTGACCCTGAAAGTGCATTAATATCAAAACAACAGACATAACTTACAATTTGTATGCCATAAAGAAACATCATCAGACAATGTATTAAATAATACCCTCTATAAAGATAGTGGGAAGTGTAAATTGGCCAGCTGTGCATGATGTGGCCGCCAACAAAACCAGATTCAAACCAGGGCTCTATAAGAACCCTGGAGCAATTAGTGCCTCATGAACCAGAAACACGCCCTTGAATTTAAAACAAATAAATTGTGTGTCCTTCAACCAAGTGATAACAGGGCACTGACAATTCCCTTCAGGAAGAGCTCCACTTAGCACTGCTTGTCCGACATGATGGCCAAAGTGAGGGGAACCGGCGCAGGGAGGGGCTGTCTAGATGGTCCTCTTCTGCCCTCCTGCCCCTCGGGGGTGCCCCTGAACCTCAGTGTGTGCTGCCAGCACCTGCGGAGCCATGCTTCCAGTCTCCAACTCTCAGTACCAAACGTCCCAACAGCATGAGTGCAGGCGGCGGGAAGGATCCTATGCCTGGCACTCAGTGCAAGACCTAACCGCATGCCCAACTGTGGGTTCAGAGCAGAAGCCCCAGAACTGCAGCTAGCTCCTGCTTCGGCCCCTCTGTGCATCGCCCGCAAACTGCCCCAAAGGTGCCTTGAAAAGGAACGATTCTGAGCTGGAAGCGCTGACACACCCAGGAAAGAGCAGAGTCGGGCCAGCGCACTGCTTGCAGGAGTGAGACACTCTGACTGAGGCCAGCTTGCCCCTCCTACAGAGACCCGGCCTGGTGGAGCGAAGCACACTCCAGACCCCATGAGTGGAGGGAATACAGAGAAAGGGTCCTGAGTGCTGTGTACTTTACAGAGAGAAGAACTACGGGCCCAAGTGAGTCTTGGACCTGTCCGGGCATGAGAGTAGGCACCAGGCAACAACGAAGTAGTCCCTACTTTGAAAGATACCACCCTGCAGCGTAATGTAACTGTAGTTGGTCGATGCTGCTTCCTCCTAAAACAGAAGAAAACGGAAGTGACAAATCGGACCAACAGCTAATAATGAGCGAGATAAAAAGAGCAATGCCAGTTTTAAACCAATGGCAAGGGACAAAACAAAAAAAATGGCAATGGGTGGAGTTTCACCACTAAAACGAATTACTTGATGCCTCATAGAGGCAGCACGTTCGCTGCCTATGCGTGACCCAAAAATGTGAGGTGGGATGTGGATTTTTATTAACTTGAGGCACATTATATTTGCAACCGGGCTAAAGAGAGAGATGTGAACAAGTACAGTGCAGCACCTCTTTTCCACATCTGCTTGCTTAGCACATCCACCAGTGTTTTCAGTCATCCTCACAGTTCCCATATATATATATGTTCCAAACGATGCTTGCTCTGCAAATGAAGACACCCATGCAGCGATTGCTTTCACCTTTTATTGCAGGGCAGCAGCAACGGACCAAGATTCACCATCGAGCAATGTACACCAATTGCCTACATGTTTCAGAAATTATTTTCCATGGGGTTGTGAAAGTGGGAAGAAAGCTGATATTTTCAGGTGTTTTGAGGTAGGTATTAGTCCTGCCCCACTGGGCGTTTCCTCTGCAAAGCATTCTGGTACATGAAGTTCCAGGCAATATTCAATCCATAGTGGGTGCCACTTTCAAGTGCCTTCCTTATGTATTCTCCGTCAGGTCACTGCCGAGGTGCACCCAGGCTCGCTGCTACACTTGCGCTGGTCCCGCAAGGCACGCTGCTCCGTTAGGCGTGTCTCTCTTGCAAACACACGGACCCACCTCACAGCGGTGGGATGATCTCCGTGACCCAAGCGGCCACAAAATATTCCAAACGATGCTTGCTCTGCAAATGAAGACACCCACGCAGCGATTGCTTTCACCTTTTATTGCAGGGCAGCAGCAACGGACCAGGATTCACCATCGAGCAATGTACGCCAATTGCCTACGCGTTTCAGAAATTATTTTCCTTCTTCATGGCATGGCATTGTGAAAGTGGGAAGAAAGCTGACATGATATTTTAGGTGTTTTGAGGTAGATATTAGTCCCGCCCCACTGGGTGTTTCCTCTGCAAAGCATTCTGGTACATGAAGTTCCAGGCAATATTCAATCCATAGTGGGTGCCACTTTCAAGGTGCACACCTTACAACTGCCTCAGTCATTAGGCATCGGATGATAGTTGCACCTATCAACAGCCATAAGGCACCAAAGTACCCACAGTAACACCTTCCGCATTGCCCATCTCCTCAGTCCTTCTTGGGCATAAATAAAATTGCCCCCAGTCCACAATAGGCCACTATGTCCCCGGGAGCCCATGGCTGACGTGGAACTGGTGGCCGGCAGGCTGCTGGGCCGCCGGGAGGAGCTGCCAGGGGACTGGACTACTACCCTGCCTGGATGAACCCCAGTGCTGGCCTACCTGGGGCACCTTGCTGGTGTGCTCCTGTAAACCCCTATTTTAATGGGGTCACAGCCCCAATATTTATAGTACTCTTTTGCTTTGTCTGCCCTGGCACTGGGCTTGGGGAAATCCAGCCTCAACTTGTTTACAGAGCTCCCACCTTCCTTTGTCAGGTTGGGGCACGATCATCAGACACACCGCAGGGGGGAAGAGGCCCACATTCACCTAGGCAGGCACAGAACTATTCAGGGTCAGGGGACTACTCCACCCACTACTCCAAATGCAGATTCCCTATTCCACCTAGCTCTGACGCACCCTGCCCCTCCTGGAGCCACACACTTCACCAGGCAGATACATTGCACACAGAAATGCCAACTTCTAAAAGTGGCATTTCTTAAATAGTTATAATAAATATGTGCACACCATTGCATAGCATTTATTATCACTATTCCAAATATACCAAACTTGACCACGCTGCTCCTCTCATATCAAGAATTACCACTGAAACACTTATCAGGGAATCCCCAATGCATTCCTATGGGAGGGCAGCCTCACAGTAGTGAGAAACCAAAATGGTGGTTTGTCACTACCAGGACATGTCACACACTTAAGGTACATGTCCTACCTTTCACCTACAATGCACCCTGCCCATAGGGCTGGCTAGGGCCTATCTTAGGGGTGACTGTCCTCCCCAACAACTGTGGGTTGCATTGATGGTGTAAATTAAACCACAGCTCAAAATATCACCCAGCCTGAGGGAAGAGGGTTTGGGGTTTTATGAATGGATGGCAAAAGGGGATTTGGGGAAAGGTTTGACAAAGACAAACAGTACACAAGGGCATTATCCATCAGGGCCATGAGCAGCACATCATTCATCGTCAATGTGGTTAGAAACTGAGGCATGAGTATGACACAGTACGGTTAAGTGCATTGCAAACAGTCCTTCTGCCACCGAGACCCAAGTTATCAGATATCTAAACGCCCTGTCTTCTAGCTTGGGAGAGAATCCACCCACCCATCTGTCCAAATATGATTAAAAAGAAACATGATATTGTATTGCAAAATAAGGTGGTACATCTCCACTTTCCTTGGGAATGTCCATCACTCTTGGGTGCCTGTGTGGACTGGTCTGGTAGGTAAGCAGGTGTGTTGAGCTCAGCTTTCCCCTTTCATTTGTGCCCGAGACTAGAAAGCCTGCAGATTGTAAACTTGAAACTGTATTTTAGGGTCAAGAAGAAGGACAGAAGGAAGGTAAGCTTGCGTGTGGCGATTGGAAATATTATTCTCCCACTCACCACGTGGCCTGATGATCTGGGAACACCACCTAAAGTATTGAAGGAAGTTAGAAACCTCAGAACGACCATGGACACCAAGCTATCAATGAATGTCCAAGTAAACAAACTAGTAAGATTAAGCTTTATAACTATAAAAACTCTGTGACAAATCTTCCCCCCTTTGGGACTTCCACACAAGGTCCAGGCTACCATCTCCCTTGTTCTGCCCAATAGCCTCCTTCACGGATCACCTTTAACAACCATGGAAAGACTACAACAGATTCCGAGGTCGACTGCCAGACTACTCTTACATATAAAACTTCAAGACCCCATCTCCCCTGCCTTGAAAGCCCTGCATTGGTTACCAGTTGCCAGAAGATCCACATTCATGTTGATTTGTATCACTCACAAAGTGATACATGGAACAGGAACACTCTTCATCAAGAATAAAATCACCAAACACATTCAACAAAGGAACCTGCTCGTACAAGAAAAAAAAACATGGGTGGCACATCCTTCTCTGTTCAAGCAGCCAAACTATGGAACTCTTTCCCCCCCAACATAGGATCCACGGATACCCACCTTGTCTTCAGAACACTACTCAAGAATTGGCTCTTTCCCACATAACCACCATACGCAAAAAGGAATATACAGCATATCCCCTGTACAAAAGCATTTATTTGGACTATCAGTATGTACCTATATATGTGTATTGCTTTGTATAAACGTGTAGAATAATTATGTTTTAAAAAAATATAGATATTCATTAGTTCTGCTTTACAAATGTACATATTACTGACAGTCACCATATTTGATGTTTTAACATAAATATAAGTGACTGCATGAATAAGTAAATATTTTATCATACCTATTTATCTACAATTGCTTCACTATTGAATTGCAACATAAAATTCAATTAAGATACAACAACACTTGAAAGCCGGAGTTTATTTAATGCATCTTTATTCTAAATATACTACCTTCCTATATGCATCTATATTCCTTCCATGTACTTATGTATCCATATATGTATTACTTTTCTTCTAATTCAGCATAACCAATGCAAAACCCTATTTTTTACCCTATACCGCTCTCAATATATCCTCTACATCAACTCTCTGACTCATCTCAAACCTCTTTCTACTACTCTTTCCAATGCACTACCTTATTTCTCACCCTATACCTTTATCAATATATCCTCTACCTCCACTCTCTCATTCATCACAAAACCCATACCACTGCTATAAACCCTAAAATAACCCTTTCTAGACTCTTCCCTACTCTCCCCCTCCTTGCATCATCTCATACCTCTTTTACTATTCCGATCCCCCAAAACAAGCCTTTCTAAACACTTCCCTCTGACACTTCCCCCTCTTACTCATTCCAGGCTTCCTTCTACTGCTATGAGCTCCAAAACATCCTTCCACTATCCTTTTCAATTCAAATAATAGATTAATAACAGATTAACATGTCCACCACTCAAATTATTTGAATATTTCACTATAATAATTCACCACTAATCCTTTATGGGTTCCGGAGTAGTGTGACAAAGAGATTCAACACTTCATCAGGGGTAACACGCAGTATATAAATTCAAGCCTTTATCCCTCTTCTATCCCTCCACTATCCTTCCCAATACAAATAACTGACAAATCTATCCATCACTTAAATTACTTTCGTTTTTCAGTATGCTAATTCTCCACTAATCATTTATGGGTTCCGGCGTAGCATCCTACTTGCCAAAAAAGCGATTTGACGCCTCGTCAGGGGTAGTAAGTGCAATATAAATGCAATTACAGTACAATACAATCTTCTTGGGAAGCCCTGCTAGTGTTAAGTGATGCAAAAAAGGATATGTATGCGAGGGGGGCAGGCATCGTCTCCAATGTCATGAAGGAACTGTGGATGCACACTGGTCCAACTGCAATCTGGCAATACATGTGACTAAAAAATGGTGGGGCAGCATAAATCTGACACACAAATAATAATGTTCCACTAGCTACTTTTTTTTGTTGCAAAGATAGAAGTTCAACAAGAAATCATTTTAAACTTCTATGGGGGCATCGACATAGAGAATCAGGGTAGCAAACCCATTTGCACATGCAATTGTACTTCGTATATCTGGACCTTGGTCATAAAGCATGAGTATGACAAGGAGTGCTTAAGACTGCTTGGCAACAAGAGGAACTACAGGGTCCTTTCAAGAGACCCAACACTGCAATTGAGAAGAGAGATTACTACCATGGTGGAAGAGGCGATCAACAACAAATGGATCTCAGAACATGAGGCTAATTTCCTTCAGCAGAAAGATCCCATAACACCTTATTTGTATACTCTCACCAAGGTGCACAAAGCAAAGAGACCTCCTCCAGGGAGACCTCTCATCGCAGGCATTGGATCCATATTGGATCCTTTGTCACAATTTTGTGATTTGTTCTCCAAACCTCTGGTCCACAGTAGAGTAGCATACCTTAAAGATACTACTGATATCCTCACTCTACTAAAAGACATGGATTTCATTTCTGACGAGGAATACCTGGTGGGTTTGGATATTGAATCCCTGTACACCAATATCCCTCAAATGGAAACCCTGAGGGCAGTTGAGGAGATATTGTTTGATCAAGACTGGCAGGATTGCACCCCCATACTCTTCATAATACACATGGCTGAAATAGCACTCACTAAGAACTTTTTTGAGTAGAAGGGGAAATATTACCTACAGACTCATGGGTCATCCATGGGTAGCGCCTTCGCGCCAAGCCTAGCAGGCCTGTATGTCTCTGCATTTGAACAAAAGTATATCTTTAACACAGAGAGCACATGGACCCGAAACATCCGGATGTGGAGACGCTTTATTGATGACATCATTCTCATCTGGAAAGGTAACGAACAATCAATTGAAGACCTTATGCAATGGCTCAATACCCAGAATACCTTCTTACATTTTATTTTAACCATCACCAAGGAAAATTGACGACTAGAGTACATCACAAACCCACTGTTAAGAATGGAATATTGCTCTTTAATAGCTTCCACCCCAAATCCTTGCGGGAGAACCTCCCAGTGGGACAATTTCTGCGCTTGTGCAGAAACTGCTCGGAACTGGAAACTTTTAAAGAGGAGGCAGCTTTTTTGTCAGAGAAATTGGTGAAGAGGAGGTACCCAACCAAAGTGGTAGGGCGAGCACAGAAAAGAGCGCAGGACTGCCATAGGGAAGTCTAGGCAGGCCATGACATAGAAGAGATATGACGGTAGGTGCTTTTTACTTAAGGTGGCCCTGAGGTGAATAGCCATGCATGATTTCCCAGTGGGACAATTTCTGCGCTTGTGCAGAAACTGCTGGGAACTGGAAACTTTTAAAGAGGAGGCAGCTTTTTTGTCAGAGAAAATGGTGAAGAGGAGGTACCCAACCAAAGTGGTAGGGCGAGCACAGAAAAGAGCGCAGGACTGCCATAGGGAAGTCTGGGCAGGCCATGACATAGAAGAGATATGCCGGTCGGTGCTTTTTACTTAAGGTGGCCCTGAGGTGAATAGCCATGCATGATTTCTTGTGCAGTGGCATAACTGTTATTTCCAAGCTATGCATGTTATCAGCATTATTACTTCACACCCAGGACTACAAGACAACTATATTTGTACCCTTGGTCAATAGGCAGTATCAAACTCTTTAGCTGATAAACTCATCATGGGTGCCTGGGGAATATTTATCACATTATCATAAGGGTCAGAATGACAATCCCTAAATTTGAGTGTCTGTCAATTAAGTTTTTCTGACCAGATTGCCCCTTGTGTGCTCGTAGGGGGCTTTTTTTGCTTAATGCTCTTGCCCTTGTGAGCATTGAGGGCAATATATCATATAGAGTAATCACCAGAGACCGATAAGACACGTGGTCCGCACCCTCATTGTGGTAGAGGGGGAATCATTGAAATTAAGAAACATAGTACCCGTAGGCACCGATTAAGCGCAATGTTCGTAAAAGCAGTTATGCGGCAAACAAATCATTCTCAATTACATAATAATCTTTTGACCAATGTTTTTTTACATCTTCTTCTGACTCACGCTAACAAGTCATTTTAGCGCGTATAACAATCTCTGCACTATGATCTGGGCCCCCAAGTGTAGGAAAGTCATCGCTCTGGTGTTCCTGAGCGCTGACGCAATGACATTATACGCCAATGCATTACATCACGCGCACACACCCCTGTGGACACGGCACATGTGACGGGAAGCCGGCCTGCATAGAAGGGCCGGCATGGTCTGAAGCCGGGTACCTCCACGGCACAAGGAGGGACCATATCAGGGGTGGCTCACCACCCTGACGATGTAAGGAGTTGGAGGGAGGGTTTGTTAGGAGTATGTGTACTGGACCATACCACATAATACAGGTGGAGTAACCTTAAGTATATTGATATACTAGGGGCATATGAGCAGAACGTTAATCTAGCATAGGGATCCAACAGTCCTGATGAATGCCGGAAGAGACACAGATTCTGGCAGAAACATGTCGACCATTATGCAGAAAGAAGGGGTGAAGGGTGCATAATAAATTCACCTCACCACCATCCCAGAGTATGAATTACCCTTTTAATGCTGACAAGGGAATCTAGGAATAAAACTATTATTAGGATATCACTTAGTTTTAGACTTATTCTCTGCATCTTTTTCGGATCCTTCATTTCCTTTTCTATTTTCTGCATTGTCTCACCATATTGCTCCGTGTCAAGCGTTGGCCTGTGCTGAGGTGTCGCAGAAGCGACATGATGAAGCATGCCACAATTCGTTGTGGGTGAGGGCAGTTTTTTAAAGTCATTTGCTTTGCTACACCTTTATTGTAGACTGATACTTGATAAAAATTATGACTATAGGAACCTTACTTCTTTTCTGTGTGTTGATACTTACCTTGAGGAGGTCGATGTAAGGTGCTATCCTCCTCCCCCTTACTTTGTGTAGAGTTCAAGGAGAGTTCAAGGAGGGGATGACATACACCAGGGGGCTCAGGTTTATGAGGTAGCTTCAGAGGTGTGCAAGGTCCCTGAGGTGTATTGGGGAACTGGGATGGGAAATCATATTTCTAATAGTGGGAGGGACACTCTATCGGCTCTATGAGTGAGTGTCAGGGAGAGATGTGCCTCGTTGGATAAAGCCCTGGTAGAGAAGTATGGAGAAACCCCAGAAGAGTGTGGGTTGAGTTTCAGGGATAGTCAGATACTATCTCACCCGTCTCAGGAGGGTGATGTGGAGTACTTTTTTAAGGAATTTCAAAAATAGGGCTAATATTCTGGTGTGGTGGAACAGGACAGTCAGTGGGACTGTTTAAGTTGCCCTAACACATCCCATAGAGGAAGTCATGCTTCATCATAGGGTGGTGCTCCTCATGGGGCGGTACTGCAATGTCCAATGAGTCCCCGAAAGAGCCGCTTTGAGGGAGTGCTTGAGGTGTGCTTTGTATCTCTCAAAGCAGCACCTCCTCCTCACAGAGGTCCTCCTTCATGAGTTACTGGAAGGCCAGGAGGAGGTCAAACACCCAGATGGGAATTTTAAAATGACTGGATGACATTATGTGACACTGAATATAATTAGGGATTGAGTGGACCTGTTGTGGGTAGTGAGAGTTGGACATCTGCAAGGGTGTATGGTTTTTAATTTTGTTTTGCTTTAGCTTTAAGGGGAGACGTTGATCTGTTATGAGCGATGAGTATGGGACAGTTGTGGAAGGGGATAGTTTTATTTTTATTTTTAGACTTGTGTTTGGAAGGAATGGTAGGACTATTATGGGTGATAAGGGTGGTCAATTGGGGTAAGGCAATGTTTTTAATTAGGATTTTAGTCTTAGGTCTATGGGCGGGGTGGGCCTGTTACATGTGAAGTGGGTATTTTTTGTAATAATAAACTCTTTTTTTCATATTTATGTATAATAATTATTATTATTATTATTGTTGTTATTATTATTATTGTTATTAGTTGTATCGTTAGCTGTAGTTTTCACTGTAACATCCGTAAACCAGGGTGCCCATCACAAAGAATTTGTCGACCCTCATTTCCCTCCCTCTAGTCTACACTCTATTTGACCTGAGTTTCTTTTTCAGCCTAACCCTAACCCTAATGCTAGCATCTAGTTACCCTTCCTGAAATTACTGATGAACAACCGATGTATTTCCTTTTCCTTGCCCCTTGCCCCTTAGGGTGTTCTAAGGTGACTTGATGTCACCTTAGAACACCCACCCATCCATCTGTCAGCAGTAGCAGTAATATCTGTGTATTGCTCTTCCATTTACACTCAGTATTCATCATCATGTTCCACTAAGGAGGAACAATGTTTACAATAACCTATGGAATACAGGAGATGTGTTTATAGTATGCATAATGTAAAATCCTGTGGTACTCAGAACCCAAGCGCTCACTCCTTCTCGTACATCTTTTTAACTAAGAGGAAAGGTATTGTCTGCTATCTCCTCAACTTTTTGCAGCTGTCAATGCAGTGTTTGTGCTAAAGGGACTAACTGCTGGGGGCTCTAACAAGCCCAAACGGGGAAGTCCTTATGAAAATCAAGGTACTTCTTATTCAGAATTGAGTGGGTTAGCTACCAATAAGGATTCTCCACCTGCAATATGAAACTAAAAGAAAATAAACACAGATTGAATGGAAAATCCAAGGTAAACTCGAGCATAATCAGTTGAACACAAAGTAACAATAATTTACAATTGTGCAATCACGTCACTGGAGGATTTTTCTTTAGAATAGAAGAATCCTCAAGTGCACAGATTCTCGATACACAGTGGAAAAAATACACACTGCCTATCCTTCATCTACAGCTGTTTTAATTTATTCTCTGCCTGCACTATGATATCCCGTTCTGGTCTGGATAACGGGGATGGTGTGGGAAAGTGAGGATTTTTTGTAACGTCACACTGTAAGAGATTTGCGCTGCCTACATCACATCTGCCCTGCGAAATGTGAGATTTGTTAATGGTAGAAATAGAAAACAGCACAAACTTTAGAGAGACAAAAACAGTATTTAGAAAATAAGTTCATGGAAGACAAATGACAGGAAAATCTTCTCGGTCTTTACCTGCTAACAGTGTCTCAATTTAGTTACAGTTCTCTAGTCCGGAGTCGAAAATGGCAACGATGGGTGCATATAAAAAAGCTTTCTGATTAAAGTTAAGAAAAATTATGCTTATACAAATTGAGCAACTACAATTAATTAAGGGCCAATCTAGTATAACTGATCTCAGACAACTAGCTGCAAGTACCCTAAATGTTTGCTCACCCAAGCAATTAAAAAGTTGAGCTGTGCCCGTCATTATCTGATCCGCTACAGGCAGAGATGATTTGCCACTCTAGCCACTAGTTTGCATTATTAAAAATAACTCTACCGTTTCCATGTCTAGTCCACAGGGCTAGGCCTCTTTGAGGCCTCTTGTTTCCTATAGATGTAGATACCATTGGTCCTTCATCCACACATTGCTTTTGTTTATTTCTTCCAAAAAGAGACAGACCTGTTGAACGAGAAAATAACAAGAGTTGTAGTCACAAATGAGATTAAGAACTCTGTCTGTCAAACTCTTGGCCTGCCAGCTTCATTTAGAAACAGGTGCACTATAAGGTTTCCATTGATCGAGCCCCTGTTGTCTATTTCAATGGAAAGCTTCAAATGCTGAATCAAATAATCACCCAATTACCAAGTTTACCTAGGGTATGCCTGTCACACCCATCATATAAATCATCAGTTAACGTTTATTGAAGGAAGTTACCTGTTCTATGTGTGCTGTCCAGCTACTGTGGCACCTTTTTCCCCCATAGAAGCGACACAGATAAGCCGTGCAGTCCTATATATCTTCAATTGTAGCTGAGCCCAGGAATGCAATATTAGGCATGGTAAGCAGGCATCTTGTTTTTTCAGGAAATGTTCTAGAGTTGTCCATTGTTTACTTGGACTCACTACAAAGTCAACAGTTGACCCTAAGTTTGAATTAGTTTTCTTTCTTTGTCTCCACTCACCACTCAGCGACCATGCCAAAATGGCTTTAACCTCCTTGAATATTTATTTGTGCCATGCACAGTAGTCCATTTACATTTATTTATATTAGCTGCACACTAAATATAAAAACAAAACATATTTATCAGCAGACATTTCTGTTGTGTTATTGTTTATTTTTTTAATCTAAAAAGTGGCACTGATCCTTAAATTCCAGGAGGCCATCTGGAGGATAAAAACTCACCATACTTGGAATATCTGAGGAATTGCTCTCATCCATGGTTGTTCCCTGTGGTCCTTTTGACCTTGACAGTTGCAACAAATTAATAGAAAAAGGGTATCTAAAGAAACTGATGTAAGCAGCAGCCATGCAAGCATGGTGCACACCATGTGACACCTTTTTGAGCCCCAAATGTAGAGGGGTGACATGCCCCTGACTTGCATGCTTACATTTACCCACAAGCAATCCAAATTCAGAAAATCTTCAAGAACACTTTGAAGTTGCATTACAATTTGAATCTTCAAGACCCCCTGTTCTCGATTAAAAGAGGAACAAATATAAAACAATTTGTAGTCCAAGCAACTAGACGGCCGGACAAATCTAAACAAGATTTAAGATCTATTTTTTCTTTACCACCAGTGAAAGGTCATTTTAAAGTAGTAATTACTGCATCTGCAGATTTACGATTAATACTAAAAGAGTCACAATAAAAGGCAAAATGATCAGATAAACCGCTTTCTTCAACTACAATACATGAAAATGCACTTATGCGACAAAGTGCTCCTGTTGCTTGTCTTTTACAGATCGTGTAATGTTGCTTCGTTATATGAATGAGGCATACGATATTGTGGTGCAGGAGAATATTTATTAGATATATAATTACATCTAACTCACAGAGCGCGAGCGTGTTGCCTCACACGGCTCCGGCACCCGAATGAATGCGCTCGATGGTGCGACCCAAAATGGCCGCCGTTCACGCTTCGCTGTGATGTAGCGTGAACACTAGAGCGGCAACACTACATATCTCCCCCCTTTTGTCCAATGAAGTCATTTAGTCTGTGGGGATTATAGTCCTTCCCCCATTTCAAAGTCTTTGAATCTGGCCGGTCTCACTACCCTGCGCCCACCCCTGGTACACCTTACCGGAGTGGCTGTAGCTTTCTTCTCTCCCTTACTTATCGACTCCGCCTCCTTCTCTTCTTGGGCCAACGCTCTCACCGGGCCGCCTAGTTCTTCCTGTCTTAGCCCAGTGTCGTTTGTCCGTGGAGTGTTTGCATCTTCGGCTCCCCAATCCATTTCTGCGTTGTCTTCTCCTCCTTCCTGTTCGTCGGTGTTTTGTCACCCCGTGCCTTGGACCAATGCTTCAGGTCCTCGTGCCTCCGGGGCCCATTGCACCACTTTGTTACATCGAGCCATGCGATCTTGGGACCACACGTTTCCGTCACACAGTCTGGCCGCTCGACCCAACACTTTCCTGACTTGGAGTGGCTTACTGTACTTGCTGTCTCCTTTGCGTTGAAGCGTGGCCAACTTGACTCTCACCCATTCTCCTTCTTCTAACTGCGTGTCCTTCACATTCCTCCTCTTGTCATAGTGTTCTGAATATATTCTCTGAGCCCTTTCTAAGTGTGCTTGCACCACCGCCGGGGACCACTTGCTGGTCACCGTCTTGTCCTTCCATGCCCTGTTGTCCTTAGTGAATGGATCTCTTCCTCTAAGGATCTGGAAGGGGCTGTACCCTGTTCCTGTGGGGGTGATTTTGTAGGCCCATACCATGTGTGACACCCCCTTCTCCCAGTCCTTCCCCATCATTATGGCTGCCTGGACGGAACCCATCAAGACTCTGTTAAACCGTTCCACTTGTCCATTTCCTGCTGGATGGTATATGGATGTGTGTTTGGAGCAGACCTCATTCCTTTGCATAAACTTTGACCACTTGTCGGATGTGAATTGTGGTCCGTTGTCGCTTAACACACTTTTGGGGATGCCTTCCCTGAGGAAGATGGTGGTGAGGAACTTTAGTATGGTATCCGTGTCAATTTCCTCTTTGACAAGCACTTCTGGCCACTTCGAATATCTGTCTATTAGAGCACATATGTACTTCGGGGTACCATGGTCATCAAGGATGGGACCCAGAATGTCAATGTAGAGTGTCTCCCATGGATTTCTTAGTGTGTCGAACCTTCCTATGGACGGCCTCAAGGGTGTCAAGGTCTTGTCAGCTTGTTGGCATTGGCCACATTCCTTCACATGGCGTTCCGTTTGCGTGTCCATTCCGGGCCACCAATAGCCTTGTTTGGTTCTTAACTTCATTTTTCCGATTCCTAGGTGACCTTCGTGCAGTACATTCAGCAGTCTGGTGATGAGTCCTTCTGGGGGTACCACCTTGTCTCCTCGGTACACGAAGATGCCCTTGTCATCCACTGAGAATTCTTCTCGCACCTCAAAATACCTTCTCATCTCACCACTCACGTGTTTCTTCTCAGGCCATCCGCCTGTGATGTACTTCTTTACCTGTAGAAGGTTCTTGTCTGCACTGTACGCTTCTTCCCATTCTTGGCTGCTGATCACTCTCTCTGGATCCTCCATCAAGGCTACCATTTCATCTTCTTCTAACTTATCTCCTTCCGCCTTATCCATTGCCGATGCCCAGTCAGGTAGTCTGCTACTTTATTCCTGCTCCCCTGGATGTACTCAACATCGTAACGGTATTCCAGAAGTTTAAGAGTCATTTTGGCTATCCTCAGGGTGGCACTGGCATGCCAACTGGATGTGAGGACCCTTACCAGCGGCTTATGATCTGTCAACCGGAACCTTGTGCGCCACAGGAATTGTCGAAATCTTCCTAAGGCCCAGACCACCGCCAGCATTTCCTTCTCTATGACACTGAACCTCTTTTCCGTGTCCGTCAGGGCCCTGGAAGCAAAACAGATGGTTTCCGTAGCACCTCCTTCTCTGTCTTGCATAAGGACTGCGCCTAGTCCTTTGTCACTGGCGTCTGTAGTGACTGTTGTCCGTCCTTGTGGGTCATATCCTCTGAGGGGTATAGCTTGGGCTACCTCCTTCTTGACACTTTCAAACTCCTTCTGGGTCTCTTCTGCCCATAAAAATGCTGTCTTTTCTCTCGTCAGCATCCGCATGTGGTGTGTCTTCGATGCGAAATGCTGTATGAACTTCCTGCAAGCTTATGCGTAATGGATGAATGGTTCTACTTTTTGATTTTATGGTTAGGCGCCTTGATACCTGCGGGTTATTGTTTTTGCACGTTATAAATTATTTTCAATCAATCAATCAATCTATAGTACTCGCCCATGCCGAGGAACGACCTGACCTCCTCCTTGCTGGTTGGCGGTGGAGCGTCACAAATAGCCTTGACATTCTCCTTCTTCGGAGTCACCCCTCGTTCTCCAATTTCATGTCCTAGGTAGGTGACGGCTGGCATGCCTAAGTGGCACTTTTCCCATTCTGCTGTCAGTCCTCTTTCTTCCAGCACTCCCAATACTTTGGACAGTTTGGCATCATGGTCCTTCTGATCACTTCCCATCACCAAGATGTCGTCTTGGAAGTATTGGACTCCTTCGACATCTTTGAAGAGGCGGTGCATCAGCTTTTGGAACACGGCCGCAGCCGATGCCAGCTAAATGGCATCCTGTAGAATTGGTAGCACCCGAAAGGGGTGATAAACGACGTCAACTTCCTGCTCTCTGGGTGAAACGCTATCTGATGGTAGGCAGATGTCAGGTCGATGGTGGAGTACCATTTCTTTCCCTCCGTTTTCGCCAGCATTTCCTCAATGCGAGGCAACGGAAACTTCTCTACAACAATGCTTTTGTTCAGCTCTCGGAGGTCCACGCATAGCCGGACCTTGCCGTTTGGTTTCATCACCACCACCAGGGGGGCCAGCCACTCTGCACATGTGATGGGCTCAATGATGCCGTTTCCTTCCAGATCGCGCAATTCTTTTTGCACCGCCTCCCTCACGGATATCGGTACATTCCGCACCTTGTGCGACACTGGTATGGCATCACTCTTGAGGATGATTTTGTGAGAGAACTTCTCTAGTTTTCCCACTTTCCCCCCAAACACCTTGGGAAAGTCTCTCCTCCACTTCTCCAGGTCTGGCCACTGTTCGGGTTCCGTTAACAACACCTGTACTGCTCCTCCAGGGTCCAGTTTGATGCCTAAATCACTCTGGTCCATCCAACCTAGCACTGAGGGACCTTTCTCCGTCACGTACAGTTTGCAGACAGCGCTGCACCCCCTGAATTCGAACGTCATCGATCGATAGCCCGCGATGGGGATGCGGTTACCTAGGTACGTGACCGGTCTGATGTCCGGTGGTTCAAGATGTGGGCCAAGGCGGGGCAGGAATTTCTCCGGCCATACTGCCCTCTGTACCAACGTGTATAGGGATCCTGAGTCCTCCACTATGCTCATTGCTACGCCCCCTATCGTCAAGTCCAACACCGGTTTGTTCGATCTTCTACCGCTCACGCTCAAGACCTGGTCCTCAATGCACAGTATCTCATCTTCCTCCTCTTGGTCTCCTGCTTCCCCGGTTTCCTGGTCACCCTCCATGAATTTTACCGTGTTGCGGCCCATCTTTTCCGGCAAACCTTCTCATAATGTCCCATAACACCGCAGAACATACAGTTAGCCCGGAAGGCTGGGCACCGTCTGTCATTTGCCTCGTGGTTCCTGCTGCCGCATCTGTAGCACGATGACTTGTTCCCTTTTTGCTGTTTTCCTGGTGGTCCCGGCTTTCCTTGCCACCTATTGGGTCCCTTGTAGTTGGAACTCGTATTCCTGGGACCTCCCTTCTGTTCTTCGTCCTCTATTCTGTTTACCATGGGCCTTCTTGCCGTTTCCCTTTTCGCCGCTTCAGCGCATCTGCGCGCCAATTCTGCCTTCTTCACCATTGCTATTGCTTCTTTCAACGTGGTGTCTCAGCTCGACCACAGTTTGTCCTGCACCGACTTCATCATGGTGTGCATCACTATTTGGTCCCTGATAAAGTCGTCGTGAAGTCCGCCAAATTGACACGTGGCTGCCAACTTCTTCAGCGCCACGACGTACTCATCGATAGACTCACCCGGTTCTTGCTTCCGCTGTTGGAAGTTCTACCGGTCTATGGATACGCAGACCGCGGGGCGGTAATGTTCATCGAGCTCTTCTAGGGCATGTGCGTAGACATCGTTATCACTCGACTGTCGCTGCTTGGGAACTAAATTTTTGAACACTCGGATCCCCTCCGGGCCCAAGTTATGTAGTAAGATCCTCCTCTTCCTTACACTTGTGAATGGTTCTTCATTCTCATCCTCAAGGACCTCAATATAGTTAGTGATGTATTCTTTCCAATCCTCCCACTTCATTAAGGGTTCACCTGGTTTCGGTAAGAATGGGACTGGCGCTGTCGCAGAGGTGGATTGAGCGCACATGGTTTCCCGCCCTTTCGGCGCAACGTTCTGAGCTTTGGGGCTGCCTGGCGCGCCGTACTCTTCGTCTTCACCTGATAGGGACTTTGCTTCGTCCGTCTCCGCTGCCCCTTTGGATCCTAGCTCCGCCAGCGCTGCTGACCAGCCTGTGGTCTCACCGGGAAGGACGTCAGGGCCCTTGGCTGTCTGCGGGTGCGTGGTGTGAGGTAGTGGCTCCCTTTCCTGGCCCCTTCTGGGCTTGCAGTACCAGGGTCACCCGACCAACCGCTTCTGCCGCGCTCTGTGTGCTGTACCTGCTTCACTGTAGTGGCTTTGCCCTCTTCCCTGCACCTTGCCTCGTGGATTTGCGTGGGGGACTTGTTCGGAGGCCAACCTGCCTCATCAGTGGGTTCAATTTGGCTTATCTCGATTTTCCCAATGTTTCCTCACTTCCTGTTTCCTTCTTCCAAATCACCTCGTTGCCATTGTAATGTTGCTTCGTTATATGAATGAGGCATACGATATTGTGGTGCAGGAGAATATTTATTAGATATATAATTACATCTAACTCACAGAGCGCCGAGCGTGTTGCCTCACACGGCTCCGGCACTCTAATGAATGCGCTCGCTGGTGCGACACAAAATGTCCGCCGTTCACGCTACGCGGTGACGTAGCGTGAACACTAGAGCGGCAACACTACAGATCGTACTGCACAAAAGGTCAGAAAGATAATCACACAACACAGGTCAAGGATTAGATGTCAGATTCCTGGGGCTCTGCTGGTCACATATTACAATGAGAAACAAAGCAATGCAGATAATGGAGTGGAATGTGTTATCATTAATCGCCCCACATTAAAGGGCGGCACTATTGAAACCTTCTTAGCATGATGAGAGACTAGATTGATTGAAAAACTAGGGACGGTATGAAATGGACTCCATGATCACGATCAAATACTTTGATCTTGATGAATTGATAACTCAGACAATGTTTGTATTGGCATTTGTACATAATGTATTTAGTGCCCTGATTTATGTTACATAATATAAGCCTCGTTGTTGCTTTATCAACCAAATGGGTGAGAGTTGCTTGGGAATGTGTCTATTATTCACTTTCAATATGGCGTGGTTTGATGCTACACCAACAATGTAGCTAATGAGTATGTGAGAGCCAAGTCTTAAAGAGGAAACTCTTACTGATCATACTCACAAGTGAGGAATGGATTGACTGATTTTGATGAATTGATTAAGCAGACAATGAAGGTTCTGCAACAGTACACAATCAGCTCAGTGACTTGATTAATGCCATACAATATAAACCAATTTACCTCTTTATCAACCTAATTTATTGAAGGTGTTAATGAATAATTGTATATTAGTTCATTCAATACGACATCGCTTTATGCCACAATAGGAAACGAGTATGTGAGAGCCAGTTCAGGATGAGGTCGCTCTGACCAATCACAAACGCATCTCCTGAGGCTTGTGCCGGGAGAAGCACGAAGGAAGCTATTACTTGCCCTTTGCTCCGTTTGCACAAATTGTATGTTTTACTGCTGAAATTGCTTTTCACATATTTCAAATATCTCTTATTCCATCGCAGTCACCTCCCAGGGGCAGGAAACAGGGGAATCGACACGGAACTTAGAAGCGGGAGGGGCCGCCATCTTGGGGGGAATGGTGGTCAGCGGACTAGGCTTTCCCTGACTTGCACATAAATTGCGTGGCTGGTGCGAGCGCGCCGAAGATGCGCCTAAGGCAAGCCCGTCTGCACCCGTCTGCGCTCTGCCCGCGCCAAGCGCCAGAACCCATGGCAGTCTCAGGCCAGACACGGTACCTTTTTCTTAGCTATGACAGATCTACCTTGTTAGAGCTAAAGGGGGAAGGGCGGAACCAGGGACTGTATCTGCCTTTTGATGGGTGCATTACCGGCAATCCTCCCAGGCGTCGGTCCTAAATGTGAAAACAGCCTACCCAAGATTCTAGGTCTGCCCTTACGCACAAGAGAAGACAAGAGGACAGAGGCAGCTGGCAGGGTGACTCAAGCTTTTAATTGTTTTTTGCTGAATGTGAGGTCCTTAGTCAAACATAGTGTAGAGTGTGCTAGGATTATTAAGGAGATGGGAGCTTCTCTGCAGGAACGTCTGAGCTCCACAGCTACCTAATTACCGTTGAAAGTGGAAGAGGCAAGTCAGGCATATACAGAATGGTTGGAGCAAACCTGTGAAATAATAGCTCCAATCAAAACCCTCTGTCCTAAAAGGACACACCCTGTTTGCTCCATGGTTTGCAGAGGAGCGAAGAAATCTTAAACTCATTTGTAAACAGTTTGAGCGGAGGTGGAGGAGAACTTACAAGGAATCTAAGAAAAAGTCCTACAACCTCAGCCTGCAGAACTATAAACAACTCATCTTTGCAGCCAAACAAAAAATCTTTGCAATTCATATTAAAGGAACAAAGAACTCAGTTAAAGAATTGGTTGCCACCTTGGCCTCACCCAGGCCGGCTACAGTTCAACCAAGTCAGGAACTATGTGAAGAAATTTCCAACTTTTTTCTATCCTAGGTGGAATCTATTTTCTCGGCCTCTAGTGGGGCAAGACAGGATGAGCATGGCCAGGGAGGAATCCAAGATAGTGAGGGCTCCACCCCCCCACGTTTAAGAAATTCTTGTCAGTGTCCCCTGGGGACACAAAAAAGATCCTAATGGATGTAAATTTATGTTTCATCATATGACCCTTGTCCAGTTGCAGTGATCAAAGTGACCCTGGGTCCAATCGTAGGATCTTTGACACCCATATTTAATATGATGTTCTTAACAGGGTATTTCCCCATTTTATGGAAATTGGCCTCCATACAAAAAAAAAGCCCAGCTTGGACCCCAAAGACTCGAACAATTTTCAACCTATTTCCAGACTCCCATGACCAGCAAAACTGATCGAAAAAATCCTGAATAGACAGCTAAGTTTCTTCCAAGCGGAGGCACAAGTGCTGGATCCCTCTCAATATGGTTTTAGAGAGGGACACAGCACAGAGTCCGCACTCATCAAAACCACAGAGGAGATCAGGGAAGCTGTTGATCAGGGAGGTAGGGGAGCTCTGATCCTGTTGGATCTGTCCGCCGCCTTTGATAGGGTCCATCATTATACTAATGAACCGTCTAAAAGCATGTGGCATGCATGGTAAACCCTGGGATCTTTTAAGACCTTTCCTTGCTGACAGTAGACAAATTGTGGCACTGGGAGACTACCAGTCCGAACCATTTACACTGCCCTGTGGGGTCCCTCAGGGGTCTTCTCTCAGTCTGGCGCTTTTCAATGTTTATGTCAGCGCTCTGGCTCCCCCTTTTTTTCAACCTCCTTCTCACTTACGCCCATCTGCTAGGCATGTCTGACCATCCACCTCTTTACACTCTTGAATACATTAACAAAATCTTAGGAGGCCCCTTCCTTCTGTATGATACTCCAAATGAACCAAGTGCCACATTAGTTGAGGAATTAGAAAAAATAAAGAAAAAAGAAGTGAGATTAACACTTATGATAAAACGTCTGACAGTCTACCTTAAGGCCAACACAATCCCAGTGGGCCTACAAGTTCGCAACACTCCTAGTGTCTTTACCGACAACCCGAAATACCTAAACGGATTTAGCTACATCAGCACCACATGTTCCCGGCACTGGATGGTGCTCGGGATTGATATTGCCACGGAGGAGCTGCAAAAAACTAACTAGTGAAATACGCGACCTCCAGAAACAAATTAAAGACAAAAACACCACCACTGAGGCCAAAAAACTTCTTGATCAAATACAAAAAACATTCGAAGACTTCCACAAATTTGAACTCAACAAAAAAACTATAAAAGTCAGAAAAGATATCAAAAGCTTCTCCCAGGAGAGAGCATATCAGTACCTCAACAAAGACACTAACCGCACCTACAGTGGCCCCCAGAACCAGAGGCCCTGGGGCAGGTTTAATAGACGACAAAACTTTGTGGGTTTCTCCGATAGCTCGGCGAACTCATCTAAGCACTCAGACCAGAGTGACAGCCCAGGCCCTTCCCACAGGAATTTTTTTAGGTCGAGGTCGAGCTCAATCAGAACCCCTAGGGGTTGGGAGAGGGAAACAGCCACAGAGATGGCCCAACCCCTCGAACCCTCCAGGCGAACGGTTTACCCGTCGTCAACATTACCGATGGTAATGGAAACCACCAACCTTGCCAGCAACAGTAATAAAACTGAACAAGAGAATATTCTTCTCCCCATTTTTAATCTTACTCAACACCCGCTGTCGTGCGGCGAAATGTCACTGCTCAATAAAGGCCTTTCATTTGTTCCAACCATACGCCCAAACTATTTAGATGCCCAAACAGAGCTTTTGAGATTTTTTAGAAAGGTGAGACTACACAGTTTCTTCCTTATGAACCCATCCCCTGTGAAGCATGTCAATACCCACTTCAAACCACCCTCCAAATTCTCACCAACCGAAGGAATGATCCCCCAGAAATTCCCCCATTTGAGAAATTGGTTTTGTAAGACCTAGCTGATTTGGAAAATGAAAAATCATTTGTTCCCTACAATATCACAATCAATGAAAAAAAATGCCCTGTCAACCTTAAAAAACAACCAGTCTCTTGTCATAAAACCTGCAGATAAGGGTGGCGGGATTGTGATTCAGGAACTTGACAAGTACAAGGACGAAATCCTCCGTCAACTTAGTAATACTGAGCATTATTGTAAACTACCACTCAACCCCACTGAAGAGATACAAACACTGATTCTAGGGGTCATGAAAGATGCACTTGATTTAGGTTTTCTATCAAAAAAGGAAAGTGAATTCCTCAATACCAAGGCTCCCCGAATACCAGTAATTTACTGCCTACCTTAAATCCACAAAAACTCTGAAACTCCCCCAGGCCGACCAATTGTCTCGGGTTGTGGCTTCATACTGGAGCCCCTCGGACACTATATTGATTTCTTTATCAAGCACTTTTTCCCAGATACTGTATGCTACATCAAAGATAGCATGTCAATGATTAATCTCATTGAAGAACACCCAGTTGATCCCACATCCAGCACCATGTGCACGCTGGATGTGGAATCACTTTATACCAAAATCCCCCAGTTTGAATCACTCCGTGTTATTGAGAAAGTCCTCGATACGCGACCACGCCCACATAATGCCCCATCTAACTTTATCCTTCAACATTTGGAAATATGCCTGACAAAAAACTTCTTCCTCTTTGAGGGAAAATTCTACGGTCAGGTGCGGGGTACTTCCATGAGGGCTATATTTGCCCCCAATCTATCCATCCTCTATATGGACAACCTAGAGACATCATGCACAATGAGCACATCGAATCCCTTCCACAGTGGCATCGCCCTGTGGAAGCGGTATATCGACGACATTTTTAGGTAATGGACAGATTCCCCAGACTTACTTAGCCAATTTCTTCATTGGCTGAATAACAATAGTGGGGACCTTAAACACACACCCGCCATAAGCAAAGAGTCAATTCCCTTTCTTGACCTAGAAATCAAGCACAGTGACGGCCGCCTCAGCACCAATCTGCACCGCAAGCCCACAGAGCGTAACACCCTTTTGAACTACAATAGTCATCATCCCCGTGCCTTGAGAGACTACCTTCCTTTCTCACAGTTTCTCCTTATTCGGAGGAATTGCTATTTCAAAGAAGACTACTTCACTGAGGCAAAAACTCTGAGTAAAAAGCTTAGGAATAGGGGCTACCCACGTAAACTTGTACGCCGTTCTCTAAAACGAGCATGGTATTGCCCTAGGGTAACCTTATTGGAACCGAAACCCAAGAAAAATCAAGAGAAACTTATATGTGTAACAACTTTCTCCCCAGCATCCAATGCCATAAAGAAAAGTATTTTGAAGCATTGGCCAGTACTGAATGCTGGCACATTGAATCTGGAACGCCCATTGTTCGCCTTTAAGAGAACGAAAAACATAAAAGGCCATCTAGTACGGGCCTCTCTCCCACAACCCATTTTGAAAACTACGCTCAATGATGCATGGGGTTTGCCCGCCTTGACATGCCATGTGAAATGTGGAAGTTGCATATAATGCGATTCCACCATTGAAGGAAAAACCTTTACTTTTGGCACAATCAAGTTTGACAGAAAGTATTTTTCTAATTGCAACTCGTCGAATGTAGTTTATGCAATTTTCTGTCCCTGCATGCTGATCTATGTAGGTCAAACCAGCCAGAAGATAAAGCTTCGGATAGGACAGCATCGGAGCAGGATTCCCTGCAACACTGCAAACGCCCCTCTTGTGGAACATTTCAAAGACAAAGGACACACTGAAAAAGACCTGACATGGACTATAATTACATTGATCAAACCCCCACCAAGGGGAGCTGATATGTCACAACTATTGAACAAAGAGGAATTGCATTGTATATTACGAACCAACAGTATCCGCAATGGTCTGAACCGACTTGAAGATTGGACTTCACTATGTAACTGGCTTGATTGCCGCACCAGTTGTTATAAAAAAAGTTCTACTTCCAACGAAATGTATTTATAATGTAAAGCAGAGATGCAAAAATGGTTCTTCCCAACTAGATGCAAATGTTTAGCAGTTATGTACAAATGTCCTTTACTGCATCTTATAAGTATTGTCACTCGCGTTTTCTATCACTCTAGCCAAGATGGCCGCCGCTACCACTCTCCTTAGCCTGTACTAAAATGGCCGCCGCAACTGCAAGCCTTGTCCCTTTTCCCTGTCACCCACGCCCTATTTCAACCGGCTCTTCACCACCGGCTTAACAGCAATCCCCGCCCGCATGATGCCGTGGATGTCATCAAGCACCCGCCCAACAAGTACGTCAGCGCTCCTAACCCTTCCCATCCGTTCCATGCCCAATATGCCCACGCTAGAATCCACCCTAAAAAAAATAAAAATTTCCCCCTGTTTTTCGTTCTCCAGCGAACCGCGACTGGCCCGGTCTCGTTCATCATAGCTATCCCGCTCTCAAGCTGGTAAATATTAGATTGTATTCCCCCCTTTCTTGAACTGGTTTTCTGCCTCCTCGTGGCTCACCGTTTGTTCCTTTCCCAAAGGCAGGCATTAGACTGAGCAATCCGCTCCCATCGCCCACAGGGAACTGTTTGATCCCCGCGCTCTCCAACTTTTGGCGCTAACCTACCAGAAAGCCTGACAATTGGTAAATCCAGCACCGATGTGCTACAATCTTTAATTAATTGTAAATTTAGCTCATGTCGCCGCTTTCATAACCATGACACAAAGCTCCCATTATCTGGCATTTCCTCCTTTCATCCACCCTCATTCTGTTAAATCACCGTGCCATCCAAATGTATCTATGCATGACATGCCACTCATTCTCTCACCCAAAAAGCGCAGTTTTTAACGTGATTGGTTGCCTGTGCATCACTGTTAATCCGTCTTATTTCCACTTAAATTTTCACGGACGATGCCCTTATCACCGGCACCACCCACTCGTATTATGAACTGCTCCAGACTCATCGCAGATTCACTGCCACCATTATGGGGCCTCACTATATCTTGAAAGACCGGCATTTTCACCATTATGCATCTATGTCACGTTTGGGCTAGCAATTTATATGTCCTAGCAATTCTAAACTCATTTCTTTCCCCTTATTTCCCCCCTTGTTTTCCCCCTTGTATTCTCCACTTTTGTTAATTGTATTAAGTTCTAAATAGGCAATTGTCATTTTGTTTTCAAGACAAACATGTACTAATTTCTTGTCCTGAAGATGATGCCCTGTATCTAAAGTCCGGCATCGAAACGTTGTTGACAAATTAGCACCATATGCACCAGAAATGTTCAATAATGACTTGTGCAATGGTGTTTAAAACATTGCAAACGTCTGTTCACTGAGTACAAGTATACAGACCACCTTGTTCGTTCTTTTGCTTTTATTTTCGTTGTTTTGTCTTGTTCACTGTGGGTCACGGGTCGTGCAGGACTTTCTTAAAAAAGAAGGCCTGGTCAGCAACATACTGACTCCCTGCAGAATAATCTGTGCTCACTTACCCTAATCTTTTAAAACCCTCAGGCAGTCGAGGATCATTCAGCCCACTTATGGAATACCAGATAAAGCCCTCATATATTAGGAGTCAACACATTGGAGCTCAACATATTGCATGCGGCAATGCCTGTTTGAGCAGTACAAACCGATCAATGACTATGTCATTGAAAGAGGAGGGGGTGCAACTGGGAAAAATATGTTTTGAAGGGGTTCCCCAAACACCTTAAAATTGGAGCGGGACAGGGGAAATGTAACATGACTAAATGGAAAATGAACCCCTCCTCCAAAGAACGCTCTACAAATAAAATCTTCATTTCAATTTGGCCAGAAGAAACAAAACATTGGAAGTATCTCAATATTTTAAATTTTATATTTTATATTTTAATTTATGTGCATAATCAATAAGTAAACATGTATTATTTTAATCATCCATATAGTTTAAAGAAGTCCTACCACCCCACCATTCGGAAAAAATATCACAATACCATTCAAGCTTCATGCATACCACTCATACATATCAATACACTCACCAAACACCAATATGAAACATCTCATAAATAGAGCCATAACAAGACATCCTTTTCATTACTCCTAAATGTAGACATATGACATTATTATCATAATGTTATTTCTCAGTATCAATTTGTCACAGAAATCCATTCATAATTTACTAAGGCAACAATTTGTATTATTCAATATGTTATATACTTCTTTTACATTCAGGGTGAACCTAATGTGGATTACAATCCTTTATAGATGTCCAGGTGGCTCAAGGGCTGGTGCTGATGTGCATTTCAGTGAAAGGTGAGCCATAGACCACTCACCTTCTTCAGGTAACAACTGATGACTCAAATGAGTAAAAACAGACAGGGGAGTGAGGAGAACAGTATGGCAGATAAGCAATTATAATCTTCACTTCAAAGGGCAAGCTCGACTAGTGAAAAAAATGTGTCCTAAGTGATTCTGAGTCCTACCCTGCAAAGGCATATGAGGAAATCGTGCTTGACTGAAAGATTCTGTCCTCCTATTTCTTTGTACAATTACTGAGAGAGTATGAGCATATCAAACCCCTTTAAAATTGTGCATAATTCCCAAGGCAATTTGCTTGTTGGAAAATGGCATAAACCTCCATAGACAGCAATCCTAGTAAAAGGAACTGGCTACTGGCACATCGGCCTGATGTTCGCTCCTGCAGCAAGTGATTCAGTGTATGCAGTGGCAAAACAACGCAAAATAAAATTATTCGAATAGTGGGGAGAGGTAATATTTAGGAAAATGACTAATAAAAGGATTCACTAGGTCCAGCAGAACCATCGGCTGCAGCACTGTGGTGGTGGTTCCACCTGTGCTGGCACTGGTGGTGGCAGCCCCTCCTTCTCCCACCTTGGATGATGCCCTCTTGCATTTGGCTGCTGCTGTAAGAAATAAAGAAGTTAAAAAAGCAAGATTAGGGGGGCGTGGCTAGCAGCCGGAGATGGCGGCAGCGTAGAGGGAGAGCTCCGAAGGTAGAGTGGCCTCCTCGCAAATCCGATCAATAATCCGTCGACTACAGATTCCCAGAGGGAAGGTATCGAAGCCCAGGACCGGGCGGCACACCCGGCGAAAACAACGGAGAGAATCCGCCTGAGGGAAGTGAAGATCGCCGTTCGACCCGCTCGGGCCACGGAGCGGAGCAGAAGCAGGGAGGTGGTGTGATCCGGGACCCGACAGGAAGTGCTGTGGTCTGGGCGTGCAGGCACCGGAAGTGACCGCTGGTGGTGGAGCTCCGACTGCGGGGAGTGTCCGACGGCACTGAGACTCAGGTATTTGTGGCCGGGAGACTGGCTGATGTCCGTTGTGACCCGACGCACGCCAGGGACCTTCCCAGATCGCGGTGCGGAGGCGGAAGACCCAGCCACATCGGGACTCGGACCCGCCATCTTAGACCCAGGCACCTATACACCAGGGGCGCGGAGCTACGTGTGAGGCACCTGTCCTGGCGCGGCGCCCTGCAGACAGCGTGGGGGCAGATTGGGGTCCCTGCCCGGATCACGGGTCACCTGGAACGGGGGTGCACTGTACCTTACAACAGCGGCGCAGGGACGTTCTGTAATGCGCCAGGGCACGTCTCCGGCCCATTCACCGTAACCCAAACACCGAGCCCTGGTGCGGACCCCAAGGTCAGGGTCCCCGCACCCCACGGACTACACACTCCATCTGTTCCTAGCCCAGTGGGGGAGTGAGCCGCATCGCAGGTGGAGTCACCGCCGAGAGGGGCTGCTGAGGGGCACTGTTCTCCCGGCTACTACACCGGAAGGTGGACACCTTCATAAAGAGGCCGACAGCGGACCCAGCTGGGGACGGGACCTGCCGGGGGCCGCACCGCTCGACGGTTGCGGAGTGAGAACTCGGTGTGAGAGCAGGCTGAGTGGAGAAACGGCCAGAAACACCGGACCGGAGTGCAGCTGCGCCAGGTTGACGGGGAAGGGGAAAATCCCGAGCGAGCCACACTGTGATAGGGCCAGGGCCGTGGGTCCCACCGACAGTCTACACATGGCGAGCGGGAGGTACCATAAATAACGCCTGTCGGATTCCGGACAGGTAGAAGGAAGACCAATATCCTTACTATCTTGGAAACAGCAGGCACACGCCGGACACACCCCCAGCTGGAATCGGCTCCCTGGACGCGTCGTGCACGGCCACCGTTCGCCTATTTATCACCGCCGCGGCAGAGGCTGGGATGGCGGGAAAAGGCCCGAAGGGCGGCAACACGCAGTCAAGACTTGAAAAATATGCGTTCGACAAGACGGCGTCCTCCCCGACAGACGCGAAGTCGCAGGCAAGCAAAACAGTAGACTCGGCAGGAGGGAAGAAAGCAACCTTGGAGGACGTGATGCGAGCCCTGGCGCAGGTTCAGACGACAGTGGGGTCGATCTCAACGGAAATCACACTGATAAGAGCGGACTTCCACAAAATGTCCGAAAAACTGAACTCGATGGAGGTTGTAACCAAGTCGTTAGTGAAGGATGTCTCAGAACTGCAACTCAGTATGGAGCGGATCTCGAAAGAAAACAAAGACCTACGTGACAAGCTGGACGAGCAGGAAGGGCGCTCGAGACGTAACAACATCCGCATAATAGGGGTTCCGGAATCGGAAGACACTGGGGCGATGGACCTGTATGTGGAGGAGCTGATCCAGCAAGAACTTAAGCCCAAGGGTCTCTCCACCTTTTTCTCGGTAGAAAGAGCACACCGAGTCCCAGGGGGTCGCCCGAAAACGGGAGTAGCTCCACGACCGATCATTGCCCGCCTCTTCAATTTTAGGGACAGGGACGCGATTCTGCAAGCGGCAAGAAACTCACCCCCAATTAAAGTCCAAAACTCCACACTAGCATTCTTTCCAGACTACACGGCTGAGGTTGCCCGCAGGAGGAGGACATTCTTTGAAGTGAAAAAAGAACTTAGAGCGAGGGAACTTCCGTACGCAATGCTCTTCCCGGCCAAACTGAGGGTAGTGGCGGACAATAAAACGTGGTTCTTCGATACTCCGGAGGCGACACGAGACTGGCTGGAGGGCTGGAGACCAACGGGCCCACCTCGCCGTTCTAACAGACCGAACAAGCACCGCAATAATGGCATGCGACCGAGCTCACAGGCCTCTGAGGGAGACTCGACACAGCATCCACCCCTGAGCGAGGTCCAAGAACGTGAAGACGAAGAAGAACAATGACTTCCCAGGTCTACAATGGCAGACTAACTAAAACTGTGACTGGGTGGGCCGCCAAGGACACTGGGCGGAGGACCTCCGCGGAAATGTTGGAGAACCACAGACTCCGGAGAGTCCTTCACCCCAATGAGCAAGTACTGTGTTTTGGGTTCGGGTTAGGCACTCTGCTGAGTTTAGGGGGCGGGCAGTTCTGAGTCCGTGTAGCAGGGAGGCAGGGAGGGGGGGAGTTGGGGGTTTGGAGGTTTGTATGTTTTTTAGGCTGTTTCATAGGTCAGACTTGGATTGGCAAAGCACACGTACACAACATGGCAGGCTCCAGGCACTTTCCCACACTATTTTCACGATGACGCATAAACACTATTCACCGCAGAAGCTATGGCGCACACTACTCGAAATGACGTAGGGGGGGCGGACCCGGGATCGGGACCAGTGGCACCTTTACAACTTTTGTCATGGAATGTGAGGGGCTTGGGGGATAAGATCAAGAGAGGCCTAGTGTTGCAAAGTATAAAGAGACTGGGCCCGGCCCTAGTTCTGCTACAAGAAACACACCTAGCGGGCACTGCCACACGAGCGCTCGACAGAAAAGGTTACCGCATGATTGCTCACTCGGAATTTACTAGGGGGTCTCCTGGTACAGGGATCCTAATGCACCGATCCTCCAGATACATAGTTCAGAACACGAGAGTGGACACGCAGGGGCGCTTTGCAGCTGCTCTTGGACAATGGGAGGGGAGGCCACTGAATGTGGTATCGGTGTATATACCGCCGGCTCTGCATGCAGTCGCACTCCCTGACCTAGGGAAATTTCTGCTGGACCTCCCGGAAGGGGATCTCATAGTGGGAGGGGATTTTAATGCAGTGACACACAATACCTTGGATAGATTCCCGGTAAGAGCTCAGGCTCCCGGACCGTCCCGACTGAATGACTTCTTCGAAGCACAGGGTCTGAAAGACCTTTGGAGAAGCTTCCACCCGACAGCCCAGCAATACACTTACCACTCTGCGGTCCATAATAGTCTCTCAAGGATCGACTACTTCCTGGCGTTAGGCCACGGACTCCTGACGGTCGAGGACGTACGGATTGGACCGAGAGGTGTCTCGGATCACTCCCCGTTGACGCTGACTCTTTCTAACCCGGAACGGTCCCGAAATCGCATTTACCCGATATACCCGGGGTATCTTAAAGTACCCCAGGTACCAAAACACTTAAGACAGCTACCAGAAGTTACCTCGCGGAGAACGAAGGCTCTGTCTCCTCTCCCTCAATCCTCTGGGAGGCATACAAAACGGTGCTCCGGGGACAAGCGATTTCCGCCATAACGAGGCATAAACGCACTCAAAAACAAGAACTGATACATCTAGAGGACGAACTCACTAAGGCCAACGACGATCACATGGCTACTCCGACAAGTACCACGCTGCACGCACTTCAATTGTGCCAGCGACGCCATACTGATTTTTTACGCCAAAGGGTGGTAGAAAATATGACGGCCACAGCGCACAGAATATATGATATAGGGGATAAGGCCAGCAAACTCCTAGCGTGGCTGGAAAGGAAACGGGAGGGGCAGAGGTCGATTCTGCGACTGAGGGACCCGCAAGGGGGAATGCACACTCGCCCCTCACTGATAACCGAACTGCTCGCAGATCATTTTCAAACTGTGTATGCCCCTGAAATAGACGTGACGCGGGAAATGGCGGAGACGGCTCTGGCGGGAGTGCCCACCCGTGCACTGTCTCAGGACATGATGGCAGAACTGGAGGCAGACCTCACTACTGAAGAACTGCAATTGGCCATCGCAGCGCTACACTCAGGGAAAGCCCTAGGCCCCAATGGGATTCCGATTGAATGGTACAAAGCCATGTCGGAGACATTAGCTCCACCCATGCTTCACATGTTCGTAGAGAGTCTGGATAAGGGACAGCTACCGCTTGACCAGCGCATGGCGACCATCGTGGCTATCCCAAAGCCTGGCAAGCCGCCTGAGGACTGCGGTTCCTATCGACAGATCTCCCTCCTCAACGCCGAAAGTAAAATACTGGCGAAACTACTGGCCACCCGGTTGTTGCCGCACCTAACTCATCTGATACACCCGGACCAGTCGGGGTTCATGCCTCATAGAAGTACGGCGATGAATCTCCGCCGCCTGCACGGAGTGCTGGCAAGAGCCCCATTATTGACTGAACCTACATCGATCCTCTCGCTGGACGCCAAAATGGCGTTTGATTTGGTGGAGTGGCGGTATCTCTTTGCGGTCCTACAACATATGGGCTTTGGCCCGAAGTTTGTAGCGTGGAGCAAGTTATTGTACAGCGACCCGGTGGCGCGAGTGACGGCGAATGGTCACATCTCAAGAGACATTCCGATAGCAAGGGGCACGAGACAAGGCTGCCCGCTCTCGCCGCTACTGTTTGCCTTAGTGCTGGAGCCGTTAGCCACGATCATTAGAACCACCCGGCTACTGCGAGGAATAGATTGGGGTGGCGATTGGGAAGATAGAGTGTCACTATACGCCGACGATATGCTGGTGTGCCTGACTGACCCGGCAGAGGGACTTCCGGTATTGCTGGCGCTGTGTGAACGACATGGTGTAGCCTCAGGATATAAAATCAATTGGGCGAAATCAGTGCTCTACATGTTGCATGGGACACCGCCGCACTTGCACGGTGATTGTCCTCTGTTACTGGAGACCGTCTCCTTCAGGTACTTGGGGATCCAAATCTCCCAGGACCACGTGGCCTTTCGGGAACGGAACTTGAAGCCACTGCTGGACAGACTAAAAGCGGATGTCCGACACTGGAAGACCCTCCCATTAACGTTATTGGGAAGGGCGGCGCTCTTCAAGATGATGGCGTTGCCCCGTTTTCTTTACGTCTTGGAAAATACACCCGCGATAGTCCCGCCGTCCTTCTTTAGGTAGGTATCAGGGCAGCTGTCAGGCCTGCTGTGGGGAGACAGACCGGCCAGGATCGCTCAAGCGAAGTTGCATAGAGACTGGTACAGTGGAGGTATTGCGCTCCCGAACCTGGAACTATATTATTGGGCGGCACACCTCAAGGTGATTAACCAATGGTTACATGCACCACAGAATGACCCGGCTTACCTGGCTGACAGGAGGCAGCTAGGCACTACTACCCTTCTGGCCCCGCTCTACAACAAAGGGTTAATGGCGAAACTAATAGGCCCTACTAAGCACACCGTCACGCTATGGCACAGGGCTCAAAGACGTCTACACTGGGAGGGTGTGATCACACGGCTTACACCTCTGTGGGACTCCAAGGCCCTGGGCAATCTACGACACAGTAAGGGCTTTACCCAATGGGACAATATAGGGATCTCCACGGTGGGAGACATGTGGTTGAGAGATGAAGTCATTCCGTTCACGACCCTGAAAGACCAATATGAGCTGGGCGATACCGAAACATACCGATACATACAGATCAGGCATGCTCTAATGGCTGCCATTGCACCGGGCACTAAAGTCCCGGAATCGGCTCCTTTAGAGGACCGACTCCTTTCAGACTACATGGATTCCAGCGCCACCTCCCTCACCTATCGCAAGCTGGTGAACAACTTGCCTGACCCATTACAGAAACTGAAGAATACATGGGAGGAGGAGCTCGGGGACTTGGACGAGACAAATTGGAATGTGGCGCTAGCGTCGCCTAAAGAAGCTGGTATCTCGATGAGATTCCGCTTAGTGCAATTCAAAATATTACACCAGGTGTACTACACACGCACCACCCTACATAAAATCCAGAGGGCGAATCACCCATACTGTCTGAGAAATTGTGGGGAGGAGGGCACACTGTTTCACACCCTATGGACATGTCCCAGCATGGTAGAATACTGGAGGAGGGTAACACGTACTATTGCCCAGACTCTGCAGCTCCCATTCACACCTGACCCTAGAATCTGTCTGCTGAATGTCTGGGGCCCGAACAACCTGACTCCACAGGGGCGGCAATGGGTGGTCATCGGACTGATGCTAGCAAAGCGAGACATAGCTCAGAAGTGGGGGGCCTCAGAGACACCGACCTTGACGCAATGGTGCAGAAACATGGACATGCTAATGGTGACGGAGCGGGCGGTATACCAGCAGAGAGTCAGCCCCCGTAAATGGAACAAGATATGGATGCCATGGAACACATATCGAGGGGAAATTTGTGAACCGTTGCCAGAGGAGGAAGATGTAGACAGTTCGGATGAGGAAGGGGATATGGGATAGGTGTGGGAAGAAGGAGGGAGATACAAGCGCAGCGGGAGGGTACAGAGTTTCCCTTGCCCTCCGGACTTGGAGGATGAATGTACTACCTGTGGATCAATAGGCCTTAACTGATAGGTTGATACAATGGGAAGTGATACTCTATATGCACACTGCTACTTACCTGCCAATCTATGACCTTACAGTTGAGCGTTATGTTATAAAAAAGAAAAGTTGCGATAATGGTCGGATGCAGCCGAATGTTGAGGCGGCACTGACAATATCACAATGTACACTATTTCTCTGCTTGCAACAATAAAAAAAAATAAAAAATAAAAATAAAAAAACAAGATTAGTGGTATAGTTATTCTCCCCCAAAATATTTTGACAGGTAAATGCAGTAGCATTTTACTTTTCTAAATGAGATCACGTTTACTACTAGTTATATTAAATTGAACTATTCCTGATTTCCTAAACCTAAAACCTATTCCTAATTCCTAAACCTAAACTACATCTAGAACTACTAATGGGTTGCAATGAATGATGTTTGTTTCTCAACCCCCTTTAATGGGCTAACTAAGTCTCCCTTTTCAGTGCTTAGATGCATATTACACATCTCTGGGAGATTGGGACTATATGAGGTACATACAAAACGTCACAGAGAACACTAACTCACCGATATTACTACCGCCATCTTAGTGGCAGGACAGAGGAGTTGGTATGACTTCTTAAATAATTAGCCTAAGCGTGCACTGGTGATTATGATTAGGTAGTGCCAAGCACCTGGCTAGCTCAAGCTGGATTACCTTGTGAGCAGCATGCTATTTGAAAAAATATATTAGCCTTTTGGAAAACAAACAATAAATAATTACTGACTGAGCTCAGCCATCTCGATACCCAGCAGGTCAAGCAGGTCCTACTTTGTGCTCAATTTTATCCTCCCAGTCTTGAATCAACAGCTGCATCGTGCGCTGCATCCCACTGTGCCAGTGCACATACAGGAGTACCACCTCAGAGGCCGGCCACCTGCTGTTTACATGGATGGGAAGTGGCACGACACATAGAAAACAACGGTGGCCACCTCTGCCTCAGAAAAAATGGGGCAGGTTACATCCCTTGGTGGTGCGGGCGAACACAGGGTGTGGGGCTTGAAAAAGCTGCACTGGCACTGCAGCGTACTCCCTGATGCTCCAACATGGTGCTGGGGTGTAAAGAAATGTAAAATAGGGACCAGAAGCATACAGGAAGAACTAAAGGAAGCAGTAAGGGAAAACAAAAAGTAACAAAAGTTACAGAAAAACATTTAAAAAGCCAAAAACGTAAATAAACAAAGACACACCAAAAAAGTAAAAGGGGGTGGATGAGTGGGATAGGGGGAGGATTGAAAAGGATTACAAATTCAGGGCCAGCAGCATGCAGAGAAAAGAAAGCATGTAAAACAAAATGGCAGTACCCATTTGAACTGCGTGGTGCCGTTCCCACTGATTTTTCAGTGTAGAAGTGCACATCCCGCTACTGTCATTCAACAAAGCAGTGTGAATGGGCAGACGAGCTCTTCTGCCTGCTCGTGGAGTTATGCGGAATCGAGTGTCATTTTTTGGGTCACTCAGCGGAATTCAGCGGAGAAAAGCTCTGCGAGTTCCACAAGGCTTAATATTGAAGGAGCACACAAGGAATTCAAGATGTACACTTTTATGTACGAGGACTTTACAAACTTATATTATTATATGATTGGTGTATGTGTTGTTTGTATTTTTTGTTTAATGTTGTTTTATATATATTAACAGTGTGGCAACCCTACAACTAGTTAAAGCACATTGAATTTGCATACTTTATAGAAGTAATTTGTGCACTTCAATAGTACATCACTCTCTATTGTTGAGGTCAGAAAGCTAGTGCTAATGAATCTCCGTTGGGAACCGATGTAAAGATGATGAGATTGATGCCAGAGTTCACATAGGTCCACTCTCTGTGTAATTGTAGTTTCAGAAGCAGGTAATTATATTATCACTGGTGAGTATTCTTTAGAGGTTAAAACAGCACTTCATTTCTACAATGGGCTTGAAAATGCAGTCATGTATCTTCTAGGTCACCTGATTTTCCTGATGATCCAGTTCTTGCAAATGAAGGCATCCAAGATTGAATAGTAATCAAAAGTTGGTAACCATTGTGTGTACTGTTTAGGCAGTATTCTGCCATAGATGCAGTTTTTGGAGGACACAATATTTTTTTGTAGCCTTTGATTTGTGTTCACTTCAAGGCTTAGACTGTTGACTAAAGCAGCTGCTTCTACATTGACATTGAGTATATCTGTTCCACCATTTGCAAAAGGTTCTGTAGTATTTGTGAAACATTGGAATGGTTTGTCTCATTGTAACATCCTCCATGCTCACATTCCATCTCAAAATCTCAAAAGTCAGTAACATTTGTGTGAGGTGCTCCACTAACCTCCATTGCTTAATTTTGAGTATACCACCACTTCAAGTGCCCTACGGTAGCAGGTAGGCTGCTTGGATACTTTGAGAAGACTACTATATCCCTCTTTCCTTATGCGATGCTATGGTCACCAGAGGTGATGACTTTAACCTGAGAAGGACCTAGTTTCTTCACTTGACAGTGACATCTTCTTCCTCACCTTCTTCTATCGGTTCAATGAATTCTTCGGTCTCTGCAATAAGTATCCTTTTCAGATGTTCTTCCCACACACTTGCATGTTGGCTTTTCAGCAGGGCCAGTTGGCTCTATGTACTTTTATGCCCATCAGGCTTCTCACAATGCACTGGTTTGTGGCAGATGTTTACTGACTCATCTTACTGACTTCCAAGACATTCAGAAACGTTCATTTCCTCTGCCTTCCAGTAGAGGGCAGGGGTCGAATCTCTATTACTGTCTGGTGGGGGGCTTAGAGAAGTTCAAGGAGTGCTCTTTCTTTTCCTCAGAAGAGATAGAAAACACAATGGGGGATATTTAAAAGAAAATGTCAGAGCACTGTGTTATGCCAAATTTAGCAACGCCGTGCTCTGACACGGGGATGCACCCATTTACAAAAATAGGGTGCACCCTTGCATTTTCCTTAGTTCTGGCACTAAGATAGCTGCCTAACACCACCGCAGGTACCCTTGCACCATGTTTCAAGGGTGCCTGCACTGCAGGGGCGATTGTTTATGTGCAGGAAGGGACACCTTCCCTCACCTAAACAATAAATAATGGTAATTTGCTCTTTCCACGTGTGATGTAATATGTAGCACACATGGAAAAATCAAAAAAGAGGAGAAAGTAATAGTTTTTCCTCATATCACCATTTTAGGACCAGGTATTACCTGGCCTTAGTTTTTGGCACTGCCCTAGGCTTGTAAATCTGGGGCAGCATCAAAATGTAATGGGTGTTGTGGTGGAATGGCCACAGCAACACCCATTGCTTGCCCCTATGCTGAAGCAGACTGTGGCAATAAGTGGCACATTTACATGTTGGTGTTAAGCCACGTTAAGTATATTAGCGCCACCTTGTAACTATGGGGAAGGGCGCAACGCCACTGGAGCATCAAAAAAAGTGATGCTCCGGTGGTGTAAGGGGCTTGTTAATATGCCCTAATGTGTCCAAGGGAGTGCTACTCCCTGCTCTTCTATAGCATCCTCAACCTACTGCTACACTGCTACCTCTGGAAGATTAGGTGTTGCAGACTCTAGTGTCTATTGAGATTCCTATGAAGATTCGATTTGCTAATGAGAAAATTTGAATTTGGATCCACTAATCTTACATTACATATATTACTCACTAGTGAAATCCAGTGTGTAGTTATAGTGAGGTCAGAGTTTGCAATGAAAAGCAGTTTTTTGTCTTTCTAATAATGTGGGCCCTGTTTTATAAGCCTGCATGAAACCTTTAAAAAGGTTTATTCAGCATGCCATGTTTCATGTAGATTTATCAACCTGGGTGAAAATTAGGAGGGTGCAAAATATGCTCAATTTCCCTTTGCATGATTATGTGAAATCTTTTAAAAATTGAGCAAAATTACATGAAATGCAATTCTACAATTTATCTCACCCAACTTTGCCAGATCGGAATCACAGACTGCGTTCAGATGAATGACATAATTTCTCATTGGGTGCACCAAAACAACCCATCTCCCTTCCCTCACCTCAGCACCCAAGCATACCATCTCCGGCGTCTCTCAAGGTTCATCTCTCAGTCAACCCTCTTCAACATCTACATGACACCACTCACTGACATCATCAGACCCTATCACATCAACATGATTTCCTATGTCGATGATATCCAGGTCATTCTCTCACCCTCAGCGGACCCTGAAGTTCCAATGTTTGTCAGACACACAATCCTCTGGAATTACATCTGGTGGCCATTAGAACTTGGACCCACGCCCACTCCAAAAGACCGCATCCGCAACCTCGTTGTCATCCTGTACAGCATATTCTTCCTGAAATGTCAGGCCAACACCGTCTTCTGAAACCTGCTTACACACTTGCTGCATTCTCGCAAAGTCTTCAATTGGCTCTGCATCAGCACCAGGAAAACGTTGACACAGTCCCTTATCTCCAGCTGGATGGACTACAGCAATGCAATCTATGCAGACACGACCACCGAACTCATGAAAAGTCTCCAGTGGATCCAGAACGCAGCTACGAGGCTGGCCCTCGACCTGCCCAAGATGACCCACATCATCCAGCACCTAAAGGACCTCCACTGGCTCCCCATCTAGAAGAGATGCCATTTCAAGCTTCTAACCCACACCTACAAAGCCTTCCATGACCAAGGGCCCACTTACATAAACCACCACTTGAATTTCCACCAACCTCCCAGGAGCCTCTGCTCTGCTCACCTCCTCATTGCATAGATACCATTCAATGGCTGCTGCTGCTCTGGAGGACGAGCCTTCTCCCACCTCCCTGCCAAGTCCTGAAACAACCTTTCCATCCAACTCTGCAAATAACCCTCGCTGACCCACTTAAGGAAGGGACTCAAGACCTGGATGACTGATACTCACAGCACCTGGATACGCTCTTGGTTGATAAGCCGTGCTATATAAGTACTGCTTGATTGATTGAATGAAATAATTAATTTGGAATGCAATGACACATTTTGCAAGACTGTGTTCAGTATCTTCCTCTGTCTCCATGACTTTTGCAAAATCAAATTTCTTTACGTTTACCTTAAAGTTCTTTATTTTTTAATTGCCTTGTTGTTTGCTTGTGCTGTCACTCCAAAAACCTAGGGGCATAAGTACCAGCCCCTATCGTCATGGGAATGTCACTTTTTCTGACGTTCCCCTGACGATAGGGGCTTGCCTTATGTACAAGTCAGCGTTAAGCCAAATAACGACATTTAACTCTGCCTTGTACATAAGGCACCCTTTCACGCTATGTTTAGCGTGAAAGGGGCGTGCAGTGGGTGTTGAGGTGGGCGTTCCACTGCAACACCCATTGTATTTGGCGCTGCCCGCTATGTACAAGGGTGGCGTACAAGGGAGGCAGCGCCAAAATTAAGACCAGGAAAATCCTGGTCTAATGCATTATATCTCCTTGTTTTTGCTTTTTCCATGTGTGCTGCCTTGTGCAGCACACATGGAAAGACCAAAATACCATGGCTTATTACTTTATGTACAGAAAGGTGCCCCTTTCTGTACATAAACAAACCTTTTTATAAAATGCCATTTTGTAACTTTCGGGTGTGCTGCATGAAGCAGCACACACATGAAAGTTATAAAATTGCATTTAAGTGTTATTTTGTGCAGGAAGGGACACCTTCCTACACAGAACCAATCCTCTTCTGCAATCAGACACCCTTGCACTCTGGTGCAAGGGTGCCTGCGTTGGCGCTAAGTTGTTAAACTTAGAGCCATCACAGGGGGTAACGCGAGGCTGCACCACATTCATGTAAATATGGTGCAGCCTTGCGTATTTGAAGTGGTGTAGCGTGTCGTTAAACTCAGGAGGCTAACCACATGCTCCACCACTTCATTGTACATATCCCCCCTAGTACCAAATGAAAACCAAGGAACCATAAGTAACACGTTTTCATTGTAGATAGGGCAGTTGCAATTTTTCCTTTTTTCTTGCATTACTGAATAATTGACAGGGTTAAAATGAAAAATCCATAATAAATATCTGACAGTTTTTTGCGGGGAGATATAGAGAGTAAATACAGATAAGCCATAAGCAACTCAAAATTGATTGAAAGGTTATGGTACCTGCGTAATTACATTTCACTAGTTAACACAAACGATGTTGAAATAACATTTTTGTCTAGCATTTTGTAAACGATTGTATCGAGTCTTATGTGTTCTTTCTTGCCTTCGGGGTTTATATGAGGACATTCAAGATGTATTAACCTAACCGCTTTGATGTTTTCTATCACATTGTCTGCCCAGGTCAGCCTGTACAATGTAGGTGGCACATGTTCAAACACAAAATCAATATCTTTGAAGAGCATGTTTCAAAGCCTGTGTTTTATCTAAAATATCAAAACCCCTTAACAAATGTGGCAATCCGTTTGTTTCAGTAACATCCCCCTTCTCATGAATGTGCTCTTGCACTGCAGCCTTACAGGCCTTTAACTCACTTTTCACATGAAAGAAAGCCTCCCCAGACCATTGCACCAATAAATAGATCCTAGGGGTAAATCAAGTGAAAGCATGCTCTTTCGTTTACTGACAACAAAAATAGCGGAACGGTACCAAAACCTGAACCATTTTCGAAAAAGAAAATTGGATTTAGTCCTTGCCAAATTATGTATTCTCTACAGTTGATAGGCACAGAAGACAATAGACCTAAGAGGAATGAAATATGATTATTTTAACAGGCAATCAAAACCTTGCACGTGACACTCAGTGTGCTCAGTCCTCTGAAACGTAGCAGGAATAGATTACAGCTACATATCTTTGTTCACATTCTGCTACAAAACGGGAATCTGATTTTGTTTGAAACATTTGTATCATTCATATTGGATCTTACGGATCCGTGACCAAATATCTGACCTGGAAAATTTAAAGTTTTACAAGACACGCTAGGTTTTCTACTGCATGGTTTATAGCAAATGTTTTTTTGTGTCTACTATGAATCATGGAGCTAGGGCTATGTTTTTATTTACAGCAGTGCTGTTTTGCTACATTTGAGGCCACAACAAATAAACAAGGTAAACATACGTTGACACGTTGTTCTTTGCATAGTTTTCATGTTTCATGAGCATTGTAATTCAGATTTGAGAAAGCAATGATCTTCGCAACAAGTTAAACGAGTGATATACTTGAATGGTATGCAGAAAGTTCAGTGTATGCTGTAGAAAATATTCCTGTCAGAGATAGAAATTAGAGGAAACCCTTCCCAGAGGTTCTGGCTGAGTAAAGAGAACTTTTGTTATACCAGTTGTGGAGTTTTATATTGATATCTGCAAAGTAACCACCTCAATTATATTTAGAATGCATGAAAAACATACAAATTCGTTTACCCAGTAACAACGTCCGATAGCAACTAAATATAAACAGGCTGCATTTTTTTTTTTTCGGGAAGGACAGAACCAACACTGGAATCTAGCAAAGTACGGAGCTGTAGTGATTTGTAGATGATTATAACTCACCTTGTAGCAAGCAAATACTCCTGATAACGCAATCAAGAAGACATTGGAAATACTTGAAACGGGCAGATAAAATAAAGTCCATATTTATATAAGCAATGGCAATTTATTATTTTTAACTACTTCCAAATCCTACATTCCTAATTGTTCTATCTTCTTCAACTCCCTGGATTTTAACAGTCACGCCTTGGCAGCTACTACTTTCCCTGTCTTTTGCCTAAAAATCCGAATCTACAGGTATGTTACCTAATAATTTATTTGTAGAGCTCAGCTACAGGGTGTATGCAGCCCTCTAAGGAGGCAGGACAAAACCTATTCAAGTGTAAGTAGGGCTGTGTCCAGCTCTGCCGTGCCATCTGAATAACTGTAATCTTCATTCTCAGGGGTCTCACTAATACAAAAGAAGAATCTGACACAGAAGATGGAATATAAAGAGAACATTTTTATTAAACTCAAATGAGTGAGACTACGTCACACAGAAGCCTTAGCAACTGAATGAGGCAGTCTAAAGAGTACAAAACACAGAGGCATTTTATATGCTTAGGGTTACAAACTCAGCATAAAAGAAAGGGGCAGTCCTAGCTTCTGCAAGCATGCAAAATACCTAATATGGACATCCAAGATCTGCAAAATATTAGCCAATAGGAGAACATTAAAAAAAAGCATCATATTACCAGAACGTCCCCCTTACGTTGTGTTTCTGCCCAACCCACAAGTACATTAATTACAGCACCTATAAGTCAATCAGTAATGGCAGGACATGTCTGTATGCAGTTAGGCCAGCTGGTGTCTGAGATGGATTTCAAAGCAAGGACAGAGGGGGGTTTTCAACACGTTGCAGTCCAAAGGGCAGAGACACTTCATGAATAGAGCAGCCTGTGTAAAGGCAGCACAAATTGATGACAAATGTAAGATGGAGTCAAAATTAAAGAACCTCACATCCTGCCATTGATGACCCATCCAGACACGCCAACGCTCTCTATTGTGTTTGGCTGTCTAGGAGGAATGTACAAAGCACAACTGTCAGCCACACCCTGTCATGTGACCCATAGACAGTCTACAGGCACTAAATGGCTACGGCAGGATAATGCAAACTTTCTAAAAGTGCAAAAACAACAATTGATGGATGGAATGATGCACAATGGCAAAACCCCCAGTCACAGATCTGGGTTTAATCCATCGTTATTTTGCTCACCACACCACCCCAGTTCAGACATGGCCATATGCAAATCAGCCTTGACCCTGTGCCACATGGGAACAGTCCAGCCCGCACTGCCAAGCCATTGGGGCTTGACCAGGTAATCGCGTACTCGTTCTTGCAAGCAGCACTCTAAGCAGGCTGCGCTTAGGTCGCGCTGAGACCTGTAAATTCTTAAAATATCCTCGACTAGGATCGGATTTTAAATTCCCCGTTTTGTATCTTAGTTTAATTTTGGTTGGCTTACCCTTGTTTTTAGCTTGTCCTGGCCCTCACTAGCACTTTAATAGTATAACACCGCATTCGGCGGGTCCACACTCACTTAGACCGAATACCAGCGCCATCTTGGAGGGAATCTTTGTATGCTCGGCAGCGCCATTGGGGTTAGCGCGCTAGGGCTTGATCAGCTACTTAAGGCGGCCATGGATACGCGCAGCGTTCGCACGCAGCGTGAGCACGCCGGAGTCACGCCAGAGTCCAGCCCGTCTGCGCCCGTCCGCGCACGAACGGGCCCAGGGGCTAGGACTCTTGGCCAAAGCTACACCTATTCTGCGGATCAGCTACATTTGCTTAACGCAAATAAGGTGAGGCTGGAGACGATTGTGATTGGGAGGCTGAAGGAGTTACATCTTTTGAGATCTCTGGAAGTTATGCCATATCGCCAGAAACACATTCTGAAATTGGTTAGTCTGAACACGAGATCTCTGCATAAACATCATCTCGACATCTTTACTCTACTCCAAGATAGTGAGATTGACGTCCTAACCTTAACTGAAACGTGGTTAGATGATAATTCTGCCCCAGATATAGTGGCCGCTCTGCCCAGCGAATATGATGTTATCTGGCATAACCGAGCTAACAACTTGCGTGGTGGAGGAGTTGCTATCTTTTACAAAAGACAGCTAACAATGGAAAACTTGATGTCAGTTTCGATAGACCTGGCGGATATACTTGGAGTCAAGTTTACCTTTGAAAATTCATGCTGGGTGATTCTTACCATCTATCGTCCCCCAAACTCCTCTCCCGCCTTTAATGATCTTTTTTGCCCGATAATATCAGATATCTGTTCAAGATATCAAAAAGTTGTGGTGACAGGTGATTTTAACCTTCATTGGGAAAAATCCCCTAAAGTATCAGTGTCGCGCCAATTGGAGGAAGTAATGTCCTCAATTGGCTTGACACAGTTGGTGGACTGCCCTACTCATGTCAAAGGACATACGCTTGACTTGATCTGGACCTCTGACCCTGTGGTGTCCATAGACAGCGTTCTACCATGCCTGTGGTCAGACCATTTCTTCATCTATTATACCATCCCTATTGTTGGGAAACCCCCATGTCCAGCACCTAAACTGAGTCGGGTACGCCAATGGAGAAATGTAAACTCACAGGCGTTGCTAGACACTCTCCCACAACATCCTGTTCCGCTTAGCGAAACTTAGATGAGGACTATCTGGGTATAACCCAGACCATCTCTCAGGCAATTGATCAAATAGCCCCAGAGAAATTACAACGAGCGAAGGGTCTGGGGAAGGGGGCACCATGGTATACCCCCCCTTTGAGAGCTTTTAAAAACAAGCTCCGTTGTATGGAAAGGAGATGGAGGAAATCCAAGGAGGAATTTGACAGGGAACAATACAAAACCCTTTCAAGAGAATATAAGGAAAGTTTGTTGAGGGCTAAAGCCAAACACTTTGATACCCGCATTAAGAGGGCACATAATGTGCAGAAAGAAACCTTTAGTATCTTGTCTGAATTGACAAAGAAACCAACGAATGCGGTTGCAAAGATTGAGTGCAATAAGTTCCAACACTACTTTCTAGAAAAAGTTGAGACTATCCTTTCCGAGATCAAGTGCAACTCGGTGAGCAGCCTTTATGTACCGCAGATGATTGAAGTACCGCAAGAGTGTACTATTTCATCCTTTCCAGAGCTGGATGCCAGGACGCTGGAATATCTTATGTCCTCTATAAAGTCAGGCTCACCGGCAGATCCTTGCCCGCCGGCGATTTTTCGAGGAGCATTAGCCTTGATGTCGGACCATATTATCTCCTTCCTAAATAGTTCATTACGGACGGGATATCTCCCAACGAAGCTTAAAGAAGCTCGGGTACGACCCTTACTGAAAAAACTTGGAGCTGAACAGACAAACTGGAAAAATTACCGACCAATCTCTCAGCTGCCGTTTATGTCAAAGATCCTTGAGCAAAAACAACAAGTGATGGACTGAATGTGGATCAATGTCACACACTCCCCCAGTCAAAAGATCTGGGCCCAAATCCATCGTTTTTTTGCACTCCACACCACCCTGGGTTAGACAATGGCGATATGCAAATCAGCTCTGACCCTGTTGCCCCATGGGAACAGTCCAGTCCGAACTACAAAAGCCATGTCCTTCCCAGAACGGAATCAAGCATCCGAGGACCGGACCGGTTTCGAGGTAACACCTCTCTTCAGCCCGGCTAGCTTGACTCCAAGTGGTGTGGAGTGCCTGGGACCCACGTCTGGGCATCCCCAGCGCACTTAGGGCGGCAATTGCAAAAACAACAAGTGATGGACTGAATGTGGATCAATGTCACACACTCCCCCAGTCAAAAGATCTGGGCCCAAATCCATCGTTTTTTTGCACTCCACACCACCCTGGGTTAGACAATGGCGATATGCAAATCAGCTCTGACCCTGTTGCCCCATGGGAACAGTCCAGTCCGAACTACAAAAGCCATGTCCTTCCCAGAACGGAATGAATGTCTGACAAAATATCGAAATCAAAAATATCGAAATACAAAAATATCGGGACAAAAATATCGAAGTCAAAAATATAGGAATCCTATCCCTAACAAGGTAAGTACAAAAATATCGAAAAAATAATATCGTAGTACAAAAATATCGTATTTAAAAATATCGTTTTTTTAAATGTATTAATAATAATGTAAAAATAATTATAAAATACATATAATGTTACAAATATTAAATAAAAATATTAAAACATAATTAAAAATTTAAAACTAATACATATACATTTAAAATAAATTAAAAACTTAATAATGTAATGTAATTTTATATTTTTTAATTTCATTTAATTGATTTAATTTAAATTAATTTTATTTTTACCCTGTACGACTGTACCCCAAAAACCCAAAACTGACCCTGAACCCTAAAAATACCCCTTTACCCAAAAACCCAAAACTGACCCTGAACCCTAAAAATACCCCTTCACCCATGAACTGAAAACTGACCCTGAACCCTAAAAATACCCCTTTACCCATGAACTGAAAACTGACCCAGAACCCTAAAAATACCCCTTTACCCAAAAACTGAAAACTGACCCTGAACCCTAAAAATACCCCTTTACCCATGAACTGAAAACTGACCCTGAACCCTAAAAATACCCCTTTACCCATGAACTGAAAACTGACCCAGAACCCTAAAAATACCCCTTTACCCAAAAACTGAAAACTGACCCTGAACCCAAAAAATACCCCTTTACCCATGAACTGAAAACTGACCCTGAACCCTAAAAATACCCCTTTACCCATGAACTGAAAACTGACCCTGAACCCTAAAAATACCCCTGTACCCATGAACTGAAAACTGACCCTGAACCCTAAAAATACCCCTGTACCCAAAATTAATTAATATTATTTAATTACCAATTAATTATTAATTAACAATAACAATAAAGTAAATATATTAGCACATTTGCTGTAATTAATTTAATTTAATAATTAATATTATTTTGCACAATTAATTAATTAAGAATAACAATAAATTATATATAAAAAAATTACTATAAATAATGTAATTAAATAGTTAATAATAATTAATTACCAACTAATTAATAATTATAAATATGTAACAATTATAATAATTAATTAACTAATTAATAGAAATTAATGGCCAATTAATTATTAATTAAAATATGTACAAACATATATCAATTAATTAATTATTATTAAATTACTTCCCACCCTATTCCCCTATAAACCCATAACCCGCTACAGAACATATTTATCTATTAATAAATTAATTAAAAATAATTAAAAATTAATTCTCAATTAATTAATTAATAATTCCTACTAATTAATAATTAATTTAACATAATTAAATTACTTCCCACCCTATTCCCCTATAAACCCACAACCCGCTACAGTAGTAAAAGACAATATTTAATAAAATAACATTAAAAATAAATAATAAAACATAATAAATACAATATAATATACACTAAATTTATTTAAAACTTGATATTAGTAACATCAAAGTTATTAATTTCGATATTATTAACATCGATATTTACAACTTCGATATTACTGATATCATGCCAATATCGATATTTAGACTGTCGATATTACTTACCTTCGATATTTTTGTATCTCGATATTTAAACTTCGATATTTTGTCTTTCCGATATTTTATTTTCGATATTTTGTCTGTGTACCGAACGGAATCAAGCATCCGAGGACCGGACCGGTTTCGAGGTAACACCTCTCTTCAGCCCGGCTAGCTTGACTCCAAGTGGTGTGGAGTGCCTGGGACCCACGTCTGGGCATCCCCAGCGCACTTAGGGCGGCAATTGCAAAAACAACAAGTGATGGACTGAATGTGGATCAATGTCACACACTCCCCCAGTCAAAAGATCTGGGCCCAAATCCATCGTTTTTTTGCACTCCACACCACCCTGGGTTAGACAATGGCGATATGCAAATCAGCTCTGACCCTGTTGCCCCATGGGAACAGTCCAGTCCGAACTACAAAAGCCATGTCCTTCCCAGAACGGAATCAAGCATCCGAGGACCGGACCGGTTTCGAGGTAACACCTCTCTTCAGCCCGGCTAGCTTGACTCTAAGTGGTGTGGAGTGCCTGGGACCCACGTCTGGGCATCCCCAGCGCACTTAGGGCGGCAATTGCAAAAACAACAAGTGATGGACTGAATGTGGATCAATGTCACACACTCCCCCAGTCAAAAGATCTGGGCCCAAATCCATCGTTTTTTGCACTCCACACCACCCTGGGTTAGACAATGGCGATATGCAAATCAGCTCTGACCCTGTTGCCCCATGGGAACAGTCCAGTCCAAACTACAAAAGCCATGTCCTTCCCAGAACGGAATCAAGCATCCGAGGACCGGACCGGACTTGAGCAGCATGTGCTAAAATCACTGGCGGTCTTCCTGGAATCACACAATCTCCTCCAGGGATGCCAAGCAGGTTTTCGGGCACATCACAGCACTGAGTTGGTGATGCTCTCGGTGTTGGACGAGCTCAGGGACATGGCTGACAGTAGGAAACCGAGTGCCCTGATACTTTTAGATCTATCAGCGGCATTCGATACTGTCAGCCATGATCTGCTCTTGGACAGACTGGCTAGTGTTGGAATAAAGGACACAGCCTATAAATGGCTAGAGTCCTTTTTGACAGGTAGGCAGCAGAGGATTCAATTGGGAGAGGAGATCTCGGGGTTGGGCAGTCTGAACTGTGGGGTTCCGCAGGGATCTGCATTATCACCGCTGCTTTTTAATCTTTACCTGCAGCCCCTTATTGAATCTTTGGTACAGATGGGCTGTCGGGTGTTTAACTACGCAGACGACACCCAACTACTCTTTAGTATTGAGAACTCTAAAGTAGCCCAACTACATATACAGGAGGTACTTAGGCACACAGTCAGCTGGATGAGTGACAATCTGCTGAAGATTAACCCTGAGAAGACGGAGGTTTTGGTGGTGTCAACTGGCACTTCCCCTTGGGGAGATCTGTTTTGGCCAAAAGAACTTGGGCCCACTCCAATACCAAAGCCTAATGTAAAAAGTCTGGGTATAAAGATCGACAAGGACTTGTCGATGATTACCCAGATTTCTGGTGTTGTGGGCACCTGCACTGGCCTAATTAGGCAACTACGTCGATTAGTCCCTCTGTTATCCAAACCTATGCTCCGGACAGTGGATTCGGCCACTATATTATCAAGATTGGACTATGGTAATGTCCTGTACTTGGGTCTACCAAAGAACCTGATCCAAAGACTGCAGGTCGTTTTGAACGATGCTGCACGCCTAATTTTTAAACTTCCGAGAAGCTCCCATGCTTCCCCTCTGTTGTTTAAACTCCACTGGCTTCCCATAAAGCAGAGGATAGAATTCAAGAGCCTGTGCATTGCACACAAGGCAATTCATGGGCATGCACCTGGCTATATTAAGGATCGTTTAAAGTCCTATAATCCGAAACGTACCCTAAGATCATCTGACGCTTCACTGTTGACCTGCCCTCGTTTCAATTTAGCCACAAAAGGAGGTAGATACTTTTCCATACTTACCCCATTGTTATGGAATAAGTTACCAGTGTCTTTGCGTAAGGAGCCGAATCTTCTCTGTTTTAGGAAACAGTTGAAAACGATTCTGTTTAGAGAGGCTTTTGGTCATACAAGTTAAATCGACAATCTGGCCTAAGTTTCTGTGAGTAGGAACAAAGTGTGTTTTCTTTGGTCTGGAGCGCCTTGAGACCTGGTGGTGAGTTGGCGCTATACAAACCGAAGTAACATAACAAACATAACATAACATGTCTTCCCTGGTCTGGAATCAAGCATCCTAGGACCGGTTTCTGGCTATCAGCCGTCATCAGCCAGGATAGCTTGATTCCAGTGGCATGGAGAGCACGGGACTCACGTCTGAGCATACCCGTTCCACTCGGGGTGACAAATGCAAAAACAACAATTGATGGACGGAATGTTGAACAATGGCAAAACATTCACCCCCAGTCACAGACCTGGGTTTAATCCATCGTTATTTTGTTCCCCACACCACCCCAGTTCAGACATGGCCATATGCAAATCAGCCTTGACCCTGCGCCTCATGGGAACAGTCCAGCCCGAACTGCCAAGCCATGTCTTCCCTGGACCGGACTCAAGCATCCTAGGACTGGTTTCTGGCTATCAGCCATCATCAGCCAGGATAGCTTGATTCCAGTGGCATGGACCGGTTTCTGGCTATCAGCCGTCATCAGCCAGGATAGCTTGATTCCAGTGGCATGGAGAGCACTGGACTCACATCTGAGCATACCCGTCGCACTCCGGGTGGCAAATGCAAAAACAACAATTGATGGACGGAATGTTGCACAATGGCAAAACATTCACCCCCAGTCACAGTTCGGGGTTTAATGCATCGTTATTTTGCTCACCACACCACCCCAGTTCAGATATGGCCATATGCAAATAAGCCTTGACCCTGTGCCTCATGGGAACAGCCCAGCCCGAACTATCAAGCCTGCTAGGCTGCATTTTAAAACTTTATGTGTAAATTGATTTTACGAATTTCACCCGTTTTCCTCACCTGCTAGGCTGGTTGGGGCACTCATTCTGTATCGTCACACCCGGGCAGCCGACCTGAACGCTGCCACGGGGTAAGAAATCGCCAGCACCCATTAGCGAGCGAGCCTGTTCACAGGCCACGCCCACTTCCTGAGGCTACGCCCCTTCTGATTATATAAAGCGCCGACGCCCAGCCTTTCCCTGATCCTATACTCCTGAGGCACAGCCGGGAGCTCTGTTGAACTTGCTGCTTTTTAAAACTTTGTGTGTAAATTGATTACGAATTTCACCCTTTTACCTTACCTGCTAGGCTGCATTTTAAAACTTTATGTGTAAATTGATTTTACGAATTTCACCCATTTTCCTCACCTACTAGGCTGGTTGGGGCACTCATTCTGTATCGTCACACCCGGGCAGCCGACCTAAACGCTGCCACGGGGTAAGAAATCGCCAGCACCCATTAGCGAGCGAGCCTGTTCACAGGCCACGCCCACTTACTGAGGCCACACCCCCCCCCCCACGCCCTTTCCCTGCATAAAACCATGTGCATCTCTCGGACGCGCAGCGGACGGGCGCAGCGGAAGGCAAGCCCGTCTGGGCCCGTCCGGGCCCAGCCGGACCCAGGCCCAGGTACTCTGCCGGATTTGCCACACGATCGGCTGGTGTACACTAGGGACATGCTCTGGGCCTTCCATCAGGAAAAAAATCAGGAGTGCCACTACATCCATGCTAAAGGTAAACCCTTTGTTAACTGTGCACGATGCAACCCAGCCGAACCTTGCTCGCGAAAACCAGGACTCGAGTTCGGCCTCCTTAACTGCCGCTCCCTCCCCAAGCACGCGCATGAAATCAACTTGTTGATACTTGATCACGGCCTGGATGCTTTGTTTCTCACAGAAACCTGGCTCTCTGCTAGCACGGACTCTGATATCGTCAATACCCTACCCCCAGGCTATCTCATTCAAACCCTACATAGGCCTAAAAAGAGAGGAGGGGGGCTGGCAATCATTTACAGAGGACACCTGGTTTGTAGGACTAGTAATGCCAATGTTGAGGATTGTGAAAGCTGCCACTTCGCCCTTCAAATTTCCCCGGCACACTCCCTCTCAGGACTGCTGATCTACCGTCCTCCGGGGACACCAGGGAATTTCATCAACGCCCTCACTGATACGGTGTCTCAATTAGCATCCTCCGCCTCGAATTTCCTTCTCGTAGGCGATCTTAACCTTCACCTTAATGACCCCACAGACTCCCCAGCGTCGGATCTCCTTCAGGATCTTAGGTCATTTAACATCCGAATGACCAACAACGAACCAACCCAGGATAAGGGGCACCTATTGGACTCCATCTTGACCAACATCATGGATATTACCTCGGGCCCCCCCATTCCTCTCCCTTGGACAGATCACTTCCTAGTCCCTTTCTCCTGGCACCTAGTCATAGCACCCCCTCAACTCCCGAAAATCCGAGTGACAGATCGACGATGGCATAAGCTTGCACCAGCTGAATGGGCAAGTATGCTCTCAGACTCCACACCTGTGCTCTCCACGGACCCGGTGGCGGCCGACGAACAATTCAATTCCTGGATCATATCCTCATTGGATAAACTCCTTCCCAATACCACCACTCTTAAACAAATGAAAAGAGTGACCCCTGCTCCCTGGTATACCCCGGCGCTCAAGTCTCTACGACACGAATGTAAGAGAACTGAGCGCTCATGGAGGAAGGATAAATCCAACGAAAAAAAGGATGCCTACCATACCGCACTACAAAATTATAAAACCGCCCTTCGTAACACCAAAAGTCTGTTCTCTCAAGAAAGAATAGAACACTCTGCTAGCTCCAGTAAGGAATCTTTCACCATTTTAAAAGAACTCCTTAAAGTCCCCGACCCCGGACCGAGAGGCCCACCAGATCCCAAGGCAGACGAGGAAAAATGCCACAAGCTAGCCAACTTTTTTAAGGAGAAAATCAAAAAAATCCTTGACTCCATCCCGGCTACAAATCTGAACGAGGAAAAAGAATCCAATAACTTCCCTACCCCCCCATGTCTCACCTCTTGGGGACAAGTGACAACAAAAGAGGTCGAAAATACGCTGAATATCATTAAAAGCGGATCACCTAGGGACCCTGCCCCCTTACGGATTCTCAAAAAAGTTGTACCCTCGATCGCTCTCCCCCTCACCCACCTTATTAACGCCTCTCTTCAACAGGGAGTTGTCCCACCCAGTTGGAAGGCGGCAGTGGTCAAAGCATTATTAAAAAAAACCTCCCTCGACCCTGCCGACCTGGCAAATTACAGACCAATCTCCCTCCTCCCGGGAACGAGTAAGATCGCGGAAAAACTTGTGAACAGGAAACTTTCACAATTTTTGGAGAGCAATAACCGGCTTAAAAGTTCGCAGACGGGATTCCGCCCTGGACAGGGCACTGACATCGCCCTCCTTATGGCGGTGGAGGAGGCCAGAGCACTTCTGGACGAAGGAGGATCAGTGGCAGTGATCCTCCTCGACCTCAGTGCGGCCTTCGACACCGTCAACCACCAGCTCCTAATTCAACGACTCAGGAGTGTAGGTGTTGAAGGGACCGCGCTTTCCTGGCTATCGTCCTTTTTGAGTCACCGCTCTTTTCAAATTTGGGAGAATAACACCCGCTCCTCCGACACTCCCCTCCAATGTGGCGTGCCTCAGGGCTCCTCCCTGAGCCCCACTTTATTTAATATCTACATGTCCCCATTGGAGGAGGTTGTCATCCCGTTCGGAGTGAGCATCGTCAGCTATGCTGACGACACACAATTAGTGGTGTCCCTTTCCCACCCTAGTCAACAACCTGCGGATCTGTACAACTGTCTCTCGCAGATACAAGGATGGATGAACAAATCATCTTTGAAACTTAACGGTTCAAAGACTGATATTCTCCTTCTTGGCCAGAAGGGACCCTCCTTACTACAGAACATCTGGCCATCCTCTCTGGGTCCGCTCCCAGACCCGAAACCAGAGGTAAAAAGCCTGGGTGTCTGGCTCGATAAGGACCTTTCATTTGCAACACAAGCAAAAAAGGTAGCCGGGACCTGCTTTGGGCTCCTCAGATCAATACGAAAGATTTTGCCCCTACTCCCCCCCAACTCTCAAAAACTGCTGATCCAAGGCCTGATACTCTCTAGGCTCGACTTCAGTAACTCCATCTATCTAGGAGCGCCGGAGGCTACTCTGAACAAATTACAAAGGGTCCAAAACGCAGCTGCCCGGATCCTTACTAACAACTCTGTCAGAGCTTCAGCCAAACCAGCGCTGAAGCGCCTCCATTGGCTCCCGGTAAGAGAGCGTGTGAAATTTAAGGCCCTCTGCCTGGTGCACAGACTGCTCCAAAATAAAGGCCCCCCAAGCCTACAAAAATTCATTAAGCCATATAAAGCCCCGAGATCCCTTCGATCCGACCAGGAACATCTCATCATCACTCCCAGAATCAGGAAAGCCCGAACAGGTGGAAGGCGTTTCTCGGTTCACACTGCACGCCTCTGGAACACCCTGCCTCTTGATTTAAGATCTGAACCCAACTACCTACGGTTCAGGAAGCGATTGAAAACACACCTCTTCCCCTAATCCCGTCCCAGGCCCCTCCCTTGCTGAACCTCAGTTGTATTGATCTTAGCGCTGGGATACTCATGGGTGACTACGCGCTTTATAAATTAAAATAATAATAATAATAATAATAATAATTTCTTCCTTGGACTGGAATCAAGCATCCTAGGACCGGTTTCTGAGAATGCCTGGGAACTAGGTTAAGAGGGCTTTTCCCCTTTTTTCTCCTTGTTGAGCCTAACTGGTGTCCCTCAATACACGAATATATCACATCAAGATCATTTTTTGATCAATATGGATACTTGTGGGTCTGCAATGGTACAATGCCAAGTGGCAACTTTTCATGCAAATTTTTATACATATTTGGTTTCAACAACTTGAATTATCTAACTTTAGCCAAGACCGCCGTTTTTCTGCCCATTCTCGACACTAGGAGATTTATCAATGAAGTGGATGTGTACCATATAGGATGTGATGTAATGGTATATATGTTTCCATTTCCTCAGAGCGGGCCTCCTTACCTGAGCGAGTGCCAGGCGAGGTGAGGCTACTCCCAAGCAAATTTTGGGTAAATGATTTTACAACTAATAATGATTGAGCAATGTCTCATTGGCTGCAATGGCAGGCGTGAGACATGTTTAAAGGGCTACATAGGTGGGTGATACAATAAGTGCTGCAGGGTCACTCATAGTAGTTGATTTACAGGCACTTTAATAGGGACTTGAAAGTAAATTAAATATTCCAATTGGGAATAATCCAATGTTACCATGTTTTAAAGAGTGAGCACATTCACTTAAGCACTGTTTAGCTGTTCTGAAGAGGATAGAGCCCTAAGACCAGCAAAAATGTGATCACCAAAAATTGGAGTAGGAAGGGAAAAGGTTTAGGAGCAGACGACCCTTTGTCTGAAAGGTCTAAAACTTATTTTATCCCATTTTCACACTCTTATATGTGGAGCGTGAACAAATGTTGGAATCAGTGTGCTGATTACAAATGTGGGACCTTTTGTAATGTTAAAAAAGAGGTCACTCGAAAGAACAGGGAGGTGGGAGAACAGTGTGGAATCTGCGATTAGATGGAGTATTCACCAGAAAGAGTGTTACAGAAGGTAAGTAATGTGCTCTTCTGATTGATACTTCTAACCACAGATTCCTCACCTTAGAATAGAGAACAATGCCTCCCCAGGCGGATAGACTGTTGAGTGAATTCAGACCAAAATGTCCTGCAGAGACAAACATGCTAAGTGTGACAAGACCACTCACCTGGATTCGGAGAGACCCCAGTGTCTCCTGCGATCTATTTTGGTATCAATGACTGAAACACTGTGCCCAAAATGGCCCCATGGGGAAGGGAGAATAGAGGGGGGAGAAACATCAAAGAAGACAAAACTACTCTGGGCTCATGGATCTGCCCTAGATGAGGTGACAACAGGAACTCTAGACAGGGTTGCATCTGGTACTCAGGTACTAGAATATATTTAATTGACGCTACCTCTATCCAGGTATTATCAGCACTTGATTTAACTTAACGCTACAATCAGCTCGTGATTAACTGGTCACTTTCTATATTGAAAATGCTGAACTAATTTCCTGCTTGAATTTGTACAACCCTCGAAGAGGAACACTCATGTGTAATCTGTAAAACACTATTAAGCAAAAAAATACACAAGTACATTACAGACATGCTATGCACATTAAAATAGCAAAACAAGTGAACGAATTATGGAGTACAGGATATTTAACCTTCAAAATACCTTTCTGTTCAAAAACATAAGAATAACATATTATGACTGTCTTTCCTTTTCATGAAACTCCTTCATTGCACAAAGTCTTAGGGGATTCATTACCATGGCAGCTGGACTTCCATCCGTCCGCCATCGTGCCGGGGCTTGGGACCGTCCATCTGTCATGCGGTGCTCTCGCCATTGAGATTATGATGTGGCCACCACCGTGGAGGTCGCAACGTGTATATCTTACATTGCGGAGGGTGCTGCTGGCTGCAGCACCTGCTGAAATGTAAGAACCACAGACTTTTCATTTCCCGGCACTACGTGGCAGGCGCCACACGGTGCCTGCAACCTGGTGCAGGGAAATGTAGGGGATAAACACAAGGAGGTGATGTACGGAGTGCTGGAAACTTTTCAGACACCCACCCTCAGTCACAGATCTGGGTTGAATTCATCATAATTTTTCTAGCTCACTTCGCCACCTCAGTTCAGACCCAGCTATATGCAAACCAGTCTTGACCCTGTGCCTCCTGGGAACAGTCCAGCCTGCATTGTCAAGCCAGGACTTCCCTGAACCGGAACTAAGCATCCTGGGACCGGTTTCTGGGTAACAACCTTCATTAGCCAGCTTACCTTGAATCCAGTGGCAAAGTGAGCAAGGGACCCACGTCTGGTCATACACTGCCAACTTAGGGCAAACAAAGCCAACACAAGGAGATGGTGGAGGAGCTCTGAAACTTTTCAGACACTCACCCCCAGTCGCAGATCTGGCTTGAATCCATCATCATTCTTTAGCTCACTTCGCCACCTCAGTTCAGACCCAGATATATGCAAATCATTCTTGACCATGTGCCTCATGGGAACAGTCAAAGCCCGAACTACCATGCCAGGTCGCTTGAATCCAGTGGCAAAGTGAGCAAGGGACCCACGTCTTGGAATACCCTGTCAACTTAGCGCAAAGAAAGCCAACACATGGAGATGGGGGAGGAGCTCTGAAACTTTTCAGACACTCACCCCCAGTCACAGATCTGGGTTGAATCCATCATTATTCTTTATCTCACTTCGCCACCTCAGTTCAGACCCAATTATATGCAAATCAGTCTTCACCTTGTGCCTCATGGGAACAGTCCAGCCCGAACTGCCAAGCCAGGTGTTCCCTGAACCGGAAACAAGCATGCTGCGACCGGTTCTGGGTAACACCCTTTATCAGCCAGGCTAACTTGAATCCAGTAGCAAAGTGAGCAAGGGACCCACGTCTGGCCATACTCTGCCATCTTAGGGCAAACAAAGCAAACACATGGAGATGATAGACGGAGCACAGAAGCCTTTCAGACCTTCACCCCCAGTCACAGATCTGACTTGAATCCATCATCATTCTTTAGCTCACTTTGCCACCTCAGTTCAGACCCAGCTATATGTAAATGAGCCTTCACCCTGTGCCTCATGGGAACAGTCCAGCCCAAACTGCAAGCCAGGTCTTCTGTGAACCGGAAACAACTACCCTGGGACCGGTTTCTGGGTACCACCCTTCATCAGCCAAGCTAGCTTGAATCAAGTGGCAAAGTGAGCAAGGGACCCACGACTGGGCATACTCTGCCAACTTAACTCCACTGGAAGGGTTAATTAGTACTCGGAGAAATACCAGGCGCTCAGCCTCTAGTGTACGCAGAAGTGTGTGTAACTTCAAATGTCTAACTGGTGCAAAAGGCGAGCGGGAAAACCCTACAACTGCTCAAAATTGTATCCAAAACTAGATACCCAAATAGTCAATCACAGAAATCGCCTATGCACACATAATCTAAATCCCTCACATTAGTATTGGTACATGAACAGTAGATAAATAAGGTAACAAAGACAACAATATTCGTAGATTTCTTGAATATTGAAATTTTCTCAAATTTTAATCGTTCCCACAGCCAGCCGACACGTGTTTCATCGCGTAAGGAACAAAGTTTACGCGAATCTTCAGGGCAGAAAAAGATACAAAATACATACAATGGAAAATTTGCTTAATCCAAAATATTTGTACTTAACATACACAGCATCCAACTCAAATACTAGGTGCATATAAGCATATATATGCATTGCCCAATAAGTGTATTCCATATGGTGACACGTTAACCAAAAGGATGGTTGAAACACAACATGTAGTTCCATCCGGTCCTACATCTCCAAGTATAAGCGCTTTGTCTGCCACACTAAGCGTCCCATCAAAACAACCATTTGTAACCATATCAATTCCCCAGGAAACACCCGTGCACCATGCAACGCAACGCGTGCCCCAATTCCAACGTATAAAGTGATTTCATTTTAAATGCGCTCCTCTAAATTGAGAGCATCAGATTCTAACATACCTAGCGTATATGCCGTAAAACGGTTAGAGTCTGTCGAAAAAGATATAAGGTAAAAAAGAAGAAAGAAGAAACAAAGGGGAGTTGAGAATAATAATAAAGACTCAAGAGTCTTTTTAAAAAACACTCTCTCTATGATGGGTACAGGACGTGTGGAAAATAGTCAAAAGATGACTCACCGCTCATCCGGTGTTAATTCCTACCCGGCGCGGCCCGTTGCTGTCCATAGTTGAGGACAGATCATCAAAATCCCAAATTCTCACTCTGTATCACAGACCAGGACAAGAATACAAAAAACACAAAGCCGCATGTCAGCCCACATCAGAGTTGGTCAGTTCAAGCTCCGGTCCCCCGTGACAAAATCCGCAGTTACATCATGTTGTAAAATGGAAATCATACCTTAATGTATTAGATTTATTCTCCTGACAATTCGTACGAAAGGAAAAATAGTCCCTGTATGGTAGTTGAGGCTGCGTCTACGAGCACATAGGCGCTCTGTAACAGATAGAAATAAAAAAACACATTAAGTCTGCTAGCTCTTTAGTGCTTGGCTTCTTGATTCAAAAGTATGACCATTCTAAACCCATTGAAAGTTTACCACCGTAACAGCTAACCATCACCCCATACGTGCATGGAATGAAATTTTACCTTGCAGGATTCAAGTCAGAATCATGCGAGTGTCAGGGAACCTTGCGCTTTGCTGAAGTTAAAATCTTCCAGCATGTGTATACCTGCCGGCGGCAAAATTACGAGTACAAATGTCAAAACCACACGTCCTGAGTTAGATAAAAAGACATGAATCACGCGTGCTAAATGCCCGGTTCTACTCTCGCGTTCATGGCGATAAATCCGTCCCGTCCTGAGTTCCTATTTCGCGTCCAACTGTATGTTGTGACACGTGATCGGAAACCCCAACCTTAAGCTTCCTCCCGGCTGTGAGAAACCACGCCCCTAGCCGAAGGACTAGAACGCACGAAACCTGGAAGTGAGATATCAATCTCTTAGTGCTGCCCATATCGTGGCAAAAATATAGATCTCCGGAAAAGGCCCACAGTACCCATTTAAGAAGCGATTCATGGCATATAACACCAATAATAAACAATATGCCGTGTTCCTAAGTCAATGCACAGCATCTGCTAAAAAACCGTCACCCCCGTGCACACCTCCACCCGGTGATTGAATATTCATGTCATAGTTTATCCTAAAATTTCGTATCCATTGTCCTATTCACAAGGTTACTGTATATGTTTATAGTAAAAACCTCTAAAAAATGACAGTGATCTTTAACAATTACTATACACAGCAATTGTAATTCATCTTAAAATTACATCTCGTTTTGATGTTACAATATTCATAGTTAAGACCCTTGTCATCCCTCAGTACATACTTATCCACTATCAACTCACCCATAATTCCGTTTAGGGCTTTGCACAAGAATAAATCAATCTTGCCCATACTGTTTGTCTCACTGATGTTATATCCTTGATCATAGCCAAACGAGGTCTCAAATAATATACACCACACCAATATGGTACCCCTCCAATTTATATTGTTGCATAAATTGTTCATGCGTCCTTAGAAAGATCCTATAGCAATTATACTTTTGTATTGGAAAATTATTCACATTCCTCATGTATGGTAATATCTAATCCATTCACTGAGCATCTGTATTCCTATAGTACACACCTCTGGAAACCACATACAATATGCATCAAAAGCTCAATACATAATGCTTTTCATATTTCGTGTGTCATATCACACTAAACACCATGCAAAACAATGTCATAGGATAGTTAAGCAGTAGGTAACAAAAACAAAAACATTGGGTGATGGTTGACAACCTAAATAGCAAAAACAACAATTATATCTGGGGGTCAGGAAATGAGAGGACAAAAAAACAAAACAACAAAAAAAAACTCACTGTGGTAACAAGACTTCTGCATGGAAAAACAACAAGTCTGTAAACTAGAGGTGGAGACCCAAGTCAGCTCCCAAGTGCGACACCAATAGGTGAGCTAAAGCTCGAGGGCATGGGTACATTTTTCCCATCAGTAGCCACTCTGTACCGCCCTTGTTCACATCATTTGGGTTCTCCTTGCCCAGGAGGAAAGGGAAAAAGGAAAACAACCTGTTGGTGTTATTTTAGGCTGTTCCAAAAACCTTTAGCGTGATATGATGTCAGTACTAAGTATTGTTATTTTAAATATAAGTGGCGACTAAATAAAGCAGTGTGAAAACAGAAAAGTGAGTGAAAAAACAATTAAAATTGGATATTACTGAGTAAGTATGAAACTATTTTACTTCTCAGTTTTCCAAATCTAAAAGACAGAGTGTAAAACCAGATTTAACAAAATATCTGTGAGCAATGATGGTCGACATGTTTCAGCATTATAATGGTATAGTACCAATACTTTCTTCAGGACCCGATGTTTACTACTGCTTATTTAAAGTGAAATTAAAATGTCACCTGCAAAATCCAGGTCAGAATAAATCCACCACAGACCCTTAGCTGTGGTGATGGCGCCTCACCCCACCTGGCTGCAGCTCAGGTAGAGGAGCACCGCTCTATTCGTCGGTGTCTCCAGTCTTGCTTCTGTGCTGTCTGGGGAGGCCAACCTAAATATACATCACAGATACTGTCTAATCAACCAAAAATATTGCAATTCCTACTCTGCCAACTTAGGGCAAACAAAGCAAACACAAGAAAATGATGGACAGAGCACAGAAACATTTCAGACACTCACCCCCAGTCACAGATCTGGGTTGAATCCAATCCATCATCATTCTTAAGCTCACTTCTCCACCTCAGTTCAGACCCAGTTATATGCAAATCAGTCTTGACCTTGTGCCTCATGGGAACAGTCCAGCCCGATCTGCCAAGCCAGGTCTTCCCTGAACCACAAACAAGCATCCTGGGACCGGGTTCGGGGTAACACCCTTCATCAGCCAGGCTGGCTTGAATCCAGTGGCAAAGTGAGCAAGGGACCCATGTCTGGGCATAGCCTGTCAACTTTGGGCGAACAAAGCAAACACAAGGAGAATATGGGCGGAGTGCTGAAACTTTTCAGACACTCAATGTAGGGGGAACCATAGGTATCCCCTGTGCATACCCACCTCCCCCAACACAAGGGGGGCCCGCTACTGGCCCCCAAATGCAATCCTGCCAGCCTGTCAATGGCGGTTTTACCGCCATACACCAGCTGGTGGGGAGACAGCATCCTAATATGGCGAACGGTGCCTGCTAGGCACGCCACCATATTGTTGATGCGGGGCGGGTCCACCAGGCAATCGTAATGATTGCCTATGGCGGACCCAAGGCTGATGGACTGTGCATCCGCGAGCACCCCGCCCACTATTGTAATTTGGCAGCCGGAGATGTGCCCTACGATGGCGGTGAAATTGCCACTGACAGGCTGCCGGTGGTGGATTCACTGGCATAGTAATGACCCCCTTAGTCCTTAGTAAAACGAAAGAAATTACCAATAAAAATAACTAAACAAAAAGTGTTCCAGGAGGCTTGGTTAATATGTGATTTGTTTGTTAATACTTTTTTTAAATGAGGTACAATGCTGCTGCTAAATGATCATTGTTGTTTTTTCTTTATCCTAGGAAATTTAATCTGCTGCCAAAGCCATGCCGCTGCAGCTGTGTGAGGACAGATACCGGCAGACTGGGTTGATGGTCATCCCGTTGCCTTTTGAGGATTTGGCATGGGCGGCTAACATGACACATGTGTGCATGTGTACTGTAACATGCAGAATGACAAAACAAAGAAAACAAGCATTTTGCAATGCAATAAGTCCCACATTTGCGAGAGTTTAAGCTATTGGCATTGTAAATGGCAATGCCTTTTATTTATGTTTTAAAAATCATTACACAAATAAAAGGCATTGTCATTTACAATGCCAATAACTCAAACTCTCGTAAATGCGAGACCTATTGCATTGCAAATGCTTGTTATTTATTGTTGCAACACATATTATTGCAGTTTGTGTTACTCACTAGGTCAGCAAAAGTGATAACATACATGATACAGGCCCATATTCATACAAATAGCATTGACAGTTAAGATACAATGGTATATCAATAAAGGTATAGTTATCAATATGCATCTTGAAAGAGCCAGATTGTGTTAGAAAAATATAAGAACTAAGTAGAATAGAGCCGTAGGAATATGTGCTGGGGTAAGTGTGAACAGAGTAATTAAACAGGTAACCAAATATAAAACATAGACAAAGAAATCATTGCTGGAGTGACATTACAGGTCAGGATTGGCTGCCAGGAAGGTGTAGGGGAGGAGGGCATTGTTGGGTGTACTAAGCGTCCACACTGCAGAGCAGCACGTGGGTCGTGGTAGACCTACGGAACAGGGCTCCCTCCACTCACCCCTCTTTAGAGGAATCCTCACCAAGCTGTTAGAGCAATCAGGCATCAATATTAATAAGTAGGCAGCCCTATAATATAATTTCCCATGCCTGTTTGTGCTCCTGGCTGCAATGGCATCTCTTTACCTCTAGTTTCAGCAGGGCACCCTAGCACTTGATCAACTCACATCTCCACCCCTGTATAGGGGGGCTGATTGTAGGACTTCCAAAACATGGATAGCTGTCTGCGAGACAGGAGCAATGCCAGATCTGCAAATTTACTTGTGACTAACCAGGATTTGGCCTTGACAACAACCCGAGCAAGCAAACTGGTTGAGTTCCCTCAAATGTTCTGGGCGGTGGACACATTAATGGTCAAATGACTGTGTTCCTGTAAACTACAAGGTTCTGGCAGTCCCAAACCATATGACAATAATTAGACCTCTCCAAATGACATCTAGGACAGGAAGTTTATGTGTCAGGGAACACCCCTGTAATGCATTTTGGGGTCAGGAGCACTCTATGCAAATAGCAGTATTATATCATCTAGAAACGCGCATTGCAGGATGTATGAGGGTTGTTAACCAGGACATCAGCCGTTCCCAATCTGTAAGTGACTAGCACATATCTGTGGCATAACGCTCTTGGCGGTGAGAGAGATGCGCCTTCGGCCTGGGAGAGAAGGGGCCTGTAGAGGAGAGTAATTGCATGTACACAGCCTGTCATGATGTAAATGATCTGAAGGCAGTTGTGCTCGGGGAGTTAAGGTTCCTCTCCATCCTACACATGACGAAGGGCGTCCCCCACTATTCCATACAGTAATGAATAGTGGGGCAGGGAGGCCATACTCATCTACCCCACCTCAAAAGCTTCATAGGAGGTCATTTGCATACCCAGTTACCCAGTGTAGTCGTGCCTCTCTTTTCACAATGCAAGAGGCCTGACCAGTCACCTTGATGGAAATGGTAAAGGAGGGCTGTCAAGGAGAGGTCTTTTGAGAAGGAGAGCTTGATACCCGTATGCTAAAGTGCCCGTGCCTACATAAATCGTAGCGTGCAGACAAGAGCTCCCTCTGCTCCCGTGCACCACCTTGGGCACAGAGTGAGCACTAAGTACAATAACATAGCACAGGAGGGAACACATCTCTTTCCCTGCGCCCATCCGCTCCACTAGCATTCTCTCCAAGGGGCTGCCCATTTAAGCTGCGCTGAGAGGTAATAACATTCCATGTCTGTAATGGCTAGTCCTCCCATATCCGTACCGCCGCTGTCTGTGTCCCCCAAATGAGTTGGGTTAGAAGGCTACTCATCTCAGTAAAAAGGGTTTGGGAGAGGCGGCAAGGGAAAGTAGCAAAATAATAAAGAAGGCGGGGGAGGAATATCATTTTTGACAATGCAACCCAACAGATCACAAACAGGAGGCAAGGAAGCATGGGTTACCCTCTACCAGCTCTGTTTCAGTGTGGCACACCTGTATTCCGAGGTCACAGAACACAGCTGGCTTGCTGAACAAGGAGAATGCTTTCTTTTTTTCCCAATTAAGGCTGAAATGGCGCTCACTTTCGTCCAGTACCTTTATCGTTCCTTCCATGTCTGAGCATTCTCCCCAACGATTAAGGAGGAGGATGTCAGCAAATTAAGAGATATACAAGGGAGAACAATCGATCCTCAATCCCCTGAAGTATCCCAATTGGATTGTAAGAGACAGTGTCTCCTTTGCCATAGCAACAAGCATTTGCGATGCAATAGGACTCGCATTTATGCAAGACCTACTGCTTTGAAAACCGGAGTGCGGGTGGGCGGGGGTGCAGGGAGGCGAGAAAGCACGGACAGCGGGAGTGCAGGTGGGGGGCAGGAGGTATAAGAAGGCATGGACAGTGGGAGTGCGGGGTAGGGGGAAGAAGGCACAGGCAACGGGAGTGGACAAGAAGGCACGGACAACGGGAGTGCGGGCAGGGGAGGGGGAGAAGGCAAGGACAAGGGGAGTGCAGGTGGGGGAGGGGGAAAATAGTGCGTTAACTAACATGTACCTTACAGTGTAACACTCAAAGTAAAGGGGCCAATAGCCATGGGAGGGTACAAATGACGACATGGCCATAATAAGGCAGGACTAACAAGCCTCATAATTAATCTGAAGACAGAATTTACGAAGAACAAAGACAGAAGCCAATGAAAAATATGGGCAGAGACTAAGGACAGCTTGTCTTCCATACTCTACTACTGCATGCCTCACAGAGGGAGCAGCGTATGCGCGCTGCTGCTAAAGCTCGACCTAAAAATATATAATATATACTATCCAGGCAATCATAAAGAAAACAAAACAAAGTGTGGCAACTTCCTGACACACAGCATATCAACATACTTAAGGAAGGATTAGGAGTTAGTACTAACACTTAGCATAAGACCTAATCTACTTTGTGTTTACAGTTTTACAAACATATTACATATGTCCTCTTTAAAGGAACTAGAACATTGGAACACTAATGAGCCATGGCGAATCAGAACACTTAGAAAATATGACCTGCCATGGCATGAGCATGATGGGTTATCCTAACACTAAGTTTCCTTTCCGCCAGATCTGGCTATCACAGTTGTGTTTCGTGAACATGTGAAATGCTGCCCGCAGATTCTCTGGGCACAGGACTCAGAGCCAGACTCTGACCTGCTTGGTTCAATAACATACAGCCTTCCTGCCGCCCATTGATGGATGACAGGAAGGACTTCAGAACCAATGGAATGGCTCACAACCCCAATAGATTAAGGTGGAGCTGGGTTTCAGTAATCTGATTTCCGCTTCCTAGATGACCTTTCTAACCCTGCAGGGACCTGCCTGTCACCACCATCAGCTTTAGGTTACGAAGAGAAGGGGGCTGCTGCTAAATCAATTGGGTTTGACATCCACCACTGCAGATTGTTAGACATCATCTTTGGGATCTGGATGATATCTGTTACATTTCCTTTATACTGGTCCCATTGGAACTTCAGATTTTATTACAGAGTCTGCATTTGCTACCTGAAATACTTGACAAGGAGGATGTAGGAGGCTAAGCGCTCAAGAAGCCTTGAAGCTGTTCTCACAATGATCCATGACTCAAGCAGAACCATCAAGATTATAGCGCACGTATCCTGTACTCGTTGCAGTAGAGAGAAGGCTCTGACCTGCACTGTCTCCAGGATGGATGGAATGAATGGAAGCCCTTCTGAAGGAGGGAGATGGGACCCTGGCTCGTTGATATTTAACCAAAACAATATCAGGAGGTTTTCTGTCATCTAGAGGTGATCTTTATCTGACGGTGGTGAGACTGCATTCAACAGACAGTGTAGGAGGGACTGCAATACCCAGCCTCTGCAGAAGGTCAGCGATCAAGGACTTCACTTTTGTGAACAGCCAGGTGGACACTGAAAAGTCAGAAGGAGAGCACAGTAAATTGAAAATGCTCCTGGCCTCTCTTGAACCGCAGATAAGGTCTGTAGGACTGCAGTACAGTATATAATAAAAACACACCCTGCAGGTCCAGGGGCACCATCCACTCATCAGCAACCTGAGTAGGATGTGGGCCAGCATGACCATTTGGAATTTGTTCTTCTGTAGAAAGGCATTCAGAAGGTGAAGGTCGAAAATAAGCCTGAGAACCTACCCTTATTTGGAAGAAGAAAATAGCAATATTAGCAACCCTCTCCACTTTCTGTCTCGTACCCTTTCCGAAACAACCTTGGAGAGTAATGCTTGCACCTTTTGCAGTAGATATGCATTCACTTCAGAGTGACTTTTAGACAGATGTTTGTCTAAAAGTCACTCTAATGTAAATGCAGATTTGTTTGGGTAAAGCGAAGAGAAAGGGTGTAGCCATGTTGAAAGATTTGTAAATCATAAGACCCATTTTTGGATGGAATGGATTGCTATCCTTGGAGAAAATTATGGATCCTGGTCATCTTTGGATGAGGGAAAGAGCAAACTAAAGGAATTTAATGGCTGTAGCAGTAGGGATAAAGGAATGGGATGACAGATGCCTCTGCTGGCAAGTGCACTGCCTGCATGACCTGTGCCCGTGCCCTTGAAAGTACAGGGATCACTGTTGTACTGTTTGGGGAGACTATCTCTACCTATACATCAGCACTCTGGAAAAGTTGCTGAACATTTGGAATTGGTGTGAAAACTGATTTGTAGGGGTCAACGGGCCAGGAGAATGTGCCATATATGTACTTTACTTGAAGAGATCCATTGCAAAGTCTGCCTTCTCAATGGAAAGGTGTGACCCATCAAAGGACATATCCACATAGTTAGCTCAGGTAACTATAACTGCTGAATTTCACTGGTTGTGTATGAGTGAAATCTGAGTCTAAGTATACCATCCCTGTAATCTTTGTTTTTTTCAAGAAATTTCTATTTTTTTTAACGTTAATTAAGATGCATATCACAATGGATGGTAGGGTTGGAAGCAGGGCCTGACATTGTGTTGCCCCCACCCAAGCTTGCTGCTCCTGCCTTCCATCCTCCTAGCCATCCATTGTCCAAGTCCATGCCCCTGCTTCCTTATTACTGCCCTGTGTGGCCGTTGTTCTGCCACTGGCCTGCCCGCCTTCTTTTAACAGTTAGCTTGCTGCCCCATCCACCTCCTCCCTATCCTCTGTTGTCTTAATCCGTGGACTAGCCTCCTTCCTCCTGCCATGCATGGGCTGATGTACTGCCACTGTCTCCATTTAGCATGATGTACCAGTCCACTCCTTCTGCCCTCCATTGTCCAAATCTATGCCCCATCATTGACCTCCTGCTCAGCCTCTGTGCTTAGCTTCCTGCCCCTATTCTCCTTCCCACTGCCCTCCAATGTCTGTGTGCATGCCCCTTCTCCATCCTTTTTTGCCCACCCTATGGACCTGCCACTCTTATCTACTCTGAGTATTCTGTTGAGCTACCACTCCCTTCCCACCTGCCTAACATTGTCAGATGACTGTAGCCTGTCCCTGCCACCTCCAGCCTGCCTGTCCACATTCCATGCCCCTATCCCCTTCCTCCTATCCTCCATGGTCCATTTTACTGCAACACCCTTCTGCCCTCCCTGGTCTGTTGTGCTGCAAATGCTCCTCCTGCCTACCCCTAGTGATCTGTTGTGAGGCCCCTTCCCCTAAACTCTCTTGTCTGTGCCTAGGTCCTGACCCTCCCCTCTATCCTCCATGGTTCTATGTGCATGCCCCTGCACCCTCCTTCTTGCCCATCATAGGCATTGTACTCCTACTATCCCTCCCGCTTGCCATGCATGGTTTTCTGTGCTGCCACGGCCCCTCCTACCTTCCCTGTGTGGTTACCTAGCTGCCCCTGACCCCCTCCCACCTTCCCTCCATGGTCTGTGTGTATGCCATTATAGTCTCCATGGTGTGTCTTACTTTTAGTGCCCATCCTGCCTGACCGATATGGTCATCTTGCTGCTCCTGCCCTGTCCCTTTGCCCCAACCCTATGTTTCCATGTGCAGACCCCTATTCCCTCCCTCCTGGCTTGTCTGTTCCATTGTAATGACCCTGATCCGTCCCTCCTGCCCTTTATGGTCCGTTATGCTGCAGCTTTCTCTAATGTCTGTCCATTATGATCAGCTAGCTACCATTGCCTCTTTCCCCTCTGTTTTCTGTTGTCCATGTACACGGTCCTGTCCCCTCCCTATTGCTATCTATGGATAGTTGTGCTGCACTCTCGTCCCGCATGCACTGTGTGGTGTATTGTGCTGCTGCAAACCCTGATGCCTGCCCTGTAGGGTCAGTTTGGTGCACCTCTCCATGTCCCTCCTGTCCTCTGTTATCCAAGTCCATGTCCCTACCCCAATTACTCCTGTCTTCCATGATCCAATGTACCATACTTGCTATCATTTTGAACTTGGTAAGCGGGAGATTTAAAAAAAACTGTGGTATTAATTTTCCCCTTAGACGTACATTGAAAAAGATGAGATTGTAGACAGGCGTCAGATCAAATAAAGCACATTTGGTCTTAAAAACATTGGCCGTTTCCTGGCTGAATCAGGTCTGTTGGAAGTATGATTGTACCACCACTGCCTCTACCTTCTGCCCACAATGGTCTATTATATTGCCACAGCCTCTCTTGCCAGTCCTGTATTGTTGGTTTGTTGCCCCTGTCCCCCTTTTCACTGCCCTCCATAGTCTGTTGTGCTGCCACTGCCCTTCCTGCCTGCCCAGTGTGGTCAAATTGTTGCCTCTGCACCCTCCTACCTGCCTTCAAATTTCAGAGTCCGTGCCCCTGGCCTCTGCCTCTCAACAGTATCCTAATGAACAGCTAGATTGTTAACATTCTATATTTATTACAAAAGTGTGGAACGCCTGATGTCATCTTGATGTAATCAAAACTGTAATACCAAGAGCATTTCCTTTAGAAATTACATAGATGAGAGGGTCTTATTTGCATCAAAATTATGGTTAGTGCTCTTCAAATAGCGACAAAGCACTTTTAAATTATTTGTTATCTTTATGGTTTTTTTTATCCAGTTGACCACTTGATTAAATGTTGCATTTAGGGGAGAGGATGTGGTGTTACTTCCAGTGCTGCAGACTTTGCAACTGGGGAACCAGGTTGGAGTTTCTGCTTCAGCTCGACATTCTGTGATTCTGGTCAAATCACTTAATCTCCCCTTGTCTACAGCCAAAATGAATTTGTTCTTGTGTGATGTAACCAATGCTCATGTAAAGCACTCCAATACCTGACAAGTCTGCACTATATAAAACTGCAAAAACACAATAAATAAAAAGTGTTTTGCACACTTCTGTCATTGGTCTACATATGGGCTACATCCGGGTGATATGTGTGCTACATTTGGGCTCTTTTGTCTCTGGTGGCCATCTTGGGAGTCTTATTTGTTATGAAGTTTCCTAATTTCCTCATTTACTACAGTCTCATCAGTAGGAAATACTTTCAGTTCTTTTTACTTTGATTCCATCAAGAAGGCATTCAGATGTGTCACACATTTGCCATGAATTCAGAATGTTAGCACTCTAGTTGCTCATTAGATCACTGTAGTGAAGATTCTGCTCAGCAGGGAAGTCTGCTGCTGGTATTCAAAGTCTATGTTTCAGTCTGCATGTTAGAATTTTTTTAAGAAATAGAAGAGGATTTGAGAAGTCAAATTGTGCCCTAATTTTTCTTTCTGCAGCACTAATCATAGTTACTATGGCAAAATGAAGCCCCTCATTTTGTTCCTCTGCAAATTAAATGTTTTAAGTGTTACCACTTTATTCCAGTCAAGATGGCTTCATATGTTCCATACTTTTGTCATAAGTAAAACTGTTAGCGCTCTAGTTGTTCTTTAGAACACTCTGGGACATTCTGTGATTGGCCTACACTTGGGCTACATCTGGGTGACATTTGTGCTACATTTGGACTCTTTTGTCTCTGGTGGCCATCTTGGGAGACTTACTTGTTATGAAGTTTCCTAATTTCCTCATTTACTACAGTCTCCTCAGTAGGAAATACTTTCAGTTTTTTATTTTCGTTCCAACAAGAAGGCTTTCAGATGTGTCACACATTTGCCATTAATTCTGAATATTAGCACTCTAGTTGCTCATTAGATCACTGTAGTAAAGCTACTGCTCACCAGGGAAGTCTACTGCTGGTATTGAAAGTACATGTTTCAGGCTGCATGTCAGAATTTCTTTTAATGAAATAGAAGAGGATTTGAGAAGTCACTTAAAATGTGCCCTAATGTTTCTTTCTTCAGCACTATTAACACTTTCTATGTCAAAATTAACCCCCTAATTTTGTTCCTTTTTAAATTAAATGTTTTTAGAGTTACCATTTTAGTCCAATCAGGATGGCCTCAGGTGTGCTACTCTTTTGTCATAAGTAAGGCTGTTAGCACTCTAGCTGTTCTTTAAAACACTCTGGAAAGCTGCAGTACAACACAAAGGAATCAACTGACAATCTCTGCCCTTGTTGGATGTACATGTTTTACTGAAAATGAAAATGTCAGACTTCGTTCTCACATGACTGAGAAAGATAATGGGAATTTACAGAAAATTTGCTCTCAGTTTAGCTTATAGATCACCTTCCAAACATCTGTGGGAAAAGCATGAGAACATAGTTTTCTCTCAAACACGATTGATGATATCCCAGCAGAAGGCTTTTTCACGTGGTAAATTCATCTTAGAACACACCACAATTCCTAAAATGAGTATGGTACTATCAACACATGATTTATAATGTAACTAAAGTGTTAAAACTTTCTATTAACTGCAATGCTTTTTAATTTGGTGCTATCATGTATAATGGTCCCAAGATGGCTGCCAACACTTCTTGGATGAAGTGCTGACAGCCAATCAGATCTCACGATGAGATGTGTGTTTAGGCTCTGTCCAGATATATATATATAAACAGAAGCAATGGACCGCACTCCGCTAGCCCCTCCTCCTGGTCGCCCCTTGGGATTCTGGTACTTGGTGTAGAAGAGTGGTTCACCCAAGTGGGTGCAAGTAAGTACTTGTAAGACTGATGATCTCTAGACCCGATCCATGTCCCGGGTTTTTGGATGTCGCCCGAGACATGGCTCGGGTTTCGGGATGACTTCCCTCATCAGTAGAGAAATGGTTTAGGGGTGGAAGAGAAGGCCGCCAACAACCGTCAAAGGCCTTGTTGCCCAAACCGGCACGCAGGTGCGTAGTCCAGGAGCCCGTCGGCTCAAGGCTCAAGGGAGCCATTTTGTAGAAACAGAAGCAATGGACCGCACTCCGCTAGCCCCTCCTCCGGGTCGCCCCTTGGGATTCTGGTACTTGGTGTAGAAGAGTGGTTCACCCAAGTGGGTGCAAGTAAGTACTTGTAAGACTGATGATCTCTAGACCCGATCCATGTCCCGGGTTTTTGGATGTCGCCCACTATTGAACTACAAGTACCAGAGTCCCGAGGGGCGATCCGGAGGAGGGGCTAGCGGTGTGCGCTCCATTGCGGTGGTTTCTACTATTTGGCTCCTTTGAGCTTTGAGCCGACGGGCTCCTGGATGCTGCCCTGCGTGCCGGTTCGGGCATCGAGGCCATTGACGGTTGTTTGGCGGCCTTCTCCTCCACCCCTAACCATTTCTCTACTGATGAGGGAAGTTATCCCGAAACCCGAGCCATGTCTCGGGCGATACCCAAAAACCCGGGACATGTATCGGGTCTAGAGATTCATCAGTCCAACAAGTACCGACTTGCACCCACCTGGGTGATCCACTATTGAACTACAAGTACCAGAGTCCCGAGGGGCGATCCGGAGGAGGGGCTAGCGGTGTGCGCTCCATTGCGGTGGTTTCTACAGATATATATATATATATATATATATATATATATATATATATATATATATATATATATATATATATATTCACTGAAAAAACCATAGTTTTCACACCAGTTATAGTTAGGTGGAAATTTTACTCGCATAAAACCATTGAAAATCCCACGTTATAGTTAGTTGGACTCACTATAACTTGCGCGTGCAATGCACTGCTGATGACGTCACATATTACATCACTCATGACATGGTCAGTGACATCACTCATGACATCACTGATGACATCTCAAATGACATCACTGATGACATCATCCAGTGAATGTGTATCTTTCTGAAAAATAAATATTTTTTATATATGTATATCTAAAGGTTGATGGAAGAATAAATGGGTAAATAAATGTCTAAATGGATTTTTTTTGTGTAAAATTGATTGGTTAACTGACTTATTAAATGTATCTTAGTGAATGCATATATTAGCGAGTAATGTTTAAATATTTAAATATCTGTATCTGTGTCTCACTTTGTGTATAAGTGGCTGCATGGGTTGGTGAGTAGCTACATGAGTGTGTATATTGGTTATTAGTTGTTTTTTTGAGTATCACATCCAAACTATAACTACCTACTGGCGACCGGTAATATATACGTGAGAATTGCATGGAGCTAAATGGGTACTTTTTTACTTATGGGCTAACAGTAACAGGCTATTCTTCCTATAAGATGTAATACTACAGGTGAATATATATATATATACTCACCTGTAGTATTACATCTTATAGGAAGAATAGCCTGTTACTGTTAGCCCATAAGTAAAAAAGTACCCATTTAGCTCCATGCAATTCTCACGTATCCCACTCTTCTGAACTTCATAGTGTGGATACTAACTTAATTTTGGAGTATCGACACACTTAATTTAATAATTATTTTGCACTGGTAATTTTTAGGAGCACATAATGTAGGCGGAATAGGATAAATCATCTATAATGAATTCACATATTGTGGTACTGAACTGTTTGGAATTGTTTTAAACTATGTTGCATTCATGAAAGCATACAATACGCTAATTAACAACTCTGCCCACTTGGGCCAAATTGCTTTCCAAACAAATTCATTGGTATCTTGAATTAATTACCAAGAGTGAATGCAACTGACATAGTAACAATGTGTAAATATTGTGTAAGTACCAAGATATATTCAGATTTGTGGGTAGAATATTCCGCATGTATATAATAGTCACAGTTGGTGTTTTGATTTTAATTCCAGCACTTCACATTAAATTGTTTTTGGCTGTAGGTCGCGCAAATGCTGGTATATACAGAAGCACATGTATTGGATAGATAAAGTTTAATATCTTTGGTCCAGTCATGGTTTATTTAAAAATATGTGATTTGCGTTATATTTATGCAATGTGCACCAATTAATAATCATGAACAACAAACGCAAACTGCACTGGCAGAAAATTTCATTTTGCAATCAATGCCCAAACACCACACAGTATTTCATGTTATTTAATCATGTGCAGCAATGTTTCTGTTATGTTTACTAGTTCAGCCGAGGTTAACATTGGACGTCATCAGACTGCACCAACCAACGAGTTGTGCATATGTATATAAACTGTCTTTTGTAAATAGGAAGTTGTTGTGACCAAGGCGGTTTTATCCGTCGAAACGCGTTAAGCCATTCGCATAGGGTAATAAATCTCCCTTTTGTGAAGCCCACGGTGTCAGCGCCTTTTCTACTATCGTACTGGCAAAGGTCTGGATGTTATATAGATATATATATACTACTTAAAAGATTTACACTATTTAACAAAAAGGCACGAGTCTGAACCAAGGACTACCTCTTTGCCAAATTTGGTGTAATTCTGTTCAGCAGTTCGGCATGTAGCTGCAACTAAAGGTTCCTATGTGAAATTGCATGGGGAAAACACATTTTGGTACCACCATTTTTCTCTCCGCCCGCCTGACAAATCACCCCCAAACTTTTAGGATAGGAGTGGACCGGAGCGCCCAACGAGTTTTTTAAAAGTCCGCCAAGATTCGTCAACCGGTGCTAAAGTTATTGCAATTAGAATGTTGTGGATTTCCTATGGAAAATAGGTCCTAACTACGAATACCTACTGGCAAATGCCAGTAGGTAATATATATATATATATATATATATAATTATATTCACTGAAAAAACAATAGGATTCAGACATGTTATAGTTAGGAATTAACATTTAAAAAACCTTAGAAATTCACTGAAAAAAACATAGGTTTTAGGGGTGTTATAGTTAGCTAGACCTTTCACTCGTACAAAACCATTGAAATTCCCCCGTTATAGTTAGTTGTACTAACTATAACTTGCGCACCCGCAATCCACTACTGATGATGTCACATATTACATCATTCATGACATGGTCAGTAACATCACTGATGTCATCACCGATGACATCACAAATGACATCTCAAGTGTCCTGCTGATCTTTCGGCTGTTCCAAGTACCAGTGGAGCAACACCATCAACTTCATCATCGCCTCCCAACATCCAGCCCCAATTTGGGAAAGCCCGGATGACATGTATAAAATGCGGTGGTCTCATTGCGCATGGGGAGCAGTCGGTGGATCTGGTGTGTGAGCCATAGACAACCACCGTTGTTAGTTTTCTTTTTTCTCTCCTCCCAGTTTTTAGTTCTGTTTCTCCAGTTCATATTTTTTCCTGTCTTTAAAAAAAAATACAGCATCGTTCAAAAAATCCCTCCAAAAAATACAAAACAACAAAAAGATATGTATATAACATATGGTTACCTGGGCTTGATTATAACGGTCCTAGATGGATTTTAAGATGTATATGTTTGAAAGGAACGTCAAAGGCACCTACAAATTGATCATCTTGAACAATAAAACAAACAGGAATGTTGTAAAACAACACTCAAGAATTAGAGTGAACGAGGAGGATTTAAAAAACAAGTCAAATATAGTCCCTTACAATAGACATGGAACCGCCACATACAAAAGGTGACGAAGTTGTAACCCAGCCGACTTTGATATACAAATACAAAGGGTCAAATAAAGTATGGCGGATAGCAAAATTCCTAGCAAGGGAGAAAAAATTAAAAATAATAAACAAAACAAAATAAGACAAGCCTGGAATCATGTCAGGTGGCGGCAGAACGCAAATACCGGGAAGCTGAAACTGGACTATATTGTAAGCTGAGACCAGAAAATACTGCATTATGGACACCGATGTAGCACAGGGGGCAAAGAGTATACTTACAGGCAGCCTCGCGTGTGAACGTCTGCCTGGAATCCACAACCGAAAGCAGGAACTCGTGAGTGGCGTCTGCACGGCTTTTACACATAAAGGCGCCTTGGAACATCCAAGCGCGTGACACGTGGTAATGACGTTACGTGTAGTACTCTAGGGTGAATACAAACGAAAAAAGGCTAGTCCGCTGACCTCACAGCGGCCATAACCTCTATGATTCTGGAGAGAACAAAATAACTGAGTGCAGGGACGGCGGCAAAAATAAAGTGGAGAAATAATAAATCAAGGTCTGAAGGAGTATAGTTTATATGCGATGAAATAAAAGAATAGATGCAAATTAAATAAGCACTAAGAAAGACTGAATGTCATATAGGAATGGGAGGGCCAGTCATTTGGTATTATTCTTTATGGCATTCTCCCACAGGATTTCATTATTCAGACCTTTGGTATTTGCTGCCAAGGTGAAAATCCAAAAGACCTTGCGTTTTTTGCGAACTTCCTCTATTTTAATGGTATCATCGGTGTCCAAATTTTCAATGATAAACCAACGTATCTCATTGGTTTTATGGTGACATTCTGAATAATGTTTGACCAGGGGAGCATTCATTTTGGAGGTATGGATGGCTGAGCGATGTTCAGTTAAACGGATACAGAAAGATCTAGCGGTCTCGCCCACGTAACCAAGTCCGCAAGCGCAGACCAAAAGGTAGATGACATTTTTGGTCTTACAATTGGAAAACTTGCGGGGGTGGATAGTATAACCTTGATATGTGAAACTGGTACCAACTATAGCCGTTTCACAAGCTTTGCAAGTATTGCACTTATATGTGCCTGTGATTGGCAATTTGCCATCAATGGTCTTTTGAACAAATGGAGTTCCTTCAACAAATCTAGAACGGGTGATATAGTCCTTAATATTTTTATTTCTTCTATGAGCGTAAATAGGTTTGGGCATTTTTTTCATTTTCCTCTAAATTACTATTGAGGATATGCCAATTAGAGTTCACAATCTGGCGGACAGTGTTATTCATGGTCGAATGTCTGGTAATACATACCAATTGATGGTTTTGGTTGAAGAAGGTAGTCACAGTCATAGAATTGTGCACGTTTAAACGACTCCCAAATAAGTCTATGTGGATATCCCCTACCAGTATGTTTTCTCACTCTGCAAGGGTCTAATACTTGGAACACCTTAATCTTTTGTTTAGCACTTATTTTTACAATATGCTTGTAAGGAATTGCGTAATTTATCAATAGATTCTTGTTGTACACTACAAATACTACTACAATCCCAAGTGTACACTGGGGCTTTAGGACGTCTGCCTAGAACTTCATCAGCTATCACTTCTTCTGCATTTCTAGGAACCATTTGCTCTTTCTCAATTGGACAACCATTTCTAACCGGATGTATGACGTTACAACTCATACTTTTACAACGCATGCCATTACAATGAATTTTTTACAACGCAAAAACTTTTACAACGCATGTATTTACAACGCATGTTTTTACAACGCAGGTACCTTTACAACGCATACCATTACAACGTAAGTATTGGTAAGTATATATTATTATTTTTTAATTTAAAATAATTGAAAATAATATAATTTAATTTAATTTAATTTAATTTAATTACCAAAACTGACCCTGACCCCTAAAAATACCCCTGTACCCCAAAAACCCAAAACTGACCCTGAACCCTAAAAATACCCCTGTACCCCAAAAACCCCAAACTGACCCTGAACCCTAAAAATACCCCTTTACCCAAAAACCCCAAACTGACCCTGAACCCTAAAAATACCCCTTTACCCAAAAACTGAAAACTGACCCTGAACCCTAAAAATACCCTTTTACCCAAAAACTGAAAACTGACCCTGAACCCTAAAAATACCCCTTTACCCAAAAACTGAAAACTGACCCTGAACCCTAAAAATACCCCTTTACCCAAAAACTGAAAACTGACCCTGAACCCTAAAAATACCCCTTTACCCAAAAACTGAAAACTGACCCTGAACCCTAAAAATACCCCTTTACCCAAAAACTGAAAACTGACCCTGAACCCTAAAAATACCCCTTTACCCAAAAACTGAAAACTGACCCTGAACCCTAAAAATACCCCTTTACCCAAAAACTGAAAACTGACCCTGAACCCTAAAAATACCCCTTTACCCAAAAACTAAAAACTGACCCTGAACCCTAAAAATACCCCTTTACCCAAAAACTGAAAACTGACCCTGAACCCTAAAAATACCCCTTTACCCAAAAACTGAAAACTGACCCTGAACCCTAAAAATGCCCCTTTACCCAAAAACTGAAAACTGACCCTGAACCCTAAAAATACCCCTTTACCCAAAAACTGAAAACTGACCCTGAACCCTAAAAATACCCCTTTACCCAAAAACTGAAAACTGACCCTGAACCCTAAAAATACCCCTTTACCCAAAAACTGAAAACTTACCCTGAACCCTAAAAATGCCCCTTTACCCAAAAACTGAAAACTGACCCTGAACCCTAAAAATACCCCTTAAAAAACCCAAACATATAATATTTAAAATATAATTATATACTTACCAATACTTACGTTGTAATGGTATGCTTTGTAAAGGTACCTGCGTTGTAAAAACATGCGTTGTAAATACATGCGTTGTAATGGTTTTTGCGTTGTAAAAGTTTCGTTGTAATGGTAGTGCGTTGTATAAGTTGCGTTGTAATGGTTGTTTCCCATTTCTAACCTCATAAGCTCGACCACTGGTGTCAACCGCATGCAACAAATCATTGCTCTGTAAAAAACTCTCTTCATTAAAAAAAGGCTCCGAACTTGAAGTGTGTTTCCATTCCCCTAAGAAAATATCACAAAAATTACTTCTGTTAATTACTCTTTTCCTCTTACTTTTGGCATTCATTAAATGGATTGGTTTATCTAGTGATCAAATTCTCTTTAATACTAAAATGAATAGTTTCCTCTTTACTTCAAAAGCCTTTTCAACAATGGATTCGATATGCTTCTTCTTTTTTATAAAATAGTGGGGCATATTACCAACAACTAGCGATAATTTTTGTCTCTAACTTGTTTAGAGACAAAAATTATCGCCGCACATCGGCGATTTTTATCGCAGATAAACCTTGCTATTAGCAAGGTTTATCGCAAATGCGATAAAAAACGGCCGCAATGCATGAATATCGCTGAAAAGTCAGCGATATTCATGCATTATCGAGCAAATGCTCTTAGCCATGTTATCCACCTCCCATTGGATAACATGGCTAAGAACTGCTCAGGGCAGGTGTTAGCTTTTGGAGATATTCGCGCTTAGCGCGAATATCTCCAAAAGTTGGTAATAGGAGATAGCGATGTTAGCGACTGTTTCCAGTCACTAACATCTTGGCACGCCCACTTTGCATGTCATTAGTGATAAATATCACTGACATGCAAAGCGGGGCCCAAGATGGTCGCTATCTCCAATTAGCTGTCGCTAACTGGTGTTAGCGACAGCTTGGTAATAGGGAGATAATTTTATCTCCGCTTTCTTGGCTTTTAAAGCCAAAAAAGCGGAGATAAACCCCCTTGATAATATGCCCCAGTGTTTTCTTCCTACATTTCTTTGTAAGTTTCAGTAAATTATGGACTGCTCCATTGTAAAATATTTTTTTGTGCATTTCTTTATATTGATTTTCTCTTCTTTTACTATAAATTGTATCCTTTGGATGTACATTGCCTTTTTGTCCTTTCCTAATCTTTGCAATTTTTTTTGTGTTTCGAACATTTTCACTGCTTTGCACATTTCCATTTTTTTTTCTGAATCTAGTAATTTTTTTTTATGAAATCCTTTGTGGTCTTACCAGAAATTTTTCTCTTTTTATACACGTTCTGTTGGTTTTGCAATACTTGTGGTTGAGTCTTTTTCAAGTAAGTGTCTTTCTTCTGAGCTTTTCTTCTTCTTTTTTTCTCCGGCATGATAACTTTATTTTAATGATGATAAACAGTATCTGTAAAAAATAATCATAAATAAGTATTTATTAATAACTTTAAAATTACACTTTTTTATTACTATACAAACACATTCCATATAAATGCTAACTAAGAAATTGTAGGCCTGAAGCACAACTGTGAAGTTGGTAACAGCAGTACAAACATAGTACATACCAGTTTGAAGCACACCATAACACTAAAACCTGAAGCACTTTATCAGTACATGCATATTAAAAAAATGATCATAATACTATAAGGAGAGACACTGAGTGAATTCATAATTGGTTCACTTTTACTTTAGTAAATAGATTACTACATGGTACATGGAGAGATGCTTCACGTTTGTGGTCTTGTGAAGCAGCTGGGGACCGGCACGTATTGCAACTTCACGCCCCAGGAACCAGCGGGGCCGACAGCGGACCAGCAGCCCCTCCCCCCTTGTCACCTGGGGCTTATCTACTTCTTGCACCTTTTGCTCCGCGGGAGACCCTTCACGTTTGTGGTCTTGTGAAGCAGCTGGGGACCGGCACAGATTGCCACTTCAAGCCCCAGGAACCAGCGGGACGACAGCGGACCAGCAGCCCCTCCCCCCTTGTCACAGGGGGCTTATCTACTTCTCGCGCCTTCCGCTCCGCGGGGGACGCTTCGCGTTTGTGGTCTTGTGATCAGCTGGGGACCAGCACGGATTGCAACTTCAAGCCCCAGGAACCAGCGAGGCCGACAGCGGACCAGCAGCCCCTTCCCCCTTGTCACCAGGAGCTTATCTACTTCTCGCGCCTCCCGCTCCGCGGGAGACGCTTCGCATTTGAGGTCTTGTGAAGCAGCTGGGGACCGGCACGTATTGCAACTTCAAGCCCCAGGAACCAGCGTGGCCGACAGTGGACCAGCAGCCCCTTCCCCCTTGTGACCGGGTAGATTTAACCGCCTGTGGATTTCAGCGATATGGGACGCGTGCGGGTGGGCGCCGGGTTAAGCCCGGGCAAAGGGCGGGCCGTCTGTGGCCGTCAGGGGCCGGAAGAGGCCGGGCTGGGCCACCCCATTTGTTATTGATCCTTAAGGTACTGTTGACTTTATTTAAGTGACTCAAGCTCGCAAGGTCCCAAACCATGGGAAAAAGGAAATGTACGGATGGTGGGGGAGAGGGACCAAGTGGGTTGGGTAAAGGAAAAAAAAGCAAGGAAAACAAAGAAAGTAGCTATACATGCGGGGCTGAATTGTGTTATGGATCGGATAGATGAGCTAATTGACGAATGTAAAGACATACTTGCGGTCAATCCCCTTCCTAGCATGGTGCCAGAAAAGGGGCGCAAAAGCCCAGTAAAAGTAACGAGGGTGGGAACCAAGCAAATTCCAGTGGTGGTCCCTGATATGTTTTTAGGGAAAAAGCAAGGTAACAAGTGTCACAAAGGGCAAGAGCAACTGAACGCTGAGGGGGAAAACGAGGTTTATAATACTAGTATAGAGCCTAGAGCTGTTTGTCCCCTTGTGATTGATCCTGTCATCATATGTAAAAATAGATTCTCTGCTCTAGCGAATGTTGAGAGTTGTAGCCCTGTGAATGCCTCTGAAATAGTCCAACCCATTGTGAGCGACCCTGATGTCCCCCAAGGTGATAACGAATTAATACTGGGGGGTATTTTTGATCCATTAGCACCTACTATGGCTGGTCGAATTGACCTGACTGCATTGGTCCAATTATTATGTAAAGGGGTTGAGGGCTTGAAAATTAAGATTGATAGCCTTACCTCCATAGTAAGTAGTAGCTTATCGGGCCATGACTCTTGCCCTACTTGTTTAGCGAATAAACAAATAAGTGGTAAACTTACAGATTAGGACAACGTGGCAGCTCAACTTATCACGCCTAAAAATAGCAGAGATAGTGATTTGCGTCAAGCTGCTGCATTGTATAGTGAAGTGACTAGGGGCTGGAAAGGGTTGCCACACACTTCTAACACTAAAGACTCCAACAAAAAAATGTTGGCTTTGGGGACAGACTGCCAAGAGTAATGAGTGGTGAGTCCCAAACAAGCGGCAGGCTCAGCACCAATCCTAGTACACTTAAGCAAACCAACAGTAAAAGTGCCACAGTAGCATGTAGAGATCACCAGAATGCTGCCAAGTTGAATGGTGTACCTAAAGTCTACATGGTGAATGTCCCAAAATTAGGCCCAGGAAAGGATCTAGAGTCAAGTGATTCCCTAACAAATAAGGCTATTCACTGGATTAGGCACACCTGGGGCTGTCGCACTGTGATCAGAGAAGATATATGGTTAGGGAAAATAGGTTAACATACCAAGGGGGGGGGATTTACGATTGTATTGAATTGACTCTTAAGCAGGCTGTTCTGGCAGAAAATCTAGTATTTCTGGCGTTCAGAAGTCGTGCTCCAGACTATACTGCTATACAACATAGATCCTCACCCCCCCCCCGACACTGGCCTGCTAGATCAACAAAGGGGATATCAGAACATGAAAATGGCTGCTCGGGATTGGAGTTTAATGACTGACTAGTGGGGTCAGGTGTTTACTCAGATCTATCTAAGAGTAACACAGCAGAAAGTATGAGTCAGTATGTAGACCCCAATCTAGGCACTCAAAGTACAATAGCAATCCCGCGGCTATTGGAAGGTTCTTCTCTCCCTATGTCAAGGAATTGCCCAAAAGGTCTAAATCTGAACGAGAAATCTAATCTCCCCGATGGTTTGGAAAAGTTAGGGTCAATCCTATCATGGAATGTTGCAGGATTGAACAGAAAAATCTCAATCCCAGAATGGGACATGTTTATTAACCAGCATAATATATGCCTTTTTCAAGAAACATGGCTCCTTGAATCACAATTTTTTGCGGGGTATTTACATTTTAGTATACCCGCAGAAAAGGGTGAAAAAGGACGACCCTCAGGGGGATTGGCCATATGGATAAAGCAAGACCTAGAAGTTAGTGTAAAGACACTTCTATCAAACTACAGGGATATTCAGATTGTTTAAGTCTTAAGCAAAGGCAGTCCAAACCTGTGGACTTTTATAATGTATATGCGAGGAGTACGGGGGGCAAGAAATCGGAGACAATTGCTGCCCTTGAAGAACTTTTAGAAAGATACTCCACGCAATCACACATAATTGTAGCGGGTGATCTTAATACTACATTTGAGCCGCTGTTAAGTGCTGATTGGAATTGTATTGATGAAGAAGACTCACAATGGGGTATCCCAAAATTAGATCTAGAGCCAATAAAGAGGTGGCAACACAGATCATTTCAATTTGTTTAAACAAAGGGTTGAGGGCAGCCAATGGCAGGACTGCGCAGGATAGGATGGGGCTAGTACCTACAAGAGTAGGCTACGTGAAAGTAGGATAGACTACATTTTAGTGAGTCTTGGGTTGTTGAACTACTAAGTAGTAGTTATGGTGGTTGTTGATCGCTTGGAGAGCGATCATAACCCACTATGCATGCTTTTGTCATACTGGAAGGCGTCTAATTTTGGCAGTAGACCTAATGAACTGTTCTCCCCAAGTATAGTTTTTACAAATGATATGCACCATTTAAAATGGGTACAATTGGTAGAACAACAAGAGAATTTAGATTTTATCTCAAGCAAGCTAGCGTATGCGACAAATGAGATGGTGACTATCACTAGTAATGGCCTAGAATTGGAGTCTTGTATCAGGGTCCATGAAACATTTCTCCAACAGCTAAAAAGTATGTTTGTTAGATCACCCAAGATAGGCAAGGCCCCAACTAAGAACTCGCCACATTGATATACTAAAGAATGTAGGCAAGCTCGTTTTGATTTGGGCCAGGCTAGGTCTTAATAGTGCTGTTCGCTCCGCAAGGACAGCTTATAATAATGTAATGTACAAATCAAAGCGTGCTTGGGACGAAAAGAGGTGGCAAGAGCTTAAGGAAGCTAGTGCCCCCAAGAATTCTAAATGCTTTTGGAGCATATTTAAGTGGGGCTGTGGTGGGCAACCAGTAAAGCCACAAAACTGGGTAGCCCAGGATGAGTGGGTGGCTTACTTTAAACCCCAATACGCAAAAAGTGTGAAACCAAGTTTAAGCGCTGAACGTACATACATACCCTTTCTGGGAGATGCATTTAACATCGGGGATGTAAACCTTGCCCTAGAATCTGTGGTTGCAGGTAGGGCGCCGGGTATAGACGGCGTCCCACAGATATTTTCTTGCACGATAAAGAATCATAGGGAGGGTATATTTTGCTACTACTAAATGCAGTAGCAAAAGGAGCACCTATCCCAGAATCATGGAACGGTGTGGACATTTTACCAGTTTTTAAAAAGGGGGATAGGCCATTTCCCGGTAATTACCGCCCGATCAGTCTGATAGACACAATGCAAAAGATTCTAGGCAGACTGATCTTAAACAAAATACAGGAATGGGAGCGGGAGCAGAACATCCTATCGCATCTCCAGGCAGGGTTCAGGGCTTTTATTAGTACTGTCGACCAAGTATTGCATTTTGCAATGCTTCACTGCAAGACAGTGCTACTAGAGGGGGGTAGTTTATATGCTGCCTTTATTGATCTTAGGGCAGCCTTTGATCTTGTTCCACGCTCTACCCTGTGGTCAGTTGTACATGATCTGGGCATGCCCTGCACCCATCTCTCATTAATTATGAGACTTCACGAGCACAATTTCGCACAGATTAGATAGGGTTCTCCTGGAAACGTTACCAGCCAGTTTCCAGTAGAGAGAGGGGTACGCCAGGGCTGCGTTTTAGCTCCCACCCTGTTTTCCTTATATATCAATGACGTAGCCAAACACATGTTATCAGCCAACATTGACGCCCCTATTTTAGCTGGGGCGAAAGTACTCATTTTAATGTTTGCAGACGATTATCTAATTATTTCAAAGACCCCAAGTGGATTGCAGAAAGCATTAGTCATTTTTGAAGATTTCTGCACCACACGAGGCCTTGAAGTAAATGTTTTAAAATCTAGATTCATGACTTTTAATCAGCACAAATCTTTTAAGGGTAATCTTTTTATGAATAACTTACAATTGGTACAAGTTAGGGCATTTGGCTACCTGGGCGTAAATATCCAACATGATTTGCGTTGGAACCAGCAGATAGAGCTGGCCACTCTTAAACATCGTCAACTGGCTGGAGCATTGAGCTCTGAGCATGCTTAATCACTAACTAAGCCAATCGCTCCTGCTCTTCGAGTCTATGACGCCAAGGAGGTCAGCTCAGCCCTCTATGGCGTAGAGATCTGGGGACTTGAGAATCTAACCAAAATGACTGCATCTGAAAACAAGTTCCTATGCAATCTTATTCATTTACCTCAGAGTATTCCTATGTGTCCCGTGTTTTATGATCTAGGAATGAGGCCAATCAAATCTATTGCTAATTTGCGTCTGGTATTATACTGGAGGCGCCTGTGGACAACACCCAAACTAAGAATATTTGCCACAGGCCTTATGGATATTATTAAATGTGATACTTTTCACAAAATTAAATGGCTATCTGGCATTAGGGGGATTCTTGGAGAACTAGGAATGCAAGAGTTATGGGAGGATCTCTTTAATGCTAGGTTTCCATCCAAAAATGTCCTTAAGGGCAAATACTGGGAGATGGTAATGTCAAAAACTGTTAGGAAAAGTGCGCCACTATCGCTCACAGGGATTTTTCTTGGTTTCAAAGATGAGACCTCCCTGGAAACATACTGGGATGATATAACTAGGCCACTTGATAGAAAGCTTTATTTCCAACTTAGAATTGGAAGTTTGCCATTTACATCCAGGTGGTCTAATGGTGGATTGGTTGCCTGTCCCTGTTGTCTAGCCCCTAAGGAATCAATTACCCACATGTTATTTGGGTGTCCAGAATATTCTGCCCCGCGTAGGGCATGGCTGCGCCCAATGTGTAAGTTATTGGGCACCAGGAGAGGTATGACAGCATTTATAATTATTTGTACAAGCACCAACCCTTTGGTTTATATATCAGTGGCAAAGCATCTTGGGTGGTCGTGGACCCTTAGGAGTAAAATGATCAGTGGATGATTTGCTAAGATTTGGTCTTTTTAAATATGGGTTCTTAATATATTGGGTATTTTACATATCATGAAATTTTTGTATCTGCAACTTTTAATCGTTGGTTTTTATACTGTATAAGAACATGAATTTATCGATAAAATGTGGCTGAAAAAACTTTTACCCTCTTATGATAAATTGTATGTATGTGTTCTGCTTTTATGAATAAAGCTTGCTTGAACTGTAAAAACAACATGGTACTTAAACAGTCACTATCGTTTAGCAACAGTATAGATTTTGAGTACTGCAGTGGTGTTTGTGTAGTGTAGCGGGTCGTTGTGGAGTACTGTTCTAGGGTAGTGCAGTGGTGTTTGAGTAGTGTAGGAGGTCATACTGGGGGAGTGTTTTAGCATTTAGGTTAGTGCAGTGGTGAATGGGTAATGTAGGGGGTCTTGCTGGAGGTAGATTTAGTGTTCACGCTTGTACAATGGTATTTATGTAGTGTAAGGGGTCATGCTGAATTACTCTTTTAGAGTAGTACAGTGGTGTTTTGGTAGTGTAAGAGATCATGCTGGGATAGGTTTAAGGTTTAGGGAAGTGCAATGGTATTTGGGTAGTGTAGGGGGTCGTGCAGGAGTAGTGTTTTAGGGTTTAGGGTACTGCAGTAGTGAATGGGTAGTGTAGGTGATCGTGCTGGAGGTAGATTAAGGGTTTAGGGTAGTGCACTGGTCTTTGTGTAGCGTAGGAAATTGTGCTAGGGATACTGTCACTGCAAGAGTACGTGTATTTATATGTCTGTAAACACATAAACCAACCAAATCATTGTCTCTCAATTTTCCCAAATGGACACTGACTCACAGTGTCATTCTAGACAAATACCAATATATCTTATAAATGGAGTAGTAGGGTAGTATATTGGTGTTTGGGTAGTGTAAGGGGTTGTGCTAAGGTAGGTTTAAGGTTTAGGGTAGTGCAATTGTGTTTGGGTAGTGTAGGGGGTTATGCTGGGGTAGTCTTCTAGCATAGTGCAGCGGTGTTTATGTAGTGTACGGGGTCATGCTAGGGATACTGTTATAGGGTAGTTTAATGGTGTTTGAATTGTGTAGGCAGTTGTGCTGGAGTAGTGTTCTAGGAAAGTACAGTGGTGTTTGGATAGTGTAGGAGGTTGTGCTGGGGAAGATTTAAGGATTAAGGTAGTGCAATGGTGTTTGAGTAGTGTAGGCGGTCTTGCTGCAGTAGTGTTTTAGGGTCTAGGGCACTGCAGTGGTGAATGGGTACTGTAGGTGATCGTGCAGGAGGTAGATTAAGGGTTTAGGGTAGTACACTGGTCTTTGTGTAGTATAGGAAATCGTGCTAGATATAGTGTCACTGCAAGAATACATGTATTTATATGTCTGCAAACAAATAAACCAACCAAAACATTGTCTCTCCATTTTCCCAAATGGACATTGACGCACAGTGTGATTCTAGACAAATAACAATATTTCTTATAAATGGAGTAATAGGATAGTATAGTGGTGTTTGGGTGGTGTAAGGGGTCATGCTAGGGTAGGTTTAAGGTTTAGGGTAGTGCAATGGTGTTTGGGTAGTGTAGGAGGTCGTACTGAGATAGTGTTCTAAGGTAGTACAGTGGTATTAAGGTAGTCGAAGAGGTCATGCTGTGGTAGATTTAACATTTAGGATAGTGGAATGGTGTTTGGGTACTGTAGGGGGTCGTGCTGGGGTAGTGTTCTAAGGTAGTGCAGTGGTGTTTATGTAGTGTACAGGGTCATGCTAGTGATATTGTTTTACAGTTTAATGTACTGCAGTGGTGTTTGTGTGGTGTAGGGGGTTGTGCTGGGGCAGTGTTCTAGGAAAGTACAATGGTGTTTGGGTAGTGTAGGAGGTTGTGCTGGGGTACATTTTAGGTTTAGGGTAGTAAAGTGGTGAATGAGTAGTGTAGGTGGTTGTGCTGGAGGTAGATTAAGGGTTTACAGTAGTGCAGTGGTTTTTATGTAGTGTAGGAAATCAACTGGGGTAGTGTCACTGCAAGAGTACATGTACTTATTTGTCTTCAAAAACATCAAGCATCAATTCCATATATTTCAGAACTCCAATTTAGTATTAAAGCTAAACTCATTTTGGAAACACATAACCAATGACTACTTTCTAAGTCTACCAAAATGTGAGAACACAATATGTTTTTAATTAATTACATGTCTGGAAACAGATGAACTACCAAAATGCCTCTCTCAGAGTGATTCTTAAATGCACACAGACTCACTGTGTGATTCTACTCAAGCAACTCTATCCCTTGCATTTTACCAAAACACATTTACCACTCAACAGGACTTTAGGTGACTCTTCACATTGCACACAATTTTCTACAACACATTAGTATAGAGTGCTTCTATCAGATTGATTCCTAAATGCACAAAAAACTCACTGTGTGATTCTAGACAAACAACACTATCCGTTGCACTTTACCAAAACACATTTCATAGTCTAGAATGAGTACTGTTTTTAATGTAGAAACTTGAGTCATTTTTGCAAATAAATACAAAATAACTGGTTTCTAATTCTACCAAAACAGAACAGCATAGTTATCTGTCTGCAAAGACATAAAACAAGCAAATGCTTATCTCAGAATGCTTTCTAAATGCACACACACTCACAGAAAACATTTAGAGAAAACATATTCCCTGCACTTTAGCAGGACAAACACATTAGTCTGATTAAAATCAAAATACACCATATACATTCCCTCACAAACAAATTACTCACCTTTCTAATTGTTTTGTAGAATAAGAAGTATATCAGTCACACAGCAGATTTTCTTATACAGAATCTCTGTTTTCAACACCTCTCACCAGAACCAGAGAATGGCAGAGTTTCCCTCTAATTTTGAACACATATACACCTAAAAATCAAATCACATTTGTTCCCACATTAATTCAAAAAGAAACACACATTTCTATTGGTTACACATTTCAACCCTTTTCAATGGACATACATTTGAACTCTACCCCCATTCTGCCTTCTGCCTGTTACCATAGAAACACTTAATCGAACACTGAACTGAGCACACAGGTCAAAAGTTCATCACACAATGTTGCTAATCAAAACAGCAAGCGTGCTTGACTTTTCAATATATCAGCTTCTATTATGTAATGTTCCTTTCTATCAGTTTTTGTTAACCAATAAGAATCATGCTTTTAAAAAACAAAAACATGCACCCTAGTTTTCAGTGTAGAATGCTGTCAAACAACCAATCATTTCTTTTCTTTTTTCAACACTCCATCTTATCAACCATTTTAGAAAAATATTAGTTTTCAAACTGCCACTTCATTTACAGAGACCATCTGAGTGCTACCAGACTTCCCTTCAAGATGCTTAGAGTGTGGATTGTGAGACACAGCTATATTTTCTGGAGCCAAAGGTATGCAGAACACAAAGAAATTCACAAATACCTAGGTTTACCAAATGTAGCCATTAAATGGATTGGACAGAGAGGGTTAAAGTGCCACCAATTGATGCCATTGTTGAAATCCTTTTTGCATCTCCAACACCCTGACCTCATACTTGTGCACTGTGGTGGCAATGACCTAGGCACTTTGACTGGGGTAGGTCTGGAAATGCTTATGAAGGACACCTTTGGAGAAATTATGTCACTTTTCCCCCAAACTGCCTTTGTCTATTCTAACATATGCCAAAGGCAGAAATGGAACTGGTCCAATCAATTTTGTCCACAGATTGAGAAAGCTAGGAAACATGTGAATACATCTGTTTCTGCTTTTCTCTGAGACTATAGAATGGAGTCCATATACTACAACAAGCTGCATTTCAATATGCATGGCATCTATAGGAGAGATGGTGTACATTTTACAGATGAAGGGAACAGAGTCTTCCTCTTGAACTTTAGACTCTGCATCGGTACTTCTTGTAGGTACTAAAATCTCTCATTAAACACAAGGGCTCTTTTTAGAGCCACCTAACAACTAAACACATAAGCTTGATGTATATCTGAAAAATATTATTTGTTTTTTGGCTTGGTGTCGCGCACCCAATGCTCTAAAGTCATGCAGCCAACGCGTGCACGTCGTGCACCATATGCGCTGGAGTCGCGCACCCTACGGGTTAGAAGCCGTGCACCCAACACGTGCACACCAGGGGCAGCACTGTGCGCCACGCTGGGTGCGCGACTCCTAATTTTAACGTAAAAAAAAAATTCCCTATCACCAATTTTTATTATCCCCGGGGACCCCATCCCCCAGGGCTTATAAAAAACGCTGGGGACCGTGGCGGGAGCCCAAGGACCCCATGGTCTCAGCCGGCTCCCCGCATCCTTCGGGAACCGGCATTTCTTTTCCTCAGGGAGAGCAGCTAACATGCTGCTCCCCCTGAGGAAAAGCAATCTGCTTTTCTATTTGGAAGAGAGAGCAGGTTAACCTGCTATCTCTTCCAAATGTGAAAGCAGTTTGCAATGACAGGGTGGGAGCCGCGAGGCTCCCGCCCTGTCAAAGCAACCGGCAGTGTCCAGGGGTGGGCACCCCGGGACACTAATGGAGCCGGCCCTGGGGGTCCCTCAATTAATGTTTTGAAGCCCCGGGGGGTGGCGGTTCCCGGGGCAGTGTGGGGGCCTTAGCAATTCACTGAAAAAACATAGGTTTCAGGGGTGTTATAGTTAGCTGGACATTTCACTCGTAAAAAACCATTGAAATTCCACCGTTATAGTTACTTTAGCTAACTATAGCTTGCGCGCCCGCAATGCACTGCTGATGATGTCACATATTACATCACTCATGACATTGTCAGTGATATCACGTGTGACATCACTGATGACATCTCAAATGACATCATTGATGACATCACTGATGACATCATCCTTGTGATACAGTTGCAGACCTCCTCCCACCCTAATATAACCTTTTTATACACACACTCAAAAATAGAAACAAAGATTTTCCAAACAATGGACATACCAATATCACTTACAACTCACCTATTTAATAATTCTAAGATCTACACACACAGGTTGAGATAAGTGAGTAGCAGCAAGGAAAGGGAAAGGTGAAATTTGTGCTAACTCTAGGGCACTCCAAGCAGTGACAGGGGGAGAAGATGAATTGGAGAGAAATGGCCAAATTTGTTTTAAAGTGAAGGAAGAATGAAAACGGACCAAATTGGGGAAATTAACCCCTCCCAAGTGCTTATGTTGCTGAAGACGAGACAAGGATATCCTGAATTTACGGTTGTTCCATAGAAAAGGAACAAGGATTCGATTGATATGCGTGAAACAGTAAGCGGGTAGGGAAATGGGTAGCATGGAGAGATAAAAATTAATAATGGGGAGGAGCATTATTTTAACAGTTGCCAATCTACCCCACCAAGAGAGAAATAAAGGAGACCAACGTTCTCTAAGAGCAGAGAGCTTGGAAAGGGTATCTTTATGATTGATTTTGATGGTATCTTTAATAGAATTGGCATATAAAAAACCCAAGCATTTAATACTTGTTGGATTCCATTCAAAACCAGAGTCGCAAAACATATATGAAAGACAGTGTTTGTTGAGAGGTAAGACTTCGGACTTATCAATATTCAACTCATATCCAGAAACTGAATAATATTCAGTGAGTAAAGAAAAAAGGGCAGGTAAGGAAGTAGACGGGTTGGAAATATAGAGTAATATATCCTCGGCATATGCAGTGAATTTGATATCTAGTGATTTATAGACAAAACCAGAATAAGAGATGGAGCGCCTGATTTTCTCAAGGAAAGGTTCCATGGCTAAAATAAAAGGAAGGGGAGACAAAGGACAACGTTGTCTAGTACCCCTATGTAAAGGGAAATAAGCTGACTGAGAACCATTAACCCAAATAGAAGTGGAGGGGGCAGAATATAATAGTCGAATCAGAGTAATGGAAAGGGGCGACCGCTCGGTCCCCCCGAACGTATTGATGGGTGCCCGAACCTCCCGGGAAGCCATTTTGGGCGGGGTGGGCGTAGCCCGGCTGGTATGCCCAAAGCGGCGTAGCCGGGGCGCGCCTTGCCCCGCCCGAGAGGGGTTGTCCTAGACACCTCGATGGAAGACCACGCCCAGTAGGCGTATCGGGGACGGGTACACGCCCTCCCGCAGAAGGATAAAGGAGCGGGAATCCAGAAGATCGTCCTCTTGTTCCTCGGATCGGAAGGCTGCACCCACTCGTTGCTCGTGAGCCCTCGACGGAACAAGCAACAATTTTGAACGTGGTAATCTTGTTTTTTCTCTTTCAGTTTCGAGGGCCCACAGATTTCAGGACCTCGTGGATCGACCAAGGGCGGAAGACTCGAAACCATGCCTAGCAAGCAAGCAGGAAAGGGTTCGGAGACAGAGAGGATGTTACGCCTGTTGTCGAATCGGATGGCTTGTATGGACCGAAAGCTCGGACAAGTCCAGTCGCTCGGGAGAGGTTTAGCGGAGGTAAAGAAGCAATTGGCCGCATTGAACGACCCAGGTGAGCCAAAAAAGGTGATAGGCCCGGCTTTGCCGGGAATAGTCCCCGGGGGAAGAGGGAAGCGGGTCAAGGAAAGGGCGGTTTCGGGGGGGTCCCAGTTCCAGAGGTACCTCTCATCGCCCCCCTCGTACCGGTCGATAACCCGGTTCAGAACCCAGATGTAGGCCAGCCTATCCCGGTGGTGATCACCTCTGTCGAGGACGAGGAAATACCCCCAGAATTGGCCGCACAGTTGACGGCATGGCTCAGAACAAAGGTGGGGGGCACAGCGACCCCGGGAGATCCGGCCGAAGAAGCCAGAGTGTTAATAAAGCAGTTGCGGCAATCGAGAGATGTCGCGAAGGTGAGTGTTCCTCTTGTTCCTCCACAGGTGGCGCCGGGAGTACCAGCAGCTGGTCAAGAAAAGACGGCGGCAACAACAGCCGATCCGGGTAAGCTCGCATTGCCGATGGTGGGGGAGGGCTCGATACCCTCAAGGCGGGAAAAAGTTGCACAGCACATTCCCTTGGCCACGAAAGAGTTAATATGGGGAGACAAATATGTCAACATGTTTTCATTGTTAACGGACCATCGTGAGATGGAGTATGCTAAAATGCAGAAAGATTTGTGGCACCCTAGTGTCTGGCGCGCCAAGATGGCCGAGTTTAGGGTGGAAGAGACAGTGACGAACTGGGTTAAGGCCTTCTCTATATTTACCGCAGTTATGGGGGAACGTAAACCTGAGGTTATGACTGAGTTGGTTTGCTATCAGAATCGCATTATGGATTTTTATTCAATGTATGAGGGGGAAGAATGGAAAGGCTATGACATGAAGTTCCGTAAAGCAAAAGAATATGATGCTTCTTTGTCTTGGGATTGTTTGGACTCGGTGTCATGGCACAAGCAACTCCTGCCAGGGGCGACAGGTACGTCCTCGCCAGGCGGGAGCGGGTCCGGAGTAGTCCGCCAAAAGCCCGGGGTGCCCTTTCGAGCAGGCACAGGTGGGGGCTATCAGCCTAGAGTTGGCGGGAATGGCGGCAAAGGAGGGGTCTGTTGGGGCTTCAATCGAGGCAATTGTAACAGACCACAGGGGACATGCAAGTTTAAGCATGTGTGTGCCGGCTGTGGGAATTCCTCACACCCGGAAAGTGCATGTAGATCAAAGAATGGCGGGACGGGAGGAAAAGGAGGACCTAAGCAAGAGTGAGGTGGACCTTTGTAACCGATTGCCTACACCCGTTGATCTCATGGTTATGATTCTGTGGTTAAACAAATACCCTGATCATGTATCCGCTGGGGTGTTGAGGAAGGGATTCTTACATGGCTTCCACATCCCGGCGGGGGAAGTTCGGGGGAACTCCTTTTGTAGAAACCAGTTATCGGTACGGCACAACCCAGGCGTGGCAGAAAAGAGAATAGCAAAAGAGGTCAGTTTAGGACGAGTGGCTGGCCCCTTTTCCTGCCCGCCGGTGGCCGATTTCATCTGTTCCCCATTAGGGGTTGTCCCGAAAAAGGATCCGGGGGAGTTTAGACTCATACATAACCTTTCTGATCCTAGGGGTTCCTCGGTGAATGATGCCATTGACCCAGAAGTTTGTTCGGTACGATACGCATCGTTCGACGATGCCGTGGCCATATTGAACCACCTAGGCCCTGGGGCGCTGATGGCGAAATGTGATATCGAATCAGCGTTTCGGTTGCTTCCGGTGCACCCGCAGGATCAGCGCCTGCTAGGTTTTGCATTTCAGGGAAGTTATTACATGGATAAATGCATGCCCATGGGTTGCTCCATTTCATGTGCATATTTTGAGATGTTTAGCTGTTTTTTGGAATGGGCATTTATCGAAGCTACAGGGCATAGACATGTTATGCATTATCTGGATGACTTTCTGTTTTTGGGGGCAGCCGGGAATACGAATTGCGCACAGGCGCTGTATGATTTCTGCATCCTCATGAATGAATTCGGTGTCCCATTGGCACCAGGTAAGATGGTCGGACCATCTACTTCACTGGAGTTTCTGGGAATTGAGCTCGATTCAGTGGAGGGGTGTTTCCGACTACCAGTGGACAAAGTGCTCAAATTCCAGGCTTCTTTGATGCAATGCCTGGGTGGGGAGAAAGTGACCCTGCACCAGTTACAACAAACAGTGGGTCAGCTTAATTTTGCCTTGAGGGTGATTCCTATGGCCCGCCCGTTTTCGCGCTCTATCGCGCAGGCTATGGGTGGTCTCAAAGAGGCTCACCACCGTACGAGACTGTCTGGGGAGGTTCGCCAGGATATGCGTATTTGGTTGGCATTTCTGGCGGACTTCAACGGTCGAGTCGTCTGGAGCTCCCCGCCAGAGTCTTCGGAGGAATTAGGTCTATGGACCGACTCGGCAGGGAGCGTGGGTTTTGGCGCCATCTTGGGTGATCGATGGTCGGCACAAACATGGCCAACATGGTGGCACTCCAACGGTCTCACAGGTAACATTGGGTTCCTGGAGTTATTCCCCATCTGGGTTGCTCTGATGACATGGGCTGACGACTTCAGGGGCCGCTCAGTGGTGTTTTGGTCCGACAATATGACTGTCGTTGATTGCATTAACCAACAGGCAGCACGCTGCAAAATGATCTTGAGATTGTTGAAAGAGATTGTGCTGCTTTGCATGAGATTGAATGTACTGTTCAGGGCGAAACATGTGCCAGGTGTACTGAATCATGCGGCTGATGCACTCTCTTGTTCACATATACAGGCATTCAGGGGTTATCTGCCCACAGCAGACCTAGAGGCAGCACCATTCCCAGAAGCATTATGGCTAGTCGGTGCCTCGGATTACAGGACCTCGTGGCAGCGAGTCTAGCCCCCAGGACGAGGAAAGCATACGAAGGAGCGTTTCGTTCCTATTGCACATATTTGGGTCCTGCAGGGAGTCAGAATTGGGGTCAGGAGGAATACTTCCTGGGGTACCTGGTTGCACTACACAGAGAGGGCCGATCGGCAGCAACGGCCGGTAGGCATAGGGCGGCCATTTCCTTCATGGCCCAGGTACACGGCATAGAAGACCCTACAGGTTCTTTTTTGGTGAAGAAAGCCCTTCGCGGCTGGCAGCGCCTTGAGGGTCGCAAGAGAGATACGAGGCACCCAATTGGCTTAGACAGACTGTCTCTGCTTTTAGCAAAGCTGGATGAGACGTGTTACTCCCATTACGAAGCAGTTCTGTTCCGGGCAGCGTTCACATTGGCATTCCATGGGGCCATGAGGGTGAGCGAGCTTGTCGCAAGGAACAAGAGAGATATGGAGGGAGATTTGTGCAGGGATCACATCCAGATAAGGGGTGATTCGATGGTAATCATGATAGCCATGTCCAAGACTGACCAGGGGGCTACGGGAGATAGTGTGGTCGTACAGCGCAAGCGTGGGTCCCCCATCTGTCCTTTGAAGTGTGTGGAAGACTATTTGGCGCTAAGAGCGGCCGCTTGGGGGGGGAGCTTGCTCCGACACAAGGATGGCACCCCAATGACGAGATTTCAGTTTCAGAGGGTGCTGGCACTGGCAATCGCTGACGCGGGCATGGACCCGTGCGATTTTGGGACCCACTCTTTCAGGATAGGGGCTGCTACTGAGGCTACAGCCAGGGGTCAGAGTGCCGAGGAAGTGAAACAATTGGGCCGTTGGTCCTCGAATTGCTTCAAGAGGTATGTGCGCTTGCACATGTTGTAAGTGATCAATTGACATGCACTCACGTTTCTGTCTTTTGTTTACTTTGCAGTTTCGTGAGCCTGCCATGCAGGGCGGAATTGGAGGTCGACCCTGCATCAAGAGACCAGCGGTCAGAGATCACCGACTGGAGTGAGGATGGTATGGGTCGTGGGCCACTCATACGTGAGGCGTGCCGGTGACGTATTCAAAGAAGGTGACGCGATTCACGCACCTGGGGAATACGGGTTCAGAGTGGCTTTCCATGGGAAAGGTGGGCTCGTTTTTGACAAATTTGAGTCATTTTTCGAGGGACTTTTAGGGCGGCATAGGTCACCGCCATCTATAGTCATAGTACACCTGGGAGGCAACGATTTGGTGACACTGGGGAGACGAGTGTTACTTGAACGAATCTTGTCGGCTGTTAGCTGGTTGGCTAAAAGAGTCCCGGGGTGCACGATTGCCTGGTCCCACATGATTCCTAGAAGGAGGTGGCAGGGGGGCCTTTCGGTGTCAGCTCTGAACCATTCAGTTAAACGGGTCAATAATAAGATTGGTAGACTGTTCCGTTCTGCACAGTTGCATGTCATTCCTCATGGGTGTATCCGGGGTGACCAAATGTATCTGAACGATGGGGTTCACCTATCCAGGGAGGGGAATGATTTACTCATAGGAGACTTTGTTGCATGGCTAAGAGGTTTGAGGAAGCATGACCTATAGGAGGAGTTGGGGGGGACCGGATCGTCGGTCAACTATCCGGTCTGTGGCGGTAAGGTCATGATCGGTGAGCAGTAATTTAAAGGTCCCTAGAGTGGGGCGCCACCCACAATGGATGGGAGCGCCCGGGGGAAGACGGCCATTGGCCCCTTCCTCGGGGAGGCGGCACCCACTAAGGATGGGGCGCCTAGGGGGAGATGGCCATGGGCCCCTCCCAGGGGGGGAGGCGGTTATATGCCCCTCCTTACTAATTTCCCGGGGGCCGGATATCCGCGACGGCGGATAGAGAGTGTGGGGTTGGGGGGGAGAGTCCACGCTGTCCTTCCTACAGAGACCTCATACGGGAACTCGGACGACCCTTAAGATGGCGTCGAGTAGAAAGGGGGCCCCCACCACGACAAGGGAAGTTACAGTTGGCAATGAGGGTAGAGCCCTCTGCGCATGCGCCGCTCACACAGTGAGGGCGGGAGTTGGTAGTAGGGATCTGACACCGGTTAAGACCTTGCCGTTGGCCCTTAATGCTAGGATGTACAATTTGAATTAGAGTGTATGCATTTTCAGCATGTTAGCCAAAAGTACATGACTGCATCGAAATGTAATAAATGACAAATTGTACATAATGCATAATGATGAAACTTTTATTTAATGTTTTAAATTTTGTTTCATATTTTAATAAATACGGCCGGGAGGGTGACTCCCTCCCGTCTTCCAAAAGTTCAACAATTGTCCGACTTCCCATTCTTGGGGATATGTGTTGGGAGGGGGTGGCGGGCATCGCGGCCATATGGAAAGGGGCGACCGCTCGGTCCCCCCGAACGTATGGATGGGTGCCCGAACCTCCCGGGAAGCTATTTTGGGCGGGGTGGGCGTAGCCCGGCTGGTATGCCCAAAGCGGCGTAGCCGGGGCGCGCCTTCCCCCGCCCGAGAGGGGTTGTCCTAGACACCTCGATGGAAGACCACACCCAGTAGGCGTATCGGGGACGGGTACACGCCCTCCCGCAGAAGGATAAAGGAGCGGGAATCCAGAAGATCGTCCTCTTGTTCCTCGGATCGGAAGGCTGCACCCACTCGTTGCTCGTGAGCCCTCGACGGAACAAGCAGCAATTTTGACCCACCCACCAGCCCCTGATAGCAAATGTTTGGAGAAAAATAAAGTTTTTCTGAGTGATGAAAGTATAGGCCTTTTTTCCTTGAAGGAGTGAATAAAGGAATTTTGAGAATGTAAATACGGTTTGCATTGGAGAAATTTCTTCTTGCAGGAAAGATCAGTAATAACAGTGAGATGATGTGAAATTTTTCTTTTTTAATAGGTAAACAACTGTCGTATTTATTTGTTGGGCGGTAAGGTCATGATCGGTGAGCAGTAATTTAAAGGTCCCTAGAGTGGGGCGCCACCCACAATGGATGGGAGCGCCCGGGGGAAGACGGCCATTGGCCCCTTCCACGGGGAGGCGGCACCCACTAAGGATGGGGCGCCTAGGGGGAGATGGCCATGGGCCCCTCCCAGGGGGGGAGGCGGTTATATGCCCCTCCTTACTAATTTCCCGGGGGCCGGATATCCGCGACGGCAGATAGAGAGTGTGGGGTTGGGGGGGAGAGTCCACGCTGTCCTCCCTACAGAGACCTCATACGGGAACTCGGACGACCCTTAAGATGGCGTCGAGTAGAAAGGGGGCCCCCACCACGACAAGGGAAGTTACAGTTGGCAATGAGGGTAGAGCCCTCTGCGCATGCGCCGCTCACACAGTGAGGGCGGGAGTTGGTAGCAGGGATCTGACACCGGTTAAGACCTTGCCGTTGGCCCTTAATGCTAGGATGTACAATTTGTATTAGAGTGTATGCATTTTCAGGATGTTAGCCAAAAGTACATGACTGCATCGAAATGTAATAAATGACAAATTGTACATAATGCATAATGATGAAACTTTTATTTAATGTTTTAAATTTTGTTTCATATTTTAATAAATACGGCCGGGAGGGTGACTCCCTCCCGTCTTCCAAAAGTTCAACAATTGTCCGACTTCCCGTCCTTGGGGATATGTGTTGGGAGGGGGTGGCGGGCATCCCGGCCATATGATATGGCGACTGAAACCATGCCAACGCAAAGCCCCAAACATGAAGTCCCAGTTAACCCTATCAAATGCTTTCTCAGCATCGAGGGTAATGGCAGCGAGGGGAACATTCATCTTGGAAGCAAGATGAATAATGTTAAGAAGGGTTCTAGAATTATCGGTGATGGACCTACCTTTAACGAAGCCGGACTGATAGATATTAATGAGGTCAGGAACAACAGTATTCATACGAGAGGCTAACATTTTTGCATACATTTTGCAGTCCGTATTGATCAAAGAAATGGGCCGATAGTTTTTGTAAAGGAAGGGATCTTTGTGATTTTTAGGGAGTAAGCATAACATGGCTTGAGTAAAGGAATCTTTGGATTCAGCCATGGAGAGGAAAGAAGCTATCAAGGAGGATAAGTGAGGTATCAAATAATTTTTTAATTGAAAATAAAGGCTTACCCTAAAGCCATCAGGGCCGGGGGGACTTATCTTTGGGTAACAGAGAAATTGCTTGTAAAATCTCTTTGTCAGAGATGGGGGCATCAAGTGAGGAGAAATCAAGATCCGTGGAAGAAGACTTAGGTATATTGAGAAAGAAAGAGTCTATTTGAGACGGTGATGGAGTTGATTCAGGTGTATATAGAGAGGAGTAGTACTGAACAAAGCAATCAAGGATCTTATCATCCGTGCTGTAACGATTCCCATGCGCATCAGTAATAACTGCTATGTTAGATTTTTGTTTCTTAATTTTAATATAATTTGCAAGAGTTCTACCAGCTTTATTGCGCCCTCCATACATTTCAGAATTAAACTTTAAAAGGTGATTACAAGCTGCCTCACAAGAGAATTTATTAAATTGAAGTTTCGCTTTAATAAGGGAAGAAAGGGCTTCAGGAGAGTTTGAGGTATAGAAATTATGCTCTAGGTCTTTGATCTGCTTAAGAATAAGGGAAGATTTAGAAAGAGCCTGTTTCTTTTTTCGGGAATCAAAATCAATAACAAAGCCTCTAGCCGAGGTTTTAAAAGCATCCCAAACAAAATGGAACTGAGGGGCAGAGTTGGGATTATTATGAAAAAATTCATCCATGAAAAGAGTAAATTGATCAATAAAGAGAGGATCCAAAAGGAGAGAGTTATTAAAATGCCAACGGTGGGAGCTGGGGGTAGGCGAGGGAAAATCAAAGTCCAAGATAACGGGGGCATGGTCAGAGATAAGAATAGAGCCAATTTCAACATTTGTCATGAATTGAAATGTATGTTGAGTGAGGAAAATGTAATCAATGCGGGAATGTGATGCATGGACTGGGGAGAAAAAGGAAAATTCCAATTTGTCCGGATGAGACAATCTCCAGGAATCAATTAAGCCTCTTGAAGAGATTGCTTTGAAAAAGGACTTTTGCATTTTATTAGGAATGTATCTGGTCTGAGATTTACGATCCAGGAATGGGTCCATTAACTGATTGCAATCACCTCCAACAATTAAATCAACACTAGTGTGAGAGGATAGAAGGCTACAAAAGTCATTCCAAAAAGTAAGATCAACACCGTTAGGGCCATACACATTGCCAAAGGATAGAGCTGAGTTATTAACAATAACATCTAAATACAACCATCTGCCATTTGAATCTGAAAACCTGTTAATAAGCTGAATTGACAGTGATTTATGAAACAAAATGAGAACACCATTTTTATTATTAACTGAAGGCGTGTGGTAAATAAATAATTAATTACCGGTTCTATTTTTCGGGATACTCATACAAACAGATAGCTCAATAAATAAGAGTCAAGATTCGAGGTAGCTGGAGTCTACAGGCTTTAATCAGACATAAAGGACAGGAACAGGACAGCCTGCATGGGAATAGGATGGCAGGGCCCGGCAGCTGCCGGGGCAGGATCTGGGAATGGCTAGCAAACTTTAATAACAGTGCACAATATTTATAGTTAAACAAATACATTGTATTCAATACAGTAGGCGTAGCAGTAGGCGGAGTTTGTAGCAGTCGCGAAAGATAAGGCATAAAGTGGGTGTAACAAGAGGTGTGTACAGGGCGTATACATAGACATGTGATACAAACGTAACAGAATATGTCATAAACGGGGCGGAAACATGGAGGGGGCTACCTGAGCAGCTGGGACCTCTAACCTAGTGGTGTGCGCAAACTGGCAATGACGTGTTACTAGGGAGAACTGGGGGGCTCTGACTTCTGTGCTAGAAGAGGAGACGAAAGTCTGGAGGGTCAGAGCGACATGTACCCAGGCATATCTAGTATCTGTTGTTTAGAGTACATGTTGATAGAATCCAAAAGTTATCAGGGCAAAGGCTAACAGACATTAAGACTGGTGCATGCATTATTCTACTTGTATTGCGTGTGTGAGGAATATTCTATGAATATTAATACAGTATTTCTCTTACATGGAGACATAAAGACTAGACCATGACGGAAACTATTGATACGATTCAGTAGCTTAGGAATGCAGAGAAGGAGGGCTGGACTGATAACTAGAATCATAACATACTCTTGGCAGACTGGGAGGCAGAGCCAGGCCGAGCCGGGCACTGCGAGGCATGAAAGTAAGTGAAGGGTCAGGGATACAGGTGGGGGCTGTATCGCTCCTCGGAGAGGGTTCAGGAAACAGGAGCTGAATCTGAGTCCGGGCCCTTTTGAGGCCTAGAAACGGGGATAATTCAATGAATTAACGTGCACACTGTAAAATGTGGCAACGTAGGATTACATAGGCCTGATATTCGTTGTATTCACGAGGACTGGAAACTGACATACTAGAGATGGACACAACTGTAATTGCGTCTTTAATCGATCAGAGGGGAATACATGCATATCGATCATGCACATATGACATAACATGGGGAACACGTAGGCACATATAACATGGCAAAATTTACTTTTCCACATTCCCTCCTTGTGCCCTACATTTCCATCAGGAAACATCAATATTCATGATACCATCTATTATTTCATATAGCATCATTTGCTCGTCTCGAATTGTCTTGGAACGGGTTTTAGGACTAGGAATACAAGAGGTAGCACAAATGCCGCAAATCGCAGGGCCACATTGTATACAGAGGCAGCAACTGAATATGATCGTTACTGCAATACCTAGGAATGACAATACTTTCCATCCCCAAGCAGATATGATACTCCAGAGCCAACCGGACCATGTCCAGGTGCCTGGATTCTGGTGTAACTGATGGGCAATTTTATGAAGTCTGGTTATAGCTGAATAAACAGACGGCGCGTTATTAGGAATGAAAATGCAGCAACTAGATCCGATGACTCTACATGCTCCTCCTCTATCGGCCAGTATGACGTCAAGAACGAGACGATTTTGGAGCACGACAAATCTCATAGCAGATTGCTCTTCGGTTAAATTACCTAGAGCAGAAGTAGTCTCATTCACTACTGCTTCAAGGGTTCTGGTTAGTCTACGTATTAACTTACTATTCTGGACAGGTCCTATAAAGAAGAAGAAACCTTTATTGAAATCTTGATATTGTTCTAGAGCAGTTTCAGTTTGATCGACAATTGGGGACTCGATCTCCCTTTTAGGTCTGACGTGTACTAGATGTGTGTTTCTGTGATAATCAGATGGGGCTAGAAAAACTGGTGGCAGTAGGAAGGCAATGTAACAGGTTCCATCCCAATCGAGGGGCAGACGAACATATGCGGTCTGACCACAAACAAAATAAGAATGACGTGAGGCTTTGAAAATAGATTTCCCACTGTCACTATACTCGACAGTAGTAGTGCAATCACTATGTCCTACATGTGCGGAACCATTCTTTCTGACACATAATTCGCCTTTGACTGGTAGTACTGAAATAGCAGGTAAGTCTGGAGTAGTATCAGACTGAACATTCAGGACCATAAAATTCGAAGAATAATTACCTAAATTATAAACTTCATTTTCTAGATTTAACCCTGTTCTATGGAGGAGACCTTGCTTGTCTGGAAAACATGTTCTATTCAGAAGGGACATATCATTTGAAGATGACGTTAACGTGGACCATGCTCCACACGAACCATTATGTGAAAACGGATAAGGAAAGAGTGGCAGAACTCCCTTCGGTGTCTGGAAAGGGGGGAGTCGACCACACACCCAACAATTAGTAGCATTGCTGGTCTGGTGTGAATAGTGTAACATTCGGATGAATGTATTATTTCTCATAGCAAGACGATAGGATAACTCGTGAGGAGGCAGATCACTAAATGTGTGCTCTACTGTAGCATTAGCAAACTTATTTACATGAGAAATTGGAAAACATAAATGCAATGCATAACTTGTGCAGGTAACCATCAAACTTAGAAACAATAAGAAACTTAGAAAAACGATACATCTAATAGAGTTTTGACTAACTCTCTCACTATGGGGGTCTATCTCATACATGTCAGATACCTGTCTAACCGTTTCACCCGAGAGGGACTTAGACAATTAAACTGGCTGACTTATTTTACTAGACCGGAGTTTTAACTTATACTCCTGCTGCGGAGTTGCCTCTAACAGGGGAGGCTTGAATTCAGAGTCAATTTTTAGGCAGTCCTTAGAAATGTCATTAAAAGTATTTTTCCGGACTCCATGAAATTTCTTGATATGCGACAGATGGACCCAACCCTTGCGGCCTTCCAACTTCACGGCCGTGCGGGTGGTCAGAAGGACTAGTCTCGGCTCCTTCCAGCGAGGCTCCAGCGGACCTGAACGATCAAAGTTCCTGACCAGTACTAGGTCAACTGGAATGACCTCATGCGGTTTCACCTCGGTATTATCTGGAAATGCAGCGGCAACCTGTGAACGACAAGAGTGTAGGGCAGACATCAAGGAAGCTAGGTAATCTGTCAACATATTACTGGAAACATCTGTAATACTGCGGGGTCTAGGTGTACCCCACATATTTGGGGGGCGGCCGAATACGACCTCATAAGGGGACAGACCTGATCTGGAATGTGCAACCATGCGCATGAAGAATAAAGCAACTGGCAGGGCAACTAGCCAGTCTACACCTTTCTCTTTACATGTCTTAGCAATACGGATTTTCAGGGTTTGATTATGTCTCTCTACGAGACCGGCTGCTTCAGGATGGCGCACACAATGGAACTTCCACTGGTACCCTAACAAGAGGGAAACATGCTTCATTAACTCAGATGAGAATGGCTGGCCGTTATCAGAATACACGACCCTAGGGAGTCCATAACGGGGGAAAAATTCACGAACCAACTGCTTGGCAGTGGTCGCTGCTGTATAATCTGGAACTGGATATGCTTCTGTCCACCTGGACAAAGCGCATACCACTACGAGGACATACTTGAAACCTCGACATCGCTCCATCTGAATATAATCCATCTGGAGGACTTCAAAAGGGTGGTCAGGAGGTTGGAATCCACCTTGTTCCACCGGGACACTTTTACCTGGATTGAACTGACAACATATCATACAAGTACGGACTTTCTGCTTGGCTGCAGCTCGTAAGTGCTTGTTGAACCAAATGTTCTGGATACTGTCTAACATGGCTTTTTCTCCTAGGTGTGCTGGACTATGTGCGGTATTAATAATGACTTGAACCATAGAGTCGGGGAGAAACCATGTGGCTTTTCCCTTCGTCACCCATCCCTGATCTGTCTGGACCCCTCCTTGTTCAGCCCATTTCTTGATTTCTTCGGGAGTAGCATGTAACTGTATGTCTATGACATCTTGTGTAGGGTCCTTAACTGTCATACAAGTAGTCTGTTCTGGAATGCATGTCTGTGTCTTGTTAACTGGAATGTCTGGTGTCTGAGCTGTAAGCTTGGCTGTTCGATCTGCTAGATCGTTACCTTGCGAAATGATGTCAGTAACTTTCGTATGTGCCTTGCACTTCATAATAGCGATAGATGTCGGTAAATGTATTGCATCTAACAGAGCTTGAATGAGGAGACCATGCTGAATCTTGGTTCCATGAGAAGTCATGAAACCTCTCTCCTGCCAGAGTACTCCGAAGTCGTGTACAACTCCGAATGCGTAACGTGAATCTGTATATATGTTTACTTTCAGGTTCTTGGCACGTATGCAGGCTTGGGTCAGAGCAACTAGCTCTGCTGCTTGAGCAGACAGGGTGTCAATACGGTGTGTTTCAATAACTTCAATGTCAGTAGTCACTGCATACGCGGCTACTAGTTCTCCTGTACTAGTTCTCATACATGAACCGTCCACATAAAGTGTCAGGTCGGGATTAGGTAATGCAATGTCTGTCAGGTCTTGTCTTGGCTTGGTCATAGTGTTAACAACTTCCACACAGTCATGTGTGGCAGAATTTGAAGTAACTGACGGTAACAGAGTAGCAGGATTTAGAACGTTGCAGCGTCTGATTTCTATGTGTGGCTGGAACAGTGTCAGTTCATAACCTGTTAAACGTGCAATTGTCAAGTGCTGAGTCTGTGTTCGGTTTAAAAGAACTTCCACGGAGTGTGGAACTTGTACTGTCAGGGAGTGTCCTAATACTATGGAATCACTTTGTCTGATAGCTAGAGCTGTGGCTGCAACTGACTTGAGGCACGCAGGCAAAGCCTGGGCTACTGGATCTAATGTGCTCGAAAAATAAGCACAAGGCTTGTACTGTCCTGCTTGATCTTGTGTGAGAACAGATAATGCAGTACCATCACGTTCTGTGACAAAAAGTGTAAAAGGCTTACTGTAGTTCGGTGTAGCTAGAACAGGTGCTTGGCATAAGGCTTTCTTTAATTCATTAAAACTAAGTGTATGTTCAGATGTCCAAGGGAGGACAGTCGATACGGCTGCCTCCTGTGTCGTTAACTGTATCAGCGATTTTGCCAGAAATGCATACTGAGGAATCCATTGTCTGCAGTAAGAAGTGAGGCCAATAAAAGCACGTACCTCCTTCTGTGTCTTGGGCTGTGGAAGACTCGCTATTAACTGGATACGATCTGGTGTCAACTGCCTACCCCACTTGGACAGTAAGTGGCCTAAGTAGATCACTTGCTGGACACAGAACTGGAGCTTCGAAGGGGACACCTTGTGCCCCATCTCGGCCAGGAAATACAGAACCGTAAGTGACGCACGCTCGCAGTCACGTTCAGAACGGGCTGTGATCAGTAGATCATCGACATATTGGAGCAGGGCAGTGTCAGTGGGCATGTGAATATTGTCTAGTTGTCTTTTAAGTGCTTGACTGTAAATACTAGGACTTTCTGTGAAACCTTGAGGAGCTCGTGTGAATTTATAGCTCCTTCCATTTAAACAGAATCCGAAAAGGTACTGGCTGTCTGGATGAATGGGGACACTGAAAAATGCGTTCTTGAGGTCTATAACTGTAAAAAATGTAGCTTCGGAATCAATGGCTGTTAATAGGGATGAAATATCTGGGACTACTGGATACTGAGGTATGATACATTTATTAAGTTCTCGAAGGTCAATCACTAATCGATATACTGGAGGTGCATTTGGATCAGTACGTTTCATGACTGGAATGATAGGAGAATTACATACATTGGAGTCAGTTTCTACAACCACTCCTTGAGCAATAAGCTCGTCAATAATTTTGGATAAGGCTGCTACAGCCTCAGGTGGCAATCTGTACTGTCTGATTCGTGGCAGGACTATACCTTGCTTGAGAGTCACACGATGGGGTGTGATTTGCATAAAACCTACATCAGTTGGACCTTGCGCCCATAAATGCTGGGGGACATTCAGTAATCTTGGATCAAAATCGCGTAATACATAGTGACCTTTATAGTCCCTTAAAAACAATCGTATTCCTTCTGGAGAGCAACAAATTACTGCACCTAATTCTTTTAACGTTTTGATGCCTAACAAATTTTCTGGACATGATTTCGTAAGTAACAAATCAGTAGTTCGGGACAATGGACCAACTTCTAGAGTAACTGGCTTTGATATCTCGTTTACAATAGGCTTTCCTGAAAATCCAAGGGAAACATTTCTAGAGCCTGAGAGCGGAGCCCCTGGAACCTCGTCATGACTGATAGTAGTCCTACTTGCCCCTGTATCAATCAGAAACTTTCTGTCTTTCCCTAATACTTGACTGTGTACATAGGGACCCTCTTGATCTACAGGTATCTCGATGAGAGGCAAGCCTACCTCCCTCTCTAGGCTGTTTCATGAATACGGTTGATACTCTGGATACTCTGTCTGGGCATACTGGTACATCTGCTGTGTAACATGCTGTGTTGCAGCGATAGGCTGCGGTGCTGGAGCTGTCTGTTGTGCATTCTGTGGTGGCTGAGAAGTCTGTGAAACTTGTTCTTGTCTAGGCGGACGTGGTCTTTCTTTAGTCTTACCAGTTGCTATATTGTGTTTCAGAACTGCACACTCGTTTATAAAATGACCTGGCTGTTTACAATAATTGCATGTCCCTTTAACGGGAGCTGCAGGATGACTGGCTTGATTCGGACCCCTCTTTTGACTGTCTTGTGGAACAGATTGGGCAACTAATACTTTCATTTTCGTATCTTTCATACGTCTCTTTTCGTGTTCTTGCTCTTCCCTGATTCTATTCTGGTGATACTGGAGCATCTGAAGCATTTGTGACGGGGTATTAGCTTGCCAGGTACTTTCGACTTTCAAAACTCGATTTTTAACTTGTGGGCTTGAATTCTCGACTAGTTTAGTAACAAAAAGATGAGGGTATGACTCGCTACCTGTCTTCAAACCACTGTTAATTATAAAACATTTTTCAAATCTAGAATAAAAATCACTAGTATCTTCATCCTGTTTCTGTTTGCATGCTGAGATTGCATCCCAGTCTTCCTTTTTCGTGGCTAATAATCTTGGCAAAACTTGTATCAATAACTCAGGCAATTCTTTACATTTATCTCCAAGACCGGTACCTGGTACTCGTAAATTATCTTCAGCTTCTAGAGCTGTCCAATCAATCTTTTTCTCTCCCACCTCCCATTCTTTTTCCTTGAGTTTTTCATATACCCCTGCGGGCAACAGGACCTTTAGCATTTTAATGATATCTGGATACGTGTATTCTCCCATACGGAGCATGTCTTTTAATTCTCGATGGAACCCTGCTGGATCTTTGTTGTGACAGGGAATTAATTTCTTCATCTCTAAGAGTTCCATCTTTGTGATAGGGGTGTAAACAAATACTCGTTGCATTTCACCACCCGCTGTCCTAACTGGGTGTACTTCTCGTAACGGATGCTGTCTATCTATGTAAAATGGTTTACTTTCTGGGGGTGAGACGTGAACAAATTGCGGATTCAGAAACGTTCTATATTTGTGGCGCTGTTCTAGAATGGTACTAATTAGATCGGTACCTAGACCTTTCCATCTATACTGTAGTAACTCGTTTAATACATCATGTAACGGACCTGGATCAGAATGTTGACCCTCATACAGTGTAATGAGGTGCTGGATCATATACATACCCACCAGTCGCTGCTCGGCTGGGGGCAGTTTCAGAAACATTTGTGCCACTATTTCGTCTGGAAAAGTGGTAGAATCAGTAGTCCATCGGACTGCTGATCGGACTAGTTCTTGTTCATGCATGGTACTGAGTTCACTATAACCGATTCGTGATTTCAGGATGTGATCAGTAGCTTGAAATACTTGTTCCAGAGAACCTTGTTCTGGTGCTGGAAGAGGAAAAACTTTCTTGTGTTCTAGGCGTGAATGTCGGTCGGGAAGTCTAGATCTACCTACATACGCTATTCTGGAAGGATTCTCGTCGTCTACCTCTTCAGTAGAAGAGTCGTTTTCTTTCTCGCTTACTTGTGCTGCTTTACGATTGTCGTGTAACCTTATTATTTCCTTACGAATTTTCTTGTACATACTCTCTATACTACTGAGTGTCTTGTGTCTACCCTCGGCTATATTTTCACTCCACCTTGTCAGGACTTTCATTTCGGTCGGATCTTTAGTCGGACAATCTTGTTCCCTTATTAAACAATTAATTAGAAATTTTAATAGCATGAGCTGGGTCTCAGCTTTCCTTAGAGACATGATTTCGCCAATACTTTCTGGATCGTCTCCTGTACGGATGAAACGATATATTCTGTCTAGATCTTCTTTCATATTCGGTAGGGTGTCCAAATACTCGGTCACCCGTCTTACACGCAATGAATATATAACCATATTATCATCGCCTGGGACTGGATCATAACGGCATTCGGTAAGAGCTCGTCTGATATCTGCAACGGACTGATATTTGGGCGTACGCTGTAACGCACGTTCATGTAACTCGACTAATGTTACACGTTTGTGTGGCGGCGGGGTACCAGGAGGACCTCCTCCCGCGGCCCCTAAACTGGAATCGTCGACTGATATTCTTCGTGCTGGCAGAGTGACCGATGTAGCGGGAACTTGTACTGTAGGCTGGACCGGGAGTACCGTAACAGGTGCTGTAACAGGTGCCCCGGTGGCTGGAAGAACAGGAATTACATTATTTACAGGAGCAGGCGGAACAGGATTTGCATATTCTGGGACTGTGTCGTCCAAGTAGGACAAGAGAAAAATATCAGCTGCGGTCGGTTTGTGACGTAGCTTAATCGGAACTAATGGCGGCGGAAAATTACATGGTGCTTCCGGGGTTGCTTTTGGCAAGCCCTCGGCAAGAAGAGGATACATACCCTTAATGAGGGCATTTCTCTGTCTGTCTGACTGTTCGGCTTTAACTCGTTCACCTATTTTGATTAATTCCCTTTCTTGGGCTCTTTCTGAGGATTCTCTACTTAATTCTGACTTTCTCATTTCTTTTTCGGTTCTTTTATGAGATTCTTTGCGCCATAACTCGATGGCATCTTTCTGTGACTGTCTGGATTTCTTTTTCCATAATACTTCTTCTACTCGCATGATGCACTCGGCATCCCATGTACCTGATACAGGCCATCTATATTTCTCTTCTAGATCTTTAGTATACTCGACCCATAAGTCTAGATATAATATGGCACTTATGCCATGCTTATGATACATAAAATGACCTGGACTGTCCCTAGGCGGGACAGGAACTGCTTCCTCGAGCAGACCTTTTCTAGTTTTTAACTGACGTAACTTAGAGAACAAAGGCATGACTAGACTGGAGTCTAGAAACAATACAATACACAATAAACACAATAATAACTTTAAGAAAACAAATCACTCATACCACGACATTGAAAACACATGAAATAACATTTAAAAATAACGGTTCGGACAGAATACTACCTGAAATACTGAGAACAGAACACATGGATTTCTCCAGAACAGAACAGAACTTACTGGAATTACTTAGATGCACTGCTGAAACAGTACGAAACTTACCGGTCTCATAAAGAGACACGTCAGGACCCGCATCCACCTAGATGGACACTTCGTGTTGGATCTGTGTACCCAAACCCACGGACCAGAGACAAATTAATTGACCCTGTCTAGATACTACCCCAGCAACGGTACTCACCGGGCAGCAAGAACGGAAGGCCTCGGACTGGACTGGACTGCTACGACGACGGACGGACGAACTTCGGACTTCAGTTACAGGTGGGCCTCCGGATACCTCGGACCTTGGACTCTCGGCTTGGGCTCTGGTCGGGACTCGCCGCGTTCCTCCACCGCCTCGTCTGGACGCTGGACCGCAACCTCCGTCTCCTCCGTGGGCCTGAGGGATACTTGAAGCAGAAATATCTGCACGTGCACGGTATGGTTCCGTCACGGCTGCAGAGGATCAGGGGGCCTGCGTGGCTTCTCCGGCGCGTGGGGAAAGGGCAAGTCCCTATTCGGGCGCCATTATGTGGTAAATAAATAATTAATTACCGGTTCTATTTTTCGGGATACTCATACAAACAGATAGCTCAATAAATAAGAGTCAAGATTCGAGGTAGCTGGAGTCTACAGGCTTTAAACAGACATAAAGGACAGGAACAGGACAGCCTGCATGGGAATAGGATGGCAGGGCCCGGCAGCTGCCGGGGCAGGATCTGGGAATGGCTAGCAAACTTTAATAACAGTGCACAATATTTATAGTTAAACAAATACATTGTATTCAATACAGTAGGCGTAGCAGTAGGCGGAGTTTGTAGCAGTCGCGAAAGATAAGGCATAAAGTGGGTGTAACAAGAGGTGTGTACAGGGCGTATACATAGAAACGTAACAGAATATGTCATAAACGGGGCGGAAACATGGAGGGGGCTACCTGAGCAGCTGGGACCTCTAACCTAGTGGTGCGCGCAAACTGGCAATGACGTGTTACTAGGGAGAACTGGGGGGCTCTGACTTCTGTGCTAGAAGAGGAGACGAAAGTCTGGAGGGTCAGAGCGACATGTACCCAGGCATATCTAGTATCTGTTGTTTAGAGTACATGTTGATAGAATCCAAAAGTTATCAGGGCAAAGGCTAACAGACATTAAGACTGGTGCATGCATTATTCTACTTGTATTGCGTGTGTGAGGAATATTCTATGAATATTAATACAGTATTTCTCTTACATGGAGACATAAAGACTAGACCATGACGGAAACTATTGATACGATTCAGTAGCTTAGGAATGCAGAGAAGGAGGGCTGGACTGATAACTAGAATCATAACATACTCTTGGCAGACTTGGAGGCAGAGCCAGGCCGAGCCGGGCACTGCGAGGCATGAAAGTAAGTGAAGGGTCAGGGATACAGGTGGGGGCTGTATCGCTCCTCGGAGAGGGTTCAGGAAACAGGAGCTGAATCTGAGTCCGGGCCCTTTTGAGGCCTAGAAACGGGGATAATTCAATGAATTAACGTGCACACTGTAAAATGTGGCAACGTAGGATTACATAGGCCTGATATTCGTTGTATTCACGAGGACTGGAAACTGACATACTAGAGATGGACACAACTGTAATTGCGTCTTTAATCGATCAGAGGGGAATACATGCATATCGATCATGCACATATGACATAACATGGGGAACACGTAGGCACATATAACATGGCAAAATTTACTTTTCCACAGGCGAACAAAACACATCACCCACCCACTGCTTGCGTAAAGAGGAAAGGTCCTTTTGAGAAAGGTGAGTTTCTTGCAACAAAGCAACTTGGCATTTCAATCTTGCTAAATGAGATAAAACCCGTTGCTGCTTGATCGGGTTACGAAGACCTTTAACATTCCAAGATATCACACGAAGACCATTCATTTAAAAGGAAAAGAGAAAGCTATGCAGGAAAATAGGAAAAAAAAGTAGGAGAAAAAAGATACAAGACAGAAAATAAACAGCGTAGAAGATAAAGAAAGGACTGATTGAGAGGAAGAATACAATCTTAAAGAAGCATGAAACATTGCTACCACACGAAAGAAAAAGAGACTCAATTAGATATGAGGAAAGTAAAAAGGAAGAAGGAAGACCTGAATCTAGACAATGAAAAGAAATAGAACAAAAAGAGCAGAGATAGAGAGAAAACGCCACAATAAGAAAGAGGGAAAAAGAGAGAAAAAGAAGGGAAGAGAAAGAAAATGGGAGATCAAAACTCCCCTGAGGTAAAGTAAAGATAAAAAGATGGCGAAAAACCAAAAGGCTTTAGCCATATAGGACAAAAGCGAATAGGACAGTAAAGTGAGAGCGGGAGCAGCAAAGAACAAATGACCGCACAGCAAAAGAGGATGTCAAATGCATGGTCCCAAAACATTGGAAACAAGTAAGGAAATAATGAAAAAATAACAACTAAGCCATGAGACCAGACAAGACAATGTAAGACAACTGAAGGAAACTTACGAAACAATTATGAAGGGAAGGCAGCCCACTGGGAGAAATATATCCCAAGACGGAAAAACACAATGAGGGGAAGGGAGAACCACAACGATTGGAGAGGAGACCTAATAAACAAGGTGAGGAGAACAAGAACAACATTACAACAAGAAACAATATAGCGAACAACATAACAAGGGGTTATAAAACATCAGACAAAAGCATAGAAGCATCAAAAACTGCTAGGTTCCATGGAGTATTCTTTATGGGTGTTGATGAACTTCCGAAGATCCGCTGGGTCATCAAAGCTGAAAGTTCTTTCTTTGTAGGTGACCTTGAAAAAACAAGGATGAATAAGGCCATATCGAGCATTCATGGATCGTAGCGTGGGACGTAAGTCCAGGAACTCCTTGTGACGCGCAGCAGTAAGCTTAGAAACGTCCTGAGAGAGAAAGATTTTATGACCAGACCACAGTAATTGCTTGTGCTGTTTAGCAGAGTGAAGAATAGTCATAAGGTCAGAATAGAGGAGAAAATAAGCAATGATGCCTCTGGGTTTAGAGGAAGCAGAAGAATTCGTTGGTCCGAGACGATGCGCCCTTTCAATATTCACATCCTGATGTTTGGCAATCCAGTAATAGGTAAGACTTGTGTCTTCAAGAAATGGATAATGTCTGACCCCTCCGAATTCTCTGGAATACCATAAATGCGCAGATTATTGCGCCTATTACGATTCTCCAAATCCTCAGAGGTTTTCTTGAGTATCTCCACTTCCTTGGTGAGGTTGTCAACCATGGCGATAACATCCTGAGCATCACTGATTTGTTGTTCAACAACTGTCACCCCATTTATCGTCCAATCTCTGTAAAGTAGTGGTGGTATCAGCCATAAATGGACGAATAAGGTGTAACTCCTCCATTATATCCTCAAGAGTGACAGGAAGTGGAGACTTAGAGGGAGAAGGAGGGTCCTTTTTAAGGCGCTTGCCAGCAGAGGCATAGTCCTTACGTTTAGCAGAAGTAGTAATTGATGCTTTTCAATTATGGGCATGCTCCATCGTGATGAACGCTTAGAGGGCCACTTTAGAGGTAGGAAGGGAGGAAACCTCCTGGGCGCAACGTCAATGAACTGACCCAAAAAGCCACAAAAGTTGAATGAAAAGCACACCAAAAGAGGATAAGGCGCACAAAAATACAGCAAAGTGCGACAAAAGGATAGCGCAGATGCACCGGCCAGGAAATACACCTTATAAACCGATGACGCACCTTCAAGGGACTGATGCTGAGGTAAAAAAATGACCAGTAAACACCATGAGATAGAAATAGTCCTCCAAAGTCAGTGCTATAGGGTAGCTATCCTGAAAATGCAGCAATTAATGATAGAGCAAAGGCAGCAGGAGATTCCAAATCAAATAGAGGAGGAAAGAGTTTGTTTTATCCTTTTATAAAAAAAACGAGTGAAAAAAACAACAAAATGGCGGCCGTCTTCGAAGATTGAACATTTTCGCCTTTTTTAGGAAAAAGAGTGCATAATAGTTTGCAAGAAGCATTCCCAGCCGTAGGGAAGCATTTCCGATTCCATAATCCGCATTTATAGCTGTAAAGCGCTGGCTGAAAACGCGGCCTTCATGTGAAAAGCGCCGCCTATATCGCTGTGCTCAAGGAGGAGCGGCCATTTTGTTTGCCGCGTCGCACGACCTCCTTGAAAGATTTTTATTTAATGAGAATTTTTAAATGTATTAATTGTTGTATTTATTTTTTTGATACTGATTTACTTATTTTTTTAATCTATTTATTTTTACATATCTTATTTTTTAGATTACCTAGACATTATTAATATATATATATTTTTTAAATGTAATATATATATATTTGTTTATATTTTTTTTAATATTTTTATAATGTTTTCTTTTTACTTTTTTTTCAATTTTTCTGAGGAGTCGCGCATGCAAAAAGCACCTTTCTCAACTACTGCGTGGAACGTAGCCGCCATTTTACAAATGCTTTGCAGGATCCGTGTAGGGTGTGCGATGGGTGCGTATTTTCATGCGCGATCGCTATGGGACCCTTACGCGACTTCAAGCGCATACGCAACATATATGTATCATACCACACCATGCGCGTGTTCAACGTGGTAGGCACGCAACTTCGGCGAAATTTTTCAATATACAAAAAGATATATATATATATATTTATTACAAATATTAAGGCAAAAAAATAATATTTTTTTAGTTTTAAGAAACCTATATGACTTTTAAATGCAATTTCGCCAAGTTGCGCTGGGTGCGCGCTGCGTGTACGCACCCAACGCAGATCCCATGTGTTAAAAAAAAAAAGAGATTTGAATAGTTTATAACACTTACTGTTCTAACTATTGAAGAACCCTAGCAATTTTAATTACTCTTCCTTAGGAGAAGACCCGTCCTGAAAAGAACGTCACTTTTTCTTCATTGTAAACCTGAATTCCTTTTTTGGAGACAAAAATGGCTACACCACTGCAAGAAACATCTGATTCTGATGATTTTGTTGCTGAACAATTTCTACCAGAACTTCCCCCTCCCGAAAGATACACATCCATCGTCTGGAAATGTTTTACTTTTCCGAAGGGGCAAAAGAAATGTAATGCCACCAAAGTAACATGCAAGATTTGGCCAGCACTACTGTGCAGAGGAGATCCAAACAAGAAATACTCCTGTAGCACTGCTAGTATGCACAAGCATCTCCAATCCATGTATCCTGTGAACTATGCTCACGAAGAATGTTGAAGTCTGTCCCAAAATGCACCTCCACCACCGGCAATACCAAGTACCTCTGGGGCATCACCTTCAACATCACCACCAGACATATGTCCCAATTTGTGAAATTTACAATGCACTGTGTGAAGTGCAATCGTTTAATTTGTTATGGAGAGCAATCAGTAGACCTAGTTTGCAGAGCAATTGATAACCATCAATGCTAGTTTTTCTTTTTATTCCCTCAGAGTTCATTGTTTTGTTCACCCTGTTGACTTTTTTCTTTAAAAAAAAAAAAAAAAAAAAACATTCAAAAAATCAAAAAGATATATAAAAGTACAAAAAAACAAAAAAGTTATTTTCAGAACTAACTACTCTGGTTAAAGAAAGAGCTACATTTATATGCTAGTGTGTGAAAGTTTACATAAATGTATACGTACTGCATAATAGACTAAAGAATGCATTTGTGGTATATGGTGAATGTAAAACTGCAGAACTATAAGAAAGTGCTGTAGCATGACACTGTAAGCTCTTTAGCTACAGCGTGCTGAGCTACCTCCGAAGCACAGGGATGCAACATATGTACATAAATATGTTGGAAGTCTGTACTTCCCTCTGCACTGCTGCTAAACTGCAGGCACGTGATGATGCAGGCACCCTTTCACCATGGTGCAAGAATATCTGTGTTGTGTGGAGTTTTTTGTGTGCAGGAAGACACACCTTCCTGCACAAAAACAATCAGTGAAGGCATTTTTCTCCTTCAATGTATGCTGTGCATTGTAGCATTTATTGGAAGAAAAATTGAGGCGAAATGAAAACAATTCTGGGGTAGATTTACAAGCTCTCTGCGACACTTTTTTTGACGTACTGGTGGCGCAGATTGCTCCTCCATATTTACAAGGAGAGAAAAAGTTACCCTGCGTGACTTTTCCTTTCTTTCTAAAAACGGCCCCTTCATACGCAGCTCTTTGCATATATATATATATTACATCATTCATGACATGGTCAATGACATCACTGATGACATCTCTGATGACATCACTGATGACATCATCGAGTGAATGTGGTTTGCTTTGTTATTTAAATATGTATTATATATATAGCAATCTGCATTGAAGAATGAGTGGATATAAAAAAATCTGGATAGAGGATTTAGTAGCAGTGTAATTGATTGTTTACTTGAGTAATTTATAGTGTCTCACTAAATATATTGGATAGTAAACTGTGTGAATGTATCTGCATTACTATGTCAGTTGTTGTGTAAACTGCTGCACCAATTGGTTGCTAGCTACGTGAAAGTCTTTATTAGTTATTGATTAGTTAACTGTGTGTTTCTATGGGAGAGTGAATGTGTGTGTGGTCGGATGGGGGGGGTGTGACTGCCCAAAGATGTGTGAATAGTTGATTCAGTAGGTATATGACGTTAAGACTACATGTTATAACAATTGTTTGGGTGAGTAAATATCTTTATGGGTGTGGTGATGAGCAAATATATCTCTAAATGGTACATGAAAAATAAAAGGCAGTATATGTGACATTTGTTGTATATTAAGAAGTATACATATGACTCATGACTGAATATATGGATAACTGTATACTTGTAATAGTGATTTTTAAACCCTAAAACACTACCCCAGGGCATGCAGTGCTTCAAACTCCTATGCATTATGCATGTAGTGGTGTAGGGTAGTGCAGTGGTGTTTGTGTAGTGTAGGGGGTAGTGTTTTAGGGTTTGGGGTAGTGCAGTGGTGTTTGGGTAGTGTAGGAGGTCGTGCTGGGGTAGATTTAAGGTTTAGGGTGATGCAATTGTGTTTGTGTAGTGTAGGGGGTCGTGCTGGGGATAGGGTTTTAGGGTTTAAGGTAGTGCAGTGGTGTTTGTGTAGTGTAGGGGGTAGTCTTTTAGGGTAGTGCAGTGGTGTTTATGTAGTGTATAGGGTCATGCTGGGGTAGTGGTTTAGGGTTTAGGGTTGTGCGCGTTGTTTGGGTAGTGTAGGGGGTCATACTGGAGGTAGTGTTTTAGGGTTTAGGGTAGTGTAGTGGTGTTTGTGTAGTGTAGGGGTCGTGCTGGGATTAGTGTTTTAGGGTTTAGGGCTGGGGGTATGTATTAACATTACAGTATGACCACCCTAAGCACAATTATCAGTAGTAACCACCAAAAAATTCCAGGTGAAGTTGTCAGCAGAATGCTAGGAAAATGTTTATCAATATTAAATGCTTGTAATCAAGTAAAATTCAATCATCACATGCAGTGTGCCACACATGAAATTACCACGGCAGTAAGTCCCCCCAACTCAGATTTAAAGTGGATAAACATGTTTCATGTGCAGGCCCATAGGCCAACGCTGCAGCTTCCACATGCTTCAACAACCTCCACATACTCAGCAAGACCTTCAAATGGACCCACCCCCCGAATCAAGGAAGACCGTCACCCATGCACTCATCACCAGCAGGCTGGACTTCGGGAATGCCCTCTTTGCCGGAATCAACAAATCTCTACTCCACAAACTTCAGACTGTCCAGAACGCCGCAGACAGACTCATCCTCAGCATTCCATGACAAGACCACATTACCCAGCATAAACTAGCACTCCACTTGCTCCCCATTGTAAAAAGAGTGATCTTCAAGCTGCTCACACACACCTATAAAGCCCTCCACAGTACTGAACTCCAATACCTCAATCTCCTTCTACACCCCCAAAAGAAACCTCCACTCCGCTGACCAGGCCTTGGCCGAAATCCTCTGCATCCACTGAACCAGACAGGAGGCACACCTTTCTCCTACATCATGGCCAAGATCTGAAATGAACTCCCTCTCAGCATCAGATGAAGCCCCACACTGAAAGCATTCAGGAAGAGCCATAGGACCTGGCTTATCGAATGACCAAAGCTGCACAAATCCCCCCCACACACTCCCCCAGCGCCTGGAGACCCTCACAGGTGAGTAGTGTGCTCTATACATCCCTGATTGATTGATTGATACGCCACCGCAGTGTGTGTTTTGAGTGTTATCAACAGGGCCTGCCATTGGTTTGGCTATCTGTAACTCTTAAGGGTACTGAAATGAGCAGTGCTGCCTTCTTGAGTATACACAGAATGTCTGAGATTGGCTTGGTTTGGCTTCACCTCTGAGAGCTACTTTCAGGGAGCGGGAAAGCTACCAGTAGCTCCCGAGCTACTGGTTGGAGACCCCTGGTATGGATAGTGAGTTGGGAATTGTAGTACTGAAGCACAAATGTGAAGGTCATTACACCACTCCATGCATAGCACTTTGAAGTACTCCATTCCCTAAAGCCTGCCTTACTGCATGAGTACATGCTTACTGACTGAATGATTACAGTAATATAAGGAAAGACACTGGGTGAATTCTTAATTGGTTGACTTTTACTTTAGTGAATGAATTACTACATGGTACTGAAAGAGTCACTATGGGATTGTAGGCATGAAACACAAGTGTGAAGGTCATTAGACTACTACATGCATAGTGCGTAGGAGTTTCAAGCACTACATGCGCTAAAGCCTAACTTGCTGCAACAGTACATCTACTTATGTGTCTGCAAACACATCAACCAACCAAATCATTCTCTTTTAATTTTCCCAAATGGACACTGATTCACAGTGTGATTCTAGACAAAAAACAGTATCCCTTGCATTGTATAAAGAAAGTATCTCTGGCACGGGATGCAGGGAAAGTAGGGCTTTAGGGGAATGAAGAATAATAAAAAAAAAGTTTAAAAAAAGGGAAGTTACTAGAATAATAAGTTTAAAAAAAAATAGGGGAATGAATGTTAATACTCCTATTAAAAAAAAGTAACCTATAGAAATGCTTTAATAAGAAAAACGAGTTTAAATAAAGCATTTTAGAAATTATATGAAAGTTAAAAAGTATGGAAAGAGCTACGTTTACATAAACACGTGATGTACTAAAACATGTAAATGAGAACACCTGTCAACTGCAAAATGTGAGTTAAAAGTGGGAAGAGAAATAACTTTATCCCATAGAGTGTTAAGTAAACCAAAAAGCATATAAACCACACCCGTGGGATGATTAGTTTTGTTTCAGAGAATCAATATGGGCTAAGAAACTATGAGCAAGGTAATGATTCGGGGCTGCGGAAGCATCTTGAGAATATCTTTCATTTCCTCAGAGGGAACATATTGTTAATGTATATTTTAAAATACAAAAAACATTATGCCCCCTTCAGAGGAGTTGGATGAATTTCGATGGAGGAAGGAAAGAATATCGAAGAGAGGTAAATTATGTGAATGGGTATATGTTTGATATTTTTAAAAAAGAAAGCAAAAATATTTAAATGATTATAGAATGTAGTATGTTTAAGTTTAAATGGAATCTAATAACGAGTTGATGAAAGAACCATTCCAAGAAATATAGGTTAATTAAGGAATTACTACGTGCAAGGTAATGATTAGGAACGATGGTATCATCTGAGTTTATCTTTCATTTCCACAGAGGGATCATATTGTTAATGTATATTTTAATTTACATACATCTTTATGATCCTTCAAGTGGAGTTGGATGACTTTCAACAGAGAATTTGAAAGAATAATATTTTTTTAGTATGCAAGTATTTCTTAATGATTGAAAAATGTAGTATAAATAAACTATTGACACAAAAAATAAATACTTTGGAATAAAGGTGAATACTCTTTATCTTCTAGAGTGAAAATGTGTTAAAAGTATTTATATTGAGTAGTACTTTTACCAATTTTCACTCATGAAGAACAGAAGGATTATCTTCGCAAGCACTTAAAAAAAAATATATATATAATCAAATCAAATATTAATTAATAGTGCTTTCAATTTTCAAATATGATTGTAAAATGTAATAATGACATGAAGTGAACATAAAAAAAGAAAGATGAAGTAGTGAGGGAGTGTTTGTTGTAGCACTTCTATTCTACTTTATCTGAAAGTAAAAAAAGCCCAAACATTTAAATAAAGATGATGGGACAACACTTACATAATGTAAACATAAGGAATGAGTGCTTATGATAAAATAAAATAAATGTGGTCCAACGTGTGATACCAATGAATGAAAAAAATATTTAGCATTTCACCCATGTGATGAATAAAAAAGACTCGATAAAAATATTTTGAAAACATATGAATTTTTCTTTCAAGGATGGTTTTAAGAATTATACATTTAATGAAAGGACAACGTACTCTATGCTAAAGGACAAAAGTCAGCACAATTATGATAGAATAGAAAATAGAATAATATTTTTAAATACCTTTACAGTCAACAAACTCGTAAGCAGAGTACACAGTTTAAGTTAAAAACACCGTACCACAGCTAGTTTTTGAAACGCATTGTAAAATAAAGTGCGTCACAAAATGGGCTACGTACATGGTGAGGGTATCGTAACGTCATATAAAAAAAAATAAGTCAATCAACATTAGGATCAGGAAGATAGAGTTAACCACACAACAGCTGATCAAATGTTTTTGAAAATCTGCGCAAGGAAAGGGATTGGTCGGTAATATGTCTTCTTACAATGCTTCACAACCAATGAAAAAGAGGTGTGGAAAGTTTCTGTTTTTAACATACGAGCAAATCAGATAACCTTGCAAGTACACGCAAGGGGAGGCAATTGTTCCTTACAATAAATAATAACAATAAAAAAGGGTACTTTAAAGGAACGCTTTGGAATAAAACTCGCGCGTTTCATTAAATAAAATTTACGTGGTAAAGTATAATCAACAATCTTTGAAAAATTAACGGGAAAATTATCAGCCACAGCGTTAACATTATCGCTGCATTAGCGATCAATCACATGACTTAAGTTTCTCCACTGTCTGCCGCTCCTTACTTCACTTACAAAGTTAAAAATAACTTGTGTGACATTTGCATACAAGTGTAGTGCGATGCAAATTATTGAGGATGACTTGCTTTTGCAAGACCCCGAAAGGCGTCTTGCAAAATAAGTACGCACTTATCTGTCAGACCCCATTTAATGATTAACCAGGCTCTCAAAGCTAAACACGTCGGAAATCATCTCTCATCATTTTCTGTTCGTCCAGGTTGACCGTGAAAGTGCATGTCTCCTTCTCCTTTAACTTCTTTCTTTTTCATAGTAATTGTTACTCATACACAATCCAGCAAATACCCCACAGATGCAACCCCCTGGATTTGCAATAGTAATTGCTACTCATACACTATCCAGCATATACCCTACAGATGCACCAACTTGGGGTTGAAGTTTTTTTTACTGATACACTATCCAGCACATATCATACAGATGCACCCCCTTGGAGTTAGAATAGTAATTGTTAGCCCTACACTAACATGCACTTACCCTACAGATGCACCCCTCCTTGAGTTAGAATAGCAGTTGTTACCCCTACACCAACCTGCACTTACCCTACAGATGCACCCTCATGGAGTTAGAATACTAATTGTTACCCCTACACTAACCTGCACTTACCCTATAGATGCACCCTGCTCTCTCTTTCAAAATCCAAACCAGATTTATAACACCCTTGCACCACTTTCCAATAGAAGCCCATGTTCACAGCAGAGTATTTATTTATTTATAGCAATTTTTAAAGCGCAAACAAATACCCGTGAGGGTGTCTCGGCGCTAAATTCATAGAACTCACTAAGAGATGTCGGGGGAGTTAGGTGTAGAATAGCCACGTCTGAGGGGAAGTTAGGAGGAGGAAAATAGCCATGTCTTGAGGCTTTTACGAAATTTTAGAAGCGTGGGAGCAGTTTTAATGTGGAGCGGTAGAGTGTTCCACAGTTTGGCCGTTGCAATGGTGAAGCGTCTGTCTCCCCAGTTGGCCCTCTTTGTTCGATGGACTTTCAACAGATAGGCTGAGGAGGACCGTAAAATCCTATGTTGTTCAACTGGACGGAGAGCTTCTTTTAAAAACTGTGGTCCTGTGTTGTTCAGGGTCTTATAAGCTATGCACATAGCTTTAAATTTGATTCGGCTTCTGATAGGGAGCCAATGGAGTTTTCTGATGTACGGGGACACATGTGAAAATTTGGGGATAGACAGTAGCGTTCTAGCTGCAGCATTTTGTACTGTCTGCAGTTTATTGAGAACTCCTTCCTGCGCATTCAGGAGAAGTGAGTTGCAATAATCGGTTCTCGAGAACACTAATGAGCTGATAAGAGTTTTTCCTGCTGATTGTGGGAGGTAAGGGAGCAGTTTTTTTATTTTTTTGAGGGTATAGAAAGCAGATGAAACAATGGCGTTGGCATGATGGTGAAACGTCAACTTATTGTCAAAGATGACTCCCAAGTTGCGAACCTTTGCCACCGGCAGGGGTGGGGGCCCCATCTGAGGTGGCCACCACTGAGGAGACCATGCTGGACGCAAGCTCCCGAATGTCATCACCTCCGTTTTATCGGAGTTGAGCTTGAGGCAATTTGATGACATCCAGGAGCCTATCGCCTTCATTCCCTCCTGAAAGTTGGCTGCGATGGATGTTCCATTGTTATGCACCGATAATACAAGTTGTGTATCATCGGCGTAAGTAGTGAGGGCAATTCCATAAGATTTGATCACCCTCGCTAAGTCCGACGCATAGATATTGAACAGCGTCGGACTCAGCGAGGAGCCCTGGGGAACACCACAGGGGAGGGAGAAGGTGTGGGAGTTGAAATTGCCCATCTTGATGGTCTGAGAGCGGTTGGCTAGGAATGAGGCAATCAGGTCTTTAGCTTTGCCTCTTATTCCTAAAGCTGAGACACGGTCGATCAGCGTGACATGATCGACCGTGTCAAAAGCAGCCGAGAGGTCCAGAAGTACCAAGACCGCTGCTCCTCCCATGTCCATGGTTGCTCTGATCTCGTCTGCAGCCTTTAATAGTGCCGTCTCCGTCCCATGACCCTGTCTGAAACCGAACTGGGTCTCATCAAGAAGAATATTATCATTGATGAATTTGGAAAGCTGGATGTTAATAGACTTTTCAAAAACTTTGGCTGGAAAAGGGAGACAGGCGATGGGTCTATAGCTAGCTGGGAGCTGAGGGTCCAGTGTGGGCTTCTTTAGAAGGGGCTTGATAATGGCTTCCTTCCAGACTGACGGGTAAACTCCAGTTGCAAACATAGCGTTGCAGATGGTGGTCAGAGCAGAGTATGGGTTTCTATTTGAATTCACAAGGCCATATTATCAAGCCCATTAAAACCGCAATAATTTTTATCGCACTGCTTGATAATATACCCCTTGGTTTGGATTTTGAATGACAGAGCAGTGAAATCTGTTCTCACTTTCAAAATCCAAAACAGATTGCTTTTCCACATGCAAGTTAGCATCTCCCCATGTGGAAAAGCAGTGCCGGCTCCCGAAGGACGCGGGGAGCCGCCGGGACAGTGGGGGCATTGTACCCCCCCCCACAGTCCCCAACATTTTTGTATAAGACCTGGGGATAGGTTCCCCGGGGATATTAGAATTTACTGTTTGGGGACTATTTTTACGGTAAAATTAGAAGTCGCGCACCCAGCACAGCGTTCAGTGCAACCCGCTGGTGTGCACGAGCTGGATGCACGACTCATAATCTGTAGGGTGCATGACTCCAGCGCCTTTGGTGCACAACTTCTACGCTTTTGGGAGCTGGCAATGCTTTTCCACATGGGGAGCTACTAACATGCAGCTCCCCATGTGAAAAAGCAATCTGATTTAGATTCTGAAAGAGAGAACAGATGTCCTTGCTATGGGAGGGCAGGATGGACACCCCGGGACACTGCAGGAGCCGGCCCTCCCACAATACATAAAAGTCTCGGGGACCCGGGGCTTTGGAGACCTTGCAGCCCCCCAACCATTTTTTTTTGTAGCCCCGGGGGGTGACGGGCCCTCGAGTGCTCCAGGTGGGGGGCCACACAGTCCTACTCCCATAATACATAAAACCCCGGGTGGTGGTCCCCACGGCTTTGGGGACCTTGGACCCCTCCCCCCACCATTTTTTTTAGCCCCGGTTGGTTTGGGCCCCCCATAAAATTGAATAATTTTGCCCCTGTTATTTAGCCCCCCCCCCCGGGGCTAATCATAAAAAAGCTTAGTTTTATTTTATTTTTATTTTTTTACGGCAGCACACCCTACACGCACCTGCCAGGTCTTTTAAAAAGAAATAAATAATTGGTGCGTCCTGGGGGTCTTTCTGGGACCCCCTAAGCAGGTCTAGAGGGTAAAAGTATTTCTACCCTACCCCCTTTCTACGTTTTGCACACATATTCCACTGATTACTTCAGCGTCGCTTCTACCGAGGCACAAAATGGCTGGCAACAGTTCCCGGTTTCGAATGTTGACAACCACTTGACAGCCAATTAGCATTCAGCGAGTGATCGGAAGAGTGCGCTTACCATACACTCACTGTCCGCTGATAGTCGTCAGATCCTCCTCGCCCATAGATATATAAATGCTTTTAACTGTAATTTTCTCAGGAACTACTGAACAGATTGACACAATTTAAGCAAAAGGCACAAGTCTGAACCTAGGACTACATCTTTGCCAAATTTGGCATAATTCCGTTCAGCAGTTCTGGCTGTAGCTGTGGCTAAACATCCTATGGGAAATTGCATGGGGAAAACGTGATTTGGGACCTCCCTATTTTCTCAACCCCCGCTTGACAAATCACTGTGAAACTTTCAGGATAGGAGCGGACCGGAGCTGACCTTAAGTATTGAAAGTTTCGCGAAGATTCGTCAACCGGCGCTAAAGTTATTCCAAATAGAATGATGCGTGTTTCCTATGGAAAATACGTCCTAACTATAACTCCCTACTGGCGACCGCCAGTAGGTAATATATAAATATATATATACACACACACACACGCACACACGCACACACACACACATACACACACATACACACATACACACCTACACTTTGGGCCCGATTCACAAAAGTAAACTGAGCCAAAAGTCTTGATTTTTGACTTTTGGTATTCACCAAGGGCATTTACTACTTGTAAATGCCCTTGGTGAATACCAAAAGTTGAACTTCACGACTTTCGTTTTTCACAAAGGCCATTTACAAATAGTAAATGCCTTTCGTGAATACCGAAAGTCATAAAGTTAGTATTTAGTCTTATTTTACCTTTGTGAATTGGGCCCATTGTTTTTATATGCCTGCATATATACTTTGTCTTAGCAAGATGATTGAACTTTTCATTCTGGTCACTGTCCTTATATTGCTAATCACTTCCATCTGCTTCTGTCTGTTGGCCCTTGCAGCACATATATGTTGCTTCAATATATATTGAAAATTATGCATTGTGTATTTCTTGTATATTTCTCTGGGAGAAAGCGAGCATGAGTGGCTAATCAAAATATTGCAGATATGTTAGAACAATCCTTGAGACGGGTTTAGGGTTGCCACTTTATTTTCAAATTCATATAGCGCAAATTAGACCCAAAGGTATTGGAGTGCTTTTCATGAGCACCAGTTATGTTACACAAGGACACATTCATTTTCAGTTGGCATGGGGAGATTAGGTGATTTGCAAAGAATGAAAGGATGCAGAGCTGACGTTGAGGCTCGAACCTGGTTCCACAGCTCCAAAGTCGGCAGCCACATCCTCCCATGTTCTGTGGTTGCCAAAACCACTTGCTACCTGTCTAGGTTTAGGGGTGCATCTGGTTACACTGTGGGCTAGCTGGTCTCCAGGACGACATATCCTGTGGGGGTGCACAGAATCAGTTTGGCATTATTATTATTATTATTATTATTAATAATAATAATACTTATAGAGCGCGCGATTACCCTAGGGTGTCCTGGCGCTCAGTACTGATTACCTGGCAAGTGTAGGCCTAGCAGTAAGAGAAAAGCCATGTCTTGAGGCCCCTGCGAAAGGAGATAAAGTCTGGAGCGTTTCTAAGTTGGAACGGGAGTTCATTCCAGGCTTTAGCTGCACAGTGAACAAAACTTCTACCTCCCAAATTGGTCTTTCTCAAAAGAGTAATTTAACAAGTTTGGCTCTAATGGATTTTAGTAATTTCCCTGGGATATACCAGGAGAATTTCTTCCTAATGAATTCCGGACCAATGCCATTGACCGCCTTAAAGACAATAGATAGGGCCTTGAAGCGTGATCTTAATGGTATTGGGAGCCAGTGTAATTTTCTCAGGTCTCCTTTGACAGAGGAAAACCTCGATGTTCCGGTCAGCAGTCTAGCTGCCGCGTTCTGGACCAATTGCAACCTGTTCATATGTTGTTTTTGAACATTGAGATAGAGACTGTTGCAGTAGTCCAACCGTGACATTATGAGTGCTGTCACCACCGTCCTATAATTGTCTTTAGTCAGGAAGTCCTTTATTTTCTTGATGATTCTGAGGACCATAAAACATGCTGAGGTCAGCATGTTCACCTGGTCCCCCATGGTGAGTTTATTATCCACCAAGATCCCCAGGTTCTTGGCTTTCCTTGATTGTTCAGGACATACACCAAGATCCTCCGGCCACCACTCTGGTGGCCAGACCAAAGGATTGTTACCAAATTTCAGGACCTCGGACTTGCTCAAATTCAATTTTAAGCAATTGGAGGACATCCAGGTTGAAATAGAGCCCATGCACTCAAGGAAGAGATCACCCGTCTTCTTATCCGCTCCCTCCGTCAGCGGCAACACAATTTGTGTGTCATCAGCATAGGAGGTGAGCTGGAAACCAAAGGACCTGATGATGCCTGCCAGAGGTGCCACATAGATATTAAAAAGTGTAGGGCTAAGTGCTGAGCCCTGTGGCACCCCACATGGAAGAGTAAATCGTTCTGACATGTTCCCGTCCAGCTCAACTGTTTGAGATCTGTCCGATAGGAATGATCGCAACAGTTCCCAAGCTGAGCCATTGCCCACTATGTCTGAAAGCCAGTTCAGCAGTAACTTGTGGTGGACGGTGTCAAAGGCAGCGGATAGGTCCAATAGGATTAGTATGGCATTTCCTCCCTTATCCTCCGTAGATTTTAATAAGGCCAGCTCAGTGCTATGAAAGGCTCTAAGCCCATATTGCGATGTGTCTAAGATGTTATTGAATGACAGAAAATCACTAAGTTGTCTATTCAATTCCTTTTCTAGCACTTTCGTGGGCAACGGGAGCCTAGAAATCAGTCTATAGTTGTTAGGGTCCTTAGGGTCTAATGACTGTTTCTTCAAACGCGGCAGCACCGAAGCTTTTTTCCATGATTTAGGAAATATTCCAGAAGGTAGAACTGCATTAAGCAAAGGGGTAAGTGCAGATCCAATCAGGTCAGGGATCTGCTTAATGATCCACACTGGACAAGGATCACTAGGTGCACCAGATTTAATAAGATTCAGCAGTTTAAGTGTGTCTGGTCTTTCAGAAAGGGTGAATGAGTCCAAAGATCTCAAAGGGACAGCCCACACAGGCCCATCGTTTTTATTGGAGTTGGTCTGATTGTTATTAATCAAATACACAAGAGAAGAAAATATAGTTTCTACTTTTACTCTGAAGAATTCTGCAATCTTGTTGCAAAATTCTGGGTCGCCCTGTATCTTGGCAGTGTTGGGGCTAGATAATTTATTAATGTCTTTAAAAGTTCTTTTGAATTGGATTCAGCCTTAGATATTTTCCGGGAGAAATACTCCATATCATCCCTATGTTTATGATGCCCAACAAACATGCCGTTCCTACTGGTAAGTGGGGAACTACACAACATCCCAGAGACTGAGGAAGGTCTCCCCTGCATGTCTGTACTAAGAAACTCTGACCGGTACCTGGGTCAGAGCCCCAATGCGCCTTGGGGTGGAAGACCCCAGCCCTGGGCTCCATTGCCTGGTCTGAGACATCTCAAACCCCCACATGCATCAATCTAGGATTTTGCATTTCTTAAATAGCGAAAATTAAGGAATCGCTATTTAGGAAATGCAAAATCCTATGCATCAAGAAATCCTAAAAGTTTTTAGGATTTCTTAATTTTCGGAAATTGCGATTCCATAATTGTGAATCGCAATTAAGGAATGGCATTACATTGATTCCTATGGGCCTAGAGGCCCATAGGAATCAATGCCGTTTTGCATTTTTTTTTTTGCACTCGCAATTTGTTGATGCATTGCAAGGGTGCAGAGGGGGGTCCAAAGGACCCCCCCTGCACCCCTGAAATGTATTTTCAAGTGCATGTTTCACGCACACATGTCCTAAGGACATGTGTGTCTGTAACATGCATGTTTAAAAAATGCATTTTTTTGCTTTTTTTTTAAATTTCGCAAATGAACACGAGGGTCAACCTCGTGTTAATTTGCACCTCCTATTTTAGAATTTGCATTTTTTTTTAAAATCATGCATTGCATTTAAGGAATCGCACACATGCGATTCCTTAAATGCAAACGCATTTTTTAGAAGTGCAAAAAATTCCTAAAAGTTTCATGCATAGCAAAAAGTGATTTTGGAATCGCAAACGGCCGAATTTTCCGATTCGCACCGTTTGCGATTCCAAAAACCTTTGATGCATGTGGGGGTTTCAGTGCCTTGGATGGGGACCCACAGGTTCAGGGAAACTTCACTCCCTGCCAGGGATAGGAAGCTCTCTCTGGGCCCCAGGTCAGAGCCCTGGAGGTCTCTGGGATGGAAGACTTTGTCCCTGGGCTCCGATTACTTCCCCACTGTGTCTCAGAGTGCTGCAGACAGGGGCCCGCAGACTGGATAGGCCTGCCCCGCTTGTTTAACATAAGAAGCTCAGACCGACCTGGGGACAGAGCTTGGGCAGGACCTAGGATGGAAAACTCTGGCACTCAGCTCCGTTCTCCATTATCTGGCCATCTGTGTCTCAAAGTGCCCCACAAAGGGGCCTCTAGGGTCCTGAACATCTCCCCTGCTTGTCCATGCTCAGAAGCTCTGACCAGACTCTAAGTCGGAGACCCGGTGGGCCCTATAGTAAAGGATCCAGGCTCTGGGCTCCTTTTTGGCCAGCAATGTCGCAAAGTGTCCGGGACAGGGTCCCACGAGCTCGGAGAGGTTTCCCTGGTTGCCTGGGCTGAGAAATGCCTGGGATGAGAAACTCTTATTGGGCCCGGGCCATTGCTAAGCAGGCCCTGGGTTGGAAGCCCCCAGCCCAGTGCTCTCTAATCCAGCCTACTGTGTAGCCAAGCGAGAGAAGAATCCTTTTTCCGAAGTTACAGTGTGACCAGAGGGCCATACTTCAAGTCCAGTCATTTGGTCGCTCCAAGCCCCAGACATATGGATGCACACAATTAGTTTCTATGGCACGCCCACATTGCTGGCTGGCTTGGAGTTCCAAATGAGGGCTCTTTTGAGGCTTTAAGCCCTAACAGGACTCCATAAGTGTGGGTGCATATACTTCAATGGTCCTCTCTGTCACTCAGCATGCAAGGATTACACTAAAAGGGGGCAGCATTGCTCTGGTTAGTAGGGACAAGGTGTCTGTGACTTCCTTGTAAGGTCGCTCTCACCCCAGTGCCTCCAGGACCCGAGCAGAGCCCTAGGGGCTCCCTGGGCCCTGAGTCTTTACCTACCTTCCAGTCCAGTCCAATGGGCATTCCCTCCAAGCCCTGCTTCTTGAGGAGAGTAGACAGGGATGCAGAGCTGACATCCACGTGCAGAGCAAGGGGGTAGGAGGGGGGTTTAGCCTGCACTGTATTGTCATCGTGATGGCTCTGCGGTCTTGGAAGTCCTGATGATGGATCATTTGACCATCCAAGCCCACCAAGGGCTCCAGTAGGTCGGATGTGTTTTTCCCGATGGCCACCTTCACTCTGTGTACGCAGTGTACAGAAAAGGGAGTTAGTCTTCTTCTGCCTCATTATAAACAAGGTTTGAGTAACGCCATTCTCCTTCTGTCTTTCTCCCCTGGTGTTGTAAGGGTCTGAGCCGACCCGACCTGGGGTCCCAGGACCCTGAGTCTCTGGCAGTCTCCCAACTCTGTCTAATGGGCCTTTCCTCCAAGCTCTGCATTCAACATTTACTTATACTTTGTGTCCTACTATTGTGTCTGTAATCCATGTACTGTTGCTGTTATTTTCCCCAACCTAGGCCTAAGTAGCAAAGCGACCTTTTACCTACATTTGTCCTACCTTGCTCTGCATAGTGGTTCTAGCACTGACCTTAACCCAGTTATATGCTGAATAAATGCCGATTGGTTTTCCTGAAACTAGCCTCATTTGTTATGCGTGAGGATTCTTAGTAAAATCCCCTGCACATGATGTACATAACAGGATTAACATACTCTGTACTAAGGTCATCTCTATCTTCATACTAGGGCGACAGAGATACTTTGCGTAGTTGCAATTATTGATGAACGCTCATTTGCATAGTTATACTCACAACATATCAATTGTGGTAGGAGGTCTGAGGCTATCTTTGTGATATAAAATAACCCCCCCCTCACTAGATAACTATTCATTCTCTCCAAACAGGTAGTGGGTTTGGCTCTTTCCTAGGGGATTCTTAGCTTCACACCCACATACATACTAGGTACACTTAGGTGCACTTAGGTAGGGTTTGCATCGTAGGAGTACACTTGAATACTGGCATGTTTATATGTCTGCATATATTCACAGTTTTAGCACCGTGGTCGAATTCTAACTTCTGTTTACTCTGTTACCGCTTGTAATGTCTTACGATAGCTTCTGTCTTTTGATTGTCGCAGTAAACATGTTTTATACTAGAATGATGCTGGTTCAATAAATGCTTATTGAAAAGGTCCCCAAGGTTTATTCTGTGTATGTCTCTGAGACTAAATGAGAAAGATTGAGTGAGTGAAAAGTACTGTACTATTTCGGACGATCACTGAAGGGTCAAGGGTTGTCATATTCAATGGTTGCCAGAAACTATTCGCTCCTTGGTAAGGTTAGGGGGCTTACAGGGGCACTGTGAGCTAGTTTGTCTATAGGCTGACATATCCTTTGGCTGTGTCCGGAATCAATCTAGACACCAATCCCTTAGTTTATGTTATCCAACAAATGAGCAAATCCTATGTATTTTTAGGAACTTAACAACATTACCTTAAGCTTTTAAACTCAATATAGAAATGAGTCATAAACTGATACTGCTTGGAATACTGAAATAATTGTTAAAGTTAGTGTTGATTTGTGTTATCATGATGTCACTGGTGTTGTGATAAAATCAGTGATCATGTCTTTGGTAGCATCATCTGTGAAGTCCTCAATAATGTCAATGGTGGCATTACTGCATGGTGGTGACGCTGCTACAACTAGCACATTTAAGATATTTTGTTATTTTGAGTTGTAACAGTACTAGCACTTAAAATATACTTTTTTCAAGCTTTTAAACTAACAGGTACAGAAGAAATTGTCGAACTACAGATACTGAGGTCACAGAAATTAAAAGGTTTGAACAATGCAAAGACCAAACTAGCTGACAGTTTTGAATTGTTAACAACTGGAAAACGTTATGGCAAAAGTTTAATGAATTCCTTTTAATCACCAATGTTCGGTGCAAATTGTAATGAGTGGAAATTATTGGGCTTGTTAAATGTGATAATAACTAATTGCTTGGTTTGCTCTGTCCAATTAAATGCCTGTGATGCAAATATAGATCTCTAATTTAGCAAACATATGAACTTAATAAAAAAAGAAATACCTTAGGAAAGCATTTTATCTATTAGAATATTTTCAATCACTTTGATTCATTGTTTATAAGTAAGAATATAAAAGAGATTCACAAAATAGAGAGTAGAGCAAAGCTCTGGATGGATTCGCTGGTTCACAGTGGTCGATATTTGGGTTGATGTATCTTAATATTTTGGGATGAATTATTTATTTTGTAAGTCACTTAATACATGCTTAAAAGTATTCTTAATATAATAATAATGGAGACATGGGCAAACACTTAAGTCCAAATTGTGTTAGGGAACTTTTTGAGATTATGTAAATATTGTAATTATTACAGAGGATTTTACCAATTTACAAATGGATGAAGGTTTTAGCATATGGTTATTCGAGTTTCAAACCAAAACTTTATTTATAAGAAATTTGAGCTGTTTGCGAAAGTTAAATTTATGTTGTTTAGATTTTACTTCTTTCCATATATGCAATATCTGGAACGTTGAATGGGCCTGGCGCATCTACTAAATGCAGATTGTGTAATCTGGGTAATGAGCACTTGACCCATGTACTGTGCACATGCTCAGAGGTCATGCATGATTTACACAATATGTTTAAGTGGTGTAACTAGCATAACATGCACAAATACTGCTAGTTTTTGATCCAGCATGTTACGTTTTGGGATGTGCATCTCAGATAAGGAAAAAATTAAAATTGGTAGAAGTTTGTGTTTTTTAATTCCTAAAGATATACGGTGGATAATTGTACGTGGCTGTTGTTAGCTTATGATTTGTTACGCCTGCAAGAAACGTGTTTTAGATAAAATTGCTACTATGCATTTGATCATGTATAACCCTACAATGAACTTTGATATTTTGAAAGATGTTGAAGAGTAGTGAGCACGGATTTTTCTTTATTCTCATTAATTGCCTCTCGTGTTGTCATTCAGGGAGAGAAATAATCTCCCATCGTTCACTGCTGGAGTGAAAACCTCTAGTCATCCCTCCTGACATGATTTTCTATTAATCTGACACCTTGATAGAGTCCTCGAACTCTTCCAGTTAAGAGCAGATGAGGTTTTTATCTTGTTTCAGGAGGGGTATTTCTGTAGCATAGAATCACCCCTTGGGGCAGTGGAGTGCTGCACATAGAGCAACGAGATATATCAGAGGTAAGTGATATTATTCAATAGAGGTAAGTCGGGATCCATGGCATTTGTTATGGAGGCAGGAAGGTTATAAAGCATAAAGGATACAATATGTTGAGGTCGAGTACAATTCTTGAAGGGGAAGAGGGGTTGCATAGCTCCAAGTACTTAAAGGCAAAAAAGAACTCACCAGGGGATGTAACATAGTGAGGCAGTTTAATGTTTACAGTGCAGATGTGAAACTGCGAATCAAAGACACAAGAAAGATTGTAATAGTTATATGAAGAGATAAGATGTCAGTTATTCTTTCAACTGCTGGACGAAAGGAAGTGGCTGAAGAGACACTAACGGGCATATAATTTCAAGGAAATGATGGAGCGTTTAGCTGCGGCAAATTCTGAAGCACCACGCTCCACCATTTCCAAAATGCTGGGATGCGCCTTATTTACAACAATACGGCACACCCCTGTGCTTTCCTATGGGCTGGGCTAAAAATAGATGCCTAGCGCCAACACAGACACCCTTGCACCAGAGTGAAAGGGTGCCTGCGTTGCAGGGAAGGATTGGTTATTTGCAGGAAGGTGTTCCTTCCTGCACATAAACAATCAATAATAGCGATTACCTACTTCTATGTGAGCTGCACACACATAGAAGTAGACAATTGCCATTATTTAATTATTGTTTATGTGCAGGAAGGTTCACATTCCTGCACATAAACAGCTGTTATTAGCAGTTTCTATTTCTATGTGCGCTGCACAATGAAGCACACATATAAAATGCAAAAACAAGTAGGAATAAAACTATTTCTCTTTGTTGTACCATTCTAACACCTGCTATTGCATGGCATTAATTGTGGGCGCTGTCTCACATTTACAGATGCTTGTAAATCTGGGGCAGCCTAAAAAAGCAATTGGTGTTGAGGTGGAATGCCCACAGCAGCACCCATTGCACGCCCCTTTCACTCAGATACCCGTATGAAAGGGTACCATATTAACACCACTTTGTAAATATGGTGCAGGGTATTGCGTCAATGGAACGGCTGCAAAAGTGACCTTCCGGTGACGCAATCACCTTGTAAATATGCCCCTAAAAGTTATGCGAGGAACTAGACCATGGTCTAACTGCATCCATCCAGTTATGGAACTGAGCTATCAGAAGTTAAAACGGGCAAGAAAAAAATCCTGTTCCTTTCCACGAATGTCCTTCCTTGATAGAAGCCCATTCCTGGCTAAGAAACTACCAGCCCTTTGTAGGCTGGGTCACACCCAGTAAAAGCTCCTCCGCTAAGGCAGAGTAGCATCCCTTCACTGAACAAAAGGAAACATAAATTGATAATATCATATCTTTATTATCATTTTAGTTTTCCAATTGCCATCAGTGGTTCTGGGGGTGGGGCGGGGATGGCCAGAGCAGGGAGAGGAGTGGTTTCACTCCTTAAGTGTGCATGACTGCTTGGTCAGCCCTCTCAGGCTCGCCAAACAGTCCTGTGCACTTTGCATCTTCCCCACCAGGCTTGATTTACACAGCCTGGGCGCTCTGACCAATCACAACGCTGCTTTGCAGCATTGTGATAGGCTCAGGGGAGCCTGGGAGCCCGGGTGCTTCCTGCTTCTGGCCTTGACTGCAGGAAGATATAGAGGATGGGGCGACTCGGTGACCGACCGTTAAAGCTAAGTGTGTTTTTTTTTTCTTTTTTCGTCCATCACCCCTCTTTTCCCCTGCCTCACCACCCGGGTCCGGTAGCAGTCGCTACAGGTCAAACGAGGAACCGGGGCACCACCAGACTAGATATGAAAAATGCAAGAAAGAAAAGCAAGTATTCTCCAGCTCTGCACCTAGGACGTGGAACTCCCTCCCTTCTGACTGCCGAACTTCGAGGACTCTCAATCATTTCAGAAGAAGACTGAAGACACATCTCTTCAAAGAGCAGTAGTAAGCCCCATGATTGGAACCATCGGTTACTTACCTCTTGTAAGTGGCCTTAACTTGTAATTTAAAGTTTTGGGACACTATTCAGGGCTCAGTTGCTATGTTCGCACAAAAGAAAGGCTACATACATGCATACAATCACTCACAAAAAAGATTGGGAGCAAGTATGCACTCTTCCTTTTCACCCACCCCTTGTCAGTAACTAGGCAGTCATGTTGCCCCAGTAGCCATCAATAATGAGTCCCTATATGGGTAATTGCATATTTTGGAAAACACGCTTGCATGCATTATTATTTCTCAGCAGTCGCTCTTTCATATTTTTTATTCATGTGGTTCTAACTCGACCTTAATTATAAGTAAAAAGCACGTGCACATAAAATCACACAAGATTATTCATTTAGAAATACCTGCTTAAAATACGAGCTGCAAATACCTTCAGTATTGTGTCTATTAAAATAACTGAGTATTATAGTAAAAAAGCTATGTTATTAAAAATAAATGATTTCACCTTGAAAATCACGCGGTGTATATGTTTAGCTAGCTTTGACCACTGAACTCTTAAATGTTGTATAGCAAAAACGTGCATGTCTATAAAAACACAGTAAAAAGGGTGTTAATATAAAGTAGACATTTGAAATGAACAAGAATTCTAATCTTGACAAAAATAATTTGCCCAAGTTAAAGAAATGGCTTTAAAATGGCGAGCAGCCGTTGCTTCAATCGCTACGGAATCAATGTGACTAATGACAATAAAGGCACATTTAGTCACTATTTAATCAAATGACTTACAATTTCGAAATATGCGCCTACAATTTGCAATGGAAATAAACAACGCGTGCGTAAAATGGTATAAAAAGAAAACCAAGGATACCAATATTCGCAAATGTACGTAAAATTATCACAATGGCTGTGGGGAAAACCATTATTTTTTAAAAGATCTGAAAGAACTATGACTACATAAAAATAAATAATACATCTTAAAGCAAAAATTGGTGAACTATAAAAAAGCTCCACCACATCTCTTGTTGCTTTGGTAAAATATCGTAAAGTTATATAAACGATATTTAGAGCACTAAGAATATTGAGGTTCAATCCAATAAAAACGCTAACACCATGACTCGGAATGCAGTTTCACATGTAGTGACCTACTGTGGTTGGCCTCGGAAACAACGGAGAACACATCTAATCATATATTAGCTTAAATCTAAAAATTTAATAAGCACATATTTTCAGAGTACAAGGGCATGCATGCTTAAAAAAAAGTATTGACTTGTCTTCTAAATGTCACTGTTAAACATTGGGGTTGCAGGCCATCATTAAGAACAAACCCGCAAAAATACCTGTATCACTATATGGTCAGCAATTATGGTGAAGACTAAAGAGCCTGAGTACAAGTTTGGCGGTAAGGGAGCGGCTGTTGAAATGGTATTGGAAACCAGCTACCTAGTTGGCGGTCTGCCCGCCATATTTCGATGTTGGCAGTTTGCAGAACGAAAGACCTCCACCACCGCCAGCCATTCGCCAACCAGCTCGACAGTGGCATGGGGAAAGCAGCTGTCTGAGGGCGGTAGAGACGAGTTCACTGCAGTCCGAATTATAGGCTGGTTTTCTGTCAAGCCGACTGTGGCAGGAAGACAGCCTGCTTCAATTCGGTGGCATCGTCACATATGCAAAAATATTCCCTGCCGTCAGAGACTCTGCTGCAGGCCCAACGGTGGCATCGTAATACAATGGGTGAGAAACCGACGCCACAACAGTATGGCAGTAAGCCAGCCTAACTTGTAACCAGGGCCTAAAAAGCATTCTCACTCACAGCATTGCAACAACATTAATATATGTAATCTATAGATGCAGGTGACAAATTCAGTGCCAGATTCACAAAGGTGTGTGCGAATCAAAATTGAGCCTAGGTGATCAAAGCCTGCAGTTTCTGAATGTAAATTCCAGGGGCAAAATCACAAAAACATGCTTGCCTAGATCTACAATATCTCCTCGGTGTTAGATATGTTAGTGCTGTGTGCAAACACCTTTCAGTACATCATAAAAGCAGATCTGTGAAGGTGCTGCTAACAGGGCAAAAGCATATTTGAGTATATTTGTTATTTTGTCGGTACGTTGCTTTGCTTTTGGTGTTGTTATGATCTTCTCTGTGGTTTTGCATTCTGTTTTGACAGTTTTCTTGTGTTGTGTCCTGTCACATATTGGGATTTTGAGGTGTGTTATGTTATTGTGTTGTGTTCTGTAATTACTTTGAACATGTCAACAAATTCTGCACAACTCGCTCTCTTTCAAGGGTAGTAAAGGTTCAGATTTTATTTTGTGCAATTCCACACATTCACAAATATGCAAGGCACACCAGTCTCTAATTACAGACATGGTTGCTCATGGAGCCCACCAGCATTTATTTTTGGGACCGCCTCCAATTTTTCCTTTATCAGACTTTCACCCAGAGCAAGAGAGAAAAACACAAAAGGAGGAATGAAAGATGAAGAGAAAGACAGAACAACTGTGACATTGTGAGAAAGCAGGGATGGAACAGAGCATGTTTGAGTGAGATGAAGGTTCAGGGTGTATCTGCTGGCTGACCAAAGAGGCATGAGGTGAAATCAAGGCTACGCAGCCTTTGTATTCAGCTACCTCAATATTTATAGTGCAAACTTCTAGCTTCTGAGCAAAACTGGGCCTCAGCACATTGTTTTCCAAATTAAGCTCTGCCTCTATTTCAACTCCCACTGTCGAATGTAGAATGGGATTTCCTACAACAAATTTCTCTTCACTTGTGGCAAATCCACTTATGTCTGTCTTGAAACTTTTTGTTTATCTCTGGCAGGCGTGAATGGCATTATTTTTAGCAATAAATTTGTGTCAGTGGCACAAAATACCTATGTGAATCATGCTCATCTTGAAACTCACAGGTCCTTAAAGAAGACAGTGTAAACTGACTTGAGAGTGGATGGGATTCTAAGCAAAACGTACCTTTGCCACGAACCCCAGTCTGCTTCTAATACTCGTGATGCCCACTCAGTGGGCCTATTTGCCCAATAATTGAAGTAATTTCGAAAATGTAAAGTTACTCTTCTGTAGTGAAAATCCAGAAAACTATGTGGCATACGTACAAGGACTTTTGAAAACTACCGGTAACGCTTGGCTGTGTACCGCTGAAAATTATTGCCTTGTTAGCGATGTATGTACAAGACGTCGCTGCACGGCTATAGCTTCAAGGATCAGCGGGGAAAACTGCTGCTAACATTAGCGTGATGGCGATAGGAATTCTGGCGTTAGTGGGGGAAAACCAACGAAAGGCCTATTAGCGGCAAAAAAACGCACGTTAGTCAGCCCAACATGAGTTTTTTTTGCCTCTAATGGAAACAATAGCCTATCAGTCTACCTCCAATAGGAAAATAGTCAAAAAATCATGAAATGCAGACTGGAGCAGCCAGGGCCAAGTTTAGATCCAGGATGACTTGGATGAGAGCCTGGATGCTGTGCAAGACCTGCGCCTGGAGCCTGGATGCCTTGCTGGACCTGTGTATGGAGCCTGGATGCCTCGCTGGACCTGCATCTGGAGCCTGGATGCCTCACTGGAATGCCTTTGGATCCTAGATGTCTTGCTGGACCTGTGTCTGGAGCCTGGATGCCTTGCTGGACCTGTGTATGGAGCCTGGAGTGAGATGCGGAGGAGCTGTTTAGTCGATGAGCTGTGGCGGTTGACATTGAGGTGCGGTGATCACCCGCATCTGGTGGTGAAATCTGTCCGGTCGCATGGAGACACATTGCTGACCTGTGTGACCTGTATGAGAAGACGGCCTTGCGCCCCTTGGACCTGTGAATGGTAGAGGCACTCTTGTGCACCAACGTAGGGAGGTTGCATCACATACTATGATCCACCACTACACCTGAGTGCACGGAGGGGATCACCAAAGGTGGGCTACAACTCTCTGCTTCACAAGACGGATGAGGTATTGCTGGCTGGACACTATGGAGGGTGAAGTCCCTGAGCTGTGGCAAACTTGTGTTGCAGGAGTGCTGCAAGTTCACACCTAAGGGGGCCCTGCTGCATCAACTGCATTGGGAGGTTCACCAGCGGACTTGGCGGCGACTGCTGTACATAGGCTTGTGCAACCCCACCTGGCTGAGGCTCCTGCTGGCTGAGTCACAGATTTGGAGAAAGTTTAGCAGATTGCGCCACGGTGTCAATGTCCAGAAAAGGAGAAGGTGGGACACATAGCAGAAGAGGCCCAGGGGTTGAGTGGCCCAGGCCTAGCACCTGTAGATGATGCACCCCCAGTGCTCGCTCATCCGCTATGGCGGAAAAACATCGCCCCACTGCTTTCAAGCAGTGCAAGAAGAGGAACAATCATCACATTATGATAACTTTCAAGTGTAAGCTTGCCTTATTTCCTTTGTGGGTGGGATGGTGGGTAGGGCTGCTCCAATCATGGAGCAGGTTATGCCCAATAAAGTGCGCAGTGACTGTTTGGTCAGCCCGCACAGGCCACACAAAGCAGTAATGCACTCTGCCCTGTTCGCAATGCAGGCTGCATTACAGCCTGCATGGAGAACATGCCCACACCTCTAGCCCCTGGCTGAATGCCTCGCCCCGGTACCATAGACCAATCCCAATGCCGCTTTGCAGTGTTGTGATTGGCTTAGGGGCGGTAAACTGGCTGCCTACTTCCTGTTCCTGGAAGCAGACTCAGGAGAGCAGGCGCCACGAAGACACGGGACCCGGCTTTGAGGTAAGACTTCTCACATTTAAATATTTACAACACTTGCTCACACACTCCTGCATCCACACCCCAACCTGTGTTCTTTCCGTCGTTTCCCACCTACCAGCTGTCCAGTCCCCCGCAGCACTTCTCAATGGCGGCCGCTGTGTGGCCATGCGCAGGGGGAATACCACTGGTGTGCCAAAGGTATATATGGAGCCACAACACATACCATTATATCCCATTACATTACAATGCATACTGATACTAGGCAGCAGTAGGGAAAGTGTTGGATTGCGGAGATGTAAACATTACTATTCCCACTTTAGTTTGTACAACCCTAAAACTAACCCTTGCTCCCCAAACCAAACCCTGAACCCTCAAAATAATCTCTGAGCCCCCAAAACACACCCTAAAAAACATATTTGACCCAAAGGTACACCCCAATTTTCATATTTGATCCATACAAATTCATATCTCCGGGTTCCCATAATTGGATTTTCATGGTTTTGATATCATGTTACTGAAAAGAATATTTCCTATATTTCTAAATTGGTGTGGGATTTTATTGTGTGCTATGTCTTACTTATTCACTTCATTGGTGGATGTACATGCTTTACATGTCTGTCTCCTAAATTAAGCCATATTGCCTGGTGTCGGCAACCAAGGGTTGAGCAAGGGACTAATTTATAGAGACATTATTTAGGATGCAGTACCGTGGTGGTGGCATTGTTGCTGGTGTTAGGTGCCTACCTACCACTCCCTATAACTCACCATTCAACACTTTGCACTAATAGGAATCATTGCTTTGTGTGATGTGTATTAAAACTTATAGAGAAGTTCTATCCCTGTGCCAAGTACCCATGCCTACTAAGAAGAGACTGTACTGTTCTATTAAACGTTTGGTGATGGTTATTTTCTATTAAATGTAGCATTTTTTGCAAGCAGTGCCAGGTTTAGGGCTGTGTGACTCGTACCACTGTACTGTTCTCAGTACTGATCAAAACTAAAATAGATACCTGAAACCACCCGTAGACTGATAAATGTATGTATACAGTGATACAGCTATGTTATAGTGTAACAACAATAGTCTCCCCCGTAGCAGGGATGCTAACCGGCCTCTAAGACACTTACACATGTTAGAATTCATGTGTGCTCAGGGACTTAATCACTGAGGAACGACTAGTCAATGGCAAATTGCTCATTGTGGAAAAATGTCAGCAGGAGACTGATTATCTATAAAATAATGCAAATCAGCCAATTGTTACGATCAACTCAGTACTGTTCATTTTAATGTGAATATTTTTGATAGCACATGAATGAGGGCACTTTAATTCAGTGACTTAAACTCAAATACTTCGGTAGCACATTGAAGCAATTCAAACAATGTAACATGCTTAAATAATTACAATTTCACTGTCTTTGCTAATATTCTTAGAGACAGCAACATTCATATGTGTGTGTGCGTGGTGTGTGTGTGTGTGTGTGTGTGTGTGTGTGTGTGGACAGTCCTCTTAAGAATAGTTATGTCGTGTGTGTGTGGTGTGTGTAGGATGCAAGCAGTGACGTTTGTGCTGTATGGTAAAAATACACAGAAAATCATTTTGACTCAGGGGCGGTACTTTCCCTGTGTAAAGTAACTGCTGTATACAGTCTGTCAGGCAGTACAAATTATTTTCCAATGGCAATTTTGCCGTAACAAATATATGAGATTGTCTGGATTATTAAAGCTAATGTAATGTGTTATTGTTGGTCCATAAATAACGTGATTGCAGGGTTGGGCGCCCAGCCCCAAGGAGCCCTGTATGGGGTGAGGGGCAGGGCCAGCCTCTCACAGGCACTCAGCCTGCATATTCTTCTACTATTTTCATTCATTTTGTTTAAAAAAATCAGACCCTGCGGTAATTCTTTAGTTTTATTTTTTATTTTTACTTTTTTTTAGAACAGGGAAACAAAAAAAAAAGAAAACAAGCAGACATAATACATGGCAACACAGAATAAATACGAAGAGGCGCAAATAACCGTTATCCAACAGCACTCGATTACATGGAGATACATTAATAGAACTGAATTGATAGCAACTATACAAGTACTCAATAAAAATATTATGGAGAATCAGTAGCTTGTATTAAGCTATGGTTGATGCTCGAAATTACTCCCACTGCTTCCCCACAAATACATATATCTTCTTCGGATTGGGCGTACCATCTATTGAAAGTGCATATAAAACTAGCAACAGATTGTTTTTTATTAAATACTACGATAAGCTAGCAGCTATAGGATGACTACAACAATCTGGCATATAAATCACAGCCTATAGAAAGTGCATTGTGCGAATATCCTAGCAAACAAACAACTTCAGAAACTATTCAAAGTGCACTGTCCCGGTAGCAAGGACTATTTTTAAATAAAGTGCTGGAATTATCTAATATCTAAACAATACCTACATCGAATTTCGAGAAGTATTGAAAGTGCAAATATGGCCGACAGCAGCTATTAAATAAATAAAATGCGGAAATTGGCTCCTTTAAAACACCCGGCCCGTATAATCTCCTTTCCTCTACTACACAATAGGTAGAGAAATTCTGCCAGATAGCTCTGAATCCTACAGAAGCTCCTACACGTTTTGCATAGGCCTCCTCGTTTCTGAAAGTCCTGCGCATTTTATTAACCCAGTGATCTATCCTAGGTTGCTTATCGGTTCTCCGATTTTGCGGGGCAAGTAACCTAGTGACTGCTATGGAAATTAGTATAAAATACTGCTGATATTTTGTTAACAATTTCACTTCTGCGGTGAACCTGCTGTTTCTGACTTGCAAGCACCCAACCAATTGAACCGCAGTAACTCACAGGCTTCCTCAGTTAGGCTTGTAGTGTACTACTATACCATTGTGTGGAAGCTTGTGTAGCAGCTTGCACAGGAGTACTCCAGTACTACAGAAGAGGGCTAAGCTTGGTCCTGTGTGAGCAGTACCGGACTGGAAACTAAAACCGGCCCTGGCAAAGTGCTCAGCCACTCCCCCAGGGGGAGTTGTGCTTGCCGCTGAGCTCTTTGCTGGGGCCGGTTTTCGGCCGATTTTGTTACAGGGCCGATTTTGCAGCTATGTTGCAAAAACGGCCCTGTAACAAAAACGGCCCCCCACCCGTGCGGCGCACCGGGGGATTGCCTGGTGCCCGCTACGGCCAGTCCGGCCCTGTGTGTGAGCAGCTGCGGCCAAAAATATCTTTCTTTATTTTAACTCCTAGGGGATGGGGTCACTCTGGGTCACCCCCAAAAGTACCTTGGGGCAAGGGTGTCCCTTTCCTGCACCCTTACACTCTTTTTCACAATGTTTTTCAGGACCTGACGAACGGATTTGGAGTCATCTAATGGTGGCTGCAATATTGCAGTCAGCCAATCGGATCGTTGGTACGATGATACCGGCACTGGTACTGCATTACTGAAATGGCCAACAAGAAAACAGGCCTATTGGGCAATCAGTATTCCCTATATTTAAAATGTTTTGTACCGCAGGGCTCCCGGGGGACCTATCGTCTAGATACACCAAACTTTTTTACTCCTTCATTCTGAACTAGAGCTCTCTTTAAACACAATTTGCTCAAAAACGGTGAACAGTCTTAGGCCAAATTACAAAAAGTTTGCTTTCTAAGAAAAGGAGTAAAGGAATATTAGGCCTGGCTGAAATTTTTATTACATGGAGTAATGACATTATTTTTTTACATTAGTCTTCTGTCACTAAAGTACAGAAAATTATGCAATTACTACCGCTCACGTAATTTAGAGTACTTTGGAGAAGCATGGGTCGCTGTTTTCTGCTGCTGTTTGTGTTCTGAGGCAAGAAAAGAGCATTAAATAAAAAGTGAAGCTCCACACATAATCCCTCGCAATCTTGCATAATTTCGCTATATTTTCACGTAATCACTGTGCGCAAATTACTCAAGTTACGCCCACCCTAATATATGTGGGAAATCAACGTTTTGGGACACTAGTTTTTTTTTAACCCTGCTTGTCAGATTAGCTCAAACTTTTCCATGAAGGAGTTGAGGTTGCTGACCTTTTTTTGTGTAATGTTTCATGCAGATACACCAAAACTGCATCAAAACAAAAAACACTGGGGCATGTTATCAAGTAAGGGCGTTACATTATCACCGCTTTTATCGGCAGGAAACTGCCGATAAAGCGGTGATAATGGGCTTGATAATGTGCTCTATGAATTCCGACATCTAACATTGGCTTCAATTGGAATTCATAGAGCATATTATCAAGCCCATTATCGCCGCTTTATCGTCAGTTTCCTGCCGATAAAAGCGGCGATAATGTAACGCCCTTACTTGATAATATGCCCCACTCTTCCTAAGAAAATCTGACTTAATTATTAGTATACAGAGGATGCCACCACTGTGATTTATAAATATGGTTGATTCAGAGTTTCCAGAGTAAAGGGAAGTTATGTTTCCTCAACAACTTTGGCATTATTCAACAAACCTACACAAAACTTCAAGAATGAAAGTTAAAGCCTAATTGGCTCTTTGTGCAGATCTGTCAACAAGCCGATAAGAAAAAAGGGGCAGTCCTAAAAGGGTTATTTCTTATTTTAATTCCCATACATTTCTTTGCTGTTTGATAAAAATAACTGCAGAACAAATTACACCAAATTTGGTACACAGGGATAGCTTTATTCAAGGAAGTGCCATGGCTTATGTTCAGTTGATTTTGAGAAATTAGTTGTATAAAAGTGCCCCAGTTGGAAATAAAGAGGTTACACTTTAGAGCTATCTAGACTGTTGATTCATGGATCTTCCATGGGTTCGTGAATCCATGAGGATTAACAAATCCACTTTAAAAAAGGCACAGATATGAGGTAGTTGTTCCTTCTGTGTCCATTGCAGATTTGTGAATTTGGCAGTGCATTTGTAAATCCTCCGCCTTCGGATTAGTTAGCTATCACAGAAAGATTTCTGTAGCAGCTGCCTATATCAACAGAGTGCCATTCTAGTAAAAGTCAAAAAGAAAAGTGTACTGTGATCCCCAGGCCAATATTGGCAACACAGTATGTATTGATTTATTTTTTATATATACATATATATTCACTGAAAAAACCATAGGTTATACACCATATATAGTTAGGAATTAGCATTTAAAAAACCTTATTTTACTCACACAAAACCATTGAAATTCCATATATAGTTAGTTGCACTAACTATATATCGCGCACCCGCAATCCACTGCTGATCATGTCACATATTACATCATTCATGACATGGTCAGTGACATCACTGATGACATCACTGATGACATCTCAAATGACATCACTGATGACATCTCAAATGACATCACTGATGACATCACTGATGACATCTCAAATGACATCACTGATGAGATCACTGATGACATCATCCAGTGACTGTGTGTTTCTGTAAAGTTTAAATATGTTTTACATATTGAAGAATGAGTAGATGTATAAGTGTCTGGACGAAGGATTTAGTAGGTGCATGACTGAATGTATGAGTGAGTGATTAAATGTGTCTCACTGAGTGCATGGGTTAGTGAGTAAACTGTCTTAATTTGTGCATCATTATGTCTGTTGTTCTGTAAACTGCTGCATGTGTTGATCAGTAGCTATATGATTAACTATATGGGTTATTGATTGATTGTCCAAGTATTTGTATAGGAGACTGAGTGTGTGTGTGGCTGGCTGGGAGGTGTGTGACTCTGTGCAGATCAATGTGTACTTGTATCAATGATTGTATAAGAAAGTAAGTATGTGTTAGTATATGTTTGAAAATGTAAGGTGCTCTATGTTTAACTGTATAGACAAGAAAATGGAAGTGTGATTGATTCTTTACAGGACTGACTAGGTGTGTGAGTAACTCCATGGATGAGTGGCAGAGTGTAAGTGTCTGTATAGGTGTATGAGTGCATATGATAGTGTTGTAAAGATGAGTGATTGTATGTATGAATGATTGTATGGGTGAATGAGTGAATGTGTGTGTAGACGTAGGAATCAGTGAGTACGTATGTAGTAACTAGTATTGGTGTGTCAATGGTTTCAAAAATTATACTCTGTATTTAACACTGGGTGAAACAGAGGTTATATTAAAACGTGAGGAGATGCATTGTATTGTCACATGAATGATATCATCAGTGATGTGGTCATTGATGTCAAATGAGATGTCATCAGTGATCTCATCAGTGATGTCATTTGAGATGTCATCAGTGATGTCATCAGTGATGTCACTGACCATGTCATGAATGATGTAATATGTGACATGATCAGCAGTGGATTGCGGGTGCGCGATATATAGTTAGTGCAACTAACTATATATGGAATTTCAATGGTTTTGTGTGAGTAAAATAAGGTTTTTTAAATGCTAATTCCTAACTCTATATGGTGTATAACCTATGGTTTTTTCAGTGAATTTTCAAGGTTTTGTAAATGCTAATTCCTAACTATATATGGTCTATAACCTATGGTTTTTTCAGTGAATTTCAATGGTTTTTTAATAGCAAATATCATAAGCTGTCGAATGTCAAGTACGTGGTAAGTGAAAACATTTTCGTGTTTATGCACACTGATCTGCTTTGAATGGTGCCCCCCCCCCCTCATTTCTATTAGGAGTACTCTCTCTTTGCAGATAGTGAAAGGTAGTTAACGCAGGCCTTTGCCCCCGTTGTAATCCGTCGTGCCTGCTTCTCTCTCCATTTGATTGATTGTTATCCAAGTATTTACTGTTTTAGAATTAGTTCTCTTTGGTTCATTCTCTATTTACAAACAAACACAGAGTCGCAATACTCTGTTTAGTCTTTGCAGATAACGAAAAATCGTGTAAAAAAAAAGAAAAGGAATCGAGCAAAATCAGTAGGCCACTAATGGGATCTCTTTTTGACCTCGCTAAAATAGAAACATTAGGAACAACCCCTCATGACAAATACAAAACTAGTGAGATGAACTGAACTCCACACAATGATGGCTGCAAAACAGCTCGGCTCCGCCACCCACCCCGCCCAAAATAACGATAAAGAGCGGCTGCCATGATTGGTTGCGGAATGGCCACAACGGAGCTACGAAATGGTGCTGCTCTCATGCTAACCCCAGCTTCGGTCTGAAACATCCAGAAACACTGTAGACTACCAATTCGATCAGTTCCGGTAGTGCCCCAATGTAACCCGGTAGAGAAGAACTAGCCCTCCCCTCTTTGACTGATGGTTCTTGTTGCCTGTCCTTTCTGTTGTCATTTAACAGAACTATTTAGCCTGCTGAAAGGGGTTGTGTTTCGACCGCTGGTTGGTGGAGACATTTTGACTATATTCTGGACCTGCGTTGTCGCGTAATGCGTCATATGACGCGCCGCGTTAGCGCATCCGGAAGTCATCCGGGGCGCGCAGCGCGTAACGTAAGCATAACAAGTCATGTGACTTGTTAATAAAACTTTTCATTGGTTCATTTTACTTTTCTTATTCTAATGATGAAAGCCTTGGTCATATCACCTAAAAATTACGCTTTTAATTACTTCCGAACATTATTTTCTCTTAAATATATGTTATAATGTTCCAGGCTAATGTACTTTCCCGGAAATTTTACAACTGTCCTGCAAGTAAAATATATTCTTTTTTCGAGAAAAAGAGCGTTTCTTCGTCCCATGACGGAGCCGTTGAGCAAAAGAGGGTCGACCTGCTGTCTTAGTCGCTGATACGCCTGAATATGAGATTCTTATCGATCACTTTATGTTGCAGGAATAGAAAACACAACAGCCCTTGACCATTTATCTTTACTGCGTTCCTTCGTATTATACCTTTTACCCTTCATGTAATTGGTCTGCTTTATTTCACTTGCCTTTTAATGATTCTAAAACAGTGACTATTATTAAAAACTTTACCAATGTATACACTACTACCATGTTTTCTTTTAAAAACCTTTATTGTGAAAATTTCATTATACAAATACGAGCCTATAACCACGTGGGCCTGCCACGGAGCAAACTGTAATCGTATATGATGAATAGACATTTACACTGTAGAGGAACGTAACGGGCGGGCCATTAGGTTGCAAAAACTAAGGTGTCTAACAGTTACGGAATCGGTGGACGTACATTTTATAATTAAAATACGACAGGGCCAGTTACAATAAAATTATCTAGATATACATTTGCGGGCAAGTACCATGGGTGACGTTAATTCGAATTTTCAACAGTACAGTAATCAATAACACATCAGAACTTAATATCAATAGGGATGTCGAAATATTCAATCAATTCTCGTCCCCGCCCGCCATGTGCTTCAAAACTGCATACGTATCTCGTGATTTCAAGGTTCTGCAACCAGTACACAACAAGGAGTTACGAGTCCCATTTATTCCGGCGCCATTTTGGGCGAGGACGGGCAGGTCCAGGATATAGTCAAAATGTCTCTACCAACCATCGACTATGATGATGTTCATATGCTGTATTTATTAGAGTAACACTCATCTGCCCACATGAAATTAATTTACCACAATCTAAACATGTCATTTTAATCTTTCCAAAGTTCTTCTAAATATTTGGGACCGTTTCCCTTGCCTCTGAAGCTCTCAGTGCCACTTCTTTGATGAATGTACTAGCAGGTCAGGGGTTCTCCTCCAAATCTCTCTTTTATGCAGCACTATAATTAATTGGTGCCACCTCTCCATATGACGATGCATGGTATAGTTACCACAACTATATATTTTTTCGGTTCCTCTGGAGAGTTCATCGTGGCAGATGAAGCGTGTAACATACCGGGCATTTACCTTTTTTTGCATGTACAGGAAAGGAAAAAAAAATCGAGCGTTCGAGTTCTTAGGTGTCCCAGGGCCATTTTAGTGGACCAGGCCCAAATCCAAAGAACAGCTATCTCACAGGCTAATGGGGCGACCCACGCCGAGTTTCAGCATTGTAGGATGACCACACAAGTACAGCAACTTGCTAGACATCACCTCGGTGCCATCCGGATCTCGGCGCCCCACTGCAGATGAAGTGCCTCTCAACTATGAAACCACCACGGTGACATCCGGATCTTGGCGCGTTGTGCTGCCTTCGGCCTATTCGCACATCGGTCCGCTACTGACGCCATCTCACAGGCTAATGGGGTGACCCACGCCGAGTTTCAGCATTGTAGGATGACCACACCAACTTGCTAGACATCACCTCGGTGCCATCCGAATCTTGGCATCTCAACGCCTAGTGGTATCTTCCATACAGAAAATATTGTTACGCTGCCTTTGGCCCCATTCGCACATCAGTCCGCAACTTAGACATCACCTCGATGCCATCCGGATCTTGGCATCTCAGCGCCTTGTGGTGTCAGTCAGAAAATATTGTTGCGCTGCCTTTGGCCCCATTCGCACATCAGTCCGCTACTGACACCATCTCACAGGCCAATAGGGTGCCCCACGCCGACTTTTACCATTGTACGATGGCCACACCAGTGGCACAACTTCCTAGACATCACCTCGGTGCCATCCGAATCTTGGCATCTCAACGCCTAGTGGTATCTTCCATACAGAAAATCTTGTTACGCTACCTTTGGCCCCATTCGCACATCGGTCCGCAACTTAGACATCACCTCGGTGCCATCCGGATCTTGGCATCTCAGCGCCTTGTGGTGTATTCTCTTCAGAAAATATTGTTGAGCTGCCTTTGGCCCCATTCGCACATCCGTCCGCAACTTACACATCACCTCGGTGCCATCCGGATCTTGGCATCTCAGCGCCTTGTGGTGTCTTCTACTCCGAAAATATAGTAGAAAATATTGTTGTGCTGCCTTTGGCCCCATTCACAGATCAGTCCGCTACTGACACCATCTCACAGGCCAACAGGGCGCCCCACGCCGACTTTTACCATTGTACGATGGCCACACCAGTGCCACAACTTGCTAGACACCACCTCGGTGCCATCCGGATCTTGGCATCTCAGCGCCTTGTGGTGTCTTCAAATCAGAAAATATTGTTGCGCTGCCTTTGGTCCCATTCGCACATCGGTCCGCTACTGACGCCATCTCACAGGCCAACGGGGCGCCCCACGCCGACTTTCAACATTGTAGGATGGCCACAGAAGTGCGACAACTTACTAGACACCACCTCGGTGCCATCCGGATCTTGGCGCGTTGTGCTGCCTTCGACCTATTCGCACATCGGTCCGCTACTGACGCAAACTCACAGGCCAACGGGGCGCCCCACGCCGACTTTCAGCATTGTAGGATGGCCACACCAGTGCGGCAACTTACTAGACACCACCTCGGTGCCATCCGGATCTTGGCGCGTTGTGCTGCCTTCGGCCTATTCGCACATCGGTCCGCTACTGACGCAAACTCACAGGCCAACGGGGCGCCCCACGCCGACTTTCAGCATTGTTGGATGGCCACACCAGTGCGACAACTTACTAGACACCACCTCGGTGCCATCCGGATCTTGGCGCGTTGTGCTGCCTTCGGCCTATTCGCACATCGGTCCGCTACTGACGCAAACTCACAGGCCAACGGGGCACCCCACGCCGACTTTCAGCATTGTAGGATGGCCACACCAGTGCTGCAACTTGCTGGACACCACCTCGGTGCCATCCAGATCTTGGCGCGTTGTGTTGCCTTCGGCCTATTCGCACATCGGTCCGCTACTGACGCCGCCTCACGTGCCAACGTATTTTCTCCTAATTTTACACCCTATGCCGCATAACAGGTCATGTGACTTGTTTATAAAACTTTTCATTGGTTCATTTTACTTTTGGTTTCCTAATGATGGAAGGCTTGATCATGTGACCTAAAAACAACACTTTTCATAGGATGAAAACTTTTTTTTTTCCCCAAACGATGAAAGCCCCACCTTGTTTCTGGATGTTTCAGACTGAAGCTGGCGTCAGCATGAAAGCACCACCATCTCGTAGCTCAGTCGTGGTCATTCCGCGAGCAATCATGGCAGCCGCTCCCCACCAGAAGCCTGCAGGAGTCGGAGCCCCCAAAACTTTTGATGAATTCTCAAGGCGGAGGGGACGCTTTCGAGAATGAGGTCCAAGACCTAGCAGACAAGCGTCCGATTTCCAAGGTGTCCCAGGGCCATTTCAGTGGACCAGGCCCAAAAAGGAAACAGCCTGCCGCCATTTTGAGAGTCCTGTGACAGCCGCCTATCGCTGCACCGCAAGAGTGGGCGCAACTCAGCTGAATTGCGGCTTTTGACACAGTGGACCAAAAACGGACGGAATGGCAACTGAAACGGTAAAGGGGCGCCCCACTACAACAGATGAAACTCCACCTGGAGAGGCCCGTTCACGCCGCCTCCCCCGGGGCGCTCCACGCCGTTATTCGGAGCAGCATTGTAGGATACCAAAACCAGTGCGGCAACTTACTGGACATCACCTTGGTGCCATCGTTCTGCTGCCTTGGAACTATTCGCGCAACAGTTTGCTACTGATGACCCACCCCCCGCGACGCCCCATGCCGTTATTTGCTGGGTGGCAACTTACTAGACATCACTTTCGTGTCATCTAGATTTCAACGCGTTCTGCTGCCTTGGAACTATTCGCACAACAGTTTGCTACTGATGACCCACCCCCCGCGACGCCCCACGCCGGAAATCTGGACGTTGTGCTGCGTTGGGACTATTCGCACAGCCGACCGCTACTTCGTTGTTTTTCCCTAAAAATGTTTATATGTTATTACTATTTTTGTTTTCTTGTATATATTTATAAATTATTAAAGTTTTATAATCTTACTACTTTGTCGGAGTGCTATATATTTTTAATGTGACACATAATTGTAAAAACTTTGATGTACAAACAGTCATCCCTGGAATCTTCCGCTTCAGGCTCGGTCCCCTCCCCAATCACAATACAGGATGGTTTTCAGATAATAGCAACGCTTCTGCTGTGACGAATCTCATCGAGTGTGGGCCTTGATCTACTATAACTCCTTTGAAGAGGGGTGATTCTTTACAGCTGTGGCCATAAACTACATCTGCAGGGCTAGCTGATACCCTAGGACCAGCCTGGACAATCGGACACAGAGGAAAAGGAGTGTCAGAGGGTGCGGTAGTGAATAGGGCAAAAGGGAGGTGTCGGGCGGGCACAGGGTGTGATTCTCAGGGAACAGCAGCGCAGATGGGGGAGGTTTATTACCCATGCATAAGACAGAGAGCGGGGGTGACCACTGCCTGGGGGAGATGTTTGCGAGGGTGGGGAGCCATGCTAAGGATCGACAGCGTGCACAGAGTGGGTCTGGTCAAGGCATCTAAAATGGCTGCCGTGCACGACAAAAGTGTGGCATTTGAAAAAAGACAAGATGGCGCAGACAATGTTTTTCAACACTTCCTGATTTCCTTCGAATCGAACGTTAACAGACGTTGGGGCATATTACCAAAGTTAAGCGATATTTATCCCTAACGATGCTTAGCAACGATTTTTTTACCGTCAGAAATTATCGCAGATAAACCTTGCTATTATCAAGGTTTATCGGAAATACGATAAAAAACGACCGCAATGCATTAATATCGCTGAAAACTCAGCGATATTCATGCATTACCGAGCTAATGCTCTTAGCCATGTTATCCACCTCCCATTGGATAACATGGCTAAGAACTGCTCAGGGCAGGTGGTAGCTTTTAGAGATATTCGCCCTTATCTCGAATATTTCCAAAAGTTGATAATAGGAGATAGCGATGTTAGCGACTGTTTCCAGTCGCTAACATCTTGGCATGCCCACTTTGCATGTCATTAGTGATAAATATCACTCACATGCAAAGTGGGGCCCAAGATGGTCGCTATCTTCTACTAGCCGTCGCTAACTGGTGTTAGCAACAGCTAGGTAATACACATATAATTTTATCTCCGCGAAGCGGAGCGCTGTTACAGATATATATCTTGTTTCTGAACGTTAATTTCTCAAAATGCACTGAAGCACATATATTGAGACCTAGCAAAGGCACATCGGGCTACCAGTCCCTACAATTTTGCCAAGTTTCGTGCAAATCCATTCAGCTGTTCGATCCTACCGAGAGACAAGATGGCGGCCGCTACGGACTGTTTGGAATGTTTACAGACACCGGAGAGCCAATCAGCTTCGCTTCGCAAAGCTCCGTAACGCGAAAAGTACGCGAAGCGGTGCGCTGTTACAGATATATACCTTTTTTTGAACGTTAATTTCTCAAAATCCACTGGAGCACATATATTGAGATCTAGCAAAGGCACATCGGGCTACCAGTCCCTACAATTTTGCCAAGTTTCGTGCAAATCCATTCAGCTGTTCGATTATTATTATTTTTATTTTTTTTTGCCCCGCGGGGCCCTTTTAAAACCTCCACATCAAACCTAGGGGGTGAGCGACAATGTACTATGCCCCCTTATGGTCATTTGCCCCTTCGCTTCGGCCTCCTCTTGTCTCTCGATCCTACCGAGAGACAAGATGGCGGCCGCTACGGACTGTTTGGAATGTTGACAGACGCCGGAGAACCAATCAGCTTCGCTTCACAAAGCTCCGTTGCGCGAAAAGTCCGCGAACCAGAGCGCTGCCCGGTCCGCTGTTACAGATATATATCTTTTTTTAAACGTTAATTTCTCAAAATCCACTGGAGCACATATATTGAGACCTACAAAAGGCACATCGGGCTACCAGTCCCTACAATTTTGCCAAGTTTCGTGCAAATCCATTCAGCCGTTCGGGCTAAAAGTGAGGCCAACCGCCCTATGGAAAACTCAATGTTAAAAACACGTTTTGGGACCCCCCTTTTTTCTCGGCCCCCACTGGACAACCCCCCCCAAATTTTCAAGGGCTGCTCAGAAACAAAATGTGCCATTTTCCTGAAAATTTCAGCCAATTTCGTCCACAAACGCCAAAGTTATTAGACATAGAATTTTCAAAAAACCCATAGAGAAAAAATCCTAACTATATATACCTACTGGCGACCGCCAGTAGGTAATAAATGTGTGTATGTATATATATATATATTCACTGAAAAAACCATAGGTTTCAGGAGTTATATAGTTAGGAATTAGTTTTTAAAAAACCTTTGAAATTCACTCAAAAAACTATAATTTTTAGTGGTGTTATAGTTAGCTGGACATTTTACTCATACAGAACCAATGAAATTGCTCCTATATAGTTAGTTGTACTAACTATATTTCGCGCACCCGCAATCCACTGCTGATGATGTCACATATTAGATCATTCATGACATGGTCAGTGACATCACTGATGACATCTCAAATGACATCACTGATGACATCACTGATGACATCATCCAGTGAATGTGGTTTGCTTCGTTATTTAAATATGCATTATATATATAGCAATTTACATTGAAGAATGAGTGGATATATATAAATAAATATTTGGATGGAGGATTTAGTAGCAGTGTAATTGACTGTTTACTTGACCAATTTATAATGTCTCACTAAATATAGTGGATAGTGACTAAACTGTGTGAATATCTGTATCACTTTGTCAGTTGTTGTGTAAACTGATTCTACAGTTGGTTACTAGCTATGTGAAAGTCTATATTAGCTATTGATTAGTTAACTGAGTATTTGTATGGGAGTGTGAAAGTGTGTGTGGTTCGGTGGGGGTTTTGTGACTGTCCAAAGATGTGTGAATAGTTGATTCAGTAGATATATGAAGTTAAAACTACATGTTCTAACAGTTTGGGTGAGGGAATCTCTTTATGGGTGTGGTGATGAGCAAATATATTTCTCAAAGGTACAGGTCCAACAAACTAGAAAAATAAAAGGCAGTGTATGTGTCAGTTGTTGTATATAAATAAGTATACATAAGACACAATGATTGTGTGAGTGACTATATGGATAACTGTATACTTGTAATAATGATTTTATAATTCACTAAGTATGACTTACAATCTAAATGAATAGAAGAAGTGGTGTTTGTATAAGTGTTTTGCTAAGTAAATATGTAAGTATGATCCATTGTTTGAATAAGTGAGTAGGATGACTTCATATGTGAATAAGATGCGTGCTGTTGTTTAATGTTGATATAGATGTATAAGTATTTTTGATAGTGTTCTATTGTTCATTGACAGCATGTATGAGTGAATCCATAGGTAAGTGTTAGGTGTGTGTATACATCTATGAATCACTGAGTGGATTTTTAGATACTTGTATTGCTGTGACAATTGATTTAAATATGATACTCTGTATTTTACAAACAGTGATGAAAAATCGTAATAGTGTATGAAAAGGTGTATGTGATTGTCACGTGGATGATGTCATCAGTGATGTCATCAGTGATGTCATTTGAGATGTCATCAGTGATGTCACTGACCATGTCATGAATGATCTAATATGTGACATCATCAGCAGTGGATTGCGGGTGCGCGAAATATAATTAGTACAACTAACTATATAGGAGCAATTTCATTGGTTTTGTATGAGTAAAATGTCCAGCTAACTATAACACCACTAAAAATTATAGTTTTTTGAGTGAATTTCAAAGGTTTTTTAAAAACTAATTCCTAACTATATAACTCCTGAAACCTATGTTTTTTTCAGTGAATTTCAAAGGTTTTTTTAAATGCTAATTCCTAACTATATAAGGCCTGAAACCTATGGTTTTTTCAGTGAATTTCAAAGGTTTTTTAAATGCTGATTCCTAACTATATAAGGCCTGAAACCTATGGTTTTTTCAGTAAATTTCAAAGGTTTTTTAAATGCTAATTCCTTACTATATAAGGCCTGAAACCTATGTTTTTTTTCAGTGAATTTCAAAGGTTTTTTAAATGCTAATTCCTAACTATATAAGGCCTGAAACCTATGTTTTTTTCAGTGTTTTTTAAAATAAAATTGATTGGTTAACTGGCTTATTAAGTGTATCTTAGTGAATACATATATTAGCGAGTAATGTTTAAATATTTAAATATATGCATGAGTAATGTAATATGTGACGTCATCAGCAGTGCATTGCAGACGTGCAAGTTATAGTGAGTCCAACTAACTATAACGTGGGAATTTCAATGGTTTTATGAGAGTAAAATTTCCAGCTAACTATAACTGGTGTGAAACCAATGGTTTTTTCAGTGAATTTCAAAGGTTTTTTAAATGCTAATTCCTAACTATAACTGGTGTGTAACCTATGGTTTTTTCAGTGAATATATATATATTTAAAATTTCTATGGCAAAATGAAACCCCTCATTTTGTTCCTTTTCAAATTAAATGTATTAAGTGTTACCACTTTATTCCAATCAAGATGACTTCAGGTGTGCCATACTTTGTCATAAGTAAGACTGTTAGCGTTCTAGTTGTTCTTTAGAACATTCTGCGACATTCTGTCATTGGGCTATAGTTGGGCTACATCTGGCTGATATTTGGGCTACATTTGGGCTCTTTTGTCTCTGGTGGCCATCTTGGGAGACTGCATATCAGAATTGTTTTAATGAAATATAAGAGGATTTGAGAAGTCACTCAAAACGTGTCCTAATTTTTCTTTCTTCAGCACTAATCATAATTTCTATGGCAAGATGAACTCCCTCATTTTGTTCCTTTGCAAATTAAATGTTTTAAGTGTTAACACTTTATTCCAATCAAGATGACTTCAGGTGTGCCATACCTTTGTCATAAGTAAGACTGTTAGCGCTCTAGTTGTTCTTCAGAACACTCTGGGACATTCTGTCATTGGGCTATAGTTGGGCTACATCTGGCTGATATTTGGGCTAGATTTGTTTTTTTTGTCTCTGGTGGCCATCTTTGGGCTACATTGGGCTACATTGGGCTACATTTGGGCTCTAACATATATATAGCCCAATGTAGCCCAATATATATTTTTTCAAAGTTAATTTTCGTAAAAACCACTGGAGCACATATCTTGAGACATAGCAAAGGCACATCGGGCTACCAGTCCCTACAATTTTGCCAAGTTTGGTGGAAAACCATTCAGCCGTTCGGGCTAAAAGTGAGTCCAACCGCCCTATGGAAATTAACATGGGGAAAACACGTTTTGGAACCCCCCTTTTATCTCGGCCCCCGCTTGACGAATCCCCCCCAAACATTCGGGGAAGGAGCGGAGCCCCGGGAGGCAAAGTTAAGGAAAATTTCAGGAAGATTCCTCAACTGGCGCCAAAGTTATTCCCAATAGAATGTTGCGATTTCCCTATGGAAAACAATCCTAACTATATATACCTACTGGCTATCGCCAGTAGGTAATAACATTTCTATGGCAAAATGAAACCCCTCATTTTGTTCCTTTTCAAATTAAATGTATTAAGTGTTACCACTTTATTCCAATCAAAATGACTTCAGGTGTGCCATACTTTTGTCATAAGTAAGACTGTTAGCGTTCTAGTTGTTCTTTAGAACACTCTGGGAAATTCTGTCATTGGGCTATAGTTGGGCTACATCTGGTTGATATTTGGTCTACATTTGGGCTCTTTTGTCTCTGGTGGCCATCTTGGAAGACTGCATATCAGAATTTTTTTAATGAAATATAAGAGGATTTGAGAAGTCACTCAAAATGTGTCCTAATTTTTCTTTTTACAGCACTAATCATAATTTCTATGGCAAAATTAACCCCCTCATTTTGTTCCTTTGCGAATTAAATGTTTTAAGTGTTAACACTTTATTCCAATCAAGATGACTTCAGGTGTGCCATACTTTTGTCATAAGTAAGACTGTTAGCGCTCTAGTTGTTCTTTAGAACACTCTGGGACATTCTGTCATTGGGCTATAGTTGGGCTACATCTGGCTGATATTTGGGCTACATTTGTTTTTTTTGTCTCTGGTGGCCATCTTTGGGCTACATTGGGCTACATTGGGCTACATTGGGCTACATTTGGGCTCTAACATATATATAGCCCAATGTAGCCCAATATATATTTTTTCAAAGTTAATTTTCGTAAAAACCACTGGAGCACATATCTTGTGACATAGCAAAGGCACATCGGGCTACCAGTCCCTACAATTTTGCCAAGTTTGGTGAAAATCCATTTAGCCGTTCGAGCTAAAAGTGCGACAGACCGCCCTCTGGAAATCAACATGGGGAAAACACTTTTTGGGACCCCCATTTATCTCGGCCCCCGCTTGACGAATCCCCCCCAAACTTTCAGGGAAGGACCGGAGCGCCGCGAGGCAAAGTTGCTGAAAAATTCAGGCAGATTCCTCAGCCGGCGCCAAAGTTATTCCCAATAGAATGTTGCGATTTCCCTATGGAAATCAATCCTAACTATATATACCTACTGGCGACCGCCAGTAGGTAATATATAAATATATATATATATATATATATATATATATATATATATATATATATATATATATATATATATATATATATATATATATATCTCACAATGCCGCTCCTGGAATTTTTCTTCCTCCGCGAAAAAAACGGCGAGACCACAATTTCGTGCTGCCTCACGCGGCCTTGTTCACATGACGCGCTAGGGAGTTACCATGCTGTTTTTATAGCGACAGTGTGACCACGTGTGTTATTGTATTTTCATAGACATAAACAACATATTTTGAAAGCGTCTTTATGTTAGTACAATTTCGCAAATCCAATGTGCAACATACTGCCATAGATTAAAAAAATTAACATTCATTTTATAGATTAATTTAGGTAAAATTTCCATTTCATTATACTAAAAAACATTTTTGTAAAAAGTCACCCTTTATAGATAAAACACAATCATTTAATTGGAAAAACCCTCTCAATTGTAGGCCTCCATTGATTCTATACGGACATGTTGAGTGCAATAATGCCATATGATTATTCAACCCACTATTTGTATAACTTTATGATTAATATCCTTTTACACTTTACACAGGTTGTATGATTATTCCTTTGCCTATCATGTTGGATTAGGTCCCTTGTTTTGAAAAGCCATCCCACATTTGTTACATTCAACTCGACCTATGGATCATTTGTGTTATACCTTGCTTGACAGATTTTTTTACCAATATTAAGGTGCGCACATTGAAAATTGTCTCCGCTTTCACCACATACTCACATTTCTTTATATGTTAAACGTCCTAAAATAAAGTGCAAGTGCTAATAAATAAAATAGTGCTACCACTTAAAAGTGATATCTAAAAAAGTGTGTGCTGTTAAAATGTTACTTTTATAAATGTCCTGACATACTGTCATTACGGCGGAAAGTTTAACAGAAATTTCATATATATATATTTTGCTTGTCATATATATCTTTTCATATTATCATACTGCCCACTTTTAATTGATCATAAGCAAGTATAAAAATGGAGTTGTGTCCATTCGGAGTTTTTGTATCTAGCTCTAATATGTATTTAGTTTCCAAGAGGTGAAGTTTCCTCTCGGTTACCTCCTCGTCTGGACACTGGAATACAATCAATTAAAAAGTCTGTTAGTAAGTCCAATTGATTATCATGTTTTTCTTTAAAATGTTGTGCCATCGGGTATGTGGGGTCGCTGTTGGTGATTGCCCTCATGAGCTGCAATATACGTTTGTGGGCCTGTAACTTAGTACTGCCCACATATTGCAGCCCGCAAGGGCAACCCAACACGTATACCATATACTCTGTGCGACATGTCATGTATTTGCATATCTTTATGGGATGTTGTGAAAATGGGGTATTATATATTGTCTTATTAATCCCACATTTACGTGCTCGGCAATTATTGCACTTCACAAACCCTTTGCGAGCTGTATCCTGAAGGTTTAATTTCAGGACTGCTGCTCACTATAGAATCTTTCATGGATTGTGGTTTCCTAAAGGTGATGCTAGGATGTTTTAGCATCATCCTTCCAGTTTCCGGGTCACTGCGCACTATTACCCAATTTTCGTTTACAATTTTGCTCAGTGAGTTATGTTGTTGGCTATATGTCCGAGGACAGTACATGTAGCATTACGAGCATGAGCTGCATGCTAATTGGCTAAAAACTGTCTGTCAACACTCCAAACCAGGAAGTGTTGGCAGCTATCTTGTGCCTCAGTAGAACCGAGGCACAAGAAAACAGAAAAAGAAATGCGAAAAACGCTAAAAGGGGGCAGGGTAGAAACACCCTGACCCCCTAGACCTGCTTAGGGGGTCCCACAAGGAACCACAAGGCCAAAAAAGTTATCTTTTTTATTTTTTTATATCGCGGGGTAGGCGTAGGTACGCGTACCCTGCCGATAAAAAAAGAAATTGCATATTTCTTTGTTTTTTTAGCCCCCGGGGAGCTAATAAAAAATCCTAAGAAGGATTTTTGGGCCATGGCTATGTTATCCATGTAGCGACTGGGTAAGATTTTATACTGATGCCTATCAGTTGTAGTTTTTGTTAGTCTACGCTCATCATCATAATCGTATGAAGACGGTTCTGAAGCAGTAGACACAAATGTATGGCATTCTCTTTTGGGCTTACATACAAGAGAATGTAAGCAGACCCAAGCTTACACTCACGTGTTATTGAATGGCTCACTGGTCTTTCAATTCCTACTGAGCCTGACAACGCTAAGCAACCAGAAGACCAACAGTATCGAATAAATGTGTTAAAAATAGCAGAAATCTTTGCCCTATCAAATAATCCATCACAAAACAAGGCTCTGTTGAATACCACTGCACCTTTATTGGTTCCCCTGTTCCAAAATGCGAGCTAGCACATGTAAAGAATATAACATAATTACGTCACAACTGTTATCAGATACAACAGCCGTTGTCAGACAATAAACAAGTATAACCACAGTCCAGCTGAAGCAACTGTGTTATAAGACCCTGTAGTGCCTCCACAATCAGAGGATAGCATTGCTGTTGGATCTGGCCCTCTTTGCTGGGTGTCAAATGCTGAAGTGAACTCTTACCATGACTTGCACAGGAGCAGGAGATGCTGGTTCCCAACTCCACCCCGAGTTTCCACAGACTCCGTACTTAGATCAGAATCTAATGAACCCTCAGGGGGGAAAGGGGATGTGGATTAAATAACAAACGAGAAGAGACTGCTCTGGATCTGTTCTTCAGCGTCACTTGTTTTAGACCTTACTCTTCTGTCTTTTCCTTCTCTTGATTATCTTAATCTAGTGCACACAAACACATCAAAATATTATTGACCTCCCTACTCTACAATTTGTCTTGCTAACCCTATTCTTTTACTACCTACCAAGTCTTCCAGAGATTTTGCTTCTCTTCTTCCTAGTTTCTTCCTTTCTAAATTTCCTTCTGTGTTCTGGGTCTTCTAACCTAAAACATAAGGCCACTGTAAGACTGTGCCCCTTTTCTATCTATTATAAGCTACTGCTTTTTCTTAGTGTTTCTTACCCTCTTTTGTCACAGTTGGTTCTTCAATACTTTTCTTATTACTTGTATTTCCAAGCTTTCTCAAATGTCTCTTGTTGTTCTTTTTGGAATCTAGTCGAGGACTTAACCAAAGGCAAGGAACACTGTCTGCAAATACAATATAATTTCTTTTATAATTCTTTAGTCGAAGATAAGTCTGCTTAACTGTTATCGAGAGTCAGTATTTTTTCTTCTGTTCAGTCAAACCACTTATCTGTTGTTTCCTACGTCGCTCCGTCTCCTGACGAGTCTTTTGGCGCTGTAGTCTTCTATGCGATAAGTTTCATATCCTCGAGTATCCTGCTAAGGTAAAGAAAGGGGAGGGAAGGAAAGAAGGGAACAGGTATAAAGGATACTCGTGGCTTTTCTCAGGTATGCTCGTGGCTTCTCTCTGATATGCTCGAGGCTTCTCTCTGATATTCTCGAAGCTTCTATGGTCGTGTTTTCTCTCAGGTACGCTCGAGGCTTCTCTAGATAAGCTTGTGGTTTCTCTCAGATAAGTTCTAGGTTTTTCTCGTGTCTAAAGCTCAAGCAGCCTTTTCTATGAGCCTTTGGAAATATTCGCGCTGCTTCCGTTATTCGCTTATTATGGCTTGAAAAACCATAAGTATCGACCAAGTCTTTGTTTTTTTGTACTCTCGTCGTGCTTCTCAGGAACTATGAAATATGCGACTTCCCCGTCTGAAATCTTTAGTGAAGTGCGCATTGTTATTAGAACACGCGCCTCACCTGAGCCTTCAGATAGCAACACTAGACCGCCGACTCCTCTTGCGAGTCGGCGGCCACCTTGGAATTCCGCGTGTGAAGCAGAGAACTCCAACTCTGCCCGGCAGCGGAATACATCTGGAAATACTTCGCCCTTACAGTGCTCAGCAGACAAATTCTGTGTTTAGGACCTCCTAGGGTCTGGGAAGGTCTGACACTGGGTCACCCTGAAACTATTTGCCTTCCTCCTTCTGTTTTCTGAATTTCGTTTTTGTTGATACTGAAACCAATATTAAAGTGCTTGTGCTCTTTCCCTGCAGCATGACACAATTTGCCTACTCCTAATTGGTACATTTAATTTACGTATAAGTCCCCAGTATATGGTATTACATGTACCCAAAGCAGTAAATGTATTGTTTACAGTGGGATTACGGCACTCAATTTGCCACCCACTTAAATTGCACTTTTAAACAAGTCTCAAGTCTGCCATTACAGCCTGTAGTGCAGTTTTAAACTGCTATTTCGACCTTGCAAAATAAACCTTCTGTCAGGCCAAAGCTTTCACCCTTAAAGTAGTCCCTAACTAAAGGCTCATAGGGCAGGGTGCGTTCTATTGAAAAAGTAGGACGTGTGTGTTTAACTTTTACACGTCCTGGTAAAGTAATGTTTCACTGTTGCAAGGCCCATTTCTCCTAAAGGATAACATTGGCCTGCCAAATAAGTGTTAACTTAAGTTTGGAACACGATAGCAACATTATGTTTGCACTCAAATTGTAATTGAACATCCTTCCTAATGGTAACGTCACATTTTAAGTCACAATTCTGAAGATGCCACTTTAAAAAAGTTGGCATTTTCTTGTCCCAACTCTTCAACCTGTGTCCTAGGTCGCCTGCCAGTGAATAGTTTGACAAGTGGTCTTTGTGTATTCCTCCCAGACAGTATGACAAAGGAGGATGTGCTATCCTGCCAGGATGGTAGGGATGGGCTGTTCCCTGCGCCACTCACATTTCCATGGGCTACCTCCAGCACGCACACAATGGTAACTGACAACAGCCGTTTATAACCCCAGATTAATTGTAGCCTTGGCAGAGATAGGGAAGAACTTCGCAGAACCAATGTGAAGTTTCAGGTTCAAAAACAAGTTTATTTAGACAATTGTCCATAAAACCATCTAAAAAGCACAATTAACAATGAAAAACCTTTAAATGAACCACCCTCCTCGCCGCCCCACCCCATTACATTTCATTTTTAAAACCGAGCAATCCCAACTGCCACTTCTAAATATCGCATCTCAGACAATAACTCCGCTGCTTTGTTCCTATAAAGAGCATCATATTTAAAAAAGCAAGATCTTTAAAACTTGATCTGATTTGCAAGATACAAAACGTAATCCATAAGAATATGCGTGAGCCTACATTTAGCTTTCAAAGGGCAGGGACAAAGACCACTATTGTACTGCACCCCAGTCCTATGTAGGTGGGATGATTAGATCGGATTGCATTCCACCCGAACCCTTAAAATGTCTTTTCTCAAACCAGGATCTGGTAACTGTGATTAAGAAGGGAAAACACAATCCTGGCCAAATGTAGCAAACGAGAAGGTAATAGATGATTTATTCTTTAAATAAAATCAATTTGTTCTGATGCCACAGCAGATTCTCTCAGTACTCGTTTGCCTGGAAATTTGAGCCAGGATGGGACTGTACCACTATTTAAATGGAGGTTCTTCATTGCTGTTATTCTGGCTCTAACAGCATTTGCCCACATCCTTTCACAGCTTTGGATCTCTTCCCAACACAATTTGGAGACTTTAACCACCTCAACATCCTCCAACAGAGTCTTAAATTATCCTAAAGCCCAAGTAGGGTAGTACAGCCTCTTCAAAGGCTAGAACCAGGTATAAATATTGGACTTTTTGTTCCACTCATCAGATCACATCTGGACCCATGGAAGACTCAGAAGGAGAACTGCCCTACTGCTCTTTTGTTGGAAGATCTGCCCTGCAGCTCTACTGCACAAAGTAGTACGTCTGTTACTTGCTCCTTGAACCCAGGACCACCAGTGTGTCTCCATTGGCTAACTGACTGGCCTCCTGTATGAGTTACAGGGATATACCATGCTCCAGAAACCTGTTCTGCAACTGCTCAGCAGGCCAGACCCATATTGGACTTGTCTGAGCCATGCTGGCCTCATCTAGAGTGAGCACCTGTTCCCCAAGAGGTGCCTCCCCTTGTCCTGGACCTAAGGCTAGCATCTGAATGCACTCCTCTGTAAATAAAGATGAAATCCTAAAGTGTTGTGCTTTTCGTAACTGCAAACGGGCTCATTCACATCAAGATCCCTGCCGCTTGCCTAATTGTTGAGCCATTTGCTGCTAAGATTGTGTACTATGCAGATGACACGCAGCTTCTTTTCTCCTTTATGGATAGGGAGGACCTGGCTCTTGACTCTATCAAATCTTGCCTTACAGCAGTTTTTGCACACATCAGAATCAGCTGATGTGTAATACTGATAAAAATAACATTATTTTCTTTGGCACCTCGGCGCACTCTGGCTGGGCTGCTTACTGGCCAGATGATTTCATCCCACCTGTGTCTCATACAAACACAGCCAGTAACCTGTGAGTTAATTTTGACAGGTGTCTGTCTTTCTTACCCAAGATTATTGCAGTGACTGGTATGTGCTTTGGTACATTAAGGGCGTTGAAAAGATTTCAGTTTATTTTATCCTTCTCTGCCAGGAAATCAGTTATCCAGGCTCTCATAACATCTCGCTTTGATTATGCTAACGCCTTATATCTTAACCTGCAAGTGGTTAAAATGCTGCGGTGCGCCTCTTACTGAATGTACCGAAGAAAACGAGGATATCAAGTCATCTTTCCTGTTTGCACTGGCTCCCAGTAAGGAAGAGAATTATTTTTAAAGCCTTGGTACTGCAGTTTCGTGCCCTACACAATATTGGTTTATTATATCAGGCTTCCTGTATTCTTTTCTATAATCCTGCGAGGAACCCACTTTCTTCTCATCTGGCTTTGGCCAAAGTGCTGAGAGTGAGACTGTAAAGTATTGAAGGGTGTTCCTTTTCTTGATACTGCCTTCTGCATGGAACTCTCTTCCGATGCAGTTTAGGAAAGGACTACAAACTTAGTTATTCACTACATAATCTGGCTTGCGCCAGGACACTTCTAGGAGCATCTGTGCACTTTACAAATCTGTTTTATCATCTCAGCCTGCAACAAACGCAAAAGCATAGGTCCAGTGAAGTTGACTTTTTAGATTCGCGCCGGGACACTCCTAGGAGCATTTGTGCACTTTACACATGTTTTTCATCATCATCATCACCTGCAACAACTGCCAAAGCATAGGTCCAGTGAAGTTGGCTCTTTGCAATATAGTGGCTGCCAGTGTTGACCAGTAACGCAAAATCTGCACTTTATGCGAAGGCAACAACAGCATGCGGTGAGCACAAATGCAAAGCTCGCACAATGACCGTCCATGACGCCCGACCAGCTCTTCACAATACAGCAACGACTGTCCTCAACCCCAGGTCTGCTCTTCGCTCTACAGCAACAACCATCTACAATGCTCTACCTGCTCCTCACAGCTCCAACCACTGTGAACTGAACTCTTCATGCCAAACTTTGGCGAGGTAATTTTTTCAGCTGGACTAATCCTGGTCAAAGTATCTGGCTCATGCTTCATCATGGTTAGCCTGAACTTGTGAATTTTCCCTGGTAAAGCATGACCAGATGATCGCAAGTACCAGCTTGGTCATTCTTCAGGAATGGCTTGAGGCTCAAAATGAATCCACCTTTCAATAGCTCCAACCCTGCATGGCTGCAATAGATCAGAAATTTGAGATGATCAAGCGGGGGAAGGAAGGGGTAGGAATCAGTTGGGAGCGAGACCTGAAATAAAAATAACACATATAAGAGAACGCTCTCTACGACTGTATACCTCCTTAAGTAACATGTGCTAATATTTGTACCTGTAAAAGAAAATAACAACTCCACAATCCTATGAAGTGGAAGGCATGAACGCCATGTCTAATCTCTAGATTATGTAAACCCTGTAATAGCAGAAACACAGTTCTCATTAACATGGCTTAGTAAGATTTGCCTGTTACTTGATTTATAAAAGAGAAGAAACCTACTATCAACAATGGATACTTAGATTCCCACCAATATTCGACCACTAGTCCACATCACGGGGAGGAGCAGACAGACGCCTCTTCAACCCCCAGCTAGAAAGAGTGAATAAACAAATACCAATTATAAGACTATGGAATGATTAGCCTTATATCATCACTTGAACAATTATATTGTCTCAAGCACTTGCAGTATCATGGCATCAATCATGCACAAATCCTCAAGTGTTTTTAGCAATAAATTAATAAAGGAACTCTTCAGGAGAATACCCAGTTACTTCAGTGCAGATCAAACGCTGATAAATACACAACGGAAATCCCTGCCAGCTCAGAATTCGACTCTCCAACCAAACAGTTGGCGAAGAAAGGTCCCACGGAGAGATATCTCGTAAGCGTAAAGCTAGGGCACAAGGAAGTGTGTGCCAGCCGACTTTGCTTAAACGCAGAGTAAGCCGTGGAATGTCAAGAATGCAAGGAAATGAAGGAATTTAGTTTCAGTGCATGAGCACCCTTACCGCTCCTTCCAAAACTGGAATACAAAAGTCTAGGATTGCTGCTTCAATGGACTAATCAGCAGTGTTCTGCAGTATCCGGGCACTTAAGAAAATGAAAAGTCCTGCCTGGTGAGTACGTCCTTTCCCTGGTGTATGCGGTCTCTTCTGCTTTGCCAAATGGGAAATGTAGTTTTAAATACAGCAAAACTCTCCTGTCTCTCCTCCCAGTCATCTCTCCGGTAGAAGGAAAGTACAATACCTCTATGGTGCTACTTTTCTATTTCCACCACCATTCTAGCTCCCTGCATGCTTCCACATACTTGGTGAGTACTGCATAGGGGTCTGAAAACACAATTCGGACAGCGTTTACTTTATTGTTGGGTACTGCCGTGGGGTTTGTGCGTGTGGCAGCACGTGGCACTTTCTACGTTTGGCACTGTACTTGCCTAAAATTATGAAACACAATAGCTCTGGTTTTACTGAGTGAATTTTTGTCATTCTAGTATCATTCAATTTATTAACGGTTACTTTATTGTTCTAAATTGGTTTGGAATTTCTCTTGGGTTTTGTTTTTGCTTTATTGATGTTTGTGTGCCGTATAAATACTTCAAACATTGCCTCTAAGTTATAATTGTGTAAATATTTATGCAGAACACAAACAGTAATAAAGTGAAAACACAACATGAAAAACATGAAAACCCAATATAAGAACATAATGTAGAGGTTAATCAATAAAATGAGATCACAATGACAAAATTCCTTTCAGTAGAACCAGAGATATGTCATTTCAAAGGTTTGAGTAAAATCAGCACCAGGAAGCAGTAAGCAAACGCTGTGAAAAGTTCAGGCCAACAAAAATGAGTATGGGCCAAATGCAGGGACCAGACCAGGTTAGTCTAAAAAAGTTATCTTCTCAAAGTTTAGGGTGCAGAGTTCAAAACTATAGAATTTAATAGGAGTATGGCAAGCAAGGGTCCAGGAACAAAGGATGCACCTCTTGGGGATCAGGAACTCACTCCAGTAGAGGCCAGTAGGGCTCAGGCAGGTCCAGTTGCCATTCTAGGGAAATCTGCTTGCATGTGCAGGCAGGGCCAGTTGCAGGGAACACTCTGGTGTGTGTTGTATCCCTGTAGCTCAAAACAGGAGGCCAGTCAGCTGACCCTTGGAGTCACTTCAGCCTGGGAAGAAGGGTGCAGGTCCAGTTTTCTTCCTCATACAGGAAATCAAGTATAAGGCTGCATGGCAGTCCTTCTTCTGTAGTATCCACAGGTCCAGAAGTGTACTGAAGAGTGGGTCTCAGGGTCCCCTTGTTATCCATGGTGCCTACTTTGAAGTGGAAATAACTTCTGGAGTCTTTCCCCTATGGAAGCCTCCTGAATTTCCCACCTTTCTGTCCTGGTCCCAGTCTCTCTGCAGGCACAATAGGCAACTGTAATGTCCTTCGTTGGTGAGCTAATGCAATGTCTTTGAAATGTAAGTATAGCAGGTGACAGCTCCTCCTCTCTCATCAAGTCAAGATGTCCCAAACCCTCGATTGATTGTGTGACTAGTAAGGAGGAATACACAAAGGCCAACTATACCTAGTCATGTGACACAGGAAACAGGTGTTAGGCACCAAATGGTTAGGACAAAAAAATGGCAACTTTTGAAAAGTGGCCTTCTCAGAATTGTGACTTAATTTCTGACTTTACCATTAAAGAGGGTTTTAAATTTCAACTCCAGAGAAACCAAACCTGACATTCCTACCTGCTTTGTCAAAATAGTTATCACTTAATAAATGTTATAGGGTAACCATTTTATCCTGTGCAAGAGGTATTGCTCTAAATCTCAGAGTTTTTCCCTACCTAGATATATAAAACATAAACCTACATGTGAAACTTTTTAAATATAACCCACCCTGCCCTATGGGCTACCTAGGGCCTAATCTAGGGGTAAATTATCTGATTAAAATGCAATGGCAGCCTGAGGCATTTTTCTGAAGGGCTTCTTAAGTGCCTGGCTAAATAAATGCATTTAATTTATAGGCCCTAAGTACAGGTAGTACCACTTTAACAGAGACTTGCAAGTAAATGAAATGTGGCAATTGGGTACACGCCAAATTCACCATGTTCACAGGATAGGACACAAGCACTTTAGCACTGGTTAGCACTGCAAAAGTGTACAGTCATAAAACCAACAAAAACTGGTTAAAAAAACAAGAGGGTTGAGGGTAAAAGTTTGGGGAGGATTCTCAAGAGAGGGTCAAATCCAACCCATCTCTGACAAAGAAACTTGTAATCTTATCAAAATGAGTACGCTGTTGCGAGCAGTTGGACCTAATGGTTTACCAACAGCAGTATTTAAATTCAATCTTATGCTTTCGAACACCTTATAATATAATTTTTTCTCAAAATTGTTACACACAGTACAGATGCCATCATCATCGAAAGGCTCACTCAATTAACTCAATCCACTAAAAGGGCCCTAAAAACATTCCTAAAAACTATTGTTTTATAGTGCGCCTAGATGCAAGGGAAATGATTTGCAAAATTCTTATTACAGGAATCAAAAACTTAGGTGGCATCACATCGTCTTTTACACTTGAATCAAACTGATGGTTGGCAGTGCTATCCCACAGTTGACAATTTTGTCTCTCTTACATTGTTAGCAAACTACAAATAGAAATCATTTTCTTTTTGCTACATCGAGTAGAGCATGGCCTTCAATAAAGTTGACCTTGTTAGATTATTGAACAAACTATTAAGATGGGAAGCTGAATACTAATTTTTACACTTCATTACAGTTTCAGTAAAACAAGGTTAGAAGTTAAGTTATCAACAAAAAATAATCTTTCTTCATAGAAGTTCACAGAGTCTGGCATAAAGCAAGTTTTCGTCCTAAATGCAACACTGTTTTCACTATACATCTCCTCTGCCACCAAATCCTATTAACTATCAAATTACTTGTATTGAGTCTATTCATTCATCTAATGGGAATTGTTTATTCAAGGATCATGACATTTTTGGGATATTTACGAAATTTTATAAAGTATGTACACCCCTGAATCTCCCGCTAATCCTTCTCATATTAAGTCTTACCCTAATGCAATTCCCTCTCCTTTCACATGATCCTCCTAATTGTTCAACCCTTGCATCAGAGTTTGTTAGTTTCAGAAATGCTCAAAGCACTTAACTCTTTTAAGAAAGGCAAATCCCTGATCCAGACTGATTTACGATAGTATTGTACTTACACTATTCAAATAAACTACTTCCTAAATTTCTACAATGATTCCTTTTGTTCCATACTGTTGGCAAAGCTAGAGGTACATTTCAGGAGGCAACAGTGTGTCTTATCCACAAGCAGGGTCGAGATCCTTTGCAGTTCTATCATGCTATCAGTGTTATATTTTGTCCCATCTCCCTCCTCCATATAGATTATAACATTTTTGCCAAATTATTGGCTTTTCATCTTGAACATTTTCTACATAAATTAATTGGCAAGGAAAAGTCTGGTTTTGTAAAGGGTCAACTGACCTCAGACAATGCTAGGCTGTTTTTAAGTACTTAATAAAGCTTCTCTTCCGTTTTCTTTAGCTGCTGTTGCTGTTGATACAGAAAAGGCATTTGATACAGCAGGTTGGTCCTTTTCACTTAAGTCTCTTACTTGCATGGCTTTGGCCCTAATATTATTTCCCTTATATCTTTACTTTATATGACCCAATGGCTCTGTGTTGATCAATTTACATGTTTCCCAATACTTCCCATTGCAAGATGGAGCTTGACAAGGATGTCCCTTATGTCCTCTTTTATTTTTTTTAGCCCTGGAACCTTTTTTATCTCAAATTTGAAACAACAACCTTATGTCAGTTTTTCAATGTGACGATAAGTATTTGAAGCTTTCCGCCTATGCAGATGATATTCTTCTCTTTCTTTCTACTCCTGATGTTACTCTCCTTGCTCTGCTCCATGACATTTCTGAGTTCCCTTCCATTTCTGTTTATAAAATTAATTCTGACAAAACAGAAGTTTTGCCCATTACCAAATTCTGTACTAAACACTCTTTTGATTCCACTGGCTTCCACTGGAATAGTTCTAAGATTAAATATTTAAGTATCTAGTTTACCAATTCTGTTGCAAACTCAGTTGCAATGAATTTGAAAGAAGGTTGAAATAGAATTGATAAGCATCCTTCTTTCTTGGAACCCGTTATTCTTGACTTGGTGGGAATATCTTGACTCCATCCAAATGATAATTCCTATTCTTGTATATACTTTATCCATGATCCTAGTTCCCATACCACTTACTCACTTTATAAAAATGGATTCTTGTTTTTTCAATTTTCTGTGGAATAAGAAAAAATCTAAACTTTAACTATCAAATTTTAAGAAACCTAAAATGGAAGGTGGTGCCAATTCTTTGGACTTTTGCAATTACCATAAAGTTGTCTGTTTAAGGCTGGACTCTAAAGGGCTCTTCCCACTCTCTCTCCATCTGCTCTTCTGTGGCTTGATATTGAACATTTCTTACTTAAACGGTTTTCTCCTGAAGAAGCTCTGTCTTTTTCTTCTGAGAATATAATTACATCTTCACCATTATTTAAACACACACGCTTTCTATTAAAACCTTACTATCAATCATAGACTTTATCATGAGATTCATTTTTACATTCTTCTCTTCAGTATAACTGCCTTATTGCTATCAAAAATAGACCTTTATATTGGAAGTCTTGGAGCCAAAGGGATCAAGACTTATGTGATGGATGGTTCTGGGTTAAGCTCTTTTCCTCAATTTCAAGCAAAATTAAATTGCCCTCAATCGTTTTTGGCATACATTTTCTGTTCTTATAGAAATAATTTCAGATAATTTGTATTCACTCCCATTAAATCTTATATCTCCACTTTTAAAAATACTTACACTTACTCCTGTGGCCTCCTATATTTATAAATATTCTTTCTCCCCAGATTATTCTCGAACAAAAACCAATATAGAACTTAGTTGGAAAACAGATTTGGGCTGTGCTTGGACCAACTTCTTCGGGAACAAAATGTGGTCTAGAACATTACATTCAGCATCTGATTCTCAATCTATGTTCTTTTTATATCATAGACGTAATCATACACCTGCCTACATATACATTTTTTCTAACACAAATGATAAATCCTGGTGTTCATGTCGACACTTAAACTGTGATCAGATGCATCTTCTCTTTTTGTGCCCTCCTACTGCTTCTTTGTGGAGGAAAGTCGGGTCTCAACCCACTAGAATTTTTAATTTATGTTGCCAGATGTCCTCATCATTATTGTTTTTAGGGAGGTTATCTTACGTTTTCCACATATGAAAGGATTATTTGACCTCATATTAGCCTTGGCTTTTAAGAGAATTACAATCAACTGGAATTCTTTCAACTAACGTTTCTTTCAAACCTTGTTAGTATAATGTTTCTCAGTGCCATACATTAGATGTAGCCTTTACCTCTTAGTGCAGATCACATGCTGACAGAGATTTATATTGATCTCCATTACCAAACTTCTTAGATTGTGTTGCTAAACAGCACAGCTTATTATTAATATAGTCTGAAAATCTTATACCTCCATAAAGTGTAACTTTCTTTGCTTTCCTTCCTTATTTTTTATTTTATTTACCATGCATTTTAGTGATTCATAATGTACGTACTGATTACTTCAATCGTCAAATATTGGTTTAACATCTTTTTTTCCTCCTTCCTTCTTATCCTTGGTTTCCCATGAAACGATTATGATTGTAAACAGCTTTAGTACTTTGTTAACATACTTATACATTCTCTGTTCACTATTGTTATATTTGCTACTTATTTTATTTAATTTGTATTCTAAATAAAGCTGTTAAAACATGAAAAAGACCAGCATTTACAGGGATATTGTATTAGAAAACTGATGCCACTCTGTATCATGGTATTGCTGTTGTTTTAATAATTGTTCTAATAATGAATTGTATTATTTATTCTACTTGGTGCATTCTAATAAACCAATTGCAATAAATAATGCAATTGTGGCAGGTAAACTTATTTACCTACTAGCTCACAGTGCTAAATTCCGTGCAGTCACCCTGGAATTAGTGGGGAAAACATTCTGAAAGATTGCAGTAGAGATTTCACTATTGCACAGGTGGCAGAGCCTGTGCAATGTGCAATGTATTGTACCACTGACTTATTAATGTCAAACATGCCAACTTATTTACACATTAATTTTCCTTGTAAAGCACCACATGCAGTTGAGAGGCTTTTTGTAGGTCCTAGCTGTACCAGAAGTCAGAATCAAAGAAGTCTCAAATCTAAAATCCAACAGAAAATACAAGCAAACACAGTGAAAAGTAAGATACCCCACAATTTTCCTTTAAGCTCACTCATAAAGATTTTTTCAGCATGTCTTGCTCTTGGAAATGTATTGGTGAGCCACGCCAATGCCTCTCTTTTCCTTCTTCTCTCTTTGTTATACACAACTAGGAATAAAACATAGAGTGACTGACTGGCATTGTTGCTTGGTCACTCTTGTCAGAAACCTTTCACCCTTCCTCCACCTGTCCAAGTCTATTTGTTTAAAGTAAATGAGAAAATGAGAGTGGTCTGAAAACAAAAAAGGATTCCCTAGTGGTTTTTCTTTGCTATCTTTTCTGTCCAGTTCCAGAATCCAAGAAACATTCAAACTCCAAATTATTGAATGACGATGTTTAAACATTATGTCAACCCCTTTGTTCAATTTCCTTGAAATAATTTTGGGTAATTCAAAGGAAAATGTATTACCTGAGATACCATCACCCAGCATCATCCTTCAAAATGAAATGTCGAGGCAAAAGAATAACTTATATAGAAGTACCACATATTGCCGATCTTGCAGAGGGGAAAGAGTGCCAGCTTGAAAAATTGTCAAAACAAATGCTAGCACAAAAGATTTTCATAACGGTGACAAACTGCTAGCCTTAAGAGGCAAATAATCAGGCAGCATCAAGTTTCAGCATATCATGAGAGGCCTACATCCATCTTAATCATTTTTTATTAACCACCCCAGTTTCCAAGCAGATCATTTAAAAGTGTAAAATTGGGGAGATCCACCCACAATGACAGTTCATTTGTTCATGGTTCCTCCACCCAACTTATCTGATGGGTGAACACTATATTTGAATGATGGAGGCATTGTGGAGCAGCTGCCAACTTCACCATCAGAAAAACTGTGAGCTACACAACTGCTGACAGACATGATATCTGAAACAGAGATTACCTATATGTATTGTGGTACCAGTGATAAACAACTATGACCCTACACATGAGGAGACATATCTTCCGCATCAAGTACATTAATGTATTACTTTCCATAGCACTTTGCGGTTATATTCTATCAGTATGTCTGTATTTATTGCCTTTAATATAATTCCCCCCAAAAACTATTTTCAAGGTGCTGCATCATGGAGATTGTCTTTAGAAAATTCATAAATGAAGCCAATATGTTAGACCAGCATTACATGCATTGTAATTTTTCAAGGGAACTGGTCCCTCTATTTTGGTGGAAGCTGTCTTGTTCACCAATGAACATTCTAATTTGTCTTTTAAATCGTCAAAATATATTGCATGATCCAAATTCCACCTCTTTTGTGTTTGATATACACTAGATGCTTCTCTTCTGAAAAGGGGTGCCTCAACACTTGGATTGCAATGTAATATTTTTATATTCATACGATTCCTAACCCTCTGTTTCTGGAAATTCCTTTTGAACTAATATAGGACCACGGAAGCCTAATTAAATCTGGTGAATGTGATGTTTAATATTTTAGCTTGATTACACTTTTAGGCCTATCTTAACTATTTTTTATTGATGTGTGATGTGTATTTACCTGAGCTCGGGATCAATAAAAATATACCTTTGTGTTCATACTCCCAAACAAAAGCAAGCAGCTGAATTGAGCAGAATGTACTGGCACAGGCACAGATGATCTGTTCCTGTCAATCTATACATTTTGATTTCCATCTCTGAATTGGGAATGGGAAACTAAGCCAGTACTCCACTGCTCATGTTATACATGGAATATAAAATATTATGTATAATGTCTCTTTCTTGCCTCAGTTGTGCCTTCCTCTGTAATGTGCAATGTCTGGAACAGGATAACAGCATCCAAAGCAATTTGCACACATGCATCGCATTTTCCAAAGGCTCAAATGTACTTTGAGAATTAGAGCGTGTGCAGCACATGGTTTTCTGAATCTGGCCCTGTGTGGTTAGAATGACCAGACTATAGCTCCCTGAATTTGACCTTAGTAGCTCAATTCTCTATCACAAATGTATGGGATAACCCGTCCATCTTATAATAAGTTCATTTTGACGTGATGGCATACCCGCTTACCAAACTCTAAATCACGGCATGTTACTTATTGTGACGTTGTGGGCCTGTGACATTGATTCATTTCAAAGCTTTATTCGATCATTTAAAAAAAAAACATCATAAAAGCATACAAGAAATTGTATCAAAATTACACAACAGCTGTAAAATTTTAGAATTAGGAATTCAGTATTATCACAGAAAAGGGAAAGGTACTAATCAACAATAGCAGCTAGTTTACGAAAAAACAGTACATTCACAGTTGGGGTATAAATTCCATACTTTTCCTGGAGGACACGGATTTCAAGATAAAAGTTGCTGTAAAAAAACCACACATCCGGTACATCAAGGACAAATAAAAGCCTCATGGCAGTTTTAACAGGGGACACCGAGTATTTTTGTAAAAAGGGGTTTAAGGTAGGCAATACGGAGATACAAATATAAAGGACAAATAAGCAAAAAGTGCACCGTGCTCTGCTTAGAAGTCCCATCGCATGGACAGGGGATTGACGTATGCTTATTTAACAGGGGGAAAGACACCAGATTATGGACAATGCCTAATCTTAGTCTGGTGAGGGCCTGTGACATAATTCAAAACCTCTCTATTCCTGTGACATGGATGTGGGAGGTTTCTTTCACTATACAAACCCAAATAAGGATTCAACGTGTTTTGTGCAAATTAGACATTGCAGCTCATGCAAAAGGGACATTATATGGCAGCCAAACCGCATTAAAACCTAATGACAATGTGCTAAAATGTAATTCGTATTCAACTGTAAATTAGGTGTTACTGCAGGACTGTCATTGAAGGTATTTCCTTTAACTTTCCACAGTCAGTAAATAATATTTAATTGTCTACTGTTTTTGTTCGAATAAACATAGAAGTAAGCTAAATAGGAAATTCAGTCCCAAAGAGAAGGATGGTCTCTCTAAGATTTATAAGCTATACTACTGCCTGGAATAGATTCGAATTAATTTGCTAGAGACATCCACATTTTACCAGCTTCCTGGAAATAGGTTTATCTCGATAAAAGTGGTATTTTTTAGAAAGGCAGGTTTCAATTTTTCGATATCAGAAGCTCGAAAGAGCATTCTGCCTGCTTCAACACGATGTCTTGAGATTCATAGATGCACATGAATTAGATTTTTAAAAAGTTCGTTTTACTGCTCCAGCCATCTGCCCATCGTGGGGTTCAATTGTCCTAGGCATTGTACCGCGTGGCGAATCAATTTGCTAGCAATACCTTGCTTAAATTAAACCCTTGTAAGGTTTGTACTTTTCTGAATATTTACTTTGACTCAAGCGTTTCTGATTAGTTGCAGACTCACATCTGCATGTTTGTACAACATAAGCAATCATGCAGGGAGTAGTGAGGGGTCGCTCTCTTGACATGTAAGAAACATGCACAAAATGAAATTCAGGGCCTTATATCTAGCACCTTGTGGGCTGGTAGGTGTAAGCAGGTTCTAAAGAGTGACCCCTCTTCTCTACCACTCCAGTGACCACTGCTTTGTTTTCTTGAGCCCAATTCCAGCTCATACTTTTGCCATATTGAAGAAAGGCGAGAGCTCTGCCAACTGGGTAAGAGCAGATAGACCATCATCAAGAGTCTTAAGGTAGAAGAAGGCAGAGACATAGCAGCATAGTTTTATGAAAGACAATGTTTAATGTCATTTCTCAATGTCTAAAAGACATTACCTAAAAAATACTTTGCGTAGTCTAAGATTGAAAATCCAGAATTACATGTAATGGGTCAAGTCACAAAGAAAGTAGAAAAAGGGTAATGAGAGATTTCCACTTTTGCCTGCAAAATACTGTTCCTTCTTTCTGTAATTGACAAACATTCACAGAAGTATGCCTTGGAATATCCACCATGTGTAGGTTTCCACCACACTTCTGTGAAGTTTATGAAACATTTCCTCTGGAATCCGATTCCCACTATGAAGAGTTCTTCATTTTAATCACCTGGAAAACATTTTTCTCTGTAAAGAAATCCCTATCCTTACCACCCCACCAAATTAGTTTGATGATTCCCCTCACCACCCTGGAAAGACATTGAAGCCTGTCCTTGGCTGGAATAAATATTCGACCATTTCAGGGTTGTCAAGGATATACTTGTTTGTGAGATTCACACATTTTCCAGGATAACAACACCTTAGACGCCCATTTTCCCTCCCTTTGAGTGGGATTTACTGATGCAGAGAACTGTGCACTCGTGGCAGAGATCTCCGTGCATATAAATGAGTGTACACCGGCTAGAAAACCCTTTGTGAATTCCTGGCAGTTATAAACAGGAGGATTTGACCATAAACTTACATTTCTGACCAAAGTTACCTCTCATTAATAAGGCCCATAATATTTCTAAAGACACACTTTTGTGTGAAACGTTCTCAAAACGTATAGATATTTCAATCTGCAGTGGATCAGCTGAGCTGAGCCGGCTGCCAAAACATCAACAACGATATAGTGGCAGCCATCTAAGGACACAGGCCGCAGGCTCTTGTCCTAGAAAGCATGTTGAAAACAGATATAAGCGGGCAGGGTAGGGATAATCCACCCTCCTAGGCCTGCTGTAAGAGTCCCAAAGGGAACAAGGGCCTTTTAAAAAAAAAAAAAAAAGCTAAATCGCAAATCCACTGTGGATTCCCGAGCACATGGTGGGCAAAATCTCATGCGACGATGGGCGCAAACACTTTCAAAGGAGAGATGGGGAACAGCCCCCCTTCCTAATCCTCCCTGGATAGGCACATGCCCTTTTGGTTTACCTGCAAAAAAGCAAACTGGCAAACCTTTCCCAGTGATGGATATGGCTTTACCTAATCACAACTGTCCCAGTGTTCCTGCACCCTGGTCTGGTATTCCCGCTCCCGGGATTTGAGCGTGTAGGTTAGGGTTTATGGACACAAGTGCGCCCTGTCCATTGCTTTGTTCCTCTTATAGCATTTGAGAGCATTCAAAACGTATGTCCACAGCCTGACCTGCCCCTACCTCACTCTTTAAACCCCAGCACTGCCCTCCCCGCATTGGCAGGTGGTAAAAGAGCGCAGAATTGTCCCTGGAATCAGGAATGCAGGAAATAACTCTGTAATATTGGGTCTGGATGTTTATGCTTCATTTCAGGCTTTCTAATTTGCAGGGCAGATTTGGTGATTTCTATCACAGAAACGTTGGCATTCCTGCACTGTGTAACTTATATTCGAGGTCAAATAAAGATGTATTAAAATGTGAAAATAACGTGATAGTCTACGCATGCAATGAAGGTAAGGAGGGTTTTTTCATTATCTTAATTGATGGTTAACGCTTTAGTCAGTCAAAAAAAACCTGCTGAGGTTAGGGTTTGATAAAGTGTTGGTAACCGAAAATCGGCAAACAATAATTATTCAACACAATTATCTTTCATCCATTTAACTGGGTAAATCATTGAAAGGGCCAATTAAATATAATACATCAAAGACTATTAAAATTATATCTTATCACAGTAAAAATAAAACAATAACAATTAATGTCTCAACAGGTTAAACTGAGAGAATCAGCACAGAATTAAAATAACATGGTGCTAATCCAGATAGTTTTAACCCCAAACAGTAAAATAACAATTAAGTGTAAATTGCTCAATTAAATAACGTATCCTTGTTCAACTAAACCTTTTCTTTTGCGGCTTCTATTTATTTTTATATACAATATTAGTTTTCCTTTTTAACACCCACAGACTTAATATTGTGGGTGGGGTATGTAATCACAACTATATGTCACCATACTCTGACACATTCTGATCAGCCTTCCTTTTTGTTGTCAAATATTTATTAATTTCATATGTATTACATTGGCCTCAAAAGCAGAAAAAAGAGGTTGGCAGTGCGTATTTACAAAATTATTGTTTACTCATATAAATAGAAATTCCATCAATCATGCAAGAACCCCGTGTGTCAATATTCAAACACGTTTGCAGTATGAAACCCGTAATCAAAGTGGTTTTAGTGCAAACAATGAAGATACTTTCATTTTCAAAAAGGAGCTTAGATGCAAAGAGGAAGACAGGGAACCCTTCGCACAAAAATCAAATTCACTCATGGTGGAATCCTAGCTTGAAGACTCATGGACACCGCAGGGTATCTAAAGTGTGTGTACCTTAAATGAATCCGTTGTCCACAGGTAGGCCGTCACCTGGTGGATTCTTGGTGCAGTGCATAAGTTGGGTGATCTTATTAAGACCCTCTAACTTTGATGATATTGATGGCGCCACCCGCTCCTAGGGGCGTGGCGCCCTTAGAGGGCATCTGGGGCGGGAGGCCAGCAGGAATGTCCTTGAGGCAGCAACAGGACAGGGGAGGAGCAGCCAGCAAAGCAGGTCCAAGTGAGCCTATCACGGGAGACCAGAGTCGTCAGGAAGGCAGGGTCGACCTTCCCTCCCCCAAGGGTATAAAACCTCGGGGGAGGCAGAACTAACCCTCTTTGTCTTCTCCCTACAGCTCCGGCAGCAGACCAGCAAAGAATTAAGAATTACTGTGGTAGCTGGGGTAGCTGCACGTGGAGGAAAGGAGAGGCCCACACTGTGTAGTCATTATGTGAGTGTTAAAATAATGTCTGTGTTGCTGAGTATGACGAGTGCTCACCATTCACAAGTAGTGGTCGTAGTAGTGTGTGCAGAACTGTGAGTTTCTAAGGCTAAATGTTTCTTTTGATTTCTCTTTACTTCGAGGAAAAGCGCTGCAGAGAGGATTACAGTTGTGGAGATTTTTCCAAGCCCGGAACAGGAGCCGAGCCCGGTAATACTGGTAGTGAACATTAGAAGCAAATTCTCAGCGCGGCGAGCAAGGGCGGAAGCCACCAGGCCGGTGAAGAATGGGTATGGAATGGTGATGCAGCGAATGTAGTGCCCTCTTGTAGTGGTGTATAAAATGTGGATTTCAATGATGCGTCCTATGAAAGTGTTTTAGAATTGCCCTGAATGCTTAGTCAAAACCTGACTGTGTTACAAAGGTGCTGTTATCTTCATCTGAGCAAAGCATAGTGCAAGGATAGAACTGTTAATACAAGCCAGATGCGCTGCACATTCGGGTCGCTTGCACCGAGTGCGCTTTTCTTTCCTGCGCGATCGGGAAATGTTGCTGATGCTTCTCCGCTTATCAAAGCGGACCGCTCTGCACCGAGTGTGCTTCGATTTCCAGCACAGTTTGTTATTGTTGAGTTCAGTGAGCACAACAGTGTAACGAGCTCCTCTAGTGAAGCATTTGTCTCGTGCTAGTCAAGGATATATAACCACTTTGGGACCGCTTCATGAATTGTCAAAGTGAGGGAAACTCAAAGGCATCGTGGGGTAAACGTGCTTTAAGGCATTCCATTGGAACGCGTCACACTAAGGGAATGGACGCCGATCTGGAGAACGGCATGTTGTTTAACTGGGTGGCCATTGTTTAGGGAAGTCGGCAGTTCAACGGGGAGGCCATTTTAAGAGAGTTGGCAGAGCACAAGCAAACCGGAACAACATAGGAAGCCCCACTTAAACCCACAACCCTCCTAAAGTAACCACGGAGTGAATATTTTGGTCATCCCGGCTCAGGATGTACTCCACAACAGAGGGGTGAATAAACACAAGCAAAGTCACAATGTGTCCACAAGCGCGAAAGTTAAGCGAGTTAATATCGGGGCGGGAGCAGGCTTCCTCCCGCGCATTGGGTCGTGCGCAAATAACATCACGAAGGCCAAACCTGCTGAGGTTTATTGCCTGCTACCGACATCTATACAATATGCAAACGCTGTATCTTTGTCATAATTATGCTTTCACCTTTGTCTCAGTTACGTTTTGAATTTTGTCAGATTTATTAAAATTTACAAACTGCCCGCAAAGGTTTCAAAATGTCTCGGGGGGAGATGGGGGAAAGAACCCCCGCAGCCCCCTTTTTTAATTACGATCAGGCCGCTTGCTTCACATCACTCGTACAGAGTATTTGCTCCACGTTAGCTTCTGGCTATCTATCCGCTAGGAAAAGTTCTTCGTGCGGTAAACAGTCTAAATTTGGTTTGCCACGCCCCTGGAAAAAGGTGGGTCCGTCATTAGTGTATGTATAAGCCGATGCCTCGATGGCCCACAACGCCGAAAAAGGAGTGGCAACAGCACAGGACAGATGTCCGTGCTGTCTAAGGCTGGAAGAATTTTAAATGTGGCTCAGCTTTTTATCATTCCGAGTGACATATCAAGGCAAATTTCAAAGGCGTACTCTGAGCTCCACTACTCTCATGTCCACAGTCCAGTGTTTTCATGTCCGTGCTCAATTTTAATTTTTTCCAGTTGCAAGTTGAAACCTGGCTCAGCCTTTTATCAGCCCGAGTGACATGTCAATGGAAATTTCAAAGGCGTACTCTGAGCTCCACTACTCTCATGTCCACGGCTCCACTGTTTTCATGGCTGGGCTTAGCGTTTATTTTTCAGTTGCACTCTGAACGCTATAGTACTTCCGACGAAATTCCACACAATGATGTGCGACCTTGGGCATATACGTATGGCCACCATGTCTGGCATTAAAAATAGTACAGAGTTTACTAAGGCGGATTTCAGTGCTCTAATTAAAAGGTGCTTTCTTCATCCCAAACAACCATAAATAGAAACAGCTGCAACAGTTTATTTTTGGCCTCTGTTGGAGCAGTCTCCTGGCCGTCGGTAAAGCTAATTTAAATACCCTTAAAGACGCGGCTCTTCCATAACTCTGGTTTGACAAATGAACTCATAAACGAGGGAAAATAGCACAGGTATCGCGTGTTCCTACTGCCCTCTTGTGGTCACTGTGCTTTTGTGATTACGCTACATGTTGAAGTAGCATTTAGGAAAGGCATTGATTGCCACAGGAACATGGCCACTTACATCACACTTATTATCATGCTCACTGCCCCATGACGAGGTGTTAGCCTAAGGGCGCCACGCCCCTAGGAGCGGGTGGCGCCGTCAATCTCTCTAGTGGTTTGCAACAGTGGCAGAAGAGAGGCATTTACGCACATGAGAGGCCGAGCAAAGTATGTGCACGTGTCCCCTCACTCCTGTATATTGGATACGGCGCTGCAGCAGTTCACAGTATTTGTACTGATGTGTATCCAGTGTGTCACATCTGATTAATTTTGGTCATCGTTTTTGCGGTTAATATTTTCATAAATAAGGGATTCGTATAGCCCCGAAACATAGCATCACCGAATTACAATTACAGTGTCCCGCAATGACAGGAGATACGAATCCAGAACTGCTAAATTGTCCTGTCACGAGAAGAAGCACCGTATGTACTCGGTTGCTCAACTCCCCATGGCGATGCGCCGATCCTGCTGCCGGGGAAATTGGAGAATAGGTCACATACGCAAAGGTCTCGCTACATAAGATGACCTTAACCATAAGGAAATAACGCCGAACTGGAACCTGAAAATAAAAAAAAAAAATAAATAAAAAAAAAAATAATAATAATAAATAAATAAATAAATAAATAAATAATACGTGTTCATCAAACCATATGGAGTGAATTCAACATCACCACATTTCACATTCCTTTAACATAACTTTAGTGTGGCAGTCAGTCACCCACTCTGCTCATATTTGCGTGAAAGCGTTTTCGTTGCATGTGTTGCTGTTGGTTGTCTACTTGGAAGCAGGGATTAGAGAATGTTATTTCATTAAGGTGTATTTGACATTACAATGCCATGCTTGGTGACCTTTGCATCATTTCTTTCCACTGGTTTGGTGGCTGGTGCACTTAGCATCATTACCAGGTTGTCAGCTATTAGGCCTCGGATTGGTAGAGCCCCCTTCTATGGCAGTTTTCGCCACTGGGTCTAGGGCTGCGCACACAGGCCTGGAAGTTACACTGGAGCTGTGACCTGCGGAGGGGGCCGTTGTTCTAAGGGGTGACTCTGTCTTTAGTAGTAACTGATGTATGGAGCGATAAGGGGCACTTGTTGCCCGGGATAAAGAGAGAACCCGAGAAGGAGGACATAGGGTGCGTACTAAACGGCCCACCATGGATGTATGTATTGGTTACTTTCAGAGCAGAACCTCTCCTAAAGGCAGGCACACGGTTGCGTGTAAGCAGCTATGATGTAGTAAACTAGAGTTTAGAGAGGTATCTGGCCTAGTATGCAAAGTTAATGTTAGGGCAACGTGATGTTAAAGAAGACCTTCAATCCTTACCTAAATTGGGGCGGAGTTAGGGTGATCCGTATGGGTACAGGGATAGTGTTCTAGATCCTGGGCGCTTAGGTGGTTCAACACGAACCTAGGGCCTGTTCATTAAATGCTACAAGTGGGCTGCAGCCCTTATGGTGACAGTCCCCGAAATGGCATATTAAAACACACCTCAAGCCTGCACTGCAACTTGTTGTGCAGTCTTAACAGGATAGTTATCCCAGCGAATAAACCCTTTGTCAGTAGACATATTCCTTAGCAAATAGACCTTTGGTCAGCAGACCTATCCCTTTAACGCCGTTTGCGTCACCCTTAAGGCAGCCCCTAATCACTAATGGGGCAGGGGCCCTGGTATTTCAAACATAGGACGTATGTGAATATGTTTATATGTCCTGACAGTGAAAAGCTCAAAGTCATTTTATCACTGTGTCATGGCTCATTTTCCAATATTAGTGCTAGGTTACCTTAGTCTACTTGATTACTGACGATAGTATTGAACTGTTTTGGTAAACTGCACCTTTAATAGTATTGATGCAAATCCTGCATTTTGAAGATCAACATTGCCAGACAATATTGGTTTGCTCCTAGCATATATTCTGGATACGTAAATGTTCCTTCTAAATCTATCTCATAACCGCCGAATTTGGCACACAAAAGAGAATATGTGGGAACCTGGCATAATTATGTCATTCTCATGATATTGGGTGTTAATTAGCCACTTCATCAGAGCAGTCCGTGAATGTGTGCAGATATTGCCTGTAAGTCTATGTTCCAGATTGTAAAGTTCATGCTTAATACGTTCACTTTTCACAATGTGGGGTTATGACGTGTGTAAGCATTTTAGATATGAAGACGTCTTTAACGTAACCACCTGCAGTTAAGGTGAGGGTAAAAGTTCACATATTACGGCAAATACTTCATTAGCTAAAATTGGGCGCCATCAGCAGCGGTGAAATCTTTGCATAATTTATGTCATGCATAATATCCTCGAGCTTGGTGGGCCATGCATTATATTGGACAATGGGTGAAGTAGCCGCCAAGAACATTGAATCTCGAGCCGCTTCACAGGCCCGCAATCTTGAACGTATAATTATTCTGAAGATAATACATGTCAGGTATTTTGTCAAGGATTGCAAGTCTCTACAGGTATTTGCAATCAGTCTGGAAGTTAATTTAACTGTCCACCTCTTACAATGGGATTGGCAGTCACAGGTCGGCTGGATAAAAAGGGTGACAAGCGGCAAGTGAGGAAAGCCACTAAGGTGCCAGATATGGGGTTTCTTGGCTTTGCGCCAGTCAGATCACTACAGGGCAGTTGTCTTGATCAGGCCTCCACATAAACATTATGATAGACGGTGAGTTACCGTTGGGGGGGCCCAGCATGCCATCAGCTGGGAATTAACTGGCAGTGGTAAGAGCGGAGGCTGATTCCCGGGCATACATGAACAGGGGATTGGTGCAGAGGTGGCTCCCAGCAGTGAAGTCTGTTCGGTCGGGGGGGGGGGCGAGCGCGCCAGTAAGCTACTCGCCCTGTGGCGGGGTCCCAGGCAAGAAAAGGTGGTGGACTTCCTTTTTGGTATGGACTGGATGCCCCTTGGAAAGGGCAAGCAGTCATTGTGGGGCTCTGGGCTGGTGTGAGAGGGGGGACTGACCTGCTGGTGGTCCTTGACCTCTCCTCCCCTACCCAAGATGCCTTGGTATATGTTTATAACATTGAAGGGGTTATGCCCCAGTATGGTTGTCTCATGGAGGCACATTATTTACCTGCGGCTCCGTTGACCGGAGGGCGGTCAACTTAAGGAGAGCAGGCGGCTATCTTGGTTGTGGCCTGCTGGCACAGCCCGAAGGTTAAGAAAAAGGCCCCTTGGAGAGTGGGTTGAAAATATAATGACAATGTACAACTTTGAGTTTATTTTATATGCTGTGGCATTGATAAGCAAAGTATTTTAAAGATTTACCATAAGCAAGATGTAAATGTAAATGTAAATGTAAATGTAGTATACTTGTAAAGCGCACAGCTGCCCCAGCAACGGGGCGTCCCGGCGCTGTATAACTCTGGGGAACCCGTCCTGGCTTTCCCTGTGGGATGGTCCCTTGCTGGGAGTCCCCAAGGTGGAGCCAGGCATCCCCGGAATTGGTGGGGCCGTTGTGGAGATTAGGCAAGCTAATGCCCAGAGTTGCCGAATGGAACCCCTGATTAGAGTAAGCACCGAAGCGAGAATTATCGAGTCCGCTGACCAAGGTCCACGACCCTGCTGCGTCGGGAATTGAACCCTGGTCCCGGGCTGACTTCAGCTCTCAGGCCTGCCGCCTCTAACCAGTGAGCCACACTACTCCAAGATGAATAAAGGATTAATAATCCAAGATGAATAAAGGATTAATGACACTGCTTAAAGATTCAATAAAAGACTACGCGGTGAACGACAACAACTTGTTTCGTGTCTTTTATGGGAGGGCGACTCGCACCCGGTATGCACACTATGACGGCGCCACCCGCTCCTAGGGGCGTGGTGCCCTTAGAGGGCATCTGGGGCGGGAGGCCAGCAGGAATGTCCTTGAGGCAGCAACAGGACAGGGGAGGAGCAGCCAGCAAAGCAGGTCCAAGTGAGCCTATCACGGGAGACCAGAGTCGTCAGGAAGGCAGGGTCGACCTTCCCTCCCCCGAGGGTATAAAACCTCGGGGGAGGCAGAACTAACCCTCTTTGTCTTCTCCCTACAGCTCCGGCAGCAGACCAGCAAAGAATTACCCACCCACCCATCCCTGCAACAAGGAATAGCATGGCGGGGTCCCAGGCAAGAAAAGGTGGTGGACTTCCTTTTTGGTATGGACTGGATGGCCCTTGGAAAGGGCAAGCAGTCATTGTGGGGCTCTGGGCTGGTGTGAGAGGGGGGACTGACCTGCTGGTGGTCCTTGACCTCTCCTCCCCTACCCAAGATGCCTTGGTATATGTTTATAACATTGAAGGGGGTATGCCCCAGTATGGTTGTCTCATGGAGGCACATTATTTACCTGCGGCTCCGTTGACCGGAGGGCGGTCAACTTAAGGAGAGCAGGCGGCTATCTTGGTTGTGGCCTGCTGGCACAGCCCGAAGGTTAAGAAAAAGGCCCCTTGGAGAGTGGGTTGAAAATATAATGACAATGTACAACTTTGAGTTTATTTTATATGCTGTGGCATTGATAAGCAAAGTATTTTAAAGATTTACCATAAGCAAGATGAATAAAGGATTAATAATCCAAGATGAATAAAGGATTAATGACACTGCTTAAAGATTCAATAAAAGACTACGCGGTGAACGACAACAACTTGTTTCGTGTCTTTTATGGGAGGGCGACTCGCACCCGGTATGCACACTATGCCCAAGTTCGTTATGGCAATGGAACATGTAGGCCACCCTTAGTAAATTGGTTAGTACATATGATATATTTTTAATCATGTTACAAGGACTGGAATATTACAAGTGTTTATTAATTCCCTGTATGCATGTGTACTGCAGGGGCAAGTTTTCCATCACTCTTATTTCTTTTGAAGGCCTGACATGACAACCAACAGGGGTCCTATTTTGCTTTTCTTTCTGCTTGTGTGAAACATTTGTTTAAGGGTTTGACTTCTTTAAAAAAAAAAGCCAGTGGGGACAAGCAATCAAATCAGGCTGACAGTTATAGCTTACGTGAGGCACCTCCTTTTTCTTGTACTAGCACACTACCTTACTGTGGTTGCCTGTTTTTTTGGAATCATACACCTCAGAGGAACCAGACTGTGCAACAGGTCCTTACTCTTTCCAAAATAAATTCAGGAGGATGTTGACATGTGATGCATATTAGGTGTGCAGGAAGAAGGGTTTTTGTTTTGACAAAACATGAAGAAACAAAATAATTTAATAAGTCGTTGAAATTGGTTTCACTATTCTTGACTATACAGCATTATATTATGTGGGGGCGTGTGCCTGTAGGAAGTTGTTGTTGATTACATGTGACCATGACAAAAACAAAATACTTTCAGGAGCAAAAAGAAAAGAAAGGATGTATCATGTTTCACACACGTCATAGCTATGGTCCAAAACCCATATCGGTATTTTATAATACATGGAATTTTGTAATACCTGCAGGTTATTACAGTCAAGTTCTAACGTCACAATGCCTGCTGTCAGGGCCAGCAGTTGAGATAAAAGTCAGGTCAGGTCATGGAGAATAATTAAAGCAACTGTGTAAAGCAACAAACTGAACATTGGGGGTAGTACAGCTTTTTTATTTTAAACTGACTTTTAATGAACTGCTTGTAACAACATTTTAACAGGTTTTTGATGTGCTTAATTTTGCACCAGAGGTTTCATTAGAATTCTTCATGTTTGCAAACATGTTCACTCTTTCATATGAAAGAGCTATGCTTCAAATCTTTAAATGGTTTGTTGCAAAGGTAATGGTGTGATCATGTATTATATGTGATAAAGTACTCCCTGGCAAACATTTTAAGGATTTTGGAAGACACCTTGAGTTCCATAACCTTATAAAGGTACTCAGAACTCAGCCTTGTCCTACTCTGTAAGATTCTCTTATCAGCCCCATCTCCCTTCCTCGGGAGTGCCCAGGCCCCTTTCTTGTGATCTATCACTGAAGCAAAGAGCAGTCTTTTGAGATGTCAAGATTTTCAGATGGCATAAAAACAATGAGAATGTGTAGGAAATTAGGTTATTAGTTGTACAGGATGTGAGGCCTTCGCAATTAAAAGGTCCACAACTTCCCCTTACTCAGAACCAAGTACCTTATTGTTGCGATTGGGTAGTGAAGCAAAGACCTACTCACAAATGTGATAGTAATCACCATTCACTGGCACATAATAATAATACTCAATAAATGATCGTCCAGTCTGTGTTTTTTCTTTGGAAAATCAAAAAATCACATTTGACCCCTAAAAGTTCATGATCCCCTAAATCACAGTACCACCCACCTATACAGGCAGCACAGCACAATATAGAGTAAGGCACATTAAATACAGCAAAACTATTGACTTTGTCAAGGGGTCATCATATTAAAATACATTTACTCCATATTAAAATCACCATTGCAGTGTAATCAATAATACATGAAAGAATTACTGTCAATAAAGAATGTCAATATTGTTCAACAGCAACTGTGAGCATAAATGCTTAATAAAGCATAGTACATAAATATAACATGCCTGAACCCCTTTCAAGGACCACAGGGTACACAGGGGAAACTGGACTCAACTGTGTTGGTTGAGGCCTTTTACCCCTGATGTCCCAGGGCCTGACCTACTATGGATCCCACTCACCTGGGTCAAGTACTCATTCTACAATTAAATCTCAATGGTAGCTATGGTTGAACAGTCATGCCTCCCTCGGGGGGATGATAATTCAGGTCAGTGAACATGACTCTCACCTCATAATGCAAACAGTCCAAACAATAAATCACTGTCCTGGCAAATACTTGCTTTTATAAGAAAAAGTTATATTTTATTTCTAATTCTACACATACATCGAGATGAGACATTCAAATGCAATAACAAAATCCCCTGTGAGGTTGTGGCTCGAGTAGTTGTCAGTTGAATCTCCATCCCACCCTCCTTTGTTTAATATGTTCAGTGTTATTCCCATTCAGTGTTGGCCACATCCGGGAATGCACACTATTGGGCCATACACAAGAGTTCTCCCTCCTAACTTTTTAAGAACTTTGTCAAAAGTGTCTATTGTGATGCAGCACTGTTAGCAGCAAGTCTCCCGGGTGCCTCAATGGCCAGATTTCAGTCTTACCCACTCTGGCAGTATGGCAGTGTTCAGTGATTCAGCAAATGCCCTCTCCTCCAGTGCTCCCCAGTCAGGATCCTGAAAGGCAAAGTCAGGCCACTCTTGATGGACACTGCAGCACCCTGCGGTGAAGGCTCTTCCTGTTGCTGCCAGTCAGTTTCCAGTGATCGTAGTTGCTCCCATTCGGTGGACACAAAAGCTATGTTGCTTTCTCCCTAGCTGAGGGGGGGCGGGGGGGGGGGTGGTGAGCTGGTGTGATCTTCGGGCTCCTGTCTGGAGCACCTATGAGGGTGCAATGTCCTCAGCGCTATCTTAGTGAACCTAGGGTACTTCATCAAATACATATCACTGCTTGCAGGCTTGATTTGCTGGTCACAGCAGTTCTTCTTTGGTCTGAGATGACGGCCCGAACTACAGGCCGAAGTGGTACCGGCTGCCCCTCCTGGCATATGGGGTTGCTGCTGTGCTTCTTTTTTTGCATTTTTGTTATAGTTATTGTGTCTGTTTTAATTGTTGCGCTGGTCTCTTACTGCCGCTGATGCCCCTGCGGGCCCAGCCGGTTCCTGCTCTGAGCTGCACGCCCCTTCCCTTCCCTATTTAATGGCGGCAGCTGCGCTGCACCAAAGGCAAGCCTGTCTGTGCCCGTCTGTGACCTGAGCACGACAAATGGAAATTAGGAACCCCCATATACTGTACCATTGCAGGCACATTCACTCAGTGGACATTCACAGCTCACTTGGGTCCAACACTGTTACCTCTAGGCATTGCACCCTTACATGTACACATACATTCAGTATACACAATCTGATCACTGAAGCCTTTCTATCTCTAACCTGGGTGTTCTTTTACACAAACACACTGTAACAAATTGGATTACTGGCTGAGTTGGGGAAACCCTACTCGAGAAGCATCTGTAGTCCTTGTCAGGGTGAATTCACAAGCAAACCACAGATTAACCTATGCTCAACCTTCTGGTAGCTTGGCACAGAGCAGTGAGGCTTACCTTAGAGACAATGTGCAAAGTGCTTGTGCAACCCTTATTTTAAACCGCAATAAAATAAAACACACCACAAAAAGTATAAAACCAGATGAAAACAACAAAAATCAAATCAGTATAACTGGAGATATGCAGTTTTGAAGATTTCAGAAAAAATAGTCCCAGAAAAGCACAAAGCTCCAACTGTGGATAGTTGACCACTCTGGACCGGGACAAAATCTCAAGTTCAGGCCAACCATGATGGCATGAGGGCTACAGGGACCCAATTAGGCCCATACCACAATCCTGGTTGTGTTGTGTTTCAAGGTCCCTCATCGATGATGCATCGCGCAGCCTAGGAGATCTGTCAGTTGTGAGGGGTTGAAAAGCTGTAATACTAGGTCTTATGTCATCATTGTTGATCCCTTAAAACGAGGGCTTGAGATGTGGGGGTCTGCAACAGTGAAGCATCGTACAGAAATGGTTCAGATGTGGGTTGCAAGGTTGATGCAGAGTCCTTGCACTATGAATCCACACAACTGAGGCGATGCATCAGTTTGCTGGGTTTGCGCTGCACAACAGAGGAGATAAGTTGGTTCTGCTGAATCCGTAGATGGGCTGACAAAGCACTTTCGGGCCCACTTCCAAGGGTCCAGGACTGGGTTGGCATCACTTGGCAGGGTAGGACTCACAGATCGCAAAGTTCAGGTGCTGGGTTCAAGGTTGTTGGAGACTTCTGTTTTTAAGGTTCTAGACAAGAGGCCAGCCAACTAGACCTTAGAGTGACTCTGGTTCAACAGATGCAAGTCCAGTCCTTTTCACGAAGTCAAGATGGCAGGAGGGGCAGTCAAGAGGGCAGCAGGTAGCAGGTCAGGACAGCAATGCACTAGTTATTCAGAGCAGCAGTACATCAGAGTGTCTGTCCTTTCATCAGCAGACCAGTCCTTCTTCCTGGCAGAGTCTCCACAGGTCCGGAAGAGTACAAAAGACTTGGTGTCCGAGGTACTATACGTATACCCAGTTCTGTCTTTGAAGTGGGAGAAGTTTCTAGAGGATTTCCTTTGAAGTGCATAGGTATCCTTCCTCCCTGGCTCAGACTAACTACAGTGGATATGCAGCCTTTGTGTGAAGGCAAGGCAGGGCAGTGGAAGTAGGGCTGTGTCCAGCTCTTCCCTCCCATCCTGCCAATAATGGCCCATCTAGGCTCACTTAAGCTCTCTGTAGTGAGTGGCTGTCTAGGAAGAATACACAAAGCTCAACTGTCAACTACACCCAGCCATGTGACCCAGAGACAGGCTACATGATACAAAATGGGTAAGGCAGGAAAATTAAAAAATTCTAAAAGTGACATTTTCAAAATTATAATTCAAAATCTGATCATTAGAGAGGATTTTTCATTACAATTCCAAATATACCAAACTTCAACTGGTTACCTGTTCTCATTTGGAAGTTACAGCTAATTAAAGGTAATAAGGTAACTTTAATGTTATCCTATTGGCGAGGTAGACCTTGCAGTAGTGAAAAATAAATTTAAGAGTTCTTCTCTACTATAACATGTAAAACCTGAAACTACATGTCTGACTTTTTAAATAGATTTTACCCTGCCATCTTGGTTGTCCAGGGCCTACACTGGGGGTGACATAAGTATTAAAAAGCAAGGTTTGGGCCTGGCAAAAGGTTTAATTTGACAGGTCAAAATGGAAGTTTAAAACTGTGCATACTGGCTACAGTGACAGACCTGAGACATGTTTAAAGTGAGTGGTACAACCAGGGTTGCAGGCACACTAGTAGCATTTAATTTACATGCCTGGGGACACATAGTGCCACTTTACTAGGGGCTTACAAGTAAATTTAATATGTCAATTGGGGATAAGCCACTGGCATCGTGCTTTAAGGAATGAGCAAATGCACTTTAGCACTGTTTAGTAGTGGTAATGTGAGCAGAGTCCTCTGGCCAGACCAAAATGAGATCAGCAAAAATAGACGATGAAGTAAAATTATTGGGGTGAAGAACACCCTAAGGCTGACAGGTTTAGCATACAAACACTGCCAGCACACAAACTCAATAGGTGCACACTCCACAACACTTCGAACCTCATGCATTGTACTTCACACAATCACAAATACACCAGCACATGCAGCCCCAGTGCATGCACTGCACAGGACTAACAGCTAGATTCATCAAAGAAAATTCGCCTCGCAAAGGGCCAGATTCTCAGAATCTGGCCCTTTGCGAGTGCAATTTTTGCATTTGGGATTCATCATCCCAAATGCAAAAATCGCTAATTGCGAAATCGCATATTTGCGAGGAATTGCATGTAAGGAATCTCTATTTGAGATTCCTTAAATGCAATTCATCAACCATTTTCAAATAGCGAATTCGCAATTTCTGGCCGCTATTTACCACGAAGTCAGACTTCATGGTAAATAGCGAAAACTCAGAAAAATGCACTAAAGTGTTGCCCTTTGGACATGTGTGTGCGCAACATCTGGCTACATTTGATTTTCAGGGGTGCTACAGGGTGTCCTTTGGACACCTCTGGCACCCTTGAAATCGCAAACTTATTTGCGATTAGCAAATAAGGAATAACTCCCCATTCATTCCTATGGGCCTTGGGCCCATAGGAATGAATGGGGAGTTAATCCTTATTTGCGATTAGCAATTTGCTAATCGCAAATAAGGAAGATGTAGGAATCGCAATATTTTTTGCAATTCCTACATGAATCCCGTTTTGCAAGTCCTTAATAGCGATTCCTTACGAATCGCTATTAAGGACTCGCAAAACTGGTTAATGATTAATCTAGCTGTATGTCTCTCATGTTATGCATTCCTCTCAGTTACATACCCAGCACACGTTCGAACCACACATGTACTGCACAGTGGCGCTCCATCCTAGTACTGTACCCTTCGCAGGCAAACAATTCACTTATTCAGAGTCACTACTCCTGTGATGCAAAGCACTCCACATCTACCTAATGCAGGCCACCGATGAGTTAAGAACACAGCACCAGAGTGATCCTGTAGACCTCACTCTAGTGACATAGGGTAAAATGGTCTGGCTCGCTACTACTGCTCACTGCCTGGTATGCTGCGACCACTGTGCTTGTGCTGCTTAACTCTTCATGAAGGCAATAGGTTTCCACCACAATGAGGGTAGTAATTTAGGTACAGCTCCTGGTTTAATAAGACAGCCATCCATGAGACAGACCTAAGTCATGGTGTACACGCATCATCCGTGTTCATCTATGTAAAGAAATCCACATCAGGGAGCCAGACAACAGTGCAGGTGGGCACACCTGCAGAGGCCTTCCTGTCCCAACAACATGTGTCTGCATCTTTTTTAAACACTTTAAGGGAACATAAAATGCAGCCATATTACAAGAGTGCTGCACTCCCAGCTGTAGAGTAAAATCTCTAGCTTTGGGAGGGTTTTGAAAAAATTGACGGAAAGCCAAAGGTGTCATAATTTTTTGATTCTAAAAATCTTAGGGTCTATTCAAATACGGAGAGAGGGGACTGCTGCACCTCTGACAGCCTATCTTGGCATTGTTGGCAGGAACCCTGCCCATTATGGGCTCACAACAGTGGGAACATTTGCACATTAGAAAGTTGTGCAGGGCATTATGGCTTGCCACTTCACAGCTATGTGAATATTATGAGCGACTCTGGATGCTTTCTATTGTTGTTGCTGCTCAGCCTCGTGCTGCATGGCTTTCTTTTTATTTTTATTTGAGGGGTGCCTCGTCCCAGCCGGGCACCCTGCATGTCATCCTTCTTTGGGGCAGCTCACAAAACCAACCCCAATCTAGCCAGGCTGGCTGGCTGCCTAGCCAACATACCTTGTTGCTGGCACATGAGCTGGTTGCATACTTCTCCACTGTGTTCTCTTTTTTTATGCAGTGGCCCTCCTGCTCCCACTAGTCATGGGCCTGGGAAATAGGGTGAGACCACCCCTATTTAGGGAGGCGAGACAGTGTTATCCTCACTACACTGCTGTTCAGGGGCCCAGGTATGGGGTCCTAGGCCCCCTGGCTCTTCTTTGGGGACTCTCTCCCTTTCCTCATTGCTTCGGCCTCCAGGGAGAAGGGGGCCCCAAGGGCAGAATTTGAAATGGGGTGGTGGTATTTACAGAAAACAGCGGCAGAGCCTCACTCGCTCTGTTTTGGAAGGGTCAAAGGTTGCAGAGCTTCAAATGAGGATATGTTGGGCCCTGATGGGCTGATTTGATGATCTGAGGATCATTTTACTCCTGGCGATGAGCCCAAAGCCATAGGAGCAGTTCCAGAAATCCTCATAGCTACAAAAGAAGTGTATGCTGCAGGGATATGGTTTCACTAGTTCCCTGCTCCAGCTATCTTTATATGTTTTTTTCTCTGATGCTCCTCCCCTCCTTATGGGCTTCAGAAAATCAAATCTATTCCAAACTGGCCCTCAAGGGGGCTAAGGGGGCCAGCTTCACTGGCTCCTGGAGATACCCAATGATCCTGTGGTCAACTAAGGCAGAGTCCTTGGTCCTTTTGGGCATCAGGGGGTTTGTCTTTTCAGTTGCCAACAACTGTTGTTGCTATCCAGTTCCTTTGAAAAGCACAGCAAAAGTACTCTCTCTGCCTTGAGCAAGAGTTTGTAAAGGAGGGTGGAAGGTTCTAGAAGACAGGCACCCCTGTCCAATCCTAAGGTCCCATATCACATCTCTAATCCTGTCACAACCCTCTTGCATAACATGCTGGGACTGTTCAAGATAGCACCATCTAGAAGTAACTGGTCACATGTCCACTGGGAACCTAAGATCTTCCCCTCACTGACATCACTGTCAAGTCTTTTCCCACCAAACCATCAAGGAGGCACCCTCTCCTGTGTTGCCTCCCATTATCTGGGCTTCACCTTTTGTTCAGTGGCGTTAGGGGTGTCCCCAGTCTGGTACAGTGTGACTGGGAAGAAACAGATGCCTATTTTCTTCCTTACCTCTTCCTACTCAGGAGTTGAGGGAAGCACTGTTACTTACTCATTTTGCATGGGGAGGCTTTTGTTCCATCAGAGTAATTACTTTGACCCAGCAGGATGACAAAATTACTGGGCTCTGATCCTGAGCCAATCTTGAGAAATATGAACATTCTGATGACCCATAAAGTGTACATATATGTTCTTGGGACATGCGTATATGAATTGGGTGCAAACCTTGCACCCCAGTTGGGGACGTTGTAGGCCTAAGGGAAGCAAAACTTCACGGCAAGGCAGATTTTCTCCTATGTATAGGAAAAAGGGTCTCTGCAGACAAAAAGTAAATCATACTGGCTTTACCTATGGGTGCCCACAAAAATATTTTAAAGCCTACTCCAGGTCAAAATTCAGCCCTTCAGACTCCCCTCTGCACCAGCCTACCTGTGTGCAGCTACTGGGCTTCACACAACAGTAGTCTCGCACATGCACATGTTCATGTGTAACCAGCCAAGTGCCCCTTACCCTAGCTATGTTGCAGAGGCTTTATCTTAAAAGGTGGATAATGGCAGTGAACATGTGCAGTCCATGTAATGTGTGATTATAATGGGTGAGACACGTGCAGTGAGACTCACTCACAGTAATAAGTCCCAAACTGGGTGATTACATAAAGCAAAACAAATCTGGGCATACAAAATGGGTTACCCATTTTGTAACACACGTGGTTCCCTATCTTTATTTCTAAGCTGTGTTGGCGGCAGCTCATGCACTAATTCTGAACCCAGAAATTCTAAGTTGATTGTAAACACTTTAGACAGTGTAGTCAAATAACATTTGGTCCCCCGGTGTGTGAGCATGTCTGTTCAATATACAGCTCCAGGAATGAAAACACATTGTGTTAAGTATATTGAGGAAGGAGCATAAGATGATAATGCAATTTAGTGGATGCATGAAAGAAAATGGTCAAACAAAGTTGGGATTGTGGTTAAATAAATAACACAAGCAGGAAGGAGAGGAGTTTCCTGTATAAAAGAAAGTTTAGAATGCTGGTGGCAGAAACACTGATGGTAAACGTTTCAAATGTAGGGGTGGGCGGAAATTTCTGTTTCACCTGTAAAATTGGCAGAATTTTGGACACTCTATAATACTCCTAAATGTAGAGGTCTGGCCGAATTCCACCAATCGCCTTCTGGCAGAATTTTTCTCCCACAAGGCTCCAGAATATGCGAGATGGCAAGCACGAGCGAAATTTGCTATTCACTACCACAATTTTCAAATGCGATCATGAGCGATTGAGGTCAGAGGACTGCCGTTTGAAAAGATTTACTGCTGCTTCAGTAGATTTTCTACCCGAGCAGCAGCAAAATCAATTAGAATAGCTGTATGCTCTTGCGCAATGCATGGTCCAGTTTGCGCTGATTTCAAGGTATGCTTGCACAATCAGCACTAAGTTCTAGCCCGAGCAGCATGAGCAGAATATTTTCCACCCATTGGCAGAATACAGCAGTAGCAGGTGCTTCAGGATGAAAGATATGTGCTACTGTATGGATTATCTCGTGAAAACTATGTGATTACAGAGAACATCATCCCTTCCCAGACTGCATTGTGGGCATCCCCTGAGTGAGGGTTTAATAGCACTCACACCAAGAAGTATTCCTTCTGGTCCTTCTAGTGTGTGGTTTTAACTTTTTACTATTGACCATTTGTTAGTCTAGATTTTTAAGGATCTTCTGAAAAATGCTCAGACCAATATAGGCAACTTAGAATTGGAAAGAAACATGTTGGCGATAAGACGAAGGTCTGAGCCATTGTGCTCTCATTCCATCATGTAGTTGGTTTTAGATGCATCAGAGGTCACCACTAATAAAGGTGAAAATCCAGTTATTACTAGCGGAGGCAGGGAAATACCGGTTCACTCCATAATAGAGGCTTTTAAATTAGATACAGGTTTGACCTCATGTAATATACTGGCCCAAGTGGCACTACTAAGATTCTGGAAAATACTGGGTACAGGAGAGGAACAGAAGGTCTCCCATTGGTGTAAAAAGGAGATCCAGCAAAGTGAACTGAATTGGGCCAAAGGGGTTAGAAAGATATCTGTATGCAGGAATAAGAAGGTGAGATTATGTCAGTAGACTTTACAAGTAGATGTCTCAAAGGGCGAGCTGAGGTCATTAGGGAAGGACTTGTCTCTGGAAAAGGATGGGCAGTAGACTTCTTTTGTCATCCCCTTGATTCAGGAGAGCTAAATGGGGTGGCATGGCTTTTTCCACCTTGGCGCCCAAGTGGTGGAATGCCCTTCCACTGGAACTAAGATCCCTACCCACTCTTCAGGCATTCAGAAGTGCTCTGAAGACGCATCTCTTTGTGCAGGCTTATATGTAATTGGTGTCGTGCTGATGTCTATGATATGCTTTGTTAGGCGCCTTGATGCCTTCGGGTTATTGTTTGCGCGATACAAATTTTATTCAAATCAAATCAGTATCTGAGTGGGGAAAAATCAGTGCAATTAATTTTAACTTTCTGGCAGAGGGAAGTTTGGTGTCCGTATCTGGATATATTAACTAATCACTGGCTTAGGTATGGCTTACTAAGAATAACATTGGAGTCAATCCCTATTATACGAATGAGAAAACAAAAATGGAAAAGGTCCAACCTTGTGGTCACTGTACATGTGAGCTGTGTACAAAATGTGATAGGAAAGGGATTTTTTAATGATATTGTTTTTAGCATGATTTTAAGCAGAGGAAAATTAGACGAGGTACATTTTTATATAAATTTGAAAATGTATATCTTAACCTGATAATAGGTGTAAAGCAGCAAAAAAGGCCTGGTTTGGGTACTCAATTTTCAATATGTACATAGACAATTTTTTTTATAATTTTTAACTATAGTGAGTAATGAAGTGGTATTAGTATAACGTATAATGAATTTTTAAATTGTATTGGTCCTAGCTACAAATTCTGTCTAAGGTATTTTAAATAATGCAATAATAAAAGGTGATTATTTTTGTAATTGTGTTGCTAATGACCATTGGTCTAAATAAAAATGTCTTTGACTGACTGTTATGTTATGTTATAACAAACATTTATTAAGCGCACTGCCACCGATTGGTTTCCTGGCGCTGTTAGAGATAGAGGACGAGTCAGAGTTTAGGGCCAGGACGTTAGCAGTATGCTTGTTGGTAGAGCCAGGTCTTTAGGGATTTCCTAAATAACAGAAGGTCTGGGCATAGCCGAATCTCAGTGGGGAAGGCATTCCACACGCAGGGGGCCAAGGTGCCGAATCTGCAGCCGCCCGAACGTGTGCGTTTGAAAGATGGTGTCTGTAAAAGACATTGGTGTGCCGAGCGTAGATTCAGGGAAGGGGCATGCTTCATGATGAGTTTTGTAATAAATTTGAGGCTTTTGCAGTGAAGCGCCTTAAAAATAACGCAACCGACCTTGAAGGTGCAACGCTGTGCCACAGGGAGCCAGTGAAGCGCCTTCAGAAGGGGGTGGCAGATTACCACTAGGTACTTTTAACTTTATGTCGATCCCCCTATTTTGCCCAGGAATTTTTCTCTTTTTTAAGAACTCGCTCCATCAGGTTACTACTACGAGTTTGAGTCCACCCTGGCGGTATTGTCCTACCAGAGTGGTGAGAGTTTGCCTATAATGAAGCATGTCACATTATGTGAGAGAGTCATCCTCTGCCAATACAATTTGCTTTGTAGCTCGAATGTGAATTTACCTTGAATAAATGAAAAGCCAAGAGGTATTTGGAAAAACAGGAACAATTTGATTTAATTAAATTCTGCGGCTAGGAGAGCCTCAACAGAGTGCGACTGCTCAAAGTCTCTCGGTGTATAAAGTTTTGACCATCATAATATAGAGTTCATGAAGTACATTAAAACAATTTCTGCAATCCAAAACAGCATCTCAGTTATAAATTAAGAAGAGCGGGCACCTGTTAAAGGCACAGCTGGCTCTCATCCTCGGGGAGTGCTAGTGTGGGCCAGTGTATGTGTGTCCAGATGTCCGGCATGAGGAGCACGTGATCACTATGTGTGGTGTGCATGTGGTATTATGATTGGCTGAGTGTTTCTATCTACATGTGATTTCTAGCTTTGGTGTATTTTTTGGGAACACAACCCTTTGGCTAAATGTGTTTTCATTGCACCTGTTTGTGTGCAAGTATCTCTCTGTGGGATCGATCAGGGTTTTCCCTGGGCGCGCATTTGTCTTTGGGTTAAGGGAATCCCACCTGGGACCTGGTATACAATGGGCATTGTTGTGGGTTGTAGGTCCTGCCTAACCATGTATCACTGACCCAGGGTTGATATGGAGGTCACTTGGGTAAATCTGACAGCAATGATGAGAGTTCATTAGAACTTCTGAAACTAATATGGCAGTTACTGGTATCATTTTTATCGACACTCTTAACATCGTGCATACAGTTGTAAGAGTGTACATTGATATTATTCCTATTCGTTACACAAATGATGAGGCACAAAAAGAAGTCCAATATAGTGTAGCTAATGGTAAACGTTTACTCCAGGACCACGCCTGACGAGACTGCCCACTTTTGCAGGTTTATCAAGACCTCCAACCGTACACTGAAGTTCATTGAGAAAAGATATCTGTGACTCTCTACACTGCAGGTGTTACACCATTAATGAAGGTGATACAAGTTTCATACGGACAGAGAACTTTTAATTCCATAATGGTCCATTTTCTTGTTTAGCGTTGATGAAGTCTTTTTGGATGAAACACGCGTCGGCTGCTTGGTTTAGATGTTATGAAAATCATACTTTTGGAATAAAGGATACATAAAGAAAAATCAAGATTGCTATATGGACTTCTTATCTACTTGATTGGCTAATAGCCAGCTACACTATATTGGACTTCTTTTTGTGCCTCAGCATTTGTGTAACTTATTGTTCAAACCTCGAGTGGGTTTCTCCATCTTGGGTGTTGATCCAGCCTCCTATGAGCAGAGGGAGGGTATATGCTTCGAGAGCACTACATTTTACTTACATCTAGAGGAACTACTTCCCGACGAATGAAAGGGGTGGATGTGCATGTGTAGAATTGGCATCTCTGCTTTGTTGCTGTCATGTGCATTGATTATTGGTATTAACACGGTGATGCTTGCATAGGCCATAACATGCATTGACATTGTTCTTACTAGTAATAACATAGTCAGTTGCGCATGGATTATGGAATAATTGACATCGTTTTTGCACGTGTTGGTACTGCTGTCAGTTTTTTAGGGTTGACTCCAACAACATGACTGCCTGGTGGAACACTCTTTTGTCATTTTTCTGTGTGCATTTTAGAATGTTTTAATGAAATTGAAGAGTTTGATATTTAAGAACTCACACAAAATGTGTGCTGATTTTCCTTTCTTCAGCACTAATTGTGCTTTCAAATGATAAAACTACCTCCCTATTTTGTTAATTTCTAAAGGAAATATAGTAAGTTTACAGCTGTGTTTCACTCAAGATGGCTTCAATTGAGCCATACATTTGTCATAAAGAAGAATTTTAGACCTCTTGCTTATCACTAAAACATTGAGGGAGGTTGAAGTAGAAAGATGGGGAATAAACTAACTGGCTGCTGCCACTGTTGGAAATACATGTTTTTACTCAGTGTGTCAAAGTTTATTTTCACATGGCTGGGGAAGATCATGTGTATTTACAGAAAATAGGCTCTCATTTTGTTTTATGTAGCACCTTCCATACCTTCCATGAAAAATTATGAAAGAAAACAGTTTTCTCCCAAACATAGTTCATCAAATCCCAGCAGAGGATTAGTATTTTACACAGGGTAAAATAATTTTAGAATACACAATTCCTAAAATTAGAATGGTTCCACCAACAAATGATTTATGATCTGACTAAAATCTATTATAATGATTTCTGTGTGTCCTTTGGTGACCCTCAAAATAGGCTATCACTACAATGCATTTCAGTAGGGACTTTGGCCCAGATGTACCTCTTACTCATGCAACTCAATGCAGCAGCCGCAAATGCTGCGTTGCTCGAGGAGAGCGCAGGCGAGCACCATATTTACAGAAACATGGCACTCTTCTCCCCTCTCCCTAGCGCTGGCACTGAAATCAGCTGGCGTGCGCTTTGAAGACAGCTGTCTGCCATAGTGCAAGGGTATCTCTGTGAGTCTAGCATAGATTTTGTACTGAAAGGGTACCCTTCCAGTACAAAATACTATGCATAGACTGACTTTAACCCTGTTCCCTATTTGTATGTGTGATGTACAGTACAGCACAAGCACAAAGTCAGAAAAAAAAGAAGAAATTAAAGCATTTCTCCTTTGTTGCGCCTACTATAAAAGGGCACAGTTTTGTGACGCTAGAGCCTGTCTATGTTATTTAGTGAATAGTGTTTAGCATCAGAAATGTTGGGTGGTTTCATGAGAATGCCCATGCTCCACCTATGGTACACCCCCTTGGCGCTAAGTAATGCAAAGCAGCGCTATGCGCTGCTTTGCGATAGGTTCAGATTATTTCCAGCACTTAACAAGTTTAGCACTGGGAAGTAAATCGAAAAAAAGATTTTGTGTCAATTAGCATCACCTTTGTGATTCAAACACAGCCTGAAATCGTAGTAAATCTCCCCCTATGTCCCAGAGTCCTGTCATGACTGCCACAACATGCCAATTTGGCCCATTGGGACCCACCCACATGTCCTTTGTAGTCAGCATGCGCTCAACCTGCTGCTTTATATACTTTTCCAGTTCATTTTCAGGACACTTGGACCATGTCCCTGAGTATTGTAATAGCTGTCACAACATATTATTCAGGTTGTAATCAACCAATCAGAAATGACTATTACCCTTTAAAATACGAAATTTGAGCATATACGGACAATAGATTTATACATTTTGAGCCTTGGTTTGTCGAAACCTACTGAACAGTTTTACACGAAATAAGAAGCCTTCTTTTTGGGTAAAGATCTAGGGCCAGATTTAGCATGGCAACACAAAACCTTGAATGAGATTTAGCGAGCGACACAAGGCCACCTTCCCTTGTGTGGAGTAACAGAAGGAAGCACAAGATGCTACTTTACATCACTCTGCCCAAGGAGGCATTCCATGGGTGGAGTGTGGGTGTTCCCATGCATCCACCCATGGATTTTTGAGCATTTCTAGATTCACCATGAGTGGTAGACCCGGGAATACCTCAGATGCTACGCCTTCCCAGGGGAGGTGTAACAAGATAAATATCTTTATGTCTCTGTGTTTACTCCTCTTTCTAAGTGTGCAGCATTCTGAAGCACACATAGAAAGAGGAGAAAGCCTCAAAGGATTGTTTTTGTGCAGGAAGGTGACTCTTCCTGCACAAAATCAATCCTGCCTGCAACCCAGGCACCTTTGCACATGTTGCAAGGTGCCTGCAGTGGTAATAGTCAGCCAAATGTGAGCCAGTGCAAAGAGAGAGATGTAATGCATCATATGTTTCTGCATTGTATAGCGTCAAACAATGATAAATGTGGACCCTAGTTTTGTGCAACATCAGGTGTTATTCTGTTCAGCCATTTTGGTTATAGCACTATATAAAATTCCCTATGTATAGGAACTGCATTGTAAGAAACTTTTTTTCTTGGAAGGTTTTGTCAAGATTTATCAAACGGCAGCAAAGTGATTAGCAAAACAAAAAACGCTCTTCCTATGCTGGTTCTCATGGTGCAGTTATAGTTACGACCACATTTCCACAGGCTAATGATTTTTGGATTTCCAATAACGTTTACACCATTTGACAAATCTTCACAAATGTTTCCAAAACATAGATTCATCGACCTTAGCACTCACCCCCCCCCCCCGGAAAGTTTCAGGGTGATTCGTCAAGAAAGGACCAAGAAAAAGTCAGGGGGTCCTAAAACGTGTTTTCCCCATGCAATTTTGTGTTCAAAATCTGCACAGTGCAATAGCAAAAACTGCTTAACGAAGAATTCCAGAAAGCTAGATCTTTAATCCTTTTGCGATTTGATGTAAATATTTTCAGCATTTTATGAGTATTTAAGGTTCCAAATGTATAAATATCTAGCAATGCGATTCTACCACAGAGTACGCAAGCTCAAAAACATGCAATCTGATTGGTTGGCTTACGCCTGCCATTTTATGACTCAGGACCTCGGTCCCCATGTCATTAAAAAGAAATTGAAATAAAGAATACGGGGCATGGTAAGGGTACCAAGGCCCCCTGGCCCTTGTGTGAGGGTTCCAGAGGTACATCATATAAAAAAATCCATTGTACTGCAGTACTATATTAATGCTCAGCATCATCCTTGTGATTTGAAATTGGTACTGCTGTACCAGATGCTGCAGAAAAAAGGGCAGGATTTGGGCTGCTGTAGGACTATGGGAGTTGGCCTGCAACAGGGTGTGGGCACATTCCCTAAGATAAATTCATAGAGTGCAAATAGAAGACAGACTTGCCATCATGTGTAGAAAGATTCATCCTAGAGGGAAAGCAACCCACTTCAATTCATTTCCCAGCTGACAAACAGTAAAATTGTTCTCATTGACAAGTATATCCACATTATAGAGTATGTTATGGTAGCATTAGCATGCTGAGCAACTTACTTCTTTGGAATCCATTGTGAATTCATTAAATTGTTATGGAAGACAGACTGATTGTCATGTGCCAATACATTTTCCTACTAAGGATCTATTCGGGTTTTATTCATGTTCTGTATATGATGTATAGTGTTGTTCCTATAATTTATACATAAAACCTCTGTGGGCACATGGTGACAGTCATGCACTAAGGTGATAATTTTGATTGTATTGTATAGCCTATTGCTTTGAAGGTAGAATGCTGGGAAATGTAGTTTTGGAATATTTATACCCAGTATGCTGAGTGTGTGTGTGGGGGACAGACTAAGAATCATGAAACACCAGCTTTGTCTCAAAACATTTCATAATGTTTTATTCATGTGCTACTCGTTAAGTAAAAGTCATAAATCTATATTAAAATAATAACGTCCTACTAGAAATATGGTAGAGACCCTCCACATTAGGTATGCTCACATTCCATTATGTATTACTTACATGTTAGGATGAAATTAATGTAAAATATTTTACTCTATTATCTCCTTTTATACTTTATTATCGTAAACTGTGGGAACAAAGATGTAGCATGATGAGAAATGTAATGAAATGTTGTTATTCTTCAGATGCACTCTGTAAATGATGATCATTTCTGAATTAGATCTGTCATTCAAAAACACTACTACTGATAATAAAATAAATGTTCTTCCACTAGCTTTTGGCACAGACCTTATCACACATTATGAAGGAGGATGTGTAATACAATGGTAATGTGAATAAACACTGTAATGTATCAAAATATAGAATATAATGTATCAAAAAATAAAGAAATACAGAAGGCAAAGGCTAACAACAATCTACATAAAACACTCTGTTGCACTATATATCTTCTACATATATGATAATTTCTAATTATTGACTATATATATATATATATGGCAATTTATCCTTATTAATGGTGTTTCATCCGTTCAGTTTTTTTTTATCAGTTGTTGAAGTGGCTTTTCTTCTCTTGAGGGACACAATGGATATTCCCTCCTTTGTGTCTCTTAGGACATTAAAAAATAAACAAATCTGTCATTCCAACCTGATCGAATCTTTTAAATAAGAATTGGGGATTGGTTAATGATTTTTTAATCTTGTTTTTCGGAATTACCTGACATATTTATTTTTTCCTATTATCGACTGCTTATATATATGGCAACTTGTTTTTATTATTTGTTTTTCGTATCCGTTTGGCCTTAATAATAGTTATTGGAGTGGCTTTATTTTTACCGAAAACACATCGGAAGGTCCTTCTTTTGTGTCTATTGCCATATTGCCACACTAGTAAGAGTCCGTTCTTTAGTATCATCAGGAACTCCGGAACTTCTAAGCCATTAGTCCCGCTTCTATTTCCTCTACCTCATCAGGTGTAGGCATTTATCTAAGTCTAGATGAAGTATTCAAACTCACGACCGAGCGCGGCAACTTTGAACATTCTTCCGCGCCTCCGTTTTTGAGACGAATCTACACGTCGCGACCCTGCTACGCTGAGAGCATCATCCTGCTCTCATTTTCAATCTGAAGGTAAGCGATATGCGGGACGATTTCTGGTCTGCATCGTTGAGACTCTGATATTTTGGCTGAATTTTAAGATAATTTTCGGTCCACGAACCTTTATTGTTCTATTTCTTCCTTTCTCCTTAATAAAAATATGTGCTTCATGGCTCTCCCTTTCTCTTTATTTCTTTGTGCTTAGTTTACCGACTCGGAGGAGGCCATCAAAAGGATCGATGTTCTTTAACTAATATACATCGTGTAACTGTAGCATGCTGATGTATAAAGGACGAGGCTCTACTTTCTAAGGTATACCCTCTTACGCTAGGGCAGCACTTTTCTCTTATTTTCTTTAGACGTATTTGGCCCTAAATAGGTTGTTTTTTAACTATTTCTGTAGGAATTTTTAACCTTTCTGTACCAGTGGATATCATCACATCCTTGGTGGTATCGCCTATTTCGTTCTTTATATATCAGGTATGTGGGCATACGAATTTACATCAGCTCTTTAACTGTTTATAGGGAATCTGAGTGGTGTTAGATATACAATGACTGTCACACTTAGCGATACGTTATCACGTTAAAACTTTTCAGGTTTATTTTGATTCATACCTTTGAACCACACCATTGTCTCAATAATCGCGCACATTCCTGGTAGTACGGTACTAAGATACATACTATGAGACCAATATGGTGCAGATTGTGACTGGGTCCTAAGACGTGACCTTTAGGACTGACCCGTATATTATTCAGATTAACTTAAACATTTTTGTTAATAATTGGTTAATATTTTGGATAAATGCCCTATTTTCATAGCTGATACTTATGGTTCTACATGCTCCTCAACTACGTATTCATGCAACACCCTTTGTTTTGAGAAATTAATGCTGTCCTTTATTCTGATGGGTTGCATATATAGGATTGAAAACTGATTTTGAGCATTATATGTATTTTAGGATTATTTACATTGCGGCCATTGTTCCGCCGAGTCTACAGGATTTGATTGGTTGTTTTCCTGTATACAAGTCCTATAACCCTCCCTAAACAGTGAGTCTATTAAAATAAACATGAAAAAAGCTTTTTCAATATTTAGATATAAATAAATTGCAAACTAATTAATTCTATGAAATGTTATAATTATCAAAAAACTAGTTAAAGCATCGCTATGTTGTAGTAAATCTTGCCTTCGTGATTATCAAATGGATCACTGATTGTATCTCCTCTGTTGCCTTTTTAGTATAGTTTTGAGTACTGCACAATCTTTTGTATTATGGCTTTATTATGTATGCCGTGGTAACAAGTTAAGATATGAAATAACTTGACAGCGAAAATGTTTTTCCTTTTTATAAAAAGTAGTTCTAGATTTGAATAAAAAAATGTGTTTTAATGTGATTGATATATGCCTTGGTTTATTATATTAGAATATATTGTAATAGAATTTTCTTTCATATATATGTTTCAGATATCACTGTGTGTCTCCTGAAGAAGGCGTTGTCCACGCCGAAACGCGCGTTGAGTTTTTACTCGCCACAGTGTTGTCGCTCTTTTGAAACCAATGATATTAATCTGCAGGAATGTTCTTTACATGATGATATAATATATGTATGAATTACATGTTTTTTAACTAATTTTTATTATCATACAGTATTGGTTATACCAGTTATCTGTATGATTGTTATATATGTTCATTAAAATCATGATTATTTGTATTTTAATTCTCTATGTTTGATTTTTCGCTGTCACTTTATATTACTTGTTTGCCTATTTGTTGACTGCCTAGGGTTTTTCTCACACATTGTTATCCCTGCCCTAGGAGTTCATTGACACCAGTGCCCAGGGGGTCCTTGTTTTTCTCAAGCCCTATATATCTAATTCAGACTAAATGTGTTTATATATACATGCAACGGCTACTAACAACAGTATGGAGTGCACAGTGCAGAATGTGCTAGATAGGGAAGAACAAAATATCAAAGTCTGTGAGGATGAAATAAAAATGATTAGCAGAGATCATTTTCAATTATTCATTGAAATAAAGGTTTCTTGTCAATAATTTCTCATTAAAAAAGTTTAAAAAAACATTAATTTATGTTCCTTTTTTAAAAGGTCAACAGAGGATTTTGCCCTGCTTGTTGCAGGAATGGAATTCCAAGGTTTTGGGCCACTCCCAGAGAATGATTGATTGAGCATTTTGACTTGCTGAAACGGGAGGCTCAAGTAGGAGTGCACTGGAACTCTTTAGACAGCAAGTGCTCTGGAAAAGAAACGTTTTGAGACAGGTAATTGGATTTTTCCCTGTCCTGAGTTTTAGGGAAGACACAAGCTGTCTTAGATACATTTCTGGCCAATTCAGAGAGAACAAGATTTGGGAGAGGTGGTCAGATCTTCTAGAGCCTTACACAAAACAAACAGCAACATCACAACATCTAAGGCACCTTTAAATGGAGATGTGTGCAGTTTTTGTATGAACTTTAGTAAAGATTTACCTTAGGCAAGGCTCAAGAGGACTAAAGATTGAACTATGTTAAAATCATCGACAGATTAGAAATGTTTAAGTCCTTTGAATAGTCTTATTTGTACTGTACCCCTGGATAAGGTATTTATGTATGCATGCCAGGATGCTAGTTGAAGTACTGATCCAAGATAAAGTTAAAGGATTTGACAATCACAATCTTGCAGTCAAGCAGATTGAAAGCAACTAACCATGTTTGAATTAGAGGAGAACATGGGGCAAATTCAGCACATTTAAAGATTTTTAATCAGTCAAACTATCTCTTTCTGGGATGGAATTCTCATATGGAGGTATCTCCAGAATAGAAGTGGCCGGTTATGTTGGAATGGCACAGAAAGTATCACCGACTCTGAGTGCAAGTTAAAGAGAGATGAGAAGGATGGCACTTTGGGGAAGTCATTATTTTAGAAATGAAGGGCTAGAAAGAAAGTTGGACTGTATAATGATTTTTAAATATAATACACACCATGCAGAATAATGCCATTAATTACCACCTGGTCTTTTATGTTTTTTTGGAGGGGTGGCGAGATTACCTATGTGCAAATGCTGCTTTGGTCTAGAGAAAAAGACCATCATCTTGATTGTGAAGAACATTGCCCACAATTTTAAGCATCCAGACATTTTAGTAGGTTTTTTTATTTCATTGTGGCTCATGAGCTATTTAGAGACAAAACTTTCGAGAATTTTGGTTAGGGGTGTGCAAAACCTGAGTAATTTGCTGGTGTAAAATTATGCGAAATTATGTAATTATGTAAAATGCATTGTGCACTCAAAATATTCCTCAATCAGTTCTGTTTGGGAAAAAATCAAAACAAAAATGAAATTTTGAATTCGCTTTCAATAACTCACATTCAGAAAACACTACTGCTCACGGATGTGTTAGTTTGTACTTAAAAGCTACCAGTAAGGTCTGCTTGGGTAGAAACTCTACATGAGAGGTTTGTTGACCACTCATGTTAAAAGTACTGCTGGTTGCATTCAAAAGAGGCCCAGGAGGTAAACTCAGCTCCGCTCATGGAATATGGAGTATTCAGGCACTCTGAAGTTTCTGAATTCTGCCTTCCAGGTACGAAGCAGAGTTCTTATATTCATTTGGGATCAAGATTTGTTTTGACACTCACAAGAGCCACAATGCTCTCAAGCCGCTAGTGAGTGCGCACAAGACTTCAAGCTCACTAGCACAGCATCCGGCCAAAACTGCTCCAATGCAGTCCTGATCAAAGTCACAAGCGCACCACTCACTAGCTTTCGTGCTCAAGAAGCAGCTAAAGAGGCTTTTTTGGAATTGTTTTTTCTCGTGCAAGAAGCCTTCCTTTTATCCTTTTTTCCCACAGGAAAGAAGTGCCCCAAAGACTCAAACTTTCTATTCCTGTCCAGCAGGCACCCCCCGGTAATTTCCCCATCTCCTGGTCACATTACATTTGGATTTGGAGCTGGAATGATCTCTCTCTTTGCCTGCTGCATATATACCATTGGATTGAAGGACTTTGTGTTTGACATTTCACAAGTAAGTTAAAAAAAACTCTTGCATATGGGTGTTGTGTGTTTGATAGAGGACATGCAACAGTATCTGTGTGTACTTTTATTTGTTGTTTCAAAGTTATTGTGATGGGTGGCCTGCATTGGTTCAGTAGGTGCCTAGTTATATTTTTGCATTCATTTAAACTTTCTTCTTTTGTAAAGGAACAATGTTACACAGTTCAATACATTTTCTCCATGTTTGTTAGATTTGCAATATTTGTTTACTTTATTTTACTTTACTAAGGGCCATCCAGTAGGCGCAGGCCAGTGCTAGTCATTGCTGCATAAAACAACAGTTTCTGTGGTATATGTTGTTTTAAAACATAATATAGGGCTGGGATGCTATTGGATTAAATTATAAATATGGTGATGTTTTTTGTATTTTCCTTTTCTATGTGTACAAAAAGTATATGTGTGGGGTTATATTTGATGCCTTGGGAGGATATGCGTTGTTAATTTCTGTGTTTGACAGTTCTGAATTAATGGTATTGTTTCCTCCAGTGATACCATGCCTCCTATGTCTGTCCAGTGTGTGTATGTATGTGTGTTTGTCATAGGCTACACTTGTCTGTTTTCTCAATGCCATGTGGCTGGGGGACATTTTGTGGAGTATGTGTCTATAGAACTGGATGTGTTCTCTTTGTTCACATTGCCTCCTTTCTTGCTGGTGTTGTTTGGCCATGTGACTGAAAGCCATTTTGTGTATTTAGCCAGTGTGCCTTTGTCATATGCTTGCATATGTTCTTTGTTCCCCAAGTCTCCTTGGTCAGTGTTAATGTGTGACCATGCGGCACTGGCTGGCAGCCATTTGTGCATCAAGCTGGTGTGCTTTTGCCATAGGTTTGCATGTGTTCTTTGTTCGCCGTGGCTCCTTGCTCAGTGTTGAGGTTTGACCATGTGGCACTGGCTGGCAGCCATGTTGTGCACCCAGCCAGTGACCTTTGCCATAGGCTTGCATATATTATTTGCTCCCCATGCCTCCTTACTCTGTATTTTTGTTTGGCCATGTGGTACTGGCTGGCAGCCATTTTGTGAGTCTAGCAGTATGCCTTCGTCAAAGGCTTCCATGAATGGATATGATATCAGTATAATAATATGCTTGAGGATCATTGTAGTTTGTATATTAAGAATATGACTTTGATGGACAGTGCTTTTATATTACATGCATTTTCTGCATTTTTAAAATGCTGCACTACTTTGCCCCATATAGGTTTCTTCTCTTCCTACCATACAAACATTGACAATTGTTTATCTTCTTTTTTGCGTGTTTAGTTTATCTTTCTCTTTTTTGATTTTCACTTTCTTTTTTTACATTTTGTAAAACATTTATTTTAACATTTTTGTATTTCTTTTTTGTATATTTTAAAATTTAGATTTTTAAAATTGTTATTGTTAATTTCTTTATTTTCTAATGTTTTTGAAAATTGTGTTTATTTAAAAAAATTTTTATTTTTTTCTTAATTTTGCTTCAGTCGATCCATTTATCCACCCATCCATCTATCCATCCATCCATCCTCCATAGGAGCACAGCTGCTCAACAGCATTAATATCTTTGGGGGTATAACTCCATTTTCTCCTGTACACCCTGGCTGCGGTGCACTGCAGACACATCAGATTCATCAGCATCCATTTTTTGTAATGATTATTTAATTTCACCCTGGACCACATTGCTTGCCATTCGTGCACAAATCTATTAGCATATTTTAAAAGATTATTATTCTATTTACCCATGCAGTTTCCTGAGTGCCACAGGTGTCTCCTTTAGAATATATAAACATAAAGGAAAGAGCTCTAGCTGTATATTGTCTGTCTTATCCTGATGGGGAATTACATTTTATGGAATGGTGTTGTGGCTTGACTTTAAAGTGGTTAATATTACCTAAGTAGCCACCTACACTAATATTGCCGTTGTCAGTACTAGTTCAAACTGCAACAATGCCACATTTCACTAAATGTATTTCCTACTTGTTTGCTTTTCGTTGTACAAGGGAAGAGACATAACCTGCAGCACTGCCAAACGGAAGGCCTGTACAGTGATGTCACACATCAGTCCTCCAATCTCTTCCACTTGTCCAGCTTAATGCAACTGCCAACGGAGAGCTTTAGGATGGCCTTAAAAAATGTTGCTCAAACAAAAGTGATCAGTGAGAAGGAGCAGCTTTCAGCCAGTGGCACGTCAACCCAAATCTTTTTTGGACCACATCATCTGCCTGCCACACTGGTCTCCGGGGAGCAAGCTGAGAGCAGCACTCCTGCATCAACAGCACCAGCCTAACCCAGACCCAAAACCCTGTGTGTCAGTGAAGTGGCTAATGCAGTCATGGCATTGGACACCTCACTGACACAATCATGACAACGCCGACAAGCAGTGACATTATATTGGATTTGTCCATTTGACAAAGGAGAACCCAATAGTTTCAGGAAACAGAGAAAAGTGGACAGCAGCTTCAATAGTAAATCTTCCTAATGTTGCAGCCAAACAAGATGTGAGCTTCCTGCTGAGCAAGAATCTCCTTTTTAGAATCATTGGCTCCCAGATCTCCAGCAAGGAAATTGAAGGGTACTCCTCCGCCATCTTCTTCAAGCACCACTTCTGATGATGATGATGATGATGATGATGATAGGGACATGGAGTGGACCCCAGCAGAGTCTGGGTGAGGCAAAGAATTGAAAGTTTCCTGAAAGCCTTAGAATTAAAGAAGGGGAGAGTGAGGAGGATGATGACGATGAGCTAATCATTGTGGAAGGTAACAAAGAGGAGTTGGATACTGCTGTTCAACCTGCTGCGATGGAGGTGGCACAGGTAGCACCGCCAGCTACTACATTTGCAATGCCACAGCTGAAACCTGTAGTAACCACTACCTCAGTAGACGTATTCACTGCAGTCAGGTAATCTACAATATGCCCACCTACCTCCAGTTCTACTTCAGGTTTTGGCAGTGGCCCAGTAAAAGAGTACTCCACCCCAGTTCGGGAATTTTTTACAGTCAGCAAAGAGTGTAGCAATTGCAATATGCAGCATTTGCGAGACCCATTTTTGTAGAGGTGAGACTGGTACAAATTATGATACTGGAGGCAAAGACCCACATTTAAAAATATCATACAATCCGGTCGGCGGAGCACCTTAAAAGAATTGCTGAATATCGTGGTGAAGGTTAGGAGAGCCAGGGAACATCAGCTACAAGTTCAATCATGGTGGGAGGTTATAATGAGAAAGAAGAGGGTGACATCCTCACACAAAGCAGCCCTGTTCATAGCAGTGCACTAGCATCATCACCTGCCCTAGCGACTTCACAATGGCACAAAACTCAGAGCCACATTTCTTTTGTGGAAGGAGTGGGAGTCTTCAAATTTTTGGTAGCCATCTGCTCAAAATGGAAGGTTTAAAGTTGGGCCTATTTTGCCGGAATTTCAGTTGCAGCACTGCATCATGATGTGCTACAATTGGTTGGACAATATTTGAAGCAAAGTGTTGTTCACACTGTCCACCTGACATGTGGGCCAGTTATCAGGAGACTGATTACATGTGCATCACTGCACACTGGATCTCTTTTGCAGGGTTATAGCAAAAGATATCTACAGGTCTTGTCCCTGAAGAAAGTTAGAAAATCATTTGGTGGCATGCAACAGTGGCCATGTCCGCCATGGAGAAATCACATACAGGGCTAAACATCTTGGATTAATTTAACAGCAAGGTGTCTGAATGGATGCGACTCAGAGGTCTCAGAACTGGATTTGTCGTCATAATAATAATCAAGGCCATGGCAGATGGTAGCTATTTCAGAGTCCTGTATTTGGCCCAGTACATCGACCTGGTGGTGCAAGACTGTCTTAAAAAAAAAGATATAGTCAGCAACATACTGACCACTTGCAGAAGAATCTGCACTCATTTCAGCCATTCTGTTAAAGCCTGGATGCAGTTGCGGATTATTCAGCATGCTAATAGAGTATCAGTTAAAGCCCTTATAAAGGATGTGGCAACACATTGACACGCGACCTATTACATAATGCCACACCTTTGAGCGGTACAATTATATCAATGACCATGTCATTCAAAGAGGATGGGATTCAGTTGTGAAAGCTGTGACCATGGTTGCAGAGAAATGGGGCCTAGTAAAGTGACTGACAGATTCTACTCCATTTTTAGGTTTTCATACGGGAAGCTAGCAGGGAGAACAGCATGATTGGCCTTACTTTTTTTTGACTGGCTTCCAATGCCTGACTGCAAGACAACATTATCTCATCCAAAAAGTACACCTGTGCCACACTATTTGATCCATGGTACTCTCTGACTGATTCAATCTGTTACTGCTGTTGGATATCATTACTTATATTATCTCGGGGTTGCATTTTGTATGCAGTGTTATCTGTTGATCTTATTATCATATTTGTAAATATGCATTTTATTGTGTATGTCTTTTTTTATGTATGATATGCATGCATTTTGATGCTGTGTTCTTTTATGGTTATTATTACTACATAATACATGTTTTACACACACACAGTCAAGTAGTTCCATCCTTTACTGAATTCAGTAAAATGAAAGGCTGCATAGGCCATTTAAAAATGCTTTCAAATCAGCAGATGCGAGAGCCCACAAAACAACCCAACACAGACTTGTCTAAAAAACTACAAAGAACAAGCATTTGCTATTTTAACATATTGGCATTGTAAACTACAATGGCTTTTATTTATGTTTTAAAAACGAACACATAAATGAAAGGCATTGCCATTTGCAATGACAATAGCTCAAACTCTAACAACTGAGAGACCTATTGCATTGCAAATTACCAAGATGGCATTTTACACCAGAAAAGTTAAAGGTAGGTATTTCAAACCTCTAAACAATGTGGAAGAGGTAGCCAGGATTCAGGTACTCCGATACATATGTGGTGGAAATGTGATTGCCTTCCATACACAACATGGCACAGTACAGAAGAGACTCAATGTCTCTTATGTTTGTACTTTTACAAACTTTAAAAAACCAGCAAGAGGGTTGTGCCAAGATGGAGAACGGATATCATGTGCCCTAACTCCCTCTGCCGCCTGCTGCTTTCGGGGGTCGGCTGCCCATCCTCCCCAGACCATAAACCGGGTCCAGAGGTGCTTGAATGCAAAAGTGAACCTCTCAAGCACTGTGGGTGCTTAAAAGCTAACCCTTCAAGCGATGTTGGCTGGTCCCCTTGGTGGGAGGGTTAACCGCATCAGAGTGTGCCGACGCAGGCTGGCGGGACATGTGAGCAGGCTGTGGTCCACCTGCATTGGCCCTATGCTCCTGCCTAACAAGGGAGCATAGTTTCAGAGAGGCCAGGGGCCTAAAGTTCAGCAACGGGTCCTGTGCTGCATCCCCTGGTGCCTGAAGCATATCGGAAGATGCCAGGGGAGGTGATTAGTGTCCCGTATAGGGCAAAGCAGCACATCACTGGCCACAAGGCAACATCGCATGTTCAAGTCTATCTGTTACGCTTGCATTCATACCTGCATGAAGAACCGATCCCTTGCTACAAAGCAGAAGCATGGACATCGCTTGTCACAACCTGCTCCTGCAAGGAGGTAAAACAAAATTGCTCTTTGGGCCTCTCCATCTGCTGTGCGCGAGGGAGGGAAGTGAACGTGTGACATGCTTGCGCTCTGTTCAAACGCCACAAGCCATACACGCACATTGCCTGTCTGGGGGCACTGAGATGGCCAGAGAAGACATGCCGTGAGCGTGCACATAGGCTGTCCGGGCACGCTGGGGAATGGTGATGCGACGCAATTGAGAAGCCTAGTCCCAAACTGGGACTTAACAGGAGATCATAACACAATAGGAGCCAAGAGGGATAAAGGGACACAGGTTACCCTTCACTCACAGTATTCTCAAAAATGAAACCTGTCCCATCTGTCATAGGCTCTCTCAAAAACATCACCTGCCTCCTAATTGGTGCGGGTATTTCTAGTATGCAACATGTTTGCATTACTTAACAGGGTGTGCCTATCTCATTACTAAAAATCATCATTGTGTCTGTGTCTACAAGTATTTCAACCACCCTTCCAATTCTAAAGGTGTGCTAAAAAAGTGTGTGAAAGGTGGGAAGAGACCTCACGGAAACAACCACCAAGGAACCGCTGACAGGTACTCGTCAGTGTGTTCCACTTATCATCATCGGCTCCTTCCCACCACAAAAGAAATTATTGTGAATGAAGGTGTAAGTAAGGTGTAAGAACTCAACTGTGAAACTAACTACTCACAGCTGGAGTAACCCAACCCCCTGGGTTAGAGCACCTACAATCACTGTTCGAACCCACTAAAACTGAGCAAGACACCATTAGCTCTATGATACACTTTATTCACTTCTGGGTATCTACTCAAATTAAAATCAACAAGCTACAGTTGAGCTTCGTTTTAATACATATGAAGCCAACTTTTTTTGTTGCCTATCATTCTTGGTCGGCAACTTCTTCAGGGCTAGTGGTCAGTGCCACACACTGCTGTCACTTTACAGCTCTAAAACCTGTGGGAACATTGACACAGACACAACATATAAAAACACACATAGTGACACTGATTAGTGGTTGCCCATACAAATTGTTATTCGATTGTCATATAATTGTTCAGTGGACATTCAATTACCTGGTGTTTGCCACTCATTGGCATACCTGCAGCCACCAATGTAGCGGACGTGTATATATCCACGTGTAGTGGTCCTAATCATGTTCCGTCAACCTGTAACGGTATATACATACACACTACCAATATAAAGCCATAGGGTTCCTGCTGGTTCCATCATTGTATATGCTTTTCGCTGTATTATCATTCATCCCGCTTACACCCCACAACTGGATGATCACATCTCCTCATGACACCTACTTGCCGCACATATACATTATGCCCTTAGTGCCCACTATCACAACATATATGTCCCTGCATTCGATCCCCATCTACTCCTGACGCTAACACTTTCTGCTCTACGCACTTGCTGTCACAGTATATGAGCCTTTAGTTCGAATACACTGATATTATACCAGCCTCCCAGCCAGTATTTCTTAGGTGTGGCTGGAGCTCACTAAGCGTTACATAGGGTGTCTGCTTTGTCCCTGTCTAACGGTCGTCCCCATCTATACATATTCCCTCTTACCGGACAAGTTTCTAGATTGTTCGGTCTAGGGCTCCCCGCTTCGTTGAGCTACTAATGCCGGTTTTTAAAAAGACGACAAACTTGGTACCGGACATTGTGTGACGCCAGTACGCGGCTTATGCACGCTCATCACATGATGCACAAACGTGGCGGCCATTTTCGACTGGGAAACAACAATCATTATCCCACTCGTGTTTACCTAGTACAAATGTGCATTGCATAACTTCTGCTTTCTCTTTATTAAATATGACACACGACTTTTTACTGTGCCATTTGAAAAAACAAGAGGGTGACTTATTATTCTCTGTTAAAATCCAAATTTAAAATGGGATATGTATAGGAATAGACATCCCATTTGTGGACAACTACCACCGACATATTGATAATTCCCAGTCACTAGGACTATTATTAGTATCCCGGGTCTATTTTATGTGCATGGATCTTACAGGGCCCGTCAGCATCAAACATGGCAAACCCACTCCCCCAGGGTCACAAGGAGCAGGGGGGAAAAACCACTACAGTTCTAACAACACAGACTAATGACATAGTAGTTAATCTGTCCAATCATATTTTGACAAAAGAGGAGTGGCAGGTTCTTAACAAATGGCTTGGGTTTGTGCCCACTCACGCACATGACAGCTTTAAGTGCAGGAGTGAATTTTTTGAAGTGATGAGGAAAATCAAACTCAAAAAATTATTTGCAGACAAAACGTTTGATCCCCCTCGCTGTTCAGTTCCAACTTACACCGTCTGTCATCATTTTGCCCGCCCACAAGTTCTGTTGGACCTGAAGTACTGGTATTCGAGTAGAAAGTTCTCCAGGATATTGATCAACTGGAGAAAGCGGAGTACAAACGCAGTTTTTGTAATATGAGTAAGTCTGAGTGGCTGGCTGTTAGATCACTACAAAACAACAGCTCATTGACCATCAAAGCAGCCGACAAAGGCGGGGCGGTGGTCGTAATGAACACCGTGGACTATGAGACAGAAGTACTGCGACTACTGGGAGCACGCCAGAATTACAAACCACTGGGCCCCGACCTAACAGGGGAACTTCAGGACCTTATAACCGGTCTAGTTACAGGGGCCAAGGAGAAAAGGTAGATCATTGCGAAGGAAATGGATTTTTTGATCAACACCAAACCAAGAACCCCGGCATTCTATATTGTGCTGAAGATCCACAAAGCACAAATGCCCCGCCCAATAGTTTCGGGGATCCAGTCGGTGTTGGAGCTGCTGTCGCAGTTTTCTAACTTCTTTTTCAGGGAGTGTGTTGTGAACCAACCTTCCTACCTGCAGGACACCACGGATATTTTAAATATCCTAGAAACACTTGAATAGATCCCAGTCATCAATTCCTGGTAATGATTGACATCGAATCATTATACACAAGCATACCCCTGGCAGCGACGCTGGTGGCAGCAGCGTGTGCCCTGGCGGTATGTGAGTGGTTTTATGACACGCCCCACCCAATACAATATAAAGATCAGCTGTACCTCCAGGTGTCTGGAACTTCAATGGGGGCTACTTTTGCCCCCAGCCTGGCCTGCATATACGTGGGCCAGTTTGAGGAACACTATACATTCATCTAACCCCTTCAAGAAGAACATTTGTCTCTGGAAGAGGTTTATAGATGATGTACTATGCATCTGGACAGGGACAGAGGTAGAACTACAAGATTTTTTTGTCTGGCTCAATGGCCTAGATGAATTTCTCAAATTCACCTGGAAGGCCAGCAGAGATACAGCAACATACTTGGATTTGGACAACTTTGCAGCGGACAAACAGCTATGTACTAATGTTCCCCAAAAGCCGACGGATAAGACCTCCCTCCTCCACTATGGGTCGTTCCATCCGCGTGCACTTCGGGACAATTTACCCATAGGCCAATTCCTCCGGTAGCGGACTAATTGTAGCACTACTGAAAAATATGTGGAACAAGTGAATCAGCTGGCTGAGAAACTGGGCCATCGGCATATCTAAAAAAGATTGTGAAGATTGCATGGTAGAGGGCATTAAATACACCAAGAATGGCATTATTGGAAAGAAATAGAAAGTAGCAAGGAGAATGTCTCCCGGTAGTTACCACATTTGACCCTCTATCTACAAAAATTCGTCAAATTATCAGGAGACATTGGCATCTTCTAAGTACGAACAGCTTCACGATGCCACCCCCAAGGTTTGCCTTTACAAGATCCCAGAACCTTTGGGACAGATTGGTACATTCCCGCACCGGAAAAGCGATGAACACCTTGGACATCCTAGCAGGGCACCATCCATGTGGCTGTTGCTCAGTATGTGATTTAACTGAGCGAATGAAGTGTGTGCAATTGGTGGAAAGAAAGACGTGGCATTTGAATAAATTCACCAATTGTAACACGGCCAATATTATCTATCGGTTGACTTGCCCTTGTGGGCTCTACTACTTTGGCCTAACCACACGAAAGATCAAAATTTGCATACAGGAACACCTTAGCACTATTAAAGCTAGTAATTTGACAACTCATTTAGTAGTACATTACCGTGAACAAAAACATGATTTCAGAGATATCAGATGGGTAGTGCTTGAGAAGCTCTGGGGCGACCCATTATGCATTGAAAACAGACTGATCTCCAAAGAGGCACGTTGGATATATCAGGAGAGCGCTGACAAGACTGGACTGAAAGATGTGATTGAGTGGATCAAAGTAATAACACGCACATAGTCATAACCAGTACATCAACCCCACTACCTTGAGTCTTGGATTGCATCGGCCCTAATGGACCTCCTTCCTCTTAAAGAAAGAAATAAAACATCTTGGTTCAGGAAAGCAGTATAAGTTTACACACACCCCTATACCTCTTTGATTTTGAGGGAGGATGATGAAAAGTTGACTCTCCGTTGGGTTGGGGGCAAGATGCCCGGCTGGGCACCCTGAAAATAAACTGTAAGATCCATGCACATAAAATAGACCCGGGTACTAATAATTGTCCTAGTGACTGGGAATTATCAATATGTCGGTGGTAGTTGTCCACAAATGGGATGTCTATTCCTATACATATCCCATATTAAATTTGGATTTTAACAGAGAATAATAAGTCACCCCTTCTTTTTTTAAATGGCACAGTAAAAAGTTGTGTGTCGGATTTAATAAAGAGATAGCCGAAATTATGCAATGCTCATTTGCATTCGGTAAACACGAGAGGGATAATGGATGTTGTTTTCCACTCCAAAATGTCCGCCACGTTTGGCGTGCATAAGCCGCGTACTGGCATCACACAATGTCCGGTAGCGAGTTTGTCATCTTTTTAAAAACCAGCATTAGTAGCATAACGAAGCGGGAAGCCCTAGATGGAACACGCTAGGAACTGGTCTGGTAAGAGGGAATATGTATATACGGGGACGACCGTTAGACAGGGACAAGGCAGAAGCCCTATGTAACGCTTAATATGCTCCAGCCACACCTAAGAAATACTGTCTGGGAGACTGGTATAACATAAGTGTATTCGAACTAAAGGCTCGTATACCATGACAGCAAGCGCATAGAGCAGAAAGTGTTAGTGTCACGAGTAGATGGGGATCGAATGCAGGGACATATATGTTGTGATAGTGGGCACTACGGGCATAATGTATATGTGCGGCAAGTAGGTGTCATATGAGTATGGGCTGCATTCCGTTCCACTCGCGGAATTTGCAAATTTTTGACAATTTTGCAGTCCGCGAATCACGCGAAATTGTCAAAGAATTCGCAGCGAGTTGCCCGATTTTTTTTGCTTGGTCGCGCTTCAAAAATACAATCTCGCGCGCGCGTTGACTTACCGTGATCCTGAGTTCGCCAAGTTGTTTTCCTCCCGGTTTGCATGCGCTGCGCCATTTTCGATCTTGCTGCATGATCGCGCAAGACTTTTCGACCGTGAGTATGTCATTGCGTGATCGCGCAAGACTTTTTGACCGCGAGTACGTCATAGCGTCCCTCCAGCTTGCACTGCGAGACGCTCAGAACGCGAATACGTCATAAGGGCCCGCGATCACGCACCGCAAGAGTAAACAATTGCGAACACGTAGATGCGCTGCACAGCGGACTTCCGGCGGGAGATTTGAACTTCTCGCTTTCCCGAAATAGCAAAAATTGCAATTCTACACATGAAATCTATCTCTGGCAGCATAAACCTTCTGAAATTGATGATTTGGATCAGAATAACTCCTCAGATTGACATTTGGCTGCACTTGTTTGTGCAAGGAGTGCATTTTTGGGGGTTTGGAAAGAAAGAAGTGCCCCAGAGTGTCCAACTTCCTGTACCTGTCTAGCAGGCTCTTTCAGTGCTTTGTCCATGTCCTGGTCACTTTTCATTTGGATCTGGAGCTGGAATGATTACTCTTTGTGGCTGCCACTGGATATTTGTATTTGAGGACTTTTTGTTTGGATCACTTTTGGAGTTGAGATTTTACAAGTAAGTTGGTTGTTTGGGGCATTGCAGTTGCTGCAACTACAATTTATAAACTTTTTCACAACTTTTAAAAAAATAATTAAAATATATTGTGGGTAGCCAGTGTATTTAATAGGCCCAGAGTTAGTCATGTGTGCATGATACAACTGTTTCTGTGAGTTTTGTTGAAATTAAATATCATTTATGGCATGGATGGCATGGAATTGAATAGCTGACTGTTATTATATCTATGTGGATGTTTTTTTGTAATTTTGGGGTGCGTGTTAAAGCCACACTAGCCAGTAGGCCCAGGGGTAGTCAGTGGTGCATGGGCCATGTCTTTCTGTGGGGTCTCTTACATTTAAACATCCTTTAGGGCATGGATGCCATTGGATTGGGATGATTATTTGTGTGTATTTTGATTTTGTGGGCGTTGTTGGGGCCTGCTCCAGGGCCTGGCCATGTGGGTGGGGGCCATTTTGAGGCCTGGCCCAGGGCCTGGCCATGTGGGTGGGGGTCTAGGGGCCGTTTTGAAGCCAGGCAGTTTGCTGTGTGCCATAGGCCTGCAACCAGTCAGCCTTGCTTTCATCAATTATGCCCAAGGGCAGTCAGTGGTGCATTGGCCAATTCTATCTTTGTGTTCTCTTAATTTTAAACATCATTTAGGGCACGGATGCCATTGGATTGGGGTGATTTTTTGTGTGTATTTCGTGTTTTTGGGGTTGTTTGGGCCTGGTCCAGGGCCTGGCCATGTGGGTGGGGGCCATTTTGTGTCCTGGTACTGGGCCTGGCCATATGGGGTGGGGTCTAGGGGCCATTTTGAAGCCAGGCAGTGTGCTTTGTGCCATAGATCTGCAACCAGTCTGCCTTGCTTTCATCCATTATGCCCAGGGATAGTCAATGGTACATGGGCCAAGTCTTTCTGTGTGTTCTCTTGATTTTAAACAACATTTAAGGCATGGATGCCATTGGATTGGGGTGATTTTTTTGTGTGTATTTCGATGTTTTTGTGTTGTTGGGGCCTGATCCAGGGCCTGGCCATGTGGGTGGGGGCCATATTGAGGCTTGGCCCAGGGCCTGGCCATGTGGGTGGGGGTCTAGAAGCCATTTTGAAGCCAGGCAGTGTGTTTTGTGCCATAGGCCTGCAACCAGTCTGCCTTGCTTTCATCCATTATGCCCAGGGGTAGTCAGTGGTGCATGGGCCAAGTCTTTCCGTGTGTTCTTTTGATTTTAAACATCATTTAGGGCATGGATGCCATTGGAACAGGGTGTTTTTTTGTGTGTATTTCGGTTCTTTGGGTGTTGGTGGGGCCTGGTCCAGGGCCTGGCCATGTGGGTGAGGGCCATTTTGAGGCCTGGTCCAGGGCCTGGCCATGTGGGTGGGGGTCTAGGGGTCATTTGAAGCCAGGCAGTGTGCTTTGTGCCATAGGCCTGCAACCAGTCTGCCTTGCTTTCATCCATTATGCCCAGGGGTACTCAGTGGTGCATGGGCCAAGTCTTTCTGTGTGTTATCTTGATTTTAAACATCATTTTAGGCATGGATGCCATTGGATTGGGGTGTTTTTTGTGTGTATTTTGATTTTTTGGGTGTTGTTGGGGCCTGGTCCAGGGCCTTGCCATGTGGATGGGGGCCATTGTGAGGCCTGGTCCAGGGCCTGGCCATGTGGGTGGGGGTCCAGAGGTCATTTTGAAGCCAGGCAGTGTGCTTTGTGCCATAGGCCTCTAACCAGTCTGCCTTGCTTTCATCCATTTTGCCCAGGGGTAGTCAGTGGTGCATGAAACAACTCTCTCTGCATGGTCTCTCTCTCTTCTGTTAATTTAAACATCCATTTTGGATTAGAATTGCAATTTTTATTTTGGGTCTTTCCGTTTTTGGGTGTGTTGTGTTAATATTAATAAATTCCTAGTTGCAAATATTAATTGAAGCACGACATATGCAACATTTATTTAACTGATGTTCCTCTGGCTTCCTTTGCTTCTGGTGCACAAAGACTGACAAAATCATCCTCATCATCATCACTTGCTGTAGTGCCAGGAAGAAGTCCTGCTGCGGTGTGTGCACAACGTCACGTGTGGTGGCCACACACAACTCTGCAACTCGTGCGACAGCGTCTTGCTGTTCTGACATCTGAAGAAGATGGGCCCAAAGAAAGGTGGCCGTAGCTCCTCTGCCAAGAAAGTTGCCAGTGCCACTGCCAGTAAGAAGGAGCAGAAGAAGCAAGTGGCGCCACTTACCAAGGAGACTGGTGTGCGGACAGACACTTTTTTTGGGGAAAAAAACTATGCCTGCAGCAGCGGTGTCCGCCGGCGACCAAGCGGGGAGCAGCACCTCCGCTTCATTGGTCTCAGTGCCACCACACCAAGTTAGGCCCAAGTCCATGAGTGCCGCAGAGGCAGCCTCTTTAATTGCTCTTTCACCATCGACCAGTGATGTTGGCGTTGACTCATCGCAAAGTAGCATCCAATCAACGCAGGGTGTAACTCATCTGATGAGTGTTAAACCACAGCTGCAACGACAACCACAGGTGCAACAAGGCGAGGCGCAAGGAGGAGCGCAAGGAGAGGCGCAAGGAGTGGCACAAGGAGTGGCGCAAGGAGTGGCGCAAGTAGAGGCGTAAGGAGTGTTGCAAGTAGAGGCGCAAGTAGAGGCGCATGGAGAGGCGCAAGTAGAGGCACATGGAGAGGCGCATGGAGAGGCACAACTGCCCACAGTGCTTGTTCCTCCAGAAGTAGAGGCACATCACGAAATCGAGATTCAAGCGGAGGTATCATCCGAGCAAGCCACTCCTCCTGATGATCCATTTTCTACCAGATCCCCAGCAAGAAAAAGGTCAAGGAGGGCTAGTACAAGTTCTTCAAGCCCCCTTCCTTCTGATGATTTAGATCTTGATTGGAACCCACCAATGCAGTCTGAGAGGGAGGCACACCATGAGCCGACAAAGGTAGCTAAAAGGAAAGTTCCCACAAGGATTTCACTTATGGGTGATGACGACGAACAAGAAGTAGAAGTGGTGTATTCTGCTGCTGATGAACAGTCTGACGATGATGACCCAGTCATCACAGTCATCACTCCAGCCCCAGCGGGCATGCAGAAGACAGACATTTTTACCCTTTCCCAAAATGCTGCTGTGCAGGATGTGGGCAGCTTGGCACTGGTACCACCACAGACACAGGTAACTACTACACCAACATGACCTACAGCTTGCATATTTTCTCGTCAGAAGGGCCGGCAGACCTCCATCCAGCTTGACCTCCATTACCTCAAGTAGTGGTGCTGGAAGTGCACAACAGAGTCAAATTCAGCCACGCCCATCCTCCACTTCATCTGGCATTGAAAGTAGCACCTCCACCACCACCAGAAATCTACAGTCCCCAGTTTGGGACTTCTTTAGTATTATCAAAAAGGCGGAAAACCTAGTCATTTGGTCAATTTGTAAACAAGTAGTTAGTCGGGGTAAGCTTGGTACCAACTATGGAGGCCAGAGAGGTCATCTCAAAAAACACCACATTATCCAGTGGGAGGCGCACCCAAAAGTACAAATCCAAAGGTAGACATTGATATTGCATCTGCCGACGAGGAGGAGCTGATCATGCAGGGGGGAGGTGAACAACCGAGAGACATTTTTTCTGGTACACACAGTACCCCTGGCAGCAGCACTGCAGTGGTAGCGCCCACACCCTCCTCTACCCCAACAACATCAAGGAGGCACAGTAGTCTGGTAGAGACACCAATTCGAAAAACTACATCAATGAGCCTAACTGGGTTAAAGAGGTCTGGATCCTCCTCATCACATATGAAAACGGTCCAGACCACCATTAAAAGCATGTTTTGGTCAGAGGCGCCATTTGAACGCAACCACGCAACGGCACGTCTTTATAATGCAATGCTGGCTAAAATGTTAGCGCTGGACCTTCTCCCTTTTTCTTTTGTGGAAGGGGTGGGTTTTCTAGAATTTGTGGCAACAATCTGCCTTAAATGTAAGGTTCCTAGCCGGTCCTATTTTGCCAGAGTTGCGGTTCCAGCACTACATCAAGATGTGCTGGAGGTCATTGGGGCAGCTTTGCAGAAGAGTGCTGTTCACACTATCCACCTGACAGCAGACATGTGGACCAGTTGCCAAGCCCTTGATTACATGTGCATCACTGCACACTGGGTCTCTTTTGCTGGGGTTAGAGGCAAGATATGTGCAGGTGTTGAAAGTGCCACAATTTTTCAAGATAGACGGAAACATGCAACAGTAGCCATGTTTGCCATGGAGAAATCTCATACTGCAGTAAACATTTTGGAGGAGTTTAACAGTAAGGTCTTTAAATGGTTGCATCCATGAAAGCGCATGATTGGTTATGTTTCCACGGATAATGGCAGTAATATAGTTCGGGCCATGAATGATGGTGGCTATTTCACAGTGCTGTGTTTGGTGCACAGTGTTAACATTGTTGTTCAAGATTTCTTGAAAAAAGAATACAAAGTCAGCAAGTTACTGACCACCTGTCGAAGAATCTGCACACATTTCAGCCATTCTTTTAAGGCCTGGAAGCAGCGGAAGATCATTCAATGTGTCCGTAGAGTGCCAGTCAGAGGACTCATCCAGGAGGTAGCAACACGTTGGAACTCAACCTTCTACATGCTTGAGCGTCTGTTTGAGCAGTGCTTGGTAATCAATGAGTATGTCTTTGCACGGGGTTCTTCTATGAAAGACATGAGGCTAGAGGTGGAGGAATGGGACCTAGTTAAAAGCCTGACAGACATGCTTTGTCCTTTTGAGGTCTTCACGCGTGAAGTCAGCAGGGAGGACTGTACTTTGGGCAAAGCTATCCCATTGTTGCGCATGCTAGAGCACCAACTGAAGGCGGTGTCTTCAACATTCAAAGATGATACTGACAAGCAAGACGCATATCAGTTGGCGGAGAGCTTATTAACCCGCCTACTTGACAATGCAAGGCTTAAAGGAATACATTGTGAACAACATTACATTTGTGCCACTATTCTGGATTCACGGTACAAAAAGGCACTGGCCAGCAATACATTCATTCCTTTTACTGAAGCAGATGTTTCAAAGTACAAACATTGGCTAGCTCTGTCAGAAAAAGAGTGGCAGGAAATTGAAGGAACCGGCAAAAGTACTACTGAATCAGCATGCCATCCAGCGCCAAGGTCTACTTCTGTGGCCGAAGGCAATCACTTTCCCTCAGAGCCGTTACTGACACCAGCAACCGTATCATCATCATCCTCACCTGCACCAGGCCCAGCCATAATATTGTCAGAAGCGGATTGGATAACTCATCAACGGTGTGCTTGTTCCAGTGTTGATGCAAAGGCCACAGATGGTACTTAAGGTGTAGCACCCCTGGATGACCTTTAGTGGATGGTGCAGGCCTATCTGGATGACCCAACAGAGGTCTTCATTGATCACAACCCATTGCTGTATTGGTATGAGAAAAGGGGTCAATGGCCACTGATCACCAAGCTGGCTCAAAATTATTTGTCTTGCCCACTCGCAAGCGTGTCTTCTGAACGTGTTTTCAGTGCTGCTGGTGCCATTGTAACTTTAAAAAGGACCCACCTCGTGCCCAAAAATGTGGAGAGGTTAAGAATGATCAAAATGAATCAGCACTTCATACCACCAGATTAGAAAATACATGAATCCACGCAGGAAGAAGAGGACACCGACTTAGGTGACAAAAGTTCTTCTCTGTTAGCTGACCTACTCCGTCTCAATTCACAGAGTTTGAGGATGAGCTCTACTTCCCTGACACCGGGGCCTGAAACTGAGTTCCTTTTTTGTCCTTATTCACTTTTATTCCTGTGTGTCTTTCTTTGTTTTGCAACATTTACCACAACAAAACTCTAATCACAACAAATCCATCAGCAGCTCTATCTTCGTCTTATTTCCTTATTGGTGCCGCTGTCTGCATTCCTTAAGTTCACAAGTTCACAACTCAGTCATGCTCCTCTATCCTTCTCCTCCAGACTCCCCCTATCCATTTCCCTCAAGGCAGATGGCTGGATTACGCAGAATCAAGAAACTGTTGCTTCGTAGACGAGTCCCCTCAAAAGAAGTGGCACTGGAATTACTAACTATATGCTGATTGCTGACAGTTACTTCTGAAATTGACACGAGAGGCTGCCCTGTGGGCCTTCACTTTAAGAACAAGATGCGGACAAAAAGTGGAACAGGTAATGAATAATGAGATGGCATGCAGTGGACAACACTGGCTGTCTGGCTCTGATGAAAGCAATTGCTTTTTGTTTGTTGTGCATGAAATTAATCATATGTCTTCTGTTATTATTTAACCTTTTACACACTAAATGTAACTCAAGTCTACTCTGTTTTTACCTTGTTTATTTCAAATTGTATTCAAAGATTTGTTTTTCTTCATTTGTTGTTTGTCCATGCTGTGTTTTTATTTCCTCTCTCCACAAAACTTTCCCAAAAAACCTCATTCCCATCCAATTTTCAAACCCTAACCCTCTTCCCCCGGGCTGTGTGGTTTTCATTGAGGTGTGACTAAATGACAACAATAATTCCACACACTTGCTGGGGAGGATAAGGTCAAAGCAACAGAAAATCAATTTCAGGCTGGTGAAGGAATCCGAGGATATATTCGTATTCTTATTCTGCTTGACACACACCCATGAGTATTTGCAAATCAAATCAGAATTTTATGTGCGCCATCAAGTGTATTCATCATCAACAACATCCTCCTCCTACACGTGATGGCTCCTGTGTCCTTCACCTTCAGACTATTTCTTGTAGTAGCCATACTCCACGCAACTAGTACTTATATTTTGAATACTTTAGCATTGCTTAGGCTACAATTTATGGCACTGTTCTTGAGTACTGTACTATCTATCGTACTGTTCTAATGCTACAATCAGGTCCCTCAATGTTGCATTTCCTTTTTTTTATATGCTTCTACTGCCAGTGTGTACCACTACTACTACCACCACAACAATGATATTTCATCCATCCAGGATACCATTGCCAACCTTAATCGCCATTTGCCATGCAGACAGCCCTGTGGCTAGCCCTATTCTCAAACACAAATCACAGGTAAGATGGGCATTTTGGGGGAGGAAGAATAATGGAGTAGGAGGAGAGGAGAGCAGTAGGGCAATTGAATTCACTATCTCTGTCAGTGGCACTTTTGTACAAATTTGGGCGATTAGACAATTTGAATCAACCAGCCTGTTAAGTTTCAGGAAAACAAACATACAGTTAACCCACCCCTGCCTCCCCCACAAAACAGTAAAAAAACGTGGCTGCTATGTTTAAGTTGAAATAAATAATTATTTGAGCCCTAACAAAAATAAACTATCCCACGAGAAGACCCGGCCCACCCCCTCCCTAACCCCAACCAATGTCCATGAAATCAATGTTCCCAGTCCAAAAAACCCCAATGCTCAATTCACCCCCCCCAAAAGTCTTTCAAAAACGGGGCAAGGGACAGTCTCTCTACTTCCGCCGGCGGTGTCCTTTGGCAATGTCGTCATGCTGATCTCTCCGGAGGTCCTTGGGCAGGGCTTTCAGCCTCGCCACCTCCTGCTCAAGGTTGGACACTCTCAGGGGCAAGCTGTGAACACGACCCTTACACTTGCAGGTACTGTGGGGGGCAGCTGTTGTTTTTGCTGCTCGGCGGTGGCGGTGGCTGCCAGACCGCGGCTCCGTACCGCTGGAGGTTTGCGCTGGCTGTATGACCCAGGGGCAGCAGAGGAGGATGCAGCTGTTGTGGATGTTGTTGTTGTAGCCTGCATGTCATCCTCCTCCTCCTGGGCCACCAGCCACCGATATTCGGTGACAATTGCCTCCAGCTTCCGTTGCCGGGCCCGTCTAGCCAACTCCCTCCTTGTTAGCTTGGAAGGAGTATCTATATGAAGAAAGAAAAACATACTGTTACCAATGCTCTTTAAGATTAACACAAAATAATTCAGCAGAAAGTTGTGTCACAGTAGCACTAGCAACTTGCAAGCACAGTACATAACACTTGTGGCACGTATCTATCTATCCTCCCACTTCGTCGGCCTCTGCTCTAACATTAGTGGGAGATTCAGGAATTCTACAAGCACTATATGGACTCACTACATTAGACTCAGACAGTACACCAGTCTTCTTCTTCTCTTTTGTTTAGCGAAATTGGTACGTAAACTTGTGGAAGCCGGCATAATGCCAGCGCAGTCAACTTGAACCCGAGAAAAACAGACGCAAGCCATGATGACACAGACTTGCGTTACTGTTACCAGCACAGTACATGCAGGTGGTGAAGCTCTTACTTTTCTATTACGGGTGGCATTGGCAATACTCTGTTACAAGGGCTACTGCTTAATTTATTTGACTTTCACCCTGCCCTGGCCCTGACTACTACAAAAGGAAAATGAAGAAGATAAATAATATGATCATCTATCCCTTCACAGGATATTTGCTTATATATGGGATGACATTTAGGTGCTTTGTTTTTGACTGAGTGAACACCGATAGGCAACACATGAATGACAGAGTTGTAAAAAAATTATTAACAGATGTAGTGAGTGAGTGGTCACCGTAATCGCCGGATATATGCTGTGCTTGCAAACTACTCTTACTAGTCATGGTAGTATTCTGAAAAATTACAACTTCTACTTTCCTCGGTTTTGCTACTCTGGCACGGACGTGCGGTGTTACATGCTCTTCAAAGTAACACTCTTCCTCCAGTGACCGTCTACTCTGTCTACATACACCTATGCTAACTATGAGGAAGATACCATCCAGGCATCCATCCATTCAAAGTATCTTCTTAATGTCTGACTCTCAACTGGACAAACCTTACTCTTTCTCACCGAAAAGCAACCTTTTTATTTTGTAAACCGCCAGCCATGCATCCGTGCTTGACTTGCATTTGAATTTGAACCAAAGGCTATATTGAGCACACATACAGTTTCTGTTTCACCCACCCAGGCAGTCCCCTTTTCTTTCTCCTTCCACCCATCCTTGCTTCAGCCTTCATCAGATTCCCAGCCACCTCGGGCAGCATTCAAAAACAAGTATCATTCTTTGCCAGTCATTAATTTTCACTCGCTCATCCTTCCTTACAGCCTTCTTTCCCTTTTCATTCATCCCATCCATCAAGTTCATCTCTGATCTGTCTTGGCTTCTCGATAAAACTTTCACAGCTGAGTTGAAGTCAAATTTAGAGGAGGACATTGGTTACTCGTCAACTCCCGCCGCTATTGCTAATGAGCAGTCAAGGGTGACTGTCTTCTACCTGGTTAACAAAAACGTATTTCTAAATTTGTAAGTCTTCTTAACAGTAAAGTGTACTTGTACTGTACAACATATACACCCCTGCAGAGAGCCCACTCTGCAATCTCAATAAGTAAGGAATATAATAGCTTACCACGGCCCGTCACTACCGTGGCATCCCCCACAGCAGTTCCAGCTGGCTGTGGCACCGCATCTGCCCCTGGAGTGCCCACCTCTGCGCTGGCCCCGGCACTGGTGGTTGACTGTGCCGATGGTGTTACGCCTAGAAAATACATTTAATATTTTTAGTTGCCATATACACCACTCCCTATTTTGTCTAGGAATTAAAAAAGTTACTAGTACTACATAAACAAATCTAATAATTTGTGACTCTCTAGTCTAAACTAAAAATGTCCCTTTCTTCAGGGAAGGGTGTTTTTTATTTATGCTTAGCCATAACATTTGATGCTACACTTTTTGACACAACTGATGAATGCTTGCTTTTTAACACGCACCACTTTTCTAATAACAGACAGAAACTTCCCTTCTATGAACAAGAGCAAGATTATCATCATATGTTAGTCGGAGTTGTCAACGATTCATCCCCACCAAGAACTTAAGTTCCAACCAGGTGAGGGCTCTCCCACAATGAATGTGTGAAATCAGCCACTTTTCAGTCGTTCACCGTTTATCTTATATGACATTGATTTGAATAAATGTTTTTATATAATGCACAATTTAAATTTTTACAGAGTACACACAGAGCTAGATGTTTTACTTTTAATAAACTTTAAAACTTACATAGACTCTGTGGTTTTTAGTCATGAGTGAGTGAGCGAAAGGGTTTGCAATTTGCAAGCATGAGTCCGTGACTCTGAGAGGTCGGGACTCTGACTCCATAGTCTTATGTTCTGGGTTGTATAATCATTGGGGATCATCGCTGCATTCGGGATCTAAATAATGACTCTGACACACTAGCTAGTCAGTAAGGAGATTGGGGGTTCAACTTCTGTTATGACTGAGGTATGTGGAAAGTCTAACTGCGCCTATTATCACCAATGCCCTATTTCTTGTCCATAGCTCTGTATGTGCAGAATAGTCCCTGCAACAGTAGTAGTATGTCCTCCTATCCAATCAAAAAGTAAACTAGTATCTTATTCTTGGTGGCCATTGTTGGGAATTGTCAAAGCATAAACATTTAGAAGACTTCAATAGACATTATGGACGACCCAGAGAACTGCACTCAGTGCCTAGAGCTATTGCTGAATAGGAGTTTTGTTTAACACCTTTTGCCAACTGTGCAAGCTTAGCTAGCTACACAGACAGACTAAAATCAATCTAGTAGTAGCACAGAGAGTCATAGTAGAGGCAGGATAAGAATTTAGAGACAGTCTACAAGAAGATCAAATACGATTTAGGAAAAAATAGAATTATGAGGAACGTTTGAAATAAATAGGCGCTGTAAAAGATAGGGAAGTATAATTAATAATATTAACAGGAAAACTTACTGGGGCCAGCAGAGGAGCCCTCGGCAGACCTATCCTGGCCTTCCTGTTGTTCCTGCTCCGCCTGCGCCGCTACCTCCTCCTCTGTCCTCTTGACCCTGGGGGAAGCTGATGTACAGCATGAAAGAAAGACACAAACATGAATGATTGTTGTCAACCAGATCAAACATTTCAAAAAAACAATACCAAATTATTTTGGGGAAATAGACAACAATGCACTAAATGTATTGACCTATCTGATGTGGTCTACTAGGATATTAGTATTGCTGGATTCGCGGACCGTCTACCTGGAAAGATATGTTACTCACTAAACCAAATACAAAAAGGTTCTACAAGGACTGGCAGGCTGCACTGCGCAGCACGCGAAGTGACAGACACAGTCCGTCATGATTGCAGACCACTAAAAAGTTTCCTACTTAATAACCAGACAAAATAAACTCAAACTATCAATCCACCACCACTATCTCTTCTTAGTGGCTGGAATACAAAGGAAGGAATGGACTTGAGACTCTAGTGTCTAGCATTACGCAGTTCTGTAAAGTACACTCCTACATAATCACTCAGGCCAAATGAGCACAAAATTTAAAACAAGTAAGCATAGTAGCACTGCCAGTGTGCAGGTGAGCACCTGCAATCACAGAAGCTTTTGAAACATAATTTACCTGCAATGTAATCGGCAGCATTCTTGCTCTCCGGAAAAAAACAAATATTTGCAACATCATAACACAGAGCAGGAGAAAACAAAGTAGTTATTAAATAGCTACTACTACTCACCAAGCCCAGGGATCTCGACGCCAAGCAGGTCGAGCAGGTCTTGTTCCCGGTCTAGGATGTCTGACCACCGGTGCGTTGCCTGGTTGTAGGTCCGCTGGACCCCAGACTCCCGATACATGGCCCGGCACACCTTCCCCCATAGCTGGCTATGCTCCCGGAGCCCGTACCCAGTACCGGGCCTGCCGCCTGCCACGGTGGTCTTGGGGAGGTCTCGCTGGACAAAGAAAACCAGTGCGGCCACCTCCACCGCGCTGAAGATCTCCCGGGCAGTTAATGCTTCCCCCCTTAAGCGCCCGCAAGGGAGCCGGCTACGGGGTGCGGGATCCTTCCCCTTCAGATTTTTGCCGGCTCCTTTTGCCATGGTCCTGGACAGTAAATGAAATAGGAAAGAATAGGGAAAGTAAGTAAAAGAAAAGAGAGTTAAAAAAAGTAGTTTTAAAATACCCAATAGTAGAAAAAACACAAAATATAGATGTACAAAAATAAAGAGATATATAATGAGTAAAAAAATAAATAAAAAGTTCAGAGAAACAAAGGATTACAAAGATTAAAGGAGGATTGAAAAAGCATGCCCAGAACCATAGCAATGAATGAAAAAAAAGATGGCTGCGCCCATTGCGACCACGTGGGTAAGTTTGCGCGATATTTCCCCCGCGAGCACGCAAAAATGGACGCGAACAAGCAATTGCGCCCCGCGCATAACGCGAGCATGCAACTAGCGCCTGGAAACGGAAATACGCAACGCAAACAAGATGGCCACGCCCATGTACCACTGCATGGGTAACTTTGCGGTAGGGTGGTTGGAATATGTGTAGACACAGACACAGCGATAATTTTTAGTAATGAGATAGGCACACCCTGTTAAGTAACGCAAACGTGTTGCCTACTAGAAATACCCTCACCAATTAGGAGGCAGGTGATGTTTTTGAGAGAGCCTATGAAAGATGGGACTTAACAGGGGATGACTGCTGCACCACCATGCCAAAAAACTATAGACAAGGGAGAGGCAGTGAGTGGGCTGTGGATATTGTGGAGCTGCCTGCTGCCAACGGAGCAACAACTGAGGTAAGGGCCCAACCAGGAGCGTGCGGGGGATGAGATAAGGACAGGGTTTTTAAAAGCAGCTATACGGAATGCTTCTAGCGAGCTAGAACGTGCAGGGTGGGGTAGGGGAGCAAGGGAAATGAAACACGCACACAAGTAACAAGGAATGCTATATAGAAAAGAGGCGGGTCCAAGTCCTCCGGGACCTAATAATGCTTGCAATTGACATTGAAGCTTTTAGCAAAAAAAACGCATATCGTAATCTTGAGTTGCTTTGAAAAAATGAGCAAAACATTATAAAGACCAGCCGATGTATTGAAGGCGCCTTGTAGTCTGTTTGTTTTTAGGTTTGCCTGCATTTGACATGGAAGCTTTTAGAAATAAAAAAGCACCGCCAGCCCTACACGTTCACATCCTGTCTCCTCCAAGTTAATCTAAAGTCGTCGTACACGTTAACGAACGCGTTCACAATTGAAATCCTTGGTGCACGTGCACATGTCCTGTCTCCTTCTGTGGCAAATTGACAACAATAGATCTCGCTAGCGACAGCGTTTCACGCTGTGTTGCCAGGCGAGACCTAAAAAGTGTGTTCTATCCTAACTCAGAGCTAGTAGTCCCGATAATTATCTATGCTATTTTGGTGATTGTCAACAGCTCAGTAACAAATTTTGTTTGTACTTGGCCAGAAAACATGACCTTAGCTTATGTTACTAGGTGTAACTTAACAAGATGGGCAAACTGGAGAAGAAATTACTTTTATCGCGATGTCAGTCCCCAGAATCTGCGTAGCTTCAGCCTGGCTAGACCCTTTACCCCCGACCTTCCAGCTGTTTGTAAGGTCGATTTTTAGACATATATAATTTAGAAAGAGCACTTTACGAAAGGAGAGGTAGAAATGGTAGGATTAAAGGGAAAAGGATTTGGAGGCCTTTAACTGCCTGGGCTATTCCATTAACCCAAGCAGAATGAATGTTATGGTATATCTAATCACGAATTTGTATCTATGATGAAGAATTGATGCATTCACCAACCTCTGTATGGTATTTATGCCCAATACTATGGGCAGATTTACAAGGAACTACCGCTTCTGCATAGATGCGTCAGTTTCCTTGCGTCACCTCCAAATGTCCTTGTGCCACCATGGATGCGTTGTATTTACAATACAGTGCACCATGGAGCAAGGAATTATAGATGCCTCTGAAATTCGGATGCATCTGTTGGACGAAAAGTGAGGCATTGTTGGAGTTTGTCACAAAAGTGACGCAACTCCAGCAATGCACCAGAAAACATAGGTAGATCCCATGTAAAATGCCTTCATCAATCCTTACGCCATGTCTGAGCAGGCGTGGGGATTTTGACGCAGTGAAGGCGCAGAGTGACGCAGTGAAATCTTGTCAATTTCACTGCGCCAGTTCTACGTGGCTTTTTGCATGGGAACGCCTAACCTGCATACATTTTACCTGGCGCAGGTATGGAGTGATGCAAAGCATTACAACGTGACACATCTCCCTAGATGTGTCACGTTGTAAATGGCCCGGAACTTTTATAAAGCTGCTGTGTCACAAAAGTGACACAACGGCGGCGCAAAAGTGACGCAAGAGGGTTGTAAATCTGCCCCTAAGTATGCTGCTGCTGTATTTCTAGATGTATCGGTTTTTATGATTAATGGAACCTAAATGAATTTAGCTCTCTATTTTCCTTATAACTTCATAATCTTTTAACCTTTGTAATACCGCTCTTATCGGTTAATGAATAACTCGGTTTTATTACAATGATTATTCTAAATGAGATGTGGTTTTTGGACTGTACGTATATGTACTTTGACTCTTTGCTGCAATTGCACTTTTTTTAAGGGAAAAAATAGATATACAAAAAGAAAAAACATATGACCAGTTGTGCAAGTGGCAAGTCATAAAATGACACCCCTCGTTTAACTGACATGGCAAATCTCGTTACACATTTACTACTTAATGTGCATGTTTCACATTTCACTCAGCATTTCTCACTTGCACAACTAGAGTCAAAGAAAAAAGAAATGTACTATTAGTACTCAGTCTTAAAATATTGCTCCAATTATCTTGATCAGATTGTCACCAGTGTGTCAGACATTTAAACATTCATCGTTTGTGAATCAGAATGTAATTACATAAGTAGTCTGGTGATAACAATTTGATCAGACTGCTAACAAAACAGTTCAGTAATTTAAGGCTTGCTTTAATCTGAAGGTCTTAAATTCAAAATCCGGCAAGGAAAACTCAGCTCTTTATCGTTCTGGTGTCGGTACTTGATAACTGGTTAACATTATAATATCTGAAATGTATAGCATCTACAAACAACAATAGTGTGCTTTGAAGCCTATGTAAAATATATTGTTTACATAATTTAAAAAAATGAAATTGCAAGTGTCTAATTGCATATTGAATTTTCGCAGGAGTGCTGTGTGCAAGGGTTCGCATCACAATAAAACACAAATTACCCATGGGGAAAACAACCTTGCGTGAGGGCGGGTAGTTTCATAACGGTGCAACCTGCACAGCGTTCTTGGAAACCCCATCCGTTACAGCTTTGCCTTCATGACAGAGTAGGTTTTCAAGAATGTGAGGAAGGACAAGTCCTGGCTGTCCTCCGTCTCAACAGAGGAAATAAATCACGCTGCACACAGGAGGATAGGTTTCGAGGCAGCACGCTGGGAACTTCATTACACGAGCTGTGCCACATATTACTATGCATATTGCCAGTGATTGGACAAGGGCTCACACTCGCAGCCTACTTCTGTCAGTGTCTTCAGGGAGAAAAGCTGCTTTCTGCAAGAGAGGTAGAGAAGGAGAGGGCAACATTTTCAAGTGCCTAGGACTTCACCCTTCATAGATAGAAGTCATCCTTATACTATTGAAATTCGCCATTTTTTACCTTTTCCTTGGTCGTACCATCGTGGTACTAAATGTATTTTCATTGTAAGGCTGCAGCTTTCAAATTAAGGGCCTATTTTAAATTAATGTTTTCCCTTGCTTGCTCATTGTATGAAAGTCCTATCACAATTTCATAATCGGAATGCTTAACACAGATGATTTTATTTTAAACTCATTGCATCTTTTACTTAGACTAATGGAAAAGTGCGCCAAGTCAAGGGTACATTTGCTCAACCGATAGGCTTGCACCATACTGGGGTACTCAGAATGCGTGCAAAAGGAATGAATGAATGCAACAAAAAATATACAGTGCACTTGGACATATTGCAGATATTTTCTATAACCTAAGAAGAAGATGTCCCTGGATGAGATCAAGACTGACAATGTATATACTGTTGCCCCAAGGGTTGTGGGGATTGTGGTGTATAGTACACGGGACACGTATTGGAGGGGTAGGTCACCCCGTGTGGTTTTGGTAGCTCCGCATGACTAGTGAGGGAAGGAAAGAATTCCTTTTTTATATATAACCATCAAACACTCTAGTAGTTTCATGCTTCATCATTGGGTTCACCCTGACTCCTGAAGGTCAGGGTGGGCTTGACCATGTTTCAGGGCGCACTTAGAAATAGAGGGTGACCAGGGGGCTTAACTAGAGATTAAAAGTCCATCATCTTCTCCTAGGTATCCCTTTATTCATGGAGAGGTTGGGGAAAGCCAAAATAAGAAAAGAGTTATTGTAGACTTTTATGGTCCTATGACCATATATTTATTTGACCCTCGTGCTTCAGCCCTACTCTAAGGCCTAACAAGGTCCGAAGCTTTCATCAGGATATCAAACAATACCTCCCTGGTAAGTTAAGTCAGAAATGTAACTTACAGAGTAATGTTATGCACTATTGTGAGGGCAGTATTAATACTTGCCCGTCATTTGTCTTCCTGTTGCGTCACCTGTAATAGAGAATCCATGGCAGACATTACGTAAAGTTCTAATTTAACATTTAATTAAGGTGACGGTACATACCACAATTGTGAGAGGAAGAGCGGCATGCATATCCTACTGCATGTGTGTATATGACAGAGTCTCAAAATCGAGACAAATGCATACATCCTCAGTGCACATTACTGTTAAATTTGTGGAACAATTATTAATTCCCTTAACAAACTTCATTCACCCACACAACTTGTGTGGACAGGTTTTTTTGGGCGATAAATTAGTGGCCCTAGTGATAATCTTTCAGTGTTTCAATATATTTTTTTCTTTCATGCATATTTATACAATGTGAGAAACATACCTAACCCCCTAAAATGGGGGACAGACACCTCACAAACATAAAAAAAATTATACTTCTACAGTATAGGTCTCCGGTATCATGCGTTTTTTAACCTCTTCCACGCTCATGATGAGCAGAGCCACGGTGCTCCGGTGCTCATGACGAGCTCAGCTCGTCATGGCCCGTGGAACGCTCAGGTGCTGGGAGAATTCCCCCGCTGTGCTGAGCGTTCCATGGGAGTCAATACACCTGTGACGAGCTGAGCTCGTCATGAGCACCGGAGCTCTGTCGCTCATGACGAGCTGAGCTCGTCATGATCATGGGGGTGCTGTGCGAGCCCCCCTACCCCCCAGCACAGCGGGGGAATAACCCCCGCAGTGAAGGGGTTAAACCGGTGATTCTAGATTGTGTGATAATACTCACCCACATTTGATAGGTATAACATACCTCAGGAGCAAGGGTGAGGCTCCATTTAGTCACACACTGCGGGCAAAAAATGATGAAATAGGTGGGGGAGTATTAATAATTAAAGGTATAACATACTCGAGTTCAAGGTGAGTCCCAACTACGGATAGCAAATGTGATAAAATGACTTAATTAGTCAAGGGATACCCCGACTCCTTGCCAATACCGCCCTTGTTCGCTCCGGGTTTTTGGGACAATGGTGCTGGGAGAATGCTGGTATTTACATGTTCATCCCCCATAGGTGCTTGTTACTTCCGTATCACGTGGGGCATGTGTAGTGTGATCGATGTGCAGCATACACGTAAATACCAGCATTCCACGAAGTAAGTATTTTTACTGCATTTCGTCCAGAGTTGGCAGTGCAAGCAGGCACCATTACACCATGATGCAAAGGTGCCTGTATTGGCGCACGGCAGCCCAGTGTGCTCCGACGCAGGGAAAAAAGGCCAGGAAGTGCTGTATCCGATTGATATGGCGCATTCCTGCCCTTTTCTTTTGCTGTAGGGCAGAGCAGCAGGAAGGCCTGCTGCGCGGCCCCACAGCAAAATCTCATAAATGAGGCTTCTGTGTTTTATTACATGACAGACACATCTTTGGGTTAGTTTTTTAGAGGGAATGTGACCGCCTAAGTCCAATGGCTGTGTGCATCTACGCTCATGACCATGTAGGTGGCATACATGTACGCGGAAATATGAAAAAAAAGCTCAGTTATACTCCTGTAATCAACACCTTCTCAATGTCAGCTGCTGTGGGCTACCTCTGTGTGCCACCTTTCGGAGCAACCATGGCAGGCCAAGCAGGTCAGAGGGCCACTTCCTTAACACCAGACGAGCTGGATGCAGTGGTTGGAGAGGTCTTTTTCCTGCGTGGCCAGCTCTATGGCTCACCAGAGGAGCAGGTAACTTGATACATGATGTTTGAAAAAATATAAAAGCTCATCCTTTCCATGTCTACAGGCTACTATTTTCCTCTGAGTCCCAGACTGAATTCACAGTCACTCAATCAATATAGACGTTACTCTTTAAAATAAAAACCATAAAAGTAAAACAATCCATGACAGACACTTTAAAATCACCCTTGATATCAACAGTTAAAATACATAAAATAGATACACAGTTAAATAGGTCCTACAGAGATACAAAAGATGACAAATGTCCTACCCACACCAAAGGTGTTTATTAACAGCTATTTCTAAACCTTGAATCAACTTTTAAAAAACAATAATGTTAAGAATAATATCTCCGGGGAGCCTTTGCAAGTATAGGAATGCGGGTGAATCTGAGCAAAAGGAGTCTTTTTAAGTATTGGGAGAACATAATGTTTCCTGAGTACTTTATAGAAGCTACAAAACATTATAAAATGTAGCTTGTCCTGTGTAGACCTACCGTCATGGCTGCTAGACATAACATTAACACCCCCGAAGTCACACCTACTTTTAACGCACAAGAGGTAAGGCTCAGTAGAGGGCACGGTTTTCAAGAGGACATATCGACAAACACTAAACTTCATTAATGCGATCCCCTCCCTACCAACTGCCTCCTTCTAAAAGAGGGTTCTTTCACCCATTTATAGTCCTGCTTGCTGATACTATCTGGATTCCGAAATAAATCTCCCTGCCCTAAGTTAAAAAAACAGTCCCTGATATATGTAAAACATGTAATGTGATGGTAATAAACCAGGTCCAGGCATTCCTTTGCTCAATTGGATCCCAGGCCTGGTCTAGATATTTCTCCAAAGGGAGAGTGGGAAAAAAGTGGTGATAAGCCACACCCAGTTCTTCATGTCATGGGAAGGTTGGCCTACTTTGCGTGACACACAGAAAATGACTAAAAAAATAGTTGTTTTTTTTACAATTGGCAACGCCTTCTGATTTGTGTAACCTCAAATTTGCTTTAGAGATGGACTAAGTCCTATAGCAGTGGGTGTGCAGTCTAATCGTGTAGCAAAATACAATTCAGTGGCGTTCATCATGACAAGGTCCTCTTTTTTCCTGTTAACCAGGGGACACCAGTTCAGGGACAAGTCGAACACCAAACCCAGATAAGAAAACTCCCTGTTCTTAGGCACCAGTAAAAACCCAACTTTAAATGTAATGAATTTGGTGAATCGGGGGCCTATGTACACTACAAATGATTTTTTATCATTCACTGATAAATCCAACTCCGCCATAAAATAAACAAACAAGTCCAGTAAGGTCTGTAGGCCCCTGACGGTACAGCATAGTCTGCGTATAATAAGATAGGCAAATTCAAGGACCCCACCTGGGGATAGTCTACTTTTGATTTCAGATGGGACCTGCACCAAATTATTAACGCATAAGTTAAAAAGGAAAGGGGCCAAATCACACCCCTACTGCACCCCTCTTTGAGTTTTAAAATGGATGTTGAACCTAAAATGTTTCAAATAACGTATCGCTGCCTCTGTGTCTCTCTGAAAGTAAAAAATAAAACAATGTCACACTCTACACCCATGGATGACATAATCCAAGTTTGGATCCATTTACTGGTTCAAACGTGGATGATAGGTCCATAAAAGTTAGATGTATGAAGCTGGGCCTTGCATCAGTATATTTGCTTAATACTAGATATAAGTTCCAGAATTGATCCACACTTGACCGCCCAGACCGGAAGCCATACTGGGCCTCCAACAAAATGTTATTAGGCGCTGCCTTTTCAGAGAGTGTTTTTAAGAGAATAAACCCGGCACTTTAATCTCTGAGTCAAGCAGTTATTGGGCCTATAGCAAAGGATACTGTCCCTGTCAGCCGTTTAAAAATGGATACAATGGTTAACTTTACCCTTGACTCTGGGGGGCCAGCCTCCACAGCAGCATTAATAAGAGAGGTCAGGACTGGGACCCACATTTCCACATTCCGTATGTAGAGGTTGGGGGGATCCCATTAGGACCTAAAACCTTGTACTTAGATACGCCTAATATGCCTTTCTTGACCTCTGCTGATGAAACCTTTAAGGCAACGTTGTTCCTTTCTATCCTACCTGTACACCTACAGATTGCAGAGGATGGGGAGTTATACATTTCCTCAAAGTGTCCCACCTAGCTGTCTTACGTAATATGAGCCTCCAGAGCATCACCTGTATATGCTGCGAAAAAGGAATTGTTGATGATACTCCAGGGTTTGGAGCTACTCAGGGTGCTACAATCTATCAGTTCAATCCAGGCCTCCTCCTTTATGAGGCTCTTCCGTCTAGTAAGTTCTTGGTTAGGCAGACTACAGCTATTTCTAACTAAGGCAGAATCCCTTGGTTTGGCCATCAAAGCTATCTTCAGGTATCTCAGTGCCACGGAACAGCCTGAGTTACACCATCTCTGCAACATACCCTGTTGCCACGGGGCTGGTGTCATCAGTAGTTCCAAAATGGTTTTAGAGATGTCTGAGATGGATGTAAAGAGAGTTATAAGAAGCGTTATTTGGGACCACTTAAGCCTCCTACATCCAGCAATAGCCTGATATGTCCCTCTCAACCCCACTCTAGGAGAATGAGCCAACAGATAGTACCACACACAAGGTTATGTTCACTCAAGGGGCTTAAGGAAATTACACATTCCGAAATAAGAAGGTTGCAGAAAAATGATAAAATCAATAAAAGATTCACAACCCCTCCCTGTAAAGATGTGGTTGATCTCCTTTTTCAGCGGGGGCACTTACAAATTGCTGAAACTACGTCAAATGAATTCAAAATGGCATTAAGTCACGTTCCCGGTTAGGTATGTTCCATGTGCATACCAGTCATGCAGAAGCATCCTAGAGCCTGCACTCCTTCCTCTCTCGGGTCCCCACAGAAATGAACATTAAAATCACCAACTATTATAATATTTGCACTTCCGTAAGTTAACCTTAAGGCTGCAACGGATCGCTAGAGACACAAAAATGATGAAACCCCCAATTGATCTCTTCACCCGAGCAGGGGTTGCAGGCAGAAAAAACAATTATGTGACCATCCAGAAAAAAACCAATTTGTAGGTGGCCCGTGTCTCCTGGAGACAGACCACATCAAAACCTTTAATAAATGTCAACTACATAGGGTCCCTGAACTTGCCAGCTAGGCCATTTATATTCCAGCTGATAAGGTTACATTCTTTACAGCCTGGAGATATAAAAATCTGGTGACTCGGTTTTGAGATACCGTTTCAACCTCTTCTGGATGGTTAGTCACATGGATTCAATCACAGCCATCCAGGGTTAATAGGGGGGCAAAGCTATTTGAAAGCTCAATATCTGGGGCATCCCCTTGCCAGACAACCCAAGCCAAATCTAAAGGTCCGGGGTTTGCCTATAGCCATGTTGTGGTGGGCAACCCAGTGGTCTGTAAAAGTGTCCCAAGAGGATGGCAACACTGGTGGGTATAAACCCACTAGTGGCGGGGTGACTAATAGATGCAATAATTTTCTCTGCTACGTGAGGCCTGTTGAAATTGACAATGATACAGTCCCCCAAAAAGGATTTCTTGACCTTTCCGACCCAGCTCATTCTTCATTCAATGAGGATGTGGCTTTCTACCCTAGCCCCCAGGGTGGTATTGAAGTTCAGCCAGTGCAAATATGTATTTTTAGGTTGATCAAAGTCATCCATGGTACCTGGAGAATGTGTAGGAACGATCCCCATCACTACCACATAAGGGGTAGATTGGGAGGGAAATCACAGTCACATTTCTAAGGATGTGTTGTCCCTTCTTAGGTCTGTCATGTGCTGGGACATGGTGCTCTGTAACTTGTCTAACAAAAACAATCCACAGTGATGTGGGAGTAGCCTAATATCCTAGCCCTGTGCACATATAACTGCATGCTAACGTGTAATGTTATCTATTGTGGGTTTCTCATGCAGATCTTGTTCAATCTGCACATAAAAGAATGTTTTGCTGTATGATGTGTGTATCTCCAATGTAAGTTACAGTAGTAGGTGTTCTCAGATATGTGTATAGTAGCCCAATTCTCCCAACACACATCAGTCCTCCCCAATCTCTTGGCTGGGAGTGAAACAACCTTCACAAACCCATTCTGAGAGCAACATAAAAGCCATGTCCTGTATTGGATAGTTAACATTTGCATACTTACCCATGTACAACTTGGGAATGTGTTGGTAATGCAGAGGGACTAGAGTAAGTCTGCAGAGAGCAAACCGCGGGAATGATTTCTACCCACTCTGCCCAGGTTGCAGCTGAGGTATATGTGACATAGTACTGCAGTACATTGCCCTCTCCCCGTAATGCTGATCCTTAGTTAGTGATCAAATTAATTAATATTTCTGAACAATTTGTTAGCCTACTACATTCTACATAAGCTACCTATAGAATTGTACCCAACAAGACCCACAGACCTGAGTCTACTTGCCATTTGACCACATTGTCAATGTGTTTCCTCAGATTTAGGACAAGCCCCTCACTACCACAACTCTGTTGGAACTGGGCCATGAGTAGAGCTCGATTTGTGCCGGCATATTGCTCTATTGACACAAGTACTGCGCAGATAGTTGGTGGGTACAGCAATATGCAGTATGTACAACTGTATGTTGATGTAATCTCTGTGACAGTGCCATGAATTGCAAAATGGGTATCCTTTGCTGGCAGGACATCACCCAACACTCAATCAGACATAGTACTATTTTAAATTGAGTTGTCCACATGACAACTAATTTCCAGAGTGTGAGCACACAGTGTGACACATAGCAGGCTTTCTATGATGACCCAAGTTTTGGGAGGTGTTACATTTAGTAGTGACAGTTAGGTTGTGAACAGCATGGATAGAGTCATACATCTGAGGTGTAAAAGTATCTGTGCTGTCATGCAAAAGTACTTTATCTAGTATGTGCTCCCAATAGTATATTGTGGTACATCTAACCTACTTTCACAGTACATGTGTTATGGCCCTGGGCTGTGTGATGTAAGTAGGCTAGCGTAGTCAGTAGAGGGCTTGACCTAAGTCGGTGTAGTCATCAGATGACTAGTGTATTGTGGTATCATGTCATAGTGTAGTTCATCATGAAAGACTGCACATTTGGGGTGCTGAAAATGTATTTATGGTCATGCTAATTATCTACAACTGCTTGATCAACCAGATAGCTGACTCTAGTCGTGCATGTCCACTCAGTCTCTTCATCTATTGCATCCATACAGATTAATGCCAATCAGAAGCAGGGAGTGTGGAAAGCAATCACTTGGAAAGGGCAGTCCCTGGGGGGGTGTCGCAGGGGCAGTATCCACTGCAGGAAGACGTGGGAGGACCTGAGATGCTGGATCCGAAAGATCGTGGAGATCCAGCTGGGGAAGTCCTCCTCATTTGCTAGGGGCGCACACCAGATACTGACTGCCCTAGTGGTCCGCATCCTGGCAGTAGCCTACCTAGTGTTTGAGGGGTAGTTGAGGGCCCAATACCAGCTAAAAGGGGGTGAGTTTTGTGCTGCCTAACGTGAATCATGCCCAACCATGCTTGTTGTTACAGGCAACAGCAACCACACTAACATGGAGGTTGACTGATAAACACAATTGAAGATTAATTGCATGTGTAGGACTGATTGGCATGTGTAACATATCCGTGTTGTACCATCATATGTACATGTGGTTGCTACAATATCTATGGGTCTACATAGTTTGAAGTCTGTGTCCAACACAATTGTATGTATTGCCCGATGGGTCAAGGACTGTGAATGGTGATATGCATACATGTCATGTGTAATCACGAATAGTAGCGTGCAAACGTGTGTTTCGGACATACACAAATACACTTTTCATTGTAATATCTTGGCAATGACTTACAAGGTCAAAGTACTTCCGGTACTGTCTCACAATGTGATTTTCCATGCCGTTGTGGCGTGAGTATACATTTAGGGACATGCATATATGGAATAGTGGTGGTTCATTAAGTGGCTACTGACATACAGCAGGTAGTGTACTGTAGATATGTTGGGGTCATATGTGAGTTTGTACACTCAAGTATACATTGGTATATGTGTTTGCTGAACAAGTTGAGGTGCTATGATGCCACTTCCCTATTGGTCACAAGTTTAACCTTCTCTTCATGGACTGGATATTTCCTGAGTCTCATTAACTTTACCTGTTGTAATGGCTTCACAGTATGCTATGGGATGTTGGTACTGTTGTGTACAGCAATCAGGAGTGAGCATGTCCCTAGGCCTAGGTGGTCCCATGTCATATGGGTATTCATGAGGACATCTCACCCAACTTTCTGCCACATTGCCTTCATTCTAAATTGGTGTGAGACGTGATACAGAGCAAAGGTATACCATTTTACCTTTGCAGAGAGTGTTGTGACAGAGGACAAAAGAAGAAGTTTCATTTGTGAAGCGTGAACAGTGTGTAATGGGCACTTCCATGACACATCCTTCTTGGTACAACACATATTGCAGGAAGATAGCTGGTTCAGGTGTCCATCAGTTCATCATGAGATAAGTTTAGGAACATGGCTAGTTTCTGGAGTGGGGACTTGCGTGGAACGGTTTGGGATGCATTATTGATGGCCATTTTATTTGATGTTACCTGGTCACCGTTGTATATCAAAAGGGTTTAAGTGTATATGGTGATGTTATATTCTGCAACATGCATGATGATGGAGTGGAGACAAGCTAACGCATCTAATTTTGGCAGATTGTGATCCAGACATTAATGTGCACAACTGTTGAGAACATATGTTGTATTCATGCATGGGCTAATGCTAATGTTCTAAAAAGAACTAAGCCATCTTGTAGGTGGTGTGATACATGCAATTTTGTTGTGTTATTTGTATTGAGCTGTTTATCCTGTGTGTCTACGTAATTGTAAATGACCAAACTCATAGGACATTTCAGCATCTACTCAGGCAAGCAGAGAAGATAGGGCCAAGGTTGTTGGGGAAGCAGCTGGCCAAAGTGGGTCCAATCAGGACGCTGACAAGGATGGACCTAGTGGCCAAGAGGGAGACAGTAGTGCCACAGAGGGCCCAGACTTAACAACATTATCCACGAGAGTCCTTTGAACTTGTGTGTCACTTACCGGAGGCTGAATCTCGGGTGCTTTGAGTCTGCCCTGCACAGCGGGGACGCCGCTTTTTCACCGTCGACCGCCAAGAGAGTCATTTGGGCCACCGCTTCGTGCCGGGACTACAAATCCCAGAGTCCCTAGCGGCACCACCGGGGAAATGCCCCTCACTCTACGCCATCGTGCCCGTCGTAGCCAGGAGGAGGCAGGGCTGGGCCACCCCCCTTTCATTGGACTTCATACATCCTTAAGGACTTGGTTAGTTGTTTTGTTTTTAATCATATTTGAACTTTGAACTATAATTTTAAGCTGTTAGGCATTGCAATTTCTAACATAAGCCTGTAAGCTTTGGGGGGAGGGACTGTTTCAGTATTACTTTAATTTGGTTACTTGCTGTATGGAGAAATTATCACTGAGCTTTTTACATGGCCACTAAATTTATAAATATAGGGCAGAGGGGAGGCAGGTACGTTGGATGCATTTTTAACCAGGCCTGAATCGGTTCTCCAATATAAGATAGAGCTCACTGAAAAAAGATTGTCTTTGGGGACATACGTGGAACAGAAAAGATCATCCATGGGGCTACAAGTACGGCCAAATCACCAGTGGCTGCCCCTCAATCTATGACTCAGTTGAATATTGAGTCTACACCATCACCAACGGTTTGTATGACTGGTATGGACTCTATTCTTTATTCAGGGACAGTAGATGAGGCCGTCCCGTGTACCACGGATCGTACTAATTCCCCTAGAACAAGTACCCATGGGGCCTCAGAGGGCTCCAACCACTTGCCGAATTCAGCTCACCCTACTGCTCTAGTAACATTTCAAGCCCAAATCCATTCCCCAATTACCCCCGACCAGCCCAAGGTGATCGAGCTAATAGATCTAAAAGATCTGTTAAAGACAGTGAAGGGGTGGCAAACGAATCCACATTGGGGTTGAGCATCAATCACGAGGGATGATCTGGGGAACCACCAGCAAAACGCACTAGGGGTGGAGTAGCATTGAGGGGCAAAGCTAGAGAAAAACTCAAACACCAAAATGGAAAGTCGTCTCCTAAAGCCGTCAACGGATTTCCCCTAATTAGTAATACTAACATGAGCAAGCTAGGGGAACCTGGAGATAATCTGGCCTATTGGAAGCGTATGGAGACTTTAATTACCACTCTCCTCTCGCCTTTCTGGAACAAATTGGGGGCCATTGAAGAAAAGTTAACTCTCCTCTCTAAAGGTGTTGAAGCGATGGCTAAACCAGAGGCGGCTGGGACTGTAGGGGGAGGCATGGAATCTGTGGCACCGGCACATCCGTGAAATTGTGGTCCTATGGGGGAATCAAAATAGGGATATGACCCATGGGGTGGCAAATAACAATAACGGAGATATGCTCATAGTAAGACCGCAAGTGCTGTATGTTACATCAGGCTTTGGGGGGTCTTCCACGCAAATGAGCCCAGCAATTCCAAGGGTGGGTGGGCAGGCAACCGTGTCCTGTTTAGGTATTCAGAAATTGAACTTGCCTGAGGGCCACTTGAGGACTTCAACTGTTCACCCTGACGGTGTTAGAGATTGTCCCAGCATTACAATCCATGTGATCACTAAGCCAGCGCGAGATCTAGATCTCCCGCCTGAGGCTTGCCCCCTTGTTGTGGTCTTGGCCGGTGTCCCCCCGCTTAAGTCCAATCAAACAGAATCTTGGACTCAATTGAGAAATAAAACTGTGGACGAGCTAGCCAGGCATAAACGTTTTAGGGTGTCCATGAGTAACAACATTTTGATGGTGCGTAGAGTTGCATGGTTGGGGAAGATGCAAAAAACATCGGGGGGAACAGTGTTGTTGTTAATTTTCAAAGCCCCGTAGTTGCCCATATGATCCTTAAGTCCCAGGACCAATACCCGCTCTCTGCCACCTCTAATTGGACCCTGCCACTGGGCTACTTTTATGAGCCCCCATTGAGTACCCACAAGCTTTTTACATCCCGGTTTCAAACAGATTTGAGGCTCTGTCCGGTTTAGATGCACAAGGCTGACTACCCGTCACCAATCCAGCCATTGTGGAGTCACCGAACACGGGGGAAACGGCAGGGAAAGAAACACTCTTTCTCTTGACTAGCCCTACTACTTTTATTAATAAGCCAAGTGCTGGTCCTCTGATGCAGATGTTGCCTCATGCACACCCCTCCGAGCTAATGGAGGTTCTACCTACTGCCCTAGTGGGGAATCACATGGAGCAAGCAGGCTACAACGTCATTTCTTGGAATATTGCAGGGTTAGCGGGGAAGTTCCAGGACCCAATGTAGTGTAGTTCCTATTATACCAATAGGCTCTGCGCATTGGAATAATATCTTCAATAGTATAGACCTAGGGCAGAGGTTAACTAGGTGTTCTACTGACGATATTAGACTTAAAGTTTTTGGTTTTGCCAGCTAGCTCAGAGTTCACTAGAAACTTTCTCGAATAGGCAAGGAGGAGTTTAACCTCCCTGGATAGACAAGAAGGGATTTAGTTTCTGACAACCATAGAACATGACAACTTTGCTCTCCCCTAATCAAGAGTGTATCTCTAGAGTCGTGTGAAAACAAAAGACAACTTATTTTACTCAGTCAGTACGTGCATTCTTAGTTTCACCAGATTGTAGAGAAAAGGAAGAGACGGGCGTGTTCAATAAAAGATGTTATTTATTGATCAGTCTCTTTTCTCGTACAAGAGAAATGAATCGATATTATTGCGATACTTATGGTTAAGTAAAGTGCATACAATAAAAGCAGGAGTATAAAATAATACTGCAGAAGCATTGATATGGTTTCTAAGCCATATGATATTTAAAACTGATAAAATAGATACATACATATATACATTTGACTAATCGTACTCAACTGGTGCTTCTAACCACGCCTACCCCAGTGTACCTGACCTAAGCCTAATACGTGGGCGGGAGTAGATAAGTAGCAGTTTAAGTTAAGTTTGTTTTGCCAAGGGACTGACTCAAGAATTCTCTGCAAGGGGTTGTTCAGTTCTGTACCTGAGGTCTAGAATGATTGAGGGCTGGTATCTCTCGTCTCTGGTCTTGATATTCCAGCTGCCTGCGAGGGCTGCTTGGAAGCGCCGGAGCTGGATTTCTCGGTAGGAGAAAAGCAGCGTCTCGTTCTCAGCGCGTCAGGAAGGCGGGGCAGCGCGTGTGGGCTTCGCTCTCTGCTGGGCTCCTCAGCACGTCTCGCTGCTCCGATCTCGTCACCACCGTGTGTGTTTGCTTAAGGCAATGTCGGTAATATTTATACCTGTAAGGTGCCGAGATTGACGTAAGGATGGACATGGATACGTCAATAAGGATGTCATACGAACGGGCTTGTTCGCACATTCTTTTGCTGAAGTTCTCGGTGAAATCAAAACAATGGCCGCAGGGATTTTCCCAGGTTGTCATAGGTTTGATTTGTTTTGAGAACTCCGTATGCCTTATCAGGGGCTGGAGGAATAGTGCTTGCCTAATTAGATGGCAAGCGTTATGACCTAATCAGATAACGCGTTCCTGTGCCGTGGTGTGGCTTAATCAGATAACGTTTTTTTGTACCGTGGGATGGCTGCTAGTTAATTATTAACCAGAACAGGGTCAGGAATAGGGGGATCGATACCTATAGGAATACATCACACCCACTCCACGCAGACTATGTCCATATTTACAAGATCTAGGCATAGTAAATATACTAGTAGAGCATGTGTATACCGTACCACCCCAAAATACATTCATATGCATTTTGAAACCATGAAATATACAAAAAGATATATATATGCATTATATGCACTCAAGCAGTATAACAATGCTAAATAAATTACGCATATTCATACATCAATATTAATAAAATATGAAAATTACACATGAAATGGCTCTTAATACAGAAAAGAAAAAAAATGCGAGACCATTTCATCACAAAATAAAATATTTATGAACATGCCAGAGGGCAGCTAATGTCTCTAAAGTTCCTAAAATAGAAATTTAGTTCCCTAAGAATAGTTTCTACTTTAAGCAGAAGATAAGCGTCCCGAAAAACTGCAAAATATTTTGGGGCCGCTGAAAAAATTATGTTCCGCTGTCCGTAAACTGGAAAAAATTGTTCATGATACTTTATTATCAGAGTTGAAGGCCAAATTCAGGGTGTTGGGAACGCCGTGTGCTAGCCTGCTCAAAAGTCATTATTTCTGCTCTGGTGAGAACATCATATCATTTAGACTCTCGAAAAAACTGTCAACAGCTTCCTGCGAAAGTTCCATTAACTCGGAAAAAGATGTTACCATGCATTCATGAGCATGATTGCCTTCATTGATGTTTTGATCAGCATAACTGACAGAAGGTCGTACCTGATCGATGCTGCTTTCATCTTGAACCTCACTACCCTTCAATCGTAGTGGTGAAGTCTCCACGAATGCCGTCATCAGGATTGGTAGCCGCAGGGGACAGCACAATGCATGAGCCGTGACCGGACCCAACAAAGTTTCTGCATCCATTGGCGCATCCGATTGTAGCGTCAGACAGGTGTCCAACACGCATTCTTCTCCGCATAGCAAGCACCTTAATACAGGTAAAACACAGCTTTGCCACATTGGTCTAAATGAAAGAAACCAAGTCATGTTTAGGTCTCTAAGCCGGGACATTCCAAGAATTTTAGATATCCGGTCCCGGTATCCAATGGCTAGGATTGTTTCTTCCCTTGTCGCAGGTGTTTTGTCTGTGACACGGTTTGCCATGGCGAAATAACAGAATCAAAAATAGGATTCCTGCCACTAGTCCCAAAAGGAGAGGAAGTCCACCAAAGATGGAATGGACAAAGTCCGGAAAAATACCCAGAATGGCTTTAAATGGTGTTAAAGCCCCCGAAAACACTGTCTTAAATACATTTGAGACTCCACTGGTATCAGAAATATTTAAGATTTCGTTCAGGATTTCTGCGAAATGTATGGGGGAATTAGTTGATAACAATGAATGAATCTCTGCCGTTGTCCTTGCAACTTGGAGATCATACGTTTCTTTTGATGACGTGAGCCTGGTCGGCGTCTGAAGGAGCACGGTTTTCATTCTGCTTAAAGTATCAACTCGAATGGAAGCAATTTTCAAATTCGGCCATAACCTTGCCTCCCTGTCTGGCATTGCGCTGGGGAACTATACTCCTTCACAGCACATAACCTTCGCAGTCGTAGTTATGAGATAAGCTATTCCGGGCACCAAGCTACAACATCTGCGGTCTACGATTATAATGTAACTCCCGTTCGATAGTCTCCTAAAGAATGGTTCTATTTGTGTTGCAGGTGTGCCTAGCTGGTGACATGAAAGGTTATTTGAGGACCCTTCACAGGCTCTGTGTAAACTAATACCATTACACAGAAGTGTACCGCTTAGTGACATGGCACAATTATTGCCACTAAGAAACACTTTCCGGCCTTTATTACTGACACAAGCATGTGAATAGGGCAAGTTCCATGTTGACTTAATGTACCCTTTACCCAATTTTTCGTACATGCCAGCCTGTATATATTTTTGGCAATATTGAAACCTGAAAGTAGATATTGGAATATTAATTATTCCATGTATTATCCATTCACTGACAGGTCGTTCTGACATTGTCAATGGTAATCTCTCGAGTTTCTCAATGCTCAGGATTGTATAATCAGCACCCTTCTGTGCCATACTGATTTGTTTATCAGTAAGGTTAAAGATATTGAACAGTGACGTTGTGTTGATTAAACGCCAAGGCACATAGCCTGAACGCAGATTTTGTAACGTCCAGCCAAGTTGTACAATAGAACGCAATTGAGACTGACCGTGTTGTAACAACAGTAAGTCTTGCGATATTATGTCGATTGCTGAAGACACAATGCTGTCCAAAGAGTATATTCTGGAGGACAGAGTCATTAACCCATTGTCCACTACAGAAAGTGATTTTTCCAAATTAATACGTATTCTCTCTGATGTTTCAATTTGAGTTATTTTCCAGGCTTCGTTCTAAGCTGCATATACAGAGGCTGCTACGAAGCGTTTTTGACGCTGTTTGCGCGGTCCCATAATGAAATCACGCAAGTCAGCACCATCAGTAAGTAAAGTCAGGTGTTGCTTAATTTCTGCCAGTGTGGATGTTTGTAGCCATTGAAGGCAGAGCTTGCCCACACTGTACGTGGTAATTATCCCTGGGTGTTGTCTTTGGGAATATCTAGGGTCTGGCCTTGTCAATGTGAACCCTTGGATTTTGTTCAGGAATCTGTCTTGACAGTTATTTGTATCTGTGGGCCAGATCAACCACTTTTTCCAATCAGGATGTGTTCTGTTTTGGCTTAATATATGGTTTACGTCTATCTCAACATCTATAGAGCTATTACTGTTCATTGATGGCTTTGGAATAGACGGTTTGTTTAAGTCTTTGATTTTGGCTAGGCCAAGACAGGTAGTTTATTGAACAGTGTCATTCAAAAATATAATTTGTTCTGGGATCATGCAGGCTCTAAACAATGATTCTATACCTTGTACTTGCCATTCCTTTGTACCCCAAACACTTTTTACTTCAACATTGTTGTCCCAGTAATCAAAACCAAATGTACTCATTTGCTCAAAAAATGAGTCTGAATATATCAATTTAGTGTTTGTAAGCATGGTCTGTGTACCTGTCTTATTTGATAATTTGAAATAAAATGTTTCTGCATTGCTTGTGTTGAACCCTGAAAAATATGAATATTTGTCATAAAAAGTTCTTGAGCTACCTTTTGGAGGGGTGGCACAGTGTTCCCATTGATTATAATTCAAAACATTTCTAGGTTGTGCAGATTTATGCAGATAATGATTACTATAGTGATTATAGCAGAACATTTTATCATAATTAGATGAACCCTGCAAATAATCATGTTTTGTAAATTTAGCAGACATCACTAGGTCAGACATCATATTATTAATGCTTTCAACGTCCCAATCATCAGCCACTGAGCTTGGTTTTACAAAGTCACTCAATGAGATCTTGATTTGATGTGGATACTTCAGGATTTCAACCGGACCATAGATTTCATAATCAGTATTGTCCCATGCTACCCCACCGGGTATAGGATTGGCTGTGAAGTTGACTGAAGACAGTTCTCTTTTCTCGACGTGTGAAGACGAGTGTGGTTTGAGGACCAAGTTGATTTTCTGGCTTGCTGTGTCCATTTTAGCATATTTTCCCTCAATGAAGTGTCCCAAACATAGTACCATGATGAGCCAAAGTATGAGGATTATTGCACCTAAGGCCACCCAGAATTCAATCCATGGAGAAATCAGATAGGTTTCTTTCAGATGTTGAAAAAGTTCCTTAGCTTTATCCTTAAAGGTTTTTGTTGATTTTTGTTCCTTTGATTCACTCAGGTCTTCAGATGAATCACTGAAGTTGATGAAGTAACCGGATGCCGTTCTGTCTATTGTTCCTATTGTTTCAGGATTGCTGTTTGCTTTATTAGTGTGTTTTGTTGCAGCAGCATAGTCATTTGTTACTTCATTGTAGATTGGTGTGTCTCTGCTAAATGTTTTTATTTGGGTTTTTAGAGGTTTAAGTTCCATAGCATTGTTGCATAGTCCTTGTTGTTGTTCTGTTGGCATTTCAAATGTGAGTAGCCTCTTAGATTGAACCTCTATGTTTGTAGCAAACCTTGGTATTCTGCTACTTATCGGGAGTCCACTTGGCCTACTGTTTGTTATCGGCCACATGACTGTGGTTTTATCAGGTCGATTGATACAACCCTGTTCTCCTTTTTACCAGCAAGTGGCGGTAGTACTACTGATCTTGTCCCGTTGATAGACAAGACAGGAACTGCTTTTCTGTAAGAAGGCCCAAATTCCTTCTTTACCGCGATCTTTTCTCTGACTAGATCCCCGACTTTTGGAATCCAGACAGGTCTTGCTGGGACAGGTGGTTTTTCTTCAGTGGTCGTTGGCTGTTGTTTCAACTTTATGTTGCTCAGGTCTTTCCTTGTTTCGTTTAAGTCCTGTAAAATAGCCAAACGATCTTTGATATCAAAGCTTTTTTCTTTAACCACTGAAGTCTGACTGTCAAGATCTAAGATCATCATTCTAGTTCCAAACAATAATTCGTACGGACTGTTCCCCTCAGAGAATTTCTTGGCAGGTTATTTAGACTACGTTGGACACTTATTAGATGTTTGACCCACCCAGCTCCCGAACCTAATACCTTCGCTGTTATAGATTGCTTTATGCCTTTGGTTTTTTCTTTACACCATCCCGTTCCCTCAGGTAGGAAGTGAGAAGAGTCCCGCTATGCTATGCTCATTTGGCCATGTTTTTCCATACGCTTTAGGGCAAGAAGAAAAAACATTCAGCCAGACGTAGCATGCATCTAGCGTATATGCCATTATAGACTCGCAAATCTTTTTATAACAGTCCAGACGTCAGCCGAGTGCTGGGGTCTTACTTGCATAAGTGGAAATTAGTCTTTTTATGTTAATATAACGCTTTTTCGTGATAGGTATATTATTATTGTTGTTGTTTTTCTGGAGCGATGTGCCATGGTATTAGTCCTCCTCGCTCGCCACTGCGATCTCTATTGCAGTCTGGGCAGTTTTTTACAAAAATCTGATGATGCAGGCTCATGCCTGGCCACCAGTACACTGATTGTAATTCTTCCAGAGAATCTTTTTGTTTAAGGTGTCTGAGACCTTCACCCATATGTGCGTCTGCTATTAACAAGCCTCTCCTGTCCGTGTTTGGAATCACTCTATCCCCCACTCCAGGGATTCGAGCAAAAGGGACTGAGTTTGCATCGATTATGTATGTATAATTGAGTGGATAGTTGATCGGTAGTGCTGAGCAGTCGCTTTTCGATGACGTTTTCACTGCCAGCATAGTTTCACCGTCAATGTGTTTTACTGCACGCTTTTTCTTGACTACGGAAGCCGATTCAGTTGCTGCCATTGTGGCTTTCTCAGCCAACGAATTCCCTGCAACGTGAACGCCATCACGTTGATGACTCAGTGTATGTCTCACGTGAGTCTTTGGTAGTTCTTTTTGCAAATGAACTACTTGTTCCCAAAGCACTTTTTGCTTTATTGTTGCACCTGTGTCATCTTTGTAACCGTTTTGAATCCATTTCTGTAAATCGTTATTGTATGATTTGACGCAGTAATACGAATCGCACACAATAAGTGTCGGGAATTCGCGATCGGCATTATCTAGCGCCATTTTTAACGCTATTATTTCCGTTTGTTGTTCTGAATTATTTTCCACTGAGTGTGTTTTTGTAAGTAGAGGTGTTAATTTACCTCCGCGCCACACTTCTTTTATAATTTCGCATGTGGCCTTGTAAGCCAGCTGTCCCCAAACTGAGGGTTGAGCATGCCCGTCTGTATGTATTACACAGGCGTACTGTCGTAGAGGCAGAATGTCGATTGGCAGAGGGTATGTCATTTCATATTCTAGATATCTTAATTCCTTTAATTCGGGATCAAAGTAGTATTTTACTCTGTCCGTTGTAATTGAATTCACCCATTGTATCCATTCTGGATTCAACGCTGTTGTTGGTAAATTACATGGGGTTGTTAATGCCTCAAAGGCTGACTCCGCTGCTCTGACTGTGATACGTCTACCGTCAGCGTTGTCTTTTTCTTTTGCTATAGCCGTTTGAACTGCATGAACAATGTTGTCTTTAATACTGAACTTCTTTTCAGCTTCTGTGTACAAGTGTGATTTGTATGCAATTGGTACCTTATCTCCCTCATTAGAGGTCAGGTATGTGAATCCGCATCTTCCTGGGATGACTCGAATCACAAGATTGCGTGTGTTGTCACGTGTTTCTAATTTTGTTTTAATTAACATGTCTGTTTGTAAAGATCTCAAAATTTCTGTGTGTTTTTGAGTCCAATTGATTCTTTTAAAATCTGGTTTTATTAGATCATAAAGGGGTTCAACCCTTTCTGCTTAATTTGCAATGTATGTTCTTCCGAAGTTTAGGAAGCCTAGAATTGATTGTACATTTTTTAGTGTTCTAGGAGCTTGGAGTACAGCACATTTCTCTAGGAAATTGTCAGCCAGGCTTTTGCCTTCACTTGATAATTCATATCCTAAAAACAGGACTGTTAGATGGGCAATTCTTGATTTTTTAAAGTTGAATTTGTAACCCTCTGCTGCGAACCCAAGTATTATGGTGTTCACTCTCTTCAAGTGAGTATCCAAGTCATCATCTGTTAGGTAAATGTCGTCGACATATGATAATGCCTCGTCATCCTATGTTTGTAGTAATTCTGTTACTCTCTTTGAGAATAATCCTGGGCTGTTCTTGTGCCCCTGGGGTAAACGGCAGAAACTTTTTTGCGAGCCATTTACCGAGAACGCAGTCAAATATCTGCTCTCTGGTGCTATATTTTGAAAAAAGAATCCATTAGAGATGTCTAATGTTGTTTTGTATTTTTTGCGCACTATGTTATTCATTAGTGCAGCACTATGCGAGTTTTGCACTGCAAAGGTTTTGCAACATGAGTTAAGGTGTCTGTAATCCAAAACTAGACGATATGAGTTGTCTGGTTTGGAGACAGGAAACAAAGGATTGTTCATTTGTGAGGTGCAAGTTTCAATCACCCCCTGGTATTCAAGTTGATCTAGGATCTCTTTTACCTGTTTTTTAGCTTCTTGCTTAATTGGGTACTGCCTCTGTGCAGTAGGTTGTGATTTTAACTGGATTTTGTGAGGAGGAGAGTCCTCATCCCATCCTACATGATTTTTATATAAAGCAGGAGCTTGAGCTACTGCCCACTTTCTAGCAAGTGTATATTTTTTATGAATTGGAATATGATTTGAGAAGGCAGGCATAATTATTTCTTCGCCATGAGGACACTCCCTGACAAACTCTGGTGGCCAGTCTTTCTCAGCTAGAAGGATGTCATAGCCCTGGGAGAGATTATCCCAAAATAGTCCCCTTATTTTTCTAGTCTTATCCCTTTCTATACGTAATGTTATTTCATATATTTTATGAGGTTTGCTAACTCTGGTATCTGCAGTTTCCACCTGAATGTATTCATTCGTGTCCACTGTCTCCAGATGATTCATAAGGACTTTGCGAGCTATGCTTACTTCTGCTGCGCTGTCTAGCATTGTCTGAGCCCATTCTCCGTTTTTCAGCTGTGTTCTCAGTATTCTCGGCATCTTTGATTACTTTAATACTGGCTACCTTCTTTTTTGGAAATTCTAACTTTTTATTTGGATGAGCAGGTTCCTTGTCTTTGGACTTGACGTGCTCTTCCCTGTGTTCTGATCGTCCTCTTCTTTCCGATTTCTGCGAGGAAGTCTGAAAAGATTGAGAGGGACGTGTATCATTATCTTGATATCTATCAGGTTTCTTTATATTTTCCCTATTTCTAAGGTTGTATTTTTTCCCAGAGGGCTCACTTTGGGGAGACCTGCGTCCTTGGTTCGGAGATCTTTCTCTCCGCCGAGGAGACCTTCCTCTGGACTGGAATCTTTTTTCTTTAGGATTGGATTGTTTGTTTCCATCCCAGCTCTTTTTTTGAGTGTTTAAATTATTTTTAATAAATGCCTTTTCAGGACTTTCAATCAGTTGAGGTTTTACCGGTATTCCACACAGACTATCCCTTCCTAGTTCTTCATAGGATTTCTCTATGATTCTGGCAATTTCAGTTGGTTGGTCTGCTATGTCTGTCTCTTTTAACCTTTGGCGGATCGCCACGTTTGCTGCTTCTCCCTTTATGTTGGCTAATAATATAGCCGAGACCTGCTTGAAGTCTTTCAGTAATTTCATACCAAGAGTTAAAGCGGGTTCTGGACCATATTCATCTTGAATTTGTTTTAGAACATCTGGTATTACTGACATGGATGGTACACCATGTGTTTTTGTGTATATGGAAGCAAAGACTGTACCCCAAGTGTCACAGTCCTCCACGTGTGGTGCGATTCCCATTGGAAGACAGATAGTCAGAATCCTGTGTTTTTCTACCGGGGTGGTGTCTGGAAACACCGCCTCTATTTGAGTGATTTTTTGTGCTAGCCTGAAGGGTATTTGTTCCCGTTTTGCGGGTACTTTACCCAGACAGGACTGTATGTTCTGTGGTGTAATTTTATTTGTGTTACCCTGATGAGGGTTCAGCTGTGGAATTTTACTTGCTGGTTGGACTGTTGAAGTCCGCATTACATATTGGACTAATTGTCTATGTATTTTGATTAGTTGTTTTAGCTGTATTAAAAGCTCTGCTGCAGGCATTTCTTCAATGTCTGGATGTGGTGTATATCCGGCTAGGACCGGCCATGTTGCTCCTGGTCTACCTAGTGGACCGAGCCTGGTGATGTGATTATTATGTTTTAGGGCGCCATGAAACAAGAGCAGTTGCTCTTGGAATTTGAGTGGTACTTCCACCTCCTCGAAAGGAGTGTAGGTATCCGGTGGTTCCTCTATTTTATAATAGTGGAACTCTTTTGTTACAGCGTTTGCTGCTGGAAAGTTTATCCATGAATAGAATACCTCTGTCTGCCGATATTCGTGTGCCTCAATTACGAATATGACTGTACCACCTCTCGATGTCAGTCCATTTTCTATAAGTTTTAAGGTTATAGATTTCCTTATGTTGACCGGGATGAGTATTGCATTTGGGTCATTTTCCAGCAGAGTATTGTCTGCTACTAGGAGTTCAGCTGCTATTCTAGCTGTCTCCCTTTCTTCATCACTGTCTATCATTTTACCGACAGGAAGGTTATTCTGTTTGTTTGCAGATCAGGTTTCTATGGAAACAAAGATTAGATGCACAATATTTTGGAACAGTGTATCCTTCAACGTTGACTAAACCAAGAACCATACATAGGAGTCTCCTCCTGCGAGGTTTGGTGGATATGACCTTTCACCCACTCCAGATGTCTTTGGAGTATTATGGGAAAAAAGGGGTTCTGTGTGAAAAAGCACGACTGAGTTACTCTAATGTCTTGCGTTAGTTTTATCGCCTATCCAAACGTTTGGGCGCCATGTAGGGTAGTTCCTATTATCCCAATAGGCTCTGCGCATTGGAATAATATCTTCAATAGTATAGACCTAGGGCAGAGGTTAACTAGGTCTTCTACTGACGATATTAGACTTAAAGTTTTTGGTTTTGCCAGCTAGCTCAGAGTTCACTAGAAACTTTCTCGAATAGGCAAGGAGGAGTTTAACCTCCCTGGATAGACAAGAAGGGATTTAGTTTCTGACAACCATAGAACATGACAACTTTGCTCTCCCCTAATCAAGAGTGTATCTCTAGAGTTGTGTGAAAACAAAAGACAACTTATTTTACTCAGTCAGTACGTGCATTCTTAGTTTCACCAGATTGTAGAGACAAGGAAGAGACGGGCGTGTTCAATAAAAGATGTTATTTATTGATCAGTCTCTTTTCTCGTACAAGAGAAATGAATCGATATTATTGCGATACTTATGGTTAAGTAAAGTGCATACAATAAAAGCAGGAGTATAAAATAATACTGCAGAAGCATTGATATGGTTTCTAAGCCATATGATATTTAAAACTGATAAAATAGATACATACATATACACATTTGACTAATCGTACTCAACTGGTGCTTCTAACCACGCCTACCCCAGTGTACCTGACCTAAGCCTAATACGTGGGCAGGAGTAGATAAGTAGCAGTTTAAGTTAAGTTTGTTTTGCCAAGGGACTGACTCAAGAATTCTCTGCAAGGGGTTGTTCAGTTCTGTACCTGAGGTCTAGAATGATTGAGGGCTGGTATCTCTCGTCTCTGGTCTTGATATTCTAGCTGCCTGCGAGGGCTGCTTGGAAGCGCCGGAGCTGGATTTCTCGGTAGGAGAAAAGCAGCGTCTCGTTCTCAGCGCGTCAGGAAGGCGGGGCAGCGCGTGTGGGCTTCGCTCTCTGCTGGGCTCCTCAGCACGTCTCGCTGCTCCGATCTCGTCACCACCGCGTGTGTTTGCTTAAGGCAATGTCGGTAATATTTATACCTGTAAGGTGCCGAGATTGACGTAAGGATGGACATGGATACGTCAATAAGGATGTCATACGAACGGGCTTGTTCGCACATTCTTTTGCTGAAGTTCTCGGTGAAATCAAAACAATGGCCGCAGGGATTTTCCCAGGTTGTCATAGGTTTGATTTGTTTTGAGAACTCCGTATGCCTTATCAGGGGCTGGAGGAATAGTGCTTGCCTAATTAGATGGCAAGCGTTATGACCTAATCAGATAACGCGTTCCTGTGCCGTGGTGTGGCTTAATCAGATAACGTTTTTTTGTACCGCGGGATGGCTGCTAGTTAATTATTAACCAGAACAGGGTCAGGAATAGGGGGATCGATACAGAACCTATAGGAATACATCACACCAAGGTGGGTGCTGCTCATTAGGCAATTCCCTGTGATTTGCCTACAAGAGACCTGGATGGTGGACTGCAACTTATTTCTAGAGTATTATAAAGCCTTCTTTATTCCGGCCTACCCATCTACTAGTGGCAGAGCCAAGGGTGGTCTGGTCATTTATATAGCACTAGCCCTGCACTGGAGGATCAAGGCAATTCCCCTTATCCATACTGATTTCCATGCTGTTATCTTAAAGTGAGGAAATGTAAGCCTGTGCCTGATTAACTTTTATAATGCAGTGAATGCTATTGGGGTCTGTAAGATCGCCCAGTTGGGGAACTTTGTCAGACAGTATTGCGGACATGTTGCCCATGGTCTCATGCTAGCAGGGCATTTTAATGTACATCCAAGTGGCGATCCTGTGACAACCAATTTAGGAGAAATGGGCTGTGCCAAGATGCGGGGACTACACTTTGAGCATTCGGCCCAAAGCGATGTACTTAATAATTTACTTGATGAATTTGACCTGATTACTTCTATGTCTTTTGCCGCCGATTCTAGTAAACAGTCTGTCCCATCTTTCAAAGGTCGTAACGGTGGGTCTTTTATAGATCATGTTTTGATCTTGGCTGGCTTCCAAGCTCTCCCCCTGGGATTTAAAATTCTAGAAAATATCTTTAGTGATCACAACCCTGTTTGTGTACATCTGGGAGGTGGTTTGTTGAAAACACAGGCAAAAATGGTAACATCCGGTGTGATGCGACCTATGGATGGGAAACGTCGCCTTAAGTGGTCTTAGGTGAATCCAGATCTGTTTAATGACAACGTTCATGAATTATGTGCCCTAGAAATGACATCATGTGTGTCATCAGATTCCCTTATCATGAATGTACTTAAAGCTTTTGAGGGGATTGTTTCAAAGGTGGGGGCATTACTAACTGTTCCTGCACCCAGCTCTTCCTTTAGGGATCCTAAATGGTTTGACCCAGTATGCTCTAAAGCTGCAAGAGAGTTAAAGGCAGCTTTGAAAGCCAGGCCAAGAGATCACCTGTGGATCCAGTCCCTTCGACTTAACTATAAAAAGGCTTTAGCAAAACGCAAAGCCGAGTTAAAGAATGCAACCTGGAGAAAACTCCTAGACCCAAGTACACTGGGTAACAGTGCAAGATTTTGGGGGTTAATTAATAGACCCGTGTTCGAGAGGGGGGGGCGGATGACATTGGCACCAACATCACTGAAGATGAATGGGTGTTACAATTGGATCCATATTTAAGTACAATAACTCAGACATATTATAAAGGGGGAGAACAAAATGAAACCCTAGTCCCTTTCAGGCTGAGAGAGGTAGAGAAAGGCATCTCAGGGCTGACGTGCAACAAGGCACCAGGCCCAGATGGTATGCTTCTGGATCTTTTCAAATCAAACCCATCTCTCTGGGCCCCGGTCCTTGCGGCTGTGCTTATTGCGGCGGTAGCGGTTGGATGCTCAGAGTCATGGGGTACCTCAACTATTGTCCTGCTATTCAGGAAGGGAGATCCTAACAGCACCACTTGCTATAGAACGATCTCCCTTATTGATTCCGTGGTTAAGGTCCTTGGGGGTGTAGTGCTGAACAGATTGACAGCCTGGGCAGAAGATAATAGGATTGTCTCTGATATTCAATACGGGTTTCGCCCAGGGTATTCCACCTTAGACCAATGCCTTAACCTGTACATGATTCTTGGGAAATACACCATTGCCCGACAGGGCACAATCTACATGGCATTCATGGATCTTTCCTCCGCTTTTGACTGCGTCAATCGGGAGAAATTATGGCAGTCCATGAACACCATGGGGGTGGAGACCCCTTTGGTTAACTTCCTGAGAGACCTGCACAGGGATACAAAGGCAAATATAAGATTCTCCCAGGTCCTTAGGGTCTCGAGGAACTTTAATGTTGAAAGGGGAGAAAGGCAGGGATGCATTTTGGCCCCATTCCTTTTCAACTTATACATTAATGAATTGGAAGAGACCTTGGTCAATACTGGGGCAGACTTTCCCTATGTTGGGCACAGGGGTCTGCCTGTCCTGCTATATGAGGACGACGCGGTCCTCTTGACCAGAACCGCACGAGTCGTCCTCTTGGCCAGAACCGCAAGAGGTCTGCAGTTCTTACTGAATACTTTGACTTTCAACAGCTTTATGGCTGATCGTGATCTAGCCATAAACAATACTAAGTCTTATATAATGCAGGTTGGGGAGCGCCCGAAGAGGCAGTACTCTTTTATGGTGAACAATGAGAAAGTGCTCATAGCGACAACCTTCTCCTATTTGGGCGTCCTTTTTGATGATCACTTAAGCTGGGGCGCTTTGGTCCAGAGAAAAAGAGGGGAGATCACCAGAGCAAATGCTGCTATCTTCAACTTCGCGGCAAAAATGGGTAAGCGCCCAGTTGCCGCGATGCTGAAGATATATCAGGCGAAAAGTATTGCAATTGGTAGCTATGGCAGTGAGCTATGGGGTTATGTAGCATCCGAGAGTATCCAGGTAGCAGAGAACAATTTTAGTAAACAGCTCCTAACCTAGTAGTACACGAAAAAACCGGGCTACCTTTTATTAGTCATATCATAGCTATGCGTCCCCTGCTTTTCTGGCTTAAGTGCTGGCTAAATAAAAATGTACAGCCACATGCATCATTGTAACATTTTGCGATTTCTTAATTGCGAAAATTAAGGAATCGCAATTAAGAAATCGCAAAATGCTATGCATTAACAAATCGCATTTTTTTTGCGATTTCTTAATTTTCCTTAATTGCGATTCACAATTTGCAAATCCCAATTAAGGAATCCCTTCCCATTGATTCCTAGAGGCCCATAGGAATGAATGGGAAGCCATTCTCATTTTGCGAATCGCAATTAAGGAATCGCAAAATGAGAATGCTATTTCAAGGGTGCAGGGGGGTCCTTTTCGCGAATTCGCAATTTAAAAAAAATCATGCATAGCATTTAAAAAATCGCTAAATTGCGATTTCTTAAATGCAATCGCAATTTAAGAATTCGCAAAAAAATTGCGATTTCTTAAATTGCGAAAACAGCAAAAAGTTTAATGCATTCCAAATAAGGGATTTGCATTCGCAAACGGCCGAATTTTGCGATTCGCACCGTTTGCGAATGCAAAAACCCTTGATGCATGTGGCCCTTAGATCTCAACCGCCAGCTACTGCAAGAATTTCTGTGCCTGTACCATATGCTTAAAATCCCCTGGTTAAAATACTTAAAAGGCTGTTTCTCGGAGTTGGGGTGTTTGGACCTTTTTTTGAAACCTGACCTGATTATTGCCGTGGACGTGGAGTTTGTAAAAAAGTCCTTTATTCAGCTTAAAAAACTTAACAGAGATGCGGTAGATTTGGCTAAATCCAGTGTCCGCAAATTCGTGATGCTTAAAACTACGCCATCAATGGAGCCTTATCTTACTTGGCCCATGTCAGCCCACTAGCAGTTTTCATTACCAGGTTCCGGATGGACTATTTCCATGTTTTACTCGCTGTACCAAAGGGAAGCCATAGAGGCCAGGTGTTACCTTCCTGTGGCTGCGACGGTATGTCTCCTCAGGACTTGGTGCATTTTATGTTTTTTTGCCGCCTCTATGATGCTCCCCGGAGGTTCTTTTTAAAGCCCGTTTTAGAAAAGCTTAATTTTACTCAAGTCCTCCCAACCCTTTGCTTTATTCAAATGTTAAAGCCAGAATGCACTGTATTTGTGTCCGGTTATCTGAAATCAGCATTGAAGATCAGAAACCGTATGGAGAACCATTAAGATCCCTAAATTGTAGTGGTCATTTTGTTAGTCTGCCCCCCAGAACTCATATGTATACCACGGGAGATCGTTTTATTCTACAATTTTTTCGCAGGAATGAATTTCTATGCAAAGTGATTGTGGATATTGTATGTGTTTTAAAAAATTTAACACATTTTTACTTAAAGGCTGTAGTGTTATTTTTTTGTATCCCATGGGTGATCGTTTAATCCTATAATCTTCCATTTTTTCACTGGATTGAATCTCTAAGTAAAGTGATTGTGGATATTATTTGTGTTTTAAATTTATCAAACTCTTACTTAATGGCTGTAATGTTGCTTTTATGGTTTTTCTATTTGTAAAACTGAATAAAGTATTTTGAATTGAAAAAAAAAGAGTCGGACTCCGGTGGCCACTCCTTGGTAGTTGCAGACCCCACCAATCCTGCTGCTATGCCATCATTGTCCACTACCCCATTCCATCTCCGCTCTCCCTGCTGCACCCCACCCACTTGTCCAGACCCACTCCCCTAAGAGGGGAGATGTTTCCTCTGTTCCAGGCATCTGTACCCCTTCCCTTGTGCCCCCATCTGCTCTGAGTGAGAAGGCTGTTGACCTCCTGAGACAGATCTCTGTTGGGTAGTGTTGGACTTGGCACCTGTGTCAGTGATTTTTGGGTCTCTGCGCACTTTCACTCTGGGACCCAGGGGAAAGTGCGCAGAGACCCAAAAATCACTGACACAGGGTCACACATAAAAGCAAAAAGTTTAGGGGTGAGCCGGCCCTGCGGGCCAAGTCCAACACAACCCCCTTCCAGCCAAAACGCAGGGGAGAACAATCACCACCGTGATGGACTTCCCTGCTTGGGGCGATAGAACACGGACGCAGGCCCGCCACTGCCGGGACACCCTCCTGTTCTATGCCACGGTGAACCCCTAGGGTTCCTTCTAAAGCTACTGTAAGGACCAGCTGGGCTACCCCACTGGTACTCCTCAGCTGTCCACGGCCAGGACCAGGCCCTAGGCCACCCAGGTGCCACTGGTTCCTGCCTACTCACGAAGTGGGGGGTAGTAACCCCAGGCCCATAGTAGCCACTCTCCACTTTTCCTGTCTGCAAGACAGGGCCAGACTGCCACTGGTTCTCCAGCCTAGGGTCTACAACCTCAGGTGGACCAGGAGTCTCAGGGAAGGCCCTCCTCCCCTTACCTCTTCTTTTAGGGTTCCTCCTCCCCGTGCGAGGGGGACACCTAGAACGCCATTCCAACCCAGGGTTTAACCCCTCAGGTTGCACCGGGGTCAGAGGTGGGCTCTCCCACCCTCTGCATCCCCTTCCAGAGGTCTGCCCTCTCCCACCTGGAGAAGTTCCTCTGGAAGAAGAACCGGTCAGGACACTGGTTACAGTCGTCCTACCCTTCAGGTCAGGCTGATCCTGAACCTGGCCATCCAACCTCCGGTCTAAAACCTTTGGTGGAACAACTGCCTGGCACTCCAGGACTTCTGGGGACTCACACACAATCCCCCTGAGGCTAACAAATGACACATCTGTTGTGTGACTGTCTGTCTGGCGCAGATCTCCCGCCCTCTGTCCACCTGACAGTGCGTGACGATCCCCCAGACCAGAAGTGGCACCACCCGGGTCCCTCCAAGAAGATCTAGCCCAACTGGCTAGTCTCTGGTCCACTGGTGCATCCACTGGGAAACTCATCCCCCAATCACTCCTCACTCTGGACTCCTGTACCCTCCCTACCGGAGCGGTACTGCCAGACTCTAGAACCACAGGAGCTCTGGTTACAGACTATCCAGGTCCTCTACTCACTGGGAGATCTTCCTCAAATGGACTAACAGGACAGCCTAGGTCCCCAACCTGGTGTTCCCTCAAGAAACCATCCAAGTCCTGAGGCAGGGCTTCGGGCGTCTGGGTAACCTCGGTCTCCCCCTCACTCCTGCTCCACTGAGCCAGGCAGTGAGCCCCTACACCCTCCTCGCTATCCTGGGACCTAGCTGGGCTACACTGAGCCTCTTCCACCACGCTACTTTCGGAGTCACTCACAAATGACTCTAGAGAACCTCTAGCACTTTCCCAGCACTCTGCTTCCTCAGCAAGCGTGTCTGGATCAGTCAACCCATAGTCCAACAGGTGTTGTCGCAACCCTGGCAAACAACTACTGAGCACCTGCTCTCTGAGAACCAGATCAAACAGTTTGACAAAATCACATTCTGTGTGAACCGATGACCAATCAGACAGTGCATCTTGACATTCATCCACAAACTCTCCCCAAGACTGGTGAGACAGTTTCCTACTGCCCCTGAATCTCAACCTATACTCCTCCTCTGGGGAAACAGGTACCATGCTCGGGGAACTGGGAGTGGGACTGTCTATACTAACATTCAAATAGCTGCCACCACTGGACTCAACCCTCCCGGGGGGATCCAGAAAATTATGACTGCGGTCAGGGGATAACCTACACTCTAGGGCTATCTTCTCCCTGGCCAAGGCTCTCTCAGCCTCTGCAATCCGCTCATTCACACTCAGCTGCGCCATCTCTCTGGCATGCTCTAACCTGAGCTTCTCCATAGCCAGCTGGTGCTCCCTCTCTTCTCTCCTATCCAACCACTCCTCTGGGGACAGGGAAAGGGATGGGGTGCTACATCTGACACTGGACCCAGCAAGGGACTCCTTATCTAGGGGGTACTCACTCTCTGCTGGCGCCCATCCACTGTCAAACTCACTCTCCACATCAGACTCTTCAGGGCTCCCCTCAGACCCACCACCCTCATGGTGTGCGGCCCGGGCCCTCTCTCTCTCACTGTGCTCACGCTCCCAGTCACTCTTCTGCCACAGGATCATGTTATCCCTAAGCTTGGACTGGGTGTCTGACTCACTCACTGGGATGTCTCTCTCCTCACAAATCCGTACCAACTCATGCACACTGTACTTAAACAGGCCACAGAGGTTAAAAGGAGATTTCATCTTAACAGGATGCTCACAGACACGTGCAACACAAGGGACCTTAGCAGTCTGAAGTAAAAGTACACAATTCCAAAATTTCAACAATCTCCTTATCACAGAGAACTCATACTCATGCGTCCAGGAAAACACACCATTCATCCATACACACCCTCCCCTCGGATCGGTATGGCAGTTTCTACCACCCCTGACTTCTCAACCTGACCACAAGTGACACAGGTACCAAACTCTGGAAGCAGGGCAGGGGACAAATGTACTGAACACAATTATCAAATGACACTCTTCAGGAGAAGCAATGGAATTTTACCAAAAACAATAATCCCCAAAATGTGGTTATCTAAAAATGTAGAGCTTTGAAGTGCGGCCAGCTGCTACTGTGGTACAACGCAAACACAAATCCTTATCCCACTCGCTGCCGCCAACTGTCGCCTTACTGGGCCGTGGGGTCCCTCTCGGGGGACCCAGGAACACTTAGGGCGCCATTCTTGTTTGTGGGGCCCCGAGAGGCTCCAGGCCATTATTTGTTTTGCGAGCCCAGAGAGGCTCTTGCGTCCACAGTTGCTTTGCGAGCCCGCGAGGCTCTTGAGAGGGCATTTCTTTGTTCAGAGCCCCGAGGCTCCTCCAAGCCCACAGTTGTTACAGAGCCCAGAGAGGCTCCGGAACTTTGCGTGATTGAAGAGCCCAGCGAGGCTCTTTGGGGGACAGTAGATTTGGGATTTGGCCCTCTTTATCTACACCAGTTGCCCAGCACTTTGTGGGCAACTGCCACGTTTAGGCCCCCTGACATTGGACACAGGGCGTCCTAGCCCTAGAGAGGCCAGTTGGCCTAGGGACAGTCACAGGTGGTGACTTAAGCGAGTTTGGCGCAATTATTCATTTTGCTTACACCTCTGAATGTATTGTGATGCATCATGTGTTTTCCCTTCTTACACCTCTGAATGAATGTTATGCATTGCATCATGTGTTATGTTCTTACACCCCTACAGGTATTGTGATATGTAGGTGGTTGTTTTCTCCCTAGTACAGGTGGTGCTAGTGAGGTCCTGTTACCAGTGATTACTGGTTGTGTGCTCTATTTTTTTATTGTGTGCTACAGTGATTTTACTTTCTACAAGTGCTAAGTTCTAAAAGTGCATACCCTTGACAGTGGTCCAGGTGGCCCTGTCCTGTTCATTATCCCTTGTAAATTCTGCCTGTGCCTGTTGGCACAGTGTAACAATATGTGTGTTTTATCTGATGTATATTTATTATAATACAAAGGCTATTTTCATATAACCTGGTGTGGAGTTTCCTTTGTGGTGGGCCTTTGGTTGTTGTTGCTGGGGTGCGTGCGCAAATACTTAACTTACATCGCCTCCAAGTTTAGCCTTGCTGCTCGCGCCACGTTACCTAGAGGGTGAGCAGGGGTTATCTTGGCGTGTGACTCCCTTGCCCTGACTTGGGAATGGGGATCTCTGACTGACTTTGGCGAAAGCCCTGGCCAGCCGGGGGTCCCGTTTCCAACAGGTAGACTATACTGCTCAATGCCGTCGAGGGGCTAGGAAGCCAACAGTCTCAGATGGTTGCCTACCTGGAAGGAATTGACAGTGGTATGTCTGCCCCACATAGATCATTTCAGGCTCTCGTCTCCTCACTGACAGTAGCCTTACATACACCCCAGCCTTTTGCCCACATGCTTCCTCTACCCCCATCCACCCCGCTCATGCATGTGCATTTCTCATGAGAAATGCGCATGCGCGGGCGCCCGCACATGCGCAGTTGTCATCAAGGAGCCGCGATGGAGGAAGAGGGCAGACCGGAGACGCCGCAGCTCATGTTTATAGTGTTATTTTAAGCTTGTATAACAATTGTTAATAGGGCTGGTGGGAGCTGCTCAACTCCGCTCCGCCACAGAGTGAGCGGAGTTTTGCCTAATCCGCCTACTATGCGGAGCGCGGATTAGGCAAAACTCTGCACACTCCACAGGTGGATCGAAGCTCTCCGCCCACCCTTACCACTGACCTTATACTTCTTTCCTTTGTCCCACACTCTGGATGTGTGTGATTGACTTAGGTCTGGCCATTTACTTCCAAAGGTATGTTGTAGCTCTTCCTAACGTCATGCTTACATTGTACAGGCCTAATGTGACATTTTGACTCTCATGGAAGTTGCTTTTGTGTGCAAATTTTATTAGTGAAAAATAGGACAAAGTGAGAAATAAGCTGCTTTGCTACATAGGCCTAACTCTGGAATATAACAGCAACATATCCAACTAGGTATTTTAAAGTTTGTAGCCGTCATCCCTTGAGTCACTGCCACATATGGCAAGAGGTATATCCTGTGATGATAGGACCAGCCACTAAAACTCTGTCACACATTATATGGTATTCCTTTCTGTTATCCACATAGCCACACAATACCAGAGTGATATCTGTCAGTGAGATACATGAAAGCTCTTTTATTGTGACCTTAGTGTTTGCTGTTGATCTGTACTATGGTGTCAGGCTATGTGCACCGTATGCATATGTAAATGGGCCTGGTGATTACACGGTGTGTACAAAAATGCACAAGTAGGTTCCCCTTCAGAAGATCTGAATGGTGTGATGCGTGCCACAGTAGCTCAGAGCACACTACATGTAGGATCAGCCTGACCTAAATGGTGTTAGTGGGCTGTCTTCATCAGTGTAGGACACAACCAGGATTGAGGAAAGTCCGCTGATTACTACAAAAGTGTGTATACCCCTAAATGAAGTGCTAAGCATGTGAGGAGTGCACATGTAGAGTATTCAGAATTATTACTTGCTTATGCTAGATGTCTCCAAATTGTGTGTGACCCCGACATTGATCCATTTACTAGCAGTTACAATATTTTGTTTCATCTCTTGCATATATACAGGTCAATGTCCATCTGAAACAGGGATTGTATAAAGTCATCTGCCAGAAATTTAGGTAAAAAAATCACTTTTCCAAACTTTTTTGCATGGGATCTCCGTGCAGGCATAAATGTCAATTAGGCAATTTGCCTATTTGAAAACCAACAGCTTTTGCAAGAGGGGTTACCTGGGTTTTTGGCCCCGTGCTAGACGGCCATCTAGGTAAACCTACCAAACCCACACATTTCTGAAAAGCAGACACCCGGGGTGATTTTTCAACCTAAATTGAAAGTATGCAAGGAATTCTGGGTAGGAAAACATTGGGGGACCCAGGCATGCCATACCTCCCTGGACTTCCCCGGGTGTCTAGTTTTCAGAACTGTTTGGGTTTGGTAGTTTCACAAGTTTGCCGCCGAGCCCCGGGCCAAAAACTCAGGTGCCCCCCCCCAAAAAGAAGGTAATTTTGCTATAGGTTATTTTACATTCTCCACCGTACGATTTGGGCCTTTTCCTGTTGCAGCCACTATGCCTACCCACGCAAGTGAGGTACCATTATTTTCAAGAGACCTGGGGGAACACGGGGTGGGTAGAAATTTGTTGATCCACGCAGATTCCAGAACTTTCCACCACAGAAATGTGAGGAAAATGTGTTTCTTTTTGTCAATGTTTTAGGTTTGCAAGGGATTCTGGGTAACAGAACCTGGTGGGAGGCAGTTTAGTCACCCCATCCTGAATTTCCCTGGGTGTCTAGTTTTCAAAAATGTATAGGTTTGCTAGGTTTCTCTATGTGCCGGCAGAGCTAGGGTTCAAAAACTAAAGGTAGGCACTTTGCCACAAAAGTGCCTGTTTTCACTGCGAAAATTCCGGTGCGACCACGTTGCGTTTTGCGCTGTTTCCTGTCGCAGGCACTAGGCAGACCCAGGCAAGTGAGGTACCATCTTTTTCATGAGACCTGGGGGAACGCGGGGTGGGTGAAAATTTGTGTGAGCCCAGTGATGCCACACTTTTAAACACATACATTTTTGAAAAAAATAAATTATTTCAGCTACATTTAAAGTTTGCTAGGGATTCTGAGAAAAGGAACGTTGGAGGACCATGCAAGCCATACGCCCTTGAAAGCCCCCGGCCCCAAAAATGTGTGGGTATGCTAGGTTTCCCTAGATAACAACCAAAGAAGGAGTGAAAAACCCATGTGACCCCCCTAGCTAAACCAATTAGTTTTGACAAAATTAGTTGTTTACTTGTGCAGCGTGACAATTTGGGCGCAATATTGCAAGGAAAATATGACGGACATTGTGAGTTTTGCAGGATATTGTGAATACAACTAATTGTTAGATTTCACCAGAGAGACATCACCATGTAGTCCCATGGGTTTTCAAGAATATCTACAATTGGCAGGTTATTCGAAAGCGGAATGTACACCTTGGCACAGAGACTAAGAAAAAAAAGATCCCTACACAGCCATCTATTCCTCAAACACACACATATACTGGTTGGATTTGGCACGAGGGCGAGTGATGGTTCGGTATATATAATTTTATTAACAAGAGATTTCACAAAAATGAAATGCACTGTCAATTACATGGACAAAAAAACTGAACCAATGACTCGCAGCTCGTGAGCTGTAAAGCCACTTCAAGGCACCAACCGCTTTACAGGCCATTCATACACCTTTCATACCTGACACACAGAAGACCATTCACACCACCAGGCACAAAAGCAACACATCACAACATTTACAAAAAAAGTGACAAGGTGCGTCCTGCTTAAAAAAAAAAAACTACACAGACATCAACTATTGAAACACACACACATACTGGTTGGATTCGGCACGAGGGTGAGTGATGGTTCAGTATATACCATTGTATTAGCAAGTGATTTCACAAAAAATGAAATACACTGTTAATAATGGAAAGGACAAGAAACTGTACCATTGACTCACAGCTCGTGACCTATTCTTAGGACACCCCCGCGCCGCACGGTCATCAGCTGTAGCGTGTGTTCCCCGCCTGCCTCGCTGAGCCGGCCTGCTGCCTGCTGACCACGCCCCCTGCCGTCGCTCGGCGTGGTCTCCTGCAGTCTGTGTGTGCTGAGCTGATTTTCTGTTGCCTTACTGCATATTTAGGTATTTGTGAACCTTTTTTTCTTTTCTGTGTGCCCCCCCTGTGTTGTCTTTCACCGTTGTTGCCCCCTGTGCCCTCCCGCCCCGCTACCCGCTTCCCTCCGCCGAGAGATCGGACACGCCCCCTTTTCTTTCTGTGCCCTCCCCGCTCCCGCCTCCCAGCTGCTCCTCCCTCCCTCGCACTTGGCCATAAATGGCGACCGTGCGGCACTGGTGAGTGTGACCTATTCTTAGGACACCCCCGCGCCGCACGGCCACCAGCTGTAGCGTGTGTTCCCCGCCTGCCTCGCTGAGCCGGCCTGCTGCCTGCTGACCACGCCCCCTGCCGTCGCTCGGCGTGGTCTCCTGCAGTCTGTGTGCTGAGCTGATTTTCTGTTGCCTTACTGCATATTTAGGTATTTGTGACCCTTTTTCTCTTTTCTGTGTGGCCCCCCTGTGTTGTCTTTCACCGTTGTTGCCCCCTGTGCCCTCCCGCCATGCTCCCCGCTTCCCGCCGCCGAGAGATCGGACACGTCCCCATTTCTTTCTGTGCCCTCCCCGCTCCCGCCTCCCAGCTGCTCCTCCCTCCCTCGCACTTGGCCATAAATGGCGACCGTGCGGCACAGGTTAGTGTGACCTATTCTTAGGACACCCCCGCGCCGCACGGCCACCAGCTGTAGCGTGTGTTCCCCGCCTGCCTCGCTGAGCCGGCCTGCTGCCTGCTGACCACGCCCCCTGCCGTCGCTCGTCGTGGTCTCCTGCAGTCTGTGTGTGCTGAGCTGATTTTCTGTTGCCTTACTGCATATTTAGGCATTTGTGACCCTTTTTCTCTTTTCTGTGTGCCCCCCCTGTGTTGTCTTTCACCGTTGTTGCCCCCTGTGCCCTCCCGCCCCGCTCCCCGCTTCCCGCCGCCGAGAGATCGGACACGCCCCCTTTTCTTTCTGTGCCCTCCCCGCTCCCGCCTCCCAGCTGCTCCTCCCTCCCTCGCACTTCGCCATAAATGGTGACCGTGCGCACGCGCAGCGTTGTCGCGCAGCGGGCGCGCCGACTGTGCGCCAAAGGTAAGCCCGTCTGCGCCCGTCCGCGCCTGGACCGCGCCCAGCGCCAGGACCCCTGGTCCCCGCAGACACCAGCCCACCCACCGGACCTACGACGCCACCGACCTCAACGCACTCAACGCCGGCCGAATCCCGGGATGTTGCCTAGCCAACCCGAGACGCACCCACGGACCCTTCAGCTGCCACTCCTGCAAGTTCTCCTGCATCCGGACCTGCACGACACCCGCACCCACAAAGTCGAGCACCATCAGCAACCACCTGAAGTGCATCCTGCTCAACACCCGCTCCATCCACAGACACGCCATCGAACTCTGGAACCTCCTCGACACCACATCTCCAGACGTCGCCTTCCTCACGGAAACCTGGATGAACACCTCCTCAGCGCCCGACATTGCCATCGCCATCCCGGACGGATACAAGATCACCCGGAGGGACTGCGGCAACCAGACGGGAGGAGGCATCGCCATCATCCACAGGAACACCATCCGCATCACAACCAACACCGACGACACCCTCAAAGCCGCCGAACACCTGCACTTCCAGATCCACACCGACCCCAAGACCACCCTCAGAGGCACCCTCATCTACAGACCCCCGGGACCATGCACACAATTCTGCGAAGACATCGCCGATATCATCAGCCCGCACGCCCTCCCCTCCGCGGACTACATCCTCCTCGGGGACCTGAACTTCCACCTGGAGAACAACAAGGACCGCAACACCACCACCCTGCTGGACAACCTCGCCAACCTCGGTCTCAAGCAACTGGTGACCACCCCCACCCACTACGCCGGGGACACACTCGACCCCGTCTTCTCATCCAGCAAGGACATCGCCTTCAGCCACGCCACCGGACTCCACTGGACGGACCACAGCTGCGTACACTTCAGCTTCAGAAGGACCACGATCCACCACCACCAGCAACAGGTTGCACGCAGAAGCTGGAACAAGATCACAGCCGACCAGCTCGCCGCTTCCCTGAGCCAGAACCCTCCCACCATCGCAGCGAACCCCAGCCAGGCCGCCAACAACCTCACGAAGTGGATCAGCAACTGCGCAGACGACCTCGCCCCTCTGAGGACCCCGCCTAGCAGACCCGGCAGCTAGAAAGCCCCATGGTTCACCGACGTACTCAAGAGCTCCAAGAAGAACTGCCGAGCCCTCGAGAAAGCCTGGCGCAGAGACCCCACACCAGACAAAATGACCATCCTCAAGCTCGCCACCCGAAAACACCACCAACTGAACCACGCCACCAAGAAAACTGCATTCAAGGATCGACTGGACAAAAACGCACACAACAGCAAGGAACTCTTCAACATCGTTAAAGAGCTCTCAAACCCCAACGCCGGAAACAACGACATCACCCCTTCACAAGACCTCTGCAACTCCCTCGCCTCCTACTTCCACAACAAGATCACAGACATACACAACAGCTTCAGCTCACAACCGACGCACCCCACGACCGCACCTACGCCCCCCACCACCACCCTCCTCGTCTGGACCCCGATCAGCACCGAAGACACCATCCGCACGATGAACTCCATCCACTCCAGATCTCCAACCGACCCCTGCCCTCACCACGTCTTCAACAAGGACAACTTTGTCATCGCACCCCACCTGCGGGACATCATCAACACCTCCTTCGACACCGCGACCTTCCCGGAGAGCTGGAAGCAGGCCGAACTCAGCGCTCTATTGAAGAAACCTTCAGCGGACCCCACCGAACTCAAAAACTACCGCCCCATCTCGCTCCTCCCGTTTCCGTCCAAAGTCATCGAGAAGACCGTCAACAAGCAGCTGGCCGCCTTCCTCGAGACGAACGGATCCCTCGACCTCTCGCAGTCTGGCTTCCGGGCCAACCACAGCACCGAGACTGCCCTCATCGCAGCCACCGATGACATACGAGCCCTGCTCGACAACGGAGAAACAGCGGCCCTCATCCTCCTGGAACTCTCCGCGGCATTCAACACTGTCTGCCACCGCACCCTAGTACAGCGCCTCTGCAACGTCGGAATCCAGGAGAAGGCACTAGAATGGATCATCTCCTTCCTCGCCGAAAGGACACAGAGAGTCCGCCTCCCCTGTTCAGATCAGAAGCCACCGAAGTCATCTGCGGCATTCCTCAAGGCTCCTCGCTCAGCCCCACCCTCTTCAATGTCTACATGAGCCCCCTCGCGGCCATCGCACGCCAACACAACCTCAACATCATCTCCTACGCCGACGACACCCAGCTGATCCTCTCCCTCACCAACGACCCCGCCACCGCCAGAGCCAACCTGCACGAAGGGATGAAAGACGTAGCCGAGTGGATGATGAACAGCCGTCTGAAACTGAACTCAGACAAGATGGAAGTCCTCATCCTGGGCTCCTCGCCCTCCGCCTGGGACGACTCCTGGTTGCCCCCCGCCCTGGGCAGCGCACCCAAACCAACAGACCACGCACGCAACCTGGGCTTCATCCTGGACTCCTCCCTCTCCATGACCAGACAAGTCAACGCCGTCTCCTCGTCGTGCTTCAACATCCTGCGCATGCTACGTAAGATCTTCCGGTGGATCCCCACCGGGACCAGGAAGATGGTCACCCAGGCCCTTGTCACCAGCCGACTGGACTACGGCAACTCCCTCTACGCCGGAACAACTGCCAAACTCCAGAAGAGACTCCAGCGGATCCAGAACGCCTCAGCAAGACTCATCCTCGACATCCCCCGACACAGCCACATCTCCGGACACCTGAGAGACCTGCACTGTCTCCCGGTCAACAAGAGAATCACCTTCCGGCTCCTCACCCACGCACACAAAGCCTTACACAACCAAGGTCCAGGATACCTCAACAGCCGCCTCAACTTCTACAATCCCACACGCCAGCTTTGATCGACCGGCCACGCCCTCGCCGCCGTCCCCTGCATCCGAAGAGCCACCACAGGAGGAAGGTCCTTCTCCTACCTGGCCGCCAAGACTTGGAACTCCCTCCCGACCCACCTCCGCCTGACCCAAGACCACCTCGCCTTCAGGAAACAGCTCAAGACCTGGCTGTTCGAGCCGTAGCGGACCCCCCCTCCCCAAGCGCCTTGAGACCCTCCGGGTGAGTAGTGCGCTATATAAATGCTTTGATTGATTGATTGATTGATTAAAGCCACGACAAGGCACCAACCGCTTTACAGGCCATTCATACACCTTTCATACATGTGACACATACAAAACATTCACACCACCAGCCGCGGACCCATCACATTACTACACTTCCACCAGCAGACAACGCCAATCAAGGGCCCATCACTTTCACACGCCCACATTCCTGACACAGCAACTACACAAACTCATGGATTACATGGAGTGGCGCACAACTAGCACTGTGTGTAGTAACCAGCATTAAATCACTTCCCACACACCGCCTGCCAAGCACCAGTCCACGCACACCACCAGCCAAGCACCAGACCACACACACCGCCAGTCAAGCACCAGACGACGCACACCGCCAGCCAAGTACCAGTCCACACACACACCGCCAGGAAAGCACCAGTCCACAGACACCGCCAGCCAATCACCAGTCCAGGCACACCACCAGCCAAGCACAAATCCAAACACAACACCAGGCAAGCGCAAGAGCACGCACACCGCCAACCAAACACCAGACCACACACACCGCCAGGCAAGCACCAGTCCACACACACCACCAGGGCAGCACCACTCCACACACACAGCCAGCCAAGCACCAGTCCAGGCACTCCACCAGCCAAGCACCAATCCAAACACACCAACAGGCAAGCGCAAGACCATGCACACCGCCAACCAAACACCAGACGACACACACCACCAGCCAAACACCGGTCCACACACACCACCAGGCAAGCGCCACTCCACACACACCGCCAGCCAAGCTCCAGCCCAGGCACACCACCAGCCAAGCACCAATCCCAACACACCACCAGGCAAGCGCAAGACCACGCACACCACCAACCAAACAGACCACGCACACCACCAGCCAAGCACCAGTCCACAGACACCGCCAGCCAAGCACCAGTCCACCGACACCGCCAGCCAAGCGCCAACCCATGCACACCATCAGACAATGGACACTACACGCAAACCAACATCATACTTTAGTTTTTTTTCAAAACAAATAAAAAACAAAAACAAATTGCAAATTGATACAAATCTACTAACACAACAACTAAATCTAAAAACACTACACAAATGCCAACTTTGAAACTGAACAGTAAGTTTTAAAGAATAAAGACCAACCAGTTCACTTTACCACTCATGGATGCTCCCAAAAATTCTTTTGCGTGTGGTACAATTGAAAACAAGCAGGTACACACAGCCCAGGGTTTGAAGGGCAGTCGGGGCAGTACATACGAACCTCCTTCCACAAACCTCTCCGCCAACAGACTCTACATCTCCGACTGGGAAAGTCTTTTGAGGTTGTAGGCGGAATTTGATCAGGAAAGTGGCGATCTTTCAATCTGGCAACATCCTCCACCACTCCAACTCTAGGAACACTTGCCTGTTCTACTAAAACAAGGCTGCCTATTACAGACTCCTGAAACTTTACAAAAGTCATCTTTGACTGGGGACAAGAATTCTGGAACACAACAAAAGCATTAAAGGTTGCCAAGTGGAAAAGATGGATAGCCAACTTCTTGTACCAAATGTAAGCCTTACGAAGAGCAGCATACGGTTCCAACCTCTGATCTACTCTGTCAACACAACCCATGTGCCTATTATAGTCCATTATGCACACAGGTTTGCGCGCTTCTGCAACCTGACCCCAAACAGTCACCGGTTCAGTGCTTTCATCATGTATTGTAGACAACATGTAGACATCTCTCCTGTCTGAAAACCACGACCAAGTTCCCACACAATTTTCTCAGTCACTCCAAAAGTCGACGGACAACCAGGGGGGTTAATCCTGGATTCCTTACCGGTGTACACCCTGAAATTAGAGACATATCCAGTCTGACTGTCACACAGCATATAAAGCTTAATTCCATAGCATGCCCTCTTACTAGGAATGTATTGCTGAAATACCAAGCGGCCCTTGAACAACAGCAAAGACTCATCCACTGCAATTTCTTTCCCAGGATAAAAGAACTCAGGAAATCGATCAACGAAATGATCAATGACAGGCCGAATCTTGAAAAGACGGTCACAATCAGGGTGATCTCGTGCCAAAGCAGAACTATTGTCAACAAAATACATCATCCGAAGCAGAAGCAAATACCTATCACGACTCATGACTGCCGGAAATATAGCTGTTGCCATCAAGGGACTAGTAGATCAATATTGATGGCTTTCTAAGCAAGCCCATCAAAAAAGTTAAACCCCAAAACTTTTTCATCTCCTCCAAATTTGTGGGAGTCCACCGGGTAGGTCTATCGTGGGGCTTAAGGCTAGCACTGTTCACCCTCAAAAAAATTTCAGCATACAAATTAATCTGCTCTACAATCTCAGCCAACAACACATCATCCATAAACAACTTGAAAAAATCAATTCGCAAAAAGTTTTCAGTGTTCACCCCACACCCTGGAACACCAGTAAATTCAGGCAATGCCGGCTGCACCATGCCTGGTGCAACCCAGAGGTCAGAACTTTCAACGTCAAGTCTTGCAGCCGCAGGCTGCCGACCAGCTGCCTCTTGTCTCACTACACTAACTTGAAGTCTAGTAGCCCCAGGCTGCAGCCCAGATGCCTCTTGCTGCACTATTGGCACAGCAATGTCCTCCGCAACCACAGGCACTTCATCCACACCAAAAGTAGCTTCATCAGCACTCAGAGTATCTTCATCATCAGATGAAGCCATGTGCAGAGAAAACTCACTACCTGAATCTTCACCTCCCACCTCTGGCTCAGAATCAGAGTCAGTCTCTGGACCATGGTCAGAGGAAGAATCAAAAAGCATTCCAACAACTTGCTGAGCAGTAATCCGGCGGCTAGCCATTATCCTCACAAAGAAAGGAGACTGCACAAACAACTCAACAACCAACACTGTGCAAAGTAGGTAAAAAAATGTAAGCCTTTATCACAAAAATCTATAAACTGAATAAATATACAATTAACTTACAAAATACAGCCAAACTCACCAGCACCTACTCTGCAAAGACACAGCAAATAGTCAACGATATCCCACTAAAAAGAAGAAAAAAAACAAATGTACAGAAAAAAAATACACAATAAGCACTAATGCAAACCATGTTTTACAATCACAAAGAAAAGAAACAGAACGTACTGGTATTATTACACATTTTGCAAGAAACACATTTACATTGAAATAGCACAAAAAAGGTCTCTTACCAAACAAATGCAACTACACAAACAGCAGAACTACCGGTAACAAAACCGCACACTCCAACAGTCTAAAGAGCAAAAGCCTAGAACAAGAACAAACAAGGGGAAATTAAAACATTACACTTTACAAAAAAAACAATACACATTATAACAAGCTATGTCACAGGCTCTGTCACTACAAAAAATGGGGGCAGAAAGGCTGATAACACATAAACAAATATATGTCCCCTGGAAGCAAGCACAATATTTATTTTCAAATTGGGCCCCCAGGAAGCGACCCTTGCCCAAGGGGTCGCTTCCATTTAAAAATAAAAGAATTCCCTGATGCCCAGTGGAGTTTTCTGCCCCTCATGGGGGCAGAAAGGCAAAATTAAAAAAACAATCTGCCCCCAGAGGGGGCAGAATATACTACAAAAAAAAAGGACCCAAGTAAGAGACCTTTGCCCAAGGGGTCGCTTCCAATTTTGCTAAAAAAATCCATGGCTCTAGTGGGCTTTTTTACCCCCCCACCCCTCCCCCCCGGGTTCAGAATTGGCCAACAGAAATGGCCGATCTGTCCCTAGGGAGGGCAGAAAAGTCTGACAAAATATTTACCCCCTTAGGAAGGGACCCTTGCCCAAGGGGTCGCTTCCAATTTTGAAGGAATTGAAAATCCCTGGCTCCAGTGGGCTTTTCTGCCCCCCCCCCTGGGTGCAGATCGGCCAAAAAAAAACAGCTGGAAAGACAGAAAAGTGTGAAAATTAATTTGCACCCTAAAGGAAGCGACACTTGCTCAAGGGGTCGCTTCCGATTTTGAAAACAAAAGTAATCCCTAGCTCTAGTGGGCTTTTCTGTCCCCCCTGGGTGCGGATAGGCCAAAAAAATGGCCGATCTGCCCCAGGGGAGGCAGAAAAGTCTGAAAATTATTTTGCACCCTAAAGGAAGCGACCCTTGCCCAAGGGGTCACTTCCGATTTTGGAAAAGAAAGTAATCCCTGGCTCTAGTGGGCTTTTCTGCCCCCCCTGGGTGCAGATCGGCCAAACAAATGGCTGATCTGCCCCAGGGGGGGGAGAAAAGTCTGTAAATATTTTTGCCCCAAAAGGAAGTGACCCTTGCCCAAGGAGTCGCTTCCGATTTTGAAAAAGAAAGTAATCCCTGGCTCTAGTGGGCTTTTCTGCCCCCCTGGGTGCAGACCGGCCAAAAAAACGGCTGATCTGCCCCAGGGGGGCAGAAAAGTCTGTAAATAATTTTGCCCCCAAAAGGAAGCGACCCTTGCCCAAGGGGTCGCTTCCTGCACATAAAACTTGCCCAAATGTACAATCCCTGGTGTCTAGTGGGGCATTCCTGGTGCACGATCGCGATCGCTTTTCCACTTTGGTGATAATGTCATAATTTTCTTTTAGAACAAGTTCTGGACAATTAGAACAATACACAACCAATATCTTTAAATTCTTTGAAGGTGGTGGAATGCTGATATTAGCAAGAGTTTGGTTGGATGTAGATGTTGTTGCTTTCCCCTTCAGTTTTCTAAGATATGCACTTTCATGGGTGCTTTTGATGTGCTTTCACACTGATGATGTGACATAACTTGAGTTCAAGAAACCTGGCAGTGGATTTATTTTCTCCAGATGGCACAACAAACCAGTACCAGACATCTCTCTTTGTTTGCTCGACCATTTATTGAGGTGTTCGACAAACCTTTTGTCTGCTAATAATCTCCTTTCAAAGGTCTAGCTAGTCCTTTTTCTTTCCACCTTACTCATCTCATACGTTAATACCAAGGGGTTGTGGTCCGATATTAGTCTCGGGAGTTTTATAATACCTGCCCTGTTTATTTTGGAGGAGGAAATAAAAAAGTAATCCAACTTAGTATATTTCTGATAGGGATTTGAGAAGTACGTAAAGCCAGGATTTTGGGGCTCTTTAATGCCCCACACATCCTTCAGCCCATGTGAACCAATAAGGGCCTGTATTGCCCTAAAAACTCTAGGTTTCCGCCCGGCGTAGAGTGTTCCATTGAGCCAATCCAATGAGATATTTAGATCTCCACATAATACTGCGGGGGTTGGTCAAGTAGCTAATTCTACTTCAAGGAGATCAAAAATCTCAGGGTCATCCTTATTGGAGCCATAGACTACACATAATATGGGACCCATTTCCAACTCGGCTATAACCCATCTACCATGGCTATCCACTTTTACGCGTCTAGTCCCCCCCAAAGACGTTCTTACTAAGATAGCAAAACCCCTAATTGTTGAAGATTGCGTTGAGCATGCCACTAGCTCAAAGCCATTAAGGAGCAGCATTTTTCTCTTAGCCCACGGGAGGTGTGTCTCTTGAAGACACAAGACATCTATTCGGTTGTATTTCACAAAGTATGCCAACCTTTGCCGCTTCCTCCAATCATTCATACCTCCCACATTTATTGTACAGATTCTAATGTTTGCCATCATAATGAACCAAACAGCCTGCTATAAAGAACTGAGTCTTAGGCAGCCTCTTCTTTGCTGCGCTTATGCCTTGACCAATCATGCACCATTTTTCCCTTTTTTCAAATTTTCCCCCAAACTCAACCACCCCCCCTTCGACCACCCCTCTAACCCCCCCACCACTCCCACTCCCCACCCAGACCCCCCTGAAGCCCCTCCTCACCCTACTCTGTGAAGCGCTCAGACCTAGTCTGTGCAAGTGATGGTCCCGCGGTGACAGCAGTGAGGACTTAAAGAAAAAAAATATACATAGACAAATTCCCACAAAAGCCCTTCCACCCTTGAACAATTTCTAAAAGTCAAAAAGTCCACAGCCAGATATGTTAACCCGACCCTTCTTGACCAGCATCCGAAAATTCTGATTTTTTTACAAGCGATCGCCGCAGTCACTTACAATTTGAACCTATTTGCCAAGAGAATCAAGGTACTCCTTTGCCTTAATTTCGGAAGAAAAGTACAGTGTCTTGCCTTCGTTGATAATTTTTAGCTGCGCCGGGTTTATCAGGAAGGCTTGCATCTTTTTATCCTGAAATGGCTTAATCATTCCTCTTAAACGCCAGCGCCTCTCTACTGTCGCGTGACAAAAGTATGGCCGGACGAAGAATGAAACCCCCTCACTGCTTCTTCTAGCATTCAGCCTAGCAAATTCCGAGATGGCCTGTCTCAGGATAAAATTACCAAAAAAGATTAGGACGGCCCTGGGTTTATCGCTCTCCTTAGCATTCCTTCTGATTTTAAAGGGGGTACGGTGTACTCTCTGTACCTCGGTGGACCAGTTCCAGCTGGAAAGTTCGGGAAAGGCATGTTCTAAGAGCTTCATGATATATGCCCTGATATCGGACCCCGCAACTCCCTCCGGGATTCCCAGGACTCTCAGATTATTCCGGCGAAGCCTGTTATTCATTTCCTCGAGCTTCCACTGTATATCCACCCCCTGGGAACAATGCGCATTAACCTTAGTGACAGCCTCAGCAACCTCCGCTTCGGTTGATACCACCCTATCTTCCAGATTTGAGACTCTGTCTCTAGTATTGGCGCATGCCTTAGGTAACTTCCTAACTACGCCCTGCATTTTCCTCATTGCAGCCTGGGATTTGCGGTTGTCTTGACGGGTTTCCTCCCTATGTGCAATTATCTCTTGGTGGATTGTTTCCAGGAGTGACATTTGGGTAGGTTCCAAGCAGGGACTGCCCTGCAAGGGCATAGAAGATGAATGATCCCAGCTCAATTCACATTGGGGGTTGGCCTGACCCTTTGCTGCTACTAGCGGCCTTAGTGCTGTTACAAGCTGATCAGTCTCGGGATCCCTCTCAGAGTCCAGATAGGAACTGCCTTCCTCATCCTCCTCAGACCACCTGACCCCGTCTGAAGCTGAGAAAAAGGCTTCGCTGGGAGTATTCTCTTTTCCATTCCCGATTCCACCGCCTGCCAAACCCCCCAGTTCTAATGACTCCACCATGTTAGTATCAGACGTGTCTTGTGCAAGCAACTGGGGACCATCCGCATTTAAGCCCGAAATGAAAGGCCTTAGGGGTCCACCATTTTCCCCCAGCTGCTTCTCCGGGGGTCGCTACCTCTAGGGAGTCCTTTGTTAAGCCCTGGGATTCCTCTCCCATTATCGTGGCCTTTTGTGTTAAAGGAAGGGCCGACTCGGAGGGAGCGCTACTACCATCAGTCGTTGATCCCTGAAGGGCCTCCACCTCCACCGCTATGGGTATTACGCCCCCCAACTCCTTAGTCGGCTGCTTAGCCTCCTTAACCTCCTTCTCCTTACCGGCCTTAGAGAACAAGTCCACGATTGACAATGTAGCCAAGTGGGTCCTCGCTAAAGTCTGCTGCCTCTTCTTCTGTAGTTCCACTGGGGGTGTTGGAACTTTCCGAGCGTCCTCGGTTGCCTCTGCATCTGCTTCATCTCGCAGGGTTTTCTTTTTCCCTATAGCCATTTTAGATCCCAGGTTTACTTTGGGGGCCATTGGTGCCTTCCTTGCGCCTCCCCGTTGACTTGGATTCGGACTTCCTTGGCAGGTACGCCCGCTTGTAAGCTCCGCTCTAGGCTCCGCTCCGCTCAGCTGCCGCCTTCAGGCCAGTCTCCTCCCACCTGAGCACCAGAGGCGTTTCCGATCCGGGGAGAGAGCCGCTATCGTAACCACCAAAGCCCGCAGCAGCTGCTTCGCAGATCCACGGCAGGAAAGCGCTGTCAGCATTCCGCCCAAGTTGCTTCTCGGTAATAGTTCTTCCTTAAGAAACAGGGTCGGGTCGCTCCTGACTATGGAATTATGTCTCCATAAGGCTCCTTCTGTTACACGTCCTCACCGCTCCACCGCTACGGCCACAACTACGCGGCCGCCATCTTGCTTCCAGGCACACCTCAACTCAAATAGCACTCCTTGCGAACATGTCGCTTCAACAAAATTGTAATCCACTTAGTAGTTAGGAATTAACATTTCAAAACATAAAAATTCATTAAAAAAGACAAATTACAGGGACACTATAGTTATGAAATAAAATTAAAAAGCCTTAAAAAATCACTGAAAAAAAACAGAGTTTACAGGGACGTTATAGTTCAGCTCAGATCTCGCTCATGCAAAACTAGTGAGATTCAGCAGTTATAATAACCTTAGCTAGTAATAACTTACGCCCCTACAGTGCACTGCTCGCGACCTCACCTATTGCATCACTCATTACACTGTCAGTGACATCACTGATGACATCTAAAATTATATCACTGATTCATTACTGATTACATAATTCACAGAATCACTCATACACCCACTCACACCCACATAGAACCTCCTTACACCCACTCCCAAACAAACCCCTTATAGGCTAGAGGGTCTCCACAATTTCAAGAAACCCACCTCCTTCAATGGAAGAAAAAGAAAGGAGTTGAAACACTATAATTTTGGTCAGCTTCCCATTGTATAAATGGACTTTCTATGGGTTTGGTGGTATAGAGATTCCTTGGTGAACATACCCTTTATATCCGGTTGTTGTGATTGTTTTCTTTGTGATACCTCTACTAGTGACCTACCATAGCAGTTTTTCTTCTTCAGCACTTTTGGGTGACTCTGTTTCTCTGTCTTTTGTGCCATTCTGAGGTTACTGAAGGTGATAACTGCTCACTACTAGTGACAGTCACAGGGCTGCATCTTATAACACTGATGCCCTCTTATACTTTGTCACCACTATCACATCCTTCTATCAGTTGAACTTATTCTCTCTCTCCACCAGCAGCAATGTTTTTGAGGTACTCTGCCCACACAATATATGTTGATTTTTCAGATAGGCCAGTTGGCCTTCAGTACCAAAATGTCCACCTGGATTACCATGAGAAAATAACAAATTGAGCTTGCTGTGATGTCCACCTCATGGGACTTTGGTGCAAAAAAGTCACAACGTGGAGAGGGAAGGTTTTATATGGAGCTAAATACTCAGGGCCTCATTTATGAAAAGTGACGCATCGCTGCGTGAAAACAGCGATGCGTCACTTTTCACTGCGCTCTCCCTGCGACATGATTGATGCGTCATATTTATAATATGATGCATCATGTCGCAAGGAGTTACAGATACGTCAGTATTTCTGACGTATCTGTAGGCGCAAAAGTGACGCATTGCTGGAGTGTGTCACAAAAGTGACGCAACTACAGCAATGATTCCTTTCACATGGGGATAGCCCCATGTGAAAGGGCTTGCGTCAGTCTTACGCCTCCGGTGAGGCAGGCGCAAGATTTTGACGCAACAGCATCCTAAAAGTGACGCAGTGAAATCTCATAGATTTCACTGCGTCACTATTACGAGGCTTTTTGCGGGTGAACGCCCCCTCTGCATACATTATACCTGATGCAGGTATAATGTAGCGCAGGGGTTTACAAAGTGACGCATCTGCTTAGATGTGTCACTTTGTAAATAGTGCGCATCAAGAGGCATGTTTTACGCCATCGATGCGTCACAAAAAGTGACGCATCGGAAGCGCAAAACTCACGCAAGGCCTCATAAATGAGGCCCTCAGTTTTTGTGGTCCTGAAAAGAAGGAAGCAGATGGTGTTGGTGAAACTTCATGATGAAGAGCAGGTTGAATAAACTTGAGCTGGGAAAATCTGATTTCAGACTCACTGTTCTCCATGGCTGAATTCATGGCAACACCGAGACGAGAAGCTTTGGTTTTGGTGGTGGTACCATTGATTTAGGGGTGATCTTCATCCCAGCCTCCTCCTAGCCAAAGGAGGGTGCAGCAGGTTTTGTTGCATTTCTGAAAAAAATAATGAGTGCTTGATGCCAGTGGTGGCACTGCAGCAGGCTACCTCTGCAGTCGTTAAGAGGACAAGGCAACCAGGAAGGATTATGGGTGCTATGAGGAAACAGCGCTTCCCTTTTCAGTTCAAAAAGAATTGTATTAATCAAGAATAGGTGTCAGTACAATAAATAAAAATAATACAAAATAGAAATGATGATATTTAAATAAAACATTGCGTCAATAATAACAGTTGGAACAGGCTCTAGAAGGACAGGTGAGGCATAATAGTAGAAATACAACAAGGTAAATAATAAGTAATAAAGGAACGTTAAGGTCAATTAAGGGGGTTTGGAGACTTCTTGCTGAGTAGGACATAAATGAAATGACGTTTAGCGCATTCATTGAGGTAAAGCGTTATGGGAAGCCACAAATCATTAAGTTTCATTGCCATATGAAGAAGAAAAACAAAAGCAGTATCCAGTCTATGATTCTGACAAACATTGTACCACCATGCTCTAAAAGAAATATTCAATTTTTTTTCTTCCAGTTAACAGTATTTTGTAGAAAAGCAACAGCTATCAGTAAATCAATAATCCGAACATTTAGTACAGTGTCCTCCCAACAAGGGGATAAACTTCCTAAAAAAATATGAGTGAAAGAAAAGGGGATTTGAGTGTGGAAGATGGCATTAATTTGGGACCAGATCTGTTTCCAAAAAAATATGAATACCATTGCAGGAAAATATCATGTGAAATAAAGTTGCATGTAGTGAGGAACAAGACCAGCAGAGATCAGGGACTGTGGAAAACCTCTTACTTAACATGTGTGGTGTAAAGAGGAGTCTGTTGTATATAAAGAAAAGTGTCTGCGTAATAGACGTTGTTCTAGAAGATTTGCGAAGTTTGATCCATAATTTGTCCCACAAAGGTGTGGGCCAGGAAGTAGCAAAATCACATTCCCATTGTTCTTCAACCTTAGATTTGGGCCGAGGAGAGGCTGTCGTGTGGAGAAATTTCTAGATATTGGAGGATTTAGATGTAGTGCGTAAAAAAGAGTGAAGCCGTGTAGTCGGGTTGGGAGATGCAGGGAGAGGATGAGGTTGTAGAAGGTGAGTATAAGCGGACAGTACCGCCTCCTTAAGCAAGAGGTATTTATGGGCAAAGGACGCAGGGAGATTGAAAGATTGACTCAGTGTTGAGAAGAGTAGGAAGGTGGAATTGGAGAAGAGTTGGGATAGCCAAATTAATCCTCTCTGCCTCCAAGATTTCCAATAGAAGGGTTTATTGTTAATAGGAAGGCTTTTATTGTGCCAAATGGTAGTGTTTAGGAAGTCAGCGACCGTGATGGGAGGAGCAGGGGTAGCAGATAAGAGTAACTTGGCAGTAAATCTATGAATGGGGGTGGATAATAAATGTGGCTTGCGAGAGAAAGAAAGATTTTCTGCAAAATTAAAGGGGGAAAGTAGGACACGTTCGATCGTTACCCAAAGAGGACATGTATCAACAGGGTCTCGTAGCCAAAAAGAAGCTTGTCGCAAAAGGAAAGCTTTGAGATATCCTGGAAAGTCCAGAAAGTTGACTCCACCTTCCGATTGGGTGCGTGTTAGTCTAGAAATAGACATACAAGGATTTTTGCCCATCCAGAGAAAGGTAGAGAGAATAGTATTAATTTTCCTAAAAAAAATCGTGGAAATAGGAACTGGGATGTTGGAAATTGTATAAAGATCAATGGGAAATAACATCATCTTAATAGTATCCAGGCGTCCCCACCATGAAAGATAAATGGAATGCCACCTAGTCGCGAGGTCTGAGAGTTTCTGAGTACATTTATTAAGACAAAGTGAAACTGTATCCGGAATTGAGGGGGTAACGTGTAATACTAGGTATTTAATATGGGAGGGACTCCAAGTGAAATTGGAAGCACTAAAATCCGGTTTAAAGGTGAATTTGTTAAGGGTAAAATTTTGCATTTATCATTATTCAGTTTGTATCCAGAAATTAGTGAGTATTCACGTACCACAGCAAGGAAAGCAGGAATAGAATCGGTAGGATTGGATAGAAAAAGCAGAATATCATCTGCATATGCCGCAAGTTTGATGTGGGAATGCCGTGTCTGAAAGCCATGAATATTCGGGTTCTGACGAACTTTGGACAGGAAGGGTTCCAAGGCTAAATTAAAGAGAAATAGGGAGAGGGGACATCCCTGACAAACTCCTCTTCCTAAATTAAAGAAGAAGGAGACTAAGCCATTAGCGCAAACCGCCGCTCTTGGATTGGAATAAAGAAAGGAGATTAAAGAAATACATTTAGGGCCAAAACCAACCATTTTAGGGTAGAGAAAAGATAAGTCCATTCAACTCTGTCGAATGCCTTCTCTGCGTCTGACGCAATCACTGCAAGAGAGTGTTGAAAACGTGGAGAATGAGACAGAACATTAAACAAGAGTCTAGTATTATCAGTGATATAGCGGCCTATGACAAATCCAGATTGTTCCAGTCCCAATAAATCAGGCAAAAGGGGGTCTAGTCTCGCAGCAAGTGATTTAGCATATATCTTATAATCAACGTTGACTAATGAGATAGGTCTGTAGTTTATCTGACGTCTTTCCCGTCTTTAGGTATAATACAGATGTGAGCGTCAGAAAAGGTGCCTGAAGAACTACCTTGGGTAACGAAAGAATCTATAAGGGAATGCAATTTGGGTAGGCCCAGCTTAGAAAATTGAGGATTAAATTCAACTGTGAACCCGTCTGGTCCAGGGGCTTTATCTTTCTTGAGGTGTTGAAGTGCAGTGAATAATTCGTGTTGGGATATGTCAGATTCTAAAGAGGTTAAGTCAATAGGGAAGTGGTGAGGTTGTTGTATACCAGAGAAAAAATTGGAGAGAGAATGAGCAGTGGGTTGTGTTTCAGAGGAATAAAGGGCGTTATAGAAATGGGAAAACTCAGTTAAAATGTCAGCATCTTTATGTTTAAGGTTAGAATTGTCATCAAAAACAGATTCAATATTCAACTTATTTTGTTTGACTTTCAAATAATTAGCCAAAATGTTCCCCGCTTTGTTTTTAACACCATAACATTTCGAACTGGATTTCAACAAATATAAAGAAGCATCTTCTGTGGGCTGTTTGTTGAATTGCATCTTGGCGTCAACAAGAGCCGTCAGACTATCCTGTGAGTGTGAAATATAATAGGAGTGTTCCAATCCCTTAATATTTTCGAGAAGATCACAAGTAAGTTTACGAGCAACCTTCCGCTTTTTGGCCACAAAGCCAATTATGAAATCCCTCGCTGCAGCCTTAACGGCATCCCAAATAGTGTGTTTGGGGATGGAAGGGGTATCGTTAAGATCAAAAAAATCATTAAAAAAATCAGTGAAAGAGACATTAAATTTGGGGTCTAAAAGTAGAGTATTATTGAAACGCCATCTCTTAGGTCCAGTAACTTTAGGCAAAATATCGATGTTAATCGAGACGTCAGATAACATATAACAAAATGGGACCAATCTCTGCATGAGTGAGAGTCTGCGAAATGTGAGGAGAAACAAAAATATAATCAATTCGTGATTGAGAGTGGTGGGAAGGAGAATAAAAAGTAAACTCTTTAGTTGTCAGATTACAGAAATGCCAAGCATCAATAAGTTTATGTTGTGTAATTGCTTGAGCAAAGAGTTTATGGGGTTTGTTTGGGATAAAAGAGGTTTTGGAATGTCTGTCCAAAAAGGGATCAAGAGGTTGATTACAATCTCCTGCCATAATGAAGTTGTCGTCTGTGAATCTGGTAATACGAGCAGCCATCGTATGCCAAAAAGTAGGATCACCTCCTGTGGGGGCATAAGTGTTTAGAAGAGAGAGTGGAACATCCCTTAGAGAGAGCCTGACATATAACCATCTACCATCATTATCAGACTCTGTAGCCAATAGAGAATAAGGAACAGATTTGCGACACAAAATTACCACACCATTACGTTTGCCGTCACCAGGAGCATAAACGACATCACCCACCCAACCTCTCCGAAGCTTAACAGATTCAGATTCAGACAGATGAGTTTCTTGTAAAAAAGCAAAGTCTACATTGAACTTGGCTAGATGAGTTATAATTCTCTGCCTCTTAATAGGAGAGTTGAGACCTTTAACGTTCCAAGAAACAATTCGCACTGACATCAGAAGTAGTAAAAAATCTGGTAACTAAGAGTAGTAGAATTATAAAAAAGAGCCTCAAAGGAAAAGAAAAAAAACTGAAATCTAAGACTAGTGAGGAGATGAAAGAGAGAGATAGTATAAAGAAAAGAAAATATCCAGTAGAGAACATCACGTAGCAAAAAGGAATGCGAGAATAAAAGAGAAAAAAGAAAAAGAATAGAATGTAAGAGTCAAGAACCATACAAACAAAGCGAAGATAGAATGATATAATAAAGAGAGCAATGAGGAAGAAAAAAGGATAAAACAGGAGATGACACCTGACAAAAAAAGAGATAGAATAGGGGGAAGAAAGGAAGGGCAAAACCAGAAAAATAAGGAGAAACAAAATATTGAAGGAGGGGACATACTTACAGACAAAGGAAGGCAAGGGAGGACGGTCGGGAACAAAACCAGGATGAGAAGGAGGGAGGGGTGGAGCCACATTGAGCAGGCTAAGCTTCCAGGGCCAGCAAAACGCACGACCAAGGGAACACCACGGAGCGAGAGGTAAAATCTACGAGGAACATGAGGGAAAAAAAAGGTAAGTATCAATGTCGAGGAAGAAGGGGGTAAAAACCAGCAATGTTAAAGTTAATTAGACAACAAGGAGGAAATACAAGAAAATCACAGCTGCAACATTGTCAATAACTGAAAACATTTAAACGTAGATAACAAGAGCAACAATCATGAGAATCAAGTAACAGACAAACAACCATGAGAATTGAGTAACAGTCAAAAATGGGGAGTGTGACAAAGGGTAGTCACAACAGTAGACCAGGAAGACCAAAACGTTCAAGTTGGGAGAGAAGAGGAAGGTCCGGAGAGATCCATATCAGTTGCCTTGCAGGAGTTCAAGAAGCTTTTGAGGCGTAAAGGATCTTCGTACGTTGTAGTTTTGTTGTTATATATGACTTTAAAGAGACATGGGTGAAAGAGCCCATATCTGGCCCGATGGAACGAAGATCAGCTCGCATGTCCAGGAAACCTTTTCGACGTTGTGCAGTAGCCTTGGCATAATCCTGCGTGAAGAATAAAGATGATCCTGACCAGGTGAGTCAAGGAGAAGCTCTAGGTGCTGATAAGACCTTCAGAAGGTCTGTATACTCCAAGAAGTAAATCATAACTCCTCTCGGTCTTGACGTATTTAAGGTTGAGGAGTAGGGCCGACCAAGTCTATGAGCACGTTGAATGTTAAGCAATGTACCTTCTGGCAAGTGTAGGAGCTTAGGGAAAAACAACTTGAAGAAGGCAATTGGGTCATTCCCCTCGCAACCCTCCACCAGGCCGTAAATACGCATATTATTGCGCCGATTGCGATTTTCAAGTTCCTTCACCTGACGCTGAAGAGAGGAGACCTGCGAGGTTAAGTGAGAAACTTTGGCAGAGGATTCCTGAAGGGAAGAAACATTTTGCTCCACTGAGGTGTCTCTTGCATCCATTTGTGACCAGTTATCCGTAAGTATTTGAAGTTTGGCATTGGTTTCCTCCATAAAGGGACGAAGAGCCCTAATTTCCTCCAATAAGATCTCCACAGACACCGATGATAAAGGCTTGGGCGGAGAGGGAGGGTCTTTTTTCAGTCTCCTGGAGGTAACTTTCCCTGTACCAGGAGTTTTTAATTAGAGTGCGCTTTGGAATAATGGAGTCAAAGTTCTGTTTGTTCCTGCCCATGTAGTATAAACGCTGAGTAAAGTTTAAATGCAAAAGCAGGCAGGCAAAAAATCAAAAGGCATACATGTGGTCTCCTATAATAGCCAAAAGAAAGAGAGTAAAATGTTCAGCAGGGAGAGACTAGACATCAAGTAGGGAACAGAAGACTTCGATGCTCCCCAAAATGGCCGCCTCAATTGAATGAGGTCATTTTCTGTGAATGTCCTGTGAACATAACAGTTGCAGTAAGGGAGAATCAAGCCAATAATGGGCCAGAAAGAGAAAAAAGAGTCACTATGGCCATAAAAAATCAGCAGAGTACATATCTGGCAGCCAGGAGGTGAAGGGTGAAATCGGGCGCATCGCGGCGGCAAGGAGAGGATGAGAACAAAATGGCGGTCGCGGCCGGTAAAGAGCCGCGACCAAACTTACTCTACCGTTTCAGGGATGAGTGCTGCCTCAGCAAGCGTCGGAAAAGGGCTCAATACATGCCTGCCGACTTCTTACAGCAAGACCTGGCGTCCGTGAGTTGAAGTGGTGACTCAAACCGCGGGACTCCGCCGGCGTTGTCGGAGCGCTCACCCTAGAGCCGCCATACCCGGTCCGCGCAAAGCCACGCCCCCAGCCCTTCCCTAATAAAGGTTTTAAGAAACAATTGCTCTCCTGGATTTCACTGCTGACTACATCTTCTATCCAGGATGTTCATCTGTTGCTCACAAACTCTCCGACTTTTGAGGCACTGTGTGAAAAGTTTGACAATAGTCTGGAAGGTAAATTGAAATCATTGATTGATCATCTGGTGAAGCTCAATAGCCTAGTGACTATCGCTTTCAAACAGCCCCCCACCGCATGATCATCCAAGGCACTAAGGAAGCCGCCCTCCTATCTGTAACTATCTTTGGCAAATTCCTCCAAAATAGATCAACAACATAGCAGCAGAAACTCACACGGGGCTCCTGAGTGGATCCCCAGACCACCTGCTAATATCAAACTTAGGGGCTCAGATATAACCCATCTTGGCACCAGCCCTCACTCACCTACAGTTCCTTCTGCCTTGCAGTTTTCACCTGCACTGTGGTGGTACAGCCTGAGCGTTCTCCCTGCAGTCTGCCCCCATGTACGAATTTTGGTCAGGATTCCCCCACTAGATCTAAGCAACAAGAATCACAGGACCAGCTACATAACACGGCCACTGAATAACTACTTAAGTACAAGCACTTCAATGCCTGGTGTTTGAACAAAAATATAATGGCCATGAGGGTCGGCTGCTTAGGGCAGTCAAAGAAAAATATTGCAGTGGATTGTGTTGCTTTAAACTTCCGAAGACCCGCATGCATACATAACATCCTGAGCACTAAGAAATATTTTAACCTAGCAGCAACAAAGGTTGTCATCCTCCCCATAAGGTTTTCTTACAGGAAACCTGTCTTTTTCCCAAATTCATGCCCATATTTTATGAATACTCCTGGACATGTTCCATGTACTACATGCTTTCCCCACTAAGTGATCTAGAGGCCTTGAAATGACTTTTGGAGAATCAGCCAGTGCCTTACACAATCCCACTGATGCCCTACACATTGAAGCTGATTAAAGGACCCACCAACGAACCTAACCACTACTCTTCCAGGGTCTTCTGGGAAGGTTCGGCTGTATACCAATGTTAAGAAAGACGGCTCACTAAAAATGTTATTCTGGATTGTGGCCGGTCTTAGATCAAAGAATGAATTACTGGACTGGCTCAATTTTGTGATGGGTTGTGATTTTCTTTTTTTTCAGGAAACTTGAGACACGCTGTTGGATTTTCATAGATGGTGTTTAATGTTTCATTATTCCCACCACACGCTCCAATAGTAGTTGTGCTTCGGTAGGGTTATAAAGCTGGGTAAGCATTGCCTTAGGGGACACATTAAATCCATTGCGACTAATGATAGTAGCTTTCAAATCAAAGTTGTTAAAACCAAGCTGTGCCTATACATAGTGATTTTTTATAATAATTATGTTTTAGCAGCGTACCCAATTCCAAGTTTTTCTCCTTGTTTAAATGCATTTTAAACATTGCGGAAAGCTTTGAGCGATCAGGACATGATTAATATCTCTGCCTGGCTGATTATTCTAATGTACATCTGCCCACTCCACCCATTGGTCCAAACCTAGCTCATTTACCACATAGCATTCCTGACCCCAGAAGTTTATTTCTTATTTAGCTCCCCTAGACCTGGCTAACATACTGTCAATTACAGGTATGACTAGTTCTACCATAGAGAACATCTTCATCATGCAGAACTCAGTAGAGTCACTTTCACATAGTCTGGTTGTCCCATCTACATTTAGTGATCACAACCCTATTAAAAGTAATTTGCTTGTTCGCCTTAAGGGTACGTTTAGGTGGGGCATTGGGGAATGCACTCCACAACCTACCTCTGATGACCTAAGGCTTAAATGGAGATAGGGTGACCCGGCTCAGCTGTTTAATGAGGTGATATGTTCTAATCTAGAGCTAGCAAAGGTATGCTTTAGTGAGGTAGATTGTGGTGGGCGGGTGGTGGAGGCATTTGTTGATTTTTGTGCCGGTATGAGAAATGCAATTTTAAAACCCTTCCAGCCTAAACGTCATACTCCCAGGTGGTGTAATGCTGAATGCTCTGCAGCTAATAGGGGTCTTTGACAAGCCCTGGTATCTAGACCAACGAATTCTACTTTAGTGGCCCTTCGATATAAGCAGTATAAGGCCATTACTGTTAAACAACCTCAGGATGTAGTAATATTTAATTGGGACATGTTTGTACAGGCCTCACAGGCGGGTAATAGCAAACTATTCTGGACAACTGTATGTGAGCTAAAGTATTGTAACTCGAGGCTCTCTAGTTACATTGTTTGCCACATTGCTTGCAGTACCTGAGAGGAGAACTTTGGCAATAAGGCATGCTGCATCTACATAATCTGACACATATTCGATAGGCCACAGGTTAGCTGCAGGTTTTCAGACAACCTTATTGGACGTGGAGGATGCTATCGATAGGAATCAAGGCACCTGGCGGATGATGCAGTGCTAATGGCATGTACACCTAGGGCACTGTGTATGTTAGTCCATGCCTTTATTGACTTTATCGGTTCTCTTGACCTGCAGAATAATTTCGCCAAATCACATATCATGTCCTGTGGTCCTAAGCACAGATATCTCTCAAATATACAGCTTGTCACCCGTTGCTAAACCAGCACCAATACTTTTCCAGACTTAGGTATCTTTTTTTCTGCTCAGGGGTCCTGGTCTCCTAATATTTCACATTGCTCGACTCAATTTGCCATGGTTAATTGGTTCCTATGCAGTCTTCCTCAACCCAGGGGAGAGGCACTCTAATAACACTGTTAGGAGTTTATAAAATACAATGTCGGCCTACTGCAATGTACAGGGCAGCACAGTGAGGTATTTCTAATTGCTTAACCATTCAACAAGAAGAAAACAGATTTTGCAGAAAGCTGTTATCTCTTCCTATATTTGCTGCACATTTAATCGTGCACAATGAACTAGGGCTTCCCTATTTCAAAGATCTAAATATGGCTCGCCCAGTCCTCCTCTGGATTTTGATCTGGTATAATGATGAGGCTGCTTTGACCAGAAATATTATACTGGTTTGCCTTTCTCTGGATGGAGGGCAAAAAATTCCATGGATTGATTATGTAAGGACTATGGGATGCAGTCCTTTTTTACTGATCCATATTCCTGTATTGCTAACAGTATTTTTTTGAATTGCAGAAACTCAGGGCATTGGGGGGATGTCAAATGTGACCAGTTACCTTAATCTGTATGATTTTGACCATCCAACTGATTAGGATTTCAAGGCACGTATTGATGGGAATGCTTTCTGTTTTTCTGCATTAGATTAGACATTACGAAATACCTTCTCTGGTTTCCTATGCGTTTTGAGAATAGACTAGAAACAAAACAATGTCCCTGTGAATCAATGCTTCACTTCCCATGTTTTTGTAAATGTTATGTAAGATACACCAGATTCTTCTTATTTCCTCTTTTAAAAAAGAATTGTTATGATCTAACTCAGTCTAGACCTGCTTGCATGTATGTATGTATGTATGTATGTATGTATGTATGTATGTATGTATCTATGGATGGATGGATGGATGGGTGGATGGAAAGTATCCATTTATACATGCACACATACATACAGAAGGACTGTTATTTTTGTATGCGGCAGTAAAAGAAGAGTATATGTTTATTTGCATGTAGGTGTGTTGGAACTGGCCCTTTTTGCAGGGTCATCCCCAAACTTTTTGCTTCCTCCTCCCTTATTTTTCTTGACCCGTGGCTGTTGGCAATAGGACTCTGCGCACTTTACCACTGCTGATCAGTGCTAAAGTGCATATGCTCTCTGTGTAAATTGTTATTCTGATTGAATATACCTGTTTGGCATATTTGTATCACCATGAAGTCCCTAGTAAAGTGCACTGGGTGTGCCAGGGCTGGTGATGACAAATGCTACTAGTGGGCCTGCAGCACTGATTGTGCCACCCACAGGAGTAGCTCTAAAATGGTGTCTCAGGCCTGCCACTGCAGTGCCTATGGGCAGTTTAGAACTGCCATGTCCTCCTGGTCAGTGTCCACACTGACCAGGCCTAACCCTTCCCTTTTCGTGCACATCAGCCACCCCTATGGAAGGCCCAAGGTACCCCCCTGGGCAGGGTGCAGTGTATGTGAAAGGTAGAGCATGTACTGGTGCAGGTAACATGTTCTGGTAGTGAATTACAGCCATTTTCGTTTTTCACTATTGTAAGGCTATCTTGCTCCATAGATTAACATGGGGGATGCTGGCTACAGTGGTTAACAGCATTTCTTCCCATAGGAACAAGATAGGACATAAGTATCTAGTATCCCTGAACTCAGAATTTAATAACACATCTTTTAGGAAAGGTTGTTTTTAAATCCTGTGTTTGAGAACAGCACTTTTAGAAAGTTGCTGTTCTCTTGTCTGAACCTTCTGTGTGCCTGGGCCTGTTTGTGTATTGACTGTCTGGTTTGTGAGTGACAGGGGCTGGGGAACTCCCCGGCAGGATGAATGAGTCAGCACTAGGCTGAATGACTTGAGTGGTGGGAGGAGTTAGCACCTGGGCTGAATAGGGCTGTGCCTGCCTTCCACAATGCTGGCTCCACCCCCCTGCTGGGCGGCTGAGGACCCTGCCCCTCACTCTGAAAGGAAAGATGCAGCCACCAAAACAAAGTGCTCAGGATCCACCCAGAACTGGTTCAGACCGGGCACAGGGCCCACATGCACCAAGAGAACAAAGACTTTAGGGGTATAAGTACAGGACCCCTGACAACAGAAAATTAGATCATCCTGGAAATCAAGAAGGAACCTCTGCCAAGGAGAAAGCTGACTCTGAAGAAGGAAGATTGTCTTGCTGTTGCTCTGCTGGACTGACCTGCTGTTGCTTTGCTGCCAAGGAGAGGGGAAGGACTTTGCTGTGAGCTGTGTCCCCTGTCTTGAAAGGAATCTCCAAGGGCCTGAGAAGAGCTGGCTCCCTGTTTTGAAGTCCCAGGAACAAAAGGACTTCACCCCCAGCTTCCCTGAACTCTGCTGAGTGAGTTCTGTCCCTCCTAGAGTGCTTGATCCAGTTGTGGGGCCTCTGGAGGTTGGACCTGTGCTGGGAAGCTTGAGACAAAAGCTTGAGAGACTTTCGAAATTGAAAAGTGTCGCATCGCTCGCTTGCGGAGCGCATCCCCGACAGTGCGAGAAGTTTCCCGCCGCTACGGAGGTCGAGATCGTCGCAGCGCCTGACGCCGCTGCCAGAGACGTCGCATCCTCCGTTTGCGGGACGCACCAGACCGGTGCGGGAGAATCGAACATCGCTGCGAGTATCGTCGCAGAGCCTGTCGTCGCTGGGTGAGAACGCCGCACCGCTTGCTTGCGGACCGCATCACGTCGCTGCGAGTGTCGTCGCAGAATCATCGCATCGAGGAGCTGCGAGAGAAAGGATCACCGCTGGACCGCGCATCGTCGCCCCGGAGATCGTCGCAGCACCTACGAGATCGTCGCATCGTGCCTTTGCGAGAACAGACTTCCTACGGAACCTACGCACCGGAATCCATACAAGTGGCCTTCCTCCCCATACAGACCGGATTCGTCGCAACACGCCCGCTGCTGCAGCGGGGCTGTCGCATCGCCTCCCCAGGGTCTCAGGAGCGACGCATCGCTTGTTTTCCACCGCACCAGTTTCTGCTTTTGGAACTTTGTTGCAACTAAAGGTACTGTGAGTAAACGTGACGCAACTGTGAACTTTTCACGCAACTGTGGTTTGTTTTTACCGCAACTTGAAGAACTTTAACGCAACCTTAAGAACTCTTTGAAACCATATTCTTGAACCGTGTATGTTGGATTTTTATCGTTTTGGTCTTGTGTAGTTTTAGAATAAATACCTTTATTTTTCTAAACTGTTGTGGAATCAGTTTGTGGTGTTTTCACTGTGTTACTGTGAGTGTTGGTACAAATACTTTACGCATTGCCTCTGATTAGCCTAGACTGCTCAGGCCAAGCTACCTAGAGGGCGAGCAGGGGTTATCTTAGAGAGTTATCTCCTTGTCCTGACTAGAAGCAAGGGTCCCTATTTGGACAGTGGTACCTACCTCTGCCAACTAGAGACCCCCAGATCTAACATTGGTGGTCAGGCGGTGGGATTTGAACTTGTATTTGTACTTGACCCACAGTAATTGGTGTACATCACTAGTGAGTGCAGACCACTACGCCACCGCATACTACTGTTTTTTTGGTTGGTTCTATTTTTTTGATCGTAACCCTGAAGGAATCCAAGCATCATGTCTCTGAATGGTAAACCAGCAAGTGATGTTGCAGAACTGGAGTTTGATATTGAAATGTTAAGCGATTACAAAGTAGGTCAACTCAGGCAGTTCTGCAGGAACTTTGGATGCCCCATGAAGCGCCGCTCCAAGAAGGAGAAGCTACAGGAGGCCTTAAGGGCCTGGTGGGAGACCAAAGAGGCTGGGGGGACAGATGATGCAGAAGTGGATGAGGATGCACAAAGGAATGGTTTCAGGCCACAGGATCTGCCTGTGTCCAGAGCAGCCTCAAGGGCTGGCAGCAACCATTCAGCTGAAAGTTTTTCCCCAGAGGAGTTGGAGGAAAACCAAAGGGCTAGAGATCATAAGTTAGAAATGTTGAGGCTTGAAATGGAGCTGAAGCAATTGGAAATGGAGAAAGAGAGAGAAAGGGCGGCAGAGGAGAGCAAAAATGCCCATGCCCTGGAAGAATTGAAATTGACCTTGGCCCATGAATTAAGAATGAGGAAGCTTGAGTTGGAGCTCCAGAAGCGTGAGGCCATGAGGGTCTCAGCTGAAGAAGAAACATGGGTAGCTCAAGAGGTGAGCTTTGCTGAGTTGGAGGAGGAGTCCAGCTCAGATGGTGGCAGCATGTTTATGATATCTAGTGCTGAGAGAAAGGTACAAACACCCAGAGATGTGGCACCTGACTTGAGGGAGGGGGTCGACATACACCAGGGGGTTCAGGTTTATGATGTAGTTCCAGTGGAGTGCAGTGTCCCTGAAGTAGATTGGGGGACTGGCACAGGGGACCATATTCCTAGTGGTGGGAGGGACACTCTACTGACTCTAGATGAGAGGTACAGGGAGAGGGGTTCCCCCATGGTAGAAACCTTGGTGTGTGTGTGTGAAGACCAGCCAGAAGAGTGTGGGTTGTGTGACAGAGACAGTCAGATACTGTCTTGCCAGTCTCAGGAGAGTGGTGTGAGGTTCTTGTGTGAGGCACTGGAGGGTGAGGCAAAGGGTAGCTTGGTTAACAACTGTGGGGGGCTGTGTGATTCATTTGTTGGAGAGCATATTTTAAGTCCCTGTCTTCCAGAGCTATGCCAACACCCGGTGGAGCGTGAGTTCTCTGACCCCAGAGAGCTTGCATTGGAGGCGGACCTCTTGGTGGATTCCAAAGGGTCTGAAGAGGCATTGGGGAGTGATCCAAAAAGGAGTGGCTTAGATATCTTCCAGACCTGTGAGGTGGAAGAGGTTCAGTGTAACCCGGTTAGGTCCCAGTGTAGTGGGAGGGGTGTAGGGGCTCATGTCCGGTCTCAGTGGAGAAGGAGTGAGTGTGGGACGGTGTGTCTCACGGTGCCCGAAACCCAGTCTCAGGGCCTGGAGGGTTTCTTGAGGGAACACCAGGTTGGGGGCCTAGACTGTACTTGTAGGCCATTTGAGGAGGATCTCCTAGTATCTGTCAAACGGGGAGTGCCTGTAACCAGGCCTCCATCAGTTCTGGTGTCTGGCAGTGCTGCTCCATTTGGGAGGGTACAGAAGTCCAGACTGAGGGGTGAGAGGGGGAAGGAGTCCCCAGTGGGAGATCCAGTGGGTCAGGGACCAGTCAGAAGGGCTGAGTCCCCAGTGAGTGACCATGGTGACCTCACTTCTGTCCTGGGGGATCTTCCCGCGCTGTCAGGTGGACAGGGGTCGGGAGATCTGCGCCAGGCAGACTGTCACAGGACACATGAGTTGTGTGTCACCCTCAAGGGGGTACTATGTAAGTCCCCAGAAGTCCTGGCGTGTCAGGCAAGTGTTCCACCGCAGGGGTTGGTCCCTGGGTGGGGAAGCCAGGTTCAGGTATTGTCTGACCTGGAGGCTTTTGAGACTAGGTTTGAGAGCCAGGTCTGGGGTGTCCCCCCTTACCTGGAATACCAGTTGCAGGATAGCACCCCTGAACTGGTGGGTGAATGGTGCAGGACACCTGCCACAGGTGCCCTGGCTATTCTAGAAGGGGGTACCGCTCCAGGTGGGAGGGTACAGAGCCCCAAGGAAGAGGAGAACCTGGTGTGGGGAAGCCCACCCCAGCCTCCTGTCCAGCCGCCGGATACAGGTCCGGGACTGGTGGGTCAGTGCCAGGATGTTAGACCTGACCTGACAGGTGGGAGAATGGACAAAGGGTGCCAAGCACCTGGGGCTACTGCCCCCCACCCTCTGACGCCACAGGGGTTTGAGAGCCCTGAGAGGCATGAGGCCTGGATCTCATCCCTGATCACTGTTGGTGGTCACTGTGGCTTGCTGTCGGTCTGTTGGGACACACCTGTGAGAAAATTAAGGTTAAGTGCTGCACAGGTGGTGTCCACAGGTGAGGAGAAGGGTTCCACATGGGTTGGCATGGTGGACCCTGAGAGTATGGATAGAGTGATCCAACTGGGTTTAGGACGGCGTAGAACAGGACTGCCCTGCTGTGTGGGCCAGTTTCCATGTTCTATCGCCTCAAGCAGGGAATCCCATCGAGGTATCGTTTGGTCTACCCTGGCTTTAGGCTGGAAGGGGGTTGTGTTGGAACTGGCCCTTTTTGCAGGGTCATCCCCAAACTTTTTGCTTCCTCCTCCCTTATTTTTCTTGACCCGTGGCTGTTGGCAATAGGACTCTGCGCACTTTACCACTGCTGATCAGTGCTAAAGTGCATATGCTCTCTGTGTAAATTGTTATTCTGATTGAATATACCTGTTTGGCATATTTGTATCACCATGAAGTCCCTAGTAAAGTGCACTGGGTGTGCCAGGGCTGGTGATGACAAATGCTACTAGTGGGCCTGCAGCACTGATTGTGCCACCCACAGGAGTAGCTCTAAAATGGTGTCTCAGGCCTGCCACTGCAGTGCCTATGGGCAGTTTAGAACTGCCATGTCCTCCTGGTCAGTGTCCACACTGACCAGGCCTAACCCTTCCCTTTTCGTGCACATCAGCCACCCCTATGGAAGGCCCAAGGTACCCCCCTGGGCAGGGTGCAGTGTATGTGAAAGGTAGAGCATGTACTGGTGCAGGTAACATGTTCTGGTAGTGAATTACAGCCATTTTCGTTTTTCACTATTGTAAGGCTATCTTGCTCCATAGATTAACATGGGGGATGCTGGCTACAGTGGTTAACAGCATTTCTTCCCATAGGAACAAGATAGGACATAAGTATCTAGTATCCCTGAACTCAGAATTTAATAACACATCTTTTAGGAAAGGTTGTTTTTAAATCCTGTGTTTGAGAACAGCACTTTTAGAAAGTTGCTGTTCTCTTGTCTGAACCTTCTGTGTGCCTGGGCCTGTTTGTGTATTGACTGTCTGGTTTGTGAGTGACAGGGGCTGGGGAACTCCCCGGCAGGATGAATGAGTCAGCACTAGGCTGAATGACTTGAGTGGTGGGAGGAGTTAGCACCTGGGCTGAATAGGGCTGTGCCTGCCTTCCACAATGCTGGCTCCACCCCCCTGCTGGGCGGCTGAGGACCCTGCCCCTCACTCTGAAAGGAAAGATGCAGCCACCAAAACAAAGTGCTCAGGATCCACCCAGAACTGGTTCAGACCGGGCACAGGGCCCACATGCACCAAGAGAACAAAGACTTTAGGGGTATAAGTACAGGACCCCTGACAACAGAAAATTAGATCATCCTGGAAATCAAGAAGGAACCTCTGCCAAGGAGAAAGCTGACTCTGAAGAAGGAAGATTGTCTTGCTGTTGCTCTGCTGGACTGACCTGCTGTTGCTTTGCTGCCAAGGAGAGGGGAAGGACTTTGCTGTGAGCTGTGTCCCCTGTCTTGAAAGGAATCTCCAAGGGCCTGAGAAGAGCTGGCTCCCTGTTTTGAAGTCCCAGGAACAAAAGGACTTCACCCCCAGCTTCCCTGAACTCTGCTGAGTGAGTTCTGTCCCTCCTAGAGTGCTTGATCCAGTTGTGGGGCCTCTGGAGGTTGGACCTGTGCTGGGAAGCTTGAGACAAAAGCTTGAGAGACTTTCGAAATTGAAAAGTGTCGCATCGCTCGCTTGCGGAGCGCATCCCCGACAGTGCGAGAAGTTTCCCGCCGCTACGGAGGTCGAGATCGTCGCAGCGCCTGACGCCGCTGCCAGAGACGTCGCATCATCCGTTTGCGGGACGCACCAGACCGGTGCGGGAGAATCGAACATCGCTGCGAGTATCGTCGCAGAGCCTGTCGTCGCTGGGTGAGAACGCCGCACCGCTTGCTTGCGGACCGCATCACGTCGCTGCGAGTGTCGTCGCAGAATCATCGCATCGAGGAGCTGCGAGAGAAAGGATCACCGCTGGACCGCGCATCGTCGCCCCGGAGATCGTCGCAGCACCTACGAGATCGTCGCATCGTGCCTTTGCGAGAACAGACTTCCTACGGAACCTACGCACCGGAATCCATACAAGTGGCCTTCCTCCCCATACAGACCGGATTCGTCGCAACACGCCCGCTGCTGCAGCGGGGCTGTCGCATCGCCTCCCCAGGGTCTCAGGAGCGACGCATCGCTTGTTTTCCACCGCACCAGTTTCTGCTTTTGGAACTTTGTTGCAACTAAAGGTACTGTGAGTAAACGTGACGCAACTGTGAACTTTTCACGCAACTGTGGTTTGTTTTTACCGCAACTTGAAGAACTTTAACGCAACCTTAAGAACTCTTTGAAACCATATTCTTGAACCGTGTATGTTGGATTTTTATCGTTTTGGTCTTGTGTAGTTTTAGAATAAATACCTTTATTTTTCTAAACTGTTGTGGAATCAGTTTGTGGTGTTTTCACTGTGTTACTGTGAGTGTTGGTACAAATACTTTACGCATTGCCTCTGATTAGCCTAGACTGCTCAGGCCAAGCTACCTAGAGGGCGAGCAGGGGTTATCTTAGAGAGTTATCTCCTTGTCCTGACTAGAAGCAAGGGTCCCTATTTGGACAGTGGTACCTACCTCTGCCAACTAGAGACCCCCAGATCTAACAAGGTATATGTACACGTACTGGTGGATAGGTGAACAGACAGACTGATGAATGGAATAATGAATGGATTCATGAACAACTATAGGCAATCCGAATGATAGACACATTCAGACAACAGAAATTGATCACAATTGACTGCGCCTGAGATGTTTCAGCAGAACTGGCATGAATAGAACTTTCTTTATCTTTCAGAGTGAGCAAAAGAACGATCATGGATTTCACCCAGATCGAATATTGACTTGGGGAGAGTGTATGGAAAGTTTCAGTGCTCCATCCATCATCTCATTTTCTTTGCTTCATTTCTTCATGAGTGACAAATCCTCAGCAGATCCTCAAGCAAGTTCAGGAGGAAGAATCAGCATGGTGATAAAGGGCGTATCAGTCCATCCGTGCAGAGGAGCAGCCAGTATTCGCAGAGCCAACCCAAACCCATTAAACAAGCACTAGTCTTCTAATAATCTGCAGTTTAATACTGCAGTAAAAACTGAGACATTTTCGGAACTTTAAATTAAGGTTGGCTGTTCCATAACTTGTATTATGCCCACATGCACTAAAAACTTAGGGCCACTGGAATTATGTATCAGGGGAGGGCCCGATTATGTGGCAGGGTTGTGTAAATTATGTGGCACAAAGAAAAAAAATGATGCTGCATATTTTGTGATAGTATTACTTCAATATTTATTTTAGTATAGTCTATACTTCAGCGTACCAACAAAATAATATTTGTAAGGATCATTGCAACCCAAAAAACTGCGACACACAATTACATTTAGGAGTTGAGTAGTATTCTTACACAATGTTGTGGTTAAAGGGCTGCTTGCAGCAAATTTGTGCCACACCCACAAAACCGCGGAAAATAGGCCATTGAAAAGGACCTTAATTTTTGTAACATTTCATTTAAAGCTTCATGGAAAATGTTACCATGCAGCAAACTGCAAATCAAATCCAACAAGCAATGCACGTTTTACTTGTTTTCTACATTCTATGTGTTTCATACAAGCAGCTATCACTGTTTACAAGTTGAGAAAGGTGTTGTTACCTTGAGGGGTGATACTTATCTGTCTAGGAAACAATTTACACATCTATAATAACAAGACCAGAAACACTATGATCAGGTACTACTGGGACAGCTGTTTTTGTTCCAGGAGAGAAGAAAACAGCGCCTTTCTGGCAAAGAATGAGAAAACCTAATCGAGCTAAGCTCATTTAGGGCCATTATGTGCTCTGCTCAGCTCGCAGAGTGATCTGAGATGTCAGAAGCTTTATTTAGGTTTTAAAAAGATGAGATACTCTCGCTGCTTCAATGCCTACACGCCCTTTTTGATAAACTTAAAAGAGTCCTTGCTAGCATCACGTTGTTTCAGGTATTTGCCGACCAGAATCCACAGAAAGTAGAATATTATTAATTAATCAATTAAGTAGCTGAGTAATAACTCAATTAATGTATCAATGTATTTAGTCATGTATATATTTGTTTAGGTATTCCGTTTTAACCCATATTCAAATGGGGGGGGGTAGCTGCAGCAAAAGAGTTTTGTGATCCACATTAGCTACAATAGCTCTGTTGTATCACCTCGTCTGACTACTTTTGATCTCAAAACCTTTCCACCCCGACTAAGATCATATCACTTCAAAAGGTTTCTGAACCCACACATTTACAACCACACCCCCTGATTTCCTCACTGTCGCTTACAAAAACAAATAATTTCACTTAAATATGCCTCTTCCTGAGTGTAGGAAAGTGACTTTTTTGCATGGTTAGCCCCCACTTTTTGCCTGATGTAGTTTCGAATGGTAGGTGCACTGGGTCCCTGCTAACCAGAAACCTAGTGCCAGATCTCTTTCCCAAAAACAGTGTACCATGATTGGCACAATTTCAGCTACCCCTGTATGTTCCTGGTAAGTGGTTGCCCTGGTACCCAGGGCATAGATACTGAAAAAGGTCCACTAGGGCTTTAGCCCTACGCTAGGGTAGACTATCTCCTATATGTGGGCATATAAGCATGAGCAGATATGCCCTTACATTGTCCAGTCAAGACCATTAAGTGAACAGGGAAGCCTTAAACAGTACATGAGCTGGATACTTGTCTACCCGACTTTCCTAGCTCCATGAAGCCTTCACTGATTTCTAAGATGTTTGTACCAAACATCTCATATTAATAAATCCTGACTGATGCCATTGTTGGATATGTTATTAAGTTCACACAGTAGACCGATTTTTAGAGGGTCTCTTGAAACTTAAACAAAGACTAGTGGGGTCTCTAGCCATGTTTCACCAGTCTGCCGCCATCAGACATGTTTTACACCTCATGGAGTGAAAGGCAGCACTCTCAGAGGACAGAAACAATATCTGCTCTTGGCGGGGGTGTTTCATAGGATGGCCTTTCCGGGTGGGAATGCTGCCTTTGGAATCCTACCCAGGAACCTCCAGATAGTAGGGGAGGCCAAACTGCCTTCTCTACTCTTCTTTTGGCTGGAGGAAAGGTGGGAAAATGAGTTAGATGAGGAGGAGGGTCCCTTCTCATCCTATTCAAACACCAGGGCAGGGAAGGCGAGGTGCTCCCCTCTCCTGAAATTTCACCATCTTGAGATGGTGGCAAACCTCCAATCAGGGCTATGGTAGTGCTTCATCCAACCCACAGGAAGTAGTCACTAAAGGGTGTAGACACCCTAAAGTTAGATAGCCCATTCACTATCAGCTGTCTCTCAATGTAACTGCCCAAAAATTCTGCATTTAGGTGACTCCCCAAGATCTGAAGCTCAGATTCATCGGACCAAAAAAAGACCACAACAGGAGAGGGCCTGCTACATGAGAACATACGCCCTGCTTCAGAAAGAAAAGGCATCAAATCCTGCCACCAGCTGTAGGAAGGACTCGAAAATCTCTGCTGCTGTGTTGTCCTGAAACCTGAAAGGACTAAAAAATAAAACAGAGCACCTGCAGCCTTTAACCACATCGATGCTATGCATTTTCCCGCTGTGTGCTGGAAACAACAAAAATACATGTTACATGACGAGCTGGGCTCGTCATCAGCGTAGCAGGAGGCTACCTCATGACGAGCCCAGCTCGTCATGAGTGTGGAAGGGGTTAAGAAATCACTGATAAGCTTCCTTGGAGTGCAGATAACTCTCCCCTGTACACCACAGGCACTGATCCCGTGAAGTCCAGTTTGTCAACCTGTTGCTCCCCAACAAACTCGAAGCAGCAAGCAAGAAATGGTACTACAGCTTTGGAGGGTCAGATCTGCCTCACCACCAATGTTGGAGGCATGAGGACCTACTGAAGCAGCGGTGTACCAATACCAGGAGTATGGGACCCCCAGCAGAAATAACCAAGGAAGAATACTCCCCACTGGACTCCCAAAGCACCAGAAACAAACACCCATAATGCGACATCAAGAAACCCAAGACCCACTTCCTAAGCTGCAAAGCTGTCCCAAGATCGTCTCTCTAAGTTTCCTGCCCTTGACACCCGATGCCCAGCTGAACAGTTAACCCTGCATCCAGTACCGCCCACCCAGCACTGACCAACCAGCTCTTCTCCCATGGTCCCCTGGCCCTTGCAACCGCCTCCCTACAAGGAGACCCACTGGACTTACCTGTAAGTCCAACTGTGCATTCCATTTTTAAGTGGCCCTGTTCTTCTTTGTGGACCAGTTTCCAAGACGCTCATGACTCAGCTGCTGCTCGATCCGGGACGCTTCCAAATTTATGCTGGAAGTTGGAACATGGTTCTAACATTGACCTAAAATGAGATGGTAAACTTCATGAAAGCATTTCCTAATATTCTATACAATTTTCAATTTTCTTCCCATTGAATCCTATGGTGCATAGAAGCGGACAAATGTGATACATTTACTGTACTCTTTAAAAATCTTAATTCGAAAAAAGTACTTAACTTATTAGAACTGTGTTCTTGGGCTCCAGAAATACAGGGAAATAGTCTTTATCTTTACAAATTGGACTCGGAATCATTCTGGAGTGTGTGTCTCATTCTGTGTGTGACACCAGATACTTAGTAGTACCCTCTGATAAAGCTAACTGCTCGCCCACACTACCAAAAAAAGAGCATTAGAATGATCTACTTGTACCTCTGCATACCTGGTGGAGAATCATTGGACTCTCTGCACAGTGTACCTAGCAGCAGTAGTTTACCTTGCCCCACAAGATTCAAACCCACTCACTTCCAAGCTGCCATTACCAACTTACTTGCAAGCTGCAGGACCCATCAATCCACTTTTCTCCAACCACCACCTCAATCCTAGACAACTACAACCAGCAGAGAATCCCAACTATTTCCTCCAGCCGATTCAAACACAAGTCTTGTCCAAAGCAGACAACGCCTATAAGGAACAATACTCTATTTTAACCAAAACCCCTGACACCCCAATACCAAATACATCACCCTATCTCTATGCGCCATGCTTCACAACTGTAGATCTGCTATAAAACTAAAACTGGTACTCTCCAACACCATCTCTAAATTCAACCTTGTACTGTTAATCCTGACTGAGACCAGGTTGAATGACACATCCACAACACCTTTGTTCTTCTACTTCTTTTAGACTACTTCATCATAAGAAAGGACCAATTTGGCCAAGTCAGGGGCGATATCGAAGCATCAACAAAAATTCACAGTATTGCAAGGAGCTACCAAATAGTCTATTCTTCCTGTTTTAATGCCTTACTCTAAACCTACGACCTCAACACAACTCTCCCTTTGGAATAAATGCAATCTATCACCCACCAGTTAATACCATGGACTTTCTCTAGGAATGCACTGACCTCATCACTGACCAAACTACCAGGAGTGACATCATGATCTTTTTGGGAGCCTTAAACCTTCACTGCAGCACTAAAGAAGATTTTGCAGTGAACTACTTTGCCTCCACTCTCCCCAACAATGATTTGATCCAACATAATCTTAAGCCAACAAACACTAAAGGTTCCATACTAGACCTAATAATCTCTAAAGAAGACATGCTTGCAGTGAATGCTCCATTGCAGATAGACTGTTCCGATAACTCCATCCTTCCCTTCACCCTACGATTCTCTCACACTGTTGTATGAGTCCATTGAAAAAAGAAACTACCTGGTTCTGAAATACCGTACCCATAGATATTACTACTGTTGGCAACACTCTTCAGAAGATACATTCCTCCACCCCACCACAAATGTGAATGATGTTACATCTCACAGCTTTTCTTCTTCTGGGAGAAATCCAACCACTTTCGGTCCTACTGGACTCAGCCAAGAAGTGACCAAAGCAAGACTTCAATCTGGTCAAAAACGCCAACAACCCTTCAGAGCCCACATCCAGCAAATGTAATGACCTCCCCATCAAAAACTATGGAGTTTCTGCAGTTCTTCAACTTCAAGGTTCAACAGTTATTGCATATTGATTTCCACCCTAACTCTCTGCCAGCTTGCTAATCCAAAGAGCCTTGACAACTATTTATTTTTGCTACAGAGGAAGACTTACTCAACATAATGTCAAAACTCTCAAACGACTTTGTAGACCCAACCACTGGTAACATTGCAAAAGACCTTTATACTCACAGGCTTACCCACTGGACAAAACTGTTGAATCTCTTTCTCAATTGTAACAAAACTGGACAAGTCACCCGGTGTGGACACCAACTGCCTCAACAACTTTTTCCTCATCTCCAACATATCCTTCCTCTCAAAATCATAAAAAAGTGTAGCTCTCAAACACAACAAAAACAACAACTTCCTATACTAATTCCAATCTGTTTTCAGTCAGGACTCCTGCATAGCTTCTGCACAGACACCGCTCTAATAAAGGAGGTTGATGATGCTTTTTGAATTCTAGACAGAGAAAATGCCTGCCTTCTGATTCTTTCTTATTGACCTATGATCAGCTTTTTACACTGTCAGGCACCACTTGCTGCTAGACACACTCAGAAATCGAAAGGGCATCAATGGCCTTGTCCTGAGATTGTCCACTTCATTCCTCATGGGCAGGTCACAGCGATTAATTGATAACTATGTCTTCTCACCTATTACAGTGGGCCAAGGGGACCTCAAGCAGTTTATCCTTGCCCCAGCCATATTCAACCTGTACCTCAAGCCACTCAGAGACCTTCTTGAGGAGTCAGGAATTGACAGCACACAGCTGTATCTAAAGGTCTCCTTACAAAACTCTTTCTCACTGCTCACCACAACTCTAAATTCTGTTCACAAATGGATGACCTCTCATTATTTACAGCGAAACCCTTCTAAAACTGATTTTTCTTTATGAAGTCAACACCACTGCTTCAATCCTGGATGGACACCCACAACATACTCAACAGTATACCAACCATTGTTGACAGTACAAAGTCTCTCCGAGTCATCCTAGACAATAGACTCAACCTACATTCTCAAATCAGCATCATGCCAAAAAACTCTTGTGATCAACTTTGTCTTCTGTACGAAATCTGCATTCTCGTCCAGCAATTCAAAGCAAGACGGCTTGAAACACCCTAAATCCCTGCACAATCCATGGCCAGTTACGTGGCAGACAAATGTAAGCTATCAAGCTGCTCCAGACCGGCGCGAAATGACAGAGCAAGGCTAGTTGAGTTCCCTTCCTTTAAAAGGGAATGGTTGATGGCACAATCCTTCTTTGAAAGCGCAACCAGAATCTGGAATTCACTGCCTCCAAATATGTGTGCAACTATCTCACTGATGACTTTCAAAATGAACCTGAAAGCCCTTCTCTATTAACAGTATTTTAGCTAAAACACTGTAATCAACTCTTGTTACCGACCTATATACTACATCATTCTTTTTTACTGAAGTATGCCACATCAAACTTTTCAAGCCATAAATACCTTTTGTATACTCTGTATACACTGACAGAATAATGAAGGCCAATAATAACGGAAAATACATTTTCTCTATTGTTAAAAGCTTCATGTCACCCTGTGTGGATGCCAAGGCCACCCCAGCCTCTGCTGGATGGTGTGAGGAGTTATCTGAATTCTTTATTCATAAGATTCAAATAATCAGAGAATGCCTGGATCTATTGGTACCATTGCGGAATCCCCTCCCAACATCTCCCCGCTGTATCCCCCTTATCACATCATTCTCACAGTTCACTCCAGTTGTGGAGTCTGACATTCTATCTATTTTGAAATCTCTCAAATCAGGCTCTCCCTCCGATCCTTGTCCGGCTAGAGTTCTAGCAGGAGTGGCCGATATAGTGTGCACAGAGGTAACGACCATTGTTAACTGGTCACTTCAGGCGGCGATTGTGCCGGGACAGTGGAAACAAGCCAAGCTTCTACCTCTACTTAAGAAGCCGACGGCGGACCCTGCTGTCCCTGCCAACTATCGCCCTGTTTCTCTACTACCTGCATTGTCGAAGGTCTGCGAGAAAGTGGTCTTTCACCAATTAGATGCCTTTGTGGAATCCTCGGGGGTTTTACATCCGGCCCAGTCAGGCTTCAGAATATCTTATCGCACTGAGACAGCTCCGGTGGAAATGGCAGAGGCAATCAGGGAGTGCTTGGATGGAGGCGGCAGAGCGGTTCCAATTTTATTGGACCTCTCTGCCGCCTTCGATATGGTTCCTCACCAGCTTCTCCTTTCTCGCCTTTCTGCCATTGGCATCTTGGGGGTTGTGCGTTCCTGGCTGGAGTCCTTTTTGGACACTCGTATCCCAGCAAGTCTGGATACCTCCTTTCTCATCCTCGGCCAGGGAGGTCGACTTTGAGCCCTTTGCTCTTTAACATCTATATGACTCCGTTAATCTCCCTGGCTGAAGAGCTGGGGGCCAAAATTATGGCCTATGCTGATGACACACAGCTTTTGTTTACTTGGAAAGGCCCGACCTGTGCACAGAAGCTGCGCAGAATTGCCTCTCTGCCGTGTTCACATGGCTTGCACAGACTAAGCTAAAATGCAATGAGGGGAAATCGGAAGTCCTTCTATATGGCCAATTTCCGCCTAACTTTGTGGAGGCCCTGTGGCCCTCCGATTTTCCCCGGCCACTGTCGAAGGAAGGCCCGGTTAAAAATTTAGGGGTTTGGTTCGGGGAGGATCTACGATTCTCTGATCACATCATGAGACTTACTGGTGTCTGTTTTGGTACACTCAAGTCACTCAGTCGATTGTTCCCTCTGCTTCCTCAGCCAGCCAAGGAAATGGTGGCTCGGGCACTTATTCTGTCTTGCTTAGATTTCGCTAACGCGCTTTTATTGAGCATTCCGGGCTACTTAATGAACAAACTCCAACTGATTCTAAAAGCGGCGGCCAGACTCTTATTTAACATCTCCAAGAAAAACAGCATAAGGGCACGCCTCCGTGTCCTCCAATGGCTGCCTGTGGCCCAGAGAGTGCAGTTTAAGGCAGTTACCTTAGCACATAAAGCCCTGCACGATTAGGGACCCTCTTATTTTAGGAAACGTGTGTCCTTCTATACTCCCCAACGCTCTTTGCGTTCTGCCTAGCGCCGTTTGATGGCCACCCCCCGCTTCCGACCCTTCAGATTGGGGGGTCAGTCACTCTCGGTCAAGGTAGCTGTGCTTTGGAACAGTCTCCCTGTTGCCTTACGCCATACGCAGGATTTCAGTGTCTTTAAGAGACTTCTTAAAACCTACCTTTTTAAACAAGTTCTCCTTTAATTTTTTCCTTTCACACGTATCAGGATACTCCAGAGTATTTGTGCGCATTATAAGTCTCTTATAACATAACATATACTCATTTATTTATTTATTTGAAAAGTTTTTAAAAGCAAGAACATGACCTTTGCGGGTATCAGAGCGCTGTACACAGGCAGAGTGGTACAAAAGGGGGTGGTGATGGACGGAGCATCTGAACCAATCAAACACTCACACCCAGTCAACAGATCTGGGCTTAATCCATCACTGTTCTTTAGCCCACTCTGCCACCCCAGTTCAGACATGGCCATATGCAAATCAGTCTGACCCTGTGCCTCATGGGAACAGTCCAGCCCGAACTGCCAAGCCATGCCTTCCCTGGACCGTAAACAAGCTTCCGAGGACCGGTTTCTGGCATTTCAGCCGTCTTCAGCCCGGCTTGCTTGAATCCAGTGGCAAAGTGAGCAAGGGACTCACGTCTGAGCATACCCTGCCAACTTATGGCGAACAAAGTGGTACAAATCACCACTCCCTTTTGTACCGCTTTGTTCGCCATAAATTGGCAGGGTATGTTCGGGCTGGACTGTTCCCATGAGGCACAGGGTCAGACTGATTTGCATATGGCCATGTCTGAATTGGGGTGGCAGAGTGGGCTAAAGAACGGTGATGGATTAAACCCAGATCTTTTGACTGGGTGTGAGTGTTGGATTGGTTCAGATGCTCCGTCCATCACCACCCCCTTTTGTACCGCTTTGTTCACCATAAGTTGGCAGGGTATGCTCAGACGTGAGTCCCTTGCTCACTTTGCCACTGGATTCAAGCAAGCCTGGCTGAAGACTGCTGAAATGCCAGAAACCGGTCCTCGGAAGCTTGTTTCCTTTCCTGGGAAGGCATGGCTTGGCAGTTTGGGCTGGACTGTTCCCATGAGGCACAGGGTCAGACTGATTTGCATATGGCCGTGTCTGACCTGGGGTGGCAGAGTGGGCTAAAGAACGGTGATGGATTAAACCCAGATCTTTTGACTGGGTGTGAGTGTTTGATTGGTTCAGATGCTCCGTTCATCATCACCCCCTTTTGTACCGCTTTGTTCGCCATAAATTGGCAGGGTATGCTCAGACGTGAGTCCCTTGCTCACTTCGCCACTGGTTTAAAGCGAGTCTGGCTATAGACGGCTGAAATGCCAGAAACCGGTCCTCGGAAACTTGTTTCCGGTCCAGGGAAGGCATGGCTTGGCAGTTCGGGCTGGACTGTTCCCATTAGGCACAGGGTCAGACTGATTTGCATATGGCCATGTCTGAACTGGGGTGGCAGAGTGGGCTATAGAACGGTGATGGATTAAACCCAGATTTTTTGACTGAATGTGAGTATTTGATTGGTTCAAATGCTCCGTCCATCACCACCCCCTTTTGTACCGCTTTGTTCGCCATAAGTTGGCAGGGTATGCTCAGACGTGAGTCCCTTACTCACTTTGCCACTGGATTCAAGCATGCCTGGCTGAAGACGGCTGAATTGCCAGAAACCAGTCCTCGGAAGCTTGTTTCCGGTCCAGGGAAGGCATGGCTTGGCAGTTCGGGCTGGACTGTTCCCATGAAGCACAGGGTCAGACTGATTTGCAGATGGCCATGCCTGAACTGGGGTGGCAGAATGGGCTAAAGAACGGTGATGGATTAAACCCAGATCTTTTGACTGGGTGTGAGTGTTTGATTGGTTCAGATGCTCCGTCCATCACCACCCCCTTTTGTACCGCTTTGTTCGCCATAAGTTAGCAGGGTATGCTCAGACGTGAGTCCCTTGCTCACTTTGCCACTGGATTCAAGCAAGTCTGGCTGAAGACGGCTGAAATGCCGGAAATCCGTCATCGGAAGCTTGTTTCCGGTCCAGGGAAGGCATGGCTTGGCAGTTCGGGCTGGACTGTTCCCATGAGGCACAGGGTCAGACTGATTTGCATATGGCCATGTCTGAACTGGGGTGGCAGAGTGGGCTAAAGAATGGTGATGGATTAAACCCAGATCTTTTGACTGGGATTGAGTGTTTGATTGGTTCACATGCTCCGTCCATCACCACCCCCTTTTGTACCGCTTTGTTCGCCATAAGTTGGCAGGGTATGCTCAGACGTGAGTCCCTTGCTCACTTTGCCACTGGATTCAAGCAAGTCTGGCTGAAGACGGCTGAAATGCCGGAAACCGGTCCTCGGAAGCTTGTTTCTGGTCCAGGGAAAGCATGGTTTGGCAGTTCGGGCTGGACTGTTCCCATGAGGCACAGGGTCAGACTGATTTGCATATGGCCGTGTCTGAACTGGGGTGGCAGAGTGGGCTAAAGAACGGTGATGGATTAAACCCAGATCTTTTGACTGGGTGTGAGTGTTTGATTGGTTCAGATGCTCCGTCCATCATCACCCCCTTTTGTACCGCTTTGTTCGCCATAAGTTGGCAGGGTATGCTCAGACGTGAGTCCCTTGCTCACTTCACCACTGGATTTAAGCAAGTCTGGCTGAAGACGGCTGAAATGCCAGAAACCGGTCCTCGGAAACTTGTTTCCGGTCCAGGGAAGGCATGGCTTGGCAGTTCGGGCTGGACTGTTCCCATGAGGCACAGGGTCAGACTGATTTGCATATGGCCATGTCTGAACTGGGGTGGCAGAGTGGGCTATAGAACGGTGATGGATTAAACCCAGATTTTTTGACTGGATGTGAGTGTTTGATTGGTTCAAATGCTCCGTCCATCACCACCCCCTTTTGTACCGCTTTGTTCGTCATAAGTTGGCAGGGTATGCTCAGACGTGAGTCCCTTACTCACTTTGCCACTGGATTCAAGCATGCCTGGCTGAAGACGGCTGAATTGCCAGAAACCAGTCCTCGGAAGCTTGTTTCCGGTCCAGGGAAGGCATGGCTTGGCAGTTCGGACTGGACTGTTCCCATGAGGCACAGGGTCAGACTGATTTGCAGATGGCCATGTCTGAACTGGGGTGGCAGAGTGGGCTAAAGAACGGTGATGGATTAAACCCAGATCTTTTGACTGGGTGTGAGTGTTTGATTGGTTCAGATGCTCCGTCCATCACCACCCCCTTTTGTACCGCTTTGTTCGCCATAAGTTGGCAGGGTATGCTCAGACGTGAGTCCCTTGCTCACTTTGCCACTGGATTCAAGCAAGCCTGGCTGAAGACGGCTGAAATGCCAGAAACCGGTCCTCGTAAGCGTGTTTCCGGTCCAGGGAAGGCATGGTTTGGCAGTTCGGGCTGGACTGTTCCCATTAGGCACAGGGTCAGACTGATTTGCATATGGCCATGTCTGAACTGGGGTGGCAGAGTGGGCTAAAGAACGGTGATGGATTAAACCCAGATCTTTTGACTGGGTGTGAGTGTTTGATTGGTTCACATGCTCCGTCCATCACCACCCCCTTTTGTACCGCTTTGTTCGCCATAAGTTGGCAGGGTATGCTCAGACGTGAGTCCCTTGCTCACTTTGCCACTGGATTCAAACAAGCCTGGCTGTAGGCGGCTGAAATGCCAGAAACCGGTCCTCGGAAGCTTGTTTCCGGTCCAGGGAAGGCATGGCTTGGCAGTTCGGGCTGGCCTGTTCCCATGAGGCACAGGGTCAGACTGATTCGCATATGGCCATGTCTGAACTGGGGTGGCAGAGTGGGCTAAAGAACGGTGATGGATTAAACCCAGATCTTTTGACTGGGTTTGAGTGTTTGATTGGTTCAGATGCTCCGTCCATCACCACCCCCTTTTGTACCGCTTTGTTCGCCATAAGTTGGCAGGGTATGCTCAGACGTGAGTCCCTTGCTCACTTTGCCACTGGATTCAAGCAAGCCTGGCTGAAGACGGCTGAAATGCCAGAAACCGGTCCTCGTAAGCGTGTTTCCGGTCCAGGGAAGGCATGGTTTGGCAGTTCGGGCTGGACTGTTCCCATTAGGCACAGGGTCAGACTGATTTGCATATGGCCATGTCTGAACTGGGGTGGCAGAGTGGGCTAAAGAACGGTGATGGATTAAACCCAGATCTTTTGACTGGGTGTGAGTGTTTGATTGGTTCAGATGCTCCGTCTATCACCACCCCCTTTTGTACCGCTTTGTTCGCCATAAGTTGGCAGGGTATGCTGAGACGTGAGTCCCTTGCTCACTTTGCCACTGGATTCAAGCAAGTCTGGCTGAAGACGGCTGAAAAGCCAGAAATCGGTCCTCGGAAGCTTGTTTCCGGTCCAGGGAAGGCATGGCTTGGCAGTTCGGGCTGGACTGTTCCCATGAGGCACAGGGTCAGACTGATTTGCATATGGCCATGTCTGAACTGGGGTGGCAGAGTGGGCTAAAGAACGGTGATGGATTAAACCCAGATCTTTTGACTGGGTGTGAGTGTTTGATTGGTTCAGATGCTCCGTCCACCACCCCCCCTTTTGTACAGCTTTGTTCGCCATAAGTTGGCAGGGTATGCTCAGACGTGAGTCCCTTGCTCACTTTGCCACTGGATTCAAGTAAGCCTGGCTGAAGACGGCTGAAATACCAGAAACCGGTCCTCGGAAGCTTGTTTCCGGTCCAGGGAAGGCATGGCTTGGCAGTTCAGGCTGGACTGTTCCCATGAGGCACAGGGTCAGACTGATTCGCATATGGCCATGTCTGAACTGGGGTGGCAGAGTGGGCTAAAGAACGGTGATGGATTAAACCCAGATCTTTTGACTGGGTTTGAGTGTTTGATTGGTTCAGATGCTCCGTCCATCACCACCCCCTTTTGTACCGCTGTGTTCGCCATAAGTTGGCAGGGTATGCTCAGACGTGAGTCCCTTGCTCACTTTGCCACTGGATTCAAGCAAGCCTGGCTGAAGACGGCTGAAATGCCAGAAACCGGTCCTCGTAAGCGTGTTTCCGGTCCAGGGAAGGCATGGTTTGGCAGTTCGGGCTGGACTGTTCCCATTAGGCACAGGGTCAGACTGATTTGCATATGGCCATGTCTGAACTGGGTTGGCAGAGTGGGCTAAAGAACGGTGATGGATTAAACCCAGATCTTTTGACTGGGTGTGAGTGTTTGATTGGTTCAGATGCTCCGTCCATCACCACCCCCTTTTGTACCGCTTTGTACACAGGCAGAAGCATGCATGAACTTAGAAAAGTTGAGGTCAACATTGTAAAACAACAAGGAGTACACAATCAAAGTCAGATACCTGGTAGAAAGCCCTACTAGTCCAGTTTCTCATATAGTGCAAAATATTTCCCGTAACATTCAGTGAAACAATCATATAGTGGGTCTTCACAACGTAGTAGAGTAAATGACAAATCTGTAATGGGTCAAGAAGTACTCATCTATTATAGTTCCGAAATGGCCCTAGAGTTGAAAAACAGTTTACCATCCAATCAAAAAGACGTAGCTAAAGATACATTGGGATGAATGTAAAAACTGTCAACAAGAGAACTAGAGAAAGAGTACATTATGATGCAGTTGATGTCCACTCAGGAAAAGCCATTTGGGCTGTTTCTTGAAATAGGCAGTGGAGGGATTGGTTCTCATCTCCATAGGAAGAGCGTTCCAAGTTCTAGGTGCAAGGTCGGAGAAAGCACGTTCGTGCGTACTTTTCTTTTTGAATTTAGGAGGTTTCAAGAGTCGTGTGGACGTACTACTTAAGTTCCAACCGGATCCAGAAAGAACAAGCTTCTTCGTCAGATAGAGTGTTGAAATGCAGGGCTTTATGTGTGAGGCAAGCTATTTTGAAAAGGATCCTGCCTTCAATAGACAACTAGTTGAGCTGCAAAAGGCCAGGTGTGATGCGATTGTGCTTTTTGGATCATGGCCGATGCATTGAGCGTGGCTGTGAGAGGGGCCAAGCTTGCATTAGGAAGCCCTGCAAGGGTCATTAGGCCATATTCCAGTCGTGAAATCACCAGGGATTGTACTGCAGGCTGTAAGTCTTCCGGCGAAAGGAAAGGCTTACGTTTCTTAATTGTGTTAGGATGAAAGTTGACACTCCTAACAGTGGTGCTGATGTGAGTTTGCATATTAAGGTATTTGTCCAAGGTAATGCCCAATGATTTAGCGGAATCACCCACGTGAGGGGAACTGTTAAGGGATGTGAGTAGTTTTAGCCATTTGCAGATCGGTGCAGAGTGGTTGTGTGAGGCAATCAGCAGGAATTCAGTTTTGAGGGTATTCAACAAAAGATGGTTCTGGGTTAACCATTGTTGAGTTTGTTAGAGAGCCTCATTTAAGGTTGTAATGTCCTCCAGAGAGGAGATATTCAGGTACAGTTGCGTGTCATCCACATGCATGTGATAATGAATTTAAGAATTGTTCAGAATGACAATGAGAGGCTCCATATAGAGGTTAAAGAGCGTGGGCGATAGTACAGATCCTTGCAGAACTCCAATGCTGACCGGAGTACTAGATGCGAGGGACTGGTTTAGTTTAATCCTTTGAGTGTGGTTATGTAGGAAAGAGGCAAACCACTTGCCCCGAGAGACCCATCCTAAGTTTAGGAAGATTTATCAAGTTTTCATGTTTGATGGTATTGAATGCAGAAGACAGGTCCAGAAGGATCAGAAGACAGGGGGCATTTTGATCTAGGGATTTCAAAGCGTCATCTACAATGTGAGTAAGAGCAGTTTCGGTACTATGCCCAGCTCTGAAACCAGATTGATAAAGGTCAAGTGGTTGAAATGTTTCTATATGGTTAAATAGCTGCTTGTGGATGCATTTCTCAAGGAGTTTGGCTAGTGTCATGATGTTGGTGATCGGGCGGAAATTGTTAGGATCAGATAGATCCGAGTTGGGCTTCTTAGGGATGGGAGTTACTTGCCCAATTTTGAGACAATCAGGGATGCTCCCTTGCAGGAGCGATTCATGAATGATCCTCGACCAAAGCGGTAGAATGGCCGAGTTGAGGTCTTTAAAAGATTTTGGCCGGCAGAGGATCATTGAAGTGACTGTCCGGTTTATGAGTTGTCATAGCATGTAGTAGTTCTGTGCAATCTGGCAGGGTAAAGGAATTCTAAGTGGCATCATTTTTTGGGAGAACAGCCCAAAGGTAGGGAGAGTGCAGCGGGCACCCCAAGCTCCCCTGATGATGTGGTGTATATTAGAGGTGGCATCCTGGGAGTGTTAGGTTGCAACTCCTGTTCAATTTGCTTTATCAACTTATTTGCGTCTTTTGTACATTCTGTTTATGTAATGATCTACTTTGATGTACTTTAACCTTGGTTATTACTTATAGCTGAATTGTCTATCATAAACCATCTGTAACTTCCATGTAACTAAATATTTCCCAGGTAGAGCTCTTGCCCCTTTGAGTAATGTCAGTGCTAGATAAATATGCATAACTAACTCAATAAATAAATAAGTAAGTAAATAAAAATCCTTGTTGTGGTGTTCCCTCAGACTTTTTGCCTTCTTCCCCCTGGTTTTTCTGAGCTCGTTTATGGTGGCATTAGGACTCAGTGCACTTTACCTCTGCTAACTACCAGTAAAGTGATTGTGTTCTTCCTTAAACATGGTAAGATTGGCCTTCATATGATTGTACATTTAATTTACTCATAAGTCCCTAGTAAATGGTATGACATGTACCATCTGTGACTGGGGGTGAATGTTTTGCCATTGTGCAACATTCTGTTCATCATCTTGTGTCTTTTGCTGTTCACCCTATGTGGGAAGGGTATGCCCAGACGTTGGTCCCGTGCTCACTAAGCCACTGGAGTCAAGCTCACCTGGCTGAAGACGGTTGATAGCCAGAAACCGGTACTAAGATGCTTGATTCCGGTCCAGGGAAGACATGGCTTGGCAGCTCGAGCTGGACTTTTCCCATTAGGCTCAGGGTCAAGACTGATTTGCATATGGCCATGTTTGAACTGGGGTGGCTTGGTGAGCAAAATAACGATGGATTAAACCCAGGTCTGTGACTGGAGGTGAATGTTTTGCCATTGTGCAACATTCCGTCCATCGTCTTGTGTGTTTTGCTGTTCACCCTATGTGGGAAGGGTATTCCCAGACGTGGGTCCTATGCTCACTAAGCCACTGGAGTCAAGCTATCCTGGCTGAAGACAGCTGATAGCCAGAAACCGGTCCTAGGATGCATGATTCCAGTCCAGGGAAGACATGCCTTGGCAGTTAGGGATGGACTGTTCCCATGAGGCACAGAGTCAAGACTGATTTGCATATGGCCATGTCTGAACTGGGGTGGCTTGTTGAGCAAGATAACAATGGATTAAACCCAGATCTGTGACTGGGGGTGAATGTTTTGCCATTGTGCAACATTCCGTCCATCATCTTGTATGACATGTACCCAGGCCATATAATATAAATGCTAGTAGTGAACTGCAGTACTCATTGTGCCACATACTAAAGTAGCCCTGTGTAACATGTCTCAGGCCTGCCACTGTAGTGGAGTTTTACACTGCCTTTTTGACCTGGTAAACTAAACATTTTGCCAACTCTAGATCTACCTTTTAGTAATCTGGGTTAACTGTGCAGCTGTTTCCATATAATTATGCAAGAATCACCAGAAAAAGGGGCTTTGTATATGTACACAAGTTGGGAGCTAGAAGTACAGCATTTGAAGTTGTGGGTTTCCCCTAAAAGAGTGCATGTTTGCATTGTACAATATATCCACATCACCAACCAATACCATTAATACCACAAATCACAAGCATCTGTAAGAATTGACAGCCAATCAATCAGCAAAGCTGGATAGCAGTGTATGCATTTCAAGCTTGTTTATGCAGCACAGAGGTTGAGTTAGCCAATTGCTTTCCAGACTACGGGGCATATTATCAACTGAATGCGATAATTATCGCAAAGCGTGCTTAGGGCGTCTTTTACTATCGCCGGCTATTGCTGGATTACATCACAGTGTTAGCGGCGTATTAGCAACGCTTTGCTCAGAGGCGATGTAAAATCCAGCAATAGCGGTGAAAACCAGCAATAGAGCAAGAAATCCAGCAATATTTTGACAGCACTAATGTAAAGCTTGCTAACAGGCAGGTGTGGACACAGCCTGACAATCCACCTCCCATTGACAAGATGGCTAAGTCAGGTTTTAATCAGGGGTTGAATACCAGCGATAATCGTCCTTAGCACAACTTTTATTATCGCTTCACGGGTCCGGGCCACATTGGTAATGGAGGGAAGTTGTGTTTGCAACTGTTTCCATGTTGTTTTAGTGAGGAACACCTACTTTGCATATCATTAGCGATAAATATCGCTGACATGCAAAGCAGGTAAAAAACGGCTGCTATCGCAAGGAAACAAGTGCTAACGCATGTTACTGGGTCCTTGCTGATAGTGCTATAGGAAAATCACTGCTTTTCCGGCAATATGTGCCGGAAAAGTGCCTAAACGTCTCTTGATAATATGCCCCTACATGTATTGCTTGGCAGGTGCAATGCCTGCAACGAAAAGCTAATCACAAGAATCTGCAAGAACTGGCAGCCAATCAATCTGCAACGTTTGGAAAGCATGAACACCTTTCATGCTTGGATACTCAGCAGGGAGGATACTTTTTGGCTCCCACAGACAGAGGGTGCATAGCTCTGAGATTACATTCATTGCACTGTGCACCACAATTCCGGACATAAGCCTTGTGCACCTGGCTTCTCTGTTTGAGAAAGGTTTCTGTTGCTGGTTTCTCTTCCATTTCCCTCTGCTGAAGAGCTTAAACCATTTTCTCCCCACCACCGCCATTGTTTTCACAGGAAAGTCATCTTCCTACCTCCACCACTGACAGCACTCAGAACTAGACTTTTGATTCCTGCCCCTTGATTAGGTAGCAGGAGGTGTTGATGTGTCTTTACCTCTTTAACGTTTATGGACTTTAAAGCTAGTTCACTTTAGTAATGGATTTGGTGTTTTAACTCTGTAGCTCTTCACAAGAGTTACCAATGCACATCCGGGGGTGAAGGTTATGGGGTATTACAGTGAGCGCAAATACTGGTGAAAGGCCCCATAAAATGTCTAGAACCGCATTCCTGCAGGGGTAAATCCGCTCACCTTAAAGCTATTTTGTTCTTTGCTCTTCATCCCATTCTTCAAAACATCCCATCCTTATTATTCCAACTTCGCCCTCAAATGAACAGATTCACTAAAATGCATGGAGTAGCGGAAATGACATCATACACCCTATGACCTTAATGATGTAATAGGAAGCTGTATCATATGACTTTGGGCCCTGAACATTGTATGGAAGATGTCACATGTCCTTTAATCTGATGACATCACAATAATTAAAATAACAGACGTTCCGCAATAACTGCATGATTAATATAACACAACACGGATAAATGTCTAATGATCATCTATATTAAGGTGCTGACATTATATGTCAGGAGAACATTTACCTTATTTTTAGTAAGCAAACAAAGTGAGTGAGTCAGTCAGTGGACGGGGCGGGGTTGATTGGGAGGTTTTCCACCCAGAGAAAGGGTTACAAAAAGGGCTCTAATAGTGCATTTTATGTAAAAATTGTGATTTAAATTTGCAAAGAATCAATAGGCTCTGAAAAGACAATCATTACATATTCAAGTCCAGTCATGGTGTGCCAAGCTAATGAATGTCCTAAAGGTGTCATCATGTGCCAAAAATACCTCCTTTGCTGGTGCCAGATTGTTGTCATATGCCAGAATGTTTCTGCAATCCATGTACTATGGGTGCCTCCTATGTCAAAGGTTACGTCTAGTATGTCAGGGATCACATTTTGTCATGGATGCCCCCGACATATGCCACAGCTGTTCTTCCTTATGACAATAATTATCTTCAAAGTGCCACAGGTGCCACCAATGGCAAAATAAATGCTTCAATTATGCAAGTCTCTGTTGTGTTTTTTAACCCTTTACCTCAACAAGACATCCCAGTACATATGTCTATAGTTGATGCAGCACTATCCGCAAAGTAGTTAGGTGAGCCACATATGATGACTGTTTCTTCAACACCATGACAAATATTTTATACCACCATCTGTATTTACAGCCTATTCTTCACCTTCATATCTTTTTAAAAGTCACGTCAAAAAGACAATATTCCCATTGGGGAATTTTTAAGGTTGCGACGTAACTGTAGCAATATGAATGATTTCTACCACCATGCTGAAATCATGAGCAAAAAATTGAGAGAGAGAGGGTATCCCAAAAAACTTGTTAAGCAATCCCTGAAACGTGCAAGATTCTATGACAGGGATCACCTTTTGGATATGAATAAAGAAAAAAGGAATAAGACCCAAGACAGGATAGTGTTCGTCAGCCAATATTCAGGAGTCAGTAATAAAATAAAAAATATTGTCAATCGGAACTGGAAAATACTTAATGATGGTCTTATAGATCCAATTCCGAAGCCTTTTTTCTCATTCAGGCGCAATAAAACTATCAAGAATGTGTTAGTACAAACATATAAAAAATCAGAAGGTAGCATTCAAAGTACCCTTAGTAACACAAAAGCTACAGGAAATTACAAATGTGGCTCCTGCTCAATATGTCCCAACTGTATAGAAACCAAAACGTTAGATTTTAATGGAAAAAACTGTCCTCTAAAACGCTAAACAACTGCAGGAGCAAAAGTGTGATCTACCTACTCATCTGACCATGTGGCTATGGGAATGTAGGTGAGACAGGTAGAGAGCTTTGAATAAGACTACTTGAACACAGATCATCCATTAAAAATAAAAAGGAAAATGCACCTCTAACTGATCATTTTCTGAAGAATAATCACGACTGTAATGACTTCTCCTGGTATATCCTTGAAAAAGTTACTATCAGTAGGAGGGGAGGCAATCTGGAATCACTACGGAAAACACGGGGACACTAGCTCTATCACGAACGCGGAGGCACTGGGATACTGACGGTGTGTGTCAGGACAAGCGTACCCTGCAGACCGGCTCCACTCCTCGCCGCACCCGCTTCGCGGGTGCCGCATCGGCTCAGTGTGCACAGCACAGCAGACTTCAAGGAGGTTTTTCAAGGCGGTCCGGGTAAGAGGCTCGGCGGGGCTGCGAGCGTGCAGGGACTCCAGTGACCAGGAGTCCCTGCGAGACCGGGGAACAGCTGACGGTCCGCTCTCCCTGCTGGCCCGCCTCCCGCCTAACACTCCTCCTACATAATAGACGTAATCTCCCGCAGCGCGGGACGCAGCACCGGGGCAAGACCGGGCTAAGAGCGGGCCGTTTGAGGCCGTTCGAGGTCTTAGAGGGCTGGGCTGGGCCACTTCCCTTGGCTGCACTTTTGCTACCTCCATCACTAGCGGTGAGCGTGTACTCTGCTATTTGTGGCTTATCTACACCTTGTCCACTATGTGTACACGCGTAACACGCAGTAACACTGCTAGGGGGGCCAGTAAATCTAATGGGACTCTGGATGACTTCTTAACAAAGACTAATTTGGCTATAGATGCCGAAATTACAAAAATGCAACATAGGGTTTCCCTGGAGTTGGATGCTGCTCGGAAATTGTCCCTAACCATTGCTTCCTCGAAGAAATCTTCATTAGGCAAATTTGCCTCTGCCCTCACCCCAGAGCGTACAGTAGGCCCTCGCTCCTTGCTCACACAGGCAGATATACATCACCGCCCATTTTTGTCACCATGCGATCAAGTAGAGGATCTTTCACCAAATCTCCCGGAGGAGGAAGTGCCACCCAATTGTGTAGCCGGTGTTAGGCCGCAAAAAATAAGTAAGACGCCTAGGGCGGTTACGAAGGATAACAAAAATGTTTAAAAAATGCCACTGCGGCAAAAGAAAAACCTGGCTAGATCTGCATTTGCCCGTAAAAAGGCAAAAATTGCGAGAGCCCAGTGTCTCTCGTGCTGGGGCTGACTCATATTCCCAGCAGACCACTGTATGTCCTAAACCAGTGCCCCTAGCTGATCCGCAATCCAACCAGCAAACCTTTAATACCCAGCCACCCCCTGCTCCTGATCCAAACAGACCCAACTTCCGCGGTGGCTATATCGATTTACCACCGGAAGCTACTCCTTATGTTATAGTTTTGGCCGGTGTACCTACCCTTGGCCCATTAGCGAAAGAGGACCATTGGTCCCTCAAGAACAAGGTAATACACTGGCTCGAAACAAATAGACAGCTCCCTAACCACCTGAGAAGCAATGTACTCATGGTGCGCAGAGTACCATGGGTTGGGCCGAGCCACAAATCTATCATGGGTGACTGCATTGTGGTGACTTTTGCTGATCCCCACACTGCACGGCACCTCTCCTCATGGGCCCCTAGCAAAGAAGATCATACTGTTGTAGTCAGACCCCTCACTTTTTTTTACCCCCCTAGGAATCAGCATAGGATGGGTGGGGCATGGACAACAATACAAAAGTCTGGGAATAGGGGTTTTAGAATTGGGGGACCAAGTCATAGTGCTTGGTGGCAGGGTGCTCCGACATCTAATATGTTTGGTTGCCTTGAGGAGGTCGACTGACTCGGGGTGGTGAATCCAACAAGGAAGATGGCAGACCCTAACATGAACTCCACAAAAGGAACTAGTGTAGCCTGTCTCACGTTACCAGTTGTACAACAGATAACACCTGTTAATGCCACTATCCCCCCCCTGACCGAGGTCGCGATCTCAGCTCTACCAGTAACTTGTAATACCAATAATCCTGTAACCTGCAACACTAATAATTCTGTAAATGAAATCAAAATAGCTTCATGGAATATAGCGGGGCTTCGGGGCCGCCTTCAGGATGATGATTGGGTAGATTATATCTCATCCCATGATATCATCCTCTTCCAGGAAACCTGGTCAGTTGCCCCATTGTTTAGATCTGGCTACCTAAACTTCTATAAACCAGCTGTACAGGGAACGAAGGGCAGGGCTTCGGGTGGTCTTACCAAATGGCTAAGGAAAAACTTGGGTTTCACTGTTAGAGAATTAGAGGGGACGAATCCAGACCTTCTTTGCATATCCTTAAGCAAAGAGAACTGCACGGATCTAATTATTATCAATATCTATGCTAGAGGTTGTCAGGGTGGTCGGAAAACACCTATCATTAATGATCTGGAAGATCTTTTAAATGAGCACAAAAGCGACCAGCTCACAATAGTGGCTGGCGACTTGAACTGCTCATTTGAACCGATCCTGAACCTTGCCGAGGATGTTTGCTTAGAAGAAGATCTCACTTGGAATATCCCCCCGTTATCAATTATTAAGGGCGTTAAGGGAACAGAGGCTGCCCTTAACTGGCTTGGGTTCTGCCTAGAATGGGGCCTCCGTGCAGTCAATGGTCGTAGCATTTCTGATAAGGAGGGAAAGCCAACTTTTGACAATGGGTCCTGCACTAGTCGTATTGATTACATATTAATCAATATCGAAGCTTGGGCTTCAGTAACAGACATGACTATTGACACCAGGCCGGAGAGTGATCATAATCCTCTCTCATTGTCACTTATGGTCCCAGGATTAGGGCCCCCTCAGGTGGAATCAGATTGTCTTACATCTGACCTCACCGTATGTGACAACAGAAGGCGGGTCAAATGGTCCAGAGTGACAGCTGACCCTGAGCTTGTTAATCAGATTGAAGAACTGGTCCTACACACTAAAGATAAAATGATAGCACCCTCCCCCATTGACACGCCCAATTCCCACAATGTTGACCTCCACGAGGCATGCTTTGCGGCCATCAAGGAACTACTTACTAGGCCGTGCCGTAAAAAGAAGGCAATTCAACCGAAGGGCTGGTATAACACAAAATGTAGAGAATCCCATGGCACCCTTATTGCAGCTGTCAAATCTAGAAACACACTTGATATTAGGGCAGCAAGGCAGGTTTACAAACGTACCATCTGGGAGGCAAAAAGAGACTGGGACGACTCATATTGGCTAGACCTCCTCCATGCATGTGAGAATTCCAACCAAACTAAGTTCTGGGAGATAGTTAGGCGGGGCAGGGGTACGGACACACTATCCCCTGAAAACCATGTCTCTGCAGCAGATTGGGTTAAATTTTTCTCTGCCCAATTCATTAACCTAAATGTCCCTCAGTTGGCAGAAAGTCCCTTATTAGGGTCCATATCAGCCTCATATGGGGATAAACTTATCTTTAGCAGATCGGATACGGAGCATGCACTAGGCTCGATCCAGTCTGGGAAAGCACCTGGCATTGATGCCATCCCAGCTGACCTTTTTAAATTGAACTTAGATTTGTGGGTCCCCTACATAACTATTCTAGCAAACTCTATTACAGCCGGGGAAAGGATACCTCAGTCCTGGAAAGGGGCTGAGATCATTCCGGTTTTTAAGAAAGGGGATCGATCTTCACCTAAAAACTATCGTCCCATTAGCTTGATCGACACCATGCAGAAAGTGGTCTCACGAATGGCCCTTGCTAGAATCCAGGGGTGGATGGAGCAAAACAACATACTCTCCCCCATGCAGGCAGGGTTTAGATCAGGCACCAGTACCCTTGATCAGGTGTTTCGTCTGACCATGATCTATTGGAAGGTAGTCCTTCTGGGCGGTGGTATCATTTACGCTGCTTTTGTCGACCTCCGGTCGGCGTTCGACCTGGTTCCCAGAGCTAAACTCTGGGATGCCTTGAGAGATATGGAACTTCCTCCCGAGCTACTAGATCTGGTCAGGCGCCTTCATGAGGACAACTTTGCACGTGTAAGATGGGGCAATCAGGGTCAGGTGACCACTAGCTTCCCTGTCGAACGAGGTGTCCGGCAGGGTTGCGTGCTGGCCCCTACCTTGTTTCTCCTGTTTATTAACCGGGTAGTCGCATTCTTTAAAGACACTAACACTGATGCACCTATCCTGGGGGGGTCAAAGTATCCCATGTTAATATTCGCTGATGACACCCTGCTCCTTTCAAGGACTCGAAGCGGCCTACAGGCTGCTTTAAACAGATTTTCTGAATTTTCTGCCATAAATGACCTCCAGATCAATGCTGATAAGACTAAATTTATGATTTTTAACAAAAATAAACCCATCTCCAGTTCATTTACATTAGAGGGTGTCCCAATAGAACAGGTTAAAGTCATGTCTTATTTGGGCGTGACTTTGGACCACCAACTTACCTGGAAACCCCAGTTAGAGGTGTTAACTCTTAAATTTGTCCGCCTCACAGGATGTCTGTTAAAGGAGCAGAAAAAAACCCTGACAAAACGCATCGCACCGGTGCTAAAAATATATGAGGCCAAGGTGAATGCTGCTACCCTTTATGGTGCGGATATTTGGGGACACAAAGGGTTGCCGGCTCTTATTAGTGCTCAGAATAAGTTTCTTAGGAATCTAGTGGGGCTCCCCCAATCTTCCCCCATAACACCATTGCTCTTAGATTTGGGTTGTAGACCTCTGGACGAGATGGCTCAATACCGTCTTATAGCTCTTTGGCGCCGCCTCTGGACGAGCCAAGAGCTCAGCTTGTTTGCCCAAGAACTAGGTGAGGTTAGGGCTCTATGGGGTGCACAGAAGATTCCTTGGCTACGGGAGGTTAAACGAATATTATATTCTATGGGCCTCCCAGAGCTATGGTTGCACCCAGAAAGCTCTATCTTCCCATCGAAAGTGGAACTTAGAGACCTGTACTGGGCTGATAAAAAATCTGCTTTGATCACACTCTCCTCTATCACCAACCTAACAGGTCAGTTTTTAATGCATAAGATATCCCCATTTCTCGAACCTTATTGGGACTTGATAGGCAAAACACTTGATCGCAAATTGTACCACCAGTTCCGAGTGGGAACTTTGCCTATCACATTTTTTACAGCAAAGTGGGCAAAAAAACAAAGTAATAAATGCCCTTTTTGTCCCGATCAGGTAGAAAGTCTAGGCCATATATTCTTTGCATGTCCTGTGTACAGATCACCTAGACTTAAATGGTTGAAGCCAGTTTGTGAAACACTCAACTGCAGAAGTAGTCAGGCAGCCCTGCTTAAATTAAGAGATTTACGTACTACAAAATCAGTGACTTGTATTGCAAAATTTTTGGGCTGGCTGTGGCTCATTCGTGTCAAGAAACTGTAAATTGTTCTTTCAATTTGTCTTAATGTTACCAAACGGTTATATCTAAGTCATTTCCCTTTTATCTGCTTATGTATTGGGGGATTTAATGTACAATTTTTACCAAATTTGAGAAATGTTTTTATATACATGTATTTGGTTGTCTTTTATGAATTTTTTATTCGAAATAAAGACTTATTGAATGGTTCATGTGTTTTCTTAATACAATGGGAAATGGCCTCAATACCAGAGAAGAACGGATGAGGTTAGTAGCTAATTATTAATATAACTTCAGACATTTTTATTATTCAGGACAATTCCAAATAGATAAATGAGGAATAAAATATTTGGGACTCCTTTAGTCTTTCTAAAAAACTACATCTAAATTTACAATATACCGGAAGTTCTAATTCGGATTTTTAATAATAGAAGAAGCTTTCATTGTAAAATAAATGGGTATAGCCCCTGGTATCTCACTGCACGAATTTAAAAAGAACAAAATGATGTAATCAATAATATGGATTTATATCTTGGAGTGAACCCACTCATAAACACGAGCGACATTTTAAATATTGATTCATTAAATCAAGTGGATTCGTGTGTTAACATACAAGTAGATTCCGCTATGGGTGCCATCTGGGCATGTGTGATAAATAATATGCAACAAAGCAATAACAAATAAATGAAAAAAATAAAAGAAACATTAAGACATCTTTTAGCCACATGATGCTAACTCACACGCAAACATTAGGGGCGTGTATTAGCATATCGATGCACAGGTAAATCCCGCCCTGAATCCAGCTCCAAAAAGAGGCTTGGAATATCCGGCCAATGAAAAACGAGGATTTTTTATTCCCCGGGTTAAGAGGGTAGAACTTCCGGGTTACGATGGGAAGAGCGGGAATCAATATTGGGAACAGCTGATATCAGGTTAAGGCTACCAATAAGATTGAAGCGTGGAAATATTTAAAGTCACCCTCGCTAACTGGAAAGTTAGCCTGCCGATTGCAGAGACACCCGATTTGTGGCGAGACGAAGGTCGGAGCTTAGAAGTCAGCGCTCGTATCTTTTTACCGGTAAGGAGAACCATGCCCTAAGAGTTAGGTCCCCCATTCAAGAACAGGAGGGAGTACTTGAAGTATAGTAGGTACAATAAGGAAACTATATCCGTTTTTTATATTAGATCAACCCAAGACGGACTAGAAAGTCCATTGAACAGCCAACCTGATGATTTTAACTGCAAGTGAGGATCCTACCCACCCTTTTCTTATTGTAAGTGGTTACCTTTTGACATCAATACGTTATAGACAAATGAAGCATCAGAAAGCAATAAATAAAATAAATGTATCATATTTTCTTAACTTATAGTGAGGATAAAAAGGTGTACACCCCACAAAACTGCTGGCTTTTAAACACCGTTGGTCAGGAGAAACCTTTTGGGAACAGTCATATAAACCAAAGGAGGTATGGTACTATATTCTCTTTGGGTTCTGCACTAGTATAGAAATAGTACAATGATTATTAAATCAAAATATCTGATCATGCTCACACATTTTTCAGACAGAGTTAGGAAACAAGCAGCAAGTGACTGACCTTCGAACGCTGCTGATCAGAATTTTAAAGTGAAGAGGAAATATTCAGAAGGAGTGAAAAATTTCAAATAGAAGGTAATAGTGTAAGAAAGAGGAACTTAGGCTAAAAATTAACTTAAGAAACAGGAGATACTGACTTATGAATTTTCCCCTTACAGACCCAATATGAATGACCGAATAACTAAGAATAAGGATCAAAAGAAATAAATAATGCAAATCAGAATAAGTGGAATATAAAATTAATATGAGATAAGGTAGAAATATGAATATAACCTACCCCTTGCCTGACAGAGTTCCCAGGATGGTGGTAAAGGGAGGAGGGAGCGGGAGATATAATTTCCCCGGAGCCTTAACATAAATGGGTGGAGATGAAGGACACTTACAGCCCATATATAAGAAATATGTAAATTCAAAACAATGTTTTGGTGAGATCTCTTAGCGACAATAATGGTATAATAAATATCGGCTATATGAGCTTGCTGAATTATGTTGGCATAATTGTAATTATTGTCTGCAAAACTATATACAAGTAGGTTAAAAACGAACCATACTGATGGGCCATAATGAAGATTGCTACATAAAAGCCCAATCTGCTTTTCTGCTATGATAGCAATATGTCTAATGAATTATGGACAGACTGTGGAAAAGAGGTGTATAATAGAGCACAACCATGTAGAATAATGACGTATAATTGTATTAAGATAGGGTGGATTAACTATACATGCAATACTTATTGAAGTATGTCTATTTACAGGATTTCTTCGAAATTGGCAACCATCCAGTGCCTGATATAGGAGAGACATATCTATTTGGTCTTGAAAAAAATGGTCGATTGTTTTTAAACCATCGAAACGCGTCGACACCCGGTTCACATAATCAAGGGATAGAGCTTACCCCATAGACACCAAAATTAGAGTGTGTCCTGGAGTAGTGATTTACATTAAGGTTCCCTGATATGTATTCATATGACAAATAGGATTGTCTGCTGCTTTCTCTCCTTACCCTCTTTTTTATGATTTTGTATTTCTTATTTTATGTTTTGGCTAATTCCTCTAGCAAAGGATTGTTCCTTTTTTTAATAGTTAAAAATGTGTTTAATGTGATGTGATTGTACATGTTTTTGAATGCATTTGTAATGTACTATTTTTAACTTTGTGGAAAAATTCAAACAAGTTTTTTTAATAAATAAAAAAATAAAGAGGAACTATACAATTTATTGATTGGTTTGTGGACATTATTTCTAATATATGGGCTAAATTGGTGTAAACCATAATACCACTGTGTCGTAAGTTTTTGTCCCCAAGGGATTTCTTTTCTCTTACTACTGATTAGTACTCCAATCCCCTGGGTGTAACAGGGTCTCTCTCTAAATTTTACTCGCTATATTGATTTGCCCTATACAGGTTGTGAAAGCAAACAGACAGGAACCAATCCTGAACCATCATACAGTGTAGGTACCTCCCACCATAACACTTGTGTAGATAGTAACCACGATAGGTCCTGATGAATCACCACTAGATCATTTCAACTAATCAAGGCGTGAAACATGTTGACCCTCTGGGAGTAGAGCGCCTCTAGGCTCACAGCCGCCTGCCCCTTTTCTTTCTTTTTATCAGACTGGGATCCCACCAGAATAACATTTTCCCGGGATTACCTAATTTGTTTTAAAAAATTTCACTAACGTCTAAACCCACTACGCCCCTTACCCCCACTACACCCTTATGGCTGGAATAAAGGATCTCAGATAAAGAGTCCCCTTACGGGAGCCCGTCGGGTATTGCAGCGCCGACCCGATGAGCAGCAGGCCCATATGATGAAGCATGACACCTAGCTTGCTGGGTGTGTGAGGGCCCTAGTTTCACAAGGAGGAATTCCCCTCCTCCTTAAGCACTTCCTCCTGTTTCTCCACGCAGAATACCAAATAGATTCAGACATTTCTGTTGGTGGTCCACTGAGGAACTTCGTACTTTCTTGTTATTCATCAATTATAACAGTGCCGGCATATTTCAACTGATACGCCATGCCTAGATTTACTTCTATCTTGTCAGCACCAGCTGTAGTGTAGTTCCTATATTCCCAATAGGCTCTGCGCATTGGAATAATATATCCTGTAGATTAGAAGTAGGACTGAGGTCGACTAGGTCTCTACCGAATATGCTAAACTTAATTGTGTGTGCCAGCTAGCTCAGAGGTCACTAGAAACGTTCTCGAATTCACAAGAAGGGATTAGTCTCTGACAACTGCATAAACATGACAACTTTGTTTCCCCAAGATAAAACGTCTCTTCAGAGTCGTGGAAACAATAGACAGATATTTCACTCAGTCAATCGTGCAAGCTTCGTTTCACTAGAGGTGCAGAGAAATAGATAGACGGGCGTTTTCAATAAAAAGATTTATTGAACAGTCTTCTTTCTCAAGCATAAGAAATGAACTACTACAATCCTAAACACAGTTTGTAAAATATAATGCGTACAGTATAAATAGTAGAATAAAATAATACTGTAAGAAACCATAGAAAAATACATACATAAATAACAGAGGCTAAAAGTACTCACACTGGTGCTTCTAAAATACGCCTACCCCAGTGTACCTAACCTAAGCTTAGTAAAAGGGAAGAAGTAAGTGAGGTGTAGCATAAATGAAGTATTCTTTTGCCAAGAATCTGCCCAATATTTCTCTAAGGGTTTAATCAGCTCCGTACCTTAGTTTAGAATGGAGAAGGCTGGTCTCGGGACTCGATTTGCTAACAACCCGCAAGGGTAGCTTGGCAACACTGAAGCTGGATTTCTCGGCAGGAGAGAAAGCGTCTCTCTCAGTGCGTCTGCTGGAGGGTCGGCTTACTTCGGCACTTGCTGTAGCAGGCTGCGTCGGGCAAGTAGATAGTCGAACTGCTCCAAACCACCATGTGTTTGCTTGGGCAAGTGTGGGCATATTTATACCTTGAAGGTGCCTGGTTTGATGTATGGTTGGACATAATAACGTCATCAAAGAGTCTCAGTTCTTTGAAAACTCCATGAGTTCTTGGATAAATCAGTGCTCAAGCGAGGGGAAGTCCCTGACTGCCGAAGGCGGGTTTTTCCAAGAAATCGTTGTGGATTTTTGGAACTAGTGGAAGTAGCCTTGCTGTATTTGGACTGCATGAGCTATGCCTAAATATGGTTATGATTTTTATGCCTATATAAGGACACAGTGATTTATACCTATATAAGGGCATGAATCGGGAAACCTACAATAGGGTCCTAAAATAATACATAACACAGCATTTTGACCTAGTTATCCCATATGCAACTATTGCCTCCAGTATGCTAGCACCAGTATTTTGCCATAGGTGCCTCTATAGATCAATAATCATGCAGGGTCACTTATATTCTCTTACTCACAATCGCTCTCATTCTCTCGCACTCACTCTTGCACAGTCATTCACGCTCACTTGCACTCTTTCATTTTCCCTCAGTATCCTGAACTCACTTACCCTGACTCTGACATTCGCACTCTCTTGTTTACACTTACTCTGACTCACTTATACTATCTTACTCATTTACTTACACACTTGATCCCACTTACATGCATGATATCACACATATGCTCGCTCACACAAATTCTCTCTTACCCACGTGCATGCGTACAACATATATTTAAAGGCATTATATTTTACATACCTAAGGGGCCAGTGAAGGACCCATTCAAGATGCTGCTGCTCCACTTTTTATTACACGATTAAAAAATGATAGACTATTATGCACTATTAATATTTTACGAATTAGCAAAAAAAGGACGCTAGGGCCTGAAACTTATAATGCTTGCTACCTCTGTGTTCTTGGCACTGATTTTGCAGTCTCTGATGCCACGGGTCTCAACAGCAGTGCTAAGGGTAGTGCCCATGCTCAAGGGGTGGGATTGACAGTGGTACAGGGTGTTCCTATGTGTGGTTTTCTTTGTAAGTTTGTGAAAACCCACAAACTAATATGTCTATGGCATTCAGAAACTCCCACAATTCCACTTTCTGATCTGGAAAGGGCTGTATTTTTACTCCTACCAAGTAATGGTGTAAATTATTTTCCACTGGTAAAAGAGGAAAACAAACCATAAAAGTATATTTGCAAAAGGCAATCCAGTTCCCCTTTGATGAGTTCTCTGCCTTGTAGACCTTTGCACAGGAGAGTGGATTTCAAACTTGGAGATCATGCAATTTCCCATTGAATCTGCATGGAAACCTATGTCGAGCATAGCTCTCATTGATGATCCCAATGAGCAATCGGGAATTACATAAAGGTGCATAACAACATTGGAATATAGGTTTAAAAATAGGAATGGAGTTTTACTACTATTTGTATGAGTCTAACATATAATATTGTATATATTCAGACTGCTGAAACATGCAACAGGTTGTTTAAAACTGCTGTTTTTTCTGGTTCAGTGTTTTATTTATTTAAACGAGTGTGGATTGTGCTTAACGATTATATATTTTACAGACAGAAAGGATACCATCACGGCTCCCAACAGTTGCTACAGAAGTAAACGGTGCTCATCAGAACGCTGTTCATATCCTGCTCTGGGCACCCCCTTCCCAACCTCTGAGGCCAGGGGTTGCAAAGGCAATCTCAGGGGTTACAAGGAGACATTCATGGGCCGCAGCTACGGCCCCTGGCAACCTCTAAATTGTAGTATTGCGTAAATTACATTATGATGTCATTAGTTCTAAAAGAATGTTAAGACTTAAGAAATGCACAAATACTTTTAACATGGGGAATACCTAATATATTGAAGACCGTTTAGTGGAAAAGAATGTGGAAAATGTATGAACTATTGGGAATAATACATAGGAAGGTAACTCCAATGTGGCCTAGAGCAAATGTAATGGTACAAAAGATTGATGGCAACAATTAAAAAAGCAGTACAATGAGCGAAACTTTCACAAATTTCAATAAACCAAGCGTTATGTCAAGTTTTAAGAGATTATAGAAATACTCCACATGTATCAACTAGAAAGTGCCCTTCAGATTTAATGTTTGGACATTCAAGGCAAACTCGTCTACCACAGTTGCCCTTAATTCCTCCAAAGACACACAACAAAGTGCTGGAAAAGGACAAAGAAGCAAAAGAAAGAATGAAATATTATGCAGGAAAAGGAAAAAAGTTTCAAAGACAAGACTATCAAGTTGGTGACCTGGTATTAGTTCGACAACAACAAGTAAAAATGTACAAACCAGATTTCACCCTACACCGTTGGAAATTACAAGAATTCAAGGTACAGCATTGACTGCAGGAAATGATAATAGAACAACAACAAGAAGTAATCATTTTTTAGAAAAGTTACGCCAAATATTGAACAAGGAATTATACACCCAAATGATCAACAAAATGAATGGTTACAGACAAAATCCGAAAGAATTTCAAGAAAACCGGCAAGACTGATTGAACAATGTTGATCTATTTACTTTATATATTGTTTATTTTGTTTATTTGTTTCAGGGGGGAGGGGGTAGAATGTAGTAATGTGTAAATGACATCATGTGTAAATGACATTATTATGTTATTAGTTCTAAAAGAATGTTAAGACTTAAGGAATGCTCAGTAGGCATTCAATTGATGTACTAGGATGAGCATGGAAGCTGATTTACAAGCTCCAATAAAGGGTGCCATTAAATTATATTTATTGTGTCTGAATGACTTCTTTACATAAATGATGCCCATGATCCCTCATCGCACCTCTTCCACCCTCCCCTATACTCAGTATCCCCGTTTCGCCGTCATTGTACCTCTCAGAGAATCTCCCATCCTCATTGCACTCTCCAGCCCCTCTCCACCTCCCTCACATTTGCATTCATATATAGTTGAAGGGGAAGTCAGGAGCGGGCTGCCAACCCCATCGTATTCAGAAAGGCATCTAGCTACCCGTTTTACTGATAAACAAATGGTACTCTTTGTACAGTGTCACTGCACCCTTGCCTTGAGGCTAGTGCACACATTTGATGATTTCACCAGGAGCCCCTGACCAAGGGCCGGGCTCTGCACTCCTGTAGAAGATGGTTTGTTCAGCCATAGGGAACAGTGGGACCGTGGTGGTGGTACCTGATTCCTCAGCTGCACTATTGCTCTCATCAAACTATGCGCTTGCTTGCTCTGCACTGTAGGATAGAAGTGCACCCATGGGAAAGTGTTATGTGTATGAAGGTGCCACAAGACTACTAGTATCATAGTGGGCACTATATAAACAGTTCCATATAAACAGTTCCAGAGCCTGGCACTCGTCTTACCTCCCAGGTGCAGTGCCAGATCACCAAATACTGGAAAGGGGTGAAGTAATCATCCTTCCTCAAACATCCATAACTTGCCAGTGGTGTTGGAAAAATTGACAGACTGTATGCAACACTAACAAAAACAGAGTAATCATGCCACTCTTTTTCTGTTCTGGTCAGGGGCATTATATTTCATGTCTGTAACATGTGTGAACTCTACCTCACTTATCCACTCGTCCACCTAGGCACTCTCATATTTACTCACCCACTTAGTCACTCACCCAAGTACCTACAATTCCTCATACCAGGAACCACTCACCAAAACTCTTATTTATCCGTAATAATTCTCCAAACTGCTCAGCATACCCACACACACCCATTGACTCACTCGTATATATTCACTAATTTTCATCCACTCGCTATCAAACATTCAATCTCCCATCCACTCAAGCTTTCACATTCACTTAATCTCCTGCTCATTTTTTTCATTCACTAATCCTGTCAATAATTCCCTCTCACGCAGTACCAACTCTGTTACTCGCTACTCAGTTCGCTAACTCACTCCACCATAAAATCACAATAACTCAATCACTTATGTTGCCTCGGACACTAGCCATATATATAGGACCCCCGCAGCCGTTAAACATTTTGCTCAACTGAGTAAAATGTTCACTGTGAGCAGGTGAGGTGCTGTGGTTTGGGGCAAGCTGGTAGGTAGGTAAGGGAATTGGTCAATAAACCCATGCTTATATGAGTGACTGTTACCCTTCAGCCAATATTCAGTGGGCACCCAGAAATGGACGGGCATTCCTAATCAATTGGATTAGTAGTAGATTAGTAGAGGAAAATGGAAATTATTATGCGGGGCAGGGGTAGTAGACATGTGAGTGTGCCAGTTGGATGAACAGGATAAAAGATGGATAGAGGAGGGAAGAGTTTAGAGAGGGTTATTTGGGAGTTCATGGTAGTAAAAGAGGAATAGAATGAGTCAGGGTGAGGTTTGGGTAGATTAACTTTTTTCCCCTACAGTGTGAGGAAAATATATGAATATGCAGATGTATAACCACATATAAGTGATATACATGCATAGAGATTTCAACATGACACACATTTGGAAAATAATCAAGAAATATACAATTCTACTAGATTAAGTCTCATATGTACACATATGGAAAAACATTTACAAACCCGGGCTTTCCATTTTTGCTGTAAATGAAGATTTCGTAAATTGTATTTATTTTTGTTGTTTTAAAAAAAATATATTATTATTTTTTTTATATTTCTATCTTTCCCCCAGCATTTCAGTAGTGAATCACTTATCGATACAATTGCTAGAATTATGTTTACCAGCTGGGTCTGGTGGCTTAGTGGACATATGTCCAATGTAGAGGCCCGTGTTTCCAAGTGGGTCCACTCAGCCTTTTATACTTCTGATGTCCATAAATTAAGTAGCAATGAACATCTGTTATTGAGCGCCAAGATTTCCTCCTGGGTGAACATGCACTTTATAAATACTTATGTTATATTTACACAATGTGACAGACGAGCTATTATAGGAAAATAAACATATAATTATCCCATATATGTAATTCATGTATTGATCTATTTAAAAATGGATATAATGATGAAGATATATATGTGCGTAATATTTTTGTTTTCATTTTTTTTTATATATTTCTATATTTTTAATTAAATGATGGTTTCATTTCAGTATGGCACAATGTACAACGCATTCACTTTCGATATATCGTATTCTGAGGTGCTCGAACGTGTTCATCGACTTGTAAATGTACTCAATGTTCTGTAATAAATACTATTGGTTCCCATTAAAAGCTTGCTGTGTCATAATGAAAGGATAGTTTACAATGAAATACTATTTCGACATGCAAGTAAGTGGCCGTGTGTAGCTATCATGTGTGCAAACACTGTCAGGCATACTATTTTAAAATACACAAGCTCAAAGATGGCATTTTCTGAAAACGTTGGCAAATTTTAAAGTGTTAAAACGTATTCAATGTGCCTTAAAACTTCTTGGCTGTCAGCTGGGACATAGTTCAAGGGTCGCTCATGACTCCAGGGTGCTAGGCCCTTCATCAAATGGTGCCACATTGGTGCATACTGTAATACTTCAATGCGCGCATTGCTAGGAAGGCAGGTTTGAATAATAGATACGGTAGCATGTTTTTCCCTCAATTCCCACTTTAATCAAATGTTGAGCAATCCTGGCTGTGAACCGTAAGTACCTTACTTTAAAAGTGCAATTAGCGCATTGAAAGTGCTGCCGTGTCGGTACAAAATGGACAGTATCCTCCCTCTAGTTTTCCTGGGATAGACAGTAGTTTATCAATAGCTCCTATTTAACTTTTGACTTGTCCAGTCATAACATTGATTTTTTTTATTTTCTAAGGTACTCACTGGGATGGGGTGGTTCCATTTGAAGCAGGTTTCTCAGGCTGCCTTGGAGACACACTGAATGTAAGATAAGCACTTTTGGGGTGCACAGTGAGCTGTGTGTATGCAAAGTGAATGGTGTGTGTGTGCAGGGAGGGTGCTGTATGTGCACAGTGTGGTGTGTAAGTGCAGAGTGAAAGGTTTGTCAATGATGTGTAATGTATGAGGGCAGGTTGGGCAGTGTCGGCGTGCAGTGTATGCAGGGTGAACGATGAGTGAGAGCAGGGGGAATGCTGATTGAGCACAGGGTGAGCGACTGGTGGGTGAGGTGTAGTTGTTGGGTTAGTGTTATGTCAGTGGTGTCTGAGTGATGAATGAGTAATAATTGTGTCCAGAGTAAGCGGTGTGCAAGTGCAAGTTGAGAGGTATGTAAACGGCAGGATGAAAGGTGTATTAGTGCAGGGTGAAAAGTGTGTTTAATCCAGGGTGAGCAGTGTGAGTGCGAAGTGAGAGTTGTGGAAGGAGTGTGTGAGTGCAAGGTGAATTATGTGAATGCTTCCTGCACAGGATGAGTGGTGACTGGGTGCTGGTTAAAGGTGTCTGATTGAAGGGTTAAAGTGTCTCACTGCAAGTGTGTGTTCAGTGCAGTGTTTTCAGTGCGGGGTGAGAAGCATGTGAGTGTTTAAAGAGAGCAAAGTGTGAGTACAGTGTAAGCAGTAAATGAACAGGGGGAGAGCAATGTTTAGGTGCAAGGTTATGTGCAAGTGAAATGTAAGCATATGAGAGGTGTGTGAGTGCAAGGTGAGTGTGTTCAGCTCTTCAGAGTGTGACATATGGGGGAGGTAAGATGCATGTCAATGGTGTCTGAGTACAGCATAAGTGGTTGCTGTGTGGAGAATGAGCAGTTTCTGTATGTGGGACAAACAGTGTTAAAGTGATTGGTGAGCAGAATCTGAGTCCAGGTTAAGAGATGTCAGTGGAAGATGAGTGTCCATAGTGAGTTCTGTGTATGTATGAAGGCTAGCAGTGTGGGAGTGTGCTGGGTGAGCAATGTGTTAGCATGCAGGATGAGTAGGGTGAGAGTAGAGAATGAGATTTGTGTGGGTGGGATAAGTGTGTAGTATGTCTATGAAGGCAGAGTGTTGCTGTGTGAGTGTTAGTGCAAGTGGGTTGTTTATGAGTTCTTTCTGAATGGTAAGTGAGTTCAGTGTGAGTGGTGGGTGAATACAGAGTGAATATTGTGTGTGTGACTGCAGAGCAAGTGCTGGATGAGAGATTTATGAATGATGTGTGAGTATGGGTTGAGGTGGTTTTGTGAGCACAGGGGAGCAATCTGTAGAAATATGGGTGAGTGCTGTGAAAGGGCAAGGTGAGAGGTGTTAATGCACGATGAGCAATGTCTGAGTGAAAAGTGTTTGTGGATAATGAGGGTTGCCTCAGGGCAAGGGGAGAGGTGTTCAAGTTAGGGTGAACATTTCTTATTGCAGAGGGAGGGATGTTTTAAGGGTAATTGGCATCAGAGCGCAGTGTGAGCGATGCCTACTAAGTTGGTGGGTGGTGGCTGCGTGAAAGCTGAGACATGTGTGAGTGAACAGGGTGAGGTGGTGGCTGAGTGAAGGTTGAGATGCATGTGAGTGGGCAGGGTGAGCATTTTGTGGGAGTTGGGTGAGCGGAGCATGGGAGTAGGGGGAATGGTACATGTGTATAGGGTGAGCTGTGTGTGTGTAGGGCAGGAGGTGTGACATGAGAGAATGAAGAATGATTGGTGGTTTGTGAGTGCGTAATGAGAAATGTAGAAGTAATGTCTGTGTTAAGGATGAGCTGTGTTTTTGTGCAGTGTCAGAGTTAAGTGAATGTTGGGTGAGTGTAGGGTGGATAGTGGGTGAGTGCAAGAGGCATGGTGTGTCACTACAGGGTAATTGCAGCGTTAGTTGTGGTACAGGGTACAGCACATTAAAGCAAGACCTATTGGCATTTCCAATGCATGTTAATGCTTACAAGCCACTAAGCGTGGGCGTAAAATCCGTTCCGCTCGCGGAATTTGCGGATTTTCGGCAAATTTGCAATCCGCGAACTCTCGCGAATTTGCCAAAAATCCGCAAATTCGCACGCAGCGGATTTTTTTGCTTGGTGAAACAATTTTGCGGCGCGCGGCGTTCACTTACCGTCATTCAGCGTTTGCAGAGTTGTTTTTTCTCCATATTTTGCGTGTGCTGCTGATTACGTCATCGCGGCTTGCCACTTTGCACAGCACGCGTCGCGAGAGTTCGTAATTGCGAACACGTAGATGCGGCGAGCAGCAACAATCTCGCACTCGCGAAATTTCAAAATTTGCAGTTTTGCACAAGAATCCACCAGCAAGCAGCATAAACCTTCTAAAAATGATTATTTTTATCAGAATAACTCCTAAGGTTGACATTTGCCTGCACTTTTTTTGCAAGGAGTCCATTTTTGGGGGGGGGAAGGAAGGAAGTGCCCCACAGTCTCCAACTTCCTGTTCCTGTCCAGCAGGCTCCTCCCAGTGCTTTCTTCATGTGCTGGTCACTTTCATTTGGATCTTGACCTGGAAGGATTACTTTTTGTGGATGCTGCTGGATATTTGGATTTGAGGCCTTTTTGACTTTCTTTGGATCACTTTTGGATTAGAAATCAACTTTCACAAGTAAGTTTGTTTGGGGCATTACAGTTGCTGCAACTACAATTTTGGAACCTTTTCAGAACATTAAATAAAATATATTGTGGGTAGCCACAGTATCCAGTAGGACCAGGGTTAGTTATGGGTGCATGATACAACTGTTTTGTTGAATTTAAACATAATTGAGGTCATGGATGTCCTGGGATTGTGCTGATTTTTGTGTGTTTGTCGATTTTTTTGACTGCTGTTGAGGCCTTTTGCCCAGGGGTAGTGAGTGGTGCATTGACTGAGTCTGTCTGTGGGGTCTCTTTCATGTAAACATCATGGAGGGCATGAATGGCATTGGATTGTGGTGATTTTTGTGTGTTTTTCGTTTTTTTGAGGTGTACTGTTGATGGGGACTGGCCATGTGGGTGGTGGCCATTTTGAGTGCTGGTACAGGCAGGCCCTGGCCATGTGCTTTTGGTGCGAGGGGCCATTTTGAATGCAGCCAGTGTTGTCAGGCCTGCACCCATTTTGCCTAGCTTCCATCCATTATGCCCAGGGGTAGTGAGTGGTGCATGGGCCTAGTCTTTCTGTGGGGTGTCTTCTTGAATTTAAACATCATTGAGGGCATGGATGGCCTGGGAATGTGCTGATTTGTGTGTGTTTTTCGATTTTTGGGGCTGCTGTTGAGGCCTTTTGCCCAGGGGTAGTGAATGGTGCATTGACTGAGTCTGTCTGTGGGGTCTCTTTCATGTAAACATCATGGAGGGCATGGATGGCATTGGATTGTGGTGATTTTTGTGTGTTTTTCGGTTTTTTGGAGTGTACTGTTGATGGGGACTGGCCACGTGGGTGGGGGCCATTTTGAGTGCTGGTACAGGCAGGCCCTGGCCATGTGCTTGGGGTGTAAGGGGCCATTTTGAAGGCAGGCAGTGTGCTTTGTTGTGTCATAGGCCTGCACCCAGTCTGCCATGCTTTCATCCTTTATGCCCAGGGGTACTCTGTCAGTGGTGCATTTTATTGGTCTTTCCATTTTGGGGGGTGGGTATAATAAAATTGCTTACTTGCAAACTAATAATTGAAGCGCTACATATGCAACATTTATTTAACTGATGTTCCTCTGGCTTTGTTTGCTTTTAGGTGCAGAAAGACGAATCATCAGCCTCATCGTTCCTCATCAGTGCCAGGAAGGAGTCCTGCAGCGGTGTTTGCAGCACAACGTCACGTGTGGCCACAGAAAACTCTGCAACTTGTGCAACTGCGGCCTGCTCTTCTGAAATCTGAAGATGCCCCCCAAAAAAGCTGCCCGTAGCTCCTCTAGCAAGAAAGTTGCCAGTAAGGAGCAGAAGAAGCAACTGGCGCCACTTACCAAGGAGACTGGTGTGACGACCGCCACATTTTTTGGGATAAAAAAAGTACGCTTGCACCAGCAGTGGGGTCTGCTGGGGACCAAGCTGGGAGCAGCACCTCCGCTCCATTGGGCTCAGTGCCACCACCACCACGCCAACTTAGGTCCAAGCCCTTGAGTGCTGCAGAGGCAGCCAGTATAGTTGTTCAATCACCATCGACCAGTGATGTTGGCTCATCGCAAGAAAGTAGCAGCATCCCTCAATCAACACAGGTTGTTGTAACTCATCTGACGAGTGTTGAACAACCACAGCCGCAACAACAACCACATGTGCAAGTACAAGCCCAAGTACATGTGGAAGGAGAGGCGGTGCAAGGAGAGGAGCAAGCAGAGGTGCATGGAGCGGCACAAGTTCCCACAATAGTTGTTCCTCCCGAAGTAGGGGCACATCAGGAAATCGACATTCAAGCCGAGGTATCACATGAGGAAGCCACTGCTCCTGATGATTCATTGTCTTCCAGATCCCCAGCAAGGAAAAGATCAAGGATGGTGTCTACTTCTTCTTCAAGCCCCCTTCCTTCTGATGATATGGATCAAACTTGGGAACCACCACGGCCGTCTGAGAGTGAGGCACACCATGATCTGACAAAGGTAGCTAAGCGTAAAAGGAAGGTCCCCGAAAGTCTCAGAGTCATGGAGTGTGATGATGACGCTGAACAAGAAGGGGCGTCTACTGCTCCTGCTGATGAAGACTCTCACGACGACAACGCAGTCATCATAGGCGTCACTCCAGCCTCAGCGGACATGCAGCACACAGACATTCTCACCCTAGCCCGAAATGCTGCTGAGCGTGATGATGATAATGGCGACGTGGGAATGGGACCACCAGGAATGCAGTTAACTAGTACACCACCACCTACAGCTTCCATATTTTCTCGCCGGAAGGGACCTCCATCCACCTCGACCTCCATGTCCTCAATTAGTGGTGCTGTAAGTGCACAACGTACTAAATTTCGGCAACACACATCCTCCAGTTCATCTGGCATTAGCAGCATTCCCAGTATCGCCTCCTCCGCTCCCCACAGACATTTGAAGTCCGCAGTTTGGGACTTCTTTAGTGTTAGCCCAACAAGGGAAAACATAGCCATTTGTACTATTTGTAAGGTTTGAGTTAGTTGTGGTAAGCTTGGTACCAACTATGGTACGGGAGGCCAGAGAGGTCATCTTGAGAGACAGCACACTGTCAAATGGCTGGCGCACCAAAGGGAGATCAAGGATGCCCGAATTGCAAGTCAACAAATAGTATCCATTGATGTTTCATCTGCTGATGATGAGGAGGAAGAAGAAGCGTCAGACATTTCTTCACTTACACCTAGTACCCCTGTCAGCAGCAGATCTATGAGCCACACTAAGAGTGTGGGAGAGAGTGAGACACCAACGCGAAAAAGTTCATCACGGAGCAGAACTGGGTCGCAGAAGTCATCATCATCCCGTAAATTGGTCCAGCCCACCATTAGAAGCATGTTGGTTTCAGAAGCGCCATATGAACGCAACCACCCAATGGCGCGTCTGTATAACAGTAAGCTGGCTAAAATGCTAGCGCTGGACCTTCTCCTTTTTTCTTTTGTGGAAGGGGTGGGTTTTCTTGAAATGGTGGCAACGCTCTGCCCTAAATGGAAGGTTCCTAGCCGGTTCTATTTTGCCAGAGTTGCGATTCCAGCACTACATGAAGATGTGCTCGAGGTGATTGGGGCAGCTTTGCAGAAGAGTGCTGTTCACACTATACATCTGACAACAGACATGTGGAGCAGTTGTGCAGCCACTGATTACATGTGCATCACTGCACACTGGGTCTCTTTTTCAGGGGTTAAAGGCAAGATAAACGCAGGTGTTGATGAGGACAAAGTTTATAAAGCTGCTCGGAAACATGCAACAATAGCCATGTTTGCCATGGAGAAAAGTCATACAGCAGAAAACATTTTGCATGAGTTTAACACAAAGGTCTTTCAATGGCTGTCCCCAAGAAAACGCATGATTGGTTATGTTTCCACGGATAATGGCGCCAATGTAGTTAAGGCCATGGATATGGGTAACTATTTTAGAGTGTCGTGTCTGGCGCACTGTATAAACCTGGTTGTTAAAAAATTCTTGAGTAAAGAAAGTCCAGTCTCCGAGTTACTGACCACCTGCCGAAGAATGTGCACACATTTCAACCATTCTTTTAAGGCCCGGATGCAGCTGAGGTGCCTGCAATATGAACGTAAATTGCCAGTGAAAGCCATCATCCAGGAGATGGCATAACGTTGGAACTCAACCTTCTACATGCTTGAGCGTCTGTATGAGCAGTATGCGGTAGTCGATCAGTATTTCTTTAAACTGGGTACACCTATGAAGGACATGAGGATACATGTGGAGCAATGGCACCTAGTTAAAAGCCTGACAGACATGCTTCGTCCTTTTGAGGTCTTCACGCGTGCAGTCAGCAGGGAGGACTGTAATTTGGGAAAAGCTATCCCATTGTTGAGCATGCTAGAGCACCGACTGAAGGCGGTGTGTTCTAAGTTTGAAAAAGATGGAAAGAAAGAAGCATTAGAGTTGGCGAAGAAGTTATTACACCGCCTACTTGGCGATGATCGTCTTGAAATGATCAAGACAGAACAGCATTACATTTGTGCTACTATTCTGGATCCACGGTACAAAAAGGCAGTGGCAGGCAGAGTATTCTTTCCTTTTGATGACGCATATGTTACAAAGTACAAACATTGGCTAGCTGTGTCAGCCACTCGATTTGAAAGAGAACGGCAGGAAATTGAAGGAAAAGGCAGTACATCAGCATCAGCAGGCCGTCCGCAGTCAAAAAAATCCCCTTCTGCATTTGTGGCTGTGGCAGAAGTGAGTGATTTGCCTTCTCAGCCGCTAACGACACCAGCAACCGTATCATCTGCACCAGACACAACAGTAATATCGGGTGATGAAGAGGATTGGCTAACTGAGCTTGGGTTTGCTTCTGAAATGGTCCCAGAAAAAAGTAAGCAAAGTGGAGGAACCCGGGAGAACCTTGAGTTGATGGTGCAGGCCTATCTGAATGACTCAACAGAGGTCCATCTTTCTCATGACCCATTGGCGTATTGGCAAGGGAAAACAGTTGCTTGGCCAGAGATCACCAACCTGGCTATAAATTACTTGTCTTGCCCACTTGCAAGTGTGTCTTCTGAACGTGTTTTCAGTGCTGCTGGTGGCATTGTAACTTCCAAAAGGACCCGCCTCTCGCCCAAAAATGTGGAGAGGTTAACAATGATCAAGATGAATCAGCACCTCATACCACCAGATTACAAAATACGAGAATGCACACCGGAAGAAGACGAGGAGGACACCAACTTAGATGAGGGAAGTTCTTCTCTGTTAAGTGACCTACTCCCGTATGAATTCGCAGAGTTTGAGGACGAGCTCTTCTTCCCTGACACCGAGCCTTGAAAATAAATGAGTCAATGAATCACTAACTTTCTGTTTCGCCCTACCGACCTACCGTATCACAGGCAGGTGAAGGAGTCACCCGGTTCCTTCGACCCAGGACACCACTTTACGTGCACTGCCGGGCCGTTTTTCAGGCCCCTTATTCCCCGGGATTAAAGCTGTGCCAAATCATGATATTTTCGGTGTTCGTCTCACCTCATTCAAAGGATGCCTCAATTCTGCTGTCTTGAGGTCGTTTTTCACTGTCGGCCCCGGGGTTACTTACTGCTCTGCATCAGTGCTTTCTATTCGTTTTGAGATACTTGGAATTTATTTCATTGTACTGCTTTTATTCCTGGTTCCCTCGTACATTTGGATCCCTTGTGGACCTATTCTAATATGCGCTATTCATGACCGATGAAACCCTGGGATTGTGAACCACATATTTAAAGGGGCTTCGTTATTGTTGGGTATTTAGAATACCCACCCACAGCCTTGCTGCTACTAGGACCGCTTGTCAGGACCGTGTCACAGACATTATCTATTCTGTTTGTCTGTACAATATTTGAAGTGCGCCCTGATGAAGGAAGCCCTTATTGGCATTTGTCCGAAACGCGCGTCGGCGCTTTTCTTGTCCTTGTGTGTAGTGATATGGATGTGAATGTCTGAGTATGAATTTGATTGTATAAAAGGTATGTTTGGATGTATGAGTGGATTTAATTTATTTTCCGGTTTGAAGTGTTTTTGCGTGTCCTAGTTTTTAGACTAATTTTGTATGTTTCTGATTATGTATATTTTTTCCAAATGTTATGTATTGTTCAAATGGAATCACTTTATTTATTATCCAAAAAAAATCGTGTTGATTGTCAAAATGAAAATTAAAAACTTTTTTTTAATATATTTGCTCTTTTTGTGAATTGGTGGGTATTCTGTTAATATTTATTAAACTTTGATTTGTTCTATTTGGGGACACCCCTTTCATGTTGTTCTCCCATCTTTCTCATGACCCATTGGCGTATTGGCATGGGAAAACAGTTGCTTGGCCAGAGATCACCAACCTGGCTATAAATTACTTGTCTTGCCCACTTGCAAGCGTGTCTTCTCAACGTGTTTTCAGTGCTGCTGGTGGCATTGTAACTTCCAAAAGGACCCGCCTCTCGCCCAAAAATGTGGAGAGGTTAACAATGATCAAGATGAATCAGCACCTCATACCACCAGATTACAAAATACGAGAATGCACACCGGAAGAAGACGAGGAGGACACCAACTTAGATGAGGGAAGTTCTTCTCTGTTAAGTGACCTACTCCCGTATGAATTCGCAGAGTTTGAGGACGAGCTCTTCTTCCCTGACACCGAGCCTTGAAAATAAATGAGTCAATGAATCACTAACTTTCTGTTTCGTCCTTATTCACTTTTATTCCTGTGTGTCTCTTTCTTTGTTTTGCAAAATCTATATAACAAAAACTTTAATCACCTAATCACAAAAAACAAGCCCATCAGCAGAACTGTCTTCACTTATTTGCTTATTGATTTGAAGGTGCCGCAGTCTGCATTCCTCAGGTTCACAAGTTCACAAGAACATGCTCCTCTATCCTCCTCCTCCAGACTCCTATTTCCCTCAAAGCAGATGGCTGGATTACGCCCAATCAAGAAAGACTCTGCACTTGTGGGGGTGTTCTACTTCTTTGCGGGTGAGTAGATGGCTCTGGGGCCATTGCTGGGAAGGTCTAGTACCGGATAAAAGTGGATTGGAGAAAATCGGAGCAAAAAAAGTTTTTGCTTTTTTTGCTCACTATCATGTTTTCGGTGGCCTGTTTGGGGGGGGTTCCTGGTGTTTGTGGGTGGGTTTTGGGGTCTGGGAGCAACGCTGGCACAGTCTCATTTTGATTGCATTTGTTTTCCAGGACATCCATGGTGGAAAAGTAGAGTTATGACCTGGCTGCACAGCGCGTTTGGACAGAATTGAAAGAAGGCCGAAAAATATTCCAAGTTTGAGATTTTCCATTTGTGCTTTTTGCCTGTTTGGGGGTGTTGTGCTTTTTTGCAGGTGGGTTGGCGGGTCTTGGGGCATTGCTGGGAAGGTGTAATACCGGATAAAAGTGTTTTGTAGAAAATCAATGAGGAAAAGCGTTTTTGCATTTTCTGACATTTCGCTTACTACAGCGTATCCGGGGGCCGGTTTGGGGGGCTTCCTGGTGTTTGTGGGTGGGTTTTGGGGTCTGGGAGCACTGCTGGGTATGGATAGTTTTGATAGCAAGAGGTTTGAAGAAAATCCATGGAGGCAGAGGGGAGTTAGGGCCTAGCTGCAGAGCGTGCGCGGAGTGATTTTGGAAATTTCCCCAAAAATGACTAAGTCCCCATTTTTGTACTTTTGCTTTTTGGCTGTTTGGGGGTCTTCTACTTGTTTTCGCCTGGGTAGACGGCTCTGGGGCCATTGCTGGGAAGCTCTAATACCAGATAAAACTGGTTTGGACAAAATCCATGAGGAAAACGTTTTTGCTTTTTCTGACATTTCGCTCAATGTAGCGTTTTTGGGGGCCGGTTTGGGGGGCTTCCTGGTGTTTGTGGGTGGGTTTGGGGGTCTGGGAGCACTGCTGGGTATGGATAGTTTTGATAGCAAGAGGTTTGAAGAAAATCCATGGAGGCAGAGGGGAGTTAGGGCCTAGCTGCAGAGCGTGCGCGGAGTGATTTTGGAAATTTCCCCAAAAATGACTAAGTCCCCATTTTTGTACTTTTGCTTTTTGGCTGTTTGGGGGTCTTCTACTTGTTTTCGCCTGGGTAGACGGCTCTGGGGCCATTGCTGGGAAGCTCTAATACCGGATAAAACTGGTTTGGACAAAATCCATGAGGAAAAAGTTTTAGCTTTTTCTGACATTTCGCTCAATGTAGCCTTTTGGGGGCTGGTTTGGGGGGCTTCCTGGTGTTTGTGGGTGGGTTTTGGGGTCTGGGAGCACTGCTGGGTATGGATAGTTTTGATAGCAAGAGGTTTGAAGAAAATCCATGGAGGCAGAGGGGAGTTAGGGCCTAGCTGCAGAGCGCGCGCGGAGTGATTTTGGAAATGTCCCCAAAAATGACTAAGTCCCCATTTTTGTACTTTTGCTTTTTGGCTGTTTGGGGGTCTTCTACTTGTTTTCGCCTGGGTAGACGGCTCTGGGGCCATTGCTGGGAAGGTCTAGTACCGGATAAAAGTGTTTTGGAGAAAATCGAAAAAAAAAAAGTTTTTGCCTTTTTGCTCACTATCATGTTTTCAGTGGCCTGTTTGGGGGGGTTCATGGTGTTTGTGGGTGGGTTTTGGGGTCTGGGAGCAACGCTGGCACAGTCTAATTTTGATTGCATTTGTTTTCCAGGACATCCATGGTGGAAAAGTCGAGTTATGACCTTGCTGCACAGCGTGTTTGGACAGAATTGAAAGAAGGCCGAAAAATAATTCTGTATGAGATTTTCCATTTTTGCTTTTTGCCTGTTTGGGGGTGTTGTGCTTTTTTGCGGGTGGGTTGGCGGGTCTTGGGGCATTGCTGTGAAGGTCTAATACCGGATAAAAGTGTTTTGGAGAAAATCCATGAGGAAAAGCGTTTTTGCACATTAACTTAGGGCTCGTTAGGGTTAGCACTAGCAGCAGGGTTGCATGTGTTTCGGGGTGTTTTAGATTTTTGCAACTGAGTTCTGGGGTCTTGGAGCACTCGTGGGAATGTGTAATTTTGGTTGCAAGTGGTTTGAAGAAAATCCATGGTGGGGAAGGGGGGATTTGGCCTAGTTAAAGAAAGCGTTTGCCACTATTCTTAACTTAGGGCTCGTTAGGGTTAGCAGTATTGTATTGCATGTGTTTGGGCGGGGGGCTGTTTGTGGGGGGGGTTTGCGAGTCTTGGAGTGATGCTGGGTATGGATACTTTTGCTTGCTTGCAAGCGGTTTGAATACAATCCACTGTGGGTGAGGGGGGATTTGGGCCTACTTTACTTTCAAAGTACGTTTTGTCACCATTTTCTACTAGGCCTCGTTTTTTGAGATCTGATTGGGGGTCTTCTTAGGGTCTTCTACATTTTTGCGACTGGGTTTAGTAAGGGTCTGGTAACACTGCTGGGAAGGTCTAATTTTGTTCTAAAACACAGTTTACAGTACACCTAGCTTGAGGGGAAGGATCCGCTAAATTAATTTGCCCATACTTATTTATCCTTCAAAAGGAGACTCAGACAGAGTAGGCACTTTCAAAAATATTGTACTGTCTATTAGGAATCTCAAAGTGTGACTTTTTGCACTACACAGCATACATACCTTATATTTATTTGTCAGTAGTGTTCTAATATCACTTCCTGTTTTTCCATCAATAATTACAGGCCGGGTTTCAGCCTGTGCAATGGGAAAAAAAGGATGAAGTCAGGCTTCACATTAGCGAGCCGCAATTCAGCATCCGGCAGGCAGTGGACAGGGTGTCTTTTGGTCTCCAACATTGATGGACGGAGCGTCAGATGGAATGGAGGAGTCCCGCTAATAAGAGGAATGGTTGGATGCATCTTACAACTTCCCAAATTCAACAGGACAACTACAACAACATACAGATACAGTATCCGTTCTTTTCTAATTATCTTTTAAGTAATGTCATTGCTGTGAACTTCTATGAGTGTGACTCTGCATTTCTTTGATCTCTGCTTCTAAATTCATCCCTACAGCCATTGGATAGGTTTTACTTCTGCTATTTTTCAAACCTAATTTAATGTACGAAGTGTTTCTCTGAGTGCAGAGATAGGCAAGTGAAAACGCATAATTATTACTGCAGCCCTGTACTGTCGCATTCTTTCATTCACGGTTGTCGAAAGTACTAGTTACTTTTCAGTAACCATGCATGCAGTAGTGCATGCACTTCCTTTATGTCACTTAAAAGATTCATGGTTAGCTTTGTACCGAAAGATTTGTTTATCTTCAATTATTGTTTGTCCATGCTGTGCTTTTTTTTCTTCTCTCACCAAATCTTTCCCAAAAATCCCCATTCCCATCCATTTTCCAAACCCTAACCCTCTTCCCCCGGGCTGTGTGGTTTTGATTGATGTGTGACTAAATGACAGCAATAATTCCACACACTTGCTGGGGAGGATAAGGTCATAGCAACAGGATGGTGAAGGAATCCAAGGATATATTCTTACTCAGCTTGACACCGAGTCACTATTGGCAAATGAAAGCAGATTTTCATGTGCGCCATCAACTTGATTGTTCATCAAGAACATCCTCCTCCTAGACGTGGCAAATGAAATTATTACGCTGCTGTGTCCTTCTCCTTCAGTACTATTTCTTGTAATAGTAGCCAATGTAAAAGAAATTCAACGCAAGTAGTAGTTATACTTTAAATACTTTACCATTTGTTAGGCTACATTGTGGCACTGTTCTAGTGTACTGTCACCTGCTATATTCTCTATCGTACGGTTCTAATGCTACGGTAAGGACAAACAAGGTTTGATTTTCTTTTTTTTCAGATGCTGCAACTGCCACTGTGTAACACCACAAGTACCACCGCAATGATGACATTTCATCCGCCCAGGATTGCCAACTAATCGCCATTTTGCGTGCAGCCAGCCCTGTGCCAAGCCCTATTTCAAAACACAAATTACAGGTAAGATAAGCGTTTGGGGGGGGTAGTATAATGAAGTATTAGGAGAGACGAGAGACTGACACTAGTCCTAGGACTATTGAATTCACTTACTCTGTGAGAGGCACTTAGTTTTGAAAACATTTGGGCCATTAGTACTTACACAACTTGAATCAAGATGCCACTTAAATTTCAGGACTGTTAAACCCCCACCCACCAGCCTCAAAAGCAGTAAAAACACGTATGCTAAGATAAAGTTTAAAGTATATTTATATATCCAGTAACATAAATCTCCCGCAAGACCCCCCCCCCCCCGGACCCCAACAAATGTCCCTGAAAACCAAGTCCAAAAAAGTAGAAAACCCAACTCCCAATTCCCACCCCCCAGAAGTCTTTAAAAAAGGGGCAAGGGACAGTCTCCTCCTACTGACTGCTGTTGACTTTTCGGGCCAGGTCAGCATGCTCCTTGCGGAGGGTCTCGAGCAGGGTCTTGGTGTTGAGGAGCTCCTGCTCGAGGTAGGAAACCCTCAGGGAAAGGCGGTGCATCCTTTTTTTGCAACTGCTGTGGGGGGCAGCTGATTTCTTTGCTGCTCGGTGGTGGCGGGTGGCTGCGGTACCCCGGCTCCGTACCGCTGGAGACCTGCGCTGACTTGCTGACCCAGGGAGCGCGGAGAAGGATGCAGGTGTCGGCGTGGATGTTGTTGACGTACTCTGCGTGTCCTCTTCCTCCTGGGCCACCAGCCGCCGATATTCGGCGACAGTCGCCTCCAGCCTCCGTTGCAGGGCCCTTTCAGCCAGCTCCTTCCTTGTTGGTTTGGAAGGAGCATCTATATGAAGAAAGAAAGACATAGTCTGTAACCAATGCTCTTTAAGATTAACACAAAATGATTCAGAAGAAAGTTGTGCCACAGTAGAACTAGCAACTTGGAAGCGCAGTACATAACTATTGTGGCCAGTATCTATCTAACCTCCCACTTCTTCATCCTTGCTCTAACATTAGTGGGAGTTTAAGGAATCAATTCTACGAGCACTATGGACTCACTCCATTAGTGTCGACTATGACAGTACACCAGTCTTATTCTTCTTCTTCTCTCTTGTTTAGCAAAATTGGTACGTTTACTTAATTAACATAATGCCAGCGCAGTCAACTTGCACCCGAGAAAAACAGACGCCCGCCATGATGAGTGAGACAGACTTGCGTTACTGTACCAGTCCAGTACATGCAGGTGGTGATGCTCTTACTTTTCTATTACGGGTGGCACTGACAATACTCTGTTACAAGGGCTACTGCTTAATTAATTTAACTTTCACCCTACAGTGCCAATGAATAGATACTAGAAAAGGAAAATGAAGAAGATAAATAATCTGATTATCTATCACTGCACATGGTATGTATTTGCTTACATATGGGATGACTTTAGGTGCTTTGCTTTTTATTGAGTGAACAGTGATACATCCACACAAGAATGACCGAGTTCTACTAAACTTATTAACAGAGGTAGTAAGCGGCCATCGTAATAGCCGGATATATGCTGTGCTTGCAATACAAACTACTGCTACTATTCATGGTAGTATTCGGACAAAATTACAACTTCTTTTTCTTGCCTTTCCTACACTGGGACGGACGTGCGGGTGCGGTGTTACATGCTCTTCAAAGTAACACTTAGTTCATCCAGTGACCGTCTACTCTCTCTCGAGATACACATATGCTATCTGAGAGTCAGATAGTACCATGATCCAGGCATCCATCCATTCAAACTATATGTCAATCATTCTTCTTCATGTTTCTCTCATGGACAAACCTTACGTTTTCTCACGGGGAGCACACTATGCAGTCTGCAATCTCAATAAGTAAAGAATATAAGAGCTTACCACTGTCCGCCACTACCATGGCAACCCGCACAGCAGTTTGGTCCGGCACTTGCACCGCCTCGTTCCCAGAACTTCCCTCCTCCACCTCCGCGCTGGGCCCAGCACCAGATGTTTCACCTACAAAGTACATTTAAGAATGTTAGATGTCATAGACATACACCAATCACTAGTATTTTGTCTAGGAATGAAGAAATGTGAATACCGAAAACAAGCTAATAATTTGTGACTGTCTACTCTAAAGTAAAAATGTCCCTTTTTCCAGGGAAGGGTGTTGTCTTGCTGCACTTTTTGCCACAACTGATGAATTCTTGCTTTTTAACACGCACCATTTGTCTCAAAACAGACAGAATCTTCACTTCTAAGAACAAATCATCATCACTAGGACGGAGGGACCAACGATTCAGCACCAAAAAGAAAAATTAAAGTTCAAACCAGGTGAGGGCTCGGTTCGCCCACAATAAATGTGTGAAATAAATCACTATAAGCACTTTTCCATTTTTAATCAACCGTTTATGTTTTATGACAAGCTTGATTTCAATAAATATTTTTACTTTTAATAAAGCTTTAAAACTTAAATAGACTCTGTGGTTTTTGGTCATGAGTGAATGAGCAAAAGGTTTTGCAATTTGCAATGCATGAGCCTGTGCCTCTGACACTTCTGGACTCTTGTCCTGCGTTGGATAATCATCATTGGGGATCAATCATCGATGAATTCGGGAGCTAAATGACTCTGCCACACTATATAGTCAGTAAGGAGATTGCGGGTTCTTCAAAGTCTGATATCACTGAGGTATGTGGAAAGTCGACCTGTGCCTATTATAATTGATAAACAATGCACTTTAGTGTCCATAGTTCTGTTTGTACAGATGTGTCCCTGCAACAGTAGTAGTATGGATTGTCCTCCTATCCAAACCAAAAGTAAAGTAGTATCTTATTCTTTCTTTGTGGTCATTCACCTTGTTATTGTTGGTAATTGTCAAAGCATAAACATTTAGAAGACTTGAAAAGACATTATGGACAATCCCAGAGGACTGCACTCAGAGCATAGAGCTATTGCTGACTAGAATGGGAGTTTCGTTTTACACCTTTTGCCAAATGTTCAATCTTAGTTAGCTACACAGACAGACAAATAAGAATAATCTAGTAATACCACAGGGAGTCATAGTCGAGGCAGGATAAGAATTTAGATACAGTGTACAAGAAGATCAAAGACGATTTGGAAAAAATCGAATGAGGAACGCTAGGAAAAAATAGGTACTCGATATTAAAATTAAAACTTACCGGGGCCAGCAAAGGAGCCCTCGCCTGACCGATCCTGGCCTGGTTCAGCAGCAGCAGCCTCCTCCAATGTCCTCTTGCCCCTGGGAGGAGCTGATGTACAACATGAAAGAAAGAAAGACCCAAAAACATGGATGATTGTTGTCAACCAAATCAAACATTTCAAAAGAACAATAACAAAATCTTTTGGCGAAATAGCAAATAGACTACTATTGAACGGGATATATTGACCTATCTCATGTGGTCTACTACGATATTAGTATTGCTTGATTTGCGGACCGTCGACTTGAAAAGTTATGCAACTCACTAAACAAACTACTAAAAAGGTTTGCCTAGGACTGGCAGGCAGCAGTCCGCAGCACGCGTAGTGACAGACAAACTCCATCGTGATTGCAGATCAGCGACAACACTAAAACGTTTCCTACTACATTAACCAGTCATTAAAATACTCAAACTATCAATCCACCACCACTATTTCTTCTTATTGCCAGGTGTACAAAGGAAGGACTGGACTGGAGTCTGTAGGGGCAGATTTACAAGCCCCTTGCGGCTCTTTTGCTCCATTGTTGCGTGACTTTTGTGACGCAAAGGCATAACAAAAGAGGCGCCATGGTGCGGCGTATATTAACAACGTGATGCATACGGGAGCCCTGCGTCATCAGGGGGCGTTCCGGCGCAAGGGAGGGCCCCTGTTCCTGAGCAGGAACGCATCCTAAAAGTGGCTGAGGGAAATCTACAAGATGTCAATCAGTCACTTTTAGGACAATGATGCGTGACTCAAACCCTGCGCCTGCTTGAAGCAGACGTACGGCTTGACGCAGCATTGGGGAGATAGGGCACCCCAGAGCATTGCTGGAGCTGCGCCATCGTTGTCACGCAACTCCAGCAATGCGCCGCCTTTACGGCACAGATGCCTAAGGCTTCTGTGACGTTTTGGGCCCATGGTGCGCCGCATTATAAATACGGCGCACCATGGGTGGTGGTGGCGTGGCGCACAATTACTGGCGCATCCCTGCTACTTTGCAGGGATGCGCCGGTAAATGAAAATCTGACCCTTAGTGTCTAGCATTACGCAGTTCTTTACACTACACTCATACATAATTTCTCAGGCCAATGAAATGAACACAAAATAGAAAACAAAGAAGCATAGTAGCAAGGCTACTGAGAAGGAGAGCAGTGCACCTGAAACGCACAGAAGATTTTGAAATATAATTTACCTACAATGTAATCGGCAGCATTATTGCTCTTGGTAAAAAACAAAAATTTGCAATATAATAACACACAGAGCGGGAGAAAACAGAGTAGTGATGAAATAGCTAGAAATAGCTACTACTACTCACCAAGCCCGGGGATCTCGATGCCGAGCACGTCCAGCAAGTCGCGTTCCCTGTCCATGAGATCCGTCCAGCGGTGGGTGGCCTGGTTGTAAGTGCGCCGGACCCCAGAGTGTTCGAACATGGCCCGGCACACCTTCTCCCACCGCTTCCGGCGCTCCCGGATCCCGTAGCCGGTAGCGATCTTGCCGCCTCCCATGATGGTCTTGGGGAGGCGGCGCTGGACAGGAAAGACTAGTGCGGCCACCTCCTCCGCACTAAAAATCTCCCGAGCTATAACTTGCTCCCCCCTCAAACGCCCGCACGGGAGCCGGGCACGGGGTGCGGGACCCTTCCCCTTCGCGGGCTGCTTCCCGGCTCCCTTTACCATGGTCTGGGCAGAAAGGAAGGTAAATAATAAAGAAGAAATAGAATAGGGAAGAAGAAAAGAAAAGAGTTAAAAAAAGTAGTTTCATATCAACCCAAAGTAGCAGAAAACACAAAAATATAGAGCTAGAAAAATAGAGGGATAGATAATAAGTAAAATAGAACACAAAAAACTTCAAACAAGCAAAGGATGGCAGAGATTGACAGAGGATACAGAAAGCATGCCCAGAACCATAGCAATGAATAAAAAACAAGATGGCCGCGCCCATTGATGACCGCGTGGGTAAGTTCGCGCGAGATTTTCCCCGCGATCACACGCGAACATGTAGTAGCGAGCCGCACACTGTGCGAGATTACACATAGCGCCCGGAAACGGAATTACGTCACACAAACAAGATGGCCGCGCCCATGTACAACCGCTAGGGTAACTTCGCAAACGTTGCACTACAAGCGGCTTGCGAACACGCAGAAAATCACGCGAACAAACACGCCGCAAAAAAAACAAATCGTGTATTCGCACGAATTCACGGCTTCCGAAATCGATCTCGCACGAATTCGCGCCCCGCAAATTGCGCGAAATTGCAGAAAAACGATTTTTGCAAAACTGAAAGCACTCATCAGGTGCAAAAGTTCAATCTTAACATTAGTAACAATTCCCTCTAGTGCTTCCTGAGGGGCCCCTCCAGAGTTCAGTTGCCTACTTGCAACTATTCTATGACCCTGCTCTGACCCTCACAGCAGGCTCAGAAAATAGCTACAAGTATGCCAAAGGTCCTGCTAAAAAAAATTTAGACTGCAACAGAAAGCAATTACAGATAAGGAAGCGGGTGCCAGACTGGAAGTTCAAATTCAGGGACACATTAATCAATCAGCCTCTAATTCATTCATGTCAGTTGAGGCAGGCCAGGTGTGCTTTTCCCCCCATAATCTACAGTGATGAAACAGAGGGTGGCATGGGTGAGCCAGAGGGTGGCATGGGTGAGCCAGAAGGTGGCAGTGGTGAAACAGAGGGTGCCAGTGGTGAAAAAGAGGATGCTGGAATGAACCAGACGTAGAAACAACATGGTCGCGACCGTTGCTACCCGACAAGTAAGTTCGCGTTTGCGAACTGGTAAAAAACCCTCGTGAAACGGCAGAAACACTTGCGAAACAAACAAAACAAAAAAATCTGCTAAATTCGCAAGAGTTCGCAGATTTTGCAGATTTTGCGGATGCGTAAATACGCAAGTTCGCGGATTGCCAATTCGCAAAATCCGCCCATGCTTACAAGCCACCCCTAAGGTAGGCTCTAGCCATTTCTAGGGCAAGATGCATGGTAATAAAATACAGCACACATGCATTTGTGTTTTACTTGTCCTGACAGTGAAAAACTCAGAAAGTAATTTTTCACTATTGTAAAGCTATCTCTCCCATAGACTAAAACTGCTGTACACTCCTACACATAATATGTGCGAATTTCAGTTTTGGATCACATAAAGAAATACTTTTTTTCACTAAATTTGAATTGCAATTTAAAATATCTTTAATAGTAAACTCAGGCTTTTAAGTTACTCTTCTGAAAATAGCACTTTCAGAAATTAAAAATTTTCTGTTTAAAACATGTGTGCCTTTCTGCTGGTGTCAAGTGGATGGCTCTCCTGTGGTGTGATGTGCATTCCTCTCAGACAGGAATACACATAGCACCAGCAACGAGCCTTGGGTATGGGGAAGAGTGTGCCTCTCTGGAGCAGGAAGGCCTTAGAGTCCTACTGAGCCCTTCTTTAACTTCAAAGGGTAGTCCGAGGGCAATGCCCATCCCCTTACTGACTTCTGAAGCCATGTCTGTGAAAAATGCTACTCACACCCAGGTCTGCCAGCCTCTATCCCTAGACAGATTGGAGCCAACGCCAGGAAGGTAGGAATATTAGACAAAGGGGGAATCCACACCAAAGGTTGGCACTGAGTATAACTGTACCACCATCAGAACATTGCATCAACATACTCCTGGACTTGTGGAAGATTCAGAAGAAGGATTACAATGCTGTTTGAAGAAAAAGGATTGGATCTGCTTGCCTTTAATCCAAACTCCCCAGAAGTGATTCCAGTAGTCGGATGGCTGACCACCTGTATAAGCTACAGAGAGACCACAAGCTTCCAGAGTCCTTCCAGCTACTGCCCAGCTGCCAAGCGCTACCCTGACCTGCCTGAGCCATGCTGATAGCCTCTTCTGGAGTGAGTCATGATAACAAAAAAGGTGCCCCTAGATCTTGGACCTTTAACTAGCATCAAAGTGTACTCCTCCTGCCTCAAAGGACTGCAAAAATTCTCTTCATGCCAAGAAATGGCAGCCCACATTGCTTGCCAACACAGAGCTCCAGCAATGACCTGCTCTTCGTTCCAAACAGTAGCGGCCCACATCAAACAACACCAATGCAAAACACTAGTGGAACTTGCTCCTTGCACCAGCAACACTCCCCCTGAGGCCACAGGCAAGGCAAAGCTCCAGCTGGGGCTGCCCAAGTGGACATCAACTGTGAGAATAGTAAATCTTCACCATGACATCTTGCTCCCTGTATCCTACTGATGTCCGAACATGGTCAACCTGAACGTTCGGCTTTGAATCGTTCCAGTGAGACCACATACCACGAGTGGCAATTTTTTCTTTTTGACTCTATCCTCACCCGGAACTTTAGCATTTTTAAAATGGTAAAAACCCACAACTCCGGTTCTACTGATTGGATTTTTGCTATTTGGATGTCCTTTTTATTATTATTATTTATTCTATTCTTCTAATTTGATTTGGGATTTTTACTGTGTTGTGTTTTTACTTTATTACTGTTTGACTGTTGTATACATACTTTACACATTGTCTCTATGTTAAGTCTGACTGCTTTTGTGACAAAGCAATCAAAGTGTTAAGCACAAGTTTATTCAGTGACTTTTGTAGTTCACCCTGACAAGCATTGTGTTTATTATTTGATTGGGGCTTATACCCCTCTCAACTAATAGCCCAATTTATTACAGATGAGTCTGTTAAGGCAGCTCAGAGGGTTGAACATTTTTTGCCATCATTTTTCTCACAACCTATGCATCACAAGGACAGAGCGAGTAAATATTATTCCTTAGAGGGTAAACAATTATGTTCCTGGTACTAACTCAAATCCATCCTTGTTGATGTAATAATAGCTGCTTATATTATTCACTCATTGATGAACAGTCGAAACTGTAAGGAGACTGGAATCCAGACTGATCATTACATTCAGAAACAAAATCTTATACGGCCTAAATGGGGATGAAGAACTGTACGTTCATCTCTAAAAGTAACAACTTATTGAACTACCTGATACAGTTGAATATGACACAGAATGGAAAGCAAATGCAATAACAGTGAAGGGAGTGTTGATGGACTATTTGTCATAATAAGAGAGCACTGAGCTCGCAATGTGAAGCGGACAATGGGGCTCTACAATATCATAAGCGGACTGACAACTGTGTAATGGGCACTTAGCCGGAACAAAGGCACGGAGACACAAGGGATGATTATCCATGAATACACAGTGCGGAGTGCACCAACAAGCACTAAGCAAAAATCTAAAATTATATGAGTGAAACATTGATAAATGCCGTGGGCACTGAGCTGATACCAACATACAAACGTCTAGACAAATAGGTCTCAACATGATCATACTCCCACTATTAGGAAACAAAGGTGTCATATACAAGTCACAGTGAAATCATCATGATGGGCGCCCAACATTGCAGAATGATTACATAATCAGTATGACATCCACAGACTACAATGAAAGGGACAAAAAGATAGACAAAATAAGTAAAGATCTTTGGTGACTAACATGCGAACTACCTGTCCCACAATGCCTCATGTTGGGCAGCAGTGGGCGATGACTATATAAGTGAAAGTAAAGATGGACTCACATGACCATGAACAAGACCCGTGGAGGTTGAAGCGCGTCGGTGGTGGCAATGGGTGAAATTTGCACACTTGGAAATAAAGTGTTAAAAGATTGGAAAACAAATCTCCTGGTCTGCAGTTGCTTGAAATTCATACACGAGAGTCAGTCCACCCTCGATACCAGCACCCCCTGTGGAGGAGAGCACACTACCAAGGATTAATTAGTGGTGATATATATATATATATATATATATATATATATATATATATATATATATATATATATATATATATATATATATATATATACAAGGGCGGACGCCCGAAACGCGTCAGATTTAGCAGCTCCAAAATAAAGATCGTGTGCCAGAAGTATTGGATTTGCGTTGTCATTGTCCGTGAAGGAGGGGCAGGAGACAGCGTTTGGTTTATATATATATATATATATATATATCTATATATATATATATAGATATATATATATATATATATATATATTAATATATATATATAAATAGATGAACTCCGCCACATAAATCCAATTCCACTGAAAGGCTGAATAAGGACCCAAACATTCGTGCAAAAGTCTTTCTTTGATCATAGACCCAGCACCGCCGCCATGAAGCATTTCGGCCTCAAAGACGCCTTGATCACGACGTCTGGAAGAGTGATCATACTTTCAAAGTGAAAGTGCTGTGTCATGTGACAATAAAATTCAATAGACATAGAAAATGTATGTATTCGAAACTTATGGTGGTATACCAGCAGCAATAAATGATGTATTATGTGCAAATGTCGCAATAAATACTTAAAAAATGTATATTAATTTATAAACATTTCTTAAAAATCTGCATAAAACTGACATCTAAGGTGACTAAGATATAATCTCCCTGCCACACCATATCATCAATTTTCCTTAAGAAGTCACTGGTGACTTGTATGTATGACAGTAACTGTATGACATGTTCCTGTAAAAAATAGTCAACATAACGTGACGTATTCTCCATGATGCTGTCACGTGCTGAAATTATTGGCCTCCCGGGAGGCTTTACAGAGTCTTTATTTATTTTGGGAATAAAATAAATGACTGGTATAACCGGGTAGTCATTTTTAAGAAATTTAAATTCATCCCCACTCAGTAGTCCAGCACCTTTCCACGCCCTTAACTTTACATAAAAGTCATTCCATGCCATTTGACAGTTTTCATGTGACTACGTTTATAACACTCACCATCATTAAAGTGGCTGAGTGCTTCCTCCAGATATAGTTCACATGGCCACAAGACCACATTCCCACCTATGTCGGACCGCTGCATGATTTTGTTTTCATTGGCTTGCAACTTCTTTATTAGTTGACCATAACAGTTATTTTGATTTGTACGTTTACATCGAATATGCAGTTTAGATGAATGTAGCTTTTTCGACTGATTAGACATTAGTTTGTTGCACACGTCTAAATTGTCATGCAACATTGTAGGGTTGAAAGTTGAATTGGGCTTAAAATGTGTAGGTCCGGCCGCATTCATGTTTAGCATATTGTCAACTTCAACTCCTTGGTAAAGACCGGGGAAGAATATGGCGCAAAGTCACCTGCACTACCTTAGACCCCTTACTCAACTATCAGCCGGACTCTTTGTCTAATGACATTGATGAAAATGTGTCTAGACTTAATTCCGCGCTGCTCCTTGCCATTGATGCCATCGCCCCTCTCAAACCTATTACCTCTGCTAGGACCCGCCCCTCTGCCCCTTGGTTCTCTCCGACCCTCCGCGAGGAAAAAAGCCGCTGCAAAACACTAGAACGTAAGTGGCGGCAGAATTATGACCTTGAATCTAAAGCAATTTACAAAACCGCTGAAAAAAAATTCCTTAAACTAAAAAAAGCTACCATGAGAAACTATTTCTCTCTACAAATCTCCAATGCTAAGAACTCCTCTAAAACACTTTTTAATATCGTTAAGTTATTTATAAACCCTCCCGCTAGGGCCTCGCAGAACCCCTCTAGCCAGGCACTATGCGATGGACTGTCTGACTATTTTTTAGAGAAAATTAATCAAATTAAAACTTCGTTTCCTATTGAGGAACCCTCCCTGGCCCCCCCTGGCATAGCCACGGAATCTGCTTCTTTACAGTCTTTTAACGAGCTGACTCTTGAAACCGCACTCAAGCTACTCACCCAGTGCAAATCTGGCTCTCCTTCGGACCTAATCCCTGCCAAAGTTATGGGTGACCTGGCCCCTTCACTGGCTAGACCCTTTCTTTCTATTTGGAATGCCTCCCTCTATCATGGCATTTTTCCAACTGCCTGGAAAGAGGCTCTGTTGGTCCCCATCCTGAAAAAGCCTGATGCCGATCCTACAAAATTTAGCAATTATCGCCCCATCTCCCTCCTCCCCAAACCTGCAAAAATTCTAGAAAAAGCCGTGCAGCTACAACTAACAGAACATCTAGAAAACAATTCTTTCCTGCACGACTCTCAATTCGGCTTTAGAGCACGTTTCAGTACCGAGACTGCCCTTTTAGAAGTATCTGAGACGATCCGTGAGTGTGTGGATAGGGGCGAGGAGGCCATGTTGGTCCTCCTCGACCTATCCGCCGCTTTTGATACGGTCTCACATAAAATCCTACTACATCGTCTAAGGCAGGTTGGAATCGGTGGCTCCGTATTAGCCTGGGTTGAGTCATTCCTTACGGGCAGAACTCAGAAGGTGGCGCTCAGGCCTTTTAAATCAGAGGGTAAACCCCTGCTGTGCGGTGTTCCGCAGGGCTCTGCCCTGAGCCCTCTGTTTTTCAACGTTTATCTCGCACCCTTGGCAGTAGTGGTGGAGTCCTGTGGGGTCAGGGTGGTCTCTTACGCTGATGATACTCAGCTGATATTTTCTTTTAGAGATCACTCTGACTCCACCTTTGCCAACTTCCGCCAATGTTTGGTAAATATCTGTGCCTGGATGACCATCAACCACCTCAGGCTTAACACTGATAAGACAGAGGTCTTATTTTTTAACCAGAAAACTCCAATATCCCCCAGCCTGTGGTGGCCCACAGTGCTTAACCCCTCGCCCACTCCTGTTCAATCGGCACGTAATCTTGGCTTTCAATTTGATGATTCTCTTTCTTGTAAAGCGCAAATCAACAAGGTCACCTCAGCTTGCTTTGCGAAACTTCGCATGATTAAAAAGATCTCCCCTTACCTCCCCTTAGACGCCCGTAGAACAGTCACCCAGGCCCTTATTACATCTCATCTAGACTACGCCAACAGCTTGTATGCCGGTGCCCCTCAATATTTGATCGATCGCCTTCAGATCGTGCAGAATGCGGCAGCTAAACTGATTGGAAATATCCCCTACCGTCAGTCGGTCGCTTTTTATTGCAAAGAGCTACACTGGCTTCCCATTGCAAGCCGAATCCAATTCAAGATTCACACCCTCGCCTTTCGAGCTATCAATGGCCTTGGGCCACGATACCTGAAAAAGCGAGTGGTAATATCTCAATCAGTCAGATCACTGAGATCTAACAATCTATGTCTCTTGACTGTACCACGTTTTCGACGATCCAGAATTGGCGGCAGAGGGTTTAGTGTAATGACTGCTAAACTATGGACTGCCTCCCACTTGACCTTAGGTTTTGCCCATCTGAATCCCTCTTCCGCAGTAAATTAAAAACTTGGCTGTTTTCCAGATCATGAATCTAGTCCTACAATTTATCCGGTTCCTCTCCTTTGTTCCTGGGTTCCTGCTTTAGCGCCGGGACACCCCTCCGGGGGTAGCTGCGCGCTGTATAAGCTACTTAAATAAATAAATAAAATAAATTGTTCTCAGTACTGGTGCTTTCCACACGTAGTTCTTGCAGATCGCGTACAAGTTCCATATCTTTAACTGTAAGGATAGACAGGCTTGATATCTGTGAGGTGGCTGCCTTTTGTTGTAATGCTTGATCAGTTTCTTGCAGCATATGGAACTTGCAGAGTTTAAATTTAATGGTGTATTCATAGAGGTTTATACGAGTTTGCGCATAATTGAAGTCACTCGCCGGACTGAAAGACAACCCCAATGATAAAATATTGCGTTCATTGTCACTTAGATGTACAGATGTCAGGATAATTACTGCTAGAGAGTTGGTATTGTTGGCTTAATTTATCATTTGCGATTCCACTTTTTGTAAGGTTTTTTTCTGGTTTGCTTGCCCCAGTTGTTTGAACTTGTATCATTGTCTGCGCTCCCGGCGCATAATGTTGATTCTTTATTGTTTTTTTATGGTTTCTGTGCCCTTGGTCACAAAGTTTACCTTCTGTCCTGGTGCAGGCAGTCCACCTCCTGCACCAAGGAGAGCTTTGTAAACCCCAACCTCGAAGTCTGTTGAGTCCGCTCACTTACCGACCCACTGCCTGGCACAGAACTCAAGTCTGACATCGATGTTGAGGATTGCGGAGTATCACTATCTTTAGCCTGTAGCATGGTGAATTGTGGTTGCTTTTTAGTGTTTTTAAAAGAGTAATACTTTTTAGCCAAAGTAAAAACCTGTCCATTCTGATACTCAAGTTTGTCCCTTTGAAATTTGAAGGCTTTTTTGTGTGAATATTTCTTCTTCCTTATGCAAACGACTAAGCATTTCCTCATGATGTTTTTCTCGCTATCAGATGGACCCATTTTGTTAATTAATTTCTGCATTTAATTCTTCGACTTTCATTTGTAGTGCCACTCGGTCGCTTTCAGCATATTTTGCCCATTCAGCTAACATATTGGGGGCCCAACTTCTCGATATCTAGATAACGAGCGGTGCTCCCACCACTTCGATTGTTCTGCACGCATTGCTTTCCCAAGTTTTTTAAACAATTCTCTTAAATTAGAGCTCTCTACTTGTGGGATGGTCGAATGTACTCTTGTGGCCGATTCTCTCACTGGCGAGTCATCAAACATATCGCACGCCGCCTCCTCACGGCTCCTCAAATCATCGGCCGACATTGTGCAATTCCGAGGATAACTTTAAAGCTACTGCAACAAACAGCCGGACAATGCTTCTGGCAGCGCAGCTATGTGCACTCCTTCACTAGACTTTCTCGCACACACTCCTACCTCAGCAAAGTTCAAGGCGTCACTCGAGTCCTAGGATAAGGGTTACGTCAGCATAGGCTCCGGTAGAAGGGAGTTGTGCTATCCGGGGGCTTCTGCGGCTGAACCTCAGAGGAACACAAATCACTTCCGGTACACAGAAGAACGCTTCCTGCCACACAGCCCAAAGTTGAAGGAGGGGTACATAGGATACTGAAGAAGCAGCTCAGAATAAAGATACAGATGAACTCTGCCACATGAATCCAATTCCACTGAAAGGACGGATACAGACTCAAACGTTTTTGCAAAAGTCTTTATTTGTTCATGGACCCAGCACTGCCGCCATGATGTGTTTTGGCCTCAAAGAAGCCTTCATCACATGACGCCATGAGGAGTGATCATACTTAGGGAGAGGTGTGGCGCCGCGGCCAGGGCGACTGACGCTGGAATCTGGGGATCAGGGTTCGATCCCCGGCTCCGGCGGCAGGTTAGCCCAGCACCATGTGACTCTGGGCAAAAGCTTGCTTAATCTTCCCGACGGCCCCCAGCGCCTTACGGGTGATTGTGCGCTTTACAAATGTGGATTACTTTGAAAGTGCTGTGTCACGTGACAATGAAATTCAATAGAAAATGTATGTATTCAAAACTTATGGTGATATACCAGCAGCAATAAATCATGTATTATGTGCAAATGTAGCAATAAATACTTAAAAAATGTATATTGATTCATAAACATTTCTTAAAAATCTGCATAAAACCCAAATCAATTTCATACATGAGTATAACCAATCTTACATATCTCAATCCAGACCAATTTCTCCTGATAAAACAGGCACTGACACCACAAGGATAGTTTCTGGACAATTATTAATTAGTTTAAGCTTTGGCATAATGCATTTTGGCAGTTCCTCCTGCCTTGTTCACACATACATACATATATACATTATCTACTGGCAGTCGGCAGCAGGTAGCTGTAGTTAGGAGCTAGTTTCCATAAGAAAGGAATGTTTTGCCTTGGCTATAACTTTGGCGTAATTTCAGCAATCTTCATGAAATTCCCCCCCCCCAAAAATAGGTTCTGGTTGTCATGGAAAGTTTGGGGGTGATCTGTGTAGTAGGGATGGAGAAATAGGGGTGTGAAAAAATGGTGTGTTAGAAATGCGTTGTCAAACCTCCAGCCAAACCACCATATTTGGCAGAAAGTTCAATGTTGTTAGGCAGATTGTACTTTTTATTATTTGGTGCATATCCGTTCTGTACTTTTGCAAAATTTAAGGCCAACATTATAATGATAACTCTAGCCACTGATATTTGGCAACAATTCGCAATTATTCGCGAATGCGCACCAACAGGAATGTTCTGATTGGCTGGACGAAACCTAAGCAGAAAGTTGCGGCTGCCATTTTATTGATGATGAATGGTTCCCAGGCTGGTAATATCTGCGCAAGGTAACCCAAGGGGTCGGAGTATCAGTGACACAAAGTTTGTGTTCAAAATCGATTTTATTAATTTAGTGTGATATTTGTGATGACTCGCGATTGCCAGTGTGCCCCCATGTTCCGTCGCAGGGACATTGTTAATATCCTGACATCATTGCGAATATTGATGAAAATATGTTAAATATATATATTTGTACACACTTGCCAGTCACAGTCACACAATCATGAGCGCACTCACACACTCACTCAGACACTTATACACCCATTCACATACCTGCCCACAACCATTCCAGTCACATATCCACTCAGATTCGTAATGACTCATTCACATACCCATTCAGGTACCTATGCGCCCACTCACAAACCTGCCTATGCCCTCATGCACCTACTCACAGACCCACTCATAAACTCATGCATCCACTTACAGACTCACTCTGAGGATTACACACCCATTTACAGACCTACTTAGAGACTTACACACCCACTTACAGACCCACTCACATAACCATACAATAACTCACACGCTAAATCACAGACCAACTCAGAGACTTATGGACTCAGTCACTCACTCACTCAAATACTCAGAAACTCACATACCCACTCTCAAACTCACATAGATATACATGCACCCACTCACTCACCCAGTCAAGGCTCATGCATCCAATCACAGATCTACCAAGACACTCACCCTTCCGTCACAGACCCATTCAGACCCTCATTGGTGCACCCATTCACTCACCAAATGAGAGACTTATGCTTTCAGCCATGGTTCCATTTAGACACTAATACACCCACTCACAGATCCACTCAGACGCTCATACATACACTCACAGAACCACTCAGACACTCATACACCCATACAGTCACTCACACTGCCAGTCATAGACCAGCTCAGAGACTTATGCACTCAGTTAGTTATACACTCAGATAGTCATGTACCCATGCACAGTCACACTCACAGTCTCTCTGTGTCATCGCAAACACGGAAAATAGGGTTCAAACACAGTTTTTCAAAAAGTTATTTCAAATATATGTGTACATATATGTTCTTTAAGTTGGTAATGTGTGTATTGCAATAATTAAAAAGCATTTTTTTAACAAAAAATTTCTAATGTGGTGATGGTCGTTGAATGTCTGCTTTTGGTGGTTTGTGATTTTGCAATTTGATCGCAATCATCGTGATATCGTCAAAAATTTAAAAAGTTGTAAAAGAAAAAAAGATATTTGACAAGAAAATTAACAAAATGTTGGCCTCTTGGGTGGCTCTGACAAAATCCTTAGTGTTGGAAGAGTGTGTAAGACAGCTATAGATAATACTGTATGCAAAGTTACAGGTTCCTTAGAAACACCCTGTCCTCTTTTCTCTGTACATTGAGGTCCATCATTTCTTTACATTCCATGCATCTCAAAATGCAGATTGCTGGTATAGATAGAGCCCATATTATGGTCTCTGAGGAAAGCAGAACCAGTTTTATTAACATGTTTCCTGGCTTTGTTAATCTGTGGACAGAATTGATTTGACCACCTAATGTCTGTCTTTGGCATAAATTAGGGTACACCAAGACAGGAAAAAGCAACATTAGTTCTGCAAAGGTATCCTTCTTTAGGCTTTCCAGCTCTTCCCCAGTGAATGTGCCTAGGTCATTGCCACCACAGAGCACAATCACGAGGTGAGGAGCTTGGAAATTCACAATGGTTTTAACTAAAGGCAGTAGCTGATGAAACATTAACCCTCTCTGGCCAAACCAACTAGTCTGCACATCTGACAAACGGAAGTTCCTGTCAATATTTTTGTTTTCTGCAGCCTCTTCAGCCCAAAATACATAGCTGTGGCCCATAAACCACACTCTAAGCATTTTATAGGAAGTAGGAGTAGCACACAGGACAGGTCTGCAACCCAATAAGACAGTTGGTACTATGAAAGACAGCGAAAATTCATATGTGCTGGTGGTTTGAAAAAAAATAGAATTTTGATTGGATGAAGGGAATATGCAGGTGAATAAAAGTAGGGTGTGTTTGGAAATGATGAGTACATAGATGTTTCATTGGCTCTGGTAAATAGAAAAAAATTAATACAGTGTTGTGTGTGCTTTAAGGTATGTGCAGTAAACCACATCTGCTGGATTTTCATCTTGTAACTAGTATGGCCCTTCTGGAATATGTTATGAACTTGTGACCTATTGGCTCTAGTGGGTTTCTATTGAGAATCTGCAGAGGGAGCTTTGGGGTAAGGATGTTAAAGAAAGAGGTATTCCTTTTTTTAAATTGGAGCGGTTTAGGTTAATTTTTTTATAAGGTAGGTAAGGTGTTCCAGGAGAGTGGAGTATAGTAATGGAAATATAAAAGTATTAAGAGACATAGGTTTTCTGACTCTTGCATTATGTCACAAGTGTTGACACAATAGCATGCATTTTGGGTTACCTACAAAGAGGAGTGAAATGGTTAATTGACAATAACCATCCAGAAATGCAGCCACAAGACTGAAATATGACAGCAATGTTATTATTTGTTGACTTTTGCAGTATCAGGCAATGGAAAGTTCAGAAGGTTGCCATTCATGGTTGCTTTGTATAAGAGTGGGGTGCCATTCTCGTGCTGAGTTTTTACAAACCCTGAGAATATTGCATCTACCTAATAAGAGAACAAAAGCAATTTTACCAACATACTCAATCTTATGGTAGGTGAATTGAAAACATTTGTAAGTGAAAAAAATGATTAATATTATTATGTCATATTGTAATAAAAATATTTTGAAATATATATTATTATTTGTTTAAAGTAAGGATGACATATAAATCAAATAAACATGTTTTTTAATATGTCTTTCAATAGGTATGTAAGACATAGTTTGCCTCAGGTGCAGATCAGATGTCTGTCAAGTTAATTTGGAGTGATTTTTCATTGAGGTCAATCTTGAACTAGTATTGCTTTACTGCATTCTGGAAGTGGTTGGAGAAAAAACTCCACACTAATAGTTAAATGTATGTGTTATTTTGTAGTGTATCATGTCAAAGTTTTATATGTGTATCTATGATGTGCCACTTATAAATAATATTTTTGTTTGAATTGTGGGAGTTGTAGTTTTATTTGTTCCATTATAAAAGATTAATACAATAGTCAGTTTTGAAAGTGGAATGCATGCACTATTGCTGTATATGGATTATGAATCTAAATTAATCTATGCTTGGAGGTTTATTGGTAGAGCTGCCTTATCACTTAAAACTGATACACAAGGTGTACATTTCTCTTAAACCATATACAAATGAAGAGTGAGGTAGGCTATGCCTAGACCTTAGCGCAAACTGCTACTCGTATAAAAATTGTAATATGCAGTTTGATGTTTCAGTGAGCTATATGCACTCATAGCAACATATATGCACAATTATGCATCCACACTACACTCTTAAATCAGAGATGACTAAGTAGAGAAGCAAACAGACACTGAAACACCTAGTGAGGTAGTTAGAGAAGTACACAAAGATTCCCTCATACAGAGAGACACAACTGATGTGTATTGTTGGGTTAGGAAGGAAGTTTGTCATACACCTAAATAACCTAACACTCACTAGTACATCTAGGAGGAAATCTCTGCAAGCCTATACAGACACATTTAGATAATCACATATCACATAAAGAGAGACAGTGATTTAGTAGAAGTTTTACAAACACATGAAATCACAGCCCCAGACATCAACTGAAAACCTCATTGAGATATTGACTAAGCAACTGACACTTTCGAGTTTACCATGCAGACAAATAGCCCCTGCATTCTGTCTTACACCAGGTATACTGTAGCTTGGGCAGGTTGCTTTACTGATAGAGCTATGTTATCACATAAAAGTGGTACACAGAGTTACAACTGTTCTTTTACCACATTTAAGTGAACACTAAGAAGGTCATTAGGTTGGCGGGCTGACTGTGTCCGCCGCCATCCTATCGGGAAATGGGACTGCCCGCCATAAGGGCGGGGGTCTCTTGGGGGTCCTTAGGATGTGCCTGCCAAAGTGGCGTATGCATCCTGCATACCTGACATTGTGGTGGGCGGTGCACTCAGCACTGCCCGCCACAATGCCAGGAAGGCATGTTGTGCACTTCCATGCACACGCACTGCCATGTTGTGCATGGAACTGCAGGGGGTAAAATAGGTGCCCCCATATGCCATATGCCCCCCACCCCAGAGTCCCTGGGGCCCCTCAACAGGCCCCCATAAGCATTTCCCGCAAGCATTTATTGCCGCCACAGAAAGGCATGTTCCTGCCCCCAAGATAATATGGCTGGCGGTGTCTAACAGATACCGCCACCATATTAAACTCTTTTCTGCCTGGTCGACTTGCTGACCGGGCGGAAAAGCGGCGGTCCGTATTTACCTCCGCCGCTGTCCCCCCTGCCATATCCCCACACCATAGTAATATGGCGGGGTAAATGGGTGGCGGGTGGGGACGAATCTCGGGTGGATCGCCACCGCCATGCAGGGGGTGGCGATCCGCCCAAGATCCCAATGGGCCCCTAAGTTAGGCTGTAGCTAGGCCATAGCGCAGGGAGGTATACTCTTAAAAAGTAAAAGATGCAATTGGATGTTTCAGTGAGCTATATACACTTGTACAAACCTATGTGTCCAGTTATACATTCAGCTAACACCCAGACTTAAATCCGAGATACGTAAGTAGAAAAGCAGACAGACACTGAAACACGTATTGATTTCATTAGAGACGCACACAAAGATATACTCACACTGTCAGGCACACTGATATGTATCTTCTGCTACTACAGGCAGTTGACACACTTAAATAACCAAATAATTTACAGGCACATTTAGAGGACCATAGATATCACAAAGACAGACAATCATTTACGAACAAAGTAACATGCTCATAGAATATTAGATCTTGATAGGGACTCACAGTTATTTACATATAAGTGAAAAACAGACACATTCAAGTCTAACATGTAATGCCCTTGTCAATTGTTAAGCTACTCTACTACAACATATGATTGTTGCCTGAGGTAGATTGTAGTTAGTGTGGAGGGGATGCTTCTTTAAGTTAATGTCTGTGGAAGTAGGTATACGTGTGAGTGCAAGGGTATGTGATTAACTCTATGGATGAGTAAGTATGTCTGTGAGTAGGTGTATGAGCAACCTCTTACTTACCCATACATATAACTGAGCAGTAAAGTAGGGTGTCAGTAGTTAACAGGATGGGTGCAATGTACTTAAAAGTAAACACATGTTGTCTGAAGATTGCCTAATTTATATATCCTCATGTAAACAACATTTTTAAACAGTTAAAATATGTAATGTGACACTGTATAATTAAGGGATGAATGTATTTTCTATTTTTGTTTTCAGACATCAATATCTAGCTATCTACAAAGGATTACCATGCCAACAAAAAGTCACAGAAGAAAGAAGCAGCAGCAAATAGAGCGTCTCCTTAGAACTAAGAAAAAAAGGGGCAAAATGGTGAAAAAATGATGAAAGAGGAAAGGCTTGCTGGTAAGAGAACCAAGACATTTCTTAAAATTGTTTGTGCCAACTGGAAAAAGTACAAAAAGCAGTAAAGACAAAGAAAACGATAACACTGCGTACTAAAGCACAAAATGTCCCTGATATAAAAAGTAAGAAGTGATTGAAAAAAAGAAAGACATTAAGCAGAAGGAAGTGAGAGTTTCAAGAAAATCAGAGGTTGGATGATCTGCACTAAAGTCATTTGCAACTTGTTAGCATCCATGACGAAGTATAAAACAGGAACACAGGCAATCAGACAAAGGGCATATGCTGAATGTGTAGTAAGGCATTTGGTCTAAGAAGGACACTATTTATCTTCGTTTTAAAATCTATGAAGACACTGGCTAAAATAGTGTTGTCTATGAGGAGACAGAGCCAAAAGGTAAGACTTGCCATTAAAAGTAGCATTTGCCAAGTGTCTTGTGGTGAATGAATACATACTTCAAGTACACAGCCTTTCTTTAATAAAGAAGGCTATTTCAAAGACAACATATCAGTACATACAGTTGATAATTCTGGACGATTTTATGAGATGGAAAAAGGTATTGCTGTTCCAAAGGATGTAATGGCATCCAGAAATGTTGACTAAAAGATTGCAGAAGAGATGCAAAGAAGGCATCAATGGAATAGTAGTAGTGTTTGTGGTACTCATCAACAATCAATTGACATATTGAGAATTTTTCTCTGTATGCTTGCTCCTAGGAGTTTAAAACAGAAAATAGTTACTTTGCAAGGATTAGAGCCAGGCAAAGTAAGAAAGCATACTAATTTACAATGACACTCACTAGATTGTCTCTCAAAAAAGCGCGTCAAAGCAGCTTTCATCATTTCAGATTGTTAGGTGTACACTATTCAATAATGAGTACCTTTGTTAGGAGTCTTGATTATGTAAAAACTCCTGGTCCATGTTTAGGAGAAATGAATAGATCTCTTTTGCATGGTAGTGTAGTAGAAGTGCAAAAGGTTTGTGATTATGTTGAATTTTGTTTATTTGTACTGGAACAGCTGTGTTGAGAAAGTGAAGAGCTGGTAACAATAGGACTTGTGGAACAGAACAGATGTATTAGTGCTGGTAATGTAAAAGCGATTAGAAAGTTTAACACAGTATTCTTCAGAGCAACCAAACTCATTACAAAAATCAATCTCGTAATGTTGATTTGTACATTAAAACTGAAAAGAAGATTAATATTAAGTGACAAGAATTTGCTGTTTATTTATTTGTAGATGGACGATTTGACTTGCCCACCCGACAAGATATATATGTAAGTACTGCTATAATAAGTTGGAGGAAAGCAAAATGCCTGCTAAAGCAGTGCACAACAACTTAGAAATAGTACCTTTTCCAGAAGCAAAGTAAAAAATGCAACTTCATATCAGGTACAAAAAAATATATATTATAAAAAGGCAGAAATTCTTCAAGATATGACACATCTTGAGGACAACACATCATCAACAACAGGTCAGATAGAGAAAGTGGATTGAAGCAAAGTAGACGACATTTATAAACATTACAGCATCCATCCCCTACATTCAAAAATAATTGTATTGATGCTATTGATCTAAAAGAAGCAAAAGGAGGTCCCTTAAGTGTATGAGAAAAAAGTTTGAAGTTTGCTGTCTTCCTCATCTCTTTCCTATTAGAGTAGGTGGTAGGTATGATGATCGGTCTGTAAAATACCTGCGGCTGACTACAGATGTACTGGACTTTATTCAGAGAATCCTAGATGTCGTCAATGTATCCCCAATATGTTTTGTTTGTTATTTGAAATTGATTTGTCTTCATTGTCTTATGCTGTAAACCAGATTTTAAAACTGGTGTAAATCTGTAAAATCTATCTGCAAGAGAATTTGTTGAGAAAATCCACAGAAAAGCTGAAGAACTGTAATACCACATTGATTAATCCCTTGGCATGTGAATGTGGGACTAATGAATATCGGTATTCTGGTCACAGTGAATTAAAATGCATGTTGAGACATTTAGGAGCAACTACTTGATTTGTAACACTCAGTTCTGCTGAGTATGCTTGGGATGACCTATTGTAATTCTTGCGAGAGGCAAATCCAGATATAGAAAACATTGATCCAAAGACTCCAGGAGAACTGTTCTCCTTTGACCCTGGAAATGTTTGCAGATATTTTAACCACAGATTACAAGTCATGATAGTTTTTTTATGCAATAAGAGCAATCCATCTCTCGGTGAAGTGACTGATTTCTTTTGGCATAAAGAATACCAAGACAGAAGTGTTCCACATATTCACAAGCTACTATGGGTAAAAGATGCTCCAAAGTTTGGAAAAGGCGCTGATGAGTCTGTGTAGTCTTTCATAGAGCAGTATATCACTTGCTTCATCCCAAATGAGAATGTTAATAAATTATGAAGACAACAAGATTCCAAAACCACAGGTGTGGAAAATACTGTCGTAGAAAATATAGATCTAAAGGAAAATTTTACACAAGATGTTGTTTTGGATTTTGACGACCTGTGATCTCAGAACTAAGAGTTAATAGCTTTTTGTCTACAGTCAGACACACTCTCACATGAAAATCGTCAAAGAACATGTATAACCTCAGAAGAACAGAAGCCTCAAAATACATCATTGACTACAATCTTGTGATTTTGAACATGTGGAATGCGAATATGGATCTACAGTTTGTTGCAGATAATTCAATGGCTTTTGCTCAGTATGTCACCTCTTATATAACAGCGTCAGGGAAAACCGAATTGAATGAGATGTGGGAGGAGATTTCAGCAAAAAAGAGTCTCAAAAAGAGATTGTATAGTTCTAATTTGAAAATGCTTTCTCACAGATAGCTCAGCTCTTATGAATGTGCAGACCAGTAAAGCAGAGCTAGCTTGTTTTCTAAATCTAGAGGAGTTCAGTGGGTGAGTTTAGGGCTTGCTAACACATGTAAAAGACGGCTGAATTCTTTTCATGGAATCCAATATCTTGTGGAATTTGAGAAACACAGTACAGGTATTCTGAAGACGAACATGCTGCATATCTACTATCCAGAAAGGAGTTCTTATCTAGAAAGGATGCATCTGTATGAAATACTTCAACATTAAACATACAGAAATAATGTCAGTGAAAACATAGAAGAAGGAAAAGTTGCTGTCGATGTGAAGGATGTTTTGTCACACATAACAAAAGAGGTTTAATCAACCATTGAAAGCTAAGTAGCCAAACCCCAGACAACATTTCTTTTCTATTTAGCCTTGCTACAGTTGTTTAAGCCATGGGAAATTGAAAGGGAGCTACTTAGAGAATTTGACTGTTATAAAGACACATTCAGTGATGTGAAAGAAAGCATTGAGTGCTCTGTGTATCTTCAAATGTTGAGAGATGAGATTGAACAAAATGAAACAATTGCTGCTGAGATAGCAAGAGAAGGTCCACAGTTTAGTGCCCGTAAGTCAAGATCCATTGGGACAGCCAATCATTCAAAATGAATCTGTAATACCCATGATCCAAGTGGAGAATGCAATGTAGCAAGCAAAACATTAGACTCTGCATCTAGACCAAACAACTGATGGAGCAATTGAATATAGATCAGAAATATTTTTTGATGAAGTAAAAGGTAAAACAGAAAATGGATCTCTGCATGAGATAAAAGAGTGTATTTGTTCTACATATAAACCAGCTCTACAGTATATAAGTGGTCAAGCTGGAACTAGAAAAAACTATAGTGCTGACAAGTTATCTACAGAAGACAACAGATTACAATTTGTCATGTGTAGTCACAGCACCAACAGGGTTAGCTGCACATAATATTAAAGGATTTACCCTTCATCGATTATTAATGCAGTTTGTTGAACATGATGACAAATTATAAAACAACAAATTATCTGGTGATGTTTGTCATGAAGTGGGTAGAATATTGAAGATAGTAAAGCTACTAATTATTGATTAAGTCAGCATGGTATTTAACCTAATGCTAGCAATTTTAGATTGAAGAATGCAGCAAATATTAAAACACGACTATGACATGCTTTTGGGAGGAAAAAGCTTAATAGTCTTTGGAGACCTGCCACAACTAATGTCAGTCAAAGGACAACCTGACTTCAAGACACTACAACATAATGAATCTTGTAATTCACTAGGAAGTATTGCAAATGTAAACATTTGGGAAACCTTTGAGTCAAAGAGTAAATCAGAAACAAGTGTCAAGCATCAGATGAGAAATACGGAGATATACTAAAGGACATTAGAGTGGGAGTTCTCACAAAAGATGGAGAGCACTACAAACCTGTCTGATCAAAAATCTGTTTCCAAGTACTGTTTCATCTGCAGATGTAATGTATATTTTTGTTAAGGGAGATAAGTCTATTTTTTGTTTGATACCAACTCTGGAGGAGTGTAGTAAATTCAATGAACAATTATTGCAACTGGAAAAAAAAGATAATCGAAATTAGAGCAAATGATAAAATGGGACATCAAGGAGTTACAGTGCTACTAGCAGAAACACTGCAATCAAAATTGGATAGTTTAGAAAAGTCTGTCAAAAACTGCAGGATTAGAAAAATAGTTAAGAATCTGTTAACATTGTTGTGTAAACTTATGTCATGATTAAATGTTGAAGAAGGGCTAGTGAATGGTGCAATGGGTAAAGTTATGAAATGTATTAATTATCCAAACAGAAATGACGTGGAAAACCTAGCCATAACATTTGATGACATTGGTAAAGTTAAGAAGATTGGTTGATGTTTTGCTCGATTCCTATTTTGAAAGATTTGTATGTCTAGCAAAAGCAGTTTCTGGTGTCTTTAGCATATGCAGTATCTGTCCACAAATCACAAGGTTTACGTTTATATTCAGCTCTTGTTAATACTGGTATTAGTCTATTCAAAGAAGGAATGTCATGTGTAGCTTTGTCACAAATTAGAACATTTTCTGGTTTGTTTCTGATTGATTTTGATGAGAAGATAGTAAGTGCTGATGTGCGCTATGTAAAGGAGTATAATCAGTAAAGAACTCAATATGCTCCTCCTTTAGGCTAGCATCCTGTTTCTGAAAAACTGATAATGTTTCCAAAGCTGAAAATATCAAAGGAGAGTTGAAGAAAAACATGAACAAAAAGAGAAATAACAAGGACATAAGAAAAGAAAACTACAGCACATAAGGAAATAGATGGGTAATACTGTGATAGTAAATCTGAAATGACATCACTGATCATCCACAGAACAAATCACAGATCCACACGAGCATGCACACACCCATACAACTACTCACACATCCATTTACAGACCCATACAACCACTCACCCACCCCCACAACCACTCACACACCCACTTACAACCCCACAAAACTACTCACACACCCGCAGAACCACTCACACACTCACAGACACACCCATACCACATCTTACATGCCCATACAACTACTCACACACCCACTTGCAAACCCACACAGCTACTAAGACACCTACTCACATACCCATACAACCACTCACACACCCACATTACCACTTACATACCCACCCAAACAGCCTTGCAACCACTCGCACACCCAATTACCCATCCAGAAAAACACTCACAACCCCATTAAAAGACCCATATAGACTCTCACATACCCACTGACAGACCCATACAGTCACTCACACATGCAGTGACAGATCCATACAGCCCCAGACACACACACTCACACAACATTAAAGTCACTTGGATACCCACTCACACACTGATAGAGACAGTCACAAAGCTACTCAGCTGACATATGTTACAAACTCACTCATTAGTATTACAGAAAGAATAGTAATTTAACTTATGCTCTAGCTTGGTATACATCTTTAAGTCTCAGAAACATTTACTAAACACTTACACTAACTGAATTATGTCATCTGTGATGGCATTTAAGATGTCATCAGTGATATTACTGACCATTTCATGGGTGATGTAATATGTGAGGTCATAAGCAGTGCATTGTCGGGGGCATACATTTTAGTTAGCACAGGTAACTATAACTTGAATGTCACTGGTTTTGTATGATTGAAACCTGTGTCTACTAATAACGTCCCTGCAAACTTGGGTTTTTTATTGAATGTAATATATATACATATATATATATATATATATATATATATATATTCACTGAAAAAACCATAGGTTATAGACCATATATAGTTAGGAATTAGCATTTAAAAAACCTTATTTTACTCACACAAAACCATTGAAATTCCATATATAGTTAGTTGCACTAACTATATATCGCGCACCCGCAATCCACTGCTGATGATGTCACATATTACATCATTCATGACATGGTCAGTGACATCACTGATTACATCACTGATGACATCTCAAATGACATCACTGATGACATCACTGATGACATCTCAAATGACATCACTGATGATATCTCACTTGACATCAATGATCACATCACTGATGATATCATTCATGTCATAATACAATGCATCTCCTCACACTGTAATATAACCTCCGTTACACCCAGTGTTAAATAGAGAGTATCATTTTTGAAACCATTGACACACCAATACTAGTTACTACATACGCACTCACTGATTCCTATGTCTACACACACATTCACTCATACAATCATTCATACATACAATCACTCATCTTTACAACACTATCATATGCACTCATACACCTATACAGACACTCACACTCTGCCACTCATCCATGGAGTTACTCACACACCTAGTCAGTCCTGAAAAGAATCAATCACACTTCCATTTTCTCATCTATACAGTTAAACACAGAACACCTTACATTTTTGAAACATATACTAACACATAGTTACTCTCTTATAGAATCACTGATACAAGTACACATTGATCTGCACAGAGTCACACACCTCCCAGCCAGCCATACACACACTCAGTCTCCCATACAAATACTTGTGCAACCAATCAATAACCCATATAGCTACTTATATAGCTACTGATCAACACATGCAGCAGCTTGCACAACAACAGACATACTGATGCACACTTTCAGACAGTTTAGTCACTAACCCGTGCATTCAGTAAGACGCATTTAATCACTCACTCATACAGTCAATCACGCACCTACTAAAACCTTCATTCAGACACTTATACATCCACTCATTCTTCAATATGTAAGACATATTTTAACTTTACAGAAACATAGTCACTGGATGTTGTCATCAGTGATGTCATCAGTGATGTCATTTGAGATGTCATCAGTGATGTAATCAGTGATGTCACTGACCATGTCATGAATGATGTAATATGTGACATCATCAGCAGTGGATTGCGGGTGCGCGATATATAGTTAGTGCAACTAACCATATATGGAATTTCAATGGTTTTGTGTGAGTAAAATAAGGTTTTTTAAATGCTAATTCCTAACTATATATGGTCTATAACCTATGGTTTTTTCAGTGAATTTTCAAGGTTTTGTAAATGCTAATTCCTAACTATATATGGTCTATAACCTATGGTTTTTTCTGTGAATTTCATTGGTTTTTTAACAGCTAATATCTGTAGCTGTAAAATGTATTCTTCTTTAAATCCAAAAATATATTTTATATGTTTATGAATAATTTTTTTTTAAAATATTTTTTTTTCTTCGTTCCCGCTTCGCGAATCGGGAAGCTTCCCGTTAGCTGACCTTGATGCCGCGAAATAGACCGCGAGCCGGTAAACGTTTCTTTACCGCAAGTGCCGCGTTAGAAAACAACATCGTGACGCCTCCCGTCCGCATGACGTTTCACGTTGTCGCGTGATACGTCATATGACGTGCTACGTTAGCGAACTGGTACGCGAAGCGAGTCGCAAAGCGCAGGTTTCTAGAAGCAGACCGGGAGGCCCTGCAAAGCGCTTAACGTAAACACAGCAAGTCATGTGACTTGGTAATAACACTTTTCATTGGTTCATTTCACTTTTGGTTTCCTAATGATGTAAGACTAGGTCATATAATCTAAAATGAACACTTTTGATTGGTTGAGAACTCTTGTTTTTCCCAAATGATGAAAATCCCTCCTTCTTTCCTCACTCTGACTTTCATCATTGTGAGAGAAAGACCCTTTGTGATCACTGAGCAATGGCTTCTTTAGTAGCTTCAGCTGGTGCTTCCCCACCACCTCCACCACATCCAAGGAAGAGTGGACCACCTGCTCAAGTTGTAATTCAACAAGAAGAAGAAGAAGAGGAACAGGAGGACGAGCACGAAGAGAGGCAGTTTTTGCCTGAGCAGCCCAGGACGTCTCACCGGAAAGAAAACTTCATTTGGCAATTTTTTAAAATTCCCAAAGGTCAGAAAAAAGTAAATGCAAGATACGTAACTTGCCTTATATGTCAAGATAGACTGTCCAGAGGGACCGACAAAAAATACAGTTTCGGAAACTACACAATGCATCGCCATATGACTAGGTGGCATCCTAACAACTACAGTGCTGCACAGTTTCGGAACGACCTAGATAATCTCCCTATTATGGCCAGAAGATCTGTTGTACCGGAAGTAACGGGACCAGAGGGCAGGGAGATGGTGCCAAATATACAAATGAGATTTGGTGATGTAAAACACATCTGCGCATTTTGCGATGGATTCATTTCCTACGGAGAAAAAAGCATCACTCTGATCAACAGAGCTATTGACTATCATATGCAAGTTTGTCCGAAACGCCCAAAATAATAAATACTTCTTTTTTTTGTTTTGTTGCTCCTGTTGAGCCCTTTACAATGAATCGTTTTCATTGCCCCCTCCAAGAAAAACCCAAAAAAATATAAAACTGTTCCGAAAAATTCAAAAACAGTAAAAAAATGTTCAGAAAAATAAAAAAAAAAGTTCTTTTCAGAACTACCTCCCCGTTATTAAAAAATTGGTACAATATTTGGAACTGTGCCAACCTCTATTTCTCTTAGTTCGCTTCCCAGTTCGCTCGCGGGTACGCGAACCGGAAGCGACCCAAAAACAGTAAGTATAAGGAAAGGAAACAGACACTTATGTTAAAAGAAAGACAGCTATAAGGGAGTAAACTAGAGATACCATTACCCGTAATCCACTGCTGATGATGTCACATATTACATCATTCATGACATGCTCAGTGACATCATCAGCAGAGGATTGCGGGTTTTTTGGCAACATGCCTTATCCACGGTTTAATAACGCTGCCTTTTGCTTTATATAAGTTTTCAAATTGTATGAAATATATACCAATAGGTCGTTATGAACCTTTAGGTAGTGCTTTTCTTCATGAGGTCTGGTCGCTTCCATACACATACAGATGTTTCAAAGATGATCAAGAAGTTTATCTGAATGGAGAGGAATGCACTGAGACGCCAGATCATTCACTAATGTGTAGGCACATACATTTACACGGTTCATGCAACAAACACCGACCAAATATGGCTTGCGTGTTGCAAGGCACGCCAGTTCCTGCTATCATCCCCACGTTCAAGTTGTTGGAAAATGGTAGTTATTTGATGCTCAATAATGAAGATTGTTCTGAGTTAATTAAAAGTATTCCTTTTATCGTAACAGTAAGTGAACGGGTTATTTGCTGCAGAAATGTTCTATTTCCTCCCACACATGAACATAGGGAGTTTTCAATCTGGCCACAAATACCAACCTTGAGACACGTTTCAACGGCATGGCAAGAATAAGAGCTCTTTTGTCTCAGAGAGAGGTGGCCTTGAGTTCGGCCCGTGAAACTTTCGTACTTCACATAGCGAACACCCATACAGAGGTGCAAAACCTTTTTCAATTAACATTTGCCTTTCAATTTCAGCAACATGTTTCCGACTATCTTTAACGCATCCTCCACAAAGTCCCTGGTGCACTTTTTTAAAGTTGTTACCAGTGGTCTCGTCACTTCATTTGAGAAAATCTTTGGAGTCATCCCTGCTTCCTTTCATTGTATTTTCTGCACTCTGGTTCGTGGATTGGCATTTTTACTTGCATTACCAGCGGACGCTCTTGTGCTTTTTTACATTTTTAAATATGGATGTCCCTCCTATGCAACCTCCGACCCTGCAGCTGCTGACACTGTTCCGCAATCGCATGCTAGAATATTATGGCACAATGCCGTTGGCGATATTAAGCACGGCATATGGATTATCTTTTCGGTTCTCCTACTTCACCTGTGTCCAGCCTGTATTTCACTGCCTGACCTGTGATTTCGATTGGGCCATTGATTTGTGTCTCTGCGGACCGGTTTCTCCTGACGTCGACTTTAATCAGCTGATGACTCCTATCATTACTCACGAGTTGGTTTGTCCTGGCGAAAGGATTATGGCTGTGGCATTGATGCATGGACTACTTGGTCCCTGGAATTTACTGGCGGCAGCACAGTCTTTCTTGGAACAGAGCTTTCTTGAAAACCCACCGAGCTGTCCTCTGATGGTGATAGAGGATCCGGTGCTGGGAGAGCACGTATGTTCTTTTCCGCTTTTAAATTGGATGGCTGAACTGTTTTCGGATGAAGACGGTGACTTCCTATTGGAGGCTGTTGCAGCTTATTTTGCATACACAGTTATGTCATAGACCTTTTTCATGTTTGATATGCTGAGTACTAGCATTTCATTGACAATTCATTGACTTATTTGTCAAGTTTTTATTATTTACCTTGCCTATTGGCTTAAGACTCGATAAAGTACTTGGCTGTTTTATTTTTCTTTAGCATTAAATTTTCCTAGTTTTTAATGCTTTACCTTGCGGACCGTCCACATATAAACTTGCAATCTGCTCTCATGAGATGGCACTTCTATTATCTTATTCAGTTCGTTTCCGGATCATGAGGAGGTGTCATCTAGGTCCTGGATATCTTTACACCGTGTTAAGTTAGCATGGGCTCATTACCGGTTTAAACGCCATTTTTCCTTTTTTGCAACTTCTGCACACGACACTTAGTTGTTGCTTTAGCTTTCCACCTAGTAGTTCATCGTGGTTTACATGAGAATAATATGTTATTGGTCTACTATCTGCTTTACTTGTTAAACTATATCTGTACAGCGAGTGCTAAAGTTTCAAGAACAACACGATACAGAATTGTTATGAGGTCTGATCTCCACGACTTCATACTCATAACATAAGTGCAACTTCTGCCAATTCTGGGCATGAGGCGGGTTTTATATTGCTTTGCCGAACACACATACACAACAGTTGATGCGGTTCACATGAAGAGAGAGCTGCTGTATGCTGATGTGATTCCTTCAAATCTAAGACACTAAAGTATGGGCACGCCCTAAACCAACACAAAGAGACCTTCTTAGCAAATAATATAATATGTGTATTAGGGAGGGTGAGATATAAGCAGCCGCGGGCCGTGGAGGGAGTTACGGTGAAGCAGGGAGGCGGGGAGGGGGAGAAGCAGGGTGGAGCCCTCTCTACCTTGCCCCTCCCCCTCCCCGCCTCCCTGCCCCACCGTAACTCCCTCCACGGCCCGCGGCTGCTTATAAGTGTTGCTAACTCTTATTCATTTACAGCATGTTAACATACTGTCACCATTCGCTTTTTATGTACTAGTAACTATGCTGGTAATTTTGCTACTGATAATATGTGTACTTGTATTCTCCACCCTGCTTCTCCCCCTCCCCGCCTCCCTGCCTCAACGTAACTCCCTCCACGGCCCGCGGCTGCTTATAAGTGTTGCTAACTCTTATTCATTTACAGCATGTTAACATACTATCACCATTCACTTTTTATGTACTAGTAACTATGCTGGTAATTTTGCTACTGATAATATGTGTACTTTTATTATCTAAGGTACTACGCCTGAGAAGACGGCATTAGTAAATAAACATTCCAAATACACATCTGTTCTTCTTAACTCCATGTTCTGGTTTCTAAGAAATCTATAACGACCGACTGTTCATGAGTTCCACGTATCCTGAGGTACTATAAGTTCATATTCTGGATTGTCTAAACATTGAGAGTTTGTTATATCCAATGTGACACTGTACCTAGCTTGCTAAGGAGTTTTTGATTACTAACGTGAGTTTTGGGACACCCTAATTCGCCGAGGTTCCAATCCTCTGTCCACAGTTCTGTGTGAGGACAGAAACCCTGCGACAGGGGCACCCCCGACCCTTGCTGGAGCTTCATCACACTTGCGATACAACTCCAGCAATGCGCCACCTTTACGGCACAGATACATCACGCATCTGTGCTGTTTTTGCCCCATGATGCGCCGCATTGTAAATGCAGCACACCATAGGTGACGGAACAGCGGCACAGAATGACTAACACATCCCTGGTGATGCGCCAGTCATCATAAATGTATCCCTATGCTTCTTATCTTGTTAGAGATGAACCGCCATATGTATCATCAAAGTTTTTTGCATTTCCTAAATAGCGAACTTTAAGGAATAAATAGCGATTCTTTACCATTCCTAGTTTGCGATGAGCTATTTGCTAATTAGCCGAATGTAGCCCAATGAAGCCCAATGTAGCCCAAAGATGGCCGCCAGACACACAAAAAAACAAATGTAGCCCAAATATCAGCCAGATGTAGCCCAACTATAGCCCAGTGACAGAATGACCAATCAGCTTCGCAAACCTCCGTTACGCGAAGCGGAGCGCTGTTACAGATATATATCTTTTTTTGAACGTTAATTTCTCAAAATCCACTGGAGCACATATATTGAGACCTAGCAAAGGCACATCGGGCTACCAGTCCCTAATATTTTGCCAAGTTTCGTGCAAATCCATTCAGCCGTTCAATTATTATTATTATTATTTTTTTTTGCCCCGCGGGGCCCTTTTAAAACCTCCACATCAAACCTAGGGGGTCAGCGAGGATCTACTATGCCCACTTATAGTTATTTCCCCCTTTGTTTTGACCTCCTCTTGTCTCTCGATCCTACCGAGAGACAAGATGGCGGCCGCTACGGACTGTTTGGAATGTTGACAGACGCCGGAGAACCAATCAGCTTCGCTTCACAAAGCTCCGTTGCGCGAAAAGTCCGCGAACCAGTGCGCTGCCCAGTCCGCGCTTACAGATATATATCTTTTTTTAAACGTTAATTTCTCAAAATCCACTGGAGCACATATATTGAGACCTACAAAAGGCACATCGGGCTACCAGTCCCTACAATTTTGCCAAGTTTCGTGCAAATCCATTCAGCCGTTCGGGCTAAAAGTGAGGCCAACCGCCCTATGGAAAACTCAATGTTAAAAACACGTTTTGGGACCCCCCTTTTTTCTCGGCCCCCACTGGACGAACCCCCCCCAAATTTTCAGGGGCTGCTCAGAAACAAAATGTTCCTGAAAATTTCAGCCAATTCCGTCCACAAACGCCAAAGTTATTAGACATAGAATTTTCAAAAAACCCATAGAGAAAAAATCCTAACTATATATACCTACTGGCGACCGCCAGTAGGTAATATATATATATATATATATATATATATATATATATATATATATATATATATATATATATATACATATATATATTCACTGAATTTAATCTTTATTGTTTAGTTAATTAAAACCATAACAATTTGATTTACATCACACAACCGTTATTAAAATATTTAAGATTCTCTTTAAAAAGGAGAAAGAACATTTAGTAAGAACAAGAGTTAAAACTAGATTATTTTCCTTCAGATCAAGATAAAAACAGTCAGGCAAAGAGTGGTTCATTAACAATTAAAATCTTCCTATTATTTTAGACGTTTCTCGAATGCCTGCAGGAACTTAACCAGCTTGCAATGTATTTGAGGGGCAGTCGCATTCAAGCCTCCAATAATGGCAGATCTACATGTTCGTAGCATCTCAATCCTAAAGATATGCTTTAAAAAATATATCCGTTCCTTGGTCATCATCTTGCAGTGACAAATTATATGTAATAGATCTTCTTTGGGGCTACCACATAGTCGACATGTGACGGCAGAGTGCTGTTTCCAAGTTGGTTCCTCAGCCAGGGTTGGAAATTTACCAAATCTCAATGCCATCAGCTTTTTCTTAATAAAAATGGAATATGTTGTTTCCAAATAGAATGCTGGTGTTAGTGATTTATAACCATTGATCACAGCCCAAGAATGAGAACGATGGGAAAAAGTTTCTTTGTCCGTAACCAATGAGTGAAATCTGGCCACTTTATTTAGTGCCTGTTTAAATGCTGGGAATGGCAGATTTTTATCCCAAAGATTTGTAGAACATGTGACCTCCAAAGCATATGTAAGGAATTGATTTGCTTTTGATTTTCTATGTGATTTCAACTCTTGCCATAGGTAGGTATTAAGATTATTGTCGGTTGCTTTTTGCTTAATCTGGTACCACACCTTAATGTATGAATATAGTCTGCCCAGCCTTTTATTTTTTAAGCCAAATTCAAGTCGCATTTGCGCAGGTGAGGACATAATGGGTAGTCGAAGAACTTTTTTATAAATTTTAGTTATTAAACTGTTTAATAGGTCGGCGTCCTTTCCATGCATTGCCACACTTGCATATGTCAGGGTGGGAAGAACCTTGTTCGCCATCACGATTAAAAGAGGTTTTAATGATGGACCTTCCAATTTCTTCACCAGAGTACTTAGACCAAATATCAATGCTCCTGCTCTTTGCGTCAGATATTTCTTCTGGTCTTGTCATCTATAAAAAAGCCCAGATATTTATAGCTTGAGACTTTCTCTAACAGTTTTCCGTCTAACCAAATATCATGTTTTGAAACACGGCGATTGGTTATCAACATTGTTTTACTTTTTGTAACATATAAGGCCAACTTGTTTACCGACAGGAAGACTGAGAGTTCCTTTACTAATTTGGTTAGGCCCACCTTCGTTTGGCTCATATATATATATATATATATATATATATATATATATATATATATATATATATATATATATATATTCACTGAAAAATCACAGGTTTCAGGGACGTTACAGTTAGAAATTAGCATTTAAAAAACCTTAGAAATTCACTGAAAAAACCACAGGTTTCTGAGTCTTTATAGTTAGTTGGACATTTCACTCATACAAAACCAGTGAAATTTGGCCGTTATAATTAGTTCAGCTAACTATAACTCGTGCCCCGCAATGCACTGCTGATGACGTCACAAAAACAACCACCTTCTTGGATTCGTCAGACTTAGAATGAGAAGGCTACAATTATTTTCAAGAACATGGCCCTGGAAGAAACATGTCTGGATGTTCAAGGGGAGATTGCCCTCCTTTTTTCGCCAGGCGAGGGAACAAACAAACTTGTTGGTGTACGAGATATCAGCCCAGATTTAGAGGAAATCAATCACAAACTCAGAACCAGCAACATTCACCACCTCAGAATCAGCAATACCCTCTACCTCAAAGTAATTATCAGCAGGTACAGAATCAATATCAGCATCAGAACGAGAACCAATACTTAGTGATGAGACACAGCCAGTATTGGTGAGACTGAATGACATTCCCATCCCCTGAGTAGCCAAACATTAGACTTCTCCACTGAATCTCTCCTTGCTAAAGGATTGTCTTATGTCCCTCATACGATTGCAAATACATTTGAGATTCTCCAAGACCTGATGATCTACTTCCATAAGATTAGGCTACATTCTTTCTTTGGAGGACAAGACAACATGGTGCCAACCTATGAAAATAATGAACAAAGAAAAATTGCCGCCCCGTTGGTTAGACACTATATGGAAGCCCAACACACTACTCAGGAAAAGAATGGCTAAATCTGGAAAAAATACGTATAAATTCTGGAAATCAGAGTACTGAGATACGTAAATAGACAGAGGTATATTAGATTTATACTCTTGATACATACTAACAAAAGGATGAATAATGAAATCCCTTGGGAGCAGGTAATTCGGTATAACAACAGCTGAAGAACCTATTGCTGAATAATGTGGCTCATCCCTATTTGAGGACATAAGCATAATTATGCGGTTCTTTCTAGCTCACACATTTGTCCATCAATCATTGTCACCAGTTAAATCTGGCGGGCCCAGGACTGTTTTATATTTCTGCTCACTTTGGGGCATGCTGGACCGGTGTTATACACCTGACCATCCTTTCTGATACAAATGGCGTTTGACTTGGAATTTCCAGGTTGGTTTGACATGTCTAGATTAAGCTTTCCACTGTTTAAATAACTGTTTTAAGAATAGCAGTTTCTTACCTCGTAGTTATTCCATGTTTTATGGGGCACACACATACAACTGTGTAGATAACTTGGGCTTTGGTTCGGGTTATGCCTAATAATCACCAACAATAGTCTAATATGGCAGTTACAGTATTGTCCCATTTCAGTTTTATTTCATGTAAAATCCAGGAAACTGTCAGATCAGTTCTTTTAATATATGTTATCTGGTTTGCATGAGGATTGTCTCAACACCAGATATGCGGGTCAGTTTTGTGCGCCCAGACGATTCCGCAGAAATAACAATAACTATTATCACCAGTCCAATATGGCGGACTTGGAATCCTCCATTTTCAGTTACATTTCAGGAAATTTTCAACCCACCCCTTCACTACATACAACCGGTATGACCATCGTCGTATCCGGAAACAGTTGGATTGCTCGAGCGCACCCATACTTAGGGGTCGATTAGGATGGCGGACGGACCTGCGTCCGTCCGCCAGCCCAGAGTAGGAGGGACCGTCTGCAGGGGCAGCGGCGGTCCCTCCTGTGCAATTAGGATGTGACCGCCACCCTGGCGGTCACATCCTGTATTTTTAACATTGCGGCGGGTGCTGCTTCAAGCAGCACCCGCCGCAAGGTTAAAAATGAAAGCAGTGCATTTGCATGCACAAAGCGACAGGCACCTCGAGGTGCCTGCCGCTTCGTGCACGCACATGCAGAGGGGTACCATGTGCACCCCCCATCCCCCCTTCGCCCCTGGGGGCCCGCAACGGGCCCCCAAACAAAAGTCTGTATGCCTTTTCACGGCGGAAATGCTGCCGTGGAAAGGCATAGACATGCTGACATCCTAATATGCCTGGCGGTGTCTGATAGACACCGCCAGACATGTTAGAGCTTTTCCGCCGCGGTCGAAAAGCGACCGCGGCGGAAAAGCTGCTGACGGTCTTCCTGACCCCCCAGCCATCCTAATCTGGTGGGGGGTCTGTGAAGGCTCCGCAGCGGTTTTTCCGCATCCTCCGGGCCGGCGGACTGTTCAGCCGGCCCGGAGGATGCGGAAAAACCGCTATCCTAATGAGGGCCCAAGTTTCCTTTTCCGTGGATCCTGAGAGCCGCACTGACAGATTGCCGATGCCCGGACTTTGACATGGAGGCGCTTTTCGTATTTCCACCATCATCTGTGGTGAAATCCTTGTAATGTCCATTGCAGGCCCTTTCACATCGCTTTGAGGTACAGCAAAGTTAAGATATAACGTGCGAGTTGTATGCATTACACCCTTCTGCATTGTAAATCAGTTAAAATGCCAATCTTATTCATTGTCCATTATGTCGTCTTATGCAGGAATTTAGCATTTGTCCTTCAAATACACCCTAAAACATGCATCTCAACATCACTCCGGCACTTGGCAGAAATTTAAGTCTATCTACGGGATCCCCATATAAAAGATAACGTAGAGGTAAGAATTTGAGACATTTACAGATGCACTGCCAGCAACTGGCATTGGAGTATATTTATGGGTATTATATTTAATATCTTTTCCCATTATTTTTGCTACAGAGTGGACTTTATTCCCTTTAGACTAACATTTGCTCTGTATCCATGGAGTTAAAACAATTTCTTAAAAATTACTACATCCACACACGCTTTTAGCTGTGAGGAAATTCTAACAATCTTGTGATTATTGGGTAAGCTCTCTACCCTCTCTCTTGAAGTATCCATGTCACTATGACCTTCACCTTATTAAATAGATTACCCATATGTATAAACCTCAACATCCTGTGGTTTCTTCATTGTGCTCTTGGATGCTCTCCCCATACTTAGCGCAGCAACAAGCTTCAACTTATGTCCTATTGTCAGATGATATAACACATTTGACTAGGTAAATATAAATATATTTTTTAGATCATACAGAACCTCCACAAATCTGCCCAACTAATTGTCACTATATTATTGTTGACGTTCTTAGCTCTACCTTAGGCAAGGTATATTCTTGTATATACATAGCTTTTTTTTCTAAGTGGCTTTTCTTTTCCTTTCTATCATCATCCTTTCACGATTTCATGGTGGTTGGTTTTTAAGAAATGCTCTATCTGTCTAAATTTGGAATCGGTCCAATATACCCCTTTCCTACCCCCTTTTTTTATCTTCTCAAAGTTGTTAAAAATATTGAGTTTTTTCCTGTGACACTTTTAAAGAATCTCTCTAATTAGATAATATCTCTGACTTATATTATAGGAGAAAACTCTAGTAGGACCCTCAATATGAAATTTCTTACATTTTTGTTTTTTCTTTAGATTTTATTAGACCAACAAGACTACCTGATGAAGGAGTAACGTCGAAACGCGTGTAGAGAAACAAATTATGTTACTCATGACAACACAGTTTGTCCCAAAAATATATGTATTGAATTTGTGTTTTGATTTTACTTTATTATATAAGTTTACGTTAAAATCACAATATCATGTGTGACATGCTTCAACAAAATATGATGTATCATTAGGCCATGTGTGAATGAATAAGTATGTGTGAATACTGTTAGCAACAATCATATACTCACTTTGTACGTAATACATAGGTCAAGAGAGAAATTGCATGTCTATCAAATGTGTTATTGATGTCTTTTTTTAATGTCTCTTTTCTTATTATATAAAAAGATAAAATATTCAAAACATTTACAAAAAAGCCCTGTTTTCTTAAATAATAAAAAATATATTATTGATACTTTACTTTTTCTGGTCACATATTATTTCTGTTCATCATAGATCCACGTTTTTAATCATTTCCTAAATGGTTTATTCACATGCAGTATTTCGACCCTGCTAGGGCGGTCGACTTTGCATCTGGGGAACTGGGTTCGAGTCTCGGCAACGACGCTGTACATCCTGTGATTCTGGGCAAATCACGTAATATCCCCGTGCCTAACAAAAAATTAATGTGTCCTCCTGTAACGCAAATGGTGCTATGTAAAGCGCTCTGATACCCGACTCGGGTTAAGTTCGCGTTAGATAAAACTCCGTAAAATTAAAAATGAAAATAAAAATATTTAGTAAATGTATTCAGGGGTACCCCTATTTTTACAAATACGATGACGTCACATATTGCATCACTCATGACAAGGTCATTAACATCACTGATGACATCATTGATGCCATCTCAAATGGCATCACTGATGACATGTGTGTTTATGTAAAGTTTAAATATGTTTTATATAGATATATGCTAAGGTGTATTGTAAAATCAGTGGGTGTATAAGTGTTTGAATGGATGATTTAGTAGGTGCGTGACTGAGTAAATACTGTATCCGTCTGTCTGCTGTGTGTAAGTGGCTGCATGGGTTGGTGAATAGCTACATGAGTGGGGGCAATTGATTGGTTGTCTGAGTATCTGCATGGGTGCCTGAGTGTTTGTGTGGGTGGGGGTGTGTGACTCATTGAGTGTGTGAGTGGGTGATTTACTGGGTGTATGAACTCAAGAGTGTATCTGTGATGGACTCTATGGGTGGGTGAGTATGTGTATGGGTGTGTTGGTGAGTGAATTGGAGGTATCAGTGGTACATGTGTGAGTAACTACATATGTGAATGGCAGTATTCATAGGTGTTGGAGTAAATAAATGACTATATGCGAGAGTGAGTGCTTGTGAGAGTGGCTGTATGGATGAGTGTGTGCTTGTATCAGTGATTGTATAGGAGCATAGGTATGTGTTAGTATCTGTATGATTAAGCGAGGTGGTATGTGTATAACTGTATAGGTGAATATATGGGAGTGTCAGTAATTTTTTGCATGACTGACTAGGTGTGTGAGTAACTCTATGGATGAGTGGCAGTGTTTGAGTGTCTATATAGGTGTATGAGTCCATATGATAGTCCTGTATTGATGAGTGACCAAACGTATGAGTGACTGTATGGGTGAGTGAGTGGATGGGTGTGTGGACCTAAGAATCAGTGAGTGGGTATGTAGTTATTGGTGTTGGAGTGTCTAGGGTTTTGAGAATGGCAGTCTGTAATTTAGAGTAGGTGTATCAAAGGCTATATTAGGGTGTAAGAAGGTGCATCAAATTATCACATGGATGATGTCATCAGTGATGCCGTCAGTGATGTCATCAGTGATGTCATTTGAGATGGCATCAGTGATGTCATCAGTGATGTCACTGACCATGTGATGAGTGATGTAATATGTGACATCATCAGCAATGCATTGCGGGGGGCAAGTGATAGTTAGCTGAACAAAACTATTACAGCCGAATATCACTGGTTTTGTACAAGTGAAATGTCCAACTAACTATAATGTCCCTGAAACCTGTGTTTTTTTAAGTGGATTTCTAACGTGCTAATTTCTAACTATAACACCAATGAAACCTATGTTTTTTTCAGTGCATACATATATATAGTAGTAGTAGTAGTAATAAGCTTTATTCGATAACAATTTATCATAAAAGCATATACATATAAAAATCCAATTTGTGTAAACGTGGAGCACTTAAAAGCATCATAATATACATTAAATTCCAAACACTTAAAAACCACATATATACAAGATAAAATAAAGTGAAATAAAAGGAAGGGGAATCCATTTTCACAAGGCTGATGAAATAGAATTGCAACCATGATCATCTTTACACTAAACATTATTCTTTTAAGACATTGCTTTTGTCACAACTGTTGCCCATGCATGTTCTCAGGTGTTAAGACTTGTTAAATTTTTTGCCTGAATCTTTGTTTATATCAGCCATGCACATCCCAAATATTTAGCTACTACACCATCAGTGTCAAGGAGGAAGTATCAGTTTTTAGGATGCGTAGTGCAGAACAATAGTTTGTAAGGCCTAACATTTTACAGACTGGTTTGAGCCATTTCACTCTAGCCATCCCGAAGGCCGGGGATGCTAAAAATAAATGGGTAATGGACTCATTCGGATGGGCACAACTTGGACATGGAGCTGGTGTTGAATTAGGCCCCTTCCAAGATGCTATCACATTATTAAGTGGCAGGGTCCCTAATCTCATCTTCATGTATAGGACCCTGTCCCTGGGAACCTGTATAAAGTCGAGGTAGGTTTCTAGTCTACAGATGTTTTGGTGTTCCAAGAACCCTTCGGTAAGTTTCCCGGATTTTGGATTAGATAGCTCGCGCATCTGCACCCAATAGGCACACTTTAGATCCTGCTTGGGTGGTGGAGTCTGACTGACCCAAGCCTCTCTGAATGCAATATCAAATAAAAGCTGCCTAAGATCTACTATCCATTTGATTCTGCTCCCTGTATCAGCTGACACCAGTTCATCAAGGGCAGCAGCATAGTTGGACAATTTGGCGGTCCTTCTTATACGCGCCCAGAAGAGCAGAGGGCGAAGGCGTGCAATATCCTGAATAGAGCACCTTCCCATATCATAGAATAAAGGCTTCAAGAGAGTAGAGGTGGGCAGGGAAATAAGGTATCTTAGAAACTTGTTTTCTGACTTAGCAAGCTCACTAGTATTCTCCATGCCCCAGAGTTTGGCACCATATAGGGCCGAAGGTAATGCTTTGCCACCATAGACCGAAAGCGCCGGGGCGACTGGCCTACTCGCAGACAGATGTTGTTCTCTGACGATAGCCCCAGACACCCGCTTGTGGTTTAAGAGCATCTTGGCGAGATGGGAACTCCATTTCATGTTTTTAGAAACCCGGATTCCCAAATAGTCAAAAGACAAAACCACATCCAGGGGGGCACTGTTTAAAGTGACGCCATTTCTAAACCGTTTAGAGGGGTTGACAGTCATTAATTTAGTTTTACTTGTGTTGATTATCAACCCCTGAGAATTACAAAAGGAGCTAAATCTAATTAGATGCTATTGGAGGCCACCCGGTGACTTGGAAATCAGGAGGGTATCATCGGCGAACAGGAGGGTTGATGTCTTTTCCCCCACCAAAGTGGGAGCGTCTGTTGGTTCCTCATTGAGGTAGTCCACCACCCCATTGATGAATAGTGAAAACAGGGTGGGGCTAACACGCAACCCTGGCGTACCCCCCTATTCACCACAATCCTCGCTGCCCATGAGATCCCCACCTAATCTTTGTATAGTTGTCATTATGCAGCCCTTTTAGGAAGTCAAGAATCTGGGGGGAAATGCCTAGTTGTTGAAGAACCTGCCAAAGCTTGTCCCGGGGCACCAGGTCGAATGCAGTCTTCAGATCTATGAAGGCCAGATACAGACTGCCCTTCCCTATGATCACTATTTTCCAATAGATCATGAAGAAACGGAACACCTGGTCCATTGTTCCCACCTTCTGCCTAAACCCCGCTTCATAATGGGACAGGATGTTTCCATTCTCCATTTATGTTCTGATCCTCAGGAGCACCCTGCCAACCACCTTCTGGATCACATCGATCAAACTGATCGGTCTGTAGTTGGCAGGGTCCTCCCTATTCCCTTTCCTGAACATTGCTCTCAGATTCATTATGAGTAGAATAAATTGAGCCTAAGGATTAGGAAAGTGCAGGAGCAGGTCCCCGGGAAGACTGTCGGGACCTGCTGCCGTTCCTGGAGCGATGCTATTTATTGCTAGCTCCACCTCTTGGAGCTCAAAACTATCCGATAACTCGGAGATACCTGTGTCGATTGGAGAAATCTCAACGCTTGGGGACGCAGAACATTCTTCTCCCGAGTATAGTTTGGAGAAGTGTACTTGCCATTGCTGGCCTGTAATATGGTTAGGGATTGGATCGGATACTTTCCTTTTCCTTCTATTGATTAAATCCCAGAATAGTGTTGCATCCCTCTGGACCGAGGCCTGCTTAAGTTCCTGCCAATGGGCCTCATCCCAATTGCGTTTTGCTTCCGCCAGAGCCTTGGAATAATCTTTCCTAGCTATTTTAATTGCTGGTAAATCCTTCAACCTAATGGCAAGAGATAATGCCGCCCTCTTTTCCCTACAGTTAAGAGAGTACCATTGATTAGTGGGTCTTGCTTGATCATGCTTTTGAGCCGATTTCCCTTCTACAGTAAAAAAAGAGCTTAACTTATTAATTGAATCTCGGTAAAAGTGATGAAAATTAAATTGCTTCCCCATATTGCTATAGAACACCATTAGTTCCCTGTTCTTAGATTCAACAACCTCCCTAATGCTTTGCAATTTGCCTTCATGTTGGGAGACTTTGTGCCATTTAAGGCGTCGCTTACAGTTGGAGGGGATTACCTCTCTGGTTGTCATTAGGGGACGATTACATGCCTTAGACCCTGAGGGTCGCCAGATATTATTTACTTGTAGACAGAGAGAGTTATGGTCACCATCTAAAGAAGGGATAACTACCATATCTTCCATGTCCCCCCAGAGTCAAACATCAATAAGAATATAGTCTATTGTGGACAGGGAGCTTATCCTGTTAATGGTGTTTGCTCTGTTTAAGTCAAAGCTTGTTCTCCCATTCACAACTCTTAGACCATATTCCAAAGTGAGTGCATTAATTTGAATAGCTCTCTGGGACAACTTCTTAATAGGATCTAAACTAAGGGGCGGGATAGCCCATTTTGCATCTTCTTCGGCAGTTCCCGGAAGATCGCCCACACTCAGAGCTTTAAATGTAACATTGAAGTCCCCAGCTACTATAATGTTTGAATGTGGCGAGATGGAAGATAACATACTTTCCAAAGAAGTTATGGTCGATGATGTCTGGGCACCTGGAGAGCCTCTTGCATAGATGTTGAATAATTCTAAGGCTGAACCATTGGGTGTACCTCTGACAGTCAAGTTGCAGAATATCCAGTGACAGGCAAGTGTGTGTAGTGATCATCCAGTTGAGGGCAATGCTAATCCAAATTTGCGATCCCCCAGAAGGGCGTCCTTTACCTGAACTAGTTGCAGGGATACAGTAGGAGGTGTAGCCGGGTTTATATAGAGGAGTTAGGCTCCATGTCTCCTGGAATAGACATACCTCAAACTTTTCAACAAATCTGTTCCATTCGGGGAGCAGTATTCTCTTCTCTAACCCCGCTATTTACCACGAGAGGATATTAAGAGTTATTGAGTTAGTCCTGTTAGTCGTGGTCTCCACTGCTACACTATTTATTGCCCCAGGCGCTGCCTGTGCGTCTTCTGCAACCAAACCCTGTCCCTTTGAGATTCCTGCAGCTAGAGAGTTAGCTAGGGCATTGAACTCCCTACACCTTGCTACAATTGAAGTGGTAGTGCTATTATCGGTGTCCCTTGATTTTAGTCAGTCTACCCTATTCAAGCCAGACCCTCCTCCCCTTTTCCCTGCTTCATCTAGGCCTGCCACCCCCGGTGACACCCAAAGTGGAAGGTGTCTAATCTGAATGGCAGACTGCTTGGGAGAGGAGGTGCGAAACTCCAAGGCCAACAAATTCTCAGGAAGGGCTGCATCGGTTAACATTAACTCAATGCAATCTAGTTCAGAATTTCGCGAGGCAATCCTCCTCACTCTAAGGATATCCTCACGGATTATGGACCTACAACCCCTTACATGTCGCAACCAGTGTGTTGCCTTGTTGCGAAGGGACTCACTGCTTTCATACCCCTGTCTACAGGAGGGCTTTGGAACTTTCACCATGTAGACTGTTGCCCGAGAATTCATGGGCATATCCGTAAGGGGTTGTACCTGGTGCCCCAAGGTACTAGAGGAGGAAGGAATGTGTCGAGCCCCAGATACTTTCAATGAGTCGGTGTGGGCTTTTTTCAAACTAAGGGATGGGGCCGTAGGAGGAATGGCATTTCTTATATCTTGCAACCCAGAGGAAATCCCCATGAAGAAACACCACTTACTGAACTATTCCAATGGGGAAGAGATGTAGAAGGGAGAGTCTGGGGCAAAGGGATGACAGCTGGTATGGGAGGCTTGGTCCTGCAATTTAAAGCTTCCACCATTTTCCTTAAGAGACGTGTTCAGAGGCCACGTCCCGTTTTTGCAACACTCTGCAACGCAGCTCCATGGCGCTTACTGGAGGTACCTGGTGGGCTAATTGGCCCCTAGGAGACCTCTGGATTGAAGAGGAATTAATTCCCCAACTTAAAACGCGTCACAGGGCATGTTTGCACACATATCACCTCAAGCCCCGCCCCCTACCTTCAGGACTGTGCAAACGTGCCCAGTAGCGTGTTCTAAGTTAGGGGATTAGGTCCCCTTGCATACTGGGGGTCCCTGTGGGCCAGCTAGCCCACCAGGAACCTCCAATCTGCGCCAGGGTGCTGCACAGCAGAGAGGTGTAAAAAGGGGTCATGGCCTCATTACACCTCTCTGCAATGCAGCCCCCTGGTGTGTTTCCAGAGAGAGTGGGAACTAAATCCACTTGAGTACTGGGGGTCCCTGGGGGCCAACTAGCCCACCAGGAACCTCCAGTATGCGCCAAGGGGTTGCGTTGCAGAGAAGTGTAAAAAGGGACGTGGCCTCATTACACCTCCATGCAACGCAGCCCCCTGGCGCTTTTCCAGAGTGGGAACTAAATCCCCTTGAATAATGGGGGTCCCTGGGGGCCAACTAGCCGACCAGGAACCTCCAGTATGCACCAGGGGGCTGTGTTGCAGGGACATGTAAAAAGGGGCATGGCCTCATTACACCTCTCTGCAACGCAGCCCTCTGGCGTGTTTCCAGAGGGGGAACTCATTCCCCTTGAATACTGGGGGTCCCTGGGGGCCAACTAGCCCACCAGGAACCTCCAGAATGCGCCAGGGGCCTGCGTGGCATAGAGGTGTAAAAAGGAGCGTGGCCTCATTACACCTCTCTTCAACGCAGCCCCCTAGCGCGTTTCCAGAGTGGGAACTAAATCCCCTTGAATACTGGGGGTCCCTGGGGGCCAACTAGCCCACCAGGAACATCCAGTGTGCGCCAGGGGGCTGCGTTGCATAGAGGTATAAAAAGGGGCATGGCCTCATTACAGCTCTATACAACACAGCCCCCTGGCGCCTTTCCAGAGTGGGAACTAAATCCCCTTGAATAATGGGGGTCCCTGGGGGCCAACTAGCCGACCAGGAACCTCCAGTATGCACCAGGGGGCTGTGTTGCAGAGACATGTAAAAAGGGGCATGGCCCCTCTCTGCAACGCAGCCCTCTGGCGTGTTTCCAGAGGGGGAACTAATTCCCCTTGAATACTGGGGGTCCCTGGGTGCCAACTAGCCCACCAGGAACCTCCAGAATGCGCCAGGGGCCTGCGTGGCATAGAGGTGTAAAAAGGAGCGTGGCCTCATTACACCTCTCTTCAACGCAGCCCCCTAGCGCGTTTCCAGAGTGGGAACTAAATCCCCTTGAATACTGGGGGTCCCTGGGGGCCAACTAGCCCACCAGGAACATCCAGTATGTGCCAGGGGGCTGCGTTGCAGAGAGGTATAAAAAGGGGCATGGCCTCATTCCAGCTCTATACAACACAGCCCCCAGGCGCCTTTCCAGAGAGGGAACTAAATCCCCTTGAATAATGGGGGTCCCTGGGGGCCAACTAGCCGACCAGGAACCTCCAGTATGCACCAGGGGGCTGTGTTGCAGAGACATGTAAAAAGGGGCGTGGCCTCATGACACCTCTCGAAACAAGTTTGGCTGTGTTGGAGGGTGCGCAGTCATGCTTTGAAGACGACTTCTGGCGATGGTGTGCTGTATTCCTGCTGGTGCGACCCGTTCATCGGGCACTCATCATTTCTTTGATATATATATATATATATATATATATATATATATATATATATATATATATATTACCTACTGGCGGTCGCCAGTAGGTATATATAGTTAGGATCGATTTCCATAGGGAAATCGCAACATTCTATTTGGAATACCTTTGGCGCCGGTTGAGCGATCAGGCTGAATTTATCAGCAACTTTGCCTCACGGCTCTCCGCTCCTTCCTTGAAAGTTTGGGGGGGATTCGTCAAGCGGGGGCTGAGATAAAAGGGGGGTCCCAAAACGTGTTTTCCCCATGTTAATTTCCATAGGGCGGTCTGTCGCAGTTTTAGCTCGAACGGCTGAATGGATTTTCCCCAAACTAATTGGCAAAATTGTAGGGACTGGTAGCCCGATGTGCCTTTGCTATGTCTCAAGATATGTGCTCCAGTGGATTTTGAGTAATTTAGGTTTAAAAAAATTTATATATCTGTAAGCGCGCCCCGGTACGCGTACCGGGGAGCGCTCCGGGTGCGCCACGCGACTTGCGCACGGCAAGCTGATTGGTTCTCGGGTGTCTGTAAACATTCAAACAGTCAGCAGCGGCCGCCATCTTGTGTCTCGGTAGGATTGAGATACAAGAGGTGGCAAAAATCAAAGAGGGAAATGAGCAAAAGGGGGCAGGGTAGAACTCCCCTGACCCCCTAGGTTTGATGTGGGGGCCATAAAAGGGTCCTGTGGGACAAAAATTATTTTTATTTTTTTCGATTTTCGCGGGGGGAGCGCCCGGTACGCGCACCGGGGAGCGTACGAGGGAGCGTACTTAGGTGAAAAATAGTGAAAATAGTAGTGTAAAATAATCATTTTGAGGGATTACATGTAGGGTAGCTCTGAAAAGAGCTTTTGGGTTCTGTGGCTGTTTTAGGGACCTACAAGTGTGTCCCACACACACCCACATGCACACAACCCCACACTCACACACCCACACACTCCCCACACACACTTCACACATGCACACTTCCACCCACAGTCAAACACCCCACACCCCCACATCGACACCTTACACATCCACAGCTATACCCACATCCCACACACCCACACTCAAACACACACCTCACCCCCCTTCCACCACACACACACACACATACACACAAATATCTCACAGACACACCACACACATCCCACACACATCTCCCCCCCAACACACACAGAGACAACTCACAGACACATCCACACATCTCATACATACATACACATCCTAAACACATACCTCCCACACCCACACACACCCCACACACACCTCACACACCCACACTCCCACCTACACTCAAACACCCCACACACACACACCCACACACACACCTTACATACCAATATCCCCACCCACATCCATATACCCCACACACCTATACACCTCATCCCCCCTGGACACCCAGACACACACATACACACCTCACAGACACCCCCGCACATCCCCCACACACACCTCCCCCACCCCCACACATGGGGAAAACTCAGTGAAACACTAAAATAATAATTTAAAGTGCTTAGAGGTAGGGTATCTCTGAATAGAGTTGTTGTGTTGTGTGGGTGATTTAAGTACCAACATGTAGGTACCAATGCAGAGTCTTAAATTCAGTGTACACCGTTTCCTCTGTAGATAATTTGCATGTTGTTATAGAAGTTAGTGTGGTATGTATATGGAATCTATACCATAGTCTGTCAGGGAAGCAGAAACAACATGGAGGCAGGAGATGAAAAAGAGATGTCAAATACACATTGGAGATAATATAGTGGGAAAAAGGAAGTAACTATGAGCAAAATTACTATGTAACACAAATATGTTGCACAGTATACTATAAGTCTGACTTTATATTATAATCAATTTGGTAATAGTTTATGAATTACATATAATAATGAATAATGTCTCGAACAATTTTTGATTATTAAATGTACATTTATTTTTCTGATTCTTTTTCAAAATTTAATAGAACGTCTAACATTTGACTGTCCGAAATGTTCTCTTGTTGAGTGAACATAACTTCCAACATTTGACTGTCAGAAACGTCCTCATATTGAATTAACAAATCCACAGATTCTACACATTGTAGAAGTTCATGGTCCCGTGATTCATCCATGAATTCCAAGTCAATGGGTTCAATGATTTCCTCATTGTTCATCTCTAGGACAATTTCAAAGGAAATGTTCTGTTCTCCTTCCATTTTTGTGCTGAAATTTACATTAAATAAAATCAGTAGAAATATGGCAAAAAAAACCTCCCTGAAGTTCAAGCACATTACGTTATTTACATGTCTTTGCTGCTTCAATTATTCCCTTTCTGTTACTTCTTCTTTTCTTCTTTTAGTTTTTTTCTCTGTCAATCCACATGTTTTAACTTTATTCAATGTTATCCATCTTATTTCATCCCTCTTTATTTATGCACACTACTTTTTTCTCTCTCTCCATTACCAATGTTATTTAAATCTGGTTCCGTTATTACCTTTTATTTGTACATCATTTTTTCTCTTTCCTTTTAGTCTTTACAGACTCTCACATTCTTCATGTCCCTCTGCTTTAGTATTCTTCTTCTCTCTTTCTTTGTTTCACAGCCTTATATTTTTTACATTTTCTCTCTTACGCTTTGTTATATCTTTTACACTGTTTTACTATGTATTACACAGTACATCTGTGTTGCTCTCTCTTGCTGTCTGTCTCTTAACATTACTCTCTCTTTCTCTTTCTCTTATGCTCTCCTTCTCTTGTTTTTTTTTTTTTTTGTGTTGCGCTAACGGGGCGCTCACCGGTGCGCGTACCGGGAAGCGCACCCATGAGAAAAATGAAGTGAAGAGTGCTAAAAATGTTAGTAATTTTTTTAAAATGGGAGGTAGTTCTGAAAAGAACTTTTTTTTAATGTTTTTGTTGTTTTATATTTTTTTTTATTTTTCTGAACATTTTTTTTTTGTTTGTATTTTTTGAACAATTTTATGTTTTTTTTGGTTTTTTTGGGGCGGAACAACGAAAAACAGGCATTAGAAAGGGCTCAACAGGAGTTAAAAAAAAATCACTTTTTGGGGCGTTTTGAGCACTTGTGATTTTCAAATGCTCTGTTCATTAAAATCACACTCATCTCCCCGTGGTAAAGTAGTCCCCCACAATAAATACACACTAGCTTGATGTGTTGAAAATTGCTCTGGATATTGGGGACCGTCTCCCTCGCCTCTGGTCCCGAAAAACTTTCCTGTGTTGAGGTGGTGGCCACAGGAGTTCGTGGGTTTTCACGGAGGTCACGCACCTCAGCCACGCTGTAATTTATTGGATGCCACCTTTGCATGTGGCGATGCATAGCATAGTTCCCATAGCTATATTTTTTATCTGTGCCTCGGGACAGAACTTCTTTGCAGATCAGGCATGTGACATGACGGGCATTGACTTTTTTTTGGCTTTCTGGGAATGTAAAAAATTGCCAAATGAAACTGTCCTTGTGGTGGGATTTCCGGGGCTGTTCAGGCAAGAATACTCTCTCATGTACCTCCTCTTCCTCTTCTTCCTCCTCTTCCTCAGGGTTGGGAAGGAACTGGGTAGGTGGTCCTTCCTTCCTAGGAGGTGGTGGTGGTGGTGGGGGTGCACCAGCTGCAGCTACTATTGAAGCCATCTCTTAATAATAAAAATAGGTCTTCCTCTAACAAAGTTGAAAGTCAGAGTGAGAAAAAAGGTGGTGGCTTTCATCATTTGGGAAAAAAAAATGTTCTAAACCAATGAAAAGTGTTATTTTTAGGTCACATGACCTAGCCTTACATCATTAGGACACCAAAAGTGAAATGAACCAATAAAAAGTTTTATTAACAAGTCACATGACCTGTTACGCTTACGTTACGCGCTCCGCGCCGCGCCCCGGATCGCTTCCGGGGTGCTGCGCTTCGCGCCTCGGTTCGCGCTCCGGAGCACTTCCGGGTGCACTAACGCGGCGCGTCATAAGATGCATTACGCGGCAACGCGATACGTCGCGCTTACGCGACGCGTCACGATGTTGTTTTCTAACGCGGCAGTTGCGCTAACGGAACGTTTACCGGTTCGCGGACCGGGTCGCGGCACCAAATTGAGCTAACGGGAAGCTACCCGGTGCGCGGACCGGTAGCGAAACAAAAAAATATATATATACATAAAAAAATTATATTAAAAACATATAAAATATATTTTTCGATTAAAAGAAGAATACATTTTTCAGCTTTTGATATTTGCTATTAAAAAACCATTGAAATTCACTGAAAAAACCATAGGTTATAGACCATATAAAATTAGGAATTAGCATTTACAAAACCTTGAAAATTCACTGAAAAAACCATAGGTTATAGACCATATATAGTTAGGAATTAGCATTTTTAAAACCTTATTTTACTCACACAAAACCATTGAAATTCGCATATATAGTTAGTTGTACTAACTATATATTTCGCGCACCCGCAATCCACTGCTGATGATGTCACATATTACATCATTTATGACATGGTCAGTGACATCACTGATGACATCACTGATGACATCTCAAATGACATCACTGATGACATCACTGATGACATCTCATTTGACATGACTGATCACATCACTGATGACATCATTCATGTGATAATACGATGAACTTCTTCAGACTCTAATATAACCTTATATACACTCAGTGTAAACAGACACTCACAGAGTGTCACTCATCCATGGAGTTACTCACACACCTAGTCAGTCATGCAAAGAATCAATCACACCTCCATTTCCTCAACTATACAGTTATACACACCTTACTTATTCAAACAGATACTAACACATATTTATTCTCTTATACAATCCCTGATACAATTTCAGAATGATCCATACAGTCACTCACACATTCACTGGCTCTTATGCACAGTTATTTATATATGTCAACTCTCACATATACTGTGTTTTACATATGTTCTTACTTTGACATGTAGCACTGAGATATCCATTCACTCACCAATACACTCATGCACACAGTCAACCGCCCATACAGCTGTTTCCACATGCACTTTTGAACCCATACATCTAGTGAATCAACTGCTCACACATCTATGCACACAGTCATACACCTCCCAACCACCCACACACACACTCAGTCTCCCATACAAATACTTGGGCAACCAATCAATAACCCATATAGTTACTCATATAGCTACTGATCAACACATGCAGCAGTTTACAAAACAACAGACATAATGATGCACAAATTAAGACAGTTTAGTCACTAACCCATGCACTCAGTGAGACACATTTAATCACTCACTCATACAGTCAGTCATGCACCTACTAAATCCTTCATCCAGACACTTATACATCCACTCATTCTTCAATATGTAAGACATATTTAAACTTTACAGAAACATACAGACACTGGATGTTGTTGATATCAGTGATGTCATCAGTGATGTCATTTGAGATGTCATCAGTGATGTCATCAGTGATGTCACTGACCATGTCATGAATGATGTAATATGTGACATCATCAGCAGTGGATTGCGGTGCGCAAAATATATAGTTAGTACAACTAACTATATATGCGAATTTCAATGGTTTTGTGTGAGTAAAATAAGGTTTTAAAAATGCTAATTCCTAACTATGTATGGTCTATAACCTATGTTTTTTTCAGGGAATATATATATATATATATATATATTACCTACTGGCGGTCGCCAGTAGGTAGTTACAGTTAGGATTGATTTCCATAGGAAATCCGCAACATTCTATTGGGAATAACTTTGGCGCCGGTGGACGAATCTTTGCAAATTTCTCAAAGAAGATGGCCCGCTCCGCTCTGCTCCTTCCCTGAAAGTTTGGGGGGATTCGTCAAGCGTGGGCCAAGATAAAATGGGGGTCCCAAAACGTGTTTTCCCCATGTTAATTTCCGTAGGGCGGTTGGACTCACTTTTAGCCCAAACGGCTGAATGGATTTCCACAAAACTTGGCAAAATTGTAGGGACTGGTAGCCCGATGTGCCTTTGCTATGTCTCAAGATATGTGCTCCAGTGGATTTTGAGTAATTTAGGTTATAAAAAATATATATATCTGGGCGGAGCCTAACCACACATCTGATCTGATTCGCTGTCAGCACTTCATCCAAGAAGTGTTGGCAGCCATCTTGGGACCAATATACATGATAGCACCTCATTAAAAAGCATTGTAGTTAATAGAGGGTTTTAGGACTTTAGTTACATTATAAATCATTTGTTGATGGTACCATACTCATTTTAGGAATTGTGGTGTGTTCTAAGGTGATTTTACCATGTGAAAAAGCCTTTTGCTGTGATATCATGAATCATGTTTGAAAGAAAACTAATATCTCATGATTTTCCCACTGTGGTTTGGAAGGGGATCTATAAGCTAAACTGAAAGCATATTTTCTGTAAATTCACATTATCTTTCTCAGTCATGTGAGAATGAAGTCTGACATTCTCAGTAAAACATGTACATCCAACAAGGACAGAGACTGTCAGTTGATTCCTTTGTGTTCTACTGCAGCCTCCTAGAGTGTTCTAAAGAACAACTAGAGCACTAACAGTCCTACGTATTACAAAGGTATAGCACACCTGAAGCCATTGTGATGGGAATAAAGTGGTAACTCTTAAAACATTTAATTTAAAAAGGAACAAAATGAGGGGGTATATTATGCCATAGAAAGTATTATTAGTGCTGCAAAAAGAAAAATTAGGGCACATTTTGAGTGACTTCTCAAATCCTCTTTTATTTCATTAAAAAAGTCTGACATGCAGTCTCCCAAGATGGCCACCAGAGACAAAAGAGCCCAAATGTAGCCCAAATATCACCCAGATGTAGCCCAAGTGTAGCCCAATGACAGAATGTCCCAGAGTGTTCTAAAGAACAACTAGAGCGCTAACAGTCCTACTTATTACAAAGGTATGGCACACCTGAAGCCATCTTGATTGGAATAAAGTGGTAACTCTTAAAACATTTAATTTAAAAAGGAACAAAATGAGGGGGTATATTTTGCCATAGAAAGTATGATTAGTGCTGCAGAAAGAAAAATTAGGGCACATTTTGAGTGACTTCTCAAATCCTCTTCAATTTCATTAAAAAATTCTGACATACAGTCTCCCAAGATGCCACCAGAGACAAAAGAGCCTAAATGTAGCCCAAATATCACCCAGATGTAGCCCAAGTATAGCCCAATGACAGAATGTCCCAGAGTGTTCTAAAGAACAACTAGAGCGCTAACAGTCTTACTTATGACAAAAGTATGGCACACCAGAAGCCATCTTGATTGGAATGAAGTGGTAAGTCTGAAAACATTTAATTTAAAAAGGAACAAAATGAGGGGGTTCATTTTGCCATAGAAAGTATGATTAGTGCTTCAGAAAGAAAAATTAGGGATCGTTTTGAGTGACTTCTCAAATCCTCTTCTATTTCATTAAAGAAAGTCTGACATGCAGACTGAAACATGCACTTTGAATACCAGCAGCAGACTTCCCTGGTGAGCAGTAGCTTTACTACAGTGATCTAATGAGCAACTAGAGTGCTAACATTCAGAAGTTATGGCAAATGTGTGACACATCTGAATGCCTTCTTGATGGAACCAAAGTAAACAAGCATTGCAAATGCAATAGATCTCGCCCTCGTTTAAGTTAAAGCCATTCTGTTTGTAATGAGGTGGCTTTTTAGCTTTGCTTTTATTAGTGTTTTTTAAACTTTCATGTAAATAACATGCATCTGTATGCATATATGTATATGTATGCATGCATTTATATTTGTATTTATATAGATATACAGATTATATATGTTTATATATGTATGTATATATATATATACATACACATACATATATATAAATGCATATGCATATATATGCATATATATATGTGTATATGTGTGCGTGTAGAGAGAGGTAGAGAGGTAGAGAGGTAGAGGTAGAGAGGTAGCGGTAGAGAGGTAGAGACTAGTAGAGAGAGAAGTAGAGAGAGGTAGAGAGGTAGAGAGTAGAGAGTGAGTAATAGAGAGTAGAGAGTGAGTAGTAGAGAGCAGTAGAGAGAGTAGCAGAGAGTGAGTAGTAGAGAGTAGTCGAGTGAATAGTAGAGTGAGTAGTAGAGAGTAGTAGAGAGTGAGTAGTAGAGAGTGAGTAGTCGAGAGTAGTAGAGAGTAAGTAGTAGAGTGAGTAGTAGAGAGCAGTAGAGAGTGAGTAGTAGAGAGTAGTAAAGAGTGAGTAGTAGAGAGTAGTAGAGAGTGAGTAGTAGAGAGTGAGTAGTAGAGAGTAGTAGAGAGTGAGAGAGAGAATAGTAGAGAGTAGTAGAGAGTGAGTAGTAGAGTGAGTAGTAGAGACTAGTAGAGAGAGTAGTAGAGAGTGAGTAGTAAAGAGTAAGTAGTAGACAGAGAGTAGTAGAGAGTGAGTAGTAGAGAGTAGTAGACAGTGAGTAGTAGGGAGTGAGTAGTAGAGAGAGAGTAGTAGAGAGTAGTAGAGTAGTAGAGAATGAGTAGTAGAGAGTGAGTATTTGAGAGTAGTGGAGTAGGAGAGAGTAAGTAGTAGAGAGTAGTGGAGAATATTCCAAAGTTTGGCACAGCACCACTTGCACAATAAGTCCAATCAAATCATATCACTTAGAGTCCTTATTGAAGCGCTGAATCTTGGTGTATATTCAAATGCTTTTATTTTCCTTAAGTTTATGTACCACAGCCAGCCGAAATGTTTCGTTCTGTACAACAGAACTTCTTCAGGGCGTTCTTATTTCCTTCAAGTTATGTCGGTATCCTGTTGTCATATAACTAGATATTTCTTCCAAATGTTAGACGAGACGTAAGTACATTCTTATTCAAAGTACCCACACAATTCGGGCAGACTTGAGTAATTTATAGCATCCTCAAAGTCAGTCTTTCAAAAATTCCAAAGTATAGGACATGATAATCCAAATCCAAATGTTTCTCAAGAAAATTCATTTTCAATCGTTCGGAATATCGGTGTTTGGGCAGATATGACCCAGGGACCCCCAGTATGCAAGGGGAATTAGTCCCCCCTCTGTAAACACGCCAGTGGCCTGCATTGCAGAGAGGTGTCAAAAGGGGCATAGCCTCATTACACCTCTGTGCAATGCAGCCCCTTGGCGCACACTGGAGGTTCCAGGTGGGCTAGTTGGCCCCCAGGGACCCCTAGTATGCAAGGGGAATTAGTTCCCCCTCTTCAAACATGCACGGGGGCTGCGTTGCAGAGAGGTGTAAAAAGGGTGTGGCCTCATTACACCTCTCTGCAATGCAGCCCCCTGGCGCATACTGGAGGCTCCTGGTGGGCTAGCTGGCCCCCGGGACCCCCAGTATGCAAGGGGAATTAGTTCCCCCTCTGCAAACGCGGCAGGGGGCTGCATTGCAGAGAGGTGTAACAAGGGGCATAGCCTCATTAGACTTCTACAATGCATCCCCCTGGCGCATACTGGAGGTTCCAGGTGGGCTAGTTGGCCCCCAGGGGCCCCCAGTATGCAAGGGGAATTAGTTCCCCCTCTTCAAACATGCACGGGGGCTGCGTTGCAGAGAGGTGTAAAAAGGGGCGTAGCTTCATTACACCTCTCTGCAATGCAGTCCCCTGGCGCATACTGGAGATTCCTGGTGGGCTTTCAGGTCTTATATAGTTAGGAATTAGCATTAAAAAAAACTTTGAAATTCACTGAAAAAAACATAGGTTTCAGGCCTTATATAGTTAGGAATTAGCATTTAAAAAACCTATGAAATTCCCTAAAAAAACATAGGTTTGACACCAGTTATAGTCATGAGTGATGTAATATGTGACGTCATCAGCAGTGCATTGCAGGCGCGCAAGTTATAGTGAGTCCAACTAACTATAACGTGGGAATTTCAATGGTTTTATGTCAGTAAAATTTCCAGCTAACTATAACTGGTGTCAAACCTATGGTTTTTTCAGTGAATATATATATATGTATATATATATATATATATATATATATATATATATATATATATTACCTACAGTCGGTCGCGAGTCGGTAGCTATAGTTAGGACCTAGTTTCCATAGGAAACCTGCAACATTCTATTTTGAATAACTTTGGTACCGGTCAATGAACATTCGCGAAATTCTCCAAGAAGATGGCCTGCTCCACTCCGATCCTTTCCTTAAAGTTTGGGGGTGGTTCGTGAAGCGGGGAGCGAGAAAAAAGGGGGGTCCTAAAACATGTTTTCCCCATGCAATTTTAATGGGGACCTTTAAGACGGGCTACAGCCCGAACTCCTGAACGGAATTACACCAAATTTAGCAAAAAGGTAGAGCTTGGTTCGCAGATGACTCTTTTTGTTAAATGGTGTAAATCCGTGCTGTAGTTCCTGAGAAAATCAAAAGTAAAATCATAGACATATCTATAGACAAAGTACCGTCCGAGGATTATACGCGTACCCTTACGAGCACGAGCTGCTTGCTAATTGGCTGTCAACTGGCTGCCATCTTGTGTCTCCGTAGAACCGAGGCACAAGAAAACAGAAAAAGAAATGTGAAAATCAAGAAAAGGGGCAGGGTAGAAACAGCCTGACCCCCTAGGCCTGCTTTGGGGTCCCACAAGGACCCCCAAGGCCCAAAATCAAATATGCTTTTTTTTTTTATCCCGGGATGCATGTAGTGTACGTGTACCCTGCCGATCCCAAAAGAAAACAAAGCGCGGCTCATGCGCTTTAATGGTAATTAGGCCCCGGGGGGCCAAATCCCAGGGGCAATATAAAAATAAAGTGTGTTGGGGTAATCCCCCCCACACTGCCCCAGGGACCGCCACCCCCGGGGCAAAGTATGTATTATAGCGGGGGCCCATGGCACCCGCAGTCCCCGGGACCGCCACCCCCTGGGGCTTAAATACGATGTATGCTGGGGGGCTCACGGTCCTCCCGCAGCCCCGGGGAGCTTCTTTAAAAAAAAAAGAACCTGTGTGGGGGGCTCAAGCCCCCCCACTCGCCCCGGGGACCACCACCTCCCAGTGGCACTAAATATTTAAATTGTGGGAGTCCGCGATGGACACCCCAGCCCCGGGGACCACCACCCCCTGGGTCTTTTAAATGGCGCCCCCCCTCCTAGAGACTTGTAGTGGCCCTGGGGACCGACACCCCCCAGGCCCGGCTCCTGCAGTGTCCCGGGGTGCCCACCCCCGGGACACTGTAGTTTGCCATAGCATACTGCCACCAGGAACCTCTAGTATGTGCAAGGGGGCTGCTTTGCAGAGAGGTGTAAAAAGGGGCATGGCCTCATTACACCTCTCTGCAACGCAGCCCCCTGGCACATGCTGGAGGTTCCTGGTGGACTAGTTGGCCCCCAGGGTCCCCCAGAATTCAAGGGGAATTAGTTCCCCCTCTGCAAACGAGCCAGGGAGCTGCGTTGCAGAAAGGTGTAATGAGGCCATGCCCCTTTTTAGACCGCTCTGCAACGCAGCCCCCTGGTGCGTTTCCAGAGGGGGAACTAATACCCCTTGAATACTGGTGGTCCCTGGGGGCCAACTAGCCCACCAGGAACCTCCAGCATGTGCCAGGGGGCTGCGTTGCAGAGAGGTGTAATGAGGCCACGCCCCTTTTTACACCTCTCTGCAACGCAGCCCCCTGGCAGATACTGAAGGTTCCTGGTGGCAGTATGCTATGGCAAACTACAGTGTCCCGGGGTGGGCACCCCGGGACACTGCAGGAGCCGGGCCTGGGGGCTGGCGGTCCCCAGGGCCAACCTCCAGTATGACTCGATGCATTTTAACCATGAGTCGTGGCAGACATTGTATGGACTATACTTACCAGAATGCCTTGCGCTCATTTGGGCGGAACTCTTATCAAATTGTGATGTATTCCTATAGGTACTGTATCGATTCCCCTATTCCTGACCCTGGTTTGGTTAATAATTAACTAGCAGCCATCCAACGGTGCAAAAACCGTTATCTGATTAAGCCACACCACGGCACAGAAGCGCGTTATCTGATTAGGTCATAACGCATGCAATCTAATTAGACAAGCGATATTCCTCCAGCCCCTGATAAGGCATACGGAGTTCTCAAAACAAATCAAACCTACAGCGACCTGGGAAATTCCCATAGCCATTGTTTTGATTTCACCGAGAACTTCAGCAAAAGAATGTGCGAACGAGCCCGTTCATATGACATCCTTATTAACGTATATATGTCCATCCTTACGTCAATCTCGGCACCTTTCAGGTATAAATATTACCGACATTGCCTTAAGCAAACACATGCGGTGGTGACGAGATTGGAGCAGCGAGACGTGCCGAGGAGCCCAGCAGAGAGCGAAGCCCACAGGCGCTGCCCCTGCTACTTATCTACTCGCGCCCACGTATTAGGCTTAGGTCAGGTACACTGGGGTAGGCGTGGTTAGAAGCACCAGTTGAGTACGATTAGTCAAATGTATATATGTATGTATCTATTTTATCCATTTTAAAGTATCATATGGCTCAGAAACCATATCAATGCTTTTACAGTATTATTTTATAATTCTGTCTTTACTGTATGCACTTTACTTAACTATCAGTATTACAATAATAGCGATTCATTTCTCTTGTATGAGAAAGGAGACTGATCAATAAATAACATCTTTTTATTGAACACACCCGTCTCTTCCTTTTCTCTACAATCTGGTGAAACTAAGAATGCACTGAACTGACTGAGTAAAATAAGTTGTCTTTTGTTTTCACACGACTCTAGAGATACACTCTTGATTAGGGGAGAGCAAAGTTGTCATGTTCTATGGTTGTCAGAAACTAAATCCCTTCTTGTCTATCCAGGGAGGTTAAACTCCTCCTTGCCTATTCGAGAAAGTTTCTAGTGAACTCTGAGCTAGCTGGCAAACACAAAACTTTAAGTCTAATATCGTCGGTAGAAGACCTAGTTAACCTCTGCCCTAGGTCTATACTATTGAAGATATTATTCTAATGCGCAGAGCCTATTGGGATAATAGGAACTACACTACATGGCGCCCAACGTTTGGATAGGCGATAAAACTAACGCAAGACATTAGAGTAACTCAGTCGTGCTTTTTCACACAGACCCCTTTCTTCCCATAATACTCCAAAGACGTCTGGAGTGGGTGAAAGGTCATATCCGCCAAACCTCGCAGGAGGAGACTCCTATGTATGGTTCTTGGTTTATTCAACGTTGAAGGATACACTGTTCCAAAATATTGTGCATCTAATCTTTGTTTCCATAGAAACCTGATCTGCAAACAAACAGAATAACCTTCCTGTCAGTAAAATGACAGAAAGTGAAGAAGAAAGGGAGACAGTTAGAATAGCAGCTGAACTCCTAGTAGCAGACAATACTCTGCTGCAAAATGACCCGGATATAATACTCATCCCGGTCAACATAAGGAAATCTATAACCCTAAAACTTATAGAAAATGGACTGACACCAAGAGGTGGTACAGTCATATTCGTAATTGAGGCACACGAATATCGGCAGACAGAGGTATTCTATTCATGGATAAACTTTCCAGCAGCAAACGCTGTAACAAAGGACTTCCACTATTACAAAATAGAGGAACCTCCTAATGAGTACACTCCTTTCGAGGAGGTGGAAATACCACTCAAATTCCAAGAGCACCTGCTCTTGTTTAATGGCGCCCTAAAACATAATAATCACATCACCAGGCTCGGTCCACTAGGTAGACCAGGAGCAACGTGGCCGGTCCTAGCCGGATACACACCACATCCAGACATTGAAGAAATGCCTGCACCAGATCTTTTAGCACAGCTAAAACAATTAATAAAAATACATAGACAATTAGTCCAATATGTAATGCGGACTTCAACAATCCAACCAGCAATCAAAATTCCACAGCTGACCAGTCATCAGGGGAACACAAATAAAATTACACCACAGAACATTCAGTCCTGTCTAGGTAAAGTACCCGCAAAACGGGAACAAATTCCTTTCTGGCTAGCACAAAAAATCACTCAAATAGAGGCGGTGTTTCCAGATACCACCCCTGTTGAGAAACATAGGATTCTGACTATCTGTCTTCCAATGGGAATCGCACCACATGTGGAGGACTGTGACACTTGGGGAACAGTCTTTGCTTCCATTTACACAAAAACACATGGTGTGCCATCCATGTCAGTAATACCAGATGTGCTAAAACAGATTCAAGATGAATACGGTCCAGAACCTGCTTTAACTCTCGGTATGAAATTACTGAAAGACTTCAAGCAGGTCTCTGCAATATTATTAGCCAACATAAAGGGAGAAGCAGCAAATGTGGCGATTCGCCAGAGGTTAAAAGAGACAAATATAGCAGACCAACCATCTGAAATTGCCAGAATCATAGAAAAATCCTATGAAGAACTAGGAAGAGATAGTTTGGGTGGAATACCAGTGAAACCCCAACTAGTTGAAAGTCCTGAAAAGGTATTTATTAAAAATAATGTAAACACTCAAAAAAAGAGCTGGGATGGAAATAAACAATCCAATCCTAAAGAAAAAAGATTCCAGTCCAGAGGAAGGTCTCCTCGGCGGAGAGAAAGATCTCCGGACCAAGGACACAAGTCTCCCCAAAGGGAGCCCTCTGTGAAAAAATACAACCTTAGAAATAGGGATAATATAAAAAAACCTGATAGATATCAAGATATTGATACACGTCCCTCTCAATCTTTTCAGACTTCCTCGCAGAAATCGGAAAGAAGAGGACGATCAGAACACAGGGAAGAGCACGTCAAGTCCAAAGACAAAGAACCTGCTCATCTGAATAAAAAATTAAAATTTCCAAAAAAGAAGGTAGCCAGTATTAAAGTAATTAACAATGCCGAGAATACTGAGGACACAGCTGAAAAACGGAGAATGGGCTCAGACAATGCTAGACAGCGCAGCAGAAGTAAGCATAGCTCGCAAAGTCCTTATGAATCATCTGGAGACAGTGGACACGAATGAATACATTCAGGTGGAAACTGCAGATACCAGAGTTAGCAAACCTCATAAAATATATGAAATAACATTGCGTATAGAGGGGATAAGACTAGAAAAATAAGGGGTCTATTTTGGGATAATCTCTCCAAGGGCTATGACATCCTTCTAGCTGAACGAGACTGGCCTCCAGAGTTTGTCAGGGAGTGCCCACATGGCGAAGAAATAATTATGCCTGCCTTCTCAAACCATATTCCAATTCATAAAAAATATACACTTGCAAGAAAGTGGGCAGTAGCTCAAGCCCCTGCCTTATATAAAAATCATGTGGGATGGGATGAGGACTCTCCTCCTCACAAAATCCAGTTAAAATCACAACCTACTGCACAGAGGCAGTACCCGATTAAGCAAGAAGCTAAAAAACAGGTAAAAGAGATCCTAGATCAACTTGAATACCAGGGGGTGATTGAAACTTGCACCTCACAAATGAACAATCCTTTATTTCCTGTCTCCAAACCAGACAATTCATATCGTCTTGTTTTGGATTACAGACATCTTAACTCATGTTGCAAAACATTTGCAGTACAAAACTCGCATAGTGCTGCACTAATGAATAACATAGTGCGCAAAAAATACAAAACCACATTAGACATTTCTAATGGATTCTTTTGTCAAAATATAGCACCAGAGAGCAGATATTTGACGGCGTTCTCAATAAATGGCACGCAAAAAAAATTCTGTCGTTTGCCCCAGGGGTTCAAAAACAGCCCAGGATTATTCTCAGCGAGAGTAACAGAATTACTTCAAACATATGATGACGAGGCATTATCTTATGTCGACGACATCTATCTAACAGATGATGACTTGGATACTCACTTGAAGAGAGTGAACACCATAATACTTGGGTTCGCAGCAGAGGGTTACAAATTCAACTTTAAAAAGTCAAGAATTGCCCATCTAACAGTCCTGTTTTTAGGATATGAACTATCAAGTGAAGGCAAAAGCCTGGCCGACAATTTCCTAGAGAAATGTGCTGTAATCCAAGCACCTAGAACACTGAAAAACTTACAATCAATTCTAGGCTTCCTAAATTTCGTAAGAACTTACATCATAAATTATGCAGAGAGAATTAAACCTCTCTATGATCTAATAAAACCAGATTTTAAAAGAATCAACTGGACTCAAAAACACACAGAAATTTTGAGATCTTTACAAGCAGATATGTTAATTAAAACAAAATTACATACACGTGACAACACACGCAACCTTGTGATTCGAGTCATCCCAGGAAGATGCGGATTCACATACCTGACCTCTAATGAGGGAGAGAAGGTACCAATAGCATACAAATCACATTTGTACACAGAAGCTGAAAAAAGGTTCAGCATTAAGGAAAACATTGTTCATGCAGTTCAAACAGCTGTAGCAAAAGAAAAATACCAAGCAGACGGTAGACAGGTTACAGTCAGAACAGCAGAATCAGCTTTTGAGGCATTAACAACACCATGTAATTTACCGACAACTGCACTAAATCCAGAATGGATACAATGGGTAAATTCTGTTGCTACAGACAAAGTAAAATACTATTTTGACCCGGAAATGAAAGAATTAAAATATCTAGAATATGAGAGAGAATACCCTCTGCCAATCGACATTCTGCCTTTAAGACAGTACGCCTGTGTAATATATACAGACGGACATGCTCAACCCTCAGTTTGGGGAGAGCTGGCTTACAACGCCACATGCGAAATTGTAAAAGAAGTGTGGCGCGGAGGTAAATTAAAACCTCTACTCACAAAAACACACTCAGTGGAAAATAATTCAGAACAACAAACTGAAATAATAGCGTTAAAAATGGCGCTAGATAATGCCGATTGCGAATTCCCGACACTTATAGTGTGCGATTCGTATTACTGCGTCAAATCATACAATAACGACTTACAGAAATGGATTCAAAACGGTTACAAAGATGACACAGGTGCAACAATAAAGCAAAAAGTGCTTTGGGAACAAGTAGTTCTTTTACTGAAAGAACTACCAAAAACTCACGTGATACATTCAGTGAGTCATCAGCGTGATGGCGTTCACGTTGCAGGGAATTCATTGGCTGAGACAGCCACAGCGGTAGCAACTAAACCGGCCTCCGTAGCTACAAAAAAGCGTACAGTAAAACACATTGACGGTGAAACTGTGCTGGCGGTGAAAACGTCATCAAAAGGCGACTGCTCAGCGCTACCGATCAATTATCCACTCAATTATTCATACATAATCGATGCAAACTCAGTCCCTTTTGCTCGAATCCCTGGAGTGGGGGATAGAGTAATTCCAAACACGGACAGGAGAGGCTTGTTAATAGCAGACGCACATATGGGTGAGGGTCTCAGACACCTTAAGCTAAAAGATTCTCTGGAAGAATTACAATCGTTTCGTTTCGTTTCAAAACTTTATTCGATTCAGAAAAAAGAATCATAAAAGTCAAACAATTGCATTTACAAACATAATTTGGAATTCATTTAAAAAAAACAATTTTAAAATTATAACACTAAACTAAACTAATAAAGTACATTAATTAAATATAATCACAGTTGTAACCCATAACTTTTTCAATCAAATTAGGTCAATTCATAAGTTCTTCACACCAGGGTACATTAAAGGACAGGGAAAGAAAATCATGAAACAACAATATACATGGGCAAAGAGACAAGTTCTAGGAGCCGGAATTAACCATACCATTTTCTAATCAAGAGTGACACTCGTATGAAATTTAACATTGCACAACAGACACCAGATGAAGACAAAGATAACAAATGGTCATAACCCTCTTTATAGTGACATGGTTGCTTTTCCTTAAGGATCGGCTTAATGAACCTAATTCTCGGATCCTTATATAGGGAACAGAAAAGAACAACATGCATCGTGCTTTGGCTATCTTTGTTGTTACAGGGACAGGGGGGCAGTCTCTCACACCAGCCCCCCTGTTTAGGAAACGCAAAAAGAAAATGCAAGATGTGTAACCTAAACCTTGTCAAATAGAATCGCCATTGCACATGATTTGTAAAGGTTAAATAAAACTGGTGCTGTAAAGTAACCTTAGGAACATGAGGGCTGACCGAAGAATGCACAAGTGAGGATTTCCAATAACTTGATTTGATAACAGCTTTAATATCTCCCTGAATATTTTCGGGGTTGTCAAAAATGTCACCCAGACCTATTTTATGGAGTATTTCGTTAACATAAGATAGCCATGGGATCTGTTTCATGTTTGCCAGTTTTAAACAGTCCCGGAGGATATCTCTAGAAAGCTGTAAATCCTCTGATAACCATATTTTACCCCATAATAATAAGGGGGAGAGGCGAATGGTGTCACTCACGTAACTCAGACCTATCTCATCGTGGGCAAATCTATTTGCGGAACTTGATGGAATAGCCAATACACGCTTTAAAAATTTGTTCTCCATGGTTTGTATTGTGTCAGGGCTTTCAGTCCCCCAAACCCCTGCCCCATAGGTAGCTACCGACAAACATTTTGCTTTGTACAGGGTTTTTAGATGTGTACTGGTGGCCAGGCATGAGCCTGCATCATCACATTTTTGTAAAAAACTGCCCAGACTTTAATAGAGATCGCAGTGGCGAGCGAGGAGGACTATTGCCATGGCACTTCGCTCCCGAAAAACAACAATAAGAAAGTACCCATCACGAAAAATCGTTATATTAACATAAAAAGACTAATTTTCACTTATAATGTAGACCCCAGCGCTCGGCTGACGTCTGGACTGTTATACAAAGATTTGCGAGTCTAGAATGGCATATACGCTAGGAGCATGCTACGTTTTGACTAATTTATTCCCTTTAGCCCTCAAGCTTATGGGGAAGCATGGCCAAATGAGCATTGCATAGCGGGACTCTTCTCACTTCCTGCCTGAGGGATACGGGATGGTGTAAAGAAAAAACCAAGACATAAAGCAATCTATAACGGAAAAGGTATTAGGTTCGGGAGCTGGGTGGGTCAAACATTTAATAAGTGTCCAACGTAGTCTAAATAACATGCCAAGAAATTCTCTGAAAGGGTTCAGCCCGTACGAACTATTGTTCGGGACTAGAATGATGATCCAAGATCTTGATAGTCAGACTTCAGTGGTTAAAAACAAAAACTTTGATATCAAAGATCGTTTGGCTATTTTGCAGGACTTAAATGAAACAAGAAAAGACCTGAGCAACATAAAGTTGAAACAACAGCCAACAACCACTGAAGAAAAACCACCTGTCCCAGCAAGGCCTGTCTGGATTCCAAAAGTCGGGGATCTGGTCAGAGAAAAGATTGCGGTAAAGAAGGAATTTGGGCCTTCTTACAGAAAAGCAGTTCCTGTCTTGTCTATCAACGGGACAAGATCAGTAGTACTACCGCCCCTTGCTGGTAAAAAGGAGAACCGAGTCATATCCTTCGACCTGGTTAAACCACAATCATGTGGCCGATAACAAATAGTAGGCCAAGTGGACTCCCAAGAAGTAGCAGAACACCAATGTTTGCTACGAATACAGAGGCTCAAACTGGAAGACTGATCACATTTGGAAAATCTACAGTGAAACAACAAGGACTATGCAACAAAGCAATGGAACTTGAACCTCTTAAAACCCAAATCAAAGCTTTTCATCATGAATGTAACTGCAGACTTTGCTAATGAAACAAAGCAAAATCCAAAAGCAATTGGAACAATTGACAGAACAGCATCCGGCTACTTCATCAACTTCGATGATTCATCTGAAGACCTGAGTGAAGCAAAGAAACAGCCATCAACAAAAACATTTAAAGATAAAGCTAAGGAACTTTTTCAACAGCTGAAAGAAACCTATCTGATTTCTCCATGGATTGAATTTTGGGTGGCCTTCGGTGCATTTATCCTCATTCTTTGGCTCATCATGGTACTATGCTTGGGACATTTCATTGAAGGAAAATATGCTAAAATGGACACAGCAAGCCAGAAAATCAACTTGGTCCTTAAACCACACACATCTTCACACATCGAGAAAAGAGAACTTTCTTCAGTGAACTTCACAGCCAATCCTATACCAGGCGGTGTAGCATGGGACAAAACTGATTATGAAATCTATGGTCCGGTTGAAATCCTGAAGTATCCACACCAATTCAAGATCTCATTGAGTGACTTTGTAAAACCAAGCTCATTTGCTGATGATTGGGACTTTGAAAGTATTAATGATATGATGTCTGATCTTGTGATGTCTGCCAAATTCACAGAACATGATTATTTGCAGGGTTCGTCTAATTATGATCAGATGTTCTGCTACAACCACTATGGTAACCATTATCTACATAAATCTGCACAACCTAGAAATGTTTTAAATTATAACCAATGGGAACATTGTGCTACTCCTCCAAAAGATAGCTCGAAAACATTTTATGATAAATATTCATACTTTTCAGGGTTTAACACAAGTAATGCAGAAACATTTAATTTCAAATTGTCAAATAAGACAGGTATGAAGACCATGCTTACAAACACAAAATTGATATATTCCGATTCATTTTTTGAGCAAATGAATACATTTGGGTTTGATTTCTGGAACAATAATATTGAAGCAAAAACTGTTTGGGGTACAAGAGATTGGCAAGTACAAGGTATAGAATCATTGTTTAGAGCCTGCATGATCCCAGAACAAATTATATTCTTGAATGACACTATTCAACAAACTACCTGTCTTGGCTTAGCCAAAATCAAAGATTTGAACAAACCGTCTATTCCAAAGCCAACAGTGAACATTAATAGCTCTATAGATGTTGAGATAGACGTAAACCATATATTAAACAAAAACAGAACACATCCTGAATGGAAAAAATGGTTGATCTGGCCCACAGATACGAATAACTGTCAAGACAGATTCCTGAACAAAATACAGGGGTTCACATTGACTAGGCCAGACCCTAGATATTCCCAAAGACAACATCCAGGGATAGTAACCACCTACAGCGTGGGCAAGCTCTGCCTTCAATGGCTACAAACGTCCACACTGGCTGAAATTAAGCAACACCTAACTTTACTTACAGAAGGTGCTAACTTGCGTGATTTTATTATGGGACCACGCAAACAGCGTCAAAAACGTTTCATAGCGGCCTCTATATATGCAGCTTATAACGAAGTTTGGAAAGTAACTCAAATTGAGACAGCAGAAAAAATAAGGGAAATTGACCGTATCAATTTGGAAAAATCACTTTCTGTGGTGGACAATGGGTTAATGACTCTGTCCTCTAGAATATATTCTCTGGACAGCATTGTGTCTTCAGCAATCGATATAATATCCCAAGACTTACTGATGTTACAACACGGTCAGTCCCAATTGCGTTCTATTGTACAGCTTGGCTGGACGTTACAAAATCTGCGTTCTGGCTATGTGCCTTGGCGTTTAGTCAACACATTGTCATTATTTAATTTCTTTAACCTTACTGATAAACAAATCAGTTTGGCGCAGAAGGGTGCTGACTATACAATTCTGAGCATTGAAAGACTTGAGAGATTACCATTGACAATGTCAGAACGACCTGTCATTGAATGGATAATACATGGAATAATAAATATTCCGATAACTACTTTCCAGTTTCAATTCTGCCAAAAATATATACAGGCAGGCCAGTATGAAAGGTTGGGTAAAGGGTACATTAAGTCAATATGGAACTTGCCCTATACACACGAATGTGTCAGTAATAAAGGCCAGAAAGTGTTTCTCAGTGGCAATAATTGTGCAAAATCACTAAGCGGTACACTTCTGTGTCAGGGTATTAGCTTGCATGGAGCCTGTGAAGGGACTTCGAATAACCTTTCATGTTACCAGCTAGGCACACCTGCAACACAAATAGAACCATTCTTTAGGAGACTCTCGAACGGGAGTTACATTCTAATAGTAGATCGCAGATGTTGTAGTTTGCTGCCCGGAAAACCTTATCTCATAACCGTGACTAGGAAGGTCATGTGCTGTGAACGAGTATTGTTCACGAACGATTCTCCAGACAGGGAGGCATGGTTATGGCCCGATTTGAAAGTTGCTTCTATTCGAATAGATACTTTAAGCAGAATGAAGACTGTGCTCCTACAGACTGTGGTATATAAATAAATAATACCGGATCTAGGTTTTACTGGACATAGCAATAACAGATAGCTCAATAAATAAGAGTCAAGATTCGAGGTAGTAGGAGTTTGCTGGTTTAATACAGCATAAAGGACAGGAACAGGACAACCTGCACGGGAACAGGATGGCAGCGCTGCCGGGGGCAGGATCAGAATCGGCATAACATTTAATAACAGTGCACAAATATATATACTAAAACAGTTACATTACAATGAATTACAGTAGGCGGAGCAGTGGGTGTGGTCAATAGCAGTCGCGAAAGATAAGGGTGAAAATGGGTGTAACAGGGGCGTATACATAGACATGTGATGCAAACGTAACAGAATATGTCATAAATGGGGCGGAAACATGGAGGGGGCTACCTAAGGAGCCGGGACCTCTAACCTAATGGTGCGCACAAACTGACAATGACGTGTTACTAGGAGAAGCTGGGGGCTATGAACTCTGTGCTAGGAGCAGAGACTGAAGTCTGGAGAGTCAGGGCGACATGTACCTAAACAGTATCTAGTATCTGATGTTTAGAGAACATGTTGATATAAACTAAGAGTCAGGAGGGGAGAGGCTAACGGACTCTAAGACTGGAGCATGCATTATTCTACATGTAGTGCGTGATGAAGAATATTAAATGACCATTAAATGCAGTATTTCTCTTACATGGAGACGTAAAGGCTAGACAATGACGGAAACTATTGATGCGATTCAGTAGCTTAGGAATGCAGAGAAGGGGGGCTGGACTGATAACTAGAATCATAACATACTCTTGGCAGACTCGTAGGCAGAGCCAGGCTGAGCCGGGCACTGTGAGGCAGGAAGTAAGTGAAGGGTCGAGGATACAGGTGGGGGCTGTATCGCTCCTCAGCGAGGACTCAGGAGACAGGAGCTGAATCTGGTGTCCGGGCCCTTTTGAGGCCTAGAAACGGGGACTTTACAATGAAATAACGTGCACACTGAGAAACGTGGCAACGTAACTTTACATAGGCCTGATACTCGTAGCTTTCACGAGAACTGGAAACTGGCATACTAGTGATGGACACAACTGTAATTGCGTCTTTAATCAAACATGGGGGATACATATGCATATTTAATCATGCACACATAACATAAGATGGAGGACACGTAGGGACACAGAACATGGCAAAATTTACTTTTCCACATTCCCTCCTTGTCACTACGTTTCCATCAGGAAACATCAATATTCATGATACCATCTATCATTTCATACAGTATCATTTGCTCGTCTCGAGTTTTATTGGAACTGGATTTAGGACGGGACTTGGGACTAGGAACACATGATGTAGCACAAATGCCGCAAATCGCAGGGCCACATTGTAAACAGAGGCAGCAACTGAATATGATCGCTACTGTAATACCCAGAAATGACAATACTTTCCATCCCCAGGCGGAAATTATATTCCAGAACCAACCGGACCATGTCCAGGTGCCTGGATCTTGGTGTAACATATGGGCAATTTTATGGAGTCTGGTAATAGCTGAATAAACAGACGGTGCGTTATTAGGAATGGAAATGCAGCAACTAGATCCGATGACTCTACATGCCCCGCCCCTATCGGCCAGTATGACGTCAAGGACGAGACGATTCTGGAGCACGACAATTCTCATAAAGGATTGTTCTTCGGTTAAGTTACCTAGAGCAGAAGTAGTCTCAATCACTACTGCTTCAAGTGTTCTGGTTAATCTACGTATCAGTTTACTATTTACAACAGTACCTAAGTAGGGGAAGACACCTTTATTGATATCTATGTATTGTTCTAGAGCAGTTTCAGTATAATCGACAATCGGGAGATTTCTCTTGTGTCTAGTATGTACTAGGTGGGAATTCCTATGATAGTCAGGTGGGGCTAGGAAAACTGGTGGCAGTAGGAAGGCAATGTAACATGTTCCCTCCCAATCGAGGGGCAGACGAACATATGCGGTCTGACCACAAACAAAATAAGAATGACGTGAAGCTTTGAAAATAGATTTCCCACTGTCACTATACTTGACAATAGTAGTACAATCACTATGGCCTACATGTACGGAACCATTATTTCGGACACATAATTCACCTTTGACTGGTAGTACTGAAATAGCAGGTAAGTCTGGAGTAGAATCAGACTGAACATTCAGGACCATGAAATTCGAAGAATAATTACCTAGATTATAAACTTCATTCTCTAGATCTAACCCTGTTCTGTGGGGAAGACCTTGCTTGTCTGGGAAACATGTACTGTTAAGTAAAGACATATCTGTTGAGGATGACGTTAACGTGGACCATGCTCCACACGAACCATTATGTGAAAATGGATAAGGAAAGAGTGGCAGAACTCCCTTCGGTGTCTGAAAAGGGGGGAGTCGACCACACACCCAACAATTTGTGGCATTGCTGGTCTGGTGTGAATAATGTAACATGCGGACAAAGGAGTTATTACGCATAGCAAGACGATATGAGAGTTCATGAGGAGGCAGATCACTAAACGTGTGCTCTACTGCAACATTAGCAGACTTATTTACATGAGAAACTGAAAAACACAAATAAAATGCATAACTGGTGCAGGAAATCATAATGCTAAAATATAGCAGAAAACATAAAATAATAGTGCAACTTCTAGAGTTCTCACTAACTCTCTCTCTGTGGGGGTCTATTATATACATGTCAGAAACCGGTCTAACCGTTTCACCTAGGGGAGGACTTAGACAATCAAACTGGCTGACTTATTTTACTAGACCTTAGTTTAAGCTTATACTTCTGTTGCGGAGTTTTCTCTAACAGGGAAGGGTTCGTAGCAATGTCTTTTGCGGGACAGTCCTTAAGAATAGTACTTTGGCAGTCTTTAAGATCCTCGGAAATGTTCTTTGAAACAGGTTTCAATCCAAAAAATCTTTTCACATGTGACAAATGGACCCAGCCCTTCCTGCCTTCCAGCTTGACGGCAGTATGGGTGGCCAGGAGGACCTGTCGGGGTTCCTTCCAGCGGGGCTCCAGCGGACTTGAACGATCAAAGTTCCTGACCAAAACCATGCATCCGGGAACGATTTCATGCGGTGCCACCTCGGTATTGTCTGGAAATGCGGCAGCAACCTGTGAACGACAAGAGTTGAGGGCAGACATCAAGGAAGCTAGGTAATCTGTCAGCATATTACTTGAAACATCGGTAATACTTCGAGGTCTAGGTGTACCCCACATGTTAGGGGGGCGGCCGAATACGACCTCATAAGGGGACAGACCTGATCTGGAATGTGCGACCATGCGCATATAAAACAAGGCAACTGGCAGAGCTACTAGCCAGTCCACACCTTTCTCTTTACATACTTTTGCAATTCGGATTTTCAGGGTCTGATTATGTCTCTCTACGAGACCGGCTGCTTCTGGATGGCGTACACAATGGAACTTCCACTGGTACCCTAACAAAAGGGAAACATGTTTCATCAACTCGGATGAGAATGGCTGGCCGTTGTCAGAATATACGACTCTAGGGAGTCCGTAGCGGGGGAAGAATTCACGAACCAACTGCTTGGCAGTGGTCGCGGCTGTGTAATCTGGTACTGGATATGCTTCTGTCCACCTGGACAAAGCGCATACAACTACAAGGACATACTTGAAACCTCGACATCGCTCCATCTGAATATAATCCATCTGGAGGACTTCAAAAGGGTGGTCAGGGGGCTGGAATCCACCTTGTTCCACCGGGACACTTTTACCTGGATTAAACTGGCAACATATCATACAAGTACGGACCTTCTGCTTGGCTGCAGCTCGTAAATGCTTGTTGAACCAAATGTTCTGGATACTATCTAACATAGCTTTTTCTCCTAAATGTGCTGGACTATGTGCGGTATTGATAATGACTTGAACCATAGAATCGGGGAGAAACCATGTGGCTTTACCCTTCGTTACCCATCCCTGATCTGTCTGGACCCCTCCTTGTTCGGACCATTTCTTGATTTCATCGGGAGTAGCATGTAACTGGATATCTATGACATCTTGAGTGGGGTCCTTAACTGTCATACAGGTAGTCAGATCTGGAGTGTATGTCGGTGTCTTATTAACTGGAATGTCTGGTGTCTGTGCTGTAAGCTTGGCTGTGCGATCTGCTAGATCATTACCTTGAGAAATAGTGTCAGTAACTTTCGTATGTGCTTTGCATTTCATGATAGCAATGGATGTCGGTAAGTGTATGGCATCTAACAGAGCTTGAATAAGGAGACCATGCTGAATCTTGGTTCCATGAGAAGTCATGAAACCTCTCTCCTGCCAGAGCACTCCAAAGTCGTGTACGACTCCAAATGCGTAACGTGAATCTGTGTAAACATTAACTTTCAGGTTCTTGCCGTGTATGCAGGCTTGTGTCAGAGCAACTAGCTCTGCTGCTTGAGCAGACAGGGTGTCAATACGGTGTGTTTCTATAACTTCAGTGTCAGTAGTCACTGCATACGCGGCTACTAGTTCTCCTGTACTTGTTCTCATACATGAACCATCCACATAAAGTGTCAGGTCTGGATCTGGTAATGGAATATCTGTCAGATCTTGTCTTGGCTTAGTCATAATATTAACTACTTCCACACAGTCGTGTGTGGCAGGATTTGAATTTACTGACGGTAACAGTGTTGCAGGATTTAGAACGTTGCAGCGTCTGATTTCTATGTGTGGCTGGAACAGTGTCAATTCATAACCTGTTAAACGTGCAATTGTCAAGTGCTGAGTCTGTGTTCGGTTTAAAAGAACTTCCACGGAGTGTGGGACTTGTACTGTCAAGGAATGTCCTAATACTATGGAATCACTTTGTCTGATAGCTAGTGCTGTGGCTGCAACTGACTTGAGGCACGCAGGCAGAGCCTGGGCTACAGGATCTAATGTGCTCGAAAAATAAGCACAGGGCTTGTATTGTCCTGCTTGATCTTGTGTGAGAACAGATAATGCTGTACCTTCGCGTTCAGTGACAAAAAGTGTAAAAGGCTTACTGTAGTTCGGTGTTGCTAGAACTGGAGCTTGGCATAGAGCCTTCTTTAACTCATTAAAACTAAATGTATGTTCAGATGTCCAAGGGAGGACAGTCGATACGGCTGCCTCCTGTGTCGTTAACTGTATCAGTGGTTTAGCTAGAAATGCATACTGAGGAATCCATTGTCTGCAGTAAGAAGTGAGGCCAATAAAAGCACGTACCTCCTTCTGGGTCTTAGGCTGAGGAAGACTCGCTATTAACTGGATACGGTCAGGTGTCAATTGCCTACCCCTCTTGGACAGTAAGTGGCCTAAATAGATCACTTGCTGGACACAGAATTGAAGCTTAGAAGGGGACACCTTGTGCCCATCTCGGCAAGGAAATACAATACACCGTAAGGGATGCTCGCTCGCAAGCACGTTCAGAACGGGCTGTGATCAGTAGATCATCGACATACTGGAGCAGGGCAGTGTCAGTTGGCATGTGAATATTGTCTAGTTGTCTCTTAAGTGCTTGACTGTAAATACTTGGACTTTCTGTGAAACCTTGAGGAGCGCGTGTGAACATATAGCTCCTTCCATTTAAACAAAATCCGAAAAGAAACTGGCTGTCTGGATGAATGGGGACACTGAAGAACGCGTTCTTGAGGTCTATGACTGTAAAAAATGAGGCTTCAGAATCAATGGCTGTCAATAGGGAAGAGATATCTGGGACAACTGGGTACTGGGGAATAATACATTTATTAAGCTCTCGGAGATCAATCACTAATCGATATACTGGGGGTGCATTTGGATCAGTACGTTTCATGACTGGAATGATCGGAGAATTACATACATTGGAGTCAGTTTCTACAACTACTCCTTGAGCGATGAGCTCGTCAATAATTTTGGATAAGGCTGTTACAGCCTCAGGTGGCAGTCTGTACTGTCTGATTCGTGGTAACACTACACCTGGCTTGAGAGTCACACGATGGGGTGTGATTTGCATATAGCCAACATCAGTTGGACCTTGCGCCCATAGATGCTGCGGAACATTAGACAATCTCGGATCAAAATCTCGTAATACATAGTGACCCTTGAAGTCACGTAGGAACAGTCGTATTCCCTCTGGGGAACAGCATATGACTGCACCTAATTCTTTCAGTGTCTTAATGCCTAACAGATTTTCTGGACATGACTTCGTAAGTAACAGATCAGTAGTGCGGGACAATGGACCTACTTCTAGAGTAACTGGCTTAGATATCTCGTTTACAATAGGCTTTCCTGAAAATCCAAGGGAAACATTTCTTGAGCCTGAGAGCGGAGCCCCTGGAACTTCGGCGTGACTAATGGTGGTCCTACTTGCCCCTGTATCAATCAAAAACTTTCTGTCTTTCCCTAATACTTGACTATGAACATAGGGACCCTCTTGATCTACAGGTATCTCGATGAGAGGCAAGCCTACCTCCCTCTCTAGGCTGTTTCATGAATATGGCTGATACTCTGGATACTCAGACTGCGCATACTGGTACATCTGCTGTGTAACATGCTGTGTTGCAGCAATAGGCTGCGGTACTGGAACTGTCTGTTGTGCATTCTGTGGCTGAGAAGTCTGTGAAACTTGTTCTTGTCTAGGCGGACGTGGTCTTTCTTTAGTTTTACCGGTAGCTATATTGTGTTTCAGAACTGCACACTCGTTTATGAAATGACCTGGCTGTTTACAATAATTGCATGTCCCTTTAACGGGAGCTGTAGGATGACTGGCTTGATTCAGACCCCTCTTCTGACTGTCTTGAGGAATAGATTGTGCAACTAGTACTTTCATTTTCGTGTCTTTCATACGTTTTCTTTCATGATCTTGCTCTTCTCTGATTCTATTCTGGTGGTATTGGAGCATCTGTAACATCTGGGACGGGGTATTAGCTTGCCAGGTACTTTCGACTTTCAAAACTCGATTCTTAACTTGTGGACTTGAATTCTCGACTAATTTAGTAACAAAAAGATGAGGGTATGACTCGCTACTTGTCTTGAGGCCACTGTTTATACTAAAACATTTCTCGAATCTAGAATAAAAATCACTAGTGCCTTCGTCTTGTTTCTGTTTACAGGCTGAGATTGCATCCCAGTCTTCCTTTTTAGTGGCTAATAATCTTGGCAAAACTTGTATTAACAGTTCTGGTAATTCTTTACATTTCTCTCCTAGACCGGTACCTGGTACTCGTGCCTTATCTTCAGCTTCGAGAACTGCCCAATCGATCTTTTTCTCTCCCACCTCCCAATCTTTTTCCTTGAGTTTTTCGTATTCCCCTGCGGGCAACAGGACTTTTAACATTTTAATTATATCTGGATACGTGTATTCTCCCATACGGAGCATGTCTTTTAATTCTCGGTGGAACCCTGCTGGATCTTTGTCATGACAGGGAATTAACTTTTTCATCTCTAAGAGTTCCATCTTTGTAATCGGAGTGTAAACAAACACTCGTTGCATTTCACCATCTGTTGTCCTAACTGGGTGTACTTCTCGTAACGGATTCTGTCTGTCTATGTAAAACGGTTTACTTTCTGGAGGTGAGACATGAACAAAATGCGGGTTCAAAAACATACTATATTTGTGGCGCTGTTCTAGAATGACACTAATTAAATCGGTACCTAAACCTTTCCATCTATACTGGAGTAACTCGTTCAGGACATCGTGTAACGGACCTGGATCAGAATGTTGACCCTCATACAATGTAATGAGGTGCTGGATCATATACATACCCACCAGTCGCTGCTCGGCTGGGGGCAATTTCAGGAACATTTGTGCCACTATTTCGTCTGGAAAAGTGGTAGAATCAGTAATCCATCGGACTGCTGATCGGGCTAGTTCTTGTTCATGCATAGTACTTAATTCACTGTAACCGATTCGTGATTTCAGAATGTGATCGGTAGCTTGAAATACTTGTTCCAGAGAACCTTGTTCTGGTGCTGGATGATGTAAAACTGACTTGTGTTCTAGGCGCAAATGGCGATCTGGAAATCTAGATTTTCCTACATACGCTATTCTAGTGGGATTCTCGTCCTCTACCTCTTCAGTAGAGTCATTTTCTTTCTCGCTTACTTGTGCTGCTTTACGTTGTTCGTGTAACTTTAGTATTTCCTTACGAATTTTCTTGTACATACTCTCTATACTACTGATAGTCTTGTGTTTACCCTCGGCTATATTATCACTCCACCTTGTCAGGATTTTCATTTCGGCCTGATCTTTAGTCGGGGAATCTTGTTCTCTTATTAGACAATTAATCAGAAACTTTAATAACATGAGCTGGATCTCAGCTTTCCTTTGAGACATGGCTTCGCCAATACTTTCTGGATCATCCCCTGTACGGATGAAACGATATATTCTGTCTAGATCTCCTTTCATATCTGGTAGGGTGTCTAAATACCCGGTCACCCGTCTTACACGGATGGAATATATTACTGTACTATCATCACCTGCAACTGGATCATAGCGGCATTCAGTGAGAGCTCGTCGGATTTCTGCAACGGACTTAAATTTGGGCGTACGCTGTAACGCACATTCATGTAACTCGGCCAACGTTCTACGTTGGTGCGGTGGCGGGGTACCAGGAGGACCTCCTCCTGCGGCCCCTAAACTGGAATCGTCGACTGATACTCTTCGTACCAGCGCGGCGGGAAATTGTAATGTAGGCTGGACCGGGGGTACCGTAGCAGGTACTGCAAGAGGTGCCCCGGTGTCTGGGGGAGCAGGAATTGCCTGATTTACAGGGACTGGCGGAACAGGATTTGCATATTCCGGGACTGTGTCGTCCAAATAGGACGAGATGAAAATATCAGCTGCGGTCGGTTTGTGACGTAGCTTAGTCGGAACTAGTGGTGGCGGAAAATTACTGGATGCCTCCGGGGTTGCTTTTGGCAAGCCCTCGGCAAGAAGAGGATACATACCCTTGATGAGGGCATGCCTCTGTCTGTCTGACTGTTCTGTTTTAACTCGTTCACCTATCTCGATTAGTTCCCTTTCCTGGGCTCGTTCCAAGGATTCTCTACTTAGTTCTGACTTTCTGATTTCTTTTTCGGTTCTTTTATGAGATTCTTTGCGCCATAACTCGATGGCATCTTTCTGTGACTGTCTGGCTTTCTTTTTCCATAATGCTTCTTCTACTCTCATGATGCACTCGGCATCCCACGTACCTGATACGGGCCATCTATACTTTTCCTCTAACTCTTTGGTATACTCTACCCATAAATCTAGATATAATATGGCACTTATGCCATGCTTCTGATACATAAAATGACCTGGACTGTCCCTAGGCGGGACAGGAACTGCTGCTTCTAGCAGACCTTTTGACGTAATTTCGAGAATAAGGGCATGACTGAACTGTAATCTAGACACAATACAATACACAATGAACACGATAATTACTTCACATTCATACCACGACATTAAAATACATGAAGAATATTTAAAATAACAGTTCGAACAGAATACTACCTGGAATACTGAAAACAGAATACATGAATTTTCTCGAGAACAGAACTGACTAGAACAGAAACTAGATGCACTGCTGAAACAGTACGAAACTTACCGGTCTCATAAAGAGACACGTCAGGACCCGCATCCACCGAAGTGGACACTTCGTTTTGGGTCTGTGTACCACCAACCCACGGACCAGAGTCAATTAGATTGACCCTGTCTAGATACTACCCCAGCAATGGTACTCACCGGGCAGCAAGAACGGAAGGCCTCGGACTGGACTGGACTGCTTCGACGCCGGACGGACGAACTTCGAACTTCTGTTACGGGTGGGCCTCCGGATACCTCGGACCTTGGACTCTCGGCTTGGGCTCTGGTCGGGACTCGCCGCGTTCCTCCACCGCCTCGTCTGGATGCTGGACCGCCACCTCCGTCTCCTCCGTGGGCCTGAGGGATACTTGAAGCAGAAATATCTGCACGTGCACGGTATGGTTCCGTCACGGCTGCAGAGGGTCAGGGGGCCGGCGTGGCTTCACCGGCGCGTGGGGAAAGGGCAAGTCCCTATTCGGGCGCCATTATGTGGTATATAAATAAATAATACCGGATCTAGGTTTTACTGGACATAGCAATAACAGATAGCTCAATAAATAAGAGTCAAGATTCGAGGTAGTAGGAGTTTGCAGGTTTAATACAGCATAAAGGACAGGAACAGGACAACCTGCACGGGAACAGGATGGCAGCGCTGCCGGGGGCAGGATCAGAATCGGCATAACATTTAATAACAGTGCACAAATATATATACTAAAACAGTTACATTACAATGAATTACAGTAGGCGGAGCAGTGGGTGCAACAATAAAGCAAAAAGTGCTTTGGGAACAAGTAGTTCTTTTACTGAAAGAACTACCAAAAACTCACGTGATACATTCAGTGAGTCATCAGCGTGATGGCGTTCACGTTGCAGGGAATTCATTGGCTGAGACAGCCACAGCGGTAGCAACTAAACCGGCCTCCGTAGCTACAAAAAAGCGTACAGTAAAACACATTGACGGTGAAACTGTGCTGGCGGTGAAAACGTCATCAAAAGGCGACTGCTCAGCGCTACCGATCAATTATCCACTCAATTATTCATACATAATCGATGCAAACTCAGTCCCTTTTGCTCGAATCCCTGGAGTGGGGGATAGAGTAATTCCAAACACGGACAGGAGAGGCTTGTTAATAGCAGACGCACATATGGGTGAGGGTCTCAGACACCTTAAGCTAAAAGATTCTCTGGAAGAATTACAATCGTTTAGTTTCGTTTCAAAACTTTATTCGATTCAGAAAAAAGAATCATAAAAGTCAAACAATTGCATTTACAAACATAATTTGGAATTCATTTAAAAAAAACAATTTTAAAATTATAACACTAAACTAAACTAATAAAGTACATTAATTAAATATAATCACAGTTGTAACCCATAACTTTTTCAATCAAATTAGGTCAATTCATAAGTTCTTCACACCAGGGTACATTAAAGGACAGGGAAAGAAAATCATGAAACAACAATATACATGGGCAAAGAGACAAGTTCTAGGAGCCGGAATTAACCATACCATTTTCTAATCAAGAGTGACACTCGTATGAAATTTAACATTGCACAACAGACACCAGATGAAGACAAAGATAACAAATGGTCATAACCCTCTTTATAGTGACATGGTTGCTTTTCCTTAAGGATCGGCTTAATGAACCTAATTCTCGGATCCTTATATAGGGAACAGAAAAGAACAACATGCATCGTGCTTTGGCTATCTTTGTTGTTACAGGGACAGGGGGGCAGTCTCTCACACCAGCCCCCCTGTTTAGGAAACGCAAAAAGAAAATGCAAGATGTGTAACCTAAACCTTGTCAAATAGAATCGCCATTGCACATGATTTGTAAAGGTTAAATAAAACTGGTGCTGTAAAGTAACCTTAGGAACATGAGGGCTGACCGAAGAATGCACAAGTGAGGATTTCCAATAACTTGATTTGATAACAGCTTTAATATCTCCCTGAATATTTTCGGGGTTGTCAAAAATGTCACCCAGACCTATTTTATGGAGTATTTCGTTAACATAAGATAGCCATGGGATCTGTTTCATGTTTGCCAGTTTTAAACAGTCCCGGAGGATATCTCTAGAAAGCTGTAAATCCTCTGATAACCATATTTTACCCCATAATAATAAGGGGGAGAGGCGAATGGTGTCACTCACGTAACTCAGACCTATCTCATCGTGGGCAAATCTATTTGCGGAACTTGATGGAATAGCCAATACACGCTTTAAAAATTTGTTCTCCATGGTTTGTATTGTGTCAGGGCTTTCAGTCCCCCAAACCCCTGCCCCATAGGTAGCTACCGACAAACATTTTGCTTTGTACAGGGTTTTTAGATGTGTACTGGTGGCCAGGCATGAGCCTGCATCATCACATTTTTGTAAAAAACTGCCCAGACTTTAATAGAGATCGCAGTGGCGAGCGAGGAGGACTATTGCCATGGCACTTCGCTCCCGAAAAACAACAATAAGAAAGTACCCATCACGAAAAATCGTTATATTAACATAAAAAGACTAATTTTCACTTATAATGTAGACCCCAGCGCTCGGCTGACGTCTGGACTGTTATACAAAGATTTGCGAGTCTAGAATGGCATATACGCTAGGAGCATGCTACGTTTTGACTAATTTATTCCCTTTAGCCCTCAAGCTTATGGGGAAGCATGGCCAAATGAGCATTGCATAGCGGGACTCTTCTCACTTCCTGCCTGAGGGATACGGGATGGTGTAAAGAAAAAACCAAGACATAAAGCAATCTATAACGGAAAAGGTATTAGGTTCGGGAGCTGGGTGGGTCAAACATTTAATAAGTGTCCAACGTAGTCTAAATAACCTGCCAAGAAATTCTCTGAAAGGGTTCAGCCCGTACGAACTATTGTTCGGGACTAGAATGATGATCCAAGATCTTGATAGTCAGACTTCAGTGGTTAAAAACAAAAACTTTGATATCAAAGATCGTTTGGCTATTTTGCAGGACTTAAATGAAACAAGAAAAGACCTGAGCAACATAAAGTTGAAACAACAGCCAACAACCACTGAAGAAAAACCACCTGTCCCAGCAAGGCCTGTCTGGATTCCAAAAGTCGGGGATCTGGTCAGAGAAAAGATTGCGGTAAAGAAGGAATTTGGGCCTTCTTACAGAAAAGCAGTTCCTGTCTTGTCTATCAACGGGACAAGATCAGTAGTACTACCGCCCCTTGCTGGTAAAAAGGAGAACCGAGTCATATCCTTCGACCTGGTTAAACCACAATCATGTGGCCGATAACAAATAGTAGGCCAAGTGGACTCCCAAGAAGTAGCAGAACACCAATGTTTGCTACGAATACAGAGGCTCAAACTGGAAGACTGATCACATTTGGAAAATCTACAGTGAAACAACAAGGACTATGCAACAAAGCAATGGAACTTGAACCTCTTAAAACCCAAATCAAAGCTTTTCATCATGAATGTAACTGCAGACTTTGCTAATGAAACAAAGCAAAATCCAAAAGCAATTGGAACAATTGACAGAACAGCATCCGGCTACTTCATCAACTTCGATGATTCATCTGAAGACCTGAGTGAAGCAAAGAAACAGCCATCAACAAAAACATTTAAAGATAAAGCTAAGGAACTTTTTCAACAGCTGAAAGAAACCTATCTGATTTCTCCATGGATTGAATTTTGGGTGGCCTTCGGTGCATTTATCCTCATTCTTTGGCTCATCATGGTACTATGCTTGGGACATTTCATTGAAGGAAAATATGCTAAAATGGACCAGCAAGCCAGAAAATCAACTTGGTCCTTAAACCACACACATCTTCACACATCGAGAAAAGAGAACTTTCTTCAGTGAACTTCACAGCCAATCCTATACCAGGCGGTGTAGCATGGGACAAAACTGATTATGAAATCTATGGTCCGGTTGAAATCCTGAAGTATCCACACCAATTCAAGATCTCATTGAGTGACTTTGTAAAACCAAGCTCATTTGCTGATGATTGGGACTTTGAAAGTATTAATGATATGATGTCTGATCTTGTGATGTCTGCCAAATTCACAGAACATGATTATTTGTAGGGTTCGTCTAATTATGATCAGATGTTCTGCTACAACCACTATGGTAACCATTATCTACATAAATCTGCACAACCTAGAAATGTTTTAAATTATAACCAATGGGAACATTGTGCTACTCCTCCAAAAGATAGCTCGAAAACATTTTATGATAAATATTCATACTTTTCAGGGTTTAACACAAGTAATGCAGAAACATTTAATTTCAAATTGTCAAATAAGACAGGTATGAAGACCATGCTTACAAACACAAAATTGATATATTCCGATTCATTTTTTGAGCAAATGAATACATTTGGGTTTGATTTCTGGAACAATAATATTGAAGCAAAAACTGTTTGGGGTACAAGAGATTGGCAAGTACAAGGTATAGAATCATTGTTTAGAGCCTGCATGATCCCAGAACAAATTATATTCTTGAATGACACTATTCAACAAACTACCTGTCTTGGCTTAGCCAAAATCAAAGATTTGAACAAACCGTCTATTCCAAAGCCAACAGTGAACATTAATAGCTCTATAGATGTTGAGATAGACGTAAACCATATATTAAACCAAAACAGAACACATCCTGAATGGAAAAAATGGTTGATCTGGCCCACAGATACGAATAACTGTCAAGACAGATTCCTGAACAAAATACAGGGGTTCACATTGACTAGGCCAGACCCTAGATATTCCCAAAGACAACATCCAGGGATAGTAACCACCTACAGCGTGGGCAAGCTCTGCCTTCAATGGCTACAAACGTCCACACTGGCTGAAATTAAGCAACACCTAACTTTACTTACAGAAGGTGCTAACTTGCGTGATTTTATTATGGGACCACGCAAACAGCGTCAAAAACGTTTCATAGCGGCCTCTATATATGCAGCTTATAACGAAGTTTGGAAAGTAACTCAAATTGAGACAGCAGAAAAAATAAGGGAAATTGACCGTATCAATTTGGAAAAATCACTTTCTGTGGTGGACAATGGGTTAATGACTCTGTCCTCTAGAATATATTCTCTGGACAGCATTGTGTCTTCAGCAATCGATATAATATCCCAAGACTTACTGATGTTACAACACGGTCAGTCCCAATTGCGTTCTATTGTACAGCTTGGCTGGACGTTACAAAATCTGCGTTCTGGCTATGTGCCTTGGCGTTTAGTCAACACATTGTCATTATTTAATTTCTTTAACCTTACTGATAAACAAATCAGTTTGGCGCAGAAGGGTGCTGACTATACAATTCTGAGCATTGAAAGACTTGAGAGATTACCATTGACAATGTCAGAACGACCTGTCATTGAATGGATAATACATGGAATAATAAATATTCCGATAACTACTTTCCAGTTTCAATTCTGCCAAAAATATATACAGGCAGGCCAGTATGAAAGGTTGGGTAAAGGGTACATTAAGTCAATATGGAACTTGCCCTATACACACGAATGTGTCAGTAATAAAGGCCAGAAAGTGTTTCTCAGTGGCAATAATTGTGCAAAATCACTAAGCGGTACACTTCTGTGTCAGGGTATTAGCTTGCATGGAGCCTGTGAAGGGACTTCGAATAACCTTTCATGTTACCAGCTAGGCACACCTGCAACACAAATAGAACCATTCTTTAGGAGACTCTCGAACGGGAGTTACATTCTAATAGTAGATCGCAGATGTTGTAGTTTGCTGCCCGGAAAACCTTATCTCATAACCGTGACTAGGAAGGTCATGTGCTGTGAACGAGTATTGTTCACGAACGATTCTCCAGACAGGGAGGCATGGTTATGGCCCGATTTGAAAGTTGCTTCTATTCGAATAGATACTTTAAGCAGAATGAAGACTGTGCTCCTACAGACTGTGGTATATAAATAAATAATACCGGATCTAGGTTTTACTGGACATAGCAATAACAGATAGCTCAATAAATAAGAGTCAAGATTCGAGGTAGTAGGAGTTTGCTGGTTTAATACAGCATAAAGGACAGGAACAGGACAACCTGCACGGGAACAGGATGGCAGCGCTGCCGGGGGCAGGATCAGAATCGGCATAACATTTAATAACAGTGCACAAATATATATACTAAAACAGTTACATTACAATGAATTACAGTAGGCGGAGCAGTGGGTGTGGTCAATAGCAGTCGCGAAAGATAAGGGTGAAAATGGGTGTAACAGGGGCGTATACATAGACATGTGATGCAAACGTAACAGAATATGTCATAAATGGGGCGGAAACATGGAGGGGGCTACCTAAGGAGCCGGGACCTCTAACCTAATGGTGCGCACAAACTGACAATGACGTGTTACTAGGAGAAGCTGGGGGCTATGAACTCTGTGCTAGGAGCAGAGACTGAAGTCTGGAGAGTCAGGGCGACATGTACCTAAACAGTATCTAGTATCTGATGTTTAGAGAACATGTTGATATAAACTAAGAGTCAGGAGGGGAGAGGCTAACGGACTCTAAGACTGGAGCATGCATTATTCTACATGTAGTGCGTGATGAAGAATATTAAATGACCATTAAATGCAGTATTTCTCTTACATGGAGACGTAAAGGCTAGACAATGACGGAAACTATTGATGCGATTCAGTAGCTTAGGAATGCAGAGAAGGGGGGCTGGACTGATAACTAGAATCATAACATACTCTTGGCAGACTCGTAGGCAGAGCCAGGCTGAGCCGGGCACTGTGAGGCAGGAAGTAAGTGAAGGGTCGAGGATACAGGTGGGGGCTGTATCGCTCCTCAGCGAGGACTCAGGAGACAGGAGCTGAATCTGGTGTCCGGGCCCTTTTGAGGCCTAGAAACGGGGACTTTACAATGAAATAACGTGCACACTGAGAAACGTGGCAACGTAACTTTACATAGGCCTGATACTCGTAGCTTTCACGAGAACTGGAAACTGGCATACTAGTGATGGACACAACTGTAATTGCGTCTTTAATCAAACATGGGGGATACATATGCATATTTAATCATGCACACATAACATAAGATGGAGGACACGTAGGGACACAGAACATGGCAAAATTTACTTTTCCACAAGACGCCGACCAGGCTCACGTCATCAAAAGAAACGTATGATCTCCAAGTTGCAAGGACAACAGAAGAGATTCATTCATTATTATCAGCTAATTCCCCCATACATTTCGCAGAAATACTGAACGAAATCTTAAATATTTCTGATACCACTGGTGTCTCCAGTGTATTTAAAGCAGTGTTTTCGGGTGCTTTAACTCCATTCAAAGCCATCCTGGGTATTTTTCCAGACTTTGTCCATTCCATTTTTGGCGGACTTCCACTCCTTTTGGGACTAGTAGCGGGTATTCTATTTTTGATCCTGTTATTTCGCTATGGCAAACCATGTCACAGACAAAACACCTGCGACAAGGGAAGAAATGATCCTAGCCATTGGCTACCGGGACCGGGTAACTTAAATCCTTGGACTATCCCGGCTTAGAGACCTGAACATGACTTGGTCTCTGTCATTTAGACCAATGTGGCAAAGTTGTGTTATGCCTGTATTAAGGTGCTTGCTATGCGGCGAAGAATGCGTGTTGGACACCTGTCTGGCACTACAATCGGATGTGCCAATGGACGCAGATACCTTGTTGGGTCCGGTAACGGCTCATGCATTGTGCTGTCCCCAGCGGCTACCAATCCTGATGACGGCATTCGTGGAGACTTCACCACTACGATTGAGGGGTAGTGAAGTACAAGATGAAAGCAGCATCGATCAGGTACGACCTTCAGTCAGCTATGCTGATCAAAACATCAATGGAGGCAATCATGCTCTGGCTCATGAATGCATGGTAACAACTTTTTCCGAATTAGTGGAACTTACGCAAGAAGCTGTTGACAGTTTTTTCAACAGTCTAAATGATATGATGTTTTCACCAGAGCAGCAGGAATAACTTTGAGCAAACTAGCACTTGGAGTTCCCTACATGCTGAATTTGGCCTTCAACTTTTAAAAATAAAAAAGCGATATGGAAAATATTTTTTTCTCATCATTTTTCCAAACTGCAAGAGCTTTTTCCCCAATTCAAAAATATTTACGATTTTTTGGGACACTTATCTTCTGCTTAAAGTAGACATTATTCTTAGAGAACTAAATTTCTATTTTAGGTAGTCACGAGACATTCGCTATCCTCTAGCACTATTATACATAACTTTATGGTTGTGATGAAATGGTCTTGCACCCTTTTTTTTCTGTATTAAGAGCCATTTCATGTGTCTTATTCGCATTTTTTCATGATAAATTTAAAATATGCGTTATATGTTTAGCATTATTAGACTGCTTGTGCATATAGTACATGTGATAGTACATGTGATTGTGTTTCGTATATTTCGTAGTTCCAATTTTTCAGGATACATATGAATGTATTTTGGGGTGGTACGGTATACACAAACGCTACTGGTTTCACTATGCCTAGATTTGTAAATATGGACATAGTCTACGTGGAGTGGGTGTGATGTATACCTATAGGTACTGTATCGATTCCCCTATTCCTGACCCTGGTTTGGTTAATAATTAACTAGCAGCCATCCAACGGTGCAAAAACCGTTATCTGATTAAGCCACACCACGGCACCGAAGCGCGTTATCTGATTAGGTCATAACGCATGCAATCTAATTAGACAAGCGATATTCCTCCAGCCCCTGATAAGGCATACGGAGTTCTCAAAACAAATCAAACCTACAGCGACCTGGGAAATTCCCATAGCCATTGTTTTGATTTCACCGAGAACTTCAGCAAAAGAATGTGCGAACGAGCCCGTTCATATGACATCCTTATTGACGTATATATGTCCATCCTTACGTCAATCTCTGCACCTTTCAGGTATAAATATTACCGACATTGCCTTAAGCAAACACATGTGGTGGTGACGAGATTGGAGCAGCGAGACGTGCCGAGGAGCCCAGCAGAGAGCGAAGCCCACAGGCGCTGCCCCGCCTTCCTGACGCGCTGAGAACGAGACGCTGCCTTTCTCCTGCTGAGAAATCCAGCTCCGGCGCTTCCAAGCAGCCCTCGCAGGCAGCTGGAATATCAAGACCTGGGATAAGAGATACCAGCCCTCCATCATTCTAGATCTCAGGTACAGAACTGAATAAACCCTTGCAGAGAATTCTTTAGTCAGTCCCTTGGCAAAACAAACTTAACTTAAACTGCTACTTATCTACTCCCGCCCACGTATTAGGCTTAGGTCAGGTACACTGGGGTAGGCGTGGTTAGAAGCACCAGTTGAGTACGATTAGTCAAATGTATATATGTATGTATCTATTTTATCCATTTTAAAGTATCATATGGCTCAGAAACCATATCAATGCTTTTACAGTATTATTTTATAATTCTGTCTTTACTGTATGCACTTTACTTAACTATCAGTATTACAATAATAGCGATTCATTTCTCTTGTATGAGAAAGGAGACTGATCAATAAATAACATCTTTTTATTGAACACGCCCGTCTCTTCCTTTTCTCTACAATCTGGTGAAACTAAGAATGCACTGAACTGACTGAGTAAAATAAGTTGTCTTTTGTTTTCACACGACTCTAGAGATACACTCTTGATTAGGGGAGAGCAAAGTTGTCATGTTCTATGGTTGTCAGAAACTAAATCCCTTCTTGTCTATCCAGGGAGGTTAAACTCCTCCTTGCCTATTCGAGAAAGTTTCTAGTGAACTCTGAGCTAGCTGGCAAACACAAAACTTTAAGTCTAATATCGTCGGTAGAAGACCTAGTTAACCTCTGCCCTAGGTCTATACTATTGAAGATATTATTCCAATGCGCAGAGCCTATTGGGATAATAGGAACTACACTACAAAATAAATATGGTTGCTTCAAATGCCACTTCTGCTTCTTTCATTTTGCCACTGACGAAGAGCAATTTATGCTCGAAACGCGTTTGGCTGTGTTGGAGGGTGCGCAGTCATGCTTTGAAGACGACTTTTGGCGATGGTGTGCCTTATTCCTGCTGGTGCAACCTGTTCATCGGGCACTCCTCGTTTCTTTGTTGTTTAGCGGCTCGCCGGCCGCGAACGGGTCCCGCTGCTTGAAAGGCAGCTCCTAATGCACGCACTGGCTAGCATTGTTTGGACTTCAGGAAGCCTCGCCGCCAGGATATAATGGGAAGTTTTCTGGCATGCTCGCTTTCCTTCACCCACTGGGGATATTGAATTTATGTTATTTCTCCACTTGGTATCACGCTGCAGAAGTGGGCGGAACCCACTGGGGTTTGCATTTTAACCATGAGTCGTGGCAGACATTGTATGGACTATACTTACCAGAATGCCTTGCGCTCATTTTTGGTGGGACTCTTATCAAATAAATATAGTTGCTTCAAATGCCACTTCTGCTTCCTTCATTTTGCCACTGACGAAGAGCAATTTATGCTCGAAACGCGTTTGTCTGTGTTGGAGGGTGCACAGTCATGCTTTGAAGACGACTTCTGGCGATGGTGTGCCTTATTCCTGCTGGTGCGACCTGTTCATCGGGCACTCCTCGTTTCTTTGATATATATATATATATATATATATATATATATATATATATATATATATTTATATATATATATATATATATATATATATATATATATCCAAAGCACGATTCACTCCGACAGGAAAGAACCAGAGGGACACAGGCGGGGAACCATGGAGAAAACCTTTATACCAGCTCGGGCGGCATGACGCGTTTCGGGATAAGACCCTTTATCAAATGCCATACACTGAATACTGCTTCCTGTTACTTTAATGTGATCCATCTCGCTGCCATTGGTTAGCAGCCCAGCTGAGCCAATTGGTCTCCTGAACACCTTGACGCCGCCTCATCAAAAAGACTGCGTTCCCCAGCATGCACCGTCTTGGCTGCCAGGTAAGTGTTTTGCTGCCAGGTCATGGAAAACTGTAAAAAAGTTTGCTGGCGATCTCAGCAAAGTATGTGTAGGTGCAGCTGTCATCGCACAATGTCCCTGCTAAAAAGAGGTTTCTCCCGGGCCCCCTTGACGTATCACTGCATATATTCAAAGTCCCACAGCGGTTTGAGACTGACTTGAGTAAGCTTGCCCCTACCGTGTAGTCACAGGCTGTGTAGGCAGCAACGCTGCTTGTGTCCTTTGGTTGGCGGGGGCCTAGGCTTGCCAATACCTTGGCGGTGAAGAGAAGACTGCAGAGCAGATGCCCTTGTGCCAAGGCCACAAACGAGACGGGTCCCCCAATCACGTTCAGGGCTTGCGTGAAAAATATCCAAAGCACGATTCACTCCGACAGAAAAGAGCCAGAGGGACACAGGCGGGGAAGCTTGGAGAAAACCTTTATACCAGCTCAGGCGGCATGACGCGTTTCGGGATAAATCCCTTTATCAAATGCCATACACTGAATACTGCTTCCTGTTATATATATATATATATATATATATATATATAAATCTATATATATTCACTGAAAAAACCATAGGTTTCAGACATGTTATAGTTAGGAACTAACATTTAAAAAACCTCAGAAATTCACTGAAAAAAACATAGGTTTCAGAGGTGTTATAGTTAGTTGGACATTTCACTCATACAAAACTATTGAAATTCCCCCGTTATAGTTAGTTGTACTAACTATAACTCGCGTGCCCGCAATCCACAGCTGATGATGTCACATATTACATAATTCATGACATGGTCAGTGACATCACTGATGACATCACTGATGAAATCTCAAATGACATCACTGATGACTGACCCGCAAATCTAAATGTATTCATTTTTTTTTATAGAAATGGGATTCCTATGGAAGGAAATACAAGTTACTTGTAAGTATGCTTGGAACTACTTTTCATGGTCAGTGCTGGGCTAAAAGATGCAGCACTGGTTTCTCTCCTGATAACAAATAAAGAAATCAGAATTCGTTGTTCGGATGACTTAAGGTGAATATTTTAACGATTGAAAACTGCACACTTTGAATAATTTGCAACTGAAACCAGTTAATGTCAGCCTATGAAAGGAAATTAACTTAGCAGGTAAATAGTGTTATTATTACTTTTTCTTACTCAGGGAAGGATTGTGGATCCAGCACTGCTGCATCACCTCTAAACAGTTGAAAGAATGCAAATTACCAAAGACGCGTGGAAGCCCACGTCTCTTTTTTTTTTAATATCGCAAGAATGCGCGGATCATACGCGCACCCCGCGATTTTACCCCAAAAAAAAATAATAATTGAGGCCCAGGCGGTCCTTGTGGAACCACCTGAGCAGACCTAGAGGGTCAGGGTGTGTCTACCCTCCCCTTTTCACGTTTTAAACTCACATTTCACAGGCTTCTTCCGCCCTCCCTTCTACTGAGGCATAAAATGGCTGCCAACAGTTTCAAGTTCCGAATGTTGACAAGCACTTGACAGCCAATTAGCATTCAGCGTGTGATCGGAAAGCTGCGCTTATGCTATGATGACAAAAAGTGGAGTATCCGTATTCAATTGTTTTTATGGGAAGGGGGCCGTATAGCCCCTCTCCAGTGGTCAATTTTGGGCACCAAGGTCCCCACCCCCGGGGCATGGCTAATTATATATCATTTTATGGAGGAGGACTGCATAGCCCCCCTACTGAAGCCACTTCAAGGCCCCGGGGGCTTTTTTTTATTTATTATGACCGCCACTGTTGGAGACCGTGCGAGGGTCTTCAATTCCCCCACTGCCCCGCCGGCTCCCCGCCTCCTGCAGAATCCGGTGTTCTATCGACATCCGAAATCCATCTGTGTATGTACCACCTAGGAGTTGCCTTCACCTTGCGCATGCACGTTTGTGGTAGCGCATGCTTGTTAATATTACATATGCGCACAATACGCCCACCGTCTGGCTATGTACCCCTAACGTATTTCATTTTATTTGCACATGTTCAATTAAAACATGGCCAATCACAGATCTCACACTCAGTGACATTATGCTCAACCAATTATCCTTCTGCAAAGCATTTATAACCTGCCAACCTTCTCGAACTTTTCCTATTCCACAGTCACAGCCATTGATATTGTTCGTATCCACTTCTTCATAGGTGAGCACTTTTTTTTAAGAATAATTAAATTAATTAATGTGAATGATCTTTAAATACCGCGTAAATACAATTTTTTTTTCGATTTGACAATGTTGTTGTTAAGCACGCTTTCCAACTTTTTTATATCGTTAAAGTTGACTTCAGAACTTTTGTTTCTGAGCAAATCACTTAATCCTGCCACCTTCAATCTTGTAAGTAGTGCGCCACGTGCTGCTTCATCCCCATGCAGTGCACATGTAATCGATTGGCCAATGTTGTATTTTAGCACGCTCTCCATGTTTTTAAATAACGTTAAACTTGATTTCTTTTCCTTTGTTCTGTGCAAATCAGTTAATCCTGCCACGTTTCTTTAATTTGCCAAGCGCCACGTGGCCCTTCCGGCATCAGTGTGCTACGTACTGTTCAAGTTAATGTGATGTAGTTATTCTCATGTAAGTAGTGCGTTACGTGCCCCATGCATTGCAAAAGTAATGTTTTCGGCAATGCTGTATTTTAGCACGGTTTCCAGCTCTTCTACCTCCAATATCTTACCTTGGTAGGTGATGTTTCTAAGCAAATCACTTAATTCTGCCGCCTTTAATTTTGTAAGTAGTGCGCCACGTGCTGCTTCCTCCTCATGCAATGCACATGTAATCAATTGATCAATGTTGAATTTTAGCACACTCACCATGTTGTTTAATAACGTTAAACTTGATTTGCTATCCTTTGTTCTGTGCAAATCACTTAATCCTGCCATGTTTCTTTAATTTGCCAAGAGCCACGTGGCCGTTCCCCCAACAGTGTGCTACGTGCTGTTCAACTTAATGTGACGTAGTCTTTCTGGTGTATGTAGTGTGTCACGTGCCCCATGCATTGCAAAAGTATTGTTTTCGGCAATGCTGTATTTTGGCATGGTTTCCAGCTCTTATACTTCTAATATGTTACCTTGGTAGGCGATGTTTCTGGGCAAATCACTTAATCCTGCCTCCTTCAATTTTTGAAAGTAGTGCGCCACGTACTACTTCCTCCTCATGCACTGCACATGTAATCGATTAGCCAATGTTGTACTTTACCACGCTCTCCAATTTTTTTTAATAACCTTAAACTTGATTTGTCCCCTGTTCTATCTCATTATACAGATATCTCAACCAGCCACGGCCCGTGGAGGGAGTTTCGGTGGGGTGGAGAGGCGGGGAGGGGTGCTAAAAACCGGAGTATGGATAATTGAAGCTAAGTAAACAATTTAATAAATAAAACGAATTTCGTAGCGCGCACTACATCACATTTTGCGATGCAAGGCGCGCTACGAAATTCGTTGTATTTATTAAATTGTTTACTTACCTTCAATTATCCATACTCCGGTTTTTAGCACCCCCCACCCTGCCCCTCCCCGGCCCTGCCTCTCCGCCCCACCGAAACTCCCTCCATGGGATGTGGCTGATGTCAACCATAGGACGTAGTGGTCGTCACAAGCTGTTTATTCCTGCCCATGCACTATACCAGATGGAAGACAACCACTTGACATACAAGATCTACTGACTGCTCTCCATATGTTATCAGACGAAAATTGCAATGGACCTAATGGAGTTATCAGGTTTGACTTTAACATTTCATGATTGAAAAGCATTCTGAAATAAGCATTTGTGTATTTCATGTGTTTGCAGACAGATAACTGTGCTGTTCTCATGTTTTGGTAGAATTAGTGGGCATTCTGGTAGCAAGAAAACGAATAAAAACATGTCCTCACGATTTTATTTTCCAATATGTGATTTGAAAATCAAGAATGTGTTTTATAATTTTTCTTGCTTCTATAAATATTTTTTATAACATGTAAATCTCCATTGTGATAGTCTTATAGACGTTTGTTTCTGAAACCCATATGTTTCTCATTTAAATGCTCGTTACACGTTTTCAGCCTGCACTTGAGATACAAAGTGAAAATGTTGTTTTGAATTTTTTTATTTGAAGACGTGTTTTTGAATTTTTTTTAAGTTTATTTCTCAATTTCTAGATCATGGAAGACCAAAAAGGGTTCTATCAGATCAAGGCCAGGACTTTGTAAATAGAGTGAGTGATCAATCTCGGCCTAACCTTTGTATAATGCAATGCTATTTCCTATTTTGCTTGCCAAATATAACCTCTGATAATTGCTTTTCATCCCTAATCCTATTGAGAACAAATATTTTGATGTACATTTAAATTAATCTTGGACATATGTTCAACATAAACATTTTTTACTCTTTTTTCAGTTTGCAGAATGTTTGTTGCGAGGTTGAAGAAAAAAAATCCTCCTGTTCCAGCTGATTACACCGCGGTCTCAAATATGGCATTTACTAGTTGTCCTAAGCCATGCACATTCACATATTTTTAACGGACAACGTTAAGGTAAATACTCTCAATATGAGTAGTCGACAATGTAAAAAGTAACAGATATAAGAACTTGAGGGGTTTTTGGTGTCAGATAATGTCCAATTCACACTTCTACGAATGAGTCTGATACAGGGTGGATCTCTGTATAACTAATGGATGATTCAGTTTTAAGATGGCATACAAAGCTCCCAACCTTCATACTTTTTCTCTTAAAGGGTTCCAAATTGGGGACGAAAATTAGGCTGTGCAGTAGAGGTTGACGGTGTTGCTCCACTGGTACTTGGGCCTTATCATGAAACAGAAGGAGCCTCTCTCAATATCCTTAACTCTTCCCTTCCAAAGTTGACCGGATTTTTAGTCTGCAAGTCCTTCCGCACACTTACAGTTCCACACCAGTATTCTTTCTTGGGGTCTACTCTTGAAAGCAGTCTTGCATATCCGTCAAGAAACCAACCAAAGCGGAGTTCAAGTTGTGAACTTTGTTGGCCATAGTGTTCACACAAGGTAAGCAGAGCAGCCTAGATATACAATACCTCCCATTAAATGCATTCAAAATAAAAGAGCTTAATTACAAACCCCTTGCGCCACTTTTGCGTCACTTTCAACATGAGAAAAGAAACACAAAAGTGGCAAAAGAGTTTTGTAAATAAGCCCTAAAAAATATTGTCCTGCATAATGACTTCATCTTTCACCTAATTCTGTCTCATCTGTGAATCATTTTAAAGACCTGTTCATCTGTAATAAAAATATGATGCAGTAGGCACTTCTATACAGACACCGTTTGAATGCAAGCTTATACGATAAGCTAAATCTATCAGGTACACTGCACACATTAAAAAATGGAAAATATCGTCAAGTATTACTTTGACTTGTAATGTGTGACCTCATTTAGTCACATCGATCTAATTTTAAAAACTAATTTTCTTTTTTGTTTTGCAGATTAACTACAGTACTTCTATTGAACTCCATTTTATATGTTGTGTGTTATATTGTTTTGGTAAAGTTATGGTTCTAGTTATTTATTGAATTGTTATCATTTAGTTAGATTTCCAGTTATTTATTGTTTTAATAAAAGTTAATTAAAAAAAATACATACATCTTTTTTTGTGGGGTAGCAGTCCACAATTGAAATGATATTTATAATTTGAAGTATAACTCTGAGGATAGCTCTTCACCAGATCTTTACCAGAGTGTATAGCTACAATTTACTGTTCCAATTTAAAAGAATAAAAAGTACAACGCCATTAGCAACATAGTGTGGTGAACTTATAACCTCAGTGCGCAGGTAAGTGTTCCATGAACTGTTACTATAGTAACAGGCAGAAAGCTGTTTGGGGGTAGGGTTAAAAGTTACTGGCTGTACAGAAACTGTAATATTTACCCTGGATCCTCTACAAGACAGAAAGGAAAGCAAGGTAAAACAAAACACTGTGTACTAGATTTACAACCCCCTTGCACCACTTTCGCATCCAACCCCCCCTACAAAATTACAAGTATGTGGGCCTCAACGACCTCCCTCAAGCTCCGGGAATCACCACCCCCTGGGAATTCGTGTATTATGGGAGTTAGACTGCGTGGCCCTCCACCTGATGCCCTCAAGGATCCTTGAAACTACTACGACCGGCTCCTGCAGTGTCCTGGGTTGCCTACCCCCGGTATACTGCTGTTTGCTTTGATAGAGCGGGACTCTCACGACTCCCGCCCTCCCATAGCAAGCATATTTTGCATTTTGAAAGACAGAGCAGTGAAATCTATTCTCACTTTCAAAATCCAATGCAGATTGCATTTCCATATACAAGTTAGCATCTACCCATGCAAAAAAGCAATACTGGCTCCTGAAGAACGCAAAAGTTCATCACACAATGTTGCTAAAAAAACAGCAAGTGTGCTCCACTTCTCAATATACTACCGTATCCTACGTAATGTTATTTTCAATCATGTTCAGATAAACAATAAGAATCATGCTTTTAAAAAACAGAAACATGCACCCTAGTTTTCTGTGCAAAATGTTGTCAAACAACCAATCATTTATTTTCTGTTTTAATTTCACTTTTTCCCCAAACTCCATTTGTCTATTCTAACATATGCCAAAGGCAGACATGGAACTACTCCAATCTATTTTGTCCACAGACTGAGGAAACTAGGAAAAAGTGTGAATAAATCTGTTTCTGCTTTTCTCCGAGATTATAGAATGGTGTCCATTTACCACAACAATCTATGTTTCAATATGCATGGCATCTATAGGAGAGATGGTGTACATTTTTCAGATGAGGGTAACAGAGTCTTCCTCTTGAACTTTAGACTCTGCATAGGTACTTACTTATAGGTACCAAAATGTCTCAATAAACACAAGGGCTCTTTTTAGAGCCACCTAAGAGCTTAACACAAAAGCTTGATGTATATCTAAAAAATGTTTGTGATTTTTTGCTTGGAGTCGCGCACCCAAAAGTAAGAAAATGGTGGATAAGATGCAGTTTTAAACAAAGAAAAGAAATGATTGGTTGTCTGACAACATTCTACACTGAAAACTAGGGTGCATATTTCTGTTTTTTAAAAGCATGATTCTTATTGGTTAATAAAAACTGATTGAAAGGAACCTTACATAGGAAAAGCTGATATGTTGAAAAGTCAAGCACACTTGCTGTTTTGATTAGCAACATTGTATGGTGAACTTGTGACCTGTGTGCTCAGTTAAGTGTTCCATGAACTGTTTCTATGGTAACAGACAGAAGGCAGATTGAGGGTGGGATCACATTTATGTTACTTGGAAAGGGCTGAAATGTGTAACCAATAGAAATGTGTGTTTGCTTTTGAATTAATGTGGGAAGCAATGTGATTTGAAGTTTACATGTATATGTGTTGAAAATGAGAGGGAAACTTTGCCATTCTTTGGTTTTGCTGACAGCTGCACAGTACAGAGATTGTGTACAATACAATCTGGTGTGTGACTGATATACTTCTTAATCTACAAAACAATTTGAAAGGTGGGTTATTAATTTGTGAGGGGTTGTATGTAGTGTGTTTGTTTTTAATATGATTAATGTGTTTCTCCTACTAAAGTGCAGGGAGTACTTTTTTGTCCAGAATCTTAATGTGAGTGTGTCTGCATTTAGAAACCATTCTGAGATCAGCATTTGTGAATTTCATGTGTTTGCAGACAGATAACTGTTTAAAAATCTGTGCTGTTTTAATATTATGGTACAGTTAGAAAGCAGTTATTCTTAATGTATTTGAAAATAAGTCAAGTTTCTACACTAAATTGCAGTACTCCTTTTAGACCGTGAAAAGTGTTTTGGTAAAATACAAGGGATAGTGTTGTTTGTCTTGAATCACACAGTGAGTCTGTGTGCATTTAGGAATCATTCTGAGAAAAGCATTTTGGTACTAATATGTAGTAGAAATTATTGTGGAATGTGTACAGTCACCTTACGTCTTGTAGAATATTAAATGTATTTTGGTGATATATACGAGATAGTGTAGCTTGTCTAGAATCACACAGTGAGTCTGTGTGCATTTAGGAATCATTCTGTACCCTCCCGCTGTATTTTGAGGCGGATGCTGGGTGCGGTTGGACGGAGGCATTAATGATTATTTGTTGAGCTTTTTTAAGCAACTGATACTTGCGCTGACTTAGAGCCCCTTTTAAACTTTTAAAATCGTTTTACTTTTGTTTTGGTGCATTATCGCGACTGCGCGCTGATTGCTAGCGCTCCAGTTAGCTGTTCTAGTGACCTTCTGCGCGCTGATTGCTAGCGCTGGCTTTATTTGTGTGTCACTGCCTACCTGATGGTACATCTTTCCTGCTCTCCTCATTCTCACCACCTGAGGCGGAAAGCCGGGTGTTCTCCTGCTCCTGACTTTCGCATCTTTTCCTTACCTCTTTTCCCCACCTTGCTGGGTGGCATCAGCATCGCGGTGGATTTTCTGGCTCATTTCCCCATACCTGCCCGACTGACATGGGGCCGTAAGGGATCCTGGGACCAATAGGCTAGTAGGCTGCATTCTGTATTCAGCAGCCATCTTAGGAGGATTTCTGGCACGCTGGTCGGCGGACCAGTGGTGCGGTCTTCCTCACCTTCGCCGGATTTGTTATAAATTTAGTGGCTCTCTTCTCCGCGCAGTGGACGCGCGTTGCGGGTGCGCCTACTATCGCGCCAAAGGAGCGCCTAAGGTAAGCCTGTCTGCGCCCGTCAGTGTCCCGGAGGCGGACGGGTGCGGGCGGAGCTTTATCCTTTTTGGTCCTAGGTCTCTTACAGCATGCGTACATACACTTCTGAGGAGCTCCTTTCCTTAAAAGGAAAGTCTGGAAATTGCCACAGATTCTTCCACGGAAGCCATTTCTGTAAAAAATGTTGTTCGGCTTGCGGATGGGGTCTGGGTGGCCCTCCTGTGTCATATCCTCATGGCCAGCCCACAGCTCTGTCCTGTCTTCTTCTTAATACTAGGTCCCTTACTAGACACTCCCTGGACATTTACAATCTCTTGGCCGACACAAACCCTCTGTGTCTCTTTCTTACAGAGACTTGGTTGGGTGAATGTTCAGGACCCGACCTAGCGTCAGCCATTCCCAACGGCAATGTGTTCTTCAAGAAAGATAGGGCTAAGGGCAGAGGAGGCAGCATAGCCCTAGTAGTCGATAAGCAATTTCCCTGCACGATCGTTTCCACCGACGATATTGCGGGCTGTGAATCCCTGGGGTTTTCTCTCTCCTTATCCCCTCATCAAACTTGTTCTGGGCTTCTAGTTTACAGACCCCCGGGACCCCTAGGCTCTTTTTTTGAAGAGCTTTACACAGCTGCGACAGCTCTGTGCCTTAAAACGGAACAGTGTATGCTGCTGGGGGATTTCAACATACACATGGACTCAGGCACTGATGCTGATACCATCACGTTATTAGAAGTCACCACCCCATTGGGTCTAGTCCCTTTCATCACTACTCCCACACTTAATAAAGGTCACACCCTGAACCAAGTGTTTTCCACCACCTCCATAACTGTGTTTCCCCCCTAACCCGTTTTATGGTCGGACCACTATCTTGTTAAATTCCAGATCCCATTGGCCAATAAACATCCATCTCGACTTTTAGAATGCTCGCGTCAAATATCGAGAGCCTTCAATCGAGTATCCCCGGATATGTTGGCGCAAGCTCTTTCCTCACACCCCTGCCAGCTGTCTGGCAGCCTCAAAGCCGATCTAGACCTCCTACATAGATGGTTGGTTGAGAGATTTGACGAACTAGCTCCCACCACTACCTCATGTGAAAACTGTAATCGAGCATCTGCCCCGTGGTTTACAGCTTCTCTTGCGGATATGCGGCGTAGCTGTAAGAAAGCGGAAAGAGTCTGGCGCCGTTACTATGATCCTTCGGTCAAGAATGTATATAGGGAGTCCATCAAGCTCTATCATTGCAGCATCACCTTAGAAAAGAAAGCATATCTTGCTAAAAGAATTGAGGCCGCCGCTGCTGCCAGCAAGGAAATTTTCCTTATTGTTAAGGAATTTACTACACCTAGCTCTGTTCTGCCCACGCACCATCACTCTGAACCCTGGGTGTCTCAACTGGCCAACTTTTTCATTTCTAAAATTAAGACCATTCAAGATTCCTTTCCCCCTACCACTTTAACAACTCCGTCTGAAAAAGGTGCCCCTTCCTCTATGTTCCTTCCTGATGATGGTTCTTTTCTGGCCAACTTTCCCCCTCTTTTGTTGACTTCTTCTCTAGATCTGATTTCTAAACTCAAATCTGGCTCACCTCTGGATCCTTGTCCTGCAAAGTGCCTGGGAAAAATGGCCCCAGTGATCAATGATTTCATCAATCCGGTGCTCAACTGTTCGCTGAACACGGGCGTGGTCCCTCAGGCCTGGAAGCATGCCCTGATCCTACCGCTTTTGAAGAAGCCTTATCTAGATCCTTTGCTGCACGCTAACTACAGGCCTATCTCCCTCCTCCCGGCTTTGGCTAAAATTGTGGAGAAGCACGTCCACGCCTCTCTTTCAAACTTCCTGGATAAGAATAACATCTTGCATGATACCCAGTCGGGTTTCCGTGCCAATATGAGTATGGAGACGGCATTATTGGAGGTTACTGATGCCATCAGAGAGGTGCTGGATGCCGGAGGCAAGGCCATGTTGGTACTGTTGGACTTGTCGGCGGCCTTTGACACCGTTCCCCACGGCGGTCTCCTTCTCAGATTGAGGGAGATCGGGCTGTGGGGAGCGATGTTCAATTGGTTTAAGTCCTTCCTAGCCGGCCGCCACCAAACGGTCTGGGCCCCCCCTTCTCTGCCGAGATACCGCCATTGGAGGTAGGGGTGCCCCAGGGCTCTGTTTTGAGCCCTACTTTGTTCAACATCTATTTGGCACCCCTGGCGGCTCTGGCGGAGTCTTTCGGCGCCCAGATCGTGTCCTACGCTGATGACACCCAGCTTCTCTTTACCTGTCAGAAGGGTGCAGACTTCGATGGCGGGCAGATCAGAGGCTGTCTGGGGGCTGTCTTTAAGTGGTTTGAACAACATAGCCTTAAATGCAACTCCGATAAATCAGAGATGCTGTTTTTCGGCTGCTCTTCTGACCCCAGATAGCAATCTTGGTGGCCGCCGGCCATGTTTCCCCCCACGGCTGCCTCTTCCAAGGCCAAGAATCTGGGAGTGCAGGTCGATGACGGCCTCACGATGAAACCCCAGATCTTGGGCCTCGTCGGCAAGTGTTTCGGCATCATCAAGATGCTCAGGAAATTTCTACCGATGCTTTCTCTCTGTCACCGGAAAGTGACGGTTCAGGCTTTGATAGGTTCGCGCCAGGATTATTCCAACGTGCTCTACCTGGGCCTGCCGGAGGTTCTCCTCTCTCGCCTGCAGGTTGTGCAGAATGCTGCTGCCAGAGCCATTTTGGCTTGCACCGCTGAACAAGTGCAACGGCATTAATAAAAAAACTTCACTGGCTTCCCATCAAAAAACGCGTGACCTTTAAGGCTCTCACACTGACCTTTAAGGCTCTCCATGGCGTAGGAGCAAAATACATCAGAAATCGACCAGCTTTCTATCTGCCGTCAGGACTCTGAGGTCAGCTTCTCTGGCCTTGGCACATGTTCCATCTGTCAGAAGAGCCCAAATTGGTGGTCGTTCCTTCTGCTATCTTGCTCCTAAGCTTTGGAACTCTCTGCCTGTCTCCCTGAGATTGAACACTAATCTATGGGCTTCAGGAGGGAGCGAAAGTCCTGGCTCTTTGTCCAATAGTCTTATGTTCTGTCTGTCCGCCCCTGCCGTCCGCTCTCAATTTCTCTTAAAAGCGCCGGGACACTCCTCGGAGTAGCTGAGCGCTATATAAAACCAACCTAACATAACATAACATTCTGAGAGAAGTATTCTATACTGGTATGTAGTAGAACATTTTGTGGAATGTGTGCAGTCACCTTATGCCTTGTAGATTACTAAATGTGTTTTGGTAAAATGTAAGGGATAGTTGCTTGTCTAGAATCACACTGTGAGTCTGTGTGCATTTAGGAATCAGTCTGAGAGAAGGATTTTGGTACTTCATGTGTTTGCAGACATATAATTGATTAAAAACCTACTGTGTTCTCACATTTCGGTAGAATTCGAAAAAAATCATTGGTTATGTATTTGCAAAATGAGTTAGGCTTTAACAGTAAAATGCAGTAATGAAATATGCGGAATGGTTGCTTGATGTGTTTGCTGATACATAAGTACATTTACTCATGCAGTGAGTCAGGCTTTAGGGCATGCAGTGTTTCAAACTCTTATGCCCTATGCATGTAGTAGTCTAACGATATTTACACTTGTGTTTCAGGCCTAAAATCTCCCAGTTAGTATCCATACACTCCAGTAAACACCCTGGGAGTGCTCTTGCAATCCCATAGTGACTCTTTCAGTAGCTTGTAGTAATCCTGTCAGTGAAGTGCAAGGGATACTTTTATTTGTCTAGAATCACACTGTGAGTCAGTGTGCATTTGGGAACATTGAGAGAGAATCATTTTGTTGCTTGCTGTGTTTGTGGACAAATAAATACATGTACTCATGCAGTGAGCCAGGCTTTAGGGCATGCAGTGCTAGAAACTCCTAAGCACTATGCATGCAGTAGTATAACTATCTTCAAACTTGTGTTTCAGGCCTACAATTCCCCAGTTAGTATCCATACACTCCAGTAAACATCCTGTGAGTGCTCTTGCAATCCCATAGTAACTCTTTCAGTAGCTTGTAGTAGTACTTTCAGTAAAGTGCAATGGATACTGTTATTTGTCTAGAATCACACGGGGAGGCAGTGTGCATTTGGGAAAATTGAGAGAGAATCATTTTGTTGCTTGATGTGTATGCAGACAAATAAGTACATGTACTCATGCAGTGAGCCAGGCTTTAGGGTACGTAGTGCTTGAAACTCCTATGTACTATGCATGTAGTAGTCTAACTACCTTCAAACATGTGTTTCAGGTATACAATTCCCCAGTTAGTATACATATAATCCAGCAAACATCCTGTGAGTGTTCTTGCAATCCCATAGTGAGTTTTTCAGTACCATGTAATAATCCTTTCAGTATAGTGCAAAGGATACTGTTATTTTTCTAGAATCACACTGTGAGTCAGTGTGCATTTGGGAAAATTGAGAGAGAATCATGTTGTTGCTTGATGTGTTTGCAAACAAATAAGTACATGTACTCATGCAGTGAGCTAGGCTTTTGGGCACGCAGTGCTTAAAACTCCTATTTACTATGTATATACTGGTCTAACCACCTTCACACTTGTGTTTCAGGCCTACAATTCCCTAGTTAGTATCCATACACTCCAGCAAACATTCTGTGAGGGCTCTTGGAATCCCATAGTGACTCTTTCAGTAGCTTGTAGTAATAACTTCAGTGAAGTACAAGGGATAAGAGGGCATAATATCAAGCCTGGGCGATAAAATTATCGCCGCTTTATCGGCCGAAAACGGCCGATAAACCGGCGATAATGGGCTTGATAATATGCTCTATCAATTCCTATCGAAGCCCATGTTAGATGTCTTCACATCTAACATGGGCTTCGATTGGAATTCCTTAGAGCATATTATCAAGCCCATTATTGCAGCTTTATCGGCCGTTTTCGGCCGATAAAGCGGCGATAATTGTATCGCCCAGGCTTGATAATATGCCCCAGGGTTATTTGCCTAGAATCACACTGTGAGTCAGTGTGCATTTGGGAAAATTGAGAGAGAATCATTTGGTTGCTTGATGTATTTGCAGACACATACGTACATGTACTCCTGCATTGAGTCAGGCTTTAGGGCATGCAGTGCTTGAAACTCCTATGCACTATGCATGTAGTAGTCTAACCATCTTCTCACTTGTCTTTCAGGCCTACAATTCCCCGGTTAGTATCCATACACTCCAGCAAACACCCTGTGAGTGCTCTTGCAACACCATAGTGATTCTTTCAGTAGCATGTAGTAATCATTTCAGTAAAGTGCAAGGGATACTGTTATTTGTCTAGAATCACACTGTGAGTCAGTGTGTATTTGAGGAAATTGACAGAGAATCATTTGGTTGCTTGATGTGTTTGCATACACATAAGTACATGTACTCATGCAGTGAGCCAGGCTTAAGGGCCCTGATTGCTTCAAACTCCTAGGTACTATGCATGTAGTGGTCTAACTACCTTCACACTTGTGTTTCAGGCCTACAATTCTCCACTTAGTATCCATACACTCTGGTAAACACCCTGTGAGTGCTCTTGCAATCCCATAATGACTCTATCAGTACCATGTACTAATCCATTCACTAAACCAAAACTAATTAAATTATGAATTGACCCACAGACTCTCCTTATAGTACTGTAAAGATTCAGTCAGTATACATGTACTCATGCACCGAACCAGCATTTAGGGCACAGACTGTTTCAAACTCCTATGCATTATGCATGTAGTGGTCTAGCCACCTTCACACTTGTCTTTCAGGCATACAATTCCCCAGTTAGTATCCATACCCTCCAGCAAATACCCTGTGAGTGCTCTTGCAATCCCATAGTGACTCGTTCAGTATCATACAGCAATCTATTCACCCTTTGACTCTCCTTATAGTACTGTATAGTAATAGAAAAGTATACTTTATAAAGTTATTAATATATATTTATTTATAATTATTTTTAACAGGTACTGTTTATCATCATTAAAAATAAGATATCATGCCGTATGAAGTAAGAAAAAGAAAAGGGCAGAGAAAGGACATTTACTTGAAGAAAACTCAACCAAAAGTATTTGATTACCAACATAATGTGGCTAAAAAGACACAATCTTCTGTTAAGAGCACCAAGCAATTTATAAAAAACGTCTGTAGGGTCAGACAGAATGTACAAAATGCTCACACTATTGAAAAATATTAAAGTAGAAAAAATAGTCAAAAAAATAGCAAACAAAAAAAGCAAATGTACAGTCAAAGGATACGATCCATGGTAAAAGAAAACAAAATCAGTATAAAGAAATTCGCAATTCTTTTTTTATAATAAAGTAGTTCTTAATTTACTGAAAGATACAAACAAATATAAAAAGAGAGCACTATTTTATAAAAAGAAGAAGTGTATTTAATCTGTTTTTGAAAAGGCTTTTAAAGGGGAGAGGGGTTGGTCTAACGGCTAAGGCGCTCGACCTCGGACCTGGGTATCTGGGTTCGAGTCTCGGTAACGACGCGAAAAACCTCCTGTGATTCTGGGCAAATCACTTAATCTCCCCGTGCCTAAAATGAAAGTGTGTCCTCATGTAACATAACTGGTGCTATGTAAAGCGCTCTGATACCTGATTTGGTTCGGGTCAAGTTCGCGCTATATAAAACTCTGCAAAAAAAAAAAAAAGTAAAAAGAAAAATATTAATTTTAGTATTAAACAGAATTCGATCACTAGATACACCAATCAATTTAATGAAGGCCAAAAATAAGAGGAAAAGAATAATTAACAGAACTAAATTTTCTGATGATTTTTAGGGGATTGGAAACCAGTTCAAGTTCTGAGCCTTTCTTTTGTTTCATTTAATTTCTTTCGTTATTTTCAGATCAATGATTTGTTGCAATCAGTTGATACCAGTGGTCGAGCTTATGAGGTTAGAAGTGGTTGTCCAATTGACAAAGAAAAAATGGTTCCCAGAAATGCAGAAGAAGTGATATCTGATGAAGTTTTTGGCAGACGTCCTAAAGCCCCTGTGTTTACTTGGGATTGCAGTAGTATTTGAAGAGTACAACAAGAATCTATTGATAATTTATGCAATTTCTTACGGGCATATACTAATAAAAGTGTTAAACAAAAGATTAAGATGTTGCAAGGCCTAGACCCTTGTAGAGTAAGATAAAATACTGGTTTGCAAGGTCACTCTCTGGCTTGTCTTACTAGGAAAGTTTGTCAAAGTGTTTTTCATTTTTTTAGGATGTTGGCAGTACATCATACTCAAATTGAGGAGTTAGTCAGAAGATTGTATTATGTATAAAGTCCATCACTAAAGTTAAATGAGTTGAACAGTGCTGTTTTGCGTTGGTCAGTTTCAGATGTGAGGAAGATTTGTGATGACATTGAGTTTTGTTACTTTGTTATGAAACAAGAGAGTGAAGAAACACATACATTAATAGAATAAAATGTTGGAGAGAATGTTGAAAATAGTTGTACAAGAAATTTTGAAGGTGAAATTACAAAGTTTAGAGTGATTTCAGGTAAAAGGCCACATTTTTCTTGTATTTATTGTCGGCGAACTCACTATAAAAATCAGACTAGGAGTGTTGATCTGTATTTAAAAAGTGAAAAAGAAAATAATGATACGTGGAAGGAATTTGCAACTTATTTGTTGGTAGATAATTGTTTTGATTTGGGTTCTGATCAGCATATTTGTAAATATTGTTATAACAAATTAGATGAGAAAAAAATGCCCACTAGAGCTGTGCATGATAATTTAGGGTTAGTTGCTATTCCTCCAGCATTGATAGATTTAAACACCTATGAGTCTATTGTCATTCAATGTGTGCAGCCGTTTCAGGCTATTGTTCGAATGGAGCCTAAAACAGGTAAATTGCCTCCTTCAGATTTACAAAGAGGATTAAAAGGAAGAGTTGTGTATTTACCGTTATAGATATAGAAAAATATTGAAACTATTGGTGTAGAGAGTGTAGAAAGTAAACCACTAGTTATTCTTGTTAATGGTGTGCTGACTAAGAATAAGAAAATCTGGCGGGAGATAGTGGATGTTAGGAAAGTACAGAAGGCAACTTTCTAAACAATACATACTATAAAAATGTTTATATGGGAGAAGAAGAAATACTTTTAACAGAAGATACTGAAACATCAAGTGGACAAATTGAAAAAGTGGATATGTTAAGATGTGAAGAAATCTATGAAAATTACAGTGTGCATCCACTTCATTCAAAAGAAATTGATGGGGAACACTATTGAGTTATTCCAAATGAAAAAAGCAAAAGAAAGTCCCATGAGTGTATGGGAAGAGAGCTTGGAAGCTCGTTGTTTTCCGCAGTTGTTCCCAACTGGAAAAGGAGGATGATATGATGAACGTCCTATGCAGATTCTTGCATCTGAATATCGGACAACAAGATTATATGCAGAAGATCCAAGATTTCGACTATGTATCCCTTATATATTTCATCTTTTGTTTGAAAGTGACTTGTCTGGACTTTAATATGCAGTCAATCATATTTTAATAACTGGAATACATCAGCAAAATGTATCTGCAAAATATTTTATGGATAAAGTGCACCTGAGAGATGATCATTTAGAATCTCAGCTCATTAATCTGATGGCATGTGAGAGTGGGACTAATGAATATTGGTACTGTTGTCATGGAGAACTGAAATGTATGCTACGGAAACTAGGAACTCCTGCATGGTTCCTTACCCTAAGCTGTGCTGAGTACACTTAGGAATATTTACTTAGATTTCTTCGAGAGGCAAAGTCCAAAATAAAAGATATTGAATACAAGACACCTGGGGAATTGTGCTCTTTGGATCCTGTTAATGTATGCAGGTATTTCAATCATATATTTGTAGTTATGATGTATTTTATCTGCAATAAAAAAATCCTCATCTTGGAGAAGTTGTGGATTTCTTTTGGAGAAAGGAGTATCAAGCAAGAGGTGCTCCTCATATACATATGCTGTTATGGATCAAGGACTCCCCCAAATTTGGAACAGATGCGGATGATACTGTTTTGTCTTTTATTGAACAATATGCCACATGTGCTGTACCCAAAAGCCCAGAAGAAAACAACTCAAGAGAACAAGTCTTACGATTCCAAAGCCACCGATGTGGAAAATACAGTCGACGAAAGTACAAATCTAAGGATAAGTTCTACACCAAATGTCGTTTTGCATTTCCACGTCCTGTAATATCCTATGGAAGAGTGAACAGTTTAATGTCATCTTTGCGACATACCATCACAAGAAAATCTCCAAAAAATACCGACAACTTAAGAAGAAATGAAGAGTCAAAATACATAAATGACTAGAACGCAGTTATTCTGTCCATTTGGAATGCTAACATGGATATTCAGTACGTTGCGGACAATTCCATTGCTGTTGCTCAATATGTAACGTCCTATATTACAAAATCAGAAAAGACAGAATTGAAGGAAATGTGGGAAGAGATTTCTCATGAGAAGACTCTAAGTGAGAAATTATACAGTTTTAGTTTGAAGATGTTACTGAATTGAAAAATCGGAGCATATGAATGCTCAGATCGGTTATCATCTGCAAGTCTATACTCCAAATCTAGAAGAATTGTTTGGGTGAGTCTAGGTCTTGCAGCAATGCGAAATCGGGTAAAGAAATCTGTTAGCAGAAAAAGATCCAGAGAGTACAGATATTTTGAAAACAAATATGTTGGACACATATTACCCAAACAGAAGTCATCATCTTGAGAACATGTGTCTCTATGAAGTGCTGCAAAACTACACTTTTAAACGGAATACTACAGAGAACATCAATGATGGAAAATATGGAGTTACTGGTTCTGAAGGATGTTTGGTGAAACTACTGAAAGAACATTTTATTAATCACAGGAAGCTGAGTTGCAACACTGCTGATAAGAGGGAATTATACTATTTACCCCTTTTGCAATTGTTAAAACCATGGCGTTCAGAACTGGAATTACTTGGAGATTTCCAGAACTATGAAGATACCTTTAATGCTTGTAAGGATTATATACAATGCAGTGCTTTTGCAAAATATGTGAAAATGTTGAACGATGAAATTGATCAAGAAGCTACAATTGCAGCTGAGATTGCTAGAGACAGTTCTCAAGAAAGTCAAAGTTCTGCTGCGCAGAGTCAAGATCCATTAGGACAACCAATTGTTGAAAATGAAGAAGCAATCGCAATGAATGAGGGGGAAACAGCAATGCATTAAGCTAAAGAAGATGTAACGAACTTAGCAAACTTGGAAGAACAACTAAATGTTGAACAAAAAGAAATATATCAGCAAGTAAGACAACGGATTGACCATGGATTACTTCATGAAAAGAAAGAGTGCTCATGCACATCATTTCAACCTATCCGAATGTATGTTAGTGGACAAGCTGAAACAGGAAAAAGTTTCTTAATTAAAGTAATTACAAGTTATCTACAGAAAACAACTGAGTTGCATTTGTCTTGTGTCGTCACTGCTCCAACTGGGTTGGCAGCACACAACATTAAAGGAATTACTTTACATCGTTTACTAATGCTACCTGTGGAGCATGAAAACAAATTGGAATACGACAAGCTATCTGGAGAAGCCTGATGTGAAGTTTCAAGAGTTCTGAAGAAAATGAAACTTCTCATTATTGATGAGGTAAGCATGGGCTCAAACTTAATGATTGCTTTTGTGCATTTAAGAATGCAGCAAATTTAAAAGCAGAGTATGACGTGTTATTTGGAGGAAAACACGTAATAGTGTTTGGAGATCTACTGCAACTTACTTCTGTAAAAGGACAACCAGTATTTAAAACACTTGCGCATGAAGACACCAGAAAGTCTCTGGGTAGAGTTGGAAACGTGAACATTTGGTCATATTTTGAATACAAAGAGCTTATTACAAATATGCAACAGGCAAATTATATTGATTATGGAACTATTCTCCAAGATATAAGAATTGGACTACTGACAGAACATGGCAAACAAGCTTTGCAGAGTCGATTACTCTCCAATTTGTTTCCAAATGAAAATGTAGTTCCTGAGAAAATATACATGAAAATTGCAGAAAATAAATCTGTAATCTGCTTAATGCCAACACTGCGTGAGTGTTCTATATTCAACAAACAACTTTTGAAACTGGAAAATGAAAAAAAATAAAAGTGGAAGCCATTGATAAAATAGAGCATGAAGGAATCAATATTATTTTGACAGAAAAATTGAAGTCAAAATTGGATTCTTTAGAAAAATCGATATCTAAAACTGCTGGTTTAGAACAGAATCTAAATGCATGTAGAAACTGCCGAGTCATTTTAAGGCGTAATTTAGACATAACAATAGGTTTAGTTAATGGAGCAATGGGCAAAGTTGTGAATTTTGTTCATTATCAGAATAAAGATGGTATTGAATTCTAAAAAATTAAATTTGATCAGATTGACTAAGTTAAACAAATTGAAATTGGTAGTTGTTTAGTTCGTTTTTTGCTAGTTAACGATTTATATGTACGTAGAAAACAGTTTCCACTTTCTCTGGCATATGCAGTGACTATTCATGAATCTAAAGGTTTAAGTGTTGACAGTGTTTTGGTGAACACTGGAAATACTATGTTTAAAGAGGGTATGGCATATGTTGCTTTGTCGTGAGTCAGAACATTATCTGGTTTGTTTTTGATTGATTTTGATGACACAAAGGTTACTGCAGATGCAAAACTGTGTAAAAGAGTATAATAGTTTAAGAAGAACTTATGCTCCCAACTTAGGTCAATATCCTGTATTTGAAAAGCATGTAGTAGGTTGAAAAAGAAGGTATGAGGATATCTGACTGAAGGTGTAGAGAAGGGAAAAAAACAAGATAATGTTGTCAATGCAAGCAAAAAGAAAAAGGACACTGTTGAAGATATTGTTGGTTATCAGTTTGAAAATAGTGCAGGTGTCAACTGCTATGCTAATATAGTGGTCAATGGATTTTTTTCTTGAAGGTTTGCAACAGCAAATTATGGAGAATCGGGAAAAACGATTTTGTTGCTTGTTGCATTCTGTTTATGAAAAATTGAGAACTGATACAAGTAAAATACAAAGTGTTTCTGATGTTCGTAATCTTTTGGATGTATGTTCAGGTTCTACACAATTTACGCAAAATATCCAACAAGATGCTCAGGAATTTCTAATCTATATGCTTACCATATTGGAAAATGAAGGTGTAGAAATTGAAAATATTTTTGGCCTTTGTTATAAATGGGAACATCATTGTGAAAATTGTATGCATACATGTAGCACTAATGTAGACACTGAAAGATTTCTATATTTGACATTACTGGACTGTAAATCAGTGTCTTTCAATAAATTAGTTAAAGCTGCAAATCAAATCATGGAGTGTAGCCAATGCAAATCAGAAATGTTATCAACATTATTTTTACAAAGATATGGACAATATATTATTTTAATGACGCAATGTTGTACAGCTGTCAGAACTCCAAAACAGAGTTGTCAGGTTATTTCCACCTTTAAATGGAAATCACGCTGGAACCGCAAGCTAAATTACCCCTTGCGCAATACTTGGAGATCGTGGAGTGACAATCGGAACTCCAAGATGGCCGCCATCGCGGATTGCGGGTCAGCGGTCTAGCTGTTCAGCAGTTTACAGGTGTGCTGAGTGGAGTTGAAGCGCGCGAACACTAACTGCCGCGCACTTCACCTGAGGATTTGAAGAGATAAGTTTATTTACCTCATAGTTACCGTCGTGTCAATATTCTCCACGAGGCCTCCACCGGTAGCTGGAACCTGGAAGAAGACGACATCAGCAAAGGAGAGAAGAGAAGAGTACAGATAAGTCATAGAACTGCCACGACTTGTATCTAAGCCAGTTAATGATAACAATGATTACAAGAGTTACAAATGAAAAGAGAAGTACTTACCTGAGTATTCACCTGCAATAAATTCCTGGAAAGAGAAGGGAAGAGTTATAAGATAATATATTAGGATGTAGCATAAAGGTTAGATTACACATATAGACTAGCATAGAATTCAGTCATTTGGATTATAAATAGAAGTTAGATTACACATAGGCACACATAAAATTAGTTCTTAGGAAATTAGAAAAGTTTGGAGAACTTAAAAAAAAAAATTGGAAGCATTACAGTCGTCTAACAAAATAGGAGGTGAGAGTTCATTACAGTAAGAACTATAGGAGAGAGAAGAGAAAATTAGATACTAATACCATATCTTGTTAAAATAGGTTTCCATTTGTAGTAAGAAAACCTAAGAAAAGACGAAAAGAGAAGAGAAGCAACAACTCCGGGAAAATTAGGTAAAGAATTCAATAGGTCAGATTAGAATAGAATGTAGAGTAGAGTAGGAAAAAATAGATTAACCAATCTTCTTTCATAATATAGGTTTCTCTGAACGCAAGGTCTGCGGGACGGACTACACAAGAGAAGCAGAAGAAGAGTTCCAGAGCAGTCTCTTCTACCATTTTCTTATTTTATCCACTCCCCCTTCCCATAGAGGGTTCCAGAGAGTCATGTTTTATAACGGGCTCTAGGGAATCTTTTAGAGGGAGTTGGGAACTATCGACTTCTGCTCCTGCGCAAGTTCCAGTGGTAAGAATTCGCTTTAGTTTCTGACAACAGCTGATGGAAGAAAATTGGACACTTTACTCAACTATCAATATCAGAAAGGACTTTTATAGCAGTAGCAATAATTTCCCATGATGGTTCTTCCACAACATCCGGACATTACACTGCCTATCTAAAAAGTGACAAAGGCTGGACACTTTGTAATAATGCTCAGTTGGTTTTCAAATGTTTGCCTTTCAAATTACGAAATTCCTATCTAATATTTTTAAAGCCAATGTTTTAGGAAGATAATTCAGCCTCTGAGGAATTTAAAATTATGATTTAATAGGATTACCATTGGATAATTTAAATGAAAATGAGTGCAGAAATACCATTTGGCCTCATGGAAAGGTATCTTTTGAATTATGGACTTTTTCTTGCATTATGTCTCGGTGAATACTTTAAGTGAAAACATTAACAGTGTTTATAAATTAAAGGTATAATATTTTCTTAGCAGTAAGGATTTTATATGTGTGTGATTTGTATTATACAGTACATTTTTTTTTTTAAATAATCTTGTTGATTGTTCTTTTTTTGCCCTCTGTTATGTGATGAGTAAGATTGAAATCACTGATTCTAGTGAAATTCAGTATATTCTGAGAACAGCAAAAAAGGCAAAGAAATTACTTTGTAAAATGTTAAAATGATGCTGTGTTGTTAAAAATGTATTATTACACGTTAAAACTATTTTTTCTTCGCTTTCGCAGATCCTAAGTCTAAAATAAGCAATTTACCACAATTTATATTATAAAAAACAACTGAATAAAATGTGTAGCGTTTGTTACATGTGTTACTGCTGAGGTAAGTTTAAGTAAGTCTTAAAATGAACAATGGCGTGGGTTTGCACACAGTTAAAAAAAGGGAAGATGGATGGAGTAGATTTGTGTCAGATAATTCTATTGCAGATAGGTATCAAATAGGTCACAGCTCAGAGCACCTGTCTGCAAGACATATGGTATAGTATACAATAGAGAGATATAGTGGTCTTGTAGGGCCTGGTAATTTCAGAATTAAAAGAAATGAAACTCTTTAACTTAAAGCACATCACTGAGTGTTTTTGTACAGGTCATATTAGGCCCCATCCCTTCCCTTCAGTAATATATAAACATGCCCTATCAGTTTCCTAAAAGGTAAGTACTTATAAATGTATCTTGTTCTCTTTTAGCAGTACAGAAAAGTACTCCTATCATAAGAATTGGCCAAGCCACTAACTCTCTTTTATATTTACAAGGAGAGGAAAAGGCACTGTGAATACCTTTTGTTTTCCAGGTAAATACAATCTCATCATACACACCACTTTGCGTTGAAAAGGCGTTCTATAGGTGTTGCTGTGCGTGTTTGCACAGAACACTCCTAGAACAATACATATCTCCAGTTTTATCAAAAATCATAAATCTGGACATGTGTGTGAATGCTGCACCATCCTCCAATTGGTGTTGCAAGGCACAACAAGGAGAATTGTTTTCACTTCTCATTTTTTGGCTTTCAATATATGCTACAATGCACAGCATATATTGAAGGAGAAAAATGCCTTTACTGATTGTTTTTTTGTAGGAAGGTGTGCCTTCCTACATCAGTGATGTCATCAGTGATGTCACTGATCATGTCATGAATGATGAAATATGTGACATCATCAGCAGTGGATTGCGGGCGCGCGAGTCATAGTTAGTACAACTAACTATAACAGAGGAATTTAAATGGTTTTGTATGAGTGAAATGTCCAGCTAACTATAACACCCCTAAAACCTACGGTTTTTTCAGTGAATTTCTAAGGTTTTTAAATGCAAATTCCAAAGTATAACATGTCTGAAACCTATGTTTTTTTCAGTAAATATACATATATACATACACTCACACAAATTGTACAAGGAGATGGCTGCAGGGACGGGCAAGTGCACGCCCTTGCACCTGTTGGAGGGGAGCGGACTATTCGCGGACCGGTTCAGGAGTAGCCGTTGTCTGAGTCTCGATTGAACTGAGGCTCGCCAGTCTCTCCCGCAGCACTGGTCCACAATCTATGGTACCCGTGCTATTACTTAGAGACAAGCCACTGAGAAAATGCAGCTTTAACAGTGGAGCTAACAGACCACCCAGCCTGGCAAGCACGACAGGTGGTATCCGTGGTTTGCAGGTGAATGATATCTGACTGCATGGACCATGTTCCAGGAGCTAGTGTTGACTGGGGTTCAGAGGGATGTGTGTGTGTGTATTTGGACATGTTCTCTTGTGAACAACGTGTCCTGCTGGGACTATCCACAGCAATAAACTCCAATTACTTGCTTGCATCGTCCCCATGCTCATTTGGCAAACTGAATGAAGAATTGACAGGTAAAGGCACTCAGACTCATTGTAATAAAACAAGCATGCATGTGGTGGTGCCATGCAGGTTGTCCTCAAACTGTAGGGGCAGTGCATTTCATATCTGGTTACACTTCACCTGAGTGTTTACTGAAAACTCTACATGCAATATGCAAGCTTCACAAAAAAATGCAAATGGTGTCTTTTATAACTTTCTAAAAGCCCTAATTCTGAGGCATTATGGTTTATTATATACACATCTCTTTGCACTGATGAAAGTTCGCTTTTTCCACACAGCATGTAGGTTCTGCTTCTAGGCGCTATCATTTAGCCGGATTCAGTTACAAAGATAAAAAAACACCACTTCGCTACCTGTTTGATTCCCCACCCACCTGTAAAATGTTCTCACTGGCGTGAATACTGTAAAAATAATCCCCAAGTGCTACACACCTACTCAAGTGTGAACACATAAAACATTATTAATATTTTAGGGGGGTGCATTTCCCATCAGCTCCTCTGCTATTGTTTGACGTTTAAAAAAACTTGGCCCTTGCTCGGATGCTTCCTTCACAGTTCGCTAACTCCCGTCCCTGCACCCCTCCCCCACCTCCCCCTCCTCCGCTCCCCCCACCCACCTTATTGTCTTTCTCTCTTGACCCCCTCTGTCCACGTCACCTTACACCCGGAAGCAGAGGAGCCGCATATGGTACACTGCATCATTTGCGTACCCAGTTCACCTCCAGTGGTACAGGGATACTTTTGAGGTACAAAAGGAGGGAAACAGATGCTGCTTTCAGCGAGAAAGTCTGGGGTTTACAGAATTGTCTCCCAACGCCTCACCCTGCATACCACTTGTAGGCCCTCGCCTCCCTTTATAAACAGCTGTATGAGCGTTGCCACTAATATTAAAGCCTTGAACCCTGGTGGTGCTCACACAGTGCTGATATCTGTCCAAGGATACAGTGGCATAGAACACATAGGTGTCTCCCTCCCTTATCATGCCCTTCACCTATCTCTCACCCGGCTGCATTCCTTGTCTCCAATGTCACATCTCTCTCATTTCGCCCCTCTGCTCTCTCCTGCTCTTGCTCACTTAGCAGCTCTCATTCCCTCTCATTCTCTCCTCTCCTCACTTGGCCCCTTTCCTGCATTTTCTCTACTCAACACTTCTGCAACTTCCTTCTCAGTTCCCTCCACCTTATCCTTAGTGGCCATTCAGTCCCCTCTTTCTCTGTCTCTTTCTCTCTCTCTCTCTCTCTCTCTCTCCTTTTCTCTCGCTTCCGCATGGTCATTTCTAGCCACGGACGAACTCACTGCGCATCTCTGTGTGTCCCTCCCTAAAGCGTGCCTATGTGTGAGGGGTTATGTTGCGGGCGCGTGCCTGTCTGGGGTGTTTTTTTGTGCTTTTAAGCATTTAATTAACACATCAAAAAGGTGCAATTTGCTGTTCAACATCTGACCTATTTCATGAAGAAAATTCCCTTTAAGAAATGCCATGGGGCTGCTATTTGCCTCTGCTGGTCTTGGGCCCAGTGCTGCTCTCCTTCCCCTCGCTCCATAATTCTTTCCTTCGCACCTTTCATGTTCCTTCCTTTCTTTTTCTTTCTTCCTTTCTTTTATGAATACCTCTTTCTGCATTCCCTATTCCTTCCTTCTCCCAACCCGTTATCCTTTCTGTATTTTACTGACTTCCCTTCTTTGTTTTTCTACCTTTCTTTTTGTTATTGCTCTAATTTTGCCCGTGCTGCATCCCGCTTCCCCTTACTTTGCTTACTTCTGCTCTCCTTTGCACCCTTAATTTCCTCATTCAGCCAGAAATTCCTTCTGCTTGTCTTCTCATTCTTTCATCCTTCTCTTTTTCCACCCATGTGCCCATTTCTCATCCTTCTTTCTATTTCTCTTCTTCATTCTCTTTTCCTTTGTACAGCACCCTCTCTTCCAATCCTCTGTACTCCCATTCCTTCAGTTGAGTCTGAAGACTTCATCAAGGCCCATTGTCTCGCCTTAGTCCTGCAGACGGCCAATACGGGCCTGTGGCCTTGGCTGTCCCACTGAGACACTGTTGGTTTTTTTTTCCTGATAGGTTCACCCTTTCTTTCTCATTTGTTCCTTTGTCTATCCCTTGTCATTTCACTTTTCATTTTTACTACTGTCCAGCATTTCCTCCTTCTCGCCATCTTGTAACATCATCTTTACTTCCTTATTCCTTTCCCACAGTGCTTCTTTCCTCCCTCTTTTTGTTATTGTTCGTTCCCTCATCCTCAGGCACTCTCCTTTATTTCTCTGTGTGTTCCTCCCATCCTAACTTTTTCTTGATATTCATCATTCCTTCTCTTCCGTTCTTCCCCCTGTCTACTTTGGTGGCCCCTTTCTTTACTCTGGTGTCCTTTCACCCAGTTATCATTCATTCCCTTATCAGTCCCTTCTTCCTCTCTTCCTCTCTTCCACTCATCCTTTATCTCCTGTTCTTCTTTGTCCATTCCTACCATCCTTCATCCTTGTGGACTATCTTTGTCTGTCGCCTCCTCTCTCTCTCTCCAGTTTAACCGCACACCTCGTCGAAGCCTCCCACAGTGGCCCATTGGCTTGACTTGGTCCTGCTAATCACCCTGCTGCGTGCTGTGGTCTTGGCTGCCCCTCAGACTCTCCTTATAGCCATTGTTTTGTGCTCGGGCTGATGAAGTGCATGCTGAAGGGGGTGGGAGGGCGTTGAGAGGGGGATCTCAATTGCAACCGTTATAACAAAATCAGAGTGTGGAGCGAGCTGATACCTGTCCTCTGCATACTCTGCTAGTGTAGACCTAGCCTTCACTCAGTCTCAGGAGCAGCAGGGGTGCCAGTGGCTCAGCCCCACATATGCAGGGTCCTTTGAACTAACAAGAGATGATCGGGGACTGATACGACATACAGCCCACTCTTTCTCCCTTGATTGCCCTCTGTGAGTTGGACCTTATCCCGTGATGAGCCAGACATCCACACCGCAGCAGGCAGCACATGGAATGAGGCGCAGAGAAAAGAAGTTGGCACAAGGTTTCTGAGCATTCACTCAATAAAAAGACGAAGTTCAACTTGTACTTTTATTCTTTGACGGAAAGCAAAGGAAACACAACTGGCGATTCCAGACGGACGGAGGATAGAAGGGAGCGGTGAGTTTGTGAAGGGCACTTTGAAAACACTTAACTCTCCCCAAATTGTCCTCGAACTAGGCTGTGCAGCTTCAGAGACCTCTCCTTCAATGACTGCTTCATTTTTTATAAGATTTTGTCGGGATTCGCTACCACAATGCGAATTCTGCCATTTTCTTTTTTTAATGCTTTTTTGGCCCTGGGAGTCCTTGTGGGACCCCCTGAGCAGGCCTAGGTGGTCAGGGTGTTTCTACCCTGCCCCCTTTTCTTCTTTTTTAACCTATTTTTCACTGTTTTCTTGTGACTCGTTACCGGGTCCCAAGATGGCTGCCAACACTTCCTGGTTTGGAGTGTTGGCAGCCAATCAGAGTGAAGCTCATGACCGGGAGGGTTCGCAAACCCTCCTCGGTGCTCAGATATCGAAACTTTATTTTTCTAGTTTCTCAGGACCTACTAAACGGATTTACACCATTTAAAAAAAAAGGCTTTTTCTGAACCAAGATCTACCTTTTTGACAAATTTTGTGTAATTCTGTTCAGCAGTTCGGGCTGTAGCTTTATCTAAAGTTTCCTATGGAAATTAATATGAGGGGAAAACGTGTTTTGGGACCCCCCTTTTTTCTCAGCCCCCGCTTGACGAATCACCCCGAAACTTTCAACACAGAAGCTGACCGGAGTAGGCCACTAGTTCAGCAACCGGTGCCAACGTTATTAGGAAACAAAAAAACACTTTTGCTATGGAAAATACGTCTTTACTATAACTACCACAACCTACTGGCGACCCCCAGTAGGTTAATTTATATATATCGAAGGTTGAGTTTAGTCCCTTTGCTTCATAGCTTTTGGCAGGCTTAAGCACATCCATAGCATGAACCTAAAGCAAGACTCCAACTTATGTCCATAATTTTGTGCAGCATCTGAAGATCTGAATTGGAAAAGGTGGTCTATGCAGGTCAGGTAGTCATATCATTGTGAACTAATCTAAAGGTATACTTATGGACATTAATAATATGTACACAATAACATGCAAAAAGCAGCTGTACAGTAGGTAAGAGGTTGATGAAAATATACATTGAAAGAGGGTGACAGATCATACTGAGCAGTCTTCTTAACCACATGCGCGCGGCGGTTTTCCCCACTGCGCGCTGAAGTTTTTAAAACCCCGCGGTACATGACGAGCTCAGCTCGTCATGAGCGCACGACAGGTAAAGCTCATGACGAGCTGAGCTCGTCATTGGCGCAGAAGGGGTTAAACATTATAAAAATAATTCTAGAAGTGGTTTACACTAGAGGATTGGTACATCAAGTTGATGCATCCAACTGCTTCTTGCTGAATAGGATTGTTAGTAATTTCTTTGGGCTGGTTAATATGGAACGTAACCGATTGGGGAGGGCTTTCCACATTTTCAACTGGAAGGTAACTGAATTGGTGGTTCAGGCTAGACTTTACCTATGCACTAGACTAAGTTTGATTTGGTTATCATACGGCTGATCTCTGGAGCAACATAGTCGACAAACAATGATGGAATGGAGTTTGGCTCAGAATAATTACCTGTATTCCAGCATTCTATTCATCACCTTTTGCCTTTCATATTCCATAATTTGATTACAGGATCGGAAACCGATTTGGCCAAGGTGCTCCTTTTTATAAAAAAAAAGCGAGGAGGCGAGGTGCAATGAGATTTATTTTGCTTCTAAGCAGCATGTTTGCTCCTGAGGCCCTGAGCTTCTACGCCGAAGATTGGAGATTTTTAAGTATTTAAGCAAGGCACGTTGCTTTAAATGTAAGCACAATGAACACAACTATGCCCACGTTTCATCTTCCAGATCGAATAACGTAGCTTCCTACGCAATTTAATTCAATTATGCTGGGAAGTCCTTGTCCCAAGTTTGAAAAAATAAAGGCTTTACGGTAAGAATAAAAAGTATTCATCAACCTGCAATAAAAATCAAAATAAATCTATCAACACTTTACAAGCGTGGGTGAGTGGCTTCAGTTACGGGCATCATACCAGAACAGTAAAGACCGAATTGTTAGATTTAAGCTTCTGTCTGTTTTGACATATGTGCATATTCATTGTCAACGCAAATCTTTTTGATATGCAGATTTTGTTGAGCACTTCACAAAACATAAACTGCAGGTTTCCATTCTTCAGATAATACCAGAGCTTTAAATGAAGTTTAAATGCATTCTGGGAAACTAAACATAATGGTGACACACAAGGGGAGTGGGCGTTCTTTGCCTCTTTGAGCATATGACTCCTCTTTTTTATTCTGATTCAATTTTAACAACTTTTTCCAGGGTCCCAAACCTCATTACTGCTTCATTTGTTTCGCAAGGCCCATCACTTTTGTAACTTAATATTGCTATCAACATCCACCAGAATGTCAAGCACCCATCTATCTACATTTTCCAGATCACATTTAGTCTTAAAGACATATTAACGGGGATTTTACAATAGTCAACATGATTGGCAACAACTATGGCAACGTTGGCAGTTTGTGCACCTGTGAACACTCTATAGAAGGTTCAGTGACTCAAGCAATAAGCCAAACACCTAACACAGGAACACACTCAAGGGCACTCGCTGCTAGCAACCACTAATTCTAAACACGTCCTTGTTTGTGGATTTTAGATTTCCGCGGACAAATCGAGGACTCATCCTTTCCGATCCCAGTGGCATAACAACCAACTACTTTTTGTCCTTTTTCTCAATCGAAGATTCCCATTTTTGTGACTGCCTCCTCCTTCAAACCTTCACTCTGTAAGAGTATTCCGAGGGCGGACTCTCTTGTCTTCTTTTATGAAACCGCAGTATCCCTTTGTGTGAATCTATGCTGCACCTCTACCTCTGTTGCTGCTTTCACTGTCCTGTCTCCGGCTGCCGGCATGCCTCAGCGTGATGAGTATTTGGAATATTCTACAGCTCCCCAATACTCATTTGCATGTTTAAAGTGAAAGTGAACTTACATAGGCATGGGGAATTGTGGATCCAGACGGTATTATGTGTGCTCATATCATTGGGGAGCAACTTCCAACTTTCAGCAAACGTTAGTGCTGGGTAAAAGCAGTTTAGCAGAATTAAACAAAATTCCCAGCACTGCTTCTGCTCTGCAGTAGAATGCGAGATGCTTAACAATGCACATTCCCACATAAATACATGCATTATTAGCATTGCTTTTCTACACAGTGCAAACTCTACTACAATTTTGAAAATACTTTGTTAACACATTTCTCTCCTTCTCTTTGTTGCTCTCTACCATTACCTCGTTCTAATTCTGTTGCTCTCCCTCTCTCTCTGTCCCTCTCCTTATCTAGCTCTTTCAGTCCCCGAAGCTTTCTCCCTTTCTCACCCTATCTGTATCCCTCTTTCAGGGTTGTAAGAATATTGTGTGGGATCTGGGGCAAATAAAGGCTGTGCTACCATGCCACATGAAACCTGCTGTCTCCTCATTTCATGGAAAAAAATATTTGAATCTTATATAGTTGCAATTGGTGGAGAGAAACTCACAGCAACTAACAAGCAAGTAGGAAGCAAAAGTATGAAAAGGGGGGGCCCTCGGCCCCCCCGCACGCATGGCGGCGCGGCGACCGTCGCCCCCACTGTCTCCTTTGTTGCCATTCGGCGGTGGGGGCGTGCCCTGGGGGGCGCGGCCCACCGCCGATTGGCTGGCGGCCTCCTTGACCCGGATCCTGGGAAGTGGGTCCGGGTCAGGGGGGGCGGGCTAGAGGAGGGGCCACCTGGCCCCTGGGGGCAGCGCATTCAGGTGGAAAATGGAGCGGCGGATTTAAAGCCACTCTGTGTTTTCGGGAAACAGCCATTACTACGCGGTTTTTACCACGCATAGCCATTATATTGCATGCGATGTAACAACGCGTAGTGTTTACTATGCATAACATTACATCGCATGCACTTTTATAACGCATGCTATGAAATGGCTATCCAAGTCGTTGTGAGGAACCTGAGGCTGTTTCCTTACAACGACATGCACCGCCCCCTCGAAGCAGGAAGCAGGAACCGGGAGCAGAGATGGTGACGCTGGAGAGGAACCACAAGGAAAGAGGTAAGGGGTTTGCGCTTGGGGTGAGGGATACTTTTGTAGGGTTTAGGGTAGTGTCAAAGTAGTGTTGTAATGTTTGTGTTGTGTGGGGATGTATTTTACGTTTTAGAGTATTTTTGGGTGGTTGTGTAGTGTAGTGTGGTGTTTTAGGGTTGTGTCATTGTTTTAGGTTTAGTTTAGTGTTGTAGTGTTTGTGTAGTGTAGTGTTTTACGGTAGTGTCAGTGTTTGATGGTTTAGTGTAGTGTTGTAGTGTTTGTTTAGTGTAGTGTTTTAGGGTAGTGTCAGTGGTTGATGGTTTAGTTTAGTGTTGTAGTGTGTGTGTAGTGTAGTGTTTTAGGGTAGTGTCAGTGTTTTAGAGTTTAGTGTAATGTTGTAGTGTTTGTGTAGTGTAGTGCTTTAGGGCAATGCCAGTGTTCTACAGTTTAGTGTAGTGTTGTAGTGTTTGTGCAGTACAGTGTTTTAGGGTATTGTTGTAGTGTTTGTGTAGTGTAGTGTTTTAGGGTTTAGGGTAGTGTTGTAGTGTTTGCGTAGTGTAGTGTTTTAGAGTTTACGGTAGTTTTTGTGTAGTGTTTTAGGGTTTAGGGTAGTGTTGTAGTGTTTGTGTAGTGTAATGTATAGGGTTTATGGCAGTGTTGTAGTGTTTGTGTAGTGTTTTTGGGCTTAGGGTAGTGTTGTAGTGTTTGTGTAGTGTAGTGTTTTAAGGTTTAGGGCAGTGTTGTAGTGTGTGTGTAGTGTAGTGTTTTAGGGTTTAAGGTAGTGTTGTAGTGTTTGTGTTTTAGGGTTTAGGGTAATGTTGTAGTGTTTGTGTAGTGTAGTGCATTAGGATTTAGGGTAGGGTTGTAGTGTTTGTGTAGTGTAGTGTTTTAGGGTAGTGTCGGGGGGTCGTGCAGGGTAGTGTAGTGTTATTGTAGGGAGAGGATGGGGGGTCGGGGTAGATTTGTGTAGGGGTAGGGTAGTCACTTACCTTGCAAACTTTAACCACGTGTATAGCTTTACCACAAATCCCTTTGCGTTGTATTGGTATGCGAGGTAAAGGCATAGTTGTGGTAAAAGTTTGCAATGTATTGGAATGTCGTTGTCATTGGCATTGCGTAGTAATACCCGCGTTGTAATGGCATGCGTGGTATTAGTATGCAATGTAATGACATACAGTAGTGTTTTCACCATGCAGGCGGCAACCCGCCTGCACTTTGAAGGGGGATTTGAGATCGCCTTGCAGGAGGGTGCAGTCAGTGACTGCACCCATCTGCAAGTGGATGTCTGCGAGCTTCTTTGTCTCTGCGTATGTGACTTTAATATGGCACAGAAGCCAATGGAATCCCTGATTTGTATGGGGCACACCCCCATGCAAATGAGCGAATGCCCTCTGAAGATAGCACCGGTGCTTTATGTGCACCAGCGGTATTGGTATTACAGAAGGGGCTGCCTTCTGTGATACCAAAGTGCTCCAGGGGTGCACCGAGTGGGCGCAAGCACCCTTTGTGCCCCCAGGGCAAGGCACCTTCTGTAATATGGCTGGTGGAATTCAGAATTGTGTTGTGAATTGTCTTTCTAGGCTGGCTATTGAATGTATTGAATGAATTATTATTCCTTTTACACTAAATGTTTGGGTAAGGGAGAAGCATATTTCTCAGGAGGATAGGGCAAGAGGAGAGTAGGGATGACAAGATAAAAAAAGTGATGGAGTATGTAGTAAGTGCATGGCCTGGTATTACGGAAATTCCTGATGCAGTTAAACAATACTGGACTGCAAGGGAGGAATTAAGTCTGATTGATTGTGATGTAATCAGAGGGACACATTTGATGCTTCCAAATTATCTGAGAGAGAGAGTCATTAACTTGGCACATGAAGGACACCTTGAAAGTAGGTAAGCTATATGAACTGTATTGTCAAGGACCGTTGACAAGGTGAAAGAAATGACAAGAGTAGGACTGGGTGCTCTGTGCCTTTCCATCTTAACCCTGGACAAAGATAGGGCTAGATTTAATTGCCCCTCAGAAGGTTTTTCCTCGTGGAGAGAGAGAGGTACGTGTTACTGCTTGTAGATTGTAATTCCAAATGAAGAGTCACTAGGTGTGTGAGTGCTGTGAACACTCCGATTTTGAAAGAGCTTCTTAAGGAGGAATTTGCCTGTGGTGAGGTTCCGAAAGTAAGTGTGAAACAATGGGGGGCACTTTGTTTCTGAAGAAATGCAAGATTTCCTTAGGAATCTGTCAATTGAACATCAAAAAGCTGCGTATTACTTTCCAAAGGCTAACTGCCTTGTAGAGCGCATGAGCAGGGTTGTCAAGTCTTGTGTTCAGAGGTCAATTGATACAAGAATTTTACACAATGAGGTTTTAGGGAGACATGGTGGGCCCACCACAATACTCCTAATTCTGCCACTCTGACTCTGAGGTCATTCTTCTGTTAATTAAAGGGGATAATTCCATGTTCTAAACTCAATTCAGAATATTTTTGTGCTGAACAGAGGAGAACATGGGATGCTGGATGATGGAAGCATTGCTGATAGAAGAGATATCAAAAAGCCTGTAAATCAGGTATGATGGTAGAAACTGTGTGAGAAGTGTTGAATGGAGCATTGGGGATGAGGTATTTCTGGGACAACAGGATTCGTAAAAAAATAAAAAGAAAGATCCAAGTAAGCACTTTAGGACTCCTAAACTTTACAACTTTAGGTATTCACAGAAGGCATTTAGGAGTCCTAAAGTTAGGATTCCTAACTTTACTACTACTAAACTGAGAAAAATCCCAATTTTAAGACTTTCGGTATTCACAGACGACATTTAGGAGTCCTAAAGTTAGGAGTCCTAACTTTACTACTCCTGAAGCCCTAACTTCTGTGAATACCGAAATGAGTAAGTTCCTTCTGTGAATACCAAAATGGTAGTAAGTTTAGGATTTTGTCTTAAGTTAGTTCTGTGAATCGGGCCCATGGTGGTCATCCACAAAAGAAATGATTTGCTTAGAGCTGGCATTAGCTAGCATTTTCTATAGGGCCATTGGTCAGATTATACACTGCCCATATAGACTTTTCAGTAGTTGTGAAGCCATTATCAAAAAACGAATTTGAGGAACATTTGTGCAGGTCTTTGATAGGGTGCTTACCTTAACTAAATCATTCTCGTACTCAGTGTCTCAATTATACCTTTCAAAAAATGACCCTCAAGATTTCAAGAACTGGCTGTTCTAATAAGACTCTGGGAGCTACAAACGACTGGATACCCTATAGTGTGATTAATCGTGCTTTATAAATCCTGATTTATTCATTTATTTATGGATTTCTAAAGCGCGTAGCTACCCTTGGGCGTCCCAGCGCTGACATACAATCTATTGTTCCAGAAGGGGAGGGGGAGAGATAGACTTGTTATGGGAAGAGCCAAGTTTTTAGTTGCCTGCGGAAAGAGAGTAGGTTGTGTTCTCTTCGAATGGAAAGGGGAAGAGAATTCCACATTTTAGAGGCGTTGTAGGCAAACAATCTTCCCCCCGATCGGGCTCTGTTTATTCTTGGAATGCAGGCAAGGGAGAGAGACTCAGACCTGAGTTGTCTGTTAGGGTGGTAGGGTTTGATGAGGGACTTCAGGATTGGCGGGCCTTTGTCTTGCATTAACTTATGTGTAATGCATAAGGACTTGAAAGTGACCCTTTCTTTGATCGGGAGCCAGTGGAGACTTTTAAGAGCCGGTTTGGCCGAACATCTGGGCTTGGTTCCTGTAAGGAGTCTGGTGGCTGCATTTTGGGCGCATTGCAGTTTTTTTATGACTGAGGCAGGGGCTCCTAGATACAGGGCATTTCCGTAATCCAGTCTGGAGTTCACCAGCCCCTGGATAAGCGTTTTCCTGGATTGGAAGGGGAGTAGATAAAGGATCTTTCGTGCTTGATGAATGAGACCGAAGCAAATGCCAAAGGTTTTCCTGGCTTGGGTTTTAAAATTGAGCTCCTGGTCCAGCCAGATCCCCAGGCTCTTGACTTCAGCTTTCGGAGTAGGGGGTAAGCCTATGCATGGTGGCCAAGAGAGGGACGTGGGGAGTTTGCTTGGGTTGCCTAGCAGAAGATTCTCGGATTTCCCTCCGTTTAATTTGAGGCAGATTCACACATCCAACGATGGATGTTATTTAGGCACTCCGCTAAGTTGTCCAGGCTTTTGCATGAATGGTTTAAAGATACCACCAATTGGGTGTAATTGGCATACATGACTGTTTTTATACCAAATGGGGTAATGACGTCCTCTAGGGGGGACATGTAGACATTAAAAAGCGTGGGGCTCAGGGAGGAGCCCTGAGGAACCCCACACTGTAAGGGAAAAGCCTTGGACAACAAAGGTCCGTCGGACACCTGAAAGGTTCTACCTTCCAGGAAGGATTTGATCCAGGACAGGGCGGTACCAGACAATCCTGCCGAGCTGAGCCGGTGGAGAAGAATGGAGTGATCCACCGTGTCGAAGGCGGCACTTAAGTCGAGGAGGATCACTGCCACTGATCCTCCTGCGTCTATGATGGTTCGTGCCTCTTCGACCACGGCAAGAAGTGCGGTATCAGTGCCCTGTCCAGGTCTAAACCCTGTCTGGGAATGGCGCAGAATATTGTTGGTCTCTAGAAAGAGAGACAGTTGGGAATTAACAATTCGTTTGGCGATTTTTCCCATGGCCGGGAGGAGCGAGATGGGTCTGAAGCTGGATAAATCTTTAGGGTCTAGGTGGGTTTTTTTCAGCAGAGCCCTGACTGTCGCTTTTTTCCAGTTCTCTGGAACAATGCCTGATGCCAGAGATTTGTTAATCAGTTGGGTAAAGGGCGGCGTGATAATGTCGGCAACCAGTTTTAACTTGCTCAGCGGAGCAGGATCCGATGGGGCCCCGCTTTTCACGGATTGTAGGGTGGACAGAAACAGATCAGTAGTGACCACGGGGAAAGCGTGGAGGCGTGGAGTTTCTACATCCGGGGGAAAGGTGTTGGGTAGTTGGGAGGGGGTGGGGGGCGGAAGGGATTTCAAGATATTACTGATTTTTGTAGAGAAACATTCGGCTATTTGATTGCATCTAGAATCAGATAGGTCTGGTACGGAAACCGGGACAGGGGTTTTTGTGAGGAGGCGCACGATTGATTGATTGATTACCTTTTTGGGTCTAATTCCATTAAAACCTTTTCCTCAACATTCCCCAAAAATGACAAAACTTAAAAGCTATCAAGCTTATTTAGTACACTGTCAACAAATTCACAGATTACAATTGAACTGGTATCCTGTTACTCAGTGCACAATGCTATTTTATTTAAGAGCAAATTTAGACCATCATGTGAGGTCTACTTACATGAGTTTTAAGTCTGATCAGCTCCCATTAAACTTTAATCAATGGGCTAAGGAAATGGGGACTAGTGGCAGCAAGGTTGTCAATCATGTAATGCCAAGATACAAGATTTAGTGCATAGGCTGTTTTAAGTCGGTTTATAGATCAGTTTTAAATTGGCTGTGGAAAACACTTTATAGTTTTTGGGAAAAGTGTTGTTGGTTGTACTAAGGGCATTCTGATATGTGCTATTCCTTTGACCATGCCATCAGATAAAATATCTGTGAGTCTCAATTGTTAATGATTTCCTTTTTATCAAGTAGTAATTAGAGGCGTGGTTGAGTGGAAAAATGTTAACTCTATATTTTACTTGGTTTGCCTAATTGAGTTTAAGATGATGCATTTTGTCTGCAGTAGCAGTGTCTCTGCGGATTAAACTGAGTATGTGAATAAATAAATAAATAAATTGTGATCCTTGGAGATCTGTCTGTCTTTTTATTTCAAGTGCAAGGGGTCCAGCCTCCTCCGGCCCTCCTCTCATGTCACAGATGCCAAGTGTTTTTATTATCAAACACAGAAAGACCAAGTGGTAGGGCTTATCAAATCTGTTGACACACATTTCCTTTCAAGATACTCGGCTAAAGCAATGGATGCCAAACCCCCCTTCAAGCGTTGCGGACGTTTGACCTGCATCTCCTGTTTCCATGGAGATGGCTCACTTTGCCTTTTTCTTTTGGCCCCTTGCAGAGCCAGTAGGCCTCGAATGCATGCGTTCCAGGCCTTGTGTCCCCATTCATCACTTTCTAAGGGAAGGCTGAATGGTGGCTCCCCCTCACACTAATGAGGATGTGAAATGCACTCTAGCACCCAGCTTCTACCCTGTCTCGTGCGGAGAGGACCACGGCCTCCCATTTTTGCTAAATCTACCAGGTGTCCCTAGCCTATTGTGATGCCCTTCTTAGTATTTAATTAAAAGGCTCAGGTTGAGAGTTCAACCGTAACATTCTGTTTGGCTCTCAATTATTGATTTTGCTCATCCTAGGGACTGTGCATGCCGTCAAGTGGAGCAAGTGTCTTTCATTCTCAAGGATATGCTTTTTCTCATCCTTAATGAGCCTTATCTTTAACTTTATTTTACTTAACATAATACATCTTCCTTGTGAGTTATTTTCTCACACCGTCTCCTAATAGAGTTATAACAATAATACAAATTGCCATTGTACACAAACCCTATCAACAATGCAGATAATTTGAGTAACTACATAATTATTTTTTCTTTGATGACTTTATCTAAATCCTTTCTCCTTTTTAGCATTCAAGTTTCTCCTCTTGAGTTGCCCCGAGTGAATATTTTCCTTTCAAAACCTTGGGTGTTTGTTGGTCATTGTTGCAAGCTCTGAGGGAGACAATTTAGGTACCGGGGTCAACAATGAATTATTTTGACACATTGTCCCAGGATGTGACAGAGTTGCTATCACTTCCTTTTGTTTATTTTTTAGATGTCCCATTACACTGATTGGTCCTGATAACGATCCTATATCTGAAGTAGGGTTGAAACAGTTCACTGATAGAATATCTTGCCCCAGAGTCCCGAGGTCCTTCTGAACCCTTGAGTCAGAGAAGCCATAACAGTGAAAAAATAAATTAGTTACCAATGCAGCTTACTAAACAGCCAAATATATAACACAACTAAATAACTGAAGAACTTACCCCCATAAGAGGACGAACCTTGCTAATGAGTTGCCAAGCTGCGTCGGACCACTTTAAGCCGCTTGAACACGGTGCTATCACATTTCCGCATTACCGGGTTACCGGTTACCTGCTGCTAGTACCATTACCATCCCCGACGGCTGCTGTTCTCGTGCCTGTTAGTCCCTGCCTACTGCCATTGCGTCCCACTGCCAAGCCGTGCCGCGTTGTGTTTCTGAGGTTGTTAGTGGCCCTGCGGCTTGTCGGTTCCTGGTGTTTTGAGGGCTGGGAACGCGGGCAGAGAGCAGACAGGCTGGGGTGGTTGAACGGGTTGCAGTGGGCTTACGGGGGTGCGAGACACGGAGAAACGGAGGGACGCTAAGCTTGTGTGCGACTCATCGGTCGTAGCTAGGTAGTAGCGGTAGAGGCAGGTTGAAGTTCCCACCATACAATCAGGGGGGAAGGAGCCACGGTCTCTGGTGGAAGTGGTGAGGAATTTTTGGTTTACCATCAGACTTGCTGCTGCTGAAGCATCATACAATAAACAATAAGCAAAATCAATATAACTCAACATAATCCAAATACAAGTAAACAAAACACATGAAAAAAACTTACATGAAAGGACTTGAAATTTTAAGTGGCTCACGAGCCAGAAACCATTCTGGAAAGCCTTTTAACCTGCATATGTTCCTTCAGAAGCCTTATAAAAAATAAAGTGAGTTATGACGGGTTTACAAACCCATCTAGCCGCGCACTGTTCACTTGGTGTGATACACCTTCAAAGTTTTGAAAACATTTTGCTAAACAATATACCAGAAAACAATTAGTTGTTTTAATACATGATTCTCTCTTTTATAATTGCATGTACGCACTTTCCTCAGTGTTAATTACTTCATCATGTCAACATGTTATACCTATAATTCGCTTCTTTTCTGATTTTACAAATACAATATACTTTGCATTGTCAGTTTACAACACAGTTTCACTATTCCGCCCAATGCATTTCGGTACTCATTAGTACCTTCATCAGGGGCAAGTCTGCAATGAAATAAAAAATAAAAAAGTGTAAATGTGGTGTAAATGTGAGGACACCCATGAGTGTAATGTTGTTGATATTTCAACTCATACCTGTGTGAAAGAGTCACTGCGCCTGGATTCAGCTGAAAACAATAATAATATATTTGTGATCTATCTGTCTGGGACTGACTCACAACTGCACAACGATGGTTATATACACTGGATATGGTTTAATGCTTACCGCGTTCCTGAACAATGTATTACTATCGGTAAGCTGCCAAAATAAAATATTAAAAATTAATGAGCGCACTCATAGGTAAAATAATGCTGGTTGTCTCTAATACTTTCTAACGAGATATTCCTAATAAAAAACCGAACATACCTGTGGAGCTGCCAGTGTATTTCTATTCCCTGCAAAAATATAACGGCTGTTATAATGGTTTGCGAGCAAAAATTTAATGACTCGATGTTACCAATATAGAGTGTGCACGTACCTCAATGCTTTCTCGTCCGATCTAAAAAATAAATGAAAGCGGCGTTGTGAGTACCTGCCAGTAATATCAGCTTAAAAGTACTATAAGCTTCTGAAAAAACCACACGTACTCGGTGTTTACCTAAATATGTAACTCTGCCCTGCTCTCACGTTACCGCTGTTCTTCAAACCGCGTTCGAAAACGCCGCCATTGCCTAACTATTTTTATCCCGTTGTTGTGATTTCGTAACCTTAGAAATCAAAAGTGGACTGTCGGAGTTGCTCATATTTTTGAGTTAGCGCCCATGGTCGCAATCTTAGCCTGGGTCAAATAATAACTTTTTGCTATTAATGTCTGCTTGCTGTTTCGTATGTGGCTGTGTGCCGACATATATTTCCCCCACCATAATCGGTTGAGATGATGATAAACTACACGTGTTCCTCGATTGTTATAGCAAACTGCACTAACCTCTATAAACTCGTGTTCCGCTGTGGTGCTAACGGTAAAAGGCACCGTGTGAACCATCTTCCTGTAAACCACTCCACGCGTTCAACCATCCTATTAGGATTCATATGTTAATTGCCAATGTACCCTGATGTTGTGGAGTACTTAAAAAGAGATAATGTAATTGTATGGTATGATTAGATGTGATATGTTGTGTGATGGTGCCATACACAATATGCTCCAATAAAACAGTACACAATTGCTGATAGCCAATACTCAACATCCTTAAACTCTAAACAGATGCGTCATACTTTACAGGTGTTAGAAACATTCTACCTTATGTTGATATTACTCTCATCGATGTTGTACTTATTGTGTTGTATTTACATTTCAGGATAACTCAATAAGTCATGCCTGATAATGGTGTCATAAACAATGTGCTATGATCAAACAGTGCATGATTACTCACGCTGTAGTATTGAGTTCATCATACAATCAAATGTTAGAAACACTCTGCCGTGTTTAGAAATCATTCACAGTATTGTTTACTTTCTGTGTCATTGAGAAAGCAGATATACGTCCAGGAACAGATAATCACCAAAGATTGTTATGACGTGAATTATACTGGATACAATATCTGAACACTATGACCCCGATCGGACTCAATGATAGGTATGACTTATCATATTATCTCTAAACATTTAAACAAAACTCAGAAAGTAAACAATACTGTGAATGATTTCTAAACACGGCAGAGTGTTTCTAACATTTGATTGTATGATGAACTCGATACTACAGCGTGAGTAATCATGCACTGTTTGATCATAGCACATTGCTTATGACACCATTATCAGGCATGACTTATTGAGTTATCCTGAAATGTAAATACAACACAATAAGTACAACATCGATGAGAGTAATATCAACATAAGGTAGAATGTTTCTAACACCTGTAAAGTATGACGCATCTGTTTAGAGTTTAAGGATGTTGAGTATTGGCTATCAGCAATTGTGTACTGTTTTATTGGAGCATATTGTGTATGGCACCATCACACAACATATCACATCTAATCATACCATACAATTACATTATCTCTTTTTAAGTACACCACAACATCAGGGTACATTGGCAATTAATATATGAATCTTAATAGGATGGTTGAACGCACGGAGTGGTTTACAGGAAGTTGGTTCACACTGTGCCTTTTACCGTTAGCAGCACAGCGGAACACGAGTTTATAGGGGTTAGTGCAGTTTGCTATAACAATCAAGGAACACGTGTAGTTTATCATCATCTCAACCGATTATGGTGGGGGAAATATATGTCGGCACACAGCCACAAATCGAAACAGCAAACAGACATTAATAGCAAAAAGTTATTATTTGACCCAGGCTAAAATGGCGACCATGGGCGCTAACTCAAAAATATGAGCAACTCCGACAGTCCGCTTTTGATTTCTAAGATTACGAAATCACAACAACGAGATAAAAATAGTTAGGCAATGGCGGCGTTTTCAAATGCGGTTTGAAGAACAGCGGTAACGTGAGAGCAGGGCAGAGTTACATATTCAGGTAAACACCGAGTACGTGTGTTTTTTTCAGAAGCTCATAGTACCTTTAAGCTGATATTACTGGCAGGTACTCACAACGCCGCTTTCATTTATTTTTTAGATCGGACGAAAAAGCATTGAGGTACGTGCACACTCTACATTGGTAACAACGAGCACACAAATTTTGGCTCGCAAACCATTATTACAGCCGTTATATTTTTGCAGGGAATAGAAATACAGTGGTGGAGTAGTGTGGCTCACTGGTTAGAGGCAGCAAGCCTGAGAGCAGAAGTCGGCCCGGGACCAGGGTTCAATTCCCGACGCGGCAGGGTCGTGGACCTAGGTCAGCGGACTCGATAATTCTCGCTTCGGTGCTTACTCTAATCAGGGGTTCCACTCGGCAACTCTGGGCATTAGCTTGCCTAATCTCCACAACGGCCCCACCAATTCCGGGGATGCCTGGCTCCACCTTGGGGACTCCCAGCAAGGGACTATCCCACAGGGAAAGCCAGGACGGGTTCCCCAGAGTTATACAGCGCCGGGACGCCCCGTTGCTGGGGCAGCTGTGCTCTTTACAAGTATACTACATTTACATTTACATCTCCACAGGTATGTTCGGTTTTTTATTATTAATATCTCGTTAGAAAGTATTAGAGACAACCAGCATTATTTCAACTATGAGTGCGCTCATTATTTTTATTATTTTATTTTGGCAGCTTACCGATAGTAATACATTGTTCAGGAACGCGGTAAGCATTAAACCATATCCAGTGTATATAACCATCGTTGTGCAGTTGTGAGTCAGTCCCAGACAGATAGATCACAAATATATTAAAATTGTTTTCAGCTGAATCCAGGCGCAGTGACTCTTTCACACAGGTATGAGTTGAAATATTACCAACATTACACTCATGGGTGTCCTCACATTTACATCACATTTGCACCTTTTTATTTTTTATTTCATTGCAGACTGGCCCCTGATGAAGGTACTAATGAGTACAGAAATGCATTGGGCGGAATAGTGAAACTGTGTTGTAAACTGCCAATGCAAAGTATATTGTATATGTAAAATCAGAAAAGAAGCGAAATATATATATTACATGTTGACATGATGAAGTAATTAACACTGAAGAAAGTGCGTACATGCAATTATAAAAGAGAGAATCATGTATTAAAACAACAAATTGTTTTCTGGTATATTGTTTAGCAAAATGTTTTCAAAACTTTGAAGGTGTATCACACCAAGTGAACAGTGCGCGGCTAGATGGGTTTGTAAACCTGTCATAACTCACATTTTCCCACAAGGATTGACTACCCTTATTAGCCGCAGCACTGGTAGATTAAAGTGCAAAAAGACTAACTAGAGGAGTGCTCCTCACACACCCCTATAATTTATAAAAAAAATAAAGGCATCCAACCAACTATATTTCCAGCAACATCCAGCATCGTGTTTGAAAAATTACTACTTAAAATTGTCTTCCAAACTGTAATAGCTGTGACAGGAAAATTTTCTTAGTTGAATTCTTGTTGAATACTTGTTGAGTATATACCCAGGCCTAATATCTGTTGTACAATTGCATATGGTTGCATAAGGCATCGTTGAATGGTTGGTCTGTTTTCAGTATCTCTTGCTGGATGTTTGATTGTTATCTCATACTTTATCATATAAACGCTTTTAAATAATAATGCATTCTGGGAAGGAGAGGCGTCTGCTCCCCCAGCACATAGATCACATGAATCCAAAGCTACAAGCATATTAAAAAAAGTACAACCTAAGGAGCTGAGTCAAACACTTATATCACCAATTGCAAGAATGTTTGAAAAAGTACAAAAAATCCTCAAAAATTTGATTTTCTAAATGATCCAACAGGAATTTTGATGTCAATACAAAATGATCCAGCAATAGGAAACTTCCAGGCAGCTATTACACCTATCAGCAAACAGAAAATCATGACTCAACAATTTGGACATAAACAAGGCTTTGAGAAAATAACTAATGCTGTCATTGAACCCGATAAACTGGCTAAATTAGTAAACCAAACACCTATGAAAACTAATAAGCATGACCCACTCTATATAAGGGACCTACAGGAAGGGGACACTTTAGTAAACACTATGGAGAAAATAAAAACAGAGATCTCGTATGTTGATCATACTACGGATCCAGGTATAGTAATCATTTCAACTAGGATACCGATAGAAGTGAACTTCGAAATAAGGAAAAACATTGCCCAAAGTATGGTACCGATAACTAATAACCATAACATATCGGATGATTCTCCACGGAAAAGGTTTTTTAGGAAAAAACAAATTGCTTCACCTACACTGGAAATACCTATGTTGCCATACAAGGATGAAAGCAAAGGTCTCAAAACACTACATAATGAACACGGTACTCAAATAAAAGAACCATCTATTACAACGCTGAAAAAATCGGATAAAGCAGATTCGGGTATAGAAATGACACATCCTGTGGGAGTCAGAATAAGGAGTAATTCTGAACCAGTGCATTCAGTACACTGTGACGGCTATAATAGGAACCATAAAAAAAATCCCTATTAACAATCAAAATCCACAGCCGAGTAAAAACATTAAAACCACTGACAATCAGGATTTGGGTTCTATTTGGGATATTTTTTATCAAACTTCAACACTTACTCTCGAAGCATTGTCACTTCAGTCCAACAAAATGGATATTGAAATTGACATATTAGCGACAATGGCAAAAGTGGTTGCTGGAATAGATCTCAAACTAGCTGACCTTAACTCTTTGATAACCAGAGTTCAATCTGATCAATTCACCTCTTACGTAGGATGTCCTTATGGGCCAATAATCAACAAACTAACAACCATACCGGAAGTTATTAGTACCATACTAGAGGACGTTAAGGCAACTCTGAAAAGGGATCAAAGTTGGAAAATAGAGAATAATAATAAAGGTATAAGTTGTTTAACGGAAAATAAACAGATCAAAAAGGATTATCTGCCAGTCCAAAATGAGCTAGTAGCCAAATATCAATCATCCACCACAACAATACTTAATACTCAAGAGAACATAAAAAAAAAACAAGAAACGTAAGTGGGGACCCCAGCAGTCAAGTAGTGGAAAATGATAAAGGGGACAGTGATGATGATGATCAAACTGATCTCGACCCGAATCGATTTATAATGTCAAAAAGGCACAAAAAAAGTTGCGTAAAGCACAAAATAAAGCAAAGGTGCAGGACCAAGTAGATCAAAGGTCGTTTGAGGGATCATCGCAAAATAAACCCAACAGGGAACCAAGGGGAAACAGCCTTTAAGGAATACAACACTGCATATAAGTAATAACTTGCTAACAAAATCGATTGCAACAAACACTAAGTATTATGATATCTTTGCACAGCATGGAAAAAATAGGAACACGACTAATGATCTGGAAAATAAGATCGCCACAAATAAGAAATTTAAAAGGTGTGCAGCCTATCCTGTAAGTGATACAAGTGATCTTGTTCCTGATAAAGTCTCTAAAATCTGGAAAAACTTTACATCAAATAAATCTCCTGCCCATAAGAATAGAATTGACTCTGAGGAAAAAACACTCAAAAGGAAACCCTGGTTGACACCCAATTTAAATGTTGCCACATAATCAGTTCAATTAAACAGGAAATAGGCAAGACAGCGCTAGAAAAAATGAATCCAGTCCCACCGAATGCTGAGGTGATGGAACAACAAATATCTACACAAGCTGTAAATGAAGAAGCTAGTACCAAACAACTTTCATCTATTAAACTGGTAAAACAAACTCTCAATAAAGAGACAGAGATAAAACAACTTCCATTTACCGAACATGTGAAACCATTGAAAGCAATTAACTTAACAGAGGATGCGGCAGATCTAACAAAGGGAGACCAAATAGTAATAGTTAGAAGTGGTAATAACAAACGACTTATAAATATAGTTAAAAAAGAATTGAATATAAACAACGAAAGTGATATAGAAAACCAGAGGAAAGAACAACTAATCTTTAAGCCAGTATACGAGTCCAGAGGACATCAAGATACGTTAAACAGAGGCAACCTCTTGTGCCTATTTAAATCTGTTCCATCCCTGGCAAACCTGTCAACTAAAGTAATAGACTGTGTTGGCTTCCCACAAAATCCGGATGGCTTGCTGCCACTGACAGTGCTAACAGTCATATCCCCTGCTGTAGCAGATCAAATTATGAAGGAAGAAGACACTTTTCGTAGTTGGGGAATAATGATCAGTAAAACTAAGCCAAAATAATACCCCACACCACTTTTAAAAGCAGATAATTTGCCAATTTCTGAGAAAGGAAAAAGGGGGCAACCACCCTTCTCTGTGCTAAAAACCCCAATTCAACAAATAGATAGAGGAGTTGTAAATCAATCGGCAGACATTAGGGAAAACAATGAAAACTGGATAAATGATTCATGGATTAAAAGTGCCTTACATGGAAGCAACATACAATGACAAGTAAATCAGGAATTTTCAGATGCAAATTCAAGTAAGAACATCACAGCCATAACAATTTGTTCTTGGAACATAAATGGTATAGGCAATAAAATAGATAATATAACCGAATCGCTCAAGACTTATCAGATAATTCTTTTACAGGAGACGTGGGCCACAGCTCCGATTATAATCCATGGCTATAAAGGATATTATGAACCTGCTATTAAGCAAAGCAATTATGGACGCCCCTCAGGCGGCCTAGCAATTTTCATATCAATTGACTTAAATGCGGAACATGTGGAACTAGTCACATACAACTGTAATGTTCAGTCAGTATTGCTAAAATACAGGATTCGGAACCAAGAATGATCATTAATGTTGATAAATATCTACATTCCACCTACATCTACTGCTAGGAAGAATATGTGTGCAACTCTTTCTGCCTACTTAGTAGAGCAAAGGATAGAGGACCCCCTTATGGATTTTATTATTACAGGAGATTTTAATCTGAATCTCTTAGTACCATTCACAAGAGATGAGGTGACACAGTCACAAAACCACCAATGGTTAATTCCGGCTCAAGTATTAGAGACCTCAACTAAACCAGGACAAAATCAAATAGGTATAGAATTCCTGAAGGATATGGAAGCTTTGGGGCTACGTATATTAAATGGCAGATTTCCAACAGATTTGCCTCCATCATGGTCCTTTTATACCCATAGTAGTAAATCTTGTATTGACTATACTATGGTATCATTGAATATTTTTAGCAACTGTACCTCATACTATTTAAACAAGGTGCTGGAAAGTGATCACAGTCAGCAAATTATCACCACATCATTTATAAATATTAAACATCAAACTTATTTAACAACCCAAGGCCAAATCGGAACCACAAACTATTGGAAACTTAACTGGGAAACACAGTCACAAGACAAACGATTGACTAGTGATCTAGCCCTAAAACAGGCTAGAGAATGTCTCGATGACACAGCAGCTATATCTATAATTGATCAATGGGCTAATTTTATTTCTAAACTACCTACGTATAATGGGAATCATAATAATCCTAAAGATAGCTGTGTGACTTGAGCATTAAAAAGGGTAACCCATATTAACCTTCCGTATGCAGTACAGAAAATGAAACGAACTAGAAATCGACTAAGGAAAGAGTTGACTAATTTCCCAAGTAAAGAAGAAATTAAAACCGCCCTAAAAGAGTTAAATCGAAAATTAAGGAAATTAATCTGGAATGAAAAAATGGCAGCCAATAATGTTCTTTGGACTATAATTTTTTATGCTATCAACAAGGAAACTCAAGGTCGTTCTGGAAGATGATCAATAGCCTAACTAGACCGGATAAAACGGTAGTCACATCAGTACTAACTGAGACGGAATGGGTGAATTTTTTGGGGCACCATTTAAATCCACAATCTACAAATCTTGGAACCAAAGAGCAGTGTTCAAAGAAGGAAATCCCACTTATAAGGCAAGTACTTGATCTCGAAATAACGCAAGAACAAGTGGCTAAGCTAATAAAAAACAGAAAGATGGAGCACCAGGGCCAAACGGTATACCCTTTGCCCTATACAAAGAAGATCTGGATGCATGGGCAGAACATCTTGTAAGGGTCTTCAAAGAAGTTGTTAGTAATGGGGAGATACCGGAAAGCTGGCGAGGTTCCTTAATATCCCCCATATACAAAAAAGGAGACTGGGCACTGCCGGAAAATTATTGTTTAATAACCCTACAGGACACAGATGCAAAAATATTTGCAGGACACCTATTAACATCTTTATCTGACTGGGCAAAGACTAACAGCATTCTCCCGCCTAACCTGACCGGCTTCATTAAAGGACTAGGAACAACTACCAACATCCTACCCCTATCTGTTTTAATCGACAAAGCAATTGCAAATGGCCAATCTTTATACTTATGCTTTGTTGATTTTAAAGCAGCTTTTGACTGTGTAGACAGAGAACGTCTATGGGGAAAGCTACATGCACAAGGGGCTCCTCCATTGTTAATACACCTGATCCGTCTTCTGCATACAAATACTTGGGCTAGAGTACGTATCGTAATGGTCATTCATTAACTAAAGAAATACCAATGCTAGGTGGAGTGAAGCAAGGGTGTGTATTGGCTCCTTTATTATTTAACGTGTTTTAGCTGACCTGACTGAGGCTTTGAACAACATAAATGCACACCCACCTAAGCTTGCTGACAAACATATATCGAATCTACTATATGCAGATGACGTCATCCTTCTAAGTAACACAAAGGTGGGCCTGCAACTATTAATAACACGCATACAGGAAAATGCTCTAGAAAACAAAATGGTAATAAATGAATCCAAATCCAAAGTTATGGTTGTCACAAAAAACTTAAGTAGGAAGTACAATTCAAAATGGTTCTTGGTAAAGGAAAATTTGGAGCAAGTCAAAGCCTATACATAGCTAGGAGTTATATTTAACAATAATGGTAACTTTAACCCTCAGAAACTGGATATCACCAGGAAAGCAAATGCACTAACAGGTGCTCTCTGGATAATTAAAAAATCTACTAGCAATTTAACTTACCAACCGTTACTTCAGGTGATATTGGCGAAATTGTTACCCTCATTAACCTATGGAAGTGAGGCATTAAATGGAAAGGATGCAATAATCATAAACAAAGCTGTCTCGCAAACTTTTCGGTCGCTCTTTCTTTTACCTAAAAATGCCTCACAAGCCCAAGTCAGACTGGAATTTGGCTTGAATAACCAACTGTATGCACGAAAGGGTCACACAATCAAAGTATGGAACAGAGTGAAAAATGATAAGGAGAACTTAATTTCGCAGATTTTATGAAAAGAAATTGAGGGCAATAATAAATCATCTGCCTGGAAATATCTGGACAAGGCTCTGGATGAATTCGGGGTCAGGGGTATTTGGACTACTACCGTAACCCAGGAATCTTTTTAAAAAGTTGTGAATAAGACAACAGATCATCTATCATTGATAAGTGATAAAGAGACCTTTGTTAAAAGGAAACACGCTTGGTCCATAATAAATAGCTACAAAAAAAAGAGGCCTCAGCAGCATCTGGTCACAGCATGGTCGTGGAGAAGTAAAAATATATTCATGAATGCACGATTCGGAATTTTGCCAGGAGAATCCCAGGCACTACCTTGGAAAAAACTGGAAAACACCATATCGTGTCGGTTGTGCAAAGACGGGGAGGAAAACATTATACATCTTCTGTGCCTTTGTCCAGAACTAAAAAATAAAAGACTAACTTTATTAAAAAGACTTTTTAACGAAAGAGGGATAAGGACTTGTAGACAAGCATTGCTTCGGCGTCTTTGCCCAGATGATGTATCCATTAATTGTGCCTTCACAAAATTTTTAATAATTGCATGGAAAAAATTAGAATGACATAACATTAATCATCATACTGACTGTATTCTCCGCCAATCTTTTAAGCATATGAACTTTTTTTAATTTAAAAAGTTCTTATAATGCATGTGTACAATTTTAAAGGTATATCGTTATTTAAAAAGCAATTTTAAGGAGGTATTTTAATTGAAATGTCCATAACTGTGTATTTACTCTTTGTAAAGATTTTAAATTATGAATCAATAAATTACTACCACTTCACCCCTGGTCAGTGGGCCTACAATCGGCTGGGCTTCCAGAGAGCTATGATCTAGGGGTCTGGCCAGTGCCTCCCAATTTTTGGAGAGTGCATGCTGGAGCTGGAGATAATGGAAATCTTGTGATTTGTGAACTCTGTTTGAAGGTCTTGGAAGGATTTCATACAGTCATCCTCCCAAATGTCGCTCAGGTGTGATATTACAATATTGTCCCATCCAAGAAATCCCTTAAGGCACGCTGTCCGTGTCAGCCATATGTTCACCCATAGAAGGGTCTCCAACGTTACCTGCTTGTCACAACCCATCGACCTAAAGACGGCCTGCCAATCCCGGAAGACCACTCTGGTGATTTCAAGGAGTGACTGGGGATTAGCATATCCAGGAGGTTATTAAAGACTAATAGTGACACCTTCATCTGACATATGGGAACTTCCCTACCCCCAAATACCCAGATATTCACCACAATGGTATGCATTGTCCAGTAGTAGAGACAGACATTGGCAACGACCTGACCCCGTCAAAGGTTGAACAAATACATTTATCGAAGGTTTTTGACCCAAAGTAATTTCAGTGCTTGGCAGGTTAAAAGTGAACTAGTGGGTAGGGATGGAAAAGGAGAAGTCTCTGGATCTCAAAAAGCTGTGGTATGATCATAATTTTGTATACGGCCACCCATCTCTACTAATTGAGCAGAAGTGTAATCCATCTGCCTATGTCTGCCTGGATCTTGTGAGTTACGGGGTGGAGGTTAAGGCACCATGCGAAGTACGGTTCTCACGTCACATGATCCTCAAATAGCAGAAACTCAAGCGCCGGATCAGCACGGCCAGTTGCCAGTATCATCAAATCTGTCCTCTCAGAGGGAAACCAGGAGTGACTTAGGCCAGTTGACCTACAGTACCGACACCCTGCCATAGGAATGGAGGATAGATATGAGACTGGGGCTGATCTCCCCTGGCTGTGCCATGAACAAGAGGACATTGTCGGCATGGCAGCAATTCTGTCTTCAAGTGCCATTCCCTAGTCGAGGACTCATACCTGGGCATCACAGCATATCCAAGCTGCTAGAGCAAAGAGGAGAGGAACCAGCCGAACTGGAACGCTGTGGGAGACCACTCCATTCCCCTGTACTTGCGCTTGGGGCCTAGCATACAAAGTCCAGACATAAGACAAGAACCTGCAGTCCAGACCCATTTGGACCAGCGCCTCTTGGAGAAACACCCAGTCAAAGGAGTCAAAGTCCTTCTCAAAATCAAGGAGCATCAACAATGTGGCACACTTTAAGTCCCTGAATCAAGCTAGGGCAAGATGGGATCTACAGATGCCGTGACTGGTGCTGCATCTCACTTTTTAAAACCATGCAAACTACCATGTTTGCTACAAAGCCTACAAAGGCGTTATTCACCAATATTTTAAAGGGAATCTTTTACCTGTCAAAAATGTATTTTATTAACTGGTTGCACTGTGGTTTTAAACATTTACAGTCAGCCTGCAGTGGTAGTCCCAAAGCCATATTTTTCTTTCTCAAACTAATAGATGCACAACAAGTGCTGCAATCAAGAGATGACATTTACCTTTTCATGACATGGGTGTATTTCTACTGCATACACTATGGCCCTATAAAAAAGTTAAAAACCCATTTAGCAGTTTGGCTAATTTCTAGTTTTAAGGGTTAGAGCACACACACAGGGCACTGGACAGCTGTGCCCTGGTGCGCAGACTGTGATAACCAGCAACAGAAATCTGCAGAAAATGAGGATGACTACTAAAAAAGTTTTTTTTGGGGGGTCATGTTATTTAGAGAGGAAGAATCTGTCTTTTGCTTGGCATGTCGGTGTGGGGTATTCGTCTAAGGGTTGCTGAAATAAACTACTAATCCTAGAGGCTACGTTCAGAACTGACTTACCAGATACACTAAAAGTCGACCCAAGAGACAAATGAAACGTAGTGTCTGTTGACTCAGAATAAACAATATGGCAGCCAAAAGGTGTGAAAGGTGGACTAGTTACCTACAGTACAGCGATTGCAGAGATAAAGAGAACACACTAGTGTAAAACAGGACAATGCTCCATGCAGCGATGCCACTTCTTGAGCAGAGAGGTGATGAAAAAACATTTTTGTTGTAACTTTTTCCGTATTTTCTGTGTTTCCAATTGTGTTGTGACTGTCACTAGCATGTATTTTTGGAATACATGTAAGAGGAAAGCTATTAATAACAGCGGGATGTGGGGGTTCTTTGAGGTCTAAGGCCTGGGGCACAATGCCTCTGTTGCCCTCTCTTTGTGATGGGCCTGTTCTTGATTGCAGTGTCGGTGGTCTCACACAAAGCTCTGTCTTTCTGTTTCTCTCACTGTTCCTCTTCTTTCCTTCTTTATTTTAAAATGCCTACACACACACACACACACACACACGCACACACACACGCACACACACCACACACACACCCACACACACACACACACACACACACATATACATCTACTACTCCAAACCTTCTGTTTTGCTCTCTCTGCTTCCTTCTTTCCCTCTTTGTCACTCTCTCTGCCATGCTCCTCTTAAATTCTCTCGGTCTGCCTGTTGTTTCTAACTATTTCTCACACTTTCTCTCAGCCGCTTTACATCATCTTCCCACTTTTTTTATGTCACTTTCTTTTTCTACATGATATGCTCTTCCCTCGCTCTTGCTCTTCATTTTGTTTCTCCTCTCCTGTTCTCTCTCTTTCTCTCTCTATCGCTTTCTTTATCTTACTCATTCTTCATGTTGCTCTCTTTTCAATTAAGGGAAATATACAATGACTTTTAATACATTTAGCGGTTCAGTGCACTATTTCTTGTCATTTCAATGTGTTGGATAATTCTCGTCATAATTACATTATATTTTCATGTTTTAGAAATAAACAAAATTCCATCAAGGTGACCCTAATCATCACGATCAACTCATCTTTGGATATTGCTGCGTTCTAGCAGTCGGTCCTTCCTGGACCTCATGTTAATATTTGTGCGTGTACTTCATGTTTACCATCGCAATGGTTTTCTAAAGCAGGGACTAACATGTGTCTGGATGCACAATCAAATCTTACCCTCAGCAGCCGATGTTCTTTCATAAAGTTGGACATATTACACACCCTCCATTTTGACTTCAATACAAGGAAGGTCCTTAGTAACTGAGTTTGTGCAGTGCACCTGCCTGTGTGGCTGCTCATTGGAGGTACCAGTGAGGGCCCGAATCACACATGATGGATTGCCGGCTGATGCCTGTCATTCAAAGGGGGCATGTGACCTCTTCTGCATTATCATGAATCCATGTACATAATATGAGCAGGTTTCATAACAGAACTGAGCATTACCCGTCATGTGAAAAATAATATCTTAAAGATTCAAGGTTATTTCCAGCAATTTAAAAGTCACTGTCAAGATGTCTCGTCTGCTCCGTGCTGTCCTCATTAATACCGTCCTCGCTGTACATCATTATCGATGTGAAGCTGCCATAACCTGCCACCAATTAAAAGACGCCAGCCGAACAGAACCGACTCATTATGAGACCTTCCTCACTCCTTCCCAAAGGTGAGGCTTGGAGGGGCGCTCCTGCCTCATCACAGTCCTGTCTGAAGCGATCGGGCTCCAGTCAAGCAGCTCCGGGTGAAGGGAGAACAGAGAGGCGCGCGCTTGAGGTGGACGCCACTAATCACGCGTCGCGAGCACATTGACGAGCTGACCCTTTTGTAGATATTCAGCTCCATAACATGAGCGGTAGAATAGGTATTGTGACTGTATGAAATGGATCCAGACGGGACAGATTCCGAATCATGTTCCGTTTGTGACAGGATCAATGTGGACATGCACATTCCTATGTTACATGGTATTACTGCATGTCTACAAAGCATGCTCACCCATAGCACGTGCATATGTGAATAAAAACACAAGAACGTGTGCCTGCTGTTGCATTAGCTAACATATGTTGTGATAAATATAATGCATGTATTTTTTTAGTCCAAAGTTAGCCAAGCCCGTATTATTTTACCGAAATATGTATTATATGTATATTTGATATATACTTCGAGGGGTTTTCAGCTGAGCGGCTTCATCCATCGGTCTATTATTCTGTCATTCACACGGTAATTACGCCAATTGCAGTGCACAGCATGTGGCAGCACTGCGTCAGCCTACTTGAATCCTTGGCTAACTTCACTGTGAGAGATGGCATCCTGCCCTTTAAAAAAACACAGAGGGGCAGATTTATGAGGCCCTTGCGCCACGTTTACGCAGCTGTTGCGTCACGCAAGGCGGCGTAAACGTGGCGCATCCCTAGGACCGATTTACAACGTGACGCATCTAGGCAGATGCGTCACGTTGTAAAGCCCTGCGCCGCTTGTGGGCGTTCCGGCGCAGGGTGGGAGTCCGGGGCAGGTGCGCCTCGCAAAAGTGGCTGAGTGAAATCTATAAGGTTTCACTCAGTCACTTTCAGGCCAATGCTGCGTCAAAACCCTGCGCCTGCTTGAAGCAGGCGTAGGTCTTGACGCAGCATTGCAAAGATGGGGCATCCCCGAGCCTTGCTGGAGCTGTGTCGCGCCTGCGACGCAACTCCAGCAATGCGCCACCTTAACGGGACACAGATGCGTCACGCATCTGTGCCGTTTTTGCCCCATGGTGCGCCGCATTGTAACTGCGGCGCACCATGGGTGGGGGAGCAGCGGCGCAAGATAACTGGCGCATCCCTGGGGATGCGCCCGTTATCATAAATCTGCCCCAGAGTTCCTCCACACTCAAAGTAATTGCCTTCGGTGCCAGAGACAACTATGACAATGTATATTTTTTGAGACAAAATTTTGTTTTGTTTTCACTTACTATTTTTTTTAATTGGCAATGCCCAGCAGCTTCCCAAACAATACATTTCTGCAAACCACATAACAAAACATAACAATCACTGACAAAATGAAAAGTGTGGAAGCCAATGCGACACTTATTGGCTTTTGCCAATGCTTGCTTTCAGGGGACTTTTACGCATGTACAGTTAGTAGCAAAACATAATGTTGCACATCTTTTGTCTATCACCCTTTGACACATTCAGTAATTTAGCAAAATCTAAATACAGACTAGTTTGGGATAATATGCAGTGCTGATTTTGCCTTGTAGGTTGTGATCTGCTATTGTTATATCAAGAAATCTAATTTATAACACAGTTATGTTATAATCTAATACAAGTTCAACAAAGCTTTTCATGTATATCTGGTTATAGAACTAGAAACAATGTGTTAGGATTGAGGTATTATAAGCTTATCTTCAAGTGAGTGTTGGATTTCCTTTTTTCTGATTTGAGGAGCTATTTTTTGGTTGCTTATGGAGAATGTTGAGGTTTGAGTCCAAGTCGTGAATATTACATTGGAGTGAGTGTTTTGTATGCATACATTCTAAGTAGTACAAGTGTATGGCAGTCTATCATCATTGGTTATGGTCGTAAAAGATTGTATTATTCATTGTAATGCCAAAGTGGTCTTGATTGGATTTCTCCCTTTTTGTCTTTATGCTCACAGTACTGCTCCATCGATCACTGCCCAATATATCCCTGTCTGAACCCATCAGGCAATGATGGCGATCTAGTTGATTGCCATGGTATAACAATGCATCTTTTAGTTAGGACCAGAGCAAGGTCCAGAAATGTATTTCCTGGTTTCCTTTCCACAGGTTGGGGCCAGAGATCTAGCAGTCAGATTCAAGCCTCAAATCCCAGCCCTGCTCAGTACCTCACTTAAATGGATACAACTTTCTCTAGGTACTCGGTTATGGTTGGGCATACCATGTGGTAAAGTCGCCTCAGAGGCCGCCCGTCTAGAACGAGATGCTGCTAGGGTTCGTTATAATTTGGGCAGCTGGTTGGGGGTAACGTGCATCCTCTATACGAAGTTAAAATGTCCGAGCTTAAACCTTGAATTTCTGGAAGTTCGGTGGATATTTCCCATCATTTGATTCCAGTTTCCCTCTGGCAACTCGTTCCCCCTTTAAGACGACCATTTCTCTTTAAGGTAAAACAGGTCTGCGAGGAACTGATACAGTAACAAGGCATTCTGTCTCCCCCATTTCCCATGGAAAGAAGTTAGTGTAACATATTGCATAAGTGTTCCCGACAAAACTCCTTATTCCCAGACTAAATATGCGGACCTAACCAATCTTCTGTATGCCAAAAACTGATGTTTATGTTATAAAAAACAAGGGAACCCTATTAGAATGGTCAGGGACCTTGGGTATTAATGAGTTTTAGACACACTGGTCCCATACAAGTACGATAGAAGCAAGGAGAGATGAATATAGGCTGAGAATCAGTACTATATTTAAAGCTGTCCAGCCGGACAGGATTGATTTCATTTTTTAAGTATTTACAGAAAATAAAGTGGGACACAGTCCTGCAACCAACTAAGTATACATAAAACAAATACATAAACAAAAAAAAACATAGGCTCAGGCAGAGCAAATGTTTGTATGACATATATTCACATAAGACATGCATCAAAGTGTGAAGACACCATTACACATGAGTATTGACAGGTACAACTAGTGTTTATGGTGTACAGAGAGTGGACGACATTTCGATCCTTTTGTGCAATTGTGGGATCATCATCAGGACATTGTAATACATGCCTGAGTAAGATTGCCATATAACCAGACTAAATACGACAAGCCAATGGAAAGGACCGCAGGGGCATGTTCGTATGAGAAGAACAGGTACAAAAGGGTGAAGTGATGAGCCAAAACTTTCCACAAATTGGGTTGATAATGTAAGAAGTTATGCTGTCTCCTCTGTCCTCCTGTCACTGAGACAGTGGTACTGTGGTAGTAGTAGTAATATATTATTTGTGAGTTAGCATTTCCTGTGTCTTTCTTTTTATGTAGATAGTTCAGTCCCAAGCAATTTTACAGTGATGCAGTAAGCAAAAATGCATCTATGCATTGAAAAGGGAAACTGACTGAGTTGGCCCATCAAACTCGGAATAGGGCTTAGGTAAGGTTTTGAAAATTAGGAATAGTTCAACTGGTTAATATAGCCATTCTGTTTTAGAAAAGTATAATGCCAATATGTGACTGTGTTTGCCTTTGCCTGCCAAAATATTTTCTAGAAGATTAACTGTACCACTTATCTATTTTTGTTACCTTCTTTATTTCTTCATCACCGAAGAGCAAGAAGAGGGCTTTAGAGGGTCAGGCTGAGGAGGCTACCAACACCAGTGCTGGCCCTTGTAAGTTCTTGTTAATATTATTTATTTGTTTAACTTTGACCTCTCTCCACTAAATATATTGTTCCTTCTTTCTATAATGCTGTGCATTTAAAAAAAATGATTGTCATTCTTTTCAATGTTTATTCTTGTTATCCTTCCCTGCATTACCCTTTTTTCTATAATTCTGTTTTCTAAAGCTGACTTCCTCCTGTGTCTGTATTAATCTGTAGCTTAATATTTCGTCTGCGTGGGTATGCTGTCCTAACTTTATAAGTCAAACGACCGCAAAGGTGCACCACAAAGAGCAAGAAACAGACTCAAATGTTATTAATGAACAAAAAAGAATGTTTTTCGTTAGCAAGATGTTGATATTCTTCAAGTAGTCTTTATTTTCAAATATTCAATACAACGTACAGCCTAACTTTATACCCTGTGGAATGGTACTGTAAGACGAAGACAATAGATTAGGTTGTCTATTTTGTAGATTGCAGAATTTACAAATCTAAGCAAGCTCTTCTACACGTGTTTGTTGAGAAGCCTTTCTATTTCTTGCTCATGCTTAATTAACAAGAGAGTAGCCAAGGTTATTGTGACACCCCCAATGCAGTGTTGTATGTATTATTATTCACAATCCCAGCAGTTTCAATGATAGTTCTGCATGGCAGAATAGTGGTATGAGGAGAGTCCCACTGCATTTTCCAACCAAAACTATATGCGCTTTATAGACCAATTTATTCTACCCCTTTATTGTGCTTTAAATGACTCACAGTCTTCATATCTCTGCCCCTCCATTATGGGTAACTTGACTACGGGCTTTTCTAGCATTGTCAACCAGCAAAATGCCCAAAGTTATATTTTAGATGGAAGAGGAGATACTGCAAACTGATCTGTAGTCATCCGTTGCGGTTGTATTTTGTTTTTGGGAAAAGGGAAGGTGTATCTGGCATCTAAAATGTGTAAAGTTTTTTCTAGCCGCATTAACCACCAGTGATGGGGTCAGCAGCACCAGTGTGCCTGCAGAAGCTGAAAGGGGAGTCTCTGCAGTGGCAGTGATGGGCGATGGTAAGTCACATCGGTCGGTTATTGACAAATACTAGTATACCCACTATAATTGTTAAGTGAGGCAGATCCCTCCCATTATCCTTCATCCATGACCTCCCTGCCCATGGCACTTTGGGAGTCCAGAACCATGGACCATGGCTCCACCCAGCATGGTTCAATCCTGCACTGCAGTGTTGGCTGTGCAATGTGCGTCTGCTTCTGTTAAAATTGTGTTTACAAAGCCTTCAATGTATTTCCAATGGAATAAAAAACAAGGTGTCTTTCTCTTTTCACCCAGTGTCCACTCAGTCACTCACTTCCTGGTACCACAATCCTTTATTCATTTCTAAGTTCTTCTGTTCCAGCACACTAAAAACATTGCAAAAAAAATATTCTTTGGTATGCACCACATGTTACGGAACAAGTGGTTCATATGGCTTCCATAATGGATTAACGCCTGTTCAAATTTGACAATCCTCAACTTTCAGTTTCAATTACAGTGACTAACTAAGCCAAAGCTACATCAGTCAGTGAACCACCTCCTTCACCATTTTATAGCAAAACCTCTATCATACCTACCCGGCCTTTCCCCTGTACCTTAGTCTGCTGCAGTAGACTAAGTGACTGAGTTTGGCAGAGGGAGTTACTCAATCACAAATGTAAAATATATCCCGTTCGCCGCATCATGAATAGTAATACGGTGGACGGTATCTCTGTCATGCTTGTGATGGAGTTACCCCTCTGCCAAACTCTAGTCTAAATCAATCCCTAAGTCAAGTTTCCTTCCCTTATTTCCAAGACAATATATTTGATTCAAATTATTTGTGTTTGAGAGGGAGGCTTGGAAGCAAAGTGGGATTAAGTGGCTTCGATTTTGTGTTTTGCGTATGGGCTAGTCTGTGATAAATGTGCCCAATAAAATCTGCATATTCTGTTTCTTTCTCTGTACTGCAGTGCATCATATTTCCTCCCATCTACTAATGGAAGACAGGATATCTATTTTCCGCATGTTAAACATGATGTGTGTGACATATCATTAATTACCTGCATGCTTGGAGGCAGGGTTGAATTGAAAGGCATTTGGAGAAGAGCAGGGTCATTGCAATCAAAGATAATTTGTTTGTCCATTGTAGTTGTCCCAGTTGCAGACTGCATACCCTGTGCGCGAGATAGCACTATTCCAGTCATTTAGTACAAGAAAAGAATATTTGTACTCCATGGTGGACGATGCCTTACTCATTAAATAGAGTTATTATTTTTTTTAGATAAAGTGTCTGTGTTATTTACTTTTTTAGGAAATCTATTGAAAAAAATCCCTCAGTTTTTGTAAATCTCATGGTACCTCCTTTTAGCTAAGCAGTGGTTTTATGTGCGTATGTGTTGATAAAATAATGTCCCTGTGACTGACTCTCCTCATCACATCTACAAAATTCCAATGGCCCTAGGGGACTAGCAGATTTACTTATACTGTGCCACTATCTAATTTAAAAAAACAAGTGTTTGCACGGAGCATTCTTTACAATTTTTCTGTTTTATTTATTTTTCTTTCTTGATAAAGCTACAGAAAGTGTAAATATTTTAACGGACTTGAAAAACGCTTCATTTTTAATTTTTATAATAAATAATTGTGATGTATATGCTTTATGGTTATGATAAACCAAATGAAGTTATTTGACTAACTGACTGATAAAGCTTCTTCTGCTGGTCCACCATCGATCCAGCAGGAGATCATGGCCCAGCTCCTGCAGCAGAGACTGGAGGTCACAAGGGACCACTATCAGCAACTGTTGGATGAGGAGGGCCTGGAACATGTCCCTGCTCCTGTGTCCGGTTTCACTGCCCAACAGCCTACTCCTCCAGCTTTCAGGCCACACCAGAGTCACCAGCAGCTTGGAGCTCTCCGTGGCCATCCCCGTGCCACCCCGATTTCAGACTATCTCCACCATCCCCATGTGCTGCATGAGCTGGCACACTTGGGCCACAGGATGGCATGCCTCGAGGTCCGCAACCAACATCTGTAGACCATCATTGAGACTGCCCTCTACTAAGCCCTTAAAAAGATTGTTTGGGTGGGAGGGAGTTGTGGATGGAGTTGGTGGGAATTTGGAAAGGGCATTTTTGGACACTTTGGACATTATATATATTTCTTTTGAACATTTGCTGAGGATGTGAAAATAATGTGAGAGTGTGGTGAGCCTGTTGTGGGTGGACAGGTTGGATTTTATATGTTATTATTATATATACGTTAGTTAAAGGGAAATCATTTATAATCCAATTTAAGTATGACGTTTTTGTTCTTGTTACTTTAACTTTGCACTGATGCCTTTTCGCACAGCTGGTCCTTACTATTTCTTAAAGTGTATGCCAGTTAGGAGGGTATACTGCCATTCTCTATATTGCCTACAGAAACATAGATAAACAATTTGAGTTATCTCATCAGCAGTACAAGGTTGTTACGTACTAAGTAAAGTAGTTCACTTCACTCCATAGTTCTCCTACCTGAATAGATAGCTGCTCTCTCTGTTAAACTTTCAACACCTTACCGGAGGGATTCCAAAGAAGCTTTCTTTATGGTAGTGGTAGTGCACTAACAGGAAAGGCATCACAGTGAGATCCCACTGCCACCTAGGTAATTCCCAACTGCAGGATTAATCAAAAGTATCACAGGCAACTAAATTGAACAACCAGGAGTTAGTAAGACATACATCTACATGTATAATAAAGCTTTAGAAAGACTGAGGGCAGACAACTACCACCATCACACATTAAAGAATACCACTTATTATAAAAAACTAGCAATAGTCCATTATTCAGAGCAATGATGATCATGGGACTTGAAAAGCAAAGTTATGAAATCCTCAAGTCAGGGAAAATGTACTCAAAGTTTGCACTCTGTAGTCGACAAGGTTAATCATTTCATTTAGGGATAACAAAGGCCTGTAAGAAGATACTGACATTGAGGAATGACAATTTTACTTATGCTTGATTGGCTAAGTGGGCTGTTGTGGGCTAGTGGTCAGATAATAGAAGATATCCAGAACTGAGTTGGTGTTGGATTCAACCATATCTGCCTCACCAAGTGTATGATATATTTGTGGTATATTAAGACATGCCTCCAAAAAAATCGCTCAGCCCCGGTGAAGAGGTTTAGGGGTTTGATGAATGGATGGGAAAGGGGATTTGGGAAAAGGTGCGACAAAGACAAACACAACACAAGAACCATATTCAAGAGAGCGATGAGCAGGACATCATCATCAACAATCTGTTGAGGAAGGAAATAAAAAATGAGCATGACACAGTACAATTAAATGCATTAGATGCAGTCCTTCTGCCCCAGAGACCCACATTATCAGATATCTAAATGTTCTGCTTTGTAGGTTTGAAAAAGTAAATTTATGGAAGAGTGAATTGTACCCACCTAGTTCTAAAAATATATGATTGTTAAATAGAAAATGAGACTGTATTGCCAAATTGGGTGGTGCATCTGCATTATCCTTAGAAATGCCTGTCTGGACTGGTCCGGTAGGTGAGTAGGAGTGTTGAGCTCAGCTTTCACCTTTCATTTGAGCAGGAGACGAGAAAGCCTGCTTATTGTAAAACAGAAACTGTGCTGTAGAGTCAAGTAGAATGACAGACGGAAGGTAAGCTTCACAAGTAATGCACCACGAAGACCCTGAGGCAGAGCAAAAAAAAAGAGGACTCAGAGTTTCAATTTTACCACCATTGCAATACACACACTCAGCAGCATTTCCTAAATCAACCCACTTCTTTCCATTCCACATAGCTGAGTACTAGGACTCAGAGCCATGGTTTCGCTTTGAAGTCGTTGATGAGGGAGTCCTGCCCTGAGTCTTTCTATCCTCCTCCTGACTCACAACCCAAGCAAGATAGATGTGTAGTGCACTGCTGTTAAAGAACTAGCAGAGAAAGATATTTGCAGTATTTTGTACAGGTTTTTTTTTCTTAACTAAAGTGACTGGTCTGGTATCTGAAGAAGCCAAAGAAAGGAGTGGACCGCACAGGTACATTTTGGCTCAGTCATTTTGTAAAGGCCAATCACCTTCAGGAAACATTATCACTCATCAGGCACCAAACAGTACAATTCATCAAAATCAAGTTTAATATTAATTAAACGCCCTCCCTCACTCTCTGCCACCACATAAATCATAAAACCGCATATTTGAAAAGTGGCAACTAATCACCACTGCGGGTCTCAGGCGCTGGAGGCTGTCAGGTAGATTAAGTGAGCTATTTTCCAGAGTCACATGATGCTGATTGGATCTGCCTCTGGTGCTGGGGTTTGAACCATTAACCCATATTCCGTAGTCAGCTGCCCTGGCCACTGCACCACAACTCTCTCATTATTAATCAGTCACAATCATGCAATCATTGTTGCAGTCGTTATTGTTACCTCTTCCAATCCAAGCATTGATAGGTTACGTAGTAGGTGTAGAATTGTTCTTTGACACAGCAACACATTGGAATTTGGTATTGGCACTCTCATAAATGAACAATCTTGTGGGACAGCCCCACTAAGAGATGCAAAAAAGGATAGGCGTGCAAGAGAGCCAGGCATTATCTCTAATGTCATTAAGGAATTGTGGAGGCTTCTTTACTGAACACTAGTCAAACTCTAATCTGGCCATATCTGGGACCAAACAATGGTGGGGCAACATAACTCTGACACAATAATAATGTTCCACAAGCTATTTTTTTGTACAGAAAATAATTAAATAGTTCTATGCTAGCATTGGCATACTCAGTCTTGAAAGCAGAGTTAGTCCTTAAACTCAGGTGCTTGGTCCAGAAGATGGTCCGCTAACACACATGATTCTGACCAATCATCATCCTCCTCCTGTGCTGTATTATGAATGGTGTATTTGTTTGGTATGAAATGTTGGTTCACTTTTGAGGTGAGAGACTGGTCCTTCTCACTGTAAAAATTGTGCCATCTGGAGTGAACACATGCTTAGCAGACACACTGGCTACAGGACAAGCCAGATACTTTACTGCTAGCATGCTGAGCTCTGGCCATTGGCGCATCTTCCCATACCTATACATCAATGGGTTTTGATCCACATAGACCTCTTTTGGATCACTCAGATACTCCTGGAACATCCTCTGAATGGTCATTGGTGCTGCCACTTGCTCGACCTCTTTTGCCTTCGACTCTTCACTGGGACCTAAGACCTGCCACTTGAAACCAAGCCAATGCAGAGGTTGGGTCAAATTCTTTTGTTGCTCTTGTTGCCGGTGTTCTGATTGTTGGTGTTGGCTGCTTTGAGACAAGACAGCCCCATTTGGAAGTTAAAGGCAGCATTCCAGAACTGCGGAGGGGATTCTAAGTTCCAGCCATTCTTCCTCCAGTTCTGCAGCTTGCTCAATAATCCACCTCTTGTATTTTGAAACATCCCCTTCAGAAAAAGGAATGAAAGTGCGCAGAATGTTTTTGTACCATGGATCATGTAGTGTGATGCAGATATATTCTTTGGACAAGATTGTCTTATTTTGTAGCCTTGCATTACAAGCCAATCAAATGATTAAGCTCTCAACCAAGGCATGTGCTTTGGTATTTTCTTTCACACCCGCAAGTATAAAACTTTCAGACAGGGGTTATGACTGATGCAGCAATTGGTTGGTTGGCCCATCATACTGTCCTCCTTGCTAACTTCACAAGTGAAAACCTCAAAAGGGAGTAGCATTTGTGGCAGGCCTTTGTCTAAGCCCTATTTGTCCGCATCCATGGTCACTGCTTTCCCAATTCCATCCCATCCTCTTTGTATGACATAGTCAAGGATCTGCATGTACTGCTCAAACAGATGTTGCAGCATTTAATAGATCAAGTTTTAAAGTACTGGCATCTCCTGCTGCTTCAGAGCTTTAACTGGTACTCTAATAGCATCCTGAATAATCTTCAACTGCTACTGGGCTTTAAAAGAATGGCTGAAATGAGTGCAAATCTTCTGCAGGTGGTCATTATGTTGCTAATTATGTCTTCTTTTTTTAGAAAGTCTTGCACAACCAGGTTGATGTAATGTGCCAAGTAAAGGCCCCTGAAATAGCCACCATCTTCCACGGCCTTGACTATGTTACTGCCATTGTCCATGGCAACAAATCCAGTTCTGAGACCTCAGGGTTGCAGCCATTTAGACAACTTGCTGCTGGATTTGTCCAAGATTTTTGCAGCTTTCTCCATGGAGAACATGGCAGTTGTTGCCATAAAACCTATGTTATTTTGGTTTCAGTTTAATACATTTTTCATGGAGAAATGGCACGCCATACTCAATAAATGTTCCTTGGACTTAATATTGCTTCTAATCGAAGAGTTGTCTAAAACTATTAAAAGAACCGGAGGGAGAGATTCACAACACACAACAAGAACTGTCAAACAGAATGGAACCTGACGCTTGGAGTAATGCTTTGGATCAAATTAACACAAAATTTGGACAGCTATGGTAATGTATTACAAGAACACAAGCTAAGGAAATTCAAAAGAGACACCATAGACTATACACTAAACAAAGTATACTCTTGGGCAGAAGTATATGCACAAAGGAAACCATTAAGAAATCCAAATGCTTCATCCAAAGAAAGTATTGTGTCTGACCAGGAAATTGTACCCTCCAGAAGTCAACAAAGACACCATACACAGAGAAACTACATCCCCCGGGCATACAAATACTGACAATATTGAGATAAGGACATCAACCGACACTGAATCTTTTTTATCCAAGGGTCAAGACCTAGGACAACCCCCAGATCCAACTTCAGTTAAACCACTGGATAGCACTCAAAGACACTCAGAGGAAAAGAAAAAGGAAAAAGGGAGGAGGAGCTTAAGCAGCCAGAAACCTTAGTCTTAGTGATCAACATTTCTACACATGCCTAAGCAATTACAAATTCTCAACAAAGATACTTCTTTTGTACCCATGTACAATACGAAGCTCCATGACTGATATTACCTTATATAAATTCATGCGGTCATTAAGATTACGACATTTCTTTGAAAATGTAATCACTAACGAGAAGACTTCAGAAGAAACAGAATATTTGAAATTTAGGTTAAAAGCACATTTATGCCACAAGTGTCTCACAAGATGCAAGACACTTTTGAGACACTAGTTAAGAAGGATCTGAATACCATTAATTTCAAAACTAACAAGAATTCCAACTTAACCAAATCTGAGAGATACATACTCAAACAATTATCTAACAACCCTCACTTGGTCTTTCAAAAACCAGACAAAGGTGGCACCTTAGTAGTCATGGATAGTATGTACTACAACACATGTGTGGGATGAGTCCACCAAATTTGAATTTAAATCATGATCCCACAACAGAAATCAAAGCTGTGGTAATTAAAATCATGGATAAAGCAGTGGACATGGAGTGGATCAATGAAAAAAGCACACATTTTTAATAAAACAATTCCCAAAGCAACCCAACTTGTATATGTTACCAAACATACATAAAGATCATGTGGATCCCCCAGCTAGGCCAATTGTATCTGAATGTGTATCACTGTTTGAACCATTAGGCACATACATTGATTATTTCTTGCAACTGATAGTGTTATCTTGGTGTACCTACATAAAGGATATAACGTATGTTTTAATACCGCTAAACGATGTGAGTTTGGAGCACATAGACGAGTGGCTATTGAGCACTATTGACGTTACATATTTGTACAAATCCATTCCACCTAAATAGGGACTAACGGCAGTCAAATGTGCACTACTGAACCAGCCTCATATAAGAGCCAACAAGGTTTTTCTGCTGGAGTTACTGCAATTTTGTTTGCAACACAGCTATTTTCGATGGAAGGATAATTTCTTCTTACAAATAGGTGGCACTTACATGGGTTTTGAGGGTGCCCCAGTGTACACAAACGTCTTTATGGCAAAGTTCGAACAGGACCATAATCTTTCAAACAATGCATGGAGTGACCATCTGGCATTTTATTACCATTATGTTGATGACATATTTTTAATATGGTTTAATCCAGAAGGATCATTGAGGAATAACATTGGAATTTTGAATACAAGAAATTACAGAATCAAATTTACCCACCTGATCAGCAAGTCCAAGGTACCATTTCTTGATGTTAAGATAGAAAAAAGTAATATCTGTCTGGACATAAGTGCACATACCAATCCAATGGACAGCAACATGCCTTAAACTTCCAGAGTTTTCATCCACCACAACTTTTAGTGAATTTGCCATATTCGCAAATGATGAGAGCCGAACGTATTTCTTCCCACAAAGACATGTGTGACACAGCCATAACCAGAATGAAACTGAGATATTTACAAAGAGGATATCCGCAAACCACGGTAGAGAAGGCTGAGGAACGTATTCAACTGATAGAACAGAAAGATCTACTAACCAAACAAATACAATAAAAAAAGAACCAGATTGTGTTTGTGTCCAATTTTTAGCCAAATAAAGGAGTACCAAAATAGTCATCTGTAAACGTTGGGAGTTACTACAAATGGAACCTGACTTAAAAGCTACATTTAAGGTGAGGCCATTACTGCTTATACAATAACCAGAAACCGAAAGGAATTGCTGACTGGGAGGCATTAGACACCCACGGCAGACCATCAAGGTATGAAGAAATGTCGGAATTGTATACAGTACAACAATGTGATCGAGAGCAACAATATTATGCATCCTAGAACTGCAGAGAAAGTAATACTCAGACACATGTCAGATTGTAATACCATGAATGTAATTTACTGCATCAAATGTCCTTGTGGCCTTTTATAAATTTGGAAAAACTGAAAGGAAAGAAAAAATCAGGATGAGTGAGCACAAAAGCATGATTCATAATAAGAATACCAACTCGAATTTAGTTGCATATTAGTTGGAAGAGAGACATTACATTGTGCAATTACGATTCTTGATTTTGGAAACTATGAAACCTAAGGAGGGTGTAGACCTGAGTAAAATACTGTTACAGAAGAAAATCAGTTGATAAAAAAATTCAATACCATGATGCCATTTGGATTAAACAACAAACTCAATATTAGCTGCTTTCTATGGGAACACAAAGTCAATGTGAGGCTCAGGTATAGCCTCCTATCAGAGACTTTTATATATATACTCTTTCTATACTGCCAGTAGATTATCTACACACCAGATTGCTTTCACAATCTAAAACTCATAAAACAGCATACATAGTCATGGTCAACAATGGTATTTCATTGTGCATATTTATGAATGAATATGTAGAACAGTCAAAAAAATGTATGTTAAAAAGGTTGACTGTTATGTGAAATGTGTTGAGCAGGTATACTCTCAAATGAGAGGTATCTGTTGTTGCATATCAACCCGTTGACTCTAGTTGCGAGGAATACAAAGTCAGGTGAAAGAGTACAGTGCCAAGGTAGCCGCTATAGGAATCAACAACCTTAGTAGACTCGTAGGGGCATCGTCATTGTCCAAATGAAGAAACAAATTAAAATTCTGTTTGTCACAGAAATGGATGTGATATACGTTGTTAATCAGTTTAGCAGGTGTATATATCAACACACCGACTCCCTGCGGATAGGGATATACTGTTAGGTGGATGAGTTCAGTGTTAGGATGGCCGCCAAAGGAACTAATAAGACGAGCAGGTTTGTGGGGGCGTCCTCGATGTATGACTGAGGAAATGCTATGTTCTATAGCGATGGACATGAATTGGTAACATGTAGTCAGACAATATCTGAACTCTCAGATCAAGAACCTAGCAGGAGAGAATCGCTCAGTTATAGGTGAAAACTCTAGCTGAGAAAGAAAAAAATGTCCTTTCTTGAGACCCGTCACTCACCAGGGTCTCCCCACGGTGACACGCTTCATCATAGGGGCCATCTCAACCCGATGCAGGTTGAGGCGTGCTACGACTTGCAGAGATACGTAGGAGCACTGTTTTGTGGTACTATGTGTGGTGCAGTGGTGTGTATGGAGTGGAGTGTGTTAAAAATATCTAACTAGTAGGCATACTAACTTTTATTCTTGCTCCTAGTTGATATATTAAAAATGGGGTAAGTCGCAAGGGGGCCTGGTTGCAATGAGTCAGGTGTCCCTATTGGACTCCAACATGTTTCCAGCTCTTCTTCAGGACAGGCACAGGGTCCAGCCCTGTGTCTACCACTCCTTAGGTGACCTAACTTAAGGAAAAAGAAACGTGCTGCAACTAATAAGCAAGCGTAGTTAATGCATATGATTTACTAACTTATTACTTTAGTTAAGAAGCACCAGTGTGCCTCATGGTCCTGGAGGGGCTGGGAGGTTCTCGAGCGTTGTCGGAGAAATCCTCTCTGGCTTGCTCGCCTAGTGTATTCAAGGAAATGCTATGTTCTATAGCAATGCACATGAATTGGTAACACACAGCTTGTTGGTAAGACGTTTGACTAGGGTTGCTGGATAACTAGTGATACAAAAAACGCAGGAGAGAGAAAGGGATTTATACAAGTTTGAAGGGAATACACCTGGTCCCCTTTAGATAAAGTAATCAAACAGTTGGAGGAGTGCCCCCAGGATACAGCTCAATGTCTCCGCAATACTGGGAGAGGTGCCCAGGAAAGGAAATTCTCCTTTCTTAAGAAGACCCCTCAATCTCCAACCTGGTTGGTGACATGCTTCATCATTGGGGTCCCACCCAAATAGCATATAATCATAAGCAAAAGCAAATCGTAGTATTCACACAATCATTAGAGTGACAAAATCAGTCACTCAGGAATAGAACATACCCACTGCTAGTATTCATTAAGGTGGGTGTCTGTGCACTCCTTGAGGCCTTGAAGTGCATATGCAACAATGCAGCCGGTGACTGGCTCCACGCAGTAAGTACACATACCTGATGCGGGCGGGCTCCGCAGAAATTCCCCGTTTTTTAAGATACTTACCATCACAATTCACTCGTAATGCTTCTTTATTTAGATCGTGTAATTGAGCAAGCACCACGACCCCGATGTAACATTGCGTTTTTAGTAAGCAACCCTTTTTCTCCAACCATGAGCATTACGCTCTCATATCCGGCTTGCATGCATTTGGTCTTGCGCCCTCACCGAATTGAACGTGAGCGTAGACACCCACTTCGAATTAATGATGTAAGTGGTGTTAAAAATATATACCCACGGGCTCCATTGATATCCCCGTGTGTTGATTGATGCATCGTTGCATATGCACTTCAAGGCTTCACTGAGTGCACAGACACCCACCATATTGATTGCTAGCAGTGGGTATGTTCTATTCCTGAGTGACTGATTTTGTCACTCTAATGATTGTGTGAATACTACCATACACTGCCTCTTACTTTATGAGGCACACTTCGTAATGTCTGTATTTTTCAAGTTTTTTATACACACAATTGGGAGCTGAAGGAGCACTTAACCTTCTAGAGACTACATTACAGCTGCGTACTGTGTTTGCTTGTGATTATATCTTTGTCTTTTCAGATTTTCTCCTTTCAACGAATTGGACAAAGGGACGCCTGACCATGAGTACATGGTTAGGTCATAGTGATCAAGGGTAGGGTACACCTTAGCCAGTGTATACCGCCCGGGTCACGTTCACTGGTCCTGATGAAAACCTGGTACTATCATCTTCAGGTTGAAACATGTAGACCTTTGTATGCACTTTTCATGCACATTTTTCCACTATAAAGATACCAACTGTCAATTTAACCAAGGACGGCATCTCACCAACTCTTTTAATATTCTCCAGTTCCTCCAGAATATAGAATTTTTAATGAGTTATATCTGGCCAATTTTTAAATCACTTTTTTCATTCACTTGCACAACAAAAAAAAACCTGCTCCACTGTAATCAGGTGTCGCAGCACAACCCGATAGCATTTGGCTATTTTGGATGGGACCCCAATGATGAAGCATGTCACCAACTACGTTGGTGAGTGAGGGGTCTTCTTAAGAAAGGAGAATTTCCTTTCCTGTGCACCTCTCCCTGTATTGCGGGGACATTGAGCTGTATCTTGGGTGTACGCCTCCAACTGTTTTATCGGATTACAAGTGATGTCAGGATTCTAATAACTTGGTAGGTAGTTCGTTGCGCTTAAAAACACTTCAAGGCATGTTATTTTCTGAATACTACAGGTTCTTAGCGAATCGGTTTGTTTTTAACCCAGGTCCATATTGGTGATTGTAATGCTTGAAAGACGGTGATCTTGGAGGGTGTGTCGATGGTGCATGAAGACAGCAGGCTCAGTGAGCGTCACGGTGGGGAAGACACAGTATGCTATGCTATCTCCATCTGACTCTGAGTCTTCTTGTGCCATTGTAAAGTCACTGTGGCGGGTGATTCTGCTGGCACACTGCTGGGGACAGGGCTGCTGTGCATGAGGATGCCACTCTCTTCTTCTTCGTCATCACCTTCCACTGTAATTGGACTTGTAGCTGATCTTTCCTGGCTCTTTTCACCTTCACCAACATTACTACGTTCGGCAATTTTTTTAAGGTGATCCTCCCACCGGATTGCGTGATGTTTTTTCATATGGCAGGGTGTACATAATGGCAGCCAGCCACATGGTTAAGCAACAGCAGCAAGCTAGGAGGCATGGCAAACAAAGAACACATGCAAGCCTATGGCAAAAGCACACTGGCTGGTGCATGCCTTCTATCAAACAAACAACACCCATATACACAGGTTTCTGAACTTACTTGGGAAATCTCAAAGACAAAGTCCTTAAATACAATGATATATATACAGCAGACAAAGAGAGTAATGCTTCCAGCTCCAATCCAAATGAAAAGTGTCCAAAAGTTCCACAAAGCCCTATGGACAAAGAACTGGGAGCTGGAGTCTTTATCACCCTTCCTTCCTGTTGGAAAACATTTTTTTTTTAAATAAACCACTTCTTGCACTAAAAAACTAATTTAACGGTCCACTGGAGAAGAAATTCAACTTGAAAAACTCCTTTGTAGATTTAATTACTTCTCAACCACAAAAGTTACTCAAGTGCTGCTTTCGCGATTGCAAGCGCACTACATTGGCACAGCCGTAGTCAGAACCCATGACAGCAGGCACAAAGTCTCATGTGAAATATATTTCGGGCCCCCCAAGGAAGACTCGCACATGGAGCTCTGGATGGCACCTCTTTATTCCATCGGTGCAATCGCCATACTGCCTTTCCTTCTCCCCTTCCGGCACCTCCCCTTCCGCCTCCGCCTGCCCTGTACATACACCAGGGTCAGGCAGGACGACATGACACCTCCCCCTTTTGTACAATAATGCTTACTGTCTCTCAGAGTTCTTCAATGAGTCGAACAAGTCGCTTGGCTGTTGTTCGTGGACAGCTGATTCTCGCCTGTTCAGGAGTATGGCAGTCCCTGGCATCTTAAAGCCTCACTGAGCAGGGACGCGCTACATCACTTTTTCCTCTTTGGCTCGACGAGTCCGTGCCGGAGCCACAGTCCTGGATTCGAGTGTGAGCAGAGGGATTGCATTTTTTGAAGTGGGATACGTTTCGGGTTATCCGTTTACCTTCAGACTCAGCTGTGATCATAGTCCGTTTCCGACTGGAGACTCGCAACGGGTTTGCGAGGTATCGACTGTCTGCCTTTGTTCTACGGTCGCGTTTCACCAGCACCCAGTCTCCTTCATGAATGTCCATCTGTCGCGCATGCCTGCATTGATCAGCATAGTCCTTCATCTTTGATTTCTTTTCCTGGTCCAGTTTCACCAGGGTATCATGATCGGTGGTCACGGTTCGAGATTGCATGATGGTGTTTGAGGCGGGCAGCCGCGTGAGGGGAACTCACCCAAGCATCAGGGTGGCAGGGCATTGGTTTGTGGTACTGTGCGGCGTGGTCCGGTATGCTCGCAACACTTCATTCAGCGCTCGCTGGATGTCGCGGTGAGCGAGTTCTGCTTGCTGAGGCCATAAGGGAGTAATCTTCCGATGTTTAAAGTTGAGATGTTTTGCAAACTCGGCAAATTCATGACCGTTAAACGGTGGCCCGTTATCTGTTTTTACTCCTATGGGGATTCTCCATGCTGTGAACGTTTCATCGATGACGGGGATGACAGCCGTCGCTTTTGTGGAGGACAGTTGATGCGCAATGGGAAAGCAAGAGTATTCATCCATAATGATGATGATATATCTGCCTGATTTCAACGGACCAAAGAAGGCAATAGCCACTTGTTGCCACACCCCATCGGGTAGTTCAGACATCTGCAAAGGGGCTGGCGGTTCGTCTCGACCCACTAACTGACATGAGGCGCAGTCCTTAAGTGTGGCCTCCACCATTTGATCAAGTAGTGGGAACCAAACACGTTCCTGGAGTGCTTTCTTGGTGGCTATGACTCCTCTGTGCCCTTCGTGAGCTAAGTTGATGACCCCCTGTCGCAGTCGCTGAGGAATGACTATCCTCCCTCCTCTCAGCAATAAACCATCTGTGCTGATTGATAGTTCTTCTTGGACGTGTTTGAACATCCTGGTGACTGTTGTCCAGATGTCTCCATGGGTTGGTGCGTATCCGGACCATGATGGCCTGAAAGGTGGAATCTTGAGCAGATGCTTCACGAATAGCTTCTAGTGGCACTGCCGGAGGGCATGCATTGTCAATGACGAAGTGAATGTATTCCTCTGCTACAGAGCATTGTTCTAGGGTGAGAGACTGTGGGTGCCGTGACATGTAGTCCGCTGGGTTTTCCGCCTTTCCAGGTTTATGAACGATGGTGTAAATGTAGTCTTGCAAGCGTAGACCCCATCTTTCTATTCGTGGGGGCATCTTCGCTGGTGGGTTGCCAAAGATGGCGATAAGCACCTGGTGGTCTGTGATGAGTGTGAAATGTTTCCCGTATACGAACAGGTGAAAGTGTTCACAGGCCCACACAACCGCGAGGCTCACTTTCTCAGGCTGTGAGTAAGCCTTCTCCGTATCAGTGAGACTGCGCCTGGCATAAGCGACAACATGACGTTGGTCTGCTTCATTGTTATACTGTGCAAGGATGGCGCCCAAACCTACAGGGCTAGCGCCAACAGTGATTTCAGTCTTTCTTTTGCTGTCAAAGTATGCTAAATTGATAGCAGTGCTCACAGCCTTCTTGATTTTATTGAACGCATGTTCACGAGCAGGTGACCACAGGAATTACTGACCTTGGCGGGTGAGTTCTTTGAGCGGGTAGCTGATGGTAGCATAGTCCTTAATGTAGACGGCACAATAGCTTGCCATTCCCAGGAAAGAGCCGAGGTCACTAATGTCCTGTGGCTGTGGAGTGTCCGCAAGGGCAGACACTTTCTCAGGGTCTGGTTTCATGCCATCTTTGGAAAACATATGTCCATAGAATTTTTGTGTGGACTTCTGGAATTCACATTTATCCGGATTGAGTGTGAGGTTAGCATTGAGTAGGGGGTGGCACACTTGTTCTGAGGCTTTATCATGTTCCGCTTGATTTTCCCCAAAGACCAGGATATCGTCACTGTGGTTGATGGCATTTGGGATGCCCCGGATTACCCGCCGGATGGCTTCCTGAAAGATCTCAGCGGCTGAGGATATTCCGAAGTTTAAGCGTTTATAGCGGAACAGGACTTGATGGGTGGTAAAGGTGGTAATGTAGCGGGGTTTCTCATGGAGTTCCAGCTGGTGGTATCCCTTGTTGAAATCCAGCTGTGAGAAAACAGTTGCCCCATTGAGACGAGCAATCATATCACTAATATGAGGTCCGGGATGTCGTTCCCTCTCAATAGCCGTATTCGGGACACGCATGTCCACACACAAGTGTACTTTGTTGTCTTGTCCTTTCTTGGGCACTACCACCACTGGTGACACGCAGGGAGTGGGCCCTGTAGATCGCTCAACGATATCTGTCCTCAGCAAGTCCTGTAGCTCGTCATCTACGGCCTGTTGCAGATGAAACGGCACCTTCCTGTTGTGTTGCGCTATCGGTGATATTTGCTCGTTGAACTTTGAACTGGTTGAGCTTCCCAAGGCCTTTGAAGAGATTTGGGTACTTGTTGACGATGTCCGGGGAGTCATCCACTGTGTATAAAAGTTTGACAAGTTTGAGGCGTTCTGCTGTCGGTAGACTGAGAAGGCAATCAGCTGCGTAAAGACCCTCGATCATGTGGATGTTGGCTTGGATCTGTCGGTCCTTATAGGTCAGAGTCATGCGGAACTATCCCAGGCATGGTAGGGGTTTCTAGGACATCCCAGTGTAGACTCAGACAGCGGCCGGTTCCAGTTTTGGCTGGGGTTTCATGCTTTGATATTCCATGGCACATATGTAGTTCAGGGACGCTCCTGAGTCTAGTACAAACTTGGTGGGGTGACTCCCTATTTGAATGTTCAATCTTGGGTATTTTTTCAGTCTGTCGGGGTCTGACGCCATGCACACGTATTTATCGCTGTCTTGCGAGACAGGTGTGGGAGACGACGATTCCCGGGACGTCGACCTCTGGGATCTGAATGAGCTAACTGACTGAACGCTCGACCTTGATGAACTGGATGAGCGGCTTTTCCTTCCCCTTACTGCTCTTTCATGGTGGCGGGTTTCTGAGCTTGACTTGGCCATCTTCACTTCCGACCGTCGCGTTTGACAGGCCACTTCAAAATGATTTTCTCTTTCACAGCGGTGACACTGCTGTCCTATGGCAGGACACTGTCCTGAGTGTTGGTAGACCTGTCCGTAACATTTTGAGCCTGGTCTGCTTGCCCGACTCCTTCGGGTTCCGTTGCGCGAAGAGGTCACACGGAGGGTCTGTGTCGGTCTTCCCGACTTGCGGTGGTCGGAACGGCGCTTCGAGTTTGTGTGAGACTGTATTCGGAAAGCTTGCTCCTTTTTTCCAGACTTGCTGGCTTCCATCTTCTTGGCATGGTCTTCCGCTTGATCATTGATGCAAGTGAGTTCCTCTATTTCTTCAAGCGTGTAGTGTTTCTTTAACAATCGGCGGCGTAGTAATTCTGACTGGCGCCCTTCAATAATGCACAGTCGCAGCGTGTCTTTGGTGTTGAACGTGTCGAATTGGCAATACCGTGCTCGGCGCCGAATGCGAGCAATGAAGTCACACATTGGTTCATCCTTTTCTTGTGAGGCAATGTTGAACGTATACCGCTCGTAGTCTAAGTTTCGTTTGTGGAGAAACTTCCGATCTAGAGCTCCTTTCACGTCTTCATATGAGATGGCGCTGGCAGCAGGCAATTCTTTGATGATCTGTGCAATGTCTTTCCCTATCAAATTTTGCAGGGCTCTCAGTTTCTGCTTAGAGTCTTGCACTTGAGACCCCGTCATGAAATCCTCGAAATCCTCAGCCCAGCTCTTTCATTTGGGCCCCATGTTGTTCTCGGACGTCAGCTCTAGAGGCTCTGGCGGGCGCAGATATGACACTCCTAGCAACATTGGACGCGGTTGCGGGCCTTGCTGGGTGGATCCCATGGCAGCTGGACGTGAAGTGTCAGTTTCTACTGACATCCTGAGCAGAGATACAGGCTCCCCAGGCCGGGCGAGGCTTTATTTGCAGGAATTCACAGGTTTTTTGAGGTTTTATGTGATTGCCTGACTTCAAGATGGCCGTCAGGATGAGAGCCAGTATTATCCTAAGCACGGTGCCTGACTCAAAGATGGCCGTCGGGGAGGACGTGGGTCTTTATCTTTAGTGTCTGCTTCAGTCTTCCCTACTGCCTCTCATAAGGGTAGTCGCTGCTTTAGACTCACCCTTTGTGTAGCTCCAGTCTTTGTAGCACGGCGCTCAAGCAGCGCGCGACCCTCCACGCGATTCCGATCGCGTTTCACACTCTTTTTGCATAAGCACGCTAGACGAGCTGGTCTTCGGCTGCACGCTCACCCGAGGACACTGCAGTTAGGGGGCAGAAGTGATGGGTCACCAGGATCCCACCCTCGTCGCCAGTGAAATGTTTTTCAGGCCCCCCAAGGAAGACTTGCACACGGAGCTCTGGATGGCACCTCTTTATTCAATCGGTGCAATCGCCATACTGCCTTTACTTCTCCCCTTCCGGCTCCTCCCCTTTCGCCTCCGCCTGCCCTGTACAAACACCAGGGTCAGGCAGGATAACTTGACATCATGTATTTGCTTGTAGCCTGAGAATATCATGACACTCGCGAGGAAGCAGCAAAACAAATTTCGATGACGTAAATGGAAAAAAAAACTCCACTTCGCCCCCAGAATGTGGAATCCAGGAGCCCTATGTTCCAGTGCGGAGCATGGAGTGCACGAATTCTAAAAACTCCGCAAGTGGAGATAAGTTTTCCGCCTGGGTTTATTTCTAAATCCACAGAGTTGTGTAACAATAAACATGTTATTCAGCACTAAGATGTCCACGGGTGAACGTATGCTTTACAAATACATATATTCAGGGCTCTAAGTAGCCCAGATCCTGCCAGTGCTGAGCTCCGCCAGTTCCTAAAAGCAGGTCCTAAAACGGGTCCCTATTGGGCTCTCTATTTTTGGCCTTACCCTCAGGGTGAAAAAAATAATTAACTGCAGTAGAACCACCCCTCACTGCTTTTGATGTAACTTTCAAGAAACTCTTTTTTTCAGTTTTATATAGCAGAAACTCAGCCGAAGTTATTGGTACCCTTTACATAAAGACCAGTTACATTACACAATTAAATATTCATTTTTTGAACCACAGGATTTTGAGTCAACATCAGGCTTGAACCACGTTTCTCAGCTTGCAAGACGGCAGCTTTAGCTTTACACCACCACCTTGCCAACTAGAATGGAAGCATTTTCAGTATTATATATAAAAAAGCCATAGTTGTTGCTCGTTTCTCTTATACAACTAACAACCATTGACAAAGCCAATAGTTCTGGCTTCTTGCAGGTGTAATGTTACTTGTTGCATTATATATCTGGAGGCAATGGTAGAAGCAGCAAAATGGCAGTGGTGAGACACACTTCACGAATGACAGATTTTCAGCTTAAGTGTTTTAAGCAGCGCCTTTAATTACATCAGCCACGCCTGTATGAGAAACCCCCCAGTTTGTTCATCCCACGTAAAGCCCTGCACGTTATTTTTTTTGTGTGGTTTAAGCAGGGCATCAGCTGGGATCACTATTTCTGCAGGTGTTTTCTTATTTGCCATATCCAACAGTGTTTAACTATTTTTAATAAATGAAAAAAATCTTTCCTGAGGGTATTGGATTTAAGTTGCATTTGTATTACTCAGTCAGACAAGACTTCCACTGTTATATATTGCTTCTCTATTGGACGTTATTGTTCAGCCAACGAGCCTTCCAAAGCAACGGAGCCGCCTCGCAGTATTGTTCATAATGGGCCGGGGTAGGAGTTTGTTTTCACCAACATAATCTCATGTCAAGTATGGCATTTTGAGTGACACTTGTAATGCAGACATATTCAAAGCAAATCAAATATTAATTTATTCTATGTTAAATAATAAAATTATGAACGAACAAGAACAATGCATTATATTGAATACAAAATTGCAAAAAGTAACATCTGTAGCAGCACATATACTTATTGAGAATAATAATGTGCCACTTGATCCAAACTATGCATATTGCATATTATTTGATTTAAATAGGTCTACAAAGACACTTGTTATGCAGAATGACAGAGGTCACAGTACTAGGCCACATAGAGTAATTGAATATGTTTGTTCGGATAAAATAGCTATAGAAGGAGCACAGAAACAAAGTTAACAAACAGAACTCAAGTGCTCTTGTTTGCATAAAACACAATTGTGTGCTTTTTTAGTAGAAAAATACGTCCTTGTGCCAAAAACTTTGCAAGGTCTCATTTCAGGCTATAAATAGAGCAGAATGATGTATCCGGGTTTCATGTAATTTTGTGTTATTTTTTGTGTTTTACATTTAATTTCCAATAAAGAAATTACGCAAATTTCTCCGTGATCTAATTCATGACTGAAACTTCAAATCCATGATCAGAAGTGGGGAGTCTGAGCATGCACAGGCCACCCCATACATTTTGTGCTTCTAAAACAGCTGCAGCTGGACATGGTCTAGTTTTTTAATTACCCTGAATGGTAATATCATGGTAAATCGATAAAATAAAATAGCAATCTTGGTAGGATCACACAACCCTTAATTGATGATGTCACCCTACTGGCATTGCCTTACATTCTCGCAGCTTAGTAGCAATATAATTAAACTCTCAGTATTCCCATTACCCTGCATCAAATACTGAAATGTTTGCTAGTACCCACGCTCTAGAGTTTTTTTTACCATCAAGATACCATAAGCTTTTCAGTTTCTAAATCCACTACTTCGTGTTTGGAACAAGGCATCAGCCGAGAGCACTATTTCGGAGGTGTTTTCTTGTCTATAAAGGCCAGCAGTGATTGACTGTTTTTAATGAATGAGAAAACTCTTTCCTGCGTATTTTGGATTTAAGCAGCATTTTATTTGTGAGTCAGACAAGACTTCAACTTATTATTAATTGCTTTCCCCCCCCCGGACGTTATTCGTCATCCATCTAGCCTACCAATGCATGGTAAAAGACACACAATTGATGGAGGGAATGCAGAACAAATCAAAACATTCACCCCCAGTCAAGAGAGCTGGTTTAAATCCATCATTATTTTGCTCACCATGCCAGGCCAGTTTAGACCTGGCCATATGCAAATCAGTCTTAACCCTGGGACTCATGGGGACAGTCCAGCCTGAACTGGCAAGCCAGGTCCTCCCTGGACCAGAAACAAGCATCCTAGGACCCGTTTCGGGGTTTCACCCCTCATCAGCTAGGATAGGTTGAATCCAGTGATTTGCTGTCTTTGCCGAGGGGTGTTAATGCCCTTTACCTGCTGGTGTGTTTGCCTGCCGTTTTTGACCCCTGGACTCTGCCTGCTCGCAGTTTGCTTCTCGCAGCCCCCGCTTCACGGGAGCCGCTCGTGAGGGGGAGACTTTGCTGATCATAGAAGGGGAGGAGGAGGAGACTCGACACCGGACCCCTGCGGGACTGCGAGGACCAGCGGGCAGTGCGTTGATAATCTGCGGCAGCTGGTCCTCTTCCCGCCCCCACCTCCGATTGAATAAACCCTCCGAAGGACCTCACCTGTCTGGATTTGCTGTCTTTGCCGAGGGGTGTTGCTGCCCTTAACCTGCTGGTGTGTTTGCCTGCCGTTTTTGACCCCTGGACTCTGCCTGCTCGCAGTTTGATTCTCGCGGCCCCCGCTTCGCGGGAGCCGCTCGTGAGGGGGAGACTTTGCTGATCATAGAAGGGGAGGAGGAGGAGACTCGACACCTGACCCCTGCGGTACTGCGAGGACCAGCGGGCAGTGCGTTGATAATCTGCCGCAGCTGGTCCTCTTCCCGCCCCACCTCCGATTGAATAAACCCTCCGAAGGACCTCACCTGTCTGGATTTGCTGTCTTTGCCGAGGGGTGTTGCTGCCCTTAACCTGCTGGTGTGTTTGCCTGCTGTTTTTGACCCCTGGACTCTGCCTGCTTGCAGTTTGCTTCTCGCGGCCCCCGCTTCGCGGGACCCGCTCGTGAGGGGGAGACTTTGCTGATCATAGAAGGGGAGGAGGAGGAGACTCGACACCGGACCCCTGCGGTACTGCGAGGACCAGCGGGCAGTGCGTTGATAATCTGCCGCAGCTGGTCCTCTTCCCGCCCCTACCTCCTCATCTATTTTAATTGGTCTGGGCTACGCGCACGCGGGACGCGCGCGGGACGGAGCTCGGGGCGAAGCTCGGGCAAAGGGCGGGCCCTCTTAGGCCCTCAAAGGCCGAAATAGGCCGGACTGGGCCTACTCTCTTTATAGAAGGAAAATTTCACATGGCATAATTGTGTTCATGTTCATTTAATTATATTTGTCTCTATTGTACTTCGCCGTCTTTTAGCTTGGGGATTCTAGCATCGTAGCAAAACCAATTTTAGTAATTTGTAAAAGCTAATAGAGTCCTAAAATGACTGCTCTAAGACCAAATTGAACCCTTTACGGAATAAGGACAGGCATGCCATGCAGTTAAAAGGAAATTGTCAGTTATGCAATCTTTGGGAAAAGGGTAGGAATAAAGGTGCCACAGTAGGGTCTAAGTCCGAAGATAATGTTGAAAGAGGTTATACTGCCAAGGATCTGTCAATGAGAGGGTCTAGACACTCTGTTGGAGTAACTGAACAAGGAAATAAGGAAGAGGGTGTTAATTCCCCCATTAAAGAAAGAGATGGTCTACCTAATTCTTTGGAATTGTTGGTGTCTTCCCCCCTAGTTCTTGGAGGAAAAATCATACACGCCACCAAATCTTTACACGGTTTGCCAGATTCTAGTTACAAAATAGTGGGCGTTACAGTACATAATCATCCCTCTAATTCAGGTGATTTCCTTTTAAATGACGCTGTTAGCACTGCGTTGCCGAGGGTAGTGCTAAGTAATGATTTCATTTCCTCAGACATAGATATGGAGCTTTGTAGGAGGTATATGGTTGAGAAATCCAGTAAGACTCTTGATCCTATAAAGACCCCGGCAGTTCCTGGCCCCTCTGGGCGTCAACTATACAGTAGTACTCCTTCTAATAAATCTTTATTTAATACCTCTCAGTCAAATACTTCCATGAGTCCTGACCTTAATATAACAGGCATCAACCCTATTCAACCAACTTGGTCTGATAAACCTGTTTCTGAGTCCTTATCCTCTTTAGAACACTTACTTTCCTCGATTCTAAAACTAATGGAGAAATTTGTAGGTGGATCAGACTGTGTTCTGGAAACAGTAACTCAAATATTAAAGGCTCTATTGAATAACAAGCAGGGGAATGAACCCAGCCCTAACTTGAGACTAAATTCTATAGAGCCTATAAAAAAAAATCTTTTGTTGATAGAGAATGAGCCCTTAAATTCTCTTCTAGTCCCAACTCGAACTGGTCCGGATGAAGATCTTCTTTCTACTAATAGAAAGAGGTTAGAAACTCCCTTGAAAGTTCCTGTAGCTAATTTGGTAACAGAGCCCGATCAAGTAATCGAAGTCATGGTTGATCCCAACATAAGAGTAGATAAAAAATTATTTCCCATTTTTAAACTGCAAAAAAATGATGGAGTAGAGGGCGTATCGGACGCAGAAGATAAAAGAAAAAAGGGAAAAAATGGGAATTCTAAAAAGAACGGGAAAAAAAGAGGAAACCAATTCGTAGATTTGGAAAAAAGAGGCGAAGGAAATTCTATTTAGATGAGCAGTTGGATATTTCTATTAAAAAAGAGCCATTGGAAATATCTATTCAAAACGAGCCCATTCGCGTATCCTTAAATAATCCCCCCCAAGATGAGATCCAGGAAATAGAATTAATACCCGAAACCACATTACCTACTGAACAAGAGGCAGTTTTAACATCGAACAATATTAATTGTCATTCTAATATTATCCCCCCCTTTCTGGTATCCCTAATATAGAAAAGGGGGGGCCTCTTAACCTGTTTCCTCTTGTGAAATTGAGGAACCCAGTTGGCCTCGCTACATCTGCTCTTAACCTACTAGCTAAATCATTTTCGGATATGATAGGAAGAGAACGGGTACCTAACAGACCCGCGGAGATCCTCAAAGAGGAAAGTACGGATACTCTTTACTTAGATTTTCTCCCCCTGTTTGATCCTGACTGTACATTAAATAGATCCCTGCTTCTTAAATGCTTTCAGGAGACGGCTAATCTGAAATTAATACAATCATCAGATATAGATGTAGTAATGTTCCTGAAAACAGAGGTTGGGACTTTATCAAGGGTAAAATTCTTCTCTAAACTTTTTGTAAATTACATCCTTCAGCGGTCTGAAGGTTTACAAAGTAAAGGGATTGATGTTACGCCGTTTTTTGAGAATTATTGCTTTGACAGACCTACTAATAAGTCCTCACTCCTCCAGGCAGCCTCCGGTAGTATTGACAGGCTTGGGGGTTATGAAGATCTAAAAATACGCATCTCTAAAGATACTCGTTATGTCTCACATATTAACACCAATCTCTCTTCGCTCCAAAGAAATGTGGGTGAAGAAAGTGCACAATGGAACTGGTTGCCTGGAGTTCTTTCGAGAAAACCTATAAACAATTCTGAAACATATCCCAGTTTTTAGCAACGATCTAAAAATACTATCCTGGAACGCCGCTGGTATGAAGAACAATTTTGAAAAATGACAATTCCTCCATACATTTGAGGCCAATGTGATTTGTCTCCAAGAGACGTGGTGCGCTGAGAAAATTTTGGCAGGAAGGGATTTCTTCGCACTAGAGGGTAGAGCCTCCCCCTCCAGGAGAGGCCGGGCAAGAGGGGGTATAGCCTGTCTATTGTCCAATCGGATAAATTGGAATTTTTCTTATTACTTAGATCCTAGTAATCTTTTCCAGGCAGTAACGCTATTCAATTCTGATAATGCTGAAGTTGGTAAACCTATTGTCTTGATACATGTTTACATTCCCCCTGATGCCTGTTTTAACATACTTCTAAGGAAGGTCTTTTCATATGCAAAGAAAATTTCTGAGAAAGTCCCGGCTCTGCATATAATCCTGGTTGGGGACTTCAACTGTACAATCTCTAATTTTAGTCTGTCTCTATTTAGAAACAAGTATAAAGAGGAAGCTTTACAGATTCCCCAAGCCCTCTTTCCTGCGAGGAACAAGACAAACAAGAGAGGGAAAATGCTCCTTGAAGAATTGGCTGAAATGGATGGGATTATTGTGAACGGAAGGCTCCCTTCAGATTCTCCGGCAAACTATACACATAAATCTACCCAGAGTGAATCAATTTTAGACTATGTAATGGTGGAAAATTCTGCATTTGCCCTATTGAAAGACCTTAAGATTTCCCATAATCCCTATAGTGATCACAAAGTATTAGCCATTACTGTAAATGTACAGCCACGTAAAACTGATTGTTGGTCTATAAATAGTGACTCTGCCAGTTTTGGAGATAAATCAGGGAGATGTTATTGGAATGCCAGGATCATGAGGGGTTTGGAGAGCACACTTGTAGCCACAGTAAATGATTTGGATAATTGGAAAGGACATGAGATAGCGTGTTTCTTAGAATTCATGAAGGTGGTGATTTCCGCTGCTAAAAAATTCAATTGTAAAAGAAACATTATAATACTTCCCTGCTCTCTCCAATTACTTAATATAGAAATAAATAAGTTAGTAAGAGAACAATATCTACACCACTTTCCTGAAAGATCTCGTAGAATAGTTCTCTTAAAAAGAAGAAGGAGAAGGTTGAAGGTGAAATTGAAAAAAGATAGGGAGGATTCCCTATGGATTAAACTAAGGGAGGCTGCCTCTAAAGGCCAAGTAAGATTATTCTGGTCCCTCATAGGGGAGGGTTGTGGCACTAGGACTAGCCCTTGCCCAATCCCTATTGAAGAGCAAATTTGGGTGGACTAGTAAGTAAGTCAAATATCTTTATTCGATTGTTTACATATAACAATCATAAAAGTACATTTCATAGACATTTAAACACACAATAAAAATTATAAGAGGAGTGTTACCACATGAACACGAACACGAACACAAGCGGGATTACAAAGTTATAGTTAAAAGAGATAAAAATAAAAATACAGTTTGAGTTAAAAAGATATTCCTATCAGTAGCAAAATTAGTTAACCTTCCATGCTTTTTCTATGTTTAAGTCCTAGTTTTAAAAAGCTACATACAAACATGGTACATTCACTGTTTAACATTTGGAGGTAATAAAGTGCTGGTCTGATTTGTGCAAAATACAGCTGTTTAAGTAGAGGTTTTAAAAACAGATTACGGGGAACTGTGTAATACGGGCAAAGAAATAAAAAGTGTGCCAGGTCTTGCGGAGACTTATTGTCGCAGCCGCAAGCTGGCAACACGTGTCCTCTATGTGCCCCACTTGGTACAGCTAACAATAGATGAATCATATCGAATCGAAATCTTGTCAACAAGAAGCGATCATATCCCGACAAAGGCCAAGCTAGGTAGGGTTCCATATGTGGACACGTTTTTGTGAGAGCATGCAATCTCACGCTGTTTTTCTTATACTCGCTCTCCTCCCTCGCCAGGTGCCTGGATGACATAAAGGTGTTCTTCACATATATTACATCAGTTTTAGTTATTTTCTCAGGGGCTAGAAAAAGGTCCAGCCGACCTAGTTCAAGGAAACATCTTCTAACGTATTTTATCCACGGGATCTTAAACCTCCCTTCCCACTCTAGTGCCTCTTGCAGGATGTTTCTAGTGAGGGGGATATCTATGTTTAACCAGCTATTCAGCCAGCACAGCAAGGGATTTACCGCTAACCTATCACTTAAGTAGGGCATACCAAGTTCCTCGTGAACAGAGAAGTTTGCCGTACCCCTAGGTAGCCTTAAAACTTGCTTTAAAAAGTTATTTTCAGTGACCTCAAGGGCATCTAAAGATTCAGACCCCTATATTTCACTCCCATAGCACGCGACTGCAGTGCTTTTGGCTTGGTATAGCTTCAAAACAGCAGTCACCGGGCTATTACCCATTTTCTTTGCAAAGTCCATTATTGCTGCGTTTGCACGCACTACCTCACCCTTTTTCTTTTGTATTGCTGGTGCCCATGTTAATTTATGGTCGAAAAGGACACCAAGATACGAAAAAGTCTTGGTTGTCGGTATTTTTTCACCATTTACAGAGTGGGGGTATATTTTTTTTTGGGACCTAAACCTGTAATCATTGTAAAGGATTTCGAATTATTGATGCTCAGGCCTCGGGAATTCATAAATGCAAAAAAAGAGTCTAACAAGGTTTGAAGACCGATCGCCGTTCTGGAGATTAGGACGGCGTCGTCCGCGTATAGCAGGACGGGCACGCCCTGCCTTCCTATATATGGATAGTCTGTACCAGTTTTTAATAAATGCTCCTCCAGTTCATTGATGTAAAGATTAAAAAGAAACGGGGCTAAGATGCACCCCTGCCTAACACCCCGATTTATCCTAAAATCCCTGGTTACTTTCATATCTTGGGTATAACGAACATTTGCTCTTGTGTCCGAGTGGAGATCAGCTAAAAAATTGATAAGGTTTTGCTCCACTCCCATTTTTTGCAGGACCTCCCAAAGCCTGCCTCTGTCAACGCAATCAAAAGCGGACGATAAATCCATAAAGGCCATATAAATGGTCCCTTTTCTTGCCATGGTATATTTGCCGTTTATTAAATACAGGTTCAGACATTGAGTTATCGTAGAATGACCTGGTCTGAACCCGTATTGTATTTGTGACAATATGTTGTTTTCGTTGGCCCATGCTATCAGCCTATTTAAAATGATGCCCCCCACCACTTTGGCAACTGAATTAATCAGCGATATAGGTCTGTAACATGTTGCACTACTACGGTCGCCCTTCTTGAATACAGGCACTATGGTCGAAGACCCCCAGGACTTTGGGCAGCCAATTGAGATTCCGGCATTTAATACTGCAGTAAGAACTGGGGCCCATAAATGAATATTTGATTTAAATAAATCGGGAGGAATGCCATCAGGACCAGGTGCTTTGTTGCTGGTTAAACCCTGAATCCCCTTTTCCACCTCCCCCACTGTAAAACACAACAATTCTTCATCAGAAGTTTTAAAAACAAAATCCGCTTGTGACTCGTCACTTTTAAAAATTGTACTATAATGTGATATCCACTCTTCCTCGGGTATGTTAGTCCCAAGCGTAGGATTGCTGGGGTCATCAAACAGAGGCTTGTTTATGATGTTCCAAAACTTAGAACTGTTACCCAGGATTGCAGGGTCACACAAAGATTCCCAAATGCCTGCTTTCACTTCTTTTTTCCGAGCTGCCAAGGCAGTCTTATATTTTGCTCTCAAATTCTTTATAAGAACAGGATCTCTTGGGATAGCCTTAAGTGCTTTTTTTAGGTTTCGTCCGGCCTTAGAGCATGCTTGGTCAAACCATCTTGGTTGGTGTTCATAATGACCCTTCGCTGGTATGGTTAGCAATTGTCCAACTCTATCGACCACAACGGAAAAGGCGATTAAGGTCGCTTCAGGCAAGGTGGTAGGAGAGACACAAAGGCCTAATTCTTTGCCACAGCTGGTATTAATTGAGCTGTACAAAGTATTACTATTAACCTTTGACCATTTCAAACGTCGATTTCCGTTTATTGGTTTTAGAGAACCACAATCATTCCGTGGCTTCCGGTGTTCAAAAATGCCTCCTCCAATTTGAATGGAAAGAGGATTATGGTCACTGAAGATACTTGTTTGAATTTCAAAATCGGTGACTAAGTCGACAAGATCTCTAGAAAGAAGAATGTGATCTATGTAAGAACCATTTCCAAAGCCTTTGTACGTGGGGACATAAAAGATGTGAGAATCCTCCGACATGGACATTGCAACAGTTAAGTTCCTGTCATCAGTTAAGTTGTTAACGTAGGTGCCACGCGTCGAATGGTCAAAATGGAAACCAGACCTCTTGTTACATCCTAGGAGGCCAATAGGTGTCGTTACAGGATTGCCACATGGATGCACATTGAAGTCTCCAGCGATGAGGGTGCTTCGAGGCAGACTTGCTGCTTTAGCTTTTAAGAAGTTGTGTAGATAGAGGATGTTACACTCCCTGTTTGGAAGTACAGCATTATAGAAATTAATAAGGGTGAGTGCCCTTTTACCACTCCTAAGCACCAGGGCTTGGATATGTCTGTTATCAGATGCTCTATTTGAAATCTGACAGATAAGTGCGAGGCTGATGTAAATTGCCAAGCCCCCCTTAGATCTTCCGCTGTTCGACGGGGCTGCCGGTTGGAAAAAACTTTGGAAGCCCTCAATATGTACATTAACATCTTCCAGCCATGTTTCTTGGAAACACAGAACGGTATAGTTTTTTATATATGCCACTCATATTGGGTCATTTACCTTGGCAGCCAGGCCAGCTACATTCCAGGATAAGAGTTTTATAATGCCTGGTAATGTATGACCTAGAGCTACTACCTGGGCCTTGTTTATGGATGGAGATATCACTTGATCCCCTCGATCAGTCATTGTGTCTGCTTGCGTTTCATTGGTGGTAAGTAAAGGGTTTGCGTCACTAGGGACTGTGCAATAGACTTGAGTGGAAGAATGTGAGAGACTGCGCCCATTTGGAATCAGCGTGCTCTCTGATTGGTGTACTGGTGGAACTGCCTTAGATGTTTCGCCTGACTCTTGAATAGAGATATATGTACACTCTAAAGTAGTGTTCACTATTTTGTGGGGAAATGCTTCCCTATTTGGGGACTCAGGAGGGGTAGAATGGGGGGACGAAAGTACGATTTGTCAATCAATCTCATCCAGATAGTCTGGAGCATAGAAAGCGTCAAATCTGTTTGAAATGGGAACCCCGTATTGCATATTTAGATGAGGTGGGTATGAGTAGTACTGCTGTTGTGGGCTGGATAAAAACTCCCTTCTCTCTTGTTGTCTTATGGGATAGCTATTTAGCCTACTCGGCCGTGGGGGTTCCTGCCTATAATTAGTGAAGTCCATTAAGGTGGACGGGCCGTGAGGCCATACGGTTTCCCTGGGTTGATAATGAGCTGTTGGCTCAAGCAACCCCCCCTGACCATAGGTTGGCTGTAATTGTGTTATATTTTGGCTAGGGTTATTAGAAGGGTAAAAATAGCTCAAGTCCATAGTGCAGATCAGACTATTTGTCACACCGCTTTTCCAACTGCTAATAAAACTAGCTGCACAACTGTCACCAAAGGTTACCACGATACAATCACCCTCAGTCGATTTAAATCTGGTTCCCACCCAGTCTACCCTTCTCACATGTGAGATATGACCATTTATATGTTGAGGAATCGGTCTATGGGTTGTCAACCAATGGCTCACCTTATTTTTTAATTCCACTTGAGATTCTATCCTCTTGGGTGGACTACATTACAAACTTATATGCAAGTAATGGTACGGTGGCTCCCATTAGAAGAAATCATATGGATAGCTCTGCCCTAGGTCCTCCCCCTGAAAAAGACATTGAATTTGCTATCAGGAAATTGCGATCCTCCGGGGCAATGGGACCGGATGAAATTCCTATTTCGGTCTTAAAGCAAAACGGCGAATTGTGGAGCAAAATCCTTCATCCGATTTTCAAATTTTGTTTTTTGAATGGAACTATTCTCCCTTCCTGGAAAGGGAGTATATTGGCTCCCCTTTTTAAGAAGGGAGACCGAATGGCCCCACAAAATTATCGCCAAATTGCACTTTTGGACGCAATTGGAAAAGTTTTTGCAAAGTGTCTCTTGAAGTTAATACAGGATTGGGTGGACAAAAGTAAAGTACTACCTTTTGAGCAGACGGGCTTTTGCAAAGGGCATGGTACTATGGATAACCTAACGGCCCTTCAAGTAATATCTGACAAATACATCGGGGTTCGAGGTGGGAGAGTCTATACAGCTTTTATAGATTTCTCCACAGCTTTTGACAAAGTTGATCGTCCTTTGCTGTGGAAGAAACTATCGGCTCTTGGCATGCCATCTTTATTGTTGGACTTAGTCCAGGATAGTCATTCTGACACCTGGTGCAGAGTTCTTCAGGGTGGGGAAAGAGGCTTATCCCAAGCAATTTCCTCGGCCAACGGACTAAAACAAGGGTGCTTATTGGCTCCCTTACTTTTCTCCCTTTATATATCTGACCTTCCCCAGTCATTATCCTTGAGTGAAGGTTTTGCCCCTGTCTTGGGGGATAAACCTATTATTTGTTTGTTGTATACAGACGATATAATAATATTTGACCTGACTCCGAAAGGATTAAATAAGCGTCTGCAGGCACTTCACAAATATGCAGAGATTCACCATTTAAAGATAAATGTCTCAAAGAGCAAAGTTATGTGTATGACTGGAAAGAAAAAACAGATATATGGAAATTTTAAGTGGTTGGTAGGTGGTCATGAGTTAGAAGTTGTAAAAACGTATGTCTTCCTAGGGAAAATAGTCTCTGGCAACTTGAGTGTTAAGGCCCATATAGATAATAACATCCGGAAGGCATTGGCACAAGGTAAGGGTCTATGTGCCCTCTATATTGCCACAGGCAAAAGACATTTTGCCTATTTGTTAGAGGCCTTCCGTGCTAAAATCCCGGCCTCTCTACTTTATGGTATTGAATTGCTTGATTTGGGGCAATGTTTTATTTTACATACAATAGAGGGCAGACTCTTACGGTATTTAACCATGGTTAACACTGCTTGTACTGTGGCCTCCCTTAGGTTAGAATTTGGTATCCGTAGTAGCTGGGTCCAGGGCCTAGCTGCGATAGTACGATGGATCTTTTGTCTGGCCAAGGGAAAACCGGATACTTTACGTTACCTCATACAAAAAGAACTATTGGGATCCCTAAAGGAGCATTCTTTATTTATTTATTTATTAGTATTTTGTAGAGCGCCTGGTTACACTAGCAAGTGTGTCCCCGCGCTGTAAATGCTAATTAGGTTGTTCAATGCTGATGCTTCCTACGATTTTAGTTTTTGGGGAAGAGTAGAGTTTTCAGGTCTTTCCTGAATTTAGACTCTGTAGGTTCAGTTCGCAATTCCACTGGGAGTTGATTCCATTTCTTGGCCGTTTGGACTCTGAAGGATTTCCCCCCCATTTTGGCTGTCTGGACCCTCGGGACATGCACCTGTCCTGTCCCACATGATCTCAGTTGTCGGGTAGGTTCATACCATTGCAATAGGCCGTGAAGGTATCTCGGACCTTTGTCATGCAGGATGCGATGACCTGTACATAAGGCCTTAAAAGTCACCCGTTCCCTGATCGGGAGCCAGTGGAGGGCTTTCAGGGCTTTTTTTGATGAGGCTCTCCTGGGTAATTGTAGGATCAGACGTGCCGCTGCGTTCTGTATCCGTTGGAGTCTGGAAATACTTTTTTCGTTGGCTCCAAGGTACAGAATGTTCCCGTAGTCCAGCCTAGACGTTATTAGGCTGTGTACTATGGTTTGGCGCACTGATACCGGCATGAGGTCAAGCGTTTTCCTGAGGACTCGTAGTATCCCGAAACAGGTTCCTGCTACCTGTTTTGTCTGGTGGTCGAGCGTGAGGTTTCTATCTATCCAGATCCCTAAGTTCTTTACTAAATGGCTAGGTGTGGGTAGATCTCCCAGCTCTTCCGGCCACCACGCTGAAGTCCATACTGATGGAGCTTTGCCTATGATTAGTACCTCCGTTTTATTGCCATTCAATCGTAGGCAATTGTCTGCCATCCAGAGTGCCACCTTCTGCATACAGGCTGCAAAGTGAAAACCGGATACTTTACGTTACCTCATACAAAAAAACTATTGGGATCCCCTTCTTTTATCGTAAAGAATTTTAGAAGGGCTGTAGCTCTATTACAATTGGAGGAATCAACTCTTTTTACGCTATCTGCACATCAGCTGAAGTCCTCCCTAAAACTGGCTAAATGGAATTTGAGTTTTGGGATGGATAGGGATACTCATATTTTGAAGAAAGGCGTCTCTCCGGTTACAGACTCTTATTTGTTTAAAAAAATGCAACCTTATGTTTCTTGGAATCTTCCTCATGGAATAAGGCGCTTCTGGTTCCTTTTGAGGCAAGACTTCTTCCTTTGAACAATTTATTATTCAGATGGTATGGTTCCTCTGCAACATGCAATCAATGTAATAAATCGATCCAGGATATTGTTCATGTTCTTTTTGTATGTCCGGCGCTTATGTTACATAGGCGAAAGTGGTTGAGACCTATTTGTTTAAAATTAAGTATTTTATCATCTAGCTCTTTAATGGATGCCATTCATAATCCGCCTAATGAAATGTTTTGCTACAAAAAATTTTACTTTTTTTAATGCTTTCTAGACATATATTAGTGGTCATGAAATTGCTCTTTTTACTTATTCTCGTACTTGTATGTAAATAGTATTTTTTCCTTCTATGTTACTCTTTTATGTGGATCTCATGTGAGTTCCAAAATCATAATAAATAAAAAATAAAGATAAATTGAATTGAAATTGAATCCAGTGGCACAGTGATCCCTGTACCCACGTCTGGGCATACCCAGCGCACTTAGGGCAGGAATAAAAAAGACACACAATTGATGGATGGAATGAAGAACAAATCAAAACATCCATCCCAGTCAAAAGATCTGGGTTAAATTCATCATTCGTTTGCTAACCATGCCACCACAGCTTAGATCTGGCAATATGTAAATCAGTCTTGACCCTGTCCCTCATGGAAACAGTGCCGCTCAAACTGTCAAGCCAGGTCCTCCCTGGACTGGAAACAAGCATCCTATGAATAGTTTTGGGGTTTCAGCCCTCATTAGCTAGGATAGCTTGAATCCAGTGGCACAGTGAGTCCGGGACCCACATCTGTGCATACCCGGCGCACTTAGGGCAGGTGGCTAGATTGCCTTCCACAGAAACTTCACACTTTAGCAGTGCTGATCACAATGTGATGCTCTTGGTTGGTTCCCTCACTACCAGTGTTAGTCCCGAAGGTGATTAGTGGCTATTTCTCCATTTCGCTTAAGTGACCAGAGAACCAGCACCCTGTTTTCAGGGCCTTACTATAAAGCTCTCATCTTCATAAGGTGATCTATGTGTAACAGTGTGTGTACTGATGCCAGTGCACTGGATATGATGTTATTTCTTCTAGATTTACAACACTCATATATTTACATAGTTATCTATGGGCAAAATCCATGTACTGGCTCCAGTAGACTGAAGGTGATGTTAGGGTTGCATAACTGACAAAGCTCATTTATTTACAAAGTGGCGTGTGTATGACATGGGCATATAAGAATGTTTCTTTTATTTGTTCTAATTTTATTCTTATGACAGTTGTCAAGTTGGTAGAAGGATTCATGTGTTTCATGACCTATGTACCAGTAATTACAACTGCCTAGTGGCAAAGTGGTTTATGTTATTTGTGACCTAACGTGTCTTATGTATAATACAAAGCATATTTTTTAATAATCTTGTGTGCAGTCTCTTTTTGTGGTGTGCCTAGTGTTTCATAGGTGTGTTTTGCGCAAATGCTTTACATATTGCCTCTGGGATAAGTCTGACTGCTCTGCCAAGATATCAAGGGGTGAGCAGGGGTTATCTTGTGTGAGTAGCTCCCTTACAGTGACTAGAGGGGTGGGTTCTGTCCGGTTTAGGTGCATACCCTAGCCAACCAGAAACCCCATATCTGACATGGACAAAATGCATTGCATTAGGTTTTCCAGTCTGCAGAGGTTTCATCAGGAAAAAATAGGATGTATTGCTGTTTACCTTCAGCCTTACACCCACCCAAACTGGACCAATATGTCAATGGCCCTAGGTCTGAAGTAACATTCCCTAGATACTTAAAAATATCATCAGCATATAATCAAACAGAATTTGTTAATCTCATGTGTTTATTCCTATCTATTTCCACAGGTCCACTCTAATATTACATGGTTTCCATTGCGAATACCAGAGGTTGGCAAGAATGGGAGTTCATAAGGTGAGACAAGCCATAGCTGAGCCCAGCACTGGCTTGGATCTCAGAGCCAAATAATGAGTGGAGCCTGCAAAAATTGTTATATCAACTTAATTTAATGTAGATCATAAATATTTTTTGCTGCATGTTACCTCGTTGCTGATGCCGACAGTGATAGGCGGAAATGCTGAATGTGATTAGGGAGACTGGTTTAGAATCTTAAACGAAATACAAGGAAATTCCAAGCGCTGAAAATGCATTCTGAAGGTGTGTGTTCTACTGGTAATTCAATAGATATTGTGATCTCACCCATAATGACATAGACAAACTGTAATTCACAGAATGCAAAGGGCAGTGAGCTAAAAGGGAGGACTATCTGAAAACATTGCATATTGTGTGTCCATTTGTATGCTGACGTTTATTGGCAATTAGCTTTTTTTATCAGGTCTAGCTTCTACAATTAAAAGATGAATATTCAGCTCCAACCATCCACCCCCTTTCTTAAGCATCAGCTATGGTCATGCGAAAGACGAAATCCAACTGTATCCGAAGGAGGAGCATCAGCCTCCAATGCCTCCATGTCTGTCTAGGCTTCTGCCTTTGACAAACGTGTACCAGGCGCCCCACTGAGCTTGGCAGGCCATACCTACTGCCTTTATTTACTGTCCCTAGGTTAAGATCCCGAGGGGTCCATTGTGTTTATCGCAAGAAGAGCAGATTGGTATTGATATTGTCTCTCCCTCGATGTCTAGGCAGATCAGCTCTTCTAAGCACGCTCCACACAGTAGGGATCTGCAGAAGGCCATATGTTTGAAAGCTGGCGTTGCAAAAAAAAAAAATATATATATATATACTACAACATTGCGGAGAAGTGCTACATTTAGGTGGGGTGCGAATAGTTAGCCTTCACCTAAATTGTGGGCATACCTGCCAACTTAAAAAATAACTGACGAGGGGTCCAGACCTTGTGACTGGAGCTATCCAAGAAGCGCTCTGCCCAACACCAAGCACCATAGCGCCTCCTAAAAAAGGGTAATTGAGGCTGTTGCCGATGTCCTGGTGTGTGTACATACCTTTTAATGGACATTGGATGCATTAGCTGCTTACTGTCTCTGAAATCGAGCTGGAAATCCACTGTGTAGAGGACGCATTCTAGTTGATGCGCGTCACGTAGGCGTGACGTGCGTCGGCCATCTTGGCAAGCTGCGCGCGCAGCCTGCGATTGCGGGCAAAGACACGAGAGTGATCGGAAGCGCCGGCCGGCGCTCCTCAGCGTACCTGTTGTATTTAGAATAAATTGCTTAACTTACCAATTCAGTATTTGTGCAATCATTGACACGCACAAACATTACAGTGGCGGCGAGGACGGGATGGGCCAACTGGCATTCAGGAAAAAAAAAAAATCGAACCCACCACCACGTGGGCAGCAGCAAGGCAGGCGACCCCCTGACCACTGGGACACGGCGCAGAGCGGCGTTACCGGGCCAGAGAGTGGAGAGCACAAGGGGGCAAGGCTGAGCCCACCAAGTAAGACAGGCTGAGGAGCGTGGCAGTGCCACAACTACCGGAGGGGCGGTGCAGTGGCCAGAGAGGCAGCACTGCAACCCACAGAAGACGAATCACAGCAAATACCTTCCCATCACACCGTGGAAGGTAGGAACAGCGCTGGCTACTAAAGGGGAGGAAGAGGGGACCAGAACTAGGAGTCCCCAGGAGGACGCCCATACAGAAGTGAAGGACAGTACCCCAGGGAGCCCCACCAGCAAGGTGACAGAGGTCAAGGAGGTGAGGATGAGCACACCGGCAGGATATGCGATTGCACCGGTGCAGTTCCTACCGAAACCTGGCGAACCCCTGATGAAGTGGGAGGATTGGAAGGAATACATCGATAATTTCATAGGGGTCTTAGAGGACGAAAATGAAGAGAAGTTCACCCCCCAAAGAAAGAAACGAATCCTGCTGCTGAACCTGGGACCGGAGGGTCTCAGGATTTACAAGAGTCTGGTGCCCAAGAAGAGAGAGGACACTGATACGGATGTCTATGCCCATGCAGTAGAAGACCTGGATGAGAGGTACCGCCCCACCATATGTGTGTCTGTGGACAGGTTCAACTTCCAGCAAAGGAAACAACGGGCTGGAGAAACCATAGAGGAATATGTAGGGGCCTTGAGGAAACTAGCGGCCCCGTGTATATACGCACTGTGGGAGGATGAATTCATAAAAGACCAGATCGTGATGCACACTACGAGTACACAGGTCCAAGACAAGTTGTGGGCGAGCGGCGACACCACGCTCAAAGAAGTAATGGTCATCGTAAAAAGGGCCGAACTTGCTAGGAGGTGTGCGGCAGCAACCAAGAAAGACATGGTCACCCCAACAATGGTGAACAGGATACAAGAGGGAGACCACCGTAAGGACCAAAGAGGAAAAGACGCAGCAGCCAAAGGAACTAGTAGGTGGCAAGGGAAACAAACAGGAAGCGACAGCAAGAAATCGTGCTACAGATGTGGCAGTTGGTCCCACGATGCACGTGACAGAATGTATTTCGATTTTATATAGCGCACGAATCACCCAGGGGTCTCAAGGCGCTTGCTTAGGGAACCCGTCCTGGTATTCCCCTGTGAGATACCCCGGCAGGGTATTCACAAGGTGAAAGCCAGGCATCCCGCCGCGAGGGGCCGTAGTGGAGATTAAGCAAGCTATTGCCCAGAGTCGCAGAGTGTGACCCCGTGAGTCGAGTAGGCACCGGAGCGAGAATTGTCGAGTCCGTGGAATTTTTGAGCCCAAGACCCGCCGAGGCGGGGAAACGAACCCTGGTCCACGGCTGATCTCAGCTTCCGGGTCTGCCGCCTCTAACCACTGAGCCACGCTTCTCCAAGAAGAATGGAGAAGATGTCCCGCATTCAGAGCCAAGTGCCTACACTGCGGTATCCTGGGCCACTACGAAAAGGTGTGTAGGAAGAAACATTCGAAGGAAACAGTGAAATGCGTGGAGCAAGGTGAAGAAGATCTGGAAGAGGTAGCAGAGGAAGAGGTGATCACTGTCCTGTGCATATATGACCAGGTAATGAGCATAGAAGGGAGGAAATCCACAAAACCTATCCTGGACATGTCAATGGGAGGAATCACCATCACCGTGGTGGCAGACACAGGATCCCCATTCACCATCATCCAACAGGCAGTATGGGAAGAAACATTCAGACCCAAGTTGGGACCGGAGTTGGAAAAGCTAGACATCAGACCTGTCACTTACAATGGGGACCGCATTCCAATGTTGGGGTTCCGCCGCCTACTGTTTGAATTCAGGGGCCAGTCAGCATGGTGCAAGCTGTACATTGCAGAAAAGGGACCCTCGGTCCTGGGATGGCTAGACCAGGGGGACCTAGGAATAAAACTGGATCCAGGAGGGAAGGAGCAAATATTACTCACAGAGCAAGAAGAATGGCCGGACATGAACAAGTGGAAGGAGAACTACCCGAAAGTATTTGGTGGCACAGTGGGACGGATGGAAAACTTCCAACACAGGATTGTACTCAAGGAAGGGGCCATTCCGGTAGCCCACAAGGTGAGGAATGTGCCGATTGCGGTGAGAGAAGCAGTCCAAACTGAACTCCAGGAGCTGGAAAAGAAAGGAATAATAGAGCCGATAACCTGTGCAGAATGGTTGGCGCCCCTGGTGGTCGTAATGAAGCCAAACGGGAAGGTCCGGCTCTGCGTGGATCTGAGAGAACTGAATAAGAATATTGTTGTGGAGAAATTTCCCCTCCCCAGAATTGAGGAAATGTTGACCAAGACAAGGGGGGTACAGTGGTACTCCACTATCGACTTGACCTCGGCCTATCACCAAATTGCACTTCACCCGGACAGCAAACGGCTCACATCCTTCATCACCCCGTTTGGATGTTACCAATTTTGTCGGATGCCTTTTGGGCTGGCCTCAGCAGCCGCTGTTTTCCAGAAAATGATGCACCAACTGTTCAGAGACTGCAAGGATGTCCAGTATTTCCAGGATGACATCTTGGTGATGGGGCGAGACCAGCAAGATCATGACCAGAAGCTGGGAAGGGTGTTGAAAACATTAGAGAACAAAGGCCTCACGGCAGAGTGGTCGAAGTGTCGGTTGGGACTGCAGTCGGTAACGTACCTAGGTCACGAGATCGGACGACAGGGCGTTACCCCCAAATCGGAAAATGTCAAAGCCATCGCTGAAGCACCGCCGCCCAGGAACAAGGAAGAGGTCAGGTCGTTCCTGGGGATGGCGGAGTACTACAGCAAGTTTGTGGTACACTTCGCTTCCAAGACCCACAATTTGAGGCTGTTGACCAGAGACAGCACAGTGTTCCAATGGACACCGGAAGCTCAAGCGGAGTTCGAATTAATCAAAAGGGATGTCACTGGAGCTGTTCCCCTCAAAGGGTACGACCCACAAGGCGCCACGGTACTAACGACAGATGCCAGCGACAAGGGCCTGGGCGCTGTACTCATGCAAGACAGAGGTAGAGGGGAAATGGAGACCATCAGCTTTGCATCCAGAGCATTGACAGATACAGAGAGCAAATACAGCGTGATCGAGAAAGAAATGCTGGCGGTCGTATGGGCCATGATGAGATCCCGGCAATTTCTGTGGGGAACACGCTTTCTACTCAGAACAGACCACAAACCGTTGGTGAAGGTGCTGACGTCGAGTGGACATGCTAGTGCCACCCCCCGGATATCCAAGATGTCTCTAAAGTTGCTCGAGTTCAGGTATGATGTCGAGTACATTCCCGGGAGCCGGAACCGAGTAGCGGATTATCTGAGCAGAGCAGCTGCCATGGAGCCAGGAGAGGAAGACCCGGTCGGCAGTGGGGATTTAGTAGCTCTAATAGAGGACCAAGAGAAACTAATCAGTCTACAAGAATGGACAGAGTCATACGAAGAGGACACTGACATAAAGGAAGTGAAGGAGTACATCGTACAGGGATGGCCGGACAAAAGAAACGTGAGAGCATGCCTCAAGCCGTACTTCGAAGTACGGGAAGAACTGTCGATAGGAGACAGAGGGATCTTCATATACAGAGGAGATAAGGTGATTCCCCCAAGGACCCTCACCTCAAAACTGATGGACTTGCTGCATGAGGGACACCTGGGCATAGGGAAACTCAAGGCACGTGCCAAACAAAATTACTGGTGGCCAGGAATGGACATAAGGGCTGAAAGGCATGTCAGAGAGTGTCCCCAATGCCAACGGGCGGACAAGACATTAAAACCATTGAGGCCAGCGATAGGAAAGTTTGATCCCCCTTCAAATCCGTGGGAAGAACTATCCATAGACATTTTGGGACCGGTCCTTGACGACCAAGGCACACAGAAATACGTTTGTGTGCTCATGGATCGATATTCAAAGTGGCCAGAGTTGAGAGTAGATGAATCCATGGACACGGAGAACATCCTTAAGTTTCTGTCTGAGACTTTCACGAGGGAAGGAATACCAAAATCGATCTTGAGTGACAATGGACCCCAGTTCACGTCAGAAAAGTGGAACAAGTTCATGCAAAGAAATGGCGTCACTGTCAAGCACACCGCAATCTACCATCCGGCCGGAAACGGTTTAGTGGAGAGATTTAACAGGGTAGTGATGGGAGCCATACAAGCGGCCATATCAAGTGAACAGAACTGGGAGAAGGCGCTAGAGAACATGGTATGGGCCTATAGAATAACCCCCACTGGCACGGGGTATAGTCCATTCCAAATACTGAGAGGACGTGAACCCTTTACCCATGACAACAGAATTTGGAAGGAAAAGCTCATCACCAGTGAATGGTCCCCAGCAGTGGTGCGGGCCAACCTGGAAAAAGCACAGACAATTTACAGCAACCACTACAACAAACGAAGGAATGTCAAAGGCACAGGTCTGGAGCAAGGAGAGTGGGTAAGAGTAAGATTGGCCACCCTGCAGAAGAAGGGAGACAGCAAGTACAGCAAGCCGTTGCAAGTGGTAGAAGTGTACGATCGCGCAGCCTTACTAAGCGACAGGAATGTGTGGTCCCAAGACCGCATGGCCAGGTGCAATAAAGTTTTGGGCTGGGAGCAACAGAGCGCCGACTGGGAAGACAAGGAAGGCTTGGAAGAGGAGAGGAATCAAGAAGCCGCGGAACAGCAAGATGGAGTGAGAGCTGGAACGGAAAGTGAAGAGGAAGGAGAAAATGGTAGTCAAGGATTGGAATGGGACAGGCTGGAGAGAAACACGCATGAAGGAAGAGTTGAAAATGAAGGGACAGTAAGCCTTGAGACGCAGAGTCAAGAGACAATGGAGAACCCAGTCAGGGTCACAAGGAGCGGAAGGCAGGTGGTAAGACCTTCCAGATATCGAGATTTTGAATTGGACAATGAACTGTGAGTGACTCTTTAATGTTGGATAAAAAGGGGGAGATATGTAGAGGACGCATTCTAGTTGATGCACGTCACGTAGGCGTGACATGCGTCGGCCATCTTGGCAAGCTGCGCGCGCAGCCTGCGATTGCGGGCAAAGACACGAGAGTGATCGGAAGCGCCGGCCGGCGCTCCTCAGCGTACCTGTTGTATTTAGAATAAATTGCTTAACTTACCAATTCAGTATTTGTGCAATCATTGACACGCACAAACATTACACACTGTTCCTCCGCTCCTCACTGTGTGTCTGTTTGTAAGGATCTGAAATCGTGTGACACACGCTGGCACTGTCTGAATTGGAAGGTCTGAGTGGGTTGTATTTAAGTTCTTCACTTCGCAGGCACAGACTGCAAAGTATATTGGTTTGATGGTAATCTGCTATCAATGTGCGCAGAATAAGGCAGAAAATGTGCCCTGCCGCGTGTTCACAGCTCTGCGAGGCCGGTGTGATGCTGCTAGCACTGTAAGCAGCTGTTGTGGGCTCTAAGCTGGCGAACAATATATCTTGTATTGCAGTGTGATTCACTTCTTATTTTTCTTCACTGCATGGTTGCCTCTTTGAGACTTCGGTACACTCTAAGGTACAATGGAAAATAAGTATGGCAATTTCTTTTTAGGCCCTCCAACAAATCTCAACATTTTTAATGTGATCTGAGAGAACAATTAGACGTTTTCATTCTGTGACTTTCACTGTCCCTCCGTTTGTGATAAATTGGACAGTGTGACATAGGTGGTCACAATGTGGTGTGGGTACAAGATGTTTTGTCAAATAAAAAAAAAGTGCGCATGGTCTGCCCTCCAACAAAGTTGTTTGATACCTGAGCTCCCCTCATGCAGTAACACTGACAGTGCACCTCGAACAGAGCATCTCTTTCACCTATTTAAATAATGCATGCTTTAAATAACAACAGAGCGAAAGAGAGGAGCAATCGCTCGATTTTCATTTCACGTCGGGGATAGAATATTACTTTATTGGAGAGTAATGGACAAGGTGGGGTGCATTTCATCACCTGCAAAATGGTAGAAAATGTTAGTAAGTAGAGTAAAAGACAGAACGTGTTAATGTCTGATTGTTGCAATGGTCAACAGTTGTTTTTACCCTGGTGACTGTAGTGTCATGTGTATAATGGAGGGTGGGACCCTTATGTTCCCTAACAGACTCAGTGTGTTTAATAAAAATGGATGGTATAGTATGTTCAAGTTAATGGTTACACACAAGAAAATAAAGGTGTGTAATACCGAGCTCAAAGTGTGGCATGATTTATTTACATTCTAACAGACTTGGAAGGATGCTACGACTGGCAATGACATAGGGGTTACATAAACTCACAACCCGAAGAGAAGAGTGTGCTCTCACAGATAGCTTGTCGAGGTCCAACAAACTGCTCGTGCATGCCATGTGTGCCTCAGTGGAAGTGAAGAATTGATGGCTGGCATATGTGGAGTCAAAGCACAACTCTGCCAGTGCGAGAGGTTCAAAGAAAGTGAAGACCCAGTGAAAAGTTTCTTTTATTGTTGGTTAGAAAATCGCTAATACGACTGAGATTAGAAATGCGATGCCACAACTTAGCACTTAGCGTCATTCATCCACTACAATAATGATAAAGGCAGTAGCAACCGGGTGCAGAGTTGAGCGCAAAGAAGTACTAAGAGGCAGAGGTCAACCAGGTGTAAGGAACACAAAGTGTGGTGCTTCTCAGAAACAAGAAACAATCCTCTCCTTAACAAACAACGAGAGTAAAAAGAGTCATGTGACCTCAGCGCCAGGCGCAGCCACCCATGTGCAAGCACAGGGTCTGTGCTTGCGAGGTTGTGGGATCCTGTTCAACCAACAAAAGAGGCCATAAATGGTGGTCAGAATACTGCAATCTTTCAACTCTTCCAAGGCTGCCAAAGAGAGCACCCACTATGTTACTGCTGCCTTCCTAAAACCACCGTCTGCTTTTAATGTTGCCAAGAAACAGAATGTAGGAGCAAGAATGAATGTCAACATCAAAGCTCTGCTGGAAGAAGAAGATGACAAAAAGATCATCAAATATCTAAAAAATCTAGCAGGTGACGGAGAGATGAAGAAAATACTCAGTGATGAAGAAGCTTTGTACTGTCAAATTGAAGAAATACTGAACACAAATTCAATCCGATGCATAATGTTGACTATGAAAAGTGCATTTTGCATCAAGAGAGACAAAGAGATGGTGAAACAATGGATGAATTTGTTGAAAGATTTGAAATGCTCATCAAATAATGTAGGTTCAACAAATTCAATAACAAAGAATTAGTTGATGCCAGAGTCATACATGGTTGCCTGTCTGATTCCTTCAGATGCCGAATGCTGAGAGAAACGCTCAGTCTGGAGTGTGTGCTCATGGCAGCCAGGGCTGAAGAACATGCCAACAATGAAGCCACTGACATGGAGGCCGGAGAATCCCAGAATGAATCACCAGTGAATATAAAAACCAAGAAAAAACACAAGAAGGCTGCAAAGAGATATCTCTGTAGAACAAGAAGCTGTGTTTTCGATGTGGATTTTCCTTTCTACATGAAGGTAAATGTTCTGCCATTGAGCAGATACGTAAAGGCTGTGGTAAAGAGAATCATTTTGTAACAGTTTGCAACATCATAGGGAAAGTGAGCGTGTTACATTGTGAAGAGAAAATGGCTGCCAGTGCATCATTTTGTGAAGACAAAATGGCTGCCAGAAAGTTCCAGAAGCATTCCAGTCATGCCCACCGAGGTAAACAGCTACATCAGCTGAGACAAGTAGAAACTAAAAGAGGCTGATTTCAACTAATTCCTCATCAAAAAGTTCTTCGACGTCACTTTTGAGCGACAGTGAAGAAGATGGGTGTGCGATGTTGATGCAGACTACTGAAAGATGTGTGCATGTAAGTCTGATTTCATGCAAGGGAGAATGCAAGTTGGAAAAGTATGAACAAATGAAATCACAACACTCGTTTGGACATTGTCCCATAAGGTGTGGAAACTTTTTATTTTGCCAGGTAGAAATGGGAGTTTGAAGCTGCCCACCAATGAATAAAACACTTTATTGTATAGTTAATAAAAACCATTACAAAAATATGCAATACCTGAATATTTAAAAAAAACTGTAAATGAACATTGGACCACAAATATGCAAGTAATAAGTCATAACATTTGTGAAAATTAATCTTTAAAAAATGCAGTGACTGAAACATGGAAAACAATCATGTTAAGTGTGCGAGTTCGTGTTTTGATTTAAGACTTAATCATGATTCCTCTTTTTTTCTCAAAATTAATTATGAATTGGACTGCTCCGCAAATAAGTTGAGGATCCACAGAACACAGTGTTTGTATAATTGCAGACCGACAGGTGCGTTCTCCAATTTCATTGAACTTGCCTTTAGTCTGCTCTGGCGTTCCAAATTCATGGCGGGACAGATGCAGATCAGATGAATTAGGTCTTGTTTTCTTGCTCCACATAATTCGCACCCTTTATTTTCTTGCATCCTCCATTTTGGTTGATCAAAGTTTGTCGGGAGGTTACCCAGCCTTAATTTTAGATATCTATGTTTGATATGCGCTGAGAAGGCGAGTTGAAGATATGCTGCCGGAGCCAGGTTTTTATATGATTGTATTGTCATCCAGGTGTGTTCGCGGTGACTCAGAGATGACTTTGTCGTTAAGTAACGAATGCCTGCTGGCTGCCTTTTTTACTGTTTGTTTGAACAATGGTACCGGAAGCCTGGTTTCCCAGAGTGGGGCCAATTCTGTTGTTTCTAGAGAGAGTTTTAAAAATTTGGCATACTGGGAATTCGGATTGTTATTGATTGCCTCCCACATGGCACAATAAATCTCTACTTCCTGGTTCATCCAGACATCGTACCAAAATTTGACAGACTCATATTTTTTTACCAGAACTTGAGATTGCAGGCCAAATTCTAGTCGTACTTGTGCGGGTGATGCGTCAATTGGCAAACCAAATACACACTTGTAGGTTTTTGTTTGTATTTTCTCTATTAGCAGTGCACTCTTCCCGTGATGTAGTACGCTCCCGTAAGATATTGTTGGTAGTAACTTAGTTTTCATTACGTTTAAGAGCGGGTTGAACATAGGGCCACTAAGTTTGGTTGCTAAGTTGCTGAAAGCGTGTAGCAGTGCGATCCCCTTCTTTTCGATGGCATTAAAATGTGTTGCGAAATGTAGGCCCTTGTCTAGTTGTATCCCCAGATACTTATAACTGTCAACCACTTCCAATTTGCTATTCTCTATTGCAAATGTTGGTGACGCTTTATGGCGACGAGTTATAACCATGATCTTTGTCTTCTTGCTGTTTATTTCTAGTAAGTTTAATTTTGTGTCCCATAATGAAATTGAAGGTTAATGGCTGCAAGAGACCTTTTATCATAGACAGTGGTGCATCGATAAATATCATGCCAGGCGAAAAGTATTAAGAACCGTGTCCGGTGCCCCATCTTACACCATTGAGAACCAAAGTGTAACGTGGGCAGCCTCAACACTATTGTAAAGTCAAGGTTAATTTACAGTGACTATGAAGCATAAAAAGACAAAGGGACAAGCCCTAGTACAAGGACTTCAGGGTCCTTCGTCTAGTGCATGTTTGCTCACTTTCAGCGCTGCTGCTGACATGGGACTAATTTCTGTGAATTATAATATCAATGCTCATCATGACATAATGAGTCAGTTTCCGTCGCTGTTTAATGGATTAGGAAAGCTTAAGACAATGAAAGTGCAGCTCCACATTTATGAAGACATTTGTTCGCTGCTCAACAACATCGAATCACATTTCATCTACAAGAGGCAGTTGAAAAAGTAAGTGAGGCTTTGCTAAACCATGATATAATTGAGTGTCCTACTGGTCCAAAGCCATGCGTGTCGCCAATAGTGGTGATAACTAAAAAGGACAGTGGAGAATCTATGCAAATATGTGTTGCATGCATCAAGCAAAAAAGGCAATTAAACGAGAACAACACCAAGGTCCTCACAATGCTGATATGATTACCCAGTTGAATGGTGCCAAAGTCTTTTTGCCCTTGACCTGAACAAAGATTATCATCAGCTTGAACTGGAAGAAAATTGAAGATACATTACTATCTTTTCAACGTATGTTGGTTTGTTAAGATTCAAAACATTGATTTTCAAAGTGTTTTCAGCTGCTGTACTTATTCAAGATTTGATTTGTCACATATACAGCCTGTCATGCATGCTTTCAATTACAGTAATGATATACTATTATTTGGGCCCACTCAAAAGGAACATGATAGAGCCATTACACAAGTGTGCTATCTAGTTGCTGATGCAGGTCTAACATTGAATGCAGAAAAGTGTTAATTAAAAAAAAACTAAAGTTCTTTGGGCACATTTTCTCAGAAAGGAGAATGATTTCAGATCTAGCCAAGTTTTAGACTTTTTTCATCTACCTCCTTTAACCTTGCAACTATCTTCTCTTGGTATGGCCAGCTGGTGTCCAAGGTACTTCTGTGACTTTGCCAGTGTGAGAGGCCCATTGAGAGAGTTAACAAAATGGAATGTTTAATTTCAGAGGTCTTTAGAATGTGATCAAATTTTAGAACGATTAAGCATGCAATTGAAAATGCACTGAAATGGCTTACTTTGATCCAAATTTGCATACAGAGATTGTTGTGGATGCCAGCCCAGTGGGCTTGAGCGAGATTATTACCTAACATAGTGAACCTGTAAATGCACAAAGTTGTATTGCAACTTATGCTAGAAGAAGATTGTTACCGACTGAATCAGCTTACTTGCCACCTGAGAAAGAAAGCCTAGCTGTGGGCCTGCAAACATTTTCATGTGTTTTTGTATGGGAAACATTTTATGCATTCTACTGACCACCAAGCATTGCTCACTATTATTGGATATCCAACAGCCAAGACACCCCCTCGCATTGAGAGGTGGGGGCTGAGACAGCAAGAGTATGGCTACATCATTGTTCACTGGCTAGAAAAAGTTCAAAACCATGTAAACTACTATACTCAAGTGCCCATGCAGTGGCAGGATACCCATTTCTAAAACGTCTGAGGCCTTTATTAACTTTTTTGTGATATCCAACACTCCTGCAGCTGTGTCCATGAAGCATATAAGTGCCACTACCAATGCAGATGGAAAATATGCTCATCCTCAAAGGCATTATAATGCATCAATCCTGAAAAACAAACGCTCAACCTCTTGATAACGACAGTGTATGTCAGAAATTCAAGAACGTGCATGATGAACTATCTATTACACAAGAAGGGATTACCTTGCAAGGGTTGAGAACTGTCATTCCTGAAATTCTGTGACAGCTAGTCAATGAAGTTGCACATGTGGAACATCGAGGAGTTGTTGACATGAAGCTAGCCATCTGATACCGTGTTTGGTTCCCTCATCTTGATGAGTGAGTTGAGAGAGAGCTACAGGCTTGTTATTTTTTTAAATGTTTATCTCTGAAAACACACACCATCCTTTGAACACGTCAGATCTCCGAAGACACGTTTGGGAGAAAATTGCATTTGACTCCTTTTGACACCTTGAAAATGGCTATCATTTCCTGGTAATTATAGATTACTATTTCTGGTTTGCTCTGGTGGAAGACCTTTTGTCAATCACTCATGATCAAGTAATTGAAAGACTAGGAGGCATACTTGCAACCTAGGGAGTTTTGTCTATTCTAAAATCTGACAATGGCCCACCACTCAATGGTCGAGATTTTAAATACTTTCTTACTCATTTGAATATCAGGCATCAGAAAAGCATACCTTTATGGCCACAGGCTAATTGTGTCCAGTGCGCTGCGCTGGATGGACTTGAGATCAAATCTGTTCTTCAATCTACTCTTGATGCCTACAGGCCAACCCCCCATTCTACAACTTGCGAAAACCCTGCCACCCGGATGTTTGAGAGAGCAATGGGTACAAAGCTTCCCAAGCGGACCCTTGAAAGAACACTTGATGCTCAGAAATTTTGACTCTCTGATTCATCTCAATATTTCAGATTGAATACTTATGCAGACAAGCGTTGATGTGCCAAGGACATTATGTTTCATAAAGGAGACCATGTCCTTGTCAAGCAAAGATGGAAACACAAATCTGATGTTGCATTCAATGCCGATCCATTGCAAGTTGTGACTAATATACGACACAAGGTGACTACTCACAGTCCTGGAAAGTGAATTACAAGGGACTCTTCACATTTCAAACACTTGCCTCTGAATCTGTCGGTTCCAGACATCCGGAGTTAGACTCTCTCATCAGAGAGTCAGGAGAACCCCTGGACCGCCTCAGTGGCTAGCTCACCAGGGTCTGTCGTGGCTGTTTCTGCTGTGCCTCCTCAGCTTCACACCACAAGATGTGGAAGAGTGGTTCAAGCGTCTTGACCACTAATTGAGGAACTATGATGTATATGTGTTTTATTTGTATTTTTTTATTTAACAAAGAAGGAGATGTGGTGTCTTTTGAATTATAGAGTGTAAAACCCTTATGTTTCCTAATGGACTCCTTAGTCTAGTGAAGTAAGTGATTGGATGTGGTTAGTAAAATGTGATGACGTAGTAAGTTTCAGTTATCAGTTATACTCCAGATAATAAAGATGCGTAACACTAAGCTCCTTGTGTGGTGTGATCATTTTATATGCTTCCAGGCAGGGGAGGGTGCTACAGCTAACCTTGGACAATTTAACATTTTTAGCTGTCCACTAACATGTGTGGACCCCCTGTCAATCACCAAGGAGGTGCAATGAGAGATAAAGTTGTATGCTATTTCATCTGGAAAAGATGTTTGTACAGAAGAGGAGGTGCCAAATTTCTTCCTATCTCAGTAGGGGGTATTAAAAATGCAGCCCTTTCTCTGCAACACCAGGGTGGTAAACATGGGGGACTTACGAAGTACTATGAGTGTGGGAGGAAGCAAAAAGTTTGTCTCATTTTGAGATTGAGGGTCCAAGAGAATGTCGAGCTGAGCTAGAGCCAGGCATCTGGCTTGAGCCAGACACAAGCTTTTGGTGGCTCACCCACCTCTAGTGAATAACACTATGGGAAAAGGGTATACGTGTTGGGTTCAGCTTTCACTTTTATATGAGTCTGAGAAGATCCAGCCAGTGCCATGAGTGGTATGAACTTGAATAATAGATCTAAATCATAAATGTAGGAATTCCTCAAAAATAAATAGCCAATCAATGGTATCAAATGACTTCTTCAAGTTGATGGGAAGCAGTGCTGGATCAGGCAACAGGGGAGGGGCATCTGCTCAAGATCATGAAACAAGAGCCTTACATTTTGTGAGATGCTTCATCCTGTCAGCAAATAGCTTTGGTCAGAGTTGTCTATAAGAGGTAAAATTTTGAGCTTACTAGGACTTCACTGATCATTTTACAATATGTATTTAGTAATGGGAATTGTTTAAATGCCAGTTTATTGAATGGGTGACCAGCCTGTTTCCAGATGAAAGCTACTGCCCACACTGTCCTCCTCGGCAAATATTTCAGATTATTAATATAAAAAAAACTCATTAGCAGCTGTTTTCTTCTGTATTTCCTGTGCAATGATGTCTACAATGGATGTCATCAGTGCCCCTTGGATTTGTGTTTTCTTTATAATTATTAGAAATGGGTGACCATTAGACCTGTCAGTTTTAGGGTGATCTTACCACAAACTTTCTGCTTCTCATCCATTTTGCTGAGCCTATTTTCATTGGCCTTAGGAATCTGCAGTTTACCACTGCTAACCAGTGCTAAAATGCTGTTCTCCCTCAACTAAAACTTGGTGTAAATAAATGTTTGGACATGTGCCCTTAAGGTTTCATGTTCTATTAGTGACAAATTGCTAAATACATTTTTTACAACTGTGAGACCTACCTCGGCCTCAGGATAACATTTGGGATTCCTTATTACATTTAATAAGCTGTAATTTATAATTGGGAGCTGGTGGCTATGCTAGGCTTGGTGTATATGAAATTCTAATGATAAACCGTCTTTAATGCTAAGTCAGATTTTTAATATAATTTAGAAAATGGCACTTTTGGAAAGTTGTATTTTCCTGTCCTTAGCCCTTTTGTGCCTGTAGATTGTCTTGGGGCACATGGCTGGGTGTAGCTGACAGTTAAACTTTATGAATTCTACACAGATAGTCACACAAGAGAGGGATTAGGGGGCAGATTAGTATACCGGTTTTTCCGTATCCTCCGGGCCGGCGGAAGCCCCCTGGGTGAAGGGGGGGTGGGGGATGCACATGGGGGGTACCTATGGTACCCCCCTGCATTTGCATGCAGTAATCGGCAGGCACCGCGCGGTGCCTGCCGCTTTCTGCATACAAATGCAATGCATGCATTTTTAACAGTGCGGCGGGTGCAGCTTGAAGCTGCACCCGCCGCAATGTTAAAAATAGAGGATGTGACCGCCAGGGTGGTGGTCACATCCTAATTGGAGAGGAGGGAACTCCGCAGGCCATGTGAAGGTTCCCTCCTCCTCGATGGTCGCGGACGGACTCAAGTCCGTCCGCAATCATAATGAGCCCCTAGATGTGCTTGCCTGGGCCGTCGAGTGGCAGGATTGTGGGTAGAACTGAGCATATGCCCAGTTACATCAAAATAGGCTATGCCTGCCTTTACACCATTGTCCTAACAGCCCCTTATTACAGCCACCTTGGAGCTTGTCTGAGGTGGAAGGAAATTCCGTGTACTTCAAAGTCACTGCCTAGAAGCATCTCCCACCTTTCAGAACCAGTGCACCAGGGTATAAAACTAGGACCTCAGTCACCAACTCTTTAGTACACTACTGGACCTGTGAATACTCTGCCAGGAAGAAAGACTTCAGTGCTGCTGAAAGGACTGCCACTCTGCTGGGCTGCTACTCTAAAGGAGCTACAGCCCAGCTGTGCTGACCTGCTGCCGGCTGTCCTCGTGCCTGGGGAAGAAGAATTGGACCTTCAACCTCATCTTGAACTCAGGACCCCAGACTGACTCCAAGGGCTAGTCTCATGGGCTCCGCATCTGAGCCTCAGGGACATAAAAGGCTCCCCAACCAGTTCCTGGACCCAGCTACAGAGAGTTCCTGACTCCCAAATAGTGCCAGTCAGGTCCTGGAACCTTTTTGTAACTCAGTGAGCTTAAATCAAGCTTTTGGCTTCTTTGCGACCATGAATGGCCTGTTTGTACCGATACCATGCCTCTCACACAGCACTAGCCACCGCCAGCCCATCTCTTCACACAATAGCATCAACTGCTCGTGGTAGACTACCAATGTGAAGCCCCTGCGTTTGCATCAGAGACTCCCAGCCTGCTCTTTGTGCCATGTGACAGTCTCTCTGATCTCCTTTCGGCCCTCTCCAATGTGAACGGGACTCTTGGCAAATAACTTGAGAAGGTAAAACTTCAGCGAGACTGACCTGGGTCTGTATCTCACCTGTATTCCATTGCGGTTGCACTGAACTTTTGACTTTGACCCGGTCCAAAGCGACCAGATAGCTACGGTTGGTGCTTTATGCTTTTAGGCACTATTTTACACTTTAGTCTTTAAAAGTTCATAACTCCGGTTCTACTGATTGGAGGTTTGTCATTTTGGTCTTGTCTTATTTATTATGGTTTGCTCTATGCTTCTAATGTGGAGTTGGATCTTTTTGTATGGTGTTTCAGTGTCTTAATGTTTGAATTTTGTGCATAAATACTTTACTCATTGCGTCTAAGTTAAGCCTGACTGTGCCAAGCTACCAGCACATTGAGCACAGGTTAATTTAGAGTATACTCGTGCTTTACCCTTGCCAAGGATTGTGGTTGTGGCTTGACCAGGGCTCACACCCCAGTCAACCAACAACCCAATTTTGTCACAATGTCTGGTTAAGTAGGATTTCATCCCTTCCCAAGTAAAATGGCCAAAATCCTGTCAGGCACAACAGAAATATTTATAAAATAAACATGGTCTCACTCTCTGGTAGCACAGCATAGAGCAGACAGAGTTTAAAGAAGGAAAGTGCTTCACGTTTTTAGCAGTATCAAAACAATGAAAAAGTCAAAACACAACACAATAAAAATTATTCATTCAAATTCTAAAAATAAAGAACAATGACACCAAATCAAATAAAGGGAACAGGAGGTATGACATTTTGAAATTGTCTGGCAAAAAGTGCCAAGAAAAACTAAACCGCCAATCAGCAGTCACTGCTTGCCATAGCCTGGTACCTTGGTGTGATTTTATGGCTTTGATAGAGCTCAGATCGGATACTGTAAGTGGATCATCCTGCTTAAAGATGTTACCCACTGACATCTATGAAATGAAGGTTTAAATCCTTTAGCTGGGCAAAGTTGAAGGATATATACCCTCAAAGTTTAAGTCATGGACAAGGTCCCTCACAATGGTGGAGAAAGCTTTGAGGAGGAACAATTCAAATGTTATAGCCTTCAAAGTCCCTGCATCAGCCAACTACTTTTTGTACCATCACCTTTCAAGATTTGTGTCTTTTGACGTATTTTTGGGGGGAACTTAAAATCCTCCAGTGGGACAAGTTCACACTGCACCAAACTAAGTCCTCTTGAAGATGCAGAGATCTGGGAAGCCCAAAAATTTCAAAGTCCAGACTTTTTAGACTCTCTGAAGCAATTCATGTTAATCTCTTCTAATGCTCCCAGGACTACGGGGACAACGCTTAGGGCCAGGGCTCACTCCTACACATGGCCACCAGCAGAGATCAGTTTATATCCAGCTGGCTGAAAAATTCTCTAAGGGGATTCGTTGAATTACTCATCTGAGTTTAGCATCTTTGCATTCTGAAGAAGTGAGGCTCAGACTCTATTGACCTCCTTGCTTTTGAGTGCTACAGCAACCTGGGAATCAAATTCTCATCTAAAAGTAGAGTGATAGGAGGAGTGCCCATATTTGTTCAAACCAAAATTAATATTGTAGTAAAAGAAGAAAATTCTGGATTCACCTTCATAGTAGGAGGTAAAAATTAAGTTAAAAAATAATTTTCTTCATTTTAAGGGCATATTAATAATACATATCTACTCACTCATGTCTATGTGTAACAGAGTCAAGAAAGTTGTGTATTATATAAATTCTCTGCAAATAAACTTACCTTTATAGGGGACTGAAATTTCAATTTGATTACTCAAAGCTATTTTTGGATTAAAAATGAAAATAAGCTTTCAAAAATGCCAAAAGACACAACAACTACTCAACAAAAAGATAAATATTGTGAGAATCTCTAGGCAGCCTTCCAGCAAATAGAGTTACATGCACTAAATATCAGGATATGCGCTGCCAGCCCAGTAATGGACATTTACACCTCAAAATCCAGACCGGAGGTTTTGGACCATAAATTTGCTTTCATAAACCTTGGTTTTGTTCATGATTTTTTAGGGTGACCAATATATAGTGAGTGATAATTGTTCACAAAACAAAAGCCTGGGCCCCTTGAATTTTTTTGATCTCAAATGTCCTGAGCCATATTATACAAAGTACCTTGTGGGCGTGTGGTGGTGAGCCTCAGCAAGGCCTACCAGTACAAGGGTTTCACCCTTCTCTGCACAAGTCCTCAGACCAATAGGATAGAAGTTGGCACAGAAACTGGAAGAAAAAATACACATTTTATTAACCTCATGAGGTGGAACTACATTCATGCAACACCCTTCGGCAATGTTTGAAGTAGCACACTGAATGGAAGGAGCTTGGTCCTTTTATACCCACATAGGGGCTCAAAGGAAGGCGTTACAAGGGCAAGAAGTACGTTTTAGGCACATATAAGGTCATACAGAAAATGCACAGACAACAAGTGGGAGGAGCTAACAGTTGCTAATTCCGGTGAACACATCCTGACATTTACAGACTAATAGCAGCTGTATGGACAGCTGCAAGCGCAACTGAGCATGTGCAAAGTGGAAGAGGCTAAATATATCCTGTCTCTAGGCAGATTTCAAGAGCAGACAACAGCAAGGTAGGACAGAGAACATGACATACACGTGGTAGCACATGGCAAACAAAATGGCTGCCAAAAATACAAAATGGATTCCACAAAATGGACAAGATAGCCTCTAAATACAGGATGGCTTCTGCTAATGCTAACCCAATCGCTGCCAAATTACAACAGGCGCCCCCGGGGCACTTTGGTATTACAGAAGTGGCTGCGGATACAGATTAGCTGGTGTACTTTTAATGCCAGCGATATCATCAGAGGGCATTCCCTTATTTGCATGGGGCCCTGGGACAATGCAAATGAGAGAATATCTTTCCCTCTGTGCCCGGGCGCTATCATCAGAAGGCGTTTCCTCATTTGGAATGGGGCTTGGCCCCAAGGGGATCTCTCACCCTTCTTAAAAGTTCACACGAGTTGCTGCCTGCAATGTGAGACACAGAGTGGCTGCTTCAAAGCGGCTCCCTATTTCACATGAATGCACTGGCACCAGGGCAGCACGAGTTTGTGGCTGTCATGTGGGCAGCGAATTCGGTCTAGAATGGTGAACTTTCCTTGTTAGCTCTGGGCGCGCGTTTTGGAAGGAAAATGTGCTGCATTGCATGATATGGCCCCTGGATGGCACCCAAAAATGCTAGTGCATTTAGATGGATTGTTGTTAGTAACATTAAATTGGATAGCTGGATAAATAATGTTGTATCGCAAATATCTATTACCTTTAAGGAATTCACATGTTGGGAGTGTGAGAACGTGCCACCTTTTAGCGTGGTCATTCCAGGTTTTTTTTGGACTGATTCCACTGGTTGTTCTACTCTGCACTGGTACACTGCTGTACAGGAGTCAGTTGGATCCCCAAAACATGGTGAAATTGGTAACTCCTAATTGGCTATTTATCTTTCTTATAGGACCATAATAAATGGTGCAAAAAATACACTTATGGCATAGAACGTTGAATATGTTGTAATCAAAATTACTGTGGATCGGGTTTTTGGGTTTGTGAGGGTGCTGTGGGTGTGCTCTGAGTGAGGTTGAAAATACTGTCCTGGGTATACCAAAGACTGTTTTTAATGGTGGGCCCCAGGCAGTCAATAAAAACAAAGGCTTTCGGACGTGCACGGTAGGCTTATGGCCTCCGACGTCCTGTGAGGTCAACTAGTTGTCTCGAGGAGATGCCTGTAGTAGAGGAAATAGAAGAAAAACTTGCATGCAGGTGTATGTTCAGCTTCTTGTTGTCTCAAGGAGATGCCTGTAGTAGAGGAAATAGAAGAAAGACTCGCATGCAGGTGTATGTATAGCTCTCTCTATTTATTTTCATGGCGCAGTTGAATGTCTAGATCGCTTACATGCGCGTGCAAATGTGCGGTCATCTAGAAGAGTGCTAATCCATATAGGGGAGTCGCGCTCCATCTTTGCAGTATAATGGAGGGGCGCCCTCTCTATTTGTGTATAAAGCGGCAACTAGGCGAGGCTAAGGTGCTAACGTACGCTAATGTGCAGTGATGTTGCTGCATATTGGCTCATGAGAATGTGCAAGGGGATTACACATGGGCGTTCACATGCTCTTCAGGGAAGGGACATCGCGGGATCATAATGGTATCGTGTGGGTGTATACCCTGGCACAGTGTAGTGGGTCCAGGCGGGCCATGGAGATTAAGTGCCCTGCCGGGTGAAGTAAGGTTCAGGGGACATCAGTGGGGGGGATCTGGTGTCGTCCCACAGAGTGATGGTTTAGCGCATTTTGAGAAGGAACTGTGAGTGAGTTGGTCACAACATAGGTGTTAGAGCCAGTACGTCACACTGAGGACGTTTGGTGTTGGGACGAGTAACAGGGCAGGGTCTTCCCAGGCCCTGCGAGGGCGCTGTTGGTGAGATGGCACTGGGAGAGTAGAAATGATGTGTTAGGTGTTGACAGAAGGGGGGCCTCATCTGCTGAGGCTGTTCCGTGGAATGTTATCATTCAGTCCCTCAGTGTGGGTTGACAATCTGTAGATCCAGCATTGTTCTTTGGACAGTAGCTGCTTCTCGTTTTCTGTAGGGTGGACAAGGATCTGTTCGATGACTGTCCATCTGAGGTCATTGGTGGTATGTCCAAGCCTAAGGAAGTGGTCTGTGAGTTTGCTGATAGTCTTCTTGCACCGAATCGTACTTCTGTGTTCAGTGATTCTGGTGCGTACTTTTCTCGTGGTCATCCCCACGTATCGAGCTGGCATGGGCACTAAATCAAGTACACTAGGTTGGTTGAATTGCAGTTTGTGTGCTTGCGTTGGTGCCATGTTTTTCCCGTTTCCAGATTGAGGTTTTTGGTATGTGTCGTGAGATGGCAAATTCTGCAATCGCCACAGGGGTAGTGACCTGTGACTTTGGGGAGGTTCCACACTTGATGTAGTGTAGGGTTAATGGTGGTTCGTTTGCCCGTGTTGATGATTCTCCAATTTTTCTTAATGATTTTAGCCACTGTTTTGGAGGTAGGGTTGTACGTGGTGACACAGGTCAACGGTGCTGTTGTTTCTTGACGGGTCGGTGTTTCTAGGAGGGCGTCTCTATTTTGTTTTTTTGCCCGTTTCTTGGTCCTGTCGATGATCCTTGTTGGATAGCCCGTTGTTGTAGTCTGTGGGAAAGGTTTGTGGCCTGTGTGTTGTAGTCCTCCTTATTGCTACAAGTGTGCCTTATGCGTAGAAATTGGCCATAGGGCAGGTTCTCCCTTAGTGGTCGTGGGTGGAAACTTTCAAAGGCCAGTAGTGAATTTCTTGCCGTAGGTTTGTAATACGTGGTAGTTGACAGTTTATCATTGGTGGCTTTGATCAGTAGTTCCAGGAAAGGTAACTGGTCTTTGCTGCTGGTGTACGTGAATCGTAGGTAGGGATCACGTGTGTTGAGCCAGGTCAAAGGACTCCTCGGAGCCTTCCCATATCATGAGGACGTCATTAATGTATCGACGCCAGAAGAGTATTGATTCCGTGAAAGGGTTGTTGGGCTCGAGGATGTGTGACTGTTCCAGGTGGTAGACGTATAGTCCCGCCACACTGGGCACAAAAATACTGCCCATGGACGTTCCGTTTGTCTGGAGGTAGTATATTCCCTCAAATTCAAAAAAGTTTTCTTTTAATGCCAATCTTGCGCAGTCTAGGACAAATTCTCTCGGTGTGGTGTGTTCCCATTGTGAGTTGGTCAGGGTTTCTTCTAGGACCTTTAGGGTGTTGTCTTGGGGCAGGCTTGTGTACAGGCTTTCAATGTCCAGTCCCACTAGTAACTGGGTTGTGGGGTTAAAATCCAGGTCTTGAAGGAGGGACAGGAAATGTTTGGTGTCCTTGATGTAAGTGGTACAGCCTGTACTAGAGGGTTAAGAAAAAAGTCACAGAACCTTGAGAGGGGCTCTAGGAGTGAGTTGCAGCCTGAGACAATCGGTCGTCCCGGGGGTGGTCTTGTTTCCTTGTCTACTTTAGGTACTGTGTAAACGTACGGTATCTGGGCTTGTGTGTTGCAGAGGAAGGTAGCCTCCTGTTTGGAGATGTGATTGTTGTTTGCCGCTGTGGTCACCAGGTTGGTGATTGCTAGCTTGAGTTGATTGGAAGGGTCGCCGTCGAGGCATCTGTAATTGCGGTTGTCATCGAGGAGTCTCTGGCACTCTGCTCGGTAAGCCTGGGTATCCTGTATCACAATCCCTCTGCCTTTTGTCGGCGGGTTTGATGGTAATGTTGTTGTTGTCTCGGAGGGTTTTCAGTGCTGCCCGTTCTTCTTTAGATGGGTTGTTGTAAGTCTCTGTTTGATTGGTTTTCTCTACTTCGTTGTAGATGGCCTGCTCGAAGGCAATGATTTCTACAGGTATACTGGAAGGTGGAGGCATGAATGTTGATTTGGGTTGTAGACTAGTCTCATTGGTTTCCCTTGTGTCATTATTGGTGTCTTGTTTTTCAAAAAAGGTGCGGAGCTTCAGCTTCCGGAAGAACTCGGCTAGTTCGGTATGTAGGAGGAATTTGTCAACTCTCTTGGTAGGGACAAAGGAGAGGCCTTTATTCAGTACTTTTCCTTCAGTAGCGGTTAAGTCTATGGAGGACAGGTTGAAGACCAGGGAAGGTGTGTCTAATTCCCTGGTTAGCGGCTGGTGTCCGGTTGTTGTTCCTTGCCCTTGTTGCGGGTGTTAGCGCTGACCGGTCCGTCTTTCTCTGTCCAGTGTACATGGGGTGTCTGTTGTGCATTTCTCCTGCGGCCTCTTGTTCGGCCACCCTGCCCTAAAAAAGGTGGTCTGTAGGGTTGGCCATAGAAGTTCTGGGGTCCTTGGTGGTACAAGGGTGGATATCCAAAGTAGGGGTTCTGTTGTGGGTGGTTGAACGCCGGGGGTCCATAGGCCTGGTTTGGCTGTGGTTGTCCTCCCCATGGTTGATGCCAGCGACGGCCCCGGCCTCTGTTTCTTTGTTGTTTTACAGATCCTGAGCTGGAGTCGCTGGACATTGAGGTGTTGTCCCCCGATGAATCTGAGCCTCTGTCTTGTCTTAGTGGGGCAACATAATCATCCGCTGCGTAAGGGTAGGTTTTTGAGTAATTGAATTTCTGTAAATCTTTGTCAAATTTTGCTATCTTAGCTTGGGTCAAGTACTCTTTGTACTCATTCAGTTCTTTATTGGATTCTTCCAGTTTCTTTTTGAAAGAGGTTATTGTAGCTTTGAAATGTGATTCGGTGGCCTGTATCTGGATGATCATTGCATCTGAGAGGCGTTTGGCGGTTTTGATTATGAGGACCAGCCAGTCTCTTGTGCAGTGCCAAGCTATCTGGACCCAGTCCTTCCTAAATGTGGCATCATCTAGGAAGATCCTAGGTGCGTTGGTGACTAACAGGCCTTTAGGTGCGCTGTTTGTTCGTAGGTATTGAGTTAGGATCACTCCATGTAGAATGGTCCTGATCTTGTTTCTTTTCTTTTCTGTGAGAGCGTCCCAGTCGGTGGTTTGAGCTATGGTCTGGACGATGTTGATGTCCAGTGTGAATGGGGGATCGGCGAGGAGTTCGCTGATCTCAGTTTCAGAGAACGTGAGGCCCGGGTTTTCGGCCATGTTCTAGACAATCTCTCATAGCTGCGCGCTGCAGAGGATATGTTGTAATCAAAAAGAGAGAGGAGAACTAGAGAGGCTAGTCCGTTTCCCCAGTTTATATGTTAGCAATCAATGAGAACTAGCTCTGGTTTAAATTGTTTGTATGTCTGCGGGTGGAGGAAAACCATTAGGTTTTAAAAAGGCCCTCACCCACCAACCTAGTTGGTGGCATGCTTCATCATCGGGCCCCACCCGAGGTACCGAGTGTACCTCAGGTGTGCATCGACGCCAGATTACTTCGGAGCGGGTTTTTTGGTTTGTGAGGGTGCTGTGAGTGTGCTCTGAGTGAGGTTTAAAATACTGTCCTGGGTGTCCCAAAGACTGTTTTAATGGTGGGCCCCAGGCAGTCAATAAAAACAAAGGCTTTCAGACGTGCACGGTGGGCTTATGGCCTCCGACGTCTTATGCAGTCAACTAGTTTCAGCCAGGCCTTTTCTTCTACTGGCTTTCGTCAGGACCTTACATGTGTAGGGTGTTACAGGGGTTTGTATGAGTTTGTCAGTGCCCGGTGTGTAAAGCACACGCTACGGTGCTCATAAGTGCAAGAGGTGTTTCCACTCGAGTTGTACCTGTGGGGGGGTAAAAAAGGACAGACATAACATTTAAGTCAAGGCTCCTTGTAGCGGGGCTAAAAGCATTCAGTGAGGCCGCCCTGGGTGCCTAGAGGTGACCACAGACAAGGCGATAGTGTTGGCGTCAGTCGCGGGCAGCGAAAGTGTGGCCGGTCTCACAATATGCGTAATTATATGTGAAATTAGGCCTAATTACCGTAACCGGAGTTGGCGTAAACAGTGGTGAAGGAATAAAAAACATTAAAATGGAGTTGCTTACACCGGATTTTAGCGAATAACTCGCCGGGGGCCAGGACCATGTAGACTCTAAATTGGGGGAAGAAAAGGAAAAAGGCTGTTGGGGGAGGGGGGTAGTCTGGACCCAACAAGGTAACGGTAAAAGGATGCACACACAGACACGGCCTGGGGCAGCATGAATGGTGGCTGTACCGTTAACAAAGTCGAGTTCAGGTACTTACTGCGCGATGTCTCTGTGCCCGCAATGAACCTGTTGTCCGGGCAGAGGCTCCGTGAGGAATGAGCTTCAGTGTAGAGTGCGCTTAAATACCAGTAGAGAGCGCCAGATGTTGCTTGTTAGCTGTGTCAAGTGTTCTGGCCTGGGCACGTGTAACGGGTTGTGTTCAGCTTCCTGTTGTCTCGAGGAGATGCCTGTAGTAGAGGAAATAGAAGAAAGAATCGCATGTCACCAGAGGACTTCCACACTTCTGCCATCCACTAGTGTGACAAGGAAAATATGGACCTAGCAGTTTAGTCTGAAAACTGCAGTTCAAACCAGCAGCCCTATATCTGAAAATAACTCTTTTGACAGGAGACGCGCTTCCTAATAAATATTAATTAGTCAAACCTATTTAGGCCTTTTAGCCCACTAGGTAGGGTGCATAGTATTTAAAATGGGACAAGTAGAAACATATTGTCATCATGTCCCTGCAGTGAAAAGTCCCCAAAAGCAATTCTCACTGTTGAATGCCCTGGACTTCTTATGAGAAAGCTTCAAATATTCATTCTGTATCTCAGGTTTAGGACCAGCGAGAAATAAAACAACCAGTCTTTGTAATGTTTAGTAAAAGTCAATTTCAATGGTAATAAACCGGAAGACAGAAACATTCCATTCCCCTTTCTAAGACTCTTGGAGGCTAGTTTGCTTTTGTTTTCCTGCAGCTATCTGTCAAGTAATTGACAATAATGAGGTACAAAAACTGCCACCATAGAAGGGACAATACTCTGGGAGTGCAGAGGTGTTTTTTCTTCCCCAGCAGGAAGTCCAGTTGGGATGGGCCCAGGAACCTATTTAACTTCAAAGTGGCCTGCCCTGTCACAAGTAAATGTTAGATGACACCTGGAAAGGCCCAGTCTTTGCCCCCATCGTCAGGCTGCAACCATACCCAGCTGGAAGACAGGGGAATATGTCACAACAACTACTCAACTAGTGAGCGAGGCTGCGAGATCCGACGCTCCAACGAACGACAAGTGAGATTGACGCTATGGGTTTAAGCTATTGACCTAAAAAACAAAACCAACTGCACATACCTGATATTGCATAACTTTGTTCGTGGCTCTTTTCTCTTGTGGACCCGTGGGAATCGACACAGGCGCGTTCGCTGCTCGGTAGTGTTCGGCTGTCTTGCACGGGGTCAGCTCCCCTCTGCTATGTGCCATGCACCAGATGTCCAGAGGTTGTCAAGCGGCAGCACGTTTGAACATCTGGGTCGCCAGGGCATTGGGAGCAGCAGAGGCTGTGCATGAGACCAGTAGTAGCAGCAGGAACAGCAGGAGTCCGAGTCTAAACTGGCTGACAAAGACCCACAAAGGTGACAAGGAGATGAGGGGGACGGAAGGGTAAAAATGATTGAAAGGGGAGAAGAGTGCAATTTTTGCACAATTTAAACAGGGCCAAATTGTTCAGCCCCAGTATTTAAATCGAAAAGAGAGGCATAATAGCCATGTGACCCCAAAGAAAGGCAGCAGATGACTCCCTTGGAAGAAAAAGATTATTCATAAGGCTGGCGACTTGGGTATATAAAGGAAGGGTGTAGAAGAAGAAGGAAATGAACATTTAAGCACTGACATAACTACTAGCCCTCCAGGGCTCAACACTGCAAATGAAATTGTGGGAACTGGTAAAAAAAAGATCTTCTCTATGAAATACAGAGTGTGTACACCTATAATCACAGGGAGAGGGGGAACATAATAAGGATAAAGGTGTAAGCACAACACTAGCCTCTCCCTCCATGGTAGTGCAAACGAAGACTGCTTCATTGCAGCAAGATAACATTGGTAGACAGGAGAACATTCCAAATAAAATAATAAAATCTACTTAGAGAAAACCAGAGTTACACCATCATTAAGGTTATATTTTAAAATAAAAGAAACAGAGCCCTTAAGCAAATCCCCCTCCCCAGACCCTAAAACAACTAAAGTAGCTATGCCTACGATAAGATCCCCTGGGGCTCAACCAAAGCAGCCAGAAGTCTTGACTGACCTCCCCATTTCCAATAGGTATACTGGATTGTCGGAGGATGATATGGGCGTGGGTGTTGGGGTTCCTCCAACACACACTCCCTTGGAAAATGAAACAGTTCCCAGTGATCAGACGATAAATGCACAGATAGACGTACAGACAAATGCACAGATTCCAGACATGCATTCAATGTTAATGTTACTTACAAAATAGATTAAAGAAAGTTTGCTATTTCGGACAGTAACCAAGCTAATATACAGGAATTTTGCAAGAGTTTGAGGCCAAAATGGCAGATATTACTGCAAGGTTAAACGCAATGGCGACAGTGATTGGGGGATTGCAAGAGGGGGTTTAGGCCAATCATGAAGATATTTAAACCCCAATAAACAATGAAAGGGAGATCAGAGACAAGCTTGAGACACTAGAAAATAACTCTAGGACAAATAATTTGAGGCTGCTAAATGTCCAGGAAGGACTGGAAAAAGGAAATCTGAAATACTTTGTGGTAAACATTTTTAAGGAGTCAATGCTTAGCAAGAACAACACAAAATCATCAGTGGGAACTTGGGAAACACATCAGAACTCTAGAAACTTTGGGGACAATGGTGCAGCTAAAATTCCCTGCTACCTTAAAAGTTGAATGGAGAAATCAAATGTACAACATCAGGGAGGTCTCGGAAGTCAAAAATGTGATAAATTATATCAACGCACAAAAAGGTACATAATAGGAACATGAAATCGGTTGGAGCATCGGAGCATTAGTGATTTTACCCCATATGGAGTAAGGGAGGGTTCCCCAGGGTAGGGGGGGTAATGGTTCAGGGTGGCACATTTTCACTTGTAATCATGAGCACTGGGTAGGGAGCATTGGGGGAAAATATCCTCATACTTTAGAAGGAGGCGATCAGAGGGCAAGGGAAAAAAGGAAATTAATAATCAGTAAATTAGAATAATATCTTGGAATGTAAATGGCCCAAGGGTGCATAGGAGAAGGTGAAATATTTTAGAATTAATCAAACTCTCTGAAAATTATATATTAATATAGCAGGATACGCGTCATCGACAAGAGGAATGTTAAGAGGTTCTTAAATTAAACTAGTGTATTGCACTAATCAATCGTGTATTATTAAAAAAAATTGCAAATGCTAAAATAGAGAGCTTCATGGTGGACAGAGGGGATAGATGGATAATAGTTAACATACAAATGACAAATTAGGATTTACATTGGAAGGATATTATGGTCCCAATGTGGATGACCAGTCCGCCCCGCAATGAGCTATATAGGCACCTCTTAGAGGCTAAGTATAATATCATCATGGCACAGGATTGTAGTATTTTAATGAATCCTGCACTGGATATATCATTAACCAAGAATACAGTTAATGGCCCAAAAATTAGAAAGAGCATACAGCAGTTAGTCAAAAATCTCGGCTTATTAGACATCTGGAGACTCAAGGTTGGCACTACGAAAGAATTTGGGTATCAAAATAAGATGCCTCTAGAATAGACCTATTCCTAGCTGATGTAAGATTGAGTTACGGTTAGGCACCAACCTGAGCACCTGTTAGATCAAGTGGCTGTATGACTAGAAATGTCCATGCAAAAACAACAAACTGAATATAGATGGAAAGTAGATGGAACACTTTCGGGGAAACAGGAGGTGGTAGTTGCTCTAAAAAAAGATGTGGCGGAATTTTGTTTAAGTAAATGGTGAGTCTGCAGCGCCACACATTGTGGGGGATACTTTTAAGGCCTATCTCCGGAGGAGAGTAACAAGCTATGCAGCATTTAGCAGGAACGTAGGGAGTAGGGAGCTAAGAGAGTATGAGGTTAACATTGAAAAAGTGCAAAAAAATGTGCATTGATTGTAACAATACCACCTTAAGACATAAACTCCAAGGCAAGTTAAATGAGGCTAAAGAACAACTAGTAGAGTTGTTGGAGAGAAGGATTTGGGAGCAATGGGATGCCATCAAAATAGTCCACTATGAGTATGGGGAAGGATGTGGGAAACTTCTTGCATGGAAGACAAAGCAAGACCAGTTAAGAAACGAGATCAAAGAGGTGCAGGTTGCTGCTACCCAGGAACGATGTGGGGATAATCATAGGCATTTAGAGATTTCTTCCAAGTTTTATATACTTATGACACGAAGGCCACGCAAACAGAACTGAATGAATGGTTGATGCAAGACCCTCTCCACAAGGTAGACATTAATCAACAATTATTTCTAAATCAAGAATTCACTACCCTAGAGAAAGAGAAATCTATTGCCCATATAAAAAGAGGGAAGGGGGGAGGTATTCCTAATGAGTTGTATAAAGTTCTAAAAGGAGTGTTGGTTCCACACCTAAATAAATTACTGAATAGCATTTATGTTCATCATACACCTCTCCCAGCTTTGTGGAAAGAGGCAGTTATAACACTAATAAAAATGTTACACAAATATTAGCTACAAGGTTAAATAGTGCATTACATGATATTGTACATCAGAACCAAAAGGATTTAATGAAGCACAGGCAACTCTATGATGTGAGACATGATTTGGTCAGTGTAATCCATGTAACTACCACAACCAAGTCTCCCTTAAATGTCATAATTATTGAGGCGGCCAAAGATTTTGACCGGGTAAGTTGCTTTACTTATATAGAGTCATTGAACGAAATGACCTAGGCATCAACTTTTAGGAAGCCATATGATCAATTTACAATTCGCCAACAGCAAGATTAGTGGTAAATGGGACCCATTCATCTAAGATCATGATAGGACAAGGTACTAGACAGGGTTGTCCCTTGTCACCACAACTTTTTAATTTGTGCATATAACCTCTTGCTAGAAGAATCAGGTTAGAAAATGCGATTTACAATTTTAGATATCTGGTTTGGGGAAAAAAGGAAACATTATACACTGACGACTTGTTGATCTACACACCCAATCTGGAGGCATCATTACTTCTTATAAAGGGAAAAATTTAAGTGTTTTATTAAATAAGGACAAAACGGAGACCTTGACCTGGAATGGTTTAGCAAATTCTCTATCAGAAATGTCAGAGATCAGATATCTTGGAGCAAACATTGTTAAGGACTTGGGCAAGTTAGCTTTAATCAATTTTAATAGAATTCATTCTGAAACCTGAACGCTTTTGGAATAATGGATGCATCTACCTCTGTCAATTCTGGGCACAGCAAATTTGGCAACGATGATGATCCTCCCCAAGTTTACTTTCATTTTTAATACTTTACCATTACACTTTAAGACTGAATGGTTCAGGAAATTGCAAGGAGACTTGAGCAGTCTCAAATGGAAAAACAAAGCGGTGTGAATAGCCTGGAAAAAAGTGTGCAAAAAAATAATTGACGGGGGTAGTTTTATTGGATTTTAAATTGTATCACTGGGCTGTGAGAAAGAATCACCTGGATGAAGGAAACAACTTTCTATTCAAATACGGTCCTTCAAATAAAATTTAAAAAAACAAGTTCAAGGTGTTACTAGCAGCCTATAAATAATGGGTTCAAGTCTAACGAATCTTAGGAATACCGTACCATAGCTGTAATGCCACGATCTGGAATTCACCAGGAACCCCTGAGTGTCTCCTGGACACCTTAGCCTTACCATTTTCAACAGTGGGTTTGATAAAATGGGGGTAGCTGTTTGATCAAGGCTCACTGATGACATGGGGCACACTAGCATAAAAAACTGAACTCTGCACTATCAAGATTTATATATTTTCAACTGACAAGCTGGTCACACAATCAACCGCAAATTGGGCTGGAAACAGAGTGGGAGGGCGAGCTAGTTAAAGGCCAAACTTACGTGAAGGAGGTATCCAAATGGTAATAGATATTGGTGGAAACAGAAGATCATACCCTGACAGCCCCAATAGGAGATATGGAGATATGGAGATCGGACATGCCAGAGTAAGATATATGCAAAGTATATGGCAAGTTTCAACGGCTACATTCTGGCTAACATTCAGACCTGCACCTTTGAGATGAAATCATTGTTTCACCCTATACTGAGCTTATTGGTCTCCAAAGAAGTTATCTAAGACGGGAGGAAGCAAAAGAAGACAATGCCACAAATGTATGCTGGAAAATACGGACGATGTCCACCTGCTATTGCAATGTCCGGTAATCCAAGTCTTCTGGCATGAGGTGGGCTAGTTTGCGCCTAGAACCCTGGGGGCCAAAATAGAGGTAAGCCTGGAACTGGTTATATTTGGAATCTCACTTAGAGGTGGCTGAAATTATATATTGAAGAAATCTGAGGCGCATCTGCTATTTGCATTCCTAATACCGGCACGCAGGGAAATTTGCACAAACTGGGTAGTTCAGAATGCACCATCACTGTGTGAGTGGTTTGCATATGTCAGACATACTTGCAGGGCTGATTGTATAAGGGGATCTGCTAAAAGAATAAGAATGTGGGGCCCATTACGGGACACATTGACAAAACACACTTAAGGGGAAACACTAAGTATGGGCAAAATTTGTGAATTCGCTATACGCGAATTAGCGCGAAAGTGAATTCGCGGTCTGCGAAATCCGCAAATTAATTTTTTTTTTTGCGTGTTCGCGGGGCTTTTTGCGTATTCGCAGGATTGTTTCAGCGGGTCTACCGCGAGTCGTACATGAGCTAGTTGCATGCTTGCATTGTGCAATTGCGTGTTCGCGTCCGTTTGTGCGTGCTCGCGGACACAAAGTCTCGCGACCAAGCAAAAAAATCCGCAAGCCGTGAGCGGAATGGATTTTACGCCCATGCTTAGGAAACACATTTTTAGGGAACCTATTTGTAACATTTCAAACCTGTCCAATGATTAAGGCATATTTCAACTATGAAGGAGAATGGTGCCATTGAGTAAATCTCCAGTACATATAGTTTGAAGAAGGCCATAAGTATCTCAAAGACTAAGCTATCTTGAATTTATGCCACAAAGAGACAGTTAATAGCTTAAGATCTTGGGCTGGTGTCATTAACTTTCTGATTGCGGAGCGGCGTCAGATGCAAGTGAATATGAGAGGCATCATTTGAAACTGGGTTTGAAGAAATTACTAAGGACAACATCAGATATGAAATAGAAGACGTAATTTGCATACATAATAATATGCTGAGACAACACAACGCCATTTAGAAGAGTCTAAAGCGAAAATCACACAGACATTAGGCTCTGCCTTTTAATATCCATTTTGTAAGGCACACAGGATTATGTGCTATTCCTCAGAAAGAGACAATTATCTTGAAAAGTCCTGATGAAGGTGGTGCTATATTTGTTTGCACACCGAAACTCGTCGACGCTTCTGGGGTGTTAAATTCGAGGAACTATTGAGTCAAAGGATTTTCTATATGACATGACTACGATATAGATTAAATTGAATTAACGGTTTACTGATGATTTTTAATGTCACCTGTCGTCTCTTTATTTTGTTGATGGATTTGTCATATGAAATGTTTTTCTGAATTGAGGACAGTGTTTCTGTTTTTAAAGAATTGTATTATTGGTCATTGTTAATGTACATTAAATAAATGTATGTGATTTTTATATAAATTTGTGTATTTTTATAACTACACGTGGGGTTGTCGAAACTATTCATTTATCAAAGGATTTCACCTGATGTATGGTTGGATGTGGCTCACAGGTTGGTAGTTAGTCCAAGGAAAACTTTTTCTATTGTCATGTATGAGGACAAAAAAAAGAGAAAAAACACCCAGCTGGAGGAAGTCTACCCCCAGAACCAGTTTTGGATGACAACGGGGGAGGGGACTGCTCACTGCCATGGCCATATCCCTGGGTGGGCAAACAGGCTCTGTATATTGGGAGAAGGGTTTCCCTTTCTAAAGTTTTGGGAATCAGGTTCACTGTGGGATTGCTTGTCATAGAGCAAATAGGAAATACTGCCAAAGTGGATAGTGTTGCCCCTGTGACCTTTACCCCATTGACCATTCATTAGGGAATAGCCAAGAGAGGACCCTACCTATTAGCTGGTGTCAGGCATAAGCCTGGTGCCCCAAGGCACCATCCCCGGTACACTCTCTCAGCTGGCATTAGAAGAGAAGGAGTAATACACCTGCCATTTGAGACCTGTGAGGGGACCCAAAGGGCTGGGTCTGTGCCCACTTGCAAAAAGGCCAAAGAAGTGGACTGCAAGGGTCAGTTGATGGATCTCCACAGTGGCTCAACAACCTACAAGAGGTCTTTTCTCTGAAGTGGCCAGCTGATCAGCGGTGATTGGACCTGGACTGGACCCCTCTGTTGGCCTCTGTCTAATACTCTGAGAGTCTTTAAATACCTTTCCCTGGGGTCCTGGGAGTCCACTTCTGTGTCTGTTTGGGTCCTTGAGAAAAGAATAGAAACATGTGAACAAGTTTCCTCCAAAGCCCCAGAGCTTCTGAGATGCACCGGAAAAAGTATCCCACCAGCAGTTACACAGCACTAGATTGAATTTTGACTTTATTTTACTCAAAGATCCCTCCGCCTCTGAAAAAACAACCAAGTCCTTTATGCGCTGGGACTTAAAGTAAATGTCAACTTTTTTCAGTGAGAAATGTCTAATGCTGAACAGCAGCTGTGGGGCCAATCTGCTTCAGGTAACTAGCCTTGTTCCATGTCGGCTGAGCCCAACCCCTCTCCCCTGATGCGCATGACTGATCTAATGTTTTTTTTTTAATACCCTTTAAAAACAATATTTACAAGTGTCTAAGTTTTTTGTTAAACATTTTCTAGGCCTTGAAATACAGCCATGAAATCAACCAGGAGAGGTTGCCTGAACACAAAGCTGAAGATCATACAGCTTGAGCTCAGAGTGCTTTAAAAAACATTGGTGAGCTCTTCTGGGGTCAAAGATTCAATTACCCAGGATAATTACTGTTTTTCTCTTTATGTTGCTGTAGACCCCCCACAACATGAAAAAGGATTGGATTCCATAAATTACCGCTGAGCATGGCATCACAAATGCATGCATCCACCAACAGACCAACTTCTATCATCACAGATCCACTCTGGTACTCATACACCCACTCACAGACCCACTTACATATTCACACAACCATTCACACACCTACTCAGATACTCACACACAATCACAGACCCACTCTGATACTCACACATCTATTGACAGACCAACTCTGATACTCAAGTACCCGCTCACAAGCTGACTCAGACACCCCCATACTCAGTCACACACCCATTCAGAAACTCATATACCCAATCACAGACCCACTTTGATACTCACATATCCACTAACAGACTGGCTCTGACACTCGCACATATACTCACAGACTCACTCAGACAATCAAACATACCCATAGACCCACAAAGACAATCACATAACCATGCACAGAGAAAGTCTGGCACTCACACACCCAGTCACATACATACTCTGACACTCACACAGTAACTCACACACCCATGCAGATACTCACATATACACTCACAGATCTACTCAGACACTCATACATCCACTCACAGACCAACTTTGATTCTCAGAAACCTACTCTAAAACCCACTCAGACACTTCCACTCATAGACCTACTCTGATACTCACATGCAGCCACACACCCATGTTGACACTCACAGACTAACTCATACACGTACATACCCACTTATAAACCTACTCAGATACTCACATACCCACTTAGGCACTTACAAAGCAATGTACAGACCCACTCTGACACTCATACATCCACTCAGACCCACTTAGATAATCATGCACCTACTCACAGACCTACCCAGACACTCACACACTCACACTCATGCACCCACTCTTTCACCCACTCTGCCATTTACATTCTGATACTCACATACCCACTAACACATACTCTGATACTAACACACCCACACAGACTTGCGTACTTCTATTCAGACACTCATGCACCAACTCACAAACCCACTCTGACACTCACAGATCAACACTGGTGCACAAGCACCCAGTAATAAATGCACAAAACCACTCACAGACCCACTTGACCTTAACACACCTACTTACACACCCCCTCGCACTCTCACATTCCCACTCATATACTTACACACCCACTCACAGACCCACTCTGAAATGCACACACCCACTGACACACTCATGCACCCACATGCAAACCCATTCTGGTATCCACATCAACTGTCACACTCACACACCCACTTACAGACCCATGCAGAAAATCACATACCCACTCACAGACCCACTCACACAACCACTCACAAACACTGAAATTTAGAAACCCATGCCCAGATCCACTCAAACACTCACACATCTCCAGACACACTCTGAAACTCATACAACCACTCACAGACCCACACTGATACTCACATATCTACTCACAGACCCTCTCTGACACTTTCACACCCACTCACACACACACTCAGACACTTAAACACCAACTCATAAATGTACGCTGATGCTTACAGGCCCAATCTGATATTCACAGGCCCACTCACAGACCCACTCAGTTAAACATACATTCACTTATAAAACTATTCACACACTCATGCAGACACTCACACACCCTCTCACATACCCAGTGACACCAACAGATCCACTCTGACTCTTACTCACAGACCAACTCTGACACTAACATACCTACTTATATCTCTCAGATACTCACACACCTACTTAGACAGTCACATATCCACTTATAGACCCACTCTGATACTCATACACCTACTAACAGACTCACTCAGACACTCAAACACACTCACTCACAGACCCACCAAGACAATCACACAATCACTCACAGACAACCTCTGACACATCCAGTCACATACCCACTCTGATACTTACACTCCCATTCGCACATCCATGCAGACACTCACATACCCACTCACATACCTTCTCAGATACTCACACACCCACTCACAAACCAATTTAGACACTTCCAATCAGACCGTCTCAGATACAGTCACATATCCATGCTGACACTCACACACTCATAGACCCACTCATACACTTACAAACCCACTCACACACCCACTCAGATACTCACACACCCAGTTGAACATCCACTTAGATAATTATGCATCAACTCAAGACCTACTCATAGACCCATTCAGATAATCATACACCCACTCACACACCCACTCAAATACTCACACAACACACACTTAGACACTCACGCATACACTAAAAACCCCACTCTGACAATCCTACTCACTCTGACACTTACTCAGACACTCAAAGACCCACTTTGAAACTAGCACACCCACCTACTCATCCACACAGACTTTCCTACAACTACTCTTGCAGTCACATACCCACTTAAAGACACACTCTGATGCTCACACACCCCATCTGGCATTCATGCACCCACTCACAGACCTACTCTGGTATTTGTGCACCCACTCTGACACTTAATCACCCCCTCATAGATGTACTCAGATACTCACAGACCCACTCAAACACTCACACACCCACTCACAGACCTACTCAGTTATTCACACACCTGCTCTCACACCTACCTAAGGTTCCAGGTCATTCAGCAAGTACAACCAAGGCCAGGAGTAGACAACCACAAGTAAGTACTCCAACATGAGGTATACTGGATAAAGTTATTAGACACTATGATCCCTAAAGGATTAAACAACAGAATGGATATGTCTTGCTTCATTTAAAATAATGTCACCCACCTTCAGTACATTGATAAGCATGGACAGCAAGCTTTAACATACACTGATATGAAGATGTTCACTAATACCACACTTGTGACTCACAGTTCATCTTTTACCATTGCTCTGACAGTTTATTATCATACAATCAGACACTGCATTAGTTGTAACATGGTTAAATTTTCATGATAATTTTTTGCAACACACATGTAGGGCACACGGATCCAGAGACTTGCAGTGGTCCTGCGCAGGAGCCCGATGTTTAATTGGTATTGATCGCATAAGCAACAGGCAGCATACATCCACACACTGTTTAGATTGGTCACGGGTCGACTAGCTTAAGGTCCTTACTATGGACGTCTCACACGGCAAATAGAACTGTTAAATGTCTTGTACCCGATATTAGCCTATGCATCTAAAGATTGGTACTAGGGACACCTGCAACATTCAAACACTCACATTTGAGCGATAATTTTTTTCTATTTGTATAGTTTTGTAAAGTGTTGTTGTGCGAGATTTGATCACGGGCTCGTTCGCAATAACAGTGGAGATGTTCATTTTCATTAGGAGTATTGCTACAAACCTTACTTTTGGTTACGGTGAGGACAAAAACATCATTTACACATGGCAGCCGCCGTTGGTGAGGAGAACGTTCATTCTCTCTCACTGCAGTCCGTTTTTTATGATCAGAGTTCTATATTAGTCCCACGATACTCCAGCAGTATTCACGGGACAAATGCGGAAGTCGGGTTGATGCGCTCGGCATGATCGGTTAATACAGGTATGTTTATGGTGCGACGTAAAATATGAGGTTTCGCGCTGATAACTGCGAGAGAGCATCATGTTTCCGAGTAGTTCTTCTTACGGTCCTTTTTTTCGATCTTTTTTTTATTTGCTTTCCAGAGACTGACAAGGGGTTGAATCAGGAGGTAAGCGGGAGAGCAACAGCGTGAAACTCAAGACACTTAGCATATTAGCGGCATTCTGATAAGGTTGTACGTAGTGGGCACTAACGCTGGCCTTCGATATTCATTTCAGCTTATGGTGTTTGCAACAAGAGACTGAGGTAAGAGGTCTTTGAATTACAAACATTGTGGTCCAGATTTCCCTGACTACTAACAAGAGTGGAGTAGCATCTAAACTATTGGTATCTTGGGTTGGTTACAGTCAGTAGCACAGGCACACTGAAGTCTGCTTTATTTAAAGTAAGGTAGGGTAATCATCAACATATATACACACATTGGGTCTCTGCATGATAATAAACTCACGTGGTAACATACTCACACAGTGGTAAACCATGGTATTTACATATGGACATGTGAAGTGTTTACTGAGCCTACCATGGTCGTTGACAGTATTCATTACATGTTTCATTCACAGATTAGCCCATGAAGAAGGAACTATATTCAGATACGAAATGCATTGGGCACCAACATTGAACAAGAAATGAGATTGTGAAAATGTATATTAATTTTGTTTTTGTACATAACATGTAAATTAACAATGATTGTATGATCAATTCTATTACGCATTAGGAATGCAAAATCATAACACTGTATAATTGTCTTTGTGTTGGAAACAAAGTTAAAAAAGAGTATATTTTGTGAAATTACACAAATAAATATTGTGATATACTGAAAAACATTGGTTTAAACGTTGGTGTCAGTACACCAGGTGAAGTGTGTGCAACTGAGTCAGGCCTTGTCGCTAGTTATAACCAGGCTCACACCTACTCAGACACTTGCAAACCCAGTCCCTGACCCACTCTGACAAAAAAGACTTAATTTGACACTCACACACCCAGACACAGACCTACTGAGACACTCATACACCCACTCATGCACCCACTCAGATACTCATGCACTTACTCAGGACCCAGTCTGACATTCATTGACCCACTCTGACACAAATACACCCATCAAGACTCTCATACTCCTACTCAGAAACTAACACATCTATTCACGGACCTACTCAGACACTGATATACCATAAGCCCACTCTGATACTCAAACACCCACTCAAATGTGCACTCAAACACTCACACAACCACTCACATACTCACTCAGAAACTCACATACCCTCTCACACACCCAGGGAGACACACATACTCACTCACAAAACCAGTCTGACACCAATATTCTCACTCTCACACTGACTCAGACACTCACAGACTGACTCTGATACTATAATATGCAAAAAGAACAATTGATGGACAAAATGCAAAACAATGTCATGCATTCACAGTACAGAGATCTGGGCCTAAATCCATCATTGTTTTGCTCACCATGCCATTCCAGTTTAGACCGAGCCATATGCAAATCAGTCTTGACCCTGCGCCCAATGGGAACAGTCCAGCCTGAACTGCCAGGCCAGGTCCTCCCTGGACTGGAAACAAGCATCCTAGGACCGGTTCCGGGCTTTCAGCCCTCATCAGCCAGTATAGCTTGACTCCAGTGGCATGGAGAGCACCTGCAATGTTCAACACTCCGTCCATCACCCCCTTCGGTTTTGCTTTCTCCACCCTAAGTTGGCAGGGTATGCCCAAACATGGGTCCCTTGCTCCCTTTGCCACTGGATTCAAGCTAGCCTGGCTCATAACGGCTGATTAGCCATAAATAGGTCCCAGGATGCTTGTTTCCGGTCCAGGGAAGACATGGCTTGACAGTTCGGGCTGGACTGTTACCATGAGGCACAGGGTCAGACTGATTTGCATATGGCAATGTCTGAACTGGGGTGGCGGAGTGAGCTAAAGAATGATGATGGATTAAACCCAGATCAGTTGACTGGGGTTGAGGGCTTGCAATGTTCAACACTCCGTCCATCATCCCCTTTGGTTTTGCTCTGATACTAACATACCCACTTACAAATGCACTTGGGTTCTCCCACTAAGATACACTCACACACCCACTCACAGTCCTACACACACATACTTACACATCTAATCACACACTCATGCACCCACTCACAGACTCACTCTGAAACTCACACACACACACTCTGAAACTCACACACCCATTTACAGACCCACTCAGATTCTCACACACCTACCCAAACAGTCACACACCCACTCACAGACCCACTCTGACACTCACACATTCATGCTCTGACCCAATCAGATTCTCACACACTCAGTCATGCACCCACTCAGACACTCAGGTGCTTATTCAAAGAACCACTTTAACGTTCACAGACTCACTCTGACACAAACACACCCATCAAGACTCACACTCCTACTCAGAAACGTATACATCCATTCATAGACCTACTCAGACACTGACATAATCACTCAGAAGCCCGCTGTGATACTCACACACCCACTCACACACATACTCAAACACTCACACAACCACTCAGACACTCACGCACCCTCACATACACACTCACTCACAAAACCAATCTGACACCAACATACTCACTCAGACACTCACAGACCGACTCTGATACTAACATACCCACTTACACATGCACTTGGACTTTACTACTAAGAGACACACACACCCACTCACAGTCTTACTTTGATACTCACACAGACCTACACATCTACTCACATACTCATGCACCCACTCACAGAACCACTCTGACACTCACACACACATGCACATACCCTGAAACTCACACATCCATTCTTAAACCTACTCCCAGACCAACTCAGATACTCACACACATACCCAAATAGTCACACAACCACTCATAGACCCACTCTGACACTCATGCATTTACTCAAAGAACCACTTTGGTATTCATAGCCCCACTCTGACCTTTGTATATTTACTCATAGACCTACCCTGAAATGTAAACACCCACTCACAGACTTACTCAGATACTAACAGCTCAACTTACATATCCATCTAGACTTTCTCACTCCCACTCATACACTCACACACCCACTCACACACTCATGCAGCCACTCACAGTCCCACTATGATATGCACAGACCCACTCTGATATTCACACACCCACTCAGACATGCAAAGCCACTCACAGACCCATTCTTATACTCACATATCTACTCTGAAACTCAAACACCCACTCACAGACCAACTGTGATACTCATATACCCGCCCAGACACACACCCACTCACAGACCTACTCAAAGTACTCACATACCCACTCATGTACCGACTCAATCAGGCACTTACTCACACACCTGTTATGACATTTACAGACCTACTTTCATATCTACTCACAGACCCACTCTGATACTCATATACCCACCAAGACACACATCCACTCACAGACCTACTCAAACACTCACATACCCACTCATGTACCTACTCACTCAGGCACTTACTCACAGACCCGTTATGACATTTACAGACCTACTTTTATACCCACACAGACACTCACACAACCACACACACACTCACTCAGACACTCACATACCCTCTCACTCAACTAGTAAGACACTCACTCAGACACTCACAGACCTACTATGACATTAACACACCCATTTACAGACCCACCTAGAATCTCTCACTCCCACTCAGACACTGGCACACAAACTTACTGATTTACTCTGATACTCAACAACACAAACTCCCACTCAAACACTAATGCACTCACTCACAGACCCGCTCTGAAACTCACAGACCTACTCTGACACTCACACACCCACTCAAACACTTACACACCTACTCTCAGACCCACGCAGATACTCACACAACCATTCACAGACTCACTCAGACACTCAGACTTCCACGCACAGATCTGTGGAGGTAAAAGCTTCTTCACAGACACAATCACAACATGGAATTAACTACATGTGACAATTTGTGTTGCCCCAAATGTGTTGGCCTTTAGAAAGGCCCTAAAAACCTGTCTTTTATGCAATTAGGCCCTAAGGTATTAAGGAGACACCAAGTAGGTCTAGATCAGGGAGCTAGTGCCAGGACACCCCAGATTAACAATGCGGTCTATAATTTTAATTAACATCAACATCAACAGACCCACTCTGACATTAGCACACCCACTCACTGACCCATACTGACAGTTACACACCTACTCACAGATACTCACACACCCACTCACACATCCACGCAGACACTCACACACTTACTCTGAAATTCATACACCTACTCACAGACCTACTATGACACTAACACACCCATTTACGCACCCATCTATACTCTCACACTCCCACTCAGACACTCACACACCCATCCACAGACCTACTCAGATACATACTTACCCACTCTGACCCTCATATACCCACTCACACAACCACTCAAACATTCACATAGCCACTCACACACCAACTGTGGAACACACTTATTGATCTATTCAGGTACTCAAACACTAACTGAGACACTCACAGACCCACTCTGACACTAACAGACACCGTTATAAACCCACTTTTACTCAGACACTCATATATCCACTCAAATTCCCACTCTGGTACTCACACACCTACCTACACACTCATGTACCCACTCACACACACACTCACAGTTCTACTCAGACACACACCTACTCAGAAACTCACACACCTACTTACAGACCCACACACATCCTCGTGCACCTGCTCAGACACTTGTGCACCTACTCACAGACCCACTCTCACACATACACCTACTCACATACCCACTGAGATACTCACACACCTATTTACAGACCCACTCAGATACTCACACACCTACTCTGACACTGACAAACGTACTCACAGTTCAACACATATATTCAGATACCCACTGACACACCCACTCAAATTCTCACACATCTATGCACATACCCACTCATGCACCTATGCACCCACTCACATACCTACTATGACACTCACAGACCCACTAACAGACCTACTCTGAAAACACACACTCTCACAGACCCACTCAGGCACTCACACACCCATTCAAAGATCCACTCAGAAACTCACACACACACTCAGACACTCACACACCCACTTACAGACCCACTCAGGCACTCTCAAACTTACTCACAGGCCTACTTAGACCCACACACACCCACTTATAGACTGTGGCAAGCGTGCTCTTTAAATAGTGCACTGTGCAGAGAGTCCAGTGAGTCCCTGATTGGTATGCAGATGCAACAGTAGATAATGCTAATGCTCTATTTGTGATTGTGTGGGTGAGCAGTTGGGCTTATCATGGAGTAGTGTTAAAAATGTGTTGGTCACAGAGGCAATAAATGTGACACACACTCAAAGAATAAATTGAGACCAATTTGCAAAAATAACACTTAATGTTATATAATGTTTCAGACTAAGAACTTCATTAACAGGTAAGTACTTATTTTGTTTTTTGAATTTCCATAGTTCAGAAAATAAAACAGTTGTGCATAATTAGGCACAATGAATTCCCATGGGAAAAAACACATACATGTTTAGAAAATTGTGTAGGAGGTAATCTGGGTTCACCTTCTGGTTTTAGGATAGTACCTATCCTAGAACCAATGTTCCACCGGCAGTTCATCAGGAGTGTCCCGTATTCAGTCAGGAGCAGGGTGCTGGAGCCTTTTGTAACAGGCATGCTCAAAGAAGGAGGGGTACCACCTCACAAAAGGTTGCAAAAGGAAACTTACAGGTAAGTCAGAGGGATCTCAAACAAGGGATCAGGTTACAAGGTCCTCAAGAGCATGGGAGCACAGCTGGTTCATCGATACCCAGGCCGGGTGGAGCAGGTTGGTCAGTCAGGCTCTGTGCATCAAGATGGTATTTGCAGTCAGGGGCAGGCAGGTTGCAGGGACAATTTCTGGACAGCTGGGCCGCTCATAAAGTGGATCTTAGGGGTTCCAATGTCCCTCAACAGGTGCTTGCTTCCTGGGTAGTTGGAGTCTGGATTGGGATCTTCATCTCGGTCTAGGTTGATGAGGGCTGGTACCACGTGAATTGCTTTGTCATAGCTCTGGTAGGTCCTGGTGTCTTCAGACTTGGTGGGGAGATAGAGCTGACCCTGTGGAGCTGATGTACCTCTTTTGATTTTGCTGGGGAGATGTAAATCAGCAAGTTGGACTCTGGGGGTATGGTGTCTGAAGTCTGCATGGGTGTGGTTCCTCTACTCCAAAGCAGTACTTCAGTGATTGACAAAGGTATGGATGTCCTCCAGGGTTTTTAGAGGCCTCACAGTAGCAGGAAGAGACAGCACACCACAAAGGTTGAGTCTTGAAGCAACAGGTAGGGTTTCATGCCAAAATTCTGCAGCAGGTACTCCATTCTTGGGTTCAACATCTCCTCTTTTTTCTGTTCTTCTTAAGGTCCATCAAATCTGAAGATCTGGGATGAGGTATGCCATCTAAATACTATGTTTTGGGGCATTAAAGGGAGCTACAGGTAGTAGACAATTGGATTCCTACCTTTAGGGTGTCTACACCCTTTATGTGATCACTTCCTAAGGGAACGGGCATAAGCCTGACCCTGATAGACTAATTTTCTTTAATCCAAGATGGAGGAATTGGAAAAGTGGGATCCACATTACCTAGTCCACCTCAGGGGTGGTGCTGGCTGACTTTGTGAAGACCTCCTAATCTTACTAAGTTTCCTGCCTGTCCCTCTGCGAAAAGTGTGGTCAGGACATGGGGGTTGGCATTCTCCACTAACTGGACAGTCCTGGTTCACATTTCTAAGGTGGCATGATCTTTGAAGTTTCCTGCCCTGGATGGCAGACCCTGCTTGGAGGAGGTGTGAAACACCCTTACAAAGAACAGGCTTTGTTCCTGGCCTATGAAAGCAATGGTTCAGATCTAAGGAGGCAGAAACATGCCTAGTGGTGGAAGTCAGGCTGAGGCCAGTCCGTAACCCCACTAGCAGTTGGTAGATTTTCAGGGGACACCCTTAGGGTGTCCTTTATGTGCATTAATTAATAAAATCCAGCACTGGCATCAGTGGGGATTTATTATGGCAAGATGTTTGGTACCAAACATCTTTGTGACAAAGCATCTGTGGATGCAGAATAGCCATCATGGAGCTGGGAAATTCATAATGGCAAGTATGCACCCTATAGTTTCTTTATGGCTTCACTGTGCACTTACAATTTCCTAGAATGGACTTGGAGCTTGTAGGGTCATATCCGCTCAGACCGAAATGTCCACACATAGAATATAGTGCACCCTGCCTTAGGGCTGTAAGGCCGACTGTCGGGGTGGCTTACCTATATCTCATGCGCTGACAGTGGGCATGGCACACAGGGATGTGTGCCATGTTGACTTTTCATTTTTCTCTGCACCAAGACATGCAGTCTGCATTGGCAGTGTACATGATATTGGAGAGGGGTCCCTAGGGTGGCACAACACATGCTGCAGCCCTAGTAGACACTCTCACATCAAAAGTGGGGGCTAACCATGTCAGGCATTTTCATTTTTTATTTTTTTGGGGATCTACTAATCATGATAGATTGCTCCGTCCCGTAGGCACCTTCAAGGTTACAGTTGTGTTTGGCCCTAAACAGTTCACCGTAAGGAATACTCCATTTGAGAGTGTCTGGATGGCTGCTGAGGAAATGGAGGAGGCCATTGCCAGCACTTGGCTTTCCGAAGAGACTAGCATGTATCTCATTGTCAGCAAAATTTACTTTAACATCAAGGTATTCTGCAGTTGATTTACTAATGGTATGAATGAAAATGGGATTGTGAGGATTGTCATTCAATTTGTGAACAAAGAGTGCAGCGAACTCCTCTGTGTCCCTCCATATGATGAACAGATCATCTATATACCTGAGCCACAGTATGACTTGCTCCAGTTCGGGATAGCCTTCGATGATGCTGAAGAGGTCTTTTTCTCACCAGCCAAGAAACAAGTTTGTGAAACTTGGAGTGAAACAAGTTTCCATGGCGATACTGAGAACATGTTTGTATAAGGTTCCATTCAAAAGGCAAATATTGTTGGGCAAGCAGTGATGGATCATCTCTAGAATAATTAGCGTGTTTGCAATGTATCAGAGGAACATACCTCTTAGAAAGTGTTGGCAACGATCGTATATAGCGAGCAGACATCCAATGTGACAAGGATATAGTAATTCTCTCAGCACAGGCCCTCAAGTTTGCCTAGAAAGTCTTTTGTGTCCTCACATAGGAAGGGAGGCCTATGATAAAATCTATGAGGCTATAGCCCACCTATTTGGATATGTTTCAATGGCACTTACACTGGAGGACACAATGGGTTTCCCCAGGAGATTGTTTGTCTTTGTGTATCTTGGGGAGGACATATGATACTGGCAATTTGGATAACTTCTTCCTCAAATAGCAGTATTTCTCCCTCTCAAGAATACCCTTATCCTTCCAGTCAGTAAGCTTTTCCCAAATGGCAGTGACACTTTTGGCATATGTTTCCCTGTTAATGGTCATGTAATACTTGTTGTCACTCAGTTAGCATTGGCTTCGCTGGTGCACATCGCTCTAGTAAGGTGTACAATGTTACCCCATTTGTCAGAAGGGCATATGATAACACATGTGTGTGTGGCTAATGTCTCTATCACCTGACAATGTGCACACAAACGATTGTGTTGTGTATAGCCCCCATTCCATATTTTGTGATGGAGTTTGGTAAGATTCCAGATGATGACATCATGGAAAGTGTACAAGTCGTCATGTTGCATGGTAGGAAGGAGAGTCCAACATGGTTTAACACCTGTGGAGCTGGCATGGTCATATGATATGCCCATGTTGTATAACAGTGTATCTAGGTCTAAAGAACATCACCATCATTTACGCATGTCTCTAATTCATGCATGGCGAGTAGTAATTCACTATCACCAATGTTCAGATCACACAGAACGATTCCACTGGTATCACTCTGACCCATTCTTGTGCTGTCACCCTTAAGGTAGTGGCACTTTGTATTTCAAGTTTTCCCAATAACTTGAACATGTCCATCCATGTCTTTGCATAGTTTAACTGTTTTGAGAGGCAGAATAATATGCAAAATCAAAGAGTAGTCTTTTCAATGTCAGTAACAGGTCTATCAGTGAGATTGATGATAGTACTATTTACCATTTCCATGTCCATTACACAGCCACACTGGGGCTCCTAGTGCTCGCTTCCACGTGCCCCTTTGCCCCTCCTCTGTTGCTGCCTCCGGCGGAGTCTCTGATGCATCTGCCAGCTCCTCCGAGACCTCTTCCTCTTTCCCTATTTTTTGAGCTTATACCCCAGCCTCTGCTCTTCATGACCGTTGTCCTCGTGCAGTTTGTCAGTCCTTTCGTAGGAGCAGGTATTCGTTTAAAACAGTGGGAGGTTTAAAACTGCATTTGCTGTCCGATGTGTTGCTCTCTGTGGTTCTCCATGACTCTCCGCAGTTCCTGAGGTGTCAGTATCATGAGGAGCTACTTTTCTTTTGTATATATAGGGTCCAGCAAAAGGCAAAATACCTGGGATGAATTTCCTACACTGGAGGAAGAAGATCCAAGGACTCTTTACACCTGTTAGTTTCACCTCTCCAGGGTTCTAGTGGATGGCACCCTTTTATCTGCTTCAGGATGTCAAAATGCAGAAACACTGCTGACTCCCAAAAGGATCAGCTGACTATTACAGACTGGACCTTGCAGGAGCACTTGCTGTAGAGACATATGGTGCCAAGAATCATCCTCTGTGGACATAAGGGCTGCAGGAGTGACAAGCAGGACTTTCATGAGTAACTGGAAATTTGGAACTTATGAGCTGATTACGAGCCTGGAGTTCTTGCAACTGCCAGGTTCGTAGTAGCGCAGCAGTGGTGGTAAACCGCTGTGCCAATTATGACTTCCAATATTGTACTGGCGGTGGACTGGTTGTTGCGCCAGGGAACTGATGTTCACTGGCGGTGGCACAGCTATGCCATAATGCAATGTGCTGGGCAGGGACGGTGCAGTCCTGCTCAGCATATTACAAGTTCTTGCACCACCATCCTTTTCATAGGAGAGCCCTGCCATGAAAAGGCAGGTGGTGCAAGAACAAAGGGAGCCCCACAGGGCCCCCATGCACCTCCCACCATGGGGCTACATTCAGGGGGGCACAACATGTGCTCCCTGTTTGTATTCCAACCAGGGCCGGACTGGCCATAGCGGGCACCGGGCAATCCCCTGGTGCGCCGCATGGGTGGGGGCCGGTTTTGGGCCCCTGTGGGCTGTTTTTGTTACAGGGCCGTATTTGCAGCCTAGCTGCAAAATCGGCCCTGTAACAAAATCGTTAGAAAACCGGCCCTGGCAAAGAGCTCGTAGGTACCCCCGACCCCCTGGGGGGATGGGGGGGGCTGAGGCGAGCCCTTTGCCAGGGCCGGTTTTGGTTCCCAGTCCGGCCCTGATTCCAACAAAGTTCCAGCGTGGCATGGACGTCACAGTTCATGTGTGCCAGAACTTTTTTGCCATTCCCTTTGCGGTGCCTGTTTTCCAGGTTCCGCTGGGAAAGGCAATGGACCCCTGTCAGTATTCCGAGTTACACATTTACTGCCGGCGGTCCTCGTGCAGCTTTGGCGCAGTGGATCCAGAGTTGAGACGGCGCTATTGCGCCAAAGTCGTAATTAGGCCCTCAGTTATTTTTTTACATACAGTCTACCTAGAAGAGTGGTGAGGGTATCCAAAAGAGGACGTATCCTCTGAGGGAGGGGAGGAACTCAGGCAAGAAACCTATGTTTCAACCAATTGGAGCTTTTTGCTGCACTGAAAGGATTCAGTGGTACCTCTCCGTGAATGTGTCTTCCCTTGGGGAGCCTGCCCTGATGTAACTTTCAGTCTGTCCCACTGGTGAATTTTAAGAATCAAAGACGTGACTAAGGACCTGATTTATAGGTTGGTGGATGGGTTCTCCATCACAAATGTGATGGATATGATACCCCGGTATGCCTGTCTTTCATGTTCCCCATTGTTATCATTAATTTACAATTACACAGATGTCATGCACGCTACTATGCACTTTTTTTTGCATGCTCTTATCAGTGTTTATTTTAAAACGCATGATATGCACTTTAGTTTGTGTGCACAGTAAGAAAGTCTGGAGATTTCTTCCAACCCAGTCCTGTCTAGTTTCTTGTTCTCTGTCCATCTCCTTTAGCAACATTTCCTCTTCATTTTTTTATATCGTAGAAACACTAAATTCAAAATCACTAACTTCTTCCACAAGGCAGGTCTCTAGCTCTCTCTAAACTATTCTCCTATTTAGATGAGGTAACCTATCTGTTAGGGTCCAAACTATGTGTCCATCTTGCTAGGGTTGGTACCTGGAGGTCTAAGTTGGGTCTGGAATGAATGGTAGCTGACCATGACAGTGCTGTTCGACATCTAAAATCAAAATAAGTAGCGTTAAGATTGTCTTTTGTTCTGCCAACTTCTCTCGCCTCTCTCCCAGTTGGCTACTCCTTTTAAGTGGTCTTCCTGGGCTAAGACACAAGGATTTTGTCCTCTGAAGAGCAGGCTTTGTTCTCTCTAGACAGGAAGGTTTATTGGGGAACATGGGGTTGAGATGAATAGCGGAACTTGTTGTAAGCTACTTTGGATCAGACACCACAAAATATATTTTTACACAATTACTTTTCCACTAAAGTTAAAAATAAATCTGATTTTACTATTAAAATCGACTTTGAAGCCTGAGTGGATAATCGTTTTGATTAATTTTGCCAGCATTTTCCCTATTGCCGATATCTTTGAAGGATTTTAGTTTTACTCAGGGCTGTTCCGTGAGAATTTGGTTTAAACCTACTCAGTGAAACAGTGTTTTTGGGTCTTAAGTCACAGTGAAGTATGCCCTTGCCCTGTATGCTTATAAGGCAGTTTTTTAGGGAGACTCATTAAGATAAAAGGTTTTCCTACATTGCAAAGGAACTCTTCCTTTGCATGTGTCACTGTAGTACCTTTAAACTGCAGCCAGCCTGAGCAAAGTGTTGCTCCTAGCAGTCATATATGTTTGTTATACATGTGGGTGATGTAAATAAAAACTGCAGTTTACCTACGACATTTAACTTCCATGCCACTAATTATGTGGTATCTACCAAGGCTTTCAAGGCAAATCAAACAGGCCACTCACGTGAAACCAATTTCATAAATACCACCTTTGGGTCAGAACTCGTGCACTGTGGCGTCGAATAGCAGAGTGATGCACACTGATTCCTAATACCACCTATAAGTAAGGTACTCCGGAGCTAAACAAGTCGCAGAGACCCTAGCATAAAGTGCCTAATAACCGAGATAAATGTGCAGTAATGGTGCACATCCTGACAGTGGAAACATAAACAGGTATTCAAAGCTATCAGAAAAGATTTGAATCTAAGTGCGTGTCACAGTTGCTAAAGTAATGAATTGAAATTACAAATAAAACAATTAGGTCACGCTTTTTAAGCATATGTCCCGGAGGACCAGCTCCATACTGGACTTTTCACTGTATCCCCTGACTATGAAGAAGGATTACATTTATATTAAATGTTTGTACATTTTTCCAATGTGCATATTTTGAATTCCCACTAAACATGGCTATCCTGGCCATACACTGAACCCGCTTTGACTACAATGTACTGAGTTCAGAAAGATTGGATTCGTTAGTTAGGATTGAGAGTTCTGTTTTGGGGAGTCCTGAATAAAAGACACATCGGCCACGAACTCTTGCTTTCATTTTAATTATTGCGGCCTGAGTTCACTTTTGACCTTTAGAAACCATAGGATAAGGTTGTGAGCCCAAAGCAGTTGGCGCGTCACTTTGTGAATCCGGAATTTCTACACAAAAGTCTGCATAGTGTATGGTGTATACCAGTAACATATATTCCTCATGCGTAAATGTACTTTCCAAATAGAGTGTTGTCGAAAAGATTTATTGTGTTCTGCATGAGTAAAAAAAAATGTATAGGCAAGTTAAAATAAAGATTCGTAAATCTGGCCCTAAGTGTTACAATATTATCATGTATATTAATCTTTTCTGAAACCAAAGCATCGGCTTGATTTTTCCTAAATAAATAAATGCATTGCAAAAATAATTAGCTAGCGGGATTGCTGTGCTAAATGTGCAAAACTGTTAAGTACCTTCCCTTATGGGTTGTGTCAGCATCTTTTGAATGATACTCTGTTACTTCTGGTGTACAATTCCCAAGTGAGAATTAGTGTCACAGATAGCATTTTAAAAGTAATTATATCATTTCCACTCTGCTGAATCTGAGTGTTTCTGATGTCTGACTGAGTGGGTCTATTTAAATAAAAAAAGTTATTGTATAATTAGCACAATAAGTTTCCACATTTTGCTTGTAGGTGCCTCTTTCCATTCTCCATGTTTTGTGTGAATAAACCAATGAATAAGTGAACACATTAATTGACAGATGCATAGATGAAGTTGTGAAACTAGGCTTTAGAATAATGCGAGCAAAAACCCTAACACCCCACAGGGCCAGGGACAGAGCCTGTCCTGGGTCTTTGAGAAAATCGTTAGGTCAGTTGACTGACTAGACCCATGCCAGGGGGCTTATTTACAAGCCCCTTGTGCAACCGGTGCATCACTTTTCATGACGCTCCAGTGGGGCAGAGTGCAGACCCATATCTACGAGGACAAGCAAAGCCACTTTGAGTGCATGGCCTCATACAGGCCTAAAAAGTGAAGGGGTGGCAGATTTTACATAACCAAACTTCTCTGAAACTGCAAATGCACCTTACCTGAAAAAGGCTTGAAACATGTCACCACACATGACTTTCTTTACTTGAAAACCCATAATGATCATTTCGATTTCAGCAGTCTGTTTATTGCTGTTGCATGACACACTGACAGTGATCTCATACTTCGGAGAACCTCTGCTCTTAGATCTTGGGAAAATTCCCAGTGTGTGCTAATTTTTCTTGTCTTGAGTCTTTATCTTGACACTTGATCACTCAAGCCTCCTGCATCACATCTATGACAGCAAAGGAATACCTGGAGCTACGCTCTCATAATAACTATAATTCCACCCATAATTCTATCTGCTATGTGCATAAATGGGACAGAGAAAAACAGCCAGTCATTTGAGATGTCATGAGTGATGTTATCAGTGATGTCACTGACCATGTCATTGATGATGTAATATGTGAGGTCATAAGCAGTGCATTGCGGGGACGTAAGTTATAGTTGGCTATGGTAATTGTAACTGCTGAATTTCACTGGTTTTGTATGAGTGAAGTGTGAACTATAACGTCTCTGCAACCTCTGATTTTTGTCAGTGAATATCTAAGGTTTTTCTTATTCTATTTCCTAACTATAGCATCCCTGTAACCTTTGGCTTTTTCAGTGAAATAAAATACACACACACACACACACACATACACACACACACACACACATATATATATATATGAGAACAAGATTCCCAATGAAAAGACAAGCCTCTCCAAATCTAGTGTCTCTTAAATTCATTTTAATCTGGGACAAAGCAAACAACGCATTTTGACCCAAACAAAGTCTTGACCGCATGACCTAAAGTGCACCTTGGTGCACTTTTAAACAGCATCACACAGGACGTGACTAAAATAAACATGTTGAAAAGAGCCATTGTCCTTCATTTTGAAATGACAGTGAAAGACAGACAAATCAGCATTTATTTAACTTTCTATCAGATAAATACAATTAAAACGGTTATAATTCATTCTAAAAGAAAAAGATGTTACTGTCCATCAAAATAAACAAAATACGTGAATGTGGCATGTGGGTGTTTTACAGGATGGCACATTATCTGCTGAAAGTAGCCAGATTACTACAGAGTCCGTAGTTCCTTGATCGATTCGGAACAAGGAAAATGTGATTGGTAGGTAAAGTGCCCTATATCAGCTTGTTGGCCATGAATCCTTTGTTATGATTCCCGATGTACCCCAATATAGGCCTTGGAAGCCTCCTAACCTTTCACCTACATTTGTACTGCCATTGCACTACATAATGGTTTTGGTGCTGACGTTTTACCTAGTTAGGTGTTGCCTAATTGTCATGTGGTTTTCATTGAAATCTAGCCTCATTTATTATGCATGAGGACTCTCAGAATCAATGCAAGATTACCATCTTCTCCATTCTATCTGTGTATAAGGTTCATCACTATTGTCAAAATCGGCCAAAATAACACAGCAAGGTAGAACCCTTGAGGATACCTTTTGGGTATATAAGCACCTCATCTTTGCTGAGCCAGGCAGAGGAGAAAGACTTCCATGTTCTCTATACACCTACATACATGCTAGGTGCACTTAGGTACTTCTAATTAGGATTAGCATCATAGGAGTATGCATTATTAATGTTGTGTATTTATATGCCTGCATATATTCATCGTTTTAGCACTATGGTAGAATTCTTCCATCTGCTTACTCTGTTGGTGCTTATAACTGTATATATCTGTTCTGTCTTATGGTTGTTGCAGCACACGTATTTTCCACTAGAATGGCGCTTGTTTAATAAATGCTTATTGAAAACGTCTCCATCACTTATTCTGTGTATCTCTCTAAGACAAAGTGAGCATGAGTCACTGAACAAAAAGTGCTGTACTGTTTCCATGATCCTTTATGGGTCAGAGTTGTCATGTTCGATAGTTGCCAGAAACTCTTTGCTACGTAGTAAGAGGGGTTCATAGTGGCACTGTGAGCTAGCTGGTCTACAGGCGAACAGCTCCGGTGGGGGTGTCTGGAATCAGTCTGGGCACCAATCCCGCACTTTATGTTGTCTAAACACACAGATCCTATATAGATTTATAGGAACTGCATGACATGGCACTGCCAATGTTGGTTTGGTTCTCATTTATTGGTGAAATCTGAGTAGTTCAGTTGTGCTTTTCTCAGAGACCCCAACTCACATTTATCCAGAGACATCTGGAGTGGGAAGGGAAAATTCCACTGCAGCTGAGTAGGCATATCCTATGTATTGGCAGTAGGTTTATTCAAGCTTAAAGGATTGTAGTTTCCTACATTGTGCATAATACCTTATCTCATTTTCCTTGATGCACTTTTAACAATGTGTGTCAAAGATAACACTGCCACAAGTAGCAGCTATACCTAGTTGGGTATTGCTGTCCCCCTGGGCACCGATTCGTGCTGTGCAACCAGCTTGAAGGTTCAATTCAAATTCAAAGTTCAAATGAATAAAACGTGATGCATTTTCAAAATTGGTTTGTTAATCCATTGTTTCATTTATTTCTCGTGAAATCCAATGCATTTCGGCAGTTGTTACTGCCTTCATCAGGGAAATAATTTTCTACAATAATCAAAAAATAATAATAAAATCAACATCCGTAATTTCATTAAATTCATTACATATGCTGTTATGCTACTTCTTAACTCCTTGGTGTTAAATTGCTCTAGTGCGCGCTACATGTTTGTTTGTCTCTAGCTACAAGGATCTTAATAAACGATCAAAAGTTCAGCAATGGCTTTTTCTGAGCGTTTGCTGCGCGGGGATAGTTCTATGGATAACTATGGCGTGGATTCGCCGTCTACACATTGGTCTTTTATGTGACCGCATTGCCGTGTATTTTAACCTCGCTATGCGCGCTGACTTATTACTATTGATGTTCTAACCCCACGAAGGAGGCTGGTTATATTTAATGCTTTGTTACGCGCTTATGATTCGTTGTTTTAAAGGCTAAATGGCTCACCTCGGTGTTTGTTGCGCCCTGCTCTGCGGTTCGGCCCGCTGTCTCTCTTCTCTTCCGGTGTTCCTACTGCGAGGTTCGCGCATGCGCACTAATATTGCTATCGCGGCTTTTTTTGCTTACAATGTAACTTTATTGTTCACTGGGTACCTAGTCGATCCCCCCTAGTGCTCGCTTCCTCTATGTATTAGAACTGCTAAAAGCTAGTCCTGTACCATAAATTTGAATGTTGGTCATTTAATGCATAAGTAAACAGAAATATATATGCTTATAGGTAACAAAGAAATTCAGTACGTTCATTTAGTCCGCCCGGTTTCAGGCTGCCCAGATTATAAATCCAATAATTCTCCTGTTTTAATAAACTCGTTTTGTTGGAAGATCCTTCTTTTTTAGGTAATGTTTCTAAAACGCACTCTCTTAGTTGGCTAACGTTGTGCTGCATCTGAGTTGAATGTTCTGCAATACTGGTTTTCGTGGATTTTAGTCTTATGGTGCTTTTATGTTCATTCATGCGTATTTTCAATTTTCTTTCTGTGTGTCCTACATAAACGTCTCCACATGGGCACTTTATCATGTAGATTAAGTTGGTTGAGTCACATGTTGCGTTCACTTTTAATGATATGGGGAACCCCTTTTGTGGATGTGTTATGGTGGATCCTTTTATAATGTTGTTGCATGTGTTGCAATTATAACAAGGTACTGTTCCACAAAAGGAAGTTTTACTTGCGTCTTCACTTCTTGGTTTTAGGAAATCTGCTAGATTCTTAGAACGAGTATGTGCAAAAATTGGTTCTTGTGCAAAGATACCCTGAAAGTCAGGTTCCAATTTTAACATTGGTCAATGTTTTTTGATGATGTGCTTAAATTGTGGGCTGACTGTAGAGAATTTGCTCACGCATGTGATGCGGTTACTGGGTTTTGTTTCTTTCCTTTGGAGGAGGTCTTGCCTCGATTTTGATTGAGCTCGGATTAATGCTTTTTGAGTGATATCTTGAGGATATCCTCTGTCACTGAATCTCTTTGTCATTTGGTTTAATTGTTCTGTGCATTGTGTGGCCTCTGAGACCACTCTCTTAACCCGTAACATTTGAGAATATGGCAGATGTTTCTTGAGGGCTGGTGGATGGTGGCTTTTGTATTGGAACAAGTTGTTTCTGTCTGTATTTTTACGGTACAAGTTGGTAGAAAATATGTTTGTTTGTTTGGTGATCTCAACATCCAGATATTGTACACTTGTTTCGTTGATATTCCATGTAAAACCTATTTGATCTAATTTAGTGTCCAAGATTTTTAGTTGTTCTTCCAATGAGTGTTTTGTGCCTCTCCATATGGTGAAAATATCATCTATGAATCTTACATACATGACTATGTGATCGTTCCAAATGGGATTTTGGTAGACATGTTCTTCTTCAAATGCTGCCATAAATAGGTTGGCATATGCCGGTGCGGCACAATTTCCCATGGACGTGCCGCTCTTTTGGATGTACCATTTTTTGTGAATACTCGCTATCCACAAGAATTACAAGTGTTCATTTTAGAACTTATGCAGTTTACACTACTACACAGTTATTTTGAACATGACAAAAAATGGGTTTTACTTATGCATTAAATGACCAACATTCAAATTTATGGTACAGGACTAGCTTTTAGCAGTTCTAATACATAGTGGAAGCGAGCACTAGGGGGGATCGACTAGGTACCCAGTGAACAATAAAGTTACATTGTAAGCAAAAAAAGCCGCGATAGCAATATTAGTGCGCATGCGCGAACCTCGCAGTAGGAACACCGGAAGAGAAGAGAGACAGCGGGCCGAACTGCAGAGCAGGGCGCAACAAACGCCGAGGTGAGCCATTTAGCCTTTAAAACAACGAATCATAAGCGCGTAACAAAGCATTAAATATAACCAGCCTCCTTCGTGGGGTTAGAACATCAATAGTAATAAGTCAACGCGCATAGCGAGGTTAAAATACACGGCAATGCGGTCACATAAAAGACCAATGTGTAGACGGCGAATCCACGCCATAGTTATCCATAGAACTATCCCCGCGCAGCAAACGCTCAGAAAAAGCCATTGCTGAACTTTTGATCGTTTATTAAGATCCTTGTAGCTAGAGACAAACAAACATGTAGCGCGCACTAGAGCAATTTAACACCAAGGAGTTAAGAAGTAGCATAACAGCATATGTAATGAATTTAATGAAATTACGGATGTTGATTTTATTATTATTTTTTGATTATTGTAGAAAATTATTTCCCTGATGAAGGCAGTAACAACTGCCGAAATGCATTGGATTTCACGAGAAATAAATGAAACAATGGATTAACAAACCAATTTTGAGAATGCATCACGTTTTATTCATTTGAACTTTGAATTTGTATTGAACCTTCAAGCTGGTTGCACAGCACGAATCGGTGCCCAGGGGGACAGCAATACCCAACTAGGTATAGCTGCTACTTGTGGTTTATGACGTATCGCCCCAGACGGCGTGTGAGCCCTGGAGGCACGAAAACAAAGCAATAAACACAGGATTAAAAGCGGTGCACGACTCTATACCCATAGCGTAAAGATAACATAGCACCAGCATTACAGGCGAATGCAGCTGGTGGTGGAGAGCAGGAAGGTGCTGTAAACATTTCTGGAAATGACAGAAGTGCACTTACTTTAAAACTAGCAAAGTTTGGAGTCTCAGCATCAAGTGGGATTGTAACATTGATGGAGGCACATGAGTCATTCAGGACTGTGGTATTCTATTCAGGGGATAAATTCCCACCTGCAGATGCATGCACAAATACATTTCATTCGTATACCTCAGATGAAACACCAGAAGAATATTGTTCATATGAGGATATTGAAGTTCTGCTCAGTTACCCGGAGCATATAAACTGTTTTAAAGATGCCCTCCCACACACCACAGATAAGGTCAGCAGAGACGGAGCGACTTGGCCTGTCCTAGTGGCTTACACACCACCTCCAGATGTTGAAGTATTGCTAATACCAGACTTAGGTCCACCTCACAAAGAAATAATACAACTTTACAGAAATCTGATACAGTTTGTTATGAGAACAGTTATACTTCAACCAACAAAAATTACCCCAGCAGGTCAACTACAAGTGGACTACAACTAAAACTACCCCACAATTGCTGAACATGGTTATGGGAGGAATGCCTACTAAACATGAGCAATTGCCCCTCTGGATAGCACAGAACATAGCACAGTTAGAGGCAGTGTTTACACACAGCAGCCCACAGGAAAAACACAGAATACTGACAATTTGTTTTCCAATAGGGATAGCCCCCCAATAGAGGATTTTACCACTGAGGGTTTTCGCTGCCATCTATACCAGAACTCATGTTATCCCTTCAATAGCAGTGATACCAAAAGTATTAAGACAAATAGAGAAATAGTATAGAGCAGTACCTGCTCTGAAGTTGGGGATGAAGTATTAGGCAATTTTTCCCAGGTATCTGCAACTATGTTAGAAAACATAAAAGGGGAGGCAGCAGTGGTGGCTATACTCCAACGTCTGAGGGAATGCACTCCTACACAACAGGAGCAAGAATTACTCAAAATTATCAAAGATACAAATGGCGAATTAGGTAGAGATAATTTGGGAACCAGAGCTATAAAACCACAATTAATGGGTATTTCTGAAAAGGATAACACCACGTAAGCAGCTGATTCTTCAAAAAAGAAATGGGATAATAAACAACAAAAAATAGAAAGAATAGATCACAACAAAGGGGTGGTTCACCTCAACAGGAGGCCCCCAAAAGGAAGTATAACCTTAGAAATCGTGATAACAATAAAAAACCTGACAGGTATCGGGATACTGATACATGTTCCTCTCGTTCCTTTCATTGTTCATTAAAAAACTCAAAGAAGTAAGGAGGGTCAGGACACAGATCTGAAGAGTGAGCAAAGTCCAGAGATACACATTGTACTTTGGACTATAATATCAAAAAAGAAGATAAACCCAAATCAAAATCTCAATTTAAAAAGAAGAAAGTAGCTGGCCTTAAGATAAGAAATACCCAGGCTGCTAAGGACTCAACTTCTGAATGGGGAATGAGCTCTGACGATGCCAGACAGTGCAGCAGTAGTAACAATAGCTCACCAGAACCTTCTGGAATTTCTGGTGACAGCAGTGTTGAATGAACATATCACAGTGGAGACACCTGATTTGTTTATTTATACATTTTTATATAGCGCAAACAAGATCCCGAAGGATATCAGAGCGCTTAATAAATTGGTAGAGAGGACAAAAGAAATAAACATAGTAATTGAGAAAAAGGAGGAAAAAAAACCAAATGTTAAACAGTAAACAATGGTACAATTATAAGGTAAAATATTATGCAGAGGATGCAATCCATGACTGTTAGTTGTGCCATGGAGGTAGGAACAAAGAGATAAACGCCTTATAGGTGTGTCATCACCTTATGGCAAGAGTTTACTCATTAAGAATCTTTTGGCTTCCAATTATAAGGTATAATATTATGCAGAGGATGCAATCAGTGACTGTTAGTTGTGTCATGGAGCTAGGAACAAAGAGATAGTCGCCTTATAGGTGTCTCATCACCTTATGGCAAGAATTTGTTAGTTAAGAATCTTTTGGCTTCCAATTAGAAGGCTGTCATTGAGGAGAGTATACGTACATCCAGAGGAAGAGAGTTCCATATTTGAGGGGCAGCACTAGAGAAGGCTCAGTAACACGTTCTCTTTTTTCATGAGGATGATAGGTTTCAGGAAGAGAGTGGAGGTGCTTCTAGATGGTCTTCCCACGCATGATAATTCAAGTTTTCACACCAGGTACGTGGGCATATTGTATTGGAGGGCTTTGATACTAGGGTAAGTGTCCCACACCCGTTATACAAAATGACACTCCAAATGGAGGGGCACAAACCCAGGAAGGTTAAATGTTTCTTTTGGGAGAACCTGAGTCTTGGATATGACGTCCTTTTGGCTGAAAAAGATTGGTCCACTGAGTTAGTTCTGGATTGTACAAAAGGGGAAATTTGACCAGCTTTGTTCCAAAATAATTAAAAGATTCATACGCACAGGAGTGGGAATTAGTACTAGCTCTCGCACTTTACTGCAATCATGTAGGGTGGGATGTTGATTCACCTCACCATGAGATCCCAGTAAAAACTACACCACAAAGACAGTACCCAATAAAACAAGATGCAAACACAGAAGTCAGGGAGATCTTAGATCAACTTGAATACCAAGGTGTAAAAGAATGAATAATCCTTTGTTTCCCGTATTGAAACCTGACAATTCATATCGTCTAGTTTTAGACTACAGGCATTTGAACACTTGCATAAAGACATTTGCAGTACAGAATGCACACAGTGCTGCATTAATAAGTAACATTGTGCGGAAGAAATATAAAACTACACTAGATATCTCAAATGGATTGTTCTGCCAAAATATAGCACCTTAAAGCAGGTATTTGACAGCATTGCATTCATAGCCCTAGGATCTCATGTCGATTTTGTAGATTACCCCAAGGGTATAAGAATAGCCCAGGGATGTTCTCAGCGAGAGTAACTGAGTTGCTTCAAAATTTTGGACTAGGGGCATTGTCAAATGAAGATGATATTTTTCAGACGGATGATGAACTATTGAATCATTTGGCCAGAGTGAGCAACATCATTTTGGCGTGTGCCTCTGAGGGCTACAAATGTAACTTTAAAAAGTTCAAAATTGGTCATCTCAATGTCCTATTTTTGGGATATGAAATTTCAAATGAAGGAAAAAGCCTATCATCTAACTTTTCAGAAAAGCGTGCTCTGCTCCAACCTCCAAAGACCCTGAAAAATATAATATCCATTTTAGGATTCCGAAATTCTGGCAGAACATACATTTTAGAGTAAAAGTGAAACCTTACTACGACTTAATAAGGGCTGATTTTTCAGTCCAACATTGGACAAAGTAACATACAGAAATGTGTTGTTCCCTAAAAGCTGACATGATAGCTTCCTAACACCTAAACACACATTTAAACATTACAAATTTGGTGACCTGTATCATCACAGGTCAATCTGGGAACACATATCTAACCTTCAACGAAGGCAAAACAGTACCCATTGCACATAAATCTCATTTGTACACGAACGCTGAGATGTGCTTTGCATTGACTGAAGAGATTCTAACAGCAGTACACACTGCTGTTGTGAGAGAAAGAGGACTGGCACAGGGGAAAATAATAATTGTATTGACTCCAGTACCGGCCTAAGTGGCTATTACAAAAGCTAGCGTACGGAACGCAAAAGCACTTGATCCACAATAGATACAATGGGCAAAATCTCTCACTGCAACAGATGTGGACTATAAATTTGATTATACACTGAAAACACAAGCATTTTTGCATTACGAACAAGAATATTCTCTCCCAAATTAAATAGTGCCTCTAGATCAGTGTGAATCCACAATTTACACTGACGGATTTGCTCAGCCTCACATAGAAAGTAAACAGCAATAACGCGCAGCTTGTGCGAGTGTAAACCTGTACCTGTCCTGGCTGTCGAAGGAACAAGAACAGTACTTCTTCCATCTCTTGCCGGTAAAAAAGAAAAGAGATTTGTCTCCATTGATCTGATAAAAACACACTATGTGGCTGATACTCATTAGCAGGCCGCATGGGCTCCTGGGTAGCCACCAATTTTCTCTTGCTACCATACAGGAGGTTCAGACAAAAAGACTAACAACATTTAAAGAATCTTCTATATGAAGTAATGGAGTTACCAACAATGAATTGGAACTTCTACCTGTTGAAATTGAAGAGCAACAAAGCAGAAATGAAGCACAGATGTCAATTCGGTCTAACCTCGACATCTACATCAATATGCCTCAACAGGAGACATCTGCAAGTTCAACAAAACTTGCTGAGCTACCAAAGATAGATCAAACTGCATCTGGCTAGTTCATTGATTTTGACACCTTTTCCTTGGATCCAAGTGAACCTGAGTCACCACCAGCTCATTTCCCATAAAAAACAATTTAATAATTTCTACCTTTGAATGAAAAAGAACTAACTTGTCTCACCATGGCTACAGCTCTGGATTACAACTGGCGTGCTGTTCATAGCCCTCTGCATAGGTTACATGACTTCCTTGCTTGTGAATGGACAATTTTTTCCCAAAGCACTCCCCAGTATCACATGTGAACTTGATCCTAAAAACCACATACGTCATCTCATCGTGAACAAAGAGACCTGTCCTTTGTGAACATTACGGCAGTTCCCATTCCAGAAAGAATAGTTTGGGGTAGGGTTTCATATGATGTATTGGGACACACTGAACTTTTGAAAGCACTGCATGTATTTAAAATTTCTTTGAATTATATCATTACCTCCAGTACATACTCCGATGATTGGTACTTTAAAACTTTAAATTGTATGCTGTCTGATTTTGAACAATCTGCTTCCTTCTCAAAAAATAAAATGTATGATGATACGTCTGATTTTGACACCATGTATTGTTACCAACATTATGGTCATCATTTTTTGCATAAAGCAAGTACCCCACGTAATGTTTTCATATACCAACAATGGGAACATAGCCCCACACCACTGAAAGGTAGTTCACAAAACTCTGCACAGAAATGTGCTTATTTTTCTGTGTTTAAAACATCAAAACTGAGCTTATAATATTATAAGCCTGCACCTACATCTGCAAAGAAAAATATGCTCACCAACACGAAACAGATAAACTCTGCATCCTTTATTTCTGAACAGTCTGAAGAAGGTTTCGACTTATGGAAGGACACTATAAAAATAAAATCAGTCTGGGGGACTAAAAAATTGGCAGGTTCAGGGAATTGAGAAATTATTTAGAGCATGCCTCATACGACAGCAAATTATCTTTCTGACTACACTGTGCAACAGACTTCCTGTCTTGGATTAGCCAAGATAAAAGACTTGAAAAAACCTTGTATTCCCTCACTTTCACACTTTAAGGGAATATAGGTAAGGGTACGCTAGATGACATCATGCATGAGGTTTCATACAATTCATCGGACCCCAATTGGAAAGGGTGGTCTGTTTGGCCTTTTGACACAAATAGGTGTCAGTCACAATTCAAGGGTACAGCCGAAGGGTTTAGTATCCATAGGCCAGACCAACGTGAAGTAGAACGAGAACATTTGGGGTTGGGGACATCCTACTGTGTTGGGAAGTTACACCTAGATTGGCTAAGAACCTCAACACTGTCTCAGGTGAAACAAAACTTTTCCTTACTCTAATATGACCTGTATTTAAGGGATTTAATGCTAGGTCCCCAAAAACACATCATAAATGCTTCATATATGCTATTTACAAAGAAGTTTGGAAAATCTCTCAACAGGAAGCTGGGGAGAGATTGCATGAAATTGACAGAGTAAGCCTAGAAAAGACTTTGGCAGTGGTTGACAATGGCATGACCACACTAACATCCAGGATTTCTTCACTGGGCAACATTGTGTCTTCTACTATAGATATAATGGAACAGGATCTGTCCATCCTACAACACGGGTAATTGCAGTTAGGATGTATTCTATTATTAAGCTGGACACAACAATCATTGCGCTCTGATTACGTGCCCTAGTGATATATTAACAGTACATCTTTGTTCTCTTCATATTATCTAATGGAGAAGCAGACAACAATAGCACAAAGAGATGCAAAATATATAATGCTGAACATTGACAAATTGGACCTATTACCTTTCACTGTGGCAAAGACACCATCCACAGAATGGCTAATTCATGGCCATATAACCTGGCTGGTAACAGCATTTCAATTTCAATATTCCCTAGAATACCACCAGGTAGGCAGGTATGAAGAAATGGGAAAGGTCTACATTCATGAGTCTTGGAAATTACAGCATAGAGTTAGATGCAGGAATGGTGACACTGAAGGATTTCTCAGCGCTACAGACTGTGAGACTTTGTTAAGTGGGTCTCTTATTTGTCAGGATATTATTCTTCATGGGGTCCATTTATGGCACTTAAATAAAGACACTTTTTATATAACTTATTTATTTTAACATTTCTAAAGCGCATGGTTACGCCATCTGGCGTGTCCCCGCGCTAGCAGATTCACAACTAGGACCTTCATTAAGCACTTCAGCTATAATTTGCCAACTAATGCGATCTTCAAATTCTCCTATAATTTAGTATGCGGAGGAAAATAGCCAGGTTTTTAGCTTCTTCCTAAATTGGCCTTCGCATGGTTCCATTCTTATGGTTTCTGGGAGTCCATTCCAATATTTTGCTGCAAGACAGCTGAAGGACGGGCCCCTATTCTTGCGCTCAGAAATCTCGGCACGTTCACTAGTGACCTACCTTCTGATCGTAAATTGCGCTCTAAGACATATTGAGAAATTAGGGGGTGTAGGTAGAGGGATCTTTTTTTGCAAGTATTTTATGGCAATAGCACATAGACTTAAAAAGGACCCTTTCTTCCACTGGCAGCCAGCGCAGTTCTTTCAGAGCTTTCCTTGTGGATGCTCTTCTAGGGAGATTCAATATCAGCCGTGCAGCCCCAAACTGCACCACCTGTAATTTGGCTAGCCCCCTTTTGGGAGCTCCCAAATACAGTACATTACCATAGTCCAATTGTGATGTTACTAACGCATGCACTATGGTTTTCCTTGCATTTAGTGGTAGGAGGTGATGCAGACTTCATCGTTTTATTACACACAGCCACTTTCTGAGACACACCTGATTTTACCATTTCTCTTTTGTGGCATTGGAACATTCTGCATTATATTCTTCACGATTATTTATTTATTCCTGCTTGCTAAAACACTGCATTTGAGTCTTCAGAAAGCACAGGTGAGTAGTTTGCTTCCCACTCCTTGTATAGTATAAACGCATACTAACACTACTTACATAGGTATGCTACAGGGGCCAGTATCCTACAGCGCCCACAGCACATCACTTTACAGTAATCAGCTCACGGCTTAGGCTCACGGTTTCATCCCGAATCTTCAGACACGTACCAGTGAGTAGTTTGCTTCCCACTCTCGCTATAGTCTGAATGCATACTAACACCACCTGCACAGCAATCCTACAGGGGCCAGTATGCTCCAGCCCAGAGCACATCAGTTTACAGCACGCAGCTCATGGTTTAGGTGCATGCTTTCATCCCTGAGTGTACCGGCACCTCATCTTAGCACCATCTCACTATGGGCAAAACAGCACCTTCACAATGGTAGGGGTAAATACTTCAGCACATCAGTTTACAGCACTCAGCTCATGATTGAGGCACACGCTTTCATCCCTGAGTGTACCCGCACCTCACCTCAGCACCATCTCACTCTGGGAAAAACAGCACTTTCACACCGCTAGGGGTAAATACTTTGCTTCACACTCCCTGTATAGCACACCCTAAACACCCACAGACGTAACAGTGCTCCTACCCTCCTCTTTCCTACTTTTTTCCCCCTATTTTCCCCTTACTCACTTCAACGGAATCACAAAATGGCTGCCAACACTTCCTAGTTGCAACCGTTTGCAGTGCTGGCAGCCAATAAGCAGCAACCTAGTGCTCATAACGACGCAGCCAATCAGAAGGCAGAATTCCCAAATATCGATATTTATACATTTTGATATTTCTCCAAAACTACTGAACGGATTTAAACAAAATAAACCAAAGCGTGCTTTCTAGACCAAGACCCTTTTCCCTGCCAAATTTGTGGTAATTCCGTTCACCCGTTCGACTTGTAGCCTTGTCTAAAGTTTCCAATGGAAATTAACATGGAGAAAATAGGTTTTGGGACCCCCTCTTTTTTCACCCCCCCGCCTTTATGAATCACACCCAAACTTTCAACATAGGAGCTGATATGAGCAATGAATTTGTTTGGAGAATTTCATGAAAAATCATTAAACAACGCCAAAGTTATATGCAAAACAAAAAATGCTCTTCCTACGGAAACATGGTCCTAACTATAACTACCTACTGGTGACTGCCAGTAGGTAATAAATATAAAATATATATATATATATATATATATATATATATATATATATATATATATATATATATATATATATATATTCACTGAAAAAACCATAGGTTTCACACACGTTATAGTTAGGAATTAGCATTTAAAAAACCTTGCAAATTCACTGAAAATACCATAGGTTTCCCACATGTTATAGTTAGCTGGACATTTCACCCATACAAAACCTTTGAAATTCCCCCGTTATAGATAGTTCAGCTAACTATAACTCGCGCGACCGCAATGCACTGCTGATGACGTCACATATTACATCACTCATGACATGCAATTTGTTTTTTGCCTTTTGGGGTCCTTCAGGGACCCCCTGAGAAAGCCTAGGGGGTCAGGGAGTCTCTACCCTGCCTCCTTTTCACGTTCTACACTATTGTTTTTGAGAGACTTCTGCCTCGTGGCTGCGTGCCACGTGCGTGCACCTCGTGATTTATTTATTTTAAAAAATTGCTTTTTTTGCCCATCGGAGTCTTTCAGGGACCCCCTGAGAAAGCCTAGGGGGTCAGGGAGTCTCTACCCTGCCTCCTTTTCACGTTCTACACTAATGTTTTTGAGTGACTTCTGTCTCGTGGGTGTGCGCCACGTGTGGGCATCTCGCGATTTTTTAATTAAAAAAATTGGGGGTTTTGCCCATTGGAGTCTTTCAGAGACCCCTGAGAAAGCCTAGGGGGTCAGGGAGTCTCTTCCCTGCCTTCTTTTTGATTTTGAAACTTTTTTGAAAATCGGGCAAAACGCCATTTTGAAACGGCGGTTGCGCACCGTGCGCGCATGCGTGCGCGCATGTAAAGTCATGTGACTTGAAAACAACACTTTTGATTGGTTCATGGCAGTTTCTGTTCTAGAATCTTCAACCACCTCACCCACTTCCCTCACTATCTCTTTCACTTTGTTAGGAGAAGGACTTCAACAGACATCGTGCTGAAATCCAATTCTAACATGGCAGAACAACAGTCTTCTTCTTCGGAGAGTGACGTGGAAACCTTTCTTGTGGAGCCTCCAAAGGACAAGAAGAAAATTTCTTTCATGTGGCAATTTTTTACAATCCCAGAGGGGCAAAAAAAAAGTGAATGTCATCTGTGGGGCTGTTTTATCTAGAGGAGACCCGAAAAAGAAATATTCGTTCAGCATACATAAGACATATGAAGAACATGCATCCTAACAATTACGCACGTGCAGCAACTAGAACCAAGGCCAGGGAGCTTTCACCTGCTGTGCCGAGCACCTCTTCAGCAGTACAATCGCCAAGTACAAGAGAGCTGGACCTACATCCAAATTTTACCAAAGTACATATTTCTTGCTATGAGTGCAATGAAACAATATGTTACGGTGAGCAAAGTGTTGACCTGATCGACATTAGGATCTCAGAGCACGTATGCAGCCAAACATAATTTTTTTCGTTTTTTATTTTTGTTCAAGTTAAACAATTTTTTGTTACCTGTTTACTGTTTTTGTTTGAAGAAAAATCCCCAAAAATATAAAATTGTTAAAAAACTAAATAAAAAATACAAAACAAAAAAGACAAAAAAACAGTTCTTTTCAGAACTAACCTCACTTCTCAAAGTAGAGCTATATCTTTTATATACTGTGTCATACTTTTTTTGAATGAAAGTGTAGTGTATAAATGAATGACTGAAATGACTGAGTGAAAAGGAGGAAAGGACTAATGGAATGAGTGGGGGAAGGGTACTATGGTGAGTGAGAAAAGGGGAGTCAAAGAGTGACTGAAACAACGAGACTAAGGGTAGGGGAGTGAGGTAAGTGGAAAGAAACAGTAAGGGAGTGAGGAAAGGGGAGGGAGGCAAGGTGACTGAGAGAAAAGTACTGAGGGTGAGTGAAAGGTATTAACAGTGATAAAAGTGGTATTAGGGTTACAAAAGGGAATGAGAAAGAAGAAAGGAGATTAAGAGAGAGGAAAGAGGACTGAGGGATAAAGTAGAAGTGAAGCAAACAGAAAGAGAAAAACAGGAAGAGTGAGGGAGAGAGAGAGAGATAGAGTGAGAGAGAAAGAGAGGGAGAGTGAGTGACTGAGATGGAGTAAGACGATTACACTCAGTGAGACAGAGGAAGAGACGGAGAGAGAAAAGGAGTGAAAGAGAGTGGGGAAGTAAAGGAACTTCATCATCTGACTCAGATGTGGAGTTTGTTGAAAAGCAACCACGTGCTAAGAAGACCAAGGAGTACTTAATCTGGATGTTTTTCACCTTTCCAGAGGGGCACAAGAAAGTAAATGCACCAAAGTTCACCTGCAAAATCTGTGGTAGTGTGCTATCTAGAGCACACCAAAAGAAACACTAGACTTTTAGTATACACACATTGATTAAGCACGTAAAAAAAGCAAAAATGTACATTCTAACAACTATGCAAGAGCATCTACCCAAACCCTTGCAGCGAACCCTCCAGTTGCTGTTCCCAGCACTTCATCGGCAGGAGCATCTCCTTCATCAACTGCTCTGACTATCTTGCCACTTTTTGCCAATGTCCACCTCCGATGTAACTTCTGCAATGAGATTATTTTTTTCTGTTAACTGAGAAGGAGTAAAGCAGTTAGAGTGAGTGAGACAGAGGTAGACAAAAAAAAGTGAGTGAGGGAGGAAACGAAGGGGAGTAAGTGAGATGGAGTGAGGCAGTGAGGAAAGGGGAGTGATGGAAGGTGACTGAGGGAAAAGTACTGAGGGTGAGTGAAAGGCAGTAACAGTGAGAAAAGGGGTATGACGGTGACGAAAGGGAATGAGAGAGAAGGAAGAAGATTAAGAGAGAGGAAAGAGGACTGAGGGATAAAGTAGAAGTGAAGGAAACAGAAAGAGAAAGACTGGAAGGGTGAGGGAGTGAGATAGAGAGAGAGAGAGAGATAGAGTAAAAGAGAAAGAGAGGGAGAGTGACTGACGATGGAGTAAAGCAGTTACACTCAGTGAGACAGAGGGAGAGAGAGAGAGAGAAATGGAGTGAAGGAGAGTGGGGGAGTAAAGGAACTTCATCATCTGACTCAGATGTGGAGTTTGTTGAAGAGCAGCCACGTAGTAAGAAGACCAAGGAGTCCTTTATCTGGAAGTTTTTCACCTTTCCAGAGGGGCACAAGAAAGTAAATGCACCGAAGTTCACCTGCAAAATCTGTAGTAGTGTGCTATCTAGAGCACACCAAAAGAAAAACTAGTCTTTTAGTATACACACATTGATTATGCACGTAAAAAATATAAAAATGTACATTCTAACGATGATGCAAGGGCATCTACCCATCTACCCAAACCCTTGCATCGAACCCTCCAGTCGCTGTTCCCAGCACTTCATCTGCAGGAGCATCTCCTTCATCGACTGCGCTGAATATCTGGCCACTTTTCGCCAATGTCTACCTCCGATGCAACTTCTGCAATGAGTTTCTTTGTTATCTGTAAACTGAGAAGGAGTAAAGCAGTTAGAGTGAGTGAGACAGAGGTAGACAGAGAGAGAAATAAGGATGAAAAAAAAAGTGAGTGAGAGAGTAAACGCAGGGGAGTAAGTGAGATGGAGTGAGGGTGTGATGAAAGAGGAGTAAAGGAAGGAAAGTGAGGGAAGGGGAGTGAGAGAAGCAGAGTGAAGGGGAGTGGTGAAAAAGGAGCGGGAAAGTAAAGTGGTAAAAAAATACAGATAGGATGAAGTGCAGAGGGAGAAAGTGAGTGACGGTCAGTGAAGAGCAGTGACAGTTAGGGAAGTAGTATGAGGAAGAGGGAAGATGAGTGAGGGAGAAGTACAAAAATTAAGAGACAGGGAAACTAAGTGAGGAATAGAAAAGGATTGATAGAAAGAGCGAGAAAAAGAGTTTAAGACTAAGGGACAGAGAGGGACAGAGTGAGAGAGAGGGAGAGGAAAATTAAGAAACTGAGAAGGAGTGAGCCAGAGAGACTGAGTGGCACAGAGGGAAACAAGAAGAGAAAAATGGATTAAAAAAGTGAGGGAAGGAATAAATGAAGGGGAGTAAGTAAGATGGAATGAGGGAGTGAGGAAAGGGGAGTGAGGCAAGGTGACTGAGGGAAAAGTACTGAGGGTGAGTGAAAGGCAGTAACGGTGAGAAAGGGGGTATGAGGGTGATGAAAGGGAATGAGAGAGAAGGAAAGGGGACTGGGGGATAAAGTAGGAGTGAAGGAAACAGAAAGAGAAAGACAGGAAGGGTGAGGGACAGAAAGAGAGAGAGCGAGTGAGAGAGAAAGAGAGGGGGAGCAAGTGACTGAGAGGGAGTAAGGCGGTTAGACTGAGTGAGATAGAGGGAGAGAGAGAGAGAGAAATGGAGTAAAAGGGAGTGTGGGACTAAAGGAATGGGAGTAAGCAAAAGTGAATGAGGAAAGAGGAGTAAGGGAAAGGTACTGACGGACGAAGTGAGGTAAAGAGAGTGAGAGGGAGTGAAAGAAGTGGAGTGAGTGAAAGAGAGTGAGGGATGATATGAAGGAAAATGAGTAAGGAGAGACTGAGAAGACACTGAGTGATACAGCAAGACAAGGGTAGTAATGGAGGAAGATAGAAAGAAAAGTGAGGGGCAGAGAAGGAAAAAGTTGTATGCACAGTGAGGAGAACATGAAGTGGGTGAAAAGGACTCAGATTAAATGAAGGGCAGTGACAGTGAGGTAAGGGATATAATATTGAGGGAAAGGGAGTGTTTGAAAAAGAAGCATATTTATAGAAAGAGAGAGAGAAAATAAAAGGAAGAGTAGTGAAGAGAAAGGAAACAGTGAAAGAGACAAACAGAAGGAGAGTGAGGGAGTGTGAAGGAGTAAATCAGTTACATTGACTAAGACAGAGAAACAGATTTAGAGAAAGATGGAGGAAAGGAGAGTGAGGGAAGGAATAAAGGAAGGGAATTGAGCAAAAGGGAGTGAGTGAGTGAGAGAAGTGGAGTGAGTGAAGGTGAGTGAGGGTTAATGTTATGGAAAGAGAGTAAGGGGGAGTGAGAAGAGACTAAATGATACAGTAACACAAAGGTAGTGATGTAGCAACATAGGAAGGAGAAGTTAGAGACAGACAGGGGAAAGAGGGAGTTGGACAAGGTTGGTGACTGTGAAGAGAGAGTACTAATAGTCACAAAAAGAGTATAAAAGTGAATGAAGGGCAAAAATGAGAATGAGAAAAGGAGAGTAAGATGAGTAGAGGAAGAAGAGTGAGAGAGAGATTAAAGAATAGGAAAGAGAGAAACAGAAGTAAGAGAGTGTAGAAAAAGTATTTTCTGTTTGTCATACTTTCCTTATAATTAATGACAACTTAATAGAATTCTTTTGTATAAATATAGTATCTGTGGAAGACAAGAAAAAATTGAGTTACAATATATTTTTCATAATACAAAAGAAAGTAGAAGTGAAAAAAAACAGAAAGGGAAAGAAAGGAAGGGTGAGGGAGAAACACAGAGGGAGAGAGGAACTGAGTAATGGAGTGAAAGGAGTGAGAGACTAAAGGAATGACAGTTACCAAAAGGGATTGAGCAAACGAGAATCAGGGAAGAGAATTGACAGATGGAGTGAGCGAAAGAGTGTGAGGAACAGTGAGGGAATGGGTGCAGGAGAAATTGAATGAGAGTGATGCAGAGAGAAGAAAACATGAAGTTAAGGAAGAAGACTCAGATTGAATGAAGGGCAGTGATAGTGAAGGAAGGGATATAAGAGTGAGGGAAGGGAAGTGATGGAAAAAGAAGCATATTAAGAGAAAGGAAAAAGAAGTAAGTGAGAGAGAAGAATTTATGGAAAGAGAGAGAAAACAAAAGGAAGACTGGTAGAGAGAGAGGGAGACAGTAAAAGAGACAAACAGAGGGAGAGTGACGGACTGTGAAGGAGTAAATCAGTTATACTGACTGACACAGAGGAAGAGACTAAGAGACAAATGGAGAAAAGAGCAGTGAGCGAAAGGGAGTGAGGAAGTGAAAGAAGTGGAGTGAGTAAAGGTCACTGGGTGATGATATGAAGGAAAGAGAGTAAGGGGTCAGTGAGAAGAGACTGATTGATACAGCAAGACAAGGGCAGTCATGGAGGAAGATAGGAAAGACAAGTGAGAGACAGACAGAGGAAAGAGGGAGTTGGACAAGATGAGTAAGAGTGAAGGAAGAGTACTGATGGTGAGAGAAGGAGTGTAAAGGTGAATGAAGAGGAGTAAGTAGAATGAGGGAAGAGGAGTAAGATGAGGAAAGGTAAAGAAGTAAGAGAGACAGTGAACAAAGGATAGAGAGAAAGAGAAGTAAGAAAGTGATGAAAAAGTATTTTTTGTTTGTCGTACTTACCTAAATATAATATCTGTGGAAGAAAAGAAACAATTGAGTTATAATATATTTTTCATAATACAAAATACAAAATAATTTGAACAATATGTTATATATTTTATTTTGCTGTTCTCAGAATATATTGAATTTCACTAAAAACAGTGAGTTCAATACAGCTCATCATATGATAGCGGGCAAAAAAAACTACAAGATTGTGTTTCAAAAACCCATTCAACATTTTCATTAACAATGGAACAATTAGAAAAAAACATATGTTAAATGTCTTTTTCAAATCAAACACCAATTTCTTACATAAGTAATGAATATGAAGAACAATCACAAAGTCACAAAACATTACTACTTCTTTCTTATACACTCAAAATAAAGTAATATTGAAACATATGATAATACATTCACCCGAAATAGTAATTTGTTTGTGATACTATTCCTTATGGCCAAATAGTATCTGCGAAATCCTTAGTTTGGAAGTTACTTCATAGTACTCTTAAGCGTCCGTTTCCCGACCTTCTGAAACAAAAGCACCAACATCTTTTGGACCATCTAACAATGGTTATACCTCCACCCGATGCTGTTTATCATGAACATAGAACCTTAAACAAATAGCATACTATCAGAACCTCAACATCATCTGGTATGCCGATCACACTCTGCTCATCCTTTATCTTACCAAGGAGCTCTATACCATTAAAAGAAACCTCTACAAGGGAATACAAAATGTCACCAACATCTCCAACTACAACAAATCTAAAACACCTCTGCCTCACTCATGATCAACATTTCCTGTAATACTCATATCACTCCCTATGTGATACACTTACACTACCTCTATGACAAGTACAAGTTTTTTTTATCTTGATCACCCTGATTTACAAAGTAATTCTCAACAGCAGATTAACCTTTTTTTTACAGCACTAATCTTCCTAGACCAATTGTTTTCCCTAAAATTTGGGTTGTAAAAACACTAGGTAAGAATTTGGTAAGTCAAAAGGCAAACGTTGTTTAAAAGTCAATTGAGTGTCATTACAATGAGTCCAGCCTTTTGCACATTTTAAGTAAGCTGTATAATGTCCTGATGTTGTAGAAGAACCATCATGGAAAATAATTGCTAAAGTTACAAAAGTTCTTCCTGAAATTGATATTTGAGAAGCCACAAACTTTTTAATTAAAGTTGTCAATTTTGTTCCATCAGGTCTACATCGTTGGAGCATTAAAATTACATACTGTCCATATCTTTGTATAAATAATGTTGATAAGATTTCTGAGTTACACTGAGTACAGACCATGTTTTGATTTGCTTCTCTAACTAGATTATCAAAAGTCACCAATTTGCAGTCTGGTAATGTCAAATATATAAATCTTTCAGCGTCTATTTCAGTGCTACTTGAAAACGAACAATTATCACAGTCATGTTGCCATTCATAAGAAACACCGAATATATTTTCAATATCTATACCTTCATCTTGCAATACAACAAGCATATACATAAGAAATTCCTGACAATCTTGCTGAATATTCTGCGAAAATTGATTTACTCCAGAACATATGTCTAAAACATTTCGAATATCAGAAACACTTTCTATTTTTGTTTTATCACTGCTACATTTATCAAAGACAGAATTCAACAAACAACAAAATCTTTGATCCCGATTTTTAACAATCTGTTGCTGTAAAGTTTGAAGAAAAAAACATTAACCACTACATTAGCATAGGAGTTGACACCAGAACTGTTTTCAAACTGAAACCCAACAAAATTTTCAATACTATCCTTTTTCTTTTTGCTTGCAATTACTGGTTCATCAAGTTTTTTTCTTTTCTCTACAACCTCGCTACAATTTTTCGCAAATCTTCTTTTTCGACCTACCACAACCTTTTCAAATACAGGATATTGAGGTAAATTTGGAGCATATTCTCTTCTTAACCTATTACACTCTTTCACACAATTTACATCTGCACTAATCTTTGTCTCATCAAAATTCACTCAAATATAATCCAGATAAAGTTCTGACTCGAGATAAAGCAACATATGCCATACCCATCTTGAACACAGTACTTCCAATATTCACCAAAGCACTATCTACACTTAAACCTTGAGATTTATGAATAGTCCCTGCATATGGGACTAATCAAAATCTATGAACCCAGTCGAACACTACGTTCATCCTCTGCCCATCAGCTCCAAATTCCAGGTACAAAAAAGGTTACATGGGGAGATAGACGCTTTGTCGTGGCCGCCTCAAAATTATGGAACCAAGTCCCTCCCCATGTTAAACACCAATCCTCACTACTCTCATTTCGAAAACATCTTAAGACTTGGCTCTTCAATCAGTAAGTTGTCAGTGGAACCCCTGTAATCTGCGTACTCTAGCGCCGAGACACCGTAAGGTATTTGTGCGCTTTAGAAATTTTAAAAATAAATAAATAAATAAATAAATATGCCAAACAAACAGGAAACTGTTTTCGGTAGACATATACATCTTTTACAAGCAAAAATCGAGTTGAACAACGACACAATTGTTGTACTTCTTCAATTTCATCAAATTTGATTTTCATAATTTCAATGTTATCTCTATTTGGGTAATTCGCAAAATCAACAACATGACCCATTGCTCCATTTACTAAACCTCTTTCCACATCTAAATCACGTCGTAAAATTATCTGACAATTTAAACATACAGATAGATTCTTCTCTAAACCAGCCGTTTTAGATATTGATTTGTCTAAAGAATCCAATTTTGACTTCAACTTTTCTGACAAAATAATAGTAGCTCCTTCATGCTCTATTCTATCAAAAGCTTCCAATTTTATAATTTCTTGATTGTCTAACTTCAACATTTTTTCATTGAAGATTGCACATTCTTGCAGAGTTGGCATCAAGCATATCACTGATTTATTTTCTGCAATTTTTCTATATATATTCTCTGCACCAACATTTTCCTTTGGAAACAAATTGGAATGTAATCGTGCCTGTAAAGCTTCTTTGCCATGTTCACTTACTTTTCCAATTCCTATATCTTCAAGAATACTTTTATAATCAGCATCCTTTGCCTGTCGCATATTTTGAGTGAGTTCTGTATCTTTGAAATATAACCATATATTAGCATTTCCAATGCTTCCCAGGCACTTTCTGGTATCTTCATGTGTAACAGTTTTAAACACTGGTTGTCCTTTCACAGGAGTTAGCTGTAGTAGATCTCCAAGAACGATGATGTGTTTGCCTCCAAATAACACATCATACTCTGTTTTAAGAATTTGTTGCATTCTTAAATGCACAAAGGCAAGCATTAAATTTGATACCATGCTTACCTCATCAATAATGAGAAGTTTTATTTTTTTTTAGTACTCAGGACTCTGGAAACTTCACAACAAGCTTCTCCAGATAGCTTGTGGTATTCTAATTTATTGTCGTGCTCTACTGGCAGCATCAACAAACGATGTAAAGTAATCCCTTTAAAGTTATGTGCTGCCAACCCAGTTGGAGCGGTAACAACACAAGAGAGTGACGACTCTGTTCTTTTTTGTAGATAAGATGCAATTCCTTTAATTAGAAAACTTTTTCCAGTTCCTGCTTGTCCACTCACATACAGGCGGACAGGTTGAAATGACGTACATGAGCACTCTTTTTTCTCATAAAGTAAACCATGCTCAATCTGCTCTGCCACTTCATCATATATTTGTGTTTTCTCAACATTTAGTTGTTTTTCCAATTCTTCTAAGTTTATTACATCCTCCTGAGCTTGTTCCATTGCTCTTTCCACCGCATCCATGGCAGTGGCTGCTTCATTTTGGATAATTGGTCCTCCTAGGGGATCCTGACTGAACGAAGCAGAACTTTGACTGTCTTGAGAACTGTCTCTAGCAATCTCTGCTGCAATTGTAGCTTCTTGCTGAATTTCCTCATTCAACATTTCTAGATAATTAGTAAAAACAGGACATTCTATAGTATTTTTGGTTGCGTTGAATGAATCTTCATAACTGAGAAAATCTCCAAGTAGTTCCTCTTCTGAACGCCATGGTTTAAAGAGTTGCAAAAGAGCTAAATAATAAAATTCCCTTTTGTCAGGAGTTTCGCAACTCAGTTTTCAATGATTAATCAAATGTGCTTTTCTTTGTTTCACCAGACAACCTTCAGATCCAATCACAGCATATACTCCTTTATTGATATCTTGTTTAATATTCCTCTTAAAAATATAGCTTTGCAGTACTTCATAGAGACAAATGTTCTCAAAATGATTACTTCTATTTGGATAGTATGTATCCAACATATTTGTCTTCAAAATATCTGTACTGTTTGGTTCTTTCTCTGCTAAATACTAAATTTCTTGTACAGATTTCAAAACTCAGTTTCGTGTTCTTGCAAGACCTAAACTCACCCAAATGATTGTTCTAGATTTGGCATATAGACTTGCAGATGATAAACGATCTGAACATTCATATGCTCCAATTTCTCGATGAGACAATATCTTCAAACTGTAGCTGTACAATTTCTTTTCATGAGAAATTTCCTCCCACATTTCCTTTAGTTCTGTCTTTTCAGATTTCGTAATGTAAGATATACCATATCGAGCCACAGCAATAGAGTTGTATGCAACATATTGAATATCCATGTTAGCATTCCACATTGACAAAATGACTGGGTTATAGTCATTTATGTATTTTGACTCTTCGTTTCTCCTTGAGTTGTAGGAATTATTCGGTGATTTATTGACAGTATGTCGCAAAGATGACATAAAATTATTCACTCTTCCTTTTGAAATTACTGGTCGTGGAAATCCAAAACGACATTTTGTGTAGAACTTGTCCTTTGATTTGTACTTTCGACGACAGTATTTTCCACAAGGATGGGTTTGAAACCGTAAGACTTGATGTTTTAAATTCTTTTGTTCTGTATTTTTAGGAACAGCACATGTAGAATACAGCTCATCACTGTCTCATCCGAAACTGTTCCAAATTTGGGGGCATCTTTGTTCCATAGCAGCATATGTATGTGAGGAGCACCTCTTGCTTGATACTCCTTTCTCCAAAAGAAATCCAGAACCTCTCCAAGATGAGGATTTTTTTTGTTTGTGATAAAAGACATAATAGCTTCAAATCTATGATTGAAATGCCTGCATACATTAATTGGATCCAAAGAGCACAATTCTCCAGGTGTCCTGTATTCTATATTTTCTATGTTTGCATTTGCCTCTCGAAGAAATTGAAGTAAATCTTCCCAAGCATACTCAGCACAGCTTAGAGTAAGGAACCATGTAGGAGTTCCTAAGTTTCTTAGCATACATTTCAATTCCCCATGATGACGGTACCAATACTCGTTAGTACCACGCTGACATGCCATGAGATTAATTAGCTGAGATTCCAAAACAGTGTAATTCTCTTGGACTTTTTTCATAAAGTCCCTTGCCGAAACATTCTCCACTTTTTAGTATGTGGTTCACTGCATAAGAAAGTCCAGACAAGTCACTCTCAAACAGAAGATGAAACAAATATGGAATACATTGACGAAACCTTGGATCTTCTGCATATAATCTTGATGTCCGGTGTTCAGATGCTGGTATCTGCACAGGTCGGTCATCATATTGTCCACCTTTGCTGTTGGGAAATAACTGAGGAAAACAACGAGCTTCTAAGCTTTCTTCCCATAAAATAATGGTTCCCGTAAAATAATGGGACTTCCTTTTGCTTGTTTCATTTGGAATAACTCAATAGCATTTCCCATTACTTCTTTGGAATGTCTGGACACATCCACTTTTTCAATTTGTCCAGCTGACAAATCACTGCCCTCTTCTACAGATGTTTCCTCTTCTCCTACATATACATTTTAGTAGTATTGATTGTTTTTTACCAAATTCAACGTTGCCTTTTTCACTTTCCTAACATCCACTAATTCTTGCCAGATTTTCTTACTCTTCGTAGGTACGCCATTAATTAGAATAACTAGAGGTTCCTCTTCCACATGTTCAACACCAATTGTTTCAATATTTTTCTTTAAATCTAGAGGCAAATATACAACTCTTCTCTTTAATCCTCTCTGTAAATCAGAAGGAGGCAATTTCCCTGTCTTTGGCTCCATACGAACAATAGCCTGAAATGGATGCACACATTGAATCAGAATAGACTCATAAGTATTTAAATCCATCATTTCAGAAGGAATATTTACCAACTCAAGATTATTATGTACAGCTCTAGCTGGCATTTTGTTTTCATTTAATTTATTATAACAATATTTACAAATACGTTGATCGGAACCCAAATCAAAACATTTCTCTACCAACAAATAAGTTGCAAATTCCTTCCACTCATTATTTTTCTCCTTTTCACTTTTTAAATATAGATCAACTAACCTGGTCTGAATTTTTATAATGAATTCTTCTACAACAAATACAAGAAAAAATGGGCCTTTCTCCTGAAATGACCGTAAACCTTGTAATTTCTTGGTCAACATTTTCTGTACTAAAATTCTGTATATTTTCTTCCACATTTCCTTCTATTACTGTATCAGTTTCTGCACTGTCCTCTTTTTCACCAAAGTAACTAACCTCAATTTCTTCACAAATGTTCTTTACATCTAATACAGATCCATGCAAAAGAGCACTGTTTAACTGTTTTAGCTTAAGTGCTGGACTTTTTGCATAATACAACCTTCTCACTAATTTCCTCACTTCAGTATGATGCACTGCTAACATTCTAAAATGGTGAAAAACACTCTGGCATACTTTTGTAGAAAAACAAGCCAGAGAATGCCCTTGCAAACCCATTTTTTTCTCAGTCTGCAAGGATCTAATTCTTGCAACATCTTAATCTTTTGTTTAAGACTTTTCTTAGTATACTTACGTACGAAATTGCGAAAAAAAATCAATTGAATCCTGTCGTACACTACAAATACTACTACAATTCCAAGTGTACACTGGAGCCTTAGGACATCTCCCTAAAACTTCATCAGCTAACACCTCTTCTGCACTTCTTGGGACAATTTTCTCTTTTTCAACCGTACAACCGTCCTTCACCTCATATGCTCGACCACTGTTGTCAACTGCATGCAAAAAACCATTAGTCTGAAAGTAAGCCTCTTCATTAAAAAATGGCTCAGAACTTGAACAATGCTTTTATTCTCCAGAAAAAACATTGCAAAAATTAGTTCTATTAATTAGTCTTTTCCACTTACTTTTCGCTTTCAAAAGATTGTTTGCCTTTTCTGGTGTACGAAGTCTATTGATTACTAAAATAAACAATTTCTTTTTCAATTCAAAAGCCTGATCAACAATACTTTCTATTCTTTTTTTTTTGCTTATAAAAAGCTGTTTTCCTTTTAGAAGTCTTTACATTTTTTAATAAATTTAATACAACTATGTTATAAAACATTCTCTTGCGAATTTGAAGAAACTGATTTTTACATCTATTACTATAGACAATTTCATCGCCACACACTTTTCCAACATTCTCTTTTTAAACTGTTTTTCTTTGTTCTTACAGATACTTTTTATATCTTTTCCACATTGTCCACACTTTTTTTTCTTTCAGTTAATTTCCTTATAAAATCCTTTGTTGTCTTACCAGAAGCATTCTTTTTTTCTCTGTACAATGTTGTTTAGAGAAATCTTGTAATTGTGTTTTCTTGGAAATGTAAGCCTGTTTATATTTTCTTCTTTTGGCATCCTTTGTAGGCATGTTGGTTTTTCTTTCTTTAGATAATAACAATCTATATTGAAGAAAAAAAAACATGTTATTGACCACTACTAACATACTACATAGCAATTAGAACAACTATATGATGTAAACACTGTTTCACTTCATAAGTAAGTTTAAGGTACAGCAACAGTGTCTGAACAGAATAGGAAATCATGCAGTGAGTGCTGTTTCTGAATTTATGGCAGTGCAGTGGTGTTTCAACATTATAAGGGAATTTGCTTAGAATGGTATTTCAGGGTTTAGAACAGTGCAGTGGTGTTTAGGCAGTGTAGGAGGTCATGGTGGGATTGATATTTCTGACTTTAGAGCAATACAGTTGTGTGTACGCAGTGTATGGTATCAAGCAAGGCCGACAAGTAAAAAGCACTGGATGTCCTAAAGTCTAACTCACTCCATGAGTACATATATTCCCATGTCTTAAAACACATACACCGAGCAAGTGATTCTGACACAATATTTAAAAAAACACACTCACTTGCATTTTAAATGAAAAAAGATAGAAATATGCCTTGAAATTCATTGAATTGATTACTACATGTTCCAGAAAGAGTTAGTATGGTATTTCTACAGCACAGCCAGGATCTTCAGTACACACCATAGAGACTATTTCCAAATTAAGAGGCCTGACAAATGTACTGCATAGCAGTTTCTAGTACTACATATCCTAAACCCTGACTCACTTCATCAGAACATGTATTCTTATATTTTTAAACACATCAACAAACCAAATAATTATAATAGTACAAAAAGACTCACTCAAATAATGTTTAATTCTAAATCATAAATGTATTCATCAAACATTTCATACTCCAATAAAACCTCCAACATCACTTCATCTGGTATTTCATTAACATTGTACTCAATTTCCAAATTTGTATCTTGAAATTCAATTTCTTCCCCTGCTTCCAATAACTCATTGTCCAAACTTTGATCAAAGAAAACTCCATCTTCTTCATCGATGTCCTCTCCAAAAGGTCCATTTAAGTCCTCTATTACTTCATACGAAATGTCAAATTTGACTGCAAAGTTCTCCTGATTCATTTTATATATATGATAATTTTGCTGCACCTTGCAAAAAAATATAAACACTAAGGGCCAGATGTAGGTAGCCCTTTACCGGTCGGTAACGGCCGAAAATCGTATTTTTTCGGCCGTTACAGACCGGTATTGAGCATTTGGGATGTAGGAGACCGAAAATCGTCCGAATCGATAAATTTACCGAATCGGTAAAGTTACCGAATCGGTAAACATTCCGAATGGGAAAAATTAACGAATCGGTAAATTTACCGAATCGCAACGGTTTGCGAATCGGTAAATTTACCGAATCGGTAAATTTACTGATTTGATAAAGTTACCGAATCGGTAAAATACCGCATCGGTACATAAGAAGTGGTAAAATTGAATATTGAGATGCAGGTAAGCTTTTAAATACCGAATTTGCTTGAAATTTGGTATTTAACAGTCGGTAATTACCATGGATTGTTATCAGGTCGTAACCAGGTGCAGCCTATAAAAAAGGACCAAAAATGCAATTCTTTTTGCACAATGGCGGCATTTTATGTCATTGCAAAGCGGCTACGGCTACATGAGGAAGGAGAGAGGGAATGGCAGAGAGAGGAGCAGGTATACAGACAGAGGGTCACCTTGTTCATGCTCACAGAGGCAGAAATACTCCAGAGGTACAGCTTGGCCCCAGACACCATCTTGGACCTCATCAGGGACCTCCAACCACTGTTGGAGCACACTACCCCAAGGGCACACGCTATTCCATCCCACGTGCAGGTGCTGTGCAGCCTACACCTGCTTACATCTGGGAGCTACCAGAGTGTGGTTGCTGAGGTAGGTGGAGTGACCCAGAGCAGCCTGTCACGCTTTTTCCAAAAATTCCTTGACGCCATGTTACAGAGGATGGAGCATTAAATAACTTTTCCTGCAACCCCTGCTGAACTGGTCCAAACAAAATCTGACTTTTACCAGATGGCGCAATTTCCCAATATCATTGGCTGCATTGATGCACGCACAGTCCCATTTGTCCCCCTGCTGTCACTGAATATATATACAGGAATCGGAAGTCCACCCACACCATCAATGTGCAGGTGATCTGCAATGCCAAGTGCGCCATCACTGACCTTGTGGCAAAATTTCCAGGGAGTACCCACGACTCCTTCATATTTCAGAACAGCGGCATCTATGCACGGCTAACAGCAGGGGAATTTGGTGAGGGATACCTCCTAGGTAAGACACAGTGTCCGACCCCTTTAACACTATTGCAGTAAGAAGTACATGTATGCATGTGAGTAATGTATTCCCATTTCCTTTTAGGAGACAGTGCATATGCCCTCCGCTCCTTCATACCCGCCCCCTACCTCAACCCCTCAACACCCAGCCAAAGGAGATATAACCGGGCACACAAGAGCACAAGAAATGTCATTGAGCGTACCTTTGGTATCTGGAAAAGCAGGTTCAGGTGCTTGCACAAGAGTGGAGGTGCACAGCAGTATACCCCCATCACCTGCTGTAAGATCATTGCTGCATGTGCTATGTTGCACAACCTTGCCGTGAAGAAGGGGACTGAGGTGGAGTTGTCAGACTATGAGGATCATGACGACGAGATAGCTGTGCCTGAAACACAACCTGCTGGAGTGTCAACACCAAGTGATGGCAGATACAGATGTGAGGAGACTACACGCAACTATTTATGAGTAAGTAATGAGACACAGACAGGTTGTGTATGAGAACAACATCATTTAATGTTGCCACAACGTTCAAGCACTGAAGTGCAACAAAATAAACATTATTAACGTGGGTCGGTTTGTGACGTAGCTTGGTCGGAACTAATGGTGGCGGGAAATTACTGGATGCCTCTGGGGTTGCTTTTGGCAAGCCTTCGGCAAGCAGAGGATACATACCCTTAATAAGGGCATGCCTCTGTCTGTCTGACTGTTCGGCTTTGACTCGTTCACCTATCTCGATTAATTCTCTTTCTTGGACTCGTTCTTGGGATTCTCTACTTAACTCTGACTTTCTGACTTCCTTTTCCGTTCTTTTATGAGCTTCCTTACGCCATAACTCGATGGCATCTTTCTGTGACTGTCTGGCTTTCTTTTTCCATAATGCTTCTTCTACTCGCATGATACATTCGGCATCCCATGTACCCGATACGGGCCATCTATACTTTTCTTCTAACTGTTTGGTATACTCTACCCATAAATCTAGATATAATATGGCGCTTATGCCATGTTTCTGATACATAAAATGACCTGGACTGTCCCTGGGCGGGACAGGAACTGCTTCTTCTAATAAACCCTTTCTAGTTTTTATCTGACGTAACTTGGAAAAGAGCGGCATGACTGAACTGTAATCTGGACACAATACAATACACAATAAAAACACGAAATCACATCGCACTCATACCACAACAGTAAAATACATGAAGAACATTATAAATAACAGTTCGAACAGAATATTACCTGAAATACTGAAAACAGAAACAGAACAGAATTTCTCGAGAACGGAACAGACTAGAGTTACTGGATGCACTGCTGTAACAGTACGGAACATACCGGTCCCATAAAGGGACGCATCAAGACCCGTATCCACCTAGGTGAACACTTCGTTTGTGAGTCTGGGCACCACCAACCCACGGACCAGGAGTCAATTTAGATTGGTCCTGTCTAGATACTACCCCAGCAATGGTACTCACCGGGCAGCACGGAACGGAAGGCCTCGGACTGGACTGGACGACGGACGACGAACTTCGGACTTCAGTTACAGGTGGGCCTCCGGATACCTCGGACCTTGGACTCTCGGCTTGGGCTCTGGTCGGGACTCGCCGCGTTCCTCCACCGTCTCGTTTGGATGCTGGACCGCCTCCTCCGTCTCCTCCGTGGGCCTGAGGGATACTTGGAGCAGAAATATCTGCCAGTGCACGGTATGGTTCCGTCACGACTGCAGAGGGTCAGGGGGTCGGCGTGGCTTCACCGACGCGTGGGGAAAGGGCAAGTCCCTATTCGGGCGCCATTATGTGGTAAATAAATAAATAATACCCTATTTTTGACTAGGCATATAGCATAACAGATAGCTCAATAAATAAGAGTCAAGATTCGAGGTAGTAGGAGCTTCTGCAGGTTTATTACAGCATAAGGACAGGATCAGGACAACCTGCATAGGAACAGAGGTGACAGGGCCCAGCAGGACAACTGGGGCCCAGCAGCTGCCGGGGCTTGATCTGGGATGAGCGCGCTAACTTTTAATAACAATACATTGACTTATATACATAGCGCAAACACATAGCATTACATTGCAGTAGGCGTAGCAGTGGGTGGAGCAGAAGGCGTGACGCGTAGCAGTCGCGAGAGATAACAGTAAAAGTAGGTGTAACTGGGCGTGTACATAGACATGTGGTGCAGACGTAACAGAATATGTCATGAATGGGCGGAAACATAGGAGGGGGCTACCTAAGGAGCCGGGACCTCTAACCTGATGGTGCGCGTAAACTGGCAATGACGTGTTACTAGGAGAAGCTGGGGGCTACGAACTCTGTGCTAGGAGCAGAGACTAGAGTCTGGAGGGTCGGAGCGACATGTACCTAAACCCTATCTGGTATCTGGTGTTTAGGGAACATGTGGATATAAACTAGAAGTCATGAGGGGAAAAGCTAACTTGACTCTAAGACTGGACCATGCATTATTCTACATGTAGTGCGTGATGAAGAATATTAAATGACCATTAATACAGTATTTCTCTAACATGGAGACGAGAAGGCTAGACAATGACGGAAACTATTGATGCAGTTCAGTAGCTTAGGAATGCAAAGAAGGAGGACTGAACTGATAACTGGAACTATAACATACTTTTGGCAGAGTCAAGCTGCACCGGGCACTGCGAGGCAGGAAGTAAGTGAAGGGTCGAGGATACAGGTGGGGGCTGTATCGCTCCTCAGCGAGGCTTTCAGGAGACAGGAGCTGAATCCAGGGTCCGGGCCCTTTTGAGGCCTGGAAACGGGGACTTTATAATGGAATAACGTGCACACTGAGAAACGTGGCAACATTACTTTACATAGGCCTGATATTCGTAGTATTCACGAGGACTGGAAACTAACATACTAGAGGTGGACACAACTGGAATTGCGTCATTAATCGGACATGGGGAATAACATATGCATATTGGTCATGCACACATAACATATGATGGATGAGGCGTAGGGACACAGAACATGGCAAAATTTACTTTTCCACATTCCCTCCTTGTCACTACGTTTCCATCAGGAAACATCAATTTTCATGATACCGTCTATCATTTCATACAGTACCATTTGCTCGTCTCGAATTGTCTTGGAACGGGATTTAGAACGGGGCTTGGGACTAGGAATACAAGAGGTAGCACACATGCTGCAAATCGCAGGGCCACATTGTATACAGAGGCAGCAGCTAAATATGATCGCTACTGCAATACCTAGAAAGGACAGGACTTTCCATCCCCATGCGGAAATTATATTCCAGAACCAACCTGACCATGTCCAGGTGCCTGGATCTTGATGTAACAGATGGGCAATTTTATGGAGTCTGGTTATAGCTGAATAAACAGACGGCGCGTTATTTGGAATGAAAATACAGCAACTAGATCCGATGACTCTACAGGCCCCGCCCCTATCGGCCAGTATGACGTCAAGGACGAGACGATTTTGCAAAACGACAAATCTCATAGCAGATTGTTCTTCGGTTAGGTTACCTAGAGCAGAGGCAGTCTCATTAACTACAGCTTCAAGGGTTCTTGTTAACCTACGGATCAGTTTACTATTCTGGACAGGTCCTACAAAGAAGAAGAAACCTTTATTGAAATCTGTATACTGTTCTAGAGTAGTTTCAGTATAATCGACAATTGGGGACTCCCTTCTATGTCTAATGTGTACTAGATGTGTGTTTCTGTGATAATCAGATGGGGCTAGGAAAACAGGTGGCAGTAGGAAAGCAATGTAACAGGTTCCCTCCCAATCGAGGGGCAGACGGACATATGCAGTTTGACCACAAATAAAATAAGAATGACGTGAAGCTTTGAAAACAGATTTCCCACTGTCACTATACTGGATAACAGTAGTACAGTCACTATGACCTACATGTATGGAACCATAACTACGGACACATAATTCGCCTTTGACAGGTAATACTGAAATAGCAGGTAAGTCTGGAGTAGTATCAGACTGAACATTCAGGACCATAAAATTCGACGAATAATTACCTAAATTATATACTTCATTTTCTAGATCTAAACCTGTTCTGTGGGGGAAACCTTGCTTGTCTGGAAAACATGTACTGTTAAGAAAAAACATATCTGTTGAGGATGACGTTAACGTGGACCATGCTCCACACGAACCATTATGTGAGAATGGATAAGGAAAGAGTGGCAGAACTCCCTTCGGTGTCTGGAAAGGGGGGAGTCGACCACACACCCAACAATTAGTGGCATTGCTGGTCTGGTGTGAGTAATGTAACATACGGATAAATGTGTTGTTGCGCATAGCGAGGCGGTAAGAATATTCGTGAGGAGGCAGATCACTAAACGTGTGCTCTACTGTAGCATTAGCAGACATATTTACATGAGGAACTGGAAAATACAGATAGAATGCATAGCTGGTGCAGGAAATCATAATGCTGATGAATAATACGAAACTCAGAAAAACGATACATTGAATTGAACTTCGACTGACTCTCTCACTATGGGGGTCTATTTTATACATGTCAGAAACAGTCTAACCGTTTCACCTAGGGGAGGACTTATACAATCAAACTGACTGACTTATTTTACTAGACCTGAGCTTTAACTTATACTCCTGCTGCGGAGTTTTCTCTAACAAGGGAGGGGTTGTAGTAATGTCTTGTGCGGGACAGTCCTTTAAAACAATGTCTTGACAGTTTTTAAAATCCTGGGAATCCTGGGAAATGTTCTTGGAGACGGGTTTCAATCCATTGAAAAGTTTTACATGAGAAAGATGGATCCATCCTTTTCTGCCTTCCAACTTGACGGCAGTACGGGTGGTCAAGAGGACCTGACGTGGCTCCTTCCAACGTGGTTCCAGCGGACTTGATCTGTCGAAATTCCGGACCATCACTAGGGAGCCTGGAACGATTTCATGTGGTGCCACCTCGGTATTGTCTGGAAAGGCGGCAGCAACCTGTGAACGACATGAGTTGAGGGCAGACATCAAGGAAGCTAGGTAATCTGTCAGCATATTACATGAAACATCAGTAATACTTCGGGGTCTAGGAGTACCCCACATGTTAGGGGGGCGGCCGAATACGACCTCATACGGGGACAGACCTGATCTGGAATGTGCGACCATGCGCATATAAAACAAAGCGACTGGCAGAGCTACTAGCCAGTCCACACCTTTTTCTTTACAAACTTTGGCAATACGAATTTTCAGGGTCTGATTATGTCTCTCTACGAGACCGGCTGCTTCAGGATGGCGTACACAATGGAACTTCCACTGGTACCCTAACAAAAGGGAAACGTGCTTCATGAGTTCAGATGAGAATGGCTGACCGTTATCAGAATATACGACTCTAGGGAGTCCATATCTAGGGAAAATTCACGAACCAACTGCTTGGCAGTGGTCGCGGCTGTGTAATCTGGGACTGGATATGCTTCTGTCCACCTGGACAAAGCGCATACTACTACAAGGACATACTTGAAACCTCGACATCGCTCCATCTGAATATAATCCATCTGGAGGACCTCAAAAGGGTGGTCAGGGGGCTGGAAACCACCTTGTTCCACCGGGACACTTTTACCTGGATTAAACTGACAACATATCATACAGGTACGGACTTTCTGTTTGGCTGCAGCTCGTAAATGCTTATTGAACCAAATGTTCTGGATACTGTCTAACATAGCTTTTTCTCCTAAATGTGCTGGACTATGTGCGGTATTGATAATGACTTGAACCATAGAGTCGGGGAGAAACCATGTGGCTCTACCCTTTGTTAACCATCCTTGATCTGTCTGGACCCCTCCTTGTTCAGACCATTTCTTGATTTCATCGGGAGTAGCATGTAACTGTATATCTATGACGTCTTGTGTAGGGTCCTTAACTGTCATGCATGTAATCGGATCTGGAGTATGTGTCTGATTAACTGGAATGTCTGGAGTCTGTGCTGTAAGCTTGGCTGTGCGGTCTGCTAGATCATTACCTTGGGAAATAATGTCAGTAACTTTCGTATGTGCTTTGCACTTCATGATAGCAATAGATGTCGGTAAATGTATGGCATCTAACAGGGCTTGAATAAGGAGACCATGCTGAATCTTGGTTCCATGAGAAGTCATGAAACCTCTCTCCTGCCAGAGCACTCCGAAGTCGTGTACAACTCCGAATGCGTAACGTGAATCTGTGTAAACATTAACTTTCAGGTTCTTGGCGTGTATACAGGCTTGTGTCAGAGCAACTAGCTCTGCTGCTTGAGCAGACAGGGTGTCAATACGGTGTGTTTCAATAATTTCAGTGTCAGTAGTCACTGCATACGCGGCGACTAGTTCTCCTGTACTAGTTCTCATACATGAACCATCCACATAAAGTGTCAGGTCGGGATCTGGTAACGGAATATCTGTCAGGTCTTGTCTTGGCTTTGTCGTAATGTTAACTACTTCCACACAATCATGTGGGTCTGGATTTGAATTAACTGATGGTAACAGTGTAGCAGGATTCAGAACGTTGCAGCGTCTAATTTCTATGTGTGGCTGGAACAGTGTCAATTCATAACCTGTTAAACGTGCAATTGTCAAGTGCTGTGTTTGTGTTCTGTTTAAAAGAACTTCTACGGAGTGTGGAACTTGTACTGTCAGGGAGTGTCCTAAAACTATGGAATCACTTTGTCGGATAGCTAGTGCTGTGGCTGCAACTGACTTGAGGCACGCAGGCAACGCCTGGGCGACTGGATCTAATGTGCTCGAAAAATAAGCACAGGGCTTGTATTGTCCTGCTTGATCTTGTGTGAGAACAGATAATGCTGTACCTTCGCGTTCAGTAACGAAAAGTGTAAAAGGCTTACTGTAGTTCGGTGTAGCTAGAACTGGAGCTTGACATAGGGCTTTCTTTAACTCGTTGAAACTAAGTGTATGGTCAGATGTCCAAGGGAGGACAGTCGATACGGCTGCCTCCTGTGTCGTTAACTGTATCAGTGGCTTGGCTAGAAATGCATACTGGGGAATCCATTGTCTACAATAAGAAGTAAGGCCGATAAAAGCACGTACCTCCTTCTGGGTTCTGGGCTGGGGAAGACTCGCTATTAACTGGATACGGTCTGGTGTCAACTGCCTACCCCTCTTGGACAGCAAGTGTCCTAAGTATACCACTTGCTGGACACAGAATTGAAGCTTCGAAGGGGACACCTTGTGCCCCATCTCGGCTAGGAAATACAGAACTGTCAGTGATGCACGTTCGCAGTCACGTTCAGAACGGGCTGTAATCAGTAGATCATCGACATACTGGAGCAGGGCAGTGTCAGTTGGCATGTGAATATTGTCTAGTTGTCTCTTGAGTGCCTGACTGTAAATACTAGGACTTTCTGTGAAACCTTGAGGAGCGCGTGTGAACATATAGCTCCTTCCGTTTAAACAGAATCCGAAAAGAAACTGGCTATCTGGATGAATTGGAACACTGAAAAATGCATTCTTGAGGTCAATGACAGTGAAGAACGTGGCTTCGGAATCAATGGCTGTTAACAGGGAAGAAATGTCTGGAACAACTGGGTACTGCGGAATAATACATTTGTTAAGCTCTCGTAAATCAATCACTAATCGATATACTGGGGGTGCATTTGGATCAGTACGTTTCATGACTGGAATGATCGGAGAATTACATACATTGGAGTCAGTTTCTACAACTACTCCTTGAGCCATGAGCTCGTCAATAATTTTGGATAAGGCTGCTACAGCCTCAGATGGCAATCTGTACTGTCTGATTCGGGGTAACACTACACCTGGCTTGAGAGTCACACGATGGGGTGTGATTTGCATATAACCTACATCAGTTGGACCTTGCGCCCATAAGTGCTGTGGAACATTAGACAATCTTGAATCAAAATCTCGTAATACATAGTGACCCTTAAAGTCACGTAGGAACAATCGTATTCCCTCTGGGGAACAGCAAATAACTGCACCTAACTCTTTCAGTGTCTTAATGCCTAATAGGTTTTCTGGACATGACTTAGTAAGTAACAGATCAGTAGTACGGGACAATGGACCTACTTCTAGAGTGACTGGCTTTGATATCTCATTAACTATTGGCTTTCCTGAAAATCCAAGGGAAACATTTCTTGAGCCTGAGAGCGGAGCCCCTGGAACTTCGGCGTGACTAATTGTGGTCCTACTTGCCCCTGTATCGATCAAAAACTTTCTGTCTTTCCCTAATACTTGACTGTGAACATAGGGACCTTCTTGATCTACAGGTATCTCGATGAGAGGCAAGCCTACCTCCCTCTCTAGGCTGTTTCATGAATATGGCTGGTACTCTGGATACTCAGACTGTGCATACTGGTACATCTGTGATGTGACATGCTGTGTTGCAGCAATAGGCTGCGGTACTGTAACTGTCTGCTGTGCATTCTGTGACTGAGGAATCTGTGAAACTTGTTCTTGTCTAAGCGGACGTGGTCTTTCTTTAGTCTTACCAGTAGCTATGTTGTGTTTCAGAACTGCACACTCGTTTATAAAATGACCTGGTTGTTTACAATAATTGCAGTTCCCTTTAACGGGAGCTGCAGGATGACTGGCTTGATTCGGACCCCTCTTCTGACTGTCTTGAGGAACAGTTTGTGCAACTAGCACTTTCATTTTCGTGTCTTTCATACGTTTTCTCTCGTGTTCTTGCTCTTCCCTGATTCTATTCTGGTGATACTGGAGCATCTGGAGCATCTGGGACGGAGTATTTGCTTGCCAGGTGCTTTCGACTTTCAAAACTCGGTTTTTAATTTGTGGGCTTGAATTCTCGACTAGTTTAGTAACGAAAAGATGAGGGTATGACTCACTACTTGTCTTGAGACCACTATTGATACTGAAACATTTTTCAAATCTAGAATAAAAATCACTAATATCTTCATCTTGTTTCTGTTTACAGGCTGAGATTGCATCCCAGTCTTCCTTCCTAGTTGTCAATAATCTGGGTAAAACTTGAATCAGTAATTCTGGTAATTCTTTACATTTATCTCCAAGACCGGTACCTGGTACTCGTGCCTTGTCTTCAGCTTCTAGAGCTGCCCAATCGATCTTTTTCTCTCCCACCTCCCATTCTTTTTCCTTTAGCTTTTCATACACCCCTGCGGGTAACAGGACCTTTAACATTTTAATAATGTCTGGGTAAGTGTATTCTCCCATACGGAGCATGTCTTTTAATTCTCGATGGAACCCCGCTGGATCTTTGTCATGACAGGGAATTAATTTTTTCATTTCAAGAAGTTCCATCTTTGATATTGGAGTGTATACAAACACTCGTTGCATTTCGCCACCCGCCCCTTGGACTGGGTGGACTTCTCGTAACGGATTCTGTCTGTCTATGTAGAATGATTTACTTTCTGGGGGTGAGACATGAACAAAATGCGGGTTCAAAAACGTTCTATATTTGTGGCGCTGTTCTAGAATGACACTAATTAAATCGGTACCTAGACCTCTCCATCTATACTGGAGTAACTCGTTCAGGATATCATGCAACGGACCTGGATCAGAATGTTGACCCTCATACAAAGTAATGAGGTGCTGGATCATATACATACCCACCAGTCGCTGCTCGGCTGGGGGCAGTTTCAGAAACATTTGTGCCACTATTTCGTCTGGAAAAGTGGTAGAATCAGTAATCCATCGGACTGCTGATCGGGCTAGTTCTTGTTCATGCATGGTACTTAACTCACTATAACCGATTCGTGATTTCAGAATGTGATCGGTAGCTTGAAATACTTGTTCTAGAGAACCTTGTTCTGGTGCTGGATGATGAAAATTAGACTTGTGTTCTAGACGTAAATGGCGATCTGGAAATCTAGATTTTCCTACATACGCTATTCTGGCGGAATTCTCGTCTTCCTCTTCAGGATCAGAGATACTTTCTTTCTCGCTTACTTGTGCTGCTTTACGCTGTTCGTGTATCTTTATTATCTCTTTACGGATTTTCTTGTACATACTCTCCATGGCACCGACGGTCTTGTGCTTACCCTCGGCTATATTATCACTCCACCTTGTCAGGATTCTCATTTCGGCGGAATCTTTAGACGGGTAATCTTGTTCTCTTATTAGACAATTGATCAGGAACTTTAATATCATGAGCTGGATCTCGGCTTTCCTTTGAGACATAATCTCGCCAATACTTTCTGGATCATCCCCTGTACGGATGAAACGATATATTCTGTCTAGATCTTCTTTCATATTCGGCAAGGTGACTAGATACTCGGTCACTCTCCTTACACGTAAGGAATATAAAACCATATTATATTCGCCTGGAACTGGATCATAGACACATTCGTTAAGGGCTTGTCTGATTTCTGTGACAGACTTATTACTTTTAGGAGTACGCTGTGATGCTTGAGCATGTAATTCGAGTGCTGATAAACGCTTGTGTGGCGGCGGGGTTTGAGGAGTAGCTCCTCCTCCCGCGGCCCCTAAACCAGAATCATCAACTGATGCTTTTCGTGCTGGCAGGGTCGGTAATTGTAACGTGGGCTGGACTTGTATGGCGGGCTGACCCGGGGGGACTGTTAAGGGCACCCCGGTGTCTGGAGGAGCATGAATTACCTGATTTACAGGGACTGGCGGAGCGCGAACAGGATTTGCATATTCGGGGACTGTGTCGTCCAGATAGGACGAAATAAAAATATCAGCTGCGGTCGGTTTGTGACGTAGCTTGGTCGGAACTAATGGTGGCGGGAAATTACTGGATGCCTCTGGGGTTGCTTTTGGCAAGCCTTCGGCAAGCAGAGGATACATACCCTTAATAAGGGCATGCCTCTGTCTGTCTGACTGTTCGGCTTTGACTCGTTCACCTATCTCGATTAATTCTCTTTCTTGGACTCGTTCTTGGGATTCTCTACTTAACTCTGACTTTCTGACTTCCTTTTCCGTTCTTTTATGAGCTTCCTTACGCCATAACTCGATGGCATCTTTCTGTGACTGTCTGGCTTTCTTTTTCCATAATGCTTCTTCTACTCGCATGATACATTCGGCATCCCATGTACCCGATACGGGCCATCTATACTTTTCTTCTAACTGTTTGGTATACTCTACCCATAAATCTAGATATAATATGGCGCTTATGCCATGTTTCTGATACATAAAATGACCTGGACTGTCCCTGGGCGGGACAGGAACTGCTTCTTCTAATAAACCCTTTCTAGTTTTTATCTGACGTAACTTGGAAAAGAGCGGCATGACTGAACTGTAATCTGGACACAATACAATACACAATAAAAACACGAAATCACATCGCACTCATACCACAACAGTAAAATACATGAAGAACATTATAAATAACAGTTCGAACAGATTATTACCTGAAATACTGAAAACAGAAACAGAACAGAATTTCTCGAGAACGGAACAGACTAGAGTTACTGGATGCACTGCTGTAACAGTACGGAACATACCGGTCCCATAAAGGGACGCATCAAGACCCGTATCCACCTAGGTGAACACTTCGTTTGTGAGTCTGGGCACCACCAACCCACGGACCAGGAGTCAATTTAGATTGGTCCTGTCTAGATACTACCCCAGCAATGGTACTCACCGGGCAGCACGGAACGGAAGGCCTCGGACTGGACTGGACGACGGACGACGAACTTCGGACTTCAGTTACAGGTGGGCCTCCGGATACCTCGGACCTTGGACTCTCGGCTTGGGCTCTGGTCGGGACTCGCCGCGTTCCTCCACCGTCTCGTTTGGATGCTGGACCGCCTCCTCCGTCTCCTCCGTGGGCCTGAGGGATACTTGGAGCAGAAATATCTGCCAGTGCACGGTATGGTTCCGTCACGACTGCAGAGGGTCAGGGGGTCGGCGTGGCTTCACCGACGCGTGGGGAAAGGGCAAGTCCCTATTCGGGCGCCATTATGTGGTAAATAAATAAATAATACCCTATTTTTGACTAGGCATATAGCATAACAGATAGCTCAATAAATAAGAGTCAAGATTCGAGGTAGTAGGAGCTTCTGCAGGTTTATTACAGCATAAGGACAGGATCAGGACAACCTGCATAGGAACAGAGGTGACAGGGCCCAGCAGGACAACTGGGGCCCAGCAGCTGCCGGGGCTTGATCTGGGATGAGCGCGCTAACTTTTAATAACAATACATTGACTTATATACATAGCGCAAACACATAGCATTACATTGCAGTAGGCGTAGCAGTGGGTGGAGCAGAAGGCGTGACGCGTAGCAGTCGCGAGAGATAACAGTAAAAGTAGGTGTAACTGGGCGTGTACATAGACATGTGGTGCAGACGTAACAGAATATGTCATGAATGGGCGGAAACATAGGAGGGGGCTACCTAAGGAGCCGGGACCTCTAACCTGATGGTGCGCGTAAACTGGCAATGACGTGTTACTAGGAGAAGCTGGGGGCTACGAACTCTGTGCTAGGAGCAGAGACTAGAGTCTGGAGGGTCGGAGCGACATGTACCTAAACCCTATCTGGTATCTGGTGTTTAGGGAACATGTGGATATAAACTAGAAGTCATGAGGGGAAAAGCTAACTTGACTCTAAGACTGGACCATGCATTATTCTACATGTAGTGCGTGATGAAGAATATTAAATGACCATTAATACAGTATTTCTCTAACATGGAGACGAGAAGGCTAGACAATGACGGAAACTATTGATGCAGTTCAGTAGCTTAGGAATGCAAAGAAGGAGGACTGAACTGATAACTGGAACTATAACATACTTTTGGCAGACTCAGAGGCAGAGTCAAGCTGCACCGGGCACTGCGAGGCAGGAAGTAAGTGAAGGGTCGAGGATACAGGTGGGGGCTGTATCGCTCCTCAGCGAGGCTTTCAGGAGACAGGAGCTGAATCCAGGGTCCGGGCCCTTTTGAGGCCTGGAAACGGGGACTTTATAATGGAATAACGTGCACACTGAGAAACGTGGCAACATTACTTTACATAGGCCTGATATTCGTAGTATTCACGAGGACTGGAAACTAACATACTAGAGGTGGACACAACTGGAATTGCGTCATTAATCGGACATGGGGAATAACATATGCATATTGGTCATGCACACATAACATATGATGGATGAGGCGTAGGGACACAGAACATGGCAAAATTTACTTTTCCACACATGCCCGGTAATGTCACTTGCGGCCACGCTTCCCTGAGCCACTAGGATGTTGGTCACTGTTGTCAGCATGCCCTGCAGCCTCAGCTGGGCGCCTGCTACTCCTCCGTGACTCCACTACAGCGCTTGCTATGCTGCTCCGTCTACTACTGACTTCAGCCTCTGCCACGTCCAGGGCAGGATTCTGTGCAGTGTGTGAAATCAGCATAGCCTCTAGTGCACTTGTGATTCTGGCCATGCCCCTGGTGACCTCAGCCGTGTTCTGTGTCAAGGCCTCCTGCATATTTATGCCCCTACGGCATAGCAGGGATGTGGCAGTGGCCAGGCAATTGATGGCCGTATTGTGGACACGGGCCTCCCTGCGCCTTGTGTGGGACAGACTGTCTAGTTTGGAGTAGAGCTGTGTAATAGAGTTGCTCATCTGCTGCATCCCTGCTGCAATGTCCGCATTTGTTTTTGCAACCTCCTTATTTGACTCAACAATGTCTCTCATGCCCTTCCCCATGTCTCCTATTTGCTCATTCAGTACTCGGAATTGGCGATGGCAGGCTTGGTTGGATTTTCCCTGCATCCTTTGTATGCGCACCATGCTCCCCTCCAGCCCACGGAACACAGTGCCATCTCCACGTCCACCTGCACTGCTGGGTCTGCATTGTCTTCTGCGCGCTGTGACTGGCTCATTTGTGGACTGCAGTGCTGCAGAAGTCACATCTACAGTGACTTGAGCCTCACCCTCTGCTGCCTCCATTACTGGTAGTGGGGCCACGACACACCTCCTGGCTGGTGGGGTTGCAGGAGTGGACAGGAACAGTGATGGGGAGGTTTCTGGTGAGAATACCAAGGGAGGGGATTGTGAAAGCTGTGGGGAGTGCGGCAACTCTGGGGTCTGTACAGTGTCATCTTCATGGGCGCTGCCAGTCGTGTCACCCTCCTCCTGCGAGGCTTGTACTTGGCTTGGCCCTGCTTCCTCACTCGCCTCCCTCGCTGGTGCAGTCCCTTCTGTGTCTGTGGGTCGACTGCCAGATTTTGCCCCTAGGTATAAATAAGCGTATATCAACTGAGTGCTACTGTGTCACAGTCACTACAATAAATGCCTTACACATTTCACTTTCATTTATCTGCATTACTTTCAGTGACTTGCTGATGTCTGCGCAGTTACGCATGGTCTTACATTAGCTGACTACATTTCCCATAATGCATTGCTCCTGTATAGTGCTGGCAGTACTGGACTGGGGTTGGCTTGTCCAGAAAGGGTAAAGGGAAGCAGGTTGTTATGGGGTGTCATGCTGCGCATGCGTCTTACCTTTTTTTGTTGCTCTGGCTGAGCTGTCCACATCTCCAAGTCCCAAGACGCTGTCTGCCTCAATGGTTGAGGCCACCAACTCCTCCAGGTCAGTCAGGGGGGGCGCTGGGTTCCTGCCTCCACCGGTAACACCAGCCTGCTTGTGTATTTCAGACATCTTCTTCTTGGTGAGGCTCCTGATGTCATAAAATCTTCCTGGGTGTGACTCCCACTGCATTTACTTTTTCTGCAATTGCCAGCCAGATTTTTCGTTTGGCAGACTCAGGAACAGTGAGGGAGTGCCTGCCAAAAAGTTTGTTGTGCACTCGCACTACCTCCTCCACAAGTACCTGCAGCTCCATGCTGCTGAACTTTATTTTCCTCTTTCTTTCTGCCTTCTGACTGCTGCTTGCCATGTTTTCTGTTGGTAAACCTTCAAATACAACTCTCCCTGCTGCTCTGTGTCTCTGCTCAGCTCTCACTGCCTCTCCAGAACCTTCTAATTAGTTGCAGCTGCCTGGGTAGCCACTTCCTGGTAGGGAGGGGAGTATGGTAGCACTTGATTGGCTGTTTTCTTAAGTTTCACTTTTGCTTGCTTTCCGATTCGGTCAATTCCGAATGTCCGATACCGAATTTTACCGATTCGGTAAATAATACAGATTTTTTTACCTACATCTCATTTACTGATTCTTGATTACCGAATCGGTAAAATTCGGTATTTAAGAATCGATAAATGACATTTACCTACATCTGTCCCTAGATTATATCATTTTCAATAATACATAATAAAAAACTACCTTTATCAATTTCCTAAGTACATGTATTCCCATATTTTTAAACACAACAACTACACAAATTATTCTGCTACATTCTTCAGAAATGAAAACCGACTCAAACTGTGATCTTAAACAGATAACACTATCCCTTCCAATTCAGTAAAATGATTACTAAAATGAAAGGGAGTCTTGGTGGGAATATTCCTTTAGGATTTACAACACTGCAGTTGTGTTGCAAGAGTTTTGAATATTTTTCTAGGAATGGAGTTTCAGGGTTTAGGACAATGAAGTGAACTTCAAGCAGTGTAGTGAGTTAAGGTGGGACTGAGAATGTACAAATGAAAATTCACTGAAATGATTACTACATGCTACAGACACAGTTGCTTTTGCATTTCAACAGCACACCCAGCATCTAAATTGCACAGTATAAACATCATTTGAAAATTAAGAGGCCTGAAACACATACTGCATATGACTTTCTACAACTACATCACCTAAACCATGACTCAGTTCATGATTTAGGTGATTTAGCACACAGAGAGAAAGAAAGTACAAACAGAGATAAATGGTACACACAGAGGGTGCAAGACTACATGCAGAGAAGGAAAAGATTTAACATGTAAGCGCTGTCTAACACACACCAACAGCCATATCATAATAGGCCTCTGCAGATGCACATGAGAGGGTGCAGGCAGTGGGAGAGGGTTGGTGCAGACAGAAAATGAGATACTGCAGGCAGAGAGTAAACTGGTACAATCAGAGGATAGATGGTGCAGGGCTACAGGCAGGGGGAGAGATGGTGCAGTCAGAGAAAAGGTGGTGCAGAGAAAGGGTGAGATGGTTCAATCAGGAACACAGATAGTGCAAGCAGACACAGATATGGTACACACAGAGGATAAAATGGTACAACAGAGAAGAAATATTGGAAACAGTGAGAGAAATGTTACATGCAGAGGCTAATTGAAGCACAGAGAGGGAAAGATAGTGAAGACAGAGATAAAATGGTACACACAGAGGGTGCGAGACTACAGGCAGAGAAGGAAAAGATTTAACATGTAAGCGCTGTCTAACACACACAAGCAGTCATATCATAATAGGCCTCTGCAGATGCACATGAGAGGGTGCAGGCAGTGGGAGAGAGTTGGTGCAGACAGAAAATGAGATAAGTAGAGAGAAGTAGACTGTGAGGAGACGCAGGTGAAATTATAGAAAAAAATGCAAATATAATTCTTTAATTTACACAGACACTCAGTGTGATCTTCGTAAAAAATGTTAAAACCATAGATTTCACCAAAACACATATACCACAGAAAAACGTTTAAGAGACAGAACACTATCCCTTCCAATTCAGTAAAATGAGTACTACAATGAAAGGGAGTCTTGCTGGGAATATTCTTTTAGAGTTTACAACACAGCAGTTGTGTTGCAAGAGTTTTGAATATTTTTCTAGGGATGGAGTTTCAGGGTTTAGGACAATGAAGTGAACTTAAAGCAGTGTAGTGAGTTAAGGTGGAACTGAGAATGTACAAATTGAAAATTCACTGAAATGATTACTACATGCTACAGACACAGTTGCTTTTGCATTTTAACAGCACACCCAGCTTCTAAATTGCACAGGATAAACATAATTTGAAAATTAAGAGGCCTGAAACACATACTGCATAGGACTTTCTACAACTACATCACCTAAACCATGACTCAGTTCATGATTTAGGTGATTTAGCACACAGAGAGAAAGAAAGTACAAACAGAGATAAAATGGTACACACAGAGGGTGCAAGACTACATGCAGAGAAGGAAAAGATTTAACATGTAAGCGCTGTCTAACACACACCAACATCCATATCATAATAGGCCTCTGCAGATGCACATGAGAGGGTGCAGGCAGTGGGAGAGGGTTGGTGCAGACAGAAAATGAGATACTGCAGGCAGAGAGTAAACTGGTACAATCAGAGGATAGATGGTGCAGGGCTACAGGCAGGGGGAGAGATGGTGCAGTCAGAGAAAAGGTGGTGCAGAGAAAGGGTGAGATGGTTCAAGCAGGAACACAGATAGTGCAAGCAGACACAGATATGGTACACACAGAGGATAAAATGGTACAACAGAGAAGAAATATTGGAAACAGTAAGAGAAATGTTACATGCAGAGGCTAATTGAAGCACAGAGAGGGAAAGATAGTGAAGACAGAGATACAATGGTACACACAGATGGTGCGAGACTACAGGCAGAGAAGGAAAAGATTTAACATGTAAGCGCTGTCTAACACACACCAGCAGCCATATCATAATAGGCCTCTGCAGATGCACATGAGAGGGTGCAGGCAGTGGGAGAGGGTTGGTGCAGACAGAGAATGAGATAAGCAGAGAGAAGTAGACTGTAAGGAGACACAGGTGAGATTATAGAAAAAAATACAAATATAATTCTTTAATTTACACAGACACTTGTGATCTTAGTCAAAAATGTTAAAACCATAGATTTCACCAAAAAACATATACCACAGAAAAACGTTTAAGAGACAGAACACAGCCCATGAACATGAGGACTACATTACAATGCAGAAACCTAACTCATTTCCAAATTAAATTCCGAATATGCACCATTAGTTTTTTGCCAGCAGTACATCCAAACATGAGACACAATACAGGAAGAAAGAGGCCCAATATGCTTGTAAATCTGCCCATAGTATATACAGCACTCTATCTATATTAAATGGGTCATTGCTAAGAGGAGGTCTAATAAAACAGAGAGTATTATTACGAAAGCAGAATAGGGAGTATAAAATAAAAATGGAACATTAGGGGACAGTAAAGACAAGCACAACAGAGGGAACACAAAGAACAGTTAAAAAAATAGCATTCTCAAGAAAGACAAGAAACAATAAGGAAAGAGTAGAAATTTCAGAAAACAAAGGACACTATAATCAGAGAGAGGTAGACTGTGAGGAGAGACAGGGGAGATTATAGAAAAAAGTGCAAATATAATTCTTTAATTTACACAGACACTCAGTGTGATCTGGACACAAATTTTAAAACCATGCATTATACCAAAACACATTTACCACACAAAAAGGTTTAAGAGACTACATTACAGTGCAGAAACCTGAGTCATTTTCAAAATACATTTCCAATTTGCAGCATTACTTTTTTGCCAGCATTACATCCAAACATGAGACTCACACTGTGACCTTAGACACATAACAAAAATCTTTGCAATTCAGTCAAATGATTACTATATTGAAGGGGGGAGAAGTGTGTCTTGCTAGTAGTGTTGTATAAAGTGAGCAAGGGTGAGGGAAAGAGAACGAGAAAGACAATGAGAGGGAAGAAATAAACAAAAGGAAGTAAATCAGATGGGGAGAAGGAGTTAGAAAACAGGAGTAAAGGAAAGGGATAATAACAGTGAGGAAAAAAGATATGAGGGTAAGGAAAGGAGAGTGATAGAAAAAAGCATATTAAGAAAAAGGATAAAGAAGTAAGTAAAACAGAAGGATTTATAGAAAAAGAGAGGAAAGAAAAAGAACAGTGGTGGAGAGAAAGGAAGACAGAGAGAGAGAGGGAAACAGAGTTAAAGTGAGTAACTTCCACAATACAACACATTTTTATTATTAACTTACAATGCACAACATATATCCCCTTACAAATTAATAACTCACCTTTAAAAATGCTTTTGAAGATTTAGAACAGTGTCAATCACACACCAGATTTTCTTAAGCAGAATCTCTGAAATGTACCTCAGACACTGCAAGCACAAAATGGCTCTGATTCCCTCTCATTATTAACACATATCTCTGTACATGACCAATTACATTTCTTCCCACACAAATTCAAGACCAAACCAACATTTTAATTGGTTGTACATTTCAACACCTAACTGAACTCAAAAGGTGAAAAGTTCATCTCTCAATGTTGCAAACCAAAGCAGCAAGTGTGTTTGACTTCTCAATATTCCAGCTTATCCTGTGCAATGTTCTTTTCAATAACTTTTTCTAAACCAATAGTATTATTCCTTTTAAAAGACAAGTAGTATGCACCCTAGTTTTCAATGTTAAATTATCAGAAACCACCAATCATTTCTTTGTTTTTCAAGTGCACTGAATCTCATCCAAATTTTTTTCTAAACTCCAAGTTTTCAAACTGCCATTTCATTCCCAGAGGCCATCTGAGTACAACCAGATCTGCCTTCAAGATGCTTAGAGTGTGGATTGTAGGACACAGTTTTATATTCTGGAGTGAAAGGTATGCAGCAAATAGATATTTTCTCAACCTTGATTTACAAAATGTGGATATTATGTGGATTGGCCAGAGAGGATTAAGATGTCACCATTTGATGCCATTTGTAAAATCCTTTATGCATCTCCCACACCCTGACCTCATAATTGTGCACTGTGGTGGCAATGACCTAGGCACTTTGACTGGGGTAGGTCTGGAAATGCTTTTAAAGGACACCTTTGTGCAATTGATGTCACTTTTTCCACAAACTGCCTTGGTATATTCTAATATATGCCAAAGGCAAAAATGGAACTGGTCCAACCAATATTGTCCACAGATTGAGAAAGCAAGAAAACATGTGAATAAGTCTGTTTCTGCTTTCCTCAGAGACTATGGTATGGGTTCTATATACCACAACAATCTGCGTTTCAATATGCATGACATCTATAGGAGAGACGGTGTACATTTTACAGATGAGGGGAACAGAGTCTTCCTTTTAAACTTTAGACTCTGCATTGGAACTTACTTGTAGGTACAAAAAACACTCAATGAACACAACAGCTCTTTTTAGAGCTACCCATCATCTAAACACACAAACTTTGTATTCAAATGCATTTTTTTTCTTTTTTTTTCAGACGTGCACAACTCGCAGTTAAAAAAAAAAAAAGGGGGGTTTTGCCCTTCGGGGTCCTTCAGGGACCCCCTGAGAAGGCCTATGGGGTCCGGGAGACACTACCCTGCCTCCTTTTCCATGTTCTCTGGTTTCATTTTTCACTCTCTTCTGAAACTACACAAAATGGCGGCTATAGGGTGCGCGCAACATGCACGCACCTCGCGATTTAAAAAAAAATGCTTTTTTGCCCTTTGGGGTCCTTCAGGGAACCCCTGAGAAGGACTAGGGGGTCAGGGAGACTCTACCCTGCCTCCTTTTCCACATTCTCCGCTTTCGTTTTTCACTCTCTTCTAAAACTACACAAAATGGAGGCTATAGGGTGCGCGAAACGTGCGCGGACCTCTCGATTTTTTGAAAAAAAAAAATATTTTTGGGGCCTTCAGTGGTCCTTCAGGGACCCCCTGAGAACAGCTAGGGGGTCAGGGAGTCTCTACCCTGCCCCCTTTTCACGCTTTCCACTGTTGACCTTTGCCTTGGACAAAAAATGGCGGCCAACACTTCCTGATTTCGACCGATTGGAATGTTGACAGACGTCTAACAGCAAATCAGAATTCAGCTTGCGCACAAATGGTGCGCGCAAGGGTGCGCGCACGGTGCACGCTTATAGATATATACATTTTTTCAAACTCGATTGTCTCAATAACTACTGGAGGGATTTACACTATTTAAGCAAAAGGGCGATCTGCGAATCAGACTCTACCAATCTGCCAAATTTCTTGTAATTCCGTTCAGCCGTTTGGGCTGTAGCCGTGTATAAAGGTCCTATGGAAAATAACATGTAATTTAAAAAAAAATTGCTTTGGTGTTCTCCATTTTAATTGCAAATTTCTTGCTGTAAATTGCAGGAAAAAGTAATCACGTTCAATTATCGTTTTTAGTAATACCTAAGATAAAAGTAGCTTAATCAAGTATTTAGTTTAAAATTAATTGGGCAGTGTATAGTGTCAGACAGGAACTAGAAATACAAACCACTGCATGTGATGAAACCAATCTTAACCAATATTTACAACAGAAGGACTGTAAATAACTAATGGAAAAAACAAAATGATAGGTACATTGCGCAAGGGGCTTGTAAATATGCAAATGAAACCATTATACTATCTCTATACCAGCATTAATGTCAAACATTGCGCAAGCGGCTTGTAAATATGCCAATGAAACCATTACACTATCTCTGTACCAGCATTAATGTCAAACATTGCACAAGCGGCTTGTAAATATGCCAATGAAACTATTACACTATCTCTATACAAGCATAGTTCCCCTTACAAATTAACAACTCACCTTTTTGAAAATAGAAGAGTTAGTAGTGTGTTTCTATAAGTCCAGCAACTGAGCACCCAAATTTTCTCTCAAAAGTACCTCAGACTTGGGTATCACAAAATGGCCGTGTTTTCCTCTCATTTAAGATATAAACATAACCAATCAAACTTCATCACACACAAATTCCAAACTAAAGTAATATTTTGATTGGTTGTAAATTTCAATACTTTGAAATGTGTTTTCCCCATGCAATTTTCCATAGGATATTTAGACACGGCTACAGCCTGAACGGATGAATGGATTTACACCAAAGTTGGCAAAATGATATGGAGAAGTGTGGCTCAGGGGTTAGAGGCAGCAGACCCAGAAGCTGAGATCGGTCCTGGACCAGGGTTCAATTCCCCGCCTCGGCGGGGTCTTGGGCTAAAAATTCCACGGACTCGATAATTCTCGCCCCGGTGCCTCCTCGACTCACGGGTTCACACTCTGCGACTCTGGGCAATAGCTTGCTTAATCTCCACAACGGCCCCTCGCGGCGGGATGCCTGACTTTCACCTTGTGGATACCCTGCTATCTCACAGGGGAATACCAGGAAGGGTTCCCTAAGCAAGCGCCGGGAAACCCACTGCGGGTAGCTGTGCACTATATAAGCTCAACTACATTTACATTTACATAGGTACTGGTATGTAGTAGGGCCTTTTCTATATTTCTTTGAAATTGCTCCTGTGGTTTTTATGAACGGCAACTTAAAAAAAACATATATATCAATAGGCGCGCTTCGAGCGCTCACCGGTACGCGTACCGGGGAGCGCACCCGGCGTGCTACGGGAGTGCGCGAGCGGAAAGCTGATTGGCTGTATGATGTCTGTAAACATTCTTAACAGTCCGGACAGTCTGCCTTTTTGTGTTTCGGGAAAATCGAGACACCTGTGGTAATAAAAAAAGGGGGAAATGATTAAAAGAGGGCAGGGTATACCCCCTGACCCCCTAGGTGTTTTGAGGGAGGCTTAGAAGGACCCTGAGGGGCCCAAAAACTATTTTTTAAAAATTTTTAGCGGGGTAAGCACTGAGTGCGTTCCCGGGTACGCTCTCCGGTACGTGCACCCTGAGCGCACCACAGGGAAAAACAGTGTAAAAAAATGTAGTAAAAAAATAATGTAGAGTGTTTAGAGGTAAGTTAGCTCTGAAAAGAGCTGTTGTGTTATGTGGGTGTTTTTTGTACCTACAAGTAGGTACCAATGCAGAGTTTTATATTCAAGAGGAAAACTCTATTCCCCTCATCTGTAAAATGCACACCATCTCTCCTATACATGCCTTGCGTGTTGTAACGCAAATTGTTGTGGTAAATGGAACCCATACCATAGTCTCTGAGGAAAGCAGAAACAGTTTTATTTACATGTTTCCTTGCTTTCTCAATCTGTGGACAAAATTGGTTGGACCAGTTCCATTTTTACCTTTGGCATATATTAGAAAATACCAAGGCAGTTTTTGGAAAAAGTGACATCAATTGCCCAAAGATGTCCTTTAAAAGCATTTCCAGACCTATCCCAGTCAAAGTGCCTAAGTCATTTCCACCACAGTGCACAATAATGAGGTCAGGGTGTGGTAAATGCACAAAGGATTTTACCAATGGTATCAATTGGTGACTCCTCAATCCTCTCTGTCCAATCCATACAATGTCCACATTTGGTAAATCAAGGTTGTAAATACCTCTGTTAGCTGCATAATTTCGACTCCAGTAGACATAGCTATGACCCACAAACCAGACTTTTGGCATTTTGAAGGTAGATGTGCTTCTAGTCAGATGAGCTGTGGAAATGAAATGGCAGTTTGATTATGAAAAAAAGTGGTTGAGAATCAGTGCAGTTGAATAACCAGAAATGATTGGAGCTTTCTTAAAAATCTCCACTGAAAATTAGGGTGCATGCTTTTTTTTTGTAAGAAGTCATTTCAATGGTTGAGAAAAAGTCATTTAAAGAAACATTGCATTTCATTAGCTAGTAGATTGAGAGGTCAAACAGCCTTGATGGATTCTTTTGCAATATAGTATGATGAACTTGTGAACTGTGTGCTGGTTTAAGGGGGAGTTACCATGGTTACTTGGTGAATGAGCACTGGGGGGATGGGTGAATGTTATGTGAGTTTCAAAATCTTGAAATGTACAACCAATTAAAATGTGCAGTTTAGTTTTGAATTTGTGTGGGAACAATTTTAATTGGTTAGGTACAAGAATATGGGTCTGAAATGAGTAAGAATCTATGTCATTATTCTCAGGCTCAATTGAAGGAAGCATTATTCAGAGATTCTGCTTAAGAATATCTGTTGATTGTGACTGACACTGTTTTACATCTTCCAAAGCATTTTTACAGGTGAGTAATGATTCTTTTAAAAAAGATAGAGAGCTTAAGGATTTTTGACAAGTATCACAGTGAGTGTCTGTGTGAATTAAGGAATTATATTTTTACCTTTTTCCATAATGTTAGCTGTGTGTTTATAAGGTAGACTTCTTTTTAAATTGTTTTTTATGCTTGGATTCAATACTGGTTTAGAAATTGTGTAATGGTTTCATTGGAGTTGTAAATATGCTCCTTTTTTTGAAGCGCCTTGTGCAACCTTTAACATGGGTGGAAGCAGTGAATGTATGGAGAGGGATAGGAATAGCAGATAGAAAACCATATGAAATGGTGTGGGAGATGTATAAAGTATTTCAGTAATGGTATCAATTGAGATGGAATATAAGATAAAGAGGGGCATATTTACAAGACTTTTGCGCAATGATAGACATGGGTGCAAGCAGAAAATGCATGCAGAGTAATAAAATTGGCACCCAGACAAGAATATGAAATGCCGTGAGAGATGTTTAAAGGGTTTTTTTTATGGCATAAATTGAGATAGAATATACAAAAAAGAGAGGCATATTTACAAGCTCCTTGCACAATGTTTGACATTAATGCTGGTACACAGATAGTGTAATGATTTCATTGGCATATTTACAAGCCTTGTGCGCAATGTTTGACATTAATGCTGGTACACAGATAGTGTAATGGTTTCAGTGGCATATTTACAAGCCGCGTGCGCAATGTTTGACATTAATGCTGGTACACAGATAGTGTAATGGTTTCAGTGGCATATTTACAAGCCGCGTGCGCAATGTTTGACATTAATGCTGGTACACAGATAGTGTAATGGTTTCAGTGGCATATTTACAAGCCGCGTGCGCAATGTTTGACATTAATGCTGGTACACAGATAGTGTAATGGTTTCATTGGCATATTTACAAGCCGCTTGCGCAATGTTTGACATTAATGCTGGTACACAGATAGTGTAATGGTTTCAGTGGCATATTTACAAGCCGCGTGCGCAATGTTTGACATTAATGCTGGTACAGAGATAGTGTAATGGTGTAATGGTTTCAGTGGCATATTTACAAGCCGCGTGCGCAATGTTTGACATTAATGCTGGTACACAGATAGTGTAATGGTTTCAGTGGCATATTTACAAGCCGCGTGCGCAATGTTTGACATTAATGCTGGTACACAGCTAGTCTAATGGTTTCATTGGCATATTTACAAGCCGCGTGCACAATGTTTGACATTAATGCTGGTACACAGATAGTCTAATGGTTTCATTGGCATATTTACAAGCCGCGTGCAGAATGTTTGACATTAATGCTGGTACACAGATAGTCTAATGGTTTCATTGGCATATTTACAAGCCGCGTGCGCAATGTTTGGCATTAATGCTGGTGCACAGATAGTGTAATGGTTTCATTGGCATATTTACAAGCCGCGTGCGCAATGTTTGGCATTAATGCTGGTGCACAGATAGCGTAATGGTTTCATTGGCATATTTACAAGCCGCGTGCGCAATGTTTGACATTAATGCTGGTGCACAGATAGTCTAATGTTTCATTGGCATATTTACAAGCCGCGTGCGCAATGTTTGACATTAATGCTGGTGCACAGATAGTGTAATGGTTTCATTGGCATATTTACAAGCCGCGTGCGCAATGTTTGACATTAATGCTGGTGCAGAGATAGTGTAATGGCTTCATTGGCATATTTACAAGCCGTGTGCGCAATGTTTGACATTAATGCTGGTACACAGATAGTGTAATAGTTTCAGTGGCATATTTACAAGCCGCGTGCACAATGTTTGACATTAATGCTGGTACAGAGATAGTTTAATGGTTTCATTGGCATATTTACAAGCCGCGTGCGCAATGTATGTGTGACTAAAATCACACTGATGGGTGAATCAAGCTTCACTCACAGTGTGATCTTAGGCAGATTAATAGGATTTTAGATATAATGTATCGTGTCTGTCTCTGCCAACAGTATGTGTGACTCTGCCTAAGATCACAGTGATGTGTGAATGAAGCTTCAGTCACAATGTGATCTTAGGCACATGTCCATGATATTACATGTAATCTACCATCTCTGTCTCTGCAAGCAGTATGTGTGTCTCTGCTCATATTATTTCACTGTATATACAGGCCAAAAACAGGCCACCTATATATAAACAAGACATAACATTAATTAGTAAATCGTTTTTGACACAAAGCAAAGCACATGTAATGTAAATGAGCCTTTTGTTGTATACTAGTGTTTATATTGTTTACTTATTTTAATTGATATGTAATATGTTTGTAATGGTCTATAATATGTTTTTTTTGTTTACCACAGATTATAATCATCTATACAAACAAACAAAAAGATGCCTTCTAAAGCAAGAAGAAAAAAAATGAATAAAAGAAAATTAAGGTCTAAGGAAAAAGAAAATCAAGAACCAAGCAAAATAAAATCTTCAGAGAAAAAGAAAAATGCTCCTGGTAAGCAAACTAAAAATGTTCTCATGCACTTATTGAAATGTCAAAAAAAAAAAAGTTTTTTTGGAAAGAACAATGAAACACCTGTATTTACAAAGAAGACAGGATGTCCTTCTAAAAACATTAGACCTGTACAAGGAGATGATATTTTGTATAAGAAAAGGAGAAGCAAGCAATTTACTGAAATTCGTAGACGAATGTTTTACAACAGAATAGTATCAAATTTATTAAAAAATGTAAAGAGGTTTAAAAAAAAGACCGCTTTTTACAAGAAAAAAAAACATAGTTAAGATTGTGGATGAAGCATTTAAAGTGAAAAATAAATTGTTTAGTTTAGAAATGAATAGAATTCGTACACTTGATAAGGTAATCAATGTGTTAAAAAAAATGTAAGTGGAGGAGAGTAATTAATCAAACTAATTTCTGTGATGTTTTTTCTGGAGAATAGAACCATAGTTCAAGTTCTGAGCCATTTTTTAATGAAGAAAGTTACTTTCAGGATAATGATTTGGTACATGCAGTTGACACCAGTGGTCGAGCATATGAGGTGAAGGACGGTTGTCCGGCTGAAAAAGAAGAGATTGTTCTTAGAAATACAGAAGAGGCGTTACCGTTATGAAGTTTTAGGGAGATGTCCTAAGGCTCCAGTGTATACATGGAATTGTAGTAGTATTTGTAGTGTCCGACAGGAATCAATTGATTTGTTTCGCACTTTCTTACGGACATATACTAAGAAAAGTGTGAAACAAAAAATGAAAATTTTACAAGAGTTAAATCCCTGTAGAGTGAGAGAAAAAACAGGTTTGCAAGGGCATTCACTGGCTTGTCTTTCAAGAAAAGTATGTCAGAGTGTTTTTCACCATTTTAGGATGTTAGCAGTGCATCATAATAAAGTGCGGAAATTAGTGAGAAGGTTGTACTATGCAAAAAGTCCAGCACTTAAACTAAAACAGTTAAACAGTGCTCTTTTGCATGGAACTGAATTAGATGTCAAAAACATTTGTGATGAAATTGAGTTTTGTTACTTTGGTGAAAAAGAGGTCAGTGCAGAAATTGATACAGTAATAGAAGGTAATGTAGAAGAGAATGTAGAGATTTTAAGTACAGAAAAAATTGAAAATGAAAATATAAAGTTTAAGGTCAATTCAAGTGAAAAGCCTAATTTTTCTTGTGTTTGTTGTCGACGAACTCATTATAAGCATCAGACTAGATTGATTTATATGTAAAAAGCGAAAAGATAAATAATAATGAGTGGAAGGATTTTGCAACTTATTTGATTGAAAATTGTTTTGATTTGGGCTCTGATCAACGTATTTGTACATATTGCTATAATAAATTAAATGAAAATAGAATGCCTGCTAGAGCTGTTCATAATAATAAGGAGTTGGTAGACATTCCTTCTGAATTGATGGATTTAAATACCTATGAGTCTATTCTGATTCAATGTGTGCATCCTTTTCAGGCTATTGTTCGCATGGAGCCTAAGAAAGGGAAATTGCACCCTTCAGATTTACAGAGAGGATTAAAGGGAAGAGTTGTTTATTTGCCTTGATACAATTGGTGTCGAAAAAGTAGAAGAGGAACCTCTGGTTATTCTAGTTAATGGTGTTCCGACAAAAAGTAAGAAAATCCGGCAAGATTTAGTGGATGTTAGGAAAGTCAAAAAGGCAACGTTGTATTTGGTAAAAAATGATCAGTACTATAAAAATGTGTATGTGGGAGAAGAGGAAACAACTGTACAAGATGACACTGATGTCTCTGCTGGGCAAATAGAAAAAGTTGATGTCTCTAGAAGTGAAGAAATTTATGAACATTATAGTGTTCATCCATTGCATTCCAAGAAGTAATGGGGAATGCTATTGACTTGTTTCAGATGAAAAAAGCCGAAGGAAGTCCCATTAGTGTATGGGAAGAAAGTTTGGAAGCTCTTTGTTTTCCACAGTTATTTCCAACAGGTGAAGTGGGACGATATGACGACCGACCTGTTCAAATTCCTGCATCTGAATACCGGACTTCAAGATTATATGCAGAAGATCCAAGGTTTCGTCAATGCATTCCATATTTGTTCCATCTACTGTTTGAGAGTGACTTGTCTGGACTTTCCTATGCAGTAAACCATATACTGAAAAGTGGAAAACATCTACAAAATGTTTCGGCAAGAGATTTTATGGATAAAGTGAAACTGCAAGACACAGTTTTGGAATCTCAGCTAATTAATCTCAAGGCATGTCAGCGTGGTACTAACAAGTATTGGTACCGTCGTCATGGGGAATTGAAATGTATGCTAAGAAACTTAGGAACTCCTACATGGTTCCTCACTCTTAGCTGTGCTAAGTATGCTTGGGAAGACTTACTTCAATTTCTACGAGAGGCAAATTAAAACATTGAAAATATTGAATACAAGACACCTGGAGAACTGTGCTCTTTGGATCCAGTTAATGTATGCAGGCATTTCAATCATAGGTTTGAAGCTATGATGTCTTTTATTACAAACAAAAAAAATCCTCCGCTTGGAGAGGTGTTGGATTTCTTTTGGAGAAAGGAGTATCAAGCAAGAGGTACTCCTCATATACATATGCTGCTATGGATTAAAGATGCACCTAAATTTGGAACAGATTCAGATGAGAAAGTGATGAGTTTTATTGAGCAGTATTCTACATGTGCGGTTACGAAAAGTACAGAAGAAAACAATTTAAGACACCAAGTTTTACGCTTTCAAAGCCATCGTTGTGGGAAATACTGTCGTCGAAAATACAAATCCAAGGACAAGTTCTACACGAAATGTCGTTTTGCATTTCCACGTCCAGTAACATCGAAAGGAAGAGTCAACAATTTTGTGTCTTCTCTGCGACATACTGTGACAAGAAAATCACCCAAAAATACATACAACCTAAGAAGAAATGAGGAATCCAAATTCATAAATGACTACAACCCAGTCATTTTGTCCATGTGGAATGCTAACATGGATATTCAATATGTGGCTGACAACTCTATTGCTCTGGCTCGATATGTGACGTCTTACATCACGAAATCAGAAAAGACGGAACTGAATGAAATGTGGGAGGAAATTTCACATGAAAAGAGTCTAAGCAAGAAATTATACAGTTACAGTCTGAAGATGTTGTCGCATCGAGAAATTGGAGCATAAGAATGTTCTGATCGGTTGTCATCAGCAAGTCTATATGCCAAATCTAGAACCATCATTTGGGTGAGTCTAGGTCTTGCTGCAACACGAAACCGAGTTTTGAAATCTGTACAAGAAATAGAGTATTTGGCGGAGAAAGAACCGGACAGTACAGATATTTTGAAAACAAACATGTTGGATACATACTATCCAAATAGAAGTACTTATCTTAAGAACGCTTGTCTCTATGAAGTTCTGCAAACCTATATTTTTAAAAAGAACGTCACAGAAGACATCAATAAATGTGTATATGCTGTAATTGGTTGTGAAGGCTGTCTAGTGAAACAAAGAAAAGGCCATTTGATTAATCATCGAAAATTGAGTTGTGATTCTCCAGACAAAAGGGAATTTTATTACTTAGCTCTTTTGCAACTCTTTAAGCCTTGGCGTAGAGAAGAGGAACTACTTGGAGATTTTCTTACTTATGAAGATTCGTTCAATGCAACCAAGGATACGATAGAATGTCCTGTTTTTTCAAATTATCTGCAAATGTTAAATGAGGAAATACAGCAAGAAGCTACAATTGCAGCAGAGATTGCTAGAGACAGTTCTCAGGATAGTCAGAGTTCTGCTTCATTGAGTCAGGATCCACTAGGAGGACCAATTACACAAAATGAAGCTGCTACTGCCATGGATGAAGTTGAAAGAGCCATGGAACAAGCTCAGGAGGATGGAGTTGACTTAGAAGATTTGGAAAAAGAACTAAACGTTGAGCAGAGACAAATATATGACGAAGTCACAAAACACATTGAGCATGGTTTATCTCATGAGAAAAAAGAGTGCTCATGTACATCATTTGTAACTGTCCGACTATATGTGAGTGGAGAAGCAGGAACTGGGAGAAGTTTCCTGATTAAAACGATTGCAACATATTTGCAGAAAACAATGGAGTCATCGCTCTCTTGTGTTGTTACTGCTCCAACTGGGTTGGCAGCACACAACATTAAAGGGATTACTTTACATCGCTTATTGATGCTGCCAGTGGAGCATGATAACAAATTACAATACCACAAGCTATCTGGAGAAGCTTGTTATGAAGTTTAAAGAGTCCTAAAGAAAATGAAACTTCTTATCATTGATGAAGTAAGCATGGTATCAAATGTAATGCTTGCTTTTGTGCATTTAAGAATGCAAGAATTTCTTAAAACAGACTATGATGTGTTATTTGGAGGCAAACACATCATTGTTCTTGGAGATCTACTGCAACTAACCCCAGTGAAAGGACAGCCAGTGTTTAAAATGCTTACGCATGAAGATACCAGGAAGTGCTTAGGAAGCATTGGAAATGTTAACATATGGTTAAATTTCAAATATGCAGAACTGCTTCAAAATATGCGACAGGCAAAGGATGAAGATTATAAAAATATTCTACAAGATGTAAGAATTGGAAAACTAACTGAGCATGGCAAAGAAGCTTTACTTGGATGATTAATTTCAAATTTGTTTCCAAATGAAAATATTCTCCCAGAGAATATTTTTAAGAAAATTCCTGAATCTGTCATATATATGCTTGATGCCAACTCTGCAAGAATGTTCAATCTTCAACACAAAAATGTTAAAGTTGGAATATCAAGAGATTGTGAAACTGGAAGCTATTGATAAAATAGAACATGAAGGAGCAACTATTATTTTGTCAGAAAAGTTGAAATCAAAATTAGATTCTTTAGAGAAGACAATATCTAAAACTGCTGGTATGGAAAAGACTCTGTATGCATCTTCAAATTGTCGTATAATTTTACAACGTAATTTACATGTGGAAAAAGGTTTAGTAAATGGAGCAATGGGTCATGTTGTGGATTTTGTAAATTATCGAAATAGAGATGGAATTGAAATTATAAAAATTAAATTTGATGGTATTGAAGAAGTACAACAAATCAGTCGTTGTTCTGCCCGTTTTTTGCTAGTGAAAGATTTATATGTCCACAGAAAACAGTTTCCTGTTTCTTTGGCATATGCAGTAACTATTCATAAATCTCAAGGTTTAAGTGTTGATAGTGCTTTGGTGAATATTGGAAATTCTGTGTTCAAGGAGGGTATGGCATATGTTGCTTTATCTCGAGTCAGAACTTTATCAGGATTGTACTTGATTGATTTTGATGAGACAAAGATGAATGCAGATCTAAATTGTGTAAAAGAATATAATAGGTTAAGAAGAGAGTATGCTCCAAATTTACCTCAATATCCTCTATTTAAAAAGCGTGTGGGAGGCCGAAAAAGAAGAAATGAGAAAAATTGTAGTGAAGTTGTAGCAAAAAGAAGAAAGGTAGATGAACCAGTAATTGTAAGCAGAAATGAAATGGATTCAGTTAAAGATGTTGTTGGATTTCAGTTTGAAAATAGTTCTGGTGTCAACTGCTATGCTAATGTAGTGCTTAATGTTGTTTTCTTTCTCCAAACTGTACAAGAACAGATTGCTGAAAATCGTGATCAAACACTTTGTTGTTTATTAAATTCTGTATTAGAGAAATGTAGCAGTGATAGAACAAAAATACAAAGTGTTTCTGAAATTCGAAAGGTTTTAGACATATGTTCTGGTCTAAATCAATTTACACAGAATATTCAGCAAGATTGTCAGGAATTTCTAATGTATATGCTTGTTGTTTTGCAAGATGAAGGTGTAGATGTAGAAAATCTATTTGGCCTTTCTTTTAAATGGCAACATGACTGCGACAATTGCTCCTTTTCAAGTAGTACTACAATAGACACTGAAAGATTTATATATTTGACTTTACCAGACTGCAAATCAGTGTCTTTTAATAATCTAGTTAGAGAAGCAAATCAAAACATGGTCTGTACTCAATGTAAATCTGCAATGCTATCAACTTTATTTTTACGAAGATATAGACAGTATGTTATTTTAATGTTCCAACAATGTAGACCTGATGGAACTAAATTGACAACATTAATTAAAAATGTTGTGGCTTCTCAATTATCAATTTCAGGAAGAACCTTTACAACTGTAGCAATTATTTACCATGATGGTCCTTCAACAACATCAGGACAATACACATGTTATTTAAAATGTCAAAAAGGCTGTAAGCTCTGTAATGATACTCAATTGACTTTCAAACAACGTTTGCCTTCTGACTTACTAAATTCTTACCTAGTGTTCTTACAACCGAAATTTTAGGGAAGGTAATTGGCCTATGAAGATTGTAGCAGTTATTATAACTTAGTTTGCCCTTCAAAATTACTTTCTGAATGAGAGTGATGAAGATAATAAAAATCATGTAGTTCTCATAGAGATAGTATATGTATATCATATAGTGTGTGCTGTGAGTATTATAAAAAATAATTAATAAAAAATAAGCTAGAGGTGGAAATAAAACTCTTGTTTCATAATGTAAAAGATGTTGGAGCTTTTCTTTCAGAAAGTCGGGTAAATGAGACATTAAGACTATTCTGGACTAATTTCCTTAGAAAAGGACTTTCCATATACTATTTGGCCTCGTGGAAAAGTGGATGGATCAAAAGTGAGTTTAGGTATGTTTTTTAAAATGTTACATTATTTAAGAAATGATTTAATGATTGTGGTTTTTTTTTTGCCCGCTGTTATATGATGAGTACTATTGAAGTCATTGTTTTAAGTGAAATTCAATATATTCTGAGAACAACAAAAATAAACCATTTAACATGTTGTTGAAATTATTTCGTATTTTCTATTATTAAATATATATTATTTTCCCATTCTCTTATGGTCACTTATCTATTTCCACCCTCTATCACTCCTCTTAACTCACCTTCACTGGCCTTTTTTCACTCTCCCTCACCTCCCTTCCCTTATTCCACTTTCCTCACTTATTCTCATTAACCACTGCTTCACTGCCCTTTCCCTCTCTCCCATTCACTACTTTCCAGCTGTCAGTCACTCTACTTCACTCCCCTTCCCCTTGTTTTCTTTCTTTGTTTCCTCAATAATTTCCCTTCTCTCACTCACCTTATTACACTTCACTCACTCCTTCTCTCACTTCCTCTGTCCTCTCACATCCTCACTCCCTTTCCCTCACTCCCTGTCTCTTATCTTCAGTCTCTCGATCCTCTCACTCTCTCACTCCTCTTCCGTCATCCTTACTCCCTAAAACTCACCCACACTCCCTTACTTATCTTTCTTTGTTCTCTTACTCAGTTTCTTTCTGCTAGTGTTTCCTTCACTACCTCTATGTTCTCACTCTTTCACTTCCTTTGTCTCAATCTCATTTGCTTTTATCCTCTGTTTATTTTCCTTTTTTATCAACCTCACTCTCCTGAACTCACCCTCCCTCATCCTTGTTCCCTTACTTCAGTTCGTTCAGTTATCCTCAATCATCATCTTTAACTACCCTTCTTCTTTCTTTCGTCACGTACTCACCTTTTTCCAGTCCCTTTGCTTCACTTTTATTCCCTTTCTTCCATTCGTTTGCTCTCTCAGTCATTCTCCTTCCCTTACTCACCTTACTGCCCTTTACTCACTGTTTGTCTTACTCCCTCTATTCTCTCATATTCTTACTTGTCTTCCCTCACTCCATCTCTGTTACCTTCACTCCCATTGTGTCCTCACTGTCTTACAAGCCTACATTCACCCTCACTGAAATTCTATGCCTCATTGTCATTAATCCACTGTTATTCACTCCTGCTTCTCTGTCACTTACTCCCCTTTCTTTTCTCCCCTTTCTGCCTTTAGTTTTCGTAATGCATATTTCTTTAGGATCTTACTCACCTTCAGTTTATTTCTCTCTCCTGCTCTTGTTCACTGTCAGTGAATGTATCTATGTCATTATCCTTTTAGTAATTTGCTCTCTCTCTATTTCTTTTTAACTTTCTCTGACCTTCACCATTACTTTGTTTTTCGTTCTGACTACTTCACTTCTACTTTATTTCTTACTAACCTTTTATGACTTTTAATGTCGTAGTTTGTCTCTTGTATTGTAAAATATATATTATAAATATTCAAACTTTTTTTGTCTTTCACAGATCTAAATTTTAATGGAATTATGAAATAAGTTTACATTACTTATAAGGTAAGTTTGATGTACAAAATGTATTTTCTCTATACTCTTTTCCTTAACCTCACTACTCTTCTTTGATGCTCCCACACCTCTGTTCCCTTATGGCGCTTCCCTCACTTATTCTGAATCCCCACGTTTACTCCCCTTTTTCACACTCTTCTCTTACACTGACCTTCTTTCAGACCTTCTCCTTTACTTTCTTTCCTCTCTCTTCTCTTACTTTATTGTTTTACTCTTTTCCCTTCCTTTACTCTCCTTACTCCACTTCACTTACTCCTTCTCTTTCTTTCTCTGTCCTCTTAGTTCTACACTCCCCTTCCCTCATTCTCTCTCTGTTAGTCTCATTTTCTCCGTCCCTTTAGTCTCTCACTCCTCTTCTGTCACGCTCACTCCCTATAACTCAGCCATTCTCCCACACTCACCTTCTTTGAAACCTTCTCCTTTAGTTTGCTTCCTCTCTCTTTACTTCCTTTGCTCGTTCACTCTTTTCTCTTCCCTTACTTTCTTATTCCACTTTACTAACTCCTTCTGTTACTCCCTCTGTCCTCTTAGTTCTACACTCCCCTTCTCTCATTCTCTCTCTGTTACCCTCATTTTCTCCGTCCCCTTAGTCTCTCACTCCTTTTCTGTCACGCACACTCCCTATAACTGAGCCATACTCCTACACTCATGTTCTTTCAGACTTTCTCCTTTACTTTCCTTCCTCTCTTTTCCCATCCTTCACTCCTTCACTCTTTTCACTTCCCTTACTCCCCCTACTTAACTTCAGTAACTGCTTCTGTCAATCCCTCTGTCCTCTAACTTACTCACTCTCCTTTTCTCACTCTCTCTCTGTTACCCCCATTCTCTCCGTCCTCTTAGTCTCTCACTCCTCTTCTATCACGCTCACTCCCTATAACTGAGCCATACTCTCACACTCACTTTCTTTCAGACCTTCTCCTTTACTTTCCTTCCTCTCTCTTCCCATCCTTCGCTCTTTCACTGTTTTCCCTTCCCTTACTCTCCTTACTCCATTTCACTGATTCCTTGTCTTACTCCCTCTGTCCTCTTAGTTCTACACTCCGCTTACCCCATTCTCTTTCTGTTAGCCTCATTCTCTCCATCCCTTTAGTCTCTCACTCCTCTTCTGTCACACTCACTCCCTATAACTCAGGTATACTCCCACACTCACCTTCTTTGAAACCTTCTCCTTTACTTCCCTTCCTCTCTCTTCCCATCCTTTGCTCCTTAACTCTTTTCCCTTCCCTTATTCTCCTTACTCCACTTCAGTAACTCCTTCTCTCAATCCTTCTGTCCTCTAACGTACTCACTCCCCTTTTCTCACTCTCTCTCTGTTACCCCCATTCTCTCCGTCCTCTTAGTCTCTCACTCCTCTTCTATCACGCTCATTCCCTATAACTGAGCCATTCTCCCACACTCACCTTCTTTCAGACCTTCTCCTTTACTTTCTTTCCTCTCTCTTCCCTTCCTTCACTCTTTCACTGTTTTTCCTTCCCTTACTCTCCTTACTCCACTTCATTAACTCCTTCTCTTACTCCGTCTGTCCTCTTACCTCTGCACTCCCCTTACCTCATTCTCTCTCTGTTAGCCTCATTCTCTCCGTCCCTTTAGTCTCTCACTCCTCTTCTGTCACGCTCACTCCCTATAACTCATCCATACTCCCACACTCACCTTCTTTGAAACCTTCTCCTTTACTTCCCTTCCTCTCTCTTCCCATCCTTTGCTCCTTCACTCTTTTCCCTTCTCTCACTCCCTTTACTCCACTTCAGTAACTCCTTCTCTCAATCCCTCTGTCCTCTAACTTACTCACTCCCCTTTTCTCACTCTCTCTCTGTTACCCACATTCTCTCCGTCCTCTTAGTCTCTCACTCCTTTTCTATCACGCTCACTCCCTATAACTGAGCCATACTCCCACACTCACCTTCTTTCAGACCTTCTCCTTCACTTTCCTTCCTCTCACTTCTCTTTCTTTACACCTTCACTGTTTTATCTTCCCTTACTCTCCTTACTCCACTTCACTAATTCCTTCTCTTACTCCATCTGTCCTCTTACTTCTACACTCCCCTTCCCTCTTTCTCTCTCTGTTAGCCTCATTCTCTCCATCCCTTTAGTCTCCCACTCCTCTTCTGTCACGCTCACTCCCTATAACTCAGCCATACTCCCACACTCACCTTCTTTCAGACCTTAACCTTTACTTTCCTTCCTGTCTCTTTCCTTCTTTTGCTCCTTCACTCTTTTCTCTTCCCTTACTCTCCTTACTCCACTTCACTAACTCCTTCTCTTACTCCCTCTGTCCTCTTAGTTCTACACTCCCCTTCCCTCTTTCTCTCTCTGTTAGCCTTATTCTCTCTGACCCCTTAGTCTGTCACTCCTCTTCTATCAGGCTCACTCCCTATAACACAGCCACACTCCCTCACTTATGTTTCTTTCCTCCCTCACTCAGGGCCTCATTTATGAAAAATGACGCACCGCTGCGTGAAAGCAGCGATGTGTCACTTCTCAGTGCGCTCTCCTTGCAACATTCCTGATGCGTCATATTTCATGTATGACGCATCATGTCGCAAGGAGTTACAGATACGTCAGTATTTCTGACGTATCTGTAATCGCAAAAGTGACGCATTGCTGGAGTGTGTCACAAAAGTGACGCAACTCCAGCAATGCATCCTTTCACATGGGGCAAGCCACATGTGAAAGAGCCTGCGTCAGTCTTACGCCTGCTGTGAGGCAGGCGCAAGATTTTGTCGCAACGGCATCCTAAAAGTGACGCAGTGAAATCTCATAGATTTCTTCTACGACCCTTCCTTGCGTCAATACGCACCCTTTGCATACATTATACCTGGTGCAGGTATAATGTGGTACAGGGGTTTTACAAAGTGACGCATCTACCTAGATGCGTCACTTTGTAAATATGACTCAAAAAAAACTCTGCAAAAAAAAAAAGGTGCATTTTTTACACCACTGGTGCGTTACAAAAAGTGACGCACCGGCGGCGTAAAAGTGACGCATGGCCTCATAAATGAGGCCCTCAGTCTTCTACTCTCACTTTTTCCTTCACTTTCTCTGTCTCCTCACTCCCTTACTCACCTTGTCTCACACTCACTTGCCTTTATCCAGTCTGTATCTCCACTCTTTCCTAAACATCACTGCTCTTTTCTTACCCTTCCACACCCCGTTCCTTTACTAAATTTTCTTCACTTATCCTCATTCCCCATGTTCACTCTCCTTCTCCACACTCACCTCCCACAGTCACCTTCTTTCAGTCCCCCTACTTCACTTCCCTTCCCCTCTCGTCCCTTTCTTTACTTTCTCACTCATTTTCTTCTCCTCTCTCACTGCACTCCACTTCAGTTACTCTTTTTGATTTTTGTAAGAATACAGCTCTTTTTTGAGAATTGGAGGTAGTTCTAAAAATAACTTTTTTTTTCTTCTTTTTTCGTTTTTTTCTCAACAAAAACAAAAACAGGGAATGGCAAACTGCTCAACAGGAGCAAAAAAAAAGAATCAAAATTAGGGGCGGGGACGGCAGCAGTGGTTCTCTCTTGCTCAGACAATGGTCATAATACGTTGTTCACCATAACAAAGTAGTTCACCAAAATCTTTACAGTTGTTTGTGATGCCATGAAAAACAGGCTGAATATTTGGAATCAGCTGTTCTGGTCACCCCCTCACCGATACAGTTGCTCGTCCAGTTGAAGTAGAGGCACCATCCCTTGGAGCCTCTCGTGCCAGAGCCCTAACACTCTCCCGGGCATAGTTCTGAGGATGCCTGCTTTGAACGTGGCGAATCATAGTTGAATTTCCGAAACTGTACTTCCTTGTGGGGTCTCCTCGGGAAAGTACAGTATAGCAGATCTTGCACTTCACCTTTGGAGCATTTACTTTCTTTTTATCATCAGGTATTGAGAAAAATGTCCATATGAAGTGCTCCTTTACTCTAGGTTGAGGAGCCTGATGTCATCAGTGATGTCACTGACCATGTCATGAATGATGTAATATGTGACATCATCAGCAGTGGATTGCGGGTGCGCAATATATAGTTAGCGCAACTAACTATATATGCGAATTTCAATGGTTTTGTGCGAGTAAAATAAGGTTTTGTAAATGCTAATCCCTAACTATATATGGTCTATAACGTATGGTTTTTTCAGTGAATTTTCAAGGTTTTGTAAATGCTAATTCCTATCTATATATGGTCTATAACCTATGGTTTTTTCAGTGAATTTTCAAGGTTTTGTAAATGCTAATTCCTAACTATATATGGTCTATAACCTATGGTTTTTTCAGTGAATTTTCAAGGTTTTGTAAATGCTAATTCCTAACTATATATGGTCTCTAACCTATGTTTTTTTCAGTGAATTTCAATGGTTTTTTAATAGCAAATATCATAAGCTGTCGAATGTCAAGTACGTGGTAAGTTCGTGTTTATGCACACTGATCTGCTTTGAATGCTGCCCCCCCCTCATTTCTATTAGGAGTACTCTCTCTTTGCAGATAGTGAAGGGTAGTTAACGCAGGCCTTTGCCCCGTTGTAATCCGTCGTGCCTGCTTCTCTCTCCATTTGATTGATTGTTATCCAAGCATTTACTGTTTTAGAATTGGTTCTCTTTGGTTCATTCTCTATTTACAAACAAGCACAGAGTCGCAATACTCTGTTTAGTCTTTGCAGATAGTGAAAAATCGTGTAAAAAAACAAAAGGAATCGAGCAAAATCAGTAGGCCACTAATGGGATCTCTTTTTGACCTCGCTAAAATAGAAACATTAGGAACAACCCCTCATGAGAAATACGAAACTAGTGAGATGAACTGAGCTCCACACCATGATGGCTGCAAGACAGCTCGGCTCCGCCACCCACCCCGCCCAAAATAACGATAAACTCTATGCAAATATTACAAATATATACAACACACCAGCAAAGTAACAGGGTAAAACATTTTATTAAATAACTATTTACATAACTATTTTATACTTTTTGTTGCCCGATCCGGCTAGCTCAATCGATCGAGCATGAAAGTCATGCACTCTGATAGTTCAAAGTTTTGAGGAGTGCTTGTTAGACTGTCTGAAGCTTATTTGCACCTGCTACAGCTTCACTATTCTCAATGTAAGTGGGGGCTGTTTGAGGACGTGACTGCATTTGAAAACAATGTGATGCGGTGCCTCCCTGAACCGCTTGACGGAGGCCCCCGAGGGACGGTTTGATGGCGCGGACTCGGAGGGGGCGCTTGGCTCCGGCCCCCTCCCCAAGTCGTGTTGCCCTGGTGTGGCCTGAGATCGCCCCCGACATAGGTGGCCGGCTCCCGGGGTCAAGCGGAACTTTTTGCCTTTTGGTGACTCTTCCATTCTTGACCTTGTCCCACAATCCGTTTGACCTAAAGACACGCTGTAGTGGGGCGCCCCTTTACCGTTTCACTTGCGATTCCGCCCGCTTTTGCTACACTGTACCTCTTCCGCTATTCAGCTGTTTACCGCCCGCTCTTGCGACTACAGCGTCTCGCTCACCATGTAGTTGAGTTGCTCCCGCTCTTGCGGTGCAGCGATAGGCGGCTGCCACAGGACTCTCAAAATGGCGGCCGGCTCTTCAGATTTGGGCGTGGTCCACTAAAATGGCCCTGCGACACCTTGGAACTCGGTCGCTTGTCTGCTAGGGCTTGGGCTCCATTCTCGAAAGCGTCCCCTCAGCCTTGAAGATTCTACAAAAGTCTTGGGGGCCCCCGACTCCCTCAGGCTTCTGGTGGGGAGCGGCTGCCATGATTGCTCGTGGAATGGCCACGACGGAGCTACGAGATGGTGGTGCTCTCATGCTGACACCAGCTTCAGTCTGAAACATCCAGAAACACTGTAGACTACCAATTCGATCAGTTCCGGTAGCGCCCCAACGTGACCCGGTAGAGAAGAACTTGCCCTCCCCTCTTTGACTGATGGTTCTTGTTGCCTGTCCCTTCTGTTGTCATTTAACAGAACTATTTAGCCTGCTGAAAGGGGTTGTGTTCCGACCGCTGGTTGGTGGAGACATTTTGACTATATTCTGGACCTGCGTTGTCGCGTAATGCGTCATATGACGCGCCGCGTTAGCGCATCCGGAAGTGCTCCGGTGCGCGAAGCGCAGCTTCCCGGAAGCGATCCGGGGCGCGGCGCGCAGCCCGTAACGTAAGCATAACAGGTCATGTGACTTGTTAATAAAACTTTTCATTGGTTCATTTTACTTTTCTTATTCTAATGATGAAAGGCTTGGTCATATGACCTAAAAATTACACTTTTTATTGCTTTCGAACATTATTTTTTCTTAAACATATATGTTATAATGTTCCAAGCTAATGTACTTTCCCGGAAAATTTACAACTGTCCTGCAAGTAAAATATATTCCTTTTTCGAGAAAAAGGTCGTTTCTTCGTCCCATGACGGAGCCGTTGAGCAAAAGAGGCTCGGCCTGCTGTCTTAGTCGCCGATACGCCTGAATATCAGATTCTTATCGATCACTTTATGTTGCAGGAGTAGAAAACACAACAGCCCTTGACCATTTATCTTTACTGCGTTCCTGCGTATTATACCTTTTACCCTTCATGTAATTGGACTGCTTTATTTCACTTGCCTTTTACTGATTCAAAAACAGTGACTATTATTAAAAACTTTACCAATGTAAATACTACTACCATGTTTTCTTTTAAAAACCTTTATTGTGAAAATGTCAGTATACAAATACGGGCCTATAACCACGTGGGCCGGCCACGGAGCAAACTGTAATCGTATATGATGAGGAGACATTTACACTGTAGAGGAACGTAACGGGCGGGCCATTAGGTTGCAAGAACTAAGGTGTCTAACAGTTGCGGAATCGGTGGACGTACATTTTATAATTAAAATACGACAGGGCCAGTTACAACAAAATTATCTAGATATACATTTGCGGGCAAGTACCATGGGTGACGTTAATTTGAACTTTCAATAGTACAGTAATCAATAACACATCAGAACTTAATATCAATAGGGATGTCGAAATATTCAATCAATTCTTGTCCCCGCCCGCCATGTGCTTCAAAACTGCATACGTATCTCGTGATATCAAGGTTGTGCAACCAGTACACAACAAGGAGTTACGAGTCCCATTTATTCCGGCGCCATTTTGGGCGAGGACGGGCAGGTCCAGGATATAGTCAAAATGTCTCCACCAACCATCGACTATGATGATGTTCATATGCTGTATTTATTAGAGTAACACTCATCTGTCCACATGAAATTAATTTGCCACAATCTAAACATGTCATTTTAATCTTTCCAAAGTTCTTCTGAATATTTGGGACCGTTTCCCTTGCCTCTGATGCTGTCAGTGCCACTTCTTTGGTGAATGTACTGGCAGGTCGGGAGTTGTCCTCCAAATCTCTCTTTTGTGCAGCACTATAATTAATCGGTGCCACCTCTCCATATGACGATGCATGGTATAATTACCATAACTATATTTTTTTTCGGTTCTTCTGGAGAGTACATCGTGGCAGATGAGGCAGGTAACGTACCGGGCATTTACCTTTTTTGCATGTAGAGGAAAGGAAAAAAAATTCGAGCGTCCGAGTTCTAAGGAGTCCCAGGGCCATTTTAGTGGACCAGGCCCAAATCCAAAGAACAGGCCGCCATTTTGAGAGTCCTGTTGCAGCCGCCTGTCGCTGTAGCAGCAAGAGCGGGCGAAACTCAGCTAGACGGCGCTCCACTGCAGATGAAGTGCCTCAACCTGGAGAGGCGGGAGAGGCTCGTTTGCGCCGCCTCCCCCCCCCTTCGAGCACCCCACACCGTCTTTCGGCGCAGCATTGTAGGATGGCCACACCAGTGCGGCAACTTGCTGGACACCACCTCGGTGCCAACCGAATCTCAGCGCCTTGTGGTGTCTTCCATTCCGAAAATATTGTTGGCAGCATTTTGAAAGGAAAGATAAACAGCCGTTTGTGGCCCTCACTACACCGTTCTCCTAGTGAGTCTCACATTGTTACATTTAGGAAGAATGTTGAAGAGTAGTATGTTGAAATCTGAAGCCATTGTTCTACAAACTCTCAACCAGCCTTGGATGGAAAAATCCTGAAGAATGTACAAACTGAAAACCAGTTTTTGTCTGTATAGCATCAGCAGCAACGCTTGAGTCAGCTTTGTGTGAAGCCGCCATTTTGATTCAATCAATAGCGTCCCCCTGCACACATTCAGGGACCTGGTCGTGTCTTCAGGTCAAACGGATTGTGGGACAAGATGCACAAAGGAAAAGGAAAAAAGTTCCGCCTGACCCCGGGAGGCGGCCGCCTATGTCATGGGCGATCTTAGGCCACACCAGGGCAATAGTGAAGCTGCAGCAGGTGCAAATAAGCTTCAGACAGTGTTACAAGCGCTGCTCAGAACTCTCAACTATGACACCACCTCGGTGCCGTCCGGATCTTGGCGCCTTGTGCTGGTTCCGGCCTATTCACACATCGGTCCGCTACTGACGCCACCTCACAGGCCAACGGGGCACCCCACGCCGACTTTCGGCGCAGCATTGTAGGATGGCCACACCAGTGCGGCAACTTGCTGGACACCACCTCGGTGCCATCCAGATCTCGGCGCGTTGTGCTGCCTTCGGCCTATTCGCCGCAAGTGCGCACGCAACTCAGCTGCATAGCGAGTGAAACACCAAGGGGCGCCCCACTGCAGCCGAGGAACCTCCATCTTGGGGGCGACGCACAGCATCACATTGCTTTCCAATGCAGTCAGATCCTCAAACAGCCCCCACTGACTGACGCGAACTCACAGGCCAACGGGGCGCCCCACGCCGACTTTCGGCGCAGCATTGTAGGATGGCCACACCAGTGCAGCAACTTGCTGGACACCACCTCGGTGCCATCCGGATCTTGGCGCGTTGTGCTGCCTTCGGCCTATTCGCACATCGTCCGCTACTGACGCCGCCTCACGTGCCAACGGATTTTCTACGCTTTTTATAGCCCTATGCCGCATAACAGGTCATGTGACTTGTTTATAAAACTTTTCATTGGTTCATTTTACTTTTGGTTTCCTAATGATGGAAGGCTTGATCATATGACCTAAAAATAACACTTTTCATTGGATTAAAACATTTTTTTTTCCCAAACGATGAAAGCCCCACCTTGTTTCTGGATGTTTCAGACTGAAGCTGGCGTCAGCATGAAAGCACCACCATCTCGTGGCTCCGTCGTGGTCATTCCGCGAGCAATCATGGCAGCCGCTCCCCACCGGAAGCCTGCAGGAGTCGGGGGCCCCCAAGACTTTTGTAGAATCTTCAAGGCTGAGGGGACGCTTTCGAGAATGGGGTCCAAGACCTAGCAGACAAGCGTCCGAGTTCCAAGGTGTCCCAGGGCCATTTCAGTGGACCACGCCCAAATCTGAAGAGCCGGCCGCCATTTTGAGAGTCCTGTGGCAGCCGCCTATCGCTGCACCGCAAGAGTGGGCGCAACTCAGCTGAATGGCGGATTTTGGCACAGTGTACCAAAAGCGGGCGGAATGGCAACTGAAACGGTAAAGGGGCGCCCCACTACAGCAGACGAGCCTCCACCTGGGGAGGCCCGTTCACGCCGCCTCACCCCCCCCGGGGCGCCCCACGCCGTTATTCGGAGCAGCATTGTAGGATACCAAAACCAGTGCGGCAACTTACTGGACATCACCTGGGTGCCATCCACATCTCAGCGCGTTCTGCTGCCTTGGGACTATTCGCACAACAGACCGCTACTGACGAGGCCTCCCCCCGCACCCCCCGGGACGCCCCACGCCGTTTTTCGGAGCTGCATTGTAGGATACCAAAAACCAGTGCGGCACCCAGGTAACATCACCTGGGTGCCGTCCAGAACTCATCACGTTGTGCTGCCTTGGGACTATTCGCACAAAACACAGCTACTGACCATTGTTGCTTCTTTTTTCAAAAAAATGTTTAAATGTATTTACTGTTTTTGTTGCGTTGTATATATTTATAAGTTATTCAAGTTTTATAATCCTACTACTTTGTTGGAGTGCTATATATTTTTAATGTGACACATAATTGTAAAAACTTTGATGTACAAAGAGGCATCCCTGGAATCTTCCGCTTCAGGCTCGGTCCCCTCCCCAATCACAATACAGGATGGTTTTCAGATAGTAGGAACGCGTGTGGTGTGACGGATCTCATCGGGTGGGGGCCTTGATCTACTGTAACTCCTTTGAAGAGGGGTGATTCTTTACAGCTGGGGCCATAAACTACATCTGCAAGGCTAGGTGATAGCCTGGGACCGGCCTGGACAATCGGACACAGAGGAAGAGGAGTGTCAGAGGGTGCGGTAGTGAATAGGGCGAAAGGGAGGTGTCGGGCGGGCACAGGGTGTGATTCTCAAGGAAGAGCAGCGCAGATGGGGGGAGGTTTATTGCCCATGCATAAGACAGAGAGCGGGGGTGACCAGTGCCTGGGGGAGATGCTTGCGAGGGTGGGGAGCCATGCTAAAGATCGACAGCGTGCAGAGAGTGGGTCTGGTCAAGGCATCTAAAATGGCTGCCGTGCACGACAAAAGTGTGGCATTTGAAAAAAGGCAAGATGGCGCAGACAATGTTTTTCAACACTTCCTGATTTCCTTCGAATCGAACGTTAACAGACGTTATCTCTCCCACACTACCGGTCCCCCTGGGCTTAAACGCCGAGATGGTAGGGACTGCATCCCGTGGAGATAGGCCGAGACGTCACTCATCAGAAAAAAAAAAAAAAAAAAAAGTCTATAAACATACAATAAGTTAAAAGTCAATCATTCTTGTTTCCTTGTAGTACGCACCCCAGTCCGCTTTCAGTTATGCGTACCGGGCGCACCCCACGGAAAAAAAAAATATATTTTTTTTTATTTTTTTTTGCCCCGCGGGGCCCTTTTAAAGCCACATCAAACCTAGGGGGTCAGGGAGGATCTACTATGCCCCCTTATGGTCATTTCCCCCTTTGTTTTGGCCTCCTCTTGTCTCTCGATCCTACCGAGAGACAAGATGGCGGCCGCTCCGGACTGTTTAGAATGTTGACAGACACCGGAGAGCCAATCAGCTTCGCTTCGCGAAGTTCCGTTACGCGTCAAGTACGCGAACCGGAGCGCTACCCGGAGCGCTGTTACAGATATATATCTTTTTTTAATGTTAATTTCTCAAAATCCACTGGAGCACATATATTGAGACCTAGCAAAGGCACATCGGGCTAACAGTCCCTACAATTTTGCCAAGTTTCGTGCAAATCCATTCAGCCGTTCGGGCTAAAAGTGAGGCCAACCGCCCTATGGAAATTAACATGGGAAAAACGCGTTTTGGGACCCCCCTTTTTTCTCGGCCCCCCCTTGACGAACCCCCCCCAAATTTTCAGTGGCTGCTCAGAAACAAATTGTTCCATTTTCCTGAAAATTTCAGCCAATTCCGTCCACAAACGCCAAAGTTATTAGACATAGAATTTTCAAAAATCCCATAGAGAAAAAATCCTAACTATATATACCTACTGGCGACCGCCAGTAGGTAATATATATATAACAAAACCAACAATCAATTAACATACAGTATTTGAAAAGTCTATCATTCATTTATCATTATAGTACGCTGCCCAGAACGCTTCCCGGTTCGCGGACCGGGCGCTACCCACGCAAAAAAACAAAAAAAATTTATTTTTTTTTTGCCCCGCGGGGCCCTTTTAAAGCCTCCACATTAAACCTAGGGGGTCAGGGAGGATATACTATGCCCCCTTACGGTCATTTCCCCCTTTGTTTTGGCCTCCTCTTGTCTCTCGATCCTACCGAGAGACAAGATGGCGGCCGCTCCGGACTGTTTAGAATGTTGACAGGCACCGGAGAGCCAATCAGCTTCGCTACGCGAAGTTCCGGTACGCGTAAAGTCCGCAAACCGGAGCGCTGCCCGGAGCGTGCTTACAGATATATATCTTTTTTAAACGTAAATATATATATTTATATATATATTACCTACTGGCGGTCGCCAGTAGGTATATATAGTTAGGATTTTTTCCCTATGGGATTTTTGAAAATTCTATGTCTAATAACTTTGGCGTTTGTGGACGGAATTGGCTGATATTTTCTGGAAAATGGAACATTTTGTTTCTGAGCAGCCCCTGGAAATTCGTGGGGGGTTCGTCAAGGGGGGGCTGAGAAAAAAGGGGGGTCCCAAAACGTGTTTTTAACATTGAGTTTTCCATAGGGCGGTTGGCCTCACTTTTAGCCCGAACGGCTGAATGGATTTGCACGAAACTTGGCAAAATTGTAGGGACTGGTAGCCCGATGTGCCTTTGCTAGGTCTCAATATATGTGCTTCAGTGGATTTTGAGAAATTAACGTTTAAAAAAAGGTATATATCTGTAAGCGCGCTCCGGGCAGCGCTCCGGTTCGCGGACTTTACGCGTACCGGAACTTCGCGTAGCGAAGCTGATTGGCTCTCCGGTGCCTGTCAACATTCTAAACAGTCCGGAGCGGCCGCCATCTTGTCTCTCGGTAGGATCGAGAGACAAGAGGAGGCCAAAACAAAGGGGGAAATGACCATAAGGGGGCATAGTATATCCTCCCTGACCCCCTAGGTTTAATGTGGAGGCTTTAAAAGGGCCCCGCGGGGCAAAAAAAAAATAAAAAAATTTTTGTTTTTTTGCGTGGGTAGCGCCCGGTCCGCGAACCGGGAAGCGTTCTGGGCAGCGTACTATAATGATAAATGAATGATAGACTTTTCAAATACTGTATGTTAATTGATTGTTGGTTTTGTTGATTATTTTTTATTTTTTTTATTTTTTAAGCAATTATTTATTATTGTGATTGTGTTTCAAAATTTAATAACATTTCTAACATTTAACTACTTTATGAATTACATATAAAAATGATTAAAGACTCAAACAACTTTTTTATTTTACATACAATTTTATTTTTCAGATTGTTTTTCAAAATTTAATAGAACGTCTAGCATTTGACTGTCCGATATGTCCTCTTGTTGAGTGAACATAAGTTCCCACATTTGACCGTCATCATAATGGAGTAAATGATCGACAGATTCTACACATTGAAGTAATTCATAGTCCCGTGACTCATCCATGAATTCTAAGTCATCAATGGGTTCCATAACTTGTTCATTGTTGCTGTCCAGAACAATTTCGAAGGAAACATTCTGCTCACCTTCCATTTTATTGCTGTAATTTGCATAAAAAATAAATATATCAGTAGTGATAGGACACTGTTGGGTTTAAGTTCAGACAGGTACTTGTGAGTTTATAACAGAGAAGTAATCTATGGGCACTGTATGGTTTCAGGCGTGAAGTAGTACTATTAAAAAGTGCCTGTGAAGAAGCCTAAGTAAATTCATAATTATACCACAGAAACCTAAATCAATCCATAATTATAATAAAGAAGCCTTTCTCAATGTCTAACTCTTACAGAGGGATAGTATATAACTATCTGAAAATGTTTTCAAATTTATAAAATAATATCTCACCTTCTAAAAACAAGTTTAAGTTGTGAGTGAAAATGATCTTGCAATGTAATTCAGGAAGTAGTAGTCAAAATGGCTGTTTTTCTCTCTCTTTCTTTATATATATTCAGGTACATAACCAATCAAATGTCAGGTAAAAAAAGTAGAAAATGAAAGTAACATTTTAATTGGTTGTCAATTCCAACACTTCAGATGTGTTTTGTGAAGTAATTTACCTCAGGGTATTTAGAGAGGTCTACAGGCTAAATGGCTAAATGGAATTCCAACCAAATTTGTGAAAATGGTAGGGATTGGTATGTAGTATGAGCTAATCTATATTTGGTGAAATTGTCTCCAGTCGCTTTTCTGTAAACTACTTTCCCACCTTTTTTGATGGTGCGCTTCCCAGGGAGCGACCCGGTACGCGAACTGGTGAGCGCCCCGGTTCGCGAACCTTAAGCGTTACGGGAGTCCACCGTTTTGTGTTTCGGTCGAATTAAGATACAAGATGGAGGGCAAATAATGTTCAGAATGGGTAGAAGGGGGCACGGTAGACTTATCTTGACCCCCTAGGTTTTCTGAGGGTGGCTGAGGAGGCCCATATGTGCGAAAAAAAACCCATTTTTTTAAAAATTTCGCGAGGTTAGCTCCCGGTTCGCGTACCGGGAAGCGCCCCAGGGAGCGTACTTTGTTGAAAATTAGTGAAAAATGTTAGAGTAAAATAATAATTGTGAGTGATCAGATGTAGGGTAGCTCTGAGAAGAGCTTTTGGGTTTATGGTACATTTAGGTACTTATAAGTAGGTACCAATGCACAGTCTTAAATTCAGAATGAAAATTCTGTTGCCCTCATCTGAGAAGTGAACTCCATCTCCTCTGTAGATATCTTGCATGTAGTAACGCAAGTTATTGTTGTACAGGGAGCCCATTCCATGGTCTCTCATGTAAGCTGAAACAGATTTGTTTACATGCTTCCTCGACTTCTCAATTTGTGGACAAAATTGGTTTGACCACCTCCATTTCTGTCTTTGGCATATATTTGAATATACCAAGGCAGTTTGAGGAAAAAGTGCCATCAATTGCTCAAAGGTGTCCTTTAAAAGCATTTCCAGACCTACCCCAGTCAAAGTGCCCAAATCATTACCTCCACAGTGCACAATTAACAGGTCAGGTTTTGGCAAATGCATAAAGGTTTTCACCAATGGTATCAATTGGTGATATTTTAATCCTCTGTGGCCAAACCACTTAATTTCCACATCTTGTAAATTGAGGTTAGGTAAATTTCTGTTCTTAGCATACCTGTGAGCCCAGTGGATATAACTATGTCCAACAATCCAGACAGAAAACATGGTGAGAGAAGGTTCTGCTGCAGTCAGATGAAGTGTGGCAATGAAATGGCAGTTGAAAAAATGAGAGTTTAAAATGAAAAAAACTGTGGAGTTTCTGTGTTAATGAAGCAGTAACAGTGATTGGTGGATTTTGATTGCTGAAAACAGAAAGTTAGGGTGCATGGATGAGTTATTTGAAAGATGTATTTTGAATGGTCAATAAAAAATCATTAAATGAAAGATTGCAGTGGATACGCAGGTGCACTGAGAGTTCAGAGTTCAATTGCAACATTGTTGTGTGAACTTGCAAACACCAGAGGTCTTCCAAGAGGTGGTTGCCATGCAGAAAAGGCATGAAATGGCAGAGGGGGGAAGAGTTTTCATTTGAAAAAAAGTGAGGGAAGAGTTTTGATTGGGTGACATGTGAGATATGTGTGAAGAATTACAGCATTTCTGTGCTTTTGATAGCTGCAGACTCTGGAGTGCATACCTTTTGCTCTGCTGAAGACAAATTGGTGTGTTTATGAGACTGTTTTCAAACTCAAAGTATTTGCTAAGGTGAGAAAATATTTCTTTAATTTAGATAGAGAATAGTGTGCTTTAAGGAGAAAATTATGAAGAAAGTTGTGTTTTTCAAATGTTGCTTGGTCTCAAGTGTTTTACAAATAGATTTTGTTTCTTTGAGAAAATGTAATTGGAGAAAATGTGAAGTATTAGTACTGACAGGGTGTTTTTCTGCATAGGAGCTGTGGAGTCTTTTCAAATTATGACTAGAAAATCGTTTTTGAGGAAAATTAATGGTTATAATATTTCTGACATGGACATAATGGTGTATGCTTCTTTATAAGGCAATTGACTGTCTCTGATGTTATTTTTCCCATTTCAATGTAAGACCTTTCTCTGTGGCGCAAATTGCTTGTAAATATGCTCCCACCTGTGCATGGCAAATTTAGATTTTGAATGTTTGTGTTACATAGCCATGTTAAAAGTGATACAAACATGCTGCAAAGGCAATCAAAAAACGCTTTTATGTGTCTTAAGGACATTTGATGTCATTTTTCCCATATTACATTAAAAGACCTTTCTCCGTGGGGTACATTCCTTGTAAATATGGTTACACTTGTGCATGGTAAATTTAGATTTTGACTGTTTGAGTTACATAACCATGTTAAAAGTGACCCAAAAAAATTGCAAAGGCTTTCAAAAAACACTTTCATGTGTCTTAAGGACATTTTAAGTCATTTCCCTGTGGGCAGTGTTTTCAAATTATGACTTGAAAATCGTTTTTGAGGTAAAGGAATGTTGTTAATTTTTATGTGGCCATATGCCCCCAAATTTCTTTTTCAGGGGTGCAGCAGGGTGTTCTTGAGACACCCCTGCACCTTTGGAAAAATTCCTAATTTGCGATGAGCTAATTGCTAATCGCAAATTGCACCTTCATTCCTATGGGCATCCTGGCCCATGGAAATGAATGGGTAATTTGCAATTAGCAATTTGCTCATCGCAAATTAGGAATGGTAAAGAATCGCTATTTATTCTTTAAAATTCGCTATTTTGGAAATGCAAAATAGTTTGATGATACATATGGCGGTTGATCTCTAACAAGATAAGAAGCTTAGGGATACATTTATGATGACTGTCGCAATGAAGTGGACATCACTTACTTCATTGGTAGAGCTTTACATGTATTATCTCCTCTGTATTCTTCATCAAGCGTAACTTTAATCTGCAATCCTGAGTAGGCCTCACCTTAAACAAACCTCTGGATAGGCCACACCTTATCGTCATCATGAATTAATCATTTAAAATGCTAGGAACAGATTTATGATAGGTGTATGCCTCTTTTGCGCCACTTACAAAACACTGCCCATGGGGAAATGACTTAAAATGTCCTTAAGACACATGAAAGTGTTTTTTTAAAGCCTTTGCAATTTTTTTGGGTCACTTTTAACATGGCTATGTGACTCAAACAGTCAAAATCTAAATTCACCATGCACAGGTGGGAGCATATTTACAAGGAATGTGCTCCATGGGGAAAGGTCTTATAATGTAATATGGGAAAAATGACATCAGAGACAGTGAAATGCCTTATAAAGAAGCATACACCATTATGTCCTTGTCATAAATTTACAAACCATTCCTTTTCCCTAAAAACGATTTTCAAATCAAAATTTGAAAACACTGCACATGTGGAAATGACTTAAAATGTCCTTAATTCAAAATTTGCTATTCCTTATTTTGCGATTGCACTGAAGGATTTGCAAATTTTGCGATTCCTTAAATGCAATGTATCAAACAAAAAATATGTAAAAAATGACATTAAGGATTTGGAAACTACCACCAACTTCTAGTTTGTGGTAATTTGCGAATTCTTTTCAAAAAGCTTTTTTTCCAAAAAACAAAAGGTGCCATATGACGCCAATACATGCCCTTAGGGCATGTATGTGCGCCATATGCCCCCAAATTTCTTTTTCAGGGGTGCAGCAGGGTGTTCTTGAGACACCCCTGCACCCTTGAAAAAATTCCTAATTTGCGATGAGCTAATTGCTAATCGCAAATTGCACCTTCATTCCTATGAGCCTCCTAGCCCATGGAAATGAATGGGTAATTTGCAATTAGCAATTTGCTCATTGCAAATTAGGAATGGTAAAGAATTGCTATTTATTCCTTAAAATTCGCTATTTAGGAAATGCAAAATAGTTTGATGATACATATGGCGGTTCATCTGTAACAAGATAAGAAGCTTAGGGATACATTTATGATGACTGGCGCAATAAAGTGGACATTACTTACTTCATTGGTAGGCCTTTACATGTATTATCTCCTCTGTATTCTTCATCAAGTGTAACTTTAATCTGCAATCCTGAGTAGGCCTCACCTTAAACAAACCTCTGGATAGGCCACACCTTATCGTCATCCTGGATTAATCATTTAAAATGCTAGGGACAGATTTATGATAGGTGTATGCCTCTTTTGCGCCACTGTGCCTCACTTTTATGATGCAGCGGCGGTGCAAAAGATTTGCTATGAGGCGACAAAATTACAAATTGATGCATTTAGGCAGATGTGTCATGGTGTAAAAAAAACGTGCCACATGAAACCGATGCAGCAGTGATGCAAAAGATGCACCATGTTGCAAGACAGGCCTCACTTGGGGCCATATGTATCAAGCTAATTAGCATTCGCAAAGATCAAAATTCTGCAAATTTCGGCCTTTGCGAATGCTAATTAGACAAATGGTATGTATCAAACAAGTTTGATGCAAAATAAGGAATAGCAATATTTGCTATTCCTTATTTTGCGATTGCACTGAAGGATTTGCAAATTTTGCGATTCCTTAAATGCAATGTATCAAACAAAAAATATGTAAAAAATGACATTAAGGATTTGGAAACTACCACCAACTTCTAGTTTGTGGTAATTTGCGAATTCTTTTCAAAAAGCTTTTTTTCCAAAAAACAAAAGGTGCCATATGACGCCAATACATGCCCTTAGGGCATGTATGTGCGCCATATGCCCCCAAATTTCTTTTTCAGGGGTGCAGCAGGGTGTTCTTGAGACACCCCTGCACCCTTGAAAAAATTCCTAATTTGCGATGAGCTAATTGCTAATCACAAATTGCACCTTCATTCCTATGAGCCTCCTAGCCCATGGAAATGAATGGGTAATTTGCAATTAGCAATTTGCTCATTGCAAATTAGGAATGGTAAAGAATTGCTATTTATTCCTTAAAATTCGCTATTTAGGAAATGCAAAATAGTTTGATGATACATATGGCGGTTCATCTGTAACAAGATAAGAAGCTTAGGGATAGATTTATGATGACTGGCGCATCACCAGGGATGTGCCAGTCATCCTGCGCCGCTGTTCTGCCACCCATGGTGTGCTGCATTTACAATGCGGCGCAGCATGGGGCAAAAATGGCACAGATGCGTGACGTATCTGTGCTGTAAAGGTGGCGCATTGCTGGAGTTGTATTGCAAGTGTGATGCAGCTCCAGCAAGGCTCAGAGGTGCCCCATCTCCACAATGTTGCGTCAAGACCTATGCCTGCTTAAAGCAGGCGCAGGGTTTTGACGCAGCTTTCTCCTATCTGATTGTAAATGCGGCACACCATGGGTGGCAGAGCAGCGGTGCACGTTAACTGGTGCATGCCTGGGGATGTGCCATTTAACATAAATCTGCCCCTTTACATTTAAGTATGTGCAGGGGACACAGAGTCGGTGAGGCTTATCCAAGGTTAAGAAGAGATGAGTCCTGTTCACTGAAAAATTAGACATAGGCTTCACCTGCTCAGCATCGCTGGACATGGCTAAATAATAGCTGCAAAATGTTACTCTTGTTAAAAAAATTTACTATTATAATCTCTGAGATTTGTCTCTTACTCTGCAACATCTCATTGTTGTTATCTTTCTTTAAAGATAAAGACAACATCAACATGAGCGATAATCTGCAATCAGTTGATTTTGACCTCATCATTGAACTTGTAATTGAAACATCAGTGGATGTTGATCCCTTGGATGATTTAAATCCTGAGGATGAAGAAGAACGTGATGAGGATGCAGATTTGTCCGAATTATATGACATAGGGTGGGAAGCTGACCTGCTTGAGCCTATGGAACTATAAACATTTATTTTAAAAATGTATAATAAAAAAAGTAAAAATGTAAACCGTTTAATTTAAAAATAAAGACACCTTCAAAAACAGGTTATGTGTAGTGTCTTCAATAAAATATTAAAATATGCTCATAAAATTAGATCAGATTCACATATAAGATAGCACAGGTAACATGATTATAAATGCCATTTCTTTTCTGCTATTTCTGTATTCTAAAATTGCCATGCACTAAAAAATCTTATATGTAAAAATGTAAAGTAGTGTTTTAAGTTTTTGATTACTGTTATTGATGTACTGTTGGGTAATAGTGGTTAATAACATTTTTTAATATATTTTACCACAGATTCAACTGCAGATCATTTCAACATTTCACCATGCCAACGAAAGAAAGACTGAGAAAGGCTGCAAAACGTCAAAGACAGCAGGTGATTGAAAAAAAGCAGCAGTCCTCTAACAAAAAGATTTGTCAAGTCAACAAGAAAGCACCGGGTAAGAGTACAAAAACATTCATAAGAAATATTTGCAGTAAAAAAAATATTACTACAGAAAATGTTTCAGTCCAGAAAAAGAGAAGCAATTCAAATGGAAAGGAAAGGCCAATCAAAAATGTTACTGCTAGAGCAAGAGATAACTCTGTGCATGATAGTAGAAGGAAACAACAGTTTAGGGACATTCGTAAACGAATGTTCCGCAACAGGATAATTGGCAATTTGTTAAAAAATATTAAGAAAGGTCAACAGAAAGTGGTTTTTTATAAGAGAAAAAAAAAAGTTGAGAAAGTTATTGATCAGGCATTTGACATTAAACGTAAGTTATTTATTTTGATAATCAATAGAATTAGGAAGCTAAACAAGGCAATTTATGATTTCAAAAGAAATAGTAGATGGAAGAGAATAGTTAATCGTAGTAATTTTTGTGAAGTTTTTTCTGGAGAATGGATGCATAGTTCAAGCTGTGAGGCATTTTTTAATGAGGAGAGTTATTTCAAGGATAATGATTTGGTGCATGCAGTTGACACCAGTGGTCGTGCTTATGAAGTGAAAGATGGTTGTCCAGTTGAAAAATAAAAACTTGTGACAACAGAGGCAGAAGAGGTGTTAGGTAATGAGGTTTTAGGAAGACGTGCTAAGGGTCCTGTGTACACCTGGAAGTGTAGTAGTATTTGCAGTGTGCGACAGGATTCCATCAATTTGCTTTGTGATTTTGTACGGTCATTTAATAAGGAAAGTTTGAAGCGGAAAATAAGGTTGTTGCAAGAATTAGATCCTTGCAGAGTGAGAGAAGTGACAGGTTTGCATGGTCATTCACTGGCTTGTCTTTCCAGGAGAGTATGCCAGAGTGTTTTTCATCATTTCAGGATGCTAGCAGTGCATCATAATAAAGTGAGGAAATTAGTTAGAATGTTGTATTATGCTAAGAGTCCAGCAATTATGCTTAAAAAATTATGTGCAGCTCTTTTGCATGGTTCTGAAATAGATGTGAAGAATATATGTGAAGAAATTGAGTTTTGTTACTTTGGAAGTAAAGAGGAGAATGTTGAAATTGACCAAGAAGAAGCGGGTAATGTGGAAGATAGTGTACAGGTTTCCAGTACAGATAATTTCCAGAGGGAAATTGCCAAGTTTCAGGTCAAATCAAGTGAGAGGCCCAATTTCACTTGTGTGTGTTGTCGACGCACTTATTATAAGAATCAGACTAAGTTAGTGGATTTATATGCAAAAAGTGAAAGGGAAAATAATAGTGAATGGAAGGATTTCGCAACATACTTGATGGTAGAAAATTGTTTTGATTTGGGATTGGATCAACGTGTGTGTACTTATTGTTGTTGCAAATTAAATCAAAACCAGATGCCTGCTAGAGCAGTTCATAATAATCTGGAATTGGTTGAGATTCCTTCTGAATTGAAGGATTTAAATACTTATGAATCTATTTTGATTCAAAGTATCCATCCCTTTCAGGCTATTGTAAGAATGGAGCCAAAGACAGGGAAATTGCCTCCATCAGATTTACAGAGAGGATTAAAGGAAGAGTTGTTTATTTGCCTCTAGATTTGAAGAAAAACATTAACACAATTGGAGTAGAAAAAGTGGACGAGGAACCTCTGGTTATCTTAGTTAATGGGGTTCCGACAAAGAATAAGAAAATATGGCAAGATTTAGTAGATGTTACGAAAGTTAAAAAGGCAACATTGTATTTGAAAAAAAATAATAAATACTATAAGAATGTATATGTTGCAGAAGAGGAAGTAAGTGAGGAAGAGGATAGCGATTTGTGTGCTGGTCAAATTGAGAAAGTAGAAACTTCTACTAGTGAAGAAATATATGAACATTATAGTGTTCATCCTTTGCATTCCAAGGAAGTCATGGGGAATGCTATTGAGTTGTTTCAAATGAAACAAGCCAAAGGGAGTCCCATTAGTGTTTGGGAGGAAAGTTTGGAAGCTCGGTGTTTCCCACAGCTTTTTCCAACAGGTCAGGGAGGAAGATATGATGAGCGACCTCATCAAATTCCTGCTTCTGAATACCGGACTTTGCGATTGTATGCAGGAGATGCTAGGTTTCGACAATGCATTCCTTATTTGTTTCATCTCCTGTTTGAAAGCGATCTGTCTGGACTGTCATATGCAGTGAACCACATCTTGAAAAGTGGTATACACATGCAAAACATCTCGGCAAGTGACTTTATGGATAAAGTCAATGTCCAAGACAGTATTTGGGATTCTCACCTGATTAATCTCATGGCGTGTCAGCGTGGTACTAATGAGTACTGGTACCGTCGTCATGGTGATTTAAAATGTATGCTGAGGAACTTAGGTACTCCCACATGGTTCCTCACTCTGAGCTGTGCCGAGTATGGCTGGGAAGACTTACTTGAATTTCTACGAGAGGCAAATGCTAACGTAGAAAACATCGAATTCAAGACACCCGGAGAACTGTGCTCTTTGGATCCAGTCAATGTATGTAGGTACTTCAATCATAGATTTGAAGCTATGATGTCTTTCATCATGAATAAGAAGAATCCACCTCTTGGAGAGGTGTTGGATTTCTTCTGGAGAAAGGAGTACCAAGCAAGAGGTGCTCCTCATATACATATGTTGCTGTGGATCAAGGATGCACCTAAATTTGGAACGGATCCAGAAGACTCAGTGATGAGTTTTATACAACAGTATTCTACGTGTGCTGTTCCAAACGCAAAGGAGAAGAAAAGCCTAAGAGAAAAAGTTCTGCGTTTCCAAAGCCATCGATGTGGAAAGTACTGTCGTCGTAAATTCCGAAACAAGGACAAGTTCTACACCAAATGTCGTTTCGGTTTTCCACAACCGGTGATTTCTAAAGGAAGAGTAAACAGTTTGATGTCTTCGCTGCGACATAATGTGATGAAGAAATCACCTAAAAACACATACAATTTGAAGAGGAACGAAGAGTCCAAGTACATCAACGACTACAACCCGGTGATTTTGTCCATGTGGAATGCTAACATGGATATACAGTTTGTGGCTGATAACTGTATGGCTGTGGCTCGGTATGTGACGTCTTACATCACCAAAAAAGAGAAGACAGAATTGAAGGATATGTGGGAGGACATTTCCCATGAAAAGAGCCTCAGCAAGAAGTTGTACAGTTTCAGTCTGAAGATGTTGTCGCATCGAGAAATTGGAGCGTACGAATGTTCTGACCGGTTGTCTTCAGCAAGTCTCTATGCCAAGTCCAGGAGTATCATTTGGGTGAGTCTTGGTCTTGCTGCAACGCGTAATCGAGTTCTCAAACCTGTGCGGGAAATTGAGTATTTGGCGGAAAAGGAGCCAAACAGTACCGACATTTTGAAGACCAACATGTTGGATACATATTATCCAAATCTAAGCAGTCACCTCGAGAATGTTTGTCTGTATGAGGTTCTGCAAAATTACATATTCAAGAGGAACATCAAAGAAGATACTGAGAAAGGAGTGTATGCTGTAATAGGAAGTGAGGGATGTCTGGTCAAGCAAAGAAAATGCCACTTGGTAAACCATCGAAAATTGAGTGGCGAATCTCCTGAAAAAAATGAGTTTTTCTATTTAGCACTTTTGCAACTTTTCAAGCCTTGGCGTGCAGAAGAGGAACTGCTTGGAGATTTTCTCTGTTACGAAGACTCTTTCAATGCCGCCAAGGAGACCATAGAATGTCCTGCTTTTCCCAAATATGTAGAAATGTTGAATGCGGAAATTGAGCAGGAAGCAATGATTGCAGCCGAGATTGCCAGAGACAGTTCTCAGGACAGTCAGAGTTCTGCTTCATTGAGTCAGGATCCACTAGGAGGACCTGTTATCGAAAATGAAGCTGCCACTGCTATGAATGAAGTGGAAAGAGCCATGGCACATGCTCAGGAGGATGCGGTTAACTTAGAAGAGTTGGAAAGACAACTCAACGTTGAGCAGAGGAAAATATATGACGAAGTTACCATGCAAATTGATCATGGATTAAGTCATGACAAGAAAGAGTGCTCATGTACGTCGTTGAAGCCTGTCCGACTGTACGTGAGTGGAGAAGCGGGAACTGGAAAAAGTTTCCTCATTAAAGCAATTTCATGCTATTTGCAGGAAAGGACAGAGTCATCGCTGTCTTGTGTTGTCACCGCTCCAACTGGACTGGCAGCACATAACATTAAAGGGATTACTTTACATCGTTTACTGATGCTGCCAGTGGAGCATGACAACAAATTACAATATCACAAGCTATCTGGAGATGCTTGTTTTGAAGTTTCAAGAATCTTGAGGAAAATGAAACTTCTTATCATTGACGAAGTAAGCATGGTTTCCAATGTCATGCTTGCCTTTGTGCATTTGAGAATGCAAGAAGTTCTCAAAACAGAGTATGATGTCTTATTTGGTGGCAAACAAATCATTGTTTTCGGAGATCTTCTGCAGCTGACACCAGTGAAAGGGCAACCTGTGTTCAAAATGCTCACGCATGAAGATACCAGGAAGTGCCTAGGCAGCATTGGCAACGTCAATATATTGTTAAACTTCAATTATGCTGAACTGCATGAAAATATGCGTCAGGCGAAGGATGAAGTTTACAAGACTATTCTACAAGATGTTAGAATTGGAAAAGTGACCGAGCATGGGAAAGAAGCTTTACATGCACGATTACTGTCAAATTTATATCCAGAACAAGATGTTGTGCCTGAGAATATTTTTCAGAAAATTACTGAGAAGAAATCTGGAATATGTTTGATGCCAACTCTTGCAGAATGTGCCAAATTCAACAACAAAATGTTGCATTTAGAAAAGCAAGAGATTGTGAAACTGGAAGCTATTGACAGAGTAGAGCATATGGGATCAACAATTATTTTGTCTGAGAATCTGAAAACAAAATTGGATTCATTAGAGAAGAGTATATCTAAAACTGCAGGTTTTGAAAAGACTCTGAATGTGTGCTTGAACTGCCGTATAATTTTAAGAAGGAATTTACATGTTGAAAGAGGTCTGGTAAATGGATCAATGGGTAATGTTGTTGATTTTGTAAAATACAGAAATAGAGATGGAATTGAATTTTTAAAAATTAAATTTGATGGCATTGAGGAAGTACAGCTAATTGGTCGTTGCTCTGCTAGATTTTTGCTTGTAAAAGACTTATATGTTCGCCGTAAGCAGTTTCCTGTTTGCTTGGCATATGCGGTGACAATCCATAAATCGCAAGGTTTAAGTGTAGACAGTGCATTGGTGAATATTGGCAGTTCTGTATTCAAGGAGGGTATGGCATATGTGGCATTGTCACGAGTTAGAACTTTATCGGGATTGTACTTGATTGAGTGTGATGTCACAAGCATTTGTGCGGATCTAGATTGTGTTAAGGAATACAATAGGTTAAGAAGAGAGTATGCGCCACATTTGCCTCAATATCCTTTGTTTGAGAAACGTGTGGTAGGCCGGAAACGAAGAAATGTAACCAATACTGGGGAGGTTGTAGCAAAAAGACGAAAAGTCGATGAACCTGAAATTATAAGCAGAAACAAAAAGAATTCTGTTGAAGATGTTGTTGGTTTTCAATTTGAAAACAGTTCTGGTGTCAACTGCTATGCTAATGTAGTGGTTAATGTTTTGTTTTCTCTAGAAAATGTAAAAGAAGAGATTGTGGTCAATTCTGATCAAAGATTTTGCAGTTTGTTCAATTCTGTGTTAGAGAAATGTAGCACTGATAGAACAAACATAGAAAGTGTGTCTGAAATTCGAAATCTGTTAGACAGATGTTCAGGCCAAACACAATTCTCTCAAAATAGTCAGCAAGATTGTCAGTAGTTTTTAATGTATATGCTTGATGTATTGCATGCTGAAGGTGTAGATGTAGATCAGCTGTTTGGGCTTTCTTATCAATGGCAGCATGACTGCGAGAACTGTATGGTATCAAGTACTACTAGTGTAGACTCAGAAAGATTTATATATTTAACTTTGCCAGACAGTAAATCAGTCTCCTTTAATAAGCTAGTAAAAGCAGCTGATCACAACATGGAGTGTAGCCAATGTAAATCTGAAATGATGTCCACATTATTTATACGAACATATGGCCAGTATGTCATTTTAATGTTCCAACGATGTAGGGCTGATGGAACAAAATTGACAACTTTAATTAAAAATTTTGTGGCTTCACAGTTGTCAATATCAGGAAGGACTTTTGTAACTGTAGCAATTATATATCATGACGGTCCTTCAATAACATCAGGACATTACACAGCTTATTTAAAGTCTAGAAATGGCTGGTCATTCTGCAATGATTCTGTTTTAATTTTCAAAAAAAAATTGCCGTATGACCTTAAAAACTCTTACCTGGTGTTTTTAAAACCAAAATTTTAGGGAAAGAATCTCGGGATGTTCTCTGAGGAATTTCAAGAAGTTCTAATGGCTCCTACACGATTTGGCCTTGAGGATAAGTGTAGTTCAGAGACATAACTTCTAACCATAAGACTGGACGTCATGGAGAAATACGTGCACTTTGAATGAGTTCAGAAAAACTGTTTCTTTTTATAAGCTAATTGAAGCAGCCAATCAAAACATGGAGTAGAGGGAATGTAAGTCTGCAATGCTGTCTACTGTTTTACATTGCTTTGTGATTAAAAGTGATGTAGAGAATTAAATAATTGTAGTAGTCATAGAGGTAGTGTAAGTCTGCTTCATAGTAAGCAGTATCAGTGTCATAGGAAATGTAGAACATGACTGAGCAAGAAGGGGAAGATATTACTATTCCAGGATTGTGAAAATGATCTTCAACATTTTAATTCTGAAAGTTGCAGAAATGCCAAATGACGGGATTGGCTTACAAGAAATCCAAGAGTTATAAATGGCTCTGACAAGATTTGGCTTTGTGGAAACTTGTGGTAGAGAGCAAGAAGTCATTTATTGCATGTAACATGTTTTTAAAAACGATGGAGGTTTTCTTTCAGAAAGTGGCGGGCTGAAAGTAATAAAAGCACAACAGAGTGTAAGCTGTTCATAGGACATCCTTTGACGTCATGGAAAGTAAGTTAACTTTAAGGAGTTCTGAATTCTGATTTGTTATGTTGTATGGGTTTTTTAAACACAATCATTTTGATTGTGTTTTTTTTTCCCCGCTGTAATATGATGAATACCTTCAAGTCACTGTTTTTAGTGAATTTTTATACATTCTGAGAACAGCAAAAATAAACCATTTAACATGTATAATTAATTCTGTACTGTTTGCATTTATGATGTATATGTAGAACTGTGTAGGAGGCATGGAGAAGGTGAGGCTTCTGTAAGTGTCAAAGTTGTTGCATGCAGTGCTGCAGTTCTGCGTACTCTTTCATATGCTGGACTACATCTGCACAATGAGATACCTAAGCAAAGGAAACACAAGTGATGTGATTGTGAAATGAGCAAAAGAAATTGCACGTATTTCAATTACATCACCTGTGTTTCCTATCATTACGAATCACATTGTGCAGATCAAGTTTAGGTCTGTCCAGGGAAACATAGGAGGTTTGGACTTTGTTCAAGAGTGCAGTGGACATGACTCACTTCATTGGTAGACCTTCACATGTATTATGTCCTCTATTCTCTTCAACAACTCGAAATTTCATCTGCAACCCTGAGTAGGCCTCACCTCAAACAAACCTCTGGATAGGACACATCTTATTGGCATCCTGAAGCAATCATTTAAAATTTTAGTGTCTTGCGACACTTTTCTGAGACAACAGCAATGCAAAAGATGCACCATGTTTTAAGATCGGCCTCACTTCATCTGCATCAAGATACTGTTAGTTTAAAATGTATATTTTTAGGACTGTGTAGGGGGCCTGGAGAAGCAGAAGCTTCTGTAAGTGTCAAAGTTGTTGAAAAACTGTTTGTCCTTCAATCTTTTCCCTTGTCTTTTGTAATTTTTAAATACATGTTTTAATATTTTTCAAATGTTTGTTCTCTCTTTCACAGATTGAAAGTATAAAAACAAAAAGTGAGTAATTTAACGACAATTATAAGGTAAATGTTTTGTACTCTTTTCGTTACATTTCTATCACATTTAACTTCTATTAGTTCCACTGCTTCATTTCTTTAACCCTCAGTTTCCTGCCTTTGCTACTTCCCTCATTCCTTTCTCTATTACCTACTTACTCAACTCCTTCCACTCTTTTTCTCAGTCCCTCTCTTCTCATAGTTCCTCACTCTTGTTCACTCACTCCGTCTCTATTACTCTTAGTGTCTTTGACTGATCACTCTATCACTATTTGTTCATAATGCTTTCTCTGTGTAGTTGAAGCACACTAAGGGGCATATTATGAACACAGCCAATAAAATTATTGCTGTTTTTATTGGCAGAAAACTGGTGCAAAAGTGGTTTTAGCGGCAGTTTTCTGCCGCAAAAGCGGCTTTAGCGACACATTTCTGCCAATAAAAGCTGCAAAACTTTTATTGCCTATGTTGATGATATGGCTCTATGTTACTTACATTTCTTTGCTGTTTCAATTAATCTTTTTCTGTTATTTTTTGTTTTCTGTTTTCTATTTTTTCTCTCTGTTATTCCCCATGTTTTCATCTTATTTTGAACATTCACTCACATTCTCCAAGAAACTCTTCTTTGTTAATGTTATACTCTCTTTTTTTTTCTTTCACTTCCTTATCTATTTTGTTTTTCACAATTATACCCTCTTCCGTCTTTTCTTCGGTAAATAGATCTATTAAACAGTATCTCTTCTTTACTCCCTATAGCTGTCTTTCTTTTAACATCACTCTCTGTTTACTTTCCTTATACTTACTCTTTTTTTTTTTTTTGGTTAGCTCCCGGTCCGCGTACTGGGAAGCTAACCGGGAAGCGAACCAAAAGAAATAGAGCTTGCCAGAGTGCTAAACATTCTAGCAATTTTTTTTGAAAGGGGAGGTAGTTCTGAAAAGAACTTTTTTAAAAAATATTTTTGTTGTTTTATATATTTTTTTTATTTTTTGAACATTTTTTGTTTTTTTGTATTTTTTGAACGATTTTATATTTTTTTTGGTTTTTTTGGGGGGGGAAACAACAAAAAACAGGCATTGAAAAGGGCTCAACAGGAGCAAAAAAAAAATTACTGGGGGCGGTTAGGGCAATTATGATGTTCATAAGCCAGGTTGATAGCATTTATACTCATATTACCACATGCTATCAACGCACCACAGTGCATACAAGTATGTTTCATGTGGCCAAAATTCTCTTGTATGTTTAGCACAGTTTCCCGTGCCTCTGCTGGTGTCAATGAAATTGACGATCTTGATCTGGCCACAGGAGTTGATGTTGGATTTTCCTCCAAATCCCGTATTTCCGCCCGGCTGTAATTAAGTGGATGCTTCCTGGTCATGTGCCTATGCATAGTATAGTTCCCATAACTATACTTCTTATCCGTCCCTCTTGATAATTTATCTTTGCAGATGAGGCAGGTGACATACCTCGCATTCACTTTTTTTTGGCTAGGAGGGATTGAATAAAACTGCCAGATGAAACTGGCTTTCTTATGGGAAACCCGGGGCACCTCTTCCAAGAACTGTGGTTCTTCTCCCTCCTCTTCCTCCATTTCTTCCTCTTCCTCCTCTGTGTTGGTCATGACCTGGGGAGGTGGTCCTCTCTTCCCATGAGGAGGTGGAGGTGGTGGTGGGGGTGCACCAGCTGAAGCAACTACTGAAGCCATTTCTGAAGTATTAATAAAGGTCTTCCTCTCACAATGATGAAAGTCAGAGTGAGGAAAGAAGGAGGGGTTTTCATCATTTGGGAAAAACAATAGTTCTCAACCAATGAAAAGTGTTATTTTTAGGTCACCTGACCTAGCCTTACATGATTATGAAACCAAAAGTGAAATGAACCAATGAAAAGTGTTATTAACAAGTCACATGACCTGTTATGCTTACGTTACGCGCTCCGGTCCGCGCCCCGGATAGCTTCCGGGTCGCTGCGCTTCGCGCCTCGGTCCGCGCCCCGGAGCACTTCCGGGTGCGCTAACGCGGTACGTCACAAGACGCATTACGCGGCAACGCGATACGTCGCGCTTTCGCGACGCGCCGCGGATCGCTTCCGGGGAGCTGCGTTTCGTGCCTCGGTCCGCGCCCCGGGGCACTTCCGGGTGCGCTAACGCGGTACGTCATAAGACGCATTACGCGGCAACGCGATACGTCGCGCTTTCGCGACGCGTCACGATGTTGATTTCTTACCGGTTCGCGGACCGGGTCGCGGCATCAATTTGAGCTAACGGAAAGCTTTCCGGTTCGCGGACCGGGAGCGAAACAAAAAAAATATTTAAAAAAAAATTATTAATAAACATATAAAATATATTTTTAGATTTAAAGAAGAATACATTTTACAGCTATAGATATTAGCTTTTAAAAAACCAATGAAATTCACTGAAAAAACCATAGGTTATAGACCATATATAGTTAGGAATTAGCATTTACAAAACCTTGAAAATTCACTGAAAAAACCATAGGTTATACACCACATATAGTTAGGAATTAGCATTTAAAAAACCTTATTTTACTCACACAAAACCATTGAAATTCCATATATAGTTAGTTGTACTAACTATATATGGCGCACCCGCAATCCACTGCTGATCATGTCACATATTACATCATTCATGACATGGTCAGTGACATCACTGATGACATCACTGATGACATCTCAAATGACATCACTGATGACATCACTGATGACATCTCAAATGACATCACTGATAACATCTCAAATGACATCACTGATGACATCTCAAATGACATCACTGATGACATCACTGATGACATCTCATTTGACATCAATGACCACATCACTGATGATATCATTCATGTGACAATACAATGCATCTCCTCACACTTTAAAATAACCTCTGTTTCACCCAGTGTTAAATACAGAGTATAATTTTTGAAACCATTGACACACTAATACTAGTTACTACATACGCACTCACTGATTCCTACGTCTACACACACCTTCACTCATTCACCCATACAATCATTCATACATACAATCAATCATCTTTACAACACTATCATATGCACTCATACACCTATACAGACACTCACAGTCTGCCACTCATCCATGGAGTTACTCACTCACCTAGTCAGTCATGTAAAGAATCAATGACACTTCCATTTTCTTGTCTATACAGTTAAACATAGAGCACCTTACATTTTCAAACATATACTAACACATACTTACCTTCTTATACAATCATTGATACAAGTACACATTGATCTGCACAGAGTCACACACCTCCCAGCCAGCCACACACACACTCAGTCTCCCATACAAATACTTGGACAATCAATCAGTAACCCATATAGTTAATCATATAGCTACTGATCAACACATGCAGCAGTTTACAGAACAACAGACATAATGATGCACAAATTAAGACACTTTAGTCACTAACCCATGCACTCAGTGAGACACATTTAATCACTCACTCATACAGTCAGTCATGCACCTACTAAATCCTTCATCCAGACATTTATACATCCACTCATTCTTAAATATGTAAGACATATTTTAACTTTACAGAAAAATACAGTCACTGGATGTTGTCATCAGTGATGTCATCAGTGATGTCATTTGAGATGTCATCAGTGATGTCATCAGTGATGTCACTGACCATGTCATGAATGATGTAATATGTGACATGATCAGCAGTGGATTGCGGGTGCGCGATATATAGTTAGTACAACTAACTATATATGGAATTTCAATGGTTTTGTGTGAGTAAAATAAGGTTTTTTAAATGCTAATTCCTAACTATATATGGTGTATAACCTATGGTTTTTTCAGTGAATTTTCAAGGTTTTGTAAATGCTAATTCCTAACTATATATGGTCTATAACCTATGGTTTTTTCAGTGAATATATATATATATATATATGTATATATATAGTAATTCAGTAGTAAAGCAATTGTAGATAAATAGTTATGATAAATGATTTACTTGGTGATGCAGTCACCTATATACATGTAAAAAACATAGAATAATGTAATTATCAATAATATGTACATTTATTAAGCAGAACTAATGACTATATATTTTTTAAACATAATTATTCTACATGTTTATACAAAGCAATACACATATATAGGTACATATTGCTGTATATTTCTGTTTGGGGATGATGGTTATGTGGGGAAGAGTCATGGATCTTATGTTGAGGGATAAAGAGTTCCATAGTTTTGCTGCTTAAACAGAGAAGGATGTGCCACCCATGGTTTTTCTTCTTGTATCTTGGGATTTTGAGGTGAGGTGACAGTCCAGAGTGGAGGTTCCTTTAATGAATGTGTTTGGTGATTTTATTCCTGATGAAGAGTGGTCCCGTTCCATGTGTTTTTTTGTGGGTGATACAAAGCAGCTTGAACATGGATCTTCTGGCAACCGGTAACCAAAGCTCAGCTTTCAAGGCAGGGGAGATGTGGTCTTGCGGTTTTATATGTAAGAGTAATCTGGCAGCTGAGTTCTGAATCTATTGTAGTTTTGTCATGGTCGTTAAAATTGATCTGTGGTAGAGGCTATTGGCGTAATCGAGTTTGGACAGAACAAGGCAGATACTAGCCTCGGCCTTGTGTGGAAATTCCAAATGCGGGAGATTCATTGCAGAATTTTTATAATTACAAAGTTTGATCTTGCAAGTTGGTCCACTTGGGCATTTATTGATAGCTTCGAGTCCATGGTCATTCTGAGGGTTTCCTATGCCCTTCGATACATTAGGCGGAATTCCGAGATAATCAGGCCAGGAAGTGAGCGGGTCATAATTTTTCCAATTGCTACACATGAGCGTTTCCATTTTGGAAGCATTCAATTTGAGATGACTCGACATCATCCATTGATCCACGATTCTGAAAATTGGCAAATTTCTAATGTCTTTGGGGAGTTTCAGTTAAAGGAGTATTTGCATGTCATCTGCATAGTTATAGAATGTGGGGTGAAATTGATTGATTAGTTTCTGTAATGACTTCATGCAGATGTTGAAAAGCATGGGTTAGATGATAGGGCCGTGAAGGACCCTGCTTTCGTGAAGTATGGTGTGGATGAGAAATGTTGGGTATGGATGACATTTGTTCTGTTGTGAAGTTAAGATGTGATCCAGTCTGGAGTAGTCCCCCCTATGCTGACTACGTAGAGTCTTTGTATCAGAGTGTCATGGTCAACCATGTGAAAGGCAGCCAAGAGGTCCAACAGAAATAGTGCAGCAACCCCGTTGTGGTCAACTGTGTTCTTCAGTTTATCCCAGATGGCAAGGAGGGCAGATTCTGTGCCTCTTCCTGGACAGAATCCCGTTTGGAAGTATGAAAGCATGGCATTATCTTGAATAGTAACGCCTGGGCAAACGCTGTTCGTTCTATCAGTTTGCCCAAGAAAGGTCCATTTGTAATCAGTCTGTAGTTGTCACGGTTCAGCGGGTCCAAGTTTGTTTTCTTAAGTAATGGGCATGTGTATGACTTTTTGAGTAGTTCTGGAAATATGTAGGTAGTAAAGGAGTTGTGTATGATTCTTCTTACTGTAGTGGCAGCAAAGGTTGTTAGTAGAAATGTCTTGAAGGTTTGTGATGGACACGGGTCAGAAGAACTGTCCGCAGGCCTACTTGCTTTGACGAGGCCCATAAATTCATCGTGTAAAATGTGTTGGAAGGAGTGGAGAGGCTGGGTTAGAGTATTCTTGGATTGTTATTTTGGAAAAGGGTCAGCATTGGTGCCTTGTCTTAGTTTTAAATATGAGCGTAACGTGTCTACTTTGGCCTTGTAATGATTTGACAGTTTGTCTGTGAAATCTTGTTTAACTGGATGAGCTCCTTCTAGGTAATTTAGTTAATGAAATTCATTGAGAATTTTATAGAATTAATTATTTGCATATTTAGCATTTAGAATTTTGTCTGAATTGTATATTTTCTTTGCTTTTTTGATAGCTGACTTGTATAATCTGTTAACTTTTTGTAGGCAAAGTTTGTCAGGAATGGCGTTCGTTCTGAGCCAGGCCTGTTGCAGCTTTCTAATTTACTATTTTATCTCTTTTATCGCTATATTTCTCCAAGTTGCTTGTTCTATTTTGTTCTGTTGTGTGGTTTTTAGTGGTATCAGGATAGCAAAAGCTTCCTGTAGCCACATAAAGTTTTTGGACAGAATTTATTGTTTCTAGAACTGTATTGGATGTCAGTTGTGCTTCAAAGTGTTCCACATTGACTTTGTTCTACGGTCGGTAGGTGGATGCACGTAAGGTGGTTTAAGGTGCATCGCTTAGTATTGTTTTTTGTTAGAAAGCAAGAAAATGGCAATCTGATCATGTTACTGGAGTTATTGTTTGAAAGGTAACTAGTTCTGTAATTGCAAAATAACTTCTAGGATGTGTCAAGCGATGTGTGTGGGTTTGTGGACAATATGATGTAGGTTCAGTGTGTCTATGCCAGCGATGATTGTTTTCAGATAGGGAATGTTGGGTTTGTCAAACAAAATGTTGAGGTCACCTAGAACGCATAAGTTGTAATGTAGTGTTATCAAGTTTGAAACTGTGCCTTGAAGGGTGTGTCTGTGAATGTCGCATTGCTAGGTTGAGGTCTGTAAAGGAGCAGGAAGGTACAGGAGGAAGACGGTGTAGGATTGCATCTGGTAACAAAGGCCTCACCATCTTTTACGGAGAGGCCGTCAAGTTTAGTGATATGTAATGTTTGCCTGAACACAACAGCTAGGTCACCTCCTTTTTTGCCTATACAATGTTGGGTGATCGTTTGATAGCCTATAGGAATGGGATCATGCAAGACTGGAGACATATCATCTCCAACCATGATTCAGTTATGAATAGTATGCCTGGTTTTGCATCAGTGAGACTTTTCATAGATGTGATGGTTTGTTGCATTGAGCATTTATTTGTAGACAGTTTAGAGAATCTGCTTTGGTGATAGGGTGACTTTTTTATTAAAGAGTAAGCAGTATCATGTAAAATGTCCTACCTTTTAAAAACATTGCACCATGCCCTGTGGGTTGCCCTAGGCCTACCCTAGGGGTGACTTGTATGTGTTAAAAAAGGAAGGCTTAGGCCTGACAAGAGGTTTGACTTTTGCCAGGTTGTAGTGGCACCTTAAACTACACACACAGGCTCTGTAGTGGCAGGTCTGAGACATGGCCAACTAGTAGCATTTAATTTGCAGACCCTAGGTACAAGGGGTACTGATTGACTAGGTTCTTATAAGTAAATTAAATATGACAATTGGGGATGAACCAAGTCTGTCAGTCTAACAGAAAATGAATACAAATTCCCAAAATGGGGATATGATGAGGAAGATCTGGCCGAGTAATGATTACCTGTAAGTAACTGACTTTTAAAGCTTTTTCTCACTCCTATCTGTACCTTTTCAGCAAATAGCCAAACTGAGAAAAGAAAGGCATCCAGAAATAAAGAAATAGTTATGTTATACCCATATTCTGTGACGCTGAGGGATTTACTAACTATAACATATTATCGGAGCATGGCCAAGCCGCCGAACAAAATGGCCGTGCTGGCTTGAAGCTCCGCCTTAATCCCCAGCCGATGTTACCACCCGGGGTTGGTCCAGGCGTCAAACACCCATGAGATGTGTTAGGTGGGGACAGAAACGTCTTCGGAGAACAGCGGAGGGCCAGCGCTGGTCACGGTGTGGGTTGGCACCGTAACACGGTGCCTTCTACATTGGGGTCTGTGAGCAGTAGTGACACTGGGGACTCGCGTAGCGGGTTCCATCCAGTAAATTGGTGGAGCCTGCTCTGAATCCGGTGATTGCACCTGGAGTGGGGGTGGCCACAGCACACTGTAACCGACACCGATCGTCTCGCAGACACTCCCCAGACGCCCCGCGGTGATAGGGACCGCGGGTGAGCCTGGGGAACGGCTATCGGGCCGGGTGCTGCGGGTGGGCTTGGTGGCCCCCCTCCCTCCCGACTGCAGGAATACCACATTGGTCGATCCAAGAGGTGATCCCCCTCCTCAAGTTAACAACACCTACTGTGCCCCAAGACTGGGTGAACAAACTCCCCCTGGCAGCAAAAACTAAATAACAATACACCGCTAGGCCCTGGTGAGCATTGCTACTTGCAAAAACAACATTTGATGGAGAGAATGCAGAACAATGTCATACATTCACACCAGTACAGAGATCTGGGCCTAAATCCATAGTTTTTTTGCTCGCCATGCAGTTCCAGTTTGAACCCAGCCATATGCAAGTAAGTCTTGACCCCGTGCCTCATGGGAACAGTCCAGCCCGAACTGCTAAGTCAGGTGCTCCCTGGACTGGAAAGAGGCATCCAAGGACCAGTTTCGGGTCATCATCCCTCTTCAGCCAGTATAGCTTGATTCCAGTGGCATGGAGGGCAAGGGACCCAAGTCTTTACATACCCTTCCCACTCAGGGTGACAAATTGAAAAACAACATTTGATGGACAGAATGTAGAATAATGTCATACATTCACACCAGTACAGAGATCGGGGCCTACATCCATCGTTTTTTGCACACCATGCCGTTCCAGTTTGAACCCAGCCATATGCAAATCAGTCTTGACCCTGTGCCTCATGGAAACAGTCCAGCCCGAACTGCCTAGCCAGGTCCTCCATGGACTGGAAACAAGCATCATAGGACCGGTTTTGGGGTTTCACCCCTCTTCAGCCAGGATAGCTTGATTCCAGTGGTGAGGAGAGCACAGGACCCACGTCTGGGCATACCCTTACCTCCTTGCTTTGTTCGCCCTAAGTTGGAAGGGTATGCTCAGACGTTGGTTCCTTGCTCACTTTGCCACTGGATTCAAGCAAGCCTGGCTGATGACGGCTGATTAGCCAGAGACCGGTCCCAGGATGCTTGTTTCCGGTCCAGGGAAGACATGGCTTGGCAGTTCGAGCTGGACTGTTCCCATGAGTAAGCATGGGCGTAAAATCCGTTCCGCTCGCGGAATTTGCGGATTTTCGGCAAATTCGCAATCCGCGAACTCTAGCGAATTTGCCGAAAATCCATAAATTCGCACGCAGCGGATTTTTTTTTCTTGGTGATACAATTTTGCGGTGAGCGGCGTTCACTTACCGTCATTCAGCATTTGCAGAGTTGTTTTTCTTGATATTTTGCGAGTGCTGCGCCATTTTGGATCTTGCTGCGGGATCCCGCGGGAGTTTGTCGACCGCGATTACGTCATCGCGCCTTGCCACCTTGCACAGCACGCATCGCGAGAGTTCGCAATTGCGAACACGTAGGTGCGGCGGGCAGCAACAATCTCGCACTCGCGAAATACAGATTTTACAATTCTGCACAAGAAATCCACCAGCAAACAGCATAAACCTTCAGAAGATGATGATTTTTATCAGAATCACTCCTCAGGTTGACATTTGCCTGCACTTTTTTTAGCAAGGAGTCCATTTTGGGGGGGGGGGGGGAAGGAAGTGCCCCACAGTCTCCAACTTCCTGTCCCTGTCCAGCAGGCTCCTCCCAGTGCTTTCTTCATGTGCTGGTCACTTTCTTTGGACCTTGACCTGGAAGGATTACTCTTTGTGGATGCTGCTGGATATTTGGATTTGAGGCCTTTTTGACTTTCTTTGGATCACTTTTGGATTAAAAATCAACTTTCACAAGTAAGTTTGTTTGGGGCATTACAGTTGCTGCAACTACAATTTTGGAACTTTTTCAGAACATTAAATAAAATATATTGTGGGTAGCCACAGTATCCAGTAGGACCAGGGTTAGCTATGGGTGCATGATACAACTGTTTTGTTGAATTTAAACATCATTGAGGCCATGGATGGGCTGGGATTGTGCTGAATGTTTTGTTTTTTGTCGATTTTTTGGGGGCTGCTGTTGTGACCTTTTGCCCAGGGGTAGTGAGTGGTGCATGGACTGAGTCTGCCTGTGGGGTCTCTTTAATGTAAACATCCTGGATGGCATTGGATTGTCGTGATTTTTTTGTGTTTTTCGTTTTTTTTGGGGTGTACTGTTGATGTGGACTGGCCATGTGGATGGTGGTGGCCATCTTGAGTGCTGGTACAGGCAACATGTGCTTGGGGTGCACCCATTTTGCATAGCTTTCATCCATTATGCCCAGGGGTAGTGAGTGGTGCATGGACCTAGTCTTTCTGTGGGGTGTCTTCTTGAATTTAAACATCATTGAGGGCATGGGTGGGTTGGGATTGTGCTGAATTTTGTGGTTTTTGTTGATTTTTTGGGGTGTATAACTGATGTTCCTCTGTCTTCTATTGCTTTTAGGTGCACAAGAGAACCACCAGTGCCAGGAAGAAGTCCTGCTGCGGTGTGTGCAGCACAACGTCACGTGTGGCCACAGACAACTCTGCAACTTGTGCAACTGCGGCCTGCTGTTCTGAGTGACATCTGAAGAAGATGGCCCCAAAAAAAGTTCCCCGTAGCTCCTCTAGCAAGAAAGATGCCAGAAAGGAGCAGAAGAAGAAAGTTACCAAGCAGACTGGTGTGCCGCCCGCCACATTTTTGGGGAATAAAAAAAAAAGTACGCCTGCAGCAGCAGTGGGATCTGCTGGGGACCAAGCTGGGAGCAGCACCCCCGCTCCATTGGGCTCAGTGCCACCACCCCCACGCCAACTTAAGTCCAAGCCCTTGAGTGCTGCAGAGACAGCCAGTCTACTTTGTTCAATCACCATCGACCAGTGATGTTGGCTCATCGCAAGAAAGTAGCAGCAATGTTCCTGAATCAACACAGGTTGTTGTAACTCATCTGACGAGTGTTGAACAACCACAGCTGCAACAGCAACCACATGTGCAAGTACAAGCCCAAGTACATGTGGAAGGAGAGGCGGCGCAAGGAGAGGAGCAAGCAGAGGTGCAGAGGTGCCCACAATAGTTGTTCCTCCAGAAGTAGGGGCACATCTGGAAATCGACAATCAAGCCGAGGTATCATTCGAGGAAGCCATTCCTCCTGATGATCATTCATTGTCTTCTACATCCCGAGCAAGGAAAAGATCAAGGGTGGTGGTGTCTACATCTTCTTCAAGCCCACCTCCTTCTGATGATATGGATCTTACTTGGGAACCAGCACCACTGCCGTCTGAGAGTGAGGCTGAGGCACACCATGATCTGAGAAAGGTAGCTAAGCGTAAAAGGAAGGTCGTCGAAACTCTCATAGTTATGGAGTGTGATGACGCTCAACAAGAAGTGGCGTATACTCCTGCTGCTGAAGACTCTCACGACGACGACGCAGTCATCACTAACGTCACTGAAGCCCCAGCGGGCATGCAGCAAACAGACATTTTGACCCTAGCCCGACAAGCTGCTGAGCGTGATGATGAAGTCGACGAGGAGGCAATGGGAACACCACAATCATTCAAGTTAACTAGTACACCACCACCTACCGCTTCCATATTTCTTCCTCGCCAGAAGGGACCTCCATCCACCTCGACCTCAATTAGTGGTGGGCAAAGTGCACAACGTAGTAAAGTTCAGCAATACACATCCTCCACTTCATCTGGCATTAGCAGCATGACCACCACCAGTATCGCCTCCTCCGGCCCCCCCAGACATTTCAAGTCCGCAGTTTGGGACTTCTTTAGTGTTAGCACAACAAGGGAAAACCTAGCCATTTGTAGCATTTGTAAGCTTGCAGTTAGTCGCGGTAAGCTTGGTACCAACTATGGGACTGGAGGCCAGAAAGGTCCTCTTAAGAGACAGCACCTTGTCCAATGGCTTGCGCACCTAAAGGAAATCAAGGAAGCCCGAATTGCAAGTCGAGAAAACGTTGATGTTCCATCTGATGATGACAAGGAGGAAGAAGCGTCACACGCTTCACTTACACCCAGTACCCCTGTCAGCACACCCCCTGTGAGCCACACTAAGAGTGTGGGACAGAGTGAGACACCAATGCGAAAAAGTTCATCAGCGAGCGTAACTGGGTCGAAGAAGTCATCATCATCATCCCGTAAAATGGTCCAGGGCAACATTAGAGCCATGTTGTTTTCAGACGCGCCATATGAACGCAACCACCCAACGGCGCGTCTGTATAACACTAAGCTGGCTAAAATGCTAGCGCTGGATCTTCTCCCTTTTTATTTTGTAGAAGGGGTTGGTTTTCTAGAATTAGTGGCAGCGCTCTGCCCTAAATGGAAGGTTCCTAGCCGGTTCTATTTTGCCCGAGTTGCGGTTCCAGCACTACATGAAGATGTGCTGGAGGTGATTGGGGCAGCTTTGCAGAAGAGTGCTGTTCACACTATACATCTGACAACAGACATGTGGACCAGTGGAGCAGGTACTGATTACATGTGCATCACTGCACACTGGGTCTCTTTTTCAGGGGTTAAAGCAAAGCTAAACGCAGGTGCTGACCTGGACCAAGTTTTTAAAGCTGCTTGGAAACATGCAACACTAGCCATGTTTGGCTTGGAGAAGCGTCATACAGCAGAAAACATTTTGAATGAGTTTAACACAAAGGTCTTTCACTGGCTGTCCCCAAAAAAACGCCAGATTGGTTATGTTTCCACGGATAATGGCGCCAATGTAGTTAAGGCCATGGATCTGGGTAACTATTTCAGAGTGCCGTGTTTGGCGCACTGTATAAACCTGGTGGTAAAAAAATTCTTGGATAAAGACAGTCCAGCATGCGAGTTAGTGGTCACCTGCCGAAAAATGTGCAACCATTTCAGCCATTCTTTTAAGGCCCGGAAGCATCTGAGGCGCCTGCTACATGAACGTCGAATGCCAGTGAAAGCACTCATCCAGGAGGTGCCAACATGTTGGTACTCAACCTTTTACATGCTTGAGCGTCTGTATGAGCAGTTTACGGTACTCAATCAGTATTTCTTAACACTGGGTACAGCTCAGAAGGACCTGAGGCTGGATGCGGCGGAATGAGAGCTAGTTAAAAGCCTGACAGACATGCTTCATCCTTTTGAGGTCTTCACGCGTGCAGTCAGTAGGGAGGACTGTAATTTGGGAAAAGCTATCCCATTGTTGCGCATGCTGGAGCACAAACTGAAGGCGGTGTCTTCTAAGTTTCAAAAAGATGAAGAAAAGCAAGAAGCTTTTGTTTTGGCGCAGAAATTATTAGAGCGCCTACTTGGCGATGAACGTCTTCAAAAGATCCACTCAGAACAGCATTACATTTGTGCTACTATTCTGCATCCACGCTACGCAGTGCATTATTTCCTTTTGGTGATGAAGATGTTACAAAGTACAAACATTGGCTAGCCTTGTCAGCCATGAGGTTTGAAAGAGAACGGCAGCAAATTCAAGGAAAAGGCAGTGCATCAGCAGGCCATCCCCAGTCAAAAGACTCCACTTCTGCCCCTGTGGCTGTGGCAGAAGTGATCTCTCAGCCGTTAAAGACACTGGCAACCGGATCATCTGCACCAGACACAACAGAAATATCGGGTGATGATAGTGAAGAGGATTGGCTAGCTGAGCTTGGGTTTGGTTCTCAAAAGGTCCGAGCAAAAAGTAAGCAAAGTGGAAGAACCGTGGAGAACCTTGAGTCGATGGTGCAGGACTATCTGAATGACTCAACAGAGGTCTATGTTAATGCTGGCCCATTGGCGTATTGGCATGGGAAAAAAGAATTGCGGCCAGAGATCACCAACCTGGCTATAAATTACTTGTCTTGCCCATTCGCAAGCGTGTCTTCTGAACATGTTTTCAGTGCTGCTGGTGGCATTGTAACTTGCAAACGGACCCGCCTCTCGCCCAAAAATGTGGAGAGGTTACCAATGATCAAGATGAATCAGCACCTCATACCACCAGATTACAAAGTACCAGATTACACGACGGAAGAAGACGAGCAGGACAGCAACTTAGATGAGGGAATTTCTTCTGTGTTAGGTGACACTGACCTACTCCTGCCTGAATTCGGAGAGTATGAGGACAAACTCTTCTTCCCTGACATCGAGCCCTGAAAATGAGCCAATGAATCAAGAACTTTCTTTTTCGTACTTATTCACTTTTATTCCTGTGTGTCTGTCTTTCTTTGTTTTGCACAGTTAATATAATTAAAACTTTAATCACCTGTACTTTTGCTTTTTGGCTGTTTGGGGGTATTCTACTTGTTTTCGCCTGGGTTGACGGCTCTGGGACCATTGCTGGGAAGGTCTAATACCGGATAAAACTGGTTTGGACAACATCCATGAGGAAAAAGTTTTTGCATTTTCTGACATTTCGCTCAATGTAGCGTTTTTGGGGCCTGTTTGGGGGGCTTCCTGGTGTTTGTGGGTGGGTTTCGGGGTCTGGGAGCAACGCTGGGTATGGATACTTTTCATTGCAAGAGGTTTGAAGTAAATCCATGGAGGCAGAGGGGAGTTAGGGCCTAGCTGCAGAGCGCGCACTGAGTGATTTTGGAAATTTTCAGGAAAGTGACTAAGTCCACATTTTTGTACTTTTGCTTTTTGGCTGTTTGGGGGTCTCCTACTGGTTTTTGCCTGGGTTGACGGCTCTGGGGCCATTGCTGGGAAGGTCTAATACCGGATAAAACTGGTTTGGACAAAATCCATGCGGAAAAGCCTTTTGGCACTTTTTGTAACTTAGGGTTTGTTAGGGTTAGCCCTAGCAGCAGGATTGCATGTGTTTCGGGGTGTTCTTGATTTTTGCAACTGAGTTCTGGGGTCTTAGAGCACTCGTGGGAATGTGTAAGTTTGGTTGCAAGTGATTTGAAGAAAAACCATGGTGGGAAACGGGGGATCACTTACTCTGTGAGAGGCACTTAGTGTTGAAAACATTTAGCCATTTACACTTAAAGGAAGAAAATGACACAGACTTAAGTTTCAGGAAAACAAACTTACTGTTAAACCCCCACCCACCAGACTCAAAAGCAGTAAAAAACAGGTATGCTCAGATAAAGTTTCAAAAAGTATATTTGTGTAGCCCTAACAAAATAATCTCCCGCAAGACCCTCCCTAGCCCCAACGATTGTCCTTCAAAAGTCCCAAAAAGAACCGAACTCCCAATTCCCACCCCTCCAAAAGTCTCTAAAAAAGGGGCAAGGGACACTACGGCAGGATGCTGTTCACTGTAGCGGCCAGGGCATCATACTCCTTGCGGAGGGTGGCATGGTCGGAGCGGAGGCCCTCCACCAAGTTCTTATAAGTTAAGACCTCCTGCTCCAGGTAGGACACTCTGAGGCATAAGCGGCGCTGGCGTGCCTGGCAACTCCTGTGGGGGGCAGCTGATGTCTTTGCTGCTCGGCGGTGGCGGTTGGCTTTGGTAGCCCGGCTCCGTACCGCTGGAGCACTGCGCTGGCTGGCAACCCGTGTGGGCCCGGAGGAGGATGCAGCTGTCACAGTAGATGTAGTAGTAGACTGCGTGTCCTCCTCCTCCAGGGCCAGCAGCCACCGATATTCTGCGACAGTGGCATCCAGCCTCCGTTGCCGGGCCATTCGAGCCTGCTCCTTCCTTGATGGTTTTTTGTATTTGGAAGGAGCAACTATATAAAGAAAGAAATACATAGTCTGTAACCAACGCTCTTAAGATTAACACAAAATGATTGAGCAGAAAGTTGTGTCACAGTACAACTAGCAACTTGAAAGCACAGTACATAACTATTGAGGCCAGTACCTATCTAACCTCCCACTTCTTCATCCTTGCTCTAACATTAGTGGGAGTTTAAAGAACAAATTCTACGAGCACTATGGACTTCCATTACAGTCGACTATGACAGTACACCAGTCATATTCTTCTTCTTCTCTCTTGTTTAGGAAAATTGGTACTTTATCTTCTGCAAGCCGGCATAATGCCAACACAGTGAACTTGCACCCGAGAAAAACAGACGCACACCATGATGAGTGAGACAGACTTGCGTTACTGTACCGGTACAGTACATGCAGGTGGTGAAGCTCATATTTTTCTATTACAGGTGGCACTGAGAATACTCTGTTAAAAGGGCTACTGCTTAATTAATTTCACTTTCACCCTACAGTGCAAATGAGTACTAGAGAAGGAAAAAGAAGAAACTAAATAATCTGATTATCTATCACTTCACATGGGATGTATTTGATTACATATGGGATGACTTTAGGTGCTTTGCTTTTTATTGAGTGAACAGTGATACACCCACACATGAATGACGTACTACTACTAAACTAAAATTTTTAGGAGAGGGAGGGAGTGTCCACCGTAATAACCGGATATATGCTGTGCTTGCAGTTGCAATACAAACTACTGCTACTATTCATGGTAGTAATTGGACAAAATTACAACTTCTTTTCCTTGCCTTTCCTACACTGGAACGGACGTGCGGGTGCGGTGTTACATGCTCTTCAAAGTAACACTTAGTTCATCCAGTGACCGTCTACTCTCTCTAGATACACATATGCTATCTAAGAGTCAGATAGTACCATGATCCAGGAATCCATCCATTCAAAGTATATGCACACATACAGTTTCTGTTTCACCCACCAAGGCTGTTCTCCTTCCACCCATCCTTGCTTCATCATTCACCCAGCCATGCACCATACCATATTCTTTCCTTCCCAGCCACCTCGGGGACCAAGCAAACACATATCATTCTTCTTTGCCAGTCATCATTACATTTCTCGTCCTTCCACACTTACTTACACCCTTCTTTCGCTTTTCGTTCATCCCATCCATCAAGTTCATCTCAGATCTGATTGGCATTCTTCTCGCCAAAAACTTCACAGCTAAGTCAAAGTACATTTAGAGGAGGCTACTACCTGGTTGAATTATAATACACCCGTGCAGAAAGCACACTCTGCAGTCTTCAATCTCAATAAGTAAGGAATATATAGCTTACCTCTGCCCGCCACCACCGTGTGAACCCTCACAGGCACATTGGTGTCGTCCGGCACTTGCACCGCCTCCTCCCCAGAAGTGTTGTCCTCCTCATCATCCAGCACCACCACCTCCGCGCTGGCCCCGCCACCAGATGTTCCACCTACAAAATACATTTAAGATTGTTAGAATACACCACTCACTACTATATAATATTTGGTCTAGGAATAAAGAAATGTGAAAAAAATAACAGAAAACAATGTAATAATTTGTGACTGTCTAATCTAAAGTAAAAATGTTCCTTTTTCCAGGGAAGGCTCAGTGCATAGAGCTATTGCTGATTAGAATGGGAGTCCAATGGAATTGCCAAATGTGCAATCTTAGTTAGCTACATAGACAAACTAATAAGAATAATCTAGTAATACCACAGGGAGTCATAGTCGAGGCAGGATAAGAAAAAATCGAATGAGGAACGCTAGGAAAAAATAGGTACTCTATATTAAAATGAAAACTTACTGGGGCCAGCAAAGGAGCCCTCGCCTGGCCGATCCAGGCCTTCTACAGCAGCAGCAGCAACCACCTACTCCTCTGTCCTCTTGCCCCTGGGGGGAGCTGATGTACAACATGAAAGAAAGAAAGACACAAAAACATGGATGATTGTTGTCAACCAAATCAAACATTTCAAAAGAACAATAACAAAATATTTTGGCGAAATAGCAAATAGACAACTATTCCACGGGATATATTGACCAATCCCATGTGGTCTACTACGTTATTAGTATTGTTTGATTTGCGGACCGTCGACTTGGAAAGTTCTTATGTAACTCACTAAACAAACTACTAAAAAGGTTCGCCTAGGACTGGCAGGCAGCAGTCCGCAGCACGCAAAGTGACAGACAAAGTCCATCGTGATTGCAGATCAGCGACAACACTAAAAAGTTTCCTACTACATTAACCAGTCATTAAAATACTCAACCTATCAATCCTCCACCACTATTTCTTCTTATTGCCATGTGTACAAAGGAAGGAATGGACTTGAGTCTGTAGGGGCTGATTTAGAAGCCCCTTGCGGCTCTTTTGCTCCATTGTTGCGTGACTTTTGTGACGCAGCGGCTGGACAAAAGAAGCGCCATGGTGCGGCGTATATTAACAATGTGACGCATATGGGAGATGCATCACGTTGTAAAGCCCTGCGTCATCAGGGGGCGTTCCGGCGCAAGGGAGGGCGTTCCTGCGCAGGAACGCATACTAAAAGTGGCTGAGTGACATCTACAAGATTTTAATCGGTCACTTAGAGGACAATGATGCGTCACTCAAACCCTGCGCCTGCTTGAATCAGACGTATGGCTTGACGCAGCATTGGGGAGATAGAGCACCCCAGAGCATTGCTGGAGCTACACCATCGTTGCGACGCAACTCCAGCAATGCGCCGCCTTTACGGCACCGAAGCGTAACGCTTTGGTGACGTTTTGGGCACATGGTGCGCCGCATTGTAAATACGGTGTACCATGGATGGTGGTGGCGTGGCGCACAATTACTGGTGCATCCCTGCTACTTTTTGCAGGGATGCGCCGGTAATAAAATATCTGACCCTTAGTGTCTAGCATTACACAGTTCTTTAAACTACACTCATGAATAATTTCACAGGCCAATGAAATGAACACAAAATCGAAAACAAATAAGCATAGTAGCAGCGCTACTGAGAAGGAGAGCAGTGCACCTGAAATGCACAGAAGATTTTGAAATATAATTTACCTACAATGTAATCAGCAGCATTATTGCTCTTGGTAAAAAACAAAAATGTGCAAGATAATAACACACAGAGTAGGAGAAAACAGAGTAGTAAAGAAATAGCTACTACTACTCACCAAGCCCGGGGATCTCAAGGCCGAGCAGGTCCAGCAGATCGCGTTCCCGGTCCAGGATATCCGTCCAACGGTGGGTGACTTGGTTGTAGGTGCGCCGGACCCGAGATTGTTGGTACATGGACCGGCACACCTTCTCCCACCGCTTCCGGTGCTCCCGGAGCACGTAACTGCTAGCGATCTTGCCGCCTGCCTTGATGGTCCTGGGGAGGCGGCACTGAACATAAACAACTAGTTCGGCCACCTCCTCCGCACTGAAGATCTCCCGGGGTGCGACATTCTCCCCCCTCAAGCGCCCGCACGGGAGCCGGGAACGGGGTGCAGGACCCTTCCCCTTCGTGGGCTGCTTCCCGACTCCCTTTACCAAGGTCTGGGCAGAAAGGAAGCTAAATAATAAAAAAGAAATAGAATAGGGAAGAAGAAAAGAAAAGAGTTTAAAAAAGTAGTTTAAAATTAACAAAAAGTAGCAGAAAACACAACAATATAGTGCTAGAAAAATAGAGGGATAGATAATAAGTAAAATAGATCAAAAAAAACTTCAAACAAGCAAAGGATGGCAGAGATTCAGAGAGGATAAGGAAAGCATGCCCAGAACCATAGCAATGAATGAGAAACAAGATGGCCGCGCCCGTTCACGACCGCGTGGGTAAGTTTGCGCGAGATTTTCTTCGCGATCACACGCGAAATTGTACTAGCAAGCCGCACACTTTGCGAGATTACACATAGCGCCCGGAAACGGAATTATGTCACGCAAACAAGATGGCCGCGCCTATGTACGACCGCTAGGGTAACTTCGCAAACCTGTGATGATGAACCAGACATAGAAACACCATAGTTGCGGCCGTTGCGAGCCGACAAGTAAGTTCGCAATTGCGAACTGGTACACAAATGTCGCGAACAGGCAGAAACCCTTGCGAACACAAAAAAAAAAAATCCGCAAATTCGCGGGAGTTCGCGGATTTTGCGGATTGCGAATCCGTAAATACGCAAGTTCGCGGATTGCCAATCCGCAAAATCCGCCCAAGCTTACCCATGAGGCACAGGGTAAGACTGATTTGCATATGGCCATGTCTGAATTGGGGTGGTGGAGTGAGCTAACGAATGATGATGGATTAAACCCAGATTAGTTGACTAGGGTTGAATGCTTGCACTGTTCAACACTTCGTCCATCATCTCCTTTGGTTGAGCATTGCTACTTGCCATAAACTGTGTTTTACACCACGAGGACGCGTGTGTCTGGGGCGGGGCCACATTATAAACCATACAGGGCCCAACACCTGTGGCAAGGGTTGTAAAGACTCCAAACAAAGCACCCTACCCTTTAAGCCACCAGGCAACAGCGCAGTGACCAAGCAAGCAAATATGGCGGAGGGGGGTGGATCATCCACGGTGGATGTGGCGTGGCCGGACACCATCTTAACAGAACTGAGGACATGTTTCAGGGCCCTGGATACCAGTTTGACAGCTTAGACAAGAGAATAGAAGCTATGGGGGCCTGGATCGACAACCAGGCGGGGCGATTAAATTTGGCAGAGGGCAGAATCTCAGACTTAGAGGACAACACCGCACAAACCACCAGGAAACTATAGCGCATGGAGAAACTCCTTAAGTCTGTGGCAATTAGGAACGACGATTTGGAGGCTCGGGCGAAGCAATAACATTCGAGTCATGGGAGTGCCTGAATCCACCAATACTGGGCAGCTAGACCAGTTCATTGAAACTTTACTTACTGACATATTCGGGGCAGAATCCATCATCCCCATGTTTGTAGCAGAGCGTGCACTTCGCATACTTGGGCCTTGGCCCAATCCAGGGTGCCCTCTGAGACCTATCATAGCGCGCCTACTCAACTTCAGAGATGGAGACACAGCTCCGAGAATGGCACGAGAACAGGGCAAGCTGGAGTAGCAAGAGTCAATCATCTACCTGTACCCGGATTTCACAACTATGGTGCAGGAAGCAAGGTGGAAATATGTTGGGTTAAAAGACGAGCCTTCGCATGTGGGGGCTGCGTTATGGGATGCTATACCCCGCACGGCTGAAGGTGGATGTGGATGGACAGTCCCGTATCTTCGATTCCCCTAATGAGGCTCAGGAATTCTGCCAGAACTACTCCAAATCAGGGTGGCAACATAATACGCCTTCCCCACTACAATCGCAGAATATCCCGAACTCTGGTGACTGTGCGGATCTTGTCTCAGCTAGCTGCACAAACTTGTTGTCCTTTGTACAGAGACTGGCAGATCAGTACCACATGCTTGATGTAATGCCTAAATTAGATTGTTCTATAAACAGTTTGGTTATTAATTACCATACCCCCGGGATTGGACTCTATGTATCCTTTCTGATGCTTATGCTCCAAATTTAATGGGGTAGCGGTGTGGCATTGCCACCCTCTGAGTTCGGACGCACCACTTTAATTGGCGAAGTATATTGCATTGATATTTTATTATTTTTGCTCTAACCAAGTTGATTGGGGTTGGAACTTTCCCTTGAAGTTTGGCATGAGGATGTGTGGTGGGTGGGGGGGGTAAGGGATTTTGAAAGGATTGCTGGTTTAACAGGTTCAGTAGAAATTTTCAATTACTGTGCCGAAATAGTAGTGCAGACGCGGATACATTCAGTATTTAGACAGTTAGGGAATGGCTAATAAGGTACAGTCAGAAGCAAACATTGTGTTAATGTCTTGGAATGTACGTGGTCTTAACAACACTCGTAAGTGTAAGTTGGTGGTCAACTAATTGCAGCGCCACCAGGTGGACAATGCTTTCATACAAGAAACTCACCTGCAACCCTCCACAAAAGCATCCTTCGCAGGCAATTGAGGAACACACCGGCACTTTGCTGGATATAGTTCATATGTAAGGGGTGTGGCGATACTGATACATAGAAGGGTACTGTTCAGGGAGGTAGAGGTGTATTGCGATCCTGGGGGATGTTATCTACTGGTTAAAGGGTATATGCCGGAACATTCAATATTGTTTGTAAATATTTATGCAGCAAATGTCGATGACCTCGGGTTCTTGGATACCATTCACACACACATTGAGCGCATGGAGGCGGACCAATTCTGCCTGGGTGGGGATTTTAATTTATTGTTAGACCTAGTGCGTGATGGCACAGCGCCACAGCAGACACAAAGCCCAGAGTAAGGAGGGCACTGCTAGATATTATCGATAACTATGGAATAGTAGATGCATGGAGATATCGTAACTCTAGTCAGGATGGCTACACGCATTACTCAACACAACACATGGACCCGGTTGGATTATTGGTTCCTGTCATCAGGCGTGGCACTATGGGTCAATGGAATGACAAATCTCCCACGCACGCTGTCAGATCACTCTCCTGTAGAAGCAGGACTGCGCGTTCCACGTGCAGGGGGGATGGACATTCCATGGAGGTTCCCAGACATGGCCTTGAGAGACACATTATTTGTAGCAGAATTGATTGCGGACATAAGTGAATATTTTACACTGAACAAAGGTTTGGTGACATCTAAAGCCACGCTAATGGAGGCATTTAAGGCATATGCCAGAGGAGTGTGAATATCAAGGAGCGTAGGGATCCTTAGAGACCTACAGTGCACAATTGCTGGAATAGAAGCACATCTGACAGAAATAGATTGGCAGGATACGAGTCCTGCTGACCCCCCAGGCTACAGCAGCACGCGGCCCTTCTGACAGAGTTTTGGGAGGCAGCAGAGCATGAGGCGCACTCCCTTGGCAAATAAGCAATAGCTAGGCGATATGGGGAGGGTGAACGGCCGGGCTGAACCCCTGCTTACTTACTGAAACAATCCTGCAGACCAACATACATAGCTGAGCTGACGGGCAGTGATAACTCGCATATTACTGGCACCGTGGGTATCCTTAGGGAGGTTCTTGCAAACTACACTACATTGTAATCCTCCAGAACCACCGAGCAGTTAATGGCCTATACTGACTACTTTGACGAGGTCTCAATGGTCTGGATGGAAAAAGCACACCAGTAGTTCCCGGCGGAGACCTTTTCGAAGGATGAGGTAATTGACATGATAGATGCGCTGGATGGCTCTAAGGCTCCGGGACTTGATAGGTTCCCTGGATGTTTTTGTAAAAAGTATAAGACTGTCCTTGTTCCTTGTTTAATAGATGCATATCAAGAGGACGTCAATTCCGGAGTGCTCCCATCCACCTTAAAGAGAGGAGGTTATAGTCCTGCTTCCAAAACCACACACAGGCCCTCTGAGATGTGGATCCTATAGACCACTGTCACTCTTAAACTTTGATAAAAAAGATCCTACAAAATTATTAGCAACAAGACTAGCACTTATAGTAGAAAGTCTGATGTTGCCTACGCAGTCAGGGTTCATTCCTCATAAATCGACAACGCTTAATCTCCACACATTATTTGCAATGCTGCACAGAATATATCTGTTGGTTCCGGCAGCTGCTGTGCTGCTCCACTCAGAGAAGGCTTTTGATTCCCTCGAGTGGCCTTTCCTTTATGCCACAATGCGTAGACTTGAGGTACCGGACTGATTTTTAGCAGTTGTGCAGCTGTTATACACACAGCCCAAGGTGCACATAAGACTCAATGGAACGCTGTCATCCGAGTTTCAACTTACACGCGGAACCTGGCAGGGTTGTCTATTTTCCCCCTCATTGTTTATATTAGCCCTAGATCCGTTGTTGCACTATTTGCAGGAGCGACACAGTCCTAGGGGCCTACAGTTTAATACTGGACCCCTGCTGCTCACGTTATATGCGGATGACAACATATTATACGTGCAACACCCATATGATAACCTGGTGCCGCTGCTGCGTGAGGTTACCAGGTATGGCAACCTATTTTGTCTGTGCATTAACTGGGGAAAGTCGGAGGTGTCTCAATTGACAGAGGCACCATGTGGCAAACCAATGGATTATCCGCTGACATGGTGTGAAGATCCTGTTAAATACCTTTGGATTCATATACACACAGAGAAAGATCGTATCCTACAGTTGAACTATGGTCCAGAAATGAAAAACTGGGGCATAACATTGAGTATTGGCTATCACTGCCTTTGTCAATGGTGGGTAGAATAGCTGTTGTTAAAATGGTGGTCCTCCCACAATTTCTGTATTTATTTCATAATACCACAATCCCATTGTACAACGACTTCTTCTCTAACCTACGTGCTATGCTGATACTTTCGATGTGGTGTGGTAAACATCTCACATTAGGGGGACGCATTCATGCTGCCATATGAGAGGGGTGGGTTTGGGGTACCAAATTTCCATATCTATTACCTGGGGCGCAGGCGATCTTTGCGCGACACTGGTACCATTCGGACATTACGATCCCCTATTACAGGCCAGAAGCAGATTCGACTCTTCCTGCATCTCTTGGGACCCTGCTACCAGTTGGCTACCCTTGGGATTTGTGGGATATTCAAATGCTTTCTACGACCAGCTGAGCATGAAACAAATTACTAAAGATCACAGGCTCACGGATATTGTACTCACCTGAAATGCTAGTAACTGGTAATGGCTGGATCTCCATCCTGCAGGAAACGCTTGTGAAGTGCACACTTGCCAAATTCCACCTGGCAAAAGTTGGAGACCTATTCCCTAAAGGGCACATCATTTCACGTACGGAAGATCCTCGCTTCCGAGAGGCCACCATCATGGATCACTTTGCGCTCTAGAGACTTCGGGGTGCCCTGAAAGCCAGCATGTCCAGCAATCTGCTTGAGCCCCCTGAGTTCTCACTCCTGACGGGCATTATCAAGGATAGGGATGGCATGCAACTCATGGCTAGAATGTACAAGTCTACGTTGGCACTGATGCCTTCCCACGATGCAGCGGTGGGGGCGGCCTGGGAGTGGGATCTTGGTAACCCCATCACAGATACACAATGGAGCAGATGCTGTTCACAAATCCGTCAGGTTTCCCCTAATCACGAGCATAAACTGTTGCACTTTAAATTCCTTTGGAGGGCACATAAGTCACCAAGGGAACTACATCGTATAGACCCATCTCTGTCACATTTATGTCCTAAATGTCGCTCCCCAGATGCGGATTTCGCACACATTACGTGGATATGCACTATGTTATGCAAGTATTCAACAGCAATATTTGTGGAAATCTCCAAAATGATCGACATGGCGATCACACCCACGCCATTAATGGCGCTGCTTGGGTACACACATAACCTCCCTATATCAAAACAATGGTTTGTCACCATTGCATTGCTTATATCCAAGTGGGAAGTGGCCATCAATTGGGGTAGCAAGTGCACACCAACAGTAAAGTCATGGCTATGCAGCATGACATACCGCAATACCAACAGTGACACCTATGCACACTTACAACCACCAACTGCAAGGCCTATGGACATATGGCAACCATTTCACTCCTACTTGCAGGACACACTGGACACTGTGTATACACCCACACCACTACAGCCTCACGATCCAGCTCCTAGGACCGGGAGGGATACACTAGAGGCAGATGGGACATTGCATGATTTTATTTTTGATAAATGTACCTTCTTTTCACTGCAAGCTGTGTAAACAGTGCACTTCTATATATATGTCTGCACATTGTATAGCATCTTTACAAATGTATATTACCTGATACTGCACTGTAACAATGGTTATAATTTGTAAAAATCAATAAAAAAGAATTAAAAAAACTATAAAATCTTATGACTTAATGAACGATGTTCAAGAAATGAGTAACAAACTGACGAGCCAATCCACCCTGTAAATGTGTAAGACATTGCCGGAGATGCAGCAAAATAAATGGCTTTCACAGAGACATCCTTAAACATTGCACAAGAAGTGGATATTCCCCTCATAGACTAGCTAAAATGGGCAAACGAGACCCCATTCCCATTGCATTGTTGTTTAAAAAAAGAAACAGCTTCCTTTAAAATAACGACTTGGGTGTGTTGCAAATAAAATAATAACTTTTTTGGAAGGCGCTTTAGAAACACGAAACAAATACAGATTCTCGTCCTCTGAAGAAAAAGGAGATGGAACCACAATACTTTTGGACAAAGCCCCAGTTTCACCAATAAGTCTACCAGAACAAATCAAAAACAAACAGAACTTTATACAGGAGGAACCTTGGAACCAGGGATTCCAACAGCCTAAAGCAATGATTGAGGTACTAATATTAAAATGCAAGATTGGCAACAGATTGCACTTCCAGACCTCTGAAAGCTTCACGCCGGGAAACCTTCTCTCAAGAAATTAAACCATTAGTCACACCTCAGTGACCAAGACTGCACCAATGGCTCACGCAAACTGTCTCAGACCATCTAAATTGCTGAATACAGGAGGCCACTTATACTGAACAACCCTGAACTTCAATGGTCAGTTTTTAAGGCTCTAGATCAGGGGTCTTCATCCTTTTCTGTAGTGAGATCTACTTCTGATCAGTAAATATCATTGTGAGCTACTGAAGGTGAAACAACTTGCACATTGTTACCAGACTCCCCACACCAAGCTTAATTGACTTTAAGGCTAATGTCCATGGAGCATGATACCATGGTTTGAACAAAATATTTTGACACTATAGAGAGTTCTGCACAGGGAGACTCTGGTCTGAAGGAAGTCCTAACTACATGAAACTCCACCTGAAGCTCAGACTCCGTTAATTGGATAAAGACTCAGTCTTGACGCATGAGAGTACCTGCATGTACAATTACAGGGCTCAGCATTGGGATTGGAGCCACAGATGTATGGCCCGGATTCTCGCAGCAGCTGAACAACAGTGGCGAGTCAGAGCTGGGGCTGCTCAACTCTAGCTGGAGAGTCAACTGGGGAACCTCAGTCGCCTCAGCCGTCACCTTCTCCGGCCGCACACCCTGCAACTAGTACTGCTCAGAGTTGACACCTGTAGTAGCACTGCTCAGAGGTGACACTTGTGGTGGCACAGTACAGTCCCTGCAATGGTGATGTGCTGCTCCCAGAGGCTGGGGGGGGCACAGAGCAGGTGCAAATGTGAGTGCCAGGAGCGATGGAGACTTGTGCCACTTTATGTGTTTGCAAAGTCATTGTTTAGATGAACTAACACTTTTACAAGTTCTGTGAAAGATAATGACACGATGAATGATGTGGACCACAAGCATACAGGCTAACTTCAAGTGCTCCAAATGGAGTCTGATTTTGGGAGTTTTACAACATGTAATGCTACTTTTCCCACTCAAATATCTCCTCATATGGGTAAGTCCATTCTGGCAACCTAAGCACATGACTTTCTGACAGAATACAAACACTTCCGGGATAGGCGGGTATTCAGGTGGTGACCTTCTAACTAGGTGTTGCTGAAACAAAATAATTTACAGCTCGTGGTGAAAGTGGACAGGGGATAGAGCCTGGCACATGTCAATTGCAGCAGAGCTCCCATCCAAGCATCCCCATTTGGTGCATTCTCACGTTTACAAGTCCTTGTAAATCTGGGAATGCGCCAAAATCAACGAGAGTTGTGTAAGAAATCCCACTGCAAAGTCCACGGAATGATTACCCACGGTAGAGTAGCACAATGCACCGATTTGCACTATGTTGCGCTACTCCAGATTCATGAGGCCACTCAGGGCCACTTTGAGTGGCATCTTAAATCTGACTTAGATGTTTGCATCATGCATTTACCACAGTGCATGGTGAAAATGCAACACAAGCCTTCCGTAAATATGACCTCAAAACTTGATCCTCCTGAAAGAGTTGCCTCAGGAATGAGGAGGTGTCACCTCAAGAACTGAGCATACAGAACTGAGGTATAAAAAAGACTCATTTTGTGGGTGAATCATAAATAGAACAAAAATGCAAATATGATCTGTGACAACTAGTTGGCAATAAAAATGTGTGCTACATCTGGGGCTTAAAGGGTTGACAGAGGGTGGCTAAGCCGACCAAGATGGCGGACGCACTCTTCTAGAGCTCCTCATGGCCGCCCTCGCAAAATGACCACTAAAGCGGCATAGTACCCAGGGACTACGAGTAACACAGCACCGGACTGCCGCAAACCATAGGCGGACCCGTGCTGCCCTGAAATCCAGCACTGACGGCACCTTCCAGGGACATTATCGCTGACCTAGCGCCCCGAGCCCCACTCAAAATGACAGTGCCCGCTGACTCCTAACGGTCAGAGTCGGAGGAAAAGGAAGACCCCATGGCACGCGGATAGCACCTGGGATTTGCGGCGCTGGTACTGGAGAGCCGCTGGACTGTTGGACCCCAGACGCTCGACACACGCGGTGCGGGGCCTGAACCGGAATGGCGCGGCTGACGAGTGCCCTACCCTGCGGTTACTGCCGACGCCTGGGCTGCGCGAGTGAGTGCCTGCAATGGCCCCACGTCAAGGCGACTGCTTCCATCCCCGGTGAAGAGATGGGACGACATCCCGAGTTTGAGGTTGGGACAACCCCCCCGGTCCGCGTCTGACCTCGAGGGGGTACCGCTAAGAAATTGGTGGGATTGCTGTCTAAAGGGTCCTGCCTGCCCGGCAGCTGAAGCGATCCAAACCAAAGAGGGCCCGGATCGGGGGGGGGGGCCTGCTGAGGTGCGCTGCTGCACCGGAGGTCACTTCACCCCCCCAAAAAGGACACCCTACCACCTGAGGGGGGAGAGAGGAGCCCCCCTCCACTGGCCCTGCTACGCAGCCCTGGTGTGGTGAGGACTCGAGGGGGCACCATGTGATGAGATGAGACAAATGCAGACCATGAGAGATGGGTGCCTCACCACTGGCCATCCCCCAATGCGGGGTCCTCCAGAGGGTCCAGTTTGAAGGAGATAGCGGTGCCCACACTACGACCCGCTGGGATACCAACCCGTCGTGAAGACCGGAGTGGCTGAGCTGCGTGGGAGCGGACCATCTAGAATTGATGACCTGTCCTGGATGTGCTACTACTCCACGCAGGTTCCCCACACCTGGTAGATATCGGGAGGGAAAGGAAACAATATATTCAACATGCAGATTCAGACCACAAGGCGTACCAGAGGATTACTGGTGAAGCACCCCTTAGTGGCGAGAGCAGCCAGGACACCTATGTGACCTACAGAGATCTTAGAAAGTCATGGGACGGCAGCGAGCGACCATCGCGACGACTACCCAGATAGCGACACGCAAACCCTCCCCAGACCTGATGCCCTCGCAATCAATGGGGGAGCCTCCCGGCACGGATGCCACATCAGCCAAATTGGACCAAGTCGATCCAAATCGAACACTCTTGTGTGAGCATGGAGAATACATTTGGAGAACTAGCCACAGATCTTAATCTGCTGCGAGACGACCACAGAAAACTAACGGATAAAGTAAACCAAGGAGAGAAGACACTCCAAATAATGGAACCCCAACTGAAGGCGCACCATGAGTCCCTAAAATTGCTTCAACTGAGAGTGAAGATCCTGGAACGCAAAACAGACGACTTGGAAGGAAGGTCGCAAAGGAGCAATATTCGCGTCCTAAACCTGCCGGAAGCAACAGAGGGGATACACCCAGTTCGCTACATAGAGACATGGATCAAAACCTTTACTCAGGAACAGGATTTAACCCCGTGCTTCTCTGTGGAGAGAGCTCATAGAGTCTCGGCACGAAAACCACCTCCGGCTCGCCACCAAGGCCGTTCCTGTTGAAACTGCTCCATTATGAGGATAGGGACGTGGTGCTTCGGGCGGCTAGGCAGGCGGGCCCACTTCGAGTGGAAGACAAGCAGGTCATGCTGTTCCCGGATTATTCGTATTTATTTATTTTTTTATCCTCATTCGCGTGCATGGCTCCAATCTATCAAAACAAAACTGCCACAGAGCAGAAAAGCAGGCAGTGCCACTGTACTGCCTCAGCGTCCGCTGGCAGGGATAACATAGGGCGGATGGCGACCAAATCCCAACAGTAACTGCTGGCATGCCAGAAATCTCTGACATGTGGGCTATTTTGTTGATCGATAGCGCCCGGCCCACCGGGGCCCCATAAGCACCACTGCATGCTGCAGCAGAACCAGAAGGTGAACCATGTCTGCGTAATCATTGGACCTGGGGAAAAAAAAAAAAAAAACAGGTTCAACGTGACCAATCCAGCTGATACCAAAAAGCTCTCTTTTCCTGATTCCCTCCCCTTGCCAAATCAAGTTTCGAGATTTGGAGGATAGAGGAACGCCATTCATAGAAAGAGGGAGGCAAGGCATCCTTCCAGTGCCTGCAAATTTCCCTGCGAGCCGCCAGAATGGAATGAAACACCAGGTTCGAGGCTGCGCTACGGGATTTCCCGCTCAGGCCAAAAATGACAAGACCCAGATCTATGGAGATGGGAAAATCCAACATCAAGGACAGTTTGTTGCTTATGGAGTCCCAGAAGGAGGTAATTTGCGGGCATTCGAAAAACATATGTATATCGGCCGCCGCCTCCAAGCCACATCTTGCACAAGAGACCGGACCTGTCAGGGAGAATTTAGACAGCCTCTGCGGGGAATAGTAGGCCCTATGCATTGTGAATAAATGGTTCCTTCGGAGCCAGGCGGGTTTGACCAAGTCCCACAACACCTTACATGAAGTTGCCCAGAGTTCTTCCACGTCTTTTCCTGGCATCAACTCACCCCACAACATCGTTGGAAGACAAAATTTGCCGTCTACTTCCTCTAAGATCATATTATACCAGAGCGAGATCTCCTTCTTTACAGGGGGTTTATTAACCAGACACGCCTCCAATTCACTTTCTCCCCCTATAGGCAAACTGCTGGTCCGTGTAAACTGTATATGAAGTGCCTGAGCCCAACTTGAGATTTGTAAATATTTAAATCTTGAAAGTCTTGGCCCAACTTTGTTTACCAAATAGTTCCATGGAAGCAAAGATCCGTCGATAAACAAGTCGCCCCAAGATGCAATTCCAGCCTCTTTAAGTGGTAATGCTAATGCATCTCCCGACCAGGCTGGGGTCGCAGGTAAATCCCATATTGGAGCTCTACTAGAATAATAACCTAGTTCAATCGAGAACCTCACTCTGTACCAGGTATTAGCCATCCCCTGTAGTACCTTCAGCTTTATTTAAAAAAAAAAATTAGGGTCACCGAATTTAAACAAAAAACTACCCTGACCAACTCCCTTACAGCTCAGCAAGGTGGAAAACATAAGGCCCACGCCTGTCTCCGTAGGTGTTTTCAATAGCATTTGTGCGTGTGATAACTGAAAGGCCCACGCATAAGCCTGGAGATCAGGGCCCGCCAAACCGCCCTTCTCCCTTCGACGCCTTATCTTTTTCCAAGCAATTCTTGGATTCTTATTATTCCAAATAAATGAGGAAATCTCACTCTGCAGCTTTGAAATTATATTAGGGTCAAAAAACAACGGAATTGAATTAAATAAAAAAGAAACCTTCGGCAATATAGACATTTTAACAAGGTTTACCTTCCCCAAGATGGTAAGCGGGAGATGCGCCCAAGCTCTCATCTGTTTTCGGCACTGCGCTGCTACTATAGCAAAGTTTAAAGGGCCAATTAATTTTATATCTTTATCTATATTTATCCCCAGGTACCGCAGGTAGATACTTGATATATCTCTGTGCATATTTAAGTCAACATTCCATGACATCGACTCAGTTTTGGAGGCATTCACCTCATATCCTGAAACCCTTCCAAATTCCAGGGCTAAGTCTATAGCTGCTGGGAATGCTGTAATAATGTCTGATGAAAAGATCATAATATCATCGGCATAAAGGGCCACTTTTTTAACCCATTCGCAATAAATAAAAGGTTTAATTAAGGTGTCTTCTCTTAAGTTCTGCGCAAACGGCTCGATATATAAATCAAATAACAGGGGAAACAAGGGGCAACCCTGTCTCATACCCCTCGTTACCTGAAATGGCTCGGATAGGCCCCCGTTAACCAGTATTGAGGTGCTCTGCAGAACTTATCCCCCACGTTGAATTTCGACAAGGCCTCCGACAGGTATAGCCAGTTCACCCTGTCGAAGGCCTTGGTGGCGTCCAACGTGAGAACCGACAGGGGCATACCTTCCTTCATCGCAATATCTATGGCGCCTATAAGATCATAAATAAGCTCATACATCTGCCTCCCCTTTACAAAGCCTTTTTGATTAGAATGCAGTATATCTGGGGCTACCTGACCAAGCCTCTTAGCCAATATTGTAGCAAAAATCTTGTAGTCTGCATTTAATATCGAAATTGGCCGATACGAGCCACAGTCGGCTGGGGGCTTTCCTGGCTTCAAGATAAGTGTTATGGAGGCGTTGTCCCAGGAGGCAGGAGGAACCTCACCCTCCCTCAATATCTGATTGAACAAAGTCGCCAGGACGGGAGCAACCTCTAATAGCAAGTTTTTATAAATTTCAGACGGCAAGCCATCAGTTCCTGCAGCCTTACCTCCCTTAGCTCCGCATATGGCCTCCTCTACCTTTGTTATTTCTTTGTCTAGGAAGTTACTCTGTTCAACCGACAAAGATGGTAGAGAGATGTCCTCCAGCCAACTCGTAATACTTTCAGATGTCACGCTAAGGTCCTCCTGGTATATTGCCTGGAAGAAATCCTTAAAGGTTGCCCTAATATCTGCATCTTTTATAAGGGTACCTCTATCTGTTGTAACCGACTCAATAATATTTCGTGTCCGATCTGATTTTGCTTTCCATGCCAGCAACCTGCCGGCCCCCTCCCCGTATTGAAAGTGAGATAGTTTGCTAGCCTCCCATCTCTGTAGAATACGCTTATCAAGAACAGAAGACAATTTATTTTTCAAGTCTAGCAAGTTTTCGTGTTTCAGGGATAAATCATGATTACCATCAACCCTGCAATCATCAATGTCTGTCTGTACTGCTATCATACTGGCTTCAATGGAGGACACCTCTTCCATATACTGCCTTCTTCTGTAAACTGTCCTATTTTTTATCAGCCCTCTTAATGTGCACTTAAAGGCGTCCCAAACAACACCAGGTGATGCTGAACCAGTATTAGTTACGAAGAATTCCCGGGCTTCAGATTGAATGAACTCCACGTCCTCAGAAGAGGTAAGGAAAGATTTATCAAAAGACCAGATCCTAGTGGGAAGCTTAGCCCCCCACTCAAGGTCTAACGTCATGGAAGAGTGGTCAGAAAGATGTGAAGGAGCATAGCTTACATTCTTAACGGAGTCAACCAGGGCACGACTAACTAAGATAAAGTCTATCCTCGACCGATGTCGATATTTGAGATTTCTAAACGAAAATCCCTGCCCCGGCCCTGCTCTTGCCCTCCAAATATCAACATAGCCATATTGGCTCATACAACCAAGCAGACAGTTTCTAGATTTTGAAAGAACCTGCTGTCTACGTGTTGGGGACTTATCCAGTAAAGGATTTAAAACGATGTTAAAGTCTCCAGTTATTATAACCGGCTCTGGAAATTGTAGGAGATGTAAAAATAAAGATTCAAGTACCGAAGGGTCATCACGATTCGGCCCATAATACCCAACCAATGTTATAACAATGCCACCCATCTCAACCGCTGCAATGGCCCACCTCCCGCCAGTACTTTTGCTGTATGATTTTCATGTTCATGGGTTTTTTAAACAAGATAGTCACACCCCTTATATTTAGCGATTGGGAGGTAGAGACTGAGGTATCTAACCACCTATTCTTCTTCACTAGCTCAAGCATCTCACTCTCAATTAGATGTGTCTCCTGGAGTATAATGATCCGCGCATCTACGTCACGAAGGTACTGCAAGATTTTATTTGCTCGAGGTTTGGTGCGCAAACCATTTACATTCCAGGAGAAGATCCTGAGCTTACTCATAGCACTGAGAGTTGGTGGTAACAGAAAATGCTGTCGGATGTGTCCCGCACTGAAACGATGCCCTGTATAACTGCCGATAAGAAGTAGATTCCCTTCAAAATGAACTTTGATTGGAGCTCAATTGAGAACGAGTATTTTTTTCCCTTTTTGTCCCAACCCATCACCCCCCAGTGATCCCCCCAACCACCCCCCCTCCCATGAGAAACCCTTGTACTCACTATCCGGAAATACCGGAAGAAGGTACCCCTACTCTACCCAAACCCCCCCATAAGTGCCTCTTTATTGCTATTTACTTGTGTTCAATTCGCCCTATTTTGTATATATTTATTTATTTATTACTTTAATTTTTTTTGTGCACGTGATTTGTTATTTCATCCTTAACATTTTGATATATTATAATACTATACCCTGGCTTAGGGTTTACCTAATTAGCTCATTCTAAATTGCTTCCCAGCAATACCATAGATCTAAGCCTGTTACTATAAGAGATACAAGAGGGAGGACTTTTAAAACAGGATTAACCTGCTAGCAGTGAAAAATAAGCCGCTTGCCTATCTTAATCTGCTGGCCCCTTCCTACTACCCAAAGACAATAACAGTTCATCTGCAGCCTGAACCGATCAGATGTTGTGCATTTTGTTATTATGCATTATTTTTAGGGATGCAGGAAAACCCATCTGCACCGTAGCGCTTAACTTTCGAAAAGCATCCATTCTTCTGCCCAGCTCCCACTGTTTGTCAAGAATCTGGACAGGTCCGAGCGAATCTGAAAGTTGAATCCCTTGCCTGCTAAAGATTTTTGTTTCATGGCGAGATTCAAAATTTGTTCTTTAAGTGTATACGTGTGAAAATTCGCTAGGATTTTCCTCGGCTTAGTTCTTTGCAGGTTACGCCTGAACGGATCCCTGTGGATGCACTGAATATCCTTAGCGAGATCCTCGTCGGAGTGTTGCAGGTTGAGAGACTCTTTTAGTAGTGATATAATAAAGCCCTTAATGTCTGTTCCTTCACTCCATTCCGGGACATTCAGGATGCGAATGTTACATCGCCTGGCATTGTTCTCCACAACCTCCATTCTCTCCGATAGGGCCGCATCTTCTTTCCTTAGCTTCAGTATGTCATCCTGAACACTCTCAACACACATCGACAATTGCCCCACAGTCTCTTCTAAAGCTTGAGTTCTTGCAGAGAGGCCATCAACTTTTCCATCCAGGGACTCGCAAAAGCTTCTTATGTCTCTCTGATTGGAGGCAGACTCCTCAAAGCCTTGCTTGATCTCGGCTGATAGTGCCGAGAACATTAGCTGCAGAGAAGCAGCAGAAATGGTGGTAGAACTTGTGTCCAAAGCTCCACTTTCTTCTGGGCTTAAAAAACACCATCAGTGGAGCTAGGGGCCAAAGAAGGCCCAGGAGGTAGCTGTATTGCCTGCGCTATCCGTACTGCCTGCACAGACTCTGAACCCATGTATCCCCCTACCATTCCCTCACTATTCTCCAGTGTTATTGTTGTTGAGATGTCTTTGCCCCCGTTGTCATCTGGGGAAGGAGAGGAAGACAAAGCTGCAATTTCAACTGTTAAAGCCCCTGGTATATCCACTTCATGAACAGATACTGAAACTTCCGCCCGTCTACTGGATAAGTCTGGAACTGGTGGCCCCCCCACCGCCCTCACTCCGGGGTGCAGTTGAGCATCAGAATCTGCAACCGAGGTTAGTTCCGCCGAGCCGCTAGGGAGGTCTTGCACCAGAGATGCTATTCCACTATTTTTCGTAGATAACTCAGTAGGATTGTTTTCCATCAACAAGAAATCTTGGCCTACGTCTAACACCTGCGGGACCACTTTAAAGAAAGAACGCAGCGAGGGAGTAATCTTTGAGCTAGGAGCAGGGGGAGGTTTTGCCGTCTTACTGCCCTTTCTTCCCCTCTTAGCCTTCACCTCTGCCGAGAGGTACGAAGACGTTTTTACTGGGTTTTGGTCGAAAGGAAGTTGAGTGAGGACTTGGGAAGACCCCCCAGAACCAGCTACTGAAGTTTTAACTAAGGACTTCTCCACTAAGGACGACTCCCCCCCCTTGCCCCTCTTTTTTCAGGGATACTTCCCCTTTCCCAGCCCTTTCACTGAGCCCTTACTTTGGCTTTGACTTGCTTTTTGCGACTCTGCTGCTTTCACATGCAAAGGGGATATTTCAAATACTTCCAGCTTACCCCCCCCTCCTTCCCTTTCACCTCCGTTGTTCTGTCAGCCACATCGTCCTGTAGCCGTCCTCTAGCAGGCAATCTGGCGTGAACTCCCGTATTGGAAAGGCTTGGTGCCGTTGGGGCGCTGGAAGCGAGCGAGCTGTCTGCAATTTTGCTGGTACGGGAGTCTCTACGGAGACTCCGTATATGCCTGGCCCTCCGGAGCTCCAGGGCAGCCTGGCTTCAGCGCAGCAGCCCCGACGTCCGCTGCTCTCTCACTGAGCTCTCCCTGCCCTCAACCTCCAAGCCTGCCTCCTCCACGCCAACGGCCAGGCACATCAATGCGGAGCCGGGGGATACAGGAAAAAAAAGCCAGATCAACAAACTCGCAGGTAAATGAGAATTAGCTAGTGGAAATCCACGTTAACTTTCAAAGTTACACCGCATTTCTCCAAAGACATGTGCTAGCGGGCAAAGCGAACGAAAAGCCGTGGCACTCATAGAAGGGATCGGAGCGGAGCACCGCGGCAGTCAGCCTGCTGCCGCCATGTTTCTCCTCCCCTCCAGGAATGGCGACACGCAAACCCTCCCCAGACCTGATGTAAATGTAAATGTAAATGTAAATGTAAATGTAAATGTAGTATACTTGTAAAGCGCACAGCTGCCCCAGCAACGGGGCGTCCCGGCGCTGTATAACTCTGGGGAACCCGTCCTGGCTTTCCCTGTGGGATGGTCCCTTGCTGGGAGTCCCCAAGGTGGAGCCAGGCATCCCCGGAATTGGTGGGGCCGTTGTGGAGATTAGGCAAGCTAATGCCCAGAGTTGCCGAGTGGAACCCCTGATTAGAGTAAGCACCGAAGCGAGAATTATCGAGTCCGCTGACCAAGGTCCACGACCCTGCCGCGTCGGGAATTGAACCTTGGTCCCAGGCTGACTTCTGCTCTCAGGCCTGCCGCCTCTAACCAGTGAGCCACACTACTCCACTGATGCCCTCGCAATCAATGGGGGAGCCTCCCGGCACGGATGCCACATCAGCCAAATTGGACCAAGTCGATCCAAATCGAACACTCTTGTGTGAGCATGGAGAATACATTTGGAGAACTAGCCACAGATCTTAATCTGCTGCGAGACGACCACAGCAAACTAACGGATAAAGTAAACCAAGGAGAGAAGACACTCCAAATAATGGAACCCCAACTGAAGGCGCACCATGAGTTCCTAAAATTGCTTCAACTGAGAGTGAAGGTCCTGGAACACAAAACAGACGACTTGGAAGGAAGGTCGCAAAGGAGCAATATTCGGGTCCTAAACCTGCCGGAAGCAACAGAGGGGACGCACCCAGTTCGCTACATAGAGACATGGATCGAAACCTTTACTCGGGAACAGGATTTAACCCCGTACTTCTCTGTGGAGAGAGCTCATAGAGTCCCGGCACGAAAACCACCTCCGGCTCGCAACCAAGGCCGTTCCGGTTGAAACTGCTCCATTATCAGGATAGGGACGTGGTGATTCGGGCGGCTAGGCAGGCGGGCCCACTTCGAGTGGAAGACAAGCAGGTCATGCTGTTCCCAGATTATTCTTAGGCCGTGCAGTGGCAGCGAGCCTCATTCTTGGCGGTGAAACGCGTCTTGTGTCAGCACAAAGTACCATACGCACTCCTATTTCCCACCCATCTTAAGATCATCCATGATAACACCACGAATTTCTTTACGGATCCCGCGGCGGCAAACGACTGGGTGGAACAACATCTGAGAGACCTAGATGATCACAGCAGCTCACAGGGCCGGCAGCCATCTAACAGACGACTACAACAACGAAAGCGGGTTACCCTAACACAACTCCCCAGGCAGACAGACACTCAACCCAAAAACACCCCTGACCTCCAGCAAATATTCGCGGAACCCAGGAGAGCTCTAGGAGAAGGGCAACAGCTCCGACGGAGAGAAAGGCCCTCACCTGTTCTCATCAGACGAGGAACAGAGCGACACCCAAACTTCCCGCGATGGATCAGTGACACCACCGCTAGTGACACATCAGACGGCGGACACATTAATATGACGGCCATTTCGGGAGAGGACGTCGGACAGGTAAAGACAGCTCCATCCTCGCTCCCCCTGAGAGATCCCGCTACCCGACCTGAGCTCGCCTCCACGATGGTGGCACACTGAGACCCTATCCTGGAACACCCCGCGATTGCAACGTCATGGACTGGTGGGCCGTGAGTAGCATAAGATGCAATGTCTTCCCCAGGCTTCTTGTATTCACCTTACAACAGCAGGCGGCCAAGACGGGGACAACCAATGAACATACACAGCACCCCCCCCAATATAACGAATTACAGTTAGCACGTAATGTGCAGTTTGGATGTATTACCCAGAGTGATAAGTCCCCCCAGTTGGGAATGCTTCCCACAGTTATGGTTACAGTTCCCCCTCCCCTCTGAGCAGTCCCTTAGAACCCTTACGGGAACACACGGATGGCAGGGTGTCAGCTCGGCAGTGGGTGGCCATGCAGATAAAAGAGGGTCCCAAAAATTCAGCATGATGACAAACAAACACTCCCCGTTTCGAATATATAGACCATGACCATGCATGTTCCTAACACAGACATCAAATTTCTCACACTAAATGTACAGGGAATGCACACGGCGAGTAAGAGCTATGTAGTGTACGCTTACATAAAGAGGCAGCAAGCGCAGATAGCCCTTTCACAGGAAACGCACCTGACTGAGATAGAGGTGGAGCGCTTGCGTAGGAAATGGCAAGGTATCATATGCGCTACAGCGTACTCAGCGTACTCAGCAAAGCGGGTTACCCTAACGCCACTCCCCAGGCAGACAGACACTCAACCCAAAAACACCCCTGACCTCCACCAAATAATTGCGGAACGCAGGAGAGCTCTACGAGAAGGGCAGCAGCTCCAACGGAGAGAGAGGCCCTCACCTGTTCTCATCAGACGAGGAACACAGCGACACCCAAACTTCCCGCGATGGATCAGTGACACCACCGCTAGTGACACCTCAGATGGCGGACACATTAATATGATGGCGATTTCAGAAGAGCACGTCGGACAGGTAAAGACAGCTCCATCCCCCCCCCCCTGCGAGATCCCGCTACCCGACCTGAGCTCGCCTCCACGATGGTGGCACACTGAGACACTATCCTGGAACACCCCGCGATTGCAACATCATGGACTGGTGGGCCGTGAGTAGCATAAGATGCAATGTCTTCCCCAGGCTTCTTGTACTCACCATACAACAGCGGGCGGCCAAGACGGGGACAACCAGTAAACATACGCAGCACCCCCCTAATATAACAAATTACAGTTAGCACGTAATGTGCAGTTTGGACGTATTACCCAGAGTGATAAGTCCCCCCAGTTGGGAATGCTTCCCACAGTTCTAGTTACAGTTCTCCCTCCCCTCTGAGCATTCCCTTAGAACCCTTACAAGGACACACAGATGGCAGGGTGTCAGCTCTGCAGTGGGTGGCCACGCAGATAAAAGAGGGTCCCGAAAATTCAGCATGATGACACACGAACACTCACCATTTCGTAGATATAGACCATGACCACGCATGTTCCTAACACAAACATCAAATTTCTCACACTAAATGTACGGGGAATGCACACGGCGAGTAAGAGCTATGCAGTGTACGCTTACATAAAGAGGCAGCAAGCGCAGATAGCCCTTTTGAAGGAAACGCACCTGACTGAGATAGAGGTGGAGCGCTTACGTAGAAAATGGCGAGGTATCATATGCGGTACAGCGTACTCAGCATTCGTCTGGGGGGCCCTAATCTGGATCCGTCCTGGTACCCCATTCAAAGAAATAACGAGAGAGATAGACAAAGAGGGGTGATACGCTGTGATGGAAGGCCTCTTAGAGGGCCAACCTATACTGCTGGGGAGTATTTATGCCCTGAACGTACAACAGCCCCTGAGGTTCCGTGAATTCTGAACCCGTGTTTCTAATGTCATGGTTCCGTTACGATTTTGGTAACAAGGAACCGTAACTGATGGGTTCATCAAGTACGAGTGTTTTTTGCCATGTTACATACGAAGACTTGGAGTGTATTTGAAGATTCTGCTCCGAACCATAGTTATCATTCTGTATAAGGCAGCCATTTTGTGGTTGCCCTCACATAGGCCGATGACTGCGGCTGAATGAGCCTTTAAGACTCGTGCCCTTTAGCTGGGGTTTGTGCTGACTTCTACATGACCCGAAGTGAATTGACCTCGTTGCCTGAAGCCGACACTGCCGAGCCAGTTCTTGCCCGCTAGCTGATCAAGACTAAAATCAGAACGAAGGGCATCGTAAAGGTTTACTACACACAAATATGCCTTATCCTACTCTTACCTGTTTCTGTTTCTTTCTTTATGGTCTATTTATGATATGGGTTGTGGCCTGTCTAGAGAAGAATGTTGGGTTTGTCCGATGATTGATCATGGGCCGGACAACTGAAAAGTGGGTTTTACCGTCATGCGATACCTTTGGTGTGGATACATGTGATTGGACAGTTTGTAAATATTAGGTGTTCTGTCTGGAATGTGATTTTGGCATAAAAAGGGATGACTTGCTTTGTAAAGGTGAGCAGTCTCCTGAGAACTCTTAGCGTGATGATTTCTTAGGACTTCTGTTACTGACTGCAGTCAATAAACTCGATTTTGACGTCACCACGAAGAGTCCCGTGTCTCTGTACTGAATTCTAAGACAGGTGAACCCGAAGACTTTGGGCGTGCCCCTAGCGCCGCCGGGTCTTAAATAACCCGGTTCTTCAGTTGGTGCCCAACGCGGGGCGACATCAAGCGGTATGGTCCAAGCCTGAAGATCATGAGGAGCTTCGTCAGGAAATTCCGGAAAAAGGGCCCCCACTCCATCGACCTCGGTATGTCGAACGTGGACTGAAGGTCTTTGCTGCGAGGTTTCCCGCTTTCTAGAAGGCTACGAAGGACCGCTGCCCTGAGTGCCGCCCTGTCTTGGACCCCCCTTTGTGCAGCTTTGTAAGGCGAGACGATAGACGGGTCTTCTGGTGACGTGACTGATACCTTAGTTAAGAATACGTGGGTCGCTCGCAGTTCTTTTTTGTTCTTTTTTTTGGTTCTTTGAATACTTCGTTTTTTGGGTCTTTGATTTGGGTATTGCCATCTCCAAAGCCGAGGGACTCGTATATTTGCGTTGTAGATAATCCCTTGAAGGTTTGAATCTAGATTAGTGAGCAAAGATGCCTAGTCTTAGCAAAATTAGGAGAATATTCTGTTGTGGTTGTAACAAGGATTCCCGATTGGAGGAATCATGTCCGATACCTCCAGTTGGAGCTCCGACTTATGAACTTTATTCTAAACACGGCGTGGGCCCCATTACGTTCAATGAAGTATGGGTCCGCTATACTAGAAAAGATGGGGTTTTACGATGGCCCCAGTATGGTAGTTTTGACACTGAGATTTTAGATAATCTAGAAACAAAATTGTTTAGGAAGAAAGCCCGGCCGGCAATGTTTGACTCCTTTTGCCTTTGGCGTAAAGAAGCCAGACAACGAGAAATCAAACAAGCTAAAAAAGATAAGAGAGAAATGGGGTTGTCGATAATGCAAGCTGCCAGGCAGTTTAAAGAAGACGAAGAAGATAAAGCAATTGAGGTATCAGATAGGCAACATAATATGGCTATTGATAAATGTTACCCAGCATTGCCACCTATTCTTGAGAAGGCAACAAAGGACCCTGAAAAGGACCCTTTAATGTCGCATTTATTGAGATTACCACCCTCTTTTGCACAGAACGCTATGGCACCTCCCCCACCTCCAGTTGTTCCACCTCCTGGTCCTGCTCACACACCGGCTCCTCTTCAGCTGGTCCTTCCTCCTGCGGCCCGCCTCCTCTGGGGCCGCAAACTTTGCTATCAGTTTTGCCTGGACCGTCTTTGCCTTACTCTCCTTTACCTTTGACTTCTGCTACTTTACCTCAAAATACTTTGTCTCCCGTCCTTATGACAGCTTCTCCTTCTCCTCGACAAAGAATGACTGAAACCGTTACTGGTCTTTTGTCTCCTTTCTTTGGGTCGTCGAGTATGACCCCCGTTTCTGCGCGTAAACAACTGCGTAGTCAGTTATCTAGTCCCGAAGAGCGAAGAGTGTTGGATCTCCTGGTTCGCAGGTGGATTTCGAATGTTTTTAGGTATAATTTAGAGTCAGTTATGGATGTCTTCCTGCAGTGGGAAGCACCCAAGCACCCAAGCAGAGATATGTGTTTGATGTAATGTGTACTTTCCTCCGTGAGGAATGGGCAGATAATGATTTGGGTTCAGTCCCAGTAGAGTTGCTAAATGTCCAGTCTGAGTTTGCGAAAGGGACGATAGTGGGTCCCGGGATTGAGGATGCGGTTGCGATGGTTCTTGCGTTTAGGAGCGATTTCCCTACTCAGCGACTGTTTGAGCCTGATTCTCCGGTTAGGAGAAAGGTACGGCAATATCCAATGAGAGAGGTTCCCCCAGGTTGGAGAGAAGGGGACGCAAACGCTAATCCGCCTGTTCTGCCTCATTTTCAGAGAGTATGGGTACATGTGCCATGGAAGAGAGTAGAAGTTTTGGCCCTTAAACTGTCTTTACCTGATGCCCGTAAGAATCCAGCTGGCTATTACAAAGAATTGTCCCAGGCAGTTGACGCATGCATCATGAATTTAGCCGACATAGATATGCTGTTGGGTAACGTAGTACCTCAACCTCTGTGGGCAAAGATTCGTCATGAGGAACATGCAATTGAATTAGGTGACTCATGGGTCAATATTGCTGCTGCGGAGGCTAGACAAGTTGGTGGGTCTAAGCCTGAGCCTCTAGTGGCAGATCTACCTGGCAGAATTATAGATCTTATGAAAACGATGATGCCAGCGTTACGAGTAAATTGAGACAAGTTAGCAGAATGTAAGCAGAAGAAGGACGAAAGTGTATCTGATTTCTTCACTAGATTTGAATAGACATTTATAGACCATAGTGGTCAGGATATGAGTACGGAAGGTGGACAAAGATTGTTCGTAGATAAGTTTGTCTTCAACTTACTTCCTGAACTATGTAATAAGTTGCAAGATTCTGAGAGTTCTTGGGCTGTTTCCTCGTCGGCCCAGATGTTGGCGACTGCACAGTACTACTAGAATAGGGACAAGGACGAGAAAGAAAGAGTAGAGAAAAAGATAAAAGACTTAAAGACAAAGGTTCTTTTGCAGCAGGCGTATCCGCCTCGCTCAAATCAGCAAGAGTTACAGCAACGCCCACAGTTTCAGCAACCCCCATCGTTTCAGAGACTGCAATAGAAGGCTGGGTATTTTCCTCCAAGACCACCTTTGGGCCTGAATCAGTGTGCATATTGCAGGGAGGAAGGTCATTATAAAAATGAGTGCCCTGTTTTACAACAGCGCGCGAGAGGTATTCCGGCCCCAAGAGGCATTGGTGGTTTTCAGCAAGTGTCTAGGGGTAGAGGACGCGGTGCGTTTCCCCAGAACAAACGTTCCTTTCCTCCGCAGAATTCTTTGAATTGTTTTGATCAACAGAACATTGCGTCTGGTCAGTCGACTTAGTACTATGCTGATGACTATTATGTTGAGAGTGAGAATGCTGAATATAATGATTGCTAGGACAGCCATGGACAAATAGAGGGAGTAAATGTGCTGGACTTGTAAAGCGCACAGCTGCCCGTAAGCGTCCCGGCGCTTGCATAGGGAACCCGTCCTGGTATTCCCCTGTGAGAAACCCCGGCAGGGTGTCCACAAGGTGAAAGCCAGGCATCCCGCCGCGAGGGGCCGTAGTGGAGATTAAGCAAGCTATTGCCCAGAGTCGCAGAGTGTGACCCCGTGAGTTGAGTAGGCACCAGAGCGAGAATTGTCGAGTCCGTGGAATTTTGAGCCCGAGACCCACCGAGGCGGGGAATCGAACCCTGGTCCACGGTCGATCTCAGCTTCCGGGTCTGCCGCCTCTAACCACTGAGCCACGCTTCTCCACAGTAGTGTCGGTTCCAGTAGATCAGAGTGGGCCTTATGTTGCAGTAGTTACATCAGGTGTGGTAGCGCCTTTTCTTTTGGATACCGGTGCAGCAAAGAGTTCTACCATGCACTCTAAACTCCCTGGCGCACCTTTGTCTGGCTTAATGAATGTTTCGGTAGGATTCTCTGGCGCCCCAGTTCGTAATCCAGTTTCTAGTCCCTTGTCTCTTTCTATAGGGCCTTGTGAATTGGAAGCACCTCTCATTTTAACGACAGGTTGTGGTGAGAATTTGGTAGGTTTGGATTTGTTGAATAGGTTGAATGCAACATTGCATTTTTCTCCTTCGGGAGTACAGCTTACATTGGGTAAGAAAGTGATCTCTCCGATGTATTTGTCTAAAGATCGGCTTCCACCGGAATTGCGTTCTCTCCCTGATACTCTTTGGGCTACTGGTCCTAATGATGTGGGTCTTTTGGAGATTCCACCTTATGTTGTAACACTCAAAGCGAATGTTAAACTGCCACGTATTCCCCAATACAGGATTTCTAGCGATGGTGAAAGAGCGCTTTTTGCAATCATTTATGATTTAATTGAGAAAGGTGGTATTGAAGAAACAAGAGGTAATATGTGTAACAGTCCCGTTTTGCCTGTTCTGAAGCGCACTGACTCTTCTCGGCCACCTGTCTACAGGTTTGTGATCGACCTTTAGGGAGGTTAATAAAATTGCCATGCCACAGTTTCCTGTTGTCCCAGACATTACTGCTCTACTGACTATGATTCCTGCTTCAGCTGCCTGGTTTTCGGTTACAGATCTGAAGAATGCTTTCTTCAGTATTCCAATCGCTGAGGAGAGTAGAGATATTTTTGGCTTCTCTTTAGGAGGCCGAAGCTTCTGGTTTAAGCACGCTCCTCAAGGCTATTGCGAAAGTCCTTCCATTTATAGCCAGGCTTTGAAAGCTCAGCTTGATGCTCTTGTGCTGCCTGCTGGTACTGCTCTTATCCAGTATGTTGACGATTTGTTGGTGACTGCTGATGATGAGGAAACTTGTAAAGAAGCTACTATTTTGTTGTTACAACATTTGTCTGACTTGCATCATAAAGTGTCACCTTTGAAGTTGCAGTATTGCTGCCAAGAGGTGACCTACTTAGGTCATCTCTTGTTGAAGGAGGGAAGAAGGTTGACCCCAGAACGAATTCAAGCGATTGCTCAAATGACTGTGCCTAAAACGCAGAGAGAGGTACGTGCTTTTCTGGGTATAACGTCGTATTGTAGACAGTGGATTCCGAACTTTTCTTTGTTGGCAAACCCTCTGCTGGAATTGACTTGTAAGGATATCCCGAACCCTCTTCCTTGGTCTGACGATTGTCAGAAAAGTTTTTCTGAACTGCGTGATGCGTTGTGTTCTGCTCCAGTGTTGGGTACTCCTGACGACAGTAAGCCTTTTACACTCTACGTCCACGAGAGAGAGGGTTGTGCATTGTCAGTTTTGACTCAACAATTCGGTGATAAGCAGCGTCCATGTGCGTATTTCTCGTCGACTTTAGATCCGATAGCTAGAGCGTTGCCAAGTTGCTTAAGAGCCACAGTGGCAGCGGCTGTTTCTATCCGACAGTCTGCTGGATTGGTGATGGATAACACATTGGTTGTGATGGTTCCACATGCAGTGGATACTTTGTTAAATAGAACCAAGACTCAGCACCTTACTAGTGCGAGATTGTCAGGCTATGAGTTGACGCTCTTGGCTAGTCATATACACATCAAGCGGTGTAATGTATTGAATCCAGCTACATTGTTGCCGATTTCTGTGGACCCAGATGGTCAGGGATAACATGATTGTTTTCTTAGGACGGAGGATGAGACGAAGGGGAGAGTCGATTTAAAAGATACTCCTCTTTCGGATCCTGATGGTACGCTATGGGTTGATGGGTCATGCTACAAGCTCCCAAATGGTGATACGACCGCGGCATATGCCGTGACGACATTATGTACGATCGTTGAAACTGCACGAGTGAGCTATAATTCGGCGCAAGCAGCAGAGTTGATTGCATTAACGAGAGCGTGTATTTTATCTGAGGGAAAGAGAGTGAATGTGTATACCGATAGTCAGTACGCGTTTGGTGTAGCACACAGTTTTGGACGCTTGTGGAAAGAAAGAGGATTTCTCACATCGCATGGGACTAAGATCCAACATGGGCAGTTGGTGAATGAGCTTCTTGAGTCACTTACTTTCCGAAGCAAGTTGCGATTGTGAAGTGTAGTGCTCACCGGAAGGTTACGGATGATGTCGGTCGTGGTAATGCGTTTGCGGATGAAGTTGTGAAAGAAATAGCGAGACATGTGATGAGTCAAATGTACGTTGCAGGCCCTGCGAGATGGATTGGTGCAGCTGGAATGTGTGAAGACACGATTGAGAGTGTGAAATCAATCCAGGCTGAAGCCACTGAAAATGAAACGAGTGTGTGGAGAGAAACTACGGGTAGATTGGATTCGACTGGTTGTTGGGTTGAGTTATCAGAACACCAACGATGGATGTTGCCGGATGCATATGTGCTTGCTGTGTTTACGATGGCACATGGGTTGTCTCACATTAGTGCGAAAGGAATTTGTAAGTTGTTGGCTCCAGTATGGCACAATGCTGGAATTCCTAAATGTGCTGAGAATGTGGTCAAGAATTGTATGGTGTGTTTGATGTATAATCCAGGTAAGGGAACTCCAACTCCAGCTGGTCACTTTGCGCCTCCGACGTATCCGTTCGAGGTTCTGCAATTGGATTTTATCCACATGGAAAGATGCTACAATCTGAAATACGTCCTCGTAGTTTTTTGTGCCTTTTCTAGATGGGTAATAATAATAATAATAATAATCCACATTTGTAAAGCGCACAATCACCCGTAAGGGTCTCTAGGCGCTGGGGGCCGTCGGGAAGATTAAGCAAGCTATTGCCCAGAGTCACATGGTGCTGGGCTAACCTGCCGCCGGAGCCGGGGATCGAACCCTGATCCCCAGATTCCAGCGTCAGTCGCCCTGGCCGCGGCACCACACCTCTCCCCTAGAGGCATATCCCCTAAAAGATAATACGGCCACGTCCACAGCTAAAATCTTGCTCAAAGAATATTTCCCTAGGTTTGGGTTGCCAAGGATGGTGTGGAGTGATAACGGAAGTGAGTTCATGGGGAAGATCATGAAGAGAGTGTGTGAGGGTTTGGGCATAAGACAAAAATTCCATGCTGCGAATCATCCCCAATCAGCTGGATTAGTGGAATGTTACAATGGCACTTTGAAGCTAAAGTTAGCCAAAATCCAGGCGAGTTCTGGCCTCCAATGGCCCGATGCTTTGCCGTTGGCACTTTTGTCAACTAGAACTACAGTGCATTCCCGAATCGGACTTAGTCCGTATGAAATTGTCTTTGGTCGACCGGCAAATGTGTGGGGAATGCCGAGACCAACAAAGTTTAGTCATATTGATTATCCAGTGTTGGTGGACTATTTGTATCACCTAACGGCTAAATTGCGTGTCTTGCATCAACAGGTTCACGATAACCTGTCACCAGCCTCTGTGGACCCAGGTCACACCATCAATCCTGGTGACTGGGTTCTCGTGAAAAATTTTCAACGGACCAAGAACGACCATCCCCGCTGGACGGGCCCTCATCAGGTGTTGCTGTCTACAAGAACCTCTGTAAAGGTTTTTGGGAAGAAAAATTGGATCCACGGCGTACACTGTAAGAGGGTACCTTTACCTCTGCCGTACGACCAGTGGATCCTCGACGGTATTGCAGACACCGAGACCGAAAAGTTGCCAAAGTTCACACCGTTCAGCGACGCTGAGTTAGTATGGGGAAGGACTGAGAAAGAAGACGATGATGTCTTACAAGCAGCTGTGCCTTCATCTTTGAGATTGGACACCACTGAGCCTGAACTGCTATTTCAGAACCAGACAGAGCTTGGTAAAAACCGTTATAATCTATGACCTAGAAATAATGGACCAATAAAGAGCAAATAATTCCTTTTTTTGAACTGCACTCTCTCAGCCAAAAAACTGTTTTGATCTTTTCTTTCTTCCTCTTTTTCAACCGCCATCCGGGTTCAGCTGTAGGGTCGCGGTGTAAAGGCTTGGGATTGCAGCCGTGTAGACACAAGGTCGACGGTCCTGGTTGGTCTTAGGGCTTTGCCTGGCAGAAGAAAACCAACCGCCGCGAACAGCCCAGTTAGAGGATGGAGTTTTTTGGGATCGAGAGAGCCGCTGAGAAAATAAATTTTAAGATGAAACTATGTAAAATAATGCATAACAGGTACTTTCTGATTACATGTATTCTGATGTTCTTTAGCATGACGTTGACTTTGGTGGGTTGAATCGTCTTTTCTACTCAATTAACTTCTGCACCTTTTTCTCAACCTATGACTTTTCCTACTACTACTTCTTTGCATTCCTTTCATATCTTACCCGAACACGAGCAGATTAGAAGGTCAGAGTTTGTACATAACACATTCAGACAGCTACTGCACCAACATCAGTTGGTAGTGAACATTACTAATTGTTGGGTGTGTGGTCTTATGCCACATACTACAGATAGAGTTGTTCCCTATCTGGTCTTGCCGTTTAGTCAGAATGGGTCGCTATGGGCTTTTCAGACGATGTTCATTTATGCCCTGGAAGTCTATCCTTTGCATTCCATGAGAGATAACTTGAGTAATCAAGCCTTGGTGAAGGGAGTTATGAGCAGAGATATCGATACGTACTGGACTATTCCCAAGGAAGAGTTATCGGCTTATGTTGGATGGAACACGACAGGATATAGCGTTAATCTGAGTGAAAGGCAGAAACGAAAGAGATCACCTCCTATTTGGGTCATACCCCACCGAGGTCAATACTGTCTGCAAGGTAATGGCAAAAATCCAAAAGCTCAGCTGGGGAAGGGTGTTTGTACTCAGACGTATGTTTTTACGTCTCAATCTTCCCCGCCGTTTTTGGCAGCTAAGGGCACGTATTTTGTTTGTCACAACAGAGCATATACGTGGTTGCCCCTGATTTTTCAGGAACGTGTTATGTTGGATACTTGTTGCCTCCTACGTATACTGCTGCTGCAGATTACCACAAGACAAGAGTTGTTAGAGGTGTTTTCGATCGGGAAGATTCTGCTGGACAGGAAGTGGGAGACTTCTTTAAGGGTTTCTTGCCGTTTTGGGGACCTATGGCTAACAGTAGAGGCTTACGGCAATTGACGAGAGTGGTTGAATCCACCATAAACGAAACTGCCGGTGCCCTTAGTAATCTGACAGCAGAGCTTCAAGCAGATCGCCTTATGACGTTACTGAATCGTATGGTTTTAGACGTCATACTCGCAGATCGAGGTGGGGAATGTAAAGTGATCCAATCGAGTTGCTGCATTTTTATCCCAGATAATGCTCCGATAGTATACGAGGCCATTTCCAAGTTACATAAGATCTCTGAGTCTATACATGTGGACAAAGAAGATTGGTCGTTAACTGGATGGCTTTGGGGACTATTATCCGTGTGGGGATGGAAGCTTGTGATGATCATTGGTGCAGCTCTAGCGGTTCTTTTCTCGTGTTGTCTTTGTATACAGTGCAGTCCTGCCATATGTGGCCTCTGTGCCACTACGTGTGTCAGGGGACCGCCTGTCTCGAGAGATACACAGAGAAACAAGATAATGCTTCAACAGCACCTTGGTGATGTGATGAGAATTGACATCGGCTCAGATATAGACTGAGTAATTGCCTATGTAAGGGCAAAAGGAGGGCCTGAGGTTCCGTGAATTATGAACCCGTGTTTCTAATGTCATGGTTCCGTTACGATTTTGGTAACAAGGAACCGTAACTGATGGGTTCGTCGAGTACGAGTGTTTTTCGCCATGTTACATACGAAGACTCGCAGTGTATTTGAAGATTCTGCTCCGAACCATAGTTATCATTCTGTATAAGGCAGCCATTTTGTGGTTGCCCTCACATAGGCCGATGGCTGCGGCTGAATGAGCCTTTAAGACTCGTGCCCTTTAGCTGGGGTTTGTGCTGATTTCTACATGACCCGAAGTGAATTGACCTCGTTGCCTGAAGCCGACCCTGCCGAGCCAGTTCTTGCCCGCTAGCTGATCAAGACTAAAATCAGAGCGCAGGGCATCGTAAAGGTTTACTACACACAAATATGCCTTGTCCTACTCTTACCTGTTTCTGTTTCTTTCTTTATGGTATATTTATGATATGGGTTGTGACCTCTTTTATTATGGGTTTGTTCGGCCTGTCTAGAGAAGAATGTTGGGTTTGTCCGATGATTGATCATGGGCCGGACAACTGAAAAGTGGGTTTTACCATCATGCGATACCTTTGGTGTGGATACATGTGATTGGACAGTTTGTAAATATTAGGTGTTCTGTCTGGAATGTGATTTTTGGCATAAAAAGGGATGACTTGCTTTGTAAAGGTGAGCAGTCTCCTGAGAACTATTGCCGTGATGATTTCTTAGGACTTCTGTTACTGACTGCAGTCAATAAACTCGATCTTTGACGTCACCACGAAGAGTCCCATGTCTCTGTAATGAATTCTAAGACAGGTGAACCTGAAGACTTTGGGCATGCCCCTGGCGCCGCCGGGTCTTAAATAACCCGGCTCTTCACCCCCCTTTTGGAATCACCTCAAGGGAATGCTAACAAACCACATGCACACCCCGTGGATCCTCGGTGGCGATTACAATTGTGCTCTAGACACATCCTTAGACAGGTCTCATCCCCCCCTGCACATTCACCGGCGCTTAAACAGACAGAGGCATTTAATACCTGGGTAAAACACTGGGCATTGACTGACCTTTGGCGAATGCGTAACCCAGACACCAGAATATACTCCATCCATTCCCTTCCCCATGACCTACTGGTGCGCCTCAACAGATTTCTCTGTTCTGCCACACTACTACCAAGAGTACAGCATGCAGACTATCTGTGGAGGGTGCTCTCAGACCACGATGCACACACACTGACCCTAAGTTGGAGACCGCCACACCCCCCACTCCCACATGGAAGTTACAGAGAGACTGCCTCACGGATCAAGTGTTTAAACATGACCACGGGAACATATTCAGGAACACTTCACATTGAACACTGGTACAGCGACGTCTCGCCTGATAGAGTGGGACACATATAAGATGGTGGCGAAGGGGCACTGTATCCAACACATAGTAGGGATCTGTAAAACTCTAGAGGATGCGCTGCAAAAAGCTGAGCACACCCTAGCGAACCTCTCGAAACAGGCAGACCGGGGCGAAACCACTCCAGAACAAATGGAAGCGGCAAAAACGCTTTATGCGGAGATACTTACTGATCTCCATAAATATAATTTTCGATTGTACGCAGCAAGGGTTCACCGGGAGGGTAATAGAGGAGGCGCGCTCCTGGCCTGGTTAGCTAAACAAGATACGGAGATCAAGCCAATCACAGAAGTGATAGATGCCTCAGGGGTTCTTCACCACTCGCAACTAGGCATCCTGAGTGTCTTTCATGACTACTACTCCGGCATTTACAGGGCCCCGGCATGGGATGATTGTCGAGCAAGCGCCAACTTCCTGGACCCATTACCCATTTCCCAAATCTCGCCAGAAGAAAAAAAACAGTTAGAGGTGAGGATCAAGCCAGCGGATGTGTCCCAAGGGACTAGGGCCCTGGCGCGTAATAAAGCCCCAGGAATGGACGGCTTACAAGTAGAATATTACAGCACTTATGCAACCCAACTGGCCCCACGCATGGCAGTAATGTATAATGATGCACTAGACATAGGGGAACTCCCCGGCTCCCTCAGAGAATCGGTCACAGTCACATTCCCCAAGCCGCACAGACACCCAACCCTGCCCTGTTCTTATCGCCCAATAACTCTCCTCAATACGGATTGTAAGATACTAGGGAAAATCTTAGCGCAACCGTACACTCAAATTCTGACACCATTAATCCACCCAGGGATTCATCCCGAGGCGCACCACCTCGCAAAACCTGCATAGGCTGTTACATATACAGGATGAGGCAAACATGCAATTCCCAAGAGCGGCATGTCTCATATTGGACCTCGAGAAGGCCTTTGACACATTACAACGACCCTATTTATTTAAGGTACTTGGCAGGATACATAGGCCCCACATTAGTGGCCTATACAAAACTCCTCTACACCAGTCTCACATCAAGAGTCAGGATAGGCAAGTATATCTCCTCAGCGTTCGCTGTAGAGAGGGGATCAAGGCAGGGATGCCCCTTATCCCCTCTCCTGTTCACCCTAGCGGTGGAACCCCTGGCTATATGTCTGTGCCAGGAGGGCGAGGAGTGGGGCATTCCATTGGCAGGCACGACATACTGTGTGTCCTTTTATGCAGACGACCTTTTAATACATGTCCGTGACGCTACTCAAGATATGACACCCATATGGCAGACATTGCAAGATTTCACGGAGGCCTTGGGTCTGGGAGTTAATTGGAGAAAATCCTCCATTTATCCACTCAGCCCTCACATGGCCCCATTCGAGATAGAGGTAGGAACACAAACACTTGCTTGGAACGCCGAGGCGCCCAGACATCTGGGAGTGAGATTGTGCCACTCCCCAAGGGACATGTACAAAGGGAATCACCGCAGGACCTTGGCAGGCCTATGGTCGGCGGTAGGGTTCTGGAAATCACTCCCCCTATCCCCCATAGGTCGAGTGGCGCTGGCCAAGATGATCATGGTCCCACGCATGTTATATCACTTTGCTAACCTCCCAGTTATACCACCGCGACCATTCTTTAAGGCGTTAAACTCCCTACTTGCTGAGTTGATCTGGAGGTGGGGACGTCACAGGGTGGCCCTGTCTACACTGCACATCCCCACGATGGAAGGGGGGCTAGGAGAGCCTTCCTTTGAGGCATACTTGCAGCTCAGCTACAATGGCTGTCGTATTGGATGGCGGAGCGACACATGGGGGAGACTGTCACCACGGAGGGTCACACGCCACTGCCAGTAATTCGCCAGATACTACTTCCGGGCACGAAACCCATGTGTACACGGCCCCTACAGCTGTCCATAGCCTGCACTTGTATGCTGCGTATCAACCGCATGTCCGGGGAATGGCTCCCGTACTCACCCCTGCTCCCACTAGTGGGCTTCCCCAGGGAAGATGCGTACTACACTCCCAGCACTCTTCAAATCTGGACTGACCTGGCTGTCACGGAGGTAGAATCCCTATTCGAGAATGGCCAACTGAAAATGTATGCCCAAATGTCTGAACAGTACGATCTCCCCCCCGGGCAATTCTTAATACACAGACAACTGATTGACAGCAGCCGTAGGTATTGGGACCCGACAGCAGGAGAGCCGCCGACACACCCAGTGATTCACACTATTTTACATATGGGGATAGGGCGCCACCTAGTAACATGGCTCTATAAAGCCATACGAACACTCATTCTTCCCTCACAACCACTACGTCAGAAATGGGAAGCGGAAAAAGGAAGGGTATTGAACGACAAAGAATGGTAAATGTCCGTGGAATATCCTAAAAACGTATCCAGGAATGCACGATTCCACAATATACAATTCAACGTCCTTCACAGGGCATACCTTACGCCCCACCGAATCCACAGGTTCTATCCTGACATGAATTGTACCTGCCCCCGATGTCAAGTGCCAAACGCGAACTTTAAGCACATGTTCTGGGATTGCCATACCCTTCATGAATATTGGGACCGGGTCCACCAGACACTCAGAACAACAACCAACATCACAACCATTTCCACCTGGGAGGCGTGCGCCCTTGGAGTATTCCGTAGATGGAAGACTAAAAAAACGCAGTATCGCTTTATATCCCTCGCCATCCTCTTAGCGAAAGGGGGAATAGCCATGCACTGGCGAGCCCCGACAGGCCCCCTGGTAGCGGCCTGGATAGGAGCCTTAAAAAAATGGGGGCAGGCTGAGGAGGAGGTATTGCGGGATGAAGAGGTAAAAGGTACATGCAAACATCCCATCTCTCTCAAATGGGCACAACTACTACGCACCTTTACGCACGAAACCACCCCTGAGAACGATCCAGCAAACTCCCAACCCCAAGCCTCGCAAACACCCCCTATAAGACCCAACGTAGAAACTTCAGGGGCGCAGCAATGTAGTTAGGCTCCCACCAAAGCAGGAGACATGCCTGCATGTCCCTCTATCATTGTGAAAATACTCAACCAGAACTTCTTCACACCCTGACCCCCTCCCTGCATGACGGAACATATGTCACAGGATAATCACACTGCAAGGAGACAATACCACCACCCACACTGCAGATCACACCCAGCTGACATTTGAAGACTCTCTGTCACCCCCATCCAATCCACACCCAAACAGTTACAGGTTCGGAGTTCTGCACCGGAAGTAATAGTTTTAGCGTTAATTTATTGGGAACGTACTCACTCAAGAACAGACACATCGCGCACTGAATGAACAGACCTACACAAGCAGTGGGGTCACACAGGTCCATCGACAGCAAACGTAACCGCAACCGATACTGTAAAGGTCACAAATGCGTAACAGCGGGAGAGCCCACCCTCCGCACAACACTCTCCACTGCTGGGCGATTGTAATAGATGAATGTTGATAGCACAAAGAATTGTTAACCTACGCCAGATCCACGCCTTAATGCAATGTGTATAACGAAAGTGCCAAGATGTATGAACTTGCTTATGAAAAACCTCAATAAACAAATTTAAACAAAAAAAAATAAAATAAAGGGTTGACAGAGTTGGTGAGAAGGAGGCTCCGCATTGAGGTTGAAATGGACAGTGTGAATTTGCATATGTGGCTGTACCCGCAGGCACTAACTTCGTCCTCTATCAGGGTGACGCTGTGCAGGAACGTGGAAATGCTGCCATTGCGATGCATCCTTGGTTCTTAAGACTTCAGGCTTTGCAAAAGGGGAATAGCAACTAATAGCAGCTGCTACTAAGGGTGAGTGGTGAGGCGGGGGGCTATAGAGGGGGCAGCGGAGGGAGGAATAAACTTTAAATAAAAATAAATGGACTCACCTGGATGCCGCTGGGTGCTGTCTTCTCTACTCTGTCTCCTTCGTGCTGCAAAGGGAAACTCCCAACCTGCAGAATCCCCTGTTCAATCACAACGCTCCCTTAAACAGTATTGTGATTGGTCTGAGCACCGTGGTGCTGCACTAAAACAGGTGCTTGGAGGCTTTGCATGTTCTGCATCAAGCTGTGTGATGCAGCTTGGTGGAGAAGATGCAAAGTGCGCATGGCGGTTGACCAGCCCTCTTGCACCAGTCAAACCGTCACTTCAGAGTTTGCTTCACACTCCTCCCCTGGCCCCTACCCCCTGCAATGGCCAGCCCGGAACACCCCGGTGTGCCTGCATCTGAGCAGGAAGAAAAACTAAAATGATAATAACCTTAGTTATCATAATTTTAGTTTTCAGTGAGCGACGCTCCTCCACCTTAGCGGAAATCCCACCGCTGATGCAGCCCCTTCCTGGGGAGGAGGAGTGCATTAGGTGTTATCCGAGGGCAACAAAAAGTAGGTTGCCCATTTGCCTTAATAACAAAAGCTCCCTCATTCACTCTCTTTATTAAACACAAGCATCTGATGCAAGTCTCCTTTACCCTAGTAGAGTATGCGTGGCACCCACTGAGAGTGGTGATGTGGAAAATAATGAGCAGAGGGCAAGAGAATGTCATGTTCCCACTTTTATAACAAAGCTTAAAGAAGATAAGCGTTTTAGTCAGAAGTGGACGGCTCTTTGTGGTAAAAGTAATGCCTTTCAACAGTGGTTATGGTTGTATTAATAACCAGGGGGCAACAAATAACAAAAACGTTTCTTACAAAAAAAATATGCGGCTGCAGATTGCAGCAACAAATCACAGCATGTGGAAAGAATGCTCATTACTGGAGAGTGTGGAAAAGTCTGTTTTAATGACTGCATTCTTCATAGTGAAACTAGCCATAATTAGCCTGGCAGCTGCCCAGGGGGATGCCTGCAGAACATTTGACATTGTGATGCTCGGAATAAGGGGGTGGGCATAAGTTTCCATCTTGAAACGTTTCAGGTCTAATCGTACATAAACTGCCTTTGATTAGCGCACTTAGATGAACAGTGTTCTGAAAGGGAAAACATTTTATTGAGAACAAAGCGGTGTCAGCAACTATGTATTTGCATGCATTTACAAAGTGTAGTATTGTATTTTAGTTAGTACTCTGCATACATTTACCAATCGTGAATGATAAAACAAGAACTAAAGATATTCGACCACAGTTTTCAAATTGCTATGGAACCAAACAACACAGGGTAGACGCAAAGACACTATTTGCCGTTGCAAGAATATCACGATACTGCACGAAGGGAGGTAGCATGTACGAACCATGCATTGTTACTTTATAACAGTTGCCCGATAGCTACGATATTGACCATAGTGCCGCCATTTGAAAATGTTGCCTGGTGTGAAAACTTCGAACAAGAGCCTCTCCACCAAAGTGCAATTGGCTTCAGTTTTTTATTTAAAAGCGATGACTTCTCGTTATGACGCATGGCATTACTTCTTGTTTCATATCGAAAAGTGTAAATTAATTCAAGATTCGCAAAGCGCTTTTTCTATCAGAAAAACAAGCGAATGTCATAATGAATTCGTAATGCGTGCAGGCCTGATTTTTACTCACGAATTGGTGACCCTCTGTCCCTATTTTTCGTTTTGCGTAACCATCATAGTAATGAACATTATATACACATCTTAAGAGTGATTTCTTGTTAAGTTTGATCATAACTAGTGATTCACAGATTGTAGATAATCATAGTTAAAAGGTGTTCACATTAAGTTAGCCATAGTTAATGTAAGCCTATGTTCAACAACTCGCGCCAACATTAACATTATATTCTGGCTTCTGTATGTTACCTCATCCCTTTCTTTAAACTGCCATAGTTTGAATAATGAATTGCTTCAGTTATTTTCAGCTTTCGTAAGAACTGTTATTGTTGATAGTTTCACCAAACTTTTTTTTTTTTTAAGTTCAAAAAGACTTTATTAGTGAAAATGGAAGGTATCAAAGAACAATATACAAAAAATTGAGGGAGAACTAAAAGGAGGAGAGGGAAAAGCAAGATCAATCAAAGAAAAAGAAAAATTACCCGTATTTTCTGGCGTATAAGGCGACTGGGCGTATAAGACGACCCCCTACTTTTCCTTTAAATTATAGGGTTTGGGCTATATTCGCTTGCTCATAAAATGACCCCGGCGTATAAGACGACCCCCGACTTTTGAAAAGATTTTCAAGGGTTAAAAAGTAGTCTTATACGCCAGAAAATACGGTATGCAAAATCAATAACATAAGAAAAACATGGGCAGTAAATATGTCAAAGACAATGCAATGGGTTTATAAACAGTCAGGGAAAAATGTTCAAATAACAAATGATAAGGAAAGTAAAAGGAAATGCAAAGGGTACTCAGGGTGGCTCAAAAACCTCTTGTTTGCATGGCTTTGGACAAGAGGAGTGGAGCGCACAATTATCGAAATACAATGTAACAGGAAGCCATAAATCTGCACGCTTCGTGGCCAGGTGAAGAGGGAAAACAAAAACAGTATCAAGCCTATGGTTATGACAGACATTATACCACCAAGCCTTGAAGGAAATGTTGGTTGAAGCCTTCCAATTAATCGTTATCTGTTGAAACGCAACAGCCAGCAATAAATCAACAATACGAATATCACAATCAATATCGTCCCAGCAAGGCGAGAGGCTTCCCAAGAAAACGTGAGTAGGAGAAAAAATAATTTGAGTATTAAAAATCACATTAATTTGAGACCAAACCTGTATCCAAAAGTCATGAGTGGGCTTACAAAGAAACAGCATATGGAATAGGGTGGCATTCGGAGAAGAGCAAGACCAGCAAACATCGGGGGTATTTGGAAAGAATTTGTTAAGGACAGAGGGCGTGTATAACAACCTATTGTAAAGGAAGAATAAAGACTGTGTAAGGGACGCCGCCCTAGATGATTTACGAATCTTAACCCATAGCTTGTCCCACATGGGCACAGACCAGGAAGTGTCGAAGTCATGCTCCCATTGCTCCTCCACTTTAGATTTGGTTCTAATGGACTCATGGGCATGAAGGTACTTATAAAGAGTAGAAGCCTTGGGAGTAGTGCGTAGGAGAGAGTGAAGTCGTGTAGTGGATGAAGAAGTAGAAGGAGGAGGTGTTTGCGCCTGCAGAAACAGGGTGTACGCAGTCAGTACTGCAGTTTTGAGTAAAAGATATTTATGAGCGAAAGATGAGGGTAAATCAAATGAGGAGCAAAGAGTCGAGAAAGGTATAAAGGTGGAATTTGAAAAGAGTTGCGATACCCAAATTAACCCTTTATGCCTCCAGGATTTCCAATAAAAGGGCTTATTGTGGATTAGGAGATGAGCATTATGCCAAATGGTGGAAGAAAGGAAATCAGCAACGGTAGTGGAAGGGGTGGGTTTAGAGGAGAGGAGAAGCTTGGTAGTGAACTAATGGAGGGGATTGGAGATCGAAGGAGGCTTCCTAGAGAAAGAGAGATATTCAGCAAAAGAAAAGGGGGAAAGGAAAAGGCGCTCAACCTTAACCCATAGGGGACAGGGAGAGATAGAGTCCTGCAGCCAAAAGGAAGCTTGACGCAACAAAAAGGCTTTCTGGTAAGCGAGAAAGTCCAGAAAATTCACACCACCTTCGGAAGCAGGACGAATCAATCTAGCTAAGGACATCCTAGGTTTTTTGTTGTTCCACAAGAAGGAGGATAATACTGTGTTAATCTTCTTAAAAAACTTGGAGGGAATAGGCACATGAATGTTGGAGATGGTGTAAAGGATTATAGGGGATAGCATCATTTTGATAGTGTCGAGACAACCCCACCATGATAAATAAAGAGGATGCCATTTGGTTGTAATCCGATACTTTTTGAATACATTTAGTGAGGCAGAGGGAAATAGTGGTAGGGATGGAGGGGGGAATGTGTAAACCTAAATACTTAATGTAGGAAGGACTCCAGGCAAAATTGGCAGCACTAAAATCAGGTTTAAATGTGAATTTTGTAAGGGGCAAGACCTCGCAAAAACTGTGTGTCCAGCAAAAGGTGCCTATAAGCACAGCCTCCTTCCGCTAGAAGAATCAGCAGTTCCTCATGAGGTGATATGAGCAAAATGGTGGTAGTGTCAGTGCGAAGGCGGCAAGCAATCTGCCGCAGAGGCATAGCAGGTAAGCAGCACAGTAAAGGTGGCACTACAGAGAAGGAGAGGCAAATAAAAAGTGCCATCAGAGCTGGACCAAAAAAAAAAAAACATGTGGCAGTGAAGCAGCACAGTCTCATCACAGCAAGAAGAACACGGCATGCCAGCTAGCACAAAATGGCGGCCGTGAAAAAATAGTAGAACTCCTCAAACTCACTGTGTGAAACACCTTGTCACTGGGAGATGAAGGGGGTCCACAGACGCCGCGCAGTCATCGGAAATGCAGCGGAAAACATTGTAGCCGTCAGATGTGGGATGTGAGACAAAGTGCTCGTACCTCAGCGAAGGCAGCGCGGTGCGTCAGCCGATAGAAGATGGCGGCCGCAGTCACACCAGAAGCCTCGCAGCATGTCGCGGTCAAAAACTGCATCTCTGAGCAATGGAGAGAAACTTCAAGCGTCGCGGAACATCGCGGAAATGTTCCGACAGTGAAATATAGCCTCCATTCGGGAAACAATGGTGTTGAGGCAGTGAAGTCCCTGAAGCTGTCGCAGAGCCTCACTCGGGCGCGGCCATCACCTTCGGGCGCCAAGTCACGCCCCCCAGTTTCAAAAAACTTTTGATAATGAGCTTCTTTCACCTGTGCTTGAGGCAGCTTGACTGTGATGTACAGTAATAGGCAACAGGCCCGGCTCCAGGTATTTTTTATTTGGGTGGGCCACTGCGGGCACGATTTGTTGCATATATGTGTAGGCAGGCCTGCTTCAGGGCCCTCCTTTATCTATTCTTAGTCTTACAAGGCCCAGTAAAACACACTCTTTTCCAAATCTCTTTCTAAATATTATCACTCTCAAAAAGTGTTTTTTTCATGTAATGTTCCTTTGATGGGAAGAGGTTTCTGAGGTAGGAGTATCAGGCAAGTAACACTTCACGGGCTCTCTCTGTGGGAGCCTTCAGGGAGAATCCCTATTCATTACTACCTCCACCTGACCCAGGACTCAGCAAAGCACTCCCTTATAGGCCTGATTATCCACTACTTCTCTCCAGTGCACCTTATCTCACAGCTAACCTTGGGCCCAAGCCCCATATCAGGCACCATCGGGCTCCACTTTCAATTTTCCCGGTAAAAATATTAGGAAAATCACCTTCAAACTTAAAACATTGAATATAGCAGTAAATATAATTAGCACGCACTTTAAAGTATGTTCCAGAGTAGCTCTTATGACCCGACTGCTAAGTAAATAAACAAAAACAGAAAGGCCATGACAGGGCCGGCTTCAGCGCTGATGCGAAAGTCTTTTTTGGCGCCGCACCAATAACCTCTGTCTCCGTAAATACCTTTATTATCACCTTTCAACTGTGCCCCTCATCCATCCATAGCCCCCCTAATGACCTCCTCCTCGGATTCCCTCACTGCCACATGCCATAAGTGCCCCTCATCTCCAAATAACCCCTCCCCCTAATGACCTCCTCCTCTGATACCCTCACTGCCACCCTCAACCAGTGCCCCTTATCTCTCTGTAGCCCCTCCCCCTCATGACCTCTTCCTCGGATTCCCTCACTGCCACTCTACAACAGTGCCCCGCATCGCACCATAGCCCCACCCACTACCTTCTCCTCAGATTCCCCCACTGCCACCCTCCAACAGTGCCCCTCATCTTTCCGTAGGCCCTCTCTCATATGCATTTTGTTTGTTGGATAGACCTACTCATATCAGTGTAGTGTGTGTCAGTAGTTTACACCACGCACACATTATACAGAGACAATGAATCATACAAGTATGTAAATCAGTCTACAGGGAATGTCACATTAGTCAATGAGAATTACAAGGTGTAGGAATCACATGTCATCCATACTGGTGGGCAGTATATTTTAAGGGGGTTTGGTCTGGGGAAGCATAACCTTAGGATTTAAAGAGTATTCCATGGGGGTCAGCTTTACTGATAAAAATGTATATCTGCCCAAACATACTAATTTTTAGCAACATTAGATGAATGAAAGACTGAGGAAGTTCTGACTATAGCACAAAACAAAAAAAGAGAAGTTCGTGCAGGGATGGGAGGGAGGCCGTTCTAGGAGGCATATTAGTAACCAGCCTCACCGCTGTATTCTGGACAACCTGTACTCTATTCAACAATGATTCATTGACCGCGGGCAGAAGCGCGTTGCAATAGTCCAGGTGACTGATAACCAGTGCCTTGACCAAGGTTTTACGAACAGCTAGAGTAAGGAGGGAGAAAGCTCTGTACAACAAACGCAACACATGGAAACAGGTCCCAGAGGTAGCTCCAACTTTGTCCTGCATAAACAGAGTATGATCTAAGTACACACCTAAGTTTTTAACCACTGTCTTAGGGATGGGGGCAGTGCTCAAGTCCGCCGTCCACCAATCCGCGGACCAGAGTGTGTTGGCATTACCGAATAACATAATCTCAGTTTTACCAGCATTTAACTGAAGGAAGTTATCCGTCATCTATGTGGCAATCGCTTTCATGCCCTATGAGAAATTAGATTTTATTGTTTAAGAACTTTTGTTAAAAGATCGAAGCAGTTGGGTATCATCCACATAAGCAATGGGCATAAAACCAAATTCCCTCACAATCTTAGACACCGGTTATTTTAATGGTCTTTTTTAATGGTTGTGTACAGTTATGTATAGTGATGTGTAATTGATTGTTTCAAAGATGTGTTTTTTATATGTGGTTTTGCAGCCTTGAGGAAGCCTTGGCGGGCGAAACACGCGTCGGCTACCGTTTGTTGTTGAAAATAATTTTAAAAGTTATAACGGATCAATTGCTCTGGATATAGACGAATTCTTGGAACGATTACATAAGGAGCACAAATGGATTTGGACTGAGTCAATGGAGAACCTTTTTTCCTAACACAATTAAATAGACAAAGGAACTCTAGATTTACTTTGGTTTGGTGTGCTCTGGTGCTTGTGTGTTAGTTTCTACTGGTTGTCCAGACCCTTCTCAGTCAGGTTTTAGACCTATGCACAACACAGAGTCGGCCCTGATTGCGGTATCTGATCAATGGAGAACCTTTTTTCCTAACAAAGTTAAATTGACAAAGGAAATCTAGATTTACTTTGGTTTGGTGTGCTCTGGTGCTTGTGTGAATTAGATTGCTTTTGGACTACCTCTATGTCCAATAGTGTAATACTTAAGGTGGGTGAGTATTTGGCACTACAGGAGCACCAAATATAAAATGAGAATAATATGCTGTGATAATCATTACAAATGTACTCATGTTGATGTGCAGATCAAAGTAGCATACCCACCCCTTTTGTCAGATACATAGACAACCAGTAGACTCTGTGTGTTCTGTAAGTTTTTTATTGATATATCCTTCCAATAGTTTGCTCATCAGAGGAACAAGAGAGATGGGGCGATAGATAGACAGAATAAATGCAAATAGGTTTGCCTTTTAACAAATCGGGATTACCTGTGTTGCCTTCCACTCCCTGGGAAGTTGACCTCGCTCATTGAGAGATTTAATAATGTGCACAGAGATGGAGAAAGCTGTGCAGATATTAACATAGCAATCTTTGCTGGTATGATATCTGTGGGTGACCCAGACTTGGCAGATTTTAGCATTTCCCCCACTGCATGTACAAGTACAGGGGTAAGACGGTATAAAAGGAGTGTTGTTTTAATATTTAAAGGGGGAGAGAGGAAGATTTAATGGGGCTTAGCGTTAGGAAATTACCATTCAGGAGAACCAACTCACATTCAATTTGCATATGACTATCTCTGAATAACTTTTCTTTTAACTTTCTTTATTAGCGGGTGGAAACTTGACACAACAGCAATATCGGACATTAAAATACAAACCACTGTGTACACTGCGTTCAATAGTATACTTGAGGTGCACAGCAGTAAATCAGTAACTTAGGAGACAGGTAAAAATTTCATAAACTCCTCCAGTCTCCAACCCATCCTGCAGCTTCACTAACATCACCACTTTGTTAGCCCACAGCCATATTGAGAATACCACCCACCTCACACCCTTTTACCCCCCTCTGCAACATAATCCTAGGCAATGCTCACTGAGCCACTGTGCGTTCAATTAAGTATTAGTTGGCCCTCTCCCCATACATATAACCCCTTCCTTGGGCCCTTGCGTGCCTAGAAGCAGCATTTCCCAACAATATCTATTCTAGCCCAGGCCCATCCACCGATGTATGTCCCTTGTCCTCCCACTCCCATTCCCATCTTCCAACCTCTGTCCACCACCTACAGTTATGTGACCTACTGGGGGATTTCCTGTGCTTGGCTAAGGTGCATCAGGCCAGCACCAGAGTTAAGCTCAAGAATGTGAGTCCCACATTTGATAGCCTCGGGGTAGGGGACAGTCCCAAGAGACATCCCCATCTCCCACAGTTCAGTCCTATCCAGTATGTTCTGTAAGTCGGACACCATCTTCCACCAGAACTGTGTAGCCACTGGGCATGACCAAGTCATATGTATGAAGTTTATTTATTTTCTTCTTTATTCATTTTATTTTGAGGGTTTTGTATAGTGTGAGTATCAGAGCGCTTTACAAGTCAAATGTAAAAAAGAAAAACAGAGATGTAGCAAAACAAAGAAATAGGTGAAACAGCTATACATAGCTTATACATGTACAAATCAGCTATCGTGAAAGACAAAATGACAGCTATTGCGCACAAAGACATAGTTAGGTATAATATACAAAAAGACTGGCAAAAAGGACAGAGTTTACATGAATTTAGCCATGAGGATCGCTTTCACTTCTTTTTTTAAGGAAGCAGAGGACGGGTTCGTTCTTGTTTCAGTGGGAAATGAGTTCCATATCCTAGGAACCATACCAGAGAATGAATATGTTTTTTTCTTGGCAAATCATTGTGGTTTTATAAGAAGAGTCTTGGCACTCCTGGAGGCTCTGCTCCCAGCAGAGAGCTCCAGTTTCTGAGCTAGGTTGTGCGGAGAATTGTGGTGTAGGGCCTTGTGCGTCATACAAGTGATTTTAAGATGAATTCTAGCTTCAAATGGTAGCCAGTCGAGGGTTCCGAGGTCAGGGGATATGTGAGATTTTCTCTTTGAACCCGTGATGAGTCTCGCAGCTGAGTTGATAGTGGCTCTTAGTGGGGCTGTCAATGACCTTGGGAGGCCGCATAGGGTTACCACCCCATATTCCACTCTAGGTATTACTAGGGCTTGAACTGCTTGTTTGAAATCGAAGGCTGGCAGAAAGGGTTTCAGTTTTCGCAGGGTCTTCTTCAGGTGGAAGTTGGCTCCTTTTGTGGAAGCGCTGATATGTTTCTGCATCTTTAAGTTGCTGTCAAGTGTTATCCCTAGCAATTTCATTGTATTGACGATGAGAAGGTGTCCTTTGAGAGCTGTTAAGAGCTTCAGCCAATCTAGGATAGTGGGAGTTTTGTTAGGGGGAGCGATTAAGAGGAATTCCGATTTGAGGGAGTTTTGTTTCAAGTGGTTTTCCGCCAGCCATGTTTGGGTTTTTTGTAGAGTGGAGTTGAGTGATTTGATGTCATCAAGTGAGTGGATCTTGATGTAGATTTTGGTGTCATCTGCATGACAAATGGAAGTGGATCTTGGCGCGGCTGAGAAGATCGTTAAAAGGTTCCATAAAGAGGTTGAAAAGGGTCGGTGAGAGGGAGGAGCCTTGTGAAACCCCTAGTGTGACTGGCATGGGGTTGGACAGGGATTGGTTGACCTTGAATCTTTGGGATCTGTTTTGAAGGAAAGAGGTGAACCAGTTAAATACAGTATCGGACATTCCCATTCTGTGTTTCAGGAGTTCAAGCAGGTTGTCGTGTTTGACGGTGTCAAATGCTGATGATAGGTCGAGAAGGATAAGTAAACAAGCTTAATTTTGGTCCAGGAATTTTAGAGCATTGTCAATTACATGAGTCATGGCTGATTCGGTTCTGTGACCTGCTCGGAAGCCTGATTGAAATTGGTTAAGCAGGTTGAATTGATCAATGTGACTGTTCAGCTGCATGTTAACACATTTTCCCAGGAATTTGGCTAGCATAGGTATGTTAGAAATCGGACGATAGTTATTTAGGTCCGAGGGGTCAGCTGTTGTTTTGTTTAGGATCTGTGACACTTTACCTGTTTTCAGGATGTCTGGAATGATTCCTTGCAGGAGGGACGTGTTTATGATCTTGGTCCAGAGAGGTAATAACAGGGTAAGTCTTTTAAGTAATAAGCCGAGAGCGGGTCTGAGAAATGATTGGAGGGTTTCAGAGAGGTTAGTGTCTTTAGTATGGAGTCTTCACTGTAAATGTTGAAGTGGGACTAAGTTGCGTTGTTTTCGAGTTTGAATTTTGGGAGGATGTTAGTTTGAGCACCATCCTGGGCCACAGATGAATTCTTATCCATGTCTGAGTTGGATAAGAGGTCTTGAGTAGATCTGATTTCATGGATTCTGTTTTAGAAGCAAAGAAGGAGGCAAATTCTTCACAATTGGGTTGATTTAGAGGGATGGCGTTCAGGAGACTGGGTATTGCTCTTGGTTTGGGTTTTCATAAGATCGAAAAGTTTTTTGGGGCGGTTCTTGGCTTGGTCTAGTTGTGGCCTGAAGAAGTTGGTTTTAGATTTTCTGATTTTTCTAAAATCAGAGTTTCTGGAGAGTCTTAGAAGCTTAAGGTGGTCAGCTGAGGGTGCGGCTCTCCAATGCCGTTCAATTAATCTGAGAGAGCATCTGTCTTCATTTAGCCTCCCATCATACCAGGGTTTTGAGTCTTTTGTGGAAGCTCTTTTCAGTTGAAGCGGGGCTATGTTATCAAGAAGGATGTTTGTGGAGTGAAAGTAGTGATTGGTCAGTCCCTGGCCAACGTTTAGGTCTTCTGGGGGGCATAGAGCGTTTGGGTCAGTTAATGCTATAGGGTTAGAGCTGAAGTTTTTCAGGTTTCTCTTCCAGATCTTAGATTTCAGGGTTATGATGGGTGACGTTTAACCTCTTCCAAGACTTGGAAAGTAATAATGTGATTGTCAGACCAGTCGCATGGGAGGATCGAGTCAAGCTGTGTGGAGTCCACATTAGAGAATACTAGGTCAAGAATTGCACCTTTGTTTTGTGTTGGGCTGTTACATATTTGGTTGAAATTGAAGTCAGCGAGGAAGGCTTTGAGGCTGTTTACCCCAGGGTCATTCTGGTCATCCCAGTGGAGGTTGAAGTCTCCCAGGAATATTTCCTTATTTTGATGGCTGTTATTTGACACTAGAATATCCATGAATTGCTCTATGAATGAGAGGTTATCACTAGGAGGGTGGTAGAAGTGTGAGAAGAGAAGATTTATTTGTTATTACTGGCGATGTTTAAGCAGAGGTATTCACAGGAAGAAAAGACAAGGGCATAGGTGTTGGACACTGATAGGCTGCTCTGATGTATGCAGGCGACTCCACCTCCCGGTCTGTCCGTTCTGTCGAGTCTGGTGATGTCATAGTGGGGGATAACAAAATGTCCATGATTGGTGTAGATGTATCATTTAACCAAGTTTCCGTCAGGATCAGAATGTCAGGTTTGTTAGTGAGTAGTAAGTCAGCTATCTCAGCTGCATGTCTGGATGCAGATCTGCAGTTAACCCCTTCGGGGCTGATGACGAGCTCAGCTCGTCATGGGCGTAACCTGCCGTACGCTGATGACGAGCTGAGCTCGTCATGTAATGCGGATTTTTGCGAATCGCAGCGTGCAGCGGGAAAACCGCTAGCACGCATGCGGTTAAGGAGAATAAAATGTATTCACGTCTTGTTGGATACTGTGTTGGGTTCGATAGAGAGGGGGAGTCTAGGGAGGTTATTATCAACTATGCCTCTGGAGTTGTGTCTGGTGGCTCTGTGTGTGTGTTGATAGGGATAGATTGAATTTGGGATTCTGTATGAAAGATAGCTGGATGCCCAATGTTCAGTGGAGGGAAGGAAGCTCATATGAGCAAAAGAGGACCCATACTTCTATAGCAGAAAGACGGTTTATCATCCTGCTGGGGCGGGACAAGGCATTAGGGTACTCCAACGTGGAGACCACTTAACCTGGGAGCTCGCAGGTAGATGTTGGGGGTGACTAGAGTTCTTGGAGTGAAGGAAAGATCTGTATTCCTGTTTACTGCGAGTGAACTTGGGTTGTTGTAAAATCAGATCGTGTAGGGTTCGGATGTCAGATTTGACTTGCTGAAGGGCTGATAATATCTGTGTGAATCTGGGGTCAGGCAGGAAAGTGTTCTTATTGGAAAGATGGACTGAGGAAATAGGCATAGTAGTAGCATCTTTGGGGTCATTTGACCCATTGTGCAGATGGGAAGAGTTGAGGGTAGTGGTGGGGGAAGGGTGGGGGAGGAGGTGTAGGTTGAGGGGGCAGAGAGATGGCTAAGTCGAGATCAGTGGGGGGAAAAGGTGGGGTTGATGGGGTGGAGAGGGGGCAGAGGGACGTCTAAGTTGGGATTAGTGGGGGTGGAGGTGGGGTTGATGGGCTGAAGGGAGGTGCTGTGAGAAATGGTGAGGGGAAGGGTGGGGGAGGATGAGTGGGGTGGGGGGCCTAGAGAGGGCAATGCCAGGATCTATTTGGGGTGAAGGTGGAGCTGAGGGGCTGAAAGGCGGTGTTGGGAGTAATGGTGGGGGGCCGGGGTGGGGAGGAGGTGTAGGGTGAGGTGACTGAGAGATGGCTAAGCCATACTTAGAGGGGGTATAGGTGGGGTAGACGGGCTGAAGGGAGGTGCTTGGAGTGATGGTGAGAGTGGGGGTGGTGGTGCAGGGTGAGGAGGGAGAAGGATAAGCAAATGCACTACCCTGGAAGCATTTCTGGTTTGATGTACCCTGCAATGCGTTAGGATGGTAGGGCATAAGATGCTTCATGTGTAGGAAGTTGAACTGGGTGTGATGAAATTGGGTATTGCAAGATGCACTGTGAACAAGTTCCAAGACCCAATGATATTCCCCAACTCGCAGCTCTCTGGCCAGGGCCACCTCCCCACTTTGTCAGAGCAACATAAAATCTTGCTGTGTCTGGAGTAGTACCGATTTATGAAGCCATGACACTATGCTACGACCTTCTCCAATAGTAAGGACAAGCTGTAAAACTTCATGCAATGGCGGCTCTGACTAGCCCCGTTGTCACAAAACCTAGACTGTCCAGGTGACAGCTGCATACGTGAGGAATTGCAAGGCAAGCAAACCATTGTCTGTTGTGAATTCGTACAGGCTTCTCAGTCTGCCCTTGACATAACAGTCGCCCACCGTGAATATATCCGTGACAGTCCTGACTCACTGTTTGTGGGCTGTGGGAGGACTGTATTAAAGAGTTGGGAGGCCCACCAGTGGCAATAAACTATATTTGAATAATCTGCCTTGGTATTTGCAAATTCTACTTGATTTATTTATTTATTTTTTACATTTATAAAGTGCACTGTTACCAAATGGTGTCCTGGCGCTGAATGAACGCTCCCTGGGCCAGGCCTAAAGCTAGTGAATGAACAGCCAAGTTTTCAGAAGTTTTCTAAATGGCAATATCTCTGTAGCCTGTCTCAGTGCAAGGGGGAGGGCATTCCAGGCCCTCGCTGCCCCTGCAGAGAAGTTTCTGCCGCCCCATCGGGCTTTCCTGATTCGTGGGATTACAACCAGCCCTGATCCGCTGATCTCAGCTAATTGCCCGGTTTGTACAGCTGGAAATAGTGAGCAAGGCAGGGCAGGTCCATCACCCTCAGAGCCTTAAACACTGTGCATAATGCCTTGAAAGCGATTCACTTTCGTACTGGGAGCCAGTGCAACTTCACCAGGTCTTGAGACACAAAGGCGGACTTCGGTGTGCCTGTGATCAGACGGGATGCAGCATTTTGCAAGGCTTACAATTTGTTGAGAAGCCCCTCCTGGGCGTTAAGCAGTAATCCATTACAGTAATCAAGGCGGGACAGGACCAGGGCTGTCACCACTGTTTTTCTGTGCTCCTCTGGAAGAAAGGGCAAGATCTTGCGTGTTGTCCTCAACGTGTAATGAACAGCTGATGACAATGCATTGACTTGGGGCCTGAAGGTAAGTTTGTCATGCATCAGCACCCCTAAGCTCTTGACCTTAGTGACTGGGGACGGTGGATCACCTAACTCCTCGGGCAACCATGCCGGGGTCCAGAAGTTCTCTCTGGCACCAAAGAGTAAAACTTCGGTCTTGGTTTAATTTAATTTTAAACAATTCCTAGCAATCCATTTACTGACTGCCAGCATGCAGTCTTTGAACCTCAAGGCTGTGCCCACCTCCCTACCCGGCTGCAGAGATACCACGATCTGCGTATCATCTGCGTAAGATGTTAAGTCGAGTCCATACAATCGAATAACTGGGGCCAGAGTGGATACATAAACATTAAATAGGGTAGGGCTCAGGGAAGATCCCTGGGGAACTCCACAGGGCAGCTCGAAAGGTCTTGATTCGAACTCACCCATGGCCACTACCTGGCTCCTGTTGGTAAGGAAGGCTTTAAGGATCTTATGCGCTTTCCCCTGGATTCCGCAGGCCCTCAGACGGTCCACCAAGATCGTATGGTGGACCGTATCAAAGGCAGCTGATAAATCCAGCAGGATCAAGGCTGCCTTGCTACCACCGTCTAGTACTTACCTGATATCCTCAGAGGATTTGATTAAGGCCGTTTCTGTGCTATGACAGGCTCTGAATCCATGTTGAGATGGGTCCAGAGCTTGTGTGGCCCCCAGAAATGTACTAAGTTGACTGTTCAAGATTCCCTCAAATAGTTTGGCCGGAAGCGGAAGCCTAGCGATGGGACCATAGTTGTTAAGATCTGAAATATATAAGTTAGATTTTTTTAACAACGGCAAGATTGAGGCCTGTTTCCAACAAGAGGGAAATTCGCCCGCTTCTAGCATGTTATTGAATAGCTCAGCTAGAAAGGTGGCAATAGGTGCAGCTGCTAATTTTGCTGCAGTCGCTGGGCAGGGGTCTCTGGGGGAGCCTGATTTGGTACTCAACAGCCATTTCGTTACCTCATCCTTGCTTATCAGGGAGAAACTAGTGAGCCTTCCTTCTTGTCCATTGGCCGGTGACATCTCAATTCCACCCCCTGGCCAATCGGCCATTGCTTGCTCATCTAAGGTGTTAAAAATCCTCTCTACCTTATTTAGGAAGAACTTGGCAAGGCCATCACACAATTCCTGGCTCGGTGGTGTGGATTCTGGCTTGGGGGCCGACAGGCTCGTGACCACCCGAAAGAGCTCCTTCGGGGAGTTCTTGGCGCCATTGATGCAATCAGCGAAATAGGCCGTTTTGGCCTTCCCTATCAGATTTTTGTATAGCACCAGTCCCGCTTTAAGTTTTCCTTTGTCTACCTCAAGGTATTTTTTGCACCATACCCTTTCCAAATTCTTGCAGATGCACTTCTGTTCTCTGATCTCCTCTGAGAACCATGGGGCCGAGGGAATTGACCGAGTGGAATGGTGGTGCTTAAGTGGCGCTAGAATCTTGCAGGCGTTGTCCACCCAGTTGGAATAGGTGGCCGCCGCTTGATTCACATCTGAGGGCATTGACACCCTAGAGGAGACCGACAGGTCTTCAAAGGACACTCCATCTAGCTTATTCCACACCCTGATGGTCTTAGGATGTATACTGACCAGCCTGCGTGAAAGTGATTTAGAGATGGGGACATTGAAGTAGACTGCGGCGTGGTCCGACCAGGTCACTGGACAAATTGAGGAGATTGCTAGGCCCGGATGGTTAGAACAAATACCATCCGGAGTGTGCCCCGCTTTATGCGTAGGGCCTACCACCAGCTGTTTCAAGTCGATCCCCTCCATCATCTCGAGGAGTTCAAGGGTTTGCGGTCAAGCCTATTCTCTAGGTGAAAATTAAAATCCCCTAAGAACGTAAAGGACTTGGTGCAGACTGCCTCCTCTAGAATATTGCCTAACGCAGATAAAAACGGGGTCTTATTCCCGGGGGCCCTGTAGCATAAACAGCCCCTCATGGACTGCTGATTCGATAGGATGAGGTTGAATGCCAATGCTTCCCCTTTGTCAGCCGTCACTGTCTGAAAATTACCCACTATGGAGTTATGATACAGAATTACCAAACCGCCCCGTCGTTTTCCCACTCTGTTTTGAACATAGCTATGGTAGTTAGGTGGCGAGGCTTTAACAATGCCCGGCCCTGAGGCCGCGTCAGTCCAGGACTCCGTGATAAATGCTATTTTTATATCTTTGTCCTGAATCAATTCTGCGAGCTCGACGCTATGTTTAACCAGTGATCTAGCATTTACGAGGAGGCATCTAACAACCTCCGTAGGTGTCTCTGGCCTCCCTTTCTGCTTATTGAGAATAGATCTAATCGGCTGCATTAAGATAGTTGGGGTAGCAAGACCTGTGTGTCCTTATTAAACATCAAGCTTAGGCATCCTGGTGCCTTGCCTTGTCCCCCAAGGCTATAAAAAGTATACCGGTCATATGTTAGCCATGGAGGTTTTTGCAGTGGGCAACCGTCAGGGGTCCAGGCGCTAGGCGCGGGCCCGGCGTGGGCCCGGCGTGGACGGGCGCAGACGGGCTTGCCTTTGGCGAGCCTTCGGCGCGCCCGCTGCACGGCCGCGTCATCCCGCCTTTTAAAGATCAGTGGGGCGAAAGGACTAGCACGCTAACCTTGGCCCGTTCCAAGATGGCGGCCGTCCGGGCTAGCGTCCAGTCTGAATCCCCCTTCCCTGCCTGGGTAATGCCGGTGCACTAAAAGGTCTGGCCAGTGCGACCGGATCAGCCTGCAATCTCTCCCCAGTGCATAAACAATTTTCACATACAATTTAAAAGCAATTAAGAATCGAGCAATTAAAAATCGAGCTAGTGTCTGCTCAATAATCAGTGCAAAACAGGTAATTTGGATTATACTCGACCACGCTGTCATAAGGTGAATATTGATGTATGAATAATTTTGTCAATTTTGTTTGTAACTTTGTTAATCTGCTAATAAACCTTTATGGTTTGCAAATCCACTACTCTCTGTTATTCTTGTGGGGCCAAATGGATTTGACTGTCATTGATGTATTACTGATATATTAATGTTCACCCTGAATTCCAGACAAAGGTCCATCCACTTGAGTGCAGCTTGTACTTCAATTTGCACTAAAGAGTTTTCACGGTGCAAACTCCATCCAGGGCTGCTTCAAGTCACAAAAGAAAGCATACACTCTGCTTCTTGTGGTTAATATATTATGAACACCTGTTCCTTATTCACCATGAAATTGTGTACCGATTTGTAATAGGAGTTGTGCCCAGATACCAAGGTAATGTTAGATTAATAACTACAGACTTGTGATGCACAATTCTTTTATGTCAACAAAATAAAACATTCTGGAGAATTCCCAATCGTTTAGGAATTGTATTTGATATTTTTGGAGTTTTCAATAGCATCACCATGACCAACGGCACTTACTTAAGTAATATATAAGCAAAGTAATGAAAACAAGCAGAGTGGCAGAGAATAATATTGATATAGCACATTGGAAGAAAAATAGATCAAATAATGAAGGTGCATTCTATTGAGATAGAAGATAAATGTGCCCTAATGGACACAAACGATTGCAATGAAAACGACTAAAATGTAAAAGATAACTTGTAGGTTTGAGTCAGTAGAGGTATGAGATTGTACTTTTTACACCTATCATATCACTTAATTTACACCAGAATAGACCTGACATAAGTTGTGCAGAAATTTGGCTACAGCATCAAAAATACAATATTTACTAGGTTTCTAAGGGAAGGGTGCGACACAAGAAAATAATTGTCTGTGTTTTAAAAAGATCACAGTTGTAAACATGTGCAAATCACAGATTTTTCTGGGACTTGTACTTAAGAAAGGTACGCACGGCTTACATTATGTACATGTTTAGGACTTTTTGTGTAACTCCTATACATGTGCATTTGTATTTTATTCCAGAAATTATATACGTGATTTGCACAGAAATGTACTTTAACTGGGGAAAAAGTTTCGCACAATGCACACGCCTAAGCATAACTTACCCATTGCCTAAGTGTGGTAGTGATGTGCTGGACAGACTTCAGTATGCGGAGCACAAACACGTCCATGTGGACAGATACTTCTGGTGTTCTTAGTGTTGTGGACAGTGGACGCAACCACGTCACCTCAGGCAGTGGGTAAGACCTTGAACATGTAGCTTTGTCGTCCCCCCTGTAAGCGTAAGTGGAGTTGGCAGGGCCGGCATACGCCAGTACAGCGTAAGAGTTTGCAGAAATTTGCCCTGGGCTCTGGGCGTGGTTAATTTCTGGACTGGATAAGGAAGTAACTAATGCGTTTGTCTGTGTTTTAGTGTAGGCACCACCCGGCCCACAATCGACAATGTTGCACTGTAGCATGCACCCGGCATGGGGGGCTCGCACGAACGGAGAAATGAAGGAGCGAAAAACCGCTCGGGGTCTTGGCTCATACATGCCAAGTGTTGTGTGTATCTGTATTGCTGCAGCATGAGCCAAATGCATAGCCCTACTCGCAGCATGAGTTTGGCCAGGCCTGAACTCTACATCTATGTCTGCCCTATCCTTACCATAGGCCTATACTCACGTGGCCACCCACCTTCAATGGCCAACATCAGTGTGTCATTGTCAGGCTTGTGGACATGCCCAGAAAGGCACGACAATGGTGTGCTGTAGGAGTGCAAGTGATGCAACCGCACAGCGTACACAAGCAAATAGGCTCAGAGGGAGGGAGGAGCAGCTGTGAGGCAACATAACACACAGTGATGTCGCACATTTGAAACATGCAAGACATGTCAAACATGAATCCCAAAGTCGCACACATCCCAAACCCCACCCCCAACAAGCCACATTACATTTCCTGAATGCCAGCCAATGACAAACTAATATTAGGGATGAAAGTTCCATTGTTTGAACTATGAGGCGGGAGCACCTCTTTGACCTCAGAATTGCATGTGCTCGGCACACCCTGACAAATACCATAGCAGCTGATGACGACTCCCACACTATGCACAGCCTGATGAAAGAACAACGTATATACACCCCACAGACAGAAGTAATTGTTTGAAGTTATCTTGCATGGAATGGCCTTCACACTTACTCCCGCACCATCACAGGCGTACAACCGTTGCACATTAAAACAACTCATTGATCCGAGCTGTGGCATTTCAGCCACAGAACTGGCGCAGGTCAGAACAGTTCCCCTTAAACCAGAGCCACTGACGCAATGGTGGAACTTCCTGGACACATGCACAACCCCTGTCACGTGGAACTGTACCGTACACGTATGCTGCATTTACTAGGGGCACTGCCGTTGGCAGTGATGCGGATTAGTCAATGGCTAAGCTTCCTCCTTGCCAACGTCACCTGTGTTCAGCCTGTGTTGCATTGTTGATCGTGCATATTCGAGTGGTGCATGGATGTCTGCCTACTCAACAGGACGGTAGATGAACTGGATTTTGACATGTATGTGCATCCCCTGTTGGCACACGACCAGGAGTGTCATTGTGATACCCGTTTATGGGATGCCTTGCTACTTATATAAACACAAGAAGGGGTTGGGAGATTAGAATACACGTGCAACAACACGAGACAGACAAAGCAAATCTGTTTTGAAAACTTCCCTCACTCACACACTGGAGTGTGTGACATGCTGTATCATCGGGTCTGCTTACAAAACGCCCTGGCGTAGCCACGCTCAGGGTGGAGCATAAGGGAGGGGGAAAATAAAAAATTACAAGATGACAAGACACAACAAAAATGTAACAAACACAGTGAAAGAACAGTGAATATCACCCTGTGACTGGGAATGGTGATAGAGCAAAGTGCAGTGTTGAAAGGTGCTAAAAATCTGGCTTGTGGATACCAATTGAACCTTTATTAGTAAGTTCCACAACCAGGGTTAAAAAAAATGGGGATGGGTAGTGTTAGGAGAGAAAGTTACATTCTCAAAACACCCCTCCTGGTACTGCTTGTGCCAACATGTTTCGACCAACTTACTGTGCCACAAAGATCACCCAGGTCTTCTTCAGGACGTCTATCTCTCCCAGTCCTGGTACCAGCCCAACCGCAGTTCGGTCAATGGGCGGATAGAAAAAAGTTTCCCTTGATTATAACTTGATCATGATGTGTGGAGGAAATTCCCAACAACACGGGATGCAACATACTGAAAAGAAGCACAATAAATCATATGCTTGCATGTATACGCTAGTTCATGGACCTCAACCGAGGTGTCTAATTATATTGTGTCTGCAAAGTCCCCCTTCTAGGACTAGTTCATGCGGTATTAAATCCCCTGAATCCCAATAGTGGTTAAATGCATTAACCACCCGAAGTATTAAACAAGAACAAATGCTGCATAAGATGGTTACCACACCCCGCTGTATATGCCCACCTTTCTCAGGTACATCACGTTTAAAAGGGCATGCATCTAGACTGAGAAAATTCAGCCATATATACCTGTCCCAACTGGCGTACCCACCGAGTTTATCAATAATTAAAACTCGAAATGGCGCCCGGGAGGAGGGTCTCCAAGGAGCACAACCTATGTTCAAATCAAAGGAGAGTTAGAAACGGAAACCCAAACAAAAGTTCACTGTTGGAAATGGGATCCCCGGCTGGCCAGGGCTTTCGCCAAAGTCAGTCAGAGACCACCACACCCAAGTCAGGGCAAGGGAGTTACACGCCAAGATAACCCCTACTCACCCTCTAGGTAACGTGGCGCGAGCAGCAAGGCTAAACTTGGAGGCGATGTAGGTTAAGTATTTGCGCACGCACCTCAGCAACAACACCCAAAGGCCCACCACAAAGGAAACTCCACACAAGGTTATATAAAAATAGCCTTTGTATTACACCAAAACACATTAGATAAAACACACACTTTACAATGTGCCAGAGGCACGGGCAGAATTTACAAGGGGATATTTACAAGACAGGGCCACCTGGACCACTGTCAGGAATCAGAAATAGCACTTTCAGAAATAGCACTTAGTACATAGAATATAGCACAAAATAGCACACAACCAGTAATTACTGGTAACCAGGACCTCACTAGCACCACCTGTACTAGGGAGAAAACAACCACCTATGTATTACAATACCTGTAGGGGTGTAAGAGGAAAACACATGATGCAATGCATAACATTCATTCAGAGGTGTAAAGGCACATGACGCATAAACAATACATTCAGAGGTGCATAGAAAGTACAATTGCGCCAAACTCACGTAAGTCACCACCTGTGACTGTCCCTAGGCCCTCTGGCCTTGTTGGGGCTAGGACGCCCTGTGTCCAAAGTGTCAGGGTCCTAAACGTAGCAGTTGCCCACAAAGTGCTGGGCAACTGGCGCAACAATGTTTGAGCCTGCCAGGGCTCAAGAACAACAGTGGGGCCAATGGGGGAGCCTCACAGGCTCTGCAGAAACAAAATGTCCCCCTGAGCCTCTCTGGGCTCTCAAACAACCATGGGGGCTCAAGAGCCTCTCTGGGCCCTTCAAAACAACTTTGGCACCTGGAGCCTCTCTCCGGGCCCTAAGAAATAAATGTGGCCCTCCAGAGCCTCACTGGGCTCTACACAAAAATGCCCCCGGAGCGTCGGAGTCCCCTCCCTGGGGACTCGAAATGCTCAAATGCCAGCAGGAGCCTCTGTGGCTCTAAACAGAAAAATGCCCCCGGATACCGGAGCCTCGTGGCCCCAACAACCACAGCAATGCACAGGGGGGCGGGGCGCGGGCACCGGCAGTGTGCCCAGACACCTCCCCCTTCCTCTTGAAGCACTCACCGGGTCTGGCGCGGGGGCTTCCTCTCCTCTCGCGGGCGGGGCTCTCTCCTGGCACGGGAGCCCCGCGGCCTCACGCGCTGTTTCCGCTCTCCCCTGTCACCCTCCGGGGCTCACCTCTTCACTTCCTTGGAGCCCCGGGGAGGGGCGGAATGTGCCGGCTTCTTCTTCTGCTGCAGGAGCGCGGGGTGGGCTCCCGTCCGCTTCCTGTTGTCCCGCCGCAGCTTGCCTGACTTCCGGGTCAGACCTCGGGGACGCGCTGCAATTGGCCGGCCGGCCAAGCACTTCCGGGTCGTCGCGGGCAGCGCGGCGGCCCGTTCCAAACACTCGTAGGCGGGGAATGAATTTTACCGAGGAGTGGGCTCCCTCGAGGTAAATAAAACAAATATGCGGCGTGGGCAGCCGCTCGAGCCGCGAAGTGCAGGGTGGGCACCTGCCTTACAGAAGCGCTCCCAGGCGCTGCTGGTCAAAATCAAGCGCTCTCAAGCGCTAGGGGGGCACAAACCACAGCGCTCACAGCGCTCCCAGCGCTAGGACGAAATAAAGCGCTCCCAGGCGCTAGGAGGTATCTGCAAGCGCTTCCAAGCGCTAAGAGGCAATTCCAGCGCTCCCAGCGCTAGAGGACAGCCCAAAGTCCAGCAAAAGTCCTTTCAAGGGGCAGGGGGCAAGGCTGGGCCCAGAGCCAGCACACTGGGTCTCCAGGCAGGGAGACACCCCAAGTGGCGGTCCTCTGGCCCAGCAGCAGCAGCAACAGCCCCCTCAGGATCCTGGAAGAGAACAACATCTGTGGGGACACAGCCCCATTTTTATACAGTGCATTCCTTTGTTCAAGGGTGCAGAGTGGGGGCGGAACCAGTCGCAGCTGGTTCTTGAGTACTCTGTTTACCTCAACCACCCTCTCTATTCACTGGCAGGGCTTGGGTCATTAGACACACCACAGGGGGGCGGAGCCAGCATTGTGTGGGGAAAACCCAGCCCATCCAGGACACAGGTACACTCCTCCCACACATCACTCATGCTGATCTCCCACTCACCACCGGGCAGACCCATCCAGACTTCCTGGAGCCTGGCATGCCAGCCAGCTCCAGCCAATCACACGCCAGCACCCTCACAGCACACGTACAGCCATGTCTAGAAATGGCGCTTCGCTACTAGACACATACATGCTGCATACACCGTTGCGCAGCATTCACTCACACGAGTTCACACATACCAGACTCAAGCCTGTACACCCCACGCATCAGGAACTACCAGGGACACATACATTCCCCATGCATTCCTATGGGCGGGCAGGCCTAGCTCAGCACATGCACTCAGAGTGCGCACGCACTTTCCACTGGGACACAGTGAAAGTGCGCAGAATCCAAAAATCACCATCTCCAGGTCACCATTTCAAGCAAAAAGTCTAGGGGTGAACCTGCCCTAAGGGCCAAAGTCCAACATAACCCCCTTCCAGCCAAAACGCAGGGGAGACCAATCACCACCGTGATGGACTTCCCTGCTTGGGGCGATAGAACACGGACGCGGGCCCACAACTGCAGGGACACCCTCCTGTTCTACGCCACGGTGAACCCATGGGATTCCTTCTAAACACACTGTCTGGACCAACTGGGCTACCCCACTGGTAGTCCCAAGTTGTCCGCGGCCAGGACCAGGCCCTGGGCCACCCAGGTGCCACTGGTCCATGCCAATTCGCAGAGCGGGGGGTAGTAACCCCTGGCAAATAGGAGCCATTTTCCACTCTTCCTGTCCGCAAGACAGGACTAGACTGCCACTGGTACTCCAGCCTAGGGCCTACAACCTCAGGCGGACCAGGAGTCTCGGGGAAGGCTCTCCTCCCCCTACCTCTTCTCCTAGGGTTCCTCCTCCCTCTGCGAGGGGTACCCCTAGAACGCCATTCCAACCCAGGACTTATCCACTCAGGTTGCACCGGGGTCAGAGGTGGGCTCTCCCACCCTCTGCACCCCCTTCCAGAGGTCTGCCCTCTCCCACCTGGAGAAGTTCCTCTGGAAGAAGAACCGGTCAGGACACTGGTTACAGTCGTCCTACCCTTCAGGTCAGGCTGATCCTGAACCTGGCCTCCCAACCTCTGGTCTAGAACCTTCGGTGGAACAATTGCCTGGCACTCCAGGACTTCTGGTGATTCACTCGCAATCCCCCTGAGGCTAACAAATGTCACATCTGTTGCGTGACTGTCTGTCTGGCGCAGATCTCCCGCCCTCTGTCCACCTGACAGTGCGTGACGATCCCCCAGACCAGAAGTGGTGTCACCATGGTCACTACACGGGAACCTAGCCCAACTGGGTAGTCCCTGACCCACTGGTCCTTCCACTGGGGAACTCCCCCAATCACTCCTCACTCTGGACTCCTGTACCCTCCCTACCGGAGCGGTACTGCCAGACTCTAGAACCACAGGAGCTCTGGTTACAGACACTCCAGGTCCTCTACTCACTAGGAGATCCTCCTCAAGTGGACTAACAGGACAGCCTAGGTCCCCAACCTGGTGTTCCCTCAAGAAACCATCCAAGTCCTGAGGCAGGGCTTCGGGCGTCTGGGGAACCTTGGTCTCCCCCTCACTCCTGCTCCACTGAGCCAGGCAGTGAGCCCCTACACCCTCCTCGCTATCCTGGGACCTAGCTGGGCTACACTGAGCCTCCTCCACCACGCTGGGCTGGAAGATCCCTGAACCACTACTTTTGGAGTCACTCACCAATGACTCTAGAGAACCTCTGGCCCTTTCCCAGCGGTCGGCTTCCCTTGCCAGTAACTCTGTATCAGTAAATCCAACTTGCAACAGGTGTTGGCGCAACTCTGGCGAACAACCACTGAGCACCTGCTCTTTGACAATAAGATCAAACAAGACTTCAAAATCAGAGTCAGTGTGAACCTCTACCCAAGCCCACAGTGCTCCACAACATTCATCCTCAAACTTCTCCCACGACTGGTGAGGCAGCTTCCTACTGCCCCTGAATTTCAACCTATACTCCTCCTCTTGGGAAACAGGTACCAGACTGGGGGAACTGGGACTGGGATTTCCTACACTGGAATCTAAATAGCTGCCACCACTGGACCCAACCCTCCCTGGGGGATCCAGAAACTCAACACTGCGCGCAGGGGATAGTCTACCCTCCAGAGCTACTTTGCCTCTGGTGGCGGCCCTCTCAGCCTCCTCTATCCTTTCCTGCGCTAAGACCCTCTCGGTCTCCAGCTGTTGCTTTCTAATGCCCAGCTGTGCCATAGCCTGGGCATGCTCCAACCTGAGCCTCTCTAAAGCCAGCTGGTGCTCCCTTTCTCTCCTCCTATCTTCCAGCTCCTCTGGGGACAGGGAAAGGGATGAGGCGCTGCCTCCTATGCTGGACCCAGCAAGGGACTCCCTATCTATGGGGTCCTCACTATCTGCTGGCGTCCCTGTGCTATCATTTTCTTCCTCCTCTTCTGAATCTTCAGGGCTCCCCACAGACCCACCACCCTCCTGGTGTGAAGCCCGGGCCCTTTCCTCACTGCGCTCAAGGTCCCACTGACACTTTTGCCATAGGATCAGGCTGCTCCTAAGTTCGGACTGAGTGTCTAACTCATCCACCCCTATGTCTCTCTCTTCACAGAACCTTACCAACTCTCCCATACTGTATCTAAACAGAACACAGAAATCAAAAGCAGGCTCCATTCTGGCGGACGTTCTAGTGAAGAGATCACACAGGGAACCTAGGGGTCTGAGCTAACACAGGAGTACACAATTCACAAGGTATTCAGCAAGCTCTCTACCCCAGAGAACTCACACTCACTTGCCTAGTGCCACACACCATTCATCCACACACAACCCCCCCCTCGGACTAGTAAGGCAGTTTCTACCACCCCTGACTTCTCAACCTGACCACAAGTGACACAGGTACCAGACTCTGGGCGCGGGGCAGGGGAACAAATGCACTGGACACAATTGCACAATGATACCTTCAGGAGAAGAAAATATGAAACTTCCAAAAAAACAATCCCCTTAAAATGTGGTCATCTAAAATGCAGAGTTTTGTGGTGCAGCCAGCCGCTACTAAGGTACAAGGCAAACACAAATCCTTATCCCACCGCTTGCCGCCAATGTTGGAAATGGGATCCCCGGCTGGCCAGGGCTTTCGCCAAAGTCAGTCAGAGACCACCACACCCAAGTCAGGGCAAGGGAGTTACACGCCAAGATAACCCCTACTCACCCTCTAGGTAACGTGGCGCGAGCAGCAAGGCTAAACTTGGAGGCGATGTAGGTTAAGTATTTGCGCACGCACCTCAGCAACAACACCCAAAGGCCCACCACAAAGGAAACTCCACACAAGGTTATATAAAAATAGCCTTTGTATTACACCAAAACACATTAGATAAAACACACACTTTACAATGTGCCAGAGGCACGGGCAGAATTTACAAGGGGATATTTACAAGACAGGGCCACCTGGACCACTGTCAGGAATCAGAAATAGCACTTTCAGAAATAGCACTTAGTACATAGAATATAGCACAAAATAGCACACAACCAGTAATTACTGGTAACCAGGACCTCACTAGCACCACCTGTACTAGGGAGAAAACAACCACCTATGTATTACAATACCTGTAGGGGTGTAAGAGGAAAACACATGATGCAATGCATAACATTCATTCAGAGGTGTAAAGGCACATGACGCATAAACAATACATTCAGAGGTGCATAGAAAGTACAATTGCGCCAAACTCACGTAAGTCACCACCTGTGACTGTCCCTAGGCCCTCTGGCCTTGTTGGGGCTAGGACGCCCTGTGTCCAAAGTGTCAGGGTCCTAAACGTAGCAGTTGCCCACAAAGTGCTGGGCAACTGGCGCAACAATGTTTGAGCCTGCCAGGGCTCAAGAACAACAGTGGGGCCAATGGGGGAGCCTCACAGGCTCTGCAGAAACAAAATGTCCCCCTGAGCCTCTCTGGGCTCTCAAACAACCATGGGGGCTCAAGAGCCTCTCTGGGCCCTTCAAAACAACTTTGGCACCTGGAGCCTCTCTCCGGGCCCTAAGAAATAAATGTGGCCCTCCAGAGCCTCACTGGGCTCTACACAAAAATGCCCCCGGAGCGTCGGAGTCCCCTCCCTGGGGACTCGAAATGCTCAAATGCCAGCAGGAGCCTCTGTGGCTCTAAACAGAAAAATGCCCCCGGATACCGGAGCCTCGTGGCCCCAACAACCACAGCAATGCACAGGGGGGCGGGGCGCGGGCACCGGCAGTGTGCCCAGACACCTCCCCCTTCCTCTTGAAGCACTCACCGGGTCTGGCGCGGGGGCTTCCTCTCCTCTCGCGGGCGGGGCTCTCTCCTGGCACGGGAGCCCCGCGGCCTCACGCGCTGTTTCCGCTCTCCCCTGTCACCCTCCGGGGCTCACCTCTTCACTTCCTTGGAGCCCCGGGGAGGGGCGGAATGTGCCGGCTTCTTCTTCTGCTGCAGGAGCGCGGGGTGGGCTCCCGTCCGCTTCCTGTTGTCCCGCCGCAGCTTGCCTGACTTCCGGGTCAGACCTCGGGGACGCGCTGCAATTGGCCGGCCGGCCAAGCACTTCCGGGTCGTCGCGGGCAGCGCGGCGGCCCGTTCCAAACACTCGTAGGCGGGGAATGAATTTTACCGAGGAGTGGGCTCCCTCGAGGTAAATAAAACAAATATGCGGCGTGGGCAGCCGCTCGAGCCGCGAAGTGCAGGGTGGGCACCTGCCTTACAGAAGCGCTCCCAGGCGCTGCTGGTCAAAATCAAGCGCTCTCAAGCGCTAGGGGGGCACAAACCACAGCGCTCACAGCGCTCCCAGCGCTAGAGGACAGCCCAAAGTCCAGCAAAAGTCCTTTCAAGGGGCAGGGGGCAAGGCTGGGCCCAGAGCCAGCACACTGGGTCTCCAGGCAGGGAGACACCCCAAGTGGCGGTCCTCTGGCCCAGCAGCAGCAGCAACAGCCCCCTCAGGATCCTGGAAGAGAACAACATCTGTGGGGACACAGCCCCATTTTTATACAGTGCATTCCTTTGTTCAAGGGTGCAGAGTGGGGGCGGAACCAGTCGCAGCTGGTTCTTGAGTACTCTGTTTACCTCAACCACCCTCTCTATTCACTGGCAGGGCTTGGGTCATTAGACACACCACAGGGGGGCGGAGCCAGCATTGTGTGGGGAAAACCCAGCCCATCCAGGACACAGGTACACTCCTCCCACACATCACTCATGCTGATCTCCCACTCACCACCGGGCAGACCCATCCAGACTTCCTGGAGCCTGGCATGCCAGCCAGCTCCAGCCAATCACACGCCAGCACCCTCACAGCACACGTACAGCCATGTCTAGAAATGGCGCTTCGCTACTAGACACATACATGCTGCATACACCGTTGCGCAGCATTCACTCACACGAGTTCACACATACCAGACTCAAGCCTGTACACCCCACGCATCAGGAACTACCAGGGACACATACATTCCCCATGCATTCCTATGGGCGGGCAGGCCTAGCTCAGCACATGCACTCAGAGTGCGCACGCACTTTCCACTGGGACACAGTGAAAGTGCGCAGAATCCAAAAATCACCATCTCCAGGTCACCATTTCAAGCAAAAAGTCTAGGGGTGAACCTGCCCTAAGGGCCAAAGTCCAACATTCACTCTCTGTAAAATGGATGTAATACACCCACACAAGAAGTTTTGCCATGCAGACTTTGGTATTCAAGAGTTTTCTCTAGTAACCATTCCCAAAAGTAATAGGGTTTAAGTCTGCCCTCCCCGCCCACTCACCAAACCTCCTTACTGTTCCGCAAGAGAGGCCTTCCGCAACTCCCTGTTTCCGGATCGCTGTGCATAGTACAGCAAGTCCAGCAGCTCTATTTTTAAAGAGGACTGACTGAGCAGCTATTCCCTCAGCCGATTGTCATGACGCTATCACGTGACACGCGTCGGAGCGTGATGACGCGATGATGTCACGACGAAGGTGCGTCAAAGGCTGGTGGGAAACTGAGTCCATAATTCAAAAGTAAACTCCGCAACCCCGATTCTACGGGCAAGATTGGTAACCCGTCCAGGACAAAATGCAGGCAGTAACCACCAAGGGGTCTACAGAGGTACTGATTCATGTTACGAATAGGAGCCTTAAAACGAATGTTATAGGGAAGGATGTCATCTCACTTAGTTATTGATAGACCAATAGATAAAGGGGTTCCCGTAAATAAAGCATCCAAAACGCCATCTGCATATGACAAAAGTGTATGCACCGGTGTCGGGATAAAAGACAAAAAGAGAGAGAGAGGAGGAGCATGGAAGAGATGAGAGGACAGTATGCCTAAACTAAAGTGAATGCCACTTAGCATGAAATAAGATGGAACAACAGGTGATGAGCCCATAAGGTCGAGATACAGAAACAAGGCCAATCCTATCTCATCATCACATCCCTCATAGTGTTCACATAAGAGCAGACATTCTAGGATCTATTATGCTGGCAGACAAACATAGGGCAGAGGACTATCTCCCTAGATCCTGCCAAGGTATATCATCATTGAGACCAGCATCTATGCCTTGCCCCTGTCCGGACTTGCTAATGGATGGACTCGCCGTCCTGTTTGATGAAGTCGACAACGACCTCATGTTGGAAATGATGGCCTACAAAGCTGCAATCGCTTTCATGGATGAATAACCACGTACCTGCAGCCACAACTGATTTGAATACATTGCACATGTCCCAAAACCTTGTTGCATCTTGGATATCTGGTCACATATCCCACGACAACAGTGGACATTGCTGCATTTGCTCGGACTCTGACAACATGAGCGGACAACAATGCGGGTTAACACACACCTGTGAAAGGTTAGGCACTCCCCCAGAGTTGACAGCGGCGTTTGGCAACGTTCCCCATTCTGACATACTGCTGCATTGATCTTCATGTTGTGGCACTTATCTTGCCAATACTGACAGGCATATGCTAATAAGGTCTACGTACCGTCACTTGTATTCAACTGTGGTGAGTGTGATTTGAATGACAATGTGGGTCTCATTGCCTATCTGGGTCACGGCAATACATGCACATTAATTGCATTACCTAGGGAGCACCTTTTTGATGAATCACAGTCACTACATTCATCCTTACTTACATACTTAATTGATCATAGCCATGACACATCTGTGTGAATTAGAATGTTTTATTCACATTCAGTGTTGTGTTGGAGCTGGATCAGTACAGGGCTATGCAAACCCCACTTTACATTGTTGCCCCGTGGAGGGCCAGCCAGAGTCATATAGGGATTGACGAGTTCATCGGAAGTGGACGACTTCAGTCTACAGTGTGATTGCTGTGTCATTGGTGACCAGTCAAAATATGGTAGTCCATGTCGAGGTCCAAGGTGAGTGTCGCTGAGTGTATAGGGGGAAAGTGAAAGGTGTTATTCCAGGGCATGATGCAGAGGGCAGAACCAAGCTGAAACCATCCATACGGCGGAGATGAATGCTCTTCATTCTGACCACATAGCCGGATTCACCATCATCTTCATCCTCTGATGTGTCAGGTGCCTCACATGCTGGTGGTGGTGTTCTGTCTGCATAACTGTGGGCAGTGACATATTATGAGCCGGAGGTGGAATGTCTGCTGAATTGTGTGGCACTGACACTTTAGGGAGCAGAGATGTGGACGGAGTGGTAGCAGCAGCATTCATCCGTGCCAGGCCTTGTCGTGGCAATGCCATGAAGAGGATCTGCTAGGCATGGAAGATCCCAGCTACAGCTGGCTGATGTGCAGCTGTGGCAAACATTCTTTCCACCTGCATCCACTCCCAGCTCTCCATCATTCTCCTTACGTGTCCCAACTCCCATGTGACATCGCTGGAGCCACTTGGAATAGACAGTTGTTCTTGGCTCAGAGAAATGAGTCCAGCAATGTCAGCCATGGATTGTTGGAGGGCATGGAGCAGACAGTGGGTGTCCGTTAGGGACTGTAAGTGGTCCCTGATGGGAATAAGACACCCACGTATGGCATCTAGTTTGGCTGCCATGAGGTCGAACCCCACCCACAGCTGATCAGCCATCTTCTCCTGGCACCCTAACACATGGCGTTGGAATGCCATGTGTTGGTCGTGGGGCTCCAGGGACACAGGGAGACAGTCGTGGTGGTGGGTGCTGCCTGCTGTGTGGTCTGTGCAGGGAATGGGGTCTCTTCCATGCAGCTGGGCTGCCCTGCTCCTGGAGGGGGGGTGCTGGAGCTGTCCATGAGCTGTTGGAGGGTGTCGGTGTCGATGTTGGGGAGGTCCTCTTCATCATCAATGCTGTGTTGTTATGTCTGCTCTGCAGGAAGTGTTGATTCTCACTCTGCAATGTGAAAGGGAGATGCTGCTTGACATTGTGTTCACATGTATGTTCACGCATTGTACACGTTTACTAACAGACTGCATGACAATGTACATTGTGACTGTTTGTGGGGAGATGCCTACTTGATGCGGGACAGTTAACATTCCTACACCATCAGGGATGCGAGGTTGTACTTGTACATTGTCATGTCACAGTTTTCTGCTTTGCCACTTTGTGAATGGACATTTTTTACACACAAGTGGCAGCAGTTGTGTCCACTGTTCTGCTGTGAAAGTGTTGCAGTTTGTGCCACATTGTTGACATTGTTGGGGTACTCGGATTCTTAGGTGTGTGTGCTGCATTGTGGGTGAGTTGCCCGTTCAGCTCTGACTTTGTGGGCACTTATCCCTTTAAGGCTATGTGGCTTTCCCTTATGTGCATCTACAGTGCTGAGATGTTGCAGACTTGGGTAAATTAGGCTCTTGGTCGGAGTTGTGACTCTTGGGCATGGTTTGTCCGCAGATGTGCTATACTTAATTGTGCATGTGTGTCATTGTGCTCATCTCCCCCCGTCACCCCAGTACATGTTCGTTACTCACCCTGTTGCTGTTGCCTCAGGCCCTGTTGTGCAGTGTCAGGTCCCCCAACTCCTGCCACTGTCTCCCCAATGATGGTCCTAGGCTGGTTCTCCGTGGGGGTTGTGGGGTTCTGGTTGGTCTTTGTCCTTGCTCCGGCTACCACCATGGTGCTTTGCAATTGTATGTGTTTTGTTTGTGTTTTTTGTTGCCACGTTTATAGTGATTTTTCCCACCTGACTTGTGGGACTTGCAGGCATGGCGCTGCTTATCGCTGCATTTTTTATCGCATTTGGGCCCATCGCAACTTTTTTCATGTTTGGGTTTGGATTTTTATTGCCGTCCTGGTGATTTTATCGCAGACATTTGAAGCGTTATCAGGGGACTATCGCATGTTACGGCCACTTTGTGAATAGGACGTTAACACAGATTTGTTTTCTAGCGATAAATGGCGATATGAAAGATTGAGTTAACCTATTTTGGCGATGATTATCGCACATTCTTGTGAATATCCCCCTATATTGCATCACGCTATGAAGGAAGAAGAATTCAGACCTTTTCTTGTGTTTTTAACAACTGAGGTGGTATATAAACATATAAGTATATGTTTATGTAAATAATAAAAATGTATAAACAGTTATGTGATTTTATGCTCAGTGTTAGACCTGTCAGCTTTAGGGTGGTCTTTCCCCAAACCTTTTGCCTTCACCCAGCCTATTTTCGCTGATCTCGTTTTTGCTGTCCTTAGGACTCTGTGCACTTTACCACTGCTAACCAGTGCTACAGTGCTTGTGCCCTCTCCCCTAAACATGGCAGAATTGGCTCATACCCAATTGACACATTTAATTTATTATAAGCCCATAGTAAAGTGGTCCCTCATGTAACCAGAACCTGTAAATTAAATGCTACTAGTGGGCAGCAGCACATATTGTGCCACCCACTCAAGTTGCCCTAAATAACATGTCTCACACCTGCCATTGGAGCCTGTGCGTACAGTTTTAAACTGTAATTTCAACAAGGGCAAAATATTTAACCTTTTGCCAGGCCCAAACCTTTCTATTTAATACATATAAGTCACCCCTATGTTAGGTCCTGAACAGTCCATACGGCAGGGTGCAGTGAATTCTAAATGTTGGACATGTACTTTTAAGTTTTACATGTCCTGCTAGTTTAACACTCTTAAATGCATTGTTTACTATTTCACGGCATACCTCTCCCATAGGATAGGATTGGAGCTACCATATTACATTTAATAAGCTATACCAAATGGGAACAGGTAACCAGTTTATGTTTGGTGTCTGTGGAATTGTGTAATGAAAAATCCTTTCTTTTTGTAAGTGGGATTTTAAATTACCATTTTTTAAAATGTTACTTTTAGAAACTTAGAATGTTCCTGCTTTAGCCATTTAGTGCCTGCAACCTGTCTCCGAGACTCATGACTGGGTGTAGCTAACAGTCTGGATTTGTGCTTTTCTCCTAGACAGCCACACATACTAGAGGGCTTAGGTGGGCCTGGATGGGGCATCATTGGCAGGATGGGATTATGGAGCTGGACACAGCCCTACTTACACTTGAATAGGCTGCATCCAGCCTATACAAAAAGGGCTGCATATCCCCTGTAGTTAGACTGGAGCCAGGTTAGGGGAGGCAGGAAACCTGTGCACTCTAAAGGGAAACCTCCAGAAATTGTTCCCACTTCAAAGGAGGCATCTGCTATAACTATTATACCTTAGACACTAACTCTTCAGGACTGTTGCCCTGCTGGACTACTACCTTGCTGACCACTGCCTTGCTGGATTACTGCTGTTCTTCCTGCCCTCCTTCCTGAGTCAGAGGGATTGGAATTGGACATGTAGGAAGGACTCGCTGAGTGACTACAAGAGCTAGTCTGCTGGCCTCCTGTTTAAGTTGTACACACATGTAGGCGTTGGCCCAAATGATACCACAATACATGTGCAAGAAACAGTATAGGCAAAAGAACTGGTGTATATGGGAATATATTATTACCAAAGTACGCTCCACGTGATAATTTCAATTAGTCACTAGTGATGTATTTAGTTATACAAAGCACTATGTATTCTGATTATTTAGTTTGCATAGTAATCTTCTCTCTGGGTACAGGTACCTGAAGTGTGCATAATAAAAACACTTATGACATACAGTTATACATATATTATACAAAATGAACAGACAAAGAAACTGTGCTGTACAAATACTGACTATTCCGTTTGTGTAGCAAGTAGAATCTTTCTTCAGTCTTCCAGTTGTTTATACATAATATGGCTGTGCTTCATAATTTTTGCACAGTCCATGTAGGAGGTAGTCTATAACAAGAACACCCATGGAGGGGGGCACTAAAAAGGCTGCAGCAAGGTGGCCGCACCTTAGTGCGTCTCTGCAGGTAGGGGCTACAATCCACACAATATCCTGAGTCAGAGCCATCATCGTACCCTGTTCTGCAGTGTGTAGTGTGTACGACTATAAACATCCTTGTGAGTGCTGTGGCGAACTTACATTGCAAAGGACAAAGTGCTACAGTACCAAATGGCAAGCTATGGAGAGCACAGCGTGAGAGCAGCAGAGATAACATGGCAGCAGCCATGCACTCCAAACGGGCGGATGCGTGGCACAGCCGCCGGGACATGTGGGACACGGAGACGACTGCCACCTGTATGGTGCATGGGACAGAGATCACCCAACCGATCCTAATGACCTTATTGGGATCCGTACAGACTGCCGAGGGGTGAGTGCTGGCGCCGTGCCAGATCAGCAACTGCGGTAATAAACATGCAGGCCGGAGGCTACCGAGACCCAGCCTGTGATGGCGTGAGGCGAGGTGGGGCCCTGCGGTATGCCGGGTGCAGTGTTGGGGCCGGCAGCCCAGACAGCGGTGGATGGCCAGCTGTATGACCAGCTCTGCGAGGCAGGCCGCTCTCAGCTGCAAGACGAGGGAGGAGACGCTGTCCAGCCAGTGGGAGAACGCTGACAAGGCTGATAGCTGAACAACATCAGTGGTTAACCTGACGATCATCCTGGAGCTCCTGTGAGCAGCGCTGCGTCTGGCATGGCGCTCCGTCAGAGCAATAGTCACTTTATGAGGCCTCACTGCAAGAACTGTTGCCTATGAAGATACCTACTGGCTGTATAAGTAATAGTTTCACTGCTTGTGTGCCATCTGAGCAGGACTATATTCTATTGAGGAGGCCAGACAGAGAGGCAGAACGCTACTTGTGCTGGGGATTTAATTCCTGCTACTGCCAATCGTGAGGTTGTGGTCTGGCGTACTATAAAGGCTGAACGGTGAGATGTCTCGCTATGTTCCTTGGGTCCACTGTGGAGGCTGCTTGCTGATCATGCGCTGTGAATGGTGATATTTCTGGGTGCCCTGTGTATTCTGCGGCGGCACAACAGACTTTGTGGCACAGACTGGTGAGGATAGCTGAGGCACTAAGATACCCTAAGGCAACATGAGAGTCCGATGCTGAAGGTGGCGTGCTTGCTCACCCTTTGCTACATCTCATCGGCTGCCATGTGCACCTTGAGGGCAGGTGGTTTCAACTGAATGCCGTGGACATGCGGAAAACCGACAAGCACCAATCAAGGCTGATGAATTTTAGGCCCAGTGATCCATGAAGGCTCAGCAGCATGCGCTTTCAGAGTCAGTACAAGATCTGTCGGCCAGTGGTGGTTCCAACCTACAGGCAATGCAACAAAGCCTGCTATCAATTGATGGTAAAATTGATGCATTAAATCTCTGAATGGATCACATAGTGGCTACACTAGACAAGCAGAGCACTCACATCATGGAAGTTGAACAGCACATTTCCACTGCTGAAGATGGCCTGACCTCAGTGAGTACTAAATGTTCGAATATGGAAAAAATACTAGCCAAGAATGAGGACCTGAAAGCACAATCCCTTAGGAACAACCACTGTATCACATGTGTTCCAGAATCCATGAACACAGGCAGGCTGGAGAAATATGCTGAGACAATGCTCAAAGAGATGTTTGATGCAGAACATTTTTCCTCAGGATTGATAGCTAGGAGTGCGCATTGATCCAAGGTGCCCCGCCTAGTACCATAATAGCTAAGCTACCAAAGTATTGAGACCGCGATGTGGCACTTCAACTGGCGTGCAAGGCAGTTGTCACTTCTTATCAAGGTAATGATCCAGATTTCACAGCTGTGGTACAGACATCACGGAGGGAGTTTCTACAGGTAAAGAAAAAATGACAGACCATGGATTTACAGCATACAATGTTATACCTCGCCAGGTTAAGGATTCAGCACAGGGGCAAACCAAAAATCTTCATGAACCCCAAGGAAGCAATGGCTGTCATCAAAAAGCTGGAGTTCCCTTACAGGAGTCACCAGGGCACTGATACAGACGATGGGGTTATAGAGGAATGCACCTGAAGAGCATTGTTGCAGACTAGAGACTTGAGGACTGTTAGATGGTGAGGTAATGAGAGTACGTGGTGAGACTGTTTATTCTGGGTGCTCCTTGGAACTGTCCTCCCAACATAGGTGCTCTGGGCCTAACTTTATGTTTCGTTATCGATAAAAGACTGGTGGGCTGGGTTGTGGGGGGGGGGGTGGATCCTTGTGCATGACAAAGATTGTCAATGTATTTCAGAAGGGTGGAGGACACCCTTGCTAAGGCGCTGCTTGAACATTATGTGAAGCTTTGGTCCTTGAGATATTGCCTGACTGCCCTCACTCTATGGGAGAGTACTGCCCACTAGCGGCCCCCTATTGGGTGCACCCCGCATGTTTGTGGATTATGTAGCACTCGGTTGCGTGCTGGTTCAATTACTTATGCCTCATATTCTTTATGTGTTCTTTTGTCTATATGGGGAACTCTTTGTCATGATTGGGATGCTAGTACCGGGGACATAGTGTAATCATTGGAGTGTCCGGATCAATCTTAAGTTCCTTCCCCTCCTTATTAGAGGGTGCCAGATGTTAGATGACTTCTCCTCTGCCCTTTCAAATTCTAACCGGGACATATTGAATGTTGCATTTAGCCAGTCCTCGCTGCTCGGGGGGAGGCGATCCTTCCACCTCCTACAAATTTCCCTCCTTGCCAGTAGGATCAAGTAAAGAAGGAGCCCTCTCTCTTTCAAAGTAACTGTCTGATAGAACACCCCTTCATCCCCAAATATGATCAAAGAGGAGTTTACATTAATCACAGTGCTAAAGAGACCTGACACTACCTGACCGATCTCTTTCCAATATTTGTCCAACTCTTTACAATCTACAAACATATGAATGTCATCCGCCATCACTTCATGGCACCTCGGACATTGTGGTGGAGGGACAGGGGCAAATTTCTCTATTTTGTAGGGGGTATAGTAGAGCCTATTAGTTACAAAGAAGTGGTTCTTTTTCAGGCAGGCAGGCTTAACATATTTATATAAGATCTTCAAAGATGTTTCAAACATGCCCTCTGCCTGTGTTGCCAGTGGAGAATTGTTCCATACCCCCTCAGCCGATGGTATCTCCATATCTTCACCCATTAAAAGCTGTTGGTACCATACCGAAATTTCCTTTACAATAGGTATGGATGATCGACTAAGTCTTTCTACTACCTCGATGCCCCGCATCTCCCCCCGTTCTGCTATGTGCCAAGACACCAATTGAAGGTACTTAACCCTTGAAAGATGATTTCCTACTTCACCTTCAAATACTCCCATGGGTGTATCCCTTCCTCATCCATTAAGTCTTTCCATTTCAAGATTCCAGCTCTTCTAATAGGCATTGCCAGGGCATCTTTTAGACAGTCCAGAGTAGCGGGCGAATCCCAAATTGGAGATGATTCCGAATAGTACCCAATCCCACTACCTATCCTTACCCTGTACCAAATCTCTAGGGCTGTTTTTAATATCTTTAGTCACACTCTCTTGAAAAATCTTGGAGATCCAAATTTATACATGAAATCATCATTTTCCCCCTCCACTCTCGCCATTTTCTGCAACAATTTGCCCCAGGGTGAATCATCAGGTCTAGCGAGTAACATACGTAGCCTCTTAAACTGAAATGCCACTGCGTAGAGGCTGATATCAGGGAGGGCAAGCGCACCTTTTAGTAACCTCCTTCTAAGTTTCTTCCAGGTCAAGAGGACCCCTTTGTCCCCGCACACAAAACTCCCAATTTTGCCCTGTATCTTTTTTATATCTTTCCTTGGAAATGATAGGGGGATAGTTGAAAATAAATATGAAAGCTTGGGGAGAATAACCATTTTTACCAAATTCACTTTCCCATAGATAGTTAAGGGGAGGTTCTTCCATCTATTGAACAAGTGATCTATTTCTTTAGTTGTTCTATCTAAATTTATCTTAGGGATCCGATCGAGTTCACCCACAACATAATTCCCCAGGTATCTAAACTCCAAACTCTCTGTACCCACCCAGTGATCTATGTTCCAGCACATAACCTCGGTCTTAGAACTATTTACCTTGTAGCCCGATAGTGCCCCGAACTCTGCTGTTAATTCCTCAATCCTGGGGATAGCTATAGCTGGGTCTCTCATATAGAGGATCAGATCGTCTGCATATAAGGCTAACTTAGAACTATCCTGTCCGGACTGGAAAGGTGTTAAGATAGTATCAAGCCTAATTACCTGGGCCAGGGGTTCAATGTATAGATTGAACAATAGCGGGGAAATGGGGCATCCCTGTGTGGTTCCCTGCTGAATATTAAATACTGATGTTAATGATCCATTTAGAAGGATCCTGGCAGAGGCACCCTTATAGCAGTTCTTTAGAGTATAAATAAATACTTGCCCAAAACCCATTATTTCCAGGACTTCCCAGAGATATTTCCAACAGACTTTATTGAACGCCTTGGCCGCGACCAAAGCTACCACGGCCAAGGGTTCTGATTTTTCCACCGCTAGGTCAATATTTCCCAACAGCAGGTGTGTTTGGTCTTCAATGTCCCTACCCGCCACGAAACCCTTCTGGTCCTCATGGATCAATTTAGGTATTAATTTGGCCAATCTCCCTGCCAAAATACCCACAAAGATTTTATAATCTGCATTTAGCAGGGAGATTGGTCTGTATGAGTCTGATTTTTGGGGGTCCTTTCCGGGCTTCAAAATCAGCACAATTATAGCTTCCCTCCAGGAGTTTGGGATCCTACCTGTAGATGAATAAATAGAGTTAAAGATAATTTCTAGAAAGGGACATAGCTCATCTATTAGGTGTTTATATACCTCACTAGGCAGTGCATCAGTGCCAGCAGCTTTTTTATTTTTTATTTTTTTAATCTGTGCTACTATTTCTACTTTTGTTATAGGGGCATCGAGGCTATCTCTTCACTCCTTGGTTAATTTTGGCAGATTCTTATTACTTAGCCATGTACGTAGGGCTACAGTAGGCGGATTTACATTTTTCTCTATACAGATCAGTGAATAGAGAGAGGAAGCAGCTTTGCATATCCTCTATTTTTCTTGATGTTTCCCCATTGTTGTTTATTATTAACTCCTTGATGTAATTCCTAGCCCGATCAGTTCTAGACTTCCGTGCTAATAGAGCTCTTGCCTTTTCACCGTACTCAAAATTGTCCATCTTACTTGAGTCCCATTGAGCTTTACATTTAGCATCTAGATACCCTCTATATGATTGTTTCGCCACCTCTAGCTCCTGCTCAATCTGGTGAAGTCTTTCATGCTCCCTAGTAGACACATTAATCCTATCTTGCTCCAACTGCCCTATTCTGTTCTCAATTTTCTTTAGTTCTCCCACCTCTATTCTGTTCTTAGTGCAACTGATTGCATGAAGCTTCCCTCTTAGCCCAGCCTTATAAGCGTCCCAAATATAGTGTATGGTGGTAGACCCCATATTTAATAGGAAAAATTCTGTGGTGATGGCCCGGATAGATTGTATTGTCTCCGAACTGGAAAGAATAGCCCTCTTTAATGTCCATCTGGACTGCATCTGTGTGACACTATTCACGTATACCAACTGCAGGAGAGCATGGTCTGAAAGGAGGCTGGGCTTCATTTCTATTTTCTTGATATCCTTAATTGAGTGTCTATCCGTGAAAATATAGTTGATCCGAGAGGCATGTTTTGACTTCTTACTATAAAAAGTATACCCCTGAACTGGACCCTGTTTAGCTCTCCATACATCTTCCAAGTCCAGATCATGCATCATATTCCGCAGTGCACGTCGTATCTTTGGTGCGCCTACATATTTACTCACATTGCTCCTATCTTTGATAGGGTCCAATAGTACATTGAAGTCTTCTCCCAGGATATAGGGTGGGGTCTCTAACATCAATATGGATTGCAACTTCAAGAGATAGGAAGAATCATCCACATTTGGTCCATAGAAGGAGGCACATACTATATCGATATTATTCAGCACCATTTTCACAACTATCCACCTTCCAGACGTATCCGTATGGGCCCCCCTAATTGTTGCGGAGACACCCTATTTCACTAGTATGGCCACTACTCTATTGTGCGTTGTCTGCTGGGATACCTCAAACTCTTTTACCCATTTGGTTTTAGAAAAAACAGATTGACTTTCATCAAAACTCAAATGGGTCTCCTGTAGTAGACAGATCTGGGCACTTGACATCTCCAAATTTTTAAGGATAACCCTCTGTCTACGAGGACACCGCAATCCATTCACATTCCAGGTGGTAAAAATAATCTGGTTATTCCCTAAACTTTGATCTCCCATGGTTCGTCCAATTCCCTAACAGGCTTAATTCCTTGATTCTAGCGAGATGAGTATTTTTTTGGTTTTAATCCCTATGCTCCCCACCCAAGTGCTGCCGCCTTGACCGCTGCCATAACTGAAAGAATAGCTGAGGAAGCGAAAGTTATCCCCGTGGAGGGGAAAAATCGGAGGTATACTCTGAAGCACAGTGTGGGGAGAGGTCCTTATGAGTTGAATGCACATGTAACAGGAGGTGCCACTGCTTTATTGCAGACAGAATGGATGGATGGTGATATTGCTAACCCCCTGGGGGCCAAAGAGAGGGGCGCGTACGACCAAATTAAAATAGAAATAGTGGAAGACACCGAGGGTCGGAAGGGAGGTGCTGTCCCGGCACACACTCAAGGCGAGAAGGTTAATAGGTATGCACTAAGGGCAAGGCTCACAAGAGACCCCCTAAAGGAAAGCTCTGGATATCCCATCCGTGTGTCTCCCCCAATCTCTTCTGTAAAGGCCTGTAGTAAACAAGGAAGGGGGAAAGTGTGCAGTCCTGATAAAGACCTAGAGGATGTCAGAGTAAGAGCGTCGAAAAGGAAAGTTAAAGCTAAGAAAGGTGTTCCATTATACACCAAAGTTACCTCTTTGTTAAAACCTACTATAAAGTAATGGCCACCAGCACCTCCCAGACACCATCCAAAGCCTTAAAGCCTTTAAAAGTACAGACGCCCCCACCTGCGCTGATTAGTACCCCCCAAAAGTGTGTCACAAAACAGGGAGCAGGGGAGGAGCAAAAGAATCTCTCCCCAAGGAAGGGGGGGTGAACAGAAGAGAAACCCTGCTAGATCCCCCGCCGAAAACCATGACGAGGCAATCAAAGTTGACATGATGGATGGGGGGAAGAAGTTGATGCCGAAGAAGAACGGGGGGCCGTGACAGTTGCAGTAAGCGGTGTGACCGTCCATTCCGATGTAGCTCTATCAAATAAGTACTCCGTGCTGATGGATGGTAACCCCGAAGAGGGGGTATTTCAGCAACCAAGTAATCAGCATTCCGGAAAGCCAGAGCCACAGCCCGAGTTACAGAAAAATCTCGCATGTATTGGTGTTAATAAGCCAGCCATTACCAACCCTGACGTGACCTCTTCAACTTTGGCAGATATCCTTATGACTATGAAGGAGGAAATTTCGAACAGGTTCACAGTCTCGGAAAACAACCAATCCGAGCTGGCTAGCCGTTTCTCAATCTCTGAAGCTAACCAGGCGGCAATCCAGGCCTCATGTGAGGTCTTGGCTAAGAGACTAGATGATGTTACGTTAAGGACTGAAGTATTGGAGAAACAACTACCACTAATAAGGGATTCAGTACATGCCACCGATGAGGTAGTGGCAAAGTTAAGTGTACAGAATCGAGAACTTAGAGAAGACGTTGAGAGGTTGGAGAATCACTCTCGATGGAACAACTTGAAAATACTTAACGTACCGGAAGCCATGGAAGGAGCTGATTTGAAGGGCTTTGTGATATCACTGATAAAGGGGACTGTTCTGAAGGGTGATGAAACGGTGGATCTAATGCGAGACATCCAGAGGGTGCATCGAGATCCCTTTCGGAGAAACTCTAATAGGCAGAAGCCTAGGAAAATTTTGGTAAACTTCTTAACTTACAATGTGAAGGAGCAGATTTTGTTATCAGCCCTGAAAGAAAAAACAATATCATATAATAGCTCTAACCCTTTTAATTTTCAAATAAGGTCTGACATTTCCCATGTGACAGCAACCAGACAGTGGGAGCTCGGGAGGACTCTGGATGAGCTGAACGGTCTGGGGGTAAAGGCACAATTAAAGTTCCCTGCACATTTGAGGGTGATGTGGAACAACCACATGCACCTGATAAAAACAGGAGAAGAAGCGGATAATCTAATTCTGAAGATTAGGAAAGAACAGGGATCAAAAGGTAGCAAATAGATGGATAGGATCCCCTCCTTTATTTTGCAACTTGCTGCTCGGCTGATAAATATATGCTAAAATGCCGCAATATTGAGATTGAGATTGTTTAATGATAGAGCATCCGCTGAATAATTTGGAAATAAAAACTGCATCCAGGTAATGGAGCCTAGCCAAATAGGCTTAGCCTACTGGAAGGGTGGGTTCCTCAGGGGGGGCAGGGCACAGGGGGAGGAGGTCAGGGGAGGGGCTACAGGGTGAGTTACCAAACTGTTTTGCCAGGAAACAAATTGCTTGCTGCATGCATTTCAGTGTCATAGAAATATATTTATACCATATCCTGATTAGTAGTGGCTGAAGGTAGGCCGAAAAGCACAATAAAGTCACCACCAGGACACTTGTCCTGGGTCTCTTGGAATGTAAACGCTTTTGTAATTAAAAAAAGCAAGGCAGGTCCTAGCGGACCTGGACCGGCCTTGTATCCAAGTGGAGCTGTTACAGGAGATGCACCTCACGTATGCACAGAGCACGTCATTTCTATAAAATGGACTCGGGTGAGTGTGGTTTCCTTCTATTACTCATACTTGAGAGGTGTGACGTTTTTAATTTAAAAAATGTCCCTTTTACTCTTACAAATTCGGAAACAGATGATCAGGGGCGGTATGTCATCATGCAGTGGCAACTTTGTGGCACTTTGATTGCCATTGTCAATGTATATGGGCCTAATATAGACAACCCAGAATTCTATACCACTATATGGAACAGATTGCATACGTTGCAGTCTTTGACAGCTATCTGGGGAGGGTTGGTGATTTTAATGCTCCTTTAAACCCGCACATATATCCTACATATACAATGGGTGGAACGGGTAGACAAACCACAGAAGTGATTAAAGCAGGAATGCCTCATTAATTTTGGAGGGTTAGGAACCCTGAGGGTAGGAAAGGCACCTACCATTCGGCCGTTCATAACTCCTGGTCTCGGCTTGACTATTAGCTGATGCTGAGGGAAGTGAGTGCATGAACCACTCAAGGTAAGTACCCAGGAGCCCCACAGAGGCCATGTGTAGAGTCGGAACACGACTGCAGGATCAATGCAAGTCAATGGGTAAGTCGTGGTTTGCTATTTTAAAAAGAAGTACCCTTCCCAGTGGAGTCTGTAGAAACCCCTTGGAAAACATAAGGTTGGAGAGCCACCCCACTCATGGACACCTTAGGAATCAGGATACTTGCACCAGCGGAGCCGGATGCACAGGTGTGAAGTGGCGTCGGCAACCGCTGTCGAACCCAATGTAGGACTTCAGGAAGATGCCGCTGCTTGAGAAGGTAAAAGTGTCTGATGTAACCGAGAGGTGGATTCAAGATGTGAAGGTCCGGGAGACTCACCTCCAGCAGGGAAGTCAGGGCTGGCCCTGAGCAATCAGGAAAGACCAAGAGAATTCAATAGTGACCCTCTACAGGACCCACAGGCCAGAGGCACTAGAGTCGCAAGAGGACCTTGAGCAGCTACCAAACGAAACAGGCCCACGGTGCAAGCAATGTGGCGTGGTTGAAGATTCTGTTCACTGAAAATGCTTGAGGTTGGGGCTACTGGGAGCCTGATGATCTTGATGGAAGGAAGCCAACAAGCCTTTGAAACGGAAAGTCAATGCCATGCACAGGGGTTTGGTTCCTGCAGCTCTGAAGAGGGATACTGGCCTCAATCTTGGTGAGAAAACATGGCAGGCTTCAAGGGATCTGAAGAACCACCACCTGTGTTGCTGAGCCTTTCGGAGTCTGTGGGATTCTAGGATCAGCAGACCAGTCAGCTTAATTGTGGTACCTGCAGATGCAGTGAAGTGACTTCTTCACTTCAAGGAAGATTCCTTCAGGTGTCTTGGATGCCCACAGGCCTTGGAAGGTTTCCTGAAGGGAGCACAGGCACAGACATTGCAGTAGATGAGCAAGGTGGTGAGATCAGGAACAGCAGGAGTCTTCCTGGATGCAGCCTTGATGCCCAGAGCGAAGTCCAGCGAAGTCCAGAGTGGCCAGACGGTCTAAGTTGAAGTGGTGTCTGAATTGGATCATGACCCATGATGAATCTAGGGACCAACCCTCAGGTAAAGCCTTAAATACCCTATGGAAAGGGTTGGAACGATCCAGGAGTTCCTCCCTAAGGAGGCTAGACAAAGGGGAGGCTACTCCCCTGTCCTTTGTCCATTTTTGTGCCAAAGCTGAAGCCAACGGCTCCCTGAACTGGTTTGAACAGGCCTATGCATGGAGGGCACCAAATGTTCCCCTGAAGCAGACTGAGCAGCACTGGCACATGCTCCCACCCGTCCCCAATACAGTAAACCCTGTCTGGGAGATGGTCACACCTCCCTATGATGGGAAACATCCTTTACAACGCAACTTTTACCACGCAGTGCCTTTACGACGCAACTTTTACAACGCAAACCATTACAACGCATTGCGCTGGGGGGCGCTCTAGGATAGGGAATAAGTTTAATTTACTATCCAACACCTTCCCTAGTGTCCACGGGGACTGGAGTTGGAATAGTAAATTAAACTATTCACTATCCAGCACCCCAAAGCGCTATGCGTTGTAAAGGTTTGCGTTGTAAAAACCGCGTTGTAAAAGCATGCGTGGTAAAAGCATGCGTTGTAATGTCATGCATCCCCCTGTGATGGGATATCTATTGTTCTGCCTTTCCCTGCTCGAGCTTGGCTCAGCAGCAGGAGGGCAGAATCGTGTCTCTGGTCGGCAGCAGCCATTTTGTGCTGTCTGGGTCTAGAAGATGGTACTGGGGCTCTGAGGACGTAACAGAGGGCATTTACAGTGCTTGGAATCATACCTCCTACACTGTTTACAGTGTGGGGATATGATTCCAACATGTTTGATACCAAATATGATAGGGTTTGTTACAGCCAGTTTCGAGATGGTTTATGTAATGATGCGGTGCCCCTCTATATTTTATATGGCTGTCTCACTTACAAACCAGGAACATGGTTTCCGAAGGCTGTAGAGGTGTCCTGCTCTTGCAGGGGCAGCCTCACAGTAGAATGAGGCACCTTGCCTTCAGGATTGAAAAGGCCCGCTGTAGGGGTGACTTATAGGTTCTAAGATCAGTGACCCTGGAGATAGGGAGACCTATATTTTTCACAAGCACCAGTTTACACAGGCTGTAATAGCAGGCCTGTAGTGATAGTTTGAAGGATCTCCCATAGGTTGCATAATACATGCTTCACCATATGGGGAACCTCTGGGGTACTTCTGCCCTGGGTACCTTAGTACCATATACTAGGGACTCATAAGGGTACCCCAATATACAATCTGGGATGTACCTAAGTACTTACCATTACAAACTAGGGGATAAAGCAGAGAGACTGGGGTCCTGATTAGCAGGAGCTCAGTCAAACTAGTCAGAAACAGCATAGAACCAGGCAAAAAGTGGGGGTAACCATAAAAGCAGATCCTAGTTTCCTACATATGATGAAGGGGATACACAGGGCTGAATTTTAGCTGGCAAAATCAAAGAACCCTGGGCATGTTCACATATAATTGAGATGACTGCTGAGGATGATGGCCTATGACACAACAGGTATCCTTAGCGTTTTTGTTCATTTTAATAAGTGCATGTATGCAAAACATGAATCAGCGACAGAGGCAGAAAAGGTGACTGTTAGACTTGGCCCTTTTTGCAGGGTCATCCCTGAACTTTTTGCCTTCCTCCTGTATTTTGTCTGACCTGTTTTTGTTGGTTTCATGACTCTTGGCACTTTACCACTGCTGATCAGTGCTAAAGTGCATATGCTCTCCCTATTGTAAATTGATGTATGGATTAGTGACTCCATGATTGGCTTATTTGATTTACTGTCAGACCCAAGCACAGTGCTGGTAAACCAAATGCTGCTGGTGGGCTTGCAGCACTGGTTGTGCCACCGACAGAAGCAGCCTGTAAAAGTGTGTCTCAGGTCTGCCATTGCAGAGCCTGTGTGCAGTCTGGTACTTCCATGCTGACGGGGCAGGTGCACCCACTTGCCAGTCCCTAAACCTTCCATTTTCTGCATATTAGTCACCCCTGTGGAGGGCCCAAGGGCAGGGTGCATTGTAGGTAAAAGGTAGGACATGTCCGGTTGTGTGGGGCATGTCCTAATAGTGAATTACAGCCATTTTTGTTTTTCAGTATTGCAAGGCTACCTGTTCTCCGTAGGCCAGAATGGGCAGTTTGATTATAACATCGTATAATCCTAACTGAATTAGGGAACTAGGTAGAAATGTGAGTTTAGTATGCCTGAACTCAGAATGATAAAATACATCTTTTAGTGAAGTTGGTTTTAACATTCTGTGTCTGAAAATACCACTTTTAGAAAGTAGGTATTTTATTGCCTAACTGTCCAAGCCTGCCTCTACTAGCTTGTGTATTCCTTGTCTGGAGTTTGAGTGACTGGGGCTGGGGGATTCCAGGCGACAGGGTGAGTCAGCACAGGGCTGAATAGAGCTATCTGCATGTAGATGGGTGGAAGGAGTTGTACCTGGGACCTTAATAGGGCTGTGCCTGCCTTCCACAATGCTGACTCCACCTCCTGTGGTGCGTCTGATGTCCCTGGCCCACACTGTCAAAGGAAAGAAGGAGTCTTGTCAACAAAGTGCGCCAGGACTGCACAGAACTGGTTTGGACTAGGCACAGACACTCTCTGCCTCCAGAGACAAATGATTTGCTGGTATAAATATGGGGAACTTTAGATCACTTTTGAAAAACAAGAAGAACCTTTGCTGAGGGGAGGAACCAGAGAAATTGAGGAGGAGACTATACCTAAACTGAGGGCTGTTTTGGGGATTGGCCTGCAGTGGTTGCCTGACTGCCAAAGAAAGGAGAAAGGATGTTGTGCTACTTTCAAATCAACTTGTAAAAGATCTCCAATGGCGTGAGATAGAGCTTGCCTCCTGCTGAAGTCTCAGGGACAATAGACTTCACCAGCCAGCTCCCTGCCTTCCCTTGCTGGGAATTGAAGTGCCTACTGTTGAGCTAGGCATTCTGAGAGACTGTGTGTCGCTGGGAGCTGGAGGCGCGACTGAAGACAAAGAACCGTGTTGCTGCCGCAGCCGTTGTTTGTCACCCGAAGAGCTACTTATCACCGGAGCAGAGTGTTGCCCTCGCTGCAGACGCCGTCGCATCACTGGAGAAGCGTGTCGCAGGGCCTGTCGTGGCTCAGAAGAATCGTTGAGTCACCGCATGGCCACCGGACGTGCACGCATCATTGTCACATCAAGAAGATGCCATTTTGTTTCATTGCACCGGATCTTCATCGCCTCATGGCACTGCTGGTCGCATCGCCACAGAAGCGCATTAAGAAACCGATGCATCACCTCACCACGCGGATAAGAACCGACGCATCCCCTACGCAGCAGTAGGGACCCGACGAATCACTGTTCTTGCGTGTAAGGAACCGACACATCACCTTCCCTGTAACACTTTTGTTGTATAGCGTTACTCATCCAAAGGTACATTGAATTTAAAGTGTTGCATTTTACATCTAAAGAGAACTAAGCTATTTCTACCATTTTTGAAGTACAGTATTGTGGATTTTCGTCGTTTGTGGTCTTGTGTTAAGTCTGTATCAAAAACTTATTTTTACACTACAACTTGTGTGATGTCCATCTGTAGTGTTGTCACTGGGTTACTGTATGTGTTCACAAATGCACACTTCCTCTGAGATAAGCCTGTCTGTACATGCCAAGCTACCAAGGGGGTGAGCAGGGGTTATTTTAGGAGTGTACCCCATTACCCTGACTAGACTCAAGGGTCCCTATTTGGTCACAGGTACCTACCTCTCCCAACTAGAGACCCCCAAATCTAACAGTGACCTATCTGAAATATATCACCTTAGTCGTTGCCCTCTAGGCCACAGGGAATTTCTGGAGCGCCCTTTAACCATAAATACAGTTAGAGAAGCTATCAGCACATTACCTAATGGCAAGGTGACTGGGGATGATGGGTTAACGGGGAAGTACTATAAAGAATTTACTGATCCTGCAGCTGCACGCCATGTATTTGGAAGCATATCAGCAGCAGAGTCTCCCATTGACACTCAGGGATGCCCTCATAGTCACGTTATAAAAACCTGATAAACCCCTTGAAAAGTGTGAGCCATACAGGCCATTCTCCCTCATCAATACAGATGTTAAGATACTTGCTAAGATACTCGCCACACAACTTCAGCACCTTCTGCTGACCTCAGACCTTCCAACCCAATCCAGCTTCATGCGTACCTTATTTGCAGTACACCACCAGCTGGAGCCCTTCACATGCTGGATGCGGTTGTTGTACACCGACTCTGTTGCTAGAGTGAGAGTTAACGCCATACATCCAGAACCTTCCGGTTCTATAGAGGTATGTGCCATGGCTACCCACTGTCACCACATTTGTTTGCAATAGCATTTGAGCCCCAGCCGTATATACTATGTTAGAGACATACAGATGCAGCACTGCATTTCCGCCTGTGCCCGATGGCGATCTCATTCTATGGCAAAGCATTGGTGCTTTATGTAAGGAACCCTGGCACACACTTGGAATCCCTTATATGGGAAAACGTGCAACATGAGTGGCACTCAGGACTGGGCATAAACTTGTTGAAATCAACTGTATTCCCCAAGGCAAGATACGCAATGGCCCACATACTGGGATACACCCTAGAATGGTGTGATGGCCCTATCAAATATTTGGGAATATGGGTGCACAGAGATCCAAACTTGGTTGTACATTGTAATTATGGAAGGGCAATCTCGCTTGAAAAGCAGGTATTGAGGTGGATCAGACTCAATCAATCAATCAGGCTTTGTAAAGCGCACTACTCACCCGAAGGGCCAGGTCTTGAGGTTTTTCCTGAATTGGTGCAGTGTCAGGCTTTGCCGGAAATGAAGGGGGAGATCATTCTGGGTCTTGGCTGAGAGGTTGGAGAAGGATCTTCCTCCCACTCTGTTGCTGTAGAAGAGTGGGACTACAGCTAGGGCGTGGTCGGCTGAGCAGAGGTTTCTTTTGTGCCTATGGAAAGAGAGGCGGTTGTTGAGGTATTGTAGTCTGATGTTGTGGAAGGCCTTGCAGGCATGTGCAAGCAGCTTGAAAGTTATTCTTCTTTCGACAGGGAGCCAGTGGATTTCAGTGGAGCTGTTTGGTGATGTGGTTGCTTAGTGGGATATCGAGGATTATTCTGCCCGCCGCATTCTGGATTGTCTGAAGTTTGGGGAGGAGTTTTTTGTTGATTCCAACATAGAGAGTGCCGTAGTTGAGTCTGCTGGTGATGAGGGCGTGAGTGACCATTTTCCTGGAGTCAGGGTTTCCACTTTATTGTTTAGCATAGTATGCAGAGGGTGTTGAAGCATGTGGAGAAGAGGGCATTGATCTGGTGATTCATAGTGAGAGATGAGTCCAGTATGATATCGAGGTTATGTGCATGGTCTGTCGGGGTGGGTGGATTTCCACGGGTAGGGGGCCACCAGGTGTCATCCCATACGGAGGGGGTGGAGCCGAGGATGAGGAACTCTGTTTTCTCTGATTTGAGTTTCAGGCAGCTGCTCTTCATCCAGGTAGCAACAGCTATCATCCCTTCTTGGAAGTTGTGCCTGGTGAAGTTGGGTTCCTAGGTGAGGGAGAGGATGAGTTGGGTGTCATCAGCATAGGGGACAATCTTGAGCTGATGGGTTCTGATAATGGTTGCGACGGGGGCCATGTAGACGTTGAAGAGGGTGGGGCTGAGGGAGGATCCTTGGGGAACTCTGCATCTGGTCTCTGTGGGTTCTGAGAGGAAGGCAGGAGTCTTATTCTCTGTGTTCTGCCCATGACAAATGAGAATATCCAGTCTAGGCCCTTTCCTTGGATGCCAGTATCGTGGAGCCTGGTGGTTAGTGTGCGGTGGGAGATGGTATTGAAGGCTGCCGATAGGTCTAGGAGCATGAGGGATGCCATCTGGCCTTGGTCGAGGAGGGTTCAGATGTCATCTCTGGTGGCGAGGAGTACAGTCTCTGTGCTGTGGTGGCTGCGCAATTAGGATTAGGAGTTGTCTAGGATGTAGTTGGCTTCGATGAAGTATGCTAGATGGGTGTTGATGGCCATTTCGATGACCGTGGCTGCCTAAGGAAGCAGCAAGATAGGCCTAATGTTCTTGACATCCTACGGGTCTGCGGAGGATTTCTTTAGGAGGAGGTTGACTTTGGCGCACTGTCAATTTTCGGGGAATGTGGTGGTCTCCAGGGAGCAATTGATGATTCGACGTAGCTGGTTGCAATGGCTGTGGCGGGCCTGTGGAAGATGTGTGGCGGGCAGGGGTCTGAAGGTGCTCCAGAGTGGATGCTCTTCATGGTTTTAGGGTGTCATCTGTCATCAGTGGAGTCCAAGTGAGTAGGGTCCTGTTGGGTGGCGTCGATGGGGGTTGAAGCTTTGGAGAGGTCTTGGTCATCAAAGTCATTGTATGGTGCGAAGGAGCTGAGTCTATTGTAAAAGTCTTGGGAGGGAGGGACGTTTGTTGTCTCGCTTTTTGGTTTGGCAAATTCCAATATGATGGAGAAGACACACTATCATTGGCTGATAGAATAGCACTCATGAAAATGGTTCTTTTTCCCAAATTTTTGTATCTGTTCATGAATATTCCCATACTACTGGCACAGGCCTTCTTCTGTACAGTACTCTCACTCCTGATTAAATTTACGTAGTCCGTGAGGTAACCTAGAATCAGCTGGGACATACTTACACTACCGTACAGTCAGGGAGGGTTAGCAGCTCAAGACTTGCAGCTCTACTACCTCTGTGCACATGAGCATTTTGCCCATTAATGGCACTACCCCTACCATACACCCCACACATAGCAGTTGAGAGTGACAAGCTGCACCCTCTCCCACTCTGAGCAATGACCCCTAACACTTGCACCAGTTTATTGCAGATGGATATAGACACAGTACAGCGTACCGTACATGCGTGGAAAAGAATAGGGAAAAGAGCGCAGGTTGACCCTCTTTATGCGCCGGTTTCACCACATCTGCACCACCCTACAATCTCGGTGATAGAAAAGCCTGGGTCATTGGCTGTTTTGAGGGAAGCTGGCCTGAACACGCTGGGAGATATGTATAGGGGAGGGATTTTTATAACCACTGCAGATTTGCAGAGCACCTCTATTGTTATCCCATGCTCATTTTTATTTATAGTAGGTTACGGACAGTACACTGTAATGTATATCCGCAGTTCCCTTCAGAACCAAAAGCACTGGGGGCACTTCAACTGTTACTCATGACTAATACACATAAACATTTAATCACACGTTTGTATAATGAGTCCCAAAAACTTGAATGTTATTCTGAGAAGCTTACACAGGCTTCCTGCCATAGGGATACATGGCCCCCCCTTACCCCATATCGGCTATCTGCCCAGGATGACTAATAATTATATTATGGCTCTACAGGTCCCTTGTACAGGCCTACAATGTTGATTACCCTGCTTGAGTAATGTGGACTGATATGACATGTGTTGTGATGATGCATTATTAGTACAGGCAATGCTCTTCATTTGGTATGGAAGGCTAAGATGAGGTCATTTATGACCCGGGTGACCCTACTAGGGCCACTTCCTTCAACATCATATAAAAATTGCCCCAATAATGCTGTGGCACTTAGTGTGGGCTAAAGAAGAGGCCGCACTTAACCATGCAATAATAGTAGATCAGCCTGGAACGCTGCCAGGATATCCTGTGGCTTTGGTACATCAAGAAACTGTTAAAATGAGTAGGAAGAGGGGAAGGTTTTAGCACTCCTTAACCAACTGCACTTATTTAAAAATATCAGATGACTAAAGGATTTGTTATCCATCTTAAAATTGGAAAATGAGCGCATAGAGCTGGGCAAGAAGAAAGTCCAGGAGTACTTGCTACTGGTTTGCACTGAGCCTTATTTATAGTTCCCTCCAAGCCACTCAGCAAGATTTTACTTGGTTAGATTTAGGTTCAGCATACCTCACTTTTTTAGGTCGAGCCTATCCCAATCCGCAGGAATGGATAGGGGAGAATTTTAGTGTTGCATCAGGAAAGCTAAACCAGCCGGCGGATTTCCACAAGTGCATGTGGTCTCGTGAACGCGCTCCCATCAACCTGCTGGTTTAGCTTTCCTGATGCTCTCCACATCAAAGCAATCAGCCTCCCTCCCACAGGCTTCCCCATCGTGCGCAGTGCACGCTGGCCTCACTTCTCCTCCCCCCTGATTGCTCTCACTTTCACGGCCGCCAGGCCGTGAGCTACTTCAAAACGATCGGCTCCGCCCCCTGCTGCACCCCATATGGTTTTGTTGAAGCACCTCGCCTCCCTCAGAGCGCACACCGCCCCTGCAGTAGTAGTCCGCCTTACTCCTTCGGCACCGGCTTTTCCGATAATGCTTGTTGTTCCTTTTCACCCCCCACTTCTCGTTTTCTGTTTCTTCCTTTTTCTTTCCTTCATCTCCCTCTACTTATAATGGTCACTTATCACTTTAACAACAACGTGGCAGTAAACGCAGCCCAACACCAAGGTAATGAGCGTGCTGCGCTCCCTGACTTTCTCCGGGGAAAATGTCCCTATGAGAATTAAACACACTTCTTAATTTTTGATATCCCACTCTTCAAATGCAAAGCACCTCAAAGAGATCTAGTTTACACAACCGCACACTATGCAACTTTTCACTAGCACGTTCCTGAAAGCAAGCAGCTGTATACACAAAACATTGCCCAAGACCTTATCAATGGAGGCGGATCGTCATGCCCATGGACCCTTCCGTTGTCTAGTTGGCTAACACACCACAGAATCGAAATAATTTCAAGCTCGGTCTTTAATCTCGAAAACCACGGACATATTATGTGCCTGTCTCCGTGTACGTGTGTACAGGCGCATCAAGTGTGCGCGCGCTTGCTTGCGCAATTCCTGTAGGCATTTGTCTATGCAACAAGTTGAGGTACGTGCGCAATGTTTACGATTACAAACAAAAAGACTGTACCTATGCGTGTCCCTACACGGTGTGGGTGTGCAGTATAAGAGCTCCCCGAGCGCATGTCGGTAACGCCTGTGCAACAGGTGCGTGTCCCCTCCTCAGTATTGTATGAGCAATGGCTGTTCGAGGTATGTACACAATGCAAGTGTTCTTGGTGAGATCTACGTTTCTGGGACTGTCTGCTGGGCAAGTTGTGTGGCTATGCGATGTATGTGCAGAGAGATGTGTGGGCCCGATGCATGTTGATGATTTATAAATGGCAGAACCTCGCCCCCACCCCTCCCCCACACACAACACTCTCCCTTTCCCTGGTCTCTATCCCATGGTCTTTCAGCAAGACCGCGTTGGTCTGGCCGCTTCAAATTCACGGAAGAGGGTGGGAAGGCATCACAGGCAGGCGAGACAAAGCCAAGCAGGGGCAGAGTAACAACTTTCCTCAGCATACCACGACTTTAGTCTCTACATACACCGTTCAGCTTTGCGGGCTCTGTTTTGTAGTGCTAAGTTCAAAGGGCACAACGCTTTTTCCATGCAGTAACTATCAGATAATGGCCAGATGTGATAATAACAGCCGGTGTTTACTCAACATTTGCAGTGAGCGCACGGTCTGTAAATGGCTGCCTTGAGGGACATTACTACTGCTCAGCAGGAAGCTCGCATGTTAAGCTGCAAGAAGAGGATTGCTATAATCACCGTGACCCCATCAACATTGTAGCTGGTTCAGTTTTTGCTCTTTTTAGACCAAGGTACAATGTTACGCTTACTTTTTTCTTTTTTTTTTTCCCTTTCATGGAACTTGTCGGCGCTGGCAGTGGGGGAGAAGTAATCTTAGCTCCACCTAAATCCCTTTTGCAAAGCCCCTCCTCTCCTGAGCACCTCAAAAGGGTGTGAGTGAGGCCTTTTGTTCCTTCAACATCAAAAGCACAAGGGGGAGGGATGAAGGGAAGGCGCCCTTGAGTCACAGATCTGGTCTTGTCAACTGCCTGTTCCAAGCTATCTTTTAATTACTTGTTTCTAGAATGTTATTCCATGTGCATTTTTTCAAGGTCCCCCGGACTCGCAACAGGCTCTAGATTACAAAGTAATTAATCAACGTTAATTCTCTAAAATGTGATCATTTTGAACCGTGATCCTGCCAATCACAAACGGTAAGGTGCGTCAGCATGTTCACCCCAACGCAGCTTCCATCTAACTTTGACAAGTGTGAGATCGACTTTGCTTTCATGCTGAGCGATCTTTTTTTCCTGGTCTTGCTTTGGTGACCTTGTCGACTCTCTAAATGGGGAACAATTTTAAGGCTGCTAGAACCCTTTGTTGAGGTCATTTTTATTTAAATTGGGGAAGCGGCTAGTTTTTATCTTCGTAAATAGAGGCAGCACGTTCCTGCTCAATAGGTGAGATTGTTATTTGGGTTTAATTGCCCATAAGAAATGTGGCTGTAACATACAGAATGCGGTTGGTTTTTTATAACTAAGGCCAGGGTACAAACTAATATACTTCCCTGCTATTACAGCAGATATTGGTCGTTTAGGATATTGCCACAGCTGTCTATTTTGATAGCCGAGATTTATTGCGCCACATAAGGTATATTTATTCATATGGGCTAATATGCCCTTGTTTTTAACACATGTTATAGTGCATTGTGCACTTGGTGGTGGTGATCAAGTCTTTTATTCTTTACACATATTGATATGAGCATGCAGATTGTGCAACAGGTCGTTTTTCTTCCTTTACTTTTACTTTTTCTCACTATTTAATCACATGTTTGGGCCACCAGAGCATCACCACAGCATCACTCAGCACCACCATAGTATCACTCAGCACCACCACAGCATCGCTCAGCACCACCACATTATCACTCAGCACCACCACAGCACCACTCAGCACCACCACAGCATCACTCAGCACCACCACATTATTACTCAGCACCACTCAGCACCACTCAGCACCACCACAGCATCACTCAGCACCACCACAGCATCACTCAGCACCACCACAGCATCACTCAGCACCACCACAGCACCACTCAGCACCACCACAGCACCACTCAGCACCACCAAAGCATCACTCAGCACCACCACAGCCCCACTCAGCAACACCACAGCACCACTCAGCACCACCACAGCACCACCACAGCACCACTCAGCACCACCACAGCACCACTCAGCACCACCACAGCACCACTCAGCACCACCACAGCACCACTCAGCACCACCACAGCACCACTCAGCACCACCACAGCACCGCTCAGCACCACTCAGCACCACCAAAGCACCAACACAGCACCACCACAGACCCACTCAGCACCAACACAGCACCACTCAGCACCACCACAGCATCACTCAGCACCACCACAGCACCACTCAGCACCACCACAGCACCACTCAGCACCACCACATTATCACTCAGCACCACCACATTATCACTCAGCACCACTCGGCACCACCACAGCATCACTCAGCACAACCACAGCACCACTCAGCACCACCACATTATCACTCAGCATCACCACATTATCACTCAGCACCACTTAGCACCACCACAGCATCACTCAGCACCACCACAGCATCACAGTACCACTCAGCACCACCACAGCATCACTCAGCACCACCACACCACCCCTCAGCACCACCACAGCACCACTCACCACCACCACATTATCACTCAGCACCAACACAGCACCACTCAGCACCACCACAGCATCACTCAGCACCACCACAGCACCACTCAGCACTATCACAGCATCACTCAGCACCACCACAGCACCACTCAGCACCACCACAGCACCACTCAGCACCACCACAACATCACTCAGCAGCACCACCACAGCACCACTCAGCACCACCACAGCATCACTCAGCACCACCACAGCATCACTCAGGGCCTCCACAGCATCACTCAGGGCCTCCACAGCATTACTCGGGGCCACCACTATCGGCCTCCCTCTATCTATCACCCTCCCTCTATCTATCTATCGCACTCACTCTATCTATCGCATCACTCAGCACCACCACAGCATCAATCTGTGCAACCATTCAACAACAACTGGTTCAAATATGTTCTCTCAATGTTTCAAGCTTTATTGCAAATGTCACAAAAAGATGTTAATATTTCACTTCCGTTCTTGGATTTTGTCACAATAAAATACACTGAACATAATCTTCACAAAAGTCATTTACAAAAGTTTAAGCTATTGCCATTATAAATTACAATAACTTTCATTTAAGTATTAATTATTTAAAAAAATTAAAAGCAATTGTTATTTGTAATATCAATACATCTAAGTCATGTAAATACGACACATATTGCAGTACAAATGCTATAGGTGTCACATTTGCGAAAGTTAAAACAATTGGCATTATCAATGACAAAGCTATTAATTTAGCTATTTTCAAAACTAACACAATAATAAAAAAATTGTCATTTACAATACCTCAAATAGCTCAAACTTTCCTAATGCGAGACCTATTGCATTGCAAATGCTTGTTGTTTCTAATCCCCGTAAGGCATATTGTGATGCAGAGCTCTAACTATGTCCTGTGATTCTGGGTCTGAAGAAAATATGGTGAATTTCCTATTTGTCCACATTCAGAAAAGTGAAATCAGATTGAGCACCAGTGTGCATACCAAACCCACGGACCCAAACAAAATATTACTTTATCAGAGTTTCAGGGAATCTGTTGAAGAATCTTATGTTCTCTCAAATTCATATGAATAAGAAGAATATGTTCAGAAGATGTTATTGGTCTGAAAATCATCAAAGAACATAAAGAGAAGTGTCTACAAAGGAATACCCTCTTACACTTCTGGATGACATGGAACAAAAAGTAATGTGGATGGATAGACAGAAATTGCTAATGAAGAGCCCCAAGAAAGAATTGAAGCATCTGATATTCGTGTCCAAATATTCTACACAATCGAGAAGTGTCAAAAGAATTATAAACGGAGATGGGATTTGATTCATCACAAACCTGATCTCAAGAGTTTATTCTCAAGCAGACCAATATTTATTTATAGCAGGACAAAAAAACTTGAAAGAAAGATTACAATTCTCCAAAATAGTACCAAAACAGAATATGACAGGTACACGGTGATGTTACAATTGTATGCACTGTAACAATGTGATTGTAGGAGACATTATCACACACCCTAGATCAGGAGAATTAATAAAGTTCCAACACTCTACGACTTGTAACACACAGAATGTGATATATAGCATAAAGTGCCCATGCGGTTGGTATTCATTGGGAAAACAGAGCATAAAGTAAAAATGTGCATCACAGAACATAAAAGTATAATACGAAATCAGAATGTGAACTCTAACCTAGTGGTCCATGGTTGAATTTGAAACATACTATCTCATAGCTGAGATTTCAGATCATAGAAGAAGTTGACATACATACAGAATGTAACAACTCCCAGCTGCTACTTCAAAGGGAGAGCTATTGGATTAGAGGATTGGAAACAATGGAGCCCAAAGGGCTCAATGACAAGGTAGATATAAGTTGTGTTCTATAAAGTACACTTATTCATTTTCATGGTTTATTTCTCCCAGGATCTGTTTTTTTCAGTTCTTTTCTACTTTTTACGAACTCAACACTTTATATTAATTCTTTTAATTTTTATGAAAATCTTTCTGAAGTGGGGTAGGATTTGGTTTCTAATATAAGGCGATATGAGACCAGCATACAAGGTTATAACAGTGGAGAGATATCTAAATTTGGTTTCAGTTTTTACACAAATGATACACAAGTTCAACTAGATAGAATACCACAGTATAGTTTCAACAGTGATAAGGTTAGAGTTGAGATTAAATGGCACCCTATATCAACCATTTAAATGAAGGTTGAAGCATGTTTCAGCAAATGGTAAGTAACGGATCGGCTATACCGACTAATTAAGTGAGGCACTATTTGGACACAAAATAGGCAACAACACATTTGGGTTGTGCGGTAAGTAATTTTTTTTCGTTTAATAGATTTTTTGGTTACAACAATAGTATTTTCAGACAATCATCAGAGATAATTTGTGCACATTTAAAGATGGCGCCTCTATTTCAGCGTCATGTTTTTATGTCGATGTCCATGCTAGTTTCAATAAAATTTGACAAGTGAGTACACAGTTGGAATCCGATGCACTGGAACGCCAGCTTGCTAGGAAGAGAGCAGGAGAAAAAAGGTAAGGAACTGAGAGTTGTTTGCTTTCCGTTTGGCAGTGTGTTCAACTTACACGTTACATGTGGGCTGTAGTTCTATTAAATCGGCTTTGGTTGCTTTTATTAAGATGAGGAATGGTAGTGTCGCAGTGTAGCGTAGGAAGATTGGCTCACCGAGCAGGCAATAATCACAATTTGTTAGTGGACCATAATATACGGGTAGGCATTTCACAAGTACAGTGTTTATGTAGTAATTGACAGCCCAATAAAAGGTAGTGGTTATTATTAACAGACAGGGGGTTGTCATTCTGTATCCAGTTGCTACCGGAACAGTTGGAAACACTAGTTGAAGGAGTCAGTAAGTTCATAACATGGATCTTGTTTTTTTTCACAGAGATTGAGTCCACGCTGGTTACGGCAGCATGTTTATTTTCAATCACCTTCATTTTCAATCACCTTTATTTGAAACAAAAAGAAACACTGGAACATAAAAATGAATGAACGTTCTCGTTTTTACTCTTCTGTTTTGGATCTCTTTCGATTCTTTTTTTTTCACCTCTCAAACAATCCTTAATTAAGGACTTATTATTTTCACTCGGTTTAGGTTTTGGACCATAGACACTTGTCGTTTGCATGTTATATCACATTTTAATTCAAGGACAACAACTCATATAGTCCTTTTAGCACAACACAGAGAGAGTCGCATGTTATAAAAATATTAATTACACACTGTTGCGTAGGGATTGGACCTACTTGATTTTGAAGACTGCTTATATTTGTTTACATTGTAGTTACAAACAACAGCCCCTGAAGAAGGAGGAGTATCCCGAAACACTTTGGGCAATCACATTTTGTAATGATTGGAAAGTTCTAAGATTTATGATTTACAAATTGGATTAACAAGATTTTCTGTATGGTATCAATGGTTAAATAAGGTAGATTACACGAGTGGTCAATGTATTAGTCAAGGTTTGAGATTGTAAAAAGCAAAAACAGTACATATTTATGTCAAAACAATGAATATGTTTGAGTATTATTTGTGATATATTCTTCAGCAGTGCCTTTGGGTTCGGTTCCAAGAAATCAGTATCTTTGGCAGGATTTTGACTTTTAAAAGGTTGCCATTTTCCTGACCCTGCTTTTTAATGCCAGTAACCTGGGTAACATAACTGGCTTCAGCTGACAGCTGGGCTTTGTGTATTCCTCCTAGACAGCCACACACAATTGAGAGCTTAGGTGTGCCTGGATGGGCCATTACTGGCAGGATGGGAGAGCAGAGTTGGGCATAGTCCTACCTACACTTGAATAAAATGTGTCCTGCCTTCAGACAAAGGGCTGCATACCCTCTGTAAATTAGTATGGAGCTAAGGCAAGGAAGAAATAAGCTTCTCCTACTTCAAAGGCAGAACTGAGTATAAATATTGGACTTCAGACACCAATTCTTCAGTGCACCTCTGGACTTGTGGATACTCTGCCAGTACGAAGGACTATTCTGCTGCTTAAAGTAATGCCAATCTGCTGGACTGGTGCTCTGAAGGAGTGCAGCCCTGCTGTGCTGGCCTGCTGCCTGCTGCCCCCTTGCCTCATTGAGAAGGACTAGATCTGCATCTGCTGTACCCAGGACACAAGAGTGACTCTAAGGGCTTGTTGGCTGGCTTCCTGACCAGAACCTCAGGGACAGAATGTTTCAACAACCTTTCACTCAGCACCTGAACTCTGCCATCTGTGAGTCCTACCTTGCAAGTGTTGCAACCCCAATCCTGGGCCCTTGAAAGTTGGCCTAAAGGCACTCTGCCAGCCCATCTGTGGACCCAGCAGAACCAACGCATCTACACTGCCCGACGGCGCAATACCGAGCAGAACCAATGCATCACCTCGGCTGGGACTTTGAATCCTGCATCGGAACCTCCACCTATACAAAGCTTTCTCGATGCAGGCATTCACATTGCAAATCTCTCATCGATGGCAGCCTTGATACCAATGCGGGTTCTCGTTTTGCAGCCTCACAGCTCTTCGGATTCTGAGCCAACACATTGCCTTAACCTTGATATGATATGAATTGGCTTTTATAAAGCGCAACTTACACTCCATGGAGCATCTTGGCGCTAGTCATAACGTGTCACAGAAGAGAAAGAGAAAGAGGGAGAGCTGCCAAAAAGGTAAGGTAGGAGTATTTAAGTCGGAGACAGGGAGTGAAATTAAATTAACGCTAGACATAGTGTGTCAGTGGCCTTGAAAATCCATGTTTTAAGGGCTTTTCGAAACAGGTTCTCTGAATGGATCAGACGCATTTGGGGTGGGAGCTCGTTCCAGGCTCTGGCTCCTAGCACTCCGATGGATTTTCCACCTTTTGTGGTTAATCTGAATTTGGGGACGGCTAATAGGTTAAGGTTCGACCTTGCAACACATCCTCAATGCCAGAATGCACATTAAAGGCCATCATCGATGAGATCCACAATGACGATGCAGGACCTCACATCACAGCCTTCCAACTCCTCAGAACCAGCACATCTCAACTGCACAAGGCATCCACAATGCAGAACTGCACAACGCTCCTCCTCACCCGGAACTTAAGATACTCTGGTTCAGTGGGCCTAACTGGGTCTCTGTAGCTGACCCTCGGTCTGTCTTGGTTGACCTAAACCTGTGACGTTGTCCTAGTCTAGCGCGATCAGATTTCAACAGTTGGCACTTTGTGATTTTGGCACTATTTTCACTTTTTAAAAAAAATTGCATATCTCCAACTCTACTGAAGATCCTTAGGATCTGTCATATATAGGTGGTTTATAAATTACTAGCGATACCAACAGAAAAACCTAGCTGGGGTGGACAGAATAGTAAATTTGCTAGCTTGATATGGGTATTAAATTACCTTTATGAAATCTAAAACTGCATATTTGAATGTCATTTTTCTTCATTATGAATTCTCCAGTGAGGGTAAAGGTTTGCAACTGACTACCTATAAAAGTGTTGTACCTTACAACCTCTCAACACAATGAGAAAGTTACACACCTTAATGGTATTTTGCAGCTTTGGGCTGCAATATGCTGAATGAATAAAGCCCTTACACGATGTAATGTCTACCACATTTTCTGAAAAGCATAGAACGAAAATATACACAGCTATCTTATGTGGACTTCACGCAGGCATGTTAGAGACTAAATATTAACAAACTCGAGATAATACAACAAACTTAGTGCCTGATTTCAATCTTGGCAGACTGGGTTTCCCTGTCACATGCATAACAGATATCCAGTTCACCGAATTACAATTCCATTACATGCTATGGAACATTTAACAAGACAACCGGGATATCTGTCACGTTTGTGATAGAGTATCCCGTCCACCAAGATTGTAATCAGGCCCTTAGTTATAAGGGTTATTCCTCGTATCACAGGCTATATATGTGTAGTTTACAATGAGGGGCAGTCACCCGACATCATGTACAGATCACAGCCGGAGAACACTTCACTCCGACAGAGAAAATGCAGACAGGCATATTGAAGAGCATGAGCATCCTTGGCACCAGGGAAACATATCATTAGAGCTGCTAGCACACCTACACTACAGGCAGCAACAAAAGCATACATTATACTGCTCAGGCTCTACACCTGAATTAGTGAGGTGGGCCTCTTTTTAACTACTTTGAGCATTAATTATTTTTGCAATATACACAGAACAAACTGCAAACTCCAAATGTTTTACCCAATCATGTGAATAAGAGGGTGTGCAACATGGATGGCTGTGCACAGCCAGGAGTTGGTTCTGAATAAACATACTCATCTGCTTGTGCAGCAGTTCAGAGTATTTTTGAAGTTGGCAACTTCAAGATGCTATGCATGCACACAAAGGTTTCAGGTGATTCCACTACTCAACACACATAAATACATGCCCTGTTACTTGCCTTACATAAAGCTAATTCGTTGGTTGCCGCACTTATTTTGTCAGATTCAGAGATTCAAAAGGGTAGTGAGTGAGTGAGGTGGTGAAAGGTAGTTGATCTACAAGACAAGCTTTCTTTGGTCCATATAGCACCCCATGGACCAAAAAAGTGAAGGGATTCATGCTAAATGAACTGAGCAGCAGGTTTGACCGTTTAACCAGCAGTACAGACCATTACGGTAACTCCCATAACCCGATCTCAGATCAAAATTGATACAATCATCATTTTGATAGCAGTACATACAACACAAAAAGGAGGAAAGCTCCCTGATGTATTTCCTTCCAAATACTCCTACTTCCGTACTAAAGATAATATGCGTGTTTCAGTCAACCTTTTCAGCAACACATTAATTTCCGCATGTTGACACCCGGCATCCATTAAAATGTATTATCTCATATCTCATATCATTTCATCTAACTTTTCTCATACATAACCCATTGTACTCAATTCCCTCACATTTATTTACCTGTTTGTCTTAATCTTTAAGTTTTTAAGACTCCTATTTAACACTCTCCATTTCAGAACAGCTTTAAGCCACATTTCGTCTCTTGGAGGCATTAGGCACAATGAAGATACTGCGATTTGGCTCTTCCCAATATTAATATAAAGTGAAAAACATTATCTATGTCTTACCATTCCTTGTCTACAGTAACACGTAGTAAACGACTTTTTACTCCATCTAGTTCTTTTTAATCTGTAGCCATTCTTTATTTTCGGAACTTGATTCAAGAATGCTTTCACTTCTGACTATCTCTACTTTATAATAAAACCCTGCCTTGGTATGTGCTAATTTCTTTCTTTTTTATTATTTTTTATTTTGCATAGGTTAGATGGTTCAAATAAGAATTTTAATGCAAAATAGCTCTGGGTGGGTTTGCGCTTTCTATACTTTGAAACATACATTAATAAAACAGCCTGTATTATGTATCACATCACAAGTACGAAGGCACACACATACGAATACACACACTTGTTTCTTTTTGAAACTATACGTGTCACTATACAGTTCAATGTTTTTGTCAAATAGTTATCCATTAAATGCAGCCTTTGAGTTCACAAATATGATTTTACTGAAGATGGTTGAGCTCGCTATAAAAAGAGAGAAGCAGCAGGAACCCTGGTGCCTACAGCACCTTCATTTGATTGTCCAAATGATGATAGTTCTGCCTGAAAGGCAAACTCTGATCCCCGCTGCTAAAAACATTTGCTAAAATGATTTACAGCATAATAGACATAATTAGTACCTTTCTAATTATGATTGACAAAGCCACGTATGACACGAGTCAACCTGCAAAATCTCCTGGTGTGGATCCTGCAACCCCATTATTTAGAAGATATCCCAAAGAAAAATAGTAAAATACAAAGCTAAATATACATTTCACTGTATCCCAGTAACAAAATGCCAACTAAGTGAAAATAGTTGTGACTTCGTTACAAGATCCAAGACATATATTATCAAATCTTTATTATTTGTGCGAATCAACCATATATTGTATTCAATACCGTTCTGTTTTTTAATGCCAATATATTGAAACACATTGACGTTTTAAGTTTATCATGGGTGAGATAAGTTGGCAAAAATCATTAAAATGAAAACACTTTTTGAATTGAACAAATTCAAATGAAACCAAAATATTATGCGAGATCACCATGACAATCTATTGACATATTCTGCATTGTTTTAAGGTTCAATGATCAACTAATCTGTATTATTTATCAACCAGAACATTGCTGAAATGGTATTTTATTGACCAAACTGAAAATAAAATTCGACTCCCAAATGGTAAATAGGTCAATCTGATAATTACAATGATAGCTTGGCACAAGCAACACGGCCTACCTCAGAGAAATGAATTGCAGTATATATGCAATAACTAACCGCAACAAGAAGATACTTAAGAAAAAAATGCCTTTACATTTCGACTAAAGGTATTTAAAAATGTAAAACTTCAATGAGAAGAATACCAGCGAGATGAAGGAAACCCTTTGAGTATGGCTTGTGAGTTGTGAGTTACTAGAGGTTTGAAAATGGTGTTCATTCGTCGCCATCAAAAGTTTTACCTTCAGACGCAGACTTGTCTCCTAAATTTGGAAACCTTTAGCAGGACACAGTGAGAGGCTGTCACGAAAAAGGACCTTGTGAGGTTGGAAAAGCGTCTTGAATAAATTGTGTGTAGAGAGAACCACTCTCATTATTTTCGTTTTCCCTCAGAAGGCGTCCATTCTTGGTACAGCACTTAAGACAGCTCGCATCTCTTGGTGAAATTGCATTCTACCGCTAACATCGATTATTTAGACATACATTTTTAGAGTACTCTATCTTCATTTAAGGGTAATATGTTTTTCTTTTGTTTTTGCTATTATTAAAACATACAACTACTAACACAAAGATACTGAGGGGGGATATTGTCAGTGCCGGGAGATAACTATCGCCAACGCCAGTTATCGTCAGTTTGTCAACGCCGGCTAACCCTGAAAACTATCGCCATGTTAGCGGCATATTAACAAGCCATCGATACATTGCGATAGTAACAGCAGTGAAAACTCACGATACGCGATGGCGATAGTGAATCCTGCCTTAGACCGCGATACCTGGCGATTGGCCCATTAGCGGCAGAAAAAGTGCCTTCAACCCTCCTGGCGATAACTTCCTGATAACATGCCCCACAATGTACTTGCTCACACCTAAGCAACTGTTTCTGACACCAACGTTGATCTCTGAATGTCCCTATAATTCTTTGGTATTGGTGAGATTCTGTGAAACATAAATAGCAATAGAAAAATATTCCGTATCAATATTCCACTACACTTTGCACGACACATGGTTCCTCAAAATCAGTGCTCCTACGTCTCTCGCAAGTCGCAGCATGCCCCAAGTAGAAGATGCTTGGGATGGCCCCTATGACGAAGCATGTCACCGAGGGGCAACCCTGGGTGAGTGAGGGGACTCAAGAAAAGCAATTTTCTTTTCTTTTTCAACATAGACACATCCAAAATGTGAGATAAGCCTAGTGCCTTTCACTTTGGCTAGGTTCCCATGATCTGTCATATACAGATTTCTGTACGGTGCCTGTGCTACAAACATCACAGGGAACAGTAGCCCAAGCATCTGTGGACCGTTCTGCAGCATGGAAGTGCCCCCGTCAGCAAAACAAAATAGAGGCATAGGTATATTGCATCCCCAGGGCCTTTCAGTAATATGGCATCCTACTGTGTAGTTAACAGCAGACTATTATCTCTTTAAAGATATTAACTAGCACAAGCTCTCACTGAAGCAAGCCCATGGATAGAACATTGCCATGTTACTATCTTCCATATAGATAGAAATCGATGTATTTCACTAAGATATAATATATCTGGCAGATGGAGTGGACTCATAAACACCCCCTGTCTTATAGCTCTCAGCATTTCATTTAATTGAGAATTACTCTTTCAGTTCTTGATGTGGAATGATAAATTCCCCCTCCCTCACACACCCACACACTTTCCACTGCTTTGAAGATTCTCAGCTTCTCCTCAGTGTAGTGTGCTATCTGGTTGATCAATTTGTAATTAAATCTTACCTTAATCTTTTATGAAAAATATTGATTGAGAAATTATGTTTCATTTAAACTGAAGTGTTTTCCTTCCCTCTTAGCGACCTCTGGGCCTTTTTCTGACACTCTGCGTAGACTAGTTTTAACTCAATTTATTTTGAGTAGATACTCTTAGGGGGATATTCTCAAGGACGGGCGATAACTTCCGCCGACACCAGTTAACAGAATTTTTTGTATTGCCGCCTTACCCTGAAAAACATCGCCATGTTAGCTGCGTCTTAATAAGCCGTTGGTACATGGCAATGGTAACAGGGAACCAGTGTGAAAACTCACACTAACATCTGCGCGATGGCGATCAGAAATCCTGCGTTAGCGGGCAATAACCAGTTAAAGGCCCATTAGTGTCAAGCAAACTCACGTTAGTCAGCAGAAATGTATTTTTATTGCCTCTAATGGATAAAATTGCCTATCAGTCTACCACCAATAGTAAATATGCCATAAATACAATGACATGCAGATTGGAGCAGCCAGGGCCAAATGCAGCACTCATAAACAACCCCTGCAAGCCAGCCAACATCCAGGATGCCTCGCTGGACCTGCGTCTGGATCCTGGATGCCTTCCTGGACCTGCCTCTGAAGCCTGGATGCCTTCCTGGACCTGTGTCTGGAGCCTGAATGCCTTCCTGAACCTGCGTCTGGAGCCTGGAGTGTGATGTGGAGTCGATTAGCCATGCCAGTAGACTCTGAGGTGCCATGATCGCCCATACCTGGTGGTGAAGTCTGGCAGGTCACATGGAGACATGTTGCAGAGTTGTGTGAGAAGACTGCCTTGTGACCCTTGGAGCTATTAAATTGTAAAGGCGCTCATGCGTACCAATGTAGTGAGGTACGAATCGCATTCTGCGTTCCACCACTACACCGGGGTGCACAGAGGGGATTACGAACGGTGTGTGCTTCTCCCTGCATCACAGATCGGATGTTGTGGGCTGGCTGTCCACTGTGGATAGTGAGGCCCCGGGTCTACGCCAAACTTGTGTTGCGTGAGTGCTGCAACGTCACGCCTAAGGGGGCCCTGCTGCATCAACTGCATCTGGAGGCTCACCAGCTGACTGGCTGAAAAAGAAAGGTACAAATGAATTTGTCAGGGAGTGCCCACATGGCAAAGAGATCATGATGCCAGCTTTCTCAAATCATAATCCTATTCATAAGAAATACACCTATGCCAGAAAATGGGCTGTGGCCCAGGCCCCAGCATTATATTAAAATCATGTGGGATGGGATTAGGACTCTCCTCATCACAAGATCCAGTTAAAAAATCAACCTACTGCTCAGAGGCAGTATCTAGTTAAGCAAGAAGCTAAAAAGCAGGTCAGGGAGATTTTAGATCAACTTGAATACCAAGGGGTGATTGAAACATGCACCTCGTCCATGAACAATCCTTTGTTTCCTGTCTTCAAACCAGACAATACATATCGTCTAGTCTTGGATTACAGACATTTAAATTCCTGTTGCAAAATGTTTGCAGTACAAAATGCAGACAGTGCAGCACTGATGAATAACATCGTGCCCAAAAAATATAAAGCAACATTAGATATTTCAAACGGTTTCTTCTGTCAGAACATTGCACCTGAAAGTAGACATTTGACCGCTTTCTCGATAATGGGGAACAACAACACTTTTGTTGTCTCCCCCAGGGATTCAAAAACAGTCCTGGATTATTTTCAGCCAGAGTAACAGAGTTACTACAAACGTATGATGATGAGGCATTATCTTATGTCGATGACATCTGTCTTACAGACGATGACTTGGACAGGCACTTGAACAGAATGAACACCATAATACTTGGTTTTGCATATGAAGGGTACAAATTCAATTTTAAGAAATCAAGAATTGCCCACCTCAAGGTCCTATTCTTGGGATACGAACTTTCAAGTGAAGTCAAGAGCCTGGCAGCAAACATTTTAGAAAAATGTGCGCTGCTCCAACCTCCAAAAACACAGAAAAATTTACACTCAGTTTTGGGATTCCTGAATTTCGGAAGCATTTACATTCTAAACTACGCAGAAAGGGTTAAACCTCTCTACGAATTAATCAAACCTGATTTCAAACAAACTAATTGGACAAAAAAACACACAGAAATTTTGCGTTCAGTGCAAACAGATATGTTAGAAAGAAAACATTTACAAACACGCGACAGCGTCCTCAACCTTGTAATCCGGATCATCCCAGGGAGATGCGGATTCACATACCTAACCTTTAATGAAGGTCAAAAGGTACCAATAGCATATAAATCACACTTTTTGAAATGAAATTCACTTCAACAGAAAAAATTCTGACAGCGGTTCAGAATATGGTAGAAAAAGAAAGAGCCCTCGGGCAGGGTAAACGCCTAAAAATCGTTACTCCTGTACCTGCCTTATAGGCAGTAACAAAAGCAAGCATTCCAAATGTAAAAGCTTTACATCCAAGATGGATACAATGGGGTAATTCTCTCGCTGCGACAGACTTTGAATACGTCTTTGATCCTTACTTAAAACACAAGAATTTCTCCACTATGAACAAGAAAGTCCTCTGTCCGCTGAAATTCTGCCTCTAGATCATTACGGCTGTATAATATATACAGACGGATCAGCACAGCCCGCAATAGCAATAGGGGGAAAAGAAGCTTATAGTACTGCGTGCGTGATTGTTAAAGGTCTCTGGCGCGATGGTAAATTCAACCCATGGTCACAAAAACTCAATCTCTAGGAGACTGTACAGCTCAACGAGCTGAACTACAGGCTTTCAAGATGGTGCTTGAAAATACCGATCGCGAATTCCCCACACTCGTATTACTGCGTCCAGTCTTACAATGAATATCTGCAGAACTGTGTTCAAAATGGTTTTAAAGACGCAAAAGGTGGCACAATCAAGCATAAAATGCTTTGGGAATAAGTAGTTCTTTTACAGAAAGAACTACAAAAGACTCACATGATCCATACACTGAGTCATTAGCGTGATGGCGTTCACGTTGAAGGGAATTCATTGGCTGATGAAGCAGCGAAGGCAGCTGTGCAAACGGCGTCCGTAGCTGCAATCACTCGTTCAAAAACAAAAATAGACAAAGAAATAATGCAAGCTGTCACTGCCTCAATAAAACACAGTGGTAAAACATTACCAAAAGGCTTTCCACTCAAGTACTCATATATAACTGATACAAATAATGTTCTGTTTGCTCGAATCCCTGGAGTGGAGGATAGAGTAATCCCAATCATGGAACATAGTTTAGGACTGATCTCAGCAGCACATGAAGCGCTAGCCTCTGCACACGCAAGTGTTTCCGCCACAGTTTCATTATTAAAGCAACAATACTTGTGGCCGCGCATGAGGAAACAAACCAGAAACTATGTTTTGGAATGTGAAATCTGCCAGATAATGAAAGTTTCAACAGTGAAACGCCTGGTGCAGACGCCCCTCCTAATTTCAGATAAACCACTAGCATGCATTTACCTGGACCAATGTGGTCCCTTGCAGAGGGAAGGTAACTACAAATGTATCATGGTCGCAGTGGATTCCTGCTCAAGATTCATTTGGATGTGGCCTCAGCGCTTGGCTGACGCCCAAACTGTTATAAAAGATTTGCGAGTCTTTATCGGCACATACGCAATCGGCACGCTACATTCTGACCAGGGTCCTGTGTTTAGCGCTAGGTCTTACAAAGAGGCCATGGCCAGTTTGGGCGTTGCATTGCGGTTTTCGAGTCCATTCCATCCTGAGGGAAATTCAGTTGTGGAGAGAAACAAATGTGACATAAAGCAATCTATAACAGCTAGGGTATTAGGTTCGGGTGATGGGTGGGTCAAACATCTAATAAATGTCCAACGTAGTCTTAATAAACTGCCAAGAAATTCTCTGGGTGAAATCACTCCATATGAAATCCTTTTTGGTACTAGAATGTTGGTTGAAGACCTCGATCGTCATACTTCAGTGGTGGAACAAAAACCCTTTGATATCAAAGATCGTTTGGCTGTTTTACAGGACTTAAATGTAACAAGAAGTAGTCTAAGCAACACTATCGAAAAGCGAATGACCACTGAAGAAAAAGCACCTGTCCCAGCAAGACCTGTCTGGATTCCAAAAACTGAGGATCTGGTCTGAGAGAAAATAGCGGATAAGAAGGAATTTGGGCCTTCCTATAGAAAACGAGTACCTGTACTAGCAGTCCACGGATCAAGAACAGTGTTACTGCCGCCCCTTGCTGGAAGAAAGGAGAACCGGTCCGTATCAATTGACCTGGTAAAACCACAGCATGTGGCCGATAATAAGTAGTAGGCCCAGTGGACTCCCAAGAAGTAGAAGACAACCAAATCTTGCTACTATCCAAGAGGTTCAAACTGAAGACTCATCACTTTTGAAGAATCTACAGTGAGAAAAGGACTATGCAACGAAGCCATGGAACTTGTGCCTCTTGAAACCCAAATAACAGTACGTCAAGACACTCCTGTCTACAATGATGTAGCATCTGACTATACAAACATGTCAAGGGAACAAACAGCTCCAGCGATTTCAAATAATCCGGATGCAATACCAGCTATTGACAGAACTGCCTTTGGCTTTCAACTTTGATGACTTTTCTGGGGATCCCATTGAGCCCAAAATAACACCAGCAAATAAATGATTCAAGGAACAAGTAATTGAACTTTGTCACCAACTTGCAAATACATATCTGGTTTCACCATGGGCTGAATTTTGGATTGTGTTAGGTGTACTTTTTCTCTTACTTTGGCTCATTCTTGTATTAAGTTTGGGAGAGCTGATAGATGGAAAATACAGTAAAATCGACACAGCAAGTAAGAACAACAACTTGCTCCTGAAACCACACAAATTATCTCATCGTGAAAAACTAGACCTGTCATCAGTGAACATCACAGCGATTCCTCTACCTGGTGGAATAGCATGGGATAGAACTGATTATTACATTTATGGCCCTGTTGAGCTGCTGAAGATTCCACATCAATTTAAGGTTTCCTTGAGTGATTTTGTTTCACAAGGACACATTTTCTGATGATTGGGACTTTGAGACGGTTAATAACATGATGACAGACTTAGAAATGTCAGCAAAATTTGCAAAACATGAATACTTAGAAGGTTCATCAGATTATGAACAAATGTGTTGTTTTAATAATTTTGGTCACCATTATTTTCACAAATATTCAAATCCTGGAAATGTTTTAACTTATAAACATTGTCCAATGCCACCAAAAGGTAGCTCTAAAACATTTTATGAAAAATTTCAATACTTTTCCGGCTTCAATACCACAAATCCAGAAACTTTTTACTTTAAAAATGTTAATAAGACAGGCATGAAAAGTATGATGACTAATACTAAGCAAATTTATTCTGCAGCCTTTTATGCTCGATTGTCCACATTAGGTTTTGACTTTTGGAAAGACAACATTGAGACAAAAACTGTCTGGGGCACTAAAGACTGGCAGGTGCAAGGTTTGGAAACCTTATTTAGAGCCTGCATAATTCCAGAAATAATAATGTTTTTAAATGAAACTGTTCAACAGTCATCTTGTCTTGGCTTGGCTAAGATAAAAGATTTAAACAAACCGTCCATTCATAAACCTGCAACTGATAGTAATACCACTACAGATGAGGAGGTAGATGTAAACCACGTTTTAAAATGGAACAGAACAAATCCTGAATGGAGAAAATGGTTAATCTGGCCCACAGACACGAATATCTGGCAAGATAGATTCCTGAACAAGACACAAGGGTTTACAGTAACTCAGCCAGATCCAAGATATGTCCAGAGACAACATCCAGACTTCTTACTAGGACCTCGTAAAACACGTCATAAATGTTTCATATACGCCGGTATATACGCTGCTTATAATGAAGCATGGAAAGTCACGCAAATGGAAACTGGAGAACGAATACAAGAAATAGATTGTATTAATTTATAGAAAGCTCTCTCTGTAGTTGACAATATGTTAACAACTCTGTCGTCCAGAATTAATTCTTTGGACACCATTGTATCCTCTGCCATAGACATAATGGAACAGGATTTGCCAATGTGACAATATGGCCAGTCTCAATTACGTTCTATAATGCTGTTAGGCTGGACGTTACAAAACCTTCATTCTGGCTATGTGCCTTGGCGTCTAATCAACTCCACGTCATTGTTTTCTGTTTTTAACCGTACAGATAAACAAATCTCTTTGGCCCAGAGGGGAGCAGACTATACGCGTTGAGCATAGAAAAACTGGAGAGATTACCATTGACCATTTCTGAGAAGCCAGCAGTTGAATGGATAGTACATGGCACCATCACAATACCAGTGACGATTTTCCAGTTTCAGTATTGCTTAAAACACATACCAGCAGGCCTGTATGAAAGGTTGGGTAAAGAATACATAAAGTCGACCTGGGATTTACCATACACACACAAATGTTGGAGTGGGGGAAAGGAGGTATTTCTTAGTGGTAAAAATGGTAAAAACACATTAAGAGGTACACTTCTGTGTCAAGGCATTAATTTACATAGAGCCTGTGAGGGTTCGTCAAACAAGCTATCATGCCACCTGCAGGGTTCCCCGACACCGGTGATAGATCCAATTTTTAGGCAGCTTTCCAATGTTAGCTACATAATGTTGAGTGATCACAGCTGTTGTGGAATGATGCCAGGAATAGCCTGTCTCGTTAGTGTGTCAGCCAGGGTCACTTGTTGTATGAAAGTATTGTTTCCTAAAAGCAAGACAAACGAGACAGGGAGTCATCACTATGGCCTTCACTGAACATCTCTTCTATACGAATTGATACTTTCAGCAGACTGAAAGCCATTCTTTTGCAAAAAACTGCCACTAACCTCACCCAAAGAGACATATGATCTGCAAGTTGCAAGGACTTCTGCAGAGATACATGCCCTATTATCAACAAACTGCCCAGTACATTTCGCAGAAATATTAGGTCGTATCTTAAACACCTTTTGAAGCAGTTTTGGGCATTTTTCCTAACTTCGTGCACTCTGTGTTCGGCGGCCTGCCTCTCATCTTGGGACTCGTAGCAGGGATCCTATTTTATTCCTCCTGCTCAGTTATGGCAAGTCCGGCCACCAGTGATACCCGAATTACCATGGAGAATGCTTTCCTGGGCATGCAGTATCGTGAAAGAATAACACAGATCCTTGGCTTGGCTCGTTTAAGAGAACTGAATACCACATGTTTCCTGTCATTCAGACCAATCTGGCAAGATTGCATTTTACCTGTTCTACGATGCCTGCTTTGTGGAGAGGAATGCGTGTTAGATATCTGTCTAACGCTTCCATCAGCAATGCCAACGGTTGTTGACGCTTTACTGAGTCCGGTAACGGCTCATGTATTGTGTTGCCCCCAATGTCTACCAATTCTGATGACGGCATTCGTTGAGATCTCACTGGCAATTCCAGCTGAAGGTGTGATACGTGGACCAACAGGCACACAGGTACCATCAACTACGAACATTGCTAACACGGTTGACGGCGATGTTTCACATCGGTGTACAATTGATCTACTTAATGAAGTGGTTGAAATTTCATCTACTGTGGTAGACGATTTATTTGCCAGCCTTGACGACTTAATGTTTTGTCCTGACACCGAGAATAACTTTTGAAATTAGTACACAGCGTTCTTTTGAAATCTGAAGTTCGACCTTCACGTTTTTCAACACAGAAAACTTCTGAACTCTAATTTTTTTTCTCTCTCTCATTCTACGATTTGATTTGACTTTTTTCCAAAACACAATGAACTTTGGCACAAAGCAATCTGCTTAAAGTAGAACTATTCTTAGAGAACAAGAATTCTTTGAATACTTCCTAGAAACAATATTGACCTAATCGACAAACCAAAACCACTTGTATATTCTGCTATGGGATGGTCTCGATTTTCCTTCTGTAACTAAGAGCCATTTCATAAATGTGATTTCATGATTCATTTAGTTAGCATTTCCAATATCATATTACAGACTCACAATGAAATCATTGCTTTTAATGCGTTCAGTACAAATTCTCATTTTTCGTGTGCAACCATTTCAACTGCATTTTATATGTATTTTTGGGTGGGAATGTAAACACATGCTCTAGATTATATGTTTTAGCGCTTGATATTAGATGAACATGATAACATGGAGTGGGTGTTGTGTACCATTTTAGGACCCTATTGTAATTCTCCCGATTCATGCCCTTGTATAGGTATAAATCACCATATCCTTATATAGGCATAGAAATCATAACCATATTTAGACATAGCTCATGCAGTTCAAATACGGCAGGGCTACTTCCACTAGTTCCGAAAATCTACAACGCTTTCTTGGAAAACTTGGCTTCAGCAGCTAGGGACTTCCCCTTGCTTGAGAACTGACTCGTCCAAGAACTCATGGAGTTTTCAAAGAACTGGGACTCTTCGATGACGGTATTATGTCCACCTTTACATCAAACTCGGTCCCTTCAAGGTATAAATATGCCCACACTTGCCATAGCAAACACACAGTGGTTTGGAGCAGTTCGACTATCTTCTTGCCCGACGCATCCTGCTACTGCAAGTGCCGAAGGAAGCCGACCCTCCAGAAGACACACTGAGAGAGATGCTGTCTTTTCTCTTGCCGAGAAATCAAGCTGCAGTGTTTTCAAGCTATCCTTGCGGGTTGTTGGGAAATCGAGTCCTGAGCCAGACCTTCTTCCTTCCAAATCAAGGTACGGAGCTGATTAGACCCTGAGAGAAATTTTTAACAGAATCTTGGCACAGAATAGTGTATTTATGCTACACCTCACTTACTTCTACCCTCGTACTAAGCTTAGGTTAGGTACATTGGGGTAGGCGTATTTTAGAAGCACTGGTTGAGTACTTTTAGCCTCTGTTATTTATGTATGTATTTATCTATGGTTTAGGAACCATACAATGCTCTCACAGTATTATTTTATTCTACTCTTTCTACTGTATGCATTATATTTTGCAACCAGTTTTATGATTGTAGCAGTTCATTTCTTATGCTTGAGAAAGAAGACTGTTCAATAAATCCTTTTATTGAAAACGCCTCTTTATATTTTTCTCGGCACCTCTGGTGAAAGCATGCACGATTGACTGAGCGAAATATCTATCTATTGTTTCCACGACTCTGAAGATCAGTTTTATCTTTGGGAAACAAAGTTGTCATGTTTATGCAGTTGTCAGAAAATAAATCCCTTCTTGTGAACTCGAGAAAGTTTCTAGTGACCTCTGAGCTAGGTGGCACTCACAATTAAGTCTAATATATTCAATAGAGACCTAGTCGACCTCAGTCCTACGTCTAATCTATAGGATATATTATTCCAATGCGCAGAACCTATTGGGAATATAGGAACTGCACTACAATATAAAATTGCCACCTTTACTCAGTGAGGCTCCTTTTATCACTTTCAGGAGGGCACCCTCTATGAGGGATGCTCTTGTCAAGACATTTAGAGCATGATAGTGCATAAATAACAGAAAAAAGTAACCCTGGGCGAAGCACTACGCTACGCTGGCGTAGTTTGCGAAGTTTGCGCAACTTCGCACTACGCGAGCTGCACGTAGCACAGTGCAAACACGCGTAGTGCAGCGTAGCGTAGTGCAGCGGTCATTTTTTGCTTGTTTGCGGTCCTCAACGTCATGTTCGCGACCGCGAGCAAGCAAAATGACATCCCTCCGAGATTCTCAACGCGGGGAGGTCAGGTTTCTCATTGCGAGTGGTTGCGCATGCTCGCGACCGCTCGCGATGAGAAACTACCAGTTCGCATTGAGAAAGCTGCCTCTCGAGTAAAAATCTACTCGAGCAGCAGAAAACTACAGCTCGCACTGTGCAAGATGCCGTTTTCAATGATTGCACAGTGCCGGATGCTTGTTCACACTGTGCAATCATTGAAAACGCATCTTGCACAGTGCGAACATGGTACTACGCAGCTTGCGTAGTGCTACGTGAAGCTTCGCGTAGCGCTACTTCGCGAACTACGCCCACCCTTAGAATAAAGTTCATTTGGTGCCAAAAATGTTGGTACATTACAGTAAAATAACAAGAACAATGTAAACGTATTGTTGGCATAGAATTTACAATAATAAAATATATGTCAAGCAACGTGAGCAAATGGATGCTAATATCTGCCAGTGTGGGACATCATCCTTCTCCCATGTGTAGAGATAAAGAAAACAATCAACCTATGATCTAAATGTATGTTTGAAAACAATATGCAGAGGAGGAGGCTCAAAATGTTGCCGTCTGATGAATGTTGTAGACTGGTTGGTGTTTACGAAATAAGTATGACGGTGGTGGATGGTTAACCTGTAGTATACCCTGGGTGAGTGCCTCACAAATCAACAAAATTAATCGTACGGCATGTTATGAGATGTACGTGCAGGTTGCGGAAGTCTGTCTTATAGGCAACTGTAACGAGGGGGACCCGAACTCGGGCCCTCCAGGCTTACCTGTTACTATCTCCCCTCTTTCCGAACAGCATACCGACTCCTGGAAGACGACAGACGCGACGTTCAACCCCGTGATGTACTCCGAGGACCAGTGTTACTTTAACTGGGCGGAGCTGGACCCTGACCCCGCCCACCTATCTCTGGTAAAACCCTGCCCAGAATCCCCACATGTGTGTGATTCACCCGGAGGCAGAGAAGGAGAGTGACGGCGAGAAGACGGAGCACAGAGGAGTTCGAGGTCGGAGGAGGCGAGAGAGGAAGAGCGGAGGATGGAGGAGGCAAGAGAGGAAGAGCGGAGGACGGAGGAGGCGAGAGAGGAAGAGCGGAGGTCGGAGGAGGCGAGAGAGGAAGAGCGGAGGTCAGAGGAGGCGAGAGCAGAAGAGCGGAGTGCAGAGGAAGCAAGAGGTGGACACCGAGGAACCCAGAACAGCGGAGGAGAGCGGAGAGGGGACCGAGACTGCAACGACAAGCCAGGAGGTCAACGGAAAGGAGCAGCGCCCAGCCACACTTCCCGGGAAGTGTGGCTAGAGCAGGTACGGTCAGGCTTCACGGGTTGGGCGGGACGTAGGTGGGTCAAACCACCATAAAGACGCACTCGGCACACCTTGCACGTACCCCCCCTTCACCACCTTGACACTTGTACTGGGGTGTGTTATCTGCACGTGTGTGTCCTCACTCCTTTCCCCTAAAACGCCTCTGAAGTACCAGGTTAACACTGGTTTCTTTCTTTCCTGTCGGTGACCGGTCCTCCTTGAAAACGGTGGATGAGCGGCCTATAACTCCCAGAAGACATCGGGAACGGCGGCTTGGAGCAGCGAAAACCCCGACGGAGGACACAGAACACCCCCTCCCATACTACCGAGTGCCTGTACAGAAGAGACGATTGTATAAGATAATAAAACCGGCGTTACCCAAAACACCGTTGTCAGTGAGTCTATTCGAATCCCCAATCAAAATCCCACAGCAACAAAACCAGTGTAGGAGTGAGACCGGGTGCCCATGTGGCTTGGCAAAAAGTCATCGACCGAAAAAAATATATATATAAAAATGAATAAATATAGATATATAAATTAATAAATATATATAATATATATATATATATATTCACTGAAAAAAACATAGGTTTCAGGGGTGTTATAGTTAGCAGGACATTTCACTCATACAAAACCATTGAAATTCCACCAATTCCTCCGTTATAGTTAGTGGTACTAACTGTAACTCTCACACCCGCAATCTACTGGTGATGATGTCACATATTACATCATTCATGACATGGTCAGTGACATGATGGCATCTCAAATTACATCACTGATGACATCATCCATATGACAATCAGTTACATCTCATCATACACTAGTATAACCTTTCATCACTCACTGTAAAATACAGAGTACCATATTTGAATCCATTGACACAGCAATACAAACATCTAAAAACCCACTCAGTGATTCCTAGAGCTACACACACATCTAATTAATTACCTATGGATTCATTCAAACATATTGTCAAAGATCAATAGAACACTATCAAATATACTTATACTCCTATATTGACATTACACAACAGCACACATCCTATTAATTTATGCAGTCATCCTACTCACTTTTGCAAACAATGTATCCTATTTACATTTACTCAGCTACACACTTATACAAATAGCACTTCATTTATTCAGATACAGTAAAATTATATCACCCTATGTACTAGGTGAAGCTAAGATTAATTAATGCATGTTAGCAGACTGTTTGCTAAGGGCTCGCTTTGTATCTCCAATGAGTTGCAATGTAGGCGTTCCCAGTGGCAAGGTAAGTGTTCCTATGACAATATAAAAAGGAAGAGGGAGGTATGACAACAGCGTTGTATTTACAAAGCGGCCCTGGATTTGAAGACCAATAGCAAAACTCTTGCTAATTGCGGTTTATGTCGGATCGTAACATCTGTTCTGAAGTAGACTTAAGCATGTTTAATATTCACTGAAAAAACCATAGGTTTCAGACAGGTTATTGTTAGGACTTAGCATTTTAAAAACCTTAGAAATTCACTGAAAAAACGTAGGTTTCAGGGGTGTTATTGTTAGCTGGACATTTCACTCCAATTAAATTTCTCCGTAATAGTTAGCTGTACTAACTGTAACTCTCGCGCCCGCAATCCACTGATGATTTCACATATTACATCATTCATGACATGGTCAGTGACATCACTGATGACATCACTAATGACATCTCAAATGACATATTCTCTGAAATGATCATTTCCAATTTAAAGAAACTGGCAGTGGACTCAAATAAACAGTTTTTGCATTCCAACGCTAGCAGCAATCAGCAGTACATACTGACCATGAAGAAAATAAAGGATAGAAAGGACATTGTGGTGCGATGGTCAGACAAGGGAGGTAACATTGTACTGTGGGCCTTAAACATGTATAATAATGAAGCAAACAGACAACTTCTGAATACCACATGCTATTGTACAGTGAGTCTAACAGACCTGGATGAAATCAAAGCAAAGTTCCATACTGAAATGTATCAGTAGAGAGGCAGTGGCCTCTTATGCCAAGATGAACTGAGATATCTAAAAGTTGATTTCCCTGTAACCCCTATATTATATCTGATCCCCAAAGTGCATAAGAATACTACTGTACCTCCAGGGCGACCAATCATTTCTGCAATTGGGGGGCTATTTGAGAATACATCAAGGTTCATAGATTTCTTCTTACAAGAACATGTTAAAGCACTACCCTTATTCATTATGGACACAGAAGACTTTTTAAGTAGAGTCTATGATGTGGTGTGGGATTGCACATATGTCATCATGACCATGGATGTCAATACCCTATGGTTGTATGTCATTACATCGCATACTAATACCTGGCGTGCTATTACAACGCGGGTGTTACTACGCAATGTCAATGACGACGACATGCCATTACATCGCAACATTTTACCACAAGTATGCCTTTACCATGCATGCCATTACAACGCAAAGGCATGCGTGGTAAAGCTGTACTTGTGGTCAAAGTTTGGAAGGTAAGTGACAACCCTGTCCTACACAACCCTCCCCAACCCCCAGTCCTCTCCCTACAATAACACTACACTACCCTGCACGACCCCGACACTACCCATAAACACTACACTACAACACTACCCTAAACCTTAAAACACTACACTACACAAACACTACAACACCACCATAAACCCTAAAACACAACACTACACAAACACTACAACACTATCCTAATTCCTAAAACACTACACTACAACACTACCCTAAACCACTACACTACACAAAAACTACAACACTACCCTAAACCCTAAAACACTACACTACACAAACACTACCCTACCCTAAAACACTACTCAAACATTACAACACCCTAAACCCTAAAACACTACACTACACAAACACTACACGAACACTACAACACTACCCTTAACCCTAATGCCCTACACAAACACTACAACACTACCCTAAACCCTAATTCACTACACTACTCAAACACTTCAACACTACCCTGTACCTTAAAACACTTCACTACACAAACACTACAACACAAACCTAAACCCTAAAACACTGCACTACTACACTACCCTAAAACCTAAAACACAACACTATACAAACACTACAACACTACACAAAAACCTAAACCACTACACTGCACAAACACTACCTTTACCATGCATGCCATTACAACGCAAAGGCATGCGTGGTAAAGCTGTACTTGTGGTCAAAGTTTGGAAGGTAAGTGACAACCCTGTCCTACACAACCCTCCCCAACCCCCAGTCCTCTCCCTACAATAACACTACACTACCCTGCACGACCCCGACACTACCCATAAACACTACACTACAACACTACCCTAAACCTTAAAACACTACACTACACAAACACTACAACACCACCATAAACCCTAAAACACAACACTACACAAACACTACAACACTATCCTAATTCCTAAAACACTACACTACAACACTACCCTAAACCACTACACTACACAAAAACTACAACACTACCCTAAACCCTAAAACACTACACTACACAAACACTACCCTACCCTAAAACACTACTCAAACATTACAACACCCTAAACCCTAAAACACTACACTACACAAACACTACACGAACACTACAACACTACCCTTAACCCTAATGCCCTACACAAACACTACAACACTACCCTAAACCCTAATTCACTACACTACTCAAACACTTCAACACTACCCTGTACCTTAAAACACTTCACTACACAAACACTACAACACAAACCTAAACCCTAAAACACTGCACTACTACACTACCCTAAAACCTAAAACACAACACTATACAAACACTACAACACTACACAAAAACCTAAACCACTACACTGCACAAACACTACTACACTACCCTAAACCACTACCCACACTACTCCCACCTCTACACTACCCTAAACCCTCAAAACTAAACTACACATGCACTACAACACTACCCAAAACACTACACTACTACACTACCCTAAATCCTAAAACACTACACTACTACACTACCCTAAATCCTAAAACACAACACTACTACACTACCCTAAATCCTACAACACTACACTATACAAATACTACAACACTACACTACTCCCACCCCTACACTACCCTAAACCCTAAAACACTACAACACTACCCTAAACCACTACCCACACTACTCCCAACCCTACACTATCCTAAACCCTAAAACACTAGAACACTATCCATACTACTCCCACCCCATACACTACCCCTAACCTTAAAACACTACCCCTAGCATGACCCCCTACACTACCCTAAAACACTACAATACTACCATAAACCACTACCCACACTACTCCCAAACCTACACTACCCCTAACCCTAAAACACTACGACATTTATCTCTTTCCTCGTGGTTCCAGGGTCACTGTCTTTGCTCCCGGTTCCTGCTTCCAGCGTCGCCTGAGGGGCGGTGCACATTTTTGTGGGGAAACAGCCTCAGTTTCCTCACAATGACATGGATAGGCATTACATGACATGCGTTGTAAAAGCACATGCGCTGAAATGGTATGCATAGTTTTAACTGCGCGTTGTAACATCACATGCGTTGTAACGCATGCGATGTAATACAAAGCGTAGTAAAAGTTGCGTTGTGATGGCTGTTCCCCTTGCCCTAAAAACCAGTATAAGACACACTGTTGGGGTAAAGGTATTGTCGTACTACCTAGGAAGGAGACACATACATATACATCAGCACACACACATGCTTATCAGTATGGTTGAGTGGTGCCTCCATAACAATGTCTTTATGTTTCAATATCAGACATACAAGCAACTGCAGGGCACATCTATGGGTACATGCTTTGCCCCCAGCTATGCGAATATGCATATGGGCTGGTGGGAAGAGTAAGTACTGGCAATAGACTTTGCAAAGGAATGGGCAGAAAATACTGTCTTGTGGATGAGATACATAGATGACCTCTTCATATTGTGGAAAGGCTCACCAGAGTAAGGCAAGGAATTTGCACAAAGAGTCAGTGTGAATGACTTAAATCTTTCATTCACATATAAAAATAGCAAAAGAGAAGTTCACTTCTTAGATCTTGTGGTGTATGTTGAAGAAAACAGACTCCACACAAAAACATACAGAAAATCTAAGGCTGGCAATTACATTCTGCATGCCAGTAGTGTTCATCCTACAAAACTTACGCTGTAGTGGTGAGAACTCATTAAGAGAGGTCCAGACAAATCTTTTCAATTCCTTGGACTAGCGTGGCTATGCAAATGTCACAATGAAAACAGCCAGATATAAGGTTAACAACAAAAGAAGGAAAGTGTTAGTCTTTGGGAGCAATAAGAGAAAGCGTAGAGAAATGGACCCCAGTCAGATACGCCTGATCACTGTTTTTTTTGGCGTATAATGCCAGACTTCGCAACATCCTGCAGAGACACTGGCAACTGATAAAGAGTGATCCCATAATTGAACAGGATATACCACTTGCACCTCTTATCCCATACAGAAGGGCTAAATCTATGAGAAATGAACAGGTCCGAAGTTCACTAAGCCCAGCAGTGGATCAGACTGGCTGACATACAACAAAGGTTCTCAGAAATGTTTCAGGTGTAAAGCCTGTAAACATGGTAAAAATATCAAAACCATAAAAACCCAGTTCAGAAACTCTCTTGTCACCATCAAGGGTAGTTATAATTGCAAAACAGATGTTGTAGTGTACGGATTGGAATGTACATGCGGCAAGCAAGATGTAGCTAGTACCATACACATGGTCCACATCTGAATTCTGCAGCACCTAAGGGCTATTGCCAACTATGACAAGAGCTACCCAGTAGCCAAACATATCCACAAGCACCACCAAGGATCTGCAAAATATCTGGCATACTTTGTGGTTGATGCCATTCCCAAAAACCCCAGAGGAGGCAATTGAGAGCAGCAACTGAGGAAGCTGGAATCAAAATACGTTAAAATGCATATAGTAAAAACCCACATGGGTTAAACTCTGATGAAGAGTTAATCTTGCATCTATAACTCTGCTTAGCTATACACATTTCTTGCAGCCGTCCCAGTGCATTGTGTTGATTTTGTTTACACTTTGTGTGCCATGGATTATTAGTATTGGGTTAAATTGTGGAATGTGCATGGGGTTTGCACATCAACGACATTGGTTGTGAGTGTACGTAGCACGTGGTTTTGAGGTTATGCCCACTTTGTTATAGAGTATGGACCAAGTGGGCTTGTACCGCAGACATATCTCAATGTACTAACCTTTAGTCCATAGGTACTATCCTTCGTGTCTACTAAACCGGGAAAATTAGTACAGTATGAAAGCTTTGGGGATCTCTAACCTTACCTGATCTATCTAGCCACTTGACATACTATGATAAACATGAGATTGGTACATGTTGCACAGCCCAATATTTAATCACTATTAACATGTCCAGTGCCATACTTTGATTACTTTATCTGTTTTATTTTATTTTATTTTAATTTATTTATGACATTGTATATGACAGGTACTGTGCAGTTAACAGACCTGCCTTAACAGATTATATTTGTTTATTTTATGTCCATGACATCATCATGGCTCCCAACGTTTTAAAAGTATAGACTTCATTGGCGCTGACCTGTGTGATCGAGGTGGTCAATCCGTCGAAACACATCTCAGAGTCTTCCGTGCAGTAAACCAATTGTGACTTCACTCCAGCGTATTGGTGCCTGTTATTTGATTAAAGCCAGGATTGTTCTTGATATATATATATATTACCTATGGCGGTTGACAGTAGGTAGTTATAGTTAGGACCTATTATGCATAGGAAATCCACAACATTCTATTGACAATAACTTTAGCGCCGATTGATGAATCAGCGCGAAATCTTCCAAACTTTTGGCCAGCTCAGTTCTGCTCCTTCTCTGAAAGTTTGAGGGTGATTGGTCAAGCGGGGGCCCCAAAACAAGGGGGGTGCCAAACATGTTTTCCCCATGCAATTTCCCATAGGACCTTTAGCCACGGCTACAGCCCGAACGGCTGAACGGAATTACACCAAATTTGGCAAAGAGGTAGTCCCCAGTGTAGACACATGACTTTTGCTTATTTGGTGTAAATCTGTTCAGTAGTTTCTGAGAAAATGACATTTAAAAGTACTTATATATATCTATGGGCTCGGAGGGTCCACGTACCCTATGCGGAGCCTGAACGCACCCTGCCGTGCACGAGCTGCTTTTTAATTGGCAGTCACCACTCCAAATCAGGAAGTGTTGGCAGCCATCATGTAACCGAGGCACAAGAAACCAAACAAAAAACGCAAAAAACGTGAAAAGGGGGCAGGGTAGACACACCCTGATTCTCTAGCCCTGCTCAGAGGGTCCCACAAGGACCCCCAGGTACCAAAAAAATATTAATTATTTTTTTTTAAATCGCGGGATGCGCATAGGATCCCCGCATTCTAGCGATATAAAAAAAAAAGAAATGCGGTCTCCCGCGGTAAATGTGTTAATTTGCCCCCGGGGGACAAAATCCCGGGGGCATTATTGAAAAAATAGTGTGGGGTCCCAATCCCCCCACACTGCCCCAGGGACCGCCACCCCCCGGGGCTCTAATTTAATATATGCGATGGGCTCACGGGGCCCCCCGGCAGCCCGGGGACCACCACTCCCTGAGGCTTCTTCAAAATGGGTGGGGGGCTCTCAGGCCCCCCAGCCCCGGGGTCTGCCACCCCCCGTGGCTTTAAAATGTTAACTGGGGGGCTCTGAGGCCGCCCAGCCCCGGGGACCGCCACCCCCGGGGCTCGATTTTAATGTATGAGGGGGGCTCACAGGGCCCCCCTGCAGCTCCAGGGACCGCCACCCCTGGGGCTATTTTGAAATGAGTGGGGGGATCTCAGGACCCCTAGCCCCGGGGACCGCCACCCCTGGGGCAACCATTTAATGTATGGGGACACACGGGCCCCCATCGCAGCCCCGGGGACCGCCACTCCCCGGGGCTTCAAACAAATGGGTGGGGGGGCTCTCATGCCTACCCCAGCCTTGGGGGACCACCACCCCCTTGGGCTTAGGAAAATTGGGCGGGGGCATTGAGGCCCCCCCAGCCCCGGGGACAGCCACCCCCCAGGGCTTATCAAAAATGTAGGAGGGGGCCGCGCAGCCACCCTACTGGAGCCCTCGATGGCCCTGGAATCCACCACCCCTCAGGGCTAACTCCTGCATTGTTCCGGGGTGCCCACCCTCAGGACAATGCTGTTTGCAATGGCAGGGCAGGAGCCTCGCACCTCACACCCTGTCATTTCAAAATGCTTTCCTATTTGGAAGAGAGAGCATGTTAGCTGCTCCCCATATGGAAATGCTATGCAGGATGCTGGGAGCCGGGTAGGACCATGGTGGGATTGGGGACCCCCCACGGTCCCCAACGGAGTGGGCTAGCCCCGGGGGATGGGTTCCCCGGGGCTATTAGTGGCCCGGGAGGGGGGTCACGAGGCCCCCTCCCCAATTTTTTTTTTACAAATGAAAAAAAGGGCTGGCCCCGGGGGATGAAGTCCCCGGAGCCAAAAGAGGCCACAGGAGGGGGGCAAGGCAGCCCCCCTCCTAATAACAAAAAGGCCCATGACCCGGGGGATGGGGGCCCCGGGCAGACTATGCCCACAGGATGGGGGCCACAGCGCCCCCTTCCAAATAGTGTAATTAAAAAGAAAAAAATTGGGGGCAGGCCCTCGGGATGGAGTCCCCAGGGCCAAAAAACTAGTAAAAGAAGGGGGGCTACACAGCCCCCCTTCTTAAAAAATATATTTTTAAAAAAGGGATCGCGGCCAGAGGCCACGCCCCCTTATTGCATCAGAGGGGGAACAAATTCCCCTTGAATACTGGGGGTCCCTGGGGGCAACTAGCCCACCAGGTACCTCCAGTATATGCCAGGGGCTGCATTGCAGAGGTGTTCTAAGGCAACGTCCCTTTTTACACCTCTCTGCAACGCAGCTCTGTGGCGCTTACTGGAGGTAGCTGGTGGGCTAGTTACACCCCGGGACCCTCAAGATTCAAGGGGAGTTAATCCCCCAACTTAAAATGCGCACAGGGCCCGTTTGCACAGTGGTGGAGGGAGGGAGCGGGGCCTGAGGTGACGTGTGCAAACTCGCCCTGTGGTTCGTATTAAATTGCAGGATTAAGTGCCCTTGAATCCTGAGGTCCCCTGGGGGCCAACTAGCCCACCAGGTACCTCTAGTAAGTGCCACGGAGCTGTGTTGCAGAGTGTTGTAAAAAGGGGCGTGGCCTCAGAACATCATTCTGCAACGCAGCCCCCTGGCGCATACTAGAGGTACCTGGTGGGCTAGTTGGCCCCCAGGGGACCTCAGGATTCAAGGGCACTTAATCCTGCAACTTAAAATGCGCCACACGGTGTGTTTGTACACATATCACCTCAGGCCCGCCCCCTTCCTTAACCATTGTACAAATATTCCTGTAAAATCAGCCGAACTTTAAATTCCGATTTACTCACCTATTATCCGGAGAGAACCCAGTGCAGCATCTTTTAGCCCAGCACTGACCCTGAAAAGTAATTCTAAGCGTACTTACAGTACCTTGCATTTCCTTCCATAGGAATCCATTGTGTGGTTTTCAGCAGAAAATGTTCTAAATGTTAATTTTTGAAACGTACAAATATTCCTCTAAAATCAGTCGAACCACAAATTCCTATGTACTCACCTGTTATTAGGAGATAACCCAGTGCAGCATCTTTTAGCACAGCACTGACCCTGAAAAGTAATACTAAGCATACTTACAGTAACGTGTTTTTCCTTCTGTAGGAATCCATTGTGTGGTTTTCAGCAGAAAGGTTTCTAAGTGTTGATTTTTGAAACATACAAATATTCCTGTAAAATCAGCCGAACTACGAATTCCGATTTACTTACCTGTTATCAGGAGAGAACCCAGTGCAGCATGTTTTAGCCCAGCACCGACCCTGAAAAGTAATTCTAAGCGTACTTACCAGTAACTTGTATTTCCTTCCATAGGAATCCATTGTGTGGTTTTCAGCAGAAAAGTTTCTAAGTGTTGATTTTTGAAACATACAAGTTTTCCTGTAAAATCAGCCGAACTACGAATTCCGATTTACTTAACTATTATCAGGAGAGAACCTAGTGTGGCATCTTTTAGCCCAGCACTGACCCTGTAAAGTAATTCTAAGGGTACGTACCAGTAACTTTTATTTCCTTCCATAGGAATCCATTGTGTGGTTTTCAGCAGAAAAGTTTTCTAAGTGTTGACTTTTGAAACATACAAATATTCCTGTCAAATCAGCCGAACTGCGAATTCCGATTTATTCACCTATTATCAGGAGAGAACCCAGTGCTGCATCTTTTAGCCAAGCACTGACCCTGAAAAGAAATTCCAAGCATACTTACCAGTAACTTGTATTTTCTTCCATAGGAACTAATTGCGTGGTTTTCAGCAGAAAAGTTTTTAAGTGTTGATTTTTGAAACGTTCAAATATTTCTCTAAAATTAGATGAACTACGAATTACGATTTACTCACCTTTTATCAGGAGAGACGTCAGTGCTGCTTCTTTGAGCCCAGCACTGAACATGAAAAGTAATTCTAACCGTACTTACCAGTCACTTGTATTTCCTTCCATTGGAATCCATTGTGTGGTTTTCACCAGAAAAGTTTTAGTGTCTATTTTCACAAACTAAAAATATTTCTTAAAATTTCCTGCATGACTTAAACACATTCTTTCGACTGTTTACAGGATATGCACCAGTTCTGGAACTAGGATCCACCACTGAGTAAGAGAAAAAGTAACGTTAACACAACTTTTCTGATAAGTGAATTTCCTCCCATTGGATAACATTGGTGATTCTACGTGAAAAAGTTTCTGTCATCTTTTACAATACAATAAAATTCCTTAAAAATCACTACTGTAACCAAAACGCTTTTACTCAACTGTTTACAAGTGATGTCTCAGGATGAATTTAGTATCCTGTCCTGTGGCTGGAAAAGTAATCCAAATAGTAATTAATTACATTTAACTAGAAATTCACAATGACCTCAATGTTGCATTGCGTTTGAAACTGAGTTGCCCATTGCAACAGCTGTAACTACTGTAGTTAAAAGTCTATTGCCTATTTGCAAAGTATTTAAACTAAAGTAATTAATTCTGAGAAAGTATATTTTTTAATGTAATGTATACTGCAATTTTAATGTAATTTAAAAAATACAATATCTAAAAATAAACTGTTTCAAACATGTAGAAAATCAGTATAAAAAATAAAAATAACAATAAATACATTTAAAAATGGTCATTTACAAAACCTTTGAAATTCACTGAAAAAACATAGGCTTCAGACATGTTATAGTTAGGAATTGGCATTCAAAAAACGGTTGAAATTCACTGAAAAACCATAAGTTTGAGGCCTGTTATAGTTAGGAATTAGATTTTAAAAACCTTAGAAATACATTGAAAAAACCATAGGTTTCAGACATGTTATAGTTAGGAATTAGCATTTAAAAAACCTTGGAAATTCACTGAAAAAACCATAGGTTTTAGGGGTGTTATAGTTAGTTGGACATTTCACTTGTACAAAACCATTGAAATTCCCACGTTATACTATAACTCGCACGCCCGCAATCCACTGCTGATGATGTCACATATTGCATCATTCATGACATGGTCAGTGACATCACTGATGACATCACTGACTAACTATAACATGCCTGAAACCTATGTTTTTTTTCAGTGAATTCCAATGGTTTTTTAAATGCTAATTTCTAACTATAACGTCCCTGAAACCTATGTTTTTTTCAGTGAATTTCAAAGGTTTTTTAAGTGTTAATGTTAAATTTAATTTTTTGTAAACTTTTTTTGTAATATTTCAGAACTATGTTATCCTTTATAAATTTTTCTTTGTATTTTTTATAATTATGTAATGTTTTGTATTTTCTAGAATAAATATGTATATATTTATTTCATTCTTTGACAAAAAACTGGATCCGCGTGCCGGTCGTGTACTCTTCTCGATCGGTACACGGATCCTCTCTACCATATTGCTAAAGTCGTGAAGGATGCGTGTATGGTATGCAACGGGTGCGTGGTGCCGCGTCCCAGCAATGTCATATAAATATGGGGTCGCGCATGTTACGCGTTTGGTAAGCAACGGCTGTGCGGTACGAAGACGCGCATTATGCCATGTATGTAGTCGCACTGGCTGCGTGTTATGTATGAGACTTTTGCGCAGATCCGGGTTATGCATTATGTCATAGGTATATGGTGTCGCACTTGGTGCGCGACTCCCACAAAAATGTTTATGTCTCAAAACTATATGTATGTAGCTTTAAAGTGTAAATAAGAACAAGAGATAATCTAAACTTTTTTAAAAAATCAAATATTTCTACTTCTAATAAAGTTACATTATTGTTAAACATATTTTCGCGAAGTCATGTCGGGTGCGCACTGGGTGCGCGTCGGGTGCGCACACCCCATGTGACTTCAAAAAAAAGCATTTGATTGGTTTACAAAATTTTCTTTATAGAATGTGAAGGACCCCCTCTCTTTTTTTCATTCCTTCAAGGTCATCCTAGGAGACACATCTATTCTTTTTTAGTTGGCTTGAATATTTTTTGGGTGTTCACTAAAAGAACAAAAATGGCTTCTTCTGTTCCTGATATGAACATTCCATCAGAAGAAGGAGAAGAGGTGCAGAAAGAGGTGAAAGAAAAGAAGGAGTCACTTGTCTGGAAATTCTTCACCATTCCATAAGGAAAGAACAAGGTTAATGCCACTAAGGTGAGCTTCACTCTATGCCCAAGGGTGCTGTCATGGGGCAGTGAAAATAAAAAATATTCTTGTGGAACTGCCAGTCTGTGGAAACATCTGAGGACAATACACCCTCGACATCTGGCCAGCGAAGAGCTTTGTTGTGCCAAAGAAGATGGAGTGCCATTAGATGAGACTGCAGGACCAAGCACCTCTGGTCAAAACCGTGGACCTGACATCCGTCCTGAGTTCCGAAATTTGGAACAGCACTTCAACAAGTGCAAAAAGCTAGTATGCTGTGGTGAACAGTCTATAGACGCTACTGTTGCTGCTGCAAGACACCACTTTTGTTATTTTTTACCCATTTTTTCTTGCAATGACGGTTTAATTTCAAAATTCTAGTTTGTTTTGTTGTTTTTTCTTTTTCTAAAAAACACCAAAAACATTTTCAAAATAGTTAAAAAATACCCCAAAAAAATACAAAATACAAAAAAAAAGAAAAAACGGTTCTGTTCAGAACCACCTAATCTGTTAAAAAAAGAGCATAGTAATGCATGAATCTTTGCATGAGCACAGATGTAGAGCTTGAGTGAGTGAAATAGTGCATTGTTAATTTGTAAGTTATTGCATCAGTGCATCAGTAGTGTCTGTGTGATTGGATGACTGTATTGGTAGTGGATTGATTATTCCATGAGTTCATAGATAGTGTTTGAGTGATTGAAAGACTGCATTTATAGTACAAATGTGATTGCATGAATGCATCAGTACTATGTATGTGCTTGTATGAGTAGATTGATACTACCTCTCTGAACGAACAAGTGTATGGGTAATGCCTGGGTGATTGAATAAGTGCATCAGTGCTATATTGGAGCTTGTATGAGTGCGCAGGTAATGCCTGCACGCCTGCATGCATGCTTGGGCAATGCCTGTATTATTCTATAAGAGCTTGCATATTACCTGGGTGATTATCTTAATATATGTGTAGTCCTTGATTGATTGTAAGACATTATGAGTAGTCATTGGGTGATTGGATGAGTGTAGTAGTAGTGTCTGCATTATTGCACAACTGCATGAGTAACACGTAGGTGATTGTATAACTGCATGACAATTGTTTAGATAATTACATTAGTATATAACTAGTTCTTCTGGTATTAAAAATAATATTTCAGTAGTGTGAGAGTGTGATTGCTGTATTGAATGACTAGTACGTGGGTAATTACAGGAATAAATCAGTAGTGTGGAGTTAGTTAGGGAACTGCATATATTGTGCACATTTGACTGTAGTACTGCATGTTTTAATGGTTGAAATATTCTACAAGTGCATGGATACTGACTGTATAGTTAGAGTGCTGATAGTTGAAAGCAGGCTGTGTTTATAAGTGCTTGTGTTTCGGCAAAGAGATTAGATAAGGACATAGTTATGTCTGGATGATTGCAGGAGTGGAGAGAGAGTGACAGTGTGATTGACGCAGTGCATGAGTGCTATTTGCAGAAGTGTATCAAAAATGTGTTGCTGGTTAGAGGTCTGCATGCATAGTGTAAAGAATAACGTAGGTGTGCTTTTGTTAGTGACTAGGCAATTCTTTAAGTATATGACTAGTAACTGGAATGATTACAGTGGTGCAAACAGAGTGCATGGTAAATTTATAAATGCTTAGGTATTAGGAAAGTGATAGCATAAGTACATAGTTCTCGATGGGTGATTGCAGAAATGCATGGGACTGACAGAAGGATTCCTAGGCTGCATGGGTAGTACCTTAGTATTTACAAGAGTGTTCCAATAGTATGTACCTGGTTAGAGGCCTGCATGCATACTGCATGTGGGGAGAGTGTAAGTCAGCTCTCAGGGAATGGTTGGTGATGGCAACAAGTACAACAGTAATCATCAGATCACACACAGAGATTCAATCATAAAGGATCCATGACTTGTGCTGCACTAAGCTTGGGGCACTAGATGTGAAATAATACATAAAAGATTCTATCGTAAAGGGTTCATGACTTGTGGTACACTGAGGTAGGGGCAGCAAATCTGAAATCATACACAAAAGATTCTATCATAAAGGGTCCATGAGTTGTGGTGCACTGAGGTAGGGGCATCAGAAGCATTCCGCCTATGCACAGCTAGAACGGGTAGCAATGTCTGTTGCCTACTGGACTGCGTCATCTGCAATCGCAACTCGATCTGAATTGTGAGCCCTGCCGTCTGCAATGTAGATGGAAGGCAGTAGTCAGCACAGACATCGAGGAATGCTTTTTGTCACTGCCTCTTGACAAAATCCGAGGACATAGAGTTCAATTCTGTCAGCAATTAAACAATCATGTCTCAATGTAAATTGTGAGCTCTGCTGACTGCAGTGTAGGTAACAAAAGATGAAATATGTATGAAATACATTGTCAAAATGTGTTAGTTGCCTACTGGACTCTGAAATTAAGGAATCAAGACTCAATTTAAATTGTCAGCCCTGCTGACCACAGTGTAGGCCAGAGGCAGCGGTCAGAGTGGGCCCACAGCCAAGTGGCATTTAGTTGAGCTGCACAGTTAGTGACATCAGAAGCATTCAGCGTGTGCGGTGCCTGCGATGATGTGTGGTCTGGGCAGGCCGCACTGGTAGCGATGTCTTTTGTCTAATGAATTTGCCTTAATAAGGGTATGTGGCGATGACTTATGCAGGCATATGCATCAAAGTAAATACCGGTCGCAAATGGGCAGAATCTCAGAATCTGCCCCTTTGCGACCAGTATTTTTGCATTTGGGATGCATCATCCCAAATGCAAAAATCGCAATTTAAGGAATCTCTAAATTGAGATTCCTTAAATTGCGATTGCATTTAAGGAATCCCAAATTGAGATTCCTTAAATGCAATGCATGAAAGTCCAAAAAATAGCGAATTCGCTAATAGGAGTAGCAAATTACAATGAAGTTGAACTTCATGGTTATTTGCTAAAACTTTGAATAAAGCACTTTTGTGCATTTTTCAAAGTTTCATGTTGCACACACACATGCCCTTATGTGCGCAACATATGTGCAGAGATCAATTTCAGGGGTGCAACAGGGTGTCATTTTGACACCCTTGCACCCTTGAAATTGCATGAGCAATTTGCGAGTACCTACTTGTACTCGCAAATTGCTCATGCAATCTCCAATTCATTCCTATGGGCCTGTAGGCCCATAGGAATGAATGGTACAGCATTCCTTAATTGCGACTAGCAATTTGCGAGTAGCAATTAAGGAATGTTTAGGAATCGCTATTTTAATAGCGATTCCTACATGCATAAGCTTTTGCTATTCCTAAATAGCGATTCCTTAAAAATCGCTATTTAGGAATAGCAAAAGGCTACGTTGATGCATCTGCCAGATAGTGCATTGAGTTAGTGGCACCTGAAGCACTTAGTGTGCGCGCACCCTGCGATGGTCCGGGCGGGCCACACTAATAGCAATGTCTTTTGTCTAATGAAATCTGCCTTAATAAGGCCACGTGGCATTGACTTGTGTTGCACTGAGTTAGTGGTACCTCTAGCGCTCAGCGTGTATGCAGCCTGCGATGATGTGTGGTCCGGGTGGGCCTCATTGGGATCAGTGCGTCTTGCCTACTGGACTGCGTGATTTGCAATTGCTACTCCATCTGAATTGTGAGCCCTGCTGTCCGCAGTGTAGATCGAAGGCAGTAGTCTGTACATCATAACTCTGCGGTGCTGTGCCGCTGTGTTAGCAGGGGCCTCTGATGAGGAGGCCCGTGGTCATGGCGGCAGCCACGTGGCAGGGTGAGGGCTGCCACTCTGGCAGATGCATTGGCCTTCACACAAGTGAACCACGCCCAGAACCCCAGCCTATTTATTCACACTTCTACAATGGAGTGGCGTACATTGGACCAGCCCACTGCACTTCTGCTTACAGGGGACGACAACACAGATACATGACCGAGATCTTCCCCACTGCCTTAGGTAACATGGTTGCGTCCACTGTCCACCACACTACAAGCACCAGCAGTATATTTACGCATGGAGAGGTTTGTGCTCTGTATAGTGAGGTCTGTTCAGCACATCACCACTACACTTGTGTGAATTATTATCGGTAGGTGACTTGGTTCCTTCACACATGTTTGGTTGCTACATCTCGCAACATTCAGCTATTGTATGGCTGAGGAGCCATGCTGTTTTTGAAAGGTCTGCATCCTGTTGTGCGCTGCCTCGGTGGTAGTGGGGGAGGTGGTCTGGGGGGAGGTCCTGAGGGTGGTAGCAGTGGGTTTTGAGGCCTTCTTGGGGGTCAGAGGTGCATGATCAGTCGCTCTGTGACATGTGTTGGTCTTCAGGTCTGATTCTGGGATGGGCTCCCTTTCACCCTGTAGATAGTTATCCTACTTTATACCAGTAAAAGGCAGATGTTACATTCATACTGCTAACACAGCTTATCACCTGTTTTTGGATCGCATCGCAGATTTTGCTGCTTGATGAAAATATCGGGAAGTGGTGGTTTTGTGTTTTATTTGCACAGGAACGCCTACTCTGCATATTATTAGTGTTAGTTGTTGCTCTCAATTGTGGCAATTTTTTTGCTGCGCTCTTGCTGGAAAACTGGCGATATCGGCTGTTTTCACCTGGTTGAGAAAGGAAAGATAATTTAAATTCACTGAGAAAACTATAGGTTTAATGAACATTATAATTAGAAATTAGCATTTAAAAAACCTTTGAAATTCACTGAAAAAAACATAGATCCAGGGACATTATATTTAGGAATTAGCATTTAAAAAACCTTAGAAATTTACAGAAAAAAACATAGGTTTCAGGGACGTTATAGTTAGTTGGTCATTTCACTCATACAATACCAGAGAAATTCAACAATATAGTTAGTTGAGCTAACTATAACTCGCGCCCCCTCAATGCACTGCTGATGACATCACATATTACATCACTCATGACATGGTCAGTGACATCACTGATGACATCACTGATGACATCTCAAATGTCATCACTGATGACATCACTGAGGACATCATCCACGTGATAGTCTGATGCACCTCCTCACACCCTAATATAACCTTTGATACACCGACTCTAAAATACAGACTACCATTTTCAAAACCATAGAAAAATCAATACCAATTACTATATACCCACTGACTAATTCCTAGTTATACACACAAATTCATTCATTCAACCATAGTTACTCATACATGCAGTCACTCATCAATACTGCACTATTATATGTACTCATACACCTATACAAACACTCATTCATCGTCACTTATCCATAGAGACACACCTAGCTAGTCATGTAATGAATCAATAATACTGCCATTTAGTCACCTATACAGTTATACATTCACTATCTAACCTATTCATACAGATACTAACAAATACTTACTCTCTTATACAATCACTGACACAAAAATAAACTCATTTATACAGCCACTCTCATAATTACTCTTTCTCACATATAGTCATTTATATACTCCAACACTCACATATACTGCCTTTTACATATGTAGTTACTCACATATATACCAGTGAGACATACATTCACTCACCAACACACTGATACACACACTCACTCACCTATACAGCTATTTCCACATGCACTATTGAACCCATACACGCAGTAAATTATTCACTCACACTTGTAGGCACAAAGCCACACACTGCCCACCCACCCATCCACACAAACACTGAGGCATCCACATAGATACTCATACAACCAATGAGTAGCCCATATAGACAGTCATGAACCTAATCATCAACTCATATAGCAGCTTACACAACAACAGAGAGACTGATAGAGACGTTCACACAGTTTAGTCACTAACCCATGCATTCAGTAAGACACATTCAATCACTAACTTATACAGTCAGGCACACACCTATTAAATCCTCCACCCACACACTTATACAGCAACTCATTCTTCAATACACCTTGGCATTAACATATATAAAATATATTTAAACTTTACAGAAACACACATTCACTGGATGATGTCATCAGTGATGTCATGAGTGATGTCATTTGAAATGTCATGAGTGATGTCATCAGTGATGTCACTGACCATGTCATGAGGGATGTAATATATGACATCATCAGCAGTGCATTGCTGGTTTTCTACGAGTGAAATGTCCAACTAACTATAACGTCCCTGAAACCTGGGTTTTTCAGTGAATTTCTAAGGTTTTTTAAATGCTAATTTCTAACTGTAACATGCCTGAAACCTATATTTATTTCAGTAAAAATATACACATACATTATATGCATTGTGTATGACCTCACATTTTTTGCCACTTATGACATGGTCAGTGACATTACTCATGACATTACTGATGACATCTCGAATAACATCACTAATGACATCTTCCAGTGATTGTGAGTGTTTTCTAAACGTTTATGTGTTAAACATATATACTAAGGTACTACAAAAAGTAAATTACTATGCTCTGTGTACTACAAATGAGTGATACAATTTGTAACATATATAGTGTGAGTGCCTGTGTATATCCATTTGTGAGTTGATGTCAGAGTGGTCACATTGGTGTGTGAGTGGCTGTATATGCCAATACATGGGTGGGTAACTATATGTTTGTGGAAGTGGCAGTGTGACTGGCTGTATTAGTTAAATGAGTTGATGTGAGAGGCTATATGGGTGAGTGACTGACTCTGTGACTTGCTGTATGGGTGTGCGAATACCTGTATGGATAAATAAGTGGGTATGTGAGTAACTGTATGGGTGTAGACGTGGCTGTGTCTGGTTTCATTGGTGAGTGAGTGTGTGTGTGAGTGGCTGTATTGGTGACTGAGAGGCTGCATGAGTGTCTGTATGGGTGAGTGAGTGGCTGTATGGGTAAGTGTATGGGTGTGTGTGTGGCTCTATGTTTGAGCAAGTAGGTGTGTGTTTGTATTAATGAGTGAGTGGGTATATGGGTGAGTGACTGTATGTGTAAGTGGCTATATGGGTGACTGAGTGGCTGTTTGAGTAAGTGTTTGGTTAACTGATTGGTTGTGTGAGTGGTTGTATTGGAGAGTGAGTGTGTGTGACTGTATGGGTCAGTAAGTACATGTGTGAGTGCTACTTGTATGGGTTTGTGAGTGGGTGTCTGAGTGGTTGTATGGGTGAGTGAGTGGCTGTGTTGAGAGGCCATATGGGTAAGGGATTGAGTGTGTGAGTGGTTATATGTGGAGGTGTGAGTAGCTGTATGGGTGAATAACTTGCTGTATGAGCGACTGTGTGGGTGAGTAAGTGGATATGTGAGTAGGTGTATAGGAAGTGAGTGACTATGTGAGTGGCTGTATGGGTGAGTAAATGGGTATGTATGTGGCTCCATGGATCAGTGAGTACATGTATGAGGGGTTGTGTAGGTATGTGAGTGGATTTGTGAGTGGTTCTGTGGATGATATAATCAGTGATGTCATCAGCAATGTCATTTGAGATGTCATCAGTGATGTCATCAGTTATTTCACTGACCATGTCATGAGTGATATAATGTGTGAGTTCATAAGCAGTGCATTGTGGCGGCATAAGTTATAGTTAGATCCGGCAACACAAACTGCTGAATTTCACTGATTTCACTGATTTGGCATGAGTGAAATCTGAGCCTAACTATAATGTCCCTGTAAGCTTTGTTTTTTCACTGAATTTCCAAGGTTTCTTACAGTTTATTTCCTAACTGTAAAATATAACCTTTGAGAGCAAGAGTGTAAGTGAGTGCAAGAGTGTCTCAGTCAGTGTGTGAGTGAGTGCATGAGTGTCTTTTAGATATGTGAGTTGGTATGTGAGTGTCTGTGTGTGTCTGGGAGTAGCTGTAAAAGTGTCTCAATTGGGTTGGGAGTGGGCATGAGAGTGGGCTTCTGAGTGCCTCCATCAATGTGACAGTCAGTCTGTGAGTGAGTGCATGGGTATCTGAGTGGGTCTGTGAGTGTGTGTGTATGTTGCTGAGTGGATCAGTGAGTGACTTTATGAGTGGCTGTATTGTTCTGTGAGTGGGTGCATCAGCGTCTGAGTGACTCTGTGAGTGGGTGTACATGTCTGAGTGTGTCTGTGAGTAGGTGCATGAGTGTCTGAATGGTCAGTGAGTAGCTGTGTGAGTGGCTATATAGGGCTATGACTGGGTACATGAGTGTATCAGTAAATGTCATGAGTGCATCTGTGAGTCAGTGTGTGAGTGTCTGAGCTGGTCTGTGACTGGGTGTATCAGTGTATGAATTGGTCTCTCAGTGGGTGTGTGAGCACTGAGTGTGTGGGTATGTGCCTAAGTATCTGTGTGGGTGTGTTTATAGCTGTGTGAGTGAGCCACAAATGAACCACACCTGCCCTTTTATCCAACAAGAGTCCACAGTTTTTCACAAAATATCTACCCAAGTGGAGAATTTTCTATTGGTTAATTACTAAGTAGTACCTACTTGGGTAAATGTCCAGTACGTATTCTGCACTACAGCTGCACAATGGGGCATGCGGATATGTCATGAATGACTTTATGTGTGTTTTGGCAATGTGATTGTTCTGGTACATCTTTATCCAAAAATATGTGATAACATGAATCCTCCTATAGAGAAGACAACAAGACTACAAAGAGGTAAATCTCCACCAAACAAGGGCCTTTCATCTTGACTATATGAAGTAAGTGCTTCTTTGTTTGGTTAAAATTACCTCATATTCCTCGGCACAGTGGCCCTATGGAGTAGTGAGTGGGTGTATGAGTACCTGTACGGGTCTGTGAATGGATATGTGAGTGGTTGTGTGGGTGTGAGAGTGAGCGTATAAGAGCTTGTATGGCATATGAGTGGGTGTGTAAGTGGTTCTGTAGATGATGTCATCAGTGAAGTAATTTGAGATGCCATCAGTGATGTCACTGAACATGTCAAGAGTGTTGTAATTTGTGAGGTCAGTGCATTGCGGGGGCATAATTTATAGTTAGCTCAAGGTAACTATAACTGCTGAATTTCACTAGTTTTGAATGAGTTAAATCTGAACCTAACTCTAACGTGCCTGTAACCTTTGTTTTTTTCAGTACATTTCTAAGGTTGTTTTGTTCTATTTCTTAAGTATACTGTACCTATAACCTTTGTTTTTTTGTGAATTTAAATGGTTTTTCAAATTCCGTTTCTAAAGTACTATGTCCCTCTAATGTTTATTTTTTTAACTTTATTTATGTGGTTTATTTTTAATCGTTAGTGTATTACAGTTTATTTTGATTTGTGTACTTTTCTTTGTCCTCTGGACATTCTTTTTTTATAAATATACTTTATCTATGTTTAATAACATAAAGTGGGTGCCACTGTGCAGTACACAGTATACCCTTTTTGGATGCATCCTGTATGTCGGAGGCCACAACCCTATGAGGAATTCTGAGTACCTTGCAGTCAATGTTTTCTGACGGTACAAGGAAAAAAGCCATGTCTGGACACCAAGCAGTTGCCTGCTATTGAAAAATACTTATCATGCTGACGCCTGTTTGTAAACTCTTGATTTCAGGCCCGCTGCTATGCTGCTCCAACTAACCTGGGGCCTTGGTTCCTGCTTGTCTTCCTGGTGCCTTCTTATATTCCTGCATCTCATGGAGCCCTGGTGCTTGCTTCATAACCTTGTTGGTATTACTGCTCCTCAGTAGAGGACTGTTGCTACAAATTGGTAAAGTGCAAAGTATAAATGCAGTATGGGGAAGGACTTATCGTAATCTATAGCTGATCTTGAGCTTCAATTATTCTGGAATTTGAAGTTCCTGATAATAGGAAGACTCTAAATGAGATTTATAAAAGTGCTCTTTTAGCCAGATTGTTATTTTAAAGTCTTTTTGAACATTTGAAGATTTTGAATTTAAATTCCTCTTTACTGGTACTACAACTTTTTGATGTATAGGTCAAGGCCAACCCTGCAATATAGTCTCACTTCCCTGACTTGCTGCAAAGCAATCAATACAGCTCTACCCATCCTGAAAAACTCCCAACTGAATGTTGATCATTTTGTCCTTTGTTACTATTCAATTTAAACACACATAGCATATTTACAAGAATTGTCGGTAAGCAGTTTTGATGTCGCTTAGCAGCACTTTTTTTTATCGCTGCAAATCACCAAATCCTAACTCTATGTTTGCGACGTATTTACAAGATGTTGCTACATAGCGTTAGGATTAGCTAGTGGCTGGGAAAATAAATTGACGCAAACACTAGCATCAAGGCGATGGAAAAGTACATGTTAGCATTAAAAAAGAGAAATTAGTGCAAAAGAAATCAAGTTAGTCAGTCCAACATCACTTTTCAGCCTCGAGAGGAGCAAAATGAGCTTACAAATACACTTCTAATGAAAAAAACAAAAAAACACCAGAATTCAGAATGGAGCAGCCAGGACCAAGTTCTGCACAGGCCAACAAACCCCACAACAGCCAGGATGACCAGCCAGAGTCTCAGGGGAAGAGGAAACTCAGAATCAGGGCCTCATTTATGAAAGGTGATGTATTTCTGGGGAAAAACAGTTATGCAGTACTTTTCATTCCACCATCCTTGCGACACCATGGCAGCCGATGCCTGGAAGGGCAGACAGTCCCCAGGGCCTGGAGGCCTTTCTGGGCCTGCATCTGAGACCCAGAGTGAGAGGCACTGGTGCTGTGGAGTTACTGCAGCCTGATGGTGGAGTTGGGATGCATTGGACTCAAGCCTGTGGGCTGCAGCAGTATACATTGAGGCATCAGTGATCACCCTTACCTGGTGGCGAAGTCTGGCAGGTCGCATGGAGACACATTGCTGACCTGTGTGAGAAGACGACCTGGTGACCTTTGGAGCTGTGAATGGTAGAGGCGTTCCTGTGCACCAACGTGGGGCAGTTTGCATTACATAATACGCGCTACCTCTACACCGGGGTGAACGGAGGAGATTTCTGGTGTTGGTCTGTACCTCTCTGCATCACGGGCCAGAGGGCTGCCTGGATGCCGTGGAAGGTGAGGGGCCTGAGCTGCGCCCAGCTTATGTGGTGGGAGCACTGCAACTTTGCAACTAAGAGGGACCTGTTGCATCACCTGCATACAGAAGTTCCCCAGCAGGCTCTGCGCTGACTGCTGTACCCAGACTTGTGAAATTCGGCCTGACTGAAGCTCCTGCTGGCTGAGTCACAGATTCGGAGAGAGAACGGCGGATTGAGCCCCAATGTCAATGTCCAGGTTTGGAGAAGGTGGGACGGGGAGCAGAGGAGTCTTGTGGGTCTTGTCAAACTCAGGGCTATCGCTTGTGGGTGGATCACATCATTCCGTGAGCAATCACTGAGCTGCAGCAGACACACATTGCACAAGAAACCACACAAGACTGGTGGCGGACTCCGCTAACTGGCTCAAGTCGCTGAGATTAACGGAGAGAAGGATCTCATACCATTTATTTTTTTAAATATTAGATTGAAAAGATTATTCAAAAATAAAACTCTATGTAGGGACACCAATATCTGCTCAGAAGGGTACTTCCCGCTAGAATGGAAACAATCCTCTATTCTGCCCCTACTAAAGAAACCGCATCTTGACACAAAAGACCACAACAATTTCAGGCCTATATCCAGACTCCTGTTACCTGCTAAAATTGTTGAGAAGAATTTAAATGCGTAACTCAGTGATTTTCTGGAGTCTACTCAAGCATTGGACCCTACCCAGCATGGTTCAGAGGGGGACATAGCATTGAATCTGCTCTCCAGAAATATACTGAAGAGATCAGATCCATTTTAGATCAAGGGGGCAAGGCTGCTTTGATCATGCTTGAACTTTCAGCAGCATTTGATATGGTCCATCACGATTTATTGATGGACTGGCTGCAGGAGATTGGAGTACAGAGCTCCGCCTGGAGACTTTTGAAATCTTTTCTGTCAAACCGGAGTCAGTCAGTGTCTTTGGGGGAATTCTTGTCTGAGCCTTTTTCATTACCATGTGGGATCCCGCAGGGGTCCCCATTGAGTCCGACACTATTTAACATATATGTGTCCTCTTTGGTGCCCCTTATTCAGTCATTTGGGTTTAGCCTGACCTCCTACGGGGATGACACCCAAGTCGTGTGTGGCGGAGCACGGCAGGTCGTTGTAAGGACTGCATGAATGCCGTAGAGAGTTGGATGGCCCAAAACTGCCTTAAATTAAACTCCGGTAAGACGGAGGTGGTATGTTTTACCAATGATCCTAATTTTTGTACCCCGGTATGGTGGCCAGACACCTTGTTTTTATTTATTTATTTATTTATTTTATTTTTAAAGTTTTATATAGCGCTAGCTTAACCTGTAGGCATCAGAGCGCTTTACATACACACCGTAAAGAGCAGAAGGACATTACATTACAAAGTGGGCTGGCAGAGAGAAAGCAAACCAAAGAAGAAAATACAGCAATAAAAAAGAAAAAGGTGAAATTGACATAGTCCGGTCATCCACTATCCTTGAATGTCCGGGGAGAGAGGAGACAACTCAGATATAGTAGTCTAGGTAGGTTGACGTTGGTAATGAAAGTATTTGTTTAGGAGATGGAGTTTCAGATCCCTTTTGAAACAGGAGAAAGAGGGGTTGCATCTGAGGATTCCAGGGAGAGCGTTCCATATCCTGGGAGCGTTGCCAGAAAACGAACGGTATTGGATGGATTTCTTTTTCATTTTCGGAGGAATAATAAGGAGTGAGTTGGAGCTTTTCAGCAATCTGGATTGACCAGCTCTTTTCAGTTTGTTATTTAGGTAGTTGGGGGCCAGAGAGTGAAGGGTTTTATGTGTGATGCAGGCCAGTTGAAAGATACATCTCCCGTCCATGGGAAGCCAATTTAGGCAGTTGAGAGCTGGAGTGATGTGTTCAAATCTTTTAACTCCCGATACGAGTCGAGCGGACTCTTCCTTCACCTAACAGGAAGGTAAAAATCCCAGGAGTGTGGGTGGACCAGAAGCTTAGTTTCAGAGACCAAGTGAATTTGGTACCCTCCGCTACGTCCTTTGCTCTCAGGTCTTGCAAGAAAATTCTACTGCTTCTACCTTAAGAGTGTCTCCAAACAGTTGTCACAGCTCTCACCATGTCTAGGCTTGATTATTGCAAGAGTCTGTATTTTAACATCCAGGAAGGAATAATGCATAAATTGCAACTCCTGCAGAATGCCGCTGCTAGATTGGTGTCGGACATTCCAAAATACGCACCAATCTCGAAGGAGATACGGAAGCTGCATTGGTAGCCAGTTAGGAAGCGCAACCAGTTTAAAGCTTTGTGTCTGGTTCACAAGGCACTTCATGGGGTAGGTCCAGCTTATTTAAAAGAACGGCTGTATTGGTATACTCCAATCATATCATTGAGATCATCTGATGCTAAGCTGGTCTATGTGCCATTTGCAAAAAAGGCCACCTGGGGTGGAAGAAGTTTTGTAGTGAATGCAGCCAAAGCATAGAATAATCTTCCACTATACCTCAGAGGTATGACCAGCTTACTGACTTTTCAAAAAGCTTTAAAAACTTAGCTGTTTACAGGTTAATCTGACCACTGCTCTGAGCTTTGGGCAAGATTTTACATAGCGCCAGGACACCTATGGGTAACAGTAGCACTTAACAAATGTTATATAGTAATATCTCAGGGTTGAAAGCAAAATCGACTTCTACTCCCTTTACTCACCAGGTGAGCAAAAATGTAGACACCTTTGAAAGAGTTTTGGAGGTAAATATTAGGAACACTCTTATGAATGTCTTTCCTGATTCCAATAATCTCTCTAGGAAACACAAGAAAACAACCCTTTCCCTACAGAATAACCCAAGTTTAACTATTAAACCGGTCGACAAGGGGGGGGGGGTGATCTTCAACACTAGTGATTATGACAGGAGAATGCAGGTATTACTTGATGTTGCCGATTACTATACTAGGGTCCCTTTTAACAAACTAGATTCCCTGAAGGTCACAGTTTATAGTTACTCGAGAATTGAAAGAATAATAAATGGATCTGTGAGGAGGAATTCAAGTTTCTTAAAAATGAGAATGCCATCATACCAGCTATTTATAGATTGCCAAAAATGAAGTAGACCCACCGATGAGACCAACATTCAGTTGCTTGGGGTCTCTTTGAGAGCCCCTGAGTAAGTTTGTAGATAGTTTTCTGAAACCATTGGTTCAGAAAGAACAATCATACATTAAGGACTCAGCACACATCATTTTTATTGTCGAGGGTACCACATTTGAGGATCTGTTTCAGGTTTTGGTTACCCTCGACATAGAAGCATTATATACAAATCTACTGCAGAATGACACCATCAATGTAATAAGAGAAATCTTGAAGGAAGGGTATACGTGAGGTGCCAATGAAAACTTTATTATTGAGTGTGTGTCCTTGGTGTTGAAGAACAACATGTTCCTATTCAAGGATGACCTTTACTTACAGTGCTAGGGTACCAGCATGGGGACAACATGTGCACTGAGTCTGGCATGCCTTTATGTTAGCAACTTTGAGAATAAGCATATCTTCAATGAGGCAGCACCCTTCTTTGAAAACATCACAGGGTGGTGGCTTTTCATTGATGATATTTTTTTCATATGGAATGGACAGGAGGAAGACTTAACTCAGTTTCTGGAAGGGCTCAACATGGGTGATCCTAATCCAAGGTTCACAGCTTACTTAAATAGTATGACGGTCAATTTTTTGGACCTTACAATTAAAAATGTCAGTGGCCATCTTGAGGTGGAGTTAATTACCAAACCAACAGACAAAAACATGCTCCTGCATTGCACAAGTGTTAATCCCAGGTCACAGAAGAACTGTATTCTATTCGGTCAGTTCCTCCATCTGAGGAGGAACTGCTCATCCTTGGATTATTTCTATAAAAATTCAGATGTTTCAACGGATACATTTCTGGATAGAGGCTATCTGAAAAAACTGGTCAAATATGCTTTCAAAAGAGCATGTTATTACGACTGTGACTATATGCTAGATAGGACAAGATGGGACACAAAACGCAGAAAGTTAACGATAGGGTAATATTCGTAAGTAAATACTCTAGCATCAGCAACAAAATAAAAAACATAGTAAATTCCAATTGGAAAATACTAAATGACAATGAGGAAATCCAATTTGAAAAACCAATTTTTGCATTTAAGAAATGATAGCCTACGAAAGTAACTAGTCCATACCTTCAAGGAAATAAAACCTTAGCAATAGAGCATGGGTAAAATCAAGTGTGGGAGTTGTTCAATATGTGAACATTGCCTGGTAGGAAAGACCCTGAAGTATAATGGACATAATATAATGACAAAAAGTTTAAACAACTGCAGACGTTCAAATATAACGTATTTACTGCTCTTCCGATATGGATTAGCCTACATAGCTGATATGGGGAGAGAACCAAGACTGAACTTGTTGGAACACAAGTCAGTCTTAAAGACTAATAAGATTGATGCCCTGCTGGTAGAACATTATTCCAATTTGAAACACAAACACATGGATTTCTGCAGGTTCATCCTTTAAAAGATAACAGGAAATAAGAGGGAATGTAACATTGAGCTTAAACGAAAAAATAGAGCACAGTGTTACATATCCAAGTTTGACACAGTGCAAAGGGGTTTTAATACAAAGGAGGATTGGATGAGGCTAATTAAATAGACATTCACCTTGGAGGTTCCCTATAGTGAGCTTTGCTGACTACCTATATTGTTTGAGATTAAGTTGGGAGTGCAAAATATCTTTGAAACATGGGTAAAAAGATTAGGTCAAACAAGGCACTATGGCTGATACTTCATACAAAGGTGAGGTATAAAAATGACTTCTATACCTAAGAAGATATCTCTCATCTCGGAACAGTGGTAATCCAATTGGATGGTGTAATTCACAATTGAGAGTGTAATTCTAATTGTGGGGGTCCCGGTTATGATGGCACCTCTTTGGGTGACATGCGGTTGTGTACGACCCTACATTCCAGTAAGGACAGGAGTCAGTACATCAGGAGAATGCAGGAGTCGAATTGTTCTCTGAATAAATTCACATATTGATTTTAGAATGATATGTGATTGTCTCTATATGAAAGTAACAACACTCATGTTAAAAACAACAATCTTTAGTCCCCGCCGTTGCATCATTATTAGACCATTTAAAGATGGCCACCATGAATTAGGCCTAGGCGGTGAATTTCCCTTTGTTTGCGGAGTTTACAGAGATTTCTGCACTCCTCACTCCGCGGAGCTCGCGCAGTGCAGAAAACTCTGATTCTCGATGCGCAGCATTGTTTTTTCCCTGCTCGCTATCGCAAACGGTAAGTTTGCAATCGCAAATGGTAACTGTAAGTTCACGAGTGCGAGCTGCCATTCGGGTAGAATTTCTACCCGAGCAGCAGGAATACCAGCACAAACTGCAGTTCGCACTGCACTCCGCCTCTCATGGAACTTTGCAGAATTTCTTTACTAACTTTGCGGAGTTCCGCGTTGCCAAACTCCGTGAACTACGCCCAGGCCTACCATGAATATAGTACGTGACCACGCTGTACAGCACGCAATTATGTCACGCGGGTCACGAGTATGTTTAAAAGAGGGCCGCGTATCGGAGGTCTGATGATTACATTGGAGCAGACCTGGAACCAAAGGGCTACATTGAATCTTTACAGCTAAGCAGCGAGAACGAACTAGAACAGGCATTATACTTAATAGAACTGTAACCATTAAAGGTATAGCTCAATATTTGCCCTATTATTGTCTTTTCAGATCATTGTTACCTGCTAAATGTTGGAAAGTTGGAAAACAGAGTTCACACTAACGGGTAAGTTGTTTAACTCCCGGATTATTCTTGAGCAGGCAGCAACCCCACAACAGGTAGACGCCGATATTGATTACGGGATGTAAAATGTATTTTCTTTATTAAAGTAGGGGAGGTAGATCTTAGTATTCTCTTTATGATTATGTAATTAGGTTAATGCCCATTGCTACCCATAATACTTTATACAGAACTGTGGAAAGTTGTTCAACTCCTGGTTTGAATTAAAGCAGGCTGCATTGAACAGTAGGTAAACTCTGATATGTATTGCAATATCAAAAACAGCATTATCTAGTTTTTATTTAAATAATGAATTACAAAAGTCTGTATATTGCTTGCATGACAGGTTGTTAACCATCATAGACCATTGAACATGGCGGAACAAGAGGCAAATGTATTTTAACATTTCTGCACATTACACTTTGGGCTAGATGTAGGTGGTTAAATACCGAAAGCCGAAATTCGGTAAATTTCTGTTTTACCGACCAGTATTTAGCCCTGTGCGATGTAGGTATTACCAAATGTCATCGGTAATAATGAATCGGTAAATTCAAGGGAACAGTTACCGATTCCTTATTTACTGATCGGTCAAAACCGAAAACTCAAAATACCGAAACGGTAAATAAGGAATTGGTAAAAAATCGGTAATGCGATGTAGCAAAATTCGGTGATACCAAATTTGTCAAAATTCGGTATTAAAGAATCGGTAATTACCACTGACCCAGAGCAGGTGGTAATCAGGTGCAGTGCATACAAACAGCCCCAAAATGCAACTGTGTGAACACAATGGCGGCCCTCTACATCATAGCAAGGTGGCTATGTTTGCGACAGATGGTCAGGATAAGGGAAGAGCGTGTGTACAGACTGCGTGTCACGCTGTTCCAAATGAATGAACCAGAAATCCATGACAGGTACAGGCTACACCCACACACCATCCTTGGCCTGATACAGGACCTGCAACCATACCGGGAGCATCAGACACCAAGGGTGCACGCAATACCCACCCATGTACAGGTACTCTGTTGCCTGCACCTCCTGGCATCAGGAAGTTACCAGAGTGTGATAGCCGCAGCAAGTGGTGTGTCACAGAGCTGCCTGTCCCATTTCTTCAACTCCTTTCTGGACGCCATGATGCAGAAAATGCGTGACTACATACGCTTCCCCAGCACACAGGCGAAGCTGCAGAAGACCCAGCTGGATTTCTACCAAAAGGCACAGTTCTCACATGTAATAGGCTGCATCAATGGGACCCACATACCAATCTGCCCACCTGCAGCTACAGAATAAATATACCGCAACCGCAATTCCACTCACTCCATCAAAGTGCAGGTGATATGTGATGCAAACTTCATCATCACTGACATTGTGGCCAAATTCCCAGGGAGTACCCACGACTCCTACATATTCAGGAACAGTGGGATCTATACACGTCTGGCTGCTGGTGAATTCGGAGAAGGATACCTACTAGGTAAATCAATGTGACACACCCTGATGTATACCTTGGATTAACGTATTGGTGACCCAAATTATTGGCACTTTCTTTCCCATTTAGGTGATAGCGCATATGCCCTCCGGTCATTCATACTAACTCCATACCGCAACCCATCCTCCCCAAGGGAGAGGAGATACAATGTGGAGCGCAACTTTGGACTGCTAAAAAGCAGGTTCCGTCGCCTCCACAAAAGTGGAGATGCACGTCAATACCGCCCCATCATCTTCTGCAAAATAATAGCAACATGTGCAATGCTGCATAACCTTGCCACAAAGAAAGGAACAACAGTGGAACTAACTGACTCTGAGGATGAGGACAATCCACTGCCAGAGCCCTGCGCAGCTGGTGTGGCAGCAGTACCGGATCGGAGACACAGATGGGCTGAGATAACACACAACTATTTCTGAGTGAGTAAGGAGACATAGCCAGTTACTGTATTTGCATGATGGTGTTTAATGAAACGTTGTTGCCTGCTGCTGCTGCGAGTGAACTCCTTACCATATCTCCACCCTGAGACCGGACCCCCCCACCTGCCTCCCGCTGTCTCACCGGTTTTGTCAACTTACCGGCCCGACCGCCGAGTGGAGTGCGGGTAGGGGACCACAACTCCCAGCGAGCCCTGCTGCACACGTGACATCGGACGGCGCCAGGCGGCGCATAAAGGTGCTGTAAGCCCCTGCTGTGTGGGGAAACGTTGTTGCCTGCTGCTGCGAGTGAACTCCTTGCCATATCTCCACCCTGAGACCGGACCCCCCACCTGCCTCCCGCTGTCTCGCCGGTTTTGTCAACTTACCGGCCCGACCGTCGAGTGGAGTGCGGGTAGGGGACCACAACTCCCAGCGAGCCCTGCTGCACACGTGACATCGGACAGCACCAGGCGGCGCATAAAGGTGCTGTAAGCCCCTGCTGAGTGGGGAAACGTTTTTGCCTGCTGCTGCTGCGAGTTAACTCCTTGCCATATCTCCACCCTGAGACCGGACCCCCCCACCTGCCTCCCGCTGTCTCGCCGGTTTTGTCAACTTACCAGCCCGACCGCCAAGTGGAGTGCGGGTAGGGGACCACAACTCCCAGTGAGCCCTGCTGCACACGTGACATCGGACGGCGCCAGGCGGCGCATAAAGGTGCTGTAAGCCCCTGCTGAGTGGGGAAACGTTGTTGCCTGCTGCTGCTGCGAGTGAACTCCTTGCCATATCTCCACCCTGAGACCGGACCCCCCCCACCTGCCTCCCTCTGTCTCGACGGTTTTGTCAACTTACCGGCCCGACCGCCGAGTGGAGTGCGGGTAGGGGACCACAACTCCCAGCGAGCCCTGCTGCACACGTGACATCGGACAGCGCCAGGCGATGCATAAAGGTGCTGTAAGCCCCTGCTGAGTGCAGAAACGTTGTTGCCTGCTGCTGCTGCTGCGAGTGAACTCCTTGCCATATCTCCACCCTGAGACCGGACCCCCCACCTGCCTCCCGCTGTCTCACCGGTTTTGTCAACTTACCGGCCCGACCGCCGAGTGGAGTGCGGGTAGGGGACCACAACTCCCAGCGAGCCCTGCTGCACAGGTGACATCGGACGGCGCCAGGCGGTGCATAAAGGTGCTGTAAGCCCCGCGTCGCGGGACGCCGGGCGAAGCCCGGGCAAAGGGCGGGCCCTCTAAGGCCCTCAGAGGCCGAAAGAGACCGGGCTGGGCCACCTCTCTTGGCTTTGCCATTAATCCGACAAAGGTAACCACCCCCTATATTCTTGAATAAACTGGTAGTGGCTAACTAATTCACTGATGGAGGCCAAAAGCAGGGTTACGGCCCAAAAAAACCCCATGCATACAAGATCAGTAACCAGGAAATTGACGCTGGCGCCAACCCCACTACCCACTCTAACCGCAATCAACAGAATGCTGCAACAAACTATTGGGGTCGTTGTTAATGCTATTGAAAATACTGAGAGACGATTATCTCTACCACCAAGTATGTGTCTTATAAGCCAATCCCCACAAGTAGTAAACTCACCTGTAAATACATCAAGTGTGACAGATTTATTACATGATTCAATGCTGCTACAATCCTATGTAGGTTTGCCAGGGAATGACTTGAACCAAACTGATACACCGCAACCATTAGAACCTACTGTGTTTATTGCTAGGGAGAGTAGACTGTCACTAACTCCGAACCTGATAACAAGTGGGATAAACTAACCCTTAACATCGAATGATGTGCCTAATGTCACAGTGGAGATGGATGGCTGTGACACTAACGACATTATACCCATAGCTGATTCATCTAGCATCAGTCTGTTAAGTAGTACGAGCAATCACGGGTCTAATCGACCTAAATATAAATCCGCTCGCAATAGGAAACTGTTGGTTGTTAATAGATTGGGCAAGGGATATAGATACAAACGAAAGAAAGATCCAACCTCAATTAATACAGAGGGTCTGGCTCAACAAATAGAGAGCATGATAAAATCCCACATTGCACCAGTGACCGAAAGATTAAAGGCCTTAAGTGAAAAAGTGGAGAACTTGGAAAAACTGGGTATAGCTAACTTAGATCTATTAGAACACCTTGGAACACAAGTAAAGTTACCTGTAATTAATGCACTAACTGGAAAACCCAGTAATAATAACAATAAGCTAAGTAGTGCAAGCAGAGTACCTAGTATTCCAACCCCAGTAGCAACAGTAAGTGAACCAAAAAAGCTACTTACCATTGGGCCAAATACAAAGATGGGTCAGAAAGCCAATGTGGGACAAAGGGAGACAGGTGGCCCCATTCATAACAATAAGAACATGTCAATACCTATGCGACACATTAATCATAATATTATCCCTGCTACGATCAACCTACCACCAGAATTTAGATCGTATGTAGCTATCCTTGCTAACGTCCCTAAACTGAAGCCCACCCAATTCGAAAATCAGGAAAGACTGAAAAACAAAACACTGTACTGGCTTGCCAAAAACTGTGGATTTCCAACAAGAGGGGCAAATCAGATTATTTCCACGCAGAGAGTAGGATGGGTGGGACCGAGCAAAAAGGAGATAAATGGGGACTGCATAGTTATAAATTTCAGGGTTCCCGAATGGGCTAGAGACTCGATCTTAAATGCACCTATGCCCTCTAATCACGAATACAACACTACCCTGCTTCCCCTAGACTATTTTTACAGGAAACAGTTAGGAAGACAAGTCACAATGCAAACTTTTAACCACCCCGGGGCTGTACATCCTAATCATTTCAATGTAGCTAACAAACCAGCACCATTATATAATGTATGGGACAACTTCACAATCCCGACCTTCAATAAATTCCAGGTGTTTAACTCACTAGATGAGAATGATTGACTGAAGGAAACACCCATAGTTTTGCATCATGAAACTACTGTAGCTGGTGGAATAGCCACAAACAAACAGGGGTTACGGGGTAAAAATGGGGCAGAAGGTGATAATGTGCCAAATATGATTAATAGTAACCAGTGTAAAAACTATGATATAATCATGCCCAATGCAACCATCATTATGGACATAAATTTGAATGTGAGTCTTGAAACACCAACAGTGACTGATCACCCTGAACTTTTACATGGCAGCCCGGATGACTCTTTAAAGGTTATTACCTGGAACATAGCAGGGATTGCTGCTAAAGTATCTACTCCATTTTGGGATAATTTCATCAAGCAGGGTTACGACATAATATGTCTACAAGAGACGTGGCATAGAGCACAATTTCACGTTGACGGATACACTACATATAGCGTGAATTCAGTAGCATCTCTGGCAGGCAGAGCAAAGGGTGGTTTATTGACTCTGGTATCCACTACCCTAACGGAGTTCAGCCCTGGTGGATATATGGAGGTGGGTCAGCATGCATCAGTTCTGCGTATGGTGCGTAGTAAAAGTAGGGATCTAGTTATAGTCAACTTTTATAACAATATTGTTGGACCCAACCCAAGTATGATTGTATCGGACGTAGAGCAGGCAATAGAAGAAACACTTGCGATACCAAGTAACCGCCCAGTAATTCTCTGGGCAGGAGATTTTAACATTAAAGCATGTAGTTACGCACAAAAGGGGGTTTGTGGACATCGTGAAGAATACTCTGGTGGTAACAGCACAGTTTTTAATCACTTTCCACACACTAATTACGGAAGTGCACTTAACAACCTAGTAGCCAAATTAGATCTGGAGCTACTAGATTGTACAAAGAATAAAAATAATGAGAAGTGCCCAACATTTAGAGGGAGAGATGCCCATACAAACATTGACCATATCCTGGTATCTAACGGATCTGTTTATTCTAAGGTCTGGATAATAGAACAGTCAGTGAGTGACCACAACAGCATTTTGCTGGAATTAATGGGTTGGGGCCCAAACACAAATGTGTACGGAAGACCTATCCAAGGGTTACGTCTGTAAGACCTAATGGCATGAGGATCAAGTAGATTAAAATAGACCCCACACAATTTATGGCAGATATAATTTTTAAATGCAGTAGCGAGGTAGGCTATTGCTTAGCATCTAACGTGATCCCGTCCGTTTTACTTTTTAACTTTCAGCAAATAAATAAAACAATTGAAAACTCCCTTGTGGCTAGAAATAGGAAGCCTAGGAGAATTAAAGCTGTGTGGTTTGATAAGCACTGTGCCCACACACTAAAAACTAAAAAAAGCACTTGAAGTTAAGCCCAGAGATACAGACAAAGTTAGAGAAGAGCGTCTTAACTATAAGACTGCCCTAGCATCCAGAAAAAGAGAGCTGCAAAATGATGCGTGGACGAATTTGGATATGGCTGCAGAAACAAAAAATCACAAATTATTCTGGGAAATTGTAAAAAATGCCCCTTTTTAAAGAATGATAACATCCCTGAGATTACTTCTCATGTTAGTTGTCGCGCATGGATTGCCCACTTTACTGGGATTTTTTTTATTCTGATTTTAACCTAGATGGGCCAATTTTAACTGTAGAAACAGTATCATGTTTTAAATGGCAGAAAATGCAGCTATCTGTGACCTTAAATGAGGTTGTAGAGGCAATTAGAAATAGTAAGGGTGGCAAAGCCCCTGGGCCTGATGGGGTGCCAATGGATTTTTATAAATATGAAATGACACTATGGGCCCCAATACTGACACGCTACTTTAACGCGGCCATAGAAGACAAGCTTCCTGTAACGTGGGGACAGTCAATTATTGTGCCGCTCTATAAAAAAGGCTCCAGGTCAGAAGCACGAAATTATCGTCCTATCTCACTCCTGGACTCGTCAGTCAAAATCCTTAGTCGAGTTCTATTAGTGAGATTGGAAGCCTGGGTTGAGGAAAATAACATCTTATCCCCAGTACAGTATGGGTTTCGTAAGGGGATGGGTACAATGGAGCAGTGTGTGAACCTTGAACTTATAGTCAGCAAGTATACTAAAGCTAAATATGGTAATCTATTCCTGTGCTTTGCTGACTTGAGTTCAGCATTTGATCTGGTGGAACACACACTGCTCTGGCCTGTTTTGCTGACAATGGGCGCCCCAATTGAAATTATCCATCTTCTGGCCAGGTTGTATGAAAACCTATCCAGTAAAGTCAGATTTGGACCAGATGGAGAGTGCACCCCCTTTTTTAAAATCAACAGAGGTATCCGACAAGGATGTGTACTCGCCCCACTCTTGTTTTCCCTTTTCATAAATCAGGTAGATCAAATTTTAAGACAATCTAACGCAGATGCACCTTCCATTAATGGTAACCCAATTCCAGTCCTTTTATACGCGGACTACGCCGTTCTTCTCTCCAGGACCCAGAATGGATTGCAACAATTGATTAATAGGTTTTATAAATTCACCGAGAGTAGGAAGTTGATAATCAATAAAGGGAAGACATTTACAATGACATGTGGTAAAAAACCAATAAAATGTAGGTCCTTTTTTCTAGATGGGGAGAAATTAGAACCCGTTAGGAGTTTTTGTTACCTAGGCATCACTTTCTCAGGAGACGGGAGATGGGCCAAAGAACAAGATAGTGTCCATTTTAAACTGGCTAGGAATAAAAGCTGCGTTTTTAGATTTGCTGCTAAATTAGGGGGCCGCAGAATCCATGAGATGTTGTCAATATATAACTCAAGATGTATAACATGTGCTTTAAGGGCGCCGCGGCCAGGGCGACTGACGCTGGAATCTGGGGATCAGGGTTCGATCCCCGGCTCCGGCGGCAGGTTAGCCCAGCACCATGCGACTCTGGGCAATAGCTTGCTTAATCTTCCCGACGGCCCCCAGCGCCTAGAGACCCTAACGGGTGATTGTGCGCTATACAAATGTGGATTATTATTATTATTATAACATCAGCCCTTTACGGGGCCGGGATATGGGGATATCACACCCAGAGTGCTAACTTGATTCAGCGTGAGGAGAATGCCTTCCTGAAACGATTACTTTGTGTCCCGACTATGGCCTCAACTGAGATAGTACACAGGGAACTGGGCATAAATCATGTTAATGAGTTAATTGCTCTACGCCCCTTGTCCCTATGGCGCTCGATATGGGCAAAAGAAGAGACGAAATTCACCCAGGATGTGATTAAAGATTGTCTAAAGCTCGACCGCTGCTCAAATATTCCCTGGTTATGTCATATACAATACTGGTACAAGATGCTGTATGGCTGTAACATCTTTAAAGACCAAACAATGGGGCCAGCGTTGTCTAAGCAGGAGCTTAAAGTCACATTCTTTAAACATACAGACTGGACCAGAATGAATAGATATGTAAAACAAAGTACGTTCAATTCCTATTTGGAATATAATACTAATGAAGGCTTTCAAACCTATTTTACCATTGTTAGCACCAGTTCCCACCATTTTGTATTAACCCACCTTCGGTTGGGAATTGTGCACCATTTAGTGGCATTCCCTACAATTAAGAGACCCGGGACCTGTCTATGCCCATGTGATGGTAAATCTAAACAATTTTGTAATTTGTATACTTCTTTTAGAAAATTTTATCTGAAACCCATCTTTTTAAAATACAAAATGCGTAGTACAAAAACAGCGATGCAACTGATGTTTAATTTAGAGACCCCAGATATATGTTTCCATGTGACCACTTATATTTTAAAATGTATATCTGTACGGAAATCAATTATCGTATGAATTCAACTCATGATTGTGACTATTAATCATTTTCCTTGTTGCTGGTTTTGCACCTGATCAAATTATTTTAACACAGCTAATTTTTGCACATGTATCAGAAAATGAGTACCTTGACCACTTATAGCACTTTATATTGTGAACTTGCACATTTACCAATAGAAGAACTCACTGGAAAACATTTTTAGATTATTCAGGCATGTGTCATTGAATGTATATGTACTCCAGGAAGGATGGTATATCGATTTTGCACTTTACTTTGCTAATTTGCACGTGTACTACTAGACGTATGCACTAAATAAGCACTTTAAAAATGTTGGATATGCGCTGCTAAAATGTATAATGTACATTAGTAAGGCACCTTATATTGGTAATTTGCACATGTACTAGTAGACAAGCGTATCAAAAAGCACTTTAAGACTACCTGACAAGAGCTGTTAAATGTATATCGCATTCGAGTAAGGATGACATTTGGTAAACTAAAACTGATACAAATGTATGATGTATTAAAATTTTATTTTGCTTGTTGCTATATGGTTGTATTTATACATACCGAATAAAGCATTTTGAAATTGAAATTGAAAGTGTTTAATGACCAGAGCACACCACCAAGATCTGAAACAGTTTCCATACACCCATGGGTTACATCACCCATTAATGTACAACCAAGGCTGGTTCTATTTCTTGCGCCCACGTGCTGCACTGCCACGTTCCTTGGCCCCACTGTCTGCACTGCCAGTATGTTCCTGGTCAGCGCTGTGGCGTTCGCTGCGCTTCCTGGTCTCGGTGGGAGAGGGCCTAATGCTACTATGGCTAGTAGCCTCCTCACTGTCCCCCCCTCTGCTGTAGTGGCCGCCCTCTCTGTTTGCAGCAGTTCAAGTGCTGAGGTCATTGTGGCCATCCCCCTAGCCACATCCCGACTACAGTGTGCAATCTCCTCCTGCATGGCTATTGATCGTCTGCACATGAGGGTGGTAGCAGTGGACAGGTGGTTCACCGCCTTGGTGTATGCATCCAGTCTCTGCCTCTCCCTGCGCCTAGATAGGCAGTCCTTCTCAAACTTGTTGCAGAGCTGCCTCACAGCTAACGCCACATCACTCATTCCCTCAGACATGGTGTTATTAATTGCACTGATGCCCTTTTCAATGCCATGCATGTGCGCATTCATGTGTGACATCTCCAGCTTCACTGACCGCATCGCTCTCCATTGCAGGCGCTGGACCTTCAAAGCATGTTGCCTTCCAGCCCAGCGAATACACTGTCACCTTGGCCTGGGATTGGAGGACTAGCTGCCCTTGCCCTGCGGCTTCTGGAGGATGTCTGGGCGCGCTCTGATCGGGACTCTGATCTTTCCCTATTGCCGTCCTCAGCCACTGTTGACTGTTGGCCCCCTGTGCTCTCCTCCTCCGACACCTCCATCTGCTGGAGGGTGGCCACGGCATGCCTCCTGCCTGACTGTAGTGGTGGTGTTGATTGTGGCAGTGGTAATGGTGTTGGTGGTGATGGTGGTGATGGTGGCGTTGTCTAGAGCTGTGGTGATGGAGACCTTGGTGGTGCTGGTGGTGGTGGCGTTGTGTGCCCTGAAGCAACTTCTCCTCCTCCTGTTGTCTCCCCTCTGGCCTGGGTGGCTTCCCTGTGGCTCCCCTCTGCTGCACTGCGAAATGTCTCACCTGAAAAGACAGAATGTAGATATACTCACTTATCTGGCAGCATTTGCATTGCATTAAACATTATGCCTACCAATCACACTGACTGTCCTCTGCTTGCTAATTGCTGTCACATGCCTTTGGGTTTGCTCAACTGGCTGTTCTGAACATGTGTTACTTATGACTACATCTCCCATAATCCATTGCAGGTTATGAGTGAAACATGGATTGGAGTAGGAGAACCTATGCCTTTCTGGGGATCGGGGTTGGGGAGGGGGTGCACAGCATGCTGTGCATGCATCTTACGTTGTTTGCTGGCAGCTCTGGCAGAGCTGTCTGCGTCGCCAATCCCACTCACACTCTCCGGCTGGAGGGTGGACTCAACCATGAGCTCCAGGGCTGTTGGTGCAGGTGCTCTGCTCCTCCCTCCACCAGTTTTGCTGGCCTGCCTCTGCCTCTCTGCCATCCTCACCTTCGCAGTCTTCTTCAGGTCATATCACCTTTTCTTTATGTCCTCACTGGAGCGCTGGGTGACCCCAATGGCATTAGGTATTTGTGTACTACGTTGCGCATTCAGACACCACGCTTTTGGCGATTGAAGCAGCAAAAGCGAGTGCGTTTTTAAAAACCCTGTTTTCGTCGAAATTTCTTTTAAAATTACTTTATTAAACCCTGCTTTTAACTTTTATTTCTACGCATACCTGCACTATAATCGTCACATTCACCGCTGCTTTAGCGGGACATCGGCAGGTATACACGCTTGGCGGCCATCTTGGAGGTAGGTAGGGACGTGTTGTGGCGCCATCTTGGTGAGCGCTCTAGTGCTCAGGCATGCAGGCGAGTCTCCTACTTAAGACGGTCTTTACTGGCTGGTCGGCCCTGGACAAGGTATTTGTGTACTACGCTGCGCATTCAGACACCACGCTTTTGGCGATTGAAGCAGCAAAAGCGAGCGCGTTTTTAAAAACCCTGTTTTCGTCTAAATTTCTTTTAAAATTACTTTATTAAACCCTGCTTTTAACTGTTATTTCTGCGCATACCTGCACTATAATCGTCACATTCACCGCTGCTTTAGCGGGACATCGGCAGGTATACACGCTTGGCGGCCATCTTGGGGGTAGGTAGGGACGTGTTGTGGCGCCATCTTGGTGAGCGCTCTAGTGCTCAGGCATGCAGGCGAGTCCCCTACTTAAGACGGTCTTTACTGGCTGGTCTGCCATGGACAAGGTATTTGTGTACTACGCTGCGGATTCAGACACCACGCTTTTGGCGATTGAAGCAGCCAAAGTGAGCGCATTTTTAAAAACCCTGTTTTCGCCGAATTTTCTTTTAAAATTACTTTATTAAACCCTGCTTTTAACTGTTATTTCTGCGCATACCTGCACTATATTCGTCACATTCACCGCTGCTTTAGCGGGGCATCGGCAGGTATACACGCTTGGCGGCAATCTTGGGGGTAGGTAGGGACGTGTTGTGGCGCCATCTTGGTGAGCGCTCTAGTGCTCAGGCGTGCAGGCGAGTCCCCTTCTTAAACCTGTCATGGCGACGCGCTGCGGTGACGCGCAGCGGGAGCGCTGTAAACGCGCCAGAGTCGTGCCAGAGTCCTGCCCGTCTGCGCCCGTCAGCGCTAAGGAAGCGCTTAGCACCAGGAACTCTGCACTGCCTCAAGTATCTGGAGGTAGGTACTCGAGGGATGAGCTCTTGAGCATTCGGTATCTGTCCCATATTGTGCTTCGGGATTGGTTGACCCGCTGTGCGGTCCCTCCCAATGCCCATGTGGCAATTTCTCTCTTAAGATATATACCCCTATTTCTGCCTTAGCCGGATCTTCGTCGGATGCATCTTCTCATACAGTGTCTAAGGACCCTCGTGAGCTTATAATCTGGAATCTTATTGTCAGATCTCTGGCAAAACATCATTCCGTTATTCATGATCTTATTTCAGAGGAGGCCCCGGATATTTTTTTCATGACTGAAACTTGGTTACAGGATGAAGCAACGGCCATAGTGAATCTTGATCTTCCTCCGGAATACTCCATCTACACCCATATTCGTAATTCTAGGGGTGGGGGTATTGCCGTGATAGTTAAGTCATGCTTCCCTTGTGCCTGGAAGGTTTTGAATGTGGAGACCTGTGAGTGTGCACATTTTTCTATAATGGTTAACCACCACTTTTCTCTTTCTGGATTGCTGATCTATCGACTCCCTGGAAATGATACTGCTTTCAGAAAGGCCTTCCCAGAACTGGTGAGTGCTCTTGCTATAAGTTCGGCTAATTTTAGTGTCTTTGGAGACCTTAATCTCCATTTCGATCTTTGTCATACCTCAGCTATTAGCAGCACCCTAGCAGATCTGGAGGCATTACAACTTAGCCAGTTGGTGACCCATCCTACGCATGTGGGTGGACATATTCTGGACCCCATATTTACAAACTTAACAGGAGCCAACGTGTCGCGGCCTAGCCCTGTAGCTTGGTCCGACCACTTTCTTGTGAAATTACATCTCATGATTAAGGATCCTCTCTTCAAACCTTCTGAGAGAGTTGCCTTGAAACTCCCCTGGAAAAAATTAAAGCTCGTAGATTTTCATCGACTACTTGATGAAAACCCGCTTGGTCCTTTTACTGATGTGGAACGTGGCTATGACTTCTTCTGTGATTGGATCACTCGGGCTCTCGACCTTCTGATTCCTGCCACTTGGAGTAAGTGTCGCGCCCAAGACCCTAGTCCTTAGAACGATAGTACCTTAGTGCCTTTGAAAAAAGCTTGTAAACAAGCGGTAAGGCGCTGGCGTAAAACGTACGAGGCGGGGAACAAAGTACTTTATCTTAATAAAGTCAAAATTTATCATAGAGCGATCTGTAGAGCCCGTGCGGCCTACTATTCCCACGAGTTTAAAAATAGCTCTAATCCTTCTAAGTTGATTTTTAAAGTTCTCAAAGACCTGACCGCCAAGAGAGCCCCAGCAGCTGAAATCTGCTCAGTGTCTTATTGTGAAGACCTAGCGGCCTTCTTTCTTGGAAAGATACAGACCATTTATCGTTCCTTCCCTAGTTCTACCTCTTGGAACGAGGACTCGAGGCCTAATTGTACTACTGACGTGGCTCTCTCAGTCCTCCCTGACATGTCAAAGGAGGTTTTCGATAGCCTGGCAACTGAGGTAAAAACTGGGTCCCCTGCCGACCCACTTAGACCGGGACAGTTCAGAGAATCTTATACTTTATGTATGCCCCATGTGCGTCACCTTATAAACTTATCTCTTTCATCAGGCATAGTTCCATCGAAATGGAAACAGGCCTATGTCATCCCTATCCTGAAGAAACCTACTCTGGATCCCCTTAAATTAGAGAATTATTGACCTATCTCTCTTCTTCCATGGGCCGCGAAGGTCACTGAGGCCCATGTTAATAGCATTTTATCTGAACATCTGCAGAGGGCCAATATTTTGGATTCCTCTCAGAACGGGTTTCGTGCCGGCCACAGCACTGAGACAGCTCTACTCTCGATGACAGAACATCTGCGCACTGTGACGAACTCCGGTCAAACTGCGGCACTGGTGTTACTTGACCTCAGTGCCGCGTTTGACACGGTTTCCCACTCGATTTTGTTGCAACGATTGGGAGATGCAGGTGTCTCTGGCAAGGCACTTGAAGGGTTTAGGTCTTTTTTGGTTGATCGTTCCTTTAGGGTTGTTACTCCACCTTTTGAGTCTAAATCTTACCCTTTAGAACTGGGAATGCCTCAGGGATCGGCATTGAGTCCCACTTTATTCAATCTCTATGAGCAGCCGCTGGCTGTGGTCGCCAAGCTTTGGGGCTTGACTGTAGTCTCCTATGCTGACGACACGCAGCTGGCGGTTGCTCTTAGTGGGAATTCCGACCTCGATGCCCCCAGGTTTCGTAACGGTCTCCTGGCAGTGGCAGGCTGGATGACAGCCAACTGTCTTCAGCTCAATGCCAAGAAAACTGAGGTCTTGATCGTGGGCAAGCAGAGCAATCTCTGGGGTGATATTTGGTGGCCCCCAGAGCTAGGTATTACCCATATCCCGGCACCTGAGGTTAAAAACTTAGGTGTCTGGCTAGACTCTGCCCTTAGCTTCTGCGGCCATACAAAAAAAGTTGCAGCCACCTGCTTCGGGATCCTGCGTGGATTGAGGCCCGTTTTAAAATTCTTTGATGCCTCCACTAGGCAGCTGATTATTCAGGCAACCATCTTATCCCGACTCGATTATGCCAGTTCGCTCCTGTTAGGGGTCAATCAGGCGGAAATCGCCCGGTTGCAGCGTACACAGAATGCGGCGGCTAGGGCCTTGGTAGGGTTACCGAGGTTCTGTTCTGCTAAAAGAACTATTCGTGCACTTCACTGGCTACCGGTGGCGCAAAGGATTGACTTTAAGTCCTTATGTCTTTCCTTTAAGATTCTCAAATTGTCCTCTCCTCAGATTCTCGAGAATCTGCTTAACCCCTATGTTCCTTCTCGATCTTTGAGGTCTTTCGGCTAAAATTTGGTTGTTATCCCACGGTTTAAGTTTTGTAGAGCAGGTGGGCGTTCCTTTCGCGTTTTAGCTGCTAAACTTTGGAATTCACTTCCATCTCATATTCGTGCCCTTGATGACTTGCTTGATTTTAGGAGGGCTATCAAAACCTTCCTGTTCCCTCCTGCACCTTAGTATTTTGTCCTCTCGGGTCTTTCTGGTGTTTATGTGGTGTTGTGTTTCTTATGCCTGTCCTAAGCGCCGGGACGCCCCTTTGCTGGGGCAGCTGTGCGCTCTAGAAGTTTTCCTAACATAACCTAACATAACATAACATTAATCTTATTCTGAATCGCAAGCCAGAGCGGTCTCTTCTGCGATTCTGGCACATGGAGGGACTGCTTGCGAAACAGCTTCTCATGGCCCTTGGTGACTTCTTCAATGAGGACCTCCAGCTAGACCTTTCACTAAACTTCTGTTTATGTTTCCTTTGTGCTCCCTCCTTCTCTCTCTCCTGGTTTGCCATTTTGCTATTTTTTTTTTTTTTTCAAAGAGAGGCTGTGTTGCTTCTGGCTCCTCTGCTCAGCTACCTGCCTCACAGTCAAGCTCCAGGTTCAGTGCAGCTGCCTGGGTGTGGCCACTTCCTGTTTGTGGTAATTGGGATACATAGGATTGGCTGATTCAACAAATTCTGAATTTGTAAATTACCGATTCGATATTTACCGATTTAGTTTTGGATTCAGTACTTACGAATCGGTATTGGGATTTCGGATTTTTTTTTTTACTGCTTCGCTATTTTTTACCGATTAATACCGAATCAGTAATTTTTGATGAATCTTTACGTACATCAGAGATACCAATTCCTTAATACTGAATCTGTAAAATTCGGTATTACGGAATCGGTATTTCACGTTTACCTACATCTAGCCCTTTATGACCTAACGGTATCCACCTTGTAATCCGAGAAACAGGTATGCCCCTTTTTTAAATATAATAATTGGTTGAACATTGTAGGAGGAATGAGGGATAAAGTCAAATAACTTAGGTTTATCATCCTCATATCTTCATATGCAGGTCAAAGATGACCCTGAGCCAAGCTGGGCCTGACTAAAATCGACACGTAACTAAGTCAAAACCGGTGAGTGGACAACGGGGATGTTTTAGAAAAAAGAGAAATGGGTATGGATATGAGGAAGATTGAGAAGAATGATTGTTAGTTTAGTTACATAAGGGACCTCTCCTTAAAGCTAGGCAAGCTGGACCTATGGAGGACACCTGAGGCTTCTTGTCCCACGATTTCCAGGTTGGAACTAGTAAGACACTTTAGATCACTCAACTTATTGACTACCCTGGAAAGTGCCTCCTGTGGTAGACTGCCAGCAGAGTTTTTTCCAGTCAAAGATGTATACAGGAGGGAAATTTTTTTGGACAATATCCAACCTACTTTGACAAGGAAACTGTAAGTTTAGCTCCGATTTGGCACCCTACTGCTTTTTATGCATTTTAACAAGTGGGACAAAGCGCATACTGGTGAATGTCCTGCTTGTAATTACAAGAAAGAATCTGAAATACATGTCTTGATCCTCTTTCCTGCCTACTCATCGCTGAGTAAGCGCTGGCTTATCCAATTATGCAAGAATTTAGGTTTTTCGCGCTGTGTGGAGGCCTTTGTCGTATCCCGGTTCTTAAATTCTATGTGGCATATCTGGCGGGCTGTTTTAAAGTAGTTTCTTTATAGATGATGTAACTGCCTAACCTGTACATGGCCATATTGGCCCATTTTAACCTGGTTTTATCATCGAATTTCATTTATTTTGATCTTAGTGAATTCCAGGATGTGTCTTTTTTCCAAAGATGACTGTTTTATTGTACTGTAATCCGGTCTAGGCCCTTGTGTTAATTTTAAATCTACATTGTATTAGAATCCTTATCAGTCTGTTTGCTAGCTCTGACAACTTTGCATATGAAGCCAGTGTCAGGTTCCGCAATCTACAGTTGAAATTGTACATATTTTAATGTGTCTATTTGTTTTTTGCAATGCACTTTATGGCCTGTGTGGGCGAAATAAAGTTATTGAATGGAATAGAATGGTTTAGTTAAAAGTAGGAATGCTCATTCTTTAACCTTTTGAGTTAAATTTTAAGCTGACGGATATAGGAACACTTATGATATACTATGATGTACAATTGAAATGATAATAACGCACAGTTTGTTTGAAATTGTACATTTTATGAGACCTGTTTGAATAAGGTGAACAAATTAGACAATATATGCTTGCCTTCCAAATAGGTCTGATGACTGATAGGAGGAAAGGAGAAAAAATGTTTTTGGGTCCTGAGGAAGGTGGTCTCATTACTTCAGTACCACGAAACACGTCAACACTTTGGTTGTCATTAAATTTGTATTGCACTGGACACCATCTTGATAAAGTATTGATGATTTACATGATGTCCAGTTGATATATGACTATGAATTAATGTACTTTATGACAAACGTGATTGTCTTTTGGAAAGTGCCTTCCGCTTTTTCTAAGAAAAACATATAAATCTGTATTTCCTTTGCTTTTAGCAATGCCATGATATATGTATGAAGCAGATTCCTTTTTATTTAAAGTTTTTATAAGTGTTTTGATATCCGGTTCAGTTTTCTGTCTGCAAATTGTAGTGGAACATAAGTGAGTATATGTGGAATGTTTCCATATAGGTATACCAAAAGGGAATTATATATTTGATCTTGAATGACACGCGGTGCCTTGTCCCTTTTGGGTGTTGTGAGGGCCTCTCACTGTATCTTGTAGGTTGCATGGAGACACATTGCTGACCTTTGTGAGAACACCGCCTGGTGCCCTTTGGAGCTGTGCTTGGTAGAAACCTGCTGCCGATCTGCATCACAGGCTGGAGGGCTGTCTGGATGCTGTGGATGGAGAGGCCGCTGAGCTGTGCCCAACTTGAGTGGAGGGAGCGCTGCAACTTTGCATTAAGTGTGCCCTGTTTCATCACCTGCCTCCAGAGGTACCCCAGCAGACTCTGCGCCAACTGCTGTACCCAGGCTTGTGAAATTTGGCCTGACTGAAGCTCCTGCTGGCTGAGTCACAGATTCGGAAAGCATGCAACGTATTGAACCCCAGTGTCAATGTCCGGGTTTGGAGAAGGTGGGACGGGGAGCAGAAGAGTCCTTGGGTTCATGTCCAGCTCAGGCCTAGTGCCTGTGGGTGGTGCACACCATGCCCTGAGCAATACCTGAGCTGCAGCAGTCACAAATTGTAGAGGACACCACACAAAACTGGTGGGGTACTCCACTAACTGGCTGAAGTCACTGATATTGGCTGTTGGTTGCCGCAGGTGCTAGGGGTACAGGGGTCAGTTTGGGCACAGGCGCTTGGGCATGCAGCTTGATCTGCTCTTACTCGCTGGGCACTGGGGAACACGGAATCTGTTCACCACTGTAAAATCAGAAGAGGTGACCGGGTGGTGCTGTCTTTCCTCACCCCCTGTTAGTGCACTTTTGGGTGTACGGGGTATAACCCTTGTTGACGCCTGAATGAAGATTGCTGGCTAGCATATACCTGACTGAAGGAGAGGGGCTGGCTGTCCACACTGCACTGCACTGCATGTCATACATAGTGCCTGGGCGTCTGGCGCATTGATGGACCGCCTGCACACAAGAGCGGCGTTGACACCTGGCCACTTCTCAGTGTCTGTGGACTGAGTGGCTGGCCACCAGGGCAGGTGACAGCGGACACCCTGATCTACAAACTAGACTCTTTACTCGGGCTGTGGAGAAAATCTTTCCCTCTCTCAAACAAAAGCGTACTTCCCTTGAGGGCTGCATTGACAAAATCACAGTCGACTTCACCCTGGAGCGTGGAGATCATCTCAAGCTGGCTAACAAGGTACACAGCATTGAACAAGAACTGCCCAAAGTCCACCTAGTACCTGGACTGCAGCATTGGAGGTACAGCAGCTAATGACACATGTGAAGTCACTAGAAAGAAGAGCAGAGGATGTGGAGAGCCACTCCCGGTGGAACACATTTGCAGGTGGTGGGCCTGTCTGAGGGAGCAGAAGGAGCTGATGCAGCGGCATATACTGAGACATGGTTGCGTGACCTACTGTCAGCAGGTGCACTCTTCTCCTTTTTTGTTGTGAAGCAGGCCCATCGAGTGTGGTCGAGCCATCCGCCACCTGGGACAGGTCCTAGACCCTTTCTCTTCCACCCCCAACTAAGAAAGTGACACTGTCCTGGGGGAGGTTCGCAAGCTGGGTGAGGTAAAAGTGGACAATGACACTATACTTTTCTTCCCTGACTACGACACGGGTGCAGAGGCAGAGGGGGTAGTTTCTACTGGTTAAGCGACACCTCAGAGAATTGGCCATCAAATACTCCCTCCTCTTCCCAGAAAGGTTGCGAGATGGTAACATGCGATTCTTTGAATGCTGCCATAAGGCTCAGACCTGGCTGGAATCTATTGGTCACCAGGTGCTGCAGACAGGGTGTGGAGGGTCTGCGCAACGAGCTGTCATTCGCAGAGCCAGTCATAGTGGGATCCGTAGGGGGAGCAGGTGTCCCCATCACAACTACAAGCCACCCCCAATCTGGAGAAGGTTATACAATAGCGGCAGAGGGGCTGCATGTGGTAGTGACAATGAGCAATTGCACTCGGAGACAGGATCCCGACAATTCCCCTGAATGCTCCCCCAGCAACGATGGCTCCATTGCGATGTGGCCATCCAGTGCAGAGTCCGTGCCGCCCCCGGATGTGACTCCTCAGACTGCAGAAGACCATATTTAAGGTTGACTGGTTGTGCGCCTCATCTTCTTCCACGGTTCTAGATGGCTCCGGAGAGTCTCTGGCTTTCTGTGGGTCCCGGTCTCCAGCTCCCTGTTGGTGAAGTTCCAATCTACCAAGGTCAGTACTTAGAGGGTATCAGTTCCAGTCGTTCCCTAAAGGGTATGGAGCAGTTTTCAGGTGAGTGAAGCATAACATGGGTGGTGGCAGTGGTCTCCTTGCTGCTCCTAGCTGCAATGGCAGGAGGTCCATGGTGTTGTTGACCTTGCAAAGGCTGAATTGTGGGAGTTCTTCTATTATCCAAGGGCCTCACCTAGCTGTACTTTTGCACTGCTGGAACGTCACTTTTTTAAAGTTCCAGTGGCATAATGTGCCACTGCATATTTACAAGGCCACGTAAGGCCACTTATATGGCCTTCTAAATATGTGCCCCTTTCCTGCATAAAACTAATTGAAAGGTACATTCAATGGGTGTTCCCATGCAAAACCCATGGAATCTGAAGCATTCCCAGATTTATGACAAACTGTAAACCTGGGGATGTTTCAGAATCCAAAACCACCCCAAGGGTGGAGTTTGGGAGGTGCAATGAGGATACATGTTTTCATTTCTCCTCTTTTTTTCCTTTTTCTATATGTGCAGCATTCTGCAGCACACTTTGAGGAAACCACCTGGATTGATTGATTTTGTCCCTTCCAGCAAAAAATCACTCAGCTCCGCAACTCAGATACCCTTGCACCATGGCAGGGCAGTCATTGTGCACCAATGTAGGGGAAAAAGACAAGAATGCGCCCAATCTTATTGATAGGGGCATTCCTTTTTTTCTTATTTTTTAAAGATTTTTGTATTGGTTTGAAAAACTGTGAGTCACAATTCTATTGTTTGGACACATTTTAACACTGTTACATTATTGATACAAATAGGAGAAAACAATGGTAAATCAGCCAGTTGCCCCTATAGTAATTCCAAATGTTTTCTCATCTCCATCTGCTTGGTAGGTGAGGTACACAAATCCCCCCGGTATGTGTTCCATTTGTTCTATTTTATATCCTTTTTGTAGGACAACCCCTGGACTTAAACACCTCTTTTTCTGCTATCATACCTTTGCCTAATTCCTTTACCCAAATTTTCTGCTATGGCTTCTCTCCCACCCCCCACTTCATTGCAGCCGTTCGTTTCACTAGCGTGTATCCTAGAGTGGTCATTTGTTGCTCCACTTCCGTAAGGTCAGTAGCCTCCCAGATATTGAAAAGTCCCAGTTGCAGTGTTAAGGCAATCTCTTTTCCTAATGCTCTCTGCATGTGTCTTGGGGCCTTTTACCATAGGGTTTGCATGTAGGGACACTCCCATATAATGTGGTAAAAAGTTGCCTCTTGACAACATTGGTGGAGACACAACACATTTTGTCTACTAATTGTGACCCCTGTAAGATAAGTTCTGTGCAGGATTTTTAATTGGATAAGGCGGAGCCTATGGGGAATGACTGCTTCTCTTGGGGACATCAGTGCCGTTTGCCAGTTGTCATCTTCAAGCTGCCCTACATCTGCCTGCCACCATTCTCGAAGAGTATGAAACGGATCCAGCAAGTTATTACATAGTTGTTATAGGTTAACGATAATGCTTTCTCTAATATAGGTTGCAAAAGCAAACAGTCCTCTTGAGGGAATGACTCCGGTATATTCACCATGTCTGAGAGTGCTGCCTTAAGGGCATGACGAACCTGTAAGTGATTGAAGACCTCACCCTGAGCTAATTCATATTTCTCCCCCAATTGCACGAATGTTATTTTTTAGAACTGGGGGTCTCTAGTTAGCAGAGATAGGTACCACTGTCCAAATAGGGACCCTTGCTTCTAGTCAGGGTAAGAAGGAAACCCTCTGAGAAAACCCCTGCTCACCCTCTAGGTAGCTTGGCACGAGAAGTCTAAGCTAACCAGAGGCAATGTGTAAAGTATTTGTACCAACACTCACAGTAACACAGTGAAAACACCACTACAACAGTTCAGAAAAATAAAGGTATTTAATCTAAACTACACAAGACCAAAACGACAAAAATCCAACATACACAGCTCAAGAATATGGTTTCAAAAAAGTTCTTAAGGGTTGCGATAAAATTCTTCAGGTTGCGATAAAATAATTCACAGAAGCGTGAAAAGTTCACAGTTGCGTCACGTTTACTCACAGTACATTTTAGTTGCGACAAAGTTCCAAAAGCAGAAGCTGCTGCCATGGAAAGCAAGCGATGCGTTGCTCCCGAGACCCTGGGGAGGCGTTTGCGACAGCCCCGCTGCAGCAGCGGGCGTGTTGCGACGGATCCGGTCTTTATGAGGAGGAAGGCCACTTGTATGGATTCCGGTGCGGAGGTTCCGTAGGACGTTTGTTCTCGCAAAAGGCACGATGCGACGATCTTTGAAGTTGCGACGATCTCCGGGGCGACGATGGACCAGCGGTGATCTTCTCTCTCACAGCTCCTCGACGCGATGGTTTCTCCGACGACACTCGCAGCGACGTGATGCGGTCCGCAAGCAAGTGGTGCGGCGATCTCACCCAGCGGCGACAGGCTCTGCGACGACACAGGGGGGATTTCCCGCACCGGTCTGGTGTGTCCCGCAAACGAAGGATGCGATGGCTCTGGCAGAGGCAACAGGTGCTGCGACGATCTCGGCCTTCGTAGCGGCGGGAATTTCCTAGCACAGTCAGGGATGCGCTCCGCAGCGAGCGATGCGATAACTTTTCAATTGCAAAAGTCTTTCAAGCTTAGTTTCAAGCTTCCCAGCAGGGGTACAACTTCAAGAGGCCCCACAACTGGATCAAGCACTCTAGGAAGGACAGAACTCTCTCAGCAGAGTTCAGGGAAGCTGGGGGTGAAGTCCTTTTGTTCCTGGGACTTCAGAACAGGGAGCCAGCTCTTCTCAGGCCCTTGGAGATTCCTTCAAGACAGGGGACACAGCACAACAGCAAAGTCCTTCTCCTCTCCTTGGCAGCAAAGCAACAGCAGGTCAGTCCAGCAGAGCAACAGCAGGACAGTCTTCCTTCTTCAGTTTCAGCTTTCTCCTTGGCAGAGGTTCCTTCTTGATTCCAGGATGAACTCATTTTCTGTTGTCTGGGGTCCTGTACTTATACCCCTAAAAGTCTTTGTTCTCTTTGTGCAAGTGGGCCCTGAGCCCGGTCTGAACCAGTTCTGGGTGTTCCTTGAGCACTTTGTTTTCCTGGCCTCTCCCTTCCTTTCAGAGAGTGGGCAGGGTCGTCAGCCGCCCAGCAGGAGGTGGAGCCAGCATTGTGGAAGGAAAGCACAGCCCTGGAGCACTTTGTTGACATGATTCCTTCTCTCCCTTCACAGTGCAGGGCAGAGACATCAGACACACCACAGGGGGTGGAGCCAGCACTGTGGGGGGCAGGCACAGTCCCATTCAGGCCCAGGTGCTAACTCCTCCCACCACTCAAGTTGCAAATGCAGTCATTCAGCCTAGGGCTGTCTCAGCCAGCTCCTGGGGAATCCCCAGCCCCTGTCACTCTCAAACCAGGCAGTCAATCCACAAACAAGCCAAGGCACACAGAAAGGCCAGACAAGAGAACAGCAACTTTCTAAAAGTGCTATTCTCAAACACAGGAGTTAAAAACCATCTTTCCTAAAAGATGTGTTATTAAATTCTGAGTTCAGGGATACCAGACTTTTATGTCCTATCTTGCTTCTTTGTGAAGATATGCTGGTAGCCACTGTAGCCAGCATCCCCCATGATAGCCTATGAAGCAAGATAGCCTTGCAGCAGTGAAAAACGAAAATGGCTGTAATTCACTACCAGAGCATGTCACCTGCACAAGTACATGCTCTACCTTTCACATACACTGCACCCTGCCCAGGGGGGTACCTTGGGCCTTCCATAGGGGTGACTAATGTGCACAAAAAGGGAAGGGTTAGGCCTGGTCAGTGGGGACACTGACCAGGAGGACATGGCAGTTCACACACTGCACACAGGCACTTTGGTGGCAGGCCTGAGACACCATTTTAGGGCTACTCATGTGGGTGACACAATCAGTGCTGCAGGCCCACTAGTAGCATTTGTCATCACCAGCTATGGCACACCCAGTGCACTTTACTAGGGACTTCATGGTGATACAAATATGTCAATCATGTATATCCAATCATAATAACAATTTACACAGAGAGCATATGCACTTTAGCACTGATCAGCAGTGGTAAAGTGCGCAGAGTCCTATTGCCAACAGCCACGGGTCAGGACAAATAAGGGAGGAAGAAGCAAAAAGTTTGAGGATGACCCTGCAAGAAGGGCCCATTCCAACACAACATCCTTCCAGCCTAAAGCCAGGGTAGACCAAATGATACCTCGATGGTATTCCCTGCTTAAGGCGATAGAACACGGAAACTGGCCCACACAGCAGGGCAGTCCTGTTCTACGCCGTCCTAAGTCCAGTTCAATCACTCTATCCATACTCTCAGGATCCACCATGCCAATCCATGTGGAACCCTTTTCCTCACCTGTGGACGCCCCCTGTGCAGTACCTAAACTTAACTTGCTCACAGGTGTGTCCCAACAGACAGACAGCAAGCCACAGGGACTACCGCCAGTGATCAGGTATGAGACCCAGGCCTTACGCCTCTCAGGGCCCTCAAACCTCTGTGGCGTCTGCGGGTGGGGGGCAGTAGCCCCAGGTGCTTGGCATCCTTTGTCCACTCCCTCTCTTGTCAGGTCAGGTCTAACATCCTGGCACTGACCCACCAGTCCCGGACCTGTATCCGGTGGCTGAACAGGAGGCTGAGGTGGGCTTCTCCAAGCCCGGTCCTCCTCTTCCTTGGACCTCTGTACCCTCCAACCTGGAGCGGTACCCCCTTCTAGAATAGTCAGGGCACCTGCGGCTGGTGTCCTGCACCATTCACCCACCAGTTCAGGGGTTCTATCCTGCAACTGGTATTCCAGGTCGGGGGGACACCCCGGACCTGGCCCTCAAACCTAGGCTCCAAAGCCTCCAGGTCAGACAACACCTGAACCTGGCATCCCCACCCTGGGGCTAACCCCTGCGATGGAACACTTGCGGGGCGCACCAGGGCTTCACTAACAGATATGTCCACAATGGTACACAGTACCCATCTGGTCAACACAACGGTGTGGCCCAGTCCACCCCCAGGGTGAGACTCCTGCCCTCCTTCCAGGGGCAACCCTGTCCACCAAGACCACCAAGAACTCAACTTTCCTACCAGTGCAGGACCTCCCTCCAGCAACTGGTCTCCCAACCTAGGGTTTAACCCCTCAGGATGTACCAGGGTAAGAGGCGAGGACTCCCTCCCTCTGCACCCCTGTCAGGTCCCAAGCTAGGAGGTTAATCACTCGGAGAGGAGCACAGGGAGGCCAGACAGGAATGGTGGTGGCAGCGCTGGTGAGACAGTGTAGGCAGAATTGGGTGCGAGGAAGAATGCAACATGGCAGCCGGTTGCCCCTCAGTTGGACTCAGGTCAGCGCTCTAGCCCGTCAAGATGATTAGCGTGTTCCAGGTGAAGCGTGTGGAAAACTACGCACTTCACCGGAGCAGCGGAGGTGGAGAGAGGTGTCCTGGTTGCGTCGCGCTAGTTTAGGGAAAAACTATGCGTCGCGAATTCTAGAGCGGAGAAGGATTTTGACCGAGTCACACACATAAAATTCCAAGTAAGAACGTTCCATTTTGATTACCTGAGGAAAAGTTCGTGGTATAGAGAATAGCGCATTCTCGAGTCAGAGGCATATCTTTGAGCATGCGCAGCTAATTAGTGAATGTATAATAGCGCATGCTCGTTGACAGAAGTCTTTTCTCTGTGCGAATACGCAGTCGGGTTGTAGGAGATTATTTACCAGAAATCTAGAGTCAGCACCAGTTGTAAAGGAGAAGCACTTAACGCATGACTCAAAAATAAGAGTGGAGCACGGGGCATATTCAATAGCAGTAAAGGTCTGTGTAATAGAGCAAGGCAGAAGTCGCTATTACCACAGTGTATTAATATATGTAAAAAAGAAGGGAGAAGAAGAGGTGAAGAAATAAGACTAGAGTGCTATATGATACTACAGTGAAGTAACTGCAGTATAATAAGAAGAGAAGAAAGAAGTTAAGAAGAATAGGAAATACTTACAAGGCGGCAGTTCTCCATTCTGTAGGTGAGCACCTGAGTGAAAATTGGGAAGAAGAGTAGAGTAGAATTAGAGAAGGAACATATAATAATTTGACTTTACATTACAGTGATTAAAGACACAGAATAGAAGAACTAGAAGCCAATAGAAGAGAAGCAAAGGCACACAGCTCCTGGGTAGGTAGTGGTTATACAGAGAGATACCGAAAAGATACTAAAGGAAGAATAGGTCAGTGAGAGAATTATATGTACTTTTATTTTTCAGCAATCACACAACCAGTTGAGCAGAAAAAGGAAAAAAAACAAAAAAGAAAGAAATAAGAAGGAAGAAGACAACTTGTGTGCATTCTCTTCTCTGTCCAATTCCCCTTTCCCCCGTGGGGCTCTTCTGGCTACGCATTTATAAACTGTGTGTTGCTGGAGAGTCCTGAGGGGGAGTTGGGAGCTAGTGTCATTCTGCTCCTGTGTCACTGGCCAGTTCCGAGGAGAAGGGCTGGTTCTGACAGAGTGAAGTGCCCACGACAAATAGAGGCACCTGAGCAGAATGGCGGAAGGATTGGATTTAAAGAAGTTGGGGGATATTTTGGATGGTATACAAAGAGAATTAATAACAGTGAGGGAGGAGAATCGAGGACTCAAGAAGGATACTAAAGACTTAGCGCAAAGAATAGGAAGTTTTGTTTCCGGAGAAGGGTTTAAGTTATCCTCCCCAGTTTTGTGTCCATTTGGAGAGTCAGCTTCACCTCAGCAAAAAGTAAATACACAAGTGATACATTCCCTATCCCCAGTGATTCCCCTAGCACCCCCAGAACGCTTTAGCGGGGACCCACAGAAGGCACAAGTCTTCTTGAAACAATGTACCTTGCACTTTATGTGGAGACCTGCACTTTTTCCTGACGCGCAGTCTCGTGTGGCATTCATCCTATTCTATTTAAGTGGGGATGCTGCAGCATGGTCGATGCCCTTGGTCACTAGGAGCGATCCGGTGCTGTTTGATTTAGACGCATTCAAAAAGGAGTTCATGCGAATCTTTGATAGACGCAAGGTGTCTCAAGCTACGGACAATGAACTCTTGGAAATAAGACAAAGAAACAGAGAATTAGTAGCATATCTGGCACAATTCATCAAGTTGGTACTAGAGACAGAATGGCCAGAGAAAAAACGAGCCGCGGTATTCTACCGGGGGCTAAAAGACGAATTAAAGGACGCTTTAGCGCAAGTTCCCAATTGTCCAACCGAACTTTCAGCTTTGGTTGACCTTGTTCTGGAGATTGACTTTCGTCATAGCGAAAGGAGAGGCGAGAAGAAGAGAGAGTATCGACCTAATGTGCCGCGTTACGATAGGGCCAGGTATGAACCTCAAAAGGATCATGATTCTAATCGAGGAGGGGAGCCAATGCAGATTGGGACAATTCGTGGGCCTCTCACTAAGGAGGAAAAAGAGAAGAGGCGGACAAATAAATTATGTCTCTATTGTGGAGGTAGCGGACATTTTGTTGGAGATTGTCCAAAAAAGCCAAATACAGCGTTGACGGAAAACGCCACGTGCCGCCAGTAAGCGGGGTTGGACTGGTGGTCGCAGAAACAAATTCAACTCCAAAGGATCATGCATTGGCCAATACTATTCAATCGGCAGCTCCTCATTTAGTGATTTCAATGACTTTGAGTAATCGAGAAAAAAGAGAGAAACAAATTGCAGTCATGATAGATTTCGGAGCAACGGGGAATTTCTGCGATTTGCGATTTGCAGAAAAGATTGGAATTCGAGCAATCCAGAAGGAAAAGAGTGAGCCGGGTAGAGCTGTTGACGGCACTAACCTATCATCAGGCCCCATAGTGAGTCATACAGAACCAGTGCAACTAGAAACTGCTGAAGGACATCAAGAGATTCTTCAATTCAATTTAATTGACGCCCCTCAATTCCAATTAATCTTAGGGTTGCCATGGCTCACCGAGCATAATCCTACCATAGATTGGGCGGCAAGAACCATTACATTGAATTCAACTTACTGTAAGGAAAATTGCTTTCATAACTGTAACTTCAAGATGGAACAGTCCCCCGCTTATCACTTAAGTAACACTGAGAAATTAGTCTGTGTGATTGACACTGTTACGTTACCTGAAAAGTATCTAGAATTTCAAGATGTCTTTAATGAAGTCGAAGCGAAGAAGTTGCCTCCCCACAGGGAGTATGATTGCAAGATAGATTTGGAACCAGGAGCGAATTTACCCTGCAGCAGAATCTATGCTTTAACTGAACAAGAAGACAAGCATTTAAAAGAATACTTAGCAGAGTATTTAGAGAATGGGTTCATTCGGCCCTCTCAGTCCCCAGTCTCTTCCCCTTTATTTTTTATTCCAAGGAAGAGTGGGGAATTACGCACCTGCATAGATTACAGAGCAAATAACTGGATAACCATCAAGAATCGCTATCCCTTGCCATTGATTTCAACCAAAAATCTGTACAAAACTTGATTTGCGAGGAGCTTATCACCTGGTCCGTATCAGGGAAGGTGATGAGTGGAAAACCGCATTTAGGACTAAACAAGGTCTATTTGAATATCAAGTAATGCCCTATGGGCTATGCAATGCACCTGCAGCATTTCAATATTTTATAAATGATGTACTGAAAGATTGCATTGACCAAATAGCAATAGTGTATATTGATGACATCCTGATTTACTCGGCAGGAGTGGAATTGCATGAAGAACATCTCAAGAAGATCCTGCAAAGACTTCGTGAAAACGGACTCTTTGTTAAATTGGATAAATGCGCCTTTGATGTTACTTCCGTAGAGTTTTTGGGCTTCGTACTAGCTCCAGGAGGAATCACCATGGACCAAAACAAGATCAAGGCGGTGATTGAATGGAAGTCTCCTACATCGGTAAAAGAAATCCAAAGTTTTATCGGGTTTGCCAACTTTTATAGACGGTTTATCCCGGATTTCTCCAAAAAGCTAATTCCTATCACACGGCTATTGAAGAAGGGAGTTCTTTTCCAATGGAGTGAAGAAGCAGAGGCAGCATTTGTGCGGTTGAAGGAGGATTTTACTTCAGCACCAATTTTGCTATATCCTGACCCAGCGGAACCATTCTTTGTAGAAACGGATGCATCAAATCTGGCCTTGGGAGGAGTGTTATCACAGAGACACAAGACTACAGGCCAACTCCATCCAGTGGCCTTTCGCTCTCGAAAACTAACTCCCCCAGAAATAAATTATACCATCACGGAAAAAGAACTATTAGCCATAAAAGATGCTTTCAAGGAATGGAGGCATTATTTAATGGGAGCGCGGCATGTGGTAACAGTTTACACAGATCACAGAAATCTAAAATTTTTAAAGTCCGCCAGAACTCTGACTCCCAGACAATTGCGCTGGTCTTTATACTTTTCTGAATATGATTTTGTCATCACCTATCGGCCCGGAGCTCAGAATGGAAAAGCGGATGCCTTGTCAAGATTAGAGACTGAAGGAGTTGTGGAGCAAGTTCAGAATCAGGCTATTATTCCCACAGAGAAGGTAATCAGTGCAGTTTTGCAAGAGACCATGGAGGACAGAGCGGAATCAAGTATCTTAAGTGAGGAAGAAAAATATGTTGGTTAAAAAAAGATTCCAGAAGAGAAATACGACAAGGTCTACCATATCACAATGGAGCATTGTACTTGCCAACTACAGAGATGCAGTTACAAGCTTTAAAAGAATGCCATGATAGCATCTTAGCAGGGCACAAAGGAATTAACAAGACTAAAGAATTGGTGCGTAGGCGGTTCTGGTGGCCAAACATGGTCAAGGACATCCATCATTATGTAGCCACTTGTGAGACTTGCGCAAAAGGAAAAGCAGACAGAAGACGTCCACAGGGGTTGTTACAACCATTACCCACCCCTCCCTTTCCGTGACACACAGTAACCTTAGATCTAGTAGTAGATTTACCCTCTAGTCAAGGATATAATACCATTTTAGTGTGTGTGGACGCCTTCACAAAGATGGCACATTTTGTACCTTTAAAAGGAGTTCCATCTGCCCACGTTCTAGCGAATGCCTTCAGTCAGCACATTGTTAGAGCACATGGCATACAAAAAGTATTAGTGTCAGATAGGGGCTCTAAATTTCTATCTCATTTCTGGAAGGCATTCACTAAGAGATTGAACATTGAAAATAGATACACTACTAGTTTTCATCCAGAGTCTTATGGTCAGACTGAGCGCACTAATCAGGAACTAGAGCAGTATCTGAGAATGTGTCTATTAGATCATGACGGAGACTGGCCAGATTATTTGTGGGCAGCTGAATTTGCACATAACAACACTACCAATGCGTCCACAGGGTACACACCTTTCTTCTTGAACTCTGGTAGACATCCTCCACATTACTTGAACTTCCAAGAAGTAGATGTCCCAGCGGTAACCAATCGAGTAGAACAGCTTACACAGGTACATAGTAGAGCAATTCAAAATTTAACAGTAGCTAAACCAAATTACAAACGCTACGCAGACAGAAAGAGAAGAGAAGCACCAGAGCTGTTGGAGGGAGACAAAGTTTGGTTAAATACCAGAAATCTTAGACTAAAAGGGGTAAGGAAATTCCAGCCAAGGTTCATCGGACCTTACCAAATAGAGAAAAAATTAAGTACACTAAACTACCAGTTACGATTACCAAAGACCTTACGAATACATCCAGTATTTCATGTATCACTACTCAAAAAGGCAGCACCAGAAGTTAGATTACATAATACTCCCAAACCCATTCAAACTGAGAAAGGAGATGAGTTTGAAGTTCAACAGATTCTAGACTCTAAGTTGATGAGGGGGAAGTTATATTACTTGCTAGATTGGAAAGGTTATGGTCCCGAAGAAAGATCCTGTGAACCTGAGTCTGTGGTAAATGCTCCAAGACTAATAGCTGAGTTTCACAGAAGGTTCCCAAACAAGATTCGGAAGGAAGAGGGGCCTTTGAGGGGGGGTACTGTCAGGTCCCAAGCTAGGAGGTTAATCACTCAGAGAGGAGCACAGGGAGGCCAGACAGGAATGGTGGTGGCAGCGCTGGTGAGACAGTGTAGGCAGAATTAGGTGCGAGGAAGAATGCAACATGGCAGCCGGATGCCCCTCAGTTGGACTCAGGTCAGCGCTCTAGCCCGTTAGGAGGATTAGCGTGTTCCAGGTTAAGCGCGTGGAAAACTACGCACTTCACAGGAGCAGCGGAGGCAGAGAGAGGTGTCCTGGTCGCGTCGCGCTAGTTTAGGGAAAAACTATGCGTTGCAAATTCTAGAGCGGAGAAGGATTTTGACCGAGTCACACACATAAAATTCCAAGTAAGAACGTTCCATTTTGATTACCTGAGGAAAAGTTTGTAGTATAGAGAATAGCGCATTCTCGAGTCAGAGGCATATCTTTGAGCATGCGCAGCTAATTAGTGAATGTATAATAGCGCATGCTCGTTGACAGAAGTCTTTTCTCTGTGCGAGTGCGCAGTCGGGTTGTAGGAGATTATTTACCAGAAATCTAGAGTCAGCACCAGTTGTAAAGGAGAAGCACTTAACGCATGACTCAAAAATAAGAGTGGAGCACGGGGCATATTCAATAGCAGTAAAGCTCTGTGTAATAGAGCAAGGCAGAAGTCGCTATTACCACAGTGTATTAATTTATGTAAAAAAGAAGGGAGAAGAAGAGGCGAAGAAATAAGACTAGAGTGCTATATGATACTACAGTGAAGTAACTGCAGTATAATAAGAAGAGAAGAAAGAAGTTAAGAAGAATAGGAAATACTTACAAGGCGGCAGTTCTCCATTCTGTAGGTGAGCACCTGAGTGAAAATTGGGAAGAAGAGCAGAGTAGAATTAGAGAAGGAACATATAATAATTTGACTTTACATTACAGTGATTAAAGACACAGAATAGAAGAACTAGAAGTCAATAGAAGAGAAGCAAAGGCACACAGCTATTGGGTAGGTAGTGGTTATACAGAGAGATACCGAAAAGATACTAAAGGAAGAATAGGTCAGTGAGAGAATTATATGTACTTTTATTTTTCAGCAATCACACGACCAGTTGAGCAGAAAAAAGAAAAGAAAACAAAAAAGAAAGAAATAAGAAGGAAGAAGACAACTTGTGTGCATTCTCTTCTCTGTCCAATTCCCCTTTCCCCCGTGGGGCTCTTCTGGCTACGCATTTATAAACTGTGTGTGGCTGGAGAGTCCTGAGGTGGAGTTGGGAGCTAGCGTCATTCTGCTCCTGTGTCACTGGCCAGTTCCGAGGAGAAGGGCTGGTTCTGACAAACCCCTTCCAGAGCACTGCCCCCTCCCTACTAGAGGGGTACCCCTGGGAACCATCTTGGTCAGGGCACTGGTTACAGATGTCCTTCTTTCCAGGTCAGGCAGATCCTGAACCTGGTCTCCCAACCCAGGGACCAACACCTGCGGTTGTGCACTTGCCTGGTACAACAGGACTTCTGGGGACTCACACAGTACCTCCTTGAGGGTGACACACAACTTATGTGTCCTGTGACAGTCTGCCTGGTGCAGATCTCCCGACCCCTGTCGACCTGACAGCGCGGGAAGATCCCCCAGGACCGAAGTGAGGTCACCATGGTCACTCACTGGGGACTCAGCCCTTCTGATTGGTCCCTAACCCACTGGTTCTCCCACTGGGGACTCCTTCCCCCTCTCACTCCTCAGTCTGGACTTCTGCACCCTCCCAACTGGAGTGGCACTGCCAGACACCAGAACCGATGGAGGCCTGGTTACGGGCACTCCCCGGTCACCAGACACACGGAGATCCTCCTCAAATGGCCTACTAGTACAGTCTAGGTCCCCAAATAGGTGTTCGCTTAAGGAACCCTACAAGCCCTGAGACGGGTTTTCGGGCACCGTGAGATACACCGTCCGTCCCACACTCATTCCTTCTCCACTGAGACAGGACATGAGCCCCTACACCCCTCCCACTATACTGGGACCTTTCTGGGCCACACTGAACCTCTTCCACCTCACAGGTCTGGAAGGGGAAACATCACTTACAACGCAACTTTTACCACGCAATGCTTTTACATCGCAGCTTTTACAACGCAAACCATTACAACGCATTGCGCTGGGGGGCGCTTTAGATAGGGAATAAGTTTAATTTACTGTCCAACACCTTCCCTAGTGTCCACGGGGACTGGGGTTGAAATAGTAAATTAAACTGTTCACTATCCAGCACCCCAAAGCGCTATGCGTTGTAATGGTATGCGTTGTAAAACTCGCGTTGTAAAAGCATGCGATGTAAGAGCATGCGTTGTAATGTCGTACATCCGTCCGGAAAATATCTGAGCCACTCCTTTTGGGATCACTCCCCAATGCCTCCTCAGACTCTCTGGAATCCACCAAGAGGTCTGCCTCCAACGCAGGCTCGCTGGGATCAGAGAACTCACACTCCACCGGGTGTTGGCATAGCTCTGGAAAACAGGGACTTAAAATATGCTCTCCAACAAATGAATCACACAGCCCCCCACAGTTGTTAACCAAGCTACCCTTTGCCTCACCCTCCAGTGCCTCACACAAGTACCCCACACCTCTCTCCTGAGACTGGCAAGACAGTATCTGACTGTCTCTGTCACACAACCCACACTCTTCTGGCTGGTCTTTACACACACACACCAAGGTTTCTACCACGGGGGAACCCCTCTCCCTATACCTCTCTTCTAGAGTCAGTAGAGTGTCCCACCCACCACTAGGAATATGGTCCCCTGTGCCAGTCCCCCAATCTACTTCAGGGACACTGCACTCCACTGGAACTACATCATAAACCTTAACCCACTGGTGTATGTCGACCCCCTCCCTCAAGTCAGGCGCCACATCTCTGGGTGTTTGTACCTTTCTCTCAGCACTGGAAACTATAATGTTGCTGCCACCATCTGAGCTGGACTCCACCTCCAACTCAGCAAAGCTCACCTCTTGAGCTACCCATGTTTCTTCTTCAGCTGAGACCCTCATGGCCTCAAGCCTCTTGAGCTCCAACTCAAGCTTCCTCATTCTTAATTCATGGGCCAAGGTCAATTTCAATTCCTCCAGGGCACGGGCATTGTTGCTCTCCTCCGCCGCCCTTTCTTTTTCCATTTGCTTCATTTCCATTTCAAGCCTCAACATTTCTAATTTATGATCTCTAGCCCTTTGGTTTTCCTCCAACTCCTCTGGGGAAAACTTTCAGCTGAATGGTTGCTGCTAGCCCTTGAGGCGGCTCTGGACACAGGCAGATCCTGTGGCCTGAAACCATCCCTTTGTGCATCCTCCTCTACTTCAGCAGCACCTGTCTCCCCAGCCTCTTTGGTCTCCCACCAGGCCCTTAAGGCCTCCTGTAGCTCCTCCTTCTTGGAGCAGCGCTTCATGGGGCATCCAAAGTTCCTGCAGAACTGCCTGAGTTGACCTACTTTGTAATCACTTAACATTTCAATATCAAACTCCAGTTCTGCAACATCGCTTGCTGGTTTACCATTCTGAGACAACATGCTTGGATTCTTTCAGGGTTATGATCAAAAATAAAACCAACCAAAAAAACAATAGTATGCGGTGGCGTAGTGGTCTACATTCACTAGTGATGTACACCAATCACTGTGGGTCTAGTACAAATATAAGTTCAATTTCCCACCGCTGACCAACAATGTTAGAACTGGGGGTCTCTAGTTGGCAGGGGTAGGTACCACTGTCCAAATAGGGACCCTTGCTTCTAGTCAGGGTAAGGAGGAAACCCTCTGAGATAACCCCTGCTCACCCTCTAGGTAGCTTGGCACGAGCAGTCTAGGCTAACCAGAGGTAATGTGTAAAGTATTTGTACCAACACTCACAGTAACACAGTGAAAACACCACAAACTGACTCCACAACAGTTTAGAAAAATAAAAGTATTTAATCTAAACTACACAAGACCAAAACGACAAAAATCCAACATACACAGTTCAATAATATGGTTTCAAAAGAGTTCTTAAGGTTTGCTATAAAACTCTTCAGGTTGCGATAAAATAATCCACAGATGCGTGAAAAGTTCACAAGTGCATCACGTTTACTCACAGTACCTTTTAGTTGAGACAAAGTTCCAAAAGCAGAAGCTGGTGCGGTGGAAAACAAGCGATGCGTTGCTCCTAAGACCCTGGGGAGGCGTTTGCAACAGCCCCGCTACAGCAGCGGGCGTGTTGCCACGAATCCGGTCTGTAAGGGGAGGAAGGCCACTTGTATGGATTCCGGTGCAGAGGTTCCGTAGGAAGTTTGTTCTCGCAAAAGGCACGATGCGACGATCTTTGAAGTTGCGACGATCTCCGGGGCGATGATGCGCAGACCAGCGGTGATCTTCTCTCTCGCAGCTCCTCGACGCGATGGTTTCTGCGACGACACTCGCAGCGACGTGATGCGGTCCGCAAGCAAGCGGTGCGGCGATCTCACCCAGCGACGACAGGCTCTGTGACGACACTCGCAGCGATGTTAGACTTTCCCTCACCGGTCTGATGCGTCCCGCAAACGAAGGATGCAACGGCTCTGGCAGCGGCAACAGGTGCTGCCATGATCTCGGCCTTGGTAGCGGCGGGAATTTCCTCGCACAGTCGGGGATGCGCTCCGCAGCGAGCGATGCGATAACTTTTCAATTGCAAAAGTCTCTCAAGCTTAGTTTCAAGCTTCCCAGCACGGGTACAACTTCCAGGGGCCCCACAACTGGATCAAGCACTCTAGGAAGGACAGAACTCTCTCAGCAGAGTTCAGGGAAGCTGGGGGTGAAGTCCTTTTGTTCCTAGGACTTCAGAACAGGGAGCCAGCTCTTCTTAGGCCCTTGGAGATTCCTTCAAGACAGGGGACACAGCACAACAGCACAACAGCAAAGTCCTTCCCCTCTCCTTGGCAGCAAAGCAACAGCAGGTCAGTCCAGCAGAGCAACAGCAGGACAGTCTTCCTTCTTCAGTTTCAGCATTCTCCTTGGCAGAGGTTCCTTCTTGATTCCAGGATGATCTAATTTTCTGTTGTCAGGGGTCCTGTACTTATACCCGTAAAAGTCTTTGTTCTCTTTGTGCAAGTGGGCCCTGAGCCCGGTCTGAACCAGTTCTGGGTGTTCCTTGAGCACTTTGATTTCCAGGCCTCTCCCTTCCTTTCATAGAGAGGGTCAGGGTCATCAGCCGCCCAGCAGGAGGTGGAGCCAGCATTGTGGAGGAAAAGCACAGCCCTGGACACTTTGTTGACATGATTCCTTCTCTCCTTTCACAGTGCAGGGCAGAGACATCAGACACACCACAGGGGGTGGAGTCAGCACTGTGGGGGGGTGGGCACAGTCCTATTCAGGCCCAGGTGCTAACTCCTCCCACCACTCAAGTTGCAAATGCAGTCATTCAGCCTAGGGCTGACTAAGCCAGCTCCTGGGGAATCCCCAGCCCCTGTCACTCTCAAACCAGACAGTCAATCCACAAACAGGCCAAGGCACACAGAAAGGTCAGACAAGAGAACAGCAACTTTCTAAAAGTGCTATTCTCAAACACAGAAGTTAAAAACCATCTTTCCTAAAAGATGTGTTATTAAATTCTGAGTTCAGGGATACCAGACTTTTATGTCCTATCTTGCTTCTATGTGAAGATATGCTGGTAGCCACTGTAGCCTGCATCCCCCATGATAGCCTATGAAGCAAGATAGCCTTGCAGCAGTGAAAAACGAATATGGCTGTAATTCACTACCAGAGCATGTCACCTGCACAAGTACATGCTCTACCTTTCACATACACTGCACCCTGCCCAGGGGGGTACCTTGGGGGATCCATAGGGGTAACTAATGTGCACAAAAAGGGAAGGGTTAGGCCTGGTCAGTGGAGACAATGACCAGGAGGACATGGCAGTTCACAGACTGCACACAGGCACTGCGTTGGCTAGCCTGAGACACCATTTTAGGGCTACTCATGTGGGTGGCACAATCAGTGCTGCAGGCCCACTAGTAGCATTTGTCATCACCAGCCCTGGCACACCCAGTGCACTTTACTAGGGACTTCATGGTGATACAAATATGCCAATCATGTATATCCAATCATAATAACAATTTACACAGAGAGCATATGCACTTTAGCACTGATCAGCAGTGGTAAAGTGCGCAGAGTCCTATTGCCAACAGCCACGGGTCAGGAAAAATAAGGGAGGAAGAAGCAAAAAGTTTGAGGATGACCCTGCAAGAAGGGCCCGTTCCAACATTAATATTTTCCCCTTTTTCACCAAGTGCCCTATTGTGGCGATTACAATAGTGTCCCATCTACAAAACCAGGCTAGTTACAGAGTAGTCCAAGTTTTTGAGTGGACCATAGAGGAGTGGCTTGAGTCAGAACGTCTGACCAGCCAAGAAGTCTGTTAGCTTAGCGCCAGATCTCCACCGTATGGGCTGTTGGGCCCAGGTATCGACCCTTCCGGACTTTCTAGTAGAGGCCCTCTAGGTAACTCTCCCTGCCCATTTGATATTTATCCAACCGATATGCTGGATCCAATCGGGAGCGATAAATCCAGTGATTCACCACTATCAACTGTGAAGCCCAATAATATAGTCGCAGATCTGGGAGTGCAATACCACCATCCTACCAACCCTTGGTCAATTTATGTAATGCTATATGTATGTATGCTAACAGGTGACCTGTTCTCAGGACACCCCCGGGCCGCACGGCCACCAGCTGTTGTGTGTGCACCTCGCCTCGCTGCTGCCCGCAGCCTCGTAGAGCCTGCCTCGCAGATCCCGCCCCTCTGCCGTATTTGCGTGTGCTGTTGAATCTTTTTTGTTTCCCTGTTGTTTTTCCTGCATTTTGTTAATCTTTTTGTTTCCCTTTTGTTTTTCTTGCATTCTGTTATTCTCAGTGCTGTTGTATTGTCTTTCAGCCCCCCTGTGCCTGCCCGCCCCGCTCCCCGCTTCCCGCCGCCGTGCTAGCGGCCACTCCCCTTTTCGTTCTGTGCCCTCCCCGCTCCAGCCTCCCAGCTGCTCCTCCCTCCCTCCCACTTTCCCACAAATGGCGACCGCGTGGATGCGCAGCGGTCAGGCGCAGCGGTCAGGCGCAGCGGGCGCGCCGATTGTGCGCCGAAGGCGCACCAAAGGCAAGCCCGTTTGTGCCCGTCCACGCCTGGACCGCGCCCAACGCCAGGACCCCTGGTCCCCAGCGATGCAAGACCAACCGACGAACCTACGATGCCGCCAACCTCAACGCACTCAATGCCGGCCGGAACCCTGCCTGCTGCCGAGCCGCCCCAAGACACACCCACGGACCCTTCTCCTGCCAAGCCTGCCGATTCACCTGCCTCCGGACCTGCTCCACCCCCGCCAAATCGAGCACCAGCAGTAACCACCTGAAGTGCATCCTGCTGAACACCCGCTCCGTCCACAGGCACGCCGTGCAACTGTGGGACCTGCTCGACGCAACAGCACTAGACGTCGCGTTCCTCACCGAAACCTGGATGAACGCCTTCTCAGCGCCCGACATCGCCATAGCCATCCCGGACGGCTACAAGTTCACCCGGAAGGACCGCGTCAACCAGATGGGAGGAGGCATCGCCATCAGACACAAGAACACCATCCGCATCTCGACCAACTCCGACAACACCTTCCCCGCCGCCGAACACCTGCACTTCCAGATACACACTGACCCCAAGACCACCCTCCGAGGCACCCTCATCTACAGACCCCCGGGACCACGCACACAATTCAGCAAAGACATCGCAGACTTCGTCAGCCCGCACGCCCTGCCCTCCGCGGACTACATCCTCCTAGGGGACCTCAACTTCCACCTGGAGAACAACAATGACAGAAACACCACCGCCCTGCTGGACAACCTCGCCAATCTCGGACTCAAGCAACTGGGGAACACGCCCACCCACTACGCCGGCCACACGCTTGACCCCGTCTTCTCATCCAGCAAGCACATCTCCTTCAGCCACGCCACCGGACTCCACTGGACCGACCACAGCTGCGTCCACTTCAGCTTCAGAAAAACTGCGACCCACCACCACCCGCAACAGGTTCCCCGCCGGAGCTGGAGAAAGATCACCGCCAAGCAGCTCACCGCCTCCCTCAGCCAGAACACCCCCACCAACACAACGGACCCCAACGAAGCAGCCAGCAACCTCACCAAGTTGCTGACCGCCTGCGCCGACAACATCGCACCACTAAAGAACCCCCCCCCAGCAGACCCGCCAGCAAGAAAACCCCCTGACTCACCGGCGAACTCAAGGAATCCAAGAAGAACTGCCGCACCCTGGAGAAAGCTTGGCGGCTCAACCAAACCACAGACAACATGACCGCCCTCATGCACGCCACCCACAAACACCATCAGCTGATCCGCGCCACCAAGAAGTCGGCACTCAAAGAACGACTGGACAACTACGCCCACGACAGCAAGGAACTTTTCAGCATCGTCAAAGAGTTCTCCAACCCCAGCGCCGGAAACAACGACATCACCCCCTCGCAAGACCTCTGCAACTCACTCGCCGCGTTCTTGCAACGCAAGATCCCGGCATACACAACAGCTTCAACGCACAGATAACGCACCCTATCACCGAACCAACGCCCGCCACCACCACCCTCTGCAACTGGACCCCGATCAGCACCGAAGACACCACCCGCACGATAAACTCCATCCACTCCGGATCACCAACCGACCCCTGCCCACACCACGTCTTCAACAAAGCCGACGCCATCATCGCACCCCATCTCCGGAACATCATCAACTCCTCCTTCCACACCGCCACCTTCCAGGAAAGCTGGAAGCACGCCGAGCTGACCGCCCTCCTGAAGAAACCAACGGTGGACCCCACCGACCTCAAGAACTACCGTCCCATCTCGCTCCTTCCCTTTCCGGCCAAAGTCATCGAGAAGACAGCTTGCCGCCTTCCTCGAGATGAACGGATCCCTCGACCCCTCGCAGTCCGGGTTCCGGGCCAACCACAGCACCGAGACCGCCCTAATTGCAGCCACCGACGACATCAGAACCCTGATCGACAACGGGGAAACAGTGGCCCTCATCCTCCTGGACCTCTCTGCGGCGTTCGACACCGTCTGCCACCACACCCTAGTGAAGCGCCTCAGCAACATCGGGATCCAAGAGAAGGCACTGGAATGGATCATCTCGTTCCTCGCCGGAAGAACCCAGAGAGTCCGTCTCCCCCCGTTCAGATCCGAGGCCACCGAAGTCATCTGCGGCGTACCACAAGGATCTTCCCTCAGCCCAACCCTCTTCAATGTCTACATGAGCCCCCTCGCAGCCATCGCACGCCAACACAACCTCAACATCATCTCCTACGCCGACGACACCCAGCTGATCCTCTCCCTCACCAACGACCCCACCACCGCCAGAGCCAACCTACACGAAGGGATGAAAGACGTCGCCGACTGGATGAGGAACAGCCGCCTCAAACTGAACTCAGACAAGACGGAAGTCCTCATCCTGGGATCATCACCCTCCGCCTGGGATGACTCCTGGTGGCCCCCGGCCCTGGGCACCGCTCCCAAGCCAACAGACCACGCACGCAACCTGGGCTTCATTCTGGACTCCTCCCTGTCGATGACCAGACAAGTCAACGCCGTCTCATCTTCATGCTTCAACACCCTGCGCATGCTCCGCAAGATCTTCAGATGGATCCCCACTGAATCCAGGAAGACCGTCACACAGGCACTCGTCACCATTTGCCTGGACTACAGAAGCACCCTCTACGCCGGAACCACAGCCAACTTCAAAAAAGACTCCAGCGCATCCAGAACGCCTCCGCACGACTCATCCAGGACATCCCACGACACAGCCACATCACCGGACACCTGAGAGACCTGCACTGGCTCCCCGTCACCAAGAGGATCATGTTCAGACTCCGCACCCACGCACACAAGGCTCTCCACGACCTGGGCCCCAAGTACCTCAACGACTGCATGACCTTCTACACGCCCACCCGCCAGCTACGATCGACCAGCCACACCCTCGCCACCATACCACGCATCCGCAAAGCCACCGCCGGAGGAAAAATCCTTCTCCTACCTGGCAGCCAAGACCTGGAACACCCTCCCCACCCACCTTCGGCGAACCCAGGACCATCTCTCCTTCAGAAGGCAGCTCAAGACCTGGCTGTTCAAGCAGTAGCGGTCCCCCTCCCCCAGCGTCTTGAGACCCTCCCGGGTGAGTAGCGCGCTTTATAAATGCCATGATTGATTGATTGATTGATATACTGGGTGCTCTTCTGTCTAAGAAACGAGGCAAGCAAGCATCTTAAAGAGGGCAGCTCGGCCCAGTAAGGAGAGGGGCAGTGAGCTCCAGTGCTTAATACCATTATGCAGTCTTTCCAAAGGGACCGCTAGTTTCCTCTCATAGAAGATCTGAGGATCCGGAGTTATGTAGATGCCAAGGTAGCAGAATCCCTCAGTAGCTACCTCCACCTCACATCCTGAGGGGAGTTTTGGAATCAGTCCGTGTAACGCAAAAACCTGATTAAGGCGAGTTAATCGAATACACGGAATATTTCCCGAAATTCATGAAGATATTTAAAATTCTGTGCACCACTGAGTTATAAGGGGATGCCAGATATAGCAGGATATCATCGGTGGAAAGAGATATCCTATCTTCATTCTCTTCTGCCCACTTCAGCCCTCTAAGCAGTGGATCCCCCGTCAACCATGAGGCCAGTGGTTCTAACATTAGTGAGAAAATCAAGGGGGACAGGGGAAAACCCTGTCTTGTACCCCTTCCCAGTGAAAAGGTCCTAAATATTCGATTGTTGACCCTGATCTGGTCCTTTAGGTCCATATATAGCAACTTAGTCCAATTTATGACTTTCGGGCCAAACTGTAGGCGCAGAAGCACTTCAAGGAGATATGGTAATTCTATGGAATCAAACACCATTTTGGCATCCAGCAACAATACCTCTGCATCTTCCTCTATGAATTGTTGGTGGTCCAGAACATTATGAAGATGACAGATGTTTAATGCATGTTCCGGCCGGGCACAAAGCCCAATTGGTCTGCATGAACCAATGAGGGGATCCTTGAGATCAGGCGATACGTCAGGAGTTGGGCTAGGAGTTTGGCCAGGATTTTCGGTGCCTCATTAATTAACTAAATTGGCCTATATGAGCCGCAGCTGCCAGCGGGTTTCCCCGGGTTATGAATAACCACAATGGAGGCCAACCTTTGGTCTTCCGGAAAAATTCCTTTTTTGTAACTTTCAACGTAAATATCTCGTCTTCCCTGATTGTATAATATTGATTGCCAGGCGGATATCATCATTGTAGAGATCTTCCTCCAGTATATTTCTGTCTTCGGTGGATAGGGTAGGCATATGAATATCTACTAACAGTTGGTGGGAGTCTTCTGCCGTAACAGTGGTTGAGAAGGTATATACCTTCTCCAGGTTAGTCTGGGTACCCAGAGCTCTCCCTGTTCTGTCTTTTCCAACCATACCAGCATTTTGCCAGCTCTGTCTCCTACTTCTTAAAGCCTGTGCCGTGTTTAAAGCAACCGGGCCCTTACCTTCTCCCCACCCAGGGTTTTGTATTCTAATTGCTTAATGGACAATTGATGGGCAGTGATGTCACTAGGTGATTGTGCGTGCTCTATTTCGGGCTGTTGGAGTTTGCTCTCACGCTGCACTAATTACCCCTGTTGTTTTTTATTGTAACCCACTTTGAGCACAAGTGCCTGCCCCTTCATGACCGCCTTAAAGGCCTCTCATATTGTTTGTGCCGATGTCACTGAACCAATGTTTTCATTGAAATAGTGTTCCGCCTGGGTCAGTAGGCTCTCCCTTATATCTAGAATTTTGAGCAGCCAGGGGTTAATAATTATTGTATTGCTCTGTCTCTGGTGATAATATCTAGGCTCCACCTACTCCGGAGAATGATCTGAGATGCCTTGTGTCAAGCAACGTGGGTTCTAAAAATTACCAATATCTGCCCCATGTGTCAAAAAGTAATCTATACGGGATAGACTTTTGTGGGCATTCCAGTAGTATGTGAAGTGGGTCAAATCTGGGTGAAAGTTTTGCCAAGCACCAGTGAGTCCCATGGTGTAACAAAATCTGACATATGTGTGTTGGGACAAACCTGGGAATGTAGTTGTTGTCTATCTATATGGTCTTCAAGGGTCATATTAAAATCCCCACCCAGAATAAGGGTTCCAACTAGGAGATCTACTATGATTATCCCTAGGTCTGAGAGAGCCCCTTTTCCTAGCTCTGGTGGAAGGTATGCTGCTATTACATTAAGCGCCTTCCCCTCGCAGCTTGCCTCGAGAACAGCAAATCTACCCTGGGGACCTGCCCATGTTCGCATCAGTGTGAGTGCAATGCTTTTTTTGACTAAGATTCTTGTACCCCAGAGCCTGAAGTGTATCCTGCGTGAACCAAGAGCTTATAGCCCCATCGGGTCAGGGCTTTACACTTATTTCCCACTCGATGTGTTTCCTGTAATAGGACCAAATCAGGGGCTTGTCTTTTAAGATATTGTAACACAATACCTGATTTTATTTTGTCCCCCTTTCCGTGGACATTCCAGGTCAGGACTGAGAGTGTTGTTTCTACATATCTACCTTCTATGTTTCCATTAAGTAGGTTCTATAAGAGATCGGGGCCAAATCCTAAGGATCAAAGACTTCAATCATCGCTATTTTGATCGTGACTCTAGGCATTAATTGACAATCGGGCAGACAGGTCTTAAAAACCAAAATGACTTCATACCTTGCAACTGTGGAGATGTTACATGTCACTGTTTCCAGCATATTAAACCTTGTGACTTGAATATATGAACAAAACATACCCCCTCCCCCTCTCCCAAACCTCCCCCTCCCTGCCCCCCTGCCAGTGGATTTTGAACTAACCACTCCCCAACAAGGCAGAGTGCCTGTCACCCCACCCTCCATTTGAAGGTGCCTGGTCAGCAGCCCTGTACCCCTCCCTGCCGAAATCTAACTGATTCTGTAAATAGATTCCATTATGTGGGTTCACCCCAGTGCCATCATGTAGTTGTAGCACATTACGCTGTTATTATCAATCCCCCCAGCCCCGTGAGTGCCCACTGGAGTGTAAGAAGCACACTACTTCATTGGCGGTTCCCCTGCATTGGATCACAGGTACAACCCCCCCAGAGTCACTTAGCTGTAGCATGCGTCATCCAGGCTGTAGTCAAGAAGGCTGTTGCTTCAACTTTGAGTTGACGAGCCTGTCTCTTTGTTTGCAGAGTCACTCCGTGGTCCATTGTGGTGATCTGTCCTATTGTTCCGTCATCCCATGTGTCAGTCCTTATGGGGTTTCTCTACTCGACGCCAGCCCTCTTGCCAGTCCCATGCATTCTCTGGCGAGGAGAAAAAACACGCTTTACCGCCTGCTTTAACTCGGAGTTTCGCTGGAAAGATCATGGCGTACTTCACTTCTTTCTCTCGCGCCGCCTTTTTGACTGCCAGAAAGCTATGTCATTGATTTTGGACTTTTGTGGTGAAATCTGGAAAAATGGACACCACTCTATCTTCTAATTTGACAGGCAGATTGACACGTGCCACTTGAAGTATGACGTCACGATCTCTTAAATTAAAGACTCAGGCTACTATTGATCGAGATGGAGCTCCCGGCTTAGGTCTGCCCCAGGAACTCGATTAGCCCGTTCAATATAAAAGTAGCTTGAAATTAAGTCCTCTACAAAAAGATCCACTGCAGGGTCTTCTGCGTGTTCTAGAACACTTAGGATGTGCACATTTTTTCGTGGCGCCCATCATTCGTAGTCGTCTAGTTGCATTTCCATTCTGGTTTGCTTGTCCTGCAGTTGCATCACTTGCTGTTTGAGCAGGGAGGTATCTTTATTTAGTTCTGTTGTGGCGTCTTCCACCTCCTTAACTCTGGCGTCCATTTTTCGCAGGTCTGCCCTTATGAGGGAGACCTCAATATTGACCGAGTCGATACGAGATTCCAGAGAGGTACATACCCCACTTATTGCTGCCATGATATCTTGGAGCATTAGGTCTTCTTGTGCCTGGGGGGGTTGCGTCTTACCTCAAAACTCCTGGTGGGAAACATCTTGCTCACCTCCGGTGTTTGTTCAGGTGTGTTTAGCTAGGTTAATCTACATTGCCGCTTTGTTTCCCTTCCCTCCAGTCATTGTTGGTAGTCACTGGAGAGATAAGTGCTGGATGAGCAGGGAATAGACCCAGTAGTGCCCGCTGCCTGGCCAGGGGACACAATCCTCCAGCGGCCTGTCGGGTTACCCTGTATCTGTACCCCTAAGTAGCTGAGAGAGTAGGTGACTTAGTAACACAGGAGGCAGGTGTATAGATGCTTCAAGTTCATATACAAGATTGTCTAGTTGGTGCACATATAATTGCTATCCCCCTTCTCTTCATAGTTGTGGTAGGGAATATCAGTTTACCGGTGTTTACTGCGGTGTTTGCTGCACGGTGTATCCGGTTTAACAAAACGTCCAACCCATGGGCGCTCCTTCTGCTTCTGAGGGTGCTCAGTACAGTGATTCACCCCCAGACGTCGCACACCAAAGGAGGGGAAAGATCAGTGGCTCCCCACCACTTTGTGACCGTATTTCATGAAACTACCAGTCCTGTGTGCCCCTGTCCATACGAGAGGGGGCTGATAGGCCCAATCAAGCAGCTACTCTTTTCTCACAGGGGGCTGAGGGGGGCCCAATACGTGCCTTGCACCGGGTCTGACGCATCTCTCTGAGCACCTAATCTGCTCCAGCAGCAGATTAGGTCACAGTGTCCCAGTCTTCAGGGCCTGCCTCCCACCTCCGGCCTTATGTTTTCTGCCCTTGCCGCCCACAGCCCGTAGATTCTTCTTGGGCCCCACATGGGGTCCGGCCGTCTGTGCCTGCACTCACCGTCTCACGGGTAAGAAAAAACTTGTTTTTCTCCTTACTTGTAGGCAGGTTTTTGTCACCGGGCCCTTCCTATAGGATCCTCCATATGTAATTCAGACCGGTGCTCTGCTTCCACTTCCTCAGTGCGGAGCCCACCCTGCTTCTTGAAGGATCAGAGGCCAGCCTCCACTGGCCACCCTTTCGTCGTGTGCCACACCACTGCCGTCCTTCCTCCGCACTCAGACGATCCTGTCCGTGACTCGGGCAGCCGCATCTCCCAGCCGCTCATCAGAGCCTCTACGAACTGAGCCATTCATAGCTGCTATTTTGTGGACTCCTCTTCCAGCTCGCACCGGTGGTATTTCCTTCCCAATGCGTCTTCCAACAGGAAAATACTGGGTTTCGGATGCCTCAGAGATCAGGGGCTGGGATTTCCACAAACCAGGATGTTTTAGATGCTGATATATAGGATAAGTGCCGGATATTTTAGAGAGGGCTATGGAGTTGCGCTAGTGTCTGGCCATTCCTGTTGGCTGCTGGCCATGCCCCCGATATGGGGCATTCCTTGCCTTTTGTTTTGTCGAAAGGAAGCGTGGCGCTGCAAGATTCCTTGTAGTGCTGTCCTGCACCAAAAAATATTGTGTTGTGTGTTTTGCTGGAGTTTTTACGCAGGAACACCTACCTTGCATCATATTTTCAGTAAATCATGCTAACAAAAGTGCCACATTGTGGCAACTTATAAATATGGCATAAAAAAAGCAGCCGTACCGTCAGAGAAATTGATTCCACAGCGGCATTCAATCCTTGTAAATATGCCCCTAAGGTCTTTGCTAAATCATTATTAAAAGACTTCAACCTTATCGGCAAAGTATAGTCTCACCAGAGAAATCTGGGTTTATACCCAGATGATCCACTTATGGTGAGCTCTGGACCTTCTTTGGGTTAACACAACACATGGATCCAGATCTTTCCCTCATAGTGGTACTGATGGATGCCCAAAAAGCATTCAACTTCCTCTCCTGGGCATTCTTGTTCTGAACACTCTCTGGTGTTGAAAATGGAAGGGGTTTTGGAGGACGAATCCAGTTACTTTACACCATATCTTCAGAGAGGCTACGAGTTTATAGACTCAAAGAGCTTCTTCTTAATAAAGCATGTGTTAGATGTACGGATGCCTCCTATGCCATAACATTGCTTTGCATTACTTTGCGTCAGGGTTGTGTTCTATAAGTGGAGCATTGGCGTTCCCATGCATCCACTCATTGATTTTGATGCAATCTCAGATTTACTATGGTGAGTAAACCTGAAATTACACCAAAAGACTATGCCTTTCTGAACCAGGCGCAACAAGGAGAAATATCTTTATACCTACTTGTTATTTTCTTTTATGTGTGCTGCATTCTGAAAATGTCTTTTAGGTTTGTGTTTGTGCAGGAAGGTATCCTTTCCTGCACAAAAACAATACTGCCTGCAACACAGGCACCCGTGCACCATAAGGGGGGCTTGAGGGGGGCAGCCGACCGCAGGGAGGTCCCCCCCGGGCTTTTTGGGAGGGCTGCGTGGGGGGGGCAGGGGTTTCCATGCCAGAACATTCTAGATTTGGGCTATTTTTAGTAGGGTTTGGTAGCCTGTCTATTTAGGCCCCTGACTCCGCCTCCCAGCCACCATTTTAGGTTTGGTGACCTGGTGGCTGGGAGATTAGTCAGTTAAATTGTTTTAGTGATTATAGTGTATTTGCCTTGAGTACATTCTGTTTATAAGGCTAGCGTTTTAATTCCGTTTATATAATGGAAGATTTCCGTGTGCTTGAGGCGATGCGTTTACTTTCTGAGGCCGGAAGAATGGATTTGTTGGTCGGCGAGGGGACGGCGCGTCCCCAGCGTCAGGCCTCTGCTGGGGTCGCTGTGGTGGTGGTGGCGTGCTCTTCGCCAAAGAAGCGCCGAGCGGGTCAGGTGAGTGAAAGGGGCCGGTCTCGCACGAGGAAACCGGCCCCTTCTGAAGCGGCGCATGATAGTGTGGAGAGTGGAGAGGTTTTTGTGGTGCCTGGTGTGCCTCCGTATGTTTCTGTGGAGGCGTGTGGGGCAATTAGTGTGCCGCTAGCGGGGGAGTCGGGGTTTGCGCCTCGCACGCAGTTACGAGGCGTGGATGTGTTGTCAACGAAACCTGGCAGTAAGCGGGGGGGCGGAGAGGAGGCAAGAAGCGCTCCGCATCCGATCCTTTAGCCGAGCGTTTTTCTGGGCCGGTTTCAGGTGCTTCGAAGCGTGGAGCTCGTAGAGGGTCTTTACAGCTGAATGAGGGATAGGGTTTTTGTCGAGGTTCTTTGTTGCCATCGGAGCATTTGGAGAATCCTGTTGGGCAAACTGTGGTCGATACTCAGTCTGGGGAAGTGAGGGGCTTTGGCTGTGGGGGGCCAGGTGGTGCAAGGGCCCATGGGGATTTTGATTTACATGGTGGTCAGGTTATTGCAGTTTCTGATGCAAGGATTGCGCTGTATACTGAGGAGGGAAATGTTGGCAGTCCTTTGTTATTTTCAACTTCTGTTTCTCAAGGGGGTGTATTGTCTGTGTTGGGGAGTTCCAGGGGTGAAGGGGAGTGGGCCCAAATGGGGGAAGGGGGTCCCAGTTCTGGAATCATTTTGGAAGCGGAGGGTGCAACATTTGGGGCTGTTGGGCCACTTATAGGTGCTCAGGATGCTTTACAAAGTGGTCATGGTGATGTGCATGCACTGGTACCAGGTACGTTTTCTCTTCATGATAGTGGTGTTGGTCAGGTGGGTGGTTTTCGGGCTCAAAGGTTGCACACTTCCAGTGGTGAAGGGGTGGGGGATTTCTTGGGAACAAGGGGCCCAAGCAAGTCATGTTTTTCTTTTCAGGGTGAGACTGGGACTGGGATGGGAGGGCTAGTGGCTACTAGGTCTGCTGGGACTTGGCAGAGCGTGCCTGAGGCGGCGTTTGGTGATGTGGTGCCCGGTACACGGTCTCAATTTGGTGTGGGTTTGGGGCAGTCAGGTGGTGTTTCATTCAAGGGGTCTTTCAGGTCTGTTCCTTATTGGTCAAGGGATGCAGGTGGCCCACAGTTTGGGGCGTATCCTTCTGGTTTAGACAGTTTTGGTCATGTTTTTGTGGATCATGGTGGGGCACAAGGGCAAGATGAGGAACAGAAAAGGTCGGAGGTGATTCAGTGGCATTTTCAGATACTAGATTGGATTGGAGTGATGAAGAGGATGTGGTAGGCGCTTCTCCAGTTAGGGTGATGCCTTTGAGTAGTTTTGGTAAGGGATTGTCTCTTGATAGGTTACAGGGGAGGTCAAGTAGTGATGTTGTATTGCAGCCGCCAGAGCTTGGGGAAGGTGTTATTATCAGGGATCCCAGCACACTAGTCCAAACTTTTTCTTTACAGGAGGGGGATAGGTGCGGCGGTCCAGACTCGGTAGGGCGTGGCCCAGCCCAGCTTCGCCGAGGTGAAGTTTGGAGAGCGCCTAGCGTGGCCCTTTCTGTTCCTCCGAGGGAGCCTGTCGCGGTCAGCACACGAAGATCTGGCGCGATCTCGCTGGCCCCGCCGAATAGCAGGTCTAGGTGGTCTACCTTACCATCGGCTATGGAGCTACAGAGTCAACGCACGGGGAGGTACAGGCGAGTACAGTCTGCTCCCCCGCCAGGAGGATCTTCTATTCAGCTTAAGAGTAATGTTATTGATGAAGGGTTGGGTAAGACCCGAAGTGTTGCTTTCCCTCCTGATACGGAGGCTGTGGTGTTGGATTATGACGAAGATACTAATGAAGAAGGTGAACTGCGCGAGGTGGACGGGGGGAGCCCTCTAATGTGTCTCGTAGTGTTTTTCAGAAACAGAAAGTAGCAAAACCTGTTCAGGAGAGACGAGAGTGCGGCCTGCCAGTCAGGGCTTCTCGAGGGCGGCTTACGCTTGATGTTTCTGCACCACGGGCGGAATCTGTGAGAGCTGTTTCTCTGTTTCCAGGTGAGAAGCCATTTACACAGGCCAAACCTACAATGGTGTCTGTGGGGACAGCGGTGGTTGATTTTGCTGAAACTGGCGAAGGGAGGTTATTAAAAGGGTGATATGTGAAAGACACTGCTGTGGGCACAGATGAAGTTTTGGGGTCTGCAGGGGGCAAAGTTGAAAGTGGTACAAATACCGAGGCTACTGGAGGCGTTAAGGAGCCTCTTGATAGTAAGGAATTGAAAATAAAAAAATTGCCTTATATGGGTGTTACTAAACCTATGGGCGCTCATTTAATGTTGTCCACTAAGGAGCGCATTTGGAAGGGTGAGTACGTTGAAATACTTAAACTCCTCCATCGTGAAGTACGATCCAAGGAGGGTTCTAAGGAGGAAGCATATGAGCTTGCGAAGCGTCCAAGAGTTCTGTTAACTATTGAGAATTGGACGGCGGCATTTCTTATTTATGCAAGTGTATACTGTGAAAAGTTTCCAGAGCGCAGCGTATCTATTTTTAAATACATGGATGTCATTCGGAAAGCGCAATTAACGGGAGGGGGATATGCTTGGGCCCAATATGATGAAGAATTTAGGGCCAGGATGGCATGGGATCCAGAGGCAAAATGGGGGGAGCTGGATACAGATTTGTGGCAGCATAAGATGGGGTCTGCATCAGGGGGTAAGACAATTTTTACAGCCAGTGGTCTACCCTTGATTTACCGGCCGTTTCAGGGCAAGGCCGCCCGTGGCGGGGTGAGAAGTGCGTCCCATACACAGTCAGGAAGTGGCACTTGCTGGGAATTTAACAAGGGGTTGTGTAGTAGAGAATATTACAAATATAGGCATGAATGCTCCGGATGTGGTAGACGACATCCCTTGGTTAGATGTTGGGGTTACAAACCAGCGGGTGGCCAGCAAGGGAATCAGTCAGGTGCGGGAGGTTCTGGGACGTCCCAGCAGTTTCAAGGGGGTCGGAGAGGTAGAGGTGCACAGGGTACTGGGCCCAAAGGCTCATACGCCGGTTAAGCTGGCACAGTTACAGCTTGCCCTTCGGGACTTTGAGGATGTTGGTGTTAAACAGAGACTGTTGGAGGGTTTTCAATTTGGTTTTCATTTGGGTTATTTGGGTCCAAGGCAGAGGCGTTGGGCTGACAACTTGAAGTCAGCATCTGAACACAAGGCAGTGGTGCAAGAAAAATTTAATAAAGAGGTACATGAAGGAAGGATGGCAGGCCCTTTTCATGACTGGCCGATCCATGATTTGATTATTTCACCTATTGGAGTGGTCCCCAAAAAAGAGGTGGGGCAATTCAGACTTATTCAACATTTATCATGGCCGGAGGGGTCATCTGTTAACAATTTTATTGATACGGATGCTGCTTCGGTTTCATATTCCTCAGTTGACGTGGCCATGTCACTTGTTGTGACCACGGGCGCAGCTGCTGAGATGGCTAAATGTGACATTAAGTCTGCTTTCCGGCTGCTTCCAGTCCATCCTGATGATTGGAGTCTTCTGGGTATCCATTTTGAAGGCAAATGGTACGTGGACAAAGCATTGCCGATGGGTTGCTCCATATCATGTGCACTTTTTGAATGTTTCAGCACCTTTTTACAGTGTAATTTTACACACCAGTCTGGTCATTCACTGGTAACCCATTATCTAGATGATTTCTTCTTTGTTGGACACTTCCCAAGGGCTCATGGAGGATTTGGGGGTCCCCTTGGCTCCTGAGAAAACAATGGGCCCTGCCACAGTCTTGTCATTCTTGGGGATTGCAATCGATTCAGTGGCAATGCGGGCTCGCTTGCCAGATGACAAAAAAGTGAAGATGTTGGAGTTGTTGGGTGTTATGTTGTCAAAACGAAAAGTGTTTGTGAAAGAAATTCAAGTGCTACTGGGACACCTCAATTTTGCGTGTAGGGTGGTGAGAGCAGGGAGGACTTTTTGTCGCAGATTAGGCAGGGCTTTGGCAGGACAGCATTTGCTTCACCACCGTGTACGCCTGTCCGCGGGTGTCAAGGAAGATTTGCGTATGTGGGAATTTTTTCTCACTTCCTTTAATGGTGTGCCTTTGGTGAGAGATGTTGATTTCCAATGGGATGTGCAAATGTTTTCTGATGCTGCAGGCAGTGGGGTCTTTGGACTGTATTGGAATGGTAAATGGTGTGCGGAACGCTGGCCTGAGGAATGGTTGAATGGTGGTCGGAGTATAACCTTTTTGGAGCTTTTTCCTTTGCTAGTAGCTTTGTCTCTGAGGGGGGAGGATTTGGCGCACAAAAAAGTCCTTTTCCACGTTGACAACATGGCTGTGGTAGAGATTGTGAATTGGCAATCTGCCAGAGATGAACAGGTATTGAAACTCATGAGAGTCTTTGTGCTGGGCTGCTTGAAACATGACATTAACTTTCGCACTTTGCACATCCCTGGTGTGGACAATGACATAGCGGATGCTTTGTCTCGTTCGCAGTGGGAGAGATTCCGTGGACTGGCCTGGGAGGCGGACACATCACCGACCCCGATGCCGATACATCTGTGGCACGTAGGCAACGTCGGGTCTTACAACTGGTGATAGGTTCTTTATCTGTGTCTACGCGTTCTGCCTATTCTTTGGCTTGGAGGGAGTTTTTGGAATCTGGAGCTTCTAGACGTGAAGAGGTTTGGCGTCGCTCGGAGGATGTAGTTAAGTTCATCTTGGATCTTATAGACAAGGGCCTGTCTAGAGTCACTATTTCTGGAAAGTTGGCGGGCATCTCCTTTATGGGTAAATTGTTTTGGGGTTATTACCCTTCTGCTGGTGAGATTGGCAGGAGAATGCTTGAGGGTTGGGCCAGAGAACAAGGGGGCACTAGGAGGCTGAGGGCTCCACTTTCTTGGCAGACTCTGGCGCGTTTATTAGCAATTTTGCCCTCCGTTTGTACAGATGACTTTGAGGCTTGTTTGTTTGCAATGTTAATGGCCTTTATGTTCTTTGGTGACTTTAGGGTATCTGAGTTGTTGGGTTCTAAATCTAAGGGAGGGATTTGTTGGCGAGATGTTTTTTGCTCAGAGGAGGGTGTGCATGTGTGGCTGGCTAGCTCTAAAACTGACTAGAAGAAGTTGGGTAAAGGTGTGTGGTTGGAGGCAAGTTCCCATAGAGTTACATGTCCTTTGTTGTTGGCTCGCCATTGGCGTTCTTTATCGGGGGGTGGTGATGATGATCTGGTGTTTCAGCATAATAATAAATCTCCTGTTACAGCCTATTAATTTTGCATGGTTTTGCATAAGGCTTCACAGCACATTGGTCTGGATGGGGAGCTTTATGGTACGCACTCTTTTAGGATTGGCGCGGCGACTGAAGCATTTAATAGAGGTTTGTCAAAGGGAGACATCATGAGGTTGGGGCAATGGTCATCAAGTTGCTTTCAGCGATACGTGAGAGGTGACGCTAAGGAGGTGCATGCGTCATCTTCCTTTGCATAAGTATTTACTGTTTTTTCTTTTACAGGTTCAGTTGCTGGGCCCCGATCTCAAGCGGTGACGGTTTGGATTGTGGGGCACTCGTTCGTGAAATGGGCCCGGGTTCAAGCGGCCCAAAGTTATTTTGGAGATTCCTTAGGTTTTAATGTCAGAATGTTTAATATTGTTTGGAAAGGTAAAGGTGGGATGCTCTGGAGGGAACTTATTACATGCCTTAATAACGGTTTGGTGGGGGGTTGCTGCCCGGATATTTTAGTGATTCATTTAGGTGAAAATTATCTTTGCGCAACTAAGAGTGTGGTGCTATTGTGGGCCATCAAGAAGGATTTGGCGCTTATTAAAGAGCACTGGGCCGGTTGCCATGTTTTTTGGACAGAATTGATTCCTCGTAGGATTTGGAGAAGAGCAGTGAATCCTAGAGTGGATGATCGTGCCAGGAAGAAGGTGAATGCTGAGGTTTCTAGATTTTGCCGTCAGCGTGGTTTTGGGAGAGTTTCTCATAGAGAGATTCGTTTTGAGTCAGTGGAGTTTTTTAGGGATGATGGGGTCCACCTTTCCAGAGTCGGCATGGATTTGTATTTGTTGGAGTTACGAGAAGTTTTAGCTAGGTCTTTGACTATGCAGCGGTGATTTTGCAGGTTTTTCTCTTTTTCTTTCCTACTTGGGGGCAGAAGGGAGGTGGGGGGTAGTTGCCTCCCTCCCCCCACCTTTCTGGGTGGCGGGGTCTAGTTGTTTCAGGGCTGTTTGTGTTAGATTTTGGTGATTAATGGTCAGGTTTGTTTATCGTCACGGAATAATGAGTTGGTCATTGGTTGACAGTTTAGACATTTTGTGGGGCTTTGACAGGGGTGAAGGTCAGGCAAGTGATTGGTTTATGGAGGGCCTGGTATTCATAATGTTATTGGGTTTGTTGATGACGTAAGTTTTATAATGATGACCTATGTTTTATAATGATGACGACAGGTTTTATAATGATGACGTTATTTTTATATGATGATGTAATGTTTTATAATGTTGTTGTAATGTTTGAATTGATGTATTGTTTGGGTGGGGGAGGGGCCATAAATTGTTAGGGGAGGGGGTGGGGGGCTGGGTTTAGGTTTATTTAATAATTTAGTCAGGTTTAGTTTTGCAATGCTTTGCCAAGGTTTATTATTTGTGATGTGCACCTGTTCCTAATAAAGCGGCCTTTTCCACACTCAAGCTTTTTGGTCTGCTTTAACCCCCCCCCCACCTCGCCCTCCCTCCCAATGAATGGGTGCCTGTGCTGGCACTAGGCAGCATACAGTGTGCCAGTTCTAGGATGCAGCAGAAATGCATCATATCTTAGTAGATATGGGGCATTTCCACTGCCTTCCTTTTTAAGTTCAGAAAAAGTTTATTAGGACAAAAGAATTACAACAATGTGCAGAATATAAAAACAATGAAGGCAGTAGGTTCATATACAATGTAACAAGTGGGTTTAGAAAATAAAGAGAGTATAAACATAACAAATAAGAAATGCAAATACAATCAAAAATAGTGATAACATAAGCAATATTGTACAAAAGAAGGTATAAATAGAAATAAAAATTAACACATTATACCTTCTTTTGTACAATATTGCTTATGTTATCACTGCCTTCCTTTTAAAGAACACTGTGCAGTAACTTTGCTTGATACCCTCCTTTGCGTGAAACATGAGTAAATATCCCCCACGAGCCTCTCAATATGTGGTAAAAACGATGTCACATTATTGTGCTTTTGCAGACGGAATGTGTACTAATTTTCTTGGCACAGCATAAAGTAGGAGCAAATGACACCTCTTTTAGTGCTTTCAGGTGAAACCACCCTTATAATGCAATTACGTGAGGCAAACCAATTTCTACACCTTTGTCAAATCTTAACTTTTAGTAAAGGCACGAGTCTGATATGCTTTAGAAAGCAGCATTTTCAGGTTCATTTTTTTTTTTTTTTTTTATTAAGCAAGATTCAGTCAACAGGTATAATGATACATTATTATCAAAAATATTTACAATATTACAAAGCATATTAAAACCTAAATCAAGTGTATACAAAAAAAAGAGAGTAGAATAAAAAACAACAAAAATAAAAGAGAAGGAAAAGGAAATATACAAAATTCATTATCTTTTACGTTGTAGAGTTCAAAGATTTTTTTTTAAATCATCAGTAATTTAAACAATGTAATCCTATCGACTTAGAATATGACAATTAGGGCAAATGATTTACATTATTATACCAATCTGAAATTGGGGCCCAGATCTGGTTTCCTCGAAGTCTACTTTTTTTACCCCTAGTTCCATAAATTGAAATCTCTTGTTTGTATGTAGCCAGGAAGCGGCCAAGCCACATCTGAAATGTAGGTGGCTCTAGGTCTTTCCAGCGAGCAGCAAGAATAATAAGTAGGATAGCGGTTGCTAAAAACAAAGACCTTTGTTCATCAATACTGTGCCCCAATGAGTTATCATGTCCCATCACATAAAGGGTAGCTGAATCTTTAATATTCCGTCCAAAAACTTTGGCCCAGAATTTCATTAGCATATTTTTTAGTAAATCTAATTTGGGGCATTCAGCAAACATATGGATTAGGTTTGCTAGGGGTTGTTTGCATCTCGGGCAGTTGTCATCAGCTCGCAAGCCCCAAGAGAACAGTTTTGATGGTGTGTAATATAGGTTATATATAACTCTGTAGTATTGAGCTTTAAGGTTGGAGGCAATAAATAATTTCGACGATAGAGCTAACGAGAGATCAATATCTATGTTTGGATTAGCCAACCTTAGAGCCCAAGCTTGCTCTACCCGCTCCATATCATCCTTAACATTTTCCATCAATAATTGATACAAAGTACCTATACTAGTGGATCGTTTTCCAATAACTGAGAAAAGGTGAATGTTTTTTAATTCTATTTTGGGAACACAATTTCGAATAGACGTAGATACTTGGAGGTATTTAAGGAAATCAGTGGTAGGGATAGTATATTTCTGTTGAAACCAGTCAAAGGTGTTAGCGTTTCCTGGATTTAAAAAATCTGCGACTGTCTTGATACCCAAATTTTCCCACCTGCAAGAGGTGCTATCATTGAGGCAGTCTGGAAGGATTGAGCTGTTCCATAAAGGAGTATATTTCGTTATTTTTGGAATATTTCGTTGTTTCGAAATAAGTTTCCAAGCCTTCCACGCATCAGTAATTATTTTTAACTTGATTTTTTTAAAGTAAGATGGTTCGATTTGCCTCAAGAATAGCGCCTGACATTTGGACCCGAGGCTAAGCTCATAAATGGAAGGGGTGTAAAGTTCCCTATTAATAGGAATTGAAGATTTAGGATTTAACAGAGGGCCCATATGTTGAATAAGTGATGCCCATAAATATAAGGTTAGATTAGGGATAGCTAGTCCCCCCCTATCTAGGGGCAGAGTTAGAAGTGGTAATGCTCTTCTGATCTTCCCATAACTCCAGATGAACTTAGACATGGAGGTGTCAAGGGTCTTAATATAGTTACCACCGGGCAATAGCGGAATTGATCGAAACAGGTAGAGTATTTTTGGGAAGACAGTCATCTTTAGATAATTAGCCCTTCCAATAATAGACAGATGTAAATTGTCTACTCTTCTCAGATCTTCTTTTATCTCATTAATCAAGGGGGTATAGTTAAGATGGCTAATTTCATCTATGTCAGAAGATATGCAAACCCCCAGATAAGTTGCCTGTTTGACTTTATAAGGGCTCTCGTATATCATATTATTTGTACAAAGGACCATTGTTTTATCTCTGTTAAGAGAATAACCTGAGTAAATACCAAAAGTATGGGTAATTATTTCAATTTCATTAATTGCCTCAGTTGGGTTTGTTGTTAATACGGCCACATCATAGGCATAAGCCAAAATTTTTGTTGGAAACAGACCCACCGTAACAGGTTGAATAACAGGTGAGGAAAGTAATTTTAAAATAAGGGGATTGATATAAAGGGCAAATAATATCGGGGAGCAGGGACATCCCTACCTTGTGCCTCTTTGTATCTCAATAAACTCCGACTCAGAACCACAGAGGTTAAGTTTTGCCTTTGGGCCTACATATAGGGTTTTTATAGCATTAATAAATTTATACCCGAAATTATTCAGTTCTAAGATGTTCCATAGAAATTCCCAAGAGACACGGTCAAATGCCTTCTCGGCATCGAGAAGGATCATCGACATCCCGCCCCCCGTGGCGCCCATGATGTCAAATAGGGCAATGGCTCTACGGGTATGATCTGTAGTGCCCTTTCCCGGAATAAAGCCATGCTGCCACGGGGAGACAAGACGCTCGACGACCCGACTCAACCGATTGGCTAGGACCTTGGCATATAGTTTTGAGTCGGAGTTTATAAGAGATATGGGCCTGTATGAAGATGGTAAATGGGGGGGTTTGTTTTTTTTAGCAAATATCACTATATTAGTGCTTTTCCAAGATTCTGGCGGTATTACATTATGTTGGACCCCTAAAAAGAGATCCAATAAGTAGGGGAGTATTTGTTTTCCCAGTATTTTGTAGAGGTCCAAGGGAATTTTATCAGGGCCTGCTGCTTTGCCATTTGCGAGCTCAGCTAATGCAAGCTCAAGTTCTGTGATTGAAATTTCTCTTTCTAATTCTAGTTTAATAGTTTCATCCATCACTGGATTGGGACCTATCGCTGATGACCAATTATTAAGAAAGGTTTTGCAATCTCTGTTAGAGTATGGGTCATCGTTTTGGTATAACTTTTGATAGTATTTTCGAAAAGCCTCTATTATGTCTTGTGTGGATGTGTATTGATGCCCCTCATACTCAATCATTTTATTGTTATTATAAGATTGGTTTTGACGAGTACGTAAGGCTAGTTGTCTTCCAGCATTTTCCCCGGATTCATATACATTTCTTTTGTTTACTTCATAAGTTTCTGCAGCTTTCTTGATTAATGAACTATTAATTTCTGTTTTTAGTACTGATATTTTGTGGAGAGTATCGTTGGCTAGATTTAGTCTTCCCTGATGGATCTGGGTGGCATGATAAGCTTCGAGGTTAGATAATTCTCGCTTTAACGTTAGATTGTTATTGACATCTATCTTTTTGTTTTTGGCAGCAAATGATATTGTTTCACCCCTTAGTGCAGCTTTAAAGCAATCCCAGACAATAAGTCTGGGTGCACTATATTGATTGCAGTCAAAAAAACCCTGAGCCCAAGATGTAATATGAGTTATATAATCCAGGTTGACAAGTAACTTTCTGTCAAAAGACCATTGTGATTTAGGTCTATTAAAACTGGATAAATCAAAAATAAGGGTGAGTGCATTATGGTCCGAAATTGTTTTTGGAGATTTGATTATATCTATTAATTCCAGGTCCATCAAGGAAGTCACAATGTAGTCAATTCGTACATATTTATTATGTGGAAATGAAAAAAAAGTAAAACCGGGATCATTATTTTTCTTCAAGCCCCAGACATCCCGCAGATTGTGACTATCCATTAATTGGCGTATGGCCCTATACACCTTAGGTTTACGTCCATTATAATTCAGGGGAAGTCGGTTTTGTACAGGAGTCCCTAGTGAGATGTTAAAATCTCCGCAAATAATAAGAGGAGAGGGCCAGGAAGCCAATTCTATGTCTAGATCTCTAAATATTGAGGGATCATCTAAATTTGATCTGTAAATTGCACAGATCGTGGGACCCACTTCTAACTGCACTATAGCCCATCTTCCATGTTTGTCAGCCAACTTACGTCTGGGATGGCCTAGTATAGGTTTTGCCAAAATTGCAACCCCCCTAGTTTTAGATGTTTGTGAGGTTGTTACAATCACCTTATAGCCTGGAATCTTTAGTAGTTCTTTGTCGGAATCTGCTATATGTGTCTCCTGTAGACAAAGTATATCGATAGAATCTTGTTGTAATAATTGATGTAATTGTGCCCTTTTGTTTCTGTCATTAAGACCAGCTATATTCCAATTACACAGTTTTAACCTCCCCATTTAAGGTAATATATATTGAATTTAGTCGTGATGGCACTGTTAAATATGTGTAAACATAGATTATGCCTAAGGTTTTTAATCTGGTTTAGATTTCCTGCTATCATTTGATCCTGTATAAAAAAGAAAAAAGTTACTTGACATTGACTTCTTTGACTGAAGTTGCTTATTTTTTTTTTTTTTTTTCCCCCATCCCATCCCGCCACCCCCCTCCCCCCAAACACCAACTTTCGAGGCATTTAGACTCTAGTAGAGTCTATAGTGATGGTGAGATGTTCCATGACCACCCCCATTATTAACAACACTTGTATTAGACAGAAGCCAGTAAAGTTGAGAGAGTGCAACAAAAACAACAAAAAGAAGGAAAAAGAAAGAGATACGAGACTAATATATCGATTTAGAAAAGTAGCGTACTTAATTTAGCATCTGCAGCCCTGCAGCCCTATAATCTTGTGAACTGACTCAGAAAAGAATATATATTTGTATGTGTAACTAACATACATCGGGTGTATAACTGCTACATCACAGCGGTTTCTAATTGAGATTAGTCTTAGGGCTTATGTCAAAGTGTCTAAGAATTCCTTTGCTTTTATTTCTGACGTGAAAAATTTAACCTGGCCTTTATAGATGACCTTCAATTTAGCAGGGTTGTTGAGATACACTTGAGCGTTTTTATCCATGAAAGGTTTAATCATCTGGCGAAGACGCCATCTTCTCTCCACAGTCGTGTGGCAAAAATCAGGCCTGACAAAGTAGGAGATATTGTTTCTGATGCGTCGAGCCTCAGGTTTGGCTTTGTCGGCGATAGCCTGGCGGAGAAGAAAGTTACCAAAATAGACCAATATTGCTCGGGGGTGTTTCCCCTGTGATGCAGATGCCTTCAGGGTGAGTGGAACTCTATGGGCTCTTTGTACTTCTATGTCCCAGTTCCAGGAGGCAAGCTCGGGGAGAGTATCTTTAAATAGTTGGATAATAAAAGAGCGTATATCTTCACCCTCGCTTTTTTCGGCAATTCCAAGGACGCGGAGATTGTTGCGTCGGAGGCGATTCTCCATGTCCTCCAGCTTCCATCTAACATCTTTTAATTCCTCCTCGTGAGACTCTACTCGCTCCTGAGTGACTGTGGCTTCTGCTTCGTTAACTACAATTCGATCTTCCATCTCCGTCATCCTTGCATTGGACGCTGCCACAGATTTAGAAAGTTTGCGCACAACACCTTGTACCTTATGTAGGGCCAGTTGCGCCTTTCGGCCATCTCTTGAGGTTTGCTCCCGGTGGGAAGCAATTGCCTGTAAGACTGTGTCCATAACTGTAGTCAGTGTTGCATTTTGTTGGTCTGCAGGAATGGCTGGATCCGGTTGAGTTACAGATGCATGTCCTTGAGAGTTAAGGGCTGATACTGTTGGTGTTGTTGTTGGGGAGTAATCCCAGAGTAGTCCCGATGCGCCATGGTGCGTCCTTTTCTTCCTCCGTACAGTCCTCTTAACTCCTCTAGCCTCATTTCGGGGTGGGTCTTGACCACTATTTGTGGCACTAGTATCAGAGCCAGTACCAGTATTAGTGCCTGTGTAGACATCAGATTCCAGGTCCGATTCTTGTGACTGTCTGAGATCTTCAAGGCATTTAGATATCGAATAGAAGTCTGAGGGATCTCTATCTGTGTCCAGTGAGTCGGATATCGTGTGGTAATTGCATTCCTTGCGTGGCTTTGATACCTCCCCCCTAGGTTCGTTATTTTTTGGATTTTGTTGTACCTGCGATTTGGAAACTCTTGCAGTATGACTCTCAGTTTCCTTCTCAAATTCGTGTTCAAGTTCATGTTCAGGCTCATTAACAATATTCAAGGTATTTAACAGAGATGGTGAAGCATTAAGATCTTCAGGAGCCGGGTTTTGAGCAGATATGTGATTAATAATACTGTCCGCAGATATAGGATTAATAATACTGTCCGCAGGGGTAGTTAAAGAGGTACAGGTATAAGAGGATGGTGCAGGTAGATCATTGCCTAAGCGGGTCATATAGAGTTGTTTATCTATACTCTGTAGTTGGTTTGGTAGGTTTGTATTTAAGGTCCTCAATTGTTTATCTACTAGTTTATCTGCTAGTACAGTGTCTGACACAGTATCAGGCTTCCTTGGCTTCTCCCCCTCCCTCTCTCCTTCCCGATTAGGCGTGAGAGTGCGATTTTCTAACAGTCCCTCTGTCTCACCTATAATCTCCATCCCAGGAGAGGAGGGGGAGGAAGGCCCAGCCATCGCTGCTTGCTCCGCCATTGCTTGATCCGACACTGGCACCGCATCCCTTGAAGGGCGAGGGGAGATTGCAGCAGGTATTTTCCTAAGAAGGTCGACCACCGAGGGGCCAGGTTTGGGTGTGGGTGGCAATAGCTTGGTGGATTTCTTTGTTGGCGCCGCATCCAGCACACACTCAGAACAGGGACTTGTGCCGAGGCCCCCAGCTCGTTTCAGCGCTAGCTCACGGTCACGCAAAGCCTGCTTTGCCGCTCGGGTTTTAGAGGCTGCAGCTGCGGTGACAGAAGCGGCGTTTTTTGGGGCCATTATCTCTGAGCTGACACGTAGGCTCACTTGGCAGGAAAAGTCATTCCTCAGAAAACGAGAGGAGTCACTCCTTGTTGATGAATTGGCCGGCAAACCCTCCAGACTACCAGCGCTGTGAGCAGTTCGGGTGTGTCCAACAAGCCGCAATACAGCAAAGCCAATCAGCGATGACAGGAAGGTCATGCGGGATCGGCGCTCTAAGGCTGCAGCTGAATCTGCCGAGCCCTGTGGTTTCGAAGCACGAAGTCCTTCCATCCGGCTCAAACGCTAGCATGAAGCAGGAGGTGGGTTATTAGGGCACTATAACATTACTTAGAATTGCTTAGCCGGTTTATTTCGGAGCCCCATTTCGCCCGCATGATTATACCCGGGACTCGCTCAAACAGCAGCGTCTGGTGTCTCCGTCGGTGTGCACTGCCTCTCAAAAAACAGGGTACTGGTCAGTGGAGCATCTGGCAGCGATCTAGGACGCCGCCGCCATCTTGCCTTCAGTCCCAGGCTGTGCTATTCAGCATTTTCAGGTTCAAATGTGTTAATTTGCTGCTCACGAGGCAATAACGTATTTTCTGTAAGTCTATTCCTGTTATCATATATCTGTTTGCTCCAATATTTAGGAATATATTGTTTGAAGATGCTTGCTATTGATTTTAATTGATTACTGAAACCCAAGTATGCATTAGTGGTTTTGTATAGCACAACAAATGACAAGACTGTGCACTATATATTCACACGTGTGAGATGCTTTCAATATGTACCAGTCTTCCCCGTATGACAGCACACAAGATAGCGCCAAATACAAACTAGACATCAACAAAAGGTTTAATACTTAGGAAGCAATAGAATTCGACATCATATCCTAGTTTGTAGAAAAATACATATTTATTTATATAAGCCTTGCAGCAAGAGAAGAGAAAGAGTTATTCTGCACGCGCACCTGTAATGAAACACACGCTGTGGAACTCAGTGGGAGTCAAGAAGTTCACCATTCACAAAATAATAAAGGCCATATTTAGAAAGTGGTTGACTACCACGCTCACAGATCCTCCACCTGTGTGGTTGAGGAAACTGCTACGCGTCTGACACCAGATCCTCAGCTGACTCTACCTTGGGAACCCCTTTGTAGACTGCTTATCTGCCGTAGAGCCACCGAATAATGGCATCGGAAGGTTGTTATGTTTTTGACCATAGCGAAAGGCCCGAAAGTAGTGCAAAGAAGTGATCCCCATGTTCCCGGAGAAAACTCCACGCATGTCAAGACCTCTTTATTTCTTTTTTGCAAAGTAAAACCCTACTTCGAGAATTCATTTCTCAGAAAAAGAAAATGGTGAGGAGGCACAATAATATAGCAGCCACTTGACATTAGATCATTTTTATTTCCATTGGCCAGATGTTAAGAGTTAGCTGCCTCAGCCTGCTCCGTCCATGCAGAACAGGATGTCACCGCAGGTGTGCTGCCCCAAAATCCTTGACATGTTGGAAATTTGCCCTTCCGAAAGGGTCACTGGAGATGTTGCCTTTTCTGAGACAGTTTTTGTTGGCAATAGGACTCTGCACACTTTTTCCCTGCTAACCATTAGTAAAGTGCTTATGCTTCCTTTCTTAATAATTTGCATATAAGTCGTTAGTATATAGCACTACATAGTGCTTCTCATTGTGCCACCCAGCAAAGTAGACGATTAAAACATGTTTTCCAGACTTTCCCCAACATCCTGGGTGGGCAGTTCTAAAATGCCTTTTTCGACCTGGAAAAATCAACCTTTGCCAGGCATAACGCTTCCTTTTTAATACGTATAGGTCACTCCTAAGATAACCCTAAATATCATTAAGGCAGAGTATATAGGTATTTAAAATGTAGGACATGTATATGTAATGTTTTACATGTCCTGCCAGTTCAAAACCTACAAATCCTTTTTTTTACTGTGGCAAGGCTTGCTCTCCCACAGGTTAACATTGGTTTATCATATTAATTTTAATGGGCTAAATTCAGTTTGGGAGTAGAAAATGGTCTAAAGACTAATTTAATAGTAATTAAAAACCAGTTCCAGTCAAGGTGTCTTTTGAATTATTATTTGGAAAATTACACTTTTAGTATTTTTCATTTGCCTGCCTAAGTCTAATGGGCTTTCATTTCAATGTCCAGTGTCACCTGACCCCTCATGGATTCCCTGTGGTGAGATGTGGATTTTTCCCATAGTGGTGGGGAGAGGTGTTTTCATATTTGAGCTGGATGGCTTGGGGAGGAATGCCTTTCCCCTTCCTCAACTACAAAGGATTCCTAGCATGTCATTTGCAGATGAAGTTCACAACTAAGCCTACCTCTCCTCTGTCTCTCTAGTCTGACATCAAAATCAATATGATTTTTTAGCTTCTCTTTTATTTTCAGTTTGGCAAAGTTTTTCCTTTTTCTAAATGTCTCTCCCATCCACATATTTTACACCTGCGATTTAATTGAAAGAGTGGAGGTGGATCTCAAAAACATAAAAAGCCCCACTGTGGCAGGGCTGAAAATGTTGTGTACAAAATGGGGGCTAAAACTACCAAAACACTTAAAAATCTGGATTACCAGATAGCACTCAGAGCATTAGAAGAGATCCTCATTTTACAGTCAACATCATATGGTAGGAAGGTAATGGTTCAGAAGAGGAGGGTGAGATAGAAGAGGAGGAGGAAAACCTCTGGATGATCTTCCTAGAGCCAGAGAAGAGAGAGGGGCAGCCATAGCAGTGAGGTAACATTCCAGGAGCACTGTGTCCTCCCACAACCTGATCCCTGAAGAGTTGGAGGACAGGCAATCTAAAAGAGAGCCGAGGCTGCAACTGGCTGCTCTGGCCATGGAGGAGAAAATGCTGGCTATGGAAGAAAAGAAAGCAGCCAGGGCCTTGGGGGAGAGAAATGCAGAAGCTGAGAGAGCCTTACAGGAAAAAAGGAGAGTTCTGGAGAAGAACATTCTGTTGTTACATGAGATGAGCCAGAAAGAGCAGGATCTGAAAGCCAGGAGGAGTCCAGGGAAGAAGGTGGTAGAAACACAGAGGTGACTAGAGGAGGTAAAAGTGTCAACAGCCCTAAAGACCGGATGCCTAGCTTTGTGGTGGGGATGAGATTGACAATTGGTTTGAGGCACAGGTAGTAGGTTTGCACATGATTATTGTGGATTAGTTCCCTAAGGCATTAGATGATTAGGCGAAAGGCAGCAAAGTGGGTGACTATGATGGACTGTATAGTCTTTTCATCAGAGGGCAAATGTAATTTGCAGAGCTCTGCCAACACCGGATTGATTCAAAGCTCCCTGTGCCCAAAGTAATGTGGGAGGAAAGGATTTCCATACACAGAAATCCTGATGGCCAGGGCTCACATTCACAGCCCAAATGCTTTGACTGTTTAAAGTTAGGGTACAATTAAGAGGGTGAAGTATATACCAGGAAGCCAGCCACTTGTGGAAACTCCTCCATGGTTTCCAATATGGCCTTGGTGGAAGTAATCAGCACGAGCAGACGGTAAAGCATTACCTACCCTACTCGGTTTGGAGTTGGACTCAGAGGGCAAGCTGATGGTCCGTGAGAGTGGTAGCTGTAATGGTCCATGAGAGTGGTAGCTGTCACTTCCACCAGATCACCATGAATGGAACCCCTTTTACTGCTCTGAGGAATATCTGTGCCAGCCAGACCATAGTGGTGGAAAGATTGGTCTCCCGAGCAGTATCGCCCAGGACAGGTATACAGGGTAACCCAGGTACTTAGGCAGGACTTTGTCTGCGCTATGGCTCTGGTCTCCCTGGAATAGGGGGAGATGGCTGATACAAGGGACTTTGTAAATCCTGAGACGCCCATTGACTGCATCCTGGTAAATGAACGATTACCAGTGATAGAAGTGCTGGATGGGCAGCCTCTCAGGGCACACCGTAAGCTCGGATATTTAAGGGTCCTGCTCCCAAACAGAGGTTACAGAGGCCCAGATGGAGAGCAGGAGGTAGGAGGTGGGGGGAATACACAGTAGAAGGACCAAGGGGTTACCTGCTCTGAGAGAAGAGCACCCCAAGATTGACCCTGGTGAGGCCACTGCTGACCTGGAGGTGCTGCCTGTGCTGTCACAGAGACAAGAGACTTGCACCTGGCCAACCCCTCGCCTCCTACTTCCACAACAAGATCACGGACATACACAACAGCTTCAGCACTCAACCGACGCACGCCACGACCGAACCACCGCCCCCCACCACCACCCTCCGCGCCTGGACCCCGATCAGCACTGAAGACACCATCCGCACGATAAACTCCATCCACTCCGGATCGCCGACCGACCCTTGCCCTCACCACGTCTTCAACAAGGCCGACGCTGTCATCGCACCCCACCTGCGGGACATCATCAACACCTCCTTCAACACCGCTACCTTCCCGGAGAGCTGGAAACACCCCGAACTCAGCGCCCTACTAAAGAAGCCCTCAGCCGACCCCACCGACCTCAAAAACTACCGACCCATCTCGCTGCTCCCGTTTCCCGCAAAAGTCATAGAGAAGACCGTCAACAAGCAGCTGGCCGCCTTCCTCGAGACGAACGGATCCCTCGACCTTTCGCAGTCTGGCTTCCGGGCCAACCACAGCACCGAGACCGCCCTGATCGCAGCAACCGATGACATCCGAACCCTGCTCAACAACGGAGAAACAGCGGCCCTCATCCTCCTAGACCTCTCCGTGGCCTTCGACACTGTCTGCCACCGTACCCTAGTACAGCGCCTCAGCAACGTCGGAATCCACGAGAAGGCACTGGAGTGGATCATCTCCTTCCTCGCCGGAAGGACACAGAGAGTCCGCCTCCCCCCGTTCAGATCAGAAGCCACCGAAGTCATCTGCGGCGTTCCTCAAGGCTCCTCCCTCAGCCCAACCCTCTTCAACGTCTACATGAGCCCCCTCGCAGCCATCGCACGCCAGCCCAACCTCAACATCATCTCCTACGCCGACGACATCCAGCTGATCCTCTCCCTCACCAACGACCCCGCCACCACCAGAGCCAACCTACACGAAGGGATGAAAGAGGTAGCCGAATGGATGAAGAACAGCCGCCTAAAACTGAACTCGGACAAGACGGAAGTCCTCATCCTGGGATCCTCACCCTCCGCCTGGGACGACTCCTGGTGGCCCCCCGCCCTAGGCAGCGCACCCAAACCAACAGACCACGCAAGCAACCTGGGCTTCATCCTGGACTCCTCGCTCTCCATGACCAGACAAGTCAACGCCGTCTCCTCGTCATGCTTCAACATCCTACGCATGCTACGCAAGATCTTCCGGTGGATCCCCACCGAGACCAGGAAGACGGTCACCCAGGCCCTCGTCACCAGCCGACTGGACTACGGCAACTCCCTCTACGCCGGAACCACCGCCAAACTCCAGAAGAGACTCCAGCGGATCCAGAACACCTCAGCACGACTCATCCTGGACATCCCCCGTCGCAACCACATCTCCGGACACCTGAGAGACCTGCACTGGCTCCCGGTCAACAAGAGAATCACCTTCCGTCTCCTCACCCACGCACACAAAGCCCTGCACAACCAAGGCCCAGGATACCTCAACAGCCGCCTCAACTTCTACGCTCCCAAACGCCAGCTTCGATCGACCGGCCACGCCCTCGCCGCCGTCTCCCGCATCCGGAGAGCCACCACAGGGGGAAGGTCCTTCTCCTACCTCGCGGCCAAGACTTGGAACTCCCTTCCGACCCACCTCCGCCTGACCCAGGACCACCTCGCCTTCAGGAAGCAGCTCAAGACCTGGCTGTTCGAGCAGTAGCGGACCCCCCCTCCCCTAGCACCTTGAGACCCTCCGGGTGAGTAGTGCGCTATACAAATGCATTGATTGATTGATTGAGTATGTTACCTTGGAGGTGGTTCCCTCCTAAAATCCCTAAACTGTCAGGCACCTGTTCAGTCTCAGGGTACTGACTATCAGCTGAGAAGTCTGTGTCAGGATACAACTCCTGCGAGTACAGGAGTGAGAGTGGAAGGAGGGTGGCTTTCAACCTCATTCCACTGCATAACAAAGATTTTGTCAGACTAGGGGCTGTGGCAGGGCCCTTTAACTGCTGGGTGACGCTACCGGCTGCCTGAATATTTTAAAATAACAAACCAATCCTGTGAAATAGATTTGTAATCTTTGGCTTTTTAATTGTTCATACTGTGTGTGACGAGTGTTGGGGGCAGTCTTACCTCCTGTGGCTACGGTGACCTGGGCTCAATCCTCACTCCATCACATAACATATAAATATAACATCTACCTGCCCTGGTCCGATGCGGTAACCAGTACCATTGCGCGGGGTAGGGAGAGCCAGGCACTTACGGTAGACCGGTTAGCGGTCTAATTGCTGGGATGTCCCAGCGACCGCGCACAGCGGACATGCTGCTGGCGCAAGGAAGGCGCGCCAAAGGCAAGCCCGTCTGCGCCCGTCCGTGGCCGGACGGGGCCTGGGGCCAGAACCACTGGTTGCGCCGTAGTAAAGCGACTGTATAGCGCCCTGTTATTGCTTGCTCTGCGAGCCCTATTGCAGATCTGTGCAGACACAGCTTGGCGGGAGGCAGGAAGAGCGGAGACTGCAGGCATTGCTCTTTCAAATGTAGTCTGGGGAGTGAGGTGGACGAGAAAAACCCTCACTTGAACTGCTGTCTGCTGAATTGCCGGTCACTTAGGAAACACAGACCGGAGGTCTATGACCAGCTCTTAGATGGTCAGGTAGATGTAATGTTTCTCTCTGAGACGCAGCTGTACAAGGAGTTGGTGCCAGAGATCTTAGAGGCACTACCCAGGGGCTATGCGATCACCAGGATAGATGGAGTTTCTGGCAGAGGTGGTGGAGTGGCAATCATTTTCAAACATCACATTCAATGCACCCTCAAGTCTATCGCTATTGTCGATAGTGAGGCAGGGATCTTTACGATTAAGGTGTACCTGAACTATATTGTGAAAAGGCTTTTGATCTACAGACCTCCTGGTCCCTCTAATCGCTTTTCCTCTAGTTTGATGGACTACCTTACTCAACCGGCACTACGGTATGATAAACTTTTAGTGCTGGGTGATCTTAATTTGCATTTTGATGATACTTGTTGTACGGCGGCGGGTGAACATTTTCAGGAAATGGCCACTCTACAACTCCCCTACCCATCTTAGGGGCCCTCTGCTGTTCACTCTTTTTGCAAATTCGGGAGGATATAGTGGTTTATCCCCCCTCCCAGTTGTATGGACAGACCATTTCTTGGTCACTTTTGCTATGAGACTTCCGGGGCCAAAGACACGGGAAAAAGTAAAAAGTGGCAGAGTGTGTCGGAGATGGGCGGGCTTCTCGCAGGGAAAGTTCAGCAGCGCCCTTTTGCTGGGGGGCCTACCTGGCGGCACAGATGCTGAAGGGGCATGCATAAAATTGGACAGGCGGATTACGGAGGCCCTGGACAGTACCGCCCCCTGGTCACATAAATTACTGGGAAGAGCACGTAAATCTGCCTTTAGAACGGCGAAAGCAGACTGCAAACGCCTGGAAAGGCAGTGGAGCACGTAAATCTGCCTTGAGAACGGTGAAAGCAGATTGGAAATGCCTGGAAAGGCGGTGGAGGAAAGACTTCTCTGACCAGGGGAGGAGGGTGTAAAAAGAGGCACTGAAGAGCTACCATGGGCTCATTAGAAGAGCAAAGCTAGTACACTATCTGGAGAGAATTGGATCAGCGGGCAACTCTTTTTTTTTTTGTTTAAGAAATTTTTATTGAATTTTCAATACATGAGAAAAAGAACAAGAGAAGCAGTAAAATCTTACATGGAGAAAAAGCTTTCAAATATCACATAAGATATAAGTAAGATAAAAAACAATTAGGCAGATATCAAATAAGTAAGTATGGCATAGAGAAAGGAAGAGAGAGAAAGAGGAGGAAAGAAAGAAGGAAAGAAAAGAAAGGTGGGAAAGAAGAGAGAGAAAAGAAAAAATAGAGAGAGACAATCAATGTATAGGAGGATGTGTAGACAGATATGTAGAAAACGGTAGCCAAAGAAGGTCAGATTTGATTTTTTGAGAGAGAGAGGCAGATGAGACAGAAGCAATTCAATGTTCATCACAAATAAAGTTCCACCATGTTAATAAAGAAATCTTTGAATTATCCTTCCAAGAGGATAAAATAACTTTACAAGCCAGAGCAATAAAAAGATCAAATAATCTAGGAGAGGAAGATGTAACATCTATATCAGGAGACAATGAACCTAGAAAAACATTGTGTAACGATAAACTAGTATTAAGGTTAAACACTAACTTGCAAATATTCCAAATAGAGTTCCAAAAAGTTGAAACATTAGAACATTAGAACATTCATAAAGTAAATGAGTTAATGTGCCCATTTCAGTGGAACATGACCAGCATAATGGGGAAGACGTGGGTGAAAATTTACATACAGTAATGGGAGTAATTAGTTCTCTTTGATAGAGGAAATAGAGAGATTGAGCTATACGAGCAGCAGCAGAGGTCTTAAACATTTTGCACCATAGTTTATCCCATGTATGCACAGAAAAAGAAACAGATAAGTCATTTTCCAATGCAATTTCAACTGGAGACTTAGGGCGTTCATTAACAATAGATACTAATAACCTATATACTCATGCGGCTTTAGGTCTGTGGGTTGATAATAAAGAGTATAAAGGTGAGGGAGGGGAAACAGATGGAACTTGAGAAGGGAGGGAAAAAGTAGTTAGATGAGATTGTATGGCATTAGAGATGATTTTATACTCAATAAGGCAAGTTTGTAGGGTTGAGAAGGGGACAATAAAAAACAATTTGTAGTAAAATGATTTACCCTTATATTTGAGAAATTTGTTATACCATACAGTGGAGGACAGAAAGCTTTAAAGAAGAATAACATCCTTAGAGAAAGTATTATGAAACATAGTTCAAGAGTATTTTAAAATGGGATTAGTAGACAAAAAGGTACAATTTGACATAAAAATAACTTGAGGAAAAGAGAAATCCTTCAGGAGGGAGCGTTCAAAGTTAACCCATGTGGGAACAGGACTGTCCTCAAAATCATAAGCTAATGTAAAAGACTGCTTAATCAAAAAAGCAGAGTGGTAGGCAGTAAAATTAGGAAAACGAACACCACCTTCATCTTAAGGACGTATAAGTTTGTGTAGAGCAATTCGTGGGTGTTTGGTATTCCATAGAAATTTTATGCAGGTAGAGTTGATTTTAGAAAAATAAAAATTTGGTATTTTGATAGGGAGCATGGATAATGTATATAAAACATGAGGTACCATCATCATTTTAATGGTGTCTAACCTGCCCCACCAGGAGAGATAGAGGGGTGACCAAGTGAGAAAGAGTGAGCGAATTTTACCTAATAATGCATCAAGAGTAAATTTAAGTGTGGCAGGAAGGGAAGAGGAAAATCAGATGCCAAGGTATTTGATTTTAGAAGGGCACCAAGCAAATGAAGTATCACTAAACATGTATTGATAACATATTGAATTTAAAGGTAGAACTTCTGAGTTGGAAAGGTTACGTTTATACCCAGAGACAATCGAATATAGTTGAACTTCATTTAAAAAATAAGGAAGGGATTCAACAGGATTAGACATATAAACAAGAATATCATCTGCATAGGCAGATAATTTAGTTTCTACAGAGTTATGTTTAAATCCATTTATTTGAGAGTTAGCACAAATGCGCATTAGGAATGGTTCAAGACAAAGAATAAAAAGCAAAGGGGAGAGGGAGCAACCCTGTCTTGTGCCTCTGGATTACGAAAAGGATCTGGAAAATTGGTTATTAACAAAAAATACTAGCTCAGGGACAAGAATATAAAAGCTTAAAATAGGAAATAAAATTGGGTCCAAAACCAAACCATTTGAGAGTTTGGAACATAAAATGCCAATTGATACGGTCAAAAGCCTTTTCGGCATCAAGGGATAAAGCAGCAAGGGGGGATTTATATTTTTTTCCATAGGAAATAATATTAGCAAACATCCGAGAATTGTCAGATGCTAATCTGCCCTTCACAAAGCCGACTTGATCTGTTTTAATTAGGAGAGGGATAATGGTATCAAGTCGGGAAGGGAGGATTTTGGCAAAAATTTTACAATCATAATTTATTAACGAAATGGGGCGGAAATTTTTACAGTAGGAATGATCCTTATCAGGTTTGGGGATAATGACAATTAAAGCATCTATGAAAGAACCAGAGGCTTTTGCATCGGCAATAAATGAGTTGAAAAGTTGAAGTAAGTGAGGGACACAGGTGGAGAGAAATGCAATGTAAAATTCAATAGGGAAACCATCAGGTCCCGGGCTTTTGATTTTTTAAGGGCCTTAATAGCAGTGGTTATCTCTTGAGGAGTGATATCTTTTTCCAACAAGTTGAATTCGTCAGGTAAAGATGGAGGTGAGGGTAAGCCTAAAAAAAAAGTATGCAAGTTTGAGTCGGTAGGAAATGTGTCATCCGAGTACAGAGATTTATAGTGTGTATGGAAAACCTCAGCAATGTCTTCATCGGACGAGACCAACCTATTAGTAGATTTGTTAAGAATAGGGCCAATAGTCTTACGTTCAGATTTGACTTTTAGATAGTTTGCCAACATTTTCCCCGCTTTATTTTGCCCTCCATGATATTTAGATTTGACTCGAAGTAAAACATTACAAGCTTCCATCGTAGCCAATTTGTTAAGCTCAGTTTTTGCTTTGATTAAATCATGGAGAGTGGCAGAGGAGCTGGAAGTAAAATATCTATGTTCTAGGTCTTTAAGATTTCGTAATTGGTCATCATATTTCTTTCTGGACGATTTCTTCTTTTTTGACACAAAAGAAATGATAAAGGCACGAAAAGCAGCTTTAAAAGCAACCCAATTATTTGGAACAGAGTTATCTGATGGGTAAATAATGCGAAAAAAATCAGTAGTGAAGTAGGAAGCTTCTTTGATGAAAATCGGGTCATTTAAAAAAAAAAGTGTTACATTTCCATTGGCTAGATGGAGAGGAAGTATGGGATAAGTCCAAAACAGCAAGGACAGGGGCATGGTCAGATATAAAAATGGAGCCAGTGTCAGATTTTTGGATAGAGGGGAGCATAGATTTACTAGACAATATATAGTCAATTCTGTAACGGGTATGATGTACATTGGAGAAAAAAGTAGATTCAACTAAATCAGGATTACTGGTTTTCCAAACATCATACAATGGACGAGAGGCAATGGCAGCTTGACAGGCCTTATGGGTTTTGTCAGGTTGAAGTTTACTTTTGGATAGTCTATCGGAAAATGGATCTAACCATTGATTAAAATCACCGGCAACAACAATATTAGGACAATCAATGGAAGAGAGGAGGACTTTAATATCATTCCAAAATGTAGGATCAGGTTTGACAGGGCCATAGATATTTAATAGAACAAAAGTTGTATTTTGGAACATAATTTTTGCCATTACCCATCGTCCATCAGTATCACATTGTGTGGACAAAATTTGTACAGCTAAAACTTTATGGAACAATATGGCAACACCCCCCTTTTTGTTGATCGCAGGAGGAAAAACAACTTGGCCTACCCATTGTCTTTTCAGTTTAAGAGATTCAACATCATTACAATGAGTTTCTTGAAGGAAAGAAATTTGAGAATTAAGTTTAGATAAATGAGACAGTACCTTTTGTCTTTTTACTGGATTCCCCAGTCCACGTACGTTCCACGTAGCAAAATTACACATAACAGAGGTAGGGGAAGATATGACACTGGTGGAGAAGACATATCACCAGGAGATAACTGTAAGGGAAAACACACCACAAAAAAAATTACATAAGAAACAAATTACCCAAAGACCTACAATACCAAGGAGCAAAAATAGTACATGAATGGTGAAAAGTGGAAGGAGAGGAAAAAAGAGAATTAGGAGAATAATGACGAACACTGAAGAATACCAAACATGTATTAAAGGAACAATAAACATTACGTAGTATGAAAAGAAATAAAGAAGAGGATCGAAAAAAAAGAGAGGAGAAGGAGAGGACATAGGAAGAAAAAATAGAGGAAGGAGGAAAAAAGACAGATCAAGGAATGAAATCCAGGGTGCACAGACATAATATCGACTCCAAAATATCGTTTGGACAGAATATCGAGTTTTAAATATCGTTTGGAGAAAATATCGACAGGACAGAATATCGACAGCAAAAATATTGTTTTTAAGGTAAGTGAAGTAATATCGACTGTAAATAATATCGAAAGTAAAAAATATCGTTTTTTATATAATATGTAATTATTTATAGTGTTTTTATGTTATAATATGTGTGAAAAGTGTCATTTTATGTTATAATTATTTTTAATTAATGATTTTTTTAAAATTATTGTGTAATTTTATTCTGTAGCGGGTTGTGGGTTTATAGGGGAATAGGGTGGGAAGTAATTTAATTATAATTAATTAAATATGTAAATTTATTAATTGTAGTAATAATTAATTAAATATTATATGTTAAATATTTAAAATGTAATTGGTAATTAATTTAATTTAATTGATTAATTGCTAATTATGTTAAATTAAAGGGGTATTTTTAGGGTTCAGGGTCAGTTTTTAGTTTTTGGGTAAAGGGGTATTTTTAGGGTTCAGGGTCAGTTTTTAGTTTTTGGGTAAAGGGGTATTTTAAGGGTTCAGGGTCAGTTTTTAGTTTTTGGGTAAAGGGGTATTTTTAGGGTTCAGGGTCAGTTTTTAGTTTTTGGGTAAAGGGGTATTTTTAGGGTTCAGGTTCAGTTTTTAGTTTTTGGGTAAAGGGGTATTTTTAGGGTTCAGGGTCAGTTTTTAGTTTTTGGGTAAAGGGGTATTTTTAGGGTTCAGGGTCAGTTTTTAGTTTTTGGGTAAAGGGGTATTTTTAGGGTTCAGGGTCAGTTTTGGGTTTTTGGGTAAAGGTTTTTTTTAGGGTTCAGGGTCAGTTTTGGGGTACAGGGGTACAGTGTAAAAATAAAGTAAAATTAAATTTACATTAATTTAATTTAATGAAATTAAATTAAATTAAATTATATTTAAATAATTTTAAATAATATAAATTCAAAAAAATTATTATATACTTACCAATACTTACGTTGTAATGGTAGTGCGTTGTAAAAGTTGCGTTGTAACGTCATATATCCACTGTTGCACTCTTTGTAGTGGGAATAGTAATTTTTACTCTTTTGTATTTGTACGTTAATAATATTGGCTATTATTTAATTAAATTTTGTTACTATATATATATATGTTTTAAGAAATATGATTAAAAAAATATTTTTTTTTTACTTTCATTAATTATTTAATTATTAATAGTTATTTTAAGTATTGTTAATTATATTTTAGTAATTAATTTTTTATATTAATCTAATTAAACATTGTTTTTATTAAAGTCTATATTTTTTACAACTATATTTTTGTTAACGATATTTTGTACTCGATATTTTTGTACTTACCTGTTTGTACATACAAACTCGATATTTTGGTTGTAGATATTTTCTCGTCGATATTTTGGGTAGTCGATATTTTGGTAGTCGATATTATTTCAGTGATCCAAATCCAGATCTGTAAAAGAAAAAGAAGTCGAAAAATGAGAAGCACAGTGACGACAAAGGGCACGGGACACGAAGAAGTGTATAACACAATGGAAAACATACGAGCCTCAAAAGAGGAACATAACACATAATTCTAATAACAATGGATAACAAATGAAGAAGCAATTAGAAGAGGCATGGTGAATTCAAAAAGGAGTAAAAATAGCAGGATGGTAAATCAACCATTTGTGTCCATTCCAGAGGGAGAGAATTCACGGAGATAAAGATTACGTTTTTCAGGATCATGAAATGAGCGTGATCGACCATTATGTGTGATTTTGCACAAACATGGATATAGAATGTCATATTGGATATTTAGAAGTCTCATCTGATGACGCAGAGCCAAGAATTCTTTGCAACGAGCATTTGTTGCATTGGAGAGATCCTGGGAAATGAAGAGGTTGTGACCAGACCAAATGAGACGACGTTTCAATCTTACAGCTTTCAATGCTAGCATTAGTTAAGTAAATTCAAGAAACAACATTATAATGCCACGTAGTTTATAAGCATTGGGATGTAAACGACGCAAACAATGAGCTCTCTGAATATTGAGTGGATTTGTGGAGGATTGAAGGTCTAAAAGTTCAGGTAGGAATTTTTGTAGAAAGGATACAATGTCTGGCCCTTCAATATTCTCTGGAAGACCATATAGGCGTAGATTATTCCTACGGTTTCGATTTTCAAGGTCCTCAGTGTATAGTTTCATTTTATGGATTTCTTGAGTGGTATTTTAAGATAAACATCTTGGATATCACTGATGCGTTGTTCCAGGACCAGAACCTTGTTTTCCATGACAATCCATCTCTCTTCTATTTGTTGTAGCTTTTCGTTTGTAGCAGTCATGAATGGTTGGAGACCACTGACTTCATCCAGTATAGAATCCAATACTGGGTTCTGAGAGGACTGAATAAGAGAAGGTAGATTATTTTTTTGACGTTTAGGTTTAGTACCGGTCACAGGGGATCTGGCAGGATGAGAGTCGGCAGCCATTTTGAGGATAAGTCAAAATAATTCAAAGTAACAGCAACAAAAGATATAAAAAGGTCAAAAAGCAACCTTCAGATGGCACGGCAGCTGAGTAAAAAGAGTTCATGTAGAAGAAAACCAGGTGATAATTGAAAGGATGTTCGGCCTATGAAGTTATCATGAAAAAACGAGAAGAAACCGCCAATGTGCAGCAAGAGTTCTGTTCATGTGCGTAGTAGAAATCCATGTAGCACATAAAGAGAAATGAGCATAGCCGAATGACTGAGTGGACTTATACTGGTTATAATCCACGAAGAGTAATACTCCAAGGTTCGTAATAATGATGCAGCAAAAATGATGACCAGCCAGGAGAACACATATAGCAGAAAAAATATGGCCAGATATCAAAGAATGTACCACAGGAACTGTTCCAGGCGGAAAGAAAAAAATACATCAGTCAAAAATATGCCACACAGGATTATACATGATGAAAGGCATTCGGCAAATTTAGCGCTGATAAGACGCATGGATTAATTGAAATAACTGCGCAGATATCCGAAGTAGAGAAAGCCAGCGTAGAATAGCAGACTACAAGGCAGTTCCTCACAGTATAACACGCAAAGGGAGCCAACGTAGGTAGAGCTTAGCGGGAGAAATATGCCTAAAAATGTTTTTTTTTAAATACCAGAATGCTCATTTGTGGAGTAAAATAAACAAAAATCAGGCGAGTCTTGGTAGCAGAAGTAGAATGCAACATAGAAGACAAAGAATGATAGGAGCCATGGTGAGCGCGGTGATATTTTTGGCAAACGCGAGTGCAACGACCTAAAATGGCAGCCGCTCTCGTTTGTACTGAGAGAAATTACCGCGGGTCCGTTGAAGGCGTCACAGGCAGCAGTCCATCCGGAAAGGCGGTTAAAAGACTCACCGCATCCTCAGCGGATCTTGCCCCTCGCCTCAGGAGTGGAGAACGAAGTCAGAAGGCTCAAAATCACTTGCAGAGTCCCGCAAAATGGCGGAGCTCACAGAGCGTCCACCATGACACCTCGGCGCGCAAGCCACCAGCGGGCAACTCTACACGGGAGCTGTTTAGGGTTTATAAGAGATATCTTCCTTATCTACGTCAGCTGCTCCGGCTGTGGGCTCAGAAGAGCTATGCAACAGTGTGGCAAATTTTTTCTCTGACAAAGTGGAGAAAATATATTCCACTTTCCCTGACTCCACCCGAGTAGGAGAGGAGGTGGCAAAGGAGATAGAGTATGCCTGGGAGGGTGAAGGGTTGAAGAGTTTTACCATGCCCCACCCAGAAGAGCTAGTTAAAATCTGTATTAGTATAAAATTGGGTTCTCCCAGAGACCCAACGCCCCCTAAAGTGCTGAGAGGGAGCCTGGATATCCTGGAGCCATATATTAGACACCTGATGGAGACTTCTTTTAGGACTTGCACAGTACCAGGATGCTGGAAGGAAGCTGTGGTCCTACCGCTCTCCAAGAAACCTCATATTGGCCTAGATCAACTGGATAATCTTCGCCCCATCTCTCTTCTACCGTATTTCGCCAAGGTCGCGGAGAAAGTCGTAAATATGCAGCTGACTGCGCATATTGGGAGATTTAATCTCCTGCATCCCACTCAGTCCGGATTCCGAGCTTGCAATATGTGGATCCGGGTCAGATGGCGGCCTTGATCCTGCTGGATTTAAGTGCCGCCTTTGACACTGTTCCCCATCACACTCTGGTGTAGTGTTTTTAAGAAAGTAGGTGTGTCGGACAGTGCCCTGAGCTGGAAGACATCTTTTTTGTCTGGGCGTAGCTTCCAGGTGAGGCAGGGCTCCTATTGCTCGAAAGTTATCAAATTAAGACATGGGATACTGCAGGGATCGACCCTGAGCCCGACCCTGTTCAATCTCTACGTGGCTCTTCTAGCAGACATTGCTGATGGGTTTGGGATCAGGGTCTTGTCCTATGCTGATGACACGCAGCTGGTGGTCTCCCTTACACAGGCACTACATACGGCAGCCTCCAACTTCATGACGTGCCTGCAAGAACTGGCCGCATGGATGGCTAACAACTGCCTGAAGTTGAATGGCAAAGAGACAGAGGTGCTTGTGGTGGGGCGAGCTCCGTCGGTATGGTCATCTGCCTGGTGGCCCCAGAGTTTGGGGACTACGCCTGTCCTCTGTCTCAGGTAAAGTACCTGGGGGTGTGGCTGGACATAAGGCTCTCCTTTGAGTACTAAACCAGGTGGTGGCAGGTGCCTGTTTTGGAGTCCTGAAGGTCCTTTGCAAAACCCTGGATATGCTACCGACTGCAGCCAGGAAGACCATGGCACATGCCCTGGTGACATCGCACCTGGATTAGGGTAACATTCTTTATCTGGGTGCTACGACTAAGTGTATGCTCAGACTCCAGAGGGTGCAAAACGCAACAGCACGTTTGGTTCTGATGCGCCCAAGGAGGGTCTCTGCGAAGGCAGCGCGGGCTGCACTCCACTGGCTGCCGATAAGGGAGAGAGTCCTGTTTAAGGCACTGTGTGTATGTCAATGTATTCTGCAGGGGACTGCCCCCTCCTATCTGTCGGAGCTACTCACCCCCTATGTCCCTACAAGTCAGCTAAGATCAGGTGGGGAGGGTTTGGTGTGCGTTCCCGCTATCAAGAGAGCTAAGATGGACAGACGCTCCTTCTGCCTGTTGGCTGCCCAGCACTGGAACAGACTCCCCTTGTATCTCCGGATGGAGGCCCGGGAGAGCTTTTTCAGGAAAAAAAATTAAAACGTATCTCTTCCCCCGGGATATCTAGTGAGAGAGGTTGCCGGGCATGGAAATCTGTGCAGTTGCACTGTAGCGCAGGGACACACTGGCCGAGTGTAACCATGCGCTTTATAAATGTGCCTATTATTATTATTATTACTAATTATTGTTTACAATCATATCTCTCAATTGAGTTTAGAGTTTTTATTAACAAATTTAAGATGTAATATTATATAAAGAATATTTAGAACATGAATATTTTTGTCTGGCAATATTTATAGCACAGTATTCCACTCTGAAAAACCTAAGTGGCCACCGAGACCTCAGAAGCAATTGGAAAACTCCTTGCCAGACCCCCAAACTGATTTCAGTACTAATTTAAATTCAACTTAAAAGTTAAGTCAAATTTTATATTACTATCATGAAAGTGACACTTTTAGAATGTTATTTTCCTACCTAAGCTAAATGGGCCTTTCTTCCAGTGTCCACTGTCACCTGACTACTGATGGTTTCCCTGTGGTGAGATGTGGATTCCTCCCAAACAGTGATCAAAGGGCTTGGGTGTGGAGAGGTGAATTATTTTCTTTGAGCCTGATTGCCTGGGTGGGCAGCCGCTACCTCAGGTTCAAAGAATGCCTACTCTATCATTGGCAGATGAAGCTCATACCTAGATGGATGTATGACGTTACAACGCATACTTTTACAACGCATACCTTTACAACGCATTTTTTACAACGCAACATCCATTACAACGCATTCCATTACAACGCATGGCAATACAATGAATTTTTGAAAACTACCTTTACAGCACATTCCATTACAACGCATACTACCTTTACAACGCATACCATTACAACGCATAACATTACATTGCATGTATGGTAAGTATTGGATAGTGTAGGGTTAAAAGATACTATTCTAACTCCAGGGGGGTGCAACAGTAGGGTAAGTGTTGGATAGAGTAGGGGTAAAATTCACTATTCTAACTTCAGAGGGGTGCAACAGTAGGGTAAATGTTAGATAGTGTAGGGGTAAAAATTACTAATCTAACTCCATGAGGTGCAACAGTAGGGTAAGTGTTGGATAGTGTAAGGGTACTATGCATTGTAATGTTATGCGTTGTAATGGTATGCGTTGTAATGACATGTGTTGTAGTGGTATGCGTAGTAGTGTCATTCGTTGAAATGGTTGCGTTGTAATGGCATGCGATGTAATGGATGTTGCGTTGTAAAAGTTTTGTTGCAATGGTAGTGCGTTGTAAAAGTTGCGTTGTAAAGGTTGTTTCCCACCTAGGCTCGCGTCCCCTTTGTCTCTCTAGTTAGGTTGGCATCAAACCCAGTGATAGTAGAGGAACGGGTCAGAACTGGTTTAGGGAGAGGACAAAGGCTTGCCTTTCACTAGAGGCTCACACTGGGCGTGAAAGTGGACCAAATACATTTCTCCTCAGAATACTCCTGGACATGTGAGAAATGAAAAGAAGGACTGCCCTGCTGTCTGAAGAACATGAAGGAAGCCTGAACCTGCTTGCCTTGTAACCAAGATCCCAAAAATGACTCCAAGCATTAGTTCTCTGACCTCTTGTTGAAGCTAAAGGTACACAACAAGCTTGCAGAGGCCCTTTTCCTGCAACAGCCCAGCTGACCAGTACCAACTGGACCTGCCCAGGGCTCTGCCGCTGGCCTTTGATGTAGTGCGTCCCACTCCTAATCCCAAAGTGGTGCTCCAAGGTCCTGGACCCTTAGCTGGTGTTAAAGTTTACTCATCCTATCCCTAAACTGTAAGATCAGGGACTTAGATGGTTCTTGCCAACTACTTACTTGAAGAACTGTCATAGACTGGGACCAGCACTGAAGCTGCAGCTGTCAATACTAAATCACCAGTTGGCCTCACTGGTTGGGCCCACTGAAAAATATCTAATTTGCAGAAAGTTTCTAGGTTCATAGTAGAAGACTTCATCTGCAAAAACTCCGAGCAGCAAACTGTCAGTGTTGAGGTCTTCTTAGGCAAAGACTGGACTTTGCTCACTCAGACTGTTCCCACCTTCATCAAAGACTGCACCGAGACTATGCTCTTCAGAAACCTGCTGTTGTCAAGTCAAGTTTAGATCCAGGTTGGAGCGTGCCCCATCTATGATACATTTTTTACCTTAAAAGTAGGTAAACATTCCCCCAGGATGAATCTGGTCCTGTACTCAATTATGGTTGGCCTTAACCTTTGGCTTTGACTCCGTCTGGTGTGACCAGATACCCATGGTTTAGGCTTTGTACTATTTGGCAAAATGTTTATTCTAACTTTAAAAGTTCCTCTGAAAAAATAAGCACAACAAAAAAAACATTCACTAAAAACAGCATTAATATATTTTGCTAATCTATTTCCAGGCAGTATGAGGGAATAATATCAGAAAAAGTTTATTACAGACATGTTTCTTCAATTTGTATTTTCTTCCCTTTAGGTTTAACAAAGCATTGCATATGAAGAGTTTCCAACAAAACAACTCAATAAAAAGATTGGGAAATAAAACAATAGGTACAAAATAAGCCAACTAAACAGGAAGAGCTCTAATTTGAATTTGATGGTCTTCCTGTCTGCCCCCCACAGCTACACCAAAATGAGAACAGCCGAAGCCCGTTGTTTGCCCACCAGAGTGTAATCCATGGTGGAGTAGTGGTGCGTCTGTCTCAAGGTGGTGGTCTGTTAGGCTCATAGGAGAGCCTTAACAGGAGGCCACCACTGTCACAGTGCCTGCAGCACCTTCCTGCATGGTGTGGCATGCACCATGTTATTCATGCCATACCTCATATGAATGGGAGTGCAATTCCAGGGGGGCACAACATGGTTAGAAGCAGCAGTATGCCCTGTTAGGGCCCCCTTACTTCCATGTCTACCACCCTTTTAATGGTGTGCTCACAGACAGGAAAAGGGAGGTGGAAAGGAAAGGCAGAATATGCTCGGCGGTGTGGCAGACGCACCGCCAGCATATTCCTGCCCATTGCCAGGCCGCTGGCGCAGATGGATCCTTGATCTTGGTGGAGCCGGCATTCTCGCAACGGTCCCACAGCCACACTCATAATATGACCAATCGAACGCCAATGTGGCTGAGGTGGAACCACCACCACAGGTACCACCGTCGTGTGGACCACCGTACTCGAAATAAGGCCCTAAATATTAAAACTACTAACAATAAAGCAAATTAACAATAATTTTCCTAATATTAGTAACTAGTTTTAGGGGGCGTGGCTTGCACGTCAAGGTAGAATGGCGGACCCGGTGTGAGCTCTGCTGCATTGCCGAACTCGAACGTTTCTTTTGAGTCTCCTAACCCGTTATTTCAGGTGTGGAGTGACAGATCTGCCCTGCCGACAGTGCAGTGAGCTTGGAGTCCGCATTTTCCATGGATTCATGCCCTTTTTGAACTGCTTTAAGTTCGTGGTGAAATCTTCCTGTCAGAGACGCGGGTGGCCGCCATTTTAGGTCGCTGCGCCTGCGTCTCTTTACCCTGAGAACTTCTGCGACTTCTGCTGTGGAAAGGCTACTTCATGAAGATATTCTATTTTATGGGCTTGTCACCGTTATCCTTTATCTCTGACATAAGATATTTCAGAGTTCCCACTGGGAAAAGGTTCAGAGTTCAAGTAAAGAATTTACACATGCAATAACAAAGAGCCATACCAGTGAGGCATTATTTACAGAGCCCATTTGATCAACGCAGTCTTTACTTTGTAAATTGGACGCTCTTCAGTATTGCACTAGACACAGACTGACAAGCCTCTTCTACAGACAACGTGAGGATTTAACTTTCTACTCATACTGCCTAATTGAACTAAACCACTAATGTTACTATAAAGCTTGTCACTTCATAACTATCCTCATGCACTTACCAATATTCTGTGACAATGAAGCAGCCTTCCTATCAAATTGTGCTAACATGTGTGTTTCTGAGGAACTTTAATTAGAGTTCATTAAATATTATTGCATTTTAGAGGACTTTTTACTTCTGGTCTCACATTGATTGCTCTGTCACTATAATCATACCATTTTGTGGATTTTCTATGGCAATTATTGTGACCATTTTAATTTTACTTCAGTTTTTCCTGGTGTTCTCTTTTTTGCATTACAATGGCTAATGATATCCATTTGGCGAGATCTTCTGTATCTGGCACAAAACCAAAAAGACATAAAAATGACCCGCCTTCTCCCATTCATTCTTCTCAGAATCCTGTTTTGGACTCTATAGTAGATGAAGTCTGCGGTCTTCAACCCTTTATGTCTACGACAAATAAAAAGCTAAAACAGATTGAGGAGAGATGGATTGTTATGGAAAGTAAGGTACTGGATCTGGAACAACGTATTAGCGATCTACAGGATGTATCTACCAAGATTCCTTTACTAGAACAGGAAATTCACAAGCTAAAAATCCATGCTGAGGACCTTGAAGATCGGAATCGTAGAAGTAACTTGCGCCTATATGGACTTCCGGAAAATATTGAAGGTCCAGGTATGGTATCATTTCTACATAAATTCCTTCCAGAGCTCCTAGATCTTCAGGCTTCAACAAGTCCCCACAACATACAAAGAGCACATCATCTGGGACATCTAAATCCTAATGCTACAAAATCACGCTGGATCATAATGCTGTTCCTAGAATTTACTGAACTAATCCATGTTTTGAACGCTGTTAGACTTAAACGTCATCTCATTTGGTCTGGCCATAATCTCTTCATATCTCAAGATATCTCCAATGCAACAAATGCACGTCGCAAAGAATTTCTTGGCTTACATCCTCAGATGAGACAGCTTAACATCCAATATGGAATTCTCCATCCTTGTCTCTGCAAGATTACACATGATGGTTGGTCACGCTCTTTTGATGATCCGGAAAAACTTAAACTTTATCTTCATAACCTTTCACCTAATGGAATGAATACTAATGTTTGACTTCTCTAGGTTTTCGGGAATGCTACCTTGAATTCAGCATGCTTGTTTACTTAATGTTCTTAGATTATGTGTTTTTCCTTATATTTATGAGATTCTCTATCTTTCTTCTTTTTTGTTCCTATTACCGGGGTCCATTCCCTCTGGTGTCATTATGCTCCTCTTCTTTCGACTTCTTCTCTTCTTACAGATCTGGATGTTTCTCCTTGATCTGTTTGCTTGCTTTTTCCTTCCATTTCTTTTCTCTCTTCCTTCTTTTTCTCCACTTTTATTGTTATGTCTTACTTTTAATCATGTCTTTTGGTAACTGTTCTCCTTCTCAAAATATGTCACACTTTATCTCATTCTTTCTTCTGTTTTTTAGTTATAACTTTAATTTCAATAACATGTCATCTTTCTCACATATTGAACAATGTCTCTCCATTTTTTCTCTTATTAATTTTACAGTTTTATATCCCTGTTTCCTCATGTACCCCTTACTCCATTGTCATGGTTAATGTGGTTTCGTGGAATGTTTGTGGTCTTGGTCATCCTGTCAAATGTCAAAAGGTATTATCTCGTTTAGCTAAACTTAATACCCAGGTTGCTTTTTTACAGGAAACCCACTGTAATGACAAAGAGTCTCTTAAACTTAAATGCCAATGGGTCAATCAAATTTTATTTTCTCCTGCTATTGATCATCATGGTGGTGTTGCTATACTGTTTCATAAGCCTACTAATGCACAGATTTGTCATCAGATTGTGATTCCTCAGGTCGCTGGGTAATGGTTGATGTTATTATCAATAAAAGACAAATTACCTTCTTTAATATTTACAGGCCTGTAAAATCAAAAACAGAATTTTATAAAATTGAAACTATTATCGATATCAAATTCAAACATTGTGGTTGGTGGTGATTTTAATAATTGGTTGGACCCGTTATCAGACAGACAATCTAAATGCAAAGTTAAACCAGATAAAACCCGCAAATCATTTCAATCAGCCATTTCCTCTCAGCCCCTATTTGATACATGGAAGACGTGTAATCCAGATACCACTGAGTATACTTTCTATTCTCCTGTTCACCATACAAGGTCTCATATTGACTATTTTTTAGTTTCCAAATCGCTTTTACCTTGTCTTCAAAACATCTGAAATTGGCTCAATTTTCATTTCCGACCATGCCCCTGTGTCTACCATTATTGATCTATCCATTATTCATGTAAACAGGGTCGATGGCATTTTAATATTTACCTATTATCAGATCGTACTTTTATATCAGAAGCAACATCCTTATCAAAGAATTTTTTGTACTTAACAACCCGTTAGATACATCATTACATAATAATTGGGATACATTTTAAGCATCTTTTAGAGCCTTTACTATTGCTTACTCTTGCTAATAAATGCAAAATATAAAGAAACACTAACTCTTATCAAAACAATTGAACACAATTGCTACTCATCCAAATCCTCATCATTTCCTCAAGAATTAATTAAAGCCAAGTCCACCCTAAATAAAATAGTTACTACGGATGCTTGTAACATCCTCCTTAAGATTAAATCGAAATATCACAAAGGCCAAAACAAAGCAGGAAAATTGTTAGCAAATTATTTAAAAATTAAATCAGAATGTAAAATTATTGGCCCTATTCACTCAGAATCAACTAATGCACTCCTCTCAATGAGATTATTAATACATTTCAGTCATATTACAATCTTTTATATACAGAAACTGCTAAACCCTCTGAAGAAAACTTTACTTCTTTTTTCCGAGATATTCCCAAACCTAAAACTTCCACAGATATTTTTAAACAGCTTGAGGAGGATATTTCCCTTCAAGAATTATCTGATAATCTCAAATCGTTAAAAAAAGCAAAAGCTCCTGGCCCTGATGGTTTTTCTGTGGAATTATTGTTAACCTTCTCCTCTTTTTTTGCCCCTAAATTATTATGGGCCCGATTCACAGAACTAACTTAAGACAAAATCCTAAACTTACTACCATTTTGGTATTCACAGAAAGCACTTACTCATTTTGGTATTCACAGAAGGCACTTACTCATTTCAGTATTCACAGAAGTGGGGACTCCTTCTGTGAATACCAAAAGTCTTAAAATTAGGATTTTTCGCAGTTTAGTAGTAGTACAGTTAGGACTCCTAACTTTAGGACTCCTAAATGCCTTCTGTGAATACCAAAAGTCTTAAAATTAGGATTTTTCCCAGTTCAGGAGTAGTAAAGTTAGGACTCCTAACTTTAGGACTCCTAAATGCTGTCTGTGAATACCGAAAGTCTTACAATTGGGATTTTTCTCAGTTTAGTAGTAATAAAGTTAGGACTCCTACTTTAGGACTCCTAAACTTTACGACTTTAGGTATTCACAGAAGGCATTTAGGAGTCCTACAGTTAGGAGTCCTAACTTTACTACTACTAAACTGAGAAAAATCCCAATTTTAAGACTTTTGGTATTCACAGACGGAATTTAGGAGTCCTAAAGTTAGGAGTCCTAACTTCTGTGAATACCGAAATGAGTAAGTTCCTTCTGTGAATACCAAAACGAGTAAGTGCCTTCTGTGAATACCAAAATGGTAGTAAGTTTAGGACTTTGTCTTAAGTTAGTTCTGTGAATCGGACTCTATATCTTTTTAATTTTTTCATATCCGATTGTAAGGCCTATGGCTCTTTTTTGAAAGCCCTCATTATTTTAATCCCTAAACCAGATAAAGACTCCTCCTTTTGTAAAAACGTTCGTCCTATATCACTAATCAATTATGATTGTAAAATGTTTTCAAAAATTCTAGCATCTCGTCTAGAGAAAGTTTTCCCCATTATCATTAACCCAGATCAATCTGGTTTTGTTAAAGGTCATTTGGCTTCTGATAATGCTAGAATGATTTCCAATATTCTGGCTCTAAGTAAGAAATATCCCTCTCCGGTATCTGCATTATCTTTAGACGCAGAAAAAGCCTTTGAACTAACTGGGATTTCATTATTCATACACTGAAATGGTTTGGTTTTGGTCCAAAGTTTCTTTCATGTGCCAAATTATTATATACAAATCCAAAAGCTTGTGTTTTTGTTAATGGTCTTTTTCCCCATATTTTAATCTTCAACGGAGTACTTGTCAGGGGTGTCCCCTTTCCCCATTACTTTTTCTGTTATGTTTAGAACCTTTTCTAGAACACATTAGAAGTAATCCTCTCATTACTGGTTTTAAAATAAAATCCCATCAAATTAAATGATCTGCCTATGCTGATGATGTCTTTTTTTATATGTCTAATCCTGAGTCCTCTTTGCCCCTGTTTCTACAAGAGATCTCTGCTTTCTCTAATGTTTCTGGCTATAAATTAAATTTTTTTAAGACCAAGATTCTACCTTTAATTTCTTCATGTTATAGACATATGTTTGACTCGACCAATTTTACATGGTGTCCTCAGAAAATTAAATATCTAGGTACATGGTTATCCTCTAACATTTCTGATACATTATTCCATAATTTCACTACCTTAAAACTTAAAATTACCAATTTGTTAAACTTTGGTCACCTCTATTTTTATCGTGGTGGGGCAGACTTGACACAATAAAAATGATGATTGTTCCTCAGATACTGTTTTTGTTATCGATGTTACCATTCAAAATCCCTAAATACTATCTTACTCAGATTAATTCATTATGTATTAAATTCCTTTGGAATAATAAACATGCACGTATTGCTATATACAAGTTGACTCGGCCCAAGAGTGAGGGGGTTGTAAGATTTCCTGATTTTCAATTGTACCATAATGCATTCCGAAATCGTCAATTTTATGCTTAATCTAAAGATTATCAGGATTTACCTAAACCTTCATGGGTTAATGTTGAATGCTCACTACTGAATGATTTCTCAGTATGGGATATTGCATATATGACTAACTGTACTTTTATTTCTAGATATCCAATCCTGAAATATTCTCACTTCTTGTTAAATACACTTTTCTTTAAAATATTTGACAAATATCAATCCTTTCTAGCTTCCTCATCATGGTTCAATAAATACATTAAATTCAGACACAAATTTTTCTACTACAAACAATGGAAGGAAAAGGGTATTTTAATGTTAATCAAATGATTACTAATAATACGATTCTATCCTTCCATCAGCAATAAGAGACCTTTCACATACCTGATTCCTGTATCCAGCTATATAAAACTTTAACTACCATATTAAAGGAGTCTGTACAGAGTTTTCTCTCTTACCCAATTCCTACTTCTTTCACGCCTGTTTCCCCCTTGTATCAGATTCCTACAGATACTATACCTAGTGCCTCCTTTATATGCAAAATATTATCTATACCGGATAGCTTACGTAGTAAATTAAGTATTGAACTTGAATGGGAACAAGATTTATATCAGACATTATCTGTTTTTCAGTGGGATACGTTTTGGAAAAAACTATTCAAGACATCCGAAGCTACTAATATCCCACAATCCCTATATTTTATTAATAATAGAGTTGTTATTACTCCCCTCTTCTTACATAAATTCAATCATTCTGTCACATCATCTTGTTGGTCATGCCTTAATGCTGAAGGCTCTTTAATACACTTACTGTTCTATTGTCCTAAGGTACTTACTTTTTTGAAAGCTTTATGGTCAAAATGTATCTTGATTTTTTCATATCAGGTCCCATTTAATATTCATAATAATGTTTTTCAAGGCACCTGACTTTGATCAAATTACTTCTAAATCTATTTTATTTGATCTATTTCTTGCTGTGGCTTTTACAGTTATATTAATTTGATGGAAAGACAACTCTAAGTTATCTTTTTTACTTTGGTGGAATTTAATTTGTGATGAACATAGAATTGCCTCAGTTCCTCAATCTTCAATTCTTTTTATTCCCCCGCGTTTCTCTTTCACAGTTGTGGCTTTCTGACACAACTAGCCCTTGGACACCCTATTGCTGAGGCAGCTATGCGCATTACATATCACTTAACATAACATAACATAACATAACTTGAAGATGACTTCAACACATCAATTACTCTATTTGACTATTTTTCACAAAAGGAAGGATATTTGGCTTCACTCTTCAATTATATTGAAGAAACTTAGCATGCCATCCAATGATCTTGGGTTTCAGAACATATATTACTTACCTACTTGGCAAAATATTTAAAAAAATATGTTCACAAATATATTTTGTCTTACCAATAGATATTTTCTTTTTTCCAGTCCTGGAGATATTGTATTAATCCTCTCACTAAGATCGTCAGGTACTCAATAATTCATTTAATAAGTAAATTATGTAAAAGTAAATCTGATTTGCTAAGGTTACCTTTTACTACATTTCTATCATTATCTTAATCGTTATAGTTTCCTATTATATATTCCATACCTCTTCCAATTTCCTTCTTTCTTTTTTCTGTTGTCTCCTTCTTCTCTTTCTGCTTTCACTATCTTCCTTTCTCTTTGCTCCTTTTTATGAGTTATAAAATATTGTACCTCCTTAGTCTATACTTCATTCAAGTTTACAATTACTCCCTACATGTAACTGTATACTTATTTCTATATCAAAATGGACAAATGTACATTTTTATTCCTGTGTTCTATATCTGCAGCATGCCACCACTGTGGTTCTGAGCACTTACCAACCGTCAGCCCGGCGGTCGCATTGTAATGCAGGGGGTGGACCGCTGCATGCATGTCAGACGGTAACCTGACTGCCACAATACTGGACGGTGGTCTGACCGACTGCCCTCATAATCAGGTCCAGAGGGTCTCTGTCATGTTTGACTTAAGGCATGAGTACCCACACTTTTATTTAATAGGGGCCAGGGAAGTTTAGATAACAATTGAAACTAAACAAATTGAATGTCTGTCACTGCGAAGACAATTATAAATATTAACTGTAGCATGAAGGTTGAAGCTGAACATAATAGCCATCTTGAAATGTTTAGGAGTATCACAATTTTTAAAAGGCGACACACTTGGAAAAAAAGTACAACAGAGCAAGGTGCATTTTGTGCAATCCGTTAAATGTCAATTATTATTTGGTATTTGCTTTTAAAAGATGATTGTGCACTTATAAGATCAGTAAAAGTGAAATGGAAAAATAAATACTTTGAACGGACAGAGACATTTGTATCTTATATTGAACTCATTACAAAACTCTAGCTGAATCATTTCAGAAATAAGGCATCACCAAAATATATGTAATATATAATGCTGGTCTGTCTAGATGTTAAACCTAGCATGCACATCTTGCCTGTCTTATGTTTCCTGATGCACTCTTTTCAGTACAAACCGTCAGTAGCTCACGTTTTGTGGAGTGGTGTGGCTCACTGGTTAGAGGCGGCAGACCCGTAAGCAGAGGACGGCCCGGGACCAGGGTTCGATTCCGGACGCGGCAGGGTCGTGGACCAGGGTCAGCGGGCTCGATAATTCTCGCCTCGGTGCCTACTCCAGTCAGGGACCACACTCGGCAACTCTGGGCATTAGCTTGCCTCATCTTCGCAACGGCCCCCCAGACCGCCGGGGATGCTTGGTCGCACCTTAGAGATACCCATTAGGGACCATCTCTCAGGGTGAGCCAGGACGGGTTCCCCAGCGGTCGAAGCGTGGAGATACTCCTCCGGGAGTTGATTCTAGCGCTATATAAACCCACAATTAAATTAAATTAAATTAAAGGGCACTCTGCATATGTGTCATTTACTGTCATACGGCAAGAAGAATGTTGCAATTGGAAAAAATACCAACATTCTAGTGGAAACACTGTAAAGACATATAGAACATGGTATTATGCTTGTACATACAAAATTATGAAACACAAATATTTGCAGAAACATATCAAATATGATTACAAAATTGTGTTGCCAGTTCATAGCAAAAATAGAGTTATTAAAAATAAAGTGGTGTGGAATCTGGCAGTTTTTGATTATGATCAGTTAAGCTGCAAATTTAAATAACTCAAAGCTGCATTCAAACATGGTGGCTTCTTTCGACTCCTCCTGATAAGGTCCTCTGTGTGGTTGTCTCATTGTAAGGACCTGGCTTCAATAGCGTAGATTCTTTCTGCTTATTGTGACTGTTGCTGTAGGGTGACGGGGGTGACGGTAGTTGCACCTGTATGAGTCTTCAAATTGGTGAGTAGCTGTGACAGTGATTGAGTTGGTGTGTGATGTTTAAAGAGACTACATGCCATCTAAGTTCCCTAGTGGGAGTGAGTAGAGGCCAAAGTGCATTAGACATCAGCCCACATTCCCACGCTGGAGCAGACAGAGGACAGACAGGAGCTCGTGCATGAGACTTTTTAATTTCTTTTCTGCAGTGCGCAGTGGGCCCGCTCTCCAGATTCTGATATAGGGATCAGGATCCTCTTCCAGTCAGTCCATCATCTTGTTGCAAGAGAAATCACACCCTGGCGTGCTCCACATTTTGGGCAGAACTCCAGGGAATCAGACAGAGTTTTTTTGTAACTTAATGAGTTCCGCCCACCCCTAATTCTGTTCCAGATACAGAAAAAAATGGAAACTCAAAAAGTAACAGCTTACTTAAACACAGGAGGCATATTTACTGCAAGGAGAGACATGCTGAGCCTAGGAGTCATTGGTGTTGTTTGGACTACTTCACAACTTATTGCAGAGAAGGCATCCAAGCACAACTTTGCTACCTCTGCAGCAGATTTGGAAGTATGAAAAAATGTCCAGTACCTAAAACCACTAGGTGCAACCACCAATGAGCCATCCTACTCAGAAGTATAGGATTATAGAACGTTGCACAAAGCATACCCATGCACGTTGCTAGCAGTAATCCCACAATACCTAACTCCAGAAGAATGGTTTGAAGAAAAAACAGCAGAGTAATACCCAACTACCCAGTCTAAAGAATTTAGTGACATTAACAAACCTGCCAAACTGGCAGAGTCCTTCAACAATAAACCCTTTCTCCTGTATGATAACAAAGACCCTCAGAATAATATACTAATCTTCGCTATTCATAGTAACACAGTAACATTTGAAAATAGTGAAATCTGTTTGATGGACAATATATTCACATCCATTTACACAGATGTACACTCTTCATAGAAACATAAATAATACAACACTACCATTAGTGTGTGCTTTGCTACCAAGCGAATATTGTTCTACATTGTCTTGTATGTTATCAGTGTTAGAATCTAAAACCTTGAGAAAAAGTCCTGGAAAATTATAATTGACTTTGAACAATAAATTATTAATACGATTAAAACATGCATTGTGATACCCAAATTCATGATGTTTTTCATTTTGTGCAAGCATATTGGGAAAAAACCCTTAGCAAATGAATATGTGCCTAATAGAGTTCAAATTACGAAAAATAACAACTTTAGGCTCTATACCTCCTAAAGTGGCTGGGCACCTCCCGGATCCAGTCTTTTCGAATCTTAATTTTTGGAAGGTTCATACCCCTCTTCTAATGATGTGGACAGATCATTTTTTGATCCCTTTGACGATATGTCTGGTAGGTCAGAACCAATTTTCTTGCTCAGTCCTTAGTCTCAGTCATCCTTGGCATAAGCTTGATCTCCCAAAATTTGAGGATGTTCTCCAGAAGTGATGCCAGCTGCTGGAACCTGATGTGGAAGATGCTAACAGCAACATGCAAGACCGGCTCTCCTAGACATTTTTGTCCCAGTTAGACTAGTTCAGAGCAGTAAAAAGAAGACCACACCCTGGTCCATGGAATCTCTGATATTGGCAAAAAAACAGTAAGGTTATGGAACTGGGAGGCAATCATATGACTATTCTAGAAAAGTATTATATAGAGCTGTCTTTAAATCATATCATAAGTTGATTAGGAGATCCAAAGCTGAATAATTTGCAATCAAATAAAGATTAGCAACAATCCAACTAAAGTAAACTTTTCTCTCCATAGCAGTCTAACTGAACCAGTACTTGCTGTGGAGCATATGGAAGTCTCAAATGATCATTGTGAGAAGTTGACAAGGTATTTTTCTAAAAAAACATCTACTGCAGCTTCGTACCTAATATTATTGTCTCCAAAACAGTCGGTCTGACTTGTACCACCTTGCCATGGTTACTCTCCCTAACCCCGATGGTCCTGTCAGGGTTGCACATCCTACGGAAGAAGTTCGAATCGGGTTTACCTTCCGGCCCTCTCAGGCCAGACCTGTTTCTGAAACTGCAGGACTGCCTCTCTGCACCATGTCTTAAATTGATAAATCTTTCATTAACACCGGCATCTGTACCTAGTTCCTAGAAGAGTGGCAAAGTTATTCCTCTCTAGAAAAAAAAACACTTCGAATGTTTCAAAACCAGTAAATGTCTGTCCTATTTCTCTTTTGCCATTCCTTGCAATAGTAACAAACACTCATGCTAAGGTCCTTCTAAGCAACTTCCCAAAAGAAAATCACATTTTCAACATTTCCCAGAATGGTTTTAGGTCACAGCGCATTATTGAGTCTGCTCTCTCACAGTCACCAAGACACTATGTGGTATCATGGAGGAAGTTAGTTCCTCTGTATTGTATTTATTTGACCTAAGTGCTGCTTTTGATACTGTTTGTCACAACATTCTGCTCCAGCGCCTACAGGAGATTGGCGTTGGTGGCTCTACTTTTACCTGGTTTTACTCTTTCCTTGCAGACCGCTCTTTTCAGGTGATGTCTCCACCTTTTAGCTCAAACTGGCATACTTCACATCATGGTGTCCCTCAAGACTCCTCCCTGAGCCCGACCTTGTTTAATATCTACATTCAGCCATTGGCTCAGGTAGTGAAAGCTCTGGGGTTCGCACTGGTGTCTTATGCTGATGACACCTAGCATGTGTTCTCTTTGTCCGGCACTCCTTCACCAGATCTGGTCAACTCCCAAAAAGGTATGAAAGCTGTTGCAGAATGGATAGTGGCTAATTGTTTGCAGCTGGATAGCAGCAAGGTGGAAATTCTTCTTGTAGGCATTGACGTTCATGCCTGGGGAGATCACTGGTGGCCCACTTCCCTTGGGACTTTCCCTTGTTTCAAGTCGGTAGTTAAGAATTTAGGTGTTTGGGTCGATAATGCGCTAACATTCAAAGCCCAGGCAAAAGTGCTGACAGGTTCTTGTTTTGGGCTGCTACATAGGCTCAAACCCATATGGGTTTTTTCGATCCCCACACTCATCAAGACATTGTTCAGGCTGTTGTTCACTCCAGGTTGGACTACTGCAAAATTATTTTCCTGGGAGCAAATAGGCCTGTAATTAGAAGTCCCCTTTTGGCTCAAAATGCAGATGCTTTCCCTTCTTAAATAATGCCCAGCTGCAGATGCATTTCAAATTACACTGAATTCGTGTTAGAAGAGCATGTTCAGGCGATTGGTCTTTTCGTGCCAAAGACCCCCCTGGAATGCCCTCCCTCTTCCTTCAAAGGCACATCCAGAACCACTTGCCCTATAGGAATTCACTGAAGACCTGGTTGTTTACCGTCTAAATGTTCTGCTGGTCATCTTTTTATTCCCCCTCGTCTCTCTTTCACAGTTGTGGCTTTCTGACACAACTAGCCCTGGGACACCCCATTGCTGAGGCAGCTATGCGCATTACATATCACTTAACATAACATAACATAACTTGAAGATGACTTCAACACATCAATTACTCTATTTGACTATTTTTCACAAAAGGAAGGATATTTGGCTTCACTCTTCAATTATTACTTACCTACTTGCCAAAATATTTTTAAAAATATGTTCACAAATATATTTTGTCTTACCAATAGATATTTTCTTTTTTCCAGTCCTGGAGATATTTTATTAATCCTCTCACTAAGATCGTCAGGTACCCAATAATTCATTTATAAGTAAATTATGTAAAACCCGACAAATAAATATTTTTGCATTTTTTTAAACAAAAATGTATCTCCATATCCAATGGCTAAAAATGAAGTAGGGAGGGATTATAGTTCAGCACTGTACTTATAACCTACTAACACCTTGGTTGTTAATGGACCAAACTCCCATATATATACATTGTTTTTAATACCTTATAAGTCTTTAGAAGGCCAACACATATCCCACAGTTTTAAAACTAAGAATTCTTTGGAAAAAAAGAAAAATATAACCAACAAAAACCTCTAGTATTTAAAAAAGTCAATTCAAAAACATAAACTCAACTCCCAGATAATGTAGATTTTAGTCACCTAAATGGGGAGCTAAAACACTTAAATAACCTTTATAGCACAATACTATCTTACGTTACCCTCCCCTTGCACTAAATGATCTAACATATATGTAATGCACACAAAAGAAGACACAGATAAATCATCGACCAAAAAAAACCCAACACAAAACCAAGAACGTCAAACAAAATGGCAACATAAACATCAAAAAGAACAATTTTAACTGTGAGAGTCTATGGGAAACTGTCAGAAAATGTTTAATAAAATATATAATAATTATTTCATTTTTTTAAGTTGTAAAAAATGTACAGTACTAAAATATATTTTTCAAAATGTACAGTATAATATAGGATTAAATGTAAAACAATCTGCTAATTATAAAATATTTTAGATATATTTGGGGTGTTTTTTTATCATTAGGATTGATATATTTTTAAAATATTTTATAGTGTAAAGTTGATCAAAATATTCTTACTTTTATAATTTCTGCGAATTTAGGGCCTCATTACGCTGGTGGTGAGACGTCCACCGTCAGCCCATCAGTGGCGGTCCCACCGCTATTGGACCCTGCATTACCGCCTGCCACTTTATGATGGCGAGCGGATGGTTGGCGGTTGGAGAGACCGACCGCCACGGATCCAACAAGCTCAAGGAGCCCTCAGACCGATGGAGGGTCCACTATCCCTACAATGGTGGCAGTGCCTTTCAGGCATCTCGATTGGGATTAGAATGTTTCTTCCCGCTGGCCGTTTCATGGTGGTTTTCCTGCCATGAAAAGGAAGGCAGAAAGGGACATTGAGGGCCTGTAGCAGACCACCCTTCCCCCCTGGCCCTCCAACATGGGCCCTGGTGGGCACCTATGGTGCCCCCCTATATATCCCTGCACCATGTGGCAGGCACCGCATGGTGACAGCCACATAGCCTAGTGATATGTACAGAGTGAATACTTTCTTCTGCTGCATGTTCTACAGCCCGCAGCACATGTTACAATACAAAAGATACAAATTGTGACCGCCTTGAAGGCCTTCGCATCATGATACCGGTTGCGGGACCACCAACAGATAATCAGGCGGTCCCATTTCCGAAGGGATGGCGGTCAGACGTAAGTCCAACCACCATCCTAATCAGGTCCATAATTTGTCATTATATACTATTTTATTTTGGATGATTAACATTTATCTCCAATCCATGTAATTTAATCTATGTATTTAACAAATAAATAAAAAGTAATCACTTAAAAATAATTATAACATACAAGGTTTTACCATTATACAGTTATTATCATAATTTGTGACAACACTATTTACAACTATTTTTTAACGCAAATACAATAACTAATTCCAGTTGAAGTACTTAAATATTAACAAAGTACTACACTAAACACCCTAGCAATAATAAACACCCCATCCTAATGCCCTCCGACCCCAGCATCTTGCTCTTAAAAGTTTATATTGCATAAATAGATTTATTTTAAGTAAAATGAATACCTAAGTGATCATTCAGTCCCCACACTAATCCGCTATCCAATGTCTAAAATGTATATTACATAAAATATTGCAATTTATTTATTTAAATAGGTAAAAGCAAAGCTACAGTATTAAAATAGATAACCTTACATTAATAAACTCCACAATCAACTGCCCCATAACCCTATCATCCCGCTCCTAAAATGCATATGACATGTTTTTAAGTATATAAATAACACTTTTGTTTAATGTTGAATTATTTAATAGTTTTATAAATAAAAAAATAGGGGCTCATTATGATGGCGGGCCGAGGCACCACTGCGGTGATGGTGGAAAATGCAATTATCCGCATGTGAGCAGTAGTCCTCACACCCACCATATTAGTATGACCAAACATAGCCCATTTCCCATCCACTGTGGTGCGACGCGTATCGCCATCAAAATGCGCCCGCCACCGAGGCGGTGAGAGCCAATTGAGACCCACCGCCGTGCAGAATGACGTCCCGAACGCTGTATAAATCAGGATGCCCCATGCAGCCAGTCACAGCGCAGCGTGGAAACCGCCCAACCAGAGACGGTAGAAGCACGACTGCGGACCGCACTGCAATAGATCCAGCTCTACATGTGTTCCTGGTGCTGTACATGATACACTACCAACAAGTTATGCACCGTCACGGACCACGCCGCAGGTACGCCATCACACAACTATGCACACAAGCACAACACACAACTCATGGGCTGACATACGGTTCCTGCACACACCAGACACCCAGATGTGGACAGGAACACATCCACAAGTGTACCCCCACATGTCCTACCTGTCACCAAACCACCCTCCTGCATCAATGTCACCATTCAATAGCAATATCAATGCAATGTCCGGGTCACGTCACCGCAGCGGTGAAGATGTGGAAAAACATGCGCACAATGTAGAAGGCAGGGCCTGCACCCGGCATTGGCAGTACACAAAGACCACAGAGACACCCCTCCTCCCTCCACACACCAGTCCCACCCCATTATGGGACATGCTATGTGTCCCTCCTGTGCACACCTGTGCACAACAACTAGACCCACATCCTGCACCACACACCAAACAACCAGGGAGACAGTCACAGCAGATGTGCACAGGAATACACAGCACATAAGATCAGGGCCAAGGCAACCCCAAACCACACCCACACTCCACTCATGGTAAGCAAACAGAGTACACTAAAAAAATAAACACTCACAATGTATAGTAACAATCACACAACTAGACACACCCCACACTGACACACTGGCATACACAGACCAGATGTCAGCAGCAATGGAGGACAAGAAATGGGAAAGCTAAAGTGAGGCGGACACAAATGGAAGGCCCAAGGAGCTAGCCTGTAAGCATGTGTACATCACATGCAAGAGAAGGAACATATAACAACACCCTTAGCCCATAAAATCACACATGGCTGGCACAGTGAGTGAAATGAAACCACAGTCACCTCTGTGCAACAATACAGGGAGACAGCAAGACAACCCATGCATAGGCACAGGGATAAAAGGAAGTATCTGCAGTCAAACAGTGTACAGCCACACATCTGTATCCAACTACTGGACAGGTGTATGTCAGCAGCAGAACACACAGGGCCCATTGTAACACACCATGACTGTCAAACACCAGTGAGATCCTTCACACATACCCCCCAACAACCTCACACCTGCAGCACTCAACAACAGTGTCAAACACTCAGAATGGTGCCAAGAATATTCAGTAAATACACTGACAACAATCACACTCCCTTGGGGCATCCACAAACGTCAAACACACACTCAGGGATGCCTGAACCAATGCTGGCACAAAAACAACAGCCAAATGCAAAACTCACAAACAACATACACAGAAGTACAACACGCACAGACCTGTGCAGTAAAACTGGGGAAAGGCAATGGGAGCCCAGGCAGAACAGAAGTACACAACATCACACCCAGGAAGGGAAGTAGTAGCTCAGCAAACACACATACATCTCACTCATCACCCACAGATGCACAAGTCTGGGACACCCAGGTATAAAGAACATGACCAGTGGACTGTGAAGCACAAACAGTTGAACTGCATATGAGCAACCATGACCCCAAAACAGTACAAGAAAATCACATAAAACCAATTGGGAAAATGTTCTGAGTGGCACATAGGTCCTGTGCACAGATCAGCACCACAAAGCAAAGTGTAACAAATAAAGTGGGGCGAGGCACACACACTGGCAAACCAAAGGGACAGCTGACATGAGAGTGAAGTGTTGTGTACATCAGTAGTGGACAGGTCTGGAGTGCCCCATACACAAATAGATGGGGTGCGCACTCACAAAGGGTAGGCATCAGAAGCACAGATAGGGAATGGTATGACTGCACAACCCACATGCCATACTGGATCCAAAAACGTCTCAAGTGTCAGCAATGCAGGTGAAACCACACCCACAATGACAGTGTGGCTGAGCAGGTTTGCACAGTGAGCACAAACAGTATCAAGACACATGGCTGATGAACAATACACAACACTGACTTGCCAGTCACACACTCTGCAATCTCACAATTGCCACCAACAACAAGTAGGTATCCCCAAGAAGTGCAAGGACACACCACCACACTGTACAGTGCACAACCTACAACTCCCACATGTGCACATAATCACAAGCACAGGGCTGACTAATCAAACTTACAGGCACTCAACTAATGGGTGACACATGTGTGCAGTTGCCATTGCAGGGGCACACACACATCAACACAACTAACAAAGTCACCCCCTTCACACTGCACACTTCTTGACCACTCAAGTGCACAGATTCAAAGTTACGCATGTGACTAGAATTACTGGCCATCACATGACCATACACCAACACTGCTGTTCACACATCAAGAAAGAACACACAGATATGATGGCCCTGGCCAGCCTGTCTGAAATCCTGTGGATAGAATCCCACTTTGTGCTGGCAGTGCATTCAAACATGACATGTGTACAATTTAGCCAACCTGGCCAAAGAATGATCATGATAATAGTAGTTCATCAAAAACCACCATCATTGCACCCACAGGCTTCAGAGCCTATAAGAACTGAAGTGCCTGTCACCCCTGCAAAGCCCTGAAAAAGTAGAACAAGCTATTTGCGCGTCATCATGCAATCGTGGTATAAGTCACCCATGTGATGACCAGACAGCCATCTCTGAGCACACCTATGGCCCTGAGGGTGGAAAAGATGTCCCTCCAAACATGTGGCCACTTTCACATCTTGATTTTTCACAAAAACAATGGGAAACCCTGTGTCCTCATAAATCAGTTTATGGGGGGTGGATCACTTGTCCTGCTAAGCTGGGTTTCCAGGTCGGTTATATGTCCCTTGGTAAAAAAAAACTCATGCACGTGAGTGGATTTTATTTCTGGTAGCGGTATATCTTGGTGCTCCGCTATATCACTCTCGTGTCTGCATAATCACAGGGTTAGTTGGTATGCAGCCTCCACCAGGAGGTAGTTTCCCAAGGTTAAAAGCAGTAGTGTCCAGTGATAAGTGGTAAATGTGAAGTTAAAATAACTTGAACAGCCAGAGTGAAGATTTATTTTTCTGGATTCGAGTTAGTGGTGAAAATTAAGCAGATATGCGTCAAGAGAATTGTTAAGATTCTCACGCTATCAATTTTCGTGAACTTAAAAGGTCGACATGTTTCAGCCCTAATTGCCTAGGAAGGTCGGTGGGCTTTCTTCAGGACCGTGTGACATACGTGTTGTAAAGGGACGTATTAGTCCTTTACTCGTTGGAGATCAATCTTGTGCCTGTAAATATAAACAATGTGGGTAACCTTGGAGAGGGTAGTGGGACAAAAGTCAAACGTGTGCAATACATTTAGAGTGCAACATATATAAATGGCAATACTTTATCGATCACCGCATCTTGCAATCAGATACCACATACTCATATACCTGGTAACTTCTGTCTTGTCATATGATATCTCTCGTTGTTTGTTGCCATTATAGACTGACTACGGTTAGTTGGCAAATTTTCCTGCTCATTACCCATTATGTGTCACAACCCAGGGGAAGGTGTATAGACTCTGAGCCACGTTTCCGGTTTTGATGGATGGGGACCTGCAGCAATGGGCTTGTGTCCTCATATAGAGAGGTTGAAAGCCTAAGCGTGGTGTCTGCTTATAGTTCACTATGTTCACTACTCTTTACCTATGTTATGCTAGTGTGATTTCGAACACAAATCTCATTTATCCAATTTATCAAAACATCATTATGCCTGTAAGCGGGTTCTTTAATACTAGCTCCGTGATCGCTTGACTAAATCTCACTGGGTTCAAATTTATATAATACGTGTGTTTCTCATATCACTGTGGGGTCCCTGTGAGTTGTGTACATATATAGCCATCTTCCAGCTTAGCAATAGTTATCTACCCCATTCATGCCATACTGTTACATACCTCCGCGCACTGTGTTCTGCGCTTCCACGGATAACAGGGAGTCTGGGGGAGGGGGCCCTCTCTAGAAATAAGGGGTAGCCAATTAGTTAAGGAAGATTGTACTTATCTTTGCATGCGCCGCTTACACTCCGTTCTCGTTGCTACCTGTAGCTCTTCGCCTCCCACAACACTTGTGCTGACTCTGCCGTCCTGTACCCGGTAGGGCGGGTTTGCTTCCGGGATTATTTGTACTGCTTTTGCAAGTGTGGAGAGTATAGAGAGACTCTGTTCCTATCTCTTTGTTTGGTTGATGGGTGTAGGGAGGTAGTCAACATATTAAACACGTTAATCGTTTTCATACGTGATATTTCTATCGTATGGAAATAGTGGAGATTCTTATGGAAAATTACCCTGTTAAATAGTGAAAATCCTTATGAAAAATTCTTATGATAAATTACCCTATTGGTTTATGATTGTAGTTTTGGTGGTTTCATAATTCATTAGTTCGTGGAGTCTGTGGAGACTCATTATCTTAATAAATTAATGGAGCGCTTCTGCTATTTGTGCCCATGGTGGTAGAGACAGTTCCTGGTGTTCATGACACGGGTGCCTTTTGTCAGTCTAATTCCCAGGATTAGGGAGGTTCTTATAATATTCCTGCTTTTAGGGTTGGCTGAGCAATGCCAATCCATAGTCGTTGTGGCTCTCAGTGGGATGTGTGGTTATGCTGTTTATCTATTCAAGCTCGCCCACGGGATATTGTCGTTCAGGCCTCGTACATCGATACCTAGTCTATGTACCCACCTCTGTTCTTTTTCGAACAGGATACGTTCAGCATTGTGGTCCTTGGTCTTCAGGGTTTCAAGAATTATCCATTGTAGGTCATTCACTGTATGCCCTCATTCCAGATAGTGCGTAGCCATCTTAGTCGTTGTTTTTTTACATTTGACATTGCTGCGGTGCTCGCAGATTCTCTGTTTGGCTCTTCTGCAAGTCATGCCTATATAGTTCAGATTACATGGACATGTAATCATATAAATTATATGGCTTGTATTGCAATTTGGATGGTTCCTCATAGTCCATTTTAGGTGTGGTACGAGCTGTATTTCTTTAGTAGGTCTGGTTAATGGGCAGACCAAGCAGGATCCGCATGGAAAATGTCCTGTGATGGGCGGAAGGTTCCATAGGGTACACTGGTTCTGTGGTGTGGTAGGACTAGGTCTCGTATGGACTAGGAGATCTTTCAGATTTCTGGTTCGTTTATTGGCAAACCGCGGCTTGGGTCAAGAGATACTTGCTGAGGTTAAAATGCGCCAATGTTTATTTATTATTTTCTTTATTTTGTTTGAAGCTGGACTGTACGTCGTGACACACGTGAGTAGGTCTTCATCTGGGGCTCTGGTGGCTGTTTCTAACAGTGCCTCCCGATTCTGGTTCCTGGCTCTCTTCTTGCATTTACTGATCACCTTTTTCGGGTATTGTCGTGCCTCTAGTTTTTTACAGAGGTCGTTTGCTTGGGACTTGTAGTCTTCGGTCTTGCTGCAATTCCTCCGTAAACGGAGGAATTGGCTGTACGGAAGGTTCTCCCTCAGGGGGCGTGGATGGTAGCTATTGAAGGACAGGAGACTGTTTTTGGCAGTCGGTTTGAAGAAAATCCTAGTATGAAGTTGGTCGTACTCAACATAAATAGTTATGTCCAGAAAGTTTAGGCTTTTCTTGTCAGCAGTGTATGTAAATTTTAACCACTCATCCTGTATGTTCAGCCACGTGTGAAAGTTTATTAGGCTTTCCATATCACCTTCCCAGATGAGGAGTATGTTGTCTATATAATGCTTCCAGAAATGGATGTGATGTTGGTAAGGGTTGTCTCTGTTATTGACGACCATTTTCTCAAAATTATTGACATAGACATAGAGGCCCATAGGAATGAATGGGAAGAAATTTGCAATTTGCGATTACCAAATAGGTAATCGCAATTTGCAAATGCAATTTCAGGGCTGCAAGGGTGCCATAAGGACACACTGATGCTGCCCTGAAATATGCATGTGTGCACATGTTGTGCACATACATGTCCTAAGGGCATGTATGTGCACTATAGGGCACTTTGAGATAAGCAAAAACTTGTTTTTTTTAGAAAATCGCAAATTACCACCAACTTGAAGTTGGTGGTAATTTGCGATTCCTTGAGGCCAAATAGCCAATTTCTGGTGCTTCCAGAATCGTATTTAAGGAATCGCAATTTGCAATTCTTAAATTGCATTCGTAAAATAGAGAATCGCAAATTCTCTATTTTGCGATGGCCTTTTGGGATGTAACATCCCAAAAGGCTTTTTCCCATTCGCAAACGGGCAGATTCTGAGAATCAGCCCATTTGTAAACAGGAAAAAGGCTTGATACATATGGCCCCCTGTGGGTCATATGTATCAAGCCTTTTTCCCGTTTGCAAACGGGCAAATTCTCAGAGTCTGTGCGTTTGCAAAGGGAAAAAGGCTTGATACTTATGGCCCTGTGTCTTTTTCCTGACATTCATGTACACTCTCTGGTAGAACTACGGTGGCGTCTGAGTCTATGGACTGGCGGTTGTCTTCATCCTCATGTAGCTGATACCGAAATGTTGGTGGAAATGATGCTGTAGCATTCCACTCCTCCATTTGCTGCTTCCGGACGGCTTATGCCCTCTGCATCATGCCCTTGAGGACACCTTCCACTGTCCCCCGCAACCCTCTGCCACATTCACCTCGGACATCAATGAGGACCCGGTCAGTCCGCGTGGCCCTGTCTCAGTGCACCGCAAGGCACCATCCCATGGTCGGATGCCTGTGCCGGCCTCTGTGCATCCGGGGCTACTAACTCTATGCAGCTAAACTCAGGGACTCTGTCTTTTGAGATATTGGATGGCCTCTGAGACGATGGCATTGGGTCATCAATGCAATGTGTCTGTGCCCTGTGCTGTCCTCAACTGCAATACATCAGAGCTCACACATCAAAACATGTCCTGACCGGCCCGGAGGTCGCATCAAAGCAGGAGGCACATGCCACCACTGCCAGGAGCTTCTCCAACCGCCAACTGCCAATGTCGAAAAGGTTGTACTGGCAGACTAACGCAGTTGCTCACACCTGTTGTGGATGCCATCATCTGCCTGATCCCCTGCTCAGCACTCCAGGTGCCACTAACTCTGTGCACCACAAGTCATTTTCCATTACTGTTTTGATTATGTACTGTGGCGAGTTCATGCAGCAATGTCACCTCAGGCAGTGTGGCAGACCTGGTGCGATGATGGGTAAGACAATGCAGGTGTGACTCCCCCCACTGCAGATGCATCAGGAATATCTCGAAGGGACCCAATCCTAGACATTTTCTTCACATGAGCGCGCTAGCTCTTGTGCCCCAACCTCAGTGCACTGCAACTCACGGACACTTCTGTTTGCTCATTGGGTGCCCTCTGTACTTGCTCCGGATACCACCATAATGCACCGCTGTTGTCTCTGTAATACTGGTGTTTACTATTTCCGTCTTAATAGTCTTCACTGTTGTATATGTTGCCAGCACCATCCACTCCGTGAGGGCTGGCTTACACTCACTCCACGCACATCCAGCACAGGCGTCACTGTACATGTGACCCTGCCAATAAAGGGGCCAGGCGCACGTGCCCCTAGCCAGTTCCACAAACGATCTGCATGTGATTGTGTGGTCATGAAGTGTGCATGAGTGCCCAGGGCTCTACAACATTACATTATGCTGTGTACAGCGGATGCAGCCATGTCCTCGCAGGCAGCGTGTCAATGCTTGGACATGTAGTTTTGTCGTCAGCCACTCATTATGTAACAAGAGTGTACTGGGGCGTCGTACAGAGGTCCAGCGTGGGTGTGTGATTGGTAATTCCGGGGCACTGGGCGTGGTTCAGTACAGGAAATGTGAAAATGCATGTGTCTCTGTTGCAGTGTGGGTCTCCTTTGTGGGATGCAGGTTTGCCCTGATGGGAATTGGACACCCCGTATGTAATGTTGTTTGGCTTCCATGAGCCCTGGCCCCACACGCACCTGTTTGGCCAACTCCTTTTGGCATTCTGACATCTGACATTTGAATGCGATGTGTGCCTCGGTGGCATGTTGGGTGCCAGCCGTGCTTGTGGGTGCTTCCTTCTGTGCAGGGGCTGTGTTTTTCCTCTATGTAGCTTGGCTGCCCTGGTGGTGGGTTGCCTGGGATGTCCATGAGCTATTGTAGGGCATCGGTGTTGAAGGTGTGGTGGTCCTCTCCAGCATAACTGATGGGTTGTCTGGTCTGGTCTGCTGTAGGTGTAGATTGCCTCTCTGCAATGTGAAGGGGAGATGCATGTTGACATTGTGTTGACATGTATGTTTGCGCATTGTTCTTGTTGACATGCAGACTGTATGACAATGTACATTGTGACTGTTTGGGCAGTGTTGCCAATTTGATGCGGGACAGTGGACTTTTGGACTACGTGACGGATGTGAGATTGTTCTTGTACGTATGAAACGGTTTCCTGCTCTGTTTGATGTGTTTGGCCTGTTTCTGTGCATGAGTGGACCCAGTTGTGTCCCCTGTTCTTCAGTGTCAGTGTTGCACTTTGTACAGCATTGTTGTGCTGTTATTGCTATGAGTGTGTGCTGCAGTGTGCAACGGGGATCAGTAACATGATCCAGGGTCATTTTAGGTGTGCAGTGTGCTACACATCATTGTGCATGTGTGTCATTGTGCCCATCTCCCCCCGTCCCCCCAGTCCCTGGTCGTTACCCTGTTGATGTTGTGTCAGGTCCTATTGAGCTGTGTCCGTACTCCCAACTCCTTGCACCGTCTACACACTGATGACTGTGCCCTCCATTTCCTCCAGCTCTGCCTTTCGCGCAGGACTTCCACCTCCTGTCGCTGTTGCTGCCTTCCTGTTGGCAGCGGGTTTGGGCTTGGTGTGACTTTTCACATCATGCCAGTGCCTCTTGCCCTTCAACTGTATTCACCCTAGTCTCATTGTGGGTCAGTTGATGGTAGTGTACTGTCACCTCTATGACGCTGGCCTGGTTTTGCTGAGAACTGCACCCTGTCTTCCTCTTCTCTCTGGCCTTCTCCGGCCTCGGGGTTCCTTGCTGGTGGTCTGTGGGGCTTGTGGGGTTGGCCTCTGTACTGGGACCGGCTGCATTAATGTTGCTACGCACTTTGGATTGTTTCTGGTATGTTGTTTTTGTCTTTTTTAAGTGCTTTTTCCCGCCAGACATGTGGGATTTTACTGCTTTTTGTATCGCGATTTGCCTCATTGCAACTTTTTTTGCGTTTGTGTTCCGCATTTTTGCAGCGTAACGTTGATTTTAACGCGGTCATTTGACACGTTATCTGTAGACTATTTCATGGTACCACTGTGTTGTGAATACTTAGTTAACACAATAGGCTGCGATGTTGAGAGTTGCGTTAAGTTACTTTTGCGATGGTTATCACACGTTCTTGAGAATATGCCCCTCAGTTTGTAGAAGGAAGTAGTTAGCGTCGGCACGTCTTTCTTTCACACAAAAAAGCATGTGTCAACTCCCTAAAGGAATGGACACATGCCAAAATACACAATTGAGGAGTAAATGATTTAAGCCACCATTTAATTTATATTGTATTCAAATAGGCCTTTTATTCCTATAAAGAACAGTCAGTAATAGTCTTGGGTTGCATGATCATCGTTACAGTAAATTAGTAAGGAGGCAAGCTTGATTTATTGTGTCTTGCATGTAAGAAGTTCATGAAAACCATTGTAATCTCAGCAGCGTTAAAATGACGCGTTATTTCCTTCTTGCAGTGGGACGTGAAGAGACATGCCCGGTGCTTCATTTCTCAAACTCTTTCGTTAGTTTCCCTCTTCTTGAGCTCTGCGCATATCTCATTTTCTCCCACACTCCAGAGCACACATTCTCTGCATTTGAACTTCTGAAAAAGTTCCCATGGGAGTACGCTCTTGACCTCAATTTACACTCATTTACAGCTAATTGCTGTTGAATGCCACTGTGCCCCTTTTCATCGTGTTAATGCTTTGAATTGTCCCCAGACGTGATCTCTTTTAATTTACAGTTTGAGAATCCAAAGAAGAGGTGGACTGGATAAAGATGAGACTCGGCTGCTTTGTAACTTCGGTGCGCCCTTTCTTTAATACGTTTTGTATGTTTTGCTGGACGTTTTACATGCACGACATCAAAACCAAAGTGACCTGCACAACCCGCTTTCCTCCTGATTCTGAATATTTAGGTCATGTTTTTTACACGGCTCTCAGCAAGTCCCTTGTGCAAAATGAGCTAGGATCGGCGTTTTTACACATGGAGCAGCAGATTAAGTAATATTTCACGCAACTCAGCACAGTAACCAAAGTTGTTGAGCTCCACTGCTGGAAAGGGAGAGAGCAAAACGGCTCCGTTTCTGCGATATGGTGTTGTTTTCCATATCCCTGCACAGCCACTCTTCAGGCTGCCAGGCACCAAAGTACACACGCCTGCACCATAGGATGCATATGGTCTATCAAGCATACGTTTTGTCTCTATTGCCGCCTCTTCTTCTTTTCCCCTACAAATTAAATCTGATCTTCTTTGGCTTCCTTTCACATCCTATCTATCTTCAAATTCTCCTTCTTGAATGCTTTCTTTTTTTTTTTTTTTATTCCCACATACATTTCTCCTTTGCTTTTCTTTTACTATTCTTTCCCTTCCCTTTCTTTTTCTTCTCTTTTCTATCTTCATTCTTTTTGTTCTTTTTCTGCCCCTTTTTCCCATCTCCTTCTTTCTCTGTCTCTTATATCCCTCTTATCAATCTCATTAGTTTTTTGTGCATAGGTTATGTATTCCTTATTTATACGTATTATTTGCCTGCTTTCCGAAACGTCATAACTTGTGTTCTGTTATATCTTTAAAATACTCAATGAAAATTTCTTTAAAAAAAAAAGCATACGTTTTGTCCTTCCTGTACTAAAACTATTCTATACTACTTTTCCCACTTTGTATGTGTGCTGTATAGTGCAGCACACAGGCAAATATGGGAAGCTTTAAAACGTGCTCCACAGTTACGACTTCTCAAGAAGGCTTAAGATGTGATGCAAATTCCTGTCTAAAATTATTGCATCAAAACCTGTGGGTGGTTGAAATGGAATGCCCATGTGCCACCTATGGATGCCCCTTTGATGCAAAATAGTGCACAGCACTACTTTGCATTTCTTTGGTCAACTTTCCAATGCCAAAGCTGGTTTGCAAAGTAAATACGACCACAACAACGCGCCACGCTTATGTCACAAAGCGTTAGTGAATCTGGGTTGGAATGCACTCCAAATCCTTAATGGAGGAAAATGTATGTTCAAAATATTTTGAAAAAGGGGACTTTCATTTGTGAAAAATAATAAAAACAATCGTTTTTGTACAGTAATCACTAATGTAAAGCAGAAAAGCGGGGATCAAGGGCAAACAAAATTCAGATGTCATACCAAGTTGTAACATGAATCTCGAAATGAGGCTCTTAATTCTTATTTGCAATTATTCAGAAGACTAATGCAGATTTTCAATCAGGCACCTAAACAATGTTACTGCATGATATTTGGAGAAACTTCTGCAAAAGCTTTTTTTTACCTGCTGAATTTGTACAAAGTGCTCATACATTTCATCTTCAAGAAACTGAGAAATGGTCAGGTCAACTTTGTGCATTTGTTTCAACCGAAACTTTGCACATCACTACTTTTGAAGTAATTTATAAATGGAAGTGATGTAACAAATGTATTCAATTAGCAGAACAGTCTAGTCGTCAATCAATCAATATATATAGTTTAATAGTTAATTAAAACCATAAACGTGTACAAAGTGTGCATTTAACACATTTTCAAGATAAAAGAGATATAAAAGCAAACATTGCATGTCAAATTACGAAAAACAGGCAAATGTAAAAGCCAAAAATACACTTCAGAATTAAAACCACATTTTTCCTATAAAAACTGTAAAAAATCCAAATAGGTTAAAATCCACAAAGTGCATGGGGATTGGCATGCCCCTAGCAGCCCACCTTTGTCCAAAGCATGCAGCATGTCTGCCCTAAAGAGCATGCATGCAGCACGTCTGCACTAAAGAGCATGCTGTTGAGCCTACAATGGCCAAACCCAAATCTGAATGAAGTAGGGAATTGAAGCCTTTTGCGCTTGCCATCCCCTCTTCAGCAACCTCATGCAGGGACCTTAAACCCTGAAGAGCCGAATTAAAAGCCCCTTGCGCCACCAGTGCATCACATTTTGTGACATACCGGTGCAGTTTACTGCTCCATATATCTACAAGGACAGGAAAAGCCACCCTGCATGACTTTTCCTGTCCTTGTAAGTATGGCCCCTTTGCACGCAGCACTTTGTATGAAAGGGGTGTTCCATGGGTGTTGATGCAGGTGTTCCCACGCAGCTCTCATGGAACCAGACACATTTCAAGTTTTACAAGGACTTGTAAATCTGGAAATGTGTGTGAATGCTACGCCCAGGGGCAACAAGGAGAAATGTATTCTTTTCTCCTCGGTTTTCTTTCCTCTTTCTATGTGGACTGCGGAGCACACATAGAAAGAGGAAATCACCACTAATGATAGTATATGTACAGGAAGCATTCCCTTCCTGCACAAAATCAATTATTAAAACAATTACGTTTTTCAACTTCAATGTGTGCTAATGCAGCACACATAGAAGTTGAAAAACAGCATTTCAGATTGTTTTTGTGCAGGAATGTAACCCTTTCTGAACAAAAAAAATCTCCCCACGACACAGGCATCTTTGAACCATGGTGTAAGGGTGCCGGCGCATGGCAGCAGTTTGTGCGCCAGTGTAGGGGGAAGCACAAAGATGCAACATATTGTTGTAAATATTTTGCATCCCTGTGCTTTGAAAGGGACTCAGTATGGCGCAGCCAAATGGCTTGCAGCACGCACTTCATCACTTTCTTGAAAATCTGCCCTTGAGTGCCTTTTTCGGATTTTGAAAGACGTTTGAATATGTGCACAGGGCCAGACTGAGAACCGAAACCGGCCCTGGCAAAGTGCTCGGCCGGCCCCCCCTCTCCCCGGGGGAGGGGTTGGGGGTGCGACCGCGCTCTTTGCCAGGGCCGGTTTTCGGCCGTTTTTGTTACAGGACCGTGCAAAAAACGGCGCTGTAACAAAAGCGGCCCCCTGGGGCCCAAACAGGCCCCCACCCATGCGGCTGACCGGGGGATTGCCCGGTGCCCGCAACGGCCAGTCCGGGCCTGTATGTGCATGAACCGCACCAGCTGAATGTTGAACATGCATTTCTATGCTTTAATGATTCGATTGCTGCTGATCTGCATACCCTGATTGCTAAGCTTTTTAATTCACTGCGCAGCACATCCCTGTGCTGCGAACCTAAGCAGGGGCAGAGCAGTCTAGCAGTCTCTTTACCAGAATCATCACAACCCTACAGAAAGTATGACTGACATTTTGTAAAACCGTCCACCTAACTTGCTAATTCAAAGGAGCAAATGTTTGAAGTTCTGAAACATTCTGGGATGAAGGCTGACACTTGTACTAAAACTAGAATAATAAAGACTATGCTTAATATAGATGGATGCATGGGGCAATCATGCAGAACATCACTGCATTTACGATGAATTTTGCAATGACTTTAAAGATACGCAACTATTTAATTTATTTTATTGATGGTGTGCTATTTGGACGAGTGGGTGTATGACACTGCCATGCAAGAATATGCTTTGATTGTCAAATTGACAACTGCTGCCTGGAAATTGTTTCAATTAGGTTCCTGTAAAATGCATAAACACATTAGCAGAAGATGAACCAAACAACATAAATGAGCTCCATACCATCTGCCAAGAATTTGCTACAGAACACTCAACAGGGGTTAATTAATCTCTGAATCCAGACATTCCTGTAGATGATCAGTTAACTAGAATGGCACCATAGAAACTGTCTTGCTTCATACTATTGAAAGATGTCATACTGCACATCCACCCTGACTGCTCAGGAACGCTGAGTATGCAAGATATATACTAGATGATAGTCACTAAAAGCAGTCAAGTTGGAAGATACCAAAATGCATCACTGACAAATCTATAAACATAATATAAAAATACAAAAATATCAGAAAAGAAATATCGTTAACAAAAATATCTCCTTCCTAGATTTAACAAATGAAATCACAATTATTGAGAACACCAATAGCGTTATTAAAAATATAAATGTTAACAATATATGAAGTAAATGTATTTAATAAATAAATAACATGATTTGTTAAAAATATCTTCTCCCACATTATTGACTACAATAATATTGCCAACATGAATATGGTATAATTAATACACTTAAACAAACCTACTTTTAATGGTATACAAATGAATACAATAAACATAAAAACAATATATACATATGTTTTAATAAACAAGTATATATTGCATGACCAAAATAATTATAATTCACCCCAAAAACATATAACTAAATACATAATGGCATAAGCAAAAAAGAAATCTACATACTATTAATAAATAAATAAATAAATATATAACTATATATATATATATAACTATATATATATATATATATATATATATATATATATATTTAAATATACATACACTGAAAAAACACCGGTTTCTGAGACGTTATAGATAGTTGGACATTTAACTCGTACAAAACCTGAGAAATACGGCTGTTATAGTTAGTTAACCTAACCATAACTCGCGCCCCCACAATGCACGGCTGATGACGTCAAATATTACATCATTCATGACATGTTCAGTGACATCACTGATGACATCTTAAATGACATCACAAATGACATCACCGATGACATTATTCAGTGACTGTGTGTTTCTGTAAAGTTTAAGTATTTTTTTATATATTACCTACTGGCGGTCGCCAGTAGGTATATATAGTTAGGATTTTTTCTCTATGGGTTTTTTGAAAATTCTATGTCTAATAACTTTGGCGTTTGTGGACGGAATTGGCTGAAATTTTCAGGAAAATGGCACATTTTGTTTCTGAGCAGCCCTTGAAAATTTGGGGGGGGTTCGTCAAGGGGGGGCCGAGAAAAAAGGGGGGTCCCAAAACGTGTTTTTAACATTGAGTTTTCCATAGGGCGGTTGGCCTCACTTTTAGCCCGAACGGCTGAATGGATTTGCACGAAACTTGGCAAAATTGTAGGGACTGGTAGCCCGATGTGCCTTTTGTAGGTCTCAATATATGTGCTCCAGTGGATTTTGAGAAATTAACGTTTAAAAAAAGATATATATCTGTAACAGCGGACCGGGCAGCGTCCTAGGACGCGTACTTTTCGCGCAACGGAGCTTTGTGAAGCGAAGCTGATTGGTTCTCCGGCGTCTGTCAACATTCCAAACAGTCCGTAGCGGCCGCCATCTTGTCTCTCGGTAGGATCGAGAGACAAGAGGAGGCCAAAGCGAAGGGGCAAATGACCATAAGGGGGAATAGTAGATCCTCGCTGACCCCCTAGGTTTGATGTGGAGGTTTTAAAAGGGCCCCGCGGGGCAAAAAAAAATAATAATAATAATAATCGAACACCTGAATGGATTTGCACGAAACTTGGCAAAATATTAGGGACTGGTAGCCCGATGTGCCTTTGCTAGGTCTCAATATATGTGCTCCAGTGGATTTTGAGAAATTAACGTTCAAAAAAAGATATATATCTGTAACAGCGCTCCGCTTCGCGTACTTTTCGCGTTACGGAGCTTTGCGAAGCTGATTGGTTCTCCGGCGTCTGTCAACATTCCAAACAGTCCGTAGCGGCCGCCATCTTGTCTCTCGGTAGGATTGAGAGACAAGAGGAGGCCAAAGCGAAGGGGGAAATGACCATAAGGGGGCATAGTAGATCCTTCCTGACCTCTTAGGTTTGATGTACCATTTTGCCAAGTTTGGTGTAATTCCGTTCAGCCATTCAGGCTGTAGACGTATGTAAATGTCCTATGGAAAATTGCATGGGGAAAACACATTTGAAAGTGTTGAAATTTAGAACCAATTAAAATGTTACTTTGGTTTTGTATTTGTGTGTGATGAAAGTTAATTGGTTATGTATATATGTCAAATGAGAGGAAACCACAGCCATTTTGTGATACTACTGTCTGAGGTACATTTGTGAGGAATTTTTGGTGGTGAATTTCTGGTGTTTGATTTACACAGTACTAACACTTCTGCTACTTTTAAAAAGGTGAGTTGTTAATTTGTAAGGGGAACTATGTTGTACACTTGAAGATAATTTGAAAAATGTTTTCTGTTATTTATTTGCAGTCCTTCTGTTATACTAAATACTTGATGAAGTTAGTTTTATATTATGTATTACTAAAAACGATAAATGAAAGTGATTATTTTTTTCTGCAATTTACAGCAAGCAATTTCAAAATAAAATGGCTCACAATGAAGAGACCGTGGCAATTTCTTTTGAATTGTCCACTACATTGATTGAAATTGAGAGCACCAATAATGAAATATTGTCACAAGGAGGACATGACTTGTATGATTCCATTAGATTGATTGAAATGGACAGCACCAAGAATGAAATATTGTCACAAGGAGATGACTTGAATGATTCCACTACATTGATTGAAATTGAGAGCACCAATAATGAAATATTGTCACAAGGAGGAGATGGCTTGTATGATTCCATTAGATTGATTGAAATGGACAGGACCAATAATGAAATATTGTCACAAGGAGGAGATGACTTGAATGATTCCACTACATTGATTGAAATTGAGAGCACCAATAATGAAATATTGTCACGAGGAGATGACTTGAATGATTCCACTACATTGATTGAAATGGACAGCACCAATAATGAAATATTGTCAGAAGGAGGAGATGACTTGAATGATTTTTTTGATCAATCTCTTGATGGCGAATTTATCGAGTGTTTGGAGACCATAGAGTTACAAGAATCATCATTGCAGACTTTTAATGAGGAGATTCCAGATGAGATGATTGAAGAGGAAATTACTGATGAGGACATGTTACTAGTTGTTTCAAATTTAGAAAATTTTGAAGAATAAATTTATATTTAGAAATCAAAAATTGTTTGAGACATTATTTATTTTTATTTTTAATTTATGAGGTTGTAGCGAAGTGATTGTAGTATAAAATGAGACTTATAGTATAGAGTGCAACATTTTTATGTTACATGGTAAGTTTACTCATATTTACTTCCCTTCTGCCACTATATTATCTCCAATGTGTATTTGACATGTCTTCTTCATCTCCGGCCTCCTTTCTCTCACTGTGTGTCTCCGATGCATCTTATCGCTGGTATTTTGTGTAATTACAGAAGAGAGTAAAATAAAATAGTTCGGAACGTGAAAAGGGGGCAAAGTAGAGTACTCCTCACCCCCTAGGCCTTTTTAGGCGGTCCCAAAAGGATCAGTTTCTGCTTTCCTGAGAGATTATGGTATGAGTTCCATATACCACAATAACTTGCATTACAACATGCAAGATATCTATCTCCTATTACCAACTTTTGGAGATATTCGCGCTAAGCGCGAATATCTCCAAAAAGTAACACCTGCCCTGAGCAGTTCTTAGCCATGTTATCCAATGGGAGGTGGATAACATGGCTAAGAGTATTAGCTCGGTAATGCATGAATATCGCTGAGTTTTTAGCGATATTCATGCATTGCGGCCGTTTATTATCGCATTTGCGATAAACCTTGATAATAGTAAGGTTTATCTTCGATAATTTCTGACGATGCTTAGTGGTAAAAAATTGGTTGGTAAGCATCGTTAGCGATAAATATCGCTTAACTTTGGTAATATGCCCCAACGTCTGTTAACGTTCGATTCGAAGGAAATGAGGAAGTGTTGAAAAACATTGTCTGCGCCATCTTGCCTTTTTTGAAATGCCACACTTTTGTCGTGCACGGCAGCCATTTTAGATGTCTTGACCAGACCCACTCTCTGCACGCTGTCGATTCGTAGCATGGCTCCTCACCCTCGCAAGCATCTTCCCCAGGCACTGGTCACCCCCGCTCTCTGTCTTATGCATGGGCAATAAACCTCCCCCCATCTGCGCTGCTCTTCCCTGAGAATCACACTGTGCCCGCCCGACACCTCCCTTTCGCCCTATTCACTACCGCACCCTGTGACACTCCTCTTCCTCTGTGTCCGATTGTCCAGGCTATCAGCTAGCCCTGCAGATGTAGTTTATGGCCCCAGCTGTAAAGAATCACCCCTCTTCAAAGGAGTTATAGTAGATCAAGGCCCACACCCGATGAGATCCGTCACACCACACGTGTTCCTACTATCTGAAAACTATCCTGTATTGTGATTGGGGAGGGGACCGAGCCTGAAGCGGAAGATTCCAGGAATGACTCTTTGTACATCAAAGTTTTTACAATTATGTGTCACATAAAAAATATATAGCACTCCAACAAAGTAGTAGGAATATAAAACTTTAATAACATATAAATATATACAACAAAACAAAAACAGTAATAGATTTATTGAAATTGACAGCACCAATAATGAAATATTCTTGTCAGTAGCGGTCTGTTGTGCGAATAGTTCCAAGGCAGCAGAACGCGCTGAAATCTGGATGTCACGAAGGTGATGTCTAGCAAGTTGCCGCCCAGCAAATAACGGCGTGGGGCGCCGCGGGGGTGAGTGAGTCCAGTAGGCACCACAGCTATTCTTACCGGCATTGCAGAATTACTGCTGGGGACAATGCCTGTGCTGGAGCAGGGTCACAGCAGAAACAAAAAGGATTCTGTTGAAGATGTTGTTGGTTTTCAATTTGAAAACAGTTCTGGTGTCAACTGCTATGCTAATGTAGTGGTTAATGTTTTGTTTTCTCTAGAAAATGTAAAAGAGGGGGAGGCAGTCCAAAGTTCCGTTAAAAGGGCAAAGGAAAGGATCGGTGGTTTGAACTATCAGTCAAAAAGGGGAGGGGGTGCAACAATTTTTCCTACCGGGTCACACTGTGCTTTCACCGGAAGTGAGGTCTGCAGGATTCTAGTAATTCAAAGTGAGGCTGGCGCCGACGTCCCGCGGATACAGTTTCGTCACTCCACGGGTGATCATGGCAGTCATTCCCCATCGGGGGTGGGAGACTCCCGCGGCTCCTCTAGAATCTTCAAGGTCGTGGAGGACTACGGTGGTGGAGTCAACCAGTGACCGGGCCATTTCTTTATGCTGGGCCCGCTCTTGCCAGGTCGACCGCCATTTTGAGAGTTCGGCAGCTACCGGCGATCGCGGGGTCACATGGGCAGACGGGCTCCACCCTGCCGGGCGAGACGTTGCAGCATGGCCACAGTGGAAGAACTCTTTTCCGGGCGCCTGGACCGCTGAGGGTGCAGCTGGGAAGCCTACACTGGGGAGGCGGGAGAGGCCTGTTCGCACCGTCTCTCCCTCCCAGTGCACCCCACGGCGTCTCGCTTGAGATTTGTTATGGCCGGACCAGGCGATGAGGACGAGGGGGGGGTCGGAGGCATGTGCAAGACATCCCCCCCCAGTGTTGTCGCAGCCATTATAAAAGAAAGAAGTGTCCCGTCCGTCTTCGGGCCGGGCTTCCGGTGGATGTCGGCCGGACGCCCCTGGCTCTGGCCCCATGAACGGGTTTCTTGGTTTATCGGCTGCAGCCGGATTCCGTCGGCCTCGGCCCCCCGACCGTTGGTGGCCGGACCGGAAGAGCATGTGGCGGGACTACCTGCAACTCTCAAGGGCCACCGCGGCCGGACTGGGAGAGAGAGGGGAGGGTCGAGGAGACATTCCCCCCCCCCTGCAACTGTTCAGCGTTGTAAAGGCAATCCCCTGGCCGGGTCCCGTTGGTCTCGGCCTCTCCTCCGGCTACACCCTACGTTAGGATCTCCTGGCCGAGGCGTGGCAGCAGGACCTGCCTTATATGGGCTGCTCCCGGCTGGGCGTAGCCGGAACCCTGCCCCACCTTGGAAGTTTCCAGAGTGGGGGCGGATGTTCTACTGACTTGCATTTTCCCTAGTCTATCGATTTTTTTGGCGTGGCAGGCGGTGGGACAGCGAGGGGTGATTTGGTTTCTCTTACTGTTTTTCTGGTCTCTCACCACTGGCATATTTTAACGTTTTCTTGTTTCTAGGACATTAATAGGTTTTATCATTACGTTATGTTATCGTTTCTTTGTTCGTTGTTTAATAAAAGTTCATGTTCATCAGTGGCCTACTGATTTTCGTTTTCCTATTCTTTTCTTTCCAGGTTGTTTCATGCTAAAGTTTCTGTTAACAGGATACAGTGATCACTTCGTTATTATTGCATATGTCCTTTTCACTAGGGGTGCTCTCTGGTCGGGCCAGATGACGTATGTCTAGTAAATGGTCCGGGTGAAACAGGTGCATCAATCAGTGGGGATAGGCATGATAGATTACAACGGGGGAGAAAGGTCCGCATTACGTACCCTTTCACTACTTGCAAAGATTTTCCTACGTTTATTTGCAAACAGGGAATACCTCCAAAAAGAACTAATTCCCAAACAGTCAATGTTCGGACAATCAATCAATCAATGAGGAATGAAATAGGTACGACGTGTTAAAGGCTTGCGTTACCTACCCTTCACTATCTGCAAAGGGAGAGAGAATATTCCTATTCTTCCTCGTTTGCAGGTAGAGAAGATCCTTAAGAGAATTAACATCGAACAATTCAATGCTCGATTGAAACAATCAACAAGGGGTACTGTGAACACAAATGAACGCCGCTTATGTACATACGCATTGCTATTTTCAACAGGTTGTTCCTAATGTTTCTATTTTAGCGAGGTCAAAAAGAGATCCCATTAGTGGCCTACTGATTTTGCTCGATTCCTTTTGTTTTTTTACACGATTTTTCGCTATCTGCAAAGACTAAACAGAGTATTGCGACTCTGTGCTTGTTTGTAAATAGAGAATGAACCAAAGAGAACAATCAATCAAATGGAGAGAGAAGCAGGCACGACGGATTACAAAGGGGGAAAGGGCTGCGTTAACTACCCTTCACTATCTGCAAAGAGAGAGTACTCCTAATAGAAATGAGGGGTGGGGGGCAGCAATCAAAGCAGATCAGTGTGCATAAACACGAAAAAAAAAATTCTTACCACGTACTTGACATTCGACAGCTTATGATATTTGCTATTAAAAAACCATTGAAATTCACTGAAAAAACCATAGGTTATAGACCATATATAGTTAGGAATTAGCATTTACAAAACCTTGAAAATTCACTGAAAAAACCATAGGTTATAGACCATATATAGTTAGGAATTAGCATTTAAAAAACCTTATTTTACTCACACAAAACCATTGAAATTCCATATATAGTTAGTTGCACTAACTATATATTGCGCACCCGCAATCCACTGCTGATGATGTCACATATTACATCATTCATGACATGGTCAGTGACATCACTGATGACATCACTGATGACATCTCAAATGACATCACTGATGACATCTCATTTGACATCAATGACCACATCACTGATGATATCATTCATGTGACAATACAATGCATCTCCTCACATTTTAATATAACCTCTGTTTCACCCAGTGTTAAAAACAGAGTATAATTTTTGAAACCATTGACACACCAATACTAGTTACTACATACGTACTCACTGATTCCTACGTCTACACACACATTCACTCATTCACCCATACAATCATTCATACATACAATCACTCATGTTTACAACACAATCATATGCACTCATACACCTATACAGACACTCACACTCTGCCACTCATCCATGGAGTTACTCACACACCTAGTCAGTCCTGTAAAGAATCAATCACACTTCCATTTTCTACTCTATACAGTTAAACATAGAGCACCTTACGTTTTCAACCATATACTAACACATACTTACTCTCTTATACAATCATTGATACAAGTACACATTGATCTGTACAGAGTCACACACCTCCCATCCAGCCACACACACACTCAGTCTCCCATGCAAATACTTGGGCAATCAATCAATAACCCATATAGTTACTCATATAGCTACTGATCAACACATGCAGCAGTTTACAGAACAACAGACATAATGATGCACAAATTAAGACAGTTTAGTCACTAACCCATGCACTCAGTGAGACACATTTAATCACTCACTCATACATTCAGTCATGCACCTACTAAATCCTTCGTCCAGACACTTATACATCCACTCATTCTTCAATATGTAAGACATATTTTAACTTTACAGAAACATAGTCACTGGATGTTGTCATCAGTGATGTCACTGACCATGTCATGAATGATGTAATATGTGACATCATCAGCAGTGGATTGCGGGTGCGCAATATATAGTTAGTGCAACTAACTATATATGGAATTTCAATGGTTTTGTGTGAGTAAAATAAGGTTTTTTAAATGCTAATTCCTAACTATATATGGTCTATAACCTATGGTTTTTTCAGTGAATTTTCAAGGTTTTGTAAATGCTAATTCCTAACTATATATGGTCTATAACCTATGGTTTTTTCAGTGAATATATATATATATATGATAGCTCCAAAGTCCTTCGAAAAATACCCAGCCGGGCCAAACGAAGAAGAAATAGCACTCACGGGATTCAAACAGCTTAACAGCACGGATTATTTATTAGACAAACGCGTTTCAGGAAAACAAGTTCCCTTCGTCAGTGTCAACCTCAGAACGCTCATTCGCGGCAATGTTTTATAATTGCATGCTGGGTAGTCAGAAATAAAGATAGGACCAAAGAGCTGTGCAATTACGTGCCATTTTGAAATGTGCAATGTGAATACATATAACATATGAAATTCATTTAAACATTTAAGCCTTAAATCGGAAAAAGCGGATATTTTAGCCCACATCTTTGTATTAACACAGTTTTGATGCCGTGAATCGGCCTTCCATGCACATAAGCCCTCTATTAATCACCATTGATACATTCTACTGTGAACAGTTGTGCCTTAGTCCATGTGTACTTACATAGACCTATATTGGAACGAAGATCATTCTTATTTCATATTATCTTAATTTCTTAATCTTGCCGTGTATCGGCAATTGCGGCCCAATTGGCCGCCTAAACAAGCAACAACTGTCCAATTTCAGAGAAATTACAATATATTCTAGACACCCAAAAATTATACAAAAATCTAATGATATTTACAAAATTATATTACACCAAATATTCAATACTCATTTACCAGACTTTTCACAGACATTTCATGATCTCACCAGAGTCCGATATTATACAGAATTTTTGTAACCAAGCATTATAATGTGTCACAGCTATATACATTAAGTCAAATGTGAGGCAAGTTCTTCCCCCATATTTAATCCTCCAGGTGCTTTCGTTTCTAGGTCTATAATATACCTGGATTCAAGTTTCCTCAGGGTCTGTAATCTGTTCCCACCTCGTGGATTTTCTGGGACATGGTCTAAACAGAAAAACCTGAGAAGATCCCTGTTGCTGTGATGCTTGATGGCAAAATGTCGGGCAACCGGATAGGAAAAATCCTTATTAGCGATTGCCCGCATATGTTCCAACACCCTCAACTTGACAGGATTAATTGTGCTGCCTACATATCTCTGTTGGCATGGGCACATCAGACAGTACACCGCATGATCCGTCTGACAGGACATGAATTTGTTTATTTTTCTTCCTGTCTTACAACCTCGTACTCCATAAGTTAAGGTTCGTTTACTGTTTATGCAGGCCTTGCATCTCCCACATGGGAAAAAGCCTTTGGCCTCCTTCAGTGTGCCTTTCGTTCTCACTATTGGCTGCAAATGGCTCTGAACTATATGATCTCTTAATGATCTCGCCTTCCTAAATGTTATAAGAGGCCTGGCAGGAATGTCGGGACCAACAATCTGATCTGTTTTCAGAATCTGCCAATGTTTAGTCAAAATTGACCTTAACTTTGAAGAGTCTGAGGAATATGTCGTGATCATGCGAAACTTTCCATTCTTATCTGGACGTGTTTTCTTTTCAAAAAGAGTCTTACGGGGCAATTTCTTAACTTTCTTCAATGTCTCATAGAGGAGACCATCTTTGTAGCCCCTCTCAGAGAATCTGGCTATGCTTTCCTTCGCCACACTTTCAAATTCCTCATCCTGGGTACAGTTGCGTCTTAATCTTAATAGTTCCCCATAGGGGATACTATTAATTAATTTCTTGGGGTGGCTGCTTGAGGCGTGTAAAACACTATTCCCCGCTGTGGGCTTACGGTAAAGTGATGTACAAATTTTACCATCTAGTACTTTTACCTCTAGGTCCAGATAGTTAACTTTTTCTTGACTTATCTCCCCTGTGAATTTCAAATTACAGTTGTTCCTGTTTAGCAACTCTATGTACTCTTTGGCCTCTGACATCGGCCCATCCCAGACCAGGAACAGGTCATCAATGTACCTGCTCCAGGTTATCAGTTTGTTGTTCCATGTGGAATTTTCCGGGGCCCAGGCTACCTGCTCCTCCCACCAGCCCACGAAAAGATTCGCGTAGCTGGGGGCGAAGCAGGAACCCATCGCCGTGCCCGTTAGCTGTCTATAAATCTCTTCCTGAAATAGAAACAGGTTGTTATGCAAACAGTAGTCGATTAGTTCTATTAACATTCTGTTATGCATTGCATTTTTTAGCGGTTTTTTATTCAGGAAATATTCCACTGCCTTTATACCCTGTTCATGATCTATACACGTATAAAGGCTTGTTATGTCTAGGGTCAGGAGTACATAAGTGGATTGCCAGTTCAATTCTTCCACTTTTTGGATGAAGTCCGATGTATCTCTGATGTATGATTTCAAAGAAAGAACAAATTCGAAAAGAAAATGGTCCAGATATTTACAAAGGTTCTCTGTCAAACCTCCTATTGAGGAGATTATGGGTCTTCCTGGTGGATTGTCCGGATTTTTATGAATTTTAGGTAAATGATAAAAAGTAGGTAGAATTGGATTAACAGTTTTTAGGAAAAGATACTCGTCTAATTCTATCATCTGTTTGTCATGCCACTTTTTCAGTAACTCGTGCAATGTATTTATACTTGCCAGATATTCTTTCTTTGTGGTCTTAGCATAGCAAGATGCGTCATCCAGTTGTCGCTTTGCTTCCGTTACGTACAGTTCCCTTGACATGATAACGATATTGCCCCCTTTATCGGATGGCTTGCAGATGATGGAATTGTCTTCAGATAGATTCTTTATTGCTCGTTGTTGCTCCTTAGTTGTATTGAACGTCTTCTTTGTAGAGATCTGTTGGTTTCTCATCTTCATTAGATCTTTCGTAACGGCATCTGAGAAGATGTCAATCGCATCTATCGCTGTTTGTGGGACAAATTTAGATGGTAGTTTGAACCCACTTGCTGGGGCTTCTTGCTCGATTTCCACCCTGATCAGTCTCTGTGTTAGAGTGTTATCTGCTCCATCTTGCTCATTGTAGTCCTCTACCCGAAGGTTATGTAAGACTTCACATGCAGTTAGATCATTCACGTTCAGGAGATCAGTATCCTTTTTATTGTGCCTTAACTGTTTCATCTCTTTCACTGTAGGTTTCACTTTGAAAAATTTATGAAGCTTGATTTTTCGAATAAATTTGTACAAATCTATCCTAGTCTGAGTATATTCAAGATTTGTTGTTGGACAGAATGTAAGTCCCAATGAGAGAACAGATTCTTCCGCAGATGTTAGCGGTCTTTGTGACAGATTGACGATGGTATGATACTCAGACTTCATTACCATCTCCCTCTCCTTTGGCTTCTCGTTTTCTTGGAGGCCACATTGTTTTGGTTGCCACTTCTTCCCCTTCCAGCCACCGCGCCTTGTTTGTCTGCCTCTTCCGGGGGTTTGTTTTTCCCTCCCCTCAGCCAACTTGCTTTGATTAAGTCGAATTCCTGGTGAAAAGGAGTTTTGGTAGACATTGTCGATGGACCTCCCATTTCATCACCTGATAATTCATTTGCAGTTAGATCTGAGTCAGAGGTTTCCACTCTATTTTCCACTCGTGTTTCTGGCATAGAGTTCTTTTTGGCTAAATCTTTCCGTGGCTGGTCGTATTTTTTACCAAAAGTCAAGACCCGCCCCATTGCGTAGTCTCGCTCGTCGCGGTCGAATTTCTCTTGTTTTCTTGTTTTGATTTTTGCTTCATATTTAAGCAACCTTTTCTTCATTGCAGCCCTTAGTGATTCCACTTCCTCTTTATTTGGATTTTTTTGAAGTTCCTCCTCCATCTCTTCGATTTCCTTTACCACTTTCTCTCTATCACTCCATGCAAATTGGACAAGAATTTCAAGCATCCCCTTGCATGAATTCGCTATGTGCTTGGCCCAAGTCTCTAATAGTAGGGGGTCCGGGTTCTCATAAGCAGGGACAGTAAAAATACGCAATCCTCGTGGTACTCTTTGTACCTCAATATATCCTTGCAAGGATGTCCCCTCCCACCATTTTCTCAGTTCTCGCTCATACAGTTTTTCAAGCTTGTGAAATTGAGTTGTTAACGAATTAGTTGTTTCCACGTTAATTCTTGGTGGCGGTTGTGAGATGTCAGGATTTTTATTTTTGAAAATATCAACAGCCGCGTCTCTTCGCTCTGACACATTAAACATTTTTTACGATCTTTGAAAAAGTGGGGCCCCGGTCCCGGGACGCCACGTTCTATACGTGCTGTTTTGCTGTTTATCCCCTCGCTGTACCGCAATGTTTTAATAGTTCAAGAACATATAGGAAATTAAGATAATATGAAATAAGAATGATCTTCGTTCCAATATAGGTCTATGTAAGTACACATGGACTAAGGCACAACTGTTCACAGTAGAATGTATCAATGGTGATTAATAGAGGGCTTATGTGCATGGAAGGCCGATTCACGGCATCAAAACTGTGTTAATACAAAGATGTGGGCTAAAATATCCGCTTTTTCCGATTTAAGGCTTAAATGTTTAAATGAATTTCATATGTTATATGTATTCACATTGCACATTTCAAAATGGCGCGTAATTGCACAGCTCTTTGGTCCTATCTTTATTTCTGACTACCCAGCATGCAATTATAAAACATTGCCGCGAATGAGCGTTCTGAGGTTGACACTGACGAAGGGAACTTGTTTTCCTGAAACGCGTTTGTCTAATAAATAATCCGTGCTGTTAAGCTGTTTGAATCCCGTGAGTGCTATTTCTTCTTCGTTTGGCCCGGCTGGGTATTTTTCAAAGGACTTTGGAGCTATCATTTATATCGCGGGACACCGCCGCGTTTGAAGCACCCGCTGTGGGAGTGACTCGTGTTACTGGTGTAAAGGAGTTGGATATATATATATATATATATATATCTCCTAGCTCCCAAAAACACCAGCCTGCTGCACTCCAAAGCGGGTGCTCGCTTAGCGGGGGTGTGCCCGCTCAAAAATCACTGCTCCCAAGTTTCACCAGATCTTGCTCATCTGATAAAGAAACAGCACTCACAAGGGGGGGTTATCCAACCAATTTTATTGGAACCCTTCGCACGCAAGACGCGTTTCGGCAATCAGCCTTTGTCTGTGTCTAATCACTTGTGATTAGACACAGACAAATGCAGTGAGTACAGTTTGCGAGTTGCCCATTCAGGGCATGATTGAACGTATGAATATTCTTATATTCACTGCAGGCGCTTGAAAAATATTGATATACCGCCTGTGATAAAGTAACAAATGTACTATCATGTATTTACGAGTATATGTACAATTTGCATGTTACAAGATGGCGATGAATTTGAACAAGAATAGTCCTCTTTCCATGGTGATGACTCATACACATGGTTTGTCGAATGTTTAAAAACTGCGAGACCGCAATGCGCTCTGTTTTACAATTGACAAAGGCTGATTGCCAAAACGCGTCTTGCGTGCGAAGGCTTCCAATAAAATTGGTTGGATAACCCCCCCCTTGTGAGTGCTGTTTCTTTATCAGATGAGCAAGATCTGGTGAAACTTGGGAGCAGTGATATATATATATATATATATATATATATATATATATATATATATATATATATATATATATATATATATATATTTCCATATGTTGCCCTGCATCGAGGACGCACTCCGCAGAAACCACTTTTCCAAAACCTTTATTTTCATGAAACTGGCATTTCAATCCAAAACTTTCACTTGCCAACGCGTTTCAGAGCCTCCTGCTCCTTCTTCTTGGCCAAACACTGCAACTACGATGTATTTCAAAGTCCCAGCATTCTGCAGGGCAACATATGGAACTATTTCAACCACGGCAGGTCCAGCCGTGGAGGAGCGCACCGCCTGAAAAACTGTGGGACTGTTGGGTTGGAACTGTGCTAACCCTGAAAGAGGCGCAGAAGTGAAAGGAATTGGAAACTGTTAATTTTTAATCTGAGGCCCACCGGAGGGCTGTTTATTAATAATATTGGATTTGTACATTACAGCAAACACGAAAACCTATTGGAAGGTAAAAATTAATTGTAGATTTGACTACTAGAACCAGCATGCATTGCAAATCAGCACACCTGAGGCACATAAAATTGTAAGCATGCAGAGAATGCTGGGACTGTGAAATACATCATAGTTGCAGTGTTTGCCCAAGAAGAAGGAGAAGGAGGCTCTGAATCGCTTCTTCTCTTTCTCTCCCTTTGCCATCTTTGATGACTGTGAACTCTATTGCCTACGTCGCCCCTACTCTGGTGCCCTCTGTTCTTTCTCCTCCAGTGCAACCATTGACTATAGTTCTGCCTACTACTTCCATCACCCCTCCTCCAGCAGTTATACATCCCCAATGTTTTTGGATACTGAGACTCCTGTACGAGGGTCTGATGACAGGGATTTGGTGAGCTTTAGGGAATGCATGGGTCCATTGAAGTGATCTGAAATAGGGGATGAAGAGAAGAGGACGATAATGAGTCAGGCTATGCAGTGGGCTCATATGCAATTTATAGTGTAGAGGATATTTGGTGAGTTAAAAGTGATTTTGAGCCTTTTTTACAACAGCATGCTCTTCAACATATGTCTATTACCTTGATTGCTCTGTGGCATAAACACATTGGGTCAGAGGCTCCCCATATGCTATTTGTTATTAGAGATTGTCTGTATATTACTCATTTAGAACCGGGACAAGTGTTTGGTAATGTTACTACCATAGTTTCTTATAGAGGTCGGTTGTATGATAATAGTCCTATTCAAATAGCGCAGTTCCCTATGCGTGAAGTCCACCCAATTTATCTTCCAGAAATACCTGCATTGACAGATCAGTATGGTGCGACCACTAGGCCAGCTGTGGCTGCCCACTTTCAGGAACAATAGGTTTATACTCCATGGAAAAGAAGTTAGGTTTTAGCCCTTAAGACTACTTTGCCCAATCTTAGGAAAAATCCCACTGCTTATTATAAGGAATTAGCAGAGGCTGCTTCTTCTACTGTAATGACTCTTGCTAATACTGAAATGTTTTTGGTCTTCTTGTTCTGGTTGATATCTGGAGGCAGGTGCATACTCAAGATTATTTCGCAGAATTAGGCAGTACGTGGGATGTGATTAAAAGGATGGGATCAGGAAAGGAAGCCAGGTGATAAACCCTGTGCTGTAATACTTGCGTTGTCAGGTCGTATTATTACATATATGCACACACTTATTCCACCTAAGAAGGTAAGTTGGGACGGAGTGACGGCTTGACGACAGAAGAGCGGTGAGAGCATGTCTGATTTCTTCACTCGGTTTGAGGACATGTTTTTGGTTTATTGTGGACAGGATATGTCCACTGAGGGAGAAGTTTCTTTGTCTGTTGATAAGTTTGTTACTAATCTCCTTCCTGAAACTATGACTCGTTTGCAGGCATCTGGGAGTACTTGGTCTATGTCTTCTCCCTCAGTTATTTTGAATATGGCCCAATATTATGAATATTGAGATCAGGAGGAAAAGGATAAAACTGTTAAGAAACATAAGGATCTAATGATGAAGATGTTGTTGCAGAAAGCATTTAGGGGAAATAAGAGGAGATAAGGAGGTCCTTCTTGACACCTGCCAGGTATTAGACAGCCTTCTATGACACATTTGGGGCAGAATCAGTGTTAATATTTTAAGGAAGAAGGGCATTGGCGCAGCCAGTACCCTGTGCTTTTACAGAAGGCTGTGTCCCATAGAGGATGGGGTTCTGGTGGAAGAAGTTGTGGGACCGACAGAAATCAGAATGCTGCTGCACCTGGGGGCCATTCTGATAATAATTATTTTGATGACACCAGAGATGGATGGTACTATCTTGATGATTATGATATAAATGATGAGACAGGTATGTCTTACAGCTAGGACGGCCAGGGACAGGTTGAGGGACCAGTTCAGATACCTGTAGACCAGTGTGGTCCTTATGTCACAGCAGATTTGCAGGGTTCAACTAAGGAATTTTTGGTGGACACAGGTGCAACAAAGAGTTCTGTTTCTTGAAATATAGTCCCTGGCGGCTCTCTCTGGCCACAATAATGTTTCGGTAGGTTTTCAGGTGTACTGGTTGTAAGCTACATTTCACTCCCCTTGCATTGACTGTTGGTCCTTTCTCTGTTTTTGTTAAAATCTCATTGTGGTGAACGTTTGATGGGTTTGGATCTGTTGAAGAAATTGCATGCTACTCTCCCTTGCAGGTGTTTATATTATTATGGGTCCAGTTTTGAGTACTAGGCAGTGTTTGTCTCAGGATGTGCAGCTTCCAGCTGAATTTGCTCAGGTACCTCCCACACTATGGGCCACAGGTGATACAGATATGGGTATGTTGCATATACCAACAGTTTCTTTACAAGTTAAAGATAATGCTGTTCTACCCTGCATTCCTCAGTATAAGATACAGCAGGCAGGAGAACGGCCCCTTCTTCAGATTATTCAGGATTTGGTACGAAAGTAGTTGAAGAAATGTCTGCCAACATTTGTAATAGTCCTATTCTCCCGATCCTTAAGAAGATGCCTTTGGGTTCCACTGATGGGTTTGGATCTGTTGAAGAAATTGCATGCTACTCTTTATTGCTCCCTTGCAGGTGCTTATATTATTATGGGTCCAGTTTTGAGTACTAGGCAGTGTTTGTCTCAGGATGTGCAGCTTCCAGCTGAATTTGCTCAGGTACCTCCCACACTATGGGCCACAGGTGATACAGATATGGGTATGTTGCATATACCAACAGTTTCTTTACAAGTTAAAGATAATGCTGTTCTACCCTGCATTCCTCAGTATAAGATACAGCAGGCAGGAGAACGGCCCCTTCTTCAGATTATTCAGGATTTGGTACGAAAGTAGTTGAAGAAATGTCTGCCAACATTTGTAATAGTCCTATTCTCCCGATCCTTAAGAAGATGCCTTTGGGTTCCACTGATGGGTTTGGATCTGTTGAAGAAATTGCATGCTACTCTTTATTGCTCCCTTGCAGGTGTTTATATTATTATGGGTCCAGTTTTGAGTACTAGGCAGTGTTTGTCTCAGGATGTGCAGCTTCCAGCTGAATTTGCTCAGGTACCTCCCACACTATGGGCCACAGGTGATACAGATATGGGTATGTTGCATATACCACCAGTTTCTTTACAAGTTAAAGATAATGCTGTTCTACCCTGCATTCCTCAGTATAAGATACAGCAGGCAGGAGAACGGCCCCTTCTTCAGATTATTCAGGATTTGGTACGAAAGTAGTTGAAGAAATGTCTGCCAACATTTGTAATAGTCCTATTCTCCCGATCCTTAAGAAGATGCCTTTGGGTTCCACTGATGCTGTTGGTGATGTTTACCGCTTTGTGATGAATATCAATGATCGAATATTCGAGAATTCCTCCCTTCTTGCTGTTTCCCTTTCTGATGCTGATGGTATAGAGTGCTCATAACTGTTTACTAATGTGGTTTAATACTGTTTTTCGTAGTTTGGTTTAGTTTTGTTGCCATTGGAAAATGTTTTAGCTCATTCTAAAAGGAAGGTCTGTTAAGGGAAAAAACTATTTAGCTTAGGCAGTTCTCCATGTATGTTAGCATTCCCTGCACCATTTTCTTTTCGGGCCCATTTCAGGCAGCTCGGAAATGATCTCGTCCAATTCCGAGTAATGCTCTACTCTGAGTTTCGTTTCTTCACTTTTGTTTCAGTAATGAGTGCACTGTTCATATTAGTGCATACCTTTCCCTCTGGATAGAGGCCCTCTCCCACTTGCCAGGTGGCTGGCCCAAGATGGAACGACCTTGGATTATGTTAGTTTGTGTCAGATACAAGAAGTTGAAACCTTTTTTGTATTTCACTGTTTAGCTGCACCTGCTTGGAAAATGCCACTGTGGGTGTGTTTCTGCTTGACTACAAAAAGTACATAATGTATCTTCATGCTTTTCAATTTCAGTTCCCTCTGTAGCACTCCTAGTGACTGGGCAGATTGGGGATCCACTCTGAGTGTATATGAATAAACAGTTGTTGACTTGTATTCTCTACTGTAGTATGGAAGGCTGAGAAGTGGTCATTAGTGACCAGGGTGGCCCTAACTGGTTACCTCCTTCACCATGATTAGAACCATTTTACTGTTTCCCCACATACAGCCATACAAGGCTTTTTCTACCATTTTAATAGAAGCATAGGGAGAAACCTCCAGTAATCTGCAGTAAGGCCCTTATTATGAGTTTGGTAGTCAGACCATTGTGCTGCTGCGGAGGTGGTCCAAAGTCGGCCGCCACGGCACCGGTCTCTCGCCTGCCATAATAAAAGTTTTCTGATGGTCTGGTGCCGGTCTTCCTGATGACGATGAATATTTTTTCTTATTCATCAATGCATGTGTGTATATTTTGACTGCACATGTGTCAAATATACACATAAGCATGACACATGTGAAAAAATACCTACTATCCATTGCTGGAGGCTGGACCATATGTTGCCAGTTCAATCAATGGGTATATGGTACAAAATGGACATACCGATATGTCGGCATTAACAGGGTCGTTTTCTTTATCATCAAGATGCTTTTGTGAAGAAGGGACCTGGAGAAAGAGATTAATGGTGTAGTCTGAAGGGAAGAAAAGAAAATGGGTGAGTATGCACCCTATGGCATTCCATTTTTCTGCCTCGAAGCAGATGGGCCCACCACCACGGTGGACTCATCGGACAGCTAAGCCAACTTGTTATGACAGCAGTGTACTTCTCTTTACCGCCCTATGGGAGCTGCTATTCCGCGACCGCCATGGCGACAGACTGCGAATGGCTGGCGTGTCAGCAGTCCTCTGACGGTCTTTCAGACAACAACATGACAACCTAGTAATACGCCGGGTGCCAAGGAGGAAGCGGTCAGAGCGCCACCGTGGGTACGGCCGTTTTGGGACTGCCAAACTTGTAATCTGGCCCTAAGGGCCTAATTATGATATTAATCAGCTCACCGTCCAACCACCATTTTTGTAGGCCCTATACGATGCAAGTATTGCTACCACAGCTGTCACATCTACAGCAGAGCAAATATCGCTGAATATGTCACTGCAAATGAGTGCAAAATCACAGAACAAATGTAAAATTTATACACATGCATAACATATGTGGGGATGAGCCTTGTGCACCATGAATCCCATTGCTTGAGTGTGGTGGAATGTGCACAGTCCAGTCAAAAGGGATTCATACCGTATAAGAACTTACCTGGATTCCGGCACCCACAGAATTGTAGTGATCAAATCCAGTTACACAGGTGTAGGGGGACCTGTTGGAAGGGATCCACGGTGGAGACTGCTGGAGAAGAGCGGATTTGGGTGAGCACCCCAAATCCATTAAGGCAGTCAGTTGGACTGCCATGGTGGAGTCATCGAAAACCCACATCGTAATTCGGTCGGAGGTCGGAGAGCCCAGTACTGCCCTATTGATGCTGTTTTTCTCTGACTGCCATCTAGGTAGCCAGAGAAAGGCTGTTGAAGTCGGCAGTCTTTCAGCAGGTCGAAATAGAGGATGCATGCATTGTAATCTGGCAGTCAGACCGACCGCTTCAGATGAGACCACAGCAGTCCGACCGCCTCCGACAGGACTGTGGAAGTCAGTCTGACAGACATCATAATCAGGACTTAAGTGTGGCATTTGCTGCAAATAGTGAATTTGCCTTTGGCATAAAAAAAATTATAACACTATCCTATGTCCCTGAGGTAATTAACCGCTACAATTTACTAATATGAACGCCCTAAATAAACACAAACTAAGCCCTCTAATAGATTGTTTCGGAAATTGTTGGATTTGTAGGCTACATCGCTCCAGACACAGACGCCAACCCAAATACCATTATGGAATGCCTATGACAGCATTTTGGTAGACAGATATAACAAAATAATTTATACATCATTTATATTAAAAATCTAACCCTCACCATCAAAAGGCTCACAGAAGAAACTCAATCTATTAGGTGATAAAGGGCCTAATTTCAATGTTGGCAGTCCTTGGACCACCGTCGTCGTTTTGTTTTGCAGTCTGACTGCCTGCTACCCTGGTGGTCTGACTGCCGGATTACAATGCGGGCAAGTGGATCACTGCAAGACTGCCACAAGTCCGCCGCCACAGTGAAAATCTCTGGTCCCGCAGCGGTGTGGACAGCCAGCAGTGGTCAATTGTGGTGGTGTCGGCATCAGCTTTGCCGTTGGTCTTATGACCTGCCTTTCCACAGACCTTTTCATGGCAGTGAAAAGGTCCAGTGAAATTTAAACAGAAAACCTACCTGCAAAAAACATTTAGTTCCCAAAATTATTTATACATTACACTTAATAATCTAAAAGCAAGTAACATCACAAAATCACTTAAGACATCGAAACATTACAAAAACATAAACCAACACACAAGTGAAAAACATTACTAATAATACAACTAAGGGCCTCATTACAATGACGGGTGGAGTGTCCTCTGCCCAACATCATCCCGGTCCGGCACCCTAAAGCCGTTAGAAGGCAGTCAGAATGACAGTTTGCATTCCTTTCCGACTGACTCCATCGATTGGCATATTACGATGTGGGTGGAACAGCTCTGACAAACGGTCTGAGACGTTTCCTACCATATCATAATTAGGCCCTAAATGTACAGAACACCCATATACAACACTGTAACTAACCTCTAGACATCCTACCTCAAAACCCTAAAAAAGCTTTTACCACATTTGGCACTTATACATGGATTACATCCACAGGCATTTAAAATCCCAGTTGTACATGGTGACTGTTAACAAACTGAGAATCTACACATGAGAAAGATGCAGTAAAGGCACATTTTTTGGAATCAGTAGGCCTGAATATTCTAAGCTACATGAACAGTAATAACACACAACAGTGGAAGTAATTGCCAGAACGTTATGATATCACACACACCCACAGTGTGTGACAACAGAAACATATCCCAGGTCAGGGGCTGACCACAGTCAACATACAGAATGTACAACATGACAGTCAATCATGAAAGAGTAGTGGGGGAAGGGACTCAGATTTGGAAAAGCCGAGCATCAGCTAAACGACAGGGAGGTAAACCAGAAAAACATTGGGGGGGTCTAAAGTGACCGTGCCTCTCAGCCTCTGCCGTTCACAATGATGGGCACTAATATGAATCATATCTTGTTCTCTGCATCCAGTACACACTCAAACCACATGTACAATACATTCACAACACTCCAGATGAGAATGTACATCTCAGGGCCATGTCATGTGTGATATTACCTTTGTGTGGCACTACGAGGGAGCCTCTGCAGAATACATATCTCCATAGGCACAGTGTTAAGAGTGCAGATCTGGCTTGCTTCTGTATATCAATTGCACACAAGCCTCACTTGATCCTTACCTGTTCATAACATGACACATACATAGCACATAGCACCAGGATTGCATAACACAAGTGTGACTGTCATTTACTTTTAAAACATCAGTAGGAACTGCACGGTAGCTAGCCACATACACTTGGGTGATGGTGCAATACTGAATCCATGCCCCCTGTAAGCTACATTGTTAAATAGACTAGCTAGCCCCCAGAACAGACAGGGAGGGTATGGCACCTTTGCAGCCACTGAATGTGATGACCCTGTACCCTCAGGTACTGTGAAAACAGATCCAGAAGTACATTGCTCAGCCACCTGGGCACTTTAATTGTCCCACAAATATACAAGGTCTACACAGAGGACTTAAGTAGGTGTAAGTAATCACATGCATCCAAATAGTGCTCCCCAGAAAACGTTCAAACATACTTCCAACACTGCATATCTAGTCAGACAAATTACATTAGGAGGATATTTAAACACAACATCAAAGCACTGCCTAACATACATGTCTAGGGCAAGTGTACATGTAATGTCAAGTTTAGCCTTTATGGATGACCCTGAACATTACCTGGATTTGGACACTAGTTGGGCACCACTCATGTAGAAGTTTGGTACTTGCTAGGCACAGTGTGAGGTTGCAGGGATATCACGATGTAAGCAGAAGTCTCTTCGCTACCTGACTACCGAAAATGCTTGTTCAAAGTAGAAATTAGAGCGTCCTTCCAGGATATACATAACGTATTATTTGTCATGGGCTTGCACACTGTCATTTTATCTCCTAGATGTAAACTGGACTGACATTTGTATACTGATTGTGAGGCCTAGTATGCTGTGTCCAAGGAGCTGTGAATATGTCAGGCTTTGCAACTTAAGGATGAGGAGCTGTATCAGAGAATGTTAGTCACCATTGTCATCTATGCCGCAATGTCCCAATAGGTCAAAGTATCTTGTTAACATGAGACTATATAAGTGAAACAAGCAACTGTATTGAATAGAGACATATGACACCCACTGCTTATCCTAAGGGATGACTACAAGGAGCCATCTAAAACCAGAAGAGTCAAATCTCACGACCAAGACTTTTTACTGAAAATACATTTCAGGAGCAACCCTTGGAAGCAGGCAATTACCAAAAACATGAGAGAAAACAATCAAAAACAAAGCATCTTCAAAAAGCTGACAATGATGTGCATGCTGTTCGAAAATTAAAGAACACAGAAAGCCATGTTATCAGAAAACATGGAAAGTCATTCAGAATAACATTTTTGGTAGAACATCAGTCATTAGAGCTACACAGGCAGATTCCATAATTCACACAACATGGAAAAGCTCAAACGTTATGTATGCCCAGTGGTAGATGCAACATAGCTGGTGCCAGCAACCGTGGATTGTGGTTCCAGAGGTGCTGTTCAAAGCAAGTCAATTGAGCACATATGTTCCCAGTCACTTCCCACTGAAGCGGCTGAGGGAAAGATTCCAATCTCTGGAAGTTCCATTGCCAAATCACTAGGAGCAGCCGCTCTGCAGGATGCCTTGAAGAATGCATTCACCAACAATGGAATACGCTGAGGACAACTAAACAAAACGGCCTCTAAGGGGTCCAACAGTGCATTCATGTCCGATGTCTGTAACATTGCCAATTCAAGACAGAAATCCAGTGCACATTCATGCATGGACAACACAACAGACAGTGGAACACAGGTTGTACGCAATGATGCCCCGCGGGCCGAAAGGATACGACGCAATGCTTATTAAGCTCCAGGAGCTGTGGCGTACTGAAGCATTGAACAACGCTCACGGCATAGCAGCACAAGTGGTAGTACTTGTTCCAATCCGTCTTGACCTGGAACATCCATAGCGGCTCAGAAATACTACAATAGCAGTCTCAGCAGCAAGAAGAAGCACAAGCGGAATACCTCCACAAAAGCTTACAAATGCAAAGAGTACCAAAGTTGGAACTACACAGAACATGGAGTCGAAGTAGCTAACCAATCCAGAGATAATATGCTGTAAAAAGTGAACTACTTCCTTTGTATCAAACGTGTTGAAGATACAATAAACCTGCTCCCATAAATGCATTTGTAAGTTGGTATGAAGTACCGTCTCTATTGCGATGCAAACTTTCAAAATAGGAGATCAAATGGCTATCTGATAGAAGTTAAGGCCACAACACTTTGAAACAGCATGGCCTTCAGTGTGCTCAGAGTATCAAAGCTGTTGTTGGCGATCTCTCTCACAGGCCATAGCGTTGCCTCCCTAACTCTGTGGGCAAGTGGAAACTTAACTTGTGTGCAACAAGTCGCAATGGAATGAACTATCACCGCATAAGCGATGACAGCAATTAACTCCCTGTCAACAGTAAAGTGAAAGTCGTAAATTTAACTTCTGCCTGTGAACCCATTGGTAGCTGAACATGTTCGCCACCCATGTATCTCTTAGTTATAGTGTGTTTCCTAAAGTACTAACACTGTACAGGGAACAGGATGAGGAAACAAGGAGCAAAAATCTGCTTGGTTTATGTTTGGTTTTATTGAATCCGCTATCATGCGGACTTGATCTTACATGTTTTTTGCTGCAGTGGGGCTTGACTGCAGCATTTGGGCAACAATATTCGGGGATGCTTGTTACTTGAGCTCACACACTAACACGTGAGCACCGGTTTGAACCCCCAGTTATTCTCCTTTCGACTATTTGGAAATTCTTACTAGATGCCTACATTTTGACTGTGCATATTTGGCCACGAAACCCGTGTGGGGGATCCCTATTTTTGGTGTTCTACTTCCCAGGTGCATTCACCATTACACCTAAAACAATATGCTTTGACTGTACATCTCTGAACTCTTGGACCGTTGCCTTTTGAATACCCGATTATCCGGATTTCCTTGTAAATATGGTTCCTCAACTCATACTTATTATGTCTGGACAAGCCCCTATCTGATACACAACGTTGATATTTCGTCTTGCCTAGCCTTGAAAAAGTCTTAGTACTTACCTTCAGTACTGACGAAATACGTGTCGGCTGTCTTTCTGTCAAGTCTACTCCTATGGATTTTTTGAATAAAGAACATGACATTTTGAACTTTCTTGGTTGTTTGTGATGTTCAACCACTGCTGCTATCGGACAATCTCTACTTATTGTGAAACAACCAGGAGACCTATTAGTCTGCTCGCGTACATATGTATGTTAGGAATGTGCTTGATTTGACCCTCTTGCTACACTTGTATTTTGCCAATCATTGATTGTCATTGAATCTCTCTTGGTAGTGGGGGATTGTGGTCTATGCAGCACTCCGTCTTCGTAACTGAAGATTCATTACTATTCCAGTACTTGTTATACACCTAATTGTCACTAGTGAATGTGCGGTCTTCACCTTTTGGATACACCACTACCATTTTTCCCTCTCTAGAGTATTTAGAAGCATATGAAACTTGGATCCGTGGTCAGATATGTCTATACCACTAAGAATTAGGACAACTAGGAGCACAAGTGTGAATTACATACCCTACACACCAACAAATGTACACACAGAAAAGTAAATGCTACACAAATATGGTCATTGTACACACATACGTTAATGATGTTGTGAAGTGACCAGAGAACATAGCTTCTCTATCCATTACCTGAATGTGTAATTCATATACCTAAAATGACACACTCCTACATCTCATAGAAGATGCACTGGACACACTGGGCACCAAAGCACCAACTCAACCTTTGAAACAGTACACAAAGCAGTCCAACCAGTGAGGTAGGTATGTGAGGGACTTACCTGCTCATCTGGTGAGCCATAGCGTGAGGACCTCTTCCACCAGCATTTCCAGCTCCTCTGGAAAGAAGGCCAGGGCATGATGGCTCAGAGATTCGGCAAATAGCAGAAGTTGAGGAGGTGTAGATCGCAGCAGTGTCAGTAGGTAAGTGAAGAGTTCAGCCCACCGCTAAGTATTTATACGCCAAATAGAGGGTCTTCGCCAGGCACGGATACCGCCATTGGACCACGACATTCAAATTCACAAATGTAAAACAAAGGCTGTAGCAGCCCCTGTCCAGAAAGCGATGCCAGGCATTCCCATTTTGGCTGTTGGTTTTTCAAAAAACATTTTTTTATCATCGAAAGCAACACAATAACTACAAGCTGGGTTACAAGTGGGATGCAGAAACTAGGGGCTCTCTTAAAGGATTATGGTCGATGTAAGTAAGGTTGTGGTTTATTAAACACCAATCAAAACGTATGAGTGCTTAGCATTGTGTGCTGGCAGACTGTTTTGTTGCTGCGTATTCATTCTTAGGATCCATATATACGCTATGACTAACATTACACACAAACCAAGTCGGGACTACTGCATTTGTTGATGGTTCATAGTAGCATATGATAAAGAAGCAACAACTGTGGCTTTGTTGTATTCCACTTTGAAAATTCTTCATTCATCACATGATGAGACAATGAAAGGACTCTAACAAGTCTCTTTGAAGTTACATAAAAGGCTGACAAAGGTGGAACAGTTGCAGAGTTAATATGTTTTTTCCTTTCTGAGTTTGAGACCATACATGCAGAGGCAGATAAGAACCTGTCTCAGCACAGACTTTTTGGTACTTGCTGGGCTATTCTTCAACATCAGACATGCAAGGTATGGAAATGTACATATGCAATTTGAGTCAGCAAACCCAACAGAGATTGCGCGTGTGACACAAGGAGATCATGTGAAAAGCTAAAACATGTGTGCACATCTGCACACTAGTACTCTATCAGCATGAGGCCTACTCATGTGCCTCCAAATGTTATGACCACGGTTTGTGACTTCAACACATCCTCAAAATATGCAATCTACACCATAACGATATGTGAAGACACAATAGAATCACATTGTCGATGAGGAGTACATATATACCCACCATATGCAGTATCACCTTAGTCCATGTATGCCAACATGACCATCCATGGTCCACTTTACCATCTCCAATGGTTTGACATCACTGGTGCAAATTAATGGGTCACTCATATGTCTGTTATTGGCACAGATATACACATTTGGGATCCAAAACATGTTGTTACACATCACAAAGACCATGACAACTCCAAATTTTGATCAGAAACAGTGGCAGGGCTCATACATGTATAGCAAATATTAACTCACATTATGTTCTTCAAACATCTGAAATCACACATCAGGCCTTTGGCCAGTCCATTAAATAGATGTTGGGGGCAGGTGAGCGATAGGTTTGCCACCTAACTTGGCCACTCAACACTGTCAGAAGGTGGGTAAAGCAGGCACCTCAGGGATATCATAGGTCTTGGGGGTGTGGGATTGCATTTGGGAGGGAGTGGTTTGGGTTTGGGGGTGGACTTTGCCTTAGGAGTGGAGTTTCTTGGGTGTGAAATGGGGCTGGCCTCTTTTCCTCCTTCTGAGTTTGGTTTTGGAAGGACTGGCTCATGAAGAGGAAGGATGGTGGATGGGGGTAGAAAGAGTGGGCCTTGGTTGACAGGAGGGATGTGTCCTACAGGGCAAAGTCCAAGGGAGAGGAAGTAATGGACACAGGGAGAGGTAGTTGGCATTTCTGAAGTGGGGCTAGATTGGGAGGTAGAGAGAGTTGAAGTGTCTGTTGTATGCGGCTCTGATGTGGCTGCAGGTGTGGTGTTTAGTTGTGGGTTGGTTGTCTGTATGGCTTCAGGAGCGGTGTGTAGTTTGATGGGGTGTGGATTGCTGTATGGCTGCAGATGTGGTGTGTAGTGTGATGGGGTGTGGATAGATGTATGGCTGCAGGTAGTGTAGTGTGATTGGGTGTATGACTGCAGGTGTGTTATGTGGTGTGATGGGGTGTGGATGGCTGTAAAGCTGCAGGTGTGATGTGTAGTGTGATGGGGTGGATGGTTGTATGGCTGAAGGTGTGAAGGTGTGGTGGGGAGGAATATGGATGGTCGTGTGCTGCATGTGTCTGTTTGGGTGAGTGCATGCACAGGTGTGTGTGTGCTTGGGGCAAGCAGAAGAATAGGGCCTTTGAATGGGGATAGGCTAACAGAAAGTTGTGGAACAGAAGGCTGGGTTGTGTGTAATGCTGCTGTTAATGAGGCCAGAGCCTGAAACAATCTCTGTAGGGCACACATACTACTGTGAATAATAATGTGACTCCAACTAGGCTGGCAATGCTTACTGCAGTCCTACACATTCCACACAAGGACCTGCTAATTGCACTATACTGTTGTAAATTCCATTTTCAAAGGAACACATGTGAGCCTGCTACAGGAATTTCACAGCTAGATGTTTAGGACCACAGATTTGGCTTGAAAGGGATTGCCCAGTCAAACTTATTGTCTAGACCACTTTTACTCTTCATCATATGTTCACTGTCTATGTAAATATAAATTATAAATAGAAGGTTGAACATAGATTTTTATCAAGTGTCTCACACCACAATATCCTTGAGACAATGTGCTTTATCTTTTATTGACATGTGACCACATATATCCATATGACCTGACACTACATAAGATAATGCACATCCCCACTCTATTTTTGATTGAAATCAACAGCCATTTCCTACGTCTACTTTCTAAAGGTACTACAACAGGCAAGTGTGGTGATATCAGGAAATGTACGGGCCACATGGAGAATGTCACACCTGTAGACAGTAGGGAAGAGACATCACAGCACTACTAATATGTCTCTTTCACATATTCAAATTTTTTGCTGACAGTACACACATCAAGTCTGATTTACAGTATCTGCTACTTGTCAACAGGCAGTTATATTTCCTCCCAACTTTTACATGCATCCGTGACATTCATGTCTACTGACAAGTCACCAGGATGGAACATCACTTTGGACAACAGTACCTTTAGCCCTCAGACAATGTCTGTCTTAGCCACTACATCGGCTTTAGATGTTTAGCAATGACTCATGTGAATGGATATATGTGACACACTCACCCATGTCCACACACCCCTTTTGTGAAGAAACATGAGATGTAAAAAATTTCACCAGTCACATACGTCCTTGACACCTTGACGACCTTCTTGATTTGAGATGGACTAACATGTCATACCATGTTGAGCCATAGATCTTGTAGAATACACCTCTGTAGATGGTGGTGTGACCCAGATATGTAAGCAAAGCCAAACAGCACTACACATTCAATTACTCCGGCAAATTGATGTGTTTGCATGTGCCTGTGATAATGAAAAGTCGGTTAGATGTTGACCAGATTGTCCTGCACAGTTCTAACCCCTCCTAGATGCTGCTGGGCCCTCAAAAGCCATTCAAGCTCATGATGGGCTACCACCAGGATACGGGCCATGGGGGTAGTCAGGGTCTGGTGCAGGCCACTACGACATGAGGAGGACTTCCCCAGGAGGACTTCGGTGATATTTCAGCTACAGCGTCTGAGGTCCTCTCACCTCTTCCAACAGTAGACGCTGCGCCGGCGGAAGACTCCCAGGGAGCACATTTTCTGGGCAATGGCGTTCCAATTTCTTTGCTTGAAATGGGCATTGACGTGGATGGATCCAATAGATGGTGAAACTGAGTGTACATGCTAGACAAAGATCATCTGTGAAGCAGATCAAGAAGTTGAGAACACCTTACTACCATTCACTCTCAAGGAAGTATTGGCCTTTTCTCCCAAAACTTCTTATACATCCTCCCCCTCTATAGACACACCTGTTCCCTTCTGAAACCTATAGTCTTATCTAATCCCCTTTCTCGTGATGATTTCTTGTACTCCCCTATTTGGCACAATTCTCTTATTCATCTTAATAACAGACCCATCTTCTGGAAGGTGTGGAGAGCAAAGAACATCATTTGGGTTAAACACCTTTTCAATGGCCTTTCGCCATGCTCTTTTCCTGAGTTTCAAACCTCATTTCACTACCCTCGCTCTTTCCTGCTGAAGTTTACCATTCTTATGGCAATTATTTTAGATGTGTACTATTCTCTCCCTCCCAGCTTCTCCTTCTACCCAGAATTTGCTTCTTAAACTTCTCCTCTCCTTACCCAAAGCCTCTCTTATATATAAATATTATTTAGCCCCCGGTCCATATCGTGCAAAATCTAAATTGGAACTCTCTTGAGAGTCTGATCTGGGATGTGAATGGACTATCTCCTTTTGGGACAAACTATGGTCTAGATCCTTAAAAATTACTCGCTCTGCCTCACTTACTCAATCTATGTTTTTTCTCTATCATAGACTATATTTCACCCCCGCCTCTATTGCCTGCTTTTATTCTGACTCAAATTCTAACTGTTGGACCTGTGGTTCTTCTGATGCTAACCTTATGCATCTTCTTTTCCTCTGCTCCTCAGTCTCCCACTTCTGGAGGTCTGTCTGGTCTTATATTTCTTGTATCTTTCACCTAACTTTCTCTAATTCAATACCCCTTTTGTTTACTGGAAGCTTCCCTGACTCTATACCCTCTTGCAATCATGGCCTTTTTGACCCCATGCTTGCTCTAGCCTTTCAGCACATCACTCTCAATTGGAAATATCTCCATAATCATTCTATACAACATTTGTGGAATAGTCTTTGCCACTTTAATAGACTTGACATTGCCTTCGCCTCATCCTGTAAACCAATACTTAATAGAGAACTTTTCTGATTACCTCTTGTGACTTATTGAGATCAGATTGTTTTTAAGCGCAATTCCTCCCTGAATTCCGAAAATTTTAAACCTCCCTGAATTTCCTTTCTCTGTTCTCTTTTCATATCATTCTGTATAAGTTGTTATTCATTGCTACATGATTGGTAGCTTACTCACATTTCATTGTTTTTGCAATGTATTATGCATTCTTTTTCATACCAATGTGTTACTCATTTTTCCCTTCCCTTTCTCCCTTTCCGTCTCCTTTTCCTATTCCTTTATACATAAAACCTTAAAATAGCTTTTATTTCCTTTAATATACTAGCCATATTTCTTGTTATCGTTATACTTCAATAAATGAATTTGCTGCTGGTATTTCTTCTTGTATACAATTCTGTTTATCAAATAAAGCTCTTTAAAAAGAAAAAAAGAAGTTGAAAACACCTAACCAGCACAAGTAGCACTTGACTAGACCACAAATGTTTGGACAACATTGATGGGCATGCACATTGACATGAAGCTACATTATAATATTCAGCAGACCATGAAGCTACATTATAATATTCAGCAGACCAATACACTTAACTCATGTAGGTCTTGTCAAGGCCCATGACAACCTAACTAATAAACAAAGACCAGGGCCAATACACATGGCCAGTGGATTCAGACAAAAGTTTACACCACACACATTGGTGAGTACATGACAGGTTACTTACGTCTGCATGACTACAAAGAGTGTCACAGCCCAAACGTCTGACTCTGTACATGTTGTCCACAACATGTCTGTTAGCACCAACTATGATGTATCCCAATATATTTGATCAGCATGGAATTACTGGCATGTGTCACACTTTGTACTCCCAATCAGTAACATGGTAGGCATGTGTGTAACTTTATGTGAAATACAGGTCTGATTCAGTGAGCTGATGTCCTAGCAGCTAGGGTAACCCATTTGGGTTTTGCAGGCACTATCACAGGGCTGACATCAACATACCATTTGACAAACGTTGTTGTACAACCATGGGCCACACATGGGGATGCCGGGATGGAGTTTTCTGTTGTGCTCATTGACTTTCTGCAAAGTGCATGAGTCATGAGTGCCATCATTCTACCCTGGACCTGTTATCACACAATAGTAGTAGTGATGGGCCTATCCTAAGGCTGTGCAACACAATTGATATGGTGTTAACTGGCAAGTTGAATCAGCTCTTTCACTCTAGTCACGTATGAAGAAAGTTGTGGCTTCTCTGCGATGAGTTAGGAGCAACTTTTGTAAATGTTCAATATTTTTACCCATGCCTCCGGATCAGCAAATGTAGTGGGAGAGGAAAGTGTGCTGTAGTAGGAATTTACATAATGCTTTGCTACATCTTGAGCAACAGTGGATAGATATCATTGGTAGAATTGGCTGTTAGCAATTTAGGCACAGTGATGCATCAGTAACTACACATGTGCACGCAGACCCTGATTTGACTACATCTAGTGAACATGCAATACAGGACAACAAGTCTATGATGAAGCATCAATTTCAGTATGGAGGTTTGTGCACACTGATATGTGCTGGAGGATGTGGATGAGCATACACATACCTACATTCATCTACTGCTGCAAAGTCCCTTTTCACTGTACTGTCATGCATAGCTACATGAACATTCACTGGCAGATTGGACAAGATTCTCATGTGAAAGCCTAATTACTCCACATTCCAACATGCATGCATTTGAATGTCCATGGCACACGGGTCGGATATGGTAGAAGTTAAAAGTCAATGTTGCGTAGAGTTTGCAGCCAATGTACAGGGCATAGTCTGCCACCACATCTTTGACCAAGATACTGATGAGATTTCCTGTTAAATGTGTAAGTGTTTTTAATCTGGGAATCCCTGGCACTTTTTAGGGCATTGACATGTCAAGATTATGACATCACTAGCCTTCATACATCATACAGTTTACCTGCTCCTCTGGTGAGCCATAGAGCTGGTCATACAAAGGAAGGACCTCTCCAGCAAGCATCTCCAGTTCTTCATTTGTGATGGCAGGGGCAATTTTCAGGTCACTGTTCTCATTTCAGGTGGAATGTCACAACCAATGATCAGTCTTGATTGAGGTCCTTACAGCATTGTTGAAACACGTGGGTAGCTACATCCATGTTATTGAATCCATTGAAGGCACCCATATTCCCTTAGGAGCACCACACGACAGAGAGCAAGTGTACTGGAACAAGAACGTCCACTCTAACAATGTGCAACTTGTCTGTATGGGAGAAATGTACATATCCAAAAAAAATTCCCAGTTTCCAGGATCTGTACATGATGATTTCATCCTACAGAACAGAAGCACACCACAGCTCACACAACTACACCTTCCAGAGTGGGCCTGGCTTAAGCCAGATTCCAATGCCTGGACAGGACTGGGGGAGCTCTTCTTTTATACCCCGGGATTGTGTGGCAAATCACCATGGCCTGCTGCATCCTCTACAACATTGCCCTGTGACACTACATACCTGAAGGCCATGAAGAGCCACTGGGTAGGGGCATGAAATGCTGAGTGAAGATGAAGATAGTGGTGAAGATGAAGGGGCAGATTTGCGTCAGAATCTCATCCACAACTACTTCTTCTATTGGTAATTGGAATGAGATGTGCAGCTAATGAAAGACTAAGCACTGTTGTGGTGATGTTCTAAGGCAGAGATTGTAGGTAGTTAGTTTGTTCAAGGAGGTTTTTGGACAATTTGGTTAAGCTGTGTGTTTTGGAAGTGAATCTTCATGCAGATGTGAAAGTTGTTTTGGTCATGAGACTTCACAAGTTGACATTGTGAGGTATTGCATAAGTATGTTCACACATATAATGTCTCTGTGTTGGTCTGTTTTAGGTATCTTCAGCATGTTATCTTCATTTAGACATTTCAGATTTGTGACTTCAATAGGTATGTGTTGCTGTTCTGATGTACAGAGTATGCTTGGATTGTTCCTAGGACAGTGTGTCACCAGTGGTGGCTCGCTGAGGAAGTGCTGCGAGGCGGGGCGGGGTGGGGCTGGGGAGGGGCAGGGTGAGGGTAGCGGAGTTTGACATATGACGGCCAGGAGTAAGGTACGTAATTAAATAAATAAAACAATTTACCTTGCACATGCTGCACCGCCAACTCGACGATGCAGCGCACGCAAGGTACATTGTTTAATTTATTTAATTACTTACCTTACTCCTGTCTGTCATATGTTGAACTCCACTACCTCCCCTCCCTGCCACTCCCCCGCCCTGCTCCATTGCCCTGCAGCACTCCCTCGGCGAGCTGCCGCTGTTAGTCACGCAGTTTGAGTGTAACAATCCGTTAACAAGACAGCTTGCTCTGTGATAGTTTGTCAGTAACCTGGATTCTTTTGACTTGTGTCTCGTGGCGCGTCGGTCCTAAAGCAATATGTGTGCCATCATGTGACCCTACAAATAATTTTATTGTGCCCAACTAATGAAAACCAGCCTTCACATGATCTCATTCCTCATTGTCTATGACCTGCATGTAGCTGTTGCTGTGTTTCCTCAATGTGGGATAAAAGTGCTTGTCACACATGACTGACATTTATTTGTGTAATTCCACCAGATGGAAGCAACACTGTATAAAGAAAACGCTATGATCAAGAACTGCAGTACTGACGTGTCTGTGTACATAAATCATTGCTGTTGCTCATTTGCTTTTTGTTGGGTAACGTACATGAGCATGTCTGATGTTGTAGACTTATTTTGTTGTCAGACATGGAGTGGGATATTGAGGGATGTGTCCCCTCCTACCATATAGTGTCAGTCTGCTAGTGCAGCTGTAGACATTGGCCCTGTATTACTGGGTGGTGCAGATGGTGATGTATCAGACACCATACCGAGGTGCCGTGTCCGGAGGAATAATAGACGCTGCTACACACAGAGCAATACGAATTTACCCATATATGTCGCTTAATACGGACCAAAGGACACAATACTAATTAGTGTGTGTCTGATACACTAAGAACTATAATACTACAGATCTTTGGATTTTCCCAACCGTGCTTAGGCTGGGACGGAATTAGAACCAGCCAGAAGGCTCATAAGATATTTCGATATATATTTACAGCCCTGAGGAAGTCACAGGTCTCTTGTCCCGATCGACGAGACACGTGTTGGCTGGAGCTACTACAAGAGGACATTAAACTCATCCACATTTGTTATGAATGTTTCATTACTCTAGTGATTTACTTTGAATATTGTCTTATGTGTGCCGGGGCTTGATATCTATTGTTGCACAGATCTTTGGATCTGTATTTGAAGGTCTTGGGTATTTACCCCTTCCTCAAGCACCATATACCTAAGAAGTATTACATCAAATATACCGGTAATAGTGAGCGCCACTCCCACAAAGGGCACAATCATCCCACTCGCATTCCATGTATCAGAAACCATGTCAGCCTATGATTTGACAAATGTAATAGAAATGTATTGAGTTAAGACACATATATGTATGTCATTATGTGACCTGGTAGTGTACGAAGGTTAAGCCTCTTTCTTTCTGACAACATATCTATGCTTCCAGTAGTCACATATAATGAGCATGAAAAGTTTGCATGGTTGTACTGTCACATTGTAAAATGTGTGAATGAGAACAAGAGACAATGTTAGCTTAGGTGTATCATACATTTTATTTACCGTACAAACACAAGTTAATAACATAAACATGATAGGTGACTAAAATGAGAGCAAAAAGTGAGGGAATCAGTCATGGTGGTTGAAAGCATTAGAGTATAGTCTATTGTTTATTGGGTCCAAAGTCCAAGTTACTCCTCATATCAGAATGGGAAAAGTGGGAAGGTAGAATCAACAAAGTGAATGTGTCAGACACACAGGGGGACCTTAGGCGAAAGGTGGCTCTCTGGCAGTGGTTCTGGTCCTGGCACCCTTCCCTCATAAAGTCTTGTCATATAGCTACTGTATATCTTTATAATGCGTTAAGTTAGCATAGCCACATTACATGTTTAAACGCCATTTTTCCTTTTGCTGCTTCTGCACACGACACTTAATTGTTGATTTAGCTTTCAACCTAGTAGTTCGTTGTGGTTTACATGAGAATAATATGTTATTACTCTGATATCAGCTTTGCTTAATAAACTATGTCTGTACAGAGAGTGCTGAAGCTTCAGGAACAACACGATACTGAATTGTTATGAGGTCTGATCTTCGCGCCTTTATAGACATAACATAAGTGCAGCTTCTGCCAACTTTAGGCTTTAGGCGGGTTTTATATTGCTTTGCTCGAAGCACACAAAGACACTTGATGCTGTTCGCATGCAGAGAGAGCTGGTGTTGGTGCTGATGTGATCTCTTCATTCTAGGATCCTGAGGTATGGGCCCGCCCTAATTCAAACCCAAAGAGACCTTCTTAGCTATTAATATAATATGTGTGTTAGGGAGGGTGAGAAATAAGTGTTGTTAACTCTTATTCATTACAGCATGTTAACATGCTGTCACCATTTGCTTTCTATGGACTAGTAACTATGCTGATAACTTTGCTTCTGATAATATGTTTCCTTGTATTATCTAAGATACTGCGCCTGAGAAGACGGCATTAGTAAATAAATATTTCAAATGTTCACGTGTCCTCATTTACTCCATGTTCTGGTTTGAAATGATTGTATAACGAAAGAGTGCTCATGTGTTCCACGTAACCTGAGGTATTGTAAGCTCATGTTCTGGTTTGTCTAAACATTGGGAGTTTGTTATGACCAATGAGACACTGTAGCTAGCTCGGTAAGGGGTTTGTTGGGGACTAAGGTGAGTTTTGGGTCACCCTAATTCGCTGAGGTTCCAATCCTCTGTGCACAGTTCTGTGGGAGAACAGAAACCCTGCTACAGTCTTACTTGGGCATCCCCTCTTTCTGGGTGAGGGGGAAACAGGAGCTGCTGAGCCAAAGTGCTTGTGGGCAAAACCACCTATCTCTGGGTCTCCCTTCCTGGGTCTGCTGCAGAGGTTGAGGATGGTGAAGGGCTTGGGTCACAGGGAGGCGTAGTTGAAAGTGGTAAAGCCTTGCAAAGGGTGCTGTTGATGTCCCGTAGCACCCTTACCAGGGATGACGCTTCTGTACAGAGGCCTCCACCTCCTGTTGATCCAAGCCACCTCGGTGCAGACACCAGCCACCTCAGTGCATAGGCCTGCAACCTCTGTGTTAATGCCTACCACCTCCACCTGGATTCCAGCATTGCCCCACTGCCCGAGCCCTACACATAAACTGCACTTCCACTGAATCCTGGCTGACTGGGGTGGTGGTGCCATGAGGGAAGCCAGAACTGGGGGGCAGGATAAGGTACTACCTGTGCTCAGTGCACTAGTTGTGGGTCCATATGTGGTCTGAGAAGTTTCTGATGTGGTGGCCCAGTGACCCCAACTGTTGACATATGCCCATGATGACGAGATGGGCCAGGATGGTCGTGGGCATCCAATGCTTCAGGAGGACGGTCTTCACTGAGGGCTTCTTCTTCCAGCAGGTCTCACGAGGGGTTCTGGTGGCTTGACTGAGTTGCTCTGCAGCAGTGCTGGGCTCACCTGTTGTGGAAAATATAGACAGTCAATGGGAGATTACATGTGAGTGCATCCAGTTTGTTTATGTCTGGTTCATTGTGGAACTGAAATGTGTGACAAATGTTAGTGGTTACTTCATTCAGCAATTTAAAGAGGTTTTAAAATCAAACAATATATCTGAACTCCGCATTTCATAGGATGTGGGGCTGTCTGGTATTTTTGAGTTTAGGCATAGTGGCGTCATCACCAACACTAAGCTACATCAACAGTATATTACTCTCATGTGTAGCTATCCATTCCAAAGGCCATAGATGTTGAAATCAGAGCAATAAGCAGCTTGGTTGCATGAGTGGCATAGTTTCCTATTATGGGACTATGATCATGGGATTAACAGGCATTGGTACCTGTGGGTCTTTCCTGGCTCACATATGTTATGTATAGTGGGGTGTTATGGCGTAACTCATGCCAATATAAGTCATAGATCATGTGTGCAGGACACCATCAACTAAATCTGTCCTAAATGTATTTGTATATCAAAATGTCTGAACGTTGCAAAGTTCATGAGAATTGTAGCAAGATGGCTGCCAGATGAGAAGGGGGTAAAGGAGAGCAGCAAGCTGTTTGGAGTTGAAGAGACAAGGCCTCATAGGAGGTGTAGTCAATTGAATTAGACTTCATCAAGAGCTGACAAAAGGTAAGCTCCTCGAGTATTGCAGGTCAGTAGCAAGATGGCTGCCAGATGAGAAGGGGGGTAAAGGAGTGCAGCATGCTGTTTGGAGTTGAAGAGACAAGGCCTCCTGATAGTTGTAGTCACTTGAATGTCGTTTTTGCAATACTTGACTGATGTAAATAGTACCATAGATGTTGACAACATACATTCTTGAGCAAGCACACATTTGCATGTTCCTACATTTCATGGGTCCAGTTTTTTAATTTAGATGATGCTGCACTTGCAGACTGCATTGGAACATGTGGTAGTTCAGAATTTGTATGCATGTGATGTCATATGGAACAATAGTAATTGTCACAGACAAACAAGCATCTCAGGCACTTTCTGTGTGGCATTTGCAGGAAGTAGAGGTAGACGGCGATTGCAAAGGCAAAGTTGATAACAAATAATAGAATGTTATATTGGGGTAGTTCTTGTACTATGTCTTACCAGAGTCTATTTCTTCCTCTGATCCTGCCAGGCCCTCAATGTGCAGGATGACCAAGACCTACTCCTCCCAGGGCAGTTTTAATGGTGTGCTGGGAGTGCCACTGCCAGTCCTCTGTGCCTCCTGGTGGTCGTTGCTGTATTTGCTAGACACCTTGTTCCGGAGGTCGTTCCAACCTTCCTAATGTTGTTCTGTGTGCGCAGTTTGTGCCCAACACCATACACTCATTTGACTATTCTCTGCCACATTTCCTGTTTCTTAATGTGGGGAGTGTGTTGGACTTGGGCTCCAAGAATTTGGGGCTCTAATCTAATGATTGCATCCACCATGACTATTAACTCAGGTTCAGTGAAGGCAGATTTTTTACGGGCCACGGTGAAAAAAATATAGGGAAAGTTGGTTTAACTGACATTTGGATTACGAGAAAGTGGAAAACAGGTGGTGTTGAATCATAAACGAAAGTTACAAAAAATGGATGTAGGGTCAAAGGTAATGTGGTCTGTGTATTTTTGCCTGTTCTGAGTAGATTTGGAAATTATGCTGGTCATGGGTGGGGTGTGTTTTATAGTGTGATTTGCAGGAGTGTCCACTTGCCACAGCACTTCAGGCGTGTGCTATTTGAATCTATCCAATGGTGAGTGTTGGATTTTTTAGTATTTTGGTTCTTGTATCGCAGCAATAGACCACCTTTGGGAAACTGCCATTGACTATGCACCGGTGGGAGACCGCCTATGCCACTTTTTACTTTTAATATGCTTGGTGGTAGGAACGTTAGCCTAGCAGCAACCGTCGCCTCACCGCTGACAAATTGCACCACTGTGAGACTGCCAAAGGACTGCTGACAGGACGTCCATGCTGGCGGTGTGTGCTTCAGACTGCTCAACTTGTACTAGGCGCAGCAGTGACATGGAGTGGGCGGATGTTGGGCCGCTAAACTCATAATCAGGCCCAAAGTGTTGAAAGGGTTTTACTTTCAAGCACATTTTATGTGGTAAAAAGTGCCCTTTTTAATGCAAATACCAATTTGTGCTGCTTTGCACCTTCTGTGTCACGAGGGGCGATAAATGGGTTATACTTGAATATTCTAGTGCAAGCACCCGCGCCCTTGACACAAAGTACTATCTCTTCAAACTGTCAGACATTTTTTGCATCAAGAAATAACACCTCCTTGAATCAGGGATCATACTGGAGCAATATATTCATTTCTCTAAACATTTCACGCTGTGCATGTTAGCTGCACTGAACAGGACCACATCCAACGTGTGATATTTAAATAATTGTCTTGGCGTGGAATTTTTTTCATGAGAAGGGTTTACTTCCAAAACAAAACCTATGCTAGACAACATGGTGCAAAGGTGTATATATGGTACTAGGCAGCCTATTTGTGTGTCAACATCCGCACTTATTAGGAGCAGGCCTTATTTAGTAAATATGGGTTGGCGCTGTTTTCCCCTCCTTGTGCAAGACACTGAAGCAACATTGGTTTTTATGTCACACAAACAAATTAATAGATCGGACCCCGGGATCCACTGTCTCCAGTCAGCACTTGCCTTTCTCTTCTTCCTCTTTTCCCTCCAGATGTCAGGTGCCTAAGTATCCCACCCTAATTTGGATGAGGAACATGGTATATTCTGTTTGGTCCTAATGATATGTGCATCTCCATCTCAGCACATATATCTCTCACTCATCACTCTACATCAACCACAATAGGCATCTGCAATCCTCCCAAATACCCCATCCCAACCATCACAAATTTATGCAAACATTGCACACACGTGTGACCCACTGCGTCTTCGTCCACCCACATTAAAGTTCCAAACACAGAAACTACAATACCTCAAGCTCATAAATTTCTATCGCAGTCCTTTACACTATGTCAATGAGTAATTTCATTGCAGAAATCTGATTCTTCCTAGAAAACACATGCATTCTTGATGTTTGGGGTCACAGTACTGCAGTTTACAACACTAACAGACTAAGGGCCTGATTATGAGTTTGGCGGTCTATCGGATTGCCGAACCTGTGGTGGCGGCCCAGTACCACCAGACTGGTGTCCACCCACTGTATTACAATCACGGTGGTGGGACCATCACAGGACCATTTCAACCATCAGAGATTATGCATTCCACAGATGTGGCTCAGTGCTGAGAGGCCCTAATATGCTGGGGGTGCCACTACGGAACTGCCAAGCATATTAGGACTTTCCTCAATGCCACAGTTTTCATGGTGTTGAGGCCGCCATGAAAACTGTGACTGTGAAGAAACAAAGAGGTCCATACAGGGCCCCCTGTTGTCTTAGGGCCATGGGATGCCTGCAAGGGTGCATATGTTGTTCCACCCTGTGTGCAGTCAACCCCTTCCTTGCATGGCATAGACTTTAATGTCCACGCCACACTGGCACGGGCTTTGGTGTTCTTATTGCAGTGCCTTTTTATTAGTCATCACCATGGGAATGCCAAAGGACCGCCTGCCAGAGCACAAGATTATTCGTAATCTGGCGGGCAGCCGCCAGTCCAGTTTGGCCGTTTTGAAGTGGGGCACTGGTATAGCGGCCCACCCTAGGACTGCCAAACTTGTAATCAGGCCCTACATCTGAAACAAGTACCACATGTAGGGCCACGCACTGTGATTTTTACCTAACATTCAGCTCCTTGGAACTACGGCTCGAGACGCTCTAATGCAATTCTGTAACCCCTACTTTCTCACCAATGTGCCTGACAGTCAAACAGTCTTATGGCATTGTGCACTTCTTACTTAAACAAACAACGTCTTCTTCTGCAGCTGCATTGGGCTCATGCTGCGCTGAGAAAGATCCACATTACTTGTTTGCAATCGAAAATTCAAAACATTTGTTTATGTGCAGTGTAAAAAATTGCACCATGCCATGGGTAGCTCATCATTTTGGGCCAGGTATAGTGCAGAGTTTTTCAGGGCTTTTCAGTGTGTTTGACAGCATTGTAATATGTTGAAAGATGTCAACGCAGCAAGATGAAGACTTTTATGATCCTAGTGCAGCGGCACCTGGTCGGTTGTATCTGGAAGCTGTAACTGAAGCCTTGTGCCTCCTATACAGTCAAGAACTTACCAACCACAAACAACATGTAAAAGCAGTAGAATAAATTGTAAAGATGTAAGCATGAAGATAAGCTATCAAAGCTTCAAGGTCAACTTGGAGTCAATGTGTAAATTGTTTATGCAGTATCAAAATAGTAATAAGATCAAAACATCACAAGAAAAATCTCACAATAATTTAGAAAAATATAATTGATTTTAATGAATACAATGAAACAAAACTGACAATAATCCATTAAGGGGATGGGAAGGATACATTTTTTCAGTTTCAAATAAAAATAGCATCAAAATGCGTTAAGCGCCAATAATGGTCAACTGGCCGTCAATTTGTGGTACGAGGACCTACGCACGATTTGAGGCTGAAGTTTGACCATCAGATTTATTGGTAGATTCACAAACATTTTTTTCTCGGTTAGCATCATAAAAGTGATTCTAACCAGTACAAATTGTTTTTTCCTAATTTACTTGCCAGTGCAAAACAAGCTATGAGCTGGAAAGTACCCTAAAAGTTAGAAAATGCAGCAAGAAACACTAATTTGAGTTACTTTGCTCCAAGGGGGCATGACATGAGTGGTACATGGGCATTCCCATGCAACCACCCATACCTTTTGACATAAAACATTATCTACAAACAATAGTAGACCAGGTTTAGCGCCAAAAGTTAATGCCATTTGAAAGGAGACTTTAAAATGAGAAATGTTTTTATTTCTTCTTTCTTTTCTAACTTTGCATGTGTGCTGCACTGTACAGCACACATACAAATTAGGAAAAGTTTTAAAGTGTGTCTAAGCATAGTATTTTCTACTGGAAGGATAGCTGTCCAGTACAAAACCTATGGTAGACTCAGGCACACACCCTAACACTGGTTCAAACTAAATTCGAAGGTTTTTTTTGGGTTTTCAGTAGGATAAGGCGCTCTGCCTAGAATCTACGTTTAAGAGTATATTAGCGACAAGTAGAACATGCGGTGCGTGAAGAGCGAACGGAAAAAGCCCTTAACCGTTCAAGGACAAACCAAAGGTTGTCATCAACATACACAAAGCAAAGCTCTCGCAACCACAATTTGGTGTAGACAAAGAAAAATGATTTAAACAAGTAAATAACAATTTGGTAGTAAGCAACAGCGAATCCGTATGTCTTTAAATCTTGTCCTTCAGGAGGGTTGTTTATTATTCCACATTCAGCCGACACGTGTTTCGTCGTGTTAAGGTTGAGTCAACACGACTCTTCAGGGCTGATAAAACAGAAACAACGTAGAAATAACATATCTCACATATGTCACAAGTATCCATTACGTTGCATGATGTGACAAAATACAATCTGAAGGTGTAAGACTGTGAAGCCTTATTTGCCCATAGTCGACGGTGTTCAGCATCGCTTAGTTAAAAGCTTGAAGCTTGTGTTCTCAGCTTATTATTTATCACACCTTAGTGGTGAGAGTGTCTGAATAACCGTGTGTAATAACGATATTCTGTGCTCATCCAAAGTGTCATGCTCGCAACGGCCCTGCGTTAGGAAGACCTCAGGGAGGACCAGTATTCTCAATCTCTTTATGGACAAAGTGAGTGAGTCCGTGATTATATTCTTTCCTGTCAAGTGCCATGATAGTTCGTGATAAACAGCATGCCAAAATCAATCCGTCTGTAAGAGTTCGAGCATAGCATACCTAGTGGACAGACCCACCGGTCCGTAGGTCAAATTCAAAGTTGTTCCTAATTAAGGATTCTAAGTAAATTAAGATAAAAGAAAAAGGGGGGAGGCATAAGAGTGAGGCAAGCAAAACGTATGTGAACGGTGATGAAAAAAGGTCGTCAAAAGTCCTGCTTACCGGTATGTGAGGGTATAATATTAACCCTGAGAAAACTAATGCCTTTAAATGTTCAGCTCCGGATACAGAGCAGTTGATATTATTCAGTGACGATACATCCTTGTCAAGTTCAATGACGTACCCACAGGAATACTGTGTAATAAAAAAAGGGGATATGTATATTCTGTCAGAGTATACCTGTTGAGAAGCTCGTTGATCGACACTGAAACGAGCAATTAATAGATTACATCATTATAGATGGAAAAGCCTACCTGGATACGTGTGCGTACCAGACCCTACCGGGAGGGGATCCAAAACAACAGTTTCTAGGGTTAAGTGGCGGTTCGATCCCTCCGTGGATTGTGAACTGTAAGGACAATGAAAAACGAGGAGTGCAGTTAGCGAGGATCAGAATTAAATTGACACTCGTTCAGTATGGTAATGCTCGTGTGGCATGCAAATACAATTCGCCACTAGCACTGCACTCACCGGAGTTTTGGTATCCCTCCTCTGTGTGTTCCCGGTCGCCGTGTTTCGAAAGACGGACACGTGACCGGAAACCGGAAGAGCTTTTATTTTGTTTACTCTCCAAAGACTAGAGCGAGACCGGGTAAGATTCGAGCCTCCATGTTAGAAGGGAAATCGTATGTAGGCGATATTACAATAGTGGAAAAAACCCCGTCGGTATTGGTTAGATGCTTACACCCCGCGAGTGAGTGAACGTGCAAGGGCGTGTGTAAAAGTGACAACATTTTCATAAATATCTGACAAGCTGTAAATACAGTACAGTAAGAGAATATCTTTTCAATTAGTCGCAACCATATTATAATTAATAACACTTGAAATTGAACATCGTATGATCAATGACTGCATGATAAGCAGTTCAAAAAACATTCAAATCTTAAAACTTAACAAAGACATTGTCCATAGAGTTCTGCCCACCTTAATTAAAGGTTCTAGGCTAACCCTATTTTTTGAGATTATAATGAAAATTCTAATTAGTGTACCATTTTCGAACCTTTGGCTGGTAGGGTATTCAGTTGGCCAGAAAGAATTGTAGCTCCTGGTCGTAGTTAAGCCCGTGTCCCACGCATCCTAGACGCATGATCCACGTAGCTTCCCTACGCCTTAGTTTCAGTTCCTGGTTCCCCCCTCTAATGTTTGGAGGGATTATGTCTATTCCAAAGAAACGTACTTTGACTTCATCCTCCAATGGCTGACATTCTGCAATGTGTAAGGCCACTGGATATTTAGGATCCCTTTTCTGGATGGCCCTCATGTGTTCAGCCATTCTCTCTTTCAAAGGCCTGATGGTACTGCCTACATAAATTTTGCCACATCGGCATTCAATGATATACACCACGAATCTGGTTAAGCAAGTGATGTTGTGCTTGATGTCATGTTCAGTTCCATCAAAGCCCTTGAAAGTTTTGGTTCCATGTTTGCCCCATTTACACATGGAGCAGAAGCCACACTTATAAAAACCAATCCCTCTTGTGGTCAGCCAGTCAGGAGCAGCAGTGGTGTGTGGAACAGTGGGGCTGAGTTTATTCTTGAGTGTGAAACCCTTTCTATATGTAATAGCTGGTCTCTCCGAGATCCACTCTTTGAGAGCAGTATCACCTTTCAGTAAGTGCCAGTGTTTATTAAAACTTTTCTTGATCACCCCATTCAAAGCATTGAATTCTGTGATTAGTCTTATCTTTTGCGTGGAGGACTCAGGTTCACTACGTTTCTTCAAGCAATCTGTTCTTAAGGAGCGTCTAGCCCTTTTTTCTGCGGTTCTTAGTGATTTCGGGGAATAACCCCTACTAAGGAATCTATTCTTCATGTTGGTAATACAACTTTCAAATTCCGTGGATTCGCTGCAGTTGCGTCTAGCCCTAAGAAATTCACCATAGGGAATAGACTGTATCTGGTGTGTAGGGTGAGAACTGCAAGCATGGAGGATGGAGTTGCAAGCACTAGGTTTCCTGTAAAGTCTGCTATGTAAAACGTTATTTCTCACATAAAATTCCAAATCTAGGAATTCCATCTTGTCCTGGCTGTGTTGCATAGTAAATTTAATATCCCAAGTGTTGTTGTTCAGATAGTTAAAAAAGGAAAAGAGTAGGTCCTCAGTACCTGACCATAAAAGAAAACAGTCGTCGATATACCGACCCCAGAAAACAATGGAGTCGATATACCTGGCTCCTTTGGTTCCCCAAATCAAATCCATTTCGAGAGCTCCCATGAATAGGTTAGCAAAAGAGGGCGAAAACTTGGAGCCCATAGCCACCCCCCTCTTTTGGCGAAACCATTTCCGATCAAAGATGAAGTAATTGTTTTCTAGAATGAGTTCCATCATCTTTAGTAGCATCTTCGTGTGTGCCCACAATGAAGCAGGTCTGGACGAAAGTGTTTTTTCCATTGCTTGCATCCCTAGCTTAGGATTAATGCTGGTGTACAGGGACACCACATCCATTGTCACTAGCAGCGTGCCAGGCTGCCATTCAATATCAGCCATTATGCTCAATATATGCTTAGAGTCTTGGATGTGCGAAGGTAGATTTTTGACTAAAGGTCCTAAAAAAAGGTCCACATATTCGGACAATCTCTCAGTGGGACCCCCTATTCCTGAGACTATTGGTCGACCAGGAGGAAAGGGCAAGTTCTTATGTATTTTAGGCAGTGTGTACAACCACGGAAAAGTAGGTTTAGCTACTTTTAGATATAAATACTCTTCGTTATCCAAAAGACCAGATTGCTTGTAGTCCAGCAGTAGTTTATTAATTAGAATCGTTAAAGGACCCATAGGATTATGGGTCAGTTGTTCATAGCACAAGTTGTCATTGAGTTGATTAAGGACCTCGTTATTGTAGTCAACGAGATCCATAACAACCACATTGCCCCCTTTGTCTGCCTCCCTTATGAAAATATCAGGGTTGTTGCTGAGAGCAGAGAGAGCTAAGCGTTCCCCTTTTGTCAAATTGTCTTTATATTTCAATTTCATGTCTAAGTTCTTAGTGTTAATTTTATCTAAGTCCTCAAGAATATGTCTATGGAAATTATCAATGGCATTACCCCCTGATAATGTGGGGGTCCATTTGGATTTACATTTTAAGCCGCTTGCCAACCCATAGTCAGGTTCAACATCCAGCTCCTCTAGTAATTTTTCCATATCATATGGACTCTCTTCTCTATCCGTCAAAGAAAGAAGCAGATGAGTTGTTTGTACATCTTTAATAGTCAATAAATCATTTTCAAAAACATTAGGAATATTTTTGGAGTGTCTGGCAGTATTGGGTTGATCAGCAAAGTGTTTCTTTAGTTTCAAATTACGCACAAATTTGAAAATGTCAATTTTGGTTTTGCAAATGTCTCCAGTTGCGTAAGGGTTAAAACTTAAACCTTTGCTGAGTAGAGATATCATGTCAGTGGTCAGGGAAAGAGAGGAAAGGTTGACTACTTGAACAGTGTCAACCGGGTCTGTTAGTTCCTCTGTGTCCCTGATCTGAGTTTCCTCCGATAGTCTGCATTTGCTGCCACGTTTGCCTCTGTGAGTTTTGGGTCTACTACGCCTCTGGGAGGTTGTGTTCTGTTGCCCTTTTTGATGCGCCCTATTTCTATTAAAAAAGGCAAGCGTGTAGGGTCTGAGCTTTCTAATACCTCATTCTCTGATTCACTGAGTCCAGTAGAACTCAATGAGGTGGTGCTGGAGTTGATGGAGATGGTAGTTGTAGACCTGCCAGTCTGCGATTCTTGTTTCTTCCTAGGAATCATTGAATCATATTTGTGATCATAGGTGTAAACCCTACCATTTCTGTAGTCTGCCTCGTCTCTTTTGATTTGACGTGCTTTCCTTGTTTTGATTTCTGCTTGGTGTTTTAGTAGGATTTCATCTAGTGTGGTGTAATTCTTGATCGTCGATTCGGGTTTGTTAAGATCCTTAATTTCTTGTTCAATAACAGCAATCTCTAATAGGAGTTTGGTGGTTTTGCGCTCAGCACTCTCTATGAGAATATCCATTAGATTAATGGAATTCTGATTGAGGGACTCCTCCCATTTCACTATTAGATCTACGTCTAAGTCATCATAAGTAGGAAAGGTGTGGGAGCGAAGTCCTCTTGGTATTTGTTTATTTCGTCTATAGTATTTAAGGGTGGTACCATCCCACCACCGTGAGTTCTCCTGTTTTTTTAATCTTTCCAACTTAACAAACTTGTCCCTGAGACCCTCAACAGGCGCAGGACCTGTCGAGGCAGAAGCCTGATGTGTAGGCATCCCTTTAGCTAAATTATCAAACAGATCAGCTGCTGCTTTATCTCTGTCCATATTGGAACAAAGATAGTTACAGAAGTGCAATGAGACTTTAAGGTGCTAAAACGTGGAGGCGCCCAAACTGAAAAAAACTGGTTCAAACTAAATTCGAAGGTTTTTTTTGGGTTTTCAGTAGGATAAGGCGCTCTGCCTAGAATCTACGTTTAAGAGTATATTAGCGACAAGTAGAACATGCGGTGTGTGAAGAGCGAACGGAAAAAGCCCTTAACCGTTCAAGGACAAACCAAAGGTTGTCATCAACATACACAAAGCAAAGCTCTCGCAACCACAATTTGGTGTAGACAAAGAAAAATGATTTAAACAAGTAAATAACAATTTGGTAGTAAGCAACAGCGAATCCGTATGTCTTTAAATCTTGTCCTTCAGGAGGGTTGTTTATTATTCCACATTCAGCCGACACGTGTTTCGTCGTGTTAAGGTTGAGTCAACACGACTCTTCAGGGCTGATGAAACAGAAACAACGTAGAAATAACATATCTCACATATGTCACAAGTATCCATTACATTGCATGATGTGACAAAATACAATCTGAAGGTGTAAGACTGTGAAGCCTTATTTGCCCATAGTCGACGGTGTTCAGCATCGCTTAGTTAAAAGCTTGAAGCTTGTGTTCTCAGCTTTAATTAAGGTGGGCAGAACTCTATGGACAATGTCTTTGTTAAGTTTTAAGATTTTAATGTTTTTTGAACTGCTTATCATGCAGTCATTGATCATACGATGTTCAATTTCAAGTGTTATTAATTATAATATGGTTGCGACTAATTGAAAAGATATTCTCTTACTGTACTGTATTTACAGCTTGTCAGATATTTATGAAAATGTTGTCACTTTTACACACGCCCTTGCACGTTCACTCACTCGCGGGGTGTAAGCATCTAACCAATACCGACGGGGTTCAGATTGTATTTTGTCACATCATGCAATGTAATGGATACTTGTGACATATGTGAGATATGTTATTTCTACGTTGTTTCTGTTTTATCAGCCCTGAAGAGTCGTGTTGACTCAACCTTAACACGACGAAACACGTGTCGGCTGAATGTGGAATAATAAACAACCCTCCTGAAGGACAAGATTTAAAGACATACGGATTCGCTGTTGCTTACTACCAAATTGTTATTTACTTGTTTAAATCATTTTTCTTTGTCTACACCAAATTGTGGTTGCGAGAGCTTTGCTTTGTACACACCCTAACACTATCGCGCTAAGTTGTGTGCCCCTGGTGCACAGCTGCTAAATCCTAAACCGCCGCTAGGGAGAGGGGAGGAGAGAGCCATATCTCTGTAGATTTGGCACTCTCCTGCTCCCTTCCTGTCACTGAATGCAGTGTAGCATTTTTGGCTGCTGTGTTTCATGATTTTCGTGTTCATGAACAGCACTTGAGGATCAAGACTCACTCCAGTAGAACCCACCTGCAGGGTCCAGGACATATCCAGTCAGAATTGGTCAGGTGGGCAGTTGCAGGAAAAGCCTAATGTAGCTTGTTGTGTCCCTGTAGCTAGAAAAGGAGGTCAGCCTTAGGACCCTTGTAGTCCATATCTTTGTCCTGGGACCAAAAGGGAGAGCAGGTCCAGTCCTTTGGGGATCTTCTCAGAATTCCTCCTTTTCTGATTTTCCTCAGATCCAGTAGTGTTGAAAAGGGTACCCGGGAAGCCATATTTACACCAGGCCCCATGTGTGGGAAGGGGTGACTCCTGGCTCCCCTCTAACCAATGGGGTAACAGTTTCAAAGAGTGACCCTCCCACTTTTGAAGAATTTGCTGTGTGCCTTACTGCAAACAATCATGCTATGATTCTCTCAGTCGAAATCCAAGCTTGTGAACGCCTATTGTAAATTAGCCTCCAGTGGCTTTAGGCAGGTAAAAGGTAACTTCCTAAAAGTAACTTTTCCTCAATATGTATCCAAATCTGGCTTCACCGGTGGCATGGGATTTTATTACATTTTGCAAAATGTCCAAGAATGATTAGTTCTAGGTGTTTCCTAGCCAGAAATAGCATTACTAATTTTAATATTATAATATATATTTAATAATGCATCACAGTGTTTTCCTTGTGTTTTTCTTGGGACAGTGAAAGTAGAGTTCATGGCCTTTTCATAGGCAGTACATATTAAAAATTAAATTTCTACATATTCTACTTTTAAATTGCATGCGCCCTGACTTGTAGTCAGGAAGGTCTACATAGGAATGACTTGTTCATACTTAAAAAGAAAGTTTTGACCTGTCAAAAGGGGTAATTTTGACATGGTAAACTGCACTTTACCAGCGACAATCAGCGCTAAAGTGCTTGTGCTCACTCCCTTAAACATGGAAAAATTGGCTTCTACTTGATAAGCATATTTAATTTACTTAGAAGTCCCTAGTAAAGTTGTTAACCATATAGCCTGAAAAGTATATGCTACTAGACCGCCTGCAGCACTTATTGAGCACCCAGTAAAGTAGCCCCTTAAAACATGTCCCATGTCTGCCACTTCAGTCACATGCAGTTTAAACTGCCAATCCAGTTCAGCAATATAACCCCCTTGCCAAGCCATCAACTCAAATCTTTACATATGTCACCCCTAAAGTAGACCCTAGACAGTCCATAGAGCAAATTCCATTGTAATTAAAATATTGGTCATCTACTTTTAAGTTTTACAAGTCCTGGTAGTGAAAACTCACAAATTCATTTTTTACTGCTGTGAGGCCTATCTCTTCCATAGGATAACCTTGAGTTACCTTATTACATTTAATAAGTGATGGTTGGAAACTGGTGTAGAGGCATATTCGGTGTCTGAGAAATTGTAATTGAAAATCTGTTTCAACTGTAAAGTCGGATTTTAAGTCACAATTTTGAAAATGCCATTCATTACTACTTGACTTATCCAATGGTATGCACTAAATAGAAAAATAATTTTACATGTAGTACAATTACAAAATGTTCAGGCTTTCATATACACTACCCCATATTTACATAGCAGTACAAGGACTTGTTGATGTATGTCTACTTCCAGGGGAAAATCTACACATATTCTTCGTTAATACCACTTGTTCAGAATCAGACACACAGTAATAGATAATAATAATAATAATAATAATAATAATAATAATAATAATAATAATAATAATAATAATAATTATAATTATAATTATAATAATACAGCCATTTATAGAGCGCGAACAGCTACCTCCAAAGAGGTGTCCCGGCGCTATAGCAACAGGTGACACGCGAGGGTCATGTAACAACCAAGGATCCCAGGAAATTATCTTAGGTTAAAAAGCCATGTTTTTGCTGCTTTCCTGAATTGTGTCTCGCAAGTAATCTGGTGCAAGACATTAGGCATGGAGTTCCATAACATGGGCGCCCTGAACATGAAAGTGCTAACCCCCAACAGGACTTTCTTGACTTGTGGGATGCAGAGCAGGTTCAAAGAATTTGACCTTAGTGACCGAGTCTGCTTGTACGCTCCTAGCCTCCGTTTCAAATAGCTGGGGCATGTTCAATGCATTGCCAGAAAATCTAGGGTTAGGGCCTTAAATTTAATTCTATTGGCTACAGGTAGCCAATGTAGTTCCTTGATGTGTGGAGAGATATGCTGCCAAAATGGGACACGTCTGATTATTCTCGCAGTAGCATTTTGAACCATTTGAAGTTTTTAACAAGGTAAGCCAGTAGGCCCAGATAGAGGCCGTTCGCGTAGTCCAGGTGAGAAGTTACAGTGGCATGGACTACGGCCCGACAAAAGTTCTCTGGCAGGAGATGTATAAACTTTCGCAGGTTTCTCAAGCTGCTAAAACAGGCAGCTGTCACCTCAAGTTTCAAGTTTATTTTTTGTTTTGTTTAATTAATTAAAATCTTACAAAAAGTAGCTAAAATATCAACAAATTTTAAAATTATAAAACAATCCATCATTCCAACTAATATCCTTGATTATATATCATTCACGTTAGGTTATAAAGCAATCAATCATTTAGGATTATGTGCAAAAACGTGATTATATAATGTACATATTAGCACAATCCATTAGTTATTCAAGCAAAAGTCTCCAACTTTTTTTCTACAGCACATAGGAATTTATTTCACAAATGCTGAATTCATTGATAAATCTTTAGAATTTAAACATGAAATCTGGGCTTGCCTACATGTCCTTACACCATGTTTATTAAGCAGTCTCTTAACTGTAGTTTTTCTTTCACTTTCCAAATCAGGGCAAAGACACAGTAAATGTATAATATTTTCTTGTCCCGATTTACAAAGCCTGCATAGATTATCTTCTTTTGATCTTTTCCATGGTAGTAAGTGACATAATCCTAGCAAACAACCAAAGATCTGTTTATTTTTCTTGGACCATGATCTTTCCAGGTATTTTTGCACCTTTTTTCTCTTAAATCCATCTACGATTGGCCATGCATGGTTTCTTTTTACAAACTTATCTTTATCCTTTATCAAGGAAAGGTGGTTGGTAAGTTTATTTATTGTTTTTTTTAAGCTATCCTGTGCGATAGCGGTGTTCCAAATAGATGTTATGCTAAATTCTTCTATTGCTGTATTTAGGTAGGAGCAGACATGTACATTTTGGTTATTTTTTACTTCTTGCCTCAGTAAACAAGACATTTGGTTATCCTGATCGTTTTTTATTCTATTCCATACTTTCAGTATATGCCCTTTCCTTGCATATAGTTGATTGTTTAGCCCAAACTCCAACCTCACCTAAGCTTGTGAGGCATTCTTTGGGAGGGAGAATAAGATTCTATAAGTTTTAGCAACGGCAGTGTTAATGATCGCAGCATCTTTCCCATTGATTGCCTCACTACCATATGTTAAAGTAGGGAGTAGCTTTGCAGCGATTATTTTTGAAAACGGGTGATGACAGGTCTCCTATGGCTTTCTGAATAGTTCTGAATGCCGCAACAAGAGAGATTGCTTTCCTTGTAATATCCACTTTTTGTGGCAGGAAGTTACCATTATCGTTAACAATAACACCTAGGTATTTATAGACAGCAAACTTGTTCCAATTCTTTGTCATCAAAAAAACATTTATGTTTAGATTTAAGTCGTAAATTTTTTGTAATAACCATTACTTCGGTCTTACCTTTTGCCTTTGAATACTTAAAAATGCCATCAATTAATCGTTGCATTCCAATTTTGGTATGACTTAAGAGTATAATGTCATCTGCATACAACAAGGTGGATATCTGTTTGTATGCTAACCTTGCACGATGTGCATTAATTTCATTTAACGTAGTAGAGAGATCAGCTAAAATTAAATTAAAAAGTAAGGGGGCCAAAACGCACCCTTGTTTAAGACCACTAGATATTGGAATTTCATTGGTTAGTATGCTTCCCTCACCAATCCTCATCCTGACCCAGGTTTCGGAGTGCAGAAGCCTAATCATTTTTTAAAAAGTATCCGGATTTCCCTGTTTGTTAAGTTTAGCCCACAAAAGCTCTCTTTCAATACAGTCAAAAGCAAATTTAAAATCTACAAAACACAGGTATATGGGTTGTTTTCCTAAAATTGCCTTATCAATTAATACCAATAATGTTAGTATATTTGTGGCTGTTCCAAGGCCTTTAATAAAGCCTGTTTGGTTCGGGGGCAATACATGGTTCTCCTTTGTCCAATCCGTTAAAATCACCAGTAGAATCCAAGCAAACAATTTTGCATCCGTATCTTGCAAGGTAATTAGCCAATAGTTTTCCGGCATTTGCCAATTTCCTTTCTTAAAGATAGGTGTTATTAGCCATCCTTTCCACGATTACGGGATTAGTCCACTCTGAACCACTTCGTTGAAGACATCAGTTAGGTATGCAGATCAAAAATCTGGTGCTTCCTTGTATAGTGCAAACGGGATACCATTGGGATCGGGGGCCCCATCCTTCTGTTTCTTTATCAATTTGGCCACTTGAGATTTGGTTATATAAATTTCACAATCGCCTTCCAGGTCAACTTTTATCTTATTTTCCTGATTGGTACATTGATTATATGCTGAGGTTTCTGGGTTTAGATGTTCATTAAGAAACGTCACCCATTCTTCTTCAGATAAGATAGATCCTACAGCAGATTTATTTGGTCTAGCTAGACCGTTATTCAATCTCCAGAACTCCCATGAATTTGTTAAAGTACTTGCGTGAAAGATTTTTGTCCACAGCTCTTGTCTGGCTTCATTTTTTTCGTTCCAAATTAATTTTCTCAGACTATAATTAGAATTTTTTAATAATACCTGTATTTCCTATTTGAACTGAAACTTAGTTAACTGTTTCCTAAGTCTATTTCACGTACATCTAATTTTTCTTACAGTATACGGGAGATAGATGTTAGATTCACTTGTTTCATTCTGAGCCATTTTTTTTCTTTGTGCACAAGATATTTTTTCATTATAACTCACTATTTTCTGTGTAATCTTTTCCCAATGGTCCGTTACTGTTCTCATCATTGTTCCTTTAAAACATTCTTTGACTAGACTTTTCGCCTTTGCCATAATCTCATCCGCATTATTAGGGTTCCACATAAGTTTCCTGTAATTGATGGTGCAGGTCTGGCCTTGCATTGTCAAATACTTTTGAGATTTCGGACAGGATAGCTTTATCTCAGTAATTTGTTGGCTATGGTCGCTGACTTTATTCAAGCGATAGGATGTCACTTTGTTGAGAGTACACAATGATGTCAGTGTGTAATTAATGCGTGAATTACCATTACATGAGTGAAATGAACAAGCAGGTGGACAATCCGTTGACAATCCGTTGAGAATCTGAGTCCCAGCACTTCCATGTCCATTACAAAATTTCTCCACATTCCGGGATTTTCCATTGTTGATTTTGGGACTGAACGAAGTCATCCCGCACAAGGGGTATTAACAAGTTTATATTGAAGTCACCTGTTACTATATAGTCAGCCAAGGGATCTTCCGAAATTTGCTCCAAAAGTAAATTAATAATGGCAGCACACATCTCTTTCTTGGAGGTCTGTTTTGGAGGTATGTATATGTTGACTAAAATTAGAGACCTACTTTTGCAAGATTTATATCGTAGTTTTACCGCAAGAAGATTTGGATTATTCGTCTGTTTTTGCTCATGTTTTGCTTTTAGATCAATCAGTACGAATATAGCTAGGCCACCACAAGGACAACCAAATTTCTGGTATTTGATTGCAGGTTCGAAATATCCCTTGTAATGTTTTAATATAAATGGGTCCGTTTCCCATGTTTCCTGCAATAGTACTATTTGACTATGATTTGATAATCCTTGTATTTGGGCATAAATTTGTTTTTTACAAATCCCATTTATGTTCCATGAGCAAATCATTATTGTAGAAGTGAACATACTCTGTTCTTGTAATACTGTTTGTGATGAAGTTTTGTCATTGCTCTTTGTTACCATGCAAGGCTGTCATGATCTGTTTTTCATTTACTCCATTTCTGTTTTCTCTCTTTAATATATTGGACCAGTTTTTTTCTTCGAGATTTCTTTTGGCAAGAGGATTTTTTACTATGGAAAAAACAGAGTCCATTTTTTCAGGCTGTGATTTTTTTTTAAGGACTTCCTTTATTTAAGAGCGGCGTTGGATAGACCTTTGGAAGCAGTTGGCTGATTAGTATCCCCCAATTATGAAAGATTCCGTGCTCTTTCAGGATTGAGTCCGCTATAGACCCGGTGGCGACTGTTACCAACGTTAGTGGAAGTCTTCCTTCGGGATTAGGCTGAAAACCTACACATTCGATATCTTCAGATGTTATCTTGTCAAGCATTGTTATAGTTTTTATTAGCCTAAGGATATTTCCTCTACTTAAGATATTGTGTGTTCTTTTTGATTCATAAAGTGGTTTAAAGATAATTTGAACTGGCTTATTTTTTGGGAGCCTTGTTTCACTTTTTTTGTCATCAGTTCTTCTATATTCCTTATAGGTAATCTGCCTGTTCTGAATACTTCTTTCAATTTCTAGATTATCTCGGGTTTTTATGTACATCGTTTTGTCTCTCATTTCTTTTACTTTCCAAGAATTAATCATTGTTCTGTCAGCCCCCAGTTTGTTCCTAGATGGATTATCTTCTTTTCGGCTAGAATTCCTAACGAGGCTAGGTGAAGTTTGTTCGTCTCGCTTTGTTATTTTTCGGATTGATGGACCTATATAATTTTGCGAATCATTCTGATTATGCACTGTTGTTCTAAATTCCGGTATTTTTCGGGGCATCATTGCTTTGGTCATACTTTTCGTTTGTTCACTTTGGATATCGCAAGAAGTCTTACACAACCGTTTCCATTGATTTTGCGTTTTACTTTTTCTTCATGGATCCTATTTAATTCGGCTTCAGGAACACTAGGGGGTCCATTATGATGATGGGCGGATTGCCTCCGACAGGGTGGCGGTGGCCACCGCCACCCTGGCGGAGGCAATCCACCCGACAAGCACTGTCGTTTTCCCCTCCGCCAGATTAGGATGGCGGAGGGGACAGCGGCAGATGGAAAGACCGTCCGCCGCTTTACCGCCGCGGTCGCCGTGCGGCCGCAGCGGTAATGGATTAATATGGTGGCGGTGTCCAATGGACACCGCCAGCCATATTACAATGGCACCAAGTAGAGGCCTTTCCGCGGCGGCAATGCCGCCACGGAAAGGCAGGCGGGGATTGCTGCGGGGGCCCCCTGCAGGGCCCCCAGTTGCCACCACTGTCGGGGGGCACATGGGGGTACCTATGGTACCCCCACACATTTGCATATGCAAAGCAGCAGGCACCGCGCGGTGCCTGCCGCTTTGCATATGCAAATGCAACAAAGCATTTTTAGCATTGTGGCGGGCGGTGCAGAGTGCACCGCCCGCCATAATGCTAAAACTACAGGATGTGCCCGCCACTGTGGCAGGCACATCCTAATTCCCCCTACGGGACCCCCGCCCTTATGGTGGGCGGTCCCGTTCCCCACTATGGTGACGGGCGGACAAAGTCCGCCCGTCATCATAATGGACCCCTAGGTGTTCGGTTGGAGCTTTCAGCTAATATACTTTTATTTATTCTGGCCAGGTTTTGTTTGCAGTAAGAATTGATTGGTTTAGAAAAAATATCAAAATATTTTTCTTTTCCTTCACTAATTTTTGTAGCTTTTGTAGAGTTCATCCCAATCAACGTTACCATCTATTGATTTTTTCCTTAGTTTTCCTCCTACTTCGTTTGTGTTGGGCAATGAGTCTAATTTGGTATCTATTATTGTTCCTTTTTCTTTTTTAGATGTATCCAAGTTAATATCAATTTGCGGCGTACTTTCCTTTTCTGCCTTATTTCTTGCTTTACATAGCTTTTTCTCTGTCTTTTTGTTATTTCAAAGGCTACTGAGTCGTCATCATTTGCTCCTTCTTTATTCAGCTCTCTTGGTGAGTCCGACAGTATTTTGTTACCTTTTGTGTTGATTGTGTCTTGATTTGTAATCGGTTGTATTGCCATGCTCAATATATTAGCGTCCTTGATGTTATTTTTGTTCCAGTTGCTCCAGTTTTTCTACAAGTGTAGATTCTCCTATATTAAGATAATGTCCATCCTCCTTACCATAATCCTTTTTTTTTATGCAGACAATATCTTTAACATCCTCCAAGATTGTACTCACAACCTCCAGAATAGTTACCAATTTGTTAATTATGGGAGCACATGTGCACTCGATATAATTTGGCGCTGCTTCCCTTTGTGCTTTTATTATAAGATTATTCAACTGGGCCAATTTATTCTCAATCCTGGCAACTGCTTTGGCCATAACTCCCAGTATGTTTATTTGAATTTCCAATTTATTTGACTGTGCTGATAGTGCTTCAAGGGTTAATACTGATGTTTCGTAGAATATATCCCATATCGTTCCTGGCATCCTGATTATCTTGTTCTTTTGTTTTTTTATCCAAGTTTGTTCCCTTAAAACTTGATGAGATATTGATATCTTCATGACCACTTTCTCTGTTTATAAATGCTGATACATATTTTGGCGTTGGGACACTGGTTTTGTTAATGGCAAATTAATTTGCAGATACTGGTTGTTCATTGCTTCCTAGAGTTTTATTTATAGTAACTGATATCATTAATTGATTTATAGCGTCTTGTTCTAATTGTTCTCAGTTTTCATAGCTTTGTTCTGTGATATTTTCTCCGCCAGCTTTTATTTGCATAGTTGGACCATATTCTGAGATACTTGTCCCAGTAAGACCTTTTTGTTGATATCCTGATATATGGTCAATTTTTTCCTCCTCATTGGTCTTTCGGTATACTGCTTTTGTAGCCAGTGGATGTTCTTTGACTACATCATCCTTTTTTTTTCCTAATGTCAACTTTGACTTCTAGTGGAAGCGGAACTCCTCCATTTTATATATTCTTGGTGGTATCAAGTTGATTACATTCCTTTGTTATTACTACCATCCTATTTTTATCCAACTCTCTACATTTTGTTTCTTGTGAGAATAATTGATCCAAAGCATTTACTAGCTGTAATAAATCCATTTCCTCTGTGTGTTCCTTACTTTGTCCTTCAAGATCTTTCACTTGCTGATCTTGCTGATCTTTAATCTGATCAGAAGCTCAATCTACATCAACATCATTAAGTAAAACTAAGTTCTCTTTCGATTTATTTGTTGGCTCTATTGGGGTCTGTAGAGTTTTTGATTCTGGTTCTAATCGCTTTGACATGAGTGCAGTTGTTGGATCGTTCATAAAATCGAATTTCTGAGGGATTTTTGTAGATCTTTCAAACATCCTAGCTATTGGTGATTCACCCCCTTAGTTTGGGTTTTAGCTCTACCCTTCATTAGAACTTTAGGTGCTTGATTTTTTCTGGCACTTTTTTTGGAGTACCCAGAGTTCTTTCTTTTCCTGAGCGCATTTCTAGTGGCTGCCTTGCTTGATCTGCTAATAAGAGCAAATTTTCTTGTGATTTTCTTATGTTCTATTATTTGCGAGATGATATAGAGAAAGCAGTCCGAAGTCAAGTTTGTAGAGTATGTAAAGATTTACAGGGTAGATTCCAAAAAGGATGTTTGTGCAGCTCTGAGGCTTCACAGGGTGCTCTGGGTGTCCTATGGCTCAAGAAGCAGCCACAGAATGAGCGTTTACCTCCTCTGTGGCCACCAGCTGCTCCTCAACCATCTTGAAACAGACTTTACACGATAACTGGCAGCCAATTGCACACTTCCTTGCGCTACCTTGCATCAGATCATAGGTGCCCTTATAAGTCTTATGGCACTTACCAGGTTACTCCCATCGCTCTCCTCTGCACTTCAGGACCTTGTAAAATCGATGTCTATAATTCAGGACTCAAGGTTTGTGGTTCAGGGCACCGTCACCGCCTCTGTCTTAGCCCCACTCGTTCCACACCAGAGGGGGGGCCACAGATAAGACAAGAACAGTCCCACTCCTTCCACACCAGAGTGGAGGCCACAGACAAGACAAGAACTGCCCCAAACAGCACCAGAAAGAAGAAGCAGAAGCAGGGGGCAGGGGCCATGGGGCAGGATCATCAGGTTCGAGCTCACCATGCCGTACCACAGAACCCCGCTGTACTCAAGGAGCACCACCGGCACCAACTCCAGCCAGTCCCAGAACCGATAATCATTTTCCATCCATAAGTAGGAGTATGCCTTCTTAGAAGTAGGGGGGTTTGTTGTTTAATTGTTATTTGGTTAGGCTGCTCGATGACTGTTTAGCTTTTCTGAGCGGGGAGATCAGGAGGACCTCACAGCCCTGTGGCGGGAAATCAGGCGATAGTCTCAGTGCTCCTGCGGCGTTTGTGGCACCCGTGGCAACCTCCGCGGCAACTTCCTTGGCACTTCCGCGGTACTAGCGATACTTGCGCCACCCGTGGCACTCGCAGCACCTGTGGCTCTATGACTCACAGTATTCCCGGAGTTGAAGCTCTCCGTGCACACAACCGTACCCGCGGCGCTCGTTGTGCTCGAAGCCGGAGCCGCCGCTTCTCTCCTCTTCCTCCTGGCACTTCGGGCTGGACTGTTCTCATGAGTCACAGGGTCAGACTGATTTGCAAATGGCCATGTCTGAACTGGGGTGGTCGAGTGGGCTAAAGAACGGTGATGGAATAAACCCAGATCTGTTGACTGGGTGTGAGTGTTTGATTGGTTCAGATACTCCATCCATCACCACCCCCTTTTGTACCGCTTTGTTCGCCATACGTTGGCAGGGTATGCTCAGACATGAGTCCCTTGCTCACTTTGCCACTGGATTCCAGCAAGCTTGGCTGAAGACGGGTAAAATGTCAGAAACCGGTCCTAGGAAGCTTGTTTCCGGTCCAGGGAAGGCATGGCTTGGCAGTTTGGGCTGGACTGTCCCCATTAGGCACAGGGTGAGACTGATTTACATATGGCCATGTCTGAACTGGGGTGGCAGAGTGGGCTAAAGAACGGTGATGGATTAAACCCAGATCTGTTGACTGGGTGTGAGTGTTTGATTGGTTCAGATGCTCTGTCCATCACCACCCCCTTTTGTACCGCCCCTTTAAACATGGCTGAATTGGTATATTCTTAATTGACAACTTTGGCTGCCTACAAGGCCTTGTATATGGTACAAAGTCTACTCAGGTGCTGGATGGTAAATGCCACTAGTGGACTACTTTATAAAAAGGGAAATGCTGGCCCTGCGATTTTTGATAGCTATATTTTGAGCAACAAACCAAATCCTTGTTATGATTTGTATGGTCGAATTTATTTAAACCATTTACTTTTTCATATAAATCTCATTAAGTTAAAGCATTGATTGCATGAGAAAAACACTACGTACATACAATTTATACAAAAACATTTGACAAAGAATTTTAACAAAAATACATAAATACATATGACAAAATGACATCCAATCATTTAGTGTACATAAATATACAAATACGGTCATACGAGAAGCATCAGTCATTATGTAGTATTAAGCAATGAAGCTATTTGCAGTAAGGAAAAGAAAACAAAATGAATTGTAACAAATACAAATTTTCAATTGTCTGATAAATAAACTTGAATTCTTTCTGCTATTGCCAATTCCTTTCTGCTATTGCCGACGCGTTTCGAACTCGCTCTGGCATTTGGCAAGTTCTCATCAGGGCTTTCTCGTATTATTCTTCTGAAAATTATGTACAAAGAAAATGAGTGAGATTTTGCAATCCTCATTTTCGTCCCCTATATACATTGCCCCCTACCAAGACTTTCTAGAAAACGTGTACCTTTATTTTCAAGTTGGCAGCGGGTTTTCAATTTTCAAGAGATCTTATTCAATCAATGTAGATTCGGTTCTAGAAAATTACAACGAACCAAATTACAATATAGTAATGGTCAGGACAGCCTGCGCCTAGATGGCCAGAGGACAATCTTGGAAAATTACCTTCAAACCAGTAGTCTGCACTTCTGTTTGGTAAATATTTGAAACAGCCGTGCGTGGGACAAAAATCAGCTCCCACCCGCCAGCCGGCGGTGGACACGTCTTATTGCACCTACAAGGAGAATTTAAAGTCACTCAACTATTCCAATCGGTTTTACAAACAGCGGTTAGAACGAGTAGAACGGGTAACAGAACCGGGTGCCTACCTTATTGTTGGCGCTTGGGCTGTTTAAATGCAGTTCCCCTGTTTTTCTAACTTCTAGCCGGTTTCAGTTCGTTTTTATGTTCGTTTTTATGTTCTAAAATGACAAACACGGACAGTGTGAGCCCGCTCCTGTGTCATGCGCGGTATCACTAAGCGTTACCTATCTTTGTGCTTACCTAAATGTTGGTGATCTTGAAGAAACACACGCTCCCAAGTGCACTCCAAACCAATCCAGGGAGTCACTCGTTTGACTAAGTCGCCATCTTAAAAAGCAGACATGTGATCGTCAATGCGTGTCACATGACTGTCACATGACTGTCAGGGCTATCCGGGCTTTATGGGAGTTGGAGTCCCATTTTGCATTCTGATGTTTTCCTAAGTAAAAGTCTACATAAAAGGTTCCACTTGAGCACTGTATTATATCAAAGCGGATTACAATCGTGAAATCTCAGACATCGAATTTAGTCCAGTTTGTAAACTATTGAAGCGCAGGATTAAATACGCTTCTTTCCTCAATAAGACATCGTCCACATCCTTAATACATTGGGCTCGAGTCACTGTGTACAAACCGTCCACGTGAAATCTGTTTCAGTGTGTCCAGTGTCAACAAAATGTTGTACCATTGGAATAGTTGAGTGACTTTAAATTCTCCTTGTAGGTGCAATAAGACGTGTCCACCGCCGGCTGGCGGGTGGGAGCTGATTTTTGTCCCACGCACGGCTGTTTCAAATATTTACCAAACAGAAGTGCAGACTACTGGTTTGAAGGTAATTTTCCAAGATTGTCCTCTGGCCATCTAGGCGCAGGCTGTCCTGACCATTACTATATTGTAATTTGGTTCGTTGTAATTTTCTAGAACCGAATCTACATTGATTGAATAAGATCTCTTGAAAATTGAAAACCCGCTGCCAACTTGAAAATAAAGGTACACGTTTTCTAGAAAGTCTTGGTAGGGGGCAATGTATATAGGGGACGAAAATGAGGATTGCAAAATCTCACTCATTTTCTTTGTACATAATTTTCAGAAGAATAATACGAGAAAGCCCTGATGAGAACTTGCCAAATGCCAGAGCGAGTTCGAAACGCGTCGGCAATAGCAGAAAGGAATTGGCAATAGCAGAAAGAATTCAAGTTTATTTATCAGACAATTGAAAATTTGTATTTGTTACAATTCATTTTGTTTTCTTTTCCTTACTGCAAATAGCTTCATTGCTTAATACTACATAACGACTGATGCTTCTCGTATGACCGTATTTGTATATTTATGTACACTAAATGATTGGATGTCATTTTGTCATATGTATTTATGTATTTTTGTTAAAATTCTTTGTCAAATGTTTTTGTATAAATTGTATGTACGTAGTGTTTTTCTCATGCAATCAATGCTTTAACTTAATGAGATTTATATGAAAAAGTAAATGGTTTAAATAAATTCGACCATACAAATCATAACAAGGATTTGGTTTGTTGCTCAAAATATAGCTATCAAAAATCGCAGGGCCAGCATTTCCCTTTTTATAAATTATTCTATGGTCCAGCTGACCCTGTGTCCCGGGACCTAACTCCTTATTTTCTGCAAACTAGTGGACTACAGCATTTACTGTGCCATCCACTACAGTGGCAGTTCAAACATGGCTTCAGGCTTGCCATTCGAGCCTGACTGTAGCAGTTAAACCCTGCAATTTGACCTATCAAAATCAATCCCACTTATAGGTTAAAAGCTTTTTGTTTGAAATATTATTCAGTCACCCCTATGTAAAAGTAAGACATGTAGAAATGTAATGTGAAAATGTCTATACAGTTATTATCACCTAAAAGCTATCCTGTCCTTTGCAGAGAACCAGAGTACAGATTAAAATACTAATATTGTACCTCTGGAATTGGACCAGCTGAACAATAATAGCTATTTGTAATAGTAATTAAGAAATCCAATTCAATAATGAAGTTGGATTTTTTGTAGATATTAAAGGAAATTAACTTATAGAAAGTTACCTTTTTCATAAGTGAAATTACTGGGGGCTAATTTTCATTGGCTCTCTAGCTTCTCTTAGCCAATAATTAGCCAGGAATAGGTGTACATAGGTGTGAAAGACCTCAGAGAAGGAAACAATAGGCTGACCAGAATGAACAAATATGAGCCCACTGAACTTAATAGAATATGCAGGGTGAGATCTGTGGGCATCCTGCTTGGGTGTCAATTCCTGCTTGACAGGTCGGCTGGATTCACATTTAACATATAGGGTACCCTTAAAAGTGGATAGAAGACAGGATGCTAAGACAACCTTGTGGAACTACTGCCTGGTGGCTGAAGGACGCTGCTTTCATTCTACTAAATGTCTGTCTCCGGTTTGTTGAGGGTACAGTGCAGTCCTCAGGCTGGATATTAGTGTTAGATGTCAAAGGAAACTAGGATTACCATAGTACCCTTCCCCCACACATCTCCAGTCCTTAGAGCCCAGGTTTAATGTGGTTGAAGACTTCCCCATCTTGAAAATGCCCGATGTGGGAAGGTTTGGCCATGAGAACTCTTTCCCTATTGGTTAGGGTGTGCTCCGGAGCCATTCCCACCCACTATCTATTGCCAGACATAAATGTAGAACCGTAAGGCACCCACCTCTGAATATTTTCTGGACCTGTGTAAGATTAGCAGTAGACTTTACCTGCTGGCTGTAACCTGAGTCAAGCCTTGAATAAGTGGACCTGCTCTCTCTTTTACCTGGACAAAGAAGTGGATCCCAAGGATCAGTAGGCACAAAAACACTACAAGAAGTATTTTTCTGGACCTGGACTGGACCCTGTTGTTGGTCTTAAATGACATCTTGTGAGTCTTTAAGTGCCTCCCCTGAGGTTCCTGGATTGTTTTAGAAGTGCACTCCTAAGACCAAGTCAGAAGGTAAAATCTTTGACCAGGATAAACCTGACTGATGTATAGAGCCTGTGCTCCATCGCGGTCAGCCTCAAATGCACCTAGGTAGCAGTCTACTGCTGCCATAGACAATGACTAGCGCTTTGGTGTTTTGGGCACTATTTTCCTGTCAATCTTTATTAGCCAATATCTCTGGTTTCCCTTACTGAATATTTGTCAATTTTATTGTCATTTTGTTTATTAAGTGGTATGCTATTTTGCTAATCAGTTTTGGAATTGATATTGGTTTGTATTTTGGGTTTATTGCTGTTTTGGTACTACATAAATATTTTACAAATTGCCTAAATTAAGCCTGCTGGTTCTTTGTCATAGCCAGTAGGGAGCTGAGCTCAGATTCATTTAGTAACTTGGAAGGTTCACCCTGACAAGGGTTGTGGTTATTCTTTGAAGAGGGCAATCTCCTACTCCAAATAGTTATCCAATATACAACATGCCAACACTCAAAGCTTTTTCACAAAAAAAGTAACTTATAACGTATTTTTTTATTTCAAATATAAATATCCAGGTTGAGCTCTTTCATGAGATGAATTGTTTTGATCTATTGGTAATGTAAATTAGCCAACACAATGAAAGAATTGAAATTACAACAATGTGTAATGTGTTTTGTTTTAGATTAATGCTATATCCCATTAGCACTCTTAGGGAAATACTACTGCATAGCTGTGTAGAGAGCCCCAGGGACAGAGAGATGCTTGTGGATGAACTGTGCAGTAAAAATGAAGACTTTCACATTTTTCTTTTATGAGGCCTATTCCAAGGATGCACTGCATTTTAGAGGCAAACTTGTTATGCGTATTACAATGGTTCAAGTAGCAGTGTACAAACATGATGAAAATATTCTACAGTATGAGGTTGACACAGAAATGTGCAAAGCTATGCATTCCATGGCTAAATCTGTACTATGTGCATTTGTAGACATAGGGCCTTATTACGAGTTTGGTGAGATGTGTCTCGTTGTTTTGTTTTTGCTGGTCTGACCGAGGCCTCCTCGACAGTCTGACCACCCGTTTACGATCTATGCAGTGAGACCGCCACATCACCACTGCCATGGAGGCGGTCCTGTGCAGCTCACCACCAGCCCAATTATGACTTGCCTTTCTGCCGACCTAGTGGAGATACTGCCATGCAAGGGTCAGCAGAAAGGCCGGTAATGAGCCAAAGTAATGGCTCGAGGGCGAATATGACCATGTATAAAGTAGCTGGGCCTCTTGTAGGGCCCTCCGATGCCTTCAGGTTGGGTGCCCACAATGTTTCACTTGCACAACAGAATGCAAGGAAACGGTGCCCCTGACTGGCTGGAGGCATCTCAGTATAGCCATCATTGGCTTCTGGCTTGTTTCCAGAGACGAAGCGTGCGGGCTGCCACCATGACACCGCCGCCCACACACTTCCAGCCAATGTAAAAGTTGTAATAAAGCGGGCGGAAGACCATCGGCTCAGCGGTCTTCTTGGGACCACAGCCACAGTGGTATGGAGGTGAGACAGCCAAACCTTTAAACGCCCCCTTTATCTGTTCCTTAAATAAACATATATTGCACCAATAATTAAGACATGGAGAATAAATACTCGGGTCACAAAGCTAAAATATAACGTCTCTGTCTTGTTCTAGATGCTCCCGAGTACATTTACATCTAAAGATATACACTGCACATACGATAACAACATCTGATGGATTTAACGGCTGTAGGAAACTGGCAGCAGATGTCAGAAACATCTTAAGAGATGTCAGGAACGGAAAATCAAGCAACTGATGTTGTTTACAGGATGAAGGTGCTACATAAGTGTGTGAAGAAGAGAATATTGCCTCTCGACTTCAGGATCTGGAAATTGCTGGCTATGCTGACTAAACTGTATGTCAGGGCTTGTGTTAATCAATGGCACGTTCATCAAATAACACTGCGTCCTAGGCTAGACAACAAGGCCAAGAGGTAACGAAAACAGTGTTTTCGACGGGCTTCTGAAGCATTTACAATATACCAGTTGTCGTAATTTCTTTTTAATGTTTACTGATTCAGCAATGCTCAACCGGACTCAAATAAAGAAATGCGGAGAATGCCACGGAATGTGATAGCATGTGCTGACAGAGAATTGAATACATTTGATGATAGCTGTTTCCCGAAAGGAGTTTTCAAAAGAAATAATTGATGCTACATATAAAATATTTCATAATGAGCAATGCATTCCTTCTGTTGCTTGTAGGCGCAGGACCGAGCATAAGGCCAGCGGATACCATCACTGCATGAGTTGCAGGCTAGATCTCTATCCACCACCTTCTTGTAAAAGCCTTTTAACAATTTCCCTAAATGAATGGTGGCCTGATGAAAAATCTTTGGCAGCTGCGTTGAGACGTTGTGGATTGACCCTCCAATGACCTGCAAATTATGGAACGTGCCTCAGTGGTGTGAAGGGTGTATCTGCCACCTATCGTGCACCCTGACACGTGGGACCCGATTTACCACTTATTCACGCAGCTCAAAGCAGCAGCCACAAATGCTGGGCTGCATGAAAAGGAAAGAGAAAGAGAGCACCATATTTACAGAAATCTGGCACTCTCCTCCCCTATCCCTAGCTCCTTCGTTGAAATCAGCTGCTGTGCGCCATGAAGGCACCTTTGTGCCATAGTGTAAGGGTGTCTCCATGAGTCTAGCATAGGTTTTGTACTGGAAGCATACCCTTCCTGTACAAAATACTATGCATAGACTGACCTTTTGTGTCTTTGTATGTGTGTGTGCTGTAAAGTGCAGCACATGTACAAAGTCGGAAAAGGAATGAGAAATTAAAGCATTTCTCCTTCTTTGTGTCAACTTCAAAAGTGCACCGTTTTCTGGCCCTAAACAATGTCTACTGTATTGAATAAATAAGGTTTAGTGTCAGAAACTTTAGAGGGTGCATGGAAATGCCCATTCTCCACTCATGGTACTCCTCTCTGGAGCTAAATAATGCAAAGCTGTCCAATGTGCTGCTTTGTGTTACTTTTGCATTTAGCACTGGAAAGTAAATCAGAAAAAAAGATTTTGCTCTGATTTACATTACTTTTTTTATGCGAACGCGGCATAAAATCATAGTAAATCTCCCCCTTGGTGTTACAGAAGGGCTGCTGATGCTTGCGCAGCACCTTCTGTAATAGAGATCATGCTGGCACACAAGTAGTAACAGCTACGTTTATACAGGGAGCTTCCCACGTCCCTATACAAATGAGGTAACACTTTGCCTCTGCACCAATACCATGTTGTAGATGTGGGTGCAGAGCAAAGAAGTTATCTGGGAGAGCACTGATTGGGAGAGCACTGATTCTGTTCCACATATGAGGTGGCACACTCAGTGCACCCACTGAGGGCGCAAACTGATAGTAGTGTAAGGGGAGTGTAAAGGGTTCACCAGACGTGCCTCTGCTAGTGGGTGGGTGCAGTTACTAACCACTCCCACCTGCAGCGGGATATCTGATCCCCTTTGAAAGGGAGGCCACATTGGCGCCTGCAAAATTGAGACAGACTACTTGCCTCAAAAAGCTACTCAGCCTTTCACTAATACGGTGCTCCCAAGGCAGGCGCAGGCCCATTGGCGTCTGCAAAATTGAGACAGACTACTTGCCTCAAAAAGCTACTCAGCCTTTCACTAATACGGTGCTCCCAAGGCAGGCGCGGGCCCATTGGCGTCTGCAAAATTGAGACAGACTACTTGCCTCAAAAAGCTGTTCTCCCTTTCACTAATGCGGTGCTCCCAAGGCAGGGGCAGGTTCACTTCTGCCCTAGAAGGAGCACAGTGAATTATAAGGGTGCACTGACCGAGTCTGCACCAGTTAAAGGTGCTCTGTGTTGAATACTAAGGCAGTGCACCCCATAAATAAATGAAATTGTTCCTGGTCTTAGGGCCTATCCGCAAAAAGTATGATTATTTACTTTTATGTCCTGATGTAGATTTTCTACAATTTTGGAACTGATTAACTCCTCAAATAATCTGCATGGAAAACTGTGCCTGGTGCAGGGTTTTTTTGCAAAATTCTTCGTAAATATGTGACCCCTTTCCCTACATTCCCTACATTCAAGTGTAAATGGCAACAAACATACTTGATTGTGGACATTCAAAAGTTTCCTCGACTAACCACCCTTAGAACACCCAAGAACCATTCAATTCAACCACTTAAGTGAGATCTACAAGTACAGAGATTCACAGCAGTAAAAGTCGTACATATGCCCGTAATCCATTTGTAAATACCTGTCAGGCGTAACTTTAGTAAAAATTTGTCCGAAAATTAGGTTTACAGCCAAATACGTCCCAATGTTTTGAAAAATGAACTTTTCACAAATTGTGTACACATCAACAGCCTGCTGGACCATGAGAAGGGTCTTCTATGTTTCCTTATTTTACCCCATCAGCCGGTGAACCTAGCACACCCTCTTGAACTTAAACATTGAGGCTGTAGTAGTATGTTCTCCTATTCCAGCCTATTGGAAGTGCAGGTTCAAGGTGCTAAGTCAAGCATGGATAGCTCCACTAGTCGTATCTGTGTGGGCAATGAGGGGAAGGTTCTTGGAAGTGCAGGTTCAAGGTGCTAAGTCAAGCATGGATAGCTCCACTAGTCGTATCGGTGTGGGCAATGCAGGGAAGGTGTGTGGCTGCAATAGTTAATCAGTAGTGTATTTCCTTCAAGACCTGGTGCTCATTGCAAAGGTCACAATTGAAAGAGACCCTGATATTCTTCACTGCTTAAGAATTCGTTTGGGGATGATGCAATAGGTTTGACCATTTGTATTGCAATAGATATGGCATTTACACCATGTCTTGAAAACGTAAGGTTCAGTAGCATTAAGGGACGAATTGCTGTCCATAATCTAGGTAAAGATTGTCAGTCACAAGGGCACTTTTAAACAGGTCCACTGCAAAACCATCATCAGTCTGTAATGTCAGCTTGGAATCATCAGAATGTATCAATAAATAATATCAGAAACAATCATGAACGTAGCCAGAGGCAGCATGTACCTCTGCAAGACTAGTGGACGCAGGGGCCCCAGTACTGTTTGATTGGTTATGGGATGAAAGGTCCCAATTTACACTGTTGAAACCTGCCTGCTAAGGGCCAGACTTTGACTGTTCCAGCAGTCTCTGTGTATTCTCAGATCGATCCAGAAGTAGGTAATCATCTGCCATGGATGTTTGGTTGAGTAACACTATCCCTGCCAAGAAACCCTTGATATCTGGTTGAAAGTGAGCTTTCCCCAAATATCAGCAATAGCAAACTAATTACCAATTCCAATTCCAAAAATTCTTTATTTCGGCCACAAGGGCCATAAAAGATGCAATAGTAAAAAAACAGTACATAGTTTTAAAACACAGTATATACAATAAAAGTAGAAATGACCTGCTAGGACTGCATAGGAACAGAATACAGAATAATGTCAGTCAGGGGGACATTTTCTTCCTTATTATCCATGCTGCCATTAGAAATTTAGAGACCGCAAACACAATATGGCCCAGAGTATTAGTCTTCAAAACCCTGTAAGCCTGTGGGTACTTCCTAAAACCCAAGTTCCGACACAAGGGTGCTATCCAGCGCCTCCTCGGGCTCCGGTAGGCATGACAACCAAACATAATGTGCAGATCATCTTCGTCGTGGGCTTTACAGCATGGACAAAGTTTGTCGCCCCCTGCAGACCATTTATAATTACCCATGTGTTACACAAAATATTGACTCAATTGCCCGATGAGAGCTGTGCTTGGTCAGTACGGTTCCAATTACAGGATGGCCCAGACAGTTCATTGTCCTGACAAGTGTTGGGAGGTTTAATTAGGCCTAAAATAAGTGGACTCACACCGATGTCGTGAACCCAGAGGTTTCCTTCCATTCTTTGAAAACCTCTGTACCCACCTCAGGAGCTGTCTTTATTCACTACACAGTTCCCCGTCCAGACGTCTTCATCACGATGCAGGCTTTGGACTCACCACGCGACCTCCCAAACCCACCCCTCCAGTACACCGTCATGCGGAATAAGGATGCCTGGACCTGCATGCTGGCTCCGTTTTTTTCAGTTACTGGAATTCCCACAGCACACCGTATGGCAGTGCCTTCCCTCCATCCATCTACCTGTATGTCCTGCACACCAGACCATGGGTGCATATTGCCGGGAGCACCAACAATTGAAATTCCTTTATGCCTCCCACACAGCACCTACAAATTCCTTTTTAAACCGGTCCTTAAGATGATCTGAATTGATAACAGGTTGAAATGCCGTCGACAACCCAGCAAAACGTTTGGCACATTTTTTTTCTTTAACTTGTTGAATTGTATAACAAACTCATCCAAATTTTTGCAGTTTTGCAGTTTTGCTACCATTTACTTGATTGTTTATTTTGTTTGTACCATTTTTGCTGGTATTCTGCCTCACTTGTCACTTGCGCCGTTCACTTATTCACACTAGCACATTTGAGCACAAGATCCTATGGGTTACACATACATTTAATGTAAATAGTGCTGATACTGTTTTTGTCTTCATTCTTTTTAAATACAGACTGCTCCTTGCATTTTTCAAACAACTATTGATGTTTCCTTGTTTTCTCCTTTCATGGGAGTCAGGCAATTCCAAGCACTTCAAAGAGAAAGCTTTGGAAACTTCTCCCAACGTCAAAGGAGGCACAAGGTATAAGAATAGGGTTCTCAGACCTACTTTTTAGTTCACTTTCTGGACCTGTGGAAGGACTCTCAGAGGACTGCCTACTGCTGTGGCTTGCTGGGTAATCCACAAGACTGCTTTGCTGCACCTGGAAGGATTGCTTGTCTGCTTGTCTGCTTGGAGCCTGACCTGACACCCCAGAGGCCATCCTTGCTTCTTCACCTGAAGCCAGGACTACCAGAGTGACTGCAAAGACTTGTTTGTTAGCCTCCTATTCAGAGCAACAGGGAAATAAAAGGCTCCCACCATCTTTAACTTGCACCTGGACTCAGCCTGAGTGAGCCCTAAATCACCAAGTGGAGTCCCACAAAGTCCTGGACCTTTGTTTGTGGTGTCCAAGGTGCCCAGATAGCCAACATTCAAAACTTGGAACTTAGAAAACCTTTGGCTAAAAACTGCTCCGAGAACCAAGAGAAGACCGGGACCAACCTGCTCATCAATCTAGTCAAGGTGCATCACTGGACAGCCTGACTTCCACTACTTTATTCTCCACAGCAGCAAATATGTTCAGCGGTCCTTCATCAAATGAGCAAAGGACCTCCTAGAACTATCTTCGGCTAAAGCCTCTTACTTAAGATTTTCAACTTTCATAAAAGTGACTTATTCTGAACGTAGAAATCTTCACTGCTACTTTGTCCAGTGGCTCCCAGATGACGTCGATTCCACCTTGGACATTGTCTGCAGGCTTGCCCTACTGCACTTCACTTTCTCAGAACTTTTTGTTCAACATTTGTTTTAAGTCAGAATGGAACCAGGGCCCTGGTCCAATCCACTTTTTGCATTTGACCCAGGCTCCATCGCAATCGGCCATATGATATTTTTCGACTTTGAACCAGTCTTGCATGACTAGATGTCCGGTGTTTGCGCTTTGATCTTTTAGGCACCAGTTTTTACTACAAACAATTGGAAAAAAATGACTCCTGTTCTACTGATTGGACTTTTGTAATTTTGGTCTCAAATAAGTTATAAAATTAACTCTGTTTTTCTAAATTGGTGTGGGAGTTTCTTTGGGTTGTGTTTTTAGTTTTCACTGTTTGTGTATGCCATACATACTTTACACACTACCTCTAAGTTAAACCTGACTGCTTTTTGTGCCCAGTAACCCAGGGTTAAGCAAAGATTGATTTTGTGACTTTTGGTGGTTCAGGCTGTTGCTTGACTAGAGCTCACACCCCAATCAACCAACAACCAAATTTCTCCCAGTAATCAGATCTCTGCACTTTAATGTGGCACTAAACATACACGAGATTAGTATATTATATATATGTTAATTACCTCTTCTCTTCATGAGTATGATAATTACCTCAATCTTTATCACTATGGCCTCTCAAGGGAGGATGCGTTATAGTTTCTACTTGATTTGTGTGCAACTGCAAAGTAATTAGCGTGCACTAATACCCTTTGATTCTTCACTGAGCAAATGTTGTACACATTAGCAAAATGCAGATTATCCTACGAATTAACGTAAATACATAGCAAGTGCACAATAATTCTGGCTTAGGAATCTCTTGGTTTCCAAAATAGGATAAGAGTAACAACAGTTCTAAAGTCTTTCAGAAAGTTCGATTACATGTTTACATTGTCCAAAGTTCAATCTTACAACATGACTAAGTTCTCAGAATACTACTCCGTCTTCAAAATGTCCTTTAAAACAACTCCAAAATAATGCAACAGTCCTAGCAAAGGAAACCCAAGCAAGGTTTTGGATGCTTAAACACAGTATCAAGATTGCCCAGCAAAGATATCTTGGGCCATAACAGAGGTTATACCGAGGAATCCAAGATGGTCACTGCATCTCCAAACTATCGGAGTTCATGGCCTGTGCAGATATGTAGTTTGTCATCTCCAGACAATGCCAACACACTGCATAGACCGTCAGCCTGTGTTTCCCTGAAATGGAATCTACTTGACTGGGTTTGGACCATCACTCCCTTACACTTGCTGACTCTTAAATTGGAAGCTGTGTCTCCAACCATGCTTCATTACTTTGAGTAGTTTCAAGAAATAAATATGATGCACTATGTTGGCCACTAATATACATTTTTATACTATGAAACATTGTCAATCATATCCAGATAACTTCTCTTTATTTGGCTGTAGTAGTATGTTCTCCTATTCCAGCCTATTGGAAGTGCAGGTTCAAGGTGCTAAGTCAAGCATGGATAGCTCCACTAGTCGTATCTGTGTGGGCAATGAGGGGAAGGTTCTTGGAAGTGCAGGTTCAAGGTGCTAAGTCAAGCATGGATAGCTCCACTAGTCGTATCGGTGTGGGCAATGCAGGGAAGGTGTGTGGCTGCAATAGTTAATCAGTAGTGTATTTCCTTCAAGACCTGGTGCTCATTGCAAAGGTCACAATTGAAAGAGACCCTGATATTCTTCACTGCTTAAGAATTCGTTTGGGGATGATGCAATAGGTTTGACCATTTGTATTGCAATAGATATGGCATTTACACCATGTCTTGAAAACGTAAGGTTCAGTAGCATTAAGGGACGAATTGCTGTCCATAATCTAGGTAAAGATTGTCAGTCACAAGGGCACTTTTAAACAGGTCCACTGCAAAACCATCATCAGTCTGTAATGTCAGCTTGGAATCATCAGAATGTATCAATAAATAATATCAGAAACAATCATGAACGTAGCCAGAGGCAGCATGTACCTCTGCAAGACTAGTGGACGCAGGGGCCCCAGTACTGTTTGATTGGTTATGGGATGAAAGGTCCCAATTTACACTGTTGAAACCTGCCTGCTAAGGGCCAGACTTTGACTGTTCCAGCAGTCTCTGTGTATTCTCAGATCGATCCAGAAGTAGGTAATCATCTGCCATGGATGTTTGGTTGAGTAACACTATCCCTGCCAAGAAACCCTTGATATCTGGTTGAAAGTGAGCTTTCCCCAAATATCAGCAATAGCAAACTAATTACCAATTCCAATTCCAAAAATTCTTTATTTCGGCCACAAGGGCCATAAAAGATGCAATAGTAAAAAAACAGTACATAGTTTTAAAACACAGTATATACAATAAAAGTAGAAATGACCTGCTAGGACTGCATAGGAACAGAATACAGAATAATGTCAGTCAGGGGGACATTTTCTTCCTTATTATCCATGCTGCCATTAGAAATTTAGAGACCGCAAACACAATATGGCCCAGAGTATTAGTCTTCAAAACCCTGTAAGCCTGTGGGTACTTCCTAAAACCCAAGTTCCGACACAAGGGTGCTATCCAGCGCCTCCTCGGGCTCCGGTAGGCATGACAACCAAACATAATGTGCAGATCATCTTCGTCGTGGGCTTTACAGCATGGACAAAGTTTGTCGCCCCCTGCAGACCATTTATAATTACCCATGTGTTACACAAAATATTGACTCAATTGCCCGATGAGAGCTGTGCTTGGTCAGTACGGTTCCAATTACAGGATGGCCCAGACAGTTCATTGTCCTGACAAGTGTTGGGAGGTTTAATTAGGCCTAAAATAAGTGGACTCACACCGATGTCGTGAACCCAGAGGTTTCCTTCCATTCTTTGAAAACCTCTGTACCCACCTCAGGAGCTGTCTTTATTCACTACACAGTTCCCCGTCCAGACGTCTTCATCACGATGCAGGCTTTGGACTCACCACGCGACCTCCCAAACCCACCCCTCCAGTACACCGTCATGCGGAATAAGGATGCCTGGACCTGCATGCTGGCTCCGTTTTTTTCAGTTACTGGAATTCCCACAGCACACCGTATGGCAGTGCCTTCCCTCCATCCATCTACCTGTATGTCCTGCACACCAGACCATGGGTGCATATTGCCGGGAGCACCAACAATTGAAATTCCTTTATGCCTCCCACACAGCACCTACAAATTCCTTTTTAAACCGGTCCTTAAGATGATCTGAATTGATAACAGGTTGAAATGCCGTCGACAACCCAGCACAACGTTTGGCACATTTTTTTTCTTTAACTTGTTGAATTGTATAACAAACTCATCCAAATTTTTGCAGTTTTGCAGTTTTGCTACCATTTACTTGATTGTTTATTTTGTTTGTACCATTTTTGCTGGTATTCTGCCTCACTTGTCACTTGCGCCGTTCACTTATTCACACTAGCACATTTGAGCACAAGATCCTATGGGTTACACATACATTTAATGTAAATAGTGCTGATACTGTTTTTGTCTTCATTCTTTTTAAATACAGACTGCTCCTTGCATTTTTCAAACAACTATTGATGTTTCCTTGTTTTCTCCTTTCATGGGAGTCAGGCAATTCCAAGCACTTCAAAGAGAAAGCTTTGGAAACTTCTCCCAACGTCAAAGGAGGCACAAGGTATAAGAATAGGGTTCTCAGACCTACTTTTTAGTTCACTTTCTGGACCTGTGGAAGGACTCTCAGAGGACTGCCTACTGCTGTGGCTTGCTGGGTAATCCACAAGACTGCTTTGCTGCACCTGGAAGGATTGCTTGTCTGCTTGTCTGCTTGGAGCCTGACCTGACACCCCAGAGGCCATCCTTGCTTCTTCACCTGAAGCCAGGACTACCAGAGTGACTGCAAAGACTTGTTTGTTAGCCTCCTATTCAGAGCAACAGGGAAATAAAAGGCTCCCACCATCTTTAACTTGCACCTGGACTCAGCCTGAGTGAGCCCTAAATCACCAAGTGGAGTCCCACAAAGTCCTGGACCTTTGTTTGTGGTGTCCAAGGTGCCCAGATAGCCAACATTCAAAACTTGGAACTTAGAAAACCTTTGGCTAAAAACTGCTCCGAGAACCAAGAGAAGACCGGGACCAACCTGCTCATCAATCTAGTCAAGGTGCATCACTGGACAGCCTGACTTCCACTACTTTATTCTCCACAGCAGCAAATATGTTCAGCGGTCCTTCATCAAATGAGCAAAGGACCTCCTAGAACTATCTTCGGCTAAAGCCTCTTACTTAAGATTTTCAACTTTCATAAAAGTGACTTATTCTGAACGTAGAAATCTTCACTGCTACTTTGTCCAGTGGCTCCCAGATGACGTCGATTCCACCTTGGACATTGTCTGCAGGCTTGCCCTACTGCACTTCACTTTCTCAGAACTTTTTGTTCAACATTTGTTTTAAGTCAGAATGGAACCAGGGCCCTGGTCCAATCCACTTTTTGCATTTGACCCAGGCTCCATCGCAATCGGCCATATGATATTTTTCGACTTTGAACCAGTCTTGCATGACTAGATGTCCGGTGTTTGCGCTTTGATCTTTTAGGCACCAGTTTTTACTACAAACAATTGGAAAAAAATGACTCCTGTTCTACTGATTGGACTTTTGTAATTTTGGTCTCAAATAAGTTATAAAATTAACTCTGTTTTTCTAAATTGGTGTGGGAGTTTCTTTGGGTTGTGTTTTTAGTTTTCACTGTTTGTGTATGCCATACATACTTTACACACTACCTCTAAGTTAAACCTGACTGCTTTTTGTGCCCAGTAACCCAGGGTTAAGCAAAGATTGATTTTGTGACTTTTGGTGGTTCAGGCTGTTGCTTGACTAGAGCTCACACCCCAATCAACCAACAACCAAATTTCTCCCAGTAATCAGATCTCTGCACTTTAATGTGGCACTAAACATACACGAGATTAGTATATTATATATATGTTAATTACCTCTTCTCTTCATGAGTATGATAATTACCTCAATCTTTATCACTATGGCCTCTCAAGGGAGGATGCGTTATAGTTTCTACTTGATTTGTGTGCAACTGCAAAGTAATTAGCGTGCACTAATACCCTTTGATTCTTCACTGAGCAAATGTTGTACACATTAGCAAAATGCAGATTATCCTACGAATTAACGTAAATACATAGCAAGTGCACAATAATTCTGGCTTAGGAATCTCTTGGTTTCCAAAATAGGATAAGAGTAACAACAGTTCTAAAGTCTTTCAGAAAGTTCGATTACATGTTTACATTGTCCAAAGTTCAATCTTACAACATGACTAAGTTCTCAGAATACTACTCCGTCTTCAAAATGTCCTTTAAAACAACTCCAAAATAATGCAACAGTCCTAGCAAAGGAAACCCAAGCAAGGTTTTGGATGCTTAAACACAGTATCAAGATTGCCCAGCAAAGATATCTTGGGCCATAACAGAGGTTATACCGAGGAATCCAAGATGGTCACTGCATCTCCAAACTATCGGAGTTCATGGCCTGTGCAGATATGTAGTTTGTCATCTCCAGACAATGCCAACACACTGCATAGACCGTCAGCCTGTGTTTCCCTGAAATGGAATCTACTTGACTGGGTTTGGACCATCACTCCCTTACACTTGCTGACTCTTAAATTGGAAGCTGTGTCTCCAACCATGCTTCATTACTTTGAGTAGTTTCAAGAAATAAATATGATGCACTATGTTGGCCACTAATATACATTTTTATACTATGAAACATTGTCAATCATATCCAGATAACTTCTCTTTATTTGTAATTTCTGAAAATATTTGCACCAGTAACACATGCATGCACATTGTTTCAGGAAAACGAATGACAATAATGTGCGTTATCGTCTGTCCCTCCTCTCCGCTCATCTTCAATTATTTGTAATTCCTGTGTGACCTTTAGATATGTATGTCATGCATTCTGTTGCCTACTTCAGAGAAAGCTCATTTGGTACAACTGCAGAAGGATGACTGAAGCCAAGGGCCAAATTGACAAAGCTTGGTAAGTAGTTCCCTTTTAATTTCCTTGAGTAGGAAGTACTTACCCCCCGGATAAAAGGTTTTTAAATCAGGTTTGTAAGTATGCATGTCTTACTCCAGAAAATTCACGAGTAAGCAGCAGCTATATCGGAAGTGAGGCACAACTGCCTAAAAAATGCATGGAGACCAGGTCTGGATATTGAAATGTTATTAACGACCTAGACATGATGAAGGATGAATGCTCGCCTGTTCAAAACTAATTACCCCTATTATTTCAGAAAATCTGCGATTTGCATTCAGAAATATAAGATAATTGCTTTTTACCTGAAATAATGTAATATATTTCTAACCAAGTAAATTGTAACAAATTCTTTGTATTTAGTAAGGTTTATCATTCCGGAAGCAAAAGGCTTAAAATCGGTGGCTCAATTTGATAAGCCTCTTCTATGAGAAGCTGGGTTATAAACCAGTTGTAAATGTAACATACTTATGAATATCCCACACTCATTAATTTACTTATGGAAAATAACTGTGACTCACAAGATGCCTGATTCACAAAGCTAGTTTTTTGTGAGTAATATGTCTTACTACTCTCTTGGGTGAGATCACCCTTCAAAACACAGAGCTGATACACTAAGCATTATCAGTGAGTAGTTTCCAGAGCTCTCTGTGTGACTAACAAGATGAGCATCGATAGATAATGCATAACAAGTTCAAAAAAGCTAATTCTGAGTGTTTTAGACAAGTAGTATATCCCTCCAGCAACATAATTATTGATGTCCGAATGGAGACAAAAGCACATAGAAGAGAATGGAAAGGGTATCACTGGTATTTTGGTGTGGTGTGTAGACATTATCATGTTCCAAGCTGGGGACAGATAGTGACGTATACCTGGAAACTAGAATTTTGCAAACTATTTCTCCCCATAGCAGGGGGCATATTAGCAAGAACCTTGTTAAAATTATCGCCGTTTTAGCGGCAGGAAACTGCCGCTAAAATGGCGATAATGGGCGTGCTAATATGCGTTATAGAATTCCAATAGAAGCCCAGGTTAGATGTCCTGCACATCTAACTTGGGCTTCTATTGGAATTCTATACCGCATATTAGTTAGCACATTATCGCTGTTTTAGATGCAGTATCCTGCCGCTAAAACGGCGATAATTATAACGAGGTTCTTGCTAATATGCCCCGCATATTTCTTGTCCACTTGTTCACTATGACAGGTCGGGGACCAGAAAATGATGATATAGGAAGAGAAATGGATCATTACATATGCACAACATGAATGTTAACATAACAAGTATTGCTGAGATTCACCATGTCACTCAGAATTCTGTTAACATTAACATTTAGTATGATGTTATTAGAAACCCCACGTGCAATATTGGACCATATAACACAGTTACCCATCATTTATTTTTATATATTTTAGATGTGTAAGCCTTCCTATTCAAAGCTCAAAATGATTTTTACAGAAAAGTGGCCCTCGCTGTAAGTCAATTCACATGATTCCAAGCGCTGAATTCATAGCCAGGATACCGGGGGGCATATTATCAAGAAAGGCGATAAAATGATCGCCGCTTTAGCGGCAGGAAACCGCTGCTAAAGCGGAAATAATGGCCTTGATAATATGCCCTTGTGAATTCCCATAGCAGCCCAGGTTAACACCAGAACCTGGGCTGCTATGGGAATTCTCAAGGACATATTATCAAGGCCATTATCGCCGATTTAGCGGCAGTTTCCTGCCGCTAAAGTGGCGATAATTTTATCGCCTTGCTTGATAATATGCCCCTTAGTTTTCCTAAGCAAATAAAAAAGTTAAATGGACGGCTAGCGCAGCATTATTTTAATTTAGTGCTGGTAACAAAACTTTCACAATGGCAGTGTTGCCCTCAAAGCATTGATCAGCAAACCTGAGTTCACCAATGCAGCCTATTCTTGATGCAAACATCAACAAGTGAATCCTCTCCACTGGGTGAAAATAAATACTGTAAATGCAGAAACCTACCAGGAAAACATTACAGTGCCTCACATTGCACTTTATTTCTTTTCTCACATATGTCTAGTTAAAAAATAATTATAGTGACAATGTACTACAAGAAAAAGCATACATTCGAATAGACAAACATTTCTCAAAACATATTCATATTTGCAGTCTCAGACAAACAATAAATATTAAAGTGGTGACACTCAGAGGCACTAAATCTTTCTATAGGTTACCAAAATCAATTAATTCATGTGACATCAGAAATACATACGGAGTAACATATGTAATATGGTCCTATATTGCCATCTCGGGAGCGGGGTGTGGGGAGGGGGGCAGCAGGTGATAGGAGGCAGACAGCGAGAGAGAATGAGAGAGGAAGACATAATATGGAAGTGTGCAACGGAATCCAATATTTACCATTGAGTGGTTCTGGTGACATCATACTAAATGTATAAATAGGGCAGTAACCTTGAAAACACGGTTTTCTTCAAAGTACAGCTTGCATTTGCCACTGATTGGAACTAAAATATTGCTGCGTTGCTACTCTTTCTTGAATATAGTGTCAATAAATCAATGGGAAATGGTGACGGTCAGTGGATTTAATTGAGTGGCTGCAGCACTTACCACATCATTGTGGATTTATTGACTTTTCTGCATAATTTGCAAAATGTGTAGATTTCACCCAAAATATAGTTTTTTTCTCAAATGCCTAAAAATAATACTGACAGAGAATGTGCCACTTATTATGCGCTTTTGCCACATAATTTAGAGAACCTTGCCATATATATCATTTGGTTCTCCATGTTGCTGGATCTAGTATCCCTGACAATGATACACCTCTCAAGGGTAGTTTGAGGGCTGTCATTCTGATGGTGAAAATTACATCTATAATTTACTGTCAACTATGAAATATTTCGCATAGTTCATGATTCTCTGTGAAATGGGAGTTTTTCCGTTGCATTTTGTGCAATAAAGGTACCGAAACGTGGTATTGATTGATAGATAGATAGATAGATAGATAGATAGATAGATAGATAGACAGACAGACAGATAGACAGATAGATAGAAAGATAGATAGATAGATAGATAGATAGATAGATAGATAGATAGATAGATAGATAGATAGATAGATAGATAGATAGATAGATAGATAGATAGATAGATAGATAGATAGATAGATAGATAGATAGATAGATAGATAGATAGATAGATAGATAGATAGATAGATAGATAGATAGATAGATTATGGTTACAACTAATTAAAGCAAAAAAAAGTATTTCGGGCTCTCTTTTGCCTTGCTATGATAAAAGTACCACGTCTCACATTTCATAAAAGATGTGTGAGGTTCCATTTTGCTTTCCTTATAGTCTCAATAATATGATATGCACTATTTATATTTCATTTTATTTTTTCCAGCGTTATGTTGCGTAGATTAAAGAGGTTGATTATGATGAAAATATGGTGGTTTATTCTGATTCGCATAAGGTCACAGCTACTTTACATCACTTTTAAAATAATATCTTTAAATATAGTTGGCTTATCGTTAATGTTTCTGATGATATTATTGACCTATTTCTCATCAATGCAACCTGCTTTGCAAACTCTACTTAAGATAATTCATAAACGCGACCCTTTGGCCCAGAGACGTTTTAAGGCATGGGGAAAGTGGGCTCCGGTCTAGGGCCCAACCTATCAGGGTTCTCTGATAGATCTGGTTCTGTTCTCAACACAGTCCTGCCCTGATGACCCTGATGTATTTTTAGACACAGATTGTTTGAAATACCATTTTAATTTAATTTATTTTTAATATAGGTTTCGGTGGGAGTTTGTTAAAAATATTTTGTAGCGAAATGTTTCCTGTTTTTCTGTACCATATATAAAAAAAGTCCCTTTAGATATAAACAGGATCTCACATATTAGAAATGGCAGTGGGTCTCAGAGTTTATTTCCAATAATATTCGTGAGCTGCTGCTGCTATATTACAATATTGAAAAGACAAATCTCTGTCCCTGAATGTTCGAAAGAAACACTTTAGAATTTAGAGGAGAGTGCTTCTGCAGTGTCAGAGACCTGGCCAACGAGGCTGAAACTGAATCATACATTCAGAGCTGTTCTGAAATATGTCCCTACTTTGGCCAACTTGTTAGGCATGTGTCTGGGAAGTTGCAAGCGTAGGGAGGATTTCTTTTTTACTGAAATATGGTTTATTATTAGCCAATTAACATAAAGAAGCTCCGCTTAACTTGAGCAAAATTAGGCAGCCAATCTTTTCAAGTTTGATATAGGAATTTATAGCCACGTTTAGCTTATCTACGTCCTCATTATGAGTGAAATATTAATGGCCTTAAAAATAAAATGTGAATTCAGTTTAGAACATTATGAAACCAGGTGTTTTTTTCTACTAAGAGAAGTGAGCATCAGCACTTTGACATTTCAACACTTTAACACTGACATTTCTCACAATGCAAACTAGAAACCTGTCACCGCCCCTTCCTAAGCTAAATTCTAGAGTTTCTTTCACTCCAGACATCCACATAAAAAGCCTCAGGCTGATGACATCAGCTGTCAATCAATACATCTGCTGTGAGCAGGAAAGCTGTACGGTAATAGTTGCCAATTAATGCAGCTCACCAATGAATTCTGAGAGCATGTTTTAACTATGCATGCAACCATTACAAAGAAAAGGCCATTTTAAGTCGCAGGCTAAATTGAAATCTTAACAGCAAAAACAGGGTTCCAAGTGAAATAGTGATGGTCAATTGTCAAAAAAGAGGTTATCCCTGTTCAACTACATTCTTCAGCCAAATGTAAGGTCTTCCCTTTGGGTTCACGTTCCTATTTCGAGTACCATGTTGGCAAAATAATTAGAATGCCCTGCTTCAAACTCTCTCCACTGAATGAATTGTAGCCTGATATTCTATTTCACCAAACTGTTGCAAAGCAAGCCTTTCTCTTGTTTGGCTGCAAATCCTTTTTGCTGACCTCCCAAATAGATATTTCAATTGCAGAAAATAGAAATTCCATGATGAGATATTGTGAGCTAAACCGTTCTCATTATGAGATCAGATTTGGCTTCTGGTAGACCTGTCATCCTGAGGGTGGTCTTTCCCCCAACCTTTTGCCTTTGCGTCTCATTGTTACTGATTCCTTCTTTTGTCCTTGGGACTGTGAGCACTTTAGGTCAGCTAACCAGTGCTAAAGTGCATGTGCTTTTCCCCTAAACATGATGACATTGGTGTGTACCTGACTGACATATTTGTTCTACTGGTAAGCCCCTTTTAAAGTGGTATACCATTTACCCAGGGCCTGCACATCAAATGCCTCCCACAGAAGTAGCCTTTGAAACCTGTCAGAGGCCTGCCCCTGCAGTGCCCATGTGGGCAGTTTACTGGAACTTCAAATTGGCATTTGAAACTACTTGCTAATCCTTAAACTTTCCTTTTATTACATGTAAGTCGCCACTAAGGTAGGCCCTAAGTGCAATTTAAGTACAAGGTAGGACATGTAACTTTATGTTTTGCATGTCCTGGTAGTGACAAACTGCCTATTTAGTTTTTCACTACGGTGAGGCCTACCCCTCTTATAGGCAAGCATTGAGAGTTCCCTAACACACTTTTAAGCTGTAATTCCTGAAAAGACAGTAGTAGTTTTTTTAATGTTTGATATGTTTAGAATTGTTATGATAAATTCTCCTTACTTCTCTTTGTGGCTGACAGCCTGTCTCCAATGCATATCTGGGCTGGGTAACAGCTACACTTTGTACATTCCCTCTACATAGACACAAACACAGGAAGGGCTGGGTGTAACAGAGGATTCATCTTCATTCATCTGCATTATGATAGCCTTACTGGGTGCGAAAGGGAGAGGTGGCTCACAATTAGATCTGAATTGGCTGGTTCCTGTTCTTACACAAATCACTGATTTGGCCCCTAGGGTTAGCCTGGCAAACAGGACTTGATTAAAAGGGATCCTTGTGCACTTCAGAGAGTTCCTTTGAAGTCCCCTCCTACATCAAGGTAATTTTGGGTATATGTACTGGGTCTCTGACCCCCTAAAGTCAGACACTTCTGGATCTTGAACTGAAACTCTGTCAGAAGGATTGCTGTGCTGCCTAAGTTACTCAACTGGACTGTTTTTCAGGCAGGACTCCTTTTCTGCTTGTTGCCCTGCTGTTCCCTGACTCTGCTAGACCGAGAGCCAAAGTACTCTGCACTTTATTCTATTCTGCACCATATATGAAACGGTGAGGACATTTTAAGGAAAATTCGCCCCTGCACAATATGTTAATAGTTTTAGTTTTTTGCACTCACTGGCTGCCCCTGGCATTTGTGTTATGGTAGCCAATTATGTAAAAGTTTCTTTGGTTATAAGCAAACGCTATTAAGGAAATGTTCCTGCATAATGAATGGTTTTTACACTACTTTGCCTCAAAATGATTAATATATACTACCTTAGAGTTTTAATGTAATTATTGCATGTAAAGAATTTTGATTCTCTTGGTATTTTAGGAATTACTCTTCTTTTAATTTATTGGCTGCAATTGTTAAGTATATTTTGGTAATCTTATCTTAAACTTTTATGGTCCAGATGAACCGAATAAAGTTGTTCTTGACTTGATTTGACTTGACTTGACTTGAGAGCTGGACTCTTTCTTCACTCCAAGTGATCTCCAAGGTTTTGCTGGCTTGCCTCCTGTTTTCTGAAGTCTCAGAGACATAAACAAGTTCTGATGGTGTAGCTGGACTCTGCCTTCTGTGAGTCCTACCCTTGCCTGGGGTGCCCCCTCCAAGCTCTGGGCCTCAGAAGTATGTGCCACAGCAATCATCTCTATACCAGCAACTGTGTGCCCCTGTCTGCTTTCCACGCTGCCCAGCTGACTCTTTGTGCCCTGAGGATCATTGCTAGCAATGCTCTTCTTTCTCCTTGCGACCTTGTCCCCTGTGAACAGGGCTCTTGACTCAGCTTGAGAAGGCAAAACTTCAGCGGGACCTATTTGGAAGTGTATAACATTTAAACTCCTTCGCGGTTGGCCTGAACTTTGGATTTCCCCTGGTCTATTGCGATCTAAAGTAACCTTTTAGCGCTATTGACTTCTAAGCACTATCTTTGGTTTATTCTTTAGAAATTCCTAACTCCGGTTTTAATGAATGGAGTTTTGTCATTTTGGTCTTGTTTTTTTCTTAAACATATAATCTATATTGGTAAACCTGTGTGAAGTCTATTTGTGATGTAATCATGGTGTTAATGGGTGTGTGTTTCACAAATACTTTACACATTGCCTCCTTAGATAAGCCTGGCTGCTCTATGCCAAGGTTCCAGAAGGTAATCATAGGTTATCTTGTTGTGTATCTAGCTTGCCCTGACTAGTGTGATGATTCCTGCCTGGCCTGGGTGCATACTTCAGCCAACCAGGAATCTAATTTCTAACAGCTTCTTTTCATGTGGTGCTATTGGCTCTAGGAATCCATTTGAAATGTGGTTGACAAATCTAGGAGCCCATAGGTAAAGGATTGCCTCAATACTTGATTGTAAAGTTATTATGGTCTAGGAGCCGCCCATCCATTATCCAATATTTATTGTACATATGTAAATTCCTAAAGTAAAATACCACATACATTCAGATATACAACTGCAATTTAGTTATAGGTTATTGTTGGTTTCAGGACTTTCTAAATATGCCTATGTAAGGACATGAAACCTCAAGAACAAATCAAGTTTCTGCCTCCCCAACACTGCTATGCCCGTGGAGTTGCTCACGTTTGGACAAGCTGTAATAATTGTAATAGAGAAGACACAGGAAAGTAATAAATAACATCTACCATAATCTGAGCAATGAAGAACTCAGAGCATTGTAGCAGCTCCAATCAGATGACACCATTGTCATAAAACAAACGGACAAAGGAGGGGTGTGGTCCTACAGGACAAAGATGACTGCAGGATCAAATGCAGAAGATTACTGAATTATGTCAATTACTATAGGCCCCTTACTGTGGACCCTTCCATGGAACTCAAGACCAGGATTACTTACCTTGTGGAAGAAGCAGAATCTAATGGTTATATTTCCAAGCATGAAGTGGAGGGCTGGCAGTATCGCCCATTGAGATGAAGCATTCACATGCCATGATGCCACCACTCACAGAAGCATGGGGTCACTGCAACACATACTCCACTACTTAGCCCTCAGCGGCGGATACGGCTGTGGCCATAGCTCTGTGCCTTTTCCTTGTGCTTGGCTAACATTTACTCCAAACTTTCCCAACAGAGTGTAATCACAGCATTGCCTCCCGCCAGGATCCATGTCACAAATCACTATCGTAACTCTAGTGGGTGGAATCTATTATTGCATGTAAAGGGGCGGCCACTCAACCCTTAATGGTTACAGGGTGATTTCCATGATTCTTTGCATGTCTATGAAACTTTAAGGTTTGATTGTATGATTTCATGATATAATGCTTGCAGTCACTAATAATGGCACATGATGTACATTAGTACTGGCCCAGAATCTTAAGGGTCACACATGATGCATATAGGTTGACTACACCGTAGAAATGCAGGAGCATGTCTTAGGTTTTACACAAAATGTTGCACCTGTGAAGGCTAGGGATGTATGCAGATTTTAAACTCAGCACACATATATGGTCATTTTTCAGACCTCTAGCCACGGGCACAAAGTTGGTACAGGACAATTCGGAGGCAGTGCAATACTCTGCATCCACCAAAAATGATTGATGTTAGTTGAATTTTCAGGAATGTCTTGTCTCCATTTTCTTTTATAGATATTAGGTTTCAGGTGCAAATTGTATGTTACAAATCAACCCTCACTCATGCATACCGCAGGGTGTGTGTGTGCACTACACCTGCTCAGGTTCGCTTTTGGCCCTAGCAGCACTGGCCCTGTGGAGAGCCTTCTCACGTAGTATTGATTGGCTGAAACATGTAGACCACTTTGTACCTCATTTGGATGTGCTTTTAATCCTGCCCCAGGAACTCATTTTTAAAATTATCCTTATCTGAAAGAGTATCCCGGAGATAGTTTTCAGGTTCACGTCCTCTAAATTCACCTGTTCACTAAAAAAATCCCACTCTGCTGTAATCAATCAGGCATCGCAGCACACCCAAGAGGCATTCGGTGCCCTAGATTGGAACCGGATGATGAAGCATGACATCACCTAGGTTGCTGGATAAGGGTCTTTAAAAAACCTATTGGGTTTTCCTATTTGGAAACTACTCAATGACTAAAAGTATGCTGGTCAACTGAGATTTTATTGAGCTCATTCTTTTTGTTTGTTACAAGTGCCTAGGGGAGAAGCATGAGATGGGGTGTTCTTTAGTCTCTCTTTTTGGTTTTGCATAGCACGCTTCACCACAGCCACATTTGTACGCAACTGGAAGGCATTCAAACAATTTTGAACACACTGTTGCTTTTTAATAGGGCTTCTGACTAATGTTAAGAACCCCCTTCTCATCCACATAAGCCCAAAGATGTGTGCCACTTCAGCTCCACCATCCTCCTCGACAACCTTGCTAACATAGGACTTAAGCATCTTGTCACCACACGTACCCACAGAGCAGGACACACCCTCGACCCCATTTATGCTGCAGGAAACAGCGTTCATTTCAGCCACACAACGCAACCACCATGGACCAACCACCACTGCGTCCACTTCACCGTCGACTAACCCAAGACACCTAAACCAGCCAAAGCCCACCACAAAGGAATTAGAGCAAGGTTACCACCGAGCAACTCATCTCCACCCTCACCCGAGACAACCACACCTGTGCATCCGACGCCAACGTCGCAGCCAGAGGACTCCACACCTGGATCGCCAACTGCGCAGACGAGCTTGCCCCGCTACGCAACCCTAGCAATCAGCGCCCCAGGAAAACCGCTTAGTGTGCTCTCCACACATCTATCACAGAGCAGCGGTCGCCATCGCACTCGAAATACAATGCACCATCAACACCACCATCATAACAGGCACCTTCCCAGATAACTGGAAGCACGCAGAAGTCAGGTCCCTACTAAAGAAGCCCTCAGCTGACCCCACCGACCCCAAGAACTACCCGCCAATCTGGTTCCTCCTCTTCGCAGCCAAAGTTGCAGAGAAAATGGTCAACAGGGAACTGACGTGATTCATCAAAGAAAACTCCATCCTTGACCCAACCCAATCGCAATTTCGAAGCTTCCACAGCACAGAGACTGCCCTACTGGCCGCCACAGATGAAATCCGCACCCTGCTAGACCAAGGCCACTCCGCAGCCCTCATCCTATTCAACCTATCAGCAGCCTTCGACACTGTCTCCCACCACACACTAGTCGCCAGACTACACAACGTCGGCATACAAGGAACAGGCCTGGACTGGATTCGATCTTTCCTCACTGGAAGATGCCAAAGGATCAGACTGCCACCCTACCTCTCCAATCCCACGGAAATCACCTGCAGAGTCCCACAGGGGTCATCACTGAGTCCGACCCTCTTCAACATCTACATGGCCCCCCTCACAGCCATCGTCCGACAGAATGGCCTCAACATCGTATCCTACGCTGACCACACCCAGCTCATCCTCTCCCTCACCAAATACCCCACCACAGCCAAATTCAGCTTCCTGAAAGGAATGCAAGATGTCGCAGTCTGGATGACCTGTGTGAACTAAACTACCCAGGCATACACATTAGTTACTGGCGTGATTCAGTGAGAAAAACACAACGTATTCAATAATAGTATCCAACTGCTTTGAAGTATAAAGTGTATTTTAATATCTTATAGTTCTAGAAAATCATTTGGTAACATCATTTGTTCAATAATGAGAATTGATAAAACATCATTATAATGTTGCATATGCATACATGATTAAAACTGAAAAGTTAATCAAAAACAATATTTAAACTGTGTAGATGGTTTCCTGTCAACGCGTTTCGACACGTGACCTGTGTCTTCATCAGGACTGTACCATCATGATGTTGTGGACGACATTGTAAACAACATTTTACTATTTGTTATTTTTATACAAAAGCAGTTTACATGGATTAAATATTCTTTAACTGAATTATAACGCCAATAATTGATTCATTATATAAGATGTACCGCGTATTACTTTTTATTTATGCCCAGAACAAATACTAACATAACATGTGAGTTTTCCTATTTACACAGTTTGACATACACAAAGCACATATTTTAGGATAAAGGTGGGGAAATGGAAGCCTGAAGATACAAGCTAAAAGAAGGGGTTTACATTTTACAAGTGCCTGAAGATTAGGGGATTAAACATTTTTATCAGGTACTAGTTGTGCAATTTAGCATACACATAGCATATATGTTTGAATCCTTGTCTGGCTGAAGGAAACAGTCGTACAAGGATTCAGACTTGGCTTGTACCTAGGAGATGTAAAATTCAACATTTTTATCAGGTGTTGTTTCACTAGTTCTAGTGGTTTGTGGTACCAGTTATTTACCTAATGTCTACTTTTCCAGTATATGTACATTTTCTATTTATACCGTTTTGCAAACATTATTATCAGACAGTATGGAACTTGAGTACAATATATATTCTTATCAAACAACATAGCACTTAAGTGTTTTGCATGCATTTTCATCAAACAATATGAGACTTAAATGAGACATACATTTTTCAAACAATGTAACACTTAGTGAAAGATACCATATAGTTTTCAAAGAGAATTGATAGATGACAGCCAAGAGAAATAGCCAAACATATATATAGGCTTGACGAGGTACCTGAAGGTACAAGTTCATCATTATTGTCAGAGGATTTTACATTATTTCTAGTATTTTGGGGTATGGATTGTTAAACTCATGTCTATAATTTACTACTATATTAATCTAGAACTTACCACCTGTCTGTAGAATTTCAGAAGTTTTGTATTGTGGCCCTGCAGGTGGATGACCGTCTAGGAACAGATATATGGTGATTATAATTAAATACTATGTATACTCTGTTTACTGTTAGTTTGAGCAAACACATTGTTTCCATCTCTTACCTTTAGAGTATTCTACGATTTATCAAGATATTTTCATGGGGGGTGATGTATACACAATGAGTAAAATGGACCAGTTCCCTATAATGCAAAAGTCATTGTATTTTGGTTTGGGCATTGATCGTATTTTCACGCCAACATTATTATTTTTGCGGATATTATTTTTTCTCACCTGTTAAAATGTAGAGGGTATTTTTTGTCCAAAGGTGGTTTTCTTTTTGTTTTAGACAGCACGGTTCGTGGTTTGTGGAGAATTCGATTGTCTGGAAGTAGAAGTGTCATTTATCATGTGTTAGTTTTTTTATCCCTACCCTGATTACGGTTCAGGACATGTGCAGTCCTATTCATTACTGTTGTTGTTTGGCAATTAGTCCTCGCATTATCACGGGTGCATATCTAAAGAGCCGGCAACGACAACATTCACCGTCGCAATATCTGTGTACTTAGAGTAATTCTCACATTGCGACGAGGTTTTTGATGTTTACATTAAATAGGTTGAGTGGTTAAAAATTAACCTAGCCCTTATTGTTCTTAAGTCTTAGGGCTCGTGATATGTGCATCAGGGGCTAGTCTTACCTTAGGTATATGATACAGGTCTTCAGCATACAGGTCTTCTAAGTTGGGAGACTCGCGATGCAACCGGGTTAGTTTCCCGTCTGTCTAAATTTAAAAGGATCACGTTTATTAGTGTGGGTCTATCTATCTTTTCCTAGTGGTTAATTATAGTTTGTTCCCCCATCTTACCGACGATTCAGCTGTCTCTCGTGTGGACTGCGTGCGGCGTCTTCGTCTGTTTGATAGAAATCTCAAGTGTTGTTTGGATGGGTTTTATATATGGCCCATTGCTATTGGTCTAAATTGTTACGGTGTTTGTTAAAGGTGTACGTCGCATTGAGCGGAATTTTAAGATGGCGTTCAAAGATTGACATTGTTTCTGACTGTTAGAGCGGCAACCTTGACCGCGATGTCACAATGTTACCTACGTTGTATTTAGTCTCTATATCTTTATAGAGATCTTATAGTGAAACGACAAATTAAATATAATATCGATCTGGTGATCTATTATTGAGGAATGATATTGCGATATTATCGTATATGCCTCATTTTGTCAGATACCCACGTTTTTTAATTAGACCAATATACGCTGGTTGGTTGGTTTTAGTTAAAGGGGGGATAGTGAGAGTTAACTCATATATATTGGAATGTTTGATTAGGCACAGCTTGCACGTGAATCGATCTTGTTAGTTAGAGGGGAGGTTATCATGGGAGTTGTAGTGTTCAGTTGAAGTCAGATGTGCATTGGGGACTGTGGAGAGACCTTTTTGTCCTTTTATAGGATTGCATTCGCCCATGGTAAATCGTTGTTCAAACCATGGGTGAACGTTTTGAGTGAAAAGATCCAGAATACTTCTTTCTTTTTTCTTATCTTCTCACCTCCGTTATTGTTAGATATATGGATCTTTTCCAGAATGCGCCACCTGATATCGGATGGGGCATGTCGAAATTCCAGAAAGTGGCTTACAAGTGGGGCTGTCAGCTTTTGGGTCTTTATAGCCGATCTGTGTTCAGTTAGGCGCGTTTTTGGGGTGGAGCCTCTATTGCTCCTTTTTGGGGGATGTTGCTGTACAATGCTTCAACATCGAGCGTGACTAATAGGTCATTTTTGCCATTGAAGGGTAGATGTTCAACCTTTGAAATAATGGCTCCAGTGTCCTTGATATGTGAAGGGGTCAATGGTATGTAGGGCCTCAGAATATTGTCCAGATATTTTGACAAGGCCTCTGTGGGGGTACCTATAGTGGACACAATGGGGCGATATGGTGGATCTTGCTGGTTTTCATGCATTTTTGGCACCCCATAAATGCACGCTATTTTTCTCTGTGATCTGTTTAGAAATTCATGTTCTTTCTTATTGATTAACTTTTCATCAAAGGCTTTTGTGGTAATTTGTTGGATCTTTTTAACTACTCTGTTTGTGGGGTTGCTGGTGACTTTTTTGTAGAAGAGAGGATCATTCAGCATGGTTAGCATGTTGGTTTCATATTTTGTGGAGTCCATGAGAACAATCCCTCCTCCCTTGTCACTACTTTTAATGACAATGGATTTGTTATTTTTTAGGTTGTTTAGGGATGTGTACTCATCTTTAAAGATATTGTATCTGGGATTGGGTATGTATCAAGGATCAATTTTTTTCTCATTGATTACAATATTAGTAAAATCACGAATAAAACAACTCACGCCCCAGAACACTTCTATGACCACTCAGTGGTCATCCTAGAGGTTTCACTAAAAACAAGGCCACTCTCTAGTAGGTGGACAGTAAATAGATCTTTGCTTTCAGAACAAGGGGTAGTAGAATAATTCAAAAACGCCACAAATGAGTTTTTTTTGTTCAATATAGATTCAGCTCCACTAAAGATTTTCTGGGATACCTACAAAGCCTACATAAGAGCTATGATAATGTCCCTATCGTCTGAGCATGACAAAAAAGTTAAGGCTTAGATAAAAAAAAACTAGAAAGTGCTATTCAAAGTTTACAAGTACAAACTGAGCAAAACATGGGTGAATCAAACTTGGTTCAGTTAAAGAAAAAATTACAAGAGGCAAAATTGGAGTTAGCTGACTATTTTGAGACTATTATAAAGAAAAAATGGGAAGCCAGAAAACTGTCAAATCATGATTATGGAGAAGGATGCAGTAAATTGCTGGAGTGGAAAGTCAAAGTCAGACAAACAAGAAATCAAATTAGAGATCTTAGATGCCAAATCCCCGGCGACTTAATCTCCAATGAGGATGAGATTGAGGACACATTTGTCTCATTTTTCCAAGACCTTTACAAAGATGATATCGAAGTTGATGATAAGAAAATTGAAGAATATCTCAAAGATATTGATCTCTCGCCCTTACAAGAATTATAAAAAGTGCCCTTTTAGTCCTGATGAGATTCTTTCTATCATTGGGGACTTACAAAAGGGAAAAGAGGCAGGTCCAGATGCCATTCCAAATGAGATTTATTCCTTGCTTAAAGAAGATCTTGCCCCGATTTTGCTACAGTTGGTTAACTCTGACTTTTTGGCTAAACAGAGCCTTCCGTCATCTTGGGATAAAACCAAGTAAAAACCAGAGGGCTTGTGAATCTTACAGGCCGATCTCCCTTCTTAATAGTGATTATAAAATCTTCACGCAGGCTCTAACCAAGAGATTGGATAAGGTGATAGGTTCTTTAATCCATACTGACCAAAAAGGTTTTATAAGAGGGAGGTTACTACATGAGTTGACTCATGAACTTATTGCAACCATCGACTGGGCAAAAATGAGTCATTATTGTAATCCCCTTACAATAATGACGCTAGACGCAGCTAAGGCCTTCAATAAGGTTAGTTGGGCCTTCTTTGTATAAAACGATAGAACGCCTTAACCTTGGAGAACATGTTTTTGGCAGTAATAAAAGCAGTATATAGAAACCCTTTGGCAAATGTTTTGGTCAATGGGAACTTGTCCAAACTTATAAAAATTGAGAGAGGGACAAGACAGGGCTGTCCCCTCTCCCCCCTCCTTTTTAAAATTTATATTGAGCCTCTGGCCTGTAAACTGAGGGCTAATCAAAATATCCAACCCTTTTTCTGTAACGGTTGGTCCAAAAAAATTGATTTATATGGCGACGATTTCATGATTTTTACTGGAGAACTTCCCAATTCTCTTTTGGCTATTTGGGAAACATTAGATCTTTTCTCAGGTGTCTCTGGGTACTCTGTAAACCAACAAAAGACAGAGATGATGCAATGAGATACACAATACAGTAGTAGTTTGATAAGGAAGGAAATAAAATAGTTAGGGATACATATTGTCTATGATTTAGAAAAACTAGCACAGACAAACTTTGATAAGCTAGTTGTATCAGTTAGAAAACAACTGCAGGCTTGGGGTGCGCTGCCATTGTCTTCTCTTGGCAGATCCAACCTTTTAAAGATGTCGGTGCTCCCAAAGTTTTCTTTTCTTTTCAACACTATCCGTATAGAGTTTATTAAAGTATAGTTAAAAAAAATACAAGGAGAGTTCACTAGTTTTATTTGGGGAAACAAATGTCCCAGAATTGCCCTGAAAAAACTACGCAGGAATAAAGAACAAGGCGGTATAGCCACCCCTGATCTATATCTTTACTACTGAGCTTTCAATTTGAAGAACGTTCATCAGCTCCTAAAGGATAGCTTTAGCCTAGCACCCTACCTAAAGGCTCTAGTAAAAGAATCCCAATTTAAACCTCATAATTTCCTTTTTAAATTCGGTCACCCTAAAAAATTTTTCAAAGTTAAACTAAAAATTCTCCAGAATGCAGCCAAGATTTGGTACCAAACAAGAATCACTCTACAAATACCGTACTACAGTGTTCATGCCCCTATTTGGGACTCCCCGGTTACACCGGCTTGTCTTTTAGACTTATTAACAACCCCTCTATGAGAGTGTGGGATCAATTACTGGGGTCAACTCCTGGAGATTCTAGAGCAAAAACTAGAGGTGAGCTTGGATATAGTCATTTTTGGGGTTCTATCAGGGGCGGCAGATAATGGTCATTTTACTAATACCCATAAATCTATTATTTTTGTTTTAATACTGCTCGCAAGAAGGGAACTGTGTATTAAATGGATACTCCCATGTTCCCCGATAGAGGTGGAATGGATTCTGTCAGTACAAAGGGTGGCAACTCTTGATCGAGCGATTAGGTTAAGCAAAAAGACAAGATTCTGGGAACTATGGGATAAATGGTTAGAAAGTTATAGAAAATAGTTTGATCTTAGCCATGCTTATTATAATTTAGAACTCAATACAGGACTTTACCTCTTATATTTTTCTGTTGTCCACTGCCCTCTCCTCTGTCTTTCTAAAAAGGATCTGGTCCTATGATTAATAATATGCATCGCAGATATTGGCTTTTCTGTGCCAGTGCCAAACTTCCCTCTTGCTTCAGTGAAGTTAGACCTTTTGAGCATGTGGGGGGGATGTTCTTCCCTTAAAGTTACCCAGGATGTTTATAACATCTCCTCCTTATGGAGAGACCGGGTACCCCTGTCCTAGTAGAAATGGAATCCTTTCCTGATGGTATGCATATTGACAAATGAGGACAAAAAAAATAATAATAATAAAACAAATAATGGGACCAAGAGAAATAAAAAAGAGGTCATAAGTACATAAGTATAGAGAGTAACGAATTTATTAGAAATACTGACTGTGTCTATGGACATACACGAGAAAGGTAAAGTGGAGAATTCAGAGGTTTTTAGAGCAGAGCTGCTAGCTCATGTGTCAATGAGAATGGTAGTCTGTTAACGATTAGGGACAAAATCTACGTGGGGCCTTCCGGATCAATTGAGCTTAAGGGATTTACATGCACAGTAAGAACCTCTTGGGTTTTTGTAAAATTCAGGATACGAGTTTTGAGCAAACTGATTAAGCTCAGACTGAGAGGGCTGGTGAAAGAAATTTGGTTATTAGGAGAGAATAGCCTCAGTGGGAGCTTCACGTTAGAGAGGCCAGTGAGGAGGTTGATGCCCGTACAAGGAGCAGATCACCATTAGAGCTTTGCATTGAAGGGAGATGAGGGATGTTGTTGCTGGCTTGAAGAGCAGGTTGTCGTGGAATTTCTGTATTGTCAGGAGATGCGGGTGGCATTGCTGACATCAAGAATGAAGAACCTCTGTATTTACACCTAGAGTCCAGTTCTTGCAGTTTGCAGATTGTTGGAGTACACTCTGGCACCAGCCAAGGGCTGAAGACCTGGGAAGCACATCGTGTGTATCAGGACTTACTCTAGAATAGGTATGCAGCAAGGTCCAGGTAAGTCCAATTGTGCAGATCAGCTGGGCAATTGCTGGGAAGGGGTGTGGAAACTTGCTGTGTCCCTATAGCTCAAACTGGCAGATCCTGTTGGAAACTTCTCAGATCCTGAGTTCAAGACAAGCAGGCCCAGTCTTCAATCTTCAGACAACATGGCAGTCCTTCTTCTGAATAATTCAGAGGTTGAGGTGTGTTCTAATTCTAGGTCCTGAGGGTGTCACTAGTACACATGTCCTACTTTTTAAATACAATGCACCCTCCCCTTTGAGCTGTTAGGGCCTACCTTAGAGGGGCACGTATATGTATTAACACCTTGACTGCTACAGCAATTCCCGCTGGGTGTTGACAAGTCAGATTTATCATTGTTCATGACAAAGGTCAGCTCGACATCAGCACAGGAGCAGTGTGCTGCATGACGAGCTGAGCTCGTCATGAGCATGGAAGGGGTTAAAAAGGAAGGTCTAGCTCTGGCAAAGGTTTATTTTGCTAGGTTGAAATGGCAGTTTAGTGGATGGACCAAGGAGGGCTGCAGCCCACTTGTAATATTTAAATTACAGGCCCTGGGTATATGTAGTACCATATATTGGGGACTTATAAAACCTTAAATCGACCAATCAGATGTATATCAAGTACCATGTTTGTACAGTACTAGCACTTCACCAGTACTTAAGTCTTACATTCCCATCATACCTAAAGATACAATTAATGGCACTTTGTTTTGGCCAGCTACCATCAACAGCGGACCAACCGAGTTGGAAACAAAATGTATCAACAGCAAGCAGCTTCTGTGGAAGAGGAAGAGGATTTTATTTACCTAATTTGCATAGGCTCCTATTTGCACACAGCATGTGTCACTTTATTAAATTAGAATTCATACCCAGAGGAATAAGGACTTACAGGGCTGCTATTATTCAAGCTCTTGACCCGCCAGACCCCAATTGAACTGTAAACTGCAAAAATACCTCAAGGTTCATGAACAGGCTCTTTTAATCACTGTACAACAAGAATGATGATTTTTAGTAAAAATGAAAAATGTTATCTGTTAAAATTTAAGAAGGTACCATGCAACATTTTATATAGATTGAGACTGATTGATTGAATGAACGTACGTGATGGGTTGCTACTACTTAAATCATGTTTGATATGTTTTATGAATGTATATATGTAACATTTTTAGGGTTTTAATTAACCAAACAATAAAGGTAATTAATTTACTTCACCACTGGGTAGTGGGATTAAATATGTAGAGTCCTAAAAGCCAACAAATGCAGGTACAGTAAAGGGTTGTGCAGAAAGGACTGTGTCAACAGCTGATGAATTTGATAACATTTTGAGATAGTTCTATTTTCAATGCGCAAGCTGTCTTCAGGGAAAGCACAACTGCTGACTCCCGGGGCCTCTCCCCTGCCCCTAGTATTGCCCCTTACAACTCTTTCTCCTCATTTGCCCTCCCCAGTTTGTTCTTCCTTTTGCAAGGCTCCCTGTTGTATTCTCAAAAAAAATGGTGGATAATTCAGGATTCAAAAATAATTTATTCAGGAACAAGCACAGTACTTTACCAGCTGCAGGTCTTCCAGCAGAATGAGAATTCTATATTCAGGCACAGTTGATCAGAATTCTCACAGATCAGCATGTGCCATAATCAAATGTATACAGGGGCATATTAGCAACAACTAGCGATATTTATCGCTAAATGCGCTTAGCGACTTTATTTTTATCGCTGCCTATCGCTGGATATTTTAGCGGAGAAAACATGCTATTAGCAACGTTTTTCTCGATTGCGCTAAAATATTCTGCGATAGCGGCGTCATGCGAGAATATCGCTGAGAATACAGCGATATTCTCGCATTAGCGACGAAATGCTCTTAGCCATGTTATCCACTCCCATTGGATAACATGGCTAAGAACTGGTCAGAGCAGGAGTTAATGTTTCGCGATAGCGGGAATATTTCCATCGCCACGCCAGCCTTGTTAATAGGCGATAGCGACGTTATCGACTGCTTTCAGTCGCTAACGGGTTGGGTACGCCCACTTTGCATGTCATTAGCGATAAATATCGCTGACATTCAAAGCGGACCCCAAACCGCTCGCTATCGCCTTCAAGCTGTCGCTAACTGCTGTTAGCGACAGCTTGATGATAGGGCTATCAAATTTTCACCGCTTAGCGGCCGAAAACGGCCGCTAAACCGGCATAAATTGCATATCGCCGCCCTTGATAATATGCCCCACAAGTTCTTAAAGGGGAAATATACACAGGAAATACTAAAAGCTTAAAAGGGAAATAACAATAATAAATAAGATGTATGAAAATGCAACACATCTCTCCCCTGAAGAAAAGATACACTCAGTTATTAGCACATTTGGTAACATGTCTGACATTCCACACCTTACCATCTTGTGTGACAATACTATTTCAATTGACTTTAACAATTTTGATGGGTTTACCAAATTTATGTTCCCCTTTGGAAATGAATCGAGGTTTCCGGATCCTTACCAATTCACCAACCTTGAATGAAGGTACTTTAACTTTCATAGGAATATAATAATCACACTTGCTCTTGTTTTGTTTAACTTCCACTTTACGGGCAATATCACTGATCAACATTTTAGACTGCTGACCGTCTTTGGCCCTTTTGTACCACCAGGGGCATAACTTTGCAACAGGATCTCTACCTCTTAACAAACGAAAAGGTGAAACCTCTGTTGTGGCATGGGGGTAATCCTGTACATCCACAGTTTCTCTCTTAACTTCTCTTTCCATTGACCACCAACATTTCTTGCCCACAAAATGTCTTGTTTGAACACTCTATTATGCCTTTCCACTTGCCCATTACCTTGTGGTTCATACAATGCTGTAGTGACATGTTTTATGTTATAGAACATTTCATTGGATCTGAATTGCACGCCATTGTCTGTAACAAGGACCTCCGGATAACCTTCCCTTTCAAATATTTCTTTCAAAAATAGTAAAATACTTTCAGTAGTGGGATGGGCAACTAATTTTACCTCGGGCCATTTGGAATGATAATCCACCACCACAATAGCGAATCTGCAATCTTGGGACAAAAAATGTAATGGCCCTGCAATATCAAAGCCTAACTTTTGCCAAGGCTGATCTGGCCACTTAACAGGTATTAAAGGAGCAGGATCACATTTTCACATTTTGTCACTTCTGACACAATCTGAACACTTTCTAACAACTTTGTCTATGAACCTATCTACCCCAGGCCACCAAAAACACGATCTGATAAGTTGTTTCATGGAAGACATCCCTAAATGACTTTCATGGCTCATAGACAAAATGACACTACGAATAAAAGATGGTGGAATACACTTTTCACCTCTAAAAATCAAATCTCCTTCCATGACCAACTCACTAGAGACATTCCAATATGGAATGACTTCAACAGGAATATCATTCTTAGAGAGCCAACCTGACCTGACGTATTCCAAAACTTTACCTAACACAATATCCTCACTCATGCTTTTCTTCCACACCTCTTCTGAAATAAAACTGAACTTTTCTGAAATGATTTCAGTGATACCAGCAACTACCTCCTCGTCCTCACACTTTAACTCACTTGGACATGGAAGTCTGGATAAACAGTCAGCCGTCACATTAATTTTCCCAGGAACATATTCTATATCAAAATTGTACTCTTGTAGTCGTGACATGAGTCTGGCAATTCGGGCAGTAGCTCTAAGACCACCACCAGGGGACAATATTGCAACCATAGGTTTATGATTGGTTCTCAACCTGAATCCTGCTCAAATGTAATTGTGAAAGTGTTCAACACCCCAAACACACGCTAACAACTCTTTCTCAATTATAGCATACCCTCTCTCAGTGATACTCAAGGTACGGGAGGCGAAGGCAACGTTCCATTCTTCTTTTCCAGCACATTGTGATAACACACACCCTAACCCATACAGGCTAGCATCAACTGTTATTATACACAACTTATTGGTAGAATACGGTTTAAGAGTAGGTGCAGCTAACATCTCAGCTTTTATGTTATCAAAAGCTTCTTGTCTGTTACTCCAAACAAATTCAACATTTTTCCAGGATATTTCTCTCAGCAGCTCCATCTTTGCAGCAAAATTCTCGATGAATTTGCTGTAATACTCACATAGTCCCGAAAATGAAAGCACTTTGTCTTTAGATTCCGGAGCACCCTCCTTTGACACCGTATGTCCCAAATACTCCACGGAATCTTGATACAATTTGCATTTTTTGCTTTTGCTGGTGAGACCAAAATCACTCAAAACCTTACACACATTTCTTAAATGTTCAGTGTGAATTTTCACATTTTTGGAAAACACCAGAATATTATCTTTGCATAGCTTTGCATATCTTTGAAAATATGACACATAGACCGCTGGAAGACTGATGCCCCGATGCAAGTCCAAAGGGCATCCTCTTTAATTGGAAGAGACCTTGTGGTGTAATAAATGCAGTTAAATGCTTCGATTCCTTTGCTAACTCCACCTGATGATATGCTGATCTAAGATCAAGTGTAGAAAATACCTTAGCTTCACCCAACATACTGACCATTTCGTTTATATCCGGTAACGGGTGACAATCAACAATGATACTTGCATTCAAAGCCCTCAAATCAATGCAGAGTCTCAGTGATTTATCAGGCTTCCGTGCAAGAACCACCGGAGAAACCCATTCTGATGATTCTATTTCCTCCATTCAACATTTCTTTCAATGCATCACTCAACTCCTCCCTGACATTAATAGGAACATTTCTTAAATTCTGCCTCACAGGCAAAACACCTTGTTTGAGTTTAATGGCATGCGTGAACCCTTTCAATTTTCCAAGTTTCTCAGTAAAAATACCCGGAAACTCCTTTGCTAGATCTGTATTACCAAAATCTTCCTCCACAACCATCACCGGATCACTTTTGCGAGGATTAAGTATTATTTTTAACTTCCACTGATCTCTCCATCCCAATACGTTGACTCCCTTTTTAGCCACATAAAGTTTGATATGTGCAGACCTTCCCTTAAATCGAATCAATGAGGCTATGTAGCCTATAAAATCTATTTTGGATCCATCAAACCCATGTACAACAATATCTGGTGGGCTTAGATCATCAATGGATTTACATGCTCCATATTTCTCGTTAACATATTTCTCAGTCACAATAGTCCAAGGAGACCCTTAATCTGCCATAAGTTCAAGATCTTCATTCAAAAATGTTACTAAACACTTTGGAGAATTGAGTGTCTCACCCTCAACCACACTTATGTCAACAAGAGAAACCGCCAAACCTCTCTCCTTGATAGAATTTCTCTCAGAAGAGAATTCACAATTCACACAATTAACCTCATGATCGGAATCTGTCCTTATGTAAGACACCTCATTACTTTTGTAATTACTCTTGCTCTTATCACCAAACTTCTTCCGAACCTCCCTGCAAGCTTTAGAAAAAGTACCTATCCTACCACAATTGTTGCACTCCTTTCCTATTGCAGGACAGAATTTAAAGGAAGCCACATGGTTGTTGCTCCCACACCCAAAACACACAAAATTGTTATTATTTACTTTACTATTTTGAGGATTCTTGTTTACATTACTCATGGCACACACTTCATCACAAGCTTTTTCACTCTTTTCACCCTTCGCTCCAACTTATTGTATGGTTTTCATCCATTTGTCTGATTGCTCAAATGCTTTTAGTGGCAATAGTATCATCTAAACTAGGATTTCCTAGAATCCACAATTGTTCTTGAGTTTTTTTGCTTCTTACATTGACAATAATCTGATCTCTTATCATTTCATATGATATTGCTCCAAAATTACATGAAATTACAAGAGCTCTAAGCGCAGTCAGAAAATCATCAAAAGACTCAGATTCTCTCTGTGCTCTAGTATGAAATTTGTACAGATTTAGAGCAATGCTAGTTCTTGGTTTGAACCTGGTTTCAACTAAGTATGGGCGAAATTTGCGAATTCGCGGTCCGCAAATTCACGCGAAATCGAATTCACGATCCGCATAATCCGCCAATTCGTGGGAATTTGCAGGGATTTTTTTGCGTGTTCGTGGTGTTTTTTGCGCATTTGCGGGCCGCTTGCAGCGCACCGACTGCGAAGTTACCCAGGCGGTCGTACATGGGTGTGGCCATCTTGTGCACGTTGCGTATTTCCGTTTCCGGGCGCTATTGGCAATCTCGCGTTGTGTGCGGCGCGCTATTACGAGTTCGCGTGTGTTTTTGCGTGTTCGCGAGGGAAATATCGCGCAAACTTACCCACGTTGTCCTCAATGGGCGTGTCCATCTTGTTTTTCATTCATTGCTATGGTTCTGGGCATGGCTTTTCTATCCTCTTTTAATCTTTGCAGTCCTTTGTTTCTTTCAACTTTTTTTTGCTCTTTTTTGCTCATTATCTATCTCTCTATTTGTCTAGATCTATATTTTGTGTTTTTTTTAACTTTTTGTTACTTTAATAACTACTTTTTTTTGTTTACCTCTCTCTTTTATTATATTTATTTTGTTCCCCCTATTCTTTTCTTCTTTCACCCAGGACCATGGCAAAGGGAGCCGGGAAAAGCAAGGGGAAGTGTCCCGCACCCCGTACCCGGCTCCCATGCGGGCGATTGAGGGGAGTGGTTGTAGTGGCCAGGGAGGTTTTTACCTCGGTGGAGGTGGCCGCCCCTATATTTTTTGTTCTGCGCCATCTCCCTAAGACCGTGGCAGCAGGGGGCAGGCCCGGTCAAGGGTATGGCCTCCGGGAGCGTCGCCAGCGGTGGGATAAGGTGTGCCGGGCCATGCGGAGGGAGTCGGGGGTCCGGCGCACCTATGACCAAGCCGCGCACCGGGGGGCCGACGTCCTCGACCGGGAGCAGGACCTGCTCCACCTGCTAGGCGTGGAGATCCCTGGCCTTGGTGAATAGCTATTTAATAACTACTTTGTATTCTTCTGCTCTGTGTTATATTGCTAATATATGTTTTTCCCGAAGAGCAAGAATGCTGCCTATTCGATTACATTGCTGGTAAAATAGTGTTTAAATAGCTTCTGTCATTGCAGGTGCTCGCCTCCTCAGTGGCGTTGCTACTATGCTTACTTGTTTGCAACTTTGTGCTCATTTGGCCTGAATATGTATGAGTGTAGTACTTTACAGAACTGCGTAATGCTAGAGAGACTAGAGACTCAAGTCTAGTCCTTCCTTTGTACTCCTGCTGCCACTAAGAAGAAGAGATAGAGATGGATTGATAGGTTGAGTATATTATAACTTATTAGTAGTAGGGCATTTATTAGTGCTCTGCAATCATGATGACGGACTGTGTCTGTCATGTCGCATGCTGCTGAGTGCTGGCAGTCGTAGTAGAACCTTTATGTTGTTGGATTTAGTTAGTGATTTACATAACTTTCCAAGTAGACGGTCTGCGAATCCAGCAATACTGTACTAGTATCCTCCCAGTTGACCAGATCAGATAGGTCAATACATGTAGTGCAATTGTTGCTAATTTGTTTCCCCGAGATAATTTTAGATTGTGGTCAAAGAAATCAAATATTTCCAAAAAACAATCATCCATGTTTGTGTTTATTTCATGATCATCAGCACCTCCCAGGGGCAAGGAAGCAACAACCCAGACTCCGGTGGAACAGAGTAGGCAGGAACGGTCCTCTGCAGGCTCTTCTGCTGGCCCCAGTAAGTTGTTCTGTTGTTAATATAATTATACTTCCCTAACTTTTACAGCTCCTATTCATTCCAAACTGTTTCCTAATTCTATTTTTTACAAAATAGTCTTTGATCTTCTTGTAGACTGTTTCTACTTTCTTATCCTGCCTCTCTACCATCACTCTCTGTGCAACTACTATTTACTATTATTTCTGAGTCGGTCTGTGTAGGTAGCTAAGCTTGCCCAGTTGGCAAACGGTGTTAAACAAAACTCTGATCCAGCAATAGCTCTAGAGGCACTCAGTTCAGTCCTCTGGGTTGCCCTTCCTGTCTATTCCAGTCTTCTTAATGTTAGTGCTTTGACAATTTCCAACAGCAAAATGTCAATGTCCACCAAGAATATGCTTGTAGTTGGCTTTTGATTTGATAGTAGCACATACCATACCGCTAGTGTTTCAGGGACTATTCTGCACATACAGAAGTATGGACAAGAGAAATAGGACACTGTTGATGATAGGTGCAGTTCAACTTTCCACATACCTCAGTCAGAAGTAACTGTGCGGGACTCGGGAGCCCTCACCTTGTTGGAACTTCAAGTCCTCCTGGTGGTGATGAGGAGTAGTTGGTTCTGTCTGTAATTATAAAAATGTTGCACATTAAAGAGCAAGCATTCATCAGTTGTGCCAAAAAGAGTTGCATGTTATGGCTAAGCATATAAGTTAACACCCTCCCCAAAACCGTGACTTCTTTTCAATCCCAATAATTAAAAATTGTTCAACATTTTCTCTTCCATTACGAGACGAAGTAGGGGGTAGTGTATGGCATCTAAAAATATGACATGTTTTTTCTAGGCGTCACAACATTGGATGCAGCACTTGCCACCACCAGTGCCGGGGTCAGCAGCGCGGAGGGGTCCACTCAAGCGGCGGATGCGGCGGCGCCACCAGGAGGAGCTGAGGGGGATGGCTCAGCAGCGGCGGACGGTGGTAAGTTATTATTATACTCCTTACTTATTTACATTTTAGAGTAGGCTCGCAAAGGAGTGTATGATGTATTGTACAGTAGACAGTACACTACTACAAGTACACTGTACTGTTAAGAACAGTTACTGATTTAGAACTACATTTTTTTAGCCAATCACGGAGAAGACAGTCACCCTTGACTTAGCAATAGCATTAGCGGCGGTAGTTCTCGAGTAAGCAATGGCCCCCTCTATTTGACTTCAAATGAGCTGGGAAACTTTTATCGTGAAGCCAAGTCATATCAGATGAACTTGAGGGATGTGATGAACGAAAAGGGAAAGAACTTAGGGTCAATGGAAGGACGAGCGAGTCGTAACATTTATGACTAAAGAATGATACGTGTTTCTGAATGCAGGCAGAGGTGGCTGATAGAAAGGAATCAGATGCATGGCTGCTTGAATCAAGGATGGTTGGAGGAGAAAGAAAAAATTACTGCCTGTGTGGGTCAATCAGAAAATTCATATGTGGTGTGATTGCAATATATCATTTTGGTGAAACTCAAATGCAAGTCAAGACGGTGGTTTACCAAATAAAATGAAAAGGGTGTTATTTGGTTGTTGAGAAAATGTAAAGTTGTTACAGTTGAGACATTAAGAAGAATGATAGACGTTTACTTTGGATGCCTGGATGGTATCTTCTTCCTCATACATATCAGAGGTGTATGTGTAGAGCAGACGCTCAGTGCATGAAGAGTGTTACTTTGTTTGAACAGCATGTCCATGCCAGAGTAGCAAAGCAGAGGAAATCCAAATACTACAAGTTGTGATTGTTCAGAAACTCTCCTTTGCCTAAAGTAACAGTACAGTACTTTACTTTGCAAGCACAGCACATATTGTGTATATATTATATAGTTGACAATTATATCAAGTCAAGTCCCTTCCTCCGGCAATTATGGTTACCACACTCACTACCTATGTTCAAAATTTTCTTTCTGATGTTTTAATCATGGGTGGACTATCGCTGTCGTTCACTCAATCTATCACAACTAAGCACCTAAAGTCATCCATCATATAAGCAAAGAGATCATGTGATCGGCTGGGTACATGATCAGAAATGAATAATCTTCATTTTCCTTTTGTAGTACTGAAGGCCCAGGGGGGGCAGTGTAAAATATAAATTACATTGAGTAGTAGCCCTTGATGTAGCCGAGTATGGCCAGTGCCACCCCTATACAAAAGTAAGAGCTTCCCTATCCCCACCTGCATGTACTGCTTAAAGTAATGCATGCAAGTCTGGGTCATCATGGTTTGTGTCTCTTTTTCTTGGGTGCAAGCTGACTGAGCTGGCATTATGCCGGCTACCACAAGTTCACGTACAAGTAACTTCTTTCGCAAAACTAGAGAAAAAAAAGAAGAATACTGGTGTACTCTCTGACTCTCTGACTATGTATTGAGTCCATAGTGCTGCCTGGTAGTAGAATTGCTGAAACTCCCACTGTTACAGGCCTACAAAGACGGCGGAAAGATACATACCAAAATTTTATACTGTGCTTGCACATTGCTAGTGTTACTGTGAGACAACTTTCTGTTGAATTATTTTGTGTTATTGTTAAAGAGTATTGGTTACATTATCTGACTTTCTTTCTTCATATAGATGCTCTCAAAAAGCTCACCAGAAGGGATATGGCTGTCCGGGCCAGGGCCCGGAAGCTGGAGGCCATTTGGGTGGAATATTGCCGGCTGTGGGCTCGGGAACAGGAGGAGGGGGCGTTAACAACCTCCTCCAGCACTGCCCCCGTGTCCAGCAGCCAGCAGCCTCCAGCACGGCACTGTGCTCGGACAGCTCCCTGCCGCCGCTCAGCTGCAAGAACATCAGCAGCTGGCCCCCCCTAGAGCCTGGAAGGCACGCATGCACCGCCTAAGCCTAAGAGTGGACTACCTGGAGCGCAAGGTGGATGACCTTCAAAAAACAGCTCCGGTGTCTCCACAAGGAGCGGCTGGACCGCCTGTCCAAACACCGCCGGAAGTGACTGTGTCCCTTGCCCCTTTTGTAAAGACTGTTGGGGGGGTGGGAATCGGGAATTGGGGATTATTTGGGACAGAGTGGACTATTTGAAATAGACAATTGTTTGGGTTGGGGAGGGTGGGACTAGTTTATTTTTGTTAGGGGAAATATATCATTATTCTTTTTACATACTTCAACATAGTGTATGCGTTGATCTTATTTTGTGGGGTGGTGGACGGGGGTTACGGCACGTTTGGTTTCATCAAACTTACCAGCATGAATTATCTAAAATGTCCAAAAAATTTCAAAAGTGCCACTAACAGAGTTAGTGAATTCAAATGGCCCACTAGTACTTTACTAGTACTACTGTCAATCTTCCCTCCGAGTCCTAGCCCATTATTCTACCTCCCCAAAATGCTTATCTTTCCTGTGATTCATGTTTGAGAATAGAGCTAATCACAGCGCTGGCTGCATGGCAAATGGAGATTACGCCATCCCGGACTGAAATTCCGTTGTTGTGGTGTTAGTAGGAGTGGCACCACACTAGCAGAAGCAGCATATGAAAAATAAAGTAAAAAAATGAGACATTGAGTGGCCTGAGAGGAGTATTAGAAGGAACAGTAGCCTAAGCAATGCTGAAAATAAGTATGGGGAAAAAAGAATTGCATGGATGATTATGGCTAAAACAAGAACAGTTACACAGCAGCATAACAACAAGTCTTCTTGACATGTAGGAGGATGATGTTGACGATGGATCCAATCGATGGTGGGCATGAAATTCAGAATTGATTTGAAAATACTCATTGGTGTTTTTTTAAGCAGAATTACAATATCCTAGGATTCATCGAGCTTCCTTAAAATTGATTTGAGGAGGTTGCTTGAACCTTATCTTCCCCAGCAAGTGTGTGGCATTATTGTTGTAATTTACTCACACCTCAATTAAAACCACACAGCCCGGGGGAAGAGGGTTAGGCTTTGAAACGTGGATGGGAATGGGGTTTGTCGGGAAAGTTTTGTGGAGAGAGGAAAAAAAACACAGCATGGGCAAACAACAAATGAAGATAAACAAATCTTTGGATATGAAGCTATCCATAAATCTTTTAAGGGACATAAAGGAAGTGCATGCACTACTGTATGCATGAAGTTGTTTTCTAAATGGATAGGTTACTGAAAAGTAAGTAGTACTTTCTACAATGTACTAACTATGAAGAAACAATGTGACAGTACAGGGCTGCAGTAATTACGCAATTTCACTTGCCCATCTGCCCTCAGAGAGGAGAACCACTTAGTACATTAAATTAGTTTAAAAAATTGTTTAAATTGTTCTACTGCACTCACTTGCACTAGCACTTGTGCCGCATTTACTACTCTGTCCCTGCTATTAACTTTAAAACCTGTACTCACATCTTCCTTCACTCAGTTGACTGCCGATTAGGCCCTGTCAGGCCGGGTAACGGGGTGTACCGGGAGATTGAAATTCCCGAAGTGGCCGCCATCTTGGGACGGTCAATCAGGTAGCGGGCTAGTTTTCTCTGCCCTATTTGCTTAAAGGCTGCTCTATCACGCCTGCGAATCTTAGCTGCTCCTGAGGGGGAAGCCGGGAGTTTTTTAATTGTTCTACTGCACTCACTTGCACTAGCACTTGCGCCGCATTTACTACTCTGTCCCTGCTATTAACTTTAAAACCTGTACTCACATCTTCCTTCACCCAGTCGACAGCCGATTAGGCGCTGTCAGGCCGGGAACGGGGTGTACAGGGAGATCAAAATTCCCAAAGTGGCCGCCATCTTGGGACGGTCAATCTGGTAGCAGGCTAGTTTTCTCTGGCCTATTTGCTTAAAGGCTGATCTATCACGCCTGCGCATCTTAGCTGCTCCTGAGGCGGAAGCCGGGAGTTTTTTTAATTGTTCTACTGCACTCACTTGCACTAGCACTTGCGCCGCATTTACTACTGTGTCCCTGCTATTAACTTTAAAACCTGTACTCACATCTTCCCTCTCCCAGTTGACAGCCGATTAGGTGCTGTCAGGCCGGGTAACGGGCAGCCGCGGGCCGTGGAGGGAGTTACGGTGGGGCAGGGAGGCGGGGAGAGGGAGGGGCAGGGTGGAGAGGGCTAAAAACCAGCACATGGATAATTACAGGTAAGTAAACAATTTAAATGATAAAACGAATTTCCTAGCGCGCACTGCATCGCAAAATGCGATGCAGTGCGCGCTACGAAATTCGTTTTATTAATTAAATTGTTTACTTACCTGTAATTATCCATGTGCCGGTTTTTAGCCCTCTCCACCCTGCCCCTCCACCTCCCCGCCTCCCTGCCCCACCGTAACTCCCTCCACGGCCCGCGGCTGGTAACGGGGTGTACCGGGAGATCGAAATTCCCAAAGTGGCCGCCATCTTGGGACGGTCAATCAGGTAGCGGGCTAGTTTTCTTCTTTTTCTGCTCTGCATAAATGTCAGCAGCCGAGTGTTCGCGCAGCGGACGCATGCAGCGGGCGCGCCGCGAGCACGCCAAAGGCGTGCCTAAGGCAAGCCCGTCTGCGCCCGTCCGCGCCAGACCGGGACTCGGGGCTCAAACCCTTGCCCCCCCGTAACATTTCAACCTCGAAGTTCACTTCTACTGAGCTGCTTGATTTGCGCTGCTACGCTCACTCCTGCACCAGCCTTAAGACAGCTGATACTTTTGGTACCTGCCCTGGCTGTAATTTTACCTTTAACGCCCACCTTGATGGCTCAACTAAAGCTATCATACCTCACATGACAACTCTTCAGTCTACACATCCTTCCCTTAAAATAAGATCTGAATTTCCAAACACCAGGCTGACATTTTTGATCTCCTTATGGACCAGCAACCTGATGCCATTTTTCTATCGGAGACCTGGCTCACCGATTGCTCGGGCCCTGATGTGCTCTGCCTGCTAATTATGTCATCGTGAGGAAGGATAGAGAAGTCAGGGCGGGCGGCAGGAATGCCATAATTTTCAAATCCAATTTTCGTTGTAAATTTGATGCTCTCCTAATTCCAGACTGTGAAGCTGCTGCTTTTAAACTCACTGTAACCCCACACTTCACCCTTTCGGGTATACTTGTGTATCGCCCCCCCGGGACCGGCTGGCCCCTGGGTTACTAAGTTTCCTGACTTTATTTCCCCTCTGGTGCTCCAAGCGGCCAATTTTTCCATCCTGGGTGACCTTAATCTCCATCTTGAGGACACCAGCTGTAATATCGTTAGTACCCTGATCTCCGACTTGGCAGCCATGAATATCCTTCTACTAAATAGTGGCCCTACCCACAAAGCAGGACACTTTTTAGACCCCATCTTTTCCAATCTACCCTCAATAGTTTGTGGACTGCCCTCTCCTCTTGGCTGGACCGACCATTTTCTGGTGAGCTGTAGTCTGGAAATATCTAGTCCTGCACTTACTAACTATAACACCTCTGCCACTCCTTCCAGGAATTGGACGAAGCTTGACATCGCTCAGTTCAACTCCCTGCTATCTTTAAATCCCCCTACATACCAAAACAATGTTACTTCTTATCTAGCAGCTTTTCAAAGCTGGATTCAAACGGCCCTTGATACCTGCCTCCCCTCCACTGGTAAAAAGTTTAATAACCACCGTCCCCCGGCCCTTTGGTTCTCCGATGACTTAAAAACAGCTAAAACTAAATGAAAAAATTTGGAGCGTCGATGGTGTAAGAACTACTCAGCTGAAGCCAAACTTGTCTACAACACTAGCAAAAGGGCCTATCATTCCCTTTGTCGAGTTGCGTGAGCTGATTATGTATCCGCATCTATTTTACAGGCAAAAAACTGTCCCAAGACTTTGTTCAAAATGGTCAAGGACCTATCCGGTTCAACCACTATACAATCTTCTCCTACACTTGACTCTACTCAATGCGAAGATCTTGCGCAATTCTTTGTAAATAAAGTAGAGATGATTTATTCTTCATTTGCCAGTCCTTCCCCTGTGTCCCCTATCCCTACCACTATACCCATTGATTCCCCTGATCTTGATAATTGTGCCAAATTGGCAACCGTTCCATCTCTTGAATCCTGGCCACTTCTGGACATGAAGGCACTTTTGTTTCATCTTGGACATATCAAATCAGGATCACCATGTGACATTCTGCCCATCTCAGTTTTGCGACAGATCGCCCCACCCTCGATCACCTATGTTCTCAACCTACTTAATACCTCCTTACTGACTTCTACTGTTCCTCTTAGTTGGAAGCATGCAATGGAAGTCCCACTGTTAAAAAAAACCAATGTGGACCCTGCTCTTCCTTTTAACTTTTGTCCTATTTCTCTTTTGCCTGTTTTTTCTAAAATCTTGGAATGAGATATAAATGGCAATTTGTCCTGCTTCACCCCACTCAATCTGGCTTGAGGAATGGTTACTCTACCGAGTCCACTCTACTCAGGGTCACAGAAGTTCTTCGTCATAACATCGACAAGGATACGACCATGGCCTTAGTGCTCCTCGACCTGAGCGCGGCTTTTGATACAGTCTCTCACACTGTACTCCTTAAGACCCTTCAGTGCTCGGGTGTTACAGGGACAGCTTTGAGCTGGCTTAGCTCGTTCCTTTCTGATCGAGCTGTGCAGGTTTTTTCATCTACCTCCAAATCCAAATCCCATCCCTTGCCTTCTGGGGTTCCCCAGGGCTCAATTCTCAGCCCTTTGCTGTTCAATATTTACATCCGACCGCTTGCTGTCTTAGTGGAAGAATCTGGTTTGTGGCTTTTTTCATATGCTGACGACACTCAGATTCTCTTTTCTCTGTCATCCGATAAACCATCCGAGCCCTCGGCACTAAGAACCGGTCTCGGTAAAGTTATGACATGGATGAACGCCAATTTTTTAAAACTTAATGGCGACAAGACTGAGGTACTGTTCCATGGCAAGTCCCGCAGCCTTTGGGGCCCCCAACATTGGCCCCCAGAAATGGGTTCGTTACCACAACCGGCTACTCAGGTACGCAACCTGGGTTTTATTATAGATGAGTCTCTCTCTATACGGCAGCAAGTGACCAGGGTTGCCACCACTTGCTTCACCATTTTGAAATGGTTAAGGAAGATAGTGTTGATGCTCCCTCCTTACACCCAGCGCACCGTGGTCCAGGCCCTTGTTACATCCAGGCTGGATTACGGTAATATCCTTTATCTGGGTACCAATAATGAAATAACGCGCAAACTTCAGCGAGTTCATAATTCTGCTGCGAGACTACTCTGTCGAGTTCCTAAAACAGTTTCTGCATCCAAGTCACTGTCTGATCTCTACTGGCTTTCAGTGGAGAACCGCGTAAAATTCAAAGCCCTCACGTATATGTTCCGCATCAAGCATGCCAATGCTCCCGAATACGTACAACAGCTTGCCACCCCTTATGTTCCTGCCCGCACCCTCAGACCCTCTACCCAAGCGAAATTCCAAGTCCCGAGAATTAAACTGTCTCGCATGGGAGGTCGTTCTTTCGCCTATATCAGCCCCACTCTCTGGAACTCGCTCCCACTGTCCCTTCGGCTACAATCTGATCTTCTATCTTTTTGCAGATCCATCAAAACCTGGCTTTTCAGCCAATAGTCTTCTTTCTTTTTTTTCATCTTGCTTCCTCTGTCAGCGCCGGGAAACCCTTTGGGGTAGCTGCACATTGTTATATAAATGTAAACAAATAAATAAATAAATAAAATAAATAAATAGCAAAGAAAAAAGTATACGATGGCTGGAGGGATGAATTGAAGCAGAGAGCAAACAAATGCACAGAGTCACACTCATAGAAGTTCACAGCAATAACATTACTTAAAAGATAAGTAGAAATGAAGATGGATACTGTAACTGTATGTTGTTGTAGTTGTCCTGTTGAATTTGGGAAGTTGCATGCATCCAGCCATTCCTCTTTTTCACGTTACTCCTCCATTCCATCTGACGCTCCGTCGATCAATGTTAGGGACCAGAAGACACCTTGTCCACTGCCTGCCTGGCGGATGCTGAATTGCAGGTCGCTAATTATAAGCCTGAGTTCATCCTTTTTGCCATTACACAGGGTAAAAGCCGGCCTGTAATTGTTGATGGAAAAAAGGAAGTGATATTAAAACACCACGGAGAAAAAAATATAAGGTACGCTGTGTAGTGCAAAAATAACACTTTCAGTTTCAGAGTCAACAGTATTACAATACATACAAGCATCATTTCGAAAGTGCGTACTCTGAGTCTCCTTTTCAAGGATAAATAACTTGTGTGGGCGAAATTTGCGGATCTTTCCCCTCAAGCTAGGTGTAAAGTGTAAACTGGGATTTTAGAACAAAATTAGACCTGCCCAGCAGTGCTCCCAGAACCCTCAACCCACCCCCAAACATCTAGAACCCCCCAAGCAGCCGCCCAAAAATATGCGAAACTACTAGGCATAACTTTCAACTGTGCCAAAACGTTCTCTGAAACTAGGGCTAGGCCCAAACCCCCCTTTTCAACCATGGATTTTCTTCAAACCACTTGCATCGGATATTAGACCTTCCCAGCAGTGTCCCCAGACCCCTCAACCCACCCCCAAACATGTAGAACCCCCCCAAGCAGCCCCCCCAAAAACATGCGATACTACTACTAGGCCTAACTTTCAACCGTGCCAAAACGCTCTCTGCATCTAGTGCTAGGCCCAAACCCCACTTTTCCACCATGGATTTTGTCCAAACCACTTACATCCGATATTAGACCTTCCCAGCATTGCCCCCAGACCCCTCAACCCACCCACAAGAAAGTAGAACACCCTCAAACAGGCCAAAAGCAAAAATGGAAAATCCCACACTTAGAAAATTTGAGGCCTACCAGTCAAAATCACTCCAAACGCGCTCTGCAGCTAGGCCCTAACTCCCCTTTTCCACCATGGATTTTCTTCAAACCAGTTGCAATCAAAATTAGACCTTCCCAGCAGTGCTCCAAGACCCCCGACCCACCCACACAAATCTAGAACACCCCCAAACAGCCCCCTAAAAACATACAATACTGGTATATCCAAAACATGGCAAATTGCGCTGTTCACAAAGAATTGCTGTTTTCAGCACTGCCACTACTTCGATCCTCTTGAAACTTACCTGGACACTTTTTCCAGTGATTCCCAAGAATCTCAGCAAGGCAGAACAAAATCGAACCACTGCGCCCTTTGAAGAAGAAGAAGAAGAAGAAGATGAAGGTCTACGACTAATTTGCACTTTTCACCCAAACACACGCACGCGCAAAACACCATAAGAGGCAAAAATTCTGCCAATTCTGGACCAAAGAATGCCAAACACCCCTAAAACCTTGCCAACATCATTATGAACGAGCCTGCATTGGGCCCTGAGCCCTAGACTCAGTGGGAACCCTACCAACTTAAACCCAAATACCCTAGTAAAACGCACTGAGCCCTAAACCCTAGATATGCTTTGTCTGTCTGTGTCAAAGAGCCTAGGTATGCTACATCAGGATGCTTCACTCAGACGGCGGCCTTTGGCCAGACGGGACACCACAGCAACGATCCACAGCAACGATACTTCAAGAATTCATCACTTCTATCGATCACTACCCTATCAGCAAAAGCAACCACAGACATCTTGCTAAGCCTCCAAAATAAATGGGATAATTACAAGTTGCTGCATTTTTCAAGTAATTCCCGCAGCGCCGACAATCTACATTAAGCCGTCCATTTTTCAGCCTTTGTTCACGAATACAGAATGAACAGTACTTATATGACCTGACAGAACCCATTGTCAAGGGATCATCTACTTCACATTGATTTCATCACTACGTGAACTTGATCCATATAACCCATGTCAGATTATATCCAACAGATTTTAACGTCATTCAAGACCTATTCACTGCTTATATCCAGATACGTTGTCCTGATTTTCACTAGACATTCGAGTATCTAATCAGCACTTGAAAAATACAGAACTCCTGATGAAGGCCACTCGCCGAAACGCGTAGGATTCAGATTCGGTTTTGTATTGGGCGACAAAAATCAATTGTTGACATATGTATCAGAATGTATATAATATACTATTGTAATTAGGTGCTTATTGATGTTTAGAATTTTTATGAAATATTGTTAAAAAAGAGTGTATAAATTGTCAAAAAAAAGGAAAGAAAAAAATAATATAATATCTGTGGGAAAAAGAAGAAAAAAAAGACAATTAAAAAGAAGTTTTTTATAAAATTCACATATTATTGTGTTCTTCGATCTTTTGAGTAACAATATGTGATAATATTTAGAAAACATACACATAACCCTGTGTTTTAGTCAGTTTTCATAAAAGCGTTATATCCCTACTAGGGTTTATCCGTTAAGGTAGGGGCCTCTTTCTTCCGAAACAATGCTTCACTCAGTGGTGCCTGCCTTCAGTCTGCATGGCCCTGCCGCAAGCACGGGCCAAAAATCAGTTCAGCTCAAGAATTTGCACATTTTCGGTAATTTCGTGAGATTCGCGAAAAACCGGAAAACAGCAAATTTCGCAAACATAACGGATGTTTGGCCCAAGCTTGAGGCAGGGCTATGCAGACGGTCAGGGCAGGCACCACTGAGTGAAGGAACCTGATGTAGCATACCTAGGCTCTTTGTCAGACAGACAAAGCATATCTAATTGTATGCAGCATGCCAGATAGCCCTAATTTTACATGAACTGCTGTCTGGAGTGGAGTGGACTCTGCCTGGCATAACAACAACAGTACACTGCCTCACCCCTGACCACTACATACCACGAATAGACAGACATGTAGTTCTGCTGTAGTAGCTGTTGTAGACTGGTTCACCTGTTTGCCACTCACGAATTGGCCATAGTTCTTTCGTAAACCGACGCTGATGATCCATCCATCCGAGTGAGCGACTGTAAAGAAAAAAGATATATTATTTAATCAATCATCATGGTATATTGGCAAGTGAGTCCACTCCAAGGACATTTTGCATATTGGAAAATGCAACATCGTGGCCCCTGAAGCTGAAGTACAATTTGAATTAAACAAGGTAAAACAAAAAAAAGTAGTAGACATGAGTTACAATTACTGTGTAAAAGATTAAATAATAACTAAGACAAGACATATGATTCATTTCATGCAGGAAAAACAAACAGCAATTGGTTTCATCAGAGACAGACAGCCATTGCTGTCCACTGCATGCCATCTTCTCATTATTCATTACCTGTTCTACTTTTTGTCCGCATCTTCTTTGGAAAGTGAGGTCCCACAGGGCAGCCTCTCCTGTCAATTTCAGAAGTAACTCTGTCAGCAATCAGTAAGCATGTAGTCAGTCAGTAATTTCAGTCCCACTTGAGGGGATTCGTCTACGAAGACAAAGTTTCTTTATTCTTCCTAATCCATCCATCTGCCTTGAGGGAAATGGATAGGGGGAGTATGGAGGAGGAGGATAGAGGAGCATGATTGAGTTGTGAACTTGTGAACCTCAGGAATGCAGACTGCGGCACCTTCAAATCAATAAGGAAAATAAGATGAAGACAGTGCTGATGATGGACTTGTGATTAGGTGATTAGAGTTTTGTTGTGGTAAAAGTTGCAAAACAAAGAAAGACACACAGGAATAAAAGTGAATAAGGACGAAAAAAAGGAAGTCATTTTCAGGACTCGGTGTTAGGGAAGTAGGGCTCGTCCTCAAACTCTATGAATTGAGACGGGAGTAGGTCAGCTAACAGAGAAAAACTTCCGTCACCTTGGTTGGTGTCCTCTTCTTCCTGCGTGCATTCATGTATTTTGTAATCTGGTGGTATGAAGTGCTGATTCATCTTGGTCAGTGTTAACCTCTCCACATTTTTGGGCGAGAGGCAGGTCCTTTTTGAAGTTACAATGGCACTAGCAGCACTGAAAACACGTTCAGAAGACACTCTTGCGAGGGGGCAAGACAAATAATTTGGAGCCAGGTTGGTGATCAGTGGCCATAGAGGCCTTTTTCTATACCAATACAGCAATGGGTTCTGATTAACAAAGACCTCTGTTGGGTCATCCAGATAGGCCTGCACCATCGACTCAAGGTTCTCCAGGGTTGCTCCACTTTGCGTACCATCTGTGGCCTTTGAAGCACTGGAACGAGCAAACCCTTGATGAGTTAGCCAATCCGCTTCTGACAATATTATGGCTGGGACTGGTGCAGGTGAGGATGATGATACGGTTGCTGGTGTCGTTAATGGCTGTGAGGGAAAGTGACTCCCTTCAGCCACAGATTCAGAAGTGGAACTTGACACGGGATGGCCTGCCGATTCAGTTGTACTTCAGCCGGCTCCTTGAATTTTCTGCCGCTTTTTTTCGAACCGAGTGGCTGACACACCTAGCCAATGTCTTTACTTTGAAACATCTGCTTCATCAAAAGGAATGAATGCTTTGCTGGCCACTGCCTTTTAGTACCGTGGATCTAGAATAGTGGCACAAATGTAATGTTGTTCTGTATGTATGTTTTTAAGCCTTTCATTGTCAACTAGGCAGCTTAATAACCTTTCCGCCAACTGATATGCGTCTTGCTTTTCAGCATCATCTCGGAACGTTGAAGACACCGCCTTCAGTTGGTGCTCTAGCATGACCAACAATGGGATAGCTTTGCCCAAAGAACAGTCCTCCCTGCTGACTTCACGCGTGAAGACCTGAAAAGGACGAAGAATGTCTGTCAGGCTTGCAACTAACTTCCATTCCTCCAACTCTAGCCTCATTTCTTTCATAGTAGAACCCAGTTTATAGACATAATCATTTATTACCCCCCACTGCTCAGACAGACGCTCAAGAATGTAAAAGGTTGAGTTCCAACATGGTTGCCACCTCCTGGATGAGTCCTTTGACTGGCAGTCTACGTTCATGTTGAATGCTCCTCAGCTGCTTCCGGGCCTTAAAAGAATGGCTGAAATATGTGCAGATTCTTCGGCAGGTGTCCAGTAACTTGCTGACTGTTTTCTTTTTTCAAGAAATCTTGCACCACAATGTTAATACTATGCGCCAAACACGACACTCTGAAATAGCCACCTTGCTGCCTGGCCTTCACTATATTACTGCCATTATCCGTGGAAACATAACCAACTATGCGATTTCTTGGATGCAGCCATTCATAGACCTTCCTATCACCTTCCTATCAAATTCCTCCAAAAGGTTAGGTGCAGTATGAGGTTTCTCCATGGAAAACATGACTACTGTTGCATGTTTCCGAGTAGCTTGAAAAACTGTGTCCGTGTCAACACCTGCTTTTAACTGGTCTTTAAACCCGGCAAAAGAGACCCAGTGTGCAGTGATACACATGTAATCAAGGGCTTGGCAACTGGTCCACATGTCTGTTGTCAGGTGGATAGTGTGAACAGCACTCTTCTGCAAAGCTGCCCCAATCACCTCCAGCATATCTTGATGTAGTGCTGGAACTGCAACCCTGGCAAAATAGGACCAGCCTACGAACCTTCCATTTAGGGCAGACTGTTGCCACAAATTCTAGAAATCCCACCCCTTCCACGAAAGAAAAATGGAGAAGGTCCAGCGCTAGCATTTTAGCCAGCTTTGCGGTATACAGATGTGCCGTTAGGTGGTTGCGTTCAAATGGCGCATCCGACCAAAACATGCTTCTAATGGTGGGCTGGACCATTTTACGTGCTAATGATAATGCAGACTTCTTCAAACCAGTTAGGCTCATTGATGTACTTTTTTCGCATTGGTGTCTCTCCCAGACTCTTAGTGTGCCTCATACATGTTGCAGGGGTAGAGGGTGTGGGCGCTACCACTGCAGTGCTGCTGCCAGGGGTACTGGGTGTACCAGAAAAAATGTCGGTCGGTTCTTTACTTCCCCCTGCACGATCAGCCCCTCATCATCATCAGATGCAATATCAAAGGATACATTTGGATTTGTTTTTGTTTTGGCTTCCTGGATCTTCCTTAGGTGCGCCTCCCACTCGATAGTGTGGTATTTTTTGAGATTACCTCTCTGGCCTCCGGTGCCATAGTTGGTTCCAAGCTTACCGACTAACTGCTTGTCTACAAATCGAACAAATGACCATGTTTTCCGCCTTTTGGCTAACAGTAAAGAAGTCCCAAACTGGGGACTGGGGAAGTCTGCTGGTGGTGGAGGTGCTACTTTGAGTTTCAATGCCAGATGAAGTGGAGGATGGGAGTGGCTGAATTCGTTTCTGTTGTTCACTTACAGCACCACTACTTGAGGTAATGGAGGTCGAGCTGGATGGAGGTCCCTGCCGGCCCTTCTGACTAAAAAATATGGAAGCTGTAGGTCGTGTTGGTGTTATAGTTTACTGCGTTGGTGGTGGTACCAGTGCCACGCCGCCCACATCCCGTTCAGCAGCCATTCGGGATAGGGTGAAAATGTCTGTCTGCTGCATGCTCTCTGGGGCTGGAGTGACGTCTGTGATGACTGGGTCGTCGTCAGACTGTCCATCAGCAGCAGAAGACACCACTTCTTGTTCGTTGTCATCACCCATAAGTGGAAGCCTTGCGGGAACCTTCCTTTTAGGCTTAACTACCTTTGTCGGCTCATGGCGTGCCTCACTCTCAGACTGCATTGGTGGCTTCCAATCAAGATCAAGGTCCTCAGAATGAAGGGGGCTTGAAGAAGAACTTGTAGTAGTAGTAGTAGCAGCCCTCCTTGACCTTTTTCTTGCTGGGGATCTGGAAGACAATGGATCATCATCAGGAGGAGTGGCTTCCTCGGATGATACCTCCGCTTGAATATCAATTTCCTGATGTGCTCCTACTTCTGGAGGAACAAGCGTTGTAGGCAGTTGTGCCGCTTCATGAACCTCTAGTTGCACCTCTCCATGCACCTCTCCATGCGCCTCTCCTTGCGCCTCTACTTGCGCCTCTCATTGAGACTCTCCTTGCGCCTCTCCTTGCGCCTCTCCTTGCCCATGTACTTGCGCTTGTACTAGTTGCATCTGTGGTTGTCGTTGCGGCTGTGGTTGTTGAACACTCGTCCGCTGAGTTACACCCGGCGTTGATTGGATGGTACTTTCTTGTGATGAGCCAACATCACTGGTCGATGGTGATTGAGAAAGTAAAATTGCTGCCTCAGCAGCACTCATGGTCTTGGACCTAACTTGGCGTGGTGGCACTGAGCCCAATGAAGCGGAGATGCTGATTCCAGCTTGGTCCCCGGTGGACACCGCTGCTCCTGCAGGCATAGTTTTTTTTTCCCAAAAAAGGTGTCGGCGGGCTCATCAGTCTCCTTGGTAGGTGGTGCCACTTGCTTCTTCTGCTCCTTCTTACTGGACTTGGCACAGGCAACTTTTTTCACTGAGCGCTACGGCCACCTTTCTTTGGGCCCATCTTCTTCAGATCTCAGAACAGCAGGTCGCAGTTGCACAATTTGCAGGGTTGTCTTGTCTGTGGCCACACGTGGCGTCACGTGACGTTGTGCTGCACACACAGCTGCAGGACTTCTTCCTGGCACTGGTGGTTCTCTTGTGCACCTAAAAGCAATGGAAGCCAGAGGAACATCAGTTAAACACCCCAAAAAGTCAAAAAACACACAAAAATCGCCACAATCCAATGCCATCCATGCCCTCAATGATGTTTAAATTCAAGACACCCCACAGAAAGACTTGGTCCATGCATCACTCACTACCCCTGGGCCTAATGGAAGAAAGCAAGGCAAACTGGGTGCAGGCCTGAGCACACTACCTGGCTTCAAATGGGCTCTTGACCCCCTGCTACATGGCCAGGCCCTGCCTGGACCAGGCCTCAAAATGGCACCCACACACATGGCCAGGCCACAACAACACCCCAAAAAGTAAAAAAAACACACAAAAATCACCACAATCAAATGCCATCCATGCCCTCAATGATATTTGAAATCTAGATACCACACAGAAAGACTTGTTCGATACACCATTCATTACCACTGGGCCTAATGGAAGAAAGCAAGGCAAACTGGGTGCAGGCCTGAGCACACTGCCTGGCTTCAAAATGGGCCCTTGACCCCCAGCTACATGGCCAGGCCCTGCCTGGACCAGGTCTCAAAATGGTCCCCACCCACATGGCCAGGCCCCAACAACAACCCAAAAAGTAAAAAAACACACAAAAAATTACCACAATCCAATGCCATCCATGCCCTCAATAATGTTTAAACTCAAGACACCCCACAGAAAGACTTGGTCCATGCACTACTGAGTACCCCTGGGTCTAATGGAAGGAAGCAAGGAAACTGGGTGCAGGCCTGAGCACACTCCCTGGATTCAATATGGGCCCTTGACCCCCAGCTACATGGCCAGGCCCTGCCTGGACCAGGAGTCAAAATGGCCCCCACCCACATGGCCAGGCACCAACAACACCCCAAAAAGTAGAAAAACACACAAAAATCACCACAATCCAATGCCATCCATGCCCTCAATAATGTTTAAACTCAAGACACCCCACAGAAAGACTTGGTCCATGCACAACTGAGTACCCCTGGGCCTAATGGAAGAGAGCAAGGCAAACTGGGTGCGGGCCTGAGCACACTGCCTGGCTTCAAAATGGGCCCTTGAGCCCCAGCTACATGGCCAGGCCCTGCCTGGACCAGGCCTCAAAATGGCCCCCACCCACATGGCCAGGCCTTAACAACACCCCAAAAAGTCAAAAAACACTGAAAAATTACCTCCATGATGTTTAAATTCTAGACACCGCACAGAAAGACTTGGTCCATGCACAACTGAGTACCCCTGGGCATTCACCACAATCCATTGCCATCCATGCCCTCAATGATGTTTAAATTCAAGACACACCACAGAAAGACTTGGTCCATGCACAACTGAGTACCCCTGGGCCTAATGGAAGAAATCTAAGCAAACTGGGTGCAGGCCTGAGCACACTGTCTGGCTTCAAAATGGGCCCTTGACCCCCAGCTACATGGCCAGGCCCTGCCTGGACCAGGCCTCAAAATGGCTCCCACCCACATGGCCAGGCCCCAACAACACCCCAAAAAGTCGAAAAACACACACAAATCACCACAATACAATGCCATCCATGCCCTCAATGATGTTTAAATTCAAGACACCCCACAGAAAGACTTGGTCCATGCACCACTCACTACCCCTGGGCCTAATGGAAGAAAGCAAGGCAAACCGGGTGCGGAACTGAGCACACTGCCTGGCTTCAAAATGGGCCCTTGACCCCCAGCTACATGGCCAGCCCTGCTTGGACCAGGCCTCAAAATGGCCCCCACCCACATGGCCAGGCCCCAACAACACCCCAAAAAGACGAAAACCACACAAAAGTCACCACAATCCAATGCCATCCATGCCCTCAATGATGTTTAAATTCAAGACACCCCACAGAAAGACTTGGTCCATGCACCACTGAGTACCCCTGGGCCTAATGGAAGAAAGCAAGGCAAACTGGTTGCAGGCCTGAGCACACTGCCTGGCTTCAAAATGGGCCCTTGACCCCCAGCTACATGGCCAGGCCCTGCCTGGACCGGGCATCAAAATGGCCCCCAGCCACATGGCCAAGCCCCAACAACACCACCAAAAGTCGAAAAACACACAAAAATCACCACAATCAAATGCCATCCATGCCCTCAATGATGTTTAAATTCAAGACATCCCACAGAAACACTTGGTCCATGCACCACTGAGTACCCCTGGGCCTATTGGAAGAAAGCAAGGCAAACTGGGTGCAGGCCTGAGCACATTTCCTGGCTTCAAAATGGCTTCTTGACCCCCAGCCACATGGCCAGGCCCTGCCTGGACCAGGCCTCAAAATGGCCCCCACCCACATGGCCTGGCCCCAACAACACCCCAAAACGTCAAAAAACACACAAAAATCACCACAATCCAATGCCATCCATGCCTTCAATGATGTCTAAATTAAAGACACCCCACAGAAAGACTTGGTCCATGCACCACTCACTGCTCCTGGGCCTACTGGCTAGTGAGGCTTTACAGGCACCCCAAAAAAAAAATCAACATATAACAGTGAGCTAAAATTCCATGACATAAATGAGAATTAAGTTAAAAGATAATCACAGAAACAGTTGTATCATGCACCCATGACTAACCCTGGGCCTACTGTATACTGTGGCTACCCACAATATATATTTTGTTAAAGTTGTGAGAAAATTTTTAAAACTGTAGTTGCAGCAACTGCAATGCCCCAAACAAACAACACCAACTTACTTGTAAAATCTCAAGTCCAAAAGTGATACAAACGCCAAAGTCCAAAAAGTCCTCAAATACAAGTATCCAGCAGCAGCCACAAAAAGTAATCCTTCCAGCTCCAGATCCAAATCAAAAGTGACCAGGACACGGACAAAGCACTGGGAGGAGCCTGCTGGACAGGAACAGGAAGTTGGAGACTCTGGGGCACTTCCTGCCTCCCCCCCCCAAAAAAAGGGACTCCTTGCACCAAAAAGTGCAGCCAATTGTCAATCTGAGGAGTTATTCTGATCAAAATCATCATTTTCAGAAGGTTTATGCTGCCTGCGGTGGATTTCTTGTGCAGAATTGCAATTTTTGCAATTTCGGGAAAGCGAGCTGTTCAAATCTCCCGCCAGAAGTCAGCTGCGCGTCGCATCTACGTGTTCGGCATTGTGTACTCCCGCAATGCGTGATCGCGGGCCTTTATGACGTACTCGCATTGTCAAACTTTTGCTGTGCAAGATGGCGGGCCGCGATGACGTAATCGCGGTCGAAAAACTCTCGCGTGATCACGCAGCAAGATCCAAAATGGCGCAGCACACGCAAACCGAGAGAAAAACAACTCAGCGAACACAGAATCACGGTAAGTCAACACAGCGCGCGCGATATTGTACTTTTTAAGCGTGACCAAGCAAAAAAATCCGCAGCTTCCGAATTTGCGGATTTTTGGGCAAATTCGCGCGATTCGCGGACTGCAAATTTGCCAAAAATCCACAAATTCCGCGAACGTAACGGATTTTACGGCTTCGCTTAGTTTCAACACGTAACATCGCTTCATCAAATATACCCAAATCTCCAGGAATAAAGGGAAGAGTTCTGAACACAGCTTGTCCCTCTGAACCCAACAAGTGAAGGAAGATATTCTTTTTCCTCTCATTTCCCATCCTTTCCCCATCAATGGCCTTTAAATATGTAATCAATTCTTCCTTCCACCTGGTCCAGGGTATTGGTGGATCACCCTTGCACTGAAGAAATTTACTAGGAGGTTCAAACTGCATTTTTTTAATTAGACAGTCTAAATCAATAAAATACTGTACTTCTAAAATACTCCAAAACAATCCTAATGTATAATTTTCCTAAAAGTCTAAGGGAACTATGCACATAGATGCACAAAAAATATAATTGAACAAACACCATACATTGAAAATACTCTAAAGGAGCATTAACTATATCTCAATATCGCTTAAAAGCTGAGCACATCAGTGTTATGTGCAAATGATGAATTTATGTTTAGAACTGCGCACATCACCATTGCATGAATTCTCTAAGTCTAGCAAGTATTCGCGTAATGTGCAGTAGTGAAGGCTGTGCACATCAGCATCGTAATACTTCACCAATTTAACAGAATGTCAAATACCTCTGGTTGTCTTTACATCACTTGTGCTGGTAATCTTAAAATTGCATTCCAGCGTCCATCGGAAGTCCTTCTCATTTAACAAGTTGAATCCAAAATGGCCGCTGATGACAAAACGACTTTACGCTGCTCGTCACGTAATGTAACCGTGATGATGTCAACATGCCTCCGCCAGACAACACCAGGAATCAAAGAACGAAGACATAGGTTGTTCCGATAGAACGCCTCGCATAGTACAAATAATGACGACACTTCAGGTGCTTGAGGTAATTACTTTTGCACGCCGTAAATAATTTGAAAGATGCTGTAAGTGCAAAAAACTTGAAATAACATTAAATTCTCCACCCGGTCTTCAGAAAATCGTAGAAACGTCCGATTTGGACAAAGATGTAATGTTCACTCGTAGTTGTAGTCGCAGTCTCTCTCCGCACTGGCACAGTTCTAATAAGTTGTTAGAATAGCACAACTTATTTCAATAAATAAATAAATTCAAAAATCCCAAAATTTCAGTAAAAGAATGTGAAAAAAAAATCCAGGTAGTTTTTAGAATGATGAAAAATGTTGCAGATTGAATTGTAGTCCACAAAATAGAATGAAAGCAAATCCATATAAAGACAATATCAATATATACTGCTCCTGTGCTTCTGAAAATGTAGCAAGTATTATCCCATCCTCGTTGCCAATTTTTGTTGTATTGTCAAACAAATGGTAGATAATTCAGGATTCAAAAAGAATTTATTCAGGAACAAGCACAGTACTTCACCAGCTGCAGGTCTTCCAGCAGGGCTTCCAGCAGAATGAGAATTCTATATCCAGGCACATTTGAACAGAATTCTCACAGAGCAGCAAGTGCCATAATCAAAGCTATACAAGTTCTTAAAGTGGAAATATACACAGGAAATACTAAAAGCTTAAAAGAGAAATAGCAATAATAAATAAGATGTATGAAAATGCAACACTCCCCTTTCCACAGCCTTCATGATTTTGTGCATGTTCTGCAACTTTTAGTAACATCAGTTTCAAATCAATATTCTCCCTTTTTCTCTTTTGCATTGCCACTGCATGGCTTACAACCACATACTTAAGTTGGTCTAAATAATCAGCCAATGCTTCACCCTTATTTTGCTTACAATTCAAGATCTTGGCCCAAACGATATTCACTGGACACACATCCTCAAACTATATTCAACAATGCATCATTTACTGCACTCAACTCTCCTTTACTGTCAGGGGCAACCCTCAGCTATGCTGACTTCTACACCAATATTTGTCCCACCTCCCTTGGCACCACTAATCGTAACAACGACTCACATCTGCCCAGTTAGGTCTGTGTACTTCAGAAACTCTAGTTTCTGCATGGCTCCCCCAATTTTTTCTAACTTTTTGAACCCTAATATTGCTATACATAAAACTCTGTACACATTTGCCCCTACAAATCATGAGTAAAGTGACTGTACTCCCCATTTATACATGGTTTAACTGCCTTTTTTCTGATTGACATATTTAACTTGCCTACAAGGGGTAGAAAATGCACCCAGGACCTGGAAGGTAAATACCATCTGTTGACTGCAGCACCTATTGTTCAATCCACACAGGGGGCCTGTAAAACATAGCTTTAGGTCTACCATGTCTAGTCTGACTGAAACAGCCTCAAAACCTGCTGTCATGCTTGCTAAAACATATCTTTTTGACGGACAGAAACCCTGCTTTCAAATTTTATCAACTAGCCCCTAAGCATACCTTGTCACCCACAGGCTAGGATCCCTGATATTTGAAAGTGGATCATGTGTGAAATTGAAGATTACAAGCTGCTGCGGTGAGTAGCTTCCAAAACCTGTTTTCATTGGCAGGGCAGTAGCTGAATCCTGGAAAATTACATTTTAAACTTTAATCAGTACATTTTGACCGGAAACTGCTACAAAAGTCATTTGAAGACTATTTGTACTATTTAGTGAATTCAAAGTTATTGGTAAAGTTAGATTTCTAATAACTATTAAGGAAAAGTAACTTTTAGAAAGCTGCATTTTGCCTTGCTGAACTTTCAGGAGGTCAATTAGCATTGGCCTACTGACAGCTGGTTTACCAGAGTTTGACTTTAGTGAATTGTGAAAACTGCTCCCAGGGTGGAATCAATTGCATTGGTGCAAGAAGGTGATTTCTTTGCCTTGCAGGAGGCCCAGTTAGGGGGATGATGAACATAATTCCTATCATAGCGCTTAATGCCTTTTGACACTATTTTCAGCTAAAACGTTTTAAAATATTATCTCTGATTCCCCTGATATTGTATTTCTTTTTAATAAAATGTACTCTGTTTTTCTACATCGGTATGGGATTTTAATGCAAGGTGTTTTGACTTTATTACTGTTTCGGTACTTTATAAATACTTTACACATTCTCCTAAATTAAGCCTGTCTGCTCTTTGATATAGGTGCTAGAAAAAGTAAGGTCAGGTTATTTAGTGACTTTTAGGTTTCACATTGATGGGTTTATGTAATTATTCCTTGAGGTTGTCATTTGCTTAACCAAAATGATAAAATCCACTTTCTTACAATAGGGACTAGCTATTTAATAATAATTAAATCATTGGTGTTCCTAGAATGTGGACCATAATTCTACCCCCGGTCACTGGGTGGTATCTCAAGGGAAGAAGAATGAAGGAAGAAGGGTCCTCTACATCAGTGTCACTAACATGAGGAGATGAGAAATTCTTCCTTGACAATCGGTCCGTAGTCTGCCTAAAATGTTCAAAATTAGTGTTCTCCGTGGTCACTATGGCCTGAGGTAGACCATACTGTGGTATTTGATCGATCCATGGCTAACATGGGGAACATACCTAGCAGATCCTCCTTTTATGCATCCTCATTCTCTTTATTTCTTGTGGGCCAATGATCTGGGGGAATATATATGGAGGAAGAGGAAGAGCAGTTGGACCATACACCCTACCTCTGTTCAGAATGTGACTGATTTGTTATTCTAATTTCTCATGGGTATTTCTCATACCTCAGACTTGGGATTGATCTTGACGCTTGTGTGCTGCTAATGCCATTGTAAGAGGAAAGGCCACTGTTCAACATCTATCTTATTTGTTTTCTGTAGGTTTACTAATGCTTTGATATCAAAAGTGTCATGCTAAAGAAAGGACTTCTTTACATTCTTGTAAGTGAGAAAGTACTTGTAAGTACTTTTACTGTATAGTTGATGCATAGTATAGGCAGCAGCCTTTTTTTGGTGGGGGTTTGCTAAATTCAAGACTGGTCTTCCCAATGTCTGCTTGTTTTTGCTCACTCGCACCTGGGTAACAAAGAAAGGGGTTTGCAAGCCTTTTGCTAGGGGTCATCCGGTGAAGGGAGTTAAGGAAGAAAATGGAAAATGTTATGGAGTTCCCTTCAGTTATATTTCTTCTAAGTGATCTTGTGGAGGGATGGAAGAAAGATATTGAAAACTAGCACCTTAAAATCTCATTATATTTGGTTAACATTCCCTCAACACACTGAGGGGCCAGCGGCTAGGTCAAGAAGAGTCTCTCTCACTAACTTGCATCCTTCAAGGGTTTATGATTTGGGGTTCTATTGATCCAGTCTAACTTCCTCTTTATCACACCAGTTTTATGGTCACTTTCGTGTAACGTCCCGGTAATAGATTCAGGTCCATAAACCTACCCATGGTTAAACAATGGCACAGAGCAGATAGACTTAAGTTAACAATAATGTGTAAACCATTTGGAAGTACCAAAACAGTTAAAACATCAAAAACACAACATTTCAACTTCAATATAGAAATATAGAGCAAATTTTAATGAACAAAATTAAACCAAAATTGCAATATTCCAATAACAAGAAATGAATTGTATGATTTTTTTTTAAATAATTTAAGAGAAAATACCAATAAAAAGCGCAAAGTACCAAAGGTAACCAATAGTCACAGCTGACTTGGACCTAGACAGGATTTGTGGCAACCATGATGAAGCATGGGTTCAATAGACCAAGTACATAGGTCCTGCTAGGCATAGAAGTTTGAAAACATTTCTAAGCCGCAATCTGAAGAAAAACTCTTCTCCACGCAGGACAAAATTGAAATTCAATCTTATGCCATTGAACTGGTTGTTGGATTCTTTTTGCGATCAGTTCCCTAGAAGATCTGCAGCTTTGGAGAAAAAATGTAATGACAAATTTTCCAACCTTTTTTTGATGCCACCACAGGAGAATACTTCCAAGGCCCCAACAGCCTCATAGAAGAACTTAGAGACTCTCGAGGTGTCAGGCAGAAGGGAACAGCAAAAGTCAGTCCAGGCCCAGTTGCGACTATTTATCTGAAATTCTTCACAGGTATGTCCTTCACAGCTTTTTTATATTTCTAAAACCACCTAGGAGATCACCCTGATAATCCTTGGTGATATTTATGTCCTTGCATTTCAAGTGGAAGAACTTCCATCCTCCTCATATTCTGATGCCAAGTGCAGATTGTTCAGTCTGCCTGGCATCCTCTCGCAAGTCCAGAAGTGCTCTGATGGGATGCCACCTTTTAAGTATGCATTAGCTAGTGGGTAGGGTGATGCTAAGACACTCCCTAACCAATGGAGTAAATGCTCCCAGGGTCAATCCTACACATGTTGTACTCGTTCCTGTTTGCTTTACTGCTAACATGCCCAATTTGCCATGTGCCAGGGCATTTTTTACATAGTGAAAGTCTTCAGCCTCACTAAATTTGATCTCTGAGATGTGGGTGTATATGTGGGAGTACCATAGAGAAAGCGCCAGTATCCTCACACATCTAACATTAAAAATCCAGTTTAAAACAGGTGATGTGGCCACAAAAAAACAAAGGCAGAAGTCTGGAAGGAAAAAGGTAGGGTCCCTCAGGAACGTGACAGGGATACACAAGAATGGTCGTGGAATAGTGATCTCTCCCTTTCAAGTGTACCACAAGTGTCACATGTATCTCAGTTGATATGTCAAGCAGGATTTGACAGTGTGGTGTCAGCAGAATGGCCGAATACCCCATTCTGAATATTCCATGCAATGATCTCTGCCCATTTAGGTCAGCCTTTTGTTTGCTCTAGGGAGGTATTTCACACCTCTCTCCAGCCGCGGGCCGTGGAGGGAGTTACGGTGGGGCAGGGAGGCGGGGAGGGGGCGGGGCAGGGTGGAGAGGGCTAAAAACCGGCACCTGGATAATTACAGGTAAGTAAACAATTTGATTAATAAAACGAATTTCGTAGTGCGCACTGCATCGCATTTTGCGATGCAGTGCGCGCTACGAAATTCGTTTTATTATTTAAATTGTTTACTTACCTGTAATTATCCAGGTGCCGGTTTTTAGCCCTCTCCACCCTGCCCCGCCCCCTCCCCGCCTCCCTGCCCCACCGTAACTCCCTCCACGGCCCGCGGCTGCCTCTCTCACATATATTCCTGGGTCTTCTCAGGCAGGCAAATGGTAACTATCAAAAGTTACTCTTCCTAAATTTTCATAAAAATCTGACTTTATCATTAAATTGGACTTAACTATTAAAAATATTGATTTAAATGTTTCTAGTTGGTCCTTACCTGAGGTACTGTATTAGTATTGTATTCTGTACTCTGAATCTACATAGGAAAGCTAAGCATTCCACAGTGCCAATCGCTTTGAGGGCCATGGTAATATTCATTTTCAAAATGTCTAATTTTTAAATACAATGCTCCCTACTTTTTGGACTATAAGGCTTAGAAAGAGATGACTTACTAATGTTTAAAAGGGTTGTTTTACCTGTTAAGAATGGTTACTTTAGCAGATCAAACTGGAGGTGTTACACTTCCGCAGTTAAGTTTCAATGATAGGCCTGAAGCAATGTTTTTCTTTGTCGCACTATTGGATGGCTAAACGATTTCTGCAGTCCACAGGTGGCATTTTACTTTTCACACCATGGATGTATTTACGTACCATATGCTAGGGCCTAATAGTAAAGCTCAATAAGCCAATTAGGGATTAACCACATTCTACATGTTTTAGAGGCAGAGCACATACACTGGGCACTAGACAACAGTGTCCCATTGTGGTGAGATAAAAAACCATCAGCAAATGGCAGCAACAAAAGGCAGCAAAATAATTGGGGTGACCACACAAAAAGGGGCTTTTCCTCACAATATTTATACGCAATTTCTCTTCACTGGACTCCTGCAAGTCCTATCTGCTTATCCAATAGAATATTCTCTGCTGTCTGTTACACAGAAGGCATTTTTGCACACCTTTTTAACAATATATTAGCCATAAGACAATATAAGCCATGCAGCGCAAACAAATAAAACAAACAGTAGGCACAATTAGACTGTTCCTAAAGCTTTGGTTTGATTTGCAGTCATGCCTTAAGTCAACTCACCAGGTCCAGTGCTGGGATGTTCTCCACCTCAGCTCCCCCTGGGAAACTTTTCCATACCTATTGTCACCATTGTGGGAATTATGGTCCAGTGCTTAGCTAACACATAACTCTTGTGGTGATTCCCGATGCTACATGCACCATCTGTTAAAAATTATACAAAAGACATCCGGAAGCCCTCCTGATTAATATGCATTTACTGCAAAATAGCAAGCACTACTTCAAATAATAAAAAAAAAGCATTTCAACTGACTAGAGCTCTCACGAGAAAAGGGTCAGTTGGGGCCTAATGCTAAAATACATGATCTTTCGGACACTTAATATGTTTTCTCCCAGGTCAAGTATATGGAATCTAATTAGGTGAAGACAATGAAGTCAATCCATTCAGGGGCCCCCACGGACCCCTGCCCCAACACATCTTCAACAGAGCCGCCAACACCATCGCACCCATGCTCCGCCAAACCATCAACCGCTCCCTGGCGACCGCCTCATTCCCCGATGACTGGAAACACGCCGAGGTCAACCCCCTCCTAAAGAAACCCTCAGCGGACCCCACCGACCTCAAAAACTACAGACCCATCTCCCTGCTCCCGTTCCCAGCGAAAGTCATCGAGAAAGCCATCAACAGCCAACTCGCCACATTCATTGAAGAACACAACATCCTCGACTCCTCCCAATCCGGCTTCAGAAAAAACCACAGTACGGAAACCGCCCTCCTCGCCGCAACAGACGACATCTGCACCTTACTGGACAAAGGAGAAACAGTAGCCCTCATCCTCCTCGACCTATCAGCGGCGTTCGACACAGTCTCCCACCGCACCCTAATACGCAGACTCTACGATGCAGGAATCCAGGACAAGGCCCTCGACTGGATCTGCTCCTTCCTCTCCAGCAGGACGCAGCGGGTCAGACTCCCCCCTTTCCTCTCGGACCCCACACCTATCACCTGCGGAGTCCCCCAGGGCTCCTCCCTCAGCCCGACGCTCTTCAACGTCTACATGGCTCCACCTGCCCCCATCGTCAGAACCTACGGACTCAACATCGTGTCATATGCAGACGACACCCAGCTCATCCTCTCCCTATCCAACGAGCCCAACACCGCCAGACGCAACTTTCGAGAAGGCATGGAAGCCGTTGCCAAATGGATGAAAAACAGCTGCCTACAACTAAACACCAACAAAACAGAAGTACTCATCATGGGCCCAAACCCCGACGCCTGGAGTGACACCTGGTGGCCCACCGCCCTCGGAAACCCGCCAACCCCCACAGACCACGCACGCAACCTGGGAATCATCCTGGACTCCGAGCTCAAAATGGACCGCCAGATCAACTCTGTCTCATCTTCCTGCTTCCACACCCTCCGCCTCCTTCGTAAGACCTTGTAACCAGGTGACCGGGACAAGGACTGATAGTCAGGACTGCAGTAATGAAAGTAACTGGTGGTCTGTTAACAGTGAAGAAATGGTTGCTCCTTCTCCACAGGACGAGCCTTTCACGTGGGGAACATCGTCACCAGAAATGCAACACGGCTCCTTTAACTGGCATACAGAACGGGACACCAGGACTGCCCCTTGTGACGTAGCCTTCCTTTCATTGGATAAAGGTCCGGAACCTTGGAGGTCGGCGTGTGACATCACCACCGGAGGCGAGGACCGGGAAGAGGAGAGAGCGGAGGAAGGACGCCACCGGGACGTGGAACCCTCAACGCGAGGACGAGAAGCAGACGAGCTGGAACAAGGTGAAGCCCTGTCCGAAGCAGACGTGCCAGGAGGCCAACGAGACCGCGCAGCGCCGTGCCACGCTCCCGAGGGAGGAGTGTGGCTCCGACAGGTACGGGACCGTATCTCGAACTGGGTGGGACGACGGGGAACTTCACCCGCCTTAAAAGAACTGCCCCCTCCCTAGTATCCCTGCACTACCCTTTCCTGTAAATATACCGACCCTCACGTCAATCACTAGAATTCTCCGTAAGAGAGTGCAGCACTTGTAGGTGATCCCTCACCCCTTGGTCCCTGGGAACAAAGAGTAATAGGACGTGGCAGTAATTGGTCCTTTTCTTTTATTTTTGTTTCCGGCATATCCCCTGCGAGAGGTCCTTTGGGAAGATTCGCCTGCCTGACAATCCGAACGTCGAAAAGAACACCCCAACCCAGTCGACATCACGGATCCTGCAGGGTTTGCCAAAGAGAGACTAACCTTTAGGAAAAAGAAACTTTATGTTCAAATAAAACCCTCTTTACCAAGGCAACGTGTCCAGTCCATTCCTGACCCCCCCTTACAAGTGGTGTCAGAAGTGGGATTGCCTGACCCCCACCAGCAATCACTGATGGAACAAGTAATCCAACACCTTATCGACGGACAAGACAAGCTGGAATGGGCTATAAAAAATCAGATGACGGTAGCGGATGCTGATCGCGAACTGTTTAAGAATGCTCTAAGCGCCCAGATAGAGGGACTGCAGAAAGGGGCCCAAACCCCTGTCCTCGGTACAGACCGTAGAGCCGGAAGTCCCCATCCTTCCGGTGTAGCATTACAGAAATACGTACCAGGGGAAGATCCGGACGCCTTTCTCTCGAATTTTGAGAGAGCAGCCCAAGCGTGTGGGTGGCCTCCAGAGAAGTGGCCCTTTTTCCTAGCCCCGTTGTTATCTGGGGAGGCTCAAGCCGCGTACCAAGTGGCTAATCATGCCGGTAATACCCCATATGCCTCCATTAAGGAAATCATCCTGGATCATCTAGGACTAGACCCCGAGGCTTACCGCGTACGGTTTAGAAAAGAAAGAGGAGTAGCTGGGGAAAACCCCAAAACTCTGTATTTAAGATTGAAGATGGCGGCGGAGAAATGGCTTAAACCTGGACAAAGAAGCAAAGAAGATGTCATGGACAGTATAGTACTAGAACAATTCATGGAGGCCTTGCCGTACGGAACGCAAAGGTGGCTACGCCAACACTCTGGTTTAACCGTAACCCAGGCCATTGAAATGGCCACCAACTTTTCACGAGCACAACCCAGAACTTTTCCTTGGGACTCTGAAAAACCCAGCAAACCTCCGGTCACGATGAGAAATGACAAAAAGAAACCAGAGCTACCCCCTCCTGTCAGGCAAAAACCATGGAGGGTGGATAACGTACCTTTGAAGGGACCCCAGTGCTTTGACTGCGGGGAGTGGGGACACATCGCCCGGATGTGTCCAAAAAGAAAACCAGCCGAAGAACCGATGGAGGTCGGCTATGTTCCCCGAGCCGTAATGTACTCAGCAGAAATGGGTCCATCGTTCTATGTACGTATCCGGATTAATGATAAGACTATACGGGGGCTGTTAGACTCAGGGTGTCGGCAATCTGTAGTACAGGAGAAACTGGTTAGACCTACACAGATCATTCCTAACGAACAAGTACACATAAGGTGCGTCCATGGCGACGTGCGACCGTATCCGGTAGCACAATTGGTCATTGAACCTCAGGATAGAGCCCCGGTACAAATCAAAGTTGGGGTCATATCAACTTTGCCGGAAGATATCATTCTGGGCATCGATAACCCCGACTTTCTGTCACTTTTCAAAGATAAACTGTCCTCTCAGAGCGAAACAGCCAGTGCTTACCTAGTGAAGGAGCCCTGGGTATTGGATAGGAATTTCAGGTTTTCACAAGCCAACGACGCGACACTTATGAATGCGTGGGAGGCTGCTCATGTGGCACAAACTCTCACCCCTGCAACCTTCCCCAGGTTCGTGATACAGAATGACTTACTGTATCGAGAAGGAAAGGCAGGGGAGGACCTTCAGTTAGTGGTACCATGTGCTTTCAGGGAACAGATCCTGTATTATGCCCATGCACATCTCACAGCCGGGCATTCCGGGGCCGAAAAAACCACCCAAAATATTGTACGCCATTTCTTTTGGCCCGGCCTGTATAAAGAGGCCGAAGTATACTGCAAGAAATGTGCCATCTGTCAAAAGAAGAACATGACGCGACCCCAAGCTGTCCCTATGCAACCGATGCCTCTCATAGGTAAACCGTTTGAAAGGGTGGGGATGGACCTTATAGGTCCCTTACCCCGGTCTTCCAGCGGAAACACTTATGCATTGGTTATAGTGGATTATCACACTAGGTTCCCTGAGGCTTTTGCATTGAAGACTCCCACTACCAGGAACATAGCAGACAGGATGGTTGAACTATTCGCGAGAGTAGGATTCCCTAAAGAGATCCTTACGGATCAAGGTACCCCTTTTGTATCAAAATTGATGAAGGAAGTGTGCACACTGTTAGATGTGCATCAAATTAAAACATCGGCATATCATCCTCAGACGGATGGCCTCGTTGAGAGGTACAACCGATCATTGAAAACAACCTTAAAGAAGATGTTAACTGTAGAATGCAAGGAATGGGACAGGCTTCTTCCCCTAGCACTGTATGTATTAAGGGCACAAGTACAGAGCAGTTTGGGATGTTCCTCTTTTGAGTTGTTGTACGGAAGGCAGCCCAGGTCCCTCCTAGAAATAACCAAGGAAGCTTGGGAACAGGAAGGCATAGAGGAACAAAGATCCCTCTTGGAATATACACAACAACTCCAATCCAAGTTGGGAAAGCTCAGAGATTTAGCATATTCCCATGCAGAGAAGCAACAACGTAAACAGAAATTCTATTACGATAAGGGAAAAAAATGGCGTACTCTAGAAAAGGGCGATTTGGTGTTGGTGTTGCTTCCTTCTTCTACACAGAAATTTAAAAGCGAGTGGCTAGGTCCCTACCCCGTGATAGACACCATAGGCCGAACTACATATAGAGTCCAGTTATCGCCCTCCAGAAGCCAAACCTTCCACATAAACCTTCTAAAAAAATGGATAGGACCCCCTCCAAAAGCTGCCCATTTTGGTTTACCGGTCTGTACGGCCCTAAGTACCTTAGACCAGTTACCAGTCAACCCTGAGTTAACAGAACAAGAAAAGGAAAGCTTGGTAAGGACTCTCAGTCCCTTTTCGTCCATATTCTCAGACACCCCTGGGTTGACCCATCTGACAGAACACCAAATACAGACAGAGGAAGGGAAGATAATCAAACAACGGCCATATAGGATCCCGGCTGCTAGGAGAGGGGATGTACAAAGGGAGGTGGAAGAAATGCTCAAGTTGGGAGTCATCAGGCCCTCTCACAGTAACTGGTCATCTCCCATAGTGATGATCCCAAAACCAGATGGCTCCACTCGTTTTTGTATGGATTTCAGGGCTTTGAATGCCATATCGGCCTTCGACGCCTATCCCATACCACGAGTGGACGAGTTAGTTGAACGGATTGGAGAGGCAAGATATATAACAACACTAGACCTTACAAAAGGCTATTGGCAGGTGCCCCTGAGAGAGGAGGACAGAAGAAAAACAGCGTTTGCCACAGAGGAGGGACTCTACGAGTTCAATGTATTGCCCTTTGGCTTACATGGGGCACCAGCCACCTTTCAAAGGCTAATGAACCAAGTTCTATCAGACTTGAAACAGTTTTGCTCCGTCTACCTAGACGACATAGTGATATTCAGTAAGACCTGGGAAGACCATTTGAGACATGTACAGAAAGTACTACAGGCCCTGAACAAAGCAGGTTTACATGTTAACGCTAAAAAGTCACGAGCCGCGTTTCCCAGGGTCAAGTATTTAGGATTCCTGCTAGGAGAGGGAGTCATCGCCCCTCAAGAAGAGAAGGTTAAGGCTATCATGCAGACCCCTTTCCCTTCCTCCAAAAGAGAATTGAGGGGATTCCTAGGCCTAATTGGATATTACAGGCGCTTTATAGAAAATTTTGCGGCCACCGCCAGTCCCTTGACAGATCTCCTCAGCCAGGCAGCCAAACCCTCTCAGTTGAGTCAACCCTCCCGGGAGGCTAGGGAAGCATTTGAGGCACTGAAAAGAGCTATCACTACGAACCCAGTGTTGATTCCTCCGGACTACAACAAAGCGTTTTCGTTAGCCACTGATGCCTCTGAGGTAGGAATTGGGGCTGTGTTGTCGCAAGAAGGGGGGGATGGTATCGAACACCCTGTACTGTTCCTAAGTCGCAAGTTGCACCCCAGGGAAAGGAAGTACCCGACGATTGAACGGGAATGCTTAGCTATTCGGTGGGCTGTGGATAAACTAAGGTATTACCTGGAGGGACGTCCATTTGTACTCTACACAGACCATGCGCCATTGCAATGGATGCAAAGGAACATGTCCCTTAATCCCAGGGTTCTCAGGTGGTCCTTGTTCCTACAGCCCTTTTCCTTTGTCATAAAACACCGCAAAGGAAGGGACAACGCTAATGCGGACTTCTTGTCTAGAACGCCCCTTCTCCCCGATCGGGAGAATCCAGGGGGGGAGGTGTGTAACCAGGTGACCGGGACAAGGACTGATAGTCAGGACTGCAGTAATGAAAGTAACTGGTGGTCTGTTAACAGTGAAGAAATGGTTGCTCCTTCTCCACAGGACGAGCCTTTCACGTGGGGAACATCGTCACCAGAAATGCAACACGGCTCCTTTAACTGGCATACAGAACGGGACACCAGGACTGCCCCTTGTGACGTAGCCTTCCTTTCATTGGATAAAGGTCCGGAACCTTGGAGGTCGGCGTGTGACATCACCACCGGAGGCGAGGACCGGGAAGAGGAGAGAGCGGAGGAAGGACGCCACCGGGACGTGGAACCCTCAACGCGAGGACGAGAAGCAGACGAGCTGGAACAAGGTGAAGCCCTGTCCGAAGCAGACGTGCCAGGAGGCCAACGAGACCGCGCAGCGCCGTGCCACGCTCCCGAGGGAGGAGTGTGGCTCCGACAGGTACGGGACCGTATCTCGAACTGGGTGGGACGACGGGGAACTTCACCCGCCTTAAAAGAACTGCCCCCTCCCTAGTATCCCTGCACTACCCTTTCCTGTAAATATACCGACCCTCACGTCAATCACTAGAATTCTCCGTAAGAGAGTGCAGCACTTGTAGGTGATCCCTCACCCCTTGGTCCCTGGGAACAAAGAGTAATAGGACGTGGCAGTAATTGGTCCTTTTCTTTTATTTTTGTTTCCGGCATATCCCCTGCGAGAGGTCCTTTGGGAAGATTCGCCTGCCTGACAATCCGAACGTCGAAAAGAACACCCCAACCCAGTCGACATCACGGATCCTGCAGGGTTTGCCAAAGAGAGACTAACCTTTAGGAAAAAGAAACTTTATGTTCAAATAAAACCCTCTTTACCAAGGCAACGTGTCCAGTCCATTCCTGACCCCCCCTTACAGACCTTAAAATGGATCCCCCTCGAACACCGAAAGACAGTCACTCACGCCCTGGTCACCAGCAGACTCGACTACGGCAACGCACTCTACGCCGGAATAAACAAAAACCTCATCCGCAAGCTACAGAACATCCAGAACGCCGCCGCAAGACTGGTCCTCAACCTGCCAAAACACTGCCACATCTCCCAGCACCTGCGCACACTCCACTGGCTCCCTGTCGAGGCGAGAATCACCTTTAAGATGCTCACCCACGCACCATCAACCGCTCCCTGGCGACCGCCTCATTCCCCGATGACTGGAAACACGCCGAGGTCAACCCCCTCCTAAAGAAACCCTCAGCGGACCCCACCGACCTCAAAAACTACAGACCCATCTCCCTGCTCCCGTTCCCAGCGAAAGTCATCGAGAAAGCCATCAACAGCCAACTCGCCACATTCATTGAAGAACACAACATCCTCGACTCCTCCCAATCCGGCTTCAGAAAAAACCACAGTACGGAAACCGCCCTCCTCGCCGCAACAGACGACATCTGCAACTTACTGGACAAAGGAGAAACAGTAGCCCTCATCCTCCTCGACCTATCAGCGGCGTTCGACACAGTCTCCCACCGCACCCTAATACGCAGACTCTACGATGCAGGAATCCAGGACAAGGCCCTCGACTGGATCTGCTCCTTCCTCTCCAGCAGGACGCAGCGGGTCAGACTCCCCCCTTTCCTCTCGGACCCCACACCTATCACCTGCGGAGTCCCCCAGGGCTCCTCCCTCAGCCCGACGCTCTTCAACGTCTACATGGCTCCACCTGCCCCCATCGTCAGAACCTACGGACTCAACATCGTGTCATATGCAGACGACACCCAGCTCATCCTCTCCCTATCCAACGAGCCCAACACCGCCAGACGCAACTTTCGAGAAGGCATGGAAGCCGTTGCCAAATGGATGAAAAACAGCTGCCTACAACTAAACACCAACAAAACAGAAGTACTCATCATGGGCCCAAACCCCGACGCCTGGAGTGACACCTGGTGGCCCACCGCCCTCGGAAACCCGCCAACCCCCACAGACCACGCACGCAACCTGGGAATCATCCTGGACTCCGAGCTCAAAATGGACCGCCAGATCAACTCTGTCTCATCTTCCTGCTTCCACACCCTCCGCCTCCTTCGTAAGACCTTCAAATGGATCCCCCTCGAACACCGAAAGACAGTCACTCACGCCCTGGTCACCAGCAGACTCGACTACGGCAACGCACTCTACGCCGGAATAAACAAAAACCTCATCCGCAAGCTACAGAACATCCAGAACGCCGCCGCAAGACTGGTCCTCAACCTGCCAAAACACTGCCACATCTCCCAGCACCTGCGCACACTCCACTGGCTCCCTGTCGAGGCGAGAATCACCTTTAAGATGCTCACCCACGCACACAAGGCCCTCCACGGCACCGGACCAGCATACCTGAACAGCCGACTCAAATTCCACGCACCCCAAAGGACCCTACGATCAGCCCAGCTTTCCTACGCTGTGGTCCCCCGCACCAGAAAGACCAGATCGGGAGGCCGCTCCTTCTCCTTCCTCGCGGCCAAAGCATGGAACGCCCTTCCGCTCCACCTCAGACAGACAACATCGCTCCCCATCTTCGCAAGAAACCTCAAAACCTGGCTCTTCGACAGACCCCCTCCTTGATGGAATGGAACCTGCACCCCCCCAACCCCCCCCCCCCACCCCTAGCGCCTTGAGACCCTTACGGGTGAGTAGTCGCGCTTTAACAAACTCCTGATTGATTGATTGAAGCATGACAGAAAAGTGTTACTGTCAGCAAAAACATATCTAATGAGGAGATGGCAGGATCTTCTCCTAGAAGAAGTGTGAAACACACTTGCGAAAAAGATATCATTCAAGAATACAATACTGAATTCATTATTCTAGTTGCCAACGGTGAAAACAAGTTTAGAACCTGCTGAAATATGTATTTACTACTCTAACTAAAATGTCTTCTGAATCGCTATGGAAGTTGACCTACCTAGACCCAAACTTTTATTATACAATCTAGGACTGATAGTTGCTAAAAGGGACTTTGCCAAGCATTGGGGTGCATCAGATGTACCCACACTAAAGGAATGGATAGTTAATATGGACTTGTATATGGGAGCAAAGAAGACTACATACGAGGTCAGAACCGGCCCCAAAACATTCACTAAGAAATGGGCCCCATGGCTGAGCTACTATGGCTTATAAATAGAAGGGGCAGGAGTCAATAACACACACCCACCCACACAAGAACATAGTACAATTCGTGACCCCTAACACTCTGTATGTCCTAGCCTATGGTAGTAGACGGATATGGGAATGGGAAGGAGAAGTGAATTATGGAATATAATCTTGTGTTTCTGTTTCCTTCAAACGATTACTGAATGTATAAATGCTGAATGGACTGTGTACAATGATTCTCATACTAATGTAATGGCTGACGCTTTTTTCTTTTTCTTTTCTCGTTTGTTGAAAATAAAAATACTAAAAAAAAATTAAAATCTTCTGGGCCTGCTACATCTTTACACTTAGCAAGTGTAATTATATCTAAATTACTGTTCAGATCAATTAGAATTGAACACCAAATTTTAACTAAAAATACATAGAAATATATGATTATGTTTTCAGTGGGTGATCCATAATTCAGAACTTAGATCCTTGGGGACATTTAGAAATGCAAGACTCAATGTATTAAATATATTGGTCAACATCAATTGATGCACATCTGGTACACAATGAAATATCATTGTAAGACATGGCTTCATTGTTAGGACTGGGAAATGCAGATGTTAGCACTATGAAGCACTTTTACAAAAAAAGAAATCAATGCAGCAGCAAAAATTGCTATATTGTGCCAGTGGGAGAGAGCAGTGCAGAGCTATCATTACTAAATATAGCCTTTGACTGCGGTCTTCCTCTATGCTGGCACACAAACAGGCTGCCTAGCACAGACACACAAAGTAATTAACCGTTAGGTTCGTGCTATATAAATACCAATACATACATACATTAAACACACCATTGACCTAGGGTAGCGTGAATCAGAGCTAAGCGCTGCATGCTGTACAAAGAGGGCACTACTCCAATTCAAAAAAGGTTTTGCACTGAAACGTAAATATCACAATCTTGATAAATCTGCCCCCAGGCATCTTTGCAAATGAAAAGGTTTGGGTCACAAATTGCTATATTACTTTTGTGGATCAGACTTCAGATAAAAAATCTGCAGAGGAATACTTTATCAACTATTTGTTTCCTAGCCCCCCCCCCAATGCATAAAACAATGCGTTTCTTTGAGAAAACCTTGAATGAGGTATACAAGTGACATCTTGCTGAATTTAGAATTGTGTCTAGCTTTCAGAAATGTGCACCGTTCTGGGTTCACTGATTAGTTTTACACTCCCCCTCTCTCCTACCCTCCTCCCCCGCAAGTTGGAAAAAGTTAAAAGGAATAAAAATAGGAAATATTAGCCCCCTACAAAGAAATTTTCTGATACGCTCAGAAAATGTTTTTATTGCTATCTGTTGATTTCTGAAAGGTAGGAGGTCAGCACCTTTTGATTGTCATTTTTGACAAAACAAATGTCTTACGTCATGTTGTCTAGTTTCTCTGGCCAGGATATAAGCTGTGGGCAAAAAAACAGTATGAAAGCTTTAGCGCAAACCTTCCTTCAAACCTTAAGGGGTTCAAATATGACCATGACCTCACCGCCAGGTGAGCCTTGTCGACACCATTTCCTTTTATCCATTGATACACCTTAGGGCATATTCACAAGGACATACCTCTGATTTATCACCACTTTAACACATCAAAACTGGGGCTAGAACTAACACCCCATTCACAAGCTGGTGCAAACAGCAGACATTGTCAGAATTCCAGCGATAACAGCCCCATAACCTAACACCACGGCGGACACCACCAACTAACGCTAATGAGATGCAGAGTAGGCGTTCCCTGCAGAAAAACATGAAAAAACAGCAACACCACTTTCACAATGAACTGACAGATCCGCGAAGCAAACCAAAAACATGCGATAAGCCGCGGTAGCCGCAGGTATTTAACACCTGCCTCGCGCGGATGTAAAGACAGACGACTACCTGCAGTAGGCAATGAAGCCCTGCACACAACCACACTCGAAGAGCAAACGACGCCATGGAGGTACTCATCATGCAGCTCGGAGCCCCAACAGGGCAATAACACCCACCACCACCACCTCCACCACCACCACCCCTAGGACCTGGACCCGTCCCACCTGGACCACCACAGAGGCTGCGCAGAGTAAGACAGCAAACCTACCAAAAACGCACCGCTCTCACAGACCTAACGCCCAAGGAAGTCATTTCCCACTACAGACTCAAAAGGACAACTATTCACCGCAGCATGACCCACATCACCCACAGGCTAACGGTCCCAACACAGCGGAGAACCAACATCCATCCGCAGACAAAGCTGCTGGCTGTGCTGCACCTGTTGGCCTCAGGTACCTTCCAACCAACAACTGCCAGAGTCAGAAGGGTCTCACAGCCAGCACTATCAAAGTTCATCACACTTGTCCTGGATGCCATCCTCAGCGTCATACCCCAGTACCTTCTCTTCCCGAACACTGCACAGGAACAGCTGGAGAGAAAGCAAGGCTTCTACACCATAGCCAGATTCCTGGCCGTGTTGAGGACAATCAACTGCACACATGTCCCACCTGTGCCCCCTGCGAATACTGCACACCACTACCACAACAGAGAGAACACGCATTCCATCAATGTACATGCAATAGTGGACCACCGGGGTCTCTTTGCTAATGTCGTCACCAATTACCCAGGCAGTGTGCATGATTCCTTCATCTTCTGAGAGTCCATAAGCAACCAGCGCTTCCAGGATGGCACGTATGGGATGGGACTGCTCGTTGGTAAGTACCAAGTCAACACACCACACATCACAATGCCTCCAAAGCACAATGCACAAGTATGGGGATGCACACATGACCAAACCACATTCAACATGTCAAACTACACGACCACCTACCAGACACGACCACACCACTCCATGGTCATCCTGGCCTACCCCTGCACCCAATACAGACATTTCATGGCACCACAGCGACAGAACAGTTGAACGTGTGGAGATGCGGAATGCAGCCATAACACATTTGAAGCACTCTTATGCCCACATGACCCTACCCCAGTCCCCCGCAGATAAGCGTTCCGTGGCAGTGGGCCCATGTGGCCCGCTGTGCATCCGGGGTCACTAGCCCTGTGCAACTTGTGCCATCCCCCCCTTGTAGTTCTGACATTGCATGTCTGAGTGCCTCATGACTGGTGTTGTAGTTGCCTGCAGCAGCTACTCCCTGTGAGCTGGCTAACACTCACCCCACACACAGCCAACACATTTGTCACTGGATTGGTGGACCTGCCATCACATTCTGCCAAACTAAGTATTGACTCTTTTTTCCCTGCACTGTCACAGGTGATCAAGAATATGCACTCTACCCTTGGATGATGACACTCCTCTGAGATCTGAAAACACCTGCCCAGAGGCAGTGCAATGCGGCCCAAATACATACCAGGGGCATCGTTGAACGCAAATTTGGCGTGTTGAAGTCACGTTTCAGGTGCCTGGACGGCACAGGTAGAAAGCTCCTGTACAGCCCGGACATCATGTGCAAGCTGATCATTGCATGTTGTGTGTTGCACAACATCTGTGCTCACACCAGGGCCCCATGGATCCCAGTTCCACAGGTACCGGCCGATGATGGTGGTGATGGGGCAGGTGTCCCACATCCCACTGCAGCAGCGGCAGGAATGGCCCGTAGGAATACCAAAATTGATACCTACTTCTCTTGAGCACGTCACATTGTGACCGTCCATGGCAATCAAGTGACAGTAGAAAATGTCCAAATGCACTGCATGTTTGAAAAAAACATTTTTACAGATTTCAGCTTGTACTTGTACATTTTGATGTTACTTTACCGTGCGATTTCAGATGTGATTTGGCAGGTTGTGCACATTTGCTGAACCAGTTGTGTCATGTGTTCAAATGTTGTGGGGTGCTGTTTGTCCCGGTATGTTGTCATTGCCGGGGTGCACTCCTGATTCTGTGTGTATGCTGCACGGTCGGTGTGTCTCTCCTGCAGCTCTGATTTTTCTGCCACCGGTCTCTATAGTGCGGTGTGCCTGTTGGTTCTGTTCTTCCACGGTGCTTGGAAGTTGTGGTGTACATGTTGTCCTCTGCAGTTGGCTAGGGTGCATCCGTGGTATTCCGCTGTTGAAGATTGTTATTCAGTGGCATTTTCCGTATGTTGTTCTTGTACTATTTCCCCACCTTGCCCTTGAGTATTGCTGCCCTCACGCTGGTTGTCACTGTTTTCTGATCGCGCTTTTGCCCATTGCAGGTTTTTTCGTGTTGGCTCATGTCTTTTTATCTCCGAGGTGGTTGTTTCACTGACATTGTCCGCGGTGTTGGCAAACTATTGCATGCTACTGTTGTGTTGTGAATTCCACGTTGTCACGGGGTTATTTTCCAGTGATGGGCTGCGATGTTAAAAGTTGCGTTACGCTACTCTTGCGGTAGTTATCACACGTTCTTGTGATTGTACCCCCTAGTCTTATAGCAGCCACTGCACCCACCTCCTGTAACCTCTCAGTGTAGACCTGAACATTAAAATCCTTCAAAGGGGATGTCAGAACGATATTAAATACTATGATGTTTGTTTATTTTCTTGTAATGATTTTTAGTTTTCGTTACTGTTCACGGAAGAAATCCTTTGTACAACTTGATTTAATCCCTGCACATAACTTTTAACCAGATTTTAGTAAAAAATACAGTAAAATGCGGAGTACAAAGATATGAACGTGTACAAAGGTGATTTGGCGTCATTGTTTCTTGGAATGAGATTGATTTGGGGCTTAGGAGGCGTATCAGTGGAGGAAAGAGGGTGATGTCGTTTCTGGATATTCCCATTTTAATGTTATAAAAAGATTTGATATAATTGCAAATGAAATGAGTAATTAATGAGCTGGCAACATAAGTTAATTTTCCATATTGGGATCATTATCAAGAGCCAACGTTCATAAATTTAGATTCTTTATCGGGAGATGAAAAGTAGTTAGCAAGTGTAATTTACTTAAAATGTATGGGAATGATACATGATCCACACAAAAGAAAGCACGCAGTAGGCACACGAATGTATGAACTTTCAATTGCAATTCAATCTGCTTTCTGGCTGCAGGTGTTTTTTATGTTTTTTGTTTTTTGTTTACTTAATTTCATGTTTTTTCTTGAAAGTGCTACGGGAAAACAATAGAATGAAAGTTCAAAGACCCTTCGGAATATCAGTTATCATTAGAACTGTATCGCTGTGCTTCTGAACAATATGAATTTTGTTTTTCTAGCTGTCATTTTTCAACTGCAGGCTTGAAAAATACACATCAACTGGATGACTTGAGTAATTATACTCATAATAGTTACTGTCGCACGATCGTTTCTGCTATTTACAATTACATTGAATTACTTAAGCATTGAAATAATTTAAATATTTCAAACCTTTGCGCTTCGATTGGTTGCTGTGAATTAAATGGAAAATATGTGTGATTTCACAAAATGTAAACACGTTTAGGAATTTTACATATTCCGTCGGAAATGTAAAAGGCTTAAAACATATTCCAATAGTTATATCTACTCTATACATTAATCAACACTGCAATAAGTGAGAAAGATATGTTAGCAATATACAAAGAGCGTCATGGTTCAAATGCGATTTTTTAAAATTGTTACGGGTTGCTCCAAATGCCATACTTCAAGTCAGTAAAGAAACTGAAACATGCTATTTAAGAGTTTTGCTCCCAGTCTAAGGTATCATTTCCTACTTTCCCAGCTTTCTGTTACAAGGGTGCCCACACCACATTTCACAAATAATCCACCTTCCTATTTTATCTCTTTTTACTTTGTAAATGTATTTACAATGCTTTTTGGAATTCCTATCAATGTCCCTCTTCTTATTTTATTTAATCTTGCGCTCCCCCTTTGTCCCCTCCTTGTTTTGCACATCGTGAAGGATGTCAAATCACTGGCCTGTATCGTTCACATCTGTCTAGACTTCCGAAGGCAAATCTCAGCCATGGCTAAAAGCTTATGCCACCAAATAAGACTATTCTTGGGTCTCAGGAAGTTCGTTCCTGAACAGGACTTAACACCTGAGGTACAGGCATTGGACCTTTACAGGCTAGATTATGGTCCCTCACTCTTCTCTATGCATATCTAGCTCCTCTGAGAGCTGTGATTCATGCTGCTTACGGCTTTGAGACAGGCTGGAGAAAATTCAACCGCATCTCTTCTATTCTCTGCTTCCTTAAATGGCTCCCAATTGATCCAAGAGCCCAATTGCTGAATGCAAGCATTACTCGTAAAGTCCTCCACAGCTTAACTTCTTCCAACCTGGGTGGAGAACTAAAGGTCTTTGGAGCTCAACGAGTATCAAGAAACGTTGAGACCCTCCTGCTTGAACCTCTGACTAGCAGGTAAGAACTCTGAATGAGACAAGACTTCTGTGATAGTACTGCAAGACTTTAGAACTCTAACCCCACAGCCATATGCACAACCTCTTGCCGGCTCACATTTAAAAGGGAAATGAAAATCCTCCTATTTAAGAGCCACTTTGGTTATGTTCTCTCTGCTCTCGTGCTTAGCTTCTTGCATGAGCGTCTGGCATCACGCATACCTTAATGGGCTATGGTAGCCTTCTAATAATTTTCTGCGAGGTATAGGAGCCGCGCCCCCTCTACCCACCTCCCCCCGGTGCCTTGAGACCCATCCGGGTTAAAATCCTTTCCTGGAACGTGGCTGGGCTTAAAAGTAAATTGCCTATTCCAGAGTGGAGCACTTTCATGGCTTCCCATGACATCTGTATGCTTCAAGAAACGTTGGCGCTGGAAGAAAGTGTAGCCCCTGGATTTGCCACTTTTGACGTCCTAGCTAATATGGGAGTGAGGGGCAGACCCTTTGGTGGCATGTCCATATGGGTTGGTACCCACCTGGGTGTGAGGGCTACGCAATTTCCAACTAACTCCTCGGACGTCCAGTGTGTACTCCTGACCCCACTTAAAGGGCCGAACATCGCCCTGATAAATGTATATTCAAGGCCAGTGAGGCGGGGTCTGGAGTCAGAAGCCATTGGAAGTCTGTTGAACCTCATTCAGGCAATTGATGTCACATCTGTGCTGATCATGGGGGGAGATTTTAATTGCCATTTTGAACCACTCCTGGACCCTAACTTGAATGAGCAGGATGAGGTAGACAGGCTCTGGGCTATCCCGGACCCACTGACTCCCTTGGTAAAAGTATGGACCCCTCTCGTATTACAATTACAATCATTAGTTCTGGCTACATCATTGCGTGCATGCAATGGGAGGGTGGAGCCAGATAGGCCAGGGAATAGCACGTTTAATCGTCTGAATCAGGCCTCAATTATAGATTACATTTTTGTTGAGGCCAAGCATTGGGATAGGCTACTCGAATTTAGGGTCGTTAAACGATTTGATAGTGATCATAATGCCCTAGTCCTGTCACTTAAACCAGGGAGTTTTGGGCTAACGACCAGGACGCCTGCAGAGAACTGTGCCATGGTACCGCTAATAGTAACAAACTGCAGGCGAAGGATTAAGTGGCCTGACTTAGAAGCCTCCCCTAGTAAACTTGCGGATCTTTATGTGTCTATTGTCCCGCTCATCGAAGAGATGGGGAGTTTTGATGGCCTGGGAGGAGCTACTGATATCCACGTTAAAATGGTGGCTAAGCTAAAGGATACCTTATATCCCTTGAGAAGGATGAATCGCTTACAGACTACGACAAATCGTTGGTTCAATAGTTCCTGTCGAAATGCTAAAACGGCACTGATGGTAGCGCTAAAAGCCAAAGACGTTGAGGCAACTAGGGCACTTCGTATCAAATATAGAAAGGTAATTTGTGATGCGAAGAAGGAAAGGGAAGCCTCCATGTGGGTGGAGCTGGGAGTTGCGCTTAGCTGCAAAGATCTAAAGTCTTTCTGGCTGATTGTGGCAGCTGGGCTTAGTGGGCTTACCCATACTCCCCCTCCTAACATTGCCCCTGCTGTTTGGGAAGATCACTTTAGTGCCCTGTATGGCACTTTAGAACCCAATAATCCGCCTGTAATTGCCCCTGAATCTGAGCAAAGTTCAAGTACTAATTGGACGAATGAAAGTGAGTGGCCAACTTTAGTCCCGGTATCTCTTGATCCATTGGAATATATCACCTTAGCTGAGGTAGAGTCTGCTATATGTAAACTGCTCCCTAATAAGGCTCCTGGATTAGACAAACTACCTGGAGAGTTATTCAGGACCCAGCCTAAGATTTGGGCACCCTATTTGGTGGTCCTATTTAATGATATTTTGAGGGGTGGTGATCTGCCTCCTACTTGGCTGGGAGCTGAAATTGTCCCAATATTAAAAAAGGGTTGCCCGCTAACGCCCTCTAATTACAGACCCATCAGTTTGATTGACACCTCACAAAAACTGATGGGGAGGGTTATCCTTGATAGGATACTTGACTGGATTAATGAGAATGAGATCTTGTCTCCCCTACAAGCGGGCTTTAGGGCCGGAACTTCCACTCTAGACCAGATATTTCACCTGCAGGTCCTATACTGGAAGACAGCGAAGGTGGAGGGTGGCAGCCTCTACCTTGTATTTGTGGACCTGCGGGCCACGTTTGATCTAGTTCCACGTGCCAAACTGTGGAAGGTGCTTGCCGACTTGGGACTACCTTCTTACCTTTTGGCCATCTTATCTAGGTTGCATGAGAACAACTTTGCCCAGGTCCGATGTGGCAGTAATGGCGAATTGACAGGTCCGTTTCCTGTCCAAAAAGGAGTCCGTCAGGGGTGTGTCCTGGTGCCCACGCTATTCAGTCTCTACATTAATGGTCTTGTAGATCATCTGAATGGCGTGGAAAACAATGATGCCCCTAAGTTGATAACTGGTAGAGTGCCCGCTCTGATGTTCGCAGACGACACCTTGTTGCTTTCTCGAACATCATCGGCCATTCAAAGGATACTCGACGGCTTTGTGGAGTTCTGCGAGCTCTGGGGACTAGAGATCAACTTAGACAAAACGAAATTTATGATCTTTAATCCCCCAAAGAGAGTGCGGCCAAATCCGTCTCTATATGGCACCCCCCTTGAAAGTAGGGGTCTACTTGGGTGTCACCTTGTCGGAACATTTTGAATGGAATATGCATATAGACAAGTCTGCACTCAAGTTATCCCAGCTGGCGGGAGGCCTGGGTAAGGTGTTCAGGGAGTCAACATTTAGACCAGTGTCCCCAGTACTGGAGATATATTCCCGAAAGGCAAGAACTGCGGCAATGTATGGGGCAGAACTTTGGGGGCACAAGAAGTTAACCAATCTTAAAAAGGCAGAGCAGTTGTTCATGAGAAATCTAGTTGGGCTACCATCGAGCACACCATTGATCCCCCTTAGGTTTGATCTTGGTATAGTTTCAATCGAGGAGATTGCAAGTGCAAGGCCAATCATGTATTGGAAGAGGCTGTGGTCAGCTCCTGAATTGGCCACCTATAGGGCCGAATTCTGTGAGGTATGGAGTGCTCTCCGTAACAAGAAGATTCCATGGCTCCAGTATATTAGATCTACTGGTGACCAGCTGGGTTTTCCGGAACTGTGGGAAGCACCACAGTCCTTCTGCATGGGGATATCAAAAAAGGACCTCCACTCATTGATACATAGACAGTACCATGATACATTATTGAGCTCTGCGCTATTGGGTAGGCTGACTACTGAGTTCCTCCTGGTTAAACCGGAACCGAGAACAGAGGAATTCATGGACTTGATTGAGCCACCACTTGCCCGAAAGTTATATCTTCAGCTCAGACATGGTACACTACCAATTAGGTCATTTTCATCCAAGTGGTTATCTTCTAATATTGCATCATGTCCTGCATGTGATTATAAAGTTGAAAATTTGACGCATGTACTCTTTTTCTGCCCTGCCTATCATGTAATTAGAAAATGTTGGCTGATCCCAATATGTAGAAACTTGGGTTTTGTGCACTTTACTCAAGCGTGTAGGATATTAACATATGACACCCAACCTTCTATTGTGTTTGCGGTTTCTCGCTATCTGCTTAGTATGTGGCGTAGGAGGCAATCCTTTTTAGTTTAAATTGTGGCATATATGTTTTTCTTCTTTTAAATTACTGTGCAACTAGATAACCTTGGTTTAATGCTTTTTTTAAACATTTTATGACTATTTATTGTATTATCAATGCCTGTACTGATGTATTTACATGTACTTTTATGGTCAGTTTGACCGAAATAAAGTTATCTAAGAAGAAGAAGTTAATAGCTGTGCTTCACAAACCATGATTGATTGATTGCTGCTGATATACTATGATGATTACCTAACTACTCCTTATCCTGTAACATCCCTGCTTGTATTAACTGTTTGTTCCCTTCTTTCCTTGTGCTAATAGGTCATTCTTATGCTGTTTATTAACCAGAACTTACTTCATGATCTCTTGTACTCTTACGTCTTTGAATAAAGTCCATACTATATAAAAACAGGAACAACTTACTAAATTAAAATGTATCTAGCACGTGCACATACAGTGGTAATCATTTCCACTAGTGTGCAATTAATTTTTTCCAGTCTCCTACATTAATAGACAAAAATAACTTAGAGCAGCTTGGATAATCAAAGCTCCAAATCACGATGAACCATATGCTTTTATTCAGCCTCGTCTTTAATTGATTACCCTCTATCAATGTGCCTCCGAAATGATAAGCATATAGAAAGAAACACTGAAAATGCCAAAGTGAGCAGTAACTAAAACATATATGTAAATATCACCTTGCAAGAACTGTAAATGCATACATGCTAGTCTATTAATATGCATTTTCTAATCTCCCCTTTATTTTTATAGAAATTATTTAAAGACAAGCTACAGAGTTTGTATTCAAAACCTTCTTTTTTACACATGTAACTAATATTCAATTTCATGATACTTCATTAATCAAGTCAAGTCAAGAAAAGCTTTATTTCGATTGCATTTTTACAATCATAAAAGCACAGATAAATACAAAAGTTATACAAAAATTTACAGCAAAATTAAAATAGAGTAACCATTAAAAAGTTTTGAACTTGATATGTGATCCATGTTATTAATAAAGATAGTAAATATTAAAATGGCAATACATCTGAAAAATGTTGCCCCCTAAATCACAACACTCTTCCTTTGATGAAGCACTTTCTTTAAAAACATAGATATCCTCCAGGCTACATGTTAATTTTCTAAAAGCTGATGGTTGGTAAAAGCCGGACGAGATTGCCTCAGTCCCAGGGTTTTTAAAAGTGGAACTATCCATGCCTTTCCTAACTCTGTATGAAATTTGCAAAATAGGACAATGGCTAAACACTGGCATACGGGCACAGGCCTCTATTACACTCACGGAGCTTCACACAAAATGGGCGAAATCCGTGGACTCAGAGATTACTGACAAAGCATGGGCGAGCATCCTAGAACACCCCAAGTGACTTTCTCACAATGCCAAATTTAAATTCATACAAACCATGATACCTCATCGGTCCTACCTAACCCCAAAGAGAATTCAGGGCATGTTTCCGGAGGCCCAACACTGCTGTCCGCGATGCAGGGTGGACGAGGCGGGATTCCTCCACATGATAGGGGCCTGCCCTCACCTTACTGATTATTGGGGAAAGATCCGTGCTACACTTGGGGACATCACACACCTAACGATTCAAGATAATGTGCTGGAGTGCCTGCTGGGTCTCCGTAGGTGCACTAGTGCCCTGAGGGTCCAGCTACGTTTCCTTGACCTTGCCCTCATATTGCCTATCCGGGCGATCACTATGCAATGGAAATCCCCCAGGTCCCCCCCCATAATCCAGATAGCAGGACGACATGCTTAGATGGGGCAGTGCCGAAAGTGTGGCAATTAGACAGGAGGAGGCAAGAGGGCTGCGTAAACATCCCTTATCTATGGACTGGGACATCATGCTGGAGGATTTTTGACAGAGAGACCGCCTACCCATACAGATTACTGCCTCTCCATGACTTACCTAGCAGCAAGTAAAGGAATAGAACAGCGGACGCTTCACTGAGCCTCTTAACTTTCCAGTGGCACGTTAACAATAATTACTAGACACTGATGATGCAAGAATGTATAAGGTTTTAAGTTATCTAGGAAAGGAGGGAGGGTGGGGGGAGGGAGGCACGGTTTATGTTACTGGAATTGTTTATAATTGAATCACTTGGCAGGGTATGCTCAGACGTGAGTCCCTTTCTCACTTTGCCACTGGATTCAAGCAAGCCGGGCTGAAGACGGCTGAAATGCCAGAAACCGGTCCTCGGAAGCTTGTTTCCGGTCCAGGGAAGGCATGGCTTGGCAGTTCGGGCTGGACTGTTCCCATGAGGCACAGGGTCAGACTGATTTGCATATAGCCATGTCTGAACTGGGGTGGCAGAGTGGGCTAAAGAACGGTGATGGATCAAACCCAGATCTTTTGACTGGGTGTGAGTGTTTGATTGGTTCAGATGCTCCGTCCATCACCACCCCCTTTTGTACCGCTTTGGCCGCCATAAGTGTGGCAGGGTATGCGCAGACGTGAGTCCCTTGCTCACTTTGCCACTGGATTCAAGCAAGCCGGGCTGAAGACGGCTGTAATACCAGAAACCGGTCCTCGGAAGCTTGTTTCGGGTCCAGGGAAGGCATGGCTTGGCAGTTCGGGCTGGACTGTTCCCATGAGGCACGGGGTCAGACTGATTTGCATATAGCCATGTCTGAACTGGGGTGGCAGAGTGGGCTAAAGAACGGTGATGGATCAAACCCAGATCTTTTGACTGGGTGTGAGTGTTTGATTGGTTCAGATGCTCCGTCCATCACCACCCCCTTTTGTACCGCTTTGGCCGCCATAAGTGTGGCAGGGTATGCTCAGACGTGAGTCCCTTGCTCACTTTGCCACTGGATTCAAGCAAGCCGGGCTGAAGACGGCTGTAATGCCAGAAACCGGTCCTCGGAAGCTTGTTTCCGGTCCAGGGAAGGCATGGCTTGGCAGTTCGGGCTGGACTGTTCCCATGAGGCACAGGGTCAGACTGATTTGCATATAGCCATGTCTGAACTGGGGTGGCAGAGTTGGCTAAAGAACGGTGATGGATCAAACCCAGATCTTTTGACTGGGTGTGATTGGTTCAGATGCTCCGTCCATCACCACCCCCTTTTGTACCACTTGCAAGGAGTAGGGCCATGGCTGTGTAGCCACCGGTACTCCTTGGTAAATCTTCTACAACGCCAAAAAATGCCAATCACAGGTCAGGACTTCGTCAATATCAGTCATCGGGCCAATGTGGAGAAGATCTTGCAACATGCCTACATGTCCTTGCCATGTGTAAGAAGGCAAGGTGGCACTTGGGGCAGCCGGAAGGCCTTGTTTGGTCAAACCTGTGTTGATCATTGGGGGAACAGAGGCTCTTTGCAAAAACTTGAAATTTATGAGTATGGGGCAGTGGTTCGGTAAGACCAGACATGTTTGTTTGCAGCAGGCCATCCATATCTTGTCAGTCATGTGGCATCCTAGATCAGCCTCCCAATAGTCCCTAAGGTTCTTATTGTGGGTGGGCAGTAAGGCCGTGCACACATGGTACAGTTTGAAACTAGATGTCCCCCATCTGCATCGTCAATCACTAGGGTCGGGGGTGAAGTGGGTGTCCTTGGAGTGAGTAAGGACATGTCCATTGGGGAAAAGATCCCTGAGTGTGTGGAGGGTGTGTCGCACCATAGTGCACTTGGCCAGGGTTTCCCTCGTAATGGGGAGCCAGGGGTTGTCCAGTAATGCCAATGAGGGTGAGCAAAGCAATAAGACCCCCTATAAATTGCAGGAGTTTTTGCGAAGCCTAGCTGGTGATGGATATTTCGTCGGGCCAAGAGGGTTTAGCGCTGGGAGAAGGAAAGCCAGGGACATCAGTGCAGCCTGGCTAATTTTAGGCTTGGTATAGGGAAGGCATGCATCCGTGTGAAACCAGTGGTAGGCATATTGACATTATGTGGCTAAGTAATAAAGTTGAATGTGTGGCATGCCACATCCTCCCTGTTCATAAAGGAGCACCAATCTGTCACAGCCAACTCAAGGGCACCTGCCAGCTCAGAATAGCTTTAACAAAATGCTGCGTAGTGTAGTGTAGTGTAGTAAAGATTGAGTTGGAGAGTGGCATGGGTATATTTAGGAAGAGATAGAGGAAGCAGGCATGAACCACCATTTCTATAATTGCGAATCATCCGGCCATTTACAGTGGAAGGCAAGTCCACCAGTCTATCTGTGTAGTCAGCCTATCTATAATGGGGCTGTAGTTTAGCCTTATCACCTGTTCCTTCTCTCTGTGAATGAATATGCTAAGATATTTCACCGGGCAATCGCACCAGGACAGTGGCAATTCACATTGAAAAGGCCCATTGACATCAGTGAATGGAAACAACTCAGACTTAAACCAGTTGATTTGGATCCCAAGAAGCTGCCGAATTGGACCATCGCATGACGAAGTGGGGCCAAGTCATCTTCTGGGTGCAGTACAAACAACAGCATGTTGATGGCATATAAGGAGATATGTAAGTGGCCAGGTCTAAATTGCAAGCCTTGGTTCATGTGGTTTTTCTGGAGGTGCCGGACTAGGTCATCCTTGGCTATTGTGAAGAGTAAAGACGATATGGGCAGCACACGCAATTTATTTTTAACAACAACTCGAATCCAGATTGAATAAAATACAATTATCTGGCTGTACAAGTTTATTTTACTCTATCAGGCATACCTCACCCATCACTGATCACTACTGCGGTAACCAGGGTTATAACCTCCGGCTGGAGGATGCATAACCACTAACCCAATGATTATGCGTACACGTGTCCAATAGCGGAGAATCAAGATATACCGCTTCAGACACGTGCATGAGGGTTTTTAATTGGGACATATTAGTACGCAACCTGCATACCCAGGTTATGCAGGACAAGTGATCCATCCCTATCTGATTTTTTGATTATCGTATAACCAAGGAAGCTGAATGGATCACACCTTCCTTCTCCCTCCACATTTGATTATTTGCACCCATTTCAGTAGTCATTCCAGTCTTCTACAGCAACTTTGTGGCCATCGTGGCTCAATGCTCAAGGCCCGTGACTTTCAATCTAACGTTGTGCCAGTTCAACCACTCGCCCAAGCCATTGAGGAGCCCAGCGAGGGCATCGAATCTGCTAATGATGGGTAGGAAGCCTACCGTGGGGTCTGCAATTATGGTATTAGTGTCAGTCAATCGTTCAGTGTCCAAGCCTTCCACAGCCCCAAGTTCCATTGTGGGTTCAATCTCTGGGATGCCTATCTGCTTGGTTTTGACAAACTGTAGCTTCTACTGGCTGGGATCCCCCTGTACCAATGTCTAGATATGGGTGAAAAGGAAAGGTGCATATCCCACATCCAAACTTGATAGGAATTCAGCTGGGCCCAACTGCACCAGGGCATGCACCTCAGGGGAATCAGGGTGTGATGTGAGGTATTTAACAGTGGTTCAAACGAGTAGGTGGGATGGGTGTTCCACGTTTGCTGCACAACAGCGGAGCCAGCAAGATAGTCACATCGTCAAGCGATTCCCAGGCGTCTCAGGAGAGGCAGAGGGCTGCAGAAGCCAACCGGGATCCAGGATCACAGTAGAGGCACAGTGTTTGTGGCACCCACTCAGCACATGGAGAGGCCTATTTACAGGCAGATGCTAAGTGAAGGTAGTACAGGCCAGGGGGACAGTCAAGCAATGATGTGGAGTTCGCCAGTAGGCCGGGAGGCTGTAGCATGGAGAGGGATATGCAAAAGAGTCTTACCCCAGGTGGTAAGTATACAGGGCTCCTCCCAGCCAGCGTTGTCTCTGGCAAGAGCCAGCCAGTGTGAGGAAATGGTATGCTGTTGACAGATGATGCTGACCACCACAGTAGGGCTCTGATCCAAGGCGGGAGGAGTGTGCGAGGATCAGGCCTCTAGTCTCAGAGGAGGGAGGGGTATTACCCATGCCAAGCCACTCAACACGCCATCTGGGCACCGCAGGAAGACACAGCAGGCATGGCACAGATGAGGGGCCCAGTTGGATAGGGGCCCTTGCTTGTAGTTGTCCATCGAATGATGTAGTGCCCCCCTCGGGGGGGCACTTGACCCAGGTCCAGGCAGAACTCGGTCAAGTCATTTGTGGCATCCCTCACAGGTCCTATGGCTGAGTCCAATGACCTTGTTACCCCAGGCTCGCCCACAGCCCCGGTCGCTGTGGGGCCTCCGAGGTATAGGCCTGGCTGCCCATTACTCCGCCACTAGTTCCATCACATCGACCAGAAGCCTTCCCAAAATTGCCATCATCCAGACACTGTCAGTCGGGAGGAATGCTGGTTTACACCCAGGATTAGGTCTCCCCTGCTGGAGTTTCGTCCAGCAGCAGGAGGGCAGACTCGTGTCTGTGGCAGCATCATCCATTTTGTGATGCTGAGGCTCTGTTTAACTTTAACCGGGTAAACCAGTAACCACATGTCTTCTCCCTCTAGAAGGGTGGAATGCTACCCCCACCGCCAGAACTGGCGGGGGGTGGCAGTATTCCAAAGTGTTTGACACCTTACACAACATGTTTTGATAAAGCCAAACCAAAGTTAGCATTAACCGCGAGGGTTATAATGCACTTAAGAGGATATGGTATAGCTATATCATAGGACAGTTATAAGAAGATGGTTCCAAAAGCTGCAGAGGGACTCAGCTCATGCTAGGGCACCCTCTCACATACAACCAAGCACACTGCCTCCAGGATTGTTAAGGCCTGCCATAGGAGTGACTTATAGGTGTATATGTCTATATGTATATATAGATATAGGTATACTATATCTAAGTAAGAGGTGATTACACTACCTTACCCAGGCTGTGTGAACAGACCTGTGGTGTCAGTTTGGAAGGCAAACCAGGGGTGGCATAATACATGCTGCAGCCCCTGTTAGGTCTAGGGTGCACCTATGCCCTGCGTACCTAGGCTAAACTATACAGGGGCTCACAAGAGTGACCCAGTAACCAATCTGGTATGTACCTAAAGTACATGGTATTAATTTAGAGAGAGAACAGCTGGGCTGTGGGCCTGATTAGCAGTTCCACAGCCACACTAAAGTCGAAAAACCGGAGAATCACAGCAAAAAGTGGGGGTAACCATAGGAAGCAGACCCTACTCTCCTACACAGAGGTATGAGTAGAATGTTGTTTTATGCAGAAAGTCTTCCATCCCTGCACAAAAACAGTGCTTAGAGGCATATCCCTCTTTCTGTGTGGGCTGCAGAGTGGTTTAGTAAATCCCAAAATACATTTTGTGTTTGGGCTGCATTACAAAAATGAACAACCCCAACGCAAACTGTTAGTCAATTTAGGCCGTAGTTCCTAGAAGCTTACCAGAGTGCTGTAGGAGAGAACAAGTCTCACTTTTTCAAGCAAGATCTTTGTTGGATTTAGAAGGAACAGCACAAGGTGCTGAGGTACCCCCCTGGAAGCTGGATCATTGGAAGGCAAGATGTCTTGATTCATCTCACTCAACGCTTTTTGCTGGAGAGAAAAAAAATTCAAAAGTACCTCCTCTGACGGTATCTAGCCCACTGTGATCAATGCCAGGCTAAAGCAACCATCCTTAACCAACTAGAGTACTTCAAGAAGCACTAACGGGGCTAAGTGTAAAAGTATAATCTGTGACTGGTATGACTTGTTTGGCTTAGTTTGCGGTTAGTCACAAATCACACAAAGGTCTCTGCCAAGGTCTCTGCCAATCGTAAGCACTGACTCTGATTGTTGGTTTGTATGATCTTGGTCACTTTGCCTTCATACTCGATGCATCCAAGTCTCTAGTTCCTCGTATGTGTTCTTGATCAAGTTTGTATTCTTTTTTTTCTTAAACTTTTCCGGATTTTTCTAAATTGGTTTAGAAATTTTAGTATGTTGGGTTCTTAACGTTGGTGTAGTTAGGTTCTGTTTGAAGTTAGCCCATATTTATCTGCGTAAATGGCGCTGCTTAGGCCACTGTGACCAGGGATTAAGCAAATACCAATTTTGAGATGTGGCGTAACCAGTGTGTGTTTACTGAGTGTTGGTAATATTCCCTCCCCTGAACATTAAAGCTAAAATCTGAGCGCAAACGTTATTACCGTTCATTCACCTCGCTCTGATGGCGAGTTGTCTCTCTGTCGTGGTAAAGGGCAAGCCAATTGTATATTCAAATATGTAAAATTTTAAAAATCAACTTTATTTCACAGTATTCGTTCCTAGGAAGTGTGAAACCAACAGTGCGAAACAGATTTTTACCCACTAGCCTTTAGAGAATACTTAAACAAAAGACAAGTGAATAGAATGTACCTGGGATGGTGGACGGGTAACTGGGGTGTGGTAAACATAGCCATAACTACCGGTAGAGCAGTCCAAATATGGATCTAATGAAAGTTAGTAACAGCTCTCAGGGATTCCAGTGGCAAAGGTAGACTAGCCTTCAGGAAAAAAGGCTTCCCATCTTCTCTTAGGACAAATATGGATACCAACCAGCGCAACAATAGGGGTGAATTTCCACGTTGCTCATTAATTGGGCTATAAACCCTTCTCACTTTAAATTTTCTATGAGGAGAATATATGTTTATATACCAACGAAGTAAAGAAAACCACACGATTTCATTACCGGCATAACTGTGCTTTATTCATTCAATTTAACGTTGTATTAGTTGTTACAGGCATTCACCGTCTACGGGAAAGGTTAAAAACTAAGGGAGAAATGTACAATGAAGTGGCAGAGCGTGTCATTTGCCTCTTTGGCTTAACAACATGCTCCGCCACTTTTGAAACGCAAGGCTGCGCCATATTTACAAGAATGTGTTTTAACAACTTAGCGCCAACGCAGGCACCCTTACACCAGTGTGCAAGGGTGTCTGTGTGCAGAGGAGGATTGGTTTTGTTTAGGAAGGTGTCCCTTCCTGCACATAAACAATCCTAAAATGCCATTTTGTAACTTTCATGTGTGCTCGAAGCAGCACACATGAACGTTACAAAATTGCATGTTTTAAAAGGTTTGTTAATGTACAGGAAGGGACACCTTTCTGTACATAAACAGACCATGGCATTTTGCTTTTTCCAAAAGCAAAAACAAGGAGAAATAACACATGGAAAAAGCAAAAACGAGGAGAAATAATTACTTTCTCCTTGGTTTGCCTGCTTAAGACCAGGATTTTCTTGGTCTTAATTTTGGCGCTGCCTCCTATGTACGCCATCATTGTACATAGGGGGCAGCATCAAATACAATGGGTGTTGCGGTCGAACGCCCACCACAGCACACCCACTGCACACCCCTTTCATGCTAAGCTAGCGTGAAAGGGTGCCTTTGGAACATGGCAGCGTTAAGCCACGATAAGTGGCTTAACGCTGCCTTATACATAAGGCAAGGCCCCTATCGCCAGGGGAACTTCACAAAAAGTGGTGTTCCCGTAGTGATAGGGGCTGGTACATATGCCCTTATATATTTCCAGTCTATAAGTCTGAAAATCTGAGGAACATGTTTTTGTGTACCATCATGTTGTATTATTTTCCCATTTTCCTATCAAAAGTATAACAACCTGGAGTGTTAGACTTTTTAACATATCAAAAAACAAAATTAACAAATTGAAATGCAATTTTTTTTATATATTGTATTATAACATTTATCTCATAAAATCTACTTTAGTAAACAACGCAAAGAGACTCGTTCATATAAAATGTCCACATTTTATATTGTCCTTGTCTTCAATGGGTGTACTCTGTTGTGTTTTCTGTTGGTGGGTGTTGCTACTGTCCCATGTAGTTACTTTATTCTGTTGTATTTTGCAGTTGTATGCTTAGGGTTTGTGTTGTATTCTGGTGTGTTGATATATTTTGTTTTGGATGTCCAAAAAACTCACCATATACATGTTGCATTTGCTGGAGGGCCCAGTTGCTGTCTCTCACTTCTCCTGGTGCTCTCTTCTGTGACTAGGGTGGATAAGGAAGGACTTCTTCCATTGTACAACCCGAAACCAACCAATCATATTGGTTGGAGTAGGCTATCCCAGTGCTCATTTTGAGGCTGGGGGCCTTGCTGCAATCCCTCTACTATTTTTCAGCCCTGAGATTGCTAGCTCTGAAGTGCGCATGTCACTCTAGACAGCTAGCTATTTTGAGGCTGGGGCCTGTGGCTGTATTTCCTTGGGTTTCAGCCCTGAGATTGCTCTCTCTGAAATGTGCATATCAGATTGCCCGGCTCTAGACAGCCGGCCAATCTGACATGCCCACTGGCAGGGGCTCAAGTAATAGTGCAATTGCACTAATAAGCCCGCCCCTGCCCTTGTGCTATAACAGCGTACGCATAAGACACATAATAAAATGGAATTTATTACCATTCTATTAATGTGTGTACCTTCTGTGCTCGCGGCAAGCGAGGCGACGCTCCTCGGCCATAACGGAGGAGCCGCCACTGTGTTTGTTTGTTTCTTTTGCTGTGTGCTGTATTGTGTGCTGTATTGGTGTATTATATTCTTTTGTTCTGATTGTGCTGAGATGTTCTCTTTGTTGTTCAGTGGTTCATTTGCATTGTTGTGTTCTATTTCATTGATTTGTTGTGTTTTATTGCGTCGCTTTATATTATTGCTGTATTGGGTTATCCTAATATGGCTTTGTGTTGCAGTGATGTTTTCATTTTTGTTGTGCATGAACTGCATTCATCTGTGCCCAATATTTTTTTCCAATATTACCACAAAACAGATCCTCTTTCACGATGGGTGGGAAAAAGGTTTTGATACAAAACAATGCACTGTTCTCTGTTTAACACAAAATGACATGAAATAGCACTGACCGAAAAATGTTTTGTAATCCAGCTCTGTGCTGGTAGAGTACACTTCGAAATAGAAAGTCTCATGACTTATTGCCATATATTAGCATCATTATAAGGTAAATGTTGTAATCGTGATTTAAATTTCATAAAGCATCAAAGGGGCAGCCCTCTCATCTCGCATTTGGAACAAAATGAGCGTCACAAAAAATTATCCTGGCCATAGTCAAGAAATTCACATGTTCGTGTGCTTGCTTCCTGGCATCACCCCCTCACAGGACCTAAGAAACAAATTTGCCATTTACTTTTAAAAGAAAATCAGGACTATCTATAACAACTTTGTCAACCAACCAGATCCTGCAACACTCAAACCCCCTGACATAACTAGCAGCACTATGACAAGGGCCAACCTATCATACTGGGCAGAAATCTCCACCATTAAAACAGTCAACACCATGCAATTGTTATTTATTTATTTATTTATTTATTTCTGGCGATTTTTAGAGCGCGCAAATACCCTGGGGTGTCTCGGCGCTATAGTTGCAGAACTCTCCAGAAGGGGGGTGGAATTAAGCAGGGAACAACCGTGTCTTTAGTTGTTTTCTAAAGTTCAGAAGGGTCGGAGCGTACTTGATGTTTAGAGGAAGTGCATTCCACAGTATGGCCGTGGCCACAGCAAAGCGTTTGTCACCCCAGTTGGCCCTTCTTGTCCGGGGGACCATGAGTAGGTGCGCTGAGGATGACCGCAGAGTTCTGGTATGCTCAAGCGGACGGAAGGCTCTTCTTAAGAATAGGGGTCCTTGGCCGTGAATGGCCTTATATGCAATGCATAAAGCCTTAAACTTGATGCGGCTCCTCACCGGTAGCCAATGCAATTGTCGAATGTAGGGGGAGACCGATGCAAATCTAGGGATGGATAGAAGTGTTCTGGCGGCAGCGTTCTGGACAGTTTGCAGTTTATTAAGCACCTTTTGTTGAGTGTTGAGTAGCAGTGCATTACAGTAATCAGTTTTGGAGAATACTAATGTACTGACCAAGGTTTTACCTGCATGTGACGGAAGGTATGGGATTAGTTTTTTTATCTTTTTTAGTACGTGGAAAGAAGAGGAAACCACAGCATTGACATGTTGCTGGAATGTCAATTTGTTATCGAAGATAACGCCCAAGTTGCGTACCTTCGTCACCGGTTCTGGCGGTTGTCCCATTTGGTGAGGCCACCATTGAGGGGACCAGGTGGGTTGAAGCCTCCCGAATGTCATCACTTCTGTCTTATCCGAGTTGAGTTTAAGACAGTTGGATGACATCCAGGAGCTTATTGCCTTCATTCCCCTTTGGAAATTGGCTGCTACTGAGATTCCGTCATTGTATATCGACAGCACCAATTGGGTGTCGTCAGCGTAGGTAGTGAGGGAGATTCCACAGGATTTTATGACCCTCGCCAGGTCCGACACGTAGATATTAAACAGTGTCGGACTTAGCGAGGATCCCTGTGGTACTCCACATGGCAAGGAGAAGGTCTGGGATGTGAAATTTCCCAGTTTCACAGTTTGTGGACGGTTTGACAGGAATGAGGCCAGGAGGTTTTTTGCTTTGCCTGTGATTCCTATGGCTTCGACACGGTCGATCAAGGTGGCGTGGTCGACCGTGTCGAAAGCCGCAGATAGGTCCAGGAGTACTAAAACTGCGGCTCCTCCATTATCCATTGTAGACCTAATCTCATCTGCTGCTTTCAGCAGTGCCGTCTCTGTTCCGTGGCCCTGTCGAAACCCAAATTGGGTGTCGTCCAGTAAATTATTGTGATGGATGTAATTTGACAACTGGATATTCATGATCTTTTCAAAGATTTTTGCAGGGAATGGGAGACAGGCAATGGGCCTATAACTAGCAGGAAGGAGAGGGTCTAAACTAGGTTTTTTCAGCAGCGGTTTGATTATAGCTTTTTTCCATTGCGGGGGGTATACACCGGATTCAAACATTGCATTGCAGATGGTGGTTAGGGGAGGAGCAATAACCTCCGAGATGAGGTTGAGGATATTTGGAGGGCAAGGATCCAAAGGTGAACCAGATTTGGTTCGAGCGATCAATGGTTGAATAAGCTCACGAGAGGTAGGTTCAAAACCTGCAAATGAGGGATCGGTGTGAGCTGGGGAGTGAAAGGGAATGGTCGCTACCTCAGGTGTAAAAGTATTAAAAATAGCTCTAACCTTGTCCTCGAAAAAATTGGCTAATGCATCAGAAAGGGCTTGAGACCCTTCTGACTGAGGAGCAGATGGATTGGACAGGTAGGTTACTACTTGAAATAGTTTCCCTGAGGAGTTTTTCGCCTCATTAATTTGGCTAGTGTAGTAAGTGGTTTTTTCTATTTTTATGAGTTGTTTGTAGTTAGTGAGAGCGCTTTTGTAGCTAATCTTGTCAGCTATGTTAAAGTTACGGCGCCACTGCCGTTCAAGATTTCTGCAGTACTGGCGCTGGAGTCTGAGCGACTCAGAGAACCAGGGGGCTGATGGGTGTTTTCTAGTCCGGTGGGAAGTTTTGGGAGGTGCTAATTTGTTGCAGGCTTTGATTAAAGTCTCCGTATAAGTATCTGACGCTGCTATGGGGTCGTGCTCATTAAGTGATGGGCTGTCCTGAATCAACTGAGTAAGACGCTCAAGATTTAGGTTCTTCCAGTCTCTAAATGTATTGGAGTAGGGAGGAGACAAACGAGGGGGCGTGGATTCAGTAGGGATAGAGAAGCATATAGCAGAGTGATCAGTCCAGATTAGAGGAATGACCTCTGTGATGGAGATTTCAGGATTGTTGGTGAATAATCCATCCAACGTATGGCCTGCTTTGTGCGTGGGTTTTTTTACAATTTGTGTGAGACCAACAGTCTCTAAGTCTCCAAGTAACATTTTAGTGTCAGGGTCTTCTGAAGCTTCGAGGTGAAAATTAAAATCACCTAGGATGGTGAACTGTGGTGATCCAATGGATGTCTCGATTATGTGATCCAGACGTGCTAGAAATTTAGCTCTGGATCCTGGAGGGCGGTAGATCAACATCCCTTTAAATGTTGCTTTGCTGGATAGGCCTATTGAGAAGAGGAGAGCCTCGCATTCAGGATAGGTTGTATCTGTAATGGATATTTTGAAGTGATTTTTATACATGATTGCGACTCCCCCACCCTTCCTTATAGGTCTGTCTATTTTACATACGCAGTAGTTGTTTGGTGTTGCGTCTCTAAAGTCGGGGCCAGAGGCCTCATCTCCCCAAGTCTCGGTGATGAACAGAATATCTATCTGTTGTGAGTCTATGAACTCGGCGATTTCGAATTTATGTTTTGGTAAGGATCTTGCATTGATAAGAGCTGCTGTTACTAAAGGGGGAGGTGTAGGGGAAGAGATAGGTGGCATCTCAATGCAAGTGGGACACTTGAGTGGTCCGAACCTAGGATCATTATAGTTGAAGTTTGGTAATGAGTGAGAATACCTGGTTGTTTGTTTGATGCTAAGGAGTTGATCCGAAGTGTAAGTTATTGGCACAGAGCTGGTTGCGGGATAAGGGGATGAAGGATCAGGGGGGGTGGCCCTTGGCCCGGTCTCGGCGCGGACGAGCGCAGACGAGCTTGCCTTATGCGCGCAATCGTCGCGCCCGCTGCGCTCGTCCGCTGCGCTTCCGGTGGTTACACATGCTTATGGAGGGGATTGGGGGCGGGGAGGCGGAGGGGGGGCGTGGCCTCGTAAGTGGGCGTGTCCCGTGCCTTAGCGAGGAGAATGGCGGCTTGAGGTTTCCCTTTCCAGCGCTTAATCCGCTGTGAACTAAGAGCCCTGCCCAAGAGTGTCTGGTGCCAAGAGCAAGTAAGTGAGTTTAAAAATGCAAGTTTTTAGTGCTTTAAAAATCAGAATGCGAGCAATTCTACTCCCGGCTGAGCCTCAGGAGGTTCCACAATTTAATCAAGCGTCGCTAGTGATCAGCGCGCTTTATACCTGTCGCGGGGGGCGTGGCCTCGTAAGTGGGCGTGTCCCGTGCCTTAGCGAGGAGAATGGCGGCTTGAGGTTTCCCTTTCCAGCGCTTGATCCGCTGTGAACTAAGAGCCCTGCCCAAGAGTGTCTGGTGCCAAGAGCAAGTAAGTGAGTTTAAAAATGCAAGTTTTTAGTGCTTTAAAAATCAGAATGCGAGCAATTCTACTCCCGGCTGAGCCTCAGGAGGTTCCACAATTTAATCAAGCGTCGCTAGTGATCAGCGCGCTTTATACCTGTCGCGGGGGGCGTGGCCTCGTAAGTGGGCGTGTCCCGTGCCTTAGCGAGGAGAATGGCGGCTTGAGGTTTCCCTTTCCAGCGCTTAATCCGCTGTGAACTAAGAGCCCTGCCCAAGAGTGTCTGGTGCCAAGAGCAAGTAAGTGAGTTTAAAAATGCAAGTTTTTAGTGCTTTAAAAATCAGAATGCGAGCAATTCTACTCCCGGCTGAGCCTCAGGAGGTTCCACAATTTAATCAAGCGTCGCTAGTGATCAGCGCGCTTTATACCTGTCGCGGGGGGCGTGGCCTCGTAAGTGGGCGTGTCCCGTGCCTTAGCGAGGAGAATGGCGGCTTGAGGTTTCCCTTTCCAGCGCTTGATCCGCTGTGAACTAAGAGCCCTGCCCAAGAGTGTCTGGTGCCAAGAGCAAGTAAGTGAGTTTAAAAATGCAAGTTTTTAGTGCTTTAAAAATCAGAATGCGAGCAATTCTACTCCCGGCTGAGCCTCAGGAGGTTCCACAATTTAATCAAGCGTCGCTAGTGATCAGCGCGCTTTATACCTGTCGCGGGGGGCGTGGCCTCGTAAGTGGGCGTGTCCCGTGCCTTAGCGAGGAGAATGGCGGCTTGAGGTTTCCCTTTCCAGCGCTTAATCCGCTGTGAACTAAGAGCCCTGCCCAAGAGTGTCTGGTGCCAAGAGCAAGTAAGTGAGTTTGTTACAGCAGAAGAAATAAACTTCTCTACCACTGGACACATGCGAGTAACTGTTTTTCTTTCAGATTCTATACTCCACCCATAGAGGTCATTGAACTCTGATGGATCTTTCTTCGTCATAGTGAGGGGTGAGAAATCAGGATGTCCCACTATCGACTACCCAATGAGGACCGTTCATTGATAGCCAATTCACAAATTAGAAAACAGGTTAAAGTATTCTACCCTCAAGTTCTAACTCTATCATACATCTAGAAATCAGAAAATGGTAAGCACAGATTTTGTAAAAAGAACATTAAGACACACAGACTGACAAATTTAGATTATTTGGTTATTGTATTAAAGATTCAAAATCAGTACATATAAGTAACAATTTAAGAAGCTCTGTCCTGCAACTCGCAGTATAAACCACACATTTAGTCACAGTACATCTATTGCTAATTAAATAATCAATAAAGAGATTGGTTTACAATTAATAATTCATACCACCAACAAAGGCAGAAGGATGGCTCACAAGAGTTCCCTTATATTGGCAAAAGGATCAAGTTAGACTCCAGTAGGGAAAGGTCCATGGGCAAGGGAAATAGAGCATTGATCTGGAAAGTTCAAGTCTGTTCTCTCACCAGATCCCCTTCTGGGCGATTAGCAGCCTAACAAATCCAGATAACATAAAGGCATACCGTGCCTTAGATGGGATAGTTTTCAAAGGTCAATTCGTGTTGCACTTTCCTGCTTCTTAGTAGGGTGGTTTTTATTTCAAAAGGTACCAGGAGCACTATTCTTATGTTGCTCCTTTTCAAGACAAATACAATCTTTTAGGGATGTCTTATAATAAAAGCTCACATCAATAGGTCGTTATACAGTTGTGATAGAGCTGTGATTTTCTCGAAAGTTGATATTTATGAAAAATTCTGACAACTCAGAGACTCTCACCTCAGCTTTACCGGGATCGCTCCTGAGAGAGACATTAGACAGCTAAACTGGATTTAGATTCTGAATATGAAAACCCCATGAATACTGGCAGGATGCATATCTAAACCAGTAGGATGAGCCCCTCATTCAAATCAATCAGCTCCCCTTAGCCTGCAAGGAGCTGTCATGTCAGAAGGCTTGCAGGCAAGATGAAGCTCTTCGTGTGGTGCTGCCTCAGCAGGAAACCGTCCCGCGCTGACGGATCACCTGCTATTTGTACTGAAACAAAAGCAGTATAATAAATATTAGATGTTGATAGATGCGTGTTGGAAAACAGAGGGATATTTCAAACAAAGCTTGTCAAACAAAGCACCTTCAGAAATATGTATCTTTTTTTTGGCGTATTTTACAGGAGACTGCTGCAGCTGCTTCCCGTGACAACCTCACAATGCAGGGGGAACATTATTAATGGCATAGTAGAGGGAGCAGGGAGGATATTACCTTGAAAAAATGCAATGTGACATTTAAAACCGAAGCGCAAACCCCTTCACTAAGTCAAAGGGTGATGTGCCATGCGAACTTTTATGAAGGGAGAATATTCGACCTGTGCGTCGAGCTTAAATAATGAGGTATTTTACCCACCCAGTAACTACTGAAAGCACGGGTATTTATCAGGTGTGGAAAACATGTACTATATTGAGGTTTCTCTTAAAAAATTGTGTAATACTTGCGGTATTCCGCACTTACTGCGTCTAATTCTAAATGTTTCGGGACTTGCCCTACATTTCACACAGCTGATTGTTCGATTTTCCGAAACGTTTTAAGGGTAAAATGCGGGAGGTACCACACATTTCGGAAATCAACCCTCCTTTCATCATAGGCGTCTAATACAGCTGGAGCGCTTTTTGTGTGTTTGTTGTTCAACTGAATTCTGTAACGTAACCATAATTTGTCACATTATTTTATGTCTCATAAAAAGGCCTGGTTATTTTTTATAGTTTTATTGCAAGAAACTGTTGTGTTATTGGGTGAGAGGAGTGGAAGCTCTCAACACTTTAGACAACAATTCGAAGTTCAAGACATTAAACACATCTACCAAATTTGGCATTCTGTTCTCAACTTTTTATCCTGTTACTACTTACTCTCGGGATGGATGCGTGCACTGATAGTTATGCTCACATAGTAGGGAAACATGGTAAATTTAGGTTTAACGGTAAAGAACAGTTTCTCAATTTCACACAACTATGTGATGCATAGTAAAAAGCTGTTGTCCAGCCTCCTTGTACACAATTACCAGCTCCAAGATATTCCTAGATGTGACAGCCTGGAGTAGGAAAGACAGGATAGAAAAGTTGCACTCTGTACATACACCAGTAGGTGCTAAGTATATTTGCAACTGGGAGAGTCCAGGGATAGAGCCATGAAGGGTTTAAGAGAACAGTGAACTATTATACATAATGAAGAAGACAGAGAGTACATCGAAGAGATTTTGTGCCATGGGCAGATGAGCGGGCCAGTTTGTACAGACAGAGTTCTTTTTTTAACCAGGAGACTTGGTGTACATTTGCCAATGGTGCCAGTCATTTCATTGCCCAAATTCACCTTCTTCACCTTTCAAAACAGCTTTCGGCTGTTGCAAAGATATGATGATGCTGTCCCTTATTTTGTTTTTTAAACAAATCCAGGTAGCTAAAGATTTGTCATCCTTTTGTTTTAATGCACTGACAGGCCTTGCAACCTCAAATGCCCTTTTTGAATACTATCTGACTTCTCACTATGTTGAAACAATGTTTGAAATGGTCAATGATCTTGCTTTCCTGATGAAAAGTAATGAAAATCAAAGGATGACTGGGGATTTGGATGAAGACATACACTCTCATAGAGCCACTTACAGGCTGTGGAGTTAAATTCCTTTAGTGCTCCTGCAGCAAAAGTTACGTTTTAGCAGTGGAAGATACTATAAAGTGTGTTTTGCATGCCAATACTACCTTCATCAAATTGTAACCGACTCACCCAAAACTGAACCAATGAAAACATTTGAAGTTAATAAACAACAAATAAGAAATTACTAACCCACTTGCTTTTTTTACAGTCCCTGAAGCAGAATTGAAATGAATATTATTCACTCTGTTTGTCTACCAAAGGGTCAACATTTTAATATCATAGCACCATCTCATAACCATCTTCCCTTACTGCTTAACAGAAGACGCTAAGACAAAAGGATCTGATTCCAACCACCTCAGACATATAGACCTCTAATAGTGTGGCTTTTTCCATTTCCAATGTTACCTTTAAAATACAGAGACAATTACTGTAAGAGGGCTGGAGTTTTCCAACTCCCGAGGGAATCCCTGTTTGTACAGGGGTAAGAATTCCAAGTTCTGCATAGCTTCATTTGATTAATCCGATGTTTCTGCTTGATATATTAAAAGAAAACAAGGGTCGAAGTGATACTCGTTTGGATTGGCTCTCTTTTTTTGTGGGCACTGGAACACAGCAGACAAAAATTGTGAGTTCTTCCTCCTCAAACTATCTCTCTCATATAAAATTCCCCAAAGCTCTATTCTTGATAAAACAAATTTTAACCTCTACGTGGAACCCGAACCCCTGAGAGATATATTCCACAATTATGACATAATTAACCATCAAAATGTTGGTGAAACTGAATTGTAGTTTAAGATGTCCTCTCATAATAATAGCTCTCTAATCAGTGTAATCCAATCTAAAACTTGACAACAAAATCAGTCATGAAAGGCTCTTCATCATCTGAAATATAATCTGCAAATGAATATTTTTACACATCATTTGTAAAATGTCCTGTTAAACCCTAGTGTGACTCCATTACAATTTTGGGTTTAAATAAACAAAATCGGCATGAGATGTATTCAGTTTAAGCTACCGAGTGGTATCAAATGATACATTTTGATAGATCATTCACCAGTTTAGTTTTCACTAGTTCTAAACTCTGGTATTTTGAAAATTAATCTGGCTTCTCTCATGGATGTTTCATGTTGCTACTAAAATAGAGTTTAGGAGTAACTACTTAGACCATACAACTCCATATTAACCTTCAATGGCTATTAGCTGAAGCTACATCTATCTACACAAAAGCCTGTATATTTCTAAAACACTGGCTCTCCATGTTGACTGGCATGTACATTGAAAATATTAGGGGCATGTGTGCACTTGATTGAATTGCACACAATCTACCACCCTCCAGGACTTATCCTTTCATTCATAAAACAGAATATGGAAATCATTGAAACAAACACAGCTGGTTTAGAGGGAGCAAGATGGCGGCTAAGTGAAGTCGGTCGTAGGTGGGCTCCCTGGGTGACGCCGTGATTAAGAAAGCTAAAGAATGCAGAGGACCTGAATGGCATGTCCACAAGCAAGAAAAAATGCACTAAACGATCGAGCTGAGACGGAGAGGGTCTTACCAGGATTGAGATGCTGGGCGCTGGCATTGGCTGGGATCGCGAAGCAGTTGATTATTGGCTGCCGAGTTCTCAGGCGAGGGCTATCGTGGATTCCGAGGAGGAGCAGTGGCTGTGGTGCAGCCTCCAGCAAGATTACTATGACTCTCAAAACAGTCACAAATGGCAAAGGCGGACCTTCGCAACAGGCTCCCATGGAATCCCCGCAGCCGAGCTTAGAAGACACAGAGACGGCTCCCGCCCCTCCAGTTCAAGGACACCGGCAGAGGGTCTGACCAGATAATCTCCTAGATGGGAAGGGGAGAGGCGTGGGCGCACAGCGCCAGCCGCCTCTGACCGCCACAATAATCGACCTGTTCCGGGGAGCAGGGACTGGAGCGGGGACTGGATCATCCTCCAGCCGGCTAATGGAGCAATCGGATATTCCGGCCCTGGATAAGGGAAGTGAGCAGAATATAACTGGTAAGCCACCGATGGGACCCGGGTAAAACCCAGAACAGGGCGATATGGAGGCTGTAAAGACACATGCACAAGGGTCCAGGGGGATTATTGTGGGACAGACATAGCAAGGAGAGCAAACCCACGTTACTGTGCCTGTCACTCATGCCGCTGAGAGTACGGGAGAGACAGCTTTAGGCAATGTCTGGCAGAAATCTGAATTGGTTGGGGAGATTGAGACCCAACAGGAGGAAGGAACTGGGCAGGACCATAGTTTACAGAGGACAAAGGGGAAGCTGAGAGAACCTAAGGGGGCCCCAAAGTCTGACAGGATACTGCAGGATGGTAGGGAGAGGACCATTGATTCTGAAGCAAATGATTACTACTCTCTCTCAGATGCCACCTGGTCAGGTCTGGACTCAGATGACGGGTCCAATATAGAATCAAGTGAGGAAGAGAGCATACCGGGCACTGAGGCTAGAGGCCAAGAAATGGTAACTACTGCACGGAAAACGTTCCCCCGAATGGGAAGAGCAGATAACCCTAAGCACAAGGATCTTAGGTGGGACTACTCTACCGGAGACCAATTGGTGGGGATTAGCCCAGTGTAACATGGAAGAAGCTGCAGCGGGGTCCCCTGCGCCTTCCCCTACCCTAGAATCTATATTGCAGTCAGTAATGGCACATAGGGAAGAAGCCCGGCTGGAAAGTAAATGCTCCAAGAATGCCACTCGTAAACTTCAGGGGGCTGTAAAAAAAATTGCAAGAACATGCAATGATATTAGTGACCGGATGACAGAGCTAGAAACAAGGACAGTTGCATTGGGAGTGGACATAGCTGGCTCAAAAAGGGCAAGTTGAAGCTCATGAGGAGCAACTCACGGACATTCAGTGGAAACTTGAAGATGGCGAAAATCGTCAAAGGAGGAATAACTTATGCTTTCTTGGTATACCGGAGGGGAAGGAGGGGTCTGACACACGTCTTTTTATGGTTCAGCTTCTGGAGAAATACTTGCCAGAGCTGGAAGGGTGGCATTGTCCCCAGGAAATTCAAAGGGCACACCGAGTCCCGTTTAATATTTGGCAGCCAGTCCACCCAGATGCCAAACCTCGGGCATTTCTGGCGTATTTTGGCATTTATTTGCTGAGACAAAATGTGTTCGAGAAGGCAAGACCGGAAGCACAGCGGGTGGCAGATGGATTTAATTTTATTATTAGGCCAGACTTCTGCCACACTACGGTCGAACGAAGATGGCGTCTCCATCAAATGATTACCCAGTTTCAGGAGAAGGGAGCACAGGACTTCCTCCTCAAACCGGCCCGACTGAAAGTTATATTGAAAGATCAAACTTTATTTTTTTACATCAGAGATGAAGGCCAAGGAGTTCCTAAATACTGGGGAAAGATGACTATTTTCCTTTTTATTATTCTGTGTCTAGAATAACTTTTTCTTTAAAAAAGATAGTTTTTTAGAATAACTAGGACTGAAAAGGCATCTCTAAATTGTTTCTTGAATGTCCTTAATTGTTTCTTGATTATATTGGTCCAGAAATTCAACATCGGAGACATAAAGACACAAATTGTATTAATATGTCACCTCAAGGGAGGGAACCACCACTCATCACACACAGAACTAGGAGGGTATGTTGCTTCACATACCAGGGGGTGAGGCGCATAGGGGGAGGGGTGGAGGGATGGGGGAGCAAGGTGGAGGGGGAGGGTGAGGAAGGGGGTGTAAAGTGCAGAAAATCCAGGAAAGCAATGCATTGGTGCAGGAAAAAGGGGTGCAGAAAAAAAGATCTACCAGAAGCAGTTTAGAGAAGTGGTTTAAAGGACAACTTAGGAACCAAAGAAGCTATACGGGTATTGAGTCTCATGACTTCTTCAGGGCTAAGAATTCATGCAAAACAAAAAGTAACTTGAAGATGATTGCACACCCAGCAAGTCTAATATCACCCCGGTGAATTTAATGCAATCTTCTAAACCAATCTAAAGAGTTACTTGGGCAAAATTCATGGAAACCTGTGCACAAAATTAATATCAGTATACCTTGTTATCAGTACATTAATTGTGTTTAACAAACGTATCTCAAAACATCTCTAAACACAAAAAGTGGATTCACCTTACATGTGTTATTACAATCTTTTACATCACATATTTAAAGTCGTAAAACACCTTCATGCCACACAGCCCATGTCTGCACATGGTATACATTTTGGTCATACGTGCCTACCATGCACCACAGAAAGAGATATTAGAAATATGTAATAAAATTCAAGGGCACCTCATAAATTAGTATGTTGTACCTGAGGAGAAAGGTCTACTGTCAGATGTATTAATCTCAAAACAGTCTTCCCTGCAATAATTTTCAAAATGCACACAAGATGGAGCCTGCATGCATAAGTAGTAGTGTTATACCTACTTTGCTCACAGGTGATAATTCTAACCCATAGGCTATTTTGCTATCAGTATCACTGCTTTTCTGATATGCATGGTCCCTAAAGGAATCAGAATAGCCCCATTGTAATGTGAACTCCCTTCTATTCTTGAGACAAAATTGATATATTATTATCACTGAACCATAATAGTTACTTCCACATGGAGCATTAAAGCCGTACCCCAAAGTCAAGTAGTATCATGAAGTTGGGCGTTTGATGTCAGTGCGCAAGAGTATCCACGTGTGATATTACAAGAGGTCACTTGTATCCCTGTGTCACACACCTCTGAAAATATTGAAACCAGTAACAAAGTAAGAAACCTGTCCTGCATTAATTTACAGGTATCTTAGGGACCAGAAACCCACATTATCCTCCTCACCGCTTCCGTGTAAGAAGGAGCTTATTGGTGGTAGCGTGTAAATCCCGGGTCCTTAGTCAGCATCTTCCCCCGTGCTGTTTGTTTTAAAACAGATGCGCAGGCACCCAGCAACGATGAAGTAAAAGCAAAAACAGATCAGTCGATTACGGATCGATGACTGGCTCGGAAAAGCAGAAACTAAATATGGTCCTGTAAATTACAGGTCCATGACAGGCACCATTCCAGAATGTCTCCATTACAGAGTAGGTCACTCCGATCCTACTTGCATTTATTTACAGGTATCGTACTCTGGTTGCTACATATATGTGACATAAAAGATTGTGATAACACGTGTATGGTAAATCCACTTTTTGTGTCTAGAGATGTTTTGAGATACATTTGTTAAACACAAAAAATGTTGATAACTAGGTATACTAATAATAATTTTGCACATGGGTTTCCGCGAATCTTGCACAAAAAAACTCTTTATTTAAGAGTGGTTTAGAAGATTGCACTAAAGTCACCGGATGATTTTAGACTTGCTGGTTGTGCAATTGTCGAACCCCATCTCAAAAAGCTGCCGAGACAGAGTATAAGTGGTATGTGGGGTTGTCTCTCACCCAGAGCCACTGTAGGCATGTGAGATATCACTAGAGAGAGACAATCCTCCCAGGTGCACAGATGCAGGTTTCAATGATCAATCAGCACCACCACAGAGTCAATGGCCCCATGTGCCAAACAAGTTCTTCCATTGATTGTTGGTCACCAAGGTGAATTGCTTCTTGCCAGGACCAATTCATCAGATTTGAAATTCTCTGATTGCTTATCGTACTGGGATTCCAGTTTTGACTCTGAACTCGTCCTGGTCATAAGTTCTGACAAGCCTGCAAGTCAGCCACCCAATCCAGCTCTGCTTTTAATCTGGTTGGCTTCTTACTGACACTCTTACTCATGGCCTTCCAACACCTTTTTTCTGGTCTACGCAAGATCACCCTTGGTTCACTGTATAAGTCTGCTACGGCCAGGCCTGTTTTATAAGTGTCAAGCCAGTCCCATACTGCCTTAGGGTCTTCACAGAAGTGGGTTTTGCCGTCGAGGATAATCCTAAAATTTGCCAGAAACATCAGTGAAATTGGATATCTTCCTCCCTAAGTTCCCTTTTGACTTCCAAGTAAGACAGTCTTTTGGATGGACAGCAACAGTGTAATCCGGAAACAGTGATACTTTACTGTTCCCAACTGCATACAGGCCATTCTCTTGTGGTCTCTTCAGCAGGTCATCCCTATCTCTGAAATGAAGAAGTTTGTCACCACTAGACGGGGTGGCTGGTTCAGAGCCAGTGGACGAACAGATACTCTATGCGCTCATTCAAGGGCAGAGAACTGCATCTGAAGGTTCAGGACAACCTCCATCTGAAGCGCCTGCTCAAGATAGGCCCCCATGTACTTGCCCTCAGTGCCCTCCGGGAGCCCCACTATGTGGAAACTGTTCTGTCAATTGCTTCTTTCAACAACTTCAGACCTATATTCCAGGATGCCTACTCTGTCTGTCAACCCCACCATCTGTCGAGCGAAGTCGGCTTGCGCTGGGTACACCTCATCGAGCCCCACCTCCACTTCCTTTACTCTATCGTCAAGTGTGTGGTTTTCTGTTCGCAGGAGGCCTAAACTCACTGAAACAGTTCCAATGTCCTGCTGGAATGTGGACTTCATGTCGGCAATGGCAGCCAGAACCCTGTCAAGTTGCTGCTGAATCAATGGGGCAGCACCCTCAGAGTCCTCAGCATCTCCCTGCATTGTTAGGCCAGGCTCCGACTCCCCCGTCACAACACCCATCGACTTGGCCTTAGACTTCCCCATATCCTTCAAGTGGGGTTCCAACAGGGGAGCACCGCCTCCAACCTCGTGGGTAGGTGAACCTATTCAGGAAGGCAGGCCCTATGTTATTCACCATGAACAGTACCTACATGATTAGAACAGATTTGGGTCCTTCCCTGCAAGCTAGGTGACTTCGCTATATCCTCACCAGCGGGCCACTCACTTTCAGTCTTCGCCCTAGTGTTGGAGAAGGGGCACACTTATTTAATATGCAGACAGAGTTAGAGTCTAGTCCCACATGAGTCTCCAAGGGTGACACAGACTCCCTTCACAGAGAGGCAATTACTGTCCCTACCCACAAACCCTAGCCAGGCCAGGCCAGAATTCTTTCAAATCAGGCACCAACTCTATGCCACCCTACCTGTAACTCTTCCAAGTGCTCTCCTTACCGGGGTGTAAACACTGCACCACCAATATCACAACACCAAACCAGATTTAGGCTGACTGAACTTAATGTCTTCATCTCCTGCGTAGATCCCAATCTCCATATGTTGCTACTCCGCGAGCCCTACCGGATCTCCACAGGAGGGTGCACCACCACGCGCCCACAGCCGCAGAGCCTGCATGCCGGCCCCTTGTCAAATAGGCCTCATGCCCTCAATAGAATCCCAGCAATGGGCCCTAATGCTGAAGGGAGCAGGCAGTCAGCATCACCCCTACATGGTCAGAAGGCCCACATCCTGCAGGGATGGCTGGCAGGCAGACCCACAGGGCCTACATGGGGCACCCAGCTGCACTTCACTGACATATCCCTCCACTACAGTCACCCCAGGCTTGCTCTGCTGGGGCCCTCTCTGCTGACAGTGTGGCACAGTCTGGAGTCTGGATCACTCCAGCATTGTCCCTGATCTCAAGGGGATTGCCTCACTCCCCTGACGCAGGCTCTATGTAGGCCCCTGCCAAGGCCAGTCAGTGTCTCCACTGCAGCTGGGGCCCCCACGCCTCCCAGCTGGGTAGGCCCTAGGGCACGGTGCATTGTACTTAAAAAGTTGCCCATTGTATCTATAAGATTTACATGTCCTTGTGGTGAAAAACTCACAAATTCATTTTTCAATACTTTTAGACCTACCTCTCCCATAGGATAGCATTAGGTTACCTTATTACATTTAATAAGTGTGGCCTTTGAACTGGGAGCAGGTTAGAAATTCATGTTTAGTGTTTGAGGAGTTGTAATTAAAAAATTGTCTTTAATTGGTAAAGTTGGATTTTAAGTCACAATTCTGAAAATGTCACTTTCAGAAAGTTGGGATTTTTGTTCCATTGCCATTTGGTGACTGCAGCCTGTTCCTGGGCCACATGACTAGGTGTGAGGTGAGGTTGCCCTTTGTATATTCCTCTCAGACCAACACACAATAGAGGGATTAGGTGTGACTGCATGGGCCCTCTCAGGCATGTTGGGGGGTGGAGCTATGAACAGCTCCACTTGCACTTCAATAGACTGTGCCCTGCTCTCACATAAAGACATTCACACTAGCCTTGTGTGCCTGTAGTCAAGCTAGAGACACAGCAGGAGGCAGGCGATTAAAACACTTATTTGGTGTAAGGCCTCCATACATTTCACAAACCTCAAGGTAGGAACCAGGTATAAAAAGGGACCATCAGACCAACTCTTCAATTCACTTTCTGGACCTGTGGAAGGACTCTCAGAGTACTGCCTACTGCTCTGTCCTGCTTTGTACTTCAGAAGACTAACTTGCTACACGAAAGACTGTTTTGCTGCCCAAAATCTGCTGGTGCCTTCAGAAGTCTGCCCGGCTGCTTGACACCTGCTTTCCACCTTGGACCCAGTACTTTCAGATTCACTCAAAGTGCTAGTTGGCTGGCCTGCTGATCAAAGCCTCAGGGAGAGAAAAGGATCCAACCATCTTGACCCCACAACTGGACGCCACGTGGATGATTCCTGACCCTCCAAGTGTTGCCTCTCCAGGCTTGGACCCTGGAAAGATGTGCTAAAGTTGCCCAGATAGCCCAAAAAGTGCTCTGAGCACCTAGAGGAGACCGGACCTACCTGCTCGTCATTCTGCCCAAAGTGCATTGCAAGTAGGTCTATCTTTGCGGCAGCTCCTGCTATGTGCTTCTCTGAAAAAAAAACTCTTGTTCAGTGGCTATCCAGACTAGTGGAGCCTGCGCTGTCACAAGCCTACAACTTTGTCCTGCTGGAGATTTACGAGGTCCAAAAAAGAGACTAAGTCCGAAAGTAGGATTCTTCTCCGCAATTTGATCCAATTTACTCTATTTTATAAAATGTGCTTGGGATTTTTCTTGTTGTGTCGTTTTAATTCATTATTGTTTGAGTGCTGCATAAATAATGTGCACATTGCTTCTAAGTTAATCCTAGCTGCTTTTGTGCCACGTTATCAGAGGGCTAAGCATGGTTAATTTAATGATTGTTTGTGTTTCTCCCTGACATGGATTGTGGCTGTTGCTCACATCCCCTCAACCACCAACCCAGTTTCTCACAGTAGCAGAATACTGTGGCCTCAATACTATCTGATAAAATGTTGGGTCGTAAATATTGTTTACAAAAATATAGCTCAATTGCATTGGAGTAAAAAATAGGAGATCTACATAAACTTGAGCCACGTTTTTGTAAATTAAATTTCGGTCGTGATATGTATGTGAGCCAATATTTTGTTGTTGATATTCTGATGTACGACCACTTCAATTTGAGTTCGTGACCTATGACTTACAAACAAGATATGAATTCGGATCATGGAATGAGAAACGTTATCATCAATTTCTTGAATTCAAAGCAATCGGTTTGAGTCTTGTCTAGTAATATTTTATATTTGTAATGGACAACTTGACCAGATTTACTTCGTTGTATGACCATTAATTGAGCCAGGTGTTGAGGCCAACGTGATAATGCACTAAAACTTATTTTGCTTGCAAATAGGATTTGAATATTTTGAATTTTTCTTATTCATTTTTTGATATGCTAAACCTGCTCAATATTCTCTCAAACGGGATCATTGAACGAACGGTCATTTTCAATTTCTTTCTTTGTAACATTCTGTCATTAAGTTTTTTTAAGTGGGTTTACCAGATAAAATAGAAACCTTATAGACGTCTAGATTTGTACCAGTTTTACTAGCTACTTCCATACCCAGACATCGAGTATCATTTAGAGGATTACTCATATTTCCATATCCCATCTTATCTTTTGGGCACACTGGGGAGCGCTGATAAATACTAAGGGGCAGATTTAAAAGCCCCATGCGCCACTTTTGCGTCACTTTTCCCATGTTAAAAGTGATGCAAGAGTGGCGCAAGGGGCTTCTAAATCTGCCCCTAAATACCCACAAATAACTATGGCATATGTGCTTTAATCAATAAAAATGAGGGACTGGTATCTACGAGTTCCGATCTGTGCTGTCTAATTCATTAGTCATACATTAATTTAGAGATTATCCTCTTTGACACACTTGCAATTTTGCAGGGTATGCTTAAAAAAAAACGATGCTCTGACATAATATGACCATGCTCCCATGGCTTTTTTCCAGTTGTGGCCTTTTGCAGTGCGGGGATGAGTTCTCAGACCATCCTAGAGGCTAGAGCAATATGGGACAACCACTCTTGGATCTCCACTGCTTCCCTGGGTCTGAAATGTGGAGCAGGACCCCACCTGTGAAAATGAGATAAGGGAAAGAGGCCAGTAATCTTTTAAATTTGGTTAGTTTTCCTGATGGCATCGTCCATTGTAGTAAAATGGCAATGCTACGACATCAATACTGCAGGAACAATGAAGCTTAGGAAGAATTTTAAACAAGTCATTCAACAGGAGAACAACAACAAAGGGGAACACTCCTCCCATCTTTCTCTCCTCCTAGGAAACCATATAATTTATTTTACCTAATATCTTTATATAATATTTAAGCTTTTTGATGGCATGCTGTAGTATGTGGCCTAGGATCAGCCCTATACTGTCCCTTTACATAGTGTTTGATATAATTATGCATGGTATTCACCAAGATATTGTTCTGAAGACCTATGCCTGCACAACATGCTGTCTATCACAGATGCCCACAATAGGAAAAGGACAGGAAGAAAGGGATTCAGAATCAAGAAGAGGGACAATATAAGCTGGAGAAAGCAAATTTAAAAAACAAAAAAAGGTAGAAAGAAGACAAGAATAGTGAGACCTAGAAGAAAGAAATAGACAATTCAGAGCATACATTAGACTTTAACATGCACTATTTCAAAAAGGGACATTTTCAGAAAGCCATTTCCAGCTGTAAGCTTAGCCAACTCAGGTATTTAAATAATTATTTCTGAAAGGAAGAATTTATTTTACTAATGTGAAATTATCCTCCTTAGAATTAAGTAGGGATTGGGCGTACCAAGCTTGCAGTAAAAGTTTGGGAACGCCGACAAACAAGTAAACTTTTGGAAATTCACAAACTCTAACTTAATCATTTGATGCCTTAAACAGTGTTAGCGTTTCACTTGAACAAAGGGCTAGAGTAACTCTCCTTCCAGGCTTGGAAAAGAAACTAATCAATTCCATCATGAAAAAGTTGCAAGTGGAAGGATTTTTAAACAGAGAAAAATATTTTACTTCGAAAAAAAACTTACGAAAATAAGAAAAATGTCCAGTTTGACATTGGACTTCATTTTCCATTGTTACATAAAGCATCTTGAAAAATTATACTGACATTTTGATCAAACCTGGAAAATGTTTTTAAACATGCAATGGCAAAGGAAGGTGACAGAGTAAGAATATGAGAGAGAGAATCAAAGGAGGGAAGAGGAAAGACAGAACAAAGAGAGGGATGTGGGATAGGGAAGGCAAGAGAAAGACACGCAGATGGAGGTAAGGAGAGAGAGAGAAAAAGAGAGGGGTTAGTGAGAGGGAGGCGGAGAAAGAGGCAAAGAAAAAGAGAAAGGAGAGTGAGAGTGATAGAAAAACAGAGGCCATTGATATCAAGAATGGAGCAAGAGATAGTAAGAGACAGTGAACAATGGATAAGGGACGGGGGGAAAGAGTGGCTTTGCTTGGGGCAGGAGAGGAAGTCAGAGTAAACCAGAAACAGGGGAAACAGAGTGGCCCATGGGCACTGTCTTTGAAAAACATTTACATTGATTTACTAACATGAATTGCCAGTGCCAAGGTTTAATTATGGGCCACCCTCATTAAACCAGTAACACAACTCAGCGAGCGCAAGACTTGAGGCGACATACTTGGTGTTATGCAGTTTGCGACTTCAAACCTCTGCATTGCCCCCTCAGCTTCTCAACCTTCCGTGGTTGAGAAATTGAAAGGAAAAAGTGCAAAGGGTAACCTTACCACAGCCGTATCTAAAATAACAGACCTTTGACAATTAGTCAAATGTTGGCACTTGAAAGAAACAGAGGGACGGATGATACGAGATTGGAAGCAGGAGGGATCTATAAGCTTGTGCTCTAAACACGTGCAAGCGGGGTGGGCGGGCTTCCATACTGTATTCAAATAAATCTCTCGTGACACCGGCAAGACGACCCCTTGCACCGCACTTGCAAGCAGTGTCAGCTGTTTTCGTTTTGCACGCTCAGTGATGTGAAACGCTGTGACTTCCTAGAGCCAGCTGTTTCTCCCTGTCACATCCCAAGGCCATGCACTTAACCTTTCGCATATTCCTCGTATGATGCTTCATCTGGCCTGCAGGGATAGGGAGAGAGTGAAAGTTTGATTACATCCCTTACACTGCAGATTTTGGAGGATGACTCACTGGTGATACTGTAAAGGATGTTGTGCTACATGACTTGTTTTTAGAAAAAGTGTTTGCTCTAGGTGTCTATCACTTGAAAGAAATTACGGAAACGAAATCCATCCTCTAAAAGATGACATGCTTGAAGATATTTGTTTTTGAAAGTGGGAGATTTATGCCTATAAATTATAAGCTTATTCATTCGTTTTCAAGTGACCCTTTGCAGACAATCTTTTTAAATACCCAAACGCTATAAGGTTGTTGCATTACCAACTAACACCAGCTCGGAAAGCCATCAAAACCATGAAAGACACTGACATGCACTTCAGCCTTGGGGGAGAAACTGACCTGGGAGCTCTCTGCCGAGTCCAGGTCCACCGCAGCACCAGCGCTGCATTACCGCCGCCCATACCGGGTTTCCTAGCAGCAGGGGAGACCAGGGACTACATCCCCCAGCACCACTAGCGCAGAGGAGGCGCGCACATCCTGTCCCGCCCCCGGAGGTGCTCAGAAAAACAGCGCGAGCCCCGGGGGAGCGGGGGACTCTTCAGCCTTGGGGGAGAAACTGACCTGGGAGCTCTCTGCCGAGTCCAGGTCCGCCGCAGCACCAGCGCTGCATTACCGCCGCCCATACCGGGTTTCCTAGCAGCAGGGGAGACCAGGGACTACATCCCCCAGCACCACTAGCGCAGAGGAGGCGCGCACATCCTGTCCCGCCCCCGGAGGTGCTCAGAAAAACAGCGCGAGCCCCGGGGGAGCGGGGGACTCTTCAGCCTTGGGGGAGAAACTGACCTGGGAGCTCTCTGCCGAGTCCAGGTCCGCCGCAGCACCAGCGCTGCATTACCGCCGCCCATACCGGGTTTCCTAGCAGCAGGGGAGACCAGGGACTACATCCCCCAGCACCACTAGCGCAGAGGAGGCGCGCACATCCTGTCCCGCCCCCGGAGGTGCTCAGAAAAACAGCGCGAGCCCCCGCGTCGCGGGTACGCGCGCGGGTCGGCGCCCGGGGCTAAGCCCGGGCAGAGGGCGGGCCCTCTGTGGCCCTCAGAGGACCTGAGGAGGACGGGACGGGCCACCCCACTTAGTTCCATCACAGAGGGAGGTATCGTGCTTCAATATTATTTTTTTTATTTATTTATTTATTTTTTTTTTTTTTGGCATTTCTCCAAACTATTACAAACACGATGTCCATATGGGAGGAACTCAACGCTCTGTGCGGTACAAAGTACGCCCCTGATCTTATAACCTCCCCAACTGTGGATTATTTTTGTCTTAAAGCAAATGGCCCCCCTGATAAAGCTCATAACCAAGTAAATGCCGCGCCCCTGGGTTCCTACAGTAGATGGAAGTATGACATCGAAACTAACTTTGGGAACAATACAAGTACACAAATACTGTGCACCAATGTTTTTCTATCGCTTGCTAATCCAATAGCATTTATCAAGGACCCGGCCGCGGACAAACCAGAGGACCCTCTTTTGTCTCTCAATACGACTTTCTTGGCCAAAATTGAGCAACTGCTGGTTGCTACCATCTCTCCCTTGGTCACAAAAATGAATGATTTAGGGGAAAGGCTGACCAATATTGAGTCAGTAATAAGAAAGCACCTGCTTCCAGCTACTATTATGGCCACATGCGTCTGTCCTAACCCTACCACCGCCCCCGAAATGTATAAATATGGCAATGGGGCCACCCAAATACAGCCATCACGCACATCTACTCAAATAGGCCCCAAAGTATTTGTCAAACCTGCACCAAAAACCCATACAGTGGCTAGATCCGCCTTGGCAAGAATGCCACATATCAACCTGCCCCCTGAGGCCACCCCGTATGTGTCTGTCCTCTCTGGGGTCCCTGCCCTCACCCAGGGAATACGCGAAACCAAGCAGGATTTGCTAAATAAGGCCACCTACTGGCTAAAAAAGAATAGACCGTTGCCGCCGGGGCTAGACGGGGGTATTTTGAGTGTCAGGAGGGTGGGATGGTTAGGGACGCTGCCCAAATGCATTGCTGGGGATCTGGTACTAATTAAATTTAAAAACACCAATGTTGCCCCCTTTTTACGAGTTTGTACCCCCAATGAAAGACAAGGCACAATTCGCATTTGGGATCTGTATGATTTTTACCCGAGCTCCCCTCACATTACATAGGACAAACTCTTACGTTTTTTAATGGTAACTGAATCTTGCACAATAATTGTTGAATGATGGCCTTTTACTGTGTCTATGAAATGAAATGTTTATGGGTTTTTTTGTTATTACTTCTGTATTGTCGATGCTTTCATGATTTTTAATTTAAAAATCGAATAAAGCTTATTTGATTGATTGATTGACTGACACTGACATGCATGACTAAACTGTTGTGAACGAGCAGACAACTCGGCTCTCTCGGAACTGTCCTTCTCATCACAACACAGGCAAAAAACCACAGGACTCGTCATCACAGTCTGTGACTGGAAGAGACTCTGGATAACTAAGTTAGCTCTGCGGGTAAAAGTAAAGCAGGCACACTGTTGTGTAGTATACACTAATCAGTAGAAACTGTGCGTTTGAGGACAACATAAACTTAGGATGGTGCCAGACAGATTCCATGCACCTCCGCAGGGTATGCTGTCCCTGGACCAGCTAGCTCGCAGTGCCATCATAAGTCCCCCTAAACAGGGAGCGAACAGTTCTGGCAACCACTGAACATGACAGCTCTGTTCCATCAGGAAGCGTGGTGACAGACTTCAAACTTTCGCTCAGCCAGTATCAACACAGAGAAAAAAATCAAAGAGTTCCACCATCTTGTTGAGACAGTTTATATATGCATACATATAAAAGATTATAAGAATCGAGTATACCCCTACAATGCTCACACTAACCCATGTGTCTAGGGTGTGAATGTATGGCCTACCGAGAAAACCCCGGTCTGAATGATTTAACCCCTTTACCTGGTGGGGAAGAGTGTACGACCCCATCTTAGGTCACGAACTGGACTCCCCTTGTGGAGATGTCAGTCAGCTGCTGGGTGGAAATTTTAGCATGCAGGGACCCCTCGCGATCAGCAGAAGTGTCTTCTCTAATTATGTTAGGAAACAAAAGGCTATATATAGAAACTGGCATCCTTCCCTTGGGCCAAGATTGTGATCGGTCAACCATTGTTTGTGTTCTACAGATTGCTGTGTGACCATATATATGGAAAAATAAACACATTTGTATGATGCTTGTGAGAAGCCTTGCACTAATGCCAAGGCAATTTGACAGCATTCTCATGAAGTGTTCTGTGTCAGCAAGGTCGTTTTTTTGCAAAACAAGTCCAAGTGTTACAAATGCAAAATGTGTGCCAAATGTTAACGTGACAAAGAAAAGACAACTTTAGGACAATGATTTGTGTATATGCCAGAGTGATGTGTTTTCTGAGGACAGGGCCTGTTCTTCTGTAATGCCTCACCACTTTTTGTTCCGTAACCAATTTGCATTAGTTGGAGGTTGGACATTTGCTTGAAGCTCGATTAAAATTTCATGGTGCAGTGTATTTAAAATGTTGGACATGCCCTTTTTTACTTTTACATGTCTTAGTAGTGAAACAATCCTAATTTTGTGTCATAGAACTGTGAGGTCAATCTCTCGCATAGGATAACATTGGGTTAACTCATTACATTTAATACATGCTAACTTTTAATTGTGACCAGGTAAATATTTCATGTTTGGTGCCTGTTGGACCTGGACTTCTCTGCAGGGTCACCCAAAACTTTCTGCCTTTGCCTTCAACTTTTTGCAGAATCCGTTTTTGCTGGCCTTATTTAGAACTGCTAACCAGTGCTAACATTTTTGGATTCCCTTCATAAAACAAGGCAAGATTGGCTTATCTACAATTGGCATATTTAATTTACTTGTAAATACCTAGTAAAGTGGCACTACATTGACCCAGGGCCAGTAAATTAAATGCTACTAGTGGGCCTGCAGCACTGATTATGCCACCCACTTAAGCAGCCCTTTAAAACATGTCTCAGCCTTGCCATTGCAGTCTGTATGTACAGTTGTTAACTGCCCATTCGACCTGGTAGAATAAACCTTTTGCCAAGCCCAAACCTTCTGTTTTTATGTATATAAGTCGAACCTAGGGTGGACCTTGGACAGCCCAGAGGGTAGGGGGAGTGTTTTTAAAAGGTAGGACATGCACTTTTAAGTTTTGCATGCTCTGGTAGTGAATAATTTTCAAATTTGTTTTTCACTGCTGCAAGGCCAGCCTCTCCCTTAGACTAACAGTTGAGTTACCTATTATGTTCTCCAAGTGTAATTTCCAAATGGGAATAGGTGACTAGTTCATGTTTGGTGTCACTGGAATCCTAATTTAAAATCCTAACTTATGATAAAATCAGATTTGAAATAACAATTTTTTTAAATGGCACCTTTAGGAAGAAGGAATTTTCCTGCCTTAGCCCTTTAGTGCCTCTAGTCTGTACCTGGGTCACATGAGTAGGAATAGCTGAAAGTTGAGCTTTATGTTTTTGTTCCCACCATAAGATATTACATGTAATTTGGTTGGGTGATTTCAACCCGAAACCCTGCTCCTGAATTTCCTCAGAGTTAATTGGAATTCTGGATCATAAAAACGAATGCATTGACCATTTCCAAAATGATACTCACAGGAACACGCTCAATACCATCTAAATTAAATGGCAACTTGTAATTCATAATCCTAAAGAGCCACACACTGGGTTCATGTCCCCAATCTTTTATAGAGGTGAACACTCCTCTACACAAAATTATAATATTATTTCTGAGTCCCTAAGCTCAAGGTTCGTTACAACCAAAACCTCTTTCACTGAAGTCAGGGATCATGCAATTCTGTCTAGCGCCTTGTCGTTGTCAGCCAATACACCTTGTAACAGCAACAATCCCATTAAACAAACAATAAGCAGTTCAAATAGCATATTTGTGAAAAGGGATAAGGTTGACACAGATGTGGGAAAGCAAGATGGTGGCCGCTATGCTAGCGGTGTGAGTCACTTTCTCCTCTGCTCCCGACCTGAGAAAAGGAAAGGAATGGCGCTGTAATAAGCTAACTACCGATCATTGCTACTTTTACTTGAAACGGGCTGCTGCTCTGTGTCTGATTCACACAGCTAACCGAATTGTACTTTTTCCGCTCTTCTTATCGACTGAAAGATTTAATGATACCTCTTCTCTGTTGGTTGCTGAGTAAGAGCTTCTTAACATCTTCGGTATTGTGTTTAGTGCCTTATGATTAACACCTGATGCAGCTGTTTCTTCTTCAGTCTCCCCAGTACGTACTTCGAACTTGGCGTTTCCTACCTCGGCGGTTTGGACAATCCCTTCAGGGCGTCTATTTTCATTCAGTCGTAATGCCGCCGAAAAACGCCAGGGCTCAGGTGAGGCTCCCTAACACACGGAGCGGCAAACTGAAAGCAACAACTGACGGAGCTGGAGCCGAGGAATTAGAAGTTGCTGGTTCAGCCCGGGGCACTTCTAAAATCGGTGAGTCGGTTGCTGCACTAACAAAAAAGGGGGGAGAGCACCTGAATAAGAATACAGTACAAACTGTACCTGCTTTATTTGAAAGACAAGCTGCAAAGAACGCTTTGGTGCAGTGTTCACCTCATTCCGATCTAAGGTGCCTCGCTCAGAGCAATAATGAGAATAGTATATCACCAACAGGTCCGGATGGTCCTGCTCAAGACACTGGGGCATCTGGGGGCACTGAATCTGGAACTAAAACTGCATTAGAGCCGGAATTAGATTTAACTCAAGTGCCAGAGCTAGAGTCCGGGCCAGAACCTGAACTTGAATTGCTATCGAATGGTATTGTGGGACATGTAGTGCCTGTTGTGCTTAGCAAAGCTGCTGGAACCGAAAACTCTCCTAAAACTCTTATCATATCTGAGGTCAACCCAACTAATCCAACTGATCCAACTCCAGAAATCAGCGAAATCTCTAATCAAAGTATCATGCAGGAGGCAAATGAAAAGTTTTTTTCTATGTCTGATATTACATCCGACGAGAGTTTAGACAAGGATTGGGCTGATTACCCTGTAGAGGATAGTAGTCTGGAAGAAGAAGATGAAGGGGCCAGTGAGATTTCGCCCGGTTCGACTATTACAGTTAAGAAACATCGGCTTAGGAAATCATCTGCATCTAGGAATAAATCCAGCGGTATGAAGGACCGTCTGCAGGCACAATCTTGCTCTACAAACAAACAAGTATTTTCTGAAACACTTGATTCTAATTCTGGTTCGGAGGTGACTCTCTCTATGATATATCAAACTATGTTGGCACATAGGTCTGATACAAAATTGCACATGCCCAAGCTACTTGTCAAAAAGTGAAGAATGCTGTTCGACGTGTTACTAAAATATGCACTGATATGTCGGCAAGGGTCTCAGAGGCCGAAACCAGAATATCCACCCTTGAAGATGAAGTTGCTGCACAAAAAAACAAACTTTCTCAAGTTAACGCACAAGAAGATGACATTAGTTTTAAACTCACTGAGCTTGAAAATTAATCTCGGAGGAACAATTTACGAGTTTTAGGGGTACCAGAAAATCAAGGTGGATCAGATGTTCGGAAGTTTGTTTGTGAACTTTTTTCCACAGCTTTTCCAGAACTCACATCTTGGGACTGGCCTGTGGTAATTGAGCGTGCTCACCGTTTTCCCTTTTCTATTAAATCTAAGCCAAAAGAAGGAGATTATCCGAGAGCTATTTTGGTTAGATTTAACAACTTTTTGGCCAGAGAAGCTGTTTTTGATTTGGCTAGACCGGATAAAAAACGTTCTGCTAAAGTGTGTAGCTTTTGTGTTAGACCCGATTTTTGTCAGGCAACTGTGTCCAAGCGCTGGCATCTCAGGCAATTGATAGCTGGATTTCAAGAGAAGGGTGCCACAGTATATTTACAAAACCCAGTCAAACTTAAAGTTACAGTGAAAGGGCAAACACGATTCTTTCTTTCTGAAATTGTTGCTAAAGAATATCTAGCCTCTTTATGAGTAGATGTAAGAAATGTATTTTTTTTGTATTTGAAGTATAATTCTAGTACTCTGTTATTCGAATTTTCAGTAGGCTAGGTTAAGTTGAATATTGTTTTCTTTCTTCAGGTCGTGTGGGATGCGGGGGGGAAGGCACTCGGTGTTCCCAGGGCCTGTTTGTCCCTATGCCTCATAAGTTGGGTTGGGGAGGGGGGTGGGGAAGAAGGGTGGGCGCTGATGGTGTGTGGGGGTGGTGGTGGGGGTGGTGGGGGTGTAAATCAACAACAGTCGGAACTGAGCAAGATTTGAGTATAATGGAATTTATTTGGTATCTGCACTTTATTCTAGATAATCTAGACAGCCTTATTAAAGGCTTTAATTATGGTAAAGCAAGGAGGTCTTTATTGAATAAATCAATATATAGTGGAATAAGGGACGTCTGGACATCTGTGATATATTTCCGTTGTTTAAACTTTATTGTTTTCAATGGGTAGGGAAATTAGAATATGTTCGTTTAACGTTAATGGTCTCAATGATGGCAAAAAAAGAGGAATCTTGGCTAAAATGATATACTTGTTGCATATTGACATCCTTTGTCTTCAAGAAACACATGTCTCCTGGGGAAAAAGAGATCTTTTAAAGAATTTAGGACTAGATTTTTTAATTTGTTCCAAACAAACAGGCATTAAACGAGGGGTAGCTATACTTATGCGGCAGCATCTTGGTATTTCTCTCAAGACATCAGCTTATAAGTGGGGTAGGTGGGCTTCGGCCGAAATTTTATTATCTCAGAATAAGATTATGATCTATTCTGTTTATGGTACCAATCTGGATGACTCTGAGCTGTTCAATTCTTTAAATCAGGAGCTTACATTATGTAGTATTCCCATTATTTTCAGTGGAGACTTAAATATCCATATAGAAGCTAGCTTCAATATTAGACAAAACAAAAGATACATAGGTCTTAAACCACGGACGTTTAAGGCTTTGAGGACCTTGGTAGTAGATAACGGTCTCTTGGATGCTTGCCATATTTTACATCCTGAGGCTCCTGGTTTTAGTTTTTTTCTGCCCCACATAGGAAATTTGTCCGCCTTGATTACTTTTTTTATCTCAGTTTTTTTGGGGATAAAATAAAGATAGAAGTTCTTCCCAAGCTATTATCAGACCACAATCCTGTTTGTCTAAATCTCAGTTTATCATTCACTGGGTCAGGTTCGCAATTAACCTGGTCGTTTCAGAGGAACCTATTATCACAACAGGACTACATACATTATCTGACGAACATTATTCAAGATTTTTTTCAGATTAATAATGAGACGGCTTCAGTCCCAATAGTCTGGGATACATTTAAACTATCATAAGAGGTGAAACTCTAAAGTATTCGAATTTTCAACAGAAGAATAATCGTAATAAATTCAACAAAGATTGTGATATGGTCCTAAAGGCAGAAATATGATTAGCTGAAAATATTAAATTGAATAAATATATAGAAGAATCGCAACTTGATTTATCCATCAAACATAGTTTAGTTTATTGTCATATTGCTGACCAGGTAGCTTTACGCTACATTCAGCATCGGACAGAAAGCTATGAATTGAATGAACAGACAGGGAAAGTCTTGGCTCAAAGATTATGTCAGCGGGCTATGTCTAATGAGATTTTTAAAATCCAAGATCTTAATGGAGAGGTGAAAACTTCTAAGGGAGATATATTGTCAGCATTTAATGAATTCTACAAAGTATTATATCATCAATCTGATAAACCACTAGATTCAGATATAAAACAATACTTTGAAGATATTTATAAAACCGAATTACGGATAGAACAGAAAGAGCTACTTAGTGCCCCAGTTACATGGGAAGAAATTGAATCAGCTATTACTGGACTAGCTGTCGGTAAAGCAATGGGATCAGATTGTATTCCTTTAGAATTTTATCTGGTTTTTAGAAAAATTCTGAAGCCAGACTTTTCAGTTTGCCTTTGCGGGTCATCCACCAGATTCATGGTCACTTGCCACAATAGTTACCTTCCAAAAGAAAGGTAAAAATAGCAAAGAGTTAGGCTCATATAGACCTATCTCCCTTATAACAGCTGATAGTAAAATCTTTTCTAAAATTCTAGCTAACAGATTAAATACAATAATGCCGTCTCTTGTATCTATCAGACAACATGGTTTCATTTTTAAAAGAAATACTACTGATCACGTCAAAAAAATAATAGCTTTGCTGGATTGGGCACAGGCCTCGGAATCCCCTATTGCGGTGGGCCTGTTGGACGCAGAAAAAGCGTTCAACAGGGTCACCTGGGAGTTCCTATGGTCGGTACTGGTTTGGATGGGATTCCCACAGGCATATATCAATGCAGTTAAAGCTCTTTATTTTCATCCAAAAGCTGTTATTAGAATAACAGATTCTTATTCTGAAGGATTTGCGATAACGAGGGGGACAAGACAAGGTTGTCCTTGTTCCCCCTTATTGTTCGCCTTATATTTAGAACCTTATCTTCGCAAATTATCTGTTGATGCTGATATTATCCCCGTAACAATCGGTAAGAATCATTTTAAAGTATTCGCCTATGCAGACGATGTCGATATCACAACCATAGACATAAGACGTGCACTTCCAAAAATAATTTGTTTAGCTGGAGAATTTGGAGCACTTTCAGGCTACAAATTAAATATAACTAAAACTCAATTGATTCATTCTGAATGGGGACGACCTAATGATATCGTTTTTGCCCCAGAAGCTCAATATCTTGGGATAACGATATCTTCTAGGATTGACGATATTGTTCGTCTTAATATTGAGCCCGTCTTAAAATCTTCTAATAAGGTTTTAGAAACGCTAAAACAACCTACATTTTTCTCTTTACGGTCGTGTTGATATTATTAAAATGTTAATTTTTCCAAAGTTCTTATATATATTTCGCTCAATACCTCTTTTATTCTCGTCATTTTATTTCACTAAAATTGATAGAATGGTATCTAGGTTCCTCTGGGGTTATCACTGATCTAGGCGTGCCCTAAAATGGTGTGTCTTACTGAGAGTGAAGGGTGGTTGGGAGTCCCTAATTTCCGGTTATAATATTGGCTAATATTTTTAAGACATATGGGTATATTACTTTATAGGGATACCATCACTGAAGAGTCAGTATATCCGTCAATTTATGAATTACTGCTAGGTGAAGAAGTGTCTCAATGTTTAGTAAAAATCATAGAACCTTGTTATTATAAAAAAACTTAATTCAAAGTTGTCATAGCAGCATTTGCAGTTTGGCGGCAAATAAGGAAAAACATTGTTTGTTTGGGTGAAATTCATTACTATTCTCCTATGTTAAATAATCATATGTTACCAGCAGTCTTTCATGACCAAACTATTAAAAGATAGTATCTTTCTGGAATTCATTCATTAGGCGATCTATATGAAGATACCCAACTTATTAATTAAATATGGTTTATCAAAAAAAGATTTTTTTAAGTATCTGCAAATACGGAGCTTTTTAGAATCTAATGGCCTTCTTGTTCATAGCTATATGAGCAAAAATACTATTCTAGAAATTAGTAGGAAAGAAAAAAAAATGGGCTCGGTTTATCTTACTGCTATTAATCAATTTGAAGATGATCTTTTGTTAGTAGAGAGCAAATGGCAAAGGAAACTTGAACTTGAGAATGTTGATATGGGACGAGCTATCGAATTATCAATCAAGACACTTTTTAACGGTGCACTACAAAGTCAACATTATATGTCAATTTTTGATCTTTATTATTCCCCTTTTAAAATAGCAAAGTGGAAAGTTGGCAATGGAGATAGATGTAACCAATGCGATGAGATGGGTGCTGATTCTATTCACATGTTTTTCAAATGTATGAAACTTTCCCGTTTTATTGCAGATATCGAATTTTTTATAAATAATAATTTAGGGATTGTTGTTAACCTAACTCCTGAATTAGTTATTTTAGGTATTCAAACGGATCATATTGGGATTAGGTCAACTGTTGTAGAAGCTTTTTTGTTTATTTGAATGACAGCCTTTCGTTCCTGTATCACTTCTCGCTGGATTGATATCGAGCCGCCAGTCAATTTTTTTCCGGGCTAACCCAGAGAGCATACCTAACTGTTTGGATCCTTCACTAGATCAACGCTGCATAGTTAAGTCATTTAACACGCTATTAAAGTTCCTAGGATCAAAACTGATACTCTGGCCTATAGCGAGTGCTTATATAACTAATCGATGGTTCCATAAGAGCTGCTCAGAGGCTCGTCAAAATTTGCGCAAGGCACTCAAAAGCACCCCTAGAAATAGTCAGCAGATCTGGACTCTTGGGAAAAACTATAAGTCAGCCAGGGCATACAGGCTTAAACAGCTTAGAACAGAGGCATGGGAGAATCTCAAAAAAGTATCTCTCTTTCTGGACCAGGCAGCCTTTTCGAAACTGTAAACATGCCCTTCCTAAGTAGCAACAACTCTCCTCTCCTTCATTAGGTATATATATATATATATATATATATTGACGAAGCATCATGGTTAAAACATTTTCAGGGCATCTTTCAAAGGGTAGAACCTCCTACAGGCATATGTAAATCATTTATTTTAGATATTCTTACATACTTGTCAGTCGACTTGGAAGAAGTCAAATTAGCCCTGACTCAATCTCCTCTGGGCAAAGCAGAGGGGCCTGAAGGAGTCCCCATTGATGTTTTCCTAGCCAACACTCAATTTTGGGTCCTGATTTTAACTGTGACTTTTAACACCATAGCTGTGAATGGTCCTCCCCCTCCTGGAAACAATCCATAATTATTTCGATATATAAAAAAGGGGATGTTCTGCACCTGCCAACTACCGATGAATTTCCTTGCTCGATAGTTTGGCCGTGTACTGTTAAACAGATTTTAATTATGGGCAGATGAAAGGGCCATTTTATCGAATGTAGAATCTGGGTTTAGACATCGTAGCTGAACGTTGAACCAATGTCTAAATTTGACCTTAATTACTGGTAAATGCACTAAAGCAAAAAATTCCCAAACTTTTCTGGCATTCATGGACCTATCAAAGGCTTTTGATTATGTGGTCCATAGCAAGCTTTGGAAAATATTAAAGGAAATTGTGAGTGGACTAGGGTATTATTAAGTTCATAAGGGACCTTTATGCATGTGCTTCCGCAGTGATGCAATATGGGAAAAATGGTGAATGCACCAAATCCTCTAATATAGAGAGTGGGGTCAGGCAAGGTTGTGTCCTGGCCCCTTTCCTGTTCGCTCTCTATACCAACAGATTAAGCAATGACTTAAGAGAAACAACTAAAGATACCCCATTAGTATTATCATCCACTCTCCTGATCCTGCTTTATGCAATGATGCAATACTGTTTTACTGGCAAGGACTTCAGTGGCATTGCAAAATCTAATCACCCAGTATGCTGACTTTATGCGCAAGCTAGACCTGCAAGGTAATAAAACCAAATCCTATGTAATGCCAATAGGTCAAAACCCCCAAATTTTTTTTTACTCTAGGCGGGGGAAAAATTGAACAAGTACCTCATTTAAAATATTTAGGGGTCATATTTGATAATAAACTCTCTTGGAAAGATATGCTGCAAAATAGGGCTAATTCAATGACACAAAGCATTGCTGCATTATTTAGGCCAAATGCCCATACTGGAAATCCCTACAATTTATAAGGTTAAAACACTTTTAATTGCCTCATACGGAGCAGCAATTTGGAGAATTCCTGACATAACCATCTAGCAAACAAAGCAGATAAAATAATTAAAAGAGTACTGTCAATAGCCCCACTTGCTCTCTGGGTATCCATTTGGAAAAGGGAAACTGTGGACCTAAATCAAAAAATAATCAAAGATATTAAATCTTTGGATTATGCATACAGAATCCAGTGGTTAACCTATATCAGACACAATCTTAACTTGTTGGGTCCTGCTTTATTCATCCTCTCTTTGTAAACATTTCCCTAGATCAAGATTAATGGTGATCTTTTTAAAACAAGTTACACAGGACAGGTAGAATAATCACATAGGGAAGGAATTGATTATGCTTTATGAATATTCACCACAGATCTCAAATCATTCTTTCTCTTATTTACAAATAGTGACAAACAACCAGCACCAATTTATTTTGACAAGGTTCAAATTGAACCTAATTCCGTTTCTGCTTGGTTACCCAAACAATCAGTTTGGCCCTAGGAATTTATCCTCTTGCACTTGTGACAAGTCAGTTCAATCAACATCACATATCTTTTTTTTTTGCAAACATTTTGGGAAAGAGAGGAAAACATTTATTAATTCCGCTTTTAAGGAAATTCTTCATAAGAACAGTAACAGAAGCCCTCACGTTAATTTATTCCTTAGATACCCCACTGAATAGCTCTGTATTATCTTCTTTTTTACTGGCAGCTCTGAGAACCCACAAGACGTGCCGCACTTTATCGAAAGCACTTTTTCTGCTGCTAGCGTCATAGTTTGTCTACTTTTTTGTCCTCAATTAACTGTGTTTAAACTACTAGCTTAAAACTCTGTTTTACGATCATTTGTGACTACCTGTAATGTATCAACTTTTATAGAACCAAATATGTTTTAAATACTCTTTTTATATAATATAATTGCTTGTTTTCTTTTTTATGCAATTCTCTGAACTGTGAAATAAAGTTTATAAAGTAAAGTAAAACGTAGGGTGGAGTGTTTTTAAGAGGTAGGACATGCACTTTTAAGTTTTGCATGCTCTGGTAGTGAAAGACTCTCATATTTGTTTTTCACTGCTGGAAGGCCAGCCTCTCCCTTAGACTAACAGTGGAGTTACCTTATTACACCTGTATATAAAAGGAGTTTGGAATACATGTGGTTTGATCTTTCCTTGACAGGGAACGGGCTGAGCACATAAATTTAATGAAATGTTATTTGAAATGATTTATATCATTCTCAGTAACAATTTCTTTCTGCATGACACTACTTGGTTCCATCAGATACTTGGGATAGCCATGGGTTCTAAATTTGATCCCTCATATGCCTGCCTCTTCATGGGGTGGTTCGAGAGGGAGCATGCCTGGCACAGACTCGCCTCCCCCTGGACTGAACATATTGTGTTCTGGGGGAGATACATTGATGATATTATCGTTCTGTGCTTGGGCTCCATTGACCAGCTAATCCAGTTTCATACCTACTTCATTGCCAATAATTTCAATGTGAAACTTACTATGACCCATGATAGAGATAAGATCAGCTTTTTGGACATACGCTTTTACGTCAAGGATGGAGTTGTCCAAAGCACTCTCTATAGAAAAGAAACTGCTTGCAATGCAGTTTTGCATGCTGATAGTGCCGACAGACACAAAGTCATCAACAACATCCCCTTTGGGGAGATTACAAGACTGAGAAGGAACAGTAGCGAGGAAGACACATACCACAGAAATATCCACAAAACCAAGAATGGATTCCTTAAAAGGGGTTACAACAGGGAGATCCTTGACAAGGTAACTACAAAGGTAAAATCTCTAAAGCGGGAGGATACTCAATGCGACAAGCCTAGGAAGATACCTGCAAATAAGAGGAAATGGATGGTTAGCTTCATCACACAACACAATCTAAATAGTGGCAAGATCGATAATATTCTAAAAAAGAATTGGTACATCATGAACAACAGTCCTGGTCTGGCTGAGAGCCTGACTGATAGACTGTTGGTGACCTACCGAAAGGGCAGGTCCCTGCTTGATGTCTTCGTGCCCAAACTATGTGACAAATCAACGCGAAACATGGCTGCCACCTAAATCATATAGTTTCTTCACTTGTGGCTTGTGCAATATCTGTCCTTCTAGTAGAAACAACATCCGCAATTTCAAATACAACACCTCTAAATCACACAGGATTGCTCATTTTATCAATTGTAATACCACACATGTAATAAACATTTTGGGTTGCAAATGTAACATCATCTATGTGGGCAGCACGGTGCGACTCGGAAGGTCCGTATTCAGGAACACCGCAGGGCCGTTCTTAATAAAGACAGCCGATACCCTGTGAGTGACCACTATAAGGAGGCACATCCAGACGACAATTCTTTCTGGTTTCATGGTATTGACGACATACCCTAGGGGACTAGAAGTGGCGATCGTGAATTATTAGTCAGACAGAGGGAAGCCAATTGGATATGTTGACTTAAGGCTACCCAAATGGGCCACTGACAATGATCTGTGTGAATGGTGTCTTATAAAAAAAAGAGAATATTTTGAAGGTTTCCTGCATCGGATTTTTGTGCATTGTGATATCCCTGTCCTAGAAGCAACCACTGGAACCTGGGCCTTGGAGCCCCAGAATTGATTTAACTAATTTATGATTTCTGGATGCACCTGGAATCCTGGTTCAGAGATATGTCATGAAAGAACAGATGACCAGATCTTGTTAGGTTACCTGCAGCAGCTTGATACTCCATGGGATTTTCTTCTGGTCACTATACAATCTATATCCTAGTGACTTATTATTAGTTCTTCTCTCTCCAGTGCAGATTTTCCAGAAACAAGGCTGTGAAAATGTTGGATGGTTTCAAGAAATGTGTAAGTAGGTTACCTTCTGGTAGTGCCAGGGCTTCTTGTCAACATTCTAAGGTTTAGATAAATTCACGCCTCTAGAGGCTTCTGTGATAGAATATTGAAGAAAATAATATTTACCTACAAAAATATCACCAAACGAATAATGACAACTTTAATACTGCAACCCTATACTTAAAAAAGTACTAATATCAGCTACCAAAATAATGCTCCAAAACTATCTGAAATATCATATTATCGAAAGCAAAATTAAAGATACTTTAAATACTATGACCACATAAAAATACACGAAAAGCAATGGAAATATTGAAAGGTAAATTATCAAGTCAAGTCAAGTCAATAAGTCTTTATTGCGAATTTTCATCATGAAAGACATACTATACAATACAAAAGTCCATACAAATCGTCCAAATTATACAGAGTAAAATTGATTATTCCAAGTATGTAAGTACGTAAAATATATAAATAGATAAAAAATGCTAAAATAGATGCTAAAAAAGTATTAAATGTGCAATTGGCAAAATACTTTGACCGCTAGACGTTGACTGGTAAAAACTCCAATCAACACCCATAGGCAAATTATCAACAATAAACATATTGTTGATATTAAATAAAAAGAAACATGTTTCAAATACATTTAACTAATAGTTAGGAAAAATGAAATATAAACAAACACATTAAAAGTATTCCAATGATTTTTAACAAATAAAACACAATCAAAACATTAATGATACACACATATCAATTTTTAACTACAGGTACAACAACAATTAAAAAACAACAGACTCTTTAAGAATTTTAAATTCTGAGATTTAATTTATATAAACATAACATAAAATATATATGCAACACTAACAAACAATGTCTAAATAGCTTTTCACAAATAATGTTATGAGACGAAAACAGCAACTAAATCAGTCAATGACATTAAAGTTAGAAAGAGTTAACTAATAGGAATGCTTTACAAATTAAAAAGGAGTTTCAAAAAGTCACAAAAGTGTGCAACAAATGTTTAGGGCTACATAAAAAGCCAACGCTGCAATAAATTGACACACTGTGGGATTGCTGACACATAACAAAAGAAAAGGTTGTGTCCAAAAAAGAAACAGCCACTTTCAAAGTAAGTCAAGTAAAATAAAATAATTATTACTTAATTACTCAACGCTCCAAACTTTTACTTTAACAAAATAATTATTATATACCTTTCTTTTCATGTTTCCTAAATACAGACAACAAAATTATACCAAGACTGACATTTACAAGAACATGAAAATAAGGGAAACAATCATTCCTAGATATTTTTAAAAATATGTTATAACAAAGTTACAGTTTACATTGAAACTAAGCAATTCCACAAAAATAATTATTAAACATGTAACAGTAATAATACTGTGTTTGTCAACTGTAAATATCAAACACCTGTCCAAAACATTTTCAACATGAATGAAAAGCTTATGAAACATCTCATAAATAGTTACCACAGCATCTAAATCATAAAGATAACTATGAAAATATTTCATACATGTTTAAATAATGATATTAGATAGAAATGTTAATATGTTACTTTAATAAATAGTTTTATATTCTGAAACCTGGAGATACAATGTCAGAACAAGCCGCATACATCATATCTCACAAAGGAAAATTAATATTGAAGCATATGAGAAATACATACATCACAGAAGGAACAAAAAGTGATATAAACACTGGAAATGTACTAAATACTATTCTAATGCATGAACAACTGCAAAGAAGGATTTTTTTAAATGCTAATGTGCACAATTACATCCCAAGCATCACAGAAATTGCAGTATGAAATGTACTGCAAGAACTCAGGAATGCTAAGACAAGTTATCAAGCCTATAGGAACAGTTGTAAAAATATAATGCTCAATGTTCCTGATAATGCTATAGGTCAACTCCCTGCCATACCCATAAAAATACTCACAGGCAGACCTAGAAGTGCAATCAGAGAAAATATTGCTGCTTTAAGAAGCAGACACCAATGAACATTCTCATGTGGATGATGGAGACACATTCAAAATTTGTCGGCCAACATCCCAAAAAGTCTACACAATCCATGAAGAATACCACACCTCAAATACACCATTAGTTTATACAATTTTTTCTAACAAAGTGCTACATATCCTGAATGACTAACTGAAATTACATCAACTGATGATTGTAATCCACAGAAAATAATCATTGACTTTGAAAAAAGAATGATTTCAACCGTATGAAAAAATGCACCTAAATACTGACATTCAAGGGTGTTATTATCATTGTATTCATAGTATATGAAGACACCTCTAAAAATCTTCACTAAGGTCCCAATTACGAGTTTTGCTGTCTTACCTCCATACTGCTGCGGTGGCAGTCCCAAGAAGACTGCTGAGCCAACGGTCTTCTGCCCCCCCTATTTTGATGCATGCACCCTGAGACACTGACCACGTGGACGGCGTGTGCTCCGGCCGCACTGCGGCAGACTGCAAAGCTGTTGATGCATACTGCATCATGGTCAGGACCGCGAGTTCTCGCTGAGCCGATTAAAAAAACACAGTTGTACTGGTGGTCCCCTTGCAACGGTTCTCCCAAGGCAGCAGTCTACCACAGCATGCTCTCAGCAAAGCACCATAGGTGTGGCCATTTGATGGATACAAATACAACACACCTGATGTGCATTGGCCAAGGGAACATACCTGCAAATCACACTATAAAACACACCCCATTTCAGACCATGAGCCTTTGCCACTCCACAGTAGCACAGCAAGTCCGACCCCAATTTCTGATAAGAGAAGGCAGACCTTTTTTACCCCATCCCTTTTACTACTCTCCACACACTTTTTTCACATCCCTTGATGTATTATTTTCATTGTCACTTACGTTAATCTGTGCTGTCATGCCAAAGAAATCCACGTTGTTCAGAGGCTCAGTAGTCAGTTATGGTGGATGAAATCATAAGAGTTGAGCCACAATTGTGTGGAGCCCAAGTCCAACAAAATGCTCTCAGTAAGAAAAGGGACATGTGGTCCAGAATAGTTGACAGAGTAAATGATGTGGGTACCACCCTGCAGACACAGGAGGAAATTAGGAAGAGGTGCATTGATATGAGGATGAAAGTGCATTTCCTCGCCCCCAAGAAACACCTGGAGGCCCAGAAGACTGGTGATGGTCCACTCAGTGCCCCAATACAACTGTTTCCCTGGGCAGAGAAGGTGTTGGTGGCCAATCCTGCATTTTGAGGGCTTGACAGGAATACCTGTGGAACTGGAGTCTGGAAAGGTACACCTCATTCACTGCCACAATACCTCAATGTCCTTTTTGGACTCAACTGTGCTGTCTAACTAGTTTCCTAACATGCAATCCACAAAGTATCAGAGATGTAGATTTGTCTGTGTTAATGTGTATTGTTGCACATTATGTCAAATGTATCAATTTCCATTACATGCCACATGTTAGAATAGTGTCTGTAAGTCTATTTCTATACAATATAATTCCAGGACTAATGATTTATGTTAACATGTAAATGTATGGTCCACCCCAACTGCATTTTGTAACAGGCAAGTAACACTAACCGTTTAACATGTGTTGACAAGTAGAGATTGAATCTACAACTACTGTGAGGTCCTGTTTGTGTAATTCAAAACAAGATGAAATTGTGATTTTACCTAATTTCACTTATCTGACATATTATAACTGATGTCCAATTCTCATGGACTAAGTAAATTACATACAATGTTCTAGTCAGGGAAATGTCTGCCTACTTAGATTTATGTTGTCCAGTTATTTGTAAGGTATGAAGGTACCTCAGCTGATCAGAAGTGACAGGTGACCAATTGAATCTGCACTGCTCACATGATGACTAATGATTAATATACAACCAAGGGTACTTATCTTTAACCCACAGTCTTTACAATGGCCAGCTTTTAGACAGTACCCCGCATGCGACATTACCACGAGTTACTTTACCACATACGTTGTTACAACGTCTTGCTGTAGGGAGCAAGTTTTTTGCACTGTTGTTGAATTTTTAAGTCCAACACCTTCTCTACTGTTGAGTAGGCTTTAGTTGGAATAGGAATTTACACTCTTCCAAAGACCAGCACCCCTTAAAGCAAGTTGTTGTAACAACTTGTTTGCCTAAGTACTTCTTAGTAAGGTCGTACGTGGGGTACTTACTACATTGTAAAGGAGTGCGGGGCAAATACCTGTGAAGTTCCGTCATACATTCAAGTTGTGTGGTTGACTGTTTTTCATACACCAAGGCGTTGGAATGGTCAAATACACTTTACCACCTCACTGTGTTGCCTTAAATGTTTGGAAGATTCCTTAATCCAAAATGACACATCTCAAGACATTTAACAAACTGCTTAATTCAAGTACATGTATTTAATGTCTCCAAATGTATAGTTAACATTTTCTATAATATTAAAATATATCACAATAGTAACCTCTCCCTATTTTATTTTTCCTAAGTTTCTTCTTACTGTGTCACATTTGGACGCAACTGCAACACTTCCACCATTAACAATGTTCTCTGTTTCACAACAGGTCTATGTGGCAGAGCACCTGGTCAGACCTTGGCCTCCAAAAAGAACCCCACTCAACACCAGGATCAAAACAGTGATGACGACACTCCTGGAGATCTGGACATGGATGACTGTGCTGGTTCATCGGATCAGCTTGGGCAGATGGCAAGAGTGAGTCTCACTGTGTCCACACCAACACCTCCCACCCCAGCTGCAACACCTGAGCCAAACTCAGTCCTCCAGCCTGTGTTCCTAAAACAGTTACATACAGTGCCCCTGAGGTGACAATCACCAGCCCAGCTATAGAGGAGCTAGGACTCAGTGGGAAAGGGCACCCTGGGTCAAGGTCACAGGCTCACGGGGGTAGGAGTCATGGGAGGGGTACTGTGGGCCAGCTGAGTGAGGCCACTGGGCCCACTCAAACCCAGGCCAATGTTGACCAAGTCTGGGGAACCTATCAGGACTCTAAAGGCATGATGGGCCAGGTACTAACTGAAATCCAGTAGAGGAAGCAGCTGCAGTGGGACATACACCATGAGATGCAGGCCCACAAAATCAATATAGGCTCGCTTATAGGGGTGCTGCAGGTCATTAACACACACCTGTTTAGGGCTTTTCCAGCACAATCTTCCTCTTCCTGTGCTCCAGCAACATCAGGCCCATCTATATCTGTGGCTGCCACAAGAAGGCAGGCCTTGCCAGAGGAAGAAAAACCTACAGACACCCATGTCCCCACAGCTGTGGATTAATTCACCATGAATGACTTCTTCACTTTTGGTTTTCCCTGTTTGGTTTTTTACAGTGTTTATTTTCTCCATGTTCACTGCAATACACTAGTCAGAAACATCTTGCCTGCTGTTGTATATCTCATATCAAGCAATGTATATATGTACTCCAATCTGAGCTTTACAATGCCAAAAATATCAACTTGTGTAAGCATGGATATGTTTCATGTACACAATAGTTAGCTCAGAATCACAACCATGTCTCATCAACACATACATAAAAGTGTATTTTCATATATCTTCTTTATTCCATTGTTATAATAGGCTGGCATCACGTCAAAATCATACTAAATAACACATAACTGAAATATTCTGAGCCAGTTATCACATTTTCAGTTGCAGACCCCAAAAACATGAAAGAAATGGATACATCAGACAATTTCCTATTGAATAGGCAAAATGAAAATGGTCCATGTCATCAACTGGAGCCATATACCCTAGTTCGAAAAAGGAATCCCACATCAAAACCACTAATAGACAGACACATGGCAGTATTACATTTTCTGATCACATTCCAATCCAATGTTGCCACATCTGGTGGAATGTCACAACCAAATGTCAGTGATGTGCCACAAACACTTTGCCTTACTATGAGCTAAATACACTTTACACACAATAAGGATTCTGCCAATGTGAAGGGAGACTAGCATGATTTGGCCCCACAACAATATTTTGCCAGAGCGCATGATGGCACACATATTGCATTAAGACTACCACACCACAAGGTACAAGTCCAATAGATTAAATATAACTTTATTCCTATCACTGTGCAAGCTGTCTTGGTACAGGATGTGTACACCTTAAGTCTGTGACAGTCATTCCCAGGAACTACCCATGTCCCCTTTGTGCTTCCAAATAGCATCATATACCCAGAAATGTCACAACTCCGAAAATTCCAAATAAAGATGCCATGGTGAGGGTTCCTAAAACAGACCAAAACAAAGACATTAGCTATCAAACCATACATATAGGAGAATTCACATTGTCAACTTCTGGAGAACACAGTCTATGACAAAAAGAGAAAGCCAAGCCACAGAAACAAAATGATCATGTGTCGAAACCTTCCCCAGCAAACACCTTTCAACTGGATTTTTCAGAGCTAGACCTCACACACGAGGAGGTCAGCAGCTTTTCTTTTCATTGAAACTCTTCAAAACAAAAATCACAAATCCAATTAAAGGGCTTTGTGATTGAGGTGAACATAAGAAGAAGAGTTATTGGGCAATATATACCCCTTTGCACCAAGTGAACTCCGACTGGAGTCATTGGTGGGATGTAAAATACTTTGATGATATCCCACGGGACACAAGCTGTGTGTTCCTGGTTATATCCACTCAAGGCTGTCCTTTAATATGTGGTCAAAACGTCAACGACATTGTTTTATGTCCTACATCAGCAATCCTACGATACAAAAGGAAGATATAAGGATATCCTGAACTTGAACATTTGGCTATATATGTTGTATATGAACACTGAGTGTATTTGATTTTCACCAGGTATATGTTAGTGTGATTTATTGTAGTGTGATTTATTGTATGTACTTTATGTGTTATGGACAACTGATCATTTATGAAAGCAAAAAAGTTATAGATATTTTTCGATTTATGACAAACAATATATTGAACTGAGAAATTGCTTTCTGTGCCGTGTTTTGTGGTTTATATATTTCTTTCTTTTGCTGACGGTTGGTTTGATTTATTTCCCAAAGAAGCTTTCCTATTCTGTTTGAAAGGGATTTTTATTGGATCTTTAATATCAATGCCTAATGAATAGCATTATTCACAATTTTTGAAAAGGAATTGTGTCCCCCGACAGAACTCTTTGTAGCTTGTAATTGTTTTACCAGGTTCTGAGGGAGACAGGGCAACCCTATTATATTTAATGGTGCCCCATCTTCACAGCAAGTTTCTGTACCAATAAAAGCCATGTCATTTTACAAAATACTCATGAGAAGAAGTTGTTGATGATCTTAACTTAAGTCAGCTCCTTCCCTTTCCCCACTATCATCAGCATTTAGCATTTCAGGATCATCACCCGGCGATACTTCATGGTGTCCATCCTCTGTGATATAAGGGTTGTTCCATTGCATGGTGATGTTGTGGAGCATGCAGCAGGCCACAGTGATTTAACACACCTTCTCATGTGAGTAGAGGAGGGCTTCCCCAGTCTGGCCCAGACATCTAAATCTGGCTTTCAGTTGCCCAAAAGCCACCTCAACTGATCGCTGCATCCTTCCATGGGCCTCATTGAACTGGACTTTCTCTGGCGTTATTAGATTCCTCAGCCATGCCAACAACAATGGACGGTCGGGATATGCTGAGTCTCCTAGATAAAAGACACATATAAGTTCAAAAATAAGTTACACCCTTTCTGTTCTACTGCCTGACATTACCCACACAAAGTTAAGACTGATCATAATTGCCAATAAGCCAGGCCCTCTTCAGTAGTAGTTGAGACATCAGTTACCTTATGGTGCTGTTCTGCAGTATTAGGAAATCATGAGCTGGTCCGTCTGCATTCTATCCATCAATAGTGTGTCTTTTGATTTCTCACCCTAAGGTCCACCAGGTAAGCCCAGATGTGGGTCCCAGGCTCACTGTGCCACTGGATTCAAGCTATCCTGGTTGATGAGGGGTGAAACGCGGAAACCTGTCCTAGGATGCTTGTTTCAGGGAGGACCTGGCTTGGCAGTTCTGGCTGGACTGTTCCCATGGGGCACAGGGTCAAGACTGATTTGCATATGGCCATGTCTAAACTGGGGTGGCATGGTGAGCAAAAGAATTATGGATTTAACCTAGATATCATTACTGGGGTGAAGGTTTTGATTCGTTCTGCATTCCTTCCATCAACTCTGTGTCTTTTGTTTTCTCGTTCTGAGAACATGGTACAGACATTTGAGACATGCAAATCTGGTTAACAGACAAATTGCACGCTTATAAAATGGAAGTGCTTACTGTTACGGTAAACTTGATCCCTGGCTTGTGGTGGTACTAAGGCAAAATGGGTGTCATCAATGCCTCCAACCACATGTGGGAGGCAACCAAATCCATAGAATTCAACCTTCACTGTGGCTAAATATTTACATCTGGGAACCTGGATGTAACTGTCAATGTGTCTCATTATTTCTGAAAATTGCAAAAAACACAGTTGATGGACAGAATGTAGAACTATGTCATACATTCACCCCAGTACAAGGATCTGGGCCTAAAGCCATCGTTTTTTTGCACTCCACACCACCCTGGGTTAGACACTGGCTATATACAAATCCGCTCTGACCCTGTGCCTCATGGGGACAGTCCAGTCCGAACTACCAAGCCATGTCTTTCCCAGACCGGAATCAAGCATCCAAGGACCGCTTTCTGGCTATCAGCCTTCATCAGCCTGGATAGCTTGACTCCAGTGGTGTGGAGAGCCTGGGACTCACGTCTGAGCATACCCAGCCCACTCGGGGTGAAAATTACAAAAAACACAGTTGATGGACAGAATATTTCTGAAAGCACGTCTTGTAGTACACCACTGAACACTGGTTGTGACATGCCACCAGGAATAGCCACAGTGTATTGAAAGGAGCCTGTGGCCAAAACATGCAATACTGCCACAAGTTTCACAATTGGTGTCATACATATGGGATTGATGATATCCAGTACTTTCATGGTCTGAAGGTCTAGAAATGGGTGGTGCACTGGAGGTTGCCATTTCCTCCCTCTCCCAGGGCACCTATGTGTACAGTGAAAATAATTTAAACATTTGGTCACAGTGTCAACAGTAACAAATAGGAATAGTAAGCCAAAAGTCATGTTCTAAAAGCATTACACATTATTCACATAATTATTGTCTACTGTCCAACATCCACCTATATTCTCCATTGTAGTCTTTCTACTATGGGTGGGCGGCAAATTCCGTTCTGCTCACGGAACTTGCAAAATTTCTCCATTTTCACGTTCCGCGCGGAACAGGAAAATGTCGAAACTTCTGCGATCCACGGCAGAACAAAATTCTGGGGCATGAGGGATTCATTCTGGCACGGTGCTCCTGTCACAAAAATTAAGGACGATCTTCTGAGATGTCAGAGCTCCCTGGAGACGTCAGACCTGGCTATAAAGGGCTGTCTTCTCTTCCTACATAGGCACTAGTTAGCGCCTCATGGTGATTTAACCAGGAGCTAATGGTCGCTTCTCGCAGCGCATTTGTGCATTTTACTGGATGCACTAAACGGGGCTGCTGGGGGGGGGGTCGCAGTAATAGTGTGCACAGTTAATTCCTGGTGATTCAGGCCTGTGTCGAAAAGTAGCTCCCGACATCCTCTCTTCGACCCAGAGCCACACATTTTATTCTTCTGTTAAATCTCGCCTCCAAGGGAGGAAGACAGTTACCATTAGTCATGTTAACCACATTTAAGAGGACAGCAGAGCCATGCATGCCAGCGACTTTGAAAGGATGCCTAAGTTTTTATCTTACTAAGAAAATAGTAAAACTTGTCAAGACCTGGATAACGGGAATTCATTGTGAAAATATTTTGCAATAGAGTTTGATTCTTCTGTGCTCGGGAAACAAGAGAGCATGATCTCACAGATTCGATCTTCAGCGAAAATACACAGGGCAAGTCAATACAAGAAGGTGGGGATCTCCTTGAAGTTCTGAACACCATATTTTATTTGCCACATAATCATGCCTACAGACTCTTCAGCTGCCCTAGTTGTCGCAATGACGTCATGAAAATAACCTGGGATAGTTCCTACCGTTCAAGCGCCATTCTTTGTCTCCAAAGACAAAGGAAGTGTATCAAGAAAGCAGTCTCTGATTTCACAAGCACAGAAGCCCGCCCTATACAAAGGGCAACCCCGGCGGCTACATGCTTTGCTTTTCAGCTGTGGCAGACCCATGAAATCCAAAAATGGCTGTGACTAATAACCAGCCCTGGACACAATATCACTTAAAGTGATTAGGGTCTGACCCTATCGAGAAGAGGCATGTGAACTCGCAAAGAAGCCCCGCCCCCGAAATCTAACCGAGATTTACTGTCAAAATACTGTCACCGGTAGTCTACACTGCACCTCACTAATATTGCGTTTATGCACAGTAAAGCACTACACAGATGTTTATGTAATGGAAATTACATGGCAATGCAGCAGTACAAATGTAAACATGGAGCACTTCATTTGGAGTGCTGGTGAAGCACTTAACAGGTGTCAATACTTTATTCTCAACCGCTAAAATAGGGGAGGCCTGACCTTGCATTTTGGACATTCTGAATCTGCCGCCACCAGTGGATGTCCGCCAAGGGTTGGGCATTTTCAGTTACAACAGACAGAACCAAAGGCTAACATTGGTGATTGTGATGGAAGAGGGTCAATTGCTGTGCCCATCAACGCTGATGACCATGTACGTGGAGTGCATCTACGCCACGGTTTAAAAAATAACTCACTTGCCTACTGACAATGCTGCTATCAACACCTCGTCCACTTTAGCTGCTGTTTGCCACCTCTGGAAGCACTCATGCCAGGCCAAGCAGGTTAGAGGGCCCCTGCCTTCTCTCCAGATGACCTGGAGATACTGGCTGAACAGGTCCTGTCCCTGAATGACCAGATCTATTGCTCACCTGAGGAACAGGTAACACTGTTACATACATATATTACTCTGTTTAGCGCCATCACTTCCATTCCCCCAGGCTGCAATGTGCCTATGAGTTCCAGAGTAAAGTCTGAGTACAGTTGTAACATGTTGTGGTACCTACATGGGACAATCATGTAAAGGATAATTGAGAACTGTACAACATGTAGTTAACATCACCATTGTGATGTGTGGTATGCCTTAGATTTTACTAGTGGTAAATGCACATATCTATTCAAGTATACATTTAATGGTACCTATGATATATTTACTAATCAGATCAATGTAAATGTGACAACAACTATGTAGCCTTTAGAGCATGAGTAATCTCCCTGTACACCTGCAGATCCTTGGATGATTACATTTGTGAAATTGAATTAAAGTTTAAATAAGGACACATGGATTTGGTTAGGTAAGTTTTATTTATTTTTTACATATATTTACATCTTTTGGCATATAGTTTATTATTTTGTATGTGCTCTTTGTGCATTTGTTTAAATACTTTTGTTTTTAAATCGTATACACAAATATTTTTCTCATAATATTTATCGTTTTTGGTACACATTTGTATGTAGTGCTACTTTTAACATATTTTTTTTTATTTTTTCTCATGTTTAGGCATATATATGATATTTTTCATAAACAATTTATATTGATTATAACTGTATTTTATCTATATGTATTGAAGAGTACTATAAATACATTTGAGTAATTGCTTATGATGCTTTTTTAAAATATTAACATTTATTTAAAGATTTACATTTTTAGAAATACAAAAAAAACAAATTCCTCAGGTCATCATCATAAATAACTTTCTTTCGATTCAAGAAGAATCATAAAAGTATACATTTTTAAATTACAAATTTACAAATGGTTTTTTTTCCAAATCTAAAGGTTCAGACTCATATCATACAGGGAATCTTAAACACATTATCAACAAGCATTGTATTCCATATAAAAACTGTAATTCATTCAAAACGTCTAAAAAGCACAGACTGTATAAAAAACACAAAACTGAGAAGTATAAAGTGCACTGTGCATTTTAAAATTATAATGTCACATGTATAAGTTGGTTAGCCTCTCACACTATCCAACTTACTTTAATTTGACTTTTTAATTACATATTTACTTATTCTACTCTTTTTCAGTTTAAAATACAAGGTATCAAAACAAAATCATATTTTCAATAACGATTCCTAATTGAAAGTGCCTGTCTAGTGAAGCTAAGCATAGCACTACATATAGCAGCAGTGTGCAATAATCTTAAGTACTCATAACCTTCTTTATAATTACAAGGTCGGATTTCCCTTAAAGTGGGTTTAATAAATCGATTTCTCGGAATTCTCAGTTCAAATTTGTTTTGTTTATACAAAAGTAAATACAAATAATACACATTTATGTTGCATTGTTTTACATGAACTGTTGGTCTTTTTTATGTTCTTTACCAGCCACTTTGTTTTACTCTTTTATTTTCTTAATCTATATTCATAATTTTGAGCTATTCAAGCTTCAGTGAGCTTGTTTTTTCCCATACCTACTCTAAGAGACAGGAAAAGACACTTTTTAACATACATTTTTGGGGGGTTTACTATTTGGGGGGATATGTATAGGATTAATTTAGTTAGCATAGGTTAGCATTTGTTACTTGTTTATTTTTTCGATTTTGCGATATTATTTTTATTCTGTTAATCGAGTGCCATGGGTCTCATTATAGTCTCATTATAGTGTGTATGTTTCATTATAGTGTTTGTTTGCAGAATATTGAACATGAGTGTCTTCAAAAAAATAATGATTAAATTGTACTTTTAAGGTTTTTTTGTTGTGTGGGTGGGTATTTCGATGTTACTTTTATTATTTAGCATGTGTTTTGTCTGGGTCCTGAAGATTATCATTTTTTTTATATTATTTTCTTAAATAAAAACATTTGGTTATATTTTGACCAATATTATTTTTAATATTTTTTACTTTGCAGCTGTCCTGTATTGTTTTTATTATAATTATTTTTAAAGTTTGTTTTATGGTAATTGATTATTTTAATTTTGTTTAATAATTTTTATTATTGTTTACGTGTCTGCATTTGTTTGGGGGGTTCTTGTGCTACTTTTCTGAAGATTATTGCTTTTAGATTTTGCCTTCTGTTTGGTGACAGCAGCTCCAGAATGACTTTTTATTTTATTTTTAGTTGGTGGGAAAGGCTACTGTGTTATAAAGTAGTTTTATGGTTTTATTATTTGTTTGATATATTGTATTTCTTTCTGTTTCTGAATTATATGTTGTAATTTTTAAATGTTGTGTTGTTTAATATCTAGTCATATATTTATTTATTTATTAGTATTTTATAAACAATTTTAGCTTTCCAGTTCAAGTAGATTATGCTTAAATTTAGTAAATATTTCAGGTGGATTTCTAAATATTGTTTTAATAATATTTATAAATAAGTATATTTTTAGAAATTGTTTTATGTTGTTTAGAGTTATATTTTGTATTTTATTTGCTACATTGGATTTTTCCAAGCAATGTTCATGTTACAGAATGCAGATATCGTAGTCCTTAATTATAAATACCTGGACTTTGCATTGTAAATCTTTATTTGGGTTCAGAATTGTTCTTTTCTCAATTATTGGTAAGTTTTTTTTTTATTTCTGAAGATTGGTAGAGTGTAGGGAGAGTTTGGCCTAGTGTACCTTGGAAAGAATTGTACCACCCTTCCACTGCAATGTTGGTTTTTGCTTTTTGTTCCATGGTCCATTATATGTAATCATTTTATACGATCCTTGGGTTGGGACCAGCGATATCAAGGGTGCTGTTTGGCAACCCAAGAATCTTAAAAACTATCCATTAGAGTGGTTCATTTGTGTTCATGTCTATGGCTGTAAGTGGTTGTTATAGTGTTTTACTACTTTACTTACTGGAACATGTGCAAGAGAATTTGCCATATGTTGAATACTCTATGCTTAGGGCCTGATTACGAGTTTGGCGGTTATGGTACTGCCACTGAAACGGCATTGGATTAACTCCCGCACAGCTGGTGGTCTGCCCGCCCTATTACGATGACAAAAGACCTCTGCAGCACCACTACTGCCACCAGGAAAACTTGGTGACTGAGGGATAGACCAAAGCATCTGTTGGACGGCGAACTGCTGGTGTTACCACAGGCAAAATCACTATGTGCGTTCCCGCCAACATGACTGTGGAGTTGCCAAAGATGAGATGGTGGAAGGGGACCGATAAGGCTGAAATTCATCTGTACTGAGCTGCACACATCCTGTGCTGCCATGGAGCTGATCTACATGTCCTGTTGCTGCTTCTTGATGATGTCCAAACCTGACACCATCATGGATGCAAGGAACAGTAAGTCACAAACTATCCCATTTACATTGACTTCCCAGTTAACAGATGCACAGGCAGGGACATCTTGAGGTGATTGGGTACCCTGGCTCAAACCTATTTTGTGGGTCCCTGTTTGGAACAGCTTTGTACGTATGATCTAAATGATGTACAAGTTAGATGCTCTCTTTGGCCAGGTCACTGACACTGTACAGGCACGCCCTTCCAATTCCAAATGTGTTTACACCTAATATTCATGGACAGTAATGTGTGATTTTATTATTGCAACACAACAGAAGCACCTCGCTAACATTACACCAAATAACATTTGTGAGACACTCCCATTTCCCACATGCTAGGTCCCATGTTGGTATGAAATGAACTAAAGTATGGATGTTGCATGAAACAGAAACACGCCTCCTCTGAAAAAGTTCTGTAGTCGACTTCCCACGCCTCTAAAAGTCTCTTTACATAGGGCACTGGCTTTAACCCCTCTGCTGCGGGAATACTTCTCCCGCGGTTCGGGGGGCGGGGGTGAGCACGGCGCCACAGTGCTCGTGACGAGCCCAGTTCATCATGAGTCACAGTGGAGCTGTGCTCATGACGAGCTGGGCTCGTCACAACTCCGCCCACTGATTCATTTGCCCGCACAACGCGGGGAATCAATGGTGCGTGGGCACAGCGCAGCCGTTATGACGAGCCCAGCTTGTCATGAGCACAGCTCCACTGTGACTCATGATGAGCTGGGCTCATCGTGAGCACCGAAGGAGTTAAACATATCACGGATAAACAATGGCATCACCAAGTGCCATGCATATGTGTGTAATGAGTAAGTGCCTGATATAAAAACAAACACATCAGTAACACCATTCTTCTCTTATCACTAATGTAGGTAAAAGGAACACGCACAATAATGGACAAATGTCTAAAAACATAACCCAAAAGGTTATGACAATGAACCAGCCTCCAGGTGTGGATAAACAAATATCTAACTTGCACACATCAAACACATATCCAACATACATAATAAGAAGCAGTGCAAGCAAAATGATGCAGACATTGCTCAAGGCAAGGTGAAGCCTTTTCATGTGTAATAACACCCCAAACAATGTCTGGCCCAATTTGGGATCATCAGATATATATCTATCCTTGTCCTGTGTGACTCCTGCAAGGGTTCCGAACTCTAAATATACAAACCTGTTCATATTGGTCACCTGTCAGAGTGAAGCAAGCACAACTGTAGGTGCCCATTCCAATTTATCAAATCACGGTCAATTAGGTGGTACAAGTAGTCAATACTAAGATAAATCCCTGCCCATAAAAAGGATTCGCCCCACACACCATATCAAATTGTGCATGTTCATAACAAAGTACATTCTAAATATTTCTAGCATAACCTGCCATAATGTGTAAAACGCAACATTGTGGTGTCACAATTTAACCTCTACAGCATTGCTAAGTTAACAAAAATAGCTAGGGAATAGTATTGCCAGGACTAGTGTGTTTACAAACAAAGCAAATTTTCTTTAATCCAAATAAACACAGGGACCAAACATAAACAAAGGCCAATAGCCAATCCATAGTGACATGGTATCACAGATCACACTGCAGTGCCACATCATTTTCCCTGACTGACACTATTACAGTATCCTCCTCACAAAGGAGCATCCATTGGATATGGCAGGCAACCTCAAGATGTTATTTGAGATGGGGACGTTTGATTTTGGGAAGCGTGCCCTTGGATTGGGAAGAGGCGGTTTTGGAGAGGAAAGGGAGGACTTACATTTAAGAGGGGCCTTTGGGAATGGGAATTTGAGGAATGTTTGGCGGGAAAGCCTTGAGAAGTGGAAGTAGTGGATGGGTGGGTAAAAGTGGTAGATGTGGAGGTGGAAGGGGAGATCTTAGGTGTGGGAGGGGCAGTCAGGTCTTTGGAAGTGGTGGTTAGCGGTTTGGGAGGGTTGATGGAAAGGGAAAGTAGGGGATCATCAATAGGGTACTTGTTAGTGGGAGTGGTAAGCAGTGGGGTCTTGGAGGTAGACAAAGTAACTGTGTGTGAGGTGCTTGGGTCTATTGTGAGTGCAGGTGTGTGTGTGTCATGTATAAGTACTTCAAGTAAGGTGTACCTTGTTTCTTTGGTGTCTGTTGGGTGCTTGATTATACATGTCTGTATTTCTTAGGTATATATAATTTGACTGGTGATCCGAGGATGTTTTGACAGTGTAAGTGCTGGGCGTGGGCTTTGTGAATGCTGATGTGGAGGTGACAGTGGGTGTCGGTGTGTATGGTGTGTGTATGAAAGTAATGATGGTTGGAAGGGTGGGTGTGGTGTTGTCTGTGCAGGGTGTAGATATGTTGGTGGGGTATTCTGTGTGCATGCATGTGTTCTGTCATATGTAGTATGTGGGGATGTGATGGAGAGTAGTGTGAGTATGTGGGTGCAGTGTTGTGATTGGTGTTAGTGGGTTTGATGATGGGGGTGGTGCCTGTGATTGTTGTGGTGGATGCATTATATTTCTGTTTGGATGGCTGCCTGCTTTTTCGTGAGGTTTTTGCTTATGTAGGGATGTGCTGCTTGATCTGCATAAGTGTGTGGGGGAAAATGTTGGTGTGTGCTTTGGATGGGTTTGGAAATAGAGTATTGGTATGTGTGAGTAAAATAAGGCAGGGAATTCGCAAGGTTTTTTAAATGCTAATTCCTAACTATATAAGGCCTGAAACCTATGGTTTTTTCAGTGAATTTCAAAGGTTTTTTAAATGCTAATTCCTAACTATAACTGGTGTGTAACCTATGGTTTTTTCAGTGAATATATATATATATAAAATTTCTATGGCAAAATGAAACCCCTCATTTTGTTCCTTTTCAAATTAAATGTATTAAGTGTTACCACTTTATTCCAATCAAGATGACTTCAGGTGTGCCATACTTTTGTCATAAGTAAGACTGTTAGCATTCTAGTTGTTCTTTAGAACACTCTGGGACATTCTGTCATTGGGCTATAGTTGGTCTACATCTGGCTGATATTTGGGCTACATTTGGGCTCTTTTGTCTCTGGTGGCCATCTTGGGAGACTGCATATCAGAATTTTTTTAATGGAAATAAGAGGATTTGAGAAGTCACTCAAAATGTGCCCTAATTTTTCTTTCTTCAGCACTAATCATAATTTCTATGGCAAAATGAACCCCCTCATTTTGTTCCTTTGCAAATTAAATGTTTTAAGTGTTAACACTTTATTCCAATCAAGATGACTTCAGGTGTGCCATACTTTTGTCATAAGTAAGACTGTTAGCACTCTAGTTGTTCTTTAGAACACTCTGGGACATTCTGTCATTGGGCTATAGTTGGGCTACATCTGGCTGATATTTGGGCTACATTTGTTTTTTTTTGCCTCTGGTGGCCATCTTTGGGCTACATTGGGCTACTTTGGGCTACATTGGGCTACATTGGGCTACATTTGGGCTCTAACATATATATAGCCCAATGTAGCCCAATATATATGTTTTCAAAGTTAATTTTCGTAAAAACCACTGGAGCATATATCTTGAGACATAGCAAAGGCACATCGGGGTACCAGTCCCCACAATTTTGCCAAGTTTGGTGGAAATCCATTCAGCCGTTCGGGCTAAAAGTGAGTCCAACCGCCCTATGGAAATTAACATGGGGAAAACACGTTTTGGGACCCCCCTTTTATCTCGGCCCCGCTTGACGAATCCCCCCAAAACTTTCGGCGAAGGAGCGGAGCGCAGCGAGGCAAAGTTAAGAAAATTACAGGCAGATCCCTCAACCGGTGCCAAAGTTATTCCCAATAGAATGTTGCGATTTCCCTATGGAAAACAATCCTAACTATATATACCTACTGGCGAAATGTGCCCTAATTTTTCTTTCTTCAGCACTAATCATAATTTCTATGGCAAAATGAACCCCCTCATTTTGTTCCTTTGCAAATTAAATGTTTTAAGTGTTAACACTATTCCAATCAAGATGACTTCAGGTGTGCCATACTTTTGTCATAAGTAAGACTGTTAGCGCTCTAGTTGTTCTTTAGAACACTCTGGGACATTCTGTCATTGGGCTATAGTTGGGCTACATCTGGCTGATATTTGGGCTACATTTGTTTTTTTGTCTCTGGTGGCCATCTTTGGGCTACATTGGGCTACATTTGGGTGACCGCCAGTAGGTAATATATATATATATTATGGCGGCAGCGCTGGCTTTACAAGAATAAACTTCACTTTGCACCAGCACCTTTTGGGTCGGCTCTTTGTTGCGGGATACTAGTGGTGTACGCCTGTTCACCGGAAGCAACAACTAGTGGAATATATATATATAAATATATATATTTACAGCTAAACATGAAATAAGATATTACACATAAATTCTAACAATAACTTAAAAAGAAATTAATATCAATAAATGTTTAAAAGTGTTTTAATAATTACAAGAATCTTCATTTTTAGTTATAAAATATTTATACATAAAATTAAAACATTATTCAGATTTCAAAATGTCCCCACACTATTCCCCTACACACCTTGAATCGCAATCGTAAAACATTGGAAAAATTGAAACTATCGAAGTATAACATTAAAAGAATTTACAAACATATATTTAAAAAACATATTTACATTCTATTTATAGCTATAGAAACATGTTTAAATAAATATGTGACATACATTTTTAAAAAAATTAAAAAGAAAATAATACACATTTTAAAATGAGTCCCTAGCCCATTTACCTATATCAACACAAACCAATCAGAAAACGCTTTACAATTTGCAATAACATTAAAACATATTAAACACTGGTAAAAATAAATAAAATATTGCAAATACAGAAATAACATACTGCAATATGATATATGAAATACATTTAACAGCAATATAAAAAAAAACAATTCCTACCTGCAATATTTTTGTAATCACAACTATAAATTAAATTATATTACTGTATAACAATAGTTTTTCACTGATCATTTGGTAAACCTCCCTCTGAAGTCTGTATCATACACTTGGTTGAGTGGAGGAGCTCTTTAGCATCTGCTGAAATGAAGTGTGATACCAGAAGTAGAACTTTGGCTTGCTGCTTTCTCTGAGGGCTTGAATACCTAAGACCAGCATCGTACTTCCTACTGCTATGCTCTGCTTGAAAACCAAGTACCCGGGGTGCTCAGAGAGGAGGGGAGATGCCCTGTCCTCCTCAAGGATGAGCAAATCATTCAAGTGAATGAAACCTGGCTGGAGGACTACTCAAGGAGAGAGTGTGCCCAAGGAATTCTATCAGCCAAGCAGCCCTAGGCTGAAGTTATAACCAATATTTTTATCAGGAATGGGTCAAACTGATGCTTCAAATACCATCATACAGTCTTTGCTGTTGATCTTCTCACTGTGTACCTGCTCAAGAAACAGGTATTGCCCCGCACCCCCTTAGACTGCGAAATCTGACTGAGAGTGTGGTGGTCTTAAGAGGGTCAAACAACCCTCCAAAGGAAGCCAGAAAAGAAAAAATGTATATTATTTCAGCCAAGATAGATTGTGGGTCTATGATGACTGGTTGTGTGGAGATTAGAACTACCTAATAGTTATATGTTTTCAAATTAGGGTTACCTATTTCCTTTAGGGTTCAAGCCATTCTAGGAGTTGCTCCAAATGTCCAGATATAAGGGTGCCTCTTCTACCACTAAATCATGGCCAAAAGCAGCCACTTTGCAGACACAGACCTGTGAGTGGCAAGTATGAGAGACCATTCCATCAAATGCACCTTGTAGAATCATGAGGTGCTGTCACAGTCGGTGCTGAGTCTACATTAAGGGGCTAATTACGATGTTGATTAGAAAGTCTCCAATCGCTAGTCAGAGGTTTTCCAACCGTGGTCTGAGACTTTTTGACCACCTCTGTAGGATTGCGGTCCAACCGACCTATTACGATGTTGGCTGTCAGAACGTATGCCATCCAGTCATTCCGACACGTTTCCGACCGGCTCTCGGAATCTTCCAGCTGGTGAGTAAATGGGGACTGGGCATTAATGGACTGGATCGTGCTCAAAGTGTGTCCACCTCAACCAACCTAAGTATTTTTGAGTACTCGTATTCCATACTTACAAAAAGTTTGGACTTTACACCCAGCTTAAGCAGGACTTAAGCACTTTCATTGGTGGGACGGGAAGAAAAAACGACATTGGTATGGTATATAGGATGTGGAGTTTCCACAAGGTAAAATGGTTTTCCTATGGAGAAGTTTTAAAGCAAGCCATTACAATGCAATGGCATTTCCCCAGTATATATGCATGAATGCATCTTTAAAGTTGCAATAGCAAATTCACAATTAGTTTTTTGGTCTTACTCTTGGAAACCTGTAAATGATACAGGTTTCCAGTCACAAATTGGAATCCTTTGGAATCTGCAGAATGAGTAAATAGACCTCAATGTGATGTCAGAAAACGCAAGCTGCACATTTGCTCATGTTAACCAAGTTCTTTTCCTCTTTAGTGATATTGTGCATAAAAAAGCTCAGTTAAATGTATACTTGTGAAGGAAGAATTGTGCACATATTTGCTTTCATTGAAATGAAGCAGAAATATGCAACAAGTATAAATCATACTCTTCAGTTCACATTGGGATTAGCTGGATCATTTTACCAATCCATTTACTTTGCTAAAGCTTTACACAAAAGAACACTCGAAAACCTCTCAAAGAATGAGATTCGAACTTCACAAAGTGCTGGAACATTAAAAAAGTTTGAGATATAAAATATATTTTGCACCCGTCTTGAACTATACCAGTTGAATGAGACAGATGGGCACTTAAAAGAAGCAACTCCTGCAGCGGTTTTACAGACTTTAAGTCTTGCTTTACTGACCAGTGAGTGACTAGTCAGTCACCTCATCATATTCCACAGCCAGGTATGATTTCATAAATATTGGAATGTGAATGTTCCCCTGAATCTCATTCCCTATACCAATCTTCTAATGTTCCTTTGATATTTTGGGCATCAGTTCATACAAAACCCCTGGGGATTATTTACCAGCCTCGTGTGCCACCGGAACATCAATTTTAATGATGCTTCGGTGGTGCACACTGTAGAACCATATGTATGAGGTCACGTATAGCCATTCTGGGTGTCTAATCAAGGGCTGTAGATATAATGTAAAGGCAATGCAGTGCAAGTCGTTGCATTGCCTCGTACTGAGATAGGGAGGCGTGCCATGGGCATTACGGTGGCTGATACCACATAACACCCATGACATTTGACTCATTCTCAGATTTACAGCAAGCTGTAAACCTGGGAAAGTGTCAAAAGCATATGCCTCCCCAGGGGTGGAGTGACGGTTGTTTTCGTAAAAGACGGTGTCCATGTGTGCATTTAAACAACCTGATTTAAACTGAGGGGCTCTTGCACCATGGTGCAAGGCTGCCTGTGTTGGCACTAGGCACCCGTTCCTGAACCACTACAGTAAATGAGGGCAGGAATGCTCTGTATCTCATAGATACAGCACATTCCTGCCCTTTTCTTTTGAGGTAAGGTAGTGCAGCAGGATCGCTTGCGATGCTGCCCATGCCAAAAATAAGTATATGAGGCCCTGTGTATTTACGCTGATGGCCCACTTTAACATGAAATGTAATAGCATAGCGGTGTGTTTTGAAGGGCACTCATGCACATTCCTTTATTGAGCGCAATTACTGACAGCTCATCTGGCTGTGGAAGGGGGCCAGTGGTGGCCATAATGGATTATAGCGCCATGATATGCCCTTTCACCTATTGCCAGACAACAACAGCTTTCTACTGGAATCTCTTGTTTTGAAATGATCTGCCAGTACCCTGGAAAAGGTTCTTTACTCCATCAGTGTGAGATATGGATGGATCAGACATTATTACCATCTGTATATGCAGTATGATGTTTATGGATGTATGTTCTGCGCTGTGTCTTTCATGCACATGAGCAGCGCCTGAGATGGAGGTCGAAGAGAGCCTGCCAGATAGCAATGTGAATTGCACAGCTCATCCAAACCGTCTTTTATAGCAGACCAAACGCTGGCTTAGTGGATAAGAGAAAAAGGGTGTAATCGTACACGAAGTACAAGCCTTGCCTCCTTCCCAAGACATTCCACCCCAGAGGTGTTACCAACAACAGTCAGAGAGGTAGCTGGGTGTGAAAGGTTTTTCCTGTTGTGTTCCTTTATCTGGGTTCTCCCGTAGTTGGGAACACTTTTCTCTTGATTCTTGAGAACAAACGAATATGAAAAAATTGCCTTAATCCAGTACCAGATCTGGATGTGTAGAATACACAGTCTCTGACTATAGACATGGCATACCACTGGGGGAGGAACCAGTAGCCTTTGTGATAGGATTTCTGAGGAAACAGGACTGCATTGATAACAGCAGCGGAGAACAAGAAAGAAAAGTGAGCTGCAGAGTTCAGGTAGGTGACTACAATTCCTATTGACAACTATGTGCACCTGGGGAAAGATCTGCATCCTGCCAAGAAGGGCTGCTTTGCAATTTCATTGAAGGAGGGTTCCCACTGACTGGCGGAGAGGAATCCTGGAGTACTCCTGCCTGAAAGTAACGCTATTTAGAAGAAGAGGGATTCAAGGAGCTCAGGAAAGAATTTGCATTACCAGGCTGTGTAGTACGAACTTGTGCCCTGTGTAGCGTTCTAGTGGTTCTTCCCAGGTTCTGGCTACAGCAGGAAACACGTGCACCAATGTATCACCTTCTGGCCAGGTGTGGCCAGAAGGCTATAAATAAATGGGCCGGGGTCGCTCGGGACGTCCGGTCTGACTAGCCCACCACTGTGTCCGTGTGCGTGTGTTCCTCTAACCTATTTTCTTGCCCCACTCGTCCTCCCTTACACTGGCGACGAGGGTGGGATTATAATAATACCCCAAAAGAAATGAAAAGCAGAATTACCGGAGGGCGTGCTGAAGCGCCGCCACAGGCGAGAAGACTGGCGCGAAGTGAGGTGCCTGACGCCGGGAACACAGACCAAGACGAAGGGCCTGACGACGTCATCAGCCGCACCGGTGAGCAGCGTGAGTCAGGAGCTGCATGGGGGTGCCGGCACGGCAAGCAGCAGAGAGACGCGAGCACCGGCAGCCTGCCTGCGTGTTAGAGGGCCCGACGGACATTTGAGACAAGCGCGCATGCGCAGAAGAGGCAAAAGGCCCGGCAGAAGCATCGAGGCTCAGCACGAGTAAGCGCGAGGGCACATAATCAGAAGGGAAAGAGGAGTTGACCCTGCGCCTGCCTGACAAACAGCACACCCAAGTGCCTGACAGCCCAGGAGTGCCCCAGGGAATAAACAGAACACAACACACACCAGAGGAAAAAAATAAAATAAAATAAAAACAAGCACTGGCAAAACCAAAGATAGAGTCGCAAAGAAGTTGTTTGACAAAGTCCCAGGCAACAAGGAGCACAGAAAAGGGCACATCACAATGTCAAATCAGCCAGACGCTGGGGGAGGAAACTAACAGCAACAAGCAGCGCTCCCAGCACAACCAGCAAGGCCACCAACGCTACCATCCGCACATTCACAGATTCAAGCTCTGCCGCCATTTAGCGAGCTGATCGATCCAGCAACAGCAGCACCGAGATGGGCAGTGTGGGTTGGATAACTAAATAATTACTTCGTGGTCACCCGAGAAAAAGACAATGAAGTCAAAAGGTTGTTACTGCTGCACTTTGGAGGGACTGAGATCTACAAGCTTTTCGCTCATCTCCCAAACACTGGAGCTGCCAATGACTATGACGCTGCTGTGCGAGAGCTCAATGCGCACTTCGACCCTCAGCTCAACCCGCATTATGAACGATTCAAATTCCGTCAGTCAAGGCAAAGAGAAGGTGAAAGATGGATGCATTTCATGCCTGTTTGAGAGAACTAGCGAGCACGTGTACCGAGGATGACCAAACGAAAGAGGTCACCGCACAGCTTATTCAAGGGTGCCGGAACAAAACTCTGAGGACGCTGATACTGTGTCAACCACGCATCACGCTAGATGAAATACTCATACTTCGCACGAATTATCTGATGCCCGATCCACGGGGTTGGAAGCCGCCCTCAATCCTCAAACAGATGCTGGGACCAGCATAAAAATGGAAAGAGTAGACGCTGTTCGCACCCCAAGTGGGGGTGGGTGAGGAAGATGGTCAACCAGGACACCAAGACGGCCGCCATGTGGTTATTGCGGACGGGAAGAACACAACCAAGATGGCTGCCCGGCGCGAGGAAAGACTTGCTCCAAATGTGGGGTGCCGAACCATTTGGCAAGTGTATGCCGGGGAGGGTTCCGTGGGAGAAATCAATCCGGAAGAAAGACCGCCACGGGGGCAGTCAGACAACTAAGCCTGAATGAAACTCAGCAGGCACGACCCACAACGACCCAAACCACCGTCACGCACGCCTGGACGACTCTTCCACTGAAGAAGATGACGAATGCTATTTCGTGTCCTTCACAAAGGATTTGAAGAGGAGGCGGAGACCACAACCAAAATGCCAGATCCAGATCGATGGCTCAGCAGTCACTGGAGTAATAGACACTGGCGCAACAGTAAATGTGATGGGCATACAGCACTACAAAAACCTTAACCCTAAGCCGAAGCTAACGCCATCTAAGATCCGAATACTAACGTATGGCAGCCAAACGCCACTTCCTCTACGAGGCAAAATGCTGGTACAAGTCAAAGCAGAAGACCGTGAAGTAACGACGACGTTCCACGTCGTCGACAAAGAAGGTGACCTTCTAGTCGGGAGCCACACCGCAGAAGATCTCAACCTCATTGCGGTTGCCAACGCCGTCAAGGTACTCCAGACGGAAGATATCCTACAACTGTTCCCATCATTATTCGAAGGGCTAGGTACAATCAAACGACAGCCTGTCAAATTACACATTGACCGACCATTGCTTTGAAGCATCGGAGGATTCCATTCCATTTGTGAACCGCAGTCGAACAAGAGTTAACACAACTGGAAAAGCAAGGGGTCATTGAAAAAGTGACTGGCCCGACACCATGGGTATCGGCCATCGTGATAGCAGAGAAACCCCGGCAACCAGGAAAGATAAGAATCTGCATAGACATGCGAATGCCCAACAAAGCGATAAAAAGAGAAAGACATATCACACCCACCGTCGATGACATACTGACAGACCTGAATGGAGCCTAGTGGTTCCTGAAATTAGATCTGAATGCTGGATACCACCAACTACGACTAGCTGAAGAAAGCAGATACATAACAACATTCTCGACTCATCTAGGCCTCAGGAGGTACAAGAGGTTAAACTTCAGAATATCATCGGCAGCTGAAATATTCCAAAACACCATAAAGGAAATACTGTCTGGTTTGCAAGGGGTGTTAAACGTCAGCGATGATATATTAATACACTCCAAAACCAGCGAGGAACATCATCGGCGACTGAAGTCCACACTTAGGAGGCTAGCCGAACATGGAGTAACTTGCACAAAAGTCGATGAAATTCTTTGGTTACGTCTTCAACTCGGATGGAGTTCAAGTGGACCCGAGAAAGTTTCCGGTGATCAAGCATGCTCCAGCCCCAACAACAGCCTCGGAGGTGAGAAGTTTCTTGGGCATGGCACAATACTGTGCCAGATTCATACCGAACCTAGCCACCATTGCTGAACCCCTACGGTATCTAACCAAAAAGGAAAATCCTTGGAAATGGACAGACACCGAAGAAGAAGCATTTACCAAAGTCAAAACTTCACTATTAGATGTGACCACCATGGCCTGTTTCGACACCTCGAGGCACACGGAAATATTGGTCGACGCCAGCCCAGTCGGGCTGGGGGCTCTGCTCACACAGGAAACAGAACCAGGGGTGTGGGCCCCATTGGCCTTCGCGAGCAAGGCGCTCGCCGCAACTGAGGCAAGATACTCGCAAATCGAAAGATAGGCCCTGGCCGTGAAATTGACCTGTAACCATTTTCACCTCTACATAACTGGACACCCATTTAGGATGGTGACAGATCACCAGCCACTGATACCGTTGTTTAAGGGTACAGCCCTAAATCCGCCACCACGAATTGAACGATGGGCCATTAAGAGACAACAATATCATATGGACCTTGGGTAAAGACCCGGAGCAAAGAACCCGGCGGATTTCCTATCTCGACACCCCGCTTTAGACACCGCAACAGGAGAAGAACCCAACAAACAAACGGAAGAGTTTGTGAACATGGTATTACAATGGGCTTGTCCCCAAGCCCTGTCGGCGGAGAAGATTGTGGCACAGTATGTCAATGATGTGGTCCTGAAGAGAGTCACAAATGCTATACATACAGGATCGTGGGAAGGATTCCTACGAAATGTCCAAGGGTGGAGTGAAACAGACCGACTGCGCTTGGGTCAATTCTGGAAAATCCACAACGAATTTAGCATCGCAGAAAATGGACTCATCCTAAGAGGAGCGAGAGTTGTGATCCCTATAACACTGCAAGACCAAGCAACAACGCTAGCCCATGAAGGACACCTGGGCATTCGAAGGATGAAAGCCAGAATGCGAGAAAAGATATGGTTTCCCAATCTGGAGAGCAGCGTCGACGCAGTAGTGCAGAACTGCCGAGCATGTCAACTGACAAGTATAGCAGAAGTCCCAGCACCAATTATCAACGAAGACCCCGCGCCGTCGCCATGGTCGTGGGTCAGTCTGGACTTTGGTAGCTTCCCGGATGGGAGAGTTACGTAGTTCTAATGGACAGCTACACGAAGTATCCCCTAGTGGAATTGGCCCAATCAACAAGCATCACGAACATACAACCAATCCTAAGCAAAGCATTCGCCATGTTTGGAATTCCGCGTCAGCTCAAAACAGACAATCGGCCCCCTTTTCAGGGAACCGAGTTCAAGGAGTTCCTGCAAGGGCTAGTGGTGCGTCATCATCGCATAACACCACAATGGCCTCAAGCCAACGGAGAGGTGGAGCGGTTCATGAGGACTATCAACAGAGTTCTGAGAATAGCCACAGTAGAAGGAACGAACCCTGAAGATGCACTCCAACACTTCCTCCGAGAGTACAGGAGTACCCCTCACAGCACAACCCAGAGATCCCCCTCGTCACTAATGTTGTCAGGGCCGAGACATGATCTGCTCCCGATGGCGGAAAACTGGATGCCTGACCCATACCTCCCAGAAAACACTCAGGCCCGAAGAAAGAAGACCAATGACAGGGCAAGCAAGAGGAGGAGAGCCCAAGACCGGACACTGATCCCAGGGGACTCGGTGCTAATCCGAGCGAGAAGACCAGGTACGAAATTCCGAACGCCCTATAAAGCCATGCCATGGACAATCAGAACGACCATGGGCACTGCCGTAACGGCACAACGCGATGGAGAAGAGGTGACAAGGAACGTCTCGTAGTTCAAGTGAATACCATGAACACCTGTCACCACAGAGCACCCAGGTAAGACGTCAGTGAGGTGTAACACCACAAGTGGGCCAGAAGAGCTCCAATACTCCGACTCGGCGACAACCTCTCCAGCTATGGCCCCAGTATCACCAGGGCCGGCGCCAAGAACCAATCCAGAGGGCGCACCGGTAGGAAAACGATGACAGTATAACCTTAGGCCCAACCCCAGGCCTACCCAGAGACTAGCAGACTTTGTTTGCTAATTGTTTTGATTTAATTTGTTTGAAAGACCAACTTGGGAAGGAATGTAGCGTTCTAGTGGTTCATCCCAGGTTCTGGCTACAGCAGGAAACACGTGCACCAATGTATCACCTTCTGGCCAGGCGTGGCCAGAAAGCTATAAATAAATGGGGCGGGGATCGCTCAAGACGACCGGTCCGACTAGCCCACCACTGTGTCCGTGTGCGTGTGTTCCTCTAACCTATTGTCTTGCCCCACTCGTCCTCCCTTACACCCTGGTTTCAAAGAAGCAGAACCACCGGTAAAGGCTTGCAACTACAGACATTTGCAACCTCAATGGGCAGTTTAATCCAACGTAGCAGAAGCCACTGTGACAGCTTAGCTCTTGAAGAAAATTCCAACTGCAGTTGGCAGTTGTCTATCACAGACCCTTGAACAGGATCACCACAGTAACCAAGGATACGTTTTTAAAGAATACATCAGTTTGTGCCTGGATATCCACCAACGAAGACTACCATCCATGTGTTGAGCCTGAGTGCTCCATCTACAAAACTGTGTTGGCTCAACTCCTTCCCTTCAGGATTGAAGACACCCACCTGCTCACTAAATGCAAACTCGAAGCCTGCGGGGCTGGGACTCCGATGGTGCATCAGTTTCCCAGGTCTGTGTGGAGCGTGCACATCAGATTATTAGCACTTCTCCCCTTGTTACCAATCTGCAGCAGAGGAGCGCTGCTCCATTTTCTATCGGTGCTCGGTTCAACCAAAGTTGCTACGGGTATAATAACTGCGACAGCTATACAGGCAGTGATTAATTGATACAATTTTAAGTGCCAGGGCTCTGACCCGGAGGCCATTGCAGCTTGCACCACCCATCGCCCCTGTCTGTATTCTACTCTGATTTTCTGCCTTTGAACTAGTAGAGGATCTGGGAGTAATTTCCGAGCAAAATTAAGTCACCCTGTCACTATTAAGTATATTGTTTCTTTTGGTCCTCCGCGTTCCATGTGTCATTTTTAGTCGTGTGTCGGTACAAAGTATTTATTTTAGTAAGTGAAAGTGCTGGTTGGACAATGAGTTATGGATTGTTGTTAGATAGATGTCTTATTGAGAGCTGATTCCTACCCACCACCACCTCCCTGAGTATGAGGGTTATATTATCTGCCTTGTAATCCCTTATTGCCCCGGGACTCCCGAAAAAGTTACCACAAAACATCCCCATTGCTAAAGCACAGCAACAGCATTGTCTCAAAAAAATCTTCATTTAATTAAACATGAATATAGAAGAATAAGAAATACAAAAGCTAAATATACTGCTTTCGGCATGTCACGAGATTTTTAAGCGAGGGCAGTGCATAAATGAATCACGTACTTTGTTGAACTTTGCTTTAGTTGTAAAGAACTGCAATTAGATATGGGTGAAGACAACACAGAAGTTGGCAAGCAAACAGCTCGTGCCCACCCACAATGGACATGCACCCACCAATTACTTCACAAGTGTGAGATGGAAAAAATAGAAGTCTTAAACACTTATTCGTCGCTTTTTAGCTATAAAAGGCATTCAGTCAGCATGTCTTTTTTCAGTAGCATATGACTCAACAAACATGCATGGCTGGTGCTCTTCTGGCAGAATAAAACGTATTAAATTATTTTATGCGTGTGAGGTCATAGTCGCCAATTTTGCATTTCTGATTAAACTTCTTGGGTTTATTATCTGTACTACCAACACAAAACAAATTTCAACACGTTTAAAAACATCAAGTTACAGTTAATAGTGTTTACTTATATGTCAATGTTTGTTGATAAACACTCTGCGTAGACCATTCACGTATGTGATGCATGCACGTAGGTGAGGCATGCAACAAACATGCTGACAGGGCAATATACCCGCAAACATTCATTAACATAAACCAGCACATTTATATTCACCCATACACCTAGAACAGAAAATGGGCATATAGACCTAACTTCCTACAGACACCTAAAGGTGCAAATCACCTGGCACACCGCTTATCGTTCTATTGCTTGTTTGAATAAAGAGTTGTGCTGCACTAAGGCCATCTCAACACACTAAGGAGCAGATTAGGATAGTGCCACTAAAGGTTCCGACCTCTGGTCGGAGCCTTTTGGGCTGCATCGTAAGACTCTGGTCGGTTTACTTTCTGACCTCCTCATTATGCAAACAGTGTGGAAAATCAGATCTTACAGAGAGTTTAGGATAACAGATGAAAGGGCAAGCAAAGGAGAACTTGCAGCTAGGTCCATGGGTAATTCTGTGGGCAATGACTTGAATTATATGGTACGTGCATTAGAGAGTAGAGATAACTATAAAATCAACTCATTGGAAGGCCTGACAAGCTGTAACAACTCTTGCACTGAATATATCATACCAAAAACAACCATCTAATCGAAAAAAATAAGGAGAAATGCAGAGCACATTTTTCTGACTCCGGGACACTTTCAGCAGCGCCTGCACATTTTCTGCTGTTATAAGATTCCAGCTTTGCCCATAACAAAAGTCGGAATTAAGGAGCCATTATGCCTCTTTTTGTTGGAATGTCCTGGCTGGGAGCTATCGGGAGCCTCACACCTAGATGCAATGGAGGGAAAACAAAGGTTTGCATCCTGTCAATTCACAGGTACTTAAGAGAGAAATGCTTTTGACTTTGTTCAGTCCCAGTAAATAAGAGATATGCATACACAGTAAGAAAGTCAGATGTGATGGTCCCTACGGGACTTAAACTAATAACAATTTAAATACCACTATATTATTTCCTTTATTTTTTTGAATTATTTCTTTTTTAGTGCTTGAGAACTAATCATCCCAATGCAGGGTGTCTGAGTACTTTACATGACAGGTACAGATTACACATTGGCAATAAATCATATGTTTATACATCAATATAAAGGATGTGTTACAAAAGACAGTGAGGGATACAAGGTGTAGGAGCCACAAGTCCTTCATACCTCATTGTGCTATATTAGGATTACAATTTATGAAATGGATGTAACAAAATGATCTCTGTCTTAAAAGCAATTACTCACTTATCTGTTTACATAAAATAGAAATCTGTCATCTACGTGTTACATAATGTGCCTTACAAGCAACATATTGACCCTCTATGCTACTTAGAATAAAAACTAGGACTAGGCAAAACACAGATCTCTCCAGCAAAAACGTTAATGCTAGAGATATCTTACCATTACTATTATCCAATGAGATTCAGTGAGCACAAAATGATCTCTACAACAGGTGCCTAAACCCCAAAAGATAGTTTAAAATTGCACCCAATTAAGCAGAAAAGATTTACTCCCACGTTTCTCCTTGTTACTAAATTCTTTGGGGCAGGGTTTAAAAAAATAACTGTATAAGTTGAGGGCCACATTTGCACAGGGGTTGAGTTAATATTTTGGCACAACCCCAATGCAAAATCGAATTTATTAAATATTGCAATGCACTCAAATGTACTCATGATAGACCTGCTAACCATATGTGAGGTCATGGGTTGTTATGCTATTTCCTGTGATGTCACATGTGATGTCACACACCATGATATCACTTCCCGTGATGTCACACATGGTGATGTCATTTCATGTGATGTCACTCACTGTGATGTCACACACTGTGATGTCACACCCAATCTGCCTAACGTAGTGAGTCCCCCACTTCTTTTTTTAGGACTTGAGCCCAGGTTCAGGAGAATTTCCAATAGATTCTGATTCAACAGATAGCCAATTACATGGACAGCCTTAGCGCAAAGTTTCTACAAAAGTATTTTGGATCTTAAGACCAGAACTGACCCGTTGGCCGAGACCTTAAATTCCATGGTCGCCATATTAACAATAACAGCTAATGCAGTGAAAATGCAATCACAAAAGATTAATACACACATGGGCATTCTTCTAATGATCCCACTGCAATTACAGATGTATGACAAAAAACATATCCTCTTTGATACCCAATGAAAATTGTGCGAATAATGAGACTAAGGGGGAGATCAAACATTGCTTCTATGAAGATATAATTGATAAACTATACACACTATCCATTCTTCTTCACACTATGATCAAGCCCTGACAGAAGAATAAAAGGGATAGGATACCCACAATAGAGTGGGTGAGCTCTGCAGCAACCTATTCTACTAAGTAAATGAATAATACTGACATATTGCAATCCTCATCTAGTAAAGATGACCGAAGCTTCATGGACACTCTTCACCACAAAATCACTGAAAATTTACTTACAATCCTGATTATCAGTAATGT